>NW_024543974.1:3502500-8675000 GCF_018167655.1 Microtus oregoni
CACCACCACACCACCACCACCACCACCACCACCACCACACCACCACCACCACCACACCACCACCTCCACCTCCACCACCACCACCATACCACCACCACCACACCACCACCACCACCACTACCACCACCACACCACCACCACCACCACACCACCACCACACCACCACCACCACCACTACCACACCACCACACCACCACACCACCACCACACCACCACCACTACCACTACCACACCACCACACCACCACACCACCACCACACCACCACCACACCACCACACCACCACCACACCACCACACCACCACCACACCACCACCACACCACCACCACCACCTCCACCACCACACCACCACACCACCACCACCACCACCACCACACCACAACCACCACCTCCACCACCACCACACCACCACCACACCACCTCACCACCACCACCACCACCACACCACCACCACCACCTCCACACCACCACCACACCACCACACCACCACACCACCACCACCACCACCACCACCAGCACCACCACCACTACCACCACACCACCACCACCACCACCACCACCACCTCCACCTCCACCACCACCACACCACCACCACCACCACCACCACCTCCACCTCCACCACCACCACACCACCACCTCCACCTCCACCACCACCACCACACCACCACCACCACCACCACACCACCACCACCACACCACCACCTCCACCTCCACCACACCACCACCACACCACCACCACCACACCACCACCACCACCACTACCACCACCACACCACCACCACCACCACACCACCACCACAACCTCCACCACCACCACACCACCACCACAACCTCCACCACCACCACCACCACACCACTACCACCACCACACCACCACACCACCACCACCACACTACCACCACCAACACCACCACCACACCACCACCACCACCACCACACCACCACCTCCACCTCCACCACACCACCACCACAGCACCACCACCACACCACCACCACCACCACTACCACCACCACACCACCACCACCACCACCACCACACCACCACCACCACACCACCACCACCACTACACCACCACCACCACACCACCACCACCACCACCACACCACCACCACCTCCACACCACCACCACCACCACCACCACACCACCACCACCACACCACCACCACCACTACACCACCACCACCACCTCCACCACCACCACCACCACACCACCACCTCCACCTCCACCACCACCACCACACCACCACCACCACCACCACCACCACACCACCACCACCACCACTACCACCACCACACCACCACCACCACCACTACCACCACCACACCACCACTACCATCACCACACCACCACCACCACCACCACCACCACCACCACAACCACCTCCACACCACCACCACCACCACCACCACACCACCACCACACCACCACACCATCACCACCACCACCACTACACCACCACCACCACCACCACCACCTCCACCACCACCACCTCCACCACCACCACCACACCACCACCACCACCACCTCCACCACCACCACCTCCACCACCACCACCACACCACCACCACCACCACAAATAAGTTTGTTTTTATAATTAGAGCTCTCCAATTTGAAGAATACATCTTCTTTTTATCAGGTTGTTGTTTGACCAGAACGAATTATTTAACATCTTTGTACTCAAGATTTATTCTCTGTCCTACTTTCAGCCCCAGGAAGAAGCAAATCAGGGGATGTATGGAGAGATACTAACAATAAAGGACCATGTGAGGGCCTGTATGGAAACCTGATTCTTTAAAGAGTAGAAAAAATCAAACTCAAACGTAGGGAAAATACATGAGCAGTAATTTCAAAAATAGATGTATGAATGGAAAATAAGCTCATGAAAATAATTTCAACACCATTAGCTATTATAATAATATTAGAGAAAGGGAAAATGAAATCCATGATGGAAAATAGGTACGGCTTATAAGTTGTAACACAGACTTTATGGTACTGAAAGCATGATGTTTACTTTTTGGTTTCTAAATGTACTGAAATAGTACTCACAGTGATCTGAATACACTTGGTAGATAGGAAGATATATGGTATCTGTGTATGCATATGACACTCTAATCAGAAAGTGTGCAAGCATGAAACAATATAGCATTAAAAGTCACATAATGCCTTCAACCTAGGTACCCTCTTTACCTCATCTATGCCATTGTATAAACACTTAACTTTTAACACTTGATGTGTGCACAATCTCTTCTTGATTTCTTTACTGATCATGTATTCCCACTGCAGGTTGACAATAACAACTATCTTCACTTCCATAATTCCTTCTGCTTCATCTTCTCTTTGCATGCTATATCACTTTTAAAAAATTTGTTTTCTATGGTTTAAAAGGTTTTATCTCTCCATTTAAGTTTATAACGTCAAAATTTAAAACCCTTTCTGTGTTAGTCTTCTGTTGCTGTGAAAATATCAGAGAAAGCAACTTAAGAGAAGGGGGCTTTATTTGGACTTCCACTTTCAGGGATTTTGGTGGAGGGTCACTTGGCTCTGTGTTGGGCCCATGGTGGGGCAGAACTTTTTGATGAAGAGGGCAGTGTTGTGGGATATTCTTTTAAGATAGATTACATCTGTTTATGCTGTGGAACATTTGTTTAATGATGCAAAGATGTGTTGTATTCTTTTATGTTGCATTTGTTTAACTCTATGAAGCTGTGCTACTTTGCCTGTCTAACATATCTGATTGGTCTAATAAAGAGCTGAATGGCCAATAGCTAGGCATGAGAGGGACAGGTGAGGGTTCCAGGTAGAGATAATAAATAGAAGGAGAAAAGTAAAAGAGGGAGGAGTGAGAAAAGGAGGAAAGGAGGTTGCTAGGAGCCAGCCATCCAGCTGCACAGCAAGCCTTGGGGCAAGAAGTAAAGAAAGGTATATAGAACAGAGAAAGATAAAAGCCCAGAGGCAAAAGGTAGATGGGATAATTTAAGTTAAGAAAATCTGGCTAGAAACAAATCAATCTAAGACGGGGCATTCGGAAGTAAGAATAAGTCTCCATGTATTTATTTGGTGGTGGGCCCCCAAAGAGCAATAGTAAAGAGCAGAAATAAAAACCCACCCAACTTTAGAGCAGCATAAATTGAAATTGCTCAACTCTTGGTAGGAAGGAAGCAGAGACAGAAGGTGAGAGGAAAGGTACAGGAATAAGACACAGCATTCAAAGGCATGCCCCAATGATCTATTTTCCACAGCCCCCACTTCCCAATAGTCTATTCGGCTCTGAACTCGTTAAGGAATTTAGCTACTGATGAGAATAGAACCCACAACGGTTCAGTTACCTCTCAACATTCTCTCATCTGGCAGCCAAGACTTTACCATCAGAACTTTCAGGGAATTTTTTAGATTCAAACTATTACAAACCCAGAGCATTATTTTCAAGAGGTAGGGCATTTTGAAGTTAGTACATCATAGGACAAATCCTGCATGGATGGGATTCCTGCTCTTATAAAAGACAACTTAAAAAAGAAGCACAAAAGAATGAGGGTGGCAGTACCCTTTCCCTTCCACTACATGAAGACACAACAAAGAGACACTGTCTAGGAAGAACAAAATTTTCTGGCTATTTGATCTAGAATATCTCCGCCTTGAGAACTGCCAAGTAACAAGTTTCTGTTTATAAATTAAGTGGTTTGTCATAGGAACTCAAATGGATTAAGACAGTGTTCGATTGATTGATTGATTTTGTGTAGCTATTTGTTCACAACTCTGTCTTATTGTGGAGCTCGGACTGCCCTTGAGTCATCCATCACATCTCTACCTCAGCTTCCTGAGCGCACGCACCACAGAGTGCCTTCATGCTCTGTTTTTGTAGTAATTGCTCCAACTTTTTATTAGCTCTTTTAAAAGACGGGAAAGTGTCATTTAATTTCCTCATCCCCCAAACCTAGCATGATGATGGACATATTTATATTGGGTAGATGAATGGGTAGTTATGTATAGATGCAATAGTGGAGAAATTAAGGTGAAAGAACTGAGAACTTTTTTTTTTAAATCACATCTTAGTCAAATTAGTATGTTCTGTCATAGCAATGTCAGGTTTTTTCCATTGTCTCTTTTTTCATATTTATTGTTTTTATTGAGCTATACATTTTTTGCCACTCCTTTCCCTTCCTCCCCTCTCCCCTTTTGCCCTCTCCCGTGACCCACACACTCCACTCAAGAGATCTTGTCTTTTTCACTTTTCTACGTAGATCCATGCATGTCTCTCTTAGGGTCCTCTTTATTGTCTAGTTTTTCTGGGGTTGAGGCCTGCAGGATGGTTTTTTTTCTTTATGTCTAAAAGCCACTGATGAGTGAGTAAGTATTATATTTGTTTCTCTGGGTTATTTCCTACAATATATTTTTTTCCTAGATCCATCCATTTGCCTGCAAATTTCAAGATGTCATTATTTTTTTTTACCACTATGTTGCACTCCATTGTGTAAATGTACCACGTTTTCTTTATCCATTCTCCAGTTGAGTGGCATTTAGGTTGTTTCCAGGTTCTTGCTATTGCAAATAATGCTGCTGTGAACATAGTTGAGCACATGTCTTTGTGGTATAATTGAGCATCTGTTGGGTAAATAGCCAATAGCAGTATTGCTGGGTCTTGAAGAAGATTGTTTTCTAATTTTCTGAGAAAACACCATACTGATTTCTGCTGAACTGTGCTGGCCTCAGGCAGGAATTATCGTAATTACCATAATAACATCACAGTTAAGGTTTAGACTGGGCAGGAAACATGCTGTACTGTATTATACCCATGTGGCAGAAGCTAAGGTTTTTAAGAAGCGCTTAGCATTTTAAGAAGTGTTCCTGGATAGTAAAAAAATAAAAAAAAATAAAAAAATAAAAAATTACAGATTCACAATAGGACAGATTCAGACCACTGAATGGATCACAATGTTGGATGAGTGTACGTAGACTTGAGAGAGAGAAGAAAAAAAATAAAGTTAATGCCTTTTTTTTTATAAAAAGGGTAAAGTCTTTAAAGAGACAGAATAAAGTAAAGTGATAGAGTAAAAATAAGCCACATAAAAATGGAAAATTCTCAGAGAGCCTGGATTCTGTGTATTATTGTGTTTTCTTTGAATCTTTTGACTGTAAAGGAGCTAAGTACAGAGAGACATTTCATTGTATGGGCTGCCAAACTAAACCAGAATGGATATCATAAGGGTATTATGATTTCAGAATTTGGGTCTAAGGATATGATGCTTTGGAGAGGGTCTTCTTTTGTTTTCACAGAGGATGAGACCCTATGGATTGCTTTTATCCCAATATGGTATGATAGACCACGATCTCCAGAAAGGTTGCTGTGAACACTTTCAAAGACTGCAGAATATGGCATTTAATGTTTTAATAATTTAGGGTTTTCATGACAATAAGACACCAGAGGAAGATGGGCATCTAAGAGGCTCCTTATGGAGTTTGATAGCCATTTGGGCAAGAAACTGCTCTTGCCTGGACTGTTGCATAAACTGGACACAGAGAACCCGCAGAGAGAGGACTGCTGAACTTGCCTAAAGGTGAGATGGTCTTTCAGGGTTCCTGATTCATGAAAGAGTCTGCGAGACATTCTGCAGGACACGGCATAAAGTGACTGAACTGTCTTTGGAATTTCCTGCTTCATGGAAAAGTCTGCTGGATACTACGGGCCTGAAGGCCAAAGATGGATGCCCCAACAGTACAGAGGAACTTTGGGTGACTGTACAGGCAGCGAGATGTCTCTGTCATTTCTAGAGTTTTGGATTTCTTGTTTGCTTAGGTAATATTATATCCTTCTGGAGTCTTTGATGGAGTTGAAGAATGGATAGATAGTTATAGTTTTCCATTATTATGATAAAGATAAAATAGATATAAATATTGTAATTGTAATTCTTGCTTGATAACTGTTTTGTTATATGTAATTTTACTATGTTAAAGTGAAAGCCTTTCTTTTTTTTAAACAGAAAAAGGGGAAATGATGGAGGAGGGTCATCTGTCTATTTGATGCTTTTATTGGTTAATTAATAAAGAAAGCTGTTTGGCCTGATAGGGAAGAATTTAGATAGGCAGAGTAGATCGAACAGAATGCTGGGAAGAAGGGAAGTGAGACAGTTGCCATGCCTCTCCTCTCCAAGCAGATGCTATGGCTCTCCTCTCCAAGATGGATACAGGTTAAGATTCTTTCCAGTAAGCCACCATCTTGTGGTGCTACACAGATTATTAGAAATGGGTTAATCAAGATGTGAGAATTAGCCAGTAAGAGGCTAGAGCTAATGGGCTAAGCAGTGTTTAAAAAAATACAATTTGTGTGTTGCTATTTCCAGGGCTAAACTAGCTGTGTGGGATCCGGGCTGGAATGTAGCCTGCCGCTCCGCTCCCTACAACATATTTCCAAAGCACTTGTACAAGTTTGCACTCCCATCAGCAATGGAGGAATGTTCCACTCACCCCAATTCTCTCCAGCATAAGCTGTCATCAGTGTTTTTTATCTTGGTCATTCTGACAGGTGTAAGATAGAATCTCAGAGATGTTTTGATTTGCATTTCTCTGATGACTCAGAGTAAAGAGTTGGGGGGAAAATTTCCAATCAAATGGACCTAAGAAGCAAGCTGGGGTAGCTATCCTAATATCTAACAAAAATAAACTACAAGCTAAGATCAATAAAAAGAGACAAAAAGGAACATTTCATATTTGTCATAGGAAAAATTTAACAAGTGCAAATCTCAATGTATACCATTGTCATGATTTTAACATATTTTTTAATTGAACCTGTGGGTGAAAGTACATAGTGATTATTAAATCCATTTAGGATAGCAAAACTGAGCTGCCATTGAAATACAGAAAGCAAACATTCAGTTTCACAGGAAGCTGTATCATAACACACTTTAGTTTTCATTTTGATCCACCCCTGAGGAAGTCATATTATGAGTTGGGGAGCTATTAGGAAAAGTTTTCACTGGAATAAGCAGCATGCTATGGAAGTAAGAAAAACTGAGTCATCATATTTGAGTCCTAAATTAAGGCTCCCGTTACAAGTTACTGTGGTACATTCCTATATGAGGGAGACTAAGAGTAAAGAAAATACGCCCTGCTTAGGCAGGAGCCTACATGGTCCAAGTGGAGTTCAAGTGCTCCCGAAGCCTTCTTCTGGAGAGTGATATCACCAGAGTGTCTTTCAAAAATAAAAGATAAGAAAAAATCAATGGAAGTAAAACAGAGAAGTAAAGGAAGGAAAAATTCCCAAACCTGTCTTTTCTTCTACCTTCATATCAATATGGTGTCATGACTTCCTTTGTCCTCCTTTCTAATGGTCCTCTTTAGATCACAAATAAAGTACAATGTTATATGAGGCTGCTCGTTCATTTCCTGACCACCTGGCTGCTCAGCCCTGAAATAACTACACAAAAACTATGTTAATTACAATACAATTATTACAAGCCTATTAGCTTAAGCATATTTCTAGCTCACTCTTATCTCTCAAATTAACCCATTTGTATTATTTTATATTTTACCATGAGGCTTGTAGCCTACCAGCAAGGTTCCAGCTAGTGGCTTGTGTCTTTCTTCTCTGGCAGCTCCATGTATCTCTCTGACTCCACCTTCTTTTTCCCAGAACTCACTTTAGTTTTCTCCTACTAACTCTACTCTACCCTATAACAGGCCAAGGCAGCTTCTTTATTCATTAACCAATAAAAGCAACACATATACAGAGGGACTTCCCACACCAGTACTAGGCTTTATTAGTTTCATTCACACATAATCATTACTTTGATTCATGAGATCAAAGAGCCCATATGGCTTTAAGGAACTCCTACTGTTCTACGTAATTTTTTTCTTGATTAGCTTTATAATATTAACAATAATGTGATATATAGCTTGAATTATCTGTTTACTTGAGATCAACAACTTCATTGCAAGTATTAAGTACCTATAAAAACTGTTGTTGATGAAGGGAAATACTATCTTCAGTTTTAAGTAAACTCTTATGGCATAAATAATTCAACTTCACAAAGCATCCTATGTGACTGATGGACCAAAATGGGGACTGTAAGTGTGAAGATTCCTATGTTTGGAACATAGTTATCCTCATTGTAAAGGCTTCCATTTGACAGGAGTGCATTTACCAGTCTATTTCAAACAAGCACTTAAAGACACCAGGGATTTGAGAATGATGTCACACTGACAGGCACACACTACTCTGAAACTTTCTTTTGGACACCTATGCATGTACAAGAAAGACACCAATAACAGGAATAAAGGTTTCACCTCATTTTCATAGTATATTTTCCTTAATGTCCCCCAATCAGCAGTGCACTACCTGTAGAATTCCAAGCTCAACTTGTATCTAACCAGTGTCAAATGAAAAGGAAATAATAAAATTATTAGTGTGTTACAAGGTGATCAAATTTACATAATGTCCCTGGATTTGATTAAATGCCAGATTTCCCCTCCAAAAATTACATGTGGAAGCATTAAACGTTACAGCCACATTCACTTCACTGCATTTACTTCTTATCCACAGAAGCTCCCGTTTATCTTAGCACAGATTTCTGCCATCCCACCACAGGAGCCCAGCATGTAGGTAATGCCTGAAAGCTTATTCAAAAGAATGGCAGGGGATCGTACAGCTGATTTGCAGAACAAATATCAGAAAAATGTGACAGAAGAATTCACTGTGTTCACACAGAGAACAGAGCATATGCCAGACTCAAGATGCAGACATTCTACCTCACTGACAGTGGAATGATTTCTTAAAATGCCATCCAGCGCCTTCCTCCTACTACAAAGCCCAAGTTCACCATGAGCTTACAGGAACACATTAGTGAAAAGTAAAGCCACGATATGTCAGATTTTGAGTTCATTCCTGCAAAGCTGGTAGGTAACTAATGAACATTCTTTCATTCTAAACATCATGCCAGAATGAGATTACAGAGTGGGGTGTTTTCTCACTGTTTGATTGCTACATAGACTAACTGTCTTAATTACTTTTCCTACTGATGTGAGATAATATTCTGGCAAAAGCAACTTAAGGGAGAATGAGTGTATTTTAGGCCATGGATTGAGGTTACAGTCCATCATGGAACAGAAGTTATAGCAGAAGGAACTGGAGGAGGCACTGGTCATGTTGCATCCACAGTTAGAAAACAAATATGAGTATCAAATCCTTAAACCCTTGTGTTGAACTCACTTTCTCCTTTTTATCCAGTCAGGATCTGAGCTAAGAGAATGGTGCTACCCTAAGTGGATGGGTCTTCCTAACTGACCTAATCAAGATAATACCTTATAGGTTGCCTAGAAGCTAAAACTTAACCTAAAGAATTGTGCAGAGGTGTGTCTGGAGTCTTGACTTATGAGTGATTCCATATACTGTCAGGTTGACAATTAACATTCACTATCAAAGCCTGGATGACAGACTTGGAATAAAAAACCTTTACACAAATAAGCTAATAAGCAAACCAAATCCCCATCCACTATAGTCATGACGTGCACCATAACAAAAGTTACCGCAGAATAACTTCCAAAAATGTCTGTGGCTAACTAGTTTTAATGTCATCTTGACACAGGCTACAGTCATTTGGAAAGTGAGACACTCAACTGAGAAAATTGTTCCCACCAATTTGCTCTGGGTGGGCACATCCCACAGAAGACCGTACCACCCCTGGGTGTATGATCTTTGAAGGCATAAGAAAGCAGGCTGAACAAACCATAATTGAGCAAGTCAATAAACAGTATTTCTCCATAACCTCTGCTTATTTCCTGCTTCCACATTCTCGCCCCAACTTCCTGCAATGACAGATTGTAACTCGAGAGCTGTGAAATAAAATAAGCTCTTTCCTCCCAAGTTTCTTTGATCATAGTGTTTTATCACAGCACTAAAACGCTAAGACAATATCCATTATATATATTGAGAATTATACAACAAAAAAACTCATAGCTTTTGCTTTTAGATCAAGTCATGGAAAATGTGATAGTACCAGTTTAAAAAGGAAAATGCCTTGACCTTTCCAATAAATATCAAAAATATAGACTGTAACATTAGCGTGTTATTCATTGCATCAAAATTAGTTCATTCAGAGAAAGTACCATTATTTCATCATCCATTAAAACTTATAGTCCTAGGATTGATAGTCCTATGCTATCGCCTTAGTCCAGCATAGGCTTAGTTCTGCACAGTCTTAGTTTCAGTAGCAGGGAGAGTATTATCTGGACAAGTATGGAACCTAAGTTCCACTAAAGCTCTTGATGCTATTCAATATTTTATGCATCCCTTCCTTTTAAAGTATAGAAATGTACATCAGTTTGTTGCTGGTCATGTGCAAAATGTAAAGATACTGCAGTCCACTGCTAGATAACCTTCTTACAGCACAAAGCCTCAGGTCAGTACATTCTAAGTAAGTTGTAAACATTTTTGCCTAAGCAACCTTAAGCAGTACTTTAGCATATGTCTCACTGAGAGTACTTATGAAATAACCTTTTAAAAAGTATCATTATTGGGATATTTTTCAAGTGTTTAACAAATTTGAATATAAAAAGAACAAATTTCCAGTTGCTGGCACAAAGTAAAGACTCTAAATGAGTGGGTTAACATTTTCTCGGCATCTTTTATGGCACTTCAAAATATGCGTGAGTGCAATAAATAAAGAGTTTTAAAGGACACAGGATTCCTTTAGCATTTCAAAAATTTTAGTTTTGTTATTGTTTGTAATAATCATTAGAATTCAAAAACTGATATTTGTTTCCCTGCAAAGTATTTTTCTTTATCACATTGATTATTATGGAATAGTTGCTCTGAGTCCTAAAACTGCCTTATTCCATTCTTTTAAAAATAATCCCCAGGGAACTCAGAGAATTAAACTCATAAATTTAATTTTAATATCTTGTAAACTGTGAGGACAATTATTAAGGCCGTCATTTATGAGTATCTAGGGAAAACCCTAGTGATAAACAGTAGTCAATACAGATTCTTCAAACACAAATCATGCCAAAGAAAGCTAATTCCTGCTTGTGATAACATGACAAGCAGAATGGCAAATGTGGACAGATTAAAGCTACCCTGACTTCAAAACAGAAGCATGTAATAGAATTTGATCTGAGATTCTTATAGGAAAACCAAAGAAAGACAATAAATAGAACCAGTAAAGAGAAACCTGATGGAATAACTAGGGCTGGTATGATAGAAACTCAGAGCGAGTGAAACAGATGACAGAACAGGATAAATTCCAGATGCCACCCTCATCATGAATCACCTCTCATGGGGTATTTCAACATGGAGTGTAATCTTGGTCAATGTTATACAGAACATATGTAGTTAAATATGCTGTTGGGGTGAGAAATACATGCATTATTGATATATTGGAGATGTTTAAATCAACCTCATCTGGTGTGTGTTTTTTAATGTTAAGTAAATGTTAAGTTTCCCACATGGAGAAACTTCAATATGAAACAAACACTACTAGAACAAACTATCCATACAAAAAGACAGCTAGTAAACAAATGCCAATTCAGAGATAGGGAAGACTGCTCTATGATATCAAGGACCCAAGAACAAAGTCTTAGCTCAGGCTTGGAGAATCTTCATAAAGAAGAGTACTGTTTCAGTTGAATTTCAAACTGTCGGCACACCATTGTGCCAATCCCCATGCCTGAGTTTGTACACCTGGAATGATCTGGCTCCTTAGCCCACAGCACTTTTTATCTCAGCGTCTTCCTATAATTATTTCCAGAGTCCTTTATGAGCAAACTCAAAATCTCCTTCCTTCAAACATCATCCTTCTAGATTCCTTAATTAGAATCAATTTTTACTCTTCAAATACTCCCATAGCACCTTGTTTAAATTTCTGTGTAGGATTTATAATTGTCTTCTTTGTATGAGAATTAACAATGTACAAGTCAATTTTCCATTAGATTGCAAACTCCTGGAGAGTAAGAGCCATGCCTCATTCATTCTTTATCCTTTTCACAGTAGGCATTCAACAAATATTCATTGAACTGAATTAGGTTGGAACAGGAATAAACACACCATCTGAGAATTTATTATTGGAAATGCTCAATTCAGGACAACTGATATTGGTTTAGTCTCTCCTTTTCCATATTTCAGATTTATTTTACAGTGTTGGATATAAATTAAAACAGTTAAAAACAATTAAAATACACTAAAAAACACTCTTACAACTCAATTTCTATCACACAGTAAAGAAAAAAGGACATTTACATGATGTTTAGGATGAACTTTCTTTTGGATGCTGAAGGATGTAGAAATACCCAATATAGGCCAGCATAATGGTTCAGGTGGTAAAGGCACTTCTTACTGAATTTAATCCCTGGAACTCAAATGGCAGAAGGAAAGATCTGACTCCTACTCCACAAGTGCATGATGGCACACACATACACTATATATATAATAGATAAATAAATAAAAGGAAATGTCCAATTCAGTGAGTGGGTTATAATCATACCCTAATTCATTTTCTTTTTTACTATTAAACTTGTTTAGTTGATTAGTGGTGTGTGTGTGCGCTCACGCAGATGTGTGTGTGTGTGTGTGTGTGTGTATTTGTATAAGTACCACAGACTAAGAGTGGAGCTTAGAGAACAACTTGTGGGAGCCTGTTCTTTCCTTCTACCATGTGGGTCCTGGGTGTTGAATTTAAATTGTTCAGCTTGATACTTTTACTCACTGGCACATCTGCATGATCACGCCTTTATTCTGATTCCCTACAGCATGAAGACAAGGCAGCTACAGAAACCAGGACTGGACACTGCCAGAAAGATATAGAGAAGGAAATTATCTTGACCTTCTTTTAGATGTCTCATTTTGTATTCAGAAATCATATACAAACTGAACAGCACTGTAGATCTCTGATATGATATCTTTTTATTTTGCTTATTGATATTGTGGGTTAAAGTGGGAGCTTTAGGCCTATAGCTATATCTAATTTGGAACATGAAGATGTTAAATAGATATGTATATTAGCTAACTGATGCTGCCTATGGCTTTCATAATAGCATTATAGAGGAAAGATTGTGGGCAACAAAATATGGGAATTCCTTTTCAACTCATACCAGCAGGAAATACTTCTCTCCTGATCCCGTGTTCCACCTGTGGCCTCTCTTCCAATAAAATGCTATTTCCATGTGAGAGAACTCAGTCTCACTATGTTCTGCATATCCTGTCATGAGTGTTGTGGTTTTACATCAGAAACTCAGCTGTTCACAGAACCCAGAGCTGCTCTATGTCACTTACTAGCCATGAAACACTTGCTGCTCTAAGGGCGGCAATACACATACTAATTAACTCAAAGTTTTATGGTAAGACAAACCTGGATTCAAGGTCTCCTTCTATCTGTTGGCTATTGATCATGGACAGTGTCTTTAATCTTCTTGTGCTTGTCATTTGGAGATGATTAACACATCTTCATTATGCATTTATAATTAGGATTAATGGAAATTATGAACACAGTATAATACCCAAATAAGTATGAGCTGTAATTCATAGTTGTTTGAGTAGCAGACTGTACATGCTCAAAATAAAAACCACTGAGAACAGAATCTGTCCAATAAAAAGGTGTGTGTGTTTGTGTGTTAAGTTCTAGGTGCTGGAGAGATGTCTCAATGGTTAGGAATACCTGTAGCTCTTTATGAAGAATCAAGTTAGGTTCCCACCATCCAAATATGGTGGCTTACAACTGTTGTACTCCTTTTTCAGTGGACATGACACCCTCTTTTGGTCTCCTCAGGCACACACACATACACACACAAATGAAAAACTAAAAATCTTTTTAAATTTTTTGGTTGATGAGTTGAAATCAGAAAATATAAACTGATAATTTTAGAGAAAACTAATAGGTTTATGTTAAAGATTATTTTAGGAGATACCTTATGGAAGATTAAGGCCAGAGTAGATAAACAATGTACAGAGAAGGGAAGCAATAAGGCTAACTTTGATCTCCATGGAGAATTCTCAAGTCATTTGAGTGCTTCAAGTTTAAGAATGTATAAGTGACCCAGGCAGTGGTGGCGCACGCCTTTAATTCCAGCACTTGGGAGGCAGGGGTAGGCAGAACTCTGTGAGTTCAAGGCCAGCCTGATCTACAGAGCTAGTTCCAGGACTGACTCTATAGCTACTGAGAAATCCTGTCTCAAAACATAAAAAAAAAAGAATATATAAATGGTTAGTACCATCAAACTAGAGAAGAATGCAAACAATTTGCACAGTGCATGAAAGCTCAATTTATGCATCCAACATGGTTCATCCTCCACAATGTCTACGGAAAAGCCACCAAAACCTCAGGATTGAAGATAGCACGAATAATAAAAACCCAGGGACAGATAAGAGCCACTGGCTCTTACCTCCGCCTCAGACCAAAATGGCAATCCTGCCTCCTGTATCCTCAGAATGAGACTGAGCTGAGACCTGTCTCTTCCCTTTTATTCTTCCCTAAGGTTGGATTAAATGCATTCACCACTACCATCCATTCTCTATGGCTAACTAATGTGGCTTCTGGGATTAAAGATGTGTGCCACCACTGCCTGGTCTGTAAGGCTGACCAGTGTAACTGTTTTACTCTCTGATCTTCAGGCAAGCTTTATTTATTCAAATACAAATGAAATATTACTACATGGTGACACAGGAAGTATATCAGGATAAGCATGGAAAAAAAAACAGATGAAATTGTGTGTAGCATTCTCCAATCTATTTTCCAAAAGAGTACACATGTAAGGAGATAGGTGTTACATGTATGTAGAATGATTCAGAAAAAAAGTTTTCTTCTTTTTTTTTTTAAAGGCACATGCTTTTCATCACAGCTTTGGGACACTGAGGCAGGAGGAGCAGGAATTCTGTCTCCACCTCAAAACAACAAAAAACTCAAAGTGAACGAATTATAATTTAAGCTTTTGTAAGATTTTAGGAGAATTTATGCCATATTTGAAATATTTTATTTTTTATTACTTTATAAATAATACCAATCAAAATTTCCACTTCCAAAAAAAAAAAATTTCCACTTCCTCCCCTCCTCCCACTTCCATCCCACTCCCGCACTCACCTTCTCTCCTCCCCCTCCAGTCCTAAGAGAGGGCAGGGTACCCTGCCCTGTGGGAAGTCCAAGGCCCTGCCCCCTCCATCCAGGCCTAGGAAGGTATGCATACAAACAGACTAGGATCCCAAAAAGCCAATACATGTAGTAGAGACAAATCCCAGTGCCATTATCATTGGCTTCTCAGTCTGCCCCAGTTGTCAGCCAAATTCAGAGGGTCCAATTTGATCCCATGCTCGTTCAGTCCCAGTCCAGTTGGATTTGGTGAGCTCCCATTAGCTCATGCACACACCCTCAGTGGGTGGACCAACCCCTCATGGTCCTGACCTCCTTGCTCATATTCTCTCTCCTTCTGCTCTTCAACTGGACCTTTGGGAGCTCAGTCCAGTGTTCCAATGTGGGTCTCTGTCTCTATCTCCATCTGTCACCAGACATAGGTTCTATGGTGATGGTCAAGATAGTCCTCAGTCTGACTACGGGACAAGGACAGATCAGGCACCCTCTCCTCCACTAATATTGTAACTAAGGCATGAGATTAGTGGAATGAAGTAAGAAGCGTCTTCTTTTCAAGCTATATTCTTTTTATAAATTTTAATTGATTTTTATTGAGCTCTACATTTTTCTCTACTCCTCTCCCTGCCTCTCCCCTCCCCTTCAATCCTCCCCCAAGGTCCCCATGCTCCCAATTTACTCAGGATATCTTGTCTTTTTCTACTACCCATGTAGATTAGATCTATGTATGTCTCTCTTAGGGTCCTCATTGTTGTCTAAGTTCTCTGGGATTGTGATTTGTAGGCTGGCTTTCTTTGATTTATGTTTAAAAACCACCTATGAGTGAGTACATGTGATAATTGTCTTTCTGACTCTGGGTTACCTCACTCAAAATGATGTTTTCTAGCTCCATCCATTTTCCTGCAAAATTCAAGATGTCGTTATTTTTTTCTGCTGTGTAGTATTCCATTGTGTAAATGTACACATTTTCCTTATCCATTCTTTGATCGAGGAGCATTTAGGTTGTTTCCAGGTTCTGGCTATGACAAGCAATGTTGCTATGAACATAGTTGAACACATGTTCTTGTGGCATAATTGACCATCCTTCTGATATATACCCAAAAGTGGTATTACTGGGTCTTGAAGAAGGTTGTTTCCTAATTTCCTGAGAAATTGCCACACTGACATCCAAAGAGGCTGTACCAGCTTGGGTTTCCACCAGCAATGCAGAAGTGTTCCCTTTACCCCACAACGTCTCCATCATAAGTTGGCATAAGTTTGATCTTGGCCATTCATACATGTGTAAGATGGAATCTCAGAGTTGTTTTTATTTGCATTTCTCTGATGACTAAGAATGTTCCTTAAGTGTCTTTCAGCCATTTTAGATTCCTCCATTGAGAGTTCTCTGTTTAGGTCTGTACTCCATTTTTTATTGGATTATTTGTCATGTCCAAATGGATCAAAGACCTCAACATAAAGCCAGCTACACTGAACCTTATAGAAGAGAAAGTGGGAAGTATACTTGAATGCATTGGCATAGGAGACCACTTCCTATATATAACCCCAGCAGCTCAGACACTGAGAGAAACAATTAATAAATGGGACCTCCCGAAACTGCAAAGCTTCTGTAAAGCAAAGGACATGGTCAACCAGACAAAACGGCAGCCTAAGGAATGGGAAAAGATCTTCACTAACCCCACATCATACAGAGGTCTGATCTCCAAAATATACAAGGAACTCAAGAAATTGGTCATCAAAAGAACAGGTAATTCAAGCTATATTCTTTTACATAGTTTGCATACTACCAACCTGCATTACCCTTGTAAATCAAAAAGGTATGGCAAAGGAAGAAAAGGGACTCCCTATCAAAGGGCCTATCCCAAAAGAAGGAGCCTATACTCATGGCTGATATTGCCTGAATGGCCAAGAACTGGAGACTGGATAGCCCAGAGACCTAGGGTAGATTCACACACAACTGGCAAAAAAAAATCATTTAAATGATTCCTAATGATATTCTTCTGTACTCATAGATCAGTGCCTTGTCTGGTCATCATCACAGAGGCTTCCTCTGGTAGCAGATGGGAGTGGGTCCAGAGATACACAGTCATACATTGTATGGACAGAGAGTCTAAATGGGTGGTCTCCCTTGAGACCCTCCCCTCTGAAATTGGGACATCTCATGGAACACAGAGGGAGATATTTTAGGAGTTAGAGGAGATGGAGGACACCAAGAAAACATGGCCCACGGAATTAACAAAGCGGGGCTCACATGGGCTCACAGAAACTGAAATGGCAAGCACGGGTCCTTCATGAATTTACACTAGGTCCTCTGTATATATAGTATGGCTGTTAACTTGGTGTTCTGGTAGGATTCCTAACAGTGGGGGCATGCATATCTCTGACTCTTTTGCCTGCTCTTGAGACTCTCCCTCCTGTTGTGTTGTCCTGTCTTACTGTCACCCCTTGAAGACCTGGTCTTTTCTGAGGAGAAATCAGAGGAGAAGGTGAACTTGGGGGAGAGGAGAGGTATGAGGATCTGGGAGGAGTGGGGGAGGGGAAACTATGGTCAGAATGTATTATATGAGAGAAGAATATGCTGTCAACAGTAATAAAATAGAGTCACTCTAAAAATTCAGTACACTGCTCTGTAAGTAAATAATTGAATGACTAGATTAAACCACTCATTTACCCAATCAGTTGAGGAAATTATATAAAATGAAAAGAGAATAGTAAGATCACAGAAGCAACTTTTAGCAGTTTTCAATCTCTGTTTTAAAAAGGTAATGCAAGGAAAATTACCAAGAAAAATGCTGGCAAGTATTTCCCCACAGCAGAGGTTTCACTGCCAAAACCTCTATTGTACATTCTGTCTACTTTCTGTGGAAGGTGGCAACAGGGAGTCTTTAAAGTACCACTCTGAGATATGCTGTGCTTCAAATGGAACAGAGCAGAATTTACCCTCCTTTTTCTCTGGCCCTGAAAGATGCTTTGCTAGGAGGATGCATCTTAGTGATCTCAGAGACTCGATGCAAAGTTATACACTGAAAGTCCCCCACATTGGTAATAATGCAGACGACTGCTGTTTTCAATATGACAGTTTATTATGAAATGCTTTTTCACCAACAGTAACAGAAATTAAATACAGAAAATGCTAGTACTTAATTCTACAGAAATACTAACATTTTCAGTGACATTTACAGGGGATTTACACTAATAAATCCAAAATGGAAAACATGGCCATTATATAATTATACTGAATGCAAAGAAAGTTAATCACTTTTACAGATTGATTTGGATATATTCCAGGGTAATTGTGAATTTCCAACATTATAAAAACTTATATTCTTAGAAAATATCACAATCCATGGGAGCTCTTGTAAGTAACTACAAGTAACTACAAGCAAACACATGCCATTTTTATTTGATTAATGTAGTTTGCTCATGGAAAATACAAAAATTCCTGAACAAATATGGAAGAGAAACAGGGAAATATGGTCCTGTAGCAAGCACAATGAGCTTTTATTTAAAGAAACATAAACACTTTGGCCATGGAGGTTGGAGTGAGTGAATGGATTCTTGCTCCTGGAGAAGTCTATCAGAGAGTTAATTTACTTTTCAACAAAAATGTAGTACGGAGGGACCCTTTACTTTTGGAAAATTACCAAACGACTCACAGGAAAAACACACAATAGGAACCCAGACTTCTCTTATCAAACAACCTGATTTCTTCCTTTCTCCTTTCTTTTCTTTCATGGTTATTGGCAGGATATATGAGTTTTTATTTATTTTTTTAAAAAGAAAACAAACTATCTTTTTTCGTTATACATACCAATCCAAGTTCCCACTCATGCCCTCCTCCCATTTCCTCCACACACCCTCCCTCTCCACCCCCATCTACTCCTCAGAGAGGATAAGGCACATTGCTTTGGGGAGGGTCCAAGGCACTCCCTATTATATCAAGGCTGAGCAAGGTATCCATCCAAAGAGAATAGGTTCCCAAAAAGCCAGTACATGCAGTAGGGATAAATCCCGGTGCCAATTCCAGTGGCCCCTCAGTCTTCCTTAGCCATGCAACTGTCAATCATATTCAGAGGGACTAGTTTGATCCTCTGCTTGTTCCTTCCCAGTCTTGCTGGAGTTTTTGATTAGCTCAGGTAGGGTGAACCCATCTTGGTCTTGACTTCTTTGCTCACATTGTCATTCTTCTCACTCTTCAACTAGACTTTGGGAGCTATGTCCAGTGCTCTGTTGTGGGTCTCTGCCTCTGTTTCCATCAGTTGCTGGATGAAGGTTCTATGGTAATATTTAAGACATTCATCAATCTGACTACAGCACAAGTCAAGATTGGGCTTCCTCTCCTCTATTGTTTAGGGTCTTAGCTGGGATCATCCTTGAGGATTCCTGGAAATTTCTCTAGAGCCAGGTTTCTGCTAACCCTATAATGGCTCCCTCTATCAAGATATCTCTTTCCTTGAGTTGAGATAGAGGAAGGACAGAGACATCTGAGTTTTGTACTTGGTTGCACCACCAATTTGATGAATGCCTGAAGAAGTTGTTCTTCCTATCTTAGGTTTACTCTCCTGGAGATTACATTATACCCGCTCCATTAAGTCTTAATGAGAGTATAGTGATATTTTATTTATGTTTTCATAATAAAGCTTGCCTAAAGATCAGAAGGGTAAAGCTAAACCACTAGCGGTCAGGCAGTGGTGGCACACATATTTAATCCAAGGATTTTAGAGACAGAGGCTTATGGATCTCCATGAGTTCAAAGCCATCCTGGCCTACACAAGATCAGTGCAGAAACAAATCCATGTGGTGGCGGCTCATACCTTTAATCCCAGTACTAGGGATTCACATGCCTTTAATTCTATCACTAGAAGGATTATGAAATGGGAGGAGAGAGAGGCTTAGGCTGCTTAGTCAGCAGTCGCCCAGCCTTGGGCGAAGAAGAGTAAGACTTCTCTAGTGGGTTGGCTGCTTTGCTTTTATGGTTTCCAGGTTGAACCCCAATGTCTGTCTCTGGGTTTTTATTATTTGTGCTACATAAGAGGACATTCAGAATTTCTTGATATCATCATCAATTTGACAGTCACAAGCATACATGCTAGATTTGTGTAAGACTATCCTCTGAGCCAAACTGCCACTGCCTCCATGAGTTCAGTTGTGCCTACTTGCAAAAGGATAATCATAACTGTGCCTGTTGACTGTTGACATTCCCTCATAGCAGAAGGGAACATAGATGGCTTCATGACCCTCACTTGAAATTTTGCACTAATTTCACATGTCCTCAAAGTGTTAGAGAGGGGGTTGGAGTATATCGGGGAAGATTAGGAGAAAGGAGCTCCATCGCCACAGCCAAGCTGGGTACAGGCCATGTTGTGTAGCTGCTTTAAGGTCATCCACACTCTTACCTGTAATTCCTCACCCAATTCTCTGTAAATAAGCCCAATAAAGCCATTATTTCCCAGGGATTAACTTTAGTGGAAGTGAATTTTGTTTTGTCACTGGGACCTTATGAGGGGAGGCACGGATGTTGCCTAGTCCCCCAAGAGACAAAATTCTTATAAAATCCATGTTACATCTTAAGGCCTTTGACTAATCTTGGGTAAGGCCATCCTCACATTATGGTAAGTAATTTCCTTCACTCAAAGTTGGCTCATTTAAATATTTTTGTTATTATTGTTTTGAAATATGGCATCACTATACAGCCCAGACTAACCTTAAATTTTACAACCCACCTATCTTAGCCTCCTAAATGTGGAAGCAAAAGACCTGTGCCACTGTGTCCAATTTGATTTAAATGTCAATATATTCTTTAAAAATAACTTCATGGCAGGCCAGGCGGTGGTGGTGCACGCCTTTAATCCCAGCACTCCACTCAGGAGACAGAGGCATTGTGGAACTCTGTGAGTTTGAGGCCAGCCTATTCTAAAAGAGCTAGTTCCAGGACAGGCTCCTAAGTTACAGAGAAACCCTGTCTTAAAAAAACCAAAATAATAATAATAATAATAATAATAACTTTATGGCAAAATGTCAACTTCTGTTTGACTAGACAATGAGTACCTCATCCTTGAGAGGTTGGCATATAAGATTACTCACTACAGTGTCCAAACTCATCCTTTTATTGCTGCTCATGTAGGTCACTGATCTGGGTTTACCTTGATATATCTGACACTGGGTTTCATTTTACCCTTTGCCTGGTTCCTAAATCCTCCCTATAAGAATGTTGTCTTTTGTTTGGTCTGCTCTTCTATCCCCTAAGCACTCCTCGGATATCTTGAGTCTAAACTGCTAGACTGGCAACAACAGGCACCAAACAAAAAGAAACCAGAAGCCCTATACTCTAGCTCAGGAAATTCCTCTCCATCTTTCCAACTTCCTCATGCATCAACTCTTCTGGCTCCCCAAAGCATTTGGCTTTATGGATTGTTTCCTAGTCTTATATAGATGCATGCCAAACTATTTGCCTTATTTTGACCTGACTTTCCCTCTGTATGGACACCAATTTCAATCTTTGCTGTCATACAGCACTGGGAAAAAGGTTCCATGTCTGTGAACTTCACTCGTTTGGGAAAAAAGTTTAAACAGCTTGCATCATGTCCTACATTTCTAACAATATTTTCACATTCACAACCCACAAACTAGCAATTCTAGATACATGTGAGCTTGTAAACAAAGATGTATATGGGGATATTAAGTCTCAGAAAGAATACTTCCTCAGTGCAAGGACACATTCCCTTGATATGGATCTTGGAATCTGAGTTGTTTCATGGGTCTTTTTGACATGTAGTGCAATATTACAGATCAGGCTGCTGCTGCTGCTACTGCTACTATTATTACTACCAGTGGCACCTTGTATTCATACATTATTTTATTTCACAGAATGTCAACATGTCAGATGGCATGTTACATATAACTATTTCTTGTTGATTTAAAAATTCCCAATAGCATCCTTCTCCCTACCATCAGTTATAGAGATACGACATTTCTCCCTCATCCTAACTTAACCTTAGCCTACAAAGCAAATGACTGCAGCGTTGTTTTTATATAGAAGGCTGTTAATTACTATATAATGAGAGTGTGACCATTTTGTTTTTCATTGTAAGATATGGGCCCACAAAACTGGGTCCAGAGAGACTATAATTGGAACTGCTCCTAAGTTGGAATAGATCAGAGGAAAATATTCAAAACCCGCACATCAGGCAGCCATATAATAACTTTGAGGTGAGCGCCTCCAGTGAAAATTAAGGAATAGAGAGGCTAATAGTCTCAATCAGGAAGGCCAATTCATGAGTGATAAGACAATGTCTATACAGGGCAAAAAAGCACACCTTAAGAGGGGTTAGTAATAAACAACAGATGCAAGCTGCAGCTCCAATGAATACCAGCAGCAAGAAGCTGAGGGCTGAATGACCTGAAGGCTATGGGGCAACCTGGAGTCTCAGTCATAAGACACCAACACATCTCAGATGACAGACAGGTGGGAACCTTAGGGAATCCTCTCAATGGTCAATCTCAAGCTCCCAAACTGAAAATAGCAAGAGAATCTCAATACTTAATGGATATGCACTCCAAGCAGGGAAAGGCACGCTCCCAGGTTTTTTAGAAGACTCGGGATTGCTAAAAAGAGAAGTGGTAACTGAGAGATCATGACTTTCTAGATGGGGAAGGAAAAGCAAGGGCACAGTCACAGAAAGGTGGCAAGAATCTATTTATTAGGTCTAAAAGAAAGGACTTGAGGGGGGCTGGAGAGATGGCTCAGAGGTTAAGAGCATTGCCTGCTCTTCCAAAGTTCCTGAGTTCAATTCCCAGCAACCACATGGTGGCTCAAAACCATCTGTAATGGGGTCTGGTGCCCTCTTCTGGCCTGCAGGCATACACACAGGTAGATATTAAAAAAAGAAAGGGCTTGAGAACATGTGGCTATTCCTCATCAGTGACACCCCCCCCCCCCCAGAGATGGAGTTTGTTTCTTTGTCTTTCTCATTCTTTCTCTGTGTCCTGTTTGCCTTTTTCTTTCTCTCTTTCTATGTCTCTCTCTCTGTGTTTGCTTGTAGAAAGTGGGCCTCAACCTCATGATATGTCTGTCTTGACCTATCAATGGCACCACACCTGACTTAAATCTCTCTAAAGTTAAGATATGGCTCACAGCCAGCCTTAGTGGGTGGGGTAAAATGGAAATCTGTGTAACAAGCTTTTTCTTTTGGGCCACTAACCAACTTCCAAATCATACACAGAAACTTATTATGAGCTTTGAATGCTCAGCCTTAGTTTAGTTCTTGTTTTCATCTTGTTCTCTTTATCTACATGTTGCCTCAGGCATTCTATCTTGCTTTTTGCCTGTATATCTTACTTTCCTGATGTCTCCATGTCTGCCTGGCAGCTGCCTGGCTTCTGGCCTCGACTATGTCTCTCTCTTTCTCCCTCATTCTCTCATCCTTATACTCTGAAGCCTAGATTTCTCCTACTTATTCTCTCTGCCTGCCAGTCCTGCTTGTCCTTTCTCTGCCTATCTATTGGCTGTTGAACTCTTTATTAGACCAATCAGATGCAGGCAAGGAGAAACAAATGCACCACATCTTTACATAATTAAACAAATTCAGCATTAATTAATATAACCCCTCATTACATCATTAACAAAGGCAGTATAAAATGTAAAATACTTTACATATAATTAAAGTAATTTCCACAGCATAAACAAATGTAGTACATCTTTGCCTAGTTAAAATATATTCCACAACGGATGTGGGTATGATCTGAGGATCTACATAGATCTACTGCCAGTGGGGAATGGAGACTCTAGGGACCACAAAGCCAAGAATCCCCATTATATGTATTATTTAGTGAAGAGGAAATCCTGGCTATCTAAAAGGCAATCCTACTCCTTCTAAGATCAGAGATCCTGAAATATTAATTCTCTTTCTCATTCTATTGTGTGCCACTAAGAGACCATAGGAAACTTAACTCTATGTATTTCAGATTCATAAAACAGGAAAGCTGAAATGACACACAAATAAAAGAAAAAAAAAACAAGATTTACTGAAGATCACAAAGCAGTTTAATCATAGAGGTTGGGAATTAGGTTTCCTGACTTTGTGGCCAAGGTTCTTTCTGCTGATCCACACAAATCTGAAGATGGCTTTCTGATAGCCCAGTTTCCATCCATGCCTTGGATAATCAGACCAAGTTATGTCATTTGTTTTCAAAGTACACTTTATAGATATAGATCAAGGAATGGTGAGATTTCATCTGCCACAATATATAATAAATGATTTTTTTTCTTCCAAAACCGGACTTACTTTGTCATTTGAAAAATAAAGAAAATTCTTACCAAACATACCTCATCACAAACTGTGTTATATTTATCAAGTTTCAGTAGCATGTTAATCTTAAAATTCCCATATTTCCCTGTTGCTTTAGCTATGTCATCTGGTTAAGTTAGAGTTCAGTAGCTGTCAGCAATGCTAATGCTGCTTCCAGTCAACTCTCTGCTTTGTTTTTAATTCAGGATAAAGAAAATAAAAGCAAAATAGTCACATCTCTTCCACCCACCCTTAGGAGTAAAGCACCTTAATTAGTCTGGATTAGACAACATACTGATTCCCCATCTGGTACCAATGCAGCTGGAACCACAAATCCCGAGTTATTGACATAATGATGTGCACAACTCCAGATCTACAACTGAGACTTACATTGCGCCTATATGCTAAATCTCTGATCTTCTCACCAAGAAAACACTGCTGCCTGATATGCTGGATGCTGATGTGTTGATTACTATTAAAAAGAGACAATTTCAGAGCTAGTGGGTAGGAGAAAAAAAATAAGGCTTTTAAATAGTGTCATCATTTTGGACAACACAGTTTTCTATCTTTGAATTTCAAGTGCCTATTATTTGATAAATTCTTTTACTTAACTTTCAAGGGAAATTTAAGCAGATTTCTTCACTCACTACAATGGACCCATTACTGTGCCTACTTCACAACCTTCTATTTTACTCTGAATAGTGAGTTTGTCTCTAAATGTTTCTCTGAGCCATCATAAATGTACATGACCGTATTTCCAAAGTCATGACAATAAAATCAATACAATATAAATGGTGGTGGAGGTTTATAATGGCATACTGTCTTACAGGATTGGAAGAAGAGGTAGGCCCATTTTTAAAAGGGCATTTAGTGGGTTTTCTACGATCCTTTCTCTCAAATGTTAATTTTCTCTCTTGAAATTTACAATGTTTTATCAGTACACATTTTATGGAAAACAAGAACTACATCAGAGTTTAAATGTACATTTCAAAAATAATTCACATACCTACTGAAATTGTTCCATTCATATACACACAAATTGATAGGTGATAGTTCCTTGTAAAGAAGTTAGATGAACAACCTCAGTACAGGGGCACACACCCGTAAGCCCAGCACTTGCAAAGTGGAAGCAGAACAGTCAATAGTTCAAAGCAGGCTTTGGCTACATTACAAACCTAAGATTAGCCTGGGATACCTAAGATTCTATTTTAAAAATAAAAAGAGAAGTTATTGAAGAAATTATAGCATATCACTAGCAGAAGCATGTTTTCTAAATGGTTCGTTGGTTATAGCAAAATAACTGGAGTGCTCAAACACTGTGCTAAATTCAAGCTGACCTGGTAGACACAAACATGATAAATGACTCTACCCTTAAGGAAAAGTATTTTCACTTGTTCACAATGCTGAGACCTTATATGGCTCTAGTAGAACTCACAAAAACAAAATAAGACTTGCTTCATCCTCACATAGAGTCAACAGCTTGTCTCAGAAAGTGGAGTCCGGAAGATGATCACTTGAAAGGCAGCAGAACACTTAAGGGAGTACATTTAAACTCTGATACAGATCCCGTTTTCCATAAAATGTGTATTACTGTAACCTTTTGAAGAGTCACACAAATTATCAATCTAGAGATTGTTGTCATCTTTATTTTATTACTTAAAGGTTCCCTGTGAGGGGCTAGTATCATTTGACAGGGTGCTTCTTTTAATGTAGTGGTTAATTTTTATTTTCAAATTGACATACCCTAGAGTCAGCTTGGAAGAGGAAATCTCAGCTACGGAAATATATAAATGAGATTGGCCTGTGATAATGTCTATGACAGATAGTTTTGATGGATGATTGATGTGGGAGGGCTGAGCCCATAGTAGGTTGCACCAATCTTAGGGAAATGGACTAGCTGATTATGAACCAGAAAGAGAACCAGGAAGCAGCATTCCTCCACAGTTCTTGCCACAAGTTTTCTGCCCTAACTTCCCTCAATGATGGACTGTAGCCTGAAAGTAAAAACTGAAATAAAAATATTTCCTCCTCTAAGTTTCTTTTGGTTGTGGTGTTTATCACAGTCACGGAAAAGTGACATCATGCACAAAATCCTGGCATTAATAGTCACCACCAAACAAACTAGAAATGATTGTGCACAGGCCTACAATCCCAGAACTTGGGAGTTGGAAGTATGAGAATCAGCAGCTCCATAACATCCTTGAATGTATAGAAAATCTGAGGCTACTCCCTGATATATAAGATTCTATTTTTAACTACTTATTACCTGTAGAAGATATACCATATCTCTGACAGCCTGGAATCCTAGCAACAGTCTTGACAGAGATTTCTGCTTTGCCTGGTCCTGCAGCCATTCACTCCCAAAGAAATACACAGAGATCTACATTAATTATAAACTGGTCGGCCTAGTAGCTCAGGCTTCTTATTAACTAATTCTTACGTCTTAAATTGGCCCATTATTCCTGTCTATGTTGGCCATGTGGCTTTGTGCCTTTATCAGTGAGGTGTTCTAATCTTGCTTCCTTGGCATCTGGGTGACGGCTGCAGACTCAGCCTTTCCTCCTCCCAGAATTCTCCTGTTCTCATTGTCCTACTTCTCCTGCCTGGTCACCCTGCCTCTACTTCCTGCCTGGTTACTGGCCAAAGGAATGTTTTATTAAAATACAAGTGACAAATCTTTACAAAGTACAAGATCATTGTACCACAGCACAACAGCTTCTCGTTTTCAGTACCTGAAAAGCCATTGTAAACATTATCATGGTGAAGGCATCTATTTTGAGTTGCTATTTAGACTAAGTTTGCAATAATATGATCATATGAGATCAGTATTTTATCACATAGTATTTCCATGTTATTTACATGTTTGTAAAATGTTTGGTATATAAAGCCTTTACAATAATGAGGAATTATCCCCTTAATGTTCATTCAACTTAAAACTCAAAAGACATAGAGTTTTTGGTGAATGTGGTAAAATTGCTCTGGAGATAAATTCAAGAATATTAAGAACTTTCTCATCTAATTCTATAAATCTTCAAATACATTTCACAGTGAAACATAATTTTTGACAGTGACTAGAGAGAAGGAAGAAAATGATATCTATTATTTGTTGAGTCTTACTTATCCCAAGACAAGAAAACAGATGAAGGCAAACACTGGGTTGAGAAACAAATTATGTGAATTCTTTTTTTTATCTGCAATTTAGTAGCTGTGGAACACTGAGTTTATAACTTGAATCTTCAAGGAATCAATAACCATATCTGTAAATGATAGGCTTGCCCATTTGAACATGAATGTCATTTCCTACCCTGAAGTCTATGGCTCCTGTGGTGGTTTATCTTAATTGTCAACTGATCGAACTGAGGAAGGCCTAGAAGATAGCACATCTATGAAGGTGTTTCCAAAGAGAACCAGTTTGTGATGGCTCTAGCCTAATGAATGGATTAAACCTTTTATGGGCTAATATAATTATGACTTTATTTGGAACTAGTGAAAGTTAAGAGATGGGGCCCAGTTGAAAGAAGCAGGTCACTGAGAGATTGTTCTCGGAGTCTGCATATTACCCTGAATTCTTCCTATATTTCTTTCTCTGCTTTCTGGCTCACATGGTTTAAACTGTTATACTATGCCATATTTGTCCTGACATAATGAACTGTTATCTTAAAAATTGAATCAGAGCAAACCTTTCTTTGTTTAGGTTTCTATGTCCATTTTTCTGTCACAGTAGTAAGGAAGCTAAGTCACAGAACTGTCTAACATTTCATTCTACATGGCATAGTTAGAATTGTACCTAGTTTTTTTTTTATGTTCATTTTCCATGGTATCACTATCCTGATTCCAAACTTAAGTTTTTGACATGGTGTTATCTGACTGGCCTTTGCTGGCTTTTATATTTGTTTCCTGTACATATTGTTTTTAGTTTGAAGTCCTTTTATATACTTAGTGGAAGAATTTCTATCGCCAATAAGCAGCAGAAAGAAAATAAAAAATTATACATTTTCCCCATAGAAATAATTTTGTGCACTCACAGAATATGTGTAGAAGAGAAGCAACATCATTGGAAGACCACATGAAGGATTGGGGAATATTAGTCTACACAGGAGAAGACATAACATTAATTCAGAACTGCTTTACATACATGAATAGTGCTTTTTAGTATACAAGGATAATTAACAGTGGTAATGCGTTAGATTTGATTTTTGTGACCCAAAGGAACTTAACATTTATCTAAGATCAAATAGTAGAAGACACCAGTTGTTACACTTTGCTACAACCAGAACAAGAGTTTTCTGATAAAGCAGTCTGAAGATGATCAAGCTACCTTGAAGTAGTAGAATGAGGACCCTACCAATGAAGGTGCTCAAAGTAATGTCTATACAACCAGCTGACAGAGATGTAACCAAACAAACTTACCCTACTCTATCTGATCACTGAAGACTCTTCTAACTCCAAAATATTATAGATTTAATTCTTAACCCTTTCTCTTAATTTTAGATATTGTACAGATTTTCTCAATGTCCCAACATATATTCTATGGCAATAAATGCTTTAGATAAACTGTGTATCTATTTCCAGAAAAAATAATGCAAAAGTACTATAAATGAATTTTAAGCCTCTGATATTTAATCTTCAACATATACTACTGAATTTTTAAATTATTTAGCTTCTTTAATAATACATCTTAATGCTTTGGTCTCATTTCAATTTTTAGATGCTTAGGATAGAAAGATTTTATTATTATGACTTTTGATGACTCTTTTAAAAATTTGTGTATATTATGTGCACACACATGCATATGCAGGTGTATATGTGCATGTGTATGCAGGTGCCTCTAGATGCCAGAATAGTGACAGATCACCTGGAGATGGAGACAATGGCAGCAGTGAGCCACATGACATGACTGCTGGGAGCTGAACTTCAAGAGCAGTGAACACTCATAACCACAGAGTTCCTTTCAAGAGCAGTGAACACTCATAACCACAGAGCCATCTGAGAATCTTGAAACATTAGTTGCTACAGTGTCCTAAGGAAAAAGATGGTGGGGAGAAAGGCAAATGGCTTACACTTGGAATACAGTAAGTCAATGACAATGAATAATTATTATTTAATTTTTCAGGGCTAGAAAACATAGAATGGAAAAATATTGGTGACATAAAAAGTGTTAAAGTCCTGCATTGCTGGTGGGAGTGAAAATTGACACAATCCCTTTGGATATCAGTATTGCTATTTCTCAGAAAATTAGGAAACAACCTTCTTTAAGACCCAGCAATATCACTTTCTGGTATATACCCAAAGGATACTCAATCATACCACAAGGACATGTGTTCAACTATGTTCATAGCAGCTTTGTCTGTCATAGCCAGAACCTGGAATCAACCTAAATGCCCCTCGACCAAAGAATGAATAAGGTAAATGTGCTACATTTACACAATACAGTAGTGCACAGCAGAAAAAATAATGACATCTTGAAATTTGCAGGCAAATGAGTGGATCTAGAAAACATCATATTGAGTGAGGTAACCCAGACCCAGAAAGACAAATATATGTACTCACTAATAAGTGACTTTTAGATATAAAGCAAAGAAAAACCAGCCTACAATTCACAATCCCAGAGAACTTAGACAACAATGAGAATCCTAAGAGAGACATTCATAGATCTAATCTACATGGAAAGTAGAAAAAGACAAGATTTCTTGAGTAAATTTGGAGCATGGGGACCATGGGAAAGGGTTGAAGGGGAGGGAAAAGGAAAAAAATGGGAGCCAAGAAAAATGTATAGCTCAATAAAATTAATAAAAAGCATTAAAAATGTTAAAGGCAGGAGAAAGTAACAGAGAGGGTTGACTTCTAGATAAACTACTATAGGAGCTGAGGATAAGCAAAGTGACACAAAACTGCTGACCCGATCCACGAAGCATGTACCTTTATGTTTATGTACACACACATGCATTCAGAAAGACCCACAAGAAAGTGGTCACAGCAACTGCTTTTGGGAAAAAGCATTAGATGGCATGGCAGCTAGAAAAGACATCCTTATATTTCACTGAATACAACTTTTTCCTTGTGTTTTATCTTGTAGTTCTTTCTTTACAACCAAAAGAGCATATGAAAAAAACATACCTTGTTAACTACAACTAGGGAAAATATTAAAGGGCAGAAAACCAGCAAATGCTATCCTAAGCAAAAAAGGCAAGTTGATAATGACTCTGACATTGACCTTGAGTCTGGTAACAGTGTGCTGCTCAAACCACAGGTACCTATATTTGTTCTTTTGGCACATTATTGTAAATTAATCCCCAAGCAAGCCAAGCTTTGAGGTATATAAGTATAGTTGAGAGTACCTAACTAGACAGAAAGTTAGCAGGCAGTCCTGTTGTGGAATATTTTTTAACCGTGCAAAGATGTGTTGCATTTGTTTAAATATAAAAAGATGTGTTTCAAGACCTGGGATATCAATCCACACATATTCAAACACCTCATCTTTGATAAAGAAGCAAAAAATATCAAATGGAAAAAAGAAAGCATATTTAACACGTGGTGCTGTCATAACAGCATATCAACATGTAGAAGAATGAAAATAGACCCATATCTATCACCATGCACAAAACTCAAGTCAAAATGGATCAAAGACCCCAACATAAAGCCAGCCACACTGAACCTTATAGAAGAGAAAGTGGGAAGTACACTTGAATGCATTGGCACAGGGAACCACTTCCTAAACATAACTCCAGCAGCACAGACACTGAGAGAAACAGTGGTACCTCCTGAAACTGAAAAACTTCCATAAAGCAAAGGACATGGTCAAAAGGACAAAATGACAGCCCACTGAATGAGAAAAAAATCTTCACTAACCCCACATCAGACAGAGGTCTGATCTCCAAAATATACAAAGAACTCAAGAAATTCGACACCAAAAGATCATACAATTCAATAAAAAAAATGGAGTACAGACATAAACAGAGAACTCTCAAAAGAGGAATATAAAATGGCTGAAAGACACTTAAGGAAATGTTCACCATCCTTAGTCATAGAGAAATGTGAATCAAAACAACTCTGAGATTCCATCTTATACCTGTATGAATGGCCAAAATAAAAAACACTGATGAGGTTTCTGTGGCCTGCCTGCACCAAGCGGGGTAGGCGCTTTGTTTGCGAGCTGCCCAACCAGCACGGAGGCCTGATCTTTCGGCTCCAGGAGCCCCAGCATTGGGGTGAGTTCCTGGCCCACGGCGCCAGCCTGGGACGGGGAGCTGGGGGTTTCTTGGCCCCCTGTCCTTCTTGGGCTCTTTGCAGGGCCTCTACTCCCTGGGTGCTGCCTCTTTCTTCCTGGCCCACCCAGCTTCCATCCAGAGCCCTCCCCACTTCGGCCCCACTGCCCTCTTTTGGCGCGTGGCATCGCCCAGCCCAGCCTATCTGGGCGCTGGGTCCGAGTACTCGGGGCTCCCGGGCGGGCAGCAGTTCTTTGTTTCTGTGGCCTGCCTGCACCAAGCGGGGTAGGCGCTTTGTCTGTGAGCTGCCCAACCAGCACGGAGGCCTGATCTTTCGGCGCCAGGAGACCCAGCATTGGGAGAGCCAACATTGGGGAGAGACAGCGTTTGGTAGGCAAGGAGACCTGATCCGGTAAAAGAAGATCCATAGGGAGCATTTGGAAGAAGAGATGGGCCGATGTCAAGGCAAGAATTCACCCAACAAGCTGAAAAGTAACATGAAGCCACCAGAAACAAGCGACCTCACAACGGGAGGACAAGAACCCCTTAATCAAGAGGAAGGAGAAAAGATTGACTTCATGAAAGTGATTGACACCCTTAAACAGCATGTAAAAAACGCCCTTATAGAAATGGATGAGAAATATAACAGAAAGTTTGAAGAATTGAATAAATCAGAGAATGATACCCTAGAAAACCAAGGAAAAACAATCAAACCGATAATGGAAACAGTCCAAGACCTGAAAACTGAAATGGAGGCAAAGAAGAAAACACAAACAGAGGGCCGGCTGGACATGGAAAATCTAGGTAAACGAATAGAGACTACAGAAACAAGCATAACCAGCAGAATACAAGAGATAGAAGAAAGACTCTTGGATTCTGAAGATACCATACAGAAAATAAACACACTGATCAAAGAAAACAGCAAGTCCAACAAACTCTCATCACAAAACATTCAGGAAATATGGGACACAATAAAAAGACCAAACCTAAGAATAATAGGAGTAGAAGAAGGAGAAGGAGGGCAGCTCAATGGTCCAGAAAATATATTTAATAAAATTATAGAAGAAAACTTTCCCAACCTAAAGAAAGATATTCCTATGAAGGTGCAAGAAGCATACAGAACACCGAATAGGCTGGATCAAAAAAAAACATCCCCTCGCCATATAATTATCAAAACACAAAGCATACAGAATAAGGAAAGAATATTAAGAGCTGCAAAGGAAAAAGGCCAAATTACTTATAAAGGTAAACCTATCAGACTTACACCTGACTTCTCCATGGAAACCATGAAAGCCAGAAGGTCCTGGATAGATGTACTGCAGAAACTGAGAGACCATGGGTGCAAGCCCAGATTACTATACTCAGCCAAGCTTTCATTCACTATAAATGGAGAAAATAAAATTTTCCAGGATAAAAACAAATTTAAACAATACGCAGCCACAAATCCAGCCTTACAGAAAGTAATAGAAGGAAAATCACTAACCAAGGAGTCCAACAATGACCACAATAACTCAGACATCTAGAGACCCTTCACCAACACAAAACAAAGAAGGGAAACACACAAACTCTATGACTAAAAAAAAATGACCGGAGTTAACAACCACTGGTCATTAATATCACTTAATGTCAATGGACTCAACTCACCTATAAAAAGGCACAGGCTAAGAGATTGGATAAGAAAACAGGATCCAACATTCTGCTGTTTACAAGAAACACACCTCAACCACAAAGACAGGCAGCTACTCAGAGTAAAGGGCTGGGAAAAGGCCTATCAAGCAAATGGACCTAAGAAACAGGCAGGTGTGGCCATACTAATCTCTAACAAAGTTGACTTTAAACTTAAATCAATCAGAAGAGATGGAGAGGGGCATTTTATACTCATAACAGGAACAGTTCATCAGGATGAAGTCTCAATCCTGAACATCTATGCCCCTAATATAAAAGCACCCACGTACATAAAAGAAACATTGCTAAAATTCAAGGCAGCCATCAAACCGCACACACTAATAGTAGGAGACTTCAACACTCCTCTCTCACCAATGGACAGGTCAATCAAACAGAAACCTAACAGAGAAATAAGAGAATTAATGGAGGTAATGAATCAAATGGACTTAACAGACATCTATAGAACATTCCATCCAAATAGGAAAGAATATACCTTCTTCTCTGCAGCTCATGGAACCTTCTCGAAAATCGACCACATAGTCGGTAACAAAGCAAACATCCACAGTTACACAAAAATATTAGTAACCACCTGTGTCTTATCAGATCACCATGGATTAAAGTTAGAATTCAACAATAATGCTACCCCCAGAAAGCATACAAAGTCATGGAAACTGAACAGTCAACTATTGAACCATACCTGGATTAAGGAAGAAATAAAGAAAGAAATTAAAGTCTTCCTGGAATTCAATGAAAATAAAGAAACAACATACTCAAACTTATGGGACACTATGAAAGCAGTCCTAAGAGGAAAGTTCATAGCACTAAGTGCCCACTTAAAGAAAACAGAGAAAGCTCACATTGGAGACTTAACAGCCCACCTGAAAGCTCTAGAAAAAAAAGAAGCAGACTCACCTAGGAGGAGTAGAAGACTGGAAATAATCAAACTGAGGGCTGAAATCAACAAAATAGAAACACAGAAAACAATACAAAAAATCAATGAAACAAAAAGCTGGTTCCTGGAGAAAATCAACAAGATTGACAAACCACTATCCAAGCTAATCAAACGGCAGAGAGAGAATTTGCAAATTAATAAGATCAGAAATAAAAAGGGGGACATAACCACAGACACAGAGGAAATTCAGAGAATCATTAGATCTTACTACAAAAGCCTATATGCCACAAAATTGGAAAATGTAAAGGAAATGGATACTTTTTTAGATAAATATCATATACCAAAGTTAAATCAGGACCTGGTGAACAATCTAAATAGACCTGTTAGTCCCGAAGAATTAAAAGAGGTTATCAAAAACCTCCCTACCAAAAAAAGCCCAGGACCAGATGGTTTCAATGCGGAATTCTACCAGATCTTCCAAGAAGATCTAATACCTATACTCCTTAATGTATTCCACAATATAGAAACAGAAGGGTCATTACCAAACTCCTTTTATGAAGCCACAATTACTCTGATACCAAAACCACTCAAAGACTCAACCAGGAAAGAGAACTACAGGCCAATCTCATTCATGAATATCGACGCAAAAATCCTCAACAAAATACTGGCAAATCGAATCCAAGAACACATCCGAAAAATTATCTATTATGATCAAGTAGGCTTCATTCCTGAGATGCAGGGCTGGTTCAACATACAAAAATCTATCAATGTAATCCAGCATATAAATAAACTGAAAGAAAAAAACCATATGATCATTTCATTAGATGCTGAAAAAGCATTCGACAAAATTCAACATCCATTTATGTTAAAAGTCTTGGAGAGATTAGGGATACAAGGGTCATACCTAAATATAATAAAAGCTATATACAGCAAGCCGACAGCTAACATCAAATTAAACGGAGAGAAACTCAAAGCCATCCCACTTAACTCAGGAACACGACAAGGCTGTCCACTCTCGCCATACCTCTTCAATATAGTGCTTGAAGTTCTAGCAATAGCAATAAGACAACATAATGGAATCAAGGGGATTCGAATTGGAAAGGAAGAAGTTAAACTTTCGTTATTTGCAGATGATATGATAGTGTACATAAGCGACCCCAAAAACTCCACCAAAGAACTTTTACAGCTGATAAAAAGCTTTAGTAATGTGGCAGGATACAAGATCAACTCCAAAAAATCAGTCGCCCTCTTATACACAAAGGATATGGAAGCAGAGAGGGAAATCAGAGAAGCTTCACCATTCACGATAGCCACAAACAGTATAAAATATCTTGGGGTAAATCTAACCAAGGAAGTGAAAGATCTATTTGACAAGAACATAAAGGCATTGAAGAAAGAAATTGAAGAGGTTACCAAAAAATGGAAGGACCTCTCTTGCTCTTGGATTGGGAGGATCAACATAGTAAAAATGGCAATTCTACCTAAGGCAATTTATAGATTCAATGCAATCCCCATCAAGATCCCATCAAAATTCTTCACAGATCTGGAGAGGACAATAATCAACTTTATATGGAAAAACAAAAAACCCAGGATAGCCAAAACAATCCTATACAATAAAGGATCTTCTGGAGGCATTACCATCCCTGACTTCAAACTCTATTACAGAGCTACAGTAATGAAAACAGTGTGGTACTGGCATAAAAACAGAGAAGTCGACCAATGGAATCGTATAGAAGACCCGGATTTTATCCCACAAACCTATGAACACCTCATTTTTGATAAAGGAGCTAAAAGTATACAATGGAAGAAAGAAAGCATCTTCAACAAATGGTGCTGGCACAACTGGATGTCATCCTGTAGAAGAATGAAAATAGACCCTTATCTATCACCGTGCACAAAACTCAAGTCCAAATGGATTAAAGACCTCAATATCAGCCAGAACACACTGAACCTGATGGAAGAGAAAGTGGGAAGTACCCTACAGGAGATGGGCACAGGAGATCGCTTCCTATGTATAACCCCAGAAGCACAGACATTAAGGGCAACATTGAATAAGTGGGACCTACTTAAACTGAGAAGCTTCTGTAAAGCAAAGGACATAGTCACTAAGACACAAAGGCAACCTACTGACTGGGAAAAGATCTTCACCAACCCCGCAACAGACAAAGGTCTGATCTCCAAAATATATAGAGAACTCAAGAAACTAGACTTTAAAATGCTAATTAACCCAATTAAAAAATGGGGCACTGAACTGAACAGAGAATTGTCAGCAGAGGAAGTTCAAATGGCCAAAAGACACTTAAAGTCATGCTCAACTTCCTTAGCAATCAGGGAAATGCAAATCAAAACAACTTTGAGATATCATCTTACACCTGTCAGAATGGCTAAAGTCAAAAACACCAACGATAACCTTTGCTGGAGAGGCTGTGGAGGAAGGGGTACCCTCATCCATTGCTGGTGGGAATGCAATCTTGTGCAACCACTGTGGAAGTCAGTTTTTCGGTTTCTCAGGAAATTCGGGATCAACTTACCCCTGGACCCAGCAATACCACTCCTGGGAATATACCCAAGATATGCTATTTCATATGACAAAAGCATTTGTTCAACTATGTTCATAGCAGGATTATTTGTAATAGCCAGAACCTGGAAACAACCTAGATGCCCTTCAATGGAAGAATGGATGAAGAAAGTATGGAATATATACACGCTAGAGTACTACGCTGCGGTAAAAAACAATGACTTCTCGAATTTTGCATGCAAATGGATGGAAATAGAAAATACTATCCTGAGTGAGGTGTCCCAGACCCAAAAAGATGAACATGGGATGTACTCGCTCATAATTGGTTTCTAGCCATAAATAAGGGCCACGGAGTCCACAATAGGTGAACCTAAAGAAGCTAAGTAAGAAGGTGAACCCAAGGAAAAACATATAGTTATCCTCTTGGCAAAGGGAAGTAGACCAAATTGCCTGGGAGAAAATTAGGATCTTGGGGGTGGGGTGGGATGGGGGTAAGGGGAGATGGGGAGAGAAAAGGTAGAAGGGAAGGAGGGGGGACTTGGGGAATCAGGAGAATTGGGATAAAGGAAAGGTGGATAGGGGAGCACGGAACCACAATTCATAGTTAAGGGAGCCACTTTAGGGTAGGCAAGAGATTTGACCCTAGAGGGGCTCCCAAGTGCCCAAGATGGGGTTCCCAGTTAGTTCCTTGGGCAGCTGAGGATTGGGAACCTGAAATGACCCTATCCTAGAGCAATACTGACGAATATCTTGCATATCATCATAGAACCTTCATCTGGTGATGGATAGAGATAGAGACAGAGACCCACACATGAGCACTGGACTGAACTCCCAAGGTCCCAATGAGGAGCAGAAGGAGGGAGAACATGAGCAAAGAAGTCGGGACCACGAGGGGTGCACCCACCCACTGAGACAGTGGAGCTGATCTACTGGGAGCTCACCAAGGCCAGCTGGACTGTGACCGAAAACGCATGGGATAAAACCGGACTCTCTGAACATGGCGAACAATGAGGGCTGATGAGACGCCAAGGACAATGGCACGGGGTTTTGATCCTACTTAATGTGCTGGCTTTGTGGGAGCCTAGCCAGTTGGGATGTTCACCTTCCTAGATATGGACGGAGGGGGGAGGACCTAGGACTTACCACAGGGCAGGGAACCCGGACTGCTCTGTGGACTGGAGAGGGAGGGGGAGAGGAGTGGGGGGAGGTGGAGAAGGGTGGGAGGAGGGGGAGAAGTGTGGGAGGAGGGGGAGGGAAATGGGAGGCTGGGAGGAGGTGGAAACTTGTTTTTTGTTTATGTTTTTTTCTTCTTTTCTTAATAAAAAAAACACTGATGACAACTTATGATGGAGAGGTTGTGTAACAAAGGGAACATTTCTGCATTGCTGGTGGAAATGCAAGCTAGTACAGCCCCTTTTAATGTCAGTATGGCAATTTCTCAGAAAAGTAGGAAACAACCTTCCTCAAGACATAGTAATACCATTTTTGGATATATATCCAATGGATGTTCAATCATGCCACAAGGACATGTGCTCAACTATGTTCATAGCAGCTTTGTTTGTCATAGCCAGACCAGGAAGCAACCTAAATGCCCCTTGACCAAAGTATGGATAAGGAAAATGTGGTACATTTACACAATGGAGTACTACACAGCAGAACAAAAATAACATCTTTAATTTTTCAGGAAAATGGATGGAGCTAGAAAACATCATTTTGAGTGAGGTAACCCAGACCCAGAAAGAAAAGGAAATAAAAGGGAGATGCAAGAGGCCAGCCAGGCAGACACAGAGGAAACAGGGAAATAGGGCATACCGAACAAAAAAAGAGGCAAAACCCTGAGGCAAAATATAGATTAATAAAAATATGAAAATTTAAGGTAATAGAGCTAGTGGGAGAAGCCTAAGCTAAGGTTGAGCATTCATAATTGATAATAAATCTCTGTGTATTTATTTGAGACCTGGTTGATAGCCCAAAGAAAAGGCCAACTATAAATGGTGCCCAATGTGAGGCCTGAATTTCCACATAGGGCCTTAGAAAGCTGAAAAAAAGCCGGGGACAAAAGGAAGAACGTGGCAGGCAGGGTGGGGTCTAGTAGAGCACAGGAGACCCTGAAGTACAAGCTGAAGGTGAGCTCTTAAAATCCAAATGAGGAGCAGAAGGAGGGAGAACATGAGCAAGGAAGTCAGGACCACGAGGGATGCACCCACCCACTGTGACAGTGGAACTGATCTATTGGGAGCTCACCAAGGCCAGCTGGACTGGGACTGAATAAGCATGGGATGAAACCGAACTTTCTGAACATGGCGGACAATGAAGGCTGATGAGCCAAGGACAATGGTACTAGGTTTCGTTCCTAATACATGAACTGGCTTTGTGGGCGCCTAGCCTGTTTGGATGCTCACCCTCCTGGACCTGGATAAGAAGTGGGAGGACCTTGGACTTCCTGCAGGGCAGGGAATCTGGACTGCTCTTTATTCTCGAGAGGGAGGGGGAATGGAGTGGGGAGGAGAGGGAAAGGGGGAGGGGAGTGGGGGAAGGGGGTAATGTGTGGGAGGAGGGGGAGGGAAATGGGAAATGGGGAGGAGGCGGAAATTATTTTTCAACAACTAAAAAAAAATAAAAAAATATGAAGAAAAAAAAGCTGAAAAAAAAAGAAAAGGATACAGGAACAGCTCTGAGACTGGATGAAACATAATAAATCTGCTAGTTACAGAGTTCTTATGACTTACTATTACATTCCATCTGTTTATATGTCATTGATAGATGTTTGGCTATAGAGTCTAAACAAACTTATAAAATTGACAGATGTCTTACCTGTTCTAACATAAAACAAAAAAAAAACATCTTTGGCTGGCTTGGGTACAAATCACAGTCCATACTTGTGTTAATGCAGATATGTAGGTTACCTTGGAAAGTTTCTGTGTTTTCGGAGCAAAGGGACAAGATATCTATGAAAATGGGTGGTCCAGGTGATCCAGCCTTTCAAAATGCCTCCGTTGCAGTTTCCTCAGAGTTCTATCCTTAGAACAACTTCCAGACTGTAGCTGAGACGGTCCAGCCTCAAAGACCAATCTAAGAAAGAATTCAGATAAGTCTAGCACTTTCCAATTACACAGAAACAGGACAACAAGTGTTACATCTAGTTTTCTTAGTTCTTTACTGTTATCTCAGGGTCTCCTGGGATTGTCATTGCCCCAAGTCAACAAGAAGCAGTCTGGATAATACAACACCCACATTGCCATGATCATTCTATAGGTTATGGATGTTTGTCATCATTTAGTGGGGATATAGGAATACAAAATAAAATATAACTATTCATCTCAAATATCTTACATTGGTATGGATTTTTGTATATTGATACAAATTTAAGGCTATTTTGTTATATATATATATATATATATATATATATTTCTACTCTTATTTAAGGATTGTAACTATGCAGCTCATTAAGAATGTAATATAAAGTTATATTCCTTAAAAACTATTATTTCAAACTTTTTAGGATAATTAAAATGCAGGTTTGTAGTTAGCCACCTATTATAATCAAACTTGTAGTCATATTAGGTATGTTTTCTAGGTCAAATAGATATATTTTATGTAGATAAGTAGTCTTCAAATACTTCAAAAACCTACAGAATATGACATATAAGATGTTTAATAACTTAACACTTTCATGACAGTGAGACACATATGCTCCTAGCAGCATCAATCTACTTCATAAAAGGGTAATTGGAATCAAAGAACCTCCATTTGAAGTTCTCTTCCATTGTGACAAAGTGGGCCATTTGAGCAAGAAACTGCCCTTTCCTTGACTGCTGACAGTATGCTGTACAAATTGGACAAGCAGGACACAAACAAAAAAGACGGCCAAACTTTGCCAAAACAGGATGGTATAGTCCTTCAAAATTCCTGCTTTACAAAAAAGTATGTCAGATATTTGAGGCCTATAGGCCAAATATGGATGCCTCAACAGTGCAGAGATATCTTGGGTGACTAGCCAGGTAGCCAATTGCTTCTGTCATTTGTAGAGTTTTGTAAGTTGCTTGCTCTGCACTTCCTGTTTATTTTGGTAATATAATATCCTTCTCAGGTGTCTGATGGAGTTGAAGATGAGGTAGTTATAGTTTTCCTTGTTACTAAATTTAAAAAAAACGTATTTAAGAGAGGTAAAGTTCATAAGGTTGGAAAACATAAAACCTTAATATTGTTTGTCTAAAAATGTTTTGAGGTCTAAAAAGATAATTTGGGGTTGGTAATACAAGTTAGGACAGAAAGTAAAATTAGGTACACAACTTTGGCCTCAACAAGATAAGATAGATAATAGAGTATTTTCTCTGAATTTGCCAAATGCAAATGGAGTGATTATTGTAAATGTAATTCTTACTTTATAATTGTTCTTATTGTATGTAATCGTACAATGTTAAAGCTAAAAATTTTTTTCTAAACAAAAGAGAGAATTGATGCAGAGTTTAACTATGAAAAGATGTTTCTATTTGCTTATAATGCAGAATATTTGTTTGACTATGTAAAGATGTGATGCATTTGTTTATTTATGTAAAGGCGTGTTGCTGTTTTACCTAGCCCTGAGGCAAAACATAGATAAAAAGAAACAGGTTAAATTAAGTTAAAAGAGCTCGAGGGATAAACACAAGATAAGGTCAAGCATTCAAACTTAATAAGTCTCTGTTGTTTTACTTGGGAGCTAGTTGGTGGCCCAAAGAAAAATCCTACTCTACAATCCTTTGGGATTTCTGATAGAGGAACCCTTCCTTGATGTACTATAATCATGTCCTCATAAAAGTTTTAATAAATTTATCTAAAAATGTATGCCATAGATGTTTGTTTAAATAACAATGATCTGTAAGCCACAGTGCACATGCCTATAATCACAGCACAGCTCAGAGAAGGAAGGCGGAGCTAGAGAGAAGCCATGGAACAGTTGCTGGAGACAGATGTGCTGAAACTTTTCTGGTAAACCACGACCTCCTGGTGATGCACAGATTAATGGGGATGGGTTAAACTACAATGCAAGAGTTAGCAAATAGGAAGCTAGCACTAATGGGCCAAGATTTAAATAATATGGTTTCTGTGTGATTATTTCAGGGCTGATCATCCAGGAACCAACAAGCAGCCTTTCTTACAACAGGGACACACTTTATGAATAAAAGGTCATTTTCTTTCTTCAGACAAGGATAAGCAAACACCTCTTTCAAAGATTCTATCTCCTTGGAGAATTAAAAAGTTTACTTATTTAAAATGTGAGTTTTAAATAAAATAGTTTGAGGGCCAGGGAAATAGTTCAATGTAAGAGTACATCTCCAATATGCATAAGGCCCTAAATTTGATCCCTAGTGTCATAAGAGAAAAGAATACTCAGTATCTGCTCAGAATATCTCTCTTTAGTGTCCAAAGGACTTTGTTATCTGTTAAAAGAACAGTAGATAAATGTGCCCTCTTGTGCCTACATAGACTGATGCTGATGGGTGGACTAAAGTCCTCAGGGAGAGTCTTCTTGTGTTAGTGCTTACTGAATTGTCATGCCCTCTGACCTGTTCAGCCCTCATAAAAATTACTTGGAAAAAATAATGATGAATTATAATAAGATTCACAGATACCAGGTAATTGGCAGTAAATCACAGATTCTTGGCCTCCCAGGTTGCGATGTAAGACCAAATACAAGAAGATGAAATTTAATAAAGAAAATAATGGTAGCCTTTACATCTCAATGAGTCATGTAAGGATGTACTTATTTAATAACATTGGGTGGGTAAAAGTCTTCAGGGTTTCAATTGATGAGTAAACTAACAGTGTTCACCAGGATGATATTGCTTTCCCAAAGGACTAATTTGGCCTCAAACCACCTTATGGAAGTCTAGTACCTGCAATACAAGGAACTAACTTGAGTCAGATCCTATTCAAAAAATGATCTAGATATTGAAGCCTTTGTAACTCAATCATATAAGGCCAGCGTGACTGGGACTGAAAAAGCATGGGATGAAACCAGACTCTCTGAACATGGCAGACAATGAGGGCTGATGAGAAGCCAAAGACAATGGCACTGGATTTTGATTCTACTGCATGCACTGGCTTTGAGGGAGCCTAGCCTGTTTGGATGCTTACCTTCCTAGATCTGGATGGAGGGGGAGGACCTTGGACTGCCCACAGGACAGGGAACCTTGACTGCTCTTTGGACTGGAGAGGGAGGGGGAGAGAAGTGGGAGGAGGGGAGTGGAGTGGGGGGAAGAGGAGGGAAATGGGAGGCAGGGAGGAGGCAGAAATTTTTTTCAATAAAAAAGATGGCAAAATAAAAAAAGAATAAAAATAACTAGAAATAATTCACAAGAGTAAGAGGGGGTCTATGGATAGTTAAGACAACTTATAAAGATTTTAAAGGCTAGCATGTATGTCACAGAACAACTTGAGAACAGAATAAAGACCAATGGATGGAAATGGCTATAATCAGGTGAATGGCTCAACACCAGGTAATAATTTCTAATGATTCTATACTATCCAGCATAGGAGTGGGCAAGCTCATTAGTTAGTGAACCTCTTATGATTGGAAAGGTCAAGTAGTGACTGATTAATCAGATGGCAAAAAAGTCATGGAGGAAATTTAACTATATGAGATTGGCCTTCACTACCCTTAAGGTATCATGCATACCTTTTCACAACTTTGTAGGTTTTAGAATTTTAAAATGATAAGCAAATCAGATTCAATATTATTATAAAATATACCTGACACTATAGTGAAGATATCATTATTTAGGATATAATTAATGATTGTTATTTACTTTTTAAAGCCTTTTTTTATTTGTGGAGATAGGCTAACTCACTATTCATCCCTGGTTGGCTCAGAACACACTATATAGATCAGACTAGACTCAAACTCACAGAAATATTAGCACTCATTAGCTTAGTTTTCCCTGCCTAGCTCTGTAGGCCTAAAGCAGTTCCTTTATTTATCAATTGTAATCACAGCATACATAGGGAAATCCCACATCATGTCTCTTTAGCCTCAACTGTTTATTGTGTACTTTAGTTCCAGGTAGCATCCTAAAAGCTAAGTATAAGCCAGGAAGCAGGCAATTATACCCCATTCATGTACATAGCCCAGAAGAATATTCTTGATATACCAGGAGTATGTTAATGGGATAATATTTTTCCTCCAAGTGTAATCTAAGTAAATAATTCAGTTACTCTTGAAAGAAGATCTGCTGTTGTGGAAAGAGTCTAAGATATATTTATCTTCAAGAACCCTACAGGAAGAATGATTGAAACTCTAGAACCCAGTTTACCAAAGGCCACTGGGTCTGGATTCTCTAGGTGAGTGAATGCAGTAGTCATGTGACCAGAATTAAGAAACTCTGGTAAAAGTATAATCACAATTAGGTTTGCAAACAAATTATTCCCACCTGGGAAAATGTTGTAAAGCATTTACTATGGGGAAGAGAATAACTTCTGCCTTAAAAACTTATCTAGGGAAATAAATTGGAACAATAGGAATGTGTGAAAAAAATGAGGGTAGGGAACTATAAAAGGGGATTGTGCTTAACTGAGATCTATATGTACTTATAGATCTCAGTAAAATAATTTCTGCTGCAATTAAAAAGTTAGCACACTGCAATAAGACATTGGAGAGAACTATTTTTTCAACAAATACTTTGTAGGTGCTCTGCTTTAAATGACCCAACAAGGTCATAATTGTTATCTACATTATCACAGATGAGAAATTAGAGTCCAAGTTATAAAGCTAGGAAGTAGAGGAATCCATTAAAAGTCAATAATTTATTATTCCAAAGATTATTTTTAATGTTGTTGTTCTAAGAGCCTAAAATGTAGAAATCATATCCAGAGAAATCCAGTATTATAAGGAGACTATACTAATAAGATATGCTCCCAACTAGATTCATCACAACATGATGGCAAACAAGATGTGTCTGCATAGGCACCACAATCAAGTGTAGCCAGAAATTATTCCAAAGGATTAAATATTATAGACAGCAGGAAATTGTTGTACATCTATCAACAGGGTTGTGATAGCTGAAATCAAATTAACAAGTAAGAAGAGGCAACATTTTATAGCTCCCAGACATTAAACTGGTCTAGAGATGAGCAAAGGTGAGTACAATCTGTCTGGAAGCAAAGGGCACGAACTGACTATGTCCAACTATGATTTGTCTCTTTACTATCTCTTTTCTTTTTTTAAAACATGTGTATAGATGCATAGATATGAATACTTTGCATTGGTATGTTGATAAAAATTTTATGTTAATCTTGTTATATGTATATTTCTGCTTTTGGTTAAGGTATTGTGATTGTGTAGTTCATTTTAAAATGTAATGTATAATTAAGAAATTTGGGTTAATAGATAATCATCTATAATAGTCAAGCTTGTATTCATTCTAGTTAGGTTTTCTAGATATATAGAGATATATTTCAGTTAGATAGGTATTCTTCAAATATTTCAAAGACCTCAAGAATATGGCATTTAAAATGTTTTAAGAGCTTAAGACTTTTCATTACAGTGAGACACATCTGTTCTTGGCAGCACTAATTACTTTAAGATGATAGGGCACCGAAGAGGCTCCTTATGGAGTTTGTTAGGCATTTGGGCAAGAAACTGCTCTTGCCTGGACTGCTTGATGTCATACTGCATGAACTGAACATGCAGGACCCACAGAGAAATGACTGCTGAACTTGCCTAAAGGTGAGACGATCCTTCGGAGTTCCTGCTTCATTTAAGAATCTGCTAGACATTCTGCAGGACACAGAAGAAAGTGACTGACAAACTGCCAATATAGGCAAAACTGTCTTAGAAATGTCCTGCTTTATGGAAAGGTCTACCGAATGAATACTATGGGCCTGTGGGCTGAAGATTGGATGCCTCAATGGCACAGAAGAACTTTTGGTAACTGTCCAGGTAGCAAGTTGTCTCTGTAAATTCTAGAGCTTTGGAAGTTTCTTACAATGCACTTCCTGTTTACTTGGGTAATATTATATCCTTCTGGAGTCTTTAATGGAGTTGAAAAATATGTAGTTATAGATTTCCTTAGTTATAATAAAAGATAAAGTAGATATAAATATTATAACTGAAATTCTTGCTTAATACATGTTTCATTATATGTAATTTTACTATGTTAAAGTTAAAACCTTCCTTTTTATTTAAACAGAAAAGGGGAAGTGATGTGGGATTCCCCTTTGTATGCTGTGAATACCATTGGTTAATAAAGAAACTGTCTCAGGCCTATGCAAGGCAGAACTTAGGTAGGTGGGGAAAACTAAACGAAATGCTGGGAGAAAGAAGGCAGAGTCAGTGAGAAGCCATGTAGCCCCTCTAGAGACAGATGCCAGATGGAAACTTGCTGGTAAGCCACAATCACGTGCCAATACGTAGATTATTAGTAATGGGTCAGATTAAGATGTAAAAGTTAGCCAACAAGAAAGTAGAGTTAATGGGTCAAGCAGTGATTTAATTCATACAGTGTCTGTGTGGTTGTTTCAAGTCAGTGTGGCTGGAAACGAATGATCAATCTCATACTAGATATGGATGCTTTGCCTGCATGTGTATCTGTGTGATACATAGGTTCCTGTTGTCCATGTAGGCCAGAAGGCATCATATTCCCTGGAATTGGAGTTAAACATGTGAGTGCTAGAAACAAAACCAGGGTCCTCATGAGAAGAATCCAATACTCTAACTGCTGAGTCATCTCTCTAACCATACTTCACTATTTCTAATAGAAAGCCTTATGTTCTGACCTGGTAGAATCTGAGAGAGAGATTTTAATAAAAAAGAGAAAATTACATTTTTTTCTGACAAAACTATGTACATTTTCAACAAATGCACTGCCATTATTAACTCTTACATTTAAACATTTTTCAAGATACTATTTTGTGTATAACCTCATAATGGCAACAAAGATGAAATACTACCTATATGACTCAGAGTAAAGCTTTTCTTCTGAATAATTTGTGAATTTATGATTCAGTATCTACCTTTACTACCAGGAGAGGAGCAACTGTATTGGTTTGAATCATCCCAGTCCTTGTATCTCAGAAAAGTACAGATATTTCTGTCAGATTAGCAATGTATTCTTAAAGGCAATTGGCTGAAGGAGCAGAAGGAGTTCCTGCAGCACCTCCCCCTTTTGTTTAAGTAAGAAAGTTCCAAACCCATTACAAAACAATATACACTAAGAACAGATATCACATATAAGATTAGAATTACAATCAGCATAAACAATATTAAGCAAAGAACATATGCTAAATGTTTTAACAAACATTCTATCCTAAGGAGTCTAAGACTTATATTGGAAATTGCTTGGCTAGATCATAAGAGGATGGTAACTATGACTATCTAATCTGCAACCCCATCGAAGGCCTGAGAAGGGAGATAATATTACTTTAACAGGAAGGAAATACAATCAAGTAGCTTCCAAAGTGAGCAATATATAACAGAGACAATTAGGTACCTGAGCAATCACCCAAAGTCTCATTTTTCAATGTTGAAGCAACCAACTTTGGCTATGGCCTATCATAATTGACGGATCATTTTCAGAGGCAGGAAACTTTTCAAAATCGTCTTATCCTGTCCTGGCAAGATTTGATAGTCCTGCTTATCCATTTCTGGATATCATGTAGCTTGTTAGTGGTTGAGGCATTGTTAGTTCCTTGCCCAAAGGCCAGTTTTGCCAAGAAGAAAACAAGCTCCAAGTGGAGTGTCTTTGGTGCTCAACATTCTCTCAGGAATAGATTGGTGCTGTCAGAAGCAGTCATGTCTCAAGTCAACAGAACCCTAAATTATTTAAATGCCATGTTCCACAGATCCTTGAAGTGGTTGAAGATTACCTATCTAGACAGAATATAATCTCTATGTATGTAAAGAACCTAATTGATCTAACTATGTTCAGCAAGCATGAACAACTATTACCTATAATAATTAATACCTGTATAACTTAAAGACTAAAACTTCATGTCAGAATATTAAATAACCTGTAAACAAATGTGCACCATATAAGGAAAATGACCTCAAAATGTAAACAATATATAAATATCTTGATCAGAGGTAGGAGTAATATATAATGCAATATGAAAATATATCTTAAAAGTTGTATCAATATACAAAATGTCCTAAACAGAGATAATAACAAACATATATACAATCTGACAAAATAATTTTGTATAGGTGTACATATAATGTAAACAAAAGTAACAAATTTGAACTTGTATCAATATATAAAAACTATATCAATGTAAATTATCCATGAATAATAGCTCACAAGTATTCACTCTATTACCCACTATTACTATCCCCCCCTTTTTTTTAACAAACATAGTTTTCACCCCAACCCTCTACCTAATACAAATAATATTCAACAACCCCTAAACAGTGTTCCTAACCCTATGGACAAACTTTTTTAGGATGGGGGTGTTGTTTTATAGAATTGCTTCCTGCTGTCATAGGGATCCTGCAAAATTAAAGTGATGGTTAAGCTTCAAAATTCTGTCTAGTATAGTTACAATTTCCAAGCAGTCGATAGATAGTGTTTTTTTTTTCAAAGTTCTTATTTGTAGTTCTGACCAGAATGTCATGAAAGGGTGCACCATTTCAGCAGCTGGTACCCCACCAAAAAAGAAGCTGTCTTAATAGTAGCACTGTCTGCATCACAATGTCATCTCATCTAGATAGAGTTGTTGCTGTGGGGCTCCATCTTCTTCCTGGAAACTTCAAAGATTACTGCAGGAAAATTATCTGTAGGAAAATCTATTGTTCAACACAGAAAACTTAAACATAATTCATATGCACATACATTCAGTGAAGAATATGTTATAGACAAAAAAGGCATGGAGAAAGTAAAAATTTTTCTAAAGTCTTTCTTCTGTCCCATACCAGATGGCTCCCAATATAAGACAGAAACTCTGAATGTTCCTTTTTAACAACACGCTTGGATTTAAAAAAGTACAGAGCCATTGTCCAACTCCAAAACCAGCTGAATATATTAATGTGTGTGTGTGTGTGTGTGTGTGTGTGTGTGTGTAAATGTAATTGTAGCCCACATCTGGATTTGTAAACCATATTCTGTTTTCTAGATGCTCCTTAGTGGATGGTTATTTTTTCTTCTGTCAGCATTCAAAAATCCAGAGTCTCTTGAATTTTTGATGATGTGTATTTTCCTGCAAAGATAAGAGCAAAACCCTGCCCCAACCCTATATGGCTTTCCTTACCACATGTATGGTTGTCACCATTGTGGATGAGCTGTCATTTCTGTTTCAGTAGGTTTCTCCTTTTCAAAGCAAATCTTTATTCATTTTTATGGTATCCATAATTTTTCTTCTCCTGTGGAAACAAGAGCAAAACCCCTTCCCCAACATAGTACATCTCCTGGTCTCCATTGTGAGGTCAACACAACTTTGAAATATACTTGTTGATTCAATTCAGAAGTCTTCTCCATAATCCAACGCCTCTCTGCTGCTGTTGTTACTTTCTTATTAGCATTAAGAAAATTCAAGGTTAATAAAACATTGTGCAATCTATTTCTGGGGATATTTTCCATCTCCTTCTGTTTGTTCAGCATATCCTTTATAGTACGATTTGACCTTTCTATAACTGCCTGACCTGTAGGATTATTTGGTATACCTGTAATGTGCTTTATATTATAATAAGCAAAAAAAACGGACCATTGTCTGTCTTTATTTGTGTAGGTATACCCATGATAACCATAACTTCCAATAAATGTGTGATTACCAAATCAGCCTTTTCTGAGTTCAAGGCAGCTGCCCATTGAAAACCTGGATATGTGTCTATGGTGTGGTGTACATATTTTAATTTACCAAATTCTGTAAAGTGGAACACATCCATCTGCCAGATTTCATTTCTTTGAGTACCATTTGGGTTACTCGCTGCAGGCAAGGGTGTTTGATTATAGAAAGAGTAAGTAGGGCATCTCTTTATAATCTCCTTAGCTTGTTGCTGTGTAATAGAAAACTCTTTCTTTAAACCTTTGCTATTGACGTGATATTTCTATGAAATTCTGAGGCCTGCAACACGCTTCCAATCAATAATTGATCAATTTCTGCATTACCTTGTGCTAGAGGACGTGGCAGGCCCATATGGGATTGGATGTGTGTTACATATATAGGACAAAGCCTATTCCTGATTATGTCTTGCACCTGGATAAACAATGAAGTCAATTCTGTATCATCTGGTATAAATTCAGCAGTTTCAATATGCAAGATAACTTTTTCTGCATATTGTACAAGTAATAGTTGTACATATTTATGGGGGTCAGTGTGACACTCTAATACATATTTACAATGTGTAATTGTCAGAACAGGATAATTAAGAGGTTCTTTAAAGTCCCTTAGCATCATGAAAATGGCATTTTTTTCTTTTGTAGAGGGCAAATTGAAAATCACAAAAATCAAGATTATAATAATATGTGAAGAAAATAAATAAATTAAGGATTGAAATAAAATATCCATAGAAATGCTAAAGGTCAGAGAAGGAAGAGGAGCAGGGGTGTCTCAGGGAAGGCATCTAAATGCAACTGAGACAAATGTCGTCCAGAAGAGTTTCTAGTGAGCAAGAACTTGTCAAACTAATCCCAAGCCTTAGCAGAAATTAATAAAAGAAAGAAGATAGAGCAGTTTCAGTGTATAGACCAGCAATACCAACTGCTAACTTTTACTGAAGTACTCTAAGTAATTATTCATCAACATATCACATCACTTTACATATCATTTCACATAAGAGCAACCAGAATTTGAATGTGCCCAACACAAAGAAATGATACATGAAGTGATTTATATGCAAATTATCCTGTTCTGACAATTACACATTGTAAATATGTATTAGAGTGTCACACTGACCCCCATAAATATGTACAACTATTACTTGTCAATTAAAAAGAAAATAAAAGCAAGAAGTTCCACAAACTCTGGGGTTGCCATGCTAGTGAGGCCACAAGCAGTTGTTCTGGTTTAGAATACCAGAGTTGTGAGTGGCTTTATGACAAGTCCTTTAGACTAGACAATCAACCAGCTCAATACTGTTGGGTGATCTTACGTGATCAAGGGAATCACCCAGCTGAGCTTCAGCTGAACTGATAAAGTATAGACTATATAAAAAGGTATGCATTTGGGGGCGTACAAAAATAAACAAATAGAGCATTGCCATAGTTTCCTATCAGTGGTGTTATTAGTAATGTGCCTGTAAATTAGTGGAGGATTAATACAAATGTGATGACTAAAGGAATGAGTTCTAGAGAGAAAGATAGGAAAAGGGCTACTAAATAATGAAGACCACGCACAAGCAGCAGTTACTATGTAGCCCGTGAGAGGCTAACCATTCTCTCTTCGGTTGTCCTACACCCACATGCACATACAGGTAGCACTAAGAGGACTCAGTGGATCAAAAGAAAAAGTAAAAGAGGTTAGAAGTGAAAATTGGTGTGTAGGATAGTGAATGAATTGGGAGAGACAGAGTAGGAAGTGGATTTGATTAAAACACATTGTGCACGTGAATGAAATTATAAAACAATTAAAAATCACATGTGAAAAACTGTACCTGTTCTGGAAATATCACTGTGGTACACAGACAAGTATAGTTCACTTATTTTTCCTCTGGAAAGGAACAGAGAGAATGAATTTTTTGTTATGTTCCCTGCCATAAATCCAAATGCTCAATGACTCCCCATTAATCCCAAGATCTCTGGGTTTTCCAGCTCTCATGGTATGAATCCAGTCCAGTTAGGATTAGCGTGCCTTTCCTTCTCTTCACCGTAAGACCTTTGCACTTTCTTGAAAGAGATTAACTCCCAAAAGACAACCTAGAAACTTTGAACAGTAGAATAATTACCAAGATGAACTGGCTTCCAAGTTTGACTCCAGAATTGAGAGCCACCTTTAAAGGAGGAAGTACACAGACTATAGCTCCTAATGGAAACATATGGACTTGGATTCTAACTGTAACTGTGCTTTACTTCCTCCACCTTTAATTGCTTGAAGTTTAGACCTAAGTTCAATCAGTAGCCTATTGTTTTCTGTTTCCTGGGAAGCGAGTAGCAGCTGAAAGGAGAGCTGGGGAAGAATTGGGTGGGGTTGGAAATCTGAATCTTGGCATGGCTCTTATGAAATTTTTTTTCCATTTTATTCACCTCCTTCTGGGCTTGATGTTATCAGCAATTTCCCAAGACAGAGAAAAGCCAGACTTCCTCAAAGAGGTCCACTACCTGCCTCAGCAAAATCAAAACGGGGAGACCGGCTGCTGCATAGAAACTCCTCTCCCGAGTTTGCATTCAAGGAAATTCACACAAAGGCCTACACACTGGCAGGGCCCTTTCATTTATGTCTCTTTTAATTAGTTAAGAAAAAAGTGCCTGGCAATTTTTGGCAGTCCATCCTAGATACAGACAAATAGGACAGCCTTGAATGTAATGAAGAGACGAAGAAAAATTAAGCACTTTGGATGAATTCAAAGACATGCTCTAACTAGCACTAAAAAGAAAGGATGGAACAGAAAAGCATACTTACTTGAATTTTCTAAGGTTCATAGTTTCAGTTGCTCAGTGTTGGTTTGCAGATGGCACACATTTAAAAGATCAAATTTAGTGTTCATAATCGAACACTGCTTGTCTATAGTCTCCGATTCCTCCAAAACCACATTTTTTTCTGTTTCTGAAACAAATAAGAAATGAAATACCTTCTTCTTCAAGTGCTAGAAGGCAATATTACAATTGTTTTAGTTTTCGAGGACTTCATACATGTATATAATGTATTATTATCATATTTGACCTTAAATTTCTGTTATTCACCTCCTACTCTTGCTTATAATTACAGCTAGGTTCCCTCCTCTTTTATGTCTTTTTGTTCTGTTTGTGTGAGTCTTGCGCACGTCGCCAGAGCTGATGTGTCCATGATTGTCAGAGCCATGTTTTATTCTGAAGGTGTCATTTCACAGCATTCTTCTCATTACCTGGCTCTTAAAAATCTTCCCACTCTCACTCCCACAATGCTCCCTGGGCCTTAGATGGGAAGATATAGATGTGATGTTTAGAGCTGAGCATTCAATAGTCACTTATTTTCAGCACTTTGACCAGTTATATATGAGTCTCCGCATAAAGTGTTGCCCACTACAAATGAAAGCTTCTCTGACCAAGGCTGAGTGTAGCATTAGACCATGGGTATAAACATAAATACTTAGAAAGCAATTTAACTATGTGTCCATTTAAACTAAATCAGTACAATATTTCTGCCCTAGAGCCCGAGTCCTGCCATCCTTAGGCCTCTTTTGAAAATGTATCTTATTTTTGATTTGTATGTGTATAATTGATTTGTCTACATGTATGTATGAGCATCATGTGTGTGCCTGGTCCCCAATGAGATCAGAAGAGGGTATTGAATCCTTGCGGACTGGAATTGGAGAATGTTGTAAGCTACCATGTGGGTGCTAGAAACCAAACCCATGTTCTCTGCAAGACCAACAATTGCTCTTAACCACTGGGCTGTCTCTCTAGGTCCCAGCCTTAAATACAACAAGAAAGTAGTTGATTATCTCTCAAATAGTCTTGCCACTATTGCAGCAGTGGAAAAATACAATTCTGCATAGTGTATAGTTGTAAAATGGAATAAAGATAATAAAGCAGAGAAAGTGGATTCCAGAGAGCTAGAAAACAGTCCTCATTGTGCTGTTAGATGTGCTATCCTGAAAGAGTACATCTCTTTTATTTTCTCTTACCTGAAATGAATAGCATTGGAGTCAGGGCTTACAGCTCTTAATTTCAAATACAACCATATCATATCCAAGGCTAATCCTTACTAGTATGACTTCTCTATAGGATAGGTTACTTTGCCTCCAAACTTACATATAGCCCTTATTCTGATATTGTCTTCAGTTGTTAATTAAGATTTTACTGCCACTTTATATTTCTTTACTCTGTGTTTGCAAACACCCTTGGAAAAATATATACTTAATTACCATTGTATAATAGAAAGCTAAAACGTGAAGTCCAGAGACCAAACATGACTGGCAAAAAAAATATCAATGAAATAATTCTTAATGATATTCTGCTATCCTCACAGATGAATGCCTTGCCCAGTGGTTGTCAGAGAGCATTCCTCTGGCAGAAGATGTGAGTGGGTGCAGAGACCTACAGTCATACATTATTTGAAGAAAAGAGTCTAAATTGGAGGACTCCATTGGGTCACCCCCCCAGGAGTTCTGGGAACCCCAACAAAGAGTGTGAGGAAAGATTGTAGGACTGAAATGGAATGGAGGAAACCAGGAGAACATGGCTCACTGACTCAGCTAGGCAGGGTGTATATGGGCTCACAGAGACTGAAACAGCAAGCAAAGGGCCTGCATAGAACTTCACCTGGTCCCCTGCATATGTTATATTATGGCTGTCAGTTTACTGTTCTTGTGGAACTTCTAACAGGGGAAGTGACAATGTCTATGACATTTGCCTGACCTTGAGAATTTTCTTCCTATTGGGTTGCCTTGTTCAGCCTCCAGAGGAGGCCTTTGCCTTGTCTTACTGTATCTTGTTTTGTCATGTTTGGTTGTTGTCTCTTTCTGAAGGGAGATGGACAGGGAGTGGATCTGGGGAAGAGGAGAGGTGGAGGTAAGCTGGGAGGAGAGAGGGATGGTTAGGATGTGCTTATAAGAGAAGAGTCTATTTCCAAAATAAATAAATATATAAATAATAAGATGATGCTTACATCATTCTATGAAAACTTACATATGAAGGATACGTATTTAAAACTAAGTACAAAAGCATGATTTCCAGATAATGGTGACATTAGGTGTTCACTATTTGAAAAGATTTCATATGGATCATTCCAATGCCAAGAACAGTAGTAAAGCAATATGAGAACTAGTCCTGGTTACTCTCTCTGACTGCAAATATTGTAAGATACTTGTTGCTTGCTAGGTCCTATTTCAAGCACTTCATATCAAGTTTTAAATATTGGTTCTGACACCATAAGGGGAAATGTTGATCTTACGCTGTAGATGAGAAAACCAAGGCATAAGAATGTTAATTAATTTCAGCAAGAACATATGAATTACTAAATAACAAAGCTAGAAATGCAATGAATAAATCCTGATCTATAAAACCATCCAACAATGATTATGTTCTTTAATACTACTCCCCTACGGGATCTAGTTATGTTACGTTTTGAAAATAAATTGTTCCTTAAAGGCTCATGTGGTTGTTTTCCAGGTAGTACAATTTGGGGAAGCTGAAGAACTTTTTGGATATGGAGCCCATGACCGACTAGGTCCAGTGGAGTGCAACTTTGGAGTTATGACAAGTCTATATGATCTTGAGCTTCCTGCTTCCTCAACCCCTGGAATATGAACAAAATGCTACAACAAGGTTGTACCATTATGTATCTCCCCCTACCATGAAGCTGAGACAAGACAAGGGATCAAAAGTGAGTTTATGCACAAGAAAGAGAATATGACTGTGTGGAATCAAAGAGATCCGTAACATCAATGATGAGACATGAGGTTGTGTGGAATTGCTGTGTGGTGATGTAACAGATCACTGGTACCCTTCACCCCAGCAGTGGTTCCTTTTTACTTTCCTGTTTTCTAATGTTACTCCAGGATATGTACTGATTATTGACTTCATAGTTTATATTGCTAAATATAAACGGTCCTTTCTTTTTTTTTTTTAAAAAAAAAGATACGTGTGAGGTTATTTCATCAGAAAAAAAAAAACATTTTCAAGATACTCTGGCAACCTGGAAAGGTGGCCCTGTTGCAGTCTTCATCTCAGATGGGTTCCTGATACATTGCTTCCCTCTCTCAGTAGATGAGCACTATAGTCTATTTGGTACCTCGGAAGAATTGCTCTTCAATGGGCTGATCAGAGAAATGCACTAATTGTTAATACAAGATGCTGGATTGTCACTATACTTTCCCTAATACCGCCTGCTCCAAACACCATCAGTTTGTACCCCAGTACTTACATGCTTCTTTTGTGAGCCAGTTCCGTTTTATTCTTGCATCTATTTTTAGCATATATTCAGTCTTCTGGTATCTTCCACAACCTATGGTCTCTACTGGAATTTAGGCATCACCTTTCCAGTTCCATATGATGGCCTCATAGGGCATCCTTGAAGGAAGTCCAACCCACTGCCTAGCTCTAATGGCATTCAAGAATTTTGAGAAAAGTTTTCATTATTCTATAACTCTTGCAGTTTGCATGCATGTAAAATTAGCACCATGTGAATTAGTCTGTCAAATTTTGTTGGCAACACAAGATATAACCTAGTTTCTATTTCTCATTGCTATGTGGCCTCTGTATACATTATTCACAATGTTTACTTTATAGACATAAGAAGCTATGAAAAGTTTAAAGACTAATAAAATAAAATGTGGTACATATACACAATTGAATTTTTCAGCCACAAGGAAAAATAAAACTAAGGCATTTACAGAAAAATGGATGGGTGGAACAGGAAATCATTAGGATAAATGAAATAAGCCAGATTCACAATGACAAGAACTGCATTTTTCTTCCATATGATGAACACAGATTTATATTTTTTTATATTTATATGTGTGCATGTAGATATTATATAATTGTGTTTATAAATCATGGAACTATAAATAGGTCTATGAGAGAGGTAGAAGATAGCTTAAGGAAGGCAATAAATAGAAAGCATGCTGGCATGCATGTAATAGGAAGGGAGAATGGTGGACTAACTGGGAAGAGAAGGAACCACCAGAAGGGGAGAGGGGGCATGAGAAGGAGAGGAATAAATGAAAACACAGAATTCACACACAGACACACATGCATGCACACACACACACACACATACACACAAATGATGACATGATTAAACTCATTACATATTGACTTTTAAAACACACAAACAAACACACACACATAATATATATATATATATATATATATATATATATATAGCCAAGATTTTAGAAGCCTAGAGGATAAATATAAATGCTATATTCAGTTCAATATGAGCAGTTTGGTTTTTGTCTTAAAATGTTAGATTGGCATTATGTGATTTATTTTTTTTTATTTTTTAAATTTATTTATTTATTAAGGATTTCTGCCTCGTCCCCACAACCGCTTCCCATTTCCCTCCCCCTCCCCCGATCAAGTCCCCCCCCCCATCTGCTCGAAGAGCAATCAGGGTTCCCTGACCTGTGGGAAGCCCAAGGACTGCCCACCTCTATCGAGGTCTCGTAAGGTGAGCATTCAAACTGCCTAGGCTCCCACAAAGCCAGTACGTGCAGTAGGATCAAAAACCCACTGCAATTGTTCTTGAATTCTCAGTATTCCTCATTGTCCGCTATGTTCAGCTAGTCCGGATTTATCCCATGTTTTTTCAGACCTAGGCCAGCTGGCCTTGGTGAGATCCCAATAGAACATCCCCATTGTCTTAGTGTGTGGGTGCACCCCTCGTGGTCCTGAGTTCCTTGCTCATGCTCCGTCTCCTTCTGCTCCTGATTTGGACCTTGAGATTTCTGTCCGGTGCTCCCGTGTGGGTCTCTGTCTCTGTCTCCTGATTTGGACCTTGAGATTTCTGTCCAGTGCTCCAGTGTGGGTCTCTGTCTCTGTCTCCTTTCATCGCCTGATGAAGGTTAATATTCCTGAGGATGCCTATGTGTTTGTCTTTGGATTCACCTTATTTAGCTTCTCTAGGAACATGAATTATAGGCTCAATACCACTCTTGGGAATATACCCAAGAGAGGCCCTATCATACAACAAAAGTATATGCTCAACTATGTTCATGGCAGCATTGTTTGTAATAGCCAGAACCTGGAAACAACCTAGATGCCCTTCAACGGAAGAATGGATGAAGAAAGTATGGAATATATACATATTAGAGTATTACTCAGCAGTAAAAAACAAGGACTTCTTGAATTTTGCATACAAATGGATGGAAATAGAAAACACTATCCTGAGTGAGGTAAGCCAGACCCAAAAAGAGGAACATGGGATGTACTCACTCATATTTGGTTTCTAGCCATTATGTGATTTATTATCACTGAAAATGTTACATTCAAATTGTAATTTAAGCCATATTAAAGGAATTACTATAACAGAAGCAATAATTGTTATATAATTGTAAAGATGAAATATAAGTCCACAGAGTCCGAAACACTATTAAAGAAGACATCAGTGCACAAGGATTTTGAAGATGAGAATAATAGAAAGGAAAGGCAATGATTTAAGAAAGTTAAAGAAGTTATTTTTAAAAAATACCTACAAAAAGAGACACCAGTTTAAAAATAAACCAGTTAGCTTCCAGTAAGTCCTTAAAAAACTTGAAACTTAGTGTAGTGATATTTTGTTTATGTTTTAACAAATAAAGCTTGCCTGAAGATAGGAGTGTAGGACGAAGCCACTAGATACCAGGGAATAGTGGCACACACCTTTAATCCCAGGACTCGAGAGATTGAGGCAGAGGAATCTTTATTAGTTCAAGGCCACTCTGGGTTACACAGGATTGAATCTATCTAAAAGACAAAGCTCACACAAGGGTGACCACAGCACTTGGAGGTCACACACCTTTAATCCCAGTGCTAGGGAGGTGGAGACAGGAATGATATGGCTGGGTGAAGAGAGGAATATAAGACAGAAGAAGACAGGAGTTCAGTGAGGTCTGAGGTTTGGTGGAGAGGGATGTAGTCTGAGGAGAGGATCACCCTTTGGTCTGAGTAAGCATCAGTAGAGGTGAATGGTCTCCCTAGTGATTGGCTGCTCTGCTTCTCTGATTTTTCTCTGAGCTTTCACCGCTTGATATTTGACTCCAGGTTTTTATTACAAACAATTAAAATTTGTGTTACAACTCAGTAGCCACAGAAGTTAGAGTTAAGACATGGGAAAAGAGAAATTCAAATTTGGCATAAGAAGCAGTAGACTCCCATGACTCCTTGATATCATAAAGCTAGCATAATAACTATTTTGTTTGACACCATTGTCCTTGGGACACAAGAGATGTATACTCTGACAATTCTTAATCAGACTCTACTCAGGGCACCTTTGGCACATCAACTTTAGCAAAAGGTAGTATAAAGGTAGTATAACAAAATGACAGAAAATACAGGAATCTGTTGAAATTCTAGATACAGAAGGACAGATCCCAAGCCAGTCTACCCAGATTTTTACAGGCAGAATAGCAGATCCCATTTGTTCTTGAATAAGTGACAGTTAGCAGAAGAAAACCATCAATTTAGTAGCTTTTGGATTTCCTCCAACAAAAAGTTACTTATGGCTAGTCACTCCACAGTAAAGTCCCCTAGGTGACAAACTTTGCCTTCACATCCCTTACTTACAATTCACATAAGAGTTTCTTTCTTAACTATGAAATCTTCTTTCAGGAATTATGAGACATTTAAAGGAAGTCTTCAAGATGACAGAAGCCAAAACAAGCAAACTAGGAAGTGGATTTCAGAGGAAAAACAGACATGATCCAATAACAGAAGAAAATTCAAAACAAAACTATAACTAATACTTTCAAAGAGATAAGAGAATAATGTATAGCCATATACATGAACAAAGTACCACAGAGAAATAAGAGGCAGAATCCAGGGAAAGTGATGGGAACTGAAACTCTGACAATCAAATTGCAAAAAGAGAGAAAGATTAAAACAAGAAAACCTTCCCAAAAGTAAAGCATGAAAATGAACAGATGAAAATATAAGAAGCAAAGATGGGCAATTGAATGAGTCTAACACTCAAAAATCAAATTTATAAGAAAGGGGGAAGTAAAAATTATCTAAGTGATAATATAGGAAAATGTCTCTGAAAATAATGACATTACCTCATCCAAAGCTCCCAAGGAAGGATTAGTTTTAAAAATGCATAACAATATGCCCCAAGTCATTCCATCATAAATTTGCCAATAGCAGGGCCTAAAAGATCAATAACATAAACACCAGTGATTAATTTGAAAAAAATATCATTTACTCACTGTCGGAACATGGTCCTTGAATGAAGCTGTGTGAGATTTCTAAGAGCTTGTGAGAAAACTCCAAGTAACAAGACAAGAGTCTGTAACCTCTTCTCCATAACATGCAATGTTCTTGGAATGTGTTTCATGCCCCTCCCAGCAGACAGAAATGGATTTTATTTTAGATTACTCATAGCAACTGGCTGTTGTTATTTATTTATATGCCTCTATGGAAAAAAAATGCCTTTGCCACTTGTAGCTTGCCCTTGCAATTGGACACTTTACCCAAGTGACTCTTCCGAACCTTCAGGGTATTCATTGCCTGACGCTCTGAATAAAGTCAAATAGTGAATGAGACTTTATCCTGCCTCATGTTTAGGCCCTGCTCTCAGGTTCACACCACCAACTAGAATTGTAAAGAACTCACTATCGTGGCACTTGGGAGGCAGAGGAAAGTGGATCTTTGTGAGTTCAAAGCCAGTCTGATCTACATGGCAAGACCCAGGACAGCCAAGGATACATAGAGAGAATCTGTCTAAAATACATACATACATATATACATACATACATACATACATACATACATACTTTTAAAAGTAGAGACTGAAGAAATGACTTGGCAATTAAGAGAACTCTGTTCTTTCAGAGGACCCAGTTTGGTACCTAGCACTCATATGGTACCTCACAACTGCCTGTAGCAATAGTTCCAGGTGTTCAGCATCTCCCTCTATCCTCTGCAGAGACTAGGCACACATGGTACACATACATATAAAATAAAAATAAAATAAATTGTAAGTGAAGTTTTCTGTCCCACCAGAAAGCTCCTAAATAACCACACAGAGACTTATTATTAATTATAAATGCTTGGCTGATAGGTTAGGCTTGTTACTAATTCTTACGACTTAAATTAACCCATATTTCTTATCTGCACTCTGCCACATAACAGTACCTTTTATTCGGCATGGCATGTTTAACTTGCTTCTCTCCTGGAGACTCCTCATGACTCCACCCTTCCTCTTTTCAGTGCCCTTTCAGTTTGGGTCTCCTGCCAAACCTCTTCCTGCCTTGCTATTGGCCAGTAAGGTTTTTTTTTTTATTATTATTAAACCAACCAGAAGGTGCCTTGGCAAATACACATCTTCACAGTGTACAAAAAGATTACTCCATAACAATAAATATTTTAAAAGTTAATTCAATTATTAGAAAACATCAGCCACCTTCCTGACCAAATACATTTTCTCCTTTATATCATACTAAACATTAGATTAGCATTATGGACAGTAATAATGAAAGTATTGCTATACAAAGATCTTTCACAAAGCTATTTCACAATCAAAACTTTTGTTGATCAAAGTCAAAGAGATTGCTCAGTGGATAAGAGTGTTTACTGATCAGTCATGAGGACAGGAGTTCAGGTCCTAAAACCTAAGTAGCAACCTGGGCATCCCACAAATGTCTTTAACTCTAGCCTGAGGGATCCAACATGTTCTGGTCTCCACACATATACAGGCATTAGCACCCACACATTGCATGTGAATACACATGCATACACACACATGTGTGCATGCACACAGGGGATGTAGATTAAAAGAAAAAATAACTTTGTAAGATGAGATTGACATGTATTGGTGACTGAATTCTTAGTAAGACTCAGATGTAAGAACAAATCTTTTCAGGGGCGACCGTTGTTTTTGTTTGCTTATTTGTTTTTTAAGATAACTGGGTAACCCACCTTGAACCATTTTATTTAAAGAAGTTCAACTGGTATGCGTGCAAACTCCTATAATCCCATTTTTCATGGAGTTGAGGTAGGGAGTGAAAATAGAGGTCAGCCTGGACTACAGAGTAAGATTCTGTATCAAAAGATTTAAAAAAAAATAATGAAAAATTATTAAACAAGAACATGCCTGTGAGAGAGAAATATTGTACTGATTACTTTTGTTGTTGAATTTTTACTTTAAAGCATTATTTGTACTATTAAAGTGACAAAATAATTGAAACTACTCTATATTTTTACAGTCCAGAGAAGATACAGCATAGCAAACCATACAACAGCAGAGCTGGCCATGAATTTCTTGCCAGTGCTTAAGAGTCACAGTGGAGACAAAACCATGCATATTCTCTTTTTATTTTTCATTAGAGGAACAAAATTATCTTTCAACACTTGAGAAAAGTTCCTCTCAATTAAACCTTACTCCAGGCTTTATGTGGGACTTTTATTTCGAGAATCATAATCTCAAAACAGCAATCATAAAAACAGTGTGCAGATGGATGAATGTATAAAAAATAATTAGTTGATACTTAGAACCAATTGGTTAGAAGAACTTGAGTAAGACATTTTTTTTAAAAGTCACATTATACACTAGCGAACATTTTCCCAAGGCCTTTGAACAAAAGTAGTTGAGAATAGCTTTCTCACAGTAGGACACCTATCCATTGATGTCCTCTCCCAGAACTTTCTCTACCTTAGAGAGGTTCTCTGCTCATGGTTGGAGGAATGAATTAATACTTCCCTGTAGAGTAGGAAATAAATTTAATCAAGCTTGTGCTACAATTATTACCCCAAACACATGTGGAATATTGGGGGTAGTGAAGGCAGAAACCAATGACTGCTGGGATTACAATACAGTATAACCAACAGCTTTGTTCATGCCAAGCGTATTTCTAAATGACTTGAATTTTGTCTGCTCATATAAGCCTAGTTAGCACTTGATTATGGCTACTCATTAAGTGAAATGTGAAATCTTATTAATAAACCAAATTAGTCCTTTATTTGTGAATTAGATGTGAGGTGTTCATATTTGGATTTTTGTACATTCTGCAATATCACACATTTCAGGACAATAATACAATCCAAATCTAACACTGTTCTTCTTTCTAAATCCTATATTCAAATTCAGACCTTCCCTCTATCCGCTAAGCTAGAGACAGATCACGTGCATCTCACACCGATGCAGCTCTCTGGCTCCCACTTGCTTTGGGCTTAGGAGCACTATTTCAGTCTTACTGCTTTTCTCTTTCGTTTCTAGTCTTTTAGGAGCATCTCTCATTGCTTCCTGTCAGCATTACTTCCAACCCACTGAATAAATCATATATGTAACTGCTCTCAAAGTTATCATGCCAGAGTCTTGACCAGGAACTTTCTACTCAGCTCTAGGGTTCCAAATGAGCTATACTATACTGGTTGCTTTTATTGTCAATTTGACACAAACTAAGGAACCTGGGGAAAGGGAACATCAGTTGAAAAATTGCCTAGACCAGATTGTCCTGTGGGCATGCCTTTGGGGCATTTTCTTCCTTAAATATATTTTTATTAATTTTTATTTTTAATTTTTCATATAATATATTTTGAAAATGTTTTATCCTCCCCAAACTCTTCTTTGCATATTTCTTCCTACTTGCCTACACACCCAACTTCATGATCTCTCTCTCTCTTTTACCTTTCTTTCTGAAAAAATCCACCCCCCAAAAAAATAATAAAACAAAAATTCCAAAACAAAATATTGAGCTTGTTTGGTGTTTGCCAACTACTCCTGGGCATGAGGCCTGCCCTAGAGCATGGCAAGTGAAAGATAATAGGTGCTCCCCACAATCTATTACTGAGGATCTGAGGATGACATGTACTTATGCCATCAAACACAAAGAAGTCAATCTGGTACCCAATTAGAAGCTTCACCCCTACTGATGAATGTTCATGGCACTGGCAAGTACTATGTTTGCTAGTAGAGAAGAAAGGCGATCATCAATGTCATCCAGTTACAAGACCTGCGCCCTACAATCTGCCTGCAAGTTATACTGGTACAGTAGCAGTGCAAATGTTATGAAAGTCACCAACCACTTTCTGATTGGATCTAAGGCCCACTCTATGGGATGGACCCCATACCTAACACTGTTAAAGTGAGCAAGAGAATAAGACTGCATAGGTCATAGGCCTACCTAGGGCAAAATATACTGCTATTATCCTGTTAAAGAAAGAGCAATAAAATGACATGTTGGTACACCCATAAATCAGTGCATCACGACCCCCTTAGGGAAACTGCTGTTTGCAGTAGCTGGTAATTAACACAGAAACCCACAATTGAGGCATTTTCTTGATTGCCATTTGATAAAGGATGGACTGATCCTCCTTGGGCAGAATCATTCCTACACAAGTGGTCCTGGGGAATATAAGAAAGTGAACCACACATGAATCAGAAAGGAAGTCAGAGAGTAGTTTTCTTCCATAGTTCCTGCTATTCCTGCTTGAGTTGTTGGCCTGATGTCCTTCAATAGTGAATTGGGACCTGGAAGCACAAGATGAAATAAACTCATTCTTCCCCCAGTTGCTTTTGGTCATGGTATTTATCTCAGCAACAGAAAAGAAAAGAAACTAGAAAACATACTGTTCCACACAGTTTTTCAAAAATGTAACCGTTAAAGAAAAAGAGGCAAAATTTGAAAGAAAACAAGATGGGTACATGGAAGGGTTTGGAGAAAAAAACAAGAGTGACATGATAAATGATGTAATTATATTACAATCTAGAAAATAAAACGTTATTTGAAAATTGCCAATGGCAACCTTGATCAGTACTGTGTGGGCTAAATAATGAAAAGCAAAGCACAACAAAACTAAATGAAACAGAGATGATCTTAGATCTCTCTTTTTTAAAAGAGGAAAACACTATTTCTCAAACCATTGTTTTCATATAGCAAGGAGCCTTGAGGAAATTTTCCAACTATGAAACAAAATTACAACACATGATTCTAGGCCATCCATATGTTCTAAGCTTAGAGAAAATGGTTCTGCTGTGGATAGGATTCCGTTTCTGTCATGAGCACTGGGAAATCAGAATGTTGCAGACTGTAGCCAGGTTTTGTTAACTAATGTGCTCATGATGCTCACTGTGCTAAAACGAAGCAGATAAAAAGGAAATGAAACAAACCTTCACCCATCAATATACAAAGTGGAAAACTCTGTGGAAAGATGGTCCAGGAGATAACTAAAAGGTCAAACACACACATAGCAGTCATGTTATAATACTCTTATACACTCTTGACATTGAATATGTGGGAGCTTATCAATATATATGTCATTAGTAATTTAAAACAAAGCATGTTAGGTATAATCTATATGCAACAGGAAGCAGGGTCCTACGTAGGTTTAAAAAAACACTTTTCTACTTTAAAGACTAAAACATCTGCTGACGTGAAACTTTGGGTACCTTTTTGAGCTTAAAGTCTAGAATCAAAAAGAAAAAAACATGACATCTCCAATTATATATGAAATGCAGTGGGATAGAGGGGAGCTGCGGTGTAGGGGAGAAGAGACAAGAGGCTAAAAGTAGCCAACAGTGATTTGTACATTTGGGTTTGTCTGTCCTACTCAAAAGCCTTGAAGAAATCTAGCTCACAGAAACAGTGGAAATTCAAATGATTTTCTAGAAGGGGCAAGAGCAAATGTATGAGGAAAACATGAAATGTCACACTGTCACTCTAAAGAGGGACCTTGCACAGGGAATACTAAGAAAACAAGAGAGGGAAGTTATTATATATATAAATCAATTGCAATTTTTCTTTGATAAAGGTGGAAGATATTTGGAGAATGATCAATAACCTTCCTCAATAGGTTTTCTTAGAAAAAGGTAGTAGTCCTTTCACTGACTTCTCCTCAGACATCTGCAGATGACAATTGCTGCTCTATACTCCTCCCATTGACAATTTGCCCCAGGGAATCTCTTTCACACTGGACTACAGAGCAAAAGGGGAAAATGTCAAAAACCTAAAAATCAGCCAGCTTCTGCTAATAAATCTGAACTGTCATCTGTTTTGTATCTCATAGCTTGTTATTTCGTAGGAGACTAGCAAATCCCCCTGTGTTCTCTTTGGTTAATTCTTCCAAGCAAGCATGGGCAGGAACTTGGACTCAACCTCAAGTGAAAAGTGAGATATTGTTAAGACCCTGTTGAGATCAAGCTGTGTCCTGACCTAAGTTATGCCATATTGTGCAAAACAGTTATTTTACAGACTGTGCCTTGCTCTAAGAGACTCTATTTTATAAGAAGCAGCTTTTTTATGTATTTAAAAAATTTTTAAATTTTTCATACCAACCCCAGTTCCCTTCACTACCTTTTTCTGCCCCTTACCTCCCTTCTTCCTACCTCAATCCATTTCTCAGAGGGGGTAAGACCTTCCTTGGTGAGTTGACAATGTCTAGCATACGAAGTTGAGGCAGGACCAAGTCTCCTCCCACCTCCTGTATCAAGGCTGAGCAAGGTATTTCATAGGGAATGGGCTCTAAGGAGCCAGTTCACACACTCAGGATAAATCCTGGTCCCACAGCCAGGCCCCCCAAAACAGAGCAAGCCACATAACTGTCATCTACATTCAGAGGACCTAATTCAGTCCCATGCAGGTTCCCCAGCTGTCAGAGTCCATGAGTTCCCACTAGCTCTGGTCACCTGTCTCTGTGGTTTTCCCCATCATGATCTTGACAAAATGGAGTATTACTCAGAACAATGACATCTTGAAATTTGCAGGCAAATGGATGGAACCAGAAAAATGCATCCTGAGTGAGGTGTTCTAGACACAGAAAGAGAAATATGATATGTACTCACTCATAAATGGATACTGTATGTAAAGCAAAGGATAACCAGCTACAATCCACAACCCCAGAGAAGCTAGGTAACAAGGAGGACCCTAAGAGGGACACATATGGAGGACCCCAGGAAGGGGAAATATTTAAGATCTCCTGGGTGAACTGGGAGGGGGTTGAAGTGAAGGGATATGGAATGGCAATATGAGGGACCAAGAAGGCCAAGTTGGGAGAGGGGTGGAGGAGGAGAAGGAAAGAGATATCTTGATAGAGGGAGCCATTATGGGATTAGGGAGAAACCTAGTGCTAGGGAAATTGCCAGGAATCCACAAGGATGACCCCAGCTAAGACTCCTAGCAAGAGAGGAGAGAGTGTGTGAATGGGCATTCCCCTATGATCAGATTAATGACTACCCTAATTGTCATCATAGAACCAACATCCTGTAACTGATGGAAACAGATGCAGTGATCCACAGCCAAGCACTGGGTTGAGCTCCTAGAGTTCAGTTGAAGAGAGGGAGGAGGGATTTTTAAGCCATTTAGGATGCAGGAGGACTGTGAGTAACACTATCTGTTCAGCACTAGAAAATAGACTAGGATTGATCCTATAATTGTATTGGAGTGCAACTCCCCACCTGGACCCCATGAAATGATGAACATTTAGCACTCTAATGACAATATCCCTGTCAACTAGTCATCCCTTCCATAGATGTATATATCAAGGGACCTACAGAGAGGCAGAGAGAAAGAGTTCAGCATTATAGAAAAAGGCCTACCACAGATTAGGCTAGATTCCAGCGTTCCAACAAAATAGGACAGTGTTCAATGAGGTCCTAGTTTACCCAAGCATCACTATAATGTAAAAACAAAGGTTTTAAAGTAAGCCTTTTAGGGAAATGCTTTTCAAGGTCATCTAACACTTAAGGCTTCAGACTAATCTAGCATTAGCTACCTATGGGATGAAAGGGGAATTCTGTTATCCTGCCAACATAGTTCACTACTGATAGGAGGCCCTGGGTCTTCTAGCTGCTGACTTCTTCTGATCACTCAGGATTAGAAAATAAGGTCTATCTTACCATCTCTTTCTAACAAGGAATCATGAATCCACTGTGTGGGGCATCCAATGCCATGTAAGGGAAAGGAATTCAGCCTTCGGTTCAGTGACCCAGAGCACGAGCTCACATTATATCAAAATCTAAATGATACCAGAAGATAAAAATCTAGCATTAACATTTCAGTGTCAGTGGCCTCAGAGAGAACTTCAACATATGGACCAGATGGAATCACTCTCTTAGATTTAGTTCCCATCTCTCAGTAAACTCCTGCATCACCAAAGGAATAATTACTGCTCAGTGGAATACTGCAGAGTTCTAGCCAAAAATATAAAGTCACATCAATTTTAACCAACAAATATGAATTTTTGGAAGAGAAAAGAAGTCTCTTTCCAAAAGCAATTATTTGTCTTTTCAGAAATGTTTCCTAATATAAAATACCACATCTCCCCCTTGCTTGTAGAACTGAAAAAACGAAAATCACAGCAGTGTGTCTGCATGACAGGGGCTGGAAGGTGTCAGGGGTGTAGGAGCGGGTAGTGGCAGAAATGGTGCAACATGAAAGCTACAAAACTGTGCAGTGTCACTAACAGAATAAGACGTCTAAGTCCTTTCCTTGGGCCTCACAGTTAATAAGGTTTGCTATGACCCTGCTGCAGCCACATGGTTCCACACAAAGCAAAGAATCTCTAAGGTCAGTAGGAATTGCTGACCCAAAATTCATGCTTCCCACTTCGAGGCAACTCTTAAATACTCAGGACTGGGAAGGGCCTGCCTATGTAACCCAAACTTGCATTCAGACCTGAGTGATCTTCCCTAGTTCTGCCTTCCTAAGCCTAAAGAAGGTTGGTTCCGGGGCAGCTGTTGCCCTTCAAACTAATGACGACAGAGCTTCAATGTTCAGGCTCAAGCTGTGTTTTTCATACTTTAATGAGTATGTGAATGTCTACCATCTTATTATACTCCAAAGCCTAGATCAGCAGCCCTAGAATTGGGCCTGAGAGTTTGAAGTTCAAATAAACTTTCAGGAAATGTTTATTTTCTAGCCTGGGCTCCACACTTTGAGGAACAAGACTGGTGTATACACGAAGATATGAAAGTCTGTTAGGGTAAGGAGCACAGGCACTAATTTGAGAAGCTGGGGTGTTAGTTAGTTAGTACTTTGCATCTTGTCTCAGGTCAACAAATTTACAGGATGACTTGTTTTTTTTTTTTTCTTGCTAAAAAGAGACATCGAAAATTGTGCCAGCCATTTCTAGGCAACATAGAAAAACAGTCAAGTCAGTCAAGTGAGAGGTACCATTTTCCTTTGCTTCCAAGTGCCTATATCTCTCCTATCATGGCCCTCTATGCCATAAACTAGAAGACTTCCCTCTGAAAGATGTCACAGTGATATGTATTGTTATTTTTCAATCTCATTTACTCATTTACATAGATTTCCCTGAGCTGCCGTCTTGCCCTCAGAAACAGAAGTTAGCAATCACGGCCTTACTCACTTGGAAAGTTCTAATGACTAATCCACACAAGATGTTCTCAAGCCACTTCCAAAAGCCTCATTTGAAAATCATCATTGAATCAAATATTGCTTTATGAAGATGAGATTTTCTTCCTATTCTCACTGATTAGCATGCAGGCACAAGAAAAATCACAGCAAAACAAAAAAGATCAGGTGAAAGAAAGAAATCATGACATGACATTCTAAAGAGTGAGCTCTAGCACTGCAAAGTATTTAAATACTGTCTCTCAGTGAAACTACACAATCATTTCAGTAATGCAGAGAACAGGATTTGAGGCCTGATTCCACAGTAATTCAATTTGATGTTAAATAGGGCCCTTCCCTTTTGTCAGCCTCAGACATAGCATTTATGCAGCTTTTGTCCAACTCCAGTGGTCTGCTCTTTTAGAGCTCCATATTTAAGTGAAGTTTCATGGTCATATCATCTGTCAAAATCGATAGTAGAAGAAAATGAAATGCAACCTTTCTATTGTTCCTGCTGGAAGAATTCTGTACTTTTGTCCAGAAGCTCAAATGTTTTAATAATATTCTGTTGGATTTGCAGTAGGAAAACGAAAAGGAAATCAATCTTGAAGAAATTATATGTCTGTAATCTTTTAATATCTCTTACTCATTAAGGTTCCAGCTATTTCTGCACAATGCCAGCCCTTATTGATTTCTGGACTAAGTAAGGGAATAGCATTTCCATTCTTATGGGAAGGATGTGATCTTTGCAGAATAAAAACAAGAAAGCAGAGAGTAGGATGAAATACTCAAAGTAGTCTAGATATCGCTTGCTAGATAAGCAATGATGAGTCCATAGTCCATCTCAATGTAGGCAGAAATTAAAGAACAGATCCAAGAGTCACTTGAAGACACATGGAAGGAGGACCCTATGATAATTAGGTTTTAGTGTGAGTGTGTGTGCACTCGCAATAGAGACAGAGACTGTGGTAGTTTGAATGACAATGTCTCCCATAGACTCAAGTATTTTAATGTTTTGTTCCCAGTTAGTAGAACTGTTTAGGAAGAATTAGGATGTGTGACCTTCTTGGAGAAGGTATTTCACTGGGGATGGATTTTGAGCTTTAAAATGTCCAGGCCATTCCCAATTAGCTCTCTCTTACTGCTTGCTGCTTATAGATAAGATATAAACTCTCAGCTACTGCTCCGGCACTATAACTGCTTGCCTGCTGCTGCCACGCTTTCTTCTGCAATGGTCATGGATTCACTTTCTGAAACTGTAAGCAAGCTTCCAATTAAGTGCCTTCTTTTGTAGGTTGCCTTGATCCCGGTGTCTCTTGACAGCAATCAAATAGTAATTAAGACATATGCTAATGTATACTAGTATCATGAGATTTGAGAAGCATGATAAGTTATAAATTGGGATACTAGCTGAGATGTCTATGGTCTTTAGGGTACAACTGTCCAGCAAATATTTTGATATATCCACATAAATCATATAGGATGAGGCAAAGTAAAATGCAGCCATGATGTTAATTTGGAAGTCTTCAACATATAGGGGCAGATCCAATATTAGCAACTCTACCACCTTGCCATATTTTCTCATTATAATATTTAGTGTCTAGCTCCCTTTCCAAAATATTGAGAGTCTCTTTTTACTTTGCTAGGCTAAAAGATACATAGGTGATTTTTTTTTAAAAAAAAGTGATGGATATGTTTCCTAGTTTATTTCTTTATAGCATTAGTATTCTTAAATCATAGCATCTCTTTGTACCACATAAATATATGTAGCTATGATTTGCCAATTTGTAATCCAAATTAAAAATTGAAAATACTCGATAAAAATTAAGCTTGGTTTCTTCTTTTGCATAGTCTAGAAGTAGAAACAACAAGAAAGTATAGGTGTGTTTTTAAATTATAATAAATACTGTGAAACAAAAAAATGGTTATAGTGAAAAAGACTAGAATAAAGGGGAGCCTCTTGATATTTAAATGATAGTGAGAAAAAGGTAGTGCATTAAGACATGATCATAAGATTATACCCAAGCCAAAGCACTTGATACCTATGAAATGGTGTTCAACAACTTTATGTTGTCAATGATGGGGTTATATACAGATGGTTACATTAAAGCTATGTTAATTTACATTAAAGTTTAAGCAAAGAAACTAAATAAAATACTACAGAGCTCTTCATTCCGTTAGTAGTAACTCTGTTTCACATTGCACCAGCACACTGAAGCTTCTTTCTGGACAAAATCACCATGCTGCAGGGTTTCAGTCAAATGCAATTATTGAGAAAGAAATTCTTAAAATACTTCTTTTAATGAGTAAATAAAGAGTTGCTACAAGCTGTAGGGCAAAGGAATCTATTTAGCCTTTGGGGAAAATGTAAGTAGATTCTGCTTTGCAATTCCTTCTTGGTGGGTTCACAGCTAAAATGCCTAAAAAATTACTTACCTGAATCTCAATAACAATTAGTCCCCTACCTTTCATATGTTCAACTGTGAGTTTTTTTTGACCTATCTGCATAGGAAGATTGAGTTTACCCACTTACAGTTCTAAGTATTTATTCTTTATAGGCAAAAGAAAGTGTGTTGTGGGTTAAACAGTTCCTAGCCAGTCCTGCATATTTTAAGTAGAATGCTTAAGATGTATCCTTTGAGTAATTGATGTATAAATCTTAGTTGGCAAGGAAAAGCATAGATTTAGCCATAGTGAAGTCTTTCTGCTTTGAAGAAGCTTGCATGTCAAAAATTCCAAAAGCCAGAACTGCCAGTGTTTGTAGTGCAATTAAAAAGGAAATTAACAAATTATTTTAATTTGTTGAGCTTATAATTTTGCTGAAAATTGTGATGTTGCAGTATTACAATTTGGGTATGGGACACCATGCAAATTAATCTACCAGAACTCACCATTTTCTTTTTCTCTCATTTGTTAAACTATTCATAAATGTGTGGTCCATCTGTAGTAAGCTATAATTAAGGTTGCTGATTTGTTTTTTTTATAATAATGAAGGACTATTTTTTAAAATGAACATTTTAAAGTCCACTAGCAGCCCTTACATCTTTTATCCCATACTGACAGAATCCACAGGATGAACCATTCAGAAGAGGTATTCAATCTTACTGCAGTCCTCAACAAATGAGCCATGTAGGATTTTGGCAAAGGATAAAAGCGCTCCAGCTTGTGGTTGGTGTGTACCTCACTAGGAGTCTATCAGCTTCATCAGAGTCCCTGGAACACAGAGGACTTCTGGACTAATACCAATATGAAAGCTGCTGCACCTGCAGGAGTTGAAGAGCACAACTCTTCAATTCTGTTTGCTTCACTTCCTTTTAGTTCTGTAAATGCTAAAAAGTTGTCTTTTATACCTTTTGTATTTGACTACAACAGTGAAGGAGAGGATTTGACTGTATTTGGCTTTCATTTTGTTTTGGACTGTGGTGCTTTAGATTCACATGAGCCTCATGAATAGCATGCAAGAATTCTAACCCTGGGATGCATTCTTAAGCATTTTTAGAAATTTTATTTTGAAACAGGGTATCACTAACTTATCCAAGTGGTCCTTAAATTTGCAATCCTCTTTCTAGCTCCCAAATTGAGTCTTAGATGGCAAGTGTAATCCACCACACCCAACTATAGCTGATTTAGACTCTCTTAAGTTTAGCACAAATATATTGTCTAGTTGAGGATGCATTTCCTTTTTCTCAGGTTAAACAATGCACGCTCCCAAGGCCACAGACTGTATTCTCTGTGTTAGAACTCACCATTGATTTATATGCTACATACCTGTGTCTCCTCAATCCCTACTATATATGGCATGGCATTAAGGCCCTGGGACTTTCATGGAAAATGAAAATAGAACATTAACTAAAATTCATTATTTCTGGTTGTCCAGCATCAGGGAAGACTGTTTCTAATACACTGTATCACCCTGGCACCTAAATTTAGCCTGCTAACAAGTGTCTAAGCAATGAGTTGCATGGAAACTCAGCTTATATAAGATCAGATTTGTGGAGCTGTAAATGAACAAACACTGCAAGGCTCTTACAGACATGTTTGTTTATTGAGATTTGAAGCTTCCTTATGCATCAGATAGAAGCTTAACAATATGCTGCCTTAAAAGACTGGACACCATGATGCACACAGGGGTTGACCGGCTTAGGTTTGAACTATAACCTATTGTTCCTTGCATCACTACCCCTTTCCCAACTGCCTGGGATTTATGTCAAGACAACATTCCTAAATTTGTCTATTTAATTTTTCTTAAAGAGCCTTGCAAATTATTTCTTCTTCTTTCAAAATCCTTCCTTTCATATTTTTGTCCTTGAAATTTCCATCTTATTTCCTCCCCATGCTGTTCTATTATGCTCAGACTCAAAATTCTAGGCCACCACAGCAAGATTATTTCCTTTCTTTTAGTCTACCAGTTACTACGGATGAGGACCAGGTATGCGGATAAAAGAGTATTTAGATATCTTTATTTTCACAAAATATCAACTACCTCTTGTCATAGATGTAGTACAGTTTAGTGACAAAGCATAGTCAAAATTTACTAAATGGAGCTAGCGATATCACTCAGTGATTTAAGAACTCTGACTGCTTTTTCAGGAGACTAACACCAGCACCCACATGATGGCTCACAACTGCCTGTAACTCCAGTTTCAGGAGAATCCAATACCCTCTTCTGGACTCTATAGACTTTGCACTTACATGGTGCGCAATCACACATACAGGCAAAACATTCATACACCTAAAATTATAAACTATTTTTAATTGACTAAAGTCTTTGGAAATATGTTCAGGGCCTTTTGAATTGTATAGATGAAATGAAGTTCTCTATACAATTAGGAATATATGTATTTTCCTATATCTTGGCTTTCTAAAATTATTCACCTTTATATGATGTATAGTAACTATTGTAGTACAATATTTTCTAGATATGGAATTACTATTTCTCAAGACAATTGTTTCAGTGATTGTTTTTTCAATCTGTGGATTCACCTAAAAATCATAAATATAATAATTTATCAAAAGTATGAGTGGACATATTTCATTTAAAGAAAGTTAGTGAAAAAATGTGGTCTCATTTAGCAAATGACTATTATACCAATGACTGTCAGTGAAATACAGAAAAATATGTTAAGATCCATACCATTTTTACTTTTTAATTAGTTTTTAATTTTTGAGAATTTCTTACACGAGGACTATATTTACACCATTTCCACCCCTACTCAATCCCCTTATAATTCCTCTCACTCTCTTAAATTCATGACCTCTTCTTCAAATATTATATACAGCTTGTTGTATTGGTATTGTCCATATGTTTACAGCTGACCACCTGAGTTTGAATAACCTATCAGGGACCTTTCCTTGGAGAAAACTGGTCTGAAGGCCTTTGGTTACCTTCAGCTCTTCATCTAGAAGTGGGGCCTTGTGAGATCCACCTCCATTAATGCTGCATGTCAACCAGTGTGGCCAATGTGTAAGTCTTGTTTAAGCAACAATACCATTGAGATTGCATGGTTACAGCATTCCTGTCATATCTACAAGACACTGTCTAGCAGTAGGCATCCTGAATGGCTATTCCATTTTTTTCTGTCCCCTCTTCTACAATGTTCCCTAAGCTTTAGATGTAAGAATTTTATTGTTGATGTAGTAATGCGTGTGCCCATATTCACCTTTTCTGTGCCTTTTGGCCAGTTTTGGGTCTCTGTAACAGTGTCTCCTACAAAAAGAAGCTTCTTTGATGAGGGATAAGAGCTATACTTAATTATATGTGAGCATAAGTATTTAGAATACAATTTAAAAATATATATTGACTTTGGAAAAATTGCAATACTGGGTTCTGCTCTAAGGTCTATGAAATGTCCAGCCATGTGTTTTTGGCTAGCTTTATAGCACCAGGCATTCATTTCTTCCTATTAAGCAGGTCTTAAATTCAATTAGACAGCTGTTGGCTACCCCAAAGACAAAAGTACCACTATTGCACTACTAGAGATATCTCACCCCATTGGTCATTGTTCTGGTTTACAGGATTTTGCTGCTAAATATAATTATTGATTGCTTTTCTGCCTTGGCACCTTACAATTCTGAACCTTATGAGAGTTAATGCTCGAGGAAGAGGCTTCCAGCTCAATTCCCCCAAATCCTGTGTCACAGTATATGATGTATTAACAAATAAGGTCTTAATGTTCATGTCTGGGAGATAAGCAAGGGCGGCAACGGTGGTATATATGATTTTCAGCGTCTCTTGGACTCCCCTGACCAACAACTGGAAGGGAAATTTTCCATGCCTCATACTGGAGTGTCTTTAGATAGTTTATGGTGCTTTAGATAGTTTAAGTTTTGCCATATCACCCATATGGCAAAACTTCAGCACACCCTTTTAAAATTTGTTTTACTTCAGTAATAGGCTGGCATATTTTATCATCTTTGTATCCACTGAAAAAAATGATAGCAAGTTTCTGAGTAAATTAATAATATAAATGTAAATTCTTTTTTTCTTTCTTTATTTTTTTTTAGTTGTTGAAAAACAAATTTCTGCCTCCTCCCCATTTCCCATTTCCCTCCCCCTCCTCCCACACATTGCCCGCTTCCCCCCACTCCCTTTCACTCTCCCCCTCCCCCCACTCTATTCCCCCTCCCTCTCGAGAATGAAGAGCAGTCTAGATTCCCTGCCCTGCGGGAAGTCCAAGGTCCTCCCACTTCTATCCAGGTCTAGGAGGGTGAGCATCCAAACAGGCTAGGCTCCCAAAAAGCCAGTTCATGTATTAGGATCGAAACCTAGTGCCATTGTCCTTGGCTCATCAGCCTTCCTTGTCCGCCATGTTCAGAAAGTTCGGTTTCATCCCATGCTTATTCAGTCCCAGTCCCGCTGGCCTTGAATAGGAGCACCAGTCTGAGTTCTTAAGATCCAAATGAGGAGCAGAAGGAGGGAGAACATGAGCAAGGAAGTCAGGACCACGAGGGGTGCACCCACCCACTGTGACAGTGGAACTGATAAATGTAAATTCTTAAAAGATGTTTAACCTAATTCAGAGAACAAACTTTCTAAACTCTTTAACGTTCATTTACATATGAATAATGTGCTAATTTCAAATGATTGTTACCTATTTATTGCCACATCAATCAAAAATTTCTGTTTGGTAATATTTTGTCAGGTGTTTAGAACATTATTTCTATTTTAAAATATGAAAGCGTGTGCTCATGAGATAAGATGGTGGAATAGAAGTACCATTTGTATAATGTGAGTGAGAGGTGTAAGGGCAACAACACCTAAGGAAAATGGGGGAGTTTAAAATAAAACAAATGCAAATTCTGGAAATGAAATGCTCAAAAAATCAAGTGACAACACAGGTTTTTACTTTATTTTAGACTAGATCAAGCAAAAAAAAGTATATCAGTTAATAGATACCTCTTAATTTCAGTTATAAAAATATAAATTATTGAAATAACTTTTCCACATCAAACTGTAGCTAAAAAAGTACATAAAGAACATGAAAAGTTGTAAGACAAAAGTGATCTTAAGGACACAGGAAATGATAAATATCACTAGAAGAATCTACAAAATGAGACTTGGTAAAAAAAGAAATGGCTACTAATTCTGTGATGAATAAATGTAAAGGAAGCAAATACATAATTCAAAACAACCGAAAGAAAAACTATAAAATGGCACACATAATGCATGCCTTTCAATAATAACTCCAAATATAAATGACTTAAATCTCTAATTAAAAGGCACAGTTTGGTTGGTTGGATTAAAAATCAATGCCCAACCCTGTCTGCCTTCAAGAAACTCACCTGCAATCCATAACCTAATGGAATTTGAAATCACGGAAACCAGCATTTCAAACCAATCTAATTCATAAGCAGGTAGAAGTAGATACTCACATCTGACAAAACAGACTTCAAACCAAAGCAAGTTGGAAGAGACAAAAATGGTTACTACCTATTCACAAATGTGATAATCCATGAAGAAGTCAAAATGAGCCAGGCCTGGTGGTACACACCTTTAATATCAGCATTGTGGAAGCAGAGGTAGGTAGATCTCTATGAGTCTAAAAACAGGGTTGGTCTACAAAGCAAGTTCTATGCCAGGCTAAGTTCATAGTGAGATCTTGCCCTAAAACCTAAAACAAAAAACTTTTTAAGAAAAGGAGTTAAAATGATTGTAAATATATGTGCAACAAACAGTGAAGCAAACTATAAAATATACACTACAAAATAGAAAGATATAGACCCCAATAAAATAATAGTAGGTGGCTTTAGTATTTTACCTTTGTTGACAGATCATCGAGACAAATATTCAACAATGAAATATCAGAATTAACTTATATTACATATCAAATGGACTTAACAGAATATATAGACTATTCCATCCAAAAGTGATAAAAATCACATTGTTTACATCACCAGGAGTTTTTTTTTTCTGTGGTGGTATTTGGTTTATAATCTAGCAAATAAAGCTTACCTGAGGCAGAATACAGAGCTAAGCCACTAGAGGTCAAGGAGTGGTGGCATACATCTTTAATTCCAGCACTCCTTAGGAGACAGAGGCAGATGGTCACCTGGAGAAGGAGCTGCGGGCTGCATTCCTGCCACCTGGCTCCCGGCCGCCTGGCTAGCTTATGCCCCGAAATAATTACATGGAAACTGTATTATTTTAAACACTGCTTGGCCCATTAGTTCTAGCCTCTTTTTTTATTGAGAAAAGGAGAAAAAAAACATAAACAAAAAACAAGTTTCCACCTCCTCCCAGCCTCCCATTTCCCTCCCCCTCCTCCCACCCTTCTCCCCCTCCCCCCACTCCTCTCCCCCTCCCTCTCCAGTACAGAGAGCAGTCTGGGTTCCCTGCCCTGTGGTAAGTCCTAGGTCCTCCCCACTCTGTCCATATCTAGGAAGTTGAACATCCAAACTGGCTAGGCTCCCACAAAGCCAGCACATTAAGTAGGATCAAAACCCCGTGCCATTGTCCTTGGCATCTCATCAGCCCTCATTGTTCGCCATGTTCAGAGAGTCCGGTTTTATCCCATGCTTTTTCGGTCACAGTCCAACTGGCCTTGGTGAGCTCCCAGTAGATCAGCTTCACTGTCTCAGTGGGTGGGTGCACCCCTCATGGTCCTGACTTCTTTGCTCATGTTCTCCCTCCTTCTGCTCCTCATTGGGACCTTGGGAGCTCAGTCCAGTGCTCCAGTGTGGGTCTCTGTCTCTATCTCCATCCATCACCAGATGAAGGTTCTATGGTGATATGCAAGATATTCGTCAGTATTGCTATAGGATAGGGTCATTTCAGGTTCCCTATCCTCAGCTGCCCAAGGAACTAACTGGGAAGTAGACCAAATTGCCGGGGAGAAAATTGGGATCTTGGGGGTGGGGTGGGATGGGGGTAAGGGGAGATGGGGAGAGAAAAGATAGAAGGGAAGGAGGGGGGACTTGGGGAAACAGGAGGATTGGGATAAAGGAAGGGTGGATAGGGGAGCACGGAACCACAATTCTTAGTTAAGAGAGCCACTTTAGGGTGGGCAAGAGACTTGACCCTAGAGGGGCTCCCAAGTTCTAGCCTCTTAATGGCTAATTCTCACATCTTGCCTAAGCCATATTTAGTAATCTGTGTAGAACCAGTCTTACCAGGAAAGGTTCAGCATGTTTGACATGGCGGCTTGCTTCATCGTGTCTGCCCTGGAGAGCAGCAGCATGGTGTCTGTCTGAGGCATCTTACCTCACTGCCTTCTTCCTCCCAGCATTCTGTTCTGTTTACTCCACCCACCTGTGTTCTAACCTATCAGGCCAAGCAGTTTCTTTATTAATTAACCAATGAAATCAACAGATTGATATATAACACTCCCACATCAGTCACGGAGCAGAGGGATCTCTGTGAGTTCAAGGCCACCCTGAGCTACACAAGTTTGACGTGTCTAAAAGAGAAAGAGAGCTCACACAAAGGTTATCTCAGCACTTGGAATTACATGTGTTTAATCCCAACTCTAGGGAGGTGGAGACAGGAATGATATGGCTGAACAGAGAGAAGAATATAAGGCAGGAGGAGACAGGAGCTCAGAGGCATTTTAAGGATTCATAGAGATGGATGCAGTCTGAGGATTCAGTCTGAGAGGCAGTCTGAGGTTTTGTAAAGAGAATTTGAGAGACAGGATTGCCCCTTTGGTCTGAGCATTGGTAGAGGTAAGAACTCTAGTGGCTGGCCACTCTGCTTTTCTGGTCATCAGGTAAGCTTTATTGGTTAGATTACAAACAAAATATCACTCCATTTTCTAAAACAAATAATATTTAAGGCACTAAGGCAGATATTAACCAATACCAAAGCACCTTGAAACAACTTCAGTCTTATTATGAGGGTAATGGAATGAATCTAGAAAGAAGTATTAAGAGAAAGTTGATAATTTCTCTTGTATAACAGTGTGAATAAACCATGTGTCACTGAATAAATAATGTGTGAAGGTTAAAATTCCTAAAAACCAAATAAAGCTATTATTTACTAGATACTTTGGTATATAGTAGAGGCAGTAATCTGAGATGATTTCATTGTTATGAAAGCCTACACTAAATATCAGGGAGAACACCAGTAACTAGTCTAATGATGTATGTCTATGCCCAGGGTGGGGGAGAATAAAATCTCAAACTCCTCAGGTGTGGAAATGATGCTTAAAAGAAACCCCACACTAGCTCAGAATTGAGAAGTAGATGGTTATTTATTTAGGGGTAAACTCACAAATCAGAATTCTCTGCTTGATTTGAATGGAAAAATAATATATATATATATATATATATATATATATATATATATATATTAAAAAGAATTCTCTGCTTAAACAGAGAACAGAGATCAAATTCAGCAATCCAAAAGAACAGCCGGGGAAGAAGGGGCAGATGCAGGCTCTGCATCAGCATATATAGTATAAGAGGCCACACCCCAGTAGTAGACAGGTAACCAGTAAGACTTCCTATAGCACTTCCCCCTTTTGTTTAAATAAGAGTTCTAAGCCTAATACAAAATTATATACAATAAGAACAAATATATTCAATAATTATCCTATCCTAACTAGTTTAAGTTTTGTATAATAAATAACTTGGCCAAGTCATGAAAGGAGAGTAACTACAACTATCTAGTCTTCAACCCCATCAAAGATACAAGAAGGAAAATAATATTACTTGAATAAGCAGGAAGTGCAATCAAGCAACTTCCAAAATGTGCAACAAATGACAGAGACAACTGGCTACCTGGGCAATCACCCAAAATCTCATTGAAGCAACCAACTTTGGTTAAGGCCTAGAATAACTGACAGACCATTTTCAGAGGCAGGAAATTTTTCAAAACTGTTTTTACACTCTATTGGAAAGATTTGACAGTCCTGCTTATCCATTTCCAGATACTATGTATTTGTCAGTGGTTGAGGCATGAGCATTTCTTTGCCCAAAGGCCAGTTTTGCCAAGAAGAAAACAAACTCCAAGTGGAGTGTCTTCAATGCTCAACATTCTCTCGGGAGTAGATCAGTGCTGCCAGGAGCAATTGTGTCTCACTTCAACAGAACCCTAAGTTATTTAAATGTCATTTTCTACAGCTCTTTGAAGTGGTTGAACATTACTTATCTATGCAGAATATAATCTCTATGTATCTAAAGAACCTGATTAGTCTAACTATAAGTATGACAAACATAGATGACTATTGATCTAGAATTCTTTTTTTTTTTTTGATTTTTTGAGACAGGGTTTTTCTGTAGCTTTTGGAGCCTGTCCTGGAACTAGCTCTTTTAGGCGAGGCTGGCCTTGAACTCACAGAGATCCGCCTGCCTCTGCCTCCAAGTGCTGGGATTAAAGGCATGCACCACCACCGCCCGGCTAATCTATAATTTTTAATACCTATCTAACTTAAAGACTAAGACAATAAACAACTGTGCAACAAATGAGGACAATGACCTCAAAATGTAAATAATGTATAAAAGTATCTTGATCAGAGGTAGAAATGTACATTGCAATATGATAAATATGTATCAATATATAAAAAATGTTTTAAGCAGAGGTAGAAGCATGCATGCATACAATATTCAATATAATTTAACTTTGCATCAATATACAAGAATTGATACCAGTGTAATTGCCTATAAATAATAACTCACAAGTATTCACTCTATTACTCACTATTATTATTAGTGTGAGTAAGCTTACATTATTCTATTATCTCATCAAAACTGCTTAGGTAAAAGCAAGCCAAGCAGACAGGGTTGGGAGACTGTCTGGGCCATGGAACACCTAGGCCATTAGGCCATCTACCCGGTAGGTGTGGAGTTTGAATCCACATGGGTGCCAAATGTGGAATGGACTCTTAAAAGAAATCCCACACTAGCTCAGAATTGAGAAATAGATTGTTGTTTGTTTAAGGGTAAACTCACAAATCAGAATTCTCTGCTTGAACAGAGAACAGAGATTAAATCCAGCAATCCAGTGATCCGAAAGAGCAGCCAGGGAAGAAGGGGTAGATGCAGGCTCTGGATCAGCATATATAGTAAAGAGGCCACACCCCAGTAGGCGGGTAACCACAAGCTCTAAGACTTCCTACAGCATTCAGGTATGTATCAATAACTACACATTACATTTTGTCCATTCTCTTAAAGAAATCAGATCTCTCATTGGTCTAGAAGTGAATCATGGAGCAGAGGAGCAAACAAAATTATGCCAAGAGCTAGGTAAGGGTTGGAAGTAAATCCTTTACATACAGAACTCTCAGAAAATGTATGGATCTATATCCACTGATGAATATTAATATTCATAATCTCCTGTATTTTCTAATCTGATGATAATCATTTATATCTCCAAGAAATTTTGAAGTTTGTAGTTCTTTAACTTAGGTGAAAAAATAAAAAAGATGAATCATGTGTTACATATTATTTCCATACTCAAAGTCATATAGCTAGAATTTCAGGAGTCACCAGATGAAATGGAATATGCTTCTCATCTCAGCACATGCAAATTTAAGGTAGGAGGATTGCCATGAGTTCAAGGCTATCCTGGGTTACATTATGAGTCTTTGTCTCAACAACAAAAAAAGACAAGGAAGGGCAATGTGGCTCTGCTGGAAGAATGTTTGCTTTGTGTGCATAAATCAGTTTGATTTTCAGCACCCCAAAATAGGGAGTGGTGGTAAAAACCTATAATCCCAGCATTTGAGAGGTAAATTAAGAGAATCAGAAGTTCATAGTCTTTTTTGGCCATAAAGTCTGAGGCCAGCCTCTACTAAATAATCCCTTGTCTAAAATCAAAAGAAAAAGAAGTTCAGCTCATGGGTTTTCTAAATCATTAACTCCATAAATATTTACTGAGCACAGGGAAGGACTGTTAAAACATCAGCCTCAATTTTTTTTTACTGGAGGACTCACAGACTAGTAAGGAAGACTAACATATAAACAAAAAAGTCAGATAATATACCATGAAATAAAGACAGATGAATCCATTGACATTCTGAATAGTTTTTTTCTGCTTTGATTTGTGACATTTTTTTTTCTTTTCAGTGCAGTGGCTTAATTAAAGTTTCAGTCTAAAAAAAATCATTTTGTGTTAGTTGATTGCATGAAGGAGATTGAATGGGCATGCTAAAAAAGTCACAGGAAAATAAGATTGAAATAGTCTACAAGGAAGACAAAGGTTTGTACAGAAAATAGCATAATGATAAAGCAGAGATTAACTTGGTGAATGTTCACCTTTAGAGAAGGAATGACAGTGAGATTTCTGTTATAACAATTCCAAGTGAGTGTTGTCTTCAGTTGGAAAGATAAAATCAGAATCAAGTTCAAGAAGCCTGTATAGAAGAAGAGGTGTCCTACCAATTTTCTGAACTTTTGAGAATATGCCATGACTAAAAATATATATATTTTAGAATTACAAGAGTAAGTAATAATTCAAATTTTAGACTTACACAAATATAAACAAGCAAGGAGGTATATATTAATCACTCAAGACAGGCTATTTAAGTTACAGCTAAAATAACTCAAGATAAAATGAAAAGTATAAGGACCAATAGAGTAAGAGATCAAAATCAGAAAAGGATTGAGATCAAGAAATGAATACTAAAAAGAGAAAATAAAAGTAAATTAGTCCTGATATAATTACAATTAATGGACTTTTCCCTATTCCAACTATTTCACATCTAAATAAATGTTAAGTTTAATATTTGGATCATTATAAAAAATGGTATAGCAGAAGATACCAAATAGGATCCCCTCCTGCTGCCTGCTTCAATGCACCAACTTCTGCCATGTGGCATACGCAAGGCAGGCACCAATTTGATGAGCAAGTATATGGTGGAGAGATGAAAGAGAAAGAGAAACTCAATGGTTTGTGCACTATGAAGAGTGGTGGAACAGAAGACATGAGGATGGTGTTAAGGAACAGTCTGATGTGAGTAGCCTGCCTTGCCCTGGAGAGAATTTGCCCTGCCTTTCACCTGGGCAGTGTAGGAGAGATGGCCCCACCCCTCACCTTGGCAAAGTAGAAAGCAGGCCCCAGTGGCTGGCTTGGCTGCAGGAGAGTTGGTGGGCTGACCAACTCAGCTACCACCCAAATTCAGATTCAGGGCTTTGAATTGGTCCATGCCAACATCTTCCCCATATATGAACTGCTAGAGTACATGAAGGGGCTGGTCCTGCAGAACAAAAGCTGCAGGATCTCCATTACTTAGGGTAGCAACAGGAAATCCAAGAGGAGTCCTAATGGGGATCCAGTATTGATAGTATATCAGAAGCCAGAGGCCTCAAACCAGACCAATGACTCATTGCAATGAATATTTGCGAGTAAAGTCATTTGAGCAAAAGGGTATATACTGTGTGACACACTGCACCTTCCATGGCGAGAATTTTTGTTTTGTTTTGTTGATTTCTTGGGGATGGGTGTAGTAATTGGGGCAGTGGGGCTGCGTTCCCAGCACCCCGGCCACCTGCTCGGCTAGCTTATGCCCCGAAATAATTACACGGACACTGTATTCTTTTAATCACTGCTTGGCCCATATCTATCTAGCCTCTTCTAGGCTAATTCTCACATATTAATTTAGCCCATTTCTAATCATCTGTGTAGCACCCCTAGGTGCGCTTACCGGGAAGATTCTAGCCTATGTCCATCCTGGGTCGGAGCTTCATCGCGTGCGTCTGCCTGGGAGCTGGGAGCATGGCATCTCTCTGAGGCGTCTGCTCCCGAGAGGAGAGCCGTGGAGTCTGAGCTCACTTCCTCTTCCTCCCAGTGTTCTGTTCTGTTTACTCCTCCCACCTATCTTCTAACCAATGAGGGCCAAGCAGTTTCTTTTTATTTAACCAATGACCTTCCTCCATCAGATGGGTATTACAGGGGTGGAAGGAAGATATGAAGAGATTGGGAGATAAGTGGGATTGTGGTACATGATGTGAATTTTGCAAAGAATCAATAATTTTTTTTCTACAAATGAATAATGGTATAATAGACATAGGAAATAAAGGAAAAAGAACATGGCTTAGAAGAACAAATGAGTTTCAGTTGGAATATACATATCCTGAGATTCAATCTGGATGCCAATGTCTAGTAAGCATGTGAGGAATTGAAACTGTTAGTAAAAAGGTCAATGTTTGAAGTAAATATTGGCAATTACCTACACAAAATGTATTAGAGGAATCAATAAAATTCCTGTGGAAAAGAATACCAGAAAGGGCAAAGAAGATATACAGATGGCAAATAAGTACCTGAAAATATGTTCAATTGCATTGAGGAAATGCAAACAAAAACATGAGGAGATACTACGTTCTATCTATATAAATGTTGTAATGGAAAAAGTAATAGAAAGGGCTGATAATAAGAAACATTGCTAAAGCTAAGGAGGAAATTTAATCCTCCTACTCTGCTTGTGTGACTGTAAAATGATGCACACATGGGAAAATTTAGACAGGTTCTCAGACATAAAACTGTAGGCATAGGCTGCTCTATTGTTTCTCTGCCACGCTGACCCAAATAATCACACAGAAACTCTATTAATTACAACACTGTTCTGCCGATGATGCAGGCATATTTCTATCTAGCTCTTGCATCTTGAATTAACCCATTTATATGAATTTGTGAATTGCCATGAGGCTGTGGCCTACCAGTAAGGTTCCAGTGTATCTTTCTCCTTTGACTGCTTCATGGTGTCTCTCTGACTCCACCTTCTTTCCTCCTCTATTTGCTTGGAATTCCTGCCTTACTCTATTCTGCCCTGTCATAGGCCAAAACAGCTTTATTCATTAAGCAATTGTAACAAAACATAGTACAGCATACAGAGGGGAATCCTGCATTATAAAACACTGTGTTACTCAAATATTTATAATTACATTATTTATGATAGTGAAAAGTAATTATGTAAGCAATCACCAAGTGATTAATTTAGAAACTAAAATATAGTATATCCATATGAAATATTGAATAAAATCAATTAGAAGACCTTATTAAAATATTTGTGTTCTGCAATTTTTAAAATATTGAAAGAGAAATAACAGGGTTGGAGAAAGATTGCAGGACATTATTTAATGCAGGCATTTTACCTAAAACATTCAAAGAACTCATAAATCTCAACAGTAAGAAGATGAACAATTCAAGTTATAATGGGAGACTATCTAAACATGCATCACATTAAAGAAGATATTGGCATAGAAAATATGGGGCAACCATACAATATTCTGGCTTGCTTGGGTTTTGTTGTTTTTTAGTGTCACCTTGGAAGAGAGAGCCTCAGCTGTGAAAATTCCCCCACAAGACTGGCCTATAGTGTTGCAAGGAGGGGCCACTTGTTCATCCCTGCCACCCAGCTAACTTAGCCTTGAAATAACCACATAGAAAATGTATTAATTAAATCACTGTTTGGAACATTAGCTCTAACTTCTTATTGGCTAATTCTTACATCTTAATTTAACCCATTTCTATTAATCATCTATGTATTGTCACATGGTAGTGGCTTACTGGGTAAAATTCCCAGTGTCTGTCTCTGGCAGATCCATGGCGTCTAACTCTGCCTTCTTTTTCCCAGAATCCCATTTAGTTTTCCCCACCTACCTAAATTAGGTTCTACCCTATTAGGCCAAGCCAGTTTCTTTATTCATTAACCAATGAAAGCAACACATGGACAGAAGGACCTCCCACACCACTATAGGCAAATCTTTAGGGTATTTTCTTGACTAATAATAGATGAAAAAGGGACAACCCACTGTGGGTGTTGCAACCGTGGGCTGCGTGGATGCTATAATGAACAAACCATTGGGGAGCAAGCCAGTAGACAGAGTTTTTCCATGGCTTCTGCTTCATTTCCTACATCCAGGTTCTGTCTTGATTCTTTAATTTCCCTTTAAGATGGACTGTAAGCCATAAGATGAGAAGACACTTTTCTCCCTAGTTGCTTTTGGCTATGGTACTTATCCCTGCAATAGGATAGGTGAAGCATAGAAGAGTATTAAAGCAGTCCTTCCCTCCTCCATCAAGTTCCTAACAAAGGTCGATCTACTTATTGTTTCTTTCATTTCTCCTTACCAGAAGGCTAGAGAATTATAATCATACAGTATATGGTATTGGTAGACAGGCTTCTTTCACTAAATAATATGCATGAAGACTCTATTATTTTCTGCTAGGAATTCCTCTGTGCTTCACTTATTCATCTAATCTATACTTTATGATTATAATGGGGGATGCCTGATATGAGGCATTTGTTAAATACCTGCACTATTTGAGAATCCTAGTATAAACTAGAAACTTCAATTAAAAATCACATATCAATATTAATGCATCAATTTATATATAACAATAAGGCAGGATGTTAGAAAAACTATGTTAAGGAGTGAGGGAAGAAGGTGTCTAGAGGAACTATATGTACTATATACTTAGATTTTACATTTTAAGACTGTTTGAAAAAAAGGTTGTTAATTAAAAAATTAAAAAGAAAATGAAGAACTGACATATATGCAATTGAACTGTGAGTACCGTCATACTAAATGAAAGAAGGAAGTCATAAATTTAACATAGTATATGACTCCATTCATATGAAATATCCAGAACAGGCACATTTTTTTTGTAAACAAAAAGGAAATTAGTGACTGCCTACAAGCAGGGTATGGGGTGGGGGTTGGAGACTGAGTGGAAATGAACTGTGAATGCTAATGGATACTGGATTTCTTTGAGGTTCTGAAACTGTAAATGTGTTGTGGTGACTGTCTTGATGCAGATAAACTAAAAATTATCATCGATGGCTGATTTGTTCTTTGTGCGTATTAAGATATATTTCAATAACACAGAAAAATGCTATCAAATTTGGAAATCTCAAAAACAGGTAAATTACTAGGAAAATTAGCAAACTGGAATCACAAAGAAGTATAAAACATGGGAAAATTGGACTGTCAAAAAAGCCATTTCCTCCCATGATTGTTACAATACCTTGTAAGCTTTACAAGCAAGTTCTTTCTGATTCACTGGGAACAGATAATTTCCATGCTCTGAGAAGGAAATAAGCTTCATTCATTTTGTAGAATTAAAGTTATCTTGACCACAAAACCTGACAAATATTCACATAAAGAAGGAAATAAAGAGCCAAGCTTACTTCCGAATACAAATGCAAATGTCCTAAATGGCACACTAGCAGGCCAATCCTGCATGCTACTGTAAGTAGACAAGGATGCTTCTAAGACTGTACTGAAGCTATTAGGAAATATAGGCTTGGAGTTCTAATAGTGAGTCAAATAAGAAAATCTTTGTGAACAACAAAAATTGGTATTTATAGTTTATTTTTAAATATCTTAAAATTTGGGGAAAAAATCCCCACTCTAACACAAAAAATTGGAAAAGGGGAAAATCAGTTTTACTAGTAAGGAAATATAAATCTTAAAATAGGATGCCAATTATATGTAGTCAAATTGGTAAAATATTAATCCCAAGAATTTATTTGGGAGGGGAGGGAGAGAAAATCCAATATTCTGTGACAAAGATAAAAATAAATAAATGGATAGATAGATAGATAGATAGACAGATAATGCTTTTCTTAAAACCTTAAACTATGAATACATGTGAAAATAGCCATTTTATGTTCGAAAATTTAAGTGAAGCAAAAGTTTATGCTTATAAAAACCAGTTACTCATGTGTTGTCTACAATGGGGGAAAATAAGACAATGTCAATGTCCAACAGCAGAAGCTTAGTCAAATAAATTGTAGTATTTTCACACAATGAAACTCTATGTAATCAGTGAAAGCATGAAAAACTTGCAAAATGAAAAAGATGTTCAGAAAATATTAAGTACAAAGCTTATGAAAGAGCACATGGAGTATCATAAAAGACCACTGGATGGGTTAATGGTGGTTATCCTTGAATAGTAAGTTGGGTAGTTTGTCTTCTCCTTTCTTGGGTATGTATTTTCTACATGGTATAAAATAAACATGTGTTATTTAGCTAAATAAAGAAATAATAGTGTCCTTTAATTTATAGTCCCCAACAAAGAAGCTCCATTGCAGGAAATTTATCCAGGCAGATACTCACATTTACGTACAAGAGCATATATTATTTCAAGAACAGTTTTTAAAGGAAACTAATAAAATGTCTATACCTAGATTCTAGTTGATAGCATTATTATGTATGTTCTTGCTGCATCTACATGATAGACCACTATTATAACCATAAAGCAAAAAGCCTATAAAGACCTAAAAATTAAAAGGACATGGTATAAACTAGTAACTATAATGCATGGATCATTTTTTAAATAATGTGTACAAAACATTAGAGAACAATATATCAAAATTAGCATCAACTATAATTCCAAGCAGTGGCTACAGGTGATCTGATTATTTGCAAATTTCTGATTTACACATTTTTCTCTAATTTACTTTTTAATAATTTTAATTTGTTTTTAAAATTAGGATACAAAGTAATAGCTCTTATTGTGGTATTTTATACACACTTGGCTTTTGTTGTTCCTATACTTTCTATCCCTACTCCCCACCGTTTGTACCCCTCCCCATGCCTGCGCCCTGCATTCCCTTTTCCACTTCCATGTGTTGTGTCGTCTAACTTTCCTGTCCTGTTGCAGTGATTAAAGGGAAAAAAACAAATTAAAAGATCAAGGATTTATTTGGCTCACAATTTCATGTTCCAGTCCTTCATTGCTGGGAAGTTAGGGTGGCAGGTACTTGAAGCAGCTAGTCATATTAGAGGCAAGAGCAGAGGGCAATGAATTAGCATATCCGCCTTCTAGCTTTTCTGAGTTTTATATACTCTGGGCTCCGTCTTCCACTAACATGTCCACAGATAATCCCTCTTTGAGACTCCTTTCCCGTGTGACTATAGATTGTGTCAAATTGACAATAACATTAACCGTCGTACATGTACTCATACAAATTTAAGATCTGGAATAATAGGTTTGCATTTTTGAAGTGAAGATAAAAATTAGAGAAGAACATGATAAATTTGCTGCCACTGTACTGTAAGAGCATTCTGCACACCCCCATGGCTAAACCCAAAAAGTGTTGCTAGATGAATGGGAGAACATAGATTAAAACAAACACCCAAAGAGGCAATATAATGTTTGTGCTTGTGAATTTTTAAAAAAAGATTTACTTTTCTTTTCTATGTCTGACTATTCTGCCTGCATGTATAACTGTGTACTATATGCAAGCCTGGTGTCCATGCAAGCCATAGGATAAAACTAGGTCTCTTAGAACTGGAGTTACAGAGGGTTGTGAGGCACATGTGGTTACTGGAGACTGCACCTGGGTCCTCTGCAAAAGCAAAAGTACTCCCAATCATTGAGCCATTTCTCCAAGCCCCATGTGTGAATATTTTCAATGTGTAAGAAAAAAAATATGGAAACAAATACATAAAGAGATTGAGAATGGGCAACTGTTGTTGATGGCAACATGAGTGATACCTATTTTTATAAATGTGTTTTTCTCTGTTTTGTTGTTGTCCAAAAATTGACAAAAAGCCAATGAAATTGCTACAATAAATATTTTTACTCTTTGGTATTGAGCTGGTGCAGGTGCCTTTGATCTGAGACTATGGGAGAACACAGCCAGTTCCTAGGCCCGGAGACAGTGTTTACCACTCCCTTCTTCCTGATCTCCAGAGCTGAGAGCTTCAGTGCAGTAATGCAAATGATGCTGTTCTTTCTACTCACATTATGCCAGATAAGTCCTGGCTGTATGCTAATAACCCCACAAACCAAGGCTATGAAACCCTAACCCTTCTGAGTCTCAGGCCATGCCGAACCAACCATCAAAAGCTTTCTTTCTGTCTCCATGGCACTCTCCTCTACTTAGACGCAGCGTACCCTCTCTGCCATTCTACTGTGGGTTCCTAGGAGCCCAGTCTGTCTTTAACTCAAATCTTGTCTCTTCGGCCACCTCGTACCTTATATACAATGCCAAGTTAATAGATAATTATTAGACTTTTAAAAGCAGTTAAGTATGAAACAGTGCAGGACTTGGGAGAAGAGGGACATGGATAGCAATATTTCAGACAAATCAGCCTTTCTGACAAGCGCAAGCCAGTCTTCCTCTTCTAACTGTGCATGGCTGCAGTAGTCTCAGAGGTAAGAGTGCCCTCTAGTGGAATAGAGTGGGCATAGGCAGCGATGAAAACAGCTAATTCAAGCAGATCTTTGAAATTGAAGTACGCAATGATGCAAGCCATCATTGTAAGTGGAATGATGAGAACCAAACAAACTAAAAACACACAGCAATAAACTCAATGTGGCATAAATATATAAGTGTATCTGTGACACAACAGGTTTCTTCGCTTTAAACTAAGGTAACATACCCATCTAACTGTGAAAGACTTAGAAGCTACCCTCTAGTGGTCTGGCTTCACCAGCCCTCCTTCAGTTTGCAGAGCTTAGGTTAGAGCTGTGAAATGAGCCTGACATTTTCAGCAGTATTTTTTTTTTACTTAGTGAAAAAAATGATAAGTATTTTTTCAACTATGAGAAAAATATATTGAGAGAAAGCTCTTTGCTTTTTTCCTTTTATAAGTTTTTATTTATTATTAATTTTTTATTTTTTTTATATACCAAGCACAGTTTCCCCTCCCTCCTCTCCTCCTGTTCTCCCCTGCACTTCTCTTCAACCCTCTCTCCCCACCCCACCCCCCATCCACACCTCCTCAGTCCCTATTCAGATGGGAAAAGGTTTCCCTTGAGAACCAACAAAGCATTGCATATCAAGTTGAGGCAGGACCAAGATCCTTCCCTTTGCATCAAGGAATGGTTCTGGCCACACTGCTAGGGGTCCCACAAAAGACCAAGCTACACAGATGTTACTCAGATGCAGAGGACCTAGGTCATTTCCATGCTGGCTCCTTAGCTGTATGTCCAGAGACCGTGAGCTCGCACAAACTCAGGTCAGTCATCTCTGTGGGTTTCCCCATCATAATCGTGAGCCCCCTTGCTCATATAATCCTTCCACCCTCTGTTTAACTGGACTCCCAGAGCTTGGCCCAGTACTTGGCTGTGGATCACTGCATCTACTTTCAACAGTTACTGGATGAAGTTTCTATGCTGACATTTAGGGTAGTCACCAATCTGCTTACAGGGGAAGGCCAGTTCAGGCACCCTCTCCACTATTGCTAGGAGTCTTAGAAAGCTCTTTTGTTAAAGGGTAACATAATGGCATTTTTTTTTATTAAAGTGAATTAATGTTGAATGTTAACTTGATGGCCAAAGGCACAGTAGTTAGTGTTCCTAATGACAGGAAAACTATAGTCAAAACTGAATAGTCCATATCTTTCCCCACTTTAATTAAAAGTCAAATCATGAGTAGAAGCAAATCCCTCCAGTTCCTTGAAAATTATAATGAAGTAAGGTCCCCAAGGTTCCACTTCACACATACCTAACTTAAAAGCATGTGTGCATTGCATATATGTCAAATCTGGTCTGTGAGAGAATGTCTGTGCTGTTTCCTAGAAGACAAGGTACTTGCGAACTGGATAGATCTGAGGATGCCAAATCTTTAGCACTAAACTTGTGACGCCCATTCTGAGCATATTTGAAAAACACAAGGCAAAAGATTTCTTATTGTTGTTGAAACCAGAAAGATGAAGTGGCATAAGCAGAGAGTCTGAAATTTCAGAGGTAACATCTCACTTATTTTTTATAAATAAAAACATTTAATGGAGAGGATCACTTATACTTTCAGAGGTTCAAGTCCACTATCGTCATGACAAGCAGCCTGAGAGCGTGCAGGCAGAGCTGGTGTAGGAGGAGTAGTTGAGAATACTATGTCCTGTAGGCAACAGGAAGTCATCTGAGACAATGGGTCATATCCTGAGCATAGGAAACCTCAACACCCACCCCCGTATTGACATGTTTCCTTCAACAAGGCATTGCCTTCTCCAAAAAAGCCACACCTCCTAATACTGCTACTCTCTATGAGATTATGGGAACCAATTATATTTAGACTACCACATTCCATTGCCTCCTCAGCTGATTTTATACAACTGTGAAATAAGAGCTCTCTCAATGGAAGTTAGATCACTTGTAACTACCCTATTGCCAGTTTCTGAATGACCTCTCATCACTACTCCTCTCAGTTTGGTCAAATATAACCATGTTAATCAATTTCATATTTCTCTTTTAACTCCTGAACAAAAACCTTCAGTGCCTTCAAATTACATCCTGTAAAAAGTTTGAACAGATCAATACAGCATTCAAGACCCTAAAAGACTGCCAAGAACTTTCCAAATAAATCTGACAGAATTCTATCATTCTGAGCCTGTACTTCAGCCAAACTAGGTTGTACACTCCATATTAACACATTTTTTCCCAATTCTCTGGCAACAAAAATGTAATCACTCTCAAAATTCATTAAGATTTTAAAACTAGCTGGGTCACCACACAGGCTCTTAATTTCCACACTAGGGATGCAGAGGCAGGTGTATCTCTGAGTTGGAAGCCAACCTGGTCTACAGAGTGAATTCCAGAATAGAAGAGTGCTCTACACAGAGAAACCCTGTCTCAAGGAAACAAAACAAAACATATGTGAATAAACAAATAAATAATAAAAACTTTTGTCCAGGAGGGAAGAACCTTTAGATGTGTTATCACACAAGATATTGTCTTTGAGAATATAGATACATGGAGGAAAACCCAAGCATCTATAACTCTTCGCACCTAATATTAACTATTTCAATGTTTGCTTTTACACTGAGATATCTACTCTTTTTTAATGTTCTGGGCAATGATATTACATGGTTTCTACTCAAGATAATTTTTATATTGTTTTGGACAATTCACCCAGAATGCTACAACTTTACCAAAAAATTTAGTCACTTACACTGATTTGTCTAGAAAATGTGAGGGCTAGAATAAAGGGAGCAAGGCTGCAAAATGCCATCTTCTAAGCACCATGCAACTGTGGCAACCAGAGCTGACAACAGCTCTGCCTACTAGCACTGAGATAATGTAACTTGGGCCTTCTTAACTGAGAAGTGGTTCATATGGCCCCACCACTTACTCCTGATCTAATGGCAAATGACACATTCTGAGAAATGGGAAGGGATAGTACCCAGTTGTAAGTCCAGTAGTAAGCCCACCAGGCTCTCACGGTTAGTTCCAAACTGCTCTAACCAAAAAAAAAAAAGCTAGTAAATATGGGAAACATTTTTAAGGAAACAGGGAGGCTGGCAAAAGAGTAGGAAAGAACTAAGAGATAATAGGGGAGAATAACCGGAAAGCATTATATACATGCAGGATATTGCCAGATAGCAAGATTAATTAATTAAAAAAGCAAGACATTTTTTAAGAAAAGAATTTCAGAAGTTTTGTGAAACATTTTAAGATCCCATAAGATACCCTAAAAGATGAGTTTGACATTTAGTCTTGGTTAATATGCTCCCCTCTCCCTTCTTCCTTGTTTACTCTACAGAATGGGGGCGAATTCTGTGACTATTCTCTCTCAAGTCTCTCAGCCTGAATATTATGAGAACACATGGTATCTATAAAAAAAAAAAAACTTTGCTTTTCCCAGAAGAGGAAGGTATATATAACCTAGATAAAGCAATTTAACTAACTCTGAAATCCCCTTATGCTAGTAAACATTTTGAATATCACAACAAAATATGAAATACAATTGTATTATTTTATAATACAAACATGTAAAATTACTTTACGTAACAGAAATACATGAATATCGCCAAACTTACATTTGGAGATTGCAGTGCTTAAGAAGGTAAAAAGCCAGCATCCAAAAATAAAATACCCTTTGGAAAGAATTGAAGGAGCTGGCCTTCAAAACTATCTTTAGTTTCTATGAACAAGAAAGACCTAAGATATTGATGTGGAGTTAAGGAGTTTGAGAAGATAATGTCATAATTTCTGCTTGGTTCTTTCTACAGCAAGATTAGAAGTGAAGCAGTGGGAGGAGAGAAACATAAGGCTCCCTTGTTGGGAGTATATCTTGTCCCCACAAAGCTATTTCATTTGCAATCACAATTTGGTGAATTCCTTTTGATAGAATTCATTTATTACAACTGTCTCTATAAGAGGTTTAAATATTTGAAATAAGACTCAATAGAGAATCTCAGTATTAACTCTAACTACAGATAACAATTCTGTGAGCCATTAGACTCTCAGATCAAAGGAAAGGTGAGTGGACATCCAGGTTACTGTTTTGCCTACAGGTTAAAAAGAACATTCAAAGTACACCAGTACACCACCCAATATGATGGTATTAAGAGCCACTGAGGGAAATTATAAGAATAGTGCTCTTGTGAATGAGATTTAATGGCTTCATTGGAACAGTACAGAGATCTAGCTAACTCTTTCTGCCATGGGAGGAGAACACAACAAAATGACAGCAACATGCATTCCCAGATGAGCTCTCATCAGAATTTGACTCTTGTGATATCTTGATAATTTCCATTATTTATAAATGCATGTTTTGAATGCATACCTTAGGGTTCAGGTGATTGAAACTTTGCTTAGTGAAACAATGTTGAGAGCTGTGATCTAGTAGAAGCAGCATAGATTGTAAAGTCTCCAATAATGGATTCTTGCTATAAAAGTTTCTCCTTCCCACAAGCAACCCTTGCAGTTGCTCTGACTCTTTCATCTTTTTCCACTTCATAACACAGCAAACCATATGCCCCCATCATGACCTTGGACTTCCCAGCCTCCAGAATCCTTTATAAGTCACTTAGTGTGAAATTCTGGTGTGGCAGAAACAATGTACTAAGACAATAACTCACCAGTTACTTGCACATTTTTAATTTATGTGTAAGTGTATGTCTATGTGGAGTATATGCCATGTGTGTGCAGGTTCCTATGGGGGCCAGAAGAGGGCATCAGATTCCCAGGAGCTGAAGTCACTAAGACTCCCAGTTGTGAGTGCTAGGAACACAACTCAGGTGCTCACACAACTCAGATGCTCTGGAAGAGCAGCAAGTAATCTTTAATGACTGAGTCATCTCTCCAGTCACTTGCTACTTCATTATAGCATCTCTGACTGAGTAAGATAGGACTCACAATTTGAAAACTTATATGATAACTGGAAAAGACCTCTCAGAGAGCTTTGTTGCAGTCTCTTGCAAATAGCAAAGGTATTGTGCTAATTTTCTATTGACCTGTATTAGTTACTTTTCTTGTTGCTATGAACAAATATATGACATGAAACTACTTAAGGGCTTATTTTGGTTCACAGTTCAGGGAACATGATCTATTATAGTAAAGAGGCATGTATGATTGCTTAAATCTCAGCAGATCAGAAATCAATGAAATGGGAATGGTGGCACTCAACTGGCTTTATTCCTTTGCTCCTTTTTACTCAGAAATCCCAGACTATGGAATGGTCACAATCTCCCCAGGGTAGGTCACCACAGTTCTGTTCATTCTTTCTGGAAATACTCTCAAAATTATACCCAAAGTGTGCCTCACTAATGCCATAGGAATTTCATAACCTGGTCAAATTAACAATTAAAATTAATCATCATAATACCTAATATTAAGAAGGTATAATTTTATAACATATGCTGAAAATAAATAATATAAATAAGCTGCAGACATTTTACTTTATTTACAAAACTAAAAATTTAAGATCCTATGATTAGCCAGGTATCTGTAACATGCCTGTAATCCCAACACTCAAGAGGCTGAAACAGTAGGGTTGTAAGTCTAAGGCTAGCCTAAGGCTCCAGAGTAAGATGCTGCCTCAAAAGAAATCAATTTTTCCCATTTAATAAGAAAGTTAGGCCTGCTGGTGGTGGTGCACATCTTTAATCCCAGAATTTGAGAGGGAAAGGCAGGAAGACCTTTGTAAGTTTGAGACCAGCCTGGTCTACAGAGTGAATTCCAGGGCAGCCAGGACTGTTACACAGAAACCCTTTCTCAGGAAAAAAATATTGTTAGTATAGTATCTTTTAACTAAAGTGACAGTGCTAAACAGCTATTCCTGCTTTGTAAATATTTCTCCTTCTTCATCCTGTTGAGCAACTTCTTAAATTGCTAGATACTTTGGCTCTTACCCAGAATCATAGGTCACTTTGATCTTTGAATGGAAGCATCTGTTTGTTTTTAAAGTACCAAGTAGTGAATAGAGATTGTCAAGATCGCTAGCCTAACATTGTAAAATTGAGCTGCCTCTGCAGACCTTTCAAAGAAAGAGTATTCTTTAAAAGACCCCAAAGAAAGCCTGAAGGAAGATGAACTCACACTAGGTTTCCCTTAGGAATTTCCATGAATTTAGATAGAGGACATTTTATATTAAACCAAGTTCACCACTACTAGAAGCTGACTGGACATACAAATAGGGGGCTGTATGGTTCACAGACCAGAAGATAAACAGAACCAAACATATGCTAGAGCTCTCATATTATGAAATCCTTTTCTCCTCACACACAGATCAGAAGACCAGATCTTGCTGTATACCACAAATGAACATGCAGACAAGCACAAAGGAAAGCTCTACTCATATAGTGAAATGGCTCAGTCAATAAAGGCACTTGCTGGTAAGCCTGACTTGCATATGATCCCCAAGATTTACATGGTAAAATGAGAGAAACAATTCCTACAAGTTGTCCTCTGACTTCTGCATGCATGCCACAGTATATGCACACACACACACACACACACACACACACACACACACACACACTGGCCAAATAAATATATTTTTTAAAAAAATAAAAGTCCCAGTACTGTGAGACATGACTGGACCTGGGGGTCATTCCGAGGGTAAGGTAGAAAGCTAGTGCAATGGGAACTCACTGAAATCTATGAAGGCAACTCTAGCAAAGACTCCTAGTAATGGAGGAGATTGAGCCTGAACTGGCCATCTTCTGTAACCAAGCAAGACTTCCAGTGGAGGGACTGGGACACCAACCCTGCCACAAAACCTTCAACCTACAATCTATCCTCTCTGTAAGAAGTGCTCAGGTAAAGGTATGATGTGGGAGTAATTTTTTTCTGATTTGTTGCTTTTATTGGTTAATTAATAAATTAATTAATAAATGCCTAGGCCCATTTGATAGGCCAACCCTTAGGTGGGTGGAGTAAACAGAACAGAATGTTGGGAAAAAGAAGCTGAGTCAATGAGTCGCCATGATTCTCCCACTCCAGACAGACGCAGGTTAAGATCTTCCCTGGTAAGCCACCTTGTGGGCAACAAAGATTATTAGAAATGCACACATTGGGGACAACAACACACCTGAAAGCTCTAGAAAAAAAAGAAGCAGATGAGCCCAGGAGAAGTAGAAGACTGGAAAAAATAAAACTGAGGGCAGAAATCAACGAAATAGAAACACAGAAAACAGTCCAAAGAATCAATGAAACAAAAAGCTGGTTCTTGGAGAAAATCAACAGGATTGACGAACCCCTATCCAAACTAATTAAACGACAGAGAGAGAACACGCAAAGAAATAAGATAAGAAATGAAAAGGGGGACATAACCACAGACACAGAGGAAATTCAGAGAATCATTAGATCTTACTACAAAAGCCTGTATGCCAAAAAACTGGAAAATATAAAACAATGGACATTTTTTTAAATAAGTACCATATACCAAAGCTAAACCAAGACCAGGTGAATGATCTAAATAGACCTGTTACTCGCGAAGAATTAGAAACCGTTATCAAAAATCTCCCTTCGAAAAAAAGCAAAGGACCAGATGTTTTCAATGCAGAATTCTACCAGAACTTCCAAGAAGAATTAATACCTATACTCCTTAATGTATTTCACAATAGAGAAAAAGAAGAGTCATTGCCAAATTCCTTTAATGAAGCTGCAGTTACCCTGATACCAAAACCACACAAAGACCTAACCAAGAAAGAGAATTACAGACCTATCTCACTCATGAATATTGACGCAAAAATCTTCAACAAAATACTGGCAAACCAAATCCAAGAACACATCCGAAAAATTATCCATTATGATAAAGTAGGCTTCATCCCAGAGATGCAGGGCTGGTTCAACATACGACACTCTATCAATATAATCCACCATATAAATAAACTGAAAGAAAAAAACCATATGATCATTTCATTAGATGCTGAAAAAGCATTTGACAAAATTCAACACCCCTTTATGATAAAGGTCTTGGAGAGAATAGGGATACAAGGGTCATACCTAAATATAATAAAAGCTATTTACAGCAAGCCAACAGCTAACATTAAATTAAATGCATAAAAACTCAAAGCCATCCCTCTAAAATCAGGAACACGACTAGGATGTCCACTCTCTCCATACCTCTTCAATATAGTGCTTGAAGTTCTAGCAATAGCAATAAGACAACATAAGGATATCAAGGGAATTCGTATTGGAAAGGAAGAAGTTAAGCTTTCGTTATTTGCAGATGATATGATAGTATACATAAGCAACCCCAAAAATTCTATCAAAGAACTCCTACAGCTGATAAACAGCTTTAGTCATGTGGCAGGATACAAGATCAACTCCAAAAAATCAGTCGCCTTCCTATACACTGAGGACAAGGAAGCAGAGAGGGAAATTAGAGAAGCATCACCTTTCACGATAGCCACAAATAGCATAAAATATCTTGGGGTAACTCTGACCAAGGAAGTGAAAGATCTATTTGACAAGAACATTAAGGCATTGAAGAAAGAAACTGAAGAGGACACCAGAAAATGGAAGGACCTCCCTTGCTCTTGGATTGGGAGGATCAACATAGTAAAAATGGCAATTCTACCAAAAGCAATCTATAGATTCAATGCAATCCCCATCAAAATCCCATTAAAATTCTTGACAATAATCAACTTTATATGGAAAAACAAAAAACCCAGGATAGCCAAAACAATCTTATACAATGAAGGATTGTCTGGAGGCATCACCATCCCTGACTTCAAACTCTATTACAGAACTACAGTATTGAAAACAGCTTGGTATTGGCATAAAAACAGAGAAGTCGACCAATGGAATCGAATAGAAGACACTGATTTTAACCCACAAACCTATGAACACCAGATTTTCGATAAAGGAGCTAAAAGTATACAATGGAAAAAAGAGAGTATCTTCAACAAATTGTGCTGGCAAAACTGGATGTCAACCTGTAGAAGAATGAAAATAGATCCATATCTATCACCATGCACAAAACTCAAGTCAAAATGGATTAAAGACCTCAATATCAGTCAGAACACACTGAACCTGATAGAAGAGAAAGTGGGAAATACTCTACAACACATGAGCACAGGAGACCACTTCCTACGTGTAACCCCAGCAGCACAGACACAAAGGGCATCATTGAATAAATGGGACATCCTGAGACTGAGAAGCTTCTGTAAAGCCAAGTACACTGTCACTAAGACAAAACGGCAACCCACTCACTGGGAGAAGATCTTCACCAACCCTGCAACTGACAAACGTCTGATCTCCAAAATACATAAAGAACTCAAGAAACTAGACTGTAAAAGGCTAATCAACCCAATTATAAAATGGGGCACTGAGCTGAACAGAGAATTCTCAACAGAAGAACTTCAAATGGCCAAAAGACACTTAAGGTCATGCTCAACCTCCTTAGCAATCAGGGAAATGCAAATCAAGACAACTTTAAGATACTATCTTACACCTGTCAGAATGGCTAAAATCAAAAACACCAATGATAGCCTTTGCTGGAGAGGTTGTGGAGAAAGGGGTACACTCACCCATTACTGGTGGGAATGCAAACTTGTGCAACCACTCTGGAAAGCAGTGTGGCTTTCTCAGGAAATTTGGGATCAACCTACCCCTGGATCCAGCAATATCACTCTTGGGAATATACCCAAGCTCTCCCTATCATACAACAAAAGTATATGCTCAACTATGTTCATAGCAGCATTGTTTGTCATAGCCAGAACCTGGAAACAACCTAGATGCTCTTCAACGGAAGAATGGATGAAGAAATTATGAAATATATACATATTAGAGTATTACTCAGCAGTAAAAAACAAGGACTTCTTGAATTTTGCATACAAATGGATGGAAATAGAAAACACTATCTTGAGTGAGGTAAGCCAGACCCCAAAAGAGGAACATGGGATGTACTCACTCATATTTGGTTTCTAGCCATAAATAAAGGACATTGAGCTTATAATTCATGTTCTTAGAGAAGCTAAATAAGAAGGTGATCCAAAGACAAACACATAGGCATCCTCCTGAATATTAACCTTCATCAGGCGATGAAAGGAGACAAAGACAGAGACCCACATTGGAGCACCGGACAGAAATCTCAAGGTCCAAATCAGGAGCAGAAGGAGAGGGAGCACGAGCAAGGAACTCAGGACCGCAAGGGTTGCATCCACACACTGAGACAATGGGGATGTTCTATCGGGAACTCACCAAGGCCAGCTTGCCTGGATCTGAAATAGCATGGGATAAATCCGGACTAGCTGAACATAGCGGACAATGAGGAATACTGATAACTCAAGAATAATCGCTGTGGGTTTTTGATCCTACTGCACATACTGGCTTTGGGGGAGCCTAGGCAGTTTGGATGCTCACCTTACTAGACCTGGATAGAGTTGGGCGGTCCTTGGGCTTCCCACAGGTCAGGGAACCCTGATTGCTCTTCCAGCAGATGAGGGAGAGGGATTTGATCGGGGGAGGGGGAGGGAAATGGGAGGCGGTGGCGGGGAGGAGGCAGAAATCCTTAATAAATAAATAAATTAAAAAAAATAAAAAAAAAAAGAGCTCCAAGGATTTTGCTGCTAATGCTGATTCAGGAAGCCTCTCTTAAAGGAGCAGTTGTTCATTTCTAAAGAAACACACAGAGCCTTATATTAATTATAAACGATTTGTTTTATTAGTTCAGGATTATTATTACCTAGCTTTTACAACTTATATTAACCCATAATTCTTGTCTATGGTTAGCCACGTGGCTTGGTATATTTTCTCAGTAGGCATTCTGATCTTGCTTTCTCTGTATCTGGCTGTTAACTATGTCTCTGTCTTTCCTCTTCCCAGAATTCTCTTAGTCTGCTTGCCCCTCCTATTCTTCCTGTCTGGCTACTGGCCAATCAGCATTCTATTAAACTAATATAAGTGACAAATCTTTACAGTATACTAAAGCATTATCCCACAGCAAAATGTCATGATTTCATTTTTCTTGAGGTTTGCATAAAATTCTACTGTGCTGCATTCTTTGGTGGTTATCTTGCCTGACTCTACTTCCTTCTATGGTGACTAATAAAATAAAGTACGAATAGCCAAGTATCCCTGTTTAGTAGTTTGAAAGGAGAATGGTCCCAGAGGCACATGTATTTAAATGCTTGCTCTGCAGTTTGCTGAATGTTTGGGAAGGAATGGGAGATGTAGCCTAGTTGGAGATGTGTAGGCCCATATTTTTACATAGTATGGCAGCCAGGCTCTAAAGCCATAGGCCACACCTGAAGTAGTTACATAACCTTCCAGACAGGCTGTCCCTATCCTAACAAAGGGTCAGGATGTTGCTTTGCTCCTTCTCTCTAATTTAGAGGATGCCTGAAAAGAGGCGCTAATTCAGCCTACATGACAGTAAACACAGGTAGATGTGGATGTGACTAAAAGCCAATCACCTGGTTACCTAGGAAACCGAATGCTAATAAATTTCCCCCTCAGTTTATGTTTTGATATATAAGGCTCTTTGGAAAACAAAGTGTGAGGAATTCTTCAGGATGTGAACTCAGGATTTCATGAGGGATCATGGATAATCTTCTTCCTGATAAAGCCATGTGAGTTGTGTCTCTGGACTTCCGCGCCAGTCCAGAGAGAGAGAGTTTATGCTGGAGTCTGATCCAGAGAAATAAATTATGGTCCGGGCTAGCACTGGACCCCAACATAATGGCATCCAATGTGGGGCTGATCTGCATCCCCCCCCCCAAAAAAACACAAAAAAGTAAGGAAGTAAGGAAGTGAGGAACCCGTGAGAAAAAATTGGTGGATACGTGAGTATTAAGCTCTCAGAAATAGAGAATAAATTTTAAAGAAGTGTAAAAAAAGAAGGACAAAATTTAAATTGGGAGAAAAAGTATTCTGTTATATATATTGGTAGCTAAAGGGAGTTAGAATGGAGCAGAAACAATGGTACATATATTTAAAATCTGTAGGCATGATAGATGTGGAGATACAACTTTTATCGCTTGCTGTTGAACAGGTAGGAAAAATGAAAAAAAAAATGGCTTTTGGCCAAACAATCGCTTTGGTTACCACTGAGATTGAGGAGCCCTGTGCTTTCAGTAGCCAGCTAAATCTAACCCACCTGCTGGTAAAAGGCAAGCAAAAGACAAAGTTTAAAAACTAATTTAACCCCACACAGTCAGCAATCCAGAGTCAGTCAATAGAACAGGAGAGAGTCCAGAAATTCTCTTAATTTTATAATTACAGTTAAAATAAAAAAGAAATGGTAAAAATAAAAAGGTACAGCAAGGCTGCAAGAGCTTGGGATGGCAAGTTGGCAGAGAGAGCCTATGTCCTACCCCTGCTGTGCTAGAAGCTGAAAGGCAGGTTTGCAAATAAGGTAGCCTCAGAGAGCTGCAGCTTCAGGACTTTGTGGGAGCCTAGCCTGTTTGGGTGCTCTCCTTCCTAGACCTGGATGGAGGGGGGAGGACCTTGGACTGCCCACAGTGCAGGGAACCCTGACTACTCCTTGGACTGGAGAGGAAGGGGGAGGGGAGTGGGGTGTGGGGCATGGGGAATGGGGGGAGGGGGAGGGAAAAAGGAGGTGGGGAGGAGGCAGAAATTTTTAATAAAAAGTTTTAATAATAAAAAAATTAAAGAAAAAACAAATAAGCAGGTTAATTATGCTTCTTTTACATTACACAATTTTGCTCTTTGTCAAAAATCTGCTGTTTGTAGGCTGTGAATTTGTATCCAAGGTGGATTGATTTCAGTATTGTGATTCTACAGTGAAGTTTTAAAGTCAGAGATTGTGATACATTCAAAAGTTCCTTAAGCCCCTTGCTCCATTCATCCATTTGGCCCTGGATCATTGGGCTACTGGCGGCACTGTTTAGTTGCTGAGGAATCCCATCTGGATGGGAACAGTCCATGCTTCTACACTGAAGAGATATACCCAGAGAGTCAATCACAGCAAAGACTGGACCAAGACACCAGGCCTCTCCTGGCTCCATTTGAAGGAAGAGATGGGAAGGCGCCAATGCAAGAATTCCTCCAACAACCTGAAAGGCAACATGACACCACCAGAATCCAGGGATCCCGAAATAAGAAGAATTGTACACCCTACTCCAGAAGAAATAGAAGATATCGACTCAAAAGTGAACTATATGAAAATAATAGAGGACCTTAAACAGGAGGTGAAAAACTGCCATAAACAATTAGAGATTACAAACAAAAAGGTAGAGGAAATGAATAAATCGCTCAAAGACACACAAGAAAACCAAGAGAAACAAGAAAAAGCAATCAAACAGGTTAGGGAAGCGGTTCAAGACTTGAAGAATGAAATGGAAGCAATGAAGAAAGCACAAACCGAGGGAAGAATGGAGATGGAAAATCTGGGTAAACGAACAGGAACTACAGAGACAAGTACTAACAACAGATTACAAGAGATAGAAGAAAGAATGTCAGACACTGAAGATACCATAGAGAAAATAAACACACTGATCAAAGAAAACAGCAAAACCAACAAATTCTCATCACAAAACATTCAGGAAATTTGGGACACAATAAAAAGACCAAACCAAAGAATAATTGGAGTAGAAGAAGGAGAAGACGGGCTGCTCAACGGTCCAGAAAATATATTTAATAAAATTATAGAAGAAAACTTTCCCAACCTGAAGAAAGATATACCTATGAAGGTTCAAGAAGCATACAGAACATCAAATAGGCTGGATCAAAAAAAAAACATCCCCTCGCCATATAATAATCAAAACACAAAATATACAGAATAAAGAAAGAATATTAAGAGCCGCAAAGGAAAAAGGCCAAGTTACTGATAAAGGTAAAACTATCAGACTTACACCTGACTTCTCTATGGAAACCATGAAAGCCAGAAGGTCCTGGATAGATGTACTGCAAAAACTAAGAGATCATGGATGCAAGCCCAGACTACTATATCCAGCCAAGCTTTCATTCACTATAAATGGAGAAAACAAAATTTTCCAGGATAAAAACAAATTTAAACAATATGTAGCCACAAATCCAGTCTTACAGAAAATAATAGAAGGAAAATCACTAACCAAGGAGTCCAACAATGCCCACAATAACTCAGTCATCTAGAGACCCTTCACCAGCGCAACTCAAAGAAGAAAACACACAAACCCTACTACTAAAAAAGTGACCGGAGTTAACAACCACTGGTCATTAATATCACTTAATGTCAATGGGCTCAACTCACCTATAAAAAGGCACAGGCTAAAAGATTGGATACGAAAACAGGATCCAACATTCTGCTGTTTACAAGAAACACACCTCAACCACAAAGACAGGCACCTACTCAGATTAAAGGGCTGGGAAAAGGCTTATCAAGCAAATGGACCTAAGAAACAAGCAGGTGTGGCCATACTAATTTCTAACAAAGTTGACTTCAAACTTAAATCAATCAGAAGAGATGGAGAGGGACATTTTATACTCATAACAGGAACAATTCATCAGGATGAAGTCTCAATCCTGAATATCTACGCCCCTAATATAAAAGCACCCACGTACATAAAAGAAACATTACTAAAACTCAAGGCAGCCATCAAACCGCACACACTAATAGTAGGAGACTTCAACACTCCTCTCTCACCAATGGACAGGTCAATCAAACAGAAACCTAACAGAGAAATTAGAGAATTAATGGAGGTAATGAAGCAAATGGACTTAACAGACATCTATAGATTATTCCACCCAAATAGGAGAGAATATACGTTCTTCTCTGCAGCTCATGGAACCTTCTTGAAAATTGACCACATACTCGGTAGCAAAGCTAACTTACACAGTTACAAAAAAAATAATAGTAACCACTTGTGTCTTATCAGATCACCATGGATTAAAGTTAGAATTCAACAACAATGCTACCCCCAGAAAGCCTACAAACTCATGGACACTGAACAGTCAACTACTGAACCATACCTGGATTAAGGAAGAAATAAAGAAAGAAATTAAAGTCTTCCTGGAATTCAATGAAAATAAAGAAACAACATACTCAAACTTATGGGACACTATGAAAGCAGTGCTAAGAGGAAAGTTCATCGCACTAAGTGCCCACTTAAAGAAAACAGAGAAATCACATATTGGAGACTTAACAGCCCACCTGCAAGCTCTAGAAAAAAAGAAGCAGACTCACCTAGGAGGAGTAGAAGACTGGAAATAATCAAACTGAGGGTGGAAATCAACAAAATAGAAACACAGAAAGCAATCCAAAGAATCAATGAAACAAAAAGCTGGTTCCTGGAGAAAATCAACAAGATTGATAAAGCCCTATCCAAACTTATCAAACGGCAGAGAGAGAATACGCAAATTAATAAGATCAGAAATGAAAAGGGGGACATAACCACAGACACAGAGGAAATTCAGAGAATCATTAGGTCTTATTACAAAAGCCTGTATAACACAAAACTGGAAAATGTAAAAGAAATGGACACTTTTGTAGATAAATACCATATACCAAAGTTACACCAGGACCAGGTGAACAATCTAAACAGACCTGTTGGTCGCGAAGCATTAGAAGCTGTTATCAAAAACCTCCCTACCAAAAAAAGCCCAGGACCAGATGGTTTCAATACAGAATTCTACCAGAACTTCCAAGAAGAGCTAATACCTATACTCCTTAATGTATTCCACAATATAGAAACAGAAGGGTCATTACCTAATTCCTTTTATGAAGCTACAGTTGCTCTGATACCAAAACCACACAAAGACTCAACCAGGAAAGAGAATTACAGGCCAATCTCACTCACGAACATCGACGCAAAAATCCTCAACAAAATACTGGCAAACAGAATCCAAGAACACATCCGAAAAATTATGCATTGTGATCAAGTAGGCTTCATTCCTGAGATGCAGGTCTGGTTCAACATACGAAAATCTATCAACGTAATCCAGCATATAAATAAACTGAAAGAAAAAAACCATATGATCATTTCATTAGATGCTGAAAAAGCATTCGACAAAATTCAACATCCATTTATGTTAAAAGTCTTGGAGAGATTAGGGATACAAGGGTCATACCTAAATATAATAAAAGCTATATACAGCAAACCGACAGCTAACATCAAATTAAACGGAGAGAAACTCAAAGCCATCCCACTGAACTCAGGAACACGACAAGGCTGTCCACTCTCGCCATACCTCTTCAATATAGTGCTTGAAGTTCAAGCAATAGCAATAAGACAACATAATGGGATCAAGGGGATTCGAATTGGAAAGGAAGAAGTTAAACTTTCGTTATTTGAAGATGATATGATAGTGTACTTAAGCGACCCCCAAAACTCCACCAAAGAACTCTTACAGCTGATAAACAGCTTTGGTAATGTGGCAGGATACAAGATCAACTCCAAAAAATCAGTCGCCCTCTTATACACAAAGGATATGGAAGCAGAGAGGGAAATCAGAGAAGCTTCACCATTCACGATAGCCACAAACAGTATAAAATATCTTGGGGTAAATCTAACCAAGGAAGTGAAAGATCTATTTGACAAGAACTTTAAGGCATTGAAGAAAGAAATTGAAGAGGATACCAGAAAATGGAAGGACCTTCCTTGCTCTTGGATTGGGAGGATCAACATAGTAAAAATGGCAATTCTACCAAAGGCAATTTATAGATTCAATGCAATCCCCATCAAGATCCCATCAAAATTCTTCACAGATCTGGAGAGGACAATAATCAACTTTATATGGAAAAACAAAAAACCCAGGATAGCCAAAACAATCCTATACAATAAAGGATTGTCTGGAGGCATTACCATCCCTGACTTCAAACTCTATTACAGAGCTACAGTAATGAAAACAGTGTGGTACTGGCATAAAAACAGAGAAGTCGACCAATGGAATCGTATAGAAGACCCGGATTCTAACCCACAAACCTATGAACACCTCATTTTTGATAAAGGAGCTAAAAGTATACAATGGAAGAAAGAAAGCATCTTCAACAAATGGTGCTGGCACAACTGGATGTCAACCTGTAGAAGAATGAAAATAGATCCATATCTATCACCGTGCACAAAACTCAAGTCCAAATGGATTAAAGACCTCAATATCAGCCCGAACACACTGAACCTGATAGAAGAGAAAGTGGGAAATACCCTACAACAGATGGGCACAGGAGATCGCTTCCTATGTATAACCCCAGAAGCACAGACATTAAGGGCAACATTGAATAAATGGGACCTACTTAAACTGAGAAGCTTCTGTAAAGCAAAGGACACTGTCACTAAGACACAAAGGCAACCTACTGACTGGGAGAAGATCTTCACCAACCCCGCAACAGACAAAGGTCTGATCTCCAAAATAGATAGAGAACTCAAGAAACTAGGCTTTAAAATGCTAAGTAACCCAATTAAAAAATGGGGCACTGAACTGAACACAGAATTCTCAACAGAAGAACTTCAAATGGCCAAAAGACACTTAAGGTCATGCTCAACTTCCTTAGCAATCAGGGAAATGCAAATCAAAACAACTTTGAGATATCATCTTACACCTGTCAGAATGGCTAAAGTCAAAAACACCAAGGATAGCCTTTGCTGGAGAGGCTGTGGAGGAAGGTGTACCCTCATCCATTGCTGGTGGGAATGCAATCTTGTGCAACCACTGTGGAAGTCAGTGTTTCGGTTTCTCAGGAAATTCGGGATCAACCTACCCCTGGACCCAGCAATACCACTCTTGGGAATATACCCAAGAGATGCCCTATCATATGACAAAAGCATTTGTTCAACTATGTTCATAGCAGTATTATCTGTAATAGCCAGAACCTGGAAACAACCTAGATGCCCTTCAATGGAAGAATGGATGAAGAAAGTATGGAATATATACACATTAGAGTACTACGCTGCAGTAAAAAACAATGACTTCTCGAATTTTGCATGCAAATGGATGGAAATAGAAAACACTATCCTGAGTGAGGTATCTCAGACCCAAAAAGATGATCATGGGATGTACTCACTCATAATTGGTTTCTAGCCATAAATAAGGGTCACGGAGTCTACAATAGTTGAATCTAAAGAAGCTAAGTAAGAAGGTGGACCCAAGGAAAAACATATAGTTATCCTCTTGGCTAAGGGAAGTAGACAAAATTACCGGGGAGAAAATTGGAATCTTGGGGGTGGGGTGGGATGTGGGTAAGGGGAGATTGGGAGAGAAAAGTTAGAAGGGAAGGAGGGGGAGCCTTGGGGAAACAGGAGTATTGGGATAAAGGAAGGTTGGACAGGGGAGCACAGAACCACAATTCTTAGTTAAGGGAGCCACTGTAGGATTGGCAAGAGACTTGAACCTGGAGTGGCTACCAGGAGCCCAAGGCAATTTCCCCAGTTAGTTCCTTGGGCAGCTGAGGATAGGGAACCTGAAATGACCCTATCCTATATTAATACTGACGAATATCTTGCATATCACCATAGAACCTTCATTTGGTGATGGATGGAGATAGAGACAGAGACCCACACTGGAGCACTGGACTGAGCTCCCAAGGTCCCAATGAGGAGCAGAAGGAGGGAGAACATGAGCAAAGAAGTCGGGACCATGAGGGGTGCATCCACCCACTGAGACAGTGGAGCTGATCTATTGGGAGCTCACCAAGGCCAGCTGGACTGTGACTGAAAAAGCATGGGATAAAACTGGACTCTCTGAACATGGCGAACAATGAGGGCTGATGAGACGCAAAGGACAATGGCACGGGGTTTTGATCCTGCTTAATGTGCTGGCTTTGTGGGAGCCTAGCCAGTTTGGATGTTCACCTTCCTAGATATGGACGGAGGGGGGAGGACCTAGGACTTACCACAGGGCAGAAAACCCTGACTGCTCTTTGGACTGGAGAGGGAGGTGGAAAGGAGTGGGGGGAGGGGAGAAGGGTGGGAGGAGGGGGAGAAGGGTTGGAGGAGGGGGAGAAGGGTGGGAGGAGGGGGAGGGAAATGGGAGGCTGGGAGGAGGTGGAAACTTGTTTTTTTTTTTCTCCTTTTCTCAAAAAAAAAGTTCCTTTATTGTACAGGATTTTAAGGTTATTTAGGCTATCCTGAATGGTTAATTTTTCTTATAAAGTTGAGGGTTGTTCTTTCGAGGTCTGTAAAGAATTTTGCTATAATTTTAATGAACATTTGCATTAAATTCATAGGTTGATTTCAGTAAAATTGTCATTTTTGCTATGCTGGCTCTATTTTCATAAAAGAATAGGAGATCTTTCCATTTTCTCATGTCTTAAGTTTCTTTTTTGAAAGATTTAATGTTCTTATCATACAGGTTTTTCCATTTGTGTGATTAGAGTTACTCAAAGATATTTTATGATATTTATGGCTATTGTAAAGGATGATGTCTCTAATTTATCATATGTGGAGAAGAGGTGCATTTTGGATTGTTGTCAAATTCTGCCTGTGACAAAGTAATTCTGCTTTGAACGTAGTTGAGCACATGTCTTTATGGTATGATTGAGCATCTTTTGTATATAGGCCCAAAAAGGGTATTGCTGAGTTTTATGGTAAACCGTTGCCTATCACCATACTAGGATCCAAAGCAGCTATGCCAGTTTTCACTTCTACCAGCAGTAGAGGAGTTTTTTTTTCTTTACCCCACATTCTCTTAAGCATAGGTTTTTAACAGTATTTTAAATCTTGGTCATTCTTACAGGGATAAGATGGAATCTCAGAGTTTTAATTTGCATTTCTCTAATTTCTAAAGGATGTTATGCTAGAGAATTTTTTTAGTGTCTTTCAGTCATTTTAAGTTCACCTATTGAGAGCTTTCAGTTTAGGTCTGTAACATATATTTTTATTAGATTATTTGTTCTTTTGATGACTAATTTCCTGAGTTCTTCATATGTTTTAAAATAAATTACTGATAAGTAAACATCTTTTCCAATTCTATAGGGTGATATTATGTCTTGTGTAGGCCCATATTTCTGTATGGCACAAGAGCTATTAGCCTGGTCTGAGCTGATCACGTAACTCTGCAGACAAGCTGTCTCTGTTTAATAATAGCCAGGATGTGTTGTTCCTAGTTTCTTTTGTTATAAATGTCGATTACCTGAGAAGAGATGTTGACTAAAGCTGATGACTTAAAAGTTAAGAGGTTTGGTGCTTCCTCCTTTTGAAATTTGGAGGATGTCTTATAGAGATGCTAATTCATGGCCTACCTGACTGCTAGCATACAGGTAGATGCAGACATGACTTGAGCCCATGCACCTCGTTGCCTAGGAGACAGCCTAATGTGTTTTCCCACTCAATTGATGTGATGGTATATAAGGTGTTTGGAGAATAAACGAGAGATCTTTGGAGAGAGATCTTGCCCTTCCATGATGACCATGTAAGCTGCATCTGATTATTCCTCGTGACTCCATTCCAGTCCAGTTAGGGAATCTGTGTTGGACCCACACGGGCTCCAACAGTCTTGTTGATTATTTCCTTTGCTATACAAAAGCTTCTCAGTTCAGGAGATCTGATTTATTAGTTGTTTTTTTCAATGTTTGTGTCACTGAGGCTGTGTTTGAGATGCACCAATGCATTCAAATGTACTTCTATTTTTTCTTCTGTGAGGTTCAATGTGGTTGGTTTTATGTTGAGGTCTTTGATTCATTTAAACCTAAGTTTTGTGCATAAAAATGAAAATGGATCTATTTTCATTCTTCTACATATTGATGTCTAATTAAGACAGTATCATTAGTTAAATATGCTTCCTTTTTCCATTTTCCTATTAGCTATGCAGACTTGCAACTTAAGAGGAGAATAGCTTACTAAGTTTTAATTAGAAATACAATGGCTAAAGCCTTAGTTATTCTTATAGGAGATATTGTGATACTAAGTAAAATTCTTAAAGGGAACAATGAGCTAATTTCCAATAGAGAGCTTATAGAAGCTGCCAAACATGTACTCAAGCAAGTGGAGTAGAGATCAACAGGTAGAGCATACAATAATCAACAAGTACAGTATATTAATTATGATTCAGCTACGGCAAGTGTGTGCATTAAGTACAAAACTTATTCTACAGCAGTTTTATAAAAAAACAGATTGCTTTTATAACTGTACCTTCCCATTTTGCCAAAGCGGTTGCGGGGAGGAGGCAGAAATCCTTAATAAATAACTAAATAAATAAATAAAAAGAAAAGAAAGGGGCTATGTGAAGACATTATAATAAATCAATGCTCTCAGCTAAAAAAAAGAATATTAAACTCTTAATTTAAAGCAGTAGCTTGTCTAATACAAAAGAACAGGATGGAATCTAGGAGATGGTTTAACAGAGCATTGACTATGATCAGTGTTTATTATACTAAGCAATAGATTAATAATTTTAAAATAGTGATTCTTGGACAACTGTTTGCTCAATTCAAAAGCCAGAGTAATAATATTTTCCCAGATGACCATTGCTGCAATTCACAGAACTATATTTTGCTAATGTTATGGCTAAAGATCGCTTAAAGGATGTTACGCTAAATTTTAAAAATGGCTCTTCCAATGGAAAAACTGCATATATGGTTACTAATAAAAATGTGAAGTATGATATGGCTTCTTAAAAATAACTTATAAAAGTTACAGACACCAAGGTGACCTTTGCTAAGGCAAGGTAAAAAATAGCACTTGCAACAAATTATAAAAAGACCCAACCTATATATATTTGTGGCCAAGGATGTGTTTATGTTCTTTTTTTCACAGAAAGAAAATAAAGCTGGATAAGATGATTGCATATACAGTAAAGGAGTGGCAGACCTGATAACATCTTAGCTGTAAACACCCCCATAGAGGAGTTTGAGAAAGGAGTTGGAGAGGAATCCTTGGTACAGTCTTCCCCACCCCCACAGAGAGGAGTGCCTGAAGTGGGACCTGCTACCACCACTCTACACTGCAGGGTGCCATGCTGCTCTGAGGGACAGATGCTAAGATGCTTCCAGACACTTGGGATACAGACACAGAGGCCCTGCTGAGATGACCTGACCATAGTGGCTATAATTTTTTGCAGTTTGAATCATGTTTGCTTTGGAACTGAGATGCAGAATGAACATTTGACTGTTTTAATCTTTGAGACACAGAACTCATTTTGATTAAAATATTGAAATTAAGAACTAAGACCTAAGCTTTCCTCTCATGGAAAAAAAAGACTCAAAATAAGAAATAACTAAAACCCCTCTTCAGTTAAGAAAGGAGTAAGCCAAAGGGCTTAACAGCTGCTCAGAGACTAGAACTGGTATTTGATAACAGCAATGTCATTGTAGTCTTACCGGTATTGACCTGATATTCATAACTGCATGCAAGATGTTGAGAAAAGTTAGTATTGATCAACAATGCTGAGAATCATGGTACTGACGTGGCGATATTCATAACTGCATATAAGATACTGAGAAAAGTTGGTATTGACCAATAATGCTGAGAATTATTGTATTCACCTGATGATATTTGGAAAAGTTGGTGTTGACCAATAATGTTAAGAATTATGGTACTGACCTAATAATAATTGTGACTGCTTATTGTAACCGCCCAGCGGGTCAGTTATTCCATGGTTGTAACCCGCCTGGCAGGTCAGTTATTCCAGGGTCCCAAAGAGGCGCTATCTGAAAAGACATGGGCAGGAAAGAGGAACGAGGCCAAGGAAGATGAGTTGTCAAAAGCCTCCGTTTATTAGTGTGATGGCAGCAGCTTATATAGCCCTTGAATGAGGAATTTGGCTTGGGATAGGGGCAGGGGCATGGCAAGGGCAGGAAGGGATCTTGCCAGGGCAGGCAATGGTCACGAGTCAGTCACAAGGTCACGAGTCCTTGGTCACGAGGTCACGAGTCATCACACCTAGTGTTCTCTATACAAGTGGAATCGTTCCTTTTGTGATTCCAACCACAAACAATTCTCTAGATAGTTGGGATGTGGGGTGAGTTCCGCTAACAGATAGCTCTCAAGATAGTTGGGTGTGGGGTGGGCTCCGCCAACAAACAGTTCTCAATACAGTTAGGGTGTGGGGCTCTCCGCAAACATCCCCAAAAAAATGGTTCCTGCTATACTCTTTGGGAAAATGGCTCCTGACAGCTTATAAGATGTTGAGAAAGGTTTGATACACCCTGTAAATGTTGGGGTTTAATGCATATGTTAAGAATTTTATATTTTGATTACAATGTAAAAGATTTAAGAGCTGCTCTAAACCAGCTAAAGAAGCATTCTCAACTCAGGTAATTCTCTTCTTCTTTAAATAGGAGAATATAGCCTTTAGGAGCATGGTTATTCATAAAGCATTATAATTTATCCTGACAAGAAAGGATGGCTTCAAGACACAGAGCCCAAAAAGTATCTCTCCATTAATCTCTTTCCTTCACAGAAATCAGCAGTCAATGACAGGTTTGAAGCTTCTTCACAGATGCCTGTTCCAGAGACAGGAATATTTGGGTAAACGGAAGTCTTTGCCCAAGCCAGGCATAATGGTCTGTCCTGTTGTAGAAGCACAGATTTTATTAAAAATTAATTAGAGAGAGTGGATTTCATGCGGGATCATGGAAAATATCCCTCCCGATAAAGCCATGTGAGTTGTGTCTTTCTTTGTTCCTGCACCTCCATGCTGGTCCAGAGAGAGATAGTTTATGTTGGGGTCTTGTCCAGAGAAATAATTTATGGTCTGGGCTAGTACTAGACCCTGACAGAGATCTATCACTGAAGGTGAACTTTGAGATTTCAAAAACCTATGACATTCTCAGTTAGTGGTATGGTTCTCCCTACCACCCCCAAATTCCCTCTGTGTGTATGTGTATTTGTGTGTGTGTGTGCCTGTGCATGCATGTGAGTACATGTGCATGTGTTTTTCTTGCTTGTAAATCATGTGTAAGCTCTCACCTATTGCTCCAGCACTATGCCTGCTTTCTTCCACCATGATTGTTATGGACTCACTCTCTGAAACTCTAAGCAAGCCTTCAAATAAGTGTTTTTTAAGTTTCCTTGGTCATGGTATTTCTCTACAACAATAAAAAAGTATGACACCTTGTGACATGTTGACCAAGACCTAATTATGTACTATAGAGAGGTATTGCTACAGAGAGGTATAGAATTCTACTTTGTTTTTAAGACACTTCCATAATTTCCCTAATGGCTACAGGTTTTTATTTCCACCAGTAGTAACTAGAAGTTTTTATTTTCCCCACATCCTCATAAATAAATAGTGTCATCCCTTTTCTTGGTGATAGTTATTCTGACTGTAATGAGATAGAATCTGAAAGGAGTCTTAATTTGCTACAGATATTGCACCAGTTTTAATTGTCAACTTGACCCAACATAGAATCACCTGGGAAAAAAAGTCTTAAAGAATTTTTGAGATCAGGGTGCTTTGTGAACAAGTCTGTGGCGGACTTCTCGACCGGCGACGAAGAATGACCACCACACCAGGATTCCACTCAGATCACTCTTTTACTGGAGTGCCCTTGATTGATGGGGAGCATGGGACGAGAAGGCGGGAAAACGAGGGACAGGGAGCGAAGGGGCAGGGAGCGAAGGGGAGAGGCAGTAGGAAGCGAAGTGGCAAAGGGCACTTAGGCAGCTACTTAAATAGGGAGTTGGCACATGGGTCACCCTGTGATTGGCTGCCACCAACAGCTGACACCAGACCGCATCGGGATAGGCTCAAGGATCCTCAACCACCACGCATGCGGGAAGCGGGGGACGTGCAGCTCTCAAAGGCATAGCCAAATATGGAGTTGTTTATTTCCAACAAGACAGGATGTCGGCGCCATCTTGTAATGGCGATCCTGTCCGGCTCACTACACAAGTCAGTAAGGAATTGTCTTGATCATCAACTGCAGTAGGAAGACCCACCTTGAATGTAGGCAACACCATGTCAGGGTGTGTCCCTGATATATATATATATATATATGAATAAAGAAATCCAGCTGTACAGAAGCACCAAGTAGGCAGCAGGGGTGCATTCATTTCTCTCTACTCTAGCTGGTGAATGTGCTATGACAGCTACCTCAAGCTTCTACCTCTCTGACTTCCCTGCAATAAAAGACCATAACCTGGAATTATAAGCCACATAAAATTGCTCCTTTATGTTGCTTTTGGTCAGGGTAGTCTATCATAGCAATAAAACTGAAGCAATGACTGTCTAAGTTAGGGTTTCCCTTGCTGTAAAGAGACACTATGACCACAGCAACTCTTATAAAAATACATTTAATGGGCATATTTTACAGTTTCAGAGTTTTAGTCCATTATTGTCATGGCAGGAAGCATGGTGGCATGCAGGCAGACAGGCCTTGGAGGCATGGCAGGCAGCACTAGCCGGAGAAGAAGCTTAGAATTCTACATCTTGATCCACAAGCAGCAAAAGGACACCGCATACTGGGTTAGCTTGAGCTTATATGAGACCCCAAAGCCCACCCTCCATATGAGACCCCAAATCCCACTCTCCTAATGATACACTTCCTCCACTCCCTCTCCAACAAGGCCACATCTACTCCAATAAGGCCCCACATCCTAAAAGCACCACTCCCTTGGGCCAAGCATTCAAATGTATGAATGTATGGAGGTCATATCTATTCAAACGCCAGTGACAGAAGCTAATTACTTTTCAAGTGTTTATTAGCCATTTATATTTCTTTTGTTGTGAACTATCTATTCCATTCATTAATCTATTTATTGATTGACTATTTGGATGCTATTTTTAAAATCTTGGATTGTGTGTATGCTTATGTATTTATGTGTATGCCCATGTTTGTGTGTGAGTATAGATGTCAGTCCCAGCCTTCTACTTTACTTGAGGCAGGGTCTCTTGTTCACTGCTGCATACATTAGGTTAGATAACCTGTGAGTGTCTAGAGATTCTCCTGTCTTTGCATCTCATCTCATTGTAGGAACACCAGGATCACAGCTATACACTACTAAAACTTTCTCCTTCTTTGAGTTTTGAGTGAACTCGGGTTCTCATCCTTGTTCAGCAAGTATGTTACATACTGAGCCATTTCCCCAGCCCTGACAGTTTTTGGTGTTCAATTTCTGAAGTTCATTTTATATACCCTGTTTATATATAGTGGGAAAAGAATCTTTTCCTATATTCTTAAGCTCTTTCTTCATTCTGGTGATTGTTTATTTTGGTGTGCAAAACTTGTGTTTTAATTTCATGCAAACCCAGTTATCAAATATTGGGATATTTTCCTGTACTACTGAAATCCTTTATAGAAATTCTTTACATATTTCTAGCAGTGTTTTAACAATTTCAAGTCTTGCATTAAGGTCTTACATCCATTTTGAATCGAGTTATGTGTAGAGTGAAAGATAAGGATTGAGTTTCATTCATCAACATATCCAGTTTTCTAGCATTATTTGTTAAAGATACTTTCTTTTTTCCAGTGTGATCTTGAGTGTGATATTTCACCTGCCTTCTTTCCTATTAAGTATTGGTATATGGAAAAACTTACGACTTTTCTATGTTGATTTTTTTCTTATCTTGCTTCACTGCAGAAAATGTTAATTGGGTCTAAAAGTTTTCTATTGGTGCCTTCAGGGTCTTTTAAATATAAGATCCCATGTTCTACAAGGAGATATTATTCCTTCCTTACCTGTTTGTATCCCTTTTCTTTCTAATGTTTTGTTCTGGCTTGATTTGGTTTGGTTTTGGTTAGAGGTTTTTTGGGGGGAATTTGTTTCTTCAAGATAGGGTTTCTCTGTATTGCCCTGATGGTCCTGGAACGCACTCTGTAGACCATGCTAGCTTCAAATTGCCTCTGCCTCCTGAGTGTTAGAATTAAAGGTGTGTGCCGTCACTGTCTGGCTTTTTAATGTTGTTTTATGAGGCTAGCTAAGACTTTGATCACTATAATGAATAGGAGTAAAAGTAAGTAACCTTCACTCATTATAAATGTTAAAGGCAATGTTTCAAATTTTCTCCATTTATTATACTGCTGTATATACTCCTGTTTTATATAGCCTTTATTTTGTTGAAATACATTACTTTTATTTTGGTTTTCTTTAGGGATTTTCTCATGAAGAGATCATTAAATCCTGTCAAAAAAGTTTTTTAATCCATTTAGGTGATTTGATCATGTGATTTCTGTCCTTAAACCTATTTATCTACTTAATTATACTCAATTGATGTGTCCATGTTGAACTAATATTGTATCTCTGGAATAAAGCAAACTTACTTATGCTTTTAATTTGGTTTTCAAGAATTTTATTAAGGATATTTGTATACAAGGAAACCAGTCTACAGGACTCTTACTTTGTTGTGTTCTTATATCATTTTGGAATCAAGGTAAGGCTGATTTATAGAATGAGTTTTGCAGTATTATTTTATTTTTTAATGTATGGAATAATTTAAGGAGCATTTGTGTTGGTTTTTAAAAAAGTGTTGCACAATTCAACATTGAATCCATTCAATCTTGAGCTTTCCTTTATTTAAAGGCTTTTTATTAGGACTTTAAATCTGTAAATTTTCATAAATCTTTTTAAGTTGTTTATATCATACAAATTTAATTTTGGTGTCTCAGAATTTATCCATTTATTCTACATTTTCCAGTATTTTCTAACATAAGTTTTTAAATTACTCCCTACTGACATCTCTATGCCACTGGAATTTCTAGTAACCTCCTGTTTTTTCATCTCAAATTTTATTAATTTAGGTCTCCTCTCCTCCTGTCTATTAGCTTGGATATGTGTTTTTGAGCTTTGTTTTTTTTAAATCAATTGTTATTTTGACTGTATATTCTTTCAATCAATATTTCATTAACTTCTTCCATGATCTTTATTTATTGACATCTACTGCTTTTAGGTGTGGGCCATTATTTTTCTTGCCTTTTTAGAAACTTGAGATGTATCATTAGGTTATTTGAAATCTCTCTGATTTTTTAATATACGCATTTATAACTACAAACTTTCCGCTTAGATCTCAAAGGTGCTGCTGAGTTGTACTTTTATTTTCATTTGAACAACAAACAGCAGGAAATAGGTTGAAGAAAACTATGCCAAAATTTTCAAAATGACTGTTTATAAATGTTTGTTTTCATTTAAAGTGGGATATGATATAGAAATGAACACTTTGCATTGGTATGAATCTTGGTATATTGATACAAATTAAATGTTGATTTTGTTATACTGTGTATATATATTTCTACTTGTATTTAAGGTATTATGTTTGTGCAGCTCATTTAAAAATGCAATGTATAATAAAGAATTACAGGTTAATAGATAGTCATTTATACTAATCAAACTTTTAGTCATGTTAGGTTTTCTAGATATATATAGATATATTTCAGTTAGACAAATAATCTTCCAAACTTCAAAGACCTATGGAATATGACATTTAAAACATTTTAAGAACTTAGTCTTTTCTGGACGGTGAGACATGTCTGCTCCTGGCAGCACCAATTATTTCAGAGAGATTGGTGAGCATTGAAAAAACTCATTATGGAATTTGCCTTCAATAAGATAAGATTAGTCATTTGGGCAAGAAACTGCTTTTGCATGGACAGCTTGATAGTATGCTGTATGAACTGGACATGCAAGACCCACAGAAAAGTGACTGCTGAGCTTTCCAAAACATAGGATGGTCCTTCGGGGTTTCTGCTTCATGAAAGAGTCTGCCAGACATTCTGCAGGACACAGAAGAAGGCAACTGATGAATTTTGCCATTATAAGGCAGAACAGATCTTCAAATTTCCTGCTCCAAGTAAATGTCTGCTGGATACTATGGGCCTGTAGGCTGAAGATGGGTGCACCAATGTTGCAGAAGAACTTTGGATGACTCTCCAAGCAGTGAGATGTCTCTGTCAATTCCAAAGGTTTGGAAGTTGTTTACAATGTACTTCCTATTTACTTATGTGATATCTTATTATTGTATCCTTCTAGGGTCATTGAAGAGTTGAAGAGTTATGCAAAAAAGATAAATTCAATATAAAACTTTAGACTCACAAAGATAAGATAGATGATAGAATATTTTCTTTAATTTTTGACTTATACAAATAGAGTATTGTAACTGTAATTCTTGCTTGATGACTGTTTTGTATATGTATTTTACTATGTTAAAGTTAAATACTTCCTTTTTATTTAGACAGAAATGGAGAAATGGTGTGGGGAGTCCTTTTGTATGTGTGATGCTTTTATTGGTTAATTAATAAAGAATATGATTGGGCCTATGACAGGGAAGAATAGAGCAAGGTGGAAATTCCAAGCAGAGATAGAGGAGAAAAGAAGGCAGAGTCAGAAGACACCATGGAGCTGTCAAAAGGAGATATATGCTGGAGTACCTTACTGGTAAACTATGAGTATATATATATTAATAGAAATTGGTTAATTTAAGATGTAAGAGCTAGCCAATAAGAAGCCAGAGCTAATTGGTCAAGCAGTGATGTAATTAATATAGTTTCTGTGTGATTATTTAGGTGTGAGCAGCCTGTAAACAAAAGAGCAGTCTCTGCCTACAAAATCTGTATTGGACAAACCATACTAGAGGGTTTACAAACCTAAATTGAGTTGAGAGAAGCAATGTCAGTTGAGGAATTGCTTCCATCAGACTGTCCTGTAGTCAAGTCTCTGGGACGTTTTCTTTCATTACTGTTTATAGTGCTATATTCTGTAGATGATTCTTTTACTGGAAAACAGTTTCTTGTTAAATAAGTAGTTTTATTTCTTTTATTAATATTTAGCATTTATTTTATGTTGTTTGAGAATTTCATACATGAGAACTCTCTTTCTGTTGAAATAGGGGCAGGGGGGCTGTGTCCCCGGCACCCGGCTGCTTTACCCGAAATAATTACACGGAAACTGTATTCTTTTAAACACCCCTTGGCCCATTTCCATCTAGCCTCTTCTAGGCTAGCTCTCGCACCTGGACTAGCCCATTTCTAATAATCTGCTGTAGCCCACGAGCTGGTTTACCAGGAATGATCTTAACTTGTGTCTATCTGGAGTGGGAGAATCATGGCGACTCCCTGACTCAGCTTCTTTCTCCCAGCCTTCTGTTCTGTTTACTCCACCCACCTATGTTTTAACATATGAGGGCCAGCCAAGCAGTTTCTTTATTGCTTAACCAATGAAATCAACAGATTGATATATGACACTCCCACATCATCTTTCCATTATTTCCACTTCTATTCTCTGGCTTCCATCTCCTTCCCTAAGCCCCCCTCATTTCCTCTCAACTTTAAGACCTCTTCTTAATTACTGTCAAGTATATAATACATAAACATATAAACATATACATATATAAATACATCTTTCTGGGTTCATTTAGTTTTGAGCATATGTAAATGTGTTTAGTGCTGACCACTTGAGACTGGATAACCTATCAAGGTAGTTCATCCCTGGGAAATACTGATTCTCTCTCTTTTAGCAGTCATTAATTGCCTATAATTAATGACTATAGACTGACTATAGACTGTAAGCTGAATTAAACCCTTTCCTCCAGAATTTGCCATGAATCATAGTATTTATCATGGCAACAGAAAGAAAACTAGTACAGATACCCAAAAAGGGGAAACCAAACCTTGTCTCAAAAAGCAAAAAAATGGGGGGAGGACCACCTTTGCTGAATGGAGGAAATCTTAATTGTGGAGATGCCTCTGTAAGACTTATCTATAAGCGTTTTCTTAATTAGTGATTGATAGGTGAGGGTACAGCCCATGGTGGGTGGTTCCATCCCTGGGCTGATGGTTCTAGATTCTATAGAATAAAAGCAGGTTCATCAAGCCATGGAGGCAAGCCAGTAAGCAGAACCCCTCCATGGCCTCTGTATCAGTTCCTGCCTCTAAGATCTTGCCCTTTTTGAGTTCCTATCTTGACTTAGTGCGATTATGAACATCGATTTGGAAGTGTAAGCCAAATAAACCCATTTCCTCCCCACCTTGCTTTTTGGTCATTGAGTTTTGTCAACTAAGATACCACATAAGAAAACTTTTCAGACAGGTATCAGGACAAAACATTCTAAATCCTAAATCCCCTAATTCCACAGTCAGAAAAGAGTTCAATGTTCACAAGGGCATTAAAGGGGGGGGGGGGGGAGAAACTCTCTATTGTGATAGAACAGTGTATAGCATGAAAAATTCACTATGATGAGAAAAGAGTGTACAGCGTGGAAGTACTGAGTAGTGGGATCCAGGAAAGAGAGTGAGCTATTGCAGAGGAGGAGCTATCTATGAGCCAGAAGTTAGAGAATGGCTGTTTGCAGTGAGGCTATGTTAAGATTATAGCCCCAATGGAGCTTACAGAGCACTGGTTGAAGCCAGGATCATTCAGTGATCATAGTAACTCCATAAGCTGAACACTGGTTTTATTTTCCACCCTGCTCCATTGGACACATGAGAAGCCTGAGGTTCAGTAGGCATTTTTTTTTGTATTTCTTTGTTTCTGTTTGAAACATGGTCTAGCTATGTAACCATTGCTAGCCTAGAACTCCCTATACAGATTATCTTAGCCTTAAATTCATGTTAAAACTCCAACATTGGGCTCTCAAGTGCTGGGATTCCAGGTGAGTGCCACAGCACATGACTTCTCAAGCACAGGTTCATGCACTGACAGTTGGATCCCACTACTTAGGTATCTGAGGTAACACCTGGGGAAAAAAAGTGAGTTTTTAGAAGTATGATTTTAGTACAGTGAGATTAGGACTATAAGGCAAGAAAAGGACTACAGATCTGCTTGAATCATGTGACCAAAGGTAACAACTTCTGCAGAGCTTAGGAAATCTCAAATGGGAGTCTTCTGGAAACTTCTTTTCCTTAGTAACTATGTATTGTCTTTGTGTTTCTCATAATGGACTTTTATATCTGGAGTAGAGACTATGCATCAGGGTGGCAAGGAACCTAATCATATGCTTTGTAAAAGTTACCTAGGGAATGCTTACATGCACACACCTTTCTGGCAGTGACATAAATACAACACACTCTGAACTATGGCTCTCCCACACTGGTACACATGGTACTGTTTGCAGAGGTGTTGGACACTTCAGAAGGCAGGCTTCAGCTGCAGAAAGGAGGTCACTGGGAGAATGCTGTCAAGGTTATAGTTGTTATCAAATCCTTTCATCTCTGTTTTCTAGCTGCTGTGAAGTGGACACTTGTCTTCTATTCCATACTCTTAGTGCCATAAAGCTATACCCAAGCACATGTGGCCAAATGACAATAGAGTGACCCTCTAAAACCATAAGCCAAAATAAGTGTTTCCTTTTTTAAGTTGTTCCCATCAGGAATTTTATCACATCTTGTAAGAAAAATAATTACTACATAGCATAATGCCTGCACACACCAGAAAATAAAGAGGTTGTAAATCAGGGAGAATGAGACTCATGGGTCAGTGACAGTGGAATTATCAAACTGATTAGGACTGTCAGCTTTTGGATTAGAAGCATTTGGGTGCAGTTCTTCTATTTTCTCACAAATGGATCACATACTACCTCTGCTCCTGTTTAAAAGAATCCAACCTAATAACCAAAGAGCTATGACAAAGTCACAAGGAGCTTTTCCATGAAATATTATATATAATGTCTCCAACACTTAAACATGTTGGTTTTCCTAGGAATTGGGTCCTCTGTTCCTTTGCTCAGATGAGCCTCATCTTATCCTTGACATCACTAAAGTGAAACAGAATCTTGCCATCAGAGCCATGAAATCACCCAAAGCAACAGTTGATCTTCTGCACAGATGAGGAATGAGTTACAAATATAGAAGACAAAGGATTCTGGAACCTCGGGAATGAGGAAAGGAATTACTGTCTCTTTAACATCTTAAAAGGTTTGCATAAAGGAGTGCAAATACCTCAAAATAAACATCAATTCTATACATTTTAAATTTTTATAATATAATTAGACTATCTATTAAATAAATGTGGGGAATGGGGTGCTCTGATCAGACCACTGGTTATCAAGATGTCATAAAAAATCATCTCCCTAGGCATCATCTGAGAGCACTTTGAAACCTCATTCCCAGCTCTTGTCCTGTAGTCAGACTGATGACTATCTTGAATATCACCATAGAACCTTCATCTCCTGATGGATGGAGACAGAGTTAAAAAAATTGGGGGGGGGGGTCTTAAAGGGTAGGGAATGGGGGCGTAGCCCGGTCTCTCATGACTGCTTCCTGCTGGCTTTGGGCGTCGAGGGATCCAGGGAGTGTCCGATTATTCTGATGATGTCCTGTTGGTTATGTCCTGTTTGCTGGTGTTTTGAGGTGGCTGATTGAAGAAATCACATCTGTCTGGCTCTACCTGAGTAGCTGGGTCATAGTTAAGATGCTGGAAGACAAAAGTCGCATTAGTAGAGAAAAAATTAAAGGGGAGAGGAGGTTTGGGAGGAGGTTTGGAAAATTAAAGGGGAGATTTGGGGTGGGGGAGTTTTAGGAGGTCTGGGGTTAAGAATGATAAAAAATTAAATGCTACTTATTCCATTAATGATCTGCTTGTGTTTGGTTTGTTTAGGTGGGTCAGGCTGGTGTCCTGGAGCTTAAAGAAAGTGTCTTAAAAGAAATAGATTTTAACCATATATTCCTTAACATTTTAGGGGTCACTGCTGCAGTCAGCGACTGACCTGTTATGTCAAGGAACTTTGTTAAGAATCTGCTTACTGCCTGAGCCTTTGACTCCATATTTGATGATGATATCTGTAACGACAGCTGGATGGTTATTTAGGAATTTAAAGAAGGGGGGGTGTGTTAACACAGGAGGATTAAGTGACCGATGGGAACACTGTTTTCCTTAGACTTGAGTAGAGGGGGCTGAACCTGGTGTCCTTTGGAACTTAAGAGAACAAGGTCCTGTCTGAGTTACTGTGAATGGAGGATTATCTAGAGCCATGAAGATGAACGGTTTGAGATGTGACAGGTGAATCCAATGAGGAATTCCTTCAAGCTTGGCAGCCAGTCGAGGCGGAGTTCTTTTTTTTTTTTTTTCTTTTTTTATTGAGAAAAGGAGAAAAAAAAACAAAACAAGTTTCCACCTCCTCCCAGCCTCCCATTTCCCTCCCCCTCCTCCCACCCTTCTCCCCCTCCCCCCACTCCTTTCCCCCTCCCTCTCCAGTCCAAAGAGCAGCCAGGGTTTTCTGCCCTGTGGTAATGGCACGGGGGTTTGATCCTACTAGGCGGAGTTCTTAACGAGAGCTTTGGCAGATCTGGCAGGAGGCTGCTGTAGCTTTTAGGGACCTGATATCCTTTGGTGTGGGTGTTTTAAGTGAATAACAATGGGAGAATGGTGATTAGTGATGGCAAGAGCCTAGAGGGGCTTTGGAAGATTGAGGGGGAGGCATAGGACGGGAAGGGGTAGGAGAAGAGTCTGAAGAAGTTTCCAGCCACCTTTGTGGAGGGGGGAAAGCCTCCAGCTGATTGTGTGACCTATTGGATGAATATTTATGAGGGACTCTATCAGAAGGGCTAGGTGAAGCCCTTGCAGATCTGGAATGGGAAGGGGAACTGTTAGGTGACCTGGGCGAATATTTATGAGGGACTCTGTTGGAGGGGCTAGGCGAAGTCCTTGCAGATCTGGAATGGAACTTTCTTGGGGATCTAGAAAGAAAACAGTTAGGTGAGGTGTCGCTTGACTGGGCAGGACAGGAAGGGGTGGTCCCTCGAAGCCGGTGGGGGGGGAGGGGGGAGGTTTGTCCTCGGGATCCATGGCGGGAGCAGAGGGTTCCTGGAGGAATGGCATTGATAAGAACATGTGTGCAGGTGAATGATGAGAGGCAGCGGAGGGGTCAATCTTAATGGCCATGTAAAAAAGTGCCATAATGTACATCATGTCCTTCCATTTAGCTGAACGGTGACAAAAGTTAGCCAATTCCCGTAAAATGTCAGGGTCGAAAGACCCCTGGGAAGGCCACCTGAGGTTTTCCTGTAAATTGTATTTTGGCCAAGTTTTAGAGCAAAGACGGATTAGTGTAGATAACTTCACGGAGGGAATCAGGGCGTGAGGTTTCAGAGCTTCCAGCAGCTGCCCCAGGTGGGAGGATGGGGGAACCATTTTAGAAGGCTTAGCACCCATGGCTAGAACCGTGGAAATATCCGCAGAAGGCACACGGAGGTGCCACAAACACCGCAGCCCTAATTACAGGCATCCAAGCAATCAGGGGGCCGTGTTATAGACTAACTGACCCGAACCTAGCTTCCGACTGGAAACAGACCTGGCTAAGAGGGAGCGGTTAAGCCTGGAGGTTGCCGGTTGCAGCCGAGAGGCGCTTGCACCATAGCAAGCCCGTACGTAAAGAAGACAGAAAGAAAACAGAAAAAGATAGAACTGGGAGCTCCGAGCTCCCAGGCGCAGATAAAAAAAATGGTCTAGCCAAGGGTGGAAGGCCGGGGGAAGGGGGGAGGAGTCGGCAACCTTACCCAGGAAGTGCCAAAGAGAGCCAGAAGCTTGGCTGGATGACCTCTGGGCGTAATGGGACAGTGAGCCAACCCAGGTGAACTCACGAATTGGTCGCTGTTGGTTGTAGATGGCCGCGTTGAACAAGTGGGGGCGGTTGCAGGTTGTCGGTCCTGACCTTGTCCTGGGGGAGGCCCCGAGCTCCGGGAGGCACCAAAAGCCCAGAGCCAAGGCCTTCGGTGAGGGCACCGGGACGAAAATATTCCCGAGTTGACAACGGCACCAAAAATGTTATTCTTTCTGCGGGGTTGGAGACGGAGAGTGGAGAGTAGAGACAAAACGCGGGACACACAGCGGTCTGTGCGGGGGTTAGGAAGGAGACACAGACACGCGGCGGTCCCACGTGGGTGCACTTTAATGGGGGGGGTAACAACAGGTAAGGGATGGGTGTGCAGAGAAGGAAGGGAAGAGAGGGGGAGAGAGAGCGGGGCTTATGGCGACCCTTGTTTTTAATGGAAAACGCAGGGGTGTCTGGGAGAAATGTCCTGCGCCTGTGCTCGCTGGTATCCATAGTCCAGGGGAATGCTGGGAGTTGTAGTCTCCAAAAGGAACAACATCTATGATCCATTTTAATAAGTTTTTTCTAAGACTTGTAGCTTAGCATTAATACCAATAAACTTTTTAAGGGATAAAACAAGAATGATCAAATTGATGTTTATAATTGGCATTACACGAACCCCATCTAAGTCAATTATCCCCTTATTTAATTGTTCGATCTTTAAACCATCTATTGTATAATCACACAGAGACATAACTCCCTCCATCATCATCATCATCATCATCATCATCATAATAATAATAATAATGATTCCCATTTTTTAACATGGGAAAAAGCTCTCTCTCTTTTTAACTAATTCCCCTCTTTAAAAATTTCCCATTGTCTTATCAAATCTGCTGATGATGGTGAAGATGATGAGGAAGTGTGAGGCTGGCTGTTGTTGCATAGAACAGTAGATGCCCAAGTGGTGTCAAGGCAGCTACCTAGTGCAGCAGGAACCTGAGGAGAGGGTCCAGGGAAGGCCTACAGCCCATTGGTAGAGGGAGCCCGCTCTCTGAAAAATGTACTTTTGTGGGGAAGAAGCATGCGCAGCAGGAGCTGCCTAAAGGCAGAGCTGGCCAGTAATGAATGGCTAACTTCAACAATGTTTGGAGCCCAAGCACCTGTGGAATTTGTTGCAGAGAGGCTGCAACAGAAAAATCCCAGACTTTGCTTAGAGGGCTTGGGAAAAAGAAAGGAAAACTTAGCTGATGGGGCAGTGACTACAGCTGCATGCAGCTCTGGCCTGTGCCAGTGGCTGTAAAGTCACAGGTGTTTGGTCAAAAGCATCACCCTAGCTCCTCAACACTTCTTTATACAAAAAGTCTGGATTGTTTTCCTGGGGGCTTCACCCCAGCTCCTGGCATAAGACCCTTCCCCAGGGAGAGTCAAGAAAGCCTGCCAAATGATAACCCCTCCCCAGGGAAGGTCAAGATCACTCCCATAGGCCCCAGAGAATGAGCATGTGGTCTCCAGGTTTCTTGTGATCTCCCCTTTCCTCTTTTCCCCTCTGTATGCTTTCCCAGGGCCATCCAGGAGCATTTCATTAAACATGGGCATTTTTTATTCAGTCTAATTCAGTCTGATTGGAATTATTTGCATCGGCGGAGAGGCTCATCTTAAGAGAAATACCTAACAACAGGCAAGCAGATTTTTTGTAAGTTTGTGTCCCCAAAAAATTGGACACCAGATGAAGCATGATCCTCATTCGTCTTATCAATAAAAACCTGGAGTCAGATTGGGGTAAAAGCTGAAAGATCAGAGAAGCAAAGGAGTAACCACAGTCACCTCTTACATCTCCAATTCCTCAGAGCAAAAGGACTGAGATACTGCCCCTGCCATGCCTTGTCACTTTCTGTTTGTCTGTACAGACCTCCAGACCTCTGTGATTAGCCAGTGCCTATCTCCATCCTCTGATCTCCAGGCAAGCTTTATTTGTCATAACACAAACAAACAACAGTCTGTGACATAAAGGTTTGAAAATCCTGTCCTAGATGAGCCAGCTCATCCCATAGATAGCACAACTGAGACCCTCCATAGAATATAAGGACCATGGCCCAGATCACAGACTCTATAACACTGTTAGGAATATGAAAAACTAACTAGGTATGGTGGTTCATGCCTTTAATTCCAGCGCTTGAGAGACTGAGGTAGATGGATTTCTATGAATTCAAAACCAGCCTATTCTACATAGCAAGTGCCAAGCCAACCAATGCCACAGAGTGAGAAACTATTTCAAATAATCCAAAAATAAATTTTCTGCCATGGAAGGTGCTCACCTAGCCTGTCTCTGCTCATCCCTCATTTTTAATTCAAAGTGAAATTAGATCACATGCTCCAAACCAGACTCTCTGAATGTGGTGGACAATGAGGGCTGACTGAGAAGCCAAGGACAATGGCACTGGGTTTTGATCCTACTGAATGTACTGGCTTTGTGGGAGCCTAGTCTGTTTGGATGCTCACCTTCCTAGACCAGGAAGGAGGGGGGAGGACCTTGGGCTTCAAACAGGGCAGGGAACCCTGACCTGACTGCTCTTTGGACTGCAAGGGAGGGAGAGGGGGAGGGAGGGAAGGGGGAGGAAAATGGGAGGAGGGGAGGAGGTGGAAATTTTTAATAATAATAATTTTTAAAAAAAGGAAAAAAAAACCAAAGTGAAATTAGAGAACTAGTCCAGTAGATGGCAGTATGACAGTGGTTCTCAACCTTTCTAATGCTGCAACCATTTCATACAGTCCCTCATGTGGTGACCTCCAATCATAAAATTATTTTGTTGCTACCTCACATCTGTAATTTTGCTACTATATGAATCATAATGTAAATACATGGTATGCAGGATATCTGATATTCGACTGTGGGAGCTGAGAATGCAGACCATTTCCCACATTTGTCTCACGGTAGGAGTAGCTGTGAGACTGCCTAACTGTTGAATCAGGCAGCTTCTGACACAGGAGATGGTTGCATAGCTCCTTTGATAATAATGCAAATCCAACGCCGTCCTGAAAGTGGTCAGGATATGCTAATGTCACTCTGCTCTTTCTACTGTAATTATGAAATCACCTGGGAAAGAGGAGACAAAATAAACATAAGCAAGATGTGACTTAAGTCATTCCTTGCTACCCAGGAAACTGAATGCAAATGAAGTTTTTGTTACCTTCCCCCCTGATTTCAGGATTTGAATGATCACTGAAACTCCCTCCCGATACTGTCACGTGAATTGTGTCTTTAATATTCCCATGCTTCTACACTGGTGAGAAATGTTTTATGTTGGGCCTGGACCCAAACATTCAACCCCTATGAAAGGGTCATTTGACACCCCTAGGGGTCATAACCGACAGGCTGAGAACCACTGCACTATGAGGAAATAGTCTGTTCAAGGCCATGGTAAACATTAACTAGTGGCATTTCATTCATCAAGATAGCCTTTCTCCTACAGCTTCCGGCAAGCATCATTTGTACATATTCTAACTGGATGATGCAAGCTACCAAGGCCATCTTCCCTCATTGCCTTGTATCCATCACCTACCCTGTTATGGTTTCTGGTCCCTGGTCCCTTTAAGAGACAAGCCACGCCCACTCCCTGTGATCCCCCCCCCCAACCCCTGCCCTGCCATGTTGGATCTTTCTCTCTCTCTCTCTCTCTCTCTCTCTCTCTCTCTCTCTCTCTGTCCCCTCTTGGCATTCGTACATGTCTCTCTGTTTCTCTCTCTCTGTCTCTCTCTCTCTCTCTGTTTCTCTCTCTCCTCTAAGTAATAAAGGTTCAGTTGTGATTCATACATTCATACTATGTGTCTGTCACATGTCCCTATCCACGTGCCCTCTGGACCTGTCCGGAGTCTGGCACCTGCCCTGCTGGGGATTTGCCGGAGCTCTCAGCTGCTCTGTGAACTCACCGCTGGCTAGTCACCGCATGGAGCAACCAGCCCACCCCCACCACCGCTCAGGCTAGGGTGGCTTTCCCAGGACCAGCTGCAAGCTGTCTCCGCCCCACTGGCTGCCACCAGGAATATTATACCCCACTGTTTTTCAACCTTCCTAATGCTGTGACCCTTTAATACAGTTCCTCAAGTTGTGGTGGCCCCCAATAATAAAATTGTTTTCCTGGCTATTTCATAACTCTTATTTTGCTACTGTTATGAGTCATAATGTAAACATCTGTGTTTTCCAGTGGTCTTAGGTGACCACTGTGAAAGAATCAGTTGACTCTCCCAAAGGGGTCACAACCTACAGGTCAAAAATTGCTGACCTATTGTTTTGCTTCAGAGACAGTGCATTCAGAGGCAGTGGGTGAGGGACCCACAACAAAACCCAACCTTGCCCTTGACACTGAGATAAATCAGGCCATGAAGGACACTTCTGGGCAAATCCACATCATATTGTTCTCTTTAAGTCAGCAGCAACAAGCATTCCATTGCACAATTTAAGGGAACAAAGGTGGCAAATTGAATTGAAGGGTCTAACCACAACATCATTTTCTCCTGTACACTTTGTAGTAGAATATTTGTTTACCTTGTGTGAAGATGTGTCACTGTGGTTGGTTTAATAAAGAGCTAAATGTCCAATAGCTAGGCAGGAGAGAATAGGTAGGGCTTCCAAGCAGAAACAGAAACTGAGAGGAGGAATCTAGGCTCACCAACTGTCTCAAAGCAAGTAAGATGTGCCCTACTAAGAGAAGATATCCAAGCCATGTAGCATAATGTAGATTAATTTAAACAGGTTAATTTATAAGAGCTAGTTGGAGAAAAGCCTAAGCTAAGGCCAAGCTTTCATAATTAATAATAAGTCGTTGTGTCATTATTTGCGGACTGGCAGTCCCATCAAAAAAAGTACTACTACAAATGGCATCCAACATTCAGCATGTAAATCCACATAGGGCTTAAAAAAGCTGAAAATAAAAGTTTTAATTAGGCTCGGTGTTTGCAGTGTACAGAGGCACAACTTCTTTATGTGACCCTGCTATTAAGTGTTAGGAATATTTTCTAACACAAGCTCAATGCAATGCAAAATCCCAATCAAGTCAAATCAAAACAAACCAAATTAAAAGATATCCAGGTTTAATTGAACTCCTGTGCTCTCCGGTGATCACAAGGGAAATGGGAAAGCTGCCAATGCTACCACGGGGCGGGGGGGGGGGGCAGGGGGACCACATGTTTATTGGGGGGGAGCAGTTAAAATAGCCTGGGGGAGTGGTCTTGACCTTTCCTGGGGAGGGGTCAAGGTTTGGCAGGCTACTTTGACCCTCCTTGGGGAGGAGTTAAGGTTCAAGGGGCACAGGGATGGGGCTTCCAAAGATGGAGGCCAGAAACAGGATTTCACTAAGCACTTGAATGGGATTTATGAGCAATGGGCAATAACTTATCTTGGCAGGAAACTAGGTAAAAATGCCTAACAGTTTAAGATGTACTTCATGCATCAGAGAACAACTGCAAGTGCATGACTGCAGGATTCAGGCCGAGAAAGCCTCTGGACAGGTTATGATGTACTTAAAATGTGCTTAGATGCTAAAGGGAAAAGAAAATGGGCAGAGACATTCATAGAAAAATAAATAATTTAAAAATAATAGTATAAAATCTTTAAAGAGAGAGTAAAGCAAAATGAAAGGAAAAGGCCATGTAAACATGAAAAATATACAGGGTATCTGGATCCTGTATAATGCTTTGTTGACTTTGAATTTTTTAAATGCTAATGAACAAAAACAATAGCTGCTGAGAAACATTGGATTATGGAAACTGTTAAATTAAACCAACACACATATTTTTAAGAATATCTTAACGTTAAAATGGAAGTCAGAAAATATTTTGCATTGGGAGAAGGATAATGCCTTTGTTTCCTCAGAAAACAAAAAGCTATAGATCTGTTCAAAATTATTGAAGAACAGCTTTGACTGGGGGAAAACTTCTGAGGTTCCTGACTACAGACATCAGAAAAGAAGGCAAAAAAAAAGACTACAGGACAGGTGACATGTTTGCTGATTCCTTTACATGGGAACAGCTCTCAGACTGGATGAGTGGTGAGGGATATTCAATTATAATGTGAACCCCACAAGCATTTGTGTTGATTAAATAAAATTAACCTTGGGTCCAGAGGTTGAGTTAATAATTACTTGACACAAAGTAATCACAGAGCATCAAAGGGCGTCTTGGGGAGATAGAGAAACACAGGAAGTAGTAGGGAGGGATTTGGAATGGCACAGGTTTTTCTGGTTTGACAAAGGAGAAGCAAGGGTTTTTCAGAGATATAAGGATGGAAAGATGGTTATCTTGTTGCTGTCCAGCCTCTCTGAACTAGCAGGTTTTCACCTCAGCCTTTAATCTTGAATCTTATTTATAAATAGAATGATAGAGATTTAGCTAAACCTACCTTTAGTGTCAGCAACAGAGCTCGTGCCTGTGGGAAAAGAATTCCCACAAGGCTAGAGACTGAGCAACCAGGCCACTGCTAGAGAGCAGAGACACTGAAGAAACACAATTGCTGGCTTAGATAGCAGTAGACTAAAGTGCAGCCACTCTGCCAAAGTTAAAACAACAGATGAGACATGATAAATCTTGTTGGCTACAGAATCTTCATGACAGTTTGGTTATACAGTCCAAATGGACTTATAAAGTTGACAGATGCCCTTTACCGGCTCAAACATAGACCAGAAAATCATCTTTACCTGATTTGCATACACTGTACATTTCATACTTTTAGTAATAAAGGTATGTTACCTTTTAAAGTTTGTATGTTTTCAGAACAAAAGAACCAGATATGAACAAAGACAAGACAAGTAACCCGTATGATCCAGCCTCTCAGAATGCCTCAATTACAGTTTCCTCAAAATTCTACATACAGGACAACTTCAAAGCTGTTAGCTGAGATGGTCCAGCCTCACACACTACTCCAGCCATGACTTCATATAAGCTCTACACTTTCCCATAACACAAAACTAAACAAAAATAATACAGCAAACCCTCTCAGGACTATTAACCCAAATTTCTCAGGTTCTCCTAAGAATTACATTGTCCCCAAACAAGAGGAAAAAGTCTAGAGAATACAATGCCTATATTCCCAAGAGTTGGAGTGAGTGTTTTTTGGTTGGTCGATGGATTATGGATGTTTATCATCATTTAGGAGGTTGTTTGCAAGTTATTGTTGGTCATGAATGGGGAGAAAGCTAAGCAAAGGAGATTCGATTAAAGTATCACTTTCTGAGGAGAAGAAGGGGAGATACAGTGTGAAAATGATGGGATGAATGATAGATTATTGAATCAACTTTAAACTAAAAAGCAGCTATTAATCTTTTAATAAATACTTTATATTGGTATGAACTTTTGTATATTGACACAAATTTAAGGTTATATTGTTAGAACATTATATGTTTCTTTTGTTTAGGGTATTTTTGTACATTAATATAAGTTTAAGGTTATTTTTATTATACTGTATATATGTTTCTACTCTTGTTTAAGGTATTGTACCTCTGAAGATTATTTAAAGCTATTATTATAAACTATTTAGGATAATTAAGTCATACAGTTTAGTAGTTAGTCATCTATAACAATCAAACTTGTAGGCACTGGGTCCGAATCCTCGGGGCACCCAAGCGGGCGGGAGTCTCTTTGTTTCTATGGCCTGCCTGCACCAAGCAGGGTAGGCGCTTTGTTTGCGACCTGCCCACCAGCAGGGAGGCCTGATCTCTAGGCGCCAGGAGACCCAGCGTTGGGGTGAGTTTCTGACCCTAGGCGCCAGCCCGGGAAGGGGAGTGCAGAGGTTCCTTGGCCCCCTGTCCTTCTTGAGCTCTCGGCATGGCCCCCACTCCCTGCATACCTCCTCTTTCTTCCTAGCCCACCCAGCTTCCATCCAGAACCCTCCCCACTTTGCCCCTCCGCCTTCTTTCTGCACATAACATCACCCAGCCCAGCCTGTCTGGGCACTGGGTCCGAATCCTCGGGGCACCCAAGCAGGCGGGAGTTTCTTTGTTTCTTTGGCCTGCCTGCACCAAGCAGGGTAGGCACTTTGTTTGTCACCTGCCCATCAGCAGGGAGGCCTGATCTCTCGGCGCCAGGAGACCCAGCCTTGGGGAGACCCAGCATTGGGGAGAGACAACGTTGGGGAGATCCAGCATTGGGTAGGCAAGGAGACCTGATCCGGTAAAGAAGATCCATAAGGGAGCATTTGGAAGAAGAGATGGGTAGGCGCCAAGGCAAGAATTCGCCCAACAAGCTGAAAAGCAACATGAAGCCACCAGAAACCAGCGACCTCACAACGGGAGGACATGAACACCTTAATCAAGAAGAAGTAGAAAAGGTTGACTTCATGAAAGTGATTGACGCCCTTAAACAGCATGTAAAAAATGCCCTTATAGAAATGGATGAGAAATGATGGAGGAAGGTCATTGGCTAATAAAGGCACTGCCCTGGCCCATTTTATTGGTTAGAGGATAGGTGGGAGGAGTAAACAGAACAAAATGCTGGGAGGAAGAGGAAGTGAGCTCAGAGTCTCGACAGCTTTCCTCTCAGGAGCAGACGCCTGAGAGAGACGCCATGCCCTGCTCCCGGCATGAAGCTCCGACCCAGGATGGACTAGGCTAGAATCTTCCCGGTAAGACCGGTTCTCACAGATTATTAGAGATGGGTTGATCGGGATGTGAGAATTAGCCAGTAAGGGCTAGGGCTAAAGGGCCAAGCAGTGATTAAATGAATACAGTTTGTGTGTTCTTATTTCGGGGCATAAGCTAGCCGAGCAGGCGGCCGGGGTGCTGGGAACGCAGCCCCGCCATCCCTATTACTACATATGGCGCCCACGTGGACAACTGCTTCCACATAAAGCCTGAGACAGCTTGGGAAGTAATTCTAGAACAAAATGAAAGCATTGTGCCTGATTTCTTGGTAGCAACAATTTCTCGGGTCTACTCTGCTTGCCAGAGGCAAGCAAGCGCCTCATCTAAGAGAGGCTTCCTGACTCAGCTTTAGCTGCAAAGCCTGCAGCTCATTAAGAGGTCCTGCCACGAAACACTTAAACGGTGTTGACGAAAAGCTGAACGCATGCTTTTCGGTTTTCAGCCTTAGCAGGAAAAAAGCTGCGCCATTTAAAAATGCTGGCTTTCTGGGCTGTTCTGCCAGGGCAAACTCTGACCGTTTGAGGCAGGAGGGCCGGCTACCAAGAGAGGACGTGAGTGTTGTCTGTTGTAGCTCACTTGCTGGCAGGGACCTTGAAATGCCACACAGTTGTTGCAGTAAACATGGCTACAGCCTGTATATCCGCCATGAGGCTGGAAAGCTAAGGAATGGACTGGATCTAGCTGGCAAAGCCACGCCTTTAATCCTACCCATATTGCTCAGTAATTTAAAGGCTCGTGTGGTCAGAAAAAGAGAGATATACAGTAAAGAGAGATTCAAAGACAAAGAAAATTTCTGAATGGTTTAAAGTGTGTTAAAAATATATGCAGACTAAAAGTTGAAGTTCTTAAAGTAAAAAACAAAAAAAGAAAGAGAGTTGTTGTGCGTGGTAGCACACGCCTTTAATCCCAGTGCCTAGAAGGCAGAGACAAACAGATCTCTGTGAGTTCAAGGTGTAGTAGCATACACCTTTAATCCCGAATGCCTGGGAGGCAGAGACAGGCAGATCTCTGAGAGTTCAAAGACAGCCTGGTCTACAGAGTTACTTCAGGTCAAAGATACAGAGAACCTGCCTCAAAAAGCAAAAAGTTAAAAGTAAAAATAAACTAAATAGAGGTTAAAACAAAGCTGCACAAAGATGGAAAATACACAGAGAATTTTGATACTGTATGCTATTATGCTCTCTTTGAATTGTTTGAATGCTGAGGAAGGACAAACAACTGCTAAAAGATATTTGTTTATAAATGCTGCTGAACTAATCCAACATAGATACTTTGAAAATGCCTTAAATTTGAAATTTGGATCTAAGGACATGATACTTTGGAAAGGAGTTTCTTATTTTGTTTTCACAGAGGATGAGACGCTGTTCATTTCTTCTACTCCGATTTGGTATGATGGACCACGCCCTCCTGAAGGGTTGGTGTGAACACCTTCAGAAAATTGCTTCGCTCAACTGCCAACTGAGATGAAACTAGCACACAGGTTATACCATGAAAGACCTAATTAACGACGCCCCCATTCAGCAGGAAGCAGTTTGGAGAGAAAAAACTGCGCCCATGTTCCCAAATATGGTTTATAAACGTTCTTTTACATTTAAAGGGGGATATGATATAGATATGAATAATTTGCATTAGTATAGATTTTGCTTTATTGATAGAGATTTAAGGTCAATTTTGTTATATGTATAAGTGTTTCTGATTTTGATTAAGGTATTGTGATTGTGTAGTTCATTTAAATATGTACTGTATAATTAAGAAATATAGGTTGTTAATGGATAATCATTGATAATAGTAAAGCTTGTAGTCATGTTAATTAGATTTTCTAGATATATAGAGATATATTTTAGATAGACATTCTTCATGTCTTTCAAAGATTACAGAATAGGACATTTAATGTTTTAATAACTGAGGACTTTTCATGACAATGAGACACTCTGCTCCTGGCAGCACCAATCTACTTCAAGAGGAAGATGGGCATCGAAGAGGCTCGTTATGGAGTTTTGATAGCCATTTGGGCAAGAAACTGCTCTTGCCTGGACTATTGCATAAACTGGACACAGAGAACCCGCAGAGAGAGGACTACTGAACTTGCCTAAGGTGAGATGATCTTTCGGGGTTCCTGATTCATTTTGAAAGAGTCTGCGAGACATTCTGCAGGACACAACAGATAGTGACTGAACTGACTTTGAATTTTCCTGCTTTATGGAGATGTCTGCTGGATACCATGGGCCTGAAGGCTGAAGATGGATGCCCCAATGGTACAGAAGAACTTTGGGTGACTGTCTAGGCAGCGAGATGTCTTTGTCATTTCTAGAGTTTGAAGTTTCTTGGTTCTTGTTTACTTAGGTAATATTATATCTTTCTGGAGTCTTTGGTGGAGTTAAGAATAGTTAGTTATAGTTATAGTTTTCCTTAGTTATGATAAAGATTATTGTAACTTTTACTTGATAACTGTTTTGTTATATGTAATTTTGCTATGTTAAAGTTAAAGCCTTTTTTTTTTTTTTGTTTAAACCGAAAAAGGGGAAATGATGGAGGAAGGTCATTGGCTAATAAAGGCACTGCCCTGGCCCATTTTATTGGTTAGAGGATAGGTGGGAGGAGTAAACAGAACAAAATGCTGGGAGGAAGAGGAAGTGAGCTCAGAGTCTCGACAGCTTTCCTCTCAGGAGCAGACGCCTGAGAGAGACGCCATGCCCTGCTCCCGGCATGAAGCTCCGACCCAGGATGGACTAGGCTAGAATCTTCCCGGTAAGACCGGTTCTCACAGATTATTAGAGATGGGTTGATCGGGATGTGAGAATTAGCCAGTAAGGGCTAGGGCTAAAGGGCCAAGCAGTGATTAAATGAATACAGTTTGTGTGTTCTTATTTCGGGGCATAAGCTAGCCGAGCAGGCGGCCGGGGTGCTGGGAACGCAGCCCCGCCACTCTTATTACTTCAGAGAAATATAACAGAAAGTTTGAAGAACTGAATAAATCAGTGAATGATACCCTAGAAAACCAAGGAAAAACAATGAAACAGATAATGGAAACGGTGCAAGACTTGAAAACTGAAATGGAGGCAAAGAAGAAAACACAAACAGAGGGACGGCTGGACATGTAAAATTTAAGTAAACAAACAGAGTCTACAGAAACAAGCATAACCAACAGAATACAAGAGATAGAAGAAAGAATCTCAGATTCTGAAGATACCATAGAGAAAATAAACACTCTGATCAAAGAAAACAGCAAGTCCAACAAACTCTCATCACAAAATATTCAGGAAATATGGGACACAATAAAAAGACCAAACCTAAGAATAATAGGAGTAGAAGAAGAAGAAGTGCAGCTCAATGGTCCAGAAAATATATTTAATAAAATTATAGAAGAAAACTTTCCCAACCTAAAGAAAGATATACCTATGAAGGTTCAAGAAACATACAGAACACCGAATAGGCTGGATCAAAAAAGAACATCCCCTCGCCATATAGTTATCACAACACAAAGCATACAGAATCAGGAAGGAATATTAAGAGCTGCAAAGGAAAAAGGCCAAATTACTTATAAATGTAAACCTATCAGACTTACACCTGACTTCTCCATGGAAACCATGAAAGCCAGAAGGTCCTGGATAGATGTACTTCAGAAACAAAGAGACCATGGATGCAAGCCCAGATTACTATACCCAGCCAAGCTTTCGTTCACTATAAATGGAGAAAATAAAATTTTCCAGGATAAAAAAACAAATTTAAACAATACGCAGCCACAAATCCAGCCTTACAGAAAGTAATAGAAGGAAAATCACTAACCAAGGAGTCCAACAATGACCACAATAACTCAGACATCTAGAGACCCTTCACCAACACAAATCAAAGAAGGGAAACACACAAACTCTACTACTAAAAAAATGACCGGAGTTAACATCCACTGGTCATTAATATCACTTAATGTCAATGGACTCAACTCACCTATTAAAAGGCACAGGCTAAGAGATTGGATACGAAAACAGGATCCAACATTCTGCTGTTTACAAGAAACACACCTCAACCACAAAGACAGGCACCTACTGAGATTAAAGGGCTGGGAAAAGGCTTATCAAGCAAATGGACCTAAGAAACAAGCAGGTGTGGCCATACTAATCTCTAACAAAGTTGACTTCAAACTTAAATCAATCAGAAGAGATGGAGAGGGGCATTTTATACTCATAACAGGAACAGTTCAACAGGATGAAGTCTCAATTCTGAACATCTATGCCCCTAATTTAAAAGCACCCACGTACATAAAAGAAACATTGCTAAAACTCAAGGCAGCCATCAAACCGCACACACTAATAGTAGGAGACTTCAACACTCCTCTCTCACCAATGGACAGGTCAATCAGACAGAAACCTAACAGAGAAATAAGAGAATTAATGGAGGTAATGAATCAAATGGACTTAACAGACATCTATAGAACATTCCACCCAAATAGGAAAGAATATACCTTCTTCTCTGCAGCTCATGGAACCTTCTCAAAAATCGACCACATAGAGCCGGGCAGTGGTGGCGCACGCCTTTAATCCCAGCACTCGGGAGGCAGAGACAGGCGGATCTCTGTGAGTTCGAGACCAGCCTGGTCTACAAGAGCTAGTTCCAGGACAGGCTCCAAAGCCACAGAGAAACCCTGTCTTGGAAAACCAAAAAAAAAAAAAATCGACCAATCGACCACATAGTCGGTAACAAAGCAAACATCCACAGTTACAAAAAAATATTAGTAACCACCTGTGTCTTATCAGATCACCATGGATTAATGTTAGAATTCAACAACAATGCTACCCCCAAAAAGCCTACAAACTCATGGAAACTGAACAGTCAACTACTGAACCATACCTGGATTAAGGAAGAAATTAAGAAAGAAATTAAAGTCTTCCTGGAATTCAATGAAAATAAAGAAACAACATACTTAAACTTATGGGACACTATGAAAGCAGTCCTAAGAGGAAAGTTTATAGCGCTAAGTGCCCACTTAAAGAAAACAGAGAAAGCTGACATTGGAGACTTAACAGCCCAACTGAAAGCTCTAGAAAAAAAAAGAAGCAGACTCACCTAGGAGGAGTAGAAGAATGGAAATAATCAAACTGAGGGCTGAAATCAACAAAATAGAAACACAGAAAACAATCCAAAGAATCAATGAAACAAAAAGCTGGTTTCTGGAGAAAATCAACAAGATTGACAAACCCCTATCCAAACTAATCAAATGGCAGAGAGAGAATTTGCAAATTAATAAGATCAGAAATGAAAAGGGGGACATAACCACAGACACAGAGGAAATTCAGAGAATCATTAGATCTTACTACAAAAGCCTATATGCCACAAAACTGGAAAATATAAAGGAAATGGACACTTTTTTAGATAAATACCATATACCAAAGTTAAACCAGGACCAGGTGAACAATCTAAATAGACCTGTTAGTCGCGAAGAATTAGAAGAGCTTATCAAAAACCTCCCTACCAAAAAAAGCCCAGGACCAGATGGTTTCAATGCGGAATTCTACCAGATCTTCCAAGAAGACCTAATACCTATACTCCTTAATGTATTTCACAATATAGAAACAGAAGAGTCATTGCCAAATTCCTTTTATGAAGCTACAGTTACTCTGATACCAAAACCGCACAAAGACTCAACCAAGAAAGAAAATTATAGACCAATCTCACTCATGAACATCGATGCAAAAATCCTCAACAAAATACTGGCAAACCGAATCCAAGAACACATTAGGAAAATTATCCATTATGATCAAGTAGGCTTCATCCCAGGGATGCAGGGCTGGTTCAACATACGAAAATCGATCAATGTAATCCAGCATATAAATAAACTGAAAGAAAAAAAACCATATGATCATTTCATTAGATGCTGAAAAAGCATTTGACAAAATTCAACACCCCTTTATGATAAAAGTATTGGAGAGATTAGGGATACAAGGGTCATACCTAAATATAATAAAAGCTGTATACAGCAAGCCGACAGCTAACATTAAATTAAATGGAGAGAAACTTAAAGCCATCCCACTAAACTCAGGAACACGACAAGGCTGTCCACTCTCGCCATACCTCTTCAATATAGTACTTGAAGTTCTAGCAATAGCAATAAGAAAACATAAGGGGATCAAAGGGATTCGAATTGGAAAGGAAGAAGTTAAACTTTCGTTATTTGCAGATGATATGATAGTGTACATAGGCGACCCCAAAAACTCCACCAAAGAACTTTTACAGCTGATAAACAGCTTTAGTAATGTGGCAGGATACAATGTAAACTCCAAAAAATCAGTCGCCCTCTTATACACAAAGGATATGGAAGCAGAGAGGGAAATCAGAGAAACTTCACCATTCACGATAGCCACAAATAGCATAAAATATCTTGGGGTAACTCTAACCAAGGAAGTGAAAGATCTATTTGACAAGAACTTTAAGGCATTGAAGAAAGAAATTGAGGAGTATACCAGAAAATGGAAGGACCTTCCTTGCTCTTGGATTGGGAGGATCAACATAGTAAAAATGGCAATTCTACCAAAGGCAATTTATAGATTCATTGCAATCCCCATCAGGGTCCCATCAAAATTCTTCACAGATCTGGAGAGGACAATAATCAACTTTATATGGAAAAACAAAAAACCCAGGATAGCCAAAACAATCCAATACAATAAAGGATTGTCTGGAGGCATTACCATCCCTGACTTCAAACTCTATTACAGAGCTACAGTGATGAAAACAGTGTGGTACTGGCATAAAAACAGAGAAGTTGACCAATGGAATCGTATAGAAGACCCGAATTTTAACCCACAATGAACACCTCATTTTTGATAAAGGAGCCAAAAGTATACAATGGAAGAAAGAAAACATTTTTAACAAAAGGTGCTGGCATAACTGGATGTCAACCTGTAGAAGAATGAAAATAGACCCATATCTATCACCATGCACAAATCTCAAGTCCAAATGGATTAAAGACCTCACTATCAGTCAGAACACAGTGAACCTGATAGAAGAGAAATTGGGAAGTACCCTACAGGAGATTTGCACAGGAGATCGCTTCCTATGTGTAACCCCAACAGCACAGACTTTAAGGGCAACATTGAATAAATGGGACCTACTAAAACTGAGAAGCTTCTGTAAAGCAAAGGACACTGTCACCAAGACAAATAGGCAACCTACTGACTGGGAGAAGATCTTCACCAACCCCGCAACAGACAAAGGTCTGATCTCCAAAATATATAGAGAATTCAGGAAACTAGACTTTAAAATGCTAATTAACCCAATTAAAAAATGGGGCACTGAACTGAACAGAGAATTCTCAGCAGAGGAAGTTCAAATGGCCAAAAGACAATTAAGGTCATGCTCAACCTCCTTAGCAATCAGGGAAATGCAAATCAAAACAACTTTGAGATATCATCTTACACCTGTCAGAATGGCTAAAATAAAAAACTCCAATGATTGCCTTTGCTGGAGAGGCTGTGGAGGAAGGGGAACACTCATCCATTGCTGGTGGGAATGCAATCTTGTGCAACCACTTTGGAAATAGGTGTTTCGGTTTCTCAGGAAATTCGGGATCAACTTTCCCCTGGACCCAGCAATACCACTCCTGGGAATATACTCAAGAGATGCCCTATCACATGACAAGAGCATTTGTTCAACTATGTTCATAGCAGTATTATTTGTAATTGCCAGAACCTGGAAACAACCTAGATGCCCTTCAATGGAAGAATGGATGAAGAAAGTGTGGAATATCTACACATTAGTGTACTATGCTGCGGTAAAACACAATGACTTCTCAAATTTTGCATGCAAATGGATGGAAATAGAAAATACTATCCTGAGTGAGGTGTCCCAGACCCAAAAAGATGAACATGGGATGTACTCGCTCATAATTGGTTTCTAGCCATAAACAAGTGTCACAGAGTCTACACTTGGTGATCCCAAAGAAGCTAAGTAAGAAGGTGAACCAAAGGAAAAGCATATAGTTGCCCTCTTGGCTATGGGAAGTAGACAAAATTGCCGGGGAGAAAATTGAGATCTTGGGGGTAGGGTGGGATGGGGGTAAGGGGAGATGGGGAGAGAGGGGGGAGAGGGGGAGAATGGGGGGAGCTTGGGGAAGGGGGAGGATTGGGATGAAGGAAGGTTGGATGGGGGAGCACGGAAGCACAGTTCTTAGTTAAGGGAGCCACCTTAGGGTTGGCAAAAAAAAACCAACAATCAAACTTGTAGTCACATTATATATGTTTTGAAGGTAAAACATGTTTTACATAGATATGTGGTCTTCAAACACTTCAGAGGTCTACAGAATATGGCATTTAAGATGTTTTAATAATATGAAGTTTTAAGTTTTACATAATAGTGAGACATGTCTGTTTTTGGCAGCACCAATTTACTTCAAAACAGGATGATGGGCATTGAAGAACATCCCTATGAAGTATACTTTTATTGTGGCAAAGTTAGCCACTTGACAAGAAACTGTTCTTGCCTCAAGTGTTGACAATATGCTGTCCAAATTGGATAAGCAGGGCACAAAAGAAGGTGACTGCCAAATATTGTCAAGACAAGGTAGGACAGTCATTCAAAAAATTCCTGCTCCACAAAAAAATTGTCAGATATTCTAGGCCTATAGGTCAAAGATGGATAACCCAATGTTGAAGAGAAACCCTGGGTAACTGTCCAGGCATCCAGGTTGTGTACTAAGAAAAGGTAACTGAACCATATGTAAGAACATAGATTAAAATATATGGGTTAATTAAGTTTTAACAGCTAGTTGTAGAAAAGCCTAAGCTAAGGTCAAGCTTTCATAATTAATAATTAGTCTCTGTGTCATTATTTCTGGGCTGGTGGTCCTGATCAAAAAGTACTAGTACAACTCTCTGAGTAGTACTGCCCAGAACTTCATGTCATCTATCAATACTTCCTCCAAGCTTTCCAGGTTCTACAACTTTGATGCTATAACTTTTATTGGGATGGTCAGCCTGTGAAATGAATGGGATTGGTAACTCAACAATGGGAAATATGACACTATCTGTATCTACTTTGCTATGGTAACCCACAAGGCTCAGAAGCTTTAGGTGATTAATAAATGGCTGAAAATGAAGTGAAATTACCAGCTTCCATTTCGGGCTGATACAGTATCCCTATCTTAGAAACAAGGGATCAGAAGAAGCTAAAAAGCAAACACAGCTTAGTTAAGGTAGTTGAAGTCCAAACCCAATCAGAGTCATGGGGTACATCTTCTTCCTATGTATGAAAATAAAGCCAGTGATAAACATGAATCTATATTTCAGGAGCCTCAAGGAAAAAGAGAGAAAGGTGGGAAACAGGTCAGCTCAATATTGAGATGAGAGAGTCAAAATGGGGAGCATCTGGGAAAGATAAAACAAGGCACAATGTACTTACTACACAGCTGAACAGAGGCCTAGAGTTTCTTTAAGCTATGAGTTCATATGGCCCTGAGTCAGGCTGGAGACAAAACCAAAGATGGGGTTTGTAAGGAGACAATTCAAGAGTGCACAGAAGGATCATTCCTCGAAAGAAAGAGTTCTGGATACCTGAGTGCCTCCCTCATCAGAAATGGGGGTCTCAGGCTCCAGAAGGATGAATGGTAGGGAACTCCAGGGTATTTGTTGCTATTTAAAATTACCAACACCCACATGAATACTGAGTCAAAAGTAGCCCTACAGGACAGGCACTAAGAAGTTCTGGGGACTAAGAGTAGAGACTGAAACAAGACTGAAATACAAATACACATAACAGGACTTGTGCACTGTCTGGGTTTATGTGTCAACTTTACACAAGCTAGAGTCATCAGAGAACAAGGAACCTTAGTTGAGGAAATGCCTCCATGAGATCCAAGTGTAAGGCATTTGTCAATTAGTGATCGATACGGGAGGGTACAGCCAATTGTGGATGGCATCATCCTCAGTTTGGTAGTGGTTACTAAGAAAGCAGGCTGAGTAAGCCAGTAAACAGCACCTCTCCGTAGCCTCTGCATCAATTCCTGCCTCCTGTTTGAGTTCCTGTCCTAACTTCCTTCAATGATGGACTATGATGTGGAATGTAAGCCAAATAAACCCTTTCATCTATAACTTGCTTTTTTTTTTTGTTTCATGACAGCAATAGAAACACTAACTAAAAACCCCAAGAGAATTTGGTACCAGTATACTTGGGTATTGCTGTGACAGACCTGCCCATGTTTTGGGAAGGAATGTGGAAGGACTTTGGAACTTTGAGCTAGAAAAGCCATTGAGTGTTGAGAGGTCAGTGGGAAATTCTTGAGGAACTTGGAAGATATGAATGTCGAAAGCAGTGCAGAAGATAGGCCTGGCTTAGGATATTTCAGAGGGAAATTTAAAAACTCTATGAAGGCTGATTGCTGTTTTAAATTGAAATTCTGTAGTTCTGGTAAGCTGGGGCTGAAGAGTCAACTGTGATTAACAAGAGACCAGCACCATTGAAGTAAAATCTTTGAGTTACTGGGACAATTGATGTTGGTAAACTGAAACTGAGAAATTATCAGTGATTTTTAAAAAGACTAGTATCACTGAGGTGAAATCATCTGGGAAGTGTTTCCTGAGAGCACAAAAAAAGCTATGTTCCAGGGGCTGCCAGGTCATGGTTGTACCTCATTTTGGCAGCTGGACTTGTTAATGTGTAAAAGTCACCCAGGTGGTACTTGTTTTTGAAGGCATGAAGGAATCATGCAGAGACGCTGAGGCTTGGCACCATGAAGAGAGCCTATGCGAGACTGCTGGTGAAAGTACAGCCCAGCTGCAGTAAGGGAGCCCAGCGTTTTGGAGATTCCAGTACCATGGGATGACTATCAAGAACAGCAGTAATAGTGTACTAGAGCCAGCCGGAACTCACAAGATAGCAGTGTGTGCTACAGAGGGCAGAGCTAGAGAAGTGACCCAAGCTATTTGGAGGAATCCAGATGATTGTGAGTGGATCCCAGACAGTGGATGAATTGAATTTGATTTTACTTTGATTTGATTGTGACTGTGCCCTAATTTTTCCCTCTTGAAGTAAGAAGGTATTTGGCTTACTTTTTTTTATTTTACTGGATCTCACAGTTGAGAGACTTTGAATTTCAAAGGACTGAAATTTAAAAGAAATTGGCTATTTTAAAGGGACTAAAATTTTAATATTTTAATTTATAAAGAGTGTAGGACTTTCAAGGTTATTTATATTTTTAATGTGAGATTTTGCGGATGAATAAGAAAGAATTTGGCTTATGTAGTGATTTTTTTGTGTATCAAGTTGAGAAGGGGTCAGTTGTACTGGCTTGTTTTGTGTCAACTTGACAGAACTAGAGTCATCAGAGAGGAAGAAGCCTCAGTTGAGGAATTGTCTCCATGAGATCCAGCTGTAAGGAATTTTTTCAATTGGTGATCAATGGGGAGGGCTCAGCCCACAGTGGATGGTGCTATCCCTGGGCTGGTGGTCCTGGCTTCTACAAGAAAGCAGGCTGAACAAGGTAAGGGAAGCAAGCCAGTAAGCAGCACCCCTCCATGGCCTCTGGATCTGCTCCTGCCTCCAGGATCATGCTGTTTGAGTTTCTTCAATGATTAACAATGCCATGGAGGTGTAAGCCAAACACTTTTCCTCCCCCAAATTGCTTTTTGGTCATGGTGTTTCATCATGATGTTTCATCACAGCAATAGAAACCTAACTATGACAATTTGTTACATAGAATTCAAACAGCACCAATTCCACCCAACAAGACAAGGGACTCCACAGAAAACTGGGCCAAAGCCATATCTTAAAGGAGGAAAGTGGACTGAGCAAGAAGTACGTAAGGGAAACTATCAATCTGAGTCAAGGTACTACAAAGTGCTGGAGCTAGATCACAAGACAGGGTGAAAGGTGAAACCTCTGTAGAGGAAGGCTTGCTATGTTTAGGGGAGACCCAGCCAATCACATTGCTAGCAGGGGGCAGGGTCCCCTGAGGATATTTTTTACTTATAAAGATTGCAGGCGTGCTCCCAGCCGCCCCTTCTTCTGCTTTCCTGTTCTCTGCGGGAACCTGTGGTTCTGTAAGTCTATTTCCCCATTAAAGCTGTATATATTATTACAATCTGTCTGTATTTATTTACGCCGCTACGCTTGGTGCCAACGTCGGGGTTTTTGCCCCCCCCCCCAAGCTGCTCGGGGACTTAGGCTTGAATTTTAGTTTGAGAGAGCTACATGTCCCAATCTCGTAGCCCTCTGACTGGGTCCTAAAAACACAGCATGCTCCTGGGTGCCGTTTTTTAGTTCGTGACTGGGGCCTCAGTGCCGAGTCCGAGACACACTAGGCCATGCATGCCATAGCCTGCGGGGCCCACCTCGCTGGAGCACATTAACCCCTCCCTGCCTGCCTTGGCTAAGCTTGCAGTGGAACCCCGCTGCCTGAATTAGCGGAAGCTCAGGAATTAGGGGTATTTTCAAAAAAAAAAAAAAGTGGATTAACTGGTTTGATGGGATGATTGGTATTTGTGAATTATTGTTTTTAGAAAATTGTATTGGTACTGTTTCTTGTATATTGATATATTGAATATTGAATGTAAATGTTCCTACCTCTATATTTGTATGCTTATAACTTTGTCTATATTGTATTGATACATCTACCATATTACAATGTACATTTCTACCTCTGATATTATTTATATAATAACATTGTTTACATTTGATATGTAATGACATTGTTTACAGTTGAAGATCGTTGTCTTCAAATATTGCACAGTTGTTTATTCTCTTAGTCTTCAAGTTAGATAGGTATTGAGAATTAATCAGGTCTTTTAGATACATAGAGATTATATTTAGTATAGATAGTATAATCTTCAGCCTCTTCGAAGAGCTGTAGAAAATGGCCTTTAATCTAACCTAGAATCTTCTTAATCTAACCTAGAACTCTGTGCCAATGAGACATAATCACTCCTGACGACACCACTCTACTCCCGAGAGAGAACGTTGAACACCAAAAACACTCCACTGGGAGCTTGTCTTCTTGGCAGAACTGGCCGTTGGGTTAAGAAAAGCCCATACCTCAACTACTGACAAAGATACAGAATATCTATAAGTGGATAAAACAGGATTGTCTTATCCTGCCAAGACAGGGTAGGATAGTTCTAAAAAAGTTCCTTGCCTTTAGTAATGGTATGTCAGTTATGTTAGGCCTTAGCCAAAGTTGGTTGACTCAACATTACAAACGAGACTTTGGGTGATTGCCCAGGTAGTCAGTTGTCTCTGTCAATTGTTACACATTTTGGATATCTCTCGTTTGTTAGGTAATATTAATCCCCTTCTCAGATCTTTGACGGAGTTGAAGATTAGATAATTGTAGTTACTCTCTACATTATTTAGATTCTTTGAAATAGAACGTTTAGTATATTTATTATTTGTTCCTATTGTATATAGTTGTATTTGGTTTGGCTCTATCTTATTTAGACAAAAAGGGGAGATGTAGGGGAGACCCAGCCAATTACCTTGCTAGCAGGGGGCGGGGTCCCCCGAGGATATTTGTTACTTATAAAGATTGCAGGCGTGCTCCCAGCTGCCCCTTCTTCTGCTTTCCTGTTCTCCGCAGGAACCTGTGGTTCTGTAAGTCTATTTCCCCATTAAAGCTGTATATATTATTACAATCTGTCTGCATTCATTTATGCCGCTACAGCTATGGACTTCTCACTTGAAAAAACAACAAGAAGAGGGTGGCATTCTCCAAATTGCACAAGGAGACAATAAGAGCAGGCACAGAGGAAGAAGGAACAATGGAAAACACAATATCCAGAGCCTGAGATCTCTAAAGCACCATGCAAGGACAGTGAAGTGGTAGGTGAGAGAAGGAGAGATTGTGGATATGAAAGCTAACCTTTTGATAGATGAGCACAAAAGAGGTGCATCCATTCAAGACTCTGTCAGTGAGAGCAGCTGTGGAAGCATCTGTTAAAGAGAATGTGGACCGAGGGTTAGAAAGCAGATCATTTCCAAGATTATTACTTCGTAATTCCAAATGAAAAGAAAGATAGAGGAGGAATTCTAGAGTTTTCTCAAGGGCACCTGTGGTGATATTTTGTTTGTGCTTTAGCAAAGTTTGCATGAAGATCAGAGTGTAGAGCAAGTCACTAGTTAGCTTTAGAAGCAAGGCAGTGGTGGAACACACCTTTATTCCCAGTACTCAGGAGTACTGAGGCAGATGGATCTCTGCAGAGTTCAAGGCCACCCTAGGCTAAAGGAGATCGAATCTGTCTAAGAGAAAAACAGAATTCATACAAAGGTGATTCCAGCACTTGGGATCACACGCCTTAAATCTCAACACTAGGGAAAGGAGATAGGAGTGATATGGCTGGGCAGAGAGAGGACTATAAGGCAGGAGGAGACAGGAGCTCAGAGTATTCATTGTGAGGATTCATGGAAACAAGATCTTGCCCACTTTGGTCTGAGAATTCAGTAAAGGTAAAAGGTCTCTCTAGTACCTGGCTTTTTTTTTAATTTTCTGATCTTTCAGCTCGCACCCCGATATCTGACTCTGGGTTTTTATTATTAAGACCAATTAGAATTTGAGCTACAAGTACCCAAATGTCACTCCACCCTATCTAGGACTTGGTAAGATGATACTTTCCCAAGTCCTGCCCACCAATGCAACAGAGTTGGCTTTGCCTTATTAGATGACAGAGCAGTCTTCTGATGCTTGACAAAGCCAATAGGGAGTTTGTGCTCCATTTTGCACCCTGCTCCTAAGGGTACCCAGAGAGATGAGGGACAGCTTGGTAAATCAGAGTAGGGGACCCTTGTCAGTGCCTCCACACAGTTTCTCACTTATGATTTGCACACTGAAAGAATCTGGATCCTTCAGTACATCCAAATTCTTCAACACAGCAGGCAATAGGAAGAGGAGTATTCCACATTCAGGGGGTGCTCCCTCACATTCATGAACTGAAATTGTTCTGTGGAAGGTATTGAAGTGTTTGGCAGAAGACAGCAGCCTTCCAAAGTAGGAGCCAAGGCACAGACAGTGGCATAAATGAAAAACAGGTCCAGTGACCTCTAAAGTCTTGGTGACTTGAACAGAATCTCTCCCCACATGATGAAGGAACTCTATTCCCCTCCCCTCCCTCCATGTCCTATTCCCTGGGATTTTTAAACAATGATAGTAGGTGCACCTCACTGCAAATGAGATGGCAATCCCTTGTGGACCCAATATTTTTTAAGGAGCTACTGTTTTCCAGGAACCCTGCTTATAGAAATGAGTAAAAATGCACAGATTCTGAGAAAGCAGTTGTAGCCTCTGGTAGGTTTCAAGTACATATTGCAAAGAACATGGGGATGGAGGACAAAATACTACCAAAGCTATGAGATAAAAGTGCCTAAATATCAGGGTTAAGACAGTGAAGGCTTATGAACAAAGGCAGCTTGGAGATGAGTGGGGCAGACATGGTGGAGAAGAGCAAAGTCAAAGGGAGAGTTCCCCCAGGGCAGCTTGCTGAGTCAGAGAAAAAACAGTACAGAGTGCAGTAGAATGCTGAGCCATGATACACCATAAATGAAAAACTAAGATTGAAGTATGCTCTTTAGACCTAACACAAGAAGACTTGGTGGAAGAAATGCCTTCCATAGGGGATTCACAGGAAAGTTGTGGGTAGAGAATGGCTAGAGTGGGGATATTCAGGAGGCTGGCAGAATCAACCAGATTCTTAGGGATAATCTCAGGCAGCAGATGAGGACTGTCCTCAGAAAGTAGCCCTCATGGCCTGGAGGATGAGATCCAGACCTTGACTCCCAAGACAGTGTGCAGGACTCTCTGCAAGAGAGCACAGGAGCAGAGCAGAGTGCCCTGAAGAAAGACTGGGACTCCAATTGCAAAGTAGAACACTGGAAATGTAAGCTTCATGGGAAAGGAGGACTGTGCTTTGACCATCTAAGAAATGCACGCCATAAGAGCAAAGATTGGCTTTACTCTTGTAAAATAGGTCTTAGCAAGATTAGGGTCACTGGAATAAATGGACAGTGGAGACTAAAGAAAGGAAGGCTTACCTAGGGAATACAGTCTTGCACTCTAGACTCAGCCTAGAGCTGCCTGGATCCCAGGCTAGAGTTCCTGGCCTTCTTGCAGCCTCCTTGTCCTTGCCACTTTTAATTTTACCTCAGGATGTGACTCACAAGTTTTGAATACATATCTTAGGTTCTGCCCTTCTCTTTCCAAAAGATCTTCCCCATTTGAAAAACACACTTGCTCCTCCTATAGCCTGACTCCCAATTCTCCCTCACCACCCACAGCCCCATGTCCAACTCAACCTCATACCCTCAGTCTAACTGTGTTCTAGTCCTTCATTCTCCCATCCTATACTAGGAGTACATAGGCCCCTCCTGTTCACTGACAAAACAGAAGTATTCCAAGTATTCCCCTCAATCCCTACCTTGGAACTCACAGCCCTGCCAGGCTCTGGCTCCTGCAGCCCCAGTGGCAGCTTGCACAGCAGCTGGAAAACTTTTAGATGTTGTTGACCATTCTCAGGAACTGCCTTGCATAATGATAGTCACCTTCATCACAGTCATGTCTGTTGTGCTAGTTTAAATGCAATTGACCCCACAAGCTCATAAGGAATAGCAATATTGGGAGGTGTGGTTTTGTTGGAATAGGTATGGACTTGTGGGAAGAAGTGTGTCACTGTAGAGGCAGGCTTTAAGGTCTCATACATAAATAAGCTAAACAGTGTGGGAGACAGCTCATTTCCTGTTGCCTGTGAATCAAAGATGTAGAATTCTCAGCTCCTTCTCCAGCACCATGTCTTCCTGCACAGCACGTGTCCCACTGTTTACTTTTATGAGAGTTGCTGTGGTCACGGTGTTTCTTCAGAGCAATAGAAACCTTAACTAAAACAGAAGTTGGTACCAGAGACTGGAGAATTGCTGTGATAGGCCTGATCATGTTTTTGTTCAGAGGAATTAGGACTTTGGTACTTTGGGTTAGAAAAGCAGTGGAATGATTTAAGTATGGCATACTGGGCCATACTAGTAAGAACATGGAAGACTATGGTGCTGAGAAAGACTTGAACTGTATGGGGGAGGCTAGCTCAAGTGGTTTCAGAAGAGAAGAATATTAGCATATGGCCTAGAGGCCAGACTTGTGATATTTTGGTGAAGAATGTGACTGCTTTTTGCACTTGTCTGGAGTTTGCCTAAAAGGAGGAGATTTGGATTCCTCTGTAGGCAGAGTAAATACCAAAACAGCCTAGTATAGACATTGTTATATGGTTATTAGTAGTAACTCTAATGAAAATTTATAATGAAAATGAGCAAGTTGAGCAGGGTAAATTACAAAATGTAAAATTTGAGGAGAAAAGGAGTACCAGAAAGTAGAATGGAGCTAAGTCCTGTATTTAAAGAGATAAATAAGTTAAGAAATGGAATAAAGGGAGTGATGAATTCAGTCCAAGATCCCACCCACCAAAGCTTCTAACTTGTGAAAAGGAATTAAAGAAAAGCTTGGAGCTGGGTGTGTTGGCAGCGGGTGCTCATTCATTTTCTGGCCAGTCAGACCCAAAATAATCACACAGAAACTATATTAATTGCAATACCATTTGGCCAATAGCTTAAGCATATTTCTAGCTAGCTCTTACATCTTAAATTAACCCATTTCTATTATTTTATATTTTACCACAAGACTCTTGGTTTACCGGTATCGGTGCACAGGAGTCTTTCCCCTCCCGTGGCAAAAAGGCATCTCTTTTACTCTGCCTATTCACTCCTCCTTTATTTGCTTGGAATTCTCACTGTGTCTTATTCTGTGCTACAATAGGCCCAAAGCATCTTCTTTATTAACCAAAGGTATTCACAGCATACAGAGGGGAATCCCACATCATGGGTGTGATGGGGCACACCTTTAATCCCAGCATTTCAGAAGCAGAGGCTGTTGGATCTCTGAGTTTGTGGCCAGCCTGGTGTACAGAGCAAGTTTCAGGACAATCAGGCTTAGGCAGTGAGGGAAACAACTGAAAACAGAAAACTGGTAAAAATGGAATTGAACAAGGGGAGCATGTTCTAGTCCCAGTAAGGAGCAGAACTTGGCAGCTTTGGCCATGTGGTTATGGCTTTAAGAATAAAAAAATGGATTATGGAATTTGCATCTGTTACTAAGGAAAGTCACTGAGGCCAGACATGTGTCAGTGGTGTCTCTGAATGGAGGCCTAATGGAAGCTTTGTGAAGCTGAAGCCTAGACTTCCTTGGAGAGAGATGCCAGAGTCAAGGAATACCTCCCAAGAAGAGCTGCTCCTAGGGAGTGGAAACACTCCAAGAGAAAGAGTATTTTGCAATCAACAGAACTGAAAGGAATTGGAGATCTGAAGAGCATTTTGACACCAGACATGGAAATACAGAGTTTGGAGTTTTGGAATGGTAATGGATATCCTATAGCATTATATGTTGTAAGTATATGATCTGCTTTTAGGATTTTGATTTTACAGGAGATAATAGTTAAGAAACTGGATTAATCTCAGAAAAATTAGACTTTTAAATAAGTTTGAGACTACTATAAATCACAGGGACTTTTGTTGTTTGCTTTTGGCTCCTTGTTCTTTGACTTTGAGGGGGCGCAAAAGAACCCCACCAACCAACTCCCAAATAAATCACAGAGAGACATATTATTACTTGTAAGTGCTCCTTTTGGCTTATTCCTAGCCAACGGTTTATCTTAAATTATCCCATCTACCTTTTGCCTCTCAGCTTTTTACTTTTCTTATTACTGTATTCTTACTTTGACTCTTATTCTGTGGCTTGCCCCTGGCATCCTCCTCTCCTTTTTCTATCTTGCTCTCTCCTTTCCTCCCAGATTTCTCCTTCTATTTATTTTCTCTGACTGCTAGCCCTACCTATCCTTTCTTCTACCTCACTATTGGTTATTCAACTCTTTATTAGACCATCAGGTATTTTAGACAGGCAAAGAATCACTGCTTCACAGAGTTAAACAAATGCAACATTAAAGAATTCATCATATGCTTGCATCATCAAAACAAATGTTCCACAGCATAAAAAATGTAATGTACTTTAAAATAATATTCTACAGCAGACTTTTGACATTGAACTGAATGCATTTTTGCACTATGATATTGCTACAAGCCTGTGGGGACCAGAGAGTGGAATGTGGTAGTTTGAAAGAAATTGTCCCCCATAGAGAATGGCACTGCTAAGACGTGTGGCTTTGATGGAGTACTTATGGCCTTGTTGGAGGAAGTGTGTCACTGTGGGACTGGGGTTTGAGGTCTCCTATGCTGCAGCTATGCCTAGTGACACACTTCACTTCCTGTTGCTTGTGGATCAAAATGTAGAACTCTCAGCTCCTTCTCCAGCACCATGTCTGTCTGAATGATGATATGCCCTGCCATGATAATGGATTAAACTTATGAAACTGGAAGCCAGCCCAAAATAAATGTTTTCCTTTATAAGAGTTGCCATGGCCATGGTGTCTCTTGGTGGCAATAGAACAGTGTCAAAGACATCTCTTCTCAGGAAGCCTATATCCAAGACTTAAACTTGAAGCCTCTACATCCAATGCTTAAACTTGAAGCCATAAAGGTCCAGCTCCATACTCAAAGTTGGGACATCTCTGAAAGGCCATCTCGCTTCAGAACTGTTTGAGGGTTTTCTGAAGCCCTTTTGGAGATTACATAGCAGACTGCTTTCTCTATTTTACTAATCCTGATCTCTTCCCATCATCCTTTTCTCCCTTCTCTGCTTCCCTTTCACTAGCATTGATTCTAGGAGCTCTCTCTAAAAAAAAACTTTCTATGCATTAATGTATTTTAGAGTCTGCTTCCCAGGGATCCTAGATTGTAGCAACAACTGACAGAAAGTTGAGAAGAAGAGAATAAGAAAAGTAGGGGAAAGTATAGGCATATTACTACCCATTGCAATGGATAAAGTAGAAGCTAGGTATGTGGGCAGTAGTGGCATAGACTTGTAATATCAGCACTTGAGAAGTGGGAAAATGATGAACAGAAGTTCAAGGACATCATGAATGTCATAGCAAGCTTACAGCCAGACTGGACTATTTAAAATTCTGTCTTAACACTATCCCACCTGCAAGAGAGAGGGAAAGAAAAAGACAAAGGAAGAAGGTCAAAGAGAAAAGAAGAAAAGATGGCCAGACCAACAGATAAAAAAACCAAATGGGTGGAGAAAGAAACTAAAACCAGGCATGGCAATTCACATTCTAATATCAGAACTACGAAGGACTGGGTAGAAGGACTGATATGAGCTTAGGGTTACACTGAGCTGTACTGAAAGACACTACATCAAAATAAAACAAAGAAGTAAGTAAATAATTGCTATACCCAGTTGAAATAATCAAGGTTCAGAAACATTTAAAAGATGTGGGTGTGGTATACAACTAAAATTTGAGCAGTTAGAGGTAGAGGCAGAAGAATCTGGAATTCAAGGCCAGGAACCACTACAGAGCAAGTATGAAGCCAAGTTGGAATATATGAAGCTATGTATCAAAAATTAAATAAAACATAATATGAATATTAAAGATATAAAGATGTGCAATAAAATATTTAAGTAGTGCTGTATGGCTACAGAAAAACACAAAGCAAAATGATAGATGAAATAGAATTGACCATTAGATGAAAACTGATAACATTCAGTGAAAAGAAAATAGGGTTTAGCCTGGCAGTGGTAGCGCATGCCTTTACTACCAACACTCAGGAGGCAGAGGCACGCAGATCTCTGTGAAAGAGAGAAGAAAAAGTGGGGTATATTCTCAGGACTGGCGGTGTGGAGATACACAAGGAAGCATAGGTCTCTGCTCTCCTGCTGTCTGAAAACTGTGGATCTTTGCATGGACATATCAGGGTCACATGATTTGTGGCAGCTCAGCCTGCCCTTGGCTTCAGAGGACAGTGAAAGTAAACTGCATCAGGACCAGACTTTTACCTTGTCTTCCTTCCCGAAAGGTGCATGTGCAGCCCATGGAACAGGAGCAGACAGTCTAGGGCTGCACCACTCAGCAGTCCTGACCTTTGCCTAGCAACCACTCCCATTCACACACATGTCAAGTAGCTTCTGAGATGAACAGCTCCTGCAAAAGGCCACACACACGCTTGCTTGCTTCTGGCGTGCACATCACCTTCCCAGTGGCTCTTCATTTCACTCTCCCCACGTTCAGTACAGATCTCACCACTCTCCTCCCTCCTCCTTTCCGAGCCCACTTTCCCCTCATGATTGGTTCAGCCAGCTCAGCTTCTGGTGGGCCAGCTGTTTGGAGCAGGCAAGCCCAGGGGCTGCCAGACTAAAGCAGAGATTCTAAATGTATCCACCAGAGGGCGCCAATGGGCAGATGTTCAGCTATTAACACTGAAAGGCAACAGATTTCCTTACTTTGTGAAACATAAGCTCAAAACCAAATATTTAAGCTTCAAATGCCCCACCAGATCTTTTGAAGTATGTCACTGTCACTAAGTGAGCAGGCTCCCTCTGTCGCCATTGCATTCTATTTTGTCTGAATGGAGGGGCTTTTCTGGTCACCTCCCTTTACTCTCTAACGTTGACCCAGGAAGGGTTCTGAATTTCCAAACTGACCTGTCTTCCTAAAGCTTCTCAGGGAAGGGCAGACACAAAGAAACTGTTGTGGAATGCGGACCTCTGGGCAGAGCATGGCTATCATCTCCCCTTCACCACTGCGGCTGTGTCTGTTTGCCAAGGTTGGGATTCTGAGCACTCATTCACAGGAGTGGGGGCTGGGCTCATCTGATCCTCTCCTCAGACTAGAGTCACTTACTCCCTCTTGCCACCCCTCCCAGCTGCGTGTGGTCTCAGGAGGTTCTAGAGCATGTAGGCGGTGAAAAGTTAATAAAGAGAAGACCCCATCTTTGAAGCTTTGGGGAAGTTGCCATTCACGTTAGGTTGGGAGTTTTTAGGATGTAGCTGTTTGTGGGTCATCTATACTCCTGTGAGGAGATCAAGTAAAGTCATTGCAATCTAGAGAACTCCCAAAATATCAACCACGGTGTGTCCCAGAGTCTAATCTTCCAGGATGTCTTTGCCCAAGTTCATGCAGATTGACAGGCCTGGCTGTGTTCCTCCTCTTGCAAGTAAGAATTGGGGGCCGTCTAGCTAATTCTAGGGGGTTCTCACTGCTCTAGACACTTCCTTGAAAGAAGGAAGCACAATGTACAGAAAACTGTAGCTTGGGAAAGTGTCTTGTCTGCTCATAAGAAGGCTTGTAGCTAGAGCTGAAGAGATGGCACAGCAGGTGAGTACCTCCTGCCCTTCCAGAGGACCTGGGTTTGGGTCTGAGGACACACAGCAGACAGCTTTCAAGTACCTGCACATTCAGCTTCAGGGAAACCCCTCTCTGTGCTGGCCTCCAAGGAGAGCAACACACCTGTGACATACACACACAAAACATGCACACACACACAGACACACACACTAAGTACAAATCAACCTTAAAAGAAGAGAAAGTTAGTACCTGTGAGCTTTCCCCTCTTCCTCAAGTGAATGAAGGCTGTGGCCTGACCCTGACACACTCAAGATGGGCCTGCTCAGGTTTCTCCCAGAAACGGGAACTGCCTTGAGCTTCAGAATGTCACTGTGGGTTTGCTGACTGACCTGTGAATGGGTAAAAGTGAGCTGCGTGGGCCATAGTGGCCTTCCTCGCTGAGCCTTTGCTCAGGTGGACTCTCAAGACCATTGCCCTCTGAGCACACCTTGGGATGGCATCACTTAGCAGGGTTCAGCTTGTGCTGGTTAAAGATACTGATTTCTGCCTTCCCTTTGCAACACGCAGCAAGTAGATAAAGCCCAAATCCCTCCATTTGGCTTTAATATCTGCATGGCTGAGCTGCCAGGTTGTTGCTGAGGACATGTGAAAGTTGCTCCGTTGCATTCCAGGCTGCAGAGGTATTTTTCTGTGGTGACATTCACCCGTTTCTGCTCCCTAACAACTAGCAGTCTGTACACTATGCCATATATCCCTCCTCCCCGGCAGGCAGCTGACCCCACCTGCCTCCTGGAGGTGGGTGTAGGAAAAGCCTCTATGCCGCCCTGCCGCTCAGGTGGATCCACTAAATGACTGTGTGGGTTGAAAAAAATCTCCCTGCTGCTGCTCTATACCCAAAGTCTCTGTTCCTGGTTTTTGTGACTGAGTGCTGGGATCCTTTGCTGGTTATAACCCTGTTTGCAGCAAGCTCTTCCGTCCAGCTGGATGCCTTTCTGTTCAGTGATGCCCTTTAAAAAAGAAAGAAAAGAAAAAATACCACTTTTCCACCTGACTTTTGGTTCACCGTGAAAGCGCCAAGAGGTAGGAAGGGCTTAGACTCATTTAGAAGCTGTAGTGGTGCTTTAGGGTCCTTCTGCTTCTTGGTTGCGTCGGGGAGGGCTCTAATTGTGGGAAGAAATGCTGGATGTAAGTTCAGTTTGGGGGCCTGACTCTTTGCCATGTTTATGCTCTACCTGTAAAGTATGGGTGAGGAGGAGACATGTGAGGACCTCACATGGGGCCCAAAATATTGTGTGTACTTGATATCCATCCAGTGAAAGGGCTAAGTTTGGGGTGCTACTGTCCACTCTGTGAGTAAGATCAGAAAGTGGAGTGTATGTGTGTGTGTGTGTGTATGTGTGTGTGTGTGTGTATGTGTGTATGCACAAGATGTCACGAATCTAGGCACAAGCGATGAACCCTTTTACAACAGCCTCCGGTGGCTCAAATTCCTCTTTAACTTATGCTTATTTGGCCATTCTGGGCTGTCTATCCTTACTCCAGGACTCTGGAGCAGGAGCCAGCAAACTTGGGAACTTCCTGCCCAGGAATTCCAACTTTCGACCTTCCTGCTCTTTAATCAGCCTGTTTAGGAGCTCAGGAACCCGGGATCTTACATATTGGCTCCGAGCTCAAACAATGTACACTGACGAGTGAAAATATTGCTGCAGCTGAGAGCTAGGAACAGCAGCTGTCTACTAAATGTTTGTTGTGTGCCGGCATTTATGTTGGGCCCAGGATTTGGTTTTGCATGGTGACAGGCACCGTACCAGGACTGGCCAAGTCATGCAGGCCCGGAGTGGCACTGGCAGCTTGGCTGATATACTTTATGAACCTGTCCATGCACCTCACTCCTGAATTCCAGTATTAACTCCCGTGCTCCCACGGCTGGCTTCTCTTACTTTCCTGGACCCTGGGCTTCTCAACTCACAACCTCTTAGCTTCCTGCCAGATGAGAATAAATCGAATCCTCTGCTAATGCTCCAGGACCTCACTGAAAACGCACTCAACTTTGTGGTTCAATGCTGCCTTACTCTCCTGGAGAGAGAGAAAGAGAGAGCGAGACAGAGACAGAGAGAGAGAGAGAGAGAGAGAGAGAGAAAGAGAGCGAGACAGAGACAGAGAGAGAGAGAGAAAGAGAGAGCGAGACAGAGACAGAGAGAGAGAAAGAGAGAGAGACAGGAGACAGAGATAGAGACAGAGACAGAGACAGAGAGGGCTGCCCCTCACCCAGTCTGCTTGACTGATCTATGGACTCTACATCACTTAACACCCCCTTTCTAAACACAGCTTACAACAACCCTCAAATATCCACAATGTCACAATCTCTCATCTGATCGCTGATTGCTCAGAAGGTCATTTCAATTTGGCATCTTCATAGGGGAGCTGTGTCAGCTATGATCAGATTCCAATCCTGTTTAGAGACCATCACACTAGGTCACCTCTTACCCATCTTTATGGTGTTAAGAGGATTAGCAGATAGATAATTATATATTATATATTGGTTAAATATATATACTATATAGTTATAATCATATATATTTATATTGGTCAAGCACCAGCTACCTATAACATATATAATATATAAGACCAATCCTCCAACATATCATAGCAGGCTACATACACAGGAGAGGGCAATTATGAGGCATCACCAACCTCCCCAGGCCAGAAGGCAACAATGAAGTCCTGCTCAGAACCCAAATTCCAGTTGACCAGAAATCCCATGAAGTTTCTCTGGAGATTCAGAGATTCGTGGAGGTGTAAAGCCACCATTCACTCAGGAGACAATTCCCTCCTCTTTCCTCTGATGTGGCAGTGCCACAGGATGCCAGTTACAACCCAGTTTCAATAAGATCCTGAGACAGACAATATGAGCAAGTGCGGATTTCAACAGAAAATCATGTAGCATCAAAGAACAGCAGTGTCTACACTGCAGATACATAGTGGCACTCTCTGTCATGTGAACCATCAGAAAAATGATTCACTGAACAAGAGAAACTCACTTTTAAAGAAAGTAAGACTGGGGGCAGGAGAGACAGCGCAGTAGTTAGCAGTACTCAGTGCTCTTCCACAGGACTTCGGTTTGATTCCCACACCCACCAGTGAGCACAACTCAGGTTCCAGGGACTCTGACACCATCTTCTTGCCTCTGGGGGAACTGCAAGCATGTGCTGAATATACTTATATGCAGGCACAACATTCATACATATAAAATAAAAATATATAAATAAATCTTTTTTGGAGAAAGAAAAACTAAAAGACCTAGTCTCAGTAAATAATAGAATGAACAAAGAACCCAACTGAAAATTTAAACTTAAAAATATGAGAGCTGAAGTGTGAAGACATCATCAGGAGGAGTGTCAGTAGCAGCAATGGGTGAGCAGAGTGAAGACCCAGAGAAAATATACCAAGAAAACAAGAAGGAGTTTCAACAAAGTTTGGCAATATCTCAGTAATCAAATGTATACCTAATAACCCTAGAAATTCCACACTGAAGGATTCACCCTAAAAAATGAAATTATATGCTCACACACACACACACCACATGATAGGTGCTTCTGAGACATATGCGACTATACAGATAAATCTAATGTCTCTGTCACAGGGTCTCCAGAAGCTGAGGGTGGCAGTACTTAGCACACTGCTAGGAGCAAGAACAGAAAAAGTACAAACATTGTCAAAAGACACATTTCAGAAGCCGAGCAATCCTGTAACAGATCAAACCCAAATAAACCTACAGCAATAACACACCAGAATTCTGAAAAAAAAAAGAAAGAAAACCTTCGAAGCAGCAAAAGAGGATTGATCCTATACTGACATGCCTAAAACAATTAGAGATGGGCTTCTCATCAGAAAACATGGAGTCCAGAAGGAAGTGGAGGAGGGAAGATCCTGAGGGGAGTGGAGAAGGAATGTCTCCTAAGTTATCCACCCAGAAGGCAAAGCAAACCTGGTGTAGGAGTTCCTTCTGTCTGTGTGTTGCTTTCATTGGTAACTAAATAAGCTGCATTGGTCTCTTGATAGGGCAGAATTTAGGTAGTCAGGGAAGATGGAACTGAACTCTGGGAGGAAGAAAGCAGAGTCTGAGAGATGCCATGGATCTGCCACCAGAGTCAGACGCAGAACCTTGCCGGTAAGCCACAACCATGTGGTGGTACACAGATTAGTCGAAATGGGTTAAATTAGGATGTAAGAGTTAGCCAATAAGAAGTTAGAGCTATTGCGCCAAGCAGTGATTTAATTAATACAGTTCCTATGTGATTTATTTCATGTGTGAGCTAGCCAGGTGGGTGGGAACCAAGAAGCGGTCCTTCCTTTTACACACCCCCACCTCTACTCCTGCTTCCTAAGCATGACAGAACTTCTGCCACAGAAGGTGCTCTCTTAACCTGCCTCTGATCACCCCATATTTAATTCACAGTGAAGTTGGAGGATTCGGCCAGCAGGTGGCACTATGAGGAAATGTCCTGCTCAAGACAGTGGAAAAACACTAAGTAGTGGCATTTCATCCAGCAAAAGGGCCTTTCTCCTACAGCTTTCTGCAAACATCATTTGCACACAATCAAGGCCACCCTTCCTTATCATCTTGTATCCACCCCTGCCGCTTCTTGTGTTTAGAGGCAGTGGGTGAGGGGACTCTGATTAAATTTAACCTTGCCTTGGACACAGTGGCAGTTCAGGCCATGTAGTAGATGCCTTGTGACTGACTTTGCAGCAGCAGCAGCTGCTACTCTGGCATGTTCTGGACACAGCAGGAGGTGAAGCAAGCAGAAGTCTCTTGCCCACACATTGTCGTAGGGCTGCAGCTTATCATCTCCGTGGCTCTGGCGTCATGCTCAGGGCGCATCTGAAGCACACAAAGTTCTGTCAGAGGATGACCAGCCAAATGAGCCCAGCATCAAAATCTCATCAGGGAAACAAGAGACTGTTCACCTGTACCCAGTGATCGCTGTGAAACCCAAGGACGGACCTTAGTTGGGCCCACACTTCTGCAGGAATTGAAGCCCATCCGATATTCTCCCCTCTCTGCCACCACCTTGCTTCACACGTGTGTCTATTCCATCCTTGGTCCTGTCTCAGTCTCTAGAAACCATCTTGGGTTGGGCCTCCTGAAGCCCCACCTAACAAAATCCTCTGGACCTCACAAGCCAGCTGCAGTGACCTCTCTTCTGTGAGGTCTTGGGAGCTCTCTGCCCATGGATCAGGCCCTTCTTTCTTTCATCCCTAACTCCTGCTCCCTCTGTTCAAGTCACGTTATTGACAGATGAGGAGGACAACACAGCCAGCGGCCCTGTGGGCAGTGGGCAATGGAGGGGGCGGTATGTACCTGCAGGGAGTATCAGACAGGATAGTGTCTGCTCATCTCTCTCTGTGCTGTGTCTTGGTGCTGGAAGAAACGCACTCTTCCAGCAGGCTGTGCACATCTATGCTAACAGCTCTCCAGATGCCCTGCCTTGGAAGGAGTTCCCGTCCAGACAGCTGACTAACACACAAGGGGAGGTGGAAGCATCTTCTAGGAAGTGTGGTCTGGGGAAAGGGCACCGTGGGGAAAAGCTGAATGTGGTGTATGAGGAGTGCTGCAGCATCCTTGTGCTTCTCAGCCAACACTGACTCTCCCGTTTCCAAAGCACCCCGTGAATCAGTCAGTGAGTCAGCAGTCAGACATTATGGACCCCATGGCCTGCTGTGTTTCGTGTGCTAGAAGGATGTGACATCACCTGTAGGGTTAAGACAGCCCCTTTAGGGGGCGGGGTTTGCCTCGGGCGAATGCCTGCCAATAAATGGGCGTGCGGAGAGGCGGCTCGGCCCTTTTTCCTTACTACTTCCTGTGCCACGCGGGAACTTCGGTTCTTTAAGTTTATCATTAAAGTGTGAATATTCTTTAGTATATGCATTGCATTTATTTACGCCGATACATTTGTCCTCCTCCCCGTGGGGCTTTGCCTAGACCTGGCCCAAATCGGAGTCTCTTAAGGCCCCCCCACCCCGGGCCAATTCGCTGGTCTCTCTGGGCGCACGGAAGCAGCTGAGATTCTGAGCAACTCGATTTTCCCTGCTGCTTGCTAGAGAATCAAGCGGGACGGGAGAGCTAGCACTCCCCAGGTTTGAAATCTGCAGCACCTCTGTAACAGTGTGATCACTCTCTGTTCCCCTCCTACCTCCGCTGGCGCTCGGGTCACGTGACAGCGGCCCTGGGAGCCCCGGCACAAAAACGCCGGCATCCCTTTGATTTGTTTACTTTGCTGGCTTTTCTTTATTCCCTTTCTGGCCCAATTGCTACTTATCAGTCTGGTGTCTGTTTCAATTTTGTTTTTGAGTCATTTATTTCAGATTTAGGCCACGTGGACTCAACTGGACTCTTTCACCACCACTGGCAGGAACCAGTCATTACAGGTAAAATAATTTTTTTTCTTTTATAAATAATGTCTGAGAACGTGACAATTTCAGATTTCAACAGCTTTTTTGAGTGCACCATTTGGGAGATCTTACAAGAGGTGTCTATCACCCCACATCTATGGATATTTCTGAGATTCTTAATTTTCCTTAGCACTATTTGGTTTGATAATAGGAAAATGATCAAATCTCTTAAGGCAGAGGTTGAACGTTTAAACACTATTGAGAATGACAACAGTCTTCTCAAGAATCAGTTTGAAGTTCTCCAGGAAGAAAACAGATCTTTGTTTAACATGACTCGGTTAACTGAGCAAAATCTAGAAAAGGTACAGGCTGATGTTAAGGAGAAATTCATTACTATGGAAGAAGGAACAGCTAAATTAGATCGTAAGTTCCAGCAGTCCCTTTCTGTAGGAACTGAAACATTCACTGAGAGAATCAAAACTGCTGAATGTGACAATCGAATTTTGTCTAAAGCTTATGACAAATTGGCGGAAAAATTATCAATACAAGAAGGCACGGTTTATGCCATAAAAATTATGTCCAAAGATGACAAGTTGTCTCTAATGGACAAACTTCATACTTTAGAATCCTCAATGAAGGCTTTGGAACATAATTCTGGGCAGGAGATTCAGACATTACAAAAAGCAATGGTGAATAGAATTGAAAAGATTGAGGAATTTCTAAATTCTGATGAAGAAGAGCAAAGGGTAGAAAGGCAAATTTTAACTATATCTGTGGATAAATCCCTCCGGGACAATTTCCACAAAGCTCTACCTACAGCTCTACATGCCTTTCCAGTAATAACAACAGAAAAGGTGATTGGTTCCAGAAACCCTAGGGTCATCAAGGAAGATACATGGGAGCCTGTCCGTATGAATGATCTCAAAGAAATTAAACAGGCTGTCATGACTTTTAGGATGCACGCCTCTTTTTTTAAAGAGATGCTAAAATCTTGGGCCACAATAAGCAGAGCAACCCCCTCGGACTGGCTCCAGCTGAGCTCCGCGGTCCTTGAGAGTGGACCGCAATTAATATGGAAATGCTTATTCAGGCAAGAGGCTAGACTTTTAGAGCAATAGGAAAAGGTGAAGGGAATTGACATTTCCCTAGATAAAATTCTAGGTGAAGGGCTCTTTTCGGACCCTCAGGAACAAGCTAATTTGGATGAAAACACACTCTCCATGTGTACTACAGCAGCCTTAAGGGCTTGGGACAGAGTACAAGACCCAGGACAGAGAATGGAATCATTTGTCACAGTTAAACCGGGTCAGAGAGAACCCTTTAGTGACTTTTTACAAAGGTTAACTAAGGCTGTACAAATAGGGATATCTGACCCAGAAGCAAGACGTATAATGATTGAGTCTTTGGCTTATGAAAATGCAATAATGAACATGGTTGAGCAAGCAGTTTTGGAATAAAATATCTAATCCTCTGGGCAGATGCCAATGAGTGGTATAGCTGTAATATATGATAATTTTAGTTTTAGTTTTTTGAGAATTTTGTATTTTGATTTCCAAAGTGGCTACACCTGTGTACAATCTCACAAACAGAGTCTTTCACCTTTCCTCAGCAGCATCTTCTATTGGTTGTTTTGTTGATCTTAGTCACTCTGACTGCATCATATGTAAATTAGTTTGAAATTATCATATATCCTAGAAAATACAAATTTTACAAAATTTAGACACATGGTTTAAGCCAGAATATGTGAGATCCATGAAAGTTATCCTTGTGTGTTTTGCTCTTAGGGCACAATACCTAGGACTGTTAAAATAAAAAAGAAATCCAATAGTAAAATAAATGAAATGAAAAATACCATAAGATTGTAACTACCCAGTCCCAACACTGCCAAAGAAAAATAAAGAAGGCCAAAACACAAAATAAGCTTGAAACTACTGATAAGTTTAGAAATGTAAATTTCCCTTTCATTGTAGTTTGGGTGGCTTTAGTTGTTGTACCTGCCATCATGTCAGTAGTCCTTCCCCTGGATTTAATGGGAAGGCCTATAAGATCAGAATTAGTGTCCCTTTTAAAATTCTAGTCTATGTTTTTTTTTTTTTATTTTTGCTTTGTATCTTTGTGAATCATTTTATTCATTGACTTTCTTCTCCTATTGGGTGTTTAAGATGCTGGGTAACCAAAAACCAGTCATTTATTCTTTTTATTGTAAAGGTCAGTTGGTGCTATTTTAGGGACTTAAAGGAAACACCTAACTCCTTTACTTTTTTGTCAATTATACTATATTTTGGGATAGAACACAGTCTTATTGCCTATGTAGGTTCTTTTGGAAGCATCAGGAATATTTTCCTTTGTCTGAGTTTCCTTGGCCTCTCTGATCAAGAAAACAGATGACTCATTGTAGCATGAATTCTAACTGGTCTTAATAAATAAAACCCAGAGTCAGATACTAGGGGGTGGAAGCTGAGAGATCAGAGAATCAGAGCAGCAATTTTACCGTTACCAATGCTCAGCCCAAAGGGGTGATCCTGTCCTCAGACTGCCTACTCAGACTGCTTCAGACTGCACCTCAGACAGCATCCTTGGACTGCAATTGTCTCCACATAACCTCAGACTGCATCAGAATGTCTGTCTCCTCCCACTTTAGATTCATATCTCTGCCCAGTCATATCCCTTCCTGTCTCCACCTTCCTAGTGCTGAGATTAAAGGCCTATTACTCTCAAGTACTGGTATTAAAGGTGTATGTCACCACTGCCTGGACTCTAGTGGCTTAGCTCTGTGCTTTGATCTCCAGGCAAGCTTTATTTGTTAAAACAAGCAAAATAGCACTACAACTCACCTGGGCTGTATAACCCTATAAGAAGAGTTTTGTTATTCCCTAGTCCCACGAGATCTAGGTGACCTGGGGGCAAGGGCCAAAATATTGGTTGTTCTTTTACCTCTTATATCCTCATGCAGCCTCCAAGTGTTCATTAACTACACAGAAAGTCAGTTACACCTATGCTGAAAAATTAAATTATGGTTCAAATTTTAGTTAAAGTTATAACAATTAAGTAGGCATGATGGTACATAACATTAATCTCAACACTCAGGAGACAAAACCAGTTGGATCTCTGTGAGTTTGAGGCTAGGCTTGTCTACAAGGTGATTTCCAGGATAGCCAGTACTGTTAACTATTAGATTAAATTTGACTGAGACATATTTTTTATTAAAAATAAGCATGCAGCGCACGCCTTTAATCCCAGCACTCAGGAGGCAGAGACAGGCGGATCTCTGTGAGTTCGAGGCCAGCCTGGTCTACAAGAGCTAGTTCCAGGACAGGAACCAAAAGCTACGGAGAAACCCTGTCTCGAAAAATCCAAAAAAAAAAAAAAAAAAAAAAAATAAGCATGCACTTTATGATTCAGGTTCCTAATTAAAAGTCTGAGATACTCAGTAGAAAGTATAAGTAGTTATCTTGATGAAAGATAAAATATTTGTTCTTCATGGAAGTTTTTGTGAATTCATACTCTTTTAATTTTCATAGACTTTTGGTTATATAGTTAAATTTTTGTTTTTCCCTAATCTCCTTGTTTTTATTTTGAAACATCTTTACCTTAGAACAGACATATCTATATAAAATGATCTGTCATTAAAAAACTTTATGAACATTAAAAAATAAAATAAATAATGCATTTTATGTTTTTAATGAAAAACAGAAAATGTGTATTTGCCCTAAACATCTTTGTTATTTAAAAAGGCAAATCACGATTAATGTCCTAAATTTGAATTTTTAAAAATTAATTTGATAAGGATTTAAATTTTATTGTAACAAGAACTTACAAATTGTTTTTTATTGAAAATATTTGTTCTTATTTTCATGTATGAGGAATGCAAAGCAGGATAAAGTTTTATCACTCTTGGTTTTATTTTGTGCCTATTCCATTCCCTTGTTTAAACTGCATCTGTAGGCAAGTATATTAATTACTAAAAAAATACAGTAAGTTACTGTCTTAATCTTTAGGTTCTAAGAATAATAGACCTAAAGGACCATGCCCTTTATGAGAGCATTTATCCATGAGGGTGATTTTGTGAGTATTTATTTATGAGGGTGATTTAGTGCACCACCATTTCTTGGGAGCCAGTTAATTTCCCCAAAACAAATGAACTTCTTTAGATTTCTTTTAACAGCATAGTTGGGACAAAAATCAACCAGCTAATAACTTCAATAAGACTCCTAAAATATGTATTTAAAAGTTTTAGTTACATTATGAACTAAGAGGAATTATTTGGGTTAATGCAACCATTTAATATATGTGACCATTTATTTACAAGCCAATTTTGAATAATGTAAACAATCTGTAAACAAAATCTGGCGCTGGAGAGAAGGCTTAGCTGTTAGGAGCATATAATATTCCTGCAGAGGACCTGAGTTCAATTCTTAGAACCTATGTCAGACAGCTCACAACTATCTTTAACTCCAGTTTGAGGGGATATATTTAAGATCTTCTGGCCTCTGCAGATACTGCACCCATGTAGTGCACAAACAGTCATGAGTGCAAAACACCCAGACATATAAAATAAATGTAAGTCTTAAAAAAGAAATCCCTATTACAAACTCTGTACTTTGTGCTTAGAATGTTTTGCCTTATTTTCTTGAAGAGCAACTAACACTCTTAACTGCTGAGCCATATATCTGCCTAGCCCCTAAACCCTGAACTTTTAAGGTACAGCTTTCAATCTGAGTAAAACATTTTAAACGTCAAAGACAAAATGCTTAACTGATTTTTGATGAGATTATAGGGCTTTAAAGGGATTTTTTAAGTTTAAATTAGGCATAAGAACTTTGAAAAACCTGGTTTATTAAGAGATTATAGCTGTATAAATACTAGCTTTGTATTTTAATGTGGCAAATAGAGTAGATTTATCTTAAAATCTAAGATGTTGGTTATTATTATTAAAGACTTAATGGCATAGCTGTTTTATTATAAAAGGAGTGAGGTTACCTCAATTCTGGATGTTATTTCTTGAGATTTTATTTCTTTTACTTTTGAAAACGAAAAAGAAATTTAACATAAAAATGTTTGACAAACATATATGCTCATCATTTTACTCATATAACGGCTTTACCTAAAAATGTTTAGATTTAACACTTGCACATTAATATTCTTGAAAATATATCCATTGCACTTATTCCAATAAAATATTTTAGTGATGGTGTTTTTTTTTGTTATTAAAGTAAGATAAAATTGAGACTCTTTCCCCAGTGCTGGGTGAACTCTCCCCTGAGGGGTAGGACCAGCTGACATGCTACAATATCCAGCAAGGGACAGGACCAGTCATCCCAGAACCATTGAAGGGCAGGGATGACTCAGAACAGCATGGTTTCAATGTCCCCCCCCCATGTTAACATGGGCCATTGACATCACCACAGATCCAAACTGCAGCAATATCATGTACCTACACATGTTCCTCAGCAGCAGCTCAGACCTGGATGCTACCACCACCCCAGTGGCAACACAGGCTCCTCAGATCAGCACTGGCCTCCGCAGCAGCATGGCCCTAGCATCAACATGGTCCCAGGTGGCTATTCAGACCCCAATCATCTGCATAGTCCTCAGTGACAACAGAAGCCTTGGACATCAACTCAGACACTGGCTGTCATAGGACCACAGACCTACACATGGTCCTCAGTCACAGCCCCTGATTTGGGTGATACTATTACCATACTTGCCAGACCTGGCCACCCAAATCAGCAAGGCCCCAAGGACCCAGACATGGCCCTCTGCAGCAGCCCTTGCCTAGATGACACCATGGCCCTGGGTGATAGTACAGGCTATTTAGATCAGGATATTCCTGGTGGCAGCACAGCCCTCAGATGGATCCTGACCTTTCCTCTCTCCTCTGCCAGGCTCTAGAGACCTTGGACAATATTTTGTATGATGGTATTTGATTGTCCTGCACCTCTGGTGCTGAACAGGTTTTTTGGTGAACCCTGCAGACCTCAAAAGTCTTTGGGGAGCACCATCGGTGTCCACTGCTGATTCAGGTCTCTCATTTTAACAGTTTTAAGAAATTTAAGAATACCTTAGTTTGTAACTATTTATCAGACATGCATATTGTATATTCATATTCACACACACACATACGCACAAACACACACAAAATGTTCCTGTGGTATTTTGAATATAATTGGTCCCTATAAGTTCATTGTAAGTGGCACTCTTAGGAGGTGTGGCTTTGTTGGAGTAAATGTGGTCTTGTTGAAGGAAGTGTGTCACTATGGGTGCTGGGCTTTAAGGTCTCCTATACTCAAGAATCTCTGCCCTTTCCCTGTCTTGTTTTCTGGAGCATTTTTGGCATGAGATGTGCATCTCACTGGAAGGGAAAGAACAGTTCCTTGTGAATCCAGCATTTATGAAGATGATGTGGGAAATCCGTCTGTAAATGTGTTGCTTTTATTGGTTAATGAATAAAGAAACTGCTTTGAGCCTATAGCAGGGAAGAACAGAGCTAGGTGGTGAAAACTAAACTAAATGCTGGGAGAAAGAAAGCAGAATCAGGGATATGTCATGGAGTCACCAGAGGAGAAAGACACAAGCTGCAGATGGAACCTTGTTGATAGGCCATGAGCCTCATGGTAAAATATAAAATAATGGAAATGGGTTAACCAAAGATATAAGAGCTACCTAACAATATGCTTATGCTATTGGCCAACCAGAGTTTTATTTATTTATTTATTTATTTATTTATTTATTTATTTATTTTGTTTTTCGAGACAGGGTTTCTCTGTGGCTTTGGAGCCTGTCCTGGAACTAGCTCTGTAGACCAGGCTGGTCTCGAAACTCACAGAGATCCGCCTGCCTCTGCCTCCCGAGTGCTGGGATTAAAGGTGTGCGCCACCACCGCCCGGCCAGAGTTTTAATTAATATAGTTTCTGAGTGATTATTCTGGGAGTCTGGGTGGCCTGAAGTGAATAAGCAGCCTCCCCCAACAAATTGGCGCTCCAGTGTGTGCTAGCTAAATCCACATAAAACCTGAGAGGGCTTGGAAAGAAATTCCAGAGACTAAAAAACAAAGTTTGGCCACATTTTTTGGGGGGGGGATGGGCTCTGCTTGACAGCATACCACAGTTTCTTTAAGAGAGGTCTCCCTGATTCAGCAGTAGAAAAAACTGCTCAGTTTCAAAATGGTGGTTTCCTGGTTCTTCAGCACAAATGGCTCTGACTCTCTTAGGAAATCTGCCTATGGAGTATTTGAATGGGGTCGGTGAGCAACATATTACAAACTGCTTAATGACTCGACGTAGACCTGCTGTATACTTGGAACTGGGGCAGTGTGAGCAGCTTGCAGAGAGACATTTGATTCTAAGGACTACTAAGCTAAACCAATATATGCATTTTAAAGATTTCTTGACTTCAATATTTGAGACTAAGGGTATGTTACTTTGGAGAAGAAATTCCTCTTTTGTTTCCACAGAAGATGAGAACCTGTAGGTCTCTTCCAGACTAATGTGCTTTGATTGACCAAGAACCCCCCACCCAAAGGTTGCCATAAACACCCCCTAAAATTACTTTGATTACAAAAAGCAGGAAGCAGTTTGGAAAGAACTATGTCCAAATCCCCTAAATGATTGTTTATAAATGTTTGTTTACATTTAAAGGGGATATGATATAAAGATGAATGCTTTGCATTGATATGGACCTTGTTCTACTGATACAAATTTAAGGTCAATTTTGTTACACATACATTTCTGCTCTTGATTATTGTGTTTGCAGCTCATTTAAAATGTAATATAGAAAGTAGGCCTGAGACAGCAAACTGTAAGTGAGCAGAGCAAGGCAGAGGAGCGCTGACCTATCTTCAGGAACACTGAGTAACTTATGGGGTAACTAGAACCGTGACACTGAATGTACCATGAGAAACAACCATCTGAGCTTTAGATTCACTGGCACCTTGAAGATTATTCAACAGAATCTCAGACAGCCCCAACAACACCTATTAGAGGAAAAGATGAATAGATTTCACCAATACCGAGCCACAGACCTAGCCCTACACAAAATACTTGAAGGAAAACTCCAACACAAGGAAGTTGGCTACACCAACAAAAACACGGACAATTGATGGTCTCATAACAGCAAATCCCAAAGAAAAATGCACAAATTAACATCACCAATGATGAAAACTAAATTAACAGGAGATAGCAATCACTGGTCTTTAATATCCTTTACTGTAAATGGACTCAACTCACTGATAAAAAGACACAGACTAACAGATTAGATACAAAAACAGAATCCATCCTTCTTCTGCATACAAGAAATACATCTCAACCTCAAAGACAGACATCGTCTCAGAGTAAAGGGTTGGGAAAAAGATAACAATCAAATGGACATAAGAAACAGTGGGTGTGGCTATCCTAATATATAACAAAATAGACTTCAAGCTAAAATCAGTCAAAAGAGACAAAGAAGTTCATTTCATATTAGTCACAGGTAAAAGCCATCAAGAGGAAATTTCAATACTGAACATCTATGTTCCAAATACAAGGGCACCCTCATATGTGAAAGAAATGCTTCTAAAGCTTAAAACATACATTAAACCCCACATACTAATGGTGGGAGACTTCAACACTCCCCTCTCACCACTGGATAGGTCAATCAGACAAAAAAAATAAACAGAGAAATAAGAGAACTAACAGATTTTATGACTCAAATGGACTTAACAGACATCTATAGACTATTCCATCCAAACAGAAAAGAATATACCTTCTTCTCAGCACCTCAGGGAACCTTCTCAAAAATTGACCACGTACTCGGTAACAAAACAAACCTCAACAAATACAAAAAAAAAATGGAATAACCCAATGTACCTTATTAGATCACCATGGTATAAAACTAGAAATCAACAGCAATATTAATTCCAGAAAACCCACAAACACATGGAAATTAAACAATGCTCACCTGAATCATCAGTGTGTCAAGGAAGAAATAAAGGGAGAAATTAAAGACTTCCTAAAATTCAATGAAAATGATCACACAACATACCCAAACTTATAGGACACAATGAAAGCAGTGTTAAGAGGAAAATTCTTAGCACTAAGTGCCTACATAAAGAAGCTGGAAAAATCCCACACTAGTGAATTTACAGAACATTTGAAAACTTTAGAACAAAAAGAAGCAAACTCACCTAGATGGCAGGAAATAATCAAAGTGAGAGTTGAAATAAACAAAATAGAAACAAAGAAAACAATACAAAAAATCAATAAGACAAAGAGCTGATTCTTCGAGAAAATCAACAAAATAGACAAACCTTTATCCAAACTAACCAAAAGGCAGAGAGAGAATATCCAAATTAACAAAATTAGAAACGAAAAGGGAGACATAACAACAGACATGTAGGAAATACAGAGAATCATCAGGTCATATTTCTAAAACCTGTACTCCACAAAATTAGAAAACTTAAAGAAAATGGACAACTTTCTCGATAAATATCACTTACCAAAATTAATCAAGACCAGATAAGCAAATTAAACAGACCTATAACTGTTGAAGAAATAGAAACAGTCATCAAAATTCTCCCAACCAAAAAAACCCACGCCAGATGGTTTCAGCTCAGAATTCTACAAGACTTTCAAAGAAGAACTAATGTCAATATTCCTCAAATTATTCCATACAATAGAAATAGAAGGAACATTGCCAAACTCTTTTTATGAGGCTCCAATTACCCTGACACACAAACCACAGAAAGACATTACTAAGAAAGAGATTTACGGACCAATATCACTCATGAACATTGATGCAAAACTAATAAATAAAATGCTGGCAAATCAAATCCAGGAGCACATCAGAAACATCATCCACCATGATCAAGTTAGCTTCATTACCAAGATGCAGGGATGGTTTAACTTACGAAAATCTGTCAACGTAATTCTCCATATAAACAAGCTTAAAAATAAAAACCACATGATCGTCTCATTAGATGCTGAAAAAGCTCTTGACAAAACACAAAATCCCTTCATGATAAAGGTCTTGGAGAGAGCAGGGATAAAAGGAACATACCTAAACATAATTAAGGCAATATACAGCAAGCCAACAGCCAACATCAAACTAAATGGAAAGAAACTCCCAGAGATTCCACTGAAATCAGGAACAAGATAAGGTTGTCCACTCTCTCCATATATAGTTCTTGAGGTCCTAGCTAAAGCAATGAGACACAAAAAGGAGCTCAAGGAGATACAAATTGGAAAATAAGAAGGCAAACTTTCACTGTTTGCTGATGATATGATTACATAAGAAATCCCAAATATTCTACCAAGGGACTTCTACAACTCATGAACATTTTCAGTGATATAGCAGGATACAAGACTAACTCAACAAAAGATGAGCCCTCCTGTATACAGATGATAAAAGGGCTGGGGAAGAAATCATAGAATCAACACACTTCACAATGGCCACAAATAGCACAAAATATCTCAGAGTAACTCTAACCAAACAAGTGGAAGACTTGTATAACAAGAACTTTAAATTTTTGAAGAAAGAAATTGTAGAAGACACCAGAAAGTGGAAAGATCCCCCATGCTCTTGGGTAGGCTGAATTAACAAAGCAATCTACAGATTCAATGCAATGCCCATCAAAATCCCAGCATAATTCTTCAAAGACCTCGAAAGAATAGTACTTAAGTTCATATGAAAAGCAAAAAAACCCAGAATAGCCAAAACTATCCTGAACAATAAAAGAACTTCTGGAGCATCACAATCTCTGTCTTCAAACTCTACTACAGAGCTACAGAACTGAAAGTAGCCTGGTATTGGCATAAGAACAGAAAGGAGGACCAGTGAAACTGAACAAAAGACCTGGATATCAATCCACACATTTTTGAACAACTGATTTTTGACAAGGAAGCAAAAAAATATCAAACGGAAAAAAGAAAGCATATTAAACAAGTGGTGCTGGCATAACTAGATATCAACATGTAGAATAATGAAAATAGACCCATATCTATCACCATGCAAAAAACTCAATTCCTAATGGATCAAAGACCTTAACATAAAGCCAGCCACACTGAACCTTATAGAAGAGAAAGTGGGAAGTACACTTGAATGCATTGTACAAGAGACCACTTCCTAAATATAACCCAGCAGCACAGACACTGAGAGAAACAATTAATAAATGGGACCTCCTGAAACTGAAAAGCTTCTGTAAAGCAAAGGACACAGTAAACAAGACAAAATGACACCCTACAGAATGGGAAAAGATCTTCACTAACCCCACATCAGGCAGAAGTCTGATCTCCAAAATATACAAAGAATTCAATAAATTCGTCATCAAAAGAACAAATAACCCAATTAAAAAATGGAGTACAGACTTAAACAGAGAACTCTCAACAGAGGAATCTAAAATGGCTGACAGACACTTAAAGAAATATTCACCATCCTTAGTCATCATAGAAATGCAAATCAAAACAACTCTGAGATTCCATCTTACACCTGAAAGAATGGCCAAGACCGAAAACACTGATGACAACTTATGCTGGAGAGGTTGTGGGGTAAAGGGAACACTTCTGCATTGCTGGTGGGAATGCAAGCTGGTACAGTCCCTTTGGATGTCCATGTGGCGATTTCTCAGACAATTAGGAAACAACCTTCCTCAAGACCCAATAATACCACTTTTGGTTATATATCCAAAGGATGCTCAATTGTGCCACAAGGACATGTGCCCAATTATGTTCATAGCAGCTTTGTTTGTCATGGCCAGAACCTTGAAACAACCCAAATGTCCCTCAATCAATGAATGGATAAGGAAAATGTGGTACATTCACACAATGGAGTACTACACAGCAGAAAAAAAATCAATGATACCTTGAATTTTGCAGGCAAATGGATGGAGCTAGAAAACATAATTTTGAGTGAGACAACCCAGACCCAGAAAGACAGTTATCACATGTACTCACTCATAGGTCATTTTTAAACATAAATCAAAGAAAACCAGGCTACAATCTACAATCCCAGAGAATTTAGACAACCTTGAGGACACTAAGAGAGATTTACATAGATCTAATCTACATGGGAAGTAGAAAGTTGAAAAAGAGAAGATCTGAGTAAATTAGGAGCATGGGGACCTTGGGGGAGGAGTGAAGGGGGAGGGGAGAGGCAGGGAGCAGAGCAGAGAAAAATTTTTAAAAAAGAAAAAAGAAAGAAAAAAATTAATATATAATTAAAATTATAGGTTAATAGAAAATCATCTATAATAGTCAAGCTTGTTGTCATGTTAGTTTTTTAGATATATAGAGATATATTTCAGTTAGTTAGGTATTCATCAAATCTTTCAAAGACTACAGAATTAGAAATTAAAATGTTTTAAGAACTTAGACTTTTCATGACAACAAGACACATCTGTTTCTGGCAGCACTAATTACTTCAAGAAGACATTGGGGCATCAAAGAGGCTCCTTATGGAATTTGTTAGTCATTTGTGTAAGAAACTGCTCTTGCCTGGACTGCTTGATTTTCTGCTGTATGAAATGGACATACAAGACCCACAGAGAAATGACTGCTGAACATGCCTTAAGGTGAGACAATTCTTTGAAGTTCCTGCTTCATGAAAGAGTCTGCCAGCCATTCTGCAGGACACAGAAGAAAGTTACTGACAAACGGCCAATATAGGTGAAAATGTCTTTGAAATTTCTTGCTTCATAGAAAAGTCTGGTGGACCCTCTGTCTCTGTCTCCTTTCATCGCCTGATGAAGGTTAATATTCATGAGGATGCCTATGTGTTTGTCTTTGGATTCACCTTCTTATTTAGCTTCTCTAGGAACATGAATTATAAGCTCAATGTCCTTTATTTATGGCTAGAAACCAAATATGAGTGAGTACATCCCATGTTCCTCTTTTTGGGCCTGGCTTACCTCACTCAGGATAGTGTTTTCTATTCCCATCCATTTGTATGCAAAATTCAAGAAGTCCTTGTTTTTTCCTGCTGAGTAATACTCTAATATACGGACAGAAATCTCATGGTCCAAATCAGGAGCAGAAGGAGACGGAGCACGAGCAAGGAACTCAGGAGGACCACGAGGGGTGCACCCACACACTGAGACAATGGGGATGTTCTATCGGGAACTCACCAAGGCCATCTGGCCTAGGTCTAAAAAAGCATGGGATAAATCTGGACTAGCTGAACATAGCGGACAGTGAGGAATAATGAGAGCTCAAGAACAATCGCAGTGGGGTTCTTGGTCCTACTGCACGTACTGGCTTTGTGGGAGCCTAGGCAGTTTGGATGCTCACCTTACGAGACCTGGATAGAGGTGGGCAGTCCTTGGGCTTCCCACAGGTCAGGGAACCCTGATTGCTCTTCGAGCAGATGAGGGAGGGGGACTTGATCGGGGGAGGGGGAGGGAAATGGGAAGCGGGTGCGGGGAGGAGACAGAAATCCTAAATAAATAAATAAATAAATAAGAAAAAAAAGGAAAAAAAAGAAAAGTCTGGTGGATACTATGGGCCTGTATGCTGAAGATGGATACCCCAATGGTACAAAAGAACTTTGGGTGACTGTCCAGACAGCAAGATGTCCCTGTCAATTCTGGAGTTTTGGATGTTGCTTACAATGCACTTCCTGTTTACTTAAGTGATATTATATCCTTCTGGAGTCTTTAATGGAGTTGAAGAATAGATAGTAATAATTATAGTTTTCCTTAGTTATGATGAAAGATAAAGTAGATATAAATATTGTAACTGTGATTCTTGCTTGATACCTGTTTTGTTATATCTAATTTTACTATGTTAAAGTCCAAACCTTCCTTTTTATTTAGACAGAAAAGGGAATATAATGAAGGAAGTCCTTCTGTAAATGTGTTGCTTGTATTGGTTAATGAATCAAGAAACTGCTTTGAGGCTATAGCAGCGTAGAAAAGAGCTAGGATGTGCGGAACTAAATTGAATGCTGGGAAAAAGAAGTCAGGGTCAGGGATATGTCATGGAGCCTTCAGAGGAGAAAGACACAAACTACCAGCTGAAACTTTGCTGGTAGGCCACAGGACTCATGATAAAATATAAAATAATAGAAATTGGTTAACCACAGATATAAGAGCTAGCTAGCAATAAGCTTAAGCTTTTGACCAAGCAGAATTTTAATTAATATAGTTTCTGAGTGATTATTTTGGGAATATGTGCACCCAGAAAATGAACAAGCATCCTTCTTCAATATGAAGCCTCCTCCAATTTGACCCAGCTACTCCACAAGCCTCTTTGAGTCATCTAAGAAACCTCCATCCTGCCATGCATCCCACAGCCCTGTCCCTGTTTATACAAAAATACACATGGTCTACCCACAACCCTACCTTTGCTCAAACATTCTAAATCTCTTCCTTTTTCTGCAACCCAACTCCAAATGCCTTAAGATAAATAGCTCTCTCCTGAACTTCTCTCAGGGCCACCCTACTCTGTCACTAACAGCTTTGCTTTTCCTCATTTGGAAGCCCTGAGAACTCCTGCCAACTTCTACCTCAGCACACAGTCCTACCCAACTCCTCCAGCAGACACTTTTAAGTCTATATCAGAAATCTCAGCAATGAGGTCCAACACCTCCAGCAGTCCCTCTCAGCATTATATCAGAATTCTATGCAAGGTTCACTCACACTTCCTAGGTCCCATCCTGATGCTCCCTAGATTTTCCCCACTAGGTCAGTATTCATAATGCTACCTTCAAATCCTACCACACCACTACAGCTCCAACTCTAGTTTGGTACTCTATGTGTCTACCTACCTAGGTCAGGATTCACAGCTGTGACTCCAATTCTTACCTCAGAAGTCAGAGCACAGTCCTATTAGTTCTTCAGCTCTTTCAATTCTACTTTAGTACCCTCAGTCCCAGTCACATCCTAGCTTTGCTATTCCTATCTCTCTGCCTACCACTGTCAGTGTCAGTTGCAGGAGAGAGCTGTTTGTTCACCCTGCTGCCCAGTTCCCAGCCACCTGGCTGGCTTAGCCCAGAAATAATCACACAGAAACTGTATTAATTAAAACACTGATTGGCCCATTAGCTCTAACTTCTTATTGACTAACTCTTACATCTTAATTTAACCCATATCCATTAATCTGTGTATCATGGCCTACCAGCAAAGTTCTGGCATGTCTGACTCTGGTGTCAGTTCCATAATGTCTCTGACTCCACTGTTCCTTCTCCCAGCATTCAGTCCAGTTTTCGTCACCTACCTAAGTTCTGCCCTATCAACAGGCCTATTTCTCTATTCATTAACCAAGGAAAGCAATACACAGACAGAAGGACTTCCCACACTATTTCCCCTTTTCTATTTAAACAAAAATTAAGGCTTTAACATAGTAAGATTCTAGCAAGAATTATAGTTACAATATTTATATCTACTTTATCCTTTATCGTAACTAAGCAAAACTGTAATAATAACTATCTATTCCTCAACTCCATCAAAGACTATGTAAACAGAAAGTGTATTGTAAGCAACTTCCAAAATTCTAGAATTGAAAGAGACATCTTGCTACCTGGACAGTCACCCAAAGTTCTTCTGTACCATTGGCGCATCCATCTTCAGCCTACAAGCCCATATTATCCAGCAGACTTTTACACAAAGGAGGAAATTTCAAAGACAGTTCTGCCTATATTGCAGTTTGGCAGTCACTGTTTTTTGTATCCTGCAGAATGTTTAGTAGAGTCTTTTATGAATCAGAACCCCGAAGGATCGTCTCACCTTTAGGCAAGTTCAGCAGTCATTTCATTGTGGGTTCTACATGTTTAGTTAAGCAGTCCAGGCAGGAACAGTTTCTTGCCCAAATGGCTAACTAGTGCCTATCTACCTCTTGAAGTATCTTGGTGCTTCCAGTAACAGATGTGTCTCATTGTCATGAAAAGTCCTAAATTTTTAAAAAATTTAAATGCCATATTCAGAAGGTCTCTGAAAGATCCGAAGAAAACCTAACTGACTGAAATATATTTCTATACATCTAGAAAATCTAACTAACACGACTACAAGCTTGACTATTATAGATGATTATATATTAACTTATATTTCTTAATTATACACTGCATTTTTATTTTTTTATTTTTTTATTTTTTTGGTTTTTCGAGACAGGGTTTCTCTGTGGTTTTTGGAGCCTGTCCTGGAACTAGCTCTGTAAACCAGGCTGGTCTCGAACTCACAGAGATCCGCCTGCCTCTGCCTCCCGAGTGCTGGGATTAAAGGCGTGCGCCACCACCGCCCGGCCACTGCATTTTTAAATAAATACACAAGCACAATACCTTAATCAAGGGAAGAAATATACATATACAGTGTAACAAAATTTACCTTAATTTATATCAATAAACCAGATCCATACCAATGCAAATTATTCATCTCTATAGCATATCCACCTTTAAATGTAAACAAACATCTATAAGCAATATTTGGAAATATGGGCGTAGTTTTGTCCATACTGCTTCTTGCGGACTGGGGGCACTGTTAATCTGGTCTTTTATGGTGTATCCTGTGTACTAGTTTCATCTCAGTCAGCAGTTGGGCAAAGTAATTTTTTGAGGAGTGTTCAAGGCAACCTTTCAGGAGGTCTTATTCCATGAAACCACACCAGTCTGGAAGCAATCCCTAAGTACTTATCCTCTGAGGAAACAAAAGAAGAACCTCTTTTCCAAAGTAAAATAATCTTAGAGCTAAATTTGAAAGTCATGATTCCTTTATAAGATACATGCTGGTTTAGCTTAGCAGCCCATACAACAAAATGTCTCTCTGTAGTTAGGTTATTTACAGTCAAATGATTTAAAGATAACACAATAATATACTTAATCCAGACTCTCTGTGAATTTTCCATATTTATGTGGCTTATTTTTCCTTACTCCTTTTAATCTATGACTATCTGTAGTCTGTCTCTTTAAAGACTTTACCCCCTTTAAAAAAAAACATTTGCTTCTTTTTCAACTATCTATACTCTTTTTCTTCTCTTTCAAGCCTACATACATTTATCTAACATTGTGACCCATTTATATATCTTTTTATCTGGGTTTGTCTTTATTGCAATTTATAATTATTTTCTGACCAGAAGCACTTCTTTTTTTTTAACTTTTTTTTTTAACTTTTTTTTATTGAGAAAAGAAAAAAAAATTTCCACCTCCTCCCAGCCTCCCATTTCCCTCCCCCTCCTCCCACCCTTCTCCCCCTCCCCCCCACTCCTCTCCCCCTCCCTCTCCAGCCCAAAGAGCAGTCAGATTTCCCTGCCCTGTGGTAAGTCCTAGGTCCTCCCCCCTCCGTCCATTTCTAGGAAGGTGAACATCCAAACTGGCTAGGCTCCCACAAAGCCAGCACATTACGTAGGTTCAAAACCCCGTGTCATTGTCCTTGGGTTCTCATCAGCACTCATTGTTCGCCATGCTCAGAGAGTCCAGTTTTATCCCATGCTTTTTCAGTCACAGTTCAGCTGGCCTTGGTGAGCTCCCAATAGATCAGCTCCACTGTCTCAGTGGGTGGGTGCACCCCTCGTGGTCCCGACTTCTTTGCTCATGTTCTCCCTCCTTCGGCTCCTCATTGGGACCTTGGGAGCTCAGTCCAGTGCTCCAGTGTGGGTCTCTGTCTCTGTCTCCATCCATCACCAGATGAAGGTTCTATGATGATATGCAAGATATTCATCAGTATTGCTCTAGGATAGGGTCATTTCAGGTTCCCTATCCTCAGCTGCCCAAGGAACTAACTGGGGACCTCAGCTTGGGCATCTGGGAGCCACTCTAGGTTCAAGTCTCTTGCCAACCCTAAGGTGGCTCCCTTAACTAAGAATTGTGCTTCCGTGCTCCCCTATCCAAACTTCCTTTATCCCAATCCTCCTTTTTCCCCAAGTTCCCCCCATTCTCCCCTTCTCCCTTTTCTCTCCCCATCTCCCCTTACCCCCATCCCACAGCACCCCCAAGATCTCAATTTTCTCCCCGGCAATTTTGTCTACTTCCCATAGCCAAGAGGACAACTATATGCTTTTCCTTTGGTTCACCTTCTTACTTAGCTTCTTTGGGATCACCAATTGTAAACTCCGTGACTCTTGTTTATGGCTAGAAACCAATTATGAGTAAGTATACATCCCATGTACATCTTTTTGGGTCTGGGTTACCTCACTCAGGATAGTGTTTTCTATTTCCATCCATTTGCATGCAAAATTTGAGAAGTCATTGTTTTTTACCGCAGCATAGTACTCTAATGTGTAGATATTCCACACTTTCTTCATCCATTCTTCCATTGAAGGGCATCTAGGTTGTTTCCAGGTTCTGGCTATTACAAATAATCCTGCTATGAACATAGTTGAACAAATGCTCTTGTCATATGATAGGGCATCTCTTGGGTATATTCCCAGGAGTGGTATTGCTGGGTCCAGGGGTAAGTTGATCCCGAATTTCCTGAGAAACCGAAACACCGATTTCCAACGTGGTTGCACAAGATTGCATTCCCACCAGCAATGGATGAGGGTTCCCCTTCCTCCACAGCCTCTCCAGCAAAGGCTGTCATTGAAGTGAAAGATCTATTTGACAAGAACTTTAAGGCATTGAAGAAAGAAATTGAGGAGTATACCAGAAAATGGAAGGACCTCCCTTGCTCTTGGATTGGGAGGATCAACATAGTAAAAATGGCAATTCTACCAAAGGCAATTTATAGATTCAATGCAATCCCCATCAGGGTCCCATCAAAATTCTTCACAGACCTTGAGAGGACAATAATCAACTTTATATGGAAAAACAAAAAACCCAGGATAGCCAAAACAATCCTATACAATAAAGGATTGTCTGGAGGCATTACCATCCCTGACTTCAAACTCTATTACAGAGCTACAGTGATGAAAACAGTGTGGTACTGGCATAAAAACAGAGAAGTCGACCAATGGAATCGTATAGAAGACCCGGATTTTAATCCACAAACCTATGAACACCTCATTTTTGATAAAGGAGCCAAAAGTATACAATGGAAGAAAGAAAGCATCTTCAACAAATGGTGCTGGCATAACTGGATGTCAACCTGTAGAAGAATGAAAATAGACCCATATCTATCACCATGCACAAAACTCAAGTCCAAATGGATTAAAGACCTCACTATCAGTCAGAACACAGTGAACCTGATAGAAGAGAAAGTGGGAAGTACCCTACAGGAGATGGGCACAGGAGATCGCTTCCTATGTGTAACCTCAACAGCACAGACTTTAAGGGCAACATTGAATAAATGGGACCTACTAAAACTGAGAAGCTTCTGTAAAGCAAAGGACACTGTCACCAAGACAAAAAGGCAACCTACTGACTGGGAGAAGATCTTCACCAACCCCGCAACAGACAAAGGTCTGATCTCCAAAATATATAGAGAACTCAGGAAACTAGACTTTAAAATGCTAATTAACCCAATTAAAAAATGGGGCACTGAACTGAACAGAGAATTCTCAGCAGAGGAAGTTCAAATGGCCAAAAGACACTTAAGGTCATGCTCAACCTCCTTAGCAATCAGGGAAATGCAAATCAAAACAACTTTGAGATATCATCTTACACCTGTCAGAATGGCTAAAATAAAAAACTCCAGAAGCACTTCTTAAACTGCTAAGTACTTAAGAATCTAGGTTGTGACATTACTAGGTCAAATATGGTACTTCCTGCTTGCCCTGCCCAGTCTAAAACTTAAGCAGTGCCATTACTATGATATATACAGTACTGCCTGCTCCCTCAGCACAGTTGCTCAACACAGTCCAGCATGGCAGAGCTTCTCACTGCTTCTGAGAGACATGCACAGTACCCCATCTCTAGGTATAGAGCTAGTCCATCCCAAAACAATGGACTATGGATATTTTCCTTTGTTTAGAATGTTGGTTACAAGTTATTAGGCATAATTCTTAAGAGAAAAGCTATACAAAGAATATTAGATTCAGAGTTCTTGGTTTTTTTTTTTTAAAGTGGAGGAACGAAGTGCTGTGAGAAAATGGTCTGTACCCTGTCACTTATATTTTAAATAAATGCTGATTGGCCAGTATCCAGTCAGGAAGTATAGGCAGGATGACCATGCAGGAAGTAGAGGTGGGGCAATGATAATTTTGGGAAGAAGGAAGCACATTCTGTAGTCGTGATCCAAACACAGTGCAAGCAAGATGTGACTGACCCACTGAAAAAGGTACTGAGCCGTTTGGCTAACATAGACAAGAATAATGGACTAATACAAGTTATAAGAGTTAATAAGAAATCTGAGCTACTAGACCAATCAGTTTATAACTAAGATAGATCTCTGTGTGATTTCATTGGGATTGAATGACTGTGGGACAGGCAGGACAGAAACTCAGAAAACAAGTGTCAGTTCCCCACGCCATGTTTTTATGTCATTACTCAAAGACCCACCTTTTTTTTTTACCTCAACAAACTTTGCAGGGCTATTACTCCTATAGGACTCCAACTGTTCTGAGCACTCATTGGCCTGCCTAGCTCCTTCCATTGCCCCACCTCCCAGCTCATTTCTTAAGGCTCACAACTTTCCTTTGCTCTTTTCCAGGTCTTTCACCAAGGCCTCAATACTCTAAGTCCAACTGTTGCATGGCCTCACTCTCACCAGTTAGTCCTCTTATTTTTTCCTCAGTTCTATCTGCTTCCTGGTTCTGTGCCAGAGACCTTGCTCTAGCATTGATTAATCAGAGCTCCCCAGATTCTGATGAGTTCAACAGTGTCTTCTAGTGGCCAACCCAGATTAGTGTATTGTTACATACACGACTTTCTAGTCCTTGATGCAGAAGTGGTGGGTCTGGGCCTGATTGGATTCATACATTGCTGTGGTGAGTATGAACTTATATGTAGGTGCAGGTGTGGCTGTATGTCAGTTTATACCTCTTGTCTAAGAGATGTCAGAGTTTGGACAAAAGCCTTGGAGATTAAGCATGGGAATAGCAGTTAACTGGGAGTAGCCTCAGAAATCCACATCAACACTGGTACCATGTGAACTGAACTTGGTCATATATTCTCATCCATAGCTCTGAACATCCCTTCCCTAGGTGTGAGAGACATCTATCCTTATATTGAAAATCTGACTGGGAATCCTGGAGGTGGAAGACTGTGCTGTCCATGACCAAAGAGAGCTTGATCCCCCATAAACCTGCCTCTTGCTTTAGTTCTTACTATTGTATAACCCAATATCCATGGATGACTGGTCAGAGGCCACCCTGGCCAACCCAAGCCTCCTGCCAGCCTATCATGGCCTCTCTCCTTCTAAGCATGGATGTACACAGGTAGAAAGCCTGGACCTTTCTCTACTTGAACCAGGCTCTCTTTGCACTTAGGTTGTAAACTCACCAAGACACAAGACAGGGAGGGATGAAGGTCTGTGATCTGTGATACCATGCTGTGTGTGGTTTGCTAATTACATGAAGGACAGTGGAATTCAATACACCCAAACCCTTGTCTGAAACTAAATTGGAAGAGATGTCATTAATCTGGGAAGATGTAATCTTTTGCCTGTTAGATCCTGCCTACATTGTATAATAGTTCAGTCTACTAACTAAACGTATTTTCTGATCCACTGATTGTTGTCTCTTGTGGTCCTTGAGCCAGATAAGCAAGAAACTTCCTCTGGCCTTGATGAACAGAAACAAGTTATGTTCCGCAAGGAGTATGCTTTTATATCTCTGCTGGTGAGCTAAGAGTATTGGTGGCAGTGACATAGACAAGTATGAGACACAGAGGATCCAAGAATGTCCCTCTATAGTAAATACCAACTTATTCAGCTTAAAATAAACCTAACTAGGCCCAGGGGGCCCTCCCTCCTGTATATTCCTCTAGGGCATGGTGACCTCCTTCAGCACTGACAACACATTGTACTCTTGATAACTTTCTCTACAAATCTATCCTATTCTGAGAGGTTCTCAAAAATCCCACAGACTGATACCAGTTATCTCAATCACAGTCCTTAGCATTGAATTTGCCACTGAACAGGTAGGTAACCATTGACCTTTGAAAAGGAGGGGCCGTAGGCCAAGTTTAATGGAGTTTCAGGTAACATGGAAAATGTCTCTGAAACTGAAGGGCTGGGTTGTGATATCTTTCTCTATTTGGAGCCTGAGAAAGTATCTGAGAAAGATAAGGTTTACTTGCCCCTCCTTCCAGCAGTTTTATGTTGTTTGTCTTATAATGGGTCAAACTGTGACTAGTGCTTGTGTTCTATGCTCAGTACCTACCAGAAATGTACCATCAGCAATCACAATGAACACTATGAAAAAAAGATATAGAAGAATGGTGCTGTGGAAGCTCCTTCAGGCAATAACTTTTAAGATACCAGCCCACTTGGGTGTGGTCTCTTATAATATAAATGCCAAGGTAAAGAGTGAGCTCACTCTCTCTCTTCCAGCTGCTGGATTCAGTTCCTGTTCCCCGTTCGTGCAGAAGACTGTGATCTGTGGGTCTACACCTAAATAAATAACCCTTTATTATACTCTATTATAAGCTAGTGTGGTATTTCTTTATAGTGTCCATCTTTAGAACATGCTGTGAATGACACCAAGGAAATTAAGGCCTCGCCTTGGCAAGAGTACAGACTTGACAGAGCAGTGACAGGTGCTTCATGAAGGTATGTAGAACATGGTGCTGACACATCAGAGAAGAGACCTTAGGATGCCACTCAGTAAACTGGCATTTCTGTTTTGGTGTGAGCTGGAGGATATATGCTGAACCTTCCTGAAACAGCACTCTGTCTTTAGGCTCACCAGAGGAACTGGGATGGGGTAAATAGGACAAGGTTCCTCGGACTCAGATAGTTACTGCTCCACTCTTGTTCTCTGGTCCTATTTATAATCTGAGAGCCAATGTCAGGAAAGCGTCTGTAGCATTGCACTCTGTGTGCCTGATTGTGTGCAAATGGCAATGCTTGTGACAGGCAGCACGGATACCAAGTGACTGACATGGTTTCTAGAGCTCAATCCCTTGCAGAGGAGGGTGTGACCACTATGGGCTCTGGGGGTGGGGTGTAATGGTGCTGAGAAAGCAGCTAAATAACACCTCATCAACTCACCAACTCACCATCACAGTGCAGACTCTAAAGTCAAAGCAGCATTGAGCCACCAATGGCTTGCTGAGTGAGAAAGACACACTATGGACTGTCCCCAGATCCACGCAGACAGCTATGCTCTCATGAATTGGACGTCAGTGAGGACTTTCCTCTCTCACTGTGCTTCTGTGGCCTTAGTACCTTGGCCTTCAGGGGAATGGAAAACTACCAGGAAAAGACTCTCTTACTTTGGTTGCCTGCTGTTGCCTGGATGGTACATAAATGGTGTTTATTGTCCTGGGACCCCCATGTGCTTTCCCATGTGTTGTTTCTGTCAAAACCCAGGAAGTTCATGCACAGCATCCTGGGGACCAGGTGGCAAGCCTGGGGTCAGGCACAGAGTTGACACCAATGCCCTGGAAAATCTGTGCTGAAGAGGGCAAAATAGAGAAGCGCAACAATGTTGGGTTCTCCCACCTCCCAAGGTGCAAGAGCTCTCTGGAGAGGTTCCTCCAGGCACAGAAGGGTGGCTCTCACCCAGCCATTTCTTATCTTAAATGTCCTAAATCTAGCTCTGACTCTGAGGTTGATTAAGAAAGGATAAGTGGGGGACATTTTGCAGCAACATTTTGCAGGTTCTGTTGCAAAGTTTCTAGTGTCTGTCTTCCTTTTGTGTCAGGTAGTTTCCCACCCCCATGTGCTGAGAGGAATGGTCTGTATCCCAGGGACCAGGACATAGTAGTGCTCACTCCTTAGCAGATGGGCAGCCAGTTTAAGGCATGTTCATACAGGGCTAATGGATGCTTGATAGTAACCCTCAGGTCTTGCACAGAAATTTCCTGATGACCTCTGTTGGGGGTGCAGACACAAGACAATGGAATCTCCTAATTCCAGACCCCTGAGCAATGTGAGGTGAAGCTAGTATCCAATAAGCAAGTGCCAGGGGAGCATATATTTCCAGGCTTGTTTTCCACCCTGCTGGGAAGAATGCTTTGCTGAGATCCTGAAAGTATTGCTGGTTCTCCTGAAAAGATAAAGTGAATCCAAGATTGGGGAAGTCAAGTATACAGGATGGTACAGAGGGTCAGATATGATACAGACTCTGGATTCTAGTTTAGATTATTTATTTACCATCATGATATTTACGCTTCTGATGCCAAAAGTTGAAATATTCTTAGTAGAAATTTTCTACTGGTCTTCAGGGGCCTGCGAGTTCATAAGCGAGGACTATTCTTTATGGGCTCACAGATTACACACTTGTAATCTGAGGAGCCCTCCTGCTCTTCATCGGGAGATTCGTTTGTTGGCCTTCCTAAGAGGGTAGACAATAGGGCAGAACAAGAACTGTTGTACAGAGACATCATAGAACTTAAAATGGGTTGATCTGATGAACTAGCACTTGGATTTTCTTCTGTGCCTTGAATTCCAGGAGCAGTTGGGGGCCCACATATAATAGTGCCTGAGGTATCATCTGCAATTGGGTTACTTGACTCCCCCGGAAGCTGCATTTCTAGTGAACATGGAGGAATAAATTTCATAGCCCACACAGCAGAGAATACAAAGCCTTGATTTCCTTTGGATGCCTGGTCATTGGAGCTTTTCTTCTTGGCATCTTCACAGTCTTCCTCAGGTTTGCGATGGAATCGTGGAGAATATCTGGTAGGTGACTTCTTCTTTTTTGAAGTTGACTCTTGAGAAGATCTAAGTGGAATGGGTACACAGAGAGCTTGGTGGGCAAGATTTTTTAGGTCTTCTTTGCCCCAGATATACTCAACAAGTCCAGGCTTATCTCTCTGAAAGTTGAAGTGACGGTACATCTGAAACAAAATGAACAGTTTAGCTATCCTAAGATGAAATATGTGTTGATCCCCACAACCCTCTTCACCACCAGTCACATTGTCCTAGTTTGTGATTAAAAAATAATGAGTTGGTAATGATTCTTAAACAGTATGTAAGTTAAGACGGTCACACATACATACATACACACACACACACACACACACACACACACACTGTTGTACATGCATGCACCACTATATGGCTTTTCATAGCCATTCTTCTTGTTTGAATACTTTTAGGTGGGCCTTATGTAATTTAAGAACAAAGCCATTACATTCAAAATCTACTTTTTTGACATTTTAGTGACCCTCCTGCTAAAATAGAACTGACATCATGTATGGCATGGATTGGGGGAGATACGTGTATGCTTCTGTTGTTAAATTAGGACAAAAATACTTTGTACATTACCATTATTCTCTTGTACTCTTCAGAGAAAGCCACAGATGTCTCAGGGTATATCTTTCTGAATCCATATATGTTGAGCTGGCGAATAAAACTCTTCAAACTGTCTGTTTCAAAAATCTTCTTTGCCCCCTTTAGATGAAGGACCTCTTTCTGGAAAAGGTCTACCTCAATCATTATGGTGTCTCCTTCCTTAGTCCACTTCACTGACTTGAATGCCTCATTCTGCACAATGGACCAAAGCTTCATGGGAAAGGGCAGACTGAAAAGGTTGGTGTTATCTTCCTCACTGGCTATAGGTTGGCTTTGGTCTTCAGGTAGTGGGATCTCTACATAGGCTTGATCTTGTATGACATCTTGATCATCTTGTCTCACCAGACCCTCTTTTGAATCTGCTTCTGAATCATGTGAAGAATTATATCTATCAAGAGCCTCGCTTTCTGGATCTTGATTAACAACTGGGCTCACATTGATTCCACAATTCTCTTCTACACTCTGACTAGCCATGATGCTATAATAAGTCCATCAGGAATGTTGTGAACAGCAGACCACAAGTCCCTGTCCTAGCAAGTCAGAGTGTTGGTTCCAGTAGGAACACCCAATAAATAGTGACTATAAATTCTAGATTCTCAGAAGGCATCTGTTGAAGTCATCATTCTCTTTGTTTGTCATGTCACTAAGATGGCTCATAGTCAGTCTGGAGAGGGAGGTCAGGCCAAGTATATGGGGTAAGCAGATAGATAGATAGGAAGGCCCAAGTTTTTCTTTTTTCTATTCTAAGATATTATGTAAATTCTTAGAACAAGAGCCCTATATGATGAGACATATCTTGTCATGGGACCTGTATAAGTTGAAAAGCACAAACACCTTTGCCTCTCTCAATCCTCAAGATTGGGAATGGTTGTTACTATTTTCTCTGTTTAGTTCAAGGACCAGCCAATCTTGGGTATTAGGATGAGTATATATATCTTAGGCAAAGTGGTCTAGCTTTGTTTATACCATATACTTGTCCCCCATCCCACCCCTATCTTATTCTTGCATTGGTTTCTTCCAACCACTCCTCTGATTTTCATAGAGATCCTGATAAATAACTCATTTCCCTAAAATCTAATCAGCTTGTCCCCTAAGTCATGTTGTGTGCCCAAGTAGGATGAGATGGACATACTCATCTGATTAATTAATGGTAGAAATTTTCTAAGCAGTTTTGTTTGATTACATGGCCACATCCTCATTGGTATTTTGAATTTCCATGTACACCTTGACTTGCCAACAAATCACTTTGTTCTTTGGGTCAAGACAGAATAACTAGTCACTTCTGCTTCTTTCCTTTCTTTCTGTGCCTTTACTTTCTCCAACCCCCTTGTTCCCTCTCAAATTTGTGGCCCGTTTTTCTTTGATTGTTACTATTACTACACACAAATTGTTACATATACACAAATAAATAAACAAACAAAACCATATAAGTCCATTTAGTGTTGCTTACATGTATATGTTTTTAGGCTGACTGACTTCTTATTGCATAATCAATTGGGGGCTAATCCCTGAAGAATGATAACTCTCCCATTGTCAGCATTCCTTAGTTGTCTATAGTTCTTTGTCTATGGATATGGATCTGGTGAAATTTCCCCCTTCCATGTATTGGTATTGTCCTTGTAATCTGGTTTCATTGAAACCTATGTTAAGGAAAGTTTCTATCTGTTTAACTAGACACAACTAAAATAAGTCAAACTGATATATCCTACTGTGTAGTGATAAGGAGCGGCGGGCTACACTCCTGGCACCTGGCCGCCCGCCCGCACGGCTAGCTTTATACCTGAAATAATTACACAGAAACTATATTCTTTAAACACTGCTTGGCCCATTAGTTACAGCCTCCTATTGGCTTGCTCTTACATATTGATCTAACCCATTTCTAATAATCTGTGTAGCCCACGAGGTGGCTTACCAGGGAAGATCTTAACCTACGTCTGTCTGGAGTGGGAGAATCATGGCGACTCTGACTCGGCTTCTTTCTCCCAGCACTACTGTGTATTTGAAAACCATCTACACAGTTGTAGTGCTTTAGCTGTGGTAGAAGGTGAATTTCTTCTTGAATTTTAATTATATATAACTTATATAAATATATAAATAATTATATGATGAATATATTTATATATATTTATAATTATATATATCCACATTTAAATACAATCTTCTGAGTTCTTTTAATGCTTGTCATATGTATTTGTGTTTAGGGCTTACCACTTGGGATTAGAGAACCTATCATGGGTTCTTGTCCATGGAGAAGACTGAATCTTCCTCTCTCAGAAGTCTTTGGTTGCCTATAGTTTTTAATCTAAGTATGGAGCCTTATGAGATTTCCCCATGTTGTCATTGTGCTAATCTTACATAAAAGGCTATCTCATAGTAGAAATCCTGGTCCTCTGACTCTTACAATCTTTTTATCCCCTCTTCCATTATGTTAACTGAGCTTTGGTTGTACGGTTGTATTTTAGGTGTATTTTTTAGAGTTGGGCACTCCACAGTACGTTTCTCTCTGAATTTTGACCAGTTGTGGATTTTTGTAACAGTCTGTGTTGAAGGGAACTTAGAGGAATGTAAGCAGGAGGGGGTGGGGTGGCAAAGGTAGGCTCCCTGGGATGGTGGCTTATTTTTCTCAGAAGATGCTGAGAAATATCTGGAATGCACAGGGGCATATATATAAGCAGTGCTAGTGGGGGAAAGGGAAGCACCAAGGAAGAAAATACATTACCCAAGCCAGCATCTGTTTAACAGACTTCAAGCCTTAGGCTTCACCTATCCTAAAGGAATAAGGCTGTTCCTTTCCTTTTCTCCATGACTATAATTTGCTGTCTTTCCCTATTGTTCAGTTCTTTGTTCATGCAAGAGAGTTTCATGCCAGTAATTCCATAAAACATTGCCAACCACACTGGTCCTAGTTATACATGGCACCCTTTTCTTTGCAGTTTTACATTAATTTATTTATTGTGCTCTCAGAGTTGGTAGTAAATGAAAATCTGCCATGTTGCAAAGCCAAGGAGGGAGGAAGCAACAGCCAAAGTGGCTGCTCTGGTCCTAGACATGCCTACTTAACAGTTCACAGCAGTGATAAAAAAGGATTAAGGATGTGCAATAAAGACAGATTCAGACAGAAATAAACCTGCGAACCAGTCATGGTGTGTTTTAAAAAAATGTACATAGGCTTAAGAAAAAAAAAGAAAATAGGTATAGGCAGTTATAGAAAGAAATAGTTTTTTAAAATAAAACAAAGTCTTTAAAGAGGCAGTAAAAGTAATATAAAAGAGTACCACAGATTAAAGGAGTAAAGATAATAAAATAAATATTAAAAGTAATGGAGTAAAAAAATAAGCCATGTAAAGATGTAATAAACACAAAGAGTCTGGATTATGTATATTAATGTTGACTGTTAATAAGTTAACTGCTGAAAAACATTTGATTCTAAGCTAAACTAAACCAACATATATACTTTAGAGGTATCTTGAGTCTAAGGATATGTTACTTTAGAAAAGAGGTTCTGCTTTTGTTTCCATAAAAGATGAGAACCTGTGGATTCCTTCCTTGCTAATGTGGCTTGATGGACCAAGACCCCCCCCAAAAAAAGTCTCTGTGAACCCTAAAAATCCTTTGTCCAACAAACAGCAGAAAGCAGTATGGAAAAAAACTATGCCCAAATTCTCAAAATGATTGTTTATGAATGTTTGTTTTCATTTAAAGTGGGTTGATTGTAAGTGGTTAATGGTCACAGTAAATCTCTTTCTTAAAGGGGTAATATGATATATGAATAATTTACACTGATATGCTCCTTGGTTTATTGATACAAATTTAAGGTCAATTTTGTTATATGTATATTTCTATTCTTGTTTAAGGTATTATGTTTATACAGCTCACTTAAAAATGTAATGCATAATTTAAAAATATGGATTAATAGATAGTCATCTATAATAGTCAAACTATAGTCACATTAGTTAAGCTTTCTAAATGCACAGAGATATATTTCAGATGGATAGGTATTCCTCAAACTTTTAAAAGACCTACAGGATATGACAATTAAAAGGTTTTAAGAACTTAGACTTTTCCTGACAGTGAGATATGTCTCCTTCTGGCAGCACCAATTACTTCAGAAAGGTTGATGGACATTGAAGAAACTGGTTATGAAATTTGCCTTCAATGTGACAAGGCTAGCCATTTGGTCAAAAAACTGCTTTTGCCTGGACTGTTGATGCATGCTATATGAACTGGACATGCACAGAAAAATGACTGTTGAACTTTCCAAAAGAGAGAAGGGTCCTTCAGGGTTCCTGCTTCACAGAAGAAACAGCCAGACATTCTGCAGGACACAGAAAAAAGCAGCAGATGAACTTTGCCAGTACAAGGCAGAATAGATCTTCAAATATCCTGCTTCACTGAAAAGTCTGACAGACATTATGGGCCTATAGGCTGAAGATGGATGCTCTAATGTTACAAAAGAACTTTGGGTGACACTCCAGGCAGCAAGATGCTGCTGTCAACTCTAGAACTTTAAAAATTGCTTACAATGCTCTTCCTGTTCACTTTGGTAATATTATATCCTTCTGGGGTCTTTGATGGAGTTGAAGGCAGACAGTAGTAGTTATAGTTTTCCTTAGTTATGAAAAAAGATAAATTAAATATGAAACTTTGGAACCACAAAGAAATATTGTAACTATAGCTCCTGCTTGATATCTGTTTTGTTATATGTAGTTTTACTATGTTAAAGTTAAACCTTCCTTTTTTTTTGGTTTTTCAAGACAGAGTTTCTCTGTAGCTTTGGAGCCTGTCCTGGTACTAGCTCTTGCAGACCAGGCTGGCTTCGAACTCACAGAGATCCGCCTGCCTCTGCCTCCCGAGTGCTGGGATTAAAGGCATGTGCCACCACCGCCCGGCTCTAAACCTTCCTTTTTATTTAAAGAAAGGGGAAATGGTATGGGATTCCCCTCTGTACACTGTGAATATGTTTTATTACTATTGGTAAAAAAGAAGTTGCTTTGGACTATGGCAGACCAGAATATATGTAGGTGGGAAAACTAAACTGTATACAGGGAGAAAAAAGGCAGAGTCAGGCAGACGCCATATAGTCATGGAAGAAGAAAGATACTAGAAACTTACCAGTAAGCCAAAGTCTCAAAGAGATACACAGATTAACAGAAATGGGTTAATTTAAGATGTAAGATCTAGCTAGAAATATGCCTGAGCCATCAGTCAAACAGTGTTGTAATTAATATAGTTTTGTGTGATTATTCAGGTCTTGGTGAATAGGAAATGAAAGTCTCTATTTATATGTCCCCATTCAAGACCTACACACCAATTTTCTAGGATTGGCCCATGATTTTAAATTTGATAATAGTTTTGTTCAGAAATGTTAACTGTTGGAAGGGGGCTTCTTGTTTGTCCTGGCTGCCCTGAACCGAAATAATCACACAGAAAACTGTATTAATTAAATCAGTGTTTGGACCATTATCTTTGGCTTCTTATTTGCTAACTCTTATATCTTAATTTAACCCATCTCCATTAATCTGTGCATCACAGTGAGGTTGTGACCTATCAGCAAAGTTTCAACTCGTCTGTCTCCAGTGGCGGCTCCATGGTTTCTCTCTGACTCCACCTCCTTTCTCCCAGCATTCCATTTATTTTCCCCTCCTAGCTCTGTTTCCCTATAGCTCTGCTATAGGCCCAAAGCAGTTCCTTTATTAATCAATGATATTCACTGCATATAGAGGGGAATCCCACATGAGTTAGCTACAGGAAGTACATCCTAAGAATGACTTCCAGGCAGTTCATTGATTATCAAAGCATACATCTCCCAGAGGACACTTTTTACAACAACTTTAATAGTTATTATTGTTTCCTTGATTTTCTGTGACCCAGTTTACAACTGTAGGTCCAGTTAGGATATAAAGTGGGGCCATTTGCAAGTCTCATTGTTGTGGTGCTACAGCTTCCTACTCCCTGGGGACATAAAAACTCTCCCTTGCGTCAAAGAGTTCCAAAATGTGAGTCACAGAGCACAAACAAAGCAGAGATACTCACTGGTTTGTTGTGAAAGGCAGCACTCAATCCCCTTTGCATAAATATTCCTCTGAGTGGCCTCTCTCAGCTTCCCTTATGTTCATATGTTCCTTGTATACCTAAGAAAGGTTGTGGTGGAAAGTTTCTTCTCTCAGGTGTGATTAGTCTTAACCACCAACTACTAGAAACTCAGTTATTGTAAGTGCTACAGATGAAGATGAGGATATGAAGAAGGAGGAAGAGTAGAAGTCAGAGGAAGAGCTGAATGAAGAGGAAAAGGAGGGGGAAGAAATAAAACAGAAGAGATTGGTAAGAGGAATAGGAAGTGGAAGTAGAAGGGAAAAATCTTCACAAATTGTTGTTGTACACAGTGAGACCAGATATCTTGCCAGCACCCAGGACTACAGAATAGTCATGGCAGACATATAAGTGATGTTATTACCTTTTCTCCTACATAATCCCAAAGCTCTTATTTCTCTGTCAGAGAAAATTATCTACTAGTGAGCACCTTCCAGTCCGCAACTAATCTAATCATTTCTAGACAGCAATTTCCCTTAGCCTTGATGCTTCCCCTACATTCCCATCTGCCAAGGCCATGCCTGCTTTCAGAAATGCTAATGGAAACCACTGTTCGCATACATAAAACCAGGTCCATTTCAGAGACAAGATGAGAGCAGAGGGTAGACTATGGATGCCAAGGTCCAGATATGCAGACGCTGATCCAGCAGCATCCTTGCAAGTGGGCCTCCACCAAAAGGGAGTGACTTGTGAGGATGAGAACTATGTAGAAGTTGGTCCCTGCATTCTCATCTGTGTCCCCGGGGAGCTGGTGCTATTTTGTGAGGTGCCTGGAAGTTGGGGGTCGCCTCATTGCAATAGCCAGACTGGAGTCCCCCTTCTACCTTTCACCATTTACATTCTGGTTAGGGGTGGGATGGTGACCACTTTGTGAGCTTTCAGAAAGAGAGATGGCCATGCCACACTTTCAGAGTGGAGGTGAGCACTTCAGGAGGCAAGAAATGGGCCCTTTTAAGGAGAAGCAGGCCCCTACTGAGGCAGCCCTTGCCTGTGGACAGCCTAGACACAAGGAGGGCCACATAAGCAAACAGGAACAATCTAGTTCCGTGAATGCTCTGCCTAGGCTCCACCTTCTGGAAGGCATTCGCTGAGGGAATGAGTGTCACTTAAATTGCAGGGTGCAAGTAGAACCTGAGTGGACCCTGGAAGGCCGGCTGTGGTCTGCAGGTCCCCAGGTCCCCAGGAGCCTAGTGAAGTCAGTGTGGTGTGTGCTGCCCCAAACAGGGTTGTCCTGTGGAAACTAGGCCCTTACCCTCTCCCTAGACCATCAGCCTTCCCGCTCGGGCTGGAATTCTGAAGACCCAGAGATGTGGAGACACATAACTTCCTCGGGGAATATGGACATGGGGTCTCAGAGGTCCAGCTGAGTGGACGTGAAGTCTCAAAAGCCCAGCTGAATGGATGTGGGGTCTCAGAAGCCGAGATGAATGGAAATGGGGTCTCAGAAGCGCAGCTGAATGGACGTGGGGTCTCAGAAGCCCAGCTGAATGGATGTGGGGTCTCAGAAGCCCAGCTGAATAAATGTGGGGTCTCAGAAACTCAGATGAATGGACGTGGGGTCCCAGAAGCCCAAATGAATGGACGTGGGGTCTCAGAAGCCCAGCTGAATGGACGTGAGGTCTGAGAAGCCCAGCTGAATGGACATGGGGTCCCAGAAGCCCAGCTGAATGGACATGGGGTCTCAGAAGCCCAGCTGAATGAACGTGGGGTCCTAGAAGCCCAAATGAATGGACGTGGGGTCCCAGAAGCCCAGCTGAATGGACGTGGGGTCCCAGAAGCCCAGCTGAATGGACGTGGGGCCTCAGAAGCCCAGCTGAATGGACATGGGGTCTCAGAAGCCCAGCTAAATGAATGTGGGGTCCCAGAAGCCCAGCTGAATGGACGTGGGGTCTCAGAAGCCCAGCTGAATGGACGTGGGGTCTGAGAAGCTCAGCTGAATGGACGTGGGGTCCCAGAAGCCACATCTGAAGCACACAGGCCTAGAGCATACAGGCTCGACTGTATGTGTTCACAGTCCTCCATCCAAGGTGAGAGCGACTGTGGGAAGAAGCCCCCTCAAGCTTTGGCAGCATCCACATCCGGGGACCTAGTGAGGCTCCGAGCCATTTTGTGAGGCTCCAGAAGGTCCCAGCCAGACTCGTCTTCCTACATCTGGGGACCTGGAAGGGCTTGGAGCCATGTTTCTTGAGGACCAGAAGGGTGTCAGCCACATCGCCCTCCAGGTATCCAGGCATTGAGGGTCTCACATGCATTTTCTGAGGGCCCTGAAGGGTGTGAGGGATGGACGAGGCGCCTCCGGCATCAGGATATGGGGGATTGGAGCCATTTTCCTAGGGCCTAGAAGGTTGAAGGGTGAAGGACAAAGCGGGATCCTTCTATCCGGGCCTGAGGGGCTTGGAGCCATTTTGTGAGGTTCCCGGGAGGGAGACCATCAGGCTGGGCTCCATCCATCCGAGGCCTGGGGGACTTGGAGTAATTTTGTGAGGTTCCCGGGAGGGAGACCATCAGGCTGGGCTCCTTGTATCCGGGGATGGGGGCTTGGAGTCATTTTGTGAGGTTCCCAGGAGGGAGACTATCAGGCTGGGTTTCCTATATCCGGGGATGGGGGCTTGGAGTCATTTTGTGAGGTTCCCGGAAGGGAGACCATCAGGCTGGGCTTCCTACATCCCGGGATGGGGGCCTCAGAGCCATTTTGTGAGGTCCAGAAGGACCCAGCCAGGCTCGTCTTCCTACATCCGGGGACCTGGAAGGGCTCGAAGCCATCTTCCTTGGGGACCAGAAGGGTGTCCAGGCATTGATGGTCTCACAGGCATTTTCTGAGGGTACTGAAGGGTGTGAGGGATGGACGAAGCGCCGCCGGCATCAGGATATGGGGTTTTGGAGCCATTTTCTTAAGGGCCTAGAAGGTTGAAGGGTGAGGGCTAAAGCGGGCCCCTTCTATCCGGGGCTGAGGGGCTTGGAGTCATTTTGTGAGGTTCCCGAGAGGGAGACCATCAGGCTGGGCTTCCTACATCCGGGGATGGGGGCTTGGAGTCATTTTGTGAGGTTCCCGGGAGGGAGACCATCAGGCTGGGCTTCCTACATCAGGGGATGGGGGCCTCAGAGCCATTTTGTGAGGTTCCCGGGAGGGAGACCATCAGGCTGGGCTTACTACATCCGGGGCCTGGGGGGCTTGGAGCCATTTTGTGAGGTTCCCAAGAGGGAGACCATCAGGCTGGGCTTCCTACATCTGGGGCCTGGGGGACTTGGAGTCATTTTGTGAGGTTCCCAGGAGGGAGACCATCAGGCTGGGCTTCCTACATCTGGGGCCTGGGGGCATTTTGTGAGGTTCCCAGGAGGGAGACCATCAGGCTGGGCTTCCTACATCTGGGGCCTGGGGGCATTTTGTGAGGTTCCCAGGAGGGAGACCATCAGGCATCTCATGCTGCATTGGGCACCTTTAGGCCAATGTCCTAATTTGTGGTGCCTGGGGTCAGTCAGAGGGCTCTTCCTGCTCCCTGGAATTGGGAGCCTGGAGCCATTTTGTGACCTGACTAGAAGCGTGAAGGCCATGCCATGTTTTCTGAGTGGAGATGAGCAGTTTCTGGGTCGTCAGAGGCCCCTTTAGAAGAGAAAGTTGTCAAACATGCTAGTGTTGAACCTTTGCTTAGCTTTGGAGTTGGCCTTACCTTTGGAGTTGGCTAGGAGCAAGTTCAAGAGTTGCCTAGACAGAAGCTCCTCTCATTTTCATGGTCAAAGTCAGTGGGGAAGAGTAGACAGGGGAAGAAGCTCCAGAGAGAGGGGCCTACAGAGTTTCTACTGTGTTCCGGTAGTGAGCACTGCAACAAATGAGGGCCCAGTTGCCCTAAAAGCATTGAACTAAGTCAGTCACTGTAGACAAAGGAGTGATGTTTTTCTCCTCTTTGGTTTGTTGTTCTGTTTCTTGAGACAGGGTTCCTTGGTGTGAGATTGGGCTGTCCTGGAACCAGCTGAGTCGACCAGGCTGGCCTCGAAGTCAGGGAGGTCTGCCTGCCTCAGCCTCGCTAGTGTGGGGGTGAAAGGTTTGTGCCACCACCACCTCCGCTCCTCTCAAAGGAGTGACTTTTAAGAGGTCCGGTTAACCTGACACTGGCTTTGCATTCACATGTCTGTGGGACCCTACTGGACTGAAGAAATGCGCTCTGCCTAGAAGGTACCCAGATGGTATTCCACTGTGGTGCACCTGGAGGAATTAACCTGTTTCCCCCTCCTTCCTCCTTGTATGCGCTGTGCCGTTCCTTCTACTGCACTCTGTGAAGGAGGAGGGGGATTTATCCTAGGATAAGGCCTCAGAGATGTAGTGGGAAGGATCCAGGGCCACCAAGGAGGAAACAGTCAGACTTCTGATACAAGACATACAAAAGCAGCCCTTGCTGTCAGCACAGACTAGGTCGACTGTGGAATGCAGGTGTCACCTCTGACTTGGGGTTGAGGGGATGAGGTGGACGCTCACAAGTGGCTTGGACCTGAAAGATGGATCTGAGAGTCAGGAAGGGCATTGTGAGGAACAAGGAGGAAGGAAACTTCAGAATGTGTGAGAAAATGCAGGGCCTGCCCCCTTTGTCCGTCTTGAGCAGTCGGGGCCCTGGCATATCCAGAGTCGAGACAAATTCACATCTGTGTCCTTTCTCAAGGCTGTGAGCCTTTTCAGCGTCGGGGACCACCACAGCCCAGAGGGGAGCAGGCCTGATCGCCAGAGGTGATATTCATTTTCCATCAGGACTCCAGGTGAGCTGTCACGGTCGGAAATGAACATGCAAAGAGGGACTCGTTCCCCAAACAAGAAGACTTCATAAAGCATGGGCACCCCTCTTCTCATGCGGGGGGGTGGGGGGTGGGGGTGGGGGGATGGGTGGGAGGGTGCGAGTGGGGTCTTCTGTGCCTGGCTTCCTTGGACTGCATGACTTGGGTTGAGAATTCTACCGGGAATGATTATTTTGTTCCTAGGGTTGATATCAGATCAGCAGTGGCAGCCACGTCTGGAGAGCAGCGGGATTCTGCAGAGTGTGGGCCTCCCCTGAGGACTGAATCTGAAGGGAAGAGCCAGAGGACCTCATTGGCTAGGTACGACCCGGATTCGATGCCCAGGGGCACCAAGGGTTTGCATACTTCAGCGCGCTAGAGTCCTTGTAGAGGTGGGAGCCCTGTAGAGATGAGCCCTGAACACATGGCCATCATGGCTGTTCCCCCACAGGAGTTGATGAGCTGTGCCACCAGCTCTTTTCTCCTGAGAGGATGGTTATAGGGCCGCCAGGTATGGAACTTCACCGGAGCAGGAGACCTTGTCTGAGCCGAGTTCTTGGTTAAGTCAGCCCCTGGGAAGTTCCAGGAAAGGATCCCAGGAGGCAAGTGAAGGAGACAGTGGTCCCTCCAAGGACTTCCCTGAAGCCCTGTCTCACAGACAGTCCTGGGAGGGGCTGCAGGGCTGAGTCTTCTGCCCTGGTTCCAGGGAATAGTCTAAGGGAGCTGAGGTGCCTGCTAAGAGCACCTTGGCCTGGGTCATCAGAGGGAGGCTCGGGTCTGTGAGGAATCATGGTGAGAGTTGAGAGAGTCCCATTAGCCAAAGACAGAGAGTACTGCCTACCTACCTGCCTTCCTGATGGCTGTGGGAAAATGGAGACTTTCTTCCCCTCTCCCATTCTTCTTTCTTTCTTATAGGCATAGTCTCTTGCCTTAAAGACATGGGACCCAGGGGTCACGGGGAAGCTCCTGGAACAAGCCATTGGTATAGGTGAGAATCGGGCTGGTAGACTGTTCTAGACCAAATGAGTCACACTGAATCAACCTAGCTCTTTTAGCCCTCTTAACTTCTGCCCCCACAAACGGGTGTCAGGAGGTCTAAGGTGTCCTCACTGCCTTCTGTTCCTCTCAGAGACACAGAAACTTGTTTTGAGACTTTACACGAGAAGAAGCACACACCTGGGGAGCTTCCAGCCTCTCAGAGGCACAAGCAGTACCAGAGTACTTTGGCCATAAGTGCACTCCCCAGGCGAAATCCTGTGACAGGTGCTTTTTGAGAATTGCCCAGGGAATAACTGTCAGAGTCCTCTCATCCTCTCCCTTCCTCCCCCAGGTCTGTGAGTCTTCATCTCTGTGAACCGCACCTGCCTGTCCTGCCTGTGTTCCCAAGGGAACTCAGCATGGATCCTACCGAGACCAGCCAGGGCCTCCACCTCCCTGACAGCGCTCAGTCCCAAAGGGAGGCAAGAGGTCTGGTGGGAGCCCAGGTCCCCATATCCGAGGCAGGGGAGGAGGAGGCCACTGCCACCACTTCGGGTGTGTGTCTCTTGGAGGAATGCTGAGTTCTCCCCACAGTGCTCAGAGAGCCTCTTCTCCCACCGCCATGGGCTTCATTGCAGTGGCACCGTCTGCTCAGGCCTCTGGCAATCAAGCTAGCCATGTGGTTAACCCCGAGTCTCCACTGCAGAATGGGCTCAATAGCAAGAGTGTGGATTTGGTTCTCTTCCTACTCCTCAAATACAGGAGGAAGGAGATAATGACTAGGGCAGAAATTCTGCACATGGTCATCGAAGATCATGAGGCACACTATTCCGTGATCTTTACGAAGGCCGCTGACTGCATGCGGCTGATGTTTGGCCTTGAGATAATAGAAAATAACCCCCTTGGGAACCCCCTTGTCCACTCCTACTCTCTTGTCCATGCTCTTGGGATCGCCTATGATGGGATGCAGCATGGTTTCCCAGGCATACCCAAGACATGCCTGGTAATAGTCATACTGTGCATCATCTTCATAGAGGACGACTGTGTCAGTGAGGAGGTGTTGTGGCGTATATTGAATAGGATGGGGCTCTATGCTGGGAGGGATCATTTCTTGTGCGGGGAGCCCAGGAGACTCATCACTGAACATTTTGTGCAGAAAGGGTATCTGGAGTACAGGCTGGTGCCAGATAGTGATCCTCCCAGCCATGAGTTCCTGTGGGGCCCGAGAGCCCATGCTGAAACCACCAAGGTGGAAGTCTTCAAGTTTTTTGCCAGAGTTGTTAAGCAGGATCCAATATCGTACGTTTTCCCTATGCAGAGAGATGAGATTGAGAGGTGTGAGGCCACGATCCCCCAAACAGTGGCACTCCTGCCCTGACCAGCACACATTCTAGTGCACTGGCAATTTCCAACCAACATCAGGTTGGGCAGAGTCACATCTAAGAGCTGTACCCTCATTGAAGTGCAGGTCGGAGAAGTTGGGAACCTTTTCTTCTTGTTCTGACTTGGTGATTTGAGCATTCTTGGTATTTCAAAATGTTGCTACTTTTACTGCAAGGTTCATTAGGTGGAGATGTTTTCCTTTTACAAATGGAATTAGGAAAGCATGTATTGTTTATGCTGATTAGGAGAATTTTATCATTCTGTAAACACTTGAGAATGACTCATATCTAACTTGTAACATGTTTCAAGATACTGTGGCATTCTATTTGGGATTACCCACTCAATCTGAATGAACTTGGATTTTCATGAAACAAAGAATAAAATTATTTTTGATTGCCTTACTAGTTTTAGCTTCCTATTCTGGTTAGCTTGTGAAAATGAGAGTTAAAATCAGGTGAATGCAGTCTCTTCCCCATCCCTTCACTGAGCAAGCACCTGCTCTGTGAAAGGACCTGTGTTACCAGTAAGACGTGACAAAAGGATTATCCATCCTTTTCTGTGAAAAAGTCAAGTTCAACAGCACCAACCCTGTCAGAAAGAACATGGGAATTCCCCTTAGGTCACAAGTGTAAGCACAGGAACTGTGCAGAGAGGTCCCCTAGGGTGAGAGTCGTCAGTGGTGTAAGCCAAGGCATTTCATTATGGGTCTCAGAAATAATAGGCAGGACCAGGCCCTTGGGAGGAGATGTGAATGACTTAGGACTGTGAGAAGTGAAACTCCTCTGAGCGGTCACTGTTGCTGGTGGACTTGGCAAGGAGGACTCAGGCTGGGGTGTCACTCAGTGATTGAACACTTGGATAACACAACTGGGGGGTTGTATCCTAATCCCCTGAAAAAATTCCAAAATGTACAGAGAGTAATCATGTCCTGGTGCTAGAGTTACAGATGAACACTGAACACTTGGATAACACAACTGAGGGGTTGTATCCTCATCCCCTCAAACAAATCCAAAATGTACAGAGAGTAATCATGTCCTGGTGCTAGAGTTACAGATCAACACTGAACACTTGGATAACACAACTGGGGGGTTGTATCCTCATCCCCTCAAAGAAATCCAAAATGTACAGAGAGTAATCATGTCCTGGTGCAAGAATTACAGATGAACACTGAACACTTAGATAACACAACTGGGGGGTTGTATCCTCATCCCCTCAAACAAATCCAAAATGTATAGAGAGTAATCATGTCCTGGTGCTAGAGTTACAGATCAACACAGCCCATGTACTGCATGGTTTACCCCCACCCTCTGCAAGGGATTTCTGACCCATGTGGTACAATTATGAGAATGTGAATCCTAGAACTCCTAGGAAGATCACTTCTGCATCCCTAGTCAAGAGAGACAGAGCTGACTACCAAAATAACTTTAACAGCTTATAATGTGTGTTAGTGTTGTGCCTACATAGTAATGTATCATACATGACCCTGGTGCACTCAGAGGAAAGAAGAGAGCATAAAACCAGATTTCATAAAACCAGAGTTAGAGATTGTTGCAAGTCTCCATGTAAGTGCTGGAAACTGAACTTTTGTCTTCTGCAAGAACAGCAAGTTTGTAGTCAAAGCTCCAGCCCCAGACAAGTTTTAAGTTAATAAAATTATTCATCTATGTATACATGAGTGTGAGGGTGTATACATGCATCTCTCAGTGCTGGTGGGGATGCCAGAGGACATACATCAAGTTGGCTCATCCTTCCACATTGTGATGGCAAGATCTCACTTTTTGCTGCTGTTGGAGTGTGTAGTCAAGGCTGGCTGACCTGAGAGGTTCTGACCCATTCTGCTTCTCACAATCCCACCAAAGTAGTGCTAAGATTACAGGTGCACCCTGCTGCATCCCAGTATAATGCAGTTTGCAGGGAAGGAAATGATAACCTCAGGCATGAGCAGCTATCGCTTTTATCATCTGATCCATTACCCAGCCTTAAGATTGCATTTTAACTCACTTATCTTTAGTGTAGTTGTACACCCTGCTGCATCCTACTATGTTGCAGGTAGCAGGGAAGGAAATTATATCCTCAGGCATGAGCAGCTATCACTTTTATCATCTGATCCATCTCCCCAGCCTTAGGATTGCATTTTAGCTCACTTATATTTGGTATAGTTGCAACCCAGATTTCAACATGTGTCCAGTGAGTGGGAGGATTTAGTGACATTTATTCATGGAATATCATTTTGTTTTCATAGACATCCCATGTCCACCTTTCACTATAGTTTTTTTCACACAAGCAACTTGGAACCAGGGCTTTACTGGCAGACAAATAATCTGGCCATGCTGATGGGCATTCCATTAACCATCTGAGGAACCCAGAGGCTCCAGCATTGGGAATTGTCATGTGATTCTAATTGGTCTTAACAATAAAAACCTCTAGTCAGATATTAGAGGATGAAAGCTGAAAGGCCAGAGAAGCAGAGCATCCAGCCCCTTGTTCTTACCTCCACAAAATCCTCATACTGAATGGGGTATCGTCTCTCTACAAGTCCTCACACTGAATGCCTTGAGCTCCTGTCTCCTCCTGCTGTATATTCCTCTCTCCTCCCAGGTATATCCCTTCCTGTTTCCACCTCCCCAGTCCTGGGATTAAAGGTCTGAGCCACCACTGCTTGGGTCAGTTTCTCATTACGCTGATTCAATAGCCCAGAGTGGCCTTGAACTCACAAGGATCCCTCAGCCTCTGTCTTCTGATGGCTGAGATTAAAGGTGTCTGCCACCACTGCCTGGCTTCTTTGGCTAACAGGTCTAGTTGGCTATACACTTTGATCTTCAGGCAAGATTTATTTGTTAAAGTACAAACAAAATTGTCACATTTCCCATTATGTGTCTAAAATAAAAAAGAATGTTATAACAAATATACGAAAACCTATGTCCAATAAGTACAATGGCTATATAAAATACACACATGCAATAAGTACATCAACAATGTCTATTCCATTTGCATTTGAAAAATTCAGATAAAGTATCCACTACATATTCCATCTTGGTGAGTCCAAAGTGTTGTGCATAATTCACTTTTTATTCTAACGTGTACTGCTGCTGTGGGACAATGGTCTGTACCTTGTCACTTGTATTTTAATTAAACACTGATTGACCAGTAGCCAGGCAGGAAGTATAAGCGGGGCAACCAGGCAAGATGTAGAGGTGGGGCAAAGAGAATTCTGGGAAGAGGGAAGTTTCAGTCTGCAATCCTCACCCAGACACAGAGGAAGCCAGACACAGAGGAAGCAAGATGTGGCTGCCTCTCCGAAAAAGATACCAAGACACGTGGCTAACACAGATAAGAATTATGGGCTAATATAAGTTGTAAGAGTTAATAAGAAGCCTGAGCTAATAGGCCAATAAGTTTATAATTAATGTAGGCCTCTGTGTGTTTCTTTGGTCTGAATGACTGCAGGACTGGGTGGGACAGAAATGTCAGGCAACACCTTACCAACTGAAAAATATCTTTTAATGTCTTTCAACCGTATACACTTGACATTCCTTTAGTAAAATTCTTTTCTGAGTCTGGTAAACAAAGAAAAATTTAACTATAACTATCTAGTCTTCACTCCCTCAGACACTTGAGAAGGAAATAATATTAACTTAATGAGCAGGAAGTACAAGCAAGCGATTTCCACAATTTGTAAGAGATGACAGAATCAGTGTGCTGCCTGCAAAGACATCTAAGTTTTCTCTGCAACATTGGGGCATCCATCTTAAATCTATAGGCCTAGAATATTTGACAGACTTTTCTATGAAGTAGGATTTTTGAAGGACTGTACAACCTTGTCTTGGCAAGGTTTGGTATTGTCACTCTCATTTGTGTCCTGCTTGTCCAACTGGACAGCAAACTGTCAGCAGTTGAGGTAAGAGTGCGTTCTTGATCAGTGACTTACTTTTACTACAAAGAAAATTAGCTCCATTTGGAGTTTCTCTGATGCCCACCATCTTCTCAGAAGTACATTAGTGCTGCTGCCAAGAGCAGACATGTCTGTCTCTTTGTCATAAAAAAAAATCTATGCTATTAAAACATTTATAATACCATATTATGCATATCTCTGAAGTGTTTAGAGACTACCTGTCTTCCTAAAATATTACCTTTTTGATCATGAAGAAAATTCCTAACATGACTACAATTTCAAATATATTAGATGTCTAACTGCTAACCTGAATTTCCTTATTAACCTAAATAGTTGGTAATAATAGCTTTCAAGAGTTCCATCTGTACGGGTGAGTTTGTGCTATCCAGGGGCAGATTGTCCCAGAAGAGAGCACAACCCCTCGCCCCCAGCTCCTGCTGCAGGGCTAACTTTCTTACATACAACCCAGTCCCCCAGTTCCCCCCAAGCCTGCCCTGCTGTCTCCTAGGTCCTTTGCTCAAGAACAATTTTCCGCTTCTACGCTAAGGCTACCCACCCAGAGCGGTGAGTGCCTGCCTACTGGGCAGGCCTCAAGGTCCCCCGCAAGGGAGCCTGGGCACCTTCAGCTTGTGCTGCAGGGTCTCCTGTGCTCTACTAGACCCCACCCTGCCTGCCACGTTCTTCCTTTAGTCCCCAGCTCATTGGGCTACCAGGCATCCCTGTTTAGGTGCTGAGGTGTTCCATCTGGATGGGTGAGTTTGTGCTATCCAGGGGCAGATTGTCCCGGAAGAGAGCACAAACTCTCTCCCCCAACTCCTGCTGCAGGGCTGTCTTTGTTACACATGAACCCCCCCGCCCCGCAAGCCTGCCCTGTCTGCAAGGTCCTTTGCTCAGGAACAGTTTCCTGCTCCTACACTAAGGCTACCCACCCAGAGTGGTGAGTGCCTGCCTATCGGGCAGGCCTCAAGGTCCCCAGCAAGGGAGCATGGGCACCTTCAGCTTGTGCTGCAGGGTCTCCTGTGTTCTTCTCGACCCGGCCCTGACCCCCAAGTTCACCCTTTTGTTGGTGGATCATTGGACTACCAGGCATCCATGTTTCAGTGCTGAGAAGTCCCATCTGGATGGGAACGGTTCCTGCTTCTACCCTGAGGAGATACACCCAGAGAGTCAGTCACAGCAAAGTCTGGACCAAGACACCAGGCCTCTCCTGGCTCCATTTGAAGGAAGAGATGGGCAGGCACCAATGCAAGAATTCCTCCAACAACCTAAAAGGCAACATGACATGACGAGAATCCAGGGATCCCAAAACAAGAAGAATTGTACACCTTACTCCAGAAGAATTAGAAGAAAATAACTCAAAAGTGAATAATATGAAAATAATAGAGGACCTTAAACAGGAGGTGAAAAACTGCCATAGACAATTAGAGATTACAAACAAAAAGGTAGAGGAAATGAATAAATCTCTCAAAGATGCACAAGAAAACCAATAGAAACAAGACAAAGCAATCAAACAGGTAAGGGAAATGGTTCAAGACTTGAAGAATGAAATGGAAGTAATGAAGAAAACACAAACCAAGGGAAGGCTGGAGATGGAAAATCTGGGTAAACGAACAGGAACTACAGAGACAAGATTACAAGAGATAGAAGAAAGAATGCCAGGCACTGAAGACACCATAGAGAAAATAAACACACTGATCAAAGAAAACAGCAAATCCAACAAATTCTCATCACAAAATATTCAGGAAATCTGGGACACAATAAAAAGACCAAACCTAAGAATAATAGGGGTAGAAGGAGAAGAAGTAGAGCTCAATGGTCCAGAAAATATATTTAATAAAATTATAGAAAACCTTCCCAACCTAAAGAAAGATATTCCATTGAAGGTTCAAGAAGCATACAGAACACCGAATAGACTGGACCAAAAAAAAAATCTCGCCATATAATAATCAAAACACAAAACATACAGAATAAAGAAAGAATATTAAGAGCTGCAAAGGAAAAAGGCCAAGTTACTTATAAAGGTAAACCTATCAGACTTACACCTGACTTCTCTATGGAAACCACGAAAGCCTGGATAGATGTACTGCAGAAACTAAGAGATCATGGATGCAAGCCCAGACTACTATACCCAGCCAAGCTTTCGTTTACTATAAATGGAGAAAACAAAATTTTCAGGATAAAAACAAATTTAAACAATACGTAGCCACAAATCCAGCCTTACAGAAAGTAATAGAAGGAAAATCACAACCCAAGGAGTCCAACAATGACCACAATAACTCAGACATCTAATGACCCTTCACCAGCACAACTCAAAGAAGGAAAACATAAAACTCTACTACCAAAAAAAAAAAAAAGAAAAGGAAAGGAAAAATGACCGAAGTTATCAACCACGGGTCATTAATATCACTTAATATCAATGGACTCAACTGACCTACAAAGAAGCACAGGCTAAGAGATTGGATACGAAAACAGGATCCAACATTCTGCTGTTTACAAGAAACAAACTGCAGCCACAAAGACAGACATCTACGGAAAAGATTTATCAAGCAAATGGTCCAAAGAAACAAGCAGGTGTGGCCATACTAATTTCTAACAAAGTTGACTTCAAACTAAAATCAATCAGAAGAGATGGAGAGGGACATTTTATACTCATGACAGGAACAATTCATGAGGACAAAGTCTCAATCCTGAATATCTATGCCCCTAATATAAAAGCACCCACTTATGGAAAAGAAACATTTCAAGGCAGTCATCAAACCACACACACTAATAGTAGGAGACTTCAACACTCCTTTCTCACCAATGGACAGGTCAATCAGACAGAAACCTAACAGAGAAATAAGAGAATTAATGGAGGTAATGAATCAAATGGACTTAATAGACATCTATAGAACATTCCACCCAAATAGGAAAGGATATACCTTCTTCTCTGCAGCTCATGGAACCTTCTCAAAAATTGACCACATACTCGGTAACAAAGAAAACTTACACAGTTACAGAAAAAAATATTAGTAACCACCTGTGTCGTATTGGATCACTATGGATTAAAATTAAAATTCAAGGCTTTGTTTGTGAGCTGCCCAACCAGCACAGAGACCTGATCTCAGCGCCAGGAGACCCAACATTGGGGTGAGTTTCTGACCCCGCGGCACCAGCCCAGGACAGGGAACTCAGAAGTTCCTCAACCCCTCATCCTTCTTGGGCTCTCTGCAGGGCCTCTACTCCCTGCATACTGCCTCTTTCTTCCTATCCCACCCAGCTTGCATCCAGAACCCTCCCCACCTCGGCCCCCCTGCCGACTTTGGGCTCATAACATCACCCAGCTCAGCCTGTCTAGGCGCTGGGTCCCACTGAATCCTCAGGGCAACCTAGCGGGCAGGAGTTTCTTTGTTTCACTAGCCTGCCTGCATTAAGCAAGGTAGGCACTTTGTGAGCTGCCCAACCAGCATGGAGACCTGATCTCGGCGCCAGGAGACCCAACATTGGGCACGGAGATCTGATCTCTGTGCCAGGAGAGCCAGCATTGGGGAGAGTCATCATTGGGCATGGTGATCTGATCTTGGCTCCAGGAGAGCCATCACTGGCAAGAGCCATCACTGGGAAGCTACATCAATAGGCAAGGAGACCTGATCCTGTAAAAGAAGATCCATAGGGGAGCATCCGGAGGAAGAGATGGGCAGGCGCCAATGCAAGAATTCACCTAACAATCTGAAAAGCAACATGAAGCCACCAGAAACCAGCGACCTCACAACAGGGGGACAAGAACACCTTAATCAAGAAGAAGTAGAAAAGGTTGACTTCATGAAAGTGATTGATGCCCTTAAACAGCATGTAAAGAATGCCCTTATAGAAATGGAAGAGAAATATAACAGAAAATTTGAATAATTGAATAAATCAGTGAATGATACCCTAGAAAACCAAGGAAAAATAATCAAACAGATAATGGAAACAGTTCAAGACTTGAAAACTGAAATGGAGGCAAAGAAGAAAATACAAACAGAGGGCCGGCTGGACATGGAAAATTTAAGTAAACAAACAGAGACTACAGAAACAAGCATAACCAACAGAATACAAGAGATAGAAGAAAGAATTTCAGATTCTGAAGACACCATAGAGAAAATAGACACACTGATCAAAGAAAACAGCAAATCCAACAAATTCTCATCACAAAATATTCAGGAAATCTGGGACACAATAAAAAGACCAAACCTAAGAATAATAGGGGTAGAAGAAGGAGAAGAAGTAGAGCTCAACGGTCCAGAAAATATATTTAATAAAATTATAGAAGAAAACTTTCCCAACCTAAAGAAAGATATTCCATTGAAGGTTCAAGAAGCATACAGAACACCGAATAGACTGGACCAAAAAAAAATCTCGCCATATAATAATCAAAACACAAAGCATACAGAATAAAGAAAGAATATTAAGAGCTGCAAAAAAAAGGCCAAGTTACTTATAAAGGTAAACCTATCAGACTTACACCTGACTTCTCCATGGAAACCATGGAAGCCAGAAGGACCTGGATAGATGTACTGCAGAAACTGAGAGACCATGGATGCAAGCCCAGACTACTATACCCAGCCAAGCTTTCATTCACTATAAATGGAGAAAATAAAATTTTCAGGATAAAAACAAATTTAAACAATACGTAGCCACAAATCCAGCCTTACAGAAAGTAATAGAAGGAAAATCACAACCCAAGGAGTCCAACAATGACCACAATAACTCAGACATCTAGAGACCCCTCACCAACACAACTCAAAGAAGGGAAACACACAAACTCTACGTCTAAAAAAGTGACTGGAGTTAACAACCACTGGTCATTAATATCACTTAATGTCAATGGACTCACCTATAAAAAGGCACAGGATAAGAGATTGGATAAGAAAACAGGATCCAACATTCTGCTGTTTACAAGAAACACACCTCAACCACAAAGACTGGCACCTACTCACAGTAAAGGGCTGGGAAAAGGCTTATCAAGCAAATGGACCTAAGAAACCAGCAGGTGTGGCCATACTAATTTCTAACAGAGTTGACTTCAAACTTAAATCAATCAGAAGAGATGGAGAGGGGCATTTTACACTCATACCAGGAACAGTTCATCAGCATGAAGTCTCATTCCTGAATATCTATTCCCCTAATATAAAGGCACCCATGTACGTAAAAGAAACATTGCTAAAACTCAAAGCAGCCATCAAACCACACACACTAATACTAGGAGACATTAACACTCCTCTCTCACCAATGTACAGGTCAATCAGACAGAAACCTAACAGAGAAATAAGAGAATTAATGGAGGTAATGAAGCAAATGGACTTAACAGACGTCTATAGAACATTCCACCCAAATAGGAAAGAATATACCTTATTCTCTGCAGCTCATGGAACCTTCACGAAAATCAATCACATAGTTGGTAACAAAGCAAACATCCACAGTTACAAAAAAATATTAGTAACCACCTGTGTATTATCAGATTACCATGATTTAAATTTAGAATTCAACAACAATGCTACCCCCAGAAGCCTACAAACTCATGGAAACTGAACAGTCAACTACTGAACCATACCTGGATTAAGGAAGAAATACAGAAAGAAATTAAAGTCTTCCTGGAATTCAATGAAAATAAAGAAACAACATACTCAAACTTATGGGACACTAAGAAAGCAGTCCTAAGAGGAAAGTTCATAGCACTAAGTGCCCACTTAAAGAAAACAGAGAAATCACATATTGGAGACTTAACAGCCCACCTGAAAGCTCTAGAAAAAAAAGAAGCAGACTCACCGAAGAAGAGTAGAAGACTGGAAATAACCAAACTGAGAGCTGAAATCAACAAAATAGAAACACAGAAAACAGTCCAAAGAATCAATGAAACAAAAAGATGGTTCTTGGAGAAAATCAACAAGATTGACAAACCCCTATCCAATCTAGTCAAACGGCAGAGAGAGAATTTGCAAATTAATAAGATCAGAAATGAAAAGGGGGACATAACCACAGACACAGAGGAAATTCAGAGAATCATTAGATCTTATTACAAAAGCCTGTATGATACAAAACTGGAAAATGTAAAGGAAATGGACACTTATTTAGATAAATACCATATACCAAAGTTAAATCAGGACCAGCTGAACAATCTAAATAGACCTGTTAGTCATGAAGAATTAGAAGCAGTTATCAAAACCTCCCTACCAAAAAAAGCCCAGGACCAGATGGTTTCAATGCGGAATTCTACCAGAACTTCCAAGAAGACCTTATACCTATACTCATTAATGTATTTCACAATATAGAAACAGAAGAGGCATTGCCAAATTCCTTCTATGAAGCTACAATTACTCTGATACCAAAACCGCACAAAGACTCAACCAAGAAAGAGAATTATAGGCCAATCTCACTCATGAACATCGACGCAAAAATCCTCAACAAAATACTGGCAAAAAGAATCCAAGAACACATTAGAAAAATTATCCATTATGATCAAGTAGGCTTCATCCCAGAGGTGCAGGGCTGGTTCAACATACGAAAATCTATCAATGTAATCCATCATATAAATAAACTGAAAGGAAAAAACCATATGATCATTTCATTAGATGCTGAAAAAGCATTTGACAAAATTCAACATCCCTCAAGGATAAAATTATTAGAGATTAGGAATACAAGGATCATACCTAAATATAATAAAAGCTATATACAGCAAGCCAACAGCTAGCATCAAATTAAACGGGGAGAAACTCAAAGCCATCCCACTAAACTCAGGAACACGACAAGGCTGTCCACTCTCACCATACCTCTTCAATATAGTGCTTGAAGTTCTAGCAATAGCAACAAGACAACATAAGCGCCTACCCTGCTTGGTGCAGGCAGGCCACAGAAACAAAGGAACTGCAGCCCGCCCGGGCGCCCCGAGGACTTGGACCCAGCGCCCAGACAGGCTGGGCTGGGCTGGGCGATGCCACACACCAAAAGAGGGCGGTGGTGCCGAAGTGGGGAGGGCTTGGACGGAAGCTGGGTGGGCCAGGAAGAAAGAGGCAGCACCCAGGGAGTAGAGGCCCCGCAGAGAGCCCAAGAAGGACAGGGGGCCAAGGAACCCCCGAGCTGCCCGTCGCAGGCTGGCGCCATGGGCCAGAAACTCACCCCAACGCTGGGTCTCCTGGTGCCGAGAGCTTAAATTTAAAATATTTTTAAAAAGTAAAAAAAAAATCAAGAAAAACAAGCAAAGAATTTGTGTAAGAAATTGAATATTGCTCTGTAATGAAGGGACAAAGTCTGGTCTGTTCAGGTAGGTCCAATTTGGCTCTCTGGAACTTACAAGAATGTTTAAATTTATAAAAAGAGATAAATTTTAGATACATTAAGAAAGTCATGGTTATGATAGTATAGTGTTAGAATAGATTGCTAGGATTTTATAGGTTGCTGTTAAGATTATGAACAGTTATATAATGAGAGATGAGGGAAGGGAAGAAAAGGAAATTATTAGACCTTTTAATGTTTTACCTGAAGCAAACCTTAAGGCACATGTGTTGGAGGAGAGCCACTTGTTCATCCCGGCTGCCCAGAACTGAAATAATCACACAGAATCTGTATTAATTAAATCACTGCTTGACCCATTAGCTCTAGCTTCTTATTGGCTAACTCTTATATTAATTTAACCCATTTCCATAAATCTGTATATTGCCATGTGGCTGTGGCTTACCGGGTAAACTTCCTAGCATCTGTCTCTGGTGACTCCATGGCATCTCTCTCCACCTCTTCTTTCTCCCAGCATTCTTTCCAGTTTTCCCCATCTACCTAAGTTCTGCCCTATCAACAGGCCAAGGCAGTTTCTTTATTCACTAATAGTAGTCATAGCACACAGAGGGGACTCCCACATCACCTCCCCTTTTCTGCTTAAATAAAAAAGCTTTAACTTTAACATAGTAAAATTACATATAACAAAACAGGTATCAAGCAAAAATTACAGTTACAATACTTCTATTTACTTTATCTTTTATCATAACTAAGGAAAAGTATAACTATAACTATCTATTCTTCAACTCCATTAAAGATTTCAGAAGGATATAATATTACCTAAGTAAACAGGAAGTACATTGTAAGCAACTTCAAAAACTCTAGAATTGGCAGAGATATCTCACTGCCTGGACAGGCACACAAAGTTCTTCTGTACCACTGAGGCACCCATCTTCAGCCTACTGGCCCATAGTATCTATCAGACTTTTCCACGAAGCAGGAAATTTCAAAGACAGTTCTACCTATATTGGCAGTTTGACAGTCATTTTCTTCTGTATCCTGCAGAATATCTCTCAGACTCTTTTATGAAGCTGGAACCCCCAAAGACCATATCACCTTTAGGCAAGTTCAGCAGTCATTTCTCTGTGGGTCCTGCATGTCCAGTTAAGTAATCCAGGCAAGAGCAGTTTTTCCCAAAAAGCTAACCAACTCCATAAGGAGCCTCTTCAATGCCCATCTTCTTGTTGAAGTAGCCTGTGCTGCCAGGAGCAGATGTGTCTCACTGTCACGGAAAGTCTTAAGTTCTGAAAACATTTAAATGCCATATTCTGAAGGTCTTTGAAAGATTTGAAGAATACCTATCTAACTGAAATATATCTCTATATATGTAGAAAATTTAAGTAACATGACTAAAATCTTGACTATTATAGATGACTATCTATTAACCTAAATTTTTAAATTATACGTTACACTATTAAATGAACTACACAAACACAATACCTTAATCAAGGACAGAAAAATACATATACAGTATAACAAAAGGTACCTTAAAATTGTATCAATAAACCAAGATCCATACCAAAGTAAATTATTCATCTCTATAGAATATCCCCCTTTAAATGTAAATAATTATAAATACTATTTGGGAATATGAGCGTAGTTCTGTCCATACTACTTCTTGCTATTTAGGAGCACTGTTAATCAGGTCTTTCATGGTGTGTCCTGTAGGCTAGGTTCATCTCAGTCAGCAGTTGGGCAAAGCATTTTCTTTTTGGAGATGTTCACAGCAACCTTTAAGGGGGCCTTGTTCCATGAAACCATATTGCTCTGGAAGCAATCCACAGGTTCTAATCTTCTGTGGAAACAAAAAGAGAACCTCTTTTCCAAAGCAACATATCCTTAGACCCAAATTTGGAAGGCATGATACCTTTATGATATATGCTGATTTAGTTTAGCAGCTCATACAATGAAATGTCTCTCTGTACTTAGCTCATTCACATGGTGCAGGAAAATTGTCTATATTCTGTCGATTGTGTTTCAAATAAATGCTGATTGGCCAGTAGTCATGCAGGAAGTATAGGCAGAACAACCAGACAGGAAGTAGAGGCAGGTCAAGGAGAACAGGGTGAATTCTGGGAAGGAGGAAGCCCATTCCTCCACAGTCCTGTGAATCCTAGTAGTGCACAGGGCTGGGCATCTAGTGCATTTGAGGCAGTCAAGGTAATTCCCCCTCTTGAAGATGAATATCCAAACACTGCCATAGTCGAATTCTTTCTGTATTTTTATTTTTTTTTCATAGCAACTTGGCTTGTCAAAGTAAAAGAACATAAAGACAATGTTGATATAATTTTATCATGGTATTCAGGATAAGAAATCCCCATGGCCTACCCTAGAGGGAACTGCTAAAACTGAATTCATGACCCCATAGAAAAGTGTCTCAGTTCCAGGAGTACCCAGTAATATACCAAGAGTAGCATTGGTACTCTAAGCAACTTACCACGAATCTTTTGAGAAAACCATGATTCGAGTTATTCAAGAGTTATAGCTGAAAAGCTGTTTTCTTGATGTCTGCTTGAGGTGAAACCTTCGGAAAATAAGATGATACTGGCTACTCAGTATATTGGCAGTTAACTTTTGTTAGCACTCTGTTTTGCTGAAATGTTAAGTTGCAACTTTGTTTCTCTGCCTTCACTAGCAAATTTGTACTGGGCGTATTATGCAAGCTTCTCTTTGCTTTAGCTTTTCTGCACTTTGCTATTCACTGGGAGAGACTTCACGGCTAGAGTTTGGACATCATCAGGAGAGTGGTCAGAGAAGGTGGTGTAGTCAGACTTTTTGTGTCCTGCCAGCCAGCTCCTGAATAACCACATGGAGGCTTATTAATTATGACAGCTCCAGCTGATAGCTCAGACTTGTTTCTCATTAGCTCTTATAACTTAAAATACCCATTTTTTATTAATCTATGTTCTACCATGTGGCTTTTACCTCTTTGCCATTTTGTGTGTTTGACTCGTTCTGCATCTGGCTGACTTCTCAATCCTTCTTCTTTCCAGTGTCCACTGTGCCTGGAAATCCTTCCTAGCTACTGACCATTTATCTTTTTATTAAACCAATCGCAGTAACATATCTTCACAGAGTATAAAGGAATATTCCAGCAAGATGATAAAATTCTAAGAGAGGGTCATGGTGCTTCAGTAGCTGGTTGCTTCATTCAGGTTAGTCACTCATAAACGACTCATATAATAATGTCCATGTCTCAGTGGGTGTTAGGGAGAATAATTACCACTTGTGGAATGTTTTCAAGTTTCCAGAAGAAAGATGATACATCATGGCAAAGCATGATTCTCCCAACTGTGTTCATCTTAAGCTTCCCCTGGGGCTAACCAACATAAAATTGTCATTCATGAAACTCAGCTATTGTAACAAAGTTGAGTATTACTCATAATGAACCCAAGTTAATGTTTAAGGTATTGCTGTGCTGATGAAAACAACAACTCTTAAATTGGTTGGAAGTAAATATGGTAGACTAAGTCCTCTGCTATGACGTTGTACTATTTTTGAAGTTGAAAAGTAAACAGAATTCTTTAAAAAGGTTGGCACTTAAAAGAACAACAGCTAGCAACAGCATTCTTGGAACATCTAACAAATGGTAGGGCTATGCATTATGCATGATCTCTCTGAACTTTCCTAACCAAAGTGGAAATGTAGGGATTTTTGTGTCCGTTTTGCAGAGGACAAAATCTGAGCCACCAAGATGTTAACTTGTCCAATAAGATGAACCTGGCAGTTCTAAATAGTATAACTGGGAATGGGAAAAGCCCAGCTTGAGCCACCACAAAGTTCAGACAGGAGCCAAGGAGACTCTAAACTAGATTAGGATAAGGATAAGTTCCACATCTTCAATTTGGGCATCCCGATGGATAGACCTTCTGCTAACGACAGTGGAAACCTAGGATGGGGACATGGTTGACAGGGTAGATAGATGACTTTGGTGAAAGATAATGTGAGTTTGAAATTGTCAGGATATCACAGTATGCTTGGAGCATGGAAAGGAAGTTTATATGCAAACTGGATTTAGTGGCAACTCTGGTAGGTGTAGCTCAAAGGTACAGTCAATTTTGGGGAATCCTCCAGACCTTGGTATGGGCCTGGGAGACAGGTCGGTGACAGGTGTCTATGATGATCTCACCCTGGGACTCCAGTTTGGCTTTCACCCTCTTAAGGGCTTCCCCTCAGTTAGCGCTCTCCATCCCTGAGGTTCTCCATCCCTTCCCTCCTCTTTTTGTAGTCGCTCTGCCCAGCAAGCTGGTATTGGGGAGCAAAAATAACCACAGCCGGTTATCCAATAACCTCCCGGCCTGGCGAGCGTGGAGCCTCAGCGCGCATGCGCGTTCTGGCTACGGAAGCCGGAAAGAAGTGTCAGAGGCGGTTGGTTGCTCGGGTTTCTGCTTGCGGCGGCGTTGGCGACGCTGCTGGCTTTGGCAGCATGAACCCTCTGTGAGGCGCAGGCTTCGCGGCGCGGGGGGCGGGGGAAGAGGAGGACGCCTCTGTGAAGTTCTCCGCCATGAACCTGAGGGGCCTTTTTCAGGACTTCAACCCGAGGTGAGGCGGTTACGTTGGCGGTGCCAGGCGGGGGCTTGGATTCGGGCAGCGGCTGGGAGAGGCGAGGTGGCCGCGGTGCTGGAGCCTGAGGACCCCGGCACCGGCCCGAGGCTCCTCACGGCTGCCAGCTGCTCTCGGAAAGCTGTTGTCGGCCTCTTAGTCCGTCCATCCACTTCTTCCTCCCGCACCAACTGGAACCAACCGGCCGTGGCCCAAGTTGCCCAGCTTGGAGCGGTGTCCTCCTGGAGGGAAGCCCATTGCTCTCCACTCGTCCTCTCTATCGTATTCCAACTTCTCTGTCTCGATTTCTCTTTTTCCTCACCTCACCGCTCTGCCTGCCTGTCCCCATTCTCTGTGCTAGAGCCATTTCTCTTGACCCTGACAACACCCCACCCCCCCACCCCCGGCCACCTTCCCAGATGTTTCCTCTAGTTCCAGCTCTTGGAGTTTTCCTTGGATTTATGCCTGTCTGCCGTTACTTTGCTTATTTATCGAACAGATATCTGAGATACTGAATTTTTAGAGTCGTTGCCAGGGTATTGTAAATCTTACATAATTCCTTTGGGGGATGAACCTGATCGTTTCCATACGCATTTTCTTAGCCTTTGTTGTAAGTTTATTCGCAAGAAGTCGGTATTGCTCTGCTTATTTCCAAGACTTGAAATCCGTAGTGGGCAGTGCAGAGAAAACACTGGCTAAAGTCTAAATCTCTGTCCGTTCACTTGCCAAACTGTTGTAAAACTGTTCTCTCTGCGAGGTGTGAGCTTCCAAAACAGAAACCACTTCCTGATTGTCCCCTTCCACAGTACTTCCCACCCACCCACCCCATCTGTCATATAGTAAGTACTTAGAAAACGTCTTTGGAAGTAAACTGAGTCAAGACCTAGATTGGAGACGAGGCCATAGGTAACCAAGTGATTCTTTGTTCCTCTTTAATAAGCTGTGAGGTGAGTTCACTTCACTGATCTCTTTAGTCCATTACTGTGTAAAAGGAGGATCGAAGACAGGCATTCAAGGAAGCTAGTCTTGTCAGTCCCAGCCTCCAGTGCAGGGATAGACGATTGGATGTATCGTGCATTCCTGAACTTTTCTAGCCCAGCAAGATCACTTTCTTGGCTGTTTGTTGGACATGAAAGGAACTAAAGAGAGAGGGAGAGGGTACTATTTGGAGTGCAGTCTTCTTTAAATTCTAAAACCACTGCTAGAGACTGGGTGCTCTCATTTGTCTTTGTGTTCATATTCTGACCTTGATCTGTGGATGTCACTGTTGACCTCGAAGTTATTCTGCAGAGAGGAGTTCATTTAGAATAACTATACTGGAATTTTTTCCTCTGCTGCTCCTAGGACAACTTGGGGATGGCACTGAAGCTGGGCACATCTTGTATATTTTCTAGAAAGAGAAATAAAAGCTGAATAGTTTTATGTCCTTGGGCAACTCACTTATCTGTCAGTTTTATCTATAGAATGAGTATAATTGTTCACAAGGCTATTGCGCCTGAATTAATGGCTGATTCCAGTGTTACAAATAGAAAGTTCTGTGACTTGTTTATTAGGGATCAGCTAGGCCAGAAGCTGCAAGGGGCTGTTTCAAGTTACCTGAGAGCTGTGAAAGCAGTAGTGCGCCACTGACAACCATTTTTTTTCCTTAAGCATTTTTTCCTCCCAATACAAGTCTAAAAATGATAATGAAATGCTTTGAAGAGATTTATAATAATCATTAATACACTTATTAGTGCTTGAATTCTAAATGGAGTACAATGCATCTCTCCCTGAAATAACTTAAAAGGTCTCCTGTAGGCCACCATTGTCCTGATTCAGTGTTATTAGTGGGAAGGAATAGTATTACCTTAAAGATGTTCCAAGAATACAATGATGAGTTTGATATTAACAGGTTAGATTTTCTTAGATAGTGGTGTTTTATGTATTATGGTTGATCTAGTTTTTAACATTGTGTTTTAATCTTCTCCATGCTGACAAAAGCCTTTCAGACACCTGGAGAGCAAACTGAGGGGCGGACCTCAGATCTTTGTGCTGCTGTCTTTGTCTCTATTCTGAACCAATTTGTGCATGTTCCTCTTACTCCCGGGCTTCATCATACCTACTTATTTAATAGGGACTTAGGTAACTTCTATTTACCATTGAAATCTCTACTCACTTGGTAGTTGCTGAAAGAAGTTGTCCTAGTTTCCCCAACCCCAATCTCTGTGGAATAACATAGTCCCCTGTTTAGAGCACTTATCTGTGCCCTTGCATGTGTCCTTTTGTTTATTTAATATTTTTCTCCCCTACTGAAATTTAAACCATGTAGGACCAAACCTGTGACTTCTATTACTGTTGTTTCTATGATATAACAGCTGGCTCTGTAAGTATTTGCAAAATGAATGGTAACTCAACAGAGCTTGTAGGAACAGTCTAGAACTGCTTTGTTCAATGACTGCTTTCCTTCTCGTTGTATGGACTATTTTCCTTTTATGTCCCTTCAGAGTGCAACTATTCCATTGATGAGATGGGAAGGACTTTGAGAGTAAAGAAGAATGTGCTCTGGAGATTATTTCTGTAGCACAGATATAGCCACTGTTATGGTTTGGTGGTTCCTACCTTGCAAGTCTTGGTCAGCGAAAATTCACTGTGATATTGTCATTTTTCTAGAAATAGTAGTAACACAGAATGATTCAAAAGTGTTTAGCACCCAGCTGTGAAGGGCTAACAGCTGACCCTCTACCTATTTCCCTCTGCCACAGAAGTGGTTGATCATGAACTTTCTTTCCCTAATTGCCTTTTAGTTAAACAAGTTAAAATTCTTGAAACATACTATTTCTACCAAGAATTCTTTTTGACTGCCTGAAGCCTCTAACAGCTTTACAGATTAAACAGACTATTAGAAGTTTACAGAGATGGGAATCTGATTCCAGAATGTCTGTCCCTGGGAGGTACAGATTTGGGTGTATGTGACGTTAAATCGGCAACCTGACTATACCACAAGGCCTCAGGGTTGTCTACTCTTTTGGTAGAGTTGTTATTTGTTAGAGAAGGCCCTTCAGCTCTGCCAGCCAAACAGCATTGAAAGGCTGTGAGAACTCTGCTTGGCCTACTGACTCATCTGTAGTGGGCTCGTGATGGGAGTGCAGTGTATTCCTTGGGTATTCTAGACTGAAACAAAGACTGAAAAATGCCTTTGGGGTGGGGATGGGGCTTCCTTATATGGACATGTAATCCTAATGAACTAAATTATCTTTGCAATCTTCTTGTATACTCCTTATTCTAAAGCTTCTCTTTAATCTTTGTAAGTTGTCTTTTATTTGAAATCAGGAGAAAAAACAATGTGATTGCTGGTGACAGTTCACTAAAGGCCTCTGCAGCCAGCAGATATGCACATGGTGTACAGACATGCATACAGGCAATACATCTATTCATATAAAATAAAGTAGTATGTTTTCAAAAGAATTGTTAAAAAGGAAGGATAGTGTAGTATGATCACTGCACATAATGTGTGCAGTGTTAAAAAATACATGCTGTTGACGTTAGGGTATAGTTCAGTGGTTGAGCTTTTGTCTAACATGCAGGTTTGATTCTCTCTAGCATTGTAAAAACTACATTGTGTTAGTTACTCCAAATAATCCTTAAACTTTTAGAAGTTGGCCACTGATCTGTCATTATGAGCGTACTGTCAGTACTGATAACAAATTACTGTAGGGATGACTGCATATCCATTGGTGGGCGTATAAAGCCACTGATAGAATATTGCCTTGACTTTTACTGATTAATAGTTGTTAATAATAGCAATGACTTATGAGCATCCACCATGTGTCAACACATTTTTGGCACTTTATTTTTCATTATCCTTACTCTTTACAATAGCCCTACATATCAGATATCAGCCTCATTTTATTTGATTTTCTAATTTTAATACTTTTTTTTTGTTTTGTGTATGTCTGGGTGCACATATGGCACAGTGTGCATATGGAGGTCAGAGGATAGCTTGCAGAAGTCAGTTCTCTTCTTCCAGCATGTTGGTCTTGGGGATTAAATTCAAGTCAGGCCAGTGGCAAGTGCCTCTGCCTATTGATTAATCTCTCTGGCCCCAGCCAGTTTCATTTTAGAGAGTCTGGACTTCTCTAAAGTCAGACAGGCAGTTGTGAAGTAAATCGAGATTCTAATCTAGGTCAAGTTCCTTCTGAAGCTTTTTGCTCTACCCTACATGTCCTTCCTTCTATGACAGTATGTTCAGTATACTGAGGGGCCATTTTGGCTAGTGTTTTTTCAACTTGGCATCAGCTAGAGTCATTTGGAAGAGGGAACCTAAATTGAGAAAATGTGTGCCACCCCCACAAGTTTGGTCTGTGGACAAGCCTGTGGGGGCATTTTCTTGATTAACAATTGATAGAAGAGGGTTCACCACTTCTAAGCTGGTGGTCCTGGGTTCTGAAAGAAAGCAGGCTGAGCAAACCTTGAGGCTTAAGCCAGTAAGAAGCTCCCCTCCATGGCCTCTGCATCAGCTCCTGCCTCCAGGTTCTTTCTCTGCTTGAATTCCTGCCCTGACTTCCCTAAGTGATGGACTGTTACCGGGAAGTGTAAAATAAAAATCCTTTCCTCTCCAAGTTACTTTTGTTCATGATGTTTTAGTACAGCAATTGAACACTAAGACAGGGACCTTTTATTTAGGAGTTGTAAAATGATTATACAAAGCAGACCTTATATTGGTGTTTTTATATTCAAATGTTATCATTCAAAGAAGTTGGGAAAATAAAATATACCCATTCCACTGCTTAGAACCCTTGTTAATATTCTAGAATGGCCTTTGGAGTCAGTTTTATAAATCACTTAAGAAAATCTATCTCAGTGCATTATAATAATCATTTTTGAACCAAAATAGTGACACCTAGTTTGATCATATATCTTATTCACTAAATTTGGCACTGGTTTAATTTTGGCAGTTTCCAAAACTCACATCCACTCTCAGCAAAGATTTGGCACTATTTATATAGTCGAAATAATGTATGTCAGGCTCTTAAGGCACTTCTGAGAGGCATGTTCTAAAAATGATTTGAGCAATCATAGTGGAATTAATGCTTTACCTTCAATGGGAATCGTCAAAGGATGTAAATTCCATTTACATGTATAATTTCTGATTGTTAAAATATTGCCATTACTTGATAACTTACATAGTTTTTATTGACTGTGATTTCTTTGAGGGTCAGGATTTTGAGGCACTGAGGAAATGTGCTGCATGTGTATATGTTGAGCATAAACTGGCATAAACCATTGGAAAATTCTATCGTAGGAAGGAAGCAGAGTATTGGAGGAGTATTGGTTTCTTAGGACACGAGAAATTAAATTTACCAATATTATGCTATGACTTTCTGATTGTTTTTCCCAGTGATGAGTCATAAGTATATAAGGTGACCAAAATTTTCAGATAAAGGTCTCGTACTGAATTTAGGAGTAGATGGTGTGTGACTGATAATATATGATCAGTCATATCTAATGGTTAAACCATGATTCAGTAGTCAGGAAAATTATTACCAAGTGAGATTTTTACAACTTGTCTCTTCAGTAATACTACAGAAACAATATATAAAATATATTATTTGCACAATATTTCACTTGCTTTTATCTTAAAGAATCAATGCATAACAAATCAGATGAGATAAATAGGCTATAAAGAATTTGAGTGTCCATAATAGTTTGTCAGTTAGAGCCAGTCTCTCACATCATAAACATAAATATGTTACCTAGAGTATGGTGTGTGTGTGTGTGTGTGTGTGTGTGTGTGTGTGTGTTGGGAGGTAGCTTACTTGCATCTATTTATACCTGTATTCATACTCTAGTTAACCCAGGAGATTTCACTGGAGAAACCCAGTGGGTCTAAAGGGTCCAGTTGCATTCTTTTAGTTTTCAGAAAACAGTTTTTAAAATTTTATACTTAGAGTAAGCTCTTTGGTGTCTGTTCATGAGCCTGAGCATTAAACTCCTTATACATTTCAGAAAGGTATCTTTTAAAAAGTATTATTTTTATTTTATCAGTATGAGTATCTTGTTTAATCTATGTACCATATGCATGCAATACCCACAGAGGACAGAAGAGGGTATTGGATCCCCTGGAATTGGAGTTCTAGAACTCTAGAACTCTAAAGCTGTTGTCATGTGGGTACTGGGAACCAAAGGTTAATCCTCTGTAAGAACAGAAAGTGCTCTTAACTGCTGGGCCATTTTGTAGCCCTTTAAATTAAAATTTGATGGCATTTAGAAGTAACTTGAGAGATTATTAGGGTACCACATGCTTGCGTTTAAAAATGCCAGCTTCAGAAGTAGGACACTTGGGTACAAAACTAATTTAATACTTCATGTGACGAGTTGGGAAGAACAGTAAGTACATTGATACAACAGTGACTGAGTGAAGGAAAGCACACTGGTGTGACTGATTTTAAAGCTATTGTATGCCTGGCATACTTCGTTTAGAAGACAACCAACGGACAATACTGATTATTTGTATTATGTTCTTTGGCAAGCATTATCTTGAAAATGCTAGACATTTCTAGGAAAAACTACTCATAATACTTTTTTTTAAATGGTAAACTCTGAATTTTTATAGGAAAATGAGATTTTTATCAAAAGCTTGTAAACACTACCATTGGCGTGGACTAGCTCTCAGCATTTAAACCACTGCAAAATAGGGCTGTTCATATTCAGCCCTATTTTGCAGTCCTTTATTCTCCCTTTTCACATTCTACGTCTTTTCCATGTCATTTCTCTTGAAAATATAACAGTTGTCTTTTTGAAGTCTTGCTTATTTCACATAACAGGGTAATCTAAAATTCTATCAATTTTCTTGCAAATGATATAGTTTTATTTTTCATTGTGCTAAAATAATACTGCATTGAGTATATATTCTACATTTTCTTTCTCCATTAATTCCCTTGATGGGTACCTTAGCTGATCCATAATCTTGCTATTGTGAATACTGACTGCCACAATAAACTTTTCCTTCAACTATCTTATTAAAAGCTGACTTATATTATTTTAATTTTATACTTCATAGTACAGTTGGATCATATGGTTAGTTCTATTTTTAAATATACTAATTTCCATAGTGGCTGGTCTCATACATTCCCAATAGCAGTAAATAAGATCCCACTCACTGCCTCCTAGCCAATATTTATTTTTATTTGTTTGAATTTGTTATGGTTTTCTTGATGATAACCATTCTGTCTGGGATGAGATAAAATCTCAATGTAGTTTTGATTTGCTTTTCCCCTTTATCATGTATTCATTGACTGCTTGTATTTTCTCATTTGAAATTATTGGTTCAGTTTATTGGTTAATATATTAATTTACTTGTGTACTCTTTACATTTTGAGGTTTTTAAATGTTCTGGATGTTAATATCAGGTGAATAACTGGCAGATATTTTCTCACATTTTGTAGACTCTCTGTTCACTTAGTTATATAACTTTTTTTTTACTGTGAAAATGCTTTTAAATTTACTGCAATCTTATTTTTCTCTCCTTGTTCTAACTACCTAGACTATTGGGTCACCACTTCTGACTACGTCTTGAACTGTTCCATATGTTTTCCTTTAGTAGTCTCAAAGTTTCCGATCTTTTGTTGAGGACTCAGCTGTTTGAAGTTTATTTTTGTACAGAATGAGAGATAAAGCTGTAGTTTCAGTTTTCTCCATGTGCCTATCCAGTTTTCCTAGCAGCATTTAACAGGCTGTCTTCTATCCTGTTCATGTAATCAGATGATTTTTGACAAAGATGTCAAATACATTAGTTACATGTGGTTCTGTGATGCCATTTGAAGTGAGGTACTGTGATATTTCCAGCATTGTTAATATTACCCAGATTTACTTTGTGTATTTAGGGCCTTTCTGTTTCATATAAATGTTAGGATTCTTTTGTCTCTATTTCTGTGAGAAATGTCATTGGAATTTTTTGGGGAAATTGAGCATTGAATCTGGAAATTACTTTTGATAGCGTGACCATTTTGACAATAGGAAATCTACCAATTCATAAACATCAGAGATCTTTGGATCTTCTGGTGTCTTCCATAGTTTCTATTATATTATGTTTGGCACAATGGTACCCCAAAGATATCCATGTCCTAATTCTAGGCTCCTGGAATATATGGTATGACAAAAGAGACTTCATGGATATATTTAAACTTACAGTATTAATTTCTGTTATTAATGTGAAAAAATGCCACAGGCTTATTTCTCAGTTCTATCTACCAAAACGCTAGGAATAGCATGTACTATTTGGATCCTTTGTTTTGAGTCTGACATTGTTAAAATCAAATCATCTGAAGGCTCTGGGCTATTAGTCAATTTCTAAAGTAATTTTGGCTGTTGTGAAAATTTAGGTCCCTGTACAGAAAAACATTGCAAAAATGATTCTGATAATAAAAACATAGAATGTATTTTCTTGAAATTATAGGACTTAAGTTGCCCTATTTGCTGTCTGTCAGCCAAAACTCATTCTTAGGTTTCAGAGGCTACTTCCATTCTGTGGCTTATTTTTCCTTCTTTTCCTTCAAATCCAGCAGTAAGAAATGGCAGAATGAACTCTTACATCTGGAATGTGTCTAATATTTCCCCCCTTTGCCATATCTCTTTGATTTTTTTCTTCCTGGTTTAAAATTAATTAATTGGTGTGTGTGTGTGTGTGTGTGTGTGTGTGTGTGTGTGTGTGTGCGCGCGCGCGTTTTCAGGTATGTGGCTTACATATCAAAGTCAGAAGACAGCATTCAGCAGTTAGTTCTCACCTTCCACCTTGCTGAGGCAGGATCTCTCTTCTTTCTAATACTATACGGGATATTTAGACTAGCTGGCCTGGGAAATTCGGCTGAGTCCCCTGTCTCCACCTCCCATCTCTCTGTAAAATTGCTGGGATTACAGATTTGCCCCACTACATCAGGTTGTAAGGCTTGTTTGTATTCCTGCTTTAACTCATTGAATCATTTCCCCAACCCATTCCTGTTATGCTTTTAGGAAGTCACATGGTCACCTTAAGCCTACCTGAAAAATTCAGGGCAGTCTCCCTATTTTAAGGTTACCTGATTAAGAGCCTTAATTCTGTTTGGAAGTTTCCTAACACTAGGAAACTTTTGTATAACTAAAGAACAAAAATCTTGGAACACTCTGGAATTAGAATAGGGATATTAGTCAGGGGTTGGGCTTAGTGCTTAAGTATTTAACTATCATGTATGAGGCCCTGGAGTCAGTCCTTGGCACTGTAACAACAGGAAAGGGAATGATTAGCCTGATTTAAGTGAACCCAATCTAATCATATGAATTCTGAAAAAAAATCCTGGTATTGGGAGAAATATGGTAGAAATAGAAGTTTAAAAAATGAATAATGAGAAATTTTCAATATGCTTTTGTTGGCTTCAAGATACAGGAACCTATGATCAAGGACTAAAGATATACCTGTAGTATTTAAGGACAGTCCCCAACTAACAACACAGAAACAGAGACCTTAGTTGCGCTTGGGTCTTCCAACACCTGGAATGAATGAGCTTGTAAACAGATTTTACTTAGAATTTCCTGATGATAAACAACTTGACTTTGCGGCTGAGCAGATTTCATGAATTCACGGAGAAGGAAGCAGCAATCACAGGGCAAGAACGGGTCTGCATGCGGTCCTCTGTATATACACTATAGCTTTCAGTTTAGTAATTTTATGGGTCTCTTGACTGTGGGAAGAAGTAAATCTCTAATTCTTGTGCCTTTTCTTGCAGCTCCTTTATTTTTCTTTTGGCTTGGCTTGTCCAGCCTCAGTATGATGGTTTTTTGTTTTATTATATTTTATTTTGTTATGTTTTGATATCATTCCTAGAAGCCTGTTCTTTTCTAATAAGAGATAGAAAGGGATGGATCCAGGTGGGAGGGGATGTGGGGAGAAATTTGGAGGTGGGGGGAACTCTAATCAGATTATATTGTATGAGAAAAGAATCTATATTTAATAAAAGGGGGGAAACAAACATGATTTTGGTCTGCTGAGATTCTAAAATCCAATTATGACCATTTGTCATAGAGAACTGTGAGACAGTTGATACTGTAAAAGATAATAATGAAGTCACTCCAGCATTCTTTTGGATAATATACCTGTTTGGTATACCCGTCTCCATCTTTTTGCTTTTAATTTATCTAACTTTATACTTACATGGGTTTCTGTTTTAACTTTGCTTATTGTTTGTGGCTTTCACATCATGCATCCTGATTCTTTTCATCTCCCCGTCCTTTGGTATCCTCCCTCTGCCCTTGAACAGCCCCCCCCCCATAAGATAAAATTTAAGAGAAAAGAAAAAAGAGAAAAACTATCATCAGGAAGCTGTAGTGTTACACAGTGACTCCCAGAATATATACCCTTCAGCCCATACATCTTTACTTGCAAATGTTCAGTGCAAAGTCATTGGTCTGATTCAAAGCCTCTGGTTTCTGCTATACTATTCATACTGGGCCCTCACTTGGACTCCTCTTAGGTATCCTGTTGTCCTGTGTCATAAGATTCTGCAGCTTTGGCTCTGCAGGAACGGCCCCTTCAAGTGCTCCTGCAGATAATACATGGGGTGAATGGTGGAGTGGGCTAATACATAGTGTTGGTTCTGTGTCTGGTGGTTGCACCGTTAGTCAGCCCTTCAGCTCTCACCGATCCTTAGCACCAGGTGAGCTCTATCACTGCTCCACCTAGTTCACCCTATGCAGCAAGGAGCAAGGGCTGGGGCTGGTTCTCCTGCTTTCAAGTCCTCTGGGCTAGCTCACCCACACCTACACAACCAGGGCCAGCTCTACTCTGTTGCACAGGTGCAGGAGCCACTCTCCTGAGTACTACAGCCAGTGAGGGGCAGGGACAGCTCTCCCACTCTCATGACCTCAGAGCCAGCTCTCCTGCCTGCCACAGATGGTGAAGGGGGTGGGGTGGAAGACCATTTCTCCCTCACTGGTCACCCCACCATATGGCAGATGAGGGGTGGGGCTAGGTCTCCCACACTCCTGTTCTCCTGGCAGTTCACCTGAGCCAAGTCAACAGGGTCAGCTCTGCTATGCTGTCCAGGTAAGGTACAGGGCCCACTTCCCTGAGTGATGCAGCTAGGGGGCTAGGAGGAGGAGGGTGTAAGCAGAGACTGCTTGTTTGTTTCCCAGCCACTCGAATGATCACACAGAAACTATATTAATTACAACACTGTTTGGTCAATGATTCAGGCATATTTCTAGCTATCTCTTATATCTTGAATTAACTCATTTCTATTAATCATCTATCCGCTTGAGGCTGTGGCTTACTGGTAAGGATCCAGTGTCTGTCTCCTTTGGCAGCTACATGGTACCTCCCTAACTCTGCCTACCCTCTCTCTCTCTCTCTCTCTCTCTCTCTCTCTCTCTCTCTCTCTTTCTCTCTCTCTGTGTGTATATATATATAAAAATTCCCACCTGGCTTTGCTCTGCTAAGCCCTAGACTAAAGCAGCTTTATTCACTAACCAATAAAAGTAACACATATACAAAAGGACATCCCACATCAGGAGGTCATCTTTCCCTCAGCACCACATAGCAGATGAGGGTTGGGGCCAGATCTCCCACACTCATATTCTCTGCTGCTCACTCCCCACCCTCTGCTTCCTTCACTCCCCCCACCCTTGTCATCAGGGTCAACTCTATTTTACTGCTAAGGCAAGATGTAGGACCTGTTCTCTGGAGTGCTGCAGCAGGTAACAGGCAGGGCCAATTCTCCCTAGTGTTGCAGCCATTGAGTGACATGACCAAATATCCTCTTGGCCTTTGGTGCCATCTGTCTATCTATCTATCCACCCATCCATCTATCTAGGTTTTTTGAAACAGAGTTTCTCTGTATAGCAGTCCTGGAACTCAACTCTGTGGACCAGGCTGGCCTCACTTAAAGAGATCCACCTGTCTTCCTGCTACAGCCTACAAACTACCTCCTGTCAGTAAACCCTGGCAATGCTGCTTTTGTCCTCTTTGTTACTTTTCCTAGTTCCTTCTGTTCTTCACTGCCTGTTGCCAAACTGTTGTATATTTTGTTCAGTTCCTTTTTTTATGCTGGGGAGATAATTTTTAAATTTGATTAGCTATGTTGATTATACTAAATAATGGGTTTCTTTATGGCATTTTCACATGTATATTATGCATTTTTTTAAAACTCATATTCACTCGCCATTGGCCCTTCCTGTTCATTTCCCACCCCCACAGATCTTCCGCATTTTCATGTCTTTATTTATTTTAGTGTGCCACTGGGTTTCATTAGGGTCACTTACAGACTCCTGGGGGAGGGATTATTTTCAGAAACATAGACTCCTTATCAGTGACTATGCCACTGAAGGAAGTATCTTTCCTTTCCCCAGGGGCCACTAACTACCTGTAGTCAGCAAATGGTGGGGCCTCACGAGGTACTGGGGACAGGAAAGGTAAATCTTAGTCCTGTTTTTATATCAAGGCTAGAAGTAGATGTGCTTGACAATGTAATATCATATTATTTCGAAGACATCTACCAAAGTCTTTTCTATTTGTGACATGAGTATGTGTATATATAGATGTATCTGTAATTTACTCAGGCATTTAAAGTAATATATATTATTTTAAATATGTGCGCCATATGAATATGACAGATAACTGCTTTTTTTCCTTTTGTGTGTTTTTTGTTTGTTTTAAATATTTTTTATTTATGCATATGTGTATGTGTGTATGAAGGAATGCCACTAGTGTGGTTCTGCCTGTCTGGTCCACGGGAGTTGGAGTAATAGGCATTTGTGACCCATCTCCTGTCCATGCTGAGAAGTAAACTCAGGTCCTCTACAAAAGCAAGTAGTACTCTTAACTGCTGAGCCATCTCTGTAGCCCCCTTTGTTTTGTGTTTAAGATAGGGTTTCATGGGAGCTGGAGAAATGGCTCAGTGGTTAAGAGCACTGCCTGTTCTTCCAAAGGTCCTGTGTTCAATTCCCAGCAACCACATGGTGGCTCACAACCATCCGTAAGGAGATCTGGTGCCCTCTTCTGGCCTGCAGGCACATATGCAGACAGAATACTGACAATACTGTATACATAATAAATAAATAAATCTTTTTTAAAAAAAGATAGGATTCCATGATATTTTGCAGGCTGGCTTGGAACTCACTATTTAGGCCAAGATGATCTGGAAGTCACAATGTTCCTCCTGCCTCAGCTACCTAAATGCTGGGATCACAGGTCTGAACCACCATACTTGGCTATTTTTATTTTTATCAGGACATTAATGTCCAAAGGGATACCTTTATGAGAATAGAATCAAATAGTCAATGACAGAGCTTGACTTTCCCCCACTCTCCATGTTGTGGTAAAACTAGCTCCTTCTGTTTGGCATGCTTCCTCATCTAATTTGTTTGTCTGTCTAACAAACCTCCAGTTACCTCTGAAGTTCGGTGGTCACCATGTCTCTTCTTCCTACTACCTCAGCCAGATCCCATACTTTCTTTTTCTAGCCGCCTTCTCACCATTTACACAAATATTACACTGCATCTTAATCATGCCTTTCTGTATACAGATTCTATCAGAAATTCTTTGGAAGCAGGAGACTTAATTACCTGCTTTTGTTTTCTTGTCCCCAACACAATGTCTTCTACATAGAACTTTTAAATAAATAATTGTTGAATTAGTGATTTTTAAATGTGTTATTTATTTTTATTTTATGTGTATGAGTATTTCGCCTGCATGTATGTATGTGCTCCCTGTGTGTGCAGGGCTTCAGAGGCCAGAAGAAGAGGTTGTACCCCCGGAACTGGAGATATAGATAGCAGTTAGCTGTCTTTTAAGTATTGGGAACTGAATTTGTGTCCTCTGGAAAAGCAGCCAATGGTCTTAACTATTGAACCATCTCTGCATCCCTGAATTAATGACTTTATGAACTGAAATATGTCTCTAATTCTCTTCATTATCAGCTGTTTATTAAAATGAGTTCTTTTTATCATTTTTCTTTTCTTCTAGTAAATTCCTCATTTATGCCTGTCTGCTGCTGTTCTCTGTGCTACTGGCCCTTCGTTTGGATGGAATCATTCAGTGGAGCTACTGGGCTGTCTTTGCTCCAATATGGTTGTGGAAGTTAATGGTCATTGTTGGAGCATCAGTAGGAACCGGAGTTTGGGCACGAAATCCTCAATATCGGTAATACTGCTTTATAAAACTCACTGGTCTATATCTTGAGAGAACAAAATCTTGGCGGTTCTCACCAAAGATGCCGTAAGGACAATTTCTTCCGATTCAAAGTTTTGTGAGTAGTGCAGTCCAGCAAACATGCTTGTTATTATAAAAAAAATGTGTTAGTTTGGATGGTTTAGTGCCTAGATAGCCCAAAGATCCCAAATACAGAAATGTTATACCATAGCTGATTAAGAAACACAGAAATACTCTGTGTGTCTTCTCCAGTTTATTTTTAGATCTAGGGTTCATTTTCTCCTACTCTTCTAGTCCTGGAGTAAACTGGTAATGATGTCAGAGAGTGAGCTTGGTCCAAAGGCCATGAGTCCCTCAGATAGGAACTAGGGAATGAGATAAATTGAGAGTCAGGTGTTAAGAAAGGAGGCAGAGCTTTGGGGGGTCATGGAAGTGGAGGAAGCCTGGTGTGTCTGGATTCTATGGGAGCCTCTCCCTTTCCTTTTTCAGAGAAAAGAGAGGCAAGGGGAAGAAGTAGCGAGTGAGAGCATGAAGAAAAATGCAAAAGTTTCTGATAGAACAGCTAGGGAGGTAGACAGAGAGGCAAAGAGCTGCTTAAGGGAAAAAGGATAGAAGAAAGCCACTTCAGCTTTAAAGGTTCTTGATTATCAACTCTTTAAAAAAGCTAGGGACAAAAGCAAGTGGTGGTGGTGCATGTCTTTAATCACTCGGGAGGCCAAGGAAGGCAGATCTCTGAGTTGGAGGCTAGCCTGGTCTACAGAGTGAGTTCCAGGGTGGCCAGGGCTACACAGAAAAACCCTGTCTTGAAAAACAAAGAAACAAAAAAAGCTGTAGTTTAGACTGTGTGAAATGCATATCCTATAGGTATGTAGGACTTCTAAAGCTACACACTAAGAATCTTAGCAAATGAAGCATGTTCTTGTGTGAATGTTTCTTTTTTGTTTTGAGAATATAATATAATTTTTCAAGATTTTGTTTTTGTTTTTTGAGACAATTGTTTCACTGTGTAGCCCTGGCTGTCTTGGAACTCATTTTGTAGACCAGGCTGGCCTCAAACTCACAGAAATCCACCTGCCTCTGCCTTCCAAGTGCTGGGATTAAAGGTATGTGCCTCCACCGTGCAGCTATTTTGTATTTTTAATCATGTGCCTGTGTGAATGTGTGTCCCATGTGTGAGGGTACCAATGAAGGCCAGAAAAGGGTGATAGATGCCTAGGGCTGAGTTATGGGTGGTTGTGAGTGCTGGGGACTGAACTTCAGTCTTCTGGGAGAATAATTATAGGTGGTTGTGAGCCACCCATTGTGAGTGCTGGGGACTGAACTTCAGTCTTCTGGGAGAATAATTATAGGTGGTTGTGAGCCACCCATTGTGAGTGCTGGGGACTGAACTTCAGTCTTCTGGGAGAATAATAAGCACTCTTAACCATTGCACCATCTTTGTATATTTATCTCTTTTATGACAAAAATTTCACATCTCTATTATATGTTTCTCAAAAATAAATTAACTAATTGATACCTAAAAGTTATATGCCCCCTTTCTCTGTTTTGATATTTTCAAGTAAGGAAAGTAAAGAAGTTGTGTTTGTGGCTGGCTAGATGTATGTTATGCACAGGTACAGTCATCCCCTGTGACCATTAATCAGTAGTATGCCAGTGAGTTGTACAGGAATTACCTGCAACCTTCTTTCTTTTCTCTTTGTCCTAATTTCTAGAATACTTATCACCGATAGGACAAATGTGTCAGTAATGGTTATCTGTACTTTGAATGGAATTTTAGGCCTCTCAAATGCATTATATTTTCAATTTTAATTTATTAAAAGTTAATGTTTATACAGTTAATTGAACTTTGAGCACAACTTTAACTTTTTATTTTACAGTATATTATACTGGAATAAAGATTAATAAAAGAATTTTATTACTTTTTATTTGTGTTTTAAAGTAGCACCTAAGAAAATTGGTATATCTTCTTGAATTTAAACTATACCTGCAGATAAAACTAAAGTAATATTTATAGTATTACATGAAATATGGTGTGTATTGTTTTTAACTCAATGGAAAGGATCGTGAGACTTAAGAGATATCAGAACTTTTTTTACAACAGAAGTAGCTAATAGAATAATCTTGGAAGTGTCTCTTTATAGTTGAATTTAAAGTTATGAACATAAGTGGTTATGGAGATTTGAAAGATTGTCTATTAAAGATAGGTTCAAGTTAGCTCTCTATGTCATCTCCTCTGTGCTTTTTAATATTTAAAAGTTGAAAATCAGAATGTGAATTGAGTTGGTATTTGCTGTGGATTTTTTTCCTTGTACTGAGGATTCTGAATTGTATTTTTTCTTTCTTCTCTTTTCCTTCCATCCCCTTTTAGAGCAGAAGGAGAAACATGTGTGGAGTTTAAAGCCATGTTGATTGCTGTTGGCATCCATTTGCTCCTGCTGATGTTTGAAGTTCTGGTCTGTGACAGAATTGAAAGAGGAAGTCATTTCTGGCTTCTGGTCTTCATGCCATTGTTCTTTGTTTCCCCGGTATCTGTTGCAGCGTGTGTCTGGGGCTTTAGGCATGACAGGTCACTAGAGGTAAGATTTGTGTATTTAATCATCTTTTAAAATCTTACTCTAATGTCAGTCTCTTACCCTAGGTGAAGAACAGACTAATCCTTAACTCTGATTGTGGTTTACAGAGGAACAAATGTCTTCAGCTTTCTCCTAGCTTTCTATATTATAAGCTACCTGTGTCTATCAGTCTTGTGAAATAACCGAGAGGATTTACAGAGATACAGACACGAGAGCGATTTCAAGGAATGGATCCACATGGCTGTGGAGCTGGTATGAACAGACAGGAAGGCTGGGGACTCAGCAGGAGTTGACACTCCAGATTGGAGGCTGAATTTCTTCCTTTCCAGGAAACCTCAGACATTGCATTTAAAGCCTCCATTTGGATAAGGGTCACTTACCCTACAGTATTGAGAATAGTCACCTTTAAAAACTTGATGCTGTCACAGCAACACTTATCCTAGTATTTAATTAAATAACTGGTACAATAGTTCATCTGAATTGACACATAAAATTTAACTGTCTCACTATCTCATCCCCTATGATGTCACTTCTTAGCTGCCTTCTAGTTGGCTTGTCCCGATATGCCCATATGTTATTTAGTCTTTCAGCAAATTTTTTTCAAGTATCTATATACACAAGCCCTTTAGACCCAAGAAGAGGAGCTATAGAATTAAATAAAATACTAAGACTAATAATAGTGAAAACAGTTGTAGATGATATTTATAGTATTCTTAATCTGGGCCAAGCATTTGCATGGTCACCTCATAAATAGCAGCAGCATAGTAAATATTTACAACAACCTTGTGAGAGAGGTGCGGTTGTTTTCCTGAGAAGGATAGTTAAATGCCAGAGCATTTAACTACAAAGGAACTGAGGACACAAAGCAATGCACTAATAGATTTGGAGGACAGTGGGATGCGTTAGAAATCCTCCCACACATACTTCTCATCTGATATTTCATTTTCTGTGATTTTTAGTTGCTTGACGTCAACTTTGGTCTAAAAATGTAGTATAAAATAAGATGTTTGGGAGAAAAATTAGTGTACAATTAATAAAACCTCAGAGAAAGATATTGGGGTTCAACCTGAAGTTCAGAAAAGCAAAACAGCCAGCCACTGGCTCTTACCTTCTTACCTCTCCTTCAGTCTGAAATGGTGATCCTGCCTCCAGGAATCTCAAAATGAGACTGTGACTGAGAGCTTTCTCCTCCCTTTATAATCCTCTCTAGGGCTGGGATTAAGGGCGTGCAGCACGGTTTCTATGGCAAACTAGTGTTGCTACTAGTGGTGTGTGTCAGCACTGTCTGATCTGTAAGGCTGACCAGTTTGGCTGTTTTACTTTTCTAATACTCAGGTATGCTTTATTCAAATACAAATTAAATGCAACTACAAAAGAGCATATGCATGCTACTTTGATCATAGTATTTTGTTAGAGTTGTTCTGTTTAGTGATTATTGTTGTTAACCTCTTAATTGTTACTAATTTATAGATTAAACTCTTATCATAGGTATGTGCATATTGGGAATAAAACAATATATAAATGGTTTAGTTTAGTCTGCAGTTTCGGATATCCACAGAGAATTGTAGAGAATATCCCCCACAAATAAAGTACAGAGTGTGACTGAACATGTCTTGTTTTAACCTGTGTGGTTAAACGGGAGACTGCAGCTGGTCTGGAAGGAACATATAGAACTGGAGGCTGAACCTAGGGATAGGTTTAAAACAAAATCCCAAGAGAAAGGTATAGTGATAGAGCTAGGTCACAGGAACAGTACCTAGAGTATCAAGAAGGATTTAGTCTTGATGGACAGGGATCTTTCTATTATAGAAGTGTTGAAAAGGCATGGAGTGAATGTGATATACTGTAGAGGGAGAGTACCTTTCTCAGCCCTCATTTACTCTTTTTGTAGTTTTTAAAAACCTTCAGTAAATCCAACCACTTCTTATTTTTTTTGTACTACTCCCCTCTGACTTCTTACCAAAGACTGCTGAAAAAAGTCACCTGATTGATGGACAAAACCATCATAGGTTTATGGTTTGCAGCTTCAGCCAGACATGGATTAGCAGGGCCAGAGCATTATCGACCTCAAAGAATATATACTGATTTGTGGTTAAGAATGGGGAAAGTTGTATTCTCTTTATAGGTAAGGTACAGGTTTGCACATAGTATATTATCACCAAAATATGCACAACACTAAAATTTTATGAGAGGTATAATTAGGAAACAAATATATCACAGTGATTTTTAGAGTTGGAGAGTCAATATGGAAGCAAGGATATAGGTGGTACAGTCCAGTACCCTCTGTCTGTACACATGACCTCTAATTTCCCAGGGGTATTTGAGTCTTTGCCCTTCTTAAAAACCTCCATGTTCTCCATCTTCTCTGTTTTCAGGCCTGTCTCTCCAGAATTTGTTCTAGAAGTTGGCTACACTTATCCCAGAAACTTTGTTTGTGCATCATCCTCTCTCTCTCTCTCTCTCTCTCTCTCTCTCTCTCTCTCTCCTCTCTCTCTCTCTCCTCTCTCTCTCTCTCTCTCTCTCTCCTCTCTCTCTATCCTCTCTCTCTCTCTCCCTCTCTCTCTCCTCTCTCTCTCTCTCTCATCTGAATGAGAAAAAAAAGTTGTCATCTTTTTTTCTTTCTAGTCACAGAGCAGCTCTTCCATATTACTCTGTCTCCAATGCTTTATTCACTGCCTTATTTCTTACTTACTCTGTGCTTGCTGAGCTCTATTCCACATTCACTAGGACCTGGCACAAATGCCTCGAACCAAATAGAGTAGGTTTCTTTCAGTAACTTATCTTTTCAGACCACTGACCACTGTGTGGTGGTACCTTTTGCACTTCAATGACCAAAATATCTCACAGAAACACTTAATCTCTGGCCTCCCTGTGTACCTATGTGAGTGAATCCTCGTGCATACACAAACACACACACACACACACACACACACAGAGAGAGAGAGAGAGAGAGAGAGAGAGAGAGAGAGAGAGAGAGAGAAAATAATTTCTTATAAATATACACTGAAGTGCTCTCATTATCCTAGTGAACTCTGCACCAGGAAAACTGACTGGCACCTGTACCATGCATACTCCTAGCTTGAAATAGTTTGTTTTTCCCCTTATCTTCCACTGTGTTATCTGTATTGGTGCAACAAAATTACAAACAGTATTTTCAGCAGCTGTTAGAATTAAAAGCTGGATTTGGAAGATGTGGGTGAAGAGCTGGTAGAGCGTTCTCTAGAGTAAAAATATGTTTATAGACGAGGACGAAGTCTGTCACCAGATAAAAGCAGCCTGGGGACCTTTCGGTGCAGAGTCATTCATCCATCTTCAAGGGACTAGAACTGTGGAATTGGTTTTTGGAGGGTGAGTGAAAACCTGGGCTAGACTTAGGAAGTCATAATATCAGTAAAGAGGGAATAAGGTTGCCTGGGAGAATGGGCAGAATGTGATGACTGAATATGAGAATGTGGAGACCTCAATAGGCTGCCGTGTTGTCTTACAGTGGTACGAAGGGGAGAGACAGGGTTCAGGAGATGGTGAGCTAAGTTGGGGATCAGTTTAATGACAGGTGCTTTTAAGAGAGCCATGTGACACCTGCACACTGGACCTGTCGTGCAGCAGTAAGGCTAGCTTGCAGGCAGATTTCAGAACCAATCACTAGGCAATATGGTAAGCTGCAGTGTTGCTTAAACTTTCCCCACCCCAGGTGAGGTAAATGAGTGTTTGTGTGATTCACTAGTAGGGATACAGTTTGGAATGCTAGAAATGTAACCTTTTAAGGACTGGAAAGGGAACCCAAGGAGAGATTTCTGAGTACTCACAGGATATCAAGACTGTACAGTAGGATTCTTAAAACTCAGATAGTAGTAAAAAGGAAGATGGATTGGCCAACCATGAAACATTCTCCAAATAGACCAGTAAGATACAGGTACAAATATTCCACCTATTGGTACTGAGGGCCTTTGTGGAGACAGTTTTCTTGTAGGATGGAAGTTGTCAGTTGCTTGGAATGGAGGACGAGACAATAGGGCCTCCTGTACCCATTTCTATCTCAAAAAGCTGGACTGCAGCAGAAAAGGGGATTAGGCTAGGGGTACTGAATCACAGGAGAGATTAACTTACATATATTTGGACATTTGGAGTTTAATTGGGAATTGACAGTATCTTACTTAAGGTTTCTGCTGTGAAGAGACACCATAACCACAGCAGCTCTTATAAGGAAAACATTTAATTGGGGTGGCTACTGTAGTAATAAGGGCGGCGGCGGGGCTGCGTCCCCAACACCCCAGCCGCCTGCCCGGCTAGCTTATGCCCGAAATAACAACACACAAACTGTATTCATTTAAACACTGCTTGGCCCATTCTCTTCTAGGCTAATTCTCACATATTAATTTTGCCCATTTCTAATCATCTGTGTGTAGCACCCCAAGGTGCGCTTACCGGGGAGATTCTAGCCTAGTCCATCCTGGGTCGGAGCTTCATCCCGGGAGCGGGGCATGGCGTCTCTCTCTGAGGCGTCTGCTCTCTAGAGGAGAGCTGTCGAGACTCTGAGCTCACTTCCTCTTCCTCCCAGTATCCTGTTCTGTTTTCTCCTCCCACCTATCCTCTAACCAATAAAATGGGCCAAGGCAGTTCCTTTATTAGCTAATGACCAATGACCTTCCTCCATCAGGCTACCTTACAGTTTTGGGGTTCAATCCATTATCATCATGGCAGAGAGCATGGCAGCATACAGGCAGACATGGTTCTGGAGAAGTAGCTGAGAGTCCTACATCTTACAAGCAACAAGAAGTCAAATGTAATACTGGGTGGTATCCTGAGCATTGACACACTTCCTCCAGCAAGACCATACCCACTCCAACAAAACCACACCTCCCAGTAGTGCCACTCAGATGATGGGACTAGTCACATTCAGGCCACTACAGGCAACTAGTTTCTTACTGGGAAAGGTCAGTAGCATAGTCAGAATTAGATGTAACACCGAATCTGTGAGTGTTAGCTTGAGGTGAGAAGGTCCTCAAAGAGTTGGGAAAGGAGGCATGAAATTTAGGGCAGAGTCCTGGGTAGAAGTAAAAAGAAGTCTGAGGGTGGTTATAAGTACAGATGATTGTCGGTAGGTATGGAAAGGAAGCTGGGAGGAAATCTACTGCAGATTGCCTATTTTTCTTTCTTTTTTTCTAGAAAGGTCATGATCTGGCCAACAGCACTCAGATCTTGAACAGCGAAATGGCCAAGGCACCAGCTGACCATAAGGATTAGACAAAAAGACCTGTGCACAGTTCCCCTAAGCATGATACTTCTGTGCTTTTCTAATGGCAAATAATCAGAAGCAGCACAGTAGTATTAAAGTTTTACCATATTATAATTTGCCTTGCCTGCTAGCATGTTAAACATATAATCACTATGTTAAATGCAACTTGTTTAACTGGTTCTTTTTTTTGTTTTTAGCTAGAAATCCTGTGCTCGGTCAACATTCTTCAGTTTATATTCATTGCCTTAAGACTGGACAAGATCATTCATTGGCCCTGGCTTGTATGTAGCTTTTTAAATCCTTAAACAAACACTTTATTATAAAAGTAATTCATATTTATTGCAGGAGACGTGTAAAAAACAAGCAAGCATGTGAGCAGCAGACTAATGATCACATATAACACCAGTGCTGGGGGCTAACATAGAGGGTTTTATTACCTTGTACATAAGCTCTTGAGGTTACTCTGTATGTAAGATTTTGTATCCTGCTCTTTTGTTTTAATGTAGTGTAAGCATTTGCTCAGATCAAGAAATTGTCATTGTAAATGTGACATTTAAGGCTTCATTGATTCATTAGTTGCATTTATGAAACATCTAGTTGCTGCTAGTACTTTTGATTTCAAAATGTTCCCATATGTATATATATTCTTAAATTTTCTGAATTTTTTTAACTGACACCCTAGTTACATTTATGGGGAAGAGTCTGACCCTTTATTGTATATTTATAATATGTAATAATTAAATCAGCTTAATTACCATATCTATTACCTCAGACATTTATCATGTTTTTGTGCAAGGAGTGTTCAAAATGTTTTTCTCTTTTAGCTGTTTTAAACTATTTAATTATTATCAATCATAATTATCCTGCTAGTCTATAAACATTACAAGAACTTTTTATCTCAAATCTCTGGTGTATTTTTGGCTATAAAAATCCTTGTTTAATATTTTACTGTTTTCTTAGAAAGTATTCTAGGAAAGAGTTACTGAGTTATAAGACAGAAACTTTTAAGAAATTTTTAAAGATTTTTTAAAGATTTTATTACTTTTATGTATATGAGTATTATATGTATGTCAGTATACCATATACCTTTAGTGGTTGAGGAAGCCAGAAGAGAGGGCATATGATTCCCTGGGGTTGGAGCTACAGATGATTGTGAGGCACCATGTGGGTACCATGTGTGCAAGACCAGCAAGCACTCTAATCCACTGAACCATTTCTCCAGCCCCAAGATTGAAACTTTTTAACAGATTCATTAACTATTGATATGTTTAGTTAGTGTATACAATAATGGGGTTAATTTTTACATTTTCATGTGTATATGTTATTCATTGTTGTTTGCCTAAGTTTGTCCCCATTACCCTCTCTTATTCCCCCATCCTGCTAGATCTTTCTCCTCTCCAAACCTATAACCTTTTACTTTTGTGTCATATATACATGTTTAAATCTAAATTCCACATATAAGAGAAAACATGTATTTGCCTTTCCTTTACCATGTTTTACTCTCTCTTGTCCTTAGACCTTAGACTCCTCTTGACCTTAGACTCCTCTTGACCTTAGACTCCTTCCTTCCCAACATATTCCCCATTTTTCTTTTTTTTTTTTTTTGAATTTTCGAGACAGGGTTTCTCCGTAGCTTTTGGTTCCTGTCCTGGAACTAGCTCTTGTAGACCAGGCTGGCCTCGAACTCACAGAGATCCACCTGCCTCTGCCTCCCGAGTGCTGGGATTAAAGGCGTGTGTCACCACTGCCCAGCTCCCATTTTTCTTTTACTTTCCTGCCATGCATGTCATGTCATGTCATTCATTCATACGCGCACACACACACAGACTTTTTTAATAATATGGAGTTGGATTGATGGCTTGGAAATAGCTCCTATTCCAGAGGATCTGTTGCCTTCTGGCCTCCATGGGCACTGCACAAACTTGGTGCACAGACATACATGCAGGTAAAACACCCCACATACATAAAATAAAAGTAAATCTTTTTAAAAAGAAAAGTGTAGGTTGGGTGGATACCTTTTGAGATTATTCATATACATACATTTTATGCTCCTGAGCAGTGAAGTTGTAAGTCATTCTTCTAAACCATGGCTTCAGTTAACACTTGGTTAAAAGTGAGTGTGTGGGTGGAGAAGATAAGATAAACATTGATAAACATCAGAAGATATGCACTAGAGAATACAGTATTGTTTCAAGTAGTAATAATTTAGAAAAGAAGATTGGGCTGTGGCTGTAGCTGTTTGTAATGTTTGCCTACCATGCACAAGGCCCTGGATTCATTCCGATTACTGAGTAAGCCAGGCCAGGTGGCACATGTTTGTAATATTAACACTTGTGAGGTATAGACAGGAGGATAAAAAATTCAAGGTTAGCCTTGGCTACATGCAAGTTCTGGGCCAGCCCATACTACATGAGACTGTATCTCAAGGTGTTATACCAGTGTTTTAAATTTTGAATGGATTGTGTTTTCTTTGGTGCTTAATATATATTTGGTGTGTGTGTGTGTGTGTGTGTGTGTGTGTGTGTGGCCAGCCATCCACTTGTATATGTTAAGAAAAAAGGAATCTTGAATGCTTTCCACAATTAGGTAACAGGAACCTGATTCTTAACCCTGTACTAATCCAAATGAATGAAGCAGTCTTACTGCATGTATCTTATAATTGATAAAAAAGCAAAAGAAGATATTAAAACCACTATCCTTCTATTCGTGAAAGAAGTACCAATAAATTAACACCATCACGGATGTACTTTAGAGGAGCTATTGGAAGCAATACATAGACAGACATTGTAACAAAACCTGTCATCAAGAACTCCAAGCTACTCAAGAGGCCTAAAAGTCATGAAACAACTCAAATCACATGTGTAAGCTGAAATGGCAATTATAGCACTGTTAAAAGAAAGGTGGGAAAAATTTTGAAGCCTGCAATTAAGTGAAGCATTCTTTATTAATGGCATCAATAATATGCTCTATAAGACAATATTATCAATTTAGACTTCTTAAAATAAAGGAAAAGATAGATCACTGGCTGAGGAAAAGGTTTTGAAAGTACATGTCAAAACTTTGACTCAGTTAAAAAATAAAGACTTAATTATGTGTATACCCCATACATCCCCCCACACCAATACACACTAGTGATTGAGGAAGTGAGTTGCTGTGAAAATAAAGTGAAGACATGAGTACACGAGATTGCGTGAGTGAATGAAAATGAGACTGAGTGTGAGAGTGGGGGTGAGAAAGTGTGAGTAAATTTGATAGAATGCAAATGTGTGAGAGTTAGTTGTCCTGGAACTTACCATGTAAACCACAGAGATCCGCCTGACGAGTGCTGGAATTAAAGGTGTGCGCCACCACCCAGCTGAGGAAGAATTCTTATGTTGAGTAACTAGACAGAGGGAGAGATTGAGTAAGCATGAGGGGTTATTTGAGTAAAAGACTATATGAATGAGCGATGGGAGGAGGTAGGGATGTAAAAGAGGAAGTATGAAGAAGTGAGTGAGAGTGACTGAAAGCAAGGGAGTGTGAATAAGTGTGTGAGAGGAAGTGAGGAAGAGACAGAGTGGTTCTGGTGCTGAAAGCAGAAATGATTCTAGTGGTATAGAATGGACATGAGTGACAGTGGGGGAGAGAATTATATGAATAGCCAAGAATGAGAGAAAATGAGTGGACTGACAGAGGGTATGTAGAGCCAGCTAGGAAATATGAGGGAGCATGGCAGAGTAAATGATTGCAGACCTGAGGGAATGACCGGTGTGCATGATGGTTAAATATGGGATTGGGAGCATGTGTGTAATAGTGACCATGTTAGTGATGAGTTAGAGAGCAAGAGACCGGGGATGTGGTAATAAGTGACTGAGAGGAAGGAAGTGGGAGTGCCCGTGAGTGAAGGATTATGGGAGTGATTGAGAAAAGGAAGGGAGTGTGGGAATGACTGGGAGTGAGGAAGTTTGGGAGTGAGTGAATGACAAAATGAGTGACTTGAGAGGGAGGGAATTTGGTAAGAAAAACTTTAAAATATGCTGAAGTGGAGGTCCAACTGGAAGGTTGTTACCTGAAGGGAAGAGGGCCTAATGACAGCATTCCTGGACAGAAATCCCACGGCAAATGTGATATTTCCCATACCATCTCCATAGAAGTCCTAGACAGGAGGACTGTCTGTAGCATGTGCCCTTGACTACCTGAACAGACCCAGCCAAGTGATAATGGTAGCTACTAGAGGCTACAGAGGAGCTCTGAAGACACTGTTTCTACTCCTCTGCAGGTCGTGTGTGTCCCTCTGTGGATCCTCATGTCCTTCTTGTGCCTGGTGGTCCTCTATTACATCGTTTGGTCTGTGCTATTCCTGCGCTCTATGGATGTGATTGCAGAACAACGTAGGACACATATAACCATGGCATTGAGCTGGATGACCATTGTGGTGCCTCTTCTTACTTTTGAGGTAACCTTTCTACAGGAAACTTCTTGTGCTCCCACACCCCACCCTTATCTGGGGCCCATCTGCCATAACTAGGTAGGTATACTGTGGTCTGTGTGGAGGACAGGAAGTTCAGAGTGAATTTAGGACAATGAGATATGCTTGCAGAACTCACAGAGAGCAGTACAACTCTAGATGTAAGCCCATGTTCACCTTCTACTTTCTGCAAGTGAGTGTTGGATATCCTGGTTTTGTATTGAGTTTGGTGGGGAATTCTAGACTAGATACTATTGATTCCTTTGAATAAACCCTGGGAGGAGTTTCTCATAAAACTTCTGGCAGTGGGAATCTTTCAGCTGGGTGGACTTTGACCCTGGGAAAGGATGCAAAATAGCCCATGGTCTTTTTCCCTGGATAAATGTTTTTGTGCTATTGCCTATGGTGGCCTTCTTTCTTCTCAGACATGGAGTAGGTGACATGGGGAAGGATTATAATGGGGACAGCTGCAGACTTGGTCTATTTACTGGTGACACATCAATAACACTTTGACTTTGTCTTTCTGTAGATCCTGCTGGTTCACAAACTGGATGGCCACAATGCTTTGTCCTGTATTCCAATATTTGTTCCCCTGTGGCTGTCATTGATCACACTGATGGCAACAACATTTGGACAGAAAGGAGGAAATCACTGTATGTCCATAAACTAAGACTTTCTCTCTCTCTCTCTCTCTCTCTCTCTCTCTCTCTCTCTCTCTCTCTCTCTCTGTGTGTGTGTGTGTGTGTGTGTGTGCGCGCGCGCGTGCGCGTGCACGTGTGTCTTCTGTCTGTGCATGCACTGTGCTTTGTGACATGATGAATCTCAGGACCCCAGTTTAGAAGTTGTTCTGGGTACTATAAAGATGAGGAAGAGCAGTAGTGCTCCTCAGAAAGGACATACTATCACATTTGCTTTGGGATGCTAGTCTGTATTATACCTCATTTGCAGTGCACACTACAGGGACAAGTGGAGGTAGAACCAGACATGGCAGGTGTCTCTTTGAGTTCTCATTCTATGCTCCTTAAAAATGGACTCTAGATTTTTTCTGGGCCCATGAAAAATCCATATCTTTCAGCAAAATGTCAAGAATCATCCCAGGTCCCTTTCTACCCATCTCTCCTCAATAGAATAGAATATTTTCTGTTTCATGGAGCTAGGCTACTCTGTCTTAATTAATATACTATGGCACGCACTTTGGAGGTAGTCTTTGGTTGGTGTACAAAAGAGTTCCACGATATTCCGGAATGGGGTATAAGAAAGGTTTATTTATTTGGGGTTAAACTCACAGAAAGGGTAGCAATTCACAGTCCTTTGCCAGTGCTGGGGACTGAAACCAAATCCAGTCACATAAAGCTGCACTATTTAGCCTACCTCACCATTTTCAACTATGAGCTCTGATTGGAGGCTGGAAAACCACCTTCCAACAGGGACTTGGGGATGCTACCACTACTGGCCTGTGGTCCCACTCTGAGAACTTTGGATGTGGAGATTTAAATCCCTCTGCATACTGGGCAATTAGATCCTGGTCAACCTTCACTTGTGAGGAAACTGAATGCAGTGGCATATAGTGCCATTAAAACTCATTGTTCAGGAAAGAAATGTGACATGAAACCCTAGTGTTTGAAAGAAAAAAATTCTTATTTTTCAGGGTGGTTTGGTATTCGCAAAGATTTCTGCCAGTTTCTGCTTGAAATATTCCCATTTTTGAGAGAGTATGGAAACATTTCATATGATCTCCACCATGAAGCTAATGAGGAAACAGAAGAAACTCCCATTCCAGAACCTCCTAAAATCGCACCTATGTTTCGCAAGAAGACCAGGGTGGTCATCACCCAGAGCCCTGGCAAATATGTCCTCCCTCCACCCAAATTAAATATTGAAATGCCAGACTAAAGCACACCACCGGGACTGGAGTGTGAGTGCACTGGAACGCACACTCCCACTTCCCTTGCCCTCAACCCAGGCCTAGAACTGCGGACCTCCATCTGAAGCCTTGTTTGCGTCCAGTGCCAAGCAGCCACTCATAACAGAACATAGGTGGCAGGAACTAAGGGTGTCTACCAATACGGATGCCAGTGACACATCAGAAAAAAAAAACCACTTCTTTCTGTATGGGTACCTGAAGTGTGTTCTCATTCCTGTGGTACCCACCAAGGGATAACTGCTGCCAAGACCTGCAGAAGCACATCTGTGGTCTTGGCAGATTTTCTAGTGCTAAATTTCTTTTAAAGTATTGGAAGATGTGGTTCTTATGGGACCACTTCCATTTGTGGCTCAACTGTGCTGATATAGGTAGCCAGTGGGGACTGTAACTAGGTCTGTGCACACCTGTTGTGTTCAGATACAGTCCAACCTTGCTTTCCCTGTCCCTGCTGTACAGAAATTTCGCTTTAGGCAGGATGACAGCAGGTTTGCAGGGCTTCATCAGTGAGCCCTTCCCAATGGCATGATTCCATGCCTGTATAGTATTTATATAGCTATTTTAGCATTGTAATATACAGTATCAAATCCTAGTTCTGTACAGCATATTCTCTGTTAAAATATTTTTTTACAAGCTTGTGCTGGAGATGGTTAAGCCATGGTAGAAGCAGATGGCTCAAGTGTTTTGACCCAGACAGATCCCCCACCTTCACTTACCATGACCACCAATACCCTGGAGTCCATCTTTTACATATTAGCTGCTCCTGCTAGCACAGTTTCTATAAGTGAGAAGAGGTCTGTGCTTTTCCAACATGGGGGTGGGAGAATCAGCCTAAAATCCCAAGAAGTGCCCACTTGAGACCAGGGCACTGGAGAAGGTTGCCAAGGTAGAGCATAACAGCCAGGGACCTCTGTCCAAGTACAGAGAGGTGTGCCCATCTGCAAGAAAAATTCTACATGCTGGCTGGTACATAGATGCCCATCACCTGTCAGCAGTTTCTCCAGGTTCGGCTGGTATAGTCAGCCCCAAACCCACCATACAAGAACAATAATTTTTAGTCTAAATCAAATGATTCATTTCCCAATGGAAGTAAAGGGAGCATTGATCTTCTTGATCAGGAGGTGCAATGGATTTTGACAGTCACCTGATAAGTGGCTTCAGACACACATAATTGAAATCTCCTATGACCCTGATCCTACCACTGGCACAGGCCTCTAGCAAGCCTGTTCTGTTTCAGGAGAAACAAGGAACAGAGTGTAGCATTTTTTGCTTGGTCTGTTAAAAATGTGGCTAAATCCACTATTTTTGCTCCTGTAGTAGTTCAATAAAGTGGTTCATTTTACACATGTACTGTGTGTATTTCACTTTGTAGAGAAACTGGAGTTGTTCTTGCCCTGTGCCGAGAACATCATCTGGCTGCCACTGACAAGTAAAGCAGGCAGGTAGGGTGAGCATCCTTTACTGGGTCTCTTCAAAGCAGCAGTAGAGGGTATACAAAGGGAAAAACCACCTGCCATCCATTCATAGTGGCTTGATGATGACCTTCTGCCATTGTGGAAGCTTTGGATGCCTTCTAGACGGTTCCTAGGGTTTTAGAACACTCCAGCAATTGCAATGCACAGTTCTGTCTAGCTCTCTTAGCTGTGTCTGCAATTCAAAAGGAATTTTACTGGGTGGTCTTTCAGGTCATGGTTGACAGGAACTGACAGGAAAATCAAACAGTTGCTATTGGTGAGAAATACCCTGCATGTAACCAGAGATCAGGCATGAATTCTTGAGCTTCGTGGATTTCAGAAAATGCCTTGTTCAGTCAAAGCAGTAGCTGAGATTCACCTGCCAGGTGCTTTGCTCCTGTTTTATGAACCAGCAGTTCTCTGCTCCCTGTGAGGAAATTAAGAAATTTCTGTTCCTATTGCTTCAGCCTACTGCTCCCAAAGGCCTGGGACTCTGGGGTCACTATGTGAACACTGTGGAGATTTTGTTTATTGTAACACGAATGGGGCCTGCTTGTTGGTGTTTCTGTCCCGCCCGGTACCCCACAGCTGGCAAGCCCCAAAGAAAATCACACAGAGATCTCTATAAGTTATAAAAGCTGATTGGCCCATTTGCTCAGGCTACTTATTAGCTCTTGTAGCTTATATTAACCTATTATTCTGATCTATTTTTGCCATATGGTTCGGTACCTTTCTCAGCAGGGCAGCTCACATCTTGCTTCTTCAGAGTCTGGTCAGGAGTGGGAGGAATCAACTTCCTCCTTCCCAGAATTCTTCTGTTCTCATTGCATCATTTCTACTCCCTGTCTGGTTTTCCCGCCTATACTTCCTGCCTGGTCAATCAGCGTCTATTTACAACATGATTGACAGAATACAGACAATTCTCCTGTACCAGTTTATTCTTGGAAATGTCTGAAGAGAGGTAGTTCTATGTGGAAGGACAATGGGTTATCAAAGCTGCTTTGACTTGTCATCTCTGCTCACCTCTCCGCACCACACCCCAAATGAATAATCGATTGCATAGATCAAATGTGGGTACAAAACCCAACCCACATCTTTCTTGATATGTTTCCTGGTCAAGGGAATTGAAGTTAGCTGTGAGGCTAACTGCCAGGTTTCCAGTCCTTTGCAAAGACCCAGTAGTAGTCTATGTTTAGGAGGGGCACATATGTAGGCTAAAGGGATTCAAGAAGCAGGCCACCATTTCCTTTTCTATGAACTGTGACACTAATAGATAGCTAATGCTCATGTCTAAATAGCCATCTGTCATTTCTCTCCTGGTCAATAGCATGATGAGCTTTGTCAGGAGGGTCTTTAAATTTCATGCTACCCCCTATTTGTGTGATGATCAAAAGAAACACATTATTGTAGCTGCATCATTGTTCACCATGCTTGAATTAACAATGTTTGACAAGCATCAGTGTGCAAGGAAGGGCATGTGGTCTATGGGTTCTGACCAGGAGCCTTGTATTTCTTAACCATTACATTCCTATGATACTGCCAAACTTGAAGAGTGTTAAGACAAGGAGGCATTCCATGGATTGTGCTTAAAGTTTGGTGTATCACATTAAACAGCAAAAGACACTTATGTTGTATTTTTCATGATAACTGTGGAGCAAATGTTCACATGATAACACATCTCTTGTCTAGCCAGGACATTTATGAAGTGACTGACTGGATATGTTATGATGCCCCTCTCTCAGGAAACCTGCAGTCACTTTATGATGCCTTTGGCAATATCCTGATCAAGAGTGCACTATCCACATTGCACTCTCTTGTCTACCTCACCCAAAGGTAGGCCATCACTAAGTATGGCCAGACATGAGGAAGATGATCTAAGAAGCTAGGGACTAGTTTGGGGTTTGGAAAGGTACTTTTTCCTCTATATACAAGGGACCCGAGGATAAACATAAAAATACTGGAGAGGAGAAAGGCCTCTCCAGCTAGGCCTTCACTCAGGATATTACCATTTCCACTCACTGAGCCAGACCCTAATAGCTCTGCAGATTCCAAGACAAGGCTTAATACAAGAGTCCTTTGGAGTAGAAGTAGAATAATGCCTTCCTATAAGTCTATCTCTTTTGTGGGTTGCATTATTGGGGGTACCTTTTTCTGGCCTAGGGCTTTATCCTTTATTCATCGTCATGTTCCCCCCACAGATCCAGTGTTCTCTCTCTCCCCCCCTCTGTTTGTGTGTGTGTGTGTGTGTGTGTGTCTGTATGTTCCGTTAACCTCAGAAAAGAGGCAGCTGTGAGAATTCCTTCCTGAGAGAAATACAAAAAAAAAGTTTACTCCCTCTTCATAAAGTTCTAACAACAAATTGTCCTGTGATTTCAACATAGTTCACCCTGGGTATATAATGAGGTTTTGTTTTGTTTTTGTTTGTTTATTATTTTCTATCCTGACCAGTTTCCCCTCCCTCCTTTCCTCCCAGTTCTTCCCCCACTCTCCCTCTGTCCCCACACCCCCAGTCCACTCCTCCATTTCTGTTCAGAAAAGGGCAGGTCTCTGATGAGTATCTATAAAACATGGCATATCAAGTTGCAATAAGACTAAGCACCTCCCCTTGTATTGAGGCTGGGAAAGGTGACCCAGTATGAGGAGTAGGGTCCTAAAAGTCAGTAAATGGACCACAGAGATAGTCCCTGTTCCCACTGTTAGCAGAAGAGGGACAGAAAGGATTGTAGGACCCAGAGGCGTCATGGACACCACAAGAAAACCCACAGAGGTCCAGACGCACAGAGGCGGAGAGGCGGAGAGGCACCGCAATCAGGAAGAGGTTTTGGGGGACCAGTGTGGTGGCAGACGCAAGCGGTGGGGACCGGCAGGGAGGCAGATGCAAGCGGTAGGGACGGGCGTGCAATAACGAGAGCAGATTGCCCTACTACAATTAAATCAAAGAGGTAGGCCTTTTGTTTGCGAGGTCACTGGCAAACGGGGAGCCTGGTCCTCTCCTGAAGACCCTTCGGAGGGCAGAGAGGGTTCTTGGCCTGCGGCAGGAACCAGGAAACAGAGCGAGGGCATTTTGTAAGCAGAACCCTTGGCCAGCAGGGAAACCTGATCCGGTTTTTAAAAGACCTATTAGATAGGATCAATAGGAGGAGATGGGCAGGCGCCAAGGCAAGAATTCACCCAATAATCTGAAAAACAACATGAAAACGCCAGAACCCAATGATCTTACAACAGAAGTATTTGAACAACCTAACACAGAAGAAGTGGAAAAATTGACTTTATGAAAGCAATAGAGTCCCTTAAACAACATGTAAAAAACACCCTTATAGAAATGGATGAGAAGTATAACCAAAAGTTAGAAGAAATGAGTAAATACGTACATGATACCCTGGGAAACCAAGAAAAAACGATCAAACGGGTAATGGAAACAGTTCAAGAATTGAAAACTGAAATGAAGGCAAGGAAGAAAATACAAACTGAGGACCAGCTGGATATGGAAAATCTAGGTCAACGAGCAGAGTCTACAGAAACAAGCATAATCAATAGAATACAAGAGATAGAAGAATCTCAGATTCTGAGGACACCATAGAGAAAATAAATGAACAGATCAAAGAAAACAGCAAAGCCAACAAATTCTCAACACAAAACATTCAGGAAATATGGGACACAATAAAAAGACCAAAACCTAAGAATAATAGGAATAGAAGAAGGAGAAGAGTCACAGCTCAAAGGCCCAGAAAATATTTTTAACAAAATTATGGAAGAAAACTTTCCCAACATAAAGAAAGATATTCATTTAAATATTCAAGAAGTATACAGAACACCAAACAGACTGGATCAAAGACAAACATCTCCTCACCATATAATAATCAAAACACAAAATATACAGGTTAAAGAAAGAATATTAAGAGCTGCAAAGGAAAAAGGGCAAGTAACTTATAAAGGTAAACCGATCAGACTTATACCTGACTTCTCTATGGAAACCATGAAAGCCAGAAGGTCCTGGATAGATGTACTGAAGAAGCTAAGAGACCATGGATGCAAACCCAAACTACTATACATAGCCAAGCTATTGTTTACTATCAATGGGGAAAACAAGACATTCCAGGATAAGAACAAATTTAAACATTACGTAGCCACAAATCCAGCCCTTCAGAAAGTAATAGAAGGAAAATCACAACCCAAGGAATCCAACACTGCCAACACTGCCTAAAATAACTCAGGCATCTAGCGACCCTTCACCAGCACATCTCAAAGAAGGGAGACACACAATCTCTACTACCAAAAACAATAAGAATAACCAGAGTAAACAACCACTGGTCATTAATATCACTTAATATTAATGGGCTCAATTTACCTATAAAAAGGCACAGGCTAAGAGATTGGATACGAAAACAGGATCCAACATTCTGCTGTTTGCAAGAAACACATCTCAACCACAAAGACAGGCACCTACTCAGAGTAAAGGGTTGGGAAAAGGTGTTTCAAGCAAATGGTCCTAAGAAAATAGCAGGTGTGGCCATACTAATTTCTAACAAAACTGACTTCAAACTAAAATCAATCAGAAGAGACCGAGATGGTCACTTTATACTCAAAAAGGAACAATTCATCAGGATGATGTCTCAATCCTGAATATCTACGTCCCTAATATAAAAGCACCCACTTATGTGAAAGAAACATTACTAGAACTGAAGGCAGACATCAAACCATACACACTAGTAGTAGGAGACTTCAATACATGTCTTTCTCCAAGGGACAAGTCAATCAGACAGAAACCTAATAGAGAATTAAGAGAATTATTGGAGGTAATGAAGCAAATGGACTTAACGGACATCTATAGAACATTCCACCCGAATAGGAAAGAATATACCTTCTTCTCTGCAGCTCATGGAACCTTCTCAAAAATTGACCACATACTTGGAAACAAAGGAAACCTCCACAGATACAAAAAAATATCAGTGTCCACCTGTGTCCTATCTGATCACCACGGATTAAAGTTAGAAGGCAACAACAATGCTTCCCACAGAAAGCCGACAAACTCATGGAAACGGAACAGTCAACTACTGAACTACACCTGGGTCAAGGAAGAAATTAAGAAAGAAATTAAAGTCTTCCTTGAATTTCATGAAAATAAAGAGACAACATACTCAAACCTATGGGACACAATGAAAGCAGTGCTAAGAGGAAAGTTCATAGCACTAAGTGCCCACTTAAAGAAAATGGAGAATGCATACATTGGGTACTTAACAACACACCAGAAAGCTCCAGAAAAAAAAGAAACAGATGTGCCCAGGAGAAGTAGAAGCCTGGAAATAATAAAACTGAGGGCTGAAATCAACAAAATAGAAACACAGAAAACAGTCCAAAGAATCAATGAAACAAAAAGCTGGTTCTTGGAGAAAATCAACAAGATTGACAAACCCCTCTCCAAACTAATTAAACGACAGAGAGAGAACACGCAAATAAATAAGATCAGAAATGAAAAGGGGGACATAACCACAGACACAGAGGAAATTCAGAAAATCATTAGATCTTACTACAAAAGCCTGTATGCCATAAAACTGGAAAATACAAAAGAAATGGACATTTTTTTAAATAAGTACCATATACCAAAGCTAAACCAAGACCAGGTGAATGATCTAAATAGACCTGTTACTTGTGAAGAATTAGAAACGGTTATCAAAAATCTCCCTTCGAAAAACAGCCCAGGACCAGAAGGTTTCAATGCAGAATTCTACCAGAACTTCCAAGAAGAACTAATAACTATACTCCTTAATGTATTTCACAATATAGAAACAGAAGAGTCATTCCCAAATTCCTTTTATGAAGCTACAGTTACCCTGATACCAAAACCACACAAAGACCCAACCAAGAAAGAGAATTACAAGCCTATCTCACTCATGAATATCGACGCAAAAAATCTCAATAAAATACTGGCAAACCGAATCCAAGAAAACATTAGAAAAATCATCCATTATGATCAAGTAGGCTTCATCCCAGAGATGCAGGGCTAGTTCAACATACGAAAATCTATCAATGTAATCCACCATATAAATAAACTGAAAGAAAAAAAACATGATCATTTCATTAGATGCTGAAAAAGCATTCGACAAAATTCAACACCCCTTTATGATAAAGGTCTTGAAGAGAATAGGGATACAAGGGTCCTACCTAAATATAATTAAAGCTATTTACAGCAAGCCGACAGCTAACATTAAATTAAATGGAGAAAAACTCAAAGCCATCCCACTAAAATCAGGAACACGACAAGGATGTCCACTCTCTCCATACCTCTTCAATATAGTGCTTGAAGTTCTAGCAATAGCAATAAGACAACATAAGGAGATCAAGGGGATTCGTATTGGAAAGGAAGAAGTTAAGCTTTCGTTATTTGCAGATGATATGATAGTATACATAAGCGACCCCAAAAATGCTACCAAAGAACTCCTACAGCTGATAAACAGCTTTAGTAATGTGGCAGAATACAAGATCAACTCCAAAAAATCAGTTGCCTTCCTATACACTAAGGATAAGGAAGCAGAGAGGGAAATCAGAGAAGCATCACCTTTCACGATAGCCACAAATAGCATAAAATATCTTGGGGTAACTCTCACCAAGGAAGTGAAAGATCTATTTAACAAGAACTAAAAGTCTTTGAAGAAAGAAATTGAAGAGGACACCAGAAAATGGAAGGACCTCCCTTGCTCTTGGATTGGGAGGATCAACGTAGTAAAAATGGCAATTCTACCAAAAGCAATCTATAGATTCAATGCAATCCCCATCAAAATCCCATCAAAATTCTTTACAGATCTGGAGAAGACAATAATCAACTTTATATGGAAAAACAAAAAACCCGATAGCCAAAACAATCTTATAAAATAAAGAATTGTCTAGAAGCATTACCATCCCTGACTCCAAACTCTATTACAGAGCTACAGTATTGAAAACAGCTTGGTATTGGCATAAAAACAGAGAAGTCGACCAATGGACTAGACCTGGATAGAGGTGGGCGGTCCTTGGACTTTCCACAGGTCAGGGAACCCTGATTGCTCTTCGAGCAGATGAGGGAAGGGGACTTGATCTGGGGAGGGGGAGGGAAATGGGAGTTAGTGGCGGGGAGGAGGAAGAAATCCTTAATAAATAAATAAATTTTAAAAAAAAAGAAAACCCACAGACTCAAGTATCGTGACTTTAACCCACAAACCTATGAACACCTGATTTTCGATAAAGGAGCTAAAAGTATACAATGGAAAAAAGAGAGCATCTTCAACAAATGGTGCTGGCACAACTGGATGTCAACCTGTAGAAGAATGAAAATAGACCCATATCTTTCACCGTGCACAAAACTCAAGTCAAAATGGATTAAAGACCTCAATATCAGTCCGAACACACTGAACCTGATAGAAGAGCAAGTGGGAAGTACTCTACAGCACATGGGCACAGGAGACCACTTCCTACGTGTAACCCCAGCAGCACAGACACTACGGGCATCATTGAATAAACGGGACCTCCTGAGACTGAGAAGCTTCTGTAAAGCAAAGGACACTGCCACTAAGACAAAAAGGCAACTCACTTACTGGGCGAAGATCTTCACCAACCTCACAACTGACAAAGGTCTGATCTCCAAAATATATAAAGAACTCAAGAAACTAGACCGTAAAAGGCTAATCAACCCAATTATAAAATGGGGCACTGAGCTGAACAGAGAATTCTCAACAGAAGAACTTCAAATGGCCAAAAGACACTTAAGGTCATGCTCAACTTCCTTAGCGATCAGGGAAATGCAAATCAAGACAACTTTAAGATACCATCTTACACCTGTCAGAATGGCTAAAATTAAAAACACCAATAATAGCCTTTGCTGGAGAGGTTGTGGAGAAAGGGGTACACTCACCCATTGCTGGTGGGAATGCAAACTTGAGCAACCACTCTGGAAAGCAGTGTGGCGGTTTCTCAGGAAATTTGGGATCAACCTACCCCTGGATCCAGCAATACCACTCTTTGGAATATACCCAAGAGAGGCCCTATCATACAACAAAAGTATATGCTCAACTATGTTCATAGCAGCATTGTTTGTAATAGCCAGAATCTCGAAACAACCTAGATGCCCTTCAACGGAAGAATGGATGAAGAAAGTATGGAATATATACATATTAGAGTATTACTCAGCAGTAAAAAACAAGGACTTCTTGAATTTTGCATGCAAATGGACAGAAATAGAAAACACTGTCCTGAGTGAGGTAAGCCAGACCCAAAAAGAGGAACACGGGATGTACTCACTCATATTTGGTTTCTAGCCATAAATAAAGGACATTGAGCCTATAATTCGTGATCCTAGAGAAGCTAAATAAGATGGTGAACCCAAAGAAAGACATATAGTCATCCTCTTGGAGATTAACTTTGATCAGGCTATGAAAGCAGTCAGAGACAGATACCCACATTGGAGCACAGGACATAAATCTCATGGTCCAAATCAGGAGCAGAAGGAGAGAGAGCACGAGCAAGGAACTCAGGACCGTGAGGGGTGCACCACATACTGAGACAATGCGGATGTTCTATCGGGAACTCACCAAGGCCAGCTGGCCTGGGTCTGAAAAAGTATGGGATAAATCCGGACTAGCTGAACATAGAGGACAATGAGGAATACTGAGAACTCAAGAACAATGGCAGTGGGTTTTTGATCCTACTACACGTACTGGCTTTGGGGGAGCCTAGGCAGTTTGGATGTTCACCTTACTAGACCTGGATAGAGGTGGGCGGTCCTTGGAATTTCCACAGGTCATGGAACCCTGATTGCTCTTCGAGCAGATGAGGGAGGGGGACTTGATCGGGGGAGGGGGAGGGAAATGGGAGGCGGTGGCGGGGAGGAGGCAGAAATCCTTAATAAATAAATAAATTTAAAAAAAAAGAAAACCCACAGACTCAAGTATCGTGGGCTCTTAGGGGCTCACAGATACTAACTGACAACCAGAGAGCCTGCATGGGACTGACCTAGGTTTGCTGCATTTATGTTAGTTTTGTAACAGTGAGTTTTTGATGTGTGCATAGAATATTGCCAGCAGGTATCTGGTAGGTGTGGCTAAGCAACTACAGTGGAAAGTATGGACCCAGCATGGAGCCTCCCTGTATTTCTCCACCCTGATGAACTTGGTGGGGCTGGTGCATGCTGCTCCACCAAAGGCCAAGTGGAACTGGGGCCCCAATCACATTTGCTGCTTAGGCTGGTTCCCTGGATCCAAGAGGCTCTGTTTTAGTACCATGGCATTATCTGCATTTGTTGCCTCTCCATTCACACACACAGCTGCTAAGAGATACCATCTCCACTCCTAGCATAACTTTTTGTCTATGGGAAATATACCCTGCTTAGTCCCAGGAAGGTTAATGACCCACTTTGGGACAGGTCTGATTGTCTTCCCCTATGTTGTTTTATTATGGAAACTTTTTTTGAACTGATTGCTCTTCAGACTTTAAAGCCTTCCAGAAGCTTATTATCACAGAATTTGGCTGTCTATCACTTTTACCCGTTAGGAACTTGGGCTTGATATAAATTAAATTTTGCCATATTTGCCTCCGACAGAACTCTTCTTCTGCTTTGCCTATTTTCTAATTGTAATTGGATGTTTCTTTCCTGCCTGCCAGTTCCTGAATAATCACTCTGAGTCTTAATATTAATTACAAACTCTTTGTCCTACTATTAGCTCAGACTTATTATTAACTAGCTCTTATAAGTTAAATTAACCCACTTCTATTATTCTATATTTTACCACAAGGCTCATGGCTTATTACCACACATCTTTCTTCCCCAGTGGCTGCTGGTATTCCTAGACTGCACCTTTCTTTTCTTTTTATCTTCACTTACATTTCCTGCCTGGCTCTATTCTGCGTGGCTATTGGACAAATTTAGCTTCTTTATTAACCAATGGTAATAAAACAACATATTCACACCATACAGAAAGGCATGCCACATCACCCCCCCTTTTCTAATTAAAACAGAAGATTTTAACTTCAACATTATAAAATTACATAAAACAAAGCAGTTATCAAATAAGGGTTACAGTTATAATATTAAGTCTATTTGTACTTGATAAAATTAAAGAAAATATTCTATCATCTGTTCTATCTTTGTGAGTCTAAAGTTTCATATCTAATTATCTTTTATTATAACTAAGAAAAACTGTAACTATCCAATCTTCAACTCCATCAAAGACCCGAGAAGGATATAATATTACCTAAGTAAACAGGAAGTGCATTGTAAGCAACTTCCAAAACTCTAGAAATGGCAGATATATCTGGCTACCTGGACAGTCACCCAAAGTTCTTCTGTGACGTTGAGGCATCCATCTTCATCCTAGAGGCCTATAGTGTCTGGCAGACTTCTCAGTGAAGCAGGAGATTTGAAACTGTCCTGCCTATATTGGCAGTTAATATAGTTTCAGTCATTCTGTGTCTTACAGAATGTCTGACAGACTCTTCCATGAAGCAGGACCCTGAAACCCCATCCCATCTTGTTTTGGCAAGTTCAGCAGTCATTTTTCTATGGGTCCTGCATGTCTAATTTATATAGCATACTGTCAAGCAGTCCCAGCAAGAGCAATTTCTTGCCCAAATGGCCAGGCTAGCCACACTGAAAGCAAATTCCTTAAGGAGCTTCATCATTTCCCACCATCCACTTGAAGTAAATGGTACTGCCAGAAGTAGATACGTCTCACTGTCAAGAAAAGTCTAAGTTCTTAAAAACATTTTAAGTACCATATTCTGTAGGTCTTTGAAGTATTTGAAAATTACCTATCCATCTGAACTATCTCTACATATTTAGAAAACCTAACTAACATGACTATAAGTTTGATTATTATAGATGACTATTAATTTGTATTTTAACTATGTATTACATTTTAAATGAGCTGCATAAGCATAATTTCTCAAACATGAGTAGAAATATAAATTTAACAAAATTGACCTTAAATTTGTATCAATAAACCAAAATCCATACAATATAAAATATTTTGATATTAGCAATTTTTTATATTGGAGTAGATTCAATAATCTACCTTTTTAAATCATTTGTATTACATATCCCTCTTTTTTCTCTAGAAAGAGATTGAGTATGACCATTAATCATTTATAACCAACCCCCTTTAAATGAAAACAAACATTTATAAACAATATGTTGGGAATTTGGGTGTAGTTTGTATACTACTTTGTAGGAAGAGGGCCCATTTATTTGTCCTGGCCATCCAGAACCGAAATAACCACACAGAAATTGTATTAATTAAATCACTGCTTGGCCCATTAGCTCTAATTTCTTATTGGCTAACTCTTATATCTTAATTTAACCCATTTTTTATTATTCTGTGTATCACCACGAGGTTGGGGCCTGCCAGCAGAGTTTCAGTACATCTACTTCTGGCTGCGGATCCATGGTGTTTCCCTGACTCCTCCTTCCTCCCAACATTCCATTTAGTTTTCTCTGCCTAGCTCTGTTCCACTACATCTCTGCTATAGGCCCAAATCAGTTCCATCATTAACCAAAGAAAGCAACACATAGACAGAAGGACCTCCTACACCACATTTCCTGCTGATTGGGGGTGCTAATGATCTTATGGGGATCCTGAGAAAATTGAGAATTATGGTTAAATCTTTACTGGAGTAATTTGTATGGTTGATCCATCTCAGCCAGTAGCCTGGAAGCTGATTTGGATGTTGGATCACCTGGGCCGTTACTCCATGAAAACTTCTCAGAAACTTACTTGATCAAACTGTATTAGCCTGGAAGGAATCCACAGCTTCTCATCTTCTGTGGAAACAAAAGCAGAACCTCTTTTACAAAACAACATATCCTTAGACCCAAATTTTGAAGTCAAATACCTTTATTTGGGTTTAGCTTAGCAGCCCCCACAATCAAATATTTCTCTGCAGTTAGATCGTTAGCAGTCAAAAAAGTCAAAACACAATAGTATACACAATCCATTTTTATGTGTCTTATTATCATTTATCACTCTATTTCATTTTTAAGAACCTAGGTTTATTATCTTTAAATTATTCTTTTAATTATAACTCTGTCTTATCCTTTATCCTCTCTCTACCAAGCCTATGCATGTTTATCAAACACATTGTAACCGGTTTAGAGGTCTTTATGCCTGAATCTATCTTTATTGTATATCTGTAATCATTTTTTGACCAAGAGAGTCTTTTTAAATGATAAGCAGCCATGGCTAAGACCAACATGGTGGCTTTGGCTGTTGCCTCTGCCCCATTCATCTTTCCAACATGGCAGAGGTACATTCACCATCAGCACTAGGAGCCATGCTCAACCCCTCCCCCAACTCTGGGAAGCAGTGGATCTACTCTGCCACCAAGCTGCCTGAAGCATGTTGCCCTTAAACCCTTTTTCTCTCTATGAAGAAAAACTAAATCTACCAGACAATGCATGGCTGATTAACATCTTTGTACAAAGGCCTATGTGAGATTGCAGAAACTTGCCACATAGCTTAGCTTATGGTGGATAGTGGCCAACACCATCTTGCAGGCAGCTATTGGGAGATGTCAAAGCCTCTCCAAATTTATAGAGATCCTGTGCCACTAAAGTGCTCAGCAAAGCCATGAAAGCTCCACATTAATTTTTCTATTGCAATTCCCTCTTGAGGAAGTCACCTTGGCCTCAGATATATTTCTCACTACAGGTATCAGTGATTAGGAAGCCTCTGTACTCCATTACCAAGACCCCTGTTCCTCTCGGGGAGCATGCAATAAGGGTTGGCTTGTACATACAAATGACTGGAAATAAAGGTGAAGGTCCAATGATCCTCCCCACCCTCTCATTCTGTTGAGCTTATAGGCTCAATCATAGTTGATGCTTGCAAACAGACATAGCTGGTCTAATGAGGATTGTGGCTTTTTTTTAGTTAGATGATAGTGCTCTCAAAAACCCTGCTAAATTAATTTGTCATTTAACTTAAGAATAGAGTTCTATCAGGCCTAGTAAATTTGGCATCATTTATTGCTCTTCTTATTCAGTAGTGACTCTCCTTCTCTATTGTTCTCTAGCCCATGGTATCCATGGAACCTCAAGAAATGATAACCACCTATCTCTAATGGTTCCTTTGAACCACTCCACCAGGGACTGTTTCCCCTCAGACTGCCTCAGGTTATACAACTTGTGTCTCAAGAAAGGATAGGTGGTTATATCACTTAATTTATCTGCCTCTACAGCACTCAACCTGATCCCATCTGCACCTGTTTCTCACAACTTCACAAGGAAGGTGGTTAGAAGATCCTTTGTTACTTATTTTAAAATGTTTCCCTAATTCCTCCATCCCAGTGCTGAATAGTCCCTTATCACCAGAGTCTCTGCATTGACCCATTGTTAAGTGCACCATCTGCCTGATGGATTATTAATTTTTCTTTTCAATCAAACGTTGACAGTTTGGTGATCTTTTGTTGCCTCTTTTTCTCTCTTCCTCTTTGCTACCTGACTTATCCCATAGTTTACAGTTTTTAGAGCTTTAGGAAGGGCTCATTAATACAGATACAATTTGGCGTCTCTTTACCTTTCCCTGACACCTCTCATACAACCATGAGAAGTGGTAAGCCAACATCTCCATCTCATCCTCTCATTTACCAATTTTCCTGAAAATTCAGAAGCTAACATGAAGGATGTCCCTACATGTAAATTTTCTATTGCAATTCCTCTCTTGGAGCAGCCAGCCACTTTGGCCTCAAATGTATTTCTTTTTTCTTTATGTTTTACATACCAAGCAGTTTCCCCCTCTCCATTCTTCCTGCCCCCCACCTCCCTTCTACATCCCCCCATCTCTTCCTTTATCTCCATTCAGATTGGGTAAGGCCTCCCATGGGAGTCAACAAAGCATGGCATATCAAGCTCTCCCCACCCCTTATCAAGGCTGAACAAGTCATCGCACTATAGGGAATAGGTTCCAAAGAGCCAGCTCATACATGAGATATAGGTCCTGGTCCCACTGCTAGGGGTCCCACAAAAGACCAAGCTATACATCTGTCACCCAGGTGCAGAGGGCCTAGGTCAGTCCCATGCTATCTCCCTAGCTGTTGATCCAAAGTCTGTGAGCTCCCACAAGTTTGGGTCAATTGTCTCTGGATTTTCCTGTCATAACCTTGACCCCCTTGCTCATATAATCCCTCCTCCCTCTCTTCAACTGGACTTTCACAGATATATTTATAAAGGAAACTTCTGTACCCTATGGCCAAGAACCCCATTCCTCTTATGGTACTACTATTAGAGACTGTAATGTCTGCCCTAGACCTTAGAGGTTGACAAAAAGAATGTGTGAGGTAAGTTTGAGAAAAGAGTTTTGTAGAAGACTATCCTCTCACTAAAACAACCACAATCCTCATCAGATCAGCTGTGCCTACTTGCAATCATCAGCTATGTTTGAGCCTATGGGCTCAATGGAATGAGGTTCAGGGCAGAATTAATGGACCCTCACCTGAGTACCCAGCAATTTGTATGCAAGGTGACCCTTACTGCATGCATCCCATGGGTCTGTAGGAGGTGTTAAAGTGCACAGACTGGAAATGAGTAGGAAAAGGAGGCTCCATCTGTGTGGCTGTGGGAAACTAATCATCTATAAGTAAGCCTAATAACCTTATTGACTTACTAGAGTGAACCATGGTGCATTACTACTTTGGTTTGTCATTAGGACCTTAGAAGAGGGGAGTTCTTGTTTATGCATTCTCCACATTTCTCACAATCAAGGGTCTAAGATCTGGAGCCCCTGAGGTAGATGAGTAAAGTACTCTCCCGACAAGTTTGCACACATTTGGTGTAGGTCTGATGACAAGGCTAGCTTATTTAGATTCCCTCTATTTGGGGTGGTTCTGCTTTTACCCTTTTCAGAGCCTGGTAACTCTCTGTTCTGCAGACCTGATCCAGGGAGCACAGAATAGGCTTTCATCTTACTCTAACAAACCAGGAAGAACTGAACGATTGAGATTTTCAGAACCATATCTGAAATTCATTCCCTCAGGGCTGGTAGCAAGGACAGAATGAAATTATCTGGCAACTCCTAAGCTCTCTCTTAGCATCTTTCAATTGGTTTATTTCCTTCATGAATGTTGGTGGAGACTGCTTGTTCATTTCCCATCTTCCCAGATCTGAAATAATCACTCAGAAAGTATATTAATTATAACACTGCTTGGCCTATATTAGCTTATGCATATTTCTTGATAACTCTTACATCTTCTATTAACCCATTTCTATTAATCTGTGCATCACAATATAGTTGTGGCTTACTGGGCAAAGTTCCAGCATCTGTCTCTTCTGGTGGCTAAATGGTGTCCCTTTGACTCCGCCTACTCTCTCCTCCTCTATCTGCTTGGAATTCCTGCCTTGCCCTATTGTGCACTGCAATAGGCCCAAAGCAGCTTTATTTATTAATCAATGGTATTTGCAGCATATAAGGGAATCCCATATCATGTCCCTTTTTATATCAAATTAAAAGGAAGATTTTAACTTTAACATAGTAAAATTACATATAAAAAAGGTATCAAGCAAGAATTACAGTCACAATATTTATATCTATTTTATCTTTTATCATAACTAAGGAAACTATAATTATAATTATCGATTCTTTAACTCCATCAAAGACCCCAGAAGGATGTAGTATTACCTAAGTAAACAGGAAGTACATTGTAAGCAACTTCCAAAACTCTAGAATTGACAGAGACATCTTGCTGCCTGGAAAGTCACACAAATTTCCTCTGTAACATTGGGACATCCATCTTCAGCCTACAGGCCCATGGTATCTGGTAGACTTTTCCATGAAGCAGGAAATTTCAAAGACAATTCCACCAATATTGGCAGTTTGTCACTCACTTTTTTCTGTATACTGCAGAATGTCTGGCAGACTTTCATGAAGCAGAACCCCTGAAGGACCGTCTCACCTTTAGGCATGTTCAGCAGTCATTTTTCTGTGGCTCCTCCAGTTCATTAAGCATACCATGAAGCAGTCCAAGCAAGAGCAGTTTCTGGCCCAAATGGCTAGCCAACCCCATAAGTAACCTCTTCAATACCCATCATCCTCTTGAAGTAGATTTGTTTTGCCAGGATCAAATGTGTCTCATTGTCATGAAAAGTTCCAAGTTCTTAAAACACTTTAAGTGCCATATTCTGTTAATCTTTGAAAGGTTTAAAGTTTATCTATCTAACTGAAAAATATTTCTGTACATCTAGAAAACCTAACATGATGGGGGAAGCTTTGTTAACCAATCGTCTTTAAGAGGTGGATCCAAGGATGAGGTGTGGATTTTTGGGACCCAGAGAAAAGAACATGTGCACAGACCAGGTGCCCTCTCTCTGTGTGGTTCTGCCGTGACCAAGCAGAGCCTGGACTTTCCATTCTTGTGGCCCGACTTTCCCCTTATAATAAATAAAAATCTGTTTATCCTTTAAGCTAGCCTGGTTATTTCACAAATCGAGTTAACTTCTACAGTTGACACCCAACGTCTGCCAGCTCGTTCTTTGCCAGGCTCTGCACACATCCAGCCCATGTTACCTCCTTCAGCCCACCTCAGCCATGGTCTGTGCACAGAACCAGTGTTCATTTGGATATAGAATTCTGACACAGGAGCCCTGAGTAGCCACAATTCTTTATATTTTCTCACGAAACGCCTCAGAGCCGGTTCAAGTCCCCATGCCCAATCCCGCACACCCCTGTCCCTGTGCCCCACCATTCATCTCCCACTGCCGTGCACCACAAAAACTTCAAATGGGACACAGGCTTTCCTGGGTGCCTCTGTTATCTTGTCATTCCTGTGCTTGTACAGCTGCTGACCAGTCAGGGACAACCACAGAGCACACAGTCTATGATTTACACTAAATAAATGTTTTTAATCTTAGCATATCTTTTAACATTTAACTCTAAAATCAGATTCAGACCAGTCATGTAGCTCCAAGTGCGCCAACGACACCTACTGGCACGTAACGGTTACTGCATGTACTCCAGCTCAAAATCAACCACAGGTAAAATTTAAAATTTGAAATATAAGTTATGAATTTACAATTTAAAAGGGCAAGATGACGAACAACTTAACCATCCAGGGTTTCAATAGCCTTTTTACTTATACCATGTATGAGGTTATGCAAGACTTATATGATTTCCCTCCTACATCATTATCTTTGAATCTGGGGATTAGTTTTGTCCTCCATAATTTCTCCTTAAAAACATGGTTTGATAATAGGGCCAAGAATGAGGCACTTTTAGAAATAATATAGTTTTTACAGACTGCCACTTATCAATTAAAAGAAAAATTCATAACTCTGGAGAAGGATACAAACAATTTGACTAACAAAACCCAGTCGAATGTGGAACTTTTAAAAATAATACAGTCTTTACAGACTGATAATAATCTACAACAAGAAAAATTCAACACTCTGAAGATGGATACAGCCAATTTGACAAACAAATCCCAGTCAACTTCATAGGGTTCTAAGACATTGTCTGAGAAAATTTGTACTGTTAAATGCATTCATTGGACTCTGTCAAAGGGTTATGGTAGATTAACTAATAAACTGTTTCTCCAGGAAGGTAATATGCATGTTATAAAAACTATGTCCAAGGATGAGACATTATCTCTACTGGACAGACTTTTTACTTCAACATTACAAATGAGACCTTGGGTGATTGCTCAGGTAGCCAATTGTCTCTGTCATATACTACTCACTTTGAAAGCTGTTTGATTGTACTTCCTACCTACTCAAATTATATTTTCTCCCTTCTCAAGCCTACAATGGGGTTGAAGATTAGATAGTTGTAGCTATCTTCCTCTTAAAACTTAGATGAGACTCTTTGGAATGGAATGTTTATAAACAAACATTTGTCATGTGTTCCTTGCTTAATATTGTTTATGTTGGTTTTAATTCTATTCTTAATATCTGTTCCTATTGTATATAGTTGAATTGGGTTTGGATCACTCTGTTTAGACAAAAGGAGGAGGTTATAGGGGAAGCTTTGTTAATCAATCATCTTTAAGAGGTGGATCCAAGGGTGAGGCATTGTAAGAGGAGGGCCTGCTTGTTCATCATGGCCACCCAGCTAGCTTATCCCCAAAATAATCACACAGAAACTATATAAATTAATTCACTACTTGGCCCATTAGCTCTAGATTCTTATAGGCTAATTCTTACATCTTAATTAACCAATTTCTATTAATCTGTATATCTCCATGTAGCAGTGACTTACTGGGTGAAATTTAGCACATCTATCTCCAGCGGTGGATCCATGGTGACCCCTGACTTTGCTTTCTTCCTCCCAGCATTCAGTTCTGTCTTCTCTGCCTACCTATGTTCTGCTCTATCATGCCAAGACAGTTTCTTTATTCATTAACCAATACAAACAACATACAGAGGGGACTCCCACATCACCTCCCCTTTTCTGTTTAAATAAAAAGGAAGGTTTTAACTTTAACATAGTAAAATTACATATAACAGGTATCAAGCAAGAATTACAGTTACAATATTTCTATTTACTTTATCTTTTATCATAACTAAGGAAAACTAGATCTGCAACTATCTATCTATTCTTCAAAACCATCAAAGACTCCAGAAGGATATAATATTACCTAAGTAAACAAGAAGTGCATTATAAACAACTTCTAGAACTCTAGACTTGACAGAGACATCTCACTGCCTGGACAGTCACCCAAAGTCCTCCTGTACAGTTGGGGCACCCATCTTCAACCTACAGACCCATAGTATCCAGCAGACTTTTCCATGAAACAGGAAACTTCTAAGATAGTATTGGCAGTTTGTCAGTCACTTTCTTCTGTGTCCTGCAGAATGTCTAGCAGACTCTTTCATGTAACAGAAATCCTGAAGAACCGTCTCACCTTTAGGCAAGTTCAGTAGTCATTTCTCTCTGAGTCCTGTATCCAGTTTATACAGCCAAGCAAGAGCAGTTTCTTGCCCAAATGGCTAACAAACTCCATAAGGAGCCTCTTCGATGACCATCTTCTTCTTGAAGTAGTTAGTGCTACCAGGAGCAGATGTGTCTCACTATCATGAAAAGTCTTAAGTTCTTAAACATTAAATTCCATATTCTGAAGGTCTCTGAAAGATTTGAAGAATACCAATCTAACTGATATATGTATATGTACATGTATATATATGAAAATACCTATCTAACTGATATATATATATATATATATATATATATATATATATATATATATATCCTAAGTATCATGACTACAATCTTGACTATTATAGACGACTATTAACCTATATTTCTTAATTATACATTACATTTTAAATGAACCACACAATCACAATACCTTAATCAAGAGCAGAAATATACATATAACAAAATTGACCTTAAATTTGTATCAATAAACCAAGATCCATAACAATACAATTTATGCATATTTATATCATATCCCCCTGTAAATGTAAAGTAGCATTCATAGACAATATTTGGGAATATGGGCATAGTTTTTTCCATACTACTTCCTACTATTTGGAGGTGTTGATAATTAGGTCTTTTATGCTATATCCCATGTATTAGGTTCTTCTCACTCAGCAGTTTGGTGAAGTAATTTTTTGAGGGTTTTCATGGCAACCTTTCAGGGAGCGTGGTCTATCAAACCATATTGGTCTATAAACAATCCACTGGTTCTCATCTTCTGTGAAAACAAAAGAAGAATCTCATTTCCAAAGCAACATATCCTTAGACCCAAATTTGGAAGTCATGATGCCTTTATAATATATATGTTGGTTTAGTTTAGCAGCCCATACAATGAAATGTCTCTTTGTACTTAACTCCTTCACAGTCAAAAAATTCAATATATAATATATATAATCCAGCCGGGCGATGGTGGCGCATGCCTTTAATCCCAGCACTTGGGAGGCAGAGGCAGGTGGATCTCTGTGAGTTCGAGACCAGCCTGGTCTACAGAGCTAGTTCCAGGACAGGCTCCAAAGCCACAGAGAAACCCTGTCTCTAAAAACCAATATATGAATTTTGATTTTTTCATGAATTTTTCATCTTTACATGGCTTATTTTTCTTTACTCCTTTTAATCTATGACTGTCCGTACTGTCTCTTTAAAGACTTTTTAAAAAATGATTTACTTTTCCAACTCTCTGTCTTCTTCTTCTTCTTCTTCTTCTTCTTCTTCTTCTTCTTCTTCTTCTTCTTCTCTCTCCCAAGGCTATGTACATTTATCCAACACTATGACTCATTTAAAGTTCTTTTATGTCTGCATTTGTCCTATTGTGAATCTAAATTTGTTTTCTGCCTAGGAATGTTTTTTAAGATGTTAAGCACTTCTTAAAAACTTAAGTTGTGTTATTGCTAGGTCAAATATGATAGTGCCTACCTACCCCACCAAGTCAAACAATGGTGGAGCCTCTTGAGCCTCTGAGCTGCTAGTGCCTCTGAGCTGTGTGCACCGCCCCACTTCTAGGCACACAGAGAGTCCACATTGCCATCAAGCAAGCCATAGCACTTTGCTCACAAACCCAATTCAAATGCTCTGTAGCCGGACCTCCTTCCTGAGTCAGAGGTTGCGCTGACAGCCTGGCACAGAAAGCCTGCATTTCAAAACAGCATGGCATTTTTTCTGCTGCTGCTTCTGCTGCTGGGTCAGGAAAATCTCTCTTAAAAGATCTGTGGCACAACACCAGCAAAGAGCAAAAATCTTTGTTAAACTCTGTATTTTTTTCTAGAATTACTTTTCAAGCTTTCTCAGGTTTTACCATGAAGTTAGTTGACCATGTTGGAGCGCCAATTGTAGGAGGAGGGCCTGCTTGTTCATCCCAGCTGCCCTGCTAGCTTACTGGGTAAAGTTCACAGCATCTGTCTCTGGCAGCTCCATGGCTTCTCTCTAACTCTGCCTTCCTCCTCCCATGCTAAAGGCAGGCTACTTTGGTATAAATGGACAAGAACTTGATGATTTGTATCCTATGATACAGTGATAGATACAGATAACAACACATGGATAGCATACGCATATTGTATGAAATGAAAGATTAATACCACCTCTGACAAAGAAGAGGTATACAAACCCAACAAGATACATATGATTAAGACCCGATCACCTAGTTTATGATTGCTAATTACTACTTTAATATTATATGAAGCAAATAACCCAGACTCTGAAAAATAAACATTATTTGTCCTCTTTATATGTGACTTGTACATTTTAATTTTTACATGTGTGTATATGTGTGTATATGTGGTAGATGTCATGATACAAAAAGGCAAATGTGAGAAGGGAAAAGAACTCTTGGGAAAATGGGGAGGAGAAAAAGGTGGAAATAGATTAGATATGAAATTAAAATGAAATGAGGGATCCTGGGATGAGGAAAGAGATAAGGGAGGGGGGAAGGCTAGAAGAGAGGACTCAAAGAGAAAAATCAGCAAATACAAAATATGTATGAAAATGCTATAACCAAACCCACTATATTCTGTTCTAGCAATTAAATGTAAAATAAAAAATAAAAATAATTCCAAAGTGAACCTGGCATACAAGACTGAAGAATTTTTTTACTCCATTGTATATACATTGTGGGCCTCCTTCAGACCATAATCTCTGGTGTCTTCAAAGATATCTTACTTTAAAGGGGAGACAAGTCAGCGAGACACTTGAAATCCGTGCAGTATCCACTTGTCTTTAGGGTGCTATGCATCACTAGCCCCAGTAATGGAGCTTTCTCACATGCCATAAATGGGAAAGTCCCACTGAAAACCTAAGTTGTTTCTGGAAAGAGGAGACCATTCAGCTAGAAAGCAAGGGAGTATAGATGTAGCATGAATTCTAATTGGTTTTAATGATAAAACTCTTGAGTGAAATATAGGGGTAAATGCTGAAATATGACAGAAGGAGAATAAATTCACATATTGAATAGATGATCCTGTCTCTAGGAATCCTTAGATTGAATGCTCTATCTATGATACCTAAGACTGCATCTGAGCACCTGCCTCCCCGCATCTTATATGCCTCTCTGCCCAGCTATATTACTTCCCATCTCCATGTCCCTACAACTGGGATTAAAGGTATGAGCAAACACCACTTGGCTGTTTCTCTTTTAGACTGATTCAATCTTGTGAATTCCAGGGTGGCCTAGAATGCACAGATATCCACATGCCTCTGTTTCCTGAGTACTGAAATTGATGGTGGACTAGAACAATCCCCAGAAAGGGGAGAGACAGGTCAAAAGGACAGAGCTCCAGGCACTGGACCCCGTTCTGAGCAGCTGCTAATGAAATGTGTGAGACAGTAGCCTGTGATGAACAAATGCTCATAGTACTGATCAGAAGCATGGAGGCAGGTGGTCTCCTGTGAGACCTTGTGAGGATGAGAACTTTGTAGATGTTGGTCTCTGCATTCTCATCTGTGTCTTTGGGGAGCTGGAACTATTTTGTGAGGTATCTGGATGATGGCGTAAATCACAAAACAATCCCACACCAGTTTGGATTAATAAAAGTTATGATTAATAAAATGGTTATTTATTTAAAAGGAAAAACTTACAGATCACTTTCCTAGACAACAGCCCTCAGCATGACCAGGAAAGGAGTCTAGTAGCCGGAAGCGGAGCCGGAAGCAAGAGAGCAAGCGCATGGCTACTGCTGCTTTTTAAAGCCAAAGGGACCACGCCCAAGTAGGCTGGTTTCTTAAAGGCTATTGACTGAAGGAGCAGGAGGAACTTCGACAGCACCTTCCCCTTTTGTTCAAGTAAGAGAGTTCTAAACCCAATACAAAACAATATACACTAGGAACAGATATTAAGTATAAGATTAGAATTACAATCAGCATAAACAATATTAAGCGAGAAACATATGCTAAATGTTTTAATAAATATTCTATCCTATGGAGTCTAAGTCTTGTATAGGAAATGGCTTGGCTAGATCATAAGAGGACAGTAACTGTGATTATCTAATCTTCAACCATATCGAAGGCCTGAGAAGGGAGATAATATTACTTGAAGAGGAAGGAAGTACAATCAAGTAGCTTCCAAAGCGAGCAATATATGACAGAGACAATTAGCTACGTGAGCAATCACCCAAAGTCTCATTTTGCAATGTTGATGCAACCAACTTTGGCTATGGCCTAGCGTAATTGACAGACCATTTTCAGAGGCAGAAACTTTTCAAAACTGTCTTATCCTATCTTGGCAAGATTTGAAATCCTGCTTACCCATTTCTGGATATCATGTAACTTATCAGTGGTTGAGGCATTGTCAGTCCTTGCCCAAAGGCCAGTTTTGCCAAGAAGAAAACAAGCTCCAACTGGAGTGTCTTTGGTGCTCAACATTCTCTCGGGAATATATTGGTGCTGTCAGAAGCAGTCATGTCTCATGTCAACAGAACCCTAAGTTATTTAAATGCCATGTTCCACAGAACCTTGAAGTAGTTGAAGATTACTTATCTAGACAGAATATAATCTCTATGTATCTAAGGAATCTAATTGATCTAACTCTGTGTACAGCAAGCATGAACAATTGACCTATAATAATTAATACCTGTATAACTTAAAGTTATAAGTTGACTTAAACTTCATGTCAGAATATTAAATAACCTGTAAACAAATGTGCAACCTGTAAATAAATGTGCAACATATGAGGACAATGACCTCAAAATGTAAATAATATATAAGTATCTCTCTAAGTAGGAGTAATACATAATTCAATATGAAAATATATCCTAAAAGTTGTATTGATGTACAAAATGTCCTAAACAGAGATAATAACATACATATATACAATCTGACAAAATAATTTTGTATAGGTGTACAAATAAACAAAAGTAACATATAATTTGAACTTATATCAATATACAAAAATTATACCAACATATATTATCCATGAAAAATAGCTCACAAGTATTCACTCTATTACCCACTATTACTATCCTGCCCCTTTTTAAAAACAAACATAGTTTTCACCCTAACCCTCTATCTAATACAAGTAATAGTCAATAACTCCTAAACAGTGTTCCCAACCCTATGAACAAACTTTTTGGGAATGGGGGCATCATCTTCTAGAATTACTTCCCGCTGTCATGGGGGTGATGTTCTCTTAATGGGATCCTGCAAAATTAAAGTGATGGTTAAGTTTCAAAATTACTGTCTAGTATAGTTGGAAATAATTTCCAAGCAGTCGATAGATAGGTTTCTTTGTTTGTTTGTTTGTTTGTTTGTTTGTTTCAAAGTTCTTATTTGGAGTCCTGGCCAGGATGTCATGAGAAAGTGCACCATTTCAGCAGCTGGTAGCCAAATAAAGAAGTGGTCTTATAGTAGCGCTGTCTGCATCATGCTGTCATCTCAACTAGGTAGAGTTGTTGATGTTGGGCCCTATCTTATTCCTGGAATCTTCAAAGATTACCGCAGGAAAAGGATCTATAGAAAAATCTATTGTTCATCATGAAAAATTTAAACATCATACATATATACATACATTCAATGAAGAATATGATATAGACAAAAAAGGCATGGAGAAAGTAAAAATTTTTCCTAAAGTCTTTCTTCTGTCCCATACCAGATGGCTCCTGATATGAGACAGAAACTCTGAATGTTTCTTTTAACAACATGCTTGGATTTAGAGAAGTACAGAGCCATTGTCCAACTCCAAAACCAGCTGAATATATTAATATATATATATATGTGTGTGTGTGTGCGTGCGTGTGTGTGTGTGTGTGTGTGTGTGTGTGTGTGTAAATGTAAGTGTAACCCATACCTGGATTCATAAACCATATTCTGTTTTCTAGATGGTTCAAACCATATTCTGTTTTCTAGATGCTTCTTAGTGGATAGTTATTTTTTCTTTTGTCAGAATTCAAACATCAAGGGTCTCTTGAATTTTTGATAATTTGTATTTTCCTGCAAAGATAAGAACATAACCCTACACTAACACTTATGAGCTTTGCTTACTACCTGTATGATAGTCACCATTGTGGATGTGATATCATTTCTCTTTTTCAAGAGTTCTCTCCTTTCCAAAGCGAATCTTTATTAATTTTGATGGTATCTATAATTTTTCTTCTCCTGTGGAAACAAGAGTGAACCCCCTTCCCCATTGTAGTACATCTCCTGGTTTCCATTGTGAGGTCAACACATCCTTGAAATATAGTGGTTGATTCAATTCAGAAGTTTTTTCCATTATCCAATGCCTCTCCCACTGCTGTTGTTCTTTTCTCATTAGCATTAAGAAAATTCAAGATTAATAAAGCATTATGCAATCTATTTCTGGGGATATTTTCCTTCACTTTCTGTTTGTTCAGCATATCCTTTATAGTACAATTTGTCCTTTCTATAACCACCTGAACTGTAGGATTATTTGATATACCTGTAATGTGCTGTTAATTCTCTGGGACTATTCAAATCTTTATCACCATCTAAGGTTTTGTTTGAACTATTAGATCAGGTGTTATCCCAACAGCTGGTTATAGACTGGAAATGTCTCTTAACAATCTTTGAAAGTCATTAAGAGTTTGTAACAAGTCTCTCCTAATTTGTGCCTTTTGTGTTCTAATTTTCTGTAAACCTATTTTGTAACCTAGGTAATTAACAGAATCTCCTCTTTGAATGTTTTCAGGAGCTATTTGTAATCCCCATTTAGGCAAGACTTTCTTTACTTCTTCAAACATCCTTTCTAAAGTATCTTTCTTTGAATCAAATAACAAAATGCCGTCCATGTAACGGTGAATTTTAGACTTAAGAAATTGCTTACAAATTATTTCCAATGGCTGATTTACAAAATATTGGCACAATGTGGAACTATTGAGCATCCCCTGTGGGAGGATAGTCCATTGATATCTCCTAGTAGGCTGAGAATTATTATAAGTAGGCACTGTGAAGGCAAATTTTTCTCTATCCTTTTCTTGTAAAGGTATAGTGAAAAAACAATCATTCAAATTAATAACTATAAGAGGCCTTTCTTTTGGTAATAGAGAAGGGAAAGGTATTCCAGATTGTAGAGGACCCATAGGTTGAATTACCTTGTTGACAGCTCTTAGATCTGTCACCATTCTCCATTTACCAGATATCTGTTTTTACAACAAACACAGGAGAATTCCAAAGGCTGGTTGATTCTTCAATATGGTGAGCATCTAGTTGCTCTTGTACCAGCTGTTCCAATGCCTGTAATTTATCGTCAGCTAGAGGCCACTGTTTGATCCATATTGGCTTCTCAGTTAACCATTTTAAAGGTAGGGGTGTTGGTACCTCTAAAGGTTGGCTAGTTGCTGTATGTTCTTGTACATCATGAATGGCTGGTGACCATTTTCCATAATACCTCATTATATGCTTCCTAGAATTATGAGTTCCTGGGACTGCAGGAGTGTTAATCTGGGTATTCCATTGCTGTAGTAGGTCATGGCCCCATAAATTTATTACAATATTGGCTATATATGGCCTTAGTCTTCCTATTTGCCCTTCAAGCCCTATGTATTCAACCCATCTCGTGCTTTGTTTTACACGAGATAGGGTTCCAATTCCCAGGAACTAAACAGACATCTACATCTTGAAGAGGCCAATTCAGATGCCAAGATTCTGCAGTAATGATACTTGCATCCGTACCTTCAATAAAAATGCCATTTATACAAACTCTTAGCTTTGGTCTTTGATTGTTAATAGAAGTCTGCCAAAATATATGTTTCCTCTGTCCTACTGGATTTTCTGACTCATCTTCCACATTTAACCCATCATTCAGACCAGTACTGCTTTTTACAGCAGGCACTGGATTTTTTAATTTTCTTGGTGAGACATGTTCTCCACTGTAATTGGGAATGACTAGGCCACTTTTGGCTTGGGGGCCTGTGATAAGCCCCTCAAGGAGTTTCCCAAAGGTATTAGGTTGCCTTGTCTGTCTGTTGTTGACCCGCATTCATTGGTTCAATGTTGTCCTTACTACACCTCTTACATATACCTGAAGGCTGAGGTCTCCCATTTTTGTCATTCTCAGAGGAGATATTATTCCTAGAAATTCCTTGCCTGCAATCCCTTTTCACATGTCCTAATTTACCACAATTAATACATTTGGCAGTTTGACATTTCCTCATTTCTTTGGAAATTGCTTCTCCTAACCAAGATTCATTATTATAGCCAAATGTCTCAACATTCATTGTATGGTGAATCCATTCATCCATAGGTGCTAATATAGACCTTAAAGTCCCAATTATCTTTTTACATTCTAAGTTTGCATTTTCAAAAGCCAGAGATTCAAGAATTATTTGACTAGCTTCTGGGTCGGTTGCTCCTATTTGCAGAGCCTTAACTAATCTTTGCAAAAAGTCAGTACAGGGTTCTCTCTGTCTCTGCTTAACCCCGGTATATGATTCAATCCTTTTCCCTGATTTTTGTATCCTATACTAAGCATTCAAGGCTGCTTTGTGGCATAGGGACAATACTTCTTTATCATAAAGAGTTGGGACCTGTGGATCAGCATATGCTCCTATGCCAAGAATTTAATATTGGGAGACCTCCACACCTTTTGCTCTTCCTTGCTGTTCCATATGTTTGGATTCTTCTCTGAAATAAATTCCAAACATCAAGAAAGGTACATCATCCAATACTGCAGACACTAACTGAGAGAAATCATGGCAAGTAGCTCTGACATTAAAAGCCCAAGTCCTTATCATGTCCTTAAAAAATGCAGAGTATAGCCATAATTAATGAGGACTTGCTTAATTTCTTTTATATCATTCATTCCTATTGGCATCCATCTACCTACTTTGGCTCCCTTTGAGCCTTTAGAAGTTGATGCTTTGTCAGTATAAATTACAGGGTATGATGCTAAAACCCTTGGTAAACCAGTTCTGACAGCTGGTAGTGACGTTGTATCCTGTCCTTGGGCTTTCTTACCCTGTTCGCCAGCTCCAATAGTTTCCTCAATCATTTCAAATATTTTATCATTGTCTCTTGTAAAGCCTGAATCTCTTGACCTGCATATGTTTCTAGTGATTTCACTAAGGTATCAATTTTTTGATCCACATTCTGCACTTGGATTCCAAGGTTTTAATGTTTCCCTTCAAAGGTAACATGTCCTTCTTGAACTTTTCTTGGATATCATGTAGATTGCCATCCTAGAGGAACATTCTGTCTGTTACATTATCAAAATTTTGTGGTAACTTCTAAATGTCAAATTCAACAGTATGAACCCTTTCAGGTAACTTCCTAGTACCTTTGAATATGGAATTGATTTTGCCTATCATAGTATCCACTTGTTCAGATAACCTCTGATTGTCAATAATTTTAATCCATTCAACTAGCTCTTCATTATTACTCTGTAAAAGATTGTATTGTTCCTAAGAGTGCCATATTCTTCCTTAATGATAGAATATAGAGAAGAAAACTGAAACCTAGTAGCCAGTAAATTGAGGTATCCCAATAGTCATATAAACCTCACATGAAATAATCCACTGTATTAGTAAAGAAAGCAGTAAAAGTTGCAATGGAAATGAAAATTGCCAAATTACCTATTATCCAGCAGGTGGCGTTGTTGCAGAGTTGCGCCTAGAACCAATGCAAAGGTGACAAAAACAGGGTCCTGTTTCAGTGTCTGCCTTAGTATTTGTTAAAGACTGGGAAATATGAGTTGCTCAACCAAGTAAATGTAATTAAATTAATTTCATACATGGAACCAGAAACCCAGAATCCAGGGGTAGAGAACAGCAACCGGAAACTGCTTATGCCTCCAAGTGACAAAGATTCGCCATGAGGGGTTGCAGCATTCGACAACCGGTTGTGCTCTGACTCATGCTGCTTAAGCACTGTGCTGCAAGGGGGACTTAAAAGCCACTCAGAAAAGAGCAAACCAAGCAGCCAGAGACTGTCTAGGCCTGTGAAGCTTGGGAGGTGTGGAGTTTAAATCCACATGAGGAGTCAAACAATAGGGTATGGAGGGACTTGAAGAAATCTGAGGCCTGTAAAGAAAAAATATAAAGAATTGCAGGAAGAAAAGCTACTGAGCAATATTCTGTGTTGAACTGCTGGCTCCATGAACAGACTGTGGCTGAGGGAGGGCTTGTGCCAAGCCAAGCTGATAGCAGACAGCCTAGCTGGGGGGGGGGCAGTTCTAAAACCAAATGTTGGGCACCAGATGATGCCATTAGTCACAAAACAACCCCACACCAGTTTGGAATTATGATTAATAAAAGGGTTATTTATTTAAATGGAAAAAACTTACAGATCACCATCCTAGACAACAGCCCTCTGCACAACCAGGAAAGGAGACTAGTAGCCAGAAGTGGAGCCAGAAGCAAGAGAACAAGCACATGGCTATTGCTGCTTTTTTTTTCTTTCTTTTTTTTTTTTTGGATTTTTGAGACAGGGTTTCTCTGTAGCTTTTGGTTCCTGTCCTGGAACTAGCTCTTGGAGACTAGGCTGGCCTTGAACTCACAGAGATCCGCCTGCCTCTGCCTCCCGAGTGCTGGGATTAAAGCCATGCACCACCATTGCCCGGCCTATTGCTGCTTTTTAGAGCCAAAGAGACCATGCCCAAGTGGGCTGGTATCTTAAAGGATATTGACTGAAGGAGCTGAAGGAGCTCCCACAGCACCTGGAGGTCTGGGGTCGCCTTATTGCAATAGGCAGAATGGAGTCTCCTCTCCACCTGTCACCATGTATATTCTGGTTAGGGGTGGAATGGGGACCACTTTGAGAGCTCTCAGAAAGAGAGATGGCCATAACACACTTTCAGAGTGGAGGTGAGCCCTTCAGGAAGCAAGAAATGGGCCCTTTGAAGAGAAGCAGACCCCTACAAGGCAGCCCTTGCCTGTGGACAGCCTAGACACAAGCAGGGCCCACATGAGCAAACAGGAACCATCTGGTTCTGTTACTGCTCTGCCTAGGCTCCAACTTCTAGAAGGCATTCACTGAGGAAAAGAGGGTCACTTAAATGACAGGGTGCAAGTAGATCCAGAGTGGACCCTGGAAGGCCGGCTGTGGTCAGCGGGTCCCCAGGAGCCTAGTGAAGTCAGTGTGGTGTGTGCTGCCCCAAACAGGGTTATCCTGTGGTAACTATCCTCTTTCCCTCCATGTGGACCATCAGCCTTCCCTCTTGGGGTCCACTTCTGAGGTCCCAGAGATGTGGAGACATGTGGCTTTCTCGGGCAATATGGACATAGGGTCTCTGAAGCCAAGCTGAATGGATGTGGGGGTCTCAGAAGCCCCAATGAATGGACATGGCCTCTCAGAAGCCCAGCCTAATGGACATGGGGTCTCAGAAGTCCAGCTGAATGGACGTGGGATCTCAGAAGCACAGCTGAAAGGATGTGGGGTCCTAGAAGCCCAGCTGAGGGGACCTGGGGTCTCAAAAGCCCAGCTGAATGGACGTGGGGTCTCAGAACCCCAACTGTGATAGAGGAAGGTCATTGGTTAAAAAAGAAACTGCTTGGCCTGATAAGTTAGAACATAGGTGGTTGGAGTAAACAGAACAGAATGCTGGGAGGAAGAGGAAGTGAGGCAGATGCCATGCCTCTGCTCTCCAAGTCAGACGCAATGAAGCTCTGACCCAAGAAGGACGTAGGCTAGAATTTCCCTGGTAATTCATCACCTTGTGGTGCTACACACATTAATAGAAATGGCCAAGCAGTGTTTATATGAATACAATTTGCGTGTTGCTATTTTGGGGCATAAGCTAGCCAGGTGGCTGGGGGCTGGGTGGCAGGAATGCAGCCCACAGGTCCTTCAACAGAATGGCACCCACATGGATAATTACATTCACAAAAAGCCTGAGAAAGCTTGGAAAAAATAGAGCAAAGCATGTTTTCTTGGTAGCAGCAGTTTCTAGGGTCTGCTCTGCTTGCTGTAGGCAAGCAAGTGCTCTTATCTAAGAGAGGCTTCCTGACTCAGCTTTAACTGCAAAATCTTGCAGCTCTTTTAAGAGGTCCTGCCATGAAACACTTGAACAGTGTTGATGAAAAGCTGAATGGTTGCCTTTCGGTTTTCAGCCATAGCAGGAAAAAAGCTGCGCTGTTTGAAAATGCTGGCTTTCTGGGCTGTCCTGCCAAGGCAAACTCTGACTCTTTCAGGCAGGCGGTCCCTGTGATTAAGCACACTGCTGCAGCTTGCTTGCTGGCAGGGACTTTGAAATGCCAAAGAGCTGTGGCAACAAAAATAGCTCCAGCGGTACCTCCACCATGAGGCTGGAAAGCTAAGTAATGGGCTAGATCCAGCCGCCAAAGTCACGGCTTTAATCCTACCCATATTGCTCAGTAATTTAAAGGCTCATGTGGTCAGAAAAAGAGAGAGAGATATAGTAAAGTGAGATTCAAAAAAACCCTTTAAATGATTTACAGAATGTTAAAAATAAATGCAGGCTAAAAGTTAAAGTTCTTAAAGTAAAAAACAAAAAAAGAGAGTAATTGGGTGTGGTGGTATACACCATTAATCCCAACACTTGGGAGGCAGAGGTAGATTGACCTCTGTGACTTCAAGGTGTGGTAGGACACATCTTTAATCCCAATGCCTGGGAGGCAGAGACAGAAGGATCTCTGAGAGTTCAAGGACAGCATGGTCTATGGAGTTATTCCAGGACAAAGATATACAAAGAACCTATATCAAAAAAAAGTAAAAATAAACGAAATAGAGGTTAAAATTAAACTGCACAAAGATGGAAAATACAGAGAATCTTGATACTGTATGCTATTATGCTCTCTTTGAATTGTTTGAATGCTGAAGAAGGAGCAATAGCTGCTAAAAGATATTTGTTTATAAATGCTGTTGAACTTACCCAAGATAGATATTTTGAAAATACCTTGACTTTAAAATTTGGATCTAAGGACATGATGCTTTGGGAAGGAGTTTCTTCTTTGTTTTCACAGAGGATGAGACCCTGTTTATTGCTTCTATCCCAATATGGTATGATAGACCATGCCCTCCTAAATGGTTGCTGTGAACACCTTCAAAAAATTACTTCACTCGACTGCTGACTGAGATGAATCTAGCACACAGGTTATACCATGAAAGACCCGAATAACAGCGCCCCCATTCAGCAGGGAGCAGTTTGGAGAGAAATAACTGCACCCATATTCCCAAATATTGTTTATAAATGTTCTTTTACATTTAAAGGGGGATATGATAGAGATATGAATAATTTGCATTGGTGTGGATTTTAAGGTCAATTTTGTTATATGTATTTCTGATATTGATTAAGGTATTGTGATTGTGTAGTTCATTTAAAAATGTAATGTATATAGGTTGTTGATGGATAATCATTGATAATATACAAGCTTGTAGTTATGTTAGATTTTCTAGATGTGCATAGATATAGTTCAGATAGGCATTCATCATATCTTTCAAAGACTACAGAATATGACATTTAATGTTTTAATTACTTAGGGCTTTTCATGACAACGGGACATGTCTGCTCCTGGCAGCACCAATCTACTTCAAGAGGACAATGGGCATTGAAGAAGATCCTTATGCAGTTTGATAGCCATTTGGGCAAGGAACTGTTCTTGGCTGGACTGTTGCATAAACTGGACACAGAGAACCTGCAGAGAGAGGACTGCTGAACTTGCCTAAAGGTGAGATGGTCTTTCGGGGTTCATGAAAGTGTCTGCAAGACATTCTGCAGGACAAAGCAGATAGTGACTGAACTGTCTTTGAAATTTCCTGCTTTGTGGAAATGTCTGCTGGAAACAATGGGCCTGTAGGCCGAAGATGGATGCCCCAATGGTACAGAGGAACTTTGGGTGACTGTCCAGGCAGCAAGATGTCTCTGTGATTTCTAGAGTTTTGGAAGTTGCTTACTTCTCATTTACTTAGGTTATATTATATCCTTCTGGAGTCTTTGATGGAGTTGAATAGATAATTATAGTTGTTTTCCTTTGTTATGATAAAAGATAAAGTATATGTAAATATTGTAACTGTAATTCTTGCTTTATACCTGTTTTGTTATATATATAATTTTGCTATGTTAAAGTTAAAGCCTTCATTTTTTGTTTAAACAGAAAAAGGGGAAATGATAGAGGAAGGTCATTGGTTAATAAAGAAACTGCTTGGCCTGACAGGTTAGAACATAGGTGGGTGGAATACACAGAAAGAATGCTGGGAGGAAGAAGAAGTGAGGCAGATGCCATGCCTCTGCTCTCCAGGACAGACACGATGAAGCTCCAACCCAAGAAGGATGTAGGCTAGAATCTCCTTGGTAAGTCACCACCTCGTGGTGCTACACACATTAATAGAAATGGCCAAGCAGTGTTTATATGAATACAATGTGTGTGTTGTTATTTTGGGGCATAAGCTAGCCAGGCGGCTGGGAGTTGGGTGGCAGGAACTAAGCCCACAGCTCCTACAACACAACTTCATGGACATGGGGGTCTCAGAAGCCCAGCTGAATGGACGTGGGGTCTCAGAAGCCCAGCTGAATGAACGTGGAGTCCCAGAAACCCATCTGAATGGACATGGGGTCTCAGAAGCCCAGCTGAATGGACGTGGGGTATCAGAAGCCCAGCTGAATGGACTGGGGTCTCAGAAGCCCAGCTGAATGGATATGGTGTCTCAGAAGCCCAGCTGAATGGACGTGGGTCGCAGAAGCCCAGATGAATGGAAGTTTAGTCTCAGAAGCCCAGCTGAATGGACGTGGGGTCCGAGAAGCCCAGCTGAATGGACGTGGAGTCTCAGAAGCCCATCTGAATGGACGTGGGGTCCGAGAAGCCCAGCTCAATGGATGTGGAGTCCCAGAAGCCCAGCTCAATGGACGTGGGGTCCCAGAAGCCCAGCTCAATAGACGTGGTGTCCCAGAAGCCCAGCTGAATGGATGTGGGGTCTCAGAAGCCCAGCTGAATGGACATGGTGTCCGAGAAGCCCAGCTGAATGGACATGGGGTCTCAGAAGCCCAGCTGAATGGATGTGGGGTCTCAGAAGCCCAGCTGAATGGACATGGTGTCCGAGAAGCCCAGCTAAATGGACATGGTGTCCAAGAAGCCCAGCTGAATGGACGTGGGGTCTCAGAAGCCAAGATGAATGGACGTGGGGTCTCAGAAGCCCAGCTGAATGGACGAGGGGTCTCAGAAGCCCAGCTGAATGGACGTGGGGTCTCAGAAGCCCCAACTGAATGGATGTGGGGTCCGAGAAGCCCAGCTGAATGGACGTGGGGTCTCAGAAGTCCAGCTGAATTGACGTGGTGTCCGAGAAGCCCAGCTGAATTGACGTGGTATCCGAGAAGCCCAGCTGAATTGACGTGGGGTCCCAGAAGCCACATCTGAAGCACACAGGCCTAGAGCATACAGGCTCGACTGTATGTGTTCACAGTCTTCCATCCAAGGTGAGAGCGACGGTGGGAAGAAGCCCCCTCAAGCTTTGGCAGCATCCACATCCGGGGACCTAGTGAGGCTCCGAGCCATTTTGTGAGGCTCCAGAAGGATCCAGCCAGGGTCGTCTTCCCACATCCGGGGACCTGGAAGGGCTCGGAGCCATCTTTCTTTGGGACCAGAAGGGTGTAGGCCACATCGCGCTCCAGGTATCCAGGCATTGAGGGTCTCACAGGCATTTTCTGAGAGCACTGAAGGGTGTGAGGGATGGACGAGGCGCCTCTGGCATCAGGATATGGGGGATTGGAGCCATTTTCCTAAGGGCCTAGAAGATTGAAGGGTGAGGGCCAAAGCGGGCTCCTTCTATCCGGGCCTGAGGGGCTTGGAGCCATTTTGTGAGGTTCCCGGGAGGGAGACCATCAGGCTGGGCTCCTACATCCGGGGACCTAGCAGGGCTCGGAGTCATTTTGTGAGGTTCCCGGGAGGGAGACCATTAGGCTGGGCTCCTTCCATCCGAGGCCTGGGGGACTTGGAGTCATTTTGTGAGGTTCCCGGGAGGGAGACCATCAGGCTGGGCTTCCTACATCCGGGGATGGGGGCTTGGAGTCATTTTGTGAGGTTCCCAAGAGGGAAACCATCAGGCTGGGCTTCCTACATCCGGGGATGGAGGCTTGGAGTCATTTTGTGAGGTTCCCGGGAGGGAGACCATCAGGCTGGGCTTCCTAGTGGGGCTCAGAGCCATTTTGTTAGGCTCCAGAAGGTCCCAGCCAGGCTCGACTTCCTACATCCGGGATCCGGGAAGGGCTTGGAGCCATCTTCCTTGGGGACCAGAAGGGTGTCTGGGCATTGAGGGTCTCACAGGCATTTTCTGAGGGCCCTGAAGGGTGTGAGGGATGGACGAGGCGCCTCCGGCATCAGGATATGGGGGTTTGGAGCCATTTTCCTAGGGCCTAGAAGGTTGAAGGGTGAGGGCCAAAGAGGGCTCCTTCTATCCGGGGCTGAGGGGCTTGGAGCCATTTTGTGAGGTTCCCGGGAGGGAGACCATCAGGCTGGGCTTCCTACATCCGGGGATGGGGGCTTGGAGTCATTTTGTGAGGTTCCCAGGAGGGAGACTATCAGGCTGGGTTTCCTATATCCGGGGATGGGGGCTTGGAGTCATTTTGTGAGGTTCCCGGAAGGGAGACCATCAGGCTGGGCTTCCTACATCCCGGGATGGGGGACTCAGAGCCATTTTGTGAGGTCCACAAGGACCCAGCCAGGCTCATCTTCCTACATCTGGGGACCTGGAAGGGCTCGAAGCCATCTTCCTTGGGGACCAGAAGGGTGTCCAGGCATTGATGGTCTCACAGGCATTTTCTGAGGGTACTGAAGGGTGTGAGGGATGGACGAAGCGCCGCCGGCATCAGGATATGGGGTTTTGGAGCCATTTTCTTAAGGGCCTAGAAGGTTGAAGGGTGAGGGCTAAAGCGGGCCCCTTCTATCCGGGGCTGAGGGGCTTGGAGTCATTTTGTGAGGTTCCGGAGAGGGAGACCATCAGGCTGGGCTCCTTCCATCTGTGGCCTGGGGGGCTTGGAGTCATTTTGTGAGGTTCCCGGGAGGGAGACCATCAGGCTGGGCTTACTACATCCGGGGCCTGGGGGGCTTGGAGCCATTTTGTGAGGTTCCCAAGAGGGAGACCATCAGGCTGGGCTTCCTACATCTGAGGCCTGGGGGACTTGGAGTCATTTTGTGAGGTTCCCAGGAGGGAGACCATCAGGCTGGGCTTCCTACATCTGGGGCCTGGGGGCATTTTGTGAGGTTCCCAGGAGGGAGACCATCAGGCATCTCATGCTGCATTGGGCACCTTTAGGCCAATGTCCTAATTTGTGGTGCCTGGGGTCAGTCAGAGGGCTCTTCCTGCTCCCTGGAATTGGGAGCCTGGAGCCATTTTGTGACCTGACTAGAAGCGTGAAGGCCATGCCATGTTTTCTGAGTGGAGATGAGCAGTTTCTGGGTCGTCAGAGGCCCCTTTAGAAGAGAAAGTTGTCAAACATGCTAGTGTTGAACCTTTGCTTAGCTTTGGAGTTGGCCTTAACTTTGGAGTTGGCTAGGAGCAAGTTCAAGAGTTGCCTAGACAGAAGCTCCTCTCATTTCCATGGTCAAAGTCAGTGGGGAAGAGTAGACAGGGGAAGAAGCTCCAGAGAGAGGGGCCTACAGAGTTTCTACTGTGTTCCGGTAGTGAGCACTGCAACAAATGAGGGCCCAGTTGCCCTAAAAGCATTGAACTAAGTCAGTCACTGTAGACAAAGGAGTGATGTTTTTCTCCTCTTTGGTTTGTTGTTCTGTTTCTTGAGACAGGGTTCCTTGGTGTGAGATTGGGCTGTCCTGGAACCAGCTGAGTCGACCAGGCTGGCCTCGAAGTCAGGGAGGTCTGCCTGCCTCAGCCTCGCTAGTGTCGGGGTGAAAGGTTTGTGCCACCACCACCTCCGCTCCTCTCAAAGGAGTGACTTTTAAGAGGTCCGGTTAACCTGACACTGGCTTTGCATTCAGCATGTCTGTGGGACCCTACTGGACTGAAGAAATGTGCTCTGCCTAGAAGGTACCCAGATGGTATTTCCACTGTGGTGCACCTGGAGGAATTAAACTGTTTCCCCCTCCTTCCTCCTTGTATGCGCTGTGCCGTTCCTTCTACTGCACTCTGTGAAGGAGGAGGGGGATTTGTCCTAGGATAAGGCCTCAGAGATGTAGTGGGAAGGATCCAGGGCCATCAAGGAGGAAACAGTCAGACCTCTGATATAAGACATATAAAAGCAGCCCTTGCTGTCAGCACAGACTAGCTATGGTGTCGACTGTGGAACGCAGGTGTCACCTCTGACTTGGGGTTGAGGGGATGAGGTGGACGCTCACAAGTGGCTTGGACCTGAAAGATGGATCTGAGAGTCAGGAAGGGCATTGTGAGGAACAAGGAGGAAGGAAACTTCAGAATGTGTGAGAAAATGCAGGGCCTGCCCCCTTTGTCCGTCTTGAGCAGTCGGGGCCCTGGCATATCCAGAGTCGAGACAAATTCACATCTGTGTCCTTTCTCAAGGCTGTGAGCCTTTTCAGCGTCGGGGACCACCACAGCCCAGAGGGGAGCAGGCCTGATCGCCAGAGGTGATATTCATTTTCCATCAGGACTCCAGGTGAGCTGTCACGGTCGGAAATGAACATGCAAAGAGGGCCCTGTTCCCCAAACAAGAAGATTTCATAAAGCATGGGCACCCCTCTTCTCATGCGGGGGGGTGGGGGGTGGGGGTGGGGGGATGGGTGGGAGGGTGCGAGTGGGGTCTTCTGTGCCTGGCTTCTTGGACTGCATGACTTGGGTTGAGAATTCTACCGGGAATGATGATTTTGTTCCTAGGGTTGATATCAGATCAGCAGTGGCAGCCACGTCTGGAGAGCAGCGGGATTCTGCAGAGTGTGGGCCTCCCCTGAGGACTGAATCTGAAGGGAAGAGCCAAAGGTCCTCATTCGCTGGGTACGACCCGGATTCGATGCCCAGGGGGACCAAGGGTTTGCATACTTCAGCGCGCTAGAGTCCTTGTAGAGGTGGGAGCCCTGTAGAGATGAGCCCTGAACACATGGCCATCATGGCTGTTCCCCCACAGGAGTTGATGAGCTGTGCCACCAGCTCTTTTCTCCTGAGAGGATGGTTATAGGGCCGCCAGGTATGGAACTTCACCGGAGCAGGAGACCTTGTCTGAGCCGAGTTCTTGGTTAAGTCAGCCCCTGGGAAGTTCCAGGAAAGGATCCCAGGAGGCAAGTGAAGGAGACAGTGGTCCCTCCAAGGACTTCCCTGAAGCCCTGTCTCACAGACAGTCCTGGGAGGGGCTGCAGGGCTGAGTCTTCTGCCCTGGTTCCAGGGAATAGTCTAAGGGAGCTGAGGTGCCTGCTAAGAGCACCTTGGCCTGGGTCATCAGAGGGAGGCTCGGGTCTGTGAGGAATCATGGTGAGAGTTGAGAGAGTCCCATTAGCCAAAGACAGAGAGTACTGCCTACCTACCTGCCTTCCTGATGGCTGTGGGAAAATGGAGACTTTCTTCCCCTCTCCCATTCTTCTTTCTTTCTTATAGGCATAGTCTCTTGCCTTAAAGACATGGGACCCAGGGGTCACGGGGAAGCTCCTGGAACAAGCCATTGGTATAGGTGAGAATCGGGCTGGTAGACTGTTCTAGACCAAATGAGTCACACTGAATCAACCTAGCTCTTTTAGCCCTCTTAACTTCTGCCCCCACAAACGGGTGTCAGGAGGTCTAAGGTGTCCTCACTGCCTTCTGTTCCTCTCAGAGACACAGAAACTTGTTTTGAGACTTTACACGAGAAGAAGCACACACCTGGGGAGCTTCCAGCCTCTCAGAGGCACAAGCAGTACCAGAGTACTTTGGCCATAAGTGCACTCCCCAGGCAAAATCCTGTGACAGGTGCTTTTTGAGAGTTGCCCAGGGAATAACTGTCAGAGTCCTCTCATCCTCTCCCTTCCTCCCCCAGGTCTGTGAGTCTTCATCTCTGTGAACCGCACCTGCCTGTCCTGCCTGTGTTCCCAAGGGAACTCAGCATGGATCCTACCAAGACCAGCCAGGGCCTCCACCTCCCTGACAGCGCTCAATCCCAAAGGGAGGCAAGAGGTCTGGTGGGAGCCCAGGTCCCCATATCCGAGGCAGGGGAGGAGGAGGCCACTGCCACCACCTCGGGGTGTGTGTTTCTTGGAGGAATGCTGAGTTCTCCCCACAGTGCTCAGAGAGCCTCTTCTCCCACCGCCATGGGCTTCATTGCAGTGGCACCGTCTGCTCAGGCCTCTGGCAATCAAGCTAGCCATGTGGTTAACCCCGAGTCTCCACTGCAGAATGGGCTCAATAGCAAGAGTGTGGATTTGGTTCTCTTCCTTCTCCTCAAGTACAGGAGGAAGGAGATAATGACTAGGGCAGAAATTCTGCACATGGTCATCGGAGATCATGAGGCACACTATTCCGTGATCTTTACGAAGGCCGCTGACTGCATGCGGCTGATGTTTGGCCTTGAGATAATAGAAAATAACCCCCTTGGGAACCCCCTTGTCCACTCTTACTCTCTTGTCCATGCTCTTGGGATCACCTATGATGGGATGCAGCATGGTTTCCCAGGCATACCCAAGACAGGCCTGGTAATAGTCATACTGTGCATCATCTTCATAGAGGACGACTGTGTCAGTGAGGAGGTGTTGTGGCGTATATTGAATAGGATGGGGCTCTATGCTGGGAGGGATCATTTCTTGTGCGGGGAGCCCAGGAGACTCATCACTGAACATTTTGTGCAGGAAGGGTATCTGGAGTACAGGCTGGTGCCAGATAGTGATCCTCCCAGCCATGAGTTCCTGTGGGGCCCGAGAGCCCATGCTGAAACCACCAAGGTGGAAGTCTTCAAGTTTTTTTGCCAGAGTTGTTAAGCAGGATCCCATATCGTACGTTTTCCCTATGCAGAGAGATGAGATTGAGAGGTGTGAGGCCACGATCCCCCAAACAGTGGCACTCCTGCCCTGACCAGCACACATTCTAGTGCACTGGCAATTTCCAACCAACATCAGGTTGGGCGGAGTCACATCTAAGAGCTGTACCCTCATTGAAGTGCAGGTCGGAGAAGTTGGGAACCTTTTCTTCTTGTTGTTCTGACTGGGTGATTTGGGCATTCTTGGTATTTCAAAATGTTGCTACTTTTACTGCAAGGTTCATTAGGTGGAGATGTTTTCCTTTTACAAATGGAATTAGGAAAGCATGTATTGTTTATGCTGATTAGGAGAATTTTATCATTCTGTAAACACTTGAGAATGACTCATATTTAACTTGTAACATGTTTCAAGATACTGTGGCATTCTAATTGGGATTACCCACTCAATCTGAATGAACTTGGGATTTTCATGAAACAAAGAATAAAGTTATTTTTGATTGCCTTATTAGTTTAAGCTTCCTGTTCTTGTTTGCTAGTGAAAATGAGAGTTAAAGTAAGGTGAATGCTGACTTTGTCCCATTTCTTCCCTGTAAATAGTATACAATATACTGTACTTTTTTTGGGGGGGGGGGTTCGAGACATGATCACTCTGTAGCCCTGGCTGTTCTGAAATTTGCTCTACAGAACTAAGAGATCCACCTAGCTTTGCCTCCCAAGTACTGGGATTAAAGGCATGCACCACCATGTCCAGCAATGCTGTACTTCTCAATAATCTTATTTGGCATAAGATATAGCTTGTCCTATATCTTCTGACCCCAGCTTTTATCTTCTCTGTCTTTTCTATCTTTATTTCCTGGCACCTTCCTGTTCTGTGATGTTTTGTTTGTGTTCCAACAAATAAAGCTTGTTTGGATTTGGAGGGTGGAGCTAGCTTCTAATTAACCATAGAGGTCTAGAAGCCTGTACAGAGAGACAGGAAGTGGAGCATTAACAGGAATTCTACCTTTTTGGATGGAGGAATGGGAGAGAGGTAGGTGTTAGTATTCAGGCACACCCTGGCACAGCACTTCACATACTGTGCCTGCATTCATAGCAGAAGGTACCCTGTCCCTTTAAGAGACATACTCTGACCACTTCCAGTTTCCTTTCCTTCCCACCATTCTTTTAAAGAGGCAGCTCTCTGTCTCTCCCCCTCCTTTCTCTCCCCTCTCTGTGTCTATATCTCTCCCTTTTCTCCCCCCGACCCCCCACAATACCCTTTTCTAAAATAAATTACACACTCAAGTTCGCTCTCTCTGCATGGCATATATTGTTACCTGCTGCAGTTCCTCACCTACCATGGCACCCACCGAGTTCTCTCTCAAGCTGTATCTTACATTGGTGTATGAATCAGCCAGGCTCTCTCCATGTTCCTTCTGCCTGCCAGTGGGCAGACAGCTTGAGGCACCTGGACACAAAACTGCCCAGACCAATACTTAGCAATGAAATTTCGTACAATATCAGCACTAACAGTGGGTCCCTACCCCTGCTTCTGGCCATGCCCCCATGAACATAGATTCATCTTGGCTGTGGTTTCATGTGTGAAAAGACCCAGTAGTGGTCAACTACATGCCTATTGTGCTTAAAGCCCTTCAGGTCCCTGATCCCACCTTGTGCTGACCCATTCCCAAAGCTCCTGGACCTTGTAGGTGATGCCTCAAGGTCAGTTTGAGTCACAGTCCATACTCAACCTCTGGGATGCTGGAGTTCAGTCACCAGAACTTTTTCTTTTCTACCTCACTCATGGAAATTGTGTCACTCCCACACCTTATAAGTCAAATTACATACCTGTTTACATTCTGCCAGTGAAAGTAAGGCCTCTGCTCTTTTTTTGTGTTCTCTTTGATTATCTGACCCTCTCTCTTGCCTGCTGCAGGAGCTTCCTGTGTTATACCCTGATCCGCAAAGTCCCCACCAAACCAGCAAGGAGCCTGAGTCCCATATGTAAAAGCAAAGAGCCTTTATTTTATGCAAGTTTGCAAACTCGTTCTCTGATCATGTCCAATGTATTAGAATAATGGAGAGCCCTGAGCTAAGTTAAAGTTGGGTTTTTATAGTTTTAAAGGTGGGTGTGAGGGGTTTCTGAGGTTCCAGACCCTTGATTGGCTGACATTTGTCTAGGGGTGTCCAGGTGATTGTGTGCTGGCAGGTGATCCTCATCTACATAGGTTGGAACATTGGGCATTTCCTTTGGATGTTCTGTTCTTGGGTGGTGCTGGGGTAATCTCAGTTTGTGGTCCTTCCTGTAACCAGATATTGCTTCAGGGTAAACTACTCAGAATCAGGCCTCCATTAAACTTATCAACAGCTGAGGCCTACACTGGCAGGTGATAATGGTAGGAAGTGAAGGACTTACTTTAGGTGGTCTGTTTCTTTTTAGCTTATCATGGTTGGCTCCTACACCTGGTGCCTCCCACTGTGGCTAAGCACGTCTGAGGCAGGATCCTTCCTCTGCCTGGAATGTTCTGATCCACTCACTGTAATTATTCAGCCACAAATAAGGCTGCACTTTTGGGTTCTAGAATTATGCATGCCCTCAGGCAGAAGTGCCTGAATGTTAAAGGGCCCAGTGTGACTTACAGGTTACATCCATTAAGACTCAGCTAAGCCCTTGACCTGGGGTAAGTCCTCCTGCAACTGGAGGCTCAGAGTCCCTCAGATTCTTTTTTCTCTTTTCTTTTCTCCCCCCCCCCACCCCACCGTGTTGTTTGTTTTTGTTTTTGGTTTGGTAAAGGCCACTCGGAGGGAGCCTCTGGCTTCTCTGTCTTCCGCGAGTCACCTTGACCAGATCCAGTCAGGCAATAGCACACCACCAGGAGGCAGGAGATGCTCTCCCACGGATTCACACCAATTTACACCCTACCTATAGAGGAATAGACATCTCCCTGTAGGCCTTGTGGTGTTGCTGTTTCATTTCGCAGGTTTACAGGGTTTCAGCTATGGGTAGCAAGCCATCCATGTCCATTCCCCCTGGGACAGATGCCCCAAAACCCCAGGTCTTAATGTCCTAATTCTTCAGCTCCTTCCCTCACTCCGCCAGTGTCCCGCCAGCTCCACTTTTACGGGAGCTTTCTAACTACTGTCAGAGCACAGGCAAATGGAAGGAGATTCCTCAAACTGTCCCTGCCATTGCTACTGCTGCCAACAAGATTGGTCAGATCCACAAGGCGGCTGTTTTCAATTCCAGCCTTTTGCTTCCTGCCGCAGCTTGTGGCATGGCAGCTCAGCAACAGGGTGGAACACACCTCTAGGTCTCTCTTATTATTAAACTTAAAATCCCTGCAGCTCAAAAATTGTGGCTTTTCCATACATGTGACTGCTGCCATTTTGACTGAGGTTAGTGATTTCACTGTCATCTTAACTGAGTGGCTTTTCCATACAACATGAGATTGATGTCATTTTTACTGAGATCAGGTGACCTTACCGCCATCTTAACTGAAGTTGGGTGACTTCACCGCCATCTTAACTATAGGCCCATATTTCAGACAAGATATTTACAGCCAAGTTCTCTGGTCATGCTTGATCTCCAAGGCAGTCACTATTCTGCCAGACAAGCTGTGGCTACCTAACAAAAGCCTCAGGATGTACTACTGCTCCTTCTCTTTTGTTATTATGTAGATCACCTGGGGAGAGGTGTGGATTCCAAGCTGGTGACTGAGTTGCAGGTGTGATGCTACATCCCCAGAAAGAGAATATTAATGAGTTTCCACCTTATTTTACCGAGGGGAATAAAAGGTGTTTGAATAAAAAACACAGGTGATCTTCAGGAATAAATGAAGCCTGAAACTCCTTTCCAATATTGCTGTGTGAACTGTGTCTCATTTTTTCCCCCACGCCTCAGCACTGGTCCAGTTAGGGAAAAGTAGTTTTTATGTTGGGGCATCGGACCCTAACTTAACTCAGTGGCTTTTCCATACAACATGTGAGCACTGTCATTTTGACTGAGGTCAGGTGACCTTACCTGTGGGAACTGCAGCCCCTAGTTGACATCCTTGCCCACATTTGAGGTGCTTATCTGCAAGGAAAACATAATAAATTCCCTCTGCTCCTGGAGCGGGGGAAGGAATTTTGAGTGCATGATGACCCTTCCTTGATCTCTGCCAGGGTCGGTTTACAGTCCCTTCGCAGTCCCCTCCTCATTTGGTGCCATGGTATAAAAGCCAGCCGAAGCAAGACAGTAAAGCAAGTTGTTCCACCTCAACCTCGTGCTCTGTGCATTCATTCAACCTGGACATCCCCTGCCGAGATTCTTGGTTCCAGACTGCGCTGGCGCAGCACTTAACACCATCTTAACTGAGGTCAGGTGTAGTAATAAGAGTGGCGGGGCTGAGGCCCCAGCACCCCGGCTGCCTGCTAGCTTATGCCCCGAAATAACAACACACAAATTGTATTCATTTAAACACTGCTTGGCCCTTTAACTCTAGCCCTTACTGGCTAATTCTGATATACCGATCAACCCATCTCTAATAATCTGTGAGCGCCGGTCTTACCGGGAAGATTCTAGCCTACGTCCATCCTGGGTCGGAGCTTCATCGCGTGTGTCTGCCCGGGAGTGGGACATGGCGTCTCTCTGAGGCGTCTGCCCCCGAGAGGAGAGCTGTCGAGTCTCTGAGCTCACTTCCTCTTCCTCCCAACATTCTGTTCTGTTTCCTCCACCCACCTATGTTCTAAGTTATGAGGCCAAGCAGTTTGTTTATTAACCAATGAAATCAACAGATTGATATATGACACTCCCACATCAGTCAGGTGACTTTAACACTGTCTTAACTGAGAGCCAGGTCAAGTGACCATGTCCTGCCATCTTTACTGAGGTATACCCTGCCTGTTTCCCTGATTTACTTATGTTTTTCTCTTTAAATTCTTCTTATTGACTCTGTTGCATGTGTGTTTTGTACAGTGGCATGCCTTTGATAGGGCCCACCAAGAGCATCCACTTCAACCAATGCCTGTTCACTCTGTGTGTGCATGTTGATTCATGTAACTTAAATGAATCTATGTTTACTGTTAAATGTTATAATTGTCTTTTTCTTGAATCTCATTTCAGACTACAAAAAACAATAAGTCTCATGTTTTAAACTGGTATGTACTTTTAAGTCTCTTACAAAAATACTTTATATTTAATACAACCCTCATTTAAAATATATTAAGCTGTTCACTTAATTCAACCCTCATTTAAAATATATTAAGCTGTTCTCTATTATTGTCAGTTCTGCCATTAACCTTTTATTGCAAGCAGTTTTTTACTTCTTTCTGTCTTTTTATGAGTATAAATTTTACCTGTTAAGCTGAGAGCCAGTATAGTCAGGCTTGGACCCAGCTCTCCAGGCAGATTCTATACTGTAGCTATACCTGATAAATAGCCCTCAACTGTTCAGAGATCTGGGGAATATGGCATTTAAATATTTAATTATTAAAAAAATTATAACAAAAAGAAACAGGTTGGCTCCTAGCAGCAGCACTCTATTTCCTCCAAAAAAGAGAGAAGACAAATGGGCAAACAACAACATCCATCTGCAATTCGCTTCAACTGCCAAGCGCTGACCACTAAACAAAATTGCCTTTCATCTAAACTAAAGATCACCAGACAGTGGACAGAATCACTGGACTTGACAGCCTAGCTGCTCAGGTCATGGTAGGCTTGTCTTCCTATAGATTTCTTAGACCACAGGATCTTCAAGAGCCTGGCAGGCCCAGCGCTAAACAGCAAAAGGCAAACACGACCTTCAACGAATGTGGAGGACCCTGAGCAGTTGCTCTAGGTGCCAACCAAGTAAGTTCTCTGTCACTTTTTAATCAGTAACTCAAGTAAAATTTTATCCTTCCCAAAGATCTCTGATGCAGTTTGACAGCTGAGAGGTTTTGACAGTTTAAAAGGAGAACCTCACTAACCAAATTTCAGTAAAATACAAATACAAGATCTGCAAGTTATAAAGGTATGAGGACAAAAACAAGTTAACAAATTTCTCTCACATGCTGCCTTCCATAATCTCAAAAATACTTTTCATTATACAAACATATCTGTCACAGTCATTCTGGCATAAATATGCTGCTGTTTATACAATATATATGTCTAAAACTTCTGTTTTCACAAGCCCAAAGAATTTTTGTTAAATTCCAGGGAGCCAAAATGAAGAATCCACCTTAAACAGGTCAGATACACCCCTCTCAATTCCCTGGTCCTAATATTTTTTTCCTTAACTTTGTCCTCTGTTCTGCCAATATCTTAAACAGGTGTAAGATACACCAGACATTTCTATACCACAAACACCAGACAGGAGCAAAGAGACCAGTTATGCCAGGATGTGACAAGCACCCAGCCTTCTCAGGTGCCCCCCAAAGACAACACCCACAAATAAGCAGGAAGCAATCTTGAAAATCCGGCACCCCAATTCCTTTAACCTGTGGTGCTTAACCTCCTACCTTTTTATTATAAAAAAGAGATGGGAATGTAATGATCTGTCCTGTTCCTTTAAGAGACAAGCCCCACCCACTCCCTCCCCTGTTGACTAGGCAGGCAGATCTTTCTTCCTGCTTGGAGCATGAGTCTCTTCCTTTTCCATCTCTCCCCCGAAGAGGCAGCATCTGCCTCTCTTCATTCTCCCCACTTCCCCTTTCTTCCTACTGTTTCTCTGCATGTGTCTCTCTATGTGTCTCTATCTCTTTCTCTCCCTCCTCTTCTCCCTCTCCTCTTCTCCCTCTCCCCTTCTCCCTTCTCTCCTTCCCTTCCATAATCCACTAAATAAATATCCAACCTCACTCTGTATAGTGTGCCTATCCATGTCTCTGTCTCTCACCTGCCATGCAGCTCCCTGCCCAGGACCAGCCACCTTCAGAGATCTGCAGCATGGTCTCATGCACCGTCCCTGCCTGGGACTGGCTGCTCTGGGGCCTACTGCCTGCCCCCGCTCGGGAACCTGTGGCATAGTTAAATGGCCCTCTGCCCACTGCAGCCACTCAGGATCCTACAGCATTTTACACTCACCTGTTCAAAATGAATATTCTCTCTCTCTCTCTCTCTCTCTCTCTCTCTCTCTCTGTCTCTCTCCTGTTCAAACCACCACTGCTATCGTACCATTCAGCCCAGAGGGCAGGTCCCTCTTTCCCACCAAACTGCAGGCTGGCAGTGTATTCTGGGAAAGTTTCCTGTCTACTTCATGTGTGAATGGTGTGTGGCCACATGGATGTAATTCTGTTTAAAATATGTTTTACACATTTTGTATGTCTGCCTTGTTATTTGGAACCCTTTTGAAACTTGCATGACTGCTCTAAAAACCACATGGTTTCTCCATGCCTTGCAACATATATGCAGGCACCCTCTTTGCTACACACATGTCAGATGACCTCACCACTGCCTTTGCTATGGGTGATCATGTAACTCCTGCCATCTTGACTAAGGGCAAAGAGAGCAGAACAGATGACCTCACCACCATCTTTGCTTTGGGCAACCACATTACCACTGCTGCCTGTTGGCTCTCCCAGCTTGCAGTGACCCCACCCACCTGCATCAGATCTGTTCACTCCAAACTTCTAGAAATCTGAAACTTTGATTCTCCACTTTCTCTCTCTCTCTCTCTCTCTCTCTCTCTCTCTCTGTCTCTCTCTGTCTCTCTCTCTGTCTCTCTCTCTCTTTCTCTCTCTCTCAAAATTTTATGTGCAAATGTAAGCTAGTTTTAACTATAAGTGGATATGTAAATGTTATGTATCATGTAAAAACTGTATCAAAATTAAAACAAAATATTAAAATAAAGCATAAATATCTTTTTAAGTGAAAAGCTGGGGTCATAGGCAGTTTATGGTGGCTGGAGAAGAGAGGGAAATGATAGTATTTAAGTCTCTAAGGAAATCGTACCAGCTCAATTTTAACCTTTATTTTTGTATTTATCCTTTAGGATGTTCTGTTCTCCTTTTTTTCCTGTCACAGAGCCAGAGGGCCAACCAGATGGTTTGACCCAGGAGAGGGCTTTAAAGAACATTTGGAGAAAAGGCAAGTTAAATCTGAAATGGGAGGACCAAACTCTAGACTTGCTTTTGGGCTTAAACAGCCCAGGGCATTTTGACAGAAGCAGCTGCTCTGTTTTGATTGAGAGGGAGTTCATTGGCATTATTTGCATCCAAACGAGTGTTTAGAATTAGAAGTTGGAACTTATTGTAAGACCTGATTGATGTGTAGAAATTGAGTGGAGATCAGGAATGAGAACAGAAAAAGGACTGGAAGGTGAGAAATGTTTTAGAACTTCTGTCATGAAGTTGTCTGAGTTAGTGCCTGCCTGTCGCACTCAGGCACTTTTGCCCCACCTACTCTGCACCAAGGCCGTGGCTCCACAGGCCTGTACTTTTGAGAGGCTAGTAGGTAGGTCCAGAAGCTAGGCTTGGGCTGCTGTGTCTTGAGAAAGCAGACTGGGGCTCCAGTCTTCTCAGCCACCATCACTCTTCTGGCCATCTTTAAAAAACACATACACACAAGCTTCCTCACTTTCTAGTGGTTTAGCTAACCTTCCAGAGTTAATGCAACCACTGACCAGCATGGCCTCCAGCTCCTTGCAGCTGCTGTGATTTTGTTGTTGTTTTATTTGTTTGTTTTGTTTTGTCTTTTCTCCATTTGTCTGTAAAATACCTTGCTGTAGTAGGGGCATTTGGCTCAATCAAAGTGGTGGGAGCCATTTTTGGTGGTTTTTATAACAGTATCATCAAACAAGGAAATTTTTCTTTTTTTCTGTAACATCATGATGCAAAAGAAATTTAAAAACTGGCATCACATTTTGTTTTTAGGATCTTTTTATCCCTATTTTTTGACTTTTTATTTTTTCCTTTTGTTCTCTTCCCCCAAGTCTATTGTGGAAGAGACTCAGCAGAAATACGAGGCTGTTGAACTACAATTAAATCAGTTTTAGTCTGTGGATCTGTTAAATCTAATTTCATAGTGCAAATCTATTAATAGGGAACTTATTTAGACTTCATAGGTTTTTAAATTTTTTACCTACATGTTCACCTGTGTTTAAATTTACGGGAAATTTGTCAGAGAAACAAGGGCAGATTTTTAGAATGAAAATAAAAACATTTTGAAGTGCTTTAGCAATTCATTCTAAGAACTGAAGAAAAGCAAACAAAGCATCTCAAGGGGAAAAAGTGCTCTTTAAAATTTAGCTGCCCCATGTTTTACTTCTCTTATTTCAGGCAGTTTTCCTACCATGATGTGCGTGTGTATGCATGTTAATATATATAATATATTTATATACATATAATATATAATGAGTTTTACTGATTAGATTGTGTATAATTATATATCATATACTATACTATATATAATGAATATTGCTGAATATATATATAATGTCTTTCTCCTGTACTCAGGAATCCTTGCTCACGTACAAGTTTGACCTGAACCAGCAGGTTCATTTTTCACTGACTAGATCCCAAGGGGAAGGCAAAGTGTCAATCTAATTAATCTTATCAATAAAAACAGGAGTCAGAAATCAGTGTAAACACCTGAAAGATCAGAGAAGCAGACAAGCAGCCACAGTCCCTTCCTACTGTAAGATACAGCACAAGAGAGACCTTGGTGGGTCCCTGTAGTGGCATTTCATTTGTATTTTAGTTAATAAAACTTGTCTTAGGATCAGAAAAGTAAAACAGCTCCACTGTTCAGCCTTACAGACCCTTTCCACTCTGCCATCTTGTGCACGTGAAAAGAGCAACATCCCTTTAAGTGCCCCAGACAACTGTTCACTTTAGGAGACAAGTGGTCCACCAGAAAAGGCTGCATCTGAGAATAATAGAGATTCCCCTTTGGCCACTCTTAATATGGAAGGACTGGGCATGTGCACAGTAGCTCCTCAGGGTACCTCAGATATGTGTATGTGACATCTCTATACAACACTTGCCATTCTATCCTGAAAGCTGCCCTCTCTGCTGTATCCTTAAGCGAGTCGACTGGGGAGGAAGAGGAGGATGAGGAAGAAGAGGAGGAGTAAGAAGGGGGAAGAAAAGGAGGGGGAGGGGGAGGGAGATATTGAGGAGGAGGAAAAGGAGGAGGACTACTCAGAAAACACGTGTATAATCTGTGTACTGTTTAATAACCAAAAAAGTCCATGAACTCGCAGGCCAAAAAGGACTGAGAAAAATCAGCTTTTTTTTTTTTCTTTTCCTGGAAATGAACCAATTTTAGTTCTTACTAAATACAGATCTTGTGGTGGTAAATTAAAATCCTAAATGTGCGCCTAGAATTTTGTGCTATCTAACCATCTGTATAGATTCTGTGTCCTTGTCTTCCTCACCCTAGGGTTCACCTTGCCCTCTCATGAGAAGCAGCTGCATTTTTATAGCAGACAAAATGGGTATGGCTTATATCAGAGTAACTTCATACTAGTTAGGTATCTCAAATCAGGAGACTGTGTTCTCTCAGGTCCCCAATCCCAGTCAATGTTACCATGAATTTTCTGATGTCCAACTCTGGCTGTCAGTTTGCCAAAGGATAACTAATATTTCTTGGAACTCAATGATACATAGTTCACATAGCAAGTAGGGCATTTGCTTAAAATTTTGCTACAAGATTAAAACTACCACATAACACTTAAACTTCATGCTACCCGAGTAATATTTAGGATTCTCTAGGTAAAAAGTAGCTGAGTGACACCCATTCTTTACTGCCTGAGGGAAACTCTCCACAGAACAAGAGCAAGGATGGGCCACTGCTGATTTTCTCTTCATCACAGATTTCTCAGTGCATTGGTCTTGATTCCAGACTTGTGACATGGTCCCTGCATGTTGTTTATATGCTGCATGGGGTTTGACTATAATAAAGACATGGGGAAAAAGGGCAAAGGGAGTCCAGACACTAACGCTTATCATCAACACATTTATTTATGCATTCCAGAAAAAGTAGGACTAAGGTGAACGTCAGCAAAAAGCCATTTCATGGCAGTTTTCCTTTTCCCTAAGGCCAAGGTTCTTGAAGCTTTGTGGGTTCACTGCCAGAGCCACCGCAGGAGGTATTTCCTCACTTCTGTCCCCTTTCTTGACGGCACAGCAGTCTGGGTCTGGCAACAGCACAGAGTGGGATGTAGCCTGCATGGCAGTAGGGGCTTAGAGTCCCCCTGATATTTAGAGGTTTATGCTCTGATGGACTAATGATAGGGCCATTATTTAGTTTTCCTGACACTGTTCTGCAGAGCATTCACTGCTCCAACCCTTCCCCAAAGGGATCAGGTGCTCTGGGATGTCCACCTGGAATACATCTTTCCCCCCTTTTCTAGGTATGGGCTCTAGTAACCATCTGGGGTTTGAAATCGGAGTCAGGTACTTCTGCTGCACATTGGTTAGCACAGCTTGGGTTTCCAGTTCAACAACCTCATCAGCAGCTAAGGTTTCTGGACACTGCAAAGTCTCTCCAATGTCAACAAGTCCTGGGAACAAAGAAACATACAGATGTATTCTCTTCTATACAGCAAGGTTATGGTTATGACAGCAGGGTCACTACAGTGTCATTTGATGGGGTATAACATCACCAAATGACAGGAAATAGGAACTGTTCTTGTTGAATACTGCTGACAAAACCAATTGAACTAAGGAACCCTGGGTGAGGCAGCCACAGGCATCAAGGAAAAGGAGAGTGGCTTGTCCTCTGTGCCTCCTGTTTTAAGGGAAAGTCAGATTCTAGCATACTGTGAAGGCTGGCGTTGATCTACTAAAAGAGCATCAGCCCCAGCCAGGAAGCCTACCGTCAATAAGATTCCTAATTAGGTCACCAGGAGACTGAATGAGATGTTGATTGCTGTCTTAGCCAGGGTCCTTGTGACAGGCATCAGAAGTCAGGAAAGCAGCCTTCCTCTAGAGAGCACACCACTTTTTTAACGCCTATGCTGAACTGTCATAGGCAATGCCTTCTGCATATATTCATGCTCAAATAATCCAATACTACAAACAGGTACTGACTTGAAACAGGCTTTCAGGTCACAACATAAACAGGATCTGACACCCAGAATCAAGAGTCTGTGAGTCTGTGGAACTCACGTGAGTCTGTGGAACCCAGGCCTATGTACACCAACCTAGTTACTCCAGCAGCTCTTAAGACAGGCTGCTTAGAAACTTTAGCCAATACCCTCTAGCTAAAAGCAAAACAGAGTGTGTTTTGAATTATTTTGAATCCTGTATCAATTGTCTACTTCATATTTGGTACATCCTCACTTACCAGCAATCACACCTCGGCCATATTTTTCTCCTTCCTGTAGTAAGGTCTGAATCTGCACCAGGGTCATTCCCAACCTCTCTACCAGCACCTGCTGCCAGGCATCATCTTCCCAGTCCCTGTGAGCAATATGGATGGCGATGGTACATTTCTGATGGTTCCTCAACAAGGGACGCCAACGAGTCTCAAGAGTCTTGACTCCATTTAAGATTAAACCAGCATAGGGCTGCCGGAAGGAGAGGCAGGGAAACTTCATTTTCCTCAGAGTCTTTGCGCCTAAACACAGAAGCACATCACAACTCAGCTCTCCAGGCTCATGTTCATGAGGCTTCACCTTCCCCAAAGGCTTCCCATGTGTCCTGAAATGCCATTGAACTTGACATGCTTCCTGTTACAAGTTAATGGTGCCCTGCTCAATACCAGGCCCAATGCCAATGGTTGCAATTAGGATGATGCATGGTCCATGTAGTCTTGGGGAGCTCACAGAATAGGATGGAGATAGCTAGAGGAAGGTACCATAAGAATAGCGTGATCAGTGCTGACAGAGGTCACTGAGCTCTAGGGAAACACAAAGGAGGGAAGGCCATCTTGACCTAGTCAGGCTTCACATCTGAGTAGGCTGGCTTTTTAGCAGAGAGGGACAGTCTAAGCTTTTGTCTTTTTCTTTCTCTCTATGTCACTGTACAATACTCTTTGATTCCTGGTTCTGTCATTATAGGTCATATAGGACTGGAACTGTCCAGTTCCAATCAGAGTTACTGAACACCAATTCTTGAAATGGAAACTAGATTTACTTTTGGAATTCCCTTTGAACTCAAGTAGCCTCATCTATGTCTCCTCCTGGGTCCTGTGGGTGTCATGCTTCTCAAGCAGTTTGTTGCACCCCATGACCGGAGCCTAAGGAAACAAATGATGACACGAGGCACTAGGGTACCAATCCTCATATACTTTCTATGTTCCAGTGCCTAGGTGATCAGAATCTTTGGATAGTGAATCGCATCTTCAAAGGACTCAGCAGAGTCAGTATGACTATTAAGACCCTAGTATAGCCAAGGGGACAAAGATGCTGAGTGAGAAAGCAATGGCCTAGGGTGGCAGTGACCTGATTTTGCACACCTCCTATCCAGTTCCTTGCAGTCGTGTGTGTCCCTTGTGAGAGACACACTGTGCCTTAGAAACTGATAGGGTCGTACTGACAGAGCCAGGGACATGAGGTCAGAACCTCTGCTCAGTGTTAGCATACCACCCAGTTTCCATTTGCATGAAGTGCCAAGAATACATTTCCTGTGGAAGAGCCAAGGGTGACCATCTTCAATATCGTGGCAGCAGCAAAAACAGGGGCACTGAGCACAGGGCTCCATCCTGGCTCTGCCCATGAACTGCCCCCCCCTCCATTCTGGTTTTGGCCTTTCTGACCTTTTTAAAGTATATTACCGTAGTCTCATGGGCCTCCTTCAGTTACACGACATGGCCCTTCCAAGATAAAGGCAGTGTGCCAGGCATCCCTTTCTCCCATCATATTTCAGCTTGTCAAGGCTGGCAGCACTAACAGTCCTACTTAGTTTTAACTATCAACTTGACGTAGCCTAGACTCACCTCAGAAGGGAGTCAATTGAGGGACTGTCCAGATAAGATTGGCCAGTGTGGACATCTGTGCGGGGAGTTTTAAATATTAATTATTGTAGGAGGGTCCAGCCTACTGTGGGCAGTAGCACATCAAGGAATGTGATCTTGGGCTATACATGAAGCTAGCTAAGCCTGAATCTATAGGCAGGCAATCAAACAGCATGCCTTCTTGATTTCTGTTCCTTGCCTGGGAGTGAGCTCCTTGGTCACTACGCTGAATAGTATACAGGTCTGGCTTCAAGTTTCTCCCTTAAATTCCTGCCCTGACTTCCTCCAATGACAGGCTGCAATCTGTAAAGTAATTTTCCTTCTACATCGGATTGGCCTGTGGAAGAATGTCTAGATTATTAATCCCCAGGCAGGTGGCCCTGACCTGTACAAGAAAGCTAGCTAAACATGCGCCTATGAGCGAGCCAGAAAGCAGTGCTCTGCCTTCTACATTCCTGTCTTGACTTCCCTCAACGATGCACTGTGACTTGGAAATACAAGTCAAATAATGCTACCCCCTCCACACAGAAGTTTTTTATCAATATTTTATCACAGCCAACGAAAATCAAAGTCTAACATTTTCCTATATTGCTTTTGGCCATGGTGTTTGTCACTGCAACAAAGTGAAACTAAAACATTTCCCAAGTCAGTTCTGTGTCACTCAGGACCAATGGCACTCATTCTAGGTCCTAGGATCTAGAGCGTCTGTCCTGCCAGCATGCTCTTGCTCGGTATCACTGTCTGCACACCTCTTTTACCACACAAAGGAAGTCTCTTCTGCGAGGCACTCATGCCTTCAGGCTTAACCTAACTCTTTAAAAATTGTTTGCTAGATTTTAATGTTCTGTTCTAATTCAGAATTTTATAAACAACAAAGGATATCTTCTTATTACTTATGATTGAACAGGCATGACAAAAATAATAAACACATCTTTCTCCATAAGATTCATGCCATGACAATGTATATATATTTTCCACATTTTAAAATTAATTTATTTTAAAAAGTATCTTTTCTCATTTTACATACCAATCCCAGTTCTGACTCCCTTCCCTCCTCCTACTCCCTCCATCTTTCCCTCCCATTTCACCCCCCTCCATTCCTCAGAGAGGGAAAGGCTTCCCATGGGATGTCAACAAAGTCTAGCATATTGCTTTGAGGCAGGATGCAGGCCCTCCCTACTATATCTAGGCTGAGCAAGGTATCCCTCCAAAGAGCATGCTATCCTACCTTCTTTACACAGCACTCACAGCAAAAATCTCACAAGACTGCTGCACACACAAGTCTCTGACCTTCCTTCCTTTCATGCTCCATCCCCCGACATGCCTCACAAACCTGGTTTTATAGGGAGAACAACTGGCCTACGGCAACTCTGCCTTCACAATACTTAATACCTCAGCATCCCTGGTTGCTCCCTTTCTGTGCTCGCTGGCCTGCTCTAGCTCCTATGACATGGCCCACACCTTCTTACTCAGGTGACTCATCCAGGCTGTTGGACTTGGGAATTCAACTTCTATGAACCCAAATCCACTGGCTTCCCCTTTGTAAGTGCGGTCATAGTCTGCCCTATTTTTGTCGCCTAGATGTAGTAGTAGCTCCTATGCTTTCTCTTTCCTCCTCCCACCACCTGGTATACAGCAGTACTTGCCTATGAATGCCTCCCTCAACATCTTCCCTTATCTTCCCAGCCACCATCCTATCAGGCCCCCACCATCCACTGCCTCTCCAAGCACTAGTTTTTGGAGGTTCTGGGCTGTGAACCTTGCCTGCTGCCCTCCACTATCCACACTGCACTTAGAATGACCTTGGTACTGGAGTCAGCAGCTCACCTCATTCTTTGGCTGAAACCTGCCAAGGGCTCTTGTGCCACCCAGCCCAGACTCCACCCACTTCAGTAGGCCCCTCAGGGTCTCTTGTAATCTGGCTGCCCACCCCAGACATTTCCTCTTTCCCCACTTCATTCACTGTCCTGCAGTGAAACCAGCTGAGTGCCCTTCTTCAGGGCAATGCAGACAAGCCTGCTCTGAAGATGAAGGAGTTGCCTGCTTTCCCTTGTCTTTGCTTCTCCACTTGCACAAGCAGAAGGCAGATAAAGAGAAAACAGCAAGTAAAAGATAGTTATATTGGCTACTGGCAGCAAGTTTTAGAGATAAGAATTAGAGCTGACCTAATTCTTTGAGTGAGAAGCAAGCTGACACATGCTTCTCACTCAAAGATTGGTTCAAAGTCCCTTTCTGGCTGGGACAAGGACCACCTGATGTAGAAAGTTAATTCTGCAAGTGGTTCCCATTATTGATCCAAGCACGCACGATCTAACAGGAGAAAAATAATGCCACACAGAATGTGGTTGCATGGAAATGTTCAGGTATACCGAATACCAGTGTTTTCAGTCTAAAAGTAAGGAGGGTCCGGGGCCTGTGGAGTAGCATGGTGTTCATCCGCCTGCATCCACACTTCGGAGAGACAGTGAGATGCTGCCAAGATGAAGCAGGCAGAGACCAACCAGCTTCGAGCTAGACCAGCCTTGTGGGATGGCCCTGCATGGGTAACAAGTTGCACAGTGGGGGAAGCCAGAGCCTGGGGTACCTTCAGTAGGAATGGGGAAAGCTCACAGACTGACTCAGAGGTTACCTGTCCTTTGCTGTGGGTCTCTTCAGTGTTACTGCTTAGCATTCAGCAGACTCGAGTTTACAGCAGTCTTCTGCCTTTCAGCGTTCCTGGAGGCCTCCAGTACCAAAGGCTCCTAAGCTTGGGTGGCTAACATTGGCTTGAAAGGAAGGAAAACATTTGGGTGGTGCCGTCCAGTGTTCTGGGACTTTTTAACTCTGCTTTAAACAGAGGAACGCTCGCAGAGACGAATCCACATCCTGTGCACGTAATCTTGCGAAAGCACGCACACCACGTCCTTCAACGTGCTTAAACATTCGCAGCCAATTAGAACTACAGATACCATTCATGCATCAAGGATAGGAGGGCATGGACTTACGTAATTGAGCAGTGAGACACACTGAATGCTAGGATATATTGTAGGACTTACCGGTTTCTTAAAGCAATCTGGCAGATAAAGCTGGGTCAGGGTCTGTAGTAGGCGGCTGAGAAAGGAAAGAAGTGAGAAAAGGAACCGAATATTTAGTCAGATGGGTCTGCAGAGACATTCGGAAGTAGGAACAGTGTGCCCTGGTGCAGGGTGGGAACTGTGACGGGAGAGACTTGTTGAGGAGGGGCTTGGAATGAGTCCAGGGAAGAGCTGTGAGTTCTGAGGTTAGGCATTGGTCTGGGGCGGGGCGGGGCGGGGCGGGGCGGGGCGGGGCTGGGATGTGAGTACCAGGTAGGAGTTGGGAATGGGAGTTTCTACACCACAGAATCCCTTGGGAACAGACGGATTTGCCAATGCTTGTCGCCTGGGCCAGGCAGTGATCCGAGTTGGGCGGGATTGTGAGTACTGTTCTGCTTGGGTGCGGCTACCGGGGTACTGGATCCCAATTTAATTTGGCCCAGATCTGCTAAAGGAGAAGGGAAGGGCTGTGCGTTTTGAAATGGCAGTGGTAGCCAGACTGAATATTTAACAAGGTGGGCAGGACCTCAAAGTACCAGCCAGTGAGCGGTGAGATAGGTTGACGGAGCTGAGCTTTGGATCCTGGCAAGTGAGATGGAGGGCTACAGGAGGGGAAGAGGAGGGAATGGCTGTGCTTGCTGAATTAGGAGTGGTGGGTGGGGCTGTGTTTGCTGAGGTAGAGGTTGGAGGCGGTTTAGGGATTGGTGACGTACGAAGCAGGGACAGGGTTTTGGACATTGACATAATAAAGGCCTAGAAACTCTGAAAGAGAAGGGGAGGTGTTTGTGGTGATAGAGTGGCATGTGGGGCATGCATTCTGGGTTAGTAGTGGTGGGTGGTACTGCGCATGTTTAATGCCCGGGGGTGGGCGGGACTCTGGATGCTGAGGTTGGAGCGGTGGGCAGTGCTGTGCATGCTGAGGTAGGAGTGCTGGGTGGTGTTGCAAGTGTTGCCCTAGGCATGTAGGGTCTACAGAGTACCAGGAAGAGGCTGTAGTTATTAATTTACGGAGGGGGGAGGGAGACCTTTGACTACTAAGTGACTATGGCAGAGCGCCGCTAGATGGAGAAAAGCTAGACTGTATGCTGAAGTAGGAGTGGTGGGTACAGCTGTAAGTGCTGACCTAGGGTATGTCTCAACAGTAACAGGCTTGGTTCTCAGTGGTGCCATACCCAATGGTGCTGGAGCTTTGGATATTGATACAGTATGATGCGGGGAGTGGAGGGCAGAGCAGTGCATGCTGAAGTGAGAGTAATTGGTAAGGTAGTGAGTGCTGGCCTAGGTGGGCAAATCTTTGGGAGAACCAGGGCAGTGCTGCTAGTGGCGAAGTATGATGTGGAGCTTTGGCTGCTGTTTAGTGGAGTTCGGACGGCTGCTGAAGGCTGCGCTGTGACTGCTGACCTCTGAGGGTGAGTACCTGGGAGCAGTGATGTAGGAAGTAGGGAGAGAGCTTCGGCTTCTAACGTGACGTAGGCTGGTGCTAATGGAGAAACAGGGCAGAAGGGGTTGAGGATAGCCAGGGGCAGAGATGAAGGAGAAGCAGGGTGGGCCAGTGGGTGGTGTAGTACAGGTAGAGGGGCTTCTGAGAGAACAAGGTAAGGCTGTTAGTGGTTGAGTACTGTGGGACAGGAAGAAGTTCAGGGCAGACCTGTGGGTTACCAGGTAAGGCATTTGGAGTGGGGCTGCGGGAAGAGGAGCAGAGCAGGTTGTGAGAGCTGAGGTAGAAATAGGAGCAGTGATATGTGTGTTGCTGGATAGATGCTGGTGAGGCTGTGGAGGAGCATGGTAGGTACAGTCAAAGAGGCTTGGGAGTGGCTAGGTGTAACTGGAAGGAGACACTCAGAGATTGTGAGGCAGATCCTTAAGTAAGGAAAAATGACAAGGAAGGGGTAACTTAGGGACCTAACCATATCCTGAGGGTGCTTTCCAGGGGAGCACCATTGAAGGCATGGGTGCTGTAAAAAGGCCAGGAATTTTTGTCTGGGACTCCGGTGGCCTTAGGCTGAGTGTTACAGGTCATGGCTGAATTCCTGAAGTCAGCAATCTTTTCTCCAGGTACACTGTCCAAAACTGCCAATGGCCCTGATCTTATTAAGGCTTATTTCAAGTGTGGACTTGGCAGCCAAGCTATAGGTTCTTACATCTGAAGCACCTTAAGGAAACATGTCCTCTTCCAGGTTCTTAGGGCTCCTTCTTGAGGACAGCCTTTATCTGCTGCTTGACTCTCTCCTGAGCCTCTGGATGAGACTGTCCTGGAGAGCTCCTCTCCAACCATCCTCCACATACAACCTTCTACGCTACAACGCTACAACGCTACAACTTCTCCTAACCCCATCACTCTTTGAGGTCTTCTTGTTTTGGGGTCCCAGCACAAGATCTCAATCCTAGCTCTCTTCATCCATATTCTCTAGTGTGGATCAGGGCCATGCTGTGCACTTCCTTGTTTCTGACCCAGTAGACTTCACTAGGTCAACTTCTTAGGACTTCTCAGTGTTCATACTCTGCAATACCTATCTCAATTCTGTCTTAGCTGCCCCAGTCCTTCAAGACCCAACTTTTCATCGAATGCCCCAGATTTAGGCACTTTTGTCTCTCAGCTCTGGAAGCATTTTGCAAGGATCCCTATGTTTCTTGTGTTAGACTCATGGAAGCCACCCAAGACTGTAGCTGTTCTCTCAGAGAGAGAAAGAGTTCCTGCATTCTCCAAGGTAAAGGGGAGAGAATCTGCACAGCATGTCAGGGCATTAAAGACTGCTTGTCAAGATTCCCTTTTGGGTTGGCCTCTCGTGGTGGACTTCCTCCTCCTTGAATGGCAACTGGCTTCCTTCTGACACCTGAGCACATGCTTGGAACAGTTTCTAATCATGAGCCAGGGCACTCCAAATGTGGACTGCCCCCTTCCCCCATACCTGCTGTGTCAAAGAGCTGGAATTTGTCCTAGGAGCCAAATTCTTAAAGTAGGTGTTTCCTGTAGAAGGGCTTTCTATCCTGATTAGTACAGCTCCCCCAGGAGTATGTTGTAGTGAGTATGTTGAGTGGGGTACACATTATAACACAGTTTCCTTGGGGGCCAGACTGAACAGCAGAAGCCTGACCTGTTCCCTGGAATGAAAGTACAAGGTTAGTTTTCTACTGCGGTATCCACAAGGCCTTGGAAGAATCACCTTACCAGGTGCAGGGAGAGTCTAATGGCATTTCCCCTGGACACCAGAATGTCAATCTGTCTTACTTTCATTTGACTTAACAATTCATAACTGTGGTAGCTTGAATATAATTGGCCCCCACAAACTCATAGGGAATGGAGATGTGGCTTTGTTGGAGTTGGTATGGACTTGTTGGAGGATGTGTATCACTGTTGGGGATGAATTTTGAGGTCTCACACATGCCTCAAACTCAAATCCATACCCAGTACTTTAGAACACTTCCTGTTGCCTCTGAATCAAAATGCATGGACTCTCAGCTCCAGTACCATGTCTGTCAGCGTGCTGCTCTGTCTCATCATGATAATGGACTGAACCTTTGAGAATGTAAGCTACCACAATGAAATGTTTTTCAGTTATGAGTTGCCATAGTCATGGTGTCTCTTCACCACGATAAAAACCCTAAGACAGCTACCAGTCCTGGAATGAACTGCTTTCCTACCACTCCTCTCAGACCACCTTGTCCTTAGAGCCTGCCTTCCTGACTACTGCTCTCATAGTGTCCTGGTGGGCACTCAGCCAGCACTCTGGAACATCAGCCTGAATTCCTCTACCCACCAACATTATATGGCCCTTGCCCAGTTGCTAGGGAGATGCTGCTCCATAACAACTCCCGTGCTCCTCGCCCGGTGCTTCTCAGCCTTTCTAATATTAGTGCAACCTTTTGATGGGCCTTCTCATGTTGGGGTGACCCCAACCATGACATTATTTTCATTGCTATTTCATAACTGTAATTTTGCTACTGCTATGAATCATAATGTAAAGCCCATAACTACTTTGTCTTAACCCTTTTGCACGTCTAAAAACGCTGCCACCATACCTCCCTTACTTATTTGACTCAGAAATACAGGATGAAGGTGCCCTCCACCTGAGAGGGTTTGTTTTTGTTTTTGTCCCGAGTCCTAGGTTCCCTGAGTCTAGCATCCCTTCAAATATTCCTTACTCAGTCCAGCTTCCTCATCTGGGAAACATCTTTGGCACATTCCCCCCTGCAGTTACTTCTCTTGTTTGATTGGAATGATAGGGGGCCACTTTCTCTGTGTTATTCCTATGAGTATCTATTTCAGTACCTTAACTCTTCCTCTCCAGGGATCCTTTGTCTCTGTTTAAGGGCTACTTTTGACTTATAATTAACTAAGTGCTTGTAAAGATATTTGCATATCAATGAATATCCCATTCCAGGTCCCTAGAGTCTGCAGCCTCCCAGGGCTGGTGAGTTTTTCCCCTGAAGGAGCCTTCCAGGGCTGGTGAGTGTTTTCCCTGAAAGAGGTGCTCAGGCACTGACTCCTGGAGAAGGACTTGCCTTTCTTCTCTCACACACTTAGCGCTTAGACACCACATGTGCTGGAGAAGATCTGGCCTTCTGGGGGCCTAGGTGGTGATTGGATTTTTTTCTCTCTCTCTAGCCATTCCTGTTGTGTCCCCTCTCTTCCTGATCCTGTGCTGCCCTGTTCCCCAGATTCCCTTCCACCACCTTCTTTCTTCCTCATCTAGGCAAATGAGATCATATGGTACTACCCTGAGTCCTACATTTACTGCTGGTTTTGTAAGCCCAGTAAGTAAGACATGGACAGGCTACTTCCACTCTCTTGGGTAGGCTTTGTTTTCTCATATACTACATGTGGATGGGAAGAAGTGGCATCCCAGTGACTCTGCAAGATGTGGCAGGCTGCTTTTGCTTCACTGGAGAGCTGTGGTGCCTGCAACAGGCTGGAGAAGCATACTTTGGATCTTCTGAGTTACTTTAAACTGGCTTGTTGAGTTTTGAATTACAAATGTCCTCCTTAGGCACATATATTTGAACAGTTGGTCCTCGGTGGTGCTCTTTGGGAAGGTTGTGGAACCTTTAGGACATCAAGCCTTGCTGGAGGAAGCGTGTAACTTGGGGTGAAATTGGATGGTTTATAGCCTCATCACACTTCTGCTTCATTCTCCCTGCTTTCTGTGTGGAAATGAAAGGTGATCAAGCAGCTTCTTGCTCCTGCCACCATGCCATGCCTTCCCTGCCATGTGAAGTCTATTTCTCTAGAACCATGTGCCACAATAGTCTTTCTTCCTTTAGCTTCTTTTGGCCACGGTATTTTATCAGAGCCACGTGAAACAGTAGCTAAACTGTTGTATGAGCTTTATGTTTGAGGCATTCATTCCCTTGCTTCTAAGACTCTGCTCTCTTCAGCTATCATTCATTTTCTTCTAATACTTAAATCGTGAAATTCACACATGACCCACATGTTATGCTGGAGGGAGGGCTTCCAATGGCCTGTGACTGTGTGGTCCTGCTCACTTGTTTATATGACTCAGAGGTTGGTGCACTAAAGGCCAGTAAACAAATTCACAGGAAATGGATCATCTCACTTTGAATTTAATGACATCATTTGTTCAGAAGTGTAAGTACAGGAGATCCTACTGAGCCCATCTTTCAGATGGACTTCCTTGAGAAACCAGGTATAAAGCTCATACAATACCGTTTTCCTGGTGTTTCATGACCCAGCACACAGCTGTAAGTCACTTGGGATGCTCTTTGGGGCCATTCAAGCACCTCCATGTTGTGATGCTGCAGCATTCTCTTTTTTTGGGGACCTGAATTCCTCTCTAGTCATCAGATATAGGTCTAAGAACTGGGAACAGGGCTGAAACAGAGTGGTGGCTGGTTTGTTGGGGTAGCAGCCTTCATACATCCTTTCTCTCTCAGTGACCATCCTGGAGTGTTGGCCTTATGTTCTGTGCACCCATAAGGAGACATTTCATCTGCCGGCTATATCTAGAGCTAAGCTGTGAGCCTGGGCTGCTCAGTGGTTTTCAGTGTTGCATATGACCTTTACTTTTGCTTTGGTTGCTATGAAGAATGGGAGTGGGAAGAGTAGGGGACTACATCCAGGACAGGCTTTGTTTACATTGAGAGCTGCTCTAATAGTGTCTCATGTGGTCTTTCAGGCGGAAGGAGGATTTCCGAGCCCTCTCTCCTGATACCTGTGCCATAGCATGGCCTCTGAGCCCTCCAGGAGCTGCGCCAGTCTCTTCTGTTTGGCTTAGTTACAGAAGTGTACTTCTCTCAGCCTAGGTCATTTCTGTTCTGCTGTGCTTATGAAGGCCTTTCAAGCCTGGTCGGTGTGGATAAGATTTGTTTCCAGGCTCAGGTACCTTCAGCATTCCCTGAGACCCATGCCAGAGATTGAAGACTTATTTCCCAATTGGTAACCCCCTAGTCCCTCATGTCACCTTATTTTGCAAAGCCACTGCTTAGCACCTTTTATTCCCATCCTGTGTTGATATCTTGCCCATACTGATGCAGGAGCATGCTAGTCCAGTGTCTCCTACATGTGCAGCCCTTTTCATAGTGTATTGACCCTTCCCTCTGAGTATGGCTTGGCAGCAGCTTCTCTGACCCTTCCTGATTTACCCCAAACAACCCTGGCATTTGCATTGCAATTCTAACACTCAACCTAGATGGGCAAATACACTCTAAGAGACAGGTAGGGCCACCTCATGTGAGGGAGGGCCTCTAGGGGGAGAAAAATTATGTAATGTTTTTCTTCCTTCAGTGGCTTGCATCTACTACATCTTACAGGAAAGGAGGAGGCATTAATCAGGCTCAAAATTTCAGAAGCATTTGGGGTGTGCAATACTCAGAAACCTCTACCAGGTGCCAGTGTCCTATACCCAGGACATAAGCTTCAAAGATATTTGACCTGACACTACAGACCTGCTTGGTTCCTCAGACCTTGGCTATCTTTGTTCTTCAGCTACTTATAAGAAGCTTGGTTTATTTCAGCTTCTCCTGCATGCCTACCCCTGAGATGTGGAGCACTATAGGCCTGAAGTGATGATTCCTTACCAAAGCCACTGAGTCACCTCCTGTTGGTCACCATAGCAACGCAGACACCAGCACCCTTATCCAGTGTCATTGGAGATGGCATTTCCAAATGTCCCCGGTATCTGGATGTCCTCAGCAGCAAATGGTCTGTCTCTCCACAGGACAGCCAATTTCTAATGTGACGTGCACAACTACTGGGCTGCCACGTCATGCCTGTGCCTAACTGCATGCCACTTAATCCTCATGGCTTCCTGTGTAGATTCAATGGTGATCTCTAGCAGTCCTTAATTGACCCTTTCTTGCCTAGAGCCCTCTGGTAGCAGGTGTGTCACCTTGGGTCTTCCAGGAAGCCCGGAACTCGGGAGCTAGAGCTATGCTTCTATTTAGATCCACCTCCCACAGTATAACAGGAAGTGGGAGAATTGAAAAGGGTAGGACCCAGCATGACAGTCTTGACCAGTCAGTCAGGCAGGTGAGAACAAATCTTCCTGTTTTGAGCCTGGATGGTGATGTCACATCCTTCTAGCACACGAAACACAGCAGGCCATGGGGTCCATAATGATTGACTGCTGACTCACTGACTGATTCACGGGGTGCTTTGGAAATGGGAGAGTCAGTGTTGGCTGAGAAGCACAAGGACGCTGCAGCACTCCTCATACACCACATTCAGCTTTTCCCCACGGTGCCCTTTCCCCAGACCACACTTCCTAGAAGATGCTTCCACCTCCCCTTGTGCGTTAGTCAGCTGTCTGGACGGGAACTTCTTCCAAGGCAGGGCATCTGGAGAGCTGTTAGCATAGATGTGCACAGCCTGCTGGAAGAGCGCGTTTCTTCCAGCACCAAGACACAGCACAGAGAGAGATGAGCAGACACTATCCTGTCTGATACTCCCTGCAGGTACATACCGCCCCCTCCATTGCCCACTGCCCACAGGGCCGCTGGCTGTGTTGTCCTCCTCATCTGTCAATAACGTGACTTGAACAGAGGGAGCAGGAGTTAGGGATGAAAGAAAGAAGGGCCTGATCCATGGGCAGAGAGCTCCCAAGACCTCACAGAAGAGAGGTCACTGCAGCTGGCTTGTGAGGTCCAGAGGATTTTGTTAGGTGGGGCTTCAGGAGGCCCAACCCAAGATGGTTTCTAGAGACTGAGACAGGACCAAGGATGGAATAGACACACGTGTGAAGCAAGGTGGTGGCAGAGAGGGGAGAATATCGGATGGGCTTCAATTCCTGCAGAAGTGTGGGCCCGACTAAGGTCCGTCCTTGGGTTTCACAGCGATCACTGGGTACAGGTGAACAGTCTCTTGTTTCCCTGATGAGATTTTGATGCTGGGCTCATTTGGCTGGTCATCCTCTGACAGAACTTTGTGTGCTTCAGATGCGCCCTGAGCATGACGCCAGAGCCACGGAGATGATAAGCTGCAGCCCTACGACAATGTGTGGGCAAGAGACTTCTGCTTGCTTCACCTCCTGCTGTGTCCAGAACATGCCAGAGTAGCTGCTGCTGCTGCTGCAAAGTCAGTCACAAGGCATCTACTACATGGCCTGAGCTGCCACTGTGTCCAAGGCAAGGTTAAATTTAATCAGAGTCCCCTCACCCACTGCCTCTAAACACAAGAAGCGGCAGGGGTGGATACAAGATGATAAGGAAGGGTGGCCTTGATTGTGTGCAAATGATGTTTGCAGAAAGCTGTAGGAGAAAGGCCCTTTTGCTGGATGAAATGCCACTACTTAGTGTTTTTCCACTGTCTTGAGCAGGACATTTCCTCATAGTGCCACCTGCTGGCCGAATCCTCCAACTTCACTGTGAATTAAATATGGGGTGATCAGAGGCAGGTTAAGAGAGCACCTTCTGTGGCAGAAGTTCTGTCATGCTTAGGAAGCAGGAGTAGAGGTGGGGGTGTGTAAAAGGAAGGACCGCTTCTTGGTTCCCACCCACCTGGCTAGCTCACACATGAAATAAATCACATAGGAACTGTATTAATTAAATCACTGCTTGGCGCAATAGCTCTAACTTCTTATTGGCTAACTCTTACATCCTAATTTAACCCATTTCGACTAATCTGTGTACCACCACATGGTTGTGGCTTACCGGCAAGGTTCTGCATCTGACTCTGGTGGCAGATCCATGGCATCTCTCAGACTCTGCTTTCTTCCTCCCAGAGTTCAGTTCCATCTTCCCTGCCTACCTAAATTCTGCCCTATCAAGAGACCAATGCAGCTTATTTAGTAACCAATGAAAGCAACACACAGACAGAAGGAACCTCCTACACCAGGGGTGCTTTGCCTTCTGGGTGGATAACTTAGGAGACATTTCTTCTCCACTCCCCTCAGGGTCTTCCCTCCTCCACTTCCTTCTGGACTCCATGTTTTCTGATGAGAAGCCCATCTCTAATTGTTTTAGGCATGTCAGTATAGGATCAATCCTCTTTTGCTGCTTCGAAGGTTTTCTTTTCTTTTTTCTTTTTCTTTTTTTTTGTTCTCAGAATTCTGGTGTGTTATTGCTGTATTTTTATTTGGGTTTGATCTGTTACAGGATTGCTCGGCTTCTGAAATGTGTCTTTTGACAATGTTTGTACTTTTTCTGTTCTTGCTCCTAGCAGTGTGCTAAGTACTGCCACCCTCAGCTTCTGGAGACCCTGTGACAGAGACATTAGATTTATCTGTATAGTCGCATATGTCTCAGAAGCACCTATCATGTGGTGTGTGTGTGTGTGAGCATATAATTTCATTTTTTAGGGTGAATCCTTCAGTGTGGAATTTCTAGGGTTATTAGGTATACATTTGATTACTGAGATATTGCCAAACTTTGTTGAAACTCCTTCTTGTTTTCTTGGTATATTTTCTCTGGGTCTTCACTCTGCTCACCCATTGCTGCTACTGACACTCCTCCTGATGATGTCTTCACACTTCAGCTCTCATATTTTTAAGTTTAAATTTTCAGTTGGGTTCTTTGTTCATTCTATTATTTACTGAGACTAGGTCTTTTAGTTTTTCTTTCTCCAAAAAAGATTTATTTATATATTTTTATTTTATATGTATGAATGTTGTGCCTGCATATAAGTATATTCAGCACATGCTTGCAGTTCCCCCAGAGGCAAGAAGATGGTGTCAGAGTCCCTGGAACCTGAGTTGTGCTCACTGGTGGGTGTGGGAATCAAACCGAAGTCCTGTGGAAGAGCACTGAGTACTGCTAACTACTGCGCTGTCTCTCCTGCCCCCAGTCTTACTTTCTTTAAAAGTGAGTTTCTCTTGTTCAGTGAATCATTTTTCTGATGGTTCACATGACAGAGAGTGCTACTATGTATCTGCAGTGTAGACACTGCTGTTCTTTGATGCTACATGATTTTCTGTTGAAATCCGCACTTGCTCATATTGTCTGTCTCAGGATCTTATTGAAACTGGGTTGTAACTGGCATCCTGTGGCACCGCCACATCAGAGGAAAGAGGAGGGAATTGTCTCCTGAGTGAATGGTGGCTTTACACCTCCACGAATCTCTGAATCTCCAGAGAAACTTCAAGGGATTTCTGGTCAACTGGAATTTGGGTTCTGAGCAGGACTTCATTGTTGCCTTCTGGCCTGGGGAGGTTGGTGATGCCTCATAATTGCCCTCTCCTGTGTATGTAGCCTGCTATGATATCTTGGAGGATTGGTCTTATATATTATATATGTTATAGGTAGCTGGTGCTTGACCAATATAAATATATATGATTATAACTATATAGTATATATATTTAACCAATATATAATATATAATTATCTATCTGCTAATCCTCTTAACACCATAAAGATGGGTAAGAGGTGACCTAGTGTGATGGTCTCTAAACAGGATTGGAATCTGATCATAGCTGACACAGCTCCCCTATGAAGATGCCAAATTGAAATGACCTTCTGAGCAATCAGCGATCAGATGAGAGATTGTGACATTGTGGATATTTGAGGGTTGTTGTAAGCTGTGTTTAGAAAGGGGGTGTTAAGTGATGTAGAGTCCATAGATCAGTCAAGCAGACTGGGTGAGGGGCAGCCCTCTCTGTCTCTGTCTCTGTCTCTATCTCTGTCTTCTGTCTCTCTCTCTTTCTCTCTCTCTGTCTCTGTCTCTGTCTCGCTCTCTCTTTCTCTCTCTCTCTCTGTCTCTGTCTCGCTCTCTCTTTCTCTCTCTCTCTCTCTCTCTCTCTCTGTCTCTGTCTCGCTCTCTCTTTCTCTCTCTCCAGGAGAGTAAGGCAGCATTGAACCACAAAGTTGAGTGCGTTTTCAGTGAGGTCCTGGAGCATTAGCAGAGGATTCGATTTATTCTCATCTGGCAGGAAGCTAAGAGGTTGTGAGTTGAGAAGCCCAGGGTCCAGGAAAGTAAGAGAAGCCAGCCGTGGGAGCACGGGAGTTAATACTGGAATTCAGGAGTGAGGTGCATGGACAGGTTCATAAAGTATATCAGCCAAGCTGCCAGTGCCACTCCGGGCCTGCATGACTTGGCCAGTCCTGGTGCGGTGCCTGTCACCATGCAAAACCAAATCCTGGGCCCAACACAAATGCCGGCACACAACAAACATTTAGTAGACAGCTGCTGTTCCTAGCTCTCAGCTGCAGCAATATTTTCACTCGTCAGTGTACATTGTTTGAGCTCGGAGCCAATATGTAAGATCCCGGGTTCCTGAGCTCCTAAACAGGCTGATTAAAGAGCAGGAAGGTCGAAAGTTGGAATTCCTGGGCAGGAAGTTCCCAAGTTTGCTGGCTCCTGCTCCAGAGTCCTGGAGTAAGGATAGACAGCCCAGAATGGCCAAATAAGCATAAGTTAAAGAGGAATTTGAGCCACCGGAGGCTGTTGTAAAAGGGTTCATCTCTTGTGCCTAGATTCGTGACATCTTGTGCATACACACATACACACACACACACACACACACACACACATACACTCCACTTTCTGATCTTACTCACAGAGTGGACAGTAGCACCCCAAACTTAACCCTTTCACTGGATGGATATCAAGTACACACAATATTTTGGGCCCCATGTGAGGTCCTCACATGTCTCCTCCTCACCCATACTTTACAGGTAGAGCATAAACATGGTAAAGAGTCAGGCCCCCAAACTGAACTTACATCCAGCATTTCTTCCCACAATTAGAGCCCTCCCCGACGCAACCAAGAAGCAGAAGGACCCTAAAGCACCACTACAGCTTCTAAATGAGTCTAAGCCCTTCCTACCTCTTGGCGCTTTCACGGTGAACCAAAAGTCAGGTGGAAAAGTGGTATTTTTTCTTTTCTTTCTTTTTTAAAGGGCATCACTGAATAGAAAGGCATCCAGCTGGACGGAAGAGCTTGCTGCAAACAGGGTTATAACCAGCAAAGGATCCCAGCACTCAGTCACAAAAACCAGGAACAGAGACTTTGGGTATAGAGCAGCAGCAGGGAGATTTTTTTCAACCCACACAGTCATTTAGTGGATCCACCTGAGCGGCAGGGCGGCATAGAGGCTTTTCCTACACCCACCTCCAGGAGGCAGGTGGGGTCAGCTGCCTGCCGGGGAGGAGGGATATATGGCATAGTGTACAGACTGCTAGTTGTTAGGGAGCAGAAACGGGTGAATGTCACCACAGAAAAATACCTCTGCAGCCTGGAATGCAACGGAGCAACTTTCACATGTCCTCAGCAACAACCTGGCAGCTCAGCCATGCAGATATTAAAGCCAAATGGAGGGATTTGGGCTTTATCTACTTGCTGTGTGTTGCAAAGGGAAGGCAGAAATCAGTATCTTTAACCAGCACAAGCTGAACCCTGCTAAGTGATGCCGTCCCAAGGTGTGCTCAGAGGGCAATGGTCTTGAGAGTCCACCTGAGCAAAGGCTCAGCGAGGAAGGCCACTATGGCCCACGCAGCTCACTTTTACCCATTCACAGGTCAGTCAGCAAACCCACAGTGACATTCTGAAGCTCAAGGCAGTTCCCGTTTCTGGGAGAAACCTGAGCAGGCCCATCTTGAGTGTGTCAGGGTCAGGCCACAGCCTTCATTCACTTGAGGAAGAGGGGAAAGCTCACAGGTACTAACTTTCTCTTCTTTTAAGGTTGATTTGTACTTAGTGTGTGTGTCTGTGTGTGTGTGTGCATGTTTTGTGTATGTATGTCACAGGTGTGTTGCTCTCCTTGGAGGCCAGCACAGAGAGGGCTTTCCCTGAAGCTGAATGTGCAGGTAGTTGAGAGCTGTCTGCTGTGTGTCCTCAGACCCAAACCCAGGTCGTCTGGAAGAGCAGGAGGTACTCACCTGCTGTGCCATCTCTTCAGCTCTAGCTACAAACCTTCTTATGAGCAGACAAGACACTTTCCCAAGCTACAGTTTTCTGTACATTGTGCTTCCTTCTTTCATGGAAGTGTCTAGAGCAGTGAGAACCCCCTAGAATTAGCTAGACGGCCCCCAATTCTTACTTGCAAGAGGAGGAACACAGCCAGGCCTGTCAATCTGCATGAACTTGGGCAAAGACATCCTGTAAGATTAGACTCTGGGACACCCCGTGGTTGATATTTTGGGAGTTCTCTAGATTGCAATGACTTTACTCGATCTCCTCACAGGAGTATAGATGACCCACAAACAGCTACATCCTAAAAACTCCCAACCTAACGTGAATGGCAACTTCCCCAAAGCTTCAAAGATGGGGTCTTCTCTTTATTAACTTTTCACCACCTACATGCTCTAGAACCTCCTGAGACCACACGCAGCTGGGAGGGGTGGCAAGAGGGAGTAAGTGACTCTAGTCTGAGGAGAGGATCAGATGAGCCCAGCCCCCACTCCTGTGAATGAGTGCTCAGAATCCCAACCTTGGCAAACAGACACAGCCGCAGTGGTGAAGGGGAGATGATAGCCATGCTCTGCCCAGAGGTCTGCATTCCACAACAGCTTCTTTGTGTCTGCCCTTCCCTGAGAAGCTTTAGGAAGACAGGTCAGTTTGGAAATTCAGAACCCTTCCTGGGTCAACGTTAGAGAGTAAAGGGAGGTGACCAGAAAAGCCCCTCCATTCAGACAAAATAGAATGCAATGGTGACAGAGGGAGCCTGCTCACTTAGTGACAGTGACATACTTCAAAAGATCTGGTGGGGCATTTGAAGCTTAAATATTTGGTTTTGAGCTTATGTTTCACAAAGTAAGGAAATCTGTTGCCTTTCAGTGTTAATAGCTGAACATCTGCCCATTGGCGCCCTCTGGTGGATATATTTAGAATCTCTGCTTTAGTCTGGCAGCCCTTGGGCTTGCCTGCTCCAAACAGCTGGCCCACCAGAAGCTGAGCTGGCTGAACCAATGAATGTCATGAGGGGAAAGTGGGCTCAGAAAGGAGGAGGGAGGAGAGTGGTGAGATCTGTACTGAACGTGGGGAGAGTGAAATGAAGGGCCACTGGGAAGGTGATGTGCACGCCAGAAGCAAGCAAGCGTGTGTGTGGCCTTTTGCAGGAGCTGTTCATCTCAGAAGCTACTTGACATGTGTGTGAATGGGAGTGGTTGCTAGGCAAAGGTCAGGACTGCTGAGTGGTGCAGCCCTAGTCTGTCTGCTCCTGTTCCATGGGCTGCACATGCACCTTTCGGGAAGGAAGACAAGGTAAAAGTCTGGTCCTGATGCAGTTTACTTTCACTGTCCTCTGAAGCCAAGGGCAGGCCGAGCTGCCACAAACCATGTGACCCGGATATGTCCATGCACAGATTCACAGTTTCCAGACAGCAGGAGAGGAGAGTCGCACTGCTTCCTTGTGTATCTTCACACCGCCAGTCCTTGGAACACTGAGCCGCCTCCTCAGCATACTTGGCTAGTGCAATGAATGTTATATTCCAATAGGAGACATAATTTCAAGTGTTCACAGAGTCTACCCCTGCCCTTCTTACTCCAGAATGAGTGTCCTTACAGGCTGGGTACGCACACTGGGCTATTCACTCTCATGGAGGTTGCTAGCATCGTGCTTTTTTTTGTTTTTAAAAGAGATTTACATATTTATTATGTATACAACTTTTTGCCTCTGTGTAGGTCTGCAGGCTAGAAGAGGGCACCAGATCTCATTATAGATGCCTGGTGGCAATTTAATTTAGGACCTCTGGAAGAGCAGCCAGTGCTCTTAACCTCTGAGCCATCTCTCCAGTCCAGCATCATGCTTATTTTTTTTTTTCGAGCCAGGGTTTCTCTGTGGTTTTGGAGCCTGTCCTGGAACTAGCCCTGTAGACCAGGCTGGTCTCGAACTCACTGAGATCCGCCTGCCTCTGCCTCCCGAGTGCTGGGATTAAAGGCGTGCGCCCCCACCGCCCGGCTCATGCTTATTTTTTTATTGATATTTATTGAGCTCTACATTTTTCTATGCTCCCCTCCCTGCCTTCCCCTTTCCACTTCAACCCTTCCCCAAGGTCCCTATGCTCCCAATTTACTCAGGAGATCCTGTCTTTTCTACTTTCTACTTCTCATGTAGATTAGATCTATGTAAGTCTCTCATAGTGTCTGCATTGTTGTCTAAGTTCTTTGGGATTGTGGTTTGTAGGCTGGTTTTATTTGCTTTATGTTTAAAAACCACCTATGAGTGAGTACATGTGATAATTCTCTTTCTGTGTCTGGGTTACCTCATTTAAAATAATGTTTTTTAGCCCCACCCATTTTCCTGCAAAATTCAAGCTGTCATTATTTTTTTTCTCCAGCATCATGCTTCTTATTCTTGTGAGTCCTTGAAGTCTACCAAACAATGCAAACAGGGATACAGCAGTGAGTGGAAGCCTATCTCAAAGAGCCATCCAATGAGCCCTGGTAACTAAAGAAATAAAAACTTGAATTGTCTTCAAAGATTTCATCTTATGAGTGGAGAAGAGGCTTTCAAACGCTACAGTTTTCTGTACATTGTGCTTTCTTCTTTCTTTCATGGAGGTGTCTAGAGCAGTGAGCAGCACCTAGAATTGGCTGGAGGGCCCCTAATTCGTACTTTCAAGAGAAGGCACACATCCAGCCCTGGCAATATGTATATGCCTGGACAAAGGCATTCTGGAAGATTGGAACTGCTAGAAAGATAAAAACAATAATGTGGAGAATATTTCAATAAGATCTAACATATCAACCCCTGGGCTGCACATGCACACTTGCAAGCACATCCACATAAACACATACAATAGCCACACCCTGCCACATGGCAGACTCATGTGTTCTGTCTCTTGTTGCCCTTGAGACAGAATCATAGGTGGGGGTACAGTAGTGGTCTAAGGGCAAGAGGACTTGTAGCCCCTATCTGTGTAGTATCTCAGAAATTTCCTGGAGTCTCAGAATTGTCTTTTGCAGTACATGAGCATAGCTCTGATACATAGGTGCCTTGAATATGCCCCTGTGAATCCTTGATAATATAAAATCATATGAAGGCTGCTTAATTTTCCCATGCCTTCAAGAAGTATGTCTGGGTGTTATTATAAGGCAATGCAGCTTGGACCAAGGTTAGTGTGAGGAAGACAGTATAAATGTGTACTGCCTCTAAGGGCTGGCTAAGATTGTCCTATGCGGGTCTTGTTTGTTTATTTTGCAGTAGTATGGATTGAACCCTGCGCCTTGCACTTGCTAGGCTGGTTCACTACCACTACCACTAGGCTGCATTCCCTCCTCTAGATAGGCTCTAGGTCAGTTCCCCAGCTGCCTTGCACTTGCACTGCCCCTGCCACAGCCACCTGAGTAAGTACAATCACAGGCCCATACCTCTAGGCCCAGGTTACCATCGATTGTCTTAAGCTTAAGTTGCTTTTAAAGTTGTGTTTGTTTTCTAAGACTGTTGTGTTAAAGTACTTGTGCTACAAATTGTGTGGCTTAGACAATTGTGCCTCACCATTCTGGAGGGCAGAACTCTTAAATTCAAATATCAGCTGACTCTACTCTCTGAAACCGATGTGGGAAGGATCATTTCTTGCATGCTCCTAGCGTCTTGTGTCTCCAATGTCTCTGACATTCTTTAGGTGCAGCAATTCATTTTGCTTTCTTCACATATACCTCTCTTTCTCTCTTGGTTTTTTGAACCAGGGTTCCCCTGTGTAGCCCTGGCTGTCCTGGAACTCACTCTGTAGACCAGGGTGGCCTCAAACTCAGAGATTCATATGCCTCTGCCTCCAGAGTGCCAGGATTAAAGGTGTGCACCACCACGGCCTGGTACATGTATATCTCTTTATGTGTATTTGTGTTCAACCTGGCTCTCATATTTTTGTGTTTGTGTATGTATTGTGTGTTTTTGTGTGGATGTGCCTGCACGTGTGCATGTGGAACCCAGTGGTTGACATGTTGTATCTTACTCGAATGTTCTCCACCTTATTTTTTGAGACAGGGTCTCAGTGACCCCAGAGCTCACCAACTGGCCAAGAGTAAGTGGCTAGTGAATCTTAGGAATCCTCCTGTATCTGACTCCCCAACACTGGGACTACAGGTGTTCTCTGCTGTGCCTGGCTTTTTACGTGGGTGCTGGGGGTTGAATTCATGTCCATTTATTCTTCAAGCACTTCACTGACAGCCAGCTCAATAACTTCCTAATCTTTTACATTTTATAAGGATACTAATCATATTGGATCAGGAACTACTGTACTTTAACTTGGTTACCTCTGTAAAGACTGTCTTTTCAAATAATGATAATATTTTGAGGTGTTGAGTGTTAGGATTTCAATGTATCTTTTCAGGGTCAATAATTCACCGCATACTAAGGTAACACATTTGGCATATAGAATAAATGAAGGTCATTCTTTCTACTTCTTTAAACCATACTTTTCATTTTAAATGTTTCTCACATCAGTTTTGAGACTTTATTTCTATCTAAATTCTGTGTCTATATCTATACTGTTATTTTGTCTTATTTCAGCTTTAGATGTTGTCTGCTGACTACCTGTTGTGATACATGAGATTATAGTTCATTTATTTCTTCCTATTTCTATGTGCATATTTTAAACTCTTGATTATGGAAAGTGATCATATATATCATGACTCAACTGATTCTGGTGTCGATTCTTGTTATTCTCCTTTCTTTCCACAAATGTTCCTTCTGATGGTACTACATAGCAAACATCATGCATATTTAACTTTAGAGTCAGTTTTCTGTTTTTCCTGCTTTTTTGAGAGTGAGTGATAGGATGTGTGAAGTATACATACATGTGTGTGAGAGAAAATGCATATTTGCCTATGCTTAGAGGCCAGAGATATTGGGTGTCTCTTTCTATTACTCTTTGAATTGTTCCTTTGAGACAAAGTCTATCAGTGAACCTGGAGCTCCTTTTTTGTTTTAATTTGTTTTTCAGTTAGGCTGGTATTCAGCAAGTCCCAGTGATGCTGGTGTCTCTGCTCTCTCTACTCTCCTCAGTGACAGAGTTACAGATGTGCTTGGGGATCTTGTAAAGATTTTACTTCAGTTTTAGCATATGAAATCCAGTACTTATGCTTGCAGAGTAAATGCTATTAATCACTGAGCCATCTCCCCAGCCTCCGGAGTCAGCTTTCTGATGAAATCGATCCACAGCAAGAGATAATAAATGCATGTATTTCTCGTTGGTTGTTTTACTTTTTGTCTTTTTTGGAAGGTCCACCATCCAGCTCCCAAATAAACCATACATATAGGCTTATTATTATTTACAAAGGTCCAACCTTAGCTTGACTTATTTCTAGCCAGCTTTTCTGAATTTAGATTATCCCATCTACCTTTTGTTTTTGGGCTTTTCCCTTTCTATTACTTCTGAATATCATACTTTCACTCTTACTCCATGGCTGGCTGGGCGGCTGGCTGGGCGGCTGGCCCCTGATGCCCTCCTCCCCTTGTTCTCTTGCTCCTCTATCCTCTTTCTTTTTCCCTCTTACTTATTCTCTTTGCCTGCCAGTCCCTCCTATCCTTTCTCCTGCCTATTTATTGGCCATTCAGCTCTTTGTTAGACCATCAGGTGTTTTACCCAGGCAAAGAATCACAGCTTCACAGAGTTAAACAAATGCAACATAAAAGAATGCAACATATCTTTGCATCATTAGAACAAATGTTTTACAACATAAACAAATAATATATTTTAAAATAATATTTTGCAGCATGCATTGGGATTATTAATTTAAATTGGAAGGGAGTCAGTCACAAATTATTTAACATTCTAGAAATTTGTTTAATATTTTTGTATAAATTTTATAGAGAGAATTTCTTGTTTTATTTGGATTTGTTTATTAAATCTCATGCAGGCATTGACCTATACAGGAGTGTTGACCTTTTCCTGTTTTAAAGTTATTTGTGTCATTTTATGAGTACAAATGTTTTACCTGCATGTATGTATGTGTGCCACATGTGTGACTGCTGCCTGCAGAAATGAGAAAAGGGTTCCAGATCCCCTGAAAATGGTGTTATGGGTGGATGTGAGTCATTATGTGGGCACTGGGAAGCTGCCCCGGGTCCTCTGCAGGAGCGCAAGTGCTCTTAACCATTGTCTTCAGCCCCTAGAGGCCTGATTTTATGATGATTTCAGTTAAACATTTTCGATTTTAGTGAAGTTATGTGATTTCCTTAAAAATGTTCAATGAAATAAAACATGAATGTAGATGATGGAGGACATTTCATATTTTGTCTGTTGAAATAAATATTTCAGTTCTTAGAAAACACGAGTTTTGACTTTTCAGTAGTAGGAACCATTCAAGGCCAGAGAGAGTCTACAACCAATTAGGGCCACTTTGTGTTCCTTAAGCCAGACTGTGTGTCATCCCATAGCTTTGACTTTCATTTCTCCTATGCTACCATTGCCATCCTCTTCTGTATTTTTGGCTTCTACGTTTCTCTGGTTGCAATATCAGCTGCAGCTGTGCTTCTATTTGAAACTGAACCATGGCCATGATTGTGGAAAAGACTGAGGATGTCTTCAATATTCTTATTCCTTATGTTTCGTCCTACCCTAAAGCTAGATGTCAGAGTGCTCAGAAAACTTGCTTGTGAACCTGAAGAGTCTACCAAAGAACTGCAGACATTTTTAGAAGTAGGAACCACATGTGGCTTTTGCTTCTTATCTCTCATTCACCATGGGGTTATTTAGACTGCATGTTTTGATGGCCATTTGATAAGCATGCTCTGGCTAACTCCTAAAGAGGCGTGTCCCTCATGGAGACTCCCACTGTCCCCCATTTCCTGATGAATGGCTTTGTTTTAGGCTTTCAGACTTTTCAGTTTTGAACAGTAATGGAAATATTAGTAGCATAAGCACAAAGTGTTGATATGAGAAGAAACTATTGCCCTTGGTTTAACATGTTGCCTGGAGGGTAAAATGCCACAATATCAATGTTTCTGCACTAACAAATGCTAGATTATTTTATGGGCAGAGAGGGGTTAGGGATGACTCATAGATAGAGGGTCTAGTTTTTCAGAAGTTCCATTTGGTAGAGATAGGACACAGAGTCCTTCTTGGTCTTCAGTCCAAAATGAATAGGGAATAATTGTTGCCACAGGAGTTCAATTCCCAGTCACTGTGCCTATTTCTGCTCTTCTCTCTGGTGCTCTTCTTCTCTCTGGCTCCAGCTGCCATCACTCTTAACTATGCTCCATTAATTGCTGGTCCCTCTTTATACAGACATCAAGTGGCTTGTCCTTTCCTTCTCACGTTTGTTTAGCTATCTCTTTACCAGTGAAGCTCTGCCTAGACAACCTCATATAAAATAATAAGATCCTCCCAGTTTTATTTTGTCCAGATCAGGAACGCCCAGGAACGTTCTATAAGTTTATTTTAAGTTCAATCAGAGCACGAACTGAGAACTCCAGCACCAACAGCGCCCATTGTATTTGCGTGTGTGTGTGTGTGTGTATGCAGTGTTTAATAAGGATTTGTTTAACTGATAAATAGGGGAAAAAGGTCCTTTTAGGTATAGGATGGAAGTTTTTAAGGGGCTTCTTCGGAAAATGGGCAGCAAGGAAAATTAACATTTATAGAGAGATAAGGGTAAGATTGGAGTTACAGCTAAAAGGCACAGAACCATCAGGGAAAAAGCAAGAAACTAGTTCAATAGCAAAACCCTCACAACATCAAGAGTCCTGTCACCGCTTCGTAAAAGGTGCTCTGGAAAAGCCACAGCCCCTGTGCTTCCGGTTAAGGTCCCCCCCACTATGGCTGATTATGCCCACGTACCTCTGTAACCACAGACTCCACCCTCTAGAGGGAGGAGCTGGGGGCAGTTGCGCAAGTGCGGGCCTGCACCTGGGTCTTTGGGCCTGAGGCTGTGGTGTCACGCAGTTTTCTCTGTTTGCGTCTGTTGGAGCTGCGGCGGCGGCGGCGACAGCTACCCAATGGTCTAGTTGTAACCCGAAGCCACTTTTCTTCAAGGTTGCAACAAAGCAGCAATGTCGCCGCCGCCGCCGCCTGACTGGCGCCTTCTTGGCTTCAGCTTGTTGGTAGGCTCCTTCTGCTTCGCCCTGGAGTCCGCAGCTCAAGGCAACTCTGCTACAGGTGCCAATTGCTCGTTCTTTGCCCTGTCCAACTCTGTCTCTGTCTCTGCCGATGTTTCTTCTTCCATCCATCCTACGTTCTTTTTTTCGCCTCCTTCATTCACCCCCCCCCCCATTTTATTCCTGCTTACCCTCTAGCCATCTTTTCCTTCCTTCCATCTGTTCAGCTGGCATTAATCTTTCATCATTCCTCCTTCCTACCTCTTCCCCTCCTTTCTGTCCCATCATGTTTTTCTCCATCATCCCATCTTTCTTTTTTCATTAATTTTTGAAGAATTTCATAAGTGCATGCGACATATATTTTTGTCTCACCCCTATTCCTCCCCCCTAACTCCACCCCCCTCAACATCACGTCCTCTTTTTGTTTTTATAACCCACTGAGTTCAGTTTGTGCTTCTCATACTCACATGGGTGTGGGCCCATCCACTGGTGCGGTGCACAGTCCATCTGTCTAGCAGTCCATCCTTTTCCTTCCATCCCCCTCCCTCCCCCCGTCTCTCCCTCCCTCCTTCCATCTGTCTTTTCCTTCCTTCTCCCTCCCTTCTATCTGTCCTTCCTTCATTTAACTGTCTTTCCATTTTTCATCTGTCTCCTCTATACCTTCTCTTCGTTCTTTCATCCCCCCACCTCCCTCCCCAAGTCCCTGTCTTTCTTCTTCATCTAGGTGTGAAGACATGGCTGACACATAAGATGCTGACCTTAGCTGAAGCAGAGCCCTGGTTGCTCCTCTCTAGATGGACTGTTAAGGAACTGGGGCCAGCCTTGATCTTCTCATTACCTTGATGGTGGTGGTGGTGGGGTTTCATTGTCAGGGCATGTGATGTAACCAAAGCCCCTCCCTCCTGTGCAGATGCTCTGAATGTCCTTCTGATCATTGTGGATGATCTTCGCCCCTCCCTGGGCTGTTATGGTGATAAGCTAGTGAGGTCCCCAAACATTGACCAGCTGGCATCCCACAGCATTCTCTTTCAGAATGCCTTTGCACAGGTATGTTTGGGAACCTTTTGGTGTGGGTAAGTGTCTCTTTGTGTATACACAGCAGGGAGTTGAATGTTGCTGCCCTAGAGATGATCTTGAAAGAGGGAAGCAGAGCTTGGAAAATGGAGGCCTAGGCTAACCTGTTCTCCACTTAAAAGGAAGCTTGTACCTGCAAGGCTCCTCTCCTCCTTGGGTGGAGACTATGCCTGCTGTTTGGAAAGCCTGATGACTGTCTTCCTTTGTTCAGAAGACAATAATCTCTAGTACCTGGGGGAGGCCCAAATCCCACTGGTTAGCCTGGAGATCTGCATGACTCAGCTGCCTGGCGGTTGCTGAGGACCTAGGGGGGTTGCTTAGTTACCTTGAAGACTGCAGATACATTTGGCTGTGATGATGTTGACATTTGCTTCTGCTCCCTAACAGCAAGCCGTGTGCGCACCAAGTCGAGTGTCCTTCCTCACCGGAAGGAGGCCTGACACCACCCGCCTGTATGACTTCAATTCCTACTGGAGAGTACACTCGGGGAATTTTTCCACCATCCCCCAGTACTTCAAGGAGAATGGCTACGTGACCATGTCGGTTGGGAAAGTCTTTCACCCTGGTACTGTCAAATTACCAAAGCCTGGGCTCTCTGTTTCTGTTCCTGAATAGTGGAATCCCTTGCTGGGTTGGGGCTGTTTGTAGTTATCTTTCCTGACAGGCTGGGTAACTTGGTCATTGCGACATTTCTATGAAACAGCAACACCAACAAAACAGTTCTTTAGCCTAGTTTCACATTCATAGTCTCAATGAAAGAGAAGAGAAAGAAATGGTTTTTCCTCTAGCTGTTGGAGGTAACGCTTTGGGACTTGAGCTGCTTGGGTTGCGGAAGTGCATTAGCTGTTGCAGACGCAGCTCTGGTGACAGTCCAGCCCTGGACCTGAGCCTGTGCCTTGCAGAGTGCCTGTCTGTAAAGCTGGGTATGAGGCAACCACATCTCAGGACCTCGGATGTCTAGAGGGCCTGTGTGGACTTGATGTCCACATAAGAGCTACAGCTTGGTGGAGGTAATGCTTTCTCTGTGAGTCATGTCAGAAAGAGGAAGGAAGTTGGGTGTCAAGTTCTGGCTTTGAATACTGCCTGATAAACTGGTTGTTCACTTCCTAAATGAAGCATAGCCATCACTTTAAAACACTGACAGAAGGATCACTTGATTTCAAGAATGGAAAGAAAGCAAAGAATATAAAGGTGTAATTGCACCACGCCGAGGAAAGCTGTGTTTGATGTACTCCTGCCTGTTTTTTGGACATAGTATTTTTCTGATTTGTACTCATGTTGTGTAGCATGAATAATAAAATCCCAGAGGCAGAAATTGAGGTTCAACCTGAAAAGCAGAAAAGAAAGGCAGTCAAGCTACTAGAGAAGTCTTACCTCTACCAAGGCTTGGGCAACCTCAAACTAAGCTGGCAACCTCTTTTTCTTCTCTCATTTCCCTCTAGTGCTGAGATTAAAGGCCTGATTCCCTACTGTTATCATTCATGATGCGGGTGACCTTAGGCTGTCCTGGTCCCACGAGGGGCTGTGGCTGGTGACCCATAGCAGGTGCCCTGGTGGGTGGGATATGGACAGATACACCAAGCAGAGAAAGCTTACGTATAAGAGTTTATTTAGTGGGTATTGGGAATGGTTTAAAAGTAAGAGGTTATGGAGGTAGGAGAAGGGGAGACAGAGAAAGACAGGAAAAAGAGGGGAGGGAGAGGCAGAGACTGCCTCTTCAGAAGAAGGGTGGACAGAGAGAGATAGAGAAGGGGGGATTAGGAGTGGGCAGGGCTTGTCTCTTGAAGGGACAGAGTACCCAGGTTACAGGCCAGGCCAGCAGATTGCAACACCTAGTACTGGGATTATAGGTGTAGGCCACCACCACCTGGATTTATTTCTGCATTGATCTTGTGTAGCCCAGGGTGGCCTTGAACTCACAGAGATCTGTCTGACTCTGCCTCCCAAATCCTGGGATTAAAGGTATGTGTCATCATTGTCTGACCTCTAGTGGCTTTAGCTTTGCCTCTGGTCTTCAGGCAAGATTTATTTATCAAAATACAAATAATATACCACTACAATGTCATGTTTATAATTTTATAACCCGAGTAAATATTTCCCATTATATTACACTCCACTCAAATCCCTTTTTAATGACAGCATTCACATTACTTTGGCTTTTCACTGCCATGGGCATCTCTGGAAGCAGAATAGACTACCTGGGCAATAGATAGCATCAAGGATGTGGGCACCTGGTTGTGGTCTCAGTGCTGCCACGACTTAGCCATGCTGCTGACTTTGACTTTCATTCCTTACTTGGGAAGCTGGGACTGTAGTTATTTTGATGCCCAACCAGGGGAGCTTGTCAGTGCAGGCATCCGGGAGTGTAAAGTGTCTTCAAAGTGCTAGATCCATTCAGATGATGATGCTTATCACCAGAGGGGACAGCTTGAGTGTCTCCAAGAGCCTTTTGTACATTGATTATAACTGCTAGGCTCAGGAGCTTTCTTCTGAAACCTAGCTGGCAGTTCAGGATGAGAATAGTCATCAGGTAGACTATGCCCTGCTCCGTTTTGAAAATAAATGTATCAGGAATCATTTTGTGTGGACTAAAGCTGAATATCAGTTGAACTTGCTAGTTTGGTACTTAGAACACTTGCTTAAGGGCATTTGTAGTAATAGGAGTGGCGGGGCTGTGTCCTCAGCACCCTGGCCACCTGCACGACTATCTTTATACCCGAAATAATTACACAGACACTGTATTCATTTAAACACTGCTTGGCCCATTTCTATCTAGCCTCTTCTAGGCTAATTCTCACACCTGGACTAGCCCATTTCTAATAATCTGCTGTAGCCCACTAGGGAGATTCTAGCCTACGTCCATCCTGGGTCAGAGCCTCATCACGTGTCCAGGAGAGGAGAGCATTGTGTCTCTGCTCCAGAGAGCAGAGCTGTCGAGTCTGTGCTCACTTCCTCTTCCTCCCAGCATCTTGTTCTGTTTACTCCTCCCACCTATGAGGCCAAGCAGTCTTTTTATTACTTAACCAATGACCTTCCTCCATCATTTCCCCTTTTTCTGTTTAAACAAAAAGGAAAGGCTTTAACTTTAACATAGCAAAATTACATATAACAAAACAGTTGTTAAGCAAGAATTACAGTTACAATATTTATATCTACCTTATCTTTTATCATAACAATGGAAAACTATAACTATAACTAACCATTCTTCAAGTTTATCAAAGACTCCAGAAGAATATATTACCTAAACAAACAAGAAATCCAAAACTGTAGAAATGACAGAGACATCTCGCTGCCTGGACAGTCACCCAAAGTTCTTTTATACCCTTGGGGCATCCATCTTCAGCCTTCAGGCCCATAGTATCCAGAAGACATTTTCATCAAGCAGGAAATTCCAAAAACAGTTCAGTCACTTTCTGCTGTGTCCTGCAGAATGTCTTGCAGACTCTTTCATGAGTCAGGAACCCCAAAAGACCGTCTCACCTTTAGGCAAGTTCAGCAGTCCTCTCTCTGCGGGTTCTCTGTGTTCATTTTATGCAACAGTCCAGGCAAGAGCAGTTTCTTGCCCAAATGGCTATCCAACTCCATAAGGATCTTCTTCGATGCCCATCTACCTCTCGAAGTAGATTGGTGCCGCCAGGAGCAGACATGTCTCATTGTCATGAAAAATCCTAAGTTATTAAAACATTAAATAGCATATTCCGTACTCTTTGAAAGATATGAATGCCGATCTAACTGAAATATATCTCTATATATCTAGAAAATCTAACTAACATGACTACAAGCTTGACTATTACTGATGATTATCCATTAACCTATATTTCTTAATTATACATTACATTTTTAATGAACTACACAATCGCAATATCTTAATAGCAGAAATATGCATATACATATAACAAAATTGACCTTAAATCTCTATCAATAAAGCAAAATCTATACTAATACAAATTATTCATATCTATATCATATCCCCCTTTAAATGTTAAAGAATGTTTATAAACCATATTTGGGAACATGGGCGCAGTTTTTTCTCTCCAAACTGCTTCCTGCTGAATGGGGGCGTCGTTAATTAGGTCTTTCATGGTACAACGTGTGTGCTAGTTTCATCTCAGTTGGCAGTTGAGCGAAGCAATTTTCTGAAGATGTTCACAGCAACCCTTCAGGAGGGCGTGGTCCATCATACCATATCGGAATAGAAGAAATGAACAGGGTCTCATCCTCTGTGAAAACAAAATAAGAAACTCCTTTCCAAAGCATCATGTCCTTAGATCCAACTTTCAAAGTCAAGGCATTTTCAAAATAACTATGTTGAATTAGTTCAGCAGCATTTATAAATAAATATCTTTTAGCAGCTGTTGCTCTTTCCTCAGCATTCAAATAATTCAAAGAGAGCATAATAGCATACAGTATCAAAATTCTCTGTGTATTTTCCATCTTTGTGCGCTTTATTTTAACCTCTATTTCATTTATTTTTACTTTTTGCTTTTTGAGACAGGTTCTCTGTATCTTTGACCTGGAATAACTCTGCAGACCAGGCTGTCCTTGAACTCTCAGAGATCCGCCTGTCTCTGCCTCCCAGGCATTGGGATTAAAGGTGTATGCCACTACACCTTGAACTCACAGAGATCTGTTTGTCCCTGCCTTCTAGGCACTGGGATTAAAGGTGTGTGCTACCACACCTTGAAGTCACAGAGGTCAATCTCCCTCTGCCTCCCAAGTGTTGGGATTAAAGGTGTGTACTACCACACCCAACTACTCTCTTCCTTTTTTTTTGTTTTTTACTTTAAGAACTTCAGCTTTAGTCTGCATATATTTTTAACACACAGTAAACCATTTAGAAATTTTCTTTGTCTTTGAATCTCTCTTTACTGTATATCTCCTTTTTTCTGACCACATGAGTCTTTAATGTACCAAGCAATATCAGTAGGACTAAAGCCTTGGCTTTGCCAGCTAGATCCAGTCCATTCCTTAGCTTTCCAGCCTCATGGCTGAGGTACTCGCTGTAGCCATGTTTACTGCCACAACTCTATGGTATTTCAAGGTTCCTGCCAGCAAGTAAGTTGCAGCATTATGTCCACAGACAACACACAAGTCCTCTCTCTGTAGTTGGCCCTCCTGCCTCAAACAGTCAGAGTTTGCCCTGGCAGGATGGCCCAGAAAGCCGACATTTTCAAACGGCACAGTTTTTTTTCCTGCTACGGCTGAAAACTGAAAAGCATGCGTTCAGCTTTTCGTCAACACCATTTAAGTGTTTCATGGCAGGACCTCTTAATGAGCTGCAGGGTTTTGCAGCTAAAAGCTGAGTCAGGAAGCCTCTCTTAGATGAGACTCAAACCCATGCCTTCAGCACCAAGACCAAGTACGTAATTGTAAAGCATAACTGCAGCCCAAAGTTTAGTAGTTTACTGTGTACTAAGCAAAACAAATAGCATGTGAAACCAAGAAAGAACTGCCACCTGCCAAGAGTGCAGAAGTGCCTTGGAAGTAAGGGTCTGTAAGACACAGAGAAGCTCATCCCTAAATCTAGTTAGTCATCAGGAAGGAGATCAACAAACAGACCTTGTTTGATTTCCCTTCCTAAAGTATAATCTCCTCTGCTAGAAAATACTCACTTCCCTCCCAATGCCTGATGGAGGAAGGTCATTGGTTAAGTAATAAAAAGACTGCTTGGCCTCATAGGTTAAAACATAGGTGGGAGGAGTAAATAGAACAAAATGCTGGGAGGAAGAGGAAGTGAGCACAGACTCGACAGCTCTGCTCTCTGGAGCAGAGACACAATGCTCCCCTCTCCTGGACAAGTGATGAGGCTCCGACCCAGGATGGACGTAGGCTAGAATCTCCCTAGTAAGCCACCTCGTGGGCTACAGCAGATTATTAGAAATGGGCTAGTCCAGGTGCGAGAGTTAGCCTAGAAGAGGCTAGATAGAAATGGGCCAAGCAGTGTTTAAATGAATACAGTGTCTGTGTAATTATTTCGGGTATAAAGCTAGCCATGCAGGCGGCCAGGCTGCTGGGACGCAGCCCCACCACTCCTATTACTACAAAATGGTGCCCAGAAGTGTGGACAACTGAATCCACTGAAAGCCTGAGAAAGCTTGGGAAAGAGTAAAGCATGTTTTCTTGGTAGCGACAATTTCTCGGATCTACTCTGCTTGCTAGAGGCAAGTAAGCGCTCTCACTTAGGTACTGCTCCTTGTCATTTTTAGCCCCCACCTTGGCCTCTCTTCCCAGAGCCCTGTTATTAGATTAACCCAAGAACTACTGCAGCCTAAGCATCCATCCTGACTTTCTGACACACACGCCTCCTTCTTGTGAGTAACTCCCAGGCAGATGATTGTGGAGACCCTGGTTGTAGTGATGAGGTGAGCAGGCCTGCTTTTCATCCCGCCTGGCTCCTGCATGTCTAGCTTAGCCCTGGAATAATTACACGGAAACTGTATTCATTTAAATACTGCCTGGCCCATTAGTTCTAGCCTCTTATTGGCTAACTCTCACATCTTTGTAGTGATGAAGCGAGCAGGTCTGCTTTTCATCCCGCCCGGCTCCCACACAGCTAGCTTTATACCCGAAATAACAACACACAAATTGTATTCATTTAAACACTGCCTGGCCCATTAGTTCCAGCCTCTTATTGGCTAATTCTCACATCTTGCTTTAACCCATATTTAGTAATCTGTGTAGCACCATGAGGTGGTGGCTTACCGGGAAAGATCTTAACCTGCGTCCATCTCAGGTCGGAGAATCATGGTGTCTGACTCACTTCCCTTCTTCCCAGCATTCTGTTCTGTCTACTCCACCCACCTATGTTCTGACCTATCAGGCCAAGCAGTTTCTTTATTAATTAACCAATAAAAGTAACACATAGAAAGAAGACCCACCTACATCACATCTTGATTAACCCATTTCTAATAATCTGTGTACCACCATGAAGTGGTGGCTTACTGGGAAGATTCTAACCACTGTCCGCCTTGGGTAGGAGAAGCATGGCGTCTGCCTGACTCTGCTTTCTTTCTCCCATAATTCTGTTCTGTCTCCTCCACCTATCTAAATCTGCCCTATCAAAAAGCCAAGGCAGTTTTTTTTATTAACCAATGAAAGTAACACATAGACAGATGACCCTCCTACATCATTTCCTCTTTTTCTGTTTAAACAAAAAGGAAGGCTTTAAATTTAACATAACAAAATTAAATATAGCAAAACAGTTATCAAGCAAAAATTAGTTACAATATTTATATATATTTTATCTTTTATCATACCTAAGGAAAATATAACTATCTATTCTTCAACTCCATCAAAGACTCCAGAAGGATATAATATTACCTAAGTAAACAAGAAGTAAGCAACTTCCAAAACTCTAGAAATCACAGAGACATCTTGCTGCCTGGACAGTCACTCAAAGTTCTTTTGTAACGTTGGGGCATCCATCTTTGGCCTACAGGCCCATAGTATCCAGCAGACATTTCCATGAAGCAGGAAAATTCAAAGACAGTTCAGTCACTTTTTTCTGTGTCCTGCAGAATGTGTGGCAGACTCTTTCATGTAGCAGGAACCCCGAAAGACCATCTCACTTTTAGGCAAGTTCAGCAGTCCTCTCTCTGCAGGTTTTTTGTGTCCAGTTTATGTAACAGTCCAGGCAAGAGCAGTTTCTTGCTCAAATGGGTAACCAACTCCATAAGGAGCCTATTTGATGCCCATCTTAAGTAGATTGGTGCTGCCAGGAGCAGACGTGTCTCATTGTCCTGAAAAGTCCTAAGTTATTAAAACATTAAATGCCATATTCTGTAGTCTTTGAAAGATATGAAGAATGCCTATTTAGCTGAAATATATCTCTGTATATCAAGAAAATCTAACATGACTACAAGCTTGACTATTACTGATGATTATCCATTAACAACCTATATTTCCTAATTATACATTACATTTTTAAATGAACTACACAATCACAATACCTTAATTAAGATCAGAAATACATATACATATAACAAAATTGACCTAAGTTTATGTCAACAAAGCAAAATTATACCAATGTAAATTATTCATATCTATATCATATCCCCCTTTAAATGTAAAAGAACATTTATAAACAATATTTGGGAACATGGACACAGTTATTTCTCTCCAAACTGCTTCCTGCTGTATGGGGGCGCTGTTAATCAGATCTTTTATGGTGTAACCTGTGTGCTATGTTCATCTCAGTTGGTAGTTGAGTCAAGTAATTTTTTGAGGGTGTTCACAGCAACCTTTCAGGAGGGCGTGGTCTATCATACCATATTGGGATAGAAGCAATCCACAGGGTCTCATCTTCTGTGAAAACAAAAGAAGACCCTTTCCAAAGCATCATGTTCTTAGACCCAAATTTGGAAGTCATGATACCTTTAGAACATATGTGTTGGATCAGCTTGGCAGCTCACACAATGAAATTTCTCTCTGTATTTAGTTCCTTCACCGTCAAAAACTTCAAAGAAAATACAATATACAGAATCTAAACTCTCTGTGAATTTTTCATTTTTACGTGGCTTATTTTTCTTTATTTCTTTTAATCTATAACTATCTGTACTCTGTCTCTTTAAAGACTTTTCCCCTTTTTTTAAGGCATTAACTTTATTCTCTATATTCTTTTTCTTCTCTCTCCCAAGCCTATGTATGTTTAACACTATGACCCATTTAGAGGTCTTTTATGTCTGAATCTGTCCTATTGCATTGCCTGTAACCTTTTTACTGTCCAGGAGCACTTCTTAAAAACTTAAGTTGCACCATGAAGAGATAGTATGGTACGGCCTGTTTCCTTCCCATTCTAAACCTTAACTGCCCAGTTATTATGATAATTACGATAGCTCCTGCCTGAGGTCAGCAAAGTTCAGCATGGTGGAGCTGCTGCTCCTTCCTCAGAGCCATTTGGTGCCCATGAGCCAGTGCACAGTTTCAGGCACACAGCAAGTCCACATTGTCATCAAGTAAGCAAGCAAGCATTTTACTCACAAAACCCCATTCAAATGATCTGTCTCCTGCAGGAGCCAGAGGTCGCGCTGTCAGCACAGCCCAGAAAGCTGACATTTTAAAACTGCATGACTTTTTTTTTGCCTCCAGGTAGGAGCCATATTCAGCACTTTAACTCTGAGAATGAGCTTTTTATCTGAGTTACATCCAAATCTGCCAGGCAGAGCACTGCACAGCCTGGAAACATCTCTGTGTATGGTGGCAGAAATCTGCCATGCTCTCCCGACTGCCTAAGACTGATCCCACTGTCTTTCCAGGTGGGGAGTGCAGGCATGGTCTCAGAGTACTTTGTTCCCATTCCCAAGCAGGAACACAAACATCCAGTCTTTTTTTTTTCCATTTGAATGCTGCCTGGCTCACTAGTTCTAGCCTCTTATTGGCTTACTCTTACATATTGATTAACACATTTCTAATAATCTGTACCACCACGAAGTGGTGGCTTACCAGGAAGATTCTAACCTACGTCTGTCTTGGGTAGGAGAAGCATGGCGTCTGCCTGACTCTGCTTTCTTTCTCCCACAATTCTGTTCTGTCTACTCAACCCACCTAAGGGCTGGCCTATCAAAAAGCCAAGGCAGTTTCTTTATTGACCAATGAAAGTAACACATAGATGACCATCCTGCATCACCTGGTTCTGTTGTTTTCCATGTGGCTAGGTCACTACCCCTACTCTGCCTTTTCTCCTTCCTCTTGTACTATCTCCTATCAAATGGGAGCAAATCATGCTGTTTCTGACTGTGAAATTTTGTCACCCTTGGCTTTCTCATCTTCCTCTGACACCATGCTTCTTACCTGTCTCCACACCTGCTTGATCTCCCCAAATTCCAGTTCTGCCCTGTTCTCTGAACACATCTTTCTGGACCAATGTAGTATATTTTGTTTTTTATTTTTTTCCCCATTTTTAAAGAAAGGTCTCACTCTGTAAACCTAGCTGAACAAAAATGCATGGTGATCCTTCTGCCTCAGCTTTCCAAGTGCAGGGATTACAGGTATGCACCCCATGCTTTTCTGATTTTCTTCTAGCAAGTGTTCTGAATTCTTCTTAGGGACCAGCAATGGCCTGATACTATTTTGTCTAAAGCCCTTAGAATCTGACTGCTGTTGCCACAGGACTTTTGCTAACCTGCAGTCTATATTGCATTGCATCTATGTCTTGAAAGACCTTCTTGGCCTACAGCCTGAGACTTTCATTTTCTTGAAGAAATTCCAATTGTATGTCATCTGGCCCTAACTTACTGTTTTTGTCTGCCTCTTATGTCATCATATAGCTCCAAATGAACCCTGTTCTTCCATGACTCCACTCTGTTGTATGCTGTTGCTTTAGAAGCCTTCTGTGACCCTGATTTATCTACACCAAGTAACTTGAAGGGTCATTCACCTGTCTCAACCCTGGCCCTTCCCATAATGTGTATGTTTACTTATCTATAGTTGTATCCTTATTAGCTAGTGGCTTAATAGGTCTGAGCATTATACTTGCTTCTTTATTGCCTTCTTTCTGTGACCAGCATAGGCAGGAGGTGTCTGCCTAAAGTTCTCCAGGCTCCAGACTGAAAAGTTAATTTACTAAACAGTAAATGTAGGTAGAGGTTCAGCATGATCCTTCTATAAGCATAGCAAGCAGATGAAGGGACAAGTCTCATGACTGCCATTACCCTAGCAATGACAAGTAGGATATCTTACAGGTCCATCTCATGAGTTAGAGGCCCTCAGGATAGTAGAAAATGGGACTGATTTGGTAAATGGTTCTTTTGTTTCTTACTGCTTGGGGCGTAGTTGGGAGGAAGAATAGTATTTGCCTTAAGGCCCATGAACAGTATTCAGGAGTCAGTCCAGGAAAGGTTTATGGCTCCTTTACTTGTGGGTGTAGGCTGGCTAGCAGTTCCAGCAGTTCCTCTTGGGTTTCCCCTTATTATTCTTCTGCTCATTGAGAGTTTGTTAGAAACGAGCTACACTTAAAACCTTGGTCCATGAAGTTAATCAGTTGCCATTTCTTGCTTGGTAAGAGTGTGGGCAGAGGAGAGGCCTACTCCGGGTCATTATTAGAAGTTAATTTGTGTCACCCCCAGAAAGCTATATTGAACTCTTTAACTCTTTATACCTTAGAATGTAGTCTGCTTTAAGTTAAGATGTACTCATACTGATCAGGTAAGCCTCTAACCCAATGTGACTTTTGTCCTGATAAGGAGAACAGGTAGGGAGGACAGAGACAGAAACATATGCAGGAAGAGCTCCATGTGATTATGGAAACAGATTTTAATGACTGTTGCAAGCCAAGAAACACAGGTGGTTCTCAACTTGTGGGTCTTAACCTCTTTCGGGGCCGAATGACTCTTCCACAGGGGTGACCTAAAACCATCAGAAAACATAGATACTTACATTACAATTTATAATGGCACAAAATTGTAGTTATGAAGTAGCAATGAAATAATTTTATGGTTGAGGAGTCACCACAACATGAGGAACTGTATGTATTAAAGGGTTGCAGTGTTAGGGAGGTTGAGAACCACTGCTCTAGAACATTCAGAAATGGCCCTCCCCAAACCTTGATTTTGGACTGTTGGGTGTCCATGGCCGGGAGGCAATCGATTTCTAGTGTTTCAAGTCACCTGGTGGCTTGAATGGAGAAGAGTGGTGTCTTTGGCATCCTCCTCATTAGAGAATGGGTAATTCTGGAAATGCAAGGATTAAGGGATCATTTTCTGTTTCAGTGGTCATTTCTAGAGACTCCAGAATATGCAGACCAGAGACAGGAACAGTTAATGCCATCCATTTGTCTTGACATGTATCCTAAAGTGGAAGCTGATTTGTTTTCAGACATGTCAGTTTGGTCCTGCGGATTGTTAGTCTGTCCTCTGAAGCAAATGGCTGCAGAAGGGAGGAAAAGGAATGTTAGGTTTAGGCTAACAATATCATCAGTCAATGGAGAGGTTGGGATTGGGAGAGATGTTCAGGCATACTCTTTGTATGCCAAGGCATTTAAAGTTGCTTTTACTCTTGTAATATTCTTTTCATTTGCAGCGGAAAATCCGTCAGAGCTACTTTGCTTCTGTGTCCTATTTGGATACTCAGGTTGGGCATCTTTTGAGTGCTTTGGATGATCTTCATCTGACCAGCAACACAATTATTGCTTTCACTTCTGATCATGGTAAGCATTTTGCAGTGCACTGGTGAATTGAACATCTCAATTTCCTGTAACACCTGATTTTGTGTTACACCCTCGGTACAGTTCGCGTGCCCCTGTACCTAATGCGAGTCTAGCGAGGGCCTGGAGATTGAAAAGAACACACAGAGAGACCAGGGTCATTCAAAAGGAGACCAGCTGAATGCCAGTTTATTCAGACTTGGGGAAATCTTTATGTATCTAACTGCTGCACAAGGATCTCAGCCCAGGCAGGTGGGAAATTACCATATTAACAATGGAGTAAATGCCCTGCAGGTGGGGCAGGGAGAGCATAGAAACACACAGGAAGCTTAGTTAGCTGATCATAAACTGTCCCCGCAAATGCACCCCAGGAATAAGGGAGACCAGGGCCCTACAATTTCCTATGAAGCACATGTTGGGCAATTTCTACATACACAGGGGTATACTGTTGTGTAAAACAGCAGTGCTCTTAGTTCAGGATCATGGGGAGCTTTTAAGAGCAATTTACTTGTTCTTGGCCCTCCATTTTGGATATATGAGATGAAGGCAACCAGCTAGAAGAGGAGCAGAGGGTACAGGAGATGACAGAAGAGGGTTTCAGAGCCTCTGCTGCTGGAGTCATAGACAGTTGTGAACTGCCTTACATGGGTGCTAGGAATTAAACTTGGGTCCTCTGGAAGAGCAGGAAATGCTCTTCCTGTGAACTGCTGAACAACCCCTCCAGTCCTCATGCACATTTTAAAAAAGTTAATATATATAGTTATGGGCTTCATTACAGCATCATCAAATATATGTCATTATTCTCTATTAAAGTTATTCTTCCCCTCTGCTGCCCTCTCCTGTACCCTCTGCTCCTCTTCTAGCTGGTTGCCTTCATCCACTAATGTGGTTCCTTCTGCTTTTGTGTCACATGCATTCCAATGATACATCCAACTGTCCTTCCTTCTCCCTTCCTTAATATCTCTTTCTTGGAGGAAATTGTTTTAGTTCCCATTTCTAATCTAGAGATCTGGAGGACGTTTATGTGGAGGTTCTCTGCTTCTTGTCTAAAGAAAATCCTTGGGATATGTGCTTTCTTTCTTACATATTTTTATCTTTTATTTTTTCCTTTTCCTTTATTGAAAACAGATTTTTTTCCTCACACAGTACGTCCTGATTAGAGTTTCCCTTCCTTCTGTTCCTCTCAGTTCCTCCCCACTCCCTTCCTATCTGATTCCAAGGGATATTAAAATAAAATATAAGATAAATTAAAAGCTAACACATTGGAGTTGGACAAGAAAAACAGTGGGAAAAGAGCCTAAGAGAATACACAAGAATCAGATCCACTTGTTTGCTGATGGAGGAGGGTCAGGAATCCCATAAAAACATTAAACTGGAAGCCATTATATATACTCCGAGGACCTGGTACAGACCTGTTTAAGCCCTGTGCATGCTGCCTCAAGTCTCTGAGTTCATATGAGCTTTTATCATGTTGATTCAGACGGCCTTGTTCTGGTGTCCTCCATCCCCTCTGGCTCTTACACTCTTTCTGCCTCCTTTTCCACAGGGTTCCCCGAATCCTGAAGGGAGGGAACTGATGGAGACATCCCGTTTAGGGCTGATGAGTATTTCAGGGTCTCTTACTCTGCATAATGTCTGTTGATCTCTGTATCTGTTCACATATTTGTTCCTGGTTATAGCAGCCTAGAAAGGAGCTTAGCAAAAGAATATTTATTTATTTAGTTATGAACTAATAACAACAACTCTGTGCTGAATGTTGTGGATTAGGCTAAGTGCTGCGCCCTCTAGAGTTGCTGAAGGCCTGTGTACTCCATATTTTGAATGCCAAATGAGAGCTCAGTTTATTTCCCTGCTAGTTCTGTGCATGCACATCAGTCAAACTTCCCAGAGCTGACTCCTGATGTTCCACTGCTGGACTTCTCACTTTTGTGTCCCCTAAGCCTCTTAACCTGCAATCTTTTAGCTTCATGCTACACAGGAACAACTGTGCTAGTGCCCTACAAACGCACTGGGTCGTGGCTGCTTTGTCTTGGAGAGAGCAGGGCTTCCCCTCACCCAGTCCACAGAGGTGATAATCTGGAAAACTTATTGAGCTCCTTCAGACTTTTTGAACACTCCTGTCTTACGTCTCCAGTGTTACAGACAGAAGGATGGACAGATTGCCAGAGCCCTTGCACATCCTCAATAACGTGATGTCCTTCTGAGTAGAAGACTGCTAAGGAGATCAGTCTGAGTTTCTAAGACCATAATCTCCCCTCTCTCCCCCTCTCTCTCAAGAGTTATTTTATCATCATTATTTGATTTTTAAATGCATATGGGTGTCAAAACTGCATGTATGTCTGCACATCACATACGTGCAGTGCCTCAGATGGCCAGAAGAGAGTCAAATCCCCAGAGACTGGGTTAGACAGTTGCTTGTGAGCCTCTATGTGGGTACTGCAAAGACTCAAAGCCAGATCCTCTGGAAGAGCAGCCAGTGCTCTGAACTGCTGAGCCATCTCTGCAGCCCCAGTTTATCTTACCTTTATTTATGTGTGTATGTCTATATAAGTATCTGCTATGTGAGTGTGGGTATCCTTGGAGACCAGCTGGACGTGATTCACCAGACATAGGTCCTGGGAACTGAACTCCAGCTCTCTGCAAGAGCAGTAAGCACTCTTTCCTCTTGACCATAATCTCTTAATAGTTCTGACACTTGTTTGTAGCTCCAGCATTGTTTGAAGAATGAATAAGGGAATTTGAAGGCTAGTCTCTGCAACCTCCCTTGGCAAAAGTCACCAAATTTGACTGTGATAAAGTACAGGTGTATGCCTGCACTTTCCTCAGTTCACTCAAGCTTTTAGTGTCTGTGGTTGTTTTTATAACATGAGATTCTTCACATACAATCATTGTCACTCACTTTTGTCTTTAAAGCTTGCTTATATATAAGTAGGTTGAGACATTATCTTTTAGAGTGGACACTTTAAATGAATGCTGAAGATTTCTTTTTCTTACTCAGGACTGAAAATTTGGATTATTTTTTCTTTTTTTTTCCATTTCTTTCACATATGAATGTACATGATATGTCTTTAAAAAATTCAAGGTATTCTTATCTTGTGCATAGTTCTGTTGCTCTTCAGTCATTCAACCTCAGTATTAAGAACTTGAAGCCCATGTCATAGCCAAGAGTTAGGACACAGGGCAAGGTAGTGGAGTGATTAACTTTTAGGACCCTATCATCCAGGAAGAACTGCTCAGTACAGCTGAGTGGTAGAATATGTGCCCAATAGATACTAAAGTGTGGACAGGTACTTGGCTTGTCAGGAGAGGTGCATTTATTTGGAGCCTTTTGAACAGATAAAATTCAATGTGTGTGTGAATTTCTAGTTACTTTTAAAAAAAGATACTATAGTTTGAGAATTTAAGGTTGTCCCATTTGAAGGTTTCTTCTTTGTGGATAGATATCTGCCTTCTAATAAAGCAGCATTTATGTGAACTAACTTTTATAATTCTAGAGGAATTTCCTTCAGATATCAGCTTTAGTGTTCTCTGCTTTTTACATTGAGAAATGAAATGTTATCTAAAGTAAACAAACCATAATATTGTCACTAATTCTCTTTCATTGTGTGCTTTTTATGGCCCAGGGTGGGCCCTAGGTGAACACGGAGAATGGGCTAAATACAGCAATTTTGACATCACTACACGTGTGCCACTGATGTTCTATGTTCCTGGAAAGACAACCCCACTTCCTGGAGCAGGCAAGAAGCTTTTTCCTTACCAGGACCCCTTTGATTCCACCTCAGAGTCGATGGATCCAGGTATAATATATATAGAAATGACAGTGCCTTGCAGTGAGAGCACCTTTGGTTTAGATGGGAATTACTTCATCAGACACTAGCTGTCCCACTTTGTGGTGTGTTGGAATTCATTCTCAATATTGTTTAGTGTTCATATATTTTTTTTAAGCATCTCCCATGTACTAGGTTGAGAATGCATGGCAGAGCTAGAGTTGACAAGAATGGTCACTGTATATCGGGGCCCTTAGAAATTACAGAGGGTAAGGAGCAAGTGATATTCCCAAGGTGGGGAGGGCTGTTTGGAGGTGATAGCAACATGTCAGACCTTAGAGGAAGTGTTTGTAGCCTGCTGAGACAAAGTCTCTCCAACATATGAGTGGAATGTTTGGTGCGCATGCTTTTTTGGGGGACCCAGTGCTTACTGAGAGGTGTTTTCCATTTTGGAGCTCATTGATCTACTAAAACACACCAGGTTAATATGCTCTGTACTCCCAGCAGCAAAGGGCATTTTCTTTCATTTCTACATACTATGCCTTCACAGCCTTGAAAAACAGGCACTCTTCCTACCTGTGTGAAATGGCAGATGTAGGTTCTTGAGTGTTATATCCTGACTTTCCTGTCTGGTACACTTTCAGGTGCCAGTTACATACTTCCAGTGACATTTCTCTTTTCAGAGTGCTTTTCTGTGAGCTACACTAAGTCAGGTGTTCCCTTTTCTAGACTGACTGGCCCCGGGCTCCATCTTTAATACCTATGTCTTGCACTTTATGTTCATTGCTATGTAAATTGATCATGGTTTTAGATCATCATTCTGGCCTTTCTAGATTTCTGAGTTTGCTTATATCATCCAATTTTCTTTTTGCATTTTTAATTTTGTATGATTCATGCTCTATGTTTCTTTCCCAACACCAAGAGAAAAGTTATAGAGTTTCATGGCATGAGCTTGATTCTTTATTGCTGGGACAAATCTGATAGGACTTTTTTTGAAACTTGTTGGCCCCCAAACAAAAAAAAAAGCCTGCAGCCACGACCCCCCCCCAAAAAAAAACCAACAACCTGCAAACCAACCAACAAAAAAATCCTGTAGAGAGATTTGTAATCATGGCTACTGAGAGGCTGAGGTATAAGAGATCACATGCTTAAAACCTGCCTGAGATACAGATTGAGTTCAAGGCCAATCTCTGTAACTAACTGAAAACTCAACTCAAAAATCAAAATTCAGGCCCAGGATCTAGCTCAATGGTAGAACATTTGCCTAGCATGCATAGGGACCTGGTTTGAATCCCAGGTAATGAAAAAAGAAAATTCTGAGTCTTTTCAACCCATCTTTTTTCTTTATTCCATGTGTGCTATGCAGTCCATCAGCAAGCATTCTCCTTTCCATTCAGAATCTTTCTCTGCCCCATTCTCATTAATTCCACTGCCACCAGCCTTCTGGTGTAGCAAGTTTCTGAAGTCTCCTTGCTTGTGCCCTAGACTGTTTCCTTCTCAAGTAACAATTTTGAAACTCAAAGCAGAGGTAGGGATATAGCTCAGTGGTGGAGTTCCTATCTGAATGGACTGAGCCTCAACTTTTATCCCTACCACTGTAAAGGTGAAAGTTAAAACCAAAAACGGAACCGCCAAAATCCAGCCCTCCTGTGTGCCCATCTCACTGAGGAAATTTCTTTACAATGGCTATCAAGGCCTTTCATGACCGGTTTGCTTCCTCATCTCTTCTTCCTCTTGACAAGTATCCAGACCATTCTTTCTGTGCAACGTCCCACAGTCCTAGTTCCTCTTGGCTAGATTGTTTTCTCCAATGATGTATACATTAGGTCATGTTGCCTTCTGCTTTCATAGTGGTGTTTTTTTTTTCTAGGGAGATGCAGCACATATGTGCATACACATCTCCTCACCTCTGGAAAGGGAACCCACAACAGACCAAAGTAACAATTACACCAAAGCCTAACTTGGTGAATTAGTGAGTTTTATTGGGGTTACTAATAGGAAGATGGGTGAGAGGATCCTCACAGGAGCACTGATGACTCAGAAGCAGCTGCATTGCTGAATAGCCCACATGAACATGGTTGATGACTCATAAAAGCTATGGCCCTAGAGTTCTCGACATAAGTTGCAAGGGAGCTTGGCAATTCTAAGAGATGGCCTGTAGGCTTGTGGTGAGTCTCCTCCAGTAGTTGTTTTCTGCTCTCAGTCTATGGTGGATATACATAATGTGATATATGTATTCAGTAGAATATTATTCATCCTTTAAGAGAAAGGAAATGCCAGTGTATCCTATAGAATAGATGAACCTGGAGGACTCATGTTAAGTGAATTAAACCAGGCACAAAGGATCAAATGTGGTCTGAGACCATTCCCATGAGATATCTCTTGTAGTCTAGTAGTCAAATTCATAGTTCTAGAAAGTAGAATGAGTGTCCTCAGTTGATAGTAAAGAGTTAAGTGCTGAGGTGGTGGGGACAGATATAAAATGAATTGCAGAAGTGATAATGATGATGACACAATGTGAATACATGTATTGTGACTAAAAAATGGTTGGGTTGTAACTCTCAAGTTTTGTGTATTTTACCATAATAAAAACAAAATATGAATCAAAAACAAATATTTAGAAATGAATAATCTTCAATAGACTTTTACACCATGGGTAGAGGTGTAATTGGTTGAACTTGTCTGGATCAATTATTTGGCTCCAAAATTTAAGTAGTTTAAAAATGCTTCCAGCAGGCAGGAAACACCTTCACTGTTACTGTTAGTGAAGGGAAACGTCCTGTAGAGGCAGCATTTCTAAGCTTCTTTTTCTAAAAATTGGATGTTGTATATGAAAATGAAATGGGTACCAGGTGGTTGGCTCTGCGGTGTACCAGACAAGCTGTGCTGCTTCCTGTTTCAGGTGGGCACGTCACGGACCTTGTGGAACTTGTATCTCTCTTCCCCACACTTGCTGGACTTGCCGGACTACAAGTTCCTCCTTGGTGCCCCATCCCTTCTTTTCATGTTGAGCTCTGCAGAGAAGGCCAGAATCTCCAGAGGCATTTACAGCTCCATGACTTGGAAGAGGATCCACACTTTCTTGGTAATCCCCGGGAGTCAATTGCCTATAGTCTGTACCCCCGGCCTGCAGATTCCCCTCAGTGGAATTCTGACAAGCCAAGCTTAAAAGATATAAAGATCATGGGCTACTCTATACGTACAATAGACTATAGGTATACAGTGTGGGTTGGCTTTAATCCTGCTGAATTTTTGGCTAATTTTTCTGACATCCATGCAGGGGAACTCTATTTTGTGGATTCTGACCCACTGCAGGATCACAATATATATAATGACTCCCAACATGGAGATCTTCCCCACTCATTGAAGCCTTGAGTTCTGCCAGCCTTGGAGGACTGCATATGTGTCCTCTTGCCCCCTTCTGTCTCATGAAAGGTGGCATTAGAGGTGGCTATCTTTTACTACCTATTGTATTAGATATAACCTTAGTGGGTAGCAATCAAAACAGCATCATCAGTTTGGCTTAGGACTATGTGGCAGACAAATCTTTTCATTTAGTTCTTCTTAAGTTATAAATGATCATTGGATTTAGGCTAGGCTGAAGCGCTTCCATTTTAAAAGCACTCATCACTTAAGTAAGTACAAAAGTGAACTTAACAAAATGTAATCATACCTTTGTATATGTAATCCATGATAGCCAAGAAGAGTACTGTACTAAAGAAATAATTTACTGTTGAATTTAGTGCATTTCAGAAAGTGACCATATTATCTTAGGTAGCCCAGTGTAGTCAAAACATGTTAACATGGGATTTAGTTCTTTCTCAAATATGAAATTAAGTACTATTTCTAGAAGCAACTTCTATATGATCTATGATCAACTTTTGTTTATAAGACTACAGATTTCAAAATGAAAGATAAAATACACATGGGATTATTTTTTTTTTTATAATTTTTTTTTATTAAGAAAAGAAGAAAAAAAACATAAACAAAAAACAAGTTTCCACCTCCTCCCAGCCTCCCATTTCCCTCCCCCTCCTCCCACCCTTCTCCCCCTCCTCCCACCCTTCTACCCCTCCCCCCACTCCTCTCCCCCTCCCTCTCCAGTCCACAGAGCAGTCCAGATTCCCTGCCCTGTGGTAAGTCCTAGGTCCTCCCCCCTCCGTCCATATCTAGGAAGGTGAACATCCAAACTGGCTAGGCTTCCACAAAGCCAGCACATTAAGTAGGATCAAAACCCCGTGCCATTGTCCTTGGCCTCTCATCAGCCCTCATTGTTCGCCATGTTCAGAGAGTCCGGTTTTATCCCATGCTTTTTCGGTCACAGTCCAGCTGGCCTTGGTGAGCTCCCAGTAGATCAGCTCCACTGTCTCAGTGGGTGGGTGCACGCCTCGTGGTCCCGACTTCTTTGCTCATGTTCTCCCTCCTTCTGCTCCTCATTGGGACCTTGGGAGCTCAGTCCAGTGCTCCAGTGTGGGTCTCTGTCTCTGTCTCCATCCATCACCAGATGAAGGTTCTATGATGATATGCAAGATAATCGTCAGTATTGTTCTCGGATAGGGTCATTTCAGGTTCCCAATCCTCAGCTACCCAAGGAACTTACTGGGAACCTCATGTTGGGCACTTGGGAGCCCCTCTAGGGTCAAATCTCTTGCTCACCCTAAAGTGGTTCCCTTAACTAAGAATTGTGGTTCCGTGCTCCCCTATCCACCTTTCCTTTATCCCAATTCTCCTGATTCCCCAAGTCCCCCCTCCTTCCCTTCTACCTTTTCTCTCCCCATCTCCCCTTACCCCCATCCCACCCCACCCCCAAGATCCTAATTTTCTCCCCGGCAATTGGGTCTACTTCCCTTAGCCAAGAGGATAACTATATGTTTTTCCTTGGGTTCACCTTCTTACTTAGCTTCTTTAGGTTCACCTATTGTAGACTCCGTGGCCCTAATTTATGGCTAGAAACCAATTATGAGCGAGTACATCCCATGTTCATCTTTTTGGGTCTGGGACACCTCACTCAGGATAGTGTTTTCTATTTCCATCCATTTGCCTGCAAAGTTCAAGAAGTCATTGTTTTTTACCGCAGCGTAGTACTCTAGCGTGTATATATTCCATACTTTCTTCATCCATTCTTCCATTGAAGGGCATCTAGGTTGTTTCCAGGTTCTGGCTATTACAAATAATACTGCTATGAACATAGTTGAACAAATGCTTTTGTCATATGATAGAGCATCTCTTGGGTATATTCCCAGGAGTGGTATTGCTGGGTCCAGGGGTAAGTTGATCCCGAATTTCCTGAGAAACCGAAACACTGACTTCCACAGTGGTTGCACAAGATGGCATTCCCACCAGCAATGGATGAGGGTACCCGTTCCTCCACAGCCTCTCCAACAAAGGTTATCCTTGGTGTTTTTGACTTTAGCCATTCTGACAGGTGTAAGATGATATCTCAAAGTTGTTTTGATTTGCATTTCCCTGATTGCTAAGGAAGTTGAGCACGACTTTAAGTGTCTTTTGGCCATTTGAACTTCCTCTGCTGAGAATTCTCTGTTCAGTTCAGTGCCCCATTTTTTAATTGGGTTAATTAGCATTTTAAAGTCTAGTTTCTTGAGTTCTTTATATATTTTGGAGATCAGACCTTTGTCTGTTGTGGGGTTGGTGAAGATCTTCTCCCAATCAGTAGGTTGCCTTCGTGTCTTATTGACTATGTCCTGACTTCAAACTCTATTACAGAGCTACAGTAATGAAAACAGTGTGGTACTGGCATAAAAACAGAGAAGTCGACCAATGGAATCGTATAGAAGACCCGGATTTTATCCCACAAACCTATGAACACCTGATTTTCGATAAAGGAGCTAAAAGTATAAAATGGAAGAAAGAAAGCATCTTCAACAAATGGTGCTGGCACAACTGGATGTCATCTTGTAGAAGAATGAAAATAGACCCTTATCTATCACCGTGAACAAAACTCAAGTCCAAATGGATTAAAGACCTCAATATCAGCCCGAACACACTGAACCTGATAGAAGAGAAAGTGGGAAGTACCCTACAGGAGCTGGGCACAGGAGATCGCTTCCTATGTATAATCCCAGAAGCACAGACATTAAGGGCAACATTGAATAAATGGGACCTACTTAAACTGAGAAGCTTCTGTAAAACACATGGGATTATTAATGCAGCGTTTCTTCATTAAATAATAAGTAGTGCTTAGTAAAGTATGAATAAAGGTACAAAATTCAGTTAACTATTTCAGTACTTGCTGACCCAAATAATAATTTGCTAGTAAATAGTATAACTCTTGAACTTGGTATCTGTTAAAAAGTCTGTTATTCACAATGAAAAGCATTTAAAATGTAACTATACCCATGATTTGAATCATTCAAAATCATATTCCTATTCCAAGTTAGAGAATTGCAAATACCCACTTATCCTGGAGGCGGGAGCTATTCTACTTCTACTTTTTGGTAAAGAAAACATAAACTTATGAAGTGTACATTATCTTATGGCTTGTGGAAACTTTAGGGTATAAGTAATTTTCAGAATGTACTTCTGCATTCCCTGAATATTCCCTAAATATGGAAGTAATAAGAAGGTATGTAATAGTGATAAGGTTATTTCATTACCTACCCTTGTTTAAAAAAAAGTCAATTCTGTAATGTGCTGAAAACTGTTCAGTTATCATTAATCAACAGCTTTCCAACATACAGTGCTTTTAGTCTTGTATTAAATGAGTAATTTCAATAATTTTCTCCTTAAAAATGCCTCAGTCTTTCAAAGTAAATGTTTTAAAAACAAAATATAGCAAATAGTTAAGTAGATTTAATTATTCTTGTATATTAAATTGTAACCCAAAAGCCAAGTTATTATTTTTAAGTCTGTAAAATCTCAAAGACAGATTGTTTTTATGAGTTGACCTACAGTAGAGGGGTAGCTGATAGCACAGTTATTTTCCTGAGCAATCAAGTGACTGTCTTGGCAACAGCAATTTGTATTTGGGGATTGATGGTCCCATTTGTTTCTCCTGATCCCTACATTTGCCTCTCATCTAGAAACTGGCTTTTGTAGATGGTTTATTTCAGTTTCTTCTTGTTCTTCATCTTTATTGCTCTCATTGTATTTACTCAGTGCCATTTTTACAATTTAGAAGTTCTTCACAGCATGTTTTTATCTTGCTTAGCTTCATCTCTTACTCCACAGTTATAGGGATAGATTTTGATAAAAGGTTTTTTTTTTTTATTTTACATTCATTTATTGTTTCTGTTTGATCATAGTATATACATTTCAGTTTTCTTATTTTATCTCCTGAATCACAGTTTTAGTGTCAGCCCCCTCCAAATTCTGCCTCTGATGAAATCATAAGCCCAGTGGTGCTATCCACATAGTAGTTACAAGACATTTGTGATTATTCAAATTTAAATTCATCGACATGAAATAACATTTTAAATGATTTCCGGTACATCATAATTCAAGTGCTCAGTAGCTAGACATAGAGTTTTTCCATCATAGCAGACTATTCTACTGGGCAGAACTATCCTGGATTCCAACTGATTAGCAGGTTCCTACTGTCATGCATTTGCCCACAATGAGCAAACTATGTTTTGTTTAGGCATAGAGTAGGGAGTTTGCTGTGGCCATCAGCCTCTTCCTTTCATTCTCATCACCATTGCCTCTCTCCTTTTTACTCTCCTTCCCAAATTGTTTACCTCCCCCCTTTTCCCTCCCCTGTTCCTTAAGGAATCCATGTGTCTTCCTAAAAAATTCCTCTCGACCCTGCCCTTTGAGAACACCGTCAGTGCCTACTAAGGGTCTAGAAAGACCTCCGCTGAGCAGTCAGAGTCTTCCCTGGCTCCACAATGCCCCTTTCCTTGGCTAACATTTCCTTGCCAATCCCTGCCTCCCTGGCCCTTCTAGCTTGTGCCCTCACTTCTTTGCTCCAACCACTTCATGGTCATTATTCATAGCCTGGCTCCCCTACCCCACTGCTTAGAGGCTGAGGCTTCTGGGACTCTTTAGATTATATTTTGGGGAAACTGAATGCTTTTAAAAAAAATCTTCTATTTCACTTTTTAAAAGGCGCTTTTTATCATCATGAATTTTATGTGTTAATTATAGAAAATTTGGAAATCAGAAATGTAATAAAACACAAGAAAATGTCTGAGTGCTTTATCCTGAGATTGTCATGTAATATCTTGTTCTTTTGGGTGTATAAATGTTTGCCATTTCTTGATCCTCTATGTTCTTTATAATGCAATTTCTGTTCTTACGTTTTCTCTAAATATTATGTATGGTTTTTTAGTGACTTTCTCAGATATTTTATATTGCTGGTAATATGTTTTATTGTATAGTTTTATTGTAATTTTCTTAACCTTCTTTCAGTTATTGGAAATTTAGATTATTTACAAATTTTTAGCATTACACATAATACTATGATCAACTTTGTGAATAAAATGTTGGGTTTCAAAGTATTACCATTGGATGGTCTCTCACTGCCGAGTCATCGAAAGCAGCTCTATTTTGTCCTTTATTGCTGATATAGCATACTAAAGTTAGAAAACAAAGTCAACAAGCCTATACATAAAACCATAGCATCGAGAAAGCAAGCCTGTGGTCCAAAATAATAGGTGAAAGTTGTATCCTGCTTTGACTTCTGATTCTTTGCATATTAGTGACATGAGCCATTACTCTCTCTGTGTGACAGTTGAGCTTTGCATTTCTAGTTGTCTGACTTTGTGTGGTCATATTATGGGTGTTACCTTTTAATATAATAAAATAAATTGCTCTTTTCTGGTGTGATAATTTTTCCTTCATTTTTGTATTAACCATACAAACAATTCCATTTGAGAACTGAATAAATACTTGTTTTCCTTTGGGTTTTTTTTTTTGGGGGGGGGGTTCTTGGTGTCATTGTCTTTCCACCTACTTATAAGAGTAATGGATGTTCATTATTTAAAAAGGTAAAAAATGATGAAGCTAGAAAGAAGCCTAGTTTCTTAGTTGGGTTTTTGAAATTATTTTTATTTTCTTTGTATGAATATTTTGCTTGCATGTGTCTCTGTACACCTTGTGCATGCCTGATGCTGTCAGAGGCCAGAACAAAGAGTTGGATCCCTTCGAATCACAGTTATAGACTGTTATTAGCTGCGTGTGGGTGCTTGAATTGAACCCAGCTCCTTTAGAAGAGCAGTCATTGTTCTTAACTGCTGAACCATCTCTCCAGCTCCCTTAGTTTCTTTTTCAGTTTTGACAGCACACATAAGCAAAGGGTGTTTTAGCTCCTAGTCCATGAGGTTGCAAGCAAAGTTATCACAGTCCACTGACAGAAGAGAGTAATTGATATGTGTTTGCTAGTGTGCTTGCTCGCTCTGTCAGTCCTGGGTTCTCAGACAGTTAAGGTGAATCTTCCCCACATTAGTCAATGTAATGAGGATAATCCCTCACAAGCATGCCTAGATGTCCATTTCCTGGGTGATTCTGGATTTTTATCATTGTGACAACACTAAAAATCATGCCAACCTTCAGAATATAGCTAATGTTGACATCTATATGTATTTCTACTCCTTTTTTTGTGTCAAATACATAGGAGTAGATAAGGACATTTTATCTTTTCATAAGTGGAGTCTACTACCACATAGTCTCTGTCTTAATTGTGATCTAGTGTAATGTCAGTAGCTTTTGGAGACAAAAGTTTATTATGTTGCCCAGGCTTGCCTTAAGCTCAGTATACTCTTACTTTTACAGTTGTCTGTAGCTATAGCCTAAATAACAAGATATTTTGTTTTCCAGAACTGGAGATCAAACATAGGCTTCATCCACTCTAAGCAACTGCTATAGAACCAAGCCACACTCAAGCTTTAGCATGGTTTTTCACAGTAGTTGGCAGGTATTGGTTAATAATTGTAACTACCACTTTTCCTGCACTAGTCTGTTTTTGACAGAAATTCTCAAATTTTAATATGCATTTAAAAATCAGTAAAATACAGGTCAGAAAATTTACCATCTTAACCAATTTTTGTTTATTTAATTTTTACATCCCAATCAGTTTCCTCTCCTTCCCCCATCCCCCATCCCATCAATTCCTCTTCCTTTGTTTCTCTTCAGATACAGGTAGTCCTCCCATAGATATCAGCCAGCCATAGTATATCAAGTTGCAGTGGGACTAGGCACCTCTTCTACTAGGACTGGATGAGGCAATTCGGTAGGAGGAAAGGATCCCAAAAGCAGGGAACACAGAGGCAGCTCCTGCTCTCACTGGTCAGAGTCCCACATGATGACCAAGTCACACAACTGTAACATATATGCAGAGGTCCCAGGTTAGATCCATGCAGGCTCTCTGCTTGTCAGTTTAGTCTCTGTGAGCCTCTGTAAACCCTGATTAGTTGGTTCTGTGGGGTTTCTTGTGGTGTCCTTAGTACCACTGGCTCCTACAATCATTCCTCCCCCTCTTCAACAGGATTTTCTGAGTTCTACCTAATGTTTGACTGCGGGTCTCTGTATCTGCATCCATCAGTTGTTGGATTATGCCTCTCTGATGACAGTTAGGCTTAGCATAAATTTATAGATATAGCGAATATTATTAGCAGTCATTTCATTGATTTCTTTTTGTTTTGCAATTTGTGTTTGGTTCGATCCTAGGTCTCTGGGGTATCCCACCTCTGGCTCCTGGCCCTCAGGGGTAAGTTCCCTCTCGGGGTATGTGTCTCCAGTCACAACTTTTGTGCCATCTTTACTGTGGTACATCTTGTAGACAGGACAAATTGTAATTCAAAGGGTGTGTGGCTGAGTCGGTGTCCCAGTCCCTACCCTGGAAGTCTTGCCTGTTACAGGAGGTGGGTGGTTCAGGCTCTGTTTTCCCCATTGCTAGGAGACTTAGCTAGGGTCACCTTCAAATTTCTGGGAGTTTTCATTGCTCTAGGTTTCTAGCTCATCCCAGAGATGCGATACCTCCAGATTCTAGTTGTCTCTCCTAGTACTCTCTCCTTCCATTTCTCCTATCCTTCCTGTTTCCATCACCACCCTCCATCCCCATGTCCACTGGCAATGTCCATTCTATTTCCCCTTCACAGGGAGATTCACGCATCCCCCCCTGAGCTCTCTCTGTTACTTAGCTTCTCTGGGTCTGTGGGTTGTAGCTTTGTTATCCTTTACTTTACAGCTAATATCCACTTATGAATGAGTATATACCATATTTGTCTTTCTGGGTCTGTTTGGGTTACCTCACTCAGGGCAATCTTTTATAGTTCCATCCATTGGCCAGGAAATTTCCTGATGTCATTGTTTTTTTTTTTTTTTACCACTGGGTAATAAATACTCCATTGTGTAAATGTAGGACATTTTCTTTATCCACTTTTTGGTTGAGGGACATCTAGGTTGTTTCTAGTTTCTGGCTATTATAAATAAAACTTCTATGAGCATAGTTGTACACATTTCCTTGTGATATAGTGGACCATCCTTTGGGTATGTGTCCAGAATTGGTATTGCTGGGTCTTTAGATATATTGATAACCAATTTTCTGAGAAGATATTGATTTCCAAAGTGGCTGTACACGCTTTCACTCACACCAGCAGTGGAAGAGTGTTGCTTTTGCTCCACATCCTTTCCAGCATGAGCTGTCCCTTGTGGTTTTTATCCTACCCATTTTGACAGGTGTAAGATGGGATCAGAGTCATTTTGATTTGCATTTCCTGATGGCTAAGGATGATGAACATTTCTTTCAGCGGTTCTTGGCCATTTGAGATTCCTCTGTTGAGAATTCTGTTTCGATCTGTACCCCATTATTATTTATTTATTAAAGAATTCCTGTTATATCTTTTTAAAAGGTTTATTATTTATACAGCATTCTGTCTGTATGTGTGCCTGCAGGCCAGAATAGGGCATCAGATGTCATTACAGATGGCTTTGAGCCACCATGTGGTTGCTAGGAATTGAACCCAGGACCTCTGGAAGAGCAACCAGTGAGTGCTCTTAACCGCGCCATCTCTCCAGTCCCTTACCCCATTTTAACTGGTTTATTTTTTGATGTCTAGTTTGAGTTCTTTATATATTTTGAATATTATTTCTCTGTCATGATGAGGGTATGGTGAAGATCTTTTCCCATTCTGTAGGCTGCCATTCTGTCTTTTGACAGTGTCCTTTGCCTTATATAAGCTTGTCAGTTTCATGAGGTCCCATTTGTTGATTGTCAGTCTTAGCGTCAGCGTTATTGGTGTTCTGTTCAGGAAGTTGCTTCCTGTGCTAATGTGTTCAAAGCTATTTATTCCTCACTTTCTCTTCTATCAGGTTCAGTATATCTGGTTTTATGTTGATTAATCACTTTTTTTTTTACACAGTCTAATTGTGTAGTCCTGGCTGTCCTGGAACTCACTCTGTAGACCTGGCTGGCTGTGAACTCACAGAGATCCACCCGGCTTTGCCTCCAAAATACTGGGATTAAAGGTGCACGCCGCTGAACTGTCCTGTATTTACTACTTTCAATGGTGTACTTCTGAGGCATTAAGTAAAAGTACATTTAGTGCTTTAATCACCTCTATCCATCTAGAGAACTTTGTTCTAGCAAAACTGACTCTGTTCTATTAAATAGTAACTCTCCATTCCCCCCTTTTCCAACTCCTACTACCATGATACTGTTTTTGTGGCTTTGACTATTCTAAGGTTCCATAGATTTTTAGACATACATTTGGGTCCTTTTGTGACCAGATTATTGCAGTCCTTATAATGTCTTCAGTATGCTACCATATTGTAGGATGTTAGAAATGTCCTTCCTCTTGAACTGAATATTATTCTGTTGTATGTATATACTACATTTTGCTTAGCTATTTATCTGTGGATGGGTTGTTTGTATCTTTGACTATTACTCACAGGGCTGCTATCAACATGACTGTAAAATGATCTGTTAAAATTCATGATTGTGGTTCTTTTGTTGTGTGCTACACTAGTCATTTATTGTTAAGATGTGCGAGTGTGGTATGAGAGGTGGCAAAGTGACTGGAGAAGCCTCACCTGGTTACAGAAGAAATTTTCTGCACAGCTGTAAGTGGGTGGGTCCAACCCAAGCCAGCCATAACTACCCTGTGTGAATGGCTTCTATTATAACTTCTCAGATGGATGCTTGACTCCTTTTCCTTCCAAAAGGCCATCATTTTGGTTCCAGTTTCTTTGGAGGGGTCTCGTGAATTCTGGCCTGAGATATGGGCAGACTGGGATTACCCTTGGGCCTCGGTCCTTTATCTCCTTTTGTCTATTATAAAAAAACTATCAGCTTAGCCTACTCTGAGCTGTCTCTGGAGACTACAGGGTAGTTCTTCTCTGCTCCATATGTGTATGTGAAACAGAAATCTGTCATCAGTGGTTACTGTTAGGTCACCTGTGTGGCTACTGTGGGTCAGAGTTTGAAGGCGTAAGTCATAAACAATGCCACACCAGTTTGGAATTATGATTAATAGGGTGGTATTTATTTAAAGGGGAAAAAACTTACAGATCACCGTCAGCCCTCTGCGCAACGAGGAAGGGAGTCTAGTCGCCCGCGGAGCAGGAAGTGAAGAGAGAGAGGAGAGGGAAGTGGCCGCTTTTTTTAAAGGGAGAGAGACCACGCCCCAATGGGCTGGTATCTCAGCGGCGATAGGCTGGAGGAGTGGGAGGACCTCCCTTAACAAGATTTCTCACCACTTTGGGGTATTGCCTTTACACATGTCACTGGAAGCTCCAGCAAGCTTCCTTGTTCCTTCATGCACTAGATGTAGCAGATGCTATGTACTGCTTGAGGTTTTGAAAAAATACAGGGCAGTCTGTTGTGGCAAGGAGGCCACTGTCAAGAGTTTCCTTGAGGGTTCAAAGTTTTCCAACTGTAACTTCAAATATTGCCTGAGACCATTGTTAGCCATAATGCAAGTCTATTTTTTTATTGATTTTTTAAAGGGAGTTACAGGTCTGCCTATGTAGCCTAGGCTTGCCTCAAATCTTCCTGATTTAGCATCCTGAGTGCTGAGATTTTCATGCTTGGCAAAGATGCGAAATTTAGACTCTGGATTCTAGGCAAAGGTTCTTATCCTCTGATGGGAGAAAAGTCCAGATTAGAGGAAACAAAGTTAGTTAAGATTGACACCAAATGGGGCATCCTTGAGACTAACTTCAGGAGTCGGATACTGGTGGTGCAGCAGAGCCCACTCAGGAGTCTCACTGCTAAGAGGAGTAGTAGAAAATCATCACATGCTAAGGAAGCAAGAGTTAAGATGAGCCTGGGCTTACTTACTTTGCTTTCTTCCTTCTCTAGAATTCGGAGACTATGATTTATGTGGGTAAGAGGGTTTAGAGCAGGACTATTGTGGCATTTACAAAGCCCTTTCACTAATTTATTGCCCTTTTTGGTATGTTGGAAGGAGCATTTTTCAGGTTATATATATATTCAAAACTCATTATTTACTTAGCAGGTTTTATGTATTCATCTCTTTTACACTATTAGAAGCATGCCTTTGTATTTGTGTTAAGAGCAGCCTGAGTTTTCATATGAATAAATCCCTCTATTTTTTTTAAGATAGGGGTTCTCTGTCTAACAGCCCTAGCTGTCCTGGAGCTAACTCTTTTAGACCAGCCTGGCCTCGAACTCACAGAGATCTGCCTATCTCTACCTCCTGAGTGCTGGGATTAAAGGCATGTGCCACCACCACCTGGCTTAAATTTGCCATTGCTAGTGTGTGTACAGTTCTTGCTGTTCTGTCAGCACTTTTCAGTGCTTCCTTTAAATGAATGACACTATTGATCAGCTACCTTTGATCAAATTGATCAAATTGTGATAGCACTGACCATGTTTGTTCTTTCCAGGTCCCTAACCTGTTCTATGTGAGGCTGAGGCTGCTGTGTTGTGGATATTGCTCAAGACTTCCTTTTCTTTTGCTTATTTTTTAGTTATAAAATGGTGTGTTTTGTTTGATATTTTATACCTCTATGTAATTGTGCTTTGCTCATATTTGCTCCTCTGTTCTCTCTTTTTTGTCTCCCACTCCCATGTTGGTCTCCTTCCTCTGGCCAAATACCTTCTGCCATAGTTTTGGGAACTTGATACAAAGTTAGACATACCTGGGAAGAGAGAGTCTCACCTGAGGAAATATCTCCATCAGATCGGCCAGTGAGAATATCTGTGGGAGCATTTTCTTCATTGCTAATTAATGGAGGAGCATCCTGGATGTGTGGATAGCAGGAGGTCCTGTGCTTTAGAAGAAGGTTCTTATCAAGTCATGGTGAGCAAGTCTATACTCAGTACTTCTCCATGGCCTCTACTTCAATTCCTGCCTTGAGCTCTTGCCCCTATCTCCTTGATGGTGGACTATCATATGTCAGTTACATAGACCCCCCACTCTCCTTGATGGTGGACTATAATCTATCAGTTATATAACCCCTCTGCTCTCCTTGCTGGACAATAATCTGTCAGTCACATAACCTCCAACTCTCCTTAATGGTGGACTATAATCTGTCAGTCACATAACTCCCCTGCTCTTGTTGAATGTGGACTAACAGACTAACAGGGAAGCATTGTCACCGTAAGTGATGTAGCTTTATTTTTTTTTAAAAATAGAAGTGTATTTGTTAAATTAATTCATACACATGTAGGTATAAATATATAAACTAGCAAGTGAAGAAGAGTTAATATGATTCCCCTATGGCTTGCTCAGATATCACTCTTTGCTCCATCTCTCTTTTGTTGCCCTTCCACCCCTTTTGCCAGGAACCTCTCCCCCTTGCCATTTCTCCATTTCCTCCTTCATAATAGCACCTGTATTCTGCTCTTCCCCTCTCGAGCCACCTCCCCATCACCACTTTTTACCTGTCTGCTCTCTGTAGTTGCTCCAGGTTACATGCTTGTATTATAAAGGTTTGGAGCTAGGTTTCGCAAATAGGAGAACAAGTGGTGTAGTCAGAGGACACTTTTCAGTAACCAGAGTCTCTTATTTATTTATTTATTTATTTATTTATTTATTTATTTTTTCATTTGTCATTGCTAGTACCTATTGGATGGAGGCCAGGAATTATAGAAAGCAGGCATTGATTAGACTTCTACAATATATAACTATCTGGCCCAAAGTATAGTCTCTAGCATTAAGTAACCCTAATCCACGCTGTTACTGCACAGAGAATTAACTACTAAGACTTCTGTCTTTTAGAGTTTTGGTTGAATAATGAATATTAATTATTAAAAATAATATGCTTAACTGTATGAAGTCTGGGGAACTTCTCATATAGCATTGGAAATACCTTTAAAAATGGTAAAAGAGTTCAAATATAAATAAAAATTCATAGTTTTTCTCTAGTGGTAGTCAGTTGGATTTCTTTCTATTTTCTTTATGCCCTCTTCCATCCAGGTTTTGTCTCTTATAGAAGTTGAGTGATTTCTTTTAAAGAAATAATATATTCCTAGCCGGGCGGTGGTGGCGCACGTCTTTAATCCCAGCACTCGGGAGGCAGAGGCAGGTGGATCTCTGAGTTCGAGACCAGCCTGCTGTACAAGAGATAGTTCCAGGTCAGGCTCCAAAACCACAGAGAAACCCTGTCTCGAATAAACCAAAAAAAAAAAGAAAGAAAAAAAACAATATATTCCTTATTTATGAAAAAATATTAGTTATCATAGAAAATTTGAGGAAATGTACAAGGGCAAAGAAAATTCCAGTGACTGAGGAGACTGGAGCAGAAGGATCAGCCTTATCTGAGCTGCAGAGTTCAAGGCTAGCCTGGACAATTTAGTTAGATTCTGTCTCAAAATTTAGAGAAAGTAAAAAATAGACGTGGTGATAGAAAAAAGTGACCAATGCTTGTTTATAATGCACTAGACCCTTTGTTCAAACACCAGGACAACCAATAAAACAAATAAACAAACCCAATAACAAAACCACTATCACAGTGCTTACCCAATGTAGCCTTTCTTCTGTGTCATATATTAAAAGTTAGAGTGATAGTATACCTCTTTTTTATTTCCTACATTCTACTTTTAAAACATGTTTTTTTTTGTTTTCCATGTCCTTGCTCCCCTCTCCTCCCTCCACTCTTGCCTACTCATGCTACATACCTTTTCATACATTTTTATTGAAAAAACTTTTTATACGATATATTTTAATCACAATTTCCCTTTCTCTGACTCCTCTCAGATCTTTCCTACCTCCCCAACCACCCAAATCCATGCCTTTTCTCTCTCTGTAGAAAGCAGACCAACAGGCAAACAAAGAAACCCAAATAAATCAGAAAAAAGAAAAAAAAACACAACACAATACACATACCATAAAGCAAAATCAGAAACTATAATATACAAGCAAAAGGCCAGTGAGGCAAAAATGCCTAAACAAAACAATATGAGATTAAAAAGTATACAAAAATATTATTGAGTTCATTTCGTGTTGGCATGTCTACCATTAAGTGTGGCTAATATACCCAGTGATATTCCATTGGAGAAAACTAACTTTTCCTTTGTAAGCAGGTGTCAGTTGCAGATGGCCTTTTGGCTAAAGGAGGGAGCCCATATCTGCCTGGGACCCCATCAGACTTGGACCTGTGTAGACCCTGTGTATGCTGCCACAGTCTCTGTGAGTTCATGTGTGCATCAGGCTGTGTCTGGAAAATACCGTTTCTTTGTAGTCATCCATCCCCTCTGGCTCTTATAATCTCTCTGCCTCCTCTTCCTCATAGATTCTGAGCCCTGAGGGGAGGAGTTTGTTGAGAACATCCCAATGAGGACTGACTGTTCCAATTTCTCTTACTCTGTCTATTGTTCAGTTGTGGCTTTCAGTGTTACTTCCCATCTACTACAAGGGGAAGCTTCTCTGATGATGACTTTGTTCTTGTCCACCCTAGCAGTGTCAGGCATGGCTTCCATCTGATTGAGCTGGCCTTGAAGCCTACCAGAAAGGGGTTGGTTACTCCTATGATGTTTATGCCACTCTCACAGCAGCATATCTCATAGGCAGGTCACCATTGTAAGTCACAGTGTATAGCTGGGTTTGGGTTGTGCTTAGCTTTCTCTTCTGGTAGCATGTTGAGTACTTTACAGTACTGGCTGTTCTAATAGGGAATACATAGGTAGGTACTTGCATCCAAGTATCCAAATCTACCCATTTCCATTGTGTGTCACCGCCTCCTAGCACTTGAACAGAAGCCACCTTCTGCCTGACCTTGCGCCCTTGCTGCAGTACTGTCCAGTCCACAGTTCACAGAGAGCCTTTAGGAAGGCTCCTCTTGTCTGTATACTACGTATATGTTTCCTCCTGCCTTCCCTGGATACGCCAGTGACTTGTCATGACTATGAGGACAAATAGAAAGTTCGTTAAGCTGGCCTTGAGACAGACCCTTTGTTTGGCCTATACTAACCTGCCACATATTCTAAAAATCTACCCTGACTGGCGGGGGCAGCTTTACCCTCTCCGAGGGCATCCTTCCCTTTGACTAAGTCACAGTGCAACTTGCAGCATCTGCATCCCACTTCATAAGTCTCAGTTCATTGTGCTTTTGTACTCATTTGTGCAATGATCTCATTTGCATCTGTTTCCCTAGTCAGTGCTTTGAGGGCTCTGTCTGTGCACTGTCATCTTCCAGGTCCATCTTTATCATGGGTGCCATATTTTCTGTCAGTTCCCTAAACTGTTGCTGACTCTTTGGCTTGTTTTCAGGGCTGTTGCTCATGTAGATTATGACATGGAGAATTCCATTGTGTGTTCTTCTGTGTATTAACATATCTCTAAAGGATAAAATTTCAATTGTAGTTAGCTGGTCCAAGGCATGTGTCGAGGACATAAGTCAATATTTTGGCAACTAACCTTGGGAAACTCCTGGCACTGTCATTTTGCCAGAGTGGAGAGACAAAATGCTAGGTGCTCATGTTCTTTACACATTACAATGAGACTGTGATACCTATAAAGTTAATGCTGGAAAACTGTGCAATCTAGTTTTTAAAATATCATAAAAAGCTTATGTTTGAGTAAATTTATGATTTTGTGTTGGGACACATTCATAGATATCCTAGGGTGTATGTGACCCATGGAACACAGGTTGGGTATGCCAGTGAGGGAGGCTTTTCGTGACCAGAAAGCAGGCATGTGACTTGGGACCTAAGCTCTCATTCAGTTTGCAGTAGGGAGCAGTGGTGTCATGGCTCTGTTGTAATGGTGGCCACCACTGTTCAGCAGAAGCAATAAACATTGCTGCTAAAATGCTTTTTGTGTATGTGTGTCTGGACCTTTGGTGGTAGTTATTGGAATATTCCTAATCATTTTCTCTTGCCCATTATTAAGGTCTAAAACTGTGGCCTTCCTTGGGATTTATAAGTCACTTAGTAGATTTTCTTTTTTTTTAACTTTTTTTTTATTGAGAAAAGGAGAAAAAAAAAACAACTTTCCACCTCCTCCCAGCCTCCCATTTCCCTCCCCCTCCTCCCACCCTTCTCCCCCTCCTCCCACTCCTCTCCCCCTCCCTCTCCAGTCCAAAGAGCAGTCAGGGTTCCCTGCCCTGTGGTAAGTCCTAGGTCCTCCCCACTCCGTCCATGTCTAGGAAGGTGAACATCCAAACTGGCTAGGCTCCCACAAAGCCAGCACATTACGTAGGATCAAAACCCCGTGCCATTGTCCTTGGCTTCTCATCAGCCCTCATTGTTCGCCATGTTCAGAGAGTCCAGTTTTATCCCATGCTTTTTCAGTTACCAAAATAAAATAAAGCAAACAGCCCCAAACAATTGCAACCCAACAAAATAGCTTTTCTAACTAACTATAGCCTTCAAAACACAGTGTATACATTTGAGTATGTAGACTCCTGTGCCAAATTGACCTCCAAAGAGGTGACAGAGGTTCCTATTCCAGTCCGCAGGGTCCACTCATTCAGATTCCTGTGTCTTTCCTCCAGAACTATATATATTGTCTTGCAGTGATCTGTTTCCAAGAGGGATATTTCTTACTCTTTCTCCTGTATTAAGCCTGTAACCTAGAGACTGACACATACTCATTTATGTCTGCTAAACAAATGAATGAAATGAATTGTCTCTAAAGTGCTTGAGGCAGGCCAAAGACAGTATAGTCAGAACAGTGACTGGGAGTTGGAAGACTGTCCACTCAGCTCCTTATTTTGAAGTGGGAGCTAGTACCCAAATGAGGCAAGTGACTTGACCAAGAGTTCATAGTTGGCTAGGTTGAAGCAGCTGTCACACCCATGTTTGCCAGGTCTGTTGGAAGCCCACCTCCAAGTCCTCTGTGCGGGAACCTGCTGCTGCTTCCACAATGTTTTTTGTCCTAGGCCTTATGACCAGGGGTAGATTTTAGCTGAAATGATGTACAGAGCAGCCAGCCCAAAGCTGAGGCGCTGCCAGAAAATAAAGCTGGAAAAGGAGAAAGGCTGTCGACCACCGGTTTGGAAAATTGCCTTTGTGTGTAACTGGAGGGCACGAACATGTGCATAAAGATCAAGCGCCCTCCTATCTGTGCCTAGATTTTTCATTTCCCTTTTTACTTTGTATTGCTTTCAAATCAAAGGGAAGCCACCGCAGAGAACCTGAGCTCCATATATGAAAATGAAGAAAGTTATGGGATGGGAATGTTTTCAATAATGGGTCAGAGATATGGTCTTTCATAGGAAGTGAAGTGAGGCTGTTGCAAAGCTGTTGCTGAGGAACTGGGGTGGGGTGGGATGGGGGCTACTAATTCCAGTGAATTTTATCCCCCACTCCCAAAACCCCCAGTTCTTTTATGTACAACCAACTGGTTGATTAAGAATCAATTTTGAGTGGAATGGGCAGTTGCTTATCCCATTTAAGGGCTCAGGGTTTTTTTTTTTTTGACATTTCTATTACCACAGCTTGATTGCTAGAAAAATATTCATAAAGCCAAGTCCATTTTGAAGAGAACATCTATAAAATTGGGTCAGCAGATACGTTACATGATGGAATAAAAGATGAAATACAACCCTGTCTGGTCTGTGCTTCACAGCAACAGGGAAGAGCTTTGTTTCCAGTGCGTGTGCTTGGATTGGTGCCTTTTGGCTCTGAAGACTCTGACCTGCCACATAAACCAGGCCTCTTTGCAGCCACCGCCTTTTGCCCTGGCTTTATGGGCTTAACTCCAGTCCAGAGGCAAAGACAGCAAGCATGTGGTTTCTCAAAGAAACCACTGGAGGCCGCTGTGGCACCAAGAACGCAGTAAGGGCGCCCTTCTGGTGGCGCGGGGTGTCTCTAAGGAGTAATGATTGTCACGCATACAGACTGTTTTTGAATTCTAGTCCAGAATTTTAAAGACACTGTTGTGAATTAACGTGAATAAAATATTCGGTAGATGAAGCTCAGGTCCTGGACCCCATGGGGTTCATTTCTAACTGCTTTCTAACTCGTTTTTAGCCCTCTGGGACTGGATCTCATTTGCAGCCCAGAGGCACGGGCTTTATCTATGGCGAGAACGTCCTCCCCAAATGACACAAAGGTTGCTGCTGCAGCCTGTAGTATTTATTCTCAAATATTTTGCAAAGCAGGATATTATGCAGTCTTTTCTGTCAGCCATTACTGGCAGCAAGTATCAGCCATCATGTGGACCAAAGAACCAAGCTTGCCTGATTTAATGTGAAATACCATGTTAATATGAATTTCAGACAAGCGGCTAAGAATTTCTTGATAAAATACATCCTAAATGTTGAATGAGTCATCATGCATACCTACATTGACAATTATTTATCTCCCATTCAAATGAGTCGAGATGTCTAATATTCTTGACAAAACCTGCTCTTTTTACACAAGAAGAGTAATTAACTCAGGTTTGGCTATTGGAAGTCATCCAGGGGGAGCTTGGAGTCAGGATCATCAGAGCTGAAATCGGGCTTTAAGAGTTCTATTTCAAGAAGGGTGGGAAAAAGTGCCACATGTTCACAGCAAGAGCAGACATAACCCTACAGCACGGGAAGGCAGTTCAGAGCAAGGAATTTGCTGGCAGCTAGTCAACTGAAGTAATGCTCTATTCCCCCTCTTTTCTCATTTATTCAGGTGCACATGTGCAGTGCATGCATGCGTGTGTGTGTGGGGGGGGAGGTGATGTGTTGGTGTATGGCTCATGTGTGGAGGTCAGAGGACAACTTGCAGGAGTCTAGAAATCTGTTTTCTTCTTGCACTATATAGGGTCTGGGGATCTAACTCAGGTTGTCAGACTTGGGAGCAAGCACCTTTATCCACTGAGCCATTTTGCCGGGCCCAATTTTCTTTCTTTTAGGTTATGCCCTTGTGTTAATGTTTATACAGGTATGCCAGCTTCTGGTGACTTTATTCTAAAGGCATGGTTCATCTTTAAACAATGGCCGTATTGCATTGGCTGTGAGAGACCTTGTACACACACATGCACAAGGCTAACCCTGGCATGATCATTCTAGGACCCTGTGCAGGTCTGGGTCTTTGATCTTGTAAGAGAAAACCTGGAAACACCTGGAATTTCGAGTGTGAATTCAGACCTATCCTTGACTAACGGTGTAGTTTTAGGCAAGTGCATAGTCTCTCTGGGTTGTTAGCCGTGTCCTCATGTGTAAATGCTACGTGAGTCTGCTTACCTCTATGTGTTGTTTTATCAGAGCATGTGAGCTGTCAGCCTGTAGCAAACCTGAGCATCAGAATGGTGATACTGCTATATTATCACCTTGATTTTGGCAAGTCCTCAACCATGGAACATCCAGGGAATGGGTAGTGATGCTGACATTAGGAGTTTGTTCTTCTCATCCCTAGATGATTTTTGGTTCAGTATTCATGGCCTTATCAAAGTGACATTGATGAACAGTATGCACTTTGTGGGAGAAAGACTCAGCTTGGAAATATTAATTCACAGCATCTTTGATTTCCTACCTGGACCTACATTGCCCTTCTAACAGGATGACAGACCAAAGATAGGTATGATGGAGCTGAAGGTGGGCCTCATTTGCTAAAATATTTCCTCTGGTGAAGGCTCTGATGGTTAGTTTCAACTGTCAACTTGATACAATCTAGACTTACTGGGGAAGTGATCTCAATAGGGGAGGGACTGTCTGGATCAGGTTGGTCAGTGGGCACGTATCTCTGGGACATTGTCTTGATTACTTTAATGGATAGCAAGACTCAGTCTAAAAGCAGGTGACATGATTTCCTGATTTGGGGCGTGGCTGTCTAAGTAGAGAAAGACAGTTGAGTATTAAGCATGCATGCAATTATTCTCTTCACTCCTGGGCATCATGTGGCTACATGCTTCAGATTCCTACCCTGGCTTTCCTGCAGTGATGCACTGGAATGTGGAAATCAGAGCTAGAACACACCCTCTCTCACCCGTTGCTTTCTGTTGGGGTACTTTACTACAGCAAGGAAAGGAAACAAGAACAAAGACTGTGCTCTCTCACTGTTTTCCATGGAGTCTGCCACCTGGGCTGTTTTCCTTGTCTCCCTGGCAGTCTCCTGTCAGGCTGCAGCTGTTTCCCTTGCAAGACTGTAGCATGCATAGGGTAGGACTGAATTTGCTAAGGCTGAAGGCACACCCTGACCAAGGCACTGTGCATTAGGAGCTGCCCAGACCAATGCAGACAGCATTGTGCTAGGAGATAATTTCAAGAAGTCCAGTTGTGCTGGAGGGCAGTCAAGTTTATCTTGTAAATCCACTTCCCCAAATCAATGGCCTTCATTAGATTGTAACTAAAGAGGTTTCAGCATCTGTAAGCACTTTGGCAAATATATGAATGAGCTTATATGTAGGGTCTCTAGAGTAAGAGGATCAGCTTTGTGACTACTTTTTTGCCAGTTGTCCCCAGAGCCAATTGAATAAGAGATTTTGAGGTATTTCATCTCTTTTAGAGGTATTCATTCATTCCTTTTTTTTAATCTGTTAATGTGGATACCACCTGCACTTGGCCTGGCCGTGATCGGTTTAGAAGTTTAAGAGTACCCAGGGGAAAGGTGCCCAAGCTGTGGCTGGACTATCATAAGATCTGGGCCCTTGGGCTGACACTTCATTTTAGGCTCTGGTCACTTGGGATTTTTTTGGGAGGGAGATTGAAGGTTTCATATATTGCTTGAGGAAATGCAGTAAGATTGAATCAACTTGTGTGTTAACAGAGAATGGAGTAAGCTAGAAAAGAATAGAATGAACATCCTGGACTAGAATACAGAGCAGAACAGAGCGATGAAGAGGCCTCTTCTATACCAGGCACAATTGACAAGGTCTGCACAAGGATTCACAAGGCATATGATGGCTGATACATTTCTTGAGACTGGAATGAACCTGGAGGAAGTGATCAATTCATAATAACAGCAGCAATGGGTACAGGAATGGGAGTGACGGGCAAGTGCTAAGTCTTCATATATACAAGCAGTGTTTGTTAGCAGCTAGGGATTTAGTTTGAGCTTAGATATAAATAAGTTTATGACCTTAGCTAGTCAACTCACTGTTTTCTGCTATAGAATATTTATCTGTGAGATGGGCTCTCCTGGAGTCAAATGATAAATTAAGGTTTTGGATATAATCAGTTTATTTGAGAGATTGTACTAGTTAGGATTCTTCAGGGAAACAGAATCAATAGGAAAGGTATATTATTTCACCAGTACATATATACCTCACATACTTATCTATCAAATTCATATAGGTTAAGGGGTTTGCTTATGTAATGGTAGGGGCTGACAATCCCAAACTCTTTTGACAGACCAACAGGATGGAGACTTGGAGAAGAGTTACTATTGCAGCTTTAGTTCAAAGGTATCTTGGAGGTGAGGTATCTTCCTCCTTGGGATAACTTAGTCTTTTTATTTTAAGGTTTTGAATTTTTGAATGATTCCTAAGCACATTATGAATGGTGTTATGCTTTATTAAAATAGAATGACTTAAATAGTTACATTAAAAAGCAATATGCCTTCATAAAGCATTACATAGGTATTTGACCAAAAACTCAAGAGTCTGTGACCTAGCCAAGCTGACACACATGATGGACTATTACAGAAGTGAGCTCTGAGATACAAGTAGAGGCCAGACAAAGTGACACACACTTTTAATCTTACTACTCAGGAGGCAGAGGAAAGTAGATTTCTGTGAGTTCAAGGTCAACCTGAACTACATAGTGACTTCCAGGCCAGCCAGTGCTATATAAAATGTGATACAGGAAAGTAAATATAATCAATGAAATGTGTACTATCAAGTAAGTTATTGCTTTGGGCAATTGGAGTTGAACCCTGGAGACCTCTGGATATCCCACTAGAACACATGACACAGGGTGAAGGACTTGAGTTGCTGTGTATCCACTAACAATGTCTATTGGTTCTGGGTTCAAAGCTTCCTCATTTGGAGGATAACTCATTATTCTTTGGGGCTGCCATGTGACTCAGAAAAAGACAATCTCAGATTTGTGGAAGATGTATTCATATGTTATGAGGGCTATGGGGTATGAGTATATACAGAAAGTCTATAAAACAGTCTTCCTCACTGAGAAATTGTTATTGTAATATGAGAAAATAGATGTGAATGCAATTTTAGTGTATAAATGAGGCATTCATTATCTAGCTAAAAGTCTAGAAGTTTAATAAATTTATTCTAGTAAAATAAATATAATCTGTCTTGAACTCAATTCAATCAATATTGTATTGATAGATGCCATGCCAGGATTATCAATAGTCATCTTCTTCAGTGTTGTGGAGGATGCTGTATTTCCTAGGGACCTTTTCTTTCTGTCGCTTCTCACCAGGTCTCATATTATATACTATTAAAGCACCCTGCTCCTTTCCTTGTGAACACTTGTCCCTAAAAAAAAGGAACCATTCACTTCTTGTTTATCTCTGACTCCCCAGCCAAGCAAAGTCATTGGGATGCATGCTTAATAAATAACTAATTTTAAATTTAAGAAAATGTGACAGAAATCTTTCTTAGACTCTACAAACAAATTAGTGAAAACTGTAAAATAACTTTGGGCAATAACTCAGGTAAGGATTAGATATATCTTTAGGATTCTGCCTAAATAAGAGAAGATAATACATTTTAATAAACATAATAATTGTTTATAGGTAAATGGTCTCTTTTCAGGTATTTTAGGAAACCTTCTTTGGTAGCTCATTTTTTAAAATTATTTTTTTATTTTTAGTGTTCTAGTGATCAGACTCAGAGGCTCATGCATGCCAGGCAAGCTCTACCACTGAGCTGTTTGCCCATCTCAGAATTATGCTTTAGGAATGTTCTGGCCCCGAAATTCTGTTTACATTTCTTCTTTCTTCAAAGACAGTGTGAGTTAATCATCTGGGTTAGGTTATGCCCCCGTGATCATAGTGTAGTGCTATTGAATGACAAAGTCCAGCTTGTCATTCCACGGAGGCCTTCCTCAATGTAGATCAGCAGGCAGAGTCACACCTCATAATCACTCACAAATGCAGGTCATTGGAGGCCCCAGAACAAGGTTTGGAGTCTGAGAATTGTGGTAAGAAGACTTCAATGGCTACATACACTACAAAGGAATTAAAAGACTTAGGGAAAATTTTCAGCATTCTTCTAGAGCAGGAGTTGAAGGACCCAAGACCTAAACATGGCCTCTTGTTTGCTTTTGAAAGTAAAATTTTATTGGAACACGGTTAAATTAACTCATCTATATGCTGTCTTTAGCTACTTTTTCTCTATAAAGGCAGACCTAAACAATGATCACAGAAATTATATGACTTGAAAACCATAAAACATTTACTCAGTTTTGTCCTTTACAAAGTATTTCTAACTTCTGTCCTAGTGGGTACACAGGACTGGGGCATTTACATTTGCAGCAAAGGGGAGGGAGGATAATGATTTCTGTAGGAATTGACACCAGCATTGAGTGAAGAAGCTGAGGTCTAGAAAGAAAGGCACCCGAAGACAAATCCTGTGGCATGTAAACCAAAGGTTAAGTATCTAATTTTTGGTTGTGATTTGTGTTCTTTTCTGTGCTCTATGCAGTGTTCCTTTCCAGTGTTTACAAGCATAAGAAAACAGTCTGTTATCAGAATAACCTAGTTCATAAGTGCTCGGAAGAATGAAGACAATGGGCTCTGCTGCTTAACAATGAAACAGGAAAGGAGGAGGTAATATTGGGAAAGAAGGTGTCACGGGGTGGAAGCACTTTAGAGAATGCAAATGGAATTTTCTTTGGGCTGTCAGCTCACAAAAAGTTAACACAGAGACTTAATAATTATAAAATCCCAGTCTTTGGTTTAGGCTTGTTCTCAACTAGCTCTTATAACTTAACCTTTTTATATTAATCCATAGTCTATCATATCACCTCTCTTCCATATTGTACCTCCTGTTTCCTCTCCATGTGGCTGACAACTCTGCCTTTCTTTCCAGAGTTTTCTACCCGTAAGTTCCTCCTATATCTCCCACCTAGCTATTGGCCATTCAACTTTTTATTACACCAATCACAGCAGCACATTTTTCACAGTGTACAAGTATCCCACGACAAGAGAAAATCCTGAAAAGCTTGAAGATACTTTTAGTTTTGTGTCTCATTACTGGATCAAACACCTGATGAAGACAACTTCAGGAAAGAAGCCTCCATTTTGGCTTCCAGTTCCAGGTCATATAGACTATCATGTTGGGGAAGGACATGGTGGCAGGACCATGAAACTGGTTGCTATGTCCATCTGCATGAACTAGAATGATGAGGGGCTCAGCTCTCTTTCTCCTTTTTATGCACTCCTAAATCCCTGCTATGAAATAGTACATCCACATTTAGGGTGAGTGTATTCAACCTCAATTAACCTAACCTATAAATGCCTTGTAGACAGTACTCAGTGATTCTAAATCCCATCAAGTTATCAATCATGATGAACCATCCCAGATGAATCTATATCTTTCACTGTATAAACTGTGAGCTTCATTTTACTTAGATTTCAGAAGAAATTATGAATCAAGAAGCTTTTATGATTTGAGATCATTTGTGTTATATTAGAATGTGTTGAAACCTTAGGGATCAATTGATCACCCCCCCTTTTTTTCTCTTATTGTCTGAGTCCCAATCCACATGGGAAACAGAGGCTGATGGAGTTATGGTATCAACATAGTGCTTTCCCAAGATGCAGAGAATGTGTGATGGATGTAGATCCAAGTCACTTATACCGTCATGAATGTAAGAGACAGAAGATAAGGTAAAGGACTGCAAAATGCCATCCTGTAGTCACAAAACAACCACTGCAATTGATAGTTCAAGTGATCTCTAGTTACCAGCATTGGACCCACATGAGAGCAGCTCCACCAAGTCAAGGAAGGAGGAGGGACTCATGGGGCTCTCCCTTTAACCTCTGAAATGTTTACTAGTAATAGATTCTGAGGGAGGGGAATGATTGCCTTAATTGTATACCCTCTACTGAACAGATAGCCTCAAACCCATAGTCACACAGATGATAGCCTTGGGTAATCTTGATGGGTCAGAAAGCAAAAAAATGAATTAGCATGAATATGAAAGATTGATTTGTGAAAATGGGTGGGCAGGCAAACAAGTCTGATATAGAAACAGGTGATCATTGTGCAAAGTATGTATATGTGAAAGGTTAAAAATAAAGATTAAAATAAAAAAATGCAGTCATTTCTGAAAGACTCATCTTGGAAGCTGGAGCCTGATCCTCACCCTATTTCAATTCCTGGTTTTCTCTTAATGTCTGTATTGTTTGAGGCTATTTGGGCTACAGCTGTCCTCCTTGGATAGAGAGTGCTGATCAGTAGTCACTCAGCAGAGTCCTCAGCTTATTCACCTTTTAATACCAACCATTTTCCCTTTGGGTACTCTTAGGAGGCAAGATATATCTGGCTTCCAAAAGGCTTTGGAATGGTCAAAACAAAGGCCTAATTAACTTTACTTGAAGACTGCTTTATGTTCAAAGCTAATGCCCCCATCTTGTCTAGTAGAGCTCTTCAGGGATTCTGCAGTGAATTTGAATGACAAATTAAAGACTCTCTAAGAATACAATGCTGGCAATATTAAGATGTCTTGATTTTAAGTGTAACATTCTTCTATGATATAATCCAGGTGAGAAATGAAAGTGAAAGATTAAATCCTTTTGATTTTAGAAGGTAAAGCCTAAAGAAGTTAAGGTCAAAAATTGAAATCTGATTTCCTTATAAGTCCAAAGCTTAGATTTCCAAAGTTCAAGGAAACCAAAACCAACATTTATTCTGATTCCTTATTCTGCTCTGGCAGCTGATGCCTGGGTCTCCTCCTCCAGCAGAAGTGTTCCTCAGAAGTTAGTCTCTCCTGTGCCCCACAAGTTGGACTTAGCTCTCAAATTGTTGCCATCCACTACCATTATTGTGCTCTACTCTAAATCCAGTGTCTTTTTCATTATATAGAATAGATTTCTCTTTGTTTCTAATTTTTGACCTACCTGAACATGTAGCACATATTGTAGCCAGAAACAGTAGTTCCTCCTGGTAACTTTCTTAACCACAGAATTTAATCAGTTGCCAAGTCTTTATAAATTTACTTTCTCATTTCTTTTGTATCCATCCAGTTCTTTCACTAGCATTTTAGTTGAGGAACTCGACTTTTCATCTTTAAAATCTATCAGTATTATGGTGGTTTGAATAAGAATGGTCTTATAGGCTCATGTGTTTGAATACTTAATCATCAAGGAGTAGCACTCTTTGAAGGAGTTAGAAAGATTAGGCGGCATGACTTTGTTGGAGGAAGTGGGTCATTAGAGGTGTGCTTTGAAATTTCAAAAGCCCATGGCAAAGCCTAGTGTAGAGATACTAGGCTTGTGCTTTGTGGATCAGGATGAAGCTCTCAGCTACTTCTCCAGCATCATGCATGCTGCCATTTTTACCACCATCATAGACAGAAGTTTCTGTCCAATCTGGTCCTGCAGCTGTTCAATCCCAAAGAAATACACAGAGGCTTATATTAATCATAAACTGTTTGGCCTATTATCTCAGACTTATGATCAACTAACTAGCTCTCACAACTTAAAGTAACCATAATTCTTATTTATGTTTAGCTATGTGGCTTGGTACCTTTCCTCAGTGAGGCATTCTCATCTTACTTTCTCTGCTTCTGGATGGCAACTGCATCTCTGCCTTTTCTATTCCCAGAATTCTCCTATTCTGGTTGCATCACCTATACTTTCTGCCTGGCTACTGACCAATCAGCATTTTATTAAACCAATACGAGTTACAAATCTTTATGGTGTATAAGAGCATTATCCCATAATATAGTTGGAGGCTGTTAGTTCGTTCCCAGATGTCCAGACTCCAGAAATAATTACAAAAAAATCTGTATTGATTGCAGTACTGTTTGGACAATAGCCTAAGTGTATTTTAGCTAGTTCTTATATCTTAAATCAACCAATCTTTATTAATCTGTGCATCACCACGAGGTTGTGGTCTGTCAGCAAGGTTCCAGCATCTATCTCCTACAGAGGTGGCTACATGGTGTTTCTTCAACTCTACCTACTTTCTCTATATATCTTTTCCAGTCTGGCTATGTTCTGTTAAGCCATTGGCCAAAAGCAGCTTCTTTATTGGACAATGGCAATAAAACATTGTAGTAAAATGAGCAGCGGGCTGTGTTCCTGCCACCTGGCTCCTGGCTAGCTTTACCCAAAATAATTACACAGAAACTATATTCATTTAAACACTGCCTGGCCCATTAGCTCTAGCCTCTTACTGGCTAACTCTCACATCTTGATTAACCCATTTCTATTAATCTGTGTTTACCACAATGTCGTGGCTTACCGGGAAGATTCTAACCTATGTCCACCTTGGGTCGGAGAGCCATGGCGTCTGCCTCACTGCCTTCTTCCTCCCAGCATTCTGTTCTGTCTACTCCACCCACCTCTAAGGGCTGGCCTATCAAAAGGCCAAGGCAGTCTCTTTATTTAATCAATGAAAGCAAAACATAGAAAGAAGACCCTCCTACATCAAAACATATTCATAACATACATCACCTCCCACATCACCTCCCTTTTCTGTCTAAATAAAAAAGGTTATAAATTTAACATAGTAAAATTACATACAACAAAGCAGTTATCAAACAAGAATTATAGTTACTACATTTATATCTACTTTATCTTTTATCAACTATAACTAAACTATACCTACAACTAAAACTATCTATTCTTCAACTCCATTAAAGATGCCAGAAGGATATATTACCTTAGTTGTAAACAACTTTCAAAACTCTAGAATTGACAGAGACATCTTGCTGCCTAGACAGTCACCCAAAGTTCTTCTGTAACATTGGGGCACCCATCGTAAGCCTACAGGCCCGTAGTATCTGGCAGATTTTTCCACGAAGCAGGAAATTTCAAAAACAGTTCTGCCTATATTGGCAGTTTGTCAGTCACTTTCTTCTGTATCCTGCAGAATGTGTGGCAGACTCTTTCATGAAGCAGGAACCCCAAAAGCCCATCTCACCTTTAGGCAAGTTCAACAGTCATTTTTCTGTGGGTCCTGCATGTTCAGTTCATATAACATACCATCAAGCAGTCCAGGCTAGCAAAATCCATAAGGAGCCTCTTCGATGCCCATCTTCCTCTTGAAGTAATTGTTGCTGCCAGGAGCAGATGTGTCTCATGGTCATGAAAAGTCCTAAGTCCTTAAAACATTTTAAATCCCATATTCTGTAGGTCATTGGAAGGTTTGAAGATTATCTGTCTAACTGAAATATATCTATATATTTAGAAAACCTAATTAACATGACTACAAGCTTGACTATTATAGATGACTATTAGCTTTTTTAAAATTTTATATTACATTTTTAAATGAGCTGCACAAACTCAGTATTTTAATCAACAGCAGAAATATACATGTAACAAAATTGACTTTACATTTGTATCAATAGACCAATATCCATTACAATGCAAAGTATCCATTTCTATAGAATATCCCCCATATATATATATATATATATATATATATATATATATATATACATACATACATACATATACAATATTTGAGAATTTGGGTATAATTCTCTCCAAACTGCTTCCTGCTTTTTGTTGCAAGAAGTATTTTGGGGGCTTTTCACGGAATCCTTTCAGGTGGTCTTGGTTCATCAAAACATATTGGTCTGGAAGGAATTTGCAGGTTCTCATCTTCTGTGGAAACAAAAGCAGAGCATCTTTTCCAAAGCAACAAATCTTTAGACCCAAAATTTGAAGTCAAGATACCTTTAAAATATATATGTTGGTTTAGTTTAGCAGCCCATAAAATAAAATATCTCTCTGTACTTAGCTCCTTTGCAATCAAAAAATTCAAAGAAAACACAATACAAATAATCCAGACTCTCTGTGTATAGTCTTTACATGGCTTATTTTTCTTACTCCTTTAATCTATAACTGTCTATACAATTGTTTATATTCCCCCCCCTCTCTCTTTCTCAAGTCCACATACATTTATCAAATACTGTGACCCATTTAGAGGTCTTTTCAACTGGATTTTTCTTTATCACATATCTGTAATTATTTTTTGATCAGGAGCACTTTTTTAAATATAATAATTTTGATTTTTATTTTCAGGAAGGGAGAGTCAAAACTCTTTTTTTATTTATTAAAAATTTCCACCTCCTCCCCTCCCCACTCTCCCCATTCCCCCTCACCCTTCCCTCTCCAGTCCTAAGAGATGTCAGAGTACCCTGCCCTGTGGGAAGTCTAAGGCCCTCCCCCGCTCCATCCAGGTCTAGGAAGGTGTGCATCCAAACAGACTAGGCTCCCAAATATCCAGTACATGCAGTAGAATCAAAACCCAGTGCCATTATCATTGGCTTCTCAGTCAGCCCCCATTGTCAGCCATATTCAGAGAGTTCAGTTTGATCACATGCTCGTTCAGTCCCAGTCCAGCTGGCCTTGGTGAGCTCCCATTAGATCAGGCACACCGTCTCAGTGGGTGGATGCACCTCTTGCGGTCCTGACATCCTTGCTCATGTTCTCCCTCCCTCTGCTCTTCATCTGGACCTTGGGAGCTCAGTCCAGTGCTCCAATGTCTCTGTCTCTATTTCCATCCATCGCCAGATGAAGGTTTTATGGTGATATGCAAGATATTCATCAATGTGGCTATGGGAGAAGGCCAGTTAAGGCACCCTCTCATCTGCTGCCCAAGGACCTAGCTGGGGACATCTCCTTGTACACCTGGAAACCCCTCTAGAGCCAAGTCTCTTGCCAACCCTAAAATGACTCCCTTAATTAAGATATCTTCTTCCCTGTTTCCCATATCCATCCTTCCTCATCTCAACCATCCCACTCCCCCAAGCTCTCCCAAATCCTCCCCTTCTCCCTTCTCTCTACCCCTCTCCCCTTCCCCCCACCCCACCCCCATCCTCATGCTCTCAACTTTTGCCCAGCAATCTTACCTACTTCCAATTTCCAGGAGGATAAATATATATGATTTCCTTTGGGTTCACCTTGTTATTTAGCTTCTCTAGGATCATGAACTATAGGATCAATGTCCTTTGTTTATGGCTAGAATCCACTAATGAGTGAGTACATACCTTATTCATCTTTTTGGGTCTGGGTTATCTCACTCAGTAAAGTGTTTTCTATTTCCATCCATTTGCATGCAAAATTCAAGATGTCATTATTTTTTCTTGCTGAGTAGAACTCTAATGTGTATATGTGCCACAACTTCTTTATCCATTCTTCCATTGAGGGGCACCTACGTTGTTTCCAGGTTCTGGCTATTACAAAGAGGAGCACATAAAAAAAATTATGTGGGCATGGCTTGGACCAACTTTTTCCAGTTCAAAATGGCAGAGGTATGTTTGCTGCCTCTGAAAGCCATGCTCACAGCCCCATTTTCAGGCACACAGTGGGTCTATGCTCTCATTAATCAAGATGTATTACTCTGCTCACAAACCTCATTTAAATGTTCTGTAGGCAGACCTCTTGAAAGAGTCACAGCTGTTTATGCTGGCGAATCAGGAAGCCCCTGTTTTTGAAAGACTGTTTCAAAAACATCTCCCTTGCAAACAGAGCCTATCTGAAAAAATGCTGTTACCAAGAAGCTGTGTTTGGCTCCCATTTTTGTGGGTCTAGAAGCATTTTCTTTTAAAGCTTTCTGAGACTTTACGTGGAGATTCTTGCCCCACGTTGGGCACATGATGAAGATGTACTCTAAAAAGAAATCTCATATTTGCTCAGAGTTTAGTATAATAAAGGGTTATTTATTTAGGGGTAGATGCACACAGATCATGGTCTGCTGCATGAACAGGGAACAGGAACCAAATCTACCAGCTGGGAGTTAGAGTGAGTGCTTAGACTCGGCATTTATGGCTAAAGGAATTTCCACACCACCATAGCATGCCATAATAATAATGAACTAACCTCTAAAACTGTAAACAAGCCCTCAAATAAATGCTTTCTTTTATAAGAGTTGCCATGGTCGTGGTGTCTTTTCACAGCAGTAGAACAGTGACTAAAACAAGTAGCATCCTTAGAAGCACTTTACTGTTGCTTTTCAAATTGTGGCTCTGCCTGTAATGGTAGCAGAGGTTTGCGATCATCTGTGTAGGTCCTAGAAGGCCCATCTAGCCCCCTATAACCAACTCAACCACATGTCTTACAGTCTTTTCTTTCCCATCTTAAGAATTCACATTCAACAAGGTATTATGTTATCATACTCCTATGCAGACTTTTCTTGGCTGCTGAGACACCCATCTCAGAATCTTTCACTTTGCTTTTTCCTATCCATTGCTTAAGACTCTGAGTTGTAGAAGGAGCTGCGGGCTATGTTCTGCCACCTGGCTCCTGGTCGCCTGGCTAGTTTATTCCCCGAAATAACAACACACAAACTGTATTCATATATACACTGCTTGGCCCATTTCTATTGATGTGTGTAGCACCACGAGGTGCGCTTACCAGGAAGATTCTAGTCTACATCCATCCTGGGTCAGAGTTTCATCACGTCTGCCCTGGAGAAGAGTGGCATTGCGTCTGTCTGAGGCGTCTTACCTCACTTCCTCTTCCTCCCAGCATTCTGTTCTGTTTACTCCACCCACCTATGTTCTAACCTATCAGGCCAAGCAGTTTCTTTATTAATTAACCAATGACCTTCCTCCATCACTGAGTATATATCTACTTTACTCCAAGGATGTACCCTGGATGATTTAGGAATCTCACCTCTACCCAAACCACCAGTGCTTATCTCTAAAATGTCTTATCACACAGTGGATGCGGATTCTCCCACTGTGATTTTTAACTGACCTAAGATCATCTCTAAATTCACAGTGCCTGGTCTAGGTCAGGTGCAGCTGATTTAAAGATTTAATAAAATATTGATGTATACCTTTTTGATGTATTATTAGTATAGTTTTGTAGCCATTTAAAATACGGAAACATTTCTATTTATTTTGTGTAATTGGGATGCATTGCTAGGTTACAATTTCCAATATTTCAAGCATATCTTAAAAGGTTCCTCTTTTTTTTTATAATTGCACAGTCCATTTACATGTGTCTAGTGAGTATCCAATTAAGGACAAATGTTTGTTGCTTTCAAAACCTAATGATTCCTATCTATATCCCAAAATACTAAGATTGTGAGATCCATGTTTCTTATCTCTTGAATCAGCACTATAGTTTTTTTTTGTTTTCACTTTTTTTGTGTAACAATAATGATATAAAACAACAAATAACTTCACAAAAATACTCAGAAAAAGAAAGTAGTCATGCTGAAACTGGCCTGGCAAGCACTAGCTTGAACTATTCTTTCATGGGCATTAGAGAGAAACCAGAAATTTACAAGACACAAAGTGGTTATATCACTGCACAGTGATGCATGAGGATGAAGTTTGATAGTCAACCTCAGAAGAGCTTTAAGGAATTCCTGTTAAATTAAATTAGTAGTCTAATTTGGTCACCAATGTATTTCTAGTACCCCACCCAATTCCTGATGTACACAGATTCCTTCTTTTCAGCAGGAGTTTAGTATTTTGAATTCCTTAGATATAATAAATCAGTGCCTAAAAGATAAGAAGCAAGGCTCTCATATGCTCTCTGTATATGGACAGAGCTATGAGTGTTAAGGAGGAAGGTTGTAGCACAATTAATAAAAACCCAGATGCAAGAGACTGAATTTCAACCTGAAGGTCAGAAAAGCAAAACAGCTAGCCACTGGCTCTTACCTCCACCTTAGTTCAAAATGGCGATCCTGCCTCCAGGAATCTCAGAATGAGACTCTGTCTGTGAACTGTCTCTTGTCTTATATTCCTCTCGAGGGCTGGGATTAAAGGTGTGCACCACTACCGCCTAGTTTCTATGCAAACTAGTATGGCTACTGAGATCAAACGTATGTGTCACCCCTCCTTGTCTGTAGGACTGACCAGTGGGGCTCTATTACTCTGATCTTCGGGAACGCTTTATTTATTAATATAAAGATGAAATATCATTACAGAATGTTCTCTGCCTTTTATCAGGTATTCTATCTCCTTCCCTAGTAGGTGTTATTCCTCAGAGGTTAGTCTCTCTTTTGCCCCACAGGTTAGAGTCAGCCTTCAGGATGATGTCATGTACTATGGTTATTGTGATGTATTCTAGGTTCAGTGACTTTGTCACACAGAGTGCATACTTCTTAACTCCTATTTTATTGACTGGCCCTAGAAATTAACACATGACCAGGGCAGAAACAGCAGTTTTACTCAAGTTTTTTTTTATCATGGTAGTAAATGAATCAATGGATTTCATTTTCTAATATCTTTTGTATATAACTACCAAACACAGAATCTGATGATCTTATTGAGAATGGCATTGCATTTGGACATTTTAGTCATTTTGCATCTCATAAAGGAAAGATTTGTCAATGACTATCTTAAGGCTTTGTAAACCTTCATTGAAATCACAGAGCTAAAAGAGAGTATTGCTGATTTAGTGTGTGTCAGTATTCAGATGTGTGTCCCTTCAGCATAGATGGATACCTAGTCCTCTTTAGAAGTCCAAGGGATTACATAGCAATATTTTATATGACCTACTACTCTCCTTTGAATGCTTTGTTTTTACCCTATTTTAGTAAGTTGCATATTTTTCTTTTCTTCTTTTTTTAAGCTAAACCCACTTTTAAGCAGTTAATGTGATAGCTAAATACAACTGTCTTTGTATTAACACCACAGGGAGAAAGTCACTTGACTGGAAATCACTGATTTTTGAGATAACCTTGCTATAGTCATGTTTTGGCTTTTGTTTATTGTGTTTAAAACAAAGAAAGGGCTATACTATTTGGTTTTGGAAAGTCTTCATAGGTATAATATTGAGAGTTGGTTATTCCTGGTATTTTAATACAGACCCCTTGCTAGTTAGAATTTCCTTAGAAGATAGAAAAAAATCTGCTTGGACTGGAAGATTTTTAAACTGGATAAATCTCTATAGTTCATTTTCCTTTTCTTTAGGTGTCTAATACAACAAAGTCATATGACATGTCTCCCTGGAACCTATCACACACACACACAGAGACAGAGACAGAGAGAGACAGAGAGAGAAGGGGAGAGAGAGAGAGGGAGAGAGAGAGAGAGAGAGAGAGAGAGAGAGAGAGAGAAGAGAGGAGAGAAATTTGGTGGTACAGTTTATAGTTATTGTTGTTTTTTTTAGTTGTAGTGCTGAGGATTGAATTACCAGATCTTTGTACATACTAGATAAAACCTCTATCACTGAGCTACTGTTTCAAGTTTACTGTTATGGATGAAGTTTATTGATTTTTTTCCACCATGAGAAGTGGAGAGAATATTCTAGAGATAAACTTTAATTCTGGTTTAGGCAATTGGGTAACATGATATGGCCAATATGTGGGGAAGATGACAAAGAATGTAGACTGACTGAAAAAATGACATACTTTGTTCATTTTTTTGAGGATTCATTCTGTGGATTCAAGTATGATATTTAGACAGATTGCCTTTGAGGTGTCCATGGGACATACTGATGGAGCTATTCCAAAGTCCATCAAAAAATAATATCTTTGTAAGGGGCAGTTATGTTTATTTGCATGACCTTAATTTATTCTTAGGCAAATTTTAGATAATTACCTAAAAGATAAATTTCTTTCTTTTTTTATTTATTTTATTTTTTTTGTTGAAAAGATTTCTGCCTCCTCCCTGCCTCCCATTTCCCTCCGCCTCTCCCCACTCCTCTCCCCCTCCCCCCACTCCATTCTCCCTCCCTCTCGAGTCTGAAGAGCAGTCCAGATTCCCTGCACTGTGGGAAGTCCAAGGTCCTCCCCCGTCCATCCAGGTCCAGGAAGGTGAGCTTCCAAATAGGCTAGGCTCCCACAAAGCCAGTTTATGCAGTAGGATCGAAACCTAGTGCCATTGTCCTTGGCTTCTCATTAGTCCTCATTGTCCGCCATGTTCAGAGAGTCTGGTTTTATCCCATGCTTATTCAGTCCCAGTCCAGCTGGCCTTGGTGAGCTCCCATTAGATCAGCCCCACAGTCTCAGTGGGAGGATTCACCCCTCGCGGTCCTGACATCCTCGCTCATGTTCTCCCTCCTTCTGCTCCTCATTTGGACCTTGGGAGCTCAGTCCAATGCTCCAGTGTGGGACTCTGTCTCTATCTCCATTCATTGCCAGATTGAAGTAATAAGAGCGGCGGTGGGGCTGCGTCCCCAACACCCCAGCCGCCTGCCCAGCTAGCTTATGCCCCAAAATAATTACACAGACACTGTATTCTTTTAAGCACTGCTTGGCCCTTTAGCTCTAGCACTTACAGGCTAATTCTCACATCCCGATCAACCCATCTCTAATGATCAACCCATCTTTGAGCACCGGTCTTTCCGGGAAGATTCTAGCCTAGTCCATACTGGGTCGGAGCTTCATCCCAGGAGCGGGGGCATGGCTTCTCTCTCAGGCGTCTGCTCCCGAGAGGAAAGCGGTCGAGTCTCTGACCTCACTTCCTGTTCCTCCCAGCGTTCTGTTCTGTTTACTCCTCCCACCTATCCTCTAACCAATAAAATGGGCCAGGGCAGTTCCTTTATTAGCCAATGACCTTCCTCCATCACCTGATTGCTAAGGAGGTAGAGCATGACCTTAAGTGTCTTTTGGCCATTTGAAGTTCTTCTGTTGAGACTTCTCTGTTCAGTTCAGTGCCCCATTTTTTAAATGGGTTAATTAGCATTTTAAAGTCTAGTTTCTTGAGTTCTTTATTTGTTTTGGAGATTAGATCTTTGTCTGTTGCGGGGTTGGTGAAGATCTTCTCCCAGTCAGTGGGTTGCCTTTTTGTCTTAGTGACAGTGTTCTTTGCTTTACAGAAGCTTCTCAGTTTCAGGAGGTCCCATTTATTCAATGTTGCCTTTAATGTCTGTGCTGCTGGGGTTATACATAGGAAGTCATCTCCTGTGCCCATAAGTTGTAGAGTACTTCCCACTTTCTCTTCTATCAGGTTCAGTGTGTTCAGATTGATATTGAGGTCTTTGATCCATTTGGACTTGAGTTTTGTGCATGGTGATAGATATGGATCTATTTTCATTTTTCTACAGGTTGACATCCAGTTATGCCAGCACCATTTGTTGAAGATATTTTCTTTTTTCCATTGTAAACTTCTAGCTCCTTTATCAAAAATCTGGTGTTCATAGGATTGAGGGTTAAAATCTGGGTCTTCTATTCGATTCCTTTGGTCGACTTCTCTGTTTTTATGGCAATACCAAGCTGTACCATACTGTAGCTCTGTAATAGAGTTTGAAGTCAGGGATGCTAATGCCTCCAGAAATTCCTTTATTGTATAAGATTGTTATGGCTATCCTGGGTTTTTTGTTTTTCCATATAAAGTTGATTATTGTCCTCTCAAGATCTGTGAAGAATTTTGATGGGACCTTGATGGGGATTGCATTGAATCTATAAACTGCCTTTGTTAGAATTGCCATTTTTACTATGTTGATCTTCCCAATCGAAGAGCAAGGGAGATTCTTCCATTTTCTGGTATCCTCCTCAATTTCTTTTATCTAAGACTTATAATGTTCCTGTCAAATAGATCCTTCATTTCCTTGGTTAGAGTTACCCCAAGATATTTTATGCTATTTGTGGCTTTTGTGAAAGGTGATGCTTCTCTGATTTCCCTCTCTGCTTCCTTATCCTTTGTGTATAGAAGGGCAATTGATTTTTTTGGAGTTGATCTTGTATCCTGTCACACTACTAAAGGTGTTAATCAGCTGTATGAGTTCTTTGGTGGAGTTTTGGGGGTTGCTTATGTACACTATCATATCATCTGCAAATAATGAAAGTTTAACTTCTTCCTTTCCAATTCGAATCCCTTTGATCCCCTTATGTTGTCTTATTGCTATTGCTAAAACTTCAAGCACTATATTGAAGAGGTGTGTAGAGAGTGGACAACCTTGTCATGTTCCTGATTTTAGTGGGATGGCTTTGAGTTTCTCTCCGTTTAATTTGATGTTAGCTATTGGCTTGATGTAAATAGCTTTTATTATATTTAAGTATGACCCTTGTATTCCTAATCTCTCCAAGAGCTTTATCATTCAAAGGAATGTTGAATTTTGTCAAATGCTTTTTCAGCAGCTAATGAAATGATCATATGGTTTTTTCTTTCAGTTTATTTATATGATGGATTACATTGATAGATTTGTCTATGTTGCACCAGCCCTGCATCTCTAAGATGAAGCCTACTTGATCATAATGGATAATTTTTCTAATGTGTTCTTGGATTCAGTTTGCCAGTATTTTATTGAGGATTTTTGCGTCAATGTTCATGAGTGAGATTGGCCTGAAATTCTCTTTCTTGGTTGAGTCTTTGCGTGGTTTTGGTATCAGGGTAACTTCATAAAAGGAATTTGGCAATGACTCTTCTGTTTCTATAACGTGAAACACATTAAGGAGTATAGGTATTAGTTCTTCTTGGAAGTTCTGATAGAATTCTGCATTGAAGCCATCTGGACCTGGGCTTTTTTTGGTAGGGAGTTTTTTGATAATTTCTAATTCTTCGCGACTAATAGGTCTATTTATTTTGTTCACCTGGTCCTGGTTTAACTTTGGTATATGGTACTTACCTAAAAAAGTGTCCATTTCTTTTGCATTTTCCAATTTTGTGGCATACGGGCTTTTGTAGTAAAATCTAATGATTCTCTGAATTTCCTCTGTGTCTGTGGTTATGTCCCCCTTTTCATTTCTAATCTTGTTAATTTGCGTATTCTCTCTCCGCCGTTTGATTAGTTTGGAAAGGGATTTATCAATCTTGTTGATTTTCTCCAAGAACCAGCTTTTTGTTTCATTAATTCTTTGGATTGTTTTCTGTGTTTCTGTTTTGTTGATTTCAGCCCTCTGTTTGATCATTTCCAGTCTTCTACTCTTCCTAGGTGAGTCTGCTTCTTTTTTTTCTAGAGCTTTCAGGTATGCTGATAAGTCTCCAATGTGTGCATTCTCCATTTTCTTTAAGTGGACACTTAGTGCTATGAACTTTCCTCTTAACACTGCTTTCATAGTGTTCCATAGGTTTGAGTATGTTGAGTCATTATATGCATTGAATTCAAGGAAGACTTTAATTTCTTTCTTAATTTCTTCCTTGATCCAGGTTTGGTTCAGTAGTTGACTGTTCAGTTTCCATGAGTTTGTAGGCTTTCTGGGGCTAGCATTGTTGTTGAATTCTAAGTTTAATCCATGGTGATCTGATAAGACACAGGTGGTTACTAATATTTTTTTGTAACTGTGGAAGTTTGCTTTGTTACCGAGTATGTGGTCAATTTTCGAGAAGGTTCCATGAGCTGCAGAGAAGAAGGTATATTCTTTCCTATTTGGGTGGAATGTTCAATAGATGTCTGGTAAGTCCATTTGCTTCATTTCCTCCATTAATTCTCTTATTTCTCTGTTAGGTTTCTGTATGATTGACCTGTCCATTGGTGAGAGAGGAGTGTTGAAGTCTCCTACTATTAGTGTGTGCGGTTTGATGGCTGCCTTGAGTTTTAGTAATATTTCTTTTATGTACATGGGTGCTTTTATATTAGGGGCATAGATATTCAGGATTGAGACTTCATCCTGATGAATTGTTCCTGTTATGAGTATAAAATGTCCCTCTCCATCTCTTCTGATGGATTTTAGTTTGAAGTTAACTTTGTTAGAAATTAGTATGGCCACACCTGCTTGTTTCTCAGGTCCATTTGCTTGATAAGCCTTTTCCCAGCCCTTTATTCTGAGTAGATGTCTTTCTTTGTGGTTGAGTGTGTTTCTTGTAAACAGCAGAATCTCTTAGCCTGTGCTTTTTTATAGGTCAGTTGAGTCCATTGATATTAAGTGATATTAATGACCCGTGGTTGTTAACCCCGGTCATTTTTTTCTTTTTTTGGTAGTAGAGTTTGTGTGTTTCCCTTCTTTGAGTTGTGTTGGTGAAGGGTCTCCTGAAGTTTGAGTTATTGTGAGCATTGTTGGACTCCTTGGGTTGTGATTTTCCTTCTATTACTTTCTGTAAGGTTGGATTTGTGGCTACGTATTGTTTACATTTGTTTTTATCCTGGAAAATTTCGTTTTCTCCATTTATAGTGAACGAAAGCTTGGCTGGGTCTGGTAGTCGGGCTTGCATCCATGGTCTCTTAGTTTTTGCAGTACATCTATCGAGGACCTTCTGGCTTTTGTGGTTTCCATAGAGAAGTCAGGTGTAAGTATGATAAGTTTACCTTCATAAGTAACTTGATCTTTTTGCTTTGCAGCTCTCAATCTTTCTTTATTCTGTATGTTTTGTGTTTTGATTATTATATGGCAAGGGGATTTTTTTTTTGATCCAGTCTATTCAGTGTTCTGTATGCTTCTTGAACTTTCAAACGAATATCTTTTTTTTAGGTTGGGAAAGTTTTCTTCTATAATTTTATTAAATACATTTTGTGGACCATTGAGCTGTACTTTTTCTCCTTCTTCTACCCCTATTATTCTTAGGTTTGGTCTTTTTTATTGTATCTCAGATTTCCTGAATGTTTTGTGATGAGAATTTGTTGGATTTGCTATTTTCTTTGATCAGTGTGTTTATTTTCTCTATGGTATCTTCAGTGTCTGAGATTCTTTCTTCTATCTCTTGTATTCTGTTGGTAATACTTATCTCTGTAGTTCCTGTTCATTTACCCTGATTTTTCATCTCCAGCCTTTCCTTGGTTTGTGTTTTCTTCATTAACTCCATTTCATTCTTCAAGTCTTGAACCGTTTCCCTTACCTGTTTGATTGCTTTGTCTTGTTCCTCTTGGTTTTTTTGGGTATCTTTGAGAGACTTATTAATTTCCTCTACCTTTTTGTTTGTCATCTCTATTTATTTATGGCAGTTTTTCACCTCCTGTTTAAAGTCCTCTATTATTTTCATATAATTCACTTTTGAGTCATTTTCTTCTAATTCTTCTGGAGTAGGGTGTACAATTCTTCTTGTTTCGGGATCCCTGGATTCTGGTGATGTCATGTTGCCTTTCAGGTTGTTGGAGGAATTCTTGCATTGGCATCTGCCCATCTCTTCCTTCAAATGGAGCCAGGAGAGGCCTGGTGTCTTGGTCCAGTCTTTGCTGTGACTGACTCTCTGGGTGGATCTCCTCACTGTAGAAGCAGGAACTGTTCCCGTCCAGATGGAACTCCTCAGCACTGAAACAGGGATACCTGGTAACCCAATGACCCAAGGGCGAATGTGCGGACAGGGTAGGGTCGAGTAGAACACAGGAGACCCTGCAGCACAAGCTGAAGGTGCCCACGCTCCCTTGCCGGGGACCTTGAGGCCTGCCGGATAGGTAGGCACTCACCGCTCTGGGTGGGTAGCCTTAGTGTAGGATTGGGAAACTGTTCTTGAGCAAAGGACCTATCAGACAGCAGGGCAGGCTTGAGGGGGGTGGTGGCTGGGGGGCTGGGTCCTGTGTAGGAAAGACAGCCCTGCAGCAGGAGCTGGGGGAGGGGGGTTTGTGCTCTCTTCTGGGACAGGCCGCCCCTGGATAGCACACACTCACCCGTCCAGATAGAACTCCAAAGCACCGAAACAGTGATGTAGCCCAATGAGCCACAGACAAAAGGGATAAATTTATTTCTTAGGTAACTTTTATTATTTCTGTCTGGGAGATAAGAAATCCATTGAGACTAAGTCAAGTGAAATGAAGCGATGGATGGGACAATGTCATATAAACAACAAAGTGTGATGTACTTGAGAAGGGTGATTAGCTCCTATGGGACACCTATAGGTTACTGTGGTTAGATTAGATCCTCAATACTGGCATTTGTTCCTCTGTTCTCTAGAAATTGCATTATGCATCTATAAATCACTCAATACAACAGAATTAATGAGCCAATGGTTAATGGGCATCTACATGTGATAAATAACCTGGATTCTGAATCAATATCCTTTTTATGAGCTTCTATACTGTTAGGATACCCATTTGGAACAGAATTGTTGTAACTTTCATTCAGTTTAACACTTTTACTTGTAATGTATAGAATTTGGATATGGTAATTTGTGTGATATTTTTTTTTTATTGAGAAAAGGAGAAAAAAAAACAAGTTTCCACCTCCTCCCAGCCTCCCATTTCCCTCCCCCTCCTCCCACCCTACGCCCCCTCTTCCCACCCTTCTCCCCCTCCCCCCACTCCTTTCCCACTCCCTCTCCAGTCCAAAGAGCAGTCAGGGTTTTCTGCCCTGTGGTAAGACCTAGGACCTCCCACCTCCGTCCATATCTAGGAAGGTGAACATCCAAACTGGCTAGGCTCCAACAAAGCTATCACATTACGTAGGATCAAAACCCCGTGCCATTGTCCTTTGCATCTCATCAGCCCTCATAGTTCGCCATGGTCAGAGAGTCCAGTTTTATCCCATGCTTTTTCAGTCACAGTCCAGCTGGTCTTGGTGAGCTCTCAATAGATCAGCTCCACTGTCTCAGTGGGTGGGTGCATCCCTCGTAGTCCCGACTTCTTTGCTCATGTTCTCCCTCCTTCTGCTCCTCATTGGGACCTTGGGAGCTCAGTCCAGTGCTCCAGTGTGGGTCTCTGTCTCTATCTCCATCCATCACCAGATGAAGGTTCTATGATGATATGCAAGATATTTGTCAGTATTGCTCTAGGATAGGGTCATTTCAGGTTCCCTATCCTCAACTGCCCAAGGAACTAACTGGGGACCTCGGCTTGTGCACCTGGGAGCCCCTCTAGGGTCAGGTTTCTTGCCAACCCTAAAGTGGCTCCCTTAACTAAGAATTGTGGTTCCGTGCTCCCCTGTCCAACCTTCCTTTATCCCAATCCTCCTGTTTTCCCAAGGCCCGACCTCCTTCCCTTCTAACTTTTCTCTCCCCATCTCCCCTTACCCCCATCCCACCCCACCCCCAAGATTCCAATTTTCTCCCCGGCAATTTTGTCTACTTCCCTTAGCCAGGAGGATAACTATATGTTTTTCCTTGGGTTCCCCTTCTTACTTAGCTTCTTTAGATTCACCTATTGTAGACTCCGTGACCCTTATTTATGGCTAGAAACCAATTATGAGTGAGTACATCCCATGTTCATCTTTTTGGGTCTGGGATACCTCACTCAGTATAGTGTTTTCTATTTCCATCCATTTGCATGCAAAATTCGAGAAGTCATTGTTTTTTACCACAGCGTAGAACTCTAATGTGTAGATATTCCATACTTTCTTCATCCATTCTTCCATTGAAGGGCATCTAGGTTGTTTCCAGGTTCTGGCTATTACAAATAATACTGCTATGAACATAGTTGAACAAATGCTTTTGTCATATGATAGGGCATCTCTTGGGTATATTCCCAAGAGTGGTATTGCTGGGTCCCGGGGTTGATTGATCCCGAATTTCCTGAGAAACCGAAACACTGACGTCCATAGTGGTTGCACAAGATTGCATTCCCACCAGCAATGGATGAGGGTACCCCTTCCTGCACAGCCTCTCCAGCAAACGTTATTGTTGGTGTTTTTGACTTTAGCCATTCTGTCAGGTGTAAGATGATATCTCAAAGTTGTTTTGCTTTGCATTTCCCTGATTGCTAAGGAAGTTGAGCATGACCTTAAGTGTCTTTTGGCCATTTGAACTTCTTCTGTTGAGAATTCTCTGTTCAGATCAGTGCCCCATTTTTTAATTGGGTTAATTAGGATTTTAAAGTCTAGTTTCTTGAGTTCTCTATATATTTTGGAGATCAGACCTTTGTCTGTTGTGGGGTTGGTGAAGATCTTCTCCCAGTCAGTAGGTTGCCTTTTTGTCTTAGTGACAGTGTCCTTTGCTTTGCAGAAGCTTCTCAGTTTCAGGAGGTCCCATTTATTCAATGTTGCCCTTAATGTCTGTGATGCTGGGGTTATACATAGGAAGCGATATCCTGTGCCCATCTGTTGTAGGGTATTTCCCACTTTCTCTTCTATCAGGTTCAGTGTGTTCGGGCTGATATTGAGGTCTTTAATCCATTTGGACTTGAGTTTTGTGCACAGTGAAAGATTTGGGTCTATTTTCATTCTTCTACAGGTTGACATCCAGTTGTGCCAGCACCATTTGTTGAAGATGCTTTCTTTCTTCCATTGTATACTTTTATCTCCTTTATCAAAAATGAGGTGTTCATAGGTTTGTGGGTTAAAATTCGGGTCTTGTATACGATTCCATTGGTCGACTTCTCTGTTTTTATGCCAGTACCACACTGTTTTCATTACTCTAGCTCTGTAATAGAGTTTGAAGTCAGGGATGGTAATGCCTCCAGAAGACCCTTTATTGTATAGGATTGTTTGGGCTATCCTGGGTTTTTTTTTGTTTTTCCATATAAAGTTGATTATTGTCCTCTCCAGATCTGTGAAGAATTTTGATGGGATCTTGATGGGGATTGCATTGAATCTATAAATTGCCTTTGGTAGAATTGCCATTTTTACTATGTTGATCCTCCCAATCCAAGAGCAAGGGAGATCCATCCATTTTTTGGTATCATCTTCAATTTCTTTCTTCAATGCCTTAAAGTTCTTGTCAAATAGATCTTTCACTTCCTTGGTTAGATTTACCCCAAGATATTTTATGCTGTTTGTGGCTATCGTGAATGGTGAAGCTTCTCTGATTTCCCTCTCTGCTTCCCTATCCTTTGTGTATAAGAGGGCGACTGATTTTTTGGAGTTGATCTTGTATCCTGCCACATTACTAAAGCTGTTTATCAGCTGTAAAAGTTCTTTGGTGGAGTTTTGGGGGTCGCTTAAGTATACTATCATATCATCTGCGAATAACGAAAGTTTAACTTCTTCCTTTCCAATTCGAATCCCCTTGATCCCATTATGTTGTCTTATTGCTATTGCTAGAACTTCAAGCACTATATTGAAGAGGTATGGCGAGAGTGGACAACCTTGTCGTGTTCCTGAGTTAAGCCGGATGGCTTTGATTTTCTCTCCGTTTAATATGATGTTAGCTGTCGGCTTGCTGCATATAGCTTTTATTTTATTTAGGTATTACCCTTTTATCCCTAATCTCTCCAAGACTTTTAACATAAATGGATGTTGAATTTTGTCGAATGCTTTTTCAGCATCTAATGAGATGATCATATGGTTATTTTCTTTTAGTCTATTTATATGCTGGATTACATTGATAGATTTTCGTATGTTGAACCAGCCCTGCATCTCTAGGATGAAGCCTACTTGATCATAATGGATAATATTTCGGATGTGTTCTTGGATTCTGTTTGCCAGTATTTTGTTGAGGATTTTTGCGTCAATGTTCAAGAGTGAGATTGGCCTGTAATTCTCTTTCCTAGTTGAGTCTTTGTGTGGTTTTGGTATCAGAGTAACTGTAGCTTCATAAAATGAATTAGGTAATGACCCTTCTGTTTCTATATTGTGGAATACATTAAGGAGTATTGGTATTAGCTCTTCTTGGAAGTTCTGGTAGAATTCCGCATTGAAACCATCTGGTCCTGGGCTTTTTTTGGTAGGGAGGTTTTTGATAACAGCTTCTAATTCTTCGCGACCAACAGGTCTGTTTAGATTGTTCACCTGGTCCTGGTGTAACTTTGGTGTATGGTATTTATCTAAAAAAGTGTCTATTTCTTTTACATTTTCCAGTTTTGTGTTATACAGGCTTTTGTAATAAGATCTGATGATTCTCTGAATTTCATCTGTGTCTGTGGTTATGTCCCCCTTTTCATTTCTGATCTTATTAATTTGCGTATTCTCTCTCTGCCGTTTGATTAGTTTGGATAGGGGTTTATGAATCTTGTTGATTTTCTCCAGGAACCAGCTTTTTGTTTCATTCATTCTTTGGATTGTTTTCTGTGTTTCTATTTTGTTGATTTCAGCCCTCAGTTTGATTATTTCCAATCTTCTACTCCTCCTAGGTGAGTCTGCTTCTTATTTTTCTAGAGCTTTCAGGTGGGCTGTTAAGTCTTCAATATGTGCTTTCTCTGTTTTCTTTAAGTGGGCACTTGGTGCGATGAACTTTCCTCTTAGCACTGCTTTCATAGTGTCCCATAAGTTCGAGTATGTTGTTTCTTTATTTTCATTGAATTCAAGGAAGACTTTAATTTCTTTCTTTATTTCTTCCTTAATCCAGGTATGGTTCAGTAGTTGACTGTTCAGTTTCCATGAGTTTGTAGGCTTTCTGGGGGTAGCATTGTTGTTAAATTCTAACTTTAATCCATGGTGATCTGATAAGACACAGGTGGTTACTAATATTTTTTTGTAACTGTGTAAGTTAGCTTTGCTACCGAGTATGTGGTCAATTTTCGAGAAGGTTCCATGAGCTGCAGAGAAGAAGGTATATTCTTTCCTCTTTGGGTGGAATAATCAATAGATGTCTGTTAAGTCCATTTGCTTCATTACCTCCATTAATTCTCTAATTTCTCTGTTAGGTTTCTGTCTGATTGACCTGTCCATTGGTGAGAGAGGAGTGTTGAAGTCTCCTACTATTAGTGTGTGTGGTTTGATGGCTGCCTTGAGTTTTAGTAATGTTTCTTTTACATACGTGGGCGCTTTTATATTAGGGGCGTATATATTCAGGATTGAGACTTCATCCTGATGAATTGTTCCTGTTATGAGTATAAAATGTCCCTCTCCATCTCTTCTGATGGATTTTAGTTTGAAGTTAACTTTGTTAGAAATTAGTATGGCCACACCTGCTTGTTTCTCAGGTCCATTTGCTTGATAAGCCTTTTCCCAGCCCTTTATTCTGAGTAGATGCCTGTCTTTGTGGTTGAGGTGTGTTTCTTGTAGACAGCAGAATGTTGGATCCTGTTTTCGTATCCAATCTCTTAGCCTGTGCCTTTTTATAGGTGAGTTGAGCCCATTGACATTAAGTGATATTAATGACCAGTGTTTGTGAACTCCGGTCACTTTTTTAGTAGTAGGGTTTGTGTGTTTCCCTTCTTTGAGTTGCGCTGGTGAAAGGTCTCTAGATGACTGAGTTATTGTGGGCATTGTTGGACTCCTTGGTTAGTGATTTTCCTTCTATAATTTTCTGTAAGGCTGGATTTGTGGCTACATATTGTTTAAATTTGTTTTTATCCTGGAAAATTTTGTTTTCTCCATTTATAGTGAACGAAAGCTTGGCTGGATATAGTAGTCTGGGCTTGCATCCATGATCTCTTAGTTTTTGCAGTACATCTATCCAGGACCTTCTGGCTTTCATGGTTTCCATGGAGAAGTCAAGTGTAAGTCTGATAGGTTTACCTTTATAAGTAACTTGGCCTTTTTCCTTTGCGGCTCTTAATATTCTTTCTTTATTCTGTATATTTTGTGTTTTGATTATTATATGGCGAGGGGATGTTTTCTTTTGATCCAGCCTATTTGGTGTTCTCTATGCTTCTTGAACCTTCATAGGTACCTCTTTCTTCAGGTTGGGAAAGTTTTCTTCTATAATTTTATTAAGTATATTTTCTGTACCATTGAGCTGCACTTCTTCTCCTTCTTCTACTCCAATTATTCTTAGGTTTGGTCTTTTTATTGTGTCCCAAATTTCCTGAATGTTTTGTGATGAGAATTTGTTGGTTTTGCTGTTTTCTTTGATCAGTGTGTTTATTTTCTCTATGGTATCTTCAGTGTCTGATATTCTCTCTTCTATCTCTTGTAATCTGTTGTTAGTACTTGTCTCTGTCGTTCCTGTTTGTTTACCCAGATTTTCCATCTCCATTCTTCCCTCGGTTTGTGCTTTCTTCATTGCTTCCATTTCATTCTTCATGTCTTGAACCACTTCCCTAACCTGTTTAATTGCTTTTTCTTGTTTCTCTTGGTTTTTTTGCATGTCTTTGAGCGATTTATTCATTTCCTCTACCTTTTTGTTTGTAATCTCTAATTGTTTATGACAGTTTTTCACTTCCTGTTTAAGGTCCTCTATTATTTTCATATAGTTCACTTTTGAGTCGATTTCTTCTATTTCTTCAGGAGTAGGGTGTACAATTCTTCTTATTTCGGGATCCCTGGGTTCTGATGGTGTCATGTTGCCTTTCAGGTTGTTGGAGGAATTCTTGCATTGGCACCTTCCCATCTCTTCCTTCAAGTGGAGCCAGGAGAGGCCTGGTGTCTTGGTCCAGTCTTTGCTGTGATTGACTCTCTGGGTATATCTCTTCAGTGTAGAAGCATGGACCGTTTCCTTCTGGATGGGAATACTCAGCAACTAAACAGGGCCGCAGGTAGCCCAATGATCCAGGGCCAACAGGATGAATGGAGCAAGGGGGTGTGGTATCCAGGAGCAAGTAGGAAGCCTGGCGCTGGAGCTGAAGGTGCCTGGCTCCCTTACAGGGGACCCTGAGGCCTGCCCGGTAGGCAGGCACTCACAGCTCTGGGTGGGTCGCCTTAGTTTAGGAGCTTGAAACTGTACTTGAGCACTGGTCCTAGCATACAGCAGGGCAGGTTTGGGGAGGGGTGCTGGGGTTGCTGGGTGGTGCGAAAGAAAGCTTTGTGTGATATTTTTATTTGAAAAACTTTCATAATAAACTTTATAAAGTTTAGAAACTAATAAGATAATTTTTGCCCTGGAAAACTTTTCAGCCCAGAGAAGAAGGCATATCCCACTATATATATGGGCTCTGAGTTTGATTTATCACTATAAAACAAAATACTCCCACACTTAGCTGATTAAAGCATCCATTTTATTTTGTTCACCACTTTGTAGGTTACAAATCTGGGGAGCTTGCTGTATATTTTTTCTCTAATTCTCATGGTATCAACTTGGGGGTGGTTAGGGTGGAATAGGGTTGGATATTCTACTTTCTAGTCTGCTCTTTCTTCATATGTCTAGTGCTTCAGTATTCCTCGACTTCTTTCCTTTCATGGCTATATATCCTCCAGAATGTCTCTCTCTGGGAATTTAGATTTTTATATACAAACTGGTGGTTCACATTGAGGTCTCTATGAAATCCAGGCAGAAAGTAACTTAGATTTGGAAGTCCAAGTATTTCACTTTTTCAATATTCCATTATTTCAAGTTAGCCTAGACTCAGTGAAGGTGGCAGGAAGATTTTTACCTCTTGGTTGGAAAGTAGCTGTTAACAAAGAATTCATATATGTGCATTATTTTTCTAACTATTGTAAGGAGTTTGGTTTCCACTCCAAGTGCTTTTCTATCCATTTATAATGCTTTAATAAGAATGTCCACATGCTGATGAGGTAAGAACTCTTAAAGATAAAATATTTTAATTGATTATTTGAGAATTTAATACATGTATGAAATATATTTTCGTCATACTCACACTGTAATCTTCTCCAAGCAGCTCTTAGATCTAATCCGCACTCCCTAGCCCTATCCTCCTTCCAACTTTGTGTTCTTTAAAAAATAATCCATAAACCCAATTTTCATGGGAGTAGGGCCATCCACCAGAGTGTGGTAGACCCACAATGAACCACACATTTAAAGAAAATGTTTTTCCCTTCCTCAGAGGCCATCAGTTGTCAATAGGTCTTCAGAGAAGGGTTGGGACTCATGAACCCTTCCCTATTATATGCTGGAATGTTAACTGACTTGAATCTTCTGCATTAGACTTGACTTTTTAATAGATTCTATATGTCTGCAGAATAGAGTATAATATGGTAAGGAGGTTGATGTGAGTGGATGAGAGACCTGCTATGGAAAGTTTCAAGAGTCCCATCTAGACTTGATGACAAGATGATGGCACTGGTAATAGAGAAAATTGGAGGAATGACTTTCAAAATTTCAGGAGTTAAATCAATAGTTTTATTTTAATGAATCAAATGAAGAAACACTGTTTTTATCTTTTGCATTCCTTTTACGTTTCCTTGTACTCCTCTCTTTTATTCATGCACATATTGAAAAACATTAATTGAACATCAATCACATTAATATTATTTTTTATGAACTGTGCTGGGTACAAAGAGGCATACCAAAAGTTATTTTCTCTCAGTCAGCTGAGTCCAACTATGAGACAATAGCAATATTTTTCATGTATGAATACTGAGCCTATACTGAGATATTCTCTTTATGTATTTAAGAGCCCTTTGTCCTTTGTACGTATATGCAGTCAGTAAGTAGTTTCAATGATTGTTTCATATAATACAGCCATATGTAACTCAGATAGAGGCATTGGGAGATTGGTGTGTGTGGAGAGGTCTAGCTTGATGATCAACACCTGCAAGTCCATATGGTTTTGTTCCCTTGTACTTACTATTGCTCACAGAAAATCTCAAATTCATAATCCAAAAGCACCCATGAAGAATGTGAGTGATATTGCTTTCATGGAATGATCTATATGTCAAAGTCCTTTTAGATCTTGACTACATCATTACAGATATTTTGAGCCTTTTTTATTTTTATTTTTTTAATTTAATATAAAGGTATGATATGTATAATATATAAACAGTACATAACATGTACAACATGAATATACTTTGTAACATTAAGCACACATACAAAGAAGAAATACATAAGTACATAACATACATTTTAAATGCATTTTCCTTTATTTTTAAAATTTATTTTATTTTATTTATCTTTTATGTTTTTTAATTAATTAATTTATTCATTTATTAAAAATTTCCACCTCCTCCCCTCCTCCCATTTCCCTCCTACTCTTCCCACTTCCCCTCCCTCTCCAGTCCAAAGAGCAGTCAGGGTTCCCTGCCCTGTGGAAAGTCCAAGGTCCTCCCCGCTCCATCCAGGTCTAGGAAGGTGAGCCTCCAAACAGAGTAGGTTCCTACAAAGCAAGCCCATGAAGTAGAATCAAAACCCAGTGCCATTGTCCTTGCCTTTTCAGTTTGCCCTCATTGTCAGTCACATTCAGAGAGTCCGGTTTGATCACATGCTCCATCAGTCCCAGTCCAGCTGGCCTTGGTGAACTCCCGTTAGATTATTCCCACCTTCTCCATGGGTGGACGCACCCCTTGCGGTCGTGACTTCCTTGCTCATGTTCTCCTTTCTTCTGCTCTTCATTTGGACTTTGGGAGCGCAGTCCAGTGCTCCAATGTGGGTCTGTGTCTCTATCTCCATCCATGGCCATAGGAAGGTTCTATGGTTTGCAAGATATTCATCAGTGTGGCTATGGGAGAAGGCTAGTTCAGGCACCCTCTCCTCTGTTGCCCAAGGAACAAGCTGGTATCAGCTCCAACTCTCCACACTTCATTTTGGTCTCAGACACCAGATTCCTTAAAAATCTTTTGTGCAGGTCATTGCCATTATTAACAGCACAGGAAGGTGCCACCTTTGCCTTCTTATTTTTCCACTATGTACATGTATGTGTGTGTGTGTGTGTTTGCATTTGATGTATGCATGTATACATGCATGTGTGTGTGTGTGGAGGCTAGAAGAGAATGTTGGGATTCCTCAGGAGTTGCTTACAGGACATTTGAGACAGTCTTTCACTGTTCTCAAGCTTACCAAGAAAATTAAGCCGGCTTTTCACAGAGATATACCTATATTTTCATATTATATTATCTATAGATATAACATCTTCATATTATATATATATATATATATATATATATATATATATATCATATAGATATATATGTATTAACTGTTGGCAGAGGCTGTTCATTCATTCTAGGCTGCTCAGACCTGAAATAATCACTCAAAAGCTATATTGTTTGCAATACTGTTTGGTCAATAGCTTAAGGGTATTTCTAGCTAGCAATTATATCCTAAACTAACCCGTCTCCATTAATCTGTGTATCATCATGATGTTGTGGCCTACTGGCAAAGTTCCAGCAGGATCTGGCAGGGTCATCTGTCTCCTGTGGTGGCTATGTGGCATCTCACTAACTCTGTGTAATCTCTCTTTATATATCTCTTCCAGCCTAACTATATTCTGTTGAGCCACTGGCCAAAAGCAGCTTCTTAATTAGCCAATGGCAATAAAACATATTCATAGCATACATCATCTCCCCTTTTCTGTCTAAATAAAAAAGATTATAACTTTAACATAGTAAAAATTACATAAAACAATACAGCTATCAAAAAAGAAAAAAAACTGCTATCAAGCAAGAATTATAGTTACAATATTTATATCTACTTTGTAACGGCATAAATGAATGCAGACAGATTATAAAAATATATATAGCTTTAATGGCGAAATAGACTTACAGAACCACTGTTCCCGCGGAGACCAGGAAAGCAGAAAGGGACCGCTGGGAGCACGCTGGCAAAATTTATAGGCCAACATTAGCCCGAGGCGAACACGCCCCCTAAGGGGCGGGACTTATCCCTACATCTCCCCTTTTTGTCTAAATAAGACAGAACTAAACCAAATACAACTATATACAATAACAACAAATAATCAATATAACAAACAATATTGAGAATAAAAGCTTTGGTAAACATTCTATCTCAAGGAGTCCAAATAATGTAGAGAGTAACTACAATTATATAATCTTCAACTCCATCAAAGATCTGAGAAGGGAATAAACACTACTCAACAAACGAGATATATCCAAAATGTGCAACAATTGACAGAGACAACTGACTACCTGGGCAATCACCCAAAGTCTCGTTTGCAACGTTGAGTCAACCAATTTTGGCTAAGGCCTAACATAACTGACATACCATTATTAAAGGCAAGGAACTTTTCAAAACTATCTCACCCTGTCTTGGCAGGATACGACAGTCCAGTTTTATCCATTGATGCACGCTCTGTATCTGTGTCAGTGGTTGAGGTATGGGCATTTCTTTGCCCCAAGGCCAGTTCTGCCAAAAAGAAAGGCTCCAGGTGGAGTATCTTTGATGCTCAACATTCTCTCAGGAATAGAGCGGTGTTGCCAGGAGCAATAGTGTCTCACTATCACGAAACTCTGAGTTAGATTAAAGGCCATTTTCTACAGCTCTTTGAAGAGGTCGAAGATTATCTATCTATACTGAGTATAATCTCTATATATCTAGAGAACCTGATTAGTCTAATTATAAATGACAAACTTAGATGACTATCTATATAATTCTCAATATCTATCTAACTTAAAGACTAAGACAATAAACAACTGTGTAACAAATGAGGATAATGACCTCCAAATATAAACACTGTACAAATATACATTGCAATATGGCAAATATATATCAATACACAAACATTATATAAGTACCTTAATCAGAGGTAGAAATGTACACTGCAATATGGTAAATATATACAATATATATATATATATATCAATACAATATATGTCAATACATAAAAATGTTTTAAACAGACATAGAAACATGTATGCATACAATAGTCAATATAATTTAACTTTGTATCAATATACAAGAATCTATACCAATATATTTGTCTCAAAGCAGTAACTCACAATTATAAATCTATTATCCCATCATTCCCTCTTTTTTTTTTTTTCAAAATGATTACTGAGCTTATAAAATTCCTCCCACAACCTCCCAACCCCTAAATGACGTCCCTAACACAGGGGTAAACTTTACTGGGAGAGGGTACGTCGTCCTCTAGAATTACTTCCAGCTGTCATGGGGGTGACATTCTTTCTGGGGGATCCTGTGAAAGCAAAATGATGGTTAAATTTCAAGATCAATGTCTTTTAAAATTGCAAATAGTCTCTGAGTATTTTGTGGAGGTCTGGCCAGAATGTTGTACAAGATGTGCACCATTTCAGCTAACCAAGTTGGGATCGTCTTGTGTAGCTGGTATCCAAAACAGGTCTTGTAGTAGAGCTATGAGTATCATGACGTCACATCAACCAGGTAGAGTTGTTGTGGGGCCCCATCTTCTTCCTGGAAACTTCAAATGTCACTTCAGGAAAAACTCATTGTTCATTGTGATAAACTTAAACATTAATCATATAGACATATATAGACATACATATATATTCAATGAAAGGCATGATAGATATATTCAATGAAAAGTATGATAGATATGAAGAAAAGCAAAGATGTTTTCTAAACTCATATTTCTTTCTGTCCCTTATCATGGCTCTTGACATGAGACAGAAACTCCAGAAACTCTGGGTTTTTCTCTTACTAACAGGCTTGGAATTGGAGAGGGACTGAGCCAGAGTCCAACTTCAAAACCAGCTCTGTATATTTATGAAGAAATGTTTAATAAGACATATATATATATATATATATATATATATATATATATATATAAATTAATACTTACAAAATGTGTCCATCCATCAGTAATTAAATATTCAGGGTCCCTCAATTTCTTTGAAGATGAGTATTTTCCTGTGGAGATAAGAAAAGAACCCTGCCCCCAACCTATCTGTATTTCTTACCATCAGTATGCTCACCATCCTTGTGAATGAATTGCTATTTATCTTTTCCAAGTGGCTTCTCTTCTTCAAACCGAACCTTTCATAATTTTGACGGTATCCACAATTTTTCCTCACCTGTGGAGATAAGAGCAAAACCCCTTCCCCAACATAGCACATCTCCTGGCTTCCATTGTGAGGTAAGCACATCCTTGAAATAAACTGGTTGATTTAGTTCAGTAGACTTTTCCATTATCCAATGTCTTTCTGCAGCTGTTGTTCCCTTCTCATTAGTGCTGAGAAAATTCAAGGTTAACAAAGCATTATGTAACCTACTTCTGGGGGTGTTTTCCACCTCTTTCTGTTTGTTCAACATATCCTTTATAGTTCGATTTGATCTTTCTATGACTGCTTGACCTGTAGGGTTGTATGGTATACCTGTAACATGCTTGATATTGTAATAATCAAAGAACCGTTTCATTTTCCTAGAGACATAAGCAGGACCATTATCCATCTTTATTTGTGTAGATATACCCATGATAGTCATGACTTCTAATAAATGAGTGATTACTGAATCAGCTTTTTCTGAACTTAAAGCAGTTGCCCACTGAAAGCCTGAATAAGTGTCAATGGTGTGATGAACATATTTTAATTTGCCAAATTCTGCAAAGTGGAACACATCCATCTGCCAGATTTCATTCCTTTGGGTGCCCTTTGGATTAACCCCTGCAGGCAGTGGCGTTTGGTTATAGAAAGAGCAAGTAGGGCATTTCTTTACAATCTCCTTAGCTTGTTGCCATGTAATTGAAAATTCTTTCTTCAAACCTTTGCTATTAACATGATGTTTTTTATGAAATTCAGAGGCTTGTAGCACACTACCAATCAATAATTGATCAATTTCTGAATTACCTTGTGCTAAAGGACCTGGCAGACCCGTATGGGATTGGATGTGTGTTATGTACATAGGGCAAAGCCTGTTCCTGATCAAATCTTGAACCTGGAGAAACAATGAGGTTAGTTCTGTATCATCAGGTATAAATTCAGCAGTTTCAATATGTAAAATAACTCTTTCTGCATATTGTGAATCAGTGACTATATTAATAGGTTCTTTAAAATCCCTTAGCACCATAAGAATGGCAAATAATTCCGCCTTCTGGACAGAATTATACGGACTTTGTTCCACCTTACCCAAGTCTTCTGATTTGTAACCTGCCTTCCCTGATTTATTGGCATCAGTATACAATGTATGGGCTCCAGTTATTAGAGCATCACGGACGATTCGAGGAAGAATCCACGAAGTTCTCTTTATGAAGTTAAGCCTCTTGCTTTTTGGATAGTTGTTATTAATGTCTCCCCAAAAATTAGCACAAGCTCTTTGCCACGGTTCATTATCTTCCCATAATTTCTTTAGTTCATCAGCAGTGAAAGGCACTATAATTTGTGCTGGGTCTATGCCTGCTAGTTGACGAAGTCTCAGCTTGCCTTTTATAATTAACTCAGAGACTTTTTCCACATAAATTTTCAGTTTCTTACTTGGTTTATGTGGTAAAAAGATCCATTCCAAAATAATATCATCTCTCTGAATTAAAATTCCTGTAGGAGAAATTTTTGATTGTAGTATGACGAGAATACAATCGAGCTCTGGATTCACCCTGTCCACATGTGCCTGTTGTAATTTTTCCTCAATCATTGTCAGTTCCTTTTCTGCTTCAGCTGTTAATTCTCTGGGACTGTTTAAATCTTTATCACCATCCAAGATTTTGTTCAAATGAATTATTAGATCAGGTGTTATTCCAATAGCTGGTCGTAGACTGGAAATGTCTCCTAACAGTCTTTGAAAGTCACTAAGAGTCCGTAGGCAATCTCGCCTAATTTGTGCTTTTTGTGTTTTATTTTTTTGCAAACCTATTTTATAACCTAAATAATTAACAGAATCTCCCTTCTGAATCTTTTCAGGAGTGATTTGCAATCCCCATTTAGGTAAAAGTATCTTTATTTCTTCAAACAGTCTGTTCAAGGTATCCATGTTTGAATCGGATAACAAAATGTTGTCCATGTAATGGTATACTATAGATTTGGGAAATTTCTTGCGTATTATTTGCAAGGGTTGCTTCACAAAATATTGGCACAGGGAGGGGCTATTTAACATACCCTGGGGGAGGACAGTCCAGTGGTACCTCCTCGAAGGTTGACAATTGTTATAAGTAGGCACTGTGAAGGCAAATTTTTCTATATCTTCTTTTTGCAAAGGTATAGTGAAAAAACAATCCTTTAAATCAATTAACTATGAGAGGCCATCCTTTTGGTAATAAAAAGGGCAAAGGCAATCCAGATTGCAGAGGGCCCATAGGTTGAATAACATTGTTGATGGCCCTGAGATCTGTCACCATTCTCCATTTACCTGATTTTTCCTTAACCACAAATACAGGAGAATTCCAAGATCTGGTAGATTCTTCTATATGTCCAGCATTTAATTGTTCTTGTACCAGCTGTTCTAAAGCCTGTAACTTTTCCTCAGCTAAAGGCCATTGCTTTGTCCATATTGGTTTCTCAGTCAACCATTTTAGAGGCAAGGCTGTTGGTATCTCTGAAGGGACATCAATTGCTTGTACAGCCCGAATGGCCGGTTTTCTCCGTTTGTAATATCTTTTAATATTCTCAGAAATATAGGCTCTATAAGTAGCAGGAGTGTTAATTTTGGTATTCCATTGTTGTAATAGGTCACGACCCCATAAATTCATTGCGATATTGGCTACATATGGCTTTAATTTTCCTATTTGTCCCTCTGGCCCTATAAATTCAACCCATCTCGTGCTCTGCCTTACTCGAGATAGGGTTCCAATTCCCAGGAGCTGAACATTTACATTCTGAAGAGGCCAATACGGATGCCAAGATACTTATATCAGCACCTGTGTCCAGCAGGCCAGTAATAAAAATGCCATTTACACACACTCTCAGTTTAGGTCTTTGATCATTTATAGAAGTTTGCCAAAACACACATAACTTATCTTTCTGATCATTATTGCTTTTAACAGTAGGCATGGGGCTTCCTAATTGTCCTGATGAGGCACGTTCTCTGCAGAAACTGGAAATGACTGAACCATGTTTGCCATGGGGGCCTGTGAGGCACCCCTCTCATGTTTCCCGACTGTATCAGGTTGCCTTGTCTATCTCTTGTAGACCTGCATTCATTCGTCCAATGTCTGCCTTTTCCACATCTTCTACATAAACCTGAAGGCAGAGTCCTCCTATTTCTGTTATTTCTAGAAGATGCATTATTATTATTATTTCTGAAAGATGCATTATTATTATTATTATTATTATTATTATTATTTCTGAAAATCCGTTGTCTACAATTCCTTTTCATATGACCCATTTTGCCACAATTAAAACATTTGGTATTCTGGTGTCTCCTTTTACCATTGGAAATTGCTTCTTCTACCCATGCTTCAGTGCCATAATCAAATGTATCAACATTGAGTGTATGCAAGACCCGTTCTTCCAAGGGCGCTGATCTGAGCTTTAAAGGCCCCAAAATCCTTTTGCATTCCACATTTGCATTTTCATAAGCCAAAGACTCAATCATTATATGTCTTGCTTCTGGGTCAGATATCCCTATTTGTACAGCCTTAGTTAGTCTTTGTAAAAATTCACTAAAGGGTTCTCTCTGACCCTGTTTAACTCTGACAAATGATTCCATTCTCTGTCCTGGGTCTTGTACCCTGTCCCAAGCCCTTAAGGCTGCTGTAGTACACATGGAGAGTGTGTTTTCATCCAAATTAGCTTGTTCCTGAGGGTCAGAAAAGAGCCCTTCACCTAGAATTTGATCTAGGGAAATGTCAATTCCCTTCACTTTTTCCTGCTGTTCTAAAAGTCTAGCCTCTTGCCTGAATAAGCATTTCCATTTCAATTGCGGTCCACTCTCAAGTACAGCAGAGCTCAGCTGGAGCCAGTCTGAGGGGGTTGCTCTGCTTGTCGTGGCCCAAGATCTTAGCATCTCTTTAACAAAAGAGGCTTGCATCCCAAAAGTCATGACAGCCTGTTTTATTTCCTTGAGATCATTCATACGGACAGGATCCCATGTATCCTCCTTGATGACCCTAGGGTTTTTGGAACCAATCACCTTCTCTGTTGTTATTACTGGAAAGGCAGGTAGAGCTGTAGGTAGAGCTTTGTGGAGATTGTCCCGGAGAGATTTACCCATAGATGTAGTTAAAATTTGCCTTTCTACACTTTGCTCTTCTTCATCAGAATTTAGAAATCCCTCAATCTTTTCAATTCTATTCACCATTGCCTTCTGCAATGTCTGAATCTCCTGTCCAGAATTATGTTCCAAAGCCTTCATTGAGGATTCTCAAGTATGAAGTTTGTCTGTTAGAGATAACATCTCATCTTTGGACATAATTTTTATGGCATAAACCGTGCCTTCTTGTATTGACAATCTTTCTGTCAATCTGTCATAAGCTTTAGACAAAATCCAATTGTCACATTCAGCAGTTTTGATTCTCTCAGTTAATGTTTTATTTCCTACAGAAAGGGACTGAATCTTATGGTCCAAATCAGCTGTTCCCTCTTCCATAGTAATAAATTTCGCCTTAATATCAGCCACTAATGTTTCAGTTCCTACAGAAAGGGACTGAAGCTACAATTCAGATCAGCTGTTCCCTCTTCCATAGTAATGAATTTCTCCTTAACGTCAGCCTGGAGAACTTCAAACTGATTCTTGAGAAGATTGTTGTCATTCTCAATTGTTTTTAAGCGTTCAATCTCTGCCTTAAGAATCCTGGATTCATCTCGTAAAGACTTTATCATATTTCTATTATCAAACCATTTAGTGGCAATGAAAACTACGAATCCCAGAAGGATCCATAGAGGTGGGGTATTAGACACCTCTTGTAAAATCTCCCACATGGTACAATTAAAAAAACTGTTTAATTCTTGAATACTAATGTGTTCAGACATTTTATTTATAGAAGAAAAAAATTTCTTACCTGCAATGATCGGTTCCTGTCAGTGATGGTCTCTGTGTTTTTGGAGCCTGTCCTAGAACTAGCTCTTGTACACCAGTCTGGCCTCGAACTCACAGAGATCCGCCTGTCTCTGCCTCCCATGTGCTGGGATTAAAGGCTTGCGGTACCACTGCCTGGCTGGCCTCAAACTCACAGAGATCCTCCTGTCTCTGCTTCCCAAGTGCTGGGATTAAAGGCGTGCGCTACCACTGCCTGGCCGGCCTCAAACTCACAGAGGTCTGCCTGCCTTTGCCTCCTTCAGCAAATCCTACCAGCATGCGCCACCACAACTGGCCAAGTCACTTTGTATCAGACCAAATATGCTGCTGTGGCAGCTTTTGTTGCAAAACCACAGGTACTTGAGCTTCTGCTAATTCAGGCAGTGGGGTTCCGCTGCAAATTTAGCTAAGGCAGGCAGAATGGGCCTGTGTGGCTGAGTATGTCTCGGACTCGGCACTGGGGCCGGAGTCACAAACTAAAAAACAGCACCCGGGAGGGTTAGCTAGCGGGCTACCCGCTTGAGTCGGGGGCAGAATAGCCCACGTTGGACACCAAAATGTAACGGCGTAAACGAATGCAGACAGATTGTAAAAATATATATAGCTTTAATGGCGAAATAGACTTACAGAACCACAGGTTCCTGTGGAGAACAGGAAAGCAGAAAGGGACCGGAGCATGCTTGCCAAATTTATAGGCCAATATTAGCCTGAGGCGAACACACCCCCTAAGGGGCGGGACTTATCCCTACACTACTTTATCTTTTATCATAACTAAAGAAAACTATAACTAAAATTATCTATCCTTCAACTCTATCAGAGAAGCCAGAAGAATATAATATTACCTAAGTAAACAGGAAGTACATTGTAAACAACTTCCAAAACTCTAGAATTGACAGAGACATCTCGCTGCCTGGACAGTCACCCAAAGTTCTTCTGTAACATTGGGGCATCCATCCTCAGCCTGCAGGTCTATAATATCCAGCAGACTTTTCTGTGAAACAGGAAATTTCAAAGACAGTTCTGCCTATATTGACAGTTTGTCAGTCACTTTCTTCTGTATCCTGCAGAATGTATGGCAGACTCTTTCATGTAGCAGGAACCCCAAAAGACCATCTCACCTTTAGGCAAGTTCAACAGTCATTTTTTTGTGGGTCCTGCATGTCCAGTTCATACAACATACCATCAAGCAGTCCAGGCAAGAGCAGTTTCTTACCCAAATGGTTAGTGAACTCCGTAAGGAGCCTCTTCAATGCCCATCTTCCACTTGAAGTAATTGTTGCTGCCGGGAGCAGATGTGTCTCATGGTCATGAAAAGTCCTAAGTTTTTAAAACATTTTAAATGCCATATTATGTAGGTCATTGGCAGGTTTGAAGATTATCTGTCTAACTGAAATACATCTATATATTTAGAAATCCTAACTAACATAACAACATGTTGACGTATAGATGACTTTTAACTTGCATTTCTTAATTATATATTGCATTTTAATTGAGCTGCACAAACTCAATACCTTAATCAAGAGCAGAAATATACATATAGCAAAATTGATCTTACATTTGTATCAATAGACCAAGATCCATAACAGTGCAAAGTATTCATCTTTATATCATATCCTCCTTTAAGTGTAAATAAACATTTATAAGCAATTTTGGGAATTTGGGCATAGTTCTCATCAAACTGCTTCCTGCTTTTTGCTGGGTGAAGTATTTGGAGGTTTATGGAAACCTTTTAGGGTGGTCTTAGTCCATCAAATCTTAGTCTGGATGGAATCTACAGGTTCTTATCTTCTGTGGAAATAAAAGTAGAACCCCCTTTCCAAAGCACAAATTTTTTCCTTAGACACAAATTTTGAAGTCAAGACACATTTACAAATATTTATGTTGGTTTAGTTTAGCAGCCTGTACAATGAAATGTCTCTCTGTACTTAACTCATTTACAGTCCAAAAAATTCAAAGAAAACACAATAATATACATAATACAGAATTTCTGAGTATTTTCCATATTTACATGGCTTATTTTTCTTACTCTATTACGTTTTCTTCATTTTATTATCTTTCTTCACTTAATATATGACTGACTGTACTCTGTTTCTTTAAAGACTTTACTTTTTTTGTAACTGTCTATACTCTTTTCCCTCTCATTCTCAAGCCTATGTACATTTATCCAACACCGTGACCCACTTAGAGATCTTTTTCATCTGAATCTTTTTTTATTGTGTGTCTGTAATTATTTTCTGACCAAGAGCACTTTTTTTTAATGTTAAGCAGATATGGCTAGGACCAACTTCAAGATGCTGCCTGTTGCCTCTGCCTAGTTCAACATGGTGAAGGTGTGTTCATTGCCTCTGAAAGCCATGCTCATTGCCCCGTTTTCAGGCACATAGTGGGTCTGTGTTGCCATTAAGCAAGTTGTAGCATTCTGCTCACAAATCCCATTTAAATGCTCCATAGCCAACCCTCCTGAAAGAGTCAGAGCATTCTTTTTGAAACCACATAGGTTTTTTTTTTTTCTTCTGCTAATGTTGAATCAGGAAGACTTCTCTTAAAAGAGCCACTGTGCTCCAGTTTGCTGCCAGTAAACAGAGCCCATCTGGAAAAAGAAAATGTGACTAAACTTTGTGTTTTTTGTGTCTAGAATTTTTTTCAAAGCTGTAGCAGATTTTATGTGGATTTAGCTGGCACACATTGGCAGACCAATCTGTTGACTAAGGCTGTTTGTTCATTCCTGGCTGTTCAGACCTGAAATAATCACACAGAAATTGTATTATTTGCAATACTGTTTGGCCAATAGCTTAAGCATATCTAGCTAGCTCTTATATCCTAACCTAATCCATCTTCATTAATCTTTGCATCACCATGAGGTTGTGGCCTACCGGCAAATTTCCAGTGTGGTCTGGTGGGGGTGTCTGTCTCCTGATAGTGAAATGACATTTTCCTAGCTCTGCCTACTCTCTCTATATATCTCTTCCAGCCTGGTTGTATTCTGTTAAGCCACTGGCTGAAAGTAGGTTCTTTATTAGCCAATGGCAATAAAACATATTCACAGCATATTTCATCTCCCTAATCAATTAACTCTGTGTATATCTGCCTCCTTACTTCTGTAATTACAAGGATATACCACCATGCCTGGAATTTTGCAAAGTATGGGTACCAGAGATTAAACTGAGGTCCTTTTACTTGCTTAGCAAGAGTTTTTACTTAGTGAGATTTCTTCTTGACCTCCATTTCAGTTTTTTTTTTTATTCCAAAGAATAGTCTACAGTATTTCACATCTTGAGCAAAGAATAAGGAAGATTCATTCTCATAGATAGTGGATTTAAGACCATTTTCCATGGCCTCTTCATGAGAATGTCCCCTCTCCCCTTTTAGGGGGCATGGACCCTAGCTGACCCATTTATTTGGAGTCCTATTTAATTAACCTTTCCCATTGCCTCTATTTGGCACTACCCTCCCCACTTGTTTCTAATACCCTCAAAGTTAAATATTTAGAAATTAATCGTTAGTGATGTGGTTTAGTGATTAACTATCAGCTCAAGGTGGATTCAACCTAGCGACCTCAGTGGGAAAGAAATTTTTAATGTCTTGTTTTTCCTTTCTTTCACTGTTTCAAAGAGTTGGTATTATACTTTTCACACATCACAAATTTGCATCTTCAAAAGCTGGAAAACATCAACACTTTAGAAAAATATAGTGCAAAATATGTCACCATCTACTTGCCTGGAATAGTCATCAAAGAGAAAACTATCATCTCCTGGACTAGGTCAGCATTAGGTGTGAACGTTCAGACCCCACTTAGGGGCATCTTCAATCTTCCTAACTCCATATATCATAAAAGCCTGGCAGCACATACCCTAAACTAGGCAGTTGGTAAAGCTAGAGGCTTGTTTCAACAAAAAGCCAACAGTGTTTCACTGTTTCATTGGCTAGCTTAGCTTCCCACTGTGGTCTAACACCTTCCACGAGGCCTTTCTCTCTAGCACAGGCATGTTGGGTTAGGAGTCAGCATTCCACAAGTATTTCCTGAGGGCCTCTCTCCCAGACCCCTCTCAACATGTGCATTCATGGCCACGTCGTTTATCCTGCCTGCCACTTTGGGCTGATGAAAATGTTACTTTGACTTATGGCTTGAGCACTTCCTCAGAAAGTCGGGGACCCCAAGTGAGTTTTATCCCTAAGTTTTCTTCATGGAAAGGTTTTCATTGTTTATAGTCTGTGAATTTTGGATGGCAGCCAATGCTGTAGCCAGGAGGAATGCTTTCTCAGTGGGATTTCTCCTGCAAACACCACCATGATAAATACACAATGTTTTATCAGTCTATTCACCTTTATAGAAATGCTTTCTTTGAGAGGATGATGGTGTAGTTTTCAAATTCGTAGTTATCTTATGCTCTTAATAGTCGAACATATTTTCATTTAATTATTATCAGATTAGTGTAATCTCTTTTTGGATCTGAAGGTAGGACGAGGTGAGAATTTCAGTTATTTTTGTGTTGTGCAGAGCTAGTTTCCCACCAGAACTACTTTTATTTTTGAATGATGAGATAATTTCAGCAGGAATTACTAGTGCAAACCCCATAAAGCTGTCTATGGGATGAGGAATTGGTAGCTGACAAAAAGTTAATTATTTGACTTTGATAATATCTCCTCTAGTGACAGCTTTTAGACAGAAGTGATGTGGTTAACACTATGTAGTCATTGTGTTGTTGCAAGTGGAGGGAGAGGAAAGGTGCCAAGCAAAGCCACTAAGTGCTACCGAGGGCTGTTGGATGGTGGTAATATTTATCAGAAACCATTTCTTGGTCAGGTTACCACATTATAAAGAAGTGTATTTTTAAAACTATTGTTGTTTTGAGACAATCTGTCATTACATAGCCTTGGCTTGCCTGATACTTGTTTTGTGGCTCAGGATATCCGTAAAATCATGACAGTATTCCTGTCTCAGCCTCACAAGTGCTAGGTTATGCAATACAATACCAAAATAAGTTTGAACTGATTTTGAACAATGAGTTATTTGGGGAATCCAAGGGAGCCCATGTTTAGGTTCACAATGCCATGTACCCATATGCACATTGTATCTACTTTTATATATAGTTTCAGAGAGCTCACTGATTTATAAAGCCTTCTCTCTAAAAGAAAATAGAGCTATTATCTTTTACTATGCTAAGAAATCCATTTATAGGGTCTCATTCTTAGTGTTTAGTTGTCTGAAGATGCCAGAAATAGGTATATATTCAAGTTATTGGAAACACTAGACAATGATGTATAAGACTAAATCGTTAAAGATTTTTTTGAGGGCTTTTCTCTTTCTAGTGACAGAAAGGATATATACTAATTTTCACTATCCCAAGTCCCGGGAAGTAGAATCATTTCCAAATGTCACTCAGAGAGGTAGGTGACCATATCTTATTTCACTACTGAGGGAGTTTAGTGCCTGTCCTTGTCCCTCAGCAAAGATCTTGTTCTTGATAACTCCAGACCCAATGATTCTTTCCTCTAGACATCACTGATCATACATAGCAACTTGGACTTTGAACTCTTTTCTGTACTGATTAGTCTCACCTTATTAACATGTTTTTCTTTCCTTTTCAGCTAGACTGTCTGGCCAGTAAGTTTTAGGGGTTCTCCTCTCTTTTCCCTGCACTGGGTTTACAGACACATGTTGCTGTACCCAGCTTTTTACATGGGTATGGGGGATCTGAACTCAGGTCCTCATGTCTGTATAATTCCTTTTCCAACTGAGCCTTCTCTCCATCCATATTTGATTGACCCTGTAGCAGTCATGCTTGTTTTGTGTCTCTTCTTACCCTGTACTAGAACTGCATGTGGATAAAAGTGGAGAAAGTTGTCAAGGCTATTAATCAGGGATAGCTCCCTGTTAGTCTTATAATCATTTCCCCCAACTGAAAAACACAAATGTATTTTTAAAAAGTGTGTGTTTGCATTTACAACCATGTTTCTAGCCACTTACCAGAAACCCATGTGTACAGTGTGCCCCAATGGGTCCACATTTGAAAATTTAAGGTAGGTTACACAATGGAACAGATAACTGCCTACTTTGTATGGTCCACAATCCTCTTAAAATATTGGGACATGAGGGTTATCTGATGTCTCCAACTGTTGCTGTTCATTCATGTATCCAAAGATGGCAAAAAGGACAACTTGCTACCATGATATGAAAACAAAAGGGGCCTTTCCTGGGCTCTGACAGGACAAAGTTACTTTGGAATATAAGGGCACCTGGTAAAATCTAAACCGCAGTGATGTCTGGGAAGGGAGCTGCACTTAATGCTTTCATTGCTCAGTAGGTGAGTGGGACATCTGGAAAGATGATAAGGATCTTAGCCCGGTTATTACTTTCCTGTCAAAGTTTGACAGTTGAGCTGAGGTCAGATATTTCCAACAATAAGAACCAATGTTGCAAACTAATGAGTGGTCTCGGAGAGAAAGGAGTGTCCATGGCACAGAGCATAGATCCTGGGGCACTGTTCCTTAGACTGGCCTTACACCTCATAAATCTGTCAGTCATTTTGAATGAAATTTCTGTTTGCATTGGGCAAACCATTTGCAGCATTTGGTATAAGCTATTTGGCAAGCGTTAAGACAATGAAGTCTGGAATTCACATTGAAATTAGGCACGGTGATGAAGTTTTATCTTAACTGATCATTCCTTTGCTACCTCTAATGCTGCACACCTATTAAAAATCCAGTGTCACATATTCTTCAGTGTAGAGAATTGAATTTGAATCTTCTCATTTGGGTTGCCATCTGGTGTGCTACTAACAATCTCAGAGAGTAAGAGGCCATCTGTTAATACTTTTTCCAGGAAGCCTTTTATAGTGCCGTGAAGTGGCAACTCTCAAAAATACATTGTAGTGACTTACATGATCTTGGACATACATAAAATTTGAGGCTAGTATTTTATTTCTATATACATAACTTTTTTTTTATTCAGGGAAAAGAGGAATCAGGAAATACTTGCATGCACAAAAGCTCCTCTTCAACATGTGAAGTACAGTTATGGGCCTCATGGCATTTAAAAAATAAAGCTATAAATACACACTGAAAAATAATGATGATGATATTTGCAGTCATGGGATATTCACTGCCTTTCAACTTCAATGGCAAAGGCCTTATATGCATTGTATTATTTCTCCCTGACACTTATCCTCAGAGGTAATTGCTGATAACATACAAGTTATGAATGGAAAAACCTAGGCTTCAGACAGGTTAATAACTTTCTCATGACATATCAAGTAGTAGCCATCACTTGAACAGTTTGGTTTTTAAAATTTTGTTTCTGATCTTCAAGCTCATGCTACTTTCACTTTTATGAAACAGAAAAGTCCGCCCTTTTGAAGTCAGTCAAAAACAAGCAATGAGACCTTCTATTGCCAAATGTAACAGTTTAGAAAAATGTGATCAAGGACAGCTGATGGTTTTGATCCCACTCATTCTATTACCTGCTCCATTTCTCACCTCCCTTGAGAAACCCTCCTCCCCTGTTATGATCCCCTTTCTACTTTTATGACCTACATCCACATATAAAAATAAACACACAGAGTATGGGTCCTTATGGGCTAGGTTTTGTTGTAGTTAGAAATAACCCCTAAGTCCCAGGGTTTAGCAGAAAAACCTATTTATCATGCTTGCTGCCTGTCTGAGTCAGGTCACCGGAATTCTGTTCCATGTGATCCCTCATAATGTTGGGCCCTTTGTCCTTCTTCATACTATCATGACCATAGTGACAGTGTCCCCTTCTCACTTCCTTACACGTCTCATCAGCCAAAGCCAGGAATTGGCTACATTAAGAAGGAAGGTTAAAGTATAGTGAGTGAATCATGAAGATGCCATGATAAAACTAACTACAGTATTGTTTGTGAAGAAGTTAACTTTAACCTTCCTTCTTAGTTTGGCCAAGTCCTCGCTTTTTATTCATGTTGTTCCCCTCCTGCACTTTCCTCATTGGTGGCCCTCTCCTTCTGGTTCTTTGTCTTCTCCTAGTTAGTCCATGTGTTCCATTATCTCTTTGTTTCTAACCTCTATTAAAACTCTTCCTCCCCCACATGATCCCTTTTCTAGTTTCATCACACACACACACACACACACACACACACACACACACACACACACACACACGTGTATATGTACATACATACATATACACTCAATAAATAGGTGAAAAATTAATGTTATCCTATTTGTCAATTTTTGAGATTATTCTATGCTATTGGAGTCTACTCATAAAGCCATTGACTATGTTTAAGTCTCAAAGTATGTTTCCTGTTTTCTTTCTTCTCACAATATTAAAGTTTCAGTACTGTTTCCTCGTGCTATGGTGGCTAGGATTAGGAACTTCAGTGTTTCAGGATTTACATTGAGATTGTTGAAGCATTTTGAATTGACTTTTGTGGGGGGTGAGTGATATGGTTCTAGTTCCATTATTCAACATGTGGAAATACAAGTTTCTCAGTACTATTTGTTAAAGAGGCTATCTTTACTTCATTGTAGGTTTTTTTTTAAAAAAATATTTATTTATTTATTATGTATACAATATTCTATCTGTGTGTATGCCTGCAGGCCATAAGAGGGCACCAGACCCCATTACAGATGGCCATGAGCCACCATGTAGTTGCTGGGAATTGAACTCAGGACCTTTGGAAGAGCAGACAATGCTCTTAACCTCTGAGCCATCTCTCCAGCCCCATTCATTGTAGGTTTTTGAGACTCCTGTCTAACCAAGGTGTCTGTAGGTATGTGGAATTATGCCTAGGTTCTTTATTCTACTTTGCTAGTGTCAGTCTTTGTTTGTACCAGTACCATGCTGTTTTCACTACTATTGGTGTAGGAGGTCCTATTGTATTTGTGTTGCTTTCATTGGTTATTAAAGAAACTGCCTTGACCTAGTTGATAGGGTGGAACTTAGGTAGGTGGGAAAGACAGAAAAAAATGCTGGGAAGAAGAGCAGAGTCAGGCAGATGCCATGGTTCTCCTCCTGGGGATGGACGCTGGTTTGATTCGTGCCGGTAGGCCACAGTCAAGTGGCGATACACATTAATAGAAATGGGTTAGATTAGGATGTGAGAGTTGGCCAAGAAGAGGCTAGATATAATGGGCCAGGCAGTAATTTAATTAATACAATTTCTGTGTGGTTATTTCGGAGTGTAAGCTAGCTGGGTGGGATGGAACAAAGGGGCCCCACACTCTTATAACAACTATGGTTCTATAATAAAGTTTGAGGTCAAGTGCTGTGATACTTGAAGAATCATCTGTGATTAACAAGACACCAGAACTACTAAAGTGAACCCTTTGCTTTGCTGGAATACTCCATGCTGGTCTTTGATGAACAGTACTGTGTGAAGAGTAAGCCAAATAAACCCTTTCTTCCCCAAGTTGCTTTGGTAATGGTGTTTTGTCACAGAGCTAGTAACTCTAAGACAGTATACTGGGGTTTGCTACGACAGATCTGACCATGTTGTTTTGGGGAAGATTGTGGAAGGACTTTGGAATTTGGGGGTAGAAAAGCCATTGAGTGTTGAGAGTTCAGTGGGCTGTTCTGTAGGAGCTTGAAAGATAAGAACATTGAGAACAGTGCCGATGATGGAGGCCTGGCCTGTGAAGTTTCAGAAGCAAACAAAGACTCTACTGGACTTTTTGTGTGAAGAACCTGTGAGGACTGGTCAGCTGGGGCTGAAGAATCAGCTGTAATTAACAAGAGACTAGAACCACTAAAGTAAAACCCTTCTTTTACTGGGACAATTGATGCTGGTGACCTGGAACTGAGAATTTAGCAGTGATTAAGTAACCAGCATTACTTGGGTGAAATCTTCTGGGAAGTGTTTCCTGAGATCTCAGAGAGACTGTGTTCCAGAAGTGACCAAGGTTGTATATTAGCTAATATACTTTAGTTCCCTAGACCCAGTGAGCCCATTTTGTGTTGGATATGTGGCTTTTCAATGGATCCTGGTCAGTCTACTTTTAAAGAAACACAGAATATACTTTTTTTTCTTTTTCTTTTTTTGGCTCTTTGAGACAGGGTTTCTCTGTAGCTTTGAAGCCTGTCCTGAACTAGCTCCTTGTAAACCAGGCTGGCCTCAAACTCACAGAGATCCCTTGTCTCTGCCTCCCAAGGGCTGGGACTAAAGGCATGTGCCATCACTGCTCGGCTCTTCTGAATATACTTTTAAAGAAAACCAATTTTCCTTCTCCCAGCTGGTAATTGGACTTAATACCCACATCCCCTCTCTGTGCTTAGATTTGGACTGGCTTAAGCTTTCACAGGTCTTGTGTATGCTGTTATAGTAAGCATTGTGAGTATGTGTGTGCAACTCTCTTGCTGTGTCCTGAAGATATTATTTCCTTATAGTCATCTACTACCTTGCAATATTTCCATTTTTTCTTCCACAATAATTCCTGATCTTTGGGATAAGAGGATGTGATGTTGATATTCCATTTAGCATTGAATATTCCTTAGTATAGTATTCTCTGCACTTTTACCAGTTGTCATTAATTACCATCTACTCTAAATAGAAGCTTGTCTGTCAAGGTTTGAAAGACTCTATAATCTATATCTGTAATGAATTGTTTGGAGTTGGTTTAATACTATATGTCCATTTGGAAGAATAATAGTAGTTTCTCCCGTAGGGTCTATGATCTGTCTCTACACAGGTTCGTGTCTCAAAATAGTGGTGCAATATATGGAATTAAATCTAGTGGAGTGGGTCCTAAATCCAATAAAAAAGTAGCTGGTTATTCCCGTGATGTGTATACGACTATTGTACCTGTCAACAGTCATTATTTTAGTTTTCAGAGTTCACAGATGGATAAGATTGATGGTTACTTTTCTCCTCTTGTAATTTACATGACACCTTCTAGCACTTTGAAAGCTATCCACTATGAATGAAGCTTCCTGGTCGGTACCAGAATTATTTCTTTATGTTCTATGACTCAAGTAATGTACTGCCTTCAGTAATGGGGTTATCATCAAATTTTTTAGAGGGCAACTATTTTTACCTTATAGCATTTAGTATTATTTCTTTGTATTTTTGGCATTTGTACTATAATATTCCATGGAGAGGCTCCTCTCTGGTCATAAGTGTTTGAAGTTATAAATGCCTCATCTTTTATGGCTATTTTTATCTAGATTAGGGAAGTTTCCTGCTATAATTTCATTAAATAAATTATTTAGTATTTGTTTCAGCTTCTTCTATGTAGATTCTTGGAGTTGGATACCAGAGTTCATGTTCTCTGTGTTATGCTCATTTATTTGGCTTTTCTTATTAATGTTTTAATATTGTATCTCATCACTCTTGTCCTCCATCCATAATTTTTCATCTTCTTGGTCGAATCTATTATTTTCAGTGAGAGTGAGTTTTAACTTTGATTCAGTAGGTTTTTATATCCAGAATTAACTTTGCTTTATTTTTTTCACAAAATCTCAATTTACTCACTGAAATTTTCTTCCATGTTGCTGACTTTTTCAGGTTATTGATCATTTTGACTAAGAACATCTGGTATTTTACCATTTCAAAAGTACCTTTGACCTCAGCCTTTGAGCAGTTGTGTGTTTTGGAAGAGTCATGTTGTCTTGATTGTCATTGTTTTTCAGTTTCTTTGTTGCAATTTATTCTTTTTTTTTTTTTTTTTTTTTTAGATTAGTGTTGTAGTACGGAGCGGCGGGCTGTGTCCCGCCACCCAGCTAGCTTTACCCGAAATAATTACACGGAAACTGTATTCTATTAAACACTGCCTGACCCATTAGTTTCAGTTTCTTATTGGCTAGCTTTTACATATTGATCTAACCCATTTCTATTAATCTGTGTAGCCCAAGAGCTGGCTTACCAGGAATGATCTTAACCTGCTTCTGTCTGGAGTGGGAGAATCATGGCGACTCCCTGACTCAGCTTCTTTCTCCCAGCATTCCGTTCTGTTTACTCCGCCTACCTAAGGGTTGGCCTATCAAATGGGTCTAGGCAGTTTCTTTATTAATAAGAAATCACTCCCACATCAGATTAGGGTGGAAATCTTATTAGGAACCTTCTTGAGGCTCAATTCCCTGTACCACTTGACCATAAAGAAACAAACTGTTGTAGTAGCATCAGACCATAAAAGATAAGAAATGCACTTAAAATTACTTCTGTCTCACTACGCCAATGGACGTGAAATTGGAACTAAATAGCAAAACTAACATAGAAAGTGCAGAAATTATTAATGAGTACTATAAAGGAATGTGTATTGGTTCCCTTTCTTGTTGTTGTGACCAAATATCTAAAAATGAGCAACTTAAGGGAGGGTTGATTTTCACATATAATTCAAGGGAATAGTTAATTATGCTGTGGAAGGCACAGGGGAAGCAATGGGAGGCATCTGGTCACATTATACATACTCAGGAAGCTGAGAAATGACTGATGGAGCTTTGTTTAGTTTTTTCGTTTATTCAGTATGACACCCAACCCATGAGATAGTGCCACACACATTTAGGGTGTGTCCTTCTTCAAATAAAGCTTTATGAAAACATCCTTATAGACCCACTCAAAGTTGTGTTTTCATGAAGATTAATATCTAACTAAATTGTCAATCAAGACTAACCATCACAAGTTTACCATTTGTAAACTTGATACCCAAACATATTATTTTTAAACACGAAAATTTAACTCTCATCCCTAAAGTTTTACTGTTATCACCAGTAGAAAATGCATTTAATCTAGTGCTTTTGTTTAATGTCATTAATTGCCTTTTGAGGATCATGTGTTGTCCTTCCTATTCAAGATCTAACAGACTTCTCTTTTGACTCCATAGCCTATGAGCATAGGATCCTGCTACACATAAATCACCATAGTATTTTTTCCATTCAAATTAGTGTTGAATTCAAATCACATTGTATTTTCTTGTGTTATTATCTGAATATTTACTGTGTTTGAGAATTTTACATATGACTACTGAATTTCCTCCCTTGTCCCCTGCTCTGTCTTCTCAAACTCACGGCCTCTTATTTTTTAATTATCATTGTTATTCAATACAGACTCAGTCACACACACACACACACATGCACACACACACACAGAGTCTCTTTCCCTTCAGTGTTGCTCATTTGCATGTGTGTTTAGGGTCTGATCATTTGGCATTAGATGGTCTTTAGGGGTCAATTCCTGGAGAAGACTGATTCTATCTCAGCAGATACTAATTTAGTAGCTATTCATTTAGGGATGTGGCCTTGTGAGATTTTTTTTTTTCATCCAAATTGGCTGCTGCTCCAGCAAAAGCCGTAAATTCTCTCTGCCATACTCTACTCCAGCGAAAGAAGGTTTTCGTCTAAACTTCATTCAGGAGATTTATTCAGATGGAGGAATCCAGAAGAGTAGCTGCCTCTGCCAGGGTAGAAAAAGACATTCCCCAAATGAACAGATATGGGGCTTGTATAGTGTTTCTTAGAGGCAGAGATTTTCCAGGGTGAAGATTTTCAGGATGGGAATTGGTTAGATTTCAATCCCCGAGCTTGGGCAAATTCAGAGGTTGGCTGGAGTCTGTTCTCAGGGATTGCTTGGTTTTGTCTCAGGAACTTGTTGCTTTTCATGCGCAGTGATTGGGGAAGAGTTGTTTCTTTGGCTCTGGTTACAGCCCTAAAGTCTGTTTCTTTTCCTGGCCCTTTTTGACATTTTGGCTCTGGTTTCAGGAACAATGAATTGGGTCTGATTTCAGGGTTAGAGTGTGTCTTTTTTTTATTTAAATTTATTTATTTATTAATGATTTCTGCCTCGTCCCCACAACCGCTTCGCATTTCCCTCCCCCTCCCCCGATCAAGTCCCCCTCCTTCATCTGCTCGAAGAGCAATCAGGACCACATGGGAGCACCGGACAGAAATCTCAAGGTCCAAATCAGGAGCAGAAGGTGACGGAGCACGAGCAAGGAACTCAGGACCACGAGGGGTGCACCCACACACTAAGACAATGGGGATGTTCTATTGGGATCTCACCAAGGCCAGCTGGCCTAGGTCTGAAAAAGCATGGGATAAATCCGGACTAGCTGAACATAGCGGACAATGAGGAATACTGAGAATTCAAGAACAATTGCAGTGGGTTTTTGATCCTACTGCACGTACTGGCTTTGTGGGAGCCTAGGCAGTTTGGATGCTCACCTTACGAGACCTGTTTGGCTGGCCTTTTATCCTACACTATTTATTCCCCCCTCTATATTGCTGCCTCTTTCCCTTCCTTGTTCGAGTCTTCTCATCTAACTGTCCCTCTTCATAGCGCCCCTTACTATTCCCCTGTTTAGAACATCTCCCTCAATCCCGGTTCCTTTTTACTTTCTGGGGGGGGGGGGGCGTCTGTGGTGACTCTAGGTTACATACTCACATCTAACGACTAAGAGCTAAGATCCACAAATAAGAGAGAGCATGCAGTATTTGTCTTTCTGGATCTGGGTTACCACAAATTTTGTTTTTTCTTTACAGTTGAACATACAATTGTGTATATGAACCACATTTTCCTTATCCATTCATCATGTCAAGAACAGTTAGGTTGTTTCCATTCCCTAGCTCTTGTGAATAAAGTAGTAATGAGCATGGCTGAGCAAGTATCTGTGGAGTAGGATGCAGAGTCCTTGGGGTGTGTGACTGAGAATGGTGTATGTGGCTTGAATGATAGATTTATTTTTAGTTCTTTCGGATTTTTTTTTTCATTTTTAGTTTTTTTTTTTTTTGAGAATTCTCCACACTGTTTTCATAGTGGCTACAATAATCAAATGACAAGAGGTGATTATTCACTGATGGAGGTGCAGCTACATTGCAATATAGAAATCTCACCCAATAGTGAACGAGGACTCTCATTTCTCCAAGTTCTCATGAGCATTTGTTCTTTTGTTGATCTTAGCCATTCTCATTGGGGTAAGATTAAATCTCAAAGTAGTTTTAATCTGCATTTCTCTAATTGTTAAGGATGCTGAGATTTTTTTTTACATATTTTGAGATATTTATTAGCCATTTTTTCATTTCTTTGGAAACTCTCTGTTCAGATTCACAGTCCATTTTTAATTAGGTTGCTTGTGTTCTGGGCTCTGTTTTTCAAGTTCTTTATTTATTCTGTAAATTGATCTTTTCACAGATGAATAGGTGGCAAAGATTCTCTCTGACTTTGGGCTTCCTTCCCACTCAGTTGATTGTTAACTTTTCTGTATGGAAGTCTTTTAGTTTTATGAAGTCCCACTTATAAATCCTTGGTCTTAATTTCTGGACAGAGAGCCCTATTCAGAGAGTCCTTTCCTATCCCCATATATCTTAGGGTACTGCTGAGTTTTCTTCTTGCAGACTCAGTGCTTCTGGTTTCACTTTGATCCATTGAGAACTCTGTGTGTGTGTGTGTGTGTGTGTGTGTGTGTGCGCGTCCATGCGCGCAGGGTGATAGATTGGATCTAATATCATGTTTCTATGTGTATACTTCCAGTTTTCCTGGTAACATTTATTAGAGATGTTATCTTTTCTACAGTGTATGGTTTTTGAAGCTTGATCCTAATTAGTCTCATCAATTCAGAAATCAAGGTAAAAGCTGAAAGATCAAAAAAGCAGAGCAACACTCAACAGACTTCTTACCTCTCTGAATTCTCTGACCAAAAAGGCTGAGGTCCTGTCTCTGTCCCGCCTTATCACTTCCTGTCTTCTCTTTGTACAAGCCTCAGACCTCTATGGTTAACTACTGGCTAGCTGTGCTCTCTGGTCTTCAGGCAAGCTTTATTTGTCAGAAAACAAACAAAATATTACAACAGGTTTTTTTTTTTTAAATCTTTGCCAAATAACAGATGGCAGATCTTATGTGCACTTAAGTATGGGTTTGTTTGTTCCACATGTCTGTTTTTTGTTCCAGTATCATGGTGTTTTTACTAAAATATATCTTAAACTCTGGATTGGTGATCTCTCTCGTGATGCCCTCTTTGTTCAGGATAGTTTTATCTATTCTTGATCTTTGTGTTTCTTTCTTTTTTTTCTTTTTTTATTGAGAAAAGGAGAAAAAAAAACAAGTTTCCACCTCCTCCCACCCTCCCATTTCCCTCCCCCTCCTCCCCCCCTACGCCCCCTCCTCCCACCCTTCTCCCCCTCCCCCCACTCCTTTCCCCCTCCCTCTCCAGTCCAAAGAGCAGTCAGGGTTTTCTGCCCTGTGGTAAGACCTAGGACCTCCCGCCTCCGTCCATATCTAGGAAGGTGAACATCCAAACTGGCTGGGCTCCCACAAAGCCATCACATTACGTAGGATCAAACCCCCGTGCCATTGTCCTTTGCGTCTCATCAGCCCTCATTGTTCGCCATGTTCAGAGCATGTTTTATCCCATGCTTTTTCAGTCACAGTCCAGCTGGTCTTGGTGAGCTCTCAATAGATCAGCTCCACTGTCTCAGTGGCTGGGTGCATCCCTCGTGGTCCCGACTTCTTTGCTCATGTTCTCCCTCCTTCTGCTCCTCATTGGGACCTTGGGAGCTCAGTCCAGTGCTCCAGTGTGGGTCTCTGTCTCTGTCTCCATCCATCACCAGATGAAGGTTCTATGATGATATGCAAGATATTCGTCAGTATTGCTCAAGGATAGGGTCATTTCAGGTTCCCTATTCTCAACTGCCCAAGGAACTAACTGGGGACCTCAGCTTGGGCACCTGGGAGCCCCTCTAGGGTCAGGTCTCTTGCCAACCCTAAAGTGGTTCCCTTAACTAAGAATTGTGGTTCCGTGCTCCCCTGTCCAACCTTCCTTTATCCCAATCCTCCTGCTTTCCCAAGGCCCGACCTCCTTCCCTTCTAACTTTTCTCTCCCCATCTCCCCTTACCCCCAACCCACCCTACCCCAAGATCCCAATTTTCTCCCCGGCAATTTTGTCTACTTCCCTTAGCCAAGAGGATAACTATATGTTTTTCCTTGGGTTCCCCTTCTTACTTAGCTTCTTTAGATTCACCTATTGTAGACTCCGTGACCCTTATTTATGGATAGAAACCAATTACGAGTGAGTACATCCCATGTTCATCTTTTTGGGTCTGGGATACCTCACTCAGGATCTTTGTGTTTCTATATGAATTTTATGTTTTTTTATATTTCTTTGAAGAATTTTGTCGGGATTTTGATTGAGGTTACATGGAATCTATAAATGTCATTTAGTAGAATTTTTCACAATATTAATTTTTCACAATATTAATTCCACCAATCCATGAACCTAGGGTACCTTTCCATATTCTATGGTCATCTTCAAACTTTTTCTTCAGAAATTTAAATTTTCATTGTAGAAGTCTTTCACCTCCTTGGTAGGGTATTACTATATAGTATTACTATATATTTTGTGTTTTAAAATTTCTATTATGAATGGGAATGTTTATATGAGCTCTTTCTGAGCATGTTTATTATTGATATATAGTAAGCCTACTGATTTTTATAAGTTGACTTTGTATCCTGTCACTTTGTTTAAAGTAGTGATTATTTCTAGATGTTTTCTGGTGTAATTTGTAGCATCTCTCTTGTGTAATATCATTTACAAATAGGAATATTTTGAGTTTTTGCCTATTTCCTTCTTTTGGTTTTTCAAGACAGGGTTTCTCTGTATATCTCTTGCTGTTTTAGAACTTACTCTGTAGACTAGGTTGGCCTCGAACTCATAGAGATCCACCTGCTTCTGCCTCCATGAGTGCTGGGATTAAAGGCATGAACCACCACTGCCAGGCTTATTTTCTTTTAATTTCCTTATCTCATTATTCTACCTAGTGCTTCAAGCACTATATTGAAAAGGAATTGGATAAGTTGACAGCCCTGTCTCATTCTCCTGATTTTAATGTAATTGCTTTGAATTTTTAGGATGGGTTTGTCATACATAGATTTTATTATGTTGGGGTGTTTATGTTTATTATGTTGGATTTCGTCAAAGATCTTTTCTATATCTATTTGAGATGGTCATGTGGATTTTGTCTTTAAGTCTATTTATATATTATGTCTGTTGAGTTACATATTTTGAACCACCCCCAAATCACTCTAATAAAGCTAACTTGATCATGGTATATAACTATATTTGATTTGTAAATACTTTATTGAGGGTTTTTTAAATATATGTATAGATATATATTTATTATGTATATAATATTCTGTCTGTGTGTATGCCTGCAGGCCAGAGAGGACAACAGACCCCATTACAAATGGTTGTGAGCCACCATGTGGTTGCTGGGAATTGAACTCAGGATCTTTGGAAGAGCAGGCAATGCTCTTAACCTCTGAGCCATCTCTCCAGCCACCTTTATTAAGGATTTTGCATCTGTGTTCATATTACTTGTATTTTTTGTTATAACTGTATCTTTATCTACTCTAATGCTGACTTTCTAGAAGGAGTTTCTTTTATTTCTATTTCTTGAATAATTTAAGTATTGGTTGTAATAACAAGTAGTTAGAAAAAGAGGCTATAAATTTGAAGGAGAGCAGAGAGAAGTTTAGGGGAGAAAGTAATTAAATTATAATATCAAAAATAAATGAAAATAAACAAAGAACTAATTTGGGTCAATAACCATGAAAAACAAACTCCTTGAAAGTCTGGAAAAATTCTACTGTCAATTCATCTGAGCCTCACCCTTGTTTGTTTGGTTGTTTTGTTTTGTTGTTTTTTGGTCAAAAGGCTTATATTACTTTTCCTAACTCCTTTGTTATGGATCTGTTTATATTGTTAATCTCTTTTTGATTTTTTTTGTGCTTTGGATGAATCTAGAAATTTGTCCATTTCTTTTAGGCTTTCTACCTTAGTGTAGTGCAGATTTTGAAGTATTCTTTTAAAATAGTCTGTATTTATTTGGTATCTGTTGTAGGAGGATGCCTTCAACAGGCAATAATTTCAGAGATACTTTTTCTGTGCTGCTGAGTAGTAGAATGTATATTTTACTACTGTGTGGGGGTGAAATATTCTGTAGGTATCTGTTAAGTCCATTTGATGTATGATGTAAATTAATTCTGAATTTCTGTTTATTTTATCCCAGATGAGCTGTCTATTAAGAGAGCTGGACATTGAAATCACCTACTATTAATGGATTACTGTTAATTTGTGTCTATAACTCCAATAGTATATGTTGTATGTGCCAGAGTTTGCTAAAGTAAAATAAGCAGAACACCCAGTTAAAGAGTATGAGTGCTGGAGGTTTGGTAAACTAGGCAGTAAATATTTTTTTCTGTGCATTATTTGTACTTGTTTTCTTTTACATTTATTTGTTTCTATGATTGTCTCTGAAAGTAATACATATTGTCTTACTCCATTTGTGCTGTTATAACAGAATACCATATGCTGAAAGATTTGTAAAAAGTTGGCATTTATTTTCTAACAGTTATGGAGTGTGTAAAATCCATGATCAAGATGTCAGCATCTCACTGTCTGGAGATGTGACTCGATAGGTTAAAGTGCCTACTGTGGAATGGAAGAAAGACCTGAGTTTGGATGCCAAGCATCCGCATAAAAGCTGGGTGTGACAGCGCATGCCTGTGCCTTCAGAAATGAGGAGCACAGAGACAAGAGGATTCTGGGACTTACTGGCCTGCCAGTCTCGATGAAACAGCAAATGCTAGGTTCGGTGAGAAACATACACATACATGCATGCATGCATGTACAACATCAGCATGTTGCTGCATTCCTAATAGAGAGACAAACACTATGTCCTCAAATAGCAAAAGGGAAAAGAAACAAAAGAAAGCCAAACTTGTCTTTCTTTTTTAACCAGCATTAATGTATTCAAGATGGCAGAACATTCATGGCTTAAGTACTTTCCACACTTCCTCATCTTTCAACAGTACTTGCACTGGAGATTAATTTTCCAACACATGGTTTCTTGCAGAGGGTGGAGGGATGCATTTAAACCATAGCAAATATATATTGCTGAGAATTTGGTAAATAAGACAAAATTGTTAAAAAAGAAAATCACTAATAATCATCAGTGAGCTTTTATTAAAATAATATGTAACTTATTGTACAAAATTTTTAATTCTTTTTCTGCTTTGCCCATTTCAGTCATCTAATCAGTGGACAATTATGTGCTACAGTGGCAACCACTAATAGTCTCTTCAAGGTACTTATTAAAATATGTAATTATATATTGGTGTATTTAATGTTTAATATATCTGCTCCACAGGCATGTAAGTGGCATGAAGAGAGGTTTGAGTTCTTGTTCACAGTTGTATCCCTAGAACCTATTGCTTGACATAATGAATGCTTCACAAACATTTTAATATTGAAATGAAATATGCACATACAGAGTTCCAAAACTACATAATTTGATTCTTTTGTGAAAATACTACAATATTTCAGTTTAAGTGTTTTTTTAGTATTTTATTTTAGCAAGTTTCCGGTATACTAAAAACAGACTTTCTTTCCCAGATGTGGTAGCATATGCCTATAATTCTAACCCTTGGCTGGTAGAGACAAGAGAGTATTCAGAATTCAAGATTATAGCAAATTCAAGGCCAGCTGGGCTACATGAGATCCTGTCTCAACTTCCCTTTCCAGACATTTGAAATAAGCCAAGTGTGTGTGTGTGTGTGTGTGTGTGTATGTTTGTGCACATGCTCATGAATGTGTGTCTGTTTCTATGAGTATTTTCAAAAGTAAGATCGTATGTAGCAACTATTATAGCATGATTTTACTATACTATATTCTATTGTATTTTGCTTTATTTTATAAGTACTTCTGTTGTTGAGTCTGGCATAGTTTTTTAAAAATTTTAATTATTCTTAACATTCCACCAGATCTCTTCTCTTCTCCTCTTCCCCTCTCACTGAGCTCCTTCTTCCCAACAAGCCTCCCTCCTACTCTCATGTCTTTTTGTGACCTCTTGCATTTAAATAGGATTGCGTACAAGAACATGGGTTGGGACTTATTTTTATGAGAAAGAGCAATGTAACAGTGGCTACAGTACCGATGTATATGATGTCCCCTTCCCTAGCAAAAAAGAGATAAAGAGATCTAGTGGACCCATTCTCTAATCCAACTTCAGGATCCTGAAGTGAAGAAGTATGTAAGAGGAACGCACATATAGAGTTGCCAGTCAAGGTGTGGTCTTGGTCATTGTCTGAACTCTAATTTCTGTAGCAAAGTGGACTTACAACGTTGTCAGCACTGTTTCTAGGAAGCATGTACTTCCTGTGTCAGGCACCAAGCTTTAGGATTTCTCTTTTCTCAGCATGAGATTCTGAGAAGGGTTCCTATTTCTTGTTGTCTTTCTTTTCAATAGGCTGATGGGCAAGAGGAGAGCATGTCCTCCAATGATCCTCAGTCATGCCAAGCCAGTTTACAAATTCCCTTGCATTTTCAGTGTGAAAGTAGACTGTGATAATAATTATAAATATCATAACAGTGATAATGAATTTTCCAAATTATAATGGATTTAGAAAAATAAACACGCATGTGCATGCACACACACACACACACACACACACACACACAAACAAATTAGCCAAACAAATGGGAAAATTAATTGAAAATACAGCTCTTTTAAAAAAAATTATGAGCAAATACATGAAAAATGTTCAACATACTTATCCATCAGGGAAATGCGCTGATAGGAGGAGGAATGTAAATCAGTGGAGTCATTATGGAAAATGTAAAGGAATACTTGAGAAAACTAAAAGTGGAACCTACTATATATTACTACTATATCACTGGTCCCAATGGAAGTTAACTTATAGTATAGCAGAAATATCTATGTTTGTGGTGGCACTATTCTCAATTGCCAATTTTCAAATGAGCCTGCTACCCATAAATGAAAGAATGGATAAAGAATTTTGGCGGCATATATGTACAAGGTTATTTTATTCACCTTAAAGAAAATGAAACCGTATTATTTTCAGGAAAGTGAATGGAAGTAAATGAATAGCATGATATTCAGTAAAAGCCAGCATCAGAAAGATAATTCTTATCCCTTTGATTCATATGAACAGTTTAGATGAACAAATAATATGAGAGTAGAAGAGGACTAGTGGGAACAAGAAAATAAGACAAAAGAATGTAATGGTGTGAACATGATCAAGCTGCATTATAAACACATATGAAAATATGACAATAGAAGCAACCCATTATGTTTATAATAAGCATATGCTAATAAGAATCCAAAATTTCTAATACTCTCTAATTTATTTTTTCTTTACTTTTTAAGTATCTCTGGTTAGATTATGCAAAATTGGGATCATATAGAATGTATAATTTATATTTATTCATATATAATAGAATATATGTGAGATGCAATATTACTTATAGTAAGAAAATGTACCATAATTTATTCCTTAGCACAGTATCATTTTAAGAGAGTCTTACATTTTTCAAACTTGCATAAAGTTTTATAGTAAAAATGCAGTGTGATTTAGTTTTATGTTCTTTGTATTTTTCTATATATCTTTTGATTTTCAAATAATTACAGATTTTGAATTAATCTGCACAATATTGCTGAGAGTTCTCAGAGACCCTTCATTCAACTCCCTCAAAAGTAATTGTTTATTTGGTGTGTGTGTGTGTGTGTGTGTGTGTGTGTGTGTGTGTGTTGTTTTGTAATTCTGGTTATCCTTGAAATCACAGTTCTCCAGTTCCATCCTCTTAAGAGTTGGGATTTGTCTTAGTTTGGGTTTTTACTGCTGTGAAGAGATACTACAACCATGGAAATTCATAGTGAAAACATTAATTGGAGTGGCTCGATTACAGTTTCAGAGATTCAGTCCATTATCTTCATGACAGGGAGCATGGATGCATGTAGTCAGATACGGTGCTGGTGCTGAGAGTGCTACTTCTTGTTCATAAGGCAGCAGAAAGTCAACTGACTGTTATACTGGGGGAAGCTTGAGAAAAACAGACCTCAAACCCTGCTCCCACAGCGACACACTTCTGCAACAAGACCACATCTCGTAATAGTGACACTACCTTTGAAGATTATTTTATTTCATATCACCACAGGATTATAAGTATGTGTACACTACCTGGCTCAAAAATTAAGATTTTATATAACACTAGTATAAGTAGGAAATTAACCTTTGATACAGTACAAATAATAATTATATAAGCTGTGGTGGTTTGAATAAGAGTGGCCTCCATAGGCTCATATACTTGAATGCTTAGTCACCAGGGAGTGGCACTATATGAGAAGGGATTAGGAAGTTTGAGGATTAGGCCTTGTAGAAGGAAGCATGTCTTTGGGTTGACGAGGGAAGGGGACTTCAGTGGGGGAGGGGGTGGGAAATGGGAGGCGGTGGCTGGGAGGAGGCAGAAATCTTTAATAAATAATTAATAAATTAAGAAATAAAAAATTAAAAAAAAAGACCAAGGGCAAGGGCTAACATGCTTGCTTGATCCACATGTGAAGTACTAGGCTTGATCATGACACCACAAAATATAGAAAATATGAAATAGTTTTCATTTTTGATTTTGTATTTTAAAATTTAAATTAATAAAATTCAATTAAAAATAAAATACAGGCTAAGGGAAACAAAAAGAAGGAAGTATGTCACTGGAGGTGGACTTTGAGGCTTCAAAAGCTTACACCAAGCTCAGAGTCAGTCTCTCTCTCTTTCCTACCCTCCCTCTCTGTAAACATTTGAGCAGGTTGTATTTATATATTTAGGAACGTGTGTGTGTGTGTGTGTGTGTGTGTGTGTGCATAACAAAAATTAAATAAAAGAAAAAGAAACGATTAATTTGAAGGAGATAGAAAAAGAAAGGGGAAGATGTATGGAAGGGTTTGGAGGAAGAAAAGGGAAGGAAGAAATTATGTAATTATATTATCATTCCAAAAAGCATTTTATTACTTAATGTGTGTTCATAATTGGTATATTCATACTATATTAAATATCCTTATTTTGTTTTAAAATAATACATTTCTGATACCTTTGGTAGAGTCTGAGCTACTTTAATAAGCTCTTATCATCTTTTTTCTTTTTTCTTGATTTTATTGAGCTATACATTTTTCTCTTTTCCCCTCCCTGCCTCTCCCTTCCCCTCAACCCTCTGCCATGGTTCCCATGCTCCCAATTTTCTCAGGAGATCTTGTCTTTTTCTACTTCCCATGTATATTAGATCCATGTATGTCTCTCTTAGGATCCTCATTGTTGTCTAGGTTCTTTGGGATTGTGATTTGTAGCTATTATCATCTTAATGAGCTATTAGTTTTGCCACTTACTATAGAACATCAGCCTTACCTTCCAGTCCTAGTGTTGTCTGCTGAGAAGCTATTTGAACTTGTACAATGAGCTGAAATTTCAAAGGGCATGCATATATGCATATTGTCTTTTAGACTTGGGAAATAATATGATGCAGAACAAGACAGAGCAGGAGTTTGCCAAGCTCTGCAAGGAGCATGTGTGACTGACAGGAAGATGGGAGGAAGGGTTACTGGACCAAAGCCAACTTGGAGATTGGCAATTTTATGAAGGGTGAACAGGAGAATGCAAGCTCTTATGTTCTTTTCACAGAGACTGCTTGAAGCTCTCAAATCTTATGTACTTTTAATTTCATTTATATAAAGCTGGACAATTCTTGGAGGTTCATCTGGCCTTGAAGCAGCAGTGTTTATTTTAAACTCACCCAAACATATGAGTGTAATGAGTCTTTTTCTATCCTGACACCTAGCTCCCAAATACTGACACAGAGACTTATTATTAGTTATGAAAGCTTGTCTTTTAGCTTAGACTTGTTTTTAACTAGTTTTCTATTGATTTTATCAAGCTATATATTTTTCTCTGCTCCCAATCCTTCCTCTCCCCTCCCTTTCAACCCTCTCCCGTGGTCCCCATGCTCCAAATTTACTCAGGAGATCTTGTCTTTTTCTACTTCCCATGTAGATTAGATAAATGTGTGTCTCTCATAGGGTCCTCATTGTTGTCTAGGTTCTCTGGGATTGTGAATTGAGGTTGGTTTTCTTTGCTTTATGTCTCAAAGTCACTTATGAGTGAGTACATATGATATTTGTCTTTCTGGGCCTGGTTTACCTCACTCAATATAATGTTTTCTAGATCCATCCAGTTGCATGCAAATTTCAAGATGTTATTTTTTTTTCTGCTGTGTAGCACTCCATTGTGTAAATGTACCACATTTTCTTTATCCATTCTTTGGTTGAGGGGCATTTAGGTTATTTCCGTGTTCTGGGTATGGCAAACAATGCTGCTATGAACATAGTTGAGCACATGTCCTTGTGGCACGATTGAGCATCCTTTGGATATATACCCAAAAGTGGTATTGCTGGGTCTTGAGGAAGGTTGTTATCTAATTTTCTGAGAAATTGCCACAATCACATCAAAAGAGGCTGTACCAGCTTACATCCCCACTAGCAATGCAGGAGTGTTCCCTTTACCACAAACCTCTCCAGCATATGTTGTCATCAGTATTTTTGATATTGGCCATTCTTATAAGTGTAAGATGGAATCCCAGAGTTGTTTTGATTTGCATTTCTCTGATGGCTAAGCATTTCCTTAAGTGTCTTTCAGCCATTTTAGATTCTTCTCTTTTTTTTTTTTTAGAATTAGTTGGAGTTTAATATTTGTATTGATATAAAATAACCATAAAACACATTTAAAATGTTCTTTTCCTGCTAGAAGTAACCAGTTAGGATATATAACATAAAAGATGCTAACCATAGCATTACTAAAACCTAGATTCTTCTTTTGAGAGTTCTCTGTTTAGGTCTGTACCACATTTTTTATTGAATTATTTGTTCTTTTGATGACCAATTTCTTGAGTTCTTTGTATATTTTGTAGATCAGCCCTCTTTTTGATGTGGGGTCGGTAAAGATCTTTTCCCCATTCTGTAGGCTGCCGTTTTGTCTTGTTGACTGTGTCCTTTGCTTCACAGAAGATTTTCAGTGTTGACTGAGGTTTCTGTCCTGCCCAGTTCCTGCAGTTGTTAAGTCCCAAAGAAATCACACAGAGGTCTACGTTAATTATGCTCTGATTGGCTTAGTAGCTCAGGCTTCTTATTAATTCTTATAATTTATATTAGCCCATAATACTTGTCTGTGTTAGCCACGTGGCTTGGTACCATTTTTGGTGAGGCAGTTACATCTTGCTTGCTCTATGCCTAGCATCCGCTGTGTTTCTGTGACTGACCCTTCCTTCTTCCCAGCATTCTCCAGTTCTCATTGCCCTGCCTCTACTTTCTGCCTGGTCACCCTGCCTATACTTCCTACCTGGCTACTGACCAATTAGCATTTTATTAAAATACAATTGACAGGGTACAGACTATTGTCCCACAGCACTTCCCTTCCCCCTTTTTTTCAAAACAAGAACTCTAAATCTAATATCCTTTGTGTAGCTTTTTGTCCAGATCATTATCCATAACCTCTTATAACCAACACTCTAAACAAAAATAAATATCCATAATCCATTTTTTGGGAATATGAGCATAGTTTTCCAGGATACTTCCTGCTGACTGGGGGTGCTGAGAATCTTATGGGGACCTGAAGGAAATTTAGAATTATGATCAAGTCCTGACTGGAGTATCCTGTGAGGCTTGATCATCTCAGCCAGCACTCTAGAAACTGTTCTGGATGCAGAACTCAGAGGAAACACCATCAGAGGTCCTCTGAAATGTTCGATCATCTGTACCATCTGTTCCTATTAGAGATTCTGCAGGGGGTCTTCCTTGATCAAACCTGATTTTTCTTAGCCCAGAGTGAATCCACATCCTTTCATTTCCTGTGGAAACAAAAGCAAATCCTCATCTTCAAAGTAGCATACCTTTTGACTTGAATGTTGAAGTCAATGCATTTTCAAAATATATATGTTGGATTAATCCAGCAGCATTTATAATCAAATATCTTTTAGCAGCTTTTGCTTCTTCCTCAGCCAACAAACTATTTCATGACAACACAAGAACTTACAGTGCCCATACTCTCTGAGTATTTTCCCTCTTTACATGACTTTATTTTAAATTCTATTTATTTTATTTTTATTTTTTGGCTTTTTGAGACAGGGTTTGTCTGTGTAACTTTGGCTATCCTTGAACTCACTCTGTAGACCAGGCTGTCCTTCAACTCACAGAGATCTGCCTGTTTCTGCTTCCCTAATTTTGGGATTAAAAGTGTGTGCTACCACACCTTGAACTCACAAACACCCATCTGCCTCTGCCTCTGAAGTGTTCGGATTAAAGATGCATGCACCACACCCAACTACTCTCTTTTTTCTTTTAAGGACTTTATCCTTTTTTTCCTCACAAGCTAACATATATTTTTAAACACACAGTAAACCATTTAGAAATTTTCTTTGCCTTTGAATATACCTTTACTGTATATCTCTCTTTTTCTGACCACACGAGTCTTTAATTTGCTAAGCAATATGTCTAGAATTAAAGCCGTGGCTTTGATGGCTGAATCCATCCCATAAATTAGTTTTTTTCTGAGACTCTAGTGTAACATGAGGACCCACATGCCAGAGGTACTGGCTGAAGCCATGTTTTTTGCCACAACTCTATGGTGTTTCAAGGTCTCTGCCACCACCAAAAGGTACGCAGTCAGCTTTTTATTAATACCATTTAAATGTTTCATGCCAAGACCTCTTAAAAGAGATGCAAGGTTTTTCAGCTAAAGCTGAGTCAGGAGGCCTCTTAAATGGGAGTGCAAGCCGAGCTCACCCAAGAAAGTGCTGCTATCAAGAAGTCATGCTTAACTCTATTCTTTTCTTCTTTTTATTTTTCCTTTCAAAAATTTACACTCCCTCCCCTCCTCTCATTCCCCTCCCACTCCCCCCTTTTCCTTTCCCTCCTTAAGAGGGGGCAGGGAATCCTGCCCTGTGGGAAGTCCAACGTCCTCCCCCCTACATCCAGGCCTAGGAAGGTGTGCATTCAAATAGACTAGGGTCACAAAAAGCCAGTACATGTCAGCCTCATTCAGAGAGTCGGGTTTGATCACATGCTCGTTCAGTCCTGGTCCAGATGGATTTGGTGAGCTTCCATTAGAACAGGCACTCTGCCTCAGTGGGTGGACCAACCCCTTGCGGTCCTGACTTCCTTTCTCATCTTTTCCCTCCTTCTGCTCTTCAGCTGGACCTTGGGAGTTCAGTCCATTCCTCTGATGAGGGTCTCTTGATATAGGTGGGTCTAATATCTGTTGCTTTCATTGGTTAATTAATAAAGAAAACTGCTTGGCCTGATAGGTCAGAACATAGGTAGGTGGGGAAGACAGAACAGAATGCTGGGAAGAAGGCAATGAGGCAGACGCCATGGAGCCAGCTGCCAGGTCTGACATGCTGAATCTTTCCCTGTAAGCCATCACCTCGTGGTGCCACACAGATTACTAAATATGGGTTAAAGAAAGATGTGAGAATTAGCCAATTAGAGGCTGAAACTAATGGGCCAGGCAGTGTTTAAATGAATACAGTTTCAGTGTAATGATTTTCGGGTGTAAAGCTAAGCATGTGGGAGCCGGGCGGGACGAAAAGCAGGCCTGCCCGCCGCTCCTTCTACAGTCTCTCTGTCTCTATTTCCATCCCTTGCCGTATGAAGATTCTATGGTGATATTCGAGATAATCATTAGTGTGATAGTGGGGCAAGGATAGTTCAGGCACCCTCTCCTCTACTGTCCAAGGACTTAGCTGGGGGACATCCCTGTGGACACCTGGGATCCTCTCTAGATCCATGTCTCTTGCCACCCCTAAAATGGCTCCCTTAATGTAGATATCTTCTTCCCTGCTCCTATAGCCACCCTTCCTCCATCTCCACCCTCCCACTCCCCCAAGCTCTCCCCAGTCTTTCCCTTCTCCCTTCCCTATCCTCCTCTCCCCTTCCCCTACCCCTATGGTCCCAACTTTTTCCCAGCAATCATGTTTGCTTCCAATTTCCAGGAGGATCTATATATGTTTTTCTCTGGGTTCACCTTGTTATTTGGCTCCTCTAGGCTTGTGAACTATAGGCTTAATGTCCTTTGTTTATGGCTAGAGTCCACTAATGAGTGAGTACATACCATATTCATCTTTTTGGGACTGGGTTAGCTCACTCAGGATAGTGTTTTCTATTTCCATCCATTTGCATGCAAAATTCAAGATGTCATTGTTTTTTACTGCTGAGTAGTACTCTAATGTGTATATATTCCACACTTTCTATATCCATTCTTCCATTGAGGGGCATCTAGGTTGTTTCCAGGTTCTGTCAACCCGTAGAAGAATGAAAATAGATCCATATCTATCACCATGCACAAAACTCAAGTCCAAATGTATTAAAGACCTCAATATAACTCGGCCACACTGAATCTGATAGAAGAGAAAATGGGAAGTAGATTGCAACACATGGGCACAGGAGACCACTTCCTACATATAACCCCAGTAGCAAAGACAATAAGAGCAACATTGAATACATGTGATCTCCTGAAACTGAGAAGCTTCTATAAAGCAAAGGACACTGTCATTAAGATAAAAAGGCATCCTATTGAATGAGAGAATATCTTCACCAACCTGGCATCAGACAAAGGTCTAATCTCCAAAATATATAAAGAACTCAAGAAACTAGACATTAAAATTATAACTAACCCAATTAAAAAATGGGGTACTGAACTGAACAGAGAATTCTCAACAGAAGAAGTTCAAATGTCCAAAAGACACTTAAGGTCATGTTCATCCTCTTTAGTGATCAAGGAAATACAAATCAAAACAACTTTGAGATACCATCTTATACCTGTCAGAATGACTAAAATCAAAAACACCAATGATAGCCTATGCTGGAGAGAATGTGGAGTAAGGGGAACACTCATCCATTGCTGGTGGAAATGCAAACTTGTGTAACCACTTTGGAAATCAGTGGGACATTTTCTCAGGAAATTGGGAATCAACCTACCTCAGGATCCAACAATACCACTCTTGGGAATATACCCAAGAGATGCCCAACCACACAACAAAAGCATTTGCTCAACTATGTTCATAGCAGCATTATTTTAATAACTCTATTCTTTTCTACCTAGAATCACTTCCCAAGCTCTCTCAGGATTTTAAGTGGATTTGGTCAGCCCCACATTACAGAAGGATCTCCCACGACATTTCAATTTTAGGAGGTCCCATTTATTAATTGTTTTTCTCAGTGCCTGTGCTACTGGGGCTATTTTAGGAAGTGGTCTCCTGTGCCAATGCATTTAAGTATACTTCCCAGTTTCTCTTCTGTGAGGTTCAGTGTGGTTGACTTTATGTTAAGGTCTTTGATCCATTTGGACTTGAGTTTTGTGCATGGTGATAGACATGGATCTATTTTCATTCTTCTATATGATGATATCCAGTTATCCTAGCACCATTTGTTAAATGTGTTTTTTTCCATTTCATATTTTTTGCTTCTTTGTCAAAAATCAGCTGTTTATAAATGTGTGGATTAATATGCGAGTCATTGTTTTGGTTCCATTGGGTCTCCTGTCTGTTTTTATGCCAATAACTGCAGTTTTTAGTACTGTAGCTCTGTAATAGAGTTTGAAGTCAGGGATTGTGATTCCTCCAGAAGCTCCTTTATTGTACAGGATTATTTTGACTATTCTGGGTTTTTTCTGTCCACATGAAGTGTAGTACTGTTCTTTCGAGGTCTGTGAAGAATTTTGCTGGGATTTTGATGGACATCGCCTTAAATCTGTAGATTGCTTTTAGTATTATTGCCATTTTTACTATGTTAAGTCTACCTACCCATGAGCAAGGTGTCTTCCATTTTCTGGTGTCTTCTTCAATTTCTTTCTTCAAAGATTTAAAGTTCTTATCATACAGGTCTTCCACTTGTTTGGTTACAGTTACTCTGAGATACTTTATGCTATTTGTGGCTATTGTAAAGGGAGATGTTTCTCTGATTTCTTTCTCAGCCCATTTATCATCTGTGTAAAGGAGGGCTACTAAATTTTTTGAGTTAGTCTTGCATCCTGCTATATTACTGAAAATGTTTATGAGTTGTGGAAGTTCCTTGGTGGAATTTTTGGGGTCACTTATGTAAACATATCATTAGCAAATAGTGAGCTTTCGGTTTCTTCTTTTTTGATTTGTATTCTCTTGATCTCCTTTTGTTGTCTTATTGCTCTAGCTAGGACCTCAAGGACTATATTGAATAGATTTGGAGAGTGTAGACAACCTTGTCTTGTTCTTGATTTCAGTGGAATCTCTGGGAATTTCTCTCCATTTAGTTTGACATTGTCTGTGGCTTGCTGTATATTGTCTTTATTATGTTTAGGTATGTTCCTTGTATCCCTGATCTCTCTAAGACCTTTATCATGAAGGGATGTTGTATTTTGTCAAAAGCTTTTTCAGCATCCAATGAGATGATCCTGTGGTGTTTTTTTTCAGTTTGTTTGTATGGTGGATTAGATTGACAGATTTTTGTTTGTTGAACCATCCCTGCACCTTTCTTTGGGATGAAGCCGACTTGATCATGATGGATGAGTTTTTTGATGTATTCTTGGATTCAATTTGCCAGTATTTTATTGAGTATTTTTTCATCAATGTTCTTGAGTGAGATTGGTCTGTGATTCTTTTTCTTAGTTATGTCATTATGTGGTTCGGATATCAGGGTAATTATAGTCTCATAAAAATAGGTTGGCAATGTTCCTTCTGTGTCTATTGTGTGGAACAATTTGAAGAGTATTGGTATTGGTTCTTCTTTGAAAATCTTGTAGAATTCTGGGCTGAAGCCGTCTGGTCCTGGGCTTTTTGTTTTTGTTGTTTGGGAGACTTTTGATGACTGTTTCTATTTCTTCAGCAAATATAGTTCTTTTTGCTTTCCTTATCTGGTCTTGATTTAATTTTGATAAGTTATATTTATTGAGGAAGTTATCCATTTCCTTTAAGCTAATTTTGTGGAGTACAAGTTTTCTAAATATGACCTGATGATTCTCTGTAGTTCCTCCATGTCTCTTATTATGTCCCCGTTTTCATTTCTGATTTTGTTAATTTGGATATTCTCTGTCTTTCTTTTAGTTAGGTTGCATAAAGGCTTGTCTGTTTTGTTGATTTTTCTCAAAGAATCAACTTTTTGTCTCATTGATTCCTTCTTTTGTTTTCTTTGTTTTTATTTTGTTGATTTTACCTCTCAATTTATTTCCTGCTGTCTAATTCTCCTGGGTGAGTTTGCTTCTTTTTGTTCTGAAGTTTTCTAATGTTCTGTTAATTCACTTGTGTGGTATTTTCCGCAGATTCTTTATGTAGGCATTTAGCACTATGAACTTTCTTTTTAATACTGCTTTCATTGTGTTTCATAAATTTGGGTATTTTATGTGGTCATTTTCATTCAATTTTAGGAAGTCTTTAATTTCTCCCTTTATTTCTTCCTTGACCAGTTGATGGAGTCAGGTGAGCATTGTTTAATATCCATGTGTTTGTGAGCTTTCTGGAATTAGTGTTGCTGTTGAATTCTAATATTGAGCCATGGTGATCAGATAAAATACATGGGGTTATTACATTTTTTTTTGTATTTGTTTAGATTTGTTACCTAGTATGTCATCAATTTTTGAGATGGTTCCATGAGGTGCTGAGAAATTATATTCTTTTATGTTTGAAAGGACTTTTCTATAGATGTCTATTAAGTCTATTTGATTCATAACATCTGTTAGTTCCTTTATTTCTCTGTTAATTTTCTGTCTGGTTGACCAGTCCATTGGCGAGAGTGGAGTGTTGAAGTCTCCCACTATTAGTGTGTGAGGTTTAATGTGTGATTTAAGCTTTAGAAGTGTTTCTTTATAAATGAGGGTGCCCTTGTATTTGGGGCATTGATTTCAGTATTGAGATTTTTCTCTTGATGGATTTTTCTTGTGACTAATATGAAATGTCCTTCTTTGTATCTTCTGATTGATTTTAATTTGAAGTCTATTTTGTTAGATATCAGGACAGCTACACTAGCTTGTTTCTTAGGTCTATTTGATTGGGAATTTTTTCCCCAACCATTTACTTGTAGGCGATGTCTATTTTTGAGGTTGAGGTGTGTTTTTGTATGCAGAAGAAGAATGGATTCTGTTTTCATAATCAGTCTGTTAGCCTGTGCCTTTTTATAGGTGAATTGAGTCCATTTATATTAAGGGATATTAATGACCAGTGATTGCTGTCTTGTGTTATTTTAGTTTTCTTTGCTGGTGATGTTATTTTCTGTGTTTTTCCCTTCTTTGGGATTTTTGCTGTGAGATCATCTATTGTCTGTGTTTTGGGTGATGTAGCCAACTTCCATGAGTTGGAGATTTTCTTCTACTACTTTGTGTAGGGCTAGGTTTTGTAGGGATAAGTCCCGCCCCTTAGGGGGCGTGTTTGCCTTGGGCTATTGTTTACCTATAAATCTGGTGAGCATGCTCCCAGTGCTCGCTTCTGCTTTCCTGGTCTCTGCGGAATGGTGGTTCTGTAAGTCTATTTCTCCATTAAATCTGTATATATTTTTACAATCTGTCTGCATTCGTTTACACCGTTACAAGGTTTGTGGCTAGGTATTGATTAAATCTGGTTCTGTCATGGAATATGGTGATTGAAAGTTTTGTAGGGTATAGTAGTCTGGGAGGGCATCTGTGGTCTCTTAATGTCTACATAACACTTGACCAAGACCTTCTGTCTTTCATTGTTTCCATTGAGAATTCAAGTGTAATTCTAATTATCTGCCTTTATATGTTACTTGGCCTCTTTCCTTTGCAGCTCTTAATATCCTTTCTTTATTCTGCATATTTAATGCTTTGATCATTATTATTTTGTGATTTTCAGGACAGGGTTTATATGTAACTTTGGAGCCTGTCCTTGAATTAGCTGTTATAGATCAGGCTGGGCTTGAACTCACAGAGATCCACCTGCCTCTGCCTCTGAGTACTAGGATTAAAGGTGTGCGCCACCACCACCTGGCTTAGTGTTTTGATTATTATGTGGCAAGGGGACCTTTTATTGATCTACTTTATTTGGTGTTCTGTAAGCTTCTTATATATTCATAGACATATCTTTCTTCTATGGGAAATTTTTCTTCTATGATTTTTAAAATATATTTTCTGTGCTTTTGAGGTGGACTTCTTCTTCTTCTATATCTAGTCTTCTTAGGTTTGGTCTTTTCATGGTGTCCCATATTTCCTGGATATTTTGTGTTAAGATTTTGATAGATTTAATGTCTTCTTTGACTGTTGAGTCTATTTTTCTCTATTGTATCTTCAGTGATTGAGATTATTTCTTCCACTTCTTGTATTTTTCTATTTATGCTTGCATTTATGGTTCCTGATCATTTTCTCATGAATTCTGTTTCTGTGATTTCCTTGGCTTGTGTTTTTTTATTGTCTCTATTTCAGTTTTCAAGTCTTGAATAGTTTCTTTCATATATTTGATTGCCCTTTTCTTGGTTTTCTTTAAGGAATTTGTTGATGTTTTCCAATTTTTTTTGTTTGTCTTTTCCTCCATTTCTTTGAGAGAATTTTTCATTTCCTCTTTAAGGGCCTCAAACATTCTCCTAAAGTTATTTTTTTAAGTCATTTTCTTCTGCTTCATCTATATTTGGTTGTTCAAGTCTTGCTGTTGTAGGGCCACTAGTTTTTTTATTGGTGTTGTGTTGTTCTTTGTGGTGTTGTTTGTGTTCTTACCTTGTCTACCCATCTTTTTCTCAGATTAGTGTAGTTGTGGCTGTCTGTAACTCTGGTGATTAGTCTTCCAGGTGCCAGTAGATCCAAGGATCAGATGGTTGCTCCTCATTGTGCGGTCAGGATCGTGGTTACAGTAATCCCACTGGTCACTCTGTGTTCCTGGAGGACAGTTGGTACTCACAAGGTTCACTCTACAATACCAGTGGTCATTCAGGCCTGCTGTCAGGGAGATTGCTTGCTTGGGGCTCTTTCTGCTGAGGTTGTTGTCTTGGGCCTGCTCTGGTAGAGGTCCTGGCTCAGGTCTCCTCCCTTGGAAGTCCCAGAGTCATGCCTGCACCAGCAGAGATCCAGGCTCAGACCTACTCCCTCAGAGGTCTCAGACTCATGCCTTAACTAGTTCTTATAACTTAAAATAACCCTTATATTTATTAATCTATATTCTACATGTGAATTTTTCCTCTGTCCCATTCTGTCCAATTTGTTCATGTTTCTCTCATGTCTAGATTCATTTCTCCTTTGTCTCTCTGGAAGTCCTGCTTATACCTCCTGCCTAGCTATTGGCCATTCAGCTTATTATTAACCAATTATAGCAAATACATGTTCACACAATGTACAAACATTCCACAACAGAAGAAAGTCAGTTAAGATCCAGAAACTGATATATGTAGAGTCTTTGAACATTTCTATTTCTATATTTATTTATGAATTATGTTTTCTTATTTTTGTTAAATAAGGTCTCCTTCTGTAGCTGAGACTTGATGTGGAATTCCCCTCTTTATGCTGTGAATATGTTTTATTGCCATTGGTTAATAGAGAATCTGCTTTATTTAACAGAGTAAAGCCAGGTGGAAAATCCTAACAGATATGTAGAAAGAAAGTAGGCAGGGTCAGAGAGATGCCATGTAGCCACCAAAGGAGACAGATGCCAGCTGAAACCTTACTGTTAAACCATGAGCCTCAAGGTAAAATACAAAATAATAGAAATGGGTTAATGTAAGAGTTAGCTAATAAGAAGCCTAAGCTAATGAGCCAAGCAGTGTTGCAATTAATACAGTTTCTGTATGATTATGTTTGGTCTGGGCAGCTGGGAAACAAACAAGCAGTCTCCATTTACAGAGAGTGGCTTCAAAATTGCAGTTGGCCTTTACCTTAAATACCTTAAATACTTCTACTTCTATTTCTCAAGTCAGTAGGATTATAGACATTGGTGATGCATATGAGCTGTATCATTTATACTCATTTTGTATGCTAGCCAAGTTTTATGTCATTTTGGCCACATAGCTAAGAAAAACAACTTAAAATAAGATGACTAATTTTGGCTCATGGTTTGAGAGATTTCAGTCCATGATCACCTGACTCCATTGTTTCTGGACCTGTGATAGAAGGGTCTGATAATTAAAGATGCTCCGTGATAGTTAGAAAGAGAGGGATGGAGGGAGGCCCACAGACAGACAGACAGACAGATACACACACACACACACACACACACACACACACACACACACACACACACACGAGAGAGAGAGAAAACCAGGTCTTGTAACTGGGTCTCCCAGTTAGTTTCTACTGCCTTGGATACTGAACTCTGAATATGAGCTTCTGCTATATATTAAGATCTGAATCTTCAGAATAAGTAAATATTTCATGATGTTCTCTCAGTACCTCCTATAAAGTTGAACATGCAATGATAGGCAGCAAGTTTCTTTACCACATACTTTGTAATCCTCACAGAAAAGCAAATGACAACCACTTCAGAAGCTAAATTAAAGAATTTGCATAAGCCACTTACAATAGTGAATAGCTATTTATAAAATCAGTTTCCTAATAAACAATCGGAGGACACTAAAGGTAAAGAACGTATTCAAAGTCATTAGGACAGGCAATAGAGTTGAGATTCCAGTGGATTTGATGAAGCTCAGAGGCCATGGCTTCCTGACGGTACCATGCTAGAGGGAAGTGAGCATACCTGTGTGGAATAAAGAAACCCTTTAAAGGTTATTCAGACAAGCACACTAAACTCCTTACGTGTCTTAATTATTCTCTAACTAATATGATATATACTTAAATCCAATTGAAATGATTACATGTAGGTTTTAGAGAAAAGATTGGTACAAGCAGGATGGAGAAAAAGAAATGGAGAAGTGACAAGGCACAGATCTTTATCGTACTGTCATGTGCCTGTTTTTCAAATTAAACATTCCAAATTCTTTCATTAGAGTGCTTTGGAGTGTCCATCTGGAAAATGTACAAAGGTTTTTGTTCATCATGAAGGAATTTTTTTCATTCCCACTTATAATAATTGCCAAGAATGAGATCTGTTACATTTATTCCAAGGAATAATTGCCTTCTTTGCTTAATGCCTCACAATAGAATTCAGGACCACTTAAGATGCTGAAGAAGCTGCAGCTTTATGTGTGGGTCAGTGGTTCTCCTATGTGGGTCTTAAAAGGTGTGCTTGGGTTTCCTTTTAGAACATAATAATGCTTAGAATTAATTATGTTCATGGAGAATCCAGGGTATCTCAGCCACCATAGGAGCCTTTTTGCTTTTTGAAATTAGATTTGCTTTTATAAAAATTGCTTTCTTGTAAAGAATTTACAAGTTAAAAACACAAAATCAGGTATACATAGCAACGCAGGCAAACACTTGTGGAGACCCAAAGCTTCCATGTTTCAATGGACTCCTCCTGTACAGTTAGAATAATCATTCAGAAGTTGTGGAGCTTTAATTATCAATTGTATTCCATGTCCTTATCCACCACAGAAATTGAAAAATCCATGGCTAAGTTAAAACTAGAAAAATATTAAGCCTTTATCCCCTTTCAAGACTTGGGTGTCCTCTTCCTGCATTCTATCCTTCTCTGTCCCCTAATATTATCCTTTTCTTCTTCTCCCTTCTGCATGTTATGCTCCACTCACTTATGGATTTTTGAGTTTCAGCCACTGGAGCTCTCTGTAGAGAGGTGCACCTCTCTTGCTTTTAATATGTAAAACCAAATCACACATCATGTTAGTGGCAGACCTGAGCCATGAACCCAGTCTTCTAGTTTCTGTGGGGAAAACTGAACTTCACCTAACCTTCCTGAAGAATACTGAAGGATGTGATTAATCAAATGTGCTAGGTAAACTGTCAGTTGGAACCAAACGAGGAATTATAAAGAACAAATGTCAGAGTAAGCTTGACAATTGGGTAAAATGACTCCAGAGCAACTACTGTCAAGGTAACGACTGATGTGAGGTGAATATTTGTTGCTTCTTGATGAGAAAATGATATAGAGCAGCCACGGCTTTAACTAATGTAAGAGAAGTGCAGATCCACTGGAGCTTTGTAGAGGCTAGCTGTGTGTATTCAGAACATTTGCCTGATCTGTGCTATAGTCTGCTAATCCTACACTTAGGACTTGGCATGTTCTTGTAGAGGTTGATTTTTTCATTGCTCTCACAATACTTTCAAGCCAGCTTATTACTCTATATTAAACTTATTACCTGTTTGCAGTTAAGTACCTAGGAATTTCTCTGATAATGAAGGATTGAATATTCTGTTTGGAAGAAAACTAAGTGAAATACATTGTATGCTAATGTCCATGAATTCCATTTTACTTGAAATGGTAATGGTATTATTATTTTATTTGAGTGTCTAGAATTCCCTGAAGTTAACCTATCCCCCAAATGTATTCATGCTGTGACAAATAACACATAGTCATCCATGGGCCAATGAATGCTGTGTTTGATTGAAATATGAGCCCCATATATATTAGCTTCTTTCTAATCAAAGGAGATAGAAATATGATTTTACCTGAAATTCATCTTGGTAGACTTAATTAAGTCAAAATCTTGTAATGGGTAGATTGTCCTGTATTATATGAGTGGGCAGCAATTGTAAGCATATTTGCCTAAAGAAAAGGAAGGGAAGAAAGAGGGAGGGGAAGTGAAGATGAATAGAAATGGCTGAAGATAAATTGGTTTTGAGGAGAGGCATGATATAGCCAAAAGCCAAGGAATGTTGATAATGATCAGATACTTTAGAAGCGAACATTTGAGTGCTGTCTTACCTTCACCTTCATTTTAGAAAAGTTAAACTGATTTTCGGTTCCTGGTATCCAGAACAATAAGAACAGAAATCCCCCCTCAATTTTCATAGTACTTTCATTTCATTTATTTTATTAATAAAAAGTGATCGGGAGTCAGCTATTAGGGTAAAACTTGATAGATCCACTGGACAAATGGAGAGAACAATCAGCGGCCTCTATTCTCCATGTATCTCCACTTAATTCCTTTGTACACTTGTGTTCCTCTGTGTGCCTGTCTATCATTCCTAAGTCAGCCAGAAAACTCTATGGTCCAATGCTGCCAGCTGAATGTGGACCCAGCCCCCAAACCAAGGCCTGATTAGGCAAGGGAAGTTAGAGTTAAGGATTTCTTTCTGAATGAGATGCCTACTTTGAGTTCCATCTACCCTGTTATTTGATAATTTTGTTTAGATTGACTTCATATATGTATATATTTTAGGAAACTTCTATTGTATTAGCTCTTATTGGCTCTTAATTTTAGCAGTTACTCCCTGCATTTCCACCTTTGACCACCTTTTCTCTCCCCTTCCCTGTTTTATCCTCTGTTCCACTCCCCCCATCCATAACTATATAGTCTAGTTCTTCCTGGAGACATCCATCCCTACCCCGTACTCCCTTATTCTATACCTAACCTCTGTGGGTTTATGAATTGTAGCCCGCTTATCAAAGCCTTACCTGCTAACATCCACACATAAGCAAATAGATACCATATTTTGTCTTTATGGTTCTGGGTTACCTCACTAAGAATGATGTTTTTCTATCTCCATCTATTTACCTGCAAATTTATTTTTTAAACAGCTGAGTAATACTTCATTGTGTAAGTGCACCACATTTTCTTTTTCAATTTCTTGAGTTTAAGCTACTGAGTTTTTGATAATGAACAATCAGAAGAAACTGACATATTTGACAGAAATTAACTAGTAAAAAGCAGAGAAAAGGAGAGCTCAGGTTCAATATGTATTGAGTTAAGAGTAAAATGGATGAATAGAAGGGATTTCATTGTAGTTAAGGTGGAGCTGAACAGAGGCATTGGGAGACAGTTATGGTTTAAACTTTCTACTAGAACCAAGGAATAGAACACCAATTTGCTCAGAAATTCAGGCATATGAAATTTGGAGATTCATAAACATTCAGATCATAGCACAAGTGCTAGACAGGATATAGAGAAATCCAAACCTTCATGCTTTGCTGTCAGGAATGTAAATTAGTATAGCCATTGTGAATGCAAGTTTGGAAGCTCCTTGAAATATTGCAGCTGGAATGGCTATGTTACCAAGTAAATACAGCCCTAGATAGCCATTCAAGAGAATTCAAACTATGTCTGCATAAAGACTTGTAGACAAATGTTCATAGAATTAATATTCTTAATAATCAAAAGATAGAAATAACCCCCAAACACACCAATTAAAATGGATAAAGTAGATGTGGTCCCTGCATGTAATGGGACATAATTCATTCATAAAAGCAATGATATGATCCATGCTAAAATATGTATGACTCATGAAATCATTATGGTATAAGAAGGCAATCGGAAGAGAACATATAATATATCATTCCATTCACATGGAAGTCCGGAATTGGGGAACCTGTATAGAGAAGAGTATATTTGTGTTGATTAGAATTGGGAGGAGGGCATAGAAGTAAGTAGAGGGGTTATAGTAAAAGGGTACAACTTCCTAAAGTGATTCAAATGTCCTAAAATTGGGAAGGCAGTTGAATATATTTGTGAATGTCCAAACACACTGAATTGTCTACTTTAATTGGATGAATTTATGGTGTATTGTGGTAATTTATGTTTTAGTAAAGCTATCATAAAATCCAAATGAAAACACATTCAGAAATAGTAAATCTTTTTGATTTATTGATTAATTTTATTATGCCTTGCCTACACTCTGCCAGTTCTTTTAGATTGATAGACTTGACTATTTTCAATGGGAAAAGAAAAAAATTTCCATTAAGAAAGAGGCTACTATTATTAAAAATGAAAATAGAATGCTTAAACCTCTGTGGTCAATTTTATAATGTTGCTTGCAATAGAATCTAGCATATTGCCATGCACTAGCATGTCCTCTATTCCCCCACCACTTATGTTTTATCTCCACTACTTTCTTGCCACACCACCTTTTCCACTATCTTAGTCTTATCTTTACTTCACTGCAGTTTGCTTTACTGCCCTTTGTGACTTAAGTGCTTATTCTGGAGTAGGGTAGGGTGGAGTAGGTCTTATCTAACTTCTCATTCAATTCTTGGACCAAAGATTATCTCTGAGATTTGTCTTCTTTTACCTCTCTAGCCTCAATCATTTCCATTAGTGTTGATTTTTTTGCCAACATTATCTTTTGACAATATTTCTATAATATGTATGTGTTTTCAGCCTCCTACATGATACAGTGGAAACCCATGTGATCAGGAACATATTTGAAATTCTCAACAGACAAATTCCAATATCTAGCATAGTGATAAAACAAAGGGTAGAACCTCAGGAAGCGTTTGTTAAGTTAATAAGTAATTTTAAATTCTAAATTAACTGGAAATAACCTTTCTACAGTGTATCCTTTATTTTTTTGTGTGTGCATGGTGCATGCAGGCCTATATGTGGAGGTCAGAGCTGAAATGAATTTGCTGCAAGCTCCCTGGCAGTTTGCTGTAGTAAGCAGCCAGTCCCAAGCAGGCTGCTAGTGCCCAGCAGCTTGCTGCAGAAAGCAGCCAGTCCCAAGTAGGGAAGGTGTACAAGACCTCACGGCAGGTCTCCAGGTCTCCATGTGATGGTGGCCTGTGGGAAAGAGACAGAAACATGGATAGGTACATCATGCAGAGTGAGGTTGGATATTTATTCAGGGAATTATGGAGGGGGAATGGAGAAGGGGAAAGAACAGAGAGAGAGCAAGAGAGAGAGAGAGAGAGAGAGAGAGAGAGAGAGAAGGGAGAGAGAAGAGATAGACAGAAGGGGAAAGGGAGAAGTGGGGAGAGAGGCAGAAGCTGCCTCTCCAAGAGGAAGATGGAAAAGAGAGCAAGCTCAGGCCAGAAACTGAAGATCAGCCTGCCTCAGTGGATGGGGAGGGGAGGGAGTGGGTGTGGCTTATCTCTTAAAGAGACAGAACAATCATTACATTCCCATCTCTTTTATAATAAAAAGGTGGGAGGTTAGGCACCATAGGTTAAAGGAATTGGGAGAGCAGATTCTCAAGACTTCTTCCTGCTTATTGGTGGGCATTGTCTTTGGGGGGAACCTGAGAAGGCTGGGTGCTGGCTACATCATGGCATAGCTGGTCTCTTTGCTCCTGTCTGGTGTTTGTGGTATGGAAATGTCTGGTATCTCTTACACCTGTTTAAGGTATTGGCAGAACAAAGAACAAAGTTAAATTAAGGAAAAAAATAGTACCAGGGAATTGAGGGGGGATGTATCTGACCTGTTTAAGGTGGATCCTTCAGTTTGTCTCCCTGGAACTCACAAGAATTCTTTGGGTTTGTGAAAACAGAAGTTTTAGACACATACATTGTATAATGACTGTGACATATTTTTGTACAATGAAAAGTATTTTTTAGACTATGGAAGGCAGCATGCAAGAGAAATTTGATAACTTGTATTTGTCCTCATACTTTTATAACTTGCAGGTCCTGTATTTTTATTTTACTGAAATTTGTTTAGTGAGGTTGTCCTTTCAAACTGACAAAACCTCGCAGCTGTCAAACTGCATCAGAGATCTTTGAGAAGGACAAAATTTTACTTGAGTTACTGATTAAAAAATGAAAGAGAATTTACTTGGTTGGCACCCAGAGCTACTCTTCAGGGTCCTCCATAGGTACTGAAGGTCGCATTTGCCTTTTGCTGTTTAGCACAGAGCCTACCAGACTCCAGAAGATCCTATGGGCTAAGAAATCTGTAGGAAGACAACCCTACCTTGACCTGAGTAGCTAGGCTGTTGATTCCAGTGATTCTTTCCACATCTGGAGATCTTTAGTTTAAATGAATTCAGTTTGGCCCAATGGTCAGCACTTGGCAGTTGAAGCAAATTGCAGATGGATGTTGTTGTGTGCCCATTTGTCTTCTGTCTTCTTTGGAGGAAATAGAGTGTTGCTTCTAGGAGCCAACCTGTCTTGTTTTGTTATGGAAAGTTTTTTTAATAATTAAATATTTAAACACCATATTTCTTAGATCTCTGAGCAGCTGAGGGCCATTTATCAGATATAACTACAGTATAGAATCTTCCTGGAGAGCTGGGTCTGAGCTTGACTGTATTGGTTCTTAACAGGTATGCTTTACACTCGTAAAAAGACAGAAAGAAGAAAAAACTGCTTGCAATATAAGCTTAATGGCAGAACTGACAATAATAGAGAACAGCTTAATATATTTTAAATGAGTGTTGGATTAAATATAAAGTATTTTTGTAAGAGACTTAAAAGTACATACCAGTTTAAAACATGAGACTTATTGTTTTTTGTAGTCTGAAATGAGATTCAAGAAAAAGACAATTATAACATTTAACAGTAAACATAGATTCATTTAAGTTACATGAATCAACATGCACACACAGAGTGAACAGGCATTGGTTGAAGTGGATGCTCTTGGTGGGCCCTATCAAAGGCATGCCACTGTGCAAAACACATTCAACAGAGTCAACAAGAGGAATTTAGTGAAAAAATCATAAGTAAACCAGGGGACAAGGCAGGGCATACTACAGTAAAGATGGCGGAACTTGGTCACCTGACCTGGCTCTCAGCCAAGATGGTGGGAAGGTCACCTGACCCCAGTCAAAATGGCAGCAGCCACATGTTTTATGGAAAAGCCACTCAGTTAAGATGGCGGTGAAGTCACTTGACCTCAGTTAAGATGGTGGTAAGGTCACATGACCTCAGTCAAAATGGCAGCACTCACATGCTGCATGAAAAAGTCATAATTTTTGAGTTGCAGGGATTTTAAAGCTTAATTAGAGAGACCTAGTGGTGTGATCTGCCCTGTCGCTGAGCCTCCATTTCACAAGCCGCAGAGGGGAGCAAAAGGCTGGAACAGAAAAAAACTGCACCATGCCACAGCTGGAATTGAAAAAGACCAGGGGACTGACATGGATAGCTTGGTACCCAGAGCTGAAATTGTAAAAACCCACAAAACATCCCTCTAGGCGGGGTGCAAATTGGCGCAAACACCACAGGGACTCATGGCAAGGCATCTCCTGACCCCAGCTGGAGTGCTATGGCCTGGCTGAATCTGGTTGGAGTGATAAGCCAGAGAGGCCAGAGGCTACTCTGAGCAGCCTTTTATGGCAAGGAAAAAAAAGGAAAAGAAATGGAAAAAAGAGAAAGAATCTGAGGGACCCTGGGCCCCCAGTTGAATGCACTGCACAGAGTATGCAGTTCTAGCATGGGCTGACTGACCCCAGGTCAGTACAAACACAATTTTAGCTGAGGGAAGCAACCATAGCAGAATGGGGAAAACTCACCAATGGAAGTCGGTGGTGGGAGTAGAAAAAACACTAGTTTAGGATCCCGACCCATGGAGAATAACTGGGCAGGGGAGCCCCTCAAGTCTTGGCACCAATGTAATAGATTTGCTGTGGGTCCCTGGCATCTTGCTGCGTTAAGCAGCCAGTCCCAAGTAGGGACAGTGCATGAGACCTCGTGGCAGGTCTCTAGGTCTCCATGTGATGGTGGTGGGCGGGCGAGAGAGACAGATACATGGATAGGAATGCCATGCAGAGTCAGGTTGGATATTTATTCAGGGGGTTATGGAAGGGGAAGGGAGAAGGGGAGAAGAGGAGAGAGAGAGAGAGAGAGAGAGAGAGAGAGGAGAAGAGAGAGACAGAAGCGGGGGAAGAGGAGAAGTAGGGAGAGAGGCAGAAGCTGCTTCTCTGAGAGGATGATGGAAAAGAGAGTGAGCTCAGGCTGGAAGCTTAAGATCAGCCTGCCTCAGCGGATAGGGGAGGGAGTGGGCATGGCCTGTCTCTTAAAGAGACAGAACATTACAAGAGCAACCTTAGGTGTCTGTTATCCCCTACCTTGTTTGAAACAGGCTGTTTTCTTTGGTGTTCTCTGCTGCATGTGCCAGGTCAGCTAGTCTATAAACTCCTGTCTCTGCCTCATGGCTTCCACTAGGTAGACTGTGTTACCATGTGTGGCTTTTGCATGACTTCTGGGAATTTGAACTCAGTTCCTCAGGCTTCTTGCACTACATGCATTTCTCCCACTGAGACAACTCTTCATATCTAGTATATATGTATGTGTGTGTACGCTCTTGAAAGTGCCTGTCCACAACACTGCACAATTAATCAATTATGTTTCTTATCCTTCCAAACTCTTTCCAGTTTGTGTCTGTTTATAGCGTATTACTTGGTACTCACATTCCCAAAACTTGATGATAATCCTGCTCCTAGAGGCATCTGTTTCCTTTTTCCTTGTAGCTTCTACTGTAGCAGAATTCTAATGTTCATGGCAATCTTTGAGATATTTATTCAGTCATTGCTGAGGGCTCCAGCCATCATTAGAATGACAACACAAAAAAGGTATGTGACAAATGACAGAGTGCTACTACTGAGCTGGCCCCGACTGAGCTCTGGGCCAGCTCTTGGAGCTGAGTCAATGACTGTCCTATGTCACAGCTGTATCAAGTGAATTGCTTCTCATAAGTAACCACATTCATGAAAAGTCTGGAGGTGAATGCCTCCCTGCATTGCCCTAGCTCTCTACTCATTGCCTATTCATACATGAATATACTCTTGTTGGCTCTGCTCAAACCTGGCAGTTCTTATAAAGGTGGGAAGGGGATAGGCCCTCTGGGATGGCGAGGAGTTCTGCCTATCTATACTATTAGGGAGCAGCTACAAAGCAGTAATCTCCATGGTCATTAGCTATTCAATTGGGAATTATCTTTGAATGCAAATAGTGAGGAGAGCTCTGAACCAGGAAGTGCTTGACTCAGGACAAGTTCCCTACTCTCCAAGCCAAAAGGCCTGGGAGTCCTGTCTGTATATAACTCTGTTAAATCATAGACATATAAATAAACTGATAGAATACAGATTAAAATACCAGTGAGTATTAGAAGACAAGAAGGAGGGATAGTTAATAGCTCAGCTTTAGATCACAAATGAAGTAATTGCCTCTGAGGTTGTTTCTATCCTGCACTCTATTGGAAATGTTTTAATTGTTCTTTCTGTTGGTTCGAGCTACCAAGACTTCCCATTTCTGTTTTCTGGGTTAAAAAATATACCTTGGGAGTGCAAGGCTTTAGCTTGAAGAAGAGACAGTAGTATCTTAAGTCCCTTTTAGACAACACAATAGATACATGGAAAACTTGCTTCCAATGCATTCTGAAGTTTCTTGCTAGGAATACATACACAATTATAGTGAATCCTGGGTTCAAGGATGGCATGTAGAATATTGTTTTTTGTTCTTTGTAGGGAGTATGGATGGAATTTAGATGCCTGGGTTAAGCCAGGTCTAGTGGTATAAGCCTATAATCTCAGCTACTTGGTAGGTTCCAGGTTTACCTGGGTTCAAGGTCAGTCTAAGAAATTTAGTGAGAAACTATCTCAAAATTCTAAAAGTTAATAAAAATGGGATGATGGTGATATGATTTGTCAGGTAAAGACACTTGTTGCCAAGTCTAACAACCCGAGTTTGAGCCCTTGAATTCACATGGTGGAAAGAGAGAACCAATTAGTATAAGTTGTCCTCTGACCTCCACCTATGTGCACCCCCCCACACACAAATAACTAAAGAAATGGAACAGATTTTTAAAAACTAGAAAAAAGAGCAAATAGTTTTGTAGCATGAATCTAATTGCTCTTAATAATAAAAATCTGGAGTCAGATACCAGGATAAATGCTGAATAATCAGAGAAGCCAAAGAGCCAGTCACTGGAGAGATTTTTTTTAAACCTCTAATGAATCCTCAAACCTAAGGGGGGCAAGATACTGTCTACATGAATCCTCAGACTGAATCTTGCCTTCCTGTCTTCTCCTATCTTATATTCCTCTGCCCAGCAATATCACTTCCTGTCTGCACCTCTCTGGTCCTGGGATTAAAGGATTAGGTCACCAACACTTGGCTTTGTTTCTCATTTAGATTGATTCAATCTCATCTGCCTCAGTCTCCCGAGTTCTAGTGGTGTGTGCCACCACTGCCTGGCCTCTATGGCTAACTGATGTGGCTAGCTCTGCACTGTGATCTTCAGGCAAGCTTTATTCGTTAAAACACAAACAAAATATTACTACACAATTTCAAACCCTAAAGGAAACAATAAAGATTAAGTATAAATTAATAAGAATAGAGACCAACAATGTACAACAAATCCAGCTATCAATAAATCTAAAAGTCTTTTGAAGATCAATGCTACTGGAAAAGTTTTGGATATAGGGCCAAGAATATAAAAGTAACAAAAGTTACAAAAACATTAAAAATATTAAAGAAACATGGTAAAACTTCAATGACTAAAATAAAGAGTAGAAGATATTAAACTTGACCCCTCAAAAAGCATACAAAGCATGCAAAAACATTATACTCACTCCAGTTTTTGGTGCTGTGTGACTGAATATAGGGTTATAGGAAAACTTTTGGCAACCATGAAGGGTTTTTGAATATACAACAAGAAAAATTAATTCTGATCCATATGCCAATAGATATGCTAAGGTGGAAGAAGGGGCTCTGCTCCTAGACAGAGAACTATAGGCACCTAACGATTGCTGAGAAAGGGAGACTTAGTCTCTACCAGGAATGAACCCCCTAATTGCTTACTCAGTACCAAGTTCCTGAAATACTATATGTTGACTGAGTTTTCTGTCCTGCCCGGTTCCCGCTGTCATTAAGTCCCCCTAAAAATCACACAGAGGTCTGTTAATGATACACTGATTGACCCATTAGCTCAGGCTTCTTATTAACTCTTATAACTTTTATTAACCCATTATTCATGTTAGCCACATGGCTCAGTACCTTTTTCAGCAGTGTAGTCACATCTTGCTTCTTCTGTATCTGGGCAGGACTGTAGAGGGATCTTCCCTCTTCCCAGAATTCTCCTGTTCTCATTGACCCATCTCTACTTCCTGTCTGGTTGTCCCACCTATACTTCCTGCCTGGCTACTGGCCAGTCAGCCTTTGTTTAAAACTTAATTTACAGAATATAGACAATTGTCCTGCACCAAATATACATATGAGAAATAGACAGACTTGAGAGGGAGTGGAAGAGCTTGTATGGAGGAAAGGGAAGAAAGAAATGATGTAATTATATTTTAAGTAAAATAAAAAATAGGCCTAAAGCAGGAGTCTAGGTGCCAGGAGGCATAATGCTAGTGGGCTGCCAGCTGAGCCAACCAACTGTGAGTGCCAGGTGAGAGTACACCTAAGCCATAATTCCGAGTTATTTTCAGTGCTCCCTAACTTTTTAGCTGATGGACCAGAGAAAGATCTTAGCAAGGCTATCACAAAATGGCACTTCTCAGTTGTAAGAAGTCATTGGCCAAGAAATAGAATAGTAAATTAGAAAAAATATACACCATAGCACCTTCATATGAGTTTGAGCACACTAAATGTGAGCTTGATAGACTTTGGAAACTACTTGATAGAATTTTGCAAGAAAAGAAATCTTCTGTGGACTGAGGGAAAATCCTTCAGAAGATTCATTTCAGCCCTATGGAAAGACAAAGGTCAAGAGCTTGCATGGTAATATTTCAACTGTGTTGAGCAAAGTGCTGGTGATGAAACTCATTGGTGGTTTGGGAACTGGCAAGAGTTGCAAGCCCCAAAAATGCTGGTTAATATAAGAAATGAGAACACCTTTTTGGATCTGGCTGTTAAGCAAATAGAACATTTGAACAAAACATATGATACAGATGTTCATCTTGTTTCAATGACCTCTATTAACATGGATGGAGATACAAAAAAATCCAGAAGTATTTTACATTCAATGCAATCATTGTTGTGGGAAATTCTTTTTTGTTGTTTATTTGTTTGTTTTTTGTTTATTTGTTTGTTTTTCTTTTTGTTCTTTTTTATTTATTTATTAAAGATTTCTGTCTCCTCCCCGCCACCACCTCCCATTTCCCTCCCCCTCCCCCAATTAACTCCCCCTCCCTCTCCAGCCCGAAGAGCAGTCAGGGTTCCCTGCCCTGTAGGGAGTCCAAGGGCCTCCCACCTCCTTCCAGGTCTAGTAAGGTGAGCATCCAAATAGCTTAGGCTCCCACAAAGCCAGTACGTGCAGTAGGATCAAAACCCAGCGCCATTGTTCTTGACTTCTCAGCAGTCCTCATTGTCTGCTATGTTCAGCGAGTCCGGTCTTATCCCATGCTTTTTCAGACCCAGTCCAGCTGGCCTTGGTGAGTTCCCGATAGAACATCTCCATTGTCTCAGTGTGTGGGTGTACCCCTCGCGGTCCTGAGTTCCTTGCTCGTGTTCTCTCTCCTTCTGCTCCTGATTTGGACCTTGGGGTTTCAGTCGGGTGCTCCAATGTGGGACTCTGTTTCTGTCTCCTTTCTTCGCCTGATGAAGGTTAATATCCAAGAGGATGACTATATGTTTTTCTTTGGGTTCGCCTTCTTATTTAGCTTCTCTAGCATCACGAATTATAGCCTAATGTCCTTTATTTGTGGCTAGAAACCAATTATGAGTGAGTACATCCCATGTTCCTCTTTTTGGGTCTGGCTTACCTCACTCTGGATAGTGTTTTCTATTTCCATCCATTTGTATGCAAAATTCAAGAAGCCATTGTTTTTTACTGCTGAGTAGTACTCTAATATGTATATATTCCATACTTTCTTCATCCATTCTTCCATTGAAGGGCATCTAGGTTGTTTCCAGGTTCTGGCTATTACAAACAATGCTGCTATGAACATAGTTGAGCATATGCTTTTGTTGTATGATAGGGCATCTCTTGGGTATATTCCCAAGAGTGGTATTGTTGGGTCCAGGGGTAGGTTGATCCCGAATTTCCTGAGAAACTGCCACACTGCTTTCCAAAGTGGTTGCACAAGTTTGCATTCCCACCAGCAATGGATCAGTGTACCCCTTACTCCAATGTGTAGCCCAGGCTGGCCTCGAACTCGTGATCCTCCTGCCTCTGCCTCCTTCAGCAAATCCTACTGGCGTGTGCCACCACAACCGGCTGTTGTTTGAAATTCTATATCTTCAATCAAAGCAGGTACTGGAGGATTAATAAATAATCTTTACTTTCTGTAACAATGCTGGTCACCCTCCATGGCATGGTGATGTCTGTCTCAGTGTCTACAGCTCTGGCTTGCTTGATACCACTTTAAAGAAGGCAAAGAGTATATTTTTGTGTCTTAGTGTCTTAGTTTCTCAGTGATCTTTATATTCTTAATCACCTGATGAACTTACCCTTGGGAAATGAGGCGAATTTGTCACGAAGTCACAAATAACCTATGGATTTTTCTTGCAGCAAGCAGTTAAAAGGTCACAGAAACAGAATACCATTGACACGAAAAATCATTGTGAATCCAAAGTTGTTGGAAGGAGGCTTGGCTGTCATTCAGTTAGAAATTGAAATTGGACCTGTAATTAAAAGTTTGGAGAGTTCTTTAGGTATTAATGGCTCAGGAAGTTGTTTTTTTGTTTGTGAAGACCACATCAGCTCTCTTGGTTATGATGTCAAACTTCTGTAGCTTTAGTTCAGAATCTTTAACCATGAATAAAAAATGAGAATTTCCTACACTACTTTTGGTTAAATTGGGAAGTTCTTTTATTAAGGCTTAAAATTGTCTAAGAAAATTTGAAAGAATACCACATATGCTAGAATTGGACCAATTATTGTTTCAGGAGCTGTGACATTTGAAAAATGCTTCATTAAAAAACAGTTATCATTATTGCAAATCATGGTGAGAAAATTGATATCTGTGTGGAGCAGTATTAGAGAATGAGGAAATCTTCCTATCTGGACTATTGAAATAAAACCTTGCCCGATACTTTGTGCTAATTGTAAACTAAAGTATCCTATAAAATTCTGAAATAGGCAGGTACTTTGTTATTTTGAACTCTGCAGTGTTGATTTTTAAAGCAGAGTTTTATATAATATGCTTTGAGGAGAAGGAAAGCACAGATGGGGCAATATGTTCCTTCTTTCGGGAAGATTCTAAAATGGAGTTCATCTTAAAGTGCAATATTGTTTAATTTTATAGCTGGATCAAATTCTGCGAGAAGGTCTTTTATAGGAGCTCCAATGATGGTCACTTTGAATTACCTGTGATTTCAAAAATAAAGTGCTAAAACAATAAAAAGAGGAAAGATTTGCCAGATATATTCCCCAACTGTTGTGTTTTCCTATTCCAATACTTGATAAATAATAAGAAAAGAACAACTATAAACCAGTATACCTCATAAATGTAAATACAAATTGTTAAACATGATATTAGGAAATCAATACCATAACATATAAAAATAATTTTAGCGCCAAGGACAAATGAGATCATTCCCAGGAATGCAAGCTGGGTAATCCCAGGTTGGGCAAATCATGGTAAGATTGACTTTATCAAGGTTGAATAGAAATCATGAACAGAAAATTAATAAAGAATATTTACTTCCTGTAACAAAGGTTGCAATCTTTAGTAATATATATGTCAGTTTCTACAACTCTGACTTGCTTGGCATTTTTAGAATATGGACAAAATGAGTGCCTCAGTGATCTTTATATTCTTTGGACATTTTGGAAAACCTCAGCTATTCAGATATTAAACTGTGTACTTCAAAACAAATCTAACTAAAAGGAGAAACCACAAAGAATTTAGAGAATCAATTGAGATAAAAAAAAATTAGCACAGCAAAATGTAGCAGGATTGGGTAGCATTGTGGCCTTCTAAGGCCACTTATAGGTTTAAAAGAATGTATTAGGAAATCAGTCGAAGCAATACACCATAGTGATAGAATGATGTATAAAACATAATTACTTTACTAGCAGTAAAATTAAAGAAATCCAAATACTCCTTTATGGCTGAAATCATTAACATATTAGTAATAGAATGGGACATTTGCAAAAGATACACAGCTAACACAGTACTTAAAGGACAAGACTAAATTCATTCCCCCCATATGTAAGGAAAAGAATGGTTACAAAGCAGGGGGTGTTTGTTTGTTAATTTTTGTCATCTTTATGTAACACTGTTTTGGAGTTTCTAGACAGTCTAACTAGGCAAAAAAGAAGACATAAAGGACATTAATATTGTCAAGGAAGAATAAAATATGCTTATTTATTGAAAGCATGTTTTTATGTAGAAATTTACCATATAATAACAAAACTGTTACAGCTACTGAGTTAAGAAAGATTAAAGACTTATATGTCATTATAAAAATAACAGTTGTGGCCATGTATGGTGGTAGCTGTCTATTATTAGCAGAAGGATGGCAAGTTCAAGTCTAGCCTAGATTACATAGTAGGAGCCTGTCTGAAAAACAAATAAGTCTTTTCTGCATGCTATCCTAAAATTTCTACACAAGCAATCCAAATTGAAATTAAGAAAACAGTTTTATATATTATAGCATCTAGGTTAGAGATTTAGCTTAGTGATAGAGCAGGCACAAAGCCCTGGATTTGGCTCTCAGCTCTGAAAAAAATTACAGAAAGATTAATAAAGGCAGCATTACAATATCAGAATAATAATCTGTTAGGAATACATTAACAATATAAGAACAAGATCTGCACACTGTAGAATTAAAAACATTGCAGTTTTTTTAAAAAGAACATTAAATGTAAAGAGGAACATTCTATGTCCATTTATTGTTAAGGTAACAGTTCTCTCAAAACTGATCTATTGATTCAACATAATATCTATCTAAATCCTAGCAGAAATGTTTGCAGCATTATTTTTCATAATGCACAAAAGTTAGAAATAGCCCAAATTTTTATCAAGGAATGGATAAGTAATATGTGGTTTGCCCTGACAATAATATCATTTATGTGCAAGAAGAAATAAAGTACCAATTTATGGTATAACTTGGATAAACCTTCAAAAAGACTGCTTATTGTGTGATTCATTTATATTTTAGTCTTCAGAACAGGTATATTCATCAATATAGAAAGCAGATAGGTGGTTGCATAAATCTTAGTAAAAGATTAGGGAAATTGATAGTAACTGTGAATAGTCACCAGTGATTTCCTGTGGTAAAAGGAACATTCCAAAGTTGAGGTAAAAATAGAAAGAAATACATGCTGTAGCAATATATGAATAAATGTGAATTTACTAAAACTCACTTGTTAATTTATCTTTAAAAAGTATGAACTTGGGGCTGGAAAGATGGCTTAGAGTTTCTGAGCATGTGCAGCTTTTGCAGAGGACTCTAGCACCCGTGTTGGGTGGCTCACAAATAACTCTTAAATAAGATCTTTATAGAATATTAAAATGGGTGAATTTTAGTGTGTAAATTACATTTTAGTGAAGCTATTATAGAAACATAAATGGTCCCGAATCTATAGGCTCTGAGCCATTTTCTAGAAATATGGCAAAATCAAGGAAGTTCGTGATTAGAATGGCCAAATATACAACTAATATCTAGTTTTAATTTTCTACTAATTTGCTCTCGATAACTCTGATTGTCCCTCTAACCCCTGCCCAGCATGATAACTAGAATAATCTTTCAGCAGCCTCTGACTGACAAAGCTGTATTTTTTTTTTAAAAATCATCTTTCCATCTTTGCATCATTAAAACCTGCACAGTTCTATCCAGTGAACTGCAACAACAGCTGAACCTCCATTTTAATGTGCATGCGAGTCCTAAGGCCAGCCCGCAGAAGCTGTTCAGTGTCATCTTTGGATTTTACTTTCACAGTCTTCAGTATGTGAAGCCGGCAGTAGCTGTATGTGATAAGCTCAGTTTCTATTGCCCCTCCAGAATGTTTATTTCTCTCCATCACCCAGACATTCTATGAAATCTATAGTATAATTTTATTCTGTCACAGTGCTGTCTGCAATAAAATAATGTTTAATATGGTTTATCATAGTTGAAATTTGTGTATATGGAAGAAGGCTGGGAAGAAGCTATTTAAGCATAGACAAATAACAGAACATCTGCAGCCCTTCAACAGGAGAACCTGTTTGCTTTTAATCTTTAGGAGTTCAGAATTAGCTTCAGACTGAACAGTTGAAAAATTTACATTGGAATATACCAAAATATTCCAGAAGGTAGGGGTGGAGGAAGCTGGGGTGAAGTGGAAATGCTCTCTTCCAAGGGCAAAACGGGTGCTTTCAGCAGCCAGCAGCAGGCACTGCAGGCTCAGGAGACCCAGAAAGGATTCCAGGTCTTTCTGTAGCCTGTGCAGGCGTGTAGAGCAGCACTGGTACTGTTGTTTTCAAATTGCCTCCTAGTGAACAGAAGACTTAGCTGTAGGAAGAGAACCGTCAGCCTGAGGAAATCAGCATGCACTATAATCTGAAAGTCAAGGGACCTTTACGGGCTGTTCAGTGTTTTGATGGAATTAATGCTCTTTAGTGAGGTAGCCACTAGTCACATGTTCCATTAGAGATTAAATTATCTAAAATTTAAGGAAATGAAAAATTCCCCTCATCACATTAGCCACATTTCAAGCGCTCAGTGGCCAAGTGAACTTAGTAGCTACCATTGTGAACAGTGTAGACAGAAAACTTGGTTATTATGTGCAGTGTAGACAGCAAACTTTATTATCTTTGCAAACTCTTTTACTCCTCTGCACAATGCTCCTTCATCTCGGACACTGAAAAATGTTGTTTGGCTTTTCGTTTGTTTGTTTGTTTGACCCCTTTATCTTACAAGCAGGGGAACTATATTTGATTTAAAAATGTGCATTTTGGGGATTGCATTTGGGCTCAAATTGTTATTAGGCTGTAGCTCCTAGGACTTGCCTAGAGTCCACTCTCAGGACCCAGTAGGCTGTATGAAGAACGTTTAGAATTCCCAATGTCTAGGCAACAGACAGATCAAGTTAGTCAGGATTTCAGTTGTTTGGGAGACAAGGCATCAGGGTTTTCTTTATTTATTTGATTGACTTTAGAAAAGAGTTTACTTTTGCTTTAGAGTTCTCTTAGCTGTATAGAAAAAATTGAAAAGCAAGTAGAGAGAGTTCATGTAAATTCCAAACTCATTTTACCCTTATTATTTATTAGCATCTGACTTTATTGTGACAACTTGTCACAATTCATAAACTAAACCTAACAAATTATTATCAATACCAGATATACTTTTGATTTTCTTAATTTTTACCTATTATAATTTTTGTCTCTCAACATAGATACCTGTTATCGAGCATGCCTCTTTTGGCTTCTCTTGAATTAGATGGCTTCTAAGTTTTCTGGCTTTTGATGATCTTGAGAGTTTTAAGGAGTAATGGGTATTTTGTAGGATGCCCTTCAGTTGTGTCTGTCCTGGTGCTTTTCTCATAACTAGAGTGAGGTTGTGGGTTATGATGCATGCTGTAAAGGTACAGTGTCACTTTAATCACATCATTCAAAAGCATAGTCACCATGACTCAACTCTCTCTAAACAACAAGACATCTTTTTAGCTTGTTCTACCATGAGTCACTTCTCCTGCTGGCATTTTGGGAGAAAGTCACTGTGTTTAGAAAGCATACAGAATTAGTCTCCATTTCCTTGAGGGGGAGACACTTACAAAGTACTTGAATTTCTTGTGTGAGTGACTTGTGTCCTCTCTCCTTCACTTATTAAATAATTTATTTTATAGTACAGACTCATGGAAATTTATTTTACATGTTGAGATGTATTCTCATAATAAATTACTTATTGTATCACTACAATTCTCTACTTCCAGGTATTACAAACTGTTTCAACTAATTTTTATCCTTCTGGAAGACCTCCTCAATGTAATATGGAGACTTTGAACTCTTATGTTATGGTGCTACCAATGATCATATCCAAACTAACTTTGACAAGGATTTCTTGTTTTCTCAGTTGGTGAATGGCATTTGAGGCCAAGATTTAGATACTGTATTTGTTGTTACTGGACTGTTATTTTTTCATATCAGCTGACAGAAATAAGAAACATGACTATATAATAACCTCGTATCTAACACATACCTGTACACAAATATTTTTAATGTAATGAGCTGAACATGCTTTCCTATTGATATTTGTAATTTTCTACTACCATGCAGCTCCTCTTGGTCAACACCACTGCATATTCTCACACAGGAACCTGACACCTATCACATGCCTCCATACATCTCTTTACTTCTACAGTATATACACAGTGAACTTAGAGTTGGTAATCCATGTCCCTGTGTAGAAGCAGCAGCGGGCTGCATTCCTGCTGCCCAGCTCCCAGCCCCCTGGCTAGCTGATGCCCCAAAATAATTACACAGAGACTGTATTCATTTAAATACTGCCTGGCCCATCAGTTATAGCCTCTTATTGGCTAATTCTCACATCTTGATTAACCCATTACTAATAATCTGTGTAACACCACGATGTGGTGGCTTACTAGGAAAGATTCAGCATGTCTGACCTGGTGGCTGCCTCCATGGCATCTGACCTCGCATCCCTTCTTCCCAGCATTCTGTTCTGTCTACTCCACCCACCTATGTTCTGACCTATCAGGCCAAAAAGTTTCTTTATTAATTAACCAATGAAAGCAACAAATAGGCAGATGACCCTCCTCCATAACCCTGTGGCAAATACATGCATCAACTTGAGTATAGTGCTTATACACAGTTTCTATTGTCGTTGGTCTTACCAACTAAACTCGAAGTACTCTTTTTCAAAGTTAATTATATCAGCAACTCTCCCCTGGTCCCCTTTCAGTAAAGCTTGTTTAACACATTGGTAATACAGTAATACAGTTCTTTTTCACATGCATGTCATTTAAATATATTTGAAGTGATAAATAATTTTTTAAACTTACACAAGACTCATTTTTGTAAAATTCTATGGGTTTTAAGGAAAGACTAGCATTATGTATCCATAATTACATTATTTTTGTAGATAGTTTTGCTGTTCTACAAGATCTCCTATATTCACCATCTAGTTTCCTTTCTCATTCTACATCTTTGAAAACCATTATTTTTTCCACCTCTACATTTTTGCCTTTCCCTGAATGCTGAATAGATAAATGTATTCAGTAGATAGCCTCTTCAGATGCACTTTTTTCTCTTAGAAAATATATTTAATATTCACATATCCATTGTGGAATATTAACTTTAAGATGTGTTTCATTTTTTTACGCTGTGGAACCTTTGTTTAATGATGCAAAGATGTGTTGTATTCTTTTATGTTGCATTTCCTTAACTCTTTCAAACTGTGTTACTTTGCCTGTCCAAAACACCTGATTGTTCTAATAAAGAAATGAATGTTGAATAGCAAGGCAGGAGAGAGGGATACATAGGGCTTCCAGGCAGATAGAATAAATAGGAAGAGAAATCGAGCTTGAAAAAGGAAAGGGAGGAGCAAGAAAAGGAGAAGGAAAGGAGGACTCCAGGAACCAGCCAGCCACACAGCCACACAGTCAGCCATGGAGTAAGAAGTGAAGAAAGACATGTAGAACAAAGGAAGATTTAAAAGCCCGGAGACAAAATAAAGTTAAAGAGAAATGGGATAATTTAAGTTAGAAAAGCTGACAAGAAACAACCCAAGCTAAGGCCAAGCATTCATAAATAAGAATAAGTCTCTGCATTTATTTGGAGCTGGGTGGTAGGCCCCAAAGAGTAAAAAAGAAAAAAAAAGCAACTACACACATCTTCCCATGTTTTCACAGCTCATTTCTATTTACTACTGAGTACTACTTAACCTACTGAAGGATGTGCCAGTTGTTTGATGGCCTTGGTGACAGTGAATAAAGCTACTTTCCACATTTATAACCTGGCCTTTGTTTGGGCAGACATTTTCAAATCAGTCAGTTAGATACCCAGGTGCTTGACTACCACATTCCATGGGAAAAAAAATTGTGTGTGGTATTATTAGAAGCTACCAAACTTCCCACACACAAAAAAAGAAAAACAAAACAAAATAACAATGTTGGGCTGTGGTGGCACAGCACTCAGGAGGCAGATCCAGCTGGATCTCTGAGTTCCAGGACAGCTTTGAAAGCTACAGAGAAACCCTGTCTCGAAAAACCAAAAAAAGAAAGAAGACAGAAAGAAAGAACCAAACTTCCAAGAGGTTATATTTCTACCACCAATGAATGAAAGGTTTTCTTCTTCTTCTTTTTTTTTTAGTGAGAATCTCACTGTTTAGATCAGTCTGCTGAACTCATGGTTATTTTTCTAACTCAGCCTCTTGTTTAATAAATTGTCAGTGTTTAGATCTTACTCATTCTGTTGCTTGTACTTTTCTGAAATCTTAATTTTTATATATAATTTGCATAAACTTTATGTTTTTACATTTCATTTTACAATTGGAAAACTTGTTAAATTTGTGTATATACCTTGGAACTGTAATCACGTTGATAACATAAATAGTTCATTACTTCTGTCCCCCAACACCATAGGTTGAATTTTTCTTAAAATTTAATAAAAATGGAAATAATTGTATGTTTTCTTTTCGTGTTTTAATGTGCAGCTAAAATTTTGGAAAATCATTCATTTTGTTGTATGGATCAGCAAGCATTTATTTAAAAATTTTATTTCCTTCAGTGGCATTGTTATTAACATATATAATTGTATAAAGGTTTTCATTATGACACTTTCATCCAGGCATGTAATGAACTTGGTTTGGACTCATATCGTCGTATCCTTTCCCCCTTTGTTCTTACACGTTCCTAGGAGTCTCTCCTTTTATTTTTATGTCTGTTTTTGTCTCCTAGTTTACAAATTTGAGAAAAAACAAGCAATGCTTTTGTTTAGGTGAACTGGTTTAATCACTTAGCACAATGATACTCAATTTCATTCATTTTCCTTCAAATGAAGTACTTTTGTTCTTTATGGCTAAGAAAGTAACACTGTGTGTATATCACACTTTCTATTTTTAAATGTCTTTTTAAAAATATTTTCTTTTATTTTATATATATGAGTGGTTGCCTGCATATATGTCTGTGCACCACATGCATGCCTGGTGTTGACAAAGGCCATAAGGGGATGTAAGATTCCATGGAATTAGAGTTACAGATGCTTGTGGACAGCCATGTGGTTTCTGGAAACCATGTCCAGCTCATCTGCAAGAATAGTAAGTAATTTTAACCATGGAGCTATCACTTCAGTCAAAATCACATTTTTCTTTTTCTTTTCATTCATTAATGGACACTTGGATGACTGATTGCATTATTTAGATATTTTGAATAGTAGGCTGGCATTGATATTTTGGGTAATTTTTTTCAGAAGTAGTTTGGCTGGATCAAATGAAAGTTCTAGTCTTAATTTCTGAGCAACTTCCATACTGATTTCTGTAATAGCTGAATTGATTTATGTCCTCACCTGCAGGTGAATATGGATTACTTTTCTCTGCATTTTTACTAGCTTTGATATTTGTTTTCTTGATGGTAGCCATTCTGACTGTGATGAGATGGAATTTTAATGTACTTTAATTTACATTTCCCTGGTGGCTAAGGATATCAGATATTTTCATGTATTTATTAGCTACTTGTATTTCATTTGAAAGCTGTCTATTCTGTTACATTATTGTGGATATTTGCTTTTATCTATTTTATCTTTGTTTTCAAAAATATTCTAGATATTAAACCCCTGTCAGATTTTTCCTCTCCATTTTTAGGTTATTTCTTTAGTATGTTGATTATTTCTTTTGCTCTGCACAAGTTTTTTCTTTTCTTTTTTGCCATTCTACTTGTCAATTATTTTATTTCCTGAGCTATTGGAGTTCTATTAATAAATCATTGCTTCTGCCTGGATTTTCAAGTGTTTCCTTTATAAATTCCACTAGTAGTTTAAAATTTCAAGTCTTATATTAAGTAAGGTCTTTGGTATATTATGAGTTGAATTTTGTATATGGAAAAAGATAGGGACCTAGTTTCAGTCTTCCACATACAGATATCCAGTTTTCTCAGCATCAAGAATTGGATGTTTGTAGCTGTTTGAGCTTATTTTTGCCTCTTCCAGTTGATCATATTAGTCAATATATCTGTTTTTATTCCAAGACCATTGCATGAGTCTTACTATTTCTTTTAAATATAGATAATAGTCAGGAATAGCTTGTTGAGTACTTTGGGTATGGGCCAAGGGGTGGTGTAACTGGTGATGTGGTAGATTTATTTTTAGGATTATCAGAAAATTAGCCTATAGTTTTCTTTTGTTGTTGCTGCTTATCCAAACTTTTGTATCCTGGTAATAATAGCCTTGTTGAATGAGTATAGAAATGTTTCTTATGCTTCTATTTTGTGTGATAGTTTTGAGGAGCATCAGAACAAATACTTCTTTAAAGACTGGATAGAATTCAGATTGTTGAGTTCATCCAGTCCTGAACTGTTGGGAGATTTATGTTTATCATTTCAAACATGTTGCTTATTGTTGATATGCTTATGTTTTCTTTTTAACTATATCTTATTGGTTCAATTTACAGGACATTTATGTATAGAAATTTATTTATTTCATTTACATTTCCTAGTTTATGTGAGTACATGTTTTCAAAATATTATTTAATAATTTTCCAAATTTCAGTGGAATCCTTTTTTGTTCCTTTAACTTAAAATTTTAAATCAAAACACAAAGAAATTAGTTTTAATATATATAAAATCATACTATATATATATATATATATATATATATATATATATGCCATTGTAATTTGTTCTGTTCATCAGTCTGCCATTTTTCAACCCCAGTAGGCTCCAACCCTTCTTACTGGTCCCTGCTTGTTACTGAGATAGTTCTCTCTCTGCTTTCATGTAACATATATGACGTCATCCTCTTTTATTCTCATTCCTGCTTTCATATCTTTCCATTCACTCTCATGGTCCCTCTTCTACTTTCAATACACACACACACACACACACACACACACACACACACACACACGTGCACATGCATGCATGCTCATGCACAAGTTCAAACTCAGCAAGGTAGCATGTGTCATTCTCTCTAGCTTATTTTGCTTAACATAATAATTTGCATTTATATGTGTTTTCCTACAAATGCCAAAATTTATTTTTATTTATGCCTGAAAGATCCTTTGTGTGTGTGCTACCTTTCCTGTGTAAGTCTTATGCTGATGTAATATATAGGATGCTTCCATTTGTTGGCTGGGCTGGGTAGTGTCACAATTAACCTAATGCGATGGTATACCTATAGTGTGTTGATTTATAGTCCTTTAGGTATATACTGTACCCACAAGTGGTAAAATTGGATCATATTGAAGTTATAGCTTAGAGTTTTTGAGGTATCTCCACAGTGGCTGGAGTGGTAGTGATGCAGTTTACATGCCCACAAGTAGTATGCAAGAGTTCCTCCTTACTCACCTCAGCAGCTGCTGTCATCCTTTGTTTTCTTGGTCACAGCCACGATAACTTGTATGAGATCTCAAAGCAGATTTAATTTGAATTTATTTAATGGTTAATGATATTAAAAACAAAATATTTTTGACTCTTTTTACTTCTTTTGATGATAGTCTATTCAGAGAAGTATTCCATTTATTGATTAAATTATCTTTAAAAAATTTCAGACCCTTAACATATTCTAGATATTAATATTCATTAGATGTTTAGTTAGTAAAAATATTTTTTCAATCTACATGTTGTCTCTGTATTTTTACTATTTTTTGCGTGTGCATAAATAAATATTTTTTAACTTCACAGGATCCCATTTGTGATGGAGGAGGCTCATCTGTCTATGTGTTATTCTCATTGGTTAATAAAGAAACTGCCTTGGCTTTTTGATAGGGCAGGATTTAGATAGGTGGAGCAGACAGAACAGAATGCTGGGAGAAAGAAAGCATAGTTGGTCAGATGCCATGAAGCTAGCCGCCAGATCAGACATGCTGAATCTTTCCCGGTAAGCAATCACTTTGGGGTGGTACACAGATTATTAGAAATGGGTTAGTCAAGATGTGAGAGTTAGCCAGTAAGAGGCTGAAACTAATGGGCCAGGCAGTGTTTAAATGACTACAATTTGTGTGTTGTTATTTCGGGTGTAAAGCTAACCATGTGGGAGCTGGATGGGACGATAAGCAGGCCTGCCCACAGCTCCTTCTACACATTTGTCTATTCTTTCAGTTATTTCCTTTGCTATTGGAGTTCTTTGCAGGATATATTTGCTTATCCCTATATCCTGAAGCATTTTTCTCTTCGCTGTTCCAAAGTTTCAAGTTTGACATCTAGATTCTTTACCCTTTCTGAATTGAACTTTGTAAAGGATGAGAGACATGGGTCAAGTTTCATTTGTCTACAAATAGATATCCAGTTTCCTTTTTCAACATATGCCTTTTACTTTCATTGAAAATTAGATTGCTCTAGCTTTATGGGTTCACTTCTGGGCCTTCTATTCTATTTCAGTTTTTGTGCCAGTAACATACAGTCTTTGTTACTATAGTTTTGTAGTGAGGTATGAGATAAGGTGTTGGGATAACTATTGGATATTTTTGAGTTGGATTTATGTGACTATTCACTATTTTTTGTTTATGTGCATGAAATTCAGAATTTTTCTAGATTCTAATGAATCACATTAGAATTTTTGATGGGGAATGAATTAAATCACATTGGAGAATATAACTTTTTATATGATTTTAATTCTGTCAATCTATGAACATAAAAGCATGATGGTTAGTATTAATTTTTATCTTTAACACAATTTAGAATCATTTAGAAAAGAAGCTTCTAGGCATGCCTGTGAGATATACCTGAATTAGGTTAATTGAATGACAAGACCCAATTCAACTTTGGGTATCATGAACTGGGGAAAAGAGGGAGAAAGAGAGTTGAATACAGTCATTCATTGTACTTTGCTTCCTGTCTGTAGATACAGTGTGACAGTTGCTTCAGGCTCCTGTTGCTATGACTTCCCTACCATGATGTTTTTTTTTTTTTTTTTGGTTTTTCGAGACAGGGTTTCTCTGTGGTTTTGGAGCCTGTCCTGGAACTAGCTCTTGTAGACCAGGCTGGTCTCGAACTCACAGAGATCCGCCTGCCTCTGCCTCCCAAGTGCTGGGATTAAAGGCGTGCGCCACCACCGCCCGGCTACTTCCTACCATGATGTTTATACTGAAAAAGTGTAGTAAGATTGAAGGGGAGGAGCCAGAGAGATAAAGAAAAATGCTGCAAAACAGGACATTCTAAAACATTTACTCTGGGTTCTTGAAACTTGGAGAAATGGTTTGGTAGGATTCTGGACTCTTGATTTTTCTGTGGCTAATGTCACCATTCAGTATCTATTGGAGAAGTGCTCCACATTCTCTAGAGCTCTCTTCATTGTAGGAGCTCCTACTTTTGGGTTCCCAGTTTTGCTTTGTAGTTTATGATTTGAGCAGGTTACCTGACCCTCCTGAGGCTTCCCATTGGGCTCACAACCACTCATAACTCCAGTTCCAGGGGATCCAGTGCTCTCTTCTGACCTTTGTGGGCACTTGACATGCAGATGATCACATACATACATGCAGGCAATATGCATATCCATAAAACTAAATACAAACATCTGAAAGAAGCTAACAAGATAATTTGTGCTTTCAGCATGTAACCTAATACCAACTTTCCAAATCAGTCAATCAGCCTGGCAGAATGTTTAATATAGGTGTGGCTTTTTATGGGAACTTATTTCACAGACTTTTCTTCTCTTTCCCAGGTTTGCCTGGAATTCACAATGCTTCTGCTTCTGCCATCCAGGTGCTAGGAACTGTCATTCACCAACATGTCTTGTAAGATCCCTCTAATTTTTAAAAGTCATGTAACTTCCTTCTTAGAACCACTTCTTTGTATTCCTGTAGTTATGCATATTATGTCTTTATTTTTATTTGACTCTAGAAAGTTTTTGTATCCCCACAATTTCATCAGTGGCATACTGCTTGTTAAAATATATATTGTTTAATCTCTTCATGTTTATGTATTTTCTGTAATTTTCTTTTGTTTTAAGATTTATTTATTTATTATGTATACAATATTCTGCCTCCGTATATGCCTACATGCCAGAAGAGGGCTCCAGATCTCATTACAGATGGTTGTGAACCACCATATGGTTGCTGGGAATTGAACTTATGACCTCTGGAAGAGCAGTCAGTGCTCTTAACCACTGAGCCATCTCTCCAGTCCATTTTCTGTTATTTCCTTTTTATTTTATTTTATTTTATTTTATTTATTTATTATGTATACAATATTCGGTGTATATGCCTGAAGGCCAGAGGAGGGCACCAGACCTCTTTACAGATGGTTGTGAGCCACCATGTGGTTGCTGGGAATTGAACTCAGGACCTTTGGAAGAGCAGTCAGTACTCTTAACCACTGAGCCATCTCTCCAGCCCCCCATTTTCTGTAATTTTCTTTGCTGCTTATTTCTACTCTTATTCTACTGAAATATGAGAATTTACAAGAAATTATTTCATATTATTGAGCTTATTAAGACTTGCTTAATGTTCTAAGAATGATGTATTTTGTAGAAGTTTCATGTCCTCTGCACCAAACATGTGGCTGTTCCAGTGGAATATTTGTTAAGTCACTTTGTTTTGTAGGTCATTTAACTCTGATTTTTTTTTGTTGATCTTTCGTTTAGATGACCTATCCATTGGTAACAGTGTGGGTATTGAAGTCATCTACTATTATTGTGTCAGGTTCTATCCATGCATTACCATTTATTTTGTGAAATTGACTGCATTAACATTCAATGTATATACATTTAAACCAGTACACCAATTGCCTTGGAGAATTAAATGTTTGATCTCCTTTCAGGCTTGCTTTCATTTAATCCTTACTTTCTATGCTCCTGTTCCTGCTTTATGAAAAGAAAATGCTAAAACTGGGGAGTTTATGACTTTTAAAGTTTTATGAGGGCTGTCAGGTAATAGTTTCCTTTTACTTTTCGAGAGGAGTGAATATAGACATTTGAAATAATGCTGGAAATGTATTAAGATTATAATGACTCACAGTCATGGACAAAATGCTTTATGAGTTATGAGAAGACTATGAACCTCTTGGATGGCCAAGGGTAAAATGCTGTTTTATTTTATTAATAATTTTACTTGTTCTTGATAATTTTATATATGTGTATAATGTATTTGTATCATATTCATCATCTATTGGCCTCAATTACCCTCTTTCTCCAATGCTGGAACCCTTCTTCTTTCCAACAAGTTCCTCTTCCTACTTTCATGTCTTTTTATGTGATTAGATAAGTTTAATTTGGGGTTACTATAGGCTTACTAATGAAAGAACATGAACATGAATGAAGAGTTATTAAATGAAACATGGACAATTTGCTAGTAGGTACAAAAGGAAGTGACTTCCTCTCCCTTTAGTAGGAGGCTGCTTATATTTTCCTGGCTGCTTAGCCCTGAAATAACACACAGAAACGATATTATTTCCAATAGTGTTTGGCCAACATCTTAAGCATAGTTTAGGCTAACTCATGTCTTAAATTAAACCATTTTTACTAATTTGTGTATAGACATGTAGCTGTGGCTTACCGGGTGAAGTTTTAGCACATCTGTTCCCAGAAGTGGCTACTTGGCATCTGCCGACTCTAACTTCATTCTCCCAGCATTCACTTTAGTTTGCCCTGCCTAGCTCTTGTTATTCTGCCCTGTGTAGGCCTAAGACACTTTATTAACCAGTGGTATTCACAGCATCCAGAGGGGATCCCATATCACCTCCTCTATCAGCAATTAATTTCCATTTATACATCAGGGAGGGGTGAGGCATTATCAGCCCTTCCTTTATGTATGATTGTCTTTGGGTTTCTATTGCTGTGAAGAGACACCATGACCACAGCAACTCTTATAAAGGAAAAACATTTAATTGGGCTTTCTTACATTTTCAGAGGTTTGGTCCATTATTATCATAGTGTAACATGGTGGTGTGTAGGCAGACATGGTGTTGAAGAAGTAGATGATGGTCCTATATCTTGATAGGCAGGCAACAGGAAGTAGTGGTCTGAGATACTTGGTATGGCCTGAGCATAGATGAGACCTCAAAGTAGATCTCCATAATGACATACTTCCTCCAAGAAGACCACAATTACTCCAAAAGGCCATACGTCCTAATAGTGCCTCTCCCTTTGGGGGCCATTTTCTTTCAAACCACTGCATTAATGTGGATATGATCCAGTTTGTGAAGATAATCATAACTGCTATGAATTCCTCAGTGCAATGGCTATATTATATCCAGAAGATAGCATTTCATACTAGTCTTCCTTATGACTCATTCCTTGTTGCTCCTCTTCTATGATAATCTATGAACCTTGGAGAGAGTGACATAGATATTCTCTTTATGGCTGAGCACTTTATAGTCACTTTGTTTTGGCACTTTGATCAATTTTGAGTCTCTGCATTAACTACTACCTAATGCAAAAAAGATGCTTTTCTGACCTGTGTTGAGAGCAGCACTGATCTATAGCTATAATCTCATAAACTTTTAGAAAGCAGTTTAACAGCATATCCATTTAGCAAAACAACAGTGGTAAGTCCTCCTTCAGGATTTTGATCTCCCCAGCCTTGAGTTTTTGATTATGTTTACGATATGTAATTTTTCTCCTATGGAGTAGGCCTAAAGTCCAATCAGAAGGAATTCGTTACCATTAAAACAGTCATGCCACTCTTGTATTAGTGGGCACATGTTTCCTTGCACATTGGTATTGTGTAGCACATAGGGTTTACTGCTAGATAGACTATTGTATTGATGAATATTCTCCCTTCCCAGCCCACATAGCACCATCTTGCACAAAGAAAGCTATCCAGTATGGAGAAAGGTTCCTGGTTTTACCATCTAGTTCTGGTGAGCACTTAAAAGTAATAACAATTTCCTATATTATTTCGAGGGCCTCTGGGGTCTTCTTGACCATCACTAATAGGAATAAACCTGATACTTGTTAAGGAGATTTTTGTTTAATAACAGCATCTCTTAGAACATCATTTTATACCCGTAAAGTATACTTCTGTCTGTTTAAGTTATTTTTATTTTAGCTATATTTTTAAACCAGCTTATAAAATAGAGGGCTTCCATGTAACTTTTTTATAGTTCTTAGTTTGGATCATATCAATCATTAGTCAAGAAAATATCCCACAGATTTGCCCACAGGACAATCTGGTGGCTCCATTTTCTCAATTGGCATTCCCTCTTCTCAAATTATTTTAATCTGTGTTAAATTTACATACAAACTATCTAGCATACCTCATGTCTTTTCTTCTGGGTATAATGTCTTTTGAGATGTTTTTCTCATTTCTATGTTTTATGAACTTTGGTGATGTTATGTAGTGGTATGTTTTTATGTGGTTAGTCTATTTTGGGTGTGCTTCAGATTATATATTTATTGTTTTCAATAAGTTTGGAAAATTCTAGTAATAATTTATCTATTTATTGTCTGTATTTGTTATCTATATCTGTCTTTAGCCATCACCTATATAACGTGTTCCCTTTTATTTTTGTGGCAATACAATAAATGTGTATGAAAACTTGAACTTCTAAGAATAGACTGAGTGGGGTTTGTCGTTCTTTATAGAGTGTTGGGCTTTATCCTGTTATGCAAGGATGTATTCACTGGGCTTCTTTCTGAGGACCACTGGACCTCTGTACTCAAATGTGTTCTTTCTTGATTATCATTTCCATTCTAATATAATATTATCACCTCAATCATTACCATAGAGCATTTATTATGATTATCTTTGAGCCAGGAGCCTTTGTGACTATATTCTTCTCTGTTGAATGTGCTTTACTAAGTAACCATGAGTTGTTAAGCAATTTAAGATATATTTGCTGTTAGCACTTCCCCAGCTGTGCACATACTTTCTTTTGTGCTATTTATATGCCTATGTATTTGAGTATTGATGTTTGCCTAATAATGTAAAAATTAAATTTATTATGTCTACATGGGAGCCCATTTGTTGTAGGAGTCTACTTGTTTGTTCCCTGCTGCTCAACCCCAAAATAATCACACAGAAAATATATCATTTGCAATACTGTTTGGTAAATAGCTTAAGCATATTTCTGGCTAACTCATATCTTAAATTAACCCATCTGCATTAATATATGTATTGTCACGAGGCTGTGGCTTACCTGATAAAGTTCTGGTGTCTGTCTCCAGCGGGGCTACATGACTTCCCTCTCACCCCACCTTCTTTCTCCCAGGATTCAGTTTAGTTTCACCCACATAGCTCTGTTCTGCCCTGCTCTGCTATAGGCTCATAGCAGTTCTTTACTAATTGATGGTAATCACAGCATACAGAAGGGAATCACACAGCACCTCCCATTTTCTGTTTAAATAAAAGGGAAGATTTTCATTTTAACACAGAAAAATTACATATAACAAAACAGGTATCAAGTAATAACTGCAGTTACAATATTTATATTTACTTCATCTTTTATCATAACCAAGGAAAACTATAACTATTTTTCAACTCCATCAAAGATAGATATAATATTACCTAAATTAACAGGAAGTGCATTGTAAGCAACTTCCCAAACTCTAGAATTGGCAGAGATATCTCACTGCCTGGACAGTCACCCAAAGTTCTTCTGTACCACTGAGGCACCCATCTTCAGCCTACTGGTCCATAGTATCTATCAGACTTTTTCATGAAGCAGGAAATTTCAAAGACAGTTCTGCCTATATTAGCAGTTTGTCAGTAACTTTCTTCTGTGTCCTGCAGAATGTCTGGCAAACTCAACCCTGAAGGACTGTTTCACCTTTAGGAAAGTTCAGCAGTCATTCTCTATGGGTCGTGCATGTCTAGTTCATACAGCATAACATCAAACAGTCCAGGCAAGAACAGTTTCTTTTTCAAGGGATGAATGAGACCAGGTTCCTACAGGTTCATTAACCCTGAATGAGTTTATAATTACTAGTAAAGACTGAAGCAAACATCAGATGCTGTACCATAGGTATTTTGTTTTAATAGATATACAAGGTTTTAGAATTGACATTTTTAAGTTCCTTCAGGTACTTTTAATATGTATTTAGAATTTAAGGTACTAAGTAGATATATTTATTATATTGCAATTTTTCTTATGCAGTAAGTAAAAAAATATTTTGCAATTCATTTGATCTGAAAATTACATTCAATAGTTAATTTACATGTTGTATGTGAGCTATTAGAATGTATCAATAAAAATAACATGAAATGTTAAAAAAAGAACAATTTCTTGCCCAAATGACTAGTTCCCAGAAGCAAAGACCTGTATTTTGAGATCTGCATTTTGTTTACAGCCATCTTAAACTCACAGATTAAGAAAAAATATTTACCTCTATCCCCTCTGCAGGGTCTAGGAAATCAACCTGGCATCTTATCTCCTAGCAGAGACCTGCAGGTACCAGGCTCCGGAATCTATTAGCTTTTTCCTTTGTTAGTCAACAATCACAGACCCTCAGTATATACTTATCAGCTAGGGATGTCTCCAGACCAGAATTCCAGCAGACCAGAGTTTCCTGACACCCTGCCCTCCACCCTGACACCCCCCCCCTTTGCCCGTTTGCTGTATAACAGCTTCTGAGGAAATAATAAACTAGACGGCTTGATCAGAAATCCTGTCTTGCCGATATTTCTCGTGTCTCTTGTCCTTTCATTCCTCTCCCCAAGGTTTATCAGGGACCACCATTTGTATCCCACTGGCTGGGATAACTAGTACATGCCATAAGGAGCCTCTTCGGTGCCTGTCTTCCTATTGAAGTTATTGGTGCTTCCAGGAGCAGATATGTCTCGTTGTCATGAAAAGTTGTAAGTTCTTAAAACATTTGAAGGGGCACTGAACTGAGCAGAGAATTCTCAACAGAAGGTCAAATGGCTAAAAGACACTTAAGGTCATGCTCAACTTCCTTAGTGATCAGGGAAATGCAAATCAAAACAACTTTGAGATACCATCTTACACCTGTCAGAATGGCTAAAATAAAAAACACCAATGATCGCCTTTGCTGGAGAGGTTGTGGAGAAAGGGGCACACTCATCTGTTGCTGGTGGGAATGCAAACTTGTGCAACCCCTTTGGAAATCAGTGTGGCAGTTTCTCAGGAAATTTGGGATCAACCTACCCCAGGACCCAACAATACCACTCTTCGGAATATACCCAAGAGATGCCCTATCATATTACAAAAGCATTTGCTCAACTATGTTCATAGCAGCATTGTTTGTAATAGCCAGAACCTGGAAACAGCCTAGATGCCCTTCAATGGAAGAATGGATGAGGAAAGTGTGGAATATATACATATTAAGAGTACTAATCAGCGGTAAAAAACAATGACATCTTGAATTTTGTATGCAAATGGATGGAAATAGAAAACACTATCATGAGTGAGGTAAGCCAGACCCAAAAAGAGGAACATGGGATGTACTCACTCATAATTGGTTTCTAGCCATAAATAAAGGACATTGAGCCTATAATTCATGATCCTAGAGAAGTTAAATAAGAAGGTGAACCCAAAGAAAAACATATAGTTATCCTCCTGGATATTGAAAGTAAAAAAGATTACCAGGCAAAAACTGGGAACTGGGGGAGGTGTGGGATGGGGGAAAGGGGAGATGGGGAGAGAAAAGTGAGAAGGGGAGGATGGGAAGAACTTGGGAGAATGGGATGGTTGGGATAAAGAAAGGGTGGATATGGGAGCAGGAAGGTATATATCTTAGTTAAGGGAGCCAATTTGAGAGTTGGCAAGAGACTTGACCCTAGACGGGTTCCCAGGTGTCCAGAGAGATGTCCCCAGCTAGTTCCTTGGGCAGTTGAGGAGAGGGAGCCTGAAATGGCCCTACCCGATAGTCATACTGATGAATATCTTGCATATCATCATAGAACCTTCATCTGGTGATCGAAGGAGATAGAGACAGAGACCCACATTGGAGCAGTGTACTGCGCTCCCGTGGTCCAAATGAGGAGCAGAAGGAGGGAGAACATGAACAAGGAAGTCAAGACCTCGAGGGGTGCACCCACACACTGAGACAATGGGGCTGATCTATTGAGAACTCAACAGGGCCAGCTAGACTGGGTCTAAAAAAGCATGGGATAAAACCAGACTCTCTGAACATGGCAGACAATGAGGACTGCTGAGAAGCCAAGAACAATAGCACTGGGTTTTGATCCTATGGCATATACTGGCTTTGTGGGAGCCTAGGCTGTTTGGTTGCTCACCTTCCTAGACCTGGATGGAGGGGGAATGTTGAAATAGGGGCAGCGGGGCTGCGTCCCTAGCACCCGGCCGCCCACATGGCTAGCTCTAGCTTTTGCCCCGAAATAATTACATGGAAACTATTCTTTTAAACACTGCTTGGCCCATTTCTATCTAGCCTCTTCTAGGCTAACTCTCGCACCTGGACTAGCCCATTTCTAATAATCTGCTGTAGCCCACGAGCTGGCTTACCAGGAATGATCTTAACCTGCGTCTGCCTGGAGTGGAAGAATCATGGCGACTCCTTGACTCAGCTTCTTCCTCCCAGCATTCTGTTCTGTTTACTCCACCCACTTATGTTTTAACCTATGAGGGCCAAGCAGTTTCTTTATTGCTTAACCAATAAAATCAACAGATAGAAAGATGACACTCCTCCATCATTTCTCCTTTTTCTGTTTAAACAAAAAAGAAAGGCTTTAACTTTAACATAGTAAAATTACATATAACAAAACAGTTATTAAGGAAGAATCACAGTTACAATATTTATATCTGTTTTATCTTTTATCATAACAATGGAAAACTATAACTACCTATCCATTCTTCAACTCCATCAAAGACTCCAGAAGGATATAATATTACCTAAGTAAAGAAGAAATCCAAAGCTCTAGAAATGACAGGGATATCTCGATGCCTGTACAGTCACCCAAAGTTCCTCTGTACCGTTGGGGCATCCATCTTCAGCCTTCAGGCCCACAGTATCCAGCAGACATTTCCATGAAGCAGGAAATTTCAAAGACAGTTCAGTCACTATCTGCTGTGTCCTGCAGAATATCTCGCAGACTCTTTCATGAGTCATGAACCCCAAAAGACCGTCTCACCTTTAGGCAAGTTCAGCAGTCCTCTCTCTGCGGGTTCTCTGTGTCCATTTTATGCAACAGTCCAGGCAAGAGCAGTTTCTTGCCCAAATGGCTATCAAACTCCATAAGGATCCTCTTCGATGCCCATCTTCCTCTCAAAGTAGATTGGTGCCACCAGGAGCAGATATGTCTCATTGTCATGAAAAGTCCTAAGTTATTAAAATATTTTAAATGCCATATTCTGTAGCCTTTGAGAGATATGAAGAATGCCTATCTGAAATATATCTCTATATATCTAGAAAATCTAAGTAACATGACTACAAACTTGACTATTATTTATGATTATCCATCAACAACCTATATTTCCTAATTATACATTACATTTTTAAATGAACTACACAATCACAATACCTTAATCAAGATCAGAAATACATATACATAAAACAAAATTGACTGTAAAATCCATACCAATGCAAATTATTCATATCTATATCATATCCCCCTTTAAATGTAAAAGAACATTTATAAACAATATTTTGGGAACATGGGTGCAGTTTTTTCTCTCCAAACTGCTTCCTGCTGAATGGGGGTGCTGTTAATCAGATCATTTAGGGTGTTACCTGTGTGCCAGGTTTATCTCAGTTGGCAGTTGAGTGAAGTAATTTTTGAGGGTGTTCACAGGAACTTTTCGGGTCGTCGTGGTCTATGATACCATATCAGGATAGATGCAATCCACAGGGTCTGGTCCTCTGTGAAAACAAAAGAAGACCCTCTCCAAAGCATCATATCCTTAGACCCAAATTTTGAAATCATAATACCCTTATATCCATTCTGGTTTTAGCTTGACAGCCCATGTAATGAAATGTTTCTCTGTACTTAGCTCCTTCACAGTCAAAAATTTTAAAGAAAACACAATGTACATAATCCAGACTCTCTGTGACTTTTCCATCTTTACATGGCTTATTTTTCTTTATTTCTTTTAATCTCTTAACTATCTGTACTCTGTCTCTTTAAAGACTTTACCTTTTTTTAAAACCATTAACTTTATTTTATATATATATATATATATATATATATATATATATATATTCTCTCTCAAGCCTACGTACATTCATACAACATTGTGATCCATAGAGGTCTTTTATGTCTGAATCTGTCGTATTGTGAATCTGTAATTTTTTTATTATCCAGGAGCATTTTTTAAAATGTTAAGCAGTTCTTAAAAACTTAAGTTGCACCATGTACAGGTAATATGGTACCATCTGTGTCCTGCCCAGTTGAAACTTTAAATGTGCTGTTATTACAGTAATTACAGTAGTTCCCTCCCTACCAGTACAGTTCAGCATGGAGCAGCCACTCCTGCCTCAGATCCATTTGGTGCCCCTGAGCTGCGCACAGTTCCCGGCACACAGCAAGTCCACATTGGAGCCGCACTCAGCAGTTTAATTCTGAGACTGAGCGTGCAGCACAGAAATTCTTTTCATCCAAGTTACATCCAAATCTGACATGCAGAGCACTGCGCAGTCCTAATCCGCCATGCTCTCCCGCCTGCCTAAGCCTGATTAGGCCGTCTGCCCAGGTGCAGGCAGGGAGTGCTGAGCCTTCGGCAAGGTCTCAGAACACTCTCCTTCCGATCCCAAGTGGGAACAGAAACATCCAGTACCATAAAAGCCTTTGAAATGCTTTAAAGCCAGAGTTTGCACTGGCAGCACAGTCCTAGGAAGCCACACCTTAAAATGATGCAGCTTTTTTTCTGCTGCTGTTGCTGAATCAGAAAATCTCTCTACAGCACGCCACCAACAAACAGCAAAAATCTGTTTTAAACTCTCTTTCCCTTATTTTTAAGCTTTCTCAGGTTTTTAAGTAGATTTAGTCCATCACGTCGGGTGCCACTCTGTTGAAATAGGGGCGGCGGGGCTGCGTCCCTGGCACCCGGCCGCCCACATGGCTAGCTCTAGTTTATGGCCCGAAATAATTACACGGAAACTTTATTCTTTTAAACACTGCTTGGCCCATTTCTTTCTAGCCTCTTCTAGGCTAACTCTCGCACCTGGACTAGCCCATTTCTAATAATCTGCTGTAGCCCACGAGCTGGCTTACCAGGAATGATCTTAACCTGCGTCTGCCTGGAGTGGAAGAATCATGGCGACTCCTTGACTCAGCTTCTTTCTCCCAGCATTCTGTTCTGTTTACTCCACCCACTAATGTTTTAACCTATGAGGGCCAAGCAGTTTCTTTGTTGCTTAACCAATGAAATCAACAGATAGAAAGATGACCCTCCTCCATCAGAGAAGGACCTTGGACTTCCCACAGGGCAGGCAACCCTGACTGTTCTTTGGGCTGAAGAGGGAGGGGGAGGGGACCAGGGGAGGGGGAGGGCAATGGAAGGCTGAGGCGGGGAAGAGGCAGAAATTTTTAATAATAATAATAAAAATCATTTAAAATGCCATTTTCTGAAGGTCTCTGAAAGATATGAAGAATACCTATCTAACTGAAGTATATCTCTATATATCTAGAAAACCTAACTAACATGACTACAAGCTTGACTATTATAGATGACTATTCACTTGTATTTCTTAATTATACATTTCATTTTTAATGAGGTACACAAACACAATACCAGAATCAAGAGCAGAAATATACATATACACAGTTTAACAAAATTGACCTTATATTTGTATCAGTAAATCAAGATCCATACCAATGCAAATTATTCATATCTATAGCATATCCCCCTTTAAATGTAAACAAACATTTATAAACAATATTAGGGAATATGGGCACAGTTCTCTTCAAACTGCTTTCTTCTTTTTGTTAGGTGAAATATTTTTGGGGGTGTTCACAGTGACCTTTTGGGAGGTCTTGATCCATCAAACCACATTAGTCTGGAAGGATTGCACAGGTTCTTATCTTTTGTGAAAACAGAAGAAGAACCTCTTTTCCAAAGCAACATATCCTTAGACTCAAAGTTTGAAATCAAGAAACCTTTATGTTGGTTTAACTTAGCAGTCCATACAATGAAATATCTCTCTGTACTTAGCTCCTTCACAGTCAAATGTTCAAAGATAATAGTATTCATAATATTATAATAATATACATAATTCAGTCTCTCTGTGTATTTTCTATCCTTATGTGGCTTATTTTTCTTTTCTACAAGTTTAATATTTATTTTATTTTCTTTACTCCTTTAATCTATGACTTTCTATACTTTTTTATATTAAATTTACTTTCTCTTTACACTTTTTCTTCTCTCTTCCAAGCCTATGTACATTTTTAAAACACATGGTGACTCGTTTAGAGTTCTTTTATATCCGAATCTGTCCTTATTGTGTATCTGTAATCCTTTCTGACGAGAACTGTTTTTTTTTTTTTTTAATGCTGAATGAGTGTGACTAGGGACAATGCAGCCCTTCCTTCTTGCTCTGCTCGGTCTAGCATGCCAGAGGCATGGCATTGATTGCCTCTGAGAGTCATGCACATTGCCCCATCTTTAGGCACACAGTAGGCTTTAGTCTCCATTAAGCAAGTTGTAGCACTCTGCTTACAGACCCCATTTAAATGCTAATTTTCCTGACAGAGCCAGAGTTTGTGCTGGCAGCAAAGCCCAGAAGGCCCAGAAAGCTGCAGTTTCAAAAATGCATGTGTTTTTTTTCTGCTACCGCTGCATCAGGAAAATCTCTCTTAATGGGGCCACTGAGTTAAGCCATGCTTAACTCTGTTATTTTTTTTTTCCTAGAATTCCTTCCCAAACTCTCTCAGGTTTTAAGCGGATTTCAGTTGGCCATGTTGGCATCAATTTGTCGTAGGAGGTGGCTTTTTTTTTTCCTAGCTGCCCAGACTCCCAAAATAATCATACAAAACTATATTGCTTAAATCACGGCTTGGCCCATTAGCACTAGATTCCTGTTGACTAGCTTTTGCATCTTAATTTAACCCATTTCTGTTAATCTGTGTATCACCACATGGCTGTGGCTTACTGGTAAAATTCCATCTTGTGTCTGTGTCTGGCAGGGCTACCTGGCTTCTTTCTGACTTTGTCTTCTTTCTCCCAGCATTCAGTTTAGTTTGCCCTGCCTAGCACTCACTATTCTGCCATTTCTGATAGTTTCTTTGTTAACTAATGGTATTCACAACATACAGAGGGGAATCCCACATTATTATACAGCGTTTATTATAATTGTCTCTGAGCTAGGAGCCTTTGTGACTATTTTCTCCTTTGATGAATGTACTTTATTAAGTAACCCTGAATTGTTAAACAGTTCAAGATATATTTACTGTTAGTCACTTCCCCATTTGTGCACATACTTTCTTTTGTGCTATTTATATGTCTATGTATTTGAGTATAGATGTTTGTCTAATATTATAAAGATTAAATTTATAATATCTACATACAGTGGGAAACTTAGAAAATAACAGAACAAAGAAAGGAAAATGTAAATTATCTATTTTCTAACCCCAGATAGAGGTAAATGCCACAAACTGTTCAATATACATAATTTACACATATCTTTCTATCATAAGTGCTCACTTAAAATTTTATTATTGCTATACATTAATTATACATAATGCTTGGTATCATTTTGATATTTTCATGCTTATACATAGTACGTTTTGATCATATTCAACACTCACTTTTCTCTTTTGATCTTTTACCTACCACTCCTGATGATCCCCTTTCTCTTCCTAACTAATCCCATTTCAATTTTCATGTCTTTTTATTTTTGACAACTTAGTGAGCTTCATTAGGATTGCTAATAGGCCTTTTTCTTTACTGAGCATCTTGTGTCTTATATGACACACTATGAAAATAGTACATTTATTTCTCTGTTAAAAGTGTTTGCAGAAAGTATCAACCATGTTATTTTCCTCCAGGATGACTTTTGCCTGACACTGCTCCCTTACAAAGGACTCCCCTATTAAGACTACATAGCCAGCCTCCAAATTCACCTGGATATAATAAACACACCCCATTGTTCAGCTGTCTATAATAAATGTATTGAGCTTTTGGGATGCTGGTACATCTCCATCAAAGCACATACCCTACCTGATCCCAGCTTTTCTATAAGTGTGCCTATTGTTTCATTCAATGTCTCCCTAGTTTGATCAGTTCCAAATCTGGGCAGGTTGTGGCCCTAAATAATCATTTTACTTTGGGCTTCAGATATAATCTTGTTGTTGGAATACTTCTACCAAGTGTTCTAACATTCATAAAGTTGAGATGAAGAAATCACCATTGCCCTATAATCTATAAGCTCAAATTGAATTTTTAAAATTTATTTATTTTGTAAAGTTCATTTCCTTTCTTCACACATCCCTGATTTCTTTTTGGCTGCTTAGTCTATTGTATTCAGTCTTGACAGTAAATTTGAATGAAAATAGAGTAGGACCTTTAGCAGTTCCTTTGGGCACTTCCTCTGTCTCACTGACCTGATAAACTTGAAGTACTATAAAACTTAAGCATGACAAACTATATGCTGTATAGACTTAAAAAAAAGCCAGCACTGATGATGGGGCACCATGGTCTTCTATGCTATAGGTGAGCATTCTACTACCAAGCCATACTTTAAGCCCCAAGATTTGGATTTTTAAAAAGATTTATTTATTTTTATGTGTATAAGTGTTTCATTTGAGTATATTTATCTGTACCCAGTGTGTACTTTGTACATATGGAGATCATCGAATTCCGAGAACTGGAGTTATAGACAGTTGTAAACCTCCTTTTGCTTGTTGGAAGAGCAGCCAGTACTCTTTTATTTATTTATTTTGGAGCAGTCATTTGCTGTGAGATAATGCTCTTCTACCCTTCAAAGATTTGTCACTTGTATTGGTTTAATAAAATGGTGATTGGCCAGTAACCAGGCAGGAAATATAGGTGGGGAAACCAGACTAAGAGAATTCTGGGAAGAGGAAAGGCAGAGACTCAGTCACTAGCCCGATGCAGAGGAAGCAAGATGAGAATGCCTTACTGAGAAAAGTTACCAAGCCACGTGGCTAAACATAGACAAGAATTATGGGGTAATGTAAGTTGTAAGAGCTAGTTAATAAGCCTGAGCTAAGAGACCAAAGAGTTTATAATTAATATAAGCCTCTGCATGTTTATTTGGGACTGAATGACTATGGAACTGAGAAGGGCAGAAAATTCCACCTATAGCCACTACTCTTACTATTGAGGCATTTCTTCCACCCAGAGGATTTGGATTTTTTGAAGTTTTGATTTCATTCATCTACTAGCTGCATGAAGGCAGGATGTTTTTAAATTCTGAGATTATAATAGAATTGCAATATTTGTCTATTTCCTTCCCCCCTCCAAGCCCTCCCATATATTTCTCCCCACTCACCTTCAAATTCATAACCTTCTTTTCATTAACCTTTGTTTAGGACTATATTTTAGTGCTTTATACAGTATCTGTATACCAGTACTAAGTACAATATTTTTAAGATAAATGATAAATATATGAATACATAGTATCCTTGGCACTGTCAGTCACAGAGTGGATGTTCTTATAATTTATGACATCTAGTTGAAACATTAATCTGTATCAACCTATCTCTCAGATTTTTCAGTACTATGTTTTCTATATAAATGGAGGACTCAAGGCATATGATTTGAGATGTAATCTCTGTGACTAGTTGAAGATGTAGTGTTTACCATGATTTTGTCATTCCTAAGACACTTAGGATATTTATTGCTTTAAGATTCAGTAGTATAGTTAATGTTAGGACGGTTATGAAAAGAGGGGGCCAAACGTTTCCTCTATCTTTATCAGTTACTTAAAAGGACTCTCCATCTTCAAAAGCAAATACCCATGACTTGCATTTCATGTATACTACATCATATTATTTAGTGCCAAAAGTTCTCGGCATGAATTTATCTTTGTAAATCATTCACTAAAATGATATCTTTTATAGTATGAATATAAATGCACCCTAGACTGATAAGTTTGGATTCTTGGCCTCAGCTTATAACACTCTTTTTGGAAGGTTATGCAACCTTTGAGAGGCAGAGTCTTGTGCCTTGATGGAGGAAATAGGACACTGGAAATAGGGGAGGCTTTGAGATTTTATGACAATGCCCTACTTGCTGTTTTCTTTATGGTTAGTGAAGATACAATGGGAACAGACTTCCTTACTCTGGCTACTTTCCCTACTTTTTGCCATGTCTTTCCCATGGTGATGGATTCTTTCTCTATGGAATTGTGAGGCAAAATAAACCTTTTTTCCATTAAGCTGTTTTTTTTTTTCAGGGTATTTTATCACAGAAAAAAAATGAAACTAATACGGAGTCAAACCCATTCATCAAATGACTTTGGTAGCACAGAATCAACAGTATAATGGGTAATGCTTAGAACAAAGCAGTCCATTAAAGACCTAGTCATTTGGGAACTATAACATGCATTTCTTGAAACACAGTTCCTGATGGAATAATGAAGTGCTTCATTCTCAGATCTAGAACAGTTTAAAAACAATATCCACTAATTTTATATTCTCTTTTTAAAAGCCTCTATGGATCAAAGTACAAATTCTGAGATGATCTACATACAGTTAGATAGGCAACCTGGTTCAACATCTATACCATATCCTTTATTTCCTTCATTTTCATTTTGTTTTGCAAGCCTTTTCAGCTCTTGGTTTATGAGAGGTTGTGGGGTTTTCCTGAGGGATAGATTTGCAAGAAAGATAAGGTCTATACAGGTGAATAGTACAGGTGTGCATGCTGGGGTTTCAGAATATCTATTTTCACATATGAAGGGTTTTTTTTTGGTGGTCTCCAGCTTCCAGCTGTTTCCCTATAATTTTAGGATGTTCTTCCCAAGATGGCTATGCAGTGAGACATGCAGTGAGAACTGCTTAACACAGTGGTTCTCAACCTTAATGCTGCATCTCTTTTAATGTATTTATTCATCTTGTGATCTTCAAACATATAATTATTTTTATTGCTACTGCTACTTCATAACTATAATTTTGCTATTTCATAACTGTAATTTTATGATTATAAATGTAAATATTTTGGAGATAGTCAAATGTGTTGTGACCTGCAGGTTGATAATTACTACCTTAAAGAAAGGGATCATATAACTGTGTATCTTCAATGTCCAGATCAAGGCCTAGTTGCTGGTATCCAAGGGGCCCTGGCTATCAGACAAACAATGTATACAGGAGTTACTATCCTGTGTCAATACCTTTATTTGCTCAGGGCTAACAGTAGCAATACTGAACGTTTCATTGCTAATGACTGAAGCACCTTTCTCCTACCTATGAGAAACTGAAAGACTGTGGAGGCAACAGTAGGCCTGCATCAACTAAGACTTTAGAGGCAGAAGGTTCTTTGGATCACTTGTACAAAAAACATTTGCTTAGAACTATTTAAGTATTTCTAAGGGCAGGAGCAGACCTACATGCTTCTAATCATGCCCACTACAATTACAGGGCAACTGTGTAGAATCCATGCTAGGCCTTCTGTTTAGGTTAATGGTCTCTGTTTTGTTTGGCTTTTTTTTTTTCTGTCTATCCAGACTTAGAGCTTGGTTTACTCTGTTCATCTTTCAACTGCCTATGAAATCGTTTGCCATTAACTCCTAAATAGAGACATTGAATTTGTATAGGAACTCTACCTTTACCCTGTGGAAAATGTCACAGGATCCATGATAGAGCTTAAACCATGCCATTTGATTTTCTTCTGTTCTAGATGTTTGTACCTAATACATGATACAAGTATTTGTGTGCATTTATGGATGGGAGTACTTGTCTGACAGCTTTCTTGTAGTCAGTGCTGTTATTTTCTTCCTATCCCCTACCATGTTCTGCCTACTGAGGAGGATGTGTGTACAGACTCCATTTATATGTTCCTTTATCTCTCAATATTTCATTAGGGCTAGTTATTAGAGGCTTTGTGTTTTTTGGTTTTTATGTTTCTTTTTTAAATTTTTATGGTTTTTTTTTGTTTTGTTTTATATACTGACCACAGTTTTCTCCATCTCCTGTTCTTCTGTTCCTTTCCCTCAACTCTGCTTAGCCTTCCATCCACATCTCCTCCATATCCATTCGGAAAGGGGCAGGTCTCCCACGGGAGTCAACAAAATATGACACATCAAGTTGAGGCAAGACGAACCTCCTCCCCTTACATCAAGGATGGGCGAGGCAACCTAGCATGGGGAATGGGTTCCTAAAAGTCAGTTCAAGCTCCAGGGACAGGACCTGAAACCACTGCTAGGAGTCTCACAAACAGACCAAGCTAGACAACTGTTACATGCAGAAAACCTAGATTGGTCCCATGCGGGATCCCTAGCTGTCAGTCCAGAATCCATGAGCTCAGTCCAGCTCTCTCTGTGGGTTACCCTGTCATGACTTTGACACTTCCACTCCCACTGGCTAGTACAATCCTTCCTCTCTCTCTTCAACAGGACTCCTGGAACTCAGCCCAGTGCTTAGCTGTGGATCTCTGCATCTGCTTCCATTAGTTTCTGGATAAAGGCAACAATTAGGATAAAGACAACAGTTAAGATAGTCACAAATCTTATTACAGAAAAGGGCCAGTTCAGGCACCCTCTCCACTACTGCAGAGAGTCTTAGCTGGAGTCATCACTGTGAATTGTAAGAACGCCATCCTCTTCCTGACTCCCTGAACACTCACTCCTACCATCCCCAGCATGATGCTTAGCCTCCTGTCGGCCCTGCTCATGCCTTCTTTGGCTCCCCCATCCATTTCATTTCTCTCCCATCAGGACATGGAATGGAAGCTTCCATGTGAGTCTGTGTTTCTCTCACGCTGTTTTACGTCAGCTTCTAGTTACAAACAGAAGTGGAGGGGCTTTAAGAATTCACATAATCTCACACAAAGTGCTTGCTTCGTGTTCTTTTTTTACACATACATACACACACATGTATACACACATGCACACAGAAGAGAGACAGACAGACAGAAAGAGAGTATGTTTCTTTGTCTCTTTCTGTCTGTCTATTATCTAGCCATCTTTTTAAACCATATATACTTTACAGGAAATCCCAAATCCTCTGGTAATAGCTGAATATAATTATCCATAATCACTCAGTAAATTTGTGTGTTAAACTGAGCTTTTCCTGCTGAATATTCCCGGTTTACTCAAGGGTGAACCTAGTACTGTTTGTTTGAGTTTCAAGGGTTTGACTGATGAATGTGAACATGCAAAACAGTCCCTGATGCTACCTGAGTCATGACTGACATATTTTCCCTTTACTGATTTTAAATTGAGAACTTCAGATAGGCAGTGTTAATATTCTTCTTTTCTTGTATTAATGGTCTGTATGTCTTTGTGCTATATTGTCTGGACTGGGGATTATGGGACTCAGGGTTTTGTCTCCAGTGTTTTCCTGATGCTGATGGATGACATCACTTTATGTTTTTTTTTTTATAGAGTTCAATGGTAGAGCTTTTCTTTTTTTTTAAATTTATGTATTTATTAAGGATTTCTGCCTCCTCCCCGCCACCGCTTCCCATTTCCCTCCCCCTCCCCCGATCAAGTCCCCCTACCCGATCAAGTCCCCCTCCCTCACTGCTCGAAGAGCTATCAGGGTTCCCTGACCTGTGAGAAGCCCAAGGACCGCCCACCTCTATCCAGGTCTCCTAAGGTGAGCATCCAAACTGCCTAGGCTCCCCCAAAGCCAGTACATGCAGTAGGATCAAAAACCCACTGCGGTTGTTCTTGAGTTCTCAGTATTCCTCATTGTCCGCTATGTTCAGCTACTCCGGATTTATCCCTTGCTTTTTCAGACCCAGGCCAGCTGGCCTTGGTGAGTTCCCGATAGAACATCCCCATTGTCTCAGTGTGTGGGTGCACCCCTCGCGGTCCTGAGTTCCTTGCTCGTGCTCCCTCTCCTTCTGCTCCTGATTTGGACCTTGAGATATCTGTCCAGTGCTCCAATGTGGGTCTCTGTCTTTGTCTCCTTTCATCGCCTGATGAAGGTTAATATTCAGGAGGATGTCTATGTGTTTGTCTTTGGATCACCTTCTTATTTAGCTTCTCTAGGAACATGAATTATAAGCTCAATGTCCTTTATTTATGGCTAGAAACCAAATATGAGTGAGTACATCCCATGTTCCTCTTTTTGGGTCTGGCTTACCTCACTCAGGATAGTGTTTTCTATTTCCATCCATTTGTATGCAAAATTCAAGAAGTCCTTGTTTTTTACTGCTGAGTAATACTCGAATATGTATATATTCCATACTTTCTTCATCCATTCTTCCGTTGAAGGGCATCTAGGTTGTTTCCACATTCTGGCTATTACAAATAATGCTGCTATGAACATAGTTGAGCATATACTTTTGTTGTATGATAGGGCCTCTCTTGGGTATATTCCCAAGAATGGTATTGCTGGATCCAGGGTAGGTTGATCCCGAGTTTCCTGGGAAACCACCACACTGCTTTCCAGAGTGGTTGCACAAGTTTGCATTCCCACCAGCAATGGGTGAGTGTACCCCTTTCTCCACAACCTCTTCAGCAAAGGCTATCATTGGTGTTTTTGATTTTAGCCATTCTGACAGGTGTAAGATGGTATCTTAAAGTTGTCTTGATTTGCATTTCCCTGATCGCTAAGGAAGTTGAGCATGACCTTAAGTGTCTTTTGGCCATTTGAAGTTCTTCTGTTGAGAATTCTCTGTTCAGCTCAGTGCCCCATTTTATAATTGGGTTGATAGGCTTTTACGTTCTAATTTCTTGAGTTCTTTATATATTTTGGAGATCAGACATTTGTCAGTTGCGGGGTTGGTGAAGATCTTCTCCCAGTAAGTGGGTTGCCTTTTTGTCTTAGTGGCAGTGTCCTTTGCTTTACAGAAGCTTCTCAGTCTCAGGAGGTCCCATTTATTCAATGATGCCCTTAGTGTCTGTGCTGCTGGGGTTACACATAGGAAGTGGTCTCCTGTGCCCATGTGCTGTAGAGTACTTCCCACTTTCTCTTCTATCAGGTTCAGTGTGTTCAGACTGATATTGAGGTCTTTAATCCATTTGGCCTTGAGTTTTGTGCATGGTGATAGATATGGATCTATTTTCATTCTTCTACAGATTGACATCCAGTTTTGCAAGCACAAATTGTTGAAGATGCTCTCTTTTTTCCATTGTATACTTTAAGCTCCTTTATCGAAAATCAGGTGTTCATAGCTTTGTGGGTTAAAGTCAGGGTCTTCTATTCGATTCCATTGGTCAACTTCTCTGTTTTTATGCCAATACCAAGCTGTTTTCAATACTGTAGCTCTGTAATAGAGTTTGAAGTCAGGGATGGTAATGCCTCCAGACAATCCTTTATTTTATAAGATTGTTTTGGCTATCCTGGGTTTTTTGTTTTTCCATATAAAGTTGATTATTGTCTTCTCCAGATCTGTGAAGAATTTTGATGGGATTTTGATGGGGATTGCATTGAATCTATAGATTGCTTTTGGTAGAATTGCCATTTTTACTATGTTGATCCTCCCAATCCAAGAGCAAGGTTCTGGTGTCCAAGAGCATTTTCTGGTGTCCAAGAGCATTTTCTGGTGTCCTCTTCAATTTCTTTCTTCAAAGACTTATAGTTCTTTTCAAATAGATCTTTCCCTTCCTTGGTCAGAGTTACCCCAAGATATTTTATGCTATTTGTGGCTATCTTGAAAGGTGATGCTTCTCTGATTTCCCTCTCTGCTTCCTTATCCTTAGTGTATAGGAAGGCAACTGATTTTTTGGAGTTGATCTTGTATTCTGCCACAATACTAAAGGTGTTTATCAGCTGTAGGACTTCTTTGGTAGAATTTTTGGGGTCGCTTATGTATACTATCATATCATCTGCAAATAACGAAAGGTTAACTTCTTCCTTTCTGATACAAATCCCCTTGATCTCCTTATGTTGTCTTATTGCTATTGCTAGAACTTCAAGCACTATATTGAAGAGGTATGGAGAGAGTGGACATCCTTGTCGTGTTCCTGATTTTAGTGGGATGGCTTTGAGTTTTTCTCCATTTAATTTAATGTTAGCTGTCGGCTTGTTGTAAATAGCTTTTATTATATTTAGGTAGGACCATTGTGTCCCTATTCTCTCCAAGACCTTTATCATTAAGGGGTGTTGAATTTTGTCGAATGCTTTTTCAGCATCTAATGAAATGATCATATGGGTTTTTTTTCAGTTTATTTATATGGTGGATTACATTGATAGATTTGCGCATGTTGAACCAGCCATGCACCTCTGGGATGAAGCCTACTTGATCATAATGGATAATTTTTCTAATGTGTTCTTGGATTCGGTTTGCCAGTATTTTGTTGAGGATTTTTGTATCAATATTCATGAGTGAGATAGGCCTGTAATTCTCTTTCTTGGTTGGGTCTTTGTGTGGTTTTGGTATCAGGGTAACTGTAGCTTCATAAAAGGAATTTGGCAATGACTCTTCTGTTTCTATATTGTGTAATACATTAAGGAGTATAGGTATTAGTTCTTGGAAGTTCTGGTAGAATTCTGCATTGAAACCATCTGGTCCTGGGCTTTTTTCGAAGGGAGATTTTTGATAACCGTTTCTAATTTTTCGCAAGTAACAGGTCTATTTAGATCATTCACCTGGTCTTGGTTTAGCTTTGGTATATGGTACTTATTTAAAAAATGTCCATTTCTTTTGTATTTTCCAGTTTTGTGGCATACAGGCTTTTGTAGTAAGATCTAATGATTCTCTGAATTTCCTCTGTGTCTTTGGTTATGTTCCCCTTTTCATTTCTGATCTTATTTATTTGCGTGTTCTCTCTCTGTCGTTTAATTAGTTTGGATAGGGGTTTGTCGATCTTGTTGATTTTCTCCAAGAACCAGCTTTTTGTTTCATTGATTCTTTGGACTGTTTTCTGTGTTTCTATTTTGTTAATTTCTGCCCTCAGTTTTATTATTTCCAGTCTTCTCCTTCTCCTGGGTGCGTCTGCTTCTTTTTTTTTTTTCAAGAGGTTTAATGTGTGTTGTTAAGTCCCCAATGTATGCATTCTCCATTTTCTTTAAGTGGGCACTTAGTGCTATGAACTTTCCTCTTAGCACTGCTTTCATTGTGTCCCATCGGTTTGAGTATGTTGTCTCTTTATTTTCATTACATTCAAGGAAGACTTTAATTTCTTTCTTAATTTCTTCCTTGACCCAGGTGTGGTTCAGTAGCTGACTATTCAGTTTCAATGAGTTTGTCATCTTTCTGTGGGTAGCATTGTTGATGCCTTCTAACTTTAATCTGTGGTGGTCAGATAAGACACAGGTGGTTACTAATATTTTTTTGTATCTGTGGAGGTTTCCTTTGTTTCCAAGTATGTGGTCAATTTTTGAGAAGGTTCCATGAGCTGCAGAGAAGAAGGTATATTCTTTCCTATTTGGGTGGAATGTTCTATAGATGTCTGTTAAGTCCATTTGCTTCATTACCTCCAATAAATCTCTTAATTCTCTATTAGGTTTCTGTCTGATTGACCTGTCCCTTGGAGAGAGAGGTGTATTGAAGTTTCCTACTACTAGTGTGTGTGGTTTGATGTCTGCCTTGAGTTCTAGTAATATTTCTTTTACATAAGTGGGTGCTTTTATATTAGGGGCGTAGATATTCAGGATTGAGACGTCATCCTGATGAATTGTTCCTGTTTGTTTAAAGTCCCTATAAGTTAAGATTCTGTCATTGCATAGGCTAGACATGAAGACACGTTCAGAAATCAAAAGGGGATAGTACCACAGAGTTCTGGAACATCCATGGTGGAAGGGCCTATGGTAGATTAATAGCTGGTTTCCAGGTACTCTTCTTGGGGCTTGGAGTATGGTATAAAACAAACATCATCTAATCCAATCCCATCTCTAAGAATACAGACATTTTAATTTCTCTAAAGAATAGTTGGCTTGTTTAAGATCACAAAACAAGTTTAGGACAGGGATAGGTTGGGACCCTGAGCTCCTGACAACTAGACAGCTGTATTAAATATCTTCTCTACTGTTAGCCTGGATTATGATACAGTCATGAGTGGACAGATTCTTCCAAGTGTCTTAGTGCAGGAAGGTGCTTTTCAAAGTCTTCAAGTGTTTTGAGCAAATAGTACCAGGTCCCCCTCTTCTCATTCTAAACAAAACAAGCTCAGGCCAGGCAAAATAGGTAGGTATTTGTGGGGTATAGTCACCTGAACGGCGTTTGTTTGGTTTGTGCTTATGTGTGTGTATTCAACTTGGTAGATTTTGAAGTAGGTGGATAGTATCTTAAGAGTCAAAACTGAGGAAAATTCTGCCAAGACTAGGTAAATATAGCTTAGTAGTGGTCTCTAGGACTGATGTTATATATTTCTCATGAACTGAAGCTCCTTAAAATGCTGTATTTTACCTGATTAATGATCAGAGTCCCTGGGGCCTTGCATATAGCTGGTGCTCGTGAGTTAGTTGTAGGCAAGCCTGAACTAAGTTATCAAGTAGAATACTATTGAAGAAGATGATGACATTATTGAATGCAGAGTGCATGGTCCTGATCTTCTGAACCCTGAACTTTTACCCTGCTGTCAGGTGACTTCTATTTAGTTTTCCCTTCCTCCTCCAACCCACACTCGACAAATTTCCCTGAGGAGAGATCTGGCCTACATTTCCGCACAGAGCTGAGAGCTATGAGGATTAGGAGGCTTGTCACATTAACACATCTTATTCTCTAAGACAAGAGTGCCAGTCACTGTGATTGGCAGGGAGTTTCTGTTCATTGTTAATTAATTATACCTGTCAATTCAGAGACTTTATGGAACTAGGGAGATTCAGGCAGGTTGTTGATTTCCTCATTTAAAACTTGACCACAGCACATTTTTTTTGGAGGAAATCGAATACCTTTAATTATCAAAGTCTACTTACTTTTCCACACATGTTTCTGCTAGTGGCAATGTGTTTCATAAGGTTTTACAGTTTTGTGCTCTTATCTACAATGTGGTACTTGTATGATGAGATAGGAAGAAACGAGAGACCTTCATTTGCTGTAATTTTCTGGAATATTTTAAAAGATTTCTTATGCTTTCTAAAGAAAAATCTACAAAGAGTCGAATGAGTCCTAGTGTTAAATTTTTAGTTTGAATATGTGACCATGAGATGTTAGAGATATACATCATAAGGACTGGTTTGGGGGACTGGAGAAATAGCTCAGTGGTTAAGAAGTCTTGCTTCAGTTCTAGGGCAAGTGAATTTAGCTCCCTGATCCCAAATTGGACTGCTTATGACCTTTAACTCCAGCTCGAAGGGATCTAATATCCCCCTCTGGGCTCTGCAGGCACCTAGACATACGTGGAATTCACACATATTAACACACACACACGTGCATGCACACACACATTACACTCACAGAGAGAAACAAATGTAATTCATACATATTAACATGCACACACAAACTAATAAAAATTTTATAAAAAGAAATATTTGGGATGTTTATCTATTTTAGACTAGACGAGGAAACTTTAAAGGTCATGGTCTCTTTTTCTAGTGCTGAACACTCACTTGACATACTTTTACACTTAATGTACTTGATTACCTCTTCTGACTTTTCTAAATTTCCATTAGAAGAAGCCACTTTTATAACTATTATCTGCTAATTCACTAATTTCAAAACTTGTTTTGGTGATTTTCTTTTAATTGGAACATTTCCTCTAGGAAGGAGAAAGGGAACTCATGAAACTCAGGAAGTAAATACCTCACAAGTCTGTGGAAATTCCTGAAACTAACAAGATTCACAAAACCCCTCCCTAAAGTTCTGGAAGCAGTATATGACCGCTGAGAGAGCAGTCTTTGAAGGGACTCTATCTCATCAAGTAGCCTACACATAAAGCAGAGAACTCCAGGGTTACAGTGCCTGTGAGTCATCACCTGTGCTGTGGTAGAATTTTGTGTGATGCAGGTACTTTTGAGTTGTTCATAATCCTGTAAGTAATCTCTCTCCCATATTCCTGCATGTAAATCCAGTAAACTCACTAGTTTCTCAAGGTGGACTTTGTTAGAATTTTAACTCTGGTCAATCATTAGTTCCCTATATGGAGAGTATAGGCATTCCATATCTCCCAGAAAATATTTACACAACAGGTGGTAAGATGTAAATTGTGCACTAGGTCAACTTCTTTATAGATCCCATAATTCCTCTGGTTTATTGTCTTGGGAAGAAGGCTGTTTACTATTAGTTTTTCTCTGTTATTTACTAAAAATCTTGGGAAAATCATACTCAATTATTGACAGTCGTGGGTTTTTGTAAATGATGTTTAGAATGGTAGATAGCTACATGTTAAAACTTCATATTTATAAAGTGGAAAAATCCACCATCTGTCTAGGTCCATAGCCCCAACATAAAAACTATTTTATCCTAACTGGACTGGTATGGAGGCATGGGAAATAATGAGACATAGTTCACACAGCAATACCGGAAGGGCATCTCAGGCTTCATTTATTCCTGAAGATATACCCGCAATTATTATTCAAACACCTTTTATCCCTCAGGTAAACCAAGGTGGAATATTCTCTTTCTGGGGATGGGGGGGGGGGAATACCAAAACACCTGCAATTTAAGTCACCAGCTTGGAATCAACACCTCTCCCCAGGCAATCTACATATTAACAAAAGGGAAGGAGCAATACATCCTAGAGTCTTTTGTTAGGTGGCTACCAGTGGTCTGGCAGGATTGCAGCTGTGCTTGGAAACTAACCATGGCCAGAGAACCTGGCTGCAGATATTTTGTATAAAATATGGGCTTACAACCATCTTGGATGTTTCCTTTAGGAAATAGAACAACTCAGCTTCTAGCCATTCAAATCATAATCTGAATGGAGCCTTGTCATTCAAGGTGTGGTCTTACTTCCATAAAAGCCAGTATTTCTCTTGGGAACTTTTCAGAAATGTGTAGTTTTAGTCTTTTCCTAGACCTAGAAACAGAATTTTAAGCAAGATCCATGAGTTAAAACTGGTCTTAAAGATTTTTGGTTTTGTCTGAGTTTAAATTCTAGATCTGTAAATTATTCAATGTTGTAACTTTGAACATGCTCATTAACTGCTCTAAAGCAAGATCCATGAGTTAAAACTGGTCTTAAAGATTTTTGGTTTTGTCTGAGTTTAAATTCTAGATCTGTAAATTATTCAGTGTTGTAACTTTGAACATGCTCATTAACTGCTCTAAGCCTGTGAAATTGAAATAGGGGTAATGATCATCTCTGTTTCATGGGTTTTAGATGATGACTGCATGCTTAATTACACACAGAGCATTGAGATGAAGCCTGTTATATAGTAAGTCTCTAAATAGGGGAGTGACCTGGCCATAAGGTGTGGTTTAAGAACATGTACTGGAGTGAGACAGGAGTTTGGCCCTTATCACAAAGGATGATTCATCTTTAAGAATTGTTTCTTCCCTAAGGATCTCGTGGTTTTTTTAGTGCTGGGGAAAGTTGTGGAATGTCTATTTTAGCTCAAGGAAGATGTTTAATGTCATATACTGTGCATGTGAAGAAATATACTCCTTGATTTTTATCAGACAAAGGAAAAGAAAAAAAAAACCAGTAGACAATGGGCTACACCATACGGGCATCAAACTTCTGCTTCAGCACTGGAAGAAGGAATTAAAAAAAATATTTATTTTATTGCTTTTAATTGTGTGTGTGTGTGTGTGTGTGTGTGTATTTGCACATGCATTAAAGGTGCATTGGGAGGTTAAAGTGGATGTCAGATTCCTTGGAGCTGGAGTTTCAAGTATTTGTGGACTGCTTTATGTGGGTGCTGGGAATGTGGGTGCTGGGAATCAATCTTGTGTCTTCTACAGGAGCAGAGCACATTATTAACTGTTGAGCCATCTTTCTAGGTCTCAGAAGAGAAGATTTATAAAGAGCCAACTATAGACCCAATTATTTCTCTTAGGGCTAAACACAATGCAACCAAGAACTTCCAATATAGTTGGAAGCAGGGGCTCTAGCTTTACACACAGTTGTTTGAGATACTGCTGTGATATGATTTTCCTAGCTCCTTCTATGTCTTGGCAGTGATGCAGAGAGATCAAGGTACTATTAACTCACATCCTCTGTTGTGAGCAATGAGTTTGGGCACTGTGTTTTCTTGGGCAAGTGGTGTTGAACTCTGTCTATACCTTCCTCTTGTTTTACTTGTTCTCTTCCTTGTCTTGGCAGGGCCGTTTAAAGTCCACTTTGAGGTATAATACCATACCACGGGCTTGTGTGCAGCCCTAAGAGCAGTTTCTCTGGCCCATATTCCTTGGACTTCCTTATGGACCTTATCTCTCTTTCCCTACCATTTTATATCAAATATTTGCTTTTATTGCAGCTGATAAATTATCATTTTGTTATGCAATTCTTTTATTTAAACAGGATTACTCTGAATCTGAAGCTATTTTGTTGTGTTTGGAGTCAGAAAACATGAAGAAAGAGCCATTTTGAGACAAGAACAAAAAAGACTCCCACATTTTAGTTGAGATTTTCTTTTCTTTAAATGGGATTATAGACTTCTGAGTCTAATATTGATTCTGAAAAATGAAAAACCTTCTATGGGGTTTTATGAACCCTTATGCTCTTGAGCTGGTATTATCTAAGTCCTCCACTTCTGCTAGATAAACCTTTGGACTTTGTGATCTTGCTATGTTCTGTCTATTCCACCTGGCTGCCGGTATTCACAATCCAGTAGATGACAAACTGAATCAATGTCATTATGCACTGAATCACATATGCCATGAGAATACTGAAACCATCAAAATGTGGCTTCTTCCCTCTGGTAACTCATGACCTGTCTGTAGCGGTGGCTGTATATTATGCTAATGTGTTTTTATTCTTTGGTAGAAGCATAGAGACCAAATAAATTATATAGTACTCTAGTGAGAATTTTTCAAATATTCTAGTTATTTTAGATATTTTGTTTCTCATTGATCACAGAAATATCCTAATGAATATGTTCATTTTGAAGCCCAAATTCTAGATGATTTCCATGTAAATTTATCATCTTGTGCAATATATGCCATACATAGCTGTGCATACCTGCCTTGCTCTGCTGTTATTAGGGCAGTTATCAAATCTTCTCTGTCAGCACAATAATTATGCAGTGTTTATGTCTATAAAATTAATTTTTTAAACTTATACATAAATTGGTTCTAGGAAGAATAACTTAAGGTAGAAAATAAAGATAACAACCTCATTATAAATCATGAAGAGCCAAAGATCATTGATGGCAGGGGGTTGAAACTCAAAAGCTCACAGTGGGCACAGAGATAATGAGTAAAGATAGTGAACAAGGGACTAGTGAGATGACTTAGGGGCTCTGAGTTTGGGTTTGCAGAATCCACATAAAAAGCTGAGTGCAGTTGTTATTTCCTGCGTCCCGGCATTGGGGAAGCAGAAACAGGAGGATCCCTGGAGATCACTAGCCAGTCAGTCTAGCAAATTAGTAAATTCTAAGTTCAATGACAGATCTTGTCTAAAAATTTCGGTGGAGAATGATTGAGGAAGATACCCAGCAGCTCCTCATCTAAACATCTGTACCTGTGTACTCAGATACAACCCTGCACATATACAGACACACATGCACACACAGACACAAACATTCTCTCTCTTCTCTCTCTCATGCAAATAGAAGTTCAAGGTTAAGAATGTACCGATAACTTTCTACCACATAGATTTTTCTGGATTTTGCTCCTTCCTTTTGGCCTGTGAGGGTTTCTGTATCTTTTGCAGTCTGAGTAAGCTTTGAATATGTCTAGTGTTATTCTTACCCTACTTTCAGCTCTAACAGTCCCTTGTAAGACATGTTTAGTGTGTTGTATTCTTAATTGTTAATGATTAGGCTAGGTGGTCATTTTATGAGTAGCTAAACCAAGAAAAATAAAAAAGCCTGGAGAGACTGCCGAGCTGTTAAAGGCTAGACTCACAACCAAAAATATGAGTAACTAAACCTTTAACTGACACACAAACTTCCACAGAGTTGCCTATCTGGTGACTTCCTCAGGTTCTCTTCTGTCACATAATCCTCAGTGCAATCATGTTTTCAACTAGTCCTTTGAACACTGTTTTTAGATGGAGACACTGTTCTGTAAGTTTTTAATTTCTCCAAAAGGTGACATAGCTTGAAAGCGCACACTGTCTAGTTTTAGCATGCATATATCAATGCAGATATACACACAGAATTTGCAAGAGAATGCTTGCACATTCATGAGTCACCCAAATGATGGAGTGTTTGAATTCTGGATTTTCTGAAAGTTTCTTTTTTTCTTAAGGTTTGGAATTTCAAAATTATTTATATAAAATAATATTTTAGGAAGCTGTTGATATCATGAAAGGGTGTTATATAGCCAAGGTTTGCCTTGAACTCCTATTTCTCCTGCCTTCACTTTCACAGTAATATAGGTGTGTATCACGACGCCTTACTCTGACATAATTTATTTATTTATTTTTGAGAATCCTGGCTATGCTAATTTTTATTTCTGTCATTTATAATTAAGATTCATAAATAAGGCTGATAGCTAGTCATCTTTGTTTGTGCCTTCTGAAAAATATCTAAAGAATGAATTGTGAGAGTATCTGGAGCATTTGCAATACCGAGGACATAGTCAAAGAATAGCAACTGATCCAGAGAATGGTTAACTCTGGGCGTCATTTTATTCCTACTTAAGTGAAGGCATCATGTGGATTAACAATATGCACTGAAGAACCTCCAGTTTCTTGCAAGTCAAATTACTGAGTTACATTTCTTCCAGTGACTTTCTAGAATTTCCTCAGAATAATGTAATACCATCATCTTTCAATCCCAGCTGTGCTACTTTCTCATCATATGACACCAGGGAAAATATCATTTTAGTGTTTGGGTTCCTTCTCTGTCAAGTGACTGGGAGCAACAATGGCATCCTAGGAGCACTGGAAAGTTTAGATGAAGTCGTGTACATGACAGCACCTAGAAACACATCCCTGCTCTGTGGGAACAATGAGAATTGATTGTCTTCTGTATGCTTTTTCTGCTGTTGAATGCCTTGAAGGGGCCATACTGATGCTTCCTGAAGAGCCCTTGCTGGAGCTATTTACCTATAGAGGCTCATTTCAACATTGAGCCAACTATTAGCTATCTGTTCTTAGCTGTTTTGTTTCTAATCATTTCTACCTTCCCTGGTATTGTTTTCTTGCCCTTTCTCATGCTAAAAAACTCCTGCTTGCATGTGAATTCATTTTATAGAGAAAGAAAAGCATGCACAAGAGTCATTCTTTATAGTGTAGGCTTCCTCTCCTCACCAGCATGATCCGAGAAACATGATCTTAGCATTGAAGATGTTGTCGATTAAAACCATAGTCCTGAAATGTCGGAGCAAAATGAAAGCTTTAGAATGTTATCTGCTCTTAGGGAAGGCTACTTTGTAAAAGTAGGTCTGCATGATATTTATCCTTGTCGCTGATGAAGGATAAATCAAGATTAAAACCATTGGACACTTTTGTTTAATTATGTCATTTTATAGTTTTATTACCAGTGTATATCTGGAAATGAGAATTCAGAGAAAGCTTGAAAATATGCACCAAGGCTTCAGGGGTAGAGGAGTACTCCAAGATGCTTAGCTGTAGTGACTCTCAGGAGAATTATCTTACAAGCTGTAGATTCTGACAGAATGCACTCTGCCTTTTATTATCCTGTTTACTTAAAGGGAAGTGGAGGAAGGAGTCAGTCTCTGGTAAATGTCCTACAGAGGAGTCATAGAACTCTGTATTGCTTTCAACAATGTGTTTCCATCTCCTTTTCTTACTACCCAAACTATCTTGTGAGCCAAGTAAACCACAGAAAATTAAGAAAAAGGGAATGAAGCCTGTTAATCACCAAGAGATTTCTTATATGCAAATTGAGTGGCAGTTCTGAGCCATGACTTCATTTAGAACAAATAGCTCAAATATCAGAAACTACTGGAGCCTAGGATCCACTTCCTGGAAGAGAGGTTGCCACAGCTTTCTGGATAGAGGTTGGCCAGAACCAAATGGCACCTTCACAATTGGAGGTCTAGAGTTTCAGTTGATGAGCAGTTCTTGCTTAAACAGCCAAGGATACATAAGGCCAAGATTGGGAATAAGATCAATTGTGTGGACCTCTGAAGCAAGTCTTCTTGGAAACCACACAGGAACATCATATATGTCATTGGAGATCTGTATTCTGAACAAGACTGTGAGGGTTTTCAGGTTCTCCCTGGGCTAACTTTCTATGGCAGATCTTCAATGAGAAAACTGGCATATGAGAGGCAGGGGAATGTAGGAGAGAGCACAGCATGCGGAGTCCAGGTCTATTAGTGATCCATAACTCAGGGAGAGTGAAAACAACTTCCATTTTCAGCATAGTGTTTTGGTGACAAGTATAGATTCTAGAGATAGATTAGTTAGATTCTAGCTACATCTTTGCTACTTCTCAACCTTGTGACTTGGGATAAGTCAGTAAATACCTCTCTGTGGCTTAGTTAGTAGTGGCATCTAACTGGAAGATTTGTGAAGATTAAACTAGCTAATATTTGTAAATGCTTCAAGACATTGTTTAGTGTATTAATAATAATATTTGGTCATTAAATTTCTTTTACTGTTCCAATATTTTTCATCTAAATCTGTTCTTATAACATTACAGCTATAGTTTATGTTTTAGTAAGCTTCTATAGAGAAAGGAACAAATATATTTACTTAAGGGGACTAGCTCATGTGACTACAGAGACTGAAAAGGGCCATGGTCTGTTGTATATAATCTGAAAGCTCAGAAAAGCCAGTGCATTGCTAAATTTCAGGCTCCAAGGTTTAAGAACCAGGCAAACCAAGGATGTAAGTGTCAGTCTGAGTTTAAAACCCTGAGAACCATAAGTCCTAATGTCCATGAACAGTAGCTGCTTGACCTAGCTTAAGCAGAGGGAGTGATATTCACCCTTCTCTGTCTTTCTATTTTCTACCTGAACTAGAAAGGATTGGGTGGTACCCACCCAGACTGGAGAGGGTCATCCACTTTATTCAGTTCACTAATCCAAATGATAAGCTCTTCCAAATAAAATACTTATTTTCTTACCTTAAAATCATGCTTTACTCACGGTCTGAGCATCCCTTAGTACAGACAAATTGACACATATAGCTGTTACCAATAAACTCATTATCATTTGGGCATCTATATGCATTTTTAACAATACACTTAACATCTTAATAAACAATAACAAGGTGATGATAGTTCCTTCCTACATCATACAAATGTCTTATATGCAGTTGAGAAACACCAATCTCTTCTCCAGAAGAGGATATAAAGTCCTAAGTGATGTTTTGCTTTTTCTTACATCCTTAACTTAAATATTGTAGCTTAAAATGTTACTTAATTTGTGATATAAAGTTGGTGCATCTTATGGTAACTGATAAGGAAATAAGAGAGGAAAGGAAATAATGATATTTTCTTGTATATTTGCACACTCAGAAACATTGATGGAAAAATGAGAAGATGGCTCATGATATCACAATCCCCATTTCTGTAACTGTAGTTGTCCCTGATATTTATACTACCTTTTTCTTCTACGCATTTTGTGTTCCCATTGCCTACAAGAAACACCTGTTTCTGAAACTGTACTCTGCTGGTCTAGAGGTCTTAGTTCCAGCAAAGTATAGTTTCAAGAGCGGGAAAGTAAATTTTTTTTGTCATATAACTAAGGTTCTGTTTCTACTCTGTGATACCTGAACTCCTAAATCATGGCATTTGGGAGAGGCAGAACCTTCCATTTGACACTGATTCAAAGGATATATACATATACAAATGTGTGTGTGTGTGTGTGTGTGTGTGTGTGTGTGTGTATTTATACTTCTGGAGAACCTAGCCCAGTCCTACAAAGTATTGTCATCTTTCTGTCATCGTAACAGACTTTAAAAGGCCATTCCACTGTTTTATCGATAGTTCTTCTACATGGCTGGAAACATGCTAAAACCTACTCAGTTAAAAGAAGCACAGGATAATTTTTGCTGTTGCTATTGGGTTTTTTTCTTCACCATAAGCAATGCTGTGTGTGCCATGATGATAATAGGTCAGCCATTTTATCAGTCCATGTGATGGCAGTAACATGCACAGATGGCATATCCTGAATGTCTATTCATTGAAGGACACAATGCTAGTACTCTTACGATTAAAACACTCTGCTGTAATTTGTCTGCCACCAGATAGCTTGCAGATCACCCCAAGCGTGCTATATGCAAGAATTACCTGACACTGAAGGGATTAAAACAGGTCCTGTACTAGCTGCTGCAATGGGTTCCCTCATCACAGAAGGCTACACTGCCTGCTCTTAAGAGTGTCTAAAAGTCTAATTGTCTCAACCTTTTCTCTGAGGCATTATGCCACTGATTTTTGCGTGACTAGTGTTTTTGGTAGTGCAAAGGATGTGCTAAGTAAGTTCTGAATTTTTTTGTCATAGTGCAAAATTGTGCAAGGCTAGGGAAGTAGTCAGCTACACTGAACAAGCCTTTCCCAAGTCAGTATTAAGGAAAAAATAACTCCATTAAATGTGCTAAATGAGGATAATAATGAGATATCCAAAGTCTTGCCAACTGAATTTAATCACTTTCTGATCCCAACAGCCACACAATTCAACTCTTTCTTAGCATAATTAAGCAAGTGACAATGAACATACTATTCTAAGACACTGTAATGAGATGCTGAGGGGCCTGGATTCAGCTGCAGGGAAATTCCTATTAAATATTTATTAGACATGCAAGTTCTTTAATAGCTAGAAAAAAATAGGAAAGGAAATTTAGTTAAGTGAGGTCCATTTCCTTTGAAATTAAACTGTTAAAAACAGAACCTGCTGGGTCACTATTTGTAGACACCTTCATCTTTCTAGCTTGAAGGCTTGGCTAGACTCTGTAGCTATAAAATCTCTTGGTGAGAAGGAGTCATCAGAAAAGTGTCTTTGCGGGGATGATGGAGTTTTCTGACTAGCAAAGAAAGAAGGACCTAGTGAGGCATCAGAATGAACATTAGTTTGATATTTGTAATCTCCACAAAGACTAATGTTTGAATTTGGGTTACAAATAGGTGTGTGTGTGTGTGTGTGTGTGTGTGTGTGTGTGTGTGAGAGAGAGAGAGAGAGAGAGAGAGAGAGAGAGAGAGAGAGAGAATATAAATTACTCACTTAACCACTCTGCACCTACCTATATTCTCCTGTACTTTATAAGCCAGGAATGGCAGTAGTTCATGCTTGTAGTGCCAGCTAAATCCAGATGATCTGGCAGAAGGATTGTTTGAACCCAGGAGATGGAGACCAGCCTAGCCAGCATAGTCAGACCCCATTTGCTGGCCTGAAAATTTTAAAAAAGCAAACAATAAATGGCTTTATTTATATCTACCTGACAGAGTTATTTTGAGTTCAATACTGAATCCAATAATGGTTTGGAAAGTGTCTTAGAAACTGGAAAGCACTGTTAACACAGACTAGGGCTTCTCTAAACCTTTTAATCCCTGAAGGGGAATTCTCCTGCAGTGCTAGCAAGATCTTAGGAAAATTCGAGCACCTCATTCAGTTGTCACTCAAGGAGAAAACACCTGGAGCTAGCTGGAAGATTGCACTTTAAAATTTTCCTCTCTGGCAAGGGATAGTCAGCAGACTTACAGGGTTCATGAACCCATGTAATTCCTAACTAATGTTAATCAGGATGAAAATAAGATGTAGGCTCCAGGTCTGGCTAGCAGGAAGGAGAATTCACTTTCTGATAGGTCTCTCTCTCTTTTTAAAGATTTATTTATTTATTTATTAAGCATACAATGTACTGCTGGCAAGGAAGGCACCAGATCTCATTATAGATGGTTGTGAGCCACCATGTGTTTTCTGGGAATTGAACTCGGGACCTCTGGAAGAGCAGCCAGTGCTCTTACCCACTGAGCCATCTCTTCAGACCCCTGATCGGTCTCTTAATAGGAATGTTTTGGGCATGTATGTATCCTGTCTATGCAAGAGTGTAAACAGAGGCTACTGGTTTGTTCCTGGCCACCCAGACCCAAATAATCACACAGAAATTATATAAATTACAATGCTGTTTGTCCTATTAGCTCAGGCTTTTTATTAACTAGCTCTTATATCTTAAATTAACCCATTTCTATTAATCTGTGTATTTCCACGAGGCTGTGGCCTACTGGTAAGGTTCCAGCATGATGTCCTTCTCCTTCAGCAGCTTCTCTCTCTCTCTCTCTCTCTCTCTCTCTCTCTCTCTCTCTCTCTCTGTTTGGATTTTCCATCTGGCTGTACCTGCTAAGCCATTGGTCAGTAACCAATAAAAGGAACACATATACAGAAGGACATCCCACATCACAGGAGTAGACTAGAATGGGTTTTCCTTTAATCTTTAGGAAGATAATAGGAACCCTGTTTGAGCATGGGTGAATGAATAGAAAGATATTATACATTTGTGTGTGTTGTGGAATCAAATGACTGACAAGACATTGATATATGAGTACAGCAGAATATCATTAGGAATCATTTTATTGCTTGTTTGTTTTATACCAGAGGTATTTATTTTGGCCCTAGGTCTTTGGGCTATCTAGTCTCTGGTTCTTGGTTATGCAAGCAGTGTCAGGTATGGGTTTCTTCTCATGAAGTGGGCCTTAAGTCAAATCAGACATTGGTTGTCTACTCCCACATCTGTGCCACCATTGCCCTAGCATTTTTTTTTCAGGCAGGACAGATTGTAGGTCAAAGGTTTTGTTGCTGTGTTTGTGTATTTGAGATTGCTTTCCTGTACCAAAGACATTAGAACATAGAGTTAAAGGCTCCATATAGGCAATAGCGTGACTTCTCCATATTCAATGAGTTGTCTGGATGTTATTCAATGGGGTCCCATTGCCATTTTGTAGGGAGCAGCTCTTTATCTTATCATCAGCCTAGGTTATTTGGGAATTTCCATGGGACTCCCTTGACCAACAACTCATTTGAATACAACCTAGACCCATTACTAGAAGCCTTTCCTATCAACAAGAGATGGTCAGTTGAGACTCCAAATCCCCCATTACTAGGATTCCTCATTAGAAACAGCTTTGTAGATTCCAGGAAGTTTTCACTGCACTGTTTCCAGAATAACCCACAAAGGCCCTTCGCCAGCTATCTCTGCCTACACTCTCTCCCTCCACCTCCCCCACTTCTCCCTACTGCTCTCATTTCCTTGTCCTCCCATTCCACCCATAAAATCTATTTCTTCCTCCAGGAAAATCCATGCATCTCCTGCTAGACCCCTCCTATCATCAAGTTAATGGTCTAACATACACTTATAAGTGAACGCATGCCATATTTATCTTTCTGGGTCTGGGTTACCTCACTCAGGATGATTTTTTTTTCTAGTTCCAACTATTTGCTTGTAAATTTCATGATTCCAGTTTTTAATAGCTGTGTAATACTGCATTGTGTAAATGTACCACATTTTCTCTATCAAGTCTTTCATTGAGGTATATCTAGGCTGTTTCCAGTTTCTGGATTTTAAAAAGAAGCTTCAAAGAACATGGTTGATCAAGTGTCCTTGAGGAAGAATACAGCATCCTTTGGATACAGCATCCAGCCCAAAATAGTATAGCTTGATCTTGAAGTAGATTAGTTCCCAACTTATTGAGGAACAACCACCATATTGATTTCTATAGTAGCTGTACAAGTTTTCATTCCTGCCAGCAATGTCCACTTGCCAGCATGAGTTGTCACGTGTTATTGAACCTATTAGACTCTCTGACAGGTATAAAATGAAATCTCAAAGTATTTTTAGCTTTGCATTTCCCTGAAGGCTAAGGATGTTGAACATATTTAAGTGTTTCTCAGCCATTTGTGTTTCCTTTACAGAGAATTCTCTTTTTTATGTTTATACTCCATTTAAAACTCTTTTTTTTTGCACATTTTATTTACTCTATTGAGAACTCTGTTCAGATACATAGAACACACTTAGTGGAGTACATTGTCTTCTTGACTCATTTTTATTAATTAAATTCATTCATTTATTTTACATCCCAACCATTGTTTCCCCTCCATCTTCTCCTCCCACTCACTTTCCCCCACTGACCCTTCCCCATGCCCCTTAATCTACTCCTCCTCTGTTTCTGTTCAGAAAATGATAGGCCTCCCATGGGTATCAACAAAGCATGGCATATCAAGTTGAGGCAGGACTAAGCTTCTTCACTTGTATTAAGGCTGAACAAGGCAACCTAGTATAAGGAATAGGTTGTCCTAATACTACAAATCATTAGTGATAGCACCTGCTCCCACTGCTAGGAGTCCTACAAGTAGATCAAGCTACAAAACTAACACATATATGCAAAAGACTTAGGTTGGTCCCATGCAGGCTCCCTGGCTGTTGGTCCAGACTGTGTGAGCTCCTATGAGGCCAGGTTAGTTGTTTCTGTGGGTTCCCTTGTGATGATGCCCTTGACACCCTGGCTCCCACAACCTTTCTTTCCTCTCTTCAGTATGATTCCCTGAGCTTGACCCAATGATTGGCTGTGAGTCGCTGCATCTGTGTCCACCAGTTACTGGATGAAAGATCTCTGATGATAATTGGGGTAGTCACCAGTCTATACTGAGTATGGCAGAATATTGTTATCATTGGGTTGACATTTTTTCCCTAATTGTGTTTAGGTCTCTGGGCCATTCAGCCTCTGGGTCCTGGCACTCCAAGAAGTGTCAGGGGTAGGCTTACTCTTATGGTATGGGTCTGAGGTTGGACCAGTCATTGGTTGTCTACTCCCACAATCTCCATGTCACCCTGACCCTTTGACATTTTGACATCTAGTTTCTTGAGTTCTTTATATATTTTAGATATTAGCCCTGTATCAGATATGGTGTTGGTAAATTTTTTTTCCTATTCTGTAGGCTGCCACTTTGTCTGACTATGCCCTTTGTCTTACAGAAGCTTTTCAGTTTCATGAGGTCCCATTTATTAATTTTTTGATCTTAGAGCCTATGCTATTGATGTTCTGTTCAGAAAGTTATTTCCTATGCCAATGGGTTCAAGGCAATTCCCATTTTCTCTACCATCAATTTCAAAGTACCTGGTTTTATGTTGAGGTCTTTGATCCACTTGGACTTGAGTTTTGTGCAGGATGGTGGATATGAATCTATTTGCATTCTTCTACATGTTGACATCCAGTTTGCCAGCACTGTTTGTTCAAGATGCTGTCTTTTTTCCCAATGTGTATTTCTGGATTCTTCATAAAAAATCAGGTTGCCACATGTGTGTGGATTTATGTCTGAGTCTTTGACTAAATTTCATTGCTGAGCATATTTGTTTTTATGCAAATACCATGTGGTTTTTATTAGTATATCTCTGTAGCACAACTGGAAATCAGGCATGGTGAGACCTCAGTAATTCCTTTATTGTTCAGGATTATTTTGGCTATCCTAAGTTTTTTGTTTTTCCATATGAGATTGAGACATGTCTGTTGTTTTATATTTGGCACAGTGGCTTTAGCTTAATCTACTGCTAATTCTGCCAACTATTGCAACTCCACAGTTATGGGCTTGCTTCTCTAAGTGGCCAGGCTGCTCAGGCTGCAGACTGATGGAAATTCTGTTCCCACAGGCACTGGCTCTGCTGCTGCTGCTAATGGTAACTTTAACTAAATCTCTATCGTTCTATTTATAAATAAAGCATGAGGCTCAAAGGCTGGGGTGAAAACTGCCAGCTCAGGAAGGTTGAGTAGAACCTAGCTAATCTGCTCTCCTTACTGGTGTCTCCCAAAGAGTCCATCCTTCCACTGTGCCAAAACAGAAAAGGCCTTGCCACTCAAAACCCTTCCCTATGTCTCCTGGTGCACATCTTTATCTGTTTCAGATGCCCTCTGATGCTCTATTGTTACTTTCTGATAACTAGTTGCTAACTCAGCCTCCTGACCCAGTTTAGCTTTATTTAATTAACACAAATACAAACTTGGGGTTCACAGTGTACTCAAACACCCCCCAACAATTGTCCTTTCAATGTCTGTAAAGAATTGTGTTGGGATTTTGATGGGAATTGTATTGAATTTAGATTGTTTTTGGTAGGATGGCCATATTTTCTATGTTAATTTTATTGGTCCATGATCATGGGAAATCTTTTCCATCTTCTGATATCTTCTGTATTCAGAGTCTTAAAGTTTTCATCATACAAGTCTTTTACTTGCTTAGTCAGAGTTGCTCCATGATATTTTAAATTATCTGAGGCATTTGGGAAAGGTATTGTTTCCCTAATGTCTTTTCAGTACCTTTATCATTTGTATATAGGAGGAATGCCAAGTTTTTTAGTTAATCTTGTATTCAGCATCTTTGCTGAATGTGTTTATCAGCTGTAGGAGTTCCCTGATGGATATTTAAGGGTTGCTTATGGATAGTTTGATATCATCTGCAAATAAAACAATACTTTGACTTTTGTATTTTGTATCACCTAGATCTCCTTCAGTTATCTTATTGCTCTAGCAAGAGCTTCAAGTGATATGTTGAATATATATGAAAAGAGAGGACAGCTTTCTCTTGTTTCAGATTTTAGTGGAATTGCTTTGAATTTCTCTCAGTTTATTTTGATATTGCCTATAGGTGTTCTTTAAATTGCCTTATTATGTTTAGGTATGTCCCTTGTATCCCTAATCTCTCCAGAACACTTAGCATGAAGGAGTGTTAGGTTTGTCAAATACCTTTTTTGCATCTTTTGAGATTATCATACTTTTTTCTTTCATTTTGTTTATCTGGTGGGTTACATTTACCATTTTCATATGTTGAACCATCCCTGTATCTCTGGGATGAATCCTACTTGGTCATGGTGGATGATCATTTTGATGTGTTCCTGGATTTGATATTTAAGTAAAAAATACTTAAATACTTAAATTGAGTATGTTTGTATCTATGTTCATAAAGGAAATTGGTCTGTAATTTTCTGTCTTTGTTGAGTCTTTATGTGGTTTGGGTATCAGGGTAACTGTGTCCTTATAAAATGAATTTGGTAATGTTCCTTCTGTTTTATGGAATAATTTGAGGAGTATTAGTGCTAAGTTTTCTTTGAAAGTATAGTAGAATTCTGTGCTAATACCATCTCACCCTTGGCTGTTCTTTTGTAGGAAAACTTTTCATGACTGCTTCTATTTCACTAGGGGTTATAGGTCTAATTAATTGTCTATCTGGTCTTGGTTTAACTTTAATAGTTGTACCTATAGAGAAAAGTATCTATTTATTTTAGATTTTTCAATTTGGTGGAGTACAGTTTTCTACAGTATGTCCTTTTTAATTCTCTGGATTTCCTTAGTGTCTGTTATATTCCCCTTTTTGTTTCTTTCTTTCTTTTTTTTTTATTGAGAAAAGGAGAAGAAAAAAAAAAACAAGTTTCCCCCTCCTCCCAGCCTCCCATTTCCCTCCCCCTCATCCCACCCTTCTCCCCCTCATCCCACCCTTCTCCCCCTCCCCCCACTCCTTTCCCCCTCCCTCTCCAGTCCAAAGAGCCATCAGGGTTTTCTGCCCTGTGGTAAGTCCTAGGTCCTCCCCCCTCCGTCCATATCTAGGAAGGTGAACAACCAAACTGGCTATGCTCCCACAAAGCCAACACATTAAGCAGGATCAAAACGCCGTGCCATTGTCCTTTGCGTCTCATCAGCCCTCATTGTTCGCCATGTTCAGAGAGTCCAGTTTTATCCCATGCTTTTTCAGTCACAGTCCAGCTGGCCTTGGTGAGCTCCCAATAGATCAGCTCCACTGTCTCAGTGGGTGGGTGCACCCCTCGTGGTCCCGACTTCTTTGCTCATGTTCTCCCTCCTTCTGCTCCTCATTGGGACCTTGGGAGCTCAGTCCAGTGCTCCAGTGTGGGTCTCTGTCTCTATCTCCATCCATCACCAGATGAAGGTTCTATGATGATATGCAAGATATTCGTCATTATTGCTCTAGGATAGGGTCATTTTAGGTTCCCTATCCTCAGCTGCCCAAGGAACTAACTGGGGACATCGCCTTGGGCACCTGGGAGCCCCTCTAGGGTCAGGTCTCTTGCCAACCCTAAGGTGGCTCCCTTAACTAAGAATTGTGGTTCCGTGCTCCCCTGTCCAACCTTCCTTTATCCCAATCCTCCTGTTTCCCCAAGGCCCCCCCCTCCTTCCCTTCTAACTTTTCTCTCCCCATCTCCCCTTACCCCAATCCCACCCCACCCCCAAGATCCCAATTTTCTCCCCGGCAATTTTGTCTACTTCCCTTAGCCAAGAGGATAACTATATGTTTTTCCTTGGGTTCCCCTTCTTACTTAGCTTCTTTAGATTCACCTATTGTAGACTCTGTGACCCTTATTTATGGCTAGAAACCAATTATGAGTGAGTACATCCCATGTTCATCTTTTTGGGTCTGGGATACCTCATTCAGGATAGTGTTTTCTATTTCCATCCATTTGCATGCAAAATTCGAGAAGTCATTGTTTTTTACCGCAGCGTAGTACTCTAATGTGTAGATATTCCATACTTTCTTCCTCCATTCTTCCATTGAAGGGCATCTAGGTTGTTTCCAGGTTCTGTCTATTACAAATAATCCTGCTATGAACATAGTTGAACAAATGCTTTTGTCATATGATAGGGCATCTCTTGGTTATATTCCCAAGAGCGGTATTGCTGGGTCCAGGGGTAGGTTGATCCCGAATTTCCTGAGAAACCGAAACACTGACTTCCACAGTGGTTGCACAAGATTGCATTCCCACCAGCAATGGATGAGGGTACCCCTTCCTGCACAGCCTCTCCAGCAAAGGCTATCCTTGGTGTTTTTGACTTTAGCCATTCTGACAGGTGTAAGATGATATCTCAAAGTTGTTTTGATTTGCATTTCCCTGATTGCTAAGGAAGTTGAGCATGACCTTAAGTGTCTTTTGGCCATTTGAACTTCTTCTGTTGAGAATTCTCTGTTCAGTTCAGTGCCCCATTTTTGAATTGGGTTAATTAGCATTTTAAATCTAGTTTCTTGAGTTCTCTATATATTTTGGAGATCAGACCTTTGTTTGTTGCGGGGTTCTTCACAGATCTGGAGAGGACAATAATCAACTTTATATGGAAAAACAAAAAAACCAGGAAAGCCAAAACAATCCTATACAATAAAGGATCTTCTGGAGGCATTACCATCCCTGACTTCAAACTCTATTACAGAGCTACAGTGATGAAAACCGTGTGGTACTGGCATAAAAACAGAGAAGTCAACCAATGGAATCGTATAGAAGACCCGGATTTTAACCCACAAACCTATGAACACCTCATTTTTGATAAAGGAGCTAAAAGCATACAATGGAAGAAAGAAAGCATCTTCAACAAATGGTGCTGGCACAACTGGATGTCAACCTGTAGAAGAATGAAATTAGACCCATATCTATCACCGTGCACAAAACTCAAGTCCAAATGGATTAAAGACCTCAATATCAGCCCGAACACACTGAAAATGATAGAAGAGAAAGTGGGAAATACCCTACAACAGATGGGCTCAGGAGATCGCTTCCTATGAATAACCCCAGAAGCACAAACATTAAGGGCAACATTGAATAAATGGGACCTACTAAAACTGAGAAGCTTCTGTAAAACAAAGGACACTGTCACTAAGACACAAAGGCAACCTACTGACTGGGAGAAGATCTTCACCCTTTTTGTTTCTGATTTGCTAATTTGGATATTCTCTCTCCATCTTTTAATTAGTTTCATTTTCAGATCTCAAACATTTATTTTTGCCTCCTTCAACTGGTGGATTTCTTTAAGAGATTCATTCAATTATTTTGTTTGTTGTTTCCTTAAGGGATTTATTATTTTCCTGTTTAAGGACCACTATCATCTTTATAAAGGCTGTTTTAAGTCTTTTTTGTACTTCAGCTATGTTGGAATATTCAGGGCCTGATGTAGTAGGATAGCTGGGCTGTAGTGGAGACATATTGCCCCAACTGTTATTGATTATGTTTTTATGATGTCATCTAGGCATCTGGGTTTGGGGTGATTATGGTTCTAGGTGCTGATTTTGGATTTTTTTGTTTGTTTGGTGGGTTTTTTCCCTTGGCTTCTATTTTCTCTGTGAAATTTTGCAGAATGTGATGGTTATGGTTTTACTGCCTTGCCCATCTTGTGTGCTCACAAGTAATGCCTGGAGTGTTGGAGACTGGGATACTGGGATGAGATGGGGGAAGGAAGGTTAGAGGAGAAGGTCTTTATGATCCACTGGTGTGGGCCAGTGTGGAAAGGGAGACCACAGCACATTTCCTGCTACAGAGATGGGAATGAGGCTAGGGGGAGATTGGATCTCAGGAGCAGTAGGAAAGGTGTGGGTCTTCCTTCACACTGTCTATTGCCTAGGGAGGAATGGCGCTTTGGTTTGCAGGGGATGCCTTCTGTGGTTGGGGTCTGGGACAAAGCAACAAGTGGGAGGAGGAAGGTTAAAAGGGGAAAATCTGCTGGAGGGAAGACTGCCATGGGATTTCTGCTGCAGAGCTAGAGATGAAATGGATGTTGGAACTGAGAAGACAGGAGAGAGAAGAAAAGGTCTGTGGGTAACCTGCCTCATTTTTGGCAGGTGTGGCCTGTGGGTTAGCAGAGAGGACCTGTTGGATTTATGGTCTGGGAAAAAGGAATGGATTGGTGGAGGGAGTTTAGAAAGGGAAGAACAATGGGATCCACAGGAGATAGGAATGGGAGTGGGGTGCAAGGTACAATGCCACAGGTATTTTATTTTGCTGCGGAATTGGGGGTGAGCCTGTGGATTGGATCTGGGGGAGCAGTGGGTGTCTAGTTTTCTTTAACAGGTAAACAGAACTTTTGGATTTTACTGTGCCTGATGCTTCTAGTTTTCTGGAATCAATAACATCATCTTTGTTATTTCTTGGGTACTTTCTTTCCCCTTTGTCCCAAACTGAGTCTAGTTCAATATATCTAGAATTGCATATGCCAGTAACTCTGGCTGTGACTTATACACAAGGTCTTATTATCCTGATAATTTCCAGGTTCTGGATATTATATATAACTGACAGGTATGGGTCATAGAAATGTCCAGAATTTCTACTATAATAACTATTTTTTTTCTAAAATTGGAGAAGATGACTATGATGTAAGCTAAGATTAAGTTCTAATTTGGGAAGAGGAACTTCAAGTCTATAAAGACATGTGGATCTGAAATGTGAGTAATCTGACTGCCATCCAAACTGAGGGACTTTCCTTTTGGAAGACATTGCCCATGCCTATAAACTCTAGGAAGAGGCAGCTGTAAGAGATTGTACCCTGTGTCAGGTGATATGTTCAGACTATGGAATGTAGCAGCATTCCTGGAGCCCTGGAACTGGAGGCAAAACAAAACTTCGGTGGGAGAAAAGGCTATGGCAGACACCCCAGTTAATGAAATATGTACTTCTCCATGCTTTCTGGGTGAGACATTGAAGATATGCAGGTCCTCACATGAATTTTTTAGAGGTATAACAACTTGTAAGAAAGAAGGGAGGAACGCTCTTCCTCAATGGATGGTAAAAGACGAACATTTATTCATCCCTGCACCTGGCTGCCTAATCGTTTAGCTTTTCACACATCATTTACATTTTTATATGTGCCGTGTAGTTCACAGTATGTTCACACTTAATTCAGTTGGTTTTTCAACACTGCTGCTTTGTTCAGATTCATGCTGTTCATTTTATAGATAAGGAAAAATTGGTTAGCATGTTTGCTTATGGCAACCTAAGTCTGAAGTGGCACAGATGCAATTTTTACTTCCATCTATTATTTTACTTACTAACATAATTTTTCTTCCATTGAGTTTTCTATTCAATCACTTACTTAACTGTTTCTCCAGATATTTTTATATGTAATCGACAAATAAAATACATATATACTGGGCCTGCATATTGTAAAATTTTGTTATGTTCTTTAAGCTTAGGCCCTGTTATATCCAGTTCAAGGTTCTTTCTGTATAGTCACCACTGTTGTCCTCTCTCATTGTGAGCCATAACAAACAACCATGTTTGGGGTGTTGTCTATGGACCTTTAAAATACAAAAAAATGTATGTCTGCAAAACATTGGGTTTTTACAATTGTGATTCACACTTAAACCCTCAGGACAGAAGAATTATAAAACTATTTCACTAAAATATTTAGGTCAACTGACAGTAGTAATAATTAAACACTTGTAAATCATTAAGCTGTATTTCAGATTACTATGAGTGCTAAGGTTCATTCTTTTAGGAAAAGAGCTTCTGCTGAACAACTGTAGGTCATTGAGGACAGGAGGCAGAGCAATGGGAGAATGTTGAAGTCCTGTCAGGGCAGGGTGCTCAGTCCCCTGAGGATCAAAGAATAGGTCCTGATATGGGAGAGTCTTCTGTTTTGTGTTGATTTCATTGGTTAAATAAAGAAACTGCCTTGGTCCTTTAATAGGACAGATAATTAGGTAGGCAGAGTAGACAGAAGAGAATGCTGGGAGAAAGAAGCCGAGACAGGCAGTCGCCATGATTGTCCCACCAGACACAGATGCAGGTTAAAATCTTTCCTGGTAAGCCACACCTCGTGGTGCTACACAGATTATTAAATATGGGTTAAAGCAAGATGTGAGAATTAGCCAATAAGAGGCTAGAACTAATGGACCAGGCAGTGTTTAAAAGAATACAGTTTGTGTGTAATTATTTCCGGGTATAAAGCTAGCCGTGCAGGGAGCTGGGCGGGACACAGCCCACTGCTCCACACTACAAGGTCCATCTTTCTAATGATGGCTTGTTTTATTTGCAGTAATGTTTTTGATCTTGAGATGCTGAAGGATTCCAATGCGGGTATCAAAAGGATGGAGGAAGATTACAAATATTTCTTCACTGTCCGGCCATAGTTTGTCCATCACTGGTGCTAGAGAAAACACTTTTTTACCCTAGAGAGGCTACTGAGATATAGATATGGAACTCAAGGCCTTGTGAGTTGACCGTTTCCCAAGTTACATTTGTCTCTGAGAGACTCTTGATTGGAGCTTGGCATTGGGAATGCCTCATGGATAGAAGAGGTTAACTTATAAAACTTTGGACTTTATGTTGAGCTCTATTCTAGATTCTTACCTACTGGATCTTATATATCTTTTTTAATATTTCCTTGTTTTTGTTTGAACATGAAATATTCTCTAATAAGGATCATTTATTTCCAGGTGTACTCCCTGATGCAGATAGTCAGAGGTGGGACTTTGAGGAAGTGGTTGCTTAATGTGAGTCCTTTCTTCCTCAGTGGATTAACTCATTGATGAGTTAAAAATGTGAATAGCCTATTGTGATAGAAGTATGGAAAGTAGGCTGTAATTGTAGGAAGTTGGGCACTAGGGGAATCCTGTTGAAAGATATACCTTGTTTCTGACTCTTTTCTGACATTCTTTTTACTGCCTGGCTACCAAAAGGCAAATAGGTTTTATCATACACTACTTCCACCATGAGGTTATACCTCACTTTATGCTTTCAGCATCAGCATAAAGTGGGATTGTGGAATGAAGCCATGAGCTGAAATAAACATCTTTCTTTAAATGACTTAGTTCAGATATTTTCATAATGATGAAAAGTTGAGTGACACTAATATATGTATATTATATCATTATATTATATAATAATATATAACATATATAATATATATTAGTGTCACTCAGCTTATATAAGTCACTCAGAATACACACACACATTTGTATGTGTGTGTGTGTGTGTGTGTGTGCATGTGTGTGTGTATTCAGACTCTTTCACCTGTTCCTCTCTCATGTCTTCGTTCAGTTCAAGAAGCGCATGTATTTCCTTATCTAGTGGCATGTCTGTAAGAGAGTACTTTTCAAATTGCTATGATTCTATCATTGAATTTTAGTAATAAATATGGTCAAAATCAAGTAACACAGAGGGTCCTAAAATAAAAATTCACAATTTCTATGGCATATCCTTTCCAAGTCCTATCCTGATTCTCTAGGAGTAGACATCAGGAATTACTGTATATGTGGTTTATTACCTGTTGACTCAATGCAATAAAGGAGCAAGATAGTTGTAGATATTACCTCCTGGGGACAGTCAGATTCCTATGTGACTCCTAATGTTCCTTACTTTCTCAGATTCATGTTTCTGTATAATTCTCTCTCACATTATACAAGGGTGCCAAGGTTAGACTGTATGACTATCAGGATATGGTTGAAGTGACACTATGCCACTTTTGAAGTTAATTTATGAAAGATACTTTAGATTCCACTGCGATGTCTCATTCTAGTCTCTGTGGGAATAATGTAGAGTCCTTTTCTTTGCCTTATTCTTTTCTCTAAACTTCTCACCACTTTGGCTAGGTGGAACTCTATTTTTAAAAATATTGGGAATATATCATACACAAGTCTGGAGAGAATAGTATAACAAACCCCTACATAGCCATTAATCTGCTTTGATAATGACCAGCCAATTAGTATTGTTGCATCTATGGCTATACATACTTTTATTCTATATTATTTTGAAACAAATCCTAGGATGATATATCATGTGCATCCATAAATATATGATATATTGCTAACTATCATGGCATGTTTCACAGAATAACCACAATGCTATTATTAAATGTAAAGATAAAAGTCATTTCTTAATATACTTGTAGTGATATTTCATTTGTATTTTAATAAATAAAGCTTGCCTGAAGTTCAGAGAGTAAAACAGTCCCACTGATCAGCTTTATAGACCAGGCAGTGGTGACACATACCTTTAATCCCAGTAACCATGCTAGTTTGCCCTAGAAGCTGAGCGATGGTGATGTATACCTTTAATCCAGCACTCAGGAGGCAGAAGAGGCAGATTTCTGTGAGTTTGAGGCCAACCTGGTCTGCAGAGTGAGTTCCAGGACAGGCTCCAAAGCTACAGAGAAACCCTGTCTCAACCCTTCCCCCCAAAAAAGAAGCAAAGAAAGAAAGAAATGACAGTTCATCCACAGAGGTGACAATCCTACAAGTTGTAAGATTATGACAGGATTCTGTTCTATTTTTTGTAGGAAAATAAATAAAACCCACTTTCAAGAAATCCAGAGATCTTGAACATCTAAAGCCTAAAGACGAAAAGATAGCTAACCAGAAATAACTACCAAGCAAAGAAAAATCTGAATTATGATACAAATATTCTCAGCAAGGTAAAATCTCACTACCTAAACATACATATATATGTCCTTACTTCTCAATATAATGGTAGTCCTGACCCGTTTAACAATCAAAGCTGGCTTTGGAGTTGGACTATGTCTCTATCCTTCTCTAAATCTAAGCATGTTGTTAAAAGAAAAATTCAGAGTTTCTGTCTCATATCAGAAAGAGAAAGAAAATAAAAACCTAGGAACTAAGGTTATAAAAACTTAGCCCTCAAAAATTTTTTTCCCATTCCTATTTTTGTTCCTATGGTATCTATCTGTGAATACAGATCTATTGAAATTCAAATTTTCTGTTTTCTCATGAATAATGTTTAAGTTTTTTACAATGAACAATAAATTTTCCCATAATAATCTCTGAATTCTCCAGTAAAAAGATGGGACCCCACAACGACAATTACACCTGGCTTATATGATGCCCTTTAGCTGATAGCACCACTTAAAGATTGGCTTTGAAGTACAAAATGCTCAGAATAATTTTGAGGTGACTAGCCAAGATGATCTAGCCTAGCAGACTATTCTAGCCAGGAGTTGAGACAAGCCATGTACTTTCCCATTACACATAGACTTGACAAAAAAAAAAAAAAAAAAAACGATACAACTAACTCTCCAAGGACTTGGCAACCCTTTTTTTTTCCAGGATCCTCTAAAGTCACCATCACCCCCCAGACAGCAGGAAGTAAATTTAAGAATACAATGCTCACATTCCCAAGAGATAGTGCAGGTGATTTTTTTTTTATCGTTCAATGTAATATGGATATTTGTCATTGTTTAGGGGGGGCTAGTTACAAGTTCCTATTGGTAATGGTCAGGAAAAAAACTAAACAAAGGAAAATAGATTCAAGGTTCTTGTTTTTTTTTTTTAAAGGTGGGACATCGATTTGATAGGATAAAAGGGTAGATTGTTTAATCTATTTTTAAAAAGCAACTACTATATTTTACATTGGATGGAACTTTTTATATTATATACAAATCTTATATATTGTTACAAATGTAAGATTAATTTTGTTAGAACATACGGTACATGTATTTCTACTATTGTTCAAGGTATTTTACCTATATAACTCATTTAGCAATGTAATGCAAATTTCTAGTCCCCGAAAATTTTTATTAACCACTGTTTAGGATAATAAGGAAATACAAGATTAATAATTAGTTATCTATTATAATCAAATGTGTAGTCATATTAGGTATGTTTTCAAGGTCAAACAAAGATGTATTTTAGGCAGGTCATCTTCAAATACTTCAGAGATCTACAGAATATGGCATTTAAGATGTTTTAATAACATAGGTTCTTCTTTTTGTAACAATGAAATATTTCTGCTCCTGGCAGCACCATTCTACTTCAGAGAAGATAATGGGCATTGAAGAGACCCCACATGGGTCTTTGTGGCAAAAATAAACCACTGGTCAAGAAAATGCCCTTGTATTGACTGTTGACAGTATGCTGTCCTAATTGGACAAGCAGGACAGCCTTTCAGAATATCCTTCTTCACAGAAAAGTGTATCAGATATGGTAGGCCTATAGGCTGAAGATGGATGCCTCAACATTTCAGAGGAACTTTGGATGACTATCTAGGCAGCCAGTTGTTGCTCTCATTTCTCAATTTTTTGGACATTGTTTGCTCACACTCCCGGCTTACTTATTTCCTCTTGTGTCTCTGAGGAAGTTAAATATTAGATAGTTATAATTCTAGTTTACCAAATGCAGAAAGCAAGTTATGATAGAAAGTAAATTAGGTACAAGACTTTGAATTTATCAAGTTAGGATAGATGTAGAGTATTTTCTCTAAATTTATCAAATGCAAATGGACTAGTCATTGTTGATGTATTTATTGCCAGTCTATATTTTATGTAGTTATTGTACTTATTGTATATAGTTATTTTAGACAAAAGGGGGAAATGTAGTGGCATTTCAATTTTATTTTAATAAGTAAAGCTTTCCTAAAGTTCAAAGAGTAAAACAGCCTCATTGATCAGCCTTATAGACCAGGCAGTTTTGACACACACCTTTAATCCCAGTAGCTGCACTAACTTGCCATAGAAACCAGACAGTAGTGGTACATGCCCTTAATCCCAGCACTAGAAAGGAATATTATATGGGAGGAGACAGCTCTCAGACACAGTCTCATTCTGAGATTCCTGGAGGCAGGTTAGACATTTCAGACTGAGGTAGAGGTAAGAGCCAGTGGCTGGTTGCCTTGCTTTTCTGACCTTCAGGCTGAACACCAATTTCTGTCTTTGGGTTTTTATTAATTGTGCTACATAATACTATTATAAAATATCTGGCTGATGTTCAAAATTTTCAGTTACACACACACACACACACACACACACACACACACACACACACCACAGTTTGCTCCAATTGAGTTAAGTGCATTATGTTTCTTTCAGAACTTTTTCCATCTTTTTACCTTTACAATTTATTTGTTGGAGAAACCAAATATGTTTCATCTAGAAATTCTCAAAATGTGGACTTTTGTGCTCAAATCCTTATGTTAATCTGCCCTTTGTATTTATGATTTGATGATTAGAATAGCACCAACTGGTTCTACAAAATCCCAGAGGAAAACTGAGCAATGATTTTTTACATTCATTCCTTTTTTAGCAGCTTAACAGAAATTTACTGAACCCCTGCTGTGAGTTGGGTGCTAATATTATAATAGTGACCAATGAAGGCTTTGTTTATGTTTCGCTAGAACTCCCTTCAAAAATCTAGTTTTCATACAAATGCCTTATTCTGTATTCATTTTTGGGCAGCACCAGCTATGGCGTTTGGTATCTATCAGTAGAAGAAATCTTAGCTTTATTTGCTCAGTTAAAGATACTTTTTTCTTCTAGATAAACTTGCGCTGTGATTTTTAAATCACTACCACAATACCCTTTTTAAATTTAGTTTTGTGGTTCATACCCCATTTACTCTTGCAATCTACTTGAAATCACATTCTTTCTCATTATAGGAGTGTAGGTAAGATATTTATCCCTATGCCTAGAATAGTAGCTATTTACAAAGCATTGAAAAGAAAGCAATCAGGTAAGTGGGGAATGTTATGTTATTTAAAAATGATTTGATTTGTTTTTCTTCACTACCATGTGTCCGGGTTGGCATTAAAGCTTTGACTCTGGAATCTGTTTGCATTTCTGCATAATTTGAGTTCATTAACAACACCTACTATCGAAAATTATAAGGCAAGCATGTAACTTCGTAGAACCAGAACCCCTTCTCTGTCTGTAGTTTCCAAGAACAAATCATTGTATTGTGTTATACATATGAATGCCTTGACTAAGAAATGAACACAGAGAAAAGTACTCTGTAGAGCAACTGCTGCAATTATGATGCCCCTGAGCTCTGTGAAATGCCTGGGCTCAATCTCAGACAACGACCCTCAGATCCAAAAGCTTCCTGAAACAAGGTAATGGAAAGACTTGAAAATCTGTTTTCTCATAGGAATGTGGATAAGTAGCTTATGGTGGGGAAAGGAAGGAAGTTGTCAGTAATCCATTTATTTATTTTGTAAAAAGTTATCAGAGTCTGAATATGTGCATCTGGGTTTGAGACTGTGGGTTTTAGGGGAATAAGGCATTATTTGGGGAATGAACCCCATTCTTCCTCATTTCAGAAATACAGGGACTTCTCATGTGACAGAGCCTGTGCCACAACATTGATTTTAATGGAATGAGCAGATTGCAGGAAGACTATGATGCTGCTCAGTAAATTGAATGACTTTATGAAGATAAATGTTTCTCTTCCGAGGCTCCTTCTTGTCAGAATACATTTAATACTGCCATTCCTTTGAGAACTAAATTCCTGTAGCACTTTGCAGCATATTAACATGTTTTTCTCACCACATGAAATTGCACTTCAAGCAAGAAATAATGTTTTTGCCTCCCCTTGTACATTTTTATTACTGCCAATGAATAGGAGTAAATTAACGATTATGGCTAACATTATTCATAGGGACAAATTCCTAACTCATTTCACTGAGAATAATAAATAACTGAATGAATAAGATGCCTTTAATTTCACATATGAATTATCCAAGATTCCGCAGAGTAACAAGAGAGAGACCATCATGTTTATACACAACATACAAATATCTATGTGTCCATTGCTTAGCATCAGAAGCTACATCATGTAACAGCCATAATGCTTCTTTGATTCTGTGGCATCAAATTGCTACTCATTGATTACTTACAACTATATAAAACACACCCTAATTATACACTGCAAGAGCTATATTTAGCCTTTACAAATTCTAGGTACAATTTTATTTCAAATATTTATTGCTTCATTCCACAAGCAACCTGAAGGCTGGACAATTCTTGTGAATGAAAGTGCAAAGCAAATTCCATTCTAATGGAAACTGCCAGTTCTGTCCAGTGGATCGTTCATTTGGAACAACCTTCAAAACACCACATTCCAGGCCAATGACATAATTTGAACACCTTCTTCCCTGTTCTAATGGGATTGTTGGCTATGCCATAAATTGTCAAGGACTTGAAAGGTACAAACAGCAAGGATAATAGGGCACAGAGCAGAATCCATACCCTTTTGGGATTTTCTCCATAATGACCTTCCCAGATCTCCACGTCCATACTGCCACATCTGTGCCCTCCCTGCCAGATGTCTATTGAGCAGGATCTGTGCTGAGGTGTAAGAGAGAAAGCTGAGGGATTTATGGCATCAATGGCAAGGCATATGCTGCCTGGTATTTTTGGTTGGCTGCCTAAATGGGGATAGAAGCTGGAGCTCTGGGGTTGGTTAGGCGGTGAGGGTGTGAGGTAAGGTGGGGTAGCAAGAAAGGGCAAGGCAAGAAGGCTTTCCAAGCAGGCACACAACAGAAATAGGTGTGTGTAGGTATAGTGTGCAGGGTGTGCTAGGGCAGGGGGCTAGGAGGGGGCTATCTTATTTGACTAGAGCTGAAGAATCCTGGGAAGGGATTGGGCATAAAAACAAACTGTCTTCCTGAATGCATTAATGAAGAGAGGACTCTCTAGTTTCTCTGAACACTGAGAAACTAGTAGAATGTTTACATAGATATCTGTTCCAATAACATCCATGAGTATTTTGAGACAGACACTCTCTTATCTCAAATTAGCTTTAAACTTAATATATAGTTGAGGAAGATCTTGAATTTTGAACCTGCTGCCTCCACCTCACTAGTTCTGGAATTACAGGCTATACCACCAATATTCTTTCCCTCTGTTGTTTCCCCTCCTTTTCTTTTCTCTTTCTTTTCATGTCTGGAATTGAAATCACAACCTTGCACAGACTAGGTAAGTGCACTATGATGGAGCCAGACAACTAGCCCTGCCTTAAAATAAATTTTCTTTCTAAATTTTTCTCTTTCTAATTCTTTTCCTCTTTTTCTGTCTCTTTAGAAAATATTTCAGTACTGAGATTGAACCTGTGATCTCAAGCATGCTAGACAAATACTACAGCACTGAGCTATGTTGCTAGCCCTTTTCAAAGGTTTTAGTTAGAGATGAACTCATTAAATAGCTAGAATTGACCTGGAGTCCATTGGAGTCCAAGCAGGTCTTGAATTCCAGTCCTGAGGGGTGTGTGTGTGTGTGTGTGTGTGTGTGTGTGTGTGTGTGTGTAAGAGAGAGAGAGAGAGAGAGAGAGAGACAGAGAGAGAGAGAGAGACAGAGAGAGAGACAGAGAGAGAGAGAGAGAGAGAGAGAGAGGGAGAGAGAGAGAGAGAAAGGAGAAGAGAGGGAGACATGGAAAGAGACAGAGACAAAGATATGTATACACAAATTGGGGCTCTTCTGAATGTACTGTTTACTTTTTGTTTATATCACAATGTATATTGATACATATAAATTTAGTGTTGTTATATTTTACTTCATATATAGGGTAGATTTTGATTGACTGACTCATCTTCTAGTATAATGTTAAATACTCTTATGTAAAAGTAGTTGCACTTTTCTAAGTATTGTATAGGAAAATTTTTATAAATATAAATACTGAATAAAAGAGTGTAGATTTTAAAAGACTTTATATTTTGTTAAATTATCTTTTAGAAAACATTTACATATTGAACCTTTAATACTAAAGTATAGGTATTCGTTTCTACCTCTTTTCCAATTGTATGAATTTTAATGTTTAAATTTTTGCCAACTTGATGTCTAAATAATTTTGCCTATTTTCCTTTGTATTTCTTTCATTACCGGTTGTATTGGCATTTTAGTATTTGTTGAACATATATGATATATATTCTGCAATTGTTTACTTGTGTCTTTTGTCTCTTTTATGCTGAACATTTATTAAGTTTTGAAAGGAGTTTGTGTATAAAGGGCATTCACTTGTCACATTGGTTGGAATACGTATTTACTTTCTCATTTGTTTCATTTTCCTCTGCAAAGTAGAGATGATTCTATTCACTTTGTAGGAGGGGGCTTTATGGTTTTACATGCCATGAGTAATGTTTCGCTTGTGATTGATGCTTATAGAGCATAACCATGACTTTATTTGTCCCCAACCAGACTCACAACTCACTCTTTTTTTTTTTGAGATGATCATGTCGTTTTTTTATTTTTCAGTTTTTTTATGTTATGGTTTTCTTTCTCTTTAAGAGACAAGCCACGCCCACTCCCACTTCCTCTGACCTTCTATAGCCATCTTGGTCTCTCTCTTCCTGTTCTTTTGGGGTGCACACCTACGGGTCTTTGCCTCTCTCCGCCTTTTCTCTTTTCCTTCTCTCTCTCTCTCTCTCTCTCTCTCTCTCTCTCTCTCTCCCCCTCCCTCCCTCTCTCCCTTAATAAATGCTTTATGGCTATCTTCTGTGTCTATGGGTCTGTTTACACAGGCTTGCCTGTTGGAAATTCAGCTGCTCAGCCCCCTGCTGCTGGGAATCCACAGCCCACAGCTGCTTGGCCGAAGGTGATTATGGCTCCTCAGTTCCTCCTCCTCTCTGCCAACCAGCCCTGGACACGCAATATATTTTTTAAGAATAAAAGTTTATATGGTGGATTACTTTGGCAGATTTTTGTATATTATTTATTTATTTATTTATTAAAAATTTCCACCTTCTCCCCTCCTCCCATTTACCTCCCCCTCCTCCCACGCTTCTCCCCTTCCTCCCATCCTTCTCCCCCTCCTCCCACTCCTCTCCCCCTCCCTCTCCAGTCCTAAGAGCAGTCAGGGTTCCCTGCCCTGTGGAAAGTCCAACCCCCCCCTCCCCCCTCCATCCTGGTCTAGGAAGGTGTGCATCCAAACAGACTACGCTCACACAAGGCCAGTCCATGCAGTAGTTTCAAAACTCAGAGCCATTGTCCTTCTTCAGTCTGCCCTCATTGTCAGCCACATTCAGAGAGTCCAGTTTGATCACATGCTTCATCAGTCCCAGTCCAGCTGGCCTTGGTGAGCTCCCATTAGACCAGTCCCTTAGTCTCCATGGGTGGATGCACCCCTTGCGGTCCTGACCTTCTTGCTCATGTTCTCTGTCCTTCTGCTCCTCATTTGGACCTTGGGAGCTCAGTCCAGTGCTCCAAGGAATATGACTTTCCTTTTTAACATTTGGCACTTCTCTTAAAGTGAGGAAATTGATCACCTTCTCACACGTTAAAGAGTTGTTGTGTACTTATATTAAAACTTGTTGGTAATAGCGACAGAAAGGGTCATTCTCCCTCTTCTAACCTCAGCTTCTGGAAGAAGCTGCATTCTTCAAACATCTGTTGTTTAGTGCAGGGCTCCTGAATTGCAACTTTCTCTCTAAAACAGTTATGGATATGCTCTCATTTCTGGCCTTCTTTTCTACATAATTCCTGGGAATGAGTGAGGCCAGCTTCTTTTCTTTAAATATTTAAAAAATTGTTTATGATGGTCATATGTTTTCATCATTTTCAGTTCCTTTTCCTCCCTGACATTACATATGATACATACTTCGTGTTTTGTGGGTAAAGGAAGTCAAACATTTAAATTTAATAACAGGTAACACATCTAAGTTTTTAATGGAAAATGCCCTTGGGAAAATGCATTTTAAGACCCCAAATGCCATTAATGTCATTCAGTGTCTGAGAAACTTATCATTCAGTATCAAAAATCTTTTTCAATATCTTCAGTTTTGATTTTTACCATTGGTCTGTATCAAAATTACAGATGCTGGTTCTGTGGTTAATGGTACTCTTTTCCTTACAAGTTTCTAATCCACTGTTATATGCGGAGGTTAGAACTACTAGTTACAGGACCAGTTGCAACCACAGCAAACATGAGCCTTTGTTGTCTATTATTTGCCTATTTTATTTTAGATTTTAATAATTATTTTATGTGTATGAGTGTTTTGCTGTATGTGTGTAACACACAAAGTATGTGCATTGCCTGCGTATGTCATAAAAGGGCTTGTGAGCCAACATGTGGGTGCTTAGATGTGGAACTATGTCTTCTACAAGAGCGTTAAGTACTTTACCTCTGAACCATCTCTCTAGCTCTGTTATCTTTGTCTTTGTATTCCATTCTCACTTAACATTCTAGCCTGTAGGAGACAGCCCTAGTTTGTAGTGATGTTTCATTTGTATTTTAATAAATAAAGCTTGCCTGAAGATCAGAGAGTAAAATAGCTGCACTGATCAACTTTACAGACCAGGCAGTGGTGACACACACCTTTAATCTCAGTAGTCACACTAGTTTGCCGTAGAAACTGGTCAATGTATACTTTAATCCCAGCACTAGAGAAGAATATAAGACAGGAAGAGACAGCTCACAGGCACAGTCTCATTCTGAGATTTCTGGAGGCAGGATCACCATTTTGGACTGAGGTAAAGGTAAGAGCCAGTGGCTGGCTTTTTGCTTTCCTGACCTTTAGGTTGAACCCTAATTTCTGACTCTGAGTTTTTTATTAATTGTGCTACATTTATAAGTGAAGACTGATTTTGTTTCCTGGCTGCCTAGACCCAAATAATTACACAGAAACTATATTAATTACAATACTGTTTGCCCGATGTCGCAGGTATATTTCTAGCTAGCTCTTACATCTTAAATTAACCAATTTCTATTAGTCTGTGTATTTTCATGTCTCCATGGCGTTACCTCATTTTCTACAAGTCTTGTTCTCTCAGTGACTGTCTGATATCTTTTTGACTCTGACTACTCTCTCTCTATTCTGTTTGGATTTCCTGCCTGGCTTTATTCTGCTAAGCCATTGACTGAAATAGCTTTATTCATTAACCAATAAAAGCAACACATATATAGAAGGACATCCCACATCACTAGTGTAAGATCCTGCAACAATCTGAATGTTGCCTTTCATGATTTTGTGCATAAACACAGCTTTAGGAAGGCTGTCCAATTGCAAACAGCTGCCTCCTATTCTGTAGATCTGATTCTCTTGCACTGCTCTGTAATTTTTTCTTTAGGTTTTTCCGCCATTTTTGTCATTTGGGGTCTATCATGGGAATATTTGTTAAGGACAGGCATCATACTTGATTCCTCTCTAGAGCTCTGCAGCCTGGCATGAGGTCTGATTAAGTGGACGAGTACAGCCTTGGAGATTTTAAGAAGAAAACAAGAGGCATTACATGGTGTATTGCCACGATTATGTCAGTAGTTTTTGTCAGTGCAATTTTCTTTTGCTAAGTGTACTCTTAGACTCTAAAAAGTCCATTGCTAAATGTCACTTGAATCAGCAGGATTGACCTGCCAGAAAAAGACTAGTTGGTTTCCCTTATTTTCAGAGAAACCTCCTGGGGATTGCTGCTTGGTGGACTTGGTAATTTCCTCAGGGGATCAATAGCTCATCATTTTGTTGTGTCCAGCACTGTTAGGACTTTAAAACACAGCTTCCAACACTAATATTGCTTTTATATTTTCAGGTCACTTATATACATACATACATACATACATACATACACGTGTGTGTGTGTGTCTGTGTCTGTATCTGTATATCCCTATATGTGTGATGTTACAGTTCTTCCCCTTAAAATTGAGGCAGTCATGTCTTTTCATCCTTATATTTGTTTTCTTACCCTCTCAAATTAATACTAGAAGATGCTTTTTAAACTTTGAGAAACAACAATACTTTATGAATGGCTGTATCTCCAAAATATAACCATGGGATTTTGATTTGATAGACATTGTCTTCTTTCCCAGACATGTTTTTTCCTACCATCTCATCTTGGCCATGCTATGGCTATATTTATTGACATTCTTTTTTTTTTGCCTGAGGGATTTTTTTTTTATCACATAGCTGCCTCAGCGTCTCTGTGCAGGGTTGGATGAGACACAGCTCTTACAACTTGAAGTGTATTACAAGAGAAATAATTTTGTATGTGGGAGGAGGTCCCATCGACCATCCCCAAATGTGCTTCAAAAGAACTGTTTATTAGAAGGATTACTGCAGACCACCTGGCTTTTTGTTAGCTCCTTAACCTAACAAGTTGTGTTTAGGCCTGGCTTCTGTTCCTTTCTAGGACAATGCATTCATTTTACCTTAGGAAACTCATTCTATAAATATTTATTGGACATGTAATGTATTGTATGGCAGGGTTCTAGGTTACAGGTTATGCTCCCAAGATCCCAATGAGGAGCAGATGGAGGGAGAACATGAGCAAAGAAGTCGGGACCAAGAGGGGTGCACCCACCCACTGAGACAGTGGAGCTGATCTATGGGAGCTCACCAAGGCCAGCTGGACTGTGACTGAAAAAGCATGGGATAAAACTGGACTCTCTGAGCATGGCGAACAATGAGGGCTGATGAGAAGCCAAGGACAATGGCATGGGGTTTTGAACCTACGTAATGTGCTGGCTTTGTGGGAGCCTAGCCAGTTTGGATGTTCACCTTCCTAGAAATGGATGGAGAGGGGAGGACCTAGGACTTACCACAGGGCAGGGAACCCTGACTGCTCTTTGGACTGGAGAAGGATGGGGAGAGGAGTTGGGGGAGGGGGAGAAGGGTGGAAGGAGGGGGAGAAGGGTGGGAGGAGGGGGAGGGAAATAGGAGGCTGGGAGGAGGTGGAAACTTGTTTTTTTTTCTCCTTTTCTCAATAAAAAAATGGAAAAAAAAGATGTTTCCAGAACTAGTAGTAAGATCTTGGCAACATTGGGATGTCTCCTCCCTATTTTCTTGTCAGATACCATATCCTATAGGTTTCCACTTCATTGTGTTATCCTCGTCCTCACCTCGTCATTATAAGCTAAACATCCTTTGTTTGTGATTTCATGCCACATTTTCTCAACATTGCTCTGCTGTCTGGAAATATCAGTTGACTTATCTGTGTTGTCTTTAATAAATAATGAATCTCCAGTAAAGCAACTCTATCTTGCATTTATCTATGTTCTTGGTGTTCTGTATGTAAGTTGATATAGGATACTTCTTTATATCAAGCATGGTTTTACCTATAAGAAGTTTTACCTAAAAACAGCAAGATCCACAGGAACAGATGTAGATATAGACATACATATATAATTTTTGCCTCCTAAAACTTTTGTATTGTAGACACTGCAGAAAATATATGTGATAGTTATCCTGTAACTATCTAACATCTATATATCTATCAATAATATATCTAGTTATCCATTAATCTATATTAAATTGCCTTCTGTAATATCAGGTTACATAAACACGTCAAAATATTGTGTATTTAGCTATCTATCCATCCATCTATCCATCCTTCTATTCACCCACTTATCTACAAGAAATTGGTTGGCTTGTATAAGTATCAAGGTTAGCTAAATGTGTCCAAAATCTGTAGAGCAGAGTTTGAAAGGGAAGATTGCAATCAGAAACAGTCTGGAGCTGCAGACACTGACTGAAATTTGGTATCCATGGGCAACAGTAAGGAGCAAAGTAGTCAACAGCATAAGAAACCCTGTGGTTTTCACTATTTGAGGTTTTTTCCTAAGGAAAAGTCCAGAATTCACTTTAAAGAGCGCATTTCACTCAGTAATTCTTATCAAGGATAATATCTCCTGGGTTAATTTAAGTCAACTGATTAGGGAATTTAGTCAGAGCTGAAAATTCCCTTTAACCATGGTAGCTAGCTTAGTGCTTGGTTGAGTGAATGTACACTGCAAGAGCACCTTACAAGTCTGCTGAGTCAAAAAGGATCGTGGTGTTCAGTAAATGATGGTGCAAGGAGTGTAATACTGGCCATGAGAAAAGTTACTTTATTGCTGCAGTGAGCATGAATACTTCTGCATTGCGGCAGAACAGGAAACAGCAAGATTATGGAATCACTGAAGTGAAAGGAAGAAAACCATAGTGCATAGAGGCATTTCTCATAACGTTCTCTCTCTCTCTCTCTCTCTCTCTCTCTCTGGCTCTGCAATTAGAACTGACACTAGGCCAAATTCTTAGTGTATGTAGTCTCTCCAGTTGCCAGGGTCAAGCCCCATTTCATCAACTGGTCTATTTAAGAGCATCTGGCACAGTTGAGTCAGACGTTACGGACTTCTAGAGCACGCCGGTATTTTCAGAGCCCTGTTTCTTGGTTTCTGCCTACTGAATGTCTTCTCCAAATCTCATGCTTCTCCTTTGTCCTATAAAGCCCTTCTTTGGGAATTATCTTGACTTCTTCACAATTATATAAAACTTCTGGTCCCAAGAGAATTTAGGCCAGAGCATTAGATCTCTATCTATATAAGCCTTCATAATGCTCTGTCTCTTGTTTATTTGTGGCCTCATCTTCTCATCTACATTGGACAGTGAGCTCTGGGAAGGTGGGCACAGTGTCCTGTCCTTCTTTAAGTCATCCTCAGACATCCTGCACAGAGCAGCTGCTTGACAAATCCAGGAAGCATTGAATTAAAACAAAGACTTTAAAATAAATCACCCTTATTCCTTAAGCTGCTTTATTCTGTATCACATGTTCAAATGAAAGACAATTTGTCTTCTAATTAGCTTTTAATGAATAGTACTTGACCTTTGAGCTCTATTTCCAACCTTGAGAGCAGGCAGTGAATGTGTAAATTCCAAGGCTTGATTTAATAATAAAAGTCACTTCCATTTGCCTAGCCCTTTGAAACCTTCAGAATACCTTGCCTCCTCTTCTGTTGTATAAGATTGTGGAGTAAACAGAGATCCATACAACAGCAGAGACAAGGAAACAGAAATCAGTCAGGTCAAAGGTTCTTCCCTTGGATCTTTCAGATCACAAGAGTCAAACCAGAGAATCCAGAGGGGTGTCATGATACCCAGATCGAAATGCATTCCTCAAAGAGAACAGGATAATTCACCGGGCAAAAAGTAATAGTAATCACTAAGAGTAATGGAATATTTAATGTGGAGAATTTGTATGCAGTGGAATTTAGCCCCACATCCTGCTCTTCCCATTTTTTATAAGCAAAGTCTCTTTGGTACATTTCTCGGTGCTCGCTGAGACATTATAAAACATTCCCTAATACTTTTCAAAACCAATATGTGTGTGTTTTCTGACAGTAGTGGTTCTAATTTGCCTGTGGCAACTTTCCTTTCAGTCTTGTCTCCTGCCATAAATTATTTGACATGTTTTCTTACAAAATGTAACACAGGGAAAGTGAGTAGTGTGAGAGAAAAACAATGGCTCTGTTCACCAAACCATAATAGCAATTCAATAGTTGATGTTCCTATTCAATTATCTTTTTGATCACTGGTTGTCTGCTAATCTGTTCTTGACTTTGCTCTGGTATTTGGAGAAAATAAAGAGTAAAATGTCATCACTATCTTGATTATAGAGATACCATAGATGGATTGACAATCAAGGATTAACCATTTTTTCCCTCTGTTAAATTGGAACTTTATGAGTCAGAGAGACTCCATGACTACTTCTGTTTAATTTGTGATGCCCTCCTCAACTTCCATTCCTACTTCACATTCTCTAGGACTTATTCAGATTACACAGTCCTCTTCTGAGTCAACAGGAACATAGACTAGCTACCCACATTGTGTCATCAAGGATGGATCCCTATACAACTTTTGACTTCCTACAACGCACAATTCCAGGAAACTGGCAGAGCTATGCCTTTTATATTCATTGTATAGTCAAGGAACCAGAGGTACAAAATGTTTTTATAGTGACAGGGACAATATACAGCGTACAAGTTCCTTGACCTATTTTTGTATTCCGTTTCCTACTTGATCATAGCCCATGTCATATCTGTCATAGAAGAAGATCTGTGAATGTTCATTGATGTATCCTTGATGCCAACTCCTGGCTTCATGCCTGGCAGTGGATTTATGTCCAAAAAGATTACTCAATGGGAGAAGCACGAATGCATCCAGAAAGGGGAAAGTTTGCTGGCAAGCACTTTTACAGACAATCTGCCAGTTACAAGTGGTGCTACTTTAAATGGGTTTGTAAACATAGGTTTGCCATATAGCCAGACTCTTGGCCCCAAATCAGATCATATTCACAAGTGAGGATTGGCCAGGCATCTGGAGAGCAATAAAAATCTGGCATCTTAATTTGACTCCTGTTTTGTTCTATTATTACCAGAGCCTTATGTTATACCATTTATTCAGCCATGCCAATTCTAAATCACAAGGATGGTATTGTTATGATCATTTAAGACAGCACAATCTACCTGCTATCTTGCCTGCATTCATTGTAGTTTTTGACTTACTTTCAGACAGTAAGGGTTCAGTCATAAGTCTGTAGAGTGTTTTACTTCTTCCTTAATATATTTCATCGCTGGTTCTTTTAAAAAATATCCACATTAATTAATTATGCCTAATAATGGATCTCATTATTATAATTTTCATATTTAGCCTCCCCCATTATCCTCTCTTGGCCCTCTCTCACTCCTCAGTCATATTCGTATAAGCAACTGCAATGAAATCCATTGGAGCAGACATGCATACACACACATGCACACACACATACACATGTGGGACTATTTTATTATAAATTTGGTGCTATGGGAACTTCTTCAGCCACACACACATGAGAGAGAGAGAAAGAGAGAGAGAGAGAAAGAGAGAGAGCAAGAGATTATTTTTAAGTGGAAAACAGTGAATTTTACAAGGGCAGTCGCCAAGAGTGATTCAGTGTTTGCTCCTGCTTGAGCCCATACCCCTGCCAAGAGTAGACCATAGCCCTCCCAGCCAGAATATTTTTTGCCAGTAGGGGATATGGGACAGATGGTCTAATTCTATATAGTGGTGGCACTGGACAGGTCATTAGAAGTCCTTTATTCCAATCATTTTAAAGCAAGTGTGGAGTGAGTGCGTGCATGGCTTTATTCACAATGATGTGCCAGTGTGCTGGGGATGTGAGGATGGAAAATCAGGTGAGGAAAGTCCCATGAGTAACTCATGAGGCTTAATGGCTAGGATTGTGGTGTCCTGTGTGCCTTGGCACTTGGTAACCCCTAAACAAGGACAAGGATGAGAAACAGCTGAAGGTCCACAAGACCAGGGTTTTCCTTCCTGGGAGCTGAAACAATGACCTTCAGCAGCAAAAATAAATAAATAATTAAATTTTTAAAAAGCTATCTTCTTTCCTTAGCACAACTCTAAGTCTTGTACCAGGCCAGAATTTTCACACAGTGATATAATTCCAAAACAAATTTGAGCTGCCCCATGAGAGCTTTCACCCTAGAGCAGGTCACCTTTGCAGATTTCTGTAGGACAAGCTTTGATGACTGGTGGGAGGCAAACAGAAAGATATTTGCATCTGCTACATTTGTCACACAAATCACAGATTATTTCTGTCTAAAGAGAGATCAGAACCAGGCTTGCTGAATGATTCTCAGGGAATGAATGGGATGATTTAAGAACATAGGCATCTGGTTTATTTAATGTTTGGTGTTTTTCTGAAGATTTGTAGTCACTGGGAATGAAGAGTACACAAAAGCCTGTGGAAGGAAGAGAAAGCTTTAGGATCTCTAGGGAGCATGCAAAGGTGGCCATCTGAGGCTATATGGTTTAAAGAAGCCCATTCCCTGGCAGTGTGCCAGGCTCCATCTGGACTTTCTAGTGAAGATAATAACAATGTACTGTTATGAGTGACTACTGTTTACTAGGTTCCATAAAAATCACTTTACATGTGTAATTCTCATTAATTCAGTCTAGGAATCACTGCAATAATGTTATTAGATTCAACTTCTGGGTAAGGAAGTCTAGACTGAGAGAGTTGAACTATTTCTTAGGACACTATGTAAGATGTAGAACTGGGATTCAAAATCCTCAGCATGAAAGGGGTTGAATGTATCTGTTTATCTTGGCAATATGTCACTAACATAACCTCCTTCACCATGTGGAGAAATGTAAATTGGAGACTTGGTTTTACTAAAGAGAAGCTGTGTGATGTTGGCAAATCATTTAGCCTCTCTGAGTCTACATTTTTTTCACTGACAAACTGTAGAGTTCAAACTCCTCTGGGATAAATGTAAGTCTACAAAAAAAAAGGAAGAGAGAGAGAGAAAGAGAAAAGAAGGGAAGGAAGAAAAATCTTGTGGGGCTAGTTAAGTGCTCTATACATGGCAAGTAGTAGAGATAGTTCCAGCTCCAAGACCCCCCAAAATTTCTTAAGAGTGCTCATGCAGGATTCTAGGAGACTATATTCCCTTTATAGCAGTGATGAGGCCGATCAGAACCTGTGAGATGGCAGCAATGGTCCTTAGAGACCATATGGACTCAGCTCTCATTGAACAAGAGGTTCCCATGGAGGAAAGACAAGGTTGATGCTCATCTACCTATCTCCAACACGAAGCATGTCATTTCTTTTTTTTTTTTTAAATTAAATCACTGCTTGACCCATTAACTGTAGCTTCTTATTGGCTAATGCTTACATATTAGTTTAACCCATTTCTATTAATCTGTGTATTGCCACGAGGCTGTGGTTTACCAGGTAAAATTTCCAGCATCTGTCTCTGGCAGATCCATGGTGTCTTTTTTACTCTGTCTTCTCCCAGCATCTAGCCCAGTCCCCCATGCCCCCAATGCCTATCTAAGTTCTGTCATCTAAGTTCTGTCCTATCAACAGGCCAAGGTAGTTTCTTTATTCATTAATGGTAATCAGAATACACAGAGGGGACTCCCACATCACCTCCCCTTTTCTGTTTAAATAAAAAAGAAGGCTTTAACATAGTAAAATTACATATAACAAACAGGTATCAAATAAAAATTACAGTTACAATATTTTTATCTATTTCATCTTTTATCATAACTAAGGAAAACTATATTATTACTATCTATTCTTCAACTCCATCAAAGACTCCAGAAGGATATAATATTATCTAAGTAAACAGAAAGTGCATTGTAAGCAACTTCCAAAACTCTAGAAATGACAGAGACATCTTGCTGCCTGGACAGTTACCCAAAGTTTTTCTGTACCATCGAGGCATCCATCTTCAGCCTACAGGTCTGTAGTATCCAGCAAACTTTTCCATGAAGCAGGAAATTTCAAAGACTATTCAGTCACTTTCTTCTGTGTCCTGCAGAATGTCTCGCAGAACTTTCATGAAGCAGCAACTCTGAAGGACCATCTCACCTTTAGGCAAGTTCAGTAGTCATCTCTTTGTTGGTACTGCATGTCCAGTGAAGCAGTCCAAACAAGAAGAGGCTCCTCAGCCATTTGGGCAAGAAGCATTTCATTTCAGTGTAGAATTACATAGTTCTTGTCTACTGAACTGTGTGTGTGCATGATAATCAGCTCATAAAATTATTACAGTGCAAATGGAAAGATAAACGGTCATGACATTTGTTAATACTGTAAACATCATTTGTTTGCAAACATTAAGCTTTACTGATGCCTAATGTATATATTAGCAGAACAATGCACCAGAAAATGTTAACATCTGTTGATGCAGTACAAACAATTGTAAGTGACTTTCTTTTAATGTAAAAATTATACAATAATGTAACGTATGGGTGTGAATTAATATGATACAGAACCTGGTTTATGAGTTCAGAGGCATAAATAATAATTTTGTACAAAAAGCAAGCAAAATTTCTTTTAAGCTTTGCTTTGTCAAAAATGACTCTCTGACACCAAATACAGGAGAAAGTCGGGGAATTGAGATAGTTATTAAATCTGACCTTGATCAGATTTTATTATGTCAGAAAAAATGGTTCTTAAGAGAGAGAGTTGTCATGGGATTAGAGTCCATCTACAGCGAGACGTTTCCATGGCAACAAATCAAACACCATTTCCTCTGACTCCAGTCTCCTGCTTCAGAAGTATGAACTTAGCGTTGAATAATTAGAATGAGACACAGTAATGTTTTGTAACGACAAAAAGGAAAAAAAAACAGAAGAATCAATCTGGAGGTAGTGAATTATTTTTAAATGGCAATTAACCCCATCAATGTGACTGTCTGCAGCTCAGGCTGGCCATGACAGGTTCTATGTAGGTATTTGGTTTTACAAATTGAAAACACATTTTTTTTTTGTCATACACCACCATAATAAAAAACCAAAGCTGAACCATAATCCTACCTGATTTAATGAAGACTGCAATTATGGATAAAGCCATAATAGAAATTCAGAGCTTTGTCTGAGGCTGCAGTAGGTGGTAGTATGTGATTCTGTACCTGAATTCTCCTCATGTTTGAGGGATCTAAAAACATACTTTATGCTGATGCATGGTTAGTGTCCCACAACCAATGAACTATCTAAATTCATAGGCTTTGATGTCACACTCCTAAAATCTTGGTGGAAAAATAAACTGGTGCATACAAAGCCACTTAGAACTAGGGAGCTTGGCTTGGTTTACCATACTGTTGTTTAATTGCATTAAGGGTATATTGTTCTTCCTTAGGAAATGTATCAGAGGAGCTCATCTGGAGGGGCATCTGATGTTCTCTGCTGGGTTGTTTTTCTCCAGATGTTTCCCATTTCTTTCAGAAATGTTTCCTACCCACAGGGAGAAAAAAGAATCTAAGATGTGCATTTGTGCTAGGAGAGCATGTTGTCTTTCCTGTGCCACCCAAGTCATAATGACTATACTCATCAACAAAGCAAATGTGTCTCATGAAGTCTGTTTCTGTAAAGATTCTCGGGGCCCTGGATGCTCCCCAAACACACTGATTCATTCCTGAATGCTTTTTATCCCATTTGTGTCTCACCCAGTTCACTATTAGAGACAAATCTGCTACAACACCCCACTACCTCCCATAGTGAAGTTTAGCTGTGTGAAAGTTGAGGAGATATTTATGCTGATTTTTGTATACATAGAGCAAAGACTGTAATTCAGCATTTTTGGGAAAAAAGAACTTAACTCTGAGAGCAGTGGTAAAATGCCTTGTTTGTGGCCTGGAATGAGAGGGTTAATTTGGCTTGTTTTAAAGAAATTTCTTGTCTCTTCCTTGCTTGTATTTATTTCTAGGATTCCTTTCGCCCTAGCTCTTTGTGCAAACAAGATACAAATCTGTTTTATTGGTTATAGATGGTAGCATGAAAGAGCCCTGGAAACTTAAAATTAGGAAGCAAAGGAATATCAACCAAGCCCCTTATACCTGCATTTCTTCATTCATTACTACATACAGTGTACATACACCTATAAAGTGCCCAGAGGTGTTAATCCACAGAGAAAAGCAAATTACACAGTTAGCAGAGCATGTTACTCTCCCCTTTGGAGGCTAAAGTAGACTTAAAGTAGACTCATTCTCATAACGGAATATTACCCATCTTGTTGCATTGGATGAAAATGTTCGGTTGGCTTATCAGTGGGGTCAAGTATGAGATGATGTGTGAGAGGTATTCATAGTTTCTGAATGATGAAGACTTTTCTTTCATCTCCTGTACACAGGAGAGAATGCTAGCCTAGAGATTCTTTAGTATGATTCACACAGCTACTATGATCACACAGTAGAAAATGAAGGGTTAAATCTTGGCTATACTTCTCTGGGCTCAGTTGTCACATCTATAAAATGATGTTAATGTTGTCTCCCCATTAAATTGTTGCCAAGATAATAGAAGAGAAAATACTTACCTTAGAGATTCATGCATATTAATAAGAATAGTGATAAATTGGTTGCCAATTTTATTTTCTGTTTATACCCTAAATTGAAGGTGAACCTGAGGAATTTCTATTCATGGGTCTAGGTAGATTATTTAAATGCCAGCATAAAACGGGTACCTTATAAAAATGCATTGTGTTAGTATGACATTTGGAAAGAGAAGATAAACATTAGTCCTGTGTTCATTTTTAAATTCATCTCATTGCCCGGAATGTCTTACATACAAACTGTTAGGTGCCCTTAAAAAATGCAACAGCTCCTCACTTCTGTTCCTGACCTGTTACATTTGAATAGTCTCATGATTTCTTTTATTCCGGGACAACTTAAAAGCCAGCTCTATGTTAATGGTGAAATAGTTACTATAGGTCTATTTTAATGCCTTTAATAATAGTCGGCAGTTAGAAAGGTGACAAATGAAAGTGTCCCCAAATGAATTGTATGGCACATCAGAAGAAACAGTTTCAAGGGTTATCTTTAATTGAATGACTAAAACTGACAAGCATCTTTGCACAGGGGTCAGTTGGTTCTGATAGGGACTGTTAACAGGAGGTAAATATGTGAGTACCCCTTCACCTGAGTAATAAACAACTTCAACTCTGATATACCCCAAATTCTCCACCAAGTTCTCCATAATAAATCAACTAAGCTTGAACACTGGCTTCTAAGGACATCCCTCCTCTACCTTCTATGAATCCAAACTTGGGTATTTTGCCATCTGTTAGTATCCAATCAAGAATGCAAAATTCAAACTTGCCCTTCACTTTTGCCATTTCCCACTACTCTAGCAACAGGTATTATTGCAATAAAGTGCCTGCTTTAGTGAACATGGGATTCATTATGAAATCTTTCTTATGGCATCCACATAGTTGGCCTTTGCTTGATGTCTGTTCTCTGGCCTACCAGCTGAGAAGAAATGGGACTGAGATATTGGGGAATTTGTTTCCCACAGCAGGGGTCATCATTCCCAGTGATCTTTGTGATGTCAAAAATGATTTCAGCTCGTAAACTCACAGCGCTCTAGCATTGGCAGGACCACAGAAAACAAGTAGCATGAACTTTAAAGGTACAGAGAGTAGAGCTGTCACATAGCAAACCTTTGGTAGGCTTAGCAGGGATCCCAGGGCCTTTAAGTTCAATCCTTCATCCTGCCTCTGCTTTCTGATCACTCTGATGACCAGGCACCATCAAGAATTATGTGGACTATCAGGGATGTGTCGATCAAAGGGATTTGAACATTTGGGTCCATAATATTCATAAATTGCTTTCTAAAATTTGTATATAATCAATACAATAGATGAAACTATATAATTATATGTATGCAGTTAATCACAATTTATAATTGAGTGATTAAAAAAAGATTTCAATATGTGGAACAAAATTACTATGAATAATTTACTGGATTACATATTTGATTAAGTATGCAAATTGGTAAAAGAGTTGGAATGACTCTAAGATGCCAGAGCAGAATGTCAGAAGCTTTGTAGGGAAAATTCTGACTGCTATCATTGTGGACGTGACTGCAGCAGGATTAGCACACTTGGGTGGTCTATAGTCTCTGCAGATTAGAGCAACCCCTTGGGGTTGCTTTGCATGACACCCACTGTTAACACTCTTTCACTGTTTCTTTCATCGAATCAGCCACAGTGTACATGCTTAGCTATGCTAAGGACAGCCACTATCCTTTGAAATCCTACTTTCCTTAAGCCTAGCTGTGAAATGGTACTGTTCCAGTTCTTCCTAAAGACAATGTTCTATACCTTAAAATTGTCATTGTGGTGGTATTTGTAACAGTGGTATGTAGACACTACCTAAAGGTGACTGTTGAAATCATTCAGGGACATCGCTAGCAGATTATGTAGCAATTATAACAGTTGGCTGTGAAGACAATGCACAAGCATGGGAAATGCTTATGGTCAGTTAAGAACACCTTCTACAAAGCAGGGTTGTCTGGAATACTGTTATACTCATGAAAACTGGAAACACCTTGATCAAGAGCTGAGCACAGATTCTTCAAAACGGAAATGATGACTTTGTTTGGGAGTATGGTTCTGAGTACTCCCATCTATTTTCCCATCTCAATATGATGTTGTTTGATTGATTTTACCTATTCATTCATTTAAAGGGGAACAAAGCCCAGACAATATAGTACAATTCTGGGTTCTGCCAGCAGATGGCGATACCCCACTTTCTGTTTTCCAGAAGGCAAGTCACAGAAGGAAGGAAAGCTTTGGTGTCTGTCAGGTCCTGCAGATTTTCTGCATTTTTATTTAAATATCCAGCTATGTTTTTTTCCAGTACCCAGTGGACCCTGAAAGTTATTTTTGATCAGGCAATGTGGCTCCAAGGAAGCAGATCCAAGGTTTATAGGACGTGTGGGGGAGCCTCTTTGACAAAAACAGTTCAAAGTTACAAATGCAAAATTAAGTGCTGATCTTTGAAAGGGATTTCTGTGAAGATTGTCCATTTAGCTGAGTCTGCATTATATTTTGAATAATTTACCTGAGATCAATTGCTGATTTTATACAGTATGGCCTGGCATTGATGGACATTGCCGTGTAAAGCTGACTGTGGATTCGGGCATATTCATTCCTACCAGGCTTGGTAAACAATTGTCTTTCTTGATTTTCTTCAATGTCAGATACATACTCAGTGAATGGCAAGTGAGAAGAAGCAGACACATAGTTGCAGCCAGTGGAGGACATGAACCCACCTTGAATAGAAGGGGAAGTTTGAAAATGATGCCTCTTTTCCTAATTCATCGTAGGCCTCCTGCTATCTGGGTGGCAATATTCTGCATACTTTTAAACCCCTAAGCTGCCTGGCTCCCGGAAGTTCTGCATTGCAGAGTTTTATTGTTACAAAGAGTTGTACAGTTTAAAAGACACTTAAAGCACAAAATATTCAGTAGGGATTTTCTTTTCAATTCAGTTTGAATTTAAATTAATATAGGCAAGTAGTCATATCTTTAATTCACCGTAACTATCCTTTTTCAGTTTATTCTGGTGTTTTATTTATAGGTGTTTTCCAGTATCCCATGATGCTCTTTATCTTTATAGCCTAGCTATTTTGTTCTTATTTTTCCTCCATAGCCATAGTCTGCACCCCTCTTGCAGCCATGGCACCTCCATTTACAATTATGCCACATGTTTGTTCCAGTCTGTGTCAGTCAGCATTGGTATTTGGCCCTTATGATTTTTATAACTTATTTCTAATGATAATCCACTTAATAAATTAGCCATGTTCTGATCCCCTCTATTTTATCTGAAGCTTAAACTCACACAGAAGACATTCACACAGACACAGATACACAAAAGACATTCACACAAGAACACACATACCACACACACACACACACACACACACACACAGAGAGAGAGAGAGAGAGAGAGAGAGAGAGAGAGAGAGAGAATATTACTTTAAATTATGCTTGTGCTACTATCCAGACTAATCTTGGAGGGGCAGGGAAAATTTCTCACAGGTCATTTAGAAGTCCAGGTTAAAAAATGCTCTGGCTAACACTTTATGTTACCATAGCTATCTCCAACATGTCAAATAGAGGGAAGAAAGCAAGAAGAATGCATATTTTTATTTTTAATGGTCTGGGTATCAAACCAACACACTTTTTTTTTAAAAATTATTTTTGAGATAGAATCTCATGTATCTCAGATTAGCCTCCAACCCACTCTGCAGTTCAAGGCTGGCCTTGACATCCTGATCCTCTTGCCTCTATTTCCAAGTGTTGGAATTACATGTATGAGCCAACACACCTATTTCATATGGCATATAGATCAAACCCAGTGTCTTGTGCATGCTGGGTATGTATTCTACCAGATGAGCTACACTCCAAGTCTTGCTTCTCTACAGGTTTTATCAGCTCAGTCTCAATTCCATGACTACATAAAATCAGAAAGTAGGCAGGTAATGTAGTCTTACTCAGTATCCAAGAAGAAAGAGTAAAGAGAATGGTTAGTATAGTCTTTGTCACATCCCATACAGTGCGGCAGGCATTGGAGATTGGTCAAAGTCCAATCAGACATTATTTTAATGTCTTAGAGTAAGTCTATCTTCATTTCTTCTCTCTCAAAGCAACCTTAGGAAAAATAAAAGACAAAAGCAACATACTTATTTATGTTAAAATAAGAAAATAATAAATCACCATTCACAAGATTAAGAATGGATGATCTGTACAACAAACAATGGAATGGAGGTATAGGGATCCTACTAGAGAATAAATATCGTTTTAGATTTTGGAGACAGCTAACAAGGCACAAAATTCTCTGAAGTTGGTGATAAGGGGAAATTGGCACACATTTGTCGGAGCTATAATATCTGAGTGCATGTTTGATTGTAGGAATCCCCCAAATCTTCTTGGATATAATAAATTGGCAGGTGGGATGGATATTACATGAGAGAAAACACAGATACTTTATCTTTGTAAACTTGAAATATGTGGGAGAAAAATCTGTAGATATTAAACAGCTCTACAGCAGCCATTCTTTGTGAGCTAAAAAAAGGTTAAGCCACCCTCAGTCATTCTCTCTATCACACACAAAGCATATTCACATAATACACCTTACCATCTTCTCCCACAAAACTATGAATCATAAAGGATTTTACTAAGAATCAAGAGTTTTCTGCTATCCCTCCAAACTGTCCTGGCACCATTTTTGCACTATACTGTTTAAATATTTTGTCTCGAAAGGTTTTTGTTCACTCAAGGATGACTACTAATGAAAATAGGGCAAGGATATCTATATAAAACATCATAAAGCAGTGAAAAACAGGATAAAAAAAGATAAATTAAGCCTACACATTATTAACATATTAATGTTACATTGATGAAAATTATGATCCAATATTGATTGAACAACTCAAAGAACTTAACAAAATTTGTCTTTTGTGAATTATGAGCCCAATGAAGAAAACATCAAAAAATAAAGCTAAGTTCTCTGTTTTATACACAAAGTGGATAAAGAATTAAAATTATCAGAGATTGTCACTAAATTATAAATAATGGTTTCTGACAAAGTACCATCATATTTACTGAAGTACCAGTAAAGATTAATAATTGAGGAAAATGAAAGAGTTGTTAAAAATGATTAGAGAAAAACTATCGAAGGCAGACAAAGTGGGGATAAGATAAACATATGTGTATTTTCTTTTAGAAAGAATTAAATTAAAAAATATTAGAAAATGTAAGTTAAAATTTTAATATTCAGGGAGAGTTGAATGTGGATGTTAAAAGTGCACAATACATCTTATGAAGAGGAAGATTAGCATTTAACCATAATCTAGTACAGTTTCCTGTAGCAGAGTTTACCTGATGGCCTGCTCCCAATTAACTGGCAGCTGCTTTTCAGATAACTGATTTGGAGACATAACATTACTTATAAATGCTCAACCAATCACTAAGGCTTGATACTAACTAGCTCTTACAACTTAACCTATTTTCTGTTAATCTTTGTGCTGCCCCAAATCTGATTGCTTTTACCTCTATCCCAGAAGGATTATTCCACAGCAGTTTCCTGAATTTTATGGAAAGGAAGTAGCTTGTGAGTGCCCAGAAAAGATGAATAAACAACATCGAACAGTAAGATAAAAACACTAATCTATATTAAGCATTATAAGACTGCAGAGAAATGTTTCCAAAGTTATTGTAAAGAGATGATGTGAATATACGTATATATATATATACATATATACATATATATATATGTATGTACGCATCTAGGAACACTCTTTTGAAAGTGCTACTAAAAGATAAAGTTAAAAAAGGATGAAAAAATCTGTTGCAAAAACCAATGTTATGCTATGGATAAAGGTGCAAACAATAATCAGAAGAACTACCATTAAAATAAAGATGTAAATACAAATATCTACCATAACAATTTATAAATAATAAAATCCACAAAATTAGGGGATGCAAAGGGAATGGAAGTATGATTTGTATGTATTTCTTTTTTTTAATTTTTTTTATTGAGAAAAGGAAAAAAAATGGTTCCGCCTCCTCCCAGCCTCCCATTTCCCTCCCGCTCCTCCCACCTTTCTCCTCCTCCCCCTACTCTTCTCCCCCTCCCTCTCTAGTCCAAAGAGCAGTCAGGGTTCCCTGCCTAAAGTCCAAGGTCCTCCACCCTCCGTCCATGTCTAGGAAGGTGAACATCTAAACTGGCTATGCTCCCACAAAGCCAGAACATTAAGTAGGATCAAAACCTTGTGCCATTGTCCTTGGCTTCTCATCAGCCCTCATTGTCTGCCATGTTCAGAGAGTCCGGTTTTATCCCATGCTTTTTCAGTCACAGTCCAGCTGGCCTTGGTGAGCTCCCAATAGATCAGTCCCTCTGTCTCAGTGGGTAGGTGCACCCCTCGTGGTCCTGACTTCCTTGCTCATCTTCTCCCTCCTTCTGCTCCTCATTGGGACCTTGGGAGCTCAGACCAGTGATCCAGTGTGGGTCTCTGTCTATATCTCCATCCATCACTAGATGAAGTTTCTTTGGTGATATGCAAGATATTCGTCAGTATTGCTATAGGATAGGGTCGTTTCAGGTTCCCTATCCTCAGCTGCCCCAGGAACTAACTGGGGACATCGCCTTGGGCTCCTGGGAGCCACTCTAGGTTCAAGTCTCTTGCCAACCCTAAGGTGGCTCCCTTAACTAAGAATTGTGGTTCCGTGCTCCCCTATCCAACCTTCCTTTATCCCAATCATTCTGTTTCTCCAAGTTCCCCCCATCCTCCCCGTCTCACTTTTCTTTCCGCATCTGCCCTTACCCCCATCCCACCCCACCCCCAAGATCCCAATTTTCTCCCCGGCAATTTTGTCTACTTCCCATAGCCAAGAGGATAACTATATGATTTTCCTTGGGTTCACCTTCTTATTTAGCTTCTTTAGGATCACCAATTATAGACTTAATGACCCTTATTTATGTCTAGAAACCAATTATGAGTGAGTACATGCCATGTTCATCTTTTTGGGTCTGGGTTACCTCACTCAGGATAGTATTTTCTATGTCCATCCATTTTTATGCAAAATTCGAAAAGTCATTGTTTTTTACTGCTGAGTAGTACTCTAATGTGTATATAATCCACACTTTCTTCATCCATTCTTCCATTGAAGGGCATCTAGGTTGTTTCCAGGTTCTGGCTATTACAAACAATGCTGCTATGAACATAGTTCAACAAATGCTTTTGTCATATGATAGGGCATCTCTTGTGTATATTCCCAAGAGTGGTATTGCTGGGTCCAGGGGAAGGTTGATCCCGAATTTCCTGAGAAACCGAAACACTGATTTCCAAAGTGATTGCACAAGATTGCATTCCCACCAGCAATGGATGAGGGTACCTCTTCCTCCACAGCCTCTCCAGCAAAGGCTATCATTGGTGTTTTTTATTTTAGCCATTCTGACAGGTGTAAGATGATATCTCAAAGTTGTTTTGATTTGCATTTCCCTGATCGCTAAGGAGGCTGAGCATGACCTTAAGTGTCTTTTGGCCATTTGAACTTCTGTTGATAATTCTCTGTTCAGTTCAGTGCCCCATTTTTTAATTGGGTTAATTAGCATTTTAAAGTCTAGTTTCCTGAGTTCTCTATGTATTTTGGAGATCAGACCTTTGTCTGTTGTGGGGTTGTTGAAGATCTTCTCCCAGTCAGTAAGTTGCCTTTTTGTCTTAGTGACAGTGTCCTTTGCTTTACAGAAGCTTCTCAGTTTTAATAGGTCCCATTTATTCAATGAGGCCCTTAATGTCTGTGCTGCTGGGGTTACACATAGGAAGCGATCTCCTCTGCCCATCTGTTGTAGGGTACTTCCCACTTTCTCTTCTATCAGGTTCAGTGTGTTTGGACTGATATTGAGGTCTTTGATCCATTTGGACTTGAGTTTTGTGCATGGTGATAGATATGGGTCTATTTTCATTCTTCTACATGTTGACTTCCACTTGTGCCAGCACCATTTATTGAAGATGCTTTCTTTCTTCCATTGTATACTTTTAGCTCCTTTATCGAAAATGAGGTGATCATAGGGTTTTGGGTTAAAATTCGGGTCTTCTATGTTATTCCATTGGTCGAGTTCTCTGTTTTTATGCCAGTACCACATAGTTTTCATTACTGTGTCTCTGTAATAGAGTTTGAAGTCAGGGATGGTAATGCGTCCAGAAGATCCTTTATTGAATAGGATTGTTTTGGCTATCCTGGGTTTTTTGTTTTTCCATATAAAGTTGATTATTGTCTTCTCAAGATCTGTGAAGAATTTTGATGGGACCTTGATGGGGATTGCATTGAATCTATAAATTGCCCTTGGTAGAATTGCCATTTTTACTATGTTTAGCCTCCCAATCCATGAGCAAGGGAGGTGCTTCCATTTTCTGGTATCCTCTTCAATTTCTTTCTTCAATGCCTTAAAGTTCTGGACAAATATAGCTTTCACTTCCTTGATTAGAGTTACCCCAAGATATTTTCTGCTGTTTGTGGCTATCGTGAAAAGTGAAGCTTCTCTGATTTCCCTCTCTGCTTCCATATCCTTTGTGTATAAGAGGGCAACTGATTTTTTGGAGTTGATCTTGTATCCTGCCACATCACTAAAGCTGTTTATCAGCTGTAAGAGTTCTTTGGTAGAGTTTTGGGGTCGCTTATGTATACTATCATATCATCTGCAAATAACGAATGCTTAACTTCTTCCTTTCCAATTCGAATTCCCTTGATCCCCTTATGTTGTCTTATTGCTATTGCTAGAACTTCAAGCACTATATTGAAGAGGTATGGTGAGAGCAGACAGCCTTGTCATGTTCCTGATTTTAGTGGGATGTCTTTGAGTTTCTTTCCGTGTATTTTGATGTTAGCTGTTGGCTTGCTGTATATAGCTTTTATTATATTTAGGTATTTCCCTTGTATCCCTAATCTCTCCAAGACTTTTATCATAAAGGGATGTTGAATTTTGTCAAATGCTTTTTCAGGAGCTAAGGAAATGATCATATGTTTTTTTTTATTTCCTTCAGTTCATTTATATGATGGACTACATTTTTAGATTTTCATATGTTGAACCAGCCGTGCATCTCTAGGATGAAGCCTACTTGATCATAATGGATAATTTTTCTAATGTGTTCTTGGATTCGGTTTGCCAGTATTTTGTTGAGGATTTTTGCATCGATGTTCATGAGTGAGATTGGCCTGTAATTCTCTTTCCTGGTTGAGTCTTTGTGTGGTTTTGGTATCAGAGTAACTGTAGCTTCATAAAAAGAATTTGGTAATGACTCTTCTGTTTCTATATTGTGAAATACATTAAGGAGTATAGGTATAAGGTCTTCTTGGAAGTTCTGGTAGAATTCCGCATTGAAACCATCTGGTCCTGGGCTTTTTGGTAGGGAGGTTTTTGATAACAGCTTCTAATTCTTCGCGACTAACGGGTCTATTTAGATTTCCACCTGGTACTGGTTTAACTTTGGTATATGGTATTTATCTTAAAAAGTGTCCATTTCTTTTGTATTTTCCAGTTTTGTGGCATACAGGCTTTTGTAGTAAGATCTAATGATTCTCTGAATTTCCTCTGTATCTGTGGTTACGTCCCCCTTTTCATTTCTGATCTTATTAATTTGCATATTCTCTCTCTGCCGATTCATTAGTTTGGAAAGGGGTTTATCAGTCTTGTTGATTTTCTCCAGGAACCAGCTTTTTGTTTCATTGATTCTTGGGATTGTTTTCTGTGTTTCTATTTTTTTGATGTCAGCCCTCAGTTTGATTATTTCCACACTTTTACTCCTCCTAGATGAGTCTGCCTCTTTTTTTTTTCTAGAGCTTTCAGGTGGGCTGTTAAGTCTCCAATATGTGCTTTCTCTGTTTTCTTTAAGTGGGCACTAACTTTCCTCTTAGGACTGCTTTCATAGTGTCCCATAAGTTTGAGTATGTTGTTTCTTTATTTTCATTCAATTCAAGGAAGACTTTAATTTCTCTCTTTATTTCTTCCTTAATGCAGGTATTGGTCAGTAGTTGACTGTTCAGTTTCCATGAGTTTGTAGGCTTTCTGGAGGTAGCCTTGTTGTTGAATTCTAACTTTAATCCATGGTGATCTGATAAGACACAGGTGGTTACTAATATTTTTTTGTAAATGTGGAAGTTTGCTTTGTTACTGAGTATGTGGTCAATTTTCGAGAAGGTTCCATGAGCTGCAGAGAAGAAGGCATATTCTTTCCTATTTGGGTGGAATATTCTATAGATGTTTATTAAGTCCAATTGATTCATTCCCTCCATTAATTCTCTAATTTCTCTTTTAGGTTTCTGTCTGATTGACCTGTCCATTGGTGAGAGAGGAGTGTTGAAGTCTCCTACTTCTAGTGTGTGCAGTTTGATGGCTGCCTTGAGTATTAGTAATGTTTCTTTTACGTATGTGGGTGCTTTTATATTAGGGGCATAGATATTCAGGATTGAGACTTCATCCTGATGAACTGTTCCTATTATGAGTATAAAATGTCCCTCTCCATTTCTTCTGATTGATTTAAGTTTGAAGCCAACTTTGTTAGAAATTAGTATGGCCACACCTGCTTGTTTCTTAGGTCCATTTGCTTGATAAGCCTTTTCCCAGCCCTTTACTCTGAGTAGGTGCCTGTCTTTGTGGTTGAGGTGTGTTTCTTGTAAACAGCAGAATGTTGGATCCTGTTTTTGTATCCAATCTCTTAGCCTGTGCCTTTTTATAGGTGAGTTGAGTCCATTGACATTAAGTGTGTTTCCCTTCCTTGAGTTGCGCATGTGAAGGGTCTCTAGATGTCTTAGTTATCGTGATCATTGTTGGACTCCTTGGTTAGTGATTTTCCTTCTATTACTTTCTGTAAGGCTAGATTTGTCGCTACGTATTGTTTAAATTTGTTTTTTATCCTGGAAAATTTTGTTTTCTCCATTTATAGTGAACAAAAGCTTGGCTGGGTATAGTAGTCTGGGCTTGCATCCATGGTCTCTTAGATTTGCAGTACATCTATCCAGGACCTTCTGGCTTTCGTGGTTTCCATAGAGAAGTCAGGTGTACGTCTGATAGGTTTACCTTTATAAGTAACTTGGCCTTTTTCCTTTGCGGCTCTTAATATTCTTTCTTTTTTCTGTATGCTTTGTGTTTTGATTATTATATGGCGAGGGCATGTTTTTTTTTTTGATCCAGCCTATACGGTGTTCTGTATGCTTCTTGCACCTTCATAGGTACATCTTTCTTTAGATTGGGAAAGTTTTCTTCTATAATTTTATTAAATATATTTTCTGGACTGTTGAGCTGCACTTCTTCTCCTTCTTCTACTCCAATTATTCTTAGGTTTGGTCTTTTTATTGTGTCCCATATGTTCTGTATGTTTTGTGATGAGAGTTTGTTGGACTTGCTGTTTTCTTTGATCAGTGCGTTTATTTTCTCTATGTTATCTTCAGAATCTGAGATTCTTTCTTCTATCTCTTGTATTCTGCTGGTTATGCTTGTTTTTGTAGTCTCTATACATTCACCTAGATTTTCCATGTCCAGCCAGCCCTCTGTTTTTGTTTTCTTCTTTGCCTCCATTTCAGTTTTCAAGTCTTGAACTGTATCCATTATCTGTTTGATTGCTTTTCCTTGGTTTCCTAGGGTATCATTCACTGATTTTTTTCAATTCTTCAAACTTTCTGTTATACTTCTTATCCATTTCTATAAGGGCATTTTTTTACACGCTGTTTAAGGGCGTCAATCACTTTCTGTAAGTCAATTTTTTCTACTTCTTCTTGATTAAGGTGTTCCTGTCCTCCTGTTGTGAGGTCGCTGGTTCCTGGTGGTTTCATGTTTTTCTTCAGATTGTTGGGTGAATTCTTGCATTGGCGCCTGCCCATCTCTTCCTTGGAATGCTTCCCTATGGATCTTCTTTTACAGGATCAGGTCTCCTTGCCTACTGATGTACCTTCCCAGTGATGGCACTCCCCAGTGATGGGTCCCCTGGTGCTCAAGTGATGTCTCTCCTGGTGCTGAGGTCAGATCTCTGTGCCCAATGACGGCTCTCCTGGTGCCGAGATCAGATCTCTGTGATGGTTGGGTAGCTCATAATCAAAGTCTGTATGTATTTCTTATGGGAATATGGAAGATGTAGACAAATGAATAGTCTGTACTCATCCTTATATCCAAAACATACCCAGACAATGCACACACACCTACATCTGCACATATACATTTCATGCACACACACACACTCATGCACAAAATCTGAAATAAAAAGAAAAAGCAAAAATGGGAATAAAAATAAAGTACACATTTTCATTTTCTTTTTCTTTTTTCTTTTTTTTTTTTTTTTTTTTGATTTTTCGAGACAGGGTTTCTCCATAGCTTTTGGTTCCTGTCCTGGAACTAGCTCTTGTAGACCAGGCTGGCCTCGAACTCACAGAGATCCTCCTGCCTCTGCCTCCTGAGTGCTGGGATTAAAGGCGTGCACCACCAACGCCTGGCTAAAGTACACATTTTAAAATTAATATCAAAGAGGTTTACTTCAAGTATAAATGGACCCACAATGACAAGATATACTGTGCAATTTTAATCAAGAAATCCTAATTCAAATCATTGAGGAGTATAAAGAAATTATAGTGTAATTGTTAATTTAGCTTTTGACTTCCATAACAGTAAAAAAATAATTAATTGTTCAGGAATTACCAAAATAGCATGGCATATATTAACCTTACTGTTTAAATCTCCTTAATTTATGCTTAATCAATAAAGTGTACATTTCAAGGACTCATAGAATAATAAAAATGATAGATTATACAATTAGAGAACAAAACACTATTGAAAGCAAAATTTAGTGTCACTCTTACCCTTTGGAGAAAACAGGGAGTATATTTTCTTAAATCACCAAGGATTTGGGGTTCATTTTATCATGTAACAGGAAATCTAATGATACTGGGGAGACAGAATAGAAAAGGAGTTATTTGTCCATGGAAGTAGTATAAATAATCATGAGAAAATGAGAGCCCCATGATAGCTTCTTAATGCTGTTTTAGAAACCATCACTTCCTCATTGCATAGTGAAGCCTTTCTTAGAGGTTCTTGAGAATTCTCGAGTCTTCCGTTAGGAATTTGAAGATGATTTGCTTCTGTACCCCAACTTGAGCTTTCAATGTCTATTTCTCAGACTTCCATGCCACTGGTTACATACAATTTCCCCAAACTCATTTAATATTTAAGCTCCTAGTCACATTTTATATAGTGAATCCAGATTGATAAATGCAAAAGAAAATTAAATTCAACTTCTAACAGTAAAAATTTAATCAAAATATTAGCAAGAATGGAACAAAGTTGCCTACATTTATCACTTTTATTCAACATAGTATTGGAATTCCTTATTAGAGAAATCAAGCAAGATATTGAAAAAGATATCCAAACTGAAAAAGAAAAAGCCAACTTGTCATCATGTGAAGACATGAATATGTATATATAGATATATTAAACTTAATAATTTCTGACAAGACAAATATAACAAGGGATGTTAAGAATTCAGAGAGTTCCCAGCATAAGGTGGGAATCTGAATTACCAGACTTCCATTGGATCAATCAATCCTACTACTAGATCCAAAGGGCAATGTGTTGAAGAGACTTTCATGCTTCTATGTTTATTTAAAAACTATTCACTGTAGCCAAGAAATTTAAGCAGTGTGTCCATCAAATGATGAATGATTATAGCAACATGTGTGCACACAGATGTGTGTGCATGCATGCACACACACACAAACACACACAAATACTATTTGACCATAAAGAGATGAAGTACTGTCATTTGTGGTAAGATGGATGAAACTGGAGAACATTATGTCACATAATACAGGCCAGACATAGACATGACTGCTTGCACATATGTATTCTAAAAAGTTGATCTCATAAAATTTAACAGTAGAACAGTTGTTAAGCCACAGAGAAAGGGAGAAAAAGTGATTGAGAAAAGTTGAATAACATGTACAAAATTCTAGGTTCTATTGCTCAGTAAGATGACTACGTACATTATATTTCAAAAATGCAAGGATATATTTTAAATGTTTTTATCATAAAGAAATAATAAATATCTGAGGAGGCTATTATGCTTAGTATGATATAAACATTAATATAATGTATTACCCAGTACTCCCTTAAAAATAATATTGTGAACCATATTAATGTGCTGATCTTTCTCAAATTATTTTAAGTGGATTAGGAGACAGTAGGCTTCTGTATGACTTTTCATGACACATTTTGGTGGCTAGCACTCTCCCTTGTTCCTTGTGTTTTACTGTACTCCCATACCCCTCCCTGCTTAATCTTTTCTGCCTCTAGGTTTTACTTCTAGGATTCCAGTTTTCTGCTTTTGTTTTGCCTATACTCTCCCATTTTTCCTCCTATAACACACGCCAAAGACCCCTTTCTGCATTCTTTGCTTCCATTTGTGTTTCAAATTAAGTACACAAAATAAAAGATTTGAAGTTAGGACCCACATGTGAGAGAGAACATACAGCATTTATCTTTCTGAGCCTAAGTTAAAATAGTCAGTTATACTTGAAATACTTAGGAAAATAGGAAAAAGCTATTAGATAAGAACATCTAGAAAAGTACTAGGGTATAAAATTAATATAAAAATAGCAATAACTTTTACTTCAAACAACAGTTAATTCAAAACCATGAAGCAGAGAATGGAAATTTATATATATATATATATATATATATATATATATATATATATATGTGTGTGTGTGTGTGTGTGTGTGTGTGTGTGTGTATCATGTATTTTGGCTTTATGGTTCATAATAATCTCTTTTATAATTACTCAATTTTTCTATTGCAACCCAAAGGCAGCCAGAAATAATATATACATGATGGGTATGGTCATTTAAAATTTATTGTAAAAAGTTTTGAAAACAGCTAGTGGAATGAGTTTATGCCTTGGACTATAGTTTAGTGGTCTCTGTTGAAGAACAGAGTGAGAAAAGACCATATTGAAAATACAAGAAGGAGATTAAATAAAACAAAACTGAACATAATGAGAACCATGAGAACTTCTATGTGGGAAACTTTTTAAGAAGAAAAGAAGCTTTGAATATATGGAAAGACATATTGGATAGGATGGCTCAACATGAAAATGGCAAAGCATCCTACTTTAATGCACAGTGTCAAAATACAAAATAAATTTATAGAATTTGATAGTTTTTTCCAGAAATGTGCATACAATCAAAAAGTAATCTGTAAAACACAGTTTTCTGCTAAATACACACACACACACACACACACACACACACACACACACACACACACACACCAGACCTAAAATACAACGGTGGTAGAAAATGAAAGACAAGTCAGCCAAACACCATCTGGTATCCACAAGATGAAGTACAAAGGAAACATCTAACTCCTCTTAACATAGAAATATTATCATCAAAGAGATACTCTTCAAGAACTCACAAAGTTACCAAAGACACTCAAATATTACTCAAATCAAAATGACCTAATTGAAGAATCAGAAACATTGCCTGAATATGTGCTGGTAAGACTTGATGTTTATGTCAAGCTGAAGCCTAAGGGAGGTAATGATGCTAATAGCACAATAGTGCATCTGGAATGTGTTTGGCATGCTCTCAGTGCTTTGCGTTTATTAACTTAACCTCTCCTGGGAACTCTTTGCAGAAACACATAATGAGAAAACAGGGAGAGTAAGAAAATCAACTAAAGGAATGGAAGATATATTGATTAAATTCAGATTTAGAGGTGGAAAACTTCTTGAATATTATGAATTATGGTTTCGAGGAGATGTGAATAACAAATTGTGAAGCTGTCCATCTGTGTTTTCTAGTCCATATATGAAGGAGGTACAGAGTAAAAAAAGGCAGAAGCTAATTTTTCCTTACCTTCATGTAAGCAACTGGGCTTGGGTAAACTGGACAGCCTGCAATGGGAGAAGGAGGGCGGAGTCAGAGAGAAGCCATGTAGACCCGCCAGAGCCAGACAGAACTTTACCTGGTAAGCCACAGCCACATGACGATACACAGATTAATAGAAATGGGTTAAATTAATATGTAAAAGTTAGCCAAGAATTAGCTAAGAGGCTAGAGCTAATGGGCTAATCAGTGATTTAAATAATACAGTTTCTGTGTGATTATTTTGAGAGTCTATGCAGCCAGGCAACAAACAAGTGTTGTATTACTAGATTTGGGCAGCAGTTGAGGTTCCATACTTGCCCACAAACTAAACTAGTCATTATCATGGCCAGGAATCAGGTGCTCTTTTATAAGGGCATTGCTGTCCCTCAACCTGTAACATTGTTCTGTCAGATGGTCTATGTGACTCATTCCTTTACTTCCTTTATGTCTTCAGTTCACTACCACCTTGTTGGTAAAACTATCGATCATACCCTATTGAAAATCAGAGCTCTCCAGTTTTGTACACTCTTCCTTTCCTGCTTTATTTTTCTATATGGCACTTACCAAAATCATACTGTGTACAGCAAAATTTATTCACAGAGATTCTCTAGGGGAACAGAAGTAATAAGATGTATGGTTGTGCTATAACCCGTCAACAGTAAAAATAAAGATACGGTAAGGTAAAAATTTATCTACAGACTCCCAAAAATCCATCATGAAGAAAAAAAATGACAAGTCAAACCATTGTAAGTCAGATTTACTCAAGTTGTAATGAGATTGCACCCCAATACACAAAATAAAATGTGAAAATCCAAGTCAGAGACCAGTTATATAGCCCTAGCCCATGAGCTCCCATGGTATGTCATTAGCACATTGGCAGCTCAGGAAAGCTGGTTATGGAGTTCCAGTCAAAGCCTGAAGCTCAAGAGAACCAGAGGAGCAAAAGATTTAAGTCTTGGTATAGTCTGAAGACCTAAAAACCAATATTGACAATGTCTCATGGTAAGAATTTATTCTTCTGTCATCTTGTTTTACCTCAATCTTCAACAGATTGATGATGCCTACTCCCATTGGGGAAGAAAACACCTTATTTACCCAGTCTACAGGTTTAAACGTTGAGTTTTCCCAAAAAACATTTTCATAGATACACACAGAAATAGTGCTTAACAAACCACCTTCGCCCTCAGCCTACTCAATTTGAAGCTTAGAATTCACCACTATATTAGTTATTTGATTACTGAATGCTTTGTTTCACTAGATATATAGTGCTTAGAACAATGCTGGAAACAAAAGAGGAACTCAGTAAGAAGAAGTTGGAACAGAGAATTCATAGAAAATAAAATGTAAATAAATATTTATTAAAAAGATTATATGATTACTTAAATAATGTATAGAATTTATTCAATATCTATGTGGTAGAGTTTTTATATTCTTTTTAATGGTGCCATGAATTTCCACTGGATACAGGTATTGCAATTTATTCAACTGGTCTTTTATTGATGGATAATATATGATTTCTAATAGTATGCTATTATAAACACTAATGTATCAATGGAGAAATGCTGATGGTTTCAATAAATTAAGCTAGAACAACTTATGCCAATATTAAAAAGATGAATAGTTATGATTTTCACAACAATCAGAAGTTAACTTAAAATGGATCATTGTCTTAAATGTAAAACTATGTTATAAACTCGAAAATATTCAGAAAAAAACTTAAGATAAAATTTTTACCTTGGGCTACTCATAATTTTTAGGTGTGGCTCTAAAATCACAGGCCAAAAAAGAGTGTAAAGAATAACCAGACTTCATCAAAAATTGAAAATGTTTAGCTCTTTCAAAGCATTTTTTTGTAAGAGGAGGGCCTGGCTGCCCAGCTAGCTTAGCCCTGAAATAACCGCACAGAAACTGTATTAATTAAGTCACTGCTTGGTCCATTAGCTCTAGCTTCTTATTGGCTAACTCTTATACTATTTTAACCCATTTCTATTAATCTGTGTATCACCATGCGGCAGTAGCTTATTAGGTAAAATTCCCAGGGTCTTTCTCTGGCAGCTCCATAGTGTTCCTTTGACTCTGCCTCCTTTCTGCCAGCATGCCATTTAGTTTTCCCCACCTAACTAAGTTCTGCCCTATCAACAGGCCAAGGCAGTTTCTTTATTCATTAACCAATGAAAGCAACACATAGACAGAAGGACCTCTAACACCATTCTTTAAAGAATGAAAGGGCAGAAGGATTATTTGCAAAACATATACCCAATAAACGTCTCATAAATAGAATATATAAGGAACTCTCAAAAGTGTGTAATAAGAAAGTATTCATTGTCTCTAGTTTTTTAACTTTTTAGAAGTTATTTTTAATGATTTGTATACGTGGCCTGAGTGTGAATTTGTGCATGTACAGGTAGTGCATATAGACACTTCTGGGTATTGAATTGCCTGTAGTTGGAGTTCCAGGTAGTCTTTAACATCTTGATGTGACTGTTAGAATATGATGTTGGGATTATCCAGAATACACTCTTAGCCACTGAACTGTTTCTACATCCCCTAATTGATCTTGGTGTGGGAGGTCCTTCTGTCTATGTGTTACTTTTAGTGGTTAATGAATAAAGAACTACTTTGAGCCAATGGCAAAGATAGAACAGAACTAGGCGGGAAAAGATAGGCTGTATGTTGGGAGAAAGAGGGCGGAGTCAAGAGAAGCCATGGAGGTGCGGCCAGAGTCAGACATGCTAAAACTTTGCTGGTAAGCCACAACCATGTGGTGATACCCAGTTTAATAGAAATGGGTTAAATTAATATGTAACAATTACCCAATAAGAAGCTAGAGCTAATGGGCCAAGTAGTGATTTGCATAATATAGTTTTTGTGTGTTCATTTCAGGGCTGAGCAGCCAGGAACCAATAAGCAGCCTCCTTACTACACTATCTCTCTTTGGTCAATATTTATTCAAGTGAATTTTTGCGGCAGCACACAGAAACGATCATGAAGTATCTGTTTTTATGGTAGAAGGTGGACTTAAACAAACACAGAAGTTGATATGCAATAGTCAAAGACACAGGGCCAAGACTTCTAGGCAGTTATTTCTTTAACATTTTTCTATAACCAATAAGGGGTACAGGGACCCAATAACATGAGATTCTGATAGGAATATAAAGACATTGTGTCCCCTGCCTTCATTTGTCAGAGACATTTGATTGTACTCATCCCTTGAGTAGAGTCCTCAGAATTCCTGACTGCCAACTGAAGCATAGTTTGTGGTTACTGAACTTAGGGCACAGTCTACTGTAATTTAAAACTGTGTAAAATGGTCAGTGAACATCCAAATTCTTCCATAAATAATAATCAAAGCTGCATGAAGTAACACAGGATTTGTTATTTAAATCTTTAATTTGACACTTTAAAAAATTTGATACTTTTAAAATGTAACTTGATTGTTAGATATGCCCTCAGTGTTAGACAATGTTATCTTCTAGACTACTCTCAAAGAGCTAAAGATCCTGGGTAGAGGAATTATTTGGTGGCACAGTGACTGCCGAGTATGTGTTGGTCCCTGGATTTCATTTCCAGTTCCACATAAAAGATCAAGACCCATTTAGTTCTACTCTCTGATATGTATCTTGAATCAAACACTTTTTTATGTAAATAGAAATACCATTTGTGCCCTAGATCTTTCTTTGTTGTTTAGCAGAATACTAAAGTAGACAATATACAAAGAAACAATTTCATTTACCTTTCTTCTTTTTTTACCATCTTGAAATCCTGAGGAATTGGTGCTATAGTGGTTAGCATAGCTGTCTTCCAAGCAGTTGACCCTGATTTGAGTCCCAGCCAATACACTCCTAAGAATGTCTTTGGTCAGGCGTGGTGGTATATGCCTTTAATCCCAGCACTTGGGAAGTAGAGGCAGGCTGTCTACAAAGCACATTCCAGGACAGCCAGGTCTGTTACACAGAGAAATCCAGTTTCAAAAAAGCCAAACCAACCAACCAAACTTCTGTCTTGAAGTTCTAGAGGATAGAATTGAATTGCTATCTGCCCAATTTCTGGTGAGTTTTGTTGGTTTATTTTCTTTTAATTTTTTTTCTTGTGTGTGTGTGTGTCTTCTCAACATTTATGGAAACAGAAGGGCAAATATATGTGGGCAAACAGAGTACAAGGTATTATTTTGTTATAAGGCACTCTTACAGTAACTAAGCCAGATTGGTGAGAACCATAGTAATTGTGGTTACCATCACATCATCTCCTTAAGGTTCTGCCCAGTACCTCTCAGCACTGTCATACTGGAGACCGAATTTGAGCATGGCTTTTAGAAAGGAACAATCATATTCAAACCTTGGAAACTTTTTATTTTTTCATTTTTAATAGTTTCTTTTCCTTTATATATTAGTAGCCAGAAAATGTATTAAAGTTACTGAACTTTGTCTTGGAGACTCAAGTAGGTACTACCCAGGGGAAGGGGAAGGAATAGTGATAATGTCTCTGTGTAGGCACTGGCATACAGTACTTGGCCAAAAATCATTTGGTGTTAAAAATTTGTGGTGCTGATAGCACACATATAGCATTTCAAAAAAAATGTTAGAATTTATTCCAAAGCATTGCCAACACTGTGCACATGCCTCCCGAATCTCTCTCCAAGGACAGGAATTTTTTCTGCTGCCTTCTAGAGAATAGCCAGTCCAGAGAATACACAGCATTTATGAGAAAGCTCCTCACTTTGGTGAAACAACAGGTGCCTTATCCATCTTATCCCTGCAGTGGGAATTCTTTTCAGTGCTGAGAATTATACCCATAGCCTCTTATATGCTAGACACATGTTTGCCAGTGAGCCAGATTATCCTCACTGTTTGGAGACATTTGGGATATGCAAGTAGTCCATACAGGTCTTGAACTCATGACCCTCTTGCTCAACCTTCTGGTTCCTATGATTGCAAGGGTGAGCCATTGCATCTGACAGCTTTGATTATCCTAGGGAATACTGAGAATAAGAATAGGGAAAATTTTATGAGTCTACAAAGCTGGGATGTCTGTATGGTATATAGAATCACTTCATTGGGCTTGCACATCTGTTCATGTAGAGACCCATCTCACTGGACTAGTATATCTCCATGTTACAAAAATAAGCAATTATTGTTAAAATAGTGTTCCTTATCAATCAATTTTTCTTTATTTTTCCCTTACATATTTACAAAATTCTTTGGTACATAGCAAATGCCACATAAATATTTGAAGTAACTATGTTAAGAGAGGAAGGGAAACTGATGGAGAGGAAAGAGTGAGAGGCAGGATAAAGGGAAGAGATGGTTAAAGAGAGGATGTGAGGGGAAATTTTCTTAATGGATAGGGTTATCTTACCTTTTCACTTCTGATTACTAGGCTTGATCAAAGGTCAGAATTTGAAACACAGTGTTGTCAAATGCCTACAGTAATCAAGCCCATTTCATTTGTCTTTTCCGAGGGGCAGTGGAGACTACATTCTGTTAAGCTCCTCTTCTTTGATGCCAGACAGTTTCATAGTATCACTGCTCCATTGTTCAGATGAGTAAAACAGATGTTGTACCATAAGAATCCACTGTTTGAGCTTTCTGCAGTTGACCCCCCATCTTTCTGAACATCCTCTTTTCCCTGTCTTATTCTCTCTTTCCTTCCTTACTTTCCAATGTACTGAGTTATAGATGTCCCCTCTGTGAGCTCTCATAAGATGCTGACTGACTAGCTAAATTATGCTATTGATGTTGGCTTAATTAATACTAATGACTTATCATGAGAATTGCAGATATATATCCATGTCTAGAAAGTGTCAGTGACAAGAGAATTAAGGTGTCAGTTCTCGTAAAACAGGAACAAAAAATTCCTCAGGGTAATTGGAGACATTTACCTCCTCACTCAGAAAAAAATTGCCCTTGAATTACATTGGTACATGATAGTAAAATGTGAATCTCTAGTCTTCTTCTGTTTGAGATGAGGCTGGTGATAGTTAAATTCCACTTTCCACATCAGCCAGCCATGCAATTTTAAGTGGGTAAATAAAAAGGATGTAGAACCAGGTGGCAGGAATGCATTGAGTAATGGTTGGTAGTACAACCAGGCATCCGTAGGTAATATATATTGAGGCAGATGAATGTATAGATTAGCATCCTGGGGTTAATTTCACTCTTCAGATAATTAACATGTTCTTATTTTGGAAATAAATGCTTCTGCAGTTAAAATAAATGTATTTAATTAGTAGAGACAGTTCTGAAGTGGGAAGTGGATGCACTAATGGAATAAATGGTTGTATAAACATTTTATATTCTTAACAGTTAAATACACTGCCTTTAAGTCATTTGTAGGGAGATAGATCTGAGATTGTGAGAAATCATTGACAGGAGGCTGCACAGCATGACACGACCAGTTTTATACAATTTGTCTGATCTTCTGTATTTTTGATCATTGACAGTTCTGGCCTGGCTCAAGAGTTGGCTTTGCCATATGATCAGCGTCATATCACTGCCATCGTTACTGACCTCTCTTCCCAACTGTCTGTTAGGTATTTCCGCGTGGCTTCTTGTTGAGAATTACAGTTTTACTGGTCAAGTTAGGACTCTGATTCCCTGTCTTCCAATATTCTGCAGTCACTTAAACACTGTTCTGTGGATCTTCTGTTCATCTTTCTGTACCACCTGAGTCACCTTTTGATTTTTGGCTCCCTTCCATTCCTACACATATTCTTCATCTCTTTGTCCTTGACACCCAGCTCTACATCCTCTTCTGTTCTGCTCCTGTTAACTCTGTCCTTTAAATTTGTTCTGAATTACTTACTTTCCCCCATGTCAATTGCCATCTACTCTGAATCTCTTCTTTGTCATCGTGCCCTTGAATATTTTGACCATGTAGTTTCCTATATATACTGAGACAGGTTCAGTTGTGATCCCATCATCCCTTATTAACATCTTTGATGAACTAAAGATGTTGTTCCAATTGATATTAGGATATAGGCTCAGTATTTAAAATTTTCATTCAAAGAATTCCACAGTCTGGTCACCATGTTCCCATTGATGTGTTCTTGTTTCATGGCTTTCACGTATCTCCACATACACAGACAAGCTCTTGACTGTATTCTGAGGAAATATTTAAACATTTCAATGTCAATGCCTTTATTCAGGCTATTGCTTTGTCATGCAGTGATGTGACCCCTGTGTCTATAACCTTGCCTTACTGCAGAGATTGTGGGTGTATATGGCCATGAAACTTGAGAAAGAATTACTCTTATCTATCCTTTGTCCCAGTAAATCAGTATTCACCTTCTATGGTGAAGAGTAGTGGGGATGGGTGGGGTGAAGGAAGTTATCTTCTCTGGGTGAAGCCCTGCTAGGAACTTGTATTGAAGATGGAAATTCTCTTCCTTTCTACATCTTCCCAGATGCCAGTGTTCCTAATGGGAATCCAGAGGAAATATGCTACACTTGTGTCTACCTTTGAGTTTCTTTGCAGTTTAAGTTTTTCTGAAAATCCCACTCTTTTTTTTTACTGGTCCTTAAGGAAAATCAGGTAGGTCTGCCTGTTCATATCTTAGAAGAGGAATAGCAATTTCTTTGGTTTTGCAGGAATAACCCTTATGTTCTGTCCCCTTTCTTTGAGAGATAGTACTCTGAGCCTCCTAGATGGGGCTCATGCTGCAGATTTCTCTGTGTCATTTGCACACAAACAGCTACACATGTGAAAGTGAGTATTAACCCTCACCCTCCACAGAGGATATTGCCAGCTTTGGTGTATACTACAGAAAAATTCCAAGACGTATTATCAAGCATCTAGATTTCAAAAGTGCAACTAAGAAAGCAGATGACCAAAGTCACTGAGAACTATTATGGTCAGAGGCTTAGCCTGTGGAAGAGCTTATTAAGAAACAAATCCAACACAGAGGTTCTTGGATTTGTGGAATTATTATATCATGTAAATATTTATTATTACATACCACTTAGTAATATAACAAGACAGGATAAAATTATGAATAAGCATGACTTTTCCCGATCCGTATATTCTTGCATAAATCAGTCAATTGCCAAGTCCTCACAGCTTTAGTTCATGAATAACTCTGAAGTTCACATCCCTGATTATCCCATGGACATCCCTTTATCTCGGGCTCTCTCTAGCTTCATTTATTCACTCATTCATTCACTATGCCAACAAACATTTCTTATGTAGTTCATTTTTTGGAACTTAGAATCTCGTCAGGAAGACAGATATCAACCTCATTTAATGAACATTTTAGACATAACTCCCAAACTTCTTTTCAGGATATACTTTGAGGACTCTAAAGAAAGAAAAGTCAGAGTTGTCTCTTCTTTCAGGGACAGTGCTATCCAAGAAAGGCTCAGGCAGAATCAGCTGAGTTGACAAATGAGAAGGTACACTTCAAGTGCTCAGGAAATAGGAAAGGCAATGTGGTACTTGAGCAGGACATATATTGGGGTGATTCAGAGAACAGCCAGTGTTTCCAAGTGACTGAAAGATAAAGCACATGGTAGCTTTGACTGTCATCATGAAAATGGACTGAGCTAGGCTGCTGCCATTTGAGCTGGAGGAATTTTGAAAGAGACAATTTACCAATGAAAACAAAGTGCATAAAATGAATACAATATGAGCTCAGTTTTGTAAAACAATGACCTTAAATATATTTTCAAGGAGATGTATTCATGCATATATAAATGAAGCTGAATATGATTACTTGAGTATGTAGGAAAGTTTGGAAAGATACAGTATGGTTGCGGATATGTTATATTATAGATGCAGAAGGAGGAGGGAACATAGTAACCAAGGATTGTGTCAGTTCTTGGGGGCTGAGAGAGGGGTGATTAAACTTAATATAGTGTGTTGGAGTTACACAATTAATTTAAGACCAGTTAAGGCTATAAAGAACAATTCTGTCTCAATGAAACAAACAAACAAACAAAACCTAATTGAGGCAGAAACATTGTAAAAGACAGAGGGGGAGTGTTACGGGAGGTCCTCCCACTCCTCCAGCCTATAGCCACTGAGATACCAGCCCATTGGGGCGTGGTCTCTCTCCCTTTAAAAAAAGCGGCCACTTCCCTCTCCTCTCTCTCTTCACTTCCTGCTCCGCGGGCTACTAGACTCCCTTCCTGGTTGCGCAGAGGGCTGACAGTGATCTGTAAGTTTTTTCCCCTTTAAATAAATACCACCCTATTAATCATAATTCCAAACTGGTGTGGCATTGTTTATGACTTATGCCTTCAGGTGTGGATGGCACCAAGAAAATAGTATCTTCTAGACACAACAAGGCAACACATACATGGACTCACAGATGGCTGCAGCATGCACGGGGCCTGCACAGGCCAAGACACATGGGGTCCCAGAATCGAGAAAGGAAGTGGACACACGCTCCCATCATTAACAAAAAAAAATGTTTCTAATTGACTAACTTTTGCAAATGAAAAATCAGTTTTCCCCAGTGTAATCTCATTGGGTATATAAACCACATTTAAGGGCAGGTACTATGGTCAAAACAAAACAAACTTAATGATAATTTTTAGGTTTCCTATCTAATATTGCTTTATTTAGGCATTCTTTTTTTTAAACTTACCTGTGTTCTGCTTTGTGTTTTTATGGGGTTTTTGTGTGTATGTGTGTGTGTGTCTTTTCCTGTGCTTTTTCTTTTCTTTTAAGATTATTTTATTTATGTTTGCCAATTTGTTTACTAAAGAGAGAAAGAAGTTGTGGAGTTGGATGGATAAAGATGTGGGGAGGATCTAGGAAAGGATGAGGGAGGGGAAAACATAATCAGAATACATTGTATGGGCTGGGTGATGGTGGTGCATGTCTTCAATCCCAGTACTCAGGAGGTAGAAACAGGCATATCTCATGAGTTCAAGACCAGCCTGGTCTACAAAGTGAGTTCCAGGACAACAACAGCAGTTTCACAGAGAAACCCTGTTTTGGAATAAAAGGAATGTATTTTATTAAAATATATTTTCAATAAAAACAAAATAGAAGAGCAGCAGGAGGAGGGCATCAAGGGGAAAATAAGCAGCGACTGAATAAGACTATGAACTTGTGAATGAATGAAAATATGAGTATAGATTGTAATCATGTAAAACCTGCAAGATTAGAATTCCTCCTGAAAATTCCATTCCGAGTGTTAGGACAGGCCTCCTTCACAGGATCCCTGATGCTAGAAGAAAGAATATCCCTGCATCCATATTGCCCAGCTTCTGTGAGCAATGCAGAAATTGACAGAATTTTTGTCTTCCCAGGTTTGCCTAAACTATAATTTTGTGTGTCTATTTCTGTATATAATATGTCATTTTATTTAAATGTGGGTGAACATTTGGACAGAGAGCCAGGTTTTGTGGTGAAGAGCTCGAGTAGCAGCAGCAGGCGTTGTTATGAATCTGACTTCCTGCCCCTAGATGATATGGTTAAGACTAGTTAGTGATGGGGTGTGGTAGAAATAGTCTGCCATGAGTGTGATGCTTCCCAGAGTTGAGGGTTAATTTACGATATAAGAGAGAGATAGAAATATGCATAAGCTAATAGGCCAAGCAGTGTTGTAATTAGTACAGTTTCTGAGTGATTATTTCCTGTATGGGTGGCCAGGAAATGAATGAGCAGCCTCTGACAACAACTCAGTTCTGCCAAGTGGCAGTTCACTGTAGTACTGTTCATCGAAGCCTTTGATGATAACTGTATTGGTACTGTGTCTATTGTGCAGCCCTATGCAGTGAGACAGTGAGAGGAATGAACTAACCAAGGTCAGACAGCTCACAAGCGGCAAAGATAAGACTGAATTCTGGCATCATACTAAGGCTTCTTTTGATTGGCTTAACTCACATACAAATGGTACCTCAAATTCTTTCCTTCCCTCCTTCTTTACAGTCCAATTTCATATTCACAATGATAAAGAAATAAACACTGAAAAAATTCCTAGTAGATGTTGGAGGAAAACTCTTGAAAGATTTACTGTCTTCTCTAATTTCTTTTGGGTCTTGGACCTGAAATGAAGCTATGACTTCCTTCCGAACAAAAATTCTTCACAGGGCCTGCATACATAAAGTTTTGTGGGATGCTGCTCAGCATCTGCTGAGGTCTTGAAGCCACTTCTTGTGCCCTGCTTTAGAGACTGTCACTTGATGGGGAAAGGAGAGCCTCCCGCCTTTAGAGCCGTCCCTTACTGTGTTCTTCCATCCACTTCTAACTTCTGGCAAATTGTATTTCAGAGTAGACACCATTAAAGAGCCAATGTACTTCAGGATGTCCTTCTTTGGATATAGAAACTCAGGCACAGAGAAGGGTAATCATTTATCTTGGTGCCACTATGTAAGAAGTGGCTATGTAAGAAGAGGGTGATGACAGCTACTTCCTTTAGAGCCTTGCTTAGTGGTCTGTTGTTTTAACTGTGTGAACTTATTATAACATGGCTTCTAGTGTAGCTCTGCCTATTTAAGAGCCTTGTACATACATTAGTAAATATCCCCAAACCTCCTTCCTAAACTAGCTAGAGAGTGATTCATAAGGTACATCTAAAGAATGGCATCTTGCTCCTGTACCTGTGATATGGGGCTTAGAGAAGAGATTTCTTGTTATTATTTCTCCACCATTTCTCCATTGGAAGACAGTGAATGGTCACCAGCAGAGGGAACACATCCTCTTCTAAGATGGAGGGGGACTTTGAAATACACATCTAGTTTTTGCCTGGCAAGGGAGATATATTTCTGGAGCCCACAGTTAGTGAGACATTGGACAAAGTGCGCAAAGAACACAAGACTCTCCTTTTCAGGGTCAAATCCCACCTGCCCAACCTTTATTGATTGAGTCAGTGAGAGAACTTAAGGTATAGAAATCATGTAACATAGGCTTCAGAATGATGTCTGTAGTTTCTTTTCACTCTGAATCTCAATGCTTCCATTCGGGTGTTTCTCTCCGGACTTATCTGCTTAAATCATGAAGGTTTGCTATCAGAATCACCAAAGAGCTGCATATCCTTTTACCTTTTATATTAAATAGTGTGTTATCTGGAAATGTTATGTACATTTCCTTCCATATATTATATTTAAAATCACTTCTTAATTACCTACTATATTTAATGCAATATAATCAGATATGCACACAGTTGTTATATTATATTGCCTATTGTTTAGGCTCCTTCGTTAGAGTCAGTAGAGACTAAACAAACATAGGTTGTACCGTATATCCTGGCCTCAGGAGATATACTTTGGGGAACAAATTTCAGAGATAGGTGTTGCCATCCTCATAGCCCCTATGTGTCTGTATGGCATGATGAAAAGACTTGTGGAGTAATTATGCCAGAGGTGGCTTCATCTTTGCCTGGGCTAGCCTATTGTGAACATGCAGCCACTGGGAGTTAAGGGGTTGCAGTTTGCTCATTCATAATAAAGCCAATGCCTCAGCTCCCAACCTTCACTAGCATTGTGGGCCACCCACACAGTTCTCTGCTGGAAGCTGACTGTGTCACCTTAGTGAGGCTGGTATAGCAGCCTTCCTGGCCCTGCTTCTTGCAGTGAATGCTAGTGAAAACTCTCTGGGAACCTAAGCTCGAGGAAAGAAGAGGTCATTCTAAAATAACCTGAGTGAATTCTTTGAAGATCCCACTGTCATGACAGATAAAGGGAACTTTGGGCTATAATATGCTTAGATTTTTAAAAGGCATCTGACAATGTTCAGTATCAGGGATGAGTGAGGGAAGTAGAGGGTAATGGGAGAGGCTGTCAGATGGTGTAAAAGTTGAATTAAAACCAGCACTTGGTTGGCTCCTTTTAAAGTATTTTGAAGGCTCTTTTCCATGAAATGCCACTTGCTACATCCAGTTTTCTCTGAGCTGGGATCCCCCATGAGTCTTTTCATCCAGGCTGCTCCCTGGGTGCAGTTTTTCATTGTTGATCTTTACTGCTGTTATTTAGTATAATAGCTCTTGCAGGGATGTTACATGATACCAAGCTCTGGTGTCCAATAAGCGTTTTCTTTCCTAGTGCCTTCCAAGCATGTAATTGGTATAAGTCAGTAGATGCTCTCTGAGGCACAACTCCTTGAAAGTTAAAATAGAATGGGTCTCCTGCACAGAAAAGACCCTCATGTAACTTCATTCTTTCCTAGTCTGTGAGAAATGTTCCCTTACCCAAATGAATGCAGGAGAGCAGGGTTAGAATTGTGGTACCCTCAATTGGCAGCTGTGAGCCTGAGACAAAGCCTCTCTAGCTGGCTTTCGTCATCTGCAGAATGATCATGTCTGTCATTGCTCTTTGCTCTGGCTCTCCATGCACTTGTTCTGGTGGTGCTCTCTGGGCCTACCTGCTTAAATCACCTGAAAGGATAAGCATGAAGATTTCTGGGCACTCCTAAGAGTTAGAATCAGAATCTCACTGGGTTGGGATTAGAAATCTGTTTGTCTAACAAGGTGATTCTCCTTCTTCTTCTTCTTGTTTCCACTTGTGTTCGTAATGTGGAGGTTTCCAGCCTTTTGAGCGTTGAAATTCGGTCAACAGGAGCACACAGGCAGACCTTGCCATGAACCATACAGGCAGGAGAACCAGAAATGAGTTCTGAGGTTTTCTTTAGGACTCTTCAGAGTCACTTCTTTTCTCTTGTCCCTTGAACAGTGTCTAGCGCCGAGAAGGTACAGAAAGGTTTTGGTGCTTGAATAGCTCTACCAATCCTTTGCAATAATCATCAGTCTAAAAGAGTGTTAGACAGTGGTTTTAAATGGTACAGGCTGCCCACTTCCTCACACCTCCACCTTCCTTAGCAATGTGGGGTTTTGGCTCTCATACTTTCTCCCTAGTGGTAGGTTGGATAAGTTAGAGTTGTCTAAAAACAATTTTGATTATTAAGCTGGTAGGAAAAGGTTGCTTAAGAAGCATCTGAGTATGAAAAACTGCAAAAACATATTTAAAAGCTGGGTGGTAGTGGCGTATGCCTTTAATCCCAGCACTCAGAAGGCAGAGACAGAGTCAGGCGGATCTCTGTGAGTTTGAGGCCAGCCTGGTCTACAAGCGCTAGTTTCAGGACAGGCTCCAAAGCTACAGAGAAACTCTGTCTCGAAAAGTGATAAAAAAACGCTCTTTGTGGTATCTCTTGGGCTTTTGGCTATTGCATATGAGTATTTTTAGCAGCAGAAACAGCCAGGGAACACTTTGCAGAGTTTCCTGTCTATCCCTCCCATCTTGCCTGGAAGGGATTCATAAATACAGCTCCTATTAGCTCAATGGGCTCCTATGAGAATGTGCTGCTGATAATCATTATCACAACAATATATGTATGGCAACTGACATTTATTGGACAGGTTTATTAGGTACCAGGCACTGTTTGGAGCATGCTTACGAATATAGTGTGATATGCTCCCTTAAGATCTCTTATATAAAATGTTGCAATATTTGCATAGAACCTATGTACACACCATCCTCTATCTTCTCCAGAGCACTTGCTATACTTAATGAAATCTATGTGCTTAGTTAATATTTACTGTAGCACATTGTTAAGGGAATTGAAAAAATATGTATATGTTCTGTGTAGAGAGCATGTTTTCTAGGTTTTTTTTTTATTTGTGATTAATCTGTGCATCCAGGGATCAAATCTCATTCATGATTAGATATGAACATACATATGGTCACTTTTGCATAGCAAAAATATATACATACACAAAAATGTACACACTCATGGAAATGTAAAACTTCACATTTCTTACCACAGTCATGTATATCAGCTCACCCAAAAAGTTACAGGAAAACATATACATATAAATTATGTATTCATACACATATTTCTGTCATAACAGCATGCACATATATACAGATTTATACACATAAACATATCTTATTAATATGTTGACTTATACACACACATAAACACGTATATAATTATTCACCTCTGTAGATACAGGCATACACCATACATGTGTGGACTATCACTCATATATTTTCAAACATATATATATATATATATATATATAAATATTACGCCAACCACATATATATTATGTATTTTGTATATTATTTTCAATATACATATTACATACAAATATGTGTAGCCCTTTACTGAAATTCTCAAACACACACACACACACACACACACACACACACACACACATATATATATATACACATATGTTCTCTTAAAGTCATACTTTTCAACAAGCACACACATTTTACACTGTTTTTACCATATACTCACACAATTAAATTGAACACCCCATAATATTTATCACAGAAATTTATATGTATTTCCATTAATCAAAGTTAACATACAAATGCATATAGATATTTCATCTATATATCCAAACACATATACTTTCACAGACTCATTTTGCTCTAGCACAAACACCTAATAATGCATATATACATACCTCTCATTCATTGAAATATGACATTTTAGGCACTCAAATACACATACACAGAGAGGAATATAGTCTTCTTTATCTTGTGCTCATACACGTATGCGTATATACATCACTTAATCATATATACACAGCTGTTTTAACATAGAGACATATATATATAATCCTACCAATATAAACATACCCATATTATCCAAAATTTATATATGCATAAGCATATAATTGCATGACATGCAGATATGTGCACATGTGAGTACACATTCATATGCATCACCACAGCCAACTATTTCTCACAAATATGCACACACACACATCCTTTCATACATATATTTTACCTATACATTCTTTCTCTCTCATATACACACACATATTCTCAATCACAAAGTAAATATAATATACACTATAGATTCTTTTTTCTCAGATATGATGTAGGTGGGTCTTCCTTCTATGTGTTACCTTCATTGGTTAATAAAGAAACTGCCTTGGCTTTTGATAGAACAGCAGCTTAGATAGGCTAAGTAGACAGAACAGAATGCTGGGAGAAAGAAGAAGATTCAGGGAGATGCCATGACTCTCTTCTCTGAGAAAGACACAGGTTAAGATCTTTCCTGGTAAGCCACCATCTCGCGGTGCTACACAGATTATTAGAAATGGGTTAATCAAGATGTGAGAGTTAGCCGATAAGAGGCTAGATATAATGGGCCAGGCAGTGTTTAAAAGAATACAGTTTCCATGTAATTATTTTGGGTAAAGCTACCCGGGTGGTGGGACGCTGCCTGCTGCTCCTACTACACAGATATATTAGTACATACACACAGCATCTCTTATCTACAATCATACACAAGTACACATACATTTTGTACTCATTTGTGTTTTTAGTATGTGTAAGGAATTTTCTCATGTCCTACAAAAGTCACTCTTGTCCTTTTGGATGTTTGAGGGTTCCAAGCTAAGATGCGCAGTGTTGTACAGGTAGTGAAAAACTGGGAATTCCCTGCCTTCCTTTTTTATCCTTAGAAAGCATAGACGCTATTTTTTACATGCAACCTGCTGTTGGGGATGGAGCCATATGACACAATTCAGGGTAGAGCTTGAAGACTGTCTTCTCTCCTTTTCACCCTTCTACTTCCATTTAGAAGTTGCTTCTTCCTTGTGTTCAAGTTTCCCCTTCCATGCTTCAGGATACTAGAAGAGAGAGAGTAACTTGCCATGTTCTTACATTGCTACTTTTAATTACAGCTAACTGGAGACCAGAGTGGAACATTTTAGCAATTTAATCTTAGTGTAAAATGATGTGTTTTCAGTTCATTAACTAAAACAGAAATCAAGTGGTTTATCAAAGGTTCACTTGCACATTTGCATATGGCTGGGATTCATCAAGGCAGATTTGTAAAAGCTATAAAGCCCCACAGCTGTCTCCGGGGATGATTGGCTCTATCATTTTGATTGCAGCATTAGAAAATGCCATTTGGATATTAAGTTTGATGAATGTGCTTCCTGCATTCATCTTTGATGGATGGAGGACCCCCAAAGCTAGCTGTATCTCATGTCTCTCAAGTTAAAAAGAAACATGTAGAATCTTTAGCTGGGCATTAGTCATCCACTACTTACTCCATACCAAACTGACCTCCAAACTCAGTGGCTTATCTCATTTTGTATGTATGGCTCAGGAATATTGATACAGCTTATCTGAGGGCTTCTAGATCAATATTTCCAAAAAGTTGTAATCATGACAGCAGCTGGAGTTGTAGTCATCTCAAGGCCTGACTGACAGGAATCATGTGAAATGGGTGTTAGCAAGCTACCAAATCCTGTGAAGGTGGAACTATTAAAGGGCGTTGTTATTAAGAGATCATATTGGGAGCTCTCTTGGATTCCAATTTGTATATTCTTTGCTATAACCTTCAAGAAGACCCAGGAAGGAAAAGTATCTTCAAAGGAGAAATATGGATTCCTCACTCTCTCTTCAGATCTTTCTTCCTTTTTTTCTTTTCTTCTCTCCAGAACTTCTCTTTATACTCCAAAAGACCATTGGTTTGTTTATGAGAACAGAGAATGAATTATTTCAACCTCATCAGAAAGCTTCTGCAGTGAAGAGTGCGTGTCTTAGATACTTTTCTATTGTTCTGAAGGGACACTATGACCAAGGTAACTTATAGAAGAAGAAAGAGTTTAGTGGGGGGGGGGGGGTGTTTCAGTTTCAGAGCTTGAATTCATCATGATCACAGCAGGATGTATAGCAGCAGGCAGGCAGGTAAGCATGGTACTGTAGCAGTAACTGAGAAATTAAATTCTTATCTGCAAGTACCAGTCAGGGAGCAGTCAGCACAAACTGAGAATGGTTTGAGATTTTTTAAATCTCAAAGTCCACACCCAGTGATGCACCTCTTCCTGCAAGGTCACATCTCCTAATCCTTTGTAAACAACTCCAACAACTGAGAGCATTCAAATACATGAGCCTCTGGGAGCCATTTTCCTCCAACCACCACATATCTACAGAAAACAAGAGAAGAACATACTGGCTTATTATGAAAACAATGAGCAGCAGTCTTCAAAAATGAAAATCACATTCCAAGAGAGGACCAGAATGAAGGGGGAGCACTATCAAAAATAACTGGTAGCTTCTTTCTGTTTCAGAAGGAAGAGATTGGAGAACTCCTTACCTGAAAGAGTAAGGGATGGAGATGTAAAATTATCTTCTTGAGGGTAGTTTTCTGAATGTGATAGGATGCATTTCCCTTCTTGTGACTTTGAACCCTATTTGATTCTTGCTTGACACATTAAAACATTTTGGACTTGTATGTGTACTCCTTTCCCAGAAATATCACAGGCTGAAATAAGCTTCAGTGTGGTTTGACTTTTTTCTTCTTGCAGAGGATTCAGCTTTCACAGTTTGTTTTGAGAATCAGAAGTTAGCTATTGATCCATTCCCACAGTTTAACTTATTATGCCATAGATTAGATGTTACTGAGAATGTTTCGCCATTCATTTATAGCCAGTGTTTCCATGGAACACCTACCAAGTGCTAAGCCATTTACGGAGGAAACAAAAGGCAAAGAAATACCCCTTCTCTCCTAAGAATGTAAGACAATGGAAAAAGAAGTTAAGACATGAACCCAAATAGCAAGAACATAACCATACTGTGACTTGTACCAAAAGGGTTAGATAATGCAGTGGAGTTTCCCGCAAAGGCAGAATGATTAAATGACTTTGAGCAAAGAGAGCATACAGCATTTTCTAAAGGCAGCAGTAGTTGAACTTGACTTAGGGATAGTTTCGGTATTGAGATTCAAGGTCAATAGAATCATATAAATAGGTAAGAATGTGACTGGGAATCTGGATCCCTGCCATGGTTAAGGCCTAGAGTCCACACTCACCTGTTTTAATGTATGTTGGTTGCAGAAATAGTTATTGTTATCCAAAAGATTTTGAAGAAGACCACAGTGACAAACTTGGAAAACCATCAGAGTTTTTTTTTTTTGTTGTTGTTGTTGTTTTTGTTTTTTAATAGAATGACCCGTGTTTTGGCCAGAAAATATCTGGCAATTATCTGTTAAACTGTGGCAGAGTTATGGTTATTATCTGGGTGAGATAGATAGAATAGGCATCCGGATCAGAGTAGTGAATGGAGAGTGTGGATAAAGGACCAGATGGGGCTGTATAACCTCATTCTGCTTCTTTAAGACTCAGTGACAGGCTAACAGGCAAAAGTCAAGAGGAAATGGAAGGTGGGACTGTTCATCTTTAAATATTGAAAGAGATTATACCAAACAATAGTGTTAGGCATGCAGAGGGTTTGAGTAGAAATAATCAGAGGGCCACGTAGTTAGCCAGCCTTATTAGGCCAGTGCTGAGTATGGCACTGACTGATTTAGCAAGCACAACATGGGATAGCCACTTAAATTTTGATAAATGTAGAATTATTTCTCTGAGAATTAGAAGTATAACTATGGAATATACTTACACTGATCTATTATTTGTTGTTCATCTACAATTCCAATTTTCCCTTACCTGCTTTGTTCCTGAATGCTTGAGCTCTGTCACTGGAATCTTATTTTGGGATCTGACATGAAAGCAGTCATGCATCTTTAGGGAGGGCTAGTTTGAAATAGTACAGTTTAACTACCCAGACTCTGCTTGGTGTTAGTCCAACTGAATTCAAATCCAATTTCCACTGCTTATTGGTTGTATGACCTGGGTAATGTGTTTCAATGTCCTAGAAAGCTCATCTAGAAATCGGGGAGGTTGCTTTCCTTCTTGACCACCTACCCAGCTGAAATGGCAGCATGCAGCAGTGCTTTGAAACCCACTGGGTGTCAGGAGACACTGTAATGATCCCTAAAGAAGATGAATACGTTGGCTTCATTAAGAAGCCTGCGAGTTGGTGTGGGATTTGGGGGCTCTAATTAATTCTAAATATCAAATAGTAATCTGCAGCATTTCTCTTTCTTTCTTTTTGGAAGCTGGCAGGAGTGGGGCAGGCAAGCATTGTCCATGTACCCCACCTCAGAGATTTCATCATGTCCTAAGGAGAAATATTCTCCAAACAGCTTGCTCTTAATTTCTCTGTAGCTGCCACACTGCTGAAACCAGAGTCTTGGGTCCTCTGGGTACCTGTGTAATTGTCACATTGGTATTCCCCAAATCTATTTCTGCTCAGCAGCTGCTGAGTGCTGACTGGGGGAGGAGAGGGGAGACTTAAGTTCTGAACACATCTCTCTAAAGGGGTATTACGGCCCTCTATGCAGGCAGAGCTGTCATATAACACATGGACAAGACAGGCACCAGAACTGATCACAGGCTGGCATTTGAATAGAATTCAAGGGAAAGGCCATATTTATCAGGAAACAAATAGAAGGGTTCCAGGTTCAGCACAAAAAAGTGTGCGTTTAATTGTGATTTCCCTCCAAAGCATGACAAGCAAGTCAAGGCAATGTGAATGGCAGTGAGAAGACAGATTATTACAATTCAAATCCCTTTTGTTGCTTGAGATGTGCAGCAGCCAGTGGAAAACCAAACCTAAAACAATACCACAAAACTCACAGTAAATAGGCAGATGCAAAGATCCTTTAAATCAAATGCTCTGAGTTCAAACCTGCCAAAATATGGATGGATGTGTGTGTGTGTGTGTGTGTGTGTGTGTGTGTGTGCGAGCGATGTCTGTGTGCATCTTTGTTTCCTGTGGTCCATTCACCAGGGAACTTTCTTCTTTGCAGGACTGTTACTCCTCTGCTTTTTAGACTACCTTGGTCACTTGTGATGGCCTGAATTATGGCCCTTTCTCATTTCGCATGTGGAAGTCTTCACTTTCTGTATTTTTCTTATTGTTACTGCTTGGAGATGGTGCCTTTGTAAAAGTGAAATGAAGTCATATGGGCAGGCTTTAATCCAATCTTACCGGTACCTTTCTAAGAAGAGCTTTGCCTAAAGAAATGCACAGAAGAAAAATATATGTGAGTGTAGGGAGAACAGGCCATCTCAAATCCATGGAGAAAAATCTCAGAAAAACTCATTTTAAGATTTCTAGTTTTGAGAATTGGGAGAAAAGTAACATCTGTTGTCTGAGCCACCCAGTAGGTGGAACTTTGTTACAGCAGTCCAAACCACTAAGACATGTGCCTAGGTGATAAGGGCCATCACTGTTGGCCTCTTTCTGGTAAAGTTCTTCTTTAGTGATATAATTTTATATGATTATTAAAGCTATTCATGTACCATGTTAAATATATCTATTCTGTTTTCAGTATAATACACACATATGCATATGTACATGTACATATTTACATATATATTAACACTGATGGCTTTTCAAGTTTATAGTTATCTAAAGAGGAAATAGAGAATAAGGATAGATCAGAATCATCCAGTAAAATATATGTGTATTAATTATTGAGAACGGCAAGCTACACAAATAATGGAAAATATTGTCTATATAATCATAAAGATAAGATGTACTTTTTGTAACATCTAGCACATGGTTCAAAACTATCAATCTGGTTTTTGGACCATCTACACATAGGGAATATAGAGAACAAAATGTCCATGACCACTTTGCAGTCACCTATGTGGAGCTGCCTGAATTCTTATCATAATACATCTGCAAGTAGAAAATTGCACTTTGACACACATTGAACCTTTTAAAGGAAGTACACTCCTTTTAAAACACCAATTCTTAGGGCTAAAGAGCTTATGTTGCACTCATGTCAAGAACCATCTAAACCTGCTGAAAAAGACAGGACTTTATCCTGGAAAAATAGCTGTATTTAGAATTTTCTGGTGAAGGAGTTTAAATTTAAAACATCTATAGATGTATTTTGAAACCAAATGCAAGTTTCATGTGAATACTTAAAGGAAGTCAGCTTTCAAAGAAGATCTGTTGTTGCTTTGGAAAGGTATTAAGGACTAACATGATAAAGTTTGTAATCTATCGTAGGTAATGGCACTCATTCAAATGCTTCATATTAGGAAACCTGACCTACAGTATGTGCACTTCTCTAGATATGTATGAAGGCAAGATTTAATGAAGACAAATTAGTAAAAAAACTTCAATTGGAGTAAAAAAAATAGCTGATGTAAGATAAGGGAGTAAATTCCTTGGGATTTACTTGATATTTAGTCTGGTTCCTTTCCCCTAACTACTTCCTCTTAATTTAAAAAAAATATATTTTTATTTAAAATATAAAGAAAAGGGAGAAGGGGATGATGGGGGGAACTTGGGGAAAAAGGAAGATTCGGATAAAGGAAGGTAGGATAGGGGAGCACGGAAGCACAATTCTTTGTTAAGGGAGCCACCTTAGGGTTGGCAAGAGACTTGAACCTAGAGTGGCTCCCAGGAGCCCAAGCCGAGGTCCCCAGTTAATTCCTTGGGCAGCTGAGGATAGGGAACCTGAAATGACCCTATCCTATAGCAATACTGACGAATATCTTGCATATCATCATAGAACCTTCATCTGGTGATGGATGGAGATAGAGACAGAGACCCACACTGGAGCACTGGACTGAGCTCCCAAGGTCCCAATGAGGAGCAGAAGGAGGGAGAAGATGAGCAAGGAAGTCGGTACCACGAGGGGTGCACGCACCCATTGAGACAGTGGAGCTGATCTACTGGGAGCTCACCAAGGCCAGTTGGACTGTGACTGAAAAAGCATGGATTAAAACTGGACTATCTGAACATGGAGAACAATGAGGGCTGATGAGAAGCCAAGGACAATGGCACGGGGTTTTGATCCTACACAATGTGCTGGCTTTGTGGGAGCCTAGCCAGTTTGGATGTTCACCTTCCTAGATATGGACAGTGGGGGGAGGACCTAGGACTTACCACAGGGCAGGGAACCCTGACTGCTCTTTGGACTGGAGAGGGAGGGGGAGAGGAGTGGGAGGAGGGGGAGAAGGATGGGAGGAAGGGGAGAAGCGTGGGAGGAGGGGGAGGGAAATGGGAGGCTGGGAGGAGGTAGAAACTTGTTTTTTTTTCTTCCTTTGCTCAATAATAAAAAAAAATGAAAAAATAAAATACAGGAAATACTGATAGAAACTTACAAAAGTGAAAATCAGAACAAACTAACAAAAAAACCCCAAATGATTAAACAAAGCAAAGTGAAACAAAAAGTCCTCAAAATATCATTCAGTGGGAGGTCAGGGAGGGGGGAGTGATGAAAATATGTTGCGTGAAAAAAATTCTCAGTAAAAATAATCATATAATTACATAATTTCTCTTCCTTTCCTCCTCTAACCCCTTCCATGTGTTCCCCACTCAAATTCATGGCCTCTCTTCTTTTTTTTAATTATTTTTTAAAATTTTACATAGCAACCACAGTTTACCCTCCTTTCTCTTTTCCTGTTCCTCCTCCCCTACCTTTTTTTCTAGTTTAGTCTATTTGTGGGGCCCCTAGAAATGGCCTCTATTCTTTAATTGTTATTGTTAGACATACACACATACGTACATAAATTTATAAATACAACTTGCTTAGTCCCTATAGTGTTGCTTGTAAGTATTGGATTTCAGGCTGACCGTTTAGTATTGAATTACCAATTAAGAGGCTCAGCCCTAGGGAGGACTAATTTTCCCAGCTCTCAGCATTTTTTATTTTCTTATTTGTCTAAGGGTGGAGAACCCCCTTCCGCATTAACATGTCTATTGGTTATTGCCTTTGTTCTCTTCATTTTTAGGCAGTTATATTATTGAGGTATGAATGAGATGTCCTTGTTATTTCTAGAAAACACAATCTCACAGCAACTTCCCTGGTCCTCTGTCTCTTACAATTCCCCACACCCACCACTTGCACAATGGTCCCTGAATCTTAGGTGTAAGAGTTGTGCTATAGAAGTGCTGTGGGATCATGCTTTTGTACACTGTGAAGATTTGTCACTTGTATTGGTTTAATAAAATGCTGATTGGCTAGTAGCTAGGCAGCAAGTATAGGTGAAGCTACCAGACTAGGAGAATTCTGGGAAGAGAAAAGGCTCATTCTGCAGTCACCAGGAAGATGAAGAGAAAGCAACATGAGAATGTCTTACTGAAAAAAGTTACCAAGCCATGTGGCTAAATACAGACATGATTTATGGGATAATTTAAGTTATAAGTGCTAGTTAATAATAAGCCTGAGTTATTTATTTATTTATTTTTTTATTCAATAAAAAATAAAAAAAATAAGCCCGAGCTAATAGGTCAAACAGTTTATAATTAATATAAGCCTCTGTGTGTTTCTTTGGGATTGAATGGCTGTGGGACTGGGTAGGACAGAAACTTCCATCTACATAGAAGTATCTATGGGAGTGGGGCATTGTTGCATGATAATGCTTTTGTACTCTGTAAAACATTGCCATTTGTATTGGTTTAATAAAATGCTGATTGCCCAGTAGGCAGGCAGAAAGTATAAGTGGGGCAACTAGACCAAAAACAATTCTGAAAACAGAAAATGCAGAGACACAGTCACCAGCCATGTGCAAAGGAAGCAAGATGAAAATGCCTCACTAATAAAAGGTACCAAACCACGTGGCTAAAATAGACAAGAATCATGGGTTAATTTAAGTCATAAGAGCCAATTAATAATAAGCTTGAGCTAATATGCCAAACATTTTATAATTTATATAAGCCTCAGTGTATTTCTTTGAGAGTAAATGGCTGCAGGACTGGGCAAGACAGAAACTTCTTATGGGGTAACCAGACTAGATTTCTGTGATGGTCTTTTTCTGATGTAGAAGGAGGATGGATTGTAGTAAGGATCTGCGGGCCGCTTCCTGCTGCCTGGGCTCCCGGACACTGGCTAGCTTTACCAGAAACAATTACACAGAAACTGTATTCTTTTAAACACTGCTTGGCCCATTAGCTCTAACCTCTTACTGGTTAATTCTCACATCTTGATTAACCCATTTCTAATAATCTGTGTAGCACCACGAGGTGGTGGCTTACCAGAAAGGATCTTTACCTGTGTCCATCTTGGAGAGGAGAGCTATAGCATCTGCCTCACTGCCTTCTTCCTCCCAGAATATTGTTCTCTCTTCCCCACCTACCTATGTTCTGACCTATTAGGCCAAACATTTTTCTTCATTAATTAACCAATGAAAGCAACAGATAGATAGAGGACACTCCCACATAAATGGATGGGACTTACACTTATCTGTGGGTATAAGGATAAGTATTTTGAATGCAGTTAGAAATTATAGTTATTTAGGAAAGTGGCAGTCATAGATTCTCCTCTAGGTTCCATGACTTTACCAGCCAAGGGTAGTTGGTTGGGTTTCCTGTACTAGACATTCACTCTTGTTGAATAAATGGATCTTAAATCCAATTAGATAGTTATTAGTTACATCCAAGATATAAGTATCACTATTTCATGCTTGTGGAATCTTTCCATGCCAGTTATTGTTGTGGCTCATAGGTTTATGATGACTTTTCTTTCTTGATAGCTTCTATAGCATTTTCTGACACTAGGAAAACTTTTCCTCAGGGGAAATACTTCTAGGTCAGTTCCAGTTTGGTTTCTTCAAGTCCTATATCCAAAGTATGTGGTAGCTTTAGTAATTGGATCTTACCTTTAAGTTCTGGGAGGCAACTAAGGGCAATGGAATTAGACTATATTGTTTTGGAAGTTTCTTGAACTGCTCTGACCAAAAAAATTCAAGGGAGTTTTCCCATGCCTACTTCCCATGGCTGGCACTGGAGTTTTGTTAGATAATTTTGGAGGGACCCCCCTCACACACACACACACACACACACACACAATATATATATATATATATATATATATATATATATATATATATATATAATTTTAAACAGGCATTTCTTTATGGATTTTTTTTCAAATACCCTTAGTTTTATTTATGCCTCCTCTTTCCCTCTTCCAAGTTATTGCTTTTCCTATTTCCCTCTTGATAGCACCTACATCTGCTATACCCTGCTGTGGAGATTTTTCCCTTTCCCCCTTCACTATGGTCCTTTTTTTTCTGCTGTTACCTCAGGTAATATAATCACATCTAAAATTTAGTCCTAAGATCCACAAATAAGAAAGAACACAGAATATTTATCTTTCTGGGTCTGAGTTACCTTTTTTGGTATAAGAATTCAGAAGACAAATTATTCAATTAAAAATGGACCATGAATCTGAATAGAGAGCTCTCAAAAGAAAAATAAAAATACTAACAACTGTCTCAAAATAGTGTTCAATATACTTAGCAATTAAGGAAATGCAATTAAAAACTATTTTGAGATTTTATCTTATAGCAGTCAGAATGGCTAAGATTCAAAAAGAGCCTAGAACCACATAAACAACTGACAATGAGGACTCAGGGAAAAGGGAACCTTCATTCACTGTGGGACTGCAAACTGGTGCAAACACTCTCCAAATCACTGTGGATAATTCTCACAAAGCTTGAAATAAATCGACCATATGTCCTGGCTATACCATATCTTGGCATGTGCCCAAAATACTTGACATCCTGCTCCACAGGTACTTGTTTAGCCATGTTTGACTCACATTAGCTAGGGAATGGAAACATTTTTAATGTCCTTCACTTGATGTGTGGGTAATAAAAATGTGGCATATATGCACAATTGAGTATTATTCAGATCTAAAGAAAAAATACAAGTTTTTCAAATAAATAGACAGAACCTTCTCTTTTTAAACTACAGTAGAAGAGCTAATTTGTTTTTGCCTCCCTGCCCTCAAATGCAAAAAAATGGTAACTTGTTTACGAGAGTATGGAAAGGTAGACCAGCTATTCATTTATCCTGTTTTCTCTACCTATGCTTACAGAAAGGCTATATTTCTGTCCCCACCATAGTGATATGGCTCATTTCCAACTGGTTAAATATGAGTAGAAGTGACAGTGTGGCACTTCTAAGCCTGGATAGAAAGTCTTTTGTGTTACTCTCCAAGCTGCTTATTCTTCTTTAGAGATCATGAAGGCTACATCTGGAAGACTTTAACATCTGAGAGTTGCTGAATGTTTACTGTACTCTAAGCACTGTTGTCTAGTGCCAGATATGTAGCAATGAAGTAAATCAGGCATGGTTCCTCTACTCATGATGCTGGTATGGTGAGGGAGATAAACAGTAAGTAGATGATTGCACAAATATAAAGAAAATTTCAGCTCTGGCAATCACTAGGACCAAAAAGCACATTGTATGATAAGATCATGATCTTTTCTATAGATTAAGGGTTTATGTAGATGGTGCCATGGTATTTGTGTCCCCAAAAGTTTATGTGTTAGAAGCATTGTATCCCGAGTAGTTCTGTAAATTAGTATAACCTTTAAGAACTATTTCACAATGGGAAGTGTTTAGGTCATAGGTGTGTATGAGCTAATTTTTATAATAACATTTGGTAGATCTCTAGCAACTCATTTAATTATTTATTTATTCTTTTCAATTTTAGTTTTGAGATAATAATTAGAAACATTTCTCCCTTCCCTCTGCTCCCTCAAAATCCTCCAATGTACCCCTTCCTTCTCTCATTTACATTCATGGCTTCTTCCACTAATCATTATTGGATGCATATGTGTATGCACAAATATATTCCTAAGTATAACCTTCTCAATCTAATTTTTAGGGGACATAGAGCAAGCCTGGATCCATCCTGTGCTTTTTTTCATTGAGCTACAACTTCTATGTGTTGTGTGAAGATGCTCCCACCATAGTTATATACAGAAAGTAATGTGTTCATGTAGGAATTCCTTCTGTTTGTGTGTTGGTTAGTGACTAAAGAAACTGCCTTGGCCTAGTTGATAGGGTGGAACTTAGGTAGATGAGGAAGACAGAAGTGAAAGCTGGGAGGAAGAAAGGCAAAATTTGGAGAAGCCATGGATCCTCCGCCTTAGATGGACACTGGTTAGAATCTCCGGTAAGCCACTGCCATGTGGCGATGCACAGATTAATGGAAATGGGTTAAACTAATATGTAAGAGTTAGCCAATAAGAAGTTAGAGCTAATGTCCAAGCAGTATTTTAGTTAATACAGTTTCTGTGTGGTTATTTTGGGTGTAAGCTAGCCAGGCGGCCAGGGCAAACAAGGGGTCCTTTCCCCTGCAACAATGTGTAACATGAATAATAGAAACCCAGAGACATGTGTTAAGGTTCAACCCAATTACCAGAATAACAAAGCAGCCAAGTCACAAGAGAAGTCTGACCTTTAGCAAGACTGAGCAACCACAGACTAAGCAGACTAAGCAGCCTAAGCGGACTAGGCAGACTAAGCAGACTAAGCAACCAGAGCTCCACTTTCCTCCCATTTTTATATTCCCTCCAGTGTGGGGATTAAATGTGTTTGACTCCTCAGTACTTGGATTAAAAGTGTGAGGCACAACCACCTGGATTTGTTTCTGCACTGATTTTTGCGTAATCCAGTGTAGTCTTGAACTCACAGATATTCATATGCCTCTGTTTCCCAAATCCTGGGATGAAAGGTGTGTGCCACCACTGCTTGCTCTCTTCTGATCTTTAGGCAAGCTTTATTTATTAAAACATAGAGTATGACTATATTTTCCCTTTTTGTCTAAAATAAAAAGAAAGGGTATAACTAATGTAAGAAAACTATATACAATAAAGTACAATAACTATATATGTTGCTGGAGGTTGTTCATTTTCCAGCCACCCAGACTCCTGAAATAACTACACAGAAACGATATTAATTAAATAACTATTTGGCCAATCACTATAGTATGTTTTTAGCAAGCTCTTACATATTAAATTAACCCATTTTTATTATTTTTGGTTTTTTATTTTTCATTACTTTATAAGTTATACCACTAAAATTTCCACTTCCTCTGTTCCTCCCATTTCTCTCCTGCTTCCCCCACTCCAGTTTCAAGAGAGGGCAGGGTACCCTGCCCTGTGGGAAGTCCAAGGCCCTCTCCCCTTCATCCAGGCTTAAGAAGTTATGCATCCAATAGACTAGGCTACCAAAAAGCCAATACATGCAGTAGAGACAAATCCCAGTGCCATTATCATTGGCTTCTCAGTCTGTCCCAATTGTCATCCACATTCAGATGGTCCAGTTTGATCCCATGCTCATTCTGACATAGTCCAGCTGGATGTGGTGAGCTCCCATTAGATCAGGCACACTGTCTCAGTGGGTGGACCAACCCCTTTCAGTCCTGACTTCCTCGCTCATATTCGCCCTCCTTCTGCTCTTTAACTGGATCTTGGGAGCTCATTCCAGTGCTCTAATGTGGGTCTCTGTCTCTATCTTCATCTGTTGCCAGATGAAGGTTCTATGGTGATATTCAAGACAGTCATCAGTCTGACTATGGGACAAGGCTAGTTCAGGCACCCTCTCCTCTACTGCACAGGGTTTTAGCTGGGGACATACCTATGGACACCTGAGAACCCCTCTAGAGCCAAGTCTCTTGCCAACCCCAAAATGACTCCCTTAATTTAGATATCTTCTTCCCTGCTCCCATATCCACCCTTCCTCCATCTCACCAACCCACTCTCCCAAGCTCTCCCCAACCTTTTCCTTCTCCCTTCTCTCTCCCCCTCTTCCCTTCACCCCACCCCACCCCTGCTCCCACGCTCCAAACTTTTTCCAGGCAATTTTGTCTGCTTCCAATTTCCAGGACAATCTATATGTTTTTTTCCTCTTTGGGTTCACCTTATTACTTAGCTTCTCTAGGATCATGCTATAGGCTCAATGTCCTTTGTTTATGACTAGAATCCACTAATGAGTGACTAAATACCATATTCATCATTTTGGGTCTGGGTTATCTCACTCAGGATAGTGTTTTTTATTTCTATCTATTTGCATGCAGAGACAATGGCCAATGGAATTGAATCAAGGACCCGGATATTAACCCGCAAAAATATGAAGACCTGATCTTTGACAATGAAGCTAAAATTATACAATGGAAGAAAGACAGCATCTTTAACAAATGGTGCTGGCTTAACTGGATGTCAACATGTAGAAGAAGAAAAATATATCCATATCTATCACCATGCACAAACTCAAGTCCAAATGGACCAAAGTCCTCAATATAAATCTGGCCACACTGAACTTGATAGAAGAGAAAGTGGAAAGTAGCTTGCAATACATGGGTACAGGAGACCACTTCCTACATATGACCCCAGTAGCATAGACAATAAGAGCAACAATGAATAAATGGGACCTCCTGAAACTGAGAAGCTTCTGTAAAGCAAAGGACACAGTCATTAAGACAAAAAGTCATCCTACTGATGGGAGAGGATCTTCACCAAGCCCACATCAGACAAAGGTCTGATCTCCAAAATTTATAAAGAACTCAAGAAACTAGACTTTAAAATGCTAATTAACCCAATTAAAAAATGGGGCACTGAACTTAACAGAGAATTATCAACAGAAGAAGTTCAAATGGCCAAAAGACACTTAAGGTCATGCTCAACTTCCTTAGCAATCAGGGAGATGCAAATCAAAACAACTATGAGATACCATTTTATACCTGTCAGAATGGCTAAAATCAAAAGCACCAATGATAGCCTTTGCTGGAGAGGTTGTGGAGTAAGGGGTACACTCATCCATTGCTGGTGGGAATGCAAACTTGTGCAACCACTTTGGAAAGCAGTGTGGCAGTTTCTCAGGAAATTTGGGATCAACCTACCTAGGACCCAGCAATACCACTCTTGGGAATATACCCAAGAGATGCCCAATGATACTACAAAAGCATTTGTTCAACTATGTTCATAGCAACATTATTTGTACTAGCCAAAACCTGGAAACAGCCTAGGTGCCCTTCAATGGAAGAATGGATGAGGAAAGTGTGGAATATATACTCAGTGGTAAAAAACAATGACATCTTGAATTTTGCATGCAAATGGATGGAAATAGAAAACACTATCCTGAGTGAGGTAACCCAGACCCAAAAAGATGAATATGGGATGTACTCACTCGTAATTGGTTTCTAGCCATAAATAAAGGACATTGAGCCTATAATTCGTGATCCTAGAGAAGCTAAATGAGAAGGTGAACACAAAGAAAAACATATAGTTATCCTCCTGGAAATTGAAAGTAGACAAGATTGCTAGGCAAAAATTGGGAACTTGGGAGTGGGGTGGGATGGGGTAAGGGGAGATGGGGAGAGAAATTTGAGAAGGGGAGGATGGGGAGAGCTTGGGGGAATGGGGTTGTTGGGATAAAGGAAGGGTGGATATGGAAGGAGGGAAATATATATATATATATATATATATATATATATATATATATATATCTTAATTAAGGGAGCCATTTTAGGGTTGGCAAGAGCCTTGACTCTGGAGAGGTTCCCAGGTGTGTCCAGGGAGATGCCCCCAGCTCGTTCCTTGGGCAGCTGAGGAGAGGGAGCCTGAAATGGCCCGATCCTGTAGCCATAATAATGAATATCTTTCACATCACCATAGAACCTTCATCTGGTAATGGATGGAGATAGAGTCAGAGACCCACATTGGAGCACCAGACTGAGCTCCCAAGGTCCAAATGAGGCCAGAAGGAGGGAGAATATGAGCAAGGAAGTCAGGACCGCGAGGGGTGCACCCACCCACTGAGACAGTGGGGCTGATCTAATGGGAGGTCACCAAGGCCAGCTGGACTGGGACTGAAAAAGCATGGGATAAAAACCGACTCTGTGAACATGGCGGACAATGAGGGCTGACTGAGAAGCCAAGGACAATGGCACTGGGTTTTGATTCTACTGCATGTACTGGCTTTTTGGGAGCCTAGCCTGTTTGGATGTTCACCTTCCTAGACCTGGATGGAGGGGGAAGGACCTTGGACTTCCCACAGGGCAGGGAACCCTGACTGCTCTTAGGACCGGAGAGGGAGTGGGAGGGGAGTGGGGGGAGTGGGAGGGAAATGGGAGGCTAGGAGGAGGCTGAATTTTTTTTTTTTAAAAAGACAAATGAAAAATATTTTCAAATGGCTAATAGATACTTAAGGACATGTTCAACTTCCTTAGCTCTTTGGGAAATGCAAATCAAAACAACTTTGAGATACCATCTTACACCTGTGAGAATGGCTAAATAAAATACACCAATGACAGCCTTTTCTGGAGAGGATGTGGAGTAAAGGGAACACTCATCCATTGCTGGTGAGAATGCAAACTTGTGCAACCACTTTGGAAATCAGTGTAATCATTTCTCAGAAAATTGGGAGTCAACCTACCTCAGGACCCAGCAATACCATTCTTGGGAATTTATCCAAGAGACGCCCAATCATACTACAAAAGCATTTGTTCAACTATGTTCATAGCAGCATTATTTGTAATAACCACAACTTGGAAACAACCTAGATGTCCCTCAATGGAAGAATGGATAAAGAAAGTGTGGCACATCTACAAATTAGAGTACTACTCAGTGGTAAAAAACATTTGTATTATTTTATATTCTACCATGAGGCCTGTGGCCTACCAGCTATGTTTTTGCTGGTAGCTAGCATCTTTTCCCTCGGGTGGCTCCATGGCATCTCCCTGACTCTGCCTTCTTTCTCCCAGCATTTAGTTTAGTTTTCCTGGCCTAGCTCCATACTGCAAAGCCACTGGCCAAAAGCAGCTTCTTTATTGATTAACCAATAAAGGCTGTATGGGAAGTACTTCTGTATATGTATTGCTTTAATTGGTTAATGAATAAAGAAGTTATTTAGACCAGTGACTTTAAAGAATAGAACTAGACAGGGAAAGCTAAACTGAATGCTGTGAGAAAGAAAGCAGAGTCAGAGATGCCATAAATCCACCCGAGGGGAAAGATGCAAGCTGTCAGCTGGAACATTGCCTGTAAGCCACAAGCCTCATGGTAAAATATTAAACAATAAAAATGGGTTAACAAAAGACAAAAGATCTAGATAGCAATATGTTTAAGTAATTGGCCAAGCAGTGATTTAAATAATATAGTTTCTGTGTGATTATTTTAGGAGTCTGCAAGGCCAGGAAATGAACAAGCAGCCTCTTACAACATTTATACAATATATACGGGCAATAAATACATCAACAATGTCTAGTCCATTTGTATTTGACAAATATAGAGAAAATACTCTATTTCTATCCTATCTTGGTGAGACCAAAGTCTTGTACATAATTTATTTTCTATCATAACTTGCTTTCTTCATCTGGTAAACAAGGAAAACTATAACTATCTAGACTTTAACTTCCTCAGAGACTCAAGAAGGAAATAATATTAACTGAAAGCAGGATGTGCAAACAAGTGACTTCCAAAAAAATGTGAGGAATGACAGAAATAGCTGGCTACCTGGACAGTCATTCAAAGTTCCTCTCAACATTGGGTCATCTCCACCCTAAGCCTACAGGCCTACCATATCTGACAGACTTTTCTGTGAAGTAGGATAGTCTGAAGGCTGTCCCTTCTTGTCTTGACAATGTTTGGTTTTCACTCTCTTTTTTATCCTGCTTGTCTAATTAGGACAAAATTCTGTCAGCAGTCAGAGCAAGGGCATTTTCTTGCCCAGTGACTTACTTTTGCCACAAAGAAAGTAAGCTCCCTGTGGAGTTTCTTAAATGTCCTTTATCATCTCTGAAATAAATTTGACATGTCTCATTGTCAAAAAAAATATAGAAGAACCTAGATTTTTAAAACATCTTAAATGCCATATTCTGTGGATCTCTTAAATGTTTAAAGATAACATATCTGTATAAAATATATCTTTGTTCAACCTTGAAAGCATGCCTAATGTGACTACAAGTTTGATTATACTAGGTGATTATCTACTAACCTACATTTTCTTATTATCCTAAACAGTTGGTAATAATAATTTTCTAGTACTAGAAATTTGCATTACATTGTTTAATGAGTTATGTAGGTACAGTACCTTGAACAAGAGTAGAAATGTATGTACAGTATGTTCTAACAAAATTAATCTCAATATTCAAAATTTGTATGCAACATACAAAAGTCCAATCTAATGTAACGCATTTAAAACTAGTAGTTGCTTTTTAAAAGTAGATTCAATAACCTTTTTATTTTATTAGTAATGCAACCAAGGGTTGAGCCTCCGTACAAAGCCCCTACAACACTTTTTAAACTGGAGCTTCTAAATGTATGGGAGAATAGGGAGAAAGGCCTTCCAGAGAGGACCAATCAGAAAGTATATCGTACTGAAGGGAAGCTAGGGTAGATGTGGGAAACTTTTGAGCTATAGTAAACAGCTCATTAGTTGAAAGCATTCTAATTCTCTTTTTAAGATAATGTTTTGTGCATGGTGATAGATATGGGTCTATTTTCATTCTTCTACAGGTTGACATCCAGTTGGGCCAGAACCATTTGTTGAAGATGCTTTCTTTCTTCCATTGTATACTTTTAGCTCCTTTATTGAAAATGAGGTGATCATTGGTTTGTGGGTTAAAATCTGGAGTAAACAACCACTGGTCATTAATATCACTTAATATTAATGGTCTCAATTCAGCTATCTAAAGGCACAGGCTAAGAGATTGGATACGAAAACAGGATCCAACATTCTGCTGTTTGAAAGAAACACATCTCAACCACAAAGACAGGCATCTACTCAGAGTAAGGGGTTGGGAAAAGGTGTTTCAAGCAAATGGTCGGAAGAAAAGAGCAGGTGTGGCCATATTAATTTCTAACAAAACTGACTTCAAACTAAAATCAATCAGAAGAGATCGAGATGGACACTTTATACTCATAACAGGAACAATTCGTCAGGATGACATCTCAATCCTGAATATCTATGCCCCTAATATAAAAGCACCCACTCATGTAAAAGAAATATTACTAAAACTCAAGGCAGACATCAAACCACACACACTAGTAGTAGGAAACTTCAATACACCTCTCTCTCCAAGGGACAGGTCAATCAGACAGAAACCTAATAGAGAATTAAGAGATTTATTGGAGGTAATGAAGCAAATGGACTTAACAGACATCTATAGAACATTCCACCCAAATAGGAAAGAATATACCTTCTTCTCTGCAGCTCATGGAACATTCTCGAAAATTGACCACATACTCGGAAACAAAAGAAACCTCCACAGATACAAAAAAATATCAGTGTCCACCTGTGTCTTATCAGATCACCACGGAATAAAGTTAGAAGGCAACAACCACGCTACCCCCAGAAAATGGACAAACTCATGGAAACTGAACAGTCAACTACTGAACCACACCTGGGTCATGGAAGAAATTAAGAAAGAAATTAAAGTCTTTCTTGAATTTAATGAAAATAAAGGGACAACATACTCAAATCTATGGAACACTATGAAAGCAGTGCTAAGAGGAATGTTCATAGCACTAAGTGCCCACTTAAAGAAAATGGAGAAAGCATACATTGGAGACTTAACAGCACACCTGAAAGCTCTAGAAAAAAAAGAAGCAGACGCACCCAGGAGGAGTAGAAGAATGGAAATAATCAAACTGAGAGCGGAAATCAACAAAATAGAAACACAGAAAACAGTCCAAAGAATCAATGGAACAAAAAGTTGGTTCTTGGAGAAAATCAACAAGATCGACAAACCCCTATCCAAACTAATTAAAAGACAGAGAGAGAACACGCAAATAAATAAGAACAGAAATGAAAAGGGGGACATAACCACAGATACAGAGGAAATTCAGAGAATCATTAGATCTTACTACAAAAGGCTATATGCCACAAAACTAGAAAATGCAAAAGAAATGGACATTTTTTTAGATAAGTACCATATACCAAAGCTAAGCCAAGACCAGATGAACAATCTAAATAGACCTGTTAGTCGTGAAGAACTAGAAACTGTTATCAAAAATCTCCCTTCCAAAAAGAGCCCAGGACCAGATGGTTTCAATGCAGAATTCCACCAGAACTTCCAAGAAGAGCTAATACCTATACTCCTTAATTTCACAATATAGAAACAGAAGAGTCATTGCCAAATTCCTTTTATGAAGCTACAGTTACCCTGATACCAAAACCACACAAAGACCCAACCAAGAAAGAGAATTACAGGCCTATCTTACTCAAGAATATCGACGCAAAAATTCTCAATAAAATACTGGCAAACCGAATCCAAGAACACATTAGAAAAATTATCCATCATGATCAAGTAGGATTCATCCCAGAGATGCAGGACTGGTTCAACATACGAAAATCTATTAATGTAATCCAGCATATAAATAAACTGAAAGAAAAAAACCATATGATCATTTCATTAGATGCTGAAAAAGCATTCGACAAAATTCAACACCCCTTTATGATAAAAGTCTTGGAGAGATTAGGGATACAAGGGTCATACCTAAACATAATATAAGCTATATACAGCAAGCCGATAACTAACATTAAGTTAAACGGAAAAAAACTCAAAGCCATCTCACTAAAATCAGGAACACGACAAGGATGTCCACTCTCTCCATACCTCTTCAATATAGTGCTTGAAGTTCTAGCAATAGCAATAAGACAACATAAGCGGATCAAGGGGATTCATATCGGAAAAGAAGTTAAGCTCTCGTTATTTGCAGATGATATGATAGTATACATCAGCGACCCCAAAAACTCTCCCAAAGAACTCCTACAGCTGATAAACACCTTTAGTATTGTGGCAGGATACAAGATCAACTCCAAAAAATCAGTGGCCTTCCTATACACTAAGGATAAAAAAACAGAGAGGGAAGTTAGAGAAGCATCACCTTTCACGATAGCCACAAATAGCATAAAATATCTTGTGGTAACTCTGAACAAGGATATGAAAGATCTATTTGACAAGAACTTTAAGTCTTTGAAGAAAGAAATTGAAGAGGACACCAGAAAATGGAAGGATCTCCCTTGCTCCTGGATTGGGAGGATCAACATAGTAAAAATGGCAATTCTACCAAAAGCAATCTATAGATTCAATGCAATCCCCATCAAAATTCTTCTCAGATCTGGGGAAGACAAGAATTAACTTTATATGGAAAAACAAAAATCCCAGGATAGCCAAAACAATCTTATACAACAAAGAATCATCTGGAGGCATTACCATCCCTGACTTCAAACTCTACTACAGAGCTACAGTATTGAAAACAGCTTGGTATTTGCATAAAAACAGAGAAGTCGACCAATGGAATCAAATAGAAGACCCTGACATTAACCCACAAAGCTATGAACACCTGATTTTCGATAAAGGAGCTAAAAGTATACAATGGAAAAAAGAGAGCATCTTCAACAAATTGTGCTGGCAAAACTGGATGTCAACCTGTAGAAGAATGAAAATAGATTCATATCTATCACCATGCACAAAACTCAAGTCCAAATGGATTAAAGACCTCAATATCAGTCTGAACACACTGAACCTGATAGAAGAGAAAGTGGGAAGTACTCTACCACACATGGGCACAGGAGACCACTTCCTACGTTTTACCCCAGCAGCACAGACATTAAGGACCTCATTGAATAAATTGGACTTCCTGAGACTGAGAAGCTTCCGTAAAGCAATGGACACTGTCGCTAAGACACAAAGGCAACCCACTGACTGGGAGAAGATCTTCACCAACCCCACAGCAGACAAAGGTCTGATCTCCAAAATATATAAAGATCTCAAGAAACTAGACTTTAAAATGCTAATTAACCCAATTAAAAAATGGGGCACTGAACTGAACAGAGAATTATCAACAGAAGAAGTTCAAATGGCCAAAAGACACTTAAGGTCATGTTCAACCTCCTTAGCGATCAGGGAAATGCAAATCAAAACAACTTTGAGATATTATCTTATACCTGTCAGAATGGCTAAAATCAAAAGCACCAATGATAGCCTTTGCTGGAGAGGCTGTGGAGGAAGGGGTACCCTCATCCGCTGCTGGTGGGAATGCAAACTTGTGCAACCACTTTGGAGATCAGTGTTTCTTTTTCTCAGGAAATTTGGGATCAACCTACCCAGGACCCAGCAATACCACTCTTGGGAATATACCCAAGAGATGCCCTATCATATGACAAAAGCATTTGTTCAACTATGTTCATAGCAGTATTATTTGTAATAGCCAGAACCTGGAAACAACTTAGATGCTCTTCAATGGAAGAATAGATGAAGAAAGTGTGGAATATATACATATTAGAGTACTACACTGCGGTAAAAAACAATGACTTCTCGAATTTTGCATAAAAATGGATGGAAATAGAAAACACTATCCTGAGTAAGGTAACCCAGCCCCAAAAATATGAACACGGGATGTACTCACTCACAATTGTTTTCTAGCCATAAATAAGGGTTACAGAGTCTACAATAGATGTAACTAAAAATGCTAAATAAGAAGGTGAACCCAAGGAAAAACATATAGTTGTCCTCTTGGCTATGGGAAGTAGACAAAATTGCCAGGGAGCAAATTGGGATCTTGGGGGTGGGGTGCGATGGGGGTAAGGGAAATGGGGAGAGAAAAGTGAGAAGGGGAGGATGGGGGAACTTGGGGAAACAGGATGATTGGGATAAAGGAAGGTTATATAGGGGAGCACGGAAGCACAATTCTTAGTTAAGGGAGCCACCTTAGGGTTGGCAAGAGACTTGAACCTAGAGTGGCTCCCAGGAGCCCAAGGCGATGTCCCCAGTTAATTACTTGGGCAGCTGAGGATAGGGAACCTGAAATGACCCTATCCTATAGCAATACTGACGAATATCTTGCATATCATCATAGAACCTTCATCTGGTAATGGATGGAGATAGTGACAGAGACCCACATTGGAGCACTGGACAGAGCTCCCAAGGTCCCAATGAGGAGCAGAAGGAGGGAGAAGATGAGCAAGGAAGTCAGGACCACGAGGGGTGAACCCACCCACTGAGACAGTGGGACTTATCTATTGGGAGCTCACCAAGGCCAGCTGGACTGTGACTGAAAAAGCATGGGATAAAACCGGACTCTCTGAACATGGCGAACAATGAGGGCTGATGAGAAGCCAAGGACAATGGCACAAGGTTTTGATCCTACTTCATGTTCTGGCTTTTGGGAGCCTAGCCAGTTTGGATGTTCACCTTCCTAGACATGGATGGAGGGGGGAGTACCTTGGACTTTCCACAGGGCAGGGAACTCTGACTGTTCTTTGGATTGGAGAGGGAGGGGGAGAAGATTGGGGGGAGGGGGAGAAGGGTGGGAGGAGCGGGAGGGAAATGGGAGGCTGGGAGGAGATGGAAACTTTTTTCCTTTTCTCACTAAAAATATTATAAAAATAGATAATGTTTTGCTCATCTTTTGGACAAGCTAAGATGTGACTCTCCACACCTTTAATATTACAGAGATTCTAAATCCGTATGAAACACAAATTGGTGAGATGGAACCTTCTTAAGATATCCTTTGCCATAATCATGGTATCACATTAATAAGAAACAGAAACTCTTCATTTGGAGTTATTGTAGTTTGTTATATCAGAGCCTGCCTTATGATTATTAACACTAAAAGCCTCACCAGTGTACTACAGTCTGCTTATAGAAGCCTAAATCCATGGGATAAGGACACCATTGACAATAATGACTTCTGAGAGGAGGTAAAGTAATTGTGATATTGCTGCAGCACAATAAAAATGGAAGATGTAAACTTGACAATGGGAATTCGTTCATTTTTTAATAAACAGATGATGTTTGACCTAGAAGAAGGAATAATATTACAGAATTGTTATCAGTCTGAAAGAAAAAAATGTCTAAAAATAAAACACAAATAGCAGCTGTTTGAATTGCCTTCTCAATATTTCAGGGTTGACAGCTTTTTCTTTTTCAATTGGTTAGGATTTTCAAGGAGGCATTTGGAGAATACGACTATTTTTGTTTAAAAGAGCACATTCACCATTTGTAACATTTGACCCTTTGGCACCAGGAGGTTTAACCATCTCAGTTTGTCTATGTGTCTGACATAATAATATGTAGATCATGACTCTAGGAAACCCAATTTTTGAAAAAATATGTAGTATGCATTGATTTTATTTCAATTCTTTTTTCTTTTATTACCTACTGTGGAACAGTCTCTTAACTGAACCCTGCCAGGATTTTACATGCACATATAGTGAAAGACTTGTCCTCCTTTCCCCTGCAAAGGAATCTGTTGCTATACATGAATTTCAGGCTTGTATTTTCTCCAATTCCCAATATTATACTGACTGAATAGACAACTAGTAACACCTCATAGCATTTTAGATCGGATCCTATACATTTGCCTGTAGGAAGTAATTATTTGTAAGTAGTTCTTGACCCCTTCAAGGTCCTTCTAGTGAGATCCCCAGTCTCAGTGAGTATTCACAGCTTCCATGACGCCAAGAATAGCATGTTGTTGTATAAGACAACTTTTTTTTTTCCGGCTGCCCAGACTCCTGCAATAATCACATAGAAACTGTATTAAGTACAACACTGCTTGGCCAATAACTCTAGTGTATTCCTAGCATGCTCTTACATATTAAATCAACTTATTTCTGTTATTTTATATTTTACCATGAGGCTTGTGATATACTGGCAAGGTTTAAACTGGCAGCTCACGTCTTTCTCCTGTGACAGCTTCATGGCTTCTCCTTGACTCACCCTCATTTCTCCTAGCATTCAGATTAATTTTCCCTGCCTAGTTCTGTTCTGCCCTGCTATAGGTCCAAAGCAGTTTCTTTATTCACTAACCAATAAAAGCAACTCATAGACAGAAGGACTTCCCACACCAGCATGTTCTTGCAGGTCCTGTTGCTATCTTTTGCCTCCTTGGCTTTCTTGCTAATGGCTAATATATGAGATTATTTTACCTTCTAGAAACAGCTTCCAGTCTCTCATTAAACCTAGGTCAATGGAGATATACAAGGCTATTGTTTTTCCTGTGTGGGCTGTGGCATAAATCCCTTAAAATATCTCTGGGATCGATCTACTTTCCTCCATTCCTAAGTTCAGTACACATCTTGACTGAATCATTTCTACTATTATTATATGAAAAACATCTTTGATCCCTAAATCCACTGTCCATTCTGTAGCTGATGGATTGTTTCAAGAATAGAAATATAGCCTAAACTTTCTGGCCATTCAGCAGGAGCTTTTCTCCCTGGCTACTACCTTTCTCTTCTTATTTTATCCCAGCTTGTCCCCAGACACCCCCTTCTATCTGTGGGGTCATAGGATCCCTCAACTCAGCCTGCTTCGTGGCTGAGGGTCTGGGTACAAAGTGGTGAGTGCAACTGCTGCAGGGGTTTCTTTGTTCTGATGGAGGAAGGTCATTGGTTAAGTAATAAAGAAACTGCTGGCCTCATAGGTTAAAACATAGGTGGGAGGAGTAAACAGAACAGAATGCTGGGAGGAAGAGAAAGTGAGGTAGATGCCTCAGACAGACGCCATAGCTCAGCTCTCGGGGGCACACATGATGAAGCTCTGACCCAGGATGGACATAGGCTAGAATCTTCCCGGTAAGCACACCTTGCGGTGCTACACACATTATTAGAAATGGGCTAGTCCAGGTGCGAGAGTTAGCCGAGAAGAGGCTAGATATAATGGGCCAAACAGTGTTTAAAAGAATATAATTTGTGTGTTTTTATTTCGGGGCATATGCTAGCCAGGCAACCAGGAGCTGGGGAGGCAGGACCACAGCCCGCAGTTCCCCACTACAGAATGGTGCCCAGACATGTGGACAACTGAATCCACTGAAAGCCTGAGAAAGCTTGGGAAAGAGTAAAGCATGTTTCCTTGGTAGCAACAATTTCTCGGGTCTACTCTGCTTGCTAGAGGCAAGCAAGCGCCCTCATGTAAGAGAGGCTTCCTGACTCAGCTTTTAGCTGCAAAACCCTGCAGCTCATTAAGAGATCCTGCCACGAAACACTTACACGGTTTTGATGAAAAGCTGAATGCATGCTTTTCCGTTTTCAGCCATAGCAGGAAAAAAGTTGTGCTGTTTTAAAATGCTGGTTTTCTGGGCCGTCCTGCCAGGGCAAACTCTGACTCAGACTCAAGCAGGTAGTCTGACTGAATGTGGTCTGTGAGCAGAATGCTGCAGTTTCCTTGCTGGCAGGGACCTTAAAATGCCATAGGGTTGTCGCAATAAACATGGAGACAGCCTGTATCTCTGCCATGAGGCTGGAAAGCTAAGGAATGGGCTGGATCCAGCCTCCAAAGCCATAGCTTTAGTCCTACCAATATTGCTTGGTAAATTAAAGACTCATGCGGCAAAAAAAAAGAGACATATACAAGTAAAAGAAAGATTCAAAGTAAAAGAAAATGTTTAAATGATTTACAGTGTGTTAAAAATATATGCAGGCCGGTTCTCTGTTAGTTCAAGACCAGCCTGGTTTACAAGAGCTAGTTCCAGGACAGGCTCCAAAACCACAGAGAAACCCTATCTCGAAAACCAAATAAATAAATAAATAAATAAATAAATAAATAAATATAAAAAAAATATATGCAGGCTAAAAATTAAAGTTCTTAAAGTAAAAGACAAAAAAAAGGAAGATGGTAGTTGGGTGTGGTAGTACACACCTTTAATCCCAATGCTTGGGAGGCAGAGGGAGATTGACCTCTGTGACTTCAAGGTGTGGTAGCACACGCCTTTAATCCCATTGCCTAGAAGGCAGAGACAAACAGATCTCTGTGAGTTCAAGGTGTAGTAGCATACACCTTTAATCCCAATGCCTGGGAGGCAGAGACAGGTGGATCTCTGAGAGTTCAAGGACAGCCTGGTCTACAGAGTTATTCCAGGACAAAGATGTATAGAGAAGGCGTCTCAAAAAATAAAAGTAAAAATAAAAGAAATAGAGGTTAAAATAAAGTGCACAAAGATGGAAACTACACAGAGAATTTTGATACTGTATGCTATTATGCTCTCTTTGAATTGTTTGAATGATGAGGAAAGAGCAACATCTGCTAAAAGATATTTGTTTATAAATGCTGCTGAACTAATTCAACATAGATATTTTGAAAATGCCTTGACTTTGAAATTTGGATCTAAGAACATGATGCTTTGGAAAGGAGTTTCTTATTTTGTTTTCATAGAGGGTGAGAATCTGTGGATTGCTTCTATCCCGATATGGTATGATGGACCACGCCCTCCTGAACGGTTGCTGTGAATACCTTCAGAAAACTGCTTCGCTCAACTGCCAACTGAGATAAAACTAGCACACAGGTTATACCATGAAAGACCTAATTAACAATGCCTCCATTCAGCAGGAAGCAGTTTGGAGAGAAAAAACTGTGCCCATGTTCCCAAATATGGTTTATAAATGTTCTTTTACATTTAAATGGGGATATGATATAGATATGAATAATTTGCATTGATATGGATTTTGCTTTAGTGGTATAAATTTAAGGTCAATTTTGTTATATGTATATGTATTTCTGCTCTTGATTAAGGTATTGTGATTGTGTAGTTTATGTAAAAATGCAATGTATATAGGTTGTTAATAGACAATCATAATAGTCAAGTTTGTAGTCATGTTGGTTAAGATTTTCTAGATGTACATAGATATATTTTAGATAGGCATTCTTTATATCTATCAAAGATTATAGAATATGGCATTTTAAATGTTTTAATAACTTAGGGCTTTTCATGACAATGAGACACTCTGCTTCTGGCAGCACCAATCTACTTCAAGAGGAAGATAGGCATCGAAGAGGATCCTTATGGAATTTGATAGCCATTTGGGCAAGAAACTGCTTTTGCCTGGACTGATGCATAAACTGGACACAAAGAACCCGTAGAGAGGACTGCTGAACTTGCCTAAAGGTGAGATGGTCTTTCGGGGTTCCTGATTCATGAAAGAGTCTGTGAGACATTCTGCAGGACACAACAGATAGTGACTGAACTGCCTTTGAAATTTCCTGCTTCATGGAAATGTCTGCTGGAAACTATGGGCCTGTAGGCCGAAGATGGATGCCCCAATGGTACAGAGAAACTTTGGGTGACTGTCCAGGCAGTGAGATGTCTCTTTCATTTCTAGAGTTTTGGATTTCTTGTTTGCTTAGGTAATATTATCCTTCTGGAGTCTTTGATGGAGTTAAAGAATATATAGATAGTTATAGTTTTCCTTAGTTATGAAAAAAGATAAAATAGATGTAAATATTGTAACTTTTACTTGATAACTGTGTTGTTATATGCAATTTTGCTATGTTAAATTTAAAGCCTTTCCTTTTTGTTTAAACAGAAAAAGGGGAAATGATGGAGGAAGGTCATTGGTTAAGTAATAAAGAAACTGCTTGGCCTCATAGGTTAAAACATAGGTGGGAGTAATAAACAGAACAGAATGCTGGGAGGAAGAGGAAGTGAGGTAGATGCCTCAGACAGATGCCATAGCTCAGCTCTCAGGGCACACGCGATGAAGCTCTGACCCAGGATGGACGTAGGCTAGAATTTTCCCAGTAAGCGCACCTTGGGGTGCTACATACATTATTAGAAATGGGCTAGTCCAGATGCAAGAGTTAGCCGAGAAGAGGCTAGATATAATGGGCCAAGCAGTGTTTAAAAGAATGTAATTTGTGTGTTGTTATTTTGGGGCATAAGCTAGCCAGGCAACCAGAAGCTGGGGAGGCAGGAACACAGCCCACAGCTCCTACAACATTGTTCCACTGAGCCTGTACCAAGCAAGCCTCTCTTTTATTTACAAGGTCCCTGGCCAGCTAGGGGCCCTGATCCTGTACCATAAGAGCCATAAGGAGAGAGGGAGAGAGAGAAGGGAGAAGGGAAAGACTGGGGCGAGCTTGGGGGACTGGAAAGGTGGAAATGGAGGAAGGGCTGATATAGGAGCAGGGAAGAAGATATCTACATTAAGGGAGCCATTCTAGGGTTGGCAAGAGACTTGGCTCTCCTGGTGTCCATGGGATTGTCCCCAGCTAGGTCTTTGGGCAGCAGAGTAGAGGGTGCCTGAACTATCCTTGCCCCACTATCACACTGATGATTATCTCAAATATCACCGTAGAATTTTCGTCCGGTGATGGATGGAGATAGAGATAGAGACAGAGACCCTCATCAGAGCAAGGATTGAACTCCCAAGGTACAGTTGAAGGGCAGATGTAGGGAGAAGATGAGCAAGAAAGTCAGGACCGCAAGGGGTTGGTCTACCCACTGAGGCAGTGTGCCTGTTCTAATGGGAGCTCACCAAGTACAACTTGACCAGGACTGAAGGAGCATGTGATCAAACCAGACTCTGATTGTGGCTGACAATGGGGGCTGACGGAGAAGCCATTGATAAATGCACTGGGACTTGTTTTTACTGCATGTACTGGCTTTTTGGGACCCTAGTCTATTTGTATGTACAACTTCCTAGGCCTAGATGTAGGGGGGAGGGTCTTGGACTTCCCCCAGGGCATGGTTTTCTGCCCTCTCCCAAGCATGGAGGGGGAGGAAAGAGGGGGAGTAGGGGATGAGCCAGAGGGGAATGGGAGGAGGGTAAGAAGTGTAAATTTTTGAATGGAAATATAAAAATAAGAATAGAAATATAACCACTTACTGCATTGATTTGTATAAAACTTTTCAATAACTATTTGTTTCTGTGATGATAATTCAAATATCTTCAATGATTTTATTGTTAATTTGCTGCCTATTTCTGTAGCTTTATTTCTTGCCATTCTTGGTGATATGGAAGCTGTGAATACTCACTGAGACTTCAGTCTAGACTCAAATATACCTATTTAGGATTTTTCTTTCTTTCTTTCTTTTTTCTTTTCTTTTTTTTTTTTTTTTCGAGACAGGATTTCTCTGTGGCTTTGGAGCCTGTCCTGGAACTAGCTCTGTAGACCAAGGATTTTTCTAAAAATATTGAAAGTTCAAATACGTTTGCATACACATGTAAATGAGCCCCAGTCCTAAAACCCGTTTCTTAAACTGCCATATATACCTGGACAAGTCTCTCTTGCCCACTAGTTACTCAAAGGCTTATATTAATTTTAAGTGTTTGACTGATAACCCAGGCATCTTACTGGGTAGCTCTACATATAAATTAACCCATTTCTAATAATCTGTTTATTTACAAATCTCCCTTGGCTTACCAGTAATGAATGCTCTGGCATCTTACTCCTTCAGGAACTGCTAGTAAATTCCTGGCTCTGCCTTCTTTCTCCCTCTTTCTCTGGATTTCCTGTCTAGCTATATTCTGCCCCACCATAGGCTGAAGAACCTTCTTTTTAAACTAATGGTAATAAGACATGTTTACAGCATACCAAAGGGGATCCTACATTATCCCTTCTTTTCTGTCTAATTAAAAAGAAAGGTTTTATCTTTAACATAGTAAGATTACACATAATGAAACAGTTATCAAGTGAGAATTACAGATACAATATTTAGTCTATTTGTACTTGGCAAAATTAAAGAAAATATTCTATTATTTATTCTGTCTTTTGAGTCTAAAGTTTGATATATAATTTATCTTTTAACATTACTATGTAAAACTATAACTATAATTATCTAGTCTTCAACTCCATGAAAGAGCCCAGAAGGATATGATATTACTTGAGTAAAAAAGAAGTGCATTGTAACAACTTCTAAAACTCTAGAAATTACAAAGATATCTGGATGCCTGGACAGTCACCAAGAGTTCTTCTTCAACAATGGGGCATCAATCTTCAGCCTATAGGCCTACAGTATCTGGTAGATTTCTCAGTGAAGCTGAACATCTGAAGGATTGTTCTGACTATTTTTGGCAAAATTGATCAGTCTCTTTCTTTTGTGTTATGCAGAATGTCTGGAAGACTCTTCCATGAAACAGGAACCTTGAATGACTCTCCCACCTTGTTTTGACAATTTCAGCAGTCATTTTCCTGTGAGCCCTATATTTCCAGTTTATATAGCATATTGTTAAGCAGTCCAGGCAAGAGCAGTTTTTTTTTTACTCCAATAACTAACCTTGCCACATTGAAAGCAAACTACATAAGATACTTCTTCAATGCCCATCATCCTCTTGAAATAATTGGGTGACGCCAGGAACAGATGTGTCTCATTGTGAAAAAAATTTAAGTTCTTAAAACACTTTTAATGCCACATTGTGTATGTCTTTGAAGTGTTAGAATGTTACCTATCCATCTGAAATATATCTTTGAATATCTAGAAAACCTAGCTCACATGTCTATAAGTTTCACTATTATTGATGACTATTAATTTGTATTGCTTAATAATACATTACATTTTTAAATCAGCTGCATAAGCACAATACCTTAACTAAGAGTAAAAATGTACACATACTATTACAAAATAGACTTTAAGTCTCAATCAATAAACCAAAATCTATAGCAAGATAAAGTATTATGAGATTAACAGTTTTTTTTAATTAAAGTAGATTCAATAATCTACATTTTTAATCATTTTAATGTCATATCTTTTTTCTTTAGAAAGAGATTGACTATTACCATTAAACATTTATAACCAATCCCCTTTAAATGAAAACAATCATTCGTAGACAATAATTTGAGAATTTGGCATAGAATAATTTCTATATTACTTCCTGCTGAGTGAGGATGCTTATAATCTTATGGGAATTCTGAGATAACTTATAATTATGGTTAAATCTTGGCTGTAGTAGTCTGTGAAGCTGCATCGTCTCAGCCAGTTGTCATGAAACTGTTCTGGATATTGGATCACCTGGGCCAGTGCTCCCATAGAGATCTCTCAGGGGGGTCTTACTTGATCAAACCATATTATCCTGGAAGGAATCCACATCTTCTCAACTTGTTTGGAAACAAAACCAGAACTTCTTTTCTTAAACAAATATCTTTAGACCCAAATTTTGAAGTCAAGATACCTTTATGTTAGTTTAGCTTAGCAACCCTCATAATCAAGTGTCTCTCTGTAGTTAGCTCATTAACAGTCAAAAAATTCACAATAGTATACATAATCCAAACTCTGTGTATTTTCCATCTTTACGTGGCTTTTTATTACTTTTCCTCTTTCCTTAAAGACTTTGTTTTTATTTAAAACTATTTATTTCTATAACTGCTTATATTCATTTTCTTTCTTAAACCTGCTCACATACATTTTTTAAACACTCTGCGATCCATTTAGAGGTTTCTTTTTGTTTGAATCTGTTTTTATTGTTCATCTGTAATCATTTTCTAACCAAGAGAGTTTTTAAAATGTTAATCAGCTGTGGCTTTGGCTGTTGACTCCACCCTGTTAATCTTTCCAACATGGCAAAGGTATACTCACCACCAGTTCTGGGAGCCATTCTCACCACTCCAACTCTAGGAAGTTTTTGTGTCTGCACTGTCTACAAGCAGCATGTTGTTTGCCACTCATAAACACCATTTACATGTTTTTCAGCAGGGCCTCTCAAAAGAGAGGTTGTTTAGCTGTTTTACTCCTAGCACTGAGGCAGAAAACCATCTCTTAAAGGAGCCTCACCTCTTCTTGCCTCCAGAGCCTATTGGAGAGAAGATGGTTACTAGGAAGCTGCATGTGACTCTGTTTTTGTGTGTTTAGAATCTTTTTAAAAGCCCTATGTAGAAATTCCTGACTCATGTTGGCTTGCCATTTGTAACTGGATGTTTCTCTGTTGTATGCCAGTTCCTGAATTACCACTCAGAGGCTTATATAAATTTTAAATGTTTGACTGATGGCTCAGGCTTCTTACTGACTAAATCTACATATAAATTAAACCATTTCTAATAGTCTGTATATCACCATGTGCCAATTGGATTACTGGTAATGCTTTGGTATCTTATTCCTCCAGTGGCTACCAGCAACTCCCTGACTCTGCCTTCTTTCTCCCTCTTTCTGTTTGACTTTTTTGCCTAGCTGTATTTTACCCTGCCATAGGCCAAAACAGCTTCTTTATTAACCAATGGTAATAAAATAAATTCACAACATACAGAGGGGCATCCTACTAAACTTCAAAGTCTAACTCTCATAATGGAGATACCTAAGTAGAATGTGATTTTCCCTCATGAACCTTTGTTATGATCACTGTCACATTATAAAAGGTCACCTTCCTAATAATCCTGTGGTGAATCACCATGATATTTAGTGGTTTTATTTGTTATTTTTCTTAGCCCAGCTTTGGGAAGATGTAGGGGAATTATCTGAGAGAAACTTCTCTGTCACTATTTGGCAGTAAATCCAGGCCTGGTATAGACTTGGCAGAATATCCTGCAACACTATTTCTCCTTCATCAGCATCAAAACTAAGCATTTCTTTGATTTCATACTGCATTCCAATTTTGTTAGGATGCCTGGTACCATTCTTACACTTTATTCTGTGTTAGCACAGAACCTGAGCCTACCTCTCTCACCACAATTGTTATAGGAATTTCAAATTAGTGTAGCTGTCTGTCTCTCTGCTATCTTGAGGTCACATTGAGGGCCAACACTAAACCCTGAATTGTGCTTCATTATTGTCCTATTCATTAAATAAAGAATTCATAGTTTCTACCCAGCAGGTTAGAAGGTTGTCTGTTACTGTGGGTACAGAAAATAGTTGTGTTATTGGAGAAAAAAAATTAATGGGGTACAACTTTAAGGCGTTGCAATGAATGGGCCACCCACACCTCTGTGCAGTGACCTGGTTCTTCTTTCCTCTCTCTAAAAAAATGAGAAAGTACTGCATAAATGGTGACCTGTCGTAGCCTTTCTTAGTGAATAGTGAATGAATTGTTTAGGAAGTGTGAGTTTTAGGATTATTTTTCCACTAAAGTATCTCCACAAGCAGCTTGGTCTCTGAAGTAGTTGATATGGGACAATATTGCTGAGACAACTTTATATTCCAGAGCAGGTGCAAGGCAGATACAATTGATTATTATTTTATATAAATATACTGAACTCCTACCCTGGCTTTGGTCTACCCAATCACAGAGGTGATGCACAAGTTCACTTAAAAGTTATTTGTCTCTACTCTTGATATTTTCAGAGGAAATTTCCATTAGATTGATAGTCCAATTGCTGAAAAGGCACCATTCTCAACAATAATACCAGGAGACCTGTGTATTCTGTGGCTCAGTTTAACCACTGAGATATAGCCTTAGTGAGAGAGGGAGGGAAGCATTGGTGATTGTTAAGTACATTTCAGGTAACCCTGAAGCCTGCTTCTAGGCTACAGGACTAGGATAAGAATGGTCAGAACTGGATGGTTATGCCTTCTGTAAGCTGCATGGATCTTTATGCTAGTTATTAACCATAGTATACATTCTGTGCCAATATGGCCAGAGGTGCTATGTTTGGTTCATTCTCTGTTCTAAGGGAATCCTCATCTTTATACTGTACATTCACAATCTGTAGCCCTTTTTTTTTTCTCTAGCAGAAAGTTCCAGTCCCCTTTTTTTCATACATGAGAGCTCGAAAACAGAAAATTCTCTTGAGAATTTTTAATATTGGTCAATCACAGCAGAATATGTGAGGTGTCTGGAACTCAAGTGGCACTGCCAGGTTCTAGGAAAACTTTTAAGGGTGGGTAGCAGCATGTCCTTCCATGGTTGTTGTAGATCATATTCCCTTACTGCCAGTGAAGCCAACAGTCAGAGGACCTAATTCCAGGTCAAGCTCATTTTTTCTTAGATAAAGGGGTTTGATTGATAGCTTGTTTCTCCATCCATATCAAAGTTAGATTGAATCCTTTCTATATATTCTATATATTCTATACTCTGTATTCACAGTAAGGTCCCTAATCTGAAAAATAATTTACATTATGTTATCTTAATTATTGTAAAGTTACAATAGCAAGAGCTCCAAATGAAAGGCTTATAGCTTCTGGAAGAACTCCTCTAGCCAATGACCTTTGAGATGATGGCCCACTTTGGACATGACCTTGGGTACTATAAAAACAGATGCAGTTATGTGCACACTCTCTCTTGGCTGCTGGATTCAGTTCCTGTTATCCACTAGCACAGAGGACTGTTGAACTGTGACTTTACCCCTAAATGAAGAACTTTTTATACTCCATTCTGAGTTAGTGTGGGACTACTGTATTGTAATCCACTACATCTGGCACCCAATGTGGATCCCAACTGTGATGCCTACTGGGAACTGCTCAAAAGGTCCACCATTATAATTCTGTTCAAAAGTAAGAATTATATGCTATTTTCTTGGTACTAAGGGATTTTAAAGAATATCTCAATATAGTTACTGATTCACAATATGCAGAAAGAGTTGTTTTGAATGTTGAAATCCCTGAATTTATACCAGACAATACAGAATTGACTTTATTATTCATTTAGGTTCAAGATATAATCAGTAATAGGCATTGTCCCGTATACATAACACACATCTGATCCTATATGGGTCTACCAGGTCCTCAAGCACAAGGTAATACAGAAATTGATAAATTATTGATTAGAAATGTGCTAAAGGCTGAAGAATTCCATCAAAAACATCATGTCAATAGCCAAGGTTTAAAGAAAGAGTTTTCTCTTACATGGCAACAAGCTAAGAAGATTATAAAGAGGTGTCCTACTTGCTCTATCTAAAACCTAATGCTGCTACCTGCAGGGACTAACTCAAAGGATAGTCAAAAGGATGAAATCTGGCAGATGGATGTGTTTCACCTTGCAGAATTTGGAATATTAAAATATGTATACTACACCATTGATACCTATTCAAGTTTTCAAAGGGAAACTACTTTGAGCTGAGAAAAGGCTCATTCAGTTATCACATAATAGAAGTCATGACCATCATGGGTATACCTGCACAAATAAAGACAGATAATGGTCCAGCATATGTCTCTAAGAAAATTAAACATTTTCTCCTTATTATAATCTAATGCATATTACAAGTATACCAAACAATCCTACAGGTCAGGCAGTTATAGGAAGATCAAATAGAACTATAAAGGATATGTTAAACAAACAGAGAGGGATGAAAAATACTCCCAGAAATAGATTGCATAATGCTTTGTTAAACTTGAATTTTCTTAATACTAATGAGAAAGAAACAACATCAACAGAGAGATACTGGATAATAGAAAAAAACTTCTGTATGAAATCACCCAAAGCATTTCAAGGATATGTGGACCTTACAATGGAAACCAGGTGATGTACTACATTGGAAAAGGGGTTTTGCTCTTGTTTCCACGGGAGACAAAAAAGATATGGATACAATCAAAATTAATAAATATTTACTTTGAAAAATAGAAACCTCTTGAGAAATAAAAATGACAGCTCATCCACAGAGGTGACAATCATACAGGTGGTAAGAAAACCGTATAAGGGTTGGGGCAGGGTTCTGTTCTTGTCTTTGCAAAAAAATGCTCATCTTCAAAATGTTGAGAGACCTTTGACATCTAGATGCCTAAAGGAGAAAAGAAAACTATCTAGGAAAAATCACCAAGCAAAAAGAAATCTGACTTATGATGACATATCATCTGCAGTTTAAAATTTCATTGTCTGAATATGTATATATATTTAAAAATTAAAGCTGGCTTTGGAGTTGGACAATGGCAATGACTATTCTCTAAATCCAAGCATGTTGTTAAAAGAAAAAATCAGAGTTTCTGTCTCATATCAGGGGCCGTCTGGTTTAGGACAGAAAGAAAAAAGAATTTAGGAAAGATTTTACTTCGCCCCATAAATATTTTTGTCTCTGTCATAACTTAAGTTGAATATATGTCTATATGAATAATGTTTAAATTTTCCACAATGAACAATAAGTTTTCTTGCAGTAATCTTTAAAGTTTCCAGGAAGAAGATGGGGCTCCACAACAATGATTCCACCTGCTTGATATGAAGTCATGATGCTGATAGTGCTACTTTAAGATAAGTTACCTGAAATGGTGCACCTTTTTACATTCTGGCCAGAACTTCAGATAAGAACTTCGAAAAATCATATCAAGTACTCAGATACCATTTTCAATTATATCAGACAGTAATCTTGAAACTTAATCATCATTTTAGTTTTACAGGATCCCAAAGAAAGAACATAGTCCCTATGACAGCTAGAAGTAATTCTAGAAGATGATATCCCCTCTCCCAACAAAGTTTGTTCTCAGTGTTAGGGACCTCGATTAGGGGTTGATTATAACTGGCATAGGGTTGGGGGTTGGAGTGGAAATTATGTAGGCTCAGGAATCGCTTTTGAAAAATAAGGAAAATTGGATGGGATAATAGGTTAATGTGAGCTTACTCACACTAATAATAATGGTGAATAATAGAGTGAATACTGGTGAACTATTATTTAGAGACAATTTACATTGGTATAGATCTTGTATACAAATTCAAATTATATTTGTTATATTGAATTTGCTTCTATTTCTGTTTACAATATTTGTACACCTATGCAAAGTTCTTTTGTCATATTGTATTCATGCATGTTTCTACTTTTGCTTCAAACAGTTTGTATATTGATACAATTTTAGGATATATTTATCATATTGCACTATACATTTCTCTGATCAAGATACTTATACATTGTTTACATTTTGAGGTCATTGTCCTCATTTGCTGCACAGTTGCTTAAAAATTGTTTGATATTCTAATATGAGGCTTTACTCTTTAAGCTATATAGGTATTAAGAATTATAGGTCAATAGTCATCCATATTTGTCATACTTATAGGTAGACTAATCAGGTTATTTAGATACATAGAGATTGTATTCTGCATAAATGGGTAATCTTCAATCCCTTCAAAGAACTGTAGAATATGGCATTTAAATAACTTAGGATTCTTTTGACATGAGACATTATTGCTCCTGGCAGCAACAATCTATTCCTGAGAGAATGTTGGACACCATAGACACTCCACTTGGAGCTTGTTTTATTCTTGCCAATACTGGCCTTTGAGCAAAGAACTGCCCATTCCTTGACCACTGACAAAATGCGTGGTGTCCAGACTGGACAAGTAGGATACAAGCAAAAAGACAGTCAAACCTTGCCAATACAGGTTAAGATGGTTTTGAAAATTTTCCTGCCTCTCAGAATGGTCTATCAGTTATTCTAGGCCTTAGCCAAAGTTGGTAGCTCCAACGTTGCAAATGAGACTTTGGGTGATTGCCCAGGTATTCAGCTGTCTTTGTTGCCTATTACACATTTTGGAAGTTGCTTGACTGCACTCTGTGTTTACTCAAGTAATATTATTTCCCTTCTCAGTTCTTTAATAGGATTGAAGACTAGGTAGTCGTAGTTACTCTCCTTTTATGACTTAGCCAAGCCATTTTTAATACAAGACTTAGACTCCCTAAGGATAGGATAATTATTGAAACATCATTTGTTTCTTGCTTAATATTGTTTATTCTGGTTGTAATTCTGATTTTTATACTTGATATCTGTTCTTATAGTATATTGCTTTGTATTGAGTTTGAAACTCTCTTATTTAGCCAAAAGGGAGAGGTGCTGGAGGATCTTCTTCAGCCATTGGCCTTTGAGATGCTGAACCACATGGGGTGTGGCCGTGGGTACTACAAAAACAGATGTAGTACTGTGTGTGCTCTCTCTTGGCTGCTGGATTTGGTTCCTGTTCCCTGCTCATGCAGAAGACTGTTGATCTGTGAGTCTGCCTCTAAGTAAAGAACCCTTTATTATACTCCATTCTGAGCTAGTGTGGGACTACTTTATAGTAATCTACTACATATAGCCTTCTACTAATGAATAAAGTTCTTCGAATTTGTAGGTCAAAAATGGCTTTCTGAAGAAATAATTTCTTTAGTAAGTCATGATCATGATCTCTTCCATGTAGCTGAAGGTGTTATACCTTCAGCTAGTTGCACAAAGGCTAGAAAACCAGGAAGGCTACCCTCAGACCTTCTCCCTTTGTGTTTCTCTAGAGCCAGTCCCTGGGCCTCATTAATAGTACACAAACAGATCACCTGCTTCAGCCTGAATTCCCTTCCTGCCCCTATTTCTTGTGGATCCCACAGACCATCCCCTTCTAGCCTCCCTCTCCCTATTCATAGTGTATCCCATCCTCCAACTCCAGCATGTTCTCCCTACTACCCAAATGGACACTCCTACCAAGGCAACATATTGGCTGAAAGCAGATCCATATCTCTCCTTCTGCTCCTGAGATCTAGTCCTCCCCAGTCTCATGTCCCAGATCTGTTACAGGCACCTGCTGTGGTCCCTATGTCCTCACTGGCCCCTTTCCCAAGGGATCACAAAGACCTTCTCCCCCATCCTTCCTTCCTCTGACTCATCCCATTATTCCCAGCATCCAACACCATCAGGCATTCTCTGTGAACACACCAGGTGGGAAAGGCCAGGGAAATAAAAAAAAAAACATAGTTATCACATTCCCTGAAAATCCAGAAAGGAATCAAAAACCAAGGGAACAAAACAGTCAACAAAGAAAAATTTAGAATTCAATCACTAGACCTATAATCATCCCAAACCCAGATGCCTAAACACCAGCATAGAGGCACAATAACAGCTGGGGCAATATATCACCACAAGAGCCCAGCTATCCTACCACAGCAGGCTCTGAATATTCTAATACAGCTGAAGTACAAAAAAGACCCTAAAACCAAATATGTGAAGATGGTAAATGTCCTTAAAGAGAAAAAGAATAAATCCCTTAAAGAATTCCAGAAAATCAGAAACAAAAATGTAGGAAATTAATAAAGTTCTTTTAAAAATCCATGAAAACAAACAAAAAAAAGTTGAGGAAATATTGTTCAAAACCTGGAAATGGAAATTGAATCAATAAAGCAAACACAACCAGAGGAAATTCTGGAAATGAAAAATCTAGGAATTTGAATAACAACTACAAAGATAAGCTTCATCACTTACCAAATACAAGAGATGGAAGAAAGGATCTCAGGCACTGAAGATACAATAGAGATAAATGAACACATAAGTCAAAGAAAATGTTAAATCCCCAAAACTCCTGATACAAAAAATTCAGGAAATCTGGGACACTATGAAAAGTCCAAACCTAAGAATAATAGGTATAGAGGAAGGAGAAGAAACCTAGTGCGAATGTCTTCAACAAAATCATAGAAAAAAAATTTCCTAACCTGAAGAAGGAGATGCCTATAAAGGCACTAGAATCACATAGAACACTTAATAGATTGGACCGAAAAAGAAAGTCCCTTAGCCACACTGATTTCCAAAGTGGTTGCACAAGTTTGCATTCCCACCAGCAATGGATGAGGGTACCCCTTCCTCCACAATCTCTCCAGCAAAGGCTATCATTGGTGTTTTTGATTTTAGCCATTCTGACAGGTGTAAGATGATATCTCAAAGATGTTTTGATTTGCATTTCCCTGAGTGCTAAGGATGTTGAGCATGACCTTAAGTGTCTTTTGGCCATTTGAACTTCTTCTGTTGAGAATTCTCTGTTCAGTTCAGTGCCCCAATTTTTAATTGGGTTAATTAGCATTTTAAAGTCTAGCTTCTTGAGTTCTTTATATATTTTGGAGATCAGACGTTTGTCTGTTGCGGGGTTGGTGAAGATCTTCTCCCAGTCAGTGGGTCGCCTTTTTGTCTTATTGACAGTGTCCTTTGCTTTACAGAAGCTTCTCAGTTTCAGGAGGTCCCATTTATTCAATGTTGCCCTTAATGTCTGTGCTGCTGGGGTTATATGTAGGAAGTGGTCTCCTGTGCCCATATGTTGTAGAGTACTTCCCACTTTCTCTTCTATTAGGTTCAGTGTGTTCAGAATGATATTGAGATCTTTAATCCATTTGGACTTTAGTTTTGTGCATGGTGATAGATTTGGATCTATTTTCATTCTTCTACAGGTTGACAACCAGTTCTGCCAGCACCATTTGTTGAAGATGCACTCTCTTCCATTGCATACTTTTAACTCCTTTATTAAAAATCAGGTGCTCATAGGTTTTTGGGTTAAAATCCGGGTCTTCTACTCAATTCCATTGATTGACTTCTCTGTTTTTATGCCAATACCAAGCTGTTTTCAATAATGTAGCTCTGTAGTAGAGTTTGAAGTCAGGGATGGTAATGCCTCCAGAAGATCCTTTATTGTATAAGATTGTTTTGGCTATCCTGGGTTTTTTTTTTTAATTTTTCCATATAAAGTTGATTATTGTTCTCTCAAGGTCTGTGAAGAATTTTGATGGGATTTTATTGCGGATTGCATTGAATCTATAGATTGCTTCTGGGAGAATTGCCATTTTTACTATGTTGATCCTCCCAATCCAAGAGCAAGGGAGGTCCTTCCATTTTCTGGCGTCCTTTTCAATTTCTTTCTTCAAAGACTTAAAGTTCTTGTCAAATAGATCTTTCACTTCTTTGGTCAGAGTTACCCCCCCCCCCAAGATATTTTATGCTATTTGTGGCTATCGTGAAAGGTGATGCTTCTCTGATTTCCCTCTCTGCATCCTTATTCTTGGTTTATAGGAGGGCAACTGATTTTTTGGAGTTGATCTTGGATCCTGCCACATTACTAAAGGTGTTTATCAGCTGTAGGAGTTCTTTGGTAGAGTTTTTTGGGTCGCTTATGTATAGTATCATATCATCTGCAAATAATGAAAGTTTATCTTCTTCTTTTCCAATTCCAATCCCCTCGATCCCCTTATGTTGTCTTATTGCTATTGCTAGAACTTCAAGCACTATATTGAAGAGGTTTCTTAAAGATCTTAAAAGGAATTCTCACCTACTGATGGAAAAGCAAAAACTCAAGATAGCTAATACTGTCCTGAAAAATAAAAGAGTTGCTGAATGTGTCACCTTTCCTGATTTCAAGTTGCTTTAAAGAGCTATAGTAATAAAAACAGCATGGATTATTTGTTCTTTTGATGACCAATTTCTTGAGTTCTTTGTATTTTTTGGAGATCAACCCTCTGGCCAATATAGGGTTGGTGAAAATCTTTTCTCATTCTGTAGGGTGCCGTTTCATCTTGTTGTCCATGTCCTTTACTTTACAGAAGCTTCTCAGTTTCAGGAGGTCCCATTTATTAATTGTTTCTCTCAGTATCTGTGCTACTGTGGTTATACTTAGGAAGTGGTCTCCTGTGTCAATGCGTTCAAATGTACTTCCTACTTTCCTTTCTATGAGGTTCAGTGTGGTTGGCTTTGTGTTGAGGTCTTTGATCCATTTGGACTTGAGTTTTGTGCATGGTGATAGACGTGGATCTATTTTCATTCTTCTGTTAATATGTAGTTACATCAGCACCATTTGTTAAATATGCTTTCTTTTTTCCATTTATATTTTTTGCTTCTTTGTCAAAAATCAGGTGTTCGTAGATGTGTGGATGATATTTATGTCTTCTATTCAGTTCCATTTGTCTTCCTGTCTGTTTTTGTGACAATACCTGCAGTTTTTAGTACTGTAGCTCTCTAGTAGAGTTTGAAGTCAGGGATTCTCATGTCCCCAGAAGTTCCCTTATTATACAGGATGGTTTTAGCTATCCTTGTTTTTTTTGTTTTTCCATATGAGATTGAGTACTGTTCTTACAAGGTCTGTGAAGAATTTTACTGTAATTTTGATAGGCATGGCATTGAATCAGTAAATTGCTTTTGGTAAGATTGATATTGTTACTATGTTAATTCTAGCTACCCAAGAACAAGGGAGATCTTTCCTTTTTCTGGTATCTCTTTCAATTTCTTTCTTCAAAGATTTTGGTTCTTGTCGTACAGGTCCACTTCTCTGGTTAGAGTTACTCCACGATATTTTATGTTATTTTTGGCAATTGTGAAGAGTGATGTTTTCCTGACTTCTTTCTCAGCCCATTTATCATCTATATAAAGGAGGGCTACTAATTTTTTTTGAGTTAATGTATATCCTGCTACATTACTGCAGGTGTTTATGAGTTGTAGAAGTTTCTTGCTTAATTTTTTGGGGTTACCTATGTAAATTATCATATCATCAGCAAATAATGAGAGTTGAAATTCTTCTTTCCCGACTTGTATTCTCTTGATCTCCTTTTGTTGTCTTATTGCTCTAGATAGAACCTAGAGTGTTATATTGAATAGATATAGAGAGAGTGGACAACCTTGCCTTGTTCCTGATTTGGGTGGAATCACTTTGAGTTTCTCTCCATTTAGTTAGATGTTGGCTGACAAATAATCCCATCAAAAATGGGGTACAGAGCTAAACAGAAAACTCTTAACAGAGGAATCTAAAATGGGTCAAAGACATATAAGGAAATATTCAACATTATTAGACCTCAGAGAAATGCAATTCAAAATATGTCTGAAAGTCCATCTTACACCTATAAGAATGGCCAAGATAAAAACCACTGATGACAACTTATGCTGGAGAGGATGTGGGGTAAAAGGAGCATACTTCCATTGTTAATGGGAGTGCAAACTGGGACAGTTGCTTTGGATATCAGTATGGTTATTTCTTAGAAAATCTGACCACACTGAACCTGATAGAAGAGAAAATGGGAAGTAATCTTCAATGCAAGGCACAGGAGACCACTTCTTAAATATAAGCCCAGTAGCACAGACACTGAGAACAATAATAAATAAATGGGGCCTCCTGAAGCTGAGAAGCTTCTGTAAAGCAAAGGACATTGTCAATAAGACAAAAAGGCAGCCAACTGAATGGGAGAAGATCTTCACCACCCCATATCAGACAAAGGACTGATCTCCAAAATATATAGAGAACTCAAGAAATTAGACATTAAAATTCTAAATATCCCAATTAAAAAATGGGGTACAGAACTAAGCAGAATTTTCAACAGAGAAATCTCAAATGGCTAAAAGATACTTAAAGAAATGTTCAACATCCTTAGCCATCAGGGATATGCAAATTAAAACAACTCTGAGATACCATCTTACATCTGTCAAAATGGCTAAGTTAAAAAACACCAATGATAACCTATGCTGGATAGGATGTTGAGTAAAAGGAACACTCATCCATTGTTGGTGGGAGTGCAAATTTTATAACCACTCTGGAAATCAGTATGGTGGTTTTCCAGAAAATTGGAAATCAACCTACCTCAGGATCCAGCAATACCAATCTTGGGCATATACCCAAAAGATGCTTAATCATACTCCAAGGACATTTGTTCATAGCAGCATTATTTGTAATAGCCAGAACCCGGAAGCAACCTAGATGGCAAAGAATGGATAAAGATAATGTGGCACATTTACACATTAGAGTACTACTACTCAGCAGTAAAAAACAATGGCATCTTGAATTTTGCATACAAATGGATGGAATTAGAAAACACTATCTTGAATGAGGTTATGGAGATCCAAAACAATGAATATGGTATGTACTCACTCAAATGTTGATCCTAGCTATGAACAAAAGACACTGAGCTTATAGTTCATGATTCTAGAGAAGCTAAGAACTAAGGTAAACCCAAAGAAAAATGTATATAGATCCACCCGGAAATTGGAAACATACAAGATTGCCTGAAAAACTTGGGAGCATGGGCGTGGGGGGAGGTAGGGTAGGAAGAGAAGAGGAGGGGAGAAGGGGAGGGTTGAAGAGAACTTGAGAGAGTGGGATAGTTGAGATGGAGGAAGGACAGAGAACAAGGGAAGAGATATCTTAATTGAGGAAGCCATTGTAGACTTAGCAGAAACCTGGCTCTAGAGAAATTCCCAGGAATACATCCAAAGAGAATAGGATCCCGGCAATTCAACTGTCAACCACATTTAGAGGCAGACTGAGGGGCCACTGTCAGTGGCACCAGGTTTTATCCCTACTGCATGTACTGGCTTTTGGGGATGCTATTCTCTCTGGATGTATACCTTGTTCCACCTAGATATAATAGGGAGGGGCCTTGGACCTTCCTCAAAGCAATGTACTTTACTCTCTCTGAGGGTTGGGTGGGAGGAGGTAAGGGGATGTGGAGGTAATGGGAGGAGGAGAGGGAGTGGGAACTTAGATTGGTGTTTTTTTTTAAATCTAATAAATACAAAAAATAAGTAAATGTAAAAAAAAAAAACTAAAAAAACCCACCCAAAAAAACTAAAAAAACCCACCCAGCATGGTATCAGTATATAAAACAAACATCTTGATAAATGGAATTTAATTGAAGATCCAGACAGAAATCTAATATGGACACCTCATTTTTGATAAAGAAGCCTGTAAGACACAAGGCAAAAAAATAAATTATCTTTAACAAATGGTGCTGGCCAAAATGGATATCTTCATATAGAAGAACAAAAAGCATAACTCCAATGGATCAAAGACCTCAATGTAAAATCAGACACACTGAACTTGATAGAAGATAAAATGGGTAATAGCTTATATTATCACAGGAAACAGCTTGCTGAACAAAACACCAATGGTGCAAGCACTAAGATCAACAGCTAATAAATGGGACCTCATGAAACTGGAAAGCTTCTGTAATGCAAAGTACACTGTTAATTTCACAAACCAGCAATCTACAAAATGGGAGAATATTTTTTTTTACCAACTTCATATCCAAAAGAGAACTAACATCTAAAATATGTAATAAATTCAGGAAACTAAATATCAAAAACCCAATAATCCAGTTTTAAAAGTGGGATACAGACCTAAAAAGAGAGTTGTCAGTAGTGGAATATCAAATGGCTGAGGAACACTTACAGAAATGTTCAACATCTTTTGTCATCAGGGAAATGTACATAAAAACTTCTTTGAGATTCCATCTTATTTCTGTCAGAATAGCTAAGTTCAATGACACAAGTGACAGTTCATGCTGGCAAAGATGTGAAGCAAGGAGAACATTCGTCCATTGCTAATGGGAGTGAAAATTTGGACAACCACTATGGAAATCAATATTACAGTTCCTTCAGAAAGTTAGGAGTGGATCTACCTACAGAACCAGCTATAACATTCTTGAGCATATACACAGAGGATACTTTATCCTACCACAAGGACACTTAATCATGTTAATTGTGTATTTATTCATAATAACCAGAAACTGGAAATCATCTAGATATCCCTCAACTGAAGAATGGGTAAGAAAACATGGTGCATTTTCACAATAAAGTATCAGTCAACTATTATAAGATTACACCATAAAGTTTACAGACAAATTGATGGAACTAGAAAAATAATCATTCTGAGTGAAGAAATTCAGAACAGAAAGACAAATATGGTATATATTCACTTGGAAGTGGATATTAGCCATTAATTAAAATGATTACCAAGGTATAATCTGAAGAACCAGAGAGTTTAGGTAAAGAGGAGATGTCTAAGGTGGAATGCATGTATCCCCCTGGGAAGAGAAAATAGAATAGATTTTATGGGTTAACTGAGTACTGGTGGGGACAAGAGCAAGAGGGATAGGGTGGGTTGGGAGATAGGATAGAGGGAGAGAGTATGGAGAGAAATGGCTGGGATTGGGTGGCATTTGGGGTGTGGTATGGAAACCTAGTGCAGTGGAAATTTTCTGGAATCCATGACAGTGATCCTAATGATGACTCATATTAGTGAGGAATTTGAAGTCTAACCTTGCCATCTCTTGTTGCCAGGCAAGCCTTCCATTGGTGGGACTTGATGGGATTCAACTGAGTTGTTGGTCAAGGGGGTTCTATGGAAATTTCCAAACAATCAAGGCTGATGCTAAGACAAAGCATTGCTCTCTGAAAGCTGACAGCAGGGTCCTATTGACAGGGACAATATTTACATAACTTCTTCAAAATGAAGAAGTTGAGCTGGTACCTACATGCAGCCTTCATGTCTACATTCTAGGGTCTTTGGTGCAAGAAAGTACTGTGCAGGCTTATGAAAGAGAAACTTGGACACCAATTCAGCCACCAAACCTTTGACTTACGCTCTGTCCTACATGCAAATTTTGCCAGGAAAATGGTGGCACAGAACTTGTGAGAGTAGCCAATGAATATCTGACTTGACTTAAGGCCCATTCCATGAGATGGAACCCATAACCAACACTGTTTGTGTAACTAAGAACCGGAAACCAGCTAGCCCAGAGACTCAGTGTAAAACCAAACATGACTGGTCAAAAAATCAAGAAAATGATTCCTAATGTTATTCTGCTGTATTCATAGATTAGTCATCATCAGAGAGGCTTCCTCCAGCAGCAAATATGAATAGATACAGAGGCCCACAGTCAGACATTATGCAGAAAGTCTAAACTAGAGTTCTCCATCAAATCCCTCCCCTCAGAACTCAAGGAACACTGTGTGACCATGGCTAAATAGTAAGCTTGATAGTTATATAGTTCCTCAAAAAGTTAAATAAACATTGTCAGGTTTATTGGCATGCATCTATAATCTCAGAACTCATGAGGAAGAAAGCAGGAAGGGTAACAAAAGTTCAAAGGCAGCTTTGACTACATTGCAAGTTTTAGATTGATGGGGTCCATGTGCAGCCCCTCTTGGTGTGGGAAATATGTGTCTAAATATGTGTTGCTTTTATTGCTTTTATTGGTTAATTAATATAGAAGCTGTATTGGCTTGTGATAGGGCAGAATAGAAGCTAGAGGAAGATTGCAGGGAGGAAGAAGGTGGAGTAAGGGAGAAGTCATGTAACTGCCACCAGGGACAGATGCCTTTTCTGGAGTCTGCAGAAACTTTAAAGGTAGGCCATGATCTCATGATAATGCAAAGATTATGGAGATAGGTTAATTTAGGATATAAGAGCAAACTAGAAATATTCTTAAGCTATTGGCCAAACAGTATTGCAAATAATATGTTTTATGTGTGATTATTTTGAGTCAGGATGGTCGGGAAATGAATGAGCAGCCTCTGCCAACACCTTCTTACTATCAACATTCTACATCAGAGTGTGCATTTGCACAACTGATCATTTACCACAATGATATATCACTAGTATTCAAACTTTACAGTTTATATTAAGGTTCATTCTTGTTAGTATTTTTTATGTGTGTTTGGACAAAGTATGACATGTATCTGACATATTGTATAAATAATAGTTTTAATGACATAAAATCTGTCTTGTACATGTTCATTCCATTAAAGGGATCACACTTAATGATTTTAAAGTATATTATGAATAAATAGTAACAGAAATCATATGGTTCTTACATAAAATGAAACCCTATGGATTAACTTTAAAATATTTCAATCCAAATACCTTAATAGTAAAAGAAAATCTGATTTTAAAATGTGGTAGATCTGAGTAGACATTTGTTAAAATAAGATATGCAAATGGCCAACAGATAAGCAGACAATCTTCAACCTATTAATCATTTAAATTAATTAATCAATCAATCAAGCAATTAATTTAAATAATTAATTTAAAGACATGCAAATAAAAACTCGAGTTACCACAATTAGAAAGGCAAAGACAGTGTAACCAGCATTGGTACTAACGTAGACAAAGAAGATCTTTGTGTTCTGGTAGTGGGAATGTTAATTAATTTACATAGCCATTATAAGAGAGTATGACAATTTATCAAAAAGTGAAAAATGGAGCTCCCTGCTGCATATGCACCCACAGAACATGAAACCAAAACATTGAAAAAACACACTCTGAGATTTTTCTCACAATAGTCAGAATATGGATCCCTCTCAATGTCCATCAGCAGATTAATGGTTAACGATAATGGTATATGCATTATGTATGCATATACATACACAATGAATGGAGCAAGCCAGTAGCTAAGTATGTATGTATTCTTTTATTTTGACTGCGTGTGACTAGCTAATTCAAGCTCTTGTCACTATTCCCCCATAATGATGGACTGTAACCTCAAACTCTAAACTAAAAGAAATCATTTTCCCTCAGTTGCTTTCAAATTTTATATTACATTTTATTTATTTATTTGTTGTGTGTGTACATGCATGTCACAATGTTTCAGTTTCTCAGGAAATTCGGGATCAACCTACCCCTGGACCCAGCAATACCATTCCTGGGAATATACCCAAGAGATGCCCTATCATATGACAAGAGCATTTGTTCAACTATGTTCATAGCAGTATTATTTGTAATAGCCAGAACCTGGAAACAACCTAGATGCCCTTCAATGGAAGAATGGATGAAGAAAGTGTGGAATATCTACACATTAGAGTACTACGCTGCGGTAAAAAACAATGACTTCTCAAATTTTGCATGCAAATGGATGGAAATAGAAAACACTATCCTGAGTGAGGTAACCCAGACCCAAAAAGATGAATATGGGATGTACTCACTCATAATTGGTTTCTAGCCATAAACAAGGGTCACGGAGTCTACAATTGGTGATCCCAAAGAAGCTAAGTAAGAAGGTGAACTAAAGGAAAAACATATAGTTGTCCTCTTGGCTATGGGAAGTAGACAAAATTGCCGGGGAGAAAATTGAGATCTTGGGGGTGGGGTGGGATGGGGGTAAGGGGAGATGGGGAGAGAAAAGGGAGAAGGGGAGAATGGGGGGAACTTGGGGAAAAAGGAGGATTGGGATAAAGGAAGGTTAGATAGGGGAGCACGGGAGCACAATTCTTAGTTAAGGGAGCCACCTTAGAGTTGGCAAGAGACTTGAACCTAGAGTGGCTCCCAGATGCCCAAGCCGAGGTCCCCAGTTAGTTCCTTGGGCAGCTGAGGATAGGGAACCTGAAATGACCCTATCCTATAGCAATACTGACGAATATCTTGCATATCATCATAGAACCTTCATCTGGTGATGGATGGAGATAGAGACAGAGACCCACACTGGAAAACTGGACTGAGCTCCCATTCTCCCAATGAGGAGCAGAAGGAGGGAGAACATGAGCAAAGAAGTCGGGACCACGAGGGGTGAACCCATCCACTGAGACAGTGGAGCTGATCTATTGGGAGCTCACCAAGGCCAGCTGGACTGTGACTGAAAAAGCATGGGATAAAACTGGACTCTCTGAGCATGGCGAACAATGAGGGCTGATGATAAGCCAAGGACAATGGCACGGGGTTTTGAACCTACGTAATGTGCTGGCTTTGTGGGAGCCTAGCCAGTTTGGATGTTCACCTTCCTAGGAATGGACGGAGGGGGGAGGACCTAGGACTTACCACAGGGCAGGCAACCCTGACTGCTCTTTGGACTGGAGAGGGAGGGGGAGAGGAGTGGGGGGAGGGGGTGAAGGGTGGGAGGAGGGGGAGAAGGGTGGGAGGAGGGGGAGGGAAATGGGAGGCTGGGAGGAGGTGGAAACTTGTTTTTTTTTCTCCTTTTCTCAATAAAAAAAATGGAAAAAAAAAGATTATTTGTGGAAGTAAGTTTTTTACTACCATGTGGACCTTGGCTAACAAACTAAGGCCATTAGGCTTGGCAGCACAAGCCTTTGTCCCTTGAAACATCTTATTATCCCTCAGCTGCTTGTCAGAATATTTTAATCACAGGAACATAAAGGAAACTGGAACAGATGTCAAAGGGTAGCAGTAGTGGTGGGTACCTTGTGTTGTCCTCGTATGGGTAAGGGGGTAAGAGACTAAAGTGCATTTTTGAAAGTAGAGGTTCAAGATCAATGCAGAAAACAAGTCTAAAACATGACAATACATTTAGGGGCAAAGGGAGGGAACAGGATCCAAAGCTGCCCATCAAAGTCAATGGAAAGAAGAAGAAAAGATCTGTGAGTACGAAAAGGAAGTGATTCTCTGTCATCTGGAGAATGTTGCTTGAATTTTGGTTTTTAATCTCTTGTTTACCAGTTTAATGACTTTGAGAAAATTTCTTAATGTTTCCAAGCCTCAATTTCTCTAATTGTGGAATGGGAATAGTAACAAAACCTGTTTAAAGGTTAAATAAATTAATATACATAATGTACTTGTTACTTGGCAGTATATATTAGCAAACAACATAGCTATATTTTAGGTATTAGTTTTAGTAGACTAAAATTTATGTATTTAAAAATACCTTGATTTATTCATGCATTATGAAATGGTTACATGGAGATAATTAACATGTTCACCACTTCATATGTTTATGCTTTTGTGGTGAGAACATTTAAAATTTATCTTACTTATTTTTAAACATGCAATATGTATATTGCTGCTGCTAATCATAGTCAAGTCAATGTGTAAATTCAAGATCTTCTCTATGCCTTCCTTTTAGACAAAATTATATATTCTTTGATCAACAGTTCCCAAATTCCTAGCCATGTTCCTCCAAGAAGGTAAGTCCATATTCATCAAGTCCATATGGAATATGAAAGTTTCAACCTAAATGAGTTACAATGAGTGTAAACATATGTAACTGATTGAAGATTTTGACTGAATTTTTCTGCCATAAATGCAGATCAGAAGTTGTCATGTGTAGTCAACATTGATACCTTCTAAGTTAAAGTTGCTAGTAAAGCAAAAGTAGGCAATCTATACTAATATGATAAGTACCATGTATTCATGTTTCTCACTTTCATTATTTTTCTGTAACATGCAGGGAAGTGTCCTAGAGGAGTGATAAAACTATTTTGGATACTTAGATAGTCAGAAATCCACACACATGAACCTCTAACTGTACATGGAATATGAAAGTGTGGGAATTTGATAGGTAGTACCCCCAGTAGAGAGCATGTGCCTGATAGCTGCTTTTACAGAAACAATAGTTCACAGGATTAACTATCTGAAAGAGTAAATAAAGAATGCTCAATGTTAATTTGCAAAAGGATTTGTTTGACTTAATTCATTTATTTTGTATGATTTGCCTTCACAATGTTTGAATGTGTTTATGACAGACAAGACTAGAATTAAGACCTGCATTATTTTATGAGATGTCTAATTGATTTGTATGGTCAAGTGAGTTTGACTGTTGAAATGGGATAACATGGTTTCATCTGAATGCTTCAACCTTCACAAATGCTGAGAAATATATGTGTCTAGCAATCAGCTTCTAGTTCCATGAAAATTAGCAAATGGACAACTGCTGCATTCTGGCCTCAAAGCTGCAAAGCAGGAAGCATAGCAACTTGCTGAGCTGAGAGAAAAACAATGCACGACTTGCCAAGATCCACAGATTTGACAGCATGACTTCTACAAAATTATTCTAAAGATTTGGCCTGAAACCACCAGAATCTAAAATAATAGAAGACCCATCCACAAAACTGCTACCGGCAGCTCTTTTAAAGATCTATAATTTGGTTTAGAGCACCTTGCCAATTTACCACAATTTTTTTCAGTCAAAAAACCTGATGAATCTATGAAATCCTCCTTGACCATGTCAGCAAGATTTAGAACTTCTTGGAGCCAGGCCACTTCTGAGATGGCATTATCCTTTAGTTTGGCTGATGTATAGAGCAATTAGAATATGTGGGAGCTGAAAGAAAGCTTAATCTTCTCAGAGAATATGTGCTGGAAAAGTTGCTATTTCTGGGAACTGAAGAAGTACACAAATGTGAAAGCACATGACCTGCACTCTGTTTCTGATTCTGTTCATGGGTATCTCTATACATTCATTTAGCAGACTATGACAAGTTCTTTTTCATTCTGCCTCTTGTGAAGAATAGATTAGAAGTTCAAAGATAAATGATTTGTTTCAGAAGTGTAAACATTAAGTGTAAACATATATATCAGTATGAAATATATATGTGCACCTATGATCTACTTGTGGTAATAGAACTGGAGTCTAGAATCTGCTGCAATCCTGTATTATTCTCCACTATTAAGTTGTCCATTTGCTATTTAAGGCATATGAATGGATGGTGCGTGACTTGAGAATGAATCTTTGATTCAACATAATATCTTTAAGATTCATTCAAAATGATTCTATACCAGGAGTTCATTTTTATTCCTGAAGATTATTCTGCTGAATGGTGTTACCACAATTTATTTATTCACTGCTTTTGTTAATATTTACTGTCAACTTGACAGATAGTAGAATCATATGAGATGAAAGTGTCAGTTGGGTGTTTTCTAGATCAGATTGGCCTGTGGGCATGTCTGTGAGTATTGACTTACTAATTGACCCATGAGGGCCCAGACCACTGTGGGCATCACCATCCCTAAGCATGTGATATTGAGCTATATAAGAAAACTAGCTAAGTATGTGCTATGAGCAAGCTAGCAAACAGCATCCTTCATGGTTCCTGTTGTATTTCTTTGGTTATGAAGTGAGTTACTTGGTCAGAATTAATGCTTTGTCAGATAACAAATAGACCTACCTTCAAGTTTCTGTCTTGAGTCCCTGCCTTGACTACCCTAAATGATGAATTGTGATGGGGAATTGTAAGCAGAATAAATCCTTTCCTAACCCAGCTTGCTTTTGGCAGACATATTTTATCACAGCAACAAAAATGAAGCTAGAACATTCATTAAAGTAGTGAGAGATATTTAGGTTGTTTTCAAATTAGGAGCTACCAAAGACAAAGCTACTATGAACATAGATACACTGTATATGTTCTCAAGTTTTAATTGCTCTGGGGAAAATGGCCAAGAGTTCTATTAATAGATCATGGAGTTATTATTTTTTTGCTGTTTTCCAAATTGTGGCATTTTTTTAAATTTAAAAACAATCTTTTTTCATTTTACATACCAATACTTGTTCTCCCTCTTACTCCCCACACCTTCCCCCTACCCCACTCTCCATCCACTCCTCAGAAAGGGTAAGGCTTCCCATGGGGAGTAAACAAAGTCTGGCACATCACTTTGAGGCAGGACCAAGGCCCTTCTCCCTGTATCTAGACTGAGCAAGTTATCCTTCTGTAGGGAATGGGCTCCAAAAACCAGTTCATGCACTGGGGATAAATCCTGGTCCCACTGCCAGTGGCCCCACAGACTGCGTAAGCCACACCACAGTCACCCACATTCAGAGAGCTGAGTTCGGTCCTATGCAAGTCCCAGCTGTCCAGACTGTGGCAATTTTAATTCCCACTAGAAAAGTAGAAGAGTCCAGTTACTCATCAGGAATGCCATCTCTCATTATTTTTTTAGACCTTCTGATAGATGCGTCATGAAAATTCATTTTGGCTTTAATTAGATGTTCCTAACAGCTAATGATGCTGAATTTCTTCCCATATGCACATTTACATTCTTCTGTAAAGCCTTTTTTCAGATATTTCTTTTTCCCTCTTTTCCTCTTCCTCTGTTCCCTCATCCTCTTTGTTATTGTTGTTGTTTTGTGTGTGAGAGAGAAAGAAAGTGAGAGAGCGAAAGAGAGAGGGAGGGAAGAAGGAAGGAATGGAGGGAGGGAGGGAGGGAGGGAGGAAGGGAGGGAAGGAGGAAGAAAAGGAGAGCACCCCTATCTCAGCCCAGGCTGAACTTGAACTCAGGATGCACTTCTGTGAGCTTCCCCAGTGCAGTCATTTGTGAACATTCTTGCCTTTCACTTATATTTGAATTATTTTCTTATGATTGAATTTCTTTGGATTTTCTCAAGATTTCTTTATCAGATATATTATTTGAAGCATATTTTCTCAGTCTTAGATTTTCTTTTCATATTTTTATGTGAATTTTGAACAGCAAAGAATTGTTCTCGGTGAAATCCAATTTATCACCTTTTATTAATCAGTCTGTTGATCATGTTCAAGAACTCCTTGCCTAACTTGAGCTTATGGGATATCTTCTCTGATGTTACCTTCAAAAGAATGAAAGTAATATGTTTTATATTTTGATATAATAGATTAATGATCTACTTAACTTTTTTACAAAATACAAGGTTAGAAAGACTTTGAATTGTTTGCTTTGCTATTATATGTTCAAAATTTTAAGCACCATTTGTTGAAAAGATTCATTTTTGACTGTAAAAGTTAATTGACTAGTAATCAATTAGTAACCATAAATATATTCTGGCTTTTCTCAAATACTTCCTTTAGTCTGATTTATGATTATGTTTTTTATACTGTTAATGTGGTGGGTTATATCCATTTGTTATAGAAAAATAAACCAGAATTACAATTTTAGAGGAAATTCCACTCCCTACGCTATTGGTCTATATATTTATCACTATGTCAGTGCCACACTCTATATATTATTGTATATAATAGGTTGTATATATGGGTAGCCTAAGTCCTCTAACTTTACTATGTCAAAATTGTTCTGCCTACCCTAGATTTTTCTTTGCTTTGAATTTTAGAATTACCTTGTCTATATTTAAAAGGATTATGCTGGAATTTTGAATGATATTTCATGAAATCTGTAAAAACAATTTTCGAAGAATAGTCATGGTTAGTATGTAGCATATCAATCTATAAATGCAGTTTGTACTTCCATCTTGTTTATAACTTATTCCAAGGTTTAAATGGAGATTCCTTGGCAGTTTTTACGTAAACAATCACAGCAAATAAAATTGAATCATCTTATTTCTCATTACAGTCAGTATGGCTCCATGTTTTTCTTCTTTCTTCCCTGAACTAGAGCTTTTCAGGATGATGTTGAATACGAGTAATGAAATCAGGCCTTGTGAGTCCAAGTCTTAAGGTGGAAAGTATTCAGTTTCTAACCATTATCTATGATTGTTGCCACAGATCCACAGGATTTTTTGTAGATGCCCTTTATTAGTTGAGGACATGTATATCATGGATGTGTATTTCCTTACTCATAGGGTCACTGTTGTTTGCTTTATACTTTTAATATCCCGTATTTCATCCATTTATTATCGAATAATGAACTAGCCTTACAATTTCATGACAATTTCCAGTTACTTATGACTTGTTTTTTGTATATGTGACAACATTCTGTTGACAATCTTTAAATTCATGAGGAATATTAGTTTGCATGTTTTTTGTTATTGTTAATTAGTATACAAGATGTCTAATAGGGTAGAAAAGAGATAGGTGGGGAGAACTAAACTGAATGCTGGGAGGAAGAAGGCAGAGTCAAGAAGATGCCATGGAGCCTCCACCAGAGTCAGACATGCCAAAACTTTGCTGGTAAGCCACTGCCACGTGGTGATACACAGATTAAAAGAAATGAGTTAAATTAATATGTAAGAGTTAGCCAATAAGAAGATACAGCTATTGGACCAAGCAATGATTTATTAATACAGTTTCTGTGTGATTATTTAGGGTCTAAACTAGCCAGGCAGCCAGGAACAATCAAGTGGCCTCCTCCAATAAACCTTCATTATGGCATTTTCAGAAATAATTTATTTTTGTTCATCTATTCTCTATCTTTTTCTCTCATTATCCTGCCTCTACCTTCTTACTCTGCTATCCCAGTATCCTTCTTGTTTTCATGCCATATTGGTTTTATTACCCATCCATGCTTTCTTTAAACCTATTTTTCATAGTACCCTTTCTAATTTCATAATATATAAACACATATTATACACACATACACACACACATATTAAAAACACATATAGGAGAAACCAGTTCTCTAGAAAGAAACACAAATCTTCAATAAATATTTTTAAAAGTTTTCAACATCCTTAACCATCAAGAAAATGCAAATTAAAATATCAATATTTTTTCTTTTTTGGCTTTTGCTTTTAATCCAAATGAACCTTATTGAGATATCTTTTTGACTTATAAAATATTTGAAATTCTGTTGGTTTATTTCTAGAAGTTTAGGCATTTTCTAGAAATCTCGGTACTCTTGAGTTTTGCTTAACTCTTGGCGCCAAAGTTCTGTTTGGTGGAGAAAGAGTTATAGTTGTCTACAACTGCTGCTGGGAATATAATTTTACACTTGGATTCAAATTCAGCAAATAGTACTTGAATCATAATGTTCTCATTCTAATAGTCAAATTATACTCAACTCCTACATGTTTATGACTTTTGCTAGTCAGCAAAGCCTATAAGCTCCACCTTTAAAGTACATCCACAATTCAAATATTGGTTAACCAATGTTGACACCATGCTAATCTAATCTGGCATAATCTGTGACTATATTACAACCATCTCTTGATTAGACTCCGCTGTATTCTTACCTCAGCTCTTTGTGGTGTGATCTCAGTACAGCAGAGTGTATAATAAAACACATCATGTTTTTTTCTAGCATCAAAACTTCCCACTGGCTTTCCCTCTCAGAATACAAGTCAGAGTCTTTGATAGGGCTGACAAATTCCTCCATTCTTTGGCTCCTCATTGCCTATCTGACTTTATTTGGTATCACTGCCTTCCTCACTACTACTATTTCAGTCATACTGACCACTGTTGGTCTTCATAGACCCATCTCAGGGTAAAAGAATTTGCCTTAAGCTTCCAAATCTTTGTGGTTTTACTCAAAGAGATGTCTTTATATATTGTGTTTAAAGCTGTAATCCTTGTCACTTTCTAATTTTACCTTTCAGCATTTTTCTTTTCCATTATAATCTTCATCAACTATCATACTCTTCAGTTCCCTTATTACATTTGTTATCTTCCCATATTTGCACTAAAAAACAAATCCTCATAAGGCCCAGGATATGGGAATCATAGATTTGATCATCTCTCTATTCCCACTATATATCAATTGCCAAAAATTTAGTAGCTCTCCCAATTTATTTTTTGAATAATAATAAAGGAAGGATTACTTTTCCTGTTTTATGAATTTGCAAATGAAAAATTATCACAAAAATCTGTTGTTTATCAAAGATCTGACACTATATGTACTTTACATCATCTACTCATTCAGACAACCTTATGATGTAAATTCTATTATCTGTATTTTATAGGATAATATAATTACCAGTAGAAATAATATATGGGGAGAAGAAAGACAATAACATATTATATTTATTAAATATGACCATCAGTTGACTATTCTAAGAGTTTATAACTCTCTACTTATTTAATTCTTTGGATTCTCTATAAAATAGCTGTCACTCTTCCTCTTTTACAAAATGGTAGTCTTAGAGATTTGGAATGACTTGGACAAGGTCATACAAATAGTTAAAAGGGGCTGTTCGGTTTAAGTCCACGAAGTTAATATCCAAGTCCAGGCTCTTATCTCTGTGGTCTCTAGTGCTTGTGAAGAAGGAGGAAACAAGAGTGATAATGACTCTCATGTTTCTACTACTGAGGTTGGTAAGAGTGGGAGAGGAACAAATGTGAAACTTGGTTTTGCTTATAAAAGGTTTAAGATACTTGTGAGACATTTATGAGGAGATAGAAAAAGAACAGTTTATGCAACTCTGTAGCTTAGTGGCAAGGGCTAGACTAGTATATCAATTTGCAAGCCATGAGAATAAAGTTGGTATTTAAAGCAGTAGGGATGGATGTTATCCTGGCCTCTGGTGTATTGTTGGTATGCACAGATGTGCTGGAGATAAAGCTTGGCCAGAGAAAGTAAGGAATACATCCCAAATGTATGAGTGATGTTGCCTCTTGAGACAAACATAGGCCAGCCTTCAGGTGATACTCTAGCTACCTCAATGCTAAGTTAGTTATAGATCTTCTCTCTCACCATTGAAAAGCACCCCTCCTTATTTACAGTCTACTCTTGGGACCTATCGTCTGAGTTATCTCCACCAAAGTTCCTGTTAAAAGCCCAGAGGAAGCCGTTGATATTAAAGAGTGCCAATTTCAGGGAATTCTAAATTTTCAAAGCTTTTTATCTATTTCATGCCAGAGCACTAGGGAGCTAGAGACCTGGTCTCTATCATTCTGTTCTCAGTGGACCTGCTTTCCCAGAACTATAGTTTAACATTATACATTTGGATTTTCTTGCGTGTCTACACAATAGACACCACATGTGGAATATCAGTACATTTCTTAAGTAACATTTCTGTTAAGTATACCATCCATTATTTTGTGTTAGTTCCCTTACATTAAGATCTATGTAAAAGGTTTTGTTGGAGTTCTGAAATAAGAAACAGATTATTTCTCTTGATAGAACAGTCTACTTGCATTTTCAAGATGATTAACTTCTTCTAGGCCATTACCTGCCTGCTCTTTTATTTTTAGTAAATCAGAGAATTTATTTGGAAAGTAGGGTATAAAGTGCATGATTCTAACACTTATTTAGAATATTAACAAGTTAGAAAAAGTTAGAAACTACAGAAAAGGTAGACATCCTGAAGCTGGCTTAATGGCTGGTCACACAGGACAAACAATTAGAATCCAAGATTCTTTCAAGCATTAAAGAAAAATGTGTCAGAATGTTTACAGAGGAGGCCACAACAAATATTTTAAAAATTGACATTAAGAAACTGTATGTAAATGGAAAAATAAATTAGATAATTTACAAGAAATGTTTTATAGGTTACAATAGGCTATAACTTAGTTTTATTATGCATAAACCTTGCATCACATCACACATTTTTACATAAGATTTAATATTAGAAGAATCTAAACATAAAAGATCTTGGACCTAACAAAAATAATGCTACCAATATAATAAGGCAGCTTACACCGAAGTGACCTGTGTAAGTAAAATAATCCCAAATTTAAAAGATGCCCAAAAATGGAACAGAAAATACTTAGGAATTATTTAATCATAACTGAACAGAACTGAAAAGAATGCCTTTCAACTTCAGTTAAAATGCCAGGAATGTGCTTAGCTCAAGCAGTGGGCATAAGTGACCATGTATCTGAACCTCAGAGACTTAAAGCCCCCTTTAAAATTATTGTATTTGTCCAATGCACATTTCTTTGTCACATTTACAAAACTAAAATGGAATTACATGCAAGTAAATTGAGATGGGTGGACCAAATGAGGCAGACAGGAGACCTAAAATTTCTTTTCGGAGCTTAGTGGGATAGACCTGTGTTCAACAGCAATGTATGTCCTTACTTCTAAAAGTCAGTGTGAGTTGATGCTGGAATCTTGCTGCTGGCTTCCAGCACTGTGCTTGGGAATCTGATCTTCATTCACAAACTAGTTTGCTTTGAGTTTTTTTTCTGTTTCTGTTTTTATTTTTGTTCTTTCAAGACTAGGAATAAAAGTATCTGTCACCACTGCCCGGCTATTGGTTTGTTTTCTAAACAAAGTTTTGATTCTGCATAGCTGAATGTCATAGCCCTAATCCTACATGTAAATCACAGGTCTCCTGAAGTAAGTAAAGTTCAGATACCTATCTGTTCTTACCTTGTCTTTAAGGAACTTCAGAGTTAAATCATATTTAATTTTAAATTTCTGTTTATATGTGTCAACAGCTGTAAACTGAACCCTAAACATCACCTATAGAAACACTGTGTCCAACTAGTGTTTTCTTTAAAAACTTTCATGTGGCTTTGGGGGATATGAATGTTCCTCAGTTCTATGACCTTTACCTCTTCTGTTAGCCTTAAACTTGGCCTAATTCAATTCACACATTTGTGATACTGGCCTGACTTCTGCCGGCATCTTTGTTTGAAACATCTATCTTCTCATAGAAACATCTGCCCTTCTTTTAACTCTTTAATAACACTGACACTTCTATTTTCTTACTTGTTTAAAAGATTTTAATTTTCTTGTATTTATGTTAAAATATTACTTTTGAACTATGTGAACTTCTGGAGAAGTAGATGGTGTGTGATGACATTAAAACATAGATAGTTTTCCCACACACTTTTGTAAGACTAATTATTTTAGATTGTCTGTTTCTTTTGTGTTATCATGTGAAATTTTGTTGGAATTCATATTAATTCTCAGCTAAATGCATCTTTGTTGTTCAAAATTATCCAGACAACATATGAGATGCTGGAGCCCATTTCTTTTGGAGGATGACAGGAATGTAAAAAAATATTTCACCATCAAGTATATTCTTCTAAAGAATCCTATCATGAAGCTGGAGTTTGCAACATTATTAATAAAAACACTGTAGGAGGGAGGCTGCTTGTTGGTTCCTGATTGCTCAGCCCAGAAATAATCACACAGAAACTATATTATTTAAATTACTGCTTGGCCCATTATCTCTAGCTTCTTATTGGCTAACTCTATTAATATTAATTTAAGCCATCTCCATTAATCTGTGTATGGCCACATGGCAGTGGCTTACTGGCAAAGATTCGGCATGTCTGTCTTGGTGGCTCATGGCTTCTCCTAATTCTGCCTTCTTTCTCCCAGCATTCAGTTTAGTTTTCCCCACATACCTCTATTCCCTGCACAGGCTCAAGACAGTTTCTTTACCTACCAATGGTATTCACAGCATACAGAGGGGAATCACGCATCACCTCTCCTTTTTTGTTTAAATAAAAAGGAAGGTGTTAACTTTAACATAGTAAAATTACATGTAATAGTTATCAAGCAAGAATTACAGTGACAATAATTTATATCTATTTTATCTTTTATCATAACTAAGTAAAACTATATTATTACTATCTATGCTTCAACTCCATCAAAGACTCCAGAGGAAAATGATATTACCTAAGTAAAGAGGAAGTGCATTGTAAGCAACTTCCAAAACTCTAGAATTGACAGAGACATCTCACTGCCTGGACATTCACCCAAAGTTCTTTGTACTGTTGGGGCATCCATCTTCATCCTACAGGCTCATAATATCCAGCAGACATTTCCATAAGACAAGAAATTTCAAGGACAGTTCTGCCTATATTGTCAGTTTTTCAGTCATTTTCTTCTGTGCCAAGCAGAATGTCTAGCAGAATCTTTCATGAAGAAGAAACCCCCGAAGGATCGTCTCACCTTTATGCAAGTTCAGCATTCATTTTTCCTGTGGGTCCTGCATGCCCAGTTCATCAAGCAGTCCAGACAAGAGCAGTTTCTTGCCCAAATGGTCAACCAACTCCATAAGGAGCCTCTTTGATGCCCATCTTCCTCTTGAAGTAATTGTTGCTGCCAGGATCAGATGTGTCTTGTTGTCATGAAAAGTCCTAAATTCTTAAATATTTAAAATGCCGTATTCTGTAGTCTTTGAAATGTTTGTGGAATGCCTATCCATCTGAAATATATCTCTATATATCTAGAAAATCTAACTAACATGACTACAAGTTTAACCATTATAGATGATTATCTATTGACCTATATTTCTTAATTATACATTATATTTTAAATGAGCTGTACAAACACAATACCTTAATCATGAGCAGAAATATACATATAACAAAATTGACCTTAAACTTGTGTCAATGAACCAAGATCCACACTAATGCAAATCACTATAGCATACCCCCCTTTAAATGTAAACAAACATTTATAAATAATCATTTAGAGAATTTGGTCATAGTTCTCTAGATTACTTTCTGTTCATTGGCAATGCTGTTAATCAAGTCTTTCATGGTGTATCCTGTATTCTAGGTTCATCTCTGTCAGCAGTTGGGCAAAGTAATTTTTGAGGGGTGTTCACAGCAACCTTTCAGGGGCTCTTGGTCCACCAAACCATATTAGTCTGAAAGCAACCCACAGGTTCTCATCCTCTGTAGAAACAAAAGAAGAACTCTTTTCCAAAGCAACACATTCATAGACTCAATCTTTGAAGTCAAGAAACATTTAAAACATATATATTGGTTTACCTTATCAGTCCACATAATCAAATTTCTTTTTGCAGTCAAAAAAATTCAAAGAAAATACAATAGTATACATAATCCAGACTCACTGTGAATTTTCCATCTTTACATGGCTTATTTTCTTTACTCCTTTTAATTTATGACTGTACGCTGTCTCTTTAAAATTTCTTCTTTTTATAACTGTCTATATTCTTTTTCTTCTCTCTCCCAAGCCTACATCCATTTATCCAACACTGTAACCCATTTAGAGATCTTTTATAACTGAATTTGTCCAGTTGTGTATCTGTAATTCTTTACTGTCCAGGAGAGCTTCTTAAAATTCTAAGTGCTTCTTAAAAACTCAAGCTGTGGTATTGCTAGGTCAAATATGGCACTTTTGCTTGCTCCATGCTGTCCAGTATAGTGGAGGAGGTTGGTTCACTGCCTCTGAGCTGCACACACCACCCCAGTTCCAAATATGCACTGGGTCTATGTTGAGCCATTAAGCAGTTTGTCACACACTGCTTACAAACTCCATTTAAATGCTCGATAGCCTGACCTCGTCAGAGTTCATGCTGGAAGCATGGACCAGGAAGCTGGCATTTCAAAACTGTGGCTTTTCTTCTGCTACTACTGAATTAGAAAAATGTCTCTTAAAAAAGCCACAGCATGCTGCCAGCAAGCAAAGCCCATCCAGAAAAATAAATGTGGCTAAATTTTGTTTTTTAGTGTCTAGAATTGTTTCCAAGCTTTCTTAAGTTTTACATGGATTTAGTCAACTACATTGGTGCCAATTTGTAGGAGGGTGGATGCTTGTTGGTTCCTGGTTGCTCAGCCTAGAAATAATCGAACAGAAACTATATTATTTAAATCATTGCTTTGTCCATTAGCTCTAGCTTCTTATTGGCTAACTCTTACGTGTTGAGAGGAGCTGCGGGCTGCGTTCCTGCCACCCAGCTCCCGGCTGCCTGGCTGGCTTATGCCCAGAAATAACAATACACAAACTGTATTCATATAAACACTGCTTGGCCCATTTCTATTAATGTGTGTAGCATCACAAGATGCACTTACCAGGAAGATTCTAGCCTACGTCCATCCTGGGTTGGAGCTTCATCACAACTGCCCTGGAGAGCAGAAGCATGGTGTCTTACCTCACTTCCTCTTCCTCCCAGCATTCTGTTCTGTTTACTCTACCCACCTATGCTCTAACCTATGAGGCCATGCAGTTTCTTTATTAATTAACCAATGACCTTCCCACATTACTTACATATTAATTTAACCCATCTGCATTAACCTGCATATTGCTACATGGTAGTGGCTTATTGGCAAAGTTTTGGCATGTCTGTCTCTGGTACTTCCATGACTTCTCCTAACTCTGTCTTCTTTCTCCCAGCATTCAGTTTAGTTTTCCCCGTATTCCTCTATTTCCTGCACAGGATCAAGACTTTTTCTTTACCAACCAATGGTATTTACAGCATACAGAGGGGAATCCCATATTAAAACCCAGAGACAGAAATTAGGCTTCAACCTGAAGATCAGAAAAGTAAAGCAGCCAACCACTGACTTTCACCTCTTCCTCAGTCTGAAATGGCGATCCTGCCTCCAGGAATCTCAGAATGAGGCTGTGTGTGAGAGATGTCTATTTCTGCTTTGTAATCCTCTCTAGTGCTGGGATTAAAGGCATGCCCCACTACTGCCTGGTTTCTATGGCAAACTAGTGTGGCTACTGGGATTAAAGTTGTGTGTCACCACTGCCTGGTCTGTAAGGCTGACCAGTGGGGCAGCTTTACTCTCTGATCTTCAGGCAAGCTTTATTTATAAAAATACAAACAAAATATTACTACAGGAAGTTGATTTTAGAGTTTATTTGCTGAGTAGTTTGAATAAGACATTATGCCTTCTAAAATGTTAAGTTGTTTAAAAATGTTGACAAACATCACTTCATGGTGGACCACCTTACATTTCCCCTGTGTTTTCTATAACCATCCTCAATGCTAAGCTATGGCCAGGTTGAATCATCTATATGCCACTTCTTCTTTGTGTATATATACACATACACACACACACACACGTGTGTATGTGTGTGTATGTGAAGTATATATATTTCACCTTAGTAGGCAAGAAAAGAGAAGATTGCTGTCAAATTAGGGAATGTCATGAAGTGGATTGTAAAGAACCTCTGGATTAGGAGGCTAAAGGAAGGATTTAGAATGATTTGTGAGTCATTGATCTCTTTTCTTTCTAGTTACTAGGGATCAATGCTGGATATCTTTACAACATGTACCCCACCTACTTCATACATGCATTTGAAGTGGTCAGGTACAAACATCTCAATGTTGGTAGATAATTTTTATGACATATGGTCTAAATATCTGGAAGTTCCTGCATACATTCTAGCTGGATGACTTAAATAATAGAGACATTGCTACGTCAAGAAGAAAGTATTTCATTGTTGTACATCTATAAATATTGATTTTTTCTTCTATCTAATTAAGACCTGTACTATGTAGTGTAAAGATAATTGGATATAGTGCAGTATAGATCTAAAGTGAAGATTCAGTTTCCTAACACAGGATCTCAGGGAAATAATGTTGTCTTTCTGAGCCTCCATCCTGACTGTCAATTGTGAAAGAAAAATGATTAGCTTGTTTTTTCCTATCTGATTCTACTTTATGGATGGTTTCAAGGATTAAGCAAAGTTATGTATAAACACTTTAGTCTGTTTTATAGAACATAAAAGGAGTTCAACAATACTGTGTTTAAATGTTTTAAATGTACATTTTATTATTCTTCTGGGAATCTAGAGACTACATTCTTTCTCTTCATGATATTCTATGAAATACCTGAAAAACTGTATCTGCCAGAAGCCATTACTTCACCAGATGAAAGCCTGACCACCTCAAGGTGTACCCATGCTGTGAGTTGAGACCCTTTTCTCTGATTACCCATCTCTGTATTTACTTTACTTTGTCAAAGCAATCCTAAAAGTGTAGTGCCCAGTCAGGGGTCCCCATACTCCATGCATCTGCAGCAGCCATAGTTATTTAGCCGTACTTGGGAGACCTCCATTCTACTGAGGCCTCAGTTCTTTGCTGCAAAGCCCTTCAGCTGTATTATGTCCTGAGAGCAAAGAAGATGGCCTGAATTCTCCAGAGGTAGACCACTTGTCAGCATATTTTTAATTTTAATACTTCAATTATCCTCTAGTGCCTCTTTATGGTCACCATCACTTTCTGCTAATTTCTCGATTATTCTACCTAGGCAGTAGTTGAAGCCAATCTTCTCCTGAACTCCTCATTTTCATATTCCTTAACTGTAATTAGCTTTTATCAGACTCCAGATACTTCTCATCATAATCCAGTTTTTTTTTAATTGCAGACTTACTGGAAAATGGGGCAGCCATTGTCCTAGGAAGCCCTGTGGAGATGTGCTATTCAGCAGGGGAAACTTGGCTGTTTTACACTGTTCAGTCCCTAACAAGGCATAAAGTTGGTGGGAAAACACAAGAGTAGAGACTAGGCCAGCCTCTTCTGTCCTTGGCTGTCAACGATACCTAAAGCAAGTAGGATCTTTTTTCTATCATAGTGAAGATCCCACTGATCTAGATTATCTCAGATTTTCTGTGAAATAGAAACGAAATTTATTGATTAAAAAAATTTGAAAAATACAAATTCTGTATTTATGACAGGCTTTCACTGTCATAATTATTTTCCATCATTATTTTAATAATTACTTTACTAAATACATAAAAGCATGTATTTCCTTATGACATTTTCATACATATATATCATTATACTGTCTTCCTTTCCCACTCTTGCTGAAACCCTTCTCCTTTCATATTCTGTATGTGACAGAGTTCATTCTATGTATTTCTTTTTTCACTTTCATCTTTCTTCTCTAACCTTCTGTAGGTATATTCCTTCTCCATAGTTTCTGTTTTATTTTCATATTTTAAGAGAAAATATGACTTTTTTTTAGCCTGAATTATTTTTGATTGCCATTAACTTCCGCATCAGATGGGACAGTTGCAAATATGACTATATTTTCTTTCATAAAACAACCCTGTATTCCTGAAGACCTGTCTTAGACTTAGAATGTCTGGATCTACCCCAGAATGGTGCTGTGGGTCTGGCCTTTGATGGAGTCCTTGATCTTTTCCCTTCAGCCTTCTCTGCACTAGGACTGCCTTACTAAACTTTTTATGTGATGACTTGAACTTTAATATTTCCTCTAATACATAGTTATTAACCTACTTGCCCAAGACAAGATGGGGCTATTCCTACCCTATGCAGAGTTCAAGTTCCAGACTCTCTTCCCATTTCAAGGGTCCCATTACTATGGCTATTCCATCAGTGTGAAGCACTGCCTAATGTTGTGTCCAGGGTAACTCTTCATTATCGTGATTTGGTTCCATTATAGTTGCAAATATCACTTCAGAATATCTGAGTGACCTATTAATAACATATAATAATTTATTTTCCCTCAAGTCCATTTCACAGTATTTCTAGTACTTTTTGATCTAGCTAGAATGTTAATTTCTAGCAAAGAGTTTTTAGTATTGCAATATGAAATCACTCTTGCCTGTTCATAAGCTGGGAAAATAGCATTAGAACGTTCTCAGAAGGCCAACAGATGCTATACTAAAGATTTTGCTAGAACAGCACAATATTCCCAGAGCTGTTTGCTATTTTCACTTCAAATCAGACTAACACAAAATAAGTTGATTTTTCTGACCAACTCAGAGCCTCTGGTCTTCAGGAGAGTTGTCTAGATAGTCACAAATGAACTGAATCAAGCAGATCTAAGTTACATTTTCCTTTTTCTTTGTTTTGATACCATCTGCAACTGGTTTTCCTTTAGTGATGTTTTCTTCTGTTCATTGCAATCTAGCCAGTGTGAAATTCTCTGAGGTTAAAAACAGTGCATGACAATAAATGTTTAAGGGAAAAATGAGCTTCTGGATCAGAGAAAAACCATGTGGAAGGCATTCCAAGGCCTCTACTATTTTAAGTCACATGACTTGGCCTTTAACAGTGTCCATAAGTGGGGATGTATCAACTTCCCCATAATTTCTTGCTGGATTTTACCCCTCCCAATCCAGAACCTGGTTAGAGGAAGATTATGGGTCCAGAATGCCCATGCCTCAAATTAGAAGGTAGAATTTTGTGCCAGTGTTTGCAACATGACAGTGCCTTGTATTTGCAATTCATAGAGACAGGTGTACAGTAGGAGGGTTTTCTCCTGATTTGAGATTCATAAGTCCCAGAATAATTTTCAGACATGCAGGTAATTCTGAGCTTCTTTGATGCTAAACAATAATGCATATTAAATATCCTTCAGAATGCTTCAGAATCCATTATTTATGGAAAATGCAGCTCTCCCCTCCCCATGGTGCTTTCATAGCTTGTAACATAGAAAATTTTTCCTTAAACTGAGATTCAAGTTCTAACTTAATTTACACATTATTGAAAATATTACGAAGCATAAATCAGTTAAATTTTAAAAGTTCCTATATGATATTTTGAGAGCAGTCAAATCTCCTTGCTTGTCTGGACTCTTTCCCGCCTCTTGCCACAGTTCATGGCAGGCTAAATAACTGTGGAGAAAAAGCAGGTTTTCAGCTGCAGCTCAGATTACTCTGTCACCCTTCCTGCATGGCTGACAGGACCCTGCTGACATGGAGAATGAAGACAAGAAAATTACTTCATTATAGTGTGTCCTGATCAATTACAAACATCTAGGAGTTGGGTCTGTCCATCTGTTGCTCTGGCCTGGCCCTAGACACAGTTGTAGGTTATGAAAACAAGGATTGTATTGCCTTGCCTCTTTACCCCCTGGAAGTGAGAAAATTTCAAATCCCCTACCAGCATAGTTCTTCTGCAGTATGTTTCTCTTGAAATCAGTGTTTTCAAACAGGGAGGCCTTTGGAAATCATCTAATTTACTGCTTCATATCCCAATATTTCAGAGAAGACAAATGGCTCACTCAAGGTCAAAAATATTAGTTTCAGAGTAAAGTCTTGATCCTAAAGAACATATCAGGTTATAACTGTTGGAACTTAGGGATAGTAGCATATATTTTGTTTTCTCAGTAAACTGTCTTCCAATGTTCAAGTCATCAGATCCCATATTGTTCAGTTTGTGATTAGACTAGAGGGCCTGATGTCCAGATGGTTTCAGGTTGATATGGAAGAGTCATCTGCAACATCTAACACCTTCTAAACACCTTATGTTTATTCATTACTTCACAAGCCAGTACGGTTTGAAACAGTATTTTAATCAGTACTCGGAGAGGTAAAGTAACTTAGTGGAGGCCCACAAACTACTTAGTAGACTTGGTAGAGTAACCAATCAGCCTGATGTAAGAGTCTGTCTTATATAAATACTGTGCTATACACTTATACTACTAATTACCAGAAATCCTTGGGGTCAGGTGTAGTTCAAATTTATACATTTCAAATTTCAAAAAAGTGATATATCCTCTGTGTGTGTGTGTGTGTGTGTGTGTGTGTGTGTGTGAGAGAGAGAGAGAGAGAGAGAGAGAGAGAGAGAGAGATACACACATGGCATTTCTAATAAAAGAAATGATGTTTCTATAGTGAATCTTAGAAACATTGACATGATTCAGGAGAAATGAATATTATATAGGCCACTCCTTCAATGCTTCATATTAAAATTTGTGACAAAATGAGTTAAAGAGAAACACTCCATGTTCAAAGCTACTTTGATTTTAACAGTACAGGTAGTTGGCGCAGTACCTGTGTTGACATTTCTTATAAGAGCTCTCGTTTGTCTCTTTGCTTGTTGGTTTCTTTTTTTTTTTTTTTTTTTTTTTTTTTTTTTTGGATTTTCGAGACAGGGTTTCTCTGTGGTTTTGGAGCCTGTCCTGGAACTAGCTCTTGTAGACCAGGCTGGTCTCGAACTCACAGAGATCCGCCTGCCTCTGCCTCCCGAGTGCTGGGATTAAAGGCGTGCGCCACCACCGCCCGGCTGCTTGTTGGTTTCTAAAGTTGCTGTCAAGCTGGAGCCACCATTACCTTGAAACTTGTAACATGAGTGGAGGCTGGCTTGTTTGTTTGTTGGAGTTTTTGTCCTGCCCAGTACCCCACAACTGTTTAGCCCCAAAGAAAATTACACAAAGATTTCTATAAGTTATAAAGCTGATTGGCCCATTAGCTCTAGCCTCTCATTAGCTAGCTCTCACATCTTGATTAACCCATTTTTCTGATCTATGTTAACCATGTGGCTCAGTACCTTTTTTTCAGTGGGGCAGCTCACATCCTGCTGCTTCTGTGGTCTGGGCAGGAGTGGGAAGAATCAACTTCCTCCTTCCCAGAATTCTCTTGTTCTCATTACATCATTTCTGCTTCTTATCTGGTTTTCCCGCCTATATTTCCTGCCTGGCAACCAGCATTTATTTAAAACATGATTGACAGAATACAGACAATTCTCCTGCACCAGAAACTGAATGTTATAATAGTCTCTACTTGAAAGCAAACCTGACAATGACCCTTTCTTAAATACTGAAGATTGACTGACATTACAAAGGACTTTGTGGCCTTTGGCTATGTCAAACCAGTCATGGATACCCTGTTTTCCTCAAATTCTATAATGTTCCTTTAGACAATCATTTGTCCTATATCCCAGAGGTTCAGTTATCAAGCATATGTTTTGTCATTGGATAAAGGAGCTTATAACCTTAGACAATATCTGATTCAGTTTGCTCTTTGAACATTGTATCACCAGAGACTTGATTAAAATAAGATGAGTCTAGATCCAAAGCAACTACAGGCCAAAGAAGGCCTGATCAGATATATCTGTTTTGGTGAGCCATCAAATATATCAGAATCCTCTAGCTCTTTGTAAGGTCTAGCACATATCACATGAGTGTGTGTGTGTGTGTGTGTGTGTGTGTGTGTGTGTAATATTAGGATGATTTTTTTTCTCTTGATGCTGCTATCATTGGCCGTCTAATGTAGAAAAATCTGATTTTTCTTGACAGTAGGATGGTTTTTGGATTAAAAATGGTTATTCACACGTGTTCAGAACACATAGTCACTTATAATTCTCACAGCACCCCCAAAGTGAACATAAGCCCACAGCAATCTCAATGCAGCTTGGCTGGAAAAATTTGGAGTATACACAAAAACATTGCACTCTTCATAGAACAAAAAGTAAAATCTAACATCCAAATTCCTACATTCTTCAGTGTATAGCTAGTGGTTTATCACTCTACTTTTATGTAAAGCACACTGATTACAGCCTAAAAATCTCAAGTGTAGTTGGACAATGGTTGTATTTTTAATGGTTAGCCTTACCATGTGGGTTTTGAAGAACTGCAAATAGATACAAATTTATAGTTACTGAGATTATAAAATAAACAGCTAAAAAACCTGTTGCATAAATGTTTCTGTCTTGCCCAAACTTCAGTGAAATTAAATGTTAAACACAAAGTAGATATATGTAAAGACAAAGTGTTTCTGAGTTGTTAATAATTAAGAAGAGGACTAAGGTGATACAAATGTAAAATCAAACTATTGCAACATATGAAAGGTTTTGAAGCATTTAAGCTAAAATTTCTCTGGAGTAAGGCAATTTATTACATATACATTATACTACTGCTATAATTCAAGAAAACAAGACAAGATGGTTATCCAAAGAGGCCCTCTCTATAGATACTATGTAAGATGGGGTAGCTAACATAAGACATTAAAAGTCAAATCTTGATCTTGAAGAATGGATTGTGTTTGGTCTATTGGGACCTTTCAAGGTATATCAAGAATCCCTCACACCTGAACTTTCAACTCCTTTTAAATGACATTTTCTGCAACCAACATATTTTAACTAGAATTTTTCTGAAGACATAGCTGTTTATAGTTGAAATACCTATTTTTTTTACATCCCATGTTTTGTATAAGTTTGCAGTGAAATAAGAGAACAATGAACACAGTTCCTGTTCTCTGTCTACCTAGGAAGTCCTGGATGAAGTGAAATAATGTTTCTACAGTCATTATTCCAGCTTATGCAATATCAAAACATGACTTCTATGTCCTTTCTAGTACCAGTCTTTTTAGTACATCACCAAGAAAATATATTACACTTTTACTTTTGTCAATACATTTTATGAAGTTTTTAGTTACTATTTTTTATAGTAATAATTCCATGATGAGAAAGGCATTATCATTTTGAGGCTACACATTAGGAAACTGAGATCTGAAAGAGTCAATGTATTTGTCCAAAATTGGGAGTGATCAATTATACTATAATATGAGTCTGACTCTGAAGGCCCTTTCCTCTTTTGCAGTTTGATTTACATGTCTCTGTCCTTTAAGGACTGAAGAAATGTGGCTCATGTCAATGAGTATAATAGAGAGTTTCATTCCACAGTTGGTGTGTGACAATTCTGTATTTTGTCAATTATGTTTTAAATAAATGCTGATGGGCCAGTAGCCAGGCAGGAAGTATAGGTGAGACAAACAGACAGGAAGTAGTGGCAGGGCAATGAGATCATTAAAATTCTGGGAAGAAGGAAGCCCATTTCTCCCCAGTCCTGTCCCAACCACGGAAGAAGGAAGATGCGATTAGCCCGCTGAAAAAGGTACTGAGCCACGTGGCTAACATAGATAAGAATAATGGGTTAATATAAGTTATAAGAGTTAATAAGAAGCCTGAGATAATGGGCCAATCAGTTTATCATTAATATAAACTTTTGTGTGATTTCTTTGGGGCTAAAAGGCTGTGGGGAACATGTGGGAGAACAGAAACCAGGCAGGACAGAAACCTCAGTCAACACACAGTATATTAGACTGTAAGCTTTCTACCTTCCTTCATTGTATACTATAGTTTGTCAAGAACTAATGTTTTCTTTATTTTGCTTATATCCATTTTTCCTTTTTGTTTCTTTAGAAAGAGTTATAATGTTTAAATGTTGGCTTATCAAAATCATCAATCTTTTACTTCATAAATTGCTAGACTATCTCAAGAAGGTCATATTTTTCTTGCTTTTTATGTTCATCACATGATCAGAACATTTAAAAAGTAACTTTTCAATCCAAGTTTTGTCATCTTTTCAAATTTATTCATTGTTTTGTCAGGTTGATATATCAAAACTTTCCATTATTATCATTCATTTGTCATTTGCTTTTGATGAAATTCTGTGACTACAAAATAAAAATTAAAACTGCTGTCTAAAAAGTATCTTTGCATATATGTTGTGTGTGTGTGTTCTTGTGTGTAAGTGTGGGTATATGCATACCATGGTTCTTGTGTGGAAGACATAGAATAACTTTGGGTGTGCTCCTACCTTTTACCTTGTTTGAAACAAGATCTCTGTGTCATGAGCTTCTGTAGATGGCCAGTTATCTGGTCTGTGTCTTCTGAGAATTTTGGAGCCTCTGTCTTCTTCCTTTCCAGAGGAGCATTGGTGTTACAAATGTCTTCTACACCTTATTTTTCATGGGTTCTGTAGATCTAAATTAAATTCCTCAGGTTTGTGTGGTAAGTGCTTTACGTGCTCAGCTATATATCTAGCCTTGTTTGTAGATATTATTATTTATAAGGCAATTTCAAACTGTGTATCCCAAATTAGCCTTGTATTTTCTGTTCTCTTGCACTTACCTCCTGAAGACTGAGGGAGATTTCAGGAATGCACCACTATGACTGACTCATTACATACTATTGGGAATTATAAGACAGTGGTGTAAGGTCACTCCAGTCTATAGGTCAAAGAATTAAGAATATAGATATTGGGGAGCAGAGAAAGATATACATTATAGCTGAAGAGAGAGAAAATTTCCCCCTTTTGCATTTTTGTTTTAACTCAGCCCTTCAGGATTGAATAATGCCCACCCACACTGGTAAGGATAATCTTCTTTACTAAGTCTATTGCTTTAAATACTAATCTATTCCAAAATACTTTCATAGGTACAGCAGAGATCTTGAAATAACTTTGGAACAACCATCTGGGTATCCTTTATCCCAGTCACATTGACCCATACAATTAAGTTCCACAGATGCCTTTGCTTTATAGCATTATATTTAAGATATTTTGGCTTAAATATATGAATTTTAAGTTACTATAGTCTCAAATTAACTTGTAGAAAGATGATGCTTTGATGTTCAGGACGAAATGTGGAGAGAACTATGCCAGAATTTCCAAAATGATTGTTTGTAAATGTTTTCATTTAAAAGGGGTTGGGTATAAATCATTAATGGTCACAGTCAATCTCTTTTTTAAAAAGTAGGGGTGATACTATATAGAGATTAATACTTTGCATTAGTATGTACCTTCGTCTATTGATACAAATTTAAGGTCAATTTGTTATATGTATTTCTGTTCTTGCATAAGGTATTATGTTTAGATATCTCATTTAAAAATGTAATGCATAATTAAAAGCTGCAGATTAGTAGGTAGTTATTTATAATAGCCAAACTTGTAGTCATATTAGTTAGGTTTTCTAGATATGTAGAGGTATGTTTCAGTTGGATAGATAATCTTCAATACTTCAAAAACTATGGAATATGGCATTGAAAATGTTTAAAGAACTTACAACTTTTATTAACATGTCTGTTTCTGGCAGCACCGATTACTTCAGAAACATTGGTAAGTAATGAAGAAACTTGTTATGAATTTGCCGTCAGTGTCACAAAGCTAGCCATTTGGGCAAGAAACTGTTCTTGTCTGGACTGCTTGATAGTACGTTGTATGAACTGGACATGCAGAATCCACAGAAAAGTAACTGCTGAACATTCCAAAAGATGGGATGATTCTTCAGGGTTCCTGCTTCACAGAAGAAACTACCAGATATTCTGCATGATACAGAAGAAAGTGACTGACAATCTGCCAATATAGGTGAAAGAGCCTCTCAACTTTCCTGCTTCATGGGAAACTCTGCTGGATTCTATGGCCCTGTAGACTAAATATGGTTGCCCCAACATTACAGAAGAATTTTGTGTGATTGTCCAGGTATCAAGATGTCTCTGTCAATTCTAGAACTTAGGGAGTTGCTTACAATGCACTTCCTATTTAATTAGGTAATATTATATCATTTTGGGGTCTTTGAAAAGTTAAAGACAGACAGTTTTAGTTTTTTTTCCTTAGTTATGATAAAAGATAAATTAGATGTGAAGATTTCCAGATACAAACAGAATAAATATTGTAAGTGTAATTCCTGCTTGAAAGTTGTTTTGTTATTTGCAATTTTACTATGTTAAAGTTAAAACCTTACTTATTATTTAGATGGAAAAGCGGAGATGATGTGGGATATCCTTCTGTATATGTACTGCTCTTATTGGTTGATGAATAAAGCTAATTTTGTCTATATCAGGGCATAATATAGCCAGGCTGCAAGAGATATATAGAGAGTAGGCAGAGTCAGAAAGATGCCATGTAGCTGCTGAAGGAGAAAGACCTGGAAACTTTCTAGTAAGCCACAGTTTTATAGCAATACACAGATTAATAGAAATTGGTTGATTCAAGATTTGAGAGGTAGCTAGAAATATGCCTGAGTCATTGGCCAGACAGTGTTGTAATTAATATAAATTCTGTATGATTTTTCAGGTCTGGGTGGCTGGAAAATGAATGAGCAGACTTCAGTTACAATTCCTGTTTATATTATTACTAACATAAAAGAAATTACCCTTGCCCCTTATCAGTATTAGTTATAATATATCTAATTTTTTGCATATCTGATAAATACTAAATAATATTATATTACTTTGCTATATGTTCCTGTATCTATGAATGAAACTGAACATATCTTTATGTTCACTTTAATAGAACTATTTTTTATATACTGTAGTTGCTGAGTTCAGATAATAAATTTTAGGGGTAAGATGGAAAATATTATGTAAATTTGATCTTTAGATCACTTTATTCTCTTGTATTTGGGGGTACAAAGGCCTAAAAAGGCTATTATCTAATTAAGCCAGCCTGATCATGTTGCTGTTTTTTCACAGCACCACACATATGACAGGGGTTATACAAGAGATAGATTAAATATCATTTAACTAAGAAGTCATAGAGGTTACCAAAATTCATTATGAAACTGTGGGCAAGTCACTTGTATTTTGATAATCAACTCCTTACTTGGGGAGAATGGCAAGAAGGGAATGGCTCTTCTCATATTGGAGTCTTGATACATTTAGGGTAGCCAGAAGAAGTACATGATGCTTAGTTAAATTTAAAATGTTTAATGAATAATTTAGTGTTCCATGTATGTATTATCTGAAATTATTTTTTTGCTAAATTTGACAACTGTAGCTATAGTGCCAATTTTATATACACAGTTATATTTCCTTGTTAGTTTCTCTGAGACTCAGACTTCTGAAAATGGGACAAGCAATATGAAAAGGTTGTAATAGGGATGAAACAGTACAATGTTTATGAGATTACATATAAAAATTATACCAACACTTTTAAATATTATATTTGTAGTACTAGTGTTTACTTATAGTATAAGTGAATGCATAGTATAGTACATGTACATATAGTATCATAGAGGAATGCTCCTCTCCTTTTCTTGCCATTTCCATTCCTTGGGAGGTGTTTAGGAATGAGTAGGTTGTATCTTGAGTGCTGTAGTGTCATATAATGAGTTGCCATTATCCTCTCCAATATAAACATAATAATGTTTCATATTTCGTACTAAAAAGCACTTAGGTTTAAATACAATTCTTTCTGTTATATCGATAGCTTTTTTTAAAAAATAAAAGTCTGCATAGGGTAATTATTTTCCTCAAAGAGTGCCAGGAATACATTGCAGCCTTCTTCCTGCTTAACAGTGTGTAGTAATAAGAGGTCTATCCCCCTCAGATGCTTATTATGGTGACAAATCACTAGGAGAAGGGGGAAATGATTTAGTACCTGTTCAATTCCATTTATTCAGATCCTGTACATTCCAAATCTGAGACAAGCTGCCCTGTTTGGAGGGCAAATGGGAAGAGGTGGTTTGGAGGGAGTGGTACTGGGGCAGTTTTCCACCTGGATATCATTTCCAAATTGCAGGCAAGTAATTAATTTTTTTTTATTACTGGAGTTTGATCATCTCCCTACCACCACCACCTCTCCCCAAATAGCAATTCTCTTGTCTTCCCATCCAAGTTAGCCCTGCTATAAGTTTAAGAGCATGAAAGCAAATGTGGGGAGGAGGTCAATGTGCAGGGCACCCAGCAGGTTTGATGTGTCAGTGAATAAATGATGGGATCACATCTGGAACAGTTTGGTGAATAAATAAAATGTGAAACCTCATATATCACTGCCCACCTTCCAATCTGTAAGGGAAAGAGCAAATAAATTCTCTAATGACCTTGTAAAGCACACAAAAGATATTGAATAAACTAGCAATTTTGTGACTAAAAGTGTCCATATTAAGTCATGAATTTCAGAATAGGAAAATATGTAAAATATAGATTGAGTTTTCCTCGTAAAGTGCTGTTTCATTTTATGTGTTATTTATTAGTCCATGCTTATATAGCTCCAAATAACATAATTTACATTTTAACTTAATGTTATGGAAGCTTTCTTCCTTTTGATATATTCCCAGAGGAGTTTTATATTTAAACCCAGGGAAGATTAGTTTTGATTTTTATAGCTTTGTCTGCCAGATTTTTGCCATCTTCAGCCACCATTAACTTATTGATATTTCCAGTTCCATTAATATTTAGACTTTTTTGAGACATGAGGTTAAGAAAGTTCTATCTTCCAGGTATTAATTAGAACTAAAGTCTAACTCCTGGTTCCTTTTCCTCAGGACTGATTGTGAAGGAGTTGAAAGCTGACAGTGACTTCGTGTGGCTCTGTCACAGAACTATCACATATACCATATACTTGAGAATATCATGTGTGAATTTCATATTCCACAGCTTATTGGTGAGCAGGTAGTGTCCTAATCACTGCCACTAACATCCAGTGTGACCTCAAACAAGCCACTTCTCTCCTTCCCTCTAGTACCCCAGTTCTGGCTGCTCTTGATTCACTGATTTGTCACTTTAAACAAGTAACACCTATCTGAACAACAGGAAAGTGTTCTCATGGTATTGAGCGACAGTGGGAAGTAAAGCCCTTTCATGTCCTTTGGTGAACATAAGAGAGGAGAAAAGATTGTTGAAACATAAATTTGGTGTTTTCTTTCGTTGAAAAACAAAAAAACCCCAAACAAATAAAAATATGTATCACATATTCACAGGAAGCTCTGTGGGTAAAAGTATTAACTGAAAACCATGTTTACATTTCAATCAATCGAATTCAGGATTGTTAACTACAGTAGGGATATTGTGGAATAGCTTGCTTAATATAGCATTTACTGGACCACTGTTGTTTCATGACAAGTCTGAAGACAAGTGGAACCAGACACCTACTTTCCCTGTCTCTTCCCAGCTACTGTCTTGGGGTCACTTGCCAGCCACCTACCCCTTTTCTTTCTCCAGCTACTTCTGTATGACTCCTTCCTAGAAGTAAACTATATCTTTATTGAGGATAAGTGTCTTAGAAACTTTTTTCAGACATTTGGAGGAGGAGAATGTGACTTTCTTACTTTCTTTAAGATTTACAAAGGTGACTGATACTCAGTTTTCATACTTGAGAGTCTTTTCTCAGTTGCTGTGGGAGGATTCAGCAATGTCACAATGAGGCTCATGGTCATGGCTTTTGGTTTTCTTACCTTTTACAGGTACTGAACACATCTGCAAATATTCAGTGAAGTATGTAATCCGACAGTTTTCTCCTGAAATGACAGATAGTTAAGTCCTATAATTGTACAACACTTGAGTACTTACAGGTGTATTATGGTTATCACCAGCACTGGACTGCCTTAGTAACAAATTACATGCAGATTTAAAGTTTGGTAAGGATGCTTGAATGAAATACCCTTCAATTACGGCATTGTTTATCTTCTATGCCTTCAAATAGGAAACTCTTAGACTTCTTTTCAAGTGTATTTTGTCACCCTATGGGCCCCAAAATTGTGTAGCCCAGAAGCCCTGGGTCAGGAACCTGCATTTTGATGCTGGTTCATAGAGTTGTGATCCAAATAGCAATAGCCAGTTTTCTGCTTTTCAAAAGTATCTGTGGCTGGGACAAGATCTCCCTCTCTTCCTTGTCTGTCAGCCTTTATGGACACATTAGGATCCTCCATTTGTGTTTAGTTGGGAAGCAGGTTAAAGCTGAAACCCAATTGTGGATTTTGAGGTTCATATTTAGTTTTGCCATTCATCGGGCATTTGATTTAGGAGACAATGTTCATCAGAAGCTGTTGGGTAATGTGAAAATCCATGGAGAGAGATCTAAATCTAAATGCTACCTCTGTTTCTGATGGCCTAGTGAGTCTGGACAAAGCATATGATGTCCTTTCCTTGTTAAAAGAAGTGGAGATAAAACTGTCTTCCAGACTGAGTTGCACAGATTGAAATGAATTTTGTGATATATTTAAGCCTGTGAACTATCATACCATTCTTTACACATGTCTATCCCTTGGTCGTTCACAGGGACTCTTATTTCATATTGATCCTGTAAATCGGTCTTTCTTGTGAAAGTTATACTGCTTCTTATGAGGAAATAGTTCATATAAGCAGATCCTGTGATTACATATATAGAAATCCATGTGTTGAATTAAAGCATGAACAAAACTTTATTTATTACATTAAAAAATCATTGAAAATGGCTAGCAATCAGGATGAACAATTTTCACAGCTTTAAATTAATTCCAGGGAAGTGTACCTGTTCTCACTCAGTGTGACTGGTTGTAATGTCCACAGAATCAGAAAAGAAAGAATGACAGTAAGTGTCAGCGGTAAGAATACTTCTGTGAAGATACAGAGTTCAGAACGTGCTTCGCATGTACCCCCAAAAGAGCAACACTGCTGGAAAAGTTTTATATGGTGTTGGCAGATGCTATTATTATTATTTTGTTGGCAAGTTCTTTAGACAAACCAAGGGTTAGTAATTCCTTGCCTATTCCTTGTACATTGAAGGAGAAAGTTCAGCCTACACAGAGCAGTGGCAGCATATCTGACCAAGGATACCAAGCAGGGAACATATTTGTAGAATGTGGAGTGTTTGCAGAGATTTGCTGCTGATCTTTCTTTCAGCCAAACCCATAAGTTTAGATAAATGCCAGGACCTGAGAAATGGCTCATCAGGTTGAGGTGTCTGATACCAAGCCTGATGTCCTGAGTTCAATTTTTGCAAACCACACAGTAGAAGAGAATGGACCCTTGGAAGCTATCCTCTGACCCCTAGAATATACTGTGTTGTGCACACATACATCTACACACATGCACAAACAACAAACAAATAAAACATTCAGAAAATATCTGGACTATATTGCTGTGTTTACGACTTTCTGTGAAACAGTTGACTCTTGGAAGTTAGCCTTGTGTAAAGTGATTATACCACTTTCTGTTGAACAAGAATTGTGATCTTACTCTGAATTGTCTCCCAATGTCTGAGAGATATGGTGAATCTATAGGACATGCTAGAAAACATTCTTTAAATGGATGATATAAAATATATGCCATTAAAAGAGAAATCAATAATTAAAAATACTTGTATAGTGTTTTACAAACTCCTGGTATACTAACACACACACACACACATATATATATATATATATCTTCATAAACAAGTTGTAAATCAGAAGTTTCTTTTTAGAGAAGTTGGTATATTTGCCATTTTGAGCTATGCTTATCTACTGTACTTTGATTTGCAAATATTAGAACTTTTATATCCTGTTATAAGTACTATTGACACTATTCTGGTTTACTATCTATGCTCATTAATTGTTAGTCCTAAATCAGCTAAGAATTGGCAATATCAACAGTATCACTTTTTTCTTATCCAAGCTGTCAGTTCAAAGGTAAATTAGCCCTGCAAGAAGAGGATTAGCCCTGTGCCAGATGGTAGACTAAAACGGATCTAGTCCTTTCCTCCCCTCTCCTCCTCTTCCTTATCCTCCTCTTCTTCTTTGTTCTCCCCATCCTCCTCCACTTTCTTTTCCTTTTCCTCTTCTTTGTTCTCTTCTTCCTCTTCTACATAGTATGGTGAAAAGCACCATTTTCCTATGGGATGTTCCTTCATGGACTTGTATATTTTCATTGTTGTTATAACTAATTTCCTGTGTGACCCAGATCAAATCATTTGTTGATTTTGAACTTTAGTTTTCTCATTTATGAAAATAATCTCTTGAGATTCCTTCTAGTTTGATAGATTTGATTTGTGACAGTGTTAAAATTTTTTCATCATAGAAACTCTAGAAAAAATAGATTATTTGACATTTTCTAGTCCAGGGTTGGAAACCTGAATTTTCGAGTTGCTTTGTGTTCAGGGCTAAGTTAGTTAGAATGTCATAGTATGAGGGAGAATAAAATGTCTGCCTCATAGGGTTAATGCAAAGCATCAACCAGAGAATATTTGCTACTTTATTTCTCAGTGGGTTCTATAACAGATTTATGAGGGCTTGGTCATATGTACCTAGTTCAGCATATGACCCAAATTAGGCCCTCAGAAACTTACCAGGACGGTTGTTAATAATGCCCTATTGGTTGTCTCGAATAGTTCTTTCAATGCAGGTGTGTCAAATTAGGCTGTTTCCTGGAAAAGACACAATACATTGACATTGTCTAATATCACTAACCTGTGGTAGAACTCTTATTTTGCAATTGAGACAGATGATCTTTCACCTGCTTCACCTAGAAGTGATATTGAGACATTTTCCTTCAGTATCCCAACGTCATGATAAAATGTCAGAAATAATTTTATTCTTTTGATTTTTTATTAGAGAAACACACAGGATTAGTGTTGTTTGAGAAAAACAAAGGATAACATACTCATGTGTTAATTTCCCATAGCCCCGGAAATAAACAATTCAACTTGATTTTTCTCATGGCTTCATTTCTTGGATAAAAAGTGAAAATTGATACCAAATGAGGCAATTGGTGTTGTTATTAATGAAATTGTTTTACAGATGTTATAAAGTTGCTGGTTTTGAAGAATAATGTCTTCTAAAACATAATTACTTTCAGATCTGCATACCAGTGATACATGTTTGTTGTTTGTTTTTCTAAAGCATGAAAAATATAAGAAATACACACACACACACACATACATACATACATACTTTGGATTTTGTTAGCACATGGGGATAAAGGAAAGCTATGGTCTGAAGAGAGCTGACTCTTGTTTTCATGTAGCTGACTCTTTTCATGTATTTTTGTTTTTAAGAGTTTTTGGAGGCTGTATGTGTTGGGGTATACTCATAGTTTGGGCTAGTGACTGGGGGGTATTGCACTCTGTGATATTGCAACACTTCCATCTCAAAACAGAAAGTTTCAGGTGTGCTCTCTTCCATCTCAGAACAGGCTTGTCAAATGATACATGTATCTAATCTTGAAGTACTGGATTTGGGAGTCCTTAGACATGATTACAAATTGTCTGACTTTCCAGGTAGATTGCTAAGGCCCATACATTCTATGTTGTCTCTTCCTTATCCCAGGAGAAAGACTGATCTCTTCTCAGCATGAATGTCATTGTTATTGAACCATTTCTAGACCTTAAGCTATGGCTTCCTCTCACCAACAGGGTCAGCCCCATGCTGTCTAAAACCTTGTTTCTACTAACATCATGTGAGTTTATTGCTTTGCAGAAAAAAAAGATTCATCTTCAGGTTCCCCTGGGTTGTCAGCAGCAGAGAAACATGTTTCATGAGTATTCAGATTTCTAATAGTGGCAGGGGGATTGATGGAAATACAGGCAATCAGATCAAATCTGCTTCTCTTAAAAAATATGACCAGGGAGGAGAAGGGATAGGCTCACAAGAACCATCTTTGTTCTGTTATGGTGGGACATTGTCATGGTCAGGGGTCTATTTCTTAAAACATTCCCATAACTTTAAATTTTGAAAGCAAGAAAAGAGGGGAAGGAAAGTTTCCTGTTATAGTCCGCCAAGGCAAACACATAGTCTGTCCCCTAGAAAATAGAAATCACAGGATCTCACAGACAGTCCCAAGGGGATCATCACAGGCCTGAAATGAAAAACAATTGTTCTTGCAGAGCGTGGGAATATGAAAAACAAATGTGGTACCTTCCCCCAATGCCTGCTGACCTTGATTGAGATGATTTATTAGAGCACTAGGCAGAGGGCAAAACTGACCTTAGGGACTGGTTAATTTCATGTTTTAGTTGCTGATAAATAAGTCAGTCTTAGACAAAATGTACTTAACTTTTTCTATGAAGGTTTCATTTGTGGGGAAAAAACCATTATTTAAAATATCTGGTAGATTTAATACCAAATCTACTGTTGCTGTCTGGGTCTGGATATCACAATTATATGAAATAGTTTCCACAATAAAGACTCCCATAGCAAAGTGAATTTGGAAAAGTATTGATTGGGAGGTTACGTTCAAGTAGTTATCATCTACAAGAAACCATTCCAGAATGACACTACTATTCTAACAATTAGCCTAATAATTGGGCTAATTAACCAATCTGAACTACATTCCTTATCTCAAATTGAACTATAGTTCCTCTCTGGAGTCATCTTAGCAATGTTTTGGCTGGCCTATGAAGAATGGATGGCTGAAAGAGTTCTATGTTCTTCATATTGTATGGCAGTCATTGTAATTCTTACTTATCACAAGTTTTGAAGACTGATACCGTTCCTGAACTATGTTTTTGATATGATTATTGTGGGATCCTGTCATTGCCAGAAATCTGAGTCAATTATATAGTGCTGTCCTAGTTTCCTCTGTTGCTGTGAATTCCATGACCCAAAGTAACTTATGTAGGGAAAGGGTTATTTGGCTTGCACCTGCAGCTAACAATTAATCAATGAGGGAAATGAGGGCAAACACTCAGGCAGGAACCTGAAGCAGAAACCATGGAGGGATATTGCTTACTGGCTTGATTCTTTTACAACTAGGGCCACCTGCCCACCCAGGTGCAGCACTGTCCACAGTGGTATGTGGCCTCCCACACCAATCATTAATTAATAAAATGCTCATAGACAAATCTGATGGAGACAATTCCTTGACTGAGGTTACTTCTTCCAAGGGACTAGTTTTTGTCAAGTTGATCAAAACAAATCAGCACAACTGTTTTGTCCTAGGAAATTCCCTTAACTTAGTAGACAGAAATGATCCACATATTTCTTAAAGTAGTTTTCTAACTAATGTAAGTGTATTTAGAAGAAAGCCATGTCTTTTCTTATTGTCACAAAAGCAAAAACCTTTGGGGTAACCTATCCTCAAATTTCGATTGTATACATAAAGATTTCCAGCAGACTACAGCACATTAAGATGAGGATTTAGTAAGAGAAATAAGAGTTGAAGGAGAAAAAGGTCTTGCTGATGATTTAACAGCAAGTTAGAAACAGAAGCCAGAAGCCTGTCTTCATGTACTTCGTCCCTTCACTCATACTCATATCCGATTTCTCATCTGTGCTAGAATATAGAACTTTTGCACATCTGGTTGTATAAGGTAACTAACCATCATCTCTTTGACTCTAAACTAGCTTCTGTCAACCAAGCATACCAGTATTCACCTAACATCATTTTTATAATCCTTGATAATTTGATAATGATTTGTTCAATTTAATATTATAAATTAGGGAATGAAGATGTTGGTGAGCACTCTGTTCTCTGAGTCTACTTCCTGTACCTTAACCAGCTATCATTTGGCTTTCTTTCTTTCTTTCTTTCTTTCTTTCTTTTCGTCCTCCCTTCCTTCCTTTCTCTCTCTTTTCCTTCTTTCATTAAAAATAGATTTTCCCCATACAATATATCCTGATAATTGTTTCCCCTTTCTCTACTCCTCCTTTTTCTTACCACCTCCCCTTCCATCCAGATACACCCCTTTCTGTCTTTCATTATAAAACAAACAAGAATCTAAGGTATAGTATATAATAAATATGATATGATACAATATAGTATAATATAATATAATATAATAAAACAAAACAATCAGAAAAGTGCTGGGGGATAATGCTATTGTACACTTTTAGGATTTGTCACTTGTATTGGTTTAATAAAACACTGATTTGCTAGTAGCCAGGCAGGAAGTACAGGTGGGCCTACCAGACTAAAAAATTCTGAAAAGAGGAAAGGCAGAGACACAGTCACCAGCCAGATGGAAAGGAATTAAGATGAGAATGCCTCACTGATAAAACATCCCAAATTACATGGCTAAAAACAGACAAGAATTATGGGTTAATTTAAATTGTATGAGCTAGTTAATAATAATCCTGAGCTAATAGGCCAAACAGTTTATAACTAATATAATCCTCTGTGTGCTTCTGGCTGTGGGGCTGGGTGGTACAGAAGCTTCTGTTAACAGAAAAGGACAAAAAAAAAACAAAAGAAACGACGCAAGAAACAGATATAAACACAGAGACCCACTTATACACACACAGGAATCACATAAAAACACTAACTTGAAGCATATATATATATATATATATATATATATGCATGGAACTATAGGGTAATAAATAAAGTTATATAAAATTTAGATGTAAATGTAAAATGTAAGCAAGACAAGGTTGAGTTTGTTCTCATTGATCATATACTCCTGAGCATGGGGCCTACTCTTATGAGCAGTTTGTTTCCCCAGTGAGATTCCCTTGGAGAAAACTAATTTTTCATTTGCAAGTGGCTATCTGTTTCAGACAGATGGGGGCATAATTTCTTTTAAGGGGAGAAGTCATTTACTCCCACTTTACCTGGTCTTCTCTAATGGTTCAACTTTGAAGAAGCTGCTTCATCGTGGTTGTATTGGTGAGATTTCTTCTCTTAATGTATTATTAATGCCTCTGCCCTCTCAGTCTGTCTTTCCCCAGCCTCACTAAGTCTTTTGGTAGCCTACAATTCTGATTAGCTTCAGACGTGCCTCTTAGTGAGAGTTTTAATGGTGTCAATTCTATCTACTGACCATAGTTTCTGACTTGTGACTGTACGCCTGGACATCTCTGTTCTTTGTTTCCATATTCAATTTGACAGTTTGATTTGTAATATCTTTGGGCAAGGACTTTGCTTTGTGATGCTTGGAAATTGTATTTCCATTTATTCCATTCTCTCAATAAGTGCTCTGGACAATATTCATAACATTTGTCTTACTTAAATGGATAAAACCACTGCCAAGACCTCACTCTGTCTTTTATTTTGGTTTTTGTGGAGGCACAAAGCACAATTTATGAGTCCCAAAACACTGTACTGTGGTGGGATTGCTTTAGCTCATGATACCCTTACCGGTAGCAAGCCTGACTTTGACCATTAACACTATCAGGAGAAGCTCTTGTAGACCTTGGGTTTTGAGTTTCCTGGTAATGTAAAAAACAAAAACTATTATAAGATATTCATTGCTGCTACCTATATAGAAAAGATTCAGGAAGAAATAGACTACTCAACAATGAAGAAAATGGTTTGATGCACTTTGGCACATTCACTTAAGAAACCACACAGCCTTTAAAATTATATTGATGATATAGCAATAGGCAGGGCAGTCCTTGATAAGAAAAAGAGACAAGCTATGAACTTATGTGTACAACATTCATAACTGGGAAAGGGCAGTAGGTTTATGGAGAAGAGCAGAAAGAGAATGTAAAGCTGAAAATAGTTATAACCCAAATACCCACTCCATTATATCTCGGAGGCATTCTCTGCATGGAATTTCATTTACTACTTACAGCAATGCTAAGAGGTCAGTCATATCATCACACTTATTCTTCAGTGAGCACAACTGAAGCTCAGTGAAGCTATGTAGCTACAGGTCACATTTCTTGGGAAGAGGAGAATCAAGGGTCAAAAACTGTCTCTCAGCTATAATATCATGTTTGAATCATATAGTTAATAGAAGAACTAGTGGATTCTTTTGCTTTTTGTCAGAGTGTAATGCAATTCATTCTAAAAACAATAAACAATTTGAAAAGCAAGAAATTTTTGCAATTGTGAGTGTGTGAACCTTTTGTGAACTTTATTTACTTTCTTTTTTCTTCTTCTGTATATGTTCTAATCTTTACACATTTAGTGAATTGGCATATAACCTTTACTTTAAAAAGTAAAGAAGAGAATGAAACAGAAAAAAAGAAGGAAGATATATAGGAAAGTGTAGAAAATCCATCCTTTATTATATGTACCCTTTTAGAAATACACAGCAATTTGGGATGAACTCTCCCCCACAACTTTTGTCCTAGGTGTTCTGCTTTTATTTGTTTCATTTCCTAGGACTAGTTTGACTATCATATCTGAGAGGGCTATACCACCCATTGTGCTTTTAACACTACTTCAACGATAAGAATACTTCAAGACATGTCTATTTTTATTGTCCTTGCTCAGCTTGTTTGAGAGATTATGTTGGTGAAACTTTATGGGCATGGCTTATGACATTCCTCAGAAGCACAGTCTCAGATAAAAGTACCTGATCCTGTGGATCTTGCAAATTTTTTATCCTCTCTTCTGCAATGTTCTCAAGCCTTAGGTGTAGGAGATGTTTTATACATGTACTCATTGGGAATGGGCTCCGGACTCTGCTTTGTGCCAGGATGAAGACCACAAGGCCTCAATTCTACACAAAGAATTAGAAACAACTAAGAAATTCTGAAAGTGGGAGAAATAGTGTCCCTAAAGAAAAAGCACGTGAACTTGTTAACCAAGTACGAATGGTAAGATTTAAGAACATACCTGCAAGTCATAGTCTACAGACTGAGCAGCATATATATATATATATATATATATATATATATATATATATATATGGCACATTCAGGTAGCAACAATGAAAAAAGAGGTCACGAACTTGAAAGAGAGCAAGAAAGGATATATGTGAGCATTTTGAGAGAGGAAAGGGAAAGGAGAAAGGCTATAACTATATTATACTATGAGAAAAAGAATAAAACTAAAAATTTAAAAAAGAAATGAAAAAAATCTTTTAAGATCTTAATCCCTGAACTCTTTTGTTTTGAAATATTAATTCTTTGAGAAGTTTATAAATGTATTTTGATCATATTCAGCTCCTTCCCAAGTTCTCCCCAAATCTATCCCCACTGCTCTACCCACATAACTTTGAATCCTTTTTATTATTAAACCCATCAAGTTCAATTTATGCTGCCCATATAGTCTTGAATGTGTTTGACTATCAACTAAAATATCATTGACTTACCATGGGGTACACTCCTAAAGAAACCTGATTCTCCCTTTCCCAGGAGCTAACAATTACCAGTCAAACCTCTGTTGGTTATAGAACTTTGTACCCGCCTTTCATCTCCATGCTGGTCTTTGCTCTAGCTTTATCTTGTACAGTTCTTGTGAACACTCCCACAACCACTGTGGCTTCATATGTACAACCGTTCTGCATCACTGAAAATCATTGTTTCCTTGTAGTCACCCACCACCCCACCTATTAAAATTTCTGAGTCTTGGGAGGAGGGGAGTAATATAGATATCTCATTTAGGGATGAGAATTCTACAGTCTTTTAAAAAGTTTCTTTATCTTGGCCAGTTGTAGGTCTCTATGTTATTGTTTCAAATAGAAGCTTCACTGCTGAGAGTTGAGAGATGCATTTATCTGTAGGTTTGACAGTAAATCAGTTGTTTTATTAATATTATAGTCATTTACAAATCAATAGTAATAAGTTTTTCATTATAGTCTGTGTCCTGTCTATCCATAGGTTCTTGGACCAATAATGGTACCAGATATGAACTTTATCTGGTGGAAGGAACCTTAAATCAAAACAGAAAGTGAGCCGGGCTTTGGTGGTGCATGCCTTAATCCCAGCACTCGGGAGACAGAGGCAGGCAGATCTCTGTGAGTTCGAGGCCAGCCTGGTCTACAAGAGCTAGTTCCAGGACAGGAACCAAAAGCTACAGAGAAACCCTGTCTCGAAAAATCAAAAAAAAAAAAAAAAACAAAACAAACAAAAAAAAAAAACAAACAACAACAACAAAAAAAACAGAAAGTGATAGGTTACTCCCATGATATTCATATCACCATAGCACCAGTAGATTCATCTTGACATGCCAATCATTAGTGGAATTTCCAAGCTTCATATCTTGGTGAGATTGGTGATTACTTTTTTCTTCCAATAGTGTGTATAGTACCTTATTACACTTTGAGATAGCTCTTCAGAAGGGATAAAGCTTCCTGGTCAGTATTGCCTTGATTTCTCCATGTTTTATGACTTAAGTATGTGATATATTTAGCAATAAAGTCTTACCATCAAGTTTCAAAGAATACCGAATAGCATTGACAATATTATATAATGTTTGAGGTTCTACTGTAGTAAGACAAGCGGCGGGCTGTGTCCCATCACCCGGCTAGCTTACACCCGAAATAATCACTCGGAAATATGTATTAATTTAATTACTGCCTGGCCCGTTAGTTCTAACCTCTTATTGACTAACTCTTACATATTTTTTAACCCATCTCCATTAATGTGTATTGCCACTTGACTGTGGCTTACCGGCAAGAGTCTAACTAGCATCCATTTTGGAGAGGAGAACCATGGTGTCTGCCACTCTGTCTTCTTCCTCCCAGAATTCTGTTTTGTCTACTATGCCCACCTAAGTGCCCTATCAAAAAACCAAGGCCGTTTTCTTTATTCAACCAATGAAAGCAACACATAGAAAGAAGACCCTCCTACACCATTTCCCCTTTTTCTGTTTTAAAAAAAAGGATTTCACTTTAGCATAGTAAAATTACAAATAACAAAACAGGTATCAAGCTAGAATTATAGTTACAATATTTAGATCTACTTTATCTTTTATCATAACAAAGGAAAACTATAACTATCCATCTATTCTTCAAGTCCAACAAACACTCCAGAAGGATATAATATTACCTAAGTAAACAAAAAGCAAGCAACTTCCAAAACTCTAGAAATGAATGAGACATCTTGCTGTCTATACAGTCACCCAAAGTTCTTCTGTACCATTGGGGCATCCATCTTCAGCCTACAGGCCCATAGTATCTAGCAGACATTTCCACGAAACAGGAAAATTCAAAGACAGTTCAGTCATTTTCTTCTGTATCCTGCAGAATGTCCCACAGACTCTTTCATGAAGCAGGAATGCCGAAGGACCATCTCACCTTTAGGCAAGTTCAGCAGTCCTCTCTCTGTGGGTTCTTAGTGTCCAGTTTATTCAACCATCCAGGCAAGAGCAATTTCTTGCCCAAATGACTAGCAAACTCCATAGGGAGCCTCTTCTTTGCCCCATCTTCCTCTTGAAGTAGCTGGTGCTGCCAGGAGCAGACGTATCTTATTGTCATGAAAACCCTAAGTTATTAAAACAGTAAGTGTCATATTCTGTAGTCTTTGAAAGATAGAAGAATGCCTATTTAACTGAAATATATCTCTATATATCTAGAAAATCTAATATGACTACAAATGACTATTATTGATAATTATCCTTTAACAACCTATATTTCCTAATTATACATTACATACATACAATCACAATACCTTAATCAAGATCAGAAATACATATAACAAAATTGATCTTAAATTTATACCAATAAGTCAAGATTTACACTAATGAAAATTATTCATACCTATATCATATCTCCTTTTAAATGTAAAAGAACATTTATTAACAATATTTGGGAATATGGGTGCAGTTTTTTCTCTCCAAACTGCTTCATGCTGTATGGGGGCACTGTTATTCAGGTCTTTCATGATATAACCTGTGTGCTAGGTTCCTCTCAGTCAGCAGTTGAGCAAAGTAATTTTTGAGGGTATTCACAGCAACCTTTCAGGAGGGCATGGTCTATCATACCATATTGGTCTAAATGCAATCCATAGGGTCTCATCTTCTTTGAAAACAAAAGAAGAACCTCTTTTTCCAAAGCATCATATCCTTAGACCCATATTTGGGAGTCACAATACCTTTAGAACTTATATGTTGGTTTAGTTTGGAAGCCCATACAATGAAATATTTTTCTGTACTTAGCTCCTTCACAAAAAAATTAAAGAAAACATAAAAATACACAGAATCCAGTCTCTCTGTGAATTTTCCATTTTTATGTGGCTTATTTTTTATTTCTTTTAATCTGTAACTATCTGTACTCTGTCTCTTTAAAGACTTAACCTTTTTTTAAAGCATTAACTTTACATTATACGTTTTTAATATTCTTTTTCTTCTCTCTCCCAAGCCTATGTACGTCTATCTAATACTATGAACCATTTAGAGGGCCTCTATGTCTGAATCTGTCCTATAATCTGTAATTCTTTACTGTCAAGGAGCACTTCTTAAAATGCTAAGCACTTCTTAAAAACTTAAGTTGCGCCATGTAGAGGTAATAAAGTACTGCCTGTTTCCTGCCCAGTCTAAACCTTAACTGTGCTGTTATTATGATAATTACAAGAGTTCCTGCCTGAGAGCAGCACAGTTCAGCATGGCCGAGCCGCTCCTGCCTCAGAGCCATTTGGTGCCCCTGAGCTGTGTACAGTTCCAGGCACACAGCAGTTCCATCAAGCAAGCAAGTCATAGCACTTTACTCACAAAACCCCATTCAAAAGCTCTGCCTCCCTCAGGAGCCAGACAGAGATCTTGATGGCAGCACAGCCTAGAAACTGGTATTTAAAAACCACTACTTTCTAGCAGACCTGATCCCACTGCCTACCCAGGCAGGAAGAGCTGAGCCATGGGCATGGTCTCAACCACTTTCCTTCTGACCCCGAGTGGGCACAGAAACATCTGGGCCTACAAAAGCTCTGTAGCAGGAGTTTGCACCGGTGGCAGGGCCCAGGAAGCCTTGTTTTAAAATGCCACTATTGCTGAATCAGGAATCTCTCAATAACACACCCTAGCAAATAGTGAAAAGCTGTGTTAAATTCTCTTTCCCTTTTAAGCCCTCTCAGGTTTTCAAGTGGATTTAGTCCATCACATTGGATACCAATCTGTAGTAAGACGAGCAGCAGGCTGTGTCCCATTGCCCGGCTAGCTTACACCCAAAATAATCACTCGGAAATCTGTATTAATTTAATTACTGCCTGGCCCATTAGTTCTAACCTCTTATTGGCTAACTCTTACATATTTTTTTAACCCATCTCCATTAATGTGTATTGCCACTTGACTGTGGTTTACCAGCATGAGTCTAACCAGCATCTGTCTCAGAGAGGAGAGCCATGGTGTCTGCCACACTGCCTTCTTCCTCCCAGAATTCTGTTCTGTCTACCATGCCCACCTAAGGGCTGACTTATCAAAAGGCCAAGGCAGTTTTCTTTATTCAACCAATGAAAGCAACACATAGAAAGAAGACCCTCCTACACCATTCTATTGGGCCTTACTAGCCAATAACTCCAAAAAGGAAATGCGTTCCTGACACTGGGCTGTTATTTGTTAGCCTGTGGTATCTAATAGGGGCATTTGTTGCCCATAATGGGGTATTTTAGTCACTGGTCTATTGCTATGAAGAGACAACATGACAAATGCAACTAATATAAGATAAAGTATTTAATTGGGAGCTTGCTTACATTTTAGAGTCATAGTCTATTTTTATCCTTATGGGAAACATTGTAGCAGGCAGGCATGGTGCTGAAGAAGTATGTAAGAGCTACATCTGGATCTGTAAACACACATACACAGACACACAGGGAGACACACAGAGAAAGAGAGAGAGAGAGAGAGAGAGAGAGAGAGAGAGAGACAGAGAGAGGAAGAAGAAGAAGAAGAAGAAGAAGAAGAAGAAGAAGAAGAAGAGGAGGAGGAGGAGGAGGAGGAGGAGGAGGGGAGGGGAGGGGAAGGAAGGAGAAGAGAGGCAGAAGGAGGGAAGGGGAGGGAAGAAAATCAATATAGGCCTGACATGGCTAGCTCTAGAGGCAAAGCACACCCATAATGACATACTTCCTCCAAGGCCATACCTACTCCAACAGGACCACACCTCCTCCAACAAGGCCAAACTTAATAATCCTTCTAGTTTTTTCAAATAGTGCCACTCCTTTGTGACTAAAGATTCCAATCTATGAGGCTATGTGGACCATTCTTATTCAAACCACCACATAGGGCATTCTAACTCTATCTATCTATCTATCTATCTATCTATCTATCTATCTATCTATCTTTCTATCTATCTTCTTTTTTTTAAGGTTTTGTTTTTTTTTAATTTATTTATTTATTAAGGATTTCTGCCTCCTCCCCACAACCGCTTCCCATTTCCCTCCCCCTCCCCCGATCAAGTCCCCCTCCCTCATCTGCTCGAAGAGCAATCAGGGTTCCCTGACCTGTGGGAAGCCCAAGGACTGCCCACCTCTATCCAGGTCTCATAAGGTGAGCATCCAAACTGCCTAGGCTCCCACAAAGCCAGTACGCGCAGTAGGATCAAAAACCCACTGCGATTGTTCTTGAATTCTCAGTATTCCTCATTGTCTGCTATGTTCAGCTAGCCCAGATTTATCCCATGCTTTTTCAGACCTAGGCCAGCTGGCCTTGGTGAGTTCCCGATAGAACATCCCCATTGTCTCAGTGTGTGGGTGCACCCCTCGTGGTCCTGAGTTCGTTGCTCGTGCTCCGTCTCCTTCTGCTCCTGATTTGGACCTTGAGATTTCTGTACGGTGCTCCCATGTGGGTCTCTGTCTCTGTCTCCTTTCATCACCTGATGAAGGTTAATAATATTCAGGAGGATGCCTATGTGTTTGTCTTTGGATTCACCTTCTTATTTAGCTTCTCTAGGAACACGAATTATAAGCTCAATGTCCTTTATTTATGGCTAGAAACCAAATATGAGTGAGTACATCCCATGTTCCTCCTTTTGGGTCTGGCTTACCTCACTCAGGATAGTGTTTTCTATTTCCATCCATTTGTATGCAAAATTCAAGAAGTCATTGTTTTTTACTGCTGAGTAATACTCTAATATGTATATATTCCATACGTTCTTCATCTATTCTTCCGTTGAAGGGCATCTAGGTTGTTTCCAGGTTCTGGCTATTACAAACAATGCTGCCATGAACATAGCTGAGCATATACTTTTGTTGTATGATAGGGCCTCTCTTGGGTATATTCCCAAGAATGGTATTGCTGGATCCAGGGGTAGGTTGATCCCGAATTTCCTGAGAAACCGAAACACTGCTTTCCAGAGTGGTTGCACAAGTTTGCATTCCCACCAGCAATGGGTGAGTGTACCCCTTTCTCCACAACCTCTCCAGCAAAGGCTATCATTGGTGTTTTTGATTTTAGCCATTCTGACAGGTGTAAGATGGTATCTTAAAGTTGTCTTGATTTGCATTTCCCTGATGGCTAAGGAAGTTGAGCATGACCTTAAGTGTAGGTCATATTTTTAATTAGTAATTAATGGGGGAGGGCACAGCCTATTATGGGTGGTACTCTCCCTGGGCTGGTGTCGCTGGGTTCTAAATGAAATCGGGCTGAGCAAGCCACTTGGAGTAAGCCAGTAAGCAGCACCCTTCCATGGCCTCTGCACCAACTCCTGCCTCCAGGTTCCTGCTGTTTGATTTCCTTTCCTACTTTTCTTAAATGATGAACAGTGATGTGGAAGTGTAAGCCAAATAAAATTTTTCCTCCCCAACTTACTTTGGTCATGGTGATTTATTATTCATTCCAGCAATGATAACTGACTAAGGCAGGTTGCTGGTTTGGCAGAAGCTAATTCTGTCCCTCTCAGTAGCCATCACTTGCCTATTCTATGTTTGCATGGCTTTGGATAATTGAAAGTTTTCATGTTGTGTTTAGGCAGTTGGTATTAGTGCTTGCACTACTGGAGTTCTGCTTGGAAAGTTCTTTCTTATGCCAATGATTTCAAGTCTATTCTGTTCTTTCTCTGGTAAAAGACACAGAATATTAGATCTTAGGTTGAGGTGTTTGATCCATTTGGATTTGAGCTTAATGCAGAGTGAGAGATGGGGATCCAGTTGTATTCTTCTACACATAGCTATTCAGTTTGATGAGAACCATTCATTGATTATACCATCTGCTCTCAAATATGTAGCATTAGCCTCTTGTCAAAAATCAGGTGACTATAAGTACTATGAACTTAGAGGTAAGTACTTCATTCTGTTCCATTAATTAATCATTTTCATGTCAGTATTATACTGTTATTATTATATCTCTGTGGTATAGCTTGAAACTGGAGATGGTAATACTTCCAACATTTTTTTGTTGTAGTTGCTGTTCAGTATTGTTTAGGCTACACTGGATCTTTAGTATTTCCAAATGAAATTTTAGATATTTTTTCAATTTCTGTGAAGAATTTCATTGTAATTTTGATAATGATTGCATTGAATCCTTCCATTTTCTGGTATCCTCTTCAATTTCTTTCTTCAAAGACTTAAAGTTCTTGTCAAATAAATCTTTCACTTCCTTGGTTAGAGTTACCCCAAGATATTATTTTATGCTATTTGTGGCTATCATGAAAGGTGATGCTTCTCTGATTTTCCTCTCTGTTTCCTTATCCTTTTTGGATAGGAGTGCAACTGTTTTTTTTTTTGAGTTGATCTTGTATCCTGTCATGCTACTAAAGGTGTTTATCTGCTGTAGGAGTTCTTTGGTGGAGTTTTTGTGGTCGCTTATGTACACTATCATATCATCTGCAAATAACGAAAGTTTAACTTGTTCCTTTCTAATTCGATTCCCCTTGAACCCCTTATGTTATCTTATTACTATTGCTAGAACTTCAAGCACTATATTGAAGAGGTATGGAGAGAGTCGACTGTAGTCCCATAGGTTTGAGTATGTTGAGTATGTTGAGTTTTGGAAGTTGCTTACAATGTACTTCCTGTTTACTACTGAATTTAAAGTTATAGTTTTCCTTAGTTATGATAAAAGATAAAGTAGATATAAATATTGTAACTGTAATTCTTATTTGATACCTGATTTGTTATATGCAATTTTACTACGCCAAATTTAAAGCCTTCCTTTTTTGTTTTTTTTTGTTTGTTTTTTTTTTTTTTTTGTTTTTTTCGAGACAGGGTTTCTCTGTGGTTTTGGAGCCTGTCCTGGAACTAGCTCTTGTAGACCAGGCTGGTCTCGAACTCACAGAGATCCGCCTGCCTCTGCCTCCCGAGTGCTGGGATAAAAGGCGTGCGCCACCACCGCCCGGCCGCCTTCCTTTTTTTTATTGAGAAAAGGAAAAAAACAAGTTTCTGCCTCCCATTTCCCTCCCCCTCCTCCCACATTTCTACTCCTCCCCCCACACCTCTCCCCCTCCATCTCCAGTCCAAAGAGCAGTCAGGGTTCCCTGCCTTGTGGAAAGTCCAAGGTCCTCCCCCCTCCGTCTATGTCTAGGAAGGTGAACATCCAAACTGGCTAGGCTCCCACAAAGCCAGAACATTAAGTAGGATCAAAACCTTGTGCCATTGTCCCTGCCTTCTCATCAGCCCTCATTGTTCGCCATGTTCAGAGAGTCCAGTTTTATCCCATGATTTTTCAGTCACAGTCCAGCTGGCCTTGGTGAGCTCCCATAGATCAACCCCACTGTCTCAGTGAGTGGGTGCACCCCTCGTGGTCCTGACTTCCTTGCTCATGTTCTCCCTCCTTCTGCTCCTCATTGGGGCCTTGGGATCTCAGTACAGTGTTCCAGTGTGGGTCTCTGTCTATATCTCCATCCATCACCAGATGAAGGTTCTATGGTGATATGCAAGATATTCGTCAGTATTGCTATAGGATAGGGTCGTTTCAGGTTCCCTCTCCTCAGCTGACCAAGGAACTAACTGGGGACATAGCCTTGGGCTCCTGGGAGCCACTCTAGGTTCAAGTCTCTTGCCAACCCTAAGGTGGCTCCCTTAACTAAGAATTGTGCTTCCGTGCTCCCCTATCTAACCTTCCTTTATCCCAAACATTCTGTTTCCCCAAGTTCCCCCATTCTCCCCTTCTGACTTTTCTTTCCGCATCTCCCCTTACCCCCATCCCACCCCACCCCCAAGATCCCAGTTTTCTCCCCAGCAATTTTGTCTACTTCCCAAAGCCAAGAGGATAACTATATGATTTTCCTTGGGTTCACCTTCTAATTTAGCTTCTTTTGTTTCACCAATTGTAGACTCCGTAACCCTTATTTATGGCTAGAAACCAATTATGAGTGAGTATATCCCGTGTTCATCTTTTTGGGTCTGGGTTACCTCACTCAGTATAGTGTTTTCTATTTCCATCCATTTGCATGCAAAATTCGAAAAGTCATTGTTTTTTACTGCTGAGTAGTACTCTAATGTGTATATAATCCGCACTTTCTTCATTCATTCTTCCATTGAAGGGCATCTAGGTTGTTTCCAGGTTCTGGCTATTACAAATAATACTGCTATGAACATAGTTGAACAAATGCTTTTGTCATATGATAGGGCATCTCTTGTGTATATTCCCAAGAGTGGTATTGCTGGGTCCAGGGGTAGGTTGATCCCGAATTTCCTGAGAAACCGAAACACTGCTTTCCAAAGTGGTTGCACAAGTTTGCATTCCCACCAGCAATGGATGAGGGTACCCCTTCCTCCACAGCCTCTCCATCAAAGGCTGTCATTGGTGTTTTGATTTTAGCCATTCTGACAGGTGTAAGATGATATCTCAAAGTTGTTTTGATTTGTACTTCCGTGATCGCTAAGGAGGTTGAGCATGACCTTAAGTGTCTTTTGGCCATTTGAACTTCTTCTGTTGAGAATTCTCTGTTCAGTTCAGTGCTCCATTTTTTAATTGGGTTAAGTAGCATTTTAAAGTCTAGTTTCCTGAGTTCTTTATATATTTTGGAGATCAGACCTTTGTTGCGGGGTTAGTGAAGATCTTCTCCCAGTCAATAAATTGCCTTTTTGTCTTAGTGACAGTGTCCTTTGCTTTACAGAAGCTTCTCAGTTATTGTAGGTCCCATTTATTCAATGTTGCCCTTAATGTCTGTGCTTCTGGGGTTATACATAGGAAGCGATCTCCTGTGCCCATCTGTTGTAGGGTACTTCCCACTTTCTCTTCAATCAGGTTCAGTGTGTTTGGACTGATATTGAGGTCTTTGATCCATTTGGACTTGCGTTTTGTGCATGGTGATAGATATGGGTCTATTTTCATTCTTCTACAGGTTGACATCCAGTTGTGCAAGCACCATTTGTTGAAGATGCTTTCTTTCTTCCATTGTATACTTTTAGCCCCTTTATCGAAAATCAGGTGATCATAGGTTTGTGGGTTAAAATTCGGGTCTTCAATACGATTCCATTGGTCGACTTCTCTGTATTTATGCCAGTACCACATTGTTTTCATTACCATAGCTCTGTAATAGAGTTTGAAGTCAGGGATGGTAATGCCTCCAGAAGTTCCTTAATTATATAAAATTGTTTTGACTATCCTGGATTTTTTTGTTTTTCCATGTAAAGTTGATTATTGTCCTCTCAAGATCTGTGAAGAATTTTGATGGGACCTTGATGGGGATTGCACTGAATCTATAAATTGCCCTTGGTAGAACTGCCATTTTTACTACGTTGATCCTCCCAATCCATGAGCAAGGGAGGTCCTTCCATTTTCTGGTATCCTCCTCAATTTCTTTCTTCAAAGACTTAAAGTTCTTGTCAAATATAGCTTTCACTTCCTTGGTTAGAGTTACTGCAAGATATTTTATGCTGTTTGTGGCTATCGTGAAAGGTGAAGCTTCTCTGATTTCCCTCTCTTCTTCCATATCATTGTGTATAAGAGGGCGACTGATTTTTTTGGAGTTGATCTTGTATCCTGCCACATTACTAAAGCTGTTTATCAGCTGTAGGAGTTCTTTGGCAGAATTTTGGGGGTACACTATCATATCATCTGCAAATAACGAAAGTTTAACTTCTTCCTTTCCAATTCAAATTCCCTGATCCCCTTATGTTCTCTTATTGCTATTGCTGGAACTTCAAGCACTATTTGGAAGAGGTATAGTGAGAGTGGACAGCCTTGTCGTGTTCCTGAGTTCAGTGGGATGGCTTTGAGTTTCTCTCCGTTTAATTGGATGTTAGCTGTCAGCTTGCTGTATATAGCTTTTATTATATTTAGGTATGACCCTTGTATCCCTAATATCTCCATGACTTTTATCATAAAGGGATGTTGAATTTTGTCAAATGCTTTTTCAGGAGCTAAGGAAATGATCATATGTTTTTTTTTCATTTCCTTCAGTTTATTTATATGATGGATTACATTGATAGATTTTCATATGTTGAACCAACCCTGCATCTCTGGGACGAAGCCAACTTGATCATAATGGATAATTTTTCTAATGTGTTCTTGGATTCACTTTGCCAGTATTTTCTTGAGGATTTCTGCGTCGATGTTCATGAGTGAGATTGGCCTATAATTCTCTTTCTTGGTTAAGTCTTTGTGTGGTTTTTGTATCAGAGTAACTGTACCTTCATAAAAAGAATTTGGCAATGAGTCTTCTGTTTCTATATTGTGAAATACATTAAGGAGTATAGGTATAAGGTCTTCTTGGAAGTTCTGGTAGAATTCCGCATTGAAACCATCTGGTCCTGGGCTCTTTTGGTAGGGAGGTTTTTGATAACAGCTTCTAATTCTTCGCGACTAATAGGTCTCTTTAGGTTGTTCACCTGGTCCTGGTTTAACTTTGGTATATGGTATTTATCTAAAAAAGTGTCCATTTCTTTTATATTTTCCAGTTTTGTGGCATACAGGCTTTTGTAGTAAGATCTAATGATTCTCTGAATTTCCTCTGTGTCTGTGGTTATGTCCCCCTCTTCATTTCTTATCTTATTAATTTGCATATTTTCTCTCTGTCGTTTGATTAGTTTGGATAGGGGTTTATCAATCTTGTTGATTTTCTCCAAGAACCAATTTTTTGTTTCATTGATTCTTTGGATAGTTTTCTGTGTTTCTGTTTTGCTGATTTCAGCCCTTTGTTTGATTATTTTCAGTCTTCTACTCCTCCTGGGTTAGTCTACTTCTATTTTTTCTAGAGCTTTCCGGTGGGCTGTTAAGTCTCCAATGTGTGCTTTCTCTGTTTTCTTTAAGTGGGCACTTAGTGCTGTGAACTTTCCTCTTAGGACTGCTTTCATAGTGTCCCATAAGTTTGAGTATGTTGTTTCTTTATTTTCATTGAATTACAGGAAGACTTTAATTTCTTTCCTTATTTCTTCCTTAATGCAGGTATTGGTCAGTAGTTGACTGTTCAGTTTCAATGAATTTGTAGGCTTTCTAGGGGTAGCATTGTTGTTGAATTCTAACTTTAATCCATGGTGATCTGATAAGACACAGGTGGTTACTAATATTTTTTTTGTAACTGTGGATGTTAGCTTTGTTACCGACTATGTGGTCGATTTTCGAGAAGGTTCCATGAGCTGCAGAGAAGAAGGTATATTCTTTCCTATTTGGGTGGAATATTCTATAGATGTCTGTTAAGTCCATTTGATTCATTACCTCCATTAATTCTCTAATTTCTCTGTTAGGTTTCCGTCTGATTGACCTGTCAATTGGTGAAAGAGGAGTGTTGAAGTCTCCTATCATTAGTGTGTGCAGTTTGACGGCTGCCTTGAGTATTAGTAAAGTTTCTTTTACGTATGTGGGTGCTTTTATATTAGGGGCGTAGATATTTAGGATTGAGACTTCATCCTGATGAACTGTTCCTGTTATGAGCATAAAATGTCCCTCTCCATCTCTTCTGATTGATTTAAGTTCGAAGTCAAATTTTTTAGAGATTAGTATGGCCACACCTGCTTGTTTCTTAGGTCCATTTGCTTGATATGCCTTTTCCCAGCCCTTTACTCTGAGTAGGTGCCTGTCTTTGTGGTTGAGGTGTGTTTCTTGTAAACAGCAGAATGTTGGATCCTGTTTTCTTATCCAATCTCTTAGCCTGTGCCTTTTTATAGGTGAGTTGAGTCCATTGACATTAAGTGATATCAATGACCAGTGGTTGTTAACTCTGGTCACTTTTTTAGTAGTAGAGTTTGTGTGTTTCCCTTCTTTGAGTTGCATTGGTGAAGGGTCTCTAGATGTCTTAGTTATTGTGATCATTGTTGGACTCTTTGGTTAGTGATTTTCCATCTATTACTTTCTGTAAGGCTGGATTTGTGGCTACGTATTGTTTAAATTTGTTTTTATCCTGGAAAATTTTGTTTTCTCCATTAATAGTAAACAAAATCTTGGCTGGGTATAGTAGTCTGGGCTTGCATCCATGGTCTCTTAGTTTTTGCAGTACATCTACCCAGGACCTTCTGGCTTTCATGGTTTCCATAGAGAAGTCAGGTGTAATTCTGATAGTACTTTATAAGTAACTTGGCCTTTTTCCTTTGCAGCTCTTAATATTCTTTCTTTTTTTCTGTATGCTTTGTGTTTTGATTATTATATGGCGAGGGGATTTTTTTATTATTTGATCCAGCCTATTTGGTGTTCTGTATGCTTCTTGAACCTTCATAGGTATATCTTTCTTTAGGCTGGGAAAGTTTTCTTCTATAATTTTATTAAATATATTTTCTGGATCATTGAGCTGCACTTCTTCTCCTTCTTCTACTCCAATTATTCTTAGGTTTGGTCTTTTTATTGTGTCCCAGATTTCCTGAATGTTTTGGAATGAGAGTTTGTTGGACTTGCTGTTTTCTTTGATCAGTGTGTTTATTTTCTCTATGATATCTTCACAATCTGAGATTCTTTCTTCTAACTCTTGTATTCTGTTGTTTATGCTTGTTTCTGTAGTCTCTGTTTGTTTACTTAAATTTTCCATGTCCAGCCGGCCCTCTGTTTGTGTTTTCTTCTTTGCCTCCATTTCAGTTTTCAAGTCTTGAACTGTTTCCATTATCTGTTTGATTGTTTTTCCTTGGTTTCCTAGGGTATCATTCACTGATTTATTCAATTCTTCAAACTTTCTGTTATATTTCTCATCCATTTCTATAAGGGCGTTCTTTACATGCTATTTAAGGGCGTCAATCACTTTCATAAAGTCAGTCTTTTCTACTTCTTCTTGATTAAGGTGTTCATGTTCTCCCGTTGTGAGGTCGCTGGTTTCTGGTGGCTTCATGTTGTTTTTCACATTGTTGGGTGAATTCTTGCATTGGCGCCTGCCCATCTCTTCCTCCAAATGCTCCCCTATGGATTTTCTTTTACCTGATCAGGTCTCCTTGCCTACTGATGTACCTTCCTAGTGATGGCTCTTGCCAGTGATGGCTCTCCTGGTGCCGAGATCCGATCTTTGTGCCCAATGATGGCTCTCCGCAATGCAGGCTCTCCTGGGGCCGAGATCAGGTCTCTGTGCTGGTTGGGTAGCTTGTAAACAAAGCGCCTACCTTGCTTGGTGCAGGCAGGCTATAGAAAGAAAGGAACTCTCACCTGCTTGGTTGCCCTGAGGATTCGGACCCAGCACCCAGACAGGCTGAGCTGGGTGATGTTATGTGCCCAAAGAGGGCAGGGGGGCTGAATTGGGGAGGGTTCTGGATGCAAGCTGGGTGGGATAGGAAGAAAGATGCAGTATTCGGGGAGTAGAGGCCCTGCAGGTAGCCCAAGAAGGATAAGGGGTTGAGGAACTTCTGAGATCCCTGTCCCGGGCTGGCCAGCCTTCCTTTTTTTTAAACATAAAAGGGGAAATTGTATAGGAGGTCCTTCTTTCTATGTGTTGCTTTTATTAGTTAATGAATAAAGAATTGGCTTGGCCTTTAGCATGGGAGGAAGAAGGTGGAGTTAGGGAGATGCCATGGAGCCACCACTGGAGATAGACATGCTGAAACTTTGCTGGTAGGCTGCTGCGGGAAGGTTTGCAGCTAGTAACTAGCCATCTACTGGGATATGGCCTCATGTACTATTTACCTGGATGTGGAAGTACATTTGTCCTTTTTCTCTTGTCCCCCTGGTTCCCCCTTGGCTAGATCGGATTGTTTTGGTTCCCATTTCCATCAGCAAATGACGACCTTGTGGTGATATACAGATTAAATGAAATGGATTAAACTAATATGTAAGAGTTAGCCAATAAGAAGCTAGAGCTAATGGGCCAAGCAGTGTTTTAATTAATATAGTTTCTGTGTGATTATTTCATCTCTGTGTGGCCATGTCAAACAAGCCCTCCTTGCAACAAGAGTTAACAAAACCCCACCTCTAGTTTTAGAACTATAGGAAGTCACTAGCTACTGTTGGACAGAGAACTCATTTTCTTTAGGGACAAACTTCATGATAGTTTGACTATGCCCCAGTGACCAGTACTTATGCATATTCATACAGGCAGCTGTAGGAGGAGAAGACCACTTGTTGGTTCCTGCTGCTCAGCCCCATATATATATATATATATATATATATATATATATATATATATATATAATGTGTGTGCTTGTGTTTACATACAAAGATGACATATATTAATATTAATATGTCAGACTTATATATAATATATTTTCTATGTGTAAATTACATCTATTTTGAAGATGTCATCAATTTGAGAATTAGATATGAGAGTCTTAGATAAGTTGTAAGGACAGAGAGCCATATATAATCATAATGCATTATGCTCAAGAATATATAGTGGGGAATTAACTTCTTCAAAATGGTATTGGGAAACTATATATCTCTATGTTGATGATTCAAACTGGGACCCTATCTTTTCTTCTGTGTGAAATCCAGCTAAATGATTCAAAGGTCTAATGAAAAGCCTGAAATCTTAAAATTAGTAGAAGAAAACACTGTAAGAGAGTGATATAATCAATTATCTTCTGACTAAGACTGCCACAGCTAAGTATCATAATCAAATATTAAAAAACAATTGTGTGAAATTACAAACTTTTGCTACAACAGGTTAACAATCAACAAGGTAAAGAGTCAACCTTCATAATGGGAAGAAATCTTTGCAAGATATCCATGTTATGGAAGACTAATATCCAGAATATATTAAGAATTAATAAACTCCATCAACACAAAAAAGTAATCCAGTATAACGGGCAAATGCTATTATTAAACACTTTCCTGAAAAAAGTACAGATGACAGAGAGGAGATGTTAAGCTAAAATTTTCACAATATGTCTTTAAAATAGGAATCTTGCTACATTTACACCAAATCTTATCTCCAGTTTTCCCCTATCATAGAAGAACATTGTTCTTCCTACTTTTCTCTTGATCCCATTCCAATCTACTTTTCTTAAAACATCAGCATTATTGAATGTGTGCTTTTATAACATTAATATCAATGATATTTTCTCAATTATAACTTTTTTCTTTGTATTAAATATACTCATGATGTTAAAAAAGTAAATTCATTAAGAGGACAAAGGATATTATGAGTCTTAGTAACGGAGCTTCAAAATTCAAGCATATAAAAGAATTATTTCCTAGTGGAATTTAACAATTCATAGTTATTTATTTAAACATTCCTCTGTTAATAATTGACAGAGCCAGTAGGCAGAAAATCAATTCAATTATTGGGGGTTTGAATAGCAATCTCTTCAAATCTAACCTAATTGACATTTATAAAGCATTCCACTTCATGACAGCAAAATACAGATTCTTTTTCAGGGTACATATTATGCTTATGAAGTTAAATCATATATTAGGTCATGGATTTCAATCATATAACTTACATTGTCGGAGAAGAACAGAACTAAATGAGACGTTTGTGGTGGAAAGAGAACTGGAAAAATCTTAAGCAATTTGCATGTAAATACCATACTTCTAAATAGCTGATGGGTTAAAGATCAATTAAAAGAGGAATTATCAGGCACATTAAGTTGAATAAGAACATTAGTGTTTTTGAGATACAGTTCAAGTTGAACCAACAGATTAATTGATAAGCATTAAAGGATATGTATTAGAAGAGAGGAAAGTCATTGTCAATTAAATTAGTATGAAGCTTGAAAAAGTGAATTAGGAGAAACTAACAAAACTGAAATCAAGAAGAAAAATTGGAATAATAAAGAATGAATGAGAAATTAGTTAATAGAAATGAGAATTTTTTTTTTGGTTTTCTGAGACAGGGTTTCTCTTTGTAGCCCTGACTCTCCTGGAACTCACTGTATATAGAACACACTCAGAGATCTACCTGCCTCTGACACCCAAATGCTGGAATTAAGGGTTTGCACTACTACTTCCCAGCAAGAATCATTTTAAAACTTAATGGAAAATCAAGAAAACTGAAACAGTTCTTTGAGGTTGGTAAAATGGATAAGCTTCTAGCCAACTGATGGACCATGAGACAAATGATCAATTCAGGATGACAGAAGTAACAAACATTCAGATGTTTTAGACAAACGGATGAGATGCTATTTAAAATACTTTATCAATAACATTAACTTATTTTATATAATGGAAAAAATCCTATGGAGTTTTCTTTTATGTTTTATTATTTTTTTAATATTATTATTACTGGCTGAGGAGTTCCATCTGGACGAAACCTTCATCTGGCAATGGATGGAGATAGAGACTGAGACCCACACTGGAGCACCGGACTGAGCTCCCAAGGTCCCAATGAGGAGCAGAAGGAGGGAGAAGATGAGCAAGGAAGTCAGGACCACAAGGGGTGCACCCACCCACGGAGACAGTGGGGCTGATCTATTGGGAGCTCACCAAGCCCAGCTGGACTGGGATTGAAAAAGCACAGGATAAAACCAGATTCTTTGAATATGGCGGGCAAAGAGGGCTGCTGTGTAGTAATAAGAGGATCGGGGCTGCGTCCCTGGCACCCCAGCCGCCTGGCTAGCTTATTCCTCGAAATAACAACACACAAACTGTGTTCATTTAAACACTGCTTGGCCCTTTAGCTCTAGCCCTTACTGGCTAATTCTGATATCCCAATCAATCCATCTCTAATAATCTGTAAGAACCGGTCTTACCGGGAAGATTCCAGCCTAGTCCATCCTGGGTCGGAGCTTCATGGCTTATGTCTGCCCTGGAGGGGGGCATGGCATCTCTCTGAGGCATCTGCTCCCGAGAGGAGAGCTATGGAGTCTTACAACACTGTTGAGAAGCCAAGGACAATGGCACTGGGTTTTGATCCTACTTCATGTTCTGGCTTTGTGGGAGCCTAGCCAGTTTGGATGTTCACCTTCCTAGACATGGATGGAGGGGACAGGACTTTGGACTTTCCACAGGGCAGGGAACCCTGACTGCTCTTTGGACTGGAGAGGGAGGGGAAGAGGAGTGGGGGGAGGGGGAGAGGAGTGGGAGGAGGGAGAGGGAAATGGGAGGCTGGGAGGAGGCGGAATTTTTTTTTTCAATAAAAAAAAGAAAAAAAAGAAAAAAATATTATTATTACTGTATTGCGTGTATGTTTGTGTGTGCACATGCATTCTCACACAATGAATGTGGAAGTCTGAAAAAACATATGAAGAGATGTTTCTCTCTTTACACCCTGGTCTCTGGGTGTTGATTTGTTGTTCTCCGGTTTGCCTGACAAGTATTTTTACCTTCTGAGTCATTTTCTTTGTCTCAAATGGGTTTATAGATAATAACTATTATAATTTAGATAGAGAATGTTCAAGCTGTGGATGTAATTTGGTAGTATAGCACTTGCCAATCATGACCCTAGGTGGTGGGTTCAATCTTCAGCACCACATCATAAAAACAAAATTAATCAGGAAGAAAAATAGATAAATAATGTTCCCCAACAACCATGTACTTAGGACTTGGTTGTCAGTCTATGGGACCTTTGGAAGGTGGTGCAACCATTTACATGGGGAGTGTGTTTGAAGAAACGGTTTATTGTGGCTGTACCCTCTCTCTTTCCCTCTCCCCTTTCTCCTTCCCTCACTTCTTCTTTCCTTCTTCTTCCTCCCTTTTCACTTTTCCATTCATTTATCAACTATGTTCATGTGATATAGTTCAGGCAATTATCTCATGGTTCTCTTGCCTCATCCTTTTGATTACTGGAATGTGTATGGTACCAGACCGAGACTACTAAAATTTTAAAAAATGTCTAATAACAATCTGAACAAAATGATTGTGATTATTGAAGAGGAACTAAACATTTTCTAATGTATTACTATTATGCCAAAATTATCCAAATAACAAAATTATCAGACATTATAAATGAAATTAAACATTATATAGCTGCCATAAGTATAAATGCAAAAATTAGTCATACTCTCAGAAAATTTGATCAACGACTATATAAGATAGTAATACACTGGGAGAAAGTGAAATTTAAATCAGTGTTTCAGGATTAGTCTAACATATGAAAACCAGTCAATGAGATCAATCATGCTTGTGAGATATCAAAAAAGAGTTTTATCTCAGTAGATGCATAAAAAGCAGCTAACTAGATCTTTAAATAGTAACTCAGAAGTTCTCACTAGTATAATAAAATGAAAGAAATAAAAAGTATCTAGATGTGAAATTAAAATTTGAATTCTCTATATTTTCACATGGGTCTATAGTAATGGAATCTGTATAAATGATATTAGAACTAATACATGAATTTAACAGATGCAAGGTGCATGTGCAAGGGTTCATAACAGCTCTATGCAGCAGTTAAGACAAACCTAATTGCAGTTAAAAAAAGTAGTGTTGTTTATGATAGCATCAAAAATATATGGGATTACATTTGGCAAAACATGAAAAAACAATTTGAGTATATTGTCATCATAATATTAAGTCCTCTAGTTGTTGACTATGAATGATGTTTCCACTTTTAAGTCTTTTCACAATGCACTGTAGTTTTTACAGTACCTGTTATAAACTCCTGTTGTTAGATTTATTTCTAAGTGTTTTATTCTTTATACTATTTAGAAATGAAATTTCTTAATTTAATTTTCACATTGTACATCACTCATGTAGAGAAATACAATTGATTTATTATATTGATATTGTAATCTACAAAATTGCTAAGGCCATTTATTATCTCTAATAGTTTTGTGTGTATTACTTTCAATTTTCTATATGTAAAGTCTTTTCATGTTCAAAAAAGGGTAGTTTCATTTCTTCTCCTTTCTGGATGAATCATATTTCATTTTCTTGCTGAATTGCTCAGCTCAGAAACTCTCATTCAATGTGGGATAGACATAGGAAGAGTAAGCATTCTTTTCTTGTACCTGATCTTAGAAGAAAATCATTACCTCTCATCATTATGTATGATATTATCTGTAGAGATTTTCTGCATATATTTTAATAAGTTGATGAAACCTCATTATGCTTTAAGTGTCTTGAGAAAAATTTTCTGTAGTTCATATTTTGCCCTACTCCTCAATTCATACACTGAAATTTTACGTCACAATGTAGTGATATTGAGACCAACTTTTGGGAAATAATTTGGTCATAATAATGTAGCCCATTGGTGTCCTTATAAAAATAGGACTCAAAAACCTTAGTCTCTTTTCACTGTGACAACACTATGAGAAGTTAGCAGTGTGCAATTAGGAAAAGATTGCTTATGTTAATTCTACTGTACTAATGCCCAGATACTGGAGTTTCCTCTTCCAAGCATTTTTTTTCCAGTGAGGAACAAATTTCCCTGTTTATACAGTACTTAGTATGTGGAATTTTGTTAAAGCAAACCAGAATTGCTAAGGCATGAAAATATTTTGACTTTTTTTCCTAGGTGGTATAAAGATGACTATGATTTTCTTTATTTTATTGGTAGGTGTGTTACATTGATGGTAAATCTGCTGTGCAGTCCTCTAATAAATCCTTATTGGTTGTGTTTTACAATTCTTTCTATAAGTTGCTCTATTAGGTTTATTAATTTTCTGGGAATGTTTTCTATCTTTATTCTTCTAATTGTTCATCATCTAATTTCAGGCAGTGCCTAATCTCCCTCATCATATCAACTTCAGAAAAATAGTTGTCTTCAATTGTTGTCTGGACTTCTTCATTTCTTATCCTCTTCCCACCTGACTGTCCTGATCATGCCACCTTACTGAAACTGTCCTTGACAAGATTATCTGTAGGCCACTAAATCCAAGGAACACTTTTCCATTCTTGTATTACCAGATTTCTCAAGTGTTGGGCATAGCTGACTACTCCTTATCTAGAAACATGTTTTTACTTTGATATTTATCACACTACATGCTTCTACTTTTTCTTCAATATTAGCGGTTGACTTTCTTCAACTACTTTGACAGCTCATCTGGTTTTTCCAGTTTTCTGTTAAACATGTTTAGTTTTTGGAGGATTTAGTACAATGTGCTTTGATCACATTAACTCGGTTTTTCTTAGCTCCTCCAAGAGCCAGCCCATTCTACAACATCGCATCAGTGGGCATTATTTCCATATCAGTCATTCCTTCAGCTTTCCAGGTTCATGACTGGGTATGTCTGATGACTGTTTTTTTTTCCACCAATAGTATCATCCATAACTATGAAAGCTAGCCACTAGAGATGAAATTTCTATGTTAGTACCAGCTTGATTTCTTCATGTCCTAAGATGCAAAATTGTGATTTCTTCGGTGATACACTCTTGATTCTTGAGAGTAACCAAAAGCATGGACTATAACCTGTACTTTTTGTGGGAGTCTATGAGACTTCAATGGCCAACAACTCCAAAAAAGAACTAGTTTCTGACTGTGGTATTTTTTTTTATTTGTCTCTGATGTCTAGTAGTGGTATTGTAGCCTCATTGTAGGGTAACTCCATTTTAACTCTTTTTTATGTATGTGTGTGTGTTTGTGTGTGTGTATACACACAATTATATTATTTTTCCCCTTCCCTTGTCTTCATCCATTCCTTCACATATATCTTTGTACCATGTAAGTTGATTTCTATTTATTGTTGTTATATACAAACATACACATACACAAAACCTATAACCTGCTCTGTTGGTTTAGTATTTGTTGTACAGATATTTTCAGGACTGACCACTTGGTATTGGATAATCAAGAAGTAGAAGGCTCACCTCTAGGGAGGACTAATTTTCTTATTCTCAGAATTGTCTAGTTTCCTGTAGTTCTTTGTCCAGAGGTGGGGGCCCATGAGATTTTCTTCTTCCACACAGCATGCTTATTGGTGTTGCCATTTTTCAGGTCTTGTTTAGGGAGCCATACTGGTGAGGTATCACAAGTATAGCTTCCCTGCCATTTCAAGGAGACACAATCTCACAGCAGACTTCCCTATCATCCAGCTCACAAAATCTTTCCTCTCACTCTTCCACAACATCCCCTGAACACTGAGTGCAGGTGTCATGTTGTTGATGTGTCTACTCTGGCTGGACAGCCTGTGATTCAATTGTTCTCTGAATTGGGACTGCTTCTAGTTTTCTGTGTTTGTCCTCGTCTGCTGCAAAGAGAAGCTTATTTGAGGAGGGGTGAGAACTACCCCTCTGTGTGGGTATAAGGGTAAGTTTTAGAATGAAGTTAGGAATTATGCTGGTCTAGGAGTGCAGCAGTGCTCAGTTCTCCTCTAGGATCTATGATCTCACTAGTGCCAGTAGTTAGATTAGATTTCTAATCTAATATATTAGATAATAATAATAATAATCTAATCTAGTAGTGAGATTAAATTTCTAGTACTAGCCATTATTTCCTTTCTGCTGAGGAGGGCTTAAGTCCAGTTAAAGAGTTGTTGGTTACCATCAAGATATAGTTGCCACTGTTGCATTTTTTGGTATATCTTTCCATGATGGTTAATGGGGGATAGGCATCAAAATTGGTGGATCTATTGATTGCTTCCCCCCCCACCACCACACCATTAGCAGCTTGCACAGAACTTCTGGAAGGAGGCATTCAAGTCAGATCCAACTTGAATATTTTGAGATCTGTGTCTCTGAAGTATATAGTGTCTTCTACAATCGGTATTTACCTTCAGCCTCTGGGAGAACGCCTGAGAGAAGTAGCCTATGTTGTTTGGGGAGTCTCTTAGACTTCCCTGATCAACAACTTGAAAGATTTCACATGCTTAGTACTGGGGTTTTCGTAGGTAGTCCATGGTTCTTGTGGGAAGCAGTATCATCCCAAGTGGCATGCACATGTGTAACATGAGGGCCAGCTTGTTGGGGTTTCTGTCCTGTCTGGTTCCCACAGTTATTAGGTCCCAAAGAATATCACAAAGAGGTCTCCATAGGTTAAAAACTGATTGGCCCATTAGCTCAGGCTTCTTATTAGCTCTTGCCTATGTCAGCCACATGGCTTGGTACCTTTTTCCGTGGGGTAGGTCATATTCTGCTTCTTTGGTGGTCTGGGCAGGACTGCGGAGGAATGGGCATCCTCCTTCCTAGAATTCCCCTCTTCTCATTGCCCTGCCTCTACTTTCTGTCTGGCTGACCTGCCTATACTTCCTGCCTGGCCAATAAACATTTATTTAAAACATAATTGACAGAATACAGACAATTCTCCTGCACCACTCCCCCCCCTTTTTTTAAACAAAGGAAAATACCCATAGTCCATTTTTTGGGAATGTGGGTACAGTATTTCAGGCTACTTCTGGCTAGTTGGGGGTACTGATAATCTTATAGGGACCTAAAGAAAATTTTGAATTAAGATCAATCCTAACAGGTGTATCCTGTGAGTCTTAATCATCTCAGGTAGCAGTCTTGAATATGTTCTGGATGTAGAACTCAGACGTCTGGGCCATGACTGAGAAATTTTAAAATTTTTAAAGAGATTTTGGATTTTCAAAGAGACTGGATATTTTAAAGGGACTGAAATTTAATGTGTTTGAATTTGTAAAGACTGTAGGACTTTTAAAATTATTTATGTTTTTAAATGTAAGATCCTAGGTATGAATGAGAAAGTAAAAGTTGTGACTTAACAGTGATGTGTTTATGTGTCAAGTTGACAAGGAGTCAATTGTGTTGTCTTGTTTTATGATAACTTGACATAAGTCAGAGTCATTTGGGAACAAGGAATTTCAAGTGAGAAAATTCTCTCATCAGACTGGCCTGTGGGCAAGCCGTTGGTGAAATTTTCTTGGTTGATGATTGATGTGAGAGAGCCCAGTTCACTGCAGGAGATACCATCCTAGAGAAGGGTGTCCAGATTCTATAATAAAGTAGGCTGACACTTTAGAAATCTGTATGGTGGTTTCTTAGAATATTGTGAATCAATCTTCTTTGAGGCTTAGTTATGCCAATCTTAGCCATATACCCAAAAAATGTGCAATCCATATCACAAGGACACTTGCTCAACTATGTTCATAACAGCATTATTTTTAATAGCTGAAACCTGGACATTACCTAGATGCCCCTCAATCAAAGAACTGATTTTTTTAAAAAAAATGTGGTACATTTTTACGGTGGAGTATTACTCAGCTGTAAAACAAATGACATCAGGAAATTTGCTGCCCAATGGATGGAGCTAGGAAAAAAAAACATTTTGAGTGTGGTAACCCATACCCAAAAGACGAACATTGTATGTATTAACTTATAGGTGGTTCTTAGGGGTAAAGTATAGGATAACAAACCTACATTCCACAGACCCAGACAGACTAGATAACAAAGAGGGCCCAAAGAGGGATGTGTGGATTTCCCTGGGGAGGGGAAGTAGAAAAAAATCTCCTGGGTAAACTGGGGACAGGGTTTGGGAGGATTGAGGGATAGGAACTAGAGGGAATAGGTTGGGTGTGATGGGTACAGGAGGCAGGTTAGAGGCAGGATGGAGGGGGAGAGAAACAAAAGAGACATTTTAATGGGGTTCTTGATGGGGGGAGTCATTTCTGGGTTAGGAAAATCCTGGTGCCAGGGAAAACCTCAGGAACACACAAAGATGGCACCAACTAAAACTCCTAGCAATAGTGGAGAGGATGTCTGAACTGACTATCTAATTAAGCAGATTGGTGACTACCTTAATGGCTATCAGAGATACTCTTTCCAGTAATTGATGGAAGCAGAGGCAGAGATCCACAGATAAACCCTGTGCTGAGCTCTGAGAGTCTAGCGGAAGAAAGGGAGGAGAGATTGTACCAGCTATGGGTGTCAGGATGGGAGAACCAATAGAGACAGCTGACCCAAGCTTGCAGGAGCTCATAGACACTGGACCAACAGTTAGGAGGCCTGCATGGGATCGACCTAAGCCCTCTGCAGGTGTGTGGCAATTGTGTAGCTTGTTCTCTTAGCAAGGGCTCTAACAGTGAGAACAGAACCTCTCCCTGGTGCTTAGCTGGCTTTTGGTAATCTTTTCCCCGTGTTGGATTCCCTGGACCTACCTTGACATAATGGGAGGAGCTCAGTTGTGTATCTACCTGAGGTGCCACTCTTGGTGCAATCCTGTCCCTTTCTGAGAAAAGATGGAGGAGGAGTGGATGGGGAGGGGGCAGATGGGAAAGGGGAGGGAATATGAGGAGTGTAGGGAGGGGAAATGGTTGGTAGGTAAAATAAATGGAAAAAAGTTATTTAAATAAAAAAAAAAAGCAAGCTGAGTGAGCCATGGGAAGCAAGCCAGTAAGCAGAACCCTTCCATGGCCTCTGCATCCACTCCTGCCTCCAGGTCCCTGCCCTGTTTGAGATCCTGTCCTGACTTCCTTCAGTAGTGAACAGTGAAATGGAAGTGTAAGCTGAATAAACCCTTTTATGCCAGTGTATTTATCACAGCAGTAGTAACCCCAACTAAGACAAGGACCTAATTTCAGATACCCATCATACAATTAAAAAGCCAAAAGTGATATGGTGACACATGCCTAAAATTTTGACATTGGAGTGACAGAGACAGTAGGATGACTGGTGATTGTTGACCAGCCTTTCTAGCTGGAATGCTTATCTACAGCTTCAGTGACTGACCCTGTCTCAATAAGGTGGAGACAGATTGATGAGAACACTCAGTGTTTCCCTCTGGCCTCTGAACACACAGACAATTGCATACGCATACAGCATGAACACACACATACACATACAAACACACACACAGAATATTAACCCCCAATATTTCATGTACAATGCTATATTGCTTAATGTGACTTATTTATTCTATTCAACTCTAAACTAAATTCTCTCCCTCTATATTAACTGTAAACTTCATGAGAGCAAAATCTTTTTTTCTTGTATTCGTTGTTGTCTCTGTGGCATCTAGAAGAGAAGATGAGCCCATCATAAGAGCAGAAACCATTAACTGTATGTTAAATAAATGAATAGTGATTTTATTTAATGTCAAATGTTGTTCTTGGTTTAAAATATTATAAAGAAATTATTTTAAGTTTTCTTTCTTCACAATACATAGTAAAGTGCATTCCTATTGACAGCAACATTGGTTTTTGGTTTGATTTTAAACAAAGTGGAAAAATAAGAAAAAACTCAGTTTTTTCGTTATTTTGAAAATTAAATTAACATTTGAATTTTTATTTTTGACATATTACAACTGCTCAATTTTTACAAGCTAGACAGTTTCATGTGACTACCATCTAGATCTGTCTCTAACACTGTCTTCACCCTTCACCTATTAACATTATTCATATAGTTCTAATTTGGCTGATTCTCTACTTTATATAAGTAGAATAACAGGGTATAGAGATAAACATATAGGTTTATTTTTAACAAAGGCATTTTCTTTTTTTTTCTGTGTTTCTTTCTTTTTGTTTATTTATTTATTTATTTATTTTTTAGTTGTTGAAAAAAAAATTTCTGCCTCCTCCCCATTTCCCATTTCCCTCCCCCTCCTCCCACACGCCTGGATATGGGAAGTAGATAAGATTGCCGGGCAAAAACTGGGAACTTGGGGGTGAGGTTGGCATGGGGCTAAGGGGAAATGGGGTAAGAAACGTGAGAAAGGAAGGATGGGGGGAGCTTGGGGGAATGGAATGGTTGGGATAAAGGAAGGGTGGATAGGGAACAGAGAAATATATATCCTAATTAAGGGAGCCACCTTAGGGTTGGCAAGAGACTTGACTCTAGAGGGGCTCGCAGGTATCCATGTAGATGTCCCCAGATAGTACCTTGGGCAACTGAGGAGAGGGAACCTGAAATGACCCTATCCTATAGCCATACTGATGAATATCTTTCATATCATCTTAGAACCTTCATCTGGCGATGGATCGAGATAGAGATAGAGACCAAAATAGGAGCACCGGACTGAGCTCTTAAGATCCAAATGAGGAGCAGAAGGAGGGAGAACATGAACAAGGAAGTCAGGACCATGAGGAGTGCACCCAAAGGCATTTTCAATATACCCTGTATGTTGCTTTAGGCTACAGATTGATTTTTTTTTCTCATTGTATAGTACTTAATTTGTTTGAGAATACAAGTTTAGTTATTCAGCATACTATGATGGCCATTTTGACAATTTTCAATGTGGATCCAAGACAGGGACTTGTACTTTGAATACTTGTATAAAAAAAAATGGAAGGTTATATAGGACAAGTAGATCATAACATTTTATAGCACTGTAGGCTAACTAGGTCTAGTAGTGACTATATTAAATAGCAAGCAGAGGGTTTTCACATTATTTCCAACAGAAGAAAAGGAGGTAGTTGATACATCAATTACCTTGATCTGGTTATAATTTACTATATACATAAATATGTACTAAATTTATATTAAAACAAAACTATTAAAATAAAAATAATATCAAATTCCCCATTGAAGGATAGCAGTATAAAGCAATCGTTAGTTTTACAGAGGGAGAATGCACTCAAAATATACTCATTTGTAATATCTTACAAGAAAAGTAAAAGAAAATCAGGGAAAAATTTATTTCATTGTGTTATTTATGTTTTTGACACAGGGTCTTACTATGTAGCCCTGATTGTCCTGAAATTTACTATGTAGGCAAGTCTAGCCTTGAACTCAGAATCTTTCTGCCTCTGCTTCTTGAGTGATAAGATTAAGATCCAAGCAAACACCCCTGCCCCATTGGAAATTTAAATGAAAACTAAAATACAGATATGTATCATGTTCACAAATTGTAAGAGTTAATTTTATAAGGGCATTATTTCTCTAAAAATTAGTTTTAGATTATAATTGGAGGAGGAGCCGTATAGAGTTACTATGAGACTTAAAAAAGACAAAACAAAACTATGTTGAGACTGTAATATCGCTGTAATCCAGCTAATAAACCACCACCTGTATGGCTCCAAGTTCATAAACAGTTTATTTCTATAAAATAAAATGCATTTATTTCTGAATATAATATTATGTAATAGGAGCTGCGGGCCTGCTTTTCGTCCCACCCGCCTCTCACACGGCTAGTTTTATACCAGAAATAACACACAAATTGTATTCACTTAAACACTGCTTGGCCCATTATATGTAGCCTCTTCTTGGCTAACTCTTGCACCTGGACTAGCCCATTTCTAATAATGTGTGTAGCACCCCAAGGTACGCTTACGGGGAAGATTCTAGCCTACTTGTATCCTGGGTCGGAGCTTCATTGATCGTGTCTGCCCGGGAGAGGGGAGCATGACCTCTGAACTCACTTCCTCTTCCTCCCAGCATTCTGTTTTGTTTACTCCTCCCAGCTATGTTTTAATCTATGAGGACCAAGCAGTTTCTTTATTTTTTAACCAATGACCTTCTTCCATCAATATTAAAATATTGTAGTGGTTGAAAATGTAGTCTTATTTTGTTCAATTCATGTGTAAGAATGTTTTGCTTCTATGCATGTCTGTGTACCATGTATGTGTGTGATGTTCAAGGAGTTGAGAAGAGAGAATTGGATCTCCTGGAACTGGAGTTGTGACAGTTTCACCATTTTGATACTGGTAATCAAATGTGGATACTCAATAAGAGCAATGAGTGCTTTTAACCCCTGGGTCATCTCACCAGTCTCTGGTTTTATTTTCATTAGCATAGGGGTCAGCTCTGAGTAACTTAATTATCACATACAAAGCATAATTAAGAGTATAAGGTTTGTCTTTCTGCGGGTTTTTCAAAACTCTCATGTGACTCCATAAGAGTTTTAAAACATTTTATTTTCTACGTCATGCAAAAGGCAAACTTTCAGAATGAATTTTGTATATGAAGGGAACTCTTGAATAAAAAAAAAGATTAGCATTGTTTAACAAAAAATTGTTTATTATTTCTAAAGTTAACTAATGTTGTGAAGTATTTTCTTTTATTTTAAAATTTATTTAATTATTTATTAAGGATTCATGGCTCTTCCCCGCCACCGCCTCCCATTTCCCTCCCCCTCCCCCAATCAAGTCCCCCTCCCTTGTCAGTCCAAAGAGCAATCAGGGTTCCCTGCCCTGTGGGAAGTCCAAGGACCACCCACCTCCATCCAAGTCTTGTAAGGTGTACATCCAAACTGCCTAGGCTCCCACAAAGCCAGTACATACAGTAGGATCAAAAACCCATTGCCATTGTTCTTGAGTTCTCAGTAGTCCTCATTGTCCGCTATGTTCAGCGAGTCTGGTTTTATCCCAGGCTTTTTCAGACCCAGGCCAGCTGACCTTGGTGAGTTCCCCATTGTCTCAGTGTGTGGGTGCACCCCTCGCAGTCCTGAGTTCCTTGCTCGTGATCTCTCTCCTTCTGCTCCTGATTTGGACCTTGAGATTTCTGTACGGTACTCCAATATGGGTCTCTGTCTCTGTCTCCTTCCATCGCCTGATGAAGGTTAATATTCAGGAGGATGCCTATATGTTTTTCTTTGGGTTCACCTTCTTATTTAGCTTCTCAAGGATCACTAATTATAGGCTCAATGTCCTTTATTTATGGCTAGAAACCAAATATGAGTGAGTACATCCCATGTTCCTCTTTTTGGGTCTGGCTTACCTCACTCAGGATAGTGTTTTCTATTTCCATCCATTTGCATGCAAAATTCAAGAAGTCCTTGTTTTTTTACTGCTGAGTAGTACTCTAATATGTATATATTCCATACTTTCTTCATCCATTCTTCTATTGAAAAGCATCTAGGTTGTTTCCAGGTTCTGGCTATTACAAATAATGCTGCTATGAACATAGTAGAGCATATACTTTTGTTGTATGATAGGGCCTCTCTTAGGTATATTCTCAAGAGTGGTATTGCTGGGTCCAGGGGTAGGTTGATTCCGAATTTCCTAAGAGACCGAAACACTGATTTCCAAAGTAGTTGCACAAGTTTGCATTCCCACCAGCAATGGATGAGGGTACCCCTTTCTCCACAACCTCTCCAGCAAAGGCTATCATTGGTGTTTTTTATTTTAGCCATTCTGACAGGTGTAAGATCGTATCTTAAAGTTGTCTTGATTTGTATTTCCCTAATCGCTAAGGAAGTTGAACATGACCTTAAGTGTCTTTTGGCCATTTGAAGTTCTTCTGTTGAGAATTCTCTGTTCAGCTCAGTGCCCCATTTTATAATTGGGTTGATTAGCCTTTCACGGTCTAGTTTCCTGAGTTCTCTATATATTTTGGAGATCAGACCTTTTTCAGTTGAGGGGTTGGTGAAGATCTTCTCCCAGTCAGTGGGTTGCCTTTTTGTCTTAGTGGCAGTGTCCTTTGCTTTACAGAAGCTTCTCAGTCTCAGGAGGTCCCATTTATTCAATGAGGCCCTAATGCTGCTGGGGTTATACGTAGGAAGTGGTCTCCTGTGCCCATGTGTTGTAGAGTACTTCCCACTTTCTCTTCTATCAGGTTCAGTGTGTTTGGACTGATATTGAGGGCTTTAATCCATTTGGACTTGAATTTTGTGCATGGTGATAGATATGGATCTATTTTCATTCTTCTTCAGATTGACATCCAGTTTTGCCAGCACAATTTGTTGAAGATGCTCTCTTTTTTCCATTGTATACTTTAAGCTCCTTTATCGAAAATCAGGTTTTCATAGGTTTTTGGGTTAAAGTCAGGGTCTTCTATTCGATTCCATTGGTCGATTTCTTTGTTTTTATGCCAATACCAAGCTGTTTTCAATACTGTAGCTCTGTAATAGAGTTTGAAGTCAGGGATGGTAATGTCTCCAGACGATCCTTTATTGTATAAGATTGTTTTGGCTATCCTGGTTTTTTTGTTTTTCCATATAAAGTTGATTATTGTCTTCTCCTGATCTGTGAAGAATTTTTATGGGGATTTCATTGAATCTATAGATTGCTTTTGGTAGAATTGCCATTATTAATATGTTGATCCCCCCAATCTAAGAGCAAGGGAGATTCTTCCATTTTCTGATATCCTCTTCAATTTCTTTCTTCAAAGACTTAAAGTTCTTGTCAAATAGATCTTTCACTTCCTTGGTCAGAGTTACCCCAAGATATTTTATGCTTTTTGTGGCTATAGTGAAAGGTGATGCTTCTCTGATTTTCTTCTCTGTTTCTTTTTCCTTAGTGTATTGGAAGGCAACTGATTTTTTGGAGTTGATCTTGTATCCTGCCACATTACTAACGGTGTTTATCACCTGTAAGAGTTCTTTGGTAGAGGTTTGGGGTCGCTTATGTATACTATCATATCATCTGCAAATAACGAAAGCTTAACTTCTTCCTTTCCAATATGAATCCCCTTGATCCCCTTATGTTGTCTTATTGCTATTGCTAGAACTTCAAGCACTATATCGAAGAAGTATGGAGAGAGTGGACATCCTTGTCATGTTCCTGATTTTAGTGGGATGGCTTTGGGTTTCTCTCCGTTTAATTTAATGTTAACTGTCAGCTTGCTGTAAATAGCTTTTATTATATTTAGGTATGACCCTTGTATCCCTAACCTCTCCAAGACCTTTATCATAAAGGGTGTTGAATTTTGTCGAATGCTTTTTCAGCATCTAATGAAATGATCATATGGTTTTTTCTTTCAGTTTATTTATATGGTGGATTACATTGATAAATTTGTGTATGTTGAACCATATGTGTTGACCTGGATGCTTCATGAGACAATATCAGGATCTAGGCTGAATCCAAGTAGATCTTTACTTGTGGCTAAGAGTTGAGAACTTCCTCTACTCCCACCTCCATTAGATGTCAAGCTCTATGAATTCAGGGATGATATCATCTTTAACCCTACATTCCCTCTATGTGCCAACTCTATCTCATACTCTAGGCCCAAAAGGGCAACCAATGGATGTTTGTCACATACAGTGAGAATTTACTTTTGTCATCATAGTTCATTGTGGGGTATTTCACAGCAAACCTCCATCTTCCCTTATCAAATAAATTTTTGAAGGGAGAATCTCAAGGCATGCATTAGATCCTAAAAAATAAAATAGGAAATCTCACACACTTGTTTGGAAAGCAGCAACAATGAACATTGCCGACTTTTTGCTCTTTAACCTCTAGGCATCAAAGCCTTCTAACAGGGATTCTCAGAAGGTTGAACTATCCCTGGGATACTCACAGAAGATATAACTCAGCCTTAGGGCATTGGAGTCATAAACTGATGCTTCAACACATCTCCATACTGTTTTATGTATTGAAGTCAGGGTAGTAAAGATAGAAGAGACAAATACTAATATTTAAGTGAACCTGTCTCAGATCACTATGATATCTAGCCTGGAAAAATATTTATCTCTTGTCATCCCAGTTCTGAAAGTATGGGTATGATTTATTGTTAAGGATGCTCCTATTATAATCTGTCATTTTCTTGGCCAATGTTTTTGATAGCTTCCCTGAGTCAGTGCCCTTAATCTGTGTACCTCTAGACACTCTCTGGGATGAATTAAACATTGATGATCTCTAGGCCATGAACTCTTTGCTCCTCCATGCCAATAGTGATATTTCACAGATTGTATGGTCAAATTCATTTATCAGATGATGTCTGATGATCCTGGCAAGAGTTGGCACAGCTAAGCATAGGAAAAATGTGCAATGATGTATTAAGGGGAATAATTAATGCTAAAGAAATGGCCTTCATATTTTTGTAGCTAGAAAGTTCGGAGACATTTTGGTGTTGGCAATTATTGTTTTGAAGATAATGTACAAACGCTATACTATGTGCCTGACTCTGATAAGGTAGGAAAGATCAGGAGACTAGAGTTTCATTATGATGGTGATTTCCTCCAATGTGCCAAAATGCTCCTCTGACAGTGGATACAGAGCTTTGCTGAGTATTAAGTGGTGATCAAGGCGTCAATGTTTTCCACCTTTCCAAGAGGGGAAAACCTACTAGTTACTGTAGTCCTATTAAATGCCAGGCACAAAGTGACATCTTTTACTTGTATTATTCTATAAATGTTTGAGAATCACATCACAAGCTAGATGCTTTTATTCTTGTTTATTTAACAATTTTACAACAAAAGTGATTTCCCATCAATGACTAAAGACAATTACACAATCACATCAACATATACAGAAAAAACAACAAAATTCAACCATTTAGGCTTAACCTCAGCAACTTAAAAACAAAGAGGAAGGAACTCTTTTGACTTAAGGGATTTATGAAAAAGCTTATAACAAGCATAATGTTTAATGGTAAGAAACTTGAAGCTTTCCCAGTGACCTTATGATTTTTCCATTCCTTTGAATATTGTGCTGGAATTCCTATGGAATACAATGAAAGAGGAAAGGGAAGTAAATACATAAGAGAACGAAGGAAACAATAACTATTTTCCTTTGCAGAGGTGCTGATTATCTAAGTAGACAGTCTAAAAGAACTGAAAAATGGCCATAATTAAGGGATAAGCATAGCATGATTGTAGAACATAGTGTTGGAATAAAAATTCAAACATCTTCCTAAATATTGATAACATAAAAATAGAATTTGACACTAAAACACATTGATTTTATAGTATCTCACTTTATGCACATATCTAGTATAATATGTACAAGTTCAATATGAGTTATGGGAGAACCCAGTGTAATATTCAGTAAAGTGATGTGTTCCATGTTCATGCACAGGAAGACAATATTATAAACATGTTAGTTTTTCATAATATTATATATTCAAATTTTTCTTAAGGTAAATTCCAGTGAGTACTTCTTTGACCATCAAAATACTGAATCTAAAGCTGTTGAGGTAAGGGTAAAACTCCAAAATAATGTAATAAAATATAGTGTATAAAAGATTAAAGGAGAATCAACTTCAGGAAAGTGATAGATCCAAATTCAAGGCTTACAATAAAGTTATAGTAATCAAGACAGTATGGTGTTGATGAAAATGAAGCAAATAGATCAATGGAGCAGAAGAGAGAATCCATACATCACACACACATGCACGCACACACACACACACACACACACACACACACAGAACACACTATAGTTAACTGAATTTTTATGGTTAGAAGTGCACTACAATAAGACAGAGATAGTCTTGTCAAGAACTACTACGTTAAAAGCATGACCTCTTTGCTGGGCGGTGGTGGTTCACACCTTTAATCCCAGTATCCAAGCACTTGGGTGGCAGAGACAGACAGATCTTTGTGAGTTCAAGGCCAGCTTGGTCTACAGATCAACATCTTTATGTCAAGAAAGAAATCTATATATGTACCTTATACTTCTAACAAAAATTAGGTCAAAATGTATATAATAGCCCTAAATGTAAAATCCAATATAAAAATATGCTAGATGATAACACCAAACATTAATTATGTGAAACAGAAACTCATTCTCTGGAGTCTGTGCATGCAAAATTGATATAGCCATGTTGGAAAATTATCTATTATTGTTACTGTGGTATCTAGCAAACAACTTCAAACAAAATATATAAATTAACATTTGTATATTTACTCAACCAAAGTGAAAATGAATATCCACTGGGATAAAATCACAAAAAGTTCTTTTGGTATTTTTGTCTAAATTATAATTTTGAAAACAATCAAGGTATCTTTCAGTAGATGAATGAATAAAGTAATGTATTTGGATAATGGGCTGTTACTTGGTACAAAAAAAATGAACCAGATAAAAGAATCAGGTAAGTTGAGAATCAATGGAAGAATAGACAAGGAAATATGGTATATTTATGCATAGAAACTTTACTCGATCATAAAGAATGAGTTTTGTTATTTGCAGAAAAAAATGTTGAAACTGGAGAGCATCATTTTAAGTGAAATGAGCCAGTTCCGTAAGACATCACAGTATTGGAGGATCTTAGAGATATAGAAGGGGAATGGGAAAAAGATGGATGGGGATAAGAAGGATTAATAAAATGGGTGAGTACGATCAAAATTAATTATATGCATGTATGGGAATGTCACAATGAGACACTTTACTTTACATAATTAATATATGCTAATAAAAGAAAAATGAGCTATTAAGCCACAAAAAGACATGGACAAAACCTAAGTGCACAGTAGTAAGTAAAAGATTCGATTTGTAAGTTATAAACTTTACAATTGTATGTAAGATTATGAAGAAGGCAAAACTATGAAGAAAATTTTAAAAAATGGTAGCCAGAGATGAGAGAGTATCATGGTCTGAAGAATAACATTACCTATGAATATTAGGATAATCAATTTTACATATAATGCTATAATGTTAGGCATATATTATAATACATTTATGCAAATCTAATGAATAAGAACCAAGAATGAATTTAAGTGTGAATTATACACTATTCCTGATGAAGGGTATCTAGGTTGTTTCCAGGTTCTGGCTATTACAAACAATGCTGCTATGAACATAGTTGAGCATATACTTTTGTTGTATGATAGGGCATCTCTTGGGTATATTCCTAAGAGTGGTATTGCTGGGTCCAGGGGTAGGTTGATCCCGAATTTCCTGAGAAACTGCCACACTGCTTTCCAAAGTGGTTGCACAAGTTTGCATTCCCACCAGCAATGGGTTTTTGATCCTACTGCAAGTACTGGCTTTGGGGGAGCCTAGGCAGTTTGGATGCTCACCTTACTAGACCTGGATGGAGGTGGATGGTCCTTGGACTTCCCACAGGTCAGGGAATCCTGATTGCTCTTTGAGCTGATGAGGGAGGGGGACTTTCTTGGGGGTGGGGAAGGGAAATGGGAGGCGGTGGTGGGGAGGAGGCAGAAATCTTTAATAAATAAATAAATTTTAAAAAAAAGATCCACATTGGATTTGCAATGTTGGAGACAACTCTCAGTATGATGATAGAGAAAGAATGATGATACAAAGACAATGGAAATTCAATAATGGTCTATATGTTACAAACTGCTAGGATGCAACCAGTGAGAATAATAGAAGCAATTGTCTCCTGGCTATTACATGGCTGATGTAATTATGAACCAAAAACTGCTAACTGCTCAAGGCCTGTACACACAGACATGAAAGTGGGACAGGGATGAGTTGGGAAAAAGAAGGGGTAATGATGTGAATATATGAAACTGTCAAAAATTAAATAAAAATAATAAAAATCAAGAGTAAAAAGCATATTATTCATTTATGGATGGATGAACACATAGAAAATTTTCGTTAAGGTAATATATGTTTTCCAAAGCCATAAAAGATGCCCATTAAGATTTTGAAAATGATAGTGTTAGATTTTCTGGTTAAATTTTATTTTTGAACTCTTCGTATTAAATGGCAAACATATTAAAAACATTGATATTTTAATTATACTAACTTGTTTGTGTACCTATGTCTTGGGTGGTATTCTTCATTAGATTGCAGCCTTGTTTTTTGAAACAGTGTTTCTAACTTTCTCTGAAGATCACCAATTAATCCGGGCTGGTTGGCCAGTGAGCAGCAGGCATCTGCCTCTTTCTGTATCTCTAGAGCTGGAATTGCAGGTGTACAACACCATGCATGTATGACTTTTTAATTTTTGTTGTTTCATTTTTTAACATAATATAATTACATCATTTATTCCTTTTCTTTCCTCTCCAAAGCCCCCATATGATCCCCCTTGCTCTCTTTCAAACTCATGGCCTCTGCTTTTGGTTCTAAAATCAAACTCAGGATCTTATACTTGTACCATAATCACTTTATCTACTGAGTTATTTTACAGGATCTTCTTTTTATTAGCATATATTAAATATATACAATAGCAAATTGCATTGTAACATTTTTGTATATTTCTATATTTTAAACATATCCACACGCTGTTTTCCTCTCTTGTTTCCTTTCCTCTCCTGTTAATCCTCTTAATCTTTCCCCTTCTACTTGCATGTATTTTTTGTTTTTGTTTTTGTTTTTTTGATTTTGTGTGTAAGAACCAATGAGCGTAATTGAGGTTGCTTACTGGAGTATGAGTAAAGGGTTATTTACAGCAGCATGGGTAACGTCTTAGTGGCGATACCACCGAAGAAAATGTCTTCCTACTTCAGCAACCACTACCTACTTACAGATTCTCAGGAAGGAATGGTGCATCTTGAGCCCTTCTAACCTAGTAACACTTAGCTGCATATAAATCCTCTGGGAGGAGTGGAGGCATAATGAGCTACTCCCTCATCCATGACAATGTTGATGGGCCTGGTCTTATGTTTGCCCGCTGTACAGGTAGGTTATCACAGCTGCCATAATTGATGAGCAAAATTATTACAGGGAAACAGAGAACTTTTTTAGAATAAAATAATTTAGAAATAGATTCAGAAGGAAGATTGCGGATCTTTTTATTACAATTTGACAGAAAAATAAGAGGGCAATCAAACTACAAATCTTTATAAAGTAATACAAATTATTAGAAAAAAAGAAACACAATAATAGCTTTCCCATCTATGTTAATGACTCATCAGTCAAGTATTTTCAGTCCTAAAAGTAAATTTCCTCCTTTGGAGTAGGCTTCAAGTCCAATGCCAAAGTAGTTGTTTACATCTTCAACACAGTCATGCCACTAATATATCAGTGGCCACATTTTCCCTGTCCAGTCGGAAGTACTGCATTCAGGAGCCATAGCTAAGTAAGATTGTTTCTGGCAGTTCTTTCCCAGCAATTGGCATAGACTTTCTGTCATTATGTGGCCAAGCCAGCAGCAAGAAATTTTCTGATTCAATTCCAACTTCACTATGTATTGTCTTCAGAAGTGGGATTTTACAGTGGGAAACCAATAGCAGTGTAATATCCTGTATTGATAGTTTTGGGGGACTTAGGAAATTATCTGACAATACTTTCTTTAATCTGCTCATCTGTTATTGAACATTTAGGTTGATCCCATTCCTTGACTACAGGGAATAATTCTGCAACAAATATTTGAGGAAAGAAATTTTTTTGATATACTGATTTAATTTCTCTCTAACATATACCTTTTAATAGTATAGTTGAATCATATATTTTCAATAGTCTTTTATTTTTCAACATTTATCTAGTTTTATCATTTGCCAATTTTGGAAGTATTTTTCTTTTAGAGTTTCTTACAATGTTTTTTTTTCACATTCATATCCTAATACTCTCCAGATCTGCTGCTACTTCCATATATATCCAACTTCTTGTTCTCTCTCTTACCAAAGCCACTGAATCTAAATGAAATTCATGTTATCCAAATACTTTTGGGCGTGAACCCTATCAGAGGCCATACCCTTAAAGAAAACTGGCTAATCTTCTCCCAGCTTGAGCTGCGCTTTTATACCCAGCTCTCCCAGTCCATGTTGTCTGGTTTTATCTTGTTCAGGTTTTATGCATTCAGTTACAACTGCTGTGCATTTATCACTGGAACTACCCTCTTGAGTTTAGAAAACACTCTTTCCTTAAAGTCATCTACCACTTCTGGTTCTTGTATAATCTTTCCATCCCCTCTTTCAGGTTGATCCTTGAGCCTTGGGGAGAGGCTTGCTATATGTGTGTCCCATTTGGGCTTGAGTACTGTTCAGTCTCTTATTCTCTGCATTTTAACCAGTGGTGAAGGAACATATTATTTTCCAAAGAGTCATGCTACTGGTGTGCACTTACATCAATAATGTAAAGGAGGTCCTCTCTCTGGATTCTTACCAGAATGTGTTCTCTTTTGTCTTTATGATAATTATTCTTATTTGTTTGACATGTTATTTCAGTGGGAACTTGATCTGAATAAGTATAATTATTTAAAATGTTGAGTAATGTCTTTGCATTTAATGTGTGTGTGTGTACTATAACACAAGTGTAGAGGTCAGAGGACGTCTTGTGGAGTTTGTTTGCTCCTTCCATTAGATGGATTCCCAGGGTCAAAATCAGGTTGTTAAGCCTGGAAGCAAGTACCTTTGCCTTCCTAGACATCTTACTGACACAAGCATTTTCTTCATAAACTTATGTTGCTTTGTGCACCTTATTTTGAAAAAAAAAAGTCTTTTTAGACTTTTTTGCCCATCTTTAAATAGTATTTTTTGCTACTGAGTGGAGTTTCATATACTGTGGATGCTAATAACTTTACAAATGACTAACTTGCAAGTATTTTTCACATTCTATAGATAATCTCTTCCCTGTTAACTGTTCACTTTGCTGTGCAGCAAGTTTTCATTTGGTACAGTCTTACCTGTTAATTTTGCCCTTTAAAAGTGTTTATGAAGGTCACATTAAAAATGTTTGTGAAGATCAAAGCCCTGAAGTGGCTCCCTGCTTTTTCCTTTTGTCTCATGTTTAAGTTTTGTATTGAGCTGAGTTTGTATATAGATAGGCGGGAGATAGAAGTCTACATTTTTCTTCTGTATTTGAATGTACAGTTTTCTCAATATCATTATTGAAATAGCAAAATGATGGGATTATATGAAATGACCATGAAAAGGTGAATGGATAAAGGTAATATGATATGTACACACAGTATTCAACTATAAAGACAAATAAAATGTGTCATTTGTAGGAAAATGAATGGAACTGGAGTTTATCATGCTAAGAGACTAAACTGGATTTCTCTATTTTTCCTTCTCTCTTTTATACACACTTAGCATGCAAGTAGAAGGAGAACAACTTAGGAAGAGAAAGGATCAGCAGGATGACTGTGAGCTGTATATAGATATATGAAAATGTTATAATAAAGCCTATTATTGCATACAATAAATATATATTAATAAAAATTAAAATTAGGTAAATAAAATCAGTTTTTTTAAAGCTAAAGAAAAGCTTTCTCTTTTGCAGTGAATATTTCTGCTGATTTTTATTAAAATCAGTTGGCTATAAATACACAGAATTATTTCTGGGTTCTCAATTATTTTTCATTGGCCTATATGTTGCTTTTATGTTAGCATCTTGCTTTTTGGTTTACTGTAGCTGTGTAGTTAGTTCTAAACTAAGGTATCTGTTTTTTTTTGTTTGTTTGTCTGTGTTTATTTTTGGGGGGATTTTTTGGCCATTTAGTGTTCCTATATATGTTATAGAAATATCTCTGACCTTGTAGAATGTCATTTGTATTTTTATAGGAATTAATTGAATCTGTACATCTCTTTGAGTAGTATATTAATTGTTCAATACATGAATGTGAGGTATCTTTGTATTGTTTGTAGCTCATCTTCTATTTCTTTACTGGTGTGATTTACATTGGGAAGATCATTTACTTCTTCACCATGTTACTCGGGGTTGTCTAGAGGAACACAATTTATAGAATGAAAATATATTATATGTAGATATTATATATATGTTATATAGAGAATGAATATATATTCTTTATATATTCACATACATGGACATATAAGATATTATATATTCATTCTATATTAATACAAAAATAAGTTCATATAAAATATATATATATAGAATGAATAAATATCCAGTTTATATTTATATGATTCATTAGAATATGTTATTTATTAGAATATATATGACTTATTACAATGGCTTACAGGCTGTGGTGCAACTAGTCCAACAATGGTTTTCTACCAAGGGAAGGGTCCAAGAGTCCAACAGTTGCTCAATCCATAAGGCTAGATATCTAGGCTGGTCTTCAGTATATGCCAGATCCTGAAGGAGTAGGCTCTAATGGCAGTGAAGAGACAGGCATGCCACTGAAAATGAGGGCAAGCATGCAAAGAGAGGGCCAGCTTCCTTCTTTCACGTACTTTATATAGGGTGCCACCAGAAAGTGTGCCTCAGATTAAAGGTGGATCTTTCTACTTCAAAGGATTTGAATTAAAAGTGCATATTTCCTTCACAAAGATACAAATTGGAAATATGTCTTCCAACTTCAAATGCTTTAATTAAGAAAAAGCCCCTTCACAGGAGTTCCCAGACATTGGTGTCTTCTAGATGTAGTCACTTAGACAATTAAGAGTCATCATATTCAAGTAAATGTATTCCAAGGCACTTTTGCAACTGTTGTGAAAGGGACTGATTCCTTAGATATTTTGCTATTGACCTTAAGAAGCCACTGAATTTGATATACTGATTTTGTATTATAAACCTTATAGAATTTATCAGTTGTACTACTTTTTTGTATGGAATATTTAGGTTTATACATATACATACATAAAAAAATCATGACTACATATAAAATCATGACACCTGTAAATTTTACCTACCCACATTCATTTGAATGTTTATTTTTTCTTTTGCCTTATTGCTCTGAATAACTGTCCCAATACTAAATTTGAATTGATGTGCTAACAGAGTTAACCTATAACTAATTTGAGTGATGTTTTTATATCCTTAGACAAAATTAAATTATCCTGCATGTTTTTTCTACCTCTATTTAGCTAGATAATTGTTTTTTTCTTCATTCTGTTGATATATGATGGTATGTGTGTTGACTTCCATACAGTGATTCAACCTTGAATCTTTGTAATAAAATTACAATTAATCTGAGGCTTACTTATTTTTGTATAGTATTGAATTTTATTTGAGAAATTCTTATAACATATTTTAAACTGTTTGTTTATTTATTGTATGTGTGTATGTTTTCACTGTATTTGCAACACTTGTTTGCAATTGCTCACAGAGGCCATCCAAGGGCATCAGATCCTGTTGAAATTTTTGTTTTGTTTTGTTTTGTTTTATTCTTGAGACAGGGTTTCTCTGTGTAGCTTTGGAGCCTTCCCTGGAACTCACTTTGTTAACCAGGCTGGACTTGAACTCACAGAGATCTACCTGCCTCTGCCTCCCAAGTGCTGGGATTAAAGGTGTGCACCACCACCACCTGGCTCCTTTTGAAATATTTTTCTCTATATTTCAGAAGGTATCAATCTACAGTTCATTGTTATGTTATTTTTTGTTGTTAATAAAATTATTATTATTAATATTATCATTATTAAATTGTGTGTGGGTCTGACTCTGTGTGTTCTTATGTGAATTGTCTGTTATCCTAAGAATGAGTGAAGAATGAATTTGAGTGCTAGATGTACTTTAATTCTTTATATAGGCCATTGTGAATCTCCATGCTCTGCAACATATCTATCTCATCAAACACTAGAGAAATAGCTTGGTTTTGTTTTATTAGTTTTAATTCTTAGTTGTGAAGAGAAGTCAGTCACCTCTACTAAATTTGAATTGGTATGGCATGCGAGATTGCAGGAACTGGGTAAGCATCTCAGAAGTTTGTAGGACAGAATTTCAAGAGAAAAGCCTAGAACTTTCAGATGAGCACATAATCTATGATTCACAGTTCTTGCAAATTCAAGTATCTTGCTATATTCGAACTCTATAAATTCAATATTAAAGTCATCTAAATCTAATAGTTATAGTGATGAAGAAACATCATCAACAACCTGATATTTTCATTAATCTTCATGGACAAATGAGTTTAATTGAGGGAGTTATTTCATACTTTATACAAAGCATAACATTCAATAATAGCCCTTTACAAAGCAAATATTTGTAAGTATAATTTTAATACAATTTCCCACATGTTATTATGATTATAAAAATCAAATGAATAAGATAGAGTGAACAATAAAGCCAATAATTGCAATAATATCTATATAGTGTATAGAATACTCCAAGTGCTCTACAAATATGGGCTAACTACAAATAAAAAGTTACAAGATTAACAGCACTTTGAGTAAAGTGATTATCTTATTTTCATTTAATGCATGATTTAAAAGAGGCAAGGAATAGTAACTTAAAAAAACGTCATACTGTGAGTGAACAGAAGTCAAAATTTGGCTCAGCTAGTCCTATCCTCTGTACCAGGAGCTAAACTTAGCATTATTATACTATTCTCTATAGTAATATTACTGGAATTTATAGCTTTTGCGTTTTAAGAGAAACACAAAAAGCACTTTATATAGGCACTGACTTCCTTTGTCCTCCTTCTTATTGTAACCTATTAAATAATGAAGTGATTAATGTAATTCTCCTTTTTCTTTCTTTCTTTCTTTCTTTCTTTTTTTTTGATTTTTCAAGACAGGGTTTCTCCATAGCTTTTGGTTCCTTCCTGGAACTAGCTCTTGTAGACCAGGCTGGCCTCGAACTCACAGAGATCCACCTGCCTCTGCCTCCCGAGTGCTGGGATTAAAGGCGTGCGTCACCACCGCCCAGCCTCCTTTTTCTTTCTAAAACTATTATTTATTAAATATCCTTTGATTTAACTATAACTTTCACAGATTTCTTTTTCTGGCTGTAACATTTTTTACCTCATATTTATTATCTCATATTTATTATTCACTTTGATGAAATGCTGCATTAAGAACTTCCAAAGTGACTACCATATAAAGTTTTGGAATTCAAGAATGCATGGATGGAAGTTAGATTGTTTTAGCTCTCTTCACGAAGCTTGTTTGAGGTTAAGACAGGTTCAAAATAACTTCTATCAATATCTCATGATCTTTTAGTATTTAATATTATTTATATAAACCCTTATGTGAATATGGTTCTTGTTCTTCTATATGCAACTTATGACAGTGTTTAGCATTTCTTCTTTATCTTCAGAGTGTGAACGTTGCATCATCGTCGTGGTGATGGTGGTGGTGGTGGTGGTGTGTAGTGGCATTTCATTTGAATTTTAATAAATAAAGCTTGTCTGAGGATCAGAAGAGTAAAACAGCCATACTGCCCAGCCTTACAGATAAGACAGCAATGGCACAGACCTTTAATCCCAGTAACTACAATAGCACAGACCATTAATCCCAGTAGCCACAATGACACACACCTTTAATCCCAGTAGCCACACTAGCTCGCCATTGAAACTAGGCAGTAGCTAGAGAGCTAGAGAGGATTATAAAATAGGAGCAGACAGCTCTCAGGTTCAGTCTCATTCTGAGATTCCTGGATGCAGGATTGCCATTTTGGATTGAAGTCAAGGTCAGTGGCTGGCTGCTTTGCTTTTTGGATCTTCAGGTTGAACCCCAATTTCTCTTTCTTAGTTTTATTAATCATACTTTGTGTGTGTGTATTAGAACTGAAGCGTCATGTGCTTTTTTTGATTCTAGAAAATTGTCTCCTATCACATTAAATTGTTGGTCCCCATTTATTATCTTTCTCATGTCCTTTTCTGGAACCTTTATTGTAGACAGTTCCACAATTAATTATCCATCATTAATTCTTGAAGTTACTTGTATCTATTGCTCATAAGCTTAAAGAGATTTCTACTGTATATGTTTCTTCAGTTTTAGTTCACTCTATTTTTCATTTTATAGAAAATACATAGCACTTGTAGTGATCTTACTTTGTTTTTATCAGGACTAGTTTACATTTCTTACTTTCCTTTAAAACAAGTTTTACCTGTTTTTAATGATGTAGAGAAAGAGTTGACTATATCTTTAATTTAGAAGTTTAAAAGATCAAGATATAAACACATTCATTAGCCTAGGCTCTTACATATTAGAAGAATCAATATTGCTTTCTTTGCCTGCAAATTTTGTCTCACCACAAGGTTGCCAATAACTCTATAGAGCTGTTATCCTTTTGGATTAAAAGGCCTCCTTCAGAAGCAAGCCCTGTGGAACATGCCTGAGGCTCTTCTTCAAAGATGGTCACAATTTTGGAAAACATGTCCATATGTTTTGCTTGTGTTATTTCTCTCACATGTATATTATGAAAGCAGGTAATGCACCAGGCACTCACATCTCTATCAATAAAATTTTATCTGACTTGGCATGCAGGTATACAATCATTTAAAAGAATTTCTAAAGTTTTATAAAACTTTCTGCAAAAACTTTTCCTGAGAATTGTCTTAGAATCACATAATTACTCTTTTGCTACTTTCCCTTTGTCTGGCTTCTTCTGTTATTTTCTGTTCTGGTTCAATCATTCTCCTTATTGAATTATTGAAGACCTACTACTTTGAGTCAGAATTCTACATATCCTTCGGTCTTACAATAGAGTATAGAATTTATGCTGTATTGTGAGCATTGGGGGTTTTTAGGCATATTAAAAATAAGAAACACAGCCAGGCAGTGGTGGCACATGCCTTTAACCTCAGCCCAGAAGGCAGAGACAAGCAGATCTTTGTGAGTTCGAGGCCAGCCTAGTCTACAGAGTTAGTTCTAGGACAGGCTCCAAAGCTACAGAGAAACCCTGTCCTGAAAAAACAAAAAAATATTAGAAACACATACACATAAATAAAGATAATTGAAGTTATCAAGCTACTACCCACACATTTTGACACAATTCCTTGTGCAAACCTTGAAATTCTGAAGGAAGTTTGGGGTGGGTTGTTATGCAGACAGTTTGGGGACTTGTGTCCTACACCAAAAGAACCCCAGAGACAGAAATGTGTAGTTTTGGAATAGTGGAGGGAATTCACTTTAGATATTTCAGACCTACAATTGGAAGGAAGAGGTAGACTCTATGTCATACCCCTCCAGTATGTTATTACCTCTCCAATATTTATTAGTATATTTATTAGTATATGTTTCTTCAGTTTTAGTTTTATAAATATTAGTATATTTATTAGTATAAATACCCCTCCAATATTTATTAGTATTATTGCTCTCTTCTATGTTCTCTAGCCATACTATGTTAGTTCAGGAAGAATGGGGAAAATAACCTTTTGTTCAAGAAGAATATACTAATTATCCTCTCATCCTTATTTTTCCAATTCTTACATGGACACTAGAATGAAATTTTAACCAGAGGCACCCTATGGATGTAATCTTGAAGCCAGCCATGTAAGTGAATTTTCTTCAATAATTATTCAGAATGTTTCATTATCTACCAGTAAAAAACAAGAGATGATACCTACTCAGTGCTTACTTGGTCATTGTTCCAAGTGTTAGTTGTGTGCAATCTTTCATTTCTACTCTAAGTAAACTACCATGATGTTCATTGCAGATAGGGAACCTGAAGCTTAGGGTCATTAAGTTATTGTATTCCCATAGGTAGTGACAGCAGAGTTAGGACTTGTATCAAGGCAAAGGGATTCAAATACTACGTCATGATGGCACACTACCTTTGTTGTTGTGGCCTTACTCTACGTCGATTTTTTTCACATCCCCTGAAGTCTTTGCCTGGAGCACTTTCAGTTGATTCCAGAGTCTTTGGAGACATAATGTTTCATGCTTACCCTGGTATTTTCTCAGCCTATCCCATGAAGTCAAGACACTAATCAGATCCAGACTAATGCAGTCTGGTCCAGTGCAGTGTTTACTGCAATAAAGATGTCTTCTATGAAATATTGTATGGATTCAGTTATAAATTCTTCTCATAAAAATCTGTAATGGTTAGCAACAATTTCTGGATTTAACATCATTAGTTAGGAAATAGTCATTTAACCAATGCTATACTGTCATTTAGAAAGATATGACTACCTTTATGTATTGATTTATGGACCATACATTCATGTATAAACTACTTTTTAACTCTGTGACACACCTCATAAAGTGAACAGGGCAAATTCACAAATGATGTAGCAGTTTGATCATTCCCCAGAGGGACCTTCTCTTTCCTGCTTAACAGATATGTTGCATTAAATCTAGCAGCCAATCACTTACACATTTAGTTTTGGCTCTAGTCATCCAGATTGCATTCAAGTTTTCAGTTTTGTTTGTAAGAAGTGACCAGTTATATTAAACAATGGATTGATACAGTTAGTTCTTAGAATATAAACATGCCCTTTAGGGTCAATTCTGCCACATTTGCGCCAAGTATACATATATCTGTGGGATTTTTTTTTTTATTTTCCTGTTCTGTGTGCTTATTTTTCATCAATTAATTTCTCTTTATTTTCTGTATGACTTCTATTTTCACATCTCACACTTGAGAATTATAATAATAAATGTTCTGGGAGCAACAAATCATCACACAGATAAGCTATCTGGTCTTAGGAAGGACAATATGTATGTGTGCCTGTGTGTGTGTGTGTGTGTGTGTGTGTGTGTGTGTGCACGTGCGCAATGAATAAGGTTGAATCCCTGTAAATAAAGGCACCATTTTGGTCAATACTGGATGGAAAAAACAACAAACTTTATGCTTTAATGATCTGGAAAAGACTGTCACTATGCATCAGTCATATTCATAGATTGGAAACTGGGGGGGGAGGAAGGTCCCTTGCCTGGAAAAGGTTAAAATAGATTGTAACCGAAAGAATCTGTCTAAGGGAATTTTTTTCCCTTTGAGACTTAAATAAACTGAAAAAACATGCCCTTCACTTAGATGGATTGAGTCCAGCTTTTCCCTTTTAAAAAACGAAATTGGAGACCTTCACCCTAAATAGCAAAGGTCTCTTATATTGAACCTTGTGTAGATGGGATCAGGTTTCCCTACTTGCAAACAAGACTGAAACCAGCCGGAACTGATCTCCTAACCCATTCCACATCCCACCCCCAACCTAGAACTGAACCCAAGCAACAATGTTGAAGTTTCAAAAATTAAGTACAACTAAAGTACCATAACTTTTCCCCAGCCAGAGAAAACGTAGTGCTCCCAGTAATTTTTTAAAAGTAGAGCCAATTAAAACCACCCTGAACTTGAATTTGCAACATTTTAAGTAGATGGAATATCCTGTGAGTTTCAAACCAAAATTTTGTGTTTGAGGCCACGGTGTGTATGGCTTTTTACCTGTATTTGTCTGAAAAGAAAAAAAATTATATTTTGAAACAAAGAGAGAATTTAACAGGATGGGGGAAGTGCAGATCTACTTTCAATGGAATCTATGCACACACACACACACGTGTGTGTGTGTGTGTGTGTGTGTGTGTGAATATCAGTACAGACAGTGTGTACAGAACAGGGATAGTGTGTAAATCACCTACAATATAGTTAAAATAACTTGTCACTTTAGCCTTTTTTAGTAGAAGCTAATTATGTTATCGAGGGCCACTCTCTCTTACATGTTCACAATAAAAGCTCTGCATTTTAAAGCCTTCCCAAGCAATGCAAGATGTTTCATTTATTCAATGTTCAACTGTCATGGCAAAAACCACTTTGGTAAGAAGTTTCCCGAGGTACACTCCATACTACAGACATCATGGTGATGGCCTCATGTTTTTAGCATCTGGAAGTCACACGAACATTTTCCAACATGAAACAAGCCTTGGGGTTTGGGAGTTATAACTGAATGGCTAAGTTAGTTTAACTCTTCAATTCAAGTGACTATAATGTTGGTACAATCAATACAATTGTCTGCCATGTTAGTCTATTCTCTTTCATATTCCCTGCTCTTGGTGAACTCAGGGTGGCTATGTGTGTTCTTGAGAAACCTGTTATTTCTGGGTTGTATTAATCTACCTTCAAAAGCTTGAATTTCTTTTGCAGAGGCTAGAAGACTTAACAAGAAGAGCACAAAAGGCAATGGAAATAGAAATGCACACTCTATACAGAACAAAAGGATTCAGGCTGAAAATGAGCAAATTTGAATCCCATTTGAAAGTGGAATTTGCAATATGAGGTAGCAGTTGCTTGTGGATGTTGGTTGGGAATTATTTTTTCCAAGTTTCAAATTAAAAGTCCTTCTTGGAATAAAGAAAGGTTTGAGGAAAACAAACTCAAACTACCATAAATTTGCGGCAAAAACTATTCTGAGTGGTAATGAGAGACATTTGGCAATAATAGTGTTGCCCGCTCCTCGAACAGTTGCTTGATTTTTACAAAGGAATCCCTTTCTTCTTTTTTCTACGAGAAAACCTTTTGAACTTTCAAAACTCCATTCATTTGTGTTGATCCAATTTTTCAAGGCTAAAAAGACTGTCTGGGTGAAAGTGACACTCGTTTCTTGGCCTAGATTATGTTTCCTAACCAGATTATTGCTTCCCTGGTTCTTCTCCTCTATTCTTCCTGACTGGTGAGTCATTACATTGTGGGTTACACTTCAGGTCATCCAAGAAGTTCTCCATACATCACAACAACTAGCATCTGTCAGTTGGGAGTGGCCTTTGTTTTGAAGCCTGTGATCTGTTGTTAGGATAGTCTGTCCCCTTTGACCTTTTGGGTGTAACTCCTTCTATAGACTGCTTGTGTAGCTTTTAGACCCCTTAGGATGATTAGACAGAGTGATTAAATCTCCCGGATATGTTCACTTACATTTAATGTTTTTGGACATTAATTTTAATGCTCACTAAATGACCTGACTTGATAAGGTGTTAAGTGACCTAAATGGATAGAAAACAGCTCTGGGACCTAAAATAGCCACTAAGTGTGTGTGTGTGTGAAGGGAGGGGTCGTTGGTGCATTTTTCATCTATTTTAACTATAGGAGGCTCCTGACTACTTGGTTTCAGGAAAGGTTGTGAGTGGCAGCATAATGTGGAAGGGCAAAGTGACAGCCAAAGTACAAGTGTTGCTCATAGTGCAGTCCTCAGAAATTATTGGGAGAAACATTTCATTTCTGAAAATAAATCTGGTTTGCTACTAAAATAACAAAAGCAATTCCCCCAAAGCAAAGCAATTCTATACATGATTATTTCCTTTCATGGCTAAACCCAAAGAAAGCAATAGACCATTTTTAATCTCCAGAATTGGCATGGTTTCTGTGACTTCCCTTTCAGAGTCCAGGATTTTACATTCAGCTCATGATTGAGCCTGTGGTACCTGAAAATCACATCCCAAGATGAAAATGTCAATTGATCCTCAATAATCGGCATTAGAGAAAAAGTAATTTTTAATCTATGATAGCTCTGCTTCCTGAAGTCATTACGGTGCCATCAATATATTAAAATACAGGTCAAAAATAAAGATCAACTAGAAAATATTTTAATTCCTATTTAATGAAAGCTGAATCAATCACATATGAGCCAATAATGAGCTTGGTGTGATCTAACTAATGAAATCTTTACTAATTTGACAAATCCTGGGAAAGAATTCTCAGCTAATTATCATGAACTTGCTTCACATCAAAACTTCATTCAGAAATAAAAAGCTAATAAGGATTCCAATTTTCAAGTTATAATTAATTTCATATATATCTAAACATATTTTAAAGTTTTTGAAATCTATGCTAATAAAATCTAGAGGGTGGAATAGGCCTGTTGGACACTCGGTTAGGGTAGGTTCTAGTATTACCTACATGTGATATGGGAGGTGCTTCTGTCTATGTGTTGCTTTTATTGGTTAAGGAATAGAGGAACTGCTTTGGCCTATAGCAAGGTAGAATTTATCTAGGCAGGGATTACTGAACTAAATGCTGGGAGAAAGAAGGTGGAGTCAGGGAGAAGCCATGTAGCCCTGCTGGACACAGATGCCAGAATTTTACCTGGTAAGCCACAGTCTTGTGGCAATTCAAAGATTAATAGAAATGGGTTAAATTGAGATGTAAGAGATAGCCAATAAGAATCTAGAGCTAATAGGCCAAGTAGTGATTTAATTAATATAGTTTCTGTGTGGTTATTTTGGGGCTGAGCAGCTGGGAACAAACAAGCAGCCTCGTATAATATACAAGGAAGGAAAAGATGGGATTATTACTGAGCATTGTACAAGACACGCATATTCACTAGAAATAATAGAGAAAGGAAATTCATGATCAAAGAAGTGCATACTAAATATCTCTCTCTCTCTCTTTCTCTCTCTCTCTCTCTCTCTCTCTCTGATGGAGGAAGGTCATTGGTTAAATAAAAAGAAACTGCTTGGCCCTCATTGGTTAGAAGATAGGTGGGAGGAGTAAACAGAACAGAACGCTGGGAGGAAGAGGAAGTGAGCTCAGACTCCACAGCTCTCCTCTCGGGAGCAGACGCCTCAGAGAGATGCCATGCTCCCAGCTCCCAGGCAGACACACGCAATGAAGCTCCGACCCAGGATGGACATAGGCTAGAATCTTCCCGGTAAGCACACCTAGGGGCGTTACACAGATGATTAGAAATGGGTTAAATTAATATGTGAGAATTAGCCTAGAAGAGGCTAGATAGAAATGGGCCAAGCAGTGATTAAATGAATACAGTTTGTGGGTTGTTATTTCGGGGCATAAGCTAGCCATGTAGGCAGCTGGGGTGCTGGGGACGCAGCATCGCTGCCCTTATTACTACCTCTCTCTCTCTCTCTCTCTCTCTCTCTCTCTCTCTCTGTGTGTGTGTGTGTGTGTGTGTGTGTGTGTCTCTTTTTCTCTCTTCTGTCTGTCTGTCTGTCTGTCTGTCTGTGTGAGGCATTAGAATTTGGTGTGGATTCAATTGCCAGGAAGCCAAAATGAAGAAAAAGGGAGTTAGCAGAATTATCCACTTTGAGTAAAAGTATGAAGTCATGAAAGTTGATGGAATATGGAACAAATGGAAGTCATCTAGTGTAACCTGGACATCAAAGGGACTATGTAAGGCATGACTGAAATGGTAATTTGAGAGCTAGTTGTAGGACAACCTTGAAGGTTCTAAAGTGAAAGTCAGTTGTAACTTTTCCAATCATTCTCTTCCTTAAAATATAGTCAAATCAGTCATCTAAAAATCAGAGTGTGGAAATCAACAAGACATAATGTACTCTCGTAAACAACATGGTTTTTATGTACTGGTTATTATTAATAGGAATAGATGTACTCAAAAACAAGTTTCTACTTCATGCTTTATATTGTTACTCTAGCAAGATTTAAATTATCAGTTTGTTTGCTCTGTAAGAAAAATGTAGACCAAAAGAACACTGACTAAGCTTTTCTGTATATAGTCAAATAAATACTCATTCATAATGCCCTTATTTCTTGTGGCATGCCTTTGTTTGCCAGACCATAGGATAAAAAAGCTAAAGTTGTGGAGAATAATAAAACCACACCCTTAGACCTCAAGGAGATCACCTACTATGTGAGAAGTAAGTGAATCATCCATTCCTACATGGAAGGGAATAGGGGCAGGCTAATAGAAGTGTGGCAACAGGGTAGGAGAGAAGGGCATATATGTGAGTGGAATGAAGATTCTTATCCTCCTACGAACAGTCCTTAGAATGAGTAAAAGCATTAATAAAGAAATATCACCATGCTATGGCAGCCCCACGTGAATTTTCAGCCCTGCTGAGTAAAGAAAGACTTGTATAGTTTAGAGAGGTCAATGATGATACCCACAGGATCTTTGATGTTGAATGAAACAAAAGGTAAGATGGAGTTGGGGGAAGGTGAAGTCCAGCTTTGTAAAAAGCAAAGAACATAATGTTGTGGGATATTTAACTATGTAAAAGTATATTACATTTGTTTATGCTGCATTTGTTTAATGATGTAAGGATGTGTTACATTTGTTTACACTCCTTTAGCTTAATTATAAAAAGATGTGTCACATTTATTTCACCTTGCCTGCCTAAGGCACCTGATTGGTCTTAAAGAGCTGAGCATCCAATAGCTAGGCAGGAGGGAGACAGGCCAAGCTGGCAGGCAGAGAGGATAAACAGGAGAAGAAATCTAGACTCAAGGGAAGGGAGAGGAGGGAAAAAGAAAGAAGAGAATAAAAAGAATGAAACGGACAAACCTGGGACCAGAAACTAGGCAGCTACCAGCCAGACATGGAGACAGCAGGAAAGGAAGATATACAGAAAGAGTGAAAAGTAAAAAGCCCCAAGGCAAAACATAAAGAGAAACAGATTAAAATAAGAGCTAAACTAAAGTTGAGCATTCAAAACTAGTGATAAGTCTCCGTGTCATTATTTGGGAGGTAGCTGGTGGCCCCCATAGAGAAAGCCTGGTGCTGCTGTTTGTTTTTGCTTTTCTGGGGACCCACCACCTGGATCTCAATTCACAAGGACAATTTTACTCACTTGTAATCACCCGGCCTTAGCTTGGCTTGTGGGTTTTTTTTTTTTTGTTTGTTTTTTGTTTTTGTCAGCTTTTCTTTAATTATCCCAACTACCTTTTGCCTCTGGCCTTTTTCCTTTTCTTCTGTAATCCTTTCTCTCTTGCTCCATGGGTGGTTGACCCTTGATATCCTCCTCTCCTTGTTCTGCTGCTCCTCTTCTTCCTCATTTTTCTTTCTGTTTATACTCTCTGCCTGCCAGTCCTACCTATCCTTGTTCCTACCTCGCTAATGGCCATTCAGTTTTTTATTAGCCCATCAAGCAATGATCACAGCTTCACAGAGTTAAACAAATGCAGCACAAACAAAATCATACACCTTTAAATAATATTCCCCAATAGCCTGGTACAACATACCTTTATTTTTATCCTCCTGTGTTTTATCAGGTGTTCTTAGGAGGGTTAGAAACAAAGAATTATAGAAGATATAATTACACCACTCTTGCTAAGAATTTTTTAGATGGCCAGAAAAGGCAACTCTTTGTCAGCTCCTTAAGATGCACATGGCTACAGAGTGATGGCTATAATGAGAAACGAGTGAGTTTTAGCCAGTGAGAATTAGCCAGTAAGGGCTAGGGCTAAAGGGCCAAGCAGTGATTAAAAGAATACAGTGTCTGTGTAATTATTTTGGGGCATAAGCTAGCCGAGCAGGCGGCCGGGGTGCCGCCGCCCCTATTACCACAGATAAACATGCTGGGAAGAGGATATTGTGAACCTGGCACTCTCACCTTTGTTCAGCTTGCTCATCACATACTTCAGACTGTGTTCTGCTTCCCCAACCCTGCTCCTGCAGCCCTCCATAAGGGCAAGTAAGGCCAGTCTGCTCAGTGTTTGGTTGTAGTTCTAACTAATTGTAAGTGGCAGAGCTGAGATTGGGTCTTGATTGCTCAGAAACACATCAGTTATTTGATGAAGGAGGTAGAATTAAGTGTTGGGTATCCCTGGTCTAGTCTGCAAGGAAGTTTGTAGTCACAATGCTTTCTTTCTTGCAGCCGTCATTTCCCTAGATGAAAGGTTGGACAGCAATTAAAGCACTTACAGCCCCAGCCAAGTGAATTTTCAGAGGTTGAAACTGAGGCCTGTTGATATAGAGAGGGGTAATCTCCAAAATTCAAGCAATGCCCATGAGTGTTGGAGGGTCACTGTGTTGTTTTTTCAGGTGTCACCCTGAAATCGCACTGCTCAACTAAAAGCTTTTAGTATTAAAACTTTTTCTTTCTGATTTAATAAGGATAATTGTTTGTTAAATAAAATATACAAATCAGTTGTCATAGGGTTCAAGTGCAGCATCAATTTTGGAATTGACATAGGCATTTATTATTACTGAGTGAAAATATTTCCCATGATCTAAATAAAAAAGAAGCAGGTTGCTCATGTCACATATTTGGATTGATGAGCAGTGTACAGTTGTTGAATTTGCAGTACTTGTTAATTAAACACCTAGGAAGTTTACATAATTACATGCCTTATTTCATTTAAAGACCCAAACAGAATTTTGTAACATGCAGTTTTATTTTTACAGAGGAGAAATTGGAAAGGGCACCAATAAAGTAACATTTTTGCAATCATATTCCCATTATGTCAATTTCATCTATTGTCACTACTTTTAGTTTAATGATTTAAAAAATTTACATATCTGTCTACTCAAAGCATGCTATTTGTATTCTTGCCATGATGTTAGTAGAGAGAAAAATTAACCTACCATCTAAAACCATGTTTTTTTTTCTTATTCATTGATTGCACTTGTCTCCGGAACTGATTGAGTTCTAGAAGTTTCTTGTTATTTTTAGCTGGCGTTTTGGGTAAAAACTAACAGTGTAGAACAATGGAATAACGCCATAAGAACTTTGGGAAGCAGGTAATTTTGCATTTCTTGCTCTGGATAGAGGGATTTCTTGGTGGGGAGAAAGTGTCACTTTGGAAAATTATTGGTTTTTAAGACTTCTGTTTTCTCCGTTTTTTGAAATACCCTATCTGATCACCATCTTTACTTTTCATTTCACTTGTAAGCAATGATTCAGTCTCTTAGTAACTATCCAGAATAAAAGCTATCTTTGACAAATAAGCAGAGAGCTTGATAGAACAAAAGAGCCGAAAAGTCCACCTAGAGGTTAACCTGGAAACCCTAGTCTGTTGAGTCTATGATCTAGCCAATTGAGTTCAATTAGCTCATACACTACAAATTCACACTATCACAAATTTTCTTTCTGCACGATATAAGTGTTATTTTTGACTGCAACTGAATGGATCTGATTCTTGGGTGTGTTCTGGTCAGAGTTAAATGGCTTATCATTTGCTGGGAGCAACTTCAGCAAAAGAAAGTAGGCTCATGAGGGCATATCTGACAATTTCTTATTTAGTAAACCTTAGAAAGCACTCAAAAGCACAAATGAGATATGGGTGTTGGGAGGAAGGGCACCAGCAAACAAGGGAGAGGTCAATGGGTAGATAACTAATAAGAACAGAGTACATAAATGCCACAACAAAACACATTTCTTTGTATTATAACTTTAAAATATTGCTTTAAGAAAAAGGTAAATTTAAATGGAAAAAAGAATATAAAAGGGAAAAGAGAAATTACTATGAAATAATCTGCTTGGCTGATTTCTCCTAGAATGTAGTAAGGCGAAATATTGGTGGCAAGTGTAGGAAAATTTATCTCCAGGATTCTTATTTCTCAACTGTGATAACATCCAGACCAAGGGCATACCCAAAGGGGATAAAGAAAGGGGTAGCATGGACTGGTCCTCTGGTGTTCTTTAGATACCTCATTTGTGTTGGGCTAGTGTATTTGCCTTTTCACGCTGGCAAAATGACACTAAAGTTTATGAGAAATCACTGTTTTATACTAGCCCATTGCACCTAGGTCAGAAAAGACCAAACATTAAAATAGAACCACTCAGGCTAAATTCCTCAGAAAATTAAACCTGTTCCCAATTTAAAACATCTGTCAGGTTTAGAGAAAGATTCAATCCAATATATTATTAAATATGAGTTTTTGCCTATTCTAGAATTTCAAATACAACCCAACTGGATTTATAGAGTGAATTAATTAATTAGCTAATTAATTAATTTCACTGTAAGAACAATTATTATGTCCATTTTATATATCAGGAAACTGAAAACCAAGGCACATGACTGATTTACCAAGGAAGTATAATTACAGTGTGGCCAAATCCAGGAGATACCCATATTTTCCACTTGGTATAGGAGGTCCTTCTGTATTTGTGTTGCTTTCATTGGTTATTAAAGAAACTTCCTTGGCCTAGTTGATAGGGTAGAACTTAGGTAGGCAGAGTAGACAGAATGGAATGCAGGGAGGAAGAAGGGAGAGAGAGCTGCCATGGAGATGCCAGGTCAGACATGCAGAATCTTTCCCAGTAAGCCAAGACCTTGTGGTGGCATACAGATTATTAGAAATGGGTTGAATCAAGATGTAAGTGTAAGCCAGTAAGAGGCTAAAAATAATGGGCCAGGCAGTGTTTAAATGAATACAGTTTCTGTGTGGTTATTTCGGGTGTAAGCAAGCAGGGTGGCCGTAACAAACAAGGGGCCCCACTCCCTAATACATCACTCTCTGCTAGTTTCTATGCATCCAAATCATCTGGATGAAGGGCATAGGGATATGAACTGAATCAAGCAACTATCATCCTATTAGAAACTGTCTCCTAACATCAGGTTTTTTTTCATTTGGACAGAGGTGTTAAAAGCACTCAGAACTGAAGGAGCAAAACCAGATTCAACTCCATCATCTGCCAAAAGATGTGACTCATCTGATAACAGACATCACAGATGTAAGCTTCAGTTTCTTTATTTGAAGCCACATCTATATAAAAGAGTTGTTAAAAAGAACATATAGGCAAGATGTCTTAGTCTGTTCAAGCAGCAATAACAGAATACTATAAACTGGGTGACTTGTAAGGAGAATTTTGTGTCTCTCAATTCTGGCAGGTTTAGATTATGGTGAGGGTTCATTTCCTGCTTTAGAGTGATTTATTCTCACTCTGTCCTCATGAGCAGAATGAGCTCACCAAGCTCACTTGGTATCTTTTTTCAGGACACTGATCGCCTCAATGAGCTTTCTGCCCTGATGACCTAATTACCTACCACAGTCCCCACCTCTTACTAAATCATATAGGAGCTTAAGATTTCAACAGAAATTCTGAGAAGCTGAAACATTATAATAATAGCACTTAGGAAACAGGACAATTTCTGAAAAAAATCTGGTGATTTTATGTGGAGGAATAATTGCAGTGCAGGCTAGGTAATGGCAAACAGAAAAGATGCAGACAACAATTAATTTTAGGTGAGTCAGAAGATGAAACACTCACCTCTGGCTATGGAAAACAGAAAAGACTTCACAGAGGAATTAACCTTTGAACCAAGTCTCAAAGGACTACATAAGATTGGGATGCATAAGTGAAGAAGAGGAGCACAGTGGAAAAGATTGTAGAGACAGCTGAAACGAACAGCTGTGGCTTTGACATCTGTTGGATGCATTGGGAACAGCAAGTAGCTAAGCTGGAGGAGAGGGTGACCATCAGCAAAATGGTGTGGAATATATATGGGAGAGGTTCTGAACCCTTACAAGGGGTGGCATCAAGTGCTATAACAAGGCAGTGGAACTCTTGGGCAAGCAAGATGAATTCATTCATACTTTTGTGATGGAAAAGAGAAGTAGAGTGGTGTGTAATCCGAGCAGTTTCAAGATAGAAGCTATAGTGAACTGGGTGGAAGAGCATGTGGAGATCATCATACTACTGCAACCAAAGATAATAAGTTGCTAAGTGGGAACAATACAGGAATAAGTGAGCAGGTTCAAAATGATATAAGAGACACAAAAGCAGAAGCATGGTGATTCATGTCTACAATGTCAATGTTCTGCAAGACTGAGTCACAAGGATCAGTGTATGTTCAAAGCCAGCTAGGATTATATAGTGAGTTCTAGAACAGTGTAAAATATATAGCAAGACTCTCTCAGTTGCTGCTGTCCAATCAGACCAATGACAGAGAAGCAATAGGACACAGTATTGAGTGAAGAGAGGCAGAGAACAAAGATGAGGAAGGAACTATCTATGGTTCAAGGCCTGAGGTCAGTAGCAAAGGTAGGGAGGGAGGTGTGATGGAGGGGAACAAGGCAAAACTGATAATACACATTAGACTTGTGCATAGATAGGTCAGCTTCTACTACTTTATGGAAGTCCACTGACACTTGGGTTGAATAAAGCCACCGTTGTGGGCTAGCTTTTCCATGTTATAAACCCCAGTTTTTCTAGCCCTGTGATAGTCCAGTAACATGCACAGAAGCCCACTGATCCCCAGATTTAATATGCTGTGAACACAATTCTGTATCTTTAAATGAACAGAAAGCACTTTCTCAGACCCCTGGCCTTGTCTGGGTTTTATTGTTAATATGAGAGGCCCAGCAAAAGACTGTCAGAGCTGTATGATTTATGCTTAAAAGATATTGTCAGAAATGGTTGGGGAAAATGTGTGAAGGAAAGAGGCATTTCATTTGTCTTCATGTAACTCTTTAAAACCTGTAGCAAGATGACAGTATACTTCAATAATCCTTTGATAAGGCATTAGGAGGCTGACATGGTATCTATCTCTTGATGGGCCATTACTACCTGCTTTGGATGCTGAGGACTTTCATCCACTGCAGAGTATATTAATGATGCAGGAAAGGCCTATCTGAGAAATGAAACCACCATCTAAGCATGCTTTTTTGCTTTGTTAATCATCCCTTCTTTCTTTTTTTCTCCTTTACATTTCAAAAGTTTGTCAGTCTGGGTACAGTGAAGCCTGCTGGGGTTTCAGGAATAAGAATCACACGCTATTGGCTCCCACTGGGCTTTACTGATACTGATTTTTTTTTGTTTTTTTTTTTTTCTTTTTGGTTAGCACATACCGGGAACAGTCATTTTGATGGTTGCTACTGGGCTGCTTTTCCAGGTGCTTTTCTCCCTCAGATTTACCCTTTTTGCTGGGCTTCAAAGGGGCAAAGGGGACTCAGCAGCCACATTTAGCAGTTAAAATAGAAACAATGGCTTCTTAAGGGGTGCCCACAGAACAGAGGTGTGGAAGGTGGTTCCCTAGCATTTCTTGGAGCAAGGGGAGTTGAGCAGTGCCTGGCAAGTTGCTTCATTCAACAGAGGTTTGCCAGCATTCAGAAACCTTTTATCTGCAAGTTTCTGTATTTATTTTATATAAAGGGGGCAAGAAAAGAAATCAGAATCATTCTTCAGATGCAAGTCACTAGGAGGCCCTGCCTGTCTTCTGCACAGAAGTCTGTGTTAATCCGTAAAAAATTGATTTATGTCACTGCCAGTTATGTGCTCATGTGGAGATGAGAGCAGGCCCCATGGAGATGAAGGGCTGCTCTTCATGCCATATTCCTCTGTGAACTTAACCCAGAATTGCCCTCATCTCCTCAGCTCCCTTCTGGGAAAGACAGAGGCTGGGTGTGTTCAGGAATAGTGTTTGCTTAATGATGCGCTTAATGAAAGTCCTTGATCAATGATAATTTGTGGGCTTTGAGTTTGAAGAGGCCTGAAAAGCACAATCGTTAAGCTAGTAACTGTTTTCTCAGGCAAGAAGAAAAAAGTGTGTGTGTGTGTGTGTGTGTGTGTGTGTGTGTATTTGTAGGAGGGGTGTAAATCAATGCATCAGATCTAGCAATCTGCAACAATAAGACAGAAAGATATGGACGGCAAAATGCTAGATAGACCAAAGCTGTGGACGAAGCTGAGAGAGGTTGTGCATAACCAAAGTGATAATGGACGAAGTGGAAATGAAAAGTGGGACGGAGCAGCAGTTTGTAGAGAAATGAGACATGAACTAAAGAGAGAATTGAACAGCAAGCACACACAACAAGGTGGGGAACAAAAAGTAGAAGGTATAATAAAGAGCTCACAACCAAAACTAAGTTGTCTATAAAGAAGACAGGAAAATAGGAGACATGGTGGGTAAGCAGCCATTGGACATGTAGCAGGTGGTAGTGGGAGAGGGAGCTGCTGTATCAAGGAGAAACACTGCAGCTCAGGGTCCTTCCCACAAGGCCCCAAGAAAGGAGTGATCCCTAGACAGTAACCAGAAGGATTTCCCTGTGGAATGTAGACAGAAGGGAACTGTGATGTCAGCCCCTGTGTGCGATTCATGCCAGATAAAGAGAATCCTCTATTTCTTAAACCTGAGGATCGCTCTCATGGTGAACAGCCAGTGTGGCACTTTCTCATCCGCTACAAAATTGATGCTCTGTTCTCTGCCTTCTCTCACCCAGGGCTGCCTTCCCTTTGCTTTTTGCAGTTAGCATTTTGTAGTTTCCAATACAAGAAAATCACTCTAAGCTCCTTCTTTCCTCCTTTTGAAATCCAGAATCACAGATTAAAACCTGCCTTTTAGAATACCATACACTGATTCCAATTGAGAAAATGTGGCCACTCCCCCATGGGAGTTACTGACCTGCTGCATTTTCAAAAAGATAGAAAGAGACAATTAATATGAACCTTTATTGTCAAGAGTAAAAAATGTATGAGTTAATGATTTCATTGTGATAGTTCATAAGTACACACACATACACACACATCTTTGTGTGTATATGTGTGTGTGTAGGTATCAGTACACTCTATTCTTAGTTATATGCTTCATTGCTTTCTGAGTCCAAAATAACTCCTTTGGCTTGTCCTCTTTCTCTTGCAAACTACCCACTTTTCTTTTCATGTCACAAATTCCACCATGCTCCCTTATTTCCCATTTCTGTCTTTTATTAGACCTCTCCATCCCCTCTCATAGTAACCTTTATAATTTCAGGTCCTACATAAATGGAGAGAGAGAGAGAGAGAGAGAGAGAGAGAGAGAGAGAGAGAGAGAGATCCAGATTCCACATATGAAATAGAACGTGTATGATGAGTTCCATGCAAGTATGGGCTATGTACGAAAGCCTGTCTTAAAAAAAATAAATAAAATTAGCTTCTACCACTTGCAACCTGCCCCAAAATATGTCCTTCCTAGTCCCAAGTGACACATTCTACATACTCCCTTCAGGCAGGGAACCCCGAGTTGCACTGCTAACACCACCCACCCACTCCACTGAGAGTAAAATCATTATAATACACATTACAATAAGCAATCATTTTAGGTGTATTGGCATAACCACCACCTTAGACATCTGTGATTTCTTTAAACTAGGAACTTTCAAAATCTATTACTTTCAAAACCTCTGTAATTGAATAGTTTTAATCATATATTTGCTTCTGTGCTATAGGATATTAGAAGATGGGTTTCTTAGGTCTGCCAATATCCCTCATCAGAAACAACTAATTAAAGGTGTAGAAAGTATATATAGAGGAAAAGTGTATATGACTGTAATTTCAAGAATGAATCATATTTTATAACTAATCATTTTGAATTCTAAGGTAGTAATGTCTGTTATTCAATTTACTGTCTTCCCCCATCTTTCTTTTTCTAGACAGAGTCTCACATATCTTAAATTGGCCTCATCCTCTGCAGCCAAAGATGATCTTGAACTTTGGTTGTTCTGCTTCCACCTCCCAAGAGCTGGGATGCTATATTTGTCCCAGCATGCCTTACTTTCACTCACATCAGCTAGGACTATGCTGAAATATGTGTGCGCTTGGTCTGGAAATTAAGAGTTAATTAAACACAAAAATTTTGTTACCCAGAGGCAAAAGTGCTGTCGTGTTTCATGTCTACATTAGGTTTCTCAGAATGACCCAGGAGCCAGACCTAGCACCTAGCAAAAAGATATGTCTACTAGTATAGATGTTATTTGCTAAATAAGCAAATGAAAGTATAAATAAAAAAAATCATTGCTCATGAGTGAGATGGCTCAGAAAGTCAAGGCACTGTATGCCATGCCTGTCTCTGGGTTTGAACCTGTGATCCCACATGGTAGAAAGGGAGAATTCACTTTCCAAAGTTGTTATCTAACCCTTACACATGTTCCATGAAGTAGATGTACACACGCACATTCACAAGCATGGGAAGCAAATAAAAGTAATTTAAAACTAAAAAAAAATCAAAAAGGCAAAAAATCATTATCAAAATATCATTGAAAAACTGCCTTGTTTAGTACATGTTGTCTCTTTCATGGATGAACCTCAGTTTCCTAAACTATCCAAGAAGAGTAATGGTGATCCTTGTTTTAGCAGTTCTCACGAGGGTCAGATGCATACTAACGCCATTGTAAACAGGGAAATACAAATGTTGTACAGAAAAGCCCTGTAAGTTGGTTTGATAAGAAGTCCAGAGAACAGATATAAAATCCCGAAAGAAGAAAAGAATTATATCAATCCTTACCCCACTGTTCATTTCCCTTAAGGAAAATGCTAGTACACATAGCTTTATCACTGTATATTTTGCCAGAAATAAATCCCTATGTGAGTGTAAGTGAGTTGACCCCAATAGAAATAAAGAAGAAAACAGAGGGAAAGAAGAAGAGTTAATGAGTGTCGAATCAGAAATAGAGACTAGGTTATTGTAAAGGACCTGGAGAATATATGGAAAGATGGTAGCATAGCTATTATAATCATAGTACATAGTTAAAAATTACATTGTCTTAACATTTGTTTATACTGTAGTTAATATGAGAGCTAAAAAAATCAATGTCAGTTCTGCTTAAATAAAAACAATAAAGAGCAAAATCCTTTGCAGAATCTAACAAGACAATGGAACAGTCCAGTAAGATTGCCTGTAAGAAATTTGAAATACACATAAATGAGTTATTTCCCCCATTTCATTCAGACACATTTAATTACACATGCACATGCTGAAGTCAACACATGTGGCATTTACTTTGCAAGTAACACATAATTCAATTCTTTTAAAACTTTATTTACATTTGTTATTTGTTTGTATGGGGCACATGTGGAAATCAAAGAACAATTTGCAGGAGTCACTTGTCACCTTCTATCATGTGTCCCCAAGGATTTGAACTTTGGTTGACCAATTTGATGACAAATGGCTTTAGCTGCAAAACCATTTTGTGGCCCAATAATTTGTATCTTTAGCAAACAAATGATGGGTTTTTACATACAAATATAAGGGCCAGTGATTTGAGATGAAGGAGCAAAATTTAACATAAATTTTAGGGTGTCTGGAATTTTGGGGAAAACTCAGAAGGTTGGAATTAATCACATGAGTTAAGATAGGAAACATGTTTTTTCGTTTATTTTTGTGTCTGTGTACATATGTTTACATACATGCCACAAGACATGCATGGAAGGTCAGAGAACAGCTTGAGAAAATTGCTTTTCTCCTTGCACCATATGAGTTCCCATGACTGAACTCAGTGTCAGGCTTGCTTGCCAGCAGGTACCTTTTTTCTACTGAACTGTCCTACTAGCCCTAAGAAAGTCTCTGAACTTAAAATTTAAAAACACAGAAAAATAAATTTCTCATTCTTTTTGTATCATGTGTAACAAAGCAAATGAAAGCAACAAAATGTAGAAACCTTCCATTGACCTGCTTGGAGGGTAAGATCCAGGGAACTGCACTCATTTGTGATAATATATGTATATTACATTATTATATTATATTATATATACTCTTCCTGAGACTTTTCTTTAATGATCTGTCTTAACTACTTTACTTTTGTGAAAGTAGAAGTAATTGCTGAATATTTTCAACATTTACCATTGTCTCATAAGACTATCTTGGAAGTAAAGTCTGTTAGATGCATAGACATACTTAAGCATATGCATAGACAATTTTGATGTCTAATTTTATATGTCGGCTTCATTGGATCGAGAATCCCCAGAGAACTGGCAAAATACTGCTATATTGTTTCTGGTGTGTTTTTGGAGAGTGTTTCTGGAAGAGAGAAACGTTTGAATCAGTAAACTGAATAATGAAAACAAGACATTTTCAGTGTGAGTGAGTTCTATTGGATCCACAGAAAGCAATGACGGGAGAAGGATCAGTTTTTTCTTTGCTTGACCTGGGACATTAATCCTGTCCTTTCCTCACATATCAGAAGCCTGGGATCTGAAATATTTTGACTCAGACCTGGACTTTCATATTTGGATTATCCCTACTTCATTCATCCTCCTAAACATCTACTTTGATGACTGGCTATATAAAGTTACTGGTTCCTGTAACTTTTCAAGCAATACCTCATAATACATCCATTCCTGTATCTTTGCATATCTTGTTTGTTTAGGTACTCTATCTAATACATATATGTCATAAAAAATATCTTGGTTTATCAAGTATTACTGGCTTAGTAAAAGGTATCAATATTTGAGTTTTAGAAATGTCTCAAAAAGAATGAATTGAGAGTAAGGTATGTCTAAATTTTGGGGACCTGATTTATAGTAGAAAATTCAATGCCAAAGCATGATTAAGATTAAAATACATATTAATAGTTAGAAATTTGTGGAAAATGAAGGATGTATTTTTGAAGCATAGGTTGACAAGTAACAATCACATGAAAAGCCACTTAGACCCATTCTTATGGGTTCATTACTCTGATGAGGGTTATTCAAGAGTTCCTTTTATTAAAATGTATGAATTTATAGGATGTGTCTGGAATGATTAAAATATTATACAATTACATCTTCTTGGATAAGAATTTTCTATAAAAGTAAAAATAATATTTTTAACCCAATTAAGCAGTGCTACCATGAGTAGCTTTAATTCTGTGGTTGCAAAATTGATGGCAGGGAATTATAGCATAAACTAAGATGGCATGACCACACTCTACCCTGTCTCAATTACTGAATACAGACATGACATTTATAACCTATTTAGAAAATTGAAAAGTAAATAATAGCAAATTGAAGAGAAATCACAATGCCACCAAATTGGTGCTGTCTACCATTTTTTTTCACCCTGTTATCTCCATTCCTGAACACAATACAATACAGAACCCAAGATAGACTCCAGAAGGTTAGTTCTTATTCAGAAAGCAGAAAAGTAAAGGAGAGAGAAAGAAAAAAAAAACCTCAGACAGTAGAGGAATCCACCATTTCAGTTGATTTTTTTTTTTCTCTCACTACTTTGAGAAGATAGTGCTTGTAGTGACAATAATAATGATGGCAGCAGAGCCACAGCTATCTAAAATTCTGTGAAAGGGGATTCTCAATTATTCTAAAGGATCTCTAGAGTCATAGGGAAATTCAAGTGATTAAGAAAAAATGATATAGATAAAATTTGAGAAAATACTGGTGCTTAAATACATGCAAGATTTGGAAGTAAGTTATTTGATTTTAAATGGAGTAAAAGAAGTGCACATACAGCCTAGTAGCATTCCTACATTCTTCTGAAGTAGAAATCTATTAGATCTCAACAGACTATCAAAAATTCAATAGGTATAACATTCACTAATTAAAACGCTAATCTAAAGTATATCTTCAAAACCATGATAGATAAATGAACATGTATTGCTAATGTTTAAATAACCCTAAAGGAGAAGGAAGAGTAGAAACAAGTGAAAAAACTATCAATAAAAAACAAGTTAAAGCAAAATAAATGATCAGACCTGTCTACAATTACATTTAATGCAAATAATTTGAACAACAATTAAATTATAAAAGTGTCAGAATAAATTTAAACATCCACAGGACCCAATCATAGGTTGTACCTAATAAACACACTTTAAATATAATGACAACTACATGAAAACAAAAAGCATGTTTAATGAAAGCTCAAGATGATAAATGAATATCATATATATTTTAATCTCAAAAATATATCAAGGATAAAGAGGACTATTACAAAGTGATAGGAAAGGTAATTTCCAAAGAGAAATACAAGATAGCATATGTACACCAGCAGTAGAGATTTGTAATACGTGAATCAAAACCGGACAGAACTGAAAAAAATCATCAAGTAATTGTTTAAGATGATCAAGGTAGTAAAGAACTGAATAATGTCATCAACCAAAGTATTGTCTAACAATTCAGGCTGAATGGCACAATGAATATTCTTTACAAGTGCACACAGAATATTGACCAAGATAGGTTAAATTCCGGATTGTAAAACAAATCTTATCAAATTTAAAGAAATGGAATCATATAGAACATGTTCTCTAATCACAGCGAACGTTTGGAAATTGAACAGAATACTATTAAATTGTCAGTGAATGAAGGATTAATTTCTTGAAAATCTAATAGAACAGAAAACAGAAATGTAACTAAAGGACTATAGCTCTATGGTAAATCAATTGTCTAGTATGCCGAAAACCCCAGGTTAGATCTCCAAAATTACAAACAAAAACAAAATCAAATAATCACTTCTCAAATCTTGCAAAATGGCACTGAAGTGCTGATTACAAGAAAATTTATGGCACTGTATTTTTACATGAGAAAGCAAGAGATGCCTCACCATAATAATACACTATCTCACCTCATCAATTTCAGAAAATGAAGATAAACTTATATCAAGCAGAAAGAAATAATGAAGACAAGAATGGAAATCAATGGCACTAAACATAAAAGAAAAAAATCAATGAAATCAAAAGCTCAATCAAATCCATAAGCTTCTATCAAGACTATTGAATAATAAAAGAAAGATTTTTGGAAAGGAAGATACAAAATTCCCTTTACCAAATGGCAAGACCATTTTGGAGAAAATCTCAAAGAATATAAATAAAAACATCTAAGAACTAGTAAGTGAAATCAGCAAGATCAACAAATAAAAGTAGTCATCTTAGTTTTAAACAGTGGTGATGAATGACTGAAAACTGAATTTTAAAGAAAATACAGGGGCTGGGAAGATGGTTCAGCAGATAAAGAAATTGCTGTGCAAGAATGAGAGGCAAAGATGGGATCTCTATTGCCCAAACACATGGCAGGTGAATATAGTAGCCTGGATGTAATCCCAGTGTGTGTAAGGTGGAGATAGGACATCCTGGAGCAAGCTGGTTAGTAACCTTCTCTGAAATAGTAAGTTCTGAGTTCAAGTGAGTGATCTTGCATCTATAGATAAGAAGAGCATTTGAGAAGTCACTCAGTGCAGCCCTTGTTATAGGTAGCCACTTAGAGACAATTTATAGCCAACTGAATGTCTCTATCCCAGCTCATAGGACTACACTCTAGTATTTGGGGACCTAGGTGTAGTCTCAAGTGTCCAGGACACAAAGATTTGAAGTGAAAAAGTATCCTGGCATCTCCAAAGAAAGCAATAAGTTATAAGAGACATTTCTCAGAAAGGATAAAAGTACATTTGCCCTATTTGCTTTAAAGATAGTATGATAAACAAATGGACAGTGTCCAAAAAGGTAGACATGGCTCATCAAGACAGAACACATGCTTAAGAAGGAGTTTCATATAAGTATGACCAATTATATTTCATGCCTTTACTGAGGTACAATTTATATGCAGTGAAAAATCACCCATCTTGTATGATTTTTTAATCAAATTTGCTGATTTGTAAAATTCAGAAAAATTTTGTTACCTCAATAAAATATCTCATATTCCAACTTATATCTAAATGCCATCCCCATTCTCAACTCTAGGCAGCTAATTTATTTTTGTTTAGATTCTTCTTTTCTGGCCATTTCATATACATAGGACAACTCAATAGCTTATAACCTATCATTTTTGATCTTATACTTAAAACAATATACTAAACTAATTTTACTGAGTATCACATTATGAAAGACATAATAAACTAGGTTCTGGTGATCCAAAAGAGACATGAATATTATGGTTCAGTGGGGTAAAACAAAATTAACCACAGAACCATGAACAAACTCCTTTCAACTGTGCTTTCTAATGCTCTGGGAATGGGGCTGGAAGTCAAGGGCAGGCCTCCTTGAGGAAGTTGCATTTGACTGAGAGTGAAAACTAGTGCTCAATTCAATTAAAGACCATAGTATTTCAGATAGATGAAGTGGACTATGCCTACTGAGTCAGATGGGACATATTTGTTGTAAGATACTGAGAAAAATGTTCAAAGAAGAAAGAATATGGTGGAACACCAAGGCTAGGGCAAAAGATAATTTTGGATCATATCAAATCTATTTTAAAACCAACAGAAAGCCGCTGAATTATCTTAAACAGGTTTTGGAGGGAAGATGAGTGGCAATACACTTTGACTATGAACAGCCTTTCTCTCTGTAGTGTGAGGAATGGATTGAAGGAGACTCAACATGAATGATAGACCAGTTATGGGAGATTCTGAACTACATTAGTTTTTCTGGGATTCATACTGGCATAAAAGCTGGATCTCAGAGAATGATCACTGTCACTAATCTTTAGGGTAAATTTTCATAGTGATTTAGCATGGGTGATTGAGAAAAATAATAGTGTATGAATCCAAGATAAGAAAAATAATCACAACCCCCCTTTTTTTACATATTTTTGGTGTGAAAACAAAAATGATATATTAACTCAGGGATACAGTTTTGCAATGTTTTATCAAGTCAAATCCTTACTAACCTGATTAGGGGAAATAGATCTCTCACTGGGTAACTAGACAAACATTAAACACTGTTGAACCCTGTTAAATTCACTACTAATATTAGAGATAAATTCTTTATGTTTATATTATAGGCACTCTTCATTTTCCTATAAATAAGCAAAGATGTTGGAGATGGGGCGGTCAAACTAGTTAGCTACTGTTGAAATTTCCATTCCTGCCCCTGATGCCTTGAGCAAAATGACTAACAATCAAGTAGGCTACCATTATTATAGGTAGTGTCACCATCCCTTAACATTCCAGGAATACCCTGAAACAACTGCAGGGCAATCACAGTTGATTGTTCTTGCTCCTGAATGCAAACTTTCATCCAGGATTGCTTCAAATAGTTTGCAACAGACTTTTTGTTATAACAACCCTTAATTAACACTGTGTCATAAAGGCAGTCATTTCTCCTGAGAGCAGAGAGCACTGTTCCCCAGAACTCTGACAAAGACACAAGCCATGCTGTGTGCTAAGAGGCAAGTCTAATACTATTCTTAAACTCCAGCTTCACTGGTGTGATTGCATTTAAGGGCAAACCTGTGACTGGCTCAAACAAATGGCTTGATTGTTCCAAAACAATGCCTGTGATTTGTTCAAATGAATGTCTGTGATTGGTCAAGACATGTAGGTATAGTTGTTTCAGACAAATGCCTGTTATTGGTCATCACAAGTGGCACATTTTTATTTTTGCGAGAATAGTGCAGTAGTGTCAAAGTTTTTATTAAAGATGCAATTTTCACAAAATATTTTTATACTTGTGAACTTCAAAAACAGTAACTCCAGAAAGTAGATGATTGTAGTAGAAAAAAATACCTATGAAATAAAAGCTATTCAAATCGATGCTTAAATTAAAAAAAAAAGCAGAGTATCACATCAATGGAGCTATCATCAAATAAGGTAGAAACATTCTATTAAGCATAAAATAAATAACCAGCATTCTGCAAGAATGCATTGAAAACACATTCTATCCATTCTTTACCTCAAATAATCTGGAATAAATTATGGATGAGAATTGTAGTGCATATAGTTATACATAGACAGGTCTTTTAAATTTTATTTTATTTCTATTTATTTTAAAAGAAAACTATCTTTTTTTTTTTATTTTAGATGTCAATCCCAGTTCCCTCTCTGTCTGCTTCTCCCCTTTCCTCTACCTATCCTCCTACCCCACCTCCCATGCATTCCTCAGAGAGGGTAAGGCACTTTGTTTGGGGAAGGTCCAAGGCCCTCCTTACTGTATCTAGGCTGATCAAGGTATCCATCCAAAAAGAATAGGTTCGAAAAAAGCCAGTACATTCAGTAGGGATAAATCCTGCTCCCACTGCCAATGGCCCATCAGTCTGTCCTAGCCATACAACTGTTACCCACATTCAGAGGGACTAGATTAGACCTATGCTGTTTCCTTCCCTGTCTGCCTGGAGTTGGTGAGCTCCCATTAGCTCAGGTAAACTGTTTCAGTGGGTGAACCCATCATGGTCTTGACCTCCTTGCTCATATTCTCACTCCTCACATTCTTCAACTGGAGTTTGGGAGCTCAGCCTAGTGCTCTGCTGTGGGTCTCTGCTCTGTTTCCATCAATTGCTGGATGAAGGTTATATGGTGACATTTAAGATAGTCATCAATCTGACTACAGGGCAAGGCCAGTTCGGAGCCCCTCTCCTCTATTGCTTAGGATCTTAGCTGGGGTTGTCTTTGTGGATTCCTGAGAATTTCTCTAGTGCCAGGTTTCTTGCTAGTTCCATAATGGCTCCCTCAATCAAAATATCTCTTTCCTTGCTGTCAGCTCCATCCTTCCCCCATCTAGACTATCCCATCCCCTCAAGTTCTCCTCCTTCCTCCTCTTCTCTTTCCCTTTCACCCTCCCTCCCCCCACACACCCATGATCCCAATTTTGTCAGGCGATCTTGTCTATTTCCCCTTTCCAGGTGGATCTATGTAAGTTTTTCTTAGGGTTCACCTTGTAACTTAGCTTCTGTAGGATCATGAACTATAGGCTCAATATCCTTTGCTTTACAGCTAGTGTCCACTTATGAAAGAGTACATACCATGTTCATCTTTCTGGGTCTGGGTTACCTCACTCAGAATGGTGTTTTCTAGTTCCATCCATTTTCATGCAAAGTTCAAGATGTCGTTGTTTTTTACTGATGAGTAGTACTCCAATGTGTATATGTACCACATTTTCTTTATCCATTCTTTGATTAAGGGGCATCTAGGCTCTTTCCAGTCTCTGGCTATTACAAATAATGGCACCTGTAATAGAATCAAGTATCTCAAGCTCTGGGCTGAGAGGTTGTGATGGTTAGTGTTACCTGTCAGTTTGACAGGACCTCCAATCATGTAGGAGACATACCACCAGGGGAACCTCAGAGAGCTTATGTTGATTAGGTTAACGGAAGTGGGAAGAATCCCACTGAAAGTAAGCAGTACCATTTCCTGGGATTGAGTCCTGAACTATATAGAAAGGGAATGCTAACTGAGCACATTGTTCTCCTCGTGCCTATAGGTGCAATGTTACCAGCTGCTTCAATTTCCTGTTGCCTTGACTTCCCGGCCACAATAGACTGGACCTTCAAACTGTGAGCTGAAATACAACCTTTCCTTAAGTTGCTTTCATCAGGGTATTTTACCTCAACAAGAGGCTAGGAGGTGTATCCTAGGGGCTGGGAACCCTGATAACTGAGCCCTATGAAAGGACTGCAGTGCTGGAGAGTACCATTGATTGCCACTTCTGGCTGCCGACTGCTTCCACTTACTGCTGCTAAGCACTGGTGGAAGTAAAATCTGCCAGAGTACCTGAGATTCTTCTTACCTACCCACAAGTTCTATTCGGGTACATTTAAACAACTAACTAGTTGATGGGTGACATTACTATGTATTATTTAGTAACCTCTGATTCTTGGAAAAAGGAAAACAACATTTTGTTCAAAAACCTGTACATCATATTTGTATGAGTGTTTTTAGAAGCACTAAAGGGCAGAATAACCAAAATATAATTTGATTAAGCAAATTATTATCTAATTATTGAGTAAGCAAATAATAGTACAATTATACAGTGTAATATTGCACAGTCATAAAAGGGGCATAACAATTTTGGGTGAATTTTAAAGGCATGTTGAATGAAAGAAGCAAATATCAAGAAGCAAATATCAAATTATTCTATATAGTATGATTTCATTTGTATAGCTTTTGGAAAACAACATAGTTGCAGAGATAGTGAATGAATAGTTATTGTCAGACACTGGGTAAATTGGGGAAGATGTTATTAAAAAGTGATATGGAGAAGTTTTTATGAGGTGATGTATCTGTCAGTATTCTGATTATAGTAATGATTACAGATATTTCTTTGTTAAATTTCTTATATTATTTTTAAAACAAGGTAACATATCAAGTGTGTAAGCTGGAATAGAGTTCTTAAAACACAATTGACATAATAATAATAATTAATAAAGATAATGTTTATATGATAGCTATAACCAGCAGAAATTATCTTGTTATTTGTTTTTATTTTGTGAGTCATTTCAAATTCATAGTTTAAAAATAACTGTCATAAAGACCTTTGGGACATTTTCAATAAAGTTGCGGAATATTTTGAAGGAAAAACATCTAGAAGAATGTGACTAACAGCCATTATGTGACACTCAGTGCCACAGAATCTAGATCATATGCCTCTTAGAATTGGAACTGATGTGGGACTCAAACTGCCACTTTCTGGCCCAGAATCTTAAAACAGGTATGTATGCCTATTTCTCAGGATACCAGTCCTCCATGGTAGCCTCCTCCTCCAACACAGAATTACAGCCTGCCCACTTGTTCACAGCCCTGACCGAAGGCTTTCTGCTCAATAGCAGGTATAAACAATTGGCTGCCTGTGACTGCTTACTCATCAGAGGACCTGATTCCAGAGCAAATTAATAGTAGCAACAATAATATCGGCTAATATGCATTGCTATTCTTTTAAGTCCAATTATATGTTACCATAAAATGGGTCTAAAATATGATGTTCTCTCCTGGTGAAAGTCTTTTTTTTTTTGTCAAATAATATTTTTAATCTTGGTCAGTTTTACAGAAATAATATAAAATCTCAAAATTGTTTGATTTGCATTTCCCTAATGATTAAGGATATTATATTTAAGCAAATTTTAAATATCTTTCAGTCATTTCAAGTTCATTTGTTGAGAATTTACAGTTTTGGTCTGTGACGTAATTGTACCGAAATATTTGTTTTTATGAGGATTAAGCTTCTAAGTTTTTGTATGATTTTAAAATAATTGATAAAGATACCTTTCCTATTCTACAGGCTGATATTAAAAGCAATGCATTTTCACATACTTTTGCTACATGATATAAATTATTTCTTGGTGCCTCAATTTTTGTATTCTCTTTAATAATCTTTCCTGCGTGGTGGTAAAGAAGAAAATTGGCAATTAGTAAAGAGTGAACAGGTGGTTACACTGCTTCTAAAAGATCAGCAGTGTAATAATTTCTTAATTATTATTATAGTCTGTAAGGGATTAAATACATGATGATACATTTCTTCTTACTTCTGGTGCCCGATAGCTAGTGGCATTCCGTTTTGTTCCAATCATAATGAATGTGAAATGGGCTATCTCTATACATTTTAGTCCTCTTGTTTTAGTCTCTTAAGTAACCACTCTGTCACATTTGTTATGCAAATACTGGAGCAGTGCATGTAATTTCAGCAATATGGGAGAGTGCCTCTCAGAAAGCCTTGAAGAACTTTTGGGGAATTAACATTTTACTCCGGAAAGCAGAATTTTCTACATGACTTTGAAAGAAGCCGATGAAAGCTGTGTAATTGGTCTGTTTTCATCAAGGTGAAGGAACCAATGAAACATTGCAAGTATCAGCCAATGGAGGGGAAAATAAACTTGTCTTTCTGTTGGCGTCTGCTGTCTGTGAAAAGGTGCTAAATGTACAATTAGACACAGAGTATCTGCCATCTCCGTAATAACCACCCAATTCATGGGATAAGTGCCCTGCCTGTCCAGATAAGACTTGTGTTTGATTAGGGAAATCATTCAGTTTAAATGCTGTTCTATGTAGCCAATCAAAGCTAGAGTCAGTCTGTCCATTATGGTCTTGTCAATCATGTCTGTTTGCTTATTAAAGTTCCTTTAGTGAGCCCAGTGGCTTCCCTTTGGTATGCTAAGCAGATCCAAACCTTGCTAACATCTTAGAGTGAAGTCACCAGCCTTTGAATGACTCTGGAAGAGTCTACAGGCCTTCTCCAATTTAGCATTGCATTTTGTTCCAAAAGTTTGTTTGTAAATCAGTTGTTTGTAAGTGGAGAAGCATTTTTTCCCATGGAAACAATGTTATAAATGGTGGGAAGTTTCCCAGACCAGTCCACAAAAGCCTATTTAACTGAGAAGATGGCTGGACTATGAAGCCTACAGCACTGGGGAGCTAGCCACCATTAAGATTACTGTTTCTATGGGAAAATGTGCACTGAAGCTAATTGTGGATGCCAATAGCAGTTTCTCAGCCCTGTTGAGCCTCTGGCAGCTGGAGTCTGGATACCCTGTAACCCTCTTTCCTTCAAACTACTGAGATGAGAAGATGGAAAGTCCTGTGGGAATCGAAGAGCCAGGGTATTGGAGGTTTGGGGGTGGGCAAGAGATTTCAGAAGAGGGCAGGGTGGCCAGATTAGCAAATAACAATAGTGGGTGACTGGGTAAACTGGACCTTCTGAGAAAGAAAAATGGATATTTTCAAGTGTGTTCAATAGAATTTTATGATAAAACATTTGAAAGTATTTGTTTGAAATTTCACTTTTAACTGTGTCCTCTCATGATGGGATGCCATAATTTTAATGTGAAATATTTCTTCACAGGCTCATGTGTTTGAACACTTGGTCCCCAATTATTGGGTAGTCGGTGGAACCTTCATAAAGTAGGACCTGATTAAAAGTGTGTGGCTGAGAACAGAAGTCTTTGGTGTCATATACAGGCTTTTCTTAGTTTCCTTGTTTGTTGCTGTAACAAAATTCAATGAATAAATAATTTAAGACAGAAAGGATTAATTATAGCTCACAGTCTTTTATGATGAAGAAGTCAAGGCAGCCACTAATGCCACTCACAGTGGGCAGGCCTTCCTACCCCCATTAAAACAATCAAGGTAATCCCTCACAAACATGCCCAGGAGTTTAGTCCCCGCTGAGTCTGGATGCTCTGATGTTGGTAATTCTAGCACATGTAGAAAAGCCTAGCTACCTTAGGCATTTGTTTGTTGTTGTTTGTTCATTTAAGACTTGTGTGACTGTATCGACTAGAATCCTGGGATTATGCTGTGTTTATCCGCCTCTCAGTTAAACTAAATCTGTTTCATGCACAAAATTTCCCTTCAGTGAGATTAACTGATGTCCTTTGGTAGTCAGAGAGTGTTTTTATTTCAGGTAATCTATGAAAGGTGCTTTATTTGTTATTGACTTCTAGGTGAGTAACTCTTTTTTTGTGATCATCTGGAAACCATAATTTAGCTATTCTGTTGCTTGCATTGCTGCCCAGGCTGTTTCAGATTTCTTGTTGTTCCTTTGTGAATCAGCTGCAGTTTTCTCTGGCTCTCTCTATTTTTTTTTCTGTCTTTAGTCTATAGTATGATGGGATTGTATGATTTTTTTTCTTTTTTTTTCATGTTTTATTATCTCTGTGTTTTTGTCCCTTTGAGAATGCATCTCTCTCTGTTTCTCTCTGTCTCTCTCTGTTTCTCTCTATCTCTGTCTGTCTCTCCCCCTCTCCCTCCCCCACACAATATGAGTCTTTTAGAATCAATGTATTTGCACATTTAAACAGTTGCACAATTTTCTACTCATCTATTTAAGCAATTGCTCCTATCTCTGTACTCTATGTCTGGGATTTCAGTAAAATTAATTTTATATCTTATTATCACACTAGATTCCATTTACCTGGCTTCTATTCTGTATTTTTAATGCTATATTTTAGAAAAAAATCCTGTTATATTATGTGTGTGCACATGCACCATGGTGCACATGTTGAAGCCACAGGACAGCCTGTGGGAGCCAGTTCTCTCTTGCTGTAATGATAATTTCAGGGATCTAACTCAGATCATAAGGCTTGGTAACAAGCCATCTTTACATTCAGAGACATTTCTTTCCCAATTTCACTTCACTTCAATGCACATAGACATTAATACTCTAACATCCAAAATTATTCGATTTAACTATAAATGAAATTGTAATACTAGTTTTCTAATTAGGTTAAACCCAAGTTATTGTTTCTAATAGTTAAGTCAAGGAGCTTGTTCGAACTGATAAAATTTTATCATAATTTAAAATTCTTTTTCAGTTTTGAATTTAACACATTTAAATTTGCAAAAATAAGGGAAATAACAGAAATCCTTAAAAACCACCATTTATAGTCAAAAGATTATTTGTTTATTCTCTTTGTAAAAAAGAAAGATGAGAAATTAACTTTCTTTTGAGAAGTTTCAACATTTCAAAAGTTAGTTTACTACATATTTATGTATCTAGGTATTTTTATTTTCTATAGTTAAAAATATTTTTATTTTTTTTTATAAAAAATAGATTTTTTTTTAAAGCTGGGCAATGATGGTTCATGCCTTTAATCCCAGCACTTGGGAGACTGGGGCAAGGATGTTCAAGGCCAGCCTGGTCTACAAAGTGAGTTCCAGAACAGCCAAGGCTGTTACACAGAGAAATCTTGTCTTGAAATAGCAAAAAAAAAAATATTCAGGCAATATATTTATATTACGGTTTCCGCTCCCCTGACTCCTACCAATTCCACTTTCCCTCTTCACCCATCTGGATCCATTCCCTTACCTTATTTCATTAGAAAAGAATAACCTTCTAGGGAATGTTAATAAAATAAAATTCAATAAGGTATAACAAACACAACCAAATCAGAAAAAGAAACAACAACCAGACAAGAAACAGAGCCAAATAAAAAGCACACACACACAAAAGCCAAACCCATATATAGATGCACATGTTTGCACACACAAAACAAAAATCCCAGAAAAACACAAATCCAGATGCCATATATATATGCATACAATGAACCTTTAAGAAAAAAAATGTCCTTAAGATGCCATTCAGTTTGTTTTGTACTGCTGGGCATGGGACCTACAATAAAGTATAGTTTGTGTTCCCAGTGAGATTCCCTTGGAGAATATCTTCAAATACCACAGTGCTTCTTCATATCAACTATGTTAGTTTTTAATGTTTTTAGCTCCTGATTTTCTGGAAATACTGTTAGAATTGCATTCTATTTTTTCTATACATTTTTGTGTGAGGGTGCATGTGTGTAGAACTGTCAATACACATATGTGCTCATGCATGTGGAGACCAGAAGTTGATGCCCTATAACATCTTCTTTCATAGTTCTCAGTTTTCCATCTTGTAAACAGAGGCAGGTTTTTCATTTAAATTCCGAGCTCACTTCCTTGGCTATTATAGCTAGCCAGCTTCCTACAGTGATTTCTGACCGATCCCTGAGCACTGGGCTTACAGGGAGGCTGCTGGGCAGAACTAGCATTACATGGGTTATGGTATCTGAGTTCTGATCTCAGACTTGCACAGCAAATGCTTTATCCACTGAACTGTCCCTTGGCCCATATTACATTTCTTCAATTATTGAAAACATACTCTTTCATAATATTAACATAAAATCTCAGTATCAGAAGTCTTTTAAGTCTGTTTCCAATGTCTAATTTTGTTACTGGTTTATCTTCATTGGTCCATATAACTACAGTTGATTTTTAAAACTTGTGCTGTGTCCCCTAGCTTTTAAAATTACATACAGAAGTTATTGAGTTATGGGTAGTCTAATTTCTTTTGAGGAGTGGGATTGCATTTATTTCTGTTAGGCACTATGGGCATTAACATCATGGAAGCATTTTGTTTTAAATTCATGAATTCGGATATTTGGGGTCATACAAATCTTAGCAACTTGTGCTTTAAATGAATTTGCGTATTAGCTTTTGATCACTACTTCTTAAAGGTGGGTATCTTTCCAACACCATGGATACTATATTCAAAATATTATCAGGGTACAAAAAGTAGGTTAGATGTGGTTTACCTTTATCCTAAGGAGACAGCTCTTTGAAGCCCCAGTTAGAAGTATGATTGTTCTGTTTTATGCCCAAATTTGACTAGGAACTATACTTTGAATACCAGTTTCTCTCCAAGAGGTGGGTTAAGAAGTAGGCAATTTTGGTTTATATTAGCTAAAGTAGTTTTAATTTAACACTTTAGAAACACATGCACTGTATTTTCATTACCTATTTGCTGTTGATGGACATCTGACTTGGTTCCATTTCCTTGCTATTGTGAATAATATAGCAATAAACATGGATGTAAAGGTATCTATTACAAACTGGTAAAGTATGCTTTCATTGTATGCCCAAGGGTGGTATATTTGACAACTAATAATTTTGTATTCTTTTGTCACATCTCAAAAATTTTAGGAAAATGAGAAATATTTGTTGCTACTATTTTTAGTTGGTTTCAATTAGAAGGTTGGTTTGAAGATGTCTTCTTTGAGTTGTTTGGATGTACTTAAAGTCATCCTTTGACTTCTTTACCTGAATGTTCTTTTACATTTTTCTCATTGGGGAACCATTGCTGTGGGATAAATAATTTTTTTTTGAGGAGACATGTTTCCTTGATCTTTTTCTTGTATTTTTATTTCTCTGCTTGGACTTGAGTATCTGGGAAAGTTTGTTGGTTGAGTTCTTTATTTTATTTTTCATACAAGTCTCCTTTCTTCAAGTGGGGGCATTTACAATGGTTGAGAGGGGACTCAGACTGAAGGCATAAGTCATAAACAATCCCACACCAGTTTGGAATTATGATTAATAATGTGGTATTTATTTAAAAGGGAAAAACTTACAGATCACCATCCCAGACACCAGCCCTCTGCGCAATCAGGAAGAAGTCTAGTCACCAAACCGAAGCAGGAAGCAAAGAGAGAGAGAGAAGGGAAGTAGCTGCTTTTTTAAAGGGAGAGAGACCACGCCCCAATGGGCTGGTATCTCAGCGGCTATTGGCTGGAGGAGCAGAAGGACCTCCCACAACATCAGACTAGGGTTAAAATGGAGCTGGTATCAGGGACTAAGAGAAGCTCTGTCTCTGGTCTTCCTCTGAGAGTCATGCCTAGAAGTAGATTACTGGGGTAGTGTAGGTGGCACCTGTTGCAGGAGGCCCTGGAGAAGCCAAACAGCTGGAACAAGGTTTCCAGACTATGTACTTGGATCTAAGCAGAAGCTAAGGCCCCTTTCAGAGAAGGACCAATGTGCAGGAGGCTTATGTGAACTTGGTGCCAGAAGCAGGCCTAATGAAAACTCTGTTGTGCTATTGTATGTGTGAAGCTCTTGGGTGATATAAGTGGGTCCGCTGCTGGAGCTTCCCTGTGGTATAAGGGAAGAAGAAGAGGCGCCAGGAGAAGCTGAGGCGCCTCACTTTCTTTAGTGCAAAAGTATTGTGAACTGTGTTCCTGAAGCAAAACTCCTAGTTGCCATAGAAGGGGATGCAACAGGAGAGCATGCAGACAAGGCTCCTGGAGCTAGGTCCCCACCCTTTTGTTTATTGTGTAATGTGGTAATCAAATGTCACTTTTTACCCATTAATTGTTGATTTGTTTCAGAAATATTTGTGAAAAGAGATATTCTTTCCCAACATACCTAAAATATCAGCTCTCTCAGAAAATTAATTTTTTCAGATTTTGTTTTGGGACTAATTATTATATTTTAATTTTTGTTACCTCTCCTCAAACACATATCAAACACTGTTAATTATATTTTATCTTTATTTTTAACATATTTTTTACTGATTTGGGAATTTCACATCATGCTAGTTCTGCTCACCTCTAGTTCCCCATATCCTCCCCTCACCCCTGCAGTGCCCCCTGAAAAGAAAATTAAAAACAAAGCAAACAAACAAAACCAAGAACAAACCAAACCAAACAAACAAATGGAGATACTTAGGGTATTGTTCCCCAGGACCAGTCCCTTCATGAGCCCCAGCAGGTCATAGAGGGAGTAGATGCTGAGTGGGCCAACCCAAGGCCCAGCTGTGGGCCTGGGTGGTAGGTGAGCTGGTCAGAACCAGCCACTGGGGCCACCCACCTCAGGTAAGGAGGCAGAGCCGCCAGCTGCCCTATACCCATTCAATCAGAGTCAGTTCTCCTTCGTCTGTGGTGAGGGGTAGGGCCATCTCTCCTGAGTGCAGAAGGAAGCTTTCCTGGGAGGGTCTTGTGTTAGTGTCCAGTGAGAGGGCAGGACCAGCTTTCTCAGGGCCAACAAGAGACAGTGTGGGATCAGCATGGCACTTTGATTTTATCATATATGATTCCTATATCCCTGAGGTGACACAAGACCAAGATGTCAGCACAGACTCCAGCTGCAGCTGAACCCCAGACCCAAACATGACCCTGCACAGATGTTTGGGTCTGGATAACATTCTGGCTCCGAGTGGAAGCATCGGCCACCCAGATCAGGATGAATCTGGCAGCGGCATAACCCTAGACACCAACAAGGCCACAAGTTGAGGCCCCAACCTGGGCTTCTATGTGATCATTGGTGGTGACATGGGCCTTGAGCTTCAACATAGACCCCAGCCACAGCAGAAGCACAGACATACACTTGGTTCTCAGCAGCGAGCAAGTCTGGATGTCACCTTAGGCCCAGGGGGCAGTGTAGGCCACTGGGATCAGCATGGCCCCAGCAACAGTGGAACCCTTGACACCAACATGTCCCCCAATGATAACAGGAGCCTCGGACATCAACACAGCCTCTGACTGCAGTAGGGTCATGGTCCCAGACATGGCCCTCAGCTTCAGCTCTAACCCAGATGACACTAAGGCATTGCAGTGCAGTGTAGCAGTGCAGGCCACACAGATTTGTATAGCCCTGACTACACTATGAGCCTCGGACACCAACACAGACTCAGGTGACTGACCTGACCTTGGACTTACATACAGCCCTTGGTGGCAACAGTATATCAATGCAGACCCTGGCCAATATAGGGCCATGGACCCAGACACGGCCTTGGCAGCAGCCCAGGTTCAGAGGATACATACCATGGTCCCTGTCATGGCAACACAGGCCACTCAGATATGTATGAACCAGGATGCTGCATGGCCCCCAGTCTCCAACAAGGCCACATGTTGTGGCCCAGATCCTGGGCCTCCAGGCCTCTGTGGTGACATGGGCCACAGACTTCAACACAGACCCCAGGTGTGATAGGACCACGGACCCAGATACGGTCTTCAGCAGCAGTCTAGGTCTGAATGTCATCATGGCCCTAGGTGCTGATGAAGTCAACCCAGATGGCATGGCCCTAGTCACAGTGAGGCCCTTGGATACCAATATGACACCAGATGGCAGCCTAGACCCCAGGAATCAGCCAAAGGAGTTTTGAACATTATACAGACCTTGATGGTGGTAGGGCCACAGACCTAGATGCAACTCTGGCCTGTACTTTGCCATGGCACTGGGTGGTAGTATGTACTACTTAGGCCTGTATGGCCCGGCAGCAGTATTGCCCAAGCTTAAGTCATAAATGCTAACTATGTTCTGCTTGTGATGCTGGCAAAAGTGGAGGAAACGACCAGTCTTTTGTTAAGTCTGACTTGCATCTTTCTTTCCCTATCACATATTCATCATGTCCCCACCCTGTAAATTCTGGAGAGAGCCATAGAAACAAGTGACATTCTACTAATATTGTATTTATTGACAGCCTACAATGTATAATGAATCATTATAGACATGGTCATTGGTGAACAAGCCCTACTCTGAAACAATGTAGTTTAGAAAGAAAGATAAATAATATACAAGTAAAATGTGAGAGGGTATCATGTAGTTACAAGTCTAATGAAGCAATTAAATAGGGTTATATAACAAGATCACTATGAGTAAGAGCAAGGGCAAGAATGAAATTGAAAAAAGAGTAAATGAGGTTTATGTGCTTCATGAAATGTGTTGAATATATAAGAGATTCACTAGAAAGTGATCTCAGATGGGGAACTACTATATGGTGGAGAACAGGAAAAGGGCAAAGGGAAGAGTGTAACTATGATAGTTCTTCAACCAAGGAATCATCTGAGTCCAAGGGAAACAGCTTTTCAGACTTATGCTGCATTGTGACCAGGAGCTGGTCATTTTTGCACTCATGATTGCTTATGGTTGAATGAAAAATTTTATAATAAAGTGGTATGACCATGAGTGGGAGCACTTCTTTCCAGGAAAGTCCTATTTGCAGTGAGATGACCAATGAAAGCTATGAACACAATAACTTCTCTAGAAACTAGTGAAATAAATATTCAGTCACAAAAGCCTGGTTTAGTGAATCCTATCCATGTAGACTCACTTATTCATATAATAGAAGAAACAACTTGGGGGGGGATACAATTTGTGAGAACTATTTTGTAAGAAGGAAGCTGATAGGGCATAGTATAGCCCACACTGCTGTAGCTATTCTTGCATAATATTTTTATTGATTCTTTGTAAATTTCACATCATGCATCTCATCACACTTCCTAGTCTTTCTGTGCCCACTCCCACTTTTGTGACCTCCACCCCAATTAAAAAAAACTAAAATTAAAAATAAAAAAGTTCAATTTGTATTATCTATATACTTACTAGAGCACAGTCAAACTTCAATGACCTGTCCCTTAAAGAGAACTGAGTTCTTCCCTTCCACCCCCACCAACCAGAAGCCATGTGTTATAGAGAGTTACATGTCAGTATCCTTATTACACTTTCTAAGATTTCTCTTTGATGGCTTCCTGTTTACGCTGTTACTTTTAGTGGTATGGGATGGAGTTAGGGCTTGTTACAGAAGCCTTCCATGTCCCTCCTTTTCAACTGTGCCTCTGCAGTCATGATACCATTTCAAAAGTAGCCTCCTTAGTCTTTATAGTCAGTGAGAGTATGGACCTTGGGTTTCCACATGGTTATTGGCAACAACACAACCATGGATATGGCCCCTGGTTACAGTAGGACCCAAACAGGATCCTTGGAGGAAGGTCAGATAATGAACATCAACATGGCCTCAGGTGGCAGCACAGGCTGCTCACATCAATATGTTTCTCCGTGGCAGCTCTGCTGTTGCACATCAACATGGCTTCAGGGAGCAACAGCACAGACCCTGGATATCTACATAGCCTTCGGTGGTAAGACAAGCCACAGACATCAACACAGCCCCCAACCACAGTATGACCATAGCTGTAACTATTCTTAAGGTCTCAATTGACATTTCTATCTCTTTCATGTAGCCTCTTTTCTAGATTCTTCTTGCCCTCAGCTAATGACTTTACCCATCTTGATAGATTCACAAATGTATGATGAGCCAATGGTCCTGATTTCTGAGGTGTCTAAAATTCTAGTCACAATATTTTTACAGATAAGACTAGCTCGTATAAATTGAATATAAAGATTAGACAATCAATTAGGTAATCTATGTTTCACACATATTCTTCCCTATTTTTATGGCGTGATGTTGTTCTTCTGTGTCCTTACGATCAGCCCCAACCCCACCACTAGGACAGTAACTCTTCTTGACTGTTCATTCCATTGAACAAGAAGCAGCAAGTGTCTAGTTAACATTTGCAATTTTTAGTTCAATAAAAACATCTTCTGAACCTCTAGTTAAAGTGTTTTTCTTTTGATCTTGTTTTTCCTCAAACAACATAGGCCTCAATATTTCACCCAGTCTGGCTGTAGTCTCCGGTCCTCCTGCCTCAGCTTCCTAAGTGCTGAGGTTGTAGATGTAGATATGTGTCAGTCACCATGCCTGGCTATATTTCCCCTTTGAGAATCCTGACCTCTACACCCACAGATATCAGCATTATTAAACAAGAAACAGAAAATCTTCCAGATATCACTATGTTCACAAAACATGTTCTTCAAGAAGAAGCATATAGTAATTTGAATGTAATTGGCCCCCACAATCTCATAGAGAGTGGTACTATTAAGAGGTGTGGCTATGTTTGAGTAGGTGGGTTCTTGTTGGAGAAAATATGTAACTGTGGGGGTGGGATTTGAGGTATCATATATGCTCAAGTCATGCTTACTATCTCAGACTACTTTCTGTTGCCTGTGGGTCAAGATGTAGACTCTTAGCTCCTTCTCCAGCACCATGTCTACCTACACAGCACCATGCTGCAATCATGACGATAATGCACTAAACCTCTGAAACTGTAAGCCAACGCCAATTAAATGTTTTTCCTATATAAAAGTTGCCATGGTCATGGTGTCTTCTTCACAGCAATAGAAGCCCTAAGACACTCCTACCTTTATCCTTTCAGTCTAGAACCAATGTATTATGTCTGTTGAACACATAACACTATTATATTATAGGGTACACTGCATGCTGTAAGGGAGCCAAAGGGAAGATCTTTGAGCTGTCTCTTCCACTGTACCTCCAATGGCATGTACTATAACTATCAGGGGGGCACTTTTCAGCTACTGTGGATGTGTTATGACAAATGGGTTCTATAGCAAGATATCCTCTTCAGTACCTCCTCCACTACAAAGTGACATTAGTTTGAAAGAATATTAGTAATAGTTTCATGTCAGTAAATAAAGTATTTTGTGCTATCTGAGATTATTTGTGATATATATATATATATATATATATATATATATATATATATATATACATATATAATCTCCACAGGTTAAATGAATCTTTCTCCAAGTAGAAAAATTTGCTCAAGGTATCGTATTGAAGAATCTTGGTCTCTTGCTGACAAGTTACACATCCTACTATAGCCACAGTTCACCCTTGTTGTATGGGAACCCTTCCCAGTGGAGTCATGCCTAGCTTGCATTTCTGCCATATGGCTTCTCTTTCCATGTGTCTATTATGCTAGCACTATTGTGACACTGACTTCAGATGGGTTAGCTATTTTGTCTATCTCAGAATTGCATGCCTTTCTATAGAACATATACTCCAATGAACTTCCATGTGAAATATAGAAGTATCTTTGCAATCTTTTTTACTCCTATAATTTCATCTATACCTCAGGAAGATTTGTATCCAATTTTATAATTTTTTCTATTAGCAGGCTTCTATAGCCAGTCAATTGTGTTTTAGTTCCCTACCTGTCCATATATAATTTTAACCTCACAATATTTTCTTTATGCACAAAACCAATGACCAAATACATCACTGGAAGAATTTATTTTTACAGTTGTCTTTTAAGGTCATCCATTAATGGGCTAAAATACAGTCATGGTCAATTTTTAATTTGCATCAACATATAAGTCAAATCATCTGTGATACAGTCCTGTACTTTTCCTTCTATATCAGCTTGATTTTGCAATAATTTGTGGCTGGGCACATAACCTGTTGACTTGGTTGGTCTAAAAGAATACAGCCCCAACTCCATGAGGCCTTAATAAGATCATATAGCAGTGGCATTAAGGAGGCCTTTATTGTGTACAGATAAATCATCATGTCTTCACTCTACAGGAGGCATATATTTTGCCATAAGTTAATTGAAAAAAGTGAAATGACTAAAATTCAGATTAGGCTAAACTTGAAAATCTGTTTTTATTCCAGTATCTTTAAGACAAGTAGCATTTACAATTTTGAAAAACTGTGGCATCTATTTGATGATTACCAAATATGTATACACAAACAAGTGCTAATTTGATGGAGGAAGGTCATTGGTTAATAAACAAATTGCTTTGGCCCATTTGATAGGTTAGAAAATAGGTGGGTAGAGTAAACAGAACAGAATGTTGGGAGGAAGAGAAAGTGAGCTCAGATGCCATGCTCCCCTCTCCCGGGCAGACGCGATGAAGCTCCGACCCAGGATGGACATAGGCTAGAATCCTCCCGGTAAGTGCCCCTTGGGGTGCTACACACATTATTAGAAATGGACTAGTCCAGGTGCAAGAGTTAGCTGAGAAAAGGCTAGATATAATGGGCCAAGCAGTGTTTAAATGAATACAATTTGTGTGTTGTTATTTCATGTAAAGCTAGCCGGTGGCCAGGAGCTGGGCTGTGGGAAGAGGCCCGCAGCTTCCATCAACACTAATTTGGGGGTGTTCTTATTTATTTCCAATTACATAGATGAGGATACAGGGCTACAGTATGGCAAAATAAGAGAACTAAATGAGAATGGGAGTTTCAGCCTCAGCACACATACAGCGGGGCCCCTAATCATGACCACTGTATCTCATTTTTTTCATCCAATGTTAAATATTTGGCATACATTACAAAGATGCTCAAATATTTATGGTTTAACAGCATGAGGAGTATTGGTTTAGAGCTCAGATCAAAGGGATTCCTTTCCTTGTACCTCACTAGCTACGTTTTTCTGCCACCCTATCACAATTTCAGAAGATGGACAAATGGCATGTGATGATTGAGATCAGTCAAGTATGCTTTTCTTCTTCTGTAATGCTGGACCTTCATTCAGCATAGACATTCCAGTTTGAAGCCATTGTAAGAAGTCTCTCCACTTCCTCGTTTGAAAGGCTGAGATACTCCTCAGTTCCTATGCTTCCTCCTCCTTGTGCCCTTATATCTCTCTCTGAGTAGGCCAGAGAATACTATAGTTTATTCTGGCCAGCTATATGTGTCCTTTGCCCTCTGAACTCAGGTCAAACTCCTTTGGTGGTCTCATAACAATTGACACACGCAGATCTACCCCAACAATACCAAGACATTATTCTGTGACACAAAGTGGGCCTAACCAGAACCTTACCATGCTGGCAACCCGATTTTAGCCTGCCAGCCTTCAGAGTACTCAGAAGTAATTCATGTTGTTTATAATATACACCATCCAAAGAATTTTGTTATAGAACCTCACATGGGCAAGGGTACACTGTCTTCATACTTCATTATTGGTCTTTCTACCTGTGCATCTACTTATGATATGTAAGGGCTTATACTGTTCTTGAGTTGTGTTGAAAGGTACAACAATTCAATTGGCTTTTCCATGTGTTGCTAGACAAAGTCTTCATTTTTTCCTTTAAAAGGGATAGTGAGAGCCTAATATATGAGGAAAATACTAACATTAGAAAGGTGCTAGGAACCGTGCCAATACTAATCTGGATTCTATATTCTTGGTCGTGAGATACCATGGAGACATCAAAGTCAGCATGCTGAATCTTTCCCTGTAAGCCATTGCCACATGTCGATATACAGATTAATAGAAATGGGTTAAATTAAGATGTAAGAAGTAGCCAATAATAAATTAGAGCTAATGGGACAAGCAGTGATTTAATTAATACAGTTTCTGTGTGATTATTTCTGGTTTAACCTGGTGTAGAAGGTTTTTTATCTTTGTGTTGTTTTCATTGGTTAATTCATAAAGAAACTGCTTTGGCCTTATAGGGTAGAACTTAGGTAGGCAGAGAAAACAGAACTGAATTCTGGGAAGAAGAAAGCAGAGTGAGAGAAGCCATGGATCCTCTACCAGAGATAATTGCTGGTTCAACTAATATGTAAGAGTTAGCCAATAAGAAGTTAGAGCTAATGGCCAAGCAGTGTTTTAATTAATACAGTTTCTGTGTGGTTATTTTGGGTATAAGCTAGCCGGGTGGCCAGGTCAAACAAGAGGCCCGCTCCCTTATAACAATTGGCGCCCAACATGGGGCACCAAGTGTGACCAAGTGATGACTGGACGTTTAAAAGAAATCTCACACTATCTTAGAACTGAGATATAGATATTTATTTAGTGGTAAACTCACAAATCAGGATTCTCTGCTTGAACAGTGGATGGAGATTGAATCCAAACAATACTAACAAGCAGTCAGTGAAAAGGAGCAAGGGGAAGGAGAAAAGGGATGGATGCAGGTTCTGTGTCCGCATACATAGTATAAGAGGCCACACCCTAGTATGTGGCTAATTACAAGCTGCAGGTCTTCCTACAGCAGGAAGCTAGCCAGGCAGCCCAGAAGAGCAAGTGGCTCACTCCCTTGCAACAGTCACAGAATGTCATCAGCACCACACAAACCCATTGTAGCCAGGCACATTCAAGAATGGCTGATATCTCTCCAAATAAATGGTTGTCATTTTGTTATGATAAAAATACGTACTATGGAATTGACCACCTTATTACATTTTATGTGTACAGTATAGGACTTTTATTATTATTATTGAGTAACAAAATTCTGAAGTATTTCATCACAGCAGCCCCTGATATCTCCATTCTTTAGGTTGCTATGAGTTTGACTACTATAGATGTTACAAGTGCAGTTTTTCCACTATTTACCCTTATGTCCATAGCTAATCTTATTTATCATAATTCCCTTCAAGTTTACTTGTGTTGTAGCATGACATAATTTGCTTCTTTTAAAAGCTGCATGGTCTCCTATCGTACATATTGTATTAGTTACATTTCTGTTGTGACTAAGGTAGTTCAAAGAAACAATTTCATGGGGAAGGGATTATTTTGGATCACAATTCTAGCGGCTTTCAGTCCACCATTGCGGGAAAAGAATGGCATAGTCTTTATATCTGTGGAATTGGCATGTATGATAGAGACTGCTCATACCAGAACAAACTAGACAGCATAGAGAGCACACTGGAAGTTGGACTGCATAATTCTTAAAGACCTGACTCTGGTATCCTACCTTTTAAAATAGCATCACAAATTGAAAGGCTATTGTTTAAAGCAAATATGTGGGTTACACTTCAAATTAAAACCATAACATACATACGACAGGTTTTTTTTTTATCCATCCAGTCATCCATCTGGTGATAAACATTTTAGATTGTGTATACCTTGAATGATACCACAGTGAGGATGGCTGTTCAAGCATCTATTCCATCTAATAATATTACATTCTATGGATTAATACATAGAAGGACAATTGTAGGATCATATTATAATTCCCTGTTTAATAGTTTGAAAGAAAATTTATATTATTTTGTGTAATGGTATAGTATAATCCCACAGTAATTCAGAATTACGTATAATAAAGGGTTTTTATTTAGGGGTAGACACACAGATCACAGTCCTCTGCATGAACAGGAAACAGGAACAGAATCCAGCAGGTAGAAGCAAGAGAGCAAGTGCATATTTTACAGCTGCATTTATAGTATAAGAGACCAGGCTCAAGTGGGCTGGTATCTTAAAGGCTCTTGGATGAAGGAGCTCCCACAACACCTCCCCTTTTGTTTAAATAAGAGAGTTCCAAACCTAATACAAAACTATATACACTAGGTACAGATATCAAGTATAAGAATTACAATCAGCATAAACAATATTAAGCAAGGAACATATGCTAAATGTTTTAATAAACATTCTATCCTAAATAGTCTTAAGTCTTGTATTGAAAATAGCTTGATTAGATCATAAGAGAATGGTAACTGTCACTATCTAATCTTCAACCCCATCAAAGGCCTGAGAAGGGAGATAATATTACTTGAGTAAGCAGGAAGTACAATCAAGCAGCTTCCAAAATATGCAGTAGATGACAAATAAAACTGGCTGCCTGAGCAATCACCCAAAGCTCATTTGCAATGTTGAAGCAACCATCTTTGGCCAAGGCCTAGATTAACTGACAGACCATTTTCAGAGGCAGGAAAAATTTCAGAACCACCTTACCCCATCTTGGCAAGATTTGGCAGTCTTTTTCTTGTATCGTGCTTGTCCAGTCTAAACACCATGCATTTTTGTCAGTGGTCAAGGCATGGGCAGTTCCTTGCCCAAAGGCCAGTTGTGCCAAGAAAACAAACTCCAAGTGGAGTGTCTTTGGTGCTTAACACTCTCTCAGAAATAGATTGGTGCTTCCAGGAGCAATTGTGTCTCATGTCAACAGAATTCTAAGTTATTTAAATGCCATGTCCTACAGATCTTTGAAGTGGTTGAAGATTACCTGTCTATGCAGAATACAATCTCTTTGTATCTAAAGAACCTAATTAGTCTGACTAAAAGTCTAACAAACATGAATAACTAATGATCTATAATACTTAATATCTATATAACTTAAAGATTAAGACTTCTTATCATAATATTAAACAATCTTTAAACAACTGTTCAGTAAAAGACGACAATGACCTCAAAATGTAAACAATGTATAATTAATCTTGATCAGAGGTAGAAATGTATAATGCAATATTGATGGATGAGGGTCTATGTGTTACTTTCATTGGTTAATAAAGAAACTGTCTTGGCCCTGATAGGAGAGAAAATTAGGTAGGCAGAGTAGACAGAACAGAATGCTGGGAGAAAGAAGCAGAGGCAGGCAGTTGCCATGATTCTCCCACCCAACACAGACACAGGTTAAGATCTTTCCTGGTAAGCCACACCTCGTGGGGCTACACAGATTATTAAAAATGGGTTAATAGAGATGTGAGAGTTAGCTAATAAGAGGCTAGAGCTAATGGGCGAAGCAATGTTTAAAAGAATATAGTTTCCATGTAATTATTTTGGGTAAAGCTAGCCGTGCAGAGCCGGGTGGCGAGAAGCAGCCCACTGCTCCTACTACAGAATGGCGGATCTGGGCGGGAATGCAGCCCACTGCTCCCTACAACAGAGTGGCACCCAACATGGTAACAAACTCCACATAAAACCTGAGAGAGCTTAATTTTAAACAGCACGCAGCCCACCACTCCCTACAACACAACATGATAAATATATCCTAAAATTGTATCAATATGCAAAATGTCCTATACAGAGGTAGAAACATGCATGCATGTAATTTGGCAAAATAACTTTTTATAGGTGTACAAATATTGTAATCAGAAATAGCATATTCAATATAAAAATATAATTTTAACTTGTATCAATATACAAAAATCTATACCAATTTAAATTGTCCATTAATAATAGTTCACAAGTATTCACTCTATTACTCACTATTATTGTTATTAGTGTGAGTAAGGTCACACTAATCTACCTATTATCCCATTCAGTTTTACCTCTTTTTATTGAGTTCTTTGGCTTATATAATTTCTACCCCCAGCCCTATACCAGTAATAATCAACCCCTAAATGGTGTCCCTTTCTCTGAGGAAAAACTTTCTTGGGAGAGTGAACATTGTCTTCTAGAATTGCTGCCAGCTGTGATGGGGGCAATGTTCTTTCTATGAGATCCTGTAAAAGTAAAATGATGGTTAAATTTCAAAATTGCTGTTTTTTTTTCTAATTGCAAGTGGTCTCTGAGTACAGGTTGTTTTTCTGAAGTTATTATTTGGAGTTATAGCCATAACATTGTAAGAAGGTACACCATTTCAGCAGCTGGTACCCCAAAACTGGTCTCATAGTAGCACTATCAGCATCATGACATCATATTGACCATGTGGAGTCATTATGATTCAAAGAAAACATAATAATACACATAATCTTGATTCTCTGTGTATATTCCATATTTAAATGACTTATTTTTCTTTACTCTTTTTAATCTATGACTGTCTGTACTCTGTCTCTTTAAAGACTTTACTTTTGTTCTATATTCTTTTCCCTCTCTCTCAAGCCTATATACATTCATCCAACACTGTGACCCCTTTAGAGCTCTTTTTCATCTGAATCTTTCTTTATTGCATATCTGTAATCCTTTTCTGACCAGGGCTACTTTTTTTAATGCTAAGCAGGCATGGCTAGGGCCAAAATGGTCCTGCTTGTTTGCTCTACCTAGTTCACAGTGGTGTAAGCATATTCACTGCCTCTGAGAGTCGTGAACATTGTCCCATTTTTAGGCACACTGAGGGCCTATGTTTCTATTAAGCAAGCTGTATCACTCTGCTCACAAACCCAATTTAAATTCTCAGTCTTCTGAAAGAACCAGAGTTCATGCTGGCAGCATAGTCCAGGAAGCTGCCATTTCAAAACTGCACATTTTTTTTCCTTTGCTACTACTGCTGATTCAGGAAGACCTCTCTTAAAAGAGCTACAGTATGCCAACAGCAAACAGAGAAAGAAGCTGTGTTAAACTCTGTTTTTTTGTGTGTTTAGCATTCCTTTTTAATCTTTCTCGGGTTTTACATGGATATAGTCAACCATGTTGTTGTGCATGTGTTATGTGAGGCTTCTTGTTTGTTTCCAGCTGTTTGACCCCAAAATAGTCACTCTGAAACTATATTATTTAAGTCACTGCTTGGGCAATCTATTAAGTGTATTGCTAGCTAGTGCTTACATCTAGAATTAACCCATTTCAATCATTTAATATTTTACCGTGAGGCTCTGTCCTACCAGCAAGGTTTCAGCTGGCAGCTCATGTCTTTCCCCTCTGGAGGCTTCATGGTGTTTTCTGACTCTGCTTTCTTTCTTCCAGGATTCAGTTTAGTTTTCCCTCCTACCTATATTCTTCTAGGCCACTGACCAAAACAGATTTATTTATTAACCAACAAAAGCAACACATAGACAGAAGGACTTTCCACACCAGTATGTACATATTTTAATTTTCCACATTCTGTAAAGTGGAACATATCCATCTGCCAGATTTCATTCCTTTTAGTATCCTTTTGGTTACTCCATCAGGTACTGGTTTTTCTCTGTCCTTTCTGTGTAAAGGTATAGTAAAGAAACACTCTTTTAAATCAATAACTATAAGCGAGGTCATTCTTTTGGCAACAGAGAAGGCAGAGGAATTCCAGATTATAGAGGGCCCATAGGTTAAATAACCTTGTTGACAGCTCTTAGATCTGTCACCATTCTCCATTTTCCAGATTTCTTTTTAACAACAAATATGGGAGAATTCCATGGGCTGGTAGATTCTTCAATATGGCAAGCATCTAATTGATGTTGTACCAGATGTTCTAAATCCTGTAGTTTCTCTTATGTTAAAGGTCATTGTTTAACGCATATTGGTTTCTCAGTTAATTATTTTAGAGACAGGGCCATTAGTACTTCTGAAGGTTTGATAGTTGCTTTGTGTTCTTGTATAGCCTGAATGGCTGATGACCTTTGTTTATAATATCTTATAATATCCTTCCCAGAAACATTGTGACTGCAGAAATCTTCATCTGGGTGTTCCATTGTTGCAATAGATCATTGCCTCATAAATTCACTGCAAAATTATCTACATATGACCTTCACCTTCCTTTCTGTCCTTGTTACCCTAGGCATTAAACCCATCTTGTGCTTTGTCTCACTTGTGTGATAGGGTTCCAATTTCTAGGAATTGAATATCTGCATTTTGAAAAGCCCAATTTGGATGCCAAGATTCTGGAGTAATGATACTCATGTCCATACTTGTGACTAGTAATTCCTCAATTACAGTGTTATTTATACACGCTCTTAGCTTTGGTCTTTGATTATTTATAGAAGTCTGCCAAAATATATGTTTCCTATTTCCTATTGGAGTTTTTGATTCATCATCCATGTTTCTCCCATTATCCAGAACAGCAGCGTTTTTACAATAGGTACTGAATTGCTTAATTTTCCTGGTGAGACATTTTCTCTACAGAGACTGGGAATCACCATGGCCCCAGGTGGCAGGCCCTGATCAGTATGGCACAGCTGCCGCATGGCTCTCAGGCACCAGCATGCCATCAAGTAGCAGGCCAGACTATGAGCATCAGCACTGCTTTCAGTGGTAACAAGAGCAAATTGCATCAACACAGACCCTGGCTGTAGAAGGGCTATGAACCCAGACATGGCCCTCAGCTGTAGCTCAGCCCCAGATATCATCATGACCCTGGGTGGCAAGCAGGCCACCTCCCACATCAGCCTGTTCCTTGTCGCCTTTATTACTTCAATTTCACCTCTTTCCACAGCACATGAACTGGTCTGCTTCACTTTCTCTCCCATTTCTCCACCAAAAATTTGCTTATCATATTAGCAACTACCTGCTCAGTAGCACAAGGTGCCAAGCATACCTGTTCAGTTAGCCTGAGCCGGGATGACCCAGGAGGACCTGTGAGTGTCTTCAGTCAGTCCAGGCCCTAAGGACTCAGGTAGGCCTATGGGTGTCTTCTGCTTGTCTGGGCTGTGAGAACTGTGTATACCTTGAATGATATCATGATTAACACAGGAGTTCAAGCATCTACTTTATCTAACAATTTTATGTTCCATGTATTAATGCATAGAAGAAGGATTATAGGATCATATTATAATTGCCTGTTTAATAGTTTGGGAGCAAGCTTACAGTATTTTGTGTAATGGCTGCACCAATTTACATTCTCAACAATCGGGTACAAGGATTTTCTCTTATCCAGATCCTTATCAATAGTTATCTTTTCTTATGTTTTGTGCTTTTTATGTAGCCATTGTAATAGGTATGTGATAGATTATCTTTTTAATCATATTTTTAATGTTGCATTTTTGTCACAGAAATGAATCAAGATCTGTCAGACAATAACTTAAAAAACACAAGCCTGAGCATCACAAGATTTAGAGGCTTTGTTTTGGAAAGAAAATTATATTTGCTTTTCCTCTCAGTTTGAAGCATATTTGTTTAACAGGAAGTATGTACACTTCCTCCTGATTAGAATCTGTTGCACTGCAGAAAATTGTCAGCTTCTGTGAGTTAGTATGTCTGATGAGAGAGAATATAGGTGAAGATAGGAAATAGCTACTAATCCAGCTTACATCAGAGATTGTTGATTACTGAAATTTGTCAGTCTTTTCAATTCAGGAGACTTGTTCTTAATAGTTGTAAATGGTGAAATCAAAGGTTTACAAATTAGCCAGTGGACAAATGATATCACAAAGATTAAAGAACCTTCAAATGTGATCATTCCCATCTTTTACATAGCAGATGTGCTGGTACAGCATTAGTTGAGTGCATGCTTTAATCTAAGTCCTCTGAGAACAAGGATCTTGCACTATGTGCCATCAATAAAAGGCCAGAATGGGACTTAGTGCTCTTCAGAGCACTGCTACATGTCAGAAATGGAGTACCTGCCACAGTATTTACATCACTACTGCAAAACCCATTTGCCACGATGTTTTGGTAATAAATGCTAAGAACAGACAAAATCTATTTCATACCAAATTTACCAAGTCATTTTTCAGTCCATTTCTAAAACTTCCAAAATGTGAGAAAGTATTGGCATGTTGGTGTGGTTTGGAATGTTTGGATTACAAACCACTTTGGAAGTGGGACTCTCCTGCTCAGCCTTATCTTTGAAAGAAGCTTAGAAGAGGAGGTGATACAGAAGGAATGCCTGTGTAAATTCCTGGAAAGCACAAAATGCCCCTTTCTGTAGTTAAGTCACTTTTGACTCAGAGAAACTATAAAAGGAATAGATGGTATGGTTTACATTCTGCATGGCAGGCAAGAACCCAGATTTTTTTCCTAGCAAATTATGAAAGGGGGGATGAAGGAAGCAGATTTGTGGTGCCCTCTCTGTACATTCCTCCTGAATTTGTGGCCCTCTGTGTTTGAAATCAGCTTTATCACATCTTCATTTTTGTTGGTGTATGTGATTTCAGAAAAACAGGGTTTTCAAAAGAGACAAACCCTGTATGTTTCAGTAGATGTGTATAGGGGCAAGACAAGTGAGGTTTTATTCAAAGTTCTCCTTATGTTCTCTTGATTTGGGTATTTTACAAGCATATTTTGCTCATCACCTTGTCTTCATGTTAGAATTTGTGAATGCTTGAGGCAAAATCTCATCCAGATGTTGTTGAATCCATTAAAATTATAAAAAGGTCAAAAAGACCTTTTGATGTCTTGACAACCTACAAAGCCTTTGCCAACTTCTTTTTACTTTCCGCTGAGAGGGAAAGAGCAGTACAAGACTCTGGTGGGTCATGGCCTTATTTCAGAACTTAGAAGTCAAGAGTATTCAAGGACTTCAACATTAACAGGCCACCTTATATTGACTACTAGAGGAATAGCCTGTGTTTAAAAATATGGATTTAATTGGGAAGTGAAGGAAATAGTTCCATATGAGGTTTACACATTCAGGCAAGAGGTTCCAACAGCTGATGTCTTGGATTGGGATGCATGCCAGATGTGGAAACTACCGTGATCCTGAAAGAAGACCTGCTAAAAGAAGTGTCCAGTGTAACATACATTTGTTTGTTGTGTGTGTCTTCATGTGGTCTCCATGTGAAATAGAAGTCATACAATTGCTTGCATCTGGAAAGTAGAAATGCAATGAGAGTCAAACCGTTTTTACAAAGTTCTAACTCTCACTATAGAAATTCTGATTTCAAATGCCTGAGATCAGAGACAAAACTGATTACATAATATGAGAGGCTACTTACTGTAAATGAAACCATGACTCTTATTACTATAAATATTATTACAAATGTCAGGATTACAACAGAAAAGTTCTGCAATGAGTTCCTAGAGCCATATAAGGCATGAGTCCCTCTGTGGTTTGTACAAATGGTATGTTTCTGGAATCATCTCTGGCTACCTTAAGTTTCCAGTTGTTACTGGAGATACAATGTGATCAGCTCTTGTCCATATAACATACTAGATGGAATGGGATTATGAACTTAGAGGAAAGGCATCACACCAGGTCTTCTGTTCCAAACAGCAGGCCAGGAAGATTGCTGTCCTCACCTTAGCACACAAGCATTTGGTTTAGTGACGTTTCCCAGTACGTCCAATGGAGCATTCATTTTTTGGTATCCACTGTTTGTGCCCCAAATATGAATTACACTAAAACATTTAGAAGACAGAGAAAAATGAACCTTGAAATTAAAAATAAAAAAACTATAATACTGGGGAAACCATTTGTAGTTCAAGGAATTGTGGAATATTCATAGTTTAGAAAGCTGTTATTTATGTTTTTAAAGACTTTGGAAAATTTTTGGACAGAGTGCCCTAAGACCTAATAGAGAAATATGAAAAAGAACTGAGAAAGTAGCTCATAAGACATATTTTAAAACTTCCCATTATCAGTGTTAAACACCTTTCTTTCTTTCTTACTTTTTTTTTTTTTTTTTTTTTTTTGCTTTTTTCGAGACAGGGTTTCTCTGTGGTTTTGGAGCCTGTCCTGGCACTAGCTCTTCTTTCTTTCTTTCTCTCTCTCTTTCTTTCTCTCTATCTATCTATTCATTCATTTTGTGTGGGCAAAGTGCCATGGTTTGTATGTAGAAGAGAAAAATTTGCAGGACCCAGTTGTCTCTATCCACATATACACTTCTAAGTATCAAACTCAGAGCATCATTCTAGAGAATAAGTACTTTCTCTGTTTGAAGCCAGTGAGATGGCTTAGTGGATTAAAATGCCTACCTCCAAGACTGACAACCTGAATCCTTTTTTGGGACCCACGTGATATAGAGAGAGAACTGACTCCTACAAGTTGTTCTCTGATTTCCATTTATGCTGTGTATGTCCCCATATACACTTGAATTCACACAAAATAAATAAAATTAAATAAAATTTAATACCACTAAGCTAAGTATGACAGACTGAATCTCTGTATTTCTCTAAATGTATTAATTGACATTCTGAGAGATAAGGCAGTCATATTAGAAGGTGAAGCTATTGTTAGGAGTGTGGATGGAGATGCTGAATCTCTCATGAGTAATTTAGTACCTAACTGATTTATTGAATTAGTACTCATAAAATAAGGCAGAGTGCTCTCTGCCCCTTCTGGCATGTGAGAACACATTGAAAATTGAAATCTTTATACCAGGAGACACCAGATCTGCCAGAGTTATTTGGTCTCAGATGGAACAGCCTCTCAAACTGTGAGACAGAATTTCTGTTGTATACAAGCTACCTAGTTTATGACTTTGCTATAGCAGCTCAGAAAATCTAAAACAAAATGATTTTTAAAATTAATTTAAAATTAAGATGAGAATGTAGAAACCTATCTCAAGGAAGATAAGGTGACTGAAAATAGACAGGCTTTAGAATTGGATAAGAACATAAACTACTAAAGCTAGATTTTAGATGTCAGAGTTTAGTAGGATTGTGGAACATAAGAAAAGTACCCAATATGTAGTTATGGGGACGAAAACCTCGGTGTCCACTGTCTGTACTTATAAATGCAATATATAGGATTAACAATAAATTATATGTGACAGAAAGGTCTCTACTTGGCACTGTGGCTCAAGAACCATATATAATGAAATAGAGTTGTGGTGGTGGCTCACTCTGATGACGCTAGAATCCAGGGTTGGTTAAATATTTGAAAATTAGTCAATGCAAACAAGCACTTCTTATCAAGCTTGGACTACAAGGGGAATTTTTCAGTCAGACAAAACAAAAGGAAACATGTCAATGGGAGACTAAAGTTTGTTCAGAGATTTTAGGCTATATTTTCTCACCAATTGAAAACACAGTATTACAAAAAGAAGGAAATATTTCTTCACATTTTCCTCCTCAAGAGAACATATATTCTGTAATACTCATAAATTTTCTAAATTTTCAGAAAATAGACATACTCCAGAACTCCTTGTATCAATATGACATTTTAAGAAAATGGGAACATATGCCAAAATTACCATTTAAAACCCACAAGTAATGGAAATGTTTTGGCTTGTATTTTTTTTATTCTGTAGTCTTTTCCCTTGTTATTGAAAATAGATTTTTTTCCTCACATAAATATCCTAATTACTGTTTCTCTACCTTCTACGCTTCCCAGTTATTTCCCATTTCCCTTCTCACCCAGATCCATCCCCTTTCTGTGTCTTATTAGAAAACAAGCATGCTTCTAAGGGGTAATATATTTATAATATAATATAACATAATATAAAATGTAAGTTAATGATAAATATATTAAAATAAAAAACTAGCACATGGGAATTGGACAAAACAGAAAGGAAGGAGGCCAAGAGAATGAACAAGAATCAGAAATCTACTTGATATACTCAGCAATCATATAAAAACACTAAATTTGAAACTATTATAGATATGCAGAAGACCTAGTGCAGACCCATACAGGCCTTGTACATGCTGCTTCAGTCTCTAAATTTGTATGGGCTTTGATCATGTTGATTTAGAGTGTCTTGTTCTGATGTCCTCCATCTCCTCTGGCTCTTCACCCTTTTCTCCTCCTTTTCTGTGGGGTTCCCTGAGCTCTGAATTGAGGGATTTGATGAAGACATCCCATTTAGGACTGAGTGTTCCAAGGTTTCTCATTCTCTGCATATGGTCTGACTATGTGTCTTTGTATGTGTTCCCTCCCATCTGTTACAGGAGGAAGCTTCTCTGATGATGATTGAACAAAGACACCAATCAATGAATGTAGCAAAATGTCACTTAAGGACTCATTTTATTATTTCTTTTTAAAAAAGAAGAGTAGTGTTTTGTTTTACCCTGGGTCATTAGACTATCTAGTCTCATGTTCTTGGTCATTCAAGCAGTGTCAATTGGTTCCATCTCATGGATTGGGCCTCCAGTCAAATCATGTATTGGTTGGTTACTCCCAGAGGACTGAATAAAGACTAAAGGATGTATGGCTAAGTTGGTGTTTATATGTCTCTTCTGGTAAGATGTAGAATGTCTTCTATGCCAATAATGCTAGAATGTAGGGGTGAAGGGCTCTATGTAAGCACTAGCTCTACTTCATGTGCACTGAGTTGTGTAGGTGTTGTCTTTGCAATGGGGCCTTACCGAAGGTTGTTTTTTTCCAAGACAGGATTCCTCTGTGTAACAGTCCTGGCTGTTCTGGAACTCACTCTATAGACCAAGCTGGCCTCCAAATCAGATATCCACCTGTCTTTGCCTCCAGAGTTCTGGGTTTAAAGGCATGCATCACCACTGCCTGGAAAATTTTACTTCTAAAAGCACTATTCAAGATTCAACAAAGTCTTGCATTTCTCAAAGCTTCTTCATATCAGAGATCACACCAGCACAGATTAAGACATCAATATAGAAAACTGGAGATTGTTATCTGTATAGACAACAGAGAAAGATAGCCAGAGTTATCTTTATTCTTCCATTGTTTAGAGTCTGGTTTCAATGAGGGATGCCTCTGTGGTCTTCTTTGCCTATAGGCTAGAACTTTGCTTGCAATAGCCATGGTTGATGATTCGCAGCAAGAGAAGAGTGAAGGAAGGAGACCATGGGAACTGTCAGCAGGAACTGGGCCACTACACAATAGGACACTCTGTACATGATCTCCCTCATGAATCCACCCAGTTCTTTAAAGGGAAATCATTGAAAATGTGTGAAGGCAAAATATACTTATTCATATATGACATAACACAAATCACAGCAAACATTCAGAATTTAGATCAGGGGAAGACTCGGTGATGGAGAGAAGGAAGTGTTTAATCATCAGCATCATTTGTTATTAGATATTTTAGAGGATGATGGACATAATACAAACAGGACAAGCCTTTTCTGCTCTGTTCATATCATAAAATTCCATAGATAGCATCTGAAATTACCTGGGGCGAGTGAGAAGGAAACATGGAACATGCAACAACCTGCTTAGGAATTTATTAGAGGGGAGGTGTACAGGCCTGGGGAAGTCATTGTACAGGGGAGGGAGACATGGCACATCCAGCTTTTAAAAGCTGCCTATCACTGGGGTGCGGGGGTTGACGTGGCTACCTTATATGCAGAAGACAGGGCTCATGCATGCATGCAAGGGCTTAGCTGAGTCATAGTGGATGATGTAATCCATGCCACATGTGGGTCACAGCAGGGCCCTTTAAGATCCCTGGGTGGGGGGCATTAGATACTTCTGCCTGAGGGCCTATCTGCACATGCATGGCCCCTAGAACCCAGAAGTATTAGCCTTATTGTGGCTGAAATCATTACATTCCACCCTTTTGTTTATTATAAAAATTTGGGCATTTGGGGGCCTTTAATGGGTGGGAATGGGGCATTGTAAAGTCTCTTGTGACTACTTCCTGCTGATTTTGTGGGTGTCAGAGAGTTGAGAGGCTTGACTACGTCCTGGGGTGGCTGATTACTTTTGTGTTTTTTCCAGACTCTGAGGAACTGGCTGGCTGGCAGCTTGGATCTCGCAAGATGCTGGAAAGGCAGAAAATTATGTCTGGAAAAAACTTTAGATTCCAGTGATTAAGGGAGGAGAGTCCCAAGATGGAAGATAGAGGGTTTTGGGGGGAGGGAGGATAAAGGAGGGAATTTCCCAGTGGTTCCTGAGACCAGGAATGATAAGGGAAGAATTAAATGATACTTATTCTGGGCAAATCTGATCTGTTTAAATAGGTCCGATTGGCTCCCTGGAGCTTATGAAAAAAGTGAAAAGAAATAAATTTTAGACATATTAAAAGCTTATAATTATGATGGTATAGTGTTGGAATAGAAGACAGTGGGAAGGAGGGAGGAAAAGAAGGGATTATTATTGGAACGGGGAATTATTAGACGCCTTAATGTTTTACCTGGAGCAAACCTTGAGGCACTTGTCCTCTTTAGCATCATGGTATTACCTTAATATCCAGGAGACACTGCTGCAGTCAGTGATAAACCTGTTATGTTAACGTCTGTTTTGTGAGTTTTTGGAGTTTGGGGCTGTGAATGTCTCCAAACTCATTATTGTTTCTTACCACATGGGATTTTGGCAATCCTTGTACCTCCGGCTCTATGTTTAATGATGGTCCCTGTAATAACAGCTGAATGGTTAACTGGAAATTTAAGCATGACATTGGCGATATAGAGAAGTTGGTAAAGCAGATAGGAGAAAGAGGAAGAGGGAGAGTATATGGAGTTTTTGGCACAGGATAGTTGAGTACGGTGATGAGACTTTTATTTATCTAGAACTGGAGAAAGAGTGGCTGATCTTGGTGTCCTCTGGAACTTAAGGGAACAGGGCCCTGTTTCATTTACCCTATACAAGGGGGTATCTTGAGCTGGAAGAGTAAAAGGTTTAAGGTGAGACAGTACGAGCAGATCATAAGCTAAAGCCTGAACAAACAGGTGTGGGCTGTCTCAGAATCCCTGGTGAAGGACAGACCAGGTGAGCTGTGTGGAGAGATGAGTATCAGAGTCAGTACAGGTTAAGGCAAAAATATTTTGAGATTGATAGCTAAGAGGAATAGAGAAAAAAGCATCCTTGAGATCTAGAACTGAGAAGTGGGAAATTCCTGAAGGGATAGTGGAGAGAAGTGTGTAAGGGTTAGGCACTATAGGATGAAGAGGAACCACTGTGGAGTTAATGAGCCAGAGGTCTTGAACCAGGTGATAGGTTCTGTTAGTTTTTTTTTTTAACAGCAAGTATAGGGGTGTTAATGGGCGAAGAGGTGGGGCAAAATAGCTTTTTTCTTAGAAGGTCAAAGATAATAGGCCTAAGTCACTTAAGGCTCTGGAGAGAGAGGGCGTACTGAGCTTGGGAAATGTACTTAGCAAGTGAGAAGGAAACAGGGAACATGCAACAAACCCACTTGGGAGTTTATTTGAGGGGGCATGTACAGATCTGGGGAAGTCAGTGTGCAGAGAGAGAGAGAGAGAGAGAGAGAGAGAGAGAGAGAGAGAGAGAGAAGATGGTGCACCCAGCTTTTAAAAGCTGCCTAGCACATGTGCAGAGGGGGGTTGTTGGTGTGGCTACATCATATGCAGATGATGGGGCTTACGCATGCACACAAGGGCTTAGCTGAGTCATATGTGGATGATGTAATCCATGCTGCACATGGGTCAGAGCGGGGCCCTTTAACATCCCCAGGGGCCATTAGATACTTATGCCTGAGGGCTTGTCTGCACATGCATGGCCCCTAGAACCCAGAAGTATCACCCTTATTGTGGCTTAAATCATTATAGCATCTGCCAGGTACAGCCCTCTCTACTGTCACCACCTTCAGTATGCAAAGCTGCACCCAATGCTTCTTAATGACAATGTGGATTATGGCCCTCACAAAACACCCTCCTTTGTCTTTGCAATAGATTTCAATGGGATGAGGGGATTGCTGGTTTTTAGGGAAGTTATTTGCTTTCTTCACAGGGTGGGACTGGCTAACAGCTGAGGTCATTGTCTAACTCTCCTCCAAGAGTTGTCATTGTCATTCCACATACCACACCTCTCCCCAATGGGTCTCTCTACCTCTTCTTGGTCAAAATTCTAAGGGGGAGGTTGTGTGCACTGCCATCTTGTTACCAAATCCTTACCCCCTCCATCTGGTTCACTGAAGACCCCCAATCTCAGCGGATCTACCTCCTTCCCTTCTTGCACATTTGTCTCCTGCCTCACCTTCCACAATACCTTAACCTTCCCAACCACCCAACTCCCCTCCCCTCCCCAATCCCCCACCTTTTCTACCTCCCCTATTTCTCCCTTCTCCCCTACTTTTGGCCCTTCCATCCCCAGTCTCTCACCCTCCCTAGACACCCAACCTTCCAATACTCTTTAATTCCCTGCCTCCCATCAGAGAACACACAGACACAGGTATTACTCCTACGAGTTTGATTTTATTTTCTTCATCATTGACCACCAGTGGTTAGAAAGCTAAGGTCTTCACATGTCCCCACTGGTCAAGAGGGAGACCTCTGGACACTTTGCAGGTGGTTCTGAGGTCTCCTGCCTCCATGGTGCCTCACCAGCTGTCCATGTCTTCACTTGAGGTACTGGTGGTGCTGGTGGTACTTTTTTTCATTTTCCCTTTGCGCATCTTGGTTAAGTTTCTCGTTCAGTCGATTATAATGACTGAATCTTACTGGGTTTCTTTCCTGTTTGACCTTAACCAAGGGAGCCTGAGCTTTCATAGGGGTTGGCTTTTTTACAAATCCTTGGTGGAATCGCTGTTGCACTGGCACTGGTTTCTTAAGAGATCATAGGAAGGCATTGGTTAGGGGAAAGAAGGTGGAGTTGGGAAGGAAACAGGGGCTTATGGGAAGGAGTGAGGTCTGAGGATGTGTGTGGCTGAGAGAAGGTAGGGAGAATAGCTTACCCTGATGTTACAGTTGGATTTCTCTTCCTTTTTCATGGCTTGGGTGTTGGCACGTGTTGATTTAGCTCCATTAGATACCTGTAACTTTGTAGCTATCACTCCCATTTTGGTGAGTCACAGGGATTTAGCCAGCATCCAGATCTCCCGCTGTAGACCCCTCTTGGCTCCAGATCTCCCACTGAAGACCCCTCTTGTTGGATTAGGAGTAACCACACCCTTACATTGTTTGGTCAGAAAGCCCCGTCCCCACCCTGGGGGAGGGGGTTTAAAGCCACAGAGCACCCTGGAGAGGGCTGGCTAGGTGGTGTGATTTGGGAACAGATGCATTTCTTTTGTATTCTAGCACTGGCATGCCTGCCCATCCTCACTTCCCCACATCAGTTTATGAGGAGACATGACAAAGAGAGCATGTTCCTCCATACATTTCTTATACACATGAGTTTCAGTGGTACATTCTGTTTCCTCTCTCTCTCTCTCTCTCTCTCTCTCTCTCTGCATGGTGAAGTTGCTGTATGTAAATGTTTGTGACAATATGCTTCTGTGCATTTCTTGACATCTTCTCTCATGTACCTCATTTGTTTCTTTTCTTGCATATCTAACAAGAAATATTTCCATCCTATGGCTTTTTCCTAGAGTCCACTGATGTTGCCCTTTTTTGTTTTCCAGTGAGAAATCATTGCCTTCAGCATGTGTCTTAGTAAAGGTTTCTATTGCTGTGAAGAGACACCATGACCAGTGCAATTCTTATAAAGTAAAACATTTAAAGAAAACTTGCTTATAGTTCAGAGGTTTAGTCCATTATCATCTTGGCAGGTGGCATATAGGCAGACAATATGCTAGAGAAGGAGCTGAGAGTTCTCTATCTTGATCCACAGGCAACATGAATTGAATTGTGACCACACTCAGTGTAGCTTGATCAAAGGAGCCATTTAAGTCCACCCCCACAGTGACATACTTCCTCCACCAAGGGAACACCTACTCCAACAAAACCACACCCCCTAATAGTACCATCCCCTTTGGGGACCATTTTCTTCCAAACCACCACAGTGTGCCACTGTGGGACTCTGTGCATTGGGAATCCTAGTCTTATTTCAAGTCTAAGGGTCATGTTCATTACTATAAGTGCCTTACTAGATTCAGGCTTTATAGTGTCTATGGGAGGGTGGTGATAGCGAACTGAGCAAATATTCACGGGCCAGAAACTGGCAATGCAGGAAATTTTGACCTAAAATTAATGTGCATTCGTGGGGGGAAAAGTTGCCTTAACTAGAGGTGAGTGAGTCTCAGGGATAACAGTGTTCTCCACATGTTCCAGTAGGTACTTTTCTTGCAACATTGTATTGCTGTCACTGTTGACAACCTACCTCCCTTGGAGCCTATCTCACACTTGTGACACTAGTGTTTTTATTTGTGTGAGCAGCTATAACAAGATTCATTCTTTTCTACATGGGGAACAGTGTAATCACATCTTATTCATGTAGCTCCAAGCATACATGGTCTCCCATTCACTTTTTTCTCCCAGGAGAAAATGGGTTAGCTACAGGTATTATAATACTGAATATTCAGCAAGCTCAGCCTGCTGAAGGTCTTCACCTTTGTGGGGTTTCTGGGGTTTTCTATATGCACTCGCCTCCTTTGGGTCCATTGGTTGCTTTCATACCACATGTACTATACATGCTAAGAAATTTAAAGATAGAATAAAAATGGCACAAGTTTAAGCTATGGAACCATGTACCATAGACTATTGACACCACTAGTCTATGAAATGTTTTTGTTTTTAATTTGGAGAACTTGACAGAAAAAGTCGTCAAAAGGACATGCAGGTGCAATTGATACTATAACAATATGGAGACGTCACTTAATTCATCATTGTACTCCTGAGTATTAATTCAACTGCTTTGAAAACTTACATTCATTGTAAAAAACCTACACATAAATGTTTATTAAAATTTAATGGTATTTCTAAATTATCAGAAGATACTAGATCTCCTTCCTTCATAAGTACATGAATTTACAAATCATGGTGCATCCATACAACAGATTATAAAAAATGAGTTATCAAGTCACAGAAAACCACATGCATGAATGTCTTTATTGGTAAAGAGTAACTAATTTGGAAATGGTATGAATTACATGATTCTATTTGTAGCACATTATATAGGAGACAAATGTCTTAGAGTTTCTATAGCTGTAATAAAACACAATGGCCAAAAGGAACTTGGGGAGAAAAGGGGTTTAATTCATTTCACAGCTTGTAGTCCATCCTCCCTGGATTACTGTAGGAACCTTCTAATTGCCCCCATTTACAGATGAGCAAATTGACATTAAAAAGAAGTGAATGATTAGAATTAAGTATGGGACTAGATGACATTCTAGCAGGAGGCAAGAGGATAAAAAATCAAGTGAACTCATGGTTTCAAATCTCAAAATTTTTTTGTACTAGGGACCTAGGACAGAATATGTGCTGTGACCTGGGTTTAAGGGTGCGAACTAACTAGGTGCTTAGGAGAACTGTTTAACAGACATTCAAGAGTGTCCTGGTCAACATCTTTTGTAGTTCAGTATATTAATATTTTCTCCCTAATTCAAAATGGGCAGTAGATGGGGGAGTAAATGACTTCAGTCAGTTATTTGGGAAAAGCCAACACTTAATCACTTAATTAGTATTATTTTTTTTTATTTTTACTTTTCAGGTGATTTTGTTGGCACTTACTTAGACAACCTAAGGACTACAAACCTATAATTATCCAGGAACCAACTAAGTCAGTATTTTCCTTAATTATACAGGAAATGAAAGGGAAAGGGATTGTTTATTTCTCTTCAGACTGAATTTTATCCAATCTAAACTGCCCAGAATTTCAGGCAATTGCCAGGCCTATGGACTTGGCAGTCTGGAATTTGTCTGCATAATTTGAAACTTTTATACCAATTTCTAAACCAAAATGGAACTGGGAATTACTACACCCCACTTCACAAACCAATTTGTATTGTGAAATATTTTATTACTTAAATACCTTTTTTTGGAAAGACACAAATACTTTACCTTTCTATGCTGAAAAATGCAATTGAGCTGCTCAACCTCAGCCACTTCCATTTGTTTTTGCTGCCATGAAATCATGATTCAATGAAAAAGCCTAGTAATTTGACTTAAAAGGTGATTATGTATCTCAGCTGAATTTTTCATTGTCTTCACTCTGTACAATTATGCTGCTATTTAGTAGGCAGTCAAATGGAAAAGGGTATTTATCAAGTGAAAGTAAAATCATGTTATATGCTAATTTGGCAAAAGAAATTTGGTTTTTATGTTAAATGCATACATACTTTATGTATCTGGAAACAATATACAATTATAAAACCATAATTTTTATGGCAGTTTAAAATGTCCACCATTATAGAAACAATTTCTAATTTTAGGAAGGAAAAGCTAGTTCAGCTTGTGTCATGGACACCAACACCAAGAGCCAGGAAGAGTCAGTTGACCTGAGATGACAGATGGACATCTCCCCTTGCTGATAGGCTTAGATTATGAACAATAGTTAGTTACCATTGTGGTCACAGTAGATGTTCTTTCTCAAGATTCTTGGGTTGAGTAAACCTTGCTCTTACTCAATCCAATGAAAGCAGGAAAATTCCTACATTTATTACCACCATCACCAAAAAATTAAAAAGAGAGAGTTCTGTGGAAGACAAAATAAGGACTTCTTATCTAGGACCTGTAAATGTAAATACCATGACTCTCTATGCATTGTGACCTAGCTCAATTAACCATGCAGATAGGATTAAAGTTAAGGACCTTCAGATGGGACAGTTATCCTTTCCTGTAATTGCACATATTCTAGATTGTTTTCAATTGCTCTAACCGAAACATGCAGACAGAATAAACCATAGAGACTGAAGGTTAATTCAACTCATGATTCTAAAGGCTGGAATATCCAAGAACAAGTACCAGCACAATTTTTTTTTTTTGTGGTGTGATGTTTCTTGCTGTGTCACAACATGACAGACAACATCTCATGGCAAGACAGAGCTAGCATGTCTGGGAAATCTGAATTTTAACAATAAAGCTTCTACCTAGACAGACCATTAACCCAGTGATAGACAAATAGCAGAGACCTCAGGACTAAATCCCCTCCCAAAGGTCCTATCTTTAAATATCAAAAATATAAGTGTGAAGATTTAATATTTTAGTAAGGACAGCTGGACTGTGACTGAAAAAGCATGGGTTAAAACTAGACTCTCAGAACATGGCGAACAATGAGGGCTGATGAGAAGCCAAGGACAATGGCACGGAGTTTTGATCCTACTTAATGTGCTGGCTTTGTGGGAGCCTAGCCAGTTTGGATGTTCACCTTCCTAGATATGGACAGAGGGGGGAGGACCTAGGACTTACCACAGGGCAGGGAATCCTGACTGCTCTTTGGACTGGAGAGGGAGGGGGAGAGGAGTGGGATGAGGAGGAGAAGGATGGGAGGAGGGGGAGAAGGGTGGGAGGAGGGGAAGGGAAATGGGAGGCTGGGAGGAGGTGGAAACTTGTTTTTTTTTCTTCCTTTTCTCAATAATAAAAAAAATGAAAAAAATATTTTAGTACATGAAATTGTGGAGACACATTTAAGCTGTTTCAATATGATTCTTTTAAAGTAGAAAAACTTTCCTTACTATAGTCAGAAATTTAGAGAGATATCACAATGGAAGAAGGGATAAAAGAAATTTGCTATTGTTGACACCATGTATGAAGGAATAGGCAAGGAGCCTGTGAATGTAGACTGTATCCAGAGTTTGAAAAGACCAAGGAAGGAGCTTCAAGTCTAGAGCCCCCAGAAAGCAATGCAGCCTTGGAGGTACCTTGAGCTTTAATCTTGTGATAGCCATGTCTGACTAGTGATCCCCACAACAACTGTAAGAAAATCAATTTATGGTATTTGTAGCAACTAAATTTCTGATATCTTTTTATTAGCAGCAATACAAAGTCAATAGAAGCTGGGATATTTGTCAAGAGGTAATTGATTAGGATAACTATTCTGTATTAGAATATAATGGTAGCCTAAAGGAACTGCAGAATCTGTGCTTATGTAACCAGTCAGAATATATTCTAGAATGTGTTAAATGCAGTTCAATATGACAAATGGGATTCTGTGGTTGGGGTAATAACAAAATGCTTTGAATAAACTGACCCATATCCAGTTGGTCATAGTTTTTGAAGCAAGATGGCAGCACTTTCCTTTACAGGAAAGGAAAATTCAGAGAGCAGGAGAAGAGATAAAGCAGGATTGAGAATGTTCTGCCAGGTGTCTTTGGCCACATTCAATATCTGAGCTTGAAATCCCCTTTACAAATAAATTCGGAGTTTTAATAATCTTAATACAAGGAACAGTCTCACATACCATTGACCTTCCTATAGAAATACTTCCAATGTCTTCATTTTAAGCTGCTGGCTCAAATGGTTGATATACACAGATATATATGCCCACCTGCACATTTGTGTTTGTGCACACTTGTACACACACACACACACACACACACACACACACACACACACCACAGGGTTGTTTTTACAAGCCCCAACATGAAAGAAATATAATCTTTGACTTCATTATGAAAAGAAGGAAATAGATATAAAAGCCACCTAGAATATGGCATTAATGGATTCTGTCATTTTTTCAAATTTTGCTCAAATGATGTTTCCTTTATTTCCAAAAAAATCATGTTAGGAACTCTTTTTAAGATGTCCCCAATATGTGAGATTGGACAATTTATTCTCTAGCCACTAAGCCATCCTAATCTAATATGTTACAAGAGTCTAAAAGCCAATCGATTATGGAACACAGGCCTCCTTAGAGGAAAGGCTGCACAAGAGAGTAAGCCTCCGAAGGCAGTTTCAACTTGATACTTACTTTATGATGATTCAGCTCTATGTGTAATTCTTTGTATTGTTGCTTCCAATTATTTATTGGAACAAAAATGCCAGGGAAATGAGTTACTCCTTTCAAAAAGTGCATTCATATTTGACAAATAGCATACAGATTAGAGAGAAAATGTTTACTGAAACCAGGATACAAAGTTTTTTTCTCAGGGATCAGACTACAGCATTAGATTAAGGATGATAAATCTGTATTTCCCAGATCATCTGAAGCTAATTAGGGCTAGGCTGAGTTGCCTATGGAGGCAAGAGGAGTTTGATATACTTCTGTCAGATACATGGCTCTGGGCAGGCTGCAGCCATTTTCTAGAGCCATCCTGTATGCATACTACCCAATTGCTGAAAGCACTGTTTCTTTTTGAGAGATCTTAATTCTTTTTCTACTTCTATCACATGGCACTGTGCAAGCTTGAAAATCACCAAATAACATTTTCTTTGCATTCTATGTTTTGGGTACTGTAAATTTGAAGTAAAAAAAAAAAATCTCTTCTTGTCTGATTTTTTTTATTATTAAGATGTCCTATCATCTAACATAAATACTTGTTGAAAAAAAATAACGTATTGTTCATTCATTCCTTATTCACTCCCCGACTCCAGACATTCTAATATTAGATCATCTCTATTGTTTTCTTTTTTTTTAGTTTCAATTCTTTTTATTTTTAACTTTATTTTATTGAGAAAAGGAGGAAAAAAAAAACAAATTTCCTCCTCCTCCCAGCCTCCCATTTCCCTCCCCCTCCTCCCACCCTTCTCCCCCTCCTCCCACCCTTCTCCCCCTCCATCTCCAGCCCAAAGAGCAGTCAGGGTTCCCTGCCCTGTGGTAAGTCCTAGGTCCTCCCCCCTCCGTCCATTTCTAGGAAGGTGAACATCCAAACAGGCTAGGCTCCCACAAAGCCAGCACATTAAGTAGGTTCAAAACCCCATGCCATTGTCCTTGGATTCTCATCAGCCGTCATTGTTCGCCATGCTCAGAGAGTCCAGTTTTATCCCATGCTTTTTCAGTCACAGTCCAGCTGGCCTTGGTGAGCTCCCAGTAGATCAGCTCCACTGTCTCAGTGGGTGGGTGCTCCCTTCGTGGTCCCGACTTCTTTGCTCATGTTCTCCCTCCTTCTGTTCCTCATTGGGACCTTGTGAGCTCAGTCCAGTGCTCCAATGTGGGTCTCTATCTCTGTCTCCATCCATCACCAGATGAAGGTTCTATGATGATATGCAAGATATTCGTCAGTATTGCTATAGGATACGGTCATTTCAGGTTCCCTATCCTCAGCTGCCCAAGGAACTAACTGGGGACCTCGGCTTGGGCATCTGGGAGCCACTCTAGGTTCAAGTCTCTTGTCAACCCTAAGGTAGCTCCCTTAACTAAGAATTGTGCTTCCGTGCTCCCCTATCCAAACTTCCTTTATCCCATTCCTCCTTTTTCCCCAAGTTCCCCCCATTCTCCCCTTCTCCCTTTTCTCTCCCCATCTCCCCTTACCCCCATCCCATCCCACCCCCAAGCTCTCAATTTTCTCCCCGGCAATTTTGTCTACTTCCCATAGCCAAGAGGACAACTATATGCATTTCCTTTGGTTCACCTTCTTACTTAGCTTCTTTGGGATCACCAATTGTAGCCTCCGTGACCCTTGTTTATGGCTAGAAACCAATTATGAGTGAGTACATCCCATATTCATCTTTTTGGGTCTGGGTTACCTCACTCAGGATAGTGTTTTCTATTTCCATCTATTTGCACGCAAAATTTGAGAGTCATTGTTTTTTACCGCAGCATAGTACTCTAATGTGTAGATATTCCACACTTTCTTCTTGTTTTTTGCCTGAACTTTAACTTTGGCTTCCCTCAGCTCATAGCAGTTTCTTTGGGGTTGTAGCATTGTTTAACACCATCATCTCCAAATCAGGATTATTTGGGTGTTTGAATGACTAATATGATTTGAACGTTTTTTACAAAATTGATCTTGAATTTGAATTGCTATTGTAACATTTGTAGGTAAGATCTTTAAGAAGTGATCAGGCTGTGAGTGGTCTCCACATCTAAAAATGAATTAATGCTCTTATTGTGGTAGTTTATTTCCTATCAGAAGATAAATCCAGTTCCACTCCTCTTTCTAACTCTTTTCCTCTTGACTTTCTTCCTGCCATCAATACATGATGCATCAAAATGACCCTTAACAGATGTCTGTATCATGATCTTGGATTTTTCATTTCCAGACCTGTGAGAAAATATATTTCTGTTCTTTATGAACTACTGTCTATCAGATAGTGTGCTACAGAAGCACAAGACAGGATAAGTCTAAGGAACTACGGGAGCCTCATTTTCAGCTGTGACATATAGAAAATGTCCAGACTTCTTTCAATATCTAGTTCATTGGGTTGTTGTATTAAACAAGTAAAGACATGTAAAATATTTGCCTGCTATGGTTAGGACTGTGTCTTCCATTTCACAAATATTTTAAAAATGAAATGATAGCTTCAGATATTAGTAATAATTAAGAAATAGTAAACAATAGTTAAGATTGTGCATTTTAAGCACAATATGAGACCTACACTAGCTAGGAGGTCTACTGGTTGCCCATATTCTGTTACCTTTATAGTTTTTCAGTCAATTACCAAAAGGGTATGGAGATAGTTATAATTTTTTAAGGAAGGATTAGTCTGTTTTGGGTAGGAATGGTATCCCCAAGAAATACACCTGAGCTGTAGGAGGAGGCTGCTGCTCTTCAGACAGTGCTGTTACTGACTGTAAGGCAAACAGTTTTGCAAAACCAGGGAAGTATAGTGGCTGAGAGCTCACTCGGATGATGCAGAAGAAATCTGGGCTATGAAAATAATCTTTCTAACACTTGCTGCCATCCACATTTATTGAAGCCTTCTGAATTGCCATCAGGATGGGTAGTGGGAAAACTATAGTGTAGTTTGAGAAGTATTCCTGTGCAATACTGTGCTATAGCCTATAGCCTCTGTGTTCCCCAGAAGCTGTCTGTTTTGATTGAACTATGTTCCAATGTAGCAATATTCACCTTTTGCCAGGAAACCTAATGTACAGAAATATTTTAGTAAAATATTGGACATGTTCTTTAATGAACATCATATTTAGATAATAATAGCAATAATATAATATCGACTTACTGAATGCACCGTGCTTAATTCTTTACATAGACCATTGCATTATTTCTTCAGGAGAACCCCATGGGCCTGATATTCTTATTCTGTACTTTGGGAAATAGAGAGTAAGAGGAAAATGAATTTTTTGAAATCATATTATCAATAAGTAAAAGAATTTGGATTTGAATCCTGGGTTTCTGGACATCAAGACTTGACATATTATTGTCTTTCTCAATGACTCTACGTGCTTCCCAAGGACAAGTCTCAGTCATAGATTTTCTCAGAATCTTATTCCACTGACCAACATATCCCGTGAAAGAGTTGGGTACAGTTTACCTTTGTGACCACCTCCTTAAAGAAAAGTCTTTTTAGTAAGCACTGAGGGATTCCAGTTTTGCTCTGTGAGGCCATTCTCTGCCTTTCCAGGGGAACTGACCATTTAATATGCATGCCAGAAGTTCTTCTTTTTAACTTAAATGGGAATACAATAGCTTCCATGTTAATTTCTTGTTACAAACTCTGATGACCTCTGTCTCTCAGAGTATAAATATCATATGGGTACTGAGCACATTGATCATTGTGCTAGGGGCTGTGCTTTCTCAACTCAGCAGTTGGTGTGTCATGTCACTAATAATTTGTTAATTGAAGGGAATGGCTTCTAGAAATACAGAAAGGTCAAATCGGATTTATATATGACTCCCAAATTCATCTCATTGTCACTTCGTGCTTTGTTTAGAAATCAAAGTAGCATCAGCATGAAGAAAGATCCAACAGGATTCACTAATACTGTTGGGAATCACTGCAAACATTATGGGTCTGTGTTTGATTTGGATTATAGCATTGTGTCAGGGGATATATTTATGCTTTTCAAAAAATTGTAGTAGAAAACGTGTAGCACAAAATTTTGCTTCTTAACTATTCTAAGTTTATAGTACTATAATGTTAAATCTGTTTACACAGTCTCCAGAACTTTCACATCTTGCAAAACTGAAATCCACTAAGCAACAATTTTCATTTTGCCCTACCAATAATTCCTAGTAATCATCATTATTATTTCTGGTTTTATGAATCTGTCTGCTCTAGGGACTCCATAGAAACAGAACTCTACTGTATTTGTCCTTTATGAATGTCTGATTTAACCTAGTGTAATATTCGTATGATTGACCCATTCTGTATTATATGACAGAGTTTCCTTCTTTTTGAGGTCTGAATAATATATTCTGTGGACAGACATCATTTTATTTATGGCCAGAAGACATTTGGGTCACTTCCACCTCTTGGCTACTGTAAACAATGCTGTTGTTAACATGGATATACAAATATCTTTTTTGACATACTATTTCATGTATGTCATACAAATATCCTTTTTGACGTACTATTTCATATACTCACATGACTAAGAAAGAAGATTAATATAGTAGTTATATTTTTAATGTTTTAAGGAACCTTTATGCATTATTCCATTGACAATGTTTCATTTTATATTTTCATTGACAAAATAGAAATTCCAACTTTGCCATATCCCCTTAACTTCTGAGGCTTCTAATTTTACTGATTGCAATGATCCTAATGAGTGTGAAAGTATTTCTATCGTTTCAAATTATATCCTTGTAATAATTTCTTATGCACATTAGAGATAAAATGTGGTGTATCTTTTCCAATATTATGAAAATAACATAGAACTGCATACTCTGTATATTTAGTAGCAGTTGCATAGCACAAATCATACTTAGTAACACTGAGAGACTTGGAATCCTAGGAAACAAACCTTAGTAGTAGCTTATTTCAAACCACATATTTATTACTAAAGTCTTCTCCTTGATGGATTTTCTAAATCGTCTAAAAGGGAGCAGCATGTCACTTCTTTACACATACTATTATATTATGATTTGTCTATGCCTGTATCATGTATCATGTATGTATCTTCAAGCAATTCTTTATTTACCTATTCAAAAGATGGCTATTTTCTAGCACCTCTTAGCTCTGTACCCATGAGCCAATATTAAGTATTTGTCTCTTAGTTCATCTCGAGTTGTTACTAGATTTAAAGCTGTTTCTAGATTTGTACTTTTTCTATCATTTGTATATGTGGAATCTGGAGTCAGAATCTGAGGTTCAATCTCTACCTAATGTTGCAATTTGCTTTATGATCTTGGGAAAATTATTTTCCTTATAACATCAACTTCATCACCTTGTTGTAAGAAACAAATTAGCTAGCTTTTGTATACAGATTGCCCAACTACTTAGAAAAAGTGTCTGAAGTATGTTAAGAACTCAAATACCTTATAACTTGTTGTAGTTATAAGAACTGCCATTACTATGTTACATTCCATTCAAGTTTAGATTTTCTGGGTAGTCCATGCTAGCTTTACTTTGTTCTGGCTTCCTATGTCTAATTTTAAAATAGGTGAATTCTTAGTCTATTGAAACTTAGTAGTTTGTACCCTTGTCATCAGAGAAAGGGAAAGGGTCTTTCTTTCTCTTAAAGTTGGTATTTTTGTGTTTAATGGTTCAGGAATACAGACCTCTGAGTCAATACACCTGAGTGTTTAACAAGATTGTTTTTCTGAATGTGTAAGTATCTAGGTGATAGGAGATGGCCTTTGCAAAAATAAGGCATAGCTTCATTTACCTTTTTCTATGTAATGCAACAATGGAACTGCTTATCACAGGCTAAAAAAATATCCCAGTACCAGGACTTAGTTAATCACTTTAGGACATTTTGGCCAGTAAGGTCCCATAGACACTTCCAAAAAGTATAGGCAATTGCCAATGTTTTTAATCACCCTAAAGAACTTGATGGTAAAGACACTAGATACTGAAGTCATAAAACTTGGAAGAATCAACTGGTACTCAGCTGGAAGCTTCATCCCTACTTACCAGCTTTCATAGTGCTGGAAGGTACTGTGCACCCTACCAGAGGTGAAAAGTAATACTTAATCATACCCAGTTGTGAATCCTGCAAACTACAATAATAAATGGCCTGATAATGCATACAAACTGGTGTAGTAGTGGCACAGATGTTATGGAAGCAAATGACCACTTTCTGATTGGCTTTAAATCTCATACCAGAAGTTGAAATCCATACCTGGCACTGAGGCATGAAATTGTAGATGGATAGATCATAGGCCCTAGTGAAGAATCTACTATAATTACACTAAATTCTCATAAAATTAACCTGACCGCCTAATGACTTATTATTATACTCATAGATTAATCATCTTTTAACCTTCATTACTGAAGTTCCTCTTTGTGGTAGATGACAATTAACACAGAGCCCCACAACTGGTCAAGGTGCAGAGAAAGAGACTATAAAATTCTCATCCCTAAATTAGGTATCTATAGCACACAATTTCCTCTAAAGTCTCAAGGTTCATTGTGGTAGAAGGAGTAGAATACTAAAAGAAAACATTATTTTCCAGACATTGCCAGTGAATTGCACATATGAACTCAAAGCAGTTGTGTTACCAAATATAAGAGATTCACAAGCTCAAGGCATAAAAATAACCTAACATTTATAGACGAGGTATGCACAAACCTCCATGCTTAGCTAAGGCAATTGGTAGCTTCTGGGAGAGGGAGAACATTTTTTTAACAAGTGTTGCCCTATATATGTAGGCTATAATCTAGTAGAAGGCCATACACACACATTCAAGAGTATAAGGGAATCACATACTGTACTTGATGGGTTTAAAAAAGAACACAAAAAGTTGAGTCAGTAGGGAAGGAATAGTAGATTTGGGAGGAATTACAGAAGGGGGGATACTTTATCATAATACACTGTATGAAATTCACAAAGAAATAATAAAAATGAGAAAAATAAAGCAGAACCCAGAAAATAAATCTTTGTTAATATTACAGTTGCAATTCTCAAGCTTTAATTACAGTCAATTTAATTGGTACAGGCAATATTAAAGAAAGGAGGGTCCTGTATTCATACTCTAGCCAGAATAATGGGTAACTGTTGACTGTGTTTTCTGTCCTGCCTGGATCCCACAGTGGTTAAGTCCCAAAGGAATCACACAAAGGTCTACATTTAGTTATAAACCGATTGGCCCATTTGCTCAGGCTTCTTATTAACTCATAACATATTAGCTCATTATTCTTATCTGTGTTAGCCAAATGGCTCAGTACCTTATTTGGCGAAGCAGTCATATCTTGCTTCTTCTGTGGCTAGGTCACAACTTCAGAAAGAGCTCCCTTCTTCACAGAATTCTTGTTTTTCCACCTCCACTTCCTGCCTGGTCACTGCACCTATACTTCCTGCCTGGTCACTGCACCTATACTTCCTGCCTGGCTACTGGCAAATCAGCATTTATTTAAAATATAATTGACAGGGTACAGACCATTGTGCCACAGCAAGTGATAGATGAAGGTCACATTGTTATGGGGAGCCCACTAGAGATAACCACTCAGACACAGTTTAAAACTAATTTAAAGTCCTTATTTGAACTGACTGGGACTACACTTAGAAATTTGGGGCCCAAATATGCCCTTTGGTACTTAGATCAAGGATCTTTTAAAGGCAAAAAACACATCCTGGTATCTTGTTTAGCAGTTGTAGGGGAGGTTTTATGCAAACCAGCAGTTTAACAGAAGCTAAAAATATGCAGTTAGCTCTAAGGAGAGGTTTTTGTGCAAGTAAGCAGTTTAACAGAAGTTAAGATAAGCTGTTGACTAGAGGAGAAGTTTTGTACAAACAGGCAATTTTACAGAAATTAAGATAAGCAGTTACATGGAGTGGGAGTTTTGTACAAGCAGGAAGTTTAACAGAAGCTAAAATAAGTTACGTGGTGAATCTTGACCTTAGGTTCTTGGAATAGAGTTGGGTAAAATTCCATAGGGTTCTTCATCAAGAAGGTAAAATTCTAGTTAAACTTGAAATGGTCTAAGCAAGAATACAAGATGGAGGAAACTCTACACTGTCTTGCCTTGTCTCAACACTTCTGATCTACCTCCAGTAACTACAGTGTTTGAGATATTTTTATTCAATGGGGACATCATAGGAATGATCAATGATCACCTTTTGATTTCAGGTGGTAGTATAAACCATAGCTTACAAAATTGGCTATCATTTGAAGAGATTACCTCTGACATGGAGATTGATACCCTTGGTGGCTATGAAATTTATGTATTAAGTAGTTGGCATCATTAACACAAGCTCGTGCATGAAATTAGATTCAGAACCATTCAATCTCAGACTGGAAGGGCTTATAGTTAAGGCAACATGACTACCCTAACCTTAATTTTATAGTCAGGGATATAGACATTCAGAGGGGAATCCTTGTTTTGTGACTTAAAGCTAGTGACTTTGAAATGAGGACCCTGGATTCACATGTACTTTATTTTTCCTACATAGACCTATCCTAGAACCTCCAAAGACACCATGGTTAGAAATAAGCTAACATCATTCCAGTCTCTTTGGTACATGAGTCCGGTGGTAGTGGGTTCCCAGAACTATTTTAGTGAATCTGTCAATTTATGTGGTGATTTTGTGCTGTAGCAAAATAAAGATTGCCTGAAAATCAGAGTGCAAAGCTAAGCGACTACTTAGCCATAGAGGTCAGGCAGTAGTGGCACACACCTTTAATCCCAGCACTTGGGGGCAGAGGCAGAGTTCTGTGAGTTCAAGGCCACCCTGGGCTACACGAGATAGATCCACTCTACAAGAGAATTAGAGCCAGGTGGTGGTGGCTCACACCTTTATTACCAGTACTTGGAAGTCATAGGACTTTTATACCAGCAGTAGTGAAGTGGAGACAGGAAGGAATATGGCTGGGCAGAGAAAGGAATATAAAGCACAAAGAAACAGGAGCTCAAAAACATTCAGTCTGAGGACACCCCATTCAGTCTAGGAATTCGTGGACACAGGATCTTGCCCACTTTAGTCTGAGGATTTAGTAGAGGTGAAAGGTCTCTCTAGTGGCTGGCTCCTTTCCTTCTCTGATATCTGACTTGGGGTTTTTATTATTAAGATCAATTAGAATTCACACTACAAATTTATGTAGACACCTATCTTTGTTGGTAAACTGAATAATAAAGACATTATGACTATTATGTTAAAGATGATAATTTTCAGTATAAAAGCTTAATTTTTACCACTATTGTTTTCTATCACTCAACAAGCATCCTTTAACTACCTTAAAACAAACTCAGTTGAACCATGATTTTGGTATAGGAGGAAGGGCATGGATGATCTAAATTTGTGTTAGATAACTAGTATGATAGCCAGTATGTGGTAGATAGATAACATTTTTTTTGAAACATGCTTATGTGCCAGACTTGTACAGTTATAAATGTATCAACTCACTTACTTTTTACAGCAATCTTACATGGGATGTAAATTTTATGGTATTACTGTCACCAGCTTAAAGATACAGAAAATGAAGCACAAGGATCTGTATAAACCTGGTTTGAGTACATATAGCTAGCTGCTAAGTAGTTTTGCACCTTAATAGGTACTATCACTGTATATCACCAACAACTTTAAGACAAGATTTTGAAACTGGAGGAGTCCTTCCTGACCTTATATAAACTCTCCTTACCCTGATGGAGACTTCAAGAAAAAGAAAGAATAGCTGTTTCAATTTGACCCAGGAAATGAAGGGCAAAGCCAGAACATAACCTCAGAGCCCCCAATTCTCAGATTGCATAGTTAGTTTTCTAAACATTATGATTCCTTCCTATGGGAGAACAGGAAGACAGGAAGACATGGAACATTTTTAGGCTATTTTATCCACCTCCTTTGTTTGCAAAGGGCTGCTGTTGTTACAGGACACAGCATAGGTTAAAAAATAGTTTTCAAATTTCCTTTGCAAGACTGCCAGAATGACTTACTCAGGAAATTCTTGGAAGTGATATTGCAAAAGAGTTTTTTTGTTCTCTCTTCCATGAGCAAGATAAATGAGGACCTTTTCTAAGATCTCACTGTGAAGATTTAGTAACATGTTCATTTTCAAAGGGCCTTTCATTTTTAAGATGTTCTTAATTTCAGGATTCTCCCCCTTGACCCCCAACTATGGGTTCTGTGATTTAAATGGAATGCACTTTGTTAGGTCTGGGGTCCTTGGGGAAGAGCTGCCTCTGTGTCTTCTCAGGTAAGGCTGACCTTGTGTAGGCCTGGGAGCAAGAATACAGGTCTCTCACAGATGAGCAGTGGTGCTTCTGGGACCTACCGGCAATCGTTAGTGACAGAGATGAAGAAGCCAAGAGCAGTTTACCCTTCACAAATATGGATAATTACACAGAAAGCAAAGCGGCAGAGAGATTAAGAAAGTTCAGCGGGAGTCTTGGGAGCTTTCTGTATTTTTGAGGATTTATCCATAATGAACCTTTACCCTTTTTCATTTCATCCCCAGCTAATAAAAAGAAATCAATTGCTGTTATAATCCTGATGAGTTCTCCAAGAAGCAAACTCAGAGAGGACAGATCTTGAGATGTGTCTGTCCTTGAAAAACTAGATCTAAATACAAATAGGCATCATTCTCATTAGACAATACCTTCCTGGCAAGCTGCCTTTCTATCTACAATGAATGCAAATGTAGCACATTTTCAGGTGAGTAAAGCTTCTGTCCTTTTAGAGAGGAAGAGGGGGGAATAATGCCCTGTGTTCTAATGCCAGCATTTATAAAGCTGAGAATTGGACAGAGACCTATGTGGACTGCAGATGAAGTCTCACTTGACTTCATCTGAATTCTCACCTGAATCAAGATTGTACCAATATGGGAAGAGTTTATTTGTTGCGGGAGGTCCTCCCACTCCTCCAGCCTATAGCTGCTCAGATTGGGGCGTGGTCTCTCTCCCTTTAAAAAAGCAGCCACGTCCCTCTCCTCTCTCTCTTCACTTCCTGCTCTGCTGGTGACTAGACTCCCTTCCTGGTTATGTAGAGGGCTGTTGTCTGGGACGGCGATCTGTAAGTTTTTTCCCCTTTAAATAAATACCACCCTATTAATCATAATTCCAAACTGGTGTGGCATTGTTTGTGACTTACGCCTTCAGTTGGCGCCCAACGTTTGGTTTTAGAACCTCTCCTTTCCCCGCTCAGCTGCCGGCCGCGAGTTTGGCTTGGCGGGAGCCCTCCCTTCCTCAGCCACCACCTGTGCCTTGCAGCGGTGGCCTTGGCCTCCCCACGTGGATTTAAACTCCACAGGCCCGCGTAGTCTCTGCCCGCGTGGTTTGCTCTTTTCTGAGTCGTTTTTAAATCTCCCTTGCAAGCACAGCTCTTAAGGGGCATGAACCAGAGCACGCGGTTGCTGAAAGCTGCAACTCCTCAGGGTGACTCTGTCACATGGAGGCATAAGCGGCTTCCAGGTTGCTCTTCTCTAACCCTGGATTCTGGGTTTCTGGTTCCGTCTCTGAGATTGATTTAATTACATTTACTTTGTTGAGAAACTTGCATTTTCCAGTTTTTAACATCTACTAAGGCACTGAAACAGGACCCCGTTTTCATTGCAACTCGGCAACAGCGCCACCTGCTGGATAATAGGTAATATGGCAGTTTTCGTTTCTAACGCAAATTTTACTGCTTTGTTTTCACTAATACAATGGATTAGTAAATTTATATTTACTAATACAATGGATTACGTCATACAAGGTTTATATGATTATGGGGATACCTTGATTTGCTTGTTACTAGGTTTCAGTTTTCTTTTCCATATTCTATCATTAAGGAAGAATATGGCACTCCTAAGAACGAAAGAATCTTTACGAACTAATAATGAACAACTAATTGACAGGATTAAAATTATTGAAAATCAGAGGTTATCTGAACAAGTGGATACTATGACAGACAAAATTGATTCCATATCCAAGGGTATTAGAAAGTTACCTGAAAGGGTTCAGGGTGTTGAATTTGACGTTCAGACTTTATCACAAAGTTTTGATAAGGTAACAGACAGAATGTACCTCCAAGATAGGAATCTACATGATATACAAGAAAAGTTTCAGGAGGACATGTTATCTTTGAAGGAAAAAATTAAAGCTTTGGAATCACAGGTGTAGAATGGGGACCAAAAAATTGATGCCTCAGTGAAATCACTGGAAATATATACAGGTCAGGAGATTCAGGATTTAAGAGAGACAATGATAAAAAGATTTGAAAAGATTGGAGAAATTATTGCAGCTGGTGAACAGAGTAAGGAGGCACAAGGACAGGATACAATGCCTCCACCAACTATTAGAACTGGCTTACCCAGGGTTCTAGCAACATACCCTATACTTAATTCTGACAAAGCGTCAAATTCTAAAGGCTCAAAGGGAGTCAGAGAAGCTAGATGGACACCAATAGCAATGAATGATCTGAAAGAAATTAAGCAAGCTGTTGTTAATTTTGGCTTGCACAATGCATATGTAAAGGAAATGATAAGGACTTGGGCTTCTAATGCTAGAGCTACCCCCCATGATTTCCATCAGTTAGTGTCTGTAGTTTTAGATAATGGACCTTCCTTGATGTTTGGAATCTATTTCAGAGAAGAATCCAAACATATGGAACAGCAAGGAAGAGCAAAAGGTGTTGAGGTTTCCCAAGATCAAATTCTTGGTGCAGGAGAATATGCTGATCCACAGGTCCAAGCTCTTTATGATGATGAAGTACTGTGTCTATGTCACCAAGCAGCTTTAAATGTTTGGAATAGGATACAAGATCCAGCAAAAAGGGTTGAATCATATACCAGAATTAGGCAGGGACAGAGAGAACCCTTTATTGACTTTTTGCAAAGATTAATTAAGGATCTGGACATAGGGGTAACAGACCCAGAAGCTAGACGAATACTTCTTGAATCTCTAGCTTTTGAGAATGCAAACACAGAATGCAAAAAGATAATTGGGCCTTTAAAGTTTAGATCAGCACCTATGGATGAATGGTTTCAGCATATGATGAATGTTGAGACGTTTAGCTATAATGATGAATCTTGGGTAGGAGAAGTGATTTCCAAAGCAATGAGGAGACATCAAACTTCCAGGTGTTTTAATTGTGGTAAATTAGGACATCTGAAAAGGGATTGCAGGCAAAGAATTTCTAGGAATAATATCTCTTCTGGGAATGACAAAAATAGGAGACCTCGGCCTTCAGATATATGTAGGAGATGCGGTAAAGACCGGCATTGGTCCAACGAATGCAGGTCAACAACAGACAGATGGGGCAATCCGATATCATCGGGAAACTCCTTGGGGGGCCTCTCGCAGGCCTTCAAGCCAACAGTGGCCCAGTCATTCCCAATCACAGTGGAGAATGTGCCTCACCAAGAAAATTAAAAGCTCCAATTTCTGCTGTAAAAAGTAATACTGGTCTAAATGCTGAATTACGTATGGAGGATGAGTCAAAAAACCCAGTAGGACAGAGTAAATGTATATTTTGGCAGACTTCTATTAATGATCAAAGACCAAAGCTAAGAGTCTGTATAAATGGCACTTTTATTGAAGGCTTATTAGACACAGGTGCGGATGTAAGTATCATTACCCCAGAATCTTGGCATCCGAATTGGTCTCTTCAAGAGGTAGATGTTCAGTTCCTGGGAATTGGAACCCTATCTCGTATAAAACAAAGCACAAGATGGGTTGAATGCATAGGGCTTGAAGGGCAAATAGGAAGACTAAGGATATATATAGCCAATATTGCGATAAATTTATGGGGCCGTGACCTGCTACAGCAATGGAATACCCTGATTAACATTCCTGTAGTTCCAGGAACTCATAATTCTGGGAAGGATATGTTGAGGTATTATGGAAAAAGGTCACCAGCCATTCAGGCTGTACAAGAACATACAGCAAATACCAAACCTTTAGAGGTACCAACATCCCTACCTTTAAAATGGATAACTGAGAAGCCAGTATGAATCAATCAGTGGCCTCTAGCTGAAGATAAGCTACAGGCATTGGAACAGCTGTTGCAAGAGCAACTAGATGCTCACCATATTGAAGAATCAACCAGCCCTTGGAATTCTCCTGTGTTTGTTGTAAAAACGAAATCTGGTAAATGGAAAATGGTGACAGATCTAAGAGCTGTCAACAAAGTAATTCAACCTATGGGCCCACTACAAACTGGAATTCCTTTGCCTTCTCTCTTACCAAAAGGATGGCCTCTTATAGTTATTGATTTGAAAGATTGTTTTTTCACTATACTGTTACAAGAAAAGGATAGAGAAAAATTTGCCTTCACAGTGCCTACTTATAATAATTCTCAGCCTAATAGGAGATATCAATGGACTGTCCTCCCACAGGGTATGCTCAATAGTCCTACATTGTGCCAATATTTTGTAAGTAAGCCATTGGAAATAATTCGTAAACAATTCCCCAAGTCCATAATTTATTATTACATGGATGACGTCTTGTTATCTGATTCAAATAAAGATACTTTAGAAAGGATGTTTGAAGAAGTAAAGAAAGTCTTGCCTAGGTGGGGATTACAAATTGCCCCTGAAAAGATTCAAACAGGAAATTCTATTAATTACCTAGGTTACAGAATAGGGTTAGAGAAAATTAAAACGCAAAAGGCACAAATTAGGAGAGACTTGTTAAAGACTCTTAATGACTTCCAAAGATTGTTAGGAGACATTTCCAGTCTACGACCAGCTGTTGTTATAACACCTGATCTAATAGTTCATTTAAACAAAACCTTAGATGGTGATAAAGATTTGAATAGTCCAAGAAAACTGACAGCTGAAGCAGAAAAGGAACTGACAATGATTGAGGAAAAATTATAGGAGGCACATGTGGATAGGGTGAACCCAAATCTTAGCTGCATCCTAGTCATATTGCCTTCCAGAATTTCTCCTACAGGGATTCTAATGCAGAGGGAAGATATTATTTTAGAGTGGATATTTATACCTAATAAACCAAGTAAAAAATTAAAAACTTATGTGGAAAAAGTCTCTGAATTAATTATAAAAGGTAAGCTGAGACTTCGTCAACTAGCAGGTATAGACCCAGCAGAAATTATAGTGCCTTTTACTACTGAAGAAATAAAAAAGTTATGGGAAGACAATGAACCATGACAAAGAGCTTGTGCTAATTTTTTTGGGAGAAATTAATAGCAACTATCCCAAAAGTGGTAGATTTAACCTCATAAAAAGAACTTCTTGGATTCTTCCTAGAATTGTACGTGATGCTCCAATAACTGGAGCCCGTACATTCTATAATGATGCAAATAAATCAGGGAAAGCAGGTTACAAGTCAGATGAATTGAGTAAGGTGGAACAAAGCCCTTATAACTCTGTCCAGAAGGCAGAAATATATGCCATTCTTATGGTGCTAAGGGATTTTAAAGAACCTCTTAATATAGTTACAGATTCACAATATGCAGAAAGAGTTATCTTGCATATTGAAGCTGCTGAATTTATACCAGATGACACAGAGTTGACTTCATTCTTTATCCAGGTACAAGACATAATCAGAAACAGGCTTTGTCCGATGTACATAACACACATCCGGTCCCATACAGGTCTGCCTGGTCCTCTAGCCCAAGGCAATGCTGAAATTGATCAATTGTTGATTGGAAGTGTGTTGTAGGCCTCAGAATTTCATAAGAAGCATCATGTCAATAGTAAAGGCCTAAAGAAAGAATTTTCCATTACTTGGCAACAAGCTAAGGACATTATAAAGAGATGTCCTACTTGTTCTTTCTATAATCAAACACCGTTGTCTACAGGGAGTAACCCAAAGGGTACTAAGAGAAATGAAATCTGGCAGATGGATGTGTTCCACTTTATGGAATTTGGTAAATTAAAATATGTACACCATACCATAGACATGTATTCAGGTTTTCAATGGGCTACTGCCCTGAGCTCAGAAAAGGCTGATTCAGTAATCACACATTTATTGGAAGTTATGGCCATCATAGGTATACCTGCACAAATAAAGACAGATAATGGTCCAGCATATGTATCTAAGAAAATGAAACGCTTTTTTGATTATTATAATATAAAACACATTACAGGTATACCAAATAATCCTACAGGTCAGGCAGTTATAGAAAGATCAAATCGTACTAGAAAGGATATGCTGAACAAACAGAAAAGGACCAAAAATACCCCCAGAAATAGATTAAATAATGCTTTATTAACCTTAAATTTTCTCAATGCTAATGAGAAAGGAATGACAGCAGCAGAGAGACATTGGATAATGGAAAAGTCTGCTGAACTAAATCAACCGATTTATTTCAAAGATGTGCTGACCTCTCAATGGAAGCCAGGAGATGTGCTACGTTGGGGAAGGGGTTTTGCTCTTGTTTCCCCAAGAGAAGAAAAATTGTGGATGCCATCAAAATTAATAAAGTTTCGATTTGAAGAGGAGAAACCTCTTGGAAAGGAGAAATGACAACTCATTCACAATGATGATATTCATACAGGTGGTAAGAAAAACATATAGAATGGGGACAGGGTTCTGTTCTTATCTCCACAGGAAAACACTCATCTTTGAAAAAATTCAAGGGACCCTGGATGTTCGGATACTGACAGATGGAAAAATACCTGCCCAATAGGAAATATCAAGCAAACTGAAAGGGTTGTATAAGTAATATTAAACCATATTTCTAAATTTATAAAGGTGGTTTTGAAGTTGTACTCTGGCTCAGTCCCTCTCCAATTCCAAGCCTGTTAGTAAGAGGAAAACCCAGAGTTTCTGGAGTTTCTGTCTCATGTCAAGAGCCATGATATGGGACAGAAAGAAATATGAGTTTAGAAAACATCTTTGCTTTTCTTCATATCTATCATACTTTTCATTGAATATATCTATCATGCCTTTCATTGAATATATATATATATATATATATATATATATATATATATATATATGATTAATGTTTAAGTTTTTCAAAAAGAACAATGAGTTTTTCCTGAAGTGGCATTTGAAGTTTCCAGGAAGAAGATGGGGCCCCATAACAACAACTCCACCTGGTTGATATGACGTCATGATACTGATAGCGCTACTACAAGACCTGCTTTGGGTACCAGCTGCACAAGACATTTCCAACTTGGTTAGCTGAAATGGTGCACATCTTATACAACATTTTGGCCAGACCTGCACAAAATACTCAGAGACTATTTTCAATTTTAAAAGACATTGATCTTGAAATTTAACCATCATTTTACTTTCACAGGATCCCCCAGAAAGAATGTCGCCCCCATGACAGCTGGAAGTAATTCTAGAGCACGACGTCCCCTCTCCCAGTAAAGTTTGCCCTTGGGTTTAGGGACATCATTTAGGGGTTGATTATAATTAGTATATGATTGAGGGTTGGGGGAGGAATTTTATAAGCTCAGGGATTATTTTGAACAAAAGAAAAAAAGAGGGATGATGGGATAATAGATTTGTAATTGTGAGTTACTGTTTTTAGACAAATATATTGGTATAAATTCTTGTATATTGATACAAAGTTAAATTATATTGACTATTGTATGAATGCATGTTTCTACCTCTGTTTAAAACATTTTTTATGTATTGACATATATTGTATTGATATATATATATATATTGTATATATTTACCATATTGCAGTGTACCTTTCTACCTCTGATTAAGATACTTATATAATATTTGTGTATTGATATATATTTACCTACTGCAATGTATATTTGTACATTGTTTATATTTGGAGGTCATTGTCCTCATTTGTTTCACAGTCATTTACTTTCTTAGTCTTTAAGTTAGATAGATATTGAGAATTATATAGATTAATAGTCTTCTAAGTTTGTCATTTATAATTAGACTAATCAGGTTCTTTAGATATATAGAGATTATACTCATTATAGATAGATAATCTTCACCCTCTTCAAAGAGCTGTAGAAAATGGCCTTTAATCTAACTCAGAGTTTTGTGGTAGTGAGACACAATTGCTCCTGGCAACACCACTCAATTCCCGAGAGAATGTTGAGCACCAAAGACACTCCGTCTGGAGCCTTTCTTTTTGGCAGAACTGGCCTTTGGGCAAAGAAATGCCCATACCTCAACGACTGACAAAGATACAGAGCATGCATCAATGGATGAAACAGGACTGTCATATCCTGCCAAGACAGGGTAAGATAGTTTTGAAAAGTTGCTTGCCTTAGAAAATGGTATGTCAGTTATGTTAGGCCTTAGCCAAAGTTGGTTGCTTCAACGCTGCTAATGTGACTTTGGGTGAATGCCCAGGTAGCTAGTTGTCTCTGTGACTTGTTGCATGTTTTGGAAATTGTTTTACTGAACTTCCTAATTACCCAGGTAAAATTATTTCCCTTCTCAGATCTTCGATGGGTTTGACGACTATATAAATGTAGTTACTTTCTCTCATGACTTGGCCAAGTTATTTATTATACAAGACCAAGCTAGTTAGAATGGGATATTTGTACTTATTGTATATAATTTCATAGTAGGTTTAGAACTCTCTTATTTAAACAAAACGGGGAGGTGTTGCGGGAGGTTCTCCCACTCCTCCAGCCTATAGCTGCTGAGATACTAGCCCATTGGGGCGTGGTCTCTCTCCCTTTAAAAAAGCGGCCATTTCCTTCTCCTCTCTCTCTTCACTTCCTGCTCCGCTGGCGACTAGACTCCCTTCCTGGTTGCGTAGAGGGCTGTTGCCTGGGACAGTGATCTGTAAGTTTTTTCCCCTTTAAATAAATACCACCCTATTAATCATAATTCCAAACTGGTGTGGCATTGTTAGTGACTTAAGCCTTCATTTATTGCTTTTTCCAATCAACATGCTCAGGCTGAATACGCATGAACTCTCATCCCAGAGCTTATCTTTCTGGCTGTCTCCTCCAGTTTCTCTAGGAACCCCTAGTTTTTACCTGTAAAATAAAAATCCTTTCAGTAGTACTATGAAGATCATCACTATCAATAAAATCAAGTATAAAAAATGTCAATCAAGTGTATAATATGCACTGGTCCCTTTTCTTCTGCATTATGTCATAAAATTGTCCCTACACTTCTAAAAGGAAGGCAGAAGTAAGTAAAATCTTACAAAATTCCAAGTATTTAACCATTTCATGGCGTTCAAACTAATATGGTAGTATGTCTACTGAGGGACCCAAACTTAATTGTCTGATTTTACAGATGAGAAAAATGGGGCACACACTAATAAGCTGCTTAAGTATAAATACAAAACTCTTAATATAAATAAGAGGTAGTATCCATTGTATAAAGCTATCATAAGGATTAGATGAACTAATCGGTATAAACTTAGCACAATGCCTACATAGAAAAATGATTTAACAAATAAAACCTTCAGTTCTCAGTAAATCTTTGCTAAACTCAATGATAAATAAAAACATTGGCTCTTGGGATGACAAGATAGCTCAGAGGGTTAAGGCACTTGTCACACAAAGCCTGACAACCTAAATTTGTTCCCTAGAAACCACATAAAGGTGGAAGGAGTACATCCCACAAAATTGTTCTTTGACCCCTCTCTATATATAGATACAATGTGACCTCTCCATTATGCACACACATAATAATAATATTTTTAATGAAAAGGAAAATGTAAGCTCTTTGAAAGTGAGGGAGGAAAGAGATTTTGAGATCATAGAAATCTAGCACTTTTTCCTTCTAAGCTAATCCCTTTTATGTTACTTTTATGTGCTTGTAATGCCACAGTCACAAACTCTCAAAATGAGTACAGACCCTTAAAGATGCCCAGAGGATCCTGTGATGCCTTCTGGCTGCTAGATTTCTTTTTATAAGCTCACAGACATACACAGCACACCCCAGCTTTTGTCATCTGGCAGCCACTTTCTCTTATGGCATATGGCAGATCTCTGTGGATGGATGGCGACATCTACTTCAGCACACCCTTAATACATGAATCAGAGACTGATTGCTGCCTACATACTGATGTGCTATAATGCCATGTTTCCTGCCAGATCTTCCATAGTACCTGACTCAGATGCTTGGGCCCTTACTTGGAAGAGAGACCAGTTTGGTCAGAGACGTGGTGTGCAGGGAGAGGCCAGAAGAGGAGTAATGGTCCGGAGGCACAGGTAGCTGGGAACTCATTTGAGGGAGCTGCAGAGCTGCTTGGAGTTGGGCCCACCTATCATCCTACCTGATTTGATAAATAAAATGCAAATGTGAAGGACAATTATTAAAAATTATAAGACAGTGACCACAGAGATTTAGGCCAAGCACAGGTCCTTTCTGAGGGCTGACCTTGGATCCTTGACCACATCTCCAAGGAGCCAGCACTGACTGAGCATACCTGCTGTATCTAGAGTGGTGATAGTTGCAGAAGGAAGTACAAAGAGGGACCAGAATCGCCTCTCTCTTCGGTGTTGTAACCCATCTCTATACTACAGTAATGCTCCTATCTATGGAAGCACTGTGTGGTTTCAGCTATGTAAGAATGGGTCAATCCCAGAAAACCTTCAGAGAGATGGACACAATAGAGAGGACAGTTGTATATCTGTTTATTTTTCTTTTTTTTCTTTTTTTAATTTTTTTTTAATTTATTTATTTATTAAGGATTTCTGCCTCCTCCCCGCAACCGCTTCCCATTTCCCTCCCCCTCCCCTGATCAAGTCCCCCTGCTCGAAGAGCAATCAGGGTTCCCTGAACTGTGGGAAGCCCAAGGACCGCCCACCTCTATCCAGGTCTCCTAAGGTGAGCATCCAAACTGCCTAGGCTCCCCCAAAGCCAGTACGTGCAGTAGGATCAAAAACCCACTGCGATTGTTCTTGAGTTCTCAGTATTCCTCATTGTCCGCTATGTTCAGCTAGTCCGGATTTATCCCATGCTTTTTCAGACCTAGGCCAGCTGGCCTTGGTGAGTTCCCGATAGAACATCCCCATTGTCTCAGTGTGTGGGTGCACCCCTCGTGGTCCTGAGTTCCTTGCTCGTGCTCTGTCTCCTTCTGCTCCTGATTTGGACCTTGAGATTTCTGTCCGGTGCTCCCATGTGGGTCTCTGTCTCTGTCTCCTTTCATCGCCTGATGAAGGTTAATATTCATGAGGATGCCTATGTGTTTTGCTTTTGGATTCACCTTCTTATTTAGCTTCTCTAGGAACATGAATTATAAGCTCAATGTCCTTTATTTGTGGCTAGAAACCAAATCTGTTTATTTTTCTAGCCTGCTCCAGACAATCAAGATGCATACCTGATCAACTGGCCCATAACTACTATATTCATCCCTGCCTTGTTGCACTTCTCTCGAATTTTCCAAGCTTCTCACATACCCACAGACTATTCCTGAGGAATATACTAAGTAGATAAATATCTGTAATTCTGGTTTACTATAAAAATAATTCTTAAGTCATACTTAAAATAAGTAATAAGAAAAATATATAGCTATCCTCTTGGGTAGGGGATGTAGACAAGATTGCCAGGCAAAAATCGGGATCTTAAGGGTGGGGGGGGAGGGAGGTAAGGGGAGATAGGGAGAGAAAAGTGAGAAGGGTAGGATGGGGAGAACTTGGGGCAACGGGATGATTGGGATAAAGGAAGGTTGGATAGGCGAGCAGGGAAGCACATATCTTAATTAAGGGAGCCATCTTAGGGTTGGGAAGAGACTTGGACCTAGAGGGGCTTCCAGGTGCCCAAGGTGAGGTCCCCAGTTAGTTCCTGGGGCAGCTGAAGATCGGGAACCTGAAATGATCCTATCCTATAGCCATACTGATGAATATTTTGCATATCACCATAGAACCTTCATCTGGTGATGGATGGAGACAGAGACAGAGACAGCACTGGACTGAGCTCCCAAACTCCCAATGAGGAACAGAAGGAGGGAGAAGACGAGCAAGGAAGTCGGGACCACGAGGGGTGCACCCACCCACTGAGACAGTGGGGCTGATCTATTGGGAGCTCACCAAGGCCAGCTGGACTGTGACTGAAAAAGCAGGGGATAAAACCGGACTCTCTGAATATGGCGGAAAATGAGGGCTGCTGAGAAGCCAAGGACAATGGCACTGGGTTTTCATCCTTCTTCATGTTCTGGCTGTGTGGGAGCCTAGCCAGTTTGGATGTTTACCTTCCTAGACCAGGATGGGGGGGGGGGGGGGACTTGGGACTTTCCACAGGGCAAGGAACCCTGACTGCTCTTCAGACTTGAGAGGGAGGGGGAGAGGAATGGGGGGAGAGGGAGAGGAGTGGGGGGACGGGGAGAGGAGTGGGGGGGAGGAGTGGGAGGCTGGGAGGAGGCAGAAATAGTTTTTTTCTCAATACAACAAAAAGAAAGTTAAAAAAAAAAGAAGTTAGAAAAAAAATAAGTAATAAAATGTGTACCCTGGATTTCTTTTTCCTGATGAATGTTTTATTTCTAGAAACACTGCTTATTTTTTATTTAAAAAAATGAAAGGAACAAGCAGCCTGGAATGGTGCCTCATACCTGCAACCCAAACTTTCAGAAGGCAAAGACAAAAAAACTTCATGTTTTTAAGATGTCTCAAAAAATATCACAAACGCAAAAGCAAAATCTACGGTTGCTTCATGATTCACCCCATCTCATGTTATTCTTACTGGTTGTCACGACAAGCTCTGAAACAAGAATAAATCAAACCTTTCTTTTCAATTCCCATTAGTATAGCTATTAATTCTTTGGGTGCTCAGCACATAGTCAATAAATGCAAGGGCTGTACTTAGGGAAGGTCAAAGTTTGGAGAATTCGAGACTGCAGTATGCTAGATGAATGTATATGATAAGAGGTGGAAAGGGTATTGGAGTCTATGGTGGTGGGTGACTACAAGGATATATCACTTTCTGAATGCAGTATGTACCTTGGATTTCTAAGTCAGAAAAGAGTACTACATTCAGAGAATTCTTTGACATCCTCCATTCTGGCTTCCTACCCAAAAGGCTGGGGAGGGATATTCTAAAAAGGAATGCTGTGGAATTTAACTGGTTACTATAGTTAAAGTACTTGGAAGATAAAATGTGATACATTAATTCTACATTCCATTATTGCTAATAAAGGCTCAACCTTTACACATTGAAATATTCAGAAAGGGACATTTGATTCATAACGAGTCAAGAGTGATTTAAAATGTTGACCCTGGCTCTAAGCATAGCTAGAGTTTTATTTGAATCATATAATGCAATAATTGATATGGTAACCACTCATTTATATTAATTAGAGGAGGAAACAGAGTTCTGTAATACGTATTCTAGAATAATGCCAAGAGCATAAGTAAGATCTCCCCATTGAAGGGATTAATTGATGCACTTGCCTTGTAGAAAAATTTACCTTTATTCTTTATAGATATATTTAGCCCATTTAAAGCAATTTTCTTTTATACTCTCTTTCCTTTCTGTCTTGCACTGCCTCTGGGATTTCAAAGCAATTAGCCATTTGTATGGAGGAAAAGGAAACCTTAATATGCAGAGATCCTGATAATTTCTTATGTGAGTACCAGAGATATTTTAAGAATAAATAATAGCAACAAATGCTTCTGAAGCCTTGGATACTATAGCGATTCTCCAAGGAAGTGCAAAAAAGGTAAAGTTGATATCATCAGGTGATTTTAAGGTGTCACTTGGAAGGTAGAAAAATATCTATTCTGAGTTTACTGAGTTCTCAACATTGTCAGGAGAAAAGCAAACAAAACCTAGCAACAATAACATTAACTAGATAGACTTTTCCAGGTCATCAACGAGTCAGTCACAGATTGGATGTGTCCTTGTCAAATGTGACTTACACGTGTCTTTATTCTGTCTTCCATAATTCTCTATTACTCACTATTCTAGTAAGCTTAGCTGAGGCACATCATGTATTTGTATGACCTTCTAGTTTCTAGACGGCACAAAGGTAATAACTCAGGGCCCACCCTCTCTTCTTAGAGATGTGGAGGCAGATGAGCTAATAAACTTAACCAGGGTTGTACCATCAGTGGTAGACTTGGTACAGAGTTCTCTGTAACCACAATGTCCAACAGAGTAACAGTCCATGAGAGACAAGAGGGCAGTTCAGTTCAATAAGACTTAAGTATCTACTGTTGGGAGTCTGACCCCAAGTAGTCCATTTGAGGAACAATTGAGCACATCAAAACTTGGTTAAAAACCTTTTCTGGTGATGCTTTACTCAGTCCAGTGGATAAAATAAAATATAAAGTAAGCTAAATAAAGATTGGTTGTGAGTACACTGAAATTCTTTGTACAGTATATGCGACACCTTCCATAAAGATGGGTTATACAATTGACTGAAATGCATTCACTCTGGTGGTGGAGTTCTCCAGCCCACAGCTCATTTCTTAGCCTTAATGAGGCTGTTGCTTCCCCGAGTAAAGCTTTCGTCCTGTAGATTCAGCACAAGGAGGTCAAGCACGCCCCACCCTGCAAGCATCATCTGACAGAGTCCTCTGTACTTGGCCCTCTTGGATTAAGGAAGACTGAAGACCAGCTGTTGCTGAGGGCTTTCCTCCTCCCTGTGTTGGCCTGGGGGAGGGGAGAAGCAGTGTGATTTCTCGGAGATTCCCTACACTGTTGTCCCACCCCCATGGGGGGAGATAACCAACATCCCAGAAATTCTCAATAAAACTTTTATTACTTAAAAAAAATAAAATTGACTGAAAAAAAAACTTACAATAAGGGCCTGGGGAGGGTCCCGTGTGGTCTTTGATCCCCAGTCTTTTAACCATGTCCACCACTTCCAGCCTTCCTTTGATGGAACAAACCTTCCTGTGTGTTTAACATCCCAGATTCTCAAGTGCTTATCTGTGAGTACAAAAACATTTGTGCCTTTTACAACTTGGGAAAATAGACTGAGTCTCCTGGTCCCCAAGCCAATGTGCTTTCTGTCATTTTATGAAGACTTTCTTATCATCAGTAGGTAGACTAATGTCATATTCTCTGGCACTGACCCTATACCTCCAATAAAGAGATTGTTACTTGATATATATTTCCCTGTCTCTGTGTCGGAATCCCCTAATAATATAGCTCATTACTGCCCTACAACATGTTTTACATTATTCATGTAGAGATTACTCCAGTCATGTAATGGCTAACTTTAATTTCCAACTTGATACACTCTAGAATCTCCTGGGAACAGAGTCTCAGTGAAAGATTGTCTATATTGTGTGGGCCTCTTGGCATGCTTGGGGAGGAAGTTGTCTTAATTAAGTTAATAGAGGTAGAAAACTCCAGCCCACTGTTGGTAGCCCAATCTGTAGGCAGGGGTTCCTGAATTGTATATGAGTAGAGAAATCGAGCTGAGGATAAACAGTCAAGTGAAAATAGATGGATTAATTTGTTTCTGTTCTTAATTTTGTGAATATGTTTTTACTAGCTGCTTCAGGTTCTTGCAACCAATGCTGGAATTGTAAGGCAAAGCAAAACCCCTTCTCCCCTAAACTGCTTTTTGTCTGGTTATTTTACCACAGTAACAGACGTTAAACTAAGACAGATGATATGATAATATTCATTGTCAAATTGATGAGATTTAGATTCACCTTAGAATGTTGTCTGTGGATGTGAGACTGTTTCCAGAAAGATTTAATAAATAAGCGAATACCAACTAAGAATTTGGGAGACACCATCCCATGAGCTGGGATTCTGGAATGGATAAGGAGGAAGTGAGCTGGGCACCAGTGATCATCTTTCTCTTTCTCTGCTTCCTGACTGTGGAAGCCATATGACCACCTGGATCACACCCCTGTTTGGCACACTTTCCCTGTCACAGTGGAGTTTATATCTCCAAACTGTGATCTAGACAAACAAACACAAAAACAAAAACCATTCAAATGGCTTTTGTCAAGAATTTTGGTCACAGAAATGGAAAAAGTTAATAGAAGTAAATTTAATCCACCAAATTAAATCAAGACCAGGTGAACAATTTAAATAGACCTATAACCTGCAAGGAAATAGCAGCAGTCATCAAAAGCCTCCCAACCAAGAAAAGCCTAGGGCCAGATGGTTTCAGTGCTGAATTCTAGCAGAACTTCTAAGAAGAGCTAATACCTATACTCCTTCCACATAACAGAAACAGGAGGAACATTGCCAAACTTTTTATAAGTCTACAGTTATCTTGATACTAAAGCCACACAAAGACTCAACTGAGAAAGAAAATTACAGGCCAATCTCATTCATGAACATCGACGCAAAAATTCTCAATAAAATACTAGCAAACCAAATCCAAGAACACATTAGAAAAATTATCCATTATGATCAAGTTGGCTTCATCCCAAAGATGCAGGGATGGTTCAACATACGAAAATCCATCAATGTAATCCATCATCTCATAGATGTTGAAAAAGCATTTGACAAAATCCAATACCTCTTCATGCTAAAGGTCTTGAGAGACCAGGGATACAAAGAATATAACTAAACATAATAAAAGCAATATACAGCAAGCCAACAGTCAACATCAAATTAAATGGAGAGAAACTCAAAGCAATTTCATTAAAATTAGGAAGAAGACAAGGCTGTCCACTCTCTCCATATCTATTCAACATAGTTCTCAAAGTTATTTGCAGATGATTATATATATATATATATATATATACAGGGAACTCCTACAGCTGATATATACATTTAGTAATGTCTAAGGATACAAGATCAACAAGATCAACTCAAAAAAATCAGTGGCACTCCTATATACAAATGATAAAGAACCTTAGAAAGAAAACAATGAAACATCTTCACAATAGCCACAAATAACATAATATATCTTGGGGTAACTCTAACCAAAAACGTGAAAGACCTGTTCGTCAAGAACTCTAAGTCTTTAAAGAAAGGAATTGAAGAAGTTACCAGTAAAATGAAAAGATCTCCCATGTTCTTGGATAGATAGGACCAACATAATTAAAATGGTAATCCTACCAGAAGCAATCTATAGAGTCAATGTGATCCCCATTAAAATCCCAACAAAATTCTTCACAGAATTTGAAAGAACAATAATCAACTTCATATGGAAAAACAAACAAAAAAAACAGGATAGCCAAAACAACCCTGTACAATAAAGGAACTTCTGGAGGCATCACCATCCCTGATATCAAGGTGTATTACAGAGCTACAATAATGAAAACAGCTTGATATTGGCATAAAAACAGAGACCTTGATCAATGGAATCAAATCAAAGACCCAGATATTAATCCACAAACCTATGAACACCTGATTTTCAACAAAGGAGCTAAAAATATACAATTGAAGAAAGAAAGCCTCTTCAACAAATGGTTCTGGAATAACTGAATGTCAACCTGTAGAAGAATGAAAATATATCCATATCTATCGCCATGCACAAAACTCAAGTCCAAATGGTTTAAAGACCTCAATATCAGTCCGAACACACTGAACCTGATAGAAGAGAAAGTGGGAAGTAGCCTTCAATTCATGGGCACAGGAGACAACTTCCTAAATATAACCCCAATAGCACAGACATTGAGAGCAACATTATATAAATGGGACCTCCTGAAACTGAGAAACTTCTGTAAAGCAAAGGACATAGTCATTAAGACAAAAAGGCAGCCTGCTGAATGGGAAAACATCTTCACCAAGTCCACATCAGAAAAAGGATGTTTTGATTTAAATGCAAATCAAAACAACACTGAGATACCATCTTACACCAGTCAAAATGGTTAAGATTGAAAACACCAATAATGGCTTATGCTGGAGAGGATATGGAGTAAAGGGAACACTTATCCATTGATGCTGGGAATGCAAACTTGTACAACCACTCTGTAAATCAGTATGGAGATTTCTCAGAAAATTGGGAATCAAGCAGTACTACTCTCGGGTACAAAAGATGCTCAATCATACTACAAAAGCATTTGTTCAATTATGTTCATAGCAGCATTATTTGTAATAGCCAGAACCTGGAAACCGCCTAGATGCCCATCCACTGAAGAATGGATAAAAAAAATGTGACACATTTACACATTAGAGTACTACTCAGTGGTAAAAACACAATGCCATCTTGAAATTTGCATGCAAATGGATGGAACTAGAAAACACAATGCTGAGTGAGGTAACCCAGACCCAAAAAGATGAATATGGTATGCACTCATAAGTGGATACTAGCTATAAACAAAGGATTGAGCATATAGGTCATGACCCTAAAGAAGATAAGTAAAAAGGCAAATCCTAAGAAAAACATACATAGATTTATCCAGAAAGTTGAAATAGACAAGATCTCCTGACAAAATTGGGAGCATGGGGTTGGGAGGAGAAGGGAGGGTGGAATTGAAAGAGGAGGGTAGAAAGGAAGGGGGAGGACAATTTGAGAGAATGGGATAGTCAAGGTAAAGGAAGGACAGTGATGAGAACAAGGAAAGAGATATCTTGATTAAGGGAGCCATTATGGGGCTAGCAAGACACTTGGCTCTAGAGAAATTCCCAGGAATCCACAAGGATGACCCCAGCTAAGGCCCTAAGCATTAGAGGAGAGGGTGCCCAAACTGGCCTTGCTCTGTAGTCAGACCGACGAATATCTTAAATATCACCATAGAACCTTCAGCCAGCAAGTGATGGGACCAGAGGCAGAGACTTGCATCAGAACACTAAACTGAGCTCCCAAATTCCAGTTGAGGAGTAGGAGGAGTGAGAATATGAACAAAGAGGTCAAGACCATGATGAATAAAACCACTGAAACAGTTTGCCTGAGCTAATGGGAGCTCACCAACACTAGCCGAACTGGGAAGGAACAAGCATAGGACCAAACTAGTCCCTCTGAATGTGGTTGACAGTTGTATGGCTGGGGCAGACTGAGGGGCCACTGGCAGTGTCACCAGAATTTATCCCTACTGCTTGTACTGGCGTTTTGAGAACCTATTCTCTTTGGATACCTTGCTCAGCCTAGATATAGTAGAGAGGACCTTGGACCTTCCCCAAAGCAATATGCCTTACCCTCTCTAAGGAGTGGATGGGGGATGGGGGGATAATTGGAGGGAATGGGAGGAGGCAAGGGAGTGGGAACTTGGATTAGTATGTATAATGAAAAAGGATAGTTTTTCTTTTATAAAAAAATAAAAAAAATTCAAAAAAGTGTTTTCCCTAAGACCTGTTGTCTATCTCAAATTTGTGAAGATATTTCTCTTATGCTTTATTTTATTCTTTTTCCTATCAGATTTTATTACTTTTCATCCAACAATTTAAATATTATTACCTATATAACTAGTTTTATCTATTTCATGTCTAGTTTTAGTTCTGGAATTATCCACCTATAAGTCTTTTAATATTTCCTTGTTGCATCTAAATTCTTTAGGTCTTGAAGTTTTTCTGTTTTGTTTATCTCTTTATTTTCATATACTTTAATTTCTGTCTCTACTTATTATTATTTTAGATGAATTCTTCAATATTACCCCTAATTAAGTTATTTTCTCTTTGCCTGTTTCTTAGATTTTCAAGTTTCAATAGTGAATTTTATTTTATTTTGTGTGTGTATGTATGTGTGTGTGTGTGTATGTATGTGTGTGTGTGTGTGTGTGTGTGTGGTGTGTGTGTGTCTGGTGTGGAGGTTTGAATAGGTCTGGCCCCCATAGACTCATGTGTTTGAATGTTTGGCCCATAGAGAGTGGCACACTTAGGAGGTATGGCCTTGTAAGAGTAGGTGTGGCCTTGTTGGAAGAAGTGTGTCACTGTAGAGGCAGGCTTTCTGGTCTCACATATGCTCAAGCCATGCTTAGTACAGCAGTTTACTCCCTGCTGCCTACAAATAAAGAAGTAGAACTCTCATTTCCTTCTCCAGCTCCTTGTCTGCCTCCATGCCACTGTTTACTACCATGATAGTAAATTACTCAATTTCTGAAGCTGTAAGCCAGTGCCAATTAAATGCTTTCCTTTATAAGTGTCGCTGTGGTTATGGTATCTCTTCACAGCAATAAAATGCTAAGTCAGATGGCTATATACCTTTGTATGGATATATGTATGAATGTGAGTGGTGTGTGTATGGTTGGATAGTTTCTAATTTCAACTTTTGTTTTTCCATATCTGATTCAATAATTACTTGTTCATTTCCTGAATTTTGCATTCTTTTGTCATTTTGAGGATCATAAATTCACTTATTTGAAAGTTTCAGCTTAGTGATTTTGAATTAGCATTTATATAACATCCTTGGACCTCAAGTCTAGTAGAGGCTTCCCTGATGTTAGAAGTTCTTCTGTTTATGTTTTGCTTTTATTGGTTAATGAATAAAGAAGCTGCTTGGACTTTTGACAGGTCAGAATAGAGCTAGGTGGGAAAACTAAACTGAATGCTGGGAGAAAGAAGGCAGAAACAAGGAAAAGTCATATAGTAGCAGTAGGAGACAGACACCTCTGCTGGAGCTTGCTGCAACTTTCCCCGGGAATCTGTGGTGATACACAGATTAATAGAAATGGGTTAATTTAAGATAAAAGAGCCAGCTAGCAATATACTTAAGCTATTGGCCAAACTGCATTTTAATTAATACAGTCTTTGTGATTATTTCGGGTCTGAGCAGCTGGGAATTAATGAGCAGCCTCCACCAACAGTTCCCTTCCCCTCTGTGATACTAGAAACATCACAAAACAAGCATATGGGTGTTAGTAAGTTAGACAAAGAGAGATATGAGCAGTGTAGCTTTTTTTTCTGCCCCTGAGCCTAGATGTGTTTTATATAAACTATACTCCAGATGCAGTAAATAGCAATTTGTTCTAATCCCTTACACAGTGAAAGATCCCAATCCTGTGACAGTTTATATTGGCTCATTATTTCAGGAAGTCCAGTCCATCATCACTTGGTCGTGTGTTTCTGAGCTTCTGTGGAGGCAGTATATCATAGTGGAGATAAGCTTTTAACTCCAAGGCAACCAAGCAGAAAGGAATAAATAGGAAGGATCCAGGACAATATGTGTGCTCCAATGATATACTTCTAGTAACTTAACTTCAGCTAACCAGTCCTTACCTGCAAGGAGTCCATTGGTTAATTAAGTGCCCTCATAATATGGTATCTTCACAATAAGTTGATCAGATGTGGACCAAGACTTGAAGACATATGCCTTTTGGGGGATCACTTAATACCTAAACCATACTAGACAGGATGGGAGAAAGGGAACTATGGCAGACCATTTTTTTTTCTTTGAAAAACTGCTTGCATCATTATGTTCAACATTGAAGTAGTGATATCTATTTCTGTAATTTGTAATGTGTTCATTTTTTTTTGCCTTGTCTGATGTGAGATGTAATTGCAAAAGAAGAGATCAAGTTTGCTGAAAACTTCAAGGATTGGAGTCAAGCCAAGGCATTTCCTATTAAGATGAGTTTCTGTATTAATCTGAAATTTACTTTGTATTGTTGTCTAGGGGCATGATATCTGATGTTGGAAATCCCAGCATTGATAGCTGGGGGACCTTTATAGCTACTTTCTGATTGAAACTTCAGAATTCTTGAAGATTCCATATCAATTTAGGATTCTTAATGCCATTCATTTTCTGTTTGCTCTTACAAATCTGCATCCTATAAATCTGGAAATTGCTCAGTATGTATGCTGTCAATCACTAAAAATTTCAATGTGTTTTATTGTTGTAAAAATGTCTGTTCCTCATAAAAATACCCCTATTAATCAGTCATTATTAGTGATCTATATGGAATATTTTACAGAAAAAACAAGTATGAAGGGTCAGGACATCATGTAGTCAAAGTTTGACCTAACACAATCAGGAAACACAAGTCAAGTCAACCTTAATCTCCCCCTCCCATCTCTCTCTCTCTCTCTCTCTCTCTCTCTCTCTCTCTCTCTCTCTCTCTGTGTGTGTGTGTCTCCATCTCTCTCTCTTTCCCCACTTTCCTTCTTCCCCTTTCCCTGTGCATAGAATTAATAGCTATAATCCTAGATCCTCTATTTTTATAATGGTTCCTAGGCTTTTGGGGCCTTTGTTGAGATGTCATACTCAGCTGTTAGGGCCGAGAAGTGAAGAATCAGTTTTACACAGAATAGGTGGAAACATACAGTGTTACAAAGGCAAACCCATCTCTTTTGCTGGTTTTTCTTTTCTAAATCGGTACCTCCAGTTATTTCGGTATCTTCACCTGCTAGAGTCCCACTGAATCATAACCTATTTCAGCATTAATAACCTTGGTGGGAAATAAAGTGATAGAAGACACATTTGGAGAGCTTGGGTACTTGAAAAGAGTATTGAATTTACTTTTTAAAATAATTTTTAACTTTTTGAGATTATAGTTACTTCACTTTCTTTTTTTTCTCTTTCTTCCCTCCATGCCATCCCTAGTGCCCTCCTTGCAAATTTATGACCTCTTTTTCTTTAATTATTGATGTTGAATGTGGCATGCAGACTTACAAAGGAAGGAGGTAACCAACCATCCTACCTAGCTATGATGCCTATGAACTACAATAGTGACCAGCATGACACAATAACCCTAAGGGTACAATAGAGATACACATACCTTTGAATAACCAACAGTTCTCTATTTGGAAGTTAATGTCACGGAGATGTGAGGAAGTAAGAAGATATAGATTATTTTGTTTTGAGTTGGTGCTGAAGAGCTTCAGAAGCATGAGTGACAACAGTGACAATTCTTGCCCCAATTTGTCACTCATAGTAGACAAAAACGAATAAGCAGATATCCTCTAAGCAGCAAGATATGGGGCCCAAACCTTTCACATATCTGCATGTGCACTGATAGCACAACAAGCAAGCATTTCAGTGTCCATTCTTGCCCTGTCAGGCTGACTGAGAAATCGCTGCATCTCAAGCAGGCATGTGAATTTTGTCATTCATATTCTGATCAAACATATCATTTAAACTGGAGCAACAAAAATCTTTCCTTCAGCCTCTGATGTCCTAGGTATAGGTCAGCCTGTCTGAACAGCCTCTTCCTTGCCATGTTATTTTCTTTTTAATCAAACATTTGTTTATTCTCTTCTCCTCTCTCTCCCTTTCTCTGTGTGTCTGTGTACATGTACACATGAACATGTGGAAGGTGGAGGACAAGTTTCAGAGACTAGTTCTTGAATTTCATTATGCAGGTCTGGGATCTTAACTTGGGTTTGTAGGCTTGCTGATGAACACCTTTACCCACTAAGCCATCATTGCAGCCCTCATCATTGACCGTTATTTCACACTACAAGATGGAGAGTATGTATTTCAACTCATATCTTCTATGGTAAGTAGAGTCTTAACCAGACAGGGTAAGAATGAAGAGTGTGGCCTGGCATGGGGAGACCAAGGTCAGTAGGGTGAAAACAAGGTTCAAGTAAGATGGTAGCATACTCTGAATAATTGAAAACTCAAAGGAGTAAGGATGATAGATATAAATGGTAGTGTCTGATACTGTAAAATATGTTCTTTGATTTAGTAATATAGCTCTTGGTACTCACTGGTTTATTAATTAATTCACTTATTCAATTAAACTACTAGCCATGTACTGTACTCCAGTGACTATTATGCAAGTCTTTCTGTGGTCACTGCACCCATTTGCATGGTATGTTCCACAAAAAGCAAGACAGTGGTTATTGTCCTGCCCGGTCCTGCAGCTGATTAGTCTGAAAGAAGCACACAGAGATAAACTGGTTGGTCTATTAGGTCAGGCTTCTTATTAACTCTAACATCCTGCTTTAATTTATAATTGTTGTCTGTATTAGCCACGTGGCTTGGTACCTTTTATCAGCGAGGCATTCTCATATTGTTTCCTCTGTGTCTGGCTTCCTCTGTGACAACTGCAGACTCAGCCTTTCCTCTTCCCCGAATTCTCCTGTTCTGGTCACCCCGCCTTTACTTCCTGCCTGGCTACTGGCCAATCAGTGTTTTATTAAAATACAAGTAACAAATCTTTATAGGGTAGAAGACCATTGTCCCACAGCAGAACTCCATGTGGGATACTGTCTTTCTTGTGTTCAACATTTATTTCTTCTATGACCTCTGTAAGCTTCCTTTCAAAGTGGGATTTGTTTTTAGTTGTGACTTTTATTTGCAAGACTCTCTATAGAGTGCCTCAGAAGAGCTATTTGCTATGCCTCATTCCTGTTCACTCCAACCTGTCCTTCAGGAGCAGCTTTCTCTCCCTGAGGGGCCTCCTTGTACCATTTCCTCTGTCAATAGACCTCATTAGGCCAGCATACTAAGTATCTGAAAATAAAAACAGAAATGGCCTTTGCAAGAAAAAGAGTTGGATTTCCCTGTTTCCAACTGAGCTCTCATTTAGTACGCAATTTGAGGACCTCTGCCAATACTCCCTGCAGAGGGGGCTCTATAAATGCAGCTTTTGCTTATATCTGAAGTACCACTATTTCAAAAGTGATATAATCCATTCCTACATATACAGGAACCAGGACAATGGACAAATTTTCTGCAGAGCTGAGTGGCCACCTCTTAGAGAACCTTGTATAGTGCCCATATTCAGCTTTTCTCTGAGAGCATTCATTTGTTCCGAAAATATTAAATGAAGGCCTACCTTTTACCAAACAATATCAGGTGACAGGACTAGTGTAATGAACAGAATTCCCTTCCTCCAACGTTCATACTGGAAGATTTGCATATTTAGAAACAGATGCCATCAGAGTATGGGACAAGGTTTAAAAGCAGTGGTGAAAAGGTTAAGTAGAAGAGTGATGTGAAAGAAGGTGTATCTGAAGTTGCACGGCTATTCCAAGAGCTATTAAGGAGTCTACAAGGCAGAGACCTTCACTACTGGCTCTTTCTGTGAATTGGCATCTGCACGCACAGTATGAAAGTGGGTAACCTTGCTGGACCCTGAGTGCAGTTCATCTAAGTGACACTAAGCTATACTTTTCACTGCCAAACATGGGCAGTCACAACAGTTACAAATTAGTTGCAGTTAAGAATACCCCTGATAGAGCCAGGAGGTGGTGGCACACGCCTTTAATCCCAGCACTCGGGACTCAGAGGCAGATGGATCTCTATGAGTTTGTGGCTACCCTGGTCTATAGAACAAGTGCCAGGACAGGATTCAAAGCTACACAAAGAAACCCTGTCTGAGGGTGGGGTGTAGGTGGAACAAAGCAAACAAACCATCAAATACCCTTCCACCCACTTACCTGAGGTCAGTTGCCCCAGGGGCCTGTCTGACTAGTTTGGCCTACCCCATCTAGGACCTGCTGGAGCTGGTGATGGGCCTAGTCCTGTGGAACAATACCCGCAAGATCTCTAAACCTCATGGTAAACACAGGATACCCCAGAGGAATTCTGGTGAGGATCCAGTGATTATGGTGTACCAGAAACCAGAGGCCTTGAAACAGACCAGTGACTCACTGCAACAGACATTTGCCAGTAAAAGTGATAGGAAAATGAGGTATACTATATGGCACACTGAAGCTTCCTTCACACCAGAACAGATGGAAAGGTGTTAGAGAAGCAGGAAAGAAGGAGAAACAAAGAGATTTTTCTGTTGTGTTTTTTGTTTTTGTTTTGCTTTTGTTTGCTTACTTGCTTACTTTGATTTTTTTTTTCTTATGGGGGTATGGTAGGGATAAAGGGAGGATTGGGGGTACCTGGAGGTAAATTCAATTGGGGTGCATGATGTGACACTTCCAAAGGCTTAATAAAGAAGTTATTATAAAAATATATATTTCATATATGTATATGTATATTTCAAATATAAATTGCAAGAACTAAAAATCTTAAGACAAATGAGAACAATCATTAAAAAAAGAATACCCCTGATAAAGTAGAGAAATAAGTACTAATTCAATTAAACATCAAACTTTGGTTGCATTGCCCGGGTGGGAGGAGGGGGAGAAGGGTGGGAGGAGGGGGAGGGAAATGGGAGGCTGGGAGGAGGTGGAAACTTGTTTTTTTTTCTCCTTTTCTCAATAAAAAAAATGGAAAAAAAATCTGTGTCAAAAGTGAGAACTGGGTAAAGCACTCATTATCCCATAGCATGATGATGGGTGACTGGGAGAACAGCCTAAGTGTAAGTGACTGTGGGATGAACTGGCAGCCTGCTGTTTCTAGAAGCTCCTTTTCATTTCAAAGGAAGAGGAAATACTGTGATGGTTTCAACTTGAGTATTTATTTGACATTTCCTTAAAAGGAAACAAACGAAGCCTGCTACCTCAGAGAAAACAATGGACAGAAATTTGTTTTCAATGATAAAACTTGAACTTTCCAGGGAAAATATGAATTTTTAAAAACTTAGATCTTCCTGCTTTATAATCTTAATGTCTTCCATATGAGAGAGATCTTGATCTTTCCATTTTTCACTGTGGACTAACTGGGGGTGAAGAAATTTCCAGAAATATCCATGGTCTGTCATCTTTTTGACTTGTCATTCTGTTCTGAGAGACCCTACACTCCTCTTGGGATGCTAACTACCCTTCCTTGATGGTTATCTTCTTTGCTTAGGAGCATATTGACTGCTCTCATTTGTCCATTTGCATTGGCCTAGGAATGAGCATAAAGGACTAGAGCTTTATGTAGTGGTTTGGGCTGAGTTGTCCCTCTGAGAATTTACAGTACAGGAGAAAGCAAAGCAGTTCTGAGATTTAAGTGCCTCTAAATAAAATTTGGGATGGTACAGGTCTTAAGATAGTATATATATATATATATATATATATATATATATATATATATATATGTCTTTAAATGGGACCTAACGGCAGGCTAATCTTAGAACCTTTCTGGAGAGGACTTTTATTTTTTGAAAGGTGGGGCAACAGAGTAGCTTTGGGACAGGATGAGATAACTAGGCAATCGAAAAAGTAGACTGGTCACTTTCAGAGAATCACTTCCAGCAAAGCCTTGTGAAAATTTAAAAGGAGACTACGAGCAGAAAAACATCTTATTTAGGGGCAAAGGAGAGGTAAATAATAGGCATTGCAAGAAAAGGAAATAGTATGGGAAATGTATACTAGATAAAAGCAGAAGACAGTGAGAGATGGCTGGAACGGAGAGGTGTACGCCCGCCTGCTAGAGAGGTAAGGAGGCTGGCAAGAGCTTCAGTAGAGGTGGAGCATGGAGTTTCTTGGGTTAAACATTTTGGTAAGAATTTTATGAGAAATGTTTCCTGGAACACTGGAACATTTCATTCTAAGATGTGTGTGCTAGTGTGTATAGCCTTCCCCTCTATCACAGTGGGTGGACAGTCTGTACTTCCATGTCGGGCCAACCCTCCTTTTCTTTTCCATTTGGTCCTCTCCCCAGTCATCCTCTTGACCTACTTTAGCAACAGTTACTACCTGATGTTCTAGATATATGAGTTTATATTGTGCACTGCCTATCTTCTTCACTGCTGTGAGCTCTCTAAGAACGAAGACATTTTTTCCTTTTGTCTCAATGATGTATTCTCAAAACCTAAACTACTTCTAGCACAAGAGAGCATTCCAGAGTGGTTGATGGATTAATGATGTTAATAGTTTTTCAACAACAGTCACAGTCAAATATCCATGGGAACCTGAGAACTGAAAGTATTTTCATAGCTTTCCTCCATGAAATTTTTTGGAGTCTTTTTAAATGCTAACATGCCAGTGAGAAGAGAGGCAAATTTCTTTGTCCAGTGTGAATATAGGATACAGTGGAAGGAGGGGGATGGCTTATTGATCTATTTTAAAGGTAAAATTGGCAAGACTTCTAATGGATAGTATATAAATGATTTTAACTAGAAAAAAAGCAAACTAAACAGTGTGTGTACACAAGTGCCTGTGTTCATGTGTGTGCACAAGTGCCTATGTGCACGTGCGTGTGTATGTGTGTGCACACGTGTATGTGTATTTTGAGAAACCATGTTAATTGATTGCTGGCCCACTCACTGAAGCTTTCCAGAGGCTGGCAATTACAAGGAGAAGCAAGAGCTATCTGGACATCAGGGCAGGGATGGTGTCATGCAGGACTTGTCAAATCACAGGAGGATTTTCTAGTGTGATAGCAAGCTTCTGAAAGATTTTAAATGGGCAATAGCATAATAAGATTTACATCTTTAACAGATAGCTGGTGTGTAGATGGAATGTATTGAATTTTGCAAGAATGTGAACAGAAAAACAAAACAAAACAGGAGGCTATTTTTACAATTCCAAGGCAAGTGCTCCTGATTTTAACAACTTGCCAGTCAAATGCCAGTCAGACCGTCTGAGCCATGTTTACATCTGACCAACTCAACTGTCACGTGGTCCTCATTTTTCACATTGTTTCCTACATAAGATCCTGATCATAGCTGGGCAGTGGTGGCACATGCCTTTAATCCCGGCACTCGGGAGGCAGAGGAAGGTGAGTTCGAGGTCCGTCTGGTCTACAAGAGCTAGTTCCAAGATAGGCTCCGAAGCTACAGAGAAACCTTGTTTTGAAAAACAAAACAAAACAAAGCAAAAACAAAACCCAAAAGATCCTGATCGTAATAGATTCCTCTTTAAATATTTGTGTGGAATGAAAGAATGTAGACACCCAGATCTTGTCCCTAGTACCACTCTTAGCACAGAGCCTCAGGCGCGTTGCCATGGATACCTCCTCAAGACAGGGAGTCTGCAGGGTTAGCTGAACCCACCACTTCATCTTCGTTCATCTCTACTGCAGCCTCATCAGTCAAGGTCTAATTTCATTTTGCTATATATAGTTTTGCAAACCAGAGCCTGCAAACCCAAAACACTCCACTGGAAGAGACTATGATGCTATGATATAGGCAAAAAAAAAAAAGAAAAGAAAAGAAAAAACAACACAAACAAACAAAAAACACTGGATAAGCTGTGCCTGGGCCATTAGAGATTGTGAAAATAGATTCAGGAGATCTGTCAAAAAGTGCGAGGGGAAAATGGTTCCTTTGTATTACTGACTAAAAAGTAGGAATAAGACTGGCTGACTACCCACATGTCCTGGAGTTGCACTCTATGAGAGCTGAGGAAGCAGCATTTCAGGAACACCCAGCCTTTTACACAGAAACAAAGAAACCGAAGTACAAAGAGAGACGATAAGGTACTCAGGCCAGCTGACACATAGGCTCTAAGGCAGTGAATAATGCCAACTGGATGAGGCAGGCAGAATAAAGTGAGAAGATTGGCCCTCCACATTTGTAGACTTGCCTTTAATAGCTCTACCCTCAACTCCCTCAAGGCTCAATTGCCTGAAACATGGTATTGAGCTCTTCACTTAGGTTCTTCCCAAAAGCCCAAGGTTCCCTCTCATCCCTGACAGACACCCTCCTCCCCTATGGGCAAGGATGACATTTCAAGCACAAAAATTTCAGACCAGCACCTGTGCACTCAGTCCCTCGTTGCACAAAAAAGCATGTGAAACAGTCAGCCTGATTCCAGACACTGGAATTCAATAAAGTAAACAAACAAACAAACAAAAAAAACCCAAAAAAATCTCTGCTCCAAAAGTTTACACCTGAGCAAAAATAAAATTGTATCTAAACAGCAAACCTGCTAGACTGCAAGTTTAATAAGCTATTAAACGGCACCATCTGAATCCTGCAATCAAAGCAAAAACACTGTAAAATAAATCAAGAGAGATAAGAAAAGATTTCACATTGTTTAAAGTTTCTGCTATTTCTGACGTCCCCAAATGTTACCAATAACCTGGGAGTTAATCAGAGTTTTTCATTTACCTGTTGTTCAGAGCCATAATGAGCACGTTAACAGGGTAAATAAAAAGATCTAAAGCAGCAATAAAGTCTAATGTCACAAGTGGCAATCATCTACCTTGTGAGGCTCCTGCATTACAAAGCATCACCCAGCTGGAAACAAATGATTCCACAGAACACTGTAAATAACCTCCAAGCCCACTCCTAATTAAAGCGAAGCCCCATTTTCTCATGGGCATTGAATATATGAACCAATTAAGGAAATATCATTTATTTTCTGAAAGGGCCATGCCTCCGTTCTCTTTCTCTCTCCCTCGTCCCTCTCTTCATGTCTCCACTCTGTCTCTGCTCTGTTCTGTCTCCCTTCTAAACTATTTCCACCAAAGAGCTGGACCCCAATGTTCCTGAGCTGCAATAATGAGACATCCCTGCTTTAAGCAAATTTTGCACCTGTAACCTGCAGAAATATAGCCATAGCATTTGAAAAATTACCTCCACACTGCACAGTGCCATGAAAATTTATCTTTGAGATGATTTTATTGCATGGTTACCCTAGGCAATTAAATCAATAAATCTTAACTGTCAGGAAGGTTGGCTCCATGCCAGAAATAAATGAAATGCACGAAATCAGTAAATAAAAGGTTCCTGACAACTCATTCCAGAAATTATTTAGCAGTTGCAGTTGTGGGGGGTTCGGTTTCACTCCTCGGCCTTTATTGACATCCTCTCTGAGAAATGATTATGCTAACAAACACAATGGCTCCGCTGCAAAGAAGTCAGAGTTTGCCAAGCCATAAATTACAAAGCAGGAAGGAAATACAGCCACATGGCCAGAAGTGGTGAGCTTGGAGCAGTTTGGGTTGGGGACAGGTTAGGGAATCGATTCCTGGTGCCTTTGGGAGGGAACCAGTCATAGCTCCTTTGGTCTGCTTCTTCCAGGCCTCGGCCTTAGCCCTGATAGGACTCAGCCTCTGCTCAGGGAGTCCCACTGATTTGTGTCGTATTATGTGATTTATAGGACTTCCTGGGCATTTCTTCAGTGCTGTAGCCTTCGGAAGTGTTCAGTCATAGGAAGCGAGTTATTAGCCCGTTATTATCCCCATTATGCAAATGAAAAACAATGAGACCCAGAATGTTTGAGTGTTAAGATGGCAGGCAAGTTGAGCCAAGACTGGCCTCATTAAGGCCTTGCCTCACAGTACCGTACTGCTTTAGTGTGCAACCCTTGGGCTCAGGAACCAAAGAATGTAAAGCAGTGTTTGGACTCATTTGTCCTTGCTGCAGTCCTCATTGCCTTTGTCTTTTGAGCTCTCTCCCCCTCCTCTTCTCAGCTTGCCTTCCTTTAGTGAATGTCCTCTAATAATGTTGTTTCAGAGCTGGCAATGGCTAAATGGCACTGACATGTTTCCTGTGACGGCCATAGGCTGGTTGAGAGTTACTTGATAGTCTCGGCAGAGACCATAAACTTTCTTCAAATATTGGTTTTTTTTCTTTTCTTATATCCTTTGGGCTCCCTAAATTTCCTAATTTCAGCCCTCTGTGAAGCCTTTCTCATCTAGCCATACCCTCACCCCTGTGTTTACGGTTTTACCTCCTGCAGGTGTGACTCTCCTGCAGAATGGCTTTTTATTCTATGTATCACAGGCAACATGAGTGCAGGGAACTTTCATCCTGTTCACATAATGACCAATTACCAAATGATAAGTGGGGCGAGGTGCGTTAATTTGCTGGAGCTGTCATATGGAAGCAGATCTTAAACAAAAGAAATCTTGGTTTCATGGGGTGGAGGCTACAAGTCCAAGACAGTGGCAGGAAGCCTGGTTCATTTTGAGGGAAAGGCATTTAGAATTTTTCTTTCTCTCTCTTTTTCTTTCTTCCTTCCTTCCTTCTTTCTTTTTTACTGTAGAGGTGGAGAGAGTAGTAGATCCATTGCTAGGTTTTTCCTACAACTCTGAACAATAGAATATAATCAACCCAGGTGAGCTGCATGGCTCTATCATCAATGACTACCTGGAGGAGGATGGTTAGTTAGAGTAACCCAAAGATGTGGAATAGCTTGGGCCACAGTCCCTTGCTACCAGAGTGAGATGCTTCAGTGCAGCCAGGGTTGAGGCTAGACACAAAGCCTCAGGTTTGGACATTTCCAGGTCAAGGCTTGCTTTCCTTTCCATGTTTAGTCACTTAAGCATTTCTCTTATTGTTTCAACTGTTCTTTATTATCTCCCCCTAGGGGTAAGGGAGAAAGAGACTTTAATAAGTCTGGAGGAGAGTACCCTCTGGGTGAATATAATTGGAAAGACTAATATAGGGCAAGGGAGGGGGAAAGTCTTCCAGAAGTGTGAAAGATGTTTGTGGAACATAGATTTCCCATGATCAAGAGAAGGATGGAGTTCAATGAAACTGTTTAGGAGACCATCTCAATAGGTAGAGGGGACAGGAGTTAGAAATAAAGGCACAAAGAAATGCTATAGAGATTATGGTACTTTCTGGTGAGCAGGTCCCATATCTTCTAGGAGGTCTTAAGAAGAAGGAAGCAACTAGGAAAGAAAGTAGCCCTTGGCAAGTCCCTAGGCAGGAAACCCTAAATTATATTGGAAGCAGCTATAGCTGTAACAGTAAGGAAAGAGATACCCATTTGAAACTTAGCCACGAGAACACTGGGACCTCCCTGGGATCCAGAAGATGCTGGAAACCTATCAGCATGGCTAGTCTGTAATCCATGGAGGACAGGAGAGGCAAACTAATCCAAAGATGTTCCTTCTGCTTCCTCATTAGTTCTGCTCTTCAAGCTTCAGCTAATGTACATCTTTGTTGTGCTGGTTTTTTTCCTTCATAATTCTTGCTGGCAAGTTCCCAGGGCAAATAATTCCCTATCAGTACATCATAAGCACTAAGGTGATTATTTTCAAATTAATGGTTTGAGGCAAAATACAAGCATTGTTATAGAACTAGAGGCTGATAGATGGCAAAGGCGAAGTATCTAATAACTAAGTGCAGACTTTGCAAAGACAGCCATAAAATTTCAAAATAATAGTAATTTGCATTTCTATAGCACCTTTTGTCTTATTAATGAGCTTAGGAAAATTAATTCATTAATTTACTGTAGTCCCATATACAGCAAAGAAGTAAAGATTGCTTGAATAATTTCATGATTTGGAGAAACTGAGGCAGGAAAAACGATTATGTTGGCAGGTTACTGTGCATGAGGCTTTAGGTCCACTGCTCCTGTTAGCACAGGTAACGGGTGAATCTTCCATGTAAGAGTAAAGTCTTCTTAGCCCTACCTATGTGGTAAGGCTTCAGCAGAACTTTGATATGTTCCTCAAGATTTTTGTCCTACAGTATATTCACTTAGCTAATACTTCTCCAATGTGACCAGGCCCTATGAATATAAAGAATATTGTGTGTACAGTGGGGGCAAAGGGCATTAATTAATATTACATGGCAAAGAGGAAGAGATGTCATAGAAGAAATTAAGGCTGCCAGTGTTTGCTTTGAGTTCACCGAAATGGAGATTATTCTAGCTGTGGGTTCACCATAATTAGGCGAGTACTTGAAAGAACTATCTAAAAGCCAGATTCCCTTTCTTACTAGCATTGAAGGAGCCAGGTGATAGGAGTCGCACATCTGCAAGGAAATGAACTCCTCAATAATTTGGGTTCATTTGTAAGCAGAATCAGAGCTACTCAGGAGCACATAGCTCTGGCCAGTATATGACTGTGGCTTTGGGAGGACCCTCAGCTATTGCACAGCTAAATGATGCTAAGACTCTTGACTCATAAAATCTGTGAGGAAATAGATGTGTGTACTGCTTTAAGACACTGAGTTTGTGATACTTCATTACTAATATGAGGCATCATACACATGCCTCACGAATTCTGTGTTTTGTGTTCCGAGCTGTCCCCAGATAAATGGTATAATCTAAGAAGACACTGGCTTATCTTAACTCAAATGGAAGAGCAATTTTACTTGACAGTTCGTCTGATAAAGATTATCATTATTTAGTGGATGAAAATTGTTGTTGGTAACAGCTTTGATGAAGATTTTAAGTGATATTCAAGGATGCAAAACATCTCATGACATTTTGTTTTTAGTTGTGTGTGTGTGTGTGTACGTGTGCATGCACACATTCATATGAATACCCACAGAGACCAAAATCTAGTGTCAGATGCCTTAAAGCTACAAGTACAGGCAGATGTGAGCTTTCCAATGTAGGTGCTAGGAACTGAAGTCTAGTCTTCTGAAAGAGCATTAAATGCTCTTACTCACTGAGCCACCTCTCCAATCACATCTATTGACATGAGTTGACCTTTAATCACTTGCAATAAAGAAGACAATGGTGTAGATATTCAGCTATATGCAAGGATTCTACCCATTAAAGAAAGCCTGAGACTGGTGTGAGTGAGTGTAAGAAGTACAGTCCCAGCTGAGTAGTAGGACGGCCGGTTTGTTTATTCCCGCCACCTGGCTAGCTTACACCTGAAATAACCACACAAAAACTGTATTAATTAAATTACTGCCTGGTCCATTAGCTCTAACTTCTTATTGGCTAACTTTTAAATCTTAATTTAACCCATTTTTAGTAATCTAAATATGTAATCTAAAATAGTAATCTAAAAATGTATTGCCACGTGGCAGTGGCTTACCGGCAAAGATTCATCATGTCTGACTCTGGCGGCACCATGGTGTCTCTCCTCCACTTTCCTTCTCCCAGAATTCAGTCCAGTTTTCCCTGCCTACCTAAGTTCTGCCCTATCAACAGGCTAAGGCAGTTTCTTTATTCATTAACCAATAAAAGCAACACATAGATAGAAGGACCTCCCACACCACAACCGGAGAAACGTTGATGAGAAAACTGATTCTTTATCTCAATTGGAGATTAGAGCAACATAGAGGGTTGGTCATATTTATTAAGTGGGGTTAAGTGCTTGATGGTAGCCAGGCATGGTGGTTTATACCTTTCATCCAGTACTTAGAAGACAGAGATTGGTGGATCTCTGTGAGTTCCAGTCCACCCTGGCCTACATAGCAGTTCCAGTATAGCCAGATATACAGTATAGAGGCCCCTGTCTCAAAACAAACAAGAGTTTGATGTTAGGGGAATTATATCAAAGTCATCTATGAGTAGCAGATATCGGCCCTGGTTTCATAGGATACCTAAAGCAGGCAGGCTCTAAGTGACTGAAACTGCTTCTCAGGGTTTGATTTATAAAAATTTTCAGTTTGAGGAAAGTAGGCTTTTAAGTTAAGTTGTGTGTTGCAAAGAACTGTATGGTATCTTGAGATCTTGTGCATTCTGTCAGTACTGTTGTATATTCATAAGTGCCCTGCTGTTTCTGGAAAACATTATTTCCTTGTAGGCATCCAACTATTCTGTCTCTTACAGTTTGTCCACCTTCTCTTCTGCAATGACTCTGAGCCTTGGAAGGAGGAGGCATGATGTAAATATCCCATTTAGGGCTGAATATTCTGCAGTCCAGGCAAAATCTCAGCATGGTGGTGGGAGATGTTGCCCAAGTCCCATGCCCAGTTAAGGAGATATTGGCAATTGATAACTTCTTGGAGAGGCTCAGTTTGATTAAAGAGTTTGGCTCCTGGTATGTCTGACACTCACACTCTAGTGGAAGGCCATGAATCTATGAGTATATGAGCGGCACCAATTGGACATTATGAATTTAAGAAAAAAAAAGAGGACACGAAGTTGGGTTGGTTGTAATGAGGTAGTAATGGTAATAGTTGGGGGAAGGAGGTGAATATAATCAAAATACAGCGTATGAAATTCTGAAAGAACTAATAGAAATGTGAAAGAAAAGAGTAACATAAGAGTCGATATATTTAGCACTATGTGAGTCACTGGAAGTTTTGCCTCTGTGCTTAATCTGTCATGTTCTTTCCTACAAGTGCTGTCATTCAATAAAGATGAATGGAAGTTATTTGTAAATGAACCCATATGACAGATGCTACCTTACAACTCCCTGAGTCATTGGTGTGCCCTTAGAGTTGGGACCCTGTTTCAGATCACCACCACTATCCCTTACTCATCATCCAGGCATGCTAATTGAGAATGCCTCTAGAGACACACCCCTCCTTGAGTACTCCACCTTGCATCCAGGGCCTGCTGCAGGAACAATTTTATTGGGAAATAAGAATATGATCAGGAGACTATGGCTAAGGTAATTATAAAGTTCGTGAAGAGTTATAAAAATGTGAAAGGAAGTCCCTTTTCTTGAGAAGAATGTTCTATGTTGCTGTCCCATGGGATATTTTCTCTAGAGGGCTAGGAGCACAATGTGCCCTGTGCCTTGGAAAGGTATGTGTGGTGCACAAGTAATTGGGCTTTTCTCTAAAAAGGTCAGAGAAACAGTTCTTCATCTTGACTTCATGTGAGTATAAGCAAGAGAACTTGAAAAGTTATTACTACCAACATGGCCCAGATACCTGTGGCTAGAAAAATCGTGGACTCTATGGGAGAAATACTACTATTGCTCTGCTAAGTGGACATAGCATTAAAAATAACTTATAATAACTTATAGCTAGAACCATAGATTAGTGCATCTTTCAACAGGCACCAGAGAAGGTTCTTCTTGATAATTAATACATACAAAGATGTATGTATTGATTATCAAGTATGTATTATGTATTAATTATCATGTATTTATACATAATTGATAATTAATACATACATTTGCAATTGATCACCATGCAGAAAATAAGAGACTTTGAAGTGTTCCAGCTTAAATGAGATATCTATATCACACTCCTCCCGTCAAGGCTCAGGAATCTTTGTGGAGAGGAGGCAGAATATTTTAAAAGTCAGCAGTGATAGATGACCTCAAGAAAAAAAATGTTTCTAAACACATCAGGGGAGATGCACATAGCAGCAGTTGTAATAACACGTAGGTCAGGAGCTATTGACATCTGATTGCTATTGAGAGTGGCAAAGTCAGTTTTCTTAAAGGTGCAGACATTGGTAAGTCAGCTATGCTCCAGGGCAGGCCCCATGCCCAGGCATAGTTGGCCAGTACAAATTGAACTTTGTGCTTGATGGGTTTTAATGGAAAGGGAGGAAAAGAGAGAGCAAGAGAGAATTTGGGTGGGCAGTGGGAGATGATCTTCCAGGAGCTGAGGGGAGGATGAATATGATCAAAATATATTGAATGAAAATCTCATTCAATTAAAAGGAAACTATTCTGGAACTGAGAAATGATAGTTCATGTACAATTTAAAAACTGTGCTAAAAGTCACTCAATTGCATATTTTAAAATGATACAGTTCATGATATATGAATGATACTTTTGTGAAACTTCTATTGAAAATAAAAGTACTGATATCAGCGACCTCTGACCCAAAACTCTGGAATGAGAATCTCTTGAGCAAGACTTACACATGCATTTTTAAAATGCCTCCAGGTTATTTTCTCAGGAGGAAGAGGCACAGGACTATTTCCCTTCTTAAGAAAAGAGAGGACATGTTTCCCTGTTATTGGATAACTGCAATATATATGAAACTTCTGTAGTATTAGGTTTCCATGTCTTTTAGAAAAATTTTTATCTAACTTTTTAGACAATATTTTGGTTATGTTTTTCCTCCCTTGATTCTCACAGATCACATTTCCCACCTTCCTACTCACCAAAATTTTCTCTTGGTAAAAATCTTCTCTTCTCTTCTCTTCTCTTCTCTTCTCTTCTCTTCTCTTCTCTTCTCTTCAGCTCTCCTCTCCTCTTCTCTTCTCTCTCTCTCTCTCTCTCTCTCTCTCTCTCTCTCTCCCCCTCTCTCTCCCCCTCCCTATTATGCTGTTAAATGGACGTTATTTTAAACTGACTCGTAAGCATTTAGTGTTATAACCAATGTATGGTCAACATGCAGATAAGAAACTGTAGAATGTTCTTTCCTGTAGACAAAATGTTTCTCATATTCCCTTCTCAAGGTTCAAGGATCGCTAAAGAAGAGGGAGAAGTGGGTGGGTGCACCCCTCGCAGTCCTGACTTCCTTGCTCATGTTTGGGGCTGATCTAATGGGAGCTCACCAAGGCCAGCTGGACTGGGACTGATGGAGCATGTGATCAAACCGGACTCTCTGAACATGGCTGACAAGGAGGGCTGATGAGAAGCCAAGGACAATGGCACTGGGTTTTGATCCTACTGCATGTACTGGCTTTGTGGGAGCCTAGTCTGTTTGGATGCACACCTTTATAGTCCTGGACGGAGGGGGGAGGACCTTGGACTTCCCACAGGGCAGGGCACGCTGACTTCTCTTTGAAATGGAGAGGGAGGAGGAATGGGAGTGGGGGGAGTGGGAGGGAAATGGGAGGAGGGGGAAATTTTTAATAAAAAAAGGAAAGAAAAGAATATGGATAAAAAAGAAGAGGGAGAAGAGAGATCATTAGAGCAAGAGGCAGCAGAATGACTAGAGAGAAACACCATGCTCTGGACAGAGTAACTGCACATATGAACTCACAGTTGTTGGGAGAGCATGCTCAAGACCTGTGTAAACTCAAGCCAGACCAAATCCCCACACTGCTCATGGAGCTATTGGGAATTGTTAGCTGCTGAGAGAGGGGAACACAGTTTTCTCTAAGAGTATTGCCCCTGCTAAGTTGGCCAATTCTCCAGTGGAAGACTGCATATCCAAGACTAGTTGGACAGCACAAATTGGTTTTGAAGACTTTTTAATAAAATAGAATTTAAGTTTGGTGGCTTGTGAAGGGGTATGTATTTGGGAAGAGTTGAAGGAGAAAGGTTAATATGGCCCAAATAAGTTTTTATGAAACTTTCAAAGAAAATAAAAAATGAAAAAAGAGAATGGGTGTCACAGTATTGTGTTCAAGTCCCAAATATGCTTCCTAGAGAAAATTTGAAAGCTTAATTTTCTCTGCAATGCTTGAATCTCCAAGTATTGCCTTTTACATAAAGAAACTCTGCAACCACCTTCCCAATTATATGTGCTGGTGTAGCTTCAACTTTGAAGCTTCCCTCACTACTTTTATGCCTGTCTAGTATTAAGACTGTTGGCCTTGATAATGACAGTGTGTCAAAGCAAAGATTTTGGAGGAGAATATCCTCCAAGCTGCTGAGGCAAAACGTAGGATGAGAAATACCAGTCTGAATGTCAGGGGAAAGGCTGATATCAAATCCATTTCATAGAAGAAAGTGGAAGGCAGAGTGGTTAAGTGTCAGGTAGCAATAACCTGCCCCAAATTCTTGCTCCAAAGCCTCACATCCTGCAGGAGTTAAGTGGAGTCTGGGTCTGTATTCAAAGCACACTGATATTAAATCTCCATCAGTTCATGTTCTGACTCTCCTCTCAGAGTGGCTGGCCAGGAAGGTGGTGCTATCTCCTCTCAGAGTGGCTGGCCAGGAAGGTGGTGCTATCTCTTTCTCTCTTTTTTCTTCTAAGCTAAAGGTGACTCGTGACACTGAACCTTACCCAAGTTGCAAGATTCTCTTGTGCCTTGGTCTCAATCTTCATCGAAAAATCTATTTTTGAAAGGCTGGCCCAGTGCCTTTTCCTTTTGCCAAAAGGAGATCACTTCCTGAGCACTGAGTGATCCTTTGTACTTTTGTTTTTATAATGAAGATGATACAAGCTCCAGGATCAGAAATCAAGTCCTTTGGTACCACATAAGATACAACTTTTGGCTTTGTAATCTTTGACAAACAGATTAAGCATGTTATGTCTCTATGTTGCCACCTATCCAAGAGACATCTGATAATTTTTACTTCATGGGGCCATTATGAGGATTTTACCCAAACGTGGATGGAAGTCACAGAAGAGCGCCACGCTGCTAGGGTACTAGTATAGTGATAAGAAGCCCTATGCAGCAGATCAACTAACATAACCTCAGCACTTTACTTTTCAAAATGCCATTCTGCATATTGTCTAGTTCTCTGCATGCATCCATACTTTTATGCACGCCATAATAATTTATGGAATGTATTTTTGAGAGGAGTAAGAAATACCATGGTTGCTTAAGAAAAATATATATTTCATTTAGCTTTATTTTTTATCACAACAAAATTTCATATTTGTTGATGTTACAGGCTTCAAATTAGGAAAAGCAATTTGAATTCTTTGTGGTAATTCTATATCAGTTTTAAATACATTTAGTCATATTAGTATTCATACCTAGATTGTGATTGTTACTTTGTAGTGTCAAAATATCTGGCCATGGCAAATGTAGCTCATATTTATCCTACAGAAAACTCAGCTAAAGTAATCATGAATGCCATAATTATTGATAGATACTGTGTGCTATATGATCTTAGTATTGTAATTACTCATTTCACATTGTTCGATGTTATATTCCGTATGTGTGGTACCCTGAAACCTGCATTTTATCAGTCTGGAGAATGCTGAACATTTTGGTGGCAGTCATTCTAAATTCTAAGCATGTGATTCTGACACAATATAAAAAGTATACTTAAAAATAATTTCTTTCTCATGGTTTGAAATTAATATTGTCACCTAAAATCACTGTCTACATTGCGTTTTCAGCCTTGTGGCTGCATACCCCTGCAGTAAGCAGCAACAGCTTCTGACCTTTTGAGTTTTTAGACTAGCTTTATCATTTCTGCTGTCTCTTTTCTCTGTGATAATGAATTATGCTCTCTTGCTTTCAAAGAATTTTTTTTGCTCTGTATACTAAGAATCCATAAAACCTAGCATGTTTCTCTTAAATAAGATTTTCATGATTGTTCTAGTGTCTGTCTTTTAAAATGAATTGAATCTGTGAAGGTTATTTTTTAACACTTGATTTTCCCATTGAGGTAAGTAGGAACATTGGTTCTGTATTATAATGCAAAACAGGTAGTTGTGAGACATTTTTTGTTGAACAAGTCTGTAAGAAGAGTAATGTATATGTTAAAAATGAGATTTTCACAAAAATTTATTTTGCATTTATAAATAATACATTGCATTAGCAGTATAGTTAATACCATTAGGAGAAAGACCAATGCCCTGTTCAGCCATGATCATTTTTACAGAGCCATCTTGTTGGGAGGTAATAAGCCACATTAAAATGATTGTATATAGAATGATTGTACAACAAAACAGGAAAACACATATGTGTCACACATTTGAAATGTAAAGCCATGTATGTAGATACAGTTTATCCATATAAAGCACATGAAGCCAGATTTTAAAAACCAGATGACAGACAGTTCATTAACTGACTGATTTTTTTTTTCAGTTTCCATTTCTGTTTACTTGAGTTTCAGTAAGTGAATGGCAAATGTTTGTTTGTTTTTGTTTTGTTCTTGTTGCTTTTTTGAGACAGGGTTTCTCTGTGTAACAGTCCTGGCTGTCCTGGAACTAGCTCTCATAGACCAGGCTGGCCTCGAACTCACAGAGATCCACCTGCCTCTACAGTGCACATTCCTCACTGCATCCCCATTACACGCAGGTAGACAACACAGCAGTAGGCACAGCCTTGGTTTATGTTTATGTCTTTTTTTATGTTTTTTATGTTTTTCTTTTCCTGAGACATGGTCTCCCTATGTAGAACAGTTTGGCCTTAGCTACATAGTCCAGGATAGTCCTGAATTTAAGACATTCCAGAGTGTTGGGATTACAGACATGTTTGTTTTTTGTGGGGTTTTTTTGTTTGTTTTTTTGTTTGCTTTGCTTTTGGTTTATCAAGACAGGGTCTCTCTGTGTATCTTTGGCTGTTCTGGAACTCACTCTGTAAAGTAGACTGGCCTCGAACTCACAGAGAGCTGCCTGCCCCAGCCTCATGAGTGCTAGGTTTAATGGTGTGCACTATCATGCCTGGCTGATAATGAAGACTTCTGTCTCAATGTGAGATTTTCCAGAGCTTAACTGACTGATGTTAAACAATTAATTGAGCCTATACAGAATATCATAACTCACTGAAATTCTGATGAGGAAAGCATGCTTATTAATAACAGTGACGGTGTGAATATTCGCATTCTACTCCGATGAAGGAATGGTTCAAAAGGATAATCGCTAAAGCCAAAAGAGCATTTCCTGAATGATCATTGAATTTTAATGGCCACCTGGAAGGCCATCAGTATGGAGGAGGCATCTCGTAGGGACAAGGTCTCAGGTACATTTTCTTAGGAGGTAGGCAAGGCTATTCCTTATGGTTATGTTCCTTTGTTCACTTGGAAAGAGCCCAGGCTAAATATTAGCCCCATAGATCAGAGTAGATGCTTGAAACAAATTTCTACCATGAGTGCTCAACTCCATTCTTAGAGCTGAGATAGCCTGTGTCTTTCCTATCATGTTTCTTTAAGTTTATAACAAAGGCCAATGGAATCCATTTGATTTGAGCCATGATATTATTACATAAGCTTCCAAGAAGAGAGAGTTTTTATTTTGAAATGCTCTCTTCCTATAAAGTGTAGCTATGGCCTCCTGTAACTGTGAAATAATGGTTTTCAGGAAGGAAAATAAAAATCCCATAGATAGGCAGCCAGATGCCCCCCCACGACTTTTATAGTTATGGCTTGACACAGCAGTGGTCCAGAGACATGTTGTCAGTTCCCCCAATACACAGAAAAAGCATATGTTGGTTTATTCCAATTTGTTTCTTGGTTAATCAATAAAAAATTTACATACAGTTACATATACAATATTTGTTTTTAAAATATGCAAGAAGATGTTGCTTTTGTTACCCTCCCAGAAGAATAAGAAAAATGTTACAGAGTTACATTTTTACTTATAAAATGTTTGATCTATCTTTCTGGGAATAATATGAAATAATATAATTGGGCACAATTAACTTAGCCAAGTTAATGCACTACAGAGCACGAAGAAGATACTCCTGGTAACAAAAACTCCTGAGTATATGTATGCATCAAATAACTTATTGTATGATATGTGGAATCCTTTATTAAACTACATTAAGTCTCAGGGAATATTGTAGTAGGAGCTGTGGGCTGTGTTCCTGCAGCCCAAGCTCCTGGTCGCCTGGCTAGCTTATGCCCCAAAATAACAACACACAAACTGTATTCTTTTAAATACTGCGTGGCCCATTATATCTAGCCTCTTCTCGGCTAACTCTCGCATCTGGACTAGCCCATTTCTAATAATGTGTGTACCACCCCAAGGTGCACTTACCGGGAAGATTCTAGCCTATGTCCATCCTTGGTCAGAGCTTCATCGCGTCTGCCCCAGAGAGGAGAGCTATCAAGTCTGAGCTCACTTCCTCTTCCTCCCAGCATTCTGTTCTGTTTATTCCACCCACCTATGTTCTAAGCAATCAGGGCCAAGCAGTTTCTTTATTAGTTAACCAATGACCTTCTTCCCTCAGAATATTATAAAAACACTAATTTGCAAAATTACCTCTATTCTTTTAACCATTTGTTTCTCTGTGTGCTCAAAGGACATAACAAAGAGGGTGTGTTCTTTTTTTTTTTTGTTAACCTAGCAATATTTCTCAAGATGCATTCATGGATAATAAGTTTTCTAAAATAATTCAATTTACTAATTTACTAATGATTTCAATTTCAATATTTTAAAGGGGAAGAGGGAATTGCAATCAAACTAATTCTTCAGTGAATAAGAACAGCCCACCTTCCAAAAATAAAAGAAGAAAAAACCCAGATAAACATAAAATTGCTCAACTGAAGTGCTCTTCGAAATTAATTGAAGAAAGATATGTTATTGTATTTACCGTGGTTCCAACAACATCTTTGTTTGCCAATGCCAGACTTCCAATTAAAGTTTATTAAAAATATCCTTATATAAGCCGTTTTTCATTTTCCAGTAATCATTCTACTTGTTCCAAAACTGCATAACAGAGGTCCAAATACACACACACACACACACACACACACACATATATATATATATATATACACACACATATATATGCATTGCCATGCAAAAATGCAGTTATTATTTTATTATGATTTCATAATACAGTGTGCCTTTCCAGGTGGCACATCTCAAATCAAGACATATCTATTTTGATTAATTCATTGTGTCTTAAGGGGATGAACAAGTACAATTCAGAAAGTTGCAATTAATTCAAATATTTATTTGTTTGGAGAGAGAAGCAGCATCAGCAGGGACACCATTAGGAAGTGCTTGAAGGGAAGGGAGGAAGAAAGAGAGGCAGAAAAAGAAGGAAATCAAGGCAGATAGAAGAAAATGGAGGGAGAGTGTGAAACAGATTGCAATAAGTACAGCCTTAACCACAGCCACTACCACAAAAACAGAACAAATACTAGCTATTTTCTTTCTGGGAAGACCCCAAGTATTTATCCCTCACATAATGAGATTTACAAAGGAGAATTTTATCTTTTGAACCCAGGGTTCATTTCTAAGCATTTTGTCTCTGTAAACCTCACAGTTCACATGTTAATTTTGCAATCAAAATTCATCAAAAGTACTACTTTGGTGAAAATAAGAATAAAAAAACATTAATTCATAGCATTAAGTAAATACATAAAAATTTTATCTCAGAGATTGCCCTTTCTAACATATCCAGAGATTAGAATCATCCAGGAAGGAAACTACTTGACAAACCATCTAGAGGTAGACCCAATCTCATTTTTAATATTCAAGAGGGAGTGGTTGATTAGCAAGGATGGATTGATCTGCAGTACTGGATGCACCAACTGATGTTAAATACACTTGTAGTTCCTTGCCGCCATGAAAACCAGTTCATTGCTTCTAGCACACAGAGTCCCCATATAAGTACAATGCCACTTTAACCATATCCAGATGTTATACCATTCTCTGGCAGAAACAAAAGTTGTAATAATATCATGAAATGATACAGCCCCCAAACCCTGCCATTTTCTAGTTATAGAGGCAAATGGCACAAAGGCCAGGAAGTATGAAAAAGGCATTTATCTCTTGTAATGTTTACACTGAGCCCTTACAGAACATGGTATTGTTTAAAGAACACTAAGATATTAAGTCAAGTTCTTCAATCTTCCTTTATACAAGGCTCTTAACTGCAGATGTGTAGGCCCACAAGAACTGGTTCTTTGAGCATTTCTGTCCACTCTCACAGAGATTTTTGGTAGAAGTCTAATAAAGTTGTGTATATTTAATGAAAGCTTAGATTCTGTCTTCTTGGTAGTAATGTTAGTTTTCTTTCTAAGCGCTGAAAAAGAACTGTCATTTGGGAATCGCAGTTATCGCTTCAGGAGATATTCTGGTTTGGATTCAGAGCTATAACAGTGAGTAGCAACTTTTAATTGTGAACAAATGTTAAAGATTGAAATGAAGTGAAAGTCATATGATCAACTGTGCATATGACAGGGCTGCTGTGTTTCCATATAGCAATTAAAAGCACAATTCAAAACGAATTGTGTTTTGTCACAAAGACCCTGTAACTATTTTACCTAAATTACATTTAAAAATTAGAAACACTGCATAGAGTATGAAAACCAGTGTTAGTAAGATAAATTTGTATCCTTTAAATTTAAAAATGAGTTATGGTAGTTTCCTAAGTGTTAGTCTCACTTCCATGTTATCTTTGAGATGCAGAGGAAATGCCTCTGCACTGATCTATCCGTCTTGTCAGCTTTTGAGGATTTCATTCTGTCTAGCTAGCTCCGGATTAAACTTAGACTTCTAGAATTCCCCATACCTCCAAAGTCTCACCATTAATTAACTTTACAAATATATTGCTTCATATTAAGCTTATATAGTAGTTTTAGTTATTAAAGTAGCTGTGGGCATGAGTATCCTCATAAACAAAGGTATGAAGCATGAGCCCTTTTTGGTTGTGTCAAGTAATGTGCTGGAGCTGGATTGGCTCACAGGAAATGGTGGTATTCAGTGATGCCACAGTTCTTAGCTTGTTATCAGCTATGGTGGTAGAATTTACAGCATGTGAATTAGAAAATTCTAAAAATGAGCTGCTTTGTTTTAACTACTTCATAAAGGTGGCACACTAAATGTTCAAGTATTAACCCAGGATCTTAAGGTTTAGCCAACTGTGTTTTCTGCAGTAAAAGTTCTGAGAAGGCATGGAAGGACTGGAACATCTGGGATGCATTTGGTTATTGTCACTACATTGGGCTGTGCTCTGAGACATGTCTGTTTTGTAGCCACATAAGTGATACAGGACAGAACCAACTCTGTAAGGCATTGGAATCCCTCTGGATATAACCGCTGGTTTCCTGCTGTGGAGATTGACGAACAATTTCTTCGTATGAACAAGATATCCTCAGTGGAAAGCATCCATCAAGCCATTCTTCGGGAGCGTCTGCATGCTGTCCTGCATGCTACTGCTCACAGGTGTGCAAGCAGGTCTGGGTTTGCTGCTGCAGCGCATTATCTCACCACCAGCCCATTAGCAGGTTTTTTTTTTTTTGCTTGCCCCTTCCCTCCTCAAAGTCTGATACAATCAAACAGCCAAGAAAGTAGAGATCACTGGCAAAAGTTTGCAATTTTGAATGATTTTTATTAAACACCATTAGTCTACACTGCACAGTTAATGAAACAGCAAAGCTCCAATCTCAGAAGAATGATTGACCATGGATCTGAAAAGCAGTTCAGTGTCCCCTAACCCAGTGTGAACACTATGAATGATTCTTTAACATTTTATGTCAGAAGCAGGAAGGGGCATGAACTGCAATCTGGCCTCCAAGGGCCTCCCCACACTCCTCCCCCCACCCACACTCCCCTCTGCCCTCCCCACAATGCAATTTTCTTTTGGTTAAAAGATTACAGAGAAAAATGTGATGCTTTTGGTACAGAGGGCTTCTAGATTCATGAGGAGGGGAATGGAAAGGGAACTAACATTCTCTCCGTCGCTGGAAATATCAGATGATAGGATTATTATCTGAGACCAGCCTATCTGATTAGTTCTCTGCCAGGGCAAATGCTGATTATCAATACACAGATGCCATTTCTGTCATTGGAGTTTGCTAACACCAAAGAGAAAATGATTCGGAGTTTAATTATGAGAATAAGGCTGTGCGAGTGGAAATGGGAAACAACAGCAACAACAAGAACAACAATGACAAAGAATTGAGTCTGCCAGTTGAACACAACACTGACAACTGGCTCAATACTTTTCCCCACAGAGTTGAATTTAGGGGCACTGAATCACCCATTTGTTTGATACTGTGTAGCTGTTTCAACTTGCCACACATTTTTTTTTTCTCAATGGGGATAGTGATGCTTCTCTAAGCATGCAGTTCATTGTTTTACTGAGTAGTCCTACCCAGTGATCCAGTTTGGTTCTCCCACCTGCTAACACATGCAGGGGAATTTTATTATGTCTGTTGAGAAGGAAATAAGGGCTTCACCCTCACAACTTAATTGAGTCTGCCTTCAAAAATGATTTTCAGTTCCGGCAGAGAGCTTGGCGAGCTAGGGTGTGCGGCCTCTTCCTCCGGGCCCCCACGGCCTCCGGCCTGCGCCAGGTGAGCCGGGGGGCCCGGGAGCAGCCTTGGTCTCCGTCCTGCGGACCCCAGGAGCCCGAGCCCTCACAGCAGCCGTAGATCCGGCCTAGCCGCGATCCTGCAGCGCCCCTTCCCCCGCCAACGAAGGGCCTCGATGGCGGCGGCCTCTGCGCAACGCCTCCTCCATCCACCGGCCCCCTGCTCTCCAGGGCCGGGCCCATGGAGAAGCCCCAGCCAGGCCTTCGAAGACATCTCCAGCTGTCGGCGAGCGTGGCATGGCGGAAAGAATGGCGGCCACCCGAAAGCCAAGATTGGCCCTTGAGGGCCTCTGCAGCCTGAGGCGGCGGGTCTCCGCCATCACTGGGAGGGGACCGCCCTGTTGAGCCCTCGGACTTGGATGAACCGAGGCCTCGACGGCCCTGGAGCGAGGTGAGCTGAGTCCAGCATAGTGGGAGGAACGATGGATCGTAGGGCCGCGGGGTCCCCCTTCCACCAGAGAGAAGACGGGACGTGACATCGCAAGCGGCCAGTCGGAAACGCTGGCGAAGATTTCCCCGCCGCCGTAGAAGGCCTTGTATATAATATGAAAAAGCTGCTCTCAACCTTTCCCCCGACCCTTTTAGAGAGACCTTGGCTAAATCTGGACACGTAGCTGTAGAGATTGCCGACGCAGGGTTGCCGACGCAGGGTAGAAGTAGGAAATCACACGGGCGTACCCAGTCGTCTTTAAAAACACCGTAGAGGAGTCTTCTAGAAGTGACTTTGAAGTGGAATTGTTTAGGCCACCTCTAGAAAGACCCCTGGAGCGACATTCGTCCTTGTTTATTCAGTAGGTTAGAGGACCCAGCCGGAGGAAGAAGAGGTCCGGAGCCAGATTGATCGTGTGAAGAAGACGTCTTCTTTTTTTTTTTCCTGTTGTATTGTGTACACATTTTGTTCATTTCTCAACCCCCGCCCCCCGTTTGTGTGTATGTGTGTCAATGCCGAGTGTTTTTTTGGAACTATCTTTCTAGATGCTCTAAAGTGCCTGACATATTTTATAAGTAGTGGTAGAAAAACAACACATCGTGTAAATACGTTTTTGTTAGGATTCATTTGAAATATTGTTTGGGGAGGCAGAACTAAACCATTCCCGAGTTGACCACATCGTGTTTGTGCCCCGGTTCCCAGGGGAAGGCAGAGCTCTGAGCCATTGTGCTCCATTGTGTTTGGCTTTGCCGTGTACATAGCATATATAAAGGACAAAGGAGTCCTAATTTACGACGTCTAGTCACTCTAGGTGTCAAAGAGGTCGCCAGTGTATGACAAAGTAGAGGTAGTAGAATACGTTTTGTATTTTTTATAAGGTTTTCTTTTTGTGTTAAAATTGTTTTAATTGCTACTCTTGTTCCATGTGTGCCGTTTACTGGACTGCTGTGTCTACAGTGGACAACAGTCCTTACTTGAAACATCTGGTCTATCCAGATGTTTAGAAGTGCCCAACGTATGTTAAATGTAGAGGTAGTAAAATCACTTTGTAAATATCTTTTTGCTAAAATTCATGAAACGCTGTCTTTTGGGAGTAGAATTATGGAGCCCTCTGTGAGCAGTACTGTCTGTACTTGCTCAGTGGTCTGGAGGAAGTAAATGGGAAGCAGCGTGGTCATGTACTAGTGTGTTTATACGGGACCTTTTCAGATATTGCTATATATTTGCATTTTGTTTTGCTGTGTGTAGTCTGTATATAATGGACACATGCCTAAAATTTTCAGCTTCTCATCTCTAGATGGTAAAGAGGTTGCCAATGTATTACAAAGTAGTAAAATTAGCACATTGTTAATTTGTAGAAAAGGTTGCTCTGTACATGATTTGGGGATACGAATTTGTTCAGCTATTTCTAGCATTGCCTATGTCTCTATTTGTCTACTGGCTTGAAGGCAGAGAAGGGAGAAGAAAGTGGGTCAAAGCCCAGATGGTTATATTTAGAAGATACCTCAGATAATAACCATTGCTTTGCATACAGTTTTATTTGCCAGTGTAGTGTGTATAGCAGATAAGTTCTTACATGAGATACCTGGTCTGTCTAGGTATTTTCAGTGTTTGATACATTTAAAAGTAGAAGTAGTAGAATAATACTTTATGTAAATAGTTTTGAAAAACTGGAGATACTATGTTTAGAAGTAGAATTGCTAACCCACCTCCGAGAACAGTGCACAAGCTGGACTTGTCCAGTGGACTGAGGAGGTGGAGGGAAGGAACTGCAAAAAGATCCCATTAGTGTGCTAGATGTTTTTAGCTTCCCACCACCCTGTATGTTATATACATTTAACTTTGCTACACTGTACATACTGTACATACTGGACAAAGGGGTCCTCATTTATGATACCTAGTTTCTAGGTATTAAATTGCTAGCAAATGACAAAAGTAGAGTTAGTAAACTAACACCTTCTGTGTACTCAGTGTTAAAATTCACAGCAAGGTTGTCTTCTGAAGAGTTGTGAAAGTATCGTCCAAGTAACAGGTGCCTGTGTCTTGTGATACAGGGGAGGGGCTGAAGAAAAAGGTCGGAGACCAGAATGCTCTCAGTAGAAGACACTTTGAGATCTAACCATTGTTACATGTGTGTGGTTTCCACACTACTGTGTATATAGGGGACAAATTTATGTCCTCATCTGAAACATCTAGTCCTTCTAGGTGTTTAGAAGTGCACAAAGTATGTTAAAGGTAGATGTAGTAAATAATACATGTTGTAGATTCTCCTGTTTAAACTCGTGGTAAAATGCCGTCTTTTGGAAATGGAATGAAAAGATCACTTCTGAGCAATACAGACTTGTGCTGGATTGGCAGGGAGGAAGAAAGAAAATGTATGAAGGCCTAATACTAATGTAAGTTTTGGTGATGCAAGATTAGCCATTGTCCCTTTTCTCTGCTTCTTATTTTGCAGTATATCATGTGTACAGAAGACGGACGAGTCAGATATGCAGCGCCTAGTCTTCTAGAAGGGAAAGAGGCTGCCAGTATGTGACAGAGTAGAGTAGTGTTTGAAAGCTGTGTTAAAATTCATAGGAAAGAACTCTTAAAACCATGTAGGAAGTGAGGTTGTTATCCCCACGAAACCATGACAGATTCATAAACCTGACCCTTGGGTTAAAGAGAGGTGGGGAGGTTCTAGACCAGAGCGATGCTCTCGGGTCTGTTAGGGATGCGCGGTCTATTCTCTGCCCCACACTGTACATATGCTGGGGAAACGGAAGTGTTACTGGAAACATCTTGTCTTTAAGCTTTTCAGTGTATAATAACTTGGTGTAGTATGCACGCTTTTAATCCTAGGCTGAGGCAGGTAGATCTTGTGAGTCCCAGGCCAGCCAGGGCTTTGTCTCACACAGTAAGAAAATGTGCATAATGGACTGGTAGGTGGCTCAGCAGGTAAAGGCGCTTGCCACAAACTGGTGACCCGAATGTGATCTCCAGGATCCACGTAAGAGGAAACTGATCCACAAATTATCTTCTAGCCTCCATACAAAGTGGCATGCATGTGCCTACACACATGCACTAATCCATAAATGTAAAAATTGCACACACGGTGAAAATAGAGGGTTAACAGCACCTTTTAAGGATTGTTATTTCATAGGAATGGTTACACTGGAATGGAACTTTTAGACATGGAATTGAGCCGTGTCTGGACATATTGCTAGGTTGACTGGAGGGACAGGGAGGCTCACAGGACGAGGTCTGCAGCACTACGCTGTTGAGATTGACATCCTGAGAACCCCTGCCGTAGGTGCATCTTCAGTGCTCATAGGAACTTCACATTTTAGTGTATAGATCTGAAGATAAACTTAGGAATGCTGTGCTTAGTGTGCTCTGTTGCTTTGTGTTTCCCTGTAAGCTGAGCATTGAGGGAATGCAGAATTTTAATTGTAACTTCGCCGGTACTTCTATCTAGAGGCCTGCTCCCATTTTTGTCTTCTACAAAATTTTTGTTGCCAAGGAAGACAGGATTACAGCTTTGTCTGACAGATTGAGATGGCGTGGTGTATTCTTGGTTATCAACATACTCATGTAGCGTGGGGTTTTAGATGGTGAATAATCACAATGTGGGGGCAAGCATGGTGCATACTGTGTAACCTCAGTTACCTGATGTGTGTACACTTGCAGCTGCATGTGGCTGGGTGACTGTTCTTGGCTTCTTGTGTTTTGTTTCCTGTAATGCACATGCTACACAATAAATAAAAGCAAGTTTAACATGGAAAAAAAAATGATTTTCAACTTCAAACTCTAACTTCAACCTCCGGGATCCAACTTTGGATAAACAAAATTCAATTTAGATAGCTTCCGGTACAGTAGAACTAGCATCTTTCCAACGCAGACCAAATCCACTGCACTTAACCATCCATCCACTTGGAAACGCAACAAAACCCATTTTAGGAAATGCCATCTAATTTTTTTTACTTTTGACTAAAGATTTGGATCTTTTCATTTCACTACATGAAAGAAAAAAAAAGACATCTCAACCTTAAGTCTTTAAAAAGTTTCAGAAGCTAGTCTGTTTTTTCCAATTATGCCATCTGAATATAAAACTACTAGTTTTCCCCCAATGAGATTATTAAGCAATTAACAGTCTATAGTCTGGCTAAACAACATGCTTACAGGTAAATTCTACCTCAAAGACCACACTATCAAACTTTTTAAAAATTAATCCTACCTACAAAACTCAGACATTAATATGACAAAACCACTAAAAAATCCAAAGCTAATTAAGGATACAAAACCAAGCCAACATCATAACACAAACTTGTCAGACTCTCTGTGGTTGGAGCTTGTGTGATAAATGAAAGCATAGTTCTGGCCCTACCTGGGTCGTGTTGTAGGGCTTTGCTTGTGTCTTGTATTTGCTTGGGAAGGGCGCTGCCTAGTCCTCTTCCCATCACCACACCTACACAGACTTGTTTGGCTGTGGCTCACCAAGCCTCCACCAACATACAGAGGCACAAATCTGTCACTTCCGTCCACATTACTCATATCCCTCCCACTTAACTGGTACACTGAAGAGATTCCCTTGACAAAGGTCTCAGTCTTTCAATCCTGCAGTTAGCTGCACACCCATGATGCACATCACCATTTGTAGTGTGATGCCCAGAGTGCCGAAATAGTACCAAATCTTAATCAGGAAACCAAAGATGCTCATCTCCAGGGATATAAAGGTAATTCATTCTCCATGTTTAATTAGTTTCTAAGCTGTGTTACAAGTGGGTTACTAAATAGTCAGATTACTAAATAGATCCAGAGCTCGATTGTCACATTTGATAATCTTAGTGCTGACATGACACTTTATATTCAGCCCCCACAGATGACAGAGCATCCTCTTTCCTATCTGCTGTATATAAGAAGATAAAAACAAGTCCTGGAAACTAGAGCTACAAGTCTTTTTCCTATGTGCAGTATGCTTGTTTCTATGGAAACCTGCCCCTGCCCCTAACACTCTAATGTCTATTTTCTGGAGACTTAATTTCAAAAAGAATCTGTGTGTAAATCTATGATGGTCTAGGATTGTGGACTCGAATTAATTTACAAGTCAAGTTGGTAGGCATCATTATTAAGTAATAGCCAGGAAAGCTTCCTGGTAGACTGTGGAAAACATAGAACTTGAATTACTGCAAAGTCATCAGCTCTTTTGGTTTTTCATGTGGCAGCCATTTGGGGTGTTCTGTGTTTCATATTTTCATTTTCCTCATTTAAGAGGCACAGAAAAGGTTTAGATTTCATTTGTGTGTGCAATATGTAAGTGTTGTTGCTGAAACTGTAGACTTAAAGCTCAACCACATTGGGAGCATAAAAAGTGCAAGTTTCAGCTGCCGGGGTGCACCTATAGAGACAGCATGGCTTTAGCCATTAGAATGCAACATCCATAACTTTATTATACAACAAAGGGCCTTAAACTCAAGTATGATCAGAGATGAACTCAAATCTGGCTCATTTGAAACTGGGGAAATGCCTAACATTTTCAATAAGAATACAGAGTGAATGCCTGCTGTTCTTATTACAGACCTGCATGACTTGCTTTAGAAATCATACAAGTTTTCATCTTTCATGTACGTATCTATTATTTATCTGGTCATAACTCAGTGAACAGAATTCAATCACTGAGCAGATTAAAGGTTACACAGAATTATATGCCAGCAGGCAATTACAAGTAACTAATGAATGCATAGTGTTTACTATAGTTGAAGACATTTTCTGGTGAGCTGGAACTCTGAAGATGATATTTACAGGGTGATGTTTAGGGACATAAGATAAATGCAGAGGATCAGAAAGAGAGACAGTCATAATTCATAAGGAAATGCTCCAAATTAGGTGAACTGTTCTCAAAATTCAGGAGTATTTCCAAGGATTCCGGGGTGAAGCACTACCCCAAGATTTTTGGTTTTTGAAAAGAAAAGTTAGGTCTTACTTACAGAGTTTAGTATTTTCTTTTGACTTTTCATGTGGATAATTTTTACAAATACAAACATTAATAAAAATCAATGATTGTATTTTAGCCAGTCTCCAGAAAGAAATAAAGGAAAGGAGAAAGAAAAGAAGTTCTAGAAAATAGAAAATAAGGATAATATTTGGGAAGCTCAGGTAGAGCAGATGCTAGGAAATTAATTGTGCATTATTAATTCTGGGAAGTGATAACTTGACTTTTGATTTCACAGATTTGATATGCAAATTTATCAAAATATTTCAAGTTAAGGATTTGCCGACTGGCTACAAATTAAGCAGAGGCATGGGGAAGTCTTTCAGTCCAGTCTAATTTCTCAAGTCTAAGATGAGTGTGGACTAAGATGTGCATTTGCCAAACTGCTCCTTATGAAATGGAGCTTTACACAAAGAGAATCCCAGATGAGGAGTTAACCTGATGCCATAACGATATTCAAATAAATGTTACTCCTCCTTCTCAACATTAAAATAGTAGAAAAGTAAGTCTTCAGGAACAGGATGTTAAGAAGAGTCTTCTGGCTGTATCATTGCAATAGTAGAATTCTTATGCTTGTACTTTTCTTGCTACTCTTGACTATATAATGTAGTTAAAACATCAGATCTGTGGGTTTTGACAATGGAGATTCTCACCTGAAGATTTAGTCTGTGGGAACCACAGATATTGATTAACAATGGATTCTGAAATACATTTTTTTTTTCTGGACTGAAGAGTGTAGTTTGGGAAACGGCTACTGCTGAAATCTCTGCAGGTAGGTCCCTTGCTCATATGTGTGTTTACCTCTTGTTTGAGTTCTCAGGAACCTCTCATCATCACATGTGCTTCTCATTCTTTGCTTTGAATCATGTGGACTTAAATCAATACTGTAGGGATTTTCATTCCATAAAGCACAAAAATAATGTGATATGAGAAATGCATATCAAAACTGAAAAATAAAACATATGCTTCTCTGAAGTTGTAGTGTTCACTAACAATGACTTCGGTTTTCCATAGATATCAAAAATGCATAAAAACAAACATAATGAAAGAGAACTTTCCCAAATGAATGGAGTTCCACCAGTGACCATCAAGGCACTGGTAAAGGTAGGGAGATGGGCGGTGATGCTAGATCTTAGAGAGCACCCACTACAACAAATGGGCGTCAATGCGCAGCCAACACAGTCCCTGACGAACGTAGTGGACAAGATTGGTCATGCTGCTGTGCTGGGTCAGAGGTCCCATCAGTGTATCCAGATCGCCAAAGAATTCTGAAAATCAGAGCAGTACTTGGTCAAGCCTTTGAAATCATGGAACTATGTACCAGACTAAAAAAGCTCTAGTTAATATCACAATCACAAACATTGAAAGATTTATTCATTTTTTCATCCACGTATCCTTTTACTCTTTCATTCAGCCAAAATTAGGCAACCAAAATTATCTATCTATCTATCTATCTATCTATCTATTCATCCATCTTTCCATCCATCATTATGAAATTTATATATACTTTATGTGTGAATTACACACACACATTATAATATATTATATATATAATTAGTATATACTTATTAAACTCCAAAAGTTTGACAATACAATGTTTGTGTCATTGTGATTAGTGAAACAGAACTCATTTAAATCTGTTAATTCATGGTAAGCATTTTTTCGATCACTATATCCTTTCTCAAACAGCATGTTGTAAAAATGCATTGCTATCCTATGAAGTTTGTTACATGATCACACACACACACACACACACATATATATATATATACTTTGCTACATATTTATGTAAATGCATGAAACTAATATTTATGTATGTAAAATGTACATAAAACACATAAATATAGTTTAATATTTTATACAATATTTTATACCTTATATATTATTATTATTTTTATGAAAGCTCTCTAATGCAATAAATAGGTCCTGATAAGCATCATTATTTCTCTAAAGTAATTATGTTTTTATGTATATGCTATTAAATTGAAAATATACTTTCTTTTGGTCCAAGTGAACTTTTTTTTTTTTTACTTTTATTGGCATAGTATAGAAAGCTCCAGTGAACCTGAGCACCAAATTATGGTCATTGACATTCAAAGCTAAATACTAAGTTAGGAAGTTTTGCTACTGATTTCATTTGGGGTAGAAAATGACCTGCAAGTATCCAGCACATGACAACTTCTACCAAGCTTCTGTCTGATTTAGGAAATGGGATAGTCTTGAGGCTACATTACTAACTACTTACCTGTATGACTAAAGTGTTAGAATGTCTGCCTTTGGGGAGGGAAAGACTATATGATGTCTGAAAATTCCCTAGGCATCCCTTTGTTTCACTTGGCTTGTGTGACACCTTGTCCCAAGAGGGTTCACTGGCATTTTTTTTCTTGTTACCTTCCCACAGGAAAGGAGGCCCCACGGTTCCATAAGAAACCAGCCTGTACTGGATGAGGATGAGGAATCCAAGTCCAGGGCAGGGGTGTGACTGGAAACTATCCAAAGTGCCTGAGATGCTCTTCTGCATTCTTGAAAATTCCATGCATGAATTACATGTACTTGATTGCTCAGAAGTGATAATTCCCTGAACAAAGCATTTATTTATGTTATATGTAACAGATGGGCTCCTTCTCCAGCTAACAACTTCGTTTGATTATGTGATATTTTTTAACCTGGGCAATATAATAAAAGAAACTTTTCCCAACAAAGGGATAAATTACTTGTGGTATCTAAAATATTTTCTTTGGTAATACAATACTAATGAAAATATTAAAGAATAGTCATTGCTGAATGAATGGGACCCTTATGTGAGCTAACACGTTCTCTGACCATTCTGTGAAAATCTGCCTTTGGCATTTTAAATTAGACTGTCAGGTCACCATTTTAATGAACACTTCAATGGAGTAATATATGTGGCTGGAGCAGGTAGGGAGTAGGGCCTCTTGATCAAAGGGCAGAGGACATCATCAGTCCTTTGGCCTGTTTCAGCACCAAAACTTTCTGTAATAGGTTCTCTACAGCTGAAGGAGTGGGCAGGCAGTGGCATGGATGGAGGCTTTCTACCAAAAGAGCCAAGACTGCCCATATCTATAACACAGCTCTCTGTGAAAAAGTCTTAAGTACAGTTGTCTGAGAAGGATTTAGAATTCCTCTCTAAGGAGAGGCTTCTGATTTATGTCATTTCTATCTCTATAAGGTAGATGTTAGAAGAGTCATCAAATCTAAGCACGTCATAAATACATGTGTGCAGAACTAAAGACTGAGCACAAAATTCCAAATTAGAGTCTCTTCCTTGTCCACTGAGAAGCCCAGTGGCAGCATCTCCAGCATGTGTTCTCTCTTTTGGTACAGTGACAGTGTTGTTTTGATTCAATATTAGGCAGAGAATTTAGCAACTTCTTGGCAGGCTGCGCTAATGACAAGATTAGCACTATTTCACCCTGGCGTCAGCACAGTCATCACACTGCTCTTGGAAAGTTCTTCAGTTAATTTAGAAGAAATTGCTTCAACAGATTTTGAAAGTGAATGCAATTTTAAAAGGAAATCCATAAATATTGAACCTCCCTCCAAATACCAATACAAAATAAGACAGATTAAAACCAGATAAACCAGAAATATCTCTAGATGCCTATTCCTTGTGCTCACAGTTGTAGAGCTTTTTTGGGGGCTAGTTGTCTAGGCAAGTTGTATATTGGTTTCCAGAAGTCTAGGAAAAAAAAACTATGTAAAAATTGCCTTTATTCAGATAACAGAATTTGAGCTTTTCACCAAAGGTCTCTAAACACCTACTACTAAATGTGCTTTCTAGATAGGTACAGTAGCTTATTGGTTTAAATTCTGCTTCTAGAATCATAAAATTTGACAAAGTATCTGCTGTTTCTATCAAACTTAAAGCACTCTGATAACAGTGGTAGCACATGCCTTTAATCCCAGCACTCTGGAGGCAGAGTTAGAGAACAGCCTGGTCTACAGAGCAAGTTCCAGGACAGCCAAGGCTACACAGAGAAACCCTGTCTCATAAATGAGAGAAAGTGAGAAACAGAAAGATGAGAGAGAGAGAGAGAGAGAGAGAGAGAAAGAAAGAAAGAAAGAGAGAGAGTACTGTGATACAATGGACAAATTTTTAGCCTTAAATATCTTTAGAAATAAAATAAGGGCAAATGATGAGACAGCCAACAGCAAATATCGTAGTACCTAAGATATAGAAATCAGTGTACAAACAGATATAACTACATGTGTATATTCTCAGGAGTCAGTACAGGTCGATAGCTTGGTTCAGAGTCAATGTCTCAAATTATGAAATAAGCTTTGGTAGCTATAGTAGAGTGTGTGTGTGTTGTATATACACATGTGGATTTCTATGTTTACTCAGTTGTTAGGGATGCACATGTGTTAGTGGAAGTCAGAGTTTTTCTCTGTTACTCTCTCCCTTCCTCCCTCTGTCTCTGTCCTCTCTCTCTCACTCTCTCCCTCCCCCCCCTCTCTCTTTGTGTGTGCATGTCCTATATCTCTTCCTGTTCATTGGAAATTCATATATTTGCTCAGGAACTAGCAAAACCCATGTCCACCCCAAGCAACCAAGATTGTGAAGGAGGATAATTGCTCCCTGTTGCTAGACATATTTCTATTACTCTATCCTGCTTGTTACCTCTTTCATGGTTGATTCTCATAGATCTGCATAAGTTTCCACCTTGTTTGCAATTGGCCATTCTGTAATTAATGGGCCAGAAAGAGCCACAGCAAATGAATTGCTATAGTAAGAATGTGGTTTTAGTTTTATTTCTTAATGATATTAGGTTGGTGGGGTTTTATTTTGAGTCTAAATGATGGCTGAGGTCACAGATGGCAGCACAAGTCATCAATGATTATTGAGTTTGTGAAGCAGGGTCTCCTTTGCATTTGTTCTGTAACAAATCTCATGTGTTCCCATAAATAGGGCCTTGATCCAAATCCTAGCTGATGTTTAGTCCTTACTTGCAAATGCAAATTGTGTTGTTATATATTCGTCTTGAGCTGGTAAGTGTAATGAAGGTACATGACCTTAATTCCACCTCACCTCTCAAAAAATAAATAGAGGCCAACAGGATCTTAATTTTTGAATCACTCCTTTTGCCTTAGTGACTATTCCTCTACATTGATTCTAGTCACTGAATAAAATTCTGAAAATATCATGTGCTGATACATTACAAGTCTTAAAGGAGAATAAATATTTTGGCCTTGAATCACTCTAAATGTAAAAAAATAGGTCACCATGTCAGTCCTAAGCTAACTTTCTCTCACCAAAGACATAGAAATCAGAAGAACTGAATAATATATGGCTATCGGGTACAAGGGACCTAGTCCTTCAAAGCACAAGTGACTGCATCCTCATCCTTAAGCGAAGAATAGAAGAGATAATCATACCTTTGTTGTCTCTTGTCAGTTTGTCAGCCATATCCCAGTGTTCATAGCCCCGAAGCACATTACTGGTGATATTGACATGGCTAGCAGCCATGTGGTGGATACGTTGGGGGATGGTGACAGGACCGTTGTTACAGTTCCCCATTGTGTCGATAGGAGAGGCATTGTTAAGAGACACTGGGGATGGAGTATTCCTGGAGAATGGAAAGACAGACCAGGTTAAGTTGGTAACAAAGAATGGTAGCAGGGTTTGGGGTGCATGGAACATCTCTTGTCACAGTGAAATCTCTTAAGAATATCACTAGCTAGAGTGAAGTTTAGTGTGATAAAGATACACATAGCTTCAGGTGATTGCCCACATCCCAGTGACTCTTCTGAGACAAGATCCTAAAACTCTGATCAACATCATAGTTTTATTCAGAGGCTCTAGTGTAGCTGGAGCATATTGTCACTTTAGACCTAAACCATCTGACTAACCCACGCAAGGCTATAGGGCTGGTCCTAGAATAAATCACCTGTGTTTATTTTCTAACTTGAAACACTGAAGACCTCCTGTCTCTAACAACTGGACAGCCCTCTGTGTACACTTCTGTTTTGTTTTAAACCAGAAAGAGGAAGCAGGAGAGGAATAGGGAGCGGGAGGGAGAGAGTCAGTTGAGTGAATCCTTCTCTAGTATTAATACTGCTTACAAATATATCTCTTAGTTTGAATGTATATGACATGCTGCAATGTTGAGAAAGAAACAGCTCAGAACTGTGATACTTATTCTACCTCTTCAGAATGGCTACTGGCAGTTGGAGAACATGATGTGCAATATTGGTCTGTCTTCAAAGTGTTTTGTGAAACCACAGTAACATTTGTCACAAATACAGTTGCCACAATAAGTCAAGTGCACTTCGTAAAGGCCCCTTAAGGTGCAGTGTTTGAGAAGCTAGAAAGAAAAGACTTTGACTATCTACTTAGGATTTTCTAAGATGTGCAAAGGAGATGGGCTATTAATTGGTGATTGTTTACCTTCCTTCTGGTTTATAAAGAGGAGTCTTCAAAGTCCTTACTTTTGACAGTTCCACTGTTTGGACACATTTTTGTTGAGTTCTTTAACATCAGTAACAACGAGTTACCTGTTGGCTACACACAGCATGGAGGTAATTTGTTTTCAGGTCCTGACCTTAGGATAGCTCCAGGTAGACTTGCCTAAAGACAAGCCTGAATGAATGAGCAGTGTCCTAGGCATGACAGCAAGATCTACACACCAGTTGTAGGGAGCCTTTCTTCAGCCACACTTTGAGCAACTTCCCGAACAGATGTATCCACTTTGGGCAGGGCATTTTAAGGGAGTAAAAGAAATCGGCAGCACTATGTGGTGACACATTCCTATAGTTGCAGAAGCCTGAGAGGCTCAGAAGTGAACGTTGTTGAGGATAGGCATTTAAAACTAACTAGTACAGGCAATAAAGCCAGATCAAGGCTCTTAGGAAAAAACAAACACATAAACAACAGAAAGGAGGGAAAACTATATTTAAGAGTCTACATGTGGATTGTAGGCCGGTTTTCTTTGCTTTATGTCTAAAAGCCACTGATGAGTGAGTAGATATGATATTTGTTTTTCTGGGTCTGGGTTACTTCACTGAATATGATGTTTTCTAGATCTATCCATTTGGCTGCAAATTTCAAGATGTCATTATTTTTTTTTCTGCTGTGTAAATGCACCACATTTTCCTTATTTATTCTTTGGTCAAGGGACATTTAGCCCCAGAGAACCTAGACAGCAATTAGGACCCTAAAAGAGACATACATGGATCTAATCTACATGGGAAGTAGAAAAAGACAAAATCTCCTGAGTAAATTAAGAGCATGGGGACCATGGTAGAGGGTTGAAGAGGAGGGGAGAAGAAAAGAGGGGAGCGGAGAAAAATGTATAGCTCAATCAAATCAATTTTTAAAAAAAAGACAAAAAAAGAGTTTACATGTTTGAAGGAACCTCTTCACCATTGCAGACCATCATCACAGAGCCCTATATCATGCTCCAAACCCTTACCAACTTCTATTATTGACAACTTTGCATCTCCCCAGGAGCTGTGTTTCTCAGTCTACGTATGCTCAAAGAATAGAGGCACATGCATTTGACTGGGAAATAGGTCACATATAACAAGATGCTGAAGTGATATTGACAAGTCCCACGAACAACTGCATCTGAAATCCTCTTCTTCAGATACATAAAGATTGCTTCTACAGTCATGAGAGAAAGTTCAGGTATTTTTGCCAATGGAGTCTAATCTATGGTGTGCTCTAGTCTTGGTAGGAAGGTAGATCTTCAAATTTGCTATGTATTTGTGTGGTCTAAGAACATGTGAGGGTTTTTCCACCATGTTTATGATTTCTAAAATAGTTTCCTGCTTCTCCATAGCATGATTTATTTTCAAAACAGGGATAGAATATAGGAACTCCCAAGCCAAGAAACATTAAGAAGCAGGGCTACTTAGTGATATAAAAATAAAATTCTTTGTCATCATAGGTCAGACAAGCTATGTTATAATCTCTTTCTTTAGTGATTGTCATTAAGTCTTAAATGTTAGTTTATAGCTAGAAATACAGACATTCTCACTCACAGATGCAATGAGTAGAAGCATGGTTAATACAGGCTAAGGAGGAAAAGATGGAAGAATCTGAAAACTGGTCCAGAATCTAGTTATTTACATATGAGAAATAAGTTGTAGTGTTCTAAACACAGTAGGACAAGTATAATTTAATGAGAACTTGCAATATGTTCTTTTAAGGAGAAGAATTCTAAAATTACCAGCAAACAGAAGTAGAGCATATTTAGGAACATGAAATTCTGTATATCCTGATGTGATCATTATATATATGATGTACATGTATCATCAGATCAACACATTGTCTGTCCCCTTGCTCTCCCTTGACCTCATGGGGCACATGCTTTTTCCCATGTCTCTTTGCTTGGAATTTTCAGTGTCAGATATTTCACGGCCTGATCTACTATCCTTTGCCAAAAACTTATTCAAGATTGTGCCATTGCTTTTCTTTTGGCCCCAGTCAATTTTTTGTACCTCTTTCTCTTGTTTTAGTTTCTTCCATGCTATTAATCATAAACTAAACTAATGTAATAAAACTGTAATAAATTGAAGAAGACAGAAAGACCTACTATGCTCATGGATTGGTAAGATTAATCTTGTGAAAATGTCCATCCTCCCAGAAGAAACTTACAGAAAAATGTAATCTCCACTGAAATTCCAATAAATTCTTCATAACAATTGAAAAATAATCATAAATTTCATTTAGAAACACACACACACAGACCAAGATAACCAAAGCAATAAAGGAACTGCTGGAGTTAGCATCATTCCTGATTTCAAATTATACTACAGAGATATAGCAATAAAAATAGCACGATACTGGCATAAAATTTCAGACACATTGATCAATGTCTGAATTGAGGACCCAGATATAAGTCTACACACCTAGGGCCCTTTGAGTTTTGACAAGGAAGCCAAAAATACACACAGGAGAAAAGGCAGCATCTTTAACAAATTGTGTTTGTCAGACTTGATAGTTCCATGTAGAAGAATGAAACTGAAATATTGGATATTTTTAATTATTTTTCTCTTCTAACAGAACAGAACACACAAACAGGGACTAGGATTTTCATCAATTTCATCCTATGCTATATCACAGCATTCTAGATCGTTGTCTGGCATATAATGTGTTCAAAGAATACCAATTGAATTTCCTTATTTAGTATCCATCATAAAATGCTCGGCAACATAGAAAGGAAACAATCTGCATTGCTGTAATTGATATTTGTAAATGCACTTTCAGAGTGTTTGTTATACTATAAGTGCTTGGCAAATGAAACAATGAATGGCCCCTCATTTTAAAGAAACATAAGGAAGCTAGAGAGATATTCAGTGGGGAATGTGCTTACCCTGTGAGCTTAAGGAACTGAGTTCAGATCCCAATAGTCACTTAAAAGGTAAGCATAATGGCTAGCACCCATAATTTCAGTGCTGTGAAGTCGTGATCTGTAGATTTCAGGGACTCATTAGATAGCCAGTCAGGGAACTCCAGAGTCAGTAAAAGATTCTTTCTTTAAAAAATAAAGCTTCAAGTGATTAGAGGAAGATCACTGATACTTGTAGTAGGAGCGGTAGGCTGCATTCCCACCCAGCTCCATACGGCTAGCTTTACCCGAAATAACTACACAGAAACTGTATTCTTTTAAACATTGCCTGGCTCATTAGTTCCAGCCTCTTATTGGCTAACTCACACATATTGATTAACCCATTTCTAATAATCTGTGTAGCACCATGAGGTGGTAGCTTACCACGAAAGATCTTAACCTGCATCTGTCTTGGAGAGGAGAATCATGGCAACTGCCTGACTCGGCTTCTTTCTCCCAGCATTCTTTTCTGTCTACTCCACCTACATAATTTTCTGTCCTATTAAAGGGCCAAGGCAGTCTCTTTGTTTAACCAATGAAATCAACGCAAAACAGAAGACTCTCCCACATTTCCCCTTTTTCTGTTTAAACAAAAAAGACTTTCCCACATCAGATACTGATCTTTGGTCTCCACAATTGTGCGTACATGCTTATACACATGTACATACACATATGCTACACACATGCACATCCTGTTTCAGTGAAGGGGAAAAACATTATTAGTTGGCAATCTAGAACAAGTCCAGACTAAGAGCTGTAATATTTTTGAGAGCAAGATTGGTTATGCCTTATAGCTTTAAGAGGTAATGAGACTAACAATAACTATGACAGCAGCCTTAGTCACTGTTGTCTTGTTGCTGTTTTTTATGTTTTTTAAATCAGGGCACTGAGCATAGATCTTTAAAATTAATTATTATTATCACTAGCCTCCTGCCAACACAGATGTTTGTCTTGCCATTGTCTTAAAGACTGGAGAAAAGACTTCAAGGAAATCAGCTTCTTCTTGGGGGCCATGCTGCAAATTGCACAGAGCATCAGAGATTGATGATAGACCTAATTTCTTCCAAAGGCCTTTCTATGTCAGAACAACCATGCTACCTCAGTCTTCTCTGTGCTTGACTAAAGATTCCATCTGACACACGCCCACTTCTATCATCTTTGTGTCTGTATTAGTTTACTTTCAGTGCTCTCCACAGATTCCTAAGTTTTTTTTTTCATACTACTATTGCCTTTCCCAAGTTTGTATGTGGTGTTGAGGCAGTTTTAGTTGATGTGGATGGTCTTTGCATGACAACCAAAGTTCTTGCTCAAACAAGTAAAAAAAAAATTATTTTCTTTTTAATTCCTTCAACATAGTACTCACCACTCACATGTCTACTGAAAAGCATTTAGGGAGTCTTCAAATGAGTTTCTAATTTCAAATTCCAATTGTTACCCCTGTCTTATTTCTTTTTGTTATCTCTCTGTAACATTTGAGATGGTTGTCTAGTTCTTTTAACCTCTCTATGTAATGACTTCCAGAACTCTGTCAAGGATCTGTAAATCTGGCCCAACTGTTTCTATGTGGCTTGTGAATTAGTGGTGGTTGGAAAGGACAAGCAGTTTCAATTGATTTGATGAGAAAGAAGACTAAGTTTGAAATACTATTAAACTATACACACACACACACACACACACACACACAGAGTTGTATTTCAAAACTTATACAAATATTTTTGTTATTATATTTTTAATTTGAACAGGAAGTTTGTTTCCTCTCCTCTTTTCTTTCCCATAATTTGACTTGTTTATTCTTCTGGATTTACAAATCCCAAAATAGGAATTACCAAGCCCTTCTCTTTTCCCCTACTACTTTTCTGGACATTTTTCACAGTCACAACTGAGACAAACCTACTCTCAACTGCCTTTTCATCTCTCATCTTTCCATGTGTTTTCCTGTGACAGCCTCATGCAAGAGTAACGTGGTGAGCAGCACCTCTGGGCAGTTCCCTCCCCAAATCACTAGCCAGGTGAGGAGGCTTTTAAGTCAGGGTGTTGCCCCTGGAACATGCTATGAGAGTCTGTTGAAGGAGCACACCATTCTTATTAATTGGGAAGCCAGGGTATTTATCGGCTTGAGATAAGAAGGCCAAACACCCAAACTCTTCCTATAGGTCTTCCATTAAACTTTTGCTTATACTTGTAATTTCTCTTCAGTGAACTGTGTTCTTCTGTGATACAGAGATCATATGGACTTCATCTTGGTGATCCCATCTGTCACACAGGACCTTGTGTGGAACCAATGGATTTGAAGTAGTTGCTGAATATGTGTGACATCCTTCCTATGTGATTATTTCAAAACATGACTATTAACTAAAGGAAATGCAGACTGAAGCTCCTTGAGAAGCATTTAATGAGTCTTTTCATATGACCTCACAGGCTTAGAATGTATTTTGAGTTCTTCCATTTCAGAAAAAAAAATCCCAGCGATTCTTTAAAGGCTGTTTACCTGACCTTACCCTTGCTTTATTCTGTAGTCAGAGAAAATAGCTTTCTCTGGGCCTCTCAATGGTTATTTCTATTTTCTGAACTTTCAGAGAGAGAGAGAAACATCTTTCCTTTATGTTTGTCAAGAGTAAGACCTAATTCAACAATTGGAGCAGCACTTCCTTTCAGCACAGTAATTGCACTGATGTGTAGGTTTTAATGGATCTGTTCCCTCACTCTGATGGTTTTATGATCTCAAAGCAGAGGTCACTGGCCCATTGCTTTTGGAGCATACTTTGGAGATACTTATAAAGTGACAGTAAAAGCTATTTTACTCATGAGGAAGGCATTTTGATCAGAGGTGCAAGATTTTTAATATGACAAAAATGGTAAAACCAGTAATAGCAGGCTCATTGTGAATGTGCCCACTGACATACTTTTTCTTTCCCATACTGGTAGAAAATGGGCTTGGAAGGGATGGGACACTTTTTGAAACTAGAATTGACATGGCTAGTCAGGAAAGTTTGCAAAGGTAAATGATGGAGTTGAAGTGGGATTCATAATGGCTCTCTATAAGGGTCATCTCCTCTGTGGTCCCAGTTGGCATAAGACCTTACCCCTATTATTCAGAGGGAGAAAGACAAAACTAGAAGAAGAGGGGTCCATTTTGTTTAATCAATGAGATGTATGCAGCCTCAGGTCTAGAGCAAAAGTCTCCTTCAGACTCTCATTGTAGTGTTGTGAAGTCTAGGGAAGGAGCCTAAGCAGATAGGGTTCTAAATAAGGCTACATATAAGTCTGGGAACGTCCATGAGGTCTTACAGCAGCATCAGAGTACATCCTTTTATATTTAGGTCGAGGTGTTTTAGTATTGATCTAAAAATCTTCATGAAGACCCAGATTATTGACTATGTACCTTCACATTTTCAACTCTATTATTCCTTAGGTTTTAGTAAATATCACTTGCCATATATCCATGAATATTCCATTCACTTTTCATTACCAAGTGGATCATTGACAAATCATTGCAGTGGATTTAACTTTCTGCCACCTCCCAGAAATGGCATGTGACTTGCTATTTCATTAGCAGATATTTTATGGTCATAATTTAGTTTATAGATCTTAAAGGAACCACATCATTTGAAACTTTTTTTGTCTCTCCAACAGCTGAAATTTGGCTAGAATTGTGTGTGCACAAAAAATAACTGCTGTCTTGAAATTGTCCTTCACTCTTGAGCAATCAATGCAAAATATGTGGGGTCTATCCAATCATTCATTTTCATGAAAAAGCAATTTTTGGTAGGATACTTACTTTCCATTGCCTACCCAAGGAGATGGTATCTGAGCAACTTTTGAAGCGTTTTGCTGAAAGAGAGAGAGAGGGGGGAAATAAGGACATCTATTTTGTGTTTATTAATTCTGAAACAGATGTAAGTGTGATTTAGAGTACATTAATATTGATTGCAGCATTTTGGGATGCAGAACTTGGATGTATGTGCACATCAGCACACCACGACACACACTCGATGAAAATAGCTGGTTAGGATAATCAGTGGGCTCCAATCAGGACCATGAAAGTCACTTGATGAAAGATCTTATATACTAAAAGGCCCAGTGAAATCAGACTCAGTTCTCCAAGAAGTGGTTTAATTATCCTCATCTGAAATTTATTCTGCAAAACAAGTCCTTCAGAGAGTACAAGTAAGCTTTTCACCTTTAACTTTAGTTGCAAGCTTTTGGATACAGGTTTGACTGTAATGTCTGATAACTAAGGAAGATGTCAGAGCCAAGCAACACATTTTTTTTGCTTGTTTGTTTTCAGGACTCATTGTGATTAGTGGTCTTTACATGCAAATAAATGTTCATGGTTGGCGGTTTTCTCTGTTTAGCAATGCAACTGGTCCAGGACTGCATTGCAAAGGTAGTTAGAACTCAAAACCTTTTCTTGTTTCGCTGACAGAATCTGGCTGATTTAAAGCACTGGCTTTCTAGGGGGGTGTTTTTGTTGTTGTTGTTGTTTTTTTTTTTTTTATCTGGTTAGAGCCTTGTGGATCAGAGAAAACCCTGATATTCAGAACACCACCACCATGACAGGGCAGGGATCAAGCTCCTTGTGACAAGAATCTGAGCCAGGTCTGTTCTTGGCCATTGGTGCCAGACTGTGTGTCTTCTACTGCCTTCTGGCCTCCAGTCCAGCCCCCTTTGCAAAAGGAATATTTGAGAAAGAGAGAGAGAGAGAGAGAGAGAGAGAGAGAGAGAGAGTCACCACTTTCTAGAATCCAATAAGACTTCAGTGCTACCTTGGTGTCACAGAAAGCTAGACATAGTGTGCATTCTGAAGACTTGAATAAATGAGCACTGCACATCCACAGGCAGGTGGGTTACTTAATACCTGCTTGATAGTTTCCAATTCCCTGACAAGGCACGGAGGGCAGATACTAGAAGAGTAGCTATCAGGAAGATGACAAAGCCAGCATCATGAGAATGACTTGGAAACTGGCTAGAAATGCACATTCTCAGGCCCTATCCCAGGACACGTGTTTGGGGCATGGGACCTGGCCATCTGGGAATGTTGGATGTCGAATGAAATTTAAGACCCATCTTTCTACTGTACACTGTGAGAAGGTAGACTTAAGACAGGACCAGAGAACTATTGTATGTGATCCCTTTCGCCCACATAAGCCCTAGCTTTATGGCATTCTATCCATACCACATAGTCACTAGGGATCTTGCTCATGTTTTCAGATGGGTCCCAGATGATTCAGACAGACACTAGTACTTACAGGATATTTGCTGCAAGGTCATGACATAGTTCACTTCAGATAACCGCTAGGTGAAATGTGGCCAAGAGGTCTCATGTACTTGGCAAAAAATCATTTTCCACATGGGCCAAAACGAAGGAGAAGTAAGCCACCTCAATTTTCAGTTGTGGCCAGTAGTAGTAGACAAGTGCCATATTGGAGCACGGAGTAGCCAAGCTTAGTGGCACGCTCCTGCTTGGATTTTTACGTGGGTTCATTCCCAAATGTTGGCATTGTGTTTTGTGGTTACCTCTCTTGCTCATTTGTAAATTGAAACAAAAACAAAAACAAACAACCTCAGTTCACTAGAGGATGATTTTGTCCATTTGTTTTCTTTGGTATCCAACAGAATCAAATGCCTTAGATGGAAACTACAGCACTCCGAGGTTTTCAGTGAGCAAAACACTTAGAGAAGCATAGAGAGATGTCCATACATTGTCAGTGTAGCTATGGTGACTTTTGTCCCTGCTGAAGGATTTCTTAGATGGTCTTTTTAATTTTTTGTTTATTTATTTATTTATATTTATTTATTTATTTATTTATTTTTGAGACAGGGTTTCTCTGTAGCTTTGGAGCCTGTCCTGGAACTAGCTCTTGTAGACCAGGCTGGGCTCAGACTCAAAGAGATCTGTCTGCATCTGCCTCCTGTGTGCTGGGATTAAAGGCATGCAGCACCACCAACCAGCACAGGCCTTTTTAAGATGAGAGATTAGTTACACCCACAGACACAAGTTATGATCACCTTGATGGCAGGCAGAATGCATCTCCTCTAATTGCAGTCAAGAGGCTGTTATAGGCCTTCAGCATTGCTGCACCTTCTCACTTGGGAATCAGAAGACTGTGGCCAGCTGGAGTAAAAGGGGGCAGGCCTGTGGCAGGCAGTATCTGTCTTCCCTTAGTCATCTGACATCTGCTAACATGCCCAGCATATTTCATTCGGGTTTTGATCACCCTTTACCCACAAATCATACAAAATAAGAATTACCTTAAAATATTCCATCAGTGATCTGGAGTACTTCATAGCATGATCCTTTTTCAGCTTAAACATCCTCAAATAGAGAAGTGACAAGCATCGGTAGCTGCATGAAGAGAAGAGGATTCAGTTAGCAACAGCGCCTTAAGAAGACTGCACTGCAAAATACACATTCATATTTTGCAGTCATTCATCTGATCTCAGTTTCAGGAACATGTGTAAATAAAGACACTTAGTAAATGAAGTGGAATTATTTCAATCCCATTTTGATAAGGGTATAAATTAAGGGGGGAGTAGACGTTCAGTCAGTGACTGAAGAAATCCATTAGTTATCCTTTAACAGTTCACTGGAAAGCCAGAATAATCATCTGGAATAAGCTGCTTAAGTTGATGCAGCATGTTCGCATCCTGCTGCAGTTTCAGCACTTTTCTTGCGGCCTCGTGAAACTCACCATAATACTGCTAGCTTTTTGTCCCCATCAGAAGCCAAGGGGCTTGCAAAGTTCTTCAGCCTCATTGCATACCTTTGAAGAAAAAAAAGACATACTCAAGTGACATCTTGACCTTTCAAAATTCTGATTACCCAAATGACTTAGACTCTCCGCTTTTTCTTTAAGGCACAGGTCAGACTGGTCCTTTCTAAAAACCATATACAAAAGGGTAATCCATACAGCATAATGGGACCTGATGTGACATCAAGAACTGAACTCTACAAAAGACAGTTTAATCATGGGTTCATGTTCTAGAATAATGCTGTAGAATATCCTCGAGTTTCTGGCTATGTATGAATGTTGGCTGGCAAAATATTGTCTCTATGAGCTTGCTAGGTAAACAGTATTTGTTTTCTATGCAAGGTAAGCAAGTATGTCCGTCTCAGTTCACTTTATGACAGATGAGGAAATAATAAAGAACCACGTCTGACATTCACTAGGGAGATCTCAATCAAGTAAAATATTCTCTTCTAATGGCTCAAACTTTATATATGTTCTCTTATAAAAATGTGTGCATGCATGCATGCATGTTTGGTGTGTGTGTGTGTGTGTGTCTCTGTGTGTGTGTGTTTTGAAGGACTGATTTCATACCATTTTTAAGTCTAAACAACCCTACTTTATGTGGCTTGTATATTTTGCCTTTTCATTTTCTTTAATTATCACTGTTCCATGATGCTGTGATAAAAGATCAAAAAGTTCTCTTTGCTTTTTTTTTCTTCTAGTTGAGCACAACTCATTCTGAGCATTCAGTCTTGAGAAATCAATTCATTGCATAAAATCATTGTCTAAGCTTTAATGCAATTTCACAGGTACTTATAGCAGAATAAGTAATTGAGTTCACTGTAGCAGAAAAAAAAATTGAAGTACACATGCAGGCTGTGTGGGTTAGCCCTCATTTATGGAAGGCAATAGAGAGCCTATCATATCCTCTTATTTGTTACTTATAACAGCCTCTCCAGAGCACCAGGGGCCCTGGCTCATCCCCACTCAAGACTTTGAATTTTCTCAGCATGCTATCTGCTCTGCTTTCATGGTAACTTCTCAAAATCTGTTGAAAGAACGTTTTCAGTAATGGGACTTATATACTTGATGTGGCTGCTTTCCATTGTTACATGGCAAGAAGTGGTATTTTTATAATGTAATATATCTAACTTTCTTTGACAGCTGTATTACTGAAATGTCAAGTCACTGTGGTGCATTCTTGTTTTCACAAATACATTTCTATTATAGATTCCCAGGACTAAGAACAACTCTAATTATTTGAAATAAAAAACAGAATTCTCCCTCTATAACCAATGTATTGTTGGGAAGAGAGCAATAAAAATCTCTTCCAGATAATATTGTACTACTAAACACTGAATTCATATTGCAATCATCCCCTAATTGCAACCACATTCAAAAGTGACTCAATAGTGGATTTTCAGTTGGTGAAATGGGCCTGAAGACCTAATTCATTTCAAGTCATTTTATTCCCAATAGAAATTTCTCTCATTAAAAATATGCAAATCACAGAAAATATGATAAATACAAATAAAGAGAATGTATAAATGAGATCATGCAAAACTGGGGAAAATCTGAAATAAAAAACTTCTTTGATGAAATCTGATGAAGTCCATGTATTATGCCAATGCCAGTGCCCTGATTATGATCCTGAACTTCAGCTACAGAGGTTATTATCATGGAGGCAATCTGATGAAGGGTACTCAAGAATTCTTTGTATTAGTTCCTACGACTGCATGTGAATCTTTAATTACGTCAAAAATCAAATTTAAAATAGTGACTTTAGAGAGAATGTCAATAAATTCTCCATTAACTTTCACCAAGATTCCACAAAATATATTTCTGTCAGTACTAATAGATGATGTAATGATTAAATTATAGTTATTTTATAAATAAGGAAATGTATTTTTGAAAGAATTTAAGAAAGAATGATTTAATGATTCTCTTCATCTTTTTATCACAATGTAATTTGGTGTCTAACTTGTGAATTATAAGAGTGGTTATTCTTATGTGTGAGTGTGTCTGTACAATTTTATGTGTACCAGGTGCTACATATATAGAGCTCATAGAGGAGAGAAGAGGGTGTTGAAATCCCTGGAACTGGAGCTATAGGCAACTGTGAGCCTCCATGTGTATATGTTAGGAACAGAACCTGGGTTCTTTGCTAGAACAGCAAGTGCTCTTAATTGTTAAAACATCTGTACAGCCCCTGCTTATGTACTTTTAGAAGAGAATATGTTTCTTTAAAAAGTAATAAGAAAGAAAAAAAATGTAGAGAAGGAAGACACCCATAATCTCACCCTTTCACAATTACAGCTCCAATCTTATTTCCTTCTACTTTGATTTAGATGAATGCACATTTTTATTGTAATTTGTATGTAATTAGGCAGCATGATTTAAGTGTTTTGAAGTACTGGAGATCAAATCCAGGGAATCCCACATGAAGGGCAAGCATTTACCACTCAGCTCAGGCCTTCATTATACATTAATATGATTTCACATTTGCATGTCAGTGCTTAGACTTCATCGCTCTTATGTATCAATGGCTGCAAAGCAGTTTTGAATGTTTTGTGATATAATTAATTACTCTTCTATTATGATTTTTGTTGCTTCTTATTGATTGTTGTCATATACATACATATGTGTTTATCTATCTATACATATACATATATGTATTGTGTTCTACAATACTGTTATGTTTTTCTATATTTTCCTTTGTTTTGCCATTCCACTATTTTACTTAGTAAACTGTAACTTTCAGATCAACATTAAATAAACCGTATCCTAATAGTTCTTTTAACTTTCCTTGAGTTGCCGCCCTGTCTCATTTTGAGGCAATAAAGCATTTCCTTTTTTTGTGATGGGGCAGACGTTGTTTGTTTTATTCAATAATGGAAAAGTACAATAATTCAGCATTGTGAAAATGTCTTTAAGGAAATTCATATTTTCAGAGATTGAAACCCTGTATCCAGAGTTATATATGTTTTCTCATGTGGGTTTTTTTTATATATTTCCAAATTGTTTGCAATTTTCAGTGATGAATTTCTATTCTCATCAGCAATACAGAAGAGGCCTACAATATAATTTTCTTTCATCTGGTTTTAAATAAGTATTAACATTTTCTTGTTAACATAGCATACATTGTCTGAACTTGCATATTTGAGTGAGTCAAGGAACACAAATTGTTTGTTCATTTTTCATTCACTTTCGCCATAAATTTTTATTATACTTTTTCAAAAATTATATTTTTGACTAAGGAATATCTCCAAGACAAACATGGTTGAATGAACGAAGGGCAAGGTTGTATCTTTCCTTGGAATCAAACTTTGTTTATTATTATAACTAAAAGTAGTAGTAATAATAATATATAAATATAGTAATAGTAATATATTACTAGATAACAATATTACTAGATAGTAATATATTAATAGAAAGTTGTACAAAGAGAGAGTAATGCGAACAACAGAAAGTAAGAAGAAAAATGTCATAATGTACATTGCCTTTCATGTGCAGATTTAATTATAAACTAATTACAAATATTTGTTTTGTTTATATATTTTATGTTATATAACATGAAGGAGGATTATTTGAGAAGAGGAAAGGAACCAGCTAGAAAGGGAGGGGAAAGAGGAAGGAGGTAGGGGCAATATGATCAAAGTACCATGAGATCCGTATAAAATATATAACGAAAGGTCTTATTTTGTACACTTACAAAAATTAATTTTAAAAACCTTCAGTTCTATGGTGTTTATAGTATTCTCTATATTTACTCTTCAGAATACTTTCTTTGGGAAATTCTCAAGATAAATCTGTCCAGTGTTTGTTTGATGGCTTCTGCACAAAGATCTGAAGTTATTTAACAGTTTATGTATAAAAAAGCCTGATAATATAAAGCAAGCCTTGCATTGCTAAGCAATGGAGCTGGCAGGAATAGAATAGAAGAACCTCTCAGATAAAAACAAAAAACAAAAAAACCTACTCACCCAGATGAAAGTAATTTGGTGGTTGATGGATATTGATCAGTGGTAGAGTATTTATACAGCAAGAACAAGGGTCTAGTATAAGAAATGATAATTGTGTCCATGCAGTGAACTGTGGTACATGTCTACTATTTAGGGAAAGCTTAAATTCCTGTTCTAAGATTTTCAAATCACTAAAAAATACTAGAGTGAGTACTTCTTCTACCTCCTTTTCCTTTTCTTTTTGATTTGCAATAAATTTTACTCTACCAGATTCCTCGCTAGCCCCATAATGGCTCCCTCAATCATGATATTGCTTTCCTTGCTCTCCCTCTCTATTCTTCCCCCTTCTCAACCATACCATTCCTTCATGTTCTACTCACCCATCTGCTTCTCCCCTCCCTTTCCACTCTCCCTTCTCTGCACCCCCTCCATGGCCCTAATTTTCTTAGGAGATTTTGTCTATTTCCCCTTCCCAGGAGGATCCATATTTGCCTCTCTTAGGATTCTCCTTGTTACCTAGCTTTCTAGGGTCTTGGACTATCGGCTGGTTATCCTTTGCTTTATGTCTAATATATTCTCAGGAATCCACAGGAATGACTCCAGCTAAGACCCTAAGTAATAATGGAGAGGGTGCCTGAATTGGCCTTCCTCTGTAATCAGATTGATGACTACTTTGTCATCAGAGAATCTCCATCCAGCAACTGATGAAAGTCGATGCAAAGATCCACAGCTAAGCACTGGACAGAGCTCCCAGAGTCTAATCTAAGAGAGGGGGAAGTGATAATATGAGCAAAAGGGTCAAGACCATGATGGGCATACTCACAGAAACAGCTGACCTGAGCTAGTGGGAGCTCACTGACTCCAGACTGACAGCGGGGAAGCCTGCATAGGACCAAACTATGCCCTCTGAATGTGGATGACAGTTGTGTGGCTTAGGTAGTCTGTGGGGCCACTGGCAGTGAAACCAGGATTTATTCCTAATGTCCATTTTCTTTGGAGTGATACCTTGCTCAGCATAGATGTAGCAGGGAGTGCCTTGTTTCTGTCTCAAAGTGATGTGTCATACTTTGTTGACTCCCCATGGGAAGCCTAACCCTCTCTGAGGAGTAGATGGGGGTGGGGAGAGATGAAGGATGGGAGGAAATGGAAACTGAGGTTGGTATGTAAAATGAGAAAAGATTGTTTTAAAAATAAATAAAATGAAAAGTTTTTACTCTACCAAGACATCATAAATTTTCATTAAAATATGAATACAACAATATATGCAGTTAATATATCTTCCTCCACTATCTTCCTTTCTTCTTGACCTTCAGCCCTGCCAACACTCTATCTGAATTTCTTATTCCAGATGCATGAAAATTCTGCTATATACTTAAGACCTTCAATATCCCAAAGAAGAGTGTTGTTTCCTTCCTATTAAAAATGATCCCTTATTTATTTATTTATTTATTTATTTATTTATTTATTTATTATTGTGTATAGGCAACAGTCCATGTTTGTAGATCAATAGACAACTTACACAAGTCAATTTTTTCCTTTCTGCGTCTGGGCCTTTGAGATCAAACTCAAATTGTCAGTCTTAGTGGCAGTCACCTTTACCCAAAGAGATATCTTTCCAGTCCTTCCTTCCTTTTATAATAACCCAAACAGAAGGCCTTAGAAAACATGGCTCTTAACATAAATCTGGAGAGCACTAGTTTTTTTTTTTTTTGAAAAGGCAAGCCAATGCCACATGATAAAATGATTATACTTTACTTTCACCTGTGACATCTTAATTTTAAATAAATGAATATTACAAATTATCAGAATCACATTATAACCTCTAAAGGGAATAATTTATAAAACAGTGTCCATCAATTATAAATATTCTATGGCATTAATAAAATGGCAGGAACTAATTATAGTGACTTTTGGACACATTAATTGTGGAAATGATATTTTAGCAAAAAGCATTAACAGCTTCTAACTCTGTATAAAATTACTTTGAGAATATGAGTCTAGGAAAGCTATTTACCTGAGGAGCTCCACAGTCTCAGAATACATGGTATATGGTGACTTTGCTTCCAGAGGATCACGTTCCATGGCATTGCCACACTCAGTGAAGGAGAGCGCTGCATCAGCATAATTCACAGCTTTGCCAAATTTCTCAAACTAAAACAGGAAAATGACTGTCAACGTGATAGTCTTTTTTCACCTTAATATAAATGAACAATTCACAGCTGTGAATAATTTTGTTCCCATTTTCCAGGGAGCACTTATCATTAGACAGAGGTACTATGGGTAGTTAGCACTGGGGATAGGAGTCACCTAGTAGGCAGAGAATAGAGAGGCTCCTAAGCCTTCTGAAATGCAAAGGACAACCTCTGCAATAGAGAACTAGATGTTCCAGATGTTCATCTGAGAAACCCTGAAATGGAGAGAGGACAGTGTGCAAATTGGTATTAATGATGAAGGAACTAGTTTAATGCTCTATTGCCCTGACTGTGACTGATTGAAAAAAAGGAAAATGCTGCCAAGGTATCAAAATGGATTATGGCATAACTGTTGGTGTTTCAGTTACATTTGGGCCAACCAAAATCTAAACAAATTACTTGACTAGTTTCTAATCACCAAATGTACAGAACTGACCAGAGACTGAAGTATCATTTAGTCAGATCTTGCAATTAAGCCTTGCTTTTGTTATCTTCATAGGCTGCTTCTTGCTTTAGAATGTCATCAACCCAATCTCAAGGTGGAGAGCAACAGACTGAAAACTGAGAAGCTCCAGTATGATAGTTGACAGAAAGCACATCATTCTTATTGGAAATGATGGGTTGAAATAGAGTCGAAAAGCCCAAAAATATAGCACTGGCAAATATGTTTTAGTAAAATTTTTTTGCAAAAGGTTTTAGCCTTGATAATGATCATGATAAACTGATTTAGCCATACTGATTTCTTTTTCACATGTAATGAATATTATATATGACACTTTCATAGTGAGCATTTTAATAGGGTTTTACACTTTCAATTTTTGATAGTTGGATGTAGGAATTCTACTAATATCGAGCGTTATGTCAAATAACCACTATAATGCAGATTTAACTATTTTAATTTTTGCATACCTTTTAACAAAATATTGTGTATGCAATTGTGAAGATTTCAACTTTTAAATGACAGAGTAGCTCACTTCTAAAAATGATTTAATACATTTACTAAAGAAATTCTGTGATATTTTGTGTAGCTGTTGGGTAGAAATATCACTTTTCATTATTTCAACTCTTTGTTATAGAAACCTAAGTGCATAGCTATAAACTAGTTTCTTTCTATTTTGTCTTATTAGATGATTTCCATATGTCTTCAGACTTAACTAGCTTTCCCTTTGGGGAATTAATGTGTATATTATGGTTCTTGAAGGTGAGTTTTAATTCACAACCCATAGCTGGAATGATAATTAAATATTATCAAGACCCAACCTATCTTTTTCCAAAAGGAGCAAATATTGAAGTCCAGAAAGAAAATTACATAGCCATAGTGCCAGATAACTTCAGTTTCTCCATTCCAAAATTGAAAGGTTTGAACTAGAAATATTTTTGTAACAGGAAGATAGATTAAAAACCTCAAGGAAAATATCATTCTGATTATGTCTCAACCTTTACCCCTGTGATCATACTTCTCCAAAGAATTTCCAAAGACATTTATATACTACCAACGAAGTTTTCACAAAAGAAAATACTGAGTATCTCTTTATGTGGTTGTTTTGAATGGTCCAGATCGAGGTAGTAGTATTTTTTACACTTTAAAAATCAATTTTTTGCCCCCATGAAAATAATATCTTCACAGCTGTCCATGATTCAATTCCTTAACCATATATTCGGGGATCTCTGTAGGTTTGATATTTCTCAGTTTTTCTAATGGTCTCACATGTGCATCAAGGTCTCTTGATCATTCCACGTTCCACCTTGTAAAACGGACATTCATATACTTTCTCATTCCAGAACTGAAAACATTTGCAGAAAACCCTTATTCTTGCAGGCAGCACTACTGTTACCCAGTAGCTTTTAAATTGTTGGCCATCATCCAGTGATTATAGGCAAAAATCTACCCAGGTCTCTTCAATGGCATCCTCAAGCCTACCTTGTTGTTTTTGTCTGTAGTAGTGTGGGAAAATAGTTTTCAGGAGAAAATTCAGCCTTTAGCTCTAGTTGGCACTGCAAAAACTGTGATGCAATATCATATCAGGCTCACCGTAACCAATGTGTGGTCAATATCAACTGCCTTTGCTTATTGCATCGGCTACTTCCCTATTTTTTTCATTTCTCACTGCTGTTTAAATTGCTAAAAGCTGAAATGACACAAGGCAGTGCTTGAGGATAGTATTTTTCCTCATAATGCCATTGAACTGATATTTGCAATTGTTCTGAGATACAGTAAGCAATGAGGTATCTAACCCTAAGACTGTCTTTAGGACCATGATTCTTAAACAGTTGCATTTGGAAGTCAGTTTGTTATTATGGCAGAACCTCAGTCCAGTAAATTTGTCTTTCATTGTTTTTTTTTTTTGGATATAGCTTGAGCAACTCAAATGGCTGCAACATATGTTTGAGACCCCTTGTTGTGAGGATCAGTTAGGATAAATGATTCAACATAGTAAGCTTATCACTAGTATAGCTCAACTAAGATCCTGAGAGATAGAGTTATTTCATGAGAAATCAAGATGATAGCATTATCATCCTGTGATCAGAAGACAAAAGCCTGACTATGAACTTTGCTCTCAGTACATGGAAGCAAATGCAGGAAGAATCTGAACTTTTTATGTAGCTTACACTTCTCCAAATCAAAGGTTAAGACCTATTTTTAAGACTCAACACCTTCCATCTTTCTACCCCAGATTTGGTTTATTGAACCCAACAGAAGCTCCCATCATACCCAGAGCAATTCTATAAAATACCATGACAATGGTACGTATGAACGATTTTCTAAAGTTGGTCCAAAGGGAGAAAAAGTGATAAAAAATAATAACATGAGAAGCCAGGTTCAAAGAACTTTGGGAATCAGGGTACTGCAGAATTCACTATCTCCATGTAAGTGCAGCACTGCTTTAAAAAGGTCTGGGTGGTGCTACTTCAAGTTTGCCCCATTTGCAAAAATGCATTTATTCCTTGTTTCCATTTAGAACATCACACTTCAGTAGGGTGAAGCAATGAGAAGAAGGAAACCTACCAGTGCATCAGCTTTGTGTTTCAGCTTCTTAGCCTCTTGCATGTAAAAATCAGCATTGTGAACACTAAACAAACAAAATAAGATCTTTTACAAACCAGTGGTTCATCTTTTCATTGAGAAAATGAATAGTACAAATATTTTTGGCTATAAATTCATTCCTACATGAGGCTTGATAAAAGCATACTAATATTGTCACTCACTTATATATAATACTGATAGGAACCTTGAAATGACACTATAACTGGACTTTGAATTGCAGGATGACCTATTATTCTCAAAGAAACCTTTATTCTCTAAGCCCACTTGTTACAGTTGCCCAAACATGTCATATAAAACATAGCTATAAATCTCTCTATATAACTGAAGTCATGAATAAGAATGAACAAAAATGGCCTAGAAGAAGGACTCCACCTTGGGAAACAGTAGCAAAGATCTAGGATTAAAGTGGCCTAAAGACATTTCCTACTAGAGATGGGAGTATGCATGTGCAAGGGGTTTTCATTTAACATTACAAGAGCGGATATGAACTTTTAAATGAAGAAACACATGCACGGCACTAGAAAGTCCATACTCTCCTCATCCCCAATCACCACTCCCAAACTAGGTCTGCAATAATCTGGGAAGAACATACGAGTCATCAAAAGTGAGTTTGGGTCTTCGAACATTGGTGCTGCTGCTAGACAGGAGGGGCAGGGCTGCCCAGGATGTCATCTCCAGGTGACTACTATCCATAAGGCCAGTAGTGATTGTAGAGGTGATGGTAGAAATAGTAGTGGTGGTCGTTGTGGTGGTGGCCGTGGCAGTGGTGGTAGCAGTAGCTGTGACAGTGGCAGTAACAATGGCAGTAGCAGTGACAGTAGCAGTGGCAATAGCTGTATTGGTGACAGTAATGGTGGCAGGAGCAGCCTTTTTTGAAACATCTCCCTCCTGGAAAAAAGGAGGACAAATAGCCATTAGATCTGGCTTTCTTTTTTTTTAATTTATTTATTTATTAAAGATTTCTGTCTCTTCCCCGCCACGGCCTCCCATTTCCCTCCCCTTCCCCCATCAAGTCCCCCTTCCCCCTCAGCCCAAATAGCAATCAGGGTTCCCTGACCTGTGGGAAGTCCAAGGACCACCCACCTCTATCCAGGTTTAGTAAGGTGAGTATCCAAACTGCCTGGGCTCCCACAAAGCCAGTACGTGCAGTAGGATAAAAAACCCATTGTCATTGTTCTTGAGTTCTCAGTAGTCCTCATTGTCTGCTATGTTCAGCAAGTCCAGTTTTATCCCATGCTTTTTCAGACCCAGGCCAGCTGGCCTTGGTGAGTTCCCGATAGAACATCCCCATTGTCTCAGTGTGTGTGTGGGTGCACCCCTCACGGTCCTGAGTTCCTTGCTCGTGCTCTCTCTCCTTCTGCTCCTGATTTGGACCTTGAGATTTCTGTCCGGTGCTCCAATGTGGGTCTCTGTCTCTGTCTCCTTTCATCGCCTGATGAAGGTTAATATTCAGGAGGATGCCTATATGTTTTTCTTTGGGTTCTCCTTATTTAGCTTCTCTAGGATCACTAATTATAGTCTCAATGTCCTTTGTTTATGAATAGAAACCTGGACCCAGCAATACCACTCTTGGGAATATACCCAAGAAAGGCCTTATCATACAACAAAAGTATATGCTCTACGATGTTCATAGCAGCATTGTTTGTATAGCCAGAACCTGGAAACAACCTAGATGCCCTTCAATGGAAGAATGGATGAAGAAAGTATGGAATATATACATATTAGAATACTACTCAGCAGTAAAAAAACGAGAGCTTCTTGAATTTTGCATGCAAATGGATGGAAATAGAAAACACTATCCTGAGTGAGGTAACCCAGACCCAAAAAGAGGAGCATGGGATGTAATCACTCATATTTAGATCTGGCTTTCTTAAAACATTTCTTCACCGATGTCAAACACAGTAGGAAACAGCAATGTAAGGGAGACTGCGCTTTTGTTTCTTGGCTGCCTAGGCCCAAATAATCACACAGAAACTATGTTCATTGCTACATTGTTTGGTTAATGTCTTAGGCATGTTCCTAGCTAGCTTTTATATGTTAAATCAACCCACTTCTATTAATCTGTGCATTGCAACAAGGCTGTGACTTATTGGTAAGGTTCTGGTGTCTTTCTCCTTTGGTGGCTACATGGCATCTACCTGACTCCACTTTTGTTTTCCCTGCATTCAGTTCAGTTTTCCCACATAAATATATTCTGCCATGCCATAGGCCAAAGCAGCTTCTTTATTAACCTATGGTAATAAAACATATCCATAGCATACAGAGGGGAATCACACATCACAGTGAGAAAAAAGAAACAATATACACAGTATGAGGATGGAGAGGTGATCCTGTATATTTTATGAAATTTGTGGATCACCATATTTTAGTCTCTAATTACACTAAGCAATAAAATGACTAGGTGCTGCCATTACATAGTCCCATGATCTATTAAGACTGGCATGGCAAGGGTTTAAATCTAGAAGAAAATCTGAAAGGAGGGAAGGAATAATATAAGGCAGAGAAAGAAGTTGAAGAAAGACTGAGAAGTGAAGGGAGCAAGAGAGAGAAAAGGATCAGGAGATCTGGCACTGTTCTGCAGCAGTCAGTGTCCTGGCTGGTTGGAAGCTGACACATCGGTGACTCATGAAGCCTTTGACTGCTATCTGACATGTGAATGCCATGGTATTTTAAAGCCTTGAGAGAGTAAAACCTCATTTGCATTAGGTCAAGTACCAAGTGAATAAGAGACTTTTGAGAGCTTTGCTTTGAACTGGCATTGCTTGAGAAAATCTGGAATCCAGAAGACAGTATGTGTTGAGAATAGGAACTATGTGCTTGCACTGTGTCCTGAGACTGCCTGCCATGTTCATGTGACAGATTGCTTTTCCCCACCTGGCAACTATGGACTAGCCTGCCTTTTCTATCTCTGTTAATACTTTCCCTGGTTCCACTTATCCCTTATATCCTTACTAGCTTGTGTCTCCCTAAGATTGCTATGACTCAAGGTTTGTCCCTCATTTAACTTCTTTTTTGATCAGATTTGTCAAACTTCCATGTGTTGATACACACTCAGGAATGAACAGATGATTCCAGAGTGGAAACATCAACCTTTCCCTTTGAAGCTCTGAATCTGCAGTGACCACTTCTGTAAAGATCTGCCAAGATGGTCCAAATTTTTCTCAGAAACTTGGTAGGAAAATAACTATTTCATTTGAAGAAAGGATGGTATTCCATCTCATCACTTAGGAGCTTGCAATTCAGTTTGCCAGTTCTTGTGGTTGTCTCCATCATAGGAGTATTGCAACAGTCAGGTAGAGATAAGTGCCTCATCCACTAGCAAAAAGACCTTGTTCCTATAGCCAAATGTACTTTCATGTCCCTTGTACCATTCACAGGCCTGTCTCTCTTCCTTTTTAGATATAAGTCACCAGCCATTTTATATTCTCCTTTGAGCACAAGTATGTCTCATTGGTCACCTCAGATTAAAAGCCATTTCTGGTTTATGGCTATGCCCCTTCACCCAGTGCTCTTAGAATTTGCCGAGTGTATCCAGGCACATAGGAATGCATGCTTGCCATGGTGAAAGAATTCACTTTAAAGATAAAAGCTAAATATGGTTGTCCTTAAATCCATGAAAATTGATCTTTTCCACTTGATCCTTGAGCTTCATGGCTATCAGATAATTCTTACTACCTATGCCACATTAATATAAATGTACAGAAAAAAATATATATGTGTGTGTGTGTGTGTGTAAATTCTTATGATGTATATAGAAAAATATTTTAAAGATAATCATAGATTGTGTGTAGACCAGATATGTGCAGCTGTAAGAAACTCCTATACCAGCTGCATATCTGCATTATTAGAGTCAGACTGACAGTGTCAACTGTTTCTATGATCAAGATACCTGACATGAACCTTGAAACACCATATGTACCACACATAAGGCATTGATGATAGTACTGAAACATCTAACTGGGAAAGATTAGATACAGTCATGATCCTGAAAAGAATGTAAACATGAAATCTGTCCACAAGTCCATAAATTTTAAGAAATCAGAAATTTGTCATAAAACATGAAAGAATGATGCATTTCCAGGAGAAAATATACTGGTATTTATAACATTTCCCCAGTAATTTCTATCTCTTGGGTACCTGACTATATCTTCATGAAGCATTACCTTTCTCATAATAAAATTTATAATATTTAGAATAAGTAGTTTAATTATCAGCATTATAGATTATTTTCAGCTGAAATGATGTGTAATTTGGTGATTATTTACCTTATGTGAAAAAATACACACACACGTTTGCAAATATGGAAAGTTTCAACTTCACACTAGTACAAATATTTATATTTGTAATTGCATTTACCTAAATAAGCATGTCATCCTAGTCATCTTAGATATTTTAAATAAGGAAGGCTTGTGTGTCAGTGTCTTCAATGCTAAGAAACCTCATTGCCTTTTATGAGTTGTTAAATGGACTACAGAGTTTAGGTCTAAAAATGTTATATCAGAAATCTAAGAAGTTACTCATATTTTCATATTTAAAGAAAAGTGGGCATATGTGGGTGATGTATATCCTCATTTATTAATATATGTGTGGATGTGTGCATAGGTCTACATTCAAGGGGAGATATATATTTGTCATAAATATTCTTTAGTCTTTAAAATTAATACTCTATTCTTAAAATTAACATTCTTTAATTCTCTCATGGTTTCAATAGTTCATATTCCTATAGCTGAAAAATAAAGTGACATTGTTTATGGATATTGAAATGATACCATTCTTGAATCTATGCTAATCAAGCTGCATTGCAGAAAATACAAAGGACTATAGAGTCATTTAGTGTAGAAACATTAGTGTGCCTTTTAGAAAAAGATTCATATTTAAGATCAATCCAGTTTAACCATTGTTTTTCCAACAATTCACATTTACAAATCTGAGTGGTAGAAAGAAGCAATTTGGGATTCCCTTTTCCTGTTTCGTGACCTTGGGTGACCTTGATTCCATCTGTTTCTTTCATCCACTAGAAGATCAGTGTCGTCTACATGGCATTTTCTGCATTCATCCTCAAGATACAAAGACTGAATCAAAGGACATTCTATTATTATAATAAAAATAATAATATTAAATAATAATATTAAACTAATAGAGTTTGAGTATGGCTGGGAACCAACAAGCAGCATCCCACTACATTTGTATACAATGACGCACTTGGCTTTTATGTGCCTATTACACCCTTGTGACATTCCTGAGGCAAAGTCCCACTGGCTAAGCTGCATTAACATTGTTTTATTTGACATAGTATTTCCTTTAAGAAACTTACATTTATAGTTATCCCTTTGAAAGTAGCAGAGAATTTGCCTTCACTTCTCTTAGGCTTGGGAGAGGTGAGTTGTCCAGCCACTGAGGTGCTTTTGTCTTGACTGAAGATCCCATTGTTGCCAGTGACATTTCTGCGATGTGGAGGGTCCTCCAGCAGTGGGGAAAGTGCAGGAGGGAACAGCTTTTCTTCTTTTTTCCTGTTTGTTCTCCTGGATGAATTTCTGTGGAAACAAAAAGTGTAGGGTGTCATAAAGTCTCACATTGCTTTATTTGGAAATTTTGCCACTTTGCTGCTCTTTTCAGCTGATGTAACTTAACAATTCTTTACCTTATGTGAATATATGTCTATAAACACAGACAATGCATAGAATTAGAAAGAATTTCATTACATACATATGAAGATACATGCATACATACATATACAAGACTCATGTCTTAGAAGCAAAATCCCATGATCAATGTAGATATTTAATGAATGCTATCTTATATGATATGATATCTGAAACTTATCAAGATTGGTGTCAATTAGATTTTTTTTCTATAGAAAACACCATGTAGATGTCAATCCTTCCATTTTTCAGGATATTTCCTATTACGACTTAACCAAACAATCTAGCAATGAATGGCAAATAAATGATACATTTCATATTTGAAAAGATATACTGTGCTTATACACTAAGAAATAAATTACACACTAAAGACTAATGTAAAACATTGTAAATTGATTGTAAAATGCTGTATCTCAATGCTAAGGAATAAACATCCACTCACCTTAAATTGTTAAATTGAAGTACAGATGTAATACGCTTCAAAAAAGTCCACTTAAAATATTCTTTGATGATATCGACAAGAGACATCTGTAATACTAAAAGTACCCCTGTGCTTTTAAAGTGATTTATCTGCCCATTAAATGGGCACCATCAAACAGACTGAGACTTCAAATAAAACAGAACAACTAAAATCTTATGCTAACAGCCTTACATGGTAATTGGGTCATGGATTTTCATTTTAGTTACTGTCTTGGACTAATCAATGAAGATGACTTGAATTTTAATCTTCTCTTAGACAACTAATATTGCACTGTGCAGCCATTTACTTTTCATGATTATTGACTGCAATTTTCAATGGCAAATTAAGTCAGCAAGAATTTATGTTTTCCTCTTGGTCAATTTCAGTCAGTGTCTAGATATACAGATTTGCTATATCTCAGAGCAACAAATCAAGGATGAACAATCATTCAGGTAGTCTGATTTCCTGAAAGAAAAATAAGCACAAGGTCCATGTTCCCTTTTACTGTCATAAGGATTTGGCAACTATAACAATACATGCCCTCTTCCTCATCTATTCTCTCATAAATGCAATCCTATTTTATGGCTATGTAGTGAACCATTTAAACAGTGAAAATGTTTCTGCCATTATCTTAAATGACTAAAATTAATATAAAATACTTCCTAATTATTTTTAAGATTTCTTTGAAATGTTAGCCATTTTAACACAGTTGTGATGCCAGATAAAATGATAGTGAACAAATGGATCAGGAACTTTTTGTTTTAGATTTCTTTATGTGCATCAGTGTTATTTCATTTATATATGTGTGTGATAGTGCCTGTGGAAATCTGAGGAAGGTGTTGGATTACCTGAAACTAGAGTTACAGGAGTTTGTGTTTTACCATGTAGGTGCTGGGAACCAAACCCAGATCCTCTCCAATAGCAACAAGCACTCTGGACCACTTAGTAACCTCTCTAGCTGTGGATCAAGATTCTTATCCACGAAGAAATTCCACCAACAATAGAACACATAAATTAAACTAATTATGCTAGTACATGAGCTTTGGAGATATGTGTGTATATACATACACACATAAGTAAACTATTGCTGTGATCTCTACAGGAAGTGACTCATTATTTGTAACCAGCCCCTCCACTTGAGCTGGCTGAGAAGGTAGTGAGGTTTCAAGATGAAGAGTTGTTTTTGAGAGGTAATTGGTCTTAAATTGGATGTCAGCAGTTTCCCATCTGTTACTGACCTGACAAATGGAGAAACAGTCCATTTTGTGCAGTAGGTACCAGTGTCTTAGTCCTTTTTTCATCTACCCAGTAGCAAACTATAACTGTTGAATATTTAATAATCTCATTGACAAAAGACATCCAGGGAACCTTTTCTAAGAAATCTCTCACTGTGATGGTTTTCAACCACAAAAGGATTATTTTTTCGTATTTTTGATTTTATTTAAATAGAATACTCCTCTTGTATTCCTCAGTAGATCAGGAAGAAAGAATATTACCATGGCTTTGTCAAGTTCTAAATGTTATGAAGTATTCAAAGGAATGTTCATAAGGTTGATGGGGTACCTTGAGTTGTTACACTCAGACATAACATCTTTTCTGGGTTTAACAAGTTGATTTAGAAAAGTGAACACTTTTCTCTTAGGAGTTTCTAAGGATCTAGAGTGAAGGGTCAAAGAACAAGGTAGCAAATAAAGCTTGCTAGAGGGTTCCCAAAAGAAGACCCTTAAGACTCCAATCTGCCTTATCCTTCTTCAATTCCAAGGATTTGATGCTGTCAACAAACATAAGACTCTGTTGAAGGTCCTATCTGAATGATAAATACTTCTCCCAGAGAAAGAGTAATTTTCCATTTAGTGTTAAGAGCAGAGTGCATACAAAGCCTGAGCTATAAAAATACTATTCCTTAATTGAGGTTTACTTTACTTTGATAATGACTCTTCCATAAAAGAGAGCAACAATTCACTGGGTTCCTTAGTAATATTGCTTAGTAAGGCATTGAATGTGTGGCAATATCCCACTGCTCTGGCCTCTATGTTTTATCTGTAGGTAGTCTGAACTGGGCACAGCTTGGGAACTGAGGAGGTGTTGCACCACCACTATGTCGTTTCATTCTGGAAGAAAGACTAGGAATGATTATGTTTGACCATCAAGATCACTGTTTTCTCATCCACCTGGTTGCCCTGAACAACATGAACTCAGGTTGCCATCACTGGGTTTTCTTTTCTGTGAACTCTGTTAATGAATATTTTAAAGACAGACTCTACCAAAAAGTATATATATATATATATATATATATATATATATATATATATGTCACAAAAAGTATATATATATGTCACAAAAAAGTATATATATATGTCACAAAAAAGTATATATATATGTCACAAAAAGTATATATATATATATATATATATATATATATATATATATATGTCACAAACAGTAACTGGTTTTCAGAGTGGGGGCAGGCATCTTAGGGATCGAATGTTGTTATGTAGAGCAGATTTAGCAAAAACGACTCTGTTTCTGCCTTTCATTTCAAAACAAGATGCCAGACCCATGCAAGCTAATAACTTTTTCCCAACATTTCATCTGTGGCAGATTGATGCTGTAGCACTGATGTTAAACAGTAATCTGGTAGATCAATTGTTAGCAGCAGTTGTCCAGATTGTCTCTCTGCTTTGGGCTGCTAATAGACTCCAAAACTGGTCTTTGAAGGGAGTAATCTCCAATGTTGAATGAATTTATTGCAATAATTACACAGACAGAATGTCTCGAGTAGCTGTCACGATTGTTAGTTAAGTGAAATTTATAAAACAGAAAGAACTCATTCACAATACTTGCTAGACACAGAGGGTTAGCCTTTCTGGAGAAGGATGATGTTCTTTGACTGGGAAAATGACAAGGAAGCCACCTGCTTGATTTTGGAAATTTGCCAAAGAGAAAGAAGGGAGAGAAGGGGCCAGTTGGTTAGAATCAGCATACTCATCTCTACCAGGCTTTTCTTAACACAGAATTGGCCTCCATGGGGGTAGAGCACAATTTCCCAAGCATGTCATTCTCCTGGCCTCTGTGGAGTCGGGATGCAAGTACTGGTCTTCAAGATTTGTATTATCATCAGGAAATGTCATTCAACGAGGTATCATATCAAGATTAAGGGAAATTGTCTAGTCATCATCAGAACTAAATCCTGGCCAAAAGCACATTGACCTGATTAAGATGATACACATTTTTCTCTTTTTAATTCACGTTTTTATTTTTATTTTTTGTTTGGCAAAAATCACTCTTGATTCTAGTTTGACATTATAATGGAACAAGAAGATCCCAATATGTTCAAATATGATTTTTTTAAAGTCAAAACACTCATCCAAGGGTCTTCACACTGAAACAGGGAAAACTTACTCTCTAGTGTTGGGATGCTTATGGGGTGGGGCTGGTGAAATGCAAGGAGGAAGCAAGCAGATAGTGTCCTCCAGGCGTTGTTTCTTCTCAGGAATTTTCTCTGCTGCTTCTGCTGGCTTTTAGAAGGGGAAAAATATACAGAGCTTGAGATACACCACACATTCAGACAAGCATGTTTCACACATTTGAAAAAATGGACAAGAGAGTTTGCGTCTATTTAAACTTCTAGATTAGATTGGGGAGTTAAATGAGTACTTGTCATCAGACAGAAATGTAATCAACATTCCCTAGTCTAGTCCTACCAAGAGGTTGTCATATAAGAGGGTTAAACTTCACTGTAAATCTCTGATTAAAGATTGTGTAGCATAGGAACCTCCTAATGAAAGTGAAGAGAATTTATTATTTTCAATGCTTCTCTCATCCACTGTGCCTTTACAAAGTGATAGTTAGATTCCCCATAGGGAACCTTATTTTCTCTGAGGAGGGGATATGGGTTGGTGTGGGGGAAAGGTGGGGGGAGGTGATGGGAGGTGGGAGGAGGGGAGGGCGTGGGAACTGGGATAGGCATGTAGAATGAAAAAAAGACTGTTTTAAAAAAACTTTAAAAATTAAAAAAAAAACAATAGAAGTCACCAGTTATATAACTAAAAAAAAAAAATCAAGGTTAGTTCGGAAATGAACATTGTAATCTCAACATGGTACAAACCCTGTTTAAATAACATAGGGCTTGAGGGTGACCTAGAAAGGCTGTCTATAAAATCAACAATATGCAAGGGAATGGTCCATCTGCAAAACGTGTCCTTCGCTATTAAATGTGTTCACTCTCACTCTACTGCTGGCATCAAGAAGAGAGAAGACTCCAGGGGCAGGCCATGGACCCCACACTTCTACTCACTGTTGTGGAATTCTTTTCCTGGACAAGTTCCTGCGTGACTCTCTAAGGGGCACTGAGCTTCTCTGAGCCTGGAAGCCTCTCCTCAGGACTCACCTGCCTGACAGCATTGCTCTGCCTCCTACTGATCAATCCCCTTTAGCCAGTCAGTCTCTACAGCTTCCCTTGACTCCTGTCTTTCCATTTCCCTGGCACTCCCTGCTTCCTTACCACTTTGCTGTCTTCTTGTGTCCCTGTCACCTGGGAAGTTGGCCCCCTCTGTCCAAGTCTTCTACAACGTTTACCCCTTTCAGAAATTGACTGTCTCCTAGTGATGCCCAGTGTCCTGCCCCTCCTCCACCTCCTAGTCACTCCTCTATCCAGGCTTTCGGTACCACCCATTCTACTCATACTTTTCTGCCCACTCTCCTAGAGTTCTTTGACTTAGAGTGTCAGAAATGTTCGGTCTCAAAGTATTTTTGTACATTCCGGGACACTAGCCTCTTAATCTGCTCCTCTCTACAGCTGGTTTTAGTATACTATTTGCTGGCTTCAAAGTACTTACAACCTCAAATTTGAAACTAGACACCTGGTGTTCCCAGTAACACAACTTCTTGTCTCCTAACAACCCTGCCTCCTATGATTCCCTGTTCCTCAGGACTCATCTGAGCCCCTATTCCTCTGGTCCTCAACACTGCCCTGTCCCTGAGCACTCCCCATCCCTGAGCACTCTCCTGTCCCTGAGCACTGCCCTGTCCCTGAGCACTCCCCATCCCTGAGCACTCTCCTGTCCCTGAGCACTGCCCTGTCCCTGAGCACTCCACATCCCTGAGCTCTGTCATGTATGTGAGCACTCTCTGTCCCTGAGCACTCCCCATCCTTGAAAACTCCCCATCCCTGAGTACTCCCCTGTCCCTGAGCACTGCCCAGTACCTGAGCACTTCCCATCCCTGAGCACTCCCTGTCCTGAGCTCTCCCCTGTTCATGAGCACTGCCATGTTCCTGAGCCATCCAACCCTGGGCACTCCCAATCCCTGAGAACTCCCCATCCCTGAGCAATCCCTGTCCCTGAGAACTCCCTGTCTCTGAGCCACTCCAACTCTGAGCACTCCCTATCCCTGACACTCCCCGCCTTTTAGCAATCCCCATCCCTGAGCAATCCCCATCCCTGAGCATTCCCTGTCCCTGAGCATTCCCTAGCCCTGAACACTGTTCTGTCCTTGAGCACTTTCTGTCCTTGAGCACTCCCTGTCCTTGAGCACTCTCTGTCACTGAGCACTCCCCAGTCCCTGACACTCCCCATGCCTGAGCACTCCCCTGTCCTTGAGTACTGTCCTGTTCCTGAGCACTTCCCATCCCTGAGCACTCCCCATCACTAAGAACTCCCCATCCCTGAGCATTCCCCAACCCTGAGCACTGTTCTCTTCCTGAGGACTTCTTGTCCCTGAGTACTTTCCATCCCTGAGTACTCCCCATCCCTGAGCACTCCCTGTCCCTGAGCACTGTCCTGTCTCTGAGCATTCCCTGTCCCTGAGCACTCTCCATCCCTGAGCACTTCCATGTCCCTGAGCACTGTCCTGTACCTGAGCACTTCCTGTCCCTGAGCACTCCTTGTCCCTGACCATTCCCAAACCCTTAGCACTGTCCTGTCCCGGAGTTCTCCCCGTCCCTGAGCACTCCCCATCCTTGAGCACTCCCCAGTCCCTGAGTACTCCCCATCCTTGATCACTGCCCATCCCTGAGCACTCCCTGTCCCTGAGCACTCCCCAATCCTGAACACTGTCCTCTCCCTGAGCACTGTCTTCGAGTGCCTTGTTTAAAAAGTTGCTATTGTCTACAGGTCTTCTCTTAACAAAATGAGCAATGACAAAGCTCAAGACATCCTCCTTGAGAGAAACAGAGGGAAAATAGAAAGGATTAGGAGGTGTACTTCTATCTACTATGGTGCTTACTATTAGCAAAATAGCACCACAAGAGGACTTGATTCTGAAAACTTAACCCAAAATACAGAGGTAAACAAGAAAGAGTTTATTAGCCATAAACTCATATCTAGACATATTGTAATTGGTAAAAGTGACTTTGTATTTCCTCTTCTGGTGACCCTATTTAGGCCTAGAATTGAAACCAAAGCATGTTTAGGTGAGATTTTCACAGAGCAATCTTTCAAACAGGTCAGTAATCCTAGAAGGCTATCTAAAGCCTTCCTGTGCCAGATGCCAGGATGCCCCAACATAGCTGACTCATTAGTGCATTAATATGTTTCCAGAGAAATGAACAAGTGGAGAAGATGCACTTGGCCATTGTAGGCAGATGGGCCCCCTGCTGATGCTGGCATGGGGAACTGTAACACATAATATAGGAGCTACTTGCATTGGGAGCAACTTAAGGAGCTGACTTCTGGGACTGGCTACCTTGGGGAAGATGCTTCTTTGTAATCTCATTTCTTATATGTCATTATTTCTCATATTCCTTAACAGCTATCTTTGCCAATGGCTCCCATAACACCTTGATCATCCCTAACACTGTTGTCATATGCCAAGCATAAAATTTCTTAGAAAATGTCATTTCCTTTACCAAAACTTGTGGTCCCCTGCCATTGGTCTCCTTAAAAACAAGACTACAGATAAAGTTAGACTCTTCTCACAGCCACCTGGCAGACTCTGTGGAGATATTTTGTTTGTGATATAACAAATAAAGCTTGCCTGAGAAAGAGTACAGAGCTAAGCCAGTAGAAGCCAGACAGTGGTGGCACACAGCTTTAATCCTAGCACTCAAAAGGCTGAGGCACATAGAGGAATCTCTTTGAGTTCAAGGCCAGCCTGGACTACAAGAGATCATCCAGTCTAAAAGGGAAACAGAGCCAGGCAGTGGATCACACCTTTAATCCCAGATTAGGGAGGCGGACACAGGAAAGGGATATGGCTGGGCAGAGAGAGGCCTATAAGGCAGGAGAAGACAAGAGCTCAGAACATTTATTCTGAGGATTCCTGGAGACAGGATCTTGCCCACTTTAGTCTGGGGATTCATAGAAGTAAAAGGTCTCTCTAAGAGGCTGGCTGCACTGCTTGTCCGATCTTTCAGCATTTACCCCAATATCTAACACCAGGTTTCAAATTTTAAGACCACTTAGAATTCGCACAACAAGCCTCCACTGGGCAACTCACCTTGTGCTTACGCTTGCCCTTAGCGACTGGCTTTTCCACAGCGGTAGCAGCAGTTTGACGCTTGGGTTTTGAGGCAGTCTCCTTGTGCTCTGTCTTGGCAGGTGTTGCTGGGACTGTGTTTTGGCCAGGTACTCTCGAAAGTAAGTCAAGGTCAATCTTCACCCAGAGATTTTTCGGATTTTCGTGTTCCCGTAGTGGGGACAAAAGCTCAGTTTGCATGGCAGGAGGAGGTGAAAAAGCTGTCTCCTCATTGCTGGTGGATAAGCTGCTGCTGCTGCTGCTGCTACTGGTGGTCAAGGTGCTAAGGGTCAGTCTGGCACTGGACAGATCCTTGGATTTGGAAGTGTGATTTCCGGGGGCAACGCAAGGAGGCAGTACTTTGATCTGCAGGGTCTCTTCCTGGTCTGTGTTGGAGTCAGATGTAGATGAATCTGTTTCAATGAATTCCCGGGACTTTGGTACGATCTTTCCGGGCCCTCTATACTTCTTCTTCTCAGTGGCCAAAGAGGCGTGGGGTCTTGGTTCTTTCCTAGGGACTGGTTTATGGGCGGTGACTTTGTTGCGGCTTCGCGGTGGGTCAGAAAGCTCTCCACTTTCTTTTTCTTTGGGAGTGCTGCTGGTAATATTTGGTTTGGGCCAGGTAAACTCCTCAAAGCTGGTGTTTTTCTCAACCTTTTTGGGCTGTTTCTTCCCAATTGTCCTTTGAGAAACTGTGTCAACTGATGTTGACAACTTATGCTTCAAAGCCTTTGTTTCTGGGGTTTTCTGAGTGGGCCTAGGTCGAGCCTTCTCCCTAATGAGGCCAAGGAGAGGCCTTTCTTTGGGTCTAGCCACAGTTTGGCTGGGGTTTGGTTTTACTTTGACCTGGACTTCCACTGGCTGTATTATTGGAGGAGGCAGAGAAATGGTCTCTATGGGTGTCTCATTTTGGCCACAAATAAATGACTTGTTCTGGGATGTGACTTTGTTCAGCCATTTGTCTAGCTGCCATTTGTTGGTGGAGGGTGGCTCAGGCTGCAGATTGAGAAACAGTAACAAATATGAATTTTGCATCTGTGAATACTTTAGGGGGACTTTCTGTGTAGTGACTATTTGCTTATAAAATGTCGGATGATGTGGGCTAGGAATGTAGCTAGCAGAATAATTGCCTAGCATGCATGAAATCCTGGGGTTCATTCTTAGAACCATATAAACCAGGTGTGGCTCTGGAGGAGGAGCAAATCTTCAAGGATATTTTGGAGTATATATCAATTTTGGGCTTGTGGCTATTTTTTGAGACCTTGTAAACAAAAACAAATAGATGACTTTGAATATTAAATGACAATCCACATGTACACACACACATCATCATCATCATCATCATCATCACATCATCATCATCATTGAGAAACATACTTTCAGAGAAGATTGAAAGAGTGATGTGGTTTCTACTTGCATCTGACTAGATAAAAGTCATCCAGCTACAAATCAACCAAAGTCTGTTTTTTTTTTTAACATCAGTTTCTATTGTCCTTTTGAAAATATTCTCTACTCTAGCTACAAAGTAGTTCTTCTCAAGGAGATGCTTAAGACTGTAGCCCAGGGTTCCTGAGAGAGAACTCTGTTCCCAAAGTCTTTTGCTAAGAATCATTGATCAACCTATTACCAGGAGACAGAGGTAATGGTGTCTAATCCTGAAAAGAAATCTAAGTGTTTTTCAAGCATGTTCAGAAGGAAAAACTTTCCATCTTCAGAAATTCTAGGATCTACTACACAATGCTGTCATTCATTGAAAACAACACTGTCTTTGTGTTTTTACTGTAGGATTAAAAAAATTGACTCCCTCAAACCACCACACTTTCCTAAATACATGAGCAACAATCAATTTATGGAGTTGTGTATGTGTAGACATTAGCATTCACTATTAAGCAATAGAAATGGCATATTCAATTCAGGCTCTTGATATTCAACTCTGAATTCTACCAGTTTAAATAAAAAGCCATAATTTTTATTAGAATATCTCTTCTTCTGAAAGCCACCGATCATGTGGCACCAGTAAATAGAGGATGGCAGAATTAAAAAGAATTAAGTGGCTGTGATCCCAGCCTATAGAAGATAATAGCAGGTAAGTATGAAGGGAACTGTATGAGCTGCTATTCTTAGTAGTGTAGCTCCAGGGCTAAAACTAACTCTGGCAGCTTACTGATCTGGGTTTCAGTCCCAGCTTTACTATTGTATAACTATGAGAGCTTGGGGGTAGTTTTGGTTTAACTTCTCATAAACATACATTGTCACCTATGAAATGGACTATAGTAAGAGAGAATACAGTATCGGGTTGTTAGCAAGAGGAAATGAGAAAATGTAAGTCAACTGTCAAACACAGCATTTGCTATTTTTAACAGCAATAAAAAGACTACTGCCTCCTCTTTTTGGTTATTAAAAAAGAAATGTATAAAGATCCAGGAGATGAATTTCCTTGTTGTACCATATGCAGACTCGGGAAGCCAAAGCACTTATCCTCACCTCATAGAGGATGGGAAGGGAAAAACCTAATTCTTCTGTTTTAAAGTTAATTGTTCTGGTGTTCTGTGGTGCTAGGGTACACATTTCATGACTTATTATCAGGCATATGGTGTGAATTGAAATAAGGAGCATCTGACTACTTGAGCGCTGTTTTACCTTTATGTAAAGACATATTTTTCAAGTCTTCCTCATTTAGGATCCATTTATCACTTTAATGAATTAAAAATAGAGTTAAGGGTAGGATCTTCAGACCCTGAAGTGGGTCATAACTGGCTTTGTTTCTTCACTTAAAAAAATCATTGTAAGCTTCATCATTAATGTACTGGTTCTTTTTTGTAGGATGAAGCTGGAGGCTCAGACTAGCTAAGTGACTCTCACAGAAAATCAGACATACAGCAAGCAATCTGTACAACACAAATTGAAGCACACAGAATGAATCTATATATGTTAGGACATATACAGATATGTGCTTTAGAGAAATAATCTCATCACAGCTCTAGCTACGTTTCTGAAGTAACTACTGTACTCCAGTACTTAGACTGGTGATATATGTGGCATGCTGCCTGAGGCTCAGCACATAGATGGATGTTGGTGCCTTGACAACTTCACTCACCTCTGGAGTGGCCACTCGAGGAGCATCATTGGACTCACTGTCAGTAGTGCTGCTTTCAGTATCTGAGTCTGACTCTGAACTGCTCTCTGACTCACTGGAGCTGCCAGATCCCACCACAGGTGGAGGCTGTGGTGTGGCCAAGAGTGGGCTGAAAGAAAAATGACATCATTTATTGCCTCATCTGGTTTCAGACTAGAAAGAAACAGTCCCATTCAACATAAAGACTTATTAGTGTGTGAGCTGAAGGCAGAGTAGAACACAGGATCCCCATCCAACAGAGACAAAATATAGGGCACCAGGAGCCCAGTGGCAGGGCCAACATCAAAGGCTTGATTGGAACGGCAGCACTTTGACCCAGCACAGTTTCTTTTCTCCCAGGAAAGCCTCCCCACCATCACATTCCACACGGAAAATTTCAGCGGAGATTTCATACCTTATGGATACAGACTAGAACCCGAGACTTAGATGTTTCCATTTCCCATTTATTTCAGTTAATATTCCATTTTTATTGTTATCTTACTGCCATTCCTAAATTCTTGGAGTATTGTAGACAAGTTCTGTCATTCAGTCCCAAATAAACACACAGAGGCTTATATTAATTATAAACTATTCTCCTATTGTTCAAGCTTATTACTAATTACCACTTTCAACTTAAACTAACCCATAATTCTTATCTATGTTTAAACATGTGGCATGATACCTTTCCTTAATAAGGCATTCTCCTCTTGCTTCTTCTGTGTCTGACAGGAGACTGTCTCAGCCTTTCCTCTTTCCAGCATTTTCCTAGTCTGATTGGTCCACCAATACTTCCTGCCTGGCTACTGGTTAATCAGTGTTTTATTAAGCCAATATGAGTGATAATTCATTACAGTGTACAAGAACATTATCCAACAGCAGAGTATAGTCCAGTGTAGTCATATTTCTAAGAACTGGTAACTTCAGTTTTCCTTTTAGTGGAGGAAATTAAGGCCCAGGGTCAAGGAGGGACTTGATTAGACCTCATGGTGGAGACTAGCATCTGGCACTACGGTACCCTAGCTCCTTTAAAGGAGCTAGGCTCAGTCCATATTATTCCAAGGGTCTGTTGGATACAGGAGTAAAGAAATGAGAAAATGTACTTCTTTGTGTTCTTCACTCTCATTTTTGTAAATGCTTTGAAACTTTTATCAAGGATGTAAGACAACTATCTCCAATGATTGATTTTTAAATGTATAAAGCTGATCAAACAAATTATTTGAAGAGTTACACCATCTGCTACTCTGCCCTTGTTGGGAATCAGCTCTTCATTACCAATCATTGACTCTCTGTGCACTACACTGAATCAACAGTCTTAGAGCATTCTGGACCACAACAGGGATTTTCCGTCTCTTTGCCTCTTGTTTCTTTGGATTGAGTTCTGCTCTTCTTTCTATTATGAACTGTACAGAAAAAATCCATAAAAACAAAAAACAACAACTACAAAAACAAACTTTGAGGAGGGTTTTCATCTTTGTGAATCTTTTCAACCCTGGCTTCCTTAGGAGATCAATTGGGGTAGCGCATTTTGCTTGTGATACTATGTCTGGTCCCCCCTTTTGCTTGTCACCCTACCCCTGTGCTTCTCAGTTCACACACTACTGCAATTTTCTTGGCTTTCTCACCTATCATTCTTCAAATCTGAAGTAAAAAGTTCAAATAAGCGGCCATGCCCTAACCTTGGGGGCCACCTAATTCTCTGGCTCATCTTCAAATCTAAGATAGACATTTCAAGAATTCTCTTGTGCAGGACTCTAGAAGCATAGACCTTTATTCCTTGCCTGAAGCTATAGTGGTTTATGCCCCATCCCACATCCTCAGCAGAGCTCTTCTCCAACACTGTGGCTCTCATCACTGGGATGAAGATTTCCTTCCCTGCTGCTAGGGAAGAAATGAGATCCTTTTATGGCAGCATTCAACACAGAGAACCCTTTTCACCACTTATAACTTCAATCCCTAATGTGTGGTCCTTTAATCTCCTAGGTTTTCTTTCATAGAACAAAGGCTCATCTTAAATTGCTAGCTGCCAAGTAAATGCTATCCACACGCACTTTCTCTGTCAAATACACCAAGAGATTAGACGAAAGCACAAGAAATAGAGGACTATATCTGTATATATATATATATGTGTATAAGTTTCTCTTACAAGGAAAGGGAGGAAGCCTGTATTTGGTGCTTGTATTTCTCTACAGTTCTTTGCAGAACTCCTTTTAAGTGCCAGTGATAACTCCATACTTATGCAATGTACACTTTAAATTGAATCAATTGTTTTTATCTTTAGTTACTAAAGACTAAGAGAATATATCTAAGTGAGACTAATCCAGAGATTAAGCAAATTTGGCCTCAATTTCCCTCAAGCAAACTTTCAATTATAATTTAACACATCTGAAATGCTGAGAATACCGGGTGGTGAATTGAGGGATTAAAAATCCAATTTGGATCGAAGATTATTATTTACCAGTAAAAGGCTGTTTCCTAATGTTCATTTGTGCATGCATTTATTTGTGGCTTCTTCTAAGAAGTTAGTCATCCTGCTATTATCAACTTAAAACAGGCTCTGGGTTTATTTTGGGATATTTCTGGATAGAGTTCCTATTTACTAGATTATTTTTTTAAATTTCTGTAAGAAAACAAAGTGACCACTTAGTTTATGCCCTCAAGATAAAAGCACTAGCATGATACACATAAAGCACAGATATTTTACTTAGCAGATTCAATTTATTCCTCTAAACTAACTCAGAATGAAAGCTTCACAGGATTAATAGGAAACTGTGGGAACATGTGTGTTTAATGTAAGTGTTCTTTATGCAAAGTCATTCTGATGGACAAATGCATATGGTAAATACAAATCAAAAGCCTTAATGAAACAATAACAGTAACTTTTGCAGTGTACTTTACATTAGTTTAGGTCAGGGGTGGCATCACATGAATGTGTCTCAAACTTAAAGAAAAGTTCTAGAGATTTCTAGTTTCAGACACATAATTAAGAGGTCACAGACATGCATAAAAACCACTGCACCCAGTCTGCTAAGTAATGGAAGCAATATAAGTAAGTCTAAGCTTCACTTTCTATGATGATGGCTGGGACTGTTCCCAGGAACAAAATGAAGCAAAAACGGAAATACTTGTCTTGACATACAAGTTTTCAAAAGCAGAACAAATATCAACATTAAAATAATTGGTTCAGGCCCTTATTCTTGTCTTGTATCCACTGTGGAACTTTTAAGTTGGCAAAGCATCACTGTATTTCACTTTTAGTTATTTGCCTAAAGCTGTTAGCTGGTCAGCTAAATTCCCACTTCTACTACATTCATTTTCATATGTCATTTATTTTTAAAATGTATACTAAAGTGACTTCGAATGAATTCAACCAATGCAATACTTAATTCATCATAGGAGAGGAAGGATTAATGCATAATTTATATATCTTCACTCACCAAGTCTACATTAAAATTATTTCCCACACACCATTTACTCTTATATTTAAATAAACTACATTTCTAAGAAATGCTAGTGGTTTCAATGTGTGATATTAAGATCATTATCATTTACTATATGAAACTAATGTCTCCACACTCTGTACTCTAAGTAGAGTACTTAAACTCTACTGGAATATAACTTCTCAAAGGACACACATGTTCAAAGTCAACAGTTGAGTCTTTTCATAGATAAGCTTTGCTACTGTATTCATCAGTGACTCAGCCTTACTGAATGAAGCAAAGCCTCATTTTAATTCCAAGTTCATTCATTTTGAATTTTGCAAATGCAGCCCAGACTAGAAGGATAATTCAAGGCACAGAGGAGGGATCAGAGCATGTCACTGGGAGTGAAATTTCAGGGGGAATTAAAATGACTTCTTTTGACAGAGTTGTCTCTGGTCTAAGGATCTTGAGGAGGCTGGGAGAAACTAGGGACTTTAGAGATGATCTGCCCACTGCACGTTATATTCTAGATATTAATACACTTATGAATGTATTGAATAAATATTTCCAGAAACACCTGGGATTGAGTCCTGACGCTATAATTAATGGGTAGATGCAAGAAAAGCAAAGAGGCTGGAAACAATATAGAAGAAACTAGGACTATTTGATGGAAGGAGACGTGGGGGAAGATAGGTGGGTGGATTATAAAATTAATGACAGTATTTAAGCAAACTGAAGGTCTATCCTCTGGGAAAGGGAGTTACATGCAGAGTACCCTCCAATATAATATAAATCTAATAATCTAGACATTTACTCAGGAATAGTTCCCTTAAAATTTTTAACAATTTTTTTTCCAAATGTTGAAGGGAAATACTACCTGCAAGTCAGTGACCAGGTAGCAAAATGACCGTGAAGACTGTGATAGTAAGATTGCAAGTACGGGTTTGTAGTAGAGTTGGATGGTGTTTAAGATATCTTCTCACTCAAAGGTTATAATCCTTTGACAACTAAATTGTATAGGAGATTTTAAGGGAGGGTATGTACTAGTTATAGGAGAAAGTAGGAGAAAGCATTGATTCTGTTCAATCTGCTTAAGGCAGGTCTAAGATGAGCTGCTCTCAATAGCACTTTATCACTCACATAGCTCTTGTTAAACTCTAGGCTACTAAAACATGTATTCCTGAAAGGCTATTTTATGACTTAAGCTTTTCATTAATTCAAATTAACAGTTTTCAGAAAGCTGAACATTTGCCAAACATTCTTTGAGTCTGCTCCTAATTTAACTGCAAGTTCCTTTCCTTAGGAGTAAAGAAAATGTATGGATTAGGCAGTTTACTTGTTCAAATATGTTTACATCAGAAAAAAAATTCTGCATTCTTGAATAGGTAATAAATTTGTAATGACAAACAGAAATGGAAAATTTTGACAAGAAAGTCTTTGAGATACTGAAATTGGCAACACATACCAAAAGATCCAGCACTTGCCAATGACATGTAACATCAGATATGTTTCAGAATAGATGCACATTAGATCTTTCTTTTAGTTGAGACTTATGCAAATTTTGACATGGTAGTTTCATAATTTTAAAAGGACTGCATGCTTGTCTACATAATTTAGAGTAATTTTATATTTGTGTTCATGATTAAATTGTGAAGAGATCTCTACCTGATCTTTCCTCTATTCCCCTCAAATGTTACTTTATAAATTCTTTTTATAAATTTTAGTTTATAAAACTACAGGAACATATTTGCTTCACCACGCTACATCATTCTGAACCCTGGACCTTTTCCAGCCAAATGTGTGAGAAGAAACCACTTTCTGTCACTATTAAGAAGTTTGAATCTTCCTGTGTTTCTTCCAGGATCCTTGTAATCCATTGGTCCAGTGGAAAATCTGTCAAAAACTGAAAACAATATAGACGCTAAGCAGAAGTATACTGTATGACAGAGATAAAAGGCAGAGCAAGAGAAAATGGGATAACCCTTAGCACCCTTAAAGGCAAAATACCTTATCTGCTAATATCATGAGCAATAAAATATTGAGTATTTTTTGAAAATGCTCTGATACTATTGGTGAGCACTCAATTACTGTCCACTTGTGACCTGTGTCATATTCTGATACAGCTTCAATGATACAAAATATGTATGTACACAATATTTGCCTTGCTAGCTTGTCCCTGTGTATGAAATGATGTGTGATTCACTCCTATGTATTCATTCATTTTCATGAACCACTTATTGTACGCTACACTTTTAAAAGCTATGAAGACTGAAGAGGCCTGTGGTTGGCAGAATAATAACTGACTCCCAATGACATTCAACATAGAAGTTTCACTTTTCTTAATCTGCAAATTAGCAATAACACATTACACAGATTTTTAATGAAGACAATATGGTCACTCAGGTTATATAATTACTTTAACCAGTATATCTCAAACTTTATTGTACATGGGAATCACCTAGAGAGCTTGTTAGTATGCCAGTTCTATTGAAGGAAGCCTGGGGCAGGGTCTGATTTCTCTATTTTTAATGCAATCCCAATGATATCCATACTGCTGGTGGACTCCACTGAGAGTAGCAAGACTAAAGTCTACAAAGGGATAATCAAGAAATGAGCCGATAGAAAAAAAAGAAAATAATAAGCTACACATTTGGAATTAAAGACTAAAACATAATTTGATATCAAATCTGCATTTCCCATAATAATTTTCTCCACTTTCTTTCTTTTTTTTCAAAATGTGGGCTTCTCTCTGTTATTTTTAAATTATATATGGTAAAACTTACACTTTTGTGTGTGGATGCATACATGCATGTGGATGTGTGAGACCAATGTGTGCACGTGTGGAGGCTTGAGATCGACACTGGGTGGCTTCCATTGCTCTCAACCTTATTTTTGAAGACAGGGTCTCTCACTGAACCTGAAGCTGATTTATTTAGCTAGACTGATTAGCCTGGGTAGGAGGTTTTAGGGATCTCTCTATTGTCCCCTCTCCAACCCCTGCATGGTTCCCTAAGCACTGGGGTTGCAGGTATATACTGTGTGCCATAGTAGCCAGCTTTTTAATGTAGGTGCTATTGATCCAAACTCAGGTTCTTCTGCTTGTATACCAAGTACTTTATTTGCCAAACCATCTTTCTAGCCTCTCTTTATTTTCCTACATCCCCCTTTAAGCTTTCTTTAAGTAATCATTGTGGAAGAGTTATATTAGACACCTGATAAGCAGGGAGTTTAGTTTAAAACTTTCTTGATGCCTTTATCTACACCAATAATTAATTACCCCAGTGCATGATTCTTCCATTTGACATTCCCTAAGGATTGCTAATAAGGTTCAGAAATGAGATGCTTGTGTCTCAACAAAAATTTGGGTAAAAACCAGACTTTATTGATGACTATTTCTAGGAACCAGGCTTAATCCACAATGGAAGTGCTAGTTATGGGTACAACTTTCTGAGCATGTACTCTGTACCAGGAATTGGGTTAGTCAAATTTTCCCTCCATCACTTCTTTTAATGTGTATGCCAGCACTTAGATATTATCCCTCTTCCATTTACAGCTATGGAAACTGATGCTCGGCACACAGTAATGACAGGATGAATACCACTTTAAATGCTTTAGAAACTGAACATTCAGTTTCAAAGAGAAAGAAAACAAAGACAGTGAATTCTGCCTCACCATGGTACCTAGTGAGATATCACCGCAGAAGATTCTGGGAATGCTAGCTAGTGTTTGCTAATGGGATATTTCATTTTGAAAGCATCAATATTTGTGTGGCACTGGAAGGGTACCTTTTGCCTTTAGAGATCATTTGTTATCAGTTGGAACAAGCGAAACAAGTCCAGGAAACGTTGAACCCTAAGATCCTGGTGGAGAAAATCAATGTTGGGTTTGCAGCTGGCACTCATAAGGAACCTAAGAAAATTAGTCTACAAGAGTCTATATACCAAGATGAAAGCTCTCCAATAATGAATTATGTCTGTCGTGAATCTTAGGTGGAATTTGTTATGTATTTCCATTGGGTAATCTTTGTTCAGGAGTCTTGCTCTGTGTTTCTAGAACTGGTCTGGAGATAGAGTCCAGCTGCTTGTCAGGAGAGCCAGTAAGATTCTCATGCCCGATTCCATGAGAAAATACAAGACATGCTAAGACAGCTCAGCTACTCTGGAGACAGATTTAGGTGTCTCAACACAGGCTACAGCCTTTTGCCTGTTTGGTATCTCCTCTCTTGTTGCCTAGAAGGCTTAGATTTGCTGCTTCCCTGTAAGTGGCCATTCCTCTTCCACTCACTCTAGACTGTTTTTCTTCTCAGATGTCTCTCAATGTCAATCTCTTTCTCAGTGTTGTTTGTTCCATGTCATGTCTGGTCTGTTACCTGACATATCACAGACACTTGATTTAGAAGGCAAGCTTCTAAGACAAGAGGATTTATAAACCACACACTGTAAAATGCTTAGTGTGTTTAATAAACCCTAGAGGAAAACAATAAAGGTTTCTCCTTATAGATGTCTGGGAGGACTGTTCACAAAAATATCCTCTGCCTGTGGCAAGGCACTTAACTTCCCTCTTGTTCTACGCCTCTATGCTCTCAAGTAAGATATTGTCATTATCAGATTAATAAGGCCAGAATCATTTTTATTAATTATAAGGCATGTGATACTTCTCTTGCAATTTTACTCCAATGACTTTGCTGTTTATGATCTGGGACTTAATGGCCACAAGATCACTTGGAATTAGAAGGAGCAGATACCAACTTGTTTTTATCAAAGAAATTCCAGAACTTCTTATTCATGTGCCTGGGACCTGGGGGGAGCAAAGGGGATGCTTTCACATTGCTATTAGGGCTAAAAGTCAACTTTATCTGGAAAACAGTTTTTTAGTCTATTATACAATGCATAATTTTTATCATATCCAATGGGGCTGGGTGTGGTGGCACATGCCTTCAAAACTAGAACCAGGGGGGCAGAGACAGTCAAATCTCTGTGAGTTCAAGGACATTCTGTGCTACAAATCAAGTTCCATGCCAGTTAGCCATGTAGTGGGACACTGTCTCAGAAAACTTAACAATCGAACTTTTAAAAGGGTAAAAGGGACTTGGAGTTAATCCCCCATGTTTCCTTCAATAAAACAATGAGATAAGCTGCAAAAAGTTGTCGTTGAAAATATAGAAGGACTGGACTTTTAATGAGGATTATCTTGCTACAGTTTGTTCAAAGACAAATAACAATTTCTAAAATAAAATGAATTCACTGTCTTCGCTGAAATTGTCTTACTTCCTAACCATGTCTGAAATATATCATGAAGATGAATGGCAATGGTATAAGTTAGTGGCAAAACTGCAACGTGGAAATCACTGTTTCCAGCTCCCACAAAAGTGCCAGTAACACACAGTGTTGCTGTGTGAAGTGAATATTTCAGAGCTAACCCTAGTGGCTGAGGGCCTGGGTTAGGCCACTTGTTCTCAAGAACAAACTAATTGCTGATTGTCCTCTTGATAAAACTCCATAAAGATTTTGCGAATACTTACCGGTTTGACTTCCTCACTACTAGAAAATTCTTTGGGCTCAGTAACTTGGCTTAAAATTATTTGTAACTGTTTGTTCTTGTAAAACTGATTCTTAATAGCACAGAAAATCTTTAGTCTGTGTTTTCCTCATTTCATATGTGATATTCCTTACATATTTTAATTCCACACTCCCTGACAGATTAAAAGCTATTCTGTCTTTCTTCTTTGACCTGCGACAACAGATTGAATTAAGAACTCCTTGGACTGAAATTGATGGCTTCTGTGTTGATAGGTACATCGCTGTCCATAGCATTGCCAGATGCCTATCTTTATCACCTTAATGCCAGGCTAAGGTCCTTTTTTTTCCAACATACCTCCCATGTTTGTCTTCTCCCTGTCCTTAAACTTCCCTGATGTGATTCCCCTCTGTATGCTATGAAAACGTTTTATTACCACTGGTAGGTAAAGAAGCTGCTTCAGCCTATAGCAGGGTAGAATATAGCCAGGCTGGAAGAGATATAGAGAATAGGCAGAGTTAGAAAGACATCATGTGGCTGCTGAGGAGAAAGACAGCAGAACAAAACCTTGCCTGATAAGTCACAGCCTCGTGGAGATATACAGATTAATAGAAATGGGTTAATCTAAGATAAAAGAGTTAGTTAATAAGAAGCCTGAGATAATAGGTCAAACAGTGTTATAATTAATGTAGTTTCTGTGTGATTATTTGGGTCAGGGCATCAAGGAAACGAAACAATAGTCTCTGATTATACTGCCCTTCTCTTTCTGCTTCTCCTATTGGAGTTTCCAACAGTGACAATTGTTTTTTCCCTTCTGCTTGACTAATTCCTTCTTTTCAAGCTCATATCCAAATAGGTCTTTACTAGTGATTTTAATTCTCACAGATATCGCCGCCTTCTGAGATCTTTTCACTATCTACATCATAGCTGAGTACTTTATTTTATTTAATTGTGGTAGCATCAAGTATACATTACATGATGACACGGACTTTGTATATTCAAAAAAGACTGGCATAATGGTAAGTATATAACTTTATATAATGCTTCAAATGGCCTTCTAATTGATAGAAATTCAGAACAAATCCAGTTGCCTGGTAAAGAACAATAGTTAACTATGAAATGTATCAGTATTGTTGATTACCAACAGAAAGCAATGATTCATCCATCCCACCACACATCAAAACATTCTGAAGCATACATTAAGTTGATGAAAATAATTAGGTTTGCCTGACGATAGACTTGTAATCTGTCAGTTTGTTGTGTGAAGGCTGATCCAAAACAGTGTTCAAAATTTTCTGCTTCAGTTCCATCAACAGAATGAAATTTATTTAGAAAGATCTTTTTCATATAATTGGTATTTGTGATAACAGCTTTCAATAGCTCACAGTGTGTATATACATTCATGAGCATGGAAAATGAACGCTATATTCCTTCCTAAAAATGAGTACTGCATGCAAATAGACCATCCTTATTTTAATTCAAACACAAATTCCATTAGTTTACTTTATGTGAAATGTGGGCTACTCTCACATTTTGATACATTGACCAGTGTAGACTGTGCTCAGGTTGATATTAAGTGGTTTTCTAGTTGATTTTTCCAATGTAATAATTAATTTGCTTATGAAGCCAAAATATTCAATCAAGTTGTGATTAAATATAAAGTTGAAGGACTTTCATAAAAGACAGGACTATATCCTTTAGCCCACATGCATTGCTAATTATGACACACATGTTAATAAAAAGAAAATATTCCCTTCCCATAATTGAAAATTCTCTCTAGCATTTACTATAATTCACAAAGTATATTGCTAAACAGATAAGGGAAAACATCAACTGTTTCTGTATGAATTTACTCCTATCTTTTCCTAAAGCCATCTACATCATTTATAACACTGACATCTTATATCTTTTGCATAAAAACCCTCTTAGTAAAAGGCCCTGGCTATTTTGAAAGGAATTCCCTCTACTTGGTATTTTGAGTGACAACAAAAGAAAGAATGATCCTTAGTTCTTTAATACAACCTCTCTGTTGAAGTACGGATCGGCGGGCTGTGTCCCGCCACCCGGCTAGCTTTACCCGAAATAATTACACGGAAACTGTATTCTTTTAAACACTGCCTGACCCATTAGTTCCAGTTTCTTATTGGCTAGCTTTTACATATTGATCTAACCCATTTCTATTAATCTGTGTAGCCCACGAGCTGGCTTACCAGGAATGATCTTAACCTGCCTCTGTCTGGAGTGGGAGAATCATGGCGACTCCCTGACTCAGCTTCTTTCTCCCAGCATTCCGTTCTGTTTACTCTGCCTACCTAAGGGTTGGCCTATCAAATGGGTCTAGGCAGTTTCTTTATTAATAAGAAATCACTCCCACATCACCTCTCTGAAAAACTTACCTTCCAGCTAACACAATCTCCCTTCTCATCAATGCTAAATTGAAAGAGGTCGGGTGCAAAAGAGAGAAGAAAGGACCACACTTTTCCTGAGCTTGGAGAGCTCATGTGATCATGTACTCAAACCACTTTTACCGTTAATAAGAAAAGTCTGTTTAAGGCCATGGGGGGGTGGGGGACTGTTGTAATAAGGGCGGCAGGGTTGCGTCCCCAGCACCCCGGCTGCCTGCTCGGCTAGCTTATGCCCCGAAATAATTACACGGACACTGTATTCTTTTAAACACCGCTTGGCCCATTTCTCTCTAACCTCTTCTAGGCTACTTCTCACATATTAATTTAGCCCATTTCTAATCATCTGTGTTGCGCCCCTAGGTGCGCTTACCGGGAAGATTCTAGCCTATGTCCATCCTGGGTCGGAGCTTCTTAGCGTGCGTCTGCCCAGGAGCCAGGAGCATGGCGTCTCTCTCAGGCATCTGCTCCCTAGAGGAAAGCGGTCGAGTCTCTGAGCTCACTTCCTCTTCCTCCCAGCATTTTGTTCTGTTTACTCCTCCCACCTATCCTCTAACCAATAAAATGGGCCAGGGCAGTGCCTTTATTAGCCAATGACCTTCCTCCATCATTTCCCCTTTTTCGGTTTAAACAAAAAAAAGGCTTTAACTTTAACATAGCAAAATTACATATAACAAAACAGTTATCAAGTAAAAGTTACAATAATCTTTATCATAACTAAGGAAAACTATAACTATAACTAACTATTCTTAACTCCATCAAAGACTCCAGAAAGATATATTACCTAAGTAAACAAGAACTAAGAAACTTCAAACTCTAGAAATGACAAAGACATCTCGCTGCCTGGACAGTCACCCAAAGTTCTTTTGTACCGTTGGGGCATCCATCTTCAGCCTTCAGGCCCATGGTATCCAGCAGACATTTCCATAAAGCAGGAAAATTCAAAGTCAGTTCAGTCACTATCTGTTGTGTCCTGCAGAATGTCTCGCAGACTCTTTGAAAATGAATCAGGAACCCCGAAAGATCATCTCACCTTAGGCAAGTTCAGTAGTCCTCTCTCTGCGGGTTCTCTGTGTCCAGTTTATGCAATAGTCCAGGCAAGAGCAGTTTCTTGCCCAAATGGCTATCAAACTCCATAACAAGCCTCTTCGATGCCCATCTTCCTCTTGAAGTAGATTGGTGCTGCCAGGAGCAGAGTGTCTCATTGTCATGAAAAGTCCTAAGTTATTAAAACATTAAATGTCCTATTCTGTAATCTTTGAAAGACATGAAGAATGCCTATCTAAAATATATCTCTATATATCTAGAAAATCTAACTAACATAACTACAAGCTTTACTATTATCGATGATTATCCATTAACAACCTATATTTCTTAATTATACAGTACATATTTAAATGAACTACACAATCACAATACCTTAATCAAAATCAGAAACACTTATACATATAACAAAATTGACCTTAAATCTCTATCAATAAAGCAAAATCTATACTAATGCAAATTATTTATATCTATATCATATCCCCATTTAAATGTAAAAGAACATTTATAAACCATATTTGGGAACATGGGTGCAGTTTTTTCTCTCCAAACTGCTTCCTGCTGAATGGGGGCGTCGTTAATTAGGTCTTTCATGGTATAACCTGTGTGCTAGTTTCATCTCAGTTGGCAGTTGAGCGAAGCAATTTTCTGAAGGCGTTCACAACAATCCTTCAGGAGGGCGTGGTCCATCATACCAAATCGGAATAGAAGAAATGAACAGCGTCTCATCCTCTGTGAAAACAAAATAAGAAACTCCTTTCCAAAGCATCATGTCCTTAGATCCAAATTTCAAAGTCAAGGCATCAAGATATCTATGTTGGATTCGTTTAGCAGCATTTATAAGTAAATATCTTTTAGCAGCTGTTGCCCCTTCCTCAGAATTCAAACAATTTAAAGAGATCATAATAGCATACAGTATCAAAATTCTCTGTGTATTTTCCATCTTTGTTCGTTTTATTTTAACCTCTATTTTGTTTATTTTTACTTTTAACCTTTTGCTTTTTGAGATAGGTTCTCTGTATCTTTGACCTGAAGTAACTCTGTAGACCAGGCTGTCTTTGAACTCTCAGAGATCCGCCTGTCTCTGCCTCCCAGGCATTGGGATTAAAGGTGTAGGCTACTACACCTTGAACTCACAGAGATCTGTTTGCCTCTGCCTTCTAGGCACTGGGATTGAAGGCTTGTGCTACCACACACAACAACTCTCTTCCTTTTTTTTTTGTTTTTTGTTTTTTACTTTAAGAACTTCAACTTTTAGTCTGCATATATTTTTAACACACTTTACACCATTTAGAAATTTTCTCTGTCTTTGAATCTCTCTTTACTGTATATCTCTCTTTTTCTGACCACATGAATCTTTAATTTACCAAGCGATCTCAGTAGGACTAAAGGTGTGGCTTTGCCAGCTAGATCCAGTCCATTCCTTAGCTTTCCAGCCTCATGGCAGATATACAGGCTGTAGCCATGTTTACTGCCACAACTATATGGCATTTCAAGGTCCCTGCCAGCAAGTGAGCTACAACAGACAACACTCAAGTCCTCTCTTGGTAGCCGGCCCTCCTGCCTCAAACAGTCAGAGTTTGCCCTGGCAGGACAGCCCAGAAAGCCGGCATTTTTAAACGGCGCAGCTTTTTTCCTGCTACGGCTGAAAACCAAAAAGCATGCATTCAGCTTTTCGTCAACACCATTTAAGTGTTTTGTGGCAGGACCTCTTAATGAGCTGCAGGCTTTGCAGCTAAAGCTGAGTCAGGAAGCCTCTCTTAGATGAGGTGCTTGCTTGCCTCTAGCAAGCAGAGTAGATCTGAGAAACTGTCAGTATCAAGAAAACATGCTTTACTCTTTCCCAAGCTTTTCAGGCTTTCAGTGGATACAGTTGTCCGCACGTCTGGGCGCCAATCTGTTGTAATAAGGGCGGCAGGGTTGCGTCCCCAGCACCCCGGCTGCCTGCTCGGCTAGCTTATGCCCCGAAATAATTACACGGACACTGTATTCTTTTAAACACCGCTTGGCCCAGGGGACAAAGTATAAACAGCCTTCTTTCTTTCACAAGTGTAATGGCTGCACTTGCACTCCCAGGTAAATCTAGATCAGTAGCCGCAGAAATGGCAAGCTTGTGTCACCAATGAATCCACACAGCCAATTCCAAGATGACTTAAAAAGAAATGGAAGCAAACAGGCATCTCGTTAGGAGCTAATACGAGCTTTGATAACTGCAAGGAAGATAGTAGTAGTAAAGTTGGGGGGGTTGGTTTTATTGTTAAGAAGAATTTGTCATGAGGATGAATTTTAAAACTTAGCAGGTCCAAAGAATGCAGAAATTAGAATAAAAATAGATTTAAATAGGCAATTACAAACATCTTTTGAGATTAAACAAATTATAATTGTATTTGATCACTTCATCAGAAAAAAAACAGGAAATCTACATATTATGAATGGAGCTCACATATCATTTTCATGATGTCAACAGTAAATCAAAATGGTACATGCTTTGCACTGGCTAGATTCAACAAATGCACATTTTGGGAATAGTTTCTGGTAGACTGTAAATATCCAAAAGAGGAAAATTTTGCTTACTTACAAACCTTGCAAAATGTACTTTCACTGTTTGTAAATGTCTGTAATAGGACTGCATTGTTATCAAAAATTCTAGTAGACTTTCCATAAGTCCTACTCTTTTTCAGCTTCACAAGTATAAAACTTGGGCATTCTACTCTGACAGTTGGAAACTTAGGCAACAAAATATGTGGCAAATAAATAAATACATTCCAGGAAGATCGAGTGCTAAAATGTTTGTCTATAATTACATTTCAACATGTATTTCAGATCATTCAAGGTGTTTAAATGGAAAAGGATGTACATGTGAACATGTGTATGTTGATAGTTGTGTATATATTTACATGTGTGTATATGCATGTTTGTATTTGAGTGAACATATATGTGAGAATATATTTAGCTATTTACTAAAACTGAATAGAGCTGATATCAAAGAAGGTAAGTAATTTCCACATTAGTTTTTGCTTCCTTGATTTTCAATACTGAGAACTTGGGGTCTCACAGATAGTAAGCAATTAGTCTATCACTGACCTACATCCTCAGCCCCTAAGTAAAGTACTGAATAATATGATTGGCTAACTATAAAAATAGTTTTTAGACAAATATCTTCAAATGAAGCACATTATATCAATTTGAAAATAAGAGCCAAAGTATTGAGTTCTACCCCACATACTGGCCCATTAGTCATTAATAAAAGGAGATATTATTGCCTACCAATGTTGATATTGGTCCCCATTTGTGTTCTAGCCAAATCTTATTAGCATATATAGTAATATTTATTAGTCAAAAATAAACCCTATTTTAATCATATAACATAAACTAGCATTAAAATTAGAATACATAAAGACAAGAATAAAATTTCAAGCATTAATGGTTGGGGAGATGGGTCAGTGTTTAAGTGCACTGGCTGCTCTTCCAGAAGATTCAGGTTCAATTTGCAGCACCCATACAGCAGCTTCTAACCACCTGTAACTCCAGTTCCAGGGGATTTGACACCCTTTACTGGCCTACAGAGCACCAAGAGTGCATGTGGTACACAGATATACATGCAGGTAAAATATCATAAACATAAAATAGGAATAAATAAAAATAAACAAATCCTTTAAATTCCAGAATGGAGGGGTGAATGAATTCACCCCTAACTGAAGAGTTATTGCCAGGTGATGAATGATGGGGGAGGTGGTCATTCTCTTTTTGGGGTTGGCCACTGGTGATTCATTCATACCCAATAGATGACTCCACATCCATGGGTAAATGAGCCACTCTGTGGGTAAGTAAATGAGGAAGCCATGAAGTTGGAAAAGATATGTGATGGGGATACTAGGGGGAGCTTGATAGGGAGTGAGTAGTAGACACATAATCAAAATACATTGTATAAATGTATGAAAATTTTAAAGAATAAAATTTCTAAAAGGCAAAACGTCTGAAAGAACTGCCACTGTGTCTCTAAATGCTGTTGATGATTCACTTCATACCAGTTAGTCACAGAGCTAAGGAAAGCTACTACAGCAAGGAGTGCGTTTATATTGAATTGACCTACTCTTGGTTTAGATGATCTCTTTACTCTTTTAGGTAGTTTTTCATCCTTTTATGTCTTACTCCTGAGTGCCCCTTCCATTTTTCTTTTCCATTACTTTCTGGTGTCTATTGTTTTCTTCCTTGTGAATTATTGGAATAACCATAAAGGAAGATCTTTTCCCTCCACGTCCCTTCTAAATCACTTGTATACCAATAACAAGATAGTGGTGTGGAAAATAATTTCAGAAATAAAATTGTTGAAAGTTTTAACAACTGTATTTTAAATGGTACTTAGTTAACTCCTGTTTAGAATGAACTGGCAAAAAGAAGCTAACCTCCTATCATTTGCATGTTATTAATGTTGTTACAAAAGGGCTTCAACTGAAAGACAAGGCATTTGTAACCAATGCTTCGCTGCCTGTGCTCTTTCTTTAGAGACTGTGTCTTCGAGAGCTCATTATGAATTAATTGTGCATTCAAATTGTACATAGATCTCCAAAACGAAACCAAAGAAACTTTTGCTCTGAGGTTTTACTTTCCTTTAATATGATGTTTTATACACTGTGGTTTATTCATTTATTGCTTGGATGGTTTTTATGAGTTGTGATTCAACATAGATTCTTTTCTAGTATCATGTTTGATAAAGATATGGGGGATGTAATATAAGTCTGATACAATTATGGTTATGTGCCATGCAAGACAATACTGTAAATATAGGGAGACTCTGAAAAGCTACTTAGCAAAATGATTTTAGTATACACAGCAGTGTGAAATGTAAGAGGAATCTATAATGACAAAGAAGATTAGCCATTTGCTCTCTAACCTTATTTACAGAAGCAATCAGAGGTATTCAGGTCGGGTTAATGACCCTGTCTCCAATTAATTCAATTGTCTACAAACAACACTGGTGCAGTAACTGTCTCTAAGTCTGCCTCACAGTCTCAGAGGGAATACATAAGACTCCATTAAAAGTGACAATAATAATGCATTTATTACTGAAACACTATTGTATTATAAATAAATTCCTCATGTTAAATTATGCTCCACGCTTTAACAGAAATTCAATTACTGAAATAATAAAAAGACAGTGTATTTGCCAAGTGCTTGGACTATAATTTGGCTGCTTAGTTACCAATGGTGGGCTGTTTTGCATTTTTTTTCTTCATAGACTATTTCTTTTGAATAAATGCCAGACTTTTTCATACAAATTTTATGAACAAGTTGCAAAATGAAATTTTGAGCTCTTGAATCCAATTATGAAAGACATAACGATATCTATTATTGAAAAAAATCTAGTAAGCCCTTTCTGCCGTTGTTCAGAATGGTCTGGTAATTGAGGTAAGCACAGGTGCTGCTCATTATGGACCATTGTGCATCATCTGAATTCTGGGAACTGTGGAATTCAGACGCTTTAAACTCTGTTTATGTGAATAACAAACAGGCCTGATTCTGCACTTGTTTGTACAAGCTTGTACACAGCTCATTTGGGACATTGGAGACACCTGCTTACCCCTTTGGAGCCAAAACAGTATCATTTATGTTCTGGCTATCCTTTTGATGACAATTCTGCAAGAGCAACATATTTTGTGATTTCTCTTCATTCCCACTATCATCTCTTCCACCATATAATAACTCTGACATACTCTAGTCTTCAGTGATACGGAAATTAGTTGAATAAATCTATTGTGATTATCCAATGATGAGAGACAATACAAAGTTGTTAGATACAGTCACAGGGAATAACAAACCAATGCTTCTCGTGGAAGGATGCTGTGACAGACAAACTGATGTTCTATAGTGGGCTGAGGATATGTTTGTGTATGTGCATGTGCACATATGATTAAGGGCTAGAATTTCTTTCTTCTTTTCTTCTCTAGGGTTCTCACGTTTGTCTTTGCAAAGTCTTATCCTGGTCTTTAGATGGGTCATTTGGAAACAGAGAACCGCATAATCACAGAGACTTGCTTCCTGTTTTCAGAATGCGAAGAAAATCTACACATACTGTAGTTTTTTAAGTACCACTCCCAACCCACAGGGCAAGAGCTGGGCCAGCACCCAATAATTGCACAGGCTTGTCAGAGGAAGCTGGGGCTCAGACTGCTGTCCTGAACTTCTGAGTAAAGTTGTAGTAACCCGGATATGGCAACCCTACAATAGCTTCCCAGGGTCTCTGCCATCTTTAATTATTCAGCAAGTCTGACTTTTCTCTGTTTCTCTTGGAGGTTTTACCTATTGGACAACCAATGCCCATGTGATGATGTTCTGTTGTAGAGCAAAATAGACATTCAGGTCATTTCTACTGCCAACAGCAATTCTGGGTCTCCTCAACCACACCTGCCCTTTTCACAGTGACTGGCTATAAGAAACCAGACTTTAAAATCCTGTGCGTTTAAGGCCTAAGGTTGAAGTGAGATTTCATGTGAGAATTAAGGAAGTAAGTTTAAAGTTGTGGTGTAAGGAATGATAAAGGCACCAGAGACAGTGCAGGCACATTCTAACACTGGTTGTGAGTTAGAAACCTCTGCCAGGAGACAGCATGGTTAATAAATTCTCCCAACTCAGCTGTGCTTGTACTCCAAGGTCCCAGGGAAGTTTTATACCACCAGAAGTGGATATGCCACAGCTACCTAAAAAATATAATGGACCATGACCCATATACTGCTAACTTGATATCTGGTTAACATGATAGCTGCTCACACTGCTGTTTGGCTCCTCAAGCAGATGAAAGTTGTGGTTTTGATAGTATCTATAACTTGGTAGAAGTGGAGGCCAGCCAAAGTCAAGTTCTCAGCTATCAGAGAGTGAATCTGACTACTGGAGTGGGCCAGTTCCACAGCACGTGCATCGGAAGCCCACTTCTCCCTTCCGGTGATCACAGAGAGTATAAGGCAAAGCTCTGCAGGAAGATGAATAATTTGGAAACCCTCATGAACAACATTCTACTGTGTCTCATTTGCACTTAAAGAAAGCTGCCCTACAGACCTTGTGTACTTTTAAGATTTATCTGGAAGATACATGAAGAAGACTTCCAGTCAAAAATGTACATATTTAATCGAATTAGATCTCCAGGCAAGAAGATGTCAAAAGGAAAGGAAAATATTAAAGTGAATGTGAAGTGTTCCTCTCCACAGATGTCCTGCTTTGATAAATACCTTCTGGGATGCCATTTACTACAAAACCACGATTTTACTGAATGGAAAAAAAAACCCTGAAGTATAAACTATAATCTCTTTATAATTGTTGTTTTCACATTTCTCTCTGAATTATGCTTTTGTCATTCAGGAACCTTGATATTTGTTTGCCTTTTGAAAATTATTCTTTGTGAAAACATGACAATTATTGTGGAACACTCATTTGCAGTGAAGGGAAGAGCTAGGGAGCTTTATTACAAGTCATTATTTACCTTCTGGCCTTGAGAATGAGCGGTTTCACAAGGAATCAACGTCTGTGGAGTTACCTGAGTGCTGAGGGCTGCAGGTAGGTCTGCAGTGTGGACATATGGATTTGGTCATGAGAACATCAAGTACCAGCAGCATTATCTCTAAAAATATGTTTTAGATATAGAAAAGGGTGATAGAAATATGATATTTGGGCTTTTACTTGCCTAAAATGTTCTGTGTCCAGATTCATATGTGTGCACACATGTGTGTAGGGAGAATGTTTCCAAGTTTTTTAAAAAAATGCTTTTGATTCTTAGCATGTCAGCAACCTGTAACATATTTGTATAAGGAGAAATGTTATATAAATATAACTATATATATATATATATATATATCTGTGGTTACATATGCATATTTATGCTTGAAACAAAAGGCTTGATTCCCTAGGTTTGCTGCAGTTTTTTCATATTTATACTTTTAAATAACCCCCCTATATGATTTTTATGTATACCCCAGTTTTAAAGTCATTGGTTTGGGGCATGATAGCACATGATAGCACAGAAAGGAATGAGGGAGCACTGGTTAGAAAAATATCCATTTATACTTTAGACACTTTGGCCTCCTATTGGAAAAACAAGAGAACAAGTAGTTACATTCTCTTGGCTTATGTATTGTGAAAAACTATTCAAATATTTCCACACAGTCTCATTTTTAGTTATGCAGTTAATAGCATTTATAATAATCTAGTCAACAGCAAATAGCATCTTTATAGGTGTTTCGGTTAATCTTGGACTAATTCATGAATTCATTAGTCTATTTACATCCCATCAAATTAGTTCATCAGTGAACATGAACTATTCTTCCTGTGAACACTCCTACTCCAAACACTCATAATCATCCTCACTATCTTCCATTGTTGAAGACCACTACCTGTATGCCAAAACTATTGCGATAGCCTGCATGCTGTTTTTATTTTTTTTTATCCCAGCCTCTTTCCTTGGTCTTTTCTTGATAGGTTTAATATGATCCTATTATGATGTAAATTGGATCATGTCATTCTTCTGCTCAAAGTTTTCCAATATCTTCCAACTCATTCAAAGAAAAAAACCTTTCCAATAGCTTGTCGGCTCTTCTGCACTCTGATTAATAGCAAACATTCCTATCTCTTCTTTCAGTATTCTGATCCTTGCTCACTTGGCTTCACTATTTGCTTTCCTATTTCTAGGGCACCTCATGTAATGTTTGGTCTCAGAGTTTTTGCATATGTTGTTCCTCTTCCTGGAATGTTCTTTTCCCAAATCACTCTAAAGCTCACCTCCTCAGTTTCTTAAAGGCTTTGCTCAGATGGCAGTTCCCAGAGAGGTTTCCTCTGAAACCCCAGCCCTCTCTAGCACTCATCATCAATTTATTTCCCTCTATTAACCTTTATGAGATTCCAATAAATTTTATTATTACATGCCTATGCTGTTCATCATCTGTTGCCGCACAAGAGAATATAAATACAGCTAGGTAAGAGATGCAGACCAAATGCCTATATCTCTAGATCTTAAGAAGATACATAGCATGGATTTGATAAATAAATACATGCAGTTTTAAACTACAAAGGCAACAGATTCAAAATGACTGACAAAGCAAAGCACTAACAACATTCTAAGAATGTGCATGTGTTCAGAAGCTACTCTAGGCCAATTGCTAATCACTTGATACAAATTACTCCAGCCTTCGCATTAATTGTCTGGAGAGAGAGAAACTGTGTTAGATCCAGTTAACACAACTAGAAAAAGAATGTGTGTGAGCTTAATGTTGGGACTCAGGTAAGATGCTCCAGTGTGTATTTAGATGGGGTTCTCAGACATCAAGGCTCAGGTAGAGGAAGTAAGTTTTCCCAAGAATACACAGCTAATTAGATTATTTTTCTCTCAAAATTTTAGAGAGGAGCAGTGGCTTCTAAATAGGGCTGTAGTTTATTGTAAAGTCTCCAAACAACAAAGGAGAGCCCTCTCTGGTAACTAATGTGAGAAATGCTTGGTAGATTATTTTCTCAGGACATGCCCATACTGAAGCTAGCTGGTACCTTTAACTTCATAAGATTGGTCTTTGGGGGCAAATCCAAACATATAACGTTCTACATGGAAATTTTTAGAGTTGTACTTGGAGAATGTGTCACCCATTCACTGCCCCACTCTACAGAAAAATACGCTGAGGCTCAAAATTGATAACAGTGACACAAGAAGTTAATGATCTGTCTGAAAAGTGTCCGCTTCTTGAACCTCAGTGAAGCTGGCCACATACTCGCCAGATGGAGAATGCTTCATCATTGCAGCAGCACCAACAGAAGCAGAGAACACCGAAATAAAGCTCTAAGGAAACCAAAGTAGGAGAGGAATATCCCATACAGCCTGCTTTCTGGCTGAGCTGACTGTGATCGTCACTCCTTTCTTATTGGAGTGGATATTTTCCATAATGGCTTCCCCTCTAGTGCTCAGTAAAAGTCGGTAAAAACGATTCTCTAATGCACTTTCAGAAAAAGAACCGCAGCTACTCCCAGTGTGATACAGTACTTAGAGCAGAATAAAAGCATGTATCTCGGCTATTCTTTACCTTGTTAGTGGTCACAAGGTAAAACATGATGTTTTCCTTTTTCAGCTGTGAAAATATATTTATTTTGATAATGGAATCATTATGGACGATAAAGATGGTGAAATCATGCAAATCAGAAGATTCGAGTTGGTATGATTTGTGTTTATTAAGGCTATCATTTGCTTGAAGAGAGTTTTTATAACAGGTACTTTGATAAATGGTTTATAATTATTATTAAACCTTTATATTTTTACTCTAAATGCAGAAATATTACTTTAAATTCCAATGTACTATAATAAACAGATAGTATGTCAAAAATGCAGATCACGAACATGTCTTGAATTTGGATTTGTATGCCCATCTTAATAAAACCACAAATGAAATGCTTGCTTTTGATAAAATGAGTCAAATCTATTACTCAAGATGCATTTGTACCTTGGAAAAATTATCAGTGATCCCTTGATTCCAGTTTTGAAGCCAGGCACAGTAGCTGCTGAAATAACACTGCCTTGGTGGTCAGAGAACCAGAAAAATTCTATTATTCAAGCCTCCATCAGCTGCAGGTCAGTGATTCAAAAGGTGATATGACACATCTCCAAGTTCAGTAGCCAGAAGTCTCAAAGAGCTCCTGCTCTACTTATCATGTATAGATGTGCTTTGAGGCCAATGTAATTGAACTTGTAAGATCAGGATGCCAACAGAAATGGGGAATGAAGCACTTCTAAACTCGGTGGCTGGTGGGCAGGGCACTGTAGCCAATTGTTTCTGGCTACTTGACATGTACACTGATTTTTTACATGCAGAGGGAATGTCAGGGGACTGGCTGCTACATAGTTCACAATGGTGCTAGCTGATCAAGAGACACGAAGGGCTCCTGTTAGACTCTGGGGAATTGTATTTCAGCATCATGATGGTAAGTACCCTGGACCCTGTTGCTTTTAGTTTGGAATATGAGGTTTTCCAGATTCACAAGGCACTCTTTTATGTGTACTCTAGGCCTAGGCATATTGTTCTATATAACCTACCCCTTTGGCTAATGTGTGGTGAGCATAATGTTATGCTAACTTATGAATTCAAACAGTCTATACATCATTGGGAAAATAGTTATTTTTGCACCTTAACTTTGTGAGGAAACTGAGGAAGATTATCACTCCTATTTACCGAGCCAAATTTAGCAGTGAAGAAACTGATGGCTCTTAGAAAAGTTGACTAGTTCAAGGCCACAGAGTGGTCAGTGCAGCACTGTCAGAATGGCTTAGGTCTGTCTGACATCTGGCTTTTTACATCCCAGCTCTGGTGAGGCTGTGATACTCCCTGACATATAAAGGGAATGTTTACCCACTGATGCAGTCCCTGGCCTCCAGCTCCTATACTGTTGGATTCAATTCACTTTATAGTGCCTGCTAGAAGCTAGACATAAATCCTATTGAACATCCCAAAGACTTTTATACCACTATCTTTTCCCCCATTTTTCTTTGTGTAGGCCAGGAAAGGGTACAATATCCGCTGGGCCTAAGGATTTGGGCTGGTACACTTTAGGCATGGATTCATGGGGCATAGGAATTCTGCAAAACATAGAAATAGACATTTCTGTCTGGTCTCAGAGAGGCCAGTTAAGCTGAAGACAAAAATTGGTTTTCCATTTGAAGAAAGCACTTCAGTGAATCCCAACCCCAGCAGAAACACTATTACTCTTCATCAGCTTCACTTCAACCTAAAGGCACGTAACATAAGGATTTCTGATAATATTTTTAAAAGCAACTTTACTTTTAATTTTTTGAATAAATCAGATTGATTGCAGCAGTAGTGGAATTTTCTTTCAAATCTTCATTAATAGAATGCAGTCCCTTAAAGAGAGATGCTAACTTAAGAGAAACCAGAAACAATTTTTCTAACTCAAATGGAAATAAAACCTGTAGAGCTTGATCATGTATATGCTTGTAATCAACAGTAAATTATCAAGATTCATGCTAAAATAATTGCAATCTAATTAGTGTTCTCACAGTTTTGTTAGATTAATTTAGAGTTAGACCAAGAAATACAGAATCACATGTAACCAGAAGATTCACTAGCTTTAGTTTTCATTCTGGGTGAGAATGTAGAGACTAAACCTCAACTTTCCAATGCCAAGTGTGACCCATTAGGTAAAATGTGCATTATGTGTGTCTCTGCACTACCTGATTCATAAAGTAGAAAAAGAGCCTGGAAAGAAGCTAGGTGGGAGAACAAAGTTACTGAGAGTTTGATTCTTTACTACTAATAAGTAGCCTTTCTGAACTCTGTTTCCCCCCCTGTAAGAAGATAATAATAGCCGGGCGGTGATGGCGCATGCCTTTAATCCCAGCACTCGGGAGGCAGAGGCAGGCGGATCTCTGTTAGTTCGAGACCAGCCTGGTCTACAAGAGATAGTTCCAGGACAGGCTCCAAAACCACAGAGAAACCCTGTCAAGAATAACCAAAAAAAAAAGAAGAAGAAGAAGATAATAAGGTCTTATAGAGCTGCTAAGCCAATTAGTAATGATGAACCTAAATTTGTGGTGCCCAGCAGGCCCTCAATATAGATAGAAATTATTACTACTATTATTCTCTGAAGGCTGGCTAGGTCTGCAGAGCATGAAATAACGGGTGCACGCCTCGTCTCCAGCACGGGACAAGTATGTTTCTGCATGCCATTTTGGAGTCTGCATTGGAACATGAGAGCACTGCCACTCTTTCATAACAATGCATCAGTCATTCACAAAATGATTTTTAAAGGTAGAAAAGAAGCATCCTGGGGTGAGAGCCAAAATTGCTACTGACAATTGGTCTTTGGTGGAAGCCTTCCATCATGTGGCTAAATGAACCCAAGAAGCTCTAATTGCTTGGAGTCAATAAAGAGTTTGTTGGCTTCAAATAATTGGTATTTGTTTGGTTGGTATGATGATAGTTATCACAGTCTGGCTACATGATGGGATCTGGCAGAAGTTTCTACCTTTTACAAGTTTTAAATCCCAACAGAATTGACAGAAAAAGCTATAACCACAAAATGGTTTGCAATTTTCCTTCTCCTTCCCAGAAAGTCCTATGTGGTTATATTATGAACCTTGTTTCATACAAACTGCTTGTGACTTTTATGGCCCTTTTGTGATCTAAATGGCTATCTCATAAGATATTCCATTCCAGCTTCTTTCTCAATTGCTTTTACTGTGAAATGCCCTTGTGCAGAGTACTGGGGACAATTTCACACTTAGGGTATTGATTTGCTAAACCTGATGATAGGTTTATATTTAAGATACAGTATTGTATATGAGCAGAGTGAAAAGCTTATGGAAAACAGAGATAAAGCTTCCACGAGGATATGTTGGACAGCCTTTTTGTCTTTAAAACTACATTAAGAATCCCTTATCATCTTTATAATTTACAAATTTATAATTTCAGAAATTCAGCATATTGAAATTCTACTGAAAAATGATAGGTTATTCTGCTGCCCCAACATCTTTCTACTCAAATGAAATACAATTTAATAGTGGACGTGTGAAGTCATTATAAATATCATATAACAATATTATATAATATTCTAACATTTTATAATACTCGAATGTTGCTTAATATTCCCATTTGTTCTGTTTCTGAAAATAGGGACATAGGTAGTATTTTTGCTACAAATACTTTTCATGCTCTTCCATGAGAGAAGTCACCCTGCAGCTGGGATTTGGAATTCCGCATACAACTTTTCTGGCATCTGAAGTGCTGTTTAGTGCTCAACATGAAAATCAGGTTTAAGTGAGTAGTTCACAGTTCCTTAAACTTTCCAGTTCAGACCTAGTTATCTGTACTTTCATTCTGCAGATTGTGCTATGAGAACTGGGCTGTTTGAGCCTTGATATGTGTAGCATGATAATGTGAGCTAGAAAAAGAAAAGGAAAGAACTAGGCAGAAATAACTAATACGGGGGGCAGGCATATCTAATAGAAAAACTGAGATGAGAAAAAATAAAAAGGAAGAATGAGAGGAATGGACTATTGTAGAAGGCTTATTTGTTTTAATAGGGAAATTATGAAGCTATCCATTTTTACTGCTATTAATATTTCTACCAAGAAACCTTTTACCTATCATATTCCTTTGTTTTGATAATTTTGTTGATGTTCATGTTATTAATATCAATAATTATTTTAAATATTCACATTAAAGGTTGCAGTTTCTATTTAGAATCTATATTAGTTCTTTCTATATAATGAAAAACTATCACACATATATAAAATGCTAACATTATTCAAAAAGTTAAACAAATTATCCAAATTCATAAATACTCAAACACAACTCCTAGAGAAAAATGAGGTTTTAGGGTCTCAGAGTTAGAGAATCTTAAACTGTCTGAGAAAAAATGGTTGTAAATAGGATACCAGCTCAATGTTTTTGTGCTTTTCAATTATATCATCAGGGAAGAAATCATAAGCTCCATTTTCCATATGACATTGACACTTTTATTCTAATAGCTCAGCATATTAACCCTACTCATATGCCTCCATTTAAGTAACAAAAATCAATAAATATAGATTGGTGTATAAGATTCAATCATTGGGCAAATGGAGAGATCACTGCAATTTGGCAGTTCTGTGACATGGGAGGGACTGGATTACTGTGAATACCAAGCAAGGAGGACTTTAATTAACATCCTCCATAATTATGAATTATAAATTCTACTCTGTGTTTTCCATGTGCTCTGTCTTCATTTAGAAATCATAGTTAGCCCCGATGGCTGCTTCTGTCCCAGTTGAACAGTGAAATTGATTTCCTATGGCTCCTCAATAAGAGTGACAACTTTCTTTGAAGGAGGAAAGTGACCTGATTGAGGATGGGGGAGCTATCTCACAAAATTGTACCACCATGTGACTACTGCCATTGATGGGGAGCTAATTGCAACTAGTGTGCTGTAGAGTGTGAAAATTTCTATTCATCCTTTTTATCTCGGAAGAGGAAAAAGTGCCTGAACTGTGAGGCTTTGATGTAGCAACGTTGTTTTTGGCAAAAGCACTAACACATACCTTGTTATTTTCTTTTATAAAACAGTAAGTTTAGAACTAAAATGGAGACTAGTTCAGCCTTGATTCCTCTTCCCCTCCTTCAAACTTCCTTTTGATATAATGAACAGGGCATGGGTAGCAGCAGAGCTGTCAGGTCAGACAGAAAATACCAGCTATCACTCGGAAAACCTCCAGTACACTCAATCGATATTTATACAAAATTTGCCACATACAAGGCTGTTTATACACATAAAAAGTGATTTAGTAAATTCACTGATAAGACCCACAATAATTATACAAAGCAAACATTATCACTCTTCTTAAATAAGAAAAATAAAGGTGAAAAAAGTATTATTCAAGGCTAAAAATTCATTGGATTTCAAACCCAGTTGTGCTACCATGTCTGGAGTGCTGGCCATTTAACAAACTGTAGTTTTCAACAATGGAAATCATTGTCACAGGAAACACTCAGATAGCTACACTGTTTCAAGTGCACTATGCAGATCAAACATATTTAATATCCATCATAATCCTATGAGGTGTGTTGTAGCATAATTCTCATGACACATTTGAGAAAAGAGGTGAAGCTACTAGATCAAACTAGCACCGAGAAAGTACCAGAGCCAGCAAAATCCAACATTGGAGCCTGTGCTCCTCAAAACTTCATTTTATGTCTTTTATGCCCTGTAGATGGGTGCTCGTTTACTTACTTTAGCATCTCTTACAACATTTAGCAGAAGAGAAGCCTCACACATCTCCATTTATTATAACAAGTCATGCAGACTACTTTCTGTTGGGGAATATTATTTTAAAGTGTCTTACTTTTATGTCACATTTGTTTTAACTCTGTGAAGCTGTGTTACTGTGCCTGTCTTAAATGCCTGATAAAAAGCTGACCAACCAATAGCAAGGCAGGAGAGAGAAATAGGCAATAGGCGGGGCTGGCAGGCAGAAAGGATAAATAGGAAAAATCTGGGAGAAAAAGGCTTTGAGGAAGGAAGAGAGAAGAGAAGAGGACACTAGAGGGCAGTCACCCAGCTACACAGCAAGCCAGAGAGTAATAGTTAAAGTAAGATATTCAGAAGAAAAATAAAAGGCCCAGAGGCAAAAGATAGATGGGATAAGATAGGAAAAGTTGGCTAGCAACAGGATAAGCTAAGGCCAAGAATTCATAAGAAAGAATAAGTGTCCGTGTGAGATTTATTTGAGAGCTGGATGGTGGGCACTCCCCAAAAGCCTCCAGAGTAAAGAGTAAAACAACCAGCACCTTTCCTTGATTGTGGTACTAATTGTTCATCTAGTGGAGAGATATAAAAGCATTGATCTCCTAAATTAACAGATTCGCCTTTAATGTCAGAACATTAGTGTTTGCTAAATGTGGAGAGGGGACAGGAAAAGAAAGAAAGGGAGTAGATTTTCCACAAATTCTATTACAGTAGTATTTTCCTTTTGCTATCTGGAAAATGTAATCATTCTGCTTAGCTATTAAGTCCCTGACACAAATCAAAGCATATGTAGCATATGTAATGAGAGATTTTTGTATTTCAAATTCCCATAGTTGTTCTTCTTGAAGGCCATCCAACAGCAATATTGAATTCACTTCTTTTTAAAACATAATTTGATTGTTTCAATTGTTAGCTTTATATAACCATGACCAAATACCAGAGAAGAACTTCAAGGAGGAAAGATTTATTCACTGGTTAGTCAGCTGTTCCATTACTGTGGGTCTTTAGCAATGCTGAAGTAGCATGCTGGAAGAGCATGCTTGAAGAAGGCTGCTCATTCTACAGCAGACTGCAGGAGAGAGACATGAAGAAAGGGGCCATGAACAACATATTCTTCAACAGCATGCTCCTAATGAGCTTCTGGTGACCTACTTCCTCCAATGAATGCCCAACATTCTAGTCCTTTAAATAATGCTATCAAGTTGTGAATGCATCAGTGGATTAACACTGTGATTGTGTAAGAGCCCTCATGGCCAAATTAAGTATTGACTAGATCCACCATCTTGGGAAATACGTCTCCAAAGTGTTCAGAGCAACATGTCATCTCCTTGTCATTCCCAATGTTATTATCAACATTAATATAAATAAGTCTAAAATATAATTTGGTCTTAAATATCTGCTATTAATTGCCAAAGTCTATGTTTTATTTGGGTTTAGAGTGATTTGAGATTCTGTGGTTGGGAATATTTGGTACACTTTGGATTCCATCACAGGGAACACAATGTCACTAAAGCAAAGATTATCTCCATACTACACGGCAAACAACCATATGTTTTCTTAGTGGTCAAACTATCTTTTCAATCCTCTATGCTTTATTTGAGAGACCCCATTTAGTTATGATTTTTAATATAATATAACTATGATTTATAAATCATAAAAATCACACTATGATTTTTCACATACTCTTACTTTGTCTATGATATGTTTAGATTTTACTTACTAGCAAGTTAGATATAATTTGCTGTTTATAGTTTTGAATTTCTGCAAATAGTATTTGAGATTAATATTCATCCTCTTAGGATTCACATCATAAACCTGACTTTAGAGGCAACACTGTGGGATGATTTTATTGACAGAAACCATCTTTTACTAAATTAAAGAATTAAACTCCTTGTGCCAGGATGGCCGGGTGGTGGTGGTGCACGCCTTTAATCCCAGCACTCGGGAGGCAGAGGCAGGCGGATCTCTGTGAGTTCGAGACTAGCCTGGTCTACAAGAGCTAGTTCCAGGACAGGTTCCAAAACCACAGAGAAACCCTGTCTCGAAAAACCAAAAAAAAATAAAAATAAAAAAATAAAAAAAATAAAATTAAACCTTCTTTAGATCTAAATTTACAAATTCTGGTAGAAATATTCTAATGGTATCATTAATAATTCTATCTTTACAATTTGATCATAATAGTATAGATTCAGTTCATCTTAATAAATTTGAGGCATAAGTTTCCCCAAAGGTTTTAGTATGTTAATGATAAATGTGTTTATTGTCTCAGAAATGTCTATGTGCATTATCCATGGTACTTGTATAACAATGAAGACAGCATTAGCCAAAGGACATTAACGCCTGAACAATGCCAGCCAATTGCTTGCTATAGATTCTAAAATCTGTCAGTAAAATCTGTGCTTCCCATAATAAACATGTTCCTCCACCCATGGATGTTGAACCCCTGCAAGCCAATGAGCTGCTCTGAGTTGGAACCAAGAGAATATACTTTGGCAAGGAGAAAACATTGAAATGAATAATGAATGCCATTTCCTCTTTGCTGGCAGGGAGGGATAGGGATTGGGGGGGATTTTTCATTTATGATTGACTTTGAGTGTCGGGCAGAAAACTGGAGAAAAGGGATGAGAGGTGGCAAATAGACTTATATGCTTTTGTTTGCTAAGGACATCCTGGTAACTGGGAAGAGAGCAGAGATGTCAGCACTCGGTATCTAAATCCTCTTGGCAATATTCTAATGTTTGAAAATGAAAAGGTAGAAAAAAAGAAATTCCCTAGATATAAGATCATTTTTATGCTTTGCTTTGCTTTAACAGAGAAGATAAGAGAGATCAAGATGAAACAGATACATTGAATTTCCAAAAATCTAAGCCATGCTCCATGAGGACCAAATGGTGCTGAATTTGAATTATTTTTTAGCCACAAATTAGCACCTCTCAAGATCTTCATGTTTTTGAGCCATTGATTTTTGATAAATACTGAATGGCAAATGTGAGAACAGATGTAGGTGTGCCAGATGGTTTTTCCAGACATGTTCCGGTCTAACTGCCAAACTTTGGGCTAAAACTGAGGAAAATGAAGCAATATTTTATTCTCGTTCTCCTGGCTGTGGGGAGGGTACTAATCTGTGCCCACTAGTTCATATACTATACACAATGCCATCAATTTGAAAAAGAATCACTGATTCATCTTCTGGGCCAAAAGAAATATACCAATAAAGAGGAAATTGAAATAGCTTCCCAAAATTAAAATATGCTGGAAAACAGGGGAAGTATCCATTATCAGTTACGCAAGATTTTATGAGAAATTGCCTGAATCCTTTGAGCCAACAGTGTTTACAGTTATTGCAATGAAAATTCTAATTTTGTGCTCTAATGAACACAAAACGATCCATATTCAACCTTGGCAAAACTTATAATGACTATGTAATTGAAGTGACTTTGCCATACTAAAATATTTTGTAAAATTATAGGAAGCTGCCAAGATGTAAGAACAAGGAGTTTGAAGCCTTAGATATGTGGTATGATAGCCCCCACACCTCTTATCATGCAAGTAGGAGGAACAATCAGCAAAATAGAAAGCACCATTCACACTTAACACTATCTTACTAAGATGTCATGAAATACATCAGATGCTTTTGACAACGAAGAATACAATATAGCTATTTTAAGCATCAAAATATACCAGGTTACCATTACTTGTTTTAATATTTTTCAATATACTTAAAATGCTATCAAATTTTTGCTACTTATACAGCTGAAATATAGTGAAGTAAAGCCTTCTGCCCCATGATTTTTTGTTAGAACTGACTAGTATTTATCACTCATGCAAAAACATTAAAATAACTTGCCAAGTGAAATAAGGCATGCATTACATGTTATATAATTCCGGTCCTGTGACATACCCGGAAAATCCAATTCCATGTAGATAGCAAGTATATTAGTAGTCAGAGCATGCTAGAGAAGAGTGACTTTTCCCTCTAGGATTGATGGGTGTTCTAAAAACAATTGTGATTATTGCCATAATCCATGAATATACTATATGCTGTTGAATTGTATATTTCAAATCTGTGAATTGTATGACATGTGATGTTTTTCTGAGTTAAGTTGTTTTAAAATTATGCTTGTAGTGAATAAAATTTTGAGATAGGGATAGACAGTACAGTATGGCTATAGGGATAGACATTAATACTAATGTATTCACCTAAGTAAACCAAAATGCTTCATCTTAATGGCTCACTTTATTTTTTTTAATTTATTTTTTTTAATTTATTTATTTATTAAGGATTTCTGCCTCCTCCCCGCCATCGCCTCCCATTTCCCTCCCCTCCCCCAATCAAGTCCCCCTCCCTCATCTGCTCAAAGAGCAATCAGGGTTCCCTGACCTATGGGAAGTCCAAGGACCGCCCACCTCTATCCAGGTCTAGTAAGGTGAGCATCCAAACTGCCTAGGCTCCCCCAAAGCCAGTACGTGCAGTAGGATAAAAAACCCACTGCCATTGTTCTTGAGTTCTCAGTAGTCCTCATTGTCCGCTATGTTCAGCTAGTCCGGATTTATCCCATGCTTTTTCAGACCCAGGCCAGCTGGCCTTGGTGAGTTCCCGATAGAACATCCCCATTGTCTCAGTGTGTGGCTGCACCCCTTGCAATCCTGAGTTCCTTGCTCGAGCTCCCTCTCCTTCTACTCCTGATTTGGACATTGAGATTTCTGTTCGGTGCTCCAATGTGGGTCTCTGTCTTTATCTCCTTTCATCGCCTGATGAAGGTTAATATTCAGGAAGATGCCTATGTGTTTGTCTTTAGATTTACCTTCTTATTTAGCTTCTCTAGGAACATGAATTATAAGCTCAATGTCCTTTATTTATGGCTAGAAACCAAATATGAGTGAGTACATCCCATGTTCCTCTTTTTGGGTCTGGCTTACCTCACTCAGGATAGTGTTTTCTATTTCCATCCATTTGTATGCAAAATTCAAGAAGTCCTTGTTTTTTTCTTCTGAGTAATACTCTAATATATATATATATATATATATATTCCATACTTTCTTCATCCATTCTTCCATTGAAGGGCGTCTAGGTTGTTTCCAGGTTCTGGCTATTACAAACAATGCTGCTATGAACATAGTTGAGCATATACTTTTGCTGTATGATAGGGCATCTCTTGGGTATATTCCCAAGAGTTGTATTGCTGGATCCAGGGGTAGGTTGATCCCGAATTTCCTGAGAAACTGCCACACTGCTTTCCAGAGTGGTTGCACAAGTTTGCATTCCCACCAGCAATGGGTGAGTGTATCCATTACTCCACAACCTCTCCAGCAAAGGCTATCATTGGTGTTTTTTATTTTAGCCATTCTGACAGGTGTAAGATGGTATCTTAAAGTTGTCTTGATTTGCATTTCCCTGATCGCTAAGGAAGTTGAGCATGACGTTAAGTGTCTTTTGGCCATTTGAAGTTCTTCTGTTGAGAATTCTCTGTTCAGCTCAGTGCCCCATTTTATAATTGGGTTGATTAGCCTTTTATGGTCTAGTTTCTTGTGTTCTTTATGTATTTTGGAGATCAGAAATTTTGTCAGTTGCGGGGTTGGTGAAGATCTCTCCCAGTCAGTGGGTTGCCTTTTTGTCTTAGTGGCAGTGTCCTTTGCTTTACAGAAGCTTCTCAGTCTCAAGAGGTCCCATTTATTCAATGTTGCCCTTAGTGTCTGTGCTGCTGGGGTTATATGTAGGAAGTGGTCTCCTGTGCCCATGTGCTGTAGAGTACTTCCCACTTTCTCTTCTATCAGGTTCAGTGTGTTCGGACTGATATTGAGGGCTTTAATCCATTTGGACTTGAGTTTTGTGCATGGTGATAGATATGGATCTATTTTCATTCTTATACAGGTTGACATTCAGTTTTGCCAGCACAATTTGTTGAAGATGCTCTCTTTTTTCCATTGTGTACTTTTAGCTCCTTTATCGAAAATCAGGTGTTCATAGGTTTGTGGGTTAAAGTCAGGGTCTTCTATTCGATTCCATTGGTCGACTTCTCTGTTTTTATGCCAGTACCAAGCTGTTTTCAATACTGTAGCTCTGTAATAGAGTTTGAAGTCAGGGATGGTAATGCCTCCAGACAATCCTTTATTTTATAAGATTGTTTTGGCTATCCTGGGTTTTTTGTTTTTCCATATAAAAGTGATTATTGTCTTCTCCAGATCTGTGAAGAATTTTGATGAGATTTTGATGGGGATTGCATTGAATCTATAGATTGCTTTTGGTAGAATTGACATTTTTACTATGTTGATCCTCCCAATCCAAGAGCAAGGGAGGTCCTTCCATTTTCTGGTGTCCTCTTCAATTTCTTTCTTCAAAGACTTATAGTTCTTTTCAAATAGATCTTTACCTTCCGTGGTCAGAGTTACCCCAAAATATTTCATGCTATTTGTGGCTATCGTGAAAGGTGATGCTTCTCTGATTTCCCTCTCTGCTTCCTTATACTTAGTGTATAGGAAGGCAACTGATTTTTTGGAGTTGATCCTGTATCCTGCCACAATACTAAAGGTGTTTATCAGCTCTAGGAGTTCTTTGGTAGAATTTTTGTGGTCGCTTATGTATACTATCATATCATCTGCAAATAACGAAAGCTTCACTTCTTCCTTTCCAATACGAATCCCCTTGATCTCCTTATGTTGTCTTATTGCTATTGCTAGAACTTCAAGCACTATATTGAAGAGGTATGGAGAGAGTGGTCATCCTTGTCGTGTTCCTGATTTTAGTGAGATGGCTTTGAGATTTTCTCTGTTTAATTTAATGTTAGCTGTTGGCTTGCTGTAAATGGCTTTTATTATATTTAGTTATGACCCTTGTATCCCTATTCTCTCCAAGACCTTTTTCATAAAGGGGTGTTAAATTTTGTCGAATGATTTTTCAGCATCTATTGAAATGATCATATGTTTTTTTTCTTTCATTTTATTTTTATGGTGGATTACATTGATAGATTTCGTATGTTGAACCAGCCCTGCATCTCTGGGATGAAGCCTACTTGATCATAATGGATAATTTTTCTAATGTGTTCTTGAATTCAGATTACCAGTATTTTATTGAGAATTTTTGCTTCGATATTCATGAGTCAGATAAGCCTGTAATACTCTTTCTTGGTTGGGTCTTTCTGTGGTTTTGGTATCACGGTAACTGTAGCTTCATAAAAGGAATTTGGCAATGACTCTTCTGTTTCTATATTGTGAAATACATTATGGAGTATAGGTATTAGTTCTTCTTGGAAGTTCTGGTAGAATTCTGCATTGAAACCATCTGGTCCTGGGCTTTTTTTCGAAGGGAGATTTTTGATAACCATTTCTTATTCTTCGCAAGTAACAGGTCTATTTAGATCATTCACCTGGTCTTGGTTTAGCTTTGGTATATGGTATTTATTTAAAAAAATGTCCATTTCTTTTGTATTTTCCAGTTTTGTGGCATACAGGCTTTTGTAGTAAGATCTAATGATTCTCTGAATTTCCTCTGTGTCTGTGGTTATGTCCCCCTTTTCATTTCTGATCTTATTTATTTGTGTGTTCTCTCTCTGTCGTTTAATTAGTTTGGATAGGGGTTTGTCGATCTTGTTGATTTTCTCCAAGAACCAGCTTTTTGTTTCATTGATTCTTTGGACTTTTTCTGTGTTTCTATTTTGTTGATTTCTGCCCTCAGTTTTATTATTTCCAGTCTTCTCCTTCTCCTAGGCACATCTGCTTCTTTTTTTCTAGAGCTTTCAGGTGTGTTGTTAAGTCACCAATGTATGCATTCTCCATTTTCTTTAAGGGGGCACTTAGTGCTATGAACTTTCCTCTTAGCACTGCTTTCATTGTGTCCCATAGTTTTGAGTATGTTGTCTCTTTATTTTCATTAAATTCAAGGAAGACTTTAATTTCTTTCTTAATTTCTTCCTTGACCCAGGTGTGGTTCAGTAGTTGACTGTTCAGTTTCCATGAGTTTGTCGGCTTTCTGTGGGTAGCATTGTTGTTGCCTTCTAACTTTAATCCGTGGTGATCAGATAGGACACAGGTGGACACTGATATTTTTTTGTATCTGTGGAAGTTTCCTTTGTTTCCAAGTATGTGGTCAATTTTTGAGAAGGTTCCATGAGCTGCAGAGAAGAAGGTATATTCTTTCCTATTTGGGTGGTATGTTCTATAGATGACTGTTAAGTCCATTTGCTTCATAACCTCCAATAATTCTCTTAATTTTCTATTAGGTTTCTGTCTGATTGACCTGACCCTTGGAGAGAGAGGTGTGTTGAAGTCTCCTACTACTAGTGTGTGTGGTTTGATGTCTGCCTTGAGTTCTAGTAATATTTCTTTTACATAAGTGGGTTCTTTTATATTAGGGGCATAGATATTCAGGATTGAGACATCATCCTGATGAATTGTTCCTGTTATGAGTATAAAGTGACCATCTTGGTCTCTTCTGATTGATTTTAGTTTGAAGTCAGTTTTGTTAGAAATTAGTATGGCCACACTTGCTTTTTTCTTAGGACCATTTGCTTGAAACACCTTTTCCCAACCCTTTACTCTGAGTAGGTGCCTGTCTTTGTGGTTGAGATGTGTTTCTTGCAAACAGCAGAATGTTGGATCCTGTTTTCCTATCCAATCTCTTAGCCTGTGCCATTTTATGGGTGAATTGAGCCCATTAATATTAAGTGACATGAATGACCAGTGGTTGTTTACTCTGCTTAATCTTATTGTTTTTGGTAGTAGAGATTGTGTGTCTCCCTTCTTTGAGATGTGTTGGTGAAGGGTCGCTAGATGCCTGAGTTATTGTAGGCAGTGCTGGCAGTGTTGGATTCCTTGGGTTGCGATTTTCCTTCTATTACTTTCTGTAGGGCTGGATTTGTGGCTACATATTGTTTAAATTTGTTCTTATCCTGGAATGTCTTGTTTTCTCCATTGATAGTGAACGATAGCTTGGCTGCGTATAGTAGTTTGGGTTTGTATCCATGGTCTCTTAGCTTCTGCAGTACATCTATCCAGGACCTTCTGGCTTTCATGGTTTCCATAGAGAAGTCAGGTATAAGTCTGGTCGGTTTACCTTTATAAGTTACTTGCCCTTTTTTCTTTGCAGCTCTTAATATTTTTTCTTTAACCTGTATATTTTGTGTTTTGATTATTATATGGTGAGGAGATGGTTTTCTTTGATCCAGTCTGTTTGGTGTTCTGTATGCTTCTTGAATAATTAAATGAATATCTTTCTTTATGTTGGGAAAGTTTTCTTCCATAATTTTGTTAAAAATATTTTCTGGGCCTTTGAGCTGTGACTCTTCTCCTTCTTCTATTCCTATTATTCTTAGGTTTGGTCTTTTTATTGTGCTCCATATTTCCTGAATGTTTTGTGTTGTGAATTTGTTGGCTTTGATGTTTTCTTTGATCTGTTCATTTATTTTCTCTATGGTGTCCTCAGAATCTTAGATTCTTTCCTCTATCTCTTGTATTCTATTGATTATGCTTGTTTCTGTAGACTCTGCTCGTTGACCTAGATTTTCCATATCCAGCTGTTCCTCAGTTTGTATTTTCTTAATTGCCTTCATTTCAGTCTTCAATACTTGAACTGTTTCCATTACCTGTTTGATTGTTTTTTTCTTGGTTTCCCAGAGTATCATGTACGTATTTACTCATTTCTTCAAACTTTTTGTTATACTTCTCATCCATTTTTATAAGGGCGCTTTTTACATGTTGTTTAAGGGACTCTATTGTTTTCATAAAGTCAATTTTTTCCACTTCTTTGTGTTAGGTTGTTCAAATACTTCTGTTGTAAGATCATTGGGTTCTGGTGTTTTCATGTTGTTTTTCAGATTATTGGGTGAATTCTTGCCTTGGTGCCTCCACATCTCCTCCTATTGATCCTATCTAATGGGTCTTTTAAAAACTGGATCAGGTTTCCCTGCTGGCCAAGGGCTCTGCTTACAAAATGCCCTCGCTCTGTTTCCTGGTTCCTGCCGCAGGCCAAGAACCCTCTCACCCCTCAGAAGGGTCTTCAGGACAGGACCAGGCTCCCATTTGCCAGTGACCTCGCCAACAAAAGGCCTACCTCTTTGATTTAATTGTAGTAGGGCAATCTGCTCTCGTTATTGCATGCCCTTCCCCGCCGCTTGCGTCTGCCACCACGCCTGTCCCCCAAAGCTTCTTCCTGATTGAGGTGCCTCTGTGCCGCATCTGGACGCCTCTCCGCCTCTGTGCTCTGGACGCCGTGCCTCTCCGCCTCTCAATAGCTCACTTTACCTTCTTATAATGAGCCTATGTTTAAATGGCACACAGAAACACATACACAATTCCTACACACACATGTGCACACACCCACACATTGCATTTTTTATCTTCTAAAAATAAACGTTTGTTAACTACTAACATACTTCCAAGCATTATTTGTAGATGATACAGGCTGAAAGACTGAATTCACTAATAAAATTCACTGAATTATAAGATAGCCATGATTAACATTGTCTGAGTCCTTTATCTTTCTTAACAAAATTTTAAAACAACACAGATGCAGTTGCCTTTCCATCATCCCTTCCCACTGCCTTCCTCATCTTCATGCCCCAGATCCATACCTCCTCTCTTTCTCTTCAGAAAATAGGAGGCCTCCCAGAGACATCAGCCAAACATGACGTAACAAGATGAAATAAGAGTAGGCACATACCCTCATATAAGGCTGAACAAGGTAACCAAGTAGTAGGAAAAGGATACCAAGAGTATATGAAAGAGTCAGAGACACCCACACTCCCACTGTTAGGAATCCCACAAGAGGCCCAAGCTATACAACCATATCATATATGCAGAGGACCTAGGTCAGGCACATACAGGCTCCCTAATTGTCACTTCCGTCTCTGTGGGCCCCTATGAGCCCTGCTTAGTTGATTCTGTGGGCCATGTTCTGTAGTGATATTTCATTTGTATTTTAATAAATAAAACTTGCCTGAAAATCAGAGAGTTAAACAACCCTACTGGTCAGCTTTACAGACCAGGCAGTGGTGACACACACCTATAATCCCAGTAGCCACACTAGTTTGCCATAGAAACCAGGCGGTGGTGGTGCAGGCCTTTAATTCCAGCCATAAAGAGGAATATAAAATGGGAGAAGACAGCTCTCAGACACAGTCTCATTCTTAGGATTCCTCAAGGCAGAATAGCCATTTTTGGACTGAGGTAATGCTGAGCCAGTGGCACACGCTTTACTTTTCTGATCTTCAGGTTGAACCCCAAAATCTGTCTCTGGGTTTTTATTAATCATGTTACAATCTTCTGGCATCCTTGACTGGTCAGGCTCCTATAACCCTTCCTCCTCCTCATCTGTGGGCTTCCCTAAACTCCACCTAGTGTTTGGTTGTGGGTCTCCATATTTGCTCCCATGGGTTGCAAAATGAAACCTCTCTCTGATGATGATTATGTTAGACTCCAGTCTACAAGTATAGCAGAATCATTAGGAGTCATTTTAATTTTTTTCTTTTTCTTTTTTCTTTTCTTATCTTCTTTTTTTGCCAGTCATATTTGGTTCCATCCCTTGTCTCTGGTTTCTGGCCATCCAAGCAGTTTCAGATATGAGCCCCCTCTTGTGGCATGGGCCTCAAGTTAAATCAGACATTGGTTAGCCACTCCCACAATTTCTGCACCACCATTACCCCAGCACATCTCCAAGCAGGCCAGATTGTAGGACAAAGGCTTTGTGACTGGTTGGTGTTCCAGTTCCTCCACTAAAATCTTGCCTAGTTATAGAAGATGGCCAGTTCAGACTTCATATCTTCCACTACTAAGAGGCTTCGCTAGGGTTACTGTCGTAGATTCTAGGATGTTTCCATTGCCTTAGGTTTCTACCTCACTTCCAAACTGCCCCTCCCCCATTCTAGTCATATCTCCTACTTCTTTTTTCCTCTGTCCTCCCCCAACACAACACCTCCTGTTCCCATCCCCATGCCCCACCTGACCCCAGTCCACCCATGATATCTATTCTATTTCCCCCCTTCCCAGGAAGGCATGTGTCACCTCTTGGACTCCTTGTTACTTAGCTTCTTAGAGCTGTAAGCACCAATAAACCTGCATTTCTGTACTGTATACTAGTGAAAAGCACTAGAGAACTTATGCTTTCAACAGTATGTTGAAAAATCCTCCTGATTCAATCATTTTTCATGTGGGTGAATTACCAAAGAGATGATTTACTACCTACATACCAAATCAAGGAACACAACTGGATACTTTTAAGAATTAGGTTTAATATGATTGTGTCTAAATCCTTAGAACTTTTGAGCACCCAATGTTTTGTACAAATAGCAAAATGAGAATTTATCATCACATTGATAATTTTGTATAGGCTACTTGATCATCAAAGGGATTAGAATGCATCAAATTTTTTCATCTGAAGGGTACTTGGTATCTTTTAATTCCTTGAAAATCATTCTCTCTACATGTGGTATCTTCATTAATTAAATTATGTTGATTACCGGAGAATTTCTTTCTGTGGACCTGTATAACATCAAAGACAAAAACACAAACTTTCAAATGTAGCAATTTTGTCTTTATTACTCTTTGACCATATTATTCTTTTTTAAAAGAACTATACCTATGTGCAATTTTTCTAGAAGAAAATGTACTTCAAGGATTGGATTTCTGAGTGTTTCACATTATGCTTTCACTTGAAAGACAAATTCAATTTGACATGAAGTTTCATTATGAAGAAACAGTTACATGTAGTGACACTGGTTATTGAAAATTGAAATGAAGAGAGAGAGGAAGCTAACACCAATATGTATGAGAGTTTTCTTTTTTGAAATGACACAAATAACTCAATATATCTAATCATCTCTGCTATAGCCACTGGGGACTGAGCTGTAGTGATATTGCATGAGGTAGACTCTTGATTGCTTGCAACCTAATTATTAAGCCATATGTCACTTAAAACAGTAGGTAAAAACCTTTTTTGCAACTGCTGGATTTTGGGGATTGTTTTTACTCTCTGTTGCTTAAAGTCAATAATGTTAGTAATCTAGACATGAAGTTCATAATGTAAGAGTACAAGCCAGTCACTATAGACTGACAGTTTGGCGTTTACATCAACAGCTGAATGAACTACTACAAGCCTAGCAATAGGCATCAGTCACATCATCTCTGAACATATTTTCTTAGGCTCTGAATGTCATAAGGAGAGAGCAGTTTTTTAAAAAAAAACATGAATTCAATAGGGTATTTTTATCCTCTTATTGTACCCTTTGTATGAGAAGCTCAAGGACTAGATTCAATTTATGTTTCTTTGGGTTCTGCAGTGTTTTTCTCTCTTACCCACAAAACTATGGCTTCTGGTTCCCTTGGCAGATGATTCTTCCAAGTTTGTAAAATGAATCATCTTTTGACTACCCATTCTTTAGCTACTAGAGGTAATGTTACCCAAAGTTTGTCAAACCCCCCTCCTATATGAAGTTTTTGTTTATCACTTCTCTCCTTCCCATCTTGCCTCCCCTTGAAGAGGCTCAATATATTCCCTTTAGATAGTCTGTGTTTACACCTGGATTTTTACAGGTGGAGTACACTTCTTAATTTTGGCTTCTTGATGAGATGTGATACACAATGTCACTCTAGATTCCTTTTATAATAAAAGCTCCAATATAAGCTGGGCTTTGTGGCACTGGCATTTAGGAGACCGAGTCTGGATAGTCAAAATGTTTATATGGTTTAGGCTGTATACAAAGACTGGAATAAAGAAGAAAACCAACATAAAACAAATCCCAGTTGGCAGACAATGATTGATGGGTGATCCCTGCCTACGTTAGAGTGAGGTCTTCATCACTAGATATGACCATCCATCATATCCTCTCTTGACCTTTTACCAAAATGTCCTTCTGTCATTTGAGATCATTTATAGTAGTAGGTCATTATGCAAAAATGTAGTTTTATGCTAAGCATTTGGAGTAAAAGTTAGTGATCACTATCATTATAATAAAATATTTAATGCTCATGATTAGAGTGACACTTTGAGTTGTTTGGAGGACTTATTGTTTAGTAGGTCAAAAATCAAAGTTAATTTCCCTGATGTGACTAGTTTTTAACATCTTACTTGAAGAAATACTATTGAATGAGCTGCCTGAATGAACAGAAAATTGGGAACCCAAACACTTCTAGATTGAGTAACATGTTACTGACACCAGAAATGAGTTCATCCCCATACAAAGTTTTCTCTGAAGTTATGTTCCTCACCCAGAGGTAATTTTTCAATAAAATCAACTTTCATTATTTCAAGCATAATGGCAGTCCTTGAGGAAATAAATCAGGTAATCCAACACTAAAATTCTGCACGAAGCAAACTTTACTTTGTAGGTTTATTTTCTAAAATATAGTCTTGCTTGTTAGTATCCTTTGTACACTTTAGTGTTAAGTACAGACATTTTACCCCATCATTGATTTATGACCAAAGCTTTGAATGGCTTACATTATTTATGGAAAATTAAAGAAATCTTCTTTAGTTGTATAATTCTATAGTGTTATTTCTTAAACCCATGCAACTAAATACATCTATGACCTGATTTGTCAAGTCAGGATTAATAGCAACTCCAATTGCACTAGTTACTTGGTGTCATATAACTTCTGTGACTATAAGCCAAAGAAAAACATTACCAAATGTCTCTTCGCACTGTGATAGTAAGCTAAGACAGGAACAAAATAGGGAAGAACAAATATCCTTCTCAACTCTCAGAAAGAGGGCATGAGTGTTTCTGTGTTGGACTTGGCTGTTTTATGTTTTATGTCCTGTTCATTTCTGAACATAAATATGGCCTTTCAAAAATAGTATATATCATGTATCCTCTATATCTTCATGATTTCGCTTTTGTTTTCTTATCCTGTGTGATAAAAATTTGCCTTGGCTTTCTTGGAAATGCCTAATGATATCAAACAAAACTGAAATTGCCCATGTGGAACCTCCATCCTCCACAGTGAGAAAGTGGGGACAGAGCAAAAGAATCACTTAAAAATGCTTACAGAAGTAATGAAAAGTACTTACTTGTACGGCACTTGAAGTTTTGTGGAAGGAGAGTATAACAGCTTAAATTAAGGATATCTCCCATAGACACATACTTGAATTCTGAGTCCCTAGTAGGTGGTGCTGTTTGGGGAGCTTTTGAAACTTTTAGGACAGGAGCCTTGTTGGAGGAAGCATGTCACTGTTGACAGGCTTTAAGAGTACATGCCTTGCTCCACTGTTGTTTTCTGCCTCTGCTTCTTACTCCTGTTAGCATGCAATTCCTATGGATACATCTTTCTCTGGAACCTTAACACAAGAAATTCTGAAGTTTCTTTAGGTTGTGATTTTTTTTATTTATTTTTTGGTTTTTCGAGACAGGGTTTCTCTGTGGTTTTGGAGCCTGGCCTGGAACTAGCTCTTGTAGATCAGGCTGATCTCGAACTCACAGAGATCTGCCTGCCTCTGCCTCCCAAGTGCTGGGATTAAAGGCGTGCATCACCACCGCCCAGCAAGGTTGTGATATTTTCAAAACAACTAGTTATCTAGCACCATTTATGTTGGAGGTACTATTTTAACAATGCTCTTGCTCAAGCTTAATGCCCTCAGAAAATTCACTTTTCAGGTATTCTTTCAGACAGCAGGAGAGCATCACTCTTATTTTGAACTAATAACCACATTATTACTCTGATCACACATTTCAATGTCCATTGTTCTGATTTGCCATCTTGGACAGTTTTCAAATGTTGAAGCCACATCCTAAATCTATCACCTATTGTCAAAGACCAGGAGAAAATTATCAGACACGGTTTGATTGTACTTTCCATGGGGCTCCATCAGCAGGATCTGTACCAGAACAATATCACTGCAGGGAGGGCACAGATACTCTCTGCTCTGTCGCCGCAAAGCAGCTCTTATTTGGGGGTTAATTGAAAACAAATACCATGCTATATTTAAAACACTATATGAACAGATCATTCTACAGTGCTTAGAAGTGATAGTTCTGTTCCCTTTTAAAATGTCTACAAACTTGTTCTAATCACATTAAATCCCTTCTTGAAAATAGGTAAGTTTAAACTATATATGATTATATTGTGTGTGTGAAGTACATATGCATATACCTAAAGCAAGTACATTATGAGCATCATTGTTTAAGTACCACATGTTAATCAACTGCATGACTGGAACTCTACAACACTGTGTAAATTCAATTTTAACCTAATTTAAGTTGGAAGTAACAAACATCTCAAGGTAGTAGAGAAGAGATGCATAATGCATGTTTCTACATGCACTATCCACAGGTTTCCAGGAACTCATGATGTAGTGCATGATCATGCAAAAACAGAAATGGTATGAATGAATTCCATGACTGCTATAAATTTCATAGTACTTTCCTGTATTGTCACATGCATTATGAACCTGCTCAAAGATAAGCAAAGAAACCCACTAAAATTTTCTGAAATATTCTTCAAAGTATGCAGAATCTACTTGTAAGAACATGGTACAGAGAAGAAGCAAAAATACTTAAAATTTTGGTCAGGATGAGAACTGAGAGAAAGGTTTCAAAGGGCTGGGGAGAAGACTTATTTTCTGCATAAATGTGAGGACTGGAGTTTGAATCCCCTTCACCAGCATGGCACCCAGGTAGGCATGGCAGCTTGCTTATAATTCCAGGGCTTAGGAGGTGGGGACAGATGGTTCCATGCCAAGCTGGTTTGTTAGAAAAGTCAAATCAGCAAGCTTTGAGATCAAGTGAGAAATGCTGGCACAAATTTAAAAAGTGATTGAAGAAGATACATAATGTCAATTTCTGGCTTCCACATGCCCCTGCACACATTTGCACATACACCTACACACATATTCTCACTCATACACATGTGGACTTACATCACATAAGAATGCATAACACATAAACACACAACACACAGAGACACACACACACACACAAAATCCCTGAAATTTTCTTTTAGTCATGGTTGTCTCTTCCTTTCTCATCCTCAGCAAAATTCTCTTATTAGTCACCATCTATATAAACATATGTGTAAACATTGAATTGTAATGACATGCAGTATGCCACAGTTATAAATTCTTCAAACAAAATGCTTTCCTGTGAAAGAATTATTTACTTTTTTACTCCAAATATTGGGTTTGTAAATAACTGATATTAGTTTAGGTCAGAATTTTAAGAAAGCAAAAACTATTTGTTTCCTATTTTAGTTTCCAGCTAAAATGAGTCATGTCTTTAGTTCTTAGTCCTACAAAGAGTAAGCGATTGCATAAGAAGTTACTACTTCAGTATTTTGACTTTATGCACACTTTGTGGTTGGTGGATGATGAATTTACTGTTTGGAGCCTTATGCATAGCTATCATAGATATATTCATCATTTCCATAGGAATAAATAGCCCCACTATGCTTATGGATATTTTTCTGATGAAAATATAATCCAAAGAAAAATTATGTCTATGAAAAAAATGTTTTCTAAACCTGAAATATTACTGTTATATGTCATGACTTATACCATATTTGAGTAATATGGAAAGAAATGTATGGAGAGATATCAAAAGATTAAATGTTAGAAAACATTCAAGACTACATGAAGCTGCAAGGGATCATCTGGATACTTGGGAAACTCCTACATAAGCTGACATTTACCCAAAAGTCTGCAGAGGATTAGTCAGATAAAATCAGACTTGATGTCTATTTCTTTGGAAGCCATTTAAAAGGGGTACCTTATAACCCCTCCTTAACTCTAACCTATAACTCTGTACAATAAATTAATCTTCAGATCTTAGTTCTCCACAGTTCACTGTTCTTCACTTAAACATCGAAAGTAGGGTGCACATTTTGGGGTTCCAGTACCATGGCACTTGCAACTACTCCTCTTATTTTTTCTTTCCTCTAACTTGCAGTGTTTTCTTCTTCAGCTGTAGAAAATGGCTTCTCTCATAAGCAGCCTCTGAGTACCAGACGTTGCTTGCAGCACAGCACCTGCTTTCTTCCTTTAGTGCTTTTTGAAAGCCTTATTTGGCTCTCTTGAATGCCTTGTACTCCCACAGTTTATCAGGGGAGTCCTGCTGTGACACAGAGAGCTGCTTCCAAGCACTTTCTCAGTCCTTCATCTGTATCCCCACAGGATGCTGCATGAACTTCAATCACAAACCCAACGTGTTTACATTTCAATGGAATGATTTGTGAATTTTCCTACCAGAGGGTGAGGATTGTCTGGGCCATGATCTCTTCTGACTTATCCCTCTAGAAATTGAGTTAGGCATACGATAGCTACATAATTAACATTTGTTAAAAGAACAAAGTTATGTGGCTTGCCTGAGTTTTTAACCGATCAGCTATATGACTCTGGATTTTTGACAGTTTTCTCAAAGGTTACTGAACAGGATCTGGACCTGTCAGAATGGCTAGAATCAAAAACATCAATGACAGCCTTTTCTGGAGAGGATGTGGAGTAAGAGGAACACTCATCCATTGATGGTGGAAATGCAAACTGTGAAACCACTTTGGAAATCAGTGTGGCGGTTTCTCAGGAAATTCGGTATCAACGTACCCCTAGACCCAGCAAATACCACTCTTGGGAATATACCCAAGAGATGCTCTATCACACCAGAAAAGCATTTGTTCAACTATGTTCATAGCAGCATTATTTGTCATAGCCAGAATCTGGAAACAACCTAGATGTCCCTCAACGGAAGAATGGATAAAGAAAGTGTGGAATATGTCCACATTAGAGTACTACTCAGTGGTAAAAAACAATGACATCTTGAATTTTGCATGCAAATGGATGGAAATAGAAAACACTATACTGAGTTAGGTAACCCAGACCCAAAAAGATGAATATGGTATGTACTCACTCATAAGTGGATTCTAGACCTAAATAAAGGGTATTGAGCCTATAATATGAGATCCTAGAGAAGCTAAATAAGAAGGTGATCCCAAAGAAAAACATAAAATTAACCTCCAGATATTGGAAGGAGACAAGTTTGCCAGGCAAAAATTAGAAACGTTGGGGTGAGGATGGGGTGGGGGTAAGGGGAAATGGGGAGAAAAAAGTGAGAAGGGGAGGATGGGGAGAGCTTGGGAGAATGGGATGGTTGGGATGGAGGCAGGGTGGATATGGGAGTAGGGAAGTATATATCTTAACTTAGGGAACCATTTTAGGGTCGGCGAGAGACTTGACTCTAGAGGTGTTCCCAGGTGTCCATGGAGATGTCCCCAGCTAGATCCTTGGGCAGCTGAGGAGAAGGAGCCTGAAATGGCCCTATCCTATAGTCATACTGATGATTATCTTGCATATAACCATAGAAACTTCATCTGGCGATGGATGAAGCTAGAGACAGAGACCCACATTGGAACACTGGACAGAGCTCCTAAGGTCCAAATGAGGAGCAGAAGGAGAGAGAATATGAGTAAGGAAGTTAGGACTGTGAGAGGGTGGGGCTGATCTAACAGGAGCTCATCAAGGCCAGCTGGGTGATAGAGCAGGTGATCAAACCGGATGACAAGGAGGGCTGATGAGAAGCCAAGGACAATGGCACTGGGTTTTGATCCTACTGCATGTACTGACTTTGTGGGAGGCTAGTCTGTTTGGATGCTCACCTTCCTAGTCCAGGACAGAGGGGGGAGGACCTTGGACTTCCCACAGGGCAGGGAACCCTGACTGCTCTTTGGACTGGAGAGAGAGGGGAAGGGGGATGGGGGGAGCGGGAGGGAAATGGGAGGAGGGGAGGAGTTGGGAAATTTTAATTAAATAATAAAAATAAAAAAAGACTTCAAGGCCACTCTTGTTAAAAGCACCAACTCTTTATTTTGTGCTTCAGATGCCCAGTAGTGACTAACACAGGATGAAACAGCTTAACATCTAAAATATCCTATCCTGTACTGTCCTGTCCTATCCTATCCTATCCTATCCTATCCTATCCTATCCTATCATGTCTCCTTTGCTATCTTAACCTTTTTGGGGTCAGATACTGTCTGCCCAACTCTACACATAAGCATATTTACATTATTTTTTCAAAATATCTCTAATCTCTTCCCTTTCCTTTCAAGGTTAAAGATGTCAAGATAATAGTAACTAAGATACTTTTAAGATTTGCAATGGTAAAATGATAAGCAGATTGATAACCATCAAGTTTTACCAGATTATCAGGGGTTTTCAACAATCATTTCTCTGGCTCTCAGTTATCTCCTCTGAGATTTTACAATTTTACTCAAATATTGGAGGGAGGGGTTCCTGGAAACTTGATCAACTTTTTCTAACTGTGAGGAAAAGTTCTGAAATCCTTTTCATCCAATTGTAGCTATCCATACAGCATAAAGACCATTTATTTTATATATCTGTTTAGAGAAATAATTTTTGCTATCTTCTCATTAATTGACTTTAACCAGAGCTGATTGGAGATTGACTAGAGATTTATAAAGACCAATGCTGTGGGGTTTCACTGTTAAGGTATGAGTGGACAGGGTACACAGCCTGCCTCCCTGGTGTGGCACGTTGGAGATTGCAGGTAATTGCCTATGCCATTCAGAGGGAATGATGCCTACGTGTTCCTTATTCTCAATGGGGGATGTGCCAGGGGATGTTTGTAATTCAGGAAATTATTTAGAATGTGACTGGAAAAGAAATACAGAAGATATTTTATGGTTTTATGATTAGAGTTTTCTGTACTTTCCACAGGACCTTTGAAGATAGTGTGCTTACTTCAGGTATTCCCACTAGAGACTAGATAAGATTTATTAGAGCACTGGGTTTTTCAAACTACCTATAGAGACAAGGATTTTGAAATACAGACTTAATTTTCCCATTCAATATCCCATGATATATTATCCCAAGTAAGTATGTTCTTTGGCCAAACACATTTTGGAAACTCTTTGTAAAACAAATCTCAAGAGAACTGTCTACAGGACTTCTCTGATCATACATTATGTGAATACGCACAGTAATGCCCATCTATGTGCTAAACCTCCATAGTGCTGTAATCTTTTTGTTCTAAAGAAGACAAACCCACAAGATTAATGTTTGTCAGAACCCAGTTGATAACCCATTGTCTGATCACTATGAATGAGACTGATGAATTCACTCCCAATCTTCATATCTGTGATATGCATATATGCAAGAGCATTCAAAGTGAATCTCTGAAAACTTACATAAGGAATCATTTGAGAGTATCAGCCCAACATACTTAGAGCCACACTTATCTCCAACAGAATAAACCTCTTTAAACATATAATTATATGGGTTCTTGTCCTTCAATTCTCAAATATAGAATGTATAAATGATAAATAGGAAATATACTCATGTGTGTGCACATAAACCAAATAGACCTCTTTAAAAGTATAATTATATGCATTCTTGTTTTCCAATTCTCAAATGTAAACTTTAGAAATGATGGATGAGGATGTGAGTCTGTGTGTGTATGTCTGTTTAATAAGAATTGATACACACACACACACACACACATATATATATATATATATATATATATATATATATGTTTTTAGCATGCACATGGTGCTTCAAACTGGATTAAAATGATCTAGAATGAGTATACTTATAAAACAAGGTTTTAAGCTTTTGTTTTTATTAAAATATGAAGTACCATATGAATAACCTTGCTGAGATTTGGAGCAAGGAAGGACAAGTTCAGTTTTATATGTTAAGCTAATGTCATCCCTAGGACTTGAACCCAAAGGTCAGTGTCTAAATGATTAAAGTACTAATTGATGGTTCATGTTCATCACAAGATAAGAGCCCTTCAGTGTTGTTTGTCTCTACCATGCTAATTTCTCTCACTTCAGTTTTCAAATCTGCCCTTCACTGTAGACATTTCACCAGGCAGTGGAACTCTTTGTGCCCCCTGCCACACCTCAGGCCAGTATCTTAAACCAGTAGTATTTACACTCTTGATGCAAATGTTTCTACTTCGCCCTTTCCACCCCTGACTCCAACAATACTAGATCTCCTGAAAGCTTTTTCCTTGATTTATCACTTCCTGCACATCAGAGACGTCCATCACATACACACTCTCTCTTCTATTTTGTTCTTTACAATAGGATTTTTATCACTGCTACTGGAGGCTCTGCTCCTCAAGGGTAAGCATGGTGTCAGATTTTCTTTTAGATCCCTGCATCTGTCACATTTCTTGGAACTCTGTAGGTCTGTAGGTCTTAAAGAAAAATATCCATTGTAGAAATTAATGAGTAATATGCAAACAATGATTAGGAAAGTCTTCCTGGACATTTGCCATTTTCAATAATGAAACCACCATATCTAGAAGACATATCAGTTCCCAAATAAAACTGTAATTTTATCATCCCAGTTGATTCTGACTATGATATGTGAATGACAGCAACCATGTTCTGCAATGTTGCTAAAGTGTAAATGCAGGAGAGAATTTTATGTTTTCCTCTCTCTTTTTATCCCTCAACAAATGTCAACCTCAGTTAGATTCAAGTCTAATTATTAGTGCATGGAGTTTAGCCAAAAGCAATTCACATTTCCAGAAATATACTATCACATATGTCTTAATAACAGAAAAGTAGATTTTCTTTTTTTCAAAAATGTATGTGATAGGTCACACATATGGTAGGAGAAATCTGTACATCTCTCAGTCGTTGTTACGATGACAACCGTGGGGATGATTGCTATAGCACTTTAATATACAAGTGAAAGGCTCTTCCCTAGCACATTACAGAGCTCTGATTTTACTGCACCTATCAAGTTTTGTTGCCACTGTACTTCCATTATACAGAGAAATCACCCAGGCATCTCTTGCCATGATTGTTGATCTTAGGAACGGTCAATGGAGTTTTACCCTAGAAGTAATATTTAATGGTCAAGTTAAGGTCTTTAGTATATATGGCGATTTTATGTGCTTACATTCCTTAAACATGTATATATGTATCCTCTTTTATATAGAATATCTACTAATGTTTACCATAGTGATGAAAGGAGCTTACACCCCGGAAAGTGTTGAAACTAAATTGAATGAGTGGCTGAGAAATGTAAAGAGGAAATTGAGCAAAGTTAGTGGACCTAGTCAATAATTTATTACCACCCCAGCAATTGTTCATGTAGCCTTAACTAGATCTAAAGATAACATAATTTCAGAAAACTCATGTGATCTTTGAAATGTGAAAGACTAACAGTATTTGTAAGTGAATATTCATTGCTTATTAGGTGTTATTGGCCTATCATGGATCACCTACTCGTTGGATGGTCAAAGAGAGTGAGTGGCTTTGTTTGTAATAAGAACTAGTTGACATATCAGTTCCAGGAAATCCTGAGCACCCAGTAATGGCTCAGTAAATGTCTACTCCATGTTTTAACATCTGCTCTTCACATTCTCTATCTCCTTTAAACAGTTTAAAGAGTCAAATATTAGGTAGACTCTGCATTGTGAATTAATGAAAATCCACAAAAATGTATAATTTCAAGAAGGGTCAAATTGGGCTGGAGAGATGGCTCAGAGTTTAAAAGTACGAGCTATTCTTCCAGAGGTCCTGAGTCAATTCCTAGCAACCACATGGTGGCTTACCACCATCTATAGTGAGACCTGGAGCCCTCTTCTGGCATTCAGGGGTATATACATGCAAGCCGAACACAGCATATCTAATAAATGAAATAAATCTCAGAAAAAGGGGGGAGGAATACATCTTTAAAAGGAAGGGACAATTTTTGGCAATGACCAGACAGAGAACTGGCCTTACTTTCTGGTTATTAGATTAAAATGTAATGCAGCCAGCCCCTCACAGAGACAATGTGCTGTCCAGTACATGTAATGGTAAAGCTTGGACTAATTTCCTATACGAATAGCTGAACGTGAGGAGCAAGTTGCCACATTAAGGGCGAGATTTATACTCTCCTATTCTTTGCCCTACCCCTTATGACCTGAACCACATATGTGTATGCAACCAAACTGTGTAGTCTGACTGTGGGAAAGAATATCACTAATGGACCACACAGGGATTAAGCCCTAGCCCTGCCCTCATTAGCATCATCCTCTAATCCTCAGAACTGTCCAGATACAGGCTCACGGTGGAAGAGCTGTCAGTGTAAACAGATGGAAAAGAAGCCAGGGTTCAGAAATGAGTCTAACCTCAACCAGACAAGATTAAAACTCAGCAACTAAACTGGCTTCCCCACATCCCAACTGTAGAGGGCCCTGCAAGAGCTATGGACAGAGAAGATTCTGTTGACTAAAAACATTAAAACATGTAAGCATAGTATACAGTACCTTTAGAAAATGTATCAGAGTTTATATTTAATGATATGCTAAATACCACCTGTATGTTCTGGAAAAGCTAGTTCTCTCACACTACAGAAACAACTTTCTTATTCTTGACATAGCTGATCCATTCTCCAAGAACTATAAAAAATCAATGCATTTCCCATTTCTGTATTTTGTACTAACTATAATGTAAGTTTTCTGGCATAAATTAACACATACTCTCTAGACATGTGATATTCCAAGACCTATAATAACTGAGTAAATAGAGCAAGTCCTTCCTTGGCCATGTCGCTGATAAAAATGGTATACATCATAACATTGCAATCAGGTGTGACAAACCCAATAGACAAGACAGCCATTCCTTTTCATTTAAAAATCTCCCTTCTAGAAAAGACAGGATGCCTAATGTATCCAATATTTAAAATAACACTGTGTGGCTTGTTTACGATTTTTGTGTCTTACAAAAATGGCTTAGTAACTGTTCTTTGTTAGCACCCCTCATTCAGTTAAATGTATTTTTATGAGCTTTTTATTAACAGAGTAACTGAAGCCTTGTTGGCAAAGTACAAACCTCCCACGTGGCTGAAGATCACTTGGCACATGTTCAGACATTTATGTCTCTGTCATAAGTTCAGGGTTTGCAATTAAATATGTAATCTTTTCAGCATAAGAAAAAACTCAAAGGCTTGAAGTAGTATGCATTGAATATGATTATAATAGTATTTGGCAGCTATTCATGATGGCACATATTAATTTATGTAAACTGTATAAACTTGGGGCATTTCCTCATCAGGGTCGCATGGAAAACTAGAAGCTGGTCGTTGTTCATTGGAGGGTATTTGTCCCCTGTGTTCTATTTTGTCTTTAAATTGTCATGAATAGAGATAAATGAAAACTACACATCTTTTATGACCTCAATTTCCCCGATGCACAGAGTTCATTAAAATTAACAACTTAAACTACTAAAAATAACTTACTTCACAGGATTATTCTTAGGTTTTGCCTTTTCAACAGCCTGCAAATAGAGAGAAAAATGCAATTAGACAATATTAACAGGCATAATCTTTGCAACTAGTAACCAAAACATCAAGCAATAGAAAGTTAGCAAATGCTTTGTAGAAACTTTAGGAAAGAACTGAAACCAGCTCCCATGGATAAGCAGTGATATAAATACCAATTTTCTTCCCCAGAGAAGGTGTTTACTTGTCCAAGCACAGGCAAGCATTCTTAGAGCACCTGGCAAAGTTCAGCAGGAGTCATGAAAGTGGCTCTTGGGTGAGCAAGCCGATCATCCCTTCCCTACCATTAAATCTAACTTTACACAATGTGGGCCTGATTGGATTGAAATGACAACATTGAGAGAAGGCTGCAAAACATGCTGGCTCCATGGCAGGGGTCATTAATATTAACATTCTTCTCAACACCTAACCACACCTACACCATGAGGAAAAGGACAAAAAGTTACCCCAAATTCCTTTGAGTAACAGACATTACAAAAGCACAAGGAATGCCCACATTCTGAGATTAATTTCCTCCCCTGGAACCTTTAGGAAAATACACACCAAATCTCAAAATGAGGACATTTCTGGGCCACGTGGCCTGAGTCACCTTAGACATGGAGACTGGTTCCAGTTTATTGCTGAACCCATTGATCTGTGTACAGTCCATTTATCATTCATGAAAAGAGCTAGTGATCTTCACAGTGTATTAGAAGAAACAACTCTGATCATCTGTCAACAGCCCTCTTATTTCCGTTTTCCTCTCCACAGGGATTTCATCTTCTTTGATTGTTCTGGAATTAAAATGTTGCTAAGCAACACAGCTGGGGGCACTGATGGCAGAATGGCTAGAGTCTATCAAACTGTTTAAGCACCTGGAGGGCTTGAATGATGATTTTTTTCATATATCTGTAGCATAATTATGTAATCAGAAACAAACTTGCACTCTGCTAGATTGTCTCAGGCTATCAGAATAGTATTTAATATGGAGAGCAATGAAACAGCAGTCTGACCACCTTCAGGCTTGTTCAGACACTTTAAAACAATATCCATTAGGGGACCTTGTTTGTGAATCTTGAAGTGGGCAGAGTCTAAGTGGAGGAGAACAGTGCTGTAAATTAGAATACTGAGGCAATCATTTCCAACAGTGCTGCTCTCCCACCGCACTTGACATTGTAGCTAATCATCAGTGAGATTCAATATGTTGAACTCAGCTATGTCAAATCCATGCATTCAATAGCCGTATACAGTTCCCAACTTTCAAATATTACTGTTGGAAATCTAAGCTTGTCTTGCTTATTAAGTCTTGGGATCTGTCATTAGATAAACATCTGCTAATATTCTCATCACCTGTGCCTGAATTTGAATTTTAGCAAGTTCTAGAATAAGAAGACAGAAAATGAAGCAACAGGTAAAAATGAGGAAACAAGAACTATGTGTCTGGCTTCTCCTAATCACCTCTCTGTAGATCTAGGACTTGTGACACCATTCCTATGCAATCCATGTAGATAAAAGGTGTTAACACTGATTACCATGGATTCTTCCAGATCAGATAGACAAGGAGGAGAAAGATGCATATCACTGACCTTTCCTATGGTACTGACACTTATTTAGTCTGCAACGGCATGCACAGTCCCCTCTGCTGTAAATTCCCTTCCCTTCCCTTGCCTTGCCTTGCCTTGCCTTGCCTTCTCTTCCCTTCCCTTCCTTTCCCTTCCCTTCTCTTCCCCTTCCTTCCCCTTCTTTTCCCTTCCTCCCCCCCCGCCCCCCATCCCCTTTCTTTGTGCTTTCTCTCTACCTCCCCCCTCTCTTGTCCTTGCTATTTCCCTCTCACTCTCTGTTGTACCTCCCTCCTCCTGCTTTCTCCAGTTTTCCCCTCAGAACTGTCTGGTAAGGAATAAGGTATGGTAGTCAGATGAAAATGCATCACTGTGGAAATCATATTAATTCATTTTTTTACAATTAAAATGCAAGCAAGTCTGTTCTAGAAGCTGTAAGTTATCATCATGTAGTAGGCACTGTTCCAGCAGTTTCTCTTGCTTGATGTGATAAAGTGAACATGGCACTGGCAGGAGATGTAGAAGGCAGAAATCAAGCTGACAATGCTAAACTCAGCTTTGATTCAGAGACACAGTTTTTTGAAAATGTCTTTTCTTTCTTGTTTCACAGCTGTCAATCATAGCCATTTATTTATTTATTTATTTATTTATTTAATTGCTGTTCAGAAGCCTTATTCTGATACAGGCCAGGTTCTTTGAAATATATGCCATTGTGTACAGTATTGTAATAATATTACTTCATTCAAATAATATTTTTTTCCTAGATTGTTTGGCTATTAATTGGAAATGTCTATTCTTAGAGGTTCTGTTTTTCTTTAGAAATGAACTTACAGACATTTAAATGTCTCACAGTTATAGGCAAATATACTCACGTCATCCTTTGTGACCTCATGGGGGAATTTCTAAACTAAATGGTGACAGGGAACCTATGTCAGATGAGACATGGCTCGCAATTTATATTCTCCACATTTGCTGTAATGCAACTTTGTTATAGGCATTGATGAGGGATTGTAATACTAAGGAGATGTAGAAGAAAAACTTAAGCATATTTTTGGATGCAAATTATATGTGCCTTTAAGGCATAAAAGAATTATTCTACAAAATTTACAAGGAGAAAATTTTCTCCTTTGAAATGAGCAAATGTAAGAAGACAATCTCACACTCCAGATACATGGGGAAGGATGAGAGACATGATGCCAAAGGTAAATTAAAAGGAAATGACACAGTGTAATTCAGCAAGCATTAAGTCATAGCTACATTTAATTTTAAAAATATGCATTAAGATAATTCAAATTGATTGGAAAAATGAATAGTCGACAGTAACAGTTATGTTGCTTTAATTTATAATGTCTGTATGTTTTAAAAAACATACATTCTCCTATTTTGCATCATATTTCTGTTGTATGATATATATCTCACCAAGGAGGACATTCTCATGTAAGGAAGAATAATGAAAGAAAATTTTAAGGATTATTTTCAAGTAAAACATGGTGAGGGTTAGCAAGCTGTACAAAAGTGCTCATCTTTTGACGTTCTCCCATATACAAATGAGTTAGGTTTCATTCATAGCCACCTTGGACTACCTGCAGCCAGTGGATCACAGGTTGGACCTACCTGTTAGTACAAGAGCAAGGTACTGTAATATTAATAAGCTGGGTTGTGGTTTTGGTTTTGCTACGTATGGTACTAGCAAGAGACTAAAATCTCTAAGTCCCATTTTTTCTCATTTTGAAAATGAAGACAATCACATGCTCCATCAGTCCCAGTCCAGCTTGCTTTGGTGAGCTCCCATTAAATCAGCCCCACCATCTCAGTGGGTGTGTGTACCCCTCGTGGTCCTGACTTCCCTGCTCATGTTCTCCTTCCTTCTGCCTCATTTGGACCTTGGGAGCTCAGTCCAGTGCTCCAATGTGGTCTCTGTCTCTATCTCCATCCAACGCCAGATGAAGGTTCTATGGTGATATGCAAGATATTCATCAATGTGGCTATAGGATAAGGCCAGTTCAGGCACCCTCTCCTCAGCTGCCTATGGAACAAGCTGGGGACATCTCCTTGGACACCTGGGAACCCCTCTAGAGTCAAGTCTCTTGCCAACCCTAAAATGGCTCCCTTAATTAAGATATCTACTTCCCTGCTCCCATATCCACCCTTCCTGCATCCCAACCATTCCATTCCCCCAAGCTCTCCCCAATCTTCCCCTTCTCTCTTCTCTCTCCCCATCTCCCCTTACTTCCACCCCACCCTCACCCCCGTGCTTCCAATTTTACTTGTCAATCTTGTCAACTTCCAATATCCAGGAGGATACCTATATGTTTTTCTTTGGGTTCACCGTTTTATTTAGCTTCTCTAGGACCACTAATTATAGGCTCAATGTCCTTTATTTATGGCTAGAATCCACTTATGAGTAAGCACCTACCATATTCATCTTTTTGGGTCTGGGTTACCTCAGACTCTCTGAATGTGGCTGACAATGAGGGCTGACTGAGAAGCCAAGGTCAATGGCACTAGGTTTTGATCCCACTGCATGTACTGGCTTTGTGGGAGCCTAGTCTGTTTGGATGCTCACCTTCCTAGACCTGGATGGAGGGGGGGGGGGACCTTGGACTTCCCACAGGGAAAGGAACCCTGACTGCTCTTTGGACTGGAGAGGGAAGGGGAGGGGGGAGGGAGAGGGAAATGAGAGGAACGGAGGAGATGAAAATTTTTAATAAAAAATAAAATATAAAAAAAAGAAAATGGTGACAATCATACCTGCCCTTTATATGTCAGTGGCCATTGTTAGCATTCCACATTGATGGCTATGCTCAGAACTTTGGTATGCTAAGTAAATGCATGCACATCATTTGTGAGTGCTTTACATAAAGGTGTTAGTGTATTGAGTTTCGTGGTAAGATTGTTTGTGTATTTACTAAGTAGTGGTCAGGTAGATGTACCAAACATATGTAGTTACTGCAATAAGGATAGAAATACCACTATCCTGCTTTCTCCATATCAAGAATATTTTTGAGGTGAAAATAACAGCCCTGTCTAGAAAACATTATTAACAGAAGACTCTGAAGAACTGAGGAGACATAATGAAGTAGGTGAAGGCCTTCTAACATTTCATAGTTATGAATCTTCTAGGATTCTTGGAGCTTACTGGTAGAACACTCTGGGACCTGGAGGTAGGTGTATGGGTCACAAGTAAGTCTACATACCACTCAAATCTCTCTCTCCTTTCTTTTCATTCCTTTATTCCCTCCTCTCTCTGTGTGAAACCTAGGATTATCGATTGATCCTTCTTGTTTTTTGACTCTTGCTACAAAGCCCAGTCTAGCATCAAACAAGTGATCTCTCTGCTTCTGCCATCCAAATGCTGCAATCACATGTGTGTGCTGCCATACCCAGCTTTCTGAGCCCTCATTTTCAGGTTATCCATCCTTCAGAAATCCCTCATTCTGCAACTTACACTATACGGATGCTCTAAACTTTCTCACTAACGCTCTATGCCAAGAACATTGAAAAAGAACTATATTCCAGGATGAAGTCACTTCTATTATTCTAAGGAGTGTTTATGAGATGAGTCCTATCTTATTACCACCATTGTGCTATCCAAAGTATCCTGCTAAGCAATCAATTGATTTCTTCAGGATGGATGATGTGGACAGACTGCTAACTGCTAGTTCATTAAATTTGCCTTCTTAAAACTAAAAACTTACTCTTCTTTTTATAAAGAGAATCCAAGTATTGTACTGAAGCTAAAATGACTCATACTGCATCACAAGAAGCACATAATGTAGAGTTCTCACCATAGAAAGGAAAAAAATGAATTACAGTCAGTGACTACCTACTGAACTCCATCTACTAGAGCATATATAACATTTTGAGGAAGAAAATGCTACATATAAGCAACTTAGAAAATATGTTAACCATCTTCTCTGTAATGTTGCTTTCCCAATATTCTTTATAGTAATTTTGACTCTGTGGCTCTGATGAATTACCGTTCTTGTCCACTAAACCAGAGAAAACCTAGAGAATTGAGGTAGGGGGATTTTTCAGAAGGAAGGCTTCAATAGTTACATCCAGAGTTAAACATTACTCATCTGTGGTTTATAGAAAACAAATGTAATGCTATATATTTTCTTTATGTTGAGGTTGTCAAAGAGAGCACTCAGATGGCCTGGAGATATTGTACCAGTGGACACATTTTGAAAGGATATGTATTCAGGTACTGCTTTTTTCTGTAATAAATAATAATACTGTCAGTAAAACCTAAACTATTATTTTATTAGTATTTCTGTGCATAACTTTTACTATCCCACTTATATGCTTTTCTCTCACTCTACACACATGTGTGCTAAGCTGAATCTTTATGCTTCTTGGTAAAAAGGAAAAATTCAATCATTCAGATAATTTCAAATAACTGCACATTAGGCAATGCAGCACTAAGACAGAAGATCAATTATTGTATTGATTTTTATTCTTTATTGCCACACATTTCTCTTTTATTTTTAACTATTCACATAGTTGTGCTACATGGCATAGCTATGTACAACCTAATGACATGCACTGGTAAATTTTATTGATTACCTTAGTTCATAAAAAAACTGCTCTATTGACAAATAGCCTCATCATCAAGGTATTCAAGTAGCTTCAAATCAATGCCTGCATAACTAGCTAAATCAACTAAAAAGATATATACTGAGAGCACTTGTCCAAATATAACAATGAATTTTTTTTTTCAAAACAGGGTTTCTCTGTGTTGCCTTGACTGTCCTGGAATTCACTTTGTAGGCAAGGTTGGCCTTGACCTCATAGAGATCCACCTGCATCTTCCTTCCAAGTGCTGAGATTAAAGGCTTTTGTTACCAGTGTGTGGCATAAGAATAAATTTCTTAATTAAAGTGTTTACACATATTTCACTTGGATGAGTAAAATGAGAGAAGACGGTATCCTGGAGACTGAGGTTTCAGCTAGCATAAAGTATACACAACCAAGAGGAAAGATTAAGGAAAAATGTCACTCAAGTTGTATAGAACCTAAATTCCTGGTTCTTTGCTGTGGGACAATGATTTTGTACTTTGTTAAGATTTGTCACTTGTATTTTAATAAGATTCTGATTGGTCAGTATCCAGGCAGGAAGTAGAGGCAGGGAGATAAGAACAGGATAGTTCTGGGAAGAGGAAAGATGCAATTTTCAGTTATTACCCAGATGCAGAAGATGCAAGATGAAAATGCCTTTCTGATAAAGTTACCAAGCCATGTAGCTAACACAGACAAGAATTATTGCTTAATTTAAGCTGTAAGAAATAATAAGAAGCCTGAACTAATAGGCCAACCAGTTTATAATTAATGTAGACCTCTGTGAATATCTTTGGAACTGAACGACTGAGGAAACTGGTGGGACAGACACCTCAGTCAACAGCTCTATTTCTGGTTTTACTTCCAAGGACTAGGAAGATGCCACTTATCATTTTATTTTTAGTGATACCCAGAAGAGTACACAGAAGTTATACTATACATATAGGAGGCAGGAGTAGAATTTTGACAGGAGAGATTAGGATAAATTTGTTTTTGGTTTAAAGAATCATGACTTGTATCCAATAGTCAATAAACATTTACCACAGAAATGAATCAAAGACCTTGGCAGTTTGAGAGGCATGGCTATTAAATCTGAGCATGACAGAGTGTCCTGAAGGAATACAGGCTCCATACAGGTAGAAATGGAAGACTCTGGTAGGAGAGATTAGTTCTACGCACATGTATATGTGGGCCCTTCCTTCTGTTAAGAAGATGACATTTACTAACATTGCAAATAGGAGGGGCTCTCACTAGTACTTCCATTTCACTTGGTGTCAGAATTATTTTCCTTACTCTTCTGGCATTACTTCCAAGCTTGATGATTATTACCTCTTATTAGCCTGTGGGTCCTGCCTTTTTACTGTTCCATGTTTCTTTTTTCTTACCCTGTTTTATTCCCTTTGCTAGAGAAATCCTTTGAGATTCCAATTTGATCACATTATTCCCCTTTTCAAAATCTGGGATGGGCTGTAGCTTAGTACTAAATATAAGCAAATCTATGAGTTCTAATTATAGCTGAAGAGGCAAGCTACTAAAAAACAAAAATATCATGATTCTAGAAACTCATTTCTCAGAAAATCACATATCAACCTCATCTACCCTGATGCTTACTAAGACTCTGACTGAACAGCTGCCATGTGGCAGTTTCCAGTGATTTTTATGTTTATGTTTATTAATGTGACAACCAGTTTTTCTAGTGCCTGTCCAAAGATGACAATAGGATTCTGAACTATATGCTTTCTTAAAGGTTTCTCCCTTATACCATTTCTTGTGAAGGATACACAGTCTTTTCTAAGGGCCATTTGTCAGCTGGTGATTTCTTGTAGAGCTTAAGTTTTTAGCTTATTTTAACTAAGTGGAATATATACTGTTATTGGTGAAGAAGCATATCTCACCCATAAAAGCAACCTTTTGATAGTAATTTTCCTCTATGAAAGTACGGATTCACTAGGAAAGAACATCTCAGTATGAGCTAGACATGTTCATTTTCCTATTAGAAGGGCCAATGAAAGTGGTTCTTGGTCACTATTTTCCTGCTGTTTGTGGATTTAAAAACTATAGTTTTCTTTCTCCCAATCAGTTTGAGCATACTTAGTCTCACACTAAAAATACTCAAACAATGGCATGTGGTCTTTTCATAGAAGACAGTCAATACAATAACAGAAACTCTCACCCTATCACATATAAGAAGAAAAAAATGGGCATTATACTTTTCATAGTCAGCAGATACTCAGTGTTTCTTATTTTCCAAAGCATGTATCAGTGAACTTGCTGTTGATCAAATAACCTTATCATTAGCACACTAATGTTATCAGTTTTTCTGTCCCTTCCCAGCATATTATGCTCAGGATGAAGAGGGCACATCAATTTTTAATCCAGATGGTGAATACTGAGGGAATTATACTCAGTTTCCATAGTGGCAAAATGAGGCAACTGAAGTGAAATATATTTTTTGTCATTTTCAGCTCCAACATCCTATATTTTAATATACATATGCATGACTCAAGACTAAATATGAAACTTGTCTACCTCCATTATCAAAATAATTATCTTGAGCATATTTATACATTTTTAGTAAAACAGTCTAAAAACTCATTTTAAATATATTTTTTTGAGATATAGATAGTATGGCTGTATACATTTGGCAAGTATTCTGAATGAATAATGTTAGATTTGTAGCTATCTGGAACTTGCACAACTCTCTTTTATACTTACAGTCCTTATGCTTTATGCTCATTATTCATTGCTATATATGGAAAAGTAAACATGGAAGCCCAGGAATGAGATAAACTCTTTGTTTCCTTCAGAACTTGATCCATGGTGCTTAAAGCTTGTCTAGTGGCTTTTCTAGCACATGGTCAATACTTGGTGAGGGTATAGGGTAAGAGCATGTTTGAAACCTCATTTACTTTTGTTTCAAAGCCAGCATATCAATTTAAACATTTTATACTTTTAATTTGGAAATATTTTATTACCAGCATTTATGAGAGATATTCATATTTCTTATTATAGTCTAGAATTCTGATTAAAATCAAAGCTTGGAAACTTCTCATAAACTCAGGCACACATGCTACATTTTCCAGAGTTTGCATACTAGTGACTGCAAGACATAACCTCCAGGCTTCACCCATCCATTAAGGCAGAAATTGGGGAGATAAATGGATTTAAGAAAAGTAACACAATTGAATAAAACACGGAAGATGGTAAAAGCAGAGACAGGGACATTGCTCTTTGGTCACTTCTTCTCAGGGTCAATGGCAAGAGCAATATGGTCATTCCCCTTTCTACTGACACTTCAATTTAGATGTGCATATAATGATCTATAGCTTCTCAGATATGGCTACTGCTTCTACTACCATAATCTTTACACTGGCAAATATGTTCTGTTTGCTCTTTGTGGATGGAAAGTCTATGATCATCTTATCATACATGAATGTTATCTATTCAAACATTTAAAAATGCTTACTTTTTCTGTTTGGATCTAAGGCAAGCACTTTATCATTACAAGTGTCTAATTTGACTTCACTAAGAAAAAAAGTATCAAGCTTAGCAAAAGAGACATTGGATTTGCAATTAGAAAGTCCACAAATGGATAATTTATGAAGTATCGTGAACATTAACTAGTATGTGGTCACTACTGACCATGTGACAAACACTCCATGCAAAATCATTGTGCTTTTGTACATCTTTGCATGCTCAAGGCATTCCATTATAGAGAGATTGCAAACCAAAATATTTGGTACTAAAAGTGGAAAAAACATAATTACAATAAAAATTTCAGCACATGGGTTTCTGAATAGTCACAGACTTGCCAGAAGCATATTAAAGATCATATCATACAAGCCTTAAGCAGTTTTTTATTAATCTAGTTTATGCTAATACAGCCAAATGGAAAATACAGTCTTGGGAATATGAAGGCCAATGTTATTCTATTAACCTTATATGTTATCCTATTTATTCTCTTGTCTTTAATGAATAAATTAAAATGCCCTCTCTTTTTCTAATTGCTGGGTGGTCTGAGTGTGACAATGTATGGATTTTATTCAGTTATCTTCTGTAACCTCAACAGCCCCAACTCAATCATTTTGTGGGGGATTTCAATGAAAGACAATGACAGATAAACTGTTTACATTAAAAGACTCTATTAAAGTTATTTTGAATCCAGTTTCAACCTAATCCATCTGCTGCTTCTCTAGTTCTGACAGGCTGACCTCTCTTGCTGTGGGTGTCTTTTTGATGTCATTACCAAAGAGGCCTTCCCTAGCCTTTCTGCTGATAACAAAGTAAATGGAAATGTGCTGAAACCTTAGGGAGGCAACAACTTGTTCAGCATGATGAGGGAGAACTGTGACCACAAAACAGGAATGAATACAGCAGCGAAGATTATCTGTTGTCACAACTAATGTACTCACAACAGCAAAGCAACTCTAAAAGAAGCAGCAGATAGCATGAGGAAAATTCATTGCATTGTTTCCACTAGCAATTTTTCTACATAAAAACAGGTTTTCAGTTTAAGTTGGCTAATGTATTTGGGAAGTTCAGTATAGGTATAAGCAGCTAATCCAAAATCTGTCAGAATGCCCAGAATTTCCACTGATAGGAATTTTGTGTCATCTGAAATTATTAAATAGCAACTTAGCCAGAAGGTAGCCCACCAACAAAAAACAAATGGTTCAGATAGAAATCCAAAATTAAGACTCAGGATTGGCAACAAACTTTTTTAGAACAACAAAAAGGTTTAAACCAAATAAGAAAAAAAGAAAAGGTTTTCGTTTTATTTAAAACAAAAAGTTTTTTTTTAGAACAAACTTTCAGAATGAGGTAGTTCTAAATATACAGAGAAAACATGAATTAAAATAATGAATTGGAGGGCAAGAGCTAAGAAAATATTTTTTCTATAAGTAATATGTTTGAGATACAGCTTTGGCATCAGCTTCTATTTGAAAACTATTCACAGTCTCCACCAACATGCTTTGAATTAGGTGCATGTTTCAGAGGGTGTCAGACTAATCTTTATGTGGCAAAACAAATTTGGTTACATTTGAACTACTTAGATAATGTATCCAGAAACAAGACATTAGAGTTTGTTGCTTTAAAAGAAATTTTAGATTGACATTTTTTTTGGAAATTTAAAATCATTAATATAAACATTTTTTAAGATATAGATGTCTTTATCTGACATCTATACTGAGCATCACAAAACATCCTGTCTCCAGAAGATAGCAGACTACAAACTTGGAGCTATGTCAGTCAAATACTCTGCTATCATTTGGTGAAATAATAAGCAGGTGTTTACATGTTCTCGATAACTTTTAGAGGCTGGTCACTATACATTTGAAATCTTTGGAACTGAACGAATTCTTTTTTTTTTTTAATTGAGAAAAGAAGAAAAAAAACATAAACAAAAAAACAAGTTTCCACCTCCTCCCAGTCTCCCATTTCCCTCCCCCTCCTCCCACCCTTCTCTCCCTCCTCCCACCCTTCTCCCCCTCCCCCCACTCCTCTCCCCCTCCCTCTCCAGTTCACTGAGCAGTCTGGGTTCCCTGCCTGTGGTAAGTCCTAGGTCCTCCCCCCTCCGTCCATATCTAGGAAGGTGAACATCCAAACTGGCTAGGCTTCCACAAAGCCAGCACATCAAGTAGGAACTGAACGAATTCTAGAGTGCTTAAAATTTTAAAGACAGCAATTTTAATAATCCTGTCAACATAATTCTGTTGTTAAAAAAACAGTTGAGACTGGTTAGCCCACTTCTATTGAAAGAGAAGCACAAGGTCTATATCTTTAGATCTTTTATTGAACTGCAAGCACAGCATCAATAACTGCTTCTCAGCTGTAAATGAAAATTGATTCCAGGTTTAAATCCTCATTTTCAGGGGTTCCTTTAATCCCAAGAAACATGAGAAGAAAAAATTTGACAAAAAAAAATGGAAGCAGTAGATTCAATCACATGAGGCAGGATTATGCAGAGAAAATGATATACCCTATTCTTAAGGAGTCCATCCTTTTGAATCCAGCTACTCCTTGACTGAACCCCAGTGAACTGATCATAGCACTATTGCTTGCCCTGAATGACCGACTTGAAAATGGTAATTCAATAAGTGTTGTAAGGGGAAGGCCAGAGATGGAAATATATCTGAAATGTGAAAAATCCCAGATGACAAGTAAAAATTCACTTAGCTGGTGATGGACATCATGTTACTCCCCCAATCAAAAACCTTCCATTGATAGCCACCTGGTTATTTTCTTTCTTTTAAACACTGTATTGCAACAGAAATGTTCACACAAAAACTAAATAAAAAGCATTGTTTCTAAAAACAAGACTCTTCTGGAACTTTGTAATGTCTAATATGGACTTAAAATGGTATTTCTGTCTTATTTGGGGTTAGTTTCCACAAAGGAAGCAATGGCAATAAAGCATTCCAGGAGAACCTTTAATCCTTTTTGTTTTCCCTGGGGCAGAGCAGAAGCTATCTCAGAAAAACGAAGAGACAAACTAAATTCGAAGTGTATGGTTCAACTGTCCATCTATATCAGTTCTTTTAAGCAAAGCTTCCAGGGATATGTAATTTTCTGGAGGACTTGATTCAGTGCCATTGATGACCTAGGCTTTATTCCTGGAGATGCTGGCTTAACAGTTGCCAGAGCCTAGGGGAGTTAAGGTCATCCACACCTGACAGGTACCTTTAAATGCTACTTAGAACATTCAGCCTAGTTCTTAGCAAATCCTATGAACATCTAAGCCAAAATGAAGAGTAATGTCTATTCTTTTGTATATCTAAGAAGGAACTATAGCCAACATGCTACGAGGAAGAATAACCACATATTTGTCATACTTAGAGTTTTCCACATACTTTCTCATATCTAATTTCCCCTCACAACACTCCAATGAATTAAACTGAGAAATCTGATACTTAAGGATGTTTGGCAATTTCCCCAAATGTGATATAATTAGTATGTATGAAGTAGGTCTTATTACTAGGCTTATCCAGTCCAGAAACTACAGACTTAATGATTATACGTCTAATTTCACACAGCTAAAAAATATGAAGAAAAGACAGATTCTTCTCATTCAAGTTTGCCACATGCTGACTATTCTTATGTACCTAATTCAGTAGTTCTCCTTAGCTTTCCATTATTCACAGTAAAAGGGAACGTAGATAGACCTAGTATTTAAAAAAGTACTAGACTTTTTATATCCTCAGACATAGCCATAACAACAATGAATATTATCATAAAGTGATGAGCAGCTGCTATGCCCTAAAGCTTTAGTGTGTCAAGTCCTTTGATATATAGTGGTCCATTTCTTTATTGAATGAATGAGTAGGTGCTACTGTTATTGTTACTTTATAGAAACTAGATATTTTGCTGAAACTCATTCAGTTTGAAAGTGGTAACACTAGCATTAAAACCCATATCTGTTTGAATATAACACTATCTCCATACTTATTCATCAATGGTGTCTTAGCATGACAAATTCATGTCATCTCTCAAAGTCCTTATTAAGGAGTGAACTGCAATAGGAATATGAAAAAAACACTTGTATTTTCACTTTCTTTCTGTGTATGTATTGTGTATTTTCTTTATGTTGCTGGAGATAGAATGGTGCCAATAATGAGACAAATTAATAATGCCATATCATTTATATGTCCCTGTATTAGTCAGATAAAAACAATGTCTGTGGTTCCTTAATAAGACAAACATAAAGAAGACTCAGTTGTTAAAATAACCAGTCTAGCTAAAGATAAAACAATTATATTTTTATTTATTATAAAGGGAAAAGTCAAAAAACAGGAAATGAGAAGTCCAAGCACAGCAGTGTCCTAGGGGAAATGGTGCACAGAGAGAGCACCTGGCCACACACGTTTTTCTCTCTGTCTCAGGAAGCCTTAACTAAAACCCACCTCTCAAAAATAATTGGCTAACAAGGTTCTCCATCACCCAATGATTATGTTTCTTTTTCCATGCTAAAAGGAGTCAATACAAATGTCCATAAAAATATTTGCCCTTAAGTACTCACAACAGCACAAAATAGTAGCCAAAGGGCAGGTATGACTGAAATATCATCAAGAGATAAGTATATAAGCAAAATGTGCTTCATCCAAACAATGGAGTATTATTTTGCCATATAACTGAATAAAGTGATACTATATGGTACAACCTAAAATAACTTAGAAAGAAATCATTATGGTAAGTGAATTCAGACATTAAAAAGATCCAACGCCATAGCATTCCATTATAGGGATAGGCAAATCCATGTGGACAAAAAAAATAGATTAGTGAAGTATCCTCAAGGATTAAAAGAAAGGAGAGTTGAGCATATTTCAAAGGCATAGAGTTTTCATTTGGGATAATGAAAATATTTTGGGATTAGTGATAGATGTAAAAGTTTGTCAATATACTGAATGTCACTAAACTGTGAGTTTATAAATAATTTGTGCTGTGTAATGTTTAGTAATAAAAAGGAAAACAGTTTTAAATCATATATTCTTGAAAAAGAATGCTAAGACTTATAAATCCACAGTTCACCAAATGTCATTATTACTACTAAATGACTATAGCCTTCCAAGTCTCTTAACTTGTCCTCGAAACTCTGCAAGGTGGCTCATCTGTGAATACCTGTAGCCTTGTGAACACTTCTATTTCATGAACTCAACTATATTATTTTTCTGTATTGTGGTTCTATCATTTCAGATTCTCTATCGAATGGAAGAAGTTTAGCTATGTCTGATCCGAGGGCAGCAGGTTCTAGGTACTTCCAACTTATCATTCTGTATCAGCTCTTGATATAATTTCAGCAAAGTTAGCTCAAAAACTCAGATGATGCAGATCAATAGGACTGATGCCACTTCTCAACATAACACAAAAAATAATCCTATGACTTACAAGGCAGAGTGTATTTATATATTCACATAGAGAGGAAATAAATGTGCAAAATTTACTCTCAGTTATTGCTACATTCTCATCTAAACATTTCCATTAAAATTTAAGGTTGTAGCTGTCAAACTCAATGATGTAGAATTTTTGCTTTGTTTTTGATTTGTTTACAAATGTGATGCTTTTGTTATTGGCATAGAAAATGCAGAAAGCAGAAATGACAGACATTGGAAATGAAGTGTGTGTTCACATTTGTTATGAGGCTCACACAGCAAGGAGGACTGCTTGCACTTGGTAAATGCACAGCAAGCACCTTGGAAACAGCTGTCAGTTTGTGAGCCACAGGTAGTAGTTTCCTTGCATTTTGTTCCTGATAGGCCACTAAACTCACAATTATGCATTATTTTCTATCATTAAAACTGCTTTCTGTACTCCATATTTGGTGGCATAACTATCAGAAGAACTAACCTTTTGGAAACTGTACAGGGATCATTTATATTATACACCATTGCTGGGACTTATAATGTTATTTTACTTACTAAATCCAAAAAATTCAGGCTCACCTGAAATAACATACAAAAAAGGTTATAGTCCTCTTATCTGGGGAGATAGTATTGGGAATACTTGTAGTATAGAACAGAAGAAATGAAGGACAACTGAAAGCTCTTGCTAAATGCATGTTGCTGCAGCATTCATTCCCATCTTGGAGAAGAAAATGGAGCAGTCACATTTACACCAAAATTAATGACTTTAAATGCTAAGCTTCACACTGGAGTCATCCAATGGACATGACATGACACCCAAATAGAGCAAGTAGTTTAAAACACATAGAGATGATACTCTCTATTGCTCATTGATAAACAGTATTTGTGTATAGAAAAGAGAGACAGAAGGAAGTGAAATTGGTTTTGAAGAACACATCTACTTTAATATAACTTTAATGAAAGTGGCAGTTGATTTCACCTGTTCCCAAACACTGATCATCTTTGTTTCTTTCTCTTCCTGTAAATGAAAGAGGTTGTGTTTATGAAAGCCAACATATTCCCTTGTGTTTCCCCACTTTAGGCCTAATGCAAAGCTCTAAGCTCCTCCTACCTGATAGAGCTCATTGGCTGTGCATTGAGTGGTCAAGGTCTTGACAGGCTCAAGATCATCTTCGTCACTGCTCAGCTTCAGGTCATCCTCCAGCATCCTGGAAGAAATCAGAGTGGTATTTGTGTTACAAAAAAAATCTTCTCTAAATTATTCTCAGATCCATCTTGCAATAAGAATAAAACTATTGTTACTATAATCTCACAGCTGCAATTCTGTCAAAAGTGCAGAGGGAACCAAGATTCTTTCAGCTAATTGGATATCTGAGTTCTTTTAGTTGTGTCATACACTGTGTACATAACTTCTCTCTCTATCTTACCCTAAATCAGGGGAGGAATAGATGATTTCATCATCTCCAGAGATGGTGGGAGTTTATATATTTTGACTATTAAAAGTATAATAAATGTTCTAGTCAATCATTATTGGGTGATGGGGGATTGCATCTCTATAGGATGTTTTTCTGACTCTTCCAAGCAGGAAGCCAGGCATGATAACAGTGCTAGGATGCTGTGGGGGCTCTTGGGTTAGACTTCTGGGGCTCTCTGTATGAGAAAGTTTGAATGTGCTTGGTAGTTCACTGACAACAAAATAACAGAGCAAGTAATGGTTATTCATTAACCTTTTGATATATGATCCATCTCTTGCTGTAAAATTTGATCCACAAGATTTAAACTCATGTTGTGTATAAGAAATTGTTTCTTCCTAAAGCAAGGCATCTGAAAAATATGAGAGGTCTAGACTTTGGTAATGAATGGGAACTTTCAAGACTCTTTGGTGGCCACACAACATCTTTAGTTTTGACAGAAGTACTAATTTGTGTGCTATCTCTCTCTACAATCGAGGTTGGATTTATAACAGGAAGAGAAGCTTATTTCCTTAAAGTTCCAGCTACACAGGCTTTAAAGACCAATTTGTATTCATCTTTTAATTGATTAATTATGAGTTTAAACCTCATTAGAATGCAAGTGGAGGGATTCTCAACCATTCTGGACCAATCTCTCAGGCATGATACTCTGTTCTTTTCTTTTCTTTTCTTTTCTTTTCTTCTCTTCCCTTCCCTTCCCTTCCCTTCCCTTCCCTTCCCTTCCCTTCCCTTTCCTTTCCTTTCCTTTTATTCTTTCTTCCTGGGTTAGCATCAAGCTTAACTATAAATCCAAAATTCTATTCCTCAACTCTCGAAATAATATACTGTGCCCTTGCATGGCTCACTCAGACTTTATTTCCTCTACAAATGTTTTCTAGAAACAATAATCGTTACAAAGAATCTGTTTCCTATGTCAGTTCTCGAAACTGTGTCTGATGGCAGCACAGTTTGCCACAGTGCTTCCCTCATTACTTCCAGTCCTTAATTCTCATGTGGGTGATAGGGCACACTTGATTCACTTCCATCTTCTTTAGAGCATCTTTCCAAAGAGGATAGAGTCCACCAACTTCATTTTGTATACAAGGAAGGAAAGTTTCAGATAGGTAAACTATTTACTCAAGGTCACACAGATAGCACAACATCTATGCTTAAACTACCATTTCTGAATTCACATCTGTATTATGTATCTATAAGAAGGAAGAGAGAGAGGGAAATTAAGCTTCTAGTTTGATTTAGCATGGAATGCTGTTTTAGGGATCTTGTTCAAGTGTTGCAAAGGGCTTCATGTCACAGTGAGAATGCAATAATTCTTCAAAGAAAGCAAAACTCCCCCACTACCATACTCAACCACATAATCCCAGAAAGCAGATGTTAAGGTCAAAACAACAACTGATATAAAGGATGATTTATGAGGACAATTATTTGAGTTGGTTTTAGATAAACTAATTTTGCAGGGTTTATGACTGTACTGCAAACAACTAATAGCTGTTTTGAAGATCTTAGAAGAAAAAATATGTATCTTGATATTTCTTTTGAAGTTTTGAGTTTGTAGTTCTAAACTAGTAGTTCTTTACAATGCATCCCAGGAAATGAAACCTGTATATTGGATCATTTTTACAAGCTACAGAATCAAAATATTTTTAAACTATCTGTGTTTCCAATTGTAAAATATTCTTTGCTGTGTGTTCATGTGTATATATATATATATATATATATATATATATATATATATATGTTAGTATGTGTCAAAATGGTCAGCACAACAAATGACACAAGATCCATCCATTTGTAGTGCTTAATTTTCTGACTCAAGTAAAGTGCTAAGTATCTGATCTGGGTCACAGAATTTAACACCCACAAGGAGTCTGTGATAGAAATCTGTTGCTAACAATGCTTCCTAAATGAGCTTTATAGATGTTATAAAATGTGCTTATGACTATACAAGTAGAAGTCATGAAGACAAATTTGGGACCCAAACCATCTGCAGACACAATTTAGGAGTACATGTTTTCCTAGAAGACACAAATTATAAAGTATGGTACATGAAATCATATCAGCAATAAGAACAAAATGAGCTCACAAATGACATTAACATGAAATGACTACTGGTTAATCATAGGCTCTGACATTTGGTGGAATCATTATGATCTTTGAGCCACATGTGCATCACTCGGTTTCCAGTGGGCACAGACTTTGGTTGTGAGCACTGGAATCACAACTGGAGCTAATGGTGAAAATACTCCACAAAATCATACAATGGATCTAGGCAGACATTCATTTGGAAAGATGTTATCTTGGTGAGAAAAATAATTGGAATTATTAATATTATTAAGTCACTACAAAGGAAAGCTTCTGTATTCCTGCACTTCTACCATTTGAATTTACTGAGCAATCTGTGGACAAACAATGGTCATTCAGGAAATGTCTAATAGTATCTCAAAGGTGGATATACAAATGAGGTCATGGTTTTTAAGGTTACTTTCCTTCATGTAGAATGAGCAAATTTGGGCAGAAGTACAAATTTGGGTTATTTTACTTCCTAGACAATTGTCTATAACTTTACCATGGAAATGAAATATTCTCTAATTTATAATTTTGAAAATGGTTAGCTGTTGATACCATTCTGTTCCTTCAGACAATCCTGCAAGTTTGAAGTTATTCTATGCTTTCCAATGTCTTCTACCTGCTTGTCTTATGGATGTGGGGTATTCTTACAGTCCTAAATGGGGCTGTTCTCTCAGCCCCCCTTCCCTGAGTGAGGATGTTCACTTAGGTTTTAAAGTTTCAGCTAAAGTTAAGAGCCACAGCCTCTGGACCTTTTAACTATTTTGGGGTCTTCTGATTACTTAGATTGTCATTGCCATCCTGAGTATGCAGAGCTGATGGCAATCAGAGTAAGATCCAGATAGCTTCAGTTGCATTCCACAGCTGGGCTTTGGAGTAATTGTATAGTCCAAAGAGTCAAGGGATACTTGAAGACTTATGCCTTTTCATCAGAGTCTTCCTGTATACCATCTTCTAGAATAGTAATTTGGCTTCTTATAGTTATATTCCTTAAAGGACATTTCTTCTTAACAAGTAAACAGGAAGGAATGTGATATAAGCAGTTTAATATTACTTGAGAAATTGTATATTTGTCATATGTAGTGGTCTGTATTCTATGAAATACTAACTTGTTGGTTGGTAGAAAGATAGGTAGCTAATTAAGAAGTGGTGATATTTTTCAGAACATCAAGTTTCCCGGGGTAATGGTTCTGAGGCTTCCCCCAAGATCTTATAAGGAGTTTCATCTAATTTCTGAGATTTTAAATTATAACTTTCTGATTCAATGATTATCTCACTGGGAATCTTCAGCTTGAGAATCATAACAATTGGTCACTGGTTTGAAAACTTGTATTATATTCCATGGGAATCTCCAAAATCTACCAAGTGGGGACAAGTGCCTCAAACAAGACCCACAGCCTGTGTCTGTGCCAGATCTTGCACCTACTATGTGCATGTTGACACAGGAAAGATGGTATTGAATAGTTTAGCTTATGGCTTGCTACAAATTGCAGAAAATAAGTATCTTCAAATATTTTGGTTGTTTAGCATAAGAATAAAGAATTTTCTCCTAGAGGCTATCTAGTCCAGACCTCTCTCTGTCTCTGTACTGCGCACGAGTCAGGAACACATTGTTAAATGGGTGGGAGAAAAAAATAGCATTTCATAGCACAGGAGAATTATATGGAAATTAGATTTCAGTTTTTAAAAGTACAGTTTTATTGGCACACAACCATTCCCATTTGTTATGTATTGGTTCTAGCTGCTTAAATATCACAGTGGTCAAGTTGACTAGTTGCAACAAAGATGAAAACAAGTAATATTTGACTTTGTTGAAAAAATGTTTTTTGATCTTCCATGAAAAGTCAATGTTTTTCAAATTTTTAAGGGAAAAATCATTCCTATGCCAAATGAAATCTTCCAAGGAGTTCCAAGCAAAAATAGATAAAAACAGGACTTCCTTAGATAGCCTCAGAGATAAGTAGAACATGTTTGAAACAAGTTCATTTAGTTAAGTTTCATTTTATTGAGATAATATAGCTTTATAGGTACTTCTAAGGATTTATTCAGAAACCCAACTTCCTTATTTCAGTTTCCTGAACCTCAGTTTACTCTTTTGCTCAATGAGGATAAAAACAAGTGTCTCAGAGATTTAGTTACTATTGATGATATGTACACCAGGATGCCTGAAAAGCACAGTGGCTGTATTCATCCTTTTCTAAGCATAGCTGTCTTTTTGTCTATCCTGCTTACATTAGCCAAAGTCAGTAGTATGAACTCTGACATGAATGACTGCTGATGTGTACTAAATTCCATCACATAAGCCTTGAATTTTCTTAAAACTGATTACATAAATTCAGAATAAGTTCAAATTTCCTGCCCTATGGTCATTATTTCAAACCTGACTTTAATCTTACTGCTATTTTTCTTTGGGTTGCATAATTTTCTACCAGTTATGATGCAAGTATAAACTGCCCCAAAGCCATGCAGATTGCTTCAAGATCTTTCAGGGTTTTTTCTTCTCTTCCGTCTCTCCTGTCCTCTTCCCTTCTTTCCTTTAGTTTTCTTCTCCTTCCCCTTCTTCTATTCTTTCTCCTTCTTTTTCTTCTTCTTTCTCCTTCTTCTCATCTTCCCCTTCTTCCTGTCCCTACTCAAGCATCAAAACTGGGACTTCCTGAGAGAAAATCTTTTAGATTTGTGCAGATTTGAAAAAAATAGCCTGGATAATTTTGCAAGAAATAATAATCTTTTTTTATTAACTCTGCTTTGAGAATTTCATGTGGTTACTGCATTATATCACCAGCCCTTCCAACTCCTTCTCCACTGCCTTGAAAAACTATGACTTTTTTTTCTTTAATTAGTATTCTTAGACAGACACATATACTCCCCTCACACACACAAACGTGCTGAGTCCTTTAAGTAATGTTTATTTGTATATGTGTTTAGAGCTGACCACTTGGTATTGGGTAACTGAATAGGGAAATCATCTTTGAGGAGGACTGATTTCTCCTTCTCTCAGAAGTCATTAATTGCCTGCAAGTCCTCATCTAGGGGTGGGCCTTTTGAGATTTCCTCATCTAAGTAGGGATGTCAAACATTGGGCTTCTAGGCATCAATCATCATACTCAACAGCACTGTTCTAGGAGCTTTTAATCCAAGCATCGCACTGTCTGTAGTTTGGAAACAGATTGGGCAGCTTTATTCTCGATTGGAAAGACAGATTTCATGCCAAGAAGCCATCACTTTGTGGTTATCCTTTTTTGCGTTTCTTAAGTTTCTAAGAGCCCCCAAAGCTGATTAGAGAGAAGAAACCTTTGTGAATACCTCCAAAGTACCTCATGATCAGAAGGTACTTCATTGCTCATCTCTCCAGATCAGCTTCTAATTACTAAAGGATTAAGTGAAGAGCTCCTTTGTGGAGCTGGCCCATTAATCTCCACCTAACACTCCTCGAAACAACTGAAGTATTTAAGTGTTGTTAAGGGCACTACAACTCAGGTATGCTGAAAGCCATTTTGCCTTAAATTAAACTCATTGGTAGTTAGGACCAATACTTTAGTTGTATCTGCAAATTCTAAGACACTGATAGCTGAGTACTTTAACTTGGAATATTTCTAGAGAAAGGCTACAGATAAGAGCTATTTCCTGGCATCAATATAGCAGGTAGGATTTATTTTATGCTGATGCACAAAGAATTTACATTTTATTTCTGAGTATGTAAGTGAAATATTCAGATGACTCTATGTGTCCAACTAAATGTTGACAGCAGTGTTTCTCAGTTGTTTATAAAATTCTATGTGATTTGTATGCTAAGCTCTTTCTGGTGCCAATAAAAGTGACTCTTTTATATTTCAAAGTAGAAGGAGGTGAATTGCCTCATAGCCTCCATCGACAGTATTTCAACTCTATACAGTGCCTCAACTGCCATATGTTGCCTATGGCACATATACATTTCAGCAGTGAATATTTTTAACGTATATACTATTTTTTAATGTGCATGCATACAAGACAAGTTAAGGTCAAGAATGAGTCTTGGTTGATCACCCTAGTAAGGCCACAAAGAAGATTTTCACATTTAGACTGGTTACTACATACATGATAAAAGATAGGAAGAACTGCCAAAGTTTTCTGTCCCTTTTAGATTCTTGGTTCTATACACCAAAAGAGGTATGCTAAAATCCAAGTGGCTCTGAGGAAACTTCAGAGCAAGTTACAGGATAGTCTGTAGCTGGGCTTTTCTAAATTTGAGCTCAGCAGGATTTTAGGCTGCATTTCTTCCACTCTACAAGGAGAGGACAGGTTGTACCTCTAGAGAATCTGGAACGCAAGAGAAACTGTCTTAGGATAGTCTCCCACAGAAGAGAAGAAAACAAGTGGGAGACGGCCCTGAAGTACATACCATGTTTATCTCCACTCTCTGGGAAGGGAGGATCACTAGGTTTTCCGATGAGGTTCAGATTGACTGCAGCTCAAGTTGCTGACTAGATGGCCTGTTTGTGTACCTGAAGTCTTCATGGTCGCATAATAAACATACTTCCCACATCACCAAACATCTTCATCACTTGCTAAGTACATCTTACAGGACCTCCCTTGCAGACTCTTATGCCATGCTGAATATATTATTTATAAATTTTTCAGGGCAAATCTAATAACCACAGTTAAGTTCTAGCAAATGCTGGGAATGTTGTTACTATAAAGGAAACAAAAGCTAACATATTTATTTCTCTATTAGGCATGATATATGTGACCTACGATGGCTCACATCTTACATTGTCATGCAGCACCCCTTCAAGTCTGAGGGTCCACACTGGTAGGAACTAGCCAATGTTCTATAAACTTAGATTACCAAGTTTTCTTTCTATAAAAGTACTTCAGTGGTACTGTGACTTCTGAATGCAGTCAAGCACTGGGTTTATATGAAAGAAGACTTTTCTCCAGTCAGATAGGCCGCAATTCAAATAATTACTACCAATTCACATTGTTTAAATTCCTTGAACTCTCAAGTGTCTCTGTGAACTGGAAACCTTATATGCCACCTTATAGGATTGTTGCAACTATTAAATGAGACAGCTAATGTCATATACTTATCATAAAAGAATCAGCCAAATCCTTACCATTAGTTATGACTATTGGCTCGCAGTTTTTAGGCCTAAATTATAGTGAATACATCAATACAATTCTATTTAGAAATACAGGAAATTAGAAGAATGAGATTCAAGTTAAGATAAAGCTGAATAATGAAGAACTGTACCCTTTCACACTATTGCATATCAGAAACCTATGCAAATCATTATTCACACAAAAGGAAACTTTATAATATTATTTTCTCAGATCTTTCAAATTTAAAAAGTTTAAATCTATTAAAAATGCAACTGAACTTTATACCACAAAATATTAATCAACCAGATTCCAGAAATATACAGTTTGATAATTTTGTTTTGTTTTGTTTTTTAAAAGGGCAATGTGTATTTAATTTTTTCTAAAATAATATATTATTACTCATTTGGAAATTTCACATCATGCACCCTGATCACACTCCCTTTCCAGGCCTCCCAGATCTGCCCCCCTACTTTTGTGACCTCCCCCGACCAAAAAAATAATAGAAAGAAACAAACAGAAAGTCCAATTTTTTGTTGACCATATCCTTACTCGTTAATGGCTAATATCCCAGTGACTATCCCCTTAAAGAAAAAAAACTGATCTTCTACACCTACACCCCAGCCAGAAGACATCAATTTTGGTCTGTATTGCCACCGAAGACCATACTGAGGTCTGTGGCATGTGCTGACACTGGAGACCATGTGGATGTCCCTGGTCTGTGCTGTTGTCAGATCCCTGATTTTTTCCTTTTCTTCTTTTCTTTTCTTCTTTTTAATTTATCTCAACTGCATCTTCCCTTCACTCCCTTCCCTCCACTCCTCTCAGACTTGTCTACCTTCTCTCTTCCCCTATATCCATCCATCCTGTTTCCCTTTAGAAAAGAGCAGGCATCCCAAGGCTATCAACTGAACATGGCATAGTAAGATACAATAAGACTAAACACAAAACCCTCATAACAAGGCTGGACAAGGTAAACTAAGTAGGAGGAAAAGGGTCCCAAGAGCATACAGAAGAGTTAGAGATGTCCCCACTCCCACTATTAGGGTTCCCACAAAAACACCAAGCTTATAACTATAGCATATATGGAGAGGATCTCTAGTGCAGACCTATGCAGGATATTAATGTTTATTCTTATGATATATAATGCCATCAGCCAATAAAGTGATAAAAGCCATGCAGTCACATCAAGAGATTGTAAACTTATTTAACAAAGGTCCAGAACCTTTCCTTATCCCTACTTTTTGAAAAATGAGGTCAAGAAAGAAAGTTTCATTCTAGGCAAAGAATTTGTAACAGTAAAATATGAATCTAAGCACAGGTTTTAATTAATTGTGACTATACTTATATTAATCTTGAATGTATATTTTGAAACAAAATTAGAAATCCTGGTGTTTTGAAAAGTATGAATAATGCCAATTTATTTGCTAAAAAAAGAATACAGACTAATATAAACCATTGGTTCTTTCTTTCTTTCTTTCTTTCTTTCTAGCTTTTCAAGGCAGGGTTTTTCTGTAGCTTTTGAGCCTGTCCTGGAACTAGCTCTTGTAGACAAACCTGGCCTCGAACGCACAGAGATCCACCTGCCTTTGCCTCCTGAATGCTAGAATTAAAGGCATGCACCACCACCACCTGGCTTTGGTATTATTTTTCTAATAATTATATCAGTTTATGTTTTTATGCTTTGTGTAGTCTAGATAATGGTCTACCCCAACCATGTTATTTTTTTTTATTTTAAATGAATGGAAGCAACAGATAGTAAAAATGACAATATAGAATAAAACATCACCAAATTAATGTTTACAGCATCTAGCACAACTCAACTAAAGAAGCCCTGTTAAAACTATTGAGTTGCTATTGTGAAGCTTATTTTTTAAGCATAAGGTCCTCTGTATCCTCTCTGATGTGGGATTCTCCTCTGTATGCTGTGAATATCATTGGCTAATAAAGAAAACTGTCTTGGGCCTGGGCAGGGCAGAATAGAGGTAGGCAGGAAAACCTGAACAGAATGCAGGGAGAAAGAAGGCAAAGTTAGGAGATACCATGGAGCTGCCAGAGGAGAAAGACACAGATGCCAGTCAGAACCTTGCCTTTAGGCCACAAGCCTCGTGGTAAAATATAAAATAATGGAAATGGGTTAACCAATGGTATAAGAGCTACTTAGCAATATGCTTAAGAAATTGGCCAAGCAGTGATTTAAATAATATAGTTTCTGAGTGATTATTTTGGGAGTCTGGGTGGCTGGAAATGAACAAGTGTCCTTACAACATCTCTCTATGGACTTACAGTCAATAGTGTTTTACTTAGCATCATCATTATCACCGTTTAGTACTTCTAATCTAGATAATGCAGAACATAGAAAATAATAACATCTAAAAGGATCAGAAAGGGAGATCAAATTAATTTTTGCCCCTTAGCCTGTCTTTAACATTGTAGCTGGAAAGTAAAAACAAAATCAAGTGTACCCAGGGCTCAGTGGGGGCAGAAATAAGAACAGAGAATAAGCATAGAACAAAGAAGTCTAGAAGAGAAGGAATATTCTATCTCATTTAGAGAAAAACAGGCTAGGAGATGCTGGGCAGACAAAATCCAGTATAGTCCACATCTTTTGACTGTAGAAAACATGATCCTCCCTCTATAATAACGAATTCCAGAGAGACTGGTGAAAATGAAGCAGTTCTTGCTATACACTGTAAGGAACATCAGCACAGAGAAAAGGCAAAAATGCCTAGTGTGCTGACTTAATAAAAGACAGTGTGGTGTTTTAAAATCCCCTTATTATGAGAAATTTCTGATCTCTTTTTCCATCTGCTGGTCCTTGCCCCATTCCCAAATTCTCCATCCTGTTAGTTTAGGATGCAACAATTTAATAAATAATATGACCTTGAGACTGCTACTTTTTCTGATCATGTGCTCAGTCATATAGCATGTTGCCTGTAACATCCCAACTATTAGAGTTTTGAGACCAGCAGGTGCCAGCTCACAGCTATGGGGGAAGGAAGGACCTAGTGCCTTCTATAACCCTGAAGAACTCTAAAAGCACCTCATACTGAAAAGGAACCACAACAATTTATTCCTTACATGTCTAATCAAGCTGATAATTTTTTTCCCCTAGCTGTTGCTTCTTCACACTGCAGATTATCTAGCATCTAGTAATCTATCCTTTGGTTTCAAGATGGGATCTGTGTTTTCTCAAAAATTGTCCCTGGGATGCTGAAAAAAAAAACAGATGAGTCTTAACTTGGGCCAAGTCAATCACTTGGTCAAGGGACCAATCCTCAGCAGGTAGGCTCACCTGAATCCATGCTAAAGAGATAGGTGGAAAAAGAAATTCCTTGAATTAGGGCCCCAGAGGTTTATTGAGACCAATACCCCCCCCCCACACACACATACACATCATTTGTCACAACAATAATTCACTCTTACTAGAGACTTTAGAAAGTCTACATGCACTGGGTGAGTTTGAAGACAGAAAAAAAAATGGGAATGTGTAGTAAAGAGAGAAGAACTGTCAGAATTTTTTTCCAATCAAAGGTAGCTTGCCTGCCAAGGGCCAATGTTCCATAACTTTCCCACCTTTAATTTTCCCATCTTACAAATAATTTTTGCAGCTATTTCAATCTCCCTAACCTCATAAAACTTTTGTTTATACTAAGGCTCTGATACCTTCTCATGCCCTGGGGCATCAGGCAGCTTCTCCTCTCCCTTCATTTCCTTCACACCTACTCTTTTAAAAATTGCACAAGACTAAGAGGTTATACCCCAGCCAATGGTGAAAAGACAAATTCACCACCTTCATTAGGATAAAAACTAAGTGAATTTCCCTCTCTTGGTGTTCTTGCTAGCCCAGTTTGTGTCAAGGCACACTGTTTTTGCAAAAGGAAAAGGTGATGCTAAGCTTAAAATGGCAAACAAGTTTAAACAGTTTTGAGGTACTGCATATGAATGAAAAATATTAATGGCATAAGAAGCCATAGTTATCATTTTCATTTTCATTAAAATATTCAACAATTCTATTGACACTCATGATTATCTATAAGGCTCATAAATACAGAGGTACTGGAAAATGTAATTGAAAATTTGATCACACTGTTTTAACAAAGTAAGAATTGTTTCATAAGGGGCTCTACAATGTCTATGCATATATTTCCCTAAGTAACAATCTAAGACATTCCCCCAAGAGAATTCAACAGTTATGTTGAAACACTTGGCTGCAAGGCCAATCTTGCATGAACTGTAATACAGAAGAATTTTCTGAACATTTTGAGTAATGGAACTGAAATAATTTAATGGCTCTTTCTGTACATGTTAAATGAGTTGCAAGATATACTTTGCTTTTGCAGAAGGCTTGTTTACACTGTAAATTGTAGTACATGGCACAATCACATTGAAATAGAAAGCAGTCATATTGAGTCATTCTAGCCATCTCTCTCTAAATTTCACTGCAGTGTACATGAATTCTCTGTGACTCATTAATATAACCAAAGTTTTTCTTAACCTGCTATGCTGAAGGTAAGGCTAACATCTCAGCATTGCCACTGAACCCTAGAGAAAGACTGTTCAGATGATCTTAGAGAACATTGGGTCCATCAGAAAGGTTCAGAAGATGAGTGGAGCTGAGTTAAGGAGTGGCCACTAATGTTGTAGGGATTCTTTTGGCTGGTAAGAACAATGGAGTTGGACAATGGTGCTGGTTCATACTGTGTGAATATACTAAGCAGAACGCTGAATTATAAATTCAATAAAAATTCAAATGGTGAATTGTGTAGTGTTGCATATCAAAAAGACTAAATCCCAGGTGGGCAGTGGTATGGGAAGTCCTTCTGTCTATGTGCTGCTTTTATTGGTTAATGAATAAAGAAACTGCTTTGAGCCTATAGCAGGGTAGAATGAAGCTAGGCAGGGAAAATTTAACTGAATGCTGGGAGAAAGGATGTGCAGTCAAGGAGACACCATATAGCCCCACTGGACACAAGCACCAGATGGAACTTTATCCGGTAAGCAACAGCCATGTAGCAATACACAGATTAATAGAAATGGGTTAAGCAAAGGTATAAGAGCTAGATAGTAATATTCTTAAGCTTTTGGCCAAATAGTGATTTCAATAATATAGTTTCTGTGTGATTATTTCAGGGCTGAGCAGCCAGAAACAAACAAGCGGCCTTTGCCTACAACAGGCCAGCATGGAGGAGAACTAAGATGTCAACTAATACCTTCCTGCTACAATGTCCCTAATCACTCTTCTTGCTGCCCTGAGTGACAGAGATTGACAGATAGTCTCAGATGTACTCTGCCATCTACAGAGAAAAGCTAAGAAGCTACTTTGCCCACGTAATCCCTTTCTCTACTTTTTTTTAAAAACGCATTGAAACTACAACTGATAAAGCTACCACATGCCTTACTGTGAGAACAACAAGAACAACAACAAAAAAAAAAGCAAAAAAAAAATTGTCATTTTTGGAGTGAGACAAAGCATTGCATTAAGATGCAGCTGTCTGGATGGCGTGTGGAGCAATCCAGGATCTCATCCACAGAGACTACTTTACCCTTCCTGGCTTCAGAATTTTTAGACCCGATGCTAATTGTGAAAGGAAGTTATCTGATCAGCGGCCCCTTCTTGGTAGCACACATTTCCCATGCCTGTGCCTGATGAGCCCTACAGGCAGCTTGTGTTTAATAGAGACTGACAATGTAGGTGAGTTGCTCTAATTGGGCCACAGGACTAAAGAAAGAAACCCCGCATTTTAGTAGTTCACAGAGAAGTGGGGAGAGGATGTGGATTTGGTGGTTGCAACAAGAGATTCACAAAGCACAAGTAAAACAGGCATGTGTCTATGTCAAAACAGGAAAAGGTATCAGTCTGCCCTGGTCTCAGGTGTGGAGTCCACAGGACACCTAATGTTCTATCAGCTAATCCATTTTCCAGACTGTGACACATGGGGTTAGGTTGCCGGACTCCTAGGAGGGCCCAGCATGGACAGTACAGCACCTACACAAATGCAAATGTTAGGCCACAAATCCCACTTAAATTGGCTTCCCTTAAGATGAGAGATCATTTTCCTTTAACCCTGTTCTGATTATCTGTCCTTTAACCTTCACAATCTTAGATTCAACACTCTTAAAATGTTCATGATGTTTTTTTTCATGCAGAGAGAATTCCTCCACAAACACACATTCCCATCACCAGCTACTGTCTGCTTTCCCTGGTTATTAGCATTGTAAACTGCTTGTCTACCTTGGACCTCTTTACAGACCTTGCTGCTGTCTTCCCTACTATGACCTTGCATTCCAAGATCTGGCCAAAGAAAACATCCATGGTAACTTAGGCGGGGGTGGGGGAGTGGGAGGATGATGTCTTGTCCACGAGCCTCCTCTCTAAGACTATGAAGGTTAGAGAACCTGCAGTCTAGGACCAAGCAGGGAACACTCAGTTGCCCTCTTGGATTGCAGTTTACAAAGTAATATGGGTGTCTCTATGTCATCTTTCTTGACTTTGGTTATTTTTAAACACCCACCCACTCATCATGGTCAAATTGGCTTGTAACTGTCTACTAGACTTGAATCTGACAGGGATAACTGCTGTTGTTAATAGGAGCCTTCATTCTGCCCATTCAATTCACCTCAGTTTGACAGCTTCACAATAACCATCTTTCTTTGAAATAAAATTGATTTAGTGGGCAGAGAATGTGGGACAACAGCCTGATTTCTCTCTTGGTCTCCAGTGAGTTATCTTGGCATAGTGTGATACTATGAAGCCAGGTAATGAACTCCCATAGGAAAAAAAGGATGGTCAGAATCCAGAATCAATTAAGAACACAATAGAACAAAAGTGTTTATAAAGAATGTGGGAACAACTTCTACAAATATTTTGATTTTGTAGAAAAAAAAGTATATCATCTTCTTAAAAATATTTCATCAATTACCGAAGCAATGCTAGAGCAGTCTTTTCTTAATTGAGTAACTGTAGTAATAGCAAGCAGTAATTAGCCAATAACATTATTTACTATAGTTGCTCATTAAGAAAAATCAGCTTCTTAATTCCAAGTCATTCCGAGAGATTAGGGAAGAAGAAAGTACATTGGGGATTTGTGGATGGTAGAGAGGTGTGAGATACATAACTAAGTACCTGATTATTGCCACAATCTGAGAACTATTAGAATTTGCAAATTCAGGAAAGAGTATTGTCAGAGTTTGAACTGTGCTTTCTCTCTTCTTATATTGAAGTCCCAACCCTCAGTACTTTGACATATAATCTTGGTGGGGGATAGGTTTAAGGGCATTATGGTAGACTCTAGGACAAAGAAACAGACATGCATATGAGTAAGATGTGAAGATGCACAGAGAGAAGACATCCAGGGACAGAAGCCAAGAAGAGAGGTGTGAAACACACCCTTCCCTCACAGCCCTCATAGACAGTATATTGTATACCAGTACCTTGTCTTTTAGAATTTTAGCCTGGAAAATTGTGAGACAATACATCACTGTGGTTTTGAGCCTCCTAGCTTGTGGTCACCACATATAGATACTAGTTCCTATGTGTAGTTTCTTCCATATTACTGTGAGAATACACCATGACCAAGGCAACTTATACAATAAAGAATTAATTTGGGGTCTAAAAGTTGTATGGGGTTAGAGTCCATAATGGTGGAACAAAGACATGGTAGCAGGAATGGCTGAAAGAACACATCTTCAACAACAAGCAGGAGGCAGAAAATACACTAGAAACAACAAGAACATTTTGAAACCTAAAAGCCCACTCCAATGACCCAGCTACTACAGCAAAGCCGCACCTCCTAATTCTCCCCCAATAGCTACCAACTTAGAAGCAAATTTAATGAGATGTCCCCCATAAGTCTCTAGAACATCAAGTCAAATCACATTGTACAACATGTGGGCAGAGGGGAGGAAGGCAAGGAAAAGGAAGGTCACAAAGAGCAACTGGAGGACTGGAACTCAGAAAGTCCCTACCTTTTGTCACCTTTGCTAAGGAAACAACTAGCCAGCCCAATTGTAGCCCATATTTTATGGTGTTCCCATTATCCCCCACCCCACTCATCCTCTTCTGTTTAGAGTCTTCTGAGAGCTGTTCTCTGCTTTCAAGATAACACCTGATTCTGTATTACCCACCATCAGGGGAAAACAGTGTTCTCTCTGAGACTAATGGGGAGACATCTCATTGAAACCACCATACTAGGTCCCCAAATTACATGGTTGAGGCAATATAGTTACATCTCAAATAGCTTTTTTTTTCTATCTAATTTCCATTCATATAATTACCTAGAAAATAAAATATTTAGGGATAGGATATAAATGTTAAGACCAAACAGCAACTAAGTTGACATACAGATAGTGGGGATCAATTTACTTAAATAGAAAATAACTGAAAGAAAATAACTTGAGTCATCTAAGCCTCTTGAATTCAAATCTCATCAAAATCCAAACTCAAACCCCATGCTACCCTTCATGCCTTTGAGAAGTTGTCATAGTTTAAGAGATATTATTTTTTTTGGTTTTAAAAGCTTCATTTATTTTGCTTTCATCTTTGCTAATTATAAAGCTGAATTTTTTGACTGTTAAAGAGTTAAGTACAGAGAGACATTTAATTGTATGAGCTGCTAAGGTAAACCAACATATATACTTTAAAGGTAACTCGACTTCAGAATTTGAGTTTAAGGAAAAGTTGCTTTGGAAAAGCGGTTCTTCTTTTGTTTCCACAGAGGATGAGAATATATGGATTGCTTCCAGGCTAATGTGGTTTGATAGACCAAGTCTGCCCCAAAAGGTTGCCTTCAACACCCCTCAAAAATTACTTTGCACAATAAACAACAGGAAGAATTTTGTATAGAACTATGTCCATATTCCCAAATATTGTTTATAAATGTTTGTTTACAATGAAAGAGAGTTATGATATAGAGGTTTGCATTGGAATGGATCTTGGTTTATTGATACAAATTTAAGGAAATTTTGTTATACTATATATAATCTTGATTAAGATATTGTATTTGGCCAGCTCATTTAAAAATGTAATATATAATTAAGAAATATAGGTTAATAGATAGTCATCTATAATCGTCAAGCTTGTAATCAAGTTAGTTAGGTTTTCTAGATGTACAGAAATGTATTTAAGACAGATTGCTATTCTTCACATTTTTCAGAAACCTTCAGAATATGACATTTAAAATGTTTTAAGAACTTGGGCTTTTTATGACAGTGAGACACATCTGCTCCTGGCATCACCAGTCTACTTCAGGAGGAGGATTGGTGTGAGAGAATGGTCTGTATTCGTCAATGATATTTTAAATAACGCTGATTGGCCAGTAGCCAGGCAAGAAGTATAGGCGGGACAACCAGACAGGAAGTAGACATGGGTCAAGAAGAACAGGAGAATTCTGAGGAGCAAGCCCATTCCTCTGCAATCATTTCCCAGCCATCGAAGAAGGAAGGTGTGACTGCCTTGCTAAAAAAAGGTACCAAGCCATATGGCTAAAATAGATAAGAATAATGGGTTTATATGTTATAAGAGTTAATAAGAAGCCTGAACTAATGGACCAATCAGTTTATAATTAATGTAGACCTTTGTGTGATTTCTTTGGGACTTAACGACTGCAGGAACCGGGCAGGACAGAAACCCCAACAACATAGGATGGGCATTGAAGAGGCTCCTCATGGAGTTTGTTGGCCATTTGGGCAGGAAACTGCTCTTGCCTGGACTGCTTGATCAACTGGACATGTAGGACCCACAGAGAAATGACTCCTGAAGTTGCCTAAGAAGATGAAACAGTACTTTTGGGTTTCTGCTTCGTAAAAGAGTCTGCCAGACATTCTGCAGGACACAGAAGAAAGCAACTGATGAACTTTGTCATTACAAGCTAGAACAGAACTTCAAATTTCCTGTTTTATGGAAAAGTCTGCTGGATACTATGGGCCTATAGGCTGAAGGTGCCTCAACAGTACAGAAGAACTTTGGGTGACTGTCTATGCAGTGAGATGCCTCTGTCAATTCTAGAATTTTGGTAGTTGCTTACAATGTACTTCTTGTTTACTTATGTAACATTATATCTTCCTGGAGTCTTTGATGGAGTTGAAGAATTTATAGTTATATTTTTTCTTAGTTGTGATAATAGATAAAATAAATCTTAATATTGTAACTAATTCTTGCTTAATAACTGTTTTATGTAATTTTAATATGTTACAGTTAAAATTTCCTTTTTATTTAAACAGAAAAGGAGAGGTGATGTGGGATTCCCCTCTGTATGCTGTGAATACCATTGGTGAATAAAGTAACTGTCTTGTCCTGCTGATAGGGTAAAATAGTGGTAGGCAGGAAAAACTAAACTGAATGCTGGGAGAAAGAAAGGCAGAGTCAGAGAGAAGCCATGTAGCCTTGCTAGTAACAGATGCCGGAACTTTACTTGGTAAACCACAGCCATGTGGTTATACACAGATTAATAGAAATGGGTTAAATTAATATGTAAGAGTTAGCCAAGAAGAAGCTAAAGCTAATGGGCCAAGCAGTGATTTAATTAATACAGTTTCTATGTGATTGTTTTAGGACTGAGCTGCTGAGCAGGAAACAAGCAAGCAGCTTCCTTACAACATATTGTTATTCTCTATTCTGCTCTTACTTCTCAATATCTCTTACCTGGGTCAGAGCAATATTTCTAAAACATCATTCTTCCCTGGTAATTCTCTTAACTAAGATCCTTTAAAGGCAGCAAAAGCTAAAGTTCCTAAAAAATCAGTTGGTGGGCGGGGGGTGCAGATTTGTGTGGCCCTGAAGGAAGTAGGTTCTGGACCATCTGGAGAAGGTTGCTAGAAAGTTCTGAAAGGAGGCAATTGGATATTAACTATCATTTTGATATTTTCTTTTCTTTTTTTTTTAATTTTCGAGACAGGGTTTCTCCATAGCTTTTGGTTCCTGTCCTGTAAACCAGGCTGGCCTCGAACTCACAGAAATCCACCTGCCTCTGCCTCCCGAGTGCTGGGATTAAAGAGGTGTAGCACCACCGCCCAGCTTCATTTTGATATTTGATATTTTCATATATTAGAGAAGGGTTTCAAACTTTGATAAGCTGTAGTGTCAGCACAAAGTGTACTAATGACAAGGGTTGTGTAATGGTTATGAAAATGGGATGAGAGGAACTTCATTAGGCTTATTAGACTCTGATTATACTTATTCCATTTGTGGAATGTACTCGAAAAAGATGCTTTAAAAACAAGACATATGTGAGGGCTGGGAAGAGATTCTAGAATATGGACTTGGATTCAGAATGGTTAGGAGATAAGATCTTTGACATTGGTAGTATGATCTAGTCATTGTTACTTAGAGTATTTATATTGCATCTGGATTGACTTCAACTTGTGGTAGACATGCCAGATTTTCTTCAGTTGGGAAACTTTGTGTGCAATCCTGAGAGATATAGAAGGCAAGGACTCCAGAATACTACAGAATAGAGAGATGGATGGCATTACACATGGGGTATATAAAACTATAGACTGGTATGAACAAGAACAAATTGATTTAAGAACAAATATTTGCTATATTTAATGAATATATAAGACCCTTTGAACCTGTGTGTATTTTCATACCTAGAAGGCTACTGTTCAGTTTAAGGAAAATATTGTTCATCATATCTATCTATCTATCTATCTATCTATCTATCTATCTATCTATCTATCTACCGTTGCTACTTGCTACAGGGTTAAAAACACCAAATAGAGACTTATGATTTCTCATTCCTGTGTGTTTTGATGGGAATTACTCGGGTCTGTATAATTTTATATATGTAATCTCTTGATGTTCCTGATCAAAACAAAAAGTGATTGAGTGAGGCCAATCTAGATGTAAGACTGTTTCTAGCTCTTCAGAAAAGAAAGACAACATGCTACAGTAGAAGAAAATCTGTCATATTACTAAAAATGGTTTTAACCCATATGACCCATATGTCATATTACTAAAAATGGTTTTAACCCATCTTTATTAGTATTTAATTGAATTAATGTAGAATAACCACTTTGACATAATTCCTAAGCTTACAATTATAGAAAAATGAAAATTTGCAGAAACTTAAAACACATTTCAAGTAGGCTTGTTTAATATTTATTAGAATATAGCTACAGGCTGCTTCTGCAAAACTTCTACTCTTCATCACCACTCACATTAGAACTAAGTTGTAAGAAGATATCATTTTCCCCAAGATTTTCATATTCTCTGTAGAGTGTTGGCTTCTCATGAAGTTAATGGTATTTTCCAATTTTGTCATGATTGGTGTCAGTGCCAATCATCTTCTGTATTTCTGGCTCATGTTAACATGTAGAATTTGTTGAGATGGTTTTTCTCCTTTTCAATGCCTGATTCTTTACGTTGTAACAGACTAACATAAAATTGCCTGTTATTCTACTGAATTGATTGCTTACTAGTAATTCTGTATTGTTTTATTAAAACAAATGCCAATGTATACCTTAGGCAAAGAATCTTACTAAGTTGACAGTTTAGACATGTGAAGACTGTTTGGCAGTACACATAATCCTTGAAGCCTTAAAGACACAAGTTTACCTACACTGCTTTCCTCTTGTCCTGGAAACAACACTGGGAGTCAGCAGGGGCAGCAGCCATAGAAATAACCCTATCAATCCTTCCCTACCAACAAGGGCACTAATTAGTGCCAATTAAAGACCCCCCTTCTCTCCCTCTCCCTTCCTTCATTCCTCCCTTCCCCTCCCCTCTCTCTCATCTGTCCATACACACTGAACTCAAACTTCAGCTCATTTTTTTTCAAGGGCCTAAGTATCAGACAACAGTACACTTTAGTCTCTGCTAATAGAGTCTGTAAGAAGTTCTGACTATTTCTCTTCCTAGTCAGCTCCAATATTCCTGTCTACTCTAATCCACATTCATAGTTATCTTATTGTGACAAAGATGCTTTCATGAGGTTTGTGGCTTAGAAAAGAGGTTGCAAAGATAAAACCACAGAGGCATGGACTTCTTGCTTATCCCATATTCTGCACTATGACTCATTTTTTTCCAAAAGTAATGTATTGTTGCTCAAATAAATGGCCTTTGTTTTGTTTCTGAAAAAAATTCCTCATGGGGTAAAGGACAGCATAAATGGATGCTGTATAACTGAACGGATTCTATGTACACAGTGTGTCCACAAAGGCATTTGGTGATGCAAATGCAGGGATCCCTGCTGTGCCTTTCTCCCTTTAGAAAGTGGCCTTTCAATCCTTGTTTGGGACAGGACAACACCCTGGTGACTCCCATCTTGTTTTATTCTGTGTGGCCCTAGGAGGAATTTCATTCATCCCCGAGCAGCTTTCTAATACCATGTTATCCGACAGCCTTATGCTAGTCTGTCTACTGAGGAGTACTTTGAGAGATTTTCAGAATTCATCACAGACCAGGAAGACCAGTTTAATTTAGAAAAGTATTTCTTTAATTTGGATGTTTCTCTGGATTCTATTATGAAGCTTTTGTCCTTTCACTTCAAAGTAAACAAACACAAGCACTGATCTTTAAAGAGCTATCAAATTTTCCTATAAAGCACATTATTGCCCCTATCATTTTCTTCAGTTCTCTAATAAAGTTATTTCACATTATTCGATTTGTGACCTGCCTTGTGCAGTGAAATGTCATGACTCTTCTCAGAAAGAGTTGAGTCCCATAAGAAGTAGAAAAAGAAATTTATTTAGCATGATGTAGTCCTGGCTGCTAGGTTGTAAATTGTTCTATTTTAAACATCTGAACTGGGCACACTTAGAATACAAGAACCTATTTCATCAGCATTCATGTAGCTTTTCCCAAACCTGTCCCGTGCTTCCCTTATCATCTGATGAGCGAAAGCTTGTCGGGAAAAAAAAAATCACAGTTAACAGTAGCTAATGATGGCTGAATGTAATAGACTTGTTTCTATTTTGTTTTACTTTTGCTAGAAAGAATGAAACTATTACAAGAACAACTGCCATGTTGCTTGTAAAAATGTGTCCAGCCCCAATGCTAGGAAACAGAAAGCTTTAATCTGATTTACAGAACAATTCTTATAATTTTATCTTTATTTGATTCTCTCCATTATCCTGAGCTAGGAAGAAATTCTAAAATATATCTCACAGCAACAATTTGCCAAACTATGCTAAATTAATCTGCATAAGTCTATACCTGTGTTTCCAGAATATTGGATAGATATTAATGAAGAAGAAATTCACTTCTTCAGCAGTACTTGCGGAATTTGAAGGATTTAACTTTACCCAGCAACACCAAGTTTCCAGAAGAAATAATGTCATTGAAATTAACCACACCCTCCTAACATTCTAAGTTGTAAGTAGGAAAACAGGAATTGCAGATACAGAGAAGTCTTTTCATCATCAGCATATTCAGTTATTTAGTTGAATCTCCAACAAATTAGCATTGGGTATTATTGTAAAAAGACAGATCAGTTGCCCATTTAAAGCCAATCTACTCAACTTTGAAGTAGGGCAAGTAAAAGCATGATATGTACTGATTCTTCCACTTGAATCTATTTGACTAAAATATTAATTGTTGACCACACAGGAAACACTAGTGATTTGCTCCCAGTGTACTGGGCCTTCACAAAGCATACATAGTACATTTTTGAGACTTACCTTACTACTGAAACTGGTCAATTTACTTTTTTTTTTCCTCTTGGCTTTCATGAAATCCCAACAATAGTGGGAAAAAAAGATACAAAATTAGGAACTTCTACCCCAAGGCCATGTCCCTCTGGGGCTGATTTGCCAATTTACCTTATCTTACAGCAATCAAGACATTCCAACTTCTAAGAATATGATGTTACTTTCCTTGGAAGATGAAAAACTCTTTCTTCTATAGCCTCTTATATGTCTAGTTTCATTGCTCGCATTGCCTCCTCTTTCTTTGTGAACAAAGAAATACTCACCAAGAGGAAACTCTGTTCACACTGAGTGGCATTCATCATTATAATGGCCTCAATTATACAAGCTAAGATCACATCTGTATTTTCTATTTGGTCTGTCCTCAAAGATTGCCCATCAGTGTAGATTTGGAATACATAGTGAAGTTTTACTGCTGTTCCTTTAAGAGGCTTTGAAAATGTAGCCTTTGCTACTGTCTGTATCATATTTCATTGTAAGCTTCTCAAACCTCTATGAATAGACAATTCATCTGCCATGTTTTACAGTCAAGAAATACAGCTGGGCCGGGCGGTGGTGGCGCACGCCTTTAATCGCAGCACTCGGGAGGCAGAGGCAGGCGGATCTCTGTGAGTTCGAGACCAGCCTGGTCTACAGAGCTAGTTCCAGGACAGGCTCCAAAGCCACAGAGAAACCCTGTCTCGAAAAACCAAAAAAAAAAAAAAAAAAAAGAAATACAGCTGGATGGCTATTTCTTAACCCAAGTATCCACAACACTTTAAAGACGGGTTTGCTCCGTGGACAGTGATCTCAGATAGACCCGGTGTGTATTTGTTGGCTACTTTTGTTTAGGATTTTCCACCTTTGAGGTGAAATACATGATTTACAAGACCTCGAGGTTTTATGAATGATGATTTCATTCCAGCCTTGTGACATTTCATATTTCTATCTTTGTTATTATATGGATCATGCTTCTACTACCCAAGTTTCATAATTAAATATATTAGTTTATAGAGAAAAACCATTTATAAAATGCATAAAATGGTGATCATTACAAATTAAAAAGATCCACACATAATAAAAGTTAATCCAGGCATACAAATTTCAATATTTATTTTCTTCTCCAATAAATAGTAGTCATTACAGTACAGTCTAACTATAACCACTAGACAACTTCTCTCTACATAGTCCCAAGATACATAATACTATTGTGTTTACATCATGAATAAGTACTCAGAAAAATATTGTAATTAGAAAAGAAATAGTCAGCTAATCAGAACTCACCTTATCTCTTTTACTCATAAATATTTTAAATGTTTTCCTATCCAATCAACTAATTATCTACTCTCAAACTTCAGACATAAATAAGACAATAAAATTATGATTTGCTTGTATATTGTATTTGTTATTGCAAAATTTGTTCAATATTAATTTTTGTGTTAATAAAATAATTAAAATGATAATCAAATGGAGTTCTGGGTACACAAAATCATTTTTGCTCTAAATATGTAGATTAGATTATCAGCTTGCCTATCCTGTCAAATTAGCTACTGTATAAATGTTTCTCACAATAGGAGATTGTCAAGAAAGTTACTAGATGAAGGACACATTCTTGGTCTGGTTAAAAAAAGATTTGGGTGCATCAAGAGAACTACTGCACCTCTGGATTCCTCGTACTGACAAGCAAGAACTCAATAAAAAGCATAGAGACAGGAAACTGTTAGGCTTTGGCTTCTGTGAGATGCCTCACAACATCTCAAAATTCTCTTCTTAGTTGTGGGTTCTTTCTTTACTTCCATGCTGTGAGAGTATGCATTCAAAAGATCCATTCTCCCAGAAGTCTGGGGAAGGCAATTCTGCGCGGGGATGGATGGCTGCAGCATGCCAAGTGGAGATGACATAATTGGAAGAGGGCAACCATGCGTTAAGATTTGAGAGTTGACTTCATCACTACAGTTTCAATAGTACCAGCATTCAAAATAGTCTTGAAAATTACCAGGATAATAGTACTATTATCTTTCTCAGCAGTATTTACTATAAAAATTTGCTAAGCACATCTAGTTCTTGTTTTAGAAAATATGGCAGCAAATGATCTCCCGAGAATGTGGAGTGAGAATGCTGCATTCTTTTCTATTCGGCCTGTTTTTCTCCCTAGCAAGGAAAGATGATCCAGAGTCAACCACCCAGAGACAATGTACAGTTGTACGTGGTGGTGGGGTGGGGTAGAAAGAAAGAAAAAGACAAAAAGCTGTTTATGAAAGAAATCTCCTGGGGAAAATTTGGTGGGATTTCAGAATACCATCTATATTATCAGTACAAAAATGAAGATCCTTAAGTCGTGAATGCAAATTGTCTGTGATTTCGCTATTCTGCCTGAAAGAAACATTTGATTCGAAATGGATTTTCTGATCTGTGGGGCAGTTACAGGGAATGTGCAGTGAAGGTAACGAGATCAAAAATCAAAGAGCAACTGCATCTAGGTATATAGGGGAGCGAGCTAGGGCTGCACAAGCAGAGACATCGCTGAAAGATCCACGCTGGTGTAGACTAAACTATTCCACAGGATTTGGGTAGGTATTCAAGGAACAAAGAATTCAATGGACAGATCAGTTTGGGAAACACTTCCCATTCTGTACCCACTCCTTTTGTAGAAACACACTGGTCATTAGTGTATTAAAGGCTCCAAGAATTCCTACAATGAAAAAACTCGTTAGGTTATGTTTAAGCCACTGCTTCCCAAATACATTGTATCCAAAAATTCTTCTTTTGGAGGGAGGGAGAAAAGGAAAAAATAATATTTCAAAGTAACCATTTCCTGGGTGAATATTTAGCAAGTATTAAACTAGCTATTTCATCTCTAAATTAATTGTGACGAGCACAGATATAACTGACTGTGGAATGAGGGTCTTTCTTTCCCTCTGATTTTACTTCCCTCAAATATTCACATCACTGGTATGGCGTAAATCAGACTATACATTCAGAGCTTCCAAAGAAAGGTATTTGATATTAATAAGGGATGATTCTAAGAGCATGAGAAAACCTTCACCATTAATACATACAAGAGGGTCAATGTAGTCACCTTTCTAAATAGCACCCGACAACACAAACATAGAACCTTCATGTTTAACCACAGATACATTTTAAGAAAGTAAATTTATTTTGAGGAATTGTCACAGGTAATTCCATTTATAAAGCCTGAATTAGTTCTTTATAAATAAACCCCCCAGGATCAACCTCGTGTAACAAATTGATAAGCATTTTTGACAAATATTTAAATCTGGATTCCATATGGAAAAGTAAAAGCCTGTTAAGTCTAGTTATAGGCATGTGGATTTTAAATGCTTAGATTTATTTTAGGGACATCAGTGTGGAAATCTTAGAAGAATAGATAATAAAAACAATCAATCTCCCAGGCTCTAAAGCTACAGCAAAACCCTGTCTCACTCAAAAAACCAAGACAAAGAAACAAACTAAATTAACAAATGATCTCAGCAGTACAAGGGTATTCCTGCCTGATTTGACTCTCCAAGACTGAACACATTTGCTTTAAAAACAACACTAGCCATTATTCAAAAAAAATTTTTTTGAAAGGACAAGGCATGTCTTCTGTCTTCAAGAGGCACTTATAGCACTTATAGTTCCTGGTCAGAGAGACATCAAGTGATGCTGTACAACCTAGCCCTGCTGAGCACCCAGTGGCAGTTTGTTCAATTCAAAATGATGATTCCAGGTAACCTTTGTGCCATAGTTCCATGGATTCTTTAGAGAGTTTTTTTTCTTTTTCTGAGAGATGACACTCCACCCTTCTTGTCACTGATCTGTGTATTTTTCAGCAGCTGCCATGTTCTGCACACTCAAAATTACATCCATTTCACATGGTAGTCCTGAAAACTGTTCTAATTTTCTCAGTAATTTATTGTTCGATTTTTCATCTCATACTGTGTGTCCGTGAACCAGGCCAACTTAAGAAGGGACTGAAGGATTAGGTTCCCATGAGAACAAGAACAAGACTGTATTTGATTGACTGCTGCTGAAATAGGGCATTTCACTAATTATAAATGAGCATTATGGAACTACCTCTGAGGCTGCCTGTGGCATCTCCATCTCTACTTGAGTTAACAAAAGCTGGTTGACTATAAATATTTAATATTAATGATGAAGAAACTATAAACCACCTACTCTATATTTTTTTATGAAAATGTGTTCGCTTTATCTTATGCAAATAAGCATTGATTTGTACAATAGATTTGTATCTGGAAAGTGCATGTAAACTGATGTTTTGAAAATTAAGCCATATTGTAAATGTATGAATTTAGAGGAAACCTGTAGCAAATTATTTTCAAAGTAAAGGATTCTTTTTAAGGGTGAAAAATTACCTTTTCATATATTTGAAAATATATGCTAGGATCTTTGTGACAGCTTTGTGTCAAGTGGGAAAACATCTATATACAGCTTTTCTTTTTCTCTGACATAAAATTATGCATCATAATGATTCAATTATAAACATCATACAGTCAATCTAAAGCATAATAAGTTGGGCACATACATGTGTATTTTCTCAATTCTGTTCAAACAGACATTTACCACAATTCATCTAATGTATTGCTTGCTTTTTATTTTACAAAGAAGTGGAATTCTACTTATAGGAAGCAATGTTTCAAAATCTTTGTGTTTGTGGCCCGTTACCTCCTTGGAATCAAACCAAGAGTCTTATGCTGTATATTAAAGCTTTGGAAACTACTTAATAATTTTAAAGCAAAAGTGTTCTTAAATGTTTGCAGAATGTGTAATAAGGCATCTCATCTAGCATCTCTCTTTTCTTGAACAGACATTATCAATTTTCTTCTACACTGAAAAGACAATCACAATTTAGATATGATTTGAAAAGCCAGGTTACTATAGTTCAGACCTATAATTTTTTTTTACTTTTTATTAAGTTCAAAATTTATTAGTAAGGATTATTCTTCAATAAATAAATTAGGATTTGCACTAGTGAAATACATGACCGTATTTGGATATGGGGGAAATTATCTTCCTAGTGTGTTTCATGTTAAGGAGGCACTTTGTGTCTTCCTTGGACATTGTTTAGCAAGGTCACAGCATATGTGGCTTACCTATTTATTTTAGATGTGAGAATACTGGTTCTAGGAAGTAGACACAAAAAGAATATTGTGGTTTATATTTAGAACTAATGAAGGATGAAGGGTTGGTGTTGCTCAAGCCTGGATCCCATAAAGTGCAGTAGATGTGGGTGCTGACCCACAAAGATGAGCCAATAGAAAGGTACATGCTTAAGAATAGCTATTATTCTATCATATTTTCATTGGGCTTCTGGATTTTAACAGAAAACAACATGGAAATTTGTTTATTTACACTATTATACTTATTCTACTTATTGTTTTAGGCTCAGAATAAAGCTGTCAGTAGTGAATGCACTGGGTGTGAAATGACAAGTTATATGGCAGGCTGGAAAGATTTAATCGAACCTCTTTTGATTCTACTTTACCAAGTTAATTTATGCCACGTTCAGAATCAAATTGCTAAGAACATTTCATTGCTCAAAATCATTATCTTCTAAAAACCACTTTAGACCTGTACTTCATATGCCACTTAGCTAAATTCCTTGCTGTGTAGTTTTTCTAGCAAGAGAAGAAAAAATATCCCATTGGGTCTAAAGAAAACACATGCACAAATATTTTTAAACAGTGTACATCTACTTTATGGCAATAGACTCTTTACTGAGTACGAAGGAATAAAGGAAATAGCACCTTTGTGGATTATTTATCATAGTTCACTCTGCAATATGTTTACTATGTCAGTTACAATTACATACTTATATATTTTGATATACAGTGTGTTCTACAATGTGTGTCTTTTGAGATTCTATTCTTATTTTTGAAGCCTATTTAAATGTTACTTTATCTTTCCTCCAAGCAAAAAGATAGCTTATTTCTCAAGAGACTCATAGTCAAGCCTTATAATAATTAATGCAGAATTGAAAATGTCTTTGTAGACCAAAGAAACAGGAGAAGATATGTGAGATCAGGAAAAATACGTCCAAGCAATGAGGGTAGACTGTTTATTTTACAGAATCAAACTTTATTTGCATTTTTTATTCAGATGATTTCCCTTATGCATTCAAAGACCTAGAAATTCAGAAAATGATCCTGTTTTACTTCATTAGAAAACTGCCAACACTCTTATTATGATATTTCAAATGTAGTCATTCACATATATATGAACCAAGCAACAAATTATGGTTTTAAAAATGTTTGCATCAATGTATTTAGAAGACAAAATGTTTTTTGCCCAAATGATTGTTTTCCTCCACTGTTTTTTCTTGTCCCCTTGTCTTATCTCTGAAAAGATGTTGCCTTGGTCAGGGAAAATTGAGTTCAGGTGTACCGTGGATTCGAAACTGTATGGACAGGCAAGAAGGACAGGCTAAAAGGCTTCTTTCAGAATCAAACACAGGAAAAATCATGGATTCATGCATATTGGTTATTCAAAAGAAAAGTGTGGATGATAACAATGAATACATGCCATTGAGTTGTAACTAGTTAATTTTATAATGCATATGAAATATGCAATATCGAGTCTAGAACTTAGTATGTCTTATCTTTTATTTTTTAATACAACAATGAAATAAATAAAAGTAAAACGTCACTGTAATAATGTGCATGACTACATCAAAGTATGAGAGGTTGTAAAGTATCAAACATGCATGTATGTATTTAAGGTGATTTTCATTTTGATTATTATAAATAAGAATTCAGAAAGAGCTGCCTCTCTCAAAGTACTCTCCTTCCACAAGTGGAGGAGAATTTTCATAGCTCTACTCCCTTAATCACACTATTTAGTATTCTCCAAGAATAATTATTTGCTTGATATCCATTGTATGTAGATGTATGTTAACTTTCTTAGTTTCTACTTCAAAATAGCTCCTTTCTGAGAGTAAGAAACTCTTATTATTAAGAGTAAATAATAAACTCCTATTACTGACATGTTAGAAAAGAAGAGAGAGGAAGAGAATGGAACAAGAGGATGAAAAAATGAAGAGGGGAGAGAGAAGAGGGGCAAAAACAGTGGTTTCCAACTTGTGGGTTGTGGTCCCTTTGGGGGTTGAACAAACTTTTCACAAGGGTTGCCTAGTACCATCAGAAACCATAGATATTTACATTTATGATTCATAATGTTAGCAAAATTACAATTATGAAGTAGCAATGAAAATAATTTTATAAATTAAGGTCACTACAATGTGACCACTGGTCTAAAGAACAAAAACATGTTGCCATGGAACCACAGATGTACTCATAACTCATTGCAAAGTCTACGATGCCAAGTTTGCTTTGGGACAGAAATGTACAATGAAATTCTGAAAATTACCATTGTCTTATTTCTTAATCTTCCTGAGAGATAAGACACATTATATTTTTGTTTTGTTTCTACAACTTGGAGAACAGTCATGGGATTCAGGGCTTTATGCCACCAGGGGCATGAGCAACTGCTTGTCCTTTTGAATTGAAAGTCTCTCAAACTGCTTCTCTGCATTGTACTCAGATGCCTAGATGCAGCAATCTGCTTTGACTGTAGTTGGCATTTACTTCCTAGGGTTAGTGATGCTTGTCTGGGATATACCTCTATCTGGGATATCTTCTCTATCTTCACATCTTTACTGTGCATCTTGGCTTCCGGCCACCATGAATGCTGAACATCATGGTTCATTTTGAATAGCATAAATTGAGCTAAAGTTGATTTAAATTTCATGGAGAAAAGAGCTTTCTTCAAACTGAAGCCAGTCTTTTTTAACACTTAAAAAAATCCACCCATAAGTAATCTTGGTCTTCCCTCTCTAACACATACAAACACATTCTAATCAATTGACATACATATTATTTTCATCAAGAAGCTGTCAAAGTTCACAGCAGCTCTGTCAGGGTCTAATTTTCCAAGGTACAGTTACCATAGTAACAACCTGGAATTTTAATCCACTAGTAAAGAGCAAGTAAGGTCACTTTGTAGGTCCTTTTCAATCTCAGAATTAAAAAGCACCATGAAAAAGAATGAAGCAGGCCCAACCCCAAATTCCATTTGTATGACCATGAACTTTTATGAAGCACGTGATTTTTTTTAAGTTTTCAGATTATTCTGTAAGTACTTGAAGAATCATTACATTAACCATGTCCCAATGAATCATTAGTTATATATTAAGAAACATATAAAATATAACTGGGGTGTGACACTTGTCATTATAGATTTAAATCTGTTGTTCTCTGACAGCATTGCCAGCTTATGCCTTGATTCCAAGCACATTGACACAACATTTGTGAAACATAATGCTAAACAGCAAAAAGAACATTCAGCTATAAGCCTAAATGCTTGGGACTGAGCAACTGCCAATACTAGTAGCTGTCTGAACTTGGAAACCTCATTGAACCTCTCTGAATATGATTCTCATTTCCAACAGGAGAGGGACCTTGGGAATAGTTGCCTTCAAAGCCTGTGCATAGGCTCATCTGAAGATAACGCAGTCCATCAAAGAGTCTGAGAACGAAGAGACAAATGCTAAGAAAAGCACTCAGTTAATTCACCAGGGTATAAAACAGAGTACGTCAGAGAGCTGCAATTTGAGTAACTCTCACAAGTAGAGATCATAGCTCTTAGCCTGGAGAATTTGGTAAAGTCCAATTGTAACAATTATAATTATTGCATAATGCTAAACAAGTTAGTCAACTTATAACTTTATATCTGTAATTTGAGTTCTAAATTCAAGAATCTTAGAGAAAATTTCACTTCCCTTCAGAACTAATTCTGAGATTTTTCAGCAAGTCATTTAATTTCTTTCTGATTAATTTCTGTGATTTTTCAGAAAGTCATTTAATTTCTTTGAGATGAAATCTCCTTCTCTATAAAATTGGTTAAATCATATCTACCTCTCAGGGTATCATGAGAATGCAATGTGGTTAAATATGTGAACCTGTTCAATGGATTGGTACAAAGAGCGCCAGACAGGCCTGGCTAATGCAACACATGAATAGCTGCACTGATTGAGCAGACATGCATGTCTGTTTGGACATACCAGAGACCTGGAAAGACAATCATGGGAGTGATATTCATCTTTCCTTCTAACATCACTCTCTTAGGCACCCTGGTCCCTCCATTTAGGACATGGCAGTGTAATAAAGTGTTATTCTTGCAAGTTCTAGATGTAGACATTCAACAGGGGAGCAAATACAATCATACTTTATTCCCTCCAAGCCTCTTGGCAGCATCTTTGGGGATGTCAATCAGATAGCTTTGAGACTTTATTTTCCCTTTTGTGCATATTGTTAATAGAAATGGACAAACCACAAAGAAAGGCATTTGTCTAATTTTTCAACTGATTTCCACTTGTAATTGTCTGTGCATCTGTGGTACTCTACCAACATTGTCCCCCATTTGTCAATAAAATTCAAAGGCTTTTAACAGCTCTGAAAATATGTCAAAAGCAGAGCCTTTAAAGCATGACATTGGGAAATAATGTCATTGTGGCAAAGGTTCTGCCTGGTTATGAGATGCTTCATAGAATGGAAAAGCAGAACAAATAGGTTAAAATTAGGGACTATAGTTCTTTTCATCTAGTCTGATCTCAGTTGGGGTTTTGTTTGGTTGGAAGTGAGACCCCACCCCTCTGACACCCCTATATCCAAGGAGTCTGGGATGTTTGTTTGGAAGTGAGACCCCAGCCCACTGACACCTCTATATCCAAGGAGTCTGGGATGCCTGGTTGGAAGCATCGCCCCATGCCCACAGGAAGTAGCCAGACTTGAGCCAACACCTCTATATTCAAGGAATCTGGGATGTTTTATTGGAGGAGCAACTCCAGCCCTTGGCATCCATTTCAAGCCTGCTTCCCTGGGAGTTGCCTTAGTCCTGACTCCACCTCTGGGAAAGCCCGCCAAGTGGTGACTCCTCCCCCTCCCCCCAGAAAATGAATATGTTGTTTCCGGGTTTCGCGCAGTCTCCCCTTCTGTCACTTTTCCTCACCATGCTTTTCTGGTGCCACCTGGGAGTAAGGTAATCTATTAAATATGGGTGTCTTTTATTTGGTCTAATTTGGTCTGATTGGAATTATTTGCATCAGCGGAGAGGCTCGTTCTAAGAAATATTTTTAACAGTTTTCTCTTCTTATTTTTAATTTCTAGGAATGATCTATGTGGAATGTCTACTCTGCTGACATATTTTCTACACTTGGGACTGGAAGACTTATCAGAATTTTATACAAATTCTGGATTTGTACTCATCTGGGAACTCTAGAAACAAGGCAGCATATTCTAGTGGGCAAACCTTGTTTTCACTTCTAGTCTTGACTACTCCTTAGGTAGGAGAATTTGAGCAGGTATCTTACCTTCCCTATGTCTGGTCTCTTCCTACCTGATTCTTTAACAAAACTGCTCTTATTGCTCACAGAAGGCTAATAAAGTGAATGAAAGTGCTTTAAAAGTTCATATGCACAGGCATCTCTGATTGCAGTATTCACGAACTAGTATGTGAAGAAGAACACATGTCCACATTCATCTTATTAGATCAGACAGCATTAGACGACCCTCAAATTCTGGAATACAGAATGTGTGTGCATGTGTGTGTTATCATGGCACCCTATTTAATTACACTACTGAAATTATTTTAATTTTTTCTGTTATTAATCCTATGTACTCTTAACAGTATTATTTACTTCAATGCTAGTTACAGTTCAAAACACTGATGGAAACTCTGAAATATGCTACTGTGGTTAATAACAGAAGGGAGTATTTTTAGTTTACCATTTCTCATCAAATAGCTTGCTAGGCATGAAGGAGAGGTTTAAATGTCTCATAAAAGTAGGACTGTGTACTAGTTCTATCTTTGCTTTGTTTTAGTATGAAAATGGAGTTTTCCAGAAAGAAATGTTTGCATCACATGCCATAACAATCTATCTTAGATCTTTCATGATGATGTAAGTCCCTTGAGGGCATAGATCCTCCCGCCTCACTGTAGGGGACATATTTACAGTCTTAGTGATGTAATCTGTCTTCAGTCTCTGAGATGAAGAAGAATCTGCTTCCAGAGTTTCTACATTGCCATGTGTAGTATATGCAATACATGGAAGACTCAACTTAGCAATACTATGTAGATACCCGATTTTAACTAAATTGATGCCTACCATATAGGTCTGCATTGAGATTAGGCCCAATTCTTAATTAATATTATACCTGTCTTCAAATGCTACTTCCGAAGTACCCAAAGTTAGGCCCTAATGGAAAAAGATCACGTGCTCTGCAGTAAGTCCCAGCTTCAACCTTTGCAAGACTAGTGCTTTGGGTATCTTACTCAGTGACTCTGAGCTTTGGCTTTTGCTTTTGTAATAATAAACAACAGCATAGGCTGGTTGTACATAGAACGAGTGACTGGAAAGGCCTGGTACATATAAGATGCTCTGTAAGAATGAATTAGTTGAGTTACTGATTTCTAATTTTACTAAGACTGTGAGCTCCTTGAGAGAACGATGGGCAGTATTTACCCTGAGCTAGCGTGTCTGACCCAGTGATTCACACGTAGTAGGTACTGAACGCATACTTGTTAAGAGAAATGAAAACCTGAATGGATGGATGGATGGATGGATGGATGGATGGAAGGATCCATCAATCAACCAATCAATCAGTCAATTTAGATATGGATACAAATCAAATAGAAGAGGTACCCAATTTTTCCCAAAGAGAGAGAGGAAAACATATTTTTAAACTGTATAGATGCCTTAAAATCCATCTAAAATGTTTGACTGCTAAGAGTTTTGGACCTATGAGCCACAGCACAAAAATAAAACATGATTTTTAACTACATTAGGTAAGTAAAAAGATGTGATGGTGAATGCAGAAAGCTCCAACTCCTCTTAATGGAACTCCAGGTCTCAGTCCTGGCACCATCAAACTACAACAGCTTCAGCATGCTTGATATGATCCTTGCAAATGCTGATATTGCTTGTTGAAACATTAGCCAATATACAACCCTCAATATAAAATTCTCTTGATGTCTGATTACTCTTCTTAAGGACCTCATGCTGCTTCATTTCAAACTGTGAATTACCTTTAATTCACAGCTTGAACAGACTGCCAAATTTTGTTTTCTCTGCTCCCAGGTGGTTGTACTGATGCAGTGGAGAACATCCAAAAATATATTAAGTCCTTTGGAAAAGTTGGCAGGATGTGAGACACAGGGCATACAAGACAGGTTAAAAGCAAGTGTTGGCATGATTTTTTTAGTCCAAAAAATCAGAATGACTGTAACTACTGAAAGTTACTACAATTACTAGATTTTTCAGGAAATTAAGTTGTTGAGTTAACTCAAAGTGATTATTAGCATTTCTGAATTTCAAGTATCATATCCCATATTTTGATTAAGGATTAATCTGATGAAGAAACCACTTTTCTGCTATACCACATAGCCATTTTGCTACCAAATTGCATCCAAGTAGCAGACCAAACAATCTACTTACAAAACAATGTCTGAAATAGCTTGAGAATGTGGGTTATTGCTGTGTAATAAAGCAGAGCAGTTGATAAATCTCAAATAAAATTCTCAAAGGAAACATTTTCCATGATGAAAGTTTTGGCAGAAGGATGGCCATGCCTATAATGAATGTGAGGAATTTTTGTTGTTAAATTGGTGAAAATTCATCTAAAAATAATGCTTTCTTTCTATTGATTATAGCATTCTGAAAAACACATTCTCATAAGCTTCCTGTTCTCCATGGTAATGAATTCCTCCTAACATTTAGAGACAATTTAGAGATGATGATAGTTGAGTTAAATAAAGCAATTTTTACCAGTTTTGTATCTTACAAAGCAGAGAGGTATAATTTCTTGTGGGATCCATCCTTACCAACCAGCTCTACAAATCAAGGTTTGTATCAGGATACAAAAAGACTAATATCCCCTCTCTCTCCTCTTCCAACATCTTCCTCTCCTTTATTTCTCTAATTGTTCTTTTTGACAGAGTCTCATTTGACCCCGGCTGGCCTTAAACCTCAAACACTTGATCCTCTTGTATTCATGCCCCAAGTTCTGGGATTATAGGCATGTACCAACAAGCCTGGACAAAAGGTCACATTTGTATCTAATTCTTGAACCCATCAGAGTGCATGTAAAAGAATAGTCTTGTAGGAAATGAGGAATATTTAAACACACAAGGCTCATAGTCTGCATTGAAACTATTTTAACTGAATAACAGTTACTTGAATAATCCTTTGTAGCCAAAATGTGATGTTAAGATAGAGGTGCATGGATAATTTATCTTCCAAGTGGACTGCATAAGCTTTAGGGATAGACTGTATTTAATATAGCTTCAGGATGACTGATAAGATCATCAGGACAGGTGTGCTCAAAAGCACAATGGACATTATTTGAGGTTTCTGCCCTTCATGTAAGAGCATAGCTTCCTTTCCTACTACCTAGAATTTCATGCATGCATTTGTTCATGCAACAAACATGTTAACTACACATATGGAAACTGTTGCTGGACACAGTAAGTCTGACTTCAAATAGCTTGTCATCATTTTTCTGAATTTATGATTGTTTTCAAACACATAGTCAACATTATAAGTAGAGGTATTTGTTTTATGGCAGGGAAAAAAAGCATGATGATTACATCTGACTTTATATTGGGGCTTGTATGGAAACTATCCAGACACTCTCAATAGTATGCCTTAAAACACAGAGTTGTTTGGATAAGAGGGGTTCTGGATGGTTTCCAAATGAACAAAGTCCAAATGCTAATAACCAAGTTTGACAAAGGAACTTAATATCTAGAGTTGCAATCTTCTCAACAGTGCTCACAAAACAACTGTGTTCAAAGGCTAACTGAATGAACACTTTTGGGTTCATGGAAGTTATCTAGAATTCTTCTCGGGGAAACTAAATACATCTCATTTGTTGTTACTGTTGTTGTTTCTAAATGCCTAAGCAAAACCAAATATAAATAGGCTAATAAGAATGCTGTAATGGCAAGTACTTGATGATTATATTAGATCAGTTTCATGAAGCCATGTAAAAAAAAAATCCAAGTTTTGTTTTCTCTATTGGCCTTTAATGGGTTCCTTGAGAGTCAACGAAGTAGTATATCTGAATCAAGTAAGTGATAAATACAGAATGGATATGATATTTGTGCTCAAATATACAACTCTGTATTTCTGAGAAAAATAACTTGACCTTCTAACACTTAAGCTTTTCCCTGTTTAAGGAACACAAGCCGATTATGAAGGAGATTAGAAACTATTGTATTTAAGAGATTTGAGTAAGGACATTTTAGCAATTATAATAAGAGACTCACAGAGGCTGAGGACTTGCAGTGGGGGGGCGGCTGACTGCTGAGACTTCAATCCTCTAGAAAGTATTAAGGATTAAAGTTAAACACACTTTTATGTTGTTTAATTACTAAAGAGTATGCTTATATTTGGGATCTAACAAGCTTTTGTGGAGGTATTCATATTTGTATATACATTTACTCATTAAGTTGCTTAATTTCATTTAAGGGACTCTATTTACCCTCAAGTAAAGATAAATTACACTGTCTTAAACTTACATATTTTACATTCAATGTTTTCCCTCAAATTCCATGACTGCGGTAGCAGCAGAGCCTTCTAAATTCACCCAGTCAGATTTTCTTTACTTATCATGAGCTGATAGAAGTACTATATGTCGACAAAGTAGAGCAAATGAATGGGAAAATACCCACTTCTCTAGAAGGTCAGTTAAGTGCTGAAGCTTTCCCATAGAAAGAGCAGCAAATGTCAAGTACAAATATGGAGTCTGGATAGTCACAAGCCAAAACTCAGAGCCATTGAGGTATGTGATCACAGGCTTGGTGCCCATGGGTGCAAATCTTATAAACAATTCACACTTGAATGGAAGATCTACATCTTGTCAAGCAGGCAAAGCAAACCAAGCTGAGCAAAATGAATAGATGATCTCAGTAATTAAGGGATTCTGTTTTCCAAGGCTCTAATCTCTCTCCACTGTACTAAGCAGTAGGTGGTCTGCCTTAGATATTTGCTGGCCATGAGTAGGCATATCTTCAAGCCTGCCTGTCTTGGGAGTTATTTCTTACCGAGTTCCAAATATTGGCAGTTGCTCTACACTCAGAATGTTCTTAATCACCTTCGGGATTACCCTGCCAAATGTAAAATCCTAGAAGTTGGCTTAAACATATACTGCAATAAAATATGAAAAATAATAATAATGACTGTGTTTGAAAGCTAAAATAAAAATACTTTTTATTACAACTATGACCTTTCTTGTTTTAAATCCATATCTTGCCAAAAGATTGGAAGTATTCCAATTACAATGTGATGAACAATACTTAGAAGAGGTTTATTCATAAAATGGACTTAGTACCCTCAAGTCTTTCTGATTCTTTTTACAGAGAATTTTAGTCTCACCAGCTATACTATACCCTATGCAGTAAAATGCTGTTCTCAGAAATGCAGCCTCCAATCCTAAGCAACTCTTGGTGAGTTTCCCTGTGTTAGGTTTAGACTATTAAAACATTTTAATATACAACATATTTGGTAAGTAACATTTCACTATGGAATTCTAATGTACATCCTTTAGGAGTAAGTTCATTTTGCCATTAAAATACAAGTTTATACTATTCCTTGTTTGCAAGCTTACATTGACTCCTCAAATGTGTTCTTTTGTATCTTATTATTTTTAGTAGGAAAATGATAATATAGGAGTGCCAATTTGGAAGTAAGATCTAAGGTTCATTCATTCTGAAGAAAAAGAGCAGTTCATGTGATTAATGGAAAAGATGAAATGTACAATATCAGAAAAGATTTTTATTTATTCATTACCATTAATGTGACCATCACATCAAAAACATGGCTTTATTATTCCTGTTCCTTGTTTTGTCTTGTGCTTTAAAATCGAGGACTCTTGGTTGTTAAAGTTGAGATTTTAATTACAAGGTCACTTCCAAAGACAAAACAAAAAAAATAAAACAAAACAAAAAGAACGGGTGATCAGGTCAGTGCTTTGAGATTAAATTACTACACTGAATGAGAATATGGAATGGAAACACTATTGACTATGCTGGTGTCTCAGTGTATTTGAAGTCATTCCTAGCTGTTTTATGCAATTATTCATGATCTTCCAAAAGGTGAGCAATTCCCTTCAAGTGTGCCATAAGGCCACTTGTGTGTCATAAATTATTTCATTTTCAAAAATTTCAAGTACATAATTTATTTTCATTTTCTATTATTAGGAAATAAAGAAGTTATGATAGAAATACTGCACTGATAAGCTCTTGGGCAAATGGATATTTTTAAAAAAATCTATATTAGTTAACCAGAGGAAATTGGTTTTTATAAAGCCCTCCTTTTGCTGATATTAAAAAATGAAGACAGTGCAGAGTGAATTGCAGAACTCTGACTTTTAAACTTTGATCTGGTTCCATCGCATCTTTCTCTCGTCTTTCTGACTGTCCTTGTCTGGCTGCAATGCACAGATGACAGATGACCTGCAATCAGTGGGGTATTGGACTAACTGGCTAGATCAAGCCACATGCTTTTTCACATCCATTCTTTGCCCTTAGGAGTTCCAACTGGCTGTTGCTTAGCTATAGTTACATGAAGCTCAATGCCTCATCAAAATGGTGGAAAGTAATACCTAGATTTTTTTCACTGGAGTCACAGTTGTTTTTAGGTATTGGCCCTAAGTGTGTCTACATTATTAGAGAGCTGGTTACTAACCACATTCATTTTTACTCTTCTTGCTGATCACAGGTACTTTAGTTCAAATGATTCTATCTACTCAAAATATATATTTCTCGTCCTTCCTTGGAAATGACAGCACTAAGGGTGGGACTTCAGAGAGAGAATTCTGTCATGAAGGTGAGCCTTCATGAATGGAATTTGTGTCTTTACCAAAGCCACTTCAGAGACCTCTTTCCACTTCTATGACATGAGTTTATAGTGAGAATATAGCTATCTCAGCAGATACCATTTGTACTGGTGACTTTGCCTCTGACTTCCTAGAATCTACAATATTTAGAAATTCGTGTCTCCTATTGATAAACTTCTCAGCTTATGGTATATATGTTATGGTAGCTGAAACATACTAAGCTAATGAGAATTTGATTAACCCCCACTAACTTGAAACTGAGAGTAAAGTTCATAGTCTCAAAAAAGAAACCACAAAAGGGAGAGGTTGCTCAGCATCCTGGTGCTGATTCTGTGCCAAAATGCCCTAAAAAGTCCTTCTGTGGGAGGCCAAATACTCACGACTTCAATGATACTGACTTTGTAGAAGCTCTGCTGGTCGGGTCACTCCACTCTGAATAGAAAGGACACAAACAATTACTGTTCTTGCTTCTCTTGTAAGTGAGTATTCAGAATTAAATTACTTTCTAAACATGCAGCCCTCCCAGATAATTTTACAGTCTTCTGCCATAATAATAGATGAAAAAGAGGAACTAGAATGGTAAATCACCAGGTAACCTTTCATTATTATCACTCTTTCATACTATAATGACATTAAGTAGAAAAGAGGGAAAAGTAAGGGAACTAAGATTATGGGTGACTGGCATAAGGAGTTGAAAAAAACAAAAAATAAAAATCACTTACTTTGTAAGGTAAATCCTGGAGTCAGATGCTGAGATTCCTGTAAGAAAAAACATATAATAGAGACATTACTAAAATGATATGAGTGTGAGGACAGTTGCCTGTTATTGCTGAGGATATAACCTTGTTAATGTTTACAAATAAGAAATCACTGTTAACAATTGTATTAGTTAAATTTCTGTATGTAGCTATATTTGTACCTACTAACCAAGGCTGTTGCCACAAGATAAAAAATGTCACCTAATTATAATTAACAGTAAAGATCATGTCTATTTGAACATGAGTCCCACCCACATGAGAACAAATGACCCATATGTATAAAATTCAAGTTGAGAATTTATTACGTAGCCAGGCAATGATGCCTCTAAAAAAGTTAAGTGTACTTGGTTCAACCAAACACATGATCATGGTTTTTGTAAAAGTGTAAACATGATTGTAATTAATAAATATGTCAAGTTTCTCCCATGGTAAAAAACACCCCACTTTTAAAATGTACAAGTTTTAAATTAGTTCAACAGAGGTGTTCATAAAACTTTATTACAAGTCTGCTGAGATATAGGAAGTAATTTGAAATATGTTAGTAGACTATATTATTTAAAGGATTTAGACTTTGTTTGAAAATCACCCTTCACAAAATTCATTCACTGTTTTGAGAAATCGAGACTTGTACTTATGAGTCTTTCTGAGAGTGTGGCAGATCTTGACAAATTTGGTAGGCAAAAGCATTACAGTAGTGCTCAGAAGTATTTAAAAGAGAATGTCCCCTACGGTCTCTGACTCTTGAACCCTTTGCTGCTTAGGTAGGTTTAGGAGGTGTGTGACCTTGTGAAGGATATCACAGGGGTGTACTTTGAGGTTTCAAGTTCATGTGCTAATTCTAGTTCACTCTTTAAGGTTGGAAATAAGAGCTCTCTCATTATTCAAACCTGCCTGCTGCCATACTTCCTTGCCATGATGGTGATGGATTTTTATCCCTCTGGAACCATAACCCCAAATAGAGCCTTCCTTCTGTAAGTTGCCTTGGTCATGGTATTTTCTCATAGCAATAAAAAAGTAACAAATCCATCAGGTCATGCACAGTAGTGGAGACTCAGTAGAGAACTGGCAAGGCTATGCAACAAAGCACCAAGGTCCCAGGTTCCATCAATAGCACTTAACAAAAATTGATATAAAATTGGCTTTCTCGGAGTCATTGCTTTGAGTAATGTATTCTTTAGGGTGAATCTTATACTACAGAGAAGAAAAAAATCACAGCATATTTTTTTCTTTAAAAAAATAAGCAAAGAACCATATGGCAGTGTTGCACATTAGCTAAAAGTAAAGTTTTCAGACTATTTTATTGTACTTTGATAGTAGGTTTGGCTTCTTGATAGTCTCTCTAGAAAACTACAATTAAAAAGTAGTAAAAAATTCCTCTCAGCTAAAGAGCATAAATAGACTGTGTGTAAAGTATACTGCTCAACGTCTTCTGCAAATAATAGAAACATTAAATATTTTTGTTTGTTAATATAAACATTGAACAAAAATCCATGGGTGATGTAGGATTCCCCTCTGTGTGGTGTGAATATGTTTTATTATTAGTGATTAATAAAGAAGCTGTTTTGGCCAATGGCTTAGTAGAGTAAAGTCAGGTAGTAAATCTGAACAGAGATATATAGAGAGAATAGGCAGAGTCAAAGAGACTCTGTGTAGCTGCCGAAGGAGAAGGACATACCAACCAAAACCTTACCTGTAGGCCACAACCTTGTGATGATACACAGATTAATATAAATTGGTTAATTTAAGATATAAGAGTTAGTTAATAAGAAACCTGAGCCAATAGGCCAAACAGTGTTGCAATTAATACAGTTTCTGTTTGACTATTTGGGTCTGAGAAGTCTGGAAATGAATGAGCAGTTCCCGGTTACACAGGGGCTAGAAAGGTTATTGGCCAAAGGAGGGGCTCAATATTGTTTAGTTAAACTAATATAACACCAAACTGCATTTTAAATATTTATGCTTATACCTATAGACAAATGCCACTCCCACTCATCTTTAATTATGGAAGCTCATATTTTCACTGAGTAGAGGTGCATACAGAGTAATGGCTGCACAAATGCTGAGAATGACAGTTGAATATTCAGCCTTAAACAAGACGTTTATGCCATGCTCTCAAAGGTTCAGGGAACACTGCAGAAGAGAATGAAATACTGTAGGAGTCAGAAGATAGGGAGAAGGACGGTGAAATGTTCTCTTCAAGACACAACACAGCTGTTGCAAACAGAATCTCATAGCAGCTATGGTTGCCTGCATTAGAAAGGTCTGTCAAAAGCCAATTGTAGATTGGGGAGGGGGTCATGGAATGCTACCTTACCTTCTGAAATACTGACAACTGAAGGACTCTAGGGGAAGGATAGTCATTGTCTTCACTTGTAAACCAAACAATGAACAAGCATCCAAGGAATGGCTCTTAAAACGGTTACTACACATTGTTTGTTGGTTAAGCTCACTGGATCACAAATGAAAATGGCATGAGACAGGAAAAGAAGCTATATGGAGGAGAAGGATTTTGACAGATGTGAATGGAAAGTAAGAAAGTTGAGGGCTGGTGAGAGTAAGTACAATCAATGAACTATATACATGAAATTGTCAAAAATGAATTTAATAGAAAGAAAGGAAAAATAACGGAACACATCTAAAAGTTGTGCTGGTGTGTACTGATCACTGATTTTATCATTATATTTTTATACAAATATATGTCATTGTACCTTTCTCATATTTACTTCCTTACCACTGTCCCTTTTCTGTCTGTAACTAGAGCACCAACTGCCTTTTGATGAAAGGTCTCTCAAATGTTGAACAATCAGATTCTACTACTTAGGAAATTACAGATGGCAAGGAAGGGAATTTATTTGTAGAGGTCATATCATTGTTAAAGATCAATGAAATGTGAAAATTACAGCATAAGAGTCCATGGAGAAAAGCATAGCAAATTCAGAACTTAAAGAAAGCACACAAGTCTATGGCCATTTAATGGCAAGGAAAACATTCATCTTATCTGTCTTCTTATTCCTTCAGGGAACAGTTATAGCATACTGGATCATTACAGCACAATGTAATAATTGATGCTGATAATACTATCAAAGCTATGAAGAAACACTAAAGAATGTTCAACAAAACCTTCCAAAGATGGCAGAAAAATATTAATTATACTTCAAAATAATTTATGCCAAGTGGATTCTCTAAAATTGTTCAAGAGTTTCAACTATCAAGAATGTCATATGTCTTTCTTAAATACATAAAAATGAGTTGCTAACCATTTGTATCAGGTTAATTTTAAACAAGTATTTCTATCTACTGTTTCTCTAGAGGATTTAGATGCAGGGCAGGTTTAGACTTGTATACCATCAGGAAATTAAACACAGGTTCCAAAGTCAATCAAAGAAGATCTGATAGGAGAATAAAACACATTTTATTTGTTCTGTAAACTTGTTTTTAAGATGGCCTTTATACTCAAACACTTGGTTGTTTCAGTGCATCAGTATAGTGATGCATAAAGAAAATAGGAGGATGAAGTCACTCCACAATTTTGTATAATTGATTTCATATATTCTTGACATGATTTTAATGCTAATATGGATAAATAATTTTATACAAGATATACAAATAAAGAAAACACTTTTATATGCTGCCAAAGTCACCATGCATATACAACCATATATCATGGTCCTAAAAAAAAATCTATGTTCATACAATAATTGTTATTGCGTGTGATATTAAAAAAGTCACTAGACATGAAGCTCAGTAATTTTTTTGCACAGAAATACCATATAGTCCAGTACATAGTAAGAACAAACCATATTTACAAATTCATGTAAGGCTCTTTTAAATAATCACCTGGATGACAATCCTATGGGATCTGGATTTTAGAGGTCAGCTAACTTTTCTCTTAAAGGGCTAAATAATACATATTTTTGAGTTTTGAAAACATATGGTCTTTGTCATCATTGCTCAGCTCTGCCATTATAGCACAAATAGCTGTTCCAAAAATGATTGATTCATAGACATATTACAAACAATATTGTGTTATTTTTCTTTTGATTTTATTTAGTATTTTAAGATGCCATTGCTGTTCTAGAAGACACTTGCCTATGCCAAACTTCCCCCAAGGAGACTGGTGCTCTCTTGGTTCTACCTGGCATGTGTTTATTCCCTTCTTTGTGAGGATTTATAGTCTCCATAAGAAATGGGGTAATTTAAGTTTGTGATTGGTAAGGAAACACACTGAGAATTTTAAATTGTGTTTGTCTTTGTAAATTTACAGATTCATAAGTCGCTTGACTTGAAAATCACACACACATAGAGGAGGAAAGGAGACATACTGATGTGGGAGTGTCAAATATCAATCTGCCGATTTCATTGGTTAATTAATAAAGAAACTGTTTGGCCTGATAGGTTAGAACATAGGTGGGTGGAGTAAACAGAACAGAATGCTTGGAAGAAAGGATGTGAGCTCAGACGCCGTAGCTCTCCTCTCTGAGGCAGACGTGATGAAGAAAGCTGCCAGGTCAGACATGCTGAATCTTTCCCGGTAAGACTGGTGCTACACAGATTACTAAATATGGGGTAGGCAAGATATAAGAATTAGCCATTAAGAGGCTGGAACTAATGGGCCAAGCAGTGTTTAAATGAATACAGTTTGTGTGTTGTTATTTTGGGGCATAAGCTAGCCAGGCAGCTGGGGGCAGGTGGCAGGAACGCAGCCCACGGCTCCTACTGCAACATACATACAGACAGACAGACAGACAGACAGACAGCCTTATATAGATGAGGAAAATGAAACTTAGAGGAACGTCAACAAGACTAAGAAACATGCAAATGGAAGAGTTAGATTAAAGACATCTAGGATTGTCGTTCTCTTTTTTGGATGAGCTCTGTCATAGCTTTTTTGGGGTGGTATAGGTTCTCAAAGGGTAGTTTCACCTAGTTCTGGTACAAGCACAGAAAAAAAGGCAATCACCCATTTTAGGCACATTGATTGGAGACAGCCACTGTTTAAAAGATATACTTTAAAATAGGGCATCTGTAATGAGAGCTAGTTTGACCCCTGGTCTCAGAATATCTATATCTCCAAACTAGTTTTCTAAGTTATTAATGGCAGCTCTGAAGCACCTTATTTATTGACTACACTTCTCAGTTTTCTTCTCTGTATGTTACGAATGATCAAATTACCAGCATGTCTGGGTTGTAGTGAGGATTGAATTATTTGTTCTATTTGAAGTGCTTACAGTGAGTTGAGACTACAGAAAAGGATGGCAAGCCCAGGGTAACCAATGGGGTGTGGGGAGCATGGGTGCCAGAAAAAAATGTCTCATACCCAGACTGGACAATGAGGCTTACTGTTTAGTTTTGATTCAGTTTAAAGGGAATAGGGCTAGTGAAACAGAGTTTAAATGACAGATATTGCCAAAAGTATCAGCATAAAATCTGATAAATATGATTGCTCTTTTTTTTCTTTTATAAATAAGACCAAACTAATTGCATTGCTCCCAGGTCATGTCACAGGAATGAACTTGATTCCCCAGAGTTTAACTCTAATTGGCCATCTAAAACTACTAATCCAGATGCTTCGGTACTCATACCCATATGGGTCACAGCATCCTTCAGTCTTTTTTGTTGTTATCATGCAGGGCTTATGCAAGCACTGTTCTGTTGTGCCCTTTGCCACCACTCAGAGTCCTATCTATTCTCTAAATGTTGCCCCTTCCTTGATGACTGCTTCCACAGCTCTGCAAGGAAGAGTTGGTTATATTCTGTTGAGAGCCTTATGTTTACTTTGAAGATGCACACATTGTTTAGTCTTTACTTGATAGTGTATAGTGTGCTTTTTTACATTTCTGTGCTGGTTTGGATAGGTACAGCCCCCATAGACTCCTGGGTTTAAATGTTTGGCTCATAGGGAGTGGCAACATTAGGAAGTGTGGCCTTGTTGTAGGTGTTGCTTTGTTGGAGAAAGCAACTATGGGCATGGGCTTTGTGGTCTCAGATGCCATAGGTAGGCTTGTGTGGTAGTCTCCTTCTGCTACCCACTGATCAAGATGTAGAACTCTCAGTTCCTTCTCCAGCATCATGTCTGCCTGCATGCTGCCATGCTTCTCACCATGGCAATAATGGACTACACCTCTGAACTATAAGACAGCCCCAACTAAATGTTTGTCTTTCTAAGAGTTGCTTAGTCATATATCTCTTCCCAGCAATAGAAACCAGAAGACAATTGCTAACTGTAAGTGCACTTCATGCCTTTAGCAATCATTTCCAAATAAACAGATTATGACATAATGGAGAAAGGAAGGATAGAAGGAAGAAATATTCTTTTAAATAATTTTATTAGAATAGTCCCTCCTTTAATTGAAAAATAGGGTTTTTCTTATTCAATTTATTTTGTTTTTTTATATTTATTTATTTTTATTATTTATTAAAGATTTCTGCCTCTTCCCTGCCACCGCCTCCCATTTCCCTCCCCCGGTCAAGTCCCCCTCCTTCGTCAGCCCAAAGAGCAATCAGGGTTCCCTGCCCTGTGGGAAGTCCAAGGACCACCCACCTCCATCCAGGTATAGTAAGGTGAGCAACCAAACTGCCTGGCTCCCACAAAGCCAGTATGTGCAGTAGGATTATTACACTTTCTCCTCCCTCTACTCCTTCCTGCTCCTCCCCTCCCTTCTGTAACTACTCCTTTTCTGGTTCTCACTAGAAAAGAACAGGCTTCTATAAGATAACAACCAACATGACAATATCATAAGATAAATTTCATAAGATAAAAACAAAAATAAAAAACCCACATTACATAGAAATTGGACAAGGCAAACCAACAGAAGAAAAAGGGCCCAAGAGAAGATACAACAGTCAGAGACCCACTCGTTAAAACACTCAGGCATTCCATTAAAAAATGAGACTGAAAGCTATATTATTTACACAGAAGACTTGTTATGGACCCATGCAAGTACTGTGCTTGCTACATCAGTCTCTGTGAGTTAATATGAGCTTTGCTCAGTCGATTTAGAGGGCCTTGTTCATCCAGTATCCTCCATCCCCTCTGGCTGTTGCACTCTTTCTGAATCCTCCTCTGTAGGGCTCCCTGGGGAGAAGTATATGATAGGGACATCCCATTTACAGATGAGTGTTCCAAGGTCTCTCTCTTTCTACATAATATCTGAGAAAATCTACAACTTTAAGGCACATTAAAAAAAAACGGATGATGACAAATTGTTACTAGAAGCTAGTAAAGAAACTACACTCAAGGCTTGACAATGTAACCATAGAGGAAAAGGTTCTACTTGTATGGTATCTTGGTTTGTAAGGATTAGTGTATAGGTAAGCAAGGACTAGAAGCTGATGTAGAAAAGCATGGGATAAAACTGGACTTGCTGAACATAGCGGACAATGAGGACTACTGAGAACTCAAGAATAATAGCAATGGATTTTGATCCTACTGCACGCACTGGCTTTGTGAGAGCCTAGGCAGTTTGGATGCTCACCTTACTAGACCTGGATTGAGGTGGGTGGTCCTTGGACTTCCCACAGGGCAGGGAACCCTGATTGCTCTTCGGGATGACGAGGGAGGGGGGCTTGATTGGGGGAGGGGAAGGGAAATGGGAGGCAGTGGCGGGGAGGAGGCAGAAATCTTAAATAAATAAATAGATAGATAGATAGATAGATAGATAGATAGATAGATAGAAAGAAAGAAAGATAAAAACATGGTGACCAGAATGAAGAATATAACTTTTCTATCTCTCAGTATCCTGTTCAGGTATGATAAGATAGCTCCAGGAAGGCTAACATCTCACCAGCTTCAATATGGATACCTGAAACTCATCTATTGATGCACCCTAGCAGATAGTGTCAAGATGATGTGCATGCTCGTTATTGTTTCCTGCAAAGATGAGGCAGCTAAACAGTATTCCTTCATTCACAGAGAAGGTTACTTTGACATTTCTGGCTTTGTTCTTCCATGCCAGTCATACAATGTATTAGTACATTCAGAGCTCCAAATGGAAAAAGTCCCACAGTTTCCCATCCCCCCATCCCCCTATTATCAGCAGGCACACATTCTAGTCACTTCAAACACTCGTTGAAAAAGAGGTGCTGTTCAAATCTTGCTCAAGTCTTAGAGCTCATAGCCAACATGCTTTACCCCCAAAGTAAGGATGATTAAACAACATGGTCACAGTTCCAGCAACAAAGAGATGACGGATTTTGAGTCTGCATGAGTAGTGTTCACCAAACATTTTCATATATAAACACTAAATATAAAAATCAATGTAATGATGAAAATAAAGAATGGTATTGGGAAGGACAAACAAGGATCAAAGTTAGTAAATATCTTTTTAATGAATAAGTTACATAAGTCTTCTTTTCAGTTCTTACAGGTAACGTAATATTAGTAAGAATATTAGTAAGAACTCTCAGGTAGCATTAAAACATGTCTTTTTCTCCTATAATTAACCAGTTTAAAAAGAGCGTTTGATGTATGAAGAGCTGTAATTCAAGGAGATACTTCACAGCTTCATTCACAGCAGCTCTGTTGATGCAGAATTTGTAAGTATTATTCTGACAAGCACTGACACAGATAGAATTTTCCCCAGCACTAGTTAAAATGGGGGCGGTGAGTACATTAAACGTGTGCACAAGATTTAGAAGGGATGCTTAACCTACTTAAAAGATAGGCTGTTTCCAAGTGTTTTTGACTTGAGCATTTGTATCCAGTTGATAACATTCATGACAAATGACAAGTGCTGCTTATGTATTCATCAAAACTTGCCCCAAAGTAACTCGATGTGATAAGAATTTCAAAAAGAATTCTAATTACTTGATGTTTTTACAATACTCACTGATCTATTTAAAATGTATGTGGTTTTCCTGATTACAGCTGGTCTCTAAAATATAATCATTTAAATTATGGAAGAAGATAGAAGGAAGGAGAAGGTGTTCTCAAAGTTTATGACATTTTTGTTAGGAGAAGTTGTGGAAGTCATTGTGTAGAATAATAACATGTTATTAGTAAAATATTGCTAATGTAGTACATGAGATGATGGCTATTTTGTTAACTTGTTTTAGTTATTCCACAATGTACAGATTCCATACTGCACATCACTATGCTATAATTCACACAACACACACACAAACACACACTACTTTCATTTGCCAAATGAAAATTAGCAAATAAATAATAGTTCATATTTTCTTCAAAGTCAACTAAGGGGTTATAAGCCCTGTCCTGGGAGAGAAATGTTAGCTCTTTTCATCAACTGGGGTAATCAGAAGCTTATTGTATCCCCCTTTTGCACAGTTTCCAGGGATGCTTTTGAGCTATTTAAAGGTGTTTTAGGCACTGAAACTAATGAAATTACATTTCACAGGTACACCATTTCACCCATGTGTTGTTCTTCTGGATTTACTCCATGCGCTATGAAACATATTATCTTGAATTACTAATGGAATATGCCGCCTTGTTGGACAATCCAAAAAGTGCATATAGCACGGCATTTTCAATTTGAGCTAATTCTTTGCATTTGAAAATGTGAAATTTTATGAAACAGGTTACTGAGCCTATGTTGCCACAGACACATTTGGTTACAGTGGAGGCAATGTAGTTCAAATATAGTTTCCTGAAAGGATATCTTTGGTAGAAACTTTAAAGCAATCTCTTCACATCTCAAAATGAGTTAGACAAGTAACATGTCAAGTTACAGCAGACTTTCCATTGTTATTTGATGTGGGAAGGTCATTGGTTAATTAATAAAGAAACTGATTGGCCCAATAGGTCAGAACATAGGTGGGTGGAGTAGACAGAACAGAATGCTGGGAGGAAGAGGAAGTGAGGCAGATGCCATGCCGCTCCTTTCCAGGGCAGACGCAATGAAGCAAGCTGCCAGGTCAGACATGCTGAATCTTTCCCGGTAAGACTGGTGCTACACAGATTAGTAAATATGGGTTAGGTAAGATATGAGAGTTAGCCAAGGAGAGGCTAGATATAATGGACCAAGCAGTGTTTATAAGAATACAGTTTCTGTGTTGTTATTTTGGGGCATAAGCTAGCCAGGCGGCTGGGAGCTGGGTGGCAGGAAGCGGCCCGCAGCTCTCTTCTATGGTTATTCATTTTTAATGCTTGAAAATTATGAATCTATTTTTCTCTTCTTACTACTCCTGAGATAAGAACACAGATGCAAGCTTATGCAAGTATATATTGATTGTTTACCCATTCAGCACCTAGAGATGAGAACCTGCTCAGAAAAAAAAATGTATTTTTTTTTTTTTGCAACTGGAGCTAATGCTGAGTAGCTGTGCTCAACACCAAGCATCTTTAAAAAAAAACATATGCATGCATTTAAGATTGGCTTGGACCTCCCTAAAGAATCTCTTCTCTCTTCTTTACTTCCAGATTACTTTGCTCTTCCTGGAGAGAGAGAGACAGAGCAGGTAATCAAACGTCTATTAGAGCCCTAAAGTAGTCAGTGTTCTGAGAAATGAAATTGTTTACTTAAAATTTCATGCTTAGTTGGAATTGAAAGTTAGGGGTCAGTTCCAAAGACAAACTAAAGCAAGTATACCTCCCCCTTTTAATGTAGAGAAGATGGTTAATGAAAAAAAAGAGCTAAGTAATGATGCTTTACTTTTTAGTACTTGAGAAAGAATGTATTTACAAGCAATACAGCATTCTATGCTATTCTGATTATGGGCAGACAAATCATAATGTCATCTCAAGCATTAAAAGTTTCATCCAGAAAACATCACAAAACACCCAAATTTCTACCACATTAATCATACCTTGCTTATTGACCAGGACTCCAAAAAATCTGAAAAATTTGTGGGTAGTTCTGCTTTGCCCAGTTTAAGACATAGAAATTGGCTACCCTGTAAGCAGAGGGAGAAATGGTGTTGTCTGATCTAATGTTCTCCCAACCTCAATTGTATTCCATGCTGTCAGAGGAGTTTGCCTTTCAAGTAACTAGTGTATTGTCATAAGCCTTGGTACAGACACGATGAAGTCAAGATATTGTGGTGATATTTTGTCTGTGCTTTAACAAATAAAGCTTGCCTGAGGATCAGAGTGTGGAGTGAGCCACTAGATAACCATAGAGACGAGACCATTTAGGCACACACCTTTAATCTCAGCACTCAGGAGACAGAGGCAGCTGCATCTCTGTGAGTTCATGGTCACCCTGGGCTATACTAGATTGATCTAGTCTCAAAGAGAAAAGAAAGTCAGGCAATGGTGTCTCACAGGTTTAATACCAGTATTTGGGAGTTGCACACCTTTAATCCAATCACTAGGGAGGTAGAGACAGGAAGGGCTATGACTGAGCAGAGAGAGAACTATATGGTGGGAGGAGACAGAAGCTCAAAGCATTCAGTCTGAGGATTCATAGAGACACAACCTTGCTCCCTTGATTCTGAGGATTTTGTAGAGTAAGAATTAGTAGCTGACTGCTCTGTTTCTCTGACCTTCTAGCTTTCACCACTAATATCTAACTTCGTTTTTTTTATTATTAATACCAATTAGAATTAATGCTACAAATTCCGTCCCTAAAAAGCTTATTCTTCTTAACATTCAAGTTTGTTGCAAAAGTTCCAGGAACACAGGAGCTGGAGGAAATCATTGTATGAAAGACACATAGTGGGACTGTAAGAGGAAAAATAGTGTGTGTGTGTATTTTCAGAAATGTATATTACATTTCACGCAGTAACTAAATAATGAAATAACACGTTAATACTACAAACAAACATTAAATTCTTTACCTTCGAGGAGTTAAAACTTATGAGATAGTTAAAACAATTTTTCAAATGATGTTTTAGCAAAAGGAGATTGTGGTGGTACTGCTTATATTCCATTACTCTTTTAGTTACAGACAGGAGCCCAACAGGCAAAAATAGGATGAAAGGAGCTAAAGTCCCATCTGATCCCTACCAAGAGCTTCCTGAATGATCCTAGTGAAGTTTACTGCCCATCTGCCCACCCCAAGTCTGTTTTTCAACTTGTAACATGCAGACCTTGGCTTGGACAGTCCAGATTTATTTTTAACTACCCATGTTATTAATGTCTAATTTTACTTGCTCTGCTATGTCAGAAGCCTGCCACGAGAGAAGCATGTATGGGAGTTCTAGAGAATATGCAGTACTGTATACATTCAAAACTCCTCAGTCCCAGCCCCACAATCTGTCTATAATATTGCTGACATGTACTGTCAGATCTGTGCTTCATAACAAGCCATGCAAGCTCTGCTCAGAGCTGATGAGATAAAGGGGTACCCATCCTCCTTTTCCTTTTAACTGAGATATCAAAAATATTATCACAATTTTGGAAGCATTTACAAAATCCTGTGATTAAGAGTAGTAAGTCTGAATAACTTAGTATTCTAAGATAGAAGTAGAGAAGACCCACAGAATTGAGTTAAGGCTTTCTTTTCATAAAGATTTAGAATAAATGACTTGTACAGCCTCTGACATCCTTTAGAATGGTGGGTCTACCTGTCCTTTTTTACTTTCTAGGGTGTTTATTTCTCAGAAGTGACAAGGTACATTTTGACATTGCACACTCTTACAAGTCAACACAGCCTAAGAATGCAGGGACATGAGGGTCTGAAATCCTGAAAGCCCCCAAATCCACATGACCGGTTTATATGAAAGAGATATTGACATTACACAAGAATGTTTCCCTTTTTAGCTAATGTGCTCCTTTCCTCCTGATAGAAAACAAGATATAGTAGTGGACACACCTTACCATAAAAATAAATGACGTAGGCTCTATCCATGGACACTGACAGTTCTACAAAGTGAAAAGGACAAGGGCTTTCAGATACACAAGAGTGGTCACCCAAGGATTCAGCTTAGAAGGACAGGTGAATGAAGACCAAATCATTGCTAAATCCTCAGTCTGTTATCAGTTTCTAATTGGTCTGGGCAAAGCTGCCCATCCCTGATAGGAGAGAGAAAGGCAGAAGCATTAGCATATTATTTATAGGCCTCTTAGTACTATTGACAGGAAATGAATGAAAAAAGTAGAGCAGGCTTGTGAGGTACAAAGGGCAAGGGCCAGTTAGTCATTGGGGGGGGGGTGTTCATGAGATGGCTGTGGTCTGTCCAGGCCTCCACTCCTCAGAATGTTTTATCCTCAGAATTCAGCCACACTACTGTGCACCTACTGTGGAAACAGGAATTCATGTTTTCCAGTGTATCTTTTTCCAGAAGTCAAGGGTTTGGGAGGATCACGACTATAGGAGAGAACATTTTACTTGGTGCCCATGAACTTGGCTGTTCCACATGAGATTTCTCATAGAGAGTGGCAGGGCACATGAGAAGAGGTTCTAGCCTCTTTCTTCTCTGGTCATTCCCAGGATAGATATTGCATTTTCCAGAACAAGTGAACTTTATCTTTAAGATGTTTATGCATTATAAATGATTAGGAATGGACTCAAGTGTAGTGACATTTCAAATGTATTTTAACAAATAAAGCCTGCCTGAAGATCTGAGAGTAAAACAGTCCCACTGGTCAGGCTTACAGACCAGATCATGGTAACACACACCTTTAATCCCAGTAACCACAATGACACACACTTTAATCCCAGAGCCACTCTGGTTGCCATAGAAATTGGGCAGTACCTGCCTTTAATGATGGTTGGACACACCTTTAGTCACAGCCCTAGAGAGGAATATAAGATGGGGGAAGACAGCTCTCCGAAGCAGTTTTCTTCTGAGGTTCCAGGAGGCAGGATTGCCATTTTCAGACTGAGGTCGAGGTAAGAGCCAGTGGCGGCTGTTTTGCTTTTCAGACCTTCAGGTTGAACCCCAATTTCTGACCTTGATATTTTTTTATTCATGCTTCACTCAAGGGCCTTTATAACCCCACCATAAAAAATTAGCATACTGAGACCACTCAGGACACAGGTTCCTTCCAGGAAGTGTAGGAAGATGGTATTGGCATAGTATATCTCGGCTACAGCAAAGCAAAGGTCACATACATATCTTGCAGAATAGAGAAGGACAGTTAGAAGCTGTCAGAATAGTGTTGTCAGACAGGTGAAGGCTGTCAGAGGAAGAGATTCGGGATCTGCTTTATGGACGAGTTTTATGAGGAGAACAGGAGACAGAGACTGATTAAGCAGTTTTAGGACAAGGACCTCAAAAGTGGGCAGTCTTACCTTGGCCCCAAATTATGAATGCCCTTGGTTCTTTCTTGACCAGAAGCCAGTAATATCAGAAAATAACACTTATTTCTAATCTAGTTTCTTGATATCTTCTTTCTTCTTCTACAAAACTTAAATGAGTAATTTTAACTGGTATCTATGCAGAACTTGATTGAAACTGAGTGTCATCTGAACCTCTAATAGGTGGATTGACTGGACTGATTCATTCATATCCCCATATCTCACACCAGTTTTGACATAAGTCTCATAAAAGACACTAGCGTAGCAGCTTGGTGGTTCTGCTACACCAGCCTCTCTCTCTTTTTCTTTTGAACTCACGTCTGTAATCCTATAATAAAACTCTTTTCTAAACTCATCCTCCTATTGCCCTTTAATTTCTTATTTAACTTCAAGAGACAGAGATGCCAGAAGCCTTGGTTGGCTCTGAAGGCCATTGATTTTTGTCAGACACTATCTCTCCAAGCGAAATACATATCTGAGCTGGGAGAGTTCCTGCCACACTCAGGACTCCCTGTCCTTCTGTTTCACTATGAGTAAAAGGTTTTAGGGAACAATTTTGGTTCAGACTAAGAGAGAAATTCCAATCATGTGAGCCCTCCAACCTCTGACTTTTCTATCTTAGAAAGCAGTGAATGAATACTCAGTTGTTTAAGGTGGGATGTTCACTACTGAGAATAATGGAAAGGGGATTTCTAGGAAGGGGCAGGGGATCGAGCTGCACATTGTTCATCTCTGTATAGTCAACAATATGTAAAAGAAGACAGATATTTGATTGTGTGTTTGTCTCTGTCTCTCTCCTGCCCCTCTGTATGCAACTATGCGTGTGGGTGTGTGTTTGTGTGTCTCTGTGTGTGATATAAATATAGACAATTGAATTGGCTGAGGAAATTCATCATTCTTCCAAAAATCAGTCTTGGGGAGGCTGTAGGAAGAGAGCCTGCTGTCTCACAGCGAGGCAGCTTACATCTTAATTTGGCTGACTTGAAAAGTCCAACAACAGTGGAAGCAGAGAATTCCCTGGATTTGATCACTAGCTATTCCTGCCGAGCCTTTCTAGTGGTCAGAACACTGTTCCGCACTTGACTGAAGAACATTCTTCTGTTTGTAATGCTTTTACAACAGCCTCCAGAGATTGGAGCCCTGATTCCTGTGCGTGCTGGCAACAAGGAAGTAGAAAATCAACCGTTACATTAAATACAACTTCCAAATAATGACATAACAACAGCCCAATACCAAATACAATTCACTACACAAAAGAAGACTAATTCTTTTAAAAGTTAAAATAAATTTATGCTTTCACTAACTTGTTACTAAACTCCTGACAATAACTTCTTTAAATATGTAATTTGGGCTTTATTCAAACTTTTCGGGCTAGAAACTGTTTCAGGAAATCTGGAAAAACTATCCCTTGCTTTACAACTGTGAGTAGAAAATGTGTGGCTCATATAGGTTATTTTCATTCTGAAAGCCCCCAAACCAAGTTTATACATGAAAAAAACCCTAGTTCTAAGTTACAAGTGGGAAGCATGATCATTAATGCCACAGAATTATGTCATGTGCTCAATCAGATCACAATGAATGTAATGAGAGCTTTTATAACAAGGAGTAAAGAGTCCGTACAACTTTTTGTTTGGTTTTGTCTTATATTTTGTTTCTCAAGGCAGGGTTTCTCTGTGTGGCCTGGGATGTCCTGGAGCTCACTCTATAGACCAGACAGGCTTCTGACTGAGAGATCTGCCTGCCTCTGCCTCCAGAGTGCTGGAATTGAAGGAGTGCACTACCACATCTGGCAGCGTCTGTAGCAAATTCTTTTAGGTCACTACTTTCCCACACATCCTATCCTCATACACTTCAGAGAAAGCTCCTCATAGAGAGCAGTGAAAGAGAAGAAAACTACATAGTGAAAATCTGCTGCAATCTGAGCGAGGCCATAGTTTATGGAGCAGACACATTTGTCATTCCTAACAGGTGCTGACCTTGTAAACTTCAGTCCTTATCAGAAAGCCTGTATAAATTAGGTTGAACTGGTCGGAACAACAGACTCCCCACGTTGCTGAGAAAGGCCATTAGACTGTACAATGCTAAACTGTTTGGTGTCTGTGATAAAGGTAACATTAACACAAATTCAAGGGGTAGAAATACAAGAACTGGCCTTAGGGAAACTAGTTTTACACAGATCAGGATCAAATAGAAGTCCAGTTACAGTTTCTGCTCAGTGGTCAGTAAAAACATCTGAGGATTCTGAGATTCTCGGGGTTTAGGTCCTACCTTTGAACCTGTCTTCTTAATTCTTAAGCCAAGTTTGACAATATAGTACTCCCACTCTTTTTTATAACGCTATCCTGTATCTAGCTCTTCTGTTTCAAATTATTTTGTCATAAACTATTCTTAAATGATTAACACTTAAAAGACTCGAACCACATCCCGAGTCTTTCATAATGTTATGGCCATGCTTCTTTTTCTTTTGCAGTTATTTTCTAGGTGGAATGCTGTTCTATATCCTCCTAAAATGAGAAGCTTCTTTTAGAGTTACTCTCCAGTTGCACCTTTCTGTGTAGTTCAGGCTAATCAACATAAGAGATGCCATAACTTCATTGTATTTTTTTTCTCCAAGCAGTATATTTAATGATCTACATCTAATCTTGTGCATTCAAATATCATTTATTTAATGTATACTTTCTACAAGGTTTCTAAGAGTCATCAGGATAGAGCAGGCCTAGGCATGGGATCCAGCTGTGCTAGCAGTAGGCAGAATATTAGGGAGCAGAATATATGTAAGATAATGAAAATTGATAGTTATCATTCAAATTAGAGCACAAACAAACTTGTCAGTCTTTTTTATTCCTAAAAAAGCAGCATGAAATTTATTATCATATTCTATAAATTACCAAGGGGATTTGTTGCTGTTCTATTGCTGGAGACTTGCATTGTGGAGATATAGCAACAGAACTGTTCTTTAGAAAGCCAGGTTGGACTGTGCATGGAAGGCACTAGTGAACAGCAACTGTAGGCCAAGGGGAGAATAAGGGTACTTTTTCTGTAAACCAGAGCCCAAGGCTTTGCCGGGTGTTATCATTCCATTAGTAAAGGCTGCTTCAGCTTTTCAAACATGGGAACTTTCTTGTAGTTTACACTTATCACATCAAGAAAAATATAGTAATGAGGAGTTCATGACAACTGCTTTTAGAAGAAATGAAGGCTCCCTTGCTTGGGTGGATCAGGATCAGAAATAATACCTATTTTCATGGAAAGAGACCTCCAGGCAATAATCTGGCTGTAATTTTGCTCTCTCATTATTTCTGGGCTCAATAGGAGATTCAAAAGGAACACTATCAAACCCCTCACTGGAGATGTTCTAGCAGGCAAATGCATCGCTGGGCGGGAGGGATCTCCACTTACACAGAAACCTTTCTCAGGCCGGGGTTTAGGTTGTTGCTTGTAATCACTTTCTAACTCTTGTTGACAGCCAGTTGTAAGCCAGAGGTTTAATACTGGACAATAGCCACCTACATCTTTCCTACCAGTTAAACCAGACATCAGTCCCACCCCTACCACAGCACCCTTGCCAGTAGCTCTTGCTTATGTAGCCTCCTCTGCTCTCCTGAAGGAAAACCATTATAAAAAAAAATCTTAAAAAAAAATAAACTTGGTAAGAAATTTGCAAGTAACCCACAGAAACTATTATGTAGCAGGGAAAAATCAACATGGCTAGGCTCTGGGTTAATTCAACACATATGACAAATTGCAAAGCTTCAAAGTGTGTTATGAACCTTGTCAACAAATCAGACACGTTCATTGTCTTAAAGATATGCAGGGCTACTGCGGAGGCAGATAGGTTCCTAGAGTGCTTGCCCTTCAGTCATGGGGATCTGAGTTTTTATCCTCAGTACCTACATAAAAAAGTCACTCATGGCAATGCCCCACCCTCCTTAACCCTGTAACTCTAGTGCTGAGGGGGCCAAGACATGAAAATCCTTGGGGCTGTCTGGCCAGACAGTCTAGCTAAATCAGTGATATCTAGGTTCAGTGAGAATAAAACAAGGCTGAGAGCAAATGGCACTCCATGTTAAGCTCTGTTATTCACATGCATGTGCATAGACATGCATGCATGTGTACTTGCACATACATTTGCATACACATGAATATTTATATACACATAGCATACATGATAATGATATTTATGGTGCTTATATATCTTTAATTAAGAAAGTGTAAGGGCAATTTTAACTCCAGCTAAAGCAAACTGATAATCCATAAATGGTTGAAATATAAGTTCAAAGGTATATTTTGAAAATGTAAATATTCAGAAGAGCAATAAAAAAAGTAAGCATAGCAATCCAGTAAGAGCATGAACAAGGACAGGGGCTAGGATTTACTGAATGATTCATTTATGTTGCTGTTGTAAATTTACTCCTGAATGTGGTAGAGTAGTTGTTTATTTTTCCTCTTTGATTGATGAGATTATTTAGTATAGAAGACAAAGACATGCAGCTAAGGAACTTCCACAAAGGATTGTTCAGGCCTAAATGGGCATCTGCAGCACACCCTTTTTCCCAAGTCTTGGCGACCATCACAGAAGAAAGAGGGGCAGAAAGATGATAAAAGCTACAAGTTAGGGAGTACTGTTGTGAAGCAGTGTTTTCTTGAGATGACAAAGAAGTTTAATTCATAACTTAAAAGACATAAGAAAAAATGGTTCCTGAATGTCTTGTGATGCCAACAAATACTTCAGCTGGATTCTTTACAAATGTAAACAGTATAATTCATGTGAAAAGGTAAAGAAGACCAACTAGTTAAACCCTTTAAAATAAAAATGATGATTCAAGTTATTCTATTTTAAGACTTACTCTAAAGCTATACATATCAAGAAATTATGGTACTGACAAAGAGTTTGAGGCATGGACTAATGGGAAAATGTGTACTCATTTAACTTTTTACAAAATGCAAAGCAAAAGAAATTCAATGAAAGAAGATAAAAAGTATTTGAGGTGTAGTTCGAAAGCATAGTAAAACTAATCTCATGCCACATACCAAAACTGATTCAAATGGATCAGTGACCTAAACAAAATTCTCATATGGAAACAAAAACTGTGGTGAACAAATATTATAACCTTGGGATTAATGAAAAAAATAGACTTTACTTCGAAATCATATCCCATTAAAAAAAATATAGTGGATATTATCAAAATCAAAAACATACGCTTAAAGGACTGCATCAAGAAATATTTTCAAATTACATATCTGACAAAAATATCATAATCCAGAAATATAACAAAAACTCAAGATCTAATCAAAAGGTAAAAAAACAAATCATTTTTAATTTACAGATGATTTGAGTAGACATATTTAAAAAGCACATATGGAAAATAAGCTCACAAAGATATTCAACATTATTTTTCATTTAAGAAGTAATAATAACACTAATAATAATAAAAGAAAAAATAAAAAAGAAATATAATTTATGATCACAATGATAAATCACTCCACATACATTAAAAACATTAAGCAAAAATATAAAAAGTCAATTATTTGCAAACATGGTAAGGAACCCGACGATTGATTTGTGTACTGCTGTTGTAAACACAGAGTAGTACAGATACTCTCTCTCTTTCTGTGTGTGTGTATAACATACATGTCACTGATTACCCTTTTTTATCTAACCTAGATATAAGGTACTCTAGAGTATCCTCATATAATTAACACTGCTGTGAAACCGCATTTTGTTAGACATGGTCCATCTAGTAAGCTGTTTTCCTGATTCTTTCCTGTGGGAATCTTAGCTATCTTTTTTTAGTTTCTCTATTGTCCACTGAGTCAGGAACTAAGTCCCTAATAGTCACATAAAACCAAAACCTTTAATCCCATATCCTTATACAATACATAATTGACATTGGATACTGACTACCTAGATTGTGATCTTGACTCTTTCTGCTTCTGGTTAACTACTGAATTTGCAAACTCCAAGTGTTTCAAATTTCATTATCTCTAATGGGAGGATTATTTTAGATTTGCTTTCAGACATTAGTTTGGTGATTCTATGGCTTATTATATGTGAATTTTTTATGATAGAACTAGGTACCTGTAGTGGCATTTCAATTGTATTTTAATAAATAAAGACTGCCTGAAGATTTGAGAGTAAAACAGTCCCACTCGTCAGCCTTACAGACTAGGTTATGGTAACACACCTTTAATCTCAGTAGTAATAATGATACATACCTTTAATCCCAATAGCCACACTAGTTGCCATAGAAACTGGGTGGTGCATGCCTTTAATGATGGTAGTACACACCTTTAATCTGAGTCCTTAGAGAGGATTATAAAATGGGAGGAAACAGCTTTCAACACACTGTCTCATTCTGAGATTCTGGGAGGCAGAATTACCATTTCAGACTGAGGTTGAGGTAAGAGCCAGTGGCTGGCTGTTTTGTTTTTCGGATCTTTAGGTTGAACCCCAATTTCTGACCCTGAGTTTTTATTAATTGTGCTTTTATTAATCATGCTTCATTTCGCACCCACCTTTTTGGGACCCAAATTTATTTACAAAAGAGCCATTTGCCTGAGACTTTCTAGCCACCAACCCAGGTGAGAGCTGGGACTGGAATTTCAACTCTGGGAATTGGAACCCAAACCTAGCACACCTGGGTTCAGGGGAAAAACCTCACTCCCAATATCCTTCTGCCACCGCCTAGTTTCCTGTAAAGATGGAAAATGCACAGAGAATCTGGATACTGTATGTTATTGTGTTGTCTTTAAATAGTTTGACTGCTGCGTAAGGAACAATCACTGCTAATAGATATTTGATTATTAATGATGCTGGATTAATTCAACCTATATATTTTGAAAATTCCTTGACTTCAAAATTTAAGTCAAAAGGTATGTTACTTTGGAGAAGAGATTTTGCTTTTGTTTCCACGGGAAGTAAGAGGCTGTGGATTCATTCTGGATTAAGAAAAATAAGGTTTAATCAAAATGACTTGACATCAAAATTTAAGTCAAAAGATATGTTGCTTTGGAGAAGAAGGTTTGCTTTTCTTTCTACAGGAAGCGAGAGGCTTCTGGGTAAAGAATAAGTTTTGATCAAGGAAGGCCCCCTGAAAAATCTCCAATGGGAATGAATGACACAGATAATCCAAAATTTCAGAGTACAGGTACCAAACAACAAACAAAAACTAAAAACCGACTAACGTAAATGTTTGGTATTACTGTGCTTGTATTTTGAGTTTTAACAAGCATATTTTCAATCCTATGTCAAATAATACTTAAGTGACTGATTGGGGAAATTTAGTCCACTATTTTGAGACCTCCAGCATGTCACAGATTTGATAGTGACCTCTATGCTATGAGATAAGTAATGTTGAATATTACACAACATATAAATTGAAACTTGTCAAAATATAGCATCATTGGCATCACTCAGAGCCTTGATACTAACTCATAAACTTTTGGATTTCCTTTTCCTTTTTCTGTCTTTATTCCCCTCAGTCCTCCAGATTGAACCCAGGGTGAAGTAATAAGGGCGGCGGGGCTGCGTCCCCAGCACCTCGGCTGCCTGCTCGGCTAGCTTATGCCCCGAAATAACAACACACAAACTGTATTCATTTAAACACTGCTTGGCCCATTCTCTTCTAGGCTAATTCTCACATATTAATTTAGCCCATTCTAATCATCTGTGTGTAGCACCCCAAGGTGCGCTTACCGGGGAGATTCTAGCCTATGTCCATCCTGGGTCGGAGCTTCATCCCGGGAGCGGGGCATGGCGTCTCTCTCAGGCGTCTGCTCCCGAGAGGAAAGCTGTTGAGACTCTGACCTCACTTCCTCTTCCTCCCAGCGTTCTGTTCTGCCTACTCCTCCCACCTATCTTTCAACCAATAAAATGGGCCAGGGCAGTTCTTTTATTAGCCAATGACCTTCCTCCATCACCAGGGCTTTGTAGGTGCTAGACATCTTCCTGGACTTTCTAAGATATGTATCTCTTCGTTTTAAATTACTAGTCTTGTTAAAATCTCTGAAATTCCCCTGAGTACTTCTTAACTCTGCTGGTTCATTCAGAGACATAGCCTGGAATTTTAAAGACTCCAGTTCTCTCATCCTTATAATGTTTTTACTTTTTCATATACATGGAAGTAATGTGATATGATGTGAGGTGAGGGACCACGGTTAACTAAGAATAAAGAGAATATTTGTGATGTTTTCTTCCTTCCCAAGAATGGTAGGGCTTTCCACTTGTTATAGTATTATTTTTATGTCTCATGGTGCCTTAGCTTGATCATATATCCATGATATTTTTACTGTTAAACTAAGTCATAAACTGTGACTTACATAAAATATAAATGGAATCTTTAGAACATTACATCTGATACTTAGCTGTTTTATCTTTTTTAGATTAATTTACTTGTTTTACATCCCAAACACAGTTTCCTCTTCCTCCTCTCCTCCCGGTCCCTCACTCTCTCCTCCCCTCTGCTACCCAATCCTCTTTTTCAAAAAATGTCAAACCTCTCACAAATATCAACAAAAACATGACATATCAAGTTACTGTAAGACTAAGCACCTCCCTTTGTCTTAAAGATGGGCAAGGCAACCCAATATGATAAATAGTTTCCCAAAAGCCAGCAAAAGAGTTGATGACAGCTCCTTCTCCTACCGTTAGGAGTCCCACAAGAGGACCAAGCTTAATAACTGTAACATATATGCAGAGTGTCAGGTCAGTCCCATGCAGACTCCCTGGTTGTTGGTTTAGTGTTTGTGAGCTCCTATGAGTTCAAGTTAGTTAATTCTGTGGATTGTTTTGCTGTGTCCTCGACCCTTCTGATTCCTATAATCCTTCAACTCTCTCTTTATTGGGATTCCCTGAGCTCTACCTGATGTTTGGCTGTGGATCTCTGCACCTGCTTCTGTCAGTTGAAAGATAAAACCTCTCTGATGACAATTTGGCCAGGTACCAATCTATGTGTATAGCAGCATATTGTTAGACATTGTTATATTGTCATTGGGAAAAGGAAATAGAAGAGATTTCATGGTGGATGAGGGTGGGTGGGGATGGGAACATGAGGTTTCAGGTTGGTTGGAGATGGAGAAGAGAACTGGAAGAGATGAATGGAAATGGGGTGCATCTCAGGTTGAGGTAGAAACTTGGTACAAGGGAAACTCCCAGGAATCTACTAGAATGACCCTAGCTAAGATTCTAAGCAATAGGGGCTATCTAGCCTGAACTGGCCATTTCTTGTGGTCAGGCAAGACTTCTAGTGGAGGGATTGAGTCAACAACCCTGCCACACAACATTAAATCTACAGTTTGTCCTGCTTATGGGATGTACTGGGATACGGGTGTTGCTTAAATTTTGGGAGTGGCCAACCAATGACTGGTCCAGGCTCAGACCATGCTATGAGAATGAGCTTACCTCTGATACTGCCTAGAACGCCATTAACCATTAAAAGCAATGTATAGACAGAAGGACCTCCCATACCACTCTCCTACTTTAATTTTCTTTTTCTTTTTCCTTTATTTTGTCTTGGCTAACCTCTAGAACAATATTAAACAATAGTGGTGTAAATAACACTTAGTCTCTTATTGACTGTAATGGGAATTCTAGTTTTCTCACACAAAAAAATGTGATATTAACTTTAGGGTTGACACAAGTGTATCTTGACACTTTAAGAATTTTTCCATTTATTTTATTTTATCAAGAATGTGTATTGAACTTCCTCAAGTGTCTTAGTTATCTTCTGATGATCATGTATTTTTTCCTTTTACATTCTATTAATAAATGGCAGTATTATATACAGTTTAAGTATTAGAAAGACTATGCAAACCTAAACTAAAATCCACTTGTCATGATCTATATTCTTTAAAGTGTTCCCTATTTTCTATGTCAATATTCTTTTACAAGTCTTAGGATCTATATTCTTGAGTGATATTATTCTTCAGCTTTGCTTTTATATGATATTTTGTCATATTTATCTTTGGTTAACTCTCCTAAAATATTTGACAAACAATTTTTCTTGTTTTATGTTTAAAATAATTAAGTCATACTATTTTTGTAAAGAGTTTGCTTGAACTGACTCAAGAAATCCAAAACGAGACTCATACTTTTTAAGAGGTAAGATATTTTTATAGATAGTTATCTGCTGTGGGATAATGCTTTTGCACACTGTAAAGATTTGCCACTTAGTGTTGTTTTGCCTTTTTTTTTTTCTCCCATCCCAATAATACTGACAAAGCCAGGACCAAGATGTTGGTTCTCAAGCAACAGTCAAAATCTATTTCTTCTTTAAGATAAACCTAGAACTCTCTTTGCCAAACCAATGCATTGTTTTGTTACCCTTTTCTGTATACCCAAGATACAGAAAGCAGGTGTAAATTTTACACATGACTCAAATTCACCTGCTTTCATCCAATTCAATGGAAAATAATGAATCACCATTTTCACAAAAAGAAACAGGTTGACAGAAAACAGACTTACTTTTATAGCTCACCTAAAATATATAGGACTCATATATTTACTAGCTATTTTAGAGGGACCACTCTTGCTCCCTCCCTGGATAGCTAAATGCTCCGTTGCTAAGTAACTGGTATTTGACATCATCTCTTTCCTGACATCTCCCCATGTGTGACAGGTCCTCATGATTCACTGAGCCAGTCACCTCGTTACTCACATTGCTCACTTTCCCAATGACGTCTGTAAAATAATTTAAAATTCACCTCATATGCTAGCCGTAACCCTTCAGATTGCACATGAAAATATTTAAACTGCTTGACAGGCTGCGAGTGCATTTGGAAGCACATTGGATGGCTTACCTTCATTGTTCACATAATAGTTTTTCTAATTAAATTTAGCTTCCTTTTTTTTCTGTGTTGGTTTGTGCTTGAGAAAAGAGGAAATGATTACTGGGAAGCAAATAATGGGTAATATCTCTTACGGGCTAATTTGGTTCTATGAATAGCTCACCTCACATGTGCATGGTTCTTATTAATTCCATTAGTGGTTTGAATTAGTTTCAGAAAGGTAGTACTCCATATAATTTACTCAGTCAAGGGCATTTTCACCTGCTGACAAATTTACATATTTCACAGTATCATTTGGTAAGAGCTAGTCATCAGATTAGGTGAGGGTACAATCATTAGTTAGTTAATTTATTTGACTCTATCAATGTTAACATTAATTATAGTCTAAATTATATTTTGTAATTGTTGTCTTCCTTGGATGGACTATTATATCAGCATTTCAAAGAAACTATAATTTTAAAAGCCCATACCAGAATGGGATAGATGCTTTTAGAGACAGACCAGAGGGATTAATATTTAAGATAATTATATAGAAAATCTCCTACATAAGCTCAGTTTGAACACTATTTACACACTCATTTGACAGGATATAAAATCAATTGCCTAAACATTGGTTAAATATGTAAGAGAAATTTTACTGAAAGGTCCTTGATTCCTCTGTATAATTATGATAATATAATCAAATTTTCTTTCAGGCAAAATTGTCTGACCAATTTTGTTCTCTGATCCGTTTTATCTTCTTCTTCATATAGACTTTTTCATTAACCCCGTTAAAGGTTAAGAATAACAAGTACTGTATATAGCTGTCCTGTAATTATTTGGTAAGTTTGTTCCATGGTAAAACTGTAAACAAAAATATAAAACCGATGAGTATTCTGTAGAGACACAAATCCGCTGTAATGAAAAAGTGCTGCCCATGTAGGTGTTTACCAACCTAATCCATATGGCAGGGGAAATTGTAAGAAAGTACAGTTTATCAAATACATTTCCTAAATCCTAGATAGCAAATTCAGCATTTCTCATAAACAGTGAATTACCCTTACAGATGTTTGCCTATGAAATTATCATCTACAGAAGGTACTTTGCTAGGAAACACAATCTGTTCATCATCAAATCTAAGAGACACATGCTATCTGCATTTTTGACTCTAGAAAGGATTTAATTGATAGTTTGTTGACATTTTATGTAAATTCTTGCTAGAAACAAATAAATCATATTGTTGCAGAGCAAATAATCACTGAACATTCATCCTTAGCTAGTAGCATTTAGAGCATTCTACTCTCATTGGCTTAATGCTCCCAGAAATAATGACTCTATGATGCATAAAATCCCATAGAGCTCAGAAAAGAGGCTGTTGGTGTTGCCATATTATTACTTACAAGCTGTCTAGGAATCCCTGCATGATAGATGAATTTTAACTGTGAAATACCATCACTGGGGTAGAGCTATTATTATACTTTATTTCTGTTTGCGTTAGAGAGTAGCTTGACTCTAAAGAGCAAATGGTACACTGATAAAAACAAGTGCACAGGCTAGGATGCACTACACAAATGGTTGCCTTAAAGTTTCTGATTTGTGAAATTTATACTCAGTAATAATATTCTTGTGAAGTACCAAATCCACTTAAATAATATAGCTTGCTTTGTAGGATTAAATCAGTTTTATGACGTTCTGTATCTGGGTGAATTCTAGTGTGTTTGAAGAAAAATTTAAATATGTTGGCATAATTTAATTTGTACAAATTAAGGAAATAACAGCAGGAAAAATACGTAATTCACTGGGGACATTATAATATTAACCATAAGGTGAACTGGAGCCTATTAAATAAAGACAAATTGAGGTAAGCCAAATGCACAAGAAGTCAGGATGGTTATTGAGACCTGGGGAACTGTGACTTAGGGCAATGGCTTCCCTTCTCAGAATCTGACTTTTCTCAGTTATGTAAAATATGATAAACAGTGCAACCTCTGAAAGGTTTTCTGAAGATTCAATAAATGCATGTAAGTGCTGTCCAGATATTAATGTTATTACTTCTTTTATCACTGGTAGTATATTTGCTACTGCTCTCTTTATTATTAGTTGAAATGAGACTTGTAATATTCAAAAATGGCAAGAAAGAACTGTTGTTGAGACTTGCTTGCTCAAACTATGTTGTTATCACTGTTCTTTAAAAGTGTAAAGAATGTCAGTCACTGTCTGAAGCAAATTTTCTGATAATTTTTAAGAGAATCTCAATGAAAGCAGGTAGCAGTGCAGTTGACAGCTAAGCACTATGCCAAGGTCACTAGATTTAGACAACAAAGAAGACTATGTTTTATTCTACTTCTGCCTCATGTAAGCTCTAAACTTGGATGCAGGTGATTTAACCTTGAGGACTTTGATTTGCTGGAATTATGAAGGACTACCATATTTTCTCAATAAACATAATAAGGTTAAAGTGATTTGAACTGTAGTCAGCTACCACAGGAAAGTAAGTTACCTATAAGGTCCAGCTAGCCTGTTGTACTGTGACTGTGCCTGCAAGGGCATGAAGTCAAGAAGGAAAGTGCTAGAAGGTTAGGCAGCTAGGAGTGCAAAGAAAGGGAAGTTGAAATACTGTTCTGAAGAGAAGATGAGAAATGGTGAGAAGGGCTTTCAGTGAAAGTGAGTTGGTTTGAACTTAAATAGTATTTTGAAAAATGGGGCCAAAATAGAAAATAGGAGGCAAAAGCATTTCTATTTACTGGGAGGCCAAAGGGCTGAATGAGGTAGACAGATGGTGTCACAACTGGCTCATCCAAAAATCTGTTCCAGTGTTTTCATATATGGTAGGGAAATAGGATTAGAGAGGACGAAAAGTTAGGAAAAGCATAATAACTAAAATATACATATTAAAATAACTTTCCCAGTGACTACTGTCACGAAACATAACATGATATAAATGTGGGAAAGAACTTGATAGAGGGAGTGAGTGGTTGACAGGGATGGAAGGGAGATAAGAGACTGTGGGTGAGAAGGGTAATCAGAGTGCATTATATACAATATATAACAAATTGTCAACGAACAAATATAATTAATAAAAAATTCCTTCCCTGGGATATGGGTAGAAAGGGGCTTTAGATAAACAGACTGAAGGAAAGCAATGTCAAGAGCAACTGGGATCCAGTTCTCCCTCCTCAGGGGGCTAGAGTCAGATCTTTTGGCTACACAGTCACTTTACCTAGGAGAGATGAGTCTTCTTTTCAATCAATTTAGTTTGAAAACCACAGAAGGGTTCAGGAGAAGAACTGAGAAAAGGAAAAGTTACTTTGCCTGTGTTTGAATCAATTTAGTTTGAAAAGCACAGAGGGATTCAGGGGAGGAATTTAGAAAAAAGAAAATATTTCCCCTAAGAAGGAGGCAGATGGGGAGTAAAATGGCAAATAGATTTATGGTAGAATAACCTTGAGATTACAAAGGTCCTGAAACCAGCAGCATGTATGTGTGATTAAAACGAAACAAAATCCCACAGCATGCTCTGCTGTGGCATGCAATGTGGTCTATAAAAATTAAGAATTGGAAGGGAGCCCGGGCACCTTCAGCTTGTGCTCCAGGGGTGCCTGTGCTCTCCTAGATCTTGCCCTGCCTGCCCCGTTTTTCCATTTGTCCCCGGATCATTGGGCTACCAGGCGGCCCTGTTTAGGTGCTGAGGAGTTCCATCTGGATGGGTGAGTGTGTGCTATCCAGGAGCGGATTGTCCCGGAAGAGAGCACAGACCCCCCTCCCCCAGCTCCTTCTGCAGGGCTGTCTTTCTTGCACACGACCCAGCCCCTCAAGCCTGCGTTTTCTGCGGGGTCCTTTGCTCGGGAACAGTTTTCTGCTCCTACACTGGGGCTGCCCACCCAGAGCAGTGAGTGCCTTCCTACCGGGCGGGCCTCAGGGACCCCCGAAAGGGAGCACACGCACCTTCAGCTTTTGCGGCAGGGTGTCCTGTGCTCTACTCATCCCCGCCCTGCGCCCCAAGTTCTCCCTTTTGTCCGCGGGTCATTGGACTACCAGGCATCTATGTTTTGGTGCTGAGGAGTTCCATCTGGACAGGACGGTTCCTGCTTCTACACTGAAGAGATACACCTAGAGAGTCAGGCACAGCAAAGACTGGACCAAGACACCAGGCCACTCCTGGCTCCATTTGAAGGAAGAGATGGGAAGGCGCCAAGGCAAGAATTCCTCCAACAACCTGAAAGGCAACATGACATCACCAGAATCCAGGGATCCCGAAATAAGAAGAATTGTACACCCTATTCCAGAAGAATTAGAAGAAATCGACTCAAAAGTGAATTAAATGAAAATTATAGAAGACCTTAATCAGGAGGTAAAAAACTGCCATAAACAATTAGAGATCACAAACAAAAAGGTAGAGGAAATGAATAAATCGTTCAAAGATACCCAAGAAAACAAAGAGAAACAAGAAAAAGCAATAAAACAGGTAAGAGAAACGGTTCAAGACTTGAAGAATGAAATGGAAGTAATGAAGAAAACACAAACTGAGGGAAGGATGGAGATGGAAAATCTGGGTAAACGAACAGGAACTACAGAGACAAGTACTAACAACAGATTACAAGGGATAGAAGAAAGAATGTCAGACACTGAAGATACCATAGAAAAAATAAACACACTGATCAAAGAAAAAAGCAAAGCCAACAAATTCTCATCACAAAACATTCAGGAAATCTGGGACACAATAAAAAGACCAAACCTAAGAATAATCGGGATAGAAGAAGGAGAAGAAATACAGCTCAACGGTCCAGAAAATATATTTAATAAAATTATAGAAGAGAACTTTCCCAACCTAAAGAAAGATATTCCTTTGAAGGTTCAAGAAGCATACAGAACACTGAATAGACTGGACCAAAAAAATACATCTCCTCGCCATATAATAATCAAAACACAAAACATACAGAATAAAGAAAGAATATTAGGAGGTGCAAAGGAAAAAGGCCAAGTTACTTATAAAGGTAAACCTATCAGACTTATACCTGATTTCTCTATGGAAACAATGAAAGCCAGAAGGTCCTGGAAAGATGTACTGCAGAAACTAAGAGACCATGGATGCAGGCCCAGACTACTATACCCAGCCAAGCTTTCATTCACTATAAATGGAGAAAACAAAATTTTCCAGGATAAAAACAAATTTAAACAATACGTAGCCACACATCCAGCCTTACAGAAAGTAATAGAAGGAAAATTACAAACCAAGGAGTCCAACAAGACCACAATAAATCAAACATCTAGAGACCCTTCACCAGCACAACTCAAAGAAGGGAAACAAACTCTACTACTAAAAAAGTGACCGGAGTTAACAACCGGTCATTAATATCACTTAATGTCAATGGACTCAACTCACCTATAAAAAGGCACAGGCTAAGAGATTGGATACGAAAACAGGATCCAAAATTCTGCTGTTTACAAGAAAGACACCTCAACCACAAAGACAGGCACCTACTCAGAGTAAAGGGATGGGAAAAGATTTATCAAGCAAATGGTCCTAAGAAACAAGCAAGTGTGGCCATACTAATTTCTAACAAAGTTGACTTTAAACTTAAATTAATCAGAAGAGATGGAGAGGGACATTTTATACTCATAACAGGAACAGTTCATCAGGATGAAGTCTCAATCCTGAATATCTATGCCCCTAATATAAAAGCACCCACGTATGTAAAAGAAACATTATTAAAATTCAAGACTGCAATCAAACCGCACACACTAATAGTAGGAGACTTCAACACTCCTCTCTCACCAATGGACAGGTCAATCAGACAGAAACCTAATAGAGAAATAAGAGAATTAATGGAGGTAATGAATCAAATGGACTTAACAGAAATCTATAGAATATTCCACCCAAATAGGAAAGAATATATGTTCTTCTCTGCAGCTCATGCGACCTTCTCGAAAATTGACCACATACTTGGTAACAAAGCAAACTTCCACAGTTACAAAAAAATATTCGTAACCTCCTGTGTCTTATCAGATCACCATGGATTAAAGTTAGAATTCAACAACAATGCTACCCTCATGGAAACTGAACAGTCAACTACTGAACCACACCTGGTTCAAGGAAGAAATAAAGAAAGATATTAAAGTCTTCCTTGAATTCAATGAAAATAAAGAAACAACCTACTCAAACTTATGGGACACTATGAAAACAGTCCTAAGAGGAAAGTTCATAGCACTAAGTGCCCACTTAAAGAAAACAGAAAAAGCACACATTGGAGACTTAACAGCCCACCTGAAAGCTCTAGAAAAAAAAGAAGCAGACTCACCTAGGAGGAGTAGAAGACTGGAAATAATCAAACTGAGGGCTGAAATCAACAAAATAGAAACACAGAAAACAATCCAAAGAATCAATGAAACAAAAAGCTGGTTCCTGGAGAAAATCAACATGATTGATAACCCCCTATCCAAACTAATCAAACGGCAGAGAGAGAATATGCAAATTAGTTGGATCAGAAATGAAAAGAGGGACATAACCAATGACACAGAGGAAATTTAGAGAATCGTTAGATCTTACTACAAAAGCCTATATGCCACAAAACTGGAAAATGTAAAAGAAATGGACACTTTTTTAGATAAATACAATATACCAAAGTTAAACCAGGACCAGGTGTACAATCTAAATAGACCTGTTAGTCGCAAAGACTTAGAAGATGTTATCAAAAACGTCCATACCAAAAAAAGCTCAGGACCAGATGGTTTCAATGCTGAATTCTACCAGAACTTCCAAGAAGACCTAATACCTATACTCCTTAATGTATTTCACAATATAGAAACAGAAGAGTCATTGCCAAATTCCTTTTATGAAGCTACAGTCACTCTGATACCAAAACCACACAAAGACTCAACCAAGAAAGAGAATTACAGGCCAATCTCACTCATGAACATCGACGCAAAAATCCTCAACAAAATACTGGCAAACCATATCCAAGAACACATTAGAAAAATTATCCATTATGATCAAGTAGGCTTCATCCCAGAGATGCAGGGCTGGTTGAACATACGAAAATCTGTCAATGGAATCCATCATATAAATAAACTGAAAGAAAAAACCGTATGATCATTTCATTAGATGCTGAAAAAGCATTTGACAAAATTCAACACCACTTTATGATCAAAGTCCTGGAGAAATTAGGAATACAAGGGTCATATCTAAATATAATAAAAGCTATATACAGCAAGCCGACAGCTAACATCAAATTAAACGGAGAGAAACTCAAAGCCATCCCACTAAAATCAGGAACACGACAAGGCTGTCCACTCTCGCCATACCTCTTCAATATAGTGCTGGAATGACTAGCAATAGCAATAAGGGGATCAAGGGGATTTGAATTGGAAAGGAAGAAGTTCAACTTTCCTTATTTGCAGATGATATGATATTCTACATAAGCGACCCCCAAACCTTCACCAAAGAACTTTTACAGCTGATAAACAGCTTTAGTAATGTGGCAGGATAAAAGATCAACTCCAAAAAATCAGTCGCCCTCTTATACACAAAGGATATGGAAGCAGAGAGGGAAATCAGAGAAGCTTCACCTTTCACGATAGCCACAAACAGCATAAAATATCTTGGGGTAACTCTAACCAAGGTAGTAAAAGATCTATTTGATAAGAACTTTAAGGCATTGTCGAAAGAAATTGAAGAGGATACCAGAAAATGGAAGGACCTCCCTTGCTCTTGGATTGGGAGGATCAACATTGTAAAATTGGCAATTCTACCAAAGGGAATTTATAGATTCAATGCAATTCCCATCAAGGTCCCATCAAAATTCTTCACAGATATTGAGAGGACAATAATCAACATTATATGGAAAAACAAAAAACCCAGGATAGCCAAAACAATCCTTTACAATAAAGGATCTTCTGGATGCATTACCATCCCTGACTTCAAACTCTATCACAGAGCTACAGTGATGAAAACAGTGTGGTACTGGCATGAAAACAGAGAAGTCGACAAATGGAATCGTATAGAAGACCCGAATTTTAACCCACAATGAACACCTCATTTTTGATGAAGGAGCCAAAAGTATACAATGAAAGAAAGAAATCATCTTCAACAAATGGTGCTGGCATACCTGGAGGTCAGCCTGTAGAAGAATGAAAATAGACCCATATCTATCACCATGCATAAAATTCAAGTTCAAATGGATTAAAGACCTCAATATCAATCTGAACACAGTGAACCTGACAGAAGAGAAAGTGGGAAATACCCTACAACAGATGGGCACAGGAGATCGCTTCCTAGGTATAACCCCAGCAGCACAGACATTATGGGCAACATTGAATAAATGGGACCTACTGAAACTGAGAAGCTTCTGTAAAGCAAAGGACACTGTCACTAAGACAAAAAGACGACCTACTGACTGGGAGAAGATCTTCACCAACCCTGCAACAGACAAAGTTCTGATCTCCAAAATATATAGAGAACTCAAGAAACTAGACTTTAAAATGCTAATTAACCCAATTAAAAAATGGGGCACTGATCTGAACAGAGAATTCTCAACAGAAGAAGTTCAAATGGCCAAAGGAAACTTAAGGTCATGCTCAACCTCCTTAGCAATCAGGGAAATGCAAATCAAAACAAGTTTGAGATATCATCTTACACCTGTCAGAATGGCTAAAATCAAAAACACCAATGATAGCCTTTGCTGGAGAGGCTGTGGAGGAAGGGGTACCCTCATCCATTGCTGGTGGGAATGCAATCTTGTGCAACCACTTTGGAAATCAGTGTTTCGGTATCTCAGGAAATTCGGGATCAACCTACCCCTAGACCCAGCAAATACCACTCTTGGGAAAATACCCAAGAGATGCCCTATCATATGACAAAAGCATTTGTTCAACTATGTTCATAGCAGTATTATTTGTAATAGCCAGAACCTGGAAACAACCTAGATGCCCCTCAATGGAAGAATGGATGAAGAAAGTATGGAATATATACAAATTAGAGTACTACGCTGTGGTAAAAAACAATGACTTCTCTAATTTTGCATGCAAATGGATGGAAATAGAAAATACTATCCTGAGTGAGGTAACCCAGACCCAAAAAGATGAACATGGGGTGTACTCACTTATAATTGGTTTCTAGCCATAAATAAGAGTCACGGAGTCTACAATTGGTGAACCTAAAGAAGCTAAGTAAGAAGATGAACCCAAGGAAAAATATATAATTATCCCCTTGGCTATCGGAAGTAGACAAAATAGCTGGGGAGAAAATTGGGATCTTGGGGGTGGGGTGGGATGGGGTTAAGGGGAGATGGGGAGAGAAAAGTGAGAAGGGGAGGATGGGGGCAACTTGGGGAAACAGGATGATTGGGGTAAAGGAAGGTTGGATAGGGGAGCACGGAAGCACAATTCTTAGTTAACGGAACCACCTTAGGGTTGGCAAGAGACTTGAACCTACAGTGGCTCCCAAGAGCCCAAGGTGAGGTCTCCAGTTAGTTCCTTGGGCAGTTGAGGATAGGGAACCTGAAATGACCCTATCCTATAGCAATACTGACGAATATCTTGCATATCACCATAGAACCTTCATCTGGTGATGGATGGAGATATAGACAGAGACCCACACTGGAGCACTGGACTGAGCTCCCAAGGTCCCAATGAGGAGCGGAAGGAGGGAGAACATGAGCAAGGAAGTCAGGAACACGAGGGGTGCACCCACCCACTGAGACAGTGGGGCTGATCTATTGGGAGCTCACCAAGGCCAGCTGGACTATGACTGAAAAAGCATGGGATAAAACCAGACTCTCTGAACATGGCGAGTAATGAGGGCTGATGAGAAGCCAAGGACAATGGCATGAGGTTTTGATCCTACCTCATCCTCTGGCTTTGTGGGAGCCTAGCCAGTTTGGATGTTCACCTTCCTAGACATGGACTGAGGGGGGAGGACCTTGGACTTTCCACAGGGCAGGGAACCCTGACTGCTCTTTGGACTGGAGAGGAAGGGAGAGAGGTGTGGGGGGAGGGGGAAAGGTGGGAGGAGTGGGAGGGAAATGGGAGGCTGGGAGGAGGCTGAAACATTTTTTTTCCTTTTCTCAATAAAAAAAATTAAGAATTAGTCATAAAAACTGGGGAATAAACTTTGGAAAGTTAACTCTTGTCCCATATATGGGAAATAAAACAGTCTTGTCTTCCATTAGAGGAAGTGTTCATTTATAACACTGCTGAAGAAAATGAACAAATTGCATGCCTGTACAATCAATGCCCCTCCCCCTCAGAAAAAGCAAACCAAACAACCAAAACAGAAACCAAAGCACCAATTTTTTCTAGATTTTCTTCCAAGCAAAACAGAAGGGCTTTCGTTACTTTTTCCAATGCTGCTATCATCTATCAACTTATAAAGGCAGACTGCCTATCCTTCCATGCTTAAGTGAAAATGTGCTGTTTCTCTCAGTGCTCCAACTCTGACAGGTGTTCTAGTTAATTCCCTCACTGTCACTGTGGGAAACATTTAAGCGCCAGGCTGGTCTTCCCCAAAGGAGAGAATTCAACTGTGACAGGTAAGGTGGTGACTCTTAGATAGATCTGGCATTCTCGGTATAAAGAAAAAGACCTGACTGACTGATGGACTTCATTTATGCTTGCTCCCACCCCCTCAGGGGAGTAAGAGATGTCCGAGGTTAGTATGTCTACTGAGTAAGTCATTTCTTTCATTGTTGCCTTTCTTTAAGGAAGGTGGCTGACAGAATGGAAGGGTTGAATGTAATTTCTTGTATCTACTCAATGGGGCAGAGCAAATAGCCAAGCTCCCAGAGTGTATCATACTTGTAGATTTCACTATGACTGCCATGCCTTCTTTCAAGCCCCGGGACCCCAAGAACAAATAATGAACAAATTGTTAGGTTCTTTCTTACAAAAGTGGCTGCTCTATCTTTAGTCTATACACTATCATCTCTAATTAGATGGGCAAGCCCAGTCTGTTTGATGCTCAAAAGCAAGGTCTTTGGGCTGAAGCACTTTCAGAGACAGTCATAGGAGGGGGAAGTATTTAGCAAGCCACCTTGACTGTTGGAAGCTTATTGTTCTTCACTATTCCTAAATAGCATGTTAGCAAGGATAAGTTTAAACACTAAGATGCAGAGAAATATCTTAAACAGGAACCTGTGCTAACGAGAGTCATACAATCTTACCTGAGGGAAAAGGGTTACTAAGTTTTCACTCACTCAGACTTTGTCTTCTTTTTTAGGCAGAAAGCCTGAATGGTTTCTACATGCCCACACTGGTCACCAATTAATATAACAATGAACATTCATATACTACTAGACAGTTTATGGGAGAATTATGGTTTTATAATCTTTGACAGACAAAGAAGGGAGATTCAGAAAGATGAAGTTGCCGGGCGGTGGTGGCACACGCCTTTAATCCCAGCACTCAGGAGGCAGAGGCAGGCGGATCTCTGTGAGTTCGAGGCCAGCCTGGTCTACAAGAGCTAGTTCCAGGACAGGAACCAAAAACTACGGAGAAACCCTGTCTCGAAAAACCAAAAAAAAAAAAAAAAGTCACAAAAGTGACAAATGGTCAATCCAGGGCAGGAACTTGGTCCTACTAATCATCTTCTTGAAATAGTATATTAACATATAATGGCAACCAACAGAGATAATAGGTAGATACATTGTTCTTACTTTTGTTTTGTTTTTTTTTAACTGGTATGTTGACTTCCATGAAGGTTGCTGCCACACATTCCCACTTTCTTCTTCCCAGTCGTAAGCAGGAGTGCCTGCCCATACATGCCATGACTTGTCAGTCTCCCCGTCCTCTCTCCCCAGCACACCACCTGCAGTCTCCAGAACCATATTGCATTGACAGTTTGTTTCTTCAAAGCTCTATGATGAGCTATCAAGAGTCAGCAGGGAGAAAGGTGAGGACTGAGGTTTGCTGCTTGAATAGGGAAAGTTTCCTAAAGAAGGTGAGAGGCATTTCTGTCTAGGACTCAAAATTATTCCTCAGACAAGTGACAAAATTGCCACCATTTTAATGACATTAGAGTGCAATTGATGGAAAGTATGAAATGAAGCAGGCGATAGAAGTAGCAGAGCATGGATGTTGAATGCAAGCATTCCTCATTATCATACTTCGAGGATTTAAACAAATACATTGCTTTCTTACCACCAATGGGAGTGAGTGTTATCTCTGACTCTTTTGCCTGCTCTTGGAATTCTTTCCTCCTGCTGGGTTGTCATGTGCAGCACTGACATGATGGGTTTGGTTCAGTCTTACTGTATCTTATTAGGGAATGATCAGTGGGAGGTCTACTCTTTTCTGAAGGGAAAAGGAGCGAAAAGTGGATCTGGGTGAGAAAGGAGGATGGACTGGGAGAAGAGGAAAGAAGGGAAACTGCAGTCAGGATGTAATGTATAAGAAAAGAATAAACGTTTGTTTTAAAAAAAATACACAGAAATAAAAGTTCAAACTTACCCGCAGGATTTCCTCAACACAGCTTGGATCACTGGGAAGGCTTACCTAAAATAAACAAAATGCAGTAAACATAAGTAAGTTCCACTCAGCGAAGCTCTCCATATAGCAGTGTTCACTGTGGGATATATCATAAAGGACAGAGGAAAAAGCTAGAAACATTATTTTCCCTATTAAATACAAAGTGGCAATGTCTGCAAATGGCTAATTGGGCTTTGCTTTAATGAAACAGTGAAATCAAGTACAAGGTGTGGAAAGAAAGTAACTACTGATGTGCTGTAGGACACTGAGCTGTTTTCATCCCCTTCAGGCTTATCCAAATAGGGAACTTGACCTTGAGATCCTTCAGTCTCTCAACACTTGAACATAGTTTAGCATATTATTACATTTAAGGAGAGAAATATATAAAAAGACTTCTCTGATTAAATTGAATTCCCCTTCAACTCGGGCCAGTCAAATCTGATGCCTATACTTTTTTCATGCAAAAAAAAAAATGAACTGAATTCCTGTGAGTACTGCACATTTGCCTTGACATTTAGAGGAAATCTCAGGCATATAGTAAGGGAATGCCAGGAATCATCTTTCCTTCTCTCTCTTTCTGTGACACTTGCTTGAGCAATCAAAATCCCACCTGAACATAAACATACTGAGGACATGCTGTATGTCAAGCAGATAACATTTTTCTCCCAGGGCTTAGCAAGCAGTAAATGCAATGATCCAAATTTCAAAGTAAGATTGCAGCTCCATTGTGGTGCATGATGGGGGACTTGGGAGTAGAACTATCACCTGGTGACTTGTCTACCTACCAATCGACATATTACTTGTGCAGCCTGAGCAACTCCTAAACATTTCCATTTTCTGCCCTTCAAATCTTCACCTTCTCTGGGATAAAAACCCCATCACTGGTGTTCTGGGAAGGAAAACAGTGGTTATCTCTCATTAACTGCTGCAATAGCTTAGCAGCAGAAGGCAACCTTGGCAACCTTGGAGCCAAGGGGCACCACAAAGTCACACAGTGCAACAGAGCTCAAGTAGGAGGTTTATTGGGGGGAGGTGCAGAGGTAGGCTCCTAGTGAGAGCAGGAGGAAAGGAAAGAGGTGGGGCGAGAAGGGATTGCCTTTTATAAGGGGATATAAGCTCATGTGCATAGGGAGAGCATTCTACTTAGTGGCTGTAGTAGCTCCACTGTCAAGTCTTGGCTGATGCAGATGACTTGCCCTGCTAGGTCCTGGAGAGTAGGCCTGTATAAATATTTGAACGCTAAGGACTGCTTTGAGGGATGACAGGAAAATTTCTGCAGTGTGAACACTACTACAATATCTGTGAACTCCAGACCTGTCACAAGACAGGTTCATCACTATGCTCACATTGCAGATAAAGTTAAAGAATATTTGAGAAAATCTAAAGTGGACTATGGCACAGATTTCCTCAACCTTAAAAAATATACAGGATTTCACATAAATATCCAAGTATTATAAAATTCATTATTGAACATCCATTGATTTCCATCTGAATTTATTGAATTTCTCCTATATGTAAGGGTCCCTGGTCCAGGAAGCATAAAATCCCAAGTAAGGGAGACAGGCCTTAAGATGGTCTCCACACATATTTCCAGGTTACACTTGTTATTCTAGTATAATTATTAACTGTTTTCCCTTTCATATTAAAAAATGTTCCATTTTGGATGAGAAGTTATATAGACATCCTTCCTAATGTAATAATACTTGAATATGTGGTATGAGACAATACAAATCAAGACAAAAATTGGCTATGCACACATTATAAAGAAACATAAATTATAACTTTCAAATAGGGACTCACCAGTAGATTGGCCTAACACAGTTAATTCATTCTTTAATCTACTCAAGAAATATGTTTTTGCAGGCTAAAGTATTCTTCATCAGGCTGGTGGGAAACAGAAATGCAATAGTAAGCAAAAGAAGGCACAGTGTTCTTCCTCATTGAGCTGGCATGCTTGATAGGATGGTGAAGAAGAAGATATTCAATATGCAACTATGACTCTGGGCTATAATATGCTATAAAGGAAACTGGTCCATGCATTCTGTCTCTAAAACATAAAAGGCTCTATGTACAAGTATGTATAGGAAATGATCCAATCCACATTCCATTCCTGTAGTTCCATGTTGTAAACTTAAGGTTGTGAGAAATATGCCTACAGGTTTGGAGTCAACATGATCCCAAATTACTTGATCTTTCAATGTGAATCTTTATTTTAGAATTAAAATGTTTTAATTTTGTTTGTTTTATGTGTATGAGTGTTTTACTTGTATATATGTATGTGCACCACATGTGCCTGGAGGAAATGGAAGAAGGTGCTAAATCCCTTAGAACTGGAATCATAGATGGGTGTGAACAAGCTTGTGGGTACTGGGAATTGAACTCTGACCCTCTGCGAAAGTGTGAAGTGCTCTTAACAACTGAGCCACTACTTTAGATTTTGATTTTTAAATTGACAACTACTGATAATGCACAGAATATGTATTTCCTGATCTAACATAATATTACACAACACAACTTATAATTTTCCTTAGTGATAATTCTTAGTATCAGACAACATCCCTACTAATTGCTCAGTGATCCAGCAATTGTGTTTTCAAGATGATTCTTAAACTTCCAATAAATACCTTTCCTAAACATGAATATTCAAAGGGTTGTACTGAAGACTTAAATTGTCATTGTTCCACAGTATCAGTATGGGCTCTGTAGATTAAATATGTATGGGCAAAGCCCCCCCCATACCTTTGCTCATTTTTAACGACAAATATATCAATACAAATTTTGAAGCTAAAGAGGATGAAAACAACAATATTCACACACAGAAAGAGTACTCCCCTATGAGTCAAAAGTTTTGGGTAGAAATATTGGCCCTAGCTCACAGGAGTCAGATTTAGTAACTACCTATCAAAGTTTCAGCATTTATAACCATACAATATAATTTAATGTAAAATATAAATAACAGTAACTGATCTTTTCAAGTTTCACAGGGTTCCTGTTTATAGCAAATGAAATAAGAGAGGTTGAGTGTGCAAAACTACACAGACTAAGTCAAACCTTTCTCCTGCGATTCCTCATACTTCTATTATTAAAAGTGTAGCTAAGAGCTGCCTCTCATCAACTGCAAATATCATCCCTCCACTTTGAATTACAGATACTCACTTCTTTATGGAAGGAAATTCTGTCAAGAAAAAGAGATGTAGGCACTGGGACTTTGCAGCAAATCAGATAATGACAATCAGAGTCAGATTTGAGAACTCTACAGATAAATCTATATGGACCCATTCCCAGTGTTTAGATATGTTCCTTTCCCCAAGAAAATACTGGAATCCAGTATTCTTGTGAAGTCACTACTCCTGCAAATTTATCTAGCTCAGCCCCACAGCTGGTTTTTCTCCAGACAACTGAAATGTACCTGGGAGGGCTTCCTAACCAGAAAAAGACTTCCTGTGTGTCTGGAACAGTGTTGGGCATGGGGGCTTGCAAAGACAAATGCTGTGAGACCTGGTCTGTCTCTCAGAGTTAAAAGTCTAGACAGGACAGGAAAACAAACAATTAGAGACCCACTGGGACATACATGGTAAGGTAGTCTTGACAAGGGTAATAGGATCTCATTCATTCATCAGATCTCCCATTTCCTTCTTTAGACAACTAATCCTGATTGAGCTCACACTGTGCTCAGGATGGTGCCAAGGAGAGCAATTTAAAGACAAAAGACAGTATCACTCTTGCCTTGAAGACTCCATGCAAATAAAGGAAAAGGGAAATTGTCTGTTTACAGGGGGAAAAGGAAATAGAAAACTGGGAGTCTCATTAAAGTGCCATGGAAAGCGGAAAGAGTACCTATTAGGTTTACTGAGGGAACCATATCCAATGGGATATGGAACCATATCCCAGCCCTTAAAGTCCTTACTGTATTCCTCACACCATATGGGAGTAAGAGGTCAGACATAGGACATTTCTCAATAGTGCTGGGGCCACCTGAGGCTACTACAAGCCCCCTACAGTGCAGTGACTCACTGGGGCCACAGTGCACACTGGAAGAAAGCTGCACTAAGACCAAAGCTGGATTTTGTCTTCTTGAACACTCTGTGTCTCAGGCAAACCACCCATACCTCTCCTAGGGATTCCAGAGGAGCCACTCGACAGGTGTGAAAGAAAATGACAGAAAAGAAGTAGTGGTGGTACTAGGATCAGAACTGCCACACTGTTAGTTAGTTCCAGAACCACTTTCTCTTCCTTTTGAATCCACTCTTGAGTATTCGGATAGTCCACAAATCACAAGTTAGCCACTCAGATCCTTTCTAATCTGCCTCCACTCCCTCCTCCTAGAGCAGAAAGCCAGCGACACAAGGAAGAAACACAGGAGAGGCTGTGCTCTCAACCCTGGCTAGAGAGGACCCTATTGTGCTGGGCAAGGATGTTGTCCTCTGAGAGCCAGGGAAGAGAGTCATATGTCATCAAGCAGGTGGTGAGTAGCTAGAGAATTCTCACAAGTGCCTATCCTCTGTGAATCTAACACTGCAGGCAGTCACCCCAAGAAACCACAAAAAGACCACACACAGATCATCTGCCTAGTGATAAATGGATATCTTGTGAAATAATCAGGGTACCTTTAAATCATCAAATTTTCAATTAACCATAACAACAATAAGTGAATTGCATAGGATGTTTTAATAATTTTGAAATTAATCAGTTTGGAGCATCCTTCTTGGTGATTAAAGGAATACAAGATATGAAAAATAGCCAGATTGTGGCATTGGGAAATATAAAAAGCAACTAGAACCCAAAGAAAACATGGAGATTAATGTAAAACATTAGCACACCAGTGATCATTGCATGCTTAACTCATAGGAGTTTAACGTGTGCCTCTAAGTGCATTATTGCTAAGAAATTGGGAGGGAAGAATAGTCACTTTTTTTGCCTAAATCATCCCAAGATTGTAACATAATACATGGGAATCAAAACCTACAACTCTGGGAATACTCTACACTGACAAAGTTTTCTCAAAATAAAGTATAAAAAATGTAAGTTTAATTATAAATTAAATAACGGGCTCAGTTAAATAATATTCACAATTGACACTGATGGCAGCTTTAAAACTAATTCCATTTGTATTTTCATTACCAGATTACCAAATTTATGCTCATGATTAAATTATGGGATACAGAGGTCACTGACATAGTATTACCAATAAAATGAAAACGCAGGATATAATGGTCTGAGAAATGAGCCTTGGTCTTTTTAAATTGTTAATCTTCATCATTGGGCATTTATAAAAACAGGGAGTAGCAGCCTCTTGTTTCTCATTTGAGTTTTCAGATCCTTTCATTTTCCCATCCGGGGGTCCCAGTTTTCCAAAATGAATTTGGAAAACTATAAGCTGAGTTCACAGTAGTATCTGCCACTGTCCCTTTTTTTCTTGCCTCATCTTTACCTGTCCCCAGTCTCATTTGTATTCACGAGTCTATGATTAAATGGGAGTAGTTAATATTACATAAGTTGCAGACAGAAATCCTTGGATAATATGGCCTTAATCAAAACAAAACAACAACAATAACAACAACAAAGATTTGATATGGTCAAATCATCTCATATTCCAATTTTGTTTTAACACAGAAAAAGTCCTGTGTATCCAAAGAATTGCTGTTTACTTTTAAATATTCATCTTGGTAGAATTGCCATTTTTACAATGTTGATCCTCCCAATCCAAGAGCAAAGGAGATCCTTCAAAAGCAATCTATAGATTCAATGCAATCCCCATCAAGATCCCAACAAAACTCTTCACAGACCTTGAGAGAACAATAATCAACTTTATATGGAAAACAAAAAACCCAGGATAGCAAAAACAATCCTATACAATAAAAGTACTTCCGGAGGCATTGCCATCCCTGACTTCAAACTCTATTACAGAGCTACAGTAATGAAAACAGGTTGGTATTGGCATAGAAACAGAGATGTTGACCAATGGAATCGAATCAAAGACCCGGATATTAACCCACAAACCTATGAACACTTGATTTTTGACAAAGGAGCTAAAAGTATACAATGGAAGAAAGAAAGCATCTTTAACAAATGGTGCTGTCATAATTGGATTTTAACATGTAGAAGAGTGAAAATAGATCCATATCTATCACCATGCACAAAACTCAAGTCCAAATGGATTAAAGACCTCAATATAAATCTGGTTATGCTGAACCTGATAGAAGAGAAAATAGGAAGTAGTCTGCAACACATGGGCACAGGAGACCAATTCCTACATATAACCCCAGTAGCACAGACAATAAGAGCAACAATGAACAAATGGGACCTCCTGAAACTGAGAAGATTCTGTAATGCAAAGGACACAGTCATTAAGACAAAAAGGCAACCTACTGACTGGGAGATCTTCACCAACCCCACACCAGACAAAGGTCTGATCTCAAAAAATATATAAAGAACTCAAGAAACTAGACATTAAAACTCTAATCAACCCAATTAAAAATGGGGTACTGAACTGAACAGAGAATTCTCAACAGAAGAAGTTCAAATGGCCAAAAGGCACTTAAGGTCATGCTCAACCTCCTTAGCGACCAGGGAAATGCACATCAAAACAACTTTGAGATACCATTTTACACCTATCAGAATGGCTAGAACCAAAAACACCAATATCCATTGTTGGTGAGATTGCAAACTTGTGCAACCACTTTGGAAATCATTGTGGCGGTTTCTCAGGAAAATGAGAGTTGACCTACCTCAGGATCCAGCAATTCCACTCTTGGGAATATACCCAAGAGATGCTCAATCATACTACAAAAGCAGTTGTTCAATTATGTTCATAGCAGCATTATTTGTAATAGCCAGAACCTGGAAATAACCTAGGTGCCCCACAATAGGAGAATGGATAAAGAAGGTGTGGAACATATATACTTTAGAGTTCTACTCAGCAGTAAAAAACAATGGCATCTTAAACTTTGCATTTAAATGGATGAAACAGAAAACACTTTACTGAGTGAGATAACCCAGTCCCAAAAGGAGGAATAAGGTATGTACTCACACATAAGCAGATTCTAGCCATAAACAAAGGACCATGAGCCTATAGTTCATGATCCTAGAGAAGCTAAATAAGAACATGAAACCAAAGAAAAACATAGAGTTATCCTCCTGGATATTGGAAGTTGACAAGATTGCTGGGCAAAAGTTGGGAGCAGGGGGGAGGGAGTAAATTGGGAGGAAGGGGAGATGGGGAGAGAGAAGGGAGAAGGGGAGGATTGGGGAGAATTTGGTGGAATGGGATAATTGGGATGGAGGAAGGATGGATATGGGAGCAGGGAAGAAGTTATCCTAACCAATGGAGCCATTTTAGGGTTGGCTAGAGTCTTGGCTCTAGAGCGGTTCCCACGTGTCCAAGGGGATTTCCCCAACTAGTTCCGTGGGCAGCAAAAGAGAGGGTGCCTGAACTGGCCTTATCCTATAGCCACACTGATGAATATCTTGCATATCACCATAGAAACTTCATCTGGTGATGGATGGTGTTAGAGACAAGAGAGCTCCCAAGGTCCAAATGAGGAGCAGAAAGAGGGAGAACATGAGCAAGGAAGTCAGGACCTCGAGGGGTGCATCCATCCATTGAGACCATGGGACTGATCTAATGGAAGCTCACCAAGGCCAGCTGGACTGGGACTCTTGGAGCATGTGATCAAACTGGGCTCTCTGAATGTGGCTGACAATGAGGGCTGACTGAGAAGCCAAGGAAAATGACACCGAGTTTTGATTCTACTGCATGTACTGGCTTTGTTAGAGCCTAGTCTGTTTGGATGCTCACCTTCCTAGACCTAGATGGAGAAGTAGGACTTTGGACTTCCCACAGGGCAGGAAACCCTGACTGCTCTTAGGACTAGAGAGGGAGGGGGAGGGGGTTGGGGGAGGGTGAAGGAAATGGGAGGGGAAGAGGTGGAAATTTTTAATAAATAAATGAATAATAAAAAAACAAACAACAAAAATATTTATCTTGGAAAGAGGCTATGAATTTGAAAGAGAGCACTGGGTAGGGTAACACATAGGAAAAATTAGAGGGGGGATAGGAAAAAACAGAATGATATAATTATGCTATAATCTCAAAAAGAGATAAAAATGCTGTTCTTGGGCAATTTATTTGGAAGCCACACAATAAAAATACCCAATGTAAAAACAGGCTAAAAAGTACCAACTGTTCTCTCTAAGAAAGGAATGGATGAAAAATAGAGAATGAAGCGTAAAGGAATTCAACTTTAATAACTACAGAAAATGACTGTCTAGAATCATGGAAGTGACTACATCTACAATTGAATAGGTCTCAATAAGTATTTTCTCACTTAGAAAATATATGAGATAGATACATACTGTAGTTTCTATGTGGTGTCTCTACAACATCTTTGAAGCTCAACAAATTTTGGTATAGATTCCAGCTCTAAAACTTGCTTTATGAACTTGGACAAATCACTTGAATGTCTCTGCCTCTTTTTATCTACTTAAGAACAAGTTTTAAATTAATCTACTTTTGCCAATTCTTTGAGGTTGAAATGAAGTGAGGTATATAAGTAAGATACCTTAACCCAGTAGTAGTTACACACTTATGTTCATATTCTAAGTCTTGTTACTGGCTTGTAAGAAGGCATCAGCCTCCTCAGTCCAGACAGCTTTAGGAGCTAATGTTATAGGTTTGTCACTATGACATCTGAATGTTGTTAATGAATTGTTAAATCCTCTTCAGGGGCCTAGTTTATAAAGAGTTTCACGTTGTTGCTCCATCTGCTGGTTCTCACTGAAGGTGACAAAGGAGACTAGAGATGGGACTTGAAAGGATATGACAACAGAGAATAAGAGGTGTGAGTGGTGAGCAGGATGGGGGAAGGGTGATCAACGTGCTTCCTGATGAGGATATCTCTTCACTGATTACATTAGGAATGGGCAACAGAAAAATGCATATGTAGAAAGTCTCATCATTAGCTGAGAGTGCTAATGACAGAGGGAATTTGAAGTGAAGAGTACTTAATTCTATGGGTCCTGAATAGCCATTTGCTCACTGTTCATGTATGTGTTATAATAACTATTTTCTGTAGAAGAGGGACCTGAACTGTAATCAGGAGGGTGCTTGAGTATGTGACATATATGTGTGCGTGTGTGTCTATATACATACACATGTGTACATATGTATTTGTGTTTATTTTATAGACTTTTACCAAACAATAGACATCTAGGAATATTTCTATAACAAACCAAGAACCATCTGGAAATTCCTTGTTGCCTAGTCTCTTGGCTGGCCTCTGGCATCATTTTGGTTGTGGCTGCTACCCCTGCCAATATTCAAAATGTGCTGTCTCTTCCTCTGGCTAAGTTTCCAAGTTCAGATTACCACCACAACATTCTCTCCATGGTTTCACGTTCATTCCTTCAATCTAGGCTCAAATTTTGAACCAAATCTTCCTTGTTTGTCAGCTTCCTAGAGTCTACCCCAAGTTTCTTGTTCTTCCTTTCCTGTTCTCTTCTCAACCTAGTGTCTACTTTGAGGTTATATCCTACAAGGATGGTATATAGGAGGGTTTGGAGGGAGGAAAGGGAAGGGGGAAATGATGAAATTACATTACAATCTCAAAAATTGCCACCTTTAGTCCCAGCACTCAGGAGGCAGAGACAGGCAGATCTCTGTGAGTTCAGGGCCAGTCTGGTTTACAATAACTAGTTCCAGGACAGGCTTCAAAGCTACAGAGAAACCCGGTCTCTAAAAAACAAAACAAAACAAACAATTAATGGTAATCATTTTTATAGATTATGCTCTAAGATCTACAGACACTCTGACAGTGTCCCTTTACTTTTGAAATTTCTACATGTGTATGGAACTCCTCCATTACTATGAAACATCCACTTCCATCCTGTAGAAATCTTAGCCATGCAACAGTGACCATTTTACAGTTTAAATGGATTTTACTAAATCTCTTGTTATTGTGCCTACATTAAATTTAATAGCTTACTGATGTAGGGCCCTGTGATTTCTTCTAGCCAAAGAGGAGAATGGAAAATTACAAATTAGAGTGAAATAGGGCAATTTCAGAAATAAAAATTGGTACAAATATATAATAAATATGTTTCAAGATTAGCATTCACTTCTTAATTCTATAAATTAAAGAATAAATGTTGGGGTGTTTAGAACTGTCATGTGTTTCTAAGCTCACCAGCAATTATAGCATCTTCTGGCATTGAATAGTTAAACAATTGCAAAGCAGTGATCTCATTTGCTGGTAAAGTAGTCTATAAAACAATAAAAAGAACAATACACTAACACTCAAAATATGACACTTCCCTGTTCAAGTTATACCTCTGGTGAACTATGTAATTTGGGGCAAATCACTTTCTCACTTTTTAGCTTATATCCTAAATGCAGGAAAATGTTTCTAGTATTTTGCATCTCACATAACTATCAAAGTCAATAGGGGAGACATATAATGTAATCAACTTTATTTTGTTTACAAATGGCATTATGAAATAAAAATATGATTACTATTATTTTCTAAAAGAAAAAAGAGCACTGAAACATTCTAATGTTATGAAAGACAAACAGTGAGAATAAATAACAGTGCCTTCCAACCGTAGGCCAGACACTATACATGTACTGACATCACATATATGTGCATTTAACTACACCCAAATGTGTACTATTTTTTTTAATCCATATTTTTCCAAAGAATGATTTTACTTTTACCTGGGGCTTGTAGCCCATGTGAACCTGATTTTTCATTGTGAAAAAGGGAGGCATGCTGAGCTTCTGTCATTCTCATTATGTAAAATTAGGAGGGAGATGCAGTGATAGGAAGTGGTGATGTGGAGCCGATAGTTTTCTTTTGCTCAGTGCAGAAAAGAACAATGGAGCATAAGAAAAACTGGATGATTGAGAGAAAAAGCAAAAAGCACAGGACACGAGGGAGAGGGTAGCTGAAAGAGAATCACGAATACTTCTTACCTTCTGTTAGCAAGAAAGGCAGTGCTGAGGGATACAAGCAGCAGATTGTAAAGAGAGATGGTAGGACATGCCTGACTGTGTCTTCTTTTCTTTACAAAACAGGTAACAAGGAAGATCATCAGGTGAGAATTTGACACAGCTTTGGGAAGGAAGAGTAGAAAAGAAGCTGTGGATTTGTCTTGTCTTGGACAGCAGGGACATGTAATGTGGATTTGCTATGGATGGAAAGTAGAATTATGTAATAGCGTTTGGAAGAGAAAAAGAAAGCAGCAGTGTGAAACACAGGAGATATTTCAAACAGACCACACACTAGATATAAGGAGAGAAAGGAAGAAAACAATGGAGACAGGTAGAAATCACAGGCAAAGAATTACTGACAATTTTGACTGAGGTGGCACTTGGCTCCTCACCACTACATTATTTTATTTCTACCACTTATTTAATTAATGGCAGTCTACAGATCTCCAACTGTTCTCATCTGTAAGAAGCTTTATTCTCAATTCATGAGATAAGCAGAGAACGCAAGAATAAGGTTAATGATTTGGGAGACCCACAGTAGTAATTCTGGTAATGTTAACTAATTCCAAATGAAATAAAATCAAGAGCCAAACATGTTCCCAAGGGTTGGGATATCTATGAGCCCAAATAAATTCAGTCTTGTATCTAAGGGACTAAAGAGGACTCCATTTGCCTACATCTTCTTCCTAGAAAGTACACCTATGCGTCATTAAGAGGAGCTAATGAATCGTTTAAAATGAGTTCTTCAATCATTCTGATATTGTATATTTCAGCAAAATTTTGTTTTTAATTATTTCTTTTATTTTTTTGAGATTATGATATAATTATATTATTTTTCCCTTCCTACTTGTTCTTTTTAAATTGACAGACTCTTTTTTCATTAATTTTTCTTACATACATATATTTCTATGTATATACGTGTATATTCCTAAATATAAACCACTTAGTCTGTATAATGTTACTTGTGTGTTTTTAAGGCTGACCATTTGGTATTGGATAATTAATTGATGTGCTTTTCCTCAAGGAAGAGTATTTCAACAATAATTTTATGCATTTAATATATTATAGTCAACATGAAGCATATTATAACATGATTAGCTTTTATAATATGTCTTGGATTAATGACATATTATATTAATGCTTCAAAGCACTAAGATTTTTGACTTGTTAAAAAAAATGTGATGCCAGCCCTGGGTATTTTGGGAAACTTTCAAAGGCATGGCTATGAACACTTGGTGAGATCTTTAACTTCTATAATCACAATTACAAAAGAAATTTAAAAATTTATATCTTTAGCTCCATTCTGTGAAAATTATTTTTAAAAAAATCAATGTCTTTCCTTGACTCTGGTCCCTCACCCTAAAGAAATCGCTATGCTCACCGATTAAATCCATAATTATTTAAATGCTAATTTCAGAATAAAGGAGCCCAATTTTAGTTTGATTTTCTTAGTGTGATTTCCCTGAAAAACACGTAAGTAGGTGTAATTTTAGAAATTGTACTCATACATGCACTCAATGAAAATGTGGCAACATAATGCACTTGATAGAAAGCGGCTCCACTTCTAAAGTAATCTCTAACGAACTGGGCGCCTTATTGACTTCTCAAATTCTGCACTTAACAATTGTCTTAATTGCTGCTGGATGACATCGCAAGTCCACAGGAACAGTTACAATTGCTCTTCTCTGACAGTGATGATGCTAAGGAACAAACCACGTGCATAGGAAACCAAAACCTCGCCAGCTCCCCTATTATTTATAACTCTAATTAAAACACTTTTATCTATTAAGGCCAAGTGACACTGCTAAATATATCCAGGGAACTTCACATTTTTCCTATGCTTCTGAAATTTCGTAGCTCTTCACCTACTTACATGTGCTTTAACTGCTCACTAAAACGAACTGATAGCTAGGAATAACTTACTTCCATTAGATTTATAAATCTCACTAATTAATTCTACATCTCCGATGGTGTAAAAACCAAACTCAAATGCAAGATCTAATTACAGAGAAGCAAAAAAAAAAAAATGTTAAGGCACAACACCGAGATTGAAACACAGAAGTAACTGTTTAGCTTCAAATTAATGAGTCGCTATGCTAAGCAAGCATGTCCATTAATCCCTAATGAGGATTTTAAACACATTAAAACTTCTTAATGCAAAATGTTTGCCTTCCCTTTATCCAATAACAAATAAGCCAATAATTTTCTCGCTCTAAATGACACTATTAACTGTCACGGCATGTTTTATTTGACAAACCCTCCATTCAAATACTGTAAAACCAATTAATTTGCCTGCTGTGAAATGTGTTTCTTGATAGCCTCTATGAGAGGTGTTTTTTTTTTTTTCTATTCAAAGCAATGTAAGTAGAAGGTCAATGTAGATGCTTGATTTTGTTTTAAAAACAACGCCACAGTAGCTATAGATTGTCAAATCTGTTTGCATTTCAAATGAATTGAAACCCAACTTCCATTTTCAGGTCATCAATCCCCAGATTGTTTTCCTGATAAGACTGCCTCAGAGTCTCTGTCTCCTTTCATCGCCTGATGAAGGTTAATATTCCTGAGGATGCCTATGTGTTTGTCTTTGGATTCGCCTTATTTAGCTTCTCTAGGAACATGAATTATAGGCTCAATGTCCTTTATTTATGGCTAGAAACCAAATATGAGTGAGTACATCCCATGTTCCTCTTTTTGGGTCTGGCTTACCTCACTCAGGATAGTGTTTTCTATTTCCATCCATTTGTATGCAAAATTCAAGAAGTCCTTGTTTTTTACTGCTGAGTAATACTCTAATATGTATATATTCCATACTTTCTTCATCCATTCTTCCGTTGAAGGGCATCTAGGTTGTTTCCAGGTTCTGGCTATTACAAACAATGCTGCCATGAACATAGTTGAGCATATACTTTTGTTGTATGATAGGGCCTCTCTTGGGTATATTCCCAAGAGTGGTATTGCAGAGACAGAGACCCACACGGGAGCACCAGACAGAAATCTCAAGGTCCAAATCAGGAGCAGAAGGAGACGGAGCACGAGCAAGGAACTCAGGACCACGAGGGGTGCACCCACACACTAAGACAATGGGGATGTTCTATTGGGATCTCACCAAGGCCAGCTGGCCTAGGTCTGAAAAAGCATGGGATAAATCCGGACTAGCTGAACATAGCGGACAATGAGGAATACTGAGAATTCAAGAACAATTGCAGTGGGTTTTTGATCCTACTGCACGTACTGGCTTTGTGGGAGCCTAGGCAGTTTGAATGCTCACCTTACGAGACCTGGATAGAGGTGGGCAGTCCTTGGGCTTCCCACAGGTCAGGGAACCCTGATTGCTCTTCGAGCAGATGAGGGGGGGGGGACTTGATCGGGGGAGGGGGAGGGAAATGGGAAGCGGTTGTGGGGACGAGGCAGAAATCCTTAATAAATAAATAAATTAAAAAAAAAAAAGAACATGGCACATTCACACAATAACAGAATGAAATGGCCTATAGTTTTCAGAATGCCTGTAGTGAAGTCATAAAAAGTATATCCATTTAAAAATACCTTTATAAATTTATGTTTTTGAGATAAAAAAAAAAGACTGCCTCAGAGTAATAATTTGATTACTATGAAGATGGTCTCATGCTTGAGAAGTTCTCATGCTACTCTGTTCAATTGTATATAATGATTTGCAGCACTGTCCCTGGCCCCGCTTACTTTGTTAAGTTACCTGGAGCTTTGTTAGATGCCTCCTTACAAGCAACCTTTCTCTAAACGTATCTATTGACATGATAATCCAAGACACCACTTTCTAAATTTGGAGTTCATTCATGATTTTTAAATTTCCTTTGCTAATTATCATTATTACTTTCATTTTCTATGCAAAAGAATGAATTTATTATAACTTTTCAACATGTATATAATTGTTCTTTGTTCATATTCTCGGCATCACCATTTGTCTCCTTCTATGCATCCACTGGTTCCCTTCTTCCCCACAAATATTCCTCTTTCTGCTTTCATGTCATGTATGCACACGCACACACACACACACACACACACACACACACACACACATGTATGCACACACTCACCCACTCACCCAGGCATACCACAAATGTGTGTGCACACTGCAGATGCACGCGCGCACACACACACACATATTCTGGAAATGAGAGAAAAATATACATTTGTTTTTTCTCCATTACTAGTCCCCCTACAACCCTGTTCTCTCCATTCTCTTCTCCTTAGGCCTCTTCCTCTCATCAGCATAATTTTTATAATTTAGAGAGCATGTATAAGATAAACATGAAATATTTGTCTGAGTCTGATGACCTTTTTCACTTAACATAGTGATTATCCATTTGTGTGCCAATTGTTAAGTCTTAGGGAAACCTAGGACATCTAAGGTACCTATTAATGTATCTAAGTGAGACTCTGTCATCATTGGTATAGAAAGTATCTGCTACAGAGTCCTGGATCCACTAAGCACTCTCATTCCCACACCCTACCCTAAATCTCCCAGCCCTTGAGTTTCATTGCCTTCTCCATCCCCCACCCCGCTTCTCTTTCCTATATGATCCAGTCCTTTAGCTCTGATCTCTCTTGGCTCCTTTCTTGGTTCTCTTGGTCTTCTTTTTGGTTCCTCTCTTGGGTGTCTCCTGGCCTGCTTGCCTCCCTTTCTCTTTTCTTCTCTTGCTCCCTGTCACTTCTCCCGGCCAGATCTACTCTGTTGGTCATGTTCAACTTGGATTCTTCCAGATGCCTCTGACTGTTCCTTCCCTCATATCTACAATAAAAACGTCTCCTCAACCATATCTAGGAGCAGTCATGAATTCATCCTTTATAAATAAACTAAACTCCATTGTCCATATATAATTGGTTTTCTTTACAGATTTAATTTTTCTTTTTGAGACAGGATTTCTCTGTGTAGCCCTGACTTTCCTGAAACTAGCTCTGTAGCCCAGGGTGGCCTAGAACTTATGAAGATTCACCTGCCTCTGCCTCCTGAGTGCTGAGATTAAAGGTATGCACTACCACTGCCCTGTATACTCCATTTTTCTTATTTATTCTTTGTTGATGGGCACCTAGATGCACCTATATCCTGGCTGTTGTGAATAGTGCCATAGTAAAAAAGGATGTACAAAGTGCTTCTGTGATATGGTGGCTTAGATCCCTTTAGGTATTTACTCAGAGGTTGTGTAAATGAACCATTTTGTAGTTTTATTTTCAGTATAAGAATTTTGATAGACATTCATGATATCCACAGTGTCTACAATAGCTCACATTCTCATCAGTACTTTATATGGGTTACTCTTCATGAATCTTCAACTCTTGTGGTTGTATGTGTTCTAAATGATAGTCATGTTGAAAGGAAGATTTGGAATCACGAATAAGTTTTATTTTTCACTTCCCTGAAGGCAAGGTATGTTGGTCTTTCATATATTTATGACCAATTTTATTTCTTCAGAACTGACTATACAACTTCATTTGACAATTTAGTGATGGGATGATTTGACTTTTGGTGTTTAACCTCTTTTTAGTTCATTATGGAGTCTAGATATCAATCATCTTTCAGATTTATAGTTGACAAATTTTTTCTTTCTTTCTGTAAGCTGTCTCTTCACACTATTGATTGTTTCATTTGCTGGGCAGAAAGCTTTTAATTTCATATGTATCACTTGCCAGTTCTTGCAATTATTTCCTAAGCTTTTTGGAGTCCTCCTTAGAAAGCTTTTCCCTTGTACCTTAAAGCAGTTTACTTATGCTTACCTTTAACACTTTCAGAGCTAATGTTAAGGTCAGTAATTCATTTTGAGTTCATTTTAATAGTGTTAGACATATGGATAAGTTCTGTCATCTACTGTAAATATCCAGCTTTCCCAAGTACTACTTGTTGAAGGGACTGACTTTTACTATACTATGTATTTTTGTTATGTTTGTCAAACATCAGGTTGCTATAATTGTTGGGCTTATGTTAGGATCTTTGGTCTATTTGTGTTGGTCTATTTGTCTGTACCATGCTGTTTTGTTAGTTTGAAGTCAGTTATAATGGTACCTGCAGCATTTTTTGCCTGTACTTGCAATTCCACTACCTAGCAGAGAGATTATATGTTTATGTTATTTTTCATTGCTCTTTTAACTGCTATTATTGAAAATTTGATGGTGAATTCTCTGAGTCTGTAGGTTCATTTTTGTAATACATCAATTTTGACATTAATTTGGCCAGTCCATGAACATAGATGCTCTTTTCATCTTCTTGTAACCTTTAAAGTTTCTTCTTTCCGTGCAATATTTCATCTCCTCAGTATAAGGTTTAGTCTTAGTCATTTTGAACTGCTTATTTTTCTGGATTTCCTTCTTAGCAACTTTGCCACTTTTACATAGAAAAGCTGCATAGAGACTGATTATTTTTTTCCTTGTGCTTATGTATCCTGCTATTTCTCTGGATATTCTAAGTTTTCTGGTGGAATATTTCAGGTTTTTAAGCATAGAATTTTGCACTCTACAAATATGGCTAATTTGGTTTTATCTCTTTTGTATCTTTCTTTATTCTTAGATAGGCCTAAGACTTGCAATACTATGTACGATAGGAGAGGGGGGAGAGGGTGTTTTCCATAAAACACCCATAATTCTCATGAAAAATCTGTTGCCAATATTATTCTAATTAAGGAAATTGAAGATTTTTCTCTACAGAAAAGGCCTGGGACAAGCTTTAATATTCTTTCAAGATCAAAGTCCTGTAGAAATAAGGGCTAGAATTAAAGGAACATAAAAGAAGGGCTTTTATGCATGTATTGAGATAACAAAATAATTTTATACCATCTGACTCAATTTATGTGCAGTGGTATTTTTTATACTGATTTGTATATATTGAACTATTCTTGAGTTTTTTGAATGAAAGCATTTTGATAGAACATATGATCTATGGTCTTTTTATGCTTTGTGTTCAGTTTGCAAGTATATATTATGAATTTTTTCATCTATGCTCATTAAAAAACTTACTAATATTTTGTTGCTATGTATCCTTACCTAGTTTTAATGTCAGGGTAATATAGTCTTCATAGAATAGATTTCATGTCCTTGTGTTTCTATTTTATAATATATTTTGAGAAGTATGTGCTTAATTTTCTTTAATGGTCTGGTAGAATTTAGTAGTGATTTTATTCATATCTGAGCTTTCATTTGTTCAATTTCATTACTCAGATATATTCAAATTGTTTCTGTTCTCTTTTTAATTTTGTAGTTCTTATGTGTTCAGGTACTATGTCTTCTATATTTTCTTTTTCTTTTTTATTTTATATAAATAATATTTTTTATTTTGCATATAGACCTCACTTTCCCCTGCCTCTAATCTTCCCGTCCTCCATTCCCCTCTCCCCCTTCCAGCTTCCCATCTACCCTTCTCCCCATCCACTCAGGAATAAGGTTTCCGTGGGCTTGAACAAAGCATGGCACATCAAGATGAGGCAGGAAGTAGCTCTTTCCCTTGTCTCAAGACTGGGCAAGGTAATTTTCTTCTTTTAACGTAAGGTTAATAAGTATTCCCAAATGATTCTCAGAATTATTGGTACCCACTGCAATGCTCCCTCTTTATCAGTAATTTTATAAATCCCTGCTCTGTATTAGTTACTTTACTTCATGGTTTGTTGGTTTCGATTATTTTTTAAATAATAAATATTTTTAAAACTCTTTTTCCTGTTATTTTTGTCTTTCTTTCATGATTTTGGAACTGATTTTTAATATTTCTATCCAGTTATCTGGGATTTGGGCTTGTTGTCATTTTCTAAGACCTTGAGGTCCATCATCAAGTCATTTATTTGAAGCTTCAACAATTTTTTGAGTAAGTACTTATAGCTATAAACTTTTCTCATATGAAGTTATGTATTTGGTGTGGGATTCCCCTCTGTATGCTGTGAATACAATTGGTTAACAAAGAAAGCTGGCTTGAGCCTATGACAGGGCAGAGGAGAAATAGACAGGAAAGATGGAACTGAATGCTGGGAGAAAGAAGGGCAGATTAGAGAGAAGTCATGGAGCCACTGTCAGAGACAGACGCAGAGACAGTTGTGCTGAAACATTGCTGGTAGGCCATGAGATGGGGTGATGAACAGATTAATGGAAATGTGTTAAATTAATATGTAAGAGTTAGTCAATAAGAAGTAAGAGCTAACAGGCCAATCAGCGATTTAGTTAAAACAGTTACGGTGAGATTATTTTGGTTCTGGGTGGCCAGGACGAACAGGCAGTCTGCTGCTACATGTATTTTCTTTAATTGAAAATAGATTTCTTTTCATACAGTATACTCTCCACCTTTGCTTCATCCAGATCTACTCCCTTTCTCTCTTTTATTAGAAAACAAACAGGAATCTAAGGAATAATAAAATGAATAAAATATAATAAAATAACCCCCAAGCAAACAAATTAGAATAGGATCAAACAACCATAAGGAAAGAGCCCAAGAAAAGGCACAAGAAACAGATAAAGATGCAGAAACACACTTGTTTGCACATTCAGGAATCTCATAAAACACAAAACCAGAAGTCATAATATATTTGCAAAACCTGTAGGGTTATAAATAAATAAATGCATAATTTAAAAAGATAAAATAAAAAGCTCTGACATTACAATACAAGAAACCTCAAAAGATGCCATTGATTTAGTTTTCTGTTGGCCATGTATTGCTGGGTATGTGGCTTACTCTTAAGCATAGTTTGTTTCCCAAGTGAGACTCCCTTAAAGAAAACTACTTTTTCTTTTGCAAGTGGTTATCACTTGGAGATAGCTTTTGGGATAGGGATGGGGGCATATTTCCACTTCCTTTGAACTCTAGGATTAGGGGAATCTGTTACAGTTGTAGTGTTGCAGAGATATCCTGATAACTCAGACAAAGAAAACACACAATTCATTGCATGTGGAGAAATAAAGTGGTGCCTATCTAGAACCTTCACCCCTATGTGCTACAGTCTTTGGTACACGAACGTACTCTGCATGCTACTAAAGGAGAAATGTAAACATTAAACCACTCACAAACCCTTGGGTCTTCAGTGGTGTGTTTTCTTTGGCAATGGGGCCTTGTCATTAGTGGGTGGAGAGCAACCTATAGTCTTGGCAATGGCCTGGATTGTTTGGGGTTTCCCTTTGTCCTACAATTTAATTAGATGTAACTCATTTTGGTACTGGAAGCACATTTGTGGATTAGGGATGTCCTGTTGGGCTCTGTCTTCTCAGTTACTGTGCAATTTAATTAAGATCACCTTCATATATGTATAAAATTTAAACTGCCTTCTAAATTAGTGTCTCTATATCCATAGATTAGCATAGCTCTCAGACCTCATCAGAAAAGTTTCTTTGTGCAATGAATGGCTAGCTAATGAAGATATTTACAACTGGTAAAAGTATAGAGAATAAGTGTTTGTGGAGTGCTCAGCCACAAGTGGGGCATCTGTATCACTGTACTCCCCACAAACTCAAAGATCATCATGCAAAATGTACAGAAAAATTCTATGAGCCTAAGGAAGGGACAACCAGGTCAAAGAGGTACCTTCTGCGTATGTCAAGATCACTGTACTCATAAATTCACAGCAGCAGTGGTTGTATGCATAGTTCAATTTTTAATATTGGGATGATGTTATTTAAAGAAATAATATTTGAATCCCACAGTCAGTGTGCCCAATCATGTGAGAACTGCTCCCTGAGTAACATACATATACATTGTTACCAAAAAGCAATGAAAATACAATTAAAAGTCCAGCCAAAACAATCCTGTATAATAAAGAAACTTCTTGGGGCATCACCATCCCTACTTCAAGCTCTACTATAGAGCTACAATACTGAAAACAGCCTTGTATTGACATAAAAACAGACAGGTTGACAATGGAATTGAGTCGAAGACCCAAATATTAATCAGCACACTTACGAACACCTGATTTTTGACAAAGAAGCCAGAATTATAAAATGGAAAAAAAAATATCTTCAACAAATGGTTCTGGCATAACTGGATGTTGACATGTAGAAGAATGCCAATCGATCCATATCTATCCTAATATGCATAAAATTCAAGTCCAATGGATCAAACACATCAACATAAATCTAGTTACAGTGAACCTCATAGAAGAGAAAGTGGGAAAATTCTTCAATGCATGGGCACAGGAAACCACCTCCTAAATATAATATCAGCACCACAGACACTGAGAGCAACAATTAATAAAAGGACCTCTTGAAACTGAGAAGCTTCTGTAAGACAAAAGGACACTATCAATCAGACAATATTGCAGCCTACAGCCTAGAGAAGAAAAAGGTCTTTACCAACTCCACATCTAACAGAGGGCTGATCTCCAAAATACATAAAGAACTCAAGAAATTAGACATCAAAGTACTAAAAAGTTCTATTTTAAAATGTGGTACAGTTCTAAAAAGAGAATTTTCAACAAAAGAAACTCAAATGGCCAAAAAACATTTAAGGAATTGTTCAACATCCTTAGCTGCCAGGGAAATGCAAATCAAAATAACTCTGAGATACATTCCTACACCTGTCAGAATGACTAAGATTAAAAATACTGATTACAGATTATGTTGGAGAGGATGTAGAGTAAGAGGAACACTCCTTTATTGCTTATAGGAGTAGAAACAGCCATTCTGGAAAACAGTATGGCAGTTTATCAGAAAATTAGATATTAATCTACCTCAAGACCCAGCAATACCACTCTTGGGCAAATGCCCAAAGGATGTTCAATCATACTATAAGGACATTTGTTCAACTATGTTCATAGCAACATTATTTGTAATAGCCTGAACCTGGAAACAATCTAGATGGCCCTCAATTGAAGTATGGATAAAGAAAATGTGGTACATTTACACAATGGAGTATCACTCAGTGGTTAAACAAACAAACAAACAACAACAACAAAAACCGATACCTTGAAATTTGCAGACAAATGGATTAAACTAGAAAAAAAAACATTCTGAGTGAGATAACCAAGACCCAGAAAGGCAAACACGGTATGTACTTACTCATAAAAGTGGATATTAGATGCGAAGGAAAGTATAACCAGGTTACAATTCACAACCCTAAAGGAGCTAGGTACAGATAAGGACCTTAATAGGGACACATATGGAGGACCTCAGGGAGGAAAATAATTAAGATCTCATGGGTAAACTGGGAGGGTGTTTGAAGGGAGGGGTTTGGGGATGGGAACATGAGAGGTCAATATGCCTAAGTTAGGAGAGGGATGGAGAGGGAGAGCAATAAAAGAGGTATCTTGATAGAGGGAGCCATTTTGGTGTTAGAGAGAAACCTGGTGCTAGGGAAATTCTAAGAAATCTACAAGATGATTCCAGCTAAGACTCCCTGCAATAGTGGAGAAGGTGCCTGAACTAGCCTTCCCTTATATTCAGATTAGTGATTACCCTAATTGTCATCACAGAACCTTCACCTAGAAACTGATGGAAACACTGGGCTGAGCTCCTGGAGCTTAGTTGAAGAGAGGGAGGAGGGATCATATGAGCATGGGGGGGGGTGGATTAAGATCATGATGGGTAAAACCACAGAAACAGTTTTGACCTTAGCTAGTGGGACACCAAGGACTCTGGATTGACAGCTGGAGAACCTCCATAGGACCAAACTAAGCCCTCTGAATGTGGGTGACAGGTATGTGGCTTGATATGTTCGTGTGGCACAGGAGAACTGGCAGTGAGACCAGTACTTATCCTGAATGCATGAACAGGTTTTTTGGAGCCCATTGCCTATTGATAGATGCCTTGCTCAACCTTGATACAGAGTGGAGGGGTTTGGTCCTGCCTCAACTTGGTATGCCAGACTTTGTTGACTCCCCAAGGAAGGTCTTAGCACCTCTGAGGAGTGGATGGGGGATGGGGGGGGTAGGAGATGGGGAGGGAAGGGGAACTATAGCTGGTATGTAAAATGAAAAAAACACATAAAAAAGAAGGTGGAAACCAAAACCAAAGATATATATATATATATATATATATATATATATATATATATATGGGCTATGATTTTCTATGTTAATAAAACTAAAATCAAATCATATAAAAATAACTCTGAAATGAGTGTAGTGAAAAAATGGAGAATGATTTCTAATATTTTTTACTGTAATCAAGGATATATGATTGATCATATACAAACATCACTAGACATCAAATATGTTTTTCTTCTTTTTACCTGTCATACCAGACAGATTTTTATCTTATGTGACTAAACTTAAAACTTCAAGTGTTCAGTTGTAAGGCATGCATCCATTTTACTAGACAGACACCAACATTATAATTTAAAGTTCAACTTAGTTTTGCATATTTTGTTGCAATATTTTTGGCATCTCAGCGCAGAAAGTGGAAACTTGGTTTGTAGTGAAAATCACATTAATTTTTTTCTTAAATGTGGGAAGTGAAAGTTCCTCCTTGCCATGGTGATCAGTTAATACTGCATTCAGTAATAGTCTTTCAGTGACTACTACTTATCTTTGGAAGACTTTCTTCATCTAAGGATGGTGACTCATTGTTGAACCCCATTAGAAACAGAGATAAAGTGACATTAATATATTAGAAGGCTGAGAAATTCACTTTACTGTCTCTATTTATTCTCATTGTGGGAAAAGCAAAAAGAAATATGTTAAAGACATATACCTGGAATCTGTAATATTTCCGAACTCAAGTTGAACTTGAGTTGGAAGATATTAATAAAGCTATCACCTATAGATGCTATAATATCAAGTATTATTTGAAGATCTTTAGAATCACTTTTAAAGTTTTTATCTAAATGTATTATTATAAAGATATGGAGCTTTTAAAATTTAAAATAATAGGCCAATGTAAGTGGCATAACTAGTGAGCTCTGTGCTGATGACATAGATTAAATAAAAATAATGATGATCACACTAATTAGAAATTATGTTTCTTGGCATACAGATATCAGATGTATTACTCTAACTTCTAAATGGTTTGCCTTTTTTGAATCTATGTTGAAAAAGTATGATCTTTTCCCAATATGATATAGTTTTAAAGCATCATCTATTATCTAATAATTTTAGTTTTCATTTAGCAAAACTAAGATTCTCAGTTTCTCTTCTCTATAATTATGGTCCAATTCCAAAAGATAACTTTTAAATCTTTGAATGTAGACATTAATCTTTTAATATAAAATTCTTAAGAACACTCCATGACATATGAAATGTCATTTATATGAGTGTGTTATTAAATATGTCTATTTCTGTTACTATAAACCACCATTCTTTGAGAATTTATAGTCTTTATTAGGTTAAAAATGCTTCATTATCCTTCTTTTTCTCTCAATTTCAGTGTATTTGTTACAACAATCATCTGAAGAGACAAAGATCATAGAATGAGAATAATCAAGACTTTACATGGCTATATTATTTGCCTGTTTTCTAGCTAGTCATTGAGTTTTAAGCCACTCAGAGCTATTTCTATGTTATGGTATTAAGTCTTTCAATATGGATTTATCCCTAAAATTCCCATTAGAGCGAATAAAATTTAGAATCAACGTTCAAGAACAAATTTAATCCCCCAACATAGTGCAAAATGTTTTTTTACTGTTATATGCTACATAATATTATTTCACTGTTTATGATGTTTTTACAAATTATGAAAATAAGAGGTAAAAATACTGATGCTCTAAAATGAGATTTGCAAATTGATACACTGGAGAATTGAGAATTTAACAAGAACATTTTGAGGGAGCACTGTCTATATAATCCTGACACAGAACACATTTTGAAGACCACCCACTATTATCACTAACAATGCTAAGCTCTGAGAAGTCAGGTATAGCACTGATTTCCTTATCTTGCTACTGCTGTTATCACTTTAGCTTTAGTTTTGTTTTCCATCTATAGGAAATCCCTATAGGTGCACTGACAATGCAAATGCAGCCCCCCCCTCCAAAAAACCTGTCATTCTCCCCAAACCCATGCTCATCAGAGTTGCTAATCTGTGGAGAAATGGACTTATTGGTGCTAAAAGGGGGTCAGACTGATTCTTAATGTTATAGCATATACACATATACTTTTCATGGTTGTCGTAAAGAAATGAGAAACAGTCAAATGGAGTTGACAAGGGCAAATATTCTATCTTAAAATTCTGGTTATTTATACTAAGGCATATAACTGTCCCTTAAGATTGCCCTTTTGCTTTGACCTAAACCATTAAAGCTGTGACTGACATCTGCTAAATCTGATGGAACAGAGGAAGGAGAAGGGCTAGGTCATCAGTGAAAGAACTCTAACAATTAAGGTTTCATCTTTTTCATGCAAAGTGAACATTACTGGTTCATTTGCATTGCATAGAGTATTCTTGAATTGCCTTCTTGGTAAATGAATATATTCAGCTCATAGACTCATGTTAGAAAAAGGGCCCTCAGAGTTATATATTCCAACATTTTGCTCTCTGGGGCATTTTAAAGTTAAGGACATTAGCCGGGCAGAGAGATGGAATTATTTGTCCAAAGTCTCAAAACCACGTGAATGGAAGACATAATACTAATTTCAATGCATCTGATTTAAAACCTCAAAGTATTATCCTTTTCTATACAAGCACTGTTTATATGACTCTTGTGATAGGAGATTCATTGCTTCATGATCCTATTAGTTCGAGTTCAATTCATTTCAATTTAATTAATTAAACCAAGAAGCTCCACTCGAGCTGCTTTGACTAGAAGATTTGATCTGTCAACACAACCCAGTCTGCATTCTGTTGGAAACAGACAGAAGAGTTATACCATATATGAAAATATGTCTCCAAAAATTTAAACATTTGTGGTAATTTGTTGAATATACTATGATGAAAAATGCCTTTGAAAGCAATATGGAAGCATGAAGTGATGTTACATAAAAGATGGGCTAGAGAGATGGTTCATGCATGCTGCTCCTGCAGAGGACTTCATTTGGTTCCTAACATTCAGATAAGGCAGTTCACAACCACCTCTAACTATAGCCCCAGAGGATTCAACACTTTGTTCTGGTCTCTGTGGGCATCCACAATCTAGGACACATACCCAACCTCCTATATTCGCATAATTACAAATGAAAGAAAAAAACTAAGTTATAAAAAGAAAAGGGCCTTTTGTGGTGCTTTCTCTTCTGATACTCAGGAATCTATGCCCTACTATTCCTCAACCATTTTGCCAAAAACTGGACCACTGACAAGTCAGAATCTATCTTTGTCAGAACTAGAGGTTAGCCATATAGTCTTTTGCTATATAGTACAGTGAGGTAAAGTGGTGAATTTGGAGGTTATAATCTTTTGTCTTGGCCTCCATAACATTATATGGAGTCTGAAAAACCAAGGTAAACAAAGCAATAAGATGCCATATAATGTTAGTCAATTACATGAATGAGGAAATTAGATAAATGAATCCACTTTGTAATTTGTAAAACAAACACAGCAACAATAGTGCTTGTTAATTTCTGAGATTTGCATTTTAACAGCTGCAAGTCTCATTTCTTATGGTTTCTATTTTCAGATAATGTCTAGGAGTTGAATTTCTTAACTTCATTCTTTTTATTGACTACTCAGTTCACAAATGAAGCTCTGCCTGGTATCCAACCTATAAATAAGACAACCACTGTATTATTTACCAATAAAAAGTAAATACTAACAAGAAGCAATTTAATGAAGGAGCGTTTACTTTAGCTTACAGTTTGAAGTGATACATGTCATCATGCAGGGCAAGGCATGGAGGCAGGAGCTGGGAAACTGATCACACTGCACCCAGAGACAGGAAGCAAAACAAGAACAAGGCATGGGGCCTAGCTATAAAACTGCAAGGCCCACCCCAGTAACCCATTTTCTACTGCAAGGATCCAGTTGCTTAAGGTTCTACAACATTCCAAAACAATACTGCCATCTGTTGAGCAAGTGTTCACATACACAAGTCTATATAGGGGACATTTTACATTCCAAACACAACAGACACAAGAACAAAATGATTCCTCCCTTTCAGTGGGACTACATACTTAGTGTCATATGTCCTGAGAACCAAATCATGACCAGACTTTTAGATATTGTCCATTTGAGCTGATGAGTATTTGGTTGTAGCTTTCCTGTAGCCACACATAGTTATAGAAAGCTTCCCAATGTTGGCATTCACAGCTGAAGAAAATAATCAGAGTCTGAGTTGAAGGTAAGGAGAAATAAAACATACTTCTATATAAAGGACCACTTTTCTTTTAATGTTTTCTATTAAACACTAATATAAATTTCTATTGTATAGAAATATTTCTTGAGTACATATGTGTTGGAGGAGAGCCACATGTTTGTCCCAACCACCCAGAACCAAAATAAGTACAAAGAAACTTTATTAATTAAATCACTGCATGGTTCATTAGCTCTAGCTTCTTATTGGTTAACTCTTACATCTTAGTTTAACCCATTTATTTTAATCTGTTTATCACCACGAGGTCATTGCCTACCAGCAAAGTTTCACCATGTCTATTTCCACAGCATCTCTCTGACTCTGCCTTCCTCCTTTCACGCTACAGGCCAAGCCAGTTCTTTACTCATTAATCAATAAAAGCAACACATAGACAGAAGGACCTACCACACCACACATGATATGCCAAGTCTGATCTTCACATTGTTTACTATGACAATTTGATGATATGACCATTAATTTTCAAATTATATTGATGAAGAAAGTGAGGTTCACAGACGTTATAAAATATTTTCAAGGTCATTTAAATATACTGTGATAAATCTAAATTATAAAACATCTTCATAAACTTTAGGTCCTTAAAAATCTGGTAGCCACTGATAAATATAAAAGATGTTCTCATTATTATTTTCATTTTTCAGATCCATTGTTATAGCAATGTAAGGTAAAAAAGAGTATGACAACAGAAAACAGTTCAATGAGCCCAATTTGTCTATTATTTTACTGAACATGAGGTGACTTATATGTAGATTTTCAGTATAAAAAAGGATTACCATGATCATTTTCTTGCTGTTGTAACAGCTATGGCCAAATACAATCTCTTCAAATCATGCTATACATAAAGTATAACATTGAGCTCAATGAAATTTTTCATAAAATAGCAACAAAAAACAAATTAAAATAGTCATATTTGTGTCATTTTCTTCTTTATGTAAGAAGTGAAATAAAACTAGGAGCCAAGTTTTTGTCAGGCTATTGGATAAAATCAAATAACTCAAGAGCAAATGTTTAAAATTTTGCTTATCTTTATTTTGTAAATTGTGTTTTTATGTGTGTGTGTGTCTGTATGTGATGGGTTTAGAGTCATAAGACAGCTTTTTAAATTGGTTCTCTTCTGTCGTATTGGAATTGAACTTGTTGAGTTTCCAGTCTTGGTACTGAGTGCATTTACCACCTAAGCCTTCTTGTTGGCCTGAATGTTATAAATATAATTGGCCTGTTGTGTATTTCTATATTTGAAATTAGAGTGTTGTATCAGCAAATATGATATGTGCATATACACATACAAGAATAAATATAGATTGTCCCACAGCTTTTCAATCTTGTGGTAAAAGGGTCATTTTGAAATGTCTCTCTCATTTATTTTCAATCTACAAAGTTTATTCAGATTTACTAACTGGGAAGCAAACAGAGAGATGAACTCACTAACAAGGTCAACTTTCCCTTGCATCTGGACTAAGCAGAGTGCTAGCAGGCTTCAGAGTAGTAGTGTTTACCAATTTCAAAGGTTACATTTTTTCACAAGTTCTATCTAATGCGTTCACTAGTGGTTAGTTGGTTCCATTGGCTTCAAATGAAAGAAAATTCTGCTCTTTCTGTCATTGGCTTTGAAATGTGTTTTGTAATCTACTCTTTTTAAAATTGTTTTTTCAATTTTAAGCCAATGTGACCCTTTGACAACCAATTCCATCGTTTACAACATTCAACAAATTTACATGTCAGAGACCTAGTTGGTTTGAAAAATGAGTATTTTCTATCATGCGCCTTAATATAAAATCACAATATAGCACACATAAAACAAATGAGGTCAGAGCAGGGAAGAGATGGCTTGGTGATTAAGAGCACTCACTGGCTGCTCTTCCAGAGGGTACAGGTTTGACTTCCAGCACCCATATTGCGGCTCACTGTTGTGGGAGTTTCTTTAGTTTGTGTGTTGCTTTCATTAGGTAATGAATAAAGAAACTGCCTTGGCCTAGAGGATAGGACAGAACTTAGGTGGGCAGAGTAGACAGAACTGAATGCTGGGAAGAAGGGTACAGTGGCAGACGCCATGGATCTCCTGCCTGATACAGATGCTGGTTAAAATCTTGCCTGTAAGCCATAGTCACATGGCAATACACAGATTAATAGAAATGGGTTAAATTAAGATGTAAGAATTATCCAATAAGAAGTTAGAGCTAGTGGGCCAGGCAGTGCTTAAATGAATACAGTTTCTATATTCATCAAATTAAAAAAAAAAAAGTGAAGTTGGAAATTCTTATCTTCATACCCTTGTCTGCAAACATTTCTCAGGTCCATTTTTTTTTTGGTACTGGAAATAATTGATGGTTTCATGAATTGATTATATTGGCAAAAATGTTGGTTGTATATGATTTGATAATATTCTATGGCCAATGTTTAGGGATGTAATGTTTTATTACCTTTCCTTTCAGGACACTCCATAAGAATTTGATTGTCAGATGTTCTTCATTTTATCAAAACAATTTTTAGGTAGGCATTTTGCTAAGTAGCCCAAGCTGGTCTCAAACTTAACATCTGCTTATCTCCATCTCTCATTTGTTGAGATTAACAGGTTTCCCTACCATGAATGGCTTCCAAAACACCTTTTGTTTGTGTAAAAATTCACTATGCAAGGGTCACCACTCTATTCTGGGGCCCATATTTCATCAAAATTCATTTATTTTTCTTTGTGCCACTGATGAATTATTGGTACTCTCTGCGCTATAGGTTTTTTCACCACGAAACAAATAGGCCTGATTCTCTCTACAATTTATTGTGACTTCGATATTATATTTATGTATTACTATTATTCCTAAGGTTCCCAGATGATTTCTGGTAAAATAATCATCCTTTGTAATAAATGGTGTTTTTATTTATTTTGGGGTATAGGAATTCTACTGGAATGCGGGCAAGATCGGCTAGAGAGAAAGTAAATAGAAAAACTTAGTCTCTCTATCCTTTGACTGTACCAAGTTTTTACTAATTTCCTGGGGTCTAGATAAGACTGCAAAAACAGGATTCTTAATTGGCTGAGATAAGGCATGGACACACATTTTATAAAGTTGACAGACTACATCTCTGTAGAGGTAATATGTTCTTAGGATACAATTTAAAATAATTTAAACCAGATAGCAATCATTTCAAGAGAAGATAGAAAAATAATATTCTTCAGCAGTTCTGTTGGTAAATACACTACCACAGCTACTAAATTCATAAGGAAAGCAATGCATTCCAGAAATACCATTCCTCTCTCTTGAACATATTTAAGTGGGTGTCACAAACTTAGTATAGCTTCTTTTTTTAAAACTCTGTTAAATAAATGGACACAATAATATAGGCAAGCATGCCTATACAATACAAGCAACTTGTGTACATAAGTTGTTTTTATGCATGAAAAATTATGGCCAGAGTAAACATAACCGTTTAACATTAGGAACAGAGCTAAATAAGTTTTTTTTTCTTTAAATTAATCTGGTAATAAGACTGCTGTTTTCTCTTAGAATCTCTTTACTTACTACCCAAATGGCATTAGTCTGCAGAATGCAGGGCCTGATGGGAGTTCCTGAGAGCAGTGCAGCAGCTGAAACAAAGAGGGCCTCATTACCATGCAAAGCACAGCATCCCTCAGATGTGATGAGAAACGTGACTGCCTGAAAAACTGGTCCTGGGGAAATTTCAAAATATGACCACTCAAGCAAAAAGGAGACCATGGTGAGAACAGGAGGAAGACAGTGGGAAGGTGGGCCAACCCTGCACATAGGCATCCACATATAAATGCAATGGTCTGCTAACCTGCAGTCATGTCAATTTTGTGTTATTAGGGATCCATATAGACACAGTCCTTGATATGTGGCTCTGTGGAACTGTGGAAAATAGAAAAGTTAATGGAAATAAAATGTTCATGCTTCATTTTTATTTTATTGAGTTATTTAGTATGTACTTTTACTCAATATTCTGTACTGCTTTACAGTATGAAAAAAATGCAGCACACGGATAATTGTGAAAACCTAAATTTCTAAACATTCTACAAAGTGATTTGTCGAAGAGTTGTCTTGCCAAATGCACTGAAGCTGTAGTTAGTAAGGACGTATATATGTATATATGCATATCAATTTATAGATACCATGAATGACAATCTAGGCTTCCATTGAGAAGGCTCTCATAAACACCTAAAAATGAACCAAGTACCCTTAGCTGATATAGAGATTTTCTTCTTCCAGCAAATGTGCTATTATATCTTTTATAGTACTGGAGGGACAAGCTAACTGAGACAGAGCCTGCACATTCTCAAGCACAGATCAATATGACACCCTAGCTCCAGAGCCACTTTATTGATGACAGTCTCTTTCATCATAGTGATTAGAGATTCCATATCTTTTAACTGTCTTCAACACAACAATCACTTGTATCTACATCTCTGTGATTTACAGCAATTGACACAGTGTAAAAAAAAATCAGTGATTATCAAGCTGGATTTTTCAAGTTACTAATTTTCTAATCTATTTCAACCTAATAATAAATGTTGCACATTAAGTCTTCGTTATAATGGCGAGACAAACAGTCAAAAGGGAATATGAACTTGGTTGTGCAATTTCTGTATCAATGAACTGAAACTATAATAAAGAACAATGACAATGTAAACTTTCAGTTTTCTCAGTCTGGGGACAAATGCCTATTTTCTGCTTCTCAGCTGTTTGGTATTGCAACCTAGTTAAGATCTAAGGTTATTACTGAGAGATTTTTCACTCTTATAAAGTGGCACACATATTTAAAATCTTAATAGATATCTTTTAGTCTGGAGTGTTAAACTAACTTTGACTATCCACAAATCAGTATTACGCATGTAGATGGTGACTTAGACTATTCAAACATACATGTTCACAGAATGATAATTCTGGCTGCTGTTAAAACTAATTCAAAGAGTTGGATAGCTTCTTTTTTAAATTTATTTCTTATTATTTATTTATTGGCTTTTCAAGACAGAATTTCTCTGTAGCTTTGGTTCCCAACCTGGAACTAGCCCTTGTAGTCCAGGTTGGCCTTGACCTCAGAGAGATCACAGACCTGCCTCTGCCACTAGAATGCTGGGATTAAAGGTGTGGGCCACCACTGCCTGGCGAAAAGTTGGATTACTTCTTACAGCAGCACAACCATTACATTTATCTCTTACCATTACATGTTGTGTGATATTTTGTTTGTGTTCTGACAAATATGGTTTGACTGGAGATCAAAGGGTGGATGGAGCTAGCCACTAGTTAATTATAGAAGCTGCCCAGTGGTGGCATATGCCTTTAATCTCAACACTCCTGGCTTACCCCTTTAATCCCACCACTCAGGAGGTGGAAATAGGAAGTGATAAAGTGGAGTTTAGATAGGATCTCTGCCTTTTGGAAGGAGAAAGGAGACAGGTAGGAAGCTCCTGGTTCTCTGATCTTCCAGATATTACCCTGATATTTGGTTTCTGGTTTTTACTTGATAAGATTAATTAAATAAATGCTTTAATTACACATAGGCAGATATAAAGTCATAAAATGAAATTAAAATGAGAATTCCTTGTCAAAGGAGTTAACTTTCATCTGCCCAACATTTATAAGACATTTAGGCTTCAATCATTTATTTATTTATTTATTTATTTATGTATTTATGCATTTATTATACAGTGTTTTGCCTGTGTGTTTGCCTGGAGGCCGATAGAAGGCATCAAATCTCATCGTGGCTGGTTGTGAGCCACCATGTGGTTACTGGCAATTGAACTCAGAACCTCTGGAAGAGCAGCTACTACTCTTAAGCACTGAGCCATTTCTCCAGCCGTGGTTTTAAACATTTATAAACTCATTTTTCATCCCTTATTCAGCAAAACGTTTGATTCATAACCACCTTTACTTAGAATCTATTATTCAAGGTTACTTTGCATATATATGTATACAGACACCACATATATTCTAGTGCTTATAATGTGCATTATAGCAGGGATCTGAAACCTTACATTTTGAAGTGAAAATAGACTTGAATGATCTATGAGAAGAGAAATCAGATTAAAATCCAGTCTTGTTGGTCTCTGAATAGGGTCTATATTTATAAAAACAATAGTAAATACACTGATGAGGACAATGCTGTAAGGGTTTAAAAGACAAATACAACACAACACATTGTTAATAACCATTGTTAAGTATTATTTGTCTTTTTCCAAATTTCATATATTGGAGTCCTCGTCCAATACTATGGGGGTACAAGAAAGCTAAAGCACTCTGGTATTTATCTTCAGCATTTATAGGAATGAAGTGAGAGTAATAGAAATAATAACAGCATAAAAAAAACTGGCAACAAAAGTGGATGTGGTGGTACATGACCACTATCCCAGCAAGCAGGGGTTTAAAGTGGGAGAATCACAAGTTTAAAGCCAGACTAGACTACATAGTGATGCCTTACCTCAGGAAACCAAACCAAGAAAAATACTGATGGTGCAAACTACAGTCACATTTACTAAGTATCTAATAAGAGCAGGAAATTTTGTTAAATGTCTTACAAACATCACCTTATTGATTCCCCTCAACAATTCTGTAAAGTGAGTTCCAGCATTATCCCTGTGTTCCACTAGGCACCTTACTGGGCTTCATGCTTGTGTGAAAGTGGGTCAGTTCCATTCTCCATGCAGCTAATATGCTGAGCACATTGCTACTAAGAGACAAAGCAAATTGGAGAGGATTCCCTTACCCCCTGACCTGAGTGCTTCCTCTTCAAAACTTGCCCTGGTATTGTTCACAGACTAATTTGTTTGTGTATTTTCATTCTCTTTTGCCAATTGCCTTACAAGCTTAATTTTTATCTCTTATAACAGGGAAGATATATAAATATTTTAAAGCAGTGAGGGTATATAAAGTTTCTTTTGAGAAAGCTAGCCAGAGTTCCTTAGTGCCAGGTTTAACAAACACAAAGTCTGAATAGTAAATACATATTGTTGATGTCAAGGACTCAAGATATAATGTGTACATGCAACTTGGGAATTCATGTTCTATATAAAGAGGATCTGTGGCTAAACTTCATAGTTGTATATCCTGTACCATCCCTAACATACCTTTTGATCTTTTCTGTCTCTTTCCTCTATCCAAATAAACAAACACATGCCATGCTTACATGCTTGGCTGTAAATACTCATTTTTTTCTTTTTTTATTGAAAAAAAAATTACGCCTCCTCCCAACCTACCATTTCCCTCCCCCTCCTCCCACTCCTCTCCCCTCCCCCCCACTTCTCTTCCCCTCCCTCTCCAGTCCGAAGAGCACTCAGGGTTCCCTGCCCTGTGGAAAGTCCAAGCCCCCCCCCCCCCCTCCATCCAGGTCTAGGAAGGTGAGCATCCAAACTGGCTAGGCTCCCACACTCATAATTGGTTTCTAGCCATAAATAAAGGACATTGAGTCTATAATTTGTGATACTAAATACTCATTTTTTTAAATATCCAACTGCATTTTGAGAAATGGTCATGAAAATAAAAACTCGTAATTGTTTGATCGTATCTTTCTAAGCTTAAAAGCAGAATTTATCATCTTAGAGTTCATGTAAATGTGACTTAAATATATTTGCAATGTGATTTCTATCAGTTTCATTCAGTGATATGCCTTAAATGGGAGTCCTTTCATGTAATAATGTGTTGTATACGCAAATCACTTCTGAGAGGTGGCACTTTGAAATGCCATCACAACCAAACACTTTAGTCATAGTGGAAAAAAACTTAAATCCCAGCACTTAGGAGGCAGAGGCAGATGTATTTCTGAAAGTTTAAGGGTAGCTTAGTCTACATACCAAGTTCTAGGCAAGCCAGAGATACATAGTGAGAACCGGTTTCAAAGCAAGCAAAACAAACAGACAAACATAAAAGCAATATTTTGTTAGGTAGCAACACCTTTTTAGTTTGTAAAAAGACTTTATAATATGATCTGGAATATATGAATGATCTTCAGGGAACCTGAAATCATATTTGCAATTTTGTATGTATATCTACATGAATTTCTAGGTCAGAGATTTTATCATTAAAATGTCAATCATCTTGGGGTGTATCAGATCTTAAGAACTCCTGGTAAATGGGGACAACTCTTCAGGATACTTAAAATTGAGTCAGTTTTAAAAAGCGAAAGGCATATCTATAGCATACATATCTCTTACAGAGTGAACTATAGAACTGGTTGCTGACCCACAGAAAGAAAGAAGACTTCAAGTTTTATCAGACTTATAGCTATGAATGTTGTCCCTGTGCTCTGGACCTAACCACAGTTTGACATGTGCCTGGATTGAAAGAAGAGATAAGGTAAAAGCATAAATGTGGCCTTGCTTCCCTGTTTTGTTCCAGCAACATAAACCATCAACGTATTCTAGAAGGTACCTAATCTGCATATTTCCTTTGAAACAAAATAGCTGTCATGAACTAAGAGATATTTCTAAAACCATATGGGTGATAGGAAAAGACATAATTAAAATCCTTGACCAAAAGCTGATTTCTACGGGCAAAGGGACCACCAGCAGAAAGATTAATAGAGCCAACCTCAGAACTAAACTTTGCATGGTTCTGTGTGTGACTCTGTGTATGAATGAATGCAAACACACAGGGCCTGTACCTTATGCCTTATTCTGTCTGGAAGAGGTGAGTGGGCACAGGGTATGCAAAAGAAAAAAACAGATGAATTTATTCAAAGATCTGATTGTTTCTCAAATGTATATGGAGCTCCCAAGGGAAAAACTGTGCCAGATGGACCTATACTAACAGCAAGTGGTTTTGTATCATCCACTTATGTCTTTCTCTGAGAGGGGCAGCCCCTGCATGGAGACAGTAGGCTGATCAGGAGCTGTGTCTGCATGTGTAATTAGTCACGGTGCACCTGTACCTAACTGCATTAACAATTAACACAATTACACACACAATTTTGGAATTGCCCCCACTATTTGAATAATTAGTGAGCTAACAACATGATTTGCAGGTGCAATTGAGCAATTATGTACAGTTCCAAAGTGTAATGTGCATATTCAGAGGCTTGGATGAGGCCCATTACTAAATCTTGTTCCAAATGGTCAAATTAATTTTATTATTAGAAGGAACAGTACTCAGCAAGCACTAGGAAGTAGTCCACCACATTACAGCACTCAGGTTTAGGTTTGCATCAACACAAGCAGTGCAGTCCCAAAGCCTCTGGTCTGTGGACCTGTACCCTCGCCTTTGCCCTTCCTGTCTGCTTCTGCTGTGTCCTTCCTAATCTTTTCTTCCCCATTATTCACACGCATTCCTTATAGTTCTTTCTAACTTGAACACATGCGTTAGTTCAGGTGCCTGCTAAAAGAAAGAAGGAAATCCAGAAAGGCAGGGGCCATGACTGGGTGCCACTTAAATCCCCATTTAAGTGCAGAGGGAAAAGCCAGGAATCAGCACGGTGGGCTACTTATGGCAATGACTGGCAAGGCTCCTTCTCTGGCATTAGAAAACTTTCATCAACTTATTCTGCATTTGTTTCACCTCTCAACCATTAAAGTTACCTCTGGCACTTAGGAAGACTCTCAGTAAAGGTTCAAGTTTCACATGTGCACAGTGGCAAAACCTAAAAAAACTCTAGGATATCTATTCTCCCAATTATAGAAAGTTCATCAGCAAAGGTAGTGCTCTCTTTGCTGAAACCTGGGAGACAGCCATGGAGTGATATCCACTCAGTTCAAAAGGCCCACAGTATCCAGGCCTTGGTTCACTTCTGCTCTCACAGGCCTCCAGAAGGAAGAGAAGCATGCACTAATAGGTAAGTCTATTTATAGTGTCACAAGTCATTCCTAGACTACAGCACTCTGAAAGAAACTTGAGGGAAAAACTCCCAGTTGCTCTACCTATATCCATAGGAAATTCTCCCAAAGTTCAAGACAATTGTTTATTAAGAAAAAAGCTTTAAAAATATTACATCTTAGATGGTTGTTACTGAACTTCACTATGGGTAATTATAATATGTATATTGAGTGTCAGAGTTCATGAGAATGAGAGATGTGACCCTGAAGTATGAGCAGTAGGTTCTTCGCCAATACGCAGACTGTGCCCACTTTTCAGCCTACCATTCAACTACTAGGTACTACTGATAGGGTTTGAACAATGTTGCTTTGTTGTTCAACTTTTTTTTTTGAATGGCAGTTGGCATTACTTTCTAGCACAGAGAAATGATGATTTCATCTATCACCTAACAAACAGAATCCGAACAGGAAGACATGAAAATAAACAGTTTGTTCTGTTTTTCACCATGGATTTATTCTCTAACATAGAAAACCAGAAACGAGAAATGAACACAGGGCTGTTTCTCCATCTTCTAGTATGTTTATAAGCATCCACCATGTTTTCTTATGTTGTGTTTTAGATAATTTTTACATATCAGAAAAATCAATGATGGTAGAATGTATGATCTGCACACCACACCATTCTATCAAGAGTCCATATAACTGGAATTTTAGAAAAGCACATTTCAGCCTCTCCAGTACCATGTTTTACAGTTCAGCTACATGAAAAATTACCTAACTTGTTGAAATAGATTTCTTGACCCATGTATTGCTACATTAAATGGTATAATTCAAAGCAATCTAATTAAATTAACACCAATTAGACAGGGTAAATTAAAGGGCATGTTACTAATAAATTTTATGCTAAACATATTATTTATAATAATACTAAAATATATAATGACATAAAATATTCTCTTTATCTAAGTTTATTCTAACCGATATTTAAAAACCTCTAAAATGAAATAGAAACATGGAAACAAATCTGTTTTATTAACAGTAGGTTCTGATTTTTTTTACACTGGTTAGTGTGATTTATTAATGGAAATTTGAAAACATCTCTTCTGCAGGGGACCTAGTATCCCAAATTCTACAAGGCAAAGGCCACGCCCAATTTATCCTTGATCCAAGATAAGGTACATTTAATAGAGTATTAGAAATAGTGCAGACCTAGATGGTACCTGTATTCCAGGCATTCTCAGTTATGCTGTTTATTAGTTGGATAAACCTTTATGGAAGAAAAAAATGACCATCAAAAAGTATGATCATGTCAAGTCCCTAGAACACAAATAATAAAGTATGAGGGGGAATCATGATTGTTTTCCATGTTTGAAAAAAACGATGTGATCTGATTGATGGTCTTGAGAAGACTTATTTCTGGTATATTTAAGCGGAGTGTAAATAAAATTACTTGGATCTTTATAGGACAAAGGTAGAGGGAGTCTTGAGACACACACACATACAAAGGAAGAGATGCAGATGCCAGCTCTTTATGTAAAGATGAAGTCAGGGAGTGGAATAATGAGTCCATAAATGAAGCAATGCCAGAAGATGCATACTGTATAGAACTTACAATTTGCAAGAAATTTTGAATCATGAGAAACTTTATTTCCCCTGGCTAGCTAGTCACTATTTCTAAGAAATATTCTTTGATATTAAATACATCTGATTCTACAGGAGGGGTAAATAACACTCTACAGCTTTTCACTAAGTAATATGCATTTGCATGAATAATGATTCAAAAGAAGGATGTGTTGATTGTGCATAATTACAATGAATCAAGCAAAAGAGCTGAACCACACAATCAATAAAAATTCCTCTGCAAGTTTCAGTCCAATAAAGCCCACCTCCCTCTTGACTACTCTAAATGCTCTAAGAGTACATTCCATGATGAAATCGTCACTACTGACTTTTATTTTTCTGCTGAAGAACAAGGACAATAGCAATGTTTACAGCCAGTTATTTATGAACTGAAGTCCTTTTAAGTCATTCTGAGCATGGTAGAACACACCTTTAGTCTCAGTTTTCAGGTAACAGAGGCAGGAGGATTTCTCAGGTTAAGGTCAGACTGGTTTATATAGTAAGTTATTGGCCAGTCAGGGCTATATAGTGAGACCCTGTCTCAGAAACACAAACACAAACACAAACACAAAACAAAACAAACAGCATATTTAAAATATAAATAAGATTTAGGAAAAGATTCTGGAATAATTATACATATTTTTAAAGCATTAACAATCACTATTACAATCGCAGTAGCCAAGTTATTTATTCTTGTCGTAAACTATGGATAAATACTGATATAATATGGAATGATTTATGACACAAAGTCAGCAAAGCAGGACGGAAGATATGTTTGTTGAAACTGCTTCTCTTTAAACACCTAAAAATTGTATGGATCAATGAATTCAACTATTTCCAGATTCTTGTTTTCCTCTATAGCACTCTGAGCTTATAGAAGGAATATGTAGTAGAGGCATAGGAGTTAAGTGTTTAGTTATGGATAGCTACTACAGGTGAAGTTCTTGGTCATATGTATTCTTTATTTTAATTTTGTGAGATTATTATTTTAATTTTCTTTGACTAAAAGTTGAAACATAAACTAATAATGTGAAGTGAAATAAAAATGACAGAATATCAGAGGTGGAGAAATGGCTCTTGTGAAGGATGTGAACCTACAGAGGATGGTCCACTGTGCACTACATCACATGCACATACCCCACAGACACATATATTTATTAGTAAAAATAAACCTATAAAATATAAATGGATAAATGTGCCATTTCTGGCTAGTAATACTAGTAGATGTCTTTGTAACTACTAGAGATGAACAGATATTCACATAAAGGAAAAAGACAGAAGTGGAATAGATCTATCAAAAGCTCAAGCCGACCTACATGAAATAACTTATTAGAGCTGGAGTGTGACACACCTCTTATTTTCTAATCCTTCAAGACATGAACAACATCTAACTTCAATTGCTTATAACAATCCCAATTTCCTGTGGAAATAGAGGCTTTTTCCACATTTTCTATGTCTTCAGAATGTAGAGCAAATGTACATGACAAATACCCATAGAAATATGGCTACTTATCTTCTCTATTACAGTGAGATCTTATTGCCAGAGGTTTCTGTCCCCCCTGGTTCCTGCAACTGTTTAGTCTCAAATAAACACACAGAGCTCTACATTAATTATAAACTGTTTGGCCTAGTAGCTCAGGCTTCTTATTAACTAATTCTTACATCTTAACCCATAATTCTTGTCTGCGTTAGCCACATGTCTTGGTATACCTTTCATCAGTGAGGCATTCTCATCTGATTCCTCTATGTCTGGGTGACAACTGCAGACAGAATCTTTCCTCTTCCTAGGATTCTCCTGTTCTCCTTGTTTCGCTCCTACTTCTTGCCTGGTCACACTATCTATACTTCTTTCACGGCTATTGGCCAATCAGCATTTTTTTTTTTTTTTGGTTTTTCGAGACAGGGTTTCTCTGTGGCTTTGGAGCCTGTCCTGGAACTAGCTCTTGTAGACCAGGCTGGTCTCGAACTCACAGAGATCCGCCTGCATCTGCCTCCCAAATGCTGGGATTAAAGGTGTGCACCACCATCACCTGACCCAATCAGCATTTTATTAAACAAGTATAAAAAACAAATCTTTACAGTATAATACCATTTTCCCACAGCACTTCCCCCAAAAGGTGTTTGTGAAGTTGTCCTGGACTTCCATTTGATATTCAGAGGCTGGCTAATAAAAGCTGCAGATAGTCTTCTTTGGAGGGTTATATTTTCTCAAAAAGATTTGGGAAAATATAACCACAATCTATTGTAAAGTCATAGTAACTTCCATTAAGTTACGCATTACTATTTTTAAAGAGAATTTTTTTTTACCTTATAATAAAAGAGATATTTATTTAAAATTGGGAAATATGGATTAAGATTAGATTTAGCAACTTGGTGTGAGGTCATCTACTCACTATATTCTAGTGTTTTTACCTATACATATTTTTTCCACAGTAAAATAATTTGGTATATAAACAGTTGCTTTTTAGTCAGTGGACACGCATTTAGTTATCATTGTACTCATTCTACTATGATTTTGTTTTCACAGGACTATAGCTAAGTACTCTTACAGTGTCAAACCAATAAGGCACCTGTTTTCTTAACCCCATTCTATACTAATTATGTGTATTTCTTTATTGCCTTCAACTATTCGGAAATTTCTAATAAAGAAATCAACGCACAGTTTTCATTCAGATGGTGAAAGGATTACACAAAAGGACTTTTGGAATGATCCCTCATTGGAAATTTAAAGAAATTGATTATTCTACTCAAGAATTGTGGAAAACATACAAAAAATAATTGAAAATACAAGAAGCATCTATAATAATCACATGGTGTTTTATGGCACCAGTGTTAAACGCATCAAAATCATCATTCTGCCATTCTTTCCTCTTGGATTCCAAATTTCGAATAAGCAAACTGCTTTTAGATGTTTCTACTATCCTTTTTTCATGGCTACACACTGTGATGCATAAAGGATGAGGAATCAAAGTTGTCAGTCATCTGAGAATTTTAATGTATTAAACATTATTTCTAAATACATTTCTATTTCATTTCAAAAACAAAACATGAGTGATTTGGTTTAAAGAAGTCAGTCTGGTTCATTAACCAATAACTGTACAAAAACAAGAGTCAATTACATTGCCACTTCAGATGTGTGTTGAGATAATTACCCTGAAAAGAAGATGTAAGGGTGCCCATAAAGGCAGTGAAATGTGACCTATTAAATCAGGCTCTAACCTATAATGGGTCAAAAACCCATGTGTAAGGCCAGCAGTCTCCTGTCTACATTCAGTCTTGCATGAATTCTGCATGTGTCTTTTGCATGTAAACTTTAGATCTGTCCTTTCATTTCAAACTGGAGTTCTGTCTGCTTACTTTCACTTCTCATGGCTGTCTCAGATGCAAATACATACTTCACAGAATCGATTTCTTATTTAAAGCAGCCTCCTTTGAAATTTTTCAGTCTAACTGGACATAACATCAGGAAAAGATCAGGCCTATTAAATCAGCAGAGACAGATTTTGGTTGCCTTTCCTGTAAGTTCTCCTCTTGTTAATACTATATAGCATTGATTTCCATCTGCAAAACCAACACTTGTTACAAGAAAGCAAATGAATCAATGATCAAATTGAATGAAAATTACCTGGTGTGAGAGGAAATCTATTTACTACGGCCTATAGTGGGATCATAACCAACTATTTCATAGACAAGATAGTGGACAGGTCTAAAAGAAGCCTCTATTCTGAAAATTAAGTGAGGTGGGGGATGCTTCTTACCATTTAGCTGAGTATAGAAATAATAGGTTATCTTGAAATGAGAGATGGAAAAATGTTGAATGATTGTACTGAAGAAATGTGAGTCTTGTTCCTGTTTGTGGAGCCTGAGAAGGCTCTCCACGATATCATAGCTTTCATTTAAAACTAATATTTGGATGCTAGGGATGTAGTATAGTGGTAAAGCACTGGTTTGCACACACAAGGCTTTAGAGTCCATCCCTAGTCCTGCAAAATTTTGATATTTTCTTGGTTCAGAGGATACAAAGAACATAGTACTAGGTATAATTTAATTCTATTTGTTAAGGTTCAAAACACCACCCATATGTTTAGATAATCCTTAGAAATATTTACAGGAGAACAGGCTGTGACTGCACAGAGAGATCCAAGAAATCAGTGATAACCCACACAGTTGGGCATGACACTCTCTAGGCCATGGGTACTGAAGCAAAATGCTGGCCCCCTTTCCCACATGACACAGTTTCTTTGGTTAGCCAGCAGGCAAGCTTCCTCAAGGTAGGCTGCTCCAACACCCCAACCACAGCAATCTGACCCTGTAAGCTACAAGTCCCACTCCACCCCAAAACCCTCCTATCCCCATGCAACCTCAGAGGAACTCTGAAGCACAGTCTGTGACTGTACTGGGTGGAATAAGAGAGCAGACAATGAGAGTGGTCCAAGAGAGACCTCATTGGCTCCCTGAGGCACAGACAGCAATAGTACAGAGCAGAGTGAGAAGGGATGACAAAGACACAGACAGCTACTGCAAGGATTAGGACAAGAGGCAAAGACACTACTATCAGCAACTGGAGCAATTGTAGGCACCAATGCAGGATTTCATTCAACAACCTAAAAAGCAGCATGGTAACACCAGAAACTAGTGGCCATACAACAGGAAGAATTGAACATCCTAACTCAGAAGAAGCAGAAGAAAATGATTATAAGTGTAACTTTATGAGAATGATGGAGACCTTTAAAGAGGAAATGAAAAATTCCCTTAAAGAAATGGAGAAAAAGACAAACAAAAAATTTGGAAGAAATCAATAAAACTCTTAAAGAAACCCAAGACAAACAAGAAAAAAAAAACAATCAAACAGATGAAGCAAACAGTTCATGACTTGAAAACTAAAATAGAGGCCATAAAGAAAACACAAACTGAGGGAATTCTGGAAATAGAAAATCTGGTTAAACAAATGGGAACTACAAAAATAACCAACAGAATACAAGAGATGGAAGAGAATCTCAGGTGTTGAAGATACTGAAGAGGAAATAGATTCACTGGTCAAAGAAAATGGTAAATCCAACAAATTCTTAACACAAAGCATCCAGGATATCCGGGACACCATGAAACAACCAAACCTAAAAATAATAGGAATAGAAGGAAAAGATACCTCAGCTCAAAGACATAGAAAATATATTCAGCAAAATCATAGAAGAAAACATTTCAGTAAATAGAAAGATGCTCTTAGTTGGTAGGATCAGCATAGTAAAAATGGCAATCCCACCAGAAGCAATCTACAGATTCAATGCTATTCACAACAAAATCCCAACACAATTCATCACAGACCTTGAAAGAATACTCAATATTGGAAGAAAAAAAATAAAAAACTCAGTATAGCCAAAAAATCCTTTACAATAAGGGATCTTCCGGGGCCATCACCATCCCTGGAAGCAAGCTCTATTATCAAGCTACAGTAATGAAAACAGCTTGTTATTGGGATAGAGACAGGTTGACCAATGGTGTCAAATCAAAGATCCGGATATTAATCCACACACCTATAAACACCCGATTTTTGACAAAGAAAATTAAAATTTTACAATGGAAAAAGAAAGCATTTTCTGATGGAGGAGGGTTATCTTTCTATCTATTGTTTCATTGGTTAAGTAATAAAGAAACTGCTTGGTCTCTGATAGGACAGAAAATTAGGTAGGCAGAGTAGACAGAACAGAATGCTGGGAGAAAGAAGCTGAGTCAGGGAGTCACCATGATTCTCCCACTCCAGACAGATGCAGGTTAAGATCTTCCCTGGTAAGCCACCTCGTGGGCTACATTGATTATTGGAAATGGGTTATATCAATATGTAAGAGCTAGCCAATAAGAGGCTGGAACTAATGGGCCAGGCAGTGTTTAAAAGAATACAGTTTCCATGTAATTATTTTGGGGCATAAGCTAGCCATGCGGGCAGCCGGGTGCCGGGGATGCAGCCCTGCCGCTCGTATTGCAACAGAGTGGTGCTCCAATGTGATGGACTAAATCCACTTAAAAACCTGAGAGGACTTTAAAAAAAAGGGAGAGAGAATTTAACACAGATTTTTGCTGTTTGTTGGTGGCATGCTGTAGAGATTTCCTGATTCAACAACAGCAGCAAAAAAAAAAAAAAAAAAAAAAACACTGCATCATTTTATAGTGCGGCTTCCTGGGGCTGTGCAGCCACTGCAAACTCTGGCTTTATAGCATTTCAATGGCTTTTATGTGACTGAATGTTTGTGTTCCTGCTTGGGATCAATCAAAAAGAGAGTGTTCAGAGACCATGCCAATGGCTCAGTGCTCCCCGCCTGCACCTGGGCAGAAGGCAGAATCAGGCTTAGGCAGGCAGAAAAGCATGGCGGATTCCTGCTGCCATATAGAGAGGTGTTTTCAGATTGCACAGTGCTCTTCGTGTCAGGTTTGGCTGTAACTTGGATGAAAAGAGTTTCTGTGCCGCATGCTCAGTCTCAGAATTAAACTGCTGAGTGTGGCTCCAATGTGGACTTGCTGTGTACCTGAAACTGTGTGTAGCTCAGGGGCACCAAATAGCTCTGAGGCAGGAGTGGCTCAACTCCTCCATGCTAAACTGTGCTGACCTCAGGCAGGAACTACTATAATTACCATAATAACAGCCCAGTTAAGGTTTAGGCTGGCAGGACACAGGCAGCACTGGATTACCCCTACATGGTGCAACTTAAGTTTTTAAGAACTGCTTAACATTTTAAGAAATGCTCCTGGATAGTAAAAAAATTACAGATTCACAATAAAACAGATTCACACAGACCACTAAATGGATCACAGTGCTGGATGAGTGTACGTAGGCTTGAGAGAGAGAAAAAAAATATAGAGAGAATAAAGTTAATGCCTTTAAAAAGGGGGGGGGGGGTTAAAGTCTTTAAAGAGACAGAGTACAGATAGTTATAGATTAAAAGAAATAAAGAAAAATAAGCCACGTAAAAAAGAAAATTCACAGAGAGTCTGGATTATGTACATTGTGTTTTCTTTAAAAATTTTGACTGTGAAGGAGCTAATTACAGAGAGACATTTTTTATATGGGCTGCCAAGAATGGATATCATAAGGGTATTATGATTTCAGAATTTGGGCCTAAGGATATGATGCTTTGGAAAAGAGTTTCTTCTTTTGTTTTCACAGAGAATGAGACCCTGTGGATTTCTTCTATTCCAATATGGTATGATAGACCACGCCCTCCTGAAAGGTTGCTCTGAACACTTTCAGAAAATTACTTTGCTCAAATGCCGACTGAGATGAACCTAGCACACATGTTATACCATGAAAGACCTAATTAACAACACCCCCATTCAGCAGGAAGCAGTTTGGAGAGAAAGAAACTGTGCCCATCTTCCCAAATATTGTTTATAACTGTTCTTTTACATTTAAAGGGGGATATGATATAGGTATGAATAATTTGCATTAGTATAGATTTTGCTTTATTTATAGAGATCTAAGGTCAATTTTGTTATATGTATATGTATTTCTGTTATTGATTAAGGTATTGTGATTGTGTAGCTCATGTAAAAATATTATGTATATAAGTTGTTAATGAATCTATAATAGTCAAGTTTGTAGTCATGTTAGATTTTCTAGATGTACATAGATATATTTTAGATAGACATTCTTCATATCTTTCAAAGACTGCAGAATATGGCATTTTAAATGTTTTAATAACTTAGGGCTTTTCATGACAATGAGACACGTCTGATCCTGGCAGCACCAATCTACTTCAAGAGGAAGATGGACATCAAAGAGGCTCATTATGGAGTTTGATAGCCATTTGGGCAAGAAACTGCTCTTGCCTAGATTGATGCATAAACTGGACACAAAGAACCCGCAGAGAGAGGACTGCTGAACTTGCCTAAAGGTGAGATGGTCTTTCGGGGTTCCTGATTCATGAAAGAGTCTGTGAGACATTCTGAAGGACACAGCAGATAATGACTGACTGTCTTTAAAATTTCCTGCTTCATGAAAAAGTCTGCTGGATACTATGGGCCTGTAGGCCGAAGATGGATGCCCCAAAGGTCCAGAGGAACTTTAGGTGACCATCCAGGCAGTGAGATGTCTCTGTCATTTCTAGAGTTTTGGATTTCTTGTTTGCTTAGGTAATATTATAGCCTTCTGGAGTCTTTGATGGAGTTGAAGAATGGATAGTTATAGTTATAATTTTCCATTATTATGATAAAGATAAAATAGATATAAATATTGTAACTGTGATTCTTGCTTAATAACTGTTTTGCTATATGTAATTTTACTATGTTAAAGTTAAAGCCTTTCTTTTTTGTTTAAACAGAAAAAGGGTAAATGATAGAGAAGGGTCATCTTTCTATCTATTGTTTCATTGGTTAAGTAATAAAGAAACTGCTTGGCCTCTGATAGGACAGAAAATTAGGTAGGCAGAGTAGACAGAACAGAATGCTGGGAGAAAGAAGCTGAGTCAGGGAGTCACCATGATTCTCCCACTCCAGACAGATGCAGGTTAAGATCTTCCCTGGTAAGCCACCTTGTGGGCTACACAGATTATTGGAAATAGGTTAGATCAATATGTAAGAGCTAGCCAATAAGAGGCTGGAATTGATGGGCCAGGCAGTGTTTAAAAGAATACAGTTTACGTGTAATTATTTCGGGGTATAAGCTAGCCATGCGGGCGGCCTGGTGCCAGGGACATAGCCCCGCAGCTCGTATTACAATTTTCAACAAATTATGCTGGCATAACTGGATGTTAACATGTAGAAGAATGAAAAAAAAAAACAGATCAATACCTATCCCCATGCACAGAACTCAAGCTAAAATGGATTAAAGACCCTCAATATAAATTCAACCACACTGAACTTGATAGAAAAGAAAGTGGGAAGTAGTCTTCAAAGCATGAGCACAGGAGACCACTTTCTAAATAAAGCTCCAGTAGAACAGACACTGAGAGCAACAAAAAAATATATGGGACCTCTTGAAATTGAGAAGCATTTTCAAGTAGAGCAGAGGATACAGTCAATAAACCAAAAATGCAGCTCTCTGAACAAGAAAACAATCTTCACCAATCCCACATCAGAGGACTCATCTCCAAAATATAAAGAACTCAAGAAATTAAATATCAAAATATCAAATAATCCAATTTAAAAACTGGGTACAGATCTAAACAGAGAATTCTCAACAGAAGAATCTAAAATGGCCCAAAGGCACTTAAGAAAAGTTCAATATCCTTAGCCATCTGTGAAATGCAAATCAAAGCTACTCTGAGAGACCATCTTACACCTGTCAGAATGGCTAAGATCAAAACCACCAGTGAAAGCTTATGCTGTAAATGATTCAGAGTAAGGGGAACACTCCTCCATTGCTGGTGGGAATGCAAACTTTACAACCACTTTGGAAATCAGTATGGTGGTTTCTCAGAAAAGGGGGAATCAACCTACCTCAGGTCTCAGCAATACCCCTCTTAAGCATACTACAGGAATATTTGTTCAACTATGTTCATACCAACACTATTTGTAATATCCAAAACCTGGAAACAAACTAGATGACCCTCAACTGAAGAATGGATAAAGAAAAAAGGGTACATTTTCACAATGGAGTACTACTCAGTGGTAAAAAATTATGACATCTTGAAATTTGCATGCAAATGGATGGAACTAGAAAAAAAACCATCCTGAGAAAGTTAACCCAGATCCATAAAGATGAGCATAATATGTACTCACTCATAAGTGGAAACTAGTTGTAAAGCAAAGAATAATGATCCTATAGTCTGTAATCCCAGAGTAACTAAGTGCCAAGGAGAATCCTAAGAGAAACACACATAGGTGTCCCTGGTAAGGGGAAATAAACAGGATAGCCACAGAAAATCAGGAGCATGGGCATGGGGAGAGAAGGAAAGTCAGAAGGGGATGAAAATGGAGAAGGGGGGGTGGAGAACTAGAGGTACAGGATGCTCGAGATGGGGAGACGACAAAGACTGAGAACTAGGAAACTGATACCTTGACTGTGGGAGCCATTATGGGGCTAGCAAAAAATCTGGCACTTCCCAGGAATCCACCTACATCATGAAGTATTTGAAGATCACCTATCTATCTAATTATATATTTTTCAGCCTTGTAAACATACCTAACATTATTATTTGATTGCTATAGATGATTAACTACTAACATGCATTTTTAAATTATCCTAAACAGTTTGTAATAATAGCTTTCAAGGACTAGGACTTTATATTACATTTTTAAATGAGCTACAAAGGTACAATACCTTAAGCAAGAGTATAAATGTGTGTATAGTATAACAAAAACAACCTTAAATTTGTATCAATATGCAAAAACTCATACCAATGTGAAATATTTGAGATGGATAGTTACCTTAGCCACCGAAAGTTCAGTGTCAACTTCTCTTGCTTTTGAAAGCTTTCTTTATAACCATGGGTGAACTTAATTTGACCCTTAAAGGTCAAAATTATGCCTTCAACTATAGCTGCTTGTTTTCACAGCTATCATGTTGCATGCAGGTTTTCCTTCCTAATCTACAAGTCATATGAAAGTAGGTCTACTTTAATATCAGTTGGTGTTATCTATGTCTCCTGTGTTACATCCCATTAATATCCAACATAATATATTAGGTATTTTTACTGATGTTGTGACAAAATGCTGAATAAAAAAGTAACTTAAGGAAGGCACTGTTTAATTTCCATCAGAGTTTAAGAATTCTGGACTCACAGGGGCTCACAGAGTATGAATGTGCAACGAGGAAATGCACGGGACTGCCCTAGGCCTTTTGAAAATATATTATAGTTTTGTAGCTTGGTCTTCTTGTGGGACTCCTAACCATGGGAGCAGGAGCTGTCTATGATTCTTTTATTGACTTTTGGAACCCTATTCCTCATCCTTGGTTTTCTTTCCCAGCCTTTGTAGAATGGGAGGTGCCTTAGTCTTACTGCAACTTGATACGCCATGTTTTGTTGATATCCTTGGGATGTCCTACGCTTTCTGAAATATAACAGAGGAAAAGTAGATTGGGGGTGCAGGTGGTGGGGGTTGAGGGGATGGGAGGAAATAAGAGAAAGAAAACTATGATTGTGATATAAAATAAATAATAATGAAGAGTTTAGGGTGTCATGGCAGTGAAGGCATGGGGGCAGGAATGTGAGTCAGCTGGTCACATTGCATCTCTTGTCAGGTAGCAGAGAGGATGAATACTATGGTTCAGCTCACTGTCTTCTGTTTATTCAGATTGTACTGTCTACATTTAAGGTGGTTTTTTTTTACATCAATTGACTCAACCTAGAAACTTCCTGATAGACATACCCACATGTTTATATTTTAGATGACTCCAGGTGTAGGAGACAGCCATGATAGGCTAAATATGAACAGCTCACCCAAATGAAGTCCTTTATTCCAAACCATTATCACCTGCCAGAGTAAGACTCAGCCACTGATAAATTTAATAGAGGCCCAAGTCTCAGTAGTTTACCCCGAAGCAATACCTGGTTACAGGAAGAACCACAAACTGAGGTTACACAAGCACCACCCAAGAAGAGACCATCCAAAGGAAATGCCTAACATTCCAACCACTGTTGATAAGACAATCTGCCAGTGTAAATTCAGCAGGACACCCCTAGACAAATGTCAGCCAATCAGGGGTTCTGAACCTCAAAAACCCCTCACTCCCACCTATACTACTATTAAAACCCAATTCTAACTGAGCTCGGGGCTTTCCGTTTATTCCAATACTTTGGACATAGGGAGAAACCGAGTTTGCAAACGTGCATAAAATAAAGGCTCTTTTGCTTTTACCTTGCTTTTCTCCTTGTTGGCTTTGGGTTCTCTGATTTGGGCATAACACAGGCTCTGTCAAGTTGTACATAGTACATGTACAAAATAGTCACTTGGAAAATGCCTATTTCCATGTGATGGATAACAATTATGGGACATTTGGAAATAAGGGGCTCTTTCTTAGGAGATTAGCCACAATTTTGTATCAAGTCAACAAGATAAGATCTGGATTTAAAAACTGTTCAACTGATTATTATGATTATGAAATATCCATCTAAAGATCATTCTCTAGGGGCTTGGTTGCAAGTAGATGGCTTTTGAGAAGTGATTATATAATGATAACTCTGCCTTCATGGCTAAATTAATACATAGAAAGATATATACATGGTATGATGTCATTATTGGGAGATGGTAAAAGAATTTGGAGATGGATCCTAGTAGGTTAAAGTAGGCTTATGTGACTGTGTTTTTATTTGGGGTGAGGAGTATATACCTTGTTCCTTAATCTTGCCCCTGTTTCTTTCTACTAACCAGGAGATAAGCTTCATTTCTTTCCTACATGCCTTCTCCCATAATGTTCAGCCTTATCTCATTTGCAGTTACCCATGGAATAAAACCTTGGAAACTGACTCAAAATAAGTTTGTCTCCTTTTAAAACATTTCTCTAGGGTATTTGTCACAGAAGCAACAATAACAACACAAATCCTAAATCAAAGAGAATAATTTTCTACATTACAATAACAATTGTGACTTGTTGTTAAATGCTTCCAACTATCTACTTGGGACTCCCTCTGATGTTATTTCAAGCAGTGGGAAAAAGGAACCAAATCTGTGGTAGATGAGTAGGACTAATTCTTCATTTAAGACTGAGAAGTGGCTTAATATTTCTAACCAAGATATTCAATGACATGTTCAGAGGAAAATGAAGGGTTGTACATTTTAAAATTGTCCAACAGTTTATCAGTAGGCACAAAAAGGACATCACTGTCAGTGCTGCCTATTACTCTGCCACCTTAGTTTCTTCTGTCACAGGCTTGGATTCCTGCTGTTCATGAAAACTACTCAACACTTCTTGCTTGTTGGCAGCCTTCATGCAGCTATAACTGCCTTTTATCTCACGTATTCAAAATAGTTTCTTCACACGAAAGCTGCACCTAGCCTTCCATAAAGCAAGGCCAATTGTTTTTTTTTTTTTTTTCTTTTAAATACTGCTTGGCCCTTTAGCTCTAGCACTTACAGGCTAATTCTCACATCCCGATCACCCCATCTCTAATAATCTGTGAGAACCGGTCTTACCGGGAAGATTCTAGCCTAGTCCATCCTGGGTCGGAGCGTGTGTCTGCCCAGGAGCGGGGCATGGCATATCTCTGAGGCATCTGCTCCCGAGAGGAGAGCTGTCGAGTCTCTGACCTCACTTCCTCTTCCTCCCAGTGTTCTGATCTGTTTACTCCACATACCTATGTCCTAACCAATAAAATGGGCCAAGGCAGTTCCTTTATTAGCCAATGACCTTCCTCCATCATTTCCCCTTTTTCGGTTTAAACAAAAAAAAAAGGCTTTAACTTTAACATAGCAAAATTACATATAACAAAACAGTTATCAAGTAAAAGTTACAATAATCTTTATCATAACTAAGGAAAACTATAACTATAACTAACTATTCTTTTTTTTTTTCTTTTTCTTTTTTTATTGCGAAAAGAAGAAAAAAAAACATAAACAAAAAACAAGTTTCCACCTCCTCCCAGCCTCCCATTTCCCTTCCCCTCCTCCCACCCTTCTCCCCCTCCTCCCACCCTTCTCCCCCTCCCCCCACTCCTCTCCCCCTCCCTCTCCAGTCCACAGAGCAGTCCGGGTTCCCTGCCCTGTGTTAAGTCCTAGGTCCTCTCCGTCCATATCTAGGAAGGTGAACATCCAAACTGGCCAGGCTCCCACAAAGCCAGCACATTAAGTAGGATCAAAACCCCCTGCCATTGTCCTAAGCAAGGCCAATTGTAAAGACTTCTGTATCAAGTCTTTTTTTAAATAAAAAAATCAAATTTATCTATTTTGTAATATGATTTTTCATCTATGAATTTTTGTCAAGGAAGGCATGCCTCCATTCAGTTGAGAGGGACGAGAAGCTACCCAGACAACCTGGAGTTCATTCCAATAGGGTGCACAAAAGCTGATCTCCTTGGCCTCTCAGGATATTAATGTTTTCCTCTTCAAATGGAAGAGAATATCATCAACTTCAAAGCACTCTAGAGAAAGGAATTAAAAGGAGAAATTTTGGGATAAAAAAGAAATGACATAGAGAAAAATCTGATTCTTGATCTTGATTTTGATTGTCTCTGAGTCATCATGAACATCCAAAGCACAGGTGAGACAGATGGCTGGAAGGAATTGTGTGCTTTTTTTCATGACAAGTATTATAGTAAAAAAAAGATGTTTCTGTAAATTTTTGCTACAGCAAATACATTTCAGTCAATGAACCCAAAAAGATGCTTTATAGTTTTGATTTTAATGCTTTAGAAAAGCTTTTTGTTCAACCTAAGTTATTATTGCTTTGAAAGTGAATGGTCCTCTTGACTTACAAATACATGCATGTGTGTGTGTACTCATGCACATTTTGGTCTTGTTTGAAAGAAAATCTCTAAAGATCCTTTCTAAAATTGTCAAAAGCGGCAAGAGTAGTAAACAAGAGGCTTGCAACTCTAAAGACACGGATGTGCAGTTAAGGAGCTACAACCTGTTTTTAATTAGGATCTAGTCTGAAGAAGACGAGATTTGAGATATAATGGATACAGATATTCAGTAGCTGAGTCCAAGAAATACATGTGCGTAGATCACTATATTCAGAGTGGTAGATGTTTTAATGACCACAGGAGCAACAGGGAGTCATGATCAACTAACTACTAGGAGTGAGAATGGGGCTAGAAAAAGGGCTTTGAGGGAATGAGAGAAACTTGTAAAGCAGGGAACAGTTTGTGTAGGCTCTTATGGACTGAAAGAAAAGTTCACTGCATGGAAAAAGTAAGCACAATTATTTTAAGCAGAAAAGCATATCAGGGGAGAGGTATGTCAATAGAGAAAGACAATAGTTAGCTTTTCTAATATCAATGGCAATATTTAGAAGTCACATGACACTTTCAATTCTTATCAAAGTGGGACCACAATTTACAGTTCTTTCTATACAACGACAGGGATTTCCTGAGTTCCTTTGCAGAAGCTTTAGACGAATAAAATAAGGGGAAATAAAATTGATTTCAATGATATCTGCAAATGTAAAATGCTATATAAGTGTGTAATATTGCTCATTAAAAAGCATTAAATATTCTTCACCCTCATTATAAGCTAAGTTGTGAAAACAAAGCTGTCTTATTTCATTAAGAATAACCAACTGAGTCAACAATGTCAATAATCACCCTCTATCAACATGGCAGTAATTTGCTTGTCAGCCCTTTTAAGTTGTTAGCAAATTAGTTTGTTCAGCATGTGGTTGCAAGGATATGATGAAATGACAGGTTTTGGAATACCCTTTGCTTTTTAAGACTAGCTTTACATTGTTTAGAGCTTCAAGAATGAATGCCCTACGAAGTACTATATTCAGGTAGGAGCAAGTGAACTTATTGCACCAAATCTCTTTCAATTAAACACTCTCTTCTGTGTCAGAAAATGTCCTTAAATGGCCATATTGATGTCACCTATCACATCACAATCATACTGTCTTCCTTGATTAGACTTTTCTTAAAGTCTTTGGATTTAAGGACTGGTAAGCCTTTACAATAATCCTTTTTTAAACTCAATATAAGACTTTATTAAAGATTCATATTTGTCATGTTTTTAAAATTTAAATATCTTTAAAATACACATTTTTGTTCTATAACTTGAGATTTCTGTCTTGTTCTTAAAGTCATAACTGAAATAAACCATGTTGGCAAATAGGGAAAAAAATATAATTATTTAAATTTTTACATATATAACATATAAATTAATATGTAAGAGTTATGTCTAATTATATTAGCAAAAACTTTCAAAACCAATGTGAAAACATAAAATCACTTATAAATTTATTGTATGTGTCATAAACACATTTTTTAAGTCAATATTTTTCTTCGGTAAATCTTTTTTTACTTTAATTTATTAAAAACAATATCTTTTCTCATTTTAGATGCCAAACCCAATTCCTACTCCTTCCCCTCCTCCTGCTTCTTCCACCTTCCCCCCATACCCTTATCCCATCTCTATTTACTCCTCAGAGAGGGTAAGTCTTCCCATGGAAGTCAATAAATCTAGCACATTGCTTTGAGGCAGGACCAAGTCCCTCCCCACTATATCTAGGCTGGTCAAGGTATTCCTCCAGAGGTAATAGTTCCCAAAAAGCCAGAATAAGCAGCAGAGATAAATCCTGGTCCCACTGTCAGTGGCTCCACAGTCTTCCCTAATCATACAACTGTAACCCACATTTAGAAGGCCCAGTTTGGTCCTATGCTGGTTCTTTCCCTATTCAACCAGAGTTGGTAGGTTTCTATAGATCAGGTAACCTGTTTCAATTGGGTATTCCCATCATGGTCTTGACCTCTTTGCTCATTATTCTCACTCCTCCCTCTCTTCGACTGAACTTTGGGAGTGCAGCCCAATGCTCAACTGTGGTTCTCTGCATCTGTTTTCATCAGTTGCTGGATGTATGTTCCATGGATATTTAAGATAGTCATCAATCTGACTACAGGGCAAGGCCAGTGCAGGTACCATCTTCACTATTGCTTAGGGTCTTAGCTTGAGTCATCGTTGTAGATTCCTGGGAGTTTCTTTAGTGCCAGGTTTTTGCTAGCTCCATAATGACTCCCACAGTCAAAGTTATTTGCCCCCCCCCCATTTTGAGCATCCTGTACGTCTAGTTCTCCATCCCTCCCTTTCTCCCATTTTCCTCCCTTTCTGCCTTCCCTTCTCTCCCCACATTCATGCTCCCAATTTTCTCAGGATATTCTGTCTATTTCCCCTTCCCACAGACTTCTATGTATGTTTCTCTTAGGTTTCTCCTTGGTACTTAGTAACTCTGGGATCATGGACTATAGGTTCCTTATCTTTTGCTTTACAGCTAATATTCACCTATGAGTGGGTACATACCATGCTCATATATCTGGCTCTGGGTAACCTCACTCAGGATTTTTTTTTCTAGTTCCATCCATTTGCATGTGAATTTCAAGAAGTCATTTTTTTTACTTCTGTGTAGTATTTAATTGTGAACATGTACCCCTTTTTCTTTATCCATTCTTCATTTGAGGCTCACCTAGTTTGTTTCCAGGTTCTGGATATTACAAATAGTGTTGCTATGAACATAGTTGAACAAATGTACTCTTGAGCATCCTTTGGGTATATGCTCGAGTGGTATTGCTGGGTCTTGCAATAGGTTGATTCCCAATTGTCTGAGAAACTGCCGTACTGATTTCCAGAGTGGTTATACAAATTTGCATTTCCACCAGCAATGTAGGAATGATCCCCTGTAGTGGGAGCTGCAGGCTGCATTCCTGCCACCCGGCTCCTGGCCACTGGCTAGCTTATGCCCCAAAATAACAACACACAAACTGTATTCTTTTAAACACTGCTTGGCCCATTAGCTCTAGCCCTTACTGGCTAATTCTCATATCCCGATCAGCCCATCTCTAATAAACTGTGTAGCACCAGTCTTACCGGGAAAGATTCAGCATGTCTGACCTGGCGGCTTGCTTCATCACGTCTGCCCCAGAGAGCAAAGCTATTGATTCTGAGCTCACTTCCTCTTCCTCCCAGCATTCTGTTCTGTTTCCTCCACCTACCTAAAGGCTGGCCTATCAAATGGGCCAAGGCAGTTTCTTTATTAGCCAATGACCTTCCTCCATCAATCCCCTTACTCTGCATCCTCTCCAGCATAAGCTATCACTGGAGGTTTTGATCTTAGTCATTCTGACAAGTGTAAAATGGTCTCTCAGAGTCATTTTGATTTGCATTACCCAGATGGCTAAGAATGTTGAACATTTAAGTGTCTTTCAGCCATTTTAGATTCTTCTGGTGAGAATCCTCTGTTTATATCTGTACCCAATTTTCAAATTGGATTATTTGATACTTTGATTTTTAATTTCTTGAGTTCTTTATGTATTTTTGAGACCTGGTGTGAGAAGTCCTTCTTTATATGTGTTGCTTTTATTGGTTTATGAATAAAGAAACTGTCTTGGGCCTATGCAGGGCAGAATAGAGGGGTTCCCTGCCCTCTCTTAAGGAGGAAGGGGGAGGGAGGAGGAGGAGTGGGGGAGCATGAGGGAAATGGGAGGAGGGGAGGAAGTGTATATTTTTGAATAGAAAAATTAAAAACAAAAAAAAACAAAAAAGAATACAGGTAGACAGGGAAAACTAAACTGAATGCTGGGAGAAAGAATGCAGAGTCAGGGATGTGCCATGGAGCCACCAGAGGAGAAAGACGCAAGCCATCAGTAGGAACCTTGCCGGTAGGCCATAAACCTCATGATAAAGTATAAAATAATAGAAATGGGTTAACCAAAGATAAAAGAGCTAGCTGGCAATATGCTTAAGTGATTGGCCAAGCAGTGATTTACATAATTTAGTTTGTGAGTGATTACTCTGGGAGACTGGATGACTGGGAAACAAACAAGAGGCCTCCTATAACTGAGATCAGTCTTCTGATATTGAAATGATGAAGATATTTTTCCCATTCAGTACAATGCCATTTTGTCTTATTGACTGTGTCCTTTGCTTTATAGAAGCTTCTCAGTTTTAGCATGTCCCATTTGTTTATTATTATTCTCAGTGTCTGTGCTACTGGGGCTTTATTTAGGTTGTGGTCCCATGCAGTGAAGACTACTTCACACTTTCTCTTCTATCAGGTTCAGTGTGGTTGGATTTATATTGAGGCCTTTAGTCCATTTTAAGCTGAGTTTTGTACATGGAGATGGGTAGGGACCTATTTTCATTCTTCTGTATGTTGACATCCAGTTATGCCAGCCCCATTTGTTGAAGATGCTTACTTTTTTCCACTGTATAATTTTAACTTCTTTGTCAAAATCAGGTGTTTGTAGGTGCATGGATCAATATCTGGGTCTTTGATTCGATACCATTGGTCAGCCTGTCTCTTTTTATGCCAATAACAAGCTGTTTTAATTACTATAGCTTGATAATAGAGCTTGCTTCCAGGGTTGGTGAAGCCTCCAAAAGCTCCTTTATTGAATAGGATTGTTTTGGCTACCCTGTTTTTTGTTTTTGTTTTTTTTTCTTCTGAAATTGTGTATTCTTTTTTCAATGTCTGTGATAAATTGTGTTTTAATTTTGATGGGGATTGCATTGAATCTGTAGATTGCTTTTGGTAGGATTGCCATTTTTATTATGTTGATCCTACCAAGAAAGAGCATGGGATATCTTTCCATTTTCTGATATCTTCTTCAATTTCTTACTTTAAAGGCTTAAAGTTCTTATTGAACAGGTCTTTTACGTCTATGGTTAGTGTTACCTCAAGATATTTTATGTTATTTGTGGCTATTGTGAAGGGTGATGTTTCTCTGATTTCTTTCTCAGCTTCTTTATCATTTGTATATAGGAGGTTATTGTATTTTCTGAGTTGACCTTGTATCCTGCAACATTACTGAAGGTGTTTATCAGCTGTAGGAGTTTCCTGGTAGAATTCTTGGGGTCACTTATGTACACTATCATATCATCTGCAAACAGTGAAAGCTTGACTTCTTCCTTTCCAATTTGTATCCCCTTGTTCTACTTCTGTTGTCATATTGATCCAGCTAAAACTTCAAGAACTATATTAACAAGATATGGAGAGAGTGGACAGCTTTATCTTCTTCCTGATTTTAGTGGAAATGCTTTGAGTTTCTCTCTAATTTGATGTTGGCTGTCAGCTTGCTGTATATTGCTTTTATTATACTTAGATGTGTTCCTTGTATCCCTGATCTCCCCAAGACCTTTATCATTTAGGTGTGTTGGATTTTGCAGAATGCTTTTTGAGCATCTAATGAGATGATCATATGGTTTTCTTTTAGTTTATTTATATGGTGGATTACGTTGATAGATTTTCATATGTTCAGCCATCCCCAAATCTCTGGAATAAAGCTGACTTGAACATGGTGGATGATTTTTTTAATATGTTCTCAGATTCTATTTGCCAATATTTTATTGAGTATTTTTGCATCAATGTTCGTGAGTGACATTGGCCTGTAATTCTATTTCTTGGTTGAGTCTTTGTGTGGTTTTGGTATCAGAGTAACTGTAGCCTCATTAAAATGGTGCTCGAAAGGATCAAAAGATGCACTGACGTACAAATTTACCTTAAAATGTGGGTAATAGGATCTTCCTTGGTCCTTCATATTTTGTCTCATATCATGATTACAGTTTACTGGTCTCTGTCTACAGACAAAGATCAGTGACAAGATGAAATATCATTATATTTTAAAGACCTTGATATTAAAAATGTCATCTTAATTTAACTCCTTTGATAGTTTTGAGTACTGTGAAATTTTGAGAGAACTGTAAGCCAAGAAAATAGATCACAATGACCAGGATCATATAATGAGAGATGCCTGAGACACCAGCATTTTAAATAATCTTTGATTGATCAGAATCTCCCTTGGATAGGACAGAAATCTATAATTTCACTTAGTCATCACATGCACCACTTTAATGAGCCCCATAGTATTCGGTTCTATCCTAGACAGAAATCCTGTATGCTATGTGATCATGATGCATGTTTATGCAAAGAAAATTCTTTACTCACAATCAGGAAATAAGCTTTGACATGAATTTCTATTACTTAGTCTAGACCATGTCTCTTTTCAGAAATTCATGTATTTCCAACAAAGATGACATTAGGAGTTTCACAATTAACAGTAAAGTGCTGTATTATATGGTGGAATCAATTTATTGGAGATGAAGGAATTTGGCCTATAGAGTTTCCGGAGATTTATGAAAAGAATTTAACCAATTTCTGATAATGAAGAAATTAGAAACCCCACCTATAGAGAAACAAAGGTCAAAATGAAACAAAGGAAGAGAGAGAGAGAGAGAGAGAGAGAGAGAGAGAAGGAAATCAAGAAAAACAAAGAATAGAGCACTGAATTACCTATTATAAAGTAATGACTTCCAAAGCCCTAATAAAACCCCAGATTGCTGACCAACAACTCATGCTGCTTCTCACAACTGCCAAGATCATAGAAAATGTCAAGCAGTTGAAGAGATTGATTCCAGTGCGGAAGTTAGGAAGAAATATTTCATAAGGATCTATAAACAGGAAGCAAAATTTCCCTTTGAGTAAAACCACTCAGAAGTAGTAAATTTGAGTTCCAAGGTGAAACAGTAGAGTGTTCCGAAATCCTTTTGACATCTGCATGCACAAAATTGTAACCAGCAACCTTTGGCATGCTGACTGAAGAACTGGATCCCGTGTCTCTCTGTGTGTAACTACACATATGAAAAAGAGTTTTCATAAAGAAATGGATGGTAGATTTTAAAAGTAAAATCGTAGTGGGGAAAATAATAGGCTCCAAAACAAGCCAACAGGATTACAGTTAGTTACTGACAAAAGATATTAACACACATTACCCTACTAATACTATTCAAGTTGTACCGTATTTCTAAGGCCATTGACAACTGGGACCTTGAACGAACAGACAAAAAAATTTGCATGTCCATAGTTTAATTATTTAAACAACGTATTTTATGGCAAAACCCAGAATTCATCAAAAGTCATATATTTAATGTTAATTCTAATTAGAACAAGCATTGCATTTTATATGCTTCCAAATTATACATGAGAAAAGTCAGCATAAGTGTCCTCCCTTATCATAATTATCTGTTTCTAATTTCAATTTTGGCCATGACTTTGTACTCAGTGATGTAAATGTAACTGTTCCTGTCAGATGAAGATTAATTTGATTTAAGCTTTCTTTGTTCTAATTATATATTCTATTTCTGCTCACTATGCAAGTTTCTTTCTAAGCCATATCTGTATTTTATCACAAAAATGGAGAATTTCTTTGGTATTTAAAAGACTCCTCGCAAAAAAAAAAAAATTCTTTTTGGCACCATTATGACAACTTTCATTATGCCTATGCCAATGGATTTCTCATCTGACTATTCTACAGATTAATGCAATTACTGTTTGAATAAAAATAACCACACTTTTCTCCAATGAAATCTCTATAAGTCATTGCTCTAAATACTCTCTCTGCTCTCAGGAAAACATCATCATTGTTAGTTCATTTCTTGAATAAATTCTGTGGTTTTATATGACTTCTTCCATATATTCACAATGGATAAAACAATACATACAAACAAATTTAACCAATTGTTACCTTTAAAAATCAAATAATAATATAAAATGATAAAAATTAGTAATCATACAAAAATATGATATAACTAAATATTTTAGCTATTGTCACAAGTATAACTATGCATAATTCTATCCAGTCAATTGCTTCTGATGTCAGAGCAAACCCATGAAGTATTTTGAAGGCATAAAATTCATTTTATACATAAGTAAGCAGAGCCAAAAGAGTGTTATTATGTGTAAAACTGTGGTCATTTCACATGTTTATTCTAAGATCACAGATAGATAACATAGGAAAATTTCAATGCTGACAATTAACACTGAAGTCCTCTCTTGTTCAACAGAGTGTTTGGCAGCTATAATTCTGATATTCAATGTCAGTTTAACTACCACAGGAATATTATCAATCCAACCAATTTATGTATTCTAAAGAAGTAACTTGATATCTTGAGATAAGCTGTATAAAGTATTTTTCATGCCAACAGACTATTCAGCATACTCAGGATATTTTGAAACAGCTGCAAGTGTTCAAGTAGATGGAAGAGCATTTCACCCTTTTACACATAGAACATTTCTAATTTGTCTTAGTGACTTAGCTTTTTCTTAATAAAGCTTGTCAATTCACTGTCTCCTAACCCATTGAGTCTGTCCAGGTTTGAGCATGAAACTGACAATACATGTTTTTTCAAAGTCCATTTTCCTATAGATATTTGACAATGCCTGAAGGCCAACATTTTTTCCCCTGAGAATTCACTGAGCTAGACACTGATGGAAAGTTGAAATTTTGTGATTTCTGTCAGTCTATGATATCTTTACTTTTTAAGCTGCTTTATGTAATCAGGTTGTACAGGCAGGCATCAAAGTCCTTTGAGAGGAGGCCTGTAGAAAAGTGCACACTAGCTTTATTCAGTCCTGTTTCACAGGCTTCAAAGGGTGTGTGACTGCTTTCATTGAAACCTAACTATTGTTTCTTCTATAGTTTATCTATTAAACCTGGCATAATAGATATTAGCTTGGGGGTGGATTCTTCCAGCCTGATGAAAATTCCAACTATGGCAGGGATATTGGAACAAGAAATGAACAAACCGCTCTGTTTTGATATATTGTTTTTTAACTTAAAAGATTGTTTGCTATTACAAAATCAGTAAAAGCAGCTGTGGGCCAGATATAGTTAGAAAAATGAATAAACTCCTTCGGGTGAATTTTCAATTTTCTAACCTAACTGTGGCTCATAGCAAAAGGATCAGAAAAGCATATTTAATACATATCAGAGACATTGCAACTGCCATTAGTCAGTTACTTCAAAGTTTCTTTTCTAGCATGTTCAATAAGTTGACAAAATTAGTGAATTCATTTGGCCTAGCAATGATTTTCTTTAATCCCTGGCTGAATGTGGCTGAGGTTTCACAGACATAGTTCAGGCAGGCATTCTCATAATCACAGTATGCTGCTGAAGTGAAGTGAGACACACAACTGATTCTATTGAAGCTATTTGCATCTACTTATGATGAAGATAAAGAGATCAGGAGCATTTCCACCCACAAAATAATCCCTAGGACAACATAATGATACTTCTAACTTCAACACAAAAGAAAGGTGCTCTCATCCCACTTTTATTGCTGTGACTTGGATCAACACTGTCCTCTTAAAGTGCATTTTGTGGTCACAATAGTGTGACTTGAGAGAACTATGTCAGCAAATATCCCATTATGAAATGTTTACCTCTTTGGAATACCTTGGACATCCATGGCTGAGCTAAATTTCCATACCTCAGTAAAAATACATGAACTTACTTCACAATTTTATTGGAGTTTTTCTGGTCAAATTAATTTTTTAATTTGGAAAAATACAAATATTTTTCAGAACCCATAATATGAATAATTGAGCACAGAGCAAGAACTTTCTTAAAACTGAGTAGTTTATGACTTTGTAAACATTTTTCAAGGGCCATTCCAAACTAAACAGATGACTTCTTCATGGTAATGAAGTTTGTCATTATCAAGGCCTCTTTCAAATGCCAAACCCAATGTTATCTGATAGAGAATGGAAATACTTTGTAACAAACATTTCAATATGACATTTAAACTTTCAGAAAAGTAAAGTTTCAAAAGTCATACTCCTCAGTGCTGTCATGATGTTTGGATGTTGGCTGAAATTTCTTAATTTCCACACTGACCAAGGATTTTTATGTAGTAAGAAGGATCTAAATGTAGTAAGGAGGTATTCAAGAGTTATATATTTGTCATTCGTTCATTATGTGTATGTATTTCCTATTCAAGTTTGGTTACTATCTGAAGTATATCTTACTATCATATGTAAGACTTGTATCCTGTATGAACCCTCTAAATACTCTGTGTCACATAAATCTACCCATCCTCAGAGTGAAGATTTCCTTAAAAACATGATCCATTTATTTTATTTTTATATTCCAAACTATGATTTTGGTTAAAATACTTGGGTGAGTTTCTCTATTATTCAGACATGATGGATTAAGACTCAGACTTTTTACCATTGAGGTATAATTCAATTCTCAAACTTCCTTTTTCTGTTTCAAACAAGTTGATTATTTGCTGATTACATGGGATACCAATAACCACTATTAGATGAAACATTCTTATCTTGAATTCATCAAATTCAGAATTTTCATACTTCGTCATTAAAGAAGACAGGAAATTTAGCTGTTGTATATGAGATCATTAACACAGCTAGCTATGTATATAGCTGTTGTGTATGAGAGCACTAACACAGCTATGTATATGTATGTTGTATATGAGATAACTAATACAGCTATGTATATGTATGTTGTATATGAGATCACTAATACAGCTATGTATATGTGTGTTGTATATGAGATCACTAACACAGCTCACTGCATCAATTTACTAGCTGCTCTTACACCAACTTTAGTCAGCTCCCTTCTTCAACCAAGACAGATAATTGAAGGTTAGCTCATATACAGCACAGCTAATATTTTGTGATAAGCACACAATTCCACGTGATCCCAACTAACACTTCATGGGAGCACTATTATGCCCATTTCACAGGTAGTGAAAATTAGGATAGCATAGAGAAACCTTGTCTTGAAAACCAAACAAAAAATCCTTCACAAGTGGAATGATACACTGCCTGGGTATAATAAAGTCAGGCCATTATATTATAAAGTCTGTTTTATTCCAACTATATATCCTATATTACTCCTCAGTAATATAGGAGAGGCCTTTTCCCCATCAAAGTCAAGCTTATATCAAGCATATAAGAAATCAGTACCTGTAAATATTAAAACTGGCTATTTGTGCTCACTGATTTTCCTTAAGACCGAATGGCACAGATAGTCAACTGCGTATTTCTTTCAGGGATGGATTTGAGTGTTGCAAGTGAAATATAGGAAACATCGTATGTGATAGCTTAGTAGACAGAAGTAGGGGTAGATAGTCAAACATGTAGATACTCAATAATTCATTGTGTGATAATTTCAATGATATTTAGATAATCCAGTGATAGTAAACAATCCCATATATGTCTTGTACTAATTATCTTTGTCAATTTACTATAGCATCTGAGAGGAAAGCCTCAATTGAGGAATTGCCTAGGTCATATTCTCCTATGTGCATGTCTGTGAAAACTTGTTTGCTGTTAATTGAGAGAAAAGGCCCTGTCTACTATGGCTAACAGCAGTTCTTGTACAGGTTATATATGAAAGCTAGCAAATCATGAGCCTATAAATAAGTCAACAAGCAGTATTTTGCCCCCAGATTCATGACTTGACTTCCTCCTTCAATGGAGGATCTTGACGTAGAAGTGCAAGCCATGTAAACCCTTTCATCCCCAAGTTGCACTTGGTCAGAATGTTTTAACAGAGCAGAAGAGAGTAGACTAGAGCTTGCCACTGTCTGGGAACTGTAATGTTATGATCTCATCTAAGAGAACTTGGAGATAGTCAATGACATTTTTAAGGGGGAAGGGGTGATTTGGAACATACAGGTAAATATCTGACAATACCTGATTCCAACTTAGTACAGAACCTATCTCCCCACTCCCATGTTTGTGATTCAAGGTAACCTGAGAAGGGATTACTCTACTATTTTGTTGAGAGGAAAAAACACAAGGTGATTCAGAAGTAGGTGGCCAGAGTTAAGGCTCTGATTAAGGAATGCTGCAAAAAAATGATTTTCTGTAATTGAATATCTTAATTAAGCACAAACACTCAACTGTGTAAATATCACAGGGATTTGGAAACATAAGCTGATAAAAGATAGGGTTGATCTGTAAGAAGGAAAGAACTGGGGAGTTGCTTGTTTCAGTGTAGGTAATTCTTATACTGATATAGTAAGCAAAATAGAAAGGAAGTTCCCAATAATACTTCATTTATTTAACTCTGAAACCCACTAAACAACTGGAAAAGCAATCATTTTTGCAACTAATATAAAAAGTGTCTTCTATGAGAACAGGATTCCAACAGGCATGCTCATGTTTTTATCCATTTTGTCCATAGGTCACACAGGTGTTATGGATAAAAGCTTTAGTATTTATCTCACTGTAATACATTGTATATTTATATTAAATTTCCTTATAGAGTGAGTACATGTGATAATTGTCTTTCTGTGTCTGGGTTACCTCACTCAAAATAATTTTTTCTTGCTCCATCCATTTTCCTGCAAAATTCAAGATGTCGTTATTTTTTTCTGCTATGTAGTACTCCATTGTATAAATGTACCACATTTTCCTTATCCATTTGATGGCCGAGGGACATTTAGGTTGTTTTTAAACATAAAGCAAAGAAAACCAGCCTACAAACCACAAAAACAGAGAAATTTGACAACAATGAGGACACTAAGAGAGACTTACATAGATCTAATCTACATGGGAAGTAAAAAAAGACAAGATCTCCTGAGTAAATTGGGAGCATGTGGAACTTGGGGGATGGTTGAAGGAGGGAGGGGAGAGGTTGGGAGGGGATCAGAGAAAAATGTAGAGCTCAATAAAAAAAAATTCCTAATATATGTTGGACTTCTGGAATGCAGGAATTATGGTAGTATTTATCTTATGGTCTCTAACTAAAATTGAACTGAATAGTCAATCAATTGGAAATAGAAGGCTATAAATCATAAGAAGATATATTTTTAGCAGTTTATACAACTGTATCCAACACTGATTAATTGTTCACCTACTGTACACATAATCACTACCCAAGCAGCGAATGGATTCTATGCAGAGATTTATTCTGTTAGTATAGTGAGAGATAATAGGTAACACTACAAGAAGAAAAAAATAAAGATATAATTCCCTCCACTAGTTGTATCAAAGGCCAAATATTTGAATCCATAAACAGCAGTTGGGTTTGTAGATCTAATAAATAAATCTTCCTTCTTGTTTATACCTTCTTCTACTACCACTGTTGTTTGTCATTTAGGGATTTCTGGTCTTCTTCAGTGATATCTAAATTCTGTCTTTTGAAGAATTTATTTTAGACTGAGAGATACAAAACTCAGAAAAGAAAGAACATTAAGTTTCTCTGAACTTACGGTGCCAAGTAAAGGTATCCAGGTATGTAGATTGTTAAATATATGATTACATATATTTGTGCAATTTTTAAATCCCAAGGCACAATTTTGATAGTTTTTGTTATATAGAAATAACTGAAAAGTAACTATCAATTCATGTATCCTAGAAAAACACTTATAGATATGTGGAAGTGTAAATCAATGCCTTGGAGTTCCTTAGGATTGTAACAAGCCAACCAAAATATAGATAATTAAATGTTTAATTGATGGCAATTAAGAAGAGAAAAAAACCTGTTATTTAGCATGGCTATTTTTGTGTATTATGTATTATATACAACTTAAAAGGATATATTATATAACTGATGTGTACCAGACATTATTTTCTCATAAAAGGATTGAGAATATAGCATTACCAGTTTTGTTGATTTTGTAAGCTTATACTTGTGTGTTCTTCTTTTCTGGTTTATTCCTAATAATAGTCAGAACTTACTACATCATAAAACCTTGATCCAAGGCAATCTACTTCCACATATTTCATTGTACCATTATATACAAAAGATTACATAAATATAAGAAGATTGCAGTCTGAATTTTGAAAGTCTTATCTAGACATATGTCATAAGATTGGAAGACTATTATTTAGGCAGATGGAGTTGAAAAGCTGTTAGGAGGCTAAATGACAGACCAGGTAGCATTATTTTTACTGAATGTGGAGATAAATGAATGAAATTAGACATCATGATCACGTCATGTCAGTTGTTAGGATTTATAGTAAACTTTTCAGTTAAGGACATTTGCTGACTTCTTCACATCAACTTATCTTGTCAAATCAGTGATGAATATTGACCTGTGCTACTCAGTAAAGTGCAGACTATTTATTAAAACTGTAGGAAATCAAGACAATTGCAACATAATCTCCTCTCAAAAGATGTTAAGTGGGTGTTTTGCCACTCCACTGCAAAATTAGGAACTACGACATGAAAAATGTGTCAGAATAAGCTTAATGAGATAAATGAAGATGCACCAAAGCATGTCAGACAAGATTTATATTTTTAAAAATCAACTAGGACGTATTATCTGTTCCATAGTAGTCCATTTGGGTTATTGCTTCTAAGGATTACTCCAGTGAGATATATAGATAAAGATATATATATATATATATATATATATAGAGAGAGAGAGAGAGAGAGAGAGAGAAATAGAGATAGAGATATGTGTGTATGTATATATGTATATGTATATATACACATTAAAAATTTACTGCACATTATATAATTTTCTCACTAAATCCACAAACTTAAAAAAAATAGCCTCAGAAATACTAGAGCAGTCTCAAGCACAGATTATTTCAGGAGAATTGAAACTCAACAATACCCAGAGGCAGCTACTTTTGTGAAACAAGAAGTAAAGAAAATCTTTCATGGATTTTATTTAAGAAAAAAAATCAACAAGTTATGCATACTATAAAAATGTGGGGTTGAGTGATTCTGGTATGACTTCATTTCATTTAATCCTGTTTTCTTTTCCATAGCCAAACAGCAACATCATCACATCATGCAAAGATCTTATATAGAACTTACAATGCAGTAAACTCTACAAATAACTGTTCACATCCACTCTACCTTGACCTCAGCATCCATGCACAGGGGATGGTGTGTCTCAGGAAAGGGGGAGAATAATCAGTAATATGACATTGTGAGGGATTTAATATTGTTAAGGTGGCATTTTAAGGAATGTGATTGATGTCGAAAACTGCTTCTAGTCAATAAAGGAATCATTGTGAAGTTCCTGGAAGAATGTCAAATAGTGTACTTAAGAAGACAATTAAAACAGTATAATGTCAAAGCTATAATTAGAAACATATCCTTGCAAGTAATATATAATTTTCAATGCAGTTCAAAGAAATCATGAATTTCTGCCAGCATTCATTAGGATCTTTACCAGATAACATTACCATATTGAAGATATGGTATTATCTTCCACAAAGGCTAAATTTTAAAAAAAGCCAATGCCTCAAAAAAGATATGTTCTTACAACACTCTTTAGATTATCACCTAGAATAATTAAATGAGGGATGTGCGGCGACTGATTTAATATTAATACAACCATGGCATTCTTTTACTTGAAATCCAGTTTTTAAAATCTGGATGCTATGTAAGAATACAAATAGATGTGCAGAATACATAGTTGGACAATTAACATGTTGTTTAGTTACCCAGTGACTTGGATAACATGCTCCTTTTCCATCCCATCTTCATTTTTCTCTCTTCTGTTCTTGTTAAAAGCATTGAGAGAGTAAATGGAAATAAGAATAATTGGCTTGCTCTGTTGTCAGAAGGAGTTATGAGAAATAGAAAAGGAAGAGTATGATATTTCTGACAGTGGAAATAACACACTGCTACAGATGAAATGTTTGCATGCACAGATTTAGATGTGAAAAATCCTGATATCAGAGGTGATGTTCACAGGAAGTGGGGCCATTAGAAGGTGATCATTATTTCATGAGTGCAGAGACTCTCTGAATGGACCTACTGATGAAAGAAAAACCCTAGAAATATGATTTGTCTTTTCCATTATGCAACAAAACAGTGAGAATACTCCAACTTTGAGTAAGGATGGTCACACTTAGCACACATCAAGTCTCCACACACTACAAATTGAAAGTTCCAGTCTCCTGACCTGTGGGAACTGCTATAAATGACCTTTAATGATATGTTGTTATAGTAGCTTAACTACACTAAGCTAATTTGCATAGATATTGAACAGCATGTGTCAGTAGAAGCAAACAACTAGATTATTTAGGAAGAACCCCAAAGACCTAGTTAAAAAAATATGAGGTATTTTATTACCCCATCAAAAAGTTTAAATTACATTTATTGGTGTGTGTGTGTGTGTGTGTGTGTGTGTGTGTGTGTGTGTGTGAATGCACAAGCAGATTAGACTACAGCTCACAGGGCTGGTCCCTCTTTTCACCATGCAGATTTCTGAAATCAAAATCAAGTTGTTAAACTGAGTGGGAAGTAGCTACAATTACTTGAGCCATTTTGCCAGCATAGTGCTACTTTTTAAAAAAAATCTGCTTTGTTTTTTGTTATTTGAGACAAGGTTTCTTTTTCTTTATGTAAGGTAGTCCTGGAATTACCTCTGTAGACAAGGCTGGCCTTGAACTCACAGAGGCTGGTCTGTGTCTGCCTTCTGAGTGCTGGGACTAAAGGCATGTACCACCACCATCCAGCCTGTAGTAATTTTTTAAAGCACTTTATATTTGGTGACCCCAGATAAGATGGGTCCTAGAAGCATAATATTCCCAAACCTAACAGTACACAGATGATACTCAAGGTAGTTATCCCCAGAACACAATCTCTATCATAGAGACTGTTAAGTATACCTTATGCTTAATGCATTTTTGACTCTGGGAATGCCATCCTAGCCTCACATTCTTTGTCATGATCAACAAGATGTCATAAAATTGTTCAGAATTAATTTATATGACCTGCTAATCCCAATCTGCTCTAAATTGGCCTAGAATTATGGATAGAACATATACATATGTACATTTGAGTATACATTCACACAAACACACACTCACTCACATACACACATACCAGAATAAAGCTATTGAACTTGATATATAACTTTAAATTTCATTTTCTCTGCCCATTGCAACCCACATCCAGCATCATGAACTAGCCAGAAAAGTGATTAAATCAAGTCAGTAACCTTACCTCAGTGTTGGCATGACTAAAACTTCCCTAGAGATACTGGCTCCTTCCTTGAAATGTTATATAATAAAGGCAAGGAATTATGCTGTACTGCAAACACTGGCTTCTTTAGGTGCTTTTAAAGGTACTTTTTATAAGTGGAAGTATTTGGAAAAAAGAAAAATATTATGTTCAGCTCATAGAATGAAAGCAAACTCCTTCATTTGCCATCAAATGAAAAGTTGATGGCATGCCTTTCTTATTGTGGCAGCCTGGTAGATATACAGAATTTCTAGCTGCTCATGGGGATGCTGATTAAGACATGATATGGCCATTATGAATGACAATGCAAGATATTGTGTGATGTGTGACATAACAGCAAGTGTTAATAAGACTAACCACTCTTGTTTACGGCATACAAGATTCTGTGCTCAGATCTTTACTGTCTCATTTTAAGCTCTTACAACCACCCTATAAGGAACTATAATTTTTTCCAGGTTACAAATAAGGAAACAGGGACTTACAAATGTTCATCGGTTTTATTGAATTTACCTAGCAAATACCTTATAGAATTCAGTTTTCAATCCAAATCTGGCACAGAGGACAGCTAGATGTGCAAAAAGGGATTCTAGAAAAATGACAAAAGTTGAAATGCCTGGTTAAGTGACTACAGCTTTGACAATGAATAAATCTGATTGCTAACAATGACAAAAGTTAAAACACTGAAAAACTGATCCCTTAGAATATGGACAGTAAAGAAATACACAGCACAGCATAGATCAAGGGGAAGAATGTGTGCTGTGTGAATTCAGTGCCATGGAAAGATCATCAAAATGAATAGTGTCACATGCTATCTCCTGGAAAGGAAATCAAGAAAAGATGAGGTCTGACAAAGAATCATTGCTTAGGAGATCCACTGGTCAATGTTAAGATGTAGGGATTTAATGTGATAGTGGAGTAACACATTGGAAATTAGAGAAAAGAAGCATCAGTGGTGAAGGTAGGAAGGTAAAAGACCCTTGTTCAAATTCCACATGATGCCTTCATTACATTGCCACTAATTAGCTGGTATCCTTAGCCTCGTTGCCCTCATTGCAATGCTAACTCTTTTACATGCCCTTTGAGGAGACAGGAAGAATCATTATACTTTATTAGAGCTTCTCCGGTCTATCTAACGGAGACTGCAGTACCTGTTTGACCACTTTTAGAATGAGGACTTTTGCTACCACACTGTTGTTCCAGCACAAACCTCACAGTCTGATTACCAATAGTATAAATAGTCATCTTGGCCTTAAGAATTATTTTCTTTATGATAGATGTATTGGTATTAATAAAATTTGAATTTGTGGATTAAGTTATATTCTACAAAGGGTTCAAAAATTATGTAGTAAAAATCTAAAAGGAGAAGAGCTACATTTTGAGAAGAAGGTGTTTAATGGCAGTGGGAAAAAAGATATCAGAGAAGAATATGTGGGTGAATATGATCAAAATATATTACACACGTATATGAAATTGTCAAGGAATAAATAAAAATGGTTTTTAGAAGGTAAGCTGGAAAGCCAAGATAGGTTTCATTAGTTTGAGTAAAGCTCAGTCACTGTAATGACTATATTTTGAGTAAGCTCAGAAGTGGAAAGCCAAAACAATAGCACTTCTACTTAGGAAAACAGAGATGAAGATATATTGGGATCTGTGCTGTGTAAGAGGGTCTCTCTTCTTAAAACTCTGTCAAGTACAGATTTTATAGTTCCTCTGACAGGTAGAACCAAAAAGAGAGAATTTTTCCAAGCCTAAAGGTTATTATTCTTGGCAACAAAGAATCTTGAAATTAATGAGCTGTCTACTTGAGATCTACCATTAAAAATGTATATGAGAAAACCAGTCTATGCAAACTCCATTCCTCAACCAGTAAACACTATCCTGGGAGTTAACTCAGCATTTAACAAAAGTTCCATTAACTCTTGCAAACCACCGTCATCTTAGTCAGTTGTGAAAGATGAATTGGTTCCACCCTCTCCCCACGGTGGCCGGCAAAGAGTAAGCACTTTTCCAGGAATGAACACTGTTGTTCCCAACGATCTTTTTATTTCGTCACTGGAGTGATTTCTGTGACTTTGAAAATCAAGATAGGTCCTGCCTGAAGCAGAGCATGGCACCCACAATCTGCAAAGGATAGGTAAATGCCCATGATTATTAGTACCACACTCATTGCTTATATTGGAAAATGAGTAAATGCTAATGAAATTGCTTTTATAGGCTGACATTCATGGGTGGCAGAAAGGGACATTAGAGAATGACTGCAATATTTGCTCTTCAGAGTATTTAAACTTCTAGCCAAGCTCAGTGGCAAAATGTACACGTAGATCACCCACTAACACACTCACATCATCACCTAAGTTGTAAAGGTCGCTGAGCACTTGTTAACCTTGAGGGAGATTTTTTTTTAAAAAAAAAAAAAAACTTTTTATTTTTCTCCAACAACACTCCAAGCTTCTTGTAAATCATATTCGTAAACTTAAGCATTAATTTACATACTTAATTTCTGACAGACTGACAACAAGCCTGCTCCTCTCTTAGTGTAAAGTGAGAAGTCACTTGTTATTCAGTGTATCCGTTTCAGTGGTGGTGCCGCTAACGGTATTTTATATAATGTGCTATCTGCAGAAAGGCAGATAAGAATTTGATTTAACATCCAATTAAAAGCCGTCATTGAAAAATTACTTCAAATAAGCCTTTTATTTCCTTTAATCAGTCTTCAATTCAACACTTCCTTGGACCTACTGAACCAAGCATCAGGACTCATGAATTTTGATTAAAAAATTTGAGCCCATTTCTAACTTAAGCAGATTTTTTTGTTGCACTGTTTGATAGAAATTTGATAAATCTATGAATCCTAGCCAGCATCATTTATCATCTTTTTTTCCGCAAGACTGGCCTATTAAACCTAGGCAGTAAATTATGAGAGAACCAGCAAACCAAAACTTTTCAGCCCGTTACTGAAGAAGAGATATAATCACTTGCATTGAACCATATAATTATAGTAGAATATGAAGCTCTGAACCATTAGGTCCTGTTTGGAATATGTAATATGTAATATGGAATGCCCATACTTTGAGAGCCTAAAAGATTCTAGCTGATCTAATACAGCTCACTATAGCATCATATTAAAGTGTTTGTTATTAATGAAAATAACAGAAAGGAAAAAAAAGTAAAATAAAACAAAACCCTAAATGCTTGTAAACAAGAAACCTGAAAAATGACTGTGGCTTTTAAAAGGCAGACAGAAAGTCAAAAGCTGCCGACTTGGTACTTGACGGTTAAATGTCTTGTTATAAATGTGTGGATTGTGCTACTTCCACCTGCTCCTCAAACTAAAATAATTTCTTTTTAAACTAGATACATGTTCAAAACTGTACCTGCATCTCAAATGACACTTCAGTGTGTGGAATGTATACTATTTTGATCATTCAAAAATGTTTCTTCAAACTTGTAGGGGGCACATAGTATGTTGTGATTTGAAATACAGTTGTGAAAGACAGGCAAACCTAATTTTTAATACATGTTATGCAAAAAGTAATATGAAGAAGTTCTCCTGATGTTTTCCTTTTAGCTTTGATTACCATTTTAAAAACTGGAAGGCTGCAATGGCTTGCTTATCTTTATTTTTCCTCTTTTAGTTATATAATATGATTATCAGTCTTTAGTGCAAATGTAATATTAATGAGTGTGTCAGCCCTCAGGTTTTAAAGACATGAAATTAATAATCATTGCATTCATATAAAAAGCATAATCACAGGAAGTTTGGCTTAGTTTCAAGATACTTTTAAAAATATGTCAAAACATTTGCTTCATTTTTAAATCAATGGACATTTCAAGTAATATAGAGCACGTATGTTGCTAATCCATTTAAAACTACCTCATCAAAATAATAATGTTTGTAAGATGTCAAGAAGCAATTGGTTTCTAAAATGATTTCTGATTTGGGGTAGATGGGTGATCTAGTTTGCTTTCTGTTGCTGTGGCAAACACCAAGATCAAAATCAATTTTGGGAAGAAAGGATTAATTTGGCTGCTACTATCATGTCACACAGGGGTTTGAATGAGAATGCCCATAGAGGCTCATATATTTTCATGCTTAGTCACCAGTTGATGAGCTGTAAAATGACTAGGAGCAGTGGCCCTGTTGAAGTAGGTATGTCCTAGATGGAGGAGGTATAGCACTGGGGTGGTCTTTAAGGTTTCAGAACTCCACACCATGGCCCCTAGTCAGTCTCTGTCTCTTTGTCTCTCCCCCTCCCTCCCTCCCTCCCTCCCTCTCTCCCTCCCTCCCTCCTTCCCTTCCTCCACTCCTCAGCTACTTCTTCAATACCATGGATCAGGATGTAGCTCTTAGCTAATATTCAACAGTATGACTGCTTGTGTGCCACCAAGTTGCTTGCCGTGATGATAATGCCATAAACTTCTGAAACTGTAAGCAAGTACCAATTTAAATGCTTTATTTTATAAGCATTACATTAGTCATGGTGTCTCTTCACAGCAATAAAGCAATGACTAATATGGGCCAGCTATATTAGTCTCTTCATTTTAGAGATAAAGCAAGAGAGGAAATGAGTGGTTTGTAGTTGTTACACAACAATTGAACCAAAGCACGATGGAAAATTTTAAGCACTGAGTCACCCCTTGATTTACCAAAGGATCTATGTAAGAGAATATTTACCAGAGCAGTAAACCACCAATGACTCCATAAAAAGAAAACAGAGAGTCAGGTACAAAAGTCATCACCCACTAAACTATTGTAGAAATATCTTGGAAAGTACTAGCTTATTCTTTGCATCTTCAGGCAAAGCACTATGTGTTATCTGATTTATTTATTTATTTTTAAAACAATCTTATTTTTACATACCAATCCCAGTTCCCTCTCCCTCTCGCTCTTCTATTCCTCCCACCTTCTCCTCATCCCACTCCTATTCACTCCTCAGAAAGTGTGAGGCCTCCCATGGGTTGTCACCAAAGTCTGTCACATTACTTGAGGCATGACTAAGGACCTCACCCAATATCTAGGCTGAGCAAGATATCCCTCCATAGGGAATGGACTCCAAAGAGCCAGTTGATGCACTATGGATGATACTGATTCCACTGCTAGTGGTGACCCCACAAACTGCCTATGCCACACAACTCTCACCCACATTCACAGGGCCTGGTTTGGTCTTATGCTGGTTCCCCAGCCATCAGTTCGGGGGCAGTGACTTCCCACGAAGTTGAGTCAACTGTTTTGTGGATATTCCCATCATGGTCTTGGCCCTTTTGCTCATAATATCGCTCCTCCCTTTCTATGACTGGTCTCCCAGAGTCCAGTCCAGTGTTTTGCTGTAGAACTCTGCATCTGCTTCCACCAGTTATTATATGAATTTGACCCTTCCTTCCTTAGTGAGTAGCATTTCAACTTTACAGAGAGAAGTCATACTGCAGGAGAGCTAGAGAGATGGCTAAGTGGTTAAGAGCACTGACTGATTTTCTAGAGGACTCTGAATATGATTCCCCAAACTGACATGATTCACAACTGTCTGTAACTCCAGTCTCAAAATATCCAATGTCCTCTTCTGGCTTCTGTGAGCATTATGCATTCATGTGGTACAGAGATGTATGTGTAGACAAAACACTCATAACACACAAAAAGTAAGAAATTATAAGGGACAAGATAAGGACAAGTCTAGAGTTAGCAGCAGAAGCAGAACCAGCTGAAAACCTAATACAGATAGAAACCTCTTTTTCCAATATTTTCCTTCTTGGGATCTCATACAAAATAATATAGAAAAATAAAATCAAAACAGACCTCTACTTTGGGACTCCCACATGACAATATAATTGCATTATAAAAAGTTCCTAGAGGGCCCACGTGTGTAAATTTTTTTCATTTGGACAATCACCTATGATGAATGAACACTTTAACAGAGGACAGCATGATCTGTAGAAAGGCACTGATACTTTAAAATTGTTATTCTGAAAACTACCTTATAATATCAGAAAATGGATATGTTTTAGGAGGAAAACCAAAGGCAAGATATGACTGTAAGAATAATCTCATTTTTCATATTCTACCTACACATCATGCATTTGGAGGTAAACCAAAAAGTTGATAGTAGTTATTTTTGAATGACAAAATTTTTCACTTTACTTACTTCTTGGTTTGTTTACACAATTTTTAAGTAAACTATCATATAAAAATAAAATTGTGTTAACAAACGTGTGCAGGCACTTGGTTATGAGGTAGTGTTTGACTCTCTGTCCTACCGACCACTGTTTGTGTGACAAAAGCAGACATATTGCTATTTAAGTTTTTTGAGACCTATGATCTGTATCTTTCCAAAGGGCTTTACCCCTGGCTCTGCCTCTTACCTGAGGGGTATGGTACTAGCAGCCCCACCTGGCCAGTTCAGCTGCCCACACAGACATACATCCAGGGCTTTGAGTAGGCACTCCCATCATTTATCCCATCTATGACCTGCTAGAGTGCATGCCAGGGGGCAGGGGGGACTGGCCCTGTAGAACCATAGCCACAGAATCTCCATGTATTGGGCCAAGAGTAGCATATCTGAGAGGAGTTTTCATGAAGACTCAGTATTGTTTGTGTACTAAAAGACAGAGGTCTTGAACCTGATCAACAACACATTATACAATGAACATTTGCAAGCAGAACTGTTTGGTCAAAAGAGTATACAGCATGACACACAGCAGCTTCCAAAGACACAGAGACAAAGGAGGATGCAAGGGGGAGGTGGACAAGATAGAGAAGCAAAGTGTTCTTTTTGCTTTTTGTTGTTGTTTTGATGTTTTTTGTATTTATTTTTGTTTTAATTAGTATTCTTTTTTATTTTTTTATTATTTCTTTTTAAGTTTTCTTTGGGGACAGAACGAGGTAAAGGGGCAGATACAGAGAGACTAGGAGATAGGTAGGATTGGGATATATGGTGTGAAATTCCCAAAGGATAAATAAAAAATTATGTAAAAAAAGGGATAGTTTCTATCTTACTCGGGTATTGTATGCATTGAAAGAGACTATGTAGAGAAAAGCAAATGAAAACAGATGAAGGCAATCTGGTGTTCTTAACATCATTTTTGATTGATAAAACTTGGAGGATATAATTTCTTAGGCTGATTCTACACAGAAAACTTAACATCATGAAGCTTAAGAAAATTTGCACTTGGATGTGTTCTACATATTTTGCACACATTTAATTTTGCTTCTGTCCCCCTTTTAAAATATCTTTCAAATAAATTTAATCTAAAATCAGCATTTTTGATTCATTCATTAACAGATGGACTTCAGCCTGTAAGGAGTGGTAAATCTGTTTAAGATGGACACCACTTATGACTTTATTTTAAATGAAATAAATGGCATATGCTATTCTAATCTTCAAATAATCCCTTTTATAGATTTTATTCAAGTCTCATCTTTTCCATATTTGTATTTCATCTATTATATTTGTTGAGATGGGAGAGAAAAAAAGTCAGAAACTTCCCATAAAATTCAAGAAGCACATGGAGGAAGAACACCAACCCTGCAACAGACAAAGGTCTGATCTCCAAAATATATAGAGAACTCAGGAAACTAGACTTTAAAATGCTAATTAACCCAACTAAAAAATGAGACCCTGAACTGAATAGAGAATTCTCAGCAGAGGAAGTTCAAATGGCCAAAAGACACTTAAGGTCATGCTCAACTTCCTTAGCGATCAGGGAAATGCAAATCAAAACAAATTTGAGATATCATCTTACACCTGTCAGAATGGCTAAAATAAAAAACTCCAATGATAGCCTTTGCTGGAGAGGCTGTGGAGGAAGGGGTACCCTCATACATTGCTGGTGGGAATGCAAACTTGTGCAACCACTTTGGAAAGCAGTGTTTCGGTTTCTCAGGAAATTCGGGATCAACCTAACCCTGGACCCAGCAATACCACTCTTGGGAATATACCCAAGAGATGCCCGATCATATGACAAGAGCATTTGTTCAACTATGTTCATAGCAGCATTATTTGTAATAGCCAGAACCTGGAAACAACCTAGATGCCCTTCAATGGAAGAATGGATGAAGAAAGTGTGGAATATATACACATTAGAGTACTACGCTGCGGTAAAAAAAACAATGACTTCTCAAATTTTGCATGCAAATGGATGGAAATAGAAAACACTATCCTGGGTGAGGTAACCCAGACCCAAAAAGATGAATATGGGATGTACTCACTCATAATTGGTTTCTAGCCATAAACAAGGGTCACGGAGTCTACAATTGGTGATCCCAAAGAAGCTAAGTAAGAAGGTGAACCAATGAGGAGCAGAAGGAGGGAGAACATGAACAAAGAAGTAGGGACCACGAGGGATGCACCCACCCACTGAGACAGTGGAGCTGATCTATTGGGAGCTCACCAAGACCAGCTGGACTGTGACTGAAAAAGCATGGGATAAAACCGGACTCTCTGAATATGGCGAACAATGAGGGCTGATGAGATGCAAAGGACAATGGCACGGGGTTTTGATCCTACGTAATGTGATGGCTTTGTGGGAGCCTAGCCAGTTTGGATGTTCACCTTCCTAGATATGGACGGAGGGGGGAGGTCCTAGGTCTTACCACAGGTCAGAAAACCCTGACTGCTGTTTGGACTGGAGAGGGAGGGGGAAAAGAGTGGGAGGAGGGGGAGAAGGGTGGGAGGAGGGGGAGGGAAATGGGAGGCTGGGAGGAGGTGGAAACTTGTTTTTTTTTCTCCTTTTCTCAATTAAAAAAAAAAAGAAGAAGGTGAACCAAAGGAAAAACATATAGTTGTCCTCTTGGCTAAGGGAAGTAGACAAATTTGCCGGGGAGAAAATTGAGATCTTGGGGGTGGGGTGGGATGGGGGTAAGGGGAGATGGGGAGAGAAAAGGGAGAAGGGGAGAATGGGGGGAACTTGGGGAAAAAGGAGGATTGGGATAAAGGAAGGTTAGATAGGGGAGCACGGAAGCACAATTCTTAGTTAAGGGAGCCACCTTAGAGTTGGCAAGAGACTTGAACCTAGAGTGGCTCCCAGGTGCCCAAGCCGAAAATAGGAAACTTATCATGTTGATTCTATTACAGCATGATACATTCACAAATATACCTTCTACTTACCCAATAACTTTTAAAGAGTTGCTGTAAGTTTGATTTCATTGTTGAACAAGACATGGAGAACAAAATTTCTGTACATATTTAAAACAAAGTGGTATGTGTGGGGTATGTTTGTATGTCTGGGGTCATTTTTCCCATTAGTTTCTTTACTACATTTAAACATGTGCAGCTACTGCTATTCTAAGTATTTATATAACAAACCATTTAGTCTTTCACTTTCATTGTCACCATTGAGGGGCAGCAGTTGCTGCCCATAATTTAAAATGGAATAACCCCTGCTTGATAAACACCATTATTCTGAGAAACATCTCATTCACATTACAATTGATTGAATTGGAGCATTAAAATGTAATGCTATTTGTTTATCTCGGGTTCGTAGGATTACAGAAGGTTTATGGGGAAACTCAAGTATAAGATGAAAAGCAAATATTAGTGGTAATACAAGAGTTAGAAAAAACAAATGAATTCAAATTTGGAGGCAAGACTACTTCACTAAAAAGGGAGCTATAAACAGACAAATGTGACTAATCTCTGCCAAGAAACACTAAGTTGGAAGAAATTACTAAAGAAGTGGAAATCAAGAATATAAGCAAGATGAAGTTAGGAGTAAGTAAAGTTCACCCTAGAACAGAATCAAAATATTTATTAATTTAAGAGAAATGGTTTGAAGAATACACAAGCAGACCTTTTGAAAGATTGAAGAAAAATGAAAAGATAGAAGTTCCTGAAGGAAATGAGGATTCTACAAGCAAATAAAATGACCTGTTGGCATTTTACTAACCAGTGATCCCATCCTAGTGGTAAGTAACTCTTAATTTTCTTTTTATTTCACAGTAAAATAGTTCTTAGTTTCCATATCTGAAAGTCAGATGTAAGTCACCTAATGACATAATGTTTGAACTAAAAATATAATGCATAAAGACTCCATATTTATTTCATAACCCTTTCAAATGCAGCCTAGAGAACTCTGACTGCAATGTAGTGGTTACTCCATTGTAATATGCCATAGCCCCCAGTAAACTATAAAGGAAATGCTTGCTTTAATGTTAGAGCTTTCTGTAACACTCCAAACATTATTTCTATTACCTCCTACAAACAGATACAAAATGTAATAATTGAACTAAAAGCTTGCTTTTTCCTTCTCCCTTTAATAATATAAGTGTAAGAATATGGAGGATATTCACTACCAAATATAATTTTCAGCCAGAAAACAAGAAACAGCTTTCTTACAGGAAATTTTTGAGTAAACATTGTTAAGTGGTCATTTCTTCTGAAATTTATAAGAAGTTGACAACAGAATTCATGACTTTAATGCCTTAAAATGTATGGAGTTAGCATGTTGAATTAATACATACTGATAATAGGTATTATTTCCTTGCATTAGTCACTTATTTCAACAATAAAATATCTACAATGAATTTAATTGAATTTGTTATTTAAGTAGAAAAATGTCGAGTCACTGGAAAAACATCCAAAATATAACACTTTCAGATTCTTTAATCCTTTGACCTTCTCAAAAAGTATAGATTATAGAATCAAATAACTGTTTGGTCCAAGTTTTTTTTTATCCCCAACATAATCATAATGTGTCCTAATGAAAATGCAACCCAAAATGCAATGAATATGCACATGATGTCTAAATTCTGAAAGGCTAAATGTTTGATGAATTACATGACTAAAGAAAGAGATATGTATATAAAAATATAGAGACATTCAGACAAAATTGTGCAGCAGAGTCTCTGATATATTTCCACAGCAATTGTTTGATTAAAAAATCTTTTCAAAATCTTCAGTCTTCCTGACCTCAAATACAGCATCAATTTCTTGCTTAATGTCTATTACGTATACAATACCTATGCAACCAATGTGCACATATCTGTTAAGCCTTTGGAAATCTCAAGAGATTATTGTTATCTGAACTATGGTCTAATGAGCAATGTGGAACTTATTTACAGTTGCAGCCATGCAACATTTTCCTTGGAGTTCAGTTCTAGTTTTAACACTTGCTTGCTACATGACTTTGCAAAGTGTAATCACCTCCTTCATTGACTTAAACGTATTCATCTTTCTAGCATGTTAGATGATCTTTCAAAGTCTTCAATTTCCTATCTATTCATCTGTATACCTTCAAACTAACTGAAAGCAAAGATAGAAATTCAAAAAGACCTATGGAATGTAATTATTACCTAATAAGTGTTCCCATTGTATATAGTCTTACTATGTTAGAGTTAAAACCATTTATTTTTACTTAGACAAAAAGGCAGAAATGTTGTGGGATATTTTTACACTGAGTGAAGATATATTGCTGTGATTGGTGTAATAAAAAGCTAAGTAGCCAATAGCTAGACAAGAGAGTATAGACTGGACTTCTAGGCAGAGAAAGAACCCTGGGAAGAAGAAAGGCAGGGTGGCTAAACAGATGAAGAGGAGGAAGGATGGGCAGTACTGATATGAGGTAATGAGCCACATAAAAGAACACAGACTAAAAATATGGATTAAATTAAGTAATAAAAACTAGTTAGGAACATGCCTAAGATAATGCTGAGCTTTCATAATTCTCCCTTTCATTATTTGCAGGCTGGCAGTCCTAATGAGAAAGAACTACTACATGTTGAAATAGGTTTTAATGTGTTAAAATTTTTCTAAGACACAAGGCTGTGGAGTTAATATGGATTTGGCATGGAATGCTTTTTTCATGAATTACTGCATGGTTTTAGAAATAAGGCTGATTACTGTTTCAGTGGAACACAAAGTTAGCTCTTATTTTATGAAGTTCTTTGGAAGTACAAGGGAAATGAAGCCATAAGAAAGTGTCAAGTACTGTGTATATAAATGTCTAGTAAGTTTCCTTCCTTATTCTCTTTTTAATAACTAGTCTCCTAATACTGTCCTTTTTATTATAGTCCCCAAAATATGGACAAATTGTTAGGCTGCTATCATATAACATCTCAAGTGCAAGAGCCAAAGCAGCATCTGCTGCATGAATGGATTTGATAGGCAACATTGAAAGCAAAAGAAGCACAAAACAAACAACTTACTGCCTTCCCACATCCATCTCAACTTGCCTAGGAGGTACCCAAAGGGTGAGCAGAGGCCATAGTGCATTTTATGTTCCTAGATTCTGGTCCTATAGCATGCCATGCAAAGTCATTCAGAAATTATGCTGAGAAAAGTTCTTTTGTTGGAATTCAGATCACCAATATAAATACCTTGGGTAGATGTTAGTCTCTTCCTGTCACACTATAGGCCATATAATATACAACTGTCCAGTTGTATCTCCCCAATCAAAATAACATTCATTCAAGTCAATTGTTGGATTAAGATGCTTAACTATGTTTGTTGAAACTTTCTGAAAGCTACAATTTTGATGCATTAATTATATATCCTGATAAATTGTATATCTAATGGTATGGTAACCAACTAGCAGTATTCCAAAAGAAAACAAATAAATCCTACATACAAACACAGATCATGGGTTTCCAGGATGTATGGAATTGACTTTGTTAACATGGGAATATGCTATTAGTTAACAGGTTTTTGTCTGTCTTTTACATTAAAATTATGTTATAAGATCCATGTTTAGGATCACAGAAAATACTACTAAGCTCCACTTCTATAACACTTGCAATGTTTATGATGTGTGAGGGGTCAATTCTAGTATTTATCAAAGAGACTAATGTACTGAGAGATAGGTTGTTGCATAAAACAAAGAAAAGTACACCAGGCTTAAAGAGAAATAATATTTTAGGGAATAAAACTCTATAGCATTTAGTTCCTAAGATGGCAGTGCTGGAGACATGGCCATGTGTCACAAATGTTTTAATGAATAAATGAATGACAGTTTCACTCAACTACAACCAAATGCTTTTGAGAGATAATATAAAGCAGGGAGGCAATATGCTGCATGAGTAGTTGAAATTAGCTACTTTTTATTAATATATTCTGAGTAGTTCATTAATAAGAAAAAAATCAATGAACCCTACCTTCAGACAAAGCCTCACAGGTAAACTACTGATTATCATAATTGTTTCAGGATGACCACAGTCAGTGATGGGGAACTAACTGCATCTCTAAATCGGAGTCAGTGATAACCTCTTGACCAAAGATCAAATTGTTTTGAATCTAGTCCTATTTATATACAAGGAAAGAAAGCCACAAACATGTCAATGAGTGTTGTTTAGACAGACTAGTAGTCTGAAGGGTTATAGAATTCTTCCTGCCTCTACTGGCAGGTAATTTACATAAACAACTGTGTGTACTTTGCTTGCAATACATTCATCTTACCAAGGAGAAAGTTTCAAATAATCAGGTCTTCATATTTTTCAAAGAATGAATACTTTCCTATAAAAATTTCCCATTTATGTGAAATCAAGTAGTGATACCTTGGTTTAGGTCTTTTTATTTTTTTCTGAGACAGGGTTTCACTGTAGCTATTGAACCTATCCTGGACCTAGCTCTTGTAGACCAGGCTGGCCTTGAACTCACAGAGATCTACCTGCCTCTGCCTTCCAAGTGCTGGGTTTAAAGGCATGCATCACCATGGACCAGCTTTAGTTTAGGTCTTCGTGTTGATTTTTTTTTTATCACAGTCTGTGAAAAGTGTATCTGTAGCTTGGAAAGTACTGATAGGGCCTGCCATGTGCACAGTGACAGCAGAGTTCTCTACAGTTGATCCATAAGCCATCTGACCAACTACCTTGTGGGTCTTGTGCGGCATCAGAAAAAAAAATTAGGGTCCTCAAGGAATTGCTATATCTCTGGGTCGTGTTATTGGTATAATCAGTAAGAAGCACTGTTCTGAGATGAAAACTTCTGGAGCCTCCATGTATTTGTAGACCCTCCCTATGCAACACTCCTCCTAGAATAAGGTATTTCAATACTGACGCCAATTAGTAGCCTAAGTGTAGCGCCAATCTTATGCCTCATGACTTCTTGAGCCTACACATCCATTCATTTTGTACAATGAGGGAATTCTAAGTGAACTACTGGGTTAGAGACCTAGAAATAGTTGCACTTCTTCACTTGCTGATGGTAGAACTTGCATGTCTTCTGGCTTTGGGCATTTTGTTGTTTTAGGCACTGCTAATTGTTGCTAACTAGCACCAAATGTTTAGCTTGCCTTTTATCTGACCACATTAACATATTGCAGTACATGCGAATATCATGAATGTGCACTTTTGCCTTATTTGATGGAGATAAAGAGAAGTATGGAATGGCTTCCTCAAATAAAATAACATCTAAACCTCTGTGAAAACATCAGGTCACTTGCCAAAGACATTTGTTTTTTTTGAGTCTTCTTCAACACTCTAAAAAACTAAACATATTTCTGTCATTAAGCCCTTGAGCTACTGGAAAATGATGCTGCTAAATGCATATATTCCTTACCTTCAACTGCCACCTAAAGATAAATAGGAAGCCTTTACTTATGCGGGACAAGTTCAGGGTTGATGGAGACATTTCCTTATTCACCATGAAAACTGTAGCAAGTTTCTTAAGCTCACTCTGGAGATTGTAGTTATTTTCTAATATTAAGTTTTATGGACAAACTAAAAATGGATCATAAAGGATTTGTAACAAAGGGAAAGCCACAAGAAATGATTGCCATTTTATGATTTTGAGTGATAATTGTGTCTAAAATATTTAACATTTCAACATGTTGACTTTCTAGAAGTTCTTGACACATTTTACATAATTTATTAATGATCATTTCGTGCCAAGAATATGCCAGCACTTACACAAATTCATAAAGCATTCCTATGAGGCAATTACCAGTGGTGACAAGAATTAGTTCCCTTCTTTTCAGCTGGTTAAAATAAAGTCTATAGATATTAAGCAATTTATGCAAACCATACAGTGACTGTGATAAAGTCAAAGCAAAGTGAAGAGCTGAAACAATTAGCTGGCCAGGCCAAGCCAATAAAAACAGAGTTAAGTGCCTCCCTTGTATCCATGTGCATTAGTAAGATCATTTTCTGCATTGATTAGAGTCCCTGGATAATTGTTTTAATTCTCCTTTCAGGCACAGGCCAACCTTCACCTCAACTATTACAATAATTCCTAACCCATCTGTTTTAGTTACTTTTTGGTGGTTGTAAGAAATATCTTAGAAAAGCATATCGAGGGAGCTGAGTTTAGCTCAGTTTGAAGGTATGGTGGAGAATGTGCGGCATTGAAAACAGTTGATATTGTCATGGATGGAATGTGAAGCAGGTGATCGATCACATTGTGTTAACAGTCAAGAAGACAGGAGAATATTGGTTTTTAGATAGCTTCCTCCTTCTAGTTTAGGCATGGGGCCCTACTCATGGAATGGAGCTACCTACACTCATATTATAGAAGTTTCTGATAATACCTTCATAGCCATCGTAAGAGTTATGATCCCTAGATTATTCTAAATATCATGAAATTAACAACCAAGACAAACAAGTTCACCCCTTGTCAAATTGACACCCAAATATACCACTTGAAATTATAACTCTCTACTCTTGTTTATAAAAGGGTAATGGCCATCTCATTATAAAGAATTAATTCAGTTCTATCTTAAAAGCCACCAGAGAATTTAACATTCAAAACACCATTTAAAAGTTCAGTCTCTTGCAAGACTGAAGGCATTTTCCTAACTGTGAATCCTTATAAAATAGGCAAAACATGTTACAGTGGCAAAGAATAAGCATCCACATATGAAAAGGGAGAAAAGATGGAATAACAGGGAAGGGTTGGGCCAAAGGAAGACTGAAAAACAACAGGGCAAACATGGAGTTCCAGAGATCTGTGTTCATTATCTTGATCTTTAAAAGAGTTCAGTGGCCCGAGATAAATTTTCTCCTTTAGCTTTGCATTTTAGAGTACATAAACATCTCTCTTGGCCCAGATAACCTCTGTGTTTATAGCTTTTCTTGGTAGTTATTCGATGATCCTGGCATCAGCAACGTTCTGGTACCCTTACTACAACTAGACTTTACCTTCACAATTTTGTATAGTGGCCTCTCCGAACCTTCTTCTAGGAAAGGTGATCCTGCTTCATGTTGCCGGGTCTCAGAGGCTTTTTGGAACCTTAGTACAAGCCACCAGGACCTTCTCACTCTTGCATTTTGCATGCCTGAAAACCCATCACTATGCAGGTGATGCTTTCCTGTTACACTGGCAGATTGAGATGTCGTCTAGACCATTTCTAATGCAACTACAGTGGTTTCTCTTCAGCTTGGCATCACAACCTGAGAAAATACTTCCCCAATAAGTTGTTTTAGACCTAGAGAACAGTGAGACCCCTACAGTGATGTTTCATTTCAGGCTCTTTCCTTTCACACAAATTTATATTTTCACAAGTTGTACCTTTCAATGACTGAGGTCTTTCCCCAAGGCCATCTCTAATGGACAAATTGGCAAGCATAAGATTTCTTCTTAAGGTTATAGCTACTTTCTCTTTGCATCTTTAAACTTAACTATGAATCTTTCTTCATATCTTACTATTTTCTCTCTCTACAGAGCTAAAAGCAGTGACCAGTAACTATCCCACAGCCTGGATGTTATTCTGTTGTCTTAAGATCTCTTCTGACAAAAATTAGCTTAATTACTTTTTATTTCAGCTATATTCAAATTTTCAGACCATGAACAGAAGGCAGTAAGAAAATTTTTTCAAGTTATGTGAGTAATCTTTATTGAAGTTTCTAATAGAGTTATCGTATCCCTCTGAAGCCTCATGAGCTTCACTGATTCTACTCATCTTGGCATTCTAGTCTTCTAAACTCCCACCAGAATGGCCCACTATTCTCGGCTTACAGGATTCCTGGGCTTTTCTACCCATAGATCTAAACTATTTCATATTCACCACACAAACAAATTTCAAAAGAATAATGAATTGCATGGTCAGACTTATCAGAGTAGAATCCTGGCTCCTGATACCAGTTTTCTATATTTTTTGTGCTGCTGTGATAAAATCAAGTAAAGGAGGAGTTTTGTCTCCCAAAGCAACCATACACTCAATTATATTAAGGCAGTGAGAGTCGCTCTAGGTGTGGTGGGTGGCATGAATATGAAGTAGATGGTCACACTGAGCTAATATAAAAAATATCGATAGTAGTAGATACTTGTGCTTCTCTTGGTTTCTTGACTTTGTTCCGCCTAGGTTCTCATAGTTCATGTAGTCTTGCAATCTAGCACACTTGATTGTCCTGTACACCTTCAACATGGGTTTTTCCTTCTCAGTTAAAACTCTTGGGAAATACTCTCCAAAGCATGCCAAAATCTGTGTCATCATGATGATTCTAAGTCCTATCGAACTGACAATCAAGAATATTATGCCATCTGTCTCCTTTTTGCCTCCTCAGTTCGTGTTCTGCTTTTTACCAGAACTACAGGATTTGAGTATATATTGTTGCTTTTCTGACAAGCCTATATAGTACTTTTCACAAACTTAGAACAGACAATAGCCTATTAATTGTGACATGTAGATCTTCTATCACTTGTTCCATCTAGCTTTATCTTTTTGTTATTCCACATGTGAACTATGCTATATTTTCTTTTGTGTATTTACTATTGTTTATTCAACAAGAGATGTCCTTTGTCCATATTTCACTAATTATTGTCATGCTCATTATTTCTCAAAGTCCAACACAAATTGTATTTTTTTGATTATACTTTGGCCCTTTTCAATCAGAATGTACAGTATGATTGTCACTAATCCAAGATATCATTTAGTGCTCTGTTTCACATGAAGGTAATTCTACCTGGCTTGCTTTTCTGTATATATCCCTTTTTGGATCTATTCCACAAGGCTGTCAATTTTTAGCAGGACAAGACAATGTTTACTTAATCCCCATGTGTCATGCATATTCCAAAAATTAGTATGATGCTGAGACAACAGAAAACATGTAACTGACATGTATGTAGACACATGAGCAGAATAGTTCAAGCTTCTAAAGTCATTAGATTTAATCTACCCCTGAAGTACCAAAACTGTTGAGTGAACAAATATGGACTTATTTTTTTCTGTATTAGTTCTTAACAACCCTGCTGAAATTTATGTAGTGAATTTTACAATGTCAACTCATTTTCAAATAAGTGCTTTATTCCTTCAGTGTACATCTTTCCCACATATCACATTTCTAGACCTGCATGGAGGGATGTTTAGAGGCACTGTAGAATATGGTACATATAAGCTACTGTCAAAAATAGCATGCCACTTGTGGATCTGCATTTGTATGCACATTACTAAAATATATTTTAATGTGACTAGAGCATTTTGAAACAGCTGGCATATTCATCTAAAAAATAATTAGTTTTCAATAAAAGTTGCTTTTTATTACTCAGAAAAGTTCTCTGGTGACTTTTAAGGATTTTCCAAGTAAAATTTCAAAATGAAAATAAGCTATCCCTTCTGGCTAATGGCCAAGTGGAGTGAAAGACAAACACACTAATTTGTGCCAAATTCTAGACACACTGTGCAAATAGGGAAGCACTCACTTGGTTTTAATGTTGCATAAGCTGGCTCAGTGTCCTTACCATCCCTACAGAAGACTGTCTACTTGGGGCCTATGGCATATGGATTACAACAGTTTTATCTCTTGGGTCTTATAGCCAGGAAATGACAATGGGTTCAGGAGAAAACAGAGAATCTTTTTGTAAGAAGTCAGTCCCTGGGAAGACTAACACCTAGAGAGTTGTTATATTGTCTAAGAGAAAGACGCCCAGGAGAATAAGCTTGATGAACCTGGGAGAATAGCTAAGCTAGTTCTCAAGGGCCATGTGATTAAGTACTTTAATTATAAATAGTGGTTGGTAAGTCTTTGACAGTTTATGGTTTAACAACTTCTTTCTTGGTCCAGTGATCCTTCTAAAGTATCTATCTACCAAAATAGCAGCAGCATCAACTCCCCCCTCCCCAATATACAAACCTCTTGTGAAGGACTATATTGATCTTTGCACCAAAATTTGAGAAATATCTACAACAGAAACATCAGCCTTAAAAACTTGGGCCTATTTTTAGAATACTAGCAATTTACCAGCTAGGTTTTGTCCAATGTCGGGAGCCTTTCCCATGTAGAATCGAAGATAGACCAAGTATTTGAAGTCAACATTGCAATAAGAAAGGAAAAAAGTGTAGAGTGCCTTCCATATCTCTTTTCAATGGAAAGTCACACTGTAGATTCAACCTATACTTCTTGAAATGTCCTAATCATTAGAAACTCTGGGCTTTCAAAGAGACCATGGGTGTCTTTAGAAGAGTATGCATCTTTTGTAAGCTCTCACTTTCATGATGACAGCTCATGGAAGGATTTCAGGTCTAACACATGACCAGGACTCGGCCATCTCTAAATTAATACCCTACATTAGTACTTAATGGTTCATTCAGAAACCTAAGAAGGAAGCCAGTTCCTTTCCTAAAATAAGTATTTATAGTTTTTACTTGGGCATATGAATTTATAAAGAATAATAGATTTTGATTCAAAAATCAATATAGTTTCATCATATCAATCTTGCCATTACTCTTTCCTCTTCTCCAATAGTCTCATTTCCATGGATTTGTCTTATAGTCCATGTATAAAGAGAAAACATGTGACAGAAGAAAGATACAAGTATGCAAGTGCAACATATGAGCTGTGTCAAACAAGAAAGATAAGGAAGAAAATGGGAAAAAGAATAAATGTACTGAAAATGCATTAAATAATATTGAGTTAGAAAAGTTAAAATGTGCTCATACACCAACCATTAGTGAGTTAAGTATTTTTTAAAACAAGCACTCCGTTTCTGTTTGCCCATAAGGTTGGCTCGCAGTACCGATTTTTCATCCAGGAAAACCAATAGAGGCCAACATGTGGGTAAACAGAGCACAGCAATGACTAGGCCATGTGAGCTGACACTGCTCCCAGACTTCTTGGATTGGAGTTTGGACTGGCATCTCACTTTCTTACCCTGCATCTGAGGGATTTTCCAAATACTGATGAATTCTTTGGTGGATTTGGCTAGCTAGCTTGGCTGCTTTTGAGTCCTTTGGAAGAGACTACTGTCACACATAGGCTGAAGAGTCATAGAAAAGATAATTGTTCTTGATTCAAGTTTCTGACATTTGGCTACCACACTTCATGTGACTTAAAATTATCTAGAATCAGAAAGACTATAGTTTACAGTGGTTTTTACCTATAAGACTCAGCTACAATTAATAATATTAAAAACTTAAACAATTCACTGCTGTGGCCTTTCTGCCTCCCATTGTGATTCTACCTAAACTTCCAGCCTAATGTCTGTGTTTTCTGCTGTTTCCACCATTGGCTGAATAAGTTTTGCTGTCACATTATATGATAAGTAGTGAAAAACCTTTTGTTCTATTCTTGGATACATTCATTCTTAAAGTTTGGATAATTGTATTCAAATCAATTTTGTTGACTTTAATAATGCATGCCATGTTTCTGCATCTCCTTTCATTGATAACATGGAGTAGTAATATCTGTCTACATGTTTTGTTGTAATATTAGGAATAATAGAGGTAAATTGCCTGAGTTAATACTTTCCCCAAAATATGTTATTCAGTGGATGAATAAATAAAATATGCCATATTTTCACAATGTGGTATTATTTATTCATAAAGAATGAAATTCTGTCTTTTTACCACAAAATGAGCATAATTGGAGATCACCATGCTAAGTAGAAAAAGATAAGCTTTCCAATAATACATGGATTTTGGTTTTTTGAGAAATAAAAGCAGAATAAAAACTATTAAGAGGCAAGAAGGGGAACAGGAGAAGGGGAATTAAGAGAGTGTAGCAGGAGGAATAAATATGATCAAAGTACATTGTATATGTATATGAAAAGTTATAATACTATTTTGTATTATTAGTACACAATAATTATAAAACATAAAAAGAAGCTATAAAAATATTGTGGCTAATGTTATTATTGATAATCCCACCATCTTTTAGATTCTGGGCTGAAGAGATAGCTCAGTTTATAAAAGCATTTGATGCTAAGGCTGATGACCTGAATTTGATCCCTAGGCATCACATGGTAGAAAAAAGAAAACAACTCCTGATAGTTATCCTCTCATCCCCACACATGAACCCTGTCATAGTGCTCCCTTTACATATAAATACACACACATAAATAAGTAAGAATAATAAAAATTAAAATTTTACTTTGTTAGTCTTAGAATGAGGATTCAGTTTATGCTCAGGTATTATTGTGGGATGATGCTTCAAAAGTATGAATGCAACATACACACACAGAGGAAGAGAAGAATAAAGTTTATTTGACTATTGGACTTCAAATATGTATCCAAGGACTATCTGATTCTGGAGCATAAACAGAGGAAGATCCAATATCCAAAGTCTTTCACATAATAGTAGTACAATTCTAACAGAAGTACTTTCTTCAAATGATATACTATATGATATTTGTATGTACACAGCTCACCAAAAATCACAAACGTGATATTTTCATTATCTTTTATTCATATTCCAGTTTCTACACTAGAAATGGTGTGAGAAAATAACTTGCTAGTGACATACTCCAAATTCTCTATAATATGGTTGGCAATTAACATGATTCTGCAATTAACATGAGTAACATTGCTTCTTTCTCATGTTCAATGTCCCTAGCTACCGTCATCAAAAAAGAAAAAGGGAGGGCCCATTCACACTTCATTACAATTTTGGTTAAAGAACAATAAAGGATAGGTGACAAGCCCAGCTGGAAGGCCTCTTTTTCATTTTCCTGTGGCCACAAATCAAACATCTTGGGCTCACAGCAGGACAGGCTCCACTGGCAGTAATTGGCACCATCTGGAGCTGTCAGAGCACTGGCTGGCATTCCAGTATTTCATCTTTCTAGTCAAGGCATTCATCACTAGTCCAAAACTTAGCCAGCTGACACTGAAAGATGAACTTGCATTGATTTGCTTGGCTAAGCTTGCCTGAGCTTCAGTTGGTACTGAGCATGCCTGTTTAACAGTTATTTTCATTCACGATGTTTACAAGGTGGATTGTATACTGAATATTATCTCAATCCTACTTAATGTATTCTCACTCATTAGACTTTGGGAAATGATGAATTAAAACACTCAAAGCAAATATTCTATATGAACTCTGGAGATCCCTGTGGGTACCAACTTGGGTGGTGCCATCAAAAACATTCTCATTGTATTCCCAAATTAGACTAAATGCCTCCCTTGCTAAAGGATTTTTATGAAGTAGAGGCAATATTCTTACTTTCAAAGTTGTCAAAAATATTATAATGAAAGTCTACCATCTTTAAGAAAATTCCATGGTAAGATGTTGGTACAATAGACATTTTCTACTTTTCAACTAAGAACCATTTCTTTTCTATTTAGAAAAACATTTTTCATTAATTTACATACCAACCAGTTTCTCCTCCATCCTCTCTTCCCATCCCCTCCTCTTTCCCTTTACCCCTTTCCTTTCTACTCCTCCTCCATCTCCACTTAGAAAGGGACTGGCTTTTCATGGGATTGCCCAATCATGACACATCAAGTTGAGGCAGGACCAAGCTCCTCCCCTTATAAAGAGGCAGGGCCAGGTAATCTAGCAAGGGGAAAAGATGACCAAAACCAGTTAAGTGCCAGGGAGAGGTTCCAGAACCATTTCTTAGTTTCTCATCCTGGACCAGACTCAGCGCTTAGTATAACAAGTAGAGGCAGGGACTAACCACTGTCTTTCTCAAGTGTTCATGATGTCACGAGTGGAAAATCAATTTAATTGATGATAATGCTCTTCTATGATACATAACAGAGCAAATGATGAATTGATACTTTATTCTCATGATAAAATAAAGGTATCAGCAAAGAAGGTACGTCAGGAAAGCCTTCATGGAGGAGGTAAAGTTATAAAAGTAGCCAATAAGAAGGTGAAAAGGTAAGAGGAGGAGGTGATATCAAATTGAGAACAAGGGCATGTGATATCACTGAGACATGATACAGTACAAGGTGGTTGAAGTACCACAAATGATTGTAATGCAAGATGGTACAAACACAAGCCCATAGTGAAAGATTGCCCAGTAGAGACAGCACAAAGAGTGTAAGTATATTGGTCTCTGCACTAACAAAAAGGACCTTAAATATTGTTTTGCCACTAATAAACACTCTTTGATGAATATTGACAGAGGATTGCCAAGTCACAATTTGTAGCAGTATATAGGATTAAAAATACCACTTAGAATCTGTGCTATGTTCTACAAAGCAAACATTCAGGGACACTACAGTTTGACAATTCACATTATTTGATCAAAGTAACTAGTCAGTTGTTAAATGAAGAGGACATCTTCTTTTCTTTTTTTTTATTTTTAATGTATTTACATTTTTAAATTTCACTTTACATTCTAGCCACAGTTCTTCTCCCACCCCTTCTCCTGCTCCTCCTTGCCCCTCCTCCATCCACTCCTCCCAAAGGGTAAGGCCTCCCAAGGGTAGTCAACAAAGCATGGCATATCGAGTTAAGGCAGGACCAAGCTGCCCTCCTCCCCAGATTAAGGCTGAGCAGGGCATCCCACAATAGGGAATGGGCTCCAACAAGCTTGTTCATGCATGAGGGGGTATATCTTGGTCCCACTGCCAGTGACCCCTCAGATAGATCAATCTAAAGAAGTGTCCTCCACATACAGAGATCCTAGTTGGGTCCCATGGAGGCTCCATAGCTGTCTGTCTAGGGTTCATGACTTCCCATGAGCTTGGTTCAGCTGTCTCTGTAGATTTTTCCTTCATGATATTGAACTCCCTTGCTCATATACTCCCTCATCCCTTTCTTCAACTGGATTCCCAGATCTCAGCCTACAGCTTGGTTGTCAATTTGTGTACCTTGTTCCCTCAATTATTGGCTGAAGGCTCTGTGATGAATGTTAGTGAATCCACAAATTTGATTACAGAGAAGGTCAGTTCAGGCACTCTAAAGAGGACATCTTGAAGGTGAAGAGAGGTAGGGATTCTATAAAGTCTTGGGTTCTTAATAGGCCAAATTGTGGGAAGAGTCAGGGTATTCGTAGAAAATTAAGGAAAAAACAAAGCAAACAGGAGGACTACATACATATTACATAGTTGACATTTCCAGCAACTTCTCCCACCATGCTCATTAAGACAACCAACACTTTTAAGCAATATTTTCTTATTTACTGCATACATTATTTTCCCTACTAAATCTCAATTTCCATGATCTTACTTCCTTAATAGACCTGTTTACTCTTTTTAATATTAATTCTAGATTAAGATGAGCATATCACTTATTGGAAGACATTAAAACATAATTTTTGTGCCAGAATTAACTTTGTCCTCCAAGGGAATGATGATGTTCTAACCTGTAGTACTTGTAGACGTGACCTTATGTGGAAATGTGGTCATAAAAAGTAATGCTAAGTTGACATATAAAGACTTTCTGTAGTATCAAGAATTAACTAATAAGAAGAAACAGGGAGAAAGGCATACTGGGGTAAGGTGGTCTCTGAATTCAATATGATTAAGAAGAGCAGAATCTGAACCCAACTGTGCAGAGGTGATGAAGGAAATTGGGACTGGCATGCCTTAACTGCAAGCCAAGGAAGACCTTGGATTACAAAACTCTGCAGGAAGAAAAAAACATTCTTCTAAGGCTTTCAGGGGACTATGGCTCTTTCATCACACAAATTTTTGATCTCAAAACTTGAAAACTGTGATGTGATAATTTTTTGTTCATTAAAGTATTTTTATGTTTTTATATATTTTAGGCCTAAAACATAAATTAAGACCTAAAAATAAACCTACATCATTTGTGAACCTTGATTTTTTTCTTTAAGTCTGAGATTATTAATCTCCACAAGTCAGAATTCAAACATTATCCCATAATCTTTTACTACCCTCAATTGGTGTCCCTACATGGATGGTTATGTCTAATAGGGCAATACTAATAACCACTACCAATTGTCAAGAGATTTAACCTATTAAACAGTATGTATATATTATTTTGGACAATCACAAATGATTTTAAATATATTTGTTTTATTTAGCACTCAAGAATGACAGTGAATCAGTGCTTAATATTATCTCTACTATATAGATGAGGAAGCTGAATCCCAGATAAGTGTTTTTCCTAGTACTACATGCAAAATAAATATTAAAGTCAGTGTTTCCAACTCCAAAACAAGCACTCTTCATGGTTATGGTCAAGATTCTATTTGTTTATTTTGCTAGGGGTTTCTATCCCACTGGGTCCTGGAGCCATTCAGTCCCAAAGAAATACACAGAGTTCTACATTGACTATAAACTGGTTGGTCTATTAGTTCAGGCTTCTTATTAACTCTTATAACTTATATTACCCCAAAATTCTTGTCTGTGTTAGCCACGTGGCTTGGTGCCTCTATTACTGAGGCATTTTCATCTTGCTTCCTCTGTATCTGATGACAACTGTAGACTGAGCTTTCCTCTTCCCAGAATTTTCCTGTTCTCATTGCCCCACTTCAACTTCCTGCCTGGTCACCTTGCCTATACTTCTTGCCTGGCTACTTGCTAATCAGCATTTTATTAAAATAATACAAGTGACAGAATAAAAGATCATTGTCCTACAGCATGTTTACACCATTTTTCTTGATAGTTGTCCAATTTTCTTCAGATTTATGTTACCTCTTTTGTACAATTTGGTTAAGAATCTGAAATTTCTTGATCTCTTTGAGAAATATACTCCCAGAAGCAAATTGTCCTCTAAATGGTCAGATGAAATTCATATACATATATTTTAAGTTGCAATGTTAAGAGGCAGTTGATCAGACATGCATATGCTCTATTGGGTTGAAATCATTTCAGCTTCTGGAAGCGAAGAAAGAATTTCTTAATACAGAGTGAAATGAACAGTTTATTGTAAGTAGATAGGTAATAGATACCTTTTTTTCTTTCTCAGCATATTTGAAAACATAAATTTAATAAATGATACTAGACACAGTCAAAAATGAAGCTTCTAGGACTTTCCTTGGAAAGCAAAGCAAGTAATAAATAGTATGTCTCATTTAAATTTTCACCCTCTTACTTGATGATGTAAATAAAATGTTCTTTTGTGAATGAAGATGTAGGAGTCAGAATAGCAGGAAAATATCTGTTTACATAGTTTTATCAATATATTAATAACAAATACTTTCCAGCATCTTTTAGGGAGTAATTGTTGACAACATTAATATTTAATTTTATACATTAGATAAAAATCATGTAGAAAAATAAATGAACAGCTTTATCTACTACTGTTATCATTGGTACTCATAAAACATTTAAAAAATAACCATACATATGTATAAGCCAAAGGGTAAAAATCAAGAAATATTTGTCACGATTTACAGATAGAAGATCAAATAAATGTATGTGGTTATAGATTGGTAGATGATTAAGGAACAGAGGAAAGGGATAGGGAAAGTAAAAGATAATGAGAAATAAAGGGAGAAAGAAGTGGAGGGGGAAAGAAAATAAAGTAAGAGAAAGGGAAAGACAGCAGAGAAGCAAAAGGGGAGAAAGTCTGTGTGTGTGAGTGTGGGGGGTGCTTAAACACTCCCTAGAAACCAGTGATATACTTTCCTAATTTTTCGAGCAACAATCTCCTTCCATTCAAAATTGGAAAATGAAATTCCTTCAAAGGAGAATTCAGAAGCCACTGCAGCTACGAGTGTTTCCTGTATTTGCATTGTCCTGTGTCCATATATATATATAGCCTCTGTAATACTTGTAGACAATCATCGCTTATTGTGGCTGATCTGTATTTCTCATGTCTCAGTAAGCTAAATATTAATAACAAGCCTATCTTACTGAGTGGTTTTTAGGGTCAAAGCAAATTTAAAAATTTCCAAGCAAGCAAACAAATAAAAGCACTACCATCAGGACATACCCACTTATCTACTATTTAACTATTCATGGGCTTATAAGTATAAGTAGAGTGAGTCAGCTGCATTGGGTTGGGTTTAATGTGATACTTAGCTTCCCTATTTTCACCTGTATTTGCTACTGTACAAACAGTACTGATGGTAGCAACTTAGCACAACATATGCAAGAGCTTAGCAGGATTTCTGGAGCATAGTAACTACTCAACAAGAGTTACATCACTTGAGGAAAGATACTTTGTGTCCCTGGAACCTTCCCATTACCCTCTCTATTTCTAACTATATCATTAAAAAATAATAAAGAAACTTTGTTTCACTATGCCCTTCTGCCATGAAGCTCTAACTCACTTGTGTCCCAGAAACATTAGAGCCAGTGGACCAAAGAATGAGACTTCTGAAACAGCAAGCCAAAATAAATCTTTAAGTTGACAGGTTTTAAGGTATTTGTCATAGTAGTATAAAGAGATACCATACTGAGCCTTTACCTGTTTTTTTTTTTAAATCATTTTCTTTGATTAGAGAAGAAACAGTTTACAAATTTTCTATATCTGGAACCGAATTTAAACCAGTGATTAAGATATCTTTAACAAAATAAACACTAGGACCATTTACTCATTACTTTAAATGTAAGACAAAAAAATCTGTTTTCAGGGCTCTGGCTAATTGGTGACCTCCTGTAGCTTGCTTATACTTCCATGAAAATGACTAGTATACTTGGAGGAATATTCAGAACTTCATCAACAAACAAAGATGGCCAAGAAGAAACAGTTATTAGACTGCTGAAACTTTCTTCTCTATTGCTACAATTAGCGTGCACTCTCATGCCCAAGATGCCAATACTTATTGCTTCTTAAATCTGCTTTAGTCTTAACTGTATGCTTCCTTGCAGTGTCTGTTAAAGAAGCAACATATGATATCACTTTAAATTTGGCATGATTTTGTTAGCTTTCTCCACAATTTGCAAACACATAAGCATTAAAAGTTTTAATCTTTTACTATCTAAGAGCAATCCTAGGGGACTGCAAATGATTAACGGATAAAAGCCCTTGGCAATACAGTTAGTACCAGGCATGGTGTTACATGCCTATCAGCAAAAACCCAGGTGGTCAAGGCTGAAAAACAGTGAGTTTCAAGCCAGCCCAAGGTACGTAGTGAGACCATATGTCCACAACTGAAAAAAGAAAAGAAAAGGGAAGAAAAGAAAAGACAAAAAAAAAAAAACACCCACCCTTACTTGGGTTATTTACACATACATTCTACCAAGTCTGGCTAGCATTTTCTGGTTTGCAGAGTTTCACTCAGTGATAAAGACACAATGCCTAAGAAAATAGAAAGATTGTGTAAATATGAACAAAATCACGTTGGTTCTATATTGAGAAAAAATGGATGGGTTTTAGATTTCTGCAACCAACAGCTGTTATCACTGATGAATAATAGTAATACTTGTTTACATAAGCAAATTGTATTTTTCATAGTATAGTCACACCGCGGAGACACATAAATGTAAGGGGGCCTGTGAAATAGGAGGTGAGGTAATGTCAACAACCTGCAGCTCGGAGGGGAAGTACCTTGGCCAAACTTATGCATGTGGCAAGTACATCTGTGGTCTTAAATCCATGCTTCTGTTCTAGCACCACTTTCTTCCCTTTCTACCAACTGCTTCATTTCATTTTCACTTCTGTATGGTAAACAATGATCCTAAGTCCATTTCATGGTTAGGAATTTACCTGCAAAGACACCAGCAGATTCATAATTCCTTTCTTGAAGAGAATCAGAGACATGCTTCGATAATCTATCATTTTTGCCATATAAGTGTATCTTTAGAATCTTGGTAGGTAGGTCAATCATTTGAATCAACTATAGTAAACAACCATCAGAATAGCAGATGAGGTAGACAAAGGCTGCCATATCTTCCCATAGCCATATCTTCACTCACTTCCATGCACACCGCCTCCTTCTTTTCTTTGGAAGCTGCTGAACAAGTCTCCATTCAAAGGAAGGGGAGAAGGGTGGGAGGAGGGGGAGGGAAATGGGAGGCTGGGAGGAGGTGGAAACCTGTTTTTTTCTCCTTCCTTTAGTCAATAATAAAAAAAATGAAAAAAAAGGGTAGGGTGTTTGAGAACATGATATTGTAGAACATATCTTGCAGGTTCAGCTCAGGTGGCAAATTTCTCAATAACATCTTTCTTCTAACTCCCCTCCACTGCCTTCATACAATTCCCCTGGGTTTCTATAGTTTTTCTAATTGAGGTAATATTACAAATCATAAGCTTAAACATGAATCATTTTAGAGCATATAATTTAGTACTATGAGACATGTTCACAGTATTGTGTGGCCATCACTACTGTCTAGTCCTAGAACTTTCTCCTCACCTCAAAAGGAGACTCTAACCTATCAAGAAGTCAATCTCTATTTCTCTCCTACTAGCCCTTAGCAAGTACTAGTCTCTTCTGATTCTTTGTACATGCCTGGTTTTGAATATATCATATCAGTGCAATCCTACAATGTTTTCTTTCATTGTGACCTTACACCTAGCCTCCTATGGGTAAATGAATATATCTACTAGTATGTATTAATATTTTATTCAGATTTTGAGGATAAATAACCCACTTTATATATAGGATATATTTTATGTACTATTTATCCATTGGTGAATACTAGAGGTGTTGCCACTTCTTAGATTTTATGAATAATACTTTCATACATGAATAGTTCTATATAAAATTTTACTTTCAATTTTCTTGTTTATACACCAATGGGTTAAATTATTAGATTATGTGATTTTTTATTTATTTTTTTGTGAAACTTCCTGGCTTTTCTCTTTTTTCTGTGTATCATATAATTTTCTTATTATGTCTGCTGTTTAACTTTCGCCTTATTCTTTCTTCTTTTCCCAAAATATTATCTCCACAAGGACAAGAACTTAGTTTGCTTTTATCTTTGATGCATTTTCAAGGTCTAAGCAGTGCCTATCACATTGGAGTGGCCAAGGACTATTATGAAGTATTGGTAAAAGTAAAAAGAGAAAGAATGCAGGAGATATTTGGTGGAGAAAAAACAGGACAAAGATTTACCGGCTGTTACCAAATACAAGTATCTGAGAAAAGGGTTTCCTGAATTAAGAATCCTCCATTTTGTGGGAAAAAAAAGAAAGCATAGTTAACAAATGGTGCTGGATATCAACATGTAGAAAAATGAAAATAGATCTTTATCTATCACCATGCACAAACTCAAGTCCAAATGTATCAAAGAGCTCAACATACAGCCAGTCACACTGAACCTCATAGAAGAGAAAATGGGAGGTACACTTGAATGCATTGCACAAGAAACCACTTCCTAAATATAACCCCAGTAGCACAGACACTGAGAGAAACAATTAATAAATGAGACCTCCTGAAACTGAAAAGCTTCTGCAAAGCAAAGAACATGGTCAACAAGACAAAATGACAGCCTACAGAATGAGAAAAGGTCTTCACCAACCCCACATCAGACAGAGGTCTGATCTCGAAAATATACAAAGAACTCAAGAAATTGGCAATCAAAAGAACAAATAATCCAATAAAAAATGGAGTACAGACCTAAACAGAGAACTCTCAACAGAGGAATCTAAAATGGCTGAAAAACACTTAAGGAACATCCTAGCTCATCAGAGAAATGCAAATCAAAACAACTCTGATATTCCGTCTTATACCTGTAAGAATGGCCAAGATCAAAAACACTGATGACAACTTATGCTGGAGAGGTTGTGGGGTAAAGGGAACACTTCTGCATTGCTGGTGGGAATGCAAGCTGGTACAGCCCTTTTGGATATCAGTATGATGATTTCTCAGAAAATTAAGAAACAATCTTCCTGAAGACCCAGCAATACCACTTTGGGGTATATATCCAAAGGATGCTCAATCCTGCCTCAAAGACATGTGCTCAACTATGTTCATAGCAGTATTGTTTGTCATAGCCCAAACTAAAGAATGGATAAGGAAAATGTGGTACATTTACACAATGGAGTACTACACCACAGAAAAAAAATAATGACATCTTTGATGGAGGAGAGTCATCTTTCTATCTGTTGTTTAATTAAAAACCTGAGAAGGCTTAAAAATAAGGGAGAGAGAGTTTAACACAGAATTTTGCTGTTTGTTCGTGGCGTGCTATAGAGAGATTTCCTGATTCGGCAACAGCAGCAGAAAAACAAAACAAAACAAAACAAAACAAAAAAAACAAAAACAAAAAAATGATGTGTCATTTTAAAGCGAGGCTTCCTGGGACTGTGCCTCCAGTGCAAACTCTGGCTTGAAAGCATTTCAAGGGCTTTTATGGGACTGGATGTTTATGTTCCCACTTGGGATCAGAAGGAGAGTGCTTGGAGACCTTGCTGATGGCTCAGCACTCCCAGCCTGCACCTGGGCAGAGGGCCGAATCAGGCTTAGGCAGAAGAGCATAGCAGATTCCTGCCGTCATACAGAGACATGTTTTCAGACTGCACAGTGCTCTGTGTGTCAGATTTGGATGTAACTTGGATGAAAAGAATTTCTGTGCTGCACGCTCAGTCTCAGAATTAAAGTGCTGAGTGCCGCTCCTATCTGGCGGCCCCAGAGCTAGCACAAAATGGTATGTCCTCCATTTTGAAATTTTCCTGACTCAGCAGCAGGAAAAAACTGGCTGTTTTAAAATGCCAGCTTTCTGGGCTGTGCTGCCATTGCGATCTCTGTCTGGCTCCTGCGGGAGACAGAGCTTTTGAATGGAGCATTTGGAGTAAAGTGCTATGATTTGTTTGATGGCAACTAGACTCGCTGTGTGCCTAAAAGGAAGTCATTGTGTGCTGTGGCTCAGAGGCACAAGCAGCTCCACCATGCTACTGGTGCAATGTGCAAAGATCAGAGGCACAAGCGGCTCAGCCATGTTGGACTGGCGAGGCAAGCAGGCAGTACCTGTTTTTGACCTAGGAATGTCACAGTTTAGATTCTTAAGCGCTTAGTGATTTAAAGATGCAAACTCGAAAGTGCTCCTGGATAGTAAAAAATTACAGATTCACAATAGAACAGATTTCAGACATAAAAGACCACTAAATGAATCACAATGTTGGATGAGCGTACATAGGCTTGAGAGAGAAAAAAAAATAGAGAGAATAAAGTTAATGCCCATAAAAAAGGGTAAAGTCCTTAAAGAGACAGAGTACAGATAGTTATAGATTAAAAGAAATAAAGAAAAATAAGCCACGTAAAAATGGAAAATTCACAGAGAGTCTGGATTATGTACATTGTGTTTTCTTTAAAATTTTTGACTGTGAAGGAGCTAAGTACAGAGAGACATTTCATTATATGGGCTGCCAATTGGAACCCAAATGGATATCATAAGGGTATTATGACTTCAGAATTTGGGTCTAAGGATATGATGCTTTAGAAAGGAGTTTTTTCTTTTGTTTTCATAGAGGATGAGACCCCGTGGATTTCTTCTATCCCAATTTGGTATGATAGACCACGACCTCCCAAAAAGTTGCTGTGAACACCCTCAAAAAATTACTTCACTCAACTGCCAACTGAGATAAACCTGGCACACAGGTTACACCCTAAATGATCTGATTAACAGCGCCCCCATTCAGCAGGAAGCAGTTTGGAGAGAAAAAACTGTGCCCATGTTCCCAAAATATTGTTTGTGACTGTTCTTTTACATTTAAAGGGGAAATGATATAAGTATGAATAATTTGCATTGGTATGGATTTTAAGGTCAATTTTGTTATATGTATATGTATTTCTGATCTTGATTAAGGTGTTGTGATTGTGTAGTTCATTTTTAAAATGTAATGTATAATTAGGAAAAATAGGTTGTTGATGGATAATCATAAATAATAGTCAAGTTTGTAGTCATGTTACTTAGATTTTCTAGATATATAGAGATATATTTCAGATAGGCATTCTTCATATCTCTCAAAGGCTACAGAATATGGCATTTAAAATATTTTAATAACTTAGGACTTTTCATGACAATGAGACATGTCTGCTCCTGGCGGCACCAATCTACTTTGAGAGGAAGATGGGCATCGAAGAGGATCCTTATGGAGTTTGATAGCCATTTGGGCAAGAAACTGCTCTTTCCTGGACTGTTGCATAAAATGGACACAGAGAGCCTGCAGAGAGAAGACTGCTGAAATTGCCTAAAGGTGAGACGGTCTTTTGGGGTTCATGACTCATGAAAGAGTCTGTGAGACATTTTACAGGACACAGCAGATAGTGACTGAACTGTCTTTGAAATTTCCTGCTTCATGGAAATGTCTGCTGGATACTATGGGCCTGAAGGCTGAAGATGGATGCCCCAATGGTACAGAGGAACTTTGGGTGATTGTCCAGGCAGCGAGATGTCTCTGTCATTTCTAGAGTTTTGGATTTCTTATTTGCTTAGGTAATATTATATCCTTCTGGAGTCTTTGATGGAGTTGAAGAATGGATAGATAATTATAGTTTTCCTTAGTTATGATAAAGGATAAAATAGATATAAATACTGTAACTGTAATTCTTGCTTGATAACTGTTTTGCTATATGTAATCTTACTATGTTAAAGTTAAAGCCTTCCTCTTTGTCTAAACAGAAAAAGGGGAAATGATGGAGGAGGGTCATCTTTCTATCTGTTGTTTCATTGGTTAAATAAAGAGACTGCCTTGGCCCTTTAATAGGACATAAAATTAGGTAGGCGGAGTAAACAGAACAGAATGCTGGGAAAAAGAAACTGAGTCAAGGAGTCGCCATTATTCTCCACCGGACACAGAGGCAGGTTAAGATCTTCCCTGGTAAGACACCTCTTGGTGTTACAGGGATATTAGAAATGTGTTAGATTGATATGTAAGAGCTAGCCAATAAGAGGCTGGAACTAATGGGCCAGGCAGTGTTTAAAAGAGTACAGTTTCTGTGTAATTATTTCGGGGCATAAGCTAGCCATGTGGGTGGCCAGGTGCCGGGGATGCAGCCCCGCCACTCCTATTACAGCACATCTTGAAATTTGCAGGCAAATGGATGGAGCTAGAAAACATTATACTGAGTGAGGTAACCCAGATCCAGAAAGACAATTATCATATGTACTCAATCATAAGTGATTTTTAAACATAAAGCAAAGAAAACCAGCCTATAAAGCACAATCCCAGAGAACCTGGACAATAATGAGGACTCTAAGAGAGATATACATGGATCTAATCTACATGGGAAGTAGAAAAAGACAAAATCTCCTGATTACATTGGGAGCATGTGGACCTTGGGAGAGGGTTGAAAAGGAGGTGAGAGGCAGGGAGGGGAGCAGAGAAAATGTAGAACTCAATAAAATCAATAAAAAAGAAAATCAAAGGAATCCTCCATTTTGTGCAATCCTACTATAAAGCATTACAGTTGATAAAAGTTAGTCACAGTGATTCTGGAGATGAACTTGCTACAATCCTCCATGCCATGACCAAATATGTATATGGCCAAAAATACCAAGACTAGAGACAGTCTCTCCCCTCAAATGTCAGCTCTGTAGCCAGGAACAAGAAGATAAGGAAGTAAAGGAGTTTATTCTACACTGGCTATGGCTTTGCATCAGAAGATGTGTTTCAAATTAGACGTGGAGCAAGATGTTGCTGTTTTGGAAACTTCTCTGGAGATAATAGGAGTAGTACTGAGATGCATCCATGACAGCACTGTAACCAGGAGCCAAAACCTGGAAGCAAACGTTATTGCCCACTGGTGTGGACATGATTCGGTAATTGGTATATTATAATTGCAAGGGACTATGTAGTACTGTGCAGAGGCCTTAGAGCATGAATACTGCAACGTATAGCTACTTGAAAAAGTTACTACCAGCAGCTTAATATAGATGTAAGACTATCTATGTAAGTAAGTATGAGCATAAGCAAAACAATATCCTATGGTTGCATTACAGATGTACATACAAATGAAAAGATATGAAGAAGAGATAGAAAGAAATATTTATCTCTAAGGTATTGAATTCAAAGAAGTTTTTACCTATAAAATCTCATAGTACGGAAACTTCAGGCAGATTTAAAAAGGAAAGGAATCTGAGGCTTATATGAAGTGTTTGCATTTAAGAATAGTGTCTTCTTGTGTTTCTTATGTAATCAAACCAGATTCAGGTTGATGAAATAATCATTTCTTTTGGGGAAACTGGGGGTGATGTGATTACAGTTAAATATTTGGTCTCCTAAGCAAACACAGTGCAAAGCAGTTGCTTTTGGAGCCAACTCTCTACTAGAATTTCTCCGTATCTCACCCTGGCATTTTCTGTTGTCCCTAGGAATTGTCTTTGTAGAAAAGCTTTTCCTTCTGAAGAAGGATCTGTCAGAAGGACATTTTTCTGAATTCTTCTGATAGTAAGAGTATTAAAAAAAATCAAGGAGATAGTATGCAACTTTGCAAGGCCATCATTTTCTTATCTCATTTTGTGGTAACCCTAACTTGCCATCTGTTTGAACCTTAATTGCCACATTTATAAAACAGGAATAGTGAGCTCTACTTCATAGCTTCTGAATTTTGACAAAGAAGCCAAAATTGTACAATGGAAAAAAGAAAGCATGCTCAACAAATGGTGCTGGCATAAACTGGATATCAACATGTAGAAGAATGAAATAGATCCATATCTATCCACATGGACAAAACTCAAGTCCAAATGGATTAAGGACTTCAACATAAACCCAGACACACTGACCTGATAGGTGAAAAAGTGGGAAGTAGCCTTGAACACATTCGCACAGGAGACTTCTTCCTATATATAACACCAGTAGCACAGACATTGAAAACAATTAATAAATGGGACCTCTGGAAACTGAGAAACTTCTGTAAGGCAAAGCACACTGTCAATAAGACAAAATGGCAGTCTACAAAATGGGAAAAGATCTTCACAAATCTCACATTTGACAGATGGCTGATCTCCAAAATATACAAGGAGCTCAAGAAACTAGACATCAAAATATTAAACAATCCAATAAAAAATGTGGTACAGATCTAAACAGAAGACCTTCAAATGGCCGAAAGACATTTAAGGAATCTTTCTACAACCTTAGGTATCAGGGATATTTAAATCAAAATGACTCTGAGATACCATCTTACACCTGTCAGAATGAGTAAGACCAAAATACTGATAGAGCCCAAGGTGGAGAGGATGGGGAGTAAGGGAAACACTCCTCCACTCTTGATGGGAGTGCAAACATTTACAGCCACTTTAGAAATCAGTATGGTGCTTTCTCAGAAAATTGGGAATCAATCTACCTCAAGACCTGGAGATATTATAGAAATTCTTAAGCAGACCAAGAATGAAATGGAAGCAATGAAGAAAACACAAACCGAAGGAAGGATGGAGATGGAAAATCTGGGTAAACGAACAGGAACTACAGAGACAAGTACTAACAACAGATTACAAGAGATAGAAGAAAGAATGTCAGACACTGAAGATACCATAGAGAAAATAAACACACTGATCAAAGAAAACAGCAAAACCAACAAATTCTCATCACCAAACATTCAGGAAATCCGGGACACAATAAAAAGACCAAACCTAAGAATAATTGGGATAGAAGAAGGAGAAGAAGTACAGTTCAACGGTCCAGAAAATATATTTAATAAAATTATAGAAGAAAACTTTCCCAACCTAAAGAAAGATATAACTTTGAAGGTTCAAGAAGCATACAGAACACCGAATAGACTGGACCAAAAAAACCCATCTCCTCGCCATATAATAATCAAAACACAAAACATACAGAATAAAGAAAGAATATTAAGAGCTGCAAAGGAAAAGGGTCAAGTTACTTATAAGGGTAAACCTATCAGACTTACACCTAACTTCTCTATGGAAACCATGAAAGCCCGAAGGTCCTGAATAGATGTACTTCAGAAACTAAGAGACCATGGATGCAAGCCCAGAATACTATACCCAGCCAAGCTTTCATTCACTATAAATGGAGAAAACAAAATTTTCCAGGATAAAAACAAATTTAAACAATACGTAGCCACACATCCAGCCTTACAGAAAGTAATAGAAGGAAAATCACAAACCAAAGGAGTCCAACAATGACCACAATAACTCAAACATCTAGAGACCCCTCACCAGCACAACTCAAAGAAGTGAAACACACAAACTCTACTACTAAAAAAGTGACCGGAGTTAACAAACACTGGTCATTAATATCACTGAATGTCAATGGACTCAACTCACCTATAAAAAGGCACTGGCTAAAAGATTGGATACGAAAACAGGATCCAAAATTCTGCTGTTTACAAGAAAGACACCTAAACCACAAAGACAGGCACCTACTCAGAGCAAAGGGCTGGGAAAAGGCTTATCAAGCAAATGGACCCAAGAAACAAGCAGGTGTGGCCATACTAATTTCTAACAAACTGGACTTCAAACTTAAAACAATCAGAAAAGATAGAGAGGGACATTTTATACTCATAAAAGAAACAATTAATCAGGATGAAGTCTCAATCCTGAATATCTATGCCCCTAATATAAAAGCACCCACGTACGTAAAAGAAACATTACTAAAAGTCAAGGCTGCCATCAAACCACACACACTAATAGTAGGAGACTTCAACACTCCTCTCTCACCAATGGACAGGTCAATCACACAGAAACTTAACAGAGAAATAAGAGAATTAATGGAGGTAATGAATCAAATGGACTTAAGAGACATCTATAGAACATTCCACCCAAATAGGAAAGAATATACCTTCTTCTCTGCAGCTCATGGAACCTTCTCGAAAATTGACCACATACTTGGTAACAAAGCAAACTTCCACAGTTACAAAAAAATATTCGTAACCTCCTGCATCTTATCAGACCACCATGGATTAAAGTTAGAATTCAACAACAATGCTACCCCCACAAAGCCTACAAACTCATGGAAACTGAACAGTCAAGTTCTGAACCAACCTGGATCAAGGAAGAATAAAGAAAGAAATCAAAGTCTTTCTTGAATTCAATGAAAATAAAGAAAAAACCTACTCAAACTTATGGGACTGTAGGAAAGCAGTCCTGAGAGGAAAGTTCATAGCACTAAGTGCCCACTTAAAGAAAACAGAGAAAGCACACATTGGAGACTTAACAGCCCACCTGAAAGCTCTAGAAAAAAAAGAAGAAGACTCACCTGGGAGGAGTAGAAGACTGGAAATAATCAAACTGAGGGCAGAAATCAACAAAATGGAAACACAGAAAACAATCCAAAGAATCAATGAAACAAAAAGCTGGTTCCTGGAGAAAATTAACAAGATTGATAAACCCCTATCCAAACTAATCAAACGGCAGAGAGAGAGTATGCAAATTAATAAGATCAGAAATGAAAAGGGGGACATACCACAGACATAGAGGAAATTCAAAGAATCATTAGATCTTACTACAAAAGACTGTATGCCACAAAACTGGATAATGTAAAAGAAATGGACACATTTTTAGATAAATACCATATACCAAAGTTAAACCAGGACCAGGTGAACAATCTAAATAGACCTGTTAGTCTCGGAGAATTAGAAGCTGTCATCAAAAACCTCCCTACCAAAAAAAGGCCAGGACCAGATGGTTTCAATGCGGAATTCTACCAGAACTTCCAAGAAGACCTTATACCTATACTCCTTAATGTATTTCACAATATAGAACAGAAGAGTCATTGCCAAATTCCTTTTATGAAGCTGCTGTCACTCTGATACCAAAACCACACAAAGACTCAACCAAGAAAGAGAATTACAGGCCAATCTCACTCATGAACATCGACGCAAAATTCCTCAACAAAATACTGGAAAACCGTATCCAAGAACACAGAAAAATTATCCATTATGATCAAGTAGGCTTCATCCCAGAGATGCAGGGCTGGTTCAACATATGAAAATCTATCAATGTAATCCATCATATAAATAAAGTGAAAGAAAAAAATCATATGATCATTTCATTAGATGCTGAAAAAGCTTTTGACAAAATTTAACATCCCTTTATGATAAAAGTCTTGGAGAGATTAGGGATACAAGGGTCATATCTAAATATAATAAAAGCTATTTACAGCCAAACGACAGCTAACATCAAACTAAACGGAGAGAAACTCAAAGCCATCCCATTAAAATCAGGAACATGGCAAGGCTGTCCACTCTCTCCATACCTCTTCAGTATAGTGCTTGAAGTTTTAGCAATAGCAATAAGACAACATAAGGGGATCAAGGGGATTTGAATTGGGAAGGAAGAGGTTAAACTTTCCTTATTTGCAGATGATATGATAGTGTACATAAGCGACCCCAAAAACTCCACCAAAAAACTCCTAAAGCTGATAAACACCTTTTGTATTGTGGCAGGATACAAGATCAACTCCAAAAAATCAGTCGTTCTCCTATACACTAAGGATATGGAAGCAGAGAGGGAAATCAGAGAAGCATCACCTTTCATGATAGCCACAAACAGCATAAAATGTCTTGGGGTAACTCTAACCAAGGAAGTGAAAGATCTATTTGACAAGAACTTTAAGAAATTGAAGAAAGAAATTGAAGAGGATACCAGAAAGTGGAAGGATCTCCCTTGCTCTTGTATTGGGAGGATCAACATAGTAAAAATGGCAATTCTACCAAAGGCAATCTATAGATTCAATGCAATCCCCATCAAGGTCCCATCAAAATTCTTCACAGATCTTGAGAGGACAATAATCATCTTTATATGGAAAAACAAAAAACCCAGGATAGCCAAAACAGTCTTATATAATAAAGGAACTTCTGGAGGCATTACCATCCCTGACTTTAAACTCTACTACAGAGCTATAGTATTGAAAACAGCTTGGTATTGGTATGAAAACCGAGAAGTCGACCAATGGAATCGTATAGAAGAACCAGACTTTAACCTTTAAATCGATGAACACCTCATTTTGGATAAAGGAGCTAAAAGTATACAATGGAAGAAAGAAAGCATCTTCAACAAATGGTGCTGGCACAAGTGGATGTCAACCTGTCGAAGAATGAAAATTGACCCATATCTATCACCACGCACAAAACTCAAGTCCAAATGGATCAAAGACCTCAATATCAGTCTGCACACACTGAACCTGATAGAAGAGAAATTGGGAGGTACCCTACAACAGATGGGCACAGGCGATCGCTTCCTAGGTATAACCCCAGAAGCACAGACATTAAGGGCAACATTGAATAAATGGGACCTACTGAAACTGAGAAGCTTCTGTAAAGCAAAGGACACTGTCACTAAGACAAAAAGGCAACCCACTGATTGGGAGAAGATCTTCACCAACCCCGCAACAGACAAAGGTCTGATCTCCAAAATATATAAAGAAATCAAGAAACTAGACTTTAAAATGCTAATTAACATAATTAAAAAATGGGGCACTGAACTGAACAGAGAATTCTCAACAGAAGAACTTCAAATGGCCAAAAGACACTTAAGGTCATGCTCAACCTCCTTAGCAATCAGGGAAATGCAAATCAAAACAACTTTGAGATATCATCTTACACCTGTCAGATTGGCTAAAATCAAAAACACCAATGATAGCCTCTGCTGGAGAGGTTGTGGAGGAAGGGGTACCCTCATCCATTGCTGGAGGGAATGCAAACTTATGCAACCACTTTGGAAAGCAGTGTTTCGGTTTCTCAGGAAATTCGGGATCAACCTACCCCTGGACCCAGCAATACCACTCTTGAGAATATACCCAAGAGATGCCCGATCATATGACAAGGGCATTTGTTCAACTATGTTCATAGCAGCATTATTTGTAATAGCCAGAACCTGGAACTAACCTAGATGTCCTTCAATGGAAGAATGGATGAAGAAAGTGTGGAATATATACACATTAGAGTACTACTCAGCGGTAAAAAACAATGACTTCTCAAATTTTGCATGCAAATGGATGGAAATAGAAAATACTATCCTGAGTGAGGTAACCCAGACCCAAAAAGATGAACAAGGGATATACTCACTCATAATTGGGTTCTAGCCATAAATAAAGTTCAGTGAGTCTATAATTTGTTATCCTGAAGAAGCTAGAAAAGAAGGTGAACCCAAAGAAAAACATATAGCTATCCTCCTAGTTATGGGAAGTAGACAAGATTGCCAGGCAAAAATCGGGATCTTAAGGGTGGGGTGGGAGTGGGGTAGGGAAGATGGGGAGAGAAAAGTGAGAAGGGTAGGATGGGGAGAACTTGGGGCAACGGGATGATTGGGATAAAGGAAGGTTGGATAGGGGAGCAAGGAAGCACATATCTTAATTAAGGGAGAGAGACTTCGACCTAGAGGGGCTTCCAGGTGTCCAAGGCGAGGTCCCCAGTTAGTTCCTGGGGCAGCTGAGGATAAGGAACCTGAAATGATCCTATCCTATAGCCATACTGTTGAATATTTTGCAAATCACCATAGAACCTTCATCTGGCGATGGATGGAGATAGAGACAGAGACCCACACTGGAGCACTGGACTGAGCTCCCAAAGTCCCAATGAGGAACAGTAGGAGGGAGAACATGAGCAAAGAAGTCAGGACCACAAGGGGTGCACCCACCCACGGAGACAGTGGGGTTGATCTATTGGAGCTCACCAAGGCCAGCTGGACTGTGATTGAAAAACCATGGGATAAAACCGGACTCTCTGAATATGGGGGACAATGAGGGCTGATGAGAAGCCAAGGACAATGGCACTGGGTTTTGATCCTACTTCATCTTCTGGCTTTGTGGGAGCCTAGCCAGTTTGGATGTTCTCCTTCCTAGACCAGGATGGAGAGGGGAGAACTTTGGACTTTCCACAGGGCAGGGAACCCTGACTTCTCTTCAGACTGGAGAGGGAGGGGGAGAGGAGTGGAGGGAGGGGGAGAGGAGTGGGGGTAGGGGAAGAGGAGTGGGGGGAGGGGAAGAGGAATGGGAGGCTGGGAGGAGGCGGAAATTTTTTTTTCTCAATAAAAAAAAATTAATAGATCAATTCCAAGGAATATTACTGGAAAATATGTCTCTTAGGACAGAAAACTTCCCCTGGAAACAACCTAGATGTTCCTCACCCAAAAAATGGATAAAGAAAATATGATACATTTGCACAATGGAGGTATACTCAGCAGTAAAAAAACAATGACATCTTGAAAATTGCAGGCAAAAAGATGAAACTATAAAAAAAATCCTGAGTCAGGTAAACCAGACCCAGATAAACAAACATGGTATGTACTCACTCATAAGAGGATATTAGAAATAAAGGAGAGGATAACCAGACTACAATTCCCAACTCCTGAGAAGCTAGGTAACAAAGAGGACCCTAAGAAAGACATGCATGGATGCCCCTGAGACAGGTAAATAGATAAAATCTCCTAAGATTGGGAGCGTGGTAGGGGAAGAGCTGAAGAAGTGGGGGAGGAGAACATGAGGAAATGGGATGGCTATGGGATTAGGGAGAAACCTGATGCTAAGAAAACTGCCAGGAATCTACAAGAATGACCCCAGCTAAGACTTATAGCAATAGTGGAGAAGGTGCCTGAACTGGCCTTCCCCTGTAATCAGATTGGTGACCACCCTAATTGTCATCATAGAACCTTCATCCAGTAATTGATGGAAGCAGATGCAGAGATCCACAGCTCCACAGCTAAGCACTGGGCTGAGCTCCCAGAGTCCAGTCAATGAGAGGGAGGAGGGATTACAGGGGAAAAGGCACCAAGAACTCCATGTGGAAACCCACAGAGACAGATGACCCAAGTTAGTGGGAGCTCACTGACTCTGGACTGAAAGCTGGAGAACATGTGTAGGCCCTCTGAATGTAATTGACAGTACCAAGGCTTGGGAAGTCTGTGAGGACATGGGCAGTGGGACCAGGACTTATCCCCAATGCATGAACTGACTTTCTAGAGCCCATTCCCTATGGAGGGATACTTTGGTCAGCCTTGATGTGGGGAAGGACTTAGGCCTGCCTCACCTTTAGATATGCCAGACTTTCTTGACTCTCCATGGGAGGCCTTACCCTTTCTGAGGAGGGGATGAGGGCTGGGTAAGAGTAAGGTAGGAGAGTGGGAGGAAGGGTGGGAGAAAGAATTGCAGTTGGTATGTAAAATAAAAAACTTTCAATTAAAAAGGTAAAAAGACAGAAAATTCTCCTTTCTTACATTTTTGATTTGTACAGTTTGTCAGTCCTCTCTCTCTTCTCAACCTCCTCTAATTATAAGTATCTCAAATTGATGTTTAGACTAAAGCCAATACCTTGGCATCTATTTCAAGTATCCTTGGCAATGAAAAGAGGGAGTGCCTTAACGCATAACAGGCTGACTGCAAGTAGTTTAGAAATATGATATATTCTCAGAAATTTTGTATGTTGGATAAAATAGAAGGCACTGGATATTCTATAGTGGAAACATATTTTATGAAATCTATTATTAGTTATGTATATATTTCCAGGGTCAGACTAAGTATTTCCCACACTGAAGGTGCTAGTATCGCATGTAAATTCTATGAAATTCTATGGCTATTTACATTGCTATATCAAGGTAAATGACTAATGGTGATCCAGTTCCGTATGCACTAAAATTCCACACAATAGTATCTTGTCTATGATGTTGAAATCCCTCCAATTATTTTTCACATTACACAGTATAAGATCTAGGGTCCTTGCAAATGGTCTGCAAGGTGTTCCTGACCACTTTATCCCAAACTAAATCAAGATTCCTTCTCCTGTCTCATCTCCTGTCATTTACCCTCTTCTATGTTACAGCCTTCCTGGAATATCTGATGTTTTCAAAATTCCTTGTACTTACTGCTGTCCTTAGCTGGAAGGCTGTCCTACCACATGGTTCCTAGATTGCTTCTTCATCTTTAGGGTTCTGTTTAGAAGCTATTTCTGTGTGGCTTCTCTTACAAGAAACTGAGCTCTTATGTAAAATTGTCTCATTGACAACCCCACAAGAAGACATAAAATAAGTCCTTATGTAATGACTCAATCACTGTATTTCACAACACTAATCATTCCCATATGTATTCTATATTTTACACATTTTTTTCTATACATCATCACATTTTACCAATGGTCATGGAAAACAGAGGTTTTATTTTATATTTTATTCAGTAATGCAACCTAATGCCTACAAAAGAGACTATGAACACTCATTGTGTTCAAATAAGAAAATATAACTTAGCACCACGCAGTGAAAATAAAAATCATTAAGTGGGATAATTCAATAAATACTGAGTTTATGATTAGAATCTTTTAAAACTATACCTAGTAACTAATATTTATTTTTAATTGGTGAGAGGATTGTCTCTTCCATTCTGATCACTGCTCATCTTTCAGAGAAGGGTTCTAAACTAAAAGGACTGTCTCGATGGAGAAATAGGAATAATGTGTTCTTTTGAGGTCCTTTCATTGTCCTTGGCAAAAAGTGATCTTTGGGGTCATAAGGATAGTAAAGTCTAGAATTTAAAGAAATATGAATGAAGTCATGTTTTGAAATCAGAGTTTGGAAATAAGCTAATGTTCAACTATAATCACCTGGGTCTGGCATGAAATGATATCTCTAAATCATCAGAACTCCTGTTGATATACATGCATTCTGCATTTCCAAGTCATAGTAATGCATCTTAGGGTAAATTTGACTACTATTATAATAAAATCCTTGGTAAAATCAGCTAAAGTCTCTCTTCTATGTGAGGATGGAGACAGGTGTGACTGAATTTCTGAAACCATTATTTTTTTCCTATCTGCGTATTTAATTGGAATATCTGCAGGGAGATAGATGATTCTTACTAATGCCAAGGTAATGTAGCTCAGTGTACAGGTGGATGCATATGCAATATCATGATTATCACTGAAATCAGAAAGTATGTATGATATTGAAGGAGGAGAGTGTAAAGACAAATAATTGACCAAATAGCGCAGGTCCTTGAACAAATGCTTTTTAAGATACTCAGAAGGTGACACAGAACACATTTCTTTATCAAGAGGCATGTGTTTAATGATATCAATGGGGCGTAGTACATGCTATACTTTAAGTAGTGGTGGTAGTACCTAAGCACAGTATGGAGTGTTTCCATTTAAAATTATTAATTGGGATAATGGCTTGAGCTCAATAAAAGGGATATATTGCATAAAAGGGAAGGTGTAACAGTATTGTCTTCATTAACATAAAATCTTGTAGATTTTTTAATATACTTTCCAAAGAGAATGGGTAAAATGTCTCAATATTCACCAAATTTTTATAGTTTCATAGCATCCCTGGATATGCATGATTTTCAGAATACATTTACTTGAAAATTCATTATATGAAACACTTATCCCCTGAATAAATTAGAGACTCTGAAATATAGTGCAGTAAAAGTTTTGCTGCTAGAAGAATTTTTATGAGTGAAATAATGTGAAAATTAGTAACATCAAATATGATTTTCCTTAACCCAGAGTAGTCCTCCACACAATTATTTTGACATGATATGTCATACATAATAATGTAGCTTTTCAAATAAGGCTACCAAAGAGTGTTGTAACAATTCTTATCTGAGTTTCCAAGTACATGATGAATCACAGTGTAAGGAAAATTCTAGTGTATTTATCTATTTCACAAAATAATTTCCAGATTTCAATTGCATTGAATAATTTGTTGTCTCAAAAAATCAGCTATGCTATACTCATGCAAGAAAATAAAACCATTCTACACAGTGAAAACATATTTGACTTTGGTTTACTCAATTGCACTTGACTATGTTGTATGTACTCAGTAAATGAAGCACCTCAATGATAGTATTTGACTATGGTTGACACATTTAAATGCATCGTAATGCTGTAATTTCATGAGGTACAATTCATTATAGAAATGAGAGATTTCTAAATAATTAAACAACATATAAAATGACAGTCAATGTGTAGAGTATTAAAATGAGCATAGTCATTACTTTCAAGAAAGATCATTATTACAGGCCATCCTGTAATTGACCTGAAGCCAAGGCCCAATCCTATCATGTGGAACTGTTATAATTTTGCATATGCAAATATGTGAGAATTGCCTCCAAGGGAAATGACATAAACCTAGAACAAATAAAATAGTTGTTTAGATTTAATTATGCAGGAAATAATAAATGCACTGTGCAAATGATCCATGAGGAGATAAAATACTACTGCAATACAATTTTCAAAAATATCAAGATAGATTTTATTCCCCCAAACACAAGATTAGAGATTTTTGTTTGAAGTGATATAAAACTTTTGGAAATAAAAATGATGGTTTAAACACTGTATGTATTTTGTGCCATTGCATTGTACACTAAAAACAATTAAAATGGTAACTTTGGTGTGGGATTTTTGATCCAAGAATGCATTAATGTTACTTATAAAATCCTGAATTTAAATGCTTCTGTTTCTCTAAGGTGGAAGATGAACCACAAACCTAAAGTTCTAAATGTTGTACTCAGATTTGTATTGCCTATATGATGGATGAGAATAGCTATCAAGGAAGACTGGAATGAAGAGTATCTGAGATTCATTGTGAAAGATTCATTTTATTGCTGCACATGTATAAAAGTCTTATTATCTTCAGTTCTATTGTACCATCACTGTATTACAAGTTAGTTATAAAATGAGTAATAACTTGATCAAGTTATCCACCAGTCAAAAGTATAAATTTTGATTGGACTCTTTCTTTAACAAATTGTAACTGAGGTCTGGATAGATGGCAGTGGTTAACAGCACTGGCTACTCTTCCTGAAGATCCACATTTAATCCTAACAACTCCATGGTGGCTCACAACAATCTGTAACTCCGGTTCCAGGGGATCCAGTGCTGTCTTCTGAGTCACACAGGCAAAAGGTATGCATGTGATACACACAGACATACATACAGGAAAATGCCCATGCACAGAAAATAAAATAAATTTAAACTTCTCTGGAGTACTTGTTAAAGATTCTTAATGGGCTTCAATAAATTATAAAAATATGATACATTAAAAAATTGCATAATATTAGTTTTATGTTCTACTAATTTTTACATAAGCATTTATGGTGATGAACAGTGATCCTAGAAACATTATGCTAGATTAAAATTGAAAGAATCTTTCTTTTAGAACATATGAAAATGAAAAAGTAAATAAATTGTTCAGGATAAGTCACAGTTTTTAAAAACATGATTGATTTAACTTTATTTTTCTATATGTGTGTGCTTTATTTGCATGTATTCTGTATACCATGTGTGTTCCTGGTCTCCACAGGATTCAGAAGAGGACACTGAGACACGATGTGTTTGCAAGGAATTGAACCTGAGTCCCTGCAACAGCAGCAAGTGCTATTAACTGCTGATCCAACTCTTAAACAGCAACAAACCTCTATCTTTGCAAAGTCTAGGTACTCTAATTTCTACTTTATAGGCAAGATAAATGAAGCAAGATAGACAGTGACAATTTCTGAAGTCAGAGAATATGCAAAATGTGAAATGAGTGGAAAAAGATTACTTATTCTGCCAAATCACACACTGTGTGTGTGTGTGTGTGATATTTCACAGTTTCACTGACAAAGACATAAAGACACTGTAAAGTGGAATTCCTTGAGTATAAATATTTGTTTTATTGAAAATGTTCTAGACATTATAAAAATGATTTAATAATATTTAATTATGGAATTTTATCCTTATATCATGATACCAGGACGCTGACACAATTATTGTACAGAGGTGATAACACAACATAGCATAACATAACATAACATAACATAACATAACGTAACATATTAAAGGATTTCCCCTGGGCAATGTTCACAGTAAAGAATTGAATTCATGATTTCAATATGCATTTATTTAGTGCCAAATACCAAGGGCATATACAAGGCTTCTTTTAAAATTAATCATTTTCATCTTATATTTTCCATTCAGGCTCAAAGTAGTCAGCAAGGAAATTGTTGCTTCTCTCCCATTTGACAAAAAAGTCACTCAATACAAAAGTTGCTTATTGTAAACTTAAACAAGTAAGCTGAATAATGAAATCTGATTTGAAATGGCCCACTTGCATCGTATTACCATATGCTTGGTGTTCGCTTTCAGACCAAAGTAATTGTAAGATTTTCACTTCTGTTGGAAGAAGAAAAACAAAGAACTAATGTGCTGGAGTATTTTTCTTGTTGCTGCCTATGAATTTCCACTCACTTTAGCTGATGAAGGATATGAAAGGTAAACATTACCTTTCACTTACACTAAAATGTGATTTATTGTTTATAATGGAGGGATATGATGGAAGTTCTCAGTTTATATCTTTTTTATTACAAGAAACAACTTTGCAGAATGGTCCAAATATCTTTATGCATGTATGAGCTTAGTCTATGTAAATTTAAAAATGAGATCCCTTTTAATTGATCAAAGATATTTTTAAAGATCTAATTAGCAGACTATTTGGGAACAAAAGGTCAGGCCATCATTAGACAGACAAGCACAAAATCTGAAATACTTAATGGTAATAATGATAATCTAAGAGTCATTGTTAAATTTGAAATGGTTTGAAAAATTTTAGGGATCTGCAGAATTATTACAAAAGTATGGCTTGAGCCGGGCGGTGGTGGCGCACGCCTTTAATCCCAGCACTCGGGAGGCAGAGGCAGGTGGATCTCTGTGAGTTCGAGGCCAGCCTGGTCTACAAGAGCTAGTTCCAGGACAGGAACCAAAAGCTACGGAGAAACCCTGTCTCGAAAAACCAAAAAAAAAAAAAAAAAAAAAAAAAAAAAGTATGGCTTGATCTTTTTATTTTATGTTTTTACTTATTTTAAATTTGAGATTATTTAAAATCTTTCCCCTCTGATGTTACTAACATTAAATTTTAAGGGACCAATTTATTGTATTTTTAGAATAAGTAATAAGTATAACAAAATTTTAATGTTGACATCAGATCAGGAATAAAACACCAAAATAAAGCTAGATGTCATGCATAGCAAGCTTGACTAAGTGGATTCTCTGTATCAAAAGGAATGGCATTTGGAAACATGGTATATTTGAGACCAAATCTTTTATACTGTTATCTCAGGATGGTTTCTGTAATCTTTCTCAGATTCACATTCAATATTAACACAGCTGGGATAATAACATGTGTCACAAAAAAATCACACACAAAAAATGAAATCAAGCATATAAGACAATGTACCACCATTTTAGCATAGAAGATTTATGTAAATCACCTTTCTCCCACCAAGTGAAAACAATGAAGGGAGCCAGGAAGTATGACTCAACAGTAGAAGCTTGATTGCAATGTCCTGAATCAATACTCAGCACCTAACAAAAGATCAATCTTAAAAAGGCACATTATTTCCATTCCTGCAATAGTATATCATTTTCCCAAAGAGCAAATAAAATGACTAATTATAATAAATAGAATTTTAAAACATGAAAGTGACATATAGAATTGTTATAGGGAACTAGTGCAAATTAATGTTAGTAATTAAAATATGCAGATTCTAGCCTACAATTAGTAGGTATCATTTAATAAAATGTTTCTTTAGGGATCAGATATAGTTTAGTGGTAGGATGCTTGTGCTTGCCTAACATGATTAAAAGACAGAGATATAGCAAGACAGGGAGAGAGACACAGAGAGATACAGAGAGAGACACACACAGAGTTATGCAAACATAGCAAACAAAACTATTACTGAATTCCCCCATTCAAAGGACTCTCTTGCCTTCAAACACTGTGACTGGAAAGTCTTAACTTGCTGGCTGCAGGATACGACTTCAAAATTAGTATCCCTTTTCTACACTCAAAGTATAATGGAAATTAAATAGTTTTCTAGTTCTCCAAGTTAGGTTCACATGGTAATACCTGAGTGTCGTTGTTTCAAATTTCCTCTCAGTCATCTGTAATGTGGCCTTTTTAAATGTAGCACTAAGTCCTCCGTGAAATTTTCACAATGCAATCTTAAAATTATAGGGTTATCTGCAGGGATCATTGTCTTTATACAAGATACAATATTCTGTACTGGGTAACAAGTCTGTTTGCTGTTTAGCTCATCACATTCCATCAACAGCACCAAGAATCATTTTGCCTTCCTATGAGGTCATGACTGCTTCATACTGGTCTTGCACAATGATTTACTAGGATAGACTGAATCTAGTCAATTTCACTCAAAAATGCTTATGAGGCAACTACCATATAAAGAATGCCCCCCTTATTTCCCCAAAGTTACTTTAGTACTATTTCTTGGATTGCTTTCGTTTCATTGGCCCAGTTAATATTAGGCACCATTCGCAAAGGAACTACACAAAGTTTCATTTTTCTAAGCCATGTAACTCAACAGTTTTAAGTATGATAGAATTTAGCTAGGAGGTTTGTACTATTAAAAATGAATTCTAGTTATGGGAAAACCCATTAAACAATTCTAAATTAAAGTAAGATTGAAATAAAATTATAGTAGAATATGTATAAAAGAACATGTGATATCCACATGGTTACCAAATGAATCCATTATCCTAAGTACTCTTCCAGTAATAGCAAATGAATTCATAATGATAGCACACTTAAGATCAAATGAAATCGAAAAATATAAATGTCAAAATTTCTGTATATAACTCACCCTCATAATTTACCTTTCGACTGCACAGCAAATACAGTGTCAAAATGTATCTATGTAAAGGATTTCAGCCTAATACTTCTGACTTGTGAATTGGTCCTGATTATAATAAATGGAATTTCATGTAAATCAGAGAGACAGATGATAAATTTCATGGGTCGGTCATGGCTAAGATGGCAAATTTCACAGTAAATCACAAGCTAATGGACAGATACACAACCACAAATATAATCACTTCAACTGCTAAGTAAATTACACTTCCAGGTTGAAAATAAGTGCATGGGTGTACCAGAGGGCATTCCAGGAAGATACCCTGAAAACTACATCTTAAAATCATGACTCTAGAATTCATTTCATATTGCAGAATAATGATATTATGTACAGTTCTCAAAAGTTTAAATTTTATTGCTACTTATGAAAATATAAACTTAGAGACATTAGTTGAAAATAATGCTTTCTATTTCAAATGTGGGTCTCTGGGTTTGTTCTCTTTACTTAAGCATCACATGGGTTTCTTAAAACTTTTGTCATTTGTCATTGGTGTAAAATTACCAAATTATGAGCATTCTTTTCTAATTCTGGAAGGATAGTAAGAGATGAGATGAGAGGGCCTAGATAATATTTTTAGTCTGTTAAAGGAAATACTTTGTTACATGCTATAACTGACTCATTTCAATCAAGCATTGAAAGAAGGAGTTAACGTTTTCCACACCTAAGTTCATGTTCATCAAAATGCTCACAGCAAATCAGTAAGAATAGATGTTTTCTGCATAATGTCACTTTCTTAAATCTACAAGCCCTATTTCTCTATTACGAACACAACTTAATTGCTATTAACAACATTACAGGTTTTTATAATATAATGACAGCACATTTAAGATCAAATGAAATCTAAAAATATAAATGTCAAAATTTCTGTATATAACTCACCAAAGCAATTTACCATAACGGTATAGGCACATGTTCACATGAGTACAACACACAGATACAGACACAAACATAGACATGCACTATGCCTACAGGCACTCCTGCACACTCACTCCCTGTCATGTTGCCTAAAGAGTGAAGTGAAGGTGCTCACAGAATACCATAGACAAGGATCTCAATGACAAATTTATATTTTATTTAGTGAATTCTAATTAGTTTTGAGCCTTATAATCTCTAAGAGGTGGAAAGACTTCCATCCACAGAAAACATTTGATAGGACATTTTCTAGTTAATTGACTTTTCAAGAATATAGTCACAGAGTAAGGCTAAGTAGAGATAACAATTTTTACTATGGTTTAAGCAGCAGTAAATTAGAATTTTGAAAAATAATTCAATCTTTAGATGTTATTTCAAAACAAAAATGTTAATATTTTTCTGTCTTTATATTCACAAACACCCCTTGTTAGCTTCCTTTCCAGGAAGAATCAGCAAAAGGGCATGGCCACAATAGGTTTATCAACATGAACAAATAATCAGAGAGTTGTCTATGAAGATTAGGAGTTCTTCACTGTCAAGGTCTATGCTCCTTTAGGAACATGGTTGTGGTCTTGGCAGAATGACTTCTCTCCCCACTTCAGCTATAGTTTACCACTTTGGATCAATGTGGGCTACAAATATCTTCTTGAGTAACTTCGCCATATTGGGTGCCTCACACATTTAATTAAGCTAAATAGAAAGAGAGTCTGCCTTGGGAGATAGCCTGCTCACCTGGCCCTGTTGCAAAGAAGGCTGATTTGAACAGAGCATCAGGAAATAGAGACTTGGCAATTTTTCACTTCATCTGTTCAATGAAAGTGGCCAAAGTAGATTATTTTTGTCTGAATCATGAAGTTTGGCTGTCTGTGTTGAAGAAATGATCCAGATAATTGCTAGCTCTCCATTTCACCCAGGTCCATAACCCAGATATGTCACCAGTCTTTTGAAAACCACATCACTTACCCTGACAGCGTTCCTATTTGTTAAATAAGGTGAACAGTGCCTGACATCACATCCCATTTAGAAAGCAATACAGAACCTTCAGGTGAAAGACATCAATTACTGTGTACTTAAGCTTGAACAGAAAACACAATGGCAAAACTAAACACACATACAGTGTACTATTAAAATCTTAATATTAGATTGGATATAGTTTATAGTTATCGTGGTCTTCTTTGTAATTATTTTCTGAGATTTAAGTGCTCTCAGTGTTCTCCTCTCAAAAGGAAACATATGGCAAGGCGATGCAAAGGGAGGGCACCACTGGCTTTCTATTTGTACTATCTATTCTGGCAGATCATCTAAGGACAAATTGTGGCTGTAACTGAGCTATGTTTCTAGAAGCCAATTTTCCTCTATGAAGGACCTGAGCACAGATCCAGTATGAAAGCTCATCATTACCTACCAAGAGGCTTGACTTGCCCTATCATTTCTACCTCTTTCTAACTTTGTTATGACAGTACTTGGCCATAGAGAAGTCTGTTCTAAACTCTTCCAAATATCATTGCCACCCAGCTGGCACTATAGATGCCTTTTTCAAGTCCCGCCTCTACGTTTTCCTTAACTGTGCTATACACTATTAGTCATACTGTAGCAGCTTACTCTAAATAAATGTGTCTGCAATCTGACTGGCAGCAGTGTCATAAAACAGTGCAGATTGAATGTGTGTATGTGTGTATACACTTTTACTCATTTACACATGTACACTCACATAAAGATGTGTGCACATACACTGAACATACACAAACATATTCACTTGCGTTCTAAATGTCTCTGGAGAGAAATAAGTGTTTATTCTTTCCATAATGAAAAACTAGAATTGATTGCTATCAGTCAATCCTCATCTAATCCATCTCTGCTCTCAGTGAAGCCAGGGCCTACATGAGATCCAGTCTGCAAACTCCTGACATACTTTCTATAATACTACTGTGGCTACTCCAACAGAAAGAACAGCAGTGTTATGCCCATATGAACGGAAAGCTATTCAATATCTAGACACACATTGCTTGACACATTCTAATATTACCCAAATGATTTTATCACTTCCTTCCATTGTTATCAGTTGATCTCCCTTACTGAAAAAATAAACAGCAAGACTTAATAAAGTACATCTCTGCTTACATTGGCCTTAAAAACTTTCAACCCTATTTTAAACACAGAACCTAGGCTAAAGAAAAGCATAAAAAAATACCTAAACTCAAGAGATCTATAACTTTAACTGAATATTTAATTTTATTTATATCCTGAGAAGGAGCAATACATCTGTAAACATTTTCAAAGTTTCAAGCGCAATGCAGAAGGACTGGCTATGTTATTATCTATTCAGTGCACATAGTTTAACATTTGTTTATGCAAACCATATAATTGGAAACTCTGTCCATTTTCTGCTTGTGCTAAGTGTTCTGTGTATAAATACTTTTTCATAGTAGATAAATAGGGGCTTTATTTAGGTCTTATCAAATTCATATTACATATTCATTGATTTCTAAACTGCCTTAAACAGCTCTGTAGCTGGGAAACATTACAAATTCAGCTTTGGCACCTTGGTATTAAATTTGCATAGCAGGTCACGCGTCACTTGACATACATGCAAAATTGCACTGCGGCTATTTTATTACAGGCCACAAAAGATATTCAGAAACTGCATACAGCTTCAAAAATAAATTAAAATGGATCAAAGACCAATAAGAAGCCACCATTTTATTGTTTTGTGATGCCTAAAGCCATTTAAATGCTCTAGTCAATAAACAAAGTTAGACTAACAATTTTTAGTATTCTTGGTTGCATATTGTAATTACCAAAGGTTAACACAATATTTCTTTATAACATGAGGACTGACTTACATATTAGCTAAGCGTTTAATATTAAATCCACTCTATTATGACACCAACAATGACATGTGTACTCTAGATACTGATGTGTATTCTTGTCACCATAATAAAAGTATGCTTTGTTGAAAATATTCAGCATTTTATCTTCTGAAGCAATCTGGCATTTATTAAAATATATTGACATCCCCTTATAAATTACCTTTACTAGTATTTTGTTTTTAAATGTATTAACAAAACATTTTCCTGGCTAACTATATGACATGCAGTACAAATGAGGTATGTTCACATTATTTCTAGAGACACTGAAATTGTTTTAAGTAGCCAAAAGACTCTGGATTATGGACTGGATTCTGGTTTTATATATAAAACACTACTTGCAATTCATATATGAATATGATTCAAAGGTCAGAACTATTGATTTACCTAAATTAGTTTTTTTTAAAAAAAAATAGGATGGTTTTCTAAGCTGTTGGGGAATAAATAAAAATGGTGTTTGATATGGTGAGAAGGGAACACAATAAATAAGAGAAGGTGGTATGAACAATAACTTAAAAAAGAAGTGTGCCTGTGGAGCCTGAATGTACCAGGGTATTTGTTGCAGAAGATGGACTAGCAGAACACAGAGACAAGATCTGCAGTGTTCAACTTTGTTGAACTGCAACAGTAACTCCAGATCTGAAATGACCACAGTCTCTAGTAAAAAGAAAAATTCTTTCATATGAATATTGTTTTGGTCATTGACTCAAGTGACTTAATTTAAATGGGCTATCATGATATATGGAACTGACTGACAAACTGCCAATATAGGCGGGACAGTTTCAAATTTCTTGCTTCACTGAGAAGTATTTCAGACGCACTAGGCCTATGGACTGAAGATGGGATGCCCCAAAATTATAGAAGAACTTTGAGTGATTGTCCAGGCAGCCAGATGTATCAGTCATTTCTAGAGTTTTGGTAGTTATTTGCAATGTACTTCCTGTTTACTCAGGTAATATTATATTCTTCTGGGGTCTTTGATGGAGTTGAAGACCAGATAGTTATAATTACAGTTTTCCCTAGTTATGATAAAAGATAAATTATACATAAAACTTTAAAGTCACAAAGATAGGATCTCCTTTTTTAATTTTGCCAAGTACAAATAGACTAAATATTATAACTGTAACCCTTGTTTGATAACTATTTTGTTATATGCAATTTTACTATGTTAAAGTTAAGCTTTCCTTTTTGATTAGGCAGAAAAGGGGAAATTATGTTTATGTCTCTCTATATGCTTTGAATGTTTGATTATTATTGATTAATAAAGAAGTTGCTTTGGCAGGACAGTAATGGAGGAAGGTCATTGGCTAATAAAGGCACTGCCCTGGCCCATTTTATTGGTTAGAGGATAGGTGGGAGGATAAAACAGGACAGAACGCTGGGAGGAAGAGGAAGTGAGGTCAGAGACTCGAAAGCTCTCCTCTCAGCAGCAGACGCCTGAGAGAGATGCCATGCCCCGCTCCCGGGATGAAGCTCGACCCAGGATGGACTAGGCTAGAATCTTCCCGGTAAGACCGGTGCTCACCGATTATTAGAGATGGGTTGATCGGGATATCAGAATTAGCCAGTAAGGACTAGGGCAGAAGGGCCAAGCAGTGATTAAATGAATACAGTTTGTGTGTTGTTATTTCAGAGCATAAGCTAGCCGGGCAGGCGGCCGGGGTGCTGGGAACGAAGCCCTGCCGCCCCATTACTACAGGACAGGACATAGTTAATTAAGAAATCCAAACAAAGATACATGGAGAAAGAAGGCAGAGTTGAGGGAGATGCCTGTTATGGTTTTGGTCCCTTTAAGAGACAAGCCACACCCATTCCCCTCCCCATCCGCTGAGGCAGGCTGATCTTCAGCTTCCGGCCTGAGTTCGCTTTTTTCCATCTTCCTCTCGGAGAGGCAGCTTTGCTTCTGCCTCTCTCCCTACTTCTCTCTTCCCCCCTTCTCTGTCTCTTTCTCCTCTTTCTCTTCCTCTCTCTCTCTATCTCTCTCTCTCCCTCTCTCTTTGTCCCCCCTTCACCCTTCCTCCTCCATAACCCCCTGAATAAACATTCAACCTCACCCTGCATGTCGTGTCTATCCATGTTTCTGTCTTCTGCCCACCCGCCATGTATCTCCCTGCCTGGAACCAGCCATTGCTCGGGGACCAGTAGCTGACTCTGCCTGGGGCCCACTGCCTGCTGCCACATGGCCCGCCACCACTGCTCTGGGACCAGCAGCTGTCTCTGCCTGGGACTGGCTGCTCCCAGGGCCCGCTGTCTGCCGCCACATGGCCCGCCACCACCACCTCTCAGACCACCTCTCTGGGAGCGGCAGTCATTTCTGCCTGGGACTGGCTGCTCCCAGGGCCCACTGCCTGCCACCACATGGCCCTCCGCCACCATTTGGAACCTACAGCATGTCTGCTGCCTACTGCCGCGGGGATCTTGGAGCATTTTTAAAAAAAGAACAACAATGCCAGCAGCCTTCAGAGAAGCAAGATACCATAATCAAAGATGTTCACAGCCTAATTCTCTGATCCTCTCAATAGCTTACTTTACACCAAAAACGTGATTAAGGAAAGATTCTTGAGAAAAAGGCATTGTCTTCAATCATACAAGCCTCATGTAATGACAAAGGGTTTTCAGAATGGAATAGAGAGTAAAGAGAAACAGTGGCAGAAAAGACAATGTAACAGTAGAACCAGAAGTATAGGTGACAATAGGAGCAAAACTTCAGAGAAAAATATGAAATGTTGTGCTGGCCTTGATGGTGAGGAAGAAATTAAAAACCAGAGAAGGAAATTTTTGTTTAATGATAAGAAAATAAAGTTTGACTGCAGAAGAAACACATACTTCAGGCCATGGCTTGTTGTAAATATTATTTTAAGGTATGATACTTTTGTTTATGCTGTGGAACATTTATTTTAATGATGCAAAGATGTGCTGCATTTTTCTATACTTTATTTAACTCTGTGAAGCTGTGTTACTTTGTCTGTTGAAAACACCTGATGGTCTAATAAGGAGCTGAATGGCCAATAGCAAAGCAAGGGGTAGGCAAGGCTGGCAGGCAGAGAGTGTAAATAGAAGGAGAAATGGATGAGGGCAGAGCAAGTAAAGGAAATAGAGGAGGATACTAGGGGCCAGTTACACAGCAAAGCATGGAGAGAGAAGTAAAGAAAGGTATATAGAAATAGAGAAAGATAAAAATCCAGAGGCAAAAGACAGATGGGTTAGTTTAAGATAAGAAAAGCTGACTAGAAATAATCCAAGCTATGACTGTGAATTCTGTAGGGCCCTGGTCTGCCCTTGTTCCTGGGGTGCATCTGGAGGACAGTTTCTGGTCAGCTGACAAAGCATTCTGTTAGTTCCTGTGCTTCCTCTGCCCCACCTGGTGATTAGCTGTAGGGCATTGACTCCATTGTTGATATGGTAATTTCCCACCTGCCTGGGCAGAGGTGTGCAGCAGTTAGGTAGATAAGGACTTCCCCAAGTCTGAATAAACCGGCTTTTGGCTGATCTCCTCTAGAATGACCCAGGTCTCTTTGTGTGTTCTTTCAATCTCCGGGCCCTTGCCTGACTGGCTTATGGTACAGTGGCTAGTGAACTGTATCGAGGATGTAACACAAAATCGGGTGTTACAGAATTCATAAGTAAGAATAAGACTCCATGTGTGATTTATTTGGGAGCTGGGTGGGTGGCCACTCCAAATGCCAAAACATCCAAAAAAAAAAAAAGAGTAAGCACTCTGGATGCAGAGGCAGGCGGATCTCTGTGAGTTCAAGGCCAGCCTGGTCAACAAGAGCTACTTCCAGGACAGGAACCAAAAACAAAACCTAGGAAGAAACCCTGTCTTGGAGAAAAAAAAAGAGTAAAAACAACCAACAATATTTGGATATTCTAATGTGTGGCTAGAGTAAAGTAAAACCAACAACTACATTTTGGCATCCAACGTGAGTCTGTATTTCCATGTAGGGGCCTAACAAAGTTGCAAAAAAGTATATGACTTTAAGATTTTCTGCCCGTTTGTGAGCCCTTGAGCAGCCAGTATGTTAAGTAGGAAGCATAATCAAAGTAGAAATGCCTGACAGTGCAAGGATCAGCCAGGTTGCAAACTTTAGGCTTGGCTTTCACGACCAAACCTGGGAAGATAGAGCCAGCTGCTAGAGCATGCAGAGGATCCTGGTGTATCTTAAAAGTCTAAAACTTCTCCCCCACATTAAGAGAGCCTAGTTTGGGCCTATGAAGGTCCCTCCACTATCAGTCTGGAGTCAGTGAGATCCAACTAGTTCAGTTCAGCTGTTTCTGTGGATATCCCCATCATGATCTTGACCCCCTGGCTCATATTATTGCTCTTTTCTCTCTTCGCCTGATCTCTGAGAAGTCAACCCAGTGCTTAGCTGTAGATCTCTACATCTGCTTCCATCCGTAGTTGGATGAAGGGTCTATGATGACAATTAAGGTAGCCATTAATCTGAATGTGGGTGACAGTTGTGTAGCATAGGCAATCTGGGGAGCCACTGGCAGTGTGACCAGGATTTATTCCTTGTGCTTGAACTGACTTTTTGGAGCCAATTCTTCTTGAGGGGATACCTTGCTCAGTTTAAATATATGGGGGAGGGCCTTGGTCCTGCCTCAAAGTGATGTCAGTCTTTGTTGATTCGCTATGGGAAGCCTTACCCTCTTGGAGTAGATGGGGGTGAGGTGGAAGGAGGCATGGTGGAGAGGAACAGGAGGAGGGAAGGGAGTGGGAATTGGATAGGTATGTAAAATAAGAGAAAATCATTTAAAAAATAAAATTTAAAAAGTCTAAAGTTTGTTCGTGTGGTTTAAAAAAAGGCTAAAAGATATGCAGTAAAAGAGGTCCAGATGGGGAAAAAACCTCTAAACAGGTTTCAGGGTGTTTTTAGTAGGCACAAGAAAAAAAGAAAATGGGTATAGGCAGTTATAAAAAAGATAAATAGTTTCAAGATCTAAAATAGAGTCTTTAAAGAGACATTAAATGTAATAAATAGGGAAAGGGCCATGTAAGGATGGGAGATGCACAGGGAGTCTGGATACTGCATGTTATTGTGTTGATTTTGAATTTTTTTGATTGCTGAAAAACAAACAACAGCTGCTAAGAGGCATGGGATTGAAAGAGGGACTGACGAAATAAAACAGTCTAGATATTTTAAGAACGCCTTAACTTTAAAGAAGTCAAAAATGTATTTGTCAAATGAAATAAAAAATTTTTTGAAGAAGTGGTTTTGCTTTTGTTTCCAGAGGAAACAAGATGCTGTGCAATCATACCAGATTACTATGGATCTGGTTTGATCAAGGGAGAGATCTTGAAACTTGGCAGGTGATATCTACCAACAAAGGTTACTTCTGGTCTTCCCAAGATTTTGCCATTATCTCCAAATTTCTCAGGGACCCTTAAAGATGCTTTGTTCATAGAAGGAAGGAAGCAGTATGGAGAAAATGATATCCACATTCCCATGAATTGGAGTGAGTGGGTGGTCTTGGTTATTTGGTGGGTCATAAATGTTTGTTAACTTTAGGGGAATACAAGAATATAAGACAAAAACACAACTGTCATTTTCAAATGTTTTATATTGGTATGAACTTTTATGTATTGATACAAATTTAAGATCATTTTTTGGTACAACATACTATATATGTTTCTACACTTATTTAAAGAATTTTTGTATATTAATACCAATTTAAGATTTTTTTTGGAGGAGGAAAGGTTTTATTTGGATTTTATTTCCAAGTCATGGTCCATCATTGAGGGACATCATGGCAGGAACTCAAGGAAGGAGCTTCCATCCATCTGTCCTTTTATGCATGCATGCATCCATTCAACCATCCATCCATCTATACATCCAATGATGTATGAATTCATCCATTCTTCCATCCATTTACCCACCATTCCCATTCGTTCATTCATACATCTATCCTTTCATCCATCCACCGAGTCATCTATCCATTCATCCACCCATGAATTCATTCACTTATCTGTGTCTGCATTCATTTATTTATCCCTGCAGGCATTATTTATTTATCAGATCTTCACTCATTCTTTTTGACAATGGACCAAAATTTGATTTTGTAAGCTCATGTATGTTGTTAATATATTTTCTGACCTCAGGACTCATAACCTTAAAAGAGAATATCACTAGAAGCTGAGAGAGAAAAGGAGTTATTCTCCCCCTGAAACTTTCAGAGGGTGTCTGGTCCTACCAACCCCCAACTATTCTACTCTAGGATAAACTTAATGGTCATGTAACTAACAGAAGACTAGCCTATCATCATGTGTGGCATCAGGATAATCAAGAATACAAGCAAAAAGATGATTTCTGCTTGGGGCCTGCAAGCAAGTTGGTAAGCAGCATTCTTCCATGTTTTCTGTTTTAAGTTTCTTTTTGATACAACATGTTGTATATTTGTTTCTAATCTTGTTTAAGTTATTGTTCCAATGAAGTTCATTTAAAAATGTAATATAAAATTCCAGATTTTGAAAGTTATAATGAGATATTTAGGATAATCAAAGGTCAGTAGTTAGCCATCTATAATGATCAAATTTGTATATACATTAGGTATGTTTTCAAGATCATATAGTGAAGTAATAAGGGCGGCGGGGCTGCGTCCCTGGCACCCCAGCCGCCTGCCCGGCTAGCTTATGCCCGAAATAACAACACACAAACTGTATTCATTTAATCACTGCTTGGCCCTTCTGCCCTAGCCCTTACTGGCTAATTCTGATATCCCGATCAACCCATCTCTAATAATTGGTGAGCACCGGTCTTACCGGGAAGATTCTAGCCTAGTCCATCCTGGGTCGAGCTTCATGGCGTGTGTCTGCCTGGGAGCTGGGAGTATGGCGTCTCCCTGAGGCGTCTGCTCCCGAGAGCAGAGCGGTGGAGTCTCTGAGCTCACTTCCTCTTCCTCCCAGCATTTTGTTCTGTTTACTCCTCCCACCTATCCTCTAACCAATAAAATGGGCCAGGGCAGTGCCTTTATTAGCCAATGACCTTACTCCATCAATATAGAGATATATTTGAGATATATTGTTTTCAAACACTTTAAAGCTCTACAGAATATGGCATCTTAAAATGTTGTATTAACCTAAGGCTTTTCAGGACAATGAGAAATATTTGTTCCTAAGAGCACCAAGTTTCTTCAAAGATGATAGGCATTGGAGAAACTTTTTATGGGATTTACTTTCATATTGACAAGGTTAGCCATTAGGAAAAAAAAATCTTCTCGCCTTTGACTGCTGACAATATGCTGTGTAGACTGGACATGCAGAAAATATAGGAAAAAGACTGTTAAACTTTGCCAAAACAAGGCAGGATGGTCCTTCAAAATTCCTGCTTCAGAGAAGGGTCTGCCAGATATTCTGCCAGACACAGAGGAAAGTGACTGATGAACTATGTCAATACAAGGTGGGCAGTTCTTCAAATTTTCTGCTTCACTGAAAAGTCTGCCAGATTCTCTAGGCCTGAAGGCTGAAGATGCCTGCCCCAACATTGCAGAGGAACTTTAGGTGACTGCTCAAGCAATCAGTTGTCTTTGTCTTTCCATAGCTTTGGAAGTTGTTAGAATCTACTTCCTATTTACTCATGTAATATTATATCCTTCTGGGGTCTTTGGAGTTAAAGATAAAATAGTTATAGTTGCAGTTTTCCTAAGTTATGATAGAAAGTATATTAGATGTAAAACTTTGGATTCACTAAGATAAGATAGACAATGTATTATTTTCTCTGAATATGCTAATTACAAATGGACAGAATATTTTAAATGTAATTTTCAGTTGATAACTGTTTTTGTCATGTATAGTCTTACTGTTTTAAAATTAAAACCTTTAATTTTTATTTAGACAAAAAAAAAGGAAATGTAGAATATTATTTTAAGGTGTGTTACTTTGTTAATTCCACAGAACATTTGTTTTTATGATGCATCAGACCACCTCATGGTGTAATAAAAGCTGAATGGCCAATAACGAGGTAGGAGAAAGGACAGTTGAGGTTGGCAGGCAGAGAGTATAAAAAGGAGAAGAGAAGGGGGAACAACAGAAAAGGAGAGCAGAATGCTAGTGGCCAGGGATCCAGCCACACAGCCACATAGCCAGCCATGGAGTAAGAGTGAAGGTAGGATATACAGAAGTAAGAGAAAAGGAAAAGCCCAGAGGCAAAAGGTAGATGGGATAATTTAGGTTAAGAAAAGTTGGCTAGAAACAAGCCAAGCTAAGGCTGGCATAAATAAGTAAGAATAAGTCTCCCATGGGAAATTTATTTGGGAACTGGGTGGTGAGCCCCCAAGTAGTAGAAAAAAAGTAAAATGTAAAAAAAAAAAAAAAAAAAAAAAAAAAAAAAAAAAAAAAACAACAACAACAATGGCTTTTGGACTTACAATTACTAGTGGAGGTTACAAACCTGTAGATCTGAAAGAGAAAACATTAATGCTGTTTTAAGTCACTAAATTGGAGGTGATTTTTTAATAGATACTATAGAAAAGTAATACAACTGTTTCTTCCAAAAATATTTCACTTCATTTCAAAGAAGAAAGAAATTTCTTATTATAGAGTTCATTTTTCATTTAGTACTGAATTATACTAAATGTTTACAATTATAAGTACAACTTCCATTAATATAGTTGAGAGGATTGACTGCTAATTCCTGTTAGCCAACTTCTGTTTTGACTGAAAAAAAGCAGAAGCAGCAAATGTCCTCCAAAGTTGCCTCTTACCAACCCGGTGTATGTCATGGACAAAGCAACCAATAGATTTACCAAAGAGTTTGCATTATGTGGGTTTACTTACACAAATTCACAAGTAGGTAAGGAGAAGAGTGTTCTGACTCTGAAATTGTTAGAAGATTCTCCAACCTATTTGCTTAGTCTTATTTATTTTTGTTTTTTTGTTTGTTTGAGACAGAGTTTCTCTGTGTAGCCTTCGTTGTCCAGAACTTGTTCTGTAGACCAAGCTGGCCTCAAGGAGATCAGCCTGCCTCTGTCTCCAGAGTGCTAGGATTAAGGACATGCAACATCACCTGGCTTTTTTGCCTATCCTTAAAATCACAATACCGATCTATGGCACAAATACACTTTGAATAGCAAAATGGATTTTAAATCTAAATTTTACTTTTTAAACTTTCTTTACAATCACTAGAAAAGACTAGTAATATCACAAAAGGGATTTAAAAGCCTTGATGGGTTTTCAGAAGGCTCAGTTGCAAAACAGTTCTTGAATGGGATACCTAAGTATGCATATGAAGGTAAAGAGAGATACGGGTTAGAATGTCACTAGAAAATACCCCTGGACTTTGTTCTTATGCATTGTGGTTAAAGATTCAGTAGCATCAGTAAGTCAAAACTGAGACAATTGATTAAGAAAGCATTACTTATTCATAGAATGAAGTGAGATTTGTGGAATGGGTGTGTATTTCTGATTAATGTTCTTATATTAGGATCCTGGTAAGGGATCACACAATGCTACACCATGAGAATTAGTTCAGGTCTTTCATCAAAGTCTCTATTTTGTTAAAATAAATAAATAAACAAATACACAAACAAACAAACTGCTGGCTGGTGGGGAGGCTCATTTCTGGATTTTCTCTGGCTTCTCAAATAGACCACCCCGACAATGATTTCTATTCAGAATAGCTTTCTCTAGAGCACACTTTTAAAAAGGAACAAATTCATCCAAAGCATTATTATAGACCACCATGTGAAATTCCCACATTCTTAGCAGTTTGAAAAATGTTTAATTTATGTTTATGTATTCTTATTCAAAATGTTAGTTAACAGCCTGTAGGGACCCAGTAATAGGACCTTTTTTTTTTATGTTTATTAGCTACATTAATGACTGTTTCTGCAAACCCACTGCAAAGACTTTCCTTAATGAACGCCAATTAATTCTAAAATGATTTTAAACAAAGGGTGATGAGAAGAACCAATCAACCATGACAGTGCAGAGAGCAAGCAAGCTGTTGGGGCCCAAATTTCTTGTGTTGATTATTTGCTGTCAGATGGTATTGTTATTCATCAAGCCTGTCTTCAGATTCCATGTACATGAGTTCTCCTGGAGTGTCATTATCTCAGTGAGACTTGGGGTCCTGCCTCCAGTGGCATGCAGTTTTGTATTTAGCAGGTATTAGTAGATAATGTGCAAAGTTAAAATGAGGTAGAAGCAAAACAAAGTGTATAGAAAATGAAGAGGACATGTTAGATGACATCAGAATTGTTTTTATGATGCCACTATTTTATGGTTCAAAAAACAGATGCACTATTTTCAAACTTAGAAAGCAATGCATTTTCAAAACACTGACCATAACTATAATTTTCCTATACTATTCATTATAATTGATAATGTATACAAAATGTGCACTTATCTTTTGGAGCTAAAATATCAACCATTCAAACAAAATACAGTTTATTTTGGTATAGTAACACCAATATGTTTGTTGTAGAATGAAAATACTCAAAAGTTCTATTTATAGTAGTTGTGGAGCTTTATAAACTTTATAAACTTTGCTTTCTCCTCCTGTATCTCCTATGTGATATAATCAAATGTTCCTTTCAAGTTTAAAGACATCAATGCCCAGTGCACACACATCTGACCTTAGAAACTTTTCAGCTAATAGTAATTTCTCCACAGGAGATCATGAGGAGGCTAATCATAGCCAACTACACAGCTTTCCATCCATGGGCTTTTCATTATGTCAAACAACCATGCTTTTCCTGCTCATTTTCAAGGGATAGAAAGAAGAGAGTGACTTGAATCCAATAGAAATTTATTACTAATTATAAGATGGTCAAATGAATCCATTATACTTATTCCATTGAATAAATGAATTACTTCTTTTTTTGTTTTTTGGGGGTTATTTACAATTTTATTTTTTAATATATTTTATTTTTTAATTAAAAATATCCACTTCCTCCCATCCTCCCATTTTCCTCCTCCTTCCCCCAACTCCCCTCCCTCTCCCTCTCCAGTCCAAAGAGCAGTCAGGGTTCCCTGCCCTGTGGGAAGTCCAAGGTCCTCCCCGCTCCATCCAGGTCTAGGAAGGTGAGCATCCAAACAGACTAGGCTCCCACAAAGCCAGTACATGCAGTAGAATCAAAACCCATTGCCATTGTTCTTGGCTTCTCAGTCAGCCTTCATTGTCAGCCACATTCAGAGTCCGGTTTGATCACATGCTCACATGCTCCATCAGTCCCAGTCCAGCTGGCCTTGGTGAGCTCCCATTAGATCAGCCCTGCCCTCTCAGTGGGTGGGCGCACCCCTCGAGGTCCTGACTTGCTTGCTCAAGTTCTCTCTCCTTCTGCTCCTCATTTGGACCTTAGGGGTTCCCAAGTGTCCAAGGAGATGTCTCCAGCTTGTTCCTTGGGCAGCTGAGGAGAGAGTGCCTGAATTGGCCCCATCCTTTAACCACACTGATGAATATCTTGCATATCACCATAGAACCTTCATCTGGCGATGAACGGAGATAGAGACAGAGACCCACATTGGAGCACTAAATGAATTATTTCTAGACAACCTAATAACCCATTTTCCCTTAGCACACAAGACCTAATGGATGTTGGGTCTCACATATGTGAAAGATGCAATGTTATGTCTACATAAAGAAAACGATGTCTTTCTTCAAATGGTTTTCACCAGAAGGTCAAAAATAAGCCTAACATCAGATTAGTTGAAAATGTCTAAACATCCAATTCATGTGTGCAGCCAATATAGAGAAAATTGGTGGGAAACAACTAGCATGGCAATTACTGAGTTAAATATCTGTTATATGTACCCTTACCGGTACTCTTTCAGAAGATGCAGAGTATGCATGCTTGTGTGGATGCATATGCCCATATCGTGTCATTAGTGACCCAGATCTCCCATAACTTATTTAGAAGCAGTCATTTGCCTGTTGGTGGGAGAACATAGAATTGAGCTTCTATTATTGGACTTATCCTTCTCCATCAAGAGTCACCAATACACAGTTGTCACAATTTTCCTGAGGGCACAATCATTTACGGGTTGATGCAGTAGTTTAAAAACCTAACACTTGATCTCATCTCAGGGCAACTCTAAAGAGTTGTTCTATTTTTTTCCCCAAGGGTTTATTCCCAAACACATTCCTGAAGAAACTTCCCACATAGATAAATCTCCATATCATAATCAGAAGTTCAGTGACAGTATCACTGGTAGCCTCTTCTGCATCTGATACATATTGAACATAATCAAACCAAGCAAATAGGAAAAGGATTTATATGTCAAGTTTTATCTATGTACAATTTTGTGCATGACATTAACTTAAGTGAGATTTTAACTTCTAAGAATTTAACAGTACATGATTCTTGGTCATTTAAAATTAATTTACCTTCTTAACAGGATTCTATTTCTCACTGATTAAGAACAAGGATATTAAAACAACACAAAGAATGGGAAGTCAAATTATCCAGAATGCTGTGTATTCTAGATAGGTCTGACAATAAAAGTATGTAGTTCTGACCAATACAATCAATAATTGCCTGCCTCATTACAAAAAAGGAAAAGCCCACGACTTTCTCTTTGCAGTTATGAGGAAAACAATGCATTATTCCTTGACAACAATCATGTATTCATTTTGTAACAAATAAAGTTGTAAAACTTTTTAGACCATGACTCCAGTGTCTATCATATGATATTATAATTTGAACAATTCATTGAATATCAAGGATCTAGTGCAGTCAGAGAAATATGAAACAGAGAAATCTATGATGTGCCAAGACCATGAGATTCCTACACCTTTCTGAGTGGAGCTAGAGGAGAAGTGGATGGGGACAGGGGAACATGGGAGGCAGGGAATGGAGACAGAAGGAAAGGAAGGAGGGGAAGCTATAGTCAGTATGTTAAAGAACAAGTGAAGTCTAATCCTCTATTTATTTTTTCATGTAACTCTTGTAAACTCAGGCAAAAAAGAATATCTAGTAAACTGAAAAAAAAATACAGTGTTAGATTATGAGTCTCAAGAATAGTTTTAGGCAAGATGAATTTTTCTGTTAATCTTATTCAATAATAATTGGCATTGTCTGCAGCTAGGATAGAATCTAACTTCCATTGATTGGTAACAGTTGTCTGAATGGCTGTGCTGAGGAGGATTTGAAACCCAAGTCAGGCTCACTAGGAACAAGCACTGCAGTTACTAATGTTCCCATATTTATTAGCCAGTTTACAGGATATAAGTCAAGCCTGCCTTGCAAGACACAAATGTTAAGCCTCATCAACATAACTATCTGCAATACAGTGGAAGTTTCAGTTGTACCAAGATATTGTGGGGGAAATTTCTACCAAGCTCTTTAATGTACTTTGTGACACAACTGAAGTTTTTCTTATTGTTGGCTACTTGGTCAATTCTGCTCATATATCACGATTAACTTTCTCACTTAAATCCTCTGAGAAGTGGTTTGTTTTCCATTAAATCAAATTAGTTTCTTGTAGTCCCTTGCTCATACATCTTTCATTCAATTTATACTCTAATCAAATAGTTCCACCCCTAAACTATGACATTTTTGAGACCAGAGATAACACCTATTACAATATACTGAAATTCTAGGGGCTAGAGAAATGGATCAGTGGTTAAGAGTAAGCACAAATCTTGCAGAGGATGCAAGTTTGATCCTAACACCTACATCATGCTGCTCACAACTGCCTGAAACTCAAGATCCAGAGGGATCCAACACCCATATCCACATACTCACGCATCATCTCACACACATATGGACAAAATTAAAATGATAAAAATAAATCTTAAAAACTGGAATTATATATACTTGATCTATTGGGTTACAAGGCCCAGAAAATATTTACAGTGCTAGTCAGCTAAATACAATTTTTCTCACTGAATGACATCATTGAGTATATTAGTAGTGTATTTATACACTCAAAATCAAACAGTTTCAAAACTGTTCTATATTAAAATTTCCAGAATATTGGTTAAGGCTCATTATATATAAGGTATAATTCTAATTACTCTGTGTTAAATCAATATGTTGAATGCTTACACCCATTTTTAGTAAGATCTTTTATGATCCCTATTTTGTAAATAAGATATGCACGTCCTAATGCCATGATTGTGTCCAAAATTGTGCCTCCCACCAAGCTTCACTAATTTCTGCAACCTCAGAATGTGACTGTGGTCAAAAGAGGCTAAGAAGAAAATTAAGATCAAAGGAAGACATTGGGGCAGTTTCTAATTTATTCTTACTTTTATCCTTATGAGAGTACTTTTAAAACACACAACATAGAGAGCCAGTTTAGCTGTTAAGAGCAGTGGCTGATCTTCCAGAAGACCCAGGACTGTTTCCCTTCACCCATCCAACAACTTACAACTGACTATAACTCCAGTTCTAGAGGATTGAATTCTCTCTGATATCCACGGGCAGAAGGCATATATGCAGGCAAAATGATAATACATATAAAATAAAATATTAAAAAAGACACCTACAGACAGAAAAACATGAGAAGACCAAGAAAGAGACTCTCAGAAGAAATCAACTCCACTGAAGGCACGGTCTGGGACTTTTAACATCAATAATTATGAAAAAGTGAAAATTTTTTGGTTAAGCCACTAAAACTGTGATGATTTGTTCTGGCTTCTCTAGAAAAATGAATATGAACAGGAAGTGTCCTGCTTGGTGCCATGGGGTGAGTATGGGGTTCAAACTGAGACATTTTACTTGAGTCCATGCCATTATCTGCCAAACTCCATTGGCTCTTAAATGCAATTTAACACCATAATGACTTATTATGTTGGAGCTACCTAGATCCTGTTCTTAGTGGTGTGATGAAGAAGTCTGAGTGTCAGAGGGACTAACTCCACTGGTCCTAGAGCCAGTACTGCTCAGCACAGTGCTTCTGAGTAACTCTGACTCTTCTCTTCTTTGGACTTCATTTCACCATATGTCTAAAATAAAAAGGCTTCAGCTAAAGGGTGTCTGTGGTGTTTCAGTCCTTTGTTTCTGCCGTTCTGTGCTTCTACAATTCACACTATAAGACAACAGGTTGGAGTAATAATTAGTTGAGTTGAAAACACAAAAGCTTTTTTTTTTTTTGGCTGGGTGACTGACTTATTTTCTTTCCAAAAACAATAATATTTTCCAATAGCCTGAAATATCTTCTTTCCAATTATTTTTTATCACACCTGGTGAATCTATCAAGTTTTCTCATGGTGACAACTCCTCCTTGTAAATTTTAGTGTGGGCAATCAGCATTTATCCTCTGGAAGAGCTATAACCACTATAACCAAAGAAGACTAACGAAATCTCAGGTCTTCTGATTCAAACATACCTTCCACCAGGTAAATCATGAAGCCTGGCTGAAAACAAAGCCCAATTCTTCGGATAGTATTTTAGTGTCATGCTATACATTAGGATGGAATTTTGTAGGTTTTGTACACACACACACACATACACACACACGCACATGCACACGCACACGCACACACACACACACACACAGAGACAGAGACAGAGAGAGAGAGTTTAGAGAATATAACCAGAGCTCACAAATCCAACATGCCAGGAAGAAAACTGTCTATTGATAATTTATGTTTCTGAATAAGCTATCACATAAATATAGTATTCTGGTAATAGTCACACATTAAGTTATTATGGTATGTTTTGGTTCTGAGAATAAAGAACATGCCGAAGATCTGACTGAACAACCGACATCTACAAAAGATATCTATTCACCTCTGGTCCTCAGAATATTCTATTGGCATTGTTGCTGGAATAAGCAGGCCAGTAGAATCCATGAATTAGGAAAGAAGTTCACTACTTCAGTGTGGTCTTGAGGAGCACTTACAGTTAAAGCCTGTAGACTCTGTGACAGTTTTATGACTATTGTGATTATTGCACTGCAAATATTTCTATCTGTACATAGTAAGGCAGTTTTCTGTCTACTAGACTGTAAGCACCTGAAAGGCAAGCTTGCATCTGAATTTTATGTCTACAAATAATCTATGTTCAAAAAGAACAGCCAGAAATTCTTCAGGATACACCACACACACACACACACACACACACACACACACACACACACACAGACACAAACACAGACACACACACACACACGGCTTTGGAAATAAAATCGTTAAAAGGTAATTCAGGTGAGATGGAGCCGTAAGGGTAGGCTTTAATTTAGTGTGAGGCAGTGGAAAGTGTGAACTTATAGTACTTTGTTATGACTACTCTAGGGAACTAATAGAGAAAGAAATGTCACTGTTATTATGTATTGGTACTTTAAATAAATGTTAGGCACGGTGATGGGTAGGTGGGAGAAATATAACAGGAAATAAACTTTCTATACTTCTTGCCCTCAAAGAGTTTCTAGGTTATTGCAGAAAAATCTTTAACAAGCAATTAAAATCATATGTGTGGCATGCTTAAGTTGAGCACAGATCACAAATGGGAGAAACACAGAAGCAGGGTCCTTACTTTACAAGTCTCACTGGAAATTGTGAAACATAAAATGAGACAGACGAGAGAAAATATTGGGCATTTCATACAGCTGGAAAGCACCAGATGATAGAACGTTGGGAAAAGATAGAAAGTATAGTAAGGGCCAGGTCAAAACATATTTGAAGACGCGTGGCCTCTTTCTTTAGAAAATGGTAACAATAAAAACCAACAGTCCCTGGTTGCAATATGGAAAATGCAGGGATAAGGTGAAGACAGAATTTGGAGGGACCAGAAGTAAGAAAAACAGGTGCAGAAAGATGGTGAAGAAATAGGGAAAGTGACACTAGGATAAACAAAGCAAAAAAAAAAATAAATAAAATAAAAATATCTAGAAAGCAGTCTATTATGCACACTCAGCACATAGTAGGTGCATAATACACTAAAAGGGGATGAGACAAACAGCACGGGGAGAGAATAATATCAAATTCTTTACAGTCAGTTTCCTTTAGCCACTTCAAATGTTTGAACACCAGTACCTAATAAGTAGGTGGCCTATATCTCCCTAGCATCTTCACCTACCCATCACCGTGCCTAATGTTTAGAATGATACCAGGAAGTGAGAGAGACACAAGCTGCTGGTTTTAAAGAAGAATTAAACAGAAGGGAAACCAGAGGCTTAAGTATAATGAACTTTTATCTAAGTACCAATATCATTTTAAGGAGCAAACTAAATATGTAGAAAACACTAAATACCATCAGTTAAATGATATTTGAAAATACGCCTTTCAACATTTTTTTCTAGAGGAAAAGTGCTGCTAAATCTTCTGCTGCTGCTAAATCAACACATTGATTTGAATCTGAATGACTCTCATTAGGAATAAAGAAACAAAGACACCTCCATGTGAAAACTTCAGATTTTTTTGTAATCCAAATAAGTTGCTCTTGAAACATCTGAATATTTAAATATATATATCAAAATGGACCAAATTACTGGTTTTAATACTTAGTCTTGCCCACACATTTAAATAGTTCCTATTGAAATGTGATTTGATTTGGTCTGTTTTTAAACTTGTAAATCATAGGACATGGGAAAGGATACTTATATTTACTTGCCCCTGCTTCTACAGAAATGCTGGTTATAATACAACAAGAATATAGACAATTCACACATCTAAATACAGGCAGGAGCTTCCCCTGCTTATCCCCATTGAAACATAGTAAAACATTAGTCCCAAGTGTGTCCATAAGCCAAATAGGCAAAACAAAGCAAACAAACAAACAAAAAAAAACTAAAAATAACTTCTAAGTTGCACAGAATTCCAGTTCTCCATTTGACATGGATGTGTTGTTTTATCTACTTGATTATGTATTTTCATTTTGTTTTTAAATTATTGGTATGTGGAAGCGGAACAACCCATAGCTACTAAAAAGTAATTCACATAGACAGCCTAGCATACAATAAATGCTCAGTCTTGGAGACCTTGGGAGAGGGTTGAAGTGGAGGAGAGAGGTAGGGAGGAGAGCAGAGAAAAATGTAGAGCTCAATAAAAATAAAATAAAATAAATGCTCAGTCTAATGGAGTAAGGTATTCTGACAGAATGAAGGTCAAGGTCATTGCTGCTGCGGACATTGATGCTGCAGGTAGGCAGATCTCTGAGAGTTTGAGGACAGCCTGATCTACACGGTAAGTTCCAGGACAAACACTCTGTCTCAACAACAACAACAAAAAAAAAAAAAAAAGAAAGGAAGAAAGAAGAAAGAAAGAAAGAAAGAAAGAAGAAACAGAAAAAAGGAAAAATAAAAAATACAATATGTATGTGAGTGGTAAATATTGAATATGGAAACAGACAAATCAAGATTTTTTTTTCTAATAAAATGAAAATGATTTGAAAACAAAGAGCTGTAAATTCTCAGTATCATTTATGCGACATCTGATTTCAATTATACCTCAACAGGTGATCATTTCCTTACATGGTACAACTAATTTGAAATAAAAGATCAACAGAAAAATGAGGAGAGATGGGTGGCCTGCCATGGGCATCCACGGTGACAAGAGTCAACAGGAACGTGACTGGGTTCTAAATGAATTCAAACATGGAAAAGCTCCTATTCTGATTGCTACCGATGTGGCCTCCAGAGGGCTAGATGTGGAAGATGTGAAATTTGTCATCAATTATCACTACCCTAACTCCTCAGAGGATTATATTCATCGAATTGGAAGAACTGCTCGCAGTACCAAAGCAGGCACAGCATACACTTTCTTTACACCTAATAACATAAAGCAAGTGAGCGACCTTATCTCTGTGCTTCGGGAAGCTAATCAAGCAATTAATCCCAAGTTGCCCAAGTTGCTTCAATTGGTCGAAGACAGAGGTTCAGGTCGTTCCAGGGGTAGAGGAGGCATGAAGGATGATCGTCGAGACAGATACTCTGCGGGCAAAAGGGGTGGATTTAATACCTTTAGAGACAGGGAAAATTATGACAGAGGTTACTCTAGTCTGCTTAAGAGAGATTTTGGGGCTAAAACTCAGAATGGTGTTTACAGTGCCGCAAATTACACCAATGGGAGCTTTGGAAGTAATTTTGTATCTGCTGCTATACAGACCAGTTTTAGGACTGGTAATCCTACAGGGACTTATCAGAATGGTTATGATAGCACTCAGCAATATGGAAGTAATGTTGCAAATATGCACAATGGTATGAAGCAACAGGCATACGCATATCCTGCTACCGCAGCTGCTGCGCCTATGATTGGCTATCCGATGCCAACAGGGTATTCTCAATAAGACTTTAGAAGTATATGTAAATGTCTGTTTTTCATAATTGCTCTTTATATTGTGTGTTATCAAACAAGATAGTTATTTAAGAAACATGGGAAATGCAGAAATTACTGCAGTGCAGCAGTGATTATGGTGCACTTTTTTCGCTATTTAAGTTGGATATTTCTCTACATTCCTGAAACAATTTTTAGGTTTTTATTGTACTGGAAAATGCAGGCAGTGTTTTCACAAAAGTAACTGTACAGTGATTTCAGATACAATAAATGAAGGCAATGCATGGCCTTCCAATAAAAGATATTTGAAGACTGAAAAAAAAAAAGATCAACAAGTTTGTCCTATGAGTTCTGAAATGCTCTCAATATGTATGAAATTGTCAAGAATTAATCAGAATAGATACCATTACAGAAATCCAATAAGTATTATGATTTTTATTAGTTTCCACAGATTCATATTGATTTTGTTAAAGTCATAAACTTTATATTCTCATCACTAATATACTATGGATTTCTATCTCAGCTATTTCTGAAATTGAACTTTTTACAAACCCTTTGGCTTTAAGTATCCTGAGGGGGGAAACATAAAAAATTAGTTTGGGTTTGTAAGAAAAAAATACATGTACTTGTAAGCCTACCTGAACACAGTTTGTATCAAAGTGCTGAAGGTTTAGAGTTAAATTGATTTGTAATTTTAAAAAGGGATTATGAGATGATAGGTGGGCAAGAGGGAGATATTTAGCAACCATGAAAATTAGTTTACAAACCCCATAGTGTTCCTTATATAAAGAACAAATGTCATCTCTCCAATAAGACTTATATATTGTAAAGCTTGAGACTCTTATTTGATATCTATAATACAAAATGACTTGCCCTGTATCCAAAGAGTCAAGTTCATAGTTATCCCAAATCACTATTGTTGTTAATGCCTGTAATTTGGAGATAAGATCTTGGAAATCTCTATGCAAAGGCTATAGATGGCCATATATGTTCATTTAGCCTTATCCAATTGTCATTGCCATGAGATGGGGGCACAACTATGCTGAAAGTATGTCTGGTTTTGTTTAAATAATATAGGAGTTATACAGTTCTAATCATAAAATTACATTTGGCAAGGCCACTGTTTCTTTATCCTTTTCCCCTACAATGTAAATCTGCACTTAATCCTTCTTCCACAGAGAGGTAAAACATGCCCCTCTCCTAATACCAATGCTACATGCTCATTGGCAAGATTACCACAACAGCAACCCAGTTCTACTCCAAATTCCCTAGCTCACAAGAACACAAAGGAGTGGAGTTCATATTGGGTCACTCTGGAAGTGCAGGAGCATGCAAAGCTAGAGCTCAAAGCATGATGGTTTAACCAATTCAGTAACTGAATGCTGTGGAAATGACTTATTCATGTTCAAAGAACATATATGCAATTCTGACTGAATATGTAAAAATGTCTTGAACACTCTACTGAAGATATTTGAAATCACCATACATGTACAAGACAATTTAAAATTTTCACAACTTGAATAGCACTTGTGCATCTAGAACACTAGTAGATCCTCAGAGCTTTAAAAAAAGCAAATCAAGGGTTATTTCTCCTTCTGACATAGCTGACATGTATTTGGCTTGTAGAATAGATATAGATATAAATTACTCAGTAAATAGGTAACTAACACAAAATTCAAGAAATACAGCCAAAAACAGTTATATGGTAATAATTCTCTTTTACTCTCTCCATTAGCTCACCAGAAATCCAGTTTATTAAACTACATAACCTCCCTTATTATTAAACCTCTAGATAATTTGTCCCTCTAATAATGAAAATGGGAATCACACGATTTGTCAGTTCTTATGCATCTTTCACTGTTTTCTGATACAGTCAACAAATGCACAGTGCTTACAAATTGCTATTTATCAAAATCACCAGCATTTTGGAATTTCTCAAGCAAAAGAAAGAAAAACGGCTTACTTCACTAACAGTTTAAGAAGCTTCTTATAAGTATATGATACAATATAGAATGCTAACTTTTCGAACAGCAAATTACAAGCATTATGTTCTTTAAAAAGTGATTCCTTTCTCATGTAAATAAGCACACTTTGGTAAAGTACTATATAGATTCTAATCTTGCTATATCATTAGGCTTGCCTAACCATCCATCCATGCAGCCACCCAGCCATTTTTACTTCTATGAATCAAAAACCAACTGTTTGTTTCATTTTTGACGAGATCTCCTTGCTGCCCTCAAGGTCTTGTGTTTTGCCTCTTTCTCAGGAGTGGACTGGTCTGACAATCTTTTATTTCTCTTGAATCCCAGGAGACTAAGGTTCACATGACACTTGACAGTCGCCCATGGCAGTGGGGGTCCTTTGGCACTTTCATTCAAAGGACATTCGATGTCAAGAACAAGCTTAGCCCACATAGTGTGTGTGCTAAAATGTATTCAAATAATTACACATTTTATTTTGGAGAAAATGACTACAAAGCAATGAATAGCTCAAGGGAAAGCTTTGTGTATATAATGAGCATTAATTCCACCACTTTTCTTAAAATTGGGATTACATATTTTAAGCGTAGGAATCAACATGTTCACGGTTTACAAAGCAATTCTGAGTCACCTGTACAATGACCAACTGAAGAACTTGATTTTAAAGCTAACCACCCACTGTTGCCTTCCTTTAATTTCCTCACCAAATGCCATGTTTACAAAGCTACCTATTTCATCAGTTTGCATAACAACTGCAGTATATGTCATCGACTACAACCCTGTTGTTATATATGGTTTTGTGCATGCATGTGTGCATATTCCTGTGTAAATATGCATATTTTTACAAAAATGCTTTGAAAGTGTTACAGTGTAGGGAGCTTGTTCATTTAGGTGGCTATCTTAGACCCAAAATAATCACACAGAAACTGTATTAATTAAATTACTGCTTGGCCCATTAGCTCTAGCTTCTTATTGACTAACTCTTATATTAATTTAACGCATTTCTATTGATCTGTATATCACCATGATTTTGTGGCCTATCAGCAAATTTTAGGACATTTATCTCTGAGGGTGTCTCCATGGTATCTCTCTGACTCCATCCTTCTTTCTTTCAGAATTCAGTCCAGTATTCCCCGTCTTCCTAAGCTCTGTTCTATCAACAGGCCAAGGCAGTTTCTTTATTCAATAACCAATAAGAGAAACACATAGACAGAAGGACCTCCCACACACAACAGAGCTCCTTGTTGCCCAGCTGGCCTTGAACTCCTGATCTTGCTGCTTCCCCTATCCATGTGGACCATCACAAATCTTCAGCCATCTATTGGTAAATCAGTATAAACCATGGAGAAATCCCTTAGGATGGTAGCAGCTGTGCTTGTAAAGTATGAAATTACAAAGCTTTCTGATAAGGAGAGTAAAATAATATAACCACTAATGTGACATTTTATAACATTCTAATGTTCCTGTACATCTATACATCCATGCATGTATCCTCAACCCACTGTGATTAACAATATGGTAACTAAACACTTGGGCTTGCTTTCTCTTTCACTTATTTTAAGAATTCAGTGTTGGTTTATATTATCAAGTTATTATCTCTCTTGGCATTCATAATCTTAACATTTTGAGGAATATTTAAGATCCATACTGATATTGGGTAGGAGAGCATGGAGAAATGACATCTCTAAATAATAGTCTAGCAATGTAGCCAATTCCTTTGTCCTTGCTGGAAATACATAGAAACATGCCAGGTATTGAGAATAGTAAAATATGTTTGGTGTTTTACAATGTGACTAAATGATTCTTATTAACACATTCAGTGTCAAACTGTCAGAGAAGTTATTGTTATATACATTTTACATAGGAGAAAACACATTGTAAGAACCTGAGATACTTGCCCAAAGCAAGTGACTAAAGGAAGTAAATTGAGATGTGAATATGACTCTGCTTCATTTCAAAGCTAAAATTCCTCCTGTATATGAATCGTGTCAAGTATCAATACACAGACTCTCTGAAAGACCCACAGGTTATCTTCAGGAAGTCTAACACATTGTCTTGTACTTCCAGTTTCTCTAAAGAGAGGATCTAGTTAGTTTATGAGCATCTTAAACAGTTCTAAGATTCTGGAAGTTTATGAAGGACCATGCTTTAGATAGTTCGATGAGGTGGCTGTACTTCCCTTAAAATATCCTAGATCTGCATTCATCCCTGTAGACAGAGATTGTGGTGGCACACACTTTATAGCTGCATTGATAGTATGAGAGACCACTCCCAAGTGGGTGGCTGGTATCATAAAGGTTATTAGCTGAAGGAGCTCCCACAGCACATCCTAGATCTACTTTACAGCATGCATGCATCTCTTGCTCCTATGGGTTCCCCTGGCACTGAAACTCTAATAATTAACCTTACTTTGGTATCATATGTGTATGTATCTCTCCCTGCTATGCACAAATTTCTTAAAGGGAGGATACGACAATATTGTCTCTTTCAAATATAAGGTATCAAGTTTTACATATAGTAGAAGCTTGACAAAAGCCTACTGGTGTTGACTAGTTAGTTCATTTAGCAAGTTGCTTGAGTTAATAAAACTGTGCCTGGTGACCTCAATACTCTCTTTGAAGGTCAAAGGAGTCTATGGGCAATCAAAAACTCCAGATTAAGAAGGCTTTGCATATAAGAGTTTTATATTTTTATCTTGTTACCACACTTCCTATACCTATTTTCTTGTGATTATTGTCTTTGTAGCATATATGTGATGACCAGGAGATTCATTCTGTTATTCATCCTTTGTTTAATGAGAATTTTCTATGTATCATTCACTGTAACTCAAATTGGAAAAAAATCCTTGTCTTTGAAAATTTTTTTTGAGAGTGGTTTTCTTTTATTATTATTAATAATAATTTTATCTTATTTTTATTCTTTTTTAGGTTTCCTTTCTGGGGGGGGACACTACAAGAGGGAGGAGCAGATACAGAGGGACTGGGAGATGAGTGGGGTTGGGGTGCATGCTGTGAAATTTCCAAAGAATCGATAATAAAAATCATGGACATTCTCAATAGAGTAGCTGATATTTGCGCTTTAAAATCCATAAAAATATACTAATAAATTTGACAAGTGTCCTAGTTTAATTTTATTGCAAAGAAAACATTTTCAAATGCTTGAAATGGGTTTTTTATACTGATATATTTAATAATCATATATACATATGTGTAATGATATTTTGTTTCTGTTTTAACAAATAAAGCTTGCCTGAAGATCAGACTGCAAAGTTTAGCCACTAGAGGTCAGGTGGTAGTGGCTCACACCTAGTTGTCCTCTTGGCTAAGGGAAGTAGACCAAATTTCCGGGGAGAAAATGGGATCTTGGGGATGGGGTGGGATGGGGGTAAAGGGAGATGGGGAGAGAAAAGGTAGAAGGGAAGGAGGGGGGACCTGGGAAATAGGAGAATTGGGATAAAGGAAAGGTGGATAGGGGAGCACGGAACCACAATTCTTAGTTAAGGGAGCCAGTTTAGGGTGGGCAAGAGACTTGACCCTAGAGGGGCTCCCTAGTGCCCAAGATGAGGTTCCCAGTTAGTTCCTTGGGCAGCTGAGGATTAGGAACCTGAAATGACCCTATCCTAGAGCAATACTGACGAATATCTTGCATATCACCATAGAATCTTCATCTGGTGATGGATAGAGATAGAGACAGAGACCCACACAGGAGCACTGGACTGAGCTCCCAAGGTCCCAAGGAGGAACAGAAGGAGGGAGAACATGAGCAAAGAATTCGGGACCACGAGGCGTGCATCTACCCACTGAGACAGTGGAGCTGATCTACGGGGAGCTCACCAAGGCCAGCTGGACTGTGACCGAAAAAGCATGGGATAAAACCGGACTCTCTGAACATGGCGAACAATGAGGGCTGATGAGACACCAAGGACAATGGCAGGGGGTTTTGATCCTACTTTAATGTGCTGGCTTTGTGGGAGCCTAGCCAGTTTAGATGTTCACCTTCCTAGATATGGACGGAGGGGGGAGGACCTAGGACTTACCACAGGGCAGGGAACCCGGACTGCTCTGTGGACTGGAGAGGGAGGGGAGGGGAGAGGAGAGGGGGGAGGGGGAGAAGGGTGGGAGGAGGGGGAGAAGGGTGGGAGGAGGGGAAGGGAAATGGGAGGCTGGGAGGAGGTGGGAACTTGTTTTTTGTTTATGTTTTTTTTCTTCTTTTTGCAATAAAAAAATTTAAAAAAAGATATATAATAAAGGAAACTAACTTTGAAATAGAATTAAAGAAATTCAGTATGTATAAGTGTATAACAACATATATATGTGTAGTACAAATTTTAATTGGTATTAATAATAAAAACCCAGAATCAGATTTAGGGGTTAAGGCAGCCAGCCACTAGAGAGTTCTTTTAACTCCACCAATGCTCAGACTAAAGGGGTGATCCTGTCCTCAGACTGCATCTCCCGACTGTATCAGTCTCCATCAAACCAGACACAGTGAGTTTTTTTTTTCTCCTTCCTCCTTATATTCCTCTCTCCACCCAGCCATGTTCCTTCCCATCTCTATCTCCCTAGTGCTGGAATTAAAGGTATGGGACTCCCAAGTCTTTGAAAATTTTTGACCATAATAAGAATTAGAACTATATTATGTATTTTGATGTTATCAAATTAATAACTGGATGAATAACTATCAATATTTTCAGGAAATTACTTTTGTTCATGATAATGGCTGAGAACAGTCTAGCTTTATTGCTCTCATCTTTGGGAATATTGATTTTTTTTGGAAATATGAATGCTTACTCAGAATTATACTGCTTATTATGTTTATAAACTAGTTTCACCTTAATGAATATATGTAAGGAAATAGTCACCTGTGGAGTTATAATTGAAATCAGATGTCACAGATACGCCTCCCCTAGTGAATGAAAATCATAAACCTTGTAATTAAACAACACACAGTCCTCTTACACACTCAGGACAAAAGATGAGAGGGAAAATGATAAAATTTACTTTTATAAGAATTAGACTAGAGCTGGGCAGTGGTGGCACACTCCTTTAATCCCAGCACTCGGGAGGCAGAGACAGGCAGATCTTTGTGAGTACGAGACCAGCCTTGTCTACAAGAGCTAGTTCCAGGACAGGCTCCAAAGCCACAGAGAAACCCTATCCCCCCCCAAAAAAAATAATTAGACTAAGAGACAGTATTCAGTGATGTTCTCCTGGAAATATATATAGATTGGTTTGCATGGGCTGTAAAGATGTCATATTCTTCACAAAGAACAAAGTTCATTTATCTGGCAAGTTATTACATCATTGGCTTTCATTCGTAAAGTTTTTTTCAAATTAATAATTAAAGGGACAACTGAAAATAAATATTAATATTCCACTAAACGCATATTCTCAAAGCATCTTTATCTCATTTAAAATTTGAGGATAATTAATGACTACTAACAAGAAAGTTAATACTAATTAATAGAATAAATAATTGTTTACAAATTAAATGGGGATGCAAAACCTGAACTGCAGAATAGCAGAAAAAGTAGAAGAGTTATTTCTAGCTCTAGTACCATATTCTCCTGATTTATGAAGATGTAATTTTAAAAACATTTCAGTTAAAACTTTTTAACTTATACCATTTTAACATCACTATTGGGTTGTCACTAAAAATAACAGTAAATGTTCCTTAACAGCAAACAAGTATGGTCTTTGCTTGTTTTTATACAGCTTTTATAGGTGTATGGTTATATGGTTTACAAATATATTTATCTACCTATTTATCACATAATGAAAGATGTTATAATTAAAACTCACAAAAAATCCATTTTCATTAACTTATTCACAATATAATATGTCTTTTAATACTACAAAGTATTACTATATAAAGCATAAAAATATTGTTATGGGTTTTAATGAACTCTGTTTCAGAGATGAAGCAGTGGTCACAGGATTCACATAAACAAAGCAGCTGCTCTCTTTCCACCCATTTTACTCTCTCTCTCTCTGTGTGTGTGTGTGTGTGTGTGTGTGTGTTTGTAAGGCATTGACCTCAGTCTTTTAATCTTGTTACACTTTAAAGGTAATTTCAAGAAGGTTTAAAACCATACAATAGCTATGATTTTGCTCTCTTCTCTTAAATGGCAGGAAGGTTGAGGTCAAAACACAGATGTAAGATGTTTTCTTAATATGGCTAGACTAATATGTTTCCAAACAAAGAGTTAACATCTGTAGCCTCAAGGTGTGCAAAATGGTCAAGTGTCATGACCCACTTGTTTCTGAAGGAAGTGTTTTGGGATCAAGTTTCTCCCTGTGACCTTTAAAGACTCCACAGTAAGAAATATGCAGACTAAAATCATGAGAATACGTTGTTACTGAGCCAGTAAACTATGTGCAGTTCTTCCAGTATCAAGATCCTCTCATTCCATAAACCAAGCCATTTTTATTACCACCACTCCCAAAGGACTCATTAAAATGATGACTCAGCTTTTTGGGATACTGCATATGTATATTAAAAGAATATGAGCTATTTTTAAGGTGTTGACTTTTCTTACTTCCTTTAACTAACTGCCTGGACTTGGGAGTAGAGAGCCCAATGTTTCATTGTATAATTAGCCGCCAAAAATGGCTTTAGTGAAATTTTCTACCTGCTCTCTAGATTCTCCATTGCTAAAAGTGACACTCTTATCTTCCAAAGTCTCCAGGTTTATAATGATTAAAAATAAGAAAATATACATGTATTAAAGAGGTAATTTCAAACAACTATATATAGGAATGGATTAGGAAAAATAATCAAGCACATCATAATTAATTTCCCTGTGTCAGAAAATTACAATTCCATCCCAACAAACTATGGACTCCAAAATATTATACACTTAATTAAATTTGTTTTTTCCCACTCCCACTACCAAAAGTCCATTGATGTTTGCTGAAATTCAATGACCATACAACGTCTATCTAAGGAAGTAGAGCTAATGCAATATTTGAGATAAAATTTATACAAGGTGAAATAACTCTATACTACATACACCAATTTCCAAAAATGTGATTTCTCCCTCAATTTTACATTAGGTGTATTGAGGGTGAGTGCAACGTCACTCTAATGCCTCATTGATGGAGGAGGGTCATCTTTCTATTATTAAATAAAGAAACTTCCTTGGCCCTTTAATAGGACATAAAATTAGGTAGGCGGAGTAAACAGAACAGAATGCTGGGAGAAAGAAGCTGAGTCAAGGAGTCGGCATGGTTCTCCCACTCCAGACAGATGCAGGTTAAGGTCTCCCCTGGTAAGCCACCAGATGGGCTACACAGATTATTAGAAATGGGTTAGTCCAGGTGCGAGAGTTAGCCGAGAAGAGGCTGGAACTAATGGGCCAAACAGTGTTTAAAAGAATACAGTGTCTGTGTAATTATTTCGGCCCGTGCAGGCAGCTGGGTGGTGGGACACAGCCCCGCCGCTCCTATTTCAACACCTCATTCTAAGCTACTTGAAGACAGCTTCAGTATAAAGGAGAGAAATGCCAAAAAGAAAAAAAAAAGAAAAGAAAAAAAATAGCAAAGGTCACAACTATCACTACAACTAAAAGCCTCCATTCCCAAGACTTTTAAAGCAATATCCAGCATATTTCCTAATGTTTATAAACTACTATATAATCCTTCTGAGAGGAGTTATTAGTTTCTCAGTGGCAATTCAAAAAAGTTGTTTGTAGGAAATAAATTCTTCATGGATACAGAAAATGTCATTTTTTTCACATAGCTTTACACAAGGAGCACTGTGTAATGATTAATATAACAACATTAAGAAATATGACATCATGATAGCATGGTGATAAAAGTAATAAAAGGAGAAATTTGTCTACTTTGTGAAGATCTGAGTATGAAGAAAAGAATCTTCAATAATGAAAGCACCACCCACTGTTTGTTCTACTGCAACATCATTTTATGTCTCTCTTTTAGCTTGCTTTTAATAGCCCATCTAATTAGCTACCTAATCCCATTGAACCAACCTTAAAAATCTATCTCAGAAATAGACTTAATTCAAATTGCTACCGTTTCTGTCCTAGTATATTCTGACAGCTCACTCAACAGATCTCCTGCTTCTAATATTGGTGGCCTTTTCAGGCTTTTGACCTCCTTCTTTCCATTCTTCTGCCAATTATCTTTTAAAACACCATTGACCAAGCGTCAATCTGATACCCCTTAATGGTTTAATATCTTCTCTTATTTCAAAAAACTGACACGGTACTCTTTTTGAGTCTTTCAGCTATTTTCACTTAGAACTTCTCAAAAATTGCTATGGTTCATGATTTCCCAGTAACAGCATCATCAGGCCTACTTTTAACTTACTCTGTTTTCAAGAAAATGTTGAACCCTAATTCAAGATCTAGCATACAGGTTATTTTACAAATATTTCTGAAACACCTCAGACAGTCTTACAAGCCTCTCTACTCTCCGAGAAAATCAAACACACCCTTTCCCCACTTTATTATTATTTTTTCCATTTTTTCTATATTTCCTAATTGAAACTACCAACAGTGATGCATTCTCAAGTTACGTTTCTAGCTCCTTAGCATACTACCTGGAATCAAACAAGTTGTTAATAAAAGTTTATTGAATGAATGAAAAACAATATAGGGTAAATGAAAATATAGAATCTTATAGCATTTGTCGTTTTAGGAATCTTTCTACCAGTGCACATGATTCACTGTAGAAGAGTTCAATGAAAAACTTGAAATGTGTTATTGTGCTGTATGTTTGTTGTGAAAATTTTGCCAACTAATATTTAAAAGGATGTTTTATTTTACACATATCTGAGACATGTTATAGATTGTGACTAAAGTCTCCATTGTAAGCCCATTCTACCTATCAACCTTGATTGAGAAGGAAGCTTAGATTTTTCTACCTTCTCAAGAATTTGAAGGCTACACTTATTCCGATGAATATGCATAGTCTCATAATGATCACCTTATCCAGAGGAACATTCTGATCAGTATCTTGGGCAGGTTTTCATGGAAATAACCTTGGGACTTCTCAGAGAAAACTAACCTTCCTAGTATGCTTTCATGAAGTCCTGGGTGAATACAGGAAATCCTTTCATGGAAAGATCAAAGAACAGTTGTACTTTCAAGCCAGCACCATCTTTTTACACAGCTCCAGTAATCATTATTCATGTGGTATTCCATAGGAATATTGATCCTTGAAACTATACAATATGGCATCCAATACTAACCTTTTCAAAAAAATTATAACACTTTTAAAATTCCATTATGATCCCTATTTGAAGCAATGAGCTGCCATGATACCTTTGTATCATAGGAAGCAGGGTCTTTTTGCAGTCCATTTCAGGTGGTGAAGGCGCAATTTTCTTTTTCCATCAACACTTGCATTACTTAAAGACTTAGCTCAAATTCTCTGCATCCTTAAAGCCTTAACTAAGATCTTTTTTTTCCTACTACTATTTCACTCTATATCACCTAAGAACCAAGCTGTTCTTATTCACACAGGGATTTTCTGAAGTAGGCAGTCTATCACTTTTCAGCATTCCTTTATACAGTGAGACTCACCTATTTACTACTTATGAAAAGCATGGAGGGGGGACTCTGCCTATTCCTTGCTAAGCTCATTTATCTCCACATATGATAAGCAGTTTGTGAAATTAATGTAGTTGATGAGCTGCAGCATTTGAGATAAATCTTATTCCCCTCCAATTGCTAGTTTTCATTTTCAAATTTTACTATTCTTTCATTTGCATATGTGAAATGGTGTAAACAAATGCAGACAGATTGTAAAAATATATATATCTATAGCTTTAATGTAGAAATAGACTTACAGAACCACTGTTCCCGCGGAGACCAGGAAAGCAGAAGCAGCATCTGGGAGCATGCTCACCCAATTTATGGGCAAACATTAGCCCAAGGCGAACACACCCCCTTAGGGGCGGGACTTATCCCTACATCTCCCCTTTTTGTCTAAATAAGACAGAACTAAACCAAATACAACTATATACAATAATAACAAATAATAAATATAACAAACAATATTGAGAACAAAAGTTTTGCTAAACATTCTATCTCAAGGAGTCTAAATAATGTAGAGAGTAACTACAATTATATAATCTTCAACTCCATCAAAGATCTGAGAAGGGAAAATATTACTTAACAAACGAGATATATCCAAAATGTGCAACAATTGACAGAGACAACTGACTACCTGGGCAATCACCCAAAGTCTCGTTTGCAATGTTGAGTCAACCAACTTTGGCTAAGGCCTAACATAACTGACATACCATTATTAAAGGCAAGGAACTTTTCAAAACTATCTTACCCTGTCTTGGCAGGATATGACAGTCCTGTTTTATCCATTGATGCATGCTCTGTATCTCTGTCAGTGGTTGAGGTATGGGCATTTCTTTGCCTAAAGGCCAGTTCTGGCAAAAAGAAAGGCTCCAGGTGGAGTGTCTTTGGTGCTCAACATTCTCTCGGGAATAGAGCGGTGTTGCCAGGAGCAATTGTGTCTCACTATCACGAAACTCTGAGTTAGATTAAAGGCCATTTTCTACAGCTCTTTGAAGAGGTTGAAGATTATCTATCTATACTGAGTATGATCTCTATATATCTAGAGAACCTGATTAGTCTAATTATAAATGACAAACTAAGATGACTATTTATCTATTTAATTCTCAATATCTATCTAACTTAAAGACTAAGACAATAAACAACTGTGTAACAAATGAGGATAATGACCTCCAAATATAAACACTGTACAAATATACATTTCAATATGGTAAATATATATCAATACACAAACATTATATAAGTATCTTAATCAGAGGTAGAAATGTACACTGCAATATGGTAAATATATACAATATATATTTATCAATACAATATATGTCAATACATAAAAAATGTTTTAAACAGAGATAAAAACATGCATACATACAATAGTCAATATAATTTAACTTTGTATTGATATACAAGAATCGATACCAATAATTTTGTCTAAAAGCAGTAACTCACAATTATAAATCTATCATCCCATCAATCCCTCTTTTTTTTTTCAAAATGATCCCTGATCTTATAAAATTCCTCCCCCAACCTCACAACCCCTAAATGATGTCCCTAAACCCAGGGGTAAACTTCACTGGGAGAGGGGACGTCGTCCTCAAGAATTACTTCCAGCTGTCATGGGGGCAACGTTCTTTCTGGGGGATCCTGTGAAAGTAAAATGATGGTTAAATCTCAAGATCAATGTCTTTTAAAATTGCAAATAGTCTCTGAGTATTTTGTGGAGGTCTGGCCAGACTGCTGTACAAGATGTGCACGATTTCAGCTAACCAAGTTGGGATCGTCTTGTGCAGCTGATATCCAAAACAGGTCTTGTAGTAGTGCTATCAGTATCATGACGTCATATCAACCAGGTAGAGTTGTTGTTGTGGGGACCCATCTTCTTCCTGGAAACTTCAAATGTCACTTTAGGAAAAACTCATTGTTCATTGTGAAAAACTTAAACATTATTCATATAGACATACACATATATATATATATATTCAATGAAAGGCATGATAGATATATTCAATGAAAAGTATGATAGATATGGAGAAAAGCAAAGATGTTTTCTAAACTCATATTTCTTTCTGTCCCATATCATGACTCTTGACATGAGACAGAAAGTCCAGAAACTCTGGGTTTTTCTCTTATTAACAGGCTTGGAATTGGAGAGGGACTGAGCCAGAGTCCAACTTCAAAACCAGCTCTATATATTTATAAAGAAATGTTTAATAAGACACACACACACACACACACACATATATATATATATATATATATATATATATATATATATATATATATATATATACTTGCAAAATGTGTCCATCCATCAGTAATTAAATATTCAGGGTCCCTCAATTTCTTTGAAGATGAGTATTTTCCTGTGGAGATAAGAAAAGAACCCTGCCTCCAACCTATCTGTATTTCTTACCATCAGTATGTTCGCCATCCTTATGAAAGAATTGTTATTTATCTATTCCAAGTGGCTTCTCTTCTTCAAACCGAACCTTTATTAATTTTGATGGTATCCACAATTTTTCCTCACCTGTGGAGATAAGAGCAAAACCCCTTCCCCAACGTAGCACATCTCCTGGCTTCCATTGTGAGGTCAGCACATCCTTGAAATAAACTGGTTGATTTAGTTCAGTAGACTTTTCCATTATCCAATGTCTATCTGCAGCCGTTGTTCCCTTCTCATTAGCGTTGAGAAAATTCAAGGTTAACAAAGCATTATGTAACCTATTTCTGGGGGTGTTTTCCACCCCTTTCTGTTTGTTCAACATATCCTTTATAGTTCGATTTGATCTTTCTATGACTGCTTGACCTGTAGGATTGTATGGTATACCTGTAACATGCTTGATATTGTAATAATCAAAAAACCGTTTCATTTTCCTAGAGACATAAGCAGGACCATTATCCATCTTTATTTGTGTAGGTATACCCATGATAGCCATGGCTTCTAATAAATGAGTGATTACTGAATCAGCTTTTTCTGAATTTAAAGCAGTTGCCCACTGAAAGCCTGTGAATAAGTGTCAATGGTGTGATGAACATATTTTAATTTGCCAAATTCTGCAAAGTGGAACACATCCATCTGCCAGATTTCATTCCTATGGGTGCCCTTTGGATTAGCTCCTGCAGGCAGTGGTGTTTGGTTATAGAAAGAGCAAGTAGGGCATTTCTTTACAATCTCCTTAGCTTGTTGCCATGTAATTGAAAATTCTTTCTTCAAACCTTTGCTATTAACATGATGTTTTTTATGAAATTCAGAGGCTTGTAGCACACTATCAATCAACAATTGATCAATTTCTGCATTACCTTGTGCTAGAGGACCTGGCAGACCTGTATGGGATCGGATGTGTGTTATGTACATAGGGCAAAGCCTGTTCCTGATCAAATCTTGAACCTAGATAAACAATGAGGTTAGTTCTGTATCATCAGGTATAAATTCAGCAGTTTCAATATGTAAAATAACTCTTTCTGTGTATTGTGAATCAGTAACTATATTAATAGGTTCTTTAAAATCCATTAGCACCATAAGAATGGCATAAAATTCCGCCTTCTGGACAGAATTATACGGACTTTGTTCTACCTTGCCCAAGTCTTCTGATTTGTAACCTGCCTTCCCTGATTTATTGGCATCAGTATAGAATGTATGGGCTCCAGTTATTGGAGCATCATAGACGATTCGAGGAAGAATCCAAGAAGTTCTCTTTATGAAGTTAAGCTTCTTGCTTTTTGGATAGTTGTTATTAATGTCTCCCAAAAAATTAGGCTGAGTCCTCCTATTCCTGTTATTTCTGGAAGATGCATTGTTATTATTATTTCTGAAAGATGCATTATTACTATTATTTCTGAAAATCCGTTGTCTACAATTCCTTTTCATATGACCCATTTTTCCACAATTAAAACATTTGGTATTCTGGTGTCTTCTTTTACCATTGGAAATTGCTTCTTCTACCCATGCTTCAGTGCCATAATCAAATGTATTAACATTGAGTGTATGCAAGACCCATTCTTCCAAGGGCGCTGATCTGAGCTTTAAAGGCCCCAAAATCCTTTTGCATTCCACATTTGCATTTTCATAAGCCAAAGACTCAATCATTATACATCTTGCTTCTGGGTCAGATATCCCTATTTGTACAGCCTTAGTTAATCTTTGTAAATAGTCACTAAAGGGTTCTCTCTGACCCTGTTTAACTCAGACAAATGATTCCATTCTCTGTCCTGGGTCTTGTACCCTGTCCCAAGCCCTTAAGGCTGCTGTAGTACACATGGAGAGTGTGCTTTCATCCAAATTAGCTTGTTCCTAAGGGTCGGAAAAGAGCCCTTCACCTAGAATTTGATCTAGGGAAGTTTCAATTCCCTTTGCTTTTTCCTGCTGTTCTAAAAGTCTAGCCTCTTGCCTGAATAAGCATTTCCATTTCAATTGTGGTCCACTCTCAAGTACAGCAGAGCTCAGCTGGAGCCAGTCTGAGGGGGTTGCTCTGCTTGTCATGGCCCAAGATCTTAGCATCTCTTTAACAAAAGAGGCTTGCATCCCAAAAGTCATGACAGCCTGTTTTATTTCCTTGAGATCATTCATACGGACAGGCTCCCATGTATCCTCTTTGATGACCCTAGGGTTTCTGGAACCAATCACCTTCTCTGTTGTTATTACTGGAAAGGCAGGTAGAGCTGTAGGTAGAGCTTTGTGGAAATTGTCCCGGAGAGATTTACCCATAGATGTAGTTAAAATTTGCCTTTCTACCCTTTGCTCTTCTTCATCAGAATTTAGAAATTCCTCAATCTTTTCAATTCTATTCACCATTGCCTTCTGCAATGTCTGAATCTCCTGTCCAGAATTATGTTCCAAAGCCTTCATTGAGGATTCTAAAGTATGAAGTTTGTCCGTTAGAGATAACATCTCATCTTTGGACATAATTTTTATGGCATAAATGTGCCTTCTTGTATTGATAGTCTTTCTGTCAATCTGTCATAAGCTTTAGACAAAATCCGATTGTCACATTCAGCAGTTTTGATTCTCTCAGTTAATGTTTCATTTCCTACAGAAAGGGACTGAAGCTTACAATCCAAATCAGCTGTTCCCGCTTCCATAGTAATGAATTTCTCCTTAATATCAGCCACTAATGTTTCAGTTCCTACAGAAAGGGACTGAAGCTTATGATTCAAATCAGCTGTTCCCTCTTCCATAGTAATGAATTTCTCCTTAACATCAGCCTGGAGAACTTCAAACTGATTCTCAATTGTTTTTAAGCGTTCAATCTCTGCCTTAAGAATCCTGGATTCATCTCGTAAAGACTTTATCATATTTCTATTACCAAACCATTTAGTGCCAATGAAAACTACGAATCCCAGAAGGATCCATAGATGTGGGATGATAGACACCTCTTGTAAAATCTCCCACATGGAACAATTAAAAAAACTGTTAAATTCTTGAATACTAACGTGTTCAGACATTTTATTTATAAAAGAAAAATTTTTAACTGCAATGATCGGTTCCTGCCAGTGGTGGTCTCTGTGTTTTTGGAGCCTGTCCTAGAACTAGCTCTTGTAGACCAGGCTGGCCTCAAACTCACAGAGATCCGCCTGTCTCTGCCTCCAGAGTGCTGGGATTAAAGGCGTGCACCACTACCGCCTGGCTGGTCTCAAACTCACAGAGATCCACCTGCCTCTGCCTCCCAAGTGCTGGGATTAAAGGCGTGTGCTACCACCGCCTGGCAGGCCTCAAACTCACAGAGATCCGCCTGCCTCTGCTTCCCAAGTGCTGGGATTAAAGGTGTGTGCTACCACTGCCTGGCAGGCCTCAAACTCACAGAGGCGTGTGCCACCACCACCCGGGCAAGTCACTTTTTATCAGACCAAATCTGCCACTGTGGCGGCTTTTGTTGCAATACTGCAGGTACTTGAGTTTCTGCTAATTCAGGCAGTGGGGTTCCACTCCAAACTTAGCCAAGGCAGGCAGGGAGGGGTTAATTGCTCTGGTGAGCAGGCGGGGCAGAATGGGCCTGTGTGGCCGAGTGTGTCTCAGACTTGGCACTGGGGCCCTAGTCACAAACTAAAAAACAGCACCCGGGAGGGTGCAGTGTTAGCTAGCGGGCTACCCGCTTGAGTCGGGGGCAAAATAGCCCCATGATGGGCACCAACATGTAACGGCGTAAACAAATGCAGACAGATATATATATATATATATATATATATATATATATATATATATATATAGCTTTAATGTAGAAATAGACTTACAGAACCACCATTCTTGCAGAGACCAGGAAAGCAGAAGCAGCTGCTGGGAGCACACTCGCCAAATTTATGGGCAAACATTAGCCCAAGGTGAACACGCCCCCTTTGGGGCGGGACTTATCCCTACACATCTGAATTTTATCTTAATATTTGGATTTCATCCATAGATGTCTTGGTTGTTAGCTGTGCTATTTGGGTATATGATTAAAATCATCCTACCAAAGTGACAAAGACTCAGAAGCCTTATGAACCAATAAAATGTCCCCTAACAAGTTGCATCATATATTACTCCTTTAGAAATATGGCAAAAACACAACTTCTTAACATGTTTGTAAATGAAAAACACATGACTGTAAGCTGTAATATCACAAAAAGTGTTTGTTTCTTATGATCAACTTCAGACCTTTGAAATATGAACCTAGCAAGGGTATTTTATGCTTAGTTGAATTCAGCTCATTATATCCATGCTCTATATGCTAAAAAAGTTCTTTTTACAAAAGTAACTAATGTCTATACATTACTATATCTTCTACTAAATGTCATCAAAGAAATGTCAGTCTTTACATAGGCAGGTCCAGCATGGTCAACTGTGTTGATCTGGCTAGCTGTGTGATTTTAATCAAGGGACCATAAACTTGGTTTCTTTTACCTGAAAAATGAATAATGGCTATTTAAGATCTTGTTAGGACTGGGTCAAGATGACACCTTGTATTATAGCAATAGGCTTTTGTTTTTGTCATCCATATTGTAAACTCATCTGGCAAGCAAAGCATACTCCATTTTTAAAATAATGGTTAATTAAAGATTATTTCCTTTCACAGTAATTACAAATACTAAACAAACTTACAGTGCCCATAAACAACTCTACAACTCATCTCTAGAGCCCTTTGTATTTACTATTTGAGTGGAATCAATATGGTTATCTACCTGTCGATTTTTCTTATTCTTTTACACAGAATGAAAGCCACCTTTTTTATGGCTGTCTCAGAAAGTACTGAGCTAATCAATGTATCCAGTGATAACAGCATGATTTGGAACACACATAACAAAGGCTTATCACTTTACTGTATACTGAACCTGTCAAAATATTTTCCTGGACATAATATGAAAATAGATGTTCTCTGTTCTCCATTATTTTAGTGGGTAGTAACTAAAAGATTAGAAGGCTATTTGATGAGTCCACAACTTAATGATTTTGGTTGAATTCTTTTGCACTATATAGTTATTCTTAAAAAGTTGAAATATAATAATTCTCTAGGCTTAATTTCAATTTATTTCTCAAATATGCTCAGTTGCTCACAGCCTCAGTAATTCCTAGGTTATTATAATGAGGTAATGAGGAATGTGAAGGAGTATATGTCCGCCATTCTGTCCTCTTGTGGATAATCTGGGAAAATGGGAAAAGACTGGATAAACTTACTTTAGAAAAAAATAGAGTTGGGCTTACTTGGGAAGGAGAAGTACACTGTTAGTGGTCTACCAAGGAACCAGTCTAACAAGAGGTCCAGGAAGGTAAAACCACTCTCCAATTCACAAACCAAAATAATCAAGTAGATCACAAGTGCCAGTATAACTCATTGAAACTGGGCTTTGCAAGAACACCACACATTCCCTCACAGAAACATTTGCTTATAGCTATCTCCTAAAGAATCACAAAACTTAATAAAGTGTGATGTTTTAAGTTTTATCATTGGTAATGGTGATAATCATATTTGTATAGTATACCTAGAGTTATATTACAAAATGAGGATAAAATAATCTTTTGACTTATTTTCTGTCAAAAAAATAATGGAAATAACAATGGATTTAAAAACAAAGAATGCCAAGATCAATGAATGAAAAACAAATGTTCTTTTAGCTTTAAAGACTGGAATTTTGATATTGCTGACAGTTTTCAGGAAGCTGATAGCTACAATTACTTGTATATAAGCTGAGGAAGGAAAAGAATACATGTGGAAATAAGTAGGACCTGAAGAAATAAGAAAGAGAACAATCAGGAAACCAAATTTGTGTTAATGCCAGTGCTTCTCTGTACCACTGTTTGACTAGTTCTAATAAGCAAATGAAGGGAGAAATGAAATGAACAAATAGCAGGGATCCACATTGAAAGAGGCATTCTAGCTTTATCTTAGCAAGACCTTTAAGACAGCCTCCAGAGGCAGAGTTGCAGTTTAGAAAAGAAGAAATATGATGTTCTTTCTTCTAATGAAGTAGAGAACAAGCACAGGGGAACTCAGACTTCAGAATTCAAGGGGAAACTTGCTTTTTATATACATCTTAAATTAAAATAGACTTACTTAACTTTCCCCCTTCCCTTTCCTCCCTTAGCATCTTCCCTTTCCCCTTACTCCTAAACTGTTACCCTTCTTTACTTTATTATGGCTACATATATGTATATGTGTGTGCGTGCATGTACAAATGCCTAGGCTCAACCGTGTTCATTTTTGTTGGTGGTATATGTGTGGTTTCAGGGATTACCACATTGTTTTGAACAAACAAAAAGGAGGCTTGTTTTAGCACTTTTAGAGTTCCTCAATTACCAGTGAAGGCAGGGAAACTGAAGTGTGTAGTATTCAATTATATTCTGACATCCACACTGCCTATATATTCAAGAAAAAATAGTATGCTTTAGCCCTATCTCATTTTAATCCTACAAATCTTTAGTTATAGACAAATATGTCTTTTTCCAGAATAAGTCCAACATTTTTTAATTATCTTCCAACTTTTACAGTTCATTCTCTCCATCTATTACTAATATGAATATATATGACCTGTCATACAGATTTGTAATTGTATTTACCATTCAAGACCAAGTTCAAAGTCTATCTCTCAATCATTCTCTGTGAAACTCTGCCTGTATAGTCCTATAAACTAATGTTTTATAAATCTGGGCAACTATTCTAGGAATGGTATATGGTTCTCCTCAGAACACCTTTCCTAATTACTGAAACATAGCCATGTTAAATGACTCCTCTCTTTTCCTCTGTGTCTTCACACAAAACACAAGGGGATTCTTTACTGTTTCAGAAATTTTGCTTGACTTCTTTCATTTAGCCTCAACAAACCTTAAAGTTAGGAAAAATATGAAATGATGTGTTTGGGAAAATGAATGTGAATACCAATAAAAATGAACCAATTAGAAAAAAAATTATCCAAAAACATAAAGAAGCAAGCACCAATGTACATGTATAGAACATTCTGAATTCTACACATCTGTGCACAAATGTTAAGGTTGAAGGCCTTTTCTCACATCCAGAATGTGTAACACCATATAAAGCGTACCTATTCCTTTCTTGTTAACCACAACCAACAGCAGCCTCTGAAGCAAATTACCCTTTAGGCTGATATCACTCTCTCCATTAGTGCCGTATTTTTCAAAGGTTATTTGAGACACTTTATATGAGACACTGGATCACCCATTTTTAAATAACACCAATAAGAAACTGAAATTACTACAAAATACAAAGCTATCTATACCAGCATATTTTCATCATAATGCAAAAAATAAAAGCAAAAACATAAAACCAAACATTTGTAACAGAATCGTGTATAAAGTTCTACTTATCAACAATTTTGTTTTTAAAAAAACAAAATTTTGTTTTTAAGAAAACAAAATTTGTAAACAACTTTCAGTTTCCACTGGGCATAAATAAAGCTTTTATTGTTTTCAGATTCAGTTTCTAAAAATCCTTCTGGACACAACTACATCGTAATACAACTCTTCTTTAGTGGCACGGAATGTTAAAAAAATTAAGATGAAGTTTTTATACAAAAAATTATTTACTTAAATGATATGCTCCAATTGGCCAGTTAACTTTACGCCATACAGTTGCTTGGACTTTTTATCTTCTTAATGGGGTGTAGAAATTATAAGAGGCAAGGAAATGTTTCAAGAATAAGAAATAAAAATTCCTTCCAAATATAGATCTAAATGAATATGGGCACATACACACATGCACACACACACACACACACACACACACACACACACACACAAATATATAACATGTTTAAACAAAAAATTTAACTTCTGAATATGTGAAGATTATCATATCTGATTATTTGTATATGTTTGAGTGGTATCTGTTTTCTGGTCATTTAATTTTTCTTGCTTTTTAACCATGGCAAACAAACTTCACTAAAACATGTCAGCTTCCTATCACTAGATCCAGAGAAAAATTGCAAATGCTTAAAAAATACTGAAATTGCTCTGTAGATAAGTCTTTAAGGTAATAATTCAAAGAAATACTGCAACCCATCAAAGATAGCTGTTCTGACCAGGGACGCAGAACCTACTGGCTGACATTCTTGGCACTGTGAACTGGGTCTGAATTCTAATGCTAAGTGCTTTCAAAAAGTGCATCAAGATTTAATAGAGTAAATTTTCAGGCTTGGTCAGAGTTTTAGCCACATAAATTCCATTAGGTTCAAAGCTCCATAATGTTCCACCCTGTCTATATTTATGTTCACATTCCAATCTACACCCTTCTCAGCTCTCTGTTGGGCTCTCTAATGTCTCAATTTCTTTCCTCCTATTTTGGATTTTCAAATTGCCCCTCAAATATGTTTCTTCCCCTTGGCTTTAGGTTCCTAAGCTTCACTCTCCCCATGTTTGAAATCCCTTGAGACCACTCTTTTAAAATAAACACTCTCTTCACTGATCTCCTATCATGATTTTATTGCACCCGATCCATTTTCTAGACAAAGCTCTTCTAAAGTCAATTTGAATCATCACTCCTTTGATAATCATATCCAGAGAAGATGAAAGCTCACTCAGACACTTTGAAAATATTCCTCTCATTGGTGTATTGGAGAAATGAGGAAAAACCATGAAGTCATTTCTGAAACCGGGTCAGCCATTTTGTGAATGTGTAAGAAAGAGGATTACAACAGAGTGGATCTCACTGGATGGGTGACCTGTCTCTCCATTAATGAGTTATGGATCAGCCTAGCAGACTGTTTGTGCAGCAGCGCTACTTGCAAGTCAGTACAGAGCCACTGCTACGTAAGAGAGAACAATACTAGGTACTCAGACAAAGGAAGGGTCATATGACATTCCAATTTCCTATTAGCCTCTTCTTTCATAGCATATCCATATTTAGTTTGTATATTAAAACTCAGTATTAAGGCATGCAGTAGGAATTAAGTTTAAGATTCCTTGGTGACTACATAGTAGAATAGAGTAATGCATAGGCAGAAATAATATAATTATGCACAGCTGAGGATACATTTTTTTACCAAACATTTGCCTTTATTCATAAAAGGAAAAGTGAAGTCAAAGTGTGAAGAAGCACAGACCTGGAAGGAAGAACCCTGGACTTATCTTGGAAAGTAATGACAATGCAGTAAAGAATCAAAGGAAGGTTCTGACTTGTATACAGAGGATGGTTTGGAAGAGACATGGGACAGGAGTCAGTGAGTAGTTATGGACGGTTACAGCAATCCATAGACAAAGGCACCAAGTGTAGAGATGAGGGGGCAGATCAGAGAGATACTTAGGTGCAAGCTTCACAAGACTTTATGAGTTATAATACAAAGCCCAAATCACCTCAAAATGAGACACTATCAAAATGTGAGTCCATAAAATACAACCAACTGTCTCAGGCCTTTCTTGCTTTGTGTTTGTATTATTCACCAATGTCACCACATTCTCTAGTGAGAATGAAGAAAAGAAAAGCTTAAGGCCTTACTGGATCATACTTCCACAATTTAGACAGTACTGACTCAGAATGTCTAACAATTCGGGCTGCTGATTAAGAAAGTTAACATGTTTTCTCCCTCTGTTATTACAGTCTTCTAATTACCAGTTACAGAAATTGAACCTAAAGGAAGTGACTTCTTGCTTGAAAGGGCAGTGGGCAGCTGTTTCCTTAAGGGCTATTTCAGTATCACTAAGACCTGTCTTAATCATTGTCTATTTATTTGTTTGTGAGAGGCTATATGGAAGATAATATTAATACCTTGTCAAATAATACATCTGTAGACACACTGAATAAACTAAGGGAGTGTTCACAATGCCTTGTTGTGTTAGGCACTGAGTGCGGTGGTGTGTCTTTGTTCATAGAAAACTTGGGCTGTGGCAGTGGAAGGATCAGGAAGTTTGGCTCCTTCTTTGAGGATTTGATGCCAACCTGGGCTATGTGGGTTCCTGTTTTTTTAAAAAAATGCATTGATTCTAAAGAATGCTATTATTTTGTACATAATTTCACTACAAGATAAGTTTCTAAAATCATTTTATAACTATACTATTTCATTCACTCAGTCAGATATTTCAACATTACAAATTATGGAGACTTAACTGTACTTGAAGTGTTACTCATTTGTGTCCCAAGTTACCCCAGACCAAGAATCAAACTCACCTCGAAGAGAGCTATGCACACAGAGAAATATGATAAATGAGTTGCATATGCGTAGTTACCAGTGACTAGAAAATCAATAATGGAAAATTTTTTTAAAAACCACTTACTTCAGTTGTTTGCATGATTGTGAACTTCGGCAGCTTGGTCTTTGAACTGGTTGTGCTGGGTTTCCCATCCAACAGTGACCCAAAGGAGAGGTTTCCAAAGCTGTTCTCAAATTCAATGGAAGGCTTCAGTGTTGGAGAGATGTCAGTTGCTAGGTCCTGCCCGTCCATGGGCCTTACATATGCAGTTGGCTTTTGTTGCGCCATACTTGATTTGCAATAAAGCCCAGGTGGGAAGGTTGGGACAGAAAGGCCACTGCTGGGAGCTAATAAAGATGAGGCAACTAGGGGAGACCCAGGTGCTTGCACTGTAAAATCGGATTCTTTTGGTGAATTAGACTGAAAGATTTCTTTGAAAGCATCTTCTCCAGACTTGGTGTCATCTTCCTTTTCAGATGGATTAGGTTTTTCAATTGTATCACTTTGGGGTTGCTCAGCTGGATAGACGAAGAAGTCTTCCAGTCGGGTTTGAGGTGGATCCTGTGTGGATGTCTGCATCTTGTTTGGCTGATTAGTGGCCTGGCTTGGCTGTGTAGGACTAGTGTTCTGATTATCTCCTTGCCATTCAGGTTTCGATTTTCTGTCGCTGTGTATTAGAGTGGAATTCACTATCACGACTGAAGGTGGAGGCATTGGTGCTGAGGAGTGGGTATTCTCCTGGTGAGATGGCATCATTCGATTCTTTTGTTCTGGATAAAAGCTTGCTTCACTTTTGCTGATAGGAGTTTGGGGCACAGAATTTTTCGGGATGCCCACCAAGTGATTCTGACTGGAATGGTTAGTTAGTAGATCCTTCATTTCATCATAGCTTCCAAGAGTGTTCTGGACTCGATTAGCAAGGGCATCCCCTTTGTTTGTCTAAAATAACAAAAAGATGGGGTGAAAGAAGAGAAGGTGAATAGGTGTCTGTTTCCTAACATTACTGCTTCAAATAAATACCTTATATAGACTGACAGAGTTCTTTAAAATTGCTATACTGTCACATATTTTCACACTGTTATGTGCTATGTAAGGAAAAAAAAACTTATATTACAATGGTTTTTGCATTCCAATACCATTCTACACAGATCTTTAATGGAAAACTTTCAGCTTAGCATGGACACACAAACACAAACAAAACAACAACAAAACAAACAAAAAAAGAAAACTGAAGCAATAGTGAATAATGATGGAGAAAGGTCATTGGTTAAAAAATAAAGAAACTGCCTTGGCCCATTTTATTGGTTAGAACATAGGTGGGTGGAGTAAACAGAACAGAATGCTGGAAGGAAGAGGAAGTGAGCTCAGAGACGCCATGCTCCCCTCTCCCAGGCAGATGTGATAGCTCTGCTCTCTGAGGCAGACGGCCATGCAGCCAGCCACCAGGTCAGACATGCTGAATCTTTCCTGGTAAGCGCACCTCGTGGTGCTACATAGATTATTAGAAACGGGTTAAGAGGCTGAAACTAATGGGCCAGGCAGTGTTTAAAAGAATACACTTTGTGTGTTGTTATTTCAGGGCATAAGCTAGCCAGGCGGCTGGGGTGCCGGGGATGCAGTCCCGCCGCTCCTATTACAACAGAATAATAATAAAAGAACTTCTGGGAGGGTATCACCATCCCTGATTTCAAATTATACCACAGAAGTATAGTAATAAAATAGCATGGTATTGGTACAAAAATAGGCATGTCAATCAATGGAATTGAAGAACCAAACATAAATACATATACCCATGGAAATTTTATTGTTTATAAAGCCAGAAATATGCACAAGAAAGAAAGCAACATCTTCAATACAGGGTTCTTGTTAAACTGGACAACTGAATGTAGAAGAATCCAAACGATCCATATTTGGGTCTGCACAAAACTCAAGTACAATGGATCAAAAATTTCAGAATAAAACCAAATACACTGAGCTCGGTAAAAGAGAATGTGTGGAATAATCTCGAACTCATTGGCACAGGAAAATACTTTCTGCACAGAACACACCATTAGCACAGGCACTAAGATCAACAATCAATAAATGGACCTCACAAAACTTGAAAAATTCTCCAAAGCAAAGGATATTTCCACTCAGAAAAAAGCGAAAGGTTACAGAATAGGAACAGATTTTTACCAAATCTGATAGAGGGTTAGTAACCAAAATATATAAAGAACTAAAAAAAACATTACATGTCAAGAAAACAAACTAATAATAAAAAAGAGGTACAGATGTAAACAAGATTCTCAAGAGGAAACTCAAATAGGTAAAGAAACAAAGAAATGTTCAATGCCCTTAGACACATGGGAAATGCAAATCAAAACTACTTTGAGATTTCATTTTATACATGTCTGAATAGCTAAGATAAACAAAACAAGTGGAAACTCAGTCTGGCAAGGATATGGAATAAGGAGAACACTCTTCAATTGCTGGTAGGAGTGAAAAGTTGTACAGCCATTGTACAAATCAATGTGGTGGTTCCTCAGGAAGATGGGAATTTATCTACCTAAGGATCCAGCTATTATACCACTCTTGAGCATATTACCTAATGAATCTTTTTCCTACCACAGAGACACTTGCTCAACCATTTTCATTGCTTCTATATTCAGAATGCCTAGAAATTTGAAACAACCTACATGTCTCAGCAGAATAATGTATAGAGAAAATATGATATATTTATACAATGGAGTATTACACAGCTGGTAAAAAAACGAAATAATAAAATACAGAAGTAAATGAATGGAATTAAAAAAAAATCACCCAGAGTGAGGTAACTCAGAAACATATGATATATATTCACTTACATGTGGATATTAAATATTAAGTTAATGATCAAGCTACATTATACAATCATAAAGGTTAGGTATAGAATAAGGTACTGGGAGAGACATATAGATCTTCCTAGGAAAGGGGAGTAGAAGACATAGTTATGGATCAGTGAAGGGAGGGACTAGCATGGGAGGATCAATTACAGAGATGGAGGGAAAAGGAGAATGAAGGAGGAAATTTGAGGGGTAATATGGAAACCTAATATAGTAGAATTGTTCTAAAATATACACATATATAAAGGAGATCCAAATCACCAAAGAATGGGAAAGACAGAGCCCCTCTGGATTACCCATTATCTCTTGTTACCAAACGAAGCTTCCAGGATCAGAATTGTGCTATATCTGAGTTGCTGACCAAAAGGGTCCCATTGGAATTCCCAAAATATCCAGGCTTTTTCCAAGATTATAGGTTGCTCTTCACAAAATGATGACAAGACACAATAGCTAAAGACAAGACCTATAGAATTCACTGAATATGGAAAAATCAGGTTGGTGCCTACATATAGCCTTTAAATCTAAGAACTAGCATCTTTGCTACAGGGAGTTACTATTTATGCTACCAAAGAAGAGACAAAAACACCAACACAGAAACAAGTCCTTTTATCTACAATGGTGTCCTGCCTGCAAAATATACCAGTGCAATTTTGGCACAACATTCTTTGGGTTAGCCAACAAATATCTAATATGACTGAAGGCTTATTTCATGAGAGGAACCAGTTCCTAATACTGCTTAAGTGACAAAGAACTTGAGACTAGATAGACCAGGGCCGTAGAGTAAAATTAGATACTCCTGTTAAAAAAAAAAAAGATAGAAGCAAAATGACTCCGAATAATATTCTTCATATTCATTCATATGTTAGTGTTTTGCTCACCTGTCATCAGAGAATCTTTCTCCCACAGCAAATGGGGAAAATATAGAGAAACCACAGCCAGACAATATGCAGAGAATGATAAACCTTGAAAGACTTAGTTTAAAAATCTTCTCCAAATTCCTCCACTTAGGGTTCTGGGGACTCAGAAGAAGAGGATGTCAAAAGAGTGTAAAAGCCAGAGGGAATGGAGGACATTAAGGAAACAAGGCCTTCTAAATCAACATACATACACGAACTCCCAGAGACTGAGGCAGCAAGTGGACACATGTTCCTATCTGTAATCCAGAAGCAACCTCTTTGTATCCAAATAGGTTATCAAAACAAGTTGTTGGATTCAGAAAAGCAAAAGACTTCTCTGTGCCTATATTCCCTATTCTGGCCCCCTATATTACAAAGAAAAACGTTACTGTTATACTTGGAGCCATCTGACTAGTGGACCATTTGTTAGGAAATACTCCCTATTATGTGGTCTTTATGTCACAGAAGTCATAAGCATGTTCTTCACATTTTCAAGAATGAAAAGCACTTGCCTACTCCTTGGTACATGGTCTACAAAAGACAGAGGTTAAATATCCAAGATACCTCACATGCTCCAGCACTTCCTAGTTTCCTATGCTGCCTAGGTGGAATATTTAACTCTTGGGTCTTAATCTCCATTTAGGATATAGGACTCTGTAGTCTTTGTATGTGAAGATTGGAGAATATAGAGGTTGTAGCATTAGAAATGAATAAAATCACGAAGGGAAAGAAAAAACAAAATGAGAAGATTGTTCTCAGGCAAAATACCTGGCATATATGCATCTTTAATAGACTAGAAAATGAAGAGGAACCAGGAAAGGACACCAAAAAGGAATAATGAGACACACACACACACACACACACACACACACACAGAGAGAGAGAGAGAGAGAGAGAGAGAGAGAGAGAGAGAGACAGAGAGAGAGAGAGACAGAGAGGGGGGAGACAGGAAGGAAAAAGAAAGAGAGTGAGGGAAGGAGGGGAAGAGAAGGAGAGGGAGGGGGGAGGGAGAGGGAGAGAGAGAGAGGGAGAATCAAATCAGAAACCTTGACCTCATTACGAGGATGATCTCCACATGTTTAATTCATACCATGTGTTCATTCATGGACACTTGTAAAAATTAGGACAGTTAGAGAAATATGAATTTCAAAGATTACACTGAAATATGCTAAATATATGCTGGGAAATTTCTGTGATTGATGGAAATCTTTAGAAGCTGAATAAATTTAAGTCACTTTTAGTTTGCTTTTCCTCAAGAACATCTTACATTGCATCATATGCAGCCTTGGTGCTGAAGTAGTGATTAAACAATTAACATTCTGTATAATTCTCAGTAGAATAATTGCCCCGTTTGCAGAAGTGCATTTGAAAGACATATTTAAAAGATATAGAAGGGAAGAAATCATTTTTATTCCCTGAAATTCCCTAGGTTTGCCATTTTAATGGCAGAAATTACTTTTTAGCAAAGGCAAGAATAAACTCTTTGCATATAGCAATTTCCTTCAACTGACTTACACAATGAACCATTTGGACAGCAGCCAAAATCAGTCTGCCTACTCAATCCCTAAACAAAAAAACAAAGAAATTTCATTTTCTTAAGGTCCCACCAAGAATTTGATGCAAGTCTGAAACATTTTCAAGGATATTCTGGTCCCTGAAAAACATTTATCTCTCACGTCATATGACTGATCTTAACACAGATGTCTGTCTATGATCAAGGATCTGAATCTATCAGCATAAACTAAGCTGTTTAATTTCCCACTTGAAATATCCTTGCTGTATTTAATGGACTTTGTGGCAGTAGATTTAAACAAAATCACAACCTTACCCCTCTCCACTACAACTACCAACACAAATACTACCTCTTGCCTTGAGAAACCAATGCCCTCTCTCTGGGTCCACATTATAAGGATCCAAATCCCTTATATCTCATTTGCTTACAAGAAAGTTAGTAATATACCTGTTGTTACATTGATGATATTTAGAAGAAATAATTTTTTTCACAGTAAGAGGAAGTATTCCTAGTTCTTAATATCTATTCATTAATATTTACCCATTTCAATCATGCTAACAGTTTTTTAAGACTCAAATTTTTTAAAATATTGTTTGAACAAAGAATTTTTAAACTGACCAAAATCAACCAATATGATACTAAAATTAATAGAAAAGTAAGAGTCCCCCGAATAAGACAAGAAATTAACACCTTGCTATTTTTATTGCTGTTTCATAAATGTAATTTTGCTACTGTTATGCATAATAATGTAATATGTGATATATAGAATGGTCTTAGACAACCCATGTGAAAGGGGTTGTTCAACCCTTAATACATAGGTTGAGAACAACTGGTCTAGTATATACTAAATTCTCAAATAAATTGTCACAGAATTCAATAGAAAATAATTATATTCCATACTATGCTTCTATCAAATGAAAGAATATGTAATATCTCAAAGTAATTGATACATAGAAAGACAAATGGCAAGTTGACTTTGTTACTCCTGATTTAAAGTTCATGATAGTTAATTCAAAAATTATGAGTTTACAGGTTATAGAATTATCATTATCTTATGAAAAGCAGAATATCACCTTAGATCATTAAGTGAGGAAACATTATGCATAGTGTTAAAACGTGAAAAGAAATTTCTTTCATTGGTTTACCTACAAGAAATTTAAAGCTATTAAGAAAACATTTTCCAAAACAGATTTTCTAGAAGATACTTAGGCATTCCTCATATACATTTTTCTTTTATGAAGACTAAATACTATGAGCATTACATTTATGTCTAATTCAGTGAAAGTGAGTGTACATTTCAAGTTAGGGACTACACTGATATCATCAGTCTGTAGCTTTCCTCTACACATAGAGTATAGTGGTGGACCAGTGATAACCTTAGGAATGGAGTCAACTAATCTTGTAATTTCTCAAAAAGTCAGTATGACACAGAAAACCTAGTGGAGCCTGATACACATTTATCCACCTACATTGTATACTCCCATTATACACCATAGCAATTTCTGATGTATACTAAATGTTCCTTCTTTGCCCTCCAGAGTTTTAGTAATCCTATTAAGGAGGAAGGTATTCTCAGCAGACTTGATCGAACATTCTAAACATTCCAAAGATGAAGTTTAGCTGTTTCAATCAATTATAGGCTTCTTTCAATGTGGCCAATACTTTAATTCCCATTCTACATAATTGGTTGATTCCTTAAAGGTAACCTCTATAGCCATTATTTTCTAAGTAATTACATTTTTTTATCATCAAGGAAATGCATTTTCCAAGTATTTTCAAGCATAAATTACATGTCTGGTTTGTGGCTCATGACTAACAGCACTCCTTCATTTAAGCTTTTTGTTTCTCATTACTTTAGGAAATGCAAGGCTCCTTTAGTTTGCTTCTAATGTTATCCGCAGATCAGTAGTATAATTTCATTGCCAGACTAATGTGCTAAGAGGCTATTGTACCATACTATTTCCTTTTAATAAAATAAGCAAAATAATTCAAGTTTTGAAGTTCTCCTTTCTTCTACTTTATTGTAGTATAGCTAAAGTATGTGATTTAGTAATTTCCTTTTTTCCTGACTCTGATATTTTTACAGTTAATCTCTCTGGGCCATAAGTTGCCATTCCTTTCTTTATTTGACAAGAACTTGAACTTTATAGTACTTTCCAGATTTTAAGGCAAGGAGTTCCAAGCTGGTTCATTTTATCCTTACAACAATCTTCCAAATAAGCCACTGTCATCTTTACCTTCTTTGAAACAAATATTCTTTCACAAACTACTCAAACCTTGCTGTACCCCAGTTTCCTCACTTTTATTGAGCCATTGAAATCTGTAAACTAGTAGTAATAAAAGCAACTGCAGTAATAATAATATGATCTGTTTCAAAAAGGATGAATAATGGCATAAATGTTATGGGAAGAGGATGTAAGACTCACTGGGAGGAGATGGAATTCATGACAGATAAGAACTTGAGACTAGAGAAATCATGAGACCAGGGAAAACCTCATACTATCATTCTGCTAAAGGAACATAGCAGCAAAATGATGGTTAATGACACACTTTTATTATACCCATAGATTATTGCCTCACTCAACATTCATTAGAGAAGATTTTTCCTAGAAGAGATGGTAATTAATAAATAGATCAACAACTGAAAAATGGGCAGAGAATGAGAGACTTTGAAGTACTCAGTTCTAAATGGAATGTCTTCATAAATCCCCTCTCCTCCTTCGAGGCTCAGGGCTCTCCGCAGAAGAAGAGGCAGAAAGATTGTAAGTACTGGAGGAAATGGATGAGTCAAAGAAACTATCGTCCAGATTCAATAGGACTGATGTACATATGGACTCACAGAGATTGCGGCAGTATGCACAAGACCTATACAAGCTCAAGACAGATGTGGTTTTAGCACTGAGAGGGAGAAGTAGACACAGGGCAGTAGGCCTAGCCAAACTACATTGCAAACATAACCTATCCTAATCATTTGCTATCTGTTATTGACACCTGTTGACAAAGACAAAAATCAGTTTTCTGAAATGGGATCTCACTGAGTATATAAACCACAATTTATGTCAGACCCTAAGTCCAGGAACAAAATGGTCTCGAAGGTATAAAAATACCTTTTCTGGACTTTTTGTATTGTTTTTACTTTGTTTTGGCATTTTCATCTATTTGATCTTTTACTTGTTTCTTTTAATTTTTGTTTTTGTGGGTTTTTTGGTTTCTTAACTTATTGTTTGTTTTTATTTTTGAAAGAGAGGAGAAAAGAATAAAGTTGAATGGATAGAATGGTAGGGAAGCTATAGAATTAGTTGGGGTAAAGAAAAATAATCAAATTGCTGTTTGAAATTTTTTATTAAGATAAAAATAATAGCTGAGTAGTGATAGTATATGTCTTTAATAACAGGACATTAGAGGAAGAGGCAGAGTCAGGTGGATCTCTGATTTAGAGGCTGGCCTGTTCTACAGAGTGAGTTCCAGGATATCCAGTGGCTATAAGGAAAAACCTTGTTTCAAAGAGCCAATGATAATAATAATAGTGATAATAATAATAATAATAATAAACAATTATGATATAAATTTAAACAATAAACAAAACCAGAGGAAACTGTGGAAACAAGAAATGAGTCACTTAGTAGAAAAGCTTATCAACTCATTTGACTTGTCAGAAGAGAGAGAACTTCCTGCCACAGACAAGAAAGTCCCACTGAACTGGATACAAGTCTAGCTTCACAGTGCATGAAACTATAGAGGGGCACCTAACAACTTAGGGCTAAAATTCCTCAAAAAACATGAAGACAATGTGTACTCCACTTGTTTCTAGGATCAAATACACATACACATAAAGCTTTAGTCCATAGTTAAGAGCCTACATTTTCCTCACAAATCTTTCTGTATTGACACAGACATGCCAAAGTGCTTCATATTTCTCAGACCCCCTTAAAAACGTTCTTCTCAGCATTATAACATAAATTTGAGTTTCAAAGTTCCAAACTACAAAAGTATCCCCAAGAAGATAGTTTCCACCCACAACCAAATCTGCAGAGAGTCAATATTCTATTCCATTGTGACTGTAGTACATTAAAAACAAAGAAGAAAAATAAGTCAGTAAGGAACATGATCGAGTCTTTCTGTCAAGAAAAATCAGCAGGTGCAAGGGAAGGGTTCTCGTATTGTCTAGCTTATGAAGCATTGATAGTATTGGATAAGTTATGATGTCATGACTTAAGGCACTACAGACCTACCACCACAAAATTTGATTTTCTATTTGATAAGCATTTCCATTGTAACAATAAGGAAGAGTTTTTGTGTGTCTATAATTTTACTAATAATTTGGAAACCAACTTGAGGACTGCCATTGCATATTTGGATACTCCAAGGACAGGAAACCCATCATTAGTCTTGGTCTATGGAATTTTTTCTGGCCTGCATCATTTTTTTCTAGTGTTGTGATATGACGATAAAATGAGAAATATTCCTCATTTATCTACTAGTGAAGCCTTAACATGGGCACAACACCATATGACAACTGATTATCATTTCCAGAATAAATAAAATTACCATATAATAAACCTGTTTCTATACTACAATTACTTCTCTTAATAGTTACGGCTTAATAAAAAAAAAAAAGCTGCTCATCAAGGACCAGGGCAATAAGTGACTATGCCACCACCCTAAGCCTGACTAAAGCTTTCTTTGTCTATCCCAACCTGATGTATCTTTATACTAGCAAGTGATGGAGGAAGGTCATTGGCTAATAAAGGAACTGCCTTGGCCCATTTTATTGGTTGGAAGATAGGTGGGAGGAGTAGGCAGAACAGGACACTGGGAGGAAGAGGAAGTGAGGTCAGTCTCGACAGCTTTCCTCTCGGGAGCAGATGCCTGAGAGAGACGCCATGTCCCGCTCCCGGGATGAAGCTGCGACCCAGGATGGACATAGGCTAGAATCTTCCTGGTAAGCGCACCTTGGGGTGCCATACACAGATGATTAGAAATGGGCTAAATTAATATGTGAGAATTAGCCTAGAAGAGAATGGGCCAAAGCAGTGTTTAAATGAATACAGTTTGTGTGTTGTTATTTCGGGCATAAGCTAGCCGTGCGGGCGGCTAGGGTGCTGGGGACGCAGCCCCGCTGCCCTTATTACTACAAGCAAGGATGTTGATACTTTGACAATGTTGAAAAGTTCTCTAAATGACTTAAAAAACACACTGCTTCCATCAAAAAATGCCACAGACCCATACAATGCACCTCATTAAACAGCAATCACTATGAAGGTACAAGATTACTAATTTTTATGACATAAAATAATAAAACCAATGGTTCTTCACATTACAACAATGTTAAGAATTGGGTGGATATTGAGAAATAAAGATACACACCCCCAAGTAGGGTTCCCTTTTTGAACCCATCCAAAGATGTAAAGCTCAATTGATCAGTTCCTCTTTCATGTTAAAATGCCCATCATCTTTGATTTTTTTTCCCAAAATGGTGGCTATGATTTCTTTCTGTACTCTCTCCCATCTTCATTTTATTCTGAAGATTTGTTACCATTCTCAAGTTCTGCCTCCATTTTTCTTGCTGTGTCTTGTGATTACTTATGTTTTTTTAAATTTATATTTGGTTTAATCTCCTTTGGGACCTTGCTATACTCTTCATTACTAATTCCTGCATGTTCCACCTCACCAGGGTAATCTCTAGACACATTAATGTTTCTCTCATGTAAAGGTAAACTTCTATGGGGCTAGAGAGATGGCTCAGTGGTTAAAAGAACTTTCAGACGATCTGGGTTCAATTCCCAGCACATGCATGATGGCTCATAACCACACATAACTACAATTTCAGACAATCTAACACCCTCTTTTTGCTTCAGCACACATGTGTTGCATATACATACCTGTAGGAAAACACTCATATACAGTAACAAAACAAACCTCAATATATAATTGTTTGTTTTACTTTCTTCATGCAAGATAAAATTCACATTGATTATCTGTCTTTCTGTATTTAACCATTTCCTGCCCATTCTCCAAATTGTAGCAATTTGTTGCCCACAACTTTCCTAAGGTTTTAAATTATACCTTAAGTTTAAAATTTAACAATAAATTTATAGCACTTAAATTCCTTGGTTTCCTGGGGAAACACTAGTAGCAAATCTGTTCTCCAGAGAATCTTTTATTTCTTTGGTTCTCATTAAATGATTCTTTCCTCTAGTGATCAGATCCTTTTGATTCTTTCCAGGACTCTGATTTTACCACATTTTACCCCTTAATTGTTTCTATTTCCTAGAAGTCTCATTTTGTCTCTCTTCACATGATACTAGCTAGCGTATATATTCTCGTAGCTTTCTTGTGCCCCTCAAATCTCTCCCTTGACTTTTCCTGTGAGTTCCAGACTTGGCTATCCAATGACTTTTCCTTGTGATCCCACTTGCATTCCATATGCAACATGGCTCAAACTATATTATTTTCTCTATAATCAGCCACACTGTTTTCCTCCTAAACTACTTAATAATGAGAACCACTATCTCCTCATTAAGAAACAAACAACCAGAGGTTCCTCATCCCTCCTACACTTCCTGGTCATCCTGCAGGGGCTATACTGCCCAATACCTCCTCTCTCTTCCTATCCCACCCAGCTTACATCCAGAACACGCCCCCCTTCTCGTCTCCCTCCCTCCCGCCCCTCTTTGGCAGCATAGCATCTCCCAGCTCAGCCTGCTTGGGCGCTGGGACCGAACCAGAAAAGGGAGGGCAAACGGGGGAGGGTGGTAGTTCCTTTGTCCCCATAGCCTGCCTGCAGCAAGCAGGGTGGGCCCTTTGTTTGCGAGCTACCCAAGCAGCACGGAGTTCCAATCTGAGCACCAGGAGAGGCATCATTGGGAACCTTCATCTGGTGATGGGTGGAGATAGAGACAGAGACCCACACTGGAGCACTGAACTGAGCTCCTAAGGTCCCAATGAGGAGCAGAAGGAGGGAGAAGATGAGCAAGGAAGTCAGGACCACGAGGGGTGCACCCACCCACTGAGACAATGGGGCTGATCTATTGGGAGCTCACCAAGGCCAGCTGGACTGTGACTGAAAAAGCATGGGATAAAACCGGACTCTCTGAACATGGCGAACAATGAGGGCTGATGAGAAGCCAAGGACAATGGCACGGGGTTTTGTCCCTACTTCATGATCTGGCTTTGTGGGAGCCTAGCCAGTTTGGATGTTCACTTTCCTAGACATGGACGGAGGGGGGAGGACCTTGGACTTTCCACAGGGCAGGGAACCCTGACTGCTCTATGGACAGGAGAGGGAGGGGGAGAAGAGTTTGGGGGAGGGGGAGAAGGGTGGGAGGGGGGGAGGGAAATGGGAGGCTGGGAGGAGGCGGATACTTTTTTTCCTTTTCTCAATAAAAAAAATAAATTAATTAAAAAAATTAAAAAAAAACGATTCCATGCTAGATCAAAATTGAGTACAATAAAGGATTATTTATTTAGGGGTAGACTCACAGATTTATTTATTTAGGGGTAGACTCCTGTTCCTCTGCACAAATGAGAAACAGGAACCAGCCAGAAGAGAGAATGAGCACACGCTTTGCGTCGGAATTTATAGTATAAGAGGCCACGCCCGAGTTGGCTGGTATCTTAAAGGCTACTGGCTAAAGGAGTTTCTACACACATGTGTATTTTCAAGTGTGTAAGTGCAGGCACACATTTGCCTTAGCACACATGTGGAAGTCAGAGGATAGCTCAGGTGATGGTGTTTGCCTCTTGCCTCATTAGTTACAAGTGTATTTCCTGCCGTGGGTGCCACACTGAATGGCCCAGGAGCCTCAGGATTCACCTGACTGTGCCTCCGATCAAGCTGGAGGAGTAAGGTTATCATGGACACACACAATCATTTTTAATTCTATGTGGTTCAGGGGATCTGTGTTCATGCCTGTGGAGTACTGCAGAAGTGCTCTATCCACTGAGCAATCTCCACACTTGCATCATGCTTTCTAATGACCTAGGAACACTTTTATTTTATCTAGTGGAAACGATGTGGTAATAGGTTTGAATTGAGCCCGCCTCTTCAATAATTCCAGTGTTATGAAGCAGATCTAACTTGGTTAAACACAACTCCAGCTTTTGTTGATAAAATGGGAACTTTACAGGCTTGCTCATGTCGGATATTTCATATGAATATGTTTTTATATTACTATTCTTCCAATAACTAATGTTCTGATTTTTCCAAAACATGTAATTTTTGATTTACATTCACAAAAAAAGAAACAAACAACCAGATATTCAATCCTTCTTATCCCATATTACATTTAGTTAGACATTCAACCTTGTCATTTAAACCTCCACACTTTTCTTCAATACATCCTGTCATGGGTTTCCCTTAGCAAATACAATAGCTCCTTAAAGTTTCTCTGACTATTTCTATCACCAATGTTATCGCTCATTCAAGAAACTCTCTTGTCACCAGAGTAGAAATTCCCTGAAAACAGGGATTCTAAGACAGTGATTAGTACAGAGTGGATCTTCACAATATGTAATTTAAATTAACCATATATCTAAATGTTTAAACATAGAACATAAATTGGATCAACTGAAATTGTAAAAACATTTTTGGTGTGTGTGTTTGTGTGTGTGTGTGTGTGTGTGTGTGTGAATATGTGAATTGCTGATCATTTAAAAACTAGTAGTTTAGTCTGTCAGTCTTACAGAACTTGGAAGGTACCCAAGTATATAAATCAAGAACTCTTTTCTTTTTCTAAACCAAAAAGCTTAAATCTTGCCTTACTAGCCACCAATGCAAACCACCAACTCTCTAGACCAAAGTAGAATCTGGACCTACTCTGTTTTCATTGAGAACATTTCTTTTCCAGAAGTCTTTTAACTGATGCCCTTCTTAAATTACCTTTTGAATATTGATTCCTTTATCTCTTTTATTGGTTTAGTCTCATTAAAAATTATACACTAATACATTTTTAATAAAACCCAACCATCCACCAATAATACAATAAAACTCTCCTCTTCTAATTTCTTTTCAGTTACCCCTAATCTCCCCCACCAAAAAAGGTCAGAGCGAGTCATCACAAAATCAATTTTTGTAGTTATAGCTGTTTGATCCTTCACAGAGATCCATAGGAGGCTGAATGCCACTGGAAAAAAATCAACCTTTCTCCCCTCCATCCTCTGGTTGAACAATCTCCTAGCCCATGACTATTAGATACAAGGAAACAAACATTACTGGCTTATTTTCATTTGCCATGAAGACAAGGAATTTTTTGAAAGAATTATTAAAGCTATCTGTAGCTATTACTAAAGTAAAATGGAAAAAATGTATCAGTCTTGCAGTAGATGATAGTGATTCTGAAGCTCATTAGTCCTGCCCATTGACATTCTATTCATGTCTTCATGGTTTGCCTGGCTAAAGACATTGGGAAGCAATGAAGGGATATTTTGCTGTAATGAGAGTTGGGCTGTGAGGGGCTCTTTGAAGACAGTCTTACAAGCCAGAGAAAGCAAATTTTATTTTGGGAGATATCCTTTGAAACTTACAATTGCCTCCAAAGCAGAAACACATTTATCTTGTAGACTAGCTTTGGTGCTTGAAAATAAAGTTAGTGTTAATAAACATGTTCAAAACTGTAGCAAAAGATTTGTCCAGAAAGATAAATTACATACATATTCAGCTACCTTGTAGGGCTCCCCAAAAAGATCAAAGCCTGAAGAAAAGAGATCGTCTTCTTGCTGAACTTCTTGACTTCTCCGTTCCCATTCCCTCTTTTTAAGTGCACTACGGTCCTGTTCATAGTGACTGACATAAAAAAGAAAAGACAAACAGAGGGAAAATTAATTAGCCATGAAGTAATTTATATTTCCGTTGGTATTCCTAGGAAGAAAAAATGTAAGTCAATCCTACCCATGCTGCATAAAGAACAGAGAATCCTTTTGTTTATCTTTACTAACATGAAAATTGAGAAAGAACCCAGAAATTTGCTCATTAGATGTTGTACCTGTGGTCATGCAAGAATGTAGAATTCTTCTCCCTTGTTCTTTTTTGATTATTAGATGTAATTTCACCCTCTGAAAATCCAGTCTACTTTACAGAGGATTGCTGAATTAAGGTTACATCATGTTGTCAACCACCTGGGGCCATGAATGCACATATGCCACATAATACAAAGGAAACAAATGATTAAAGTGTGGCTCTTTATGTAAACCGAAGTCTTCCCAAAGTCTTTACCATATTTTAATTACCATGAGTGAGTTTAAGAACATTAAGCCATCTTATGTAGAAGTGAACAGGTGAAAATATTAAATTATTTAAATCCTTGCATTCCTTTTAATTTGGATGTTCTTGTTTTGATTTTTTGATTATTTTGTTGTTGTTGTTGTTGTTGTTGTTGTTGTTTCACAATTGACCAGGAGTCCTTTGGGAAAACTGTTTAGAAAAAAAGGGGTCCTAATTAAAACAATAAACAATTGACTATCATTGAAAAAGATATGAGGCAAAAGCATTGAATGAACTTGATATAAAGCTGTTTTATAAAGACTACCTATGAGAAGTTCATCGAATTTTAGACTTTTCCTCTGAAATATTGAAAGTTTCCAGACATCATTTAAGATCTAGTCTAGGACCTTGGAGGTTACAGAACGCAATGTTTCTTTATTCAGAAATTTATTTCTCTGACAAGCAACATTCCAAATTAAACTCCAAATCTATGTGATTTATGCTAAAATTGAGAATCCCTAACACAAATATCTAAACTCAAAATTCCCCCAATTATGAAAGTTTAAAGTGCTTACGTGATGCTAAAAGTAGAAAAATTCCACATTTAATAGTAATGTGGCAGGTCAAAATTTAAATGCAAATATACTAAACATACTCTCTAAAATTTCCTTCACATTAAGAGCATAAGATTTATATGTAATATAAAATAAATTCTATGTTTTGATTTGGGTCTTTTCCACAAGATTTATATGTAGGAACCTGAGAGGAGCAATAACAACTAGCTTAGCAAAATATGTCTACTGGTACAATAGTGGCATAGATATTACAGAAGAAAAGAAGCACTTTCTGGTTTAATTTAAATCTCAGTTCATAGGACAAAAATCTATAAGTGCATAGGGCAGAAGCCCTAGAAGAGAACCTAGCTCTATAATTTTGCCCCTAGGCTTTTAATCTCCATATTTCTATAGTAGTATACTTCTCAACCCTCATCAGAGAAAATTATTTTTGCAGTATATGGTCAATAATCCACAACTGATAAAAATGAAGGCAATATGATATTGTACAGTTCACAGGCCTAAGTAAGACATCTGTATCACATACTTCCCACCCCAGGGCTCAGGGTTCATTTCAGAAGAGTGGGTAGAAAGATTCTAAGAGCCAGAGATAGTAGACACATGAAGATTATTTTCTAAATATTACAGAGTTATTGTACACACTAACAAATAGCAACTATGACTAAATGCATGTATATATGACCCATAAGAGATCAATCCATCTAAATTCCCAGAATGGACAGGAAAGAAGTTCATAACCTCCCCTCAAAAAATCACACACACACACACATACACACACACACACACACAACACACACACACACGAAAAACTACTTACAAATAATGGCTCTGTGGGAAGTAAAAGTCAATTTTCTTAGAGATGTGGCCTCTGAGAGGCTACCCATGCTCTATTAGATTGTCCTACAGCCATGCACACTTGATGAATTTAATTTAAAAAAATGAGCACATGAAATTGGGAAGGAAAATTTTGATGAGGGATAAGGAAGAAGCTGTAGGGTAGGGAGTATGGGATAAATTTGACCAAAACATTGTATTTGTATATGAAGTTCTAAATAAAAAAGAACCAGGTATAGTAACACAGGCCTTAATCACATTACTCAAAAGGCAGAGAGGCATGTGGAGTCTGTGGTGGTTTGAATAAGAGTGGCCCCTATTTGAATGGTTAGTCATCAGGGAGTGGTACTCCTTGAGAAGGATTAGGAGGTGTGTCCTTTTTGCAGCAAGTGTGTCACTGAGGGTGAGCTTTGAGGTTTCAAAAGTTCACGTCAGGCTCACTGTCTTCCTCTTCCTACTGGCTGTGGAACCAGATGTACAACTCTCAGCTACTTTTCCAGTATCTTATCTGCCTATGTACTGCCATGCTCTCCACCATGTGATAATGTCTTGCCTGGACTATTGTATAAACTGGACACAGAGAACCCGCAGAGAGAGGACTACTGAACTTGCCTAAGGTGAGATGATCTTTCGGGGTTCCTGATTCATAAAAGAGTCTGCGAGACATTCTGCAGGACACAACAGATAGTGACTGAACTGACTTTGAATTTTCCTGCTTCATGGAAATGTCTGCTGGATACCATGGGTCTGAAGGCTGAAGATGGATGCCCCAACGGTACAGAGGAACTTTGGGTGGCTGTCCAGGCAGTGAGATGTCTCTGTCATTTCTAGAGTTTAAAAGTTGCTTTTTTCCTGTTTGCTTAGGTAGTATTGTATCTTTCTGGAGTCTTTGATGGAGTTAAGAATAGTTAGTTATATTTATAGTTTTCCTTAGTTATGATAAAGATTATTGTAACTTTTACTTGATAACTGTTTTGTTATATGTAATTTTGCTATGTTAAAGTTAAAGCCTTTTTTTTTGTTTAAACCGAAAAAGGGGAAATGATGGAGGAAGGTCATTGGCTAATAAAGGAACTGCCTTGGCCCATTTTATTGGTTAGAGGATAGGTGGGAGGAGTAAACAGAACAGAACGCTGGGAGGAAGAGGAAGTGAGGTCAGAGTCTCAACATCTCTCCTCTCGGAAGCAGACACCTGAGAGAGACGCCATGCCCCGCTCCCGGGCAGACACATGGCATGAAGCTCCAACCCAGGATGGACTCGGCTAGAATCTTCCCGGTAAGACCGGTTCTCACAGATTATTAGAGATGGGTTGATCGGGATGTGAGAATTAGCCTGTAAGTGCTAGAGCTAAAGGGCCAAGCAGTGCTTAAAAGAATACAGTGTCTGGGTAATTATTTTGGGGCATAAGCTAGCCGAGCAGGCGGCCAGGGTGCTGGGAATGCAGCCCCGCCACACACCCTAATTACTACAATAATGGACTAAACAATTAAAATTGTAAGCAAGTCCCAATTAAATGCTTTCTTTTACAAGAGTTTTTTTTTTTAAAGGAGGAAGAGTTGATCCTGAGGTAGCAAAAGTGGGAGAGCTGCCCCTGCTCCCCAAAACCTGCAAGACTTGCGAGAACAGGTAGTACAATAGAGTCATCTCTGTTAGATCAGGTGTGGGTGAGCCAGCCTCAAAGTTTTAAGCATGGGACAAATATCCCAATTTATCATTTTACTTCTGGTAGCATGGGCAGAGGAATGATACCCTCCCACCTACCCATCAATGTCTGAGGCAGGTGGGAGATCTGACTCTTTTGTCATAAGAATGGGAGAACTATCCCTGACCCCCACCAGCTGTAAGACTCTTAAGTAGACCCTGTGACTCACCAGGGAACTAAATTAAGTTAACTCTGTGTGCACAGGTGTGAGTGAGTAAGCCCCAAATGTGTGAACATTAGAGAGCTATTTCCATTACCTATCCATCTGGTGGGTGGCATGGACAAGAAAGAGCTGCCCTTCTCTCCCAGCCTCTCACAGGCCCTAGGAACACCTTGGGCAGGTAGAAGAGCTTACCCTGTGGTCCTAAGAGTAGGAGAGCTCTTCCTGTCCCACACCAGGTGCAACACCCAGAACTAAGGATATGATTTTCCATATCATTCACCCCATCTATGATCTTCTGGAGCACATGAAGGGACCGGACCCAAAGCTGCACTATAATCACAACATATGGCAACAACAGGATATCCAGGAAGATCCCTAAGAAGGGCCCAGCATCTATAAGGTAGTAGAAACCAGAGGCCTCAAACCAAACCAGTGACTTTTTGCAATAAACACTTGCAAGTAAAGATAAGTGGAAAGGGGGGTTTATCACATGACTACTGTATCACACTTTAGCTCCCATGATCAATTTTTTAAACTTTTTTTCCCTTTTTAAAATTTTCTCTTTCTTTTACCTTTTTTTTTCTTAAATTTTGATTTATTTGGAGTGTGCAAATGGGTGGAGAGCACATGCAAAGTTATGGGTAAATGAATGGGATCAAGATACATGATATAAAAGTCACATAAAATAAATAACTAAATGAAAAGAGTTTCTTTGATCTTCGTCTCTCTTCACAGCAACAGAACACTGTTAAAGAGGATCTCTGTGAATTTGAGACAAGTTTGACCTGCATACTGAGTTCTAGGCCAGCCATAAATAGATATATAGTGAGATTCTATTTCAAAATAAATAAATAAATAAATATTTTAAAATTAATCGATGAATCTGAAATCTGAAAGTGAAATTTAATTATATAATTATATAAATGTGCATAACAAAACTAGCAGGTAATTTACATATATTATATCCTATGTAATGTATGTGTTTCCTTCTGTATACTAAGAAAACCATATTAAAACTTAATTAGATAATTGTCATACAAATTGCCATAATTAAAAAGGGGGTTTAAAGAAAGATGTATGCTAATATAATAGTGAAGTTGGTGATTTTGAATATATCATAAACTCCAGTGCCTAGTAAGCTATTTCACTTATAAGTACCATAATTGTCATCTACAAAATGAGGGTCTAGAGCAGTGCTTCTCAACCTGTTTGTTCCTATCCCCTTTGTGGGTGTCAAATGATTCTTTCACAGGGATTATCTAAGACCATCCTGCATATCAGATATTATGACTCATAACAGTAGCAAAATTACAGTTATGTGGTAGCAATGAAAACAATTTTATGGTTGGGACCACCACAACATAAAGAATTTTATTAAAGGGTCTCAGCATTAGGAATGTTGATAAGCACTGGTCTAGAGAATCAACTACACAGTTTAATAAAAAAATGTGATGGATGCTACTACACTTAATAAACCACCCTTCGTAGGAATCTTGGGACTGTCAAATTCAACACTTGGATTGATGAGACTATCATTGGCATAAACAACCTTTATTTTTCCACTTTAAAATGGTGACAACATTTCTACAGTATTCAGGTGTACCTCAATCTTTCATAATATATATTTAGTATTTAGCTAAAGTATTGAGGATTTCCTGCGTATATTATCACTGTGTGAAGAAGGAAAAGAAACCCTCAGGATTCCTACAAAATCCTAGGCTCCACATGGGGTCTTGAGTAGTTGAGACTGCTGTCATGTCCAGACTCTGAAAGCTAACCTATCTAGTCTCAGATGTCCTCTATAGTTCCAGTCTTCCCTTCAGGCTGAGGTACAAACATTACATGTTAACATATATCCAGTGTCCATGTTGGAGGCTGATTTGTAATTAAGCAGGCATAGGAGCAGCTTCAGTCCTTTTACTATGGCATGGTACTGTAACCTTAATACTACAAATAGACTATATGTAATTCAAGCTCATCAGTTTATCAAAAATGTAAGAAAAATGGTGCCCGAGGTGGGGATCAGTAACAATTTCAAGCTATATTTGGCATTGTACAAGTAGGAGGATTTTTGCAATAGAGGACATTCATTTCTTTGCTTTACATAGCAGATGTTTTCAACACAAAAGCAAGAACCGAAGGCTCCTATTTTTGAGGAATTGTGAGCAAAATGTCAGTTGCCTAGCTATCTGTTCACTTTTTGCACCTGACAGTTCAAAATGACAAGTCCATAGATCACATTTAATTCTCCCATGAAGAGAACTGAAGTGCTTTGGTATCTTGGCTTTGCAAACTACCTTCTTCCTCCTCTGAGGGAAAGACATAATTAAAACCCTAAAGGGAAAAAAAAAAGAAAGCAAGAAGAAAAGGAAACGTTCTTTAACTTATATGACAGCCCTTCAAGCGGCCAGCAGTAAGGGCACTTTAGGGGTTTTAGCCCTAGCTTTGATTTGTTAGGAGACTCTTGGCTGCATTTTGTATCAGTTCATTAGCTACCAAATTCCAGATGCAAATTTGAATAGCAGATTGAGCGTGCACACGGGTGTTATCTGTTGCAGGCAAAATTGCCTGCTGCATTTTTTAACACATTTAACAAAGAACAGTTAATTCTTATATCTCTGGTGAGAAAGAATTTACTCTCCATAGAGTTCTACTGTTCTTGGACAGCAACCAAATAGGTCCAACTTTTTTTTTTCCTTTCAAGCTCAGCATGTTGTTGTATTGAAAGCTTCACATGGTGAAGTCTAATGAGGAATGAACTACATGGTGATGAGGTTTTCAGTGTATAACGTCACTGATTTCTGACTGAAACCAACATTACTAATTTGAAGCACCAGCTAATTAAAACCACAGCTATGTATTTAACCTCTTGTTATACCTACTGCAGTTTATAATTATGAGGACCTCTTCATCTACTCAATTAAATTTCTTACAATTCAGGCAGGTTGCGTTTGAACCTGTGAACCCTGCAGACACTGCAACAAAGTCTGTTTGTCCCCTGAGGATTTGATGTATTGTATCTTTATGCTTGGACTTTTTTTTCTGTGAGGGAGCAACTGGGGAACCAACATAGAAAGCTCAAGCCAGAAATGAGTTGCTTGACATATTGATAGACAATCTGAGTTTATTAAGGAGTCAAAGGAAAAGTGATTCAGGACTATCAAGCCAAAAAACCATCTTCCCATTGAAAGGTTCAGCCCCAAAATTCAACTCATTGTCCCCAACTCTTATTATTAGAATTTTTTTTCAATGTTTTCTCCTAGATATAATGGCATTTATCATATTAGGATGATATAAAACCCCTGACTACTGAAAGACAAATATACTCCTTGGTTAAAGACCCAAAAGCCTCTGCCTACCTCTCGTATGTTTTGGGATCCTTATGTCAGCTGTGCCCATACAGAGAGGTTTCTTTTATCTGATGTCATCTTACCATCCCTGTTCCACTCTATACAGTAGTAGATTAAGTCCATTTATTTATGCAGGGGAAAACTATAATGGGGGGCTCCCATAAGCTTTCATGAAGTGAGTATAATCAAGAAAGGCCTGAATTTGACTTCATACCATCTTATGTTGAAGTATTTTCTTCTCTTGTCTTCTCTTTCTCTCATATACTTTCCCAACCTTGTCCTTAAATCTGATCTCAAATGTCCCTAATTTAAATTTTGTACATTAGAGTCCCCAGGTCCATTTGTGGGGCAATAAAGCCCAGGGCACATGTAGACTCAATGAGATCTAGAAAGTTCAATTCTGCCCTTTCCATTAGCTCACAGTGGTAGCTCACCGGGTCAACAATGCAGACTTATCTTTTAGGATGGCTAAAGCAGGAAGATACTTTAGCAATCATCTAGTTGTTGTGTTGTCCTCATTTTACAGATGAGGAAATTTAACTAAAAAAAAAAGGTAATGGTCTTCATAGCAGGTTCCAGGCAAAATTCAGAGTTTGGAAGTCAGATTTTCACATTTCTGAACTAGATCTCACCACCATCCAAGGTTTGACCCTCCTGTTTGCAGAATACTCAAGAATAAACATGAGTCTTATTGTTACCCATTGGTCAACTTTCCTTGGGACTGCATTGTATTAGAAACTGTCAGTAGGGAAACACTTTAGAAATTTAATTTGGATTTGAGTATAAAAAACAATGTTTTAATACACAAGGTATAGAACCAAAAGTGATTATGAAAATGGGCTACATCTGTGGGATGAGGCTGGGATGAGTTGAATTTTAATTTAAGTCTGGTTAGCTTGAATATTTCATGAACCTTCATAACTGTTGCTTACTTAATTTGACTGTTTTGCATAGATACTTGAGGAAACATTAAAAACACTAGTATTTTAAAATATATAAAATACAGTAAGTTAAAATACTGCTATATAATATGGGACTGACTGTGATCTAGCAGAGTAGCACTAAGTACCCATATCCTAACATCTTTCATTTTCTTAGAGAAATGGGCCAGTGAATATCCTTTGGTTCCCTTTAATCTTTGCAAGGCAATATTTACAGCAGTATGGTGGGAGAATCTTAGTATTCCTTTATAGGACTCCTTCAGGAACATGGGAGCAAATATATACTTTACCCAAAAAACCTGTAAAGCACTCTCTAGGGAGAACAGACTTCTCCAGAGTCACCTGTCTTACCTCACTTCAATGTCACCTGCTAGCTTTCTTTCTTTTAACCCCATCTCATCTGTTTCTTATTTCCATTTTATTATATAGCATTTATTGAAACACAATTCATATCTTGTGCAATTTTATCTATTTAAAGTGTACAGTGCAGTGACATTTAATATAGTCACTGAGTTTTACAACCATCCTGGTATGCTTTAGGGAAAAGTTTTACCAACCACCAAAGAAACTCTTTATCTTTCAGAGATCACCATGTCCTACAATTCTTTAGCCCATACAATACATCCATAGCTTGGTACTTTTTCACTGAATAAATTTGTCTGTTCTGGATATTTTACCTTCATGAAATGATATATGTGGTCTTTTCTATATAGCTTCCTCCATTAAGCATAACCTTTCAAGGAATATCAGTGCTGCATTGAGCAGTACTCATTCCTTTCTGGAGTTGAATACTTTTCACTACATGTGTACTGATGATCTTATTTCCTATCATAATTTTTAAGAAGGCTCAACTGACACATTTTTAATGGTTTATTCACCATTCTATATGCTCCCCATTAGACTTTTTAACTTTTTAATGTCAGAATATTTTATTTCCCTTCCCACATCCCAGGAAGCACTATTAGAATTCATTCATTTTTTTAAAGAAGAGAACATGAAGTTTGTGGAAGAAAGTGGTAGTGGGGGGAATATGGGAAGAATTGGAGAGGAGGGAATTGGGGGTGTTGGATTTGATTAAAACCTATTATATGTAGATGTGAAATACTCATGCTCTAATTAGTTTAAAAGCATAGCATGTGGTTTAGGTTTTAGATAAAATTATTTTGACTCGCCTACCAAAACCCAAACTTGCAGATTTTATAGCCTCACAAATTACATTATAATCAATAACAAATACCAAATATTAAACTGCAATGATAGTTAAAACATCTACAAATTTTAAAAATATAAAAGCAAGAAAACAGAAACCCAACATTCACTAAATAAACACCTTTCTTTTTTACTGGGAAGAAAGCAAATTTCCATGGGTGTTACCTACTGAGCTCCCAGATAGTTTCTTTCATTTACTAGATTCTTGATCAATAAGTGACTTAATGTTCATAATTATGCCTCTGCTTCCTCGGGTATAAAATAGGAATGATGTTTATGCTCTCTTCATTAAGTTAGTGCAAATGTTGAGCAAGATGGTGATTGAGAAAGGGTTTTGTGCACAAAACCCTTTTTTTTGTGATGGTTGATCACAGTTAATAAACAACACTAACATGGTCTAGGTTTACCATACAACATTTCACTACATATTTCTTTGTAATGACATCTGAATAATTGGTAAGATGTGAATAACAATGTTTATTTAAAAATAGAAATCTTGAGGTGAGAATGTTGTCTTTATACTACCTGTATATTCAAATGTGATCTTTAAAATATCAGCACCAAATGATAATTAAATTAACTGAATTCACAATTTATCAATCTGAATTTCCACATAATAGAAATATTAGTTAATGTTTTCCTATATCTTGGTTCTCTTGCTTGACTTCCCATAGAAATACCCCACGAGTAGTGTTTTAAGCTTTCATACCAAGGTCACACATTAGATCAATTAGATAACATTTTTCATGGTGAGGCTCAAGCAATTCACATGCAACAACTTCTGGTACTTCCACAGGAGATAATAAGTCATAAATAAATGTGTTTATTCAACTCATTTATATGTTCTTATATCTGATGGACTAGACCTGAAACAACCATTTATTTCTGTATTACAAGAAAGCAAATCAAAGTCAGGCACCTTTGGGAAGCTAAAGGATTCTGTTATGCAGAAATCTATATTGCTGATTGGATAAATGCCTTCAAGGAAAAAGCAGTTATTACAAGAATAGACTTGTTACACAGAATAACAACAATAACAAGAACTGAATCCAGAAGCCACAATCTGAACCAAAAGTTGTTCATCTTTCTTATAGAAAACAAGAACACTTGCCTAGGCACAGCAATATACTTAAGTTTTGATCACATTTCAAGCACAACACAGTACAATTGATCTAGCATTATGTCTCAATCATGAATTCTATACAAAATATCTTGGCTTATAAAAGGGCTTTTAGAATATGAATGGTATAGATTCTTATTTGAAAAGAAAGCATAGATGAACACTCAAGTGTATATTGATCACCAGTTCCATAGTAGTCCAATAAAATGCAATTTTAATTTTAAAGTTAATTTTTAATTTTTTATTGTTTTCATTGAGCTATATGTTTTTTCTCTGCTTCCCCCTCTTCCTTCCCTGTCCCCCTTTACCTTCTCCCATGATACTCATGCTCCCAGTTCACTCAGAAGATCTTGTCTTTTTCTACTTCCCATGTAGATTAGATCCATGTATGCCTCTCTTGGGGTCCTCTTTGTCTAGGTTCTCTGGGGTTGTGAATTTTAAAACTCCATTATTTAAAGATTCCATTTTAAGAGAAATGTCATTTTTCTATAGAATGACCATGACTGTAACATCCAGCGGTTCCCACCTGTTTATAATAGTATTCACCATATCAACAACTTTTTAAAAAAGTTCTGTCTGAAAGGGCACCAGATCTCATTAGAGATGGTTGTGAGCCACCATGTGGTTGCTGGAAATTGAACTCAGGACCTTTGGAAGAGCAGGCAGTGCTCTTAATCACTGAGCCATCTCTCCAGCCCCTATCAACAACTTTTTAGAGACAAGTTAAAATATATTTGGAAGGCATTTTCTTCAATGAAACAAACCGCCTTCTTCTGTCCACATAATAACTATTGGCTAAATGGTAGAGCCCTATATCAAACATTCTTTGATTGGGGGTGTTCTTACATGATATTTTTTTTGTCTTCTCCTGCAGGCAATTAGAATGTATGCCTTACATGTTTCATGCTTTCTGACTATTCCTCAAAACTTACTCAAATCTTGCATCCTCCCCTTCCATATGCACACAGCCCTCTGTAAGAGGCCTACATTACACAATAGATATTGAAGAATCTATTAAGTTTCCTTTTGCCTGTAGGATTCTTGCTTTTATAGAAAATTGATTAAAACTCACATTAGTTCCACCGTACTCTATAAACTGAGACTTTACTATAACACCAATGGTTTACTGACCAATGCAAAGCAAAGCCTTCCTCTCAACATGACCAAACCATGAGTACTACAGGCAATTGTTTGGCAAAGGAATTTACCAAAATACTTCTCAACAGCAGTGGGAGCTTTTAGATACTATATACCAGCTACAGAAACAAATAATGAGAGACTACAGTGAACACAAATTGATATATTTGTATGTTTAAACAAGTTCAACATTTAAGCTTATTATCTTGTTTCCCTATATCTTCCTGTCTTGTACAGGTGCTCTTTAGAGTGACCTTGAACTTACCTCATTCATATATCTCTTTAAATGAATCAGAGGCAATGGTGGTACTGTGCTCTAAAGAGTGACTAGATCTAAATCTTGATTTACTTTAAGTGTCTGTGTGTGTGGATATACCTTCTAATAAAAAAAAATGGTTTCATGGATCCTGGGGAGATGAATCATAGCAGAGGAAGTGAGAGGCTTTCAACACCTGTGATGGCAATTAAGTACTTTGTGGTTTATTTGAATTCTGGCTTGAGGCAGAATTCAGTTCATTCATTCTACGGTTCAGTTAGATCAGGAGTCTATGTTGTTTCTGTCATCGAGGCTTGCCTTGTATTGGTCCCATTCATTGACCTTTCTCAACCTTACTTCCCTGGTTATGTAGGCATAGTACTCTGCCTGGTGTCCTCATTATGTTTGGTCCTTTGTCCTTCTATTATCCCAGTGTGTTCTGTCTTTGTCACTTTTCCTGAGCCCATACCATTGGCATCTGCACCCTACATACTCCAAATCACTCTCTTTTGTGTTTAAAATATTTACCTGAATTATTTTCTTCTTATACTCATTAAATGATGGGAATGCTTTCAAAGTTAAAATTTTTAATATAACCTTCAGCGTACACATAAATGACACTTTAAAAAGGTGTTTTATTTTCAGTTAACTACAAGTAAGGCAATTTCAATAACTACTTAATTTAAAACAATATTTTCTCAAAAATAGTATTCTTAATTACTTTTAAACTAAGGAAATTAATGCCCTTAAGTAGCAGTTTATAACTGACAATTTTAATCTGACTCTGTTTTTATGTTTCACCAAACTCGTTGATCCATGGGTACTCACAAACTTACCCAAGCAAATTCTACCCCCTGCAGGCCTAACCTTTGGCCTCTGTCTCTTTCTTTGGGGCACCCCCAAAAGAGTGTTGCCTTAAGTATGATACTAGGACAACAGGCAAATATCTAGGCATAACAAGTCTGCTTTGCTCTCTGCAACTTGTGACCCCACATTTGTTTTCACCTGTGGATGTATAGGTATGTCCTTCCCCTCTTGCTCTGAGAAGACGACTAACTAAAACCAGAAGAGTCTCCAAGGGAGTTGAGTTGTAACGGTCAAAAATTCACATGTTCTGACCCTCAGCACCTTTGAAATCACCTTATTTGAAAACAAGATGTTTAAAATGTTAGTTAAGAGGATGTCATACTGGAGCAATGAGGGTTCATAAGCTTATACGATTATCATCCTTATAAAATGCCAAAACATCTGGGCAAGTGCCTGTAATCTCAAGTCTGCAGAGGTAGAAGCAGGAAGATAAGTTCAACGCCCTCATTGGTTGCTTAGTAAGTTTAAGGTCAGATTGAACTACATTAGAATCTGTCTCAAAAACAAACAAGTGAAAAATAAATATGGTAAAATGCAAAATGTTACTGTAGAGACATTGAAGTCCATGTGAAAATGAAGTTGGAAATTGGGTGATGCTTCTACAAGTCAAGGAAGATTAAAGATGGACAACAAATTATTATAAACTTGAAAGGAACAGATCTTTACAACCAACAATGGGAACCAAACCAACTTGCCAATGCCTTGATTTTAGACTTCCAGCCTCCATAGCTGGAAGATAACAAATGAGCACTGTTTAAATATCCATAGTTGTGGTGCTTTGTAATGACCACTCCATGAAATGAATACATCAGAAGACACCCTGAAAACTTTTAAAAGCCAGTTTACAATATAACACGTGGACTGACCAGCTAGGTGTAATGATCTAGCTTTAGGGCTTGTCCTTTGTATCTCATACTATTCGATCTCTGCCCCCTGATTAAGCATAACTTTCCTCTGGTCTTCCAACTCCAATCTCCCACTCATGCTCTGACTCAGAGAACTCATAGGTACCAAAAAAAAAACCCTGTTGCTAGTGAGGAATATTGTATTTCTGCTTACCATTTATCTGGAAACATGCTATGTTCAATGTTCAACCTTAAATACATATTTTTGACTGAATGAACAAATGACGGGCATATTCTTTTGTCCAAGTTCAATGACATATGTTGACACATATCCACTCATATATTAATTAGAGTCTAATCTAATCAACAAACATTTACTATATGACTATATCATGCAAGGTACCATGTTAGGTCCTCAGAAAAAAATAAGACAAAAGTTTTCAAGAAATTTACAGTTGAGAAGGCAGTAAAATTTATTCCAATGAGATCAATGAAGGGTAATATGGGAATAAAGCCATAGAAAGAGTTTCCCATTTACTTAGGATAAGAAGAGACATCAGAAAGCTGTTAGGCAGCCAGGTCTTGAGCAGTGTGAAAGGTCACATGCTTTACATGACTAATGCAAAAGCACGTGAACCAAATGACACCAGAGAAGATCTCCTGAGACAAATGTGGAAGAAGAAAAAGAGTTCATAGGCACAACTATGATTAGTCCCACTGATTGTTTATCGGCTGTTTGTTGACAATGGTCTAAAATCTTCACAAGGAAGTAAGTTTAAGTTTCTGATCTTTGTAAATGCTTGTCTTTAATGGTATAACTCTAGCTTCACTTGAGATGAGAGGAATAACTTTACAAAAAGAAATGGACAATGAAGGAAAACATGCAAATGGTGAACTCATAAAGAATAGAAATGATATTCAAGGGGAAGCATTTGCTCTTTTCTGTATTATAGCACACTGTCTCAATATGGTCAGTTATCAGTCTCAGTTGTTCAAAACTGATATTAAATAAAGCATTTGTGTGATTATGCTTCATTGATGCCAGCTAGGGGAACATGAAAATCTCTATAAAAGTGGATAATTGATGTGGGAATCAGAGCTCAAACACTCTGTAATAGAAATGGCCTCACTGAAAGTATGCTTGTTGAACACAGTCACATTAAAAGCCAAAAGGAGGGAGGGAGGGATGAAGAGGACACAAGGCTAATTTATTAAAAATAAAAATCATGGACAATTTGTGCATTTTTTCTTCACCATAAGATTTTGTCAGAAATGCTTTCAAGTAAATTATGACCAGTATATTGCAATAGTTTCCTTCTAGTCTGATGAATTGTTTCTGTTTCACTGGAATGTATGGAGGATCTGCTTAGGTATTTAAAACACAAATTAAAACAACATGATCATTTTAGAAACATGACACATGAAAAGATACCAGTGACAGTGATCTGGTTGACAATGTTTCCCCCACTAAATAGGTTTCCCGGTTACATCAAATCTTTCTATCACTTTGCATTTGCATTCTGAATAGCACTGAATAAATGTGGACACTGTCTTATAATTTAATAAATTAATACTTTATATTATAAACCAAAATAATTTGCTTACATCACTGAAGAACTAGAATTTTCTATTTATGTCAACATTACAATCATTCTTATTAGTACTACTTCAGGTCTTATGACAGTGTTTGGTGGAAGATTTTTCTTCCCCTCTCCTTTAGTAACTGAAAAATGGAAAAAGCTTCTTTGCCATCACTGTCACAGTAATTTAAATAACTATCATTCCCATCAGTTAATTTGAAAACATATGCATCCTGCCATCCTCCCTCCTCCTCTTTTTTCTTTCTTTTTGGCTTCTTGATTTAATATTAGAACCAGGTTCATCTTGTGTCTCTATCATGGTTCTCGTAAACTTCTTACCTCAGTGCATAACCCACTCTCGAGCCTTAGCATCTCACATATGCACAATCCTCACACTCTTTGTAAGGATGGGATAACACAAGAACAGTGGTGTTGGTGCCAATGTGCTCTGTCTGGAAGTTTACCTGAGGCCATCAATTCAACATTGCACTCAAGTATTGTATAGACTGTTTCCTCTTTAGCTGGGCTGCAATTGTCTCACCTTAAGTACTATGTCTAAACCTGCCCCACTAGCAGCAAGTACTGAAGTGGAAAGGGAAGCAGAGAGGATTGGGGGTTGATTGATGATCATTATATTTTATCTTTAATGGCCTAGATTTTTAAATAGGTTGCCTTGATCAAATATTATCAATTCTACTAGAACACATATGAGTGTATGAGTAAGCGGTATACCAGCACTTTAAATTTTGTTTCTTTTTTGAGAAACAGTAGATCTCTTACTTTTTTATTGTGTTTACACCTCATCCTTAATTAGTCAGATATGATTTTTGTGAGACTTATGGTGACACTAAAAAAAATAGGAAGATAGGTACTCTGCCCTTCTATTTACAGATGAAGACCTGAGGTGCAGAGGGGCTAGATTCTTACAGCTCTGTAGGACTCTGGTGATGAGGTGAAACGGTAAAGCATGAAGACAAAGTTTCTCATTTTGTCACAGTAATCTTCACAATGCAAAATTTTATTCTAATTGCAAAAAAAAATATAGTTTATTCATTCAGAACATGGAGGGAAAGGGTTCTTACCTAACTGTTAGAGTAAAGGCTCTTCATTTCGAGGGTTCAGGCAAATGGTTTTTGCAACTCACTACTATTAAATGTCTAGCATAAAGGTCACAATTTCCCTTTTATTGTAGGACTGGAGGACTTTATGTGATGTAAAGACCCCAGAGAGTTAAAGATTATGTGACCATGAGTAAGGCTTAAACTCAGTGTTTACTTCTATTCTCAAAACATTAAAAATAATACCTTCTCCAAAGAACAACAAAATAAAGGAGGTGAAGGTAAATAGTAAATAAACCATCAAAATGGCATTGCCTAGCCAACTTAAAAATGTGAACATTTGGGAGTCTGAATTGAAATGTACTGTAAGCATAAATTACCTTTTGTTGTCAACAACAGATTATGTAAAAATAGCTAAAAGTTAATAATTTTATATATGATTTCATGTGATGATGTTTTTTCAGATTTTGCTTAAGCAAAGATACAAATTCTATTTTAAAGTTTTTTTTAAATATTGCTAGTAAAACATTTAAATTTACATATTGGCTTGTATCTCTTAGCTCTCATTGTATTATACTCAATAGAGCTGATTTAAAAGGACAGATTTTGCAGGTCTACTTAAGCAGTCACGTAAAGCTTATATGACACTGTTTCAGTGTTCTACTTCTAAGCAGAAAAACATCTTTGTGCCTCCAGATTCACTGTAATGGTGTGTGGTCCTCTTTTATTAGCTGCTATTTTCTCTTCTCTGTTCCCTTTATCCCATTTTTACTTGGACCTTGGATGCATGTGCCAGTGTTAATTTTCATGACTACTACATATTCTAATTGTTTCATAGCATTGTTGATCTTAATAATAAGTAGGGTGTAGTGTTCTGTTTGTGTAATATGTTAATATATTTGTAACCAAATGCCCCATATGGAGGCACCACACTGTCTGTATGTTATGAGCATATTAATGCTAAGACTCAATTGAGTGTCGGTGCATAGAAAACTAGTAAAACAAAGTAGACTAAGCAGTTGCTAAACATCACATTCCCTAACTTTTTAATATTACACCTCACATTTTGGTGATTTGGTTGTGTCTGAGGTAGTGAATATTCTCTGAAATAGCCCAAGATCCTAAGCACTAGTTTAGGCTTGATATACTGTATTTAATGAATGCCATTTATGACAACCCCCCCCTACCTGTTAACTTCATATATTTGTGAAGTGGTTTCGTTTATTTGTTTTTCTGTTTCTTAGTTTATTTTTACTTTTAAACCCAAGACACTTACAGGAGCTGGGAATAATTTTTATTCACAAAAACCACTGGTAGTTTTTTTTTTTTTGTTATACCTTCTCCACATACAGTTCACACATTACTTTCAAAACTTCTCAGTTTACTGATATTTTCTTGAAAACTTGCCAGCCAATCTGTAGCAAAATGAAACTGTGCCTTTTAACATAAACATGTAGGGATAGCCCAGCCCCTTAGAGGGCGTGTTCACCTCAGGCTAATGTTTACTTATAAATCAGGCGAGCCTGAGCCCTGCCACTCTCTTTTTTGTACTTCCTGCTCATCGCTGGATCCCTGGTGTTGTAAGCTATCCCTTCATTAAAATTTACTGTTTCATATTAAGCTAGCCTGGTTATTATGCCGCCTACAATTTGGCGTCCAACGTGGGACATTTTTGCCCCTGCCCCTGCACTGCTGAGGGCACAAGCTCGATCTTTCCCACCTTTGCGAGCAAGTCAGCTGAGCATAGCCCACTAGCTTTCACAGCATGCTCCCAGCCCATTTTCCCTTCCCCCACTCCCGTCCAGCTGCAAGTTCATAGGTGGTTAGGCCCAGGCCACCATACAGTTACAGCTCTGCAGATTGCGGACCCCACTCAGCCTCACCCGCCATACTAAACAGAGCTGCAGCTGGCAGGATTCCCCGCGGCCCTGCTCTGCCTGCCAGAATTGCTCGCATCTAGCAAGTGGTGCAAGCGCCTCTGTATTCATAAAACAAAAAAAAAATCATCCTTGGATAACTTGTTTACAAATCACATTCTATACTTTTATTAATGCAGATGTGTGTGATACCTTTGAAAGTTTATGTGTTTTCAGATGAAGGATACCAAATATCAATAAGAACTGATGACCCAAGTGATCCAACATATGAGAGCATCTCTGTTGCAGTTTCTTCAGAGTTCTACATCCAATACAGCTTTAAGGCTGCTGACTGAGATGATACAGCTTCACAGACTACTCCAGCCAAGACTTCAGGATTATCCTGATTTTCTCAAGGTTCCCCAAAAAATGTCAACACTCCCAGACAACAAAAATAAGTCTAGAGAAAAAAATGCCCATGTTACCAAAAGATGGGTTATGGATGTTTGTCATCATTTGTGGGGGGTTACAAGTTCCTACTGGTCATGATAAAAAAATACTATTGAAAGAATTTTAGATTCAGGTCTCTCTTTCAGAAAAGAAAAAGGAGAAGAGGAATGATAGGAAAAAGGGTATAATATTAAATCTACTTTAATCCAAAAGGCAATTCAATATTAATCTTAAAATATTTACATTGGTATGGATTTTGATTAATAGATATAAATTTAAAGTTATTTTTGTTATACTGTATGTATGTTTCTATTTTTGTTTAAAGTATTGTACCTATGCAGCTTGTCTAATTATGTAACATAAATTTTTAATCCTTGAAAGCTATTTAGGATAATGAAAAAATACAGGTTAATAGTTACCCAAAAGTATCAAACTTGTAGTCATTTTAGGTATGCTTATAAGGCCATACACAGATATATTTAGATAGATAGTTGATCTCCAAATACTTCAAAGACCTATGAATTACAGCATTTAAAATGTTTCAATAACATAAGACTTTTCTTGACAGGGAGACATGTCTGCTCCTGACAACACCAATTTACTTCAGAGGAAATGATGGACATCAATGAAACTCAGTATGCAGTTTTCTTTCTTTATGACAAAAAAACAGCCATTTGGACAAAGAGATTTCCATTACCTCAATTTCTGATAGTATACCATCTAAACTGGACTAGCCGGACACACAAAACACAAAAGTAACTGCCAGACATTGTCAAGATAAGGTAGGAAAGTCTTTCAAAATTTCCTGCTTCACAAAAATTTCTGTCAGATATTCTAGGTCTGTCATAAGATAGATGCCGCAGTGTTGCAGAAGATCTTTGGGTGACAAGTGCTCAACTATGTTCGTTGCAGCATTGTTTGTCATAGCCAGAACCTGGAAACAACCGAAATGCACCTTGACCAAAGACTGGATAAGAAAGTGTGCAGACAGTCAGGACTACTGAGAACTCAAGAACAATGGCAATGGGTTTTTGATCCTACTGCATGTACTGGCTTTGTGGGAGCCTAGGCAGTTTGGATGCTCACCTTACTAGACCTGGATGGAGGTGGGTGGTCCTCGGACTTCCCACAAGGCAAGGAACCCTGATTGCTCTTTGGGCTGACAAGGGAGGGGGACTTGATCAGGGGAGGGGGAGGGAAATGGGAGGCGGTGGTGGAGAGGAGGCAGAAATCTTTAATAAACAAATAAATTAATTAAAAAAAGAAAGTGTGATACATTTACACAGTAGAGTGTAGGAAGAGGCTGCTTGTTTGTCCTGGCTGCTTAGCCCCAAAATAATCACACAAAAATGTATTACTTAAATCACTGCTTGGCCCATTAGCTCTAGCTTCTTATTGTCTAACTCTTACATATTAACTTAACCCATTTCTATTAATCTGTGTATTACCACATGGCTATGGCTTACTGACTAAAGTTCTGGCATCTGTCTCCATCAGGGCTACATGGCATCTCTCTGACTCTACCCTTCTTTATCCCAGCATTCAGTGCAGTCCTCCCCACCCATCTCTGTTCATCCTTGCCCTGTTCTGTTATAGGCTCAAAGCAGTTCTTTATTTATTAACAATAATCACGGCATACCGAGGGAAATACTGCATCACCTCCCTTTTTCTGTATAAATAAAAAAGGTTTCAACTTTAATGTAGTAAAATTTCATATAACAAAACATATATCAAGCAAGAATTACAGTTACTATATTTATATCTACTTTTTCTCTTATAACTAAGGAAAACTATATTATTACTATCTACTCTTCATCTCCATCAAAGACACCAGAATGATATAATATTACCCAAATAAACAGGAAATGAATTGTAAGCAACTCTAGAATTGACAGAGACATCTCATTACCTGGACAGTCACTCAAAGTTCTTCTGTACTGTTGAAGCATCCATCTTCAGCCTACAAGCCCATAATATCCAGCAGACTTTCCCATTAAGCAGGAAATTTCAAAGACAGTTCCACATATATTGTCAGTAACTTTCTTCTGTATCCTGCAGAATGTCTAGCTGACTCTATCATGAAGCAGGAACCCTCAAGCATTGTCTCACCTTTAGGCAAGTTCAGCAGTCATTTCTCTGTGGGTCCTGTCATTCCTCAAGCAGTCCAGGCAAGAGCAGTTTCTTGCCCAAATGGCTTACCAACCTCATAAGAAGCCTCTTTGATGCCCATCTTCCTCTTGAAGTAAGTGGTGCTGTTAGGAGCAGATATGTCTCACTGTAAAGAAAGTCCTAACTTCTTAAAACACTTAAACGCCATATTCCAAAGGTCTTTGAAAGATTTGAAGAATAACTATATATCTGCAATACATCTCTGTACATCTAAAGAATCTAGCTACCATGACTACAAGTATGATTATTATAGATTACTATCTAATAACCTGTAAACCAAGATCCATAACAATGCAAATCTCTACAGTATATTCTCCTTTAAATGAAAGCAAGCATTTATAAACAATATTTGGGAATATGGGAAAAGTTCTTCTCCAAAATGCTTCCTGCTGTTTATTGGGCAAAGTAATTTTTTGAGTGTTAACAACAACCTTTGGTTTATCAAACCACATTAGCTTGGAAGGATTCCACAGGTTCTCATACTCTATGGAAACAAAAATAACTACTTTTCCAAAGCCACATATTCTTTGACTCAAATTTTGAATTCAAGATACCTTTGAAATATATATGTTGGCTTAGTTTAACAGTCCCCAGAATCAAATGTCTCTCTGTAGTCAAAAAACTTATAAGGTAACCATAATATGCATAATCCAGACTCTCTGTGAATTTTCCATCTTTACGTGGCTTGTCTTTAATACTTTTTGTATAAGTTTAATATTTATTTTATTATCTTTATTCCTTTAATCTATGACTGACTGTACTCTGCCTCTTTAAACACTTCGTTTTATTTTTTTTTTAAAAAAATTACTTCTTTTTATAACTCTCTGCACTCTTTTTTTTTCTTTTGCCCCAGCCTAGGTACATTTATCCAATACTGTCATTCATTTAGAGGTCTTTTATATCTGAATCTGCCCTATTGTGGATCTGTGAAGGTGTAAGTCACAAACAATGCCACACTAGTTTGGAATTATGATTAATAGGGTGGTATTTATTTAAAGGGGAAAAAACTTACAGATAACCGTCCCAGACAACAACCCTCTATGCAATCAGGAAGGACTCTAGTCACAGGAAATGGAGCAGGAAGCAAAGAGAGAGAGGAGAGGGAAGTGGCGCTTTTTTAAAGGGAGAAAGACCACACCCCAATGGGCTGGTATCTCACAACCATTGGCTGGAGGTGCGGAAGGACCTCCAGCAACAGATCTGTAATTCTTTACTGTAGTAAAGAGCTTTTAAAATAGTAAGCAGCTTTTCTCTCCCCATCTCCCCTTACCCCCAACCCACCCCACCCCAAGATCCCAATTTTCTCCCCGGCAATTTTGTCTACTTCCCTTAGCCAAGAGGATAACTATATGTTTTTCCTTGGGTTCCCCTTCTTACTTAGCTTCTTTAGATTCACCTATTGTAGACTCCGTGACCCTTATTTATGGCTAGAAACCAATTATGAGTGAGTACATCCCATGTTCATCTTTTTGGGTATGGGATACCTCACTCAGGATAGTGTTTTCTATTTCCATCCATTTGCATGCAAAATTCGAGAAGTCATTGTTTTTTACCGCTGAGTAGTACTCTAATGTGTAGATATTCCATACTTTCTTCATCCATTCTTCCATTGAAGGGCATCTAGGTTGTTTCCAGGTTCTGGCTATTACAAATAATACTGCTATGAACATAGTTGAACAAATGCTTTTGTCATATGATAGGGCATTTTTTGGGTATATTCCCAAGAGTGGTATTGCTGGGTTAGAAGGGAAGGAGGTCGGGCCTTGGGAAAGCAGGAGGATTGGGATAAAGGAAGGTTGGACAGGGGAGCACGGAACCACAATTCTTAGTTAAGGGAACCACTTTAGGGTTGGCAAGAGACCTGACCCTAGAGGGGCTCCCAGGTGCCCAAGCTGAGGTCCCCAGTTAGTTCCTTGGGCAGTTGAGAATAGGGAACCTGAAATGACCCTATCCTTGAGTAATACTGACGAATATCTTGCATATCATCACAGAACCTTCATCTGGTGATGGATGGAGATAGAGACAGAGACCCACACTGGAGCACTGGACTGAGCTCCCAAAGTCCCAATGAGGAGCAGAAGGAGGGAGAACATGAGCAAAGAAGTCGGGACCACGAGGGATGCACCCACCCACTGAGACAGTGGAGCTGATCTATTGAGAGCTCACCAAGTCCAGCTGGACTGTGACTGAAAAAGCATGGGATAAAACTGGACTCTCTGAACATGGCGAACTATGAGGGCTGATGAGACGCAAAGGACAATGGCACGGGGGTTTGATCCTATGTAATGTGATGGCTTTGTGGGAGCCCAGCCAGTTTGGATGTTCAGCTTCCTAGATATGGACGGAGGTGGGAGGTCCTAGGTCTTACCACAGGGCAGAAACCCCTGACTGCTCTTTGGACTGGAGAGGGAGGGGGAAAGGAGTGGGGGGAGGGGGAGAAGGGTGGGAGGAGGGGGCGTAGGGGGGGAGGAGGGGGAGGGAAATGGGAGGCTGGGAGGAGGTGGAAACTTGTTTTTTTTTCTCCTTTTCTCAATAAAAAAAAAAGAGTAAAAAAAAAAATGGAACAATCAACTGCCCAAATAAAAATTCACTCGCTGCTCACAACCGCTCACCCTGTGGGCCACAAGAAAAAAAAAATAAAATAAAATAGTAAGCAGCTTGGTTGCAGCAGCTCTGGATGCTGGCTCCATCTCTCTCCACTTTCACAATGTTAGAGGTACCATTACTGCCAGCTCTGGGACCTCCAGGTATGAACCGTCTGTGCTCAGCACTTTAACTCTGAGAATAAACATGCAACACATTTTTTTCTCTGAGTAATAGCTAAATATGCCATGCAGAACATTGCATGGTCTGGAAATACCTCTGTGTATGGCAGCAGGAATGTGGCATGCTCTTCTGCCTATGCACTCCTAGCAGTCCTGATCCTGCTGCCTGCCCAGGCAGGAGGCACTGAGCTGTGGGCATGGTCTCAGTTACTTTCCCAAGAGGGCATAGGATCACTCGGGCCCACAAACCCCATTCAAGTGCTCTGTAGCCAGACCTCCAACAAAAGTCAGAGTTTGCACTGGCAGCATTTCCCAGAAAGCCAGCATTTCAAAACTGCCACTTTTTTTCTGCTACCACTGAATCAGGAAAACCTCTCTTAATGGAGCAGCAGAGTGCTGCCAGCAAAATGCTGGCTACTAAGAAACTGTGCTTAACTCTCTTCTTTTGTGTGTAGGATTTCTTTCCATGCTTTCTCAGGTTTTATGTGGATTTTAGTCTACCATGTTGGCGTACCAATTTATATAAGGAGGCTGCTTGTTGTTTCTTAGCTGCTTAGACCTGAAATAATCACACAGAATCTGTATTAACTAAATCACTGCTTGGCCCATTAGCTCTAGCTTCTTTTTGACTAACTCTTACATATTAATTTAACCCATTTCTATTAATCTATGTATCACCACATGGCTGTGACTTACTGGCTAAAGTTCAGGTGTCTGTCTCCAGCAGGGTTACATGGCATCTCTCTGACTCCACTCTTTTTTCTTCCAGAATTCAGTTCCATCCTCCTCACCTAGCTCTGTTCTGCCCCTCCCTGCTCTGCTAAAGACTCTAAGCAGTTGTTTATTTATTAATAATAATCACAACATACAGAGGGAAATCCCACACTAATGGAGCACTACACAGCAGAAAAAAAATCATTTTGAAATTTGCACGCAAATGAATGGATCTAGAAAACATCATATAGAGTGAGGCAACCCAGACCCAGAAAGACAAATATCCTATGTACTCACTCATAAGTGGCTTTTAGTCATAAAGCAAAAAAAAAAAATCAAAAAAAAAAAATCAGTCTTCAATTCAGAATCTTAGAGAACCTAGACAACATTGAAGACCCTAAGAGACATACATGGATCTAATCTACATGGGAATTATAAAAAGACAAGCTTTCCTAAGTAAATTGGGACCGTGGGGACCATGGAAGAGGGTTGAAGGAGAGGGGAAAGGAAGGGGGAGAGCAGAGAAAAATGTATAGCTCAATAAAATCAATAAAAAACAAACAAAAAGGAACATTCTCATAGTTCTGTAGGTTTTTAAAAATAATATTGAATAGACACAATGAGTTTGCAATGTTTCCTTTAAAATGCTCATGAATTACTCAAATCTATACATGGCTTAGTGTCTACAAGCAATCCTATCTGTATGAAAAGGCTGTGGTATTCCAGACTGTGGGGATTAGTTTAGGAAAGAAATAACTTGGAAGTCCTCCAAGGAAAGCCCATGGTTTGGCATAAGGCCAAGAGAGTTATTAAATAAAGAAAGATGTGGAAAATAAATGGCCATGTGATTGACAGAATGCTTTCTTTGTAACTGGTTGTCTTCATGTTATTTTGTAGGCACAACCTGAGGCTACTAAACCAATGATATGGCTGATATTAGCGTATAGTCAATGCTAATTTTATTGTATATGCATACATGCAAATGTGCATCTGTAATTCATAGCAGAATATCATGGAGTAAAAGAGGCCACAGGAGACACACAGTTAAACTGCCCAACCCTCTATTCAGTATGGAACATTCGTTCTGATAGCTTTAGGGAGCTCACTGCCTCCCAGCTGTGATGGGGCATGAAAGGACATTTATTTAGTCTTCCCCCATAGAGGCCCAGCGCTCTAAAATACCCAGACTTGCATTTGTTGCTATTTTTCACAGCACCCAATAACTAAGTATCACCCACTTGTACTCCTCTCTTCAGCTGCCTCTTGAATTCTCTCTATACTACTATTAACAACAAATCTAGGGATGTTATTATTTATGTATGTATCTACAAATAGGTCAACCTAAGGTAAGCACTTGTGGGTTTCCATCTACAGGTGGTAAAGCCCTGTGGATCCTAGGTACATATGTGGAGTTTTATTAATAAAATGTAAAGGTAGCCAGAATCACAATGGAATCATTTATGTCAACACTAACAAAAATTAGTAAAGCTGTAACATTATGAATAAAGAGCCCTTATATATGACCAACTGATAGTAGCCATCACAAGACACTGCTCGACTAACAAGCTTATACAGAAGTTAGGGCGACTTTATACAATAAGGTTTTTACAAGAATGTTTGCGGAGATATTGTGTACAATCAATAATACTGGTACCACTCATTTCTTTACATTGTAATGATATATTATTCAATTAATATCACTTCCTTTTAAAGAAGTAATTTTTACTTTAATTCCATATATTTCTGCAAAATTATAAGTTACACTGTGATATTTAATATCCACATCTGAGATATTTTGATGATACTGCCAACTCTCCTCTAGTTACCTACACATATCCCATCTGATCCAGATCCATACCCTACTGGTTCCTTTTGAATTTTTACATATTTTTTATTTAAAGAATCCACATATGAGAAAAAAAAACACTATAAAGTTTGTCTTTATGATTCTAGCTTATATTTCCTAATATGGTGATCTTCGCATTCATTATTTTTCTAGTTTTGTGAGCTTACGGTTTCCATCACAACTATTAAGTGATCTTAAGTAATTCATTTAAACCTTTTAAACCCCCAGTCTCTTCACATGTGTATAATGCTGTTGGAGTCAGATAGTTAAGTGGGAAAATGCACTTGCTGACAAGCCAGATGGCCTGAGTTCCACATGGTGAAAAGAGAAAACTGACTCTAGCAAGTTTCCCTTTGACCTCCAGATAGACATAGAAATATGCATCTGCACATGTGCACGAATGCACACACATACTAAATACATGCAATAAAATTTTAAGATGGCATTTGTACCAGATAGTTTACAGAGTACTAAGCAATTCTTACACACTGATATTTCACTATTAGACTCGTAGTTTTGTTATGTCTCCTACTTTCTATCTCTAAGCCCATCTAGCTCCAGGCTTTTTCAAGAAAGGTTCCTGGCAACCCCACTGACTTCACTAACATTCACTTAGTGGATGGCATGGAGTGCAAGCCAGCTGTCCCTAAGTATTTAACTTATGGTGTAATCAATAGTCAGCCACTATACAAAATGCCTTGCCAAGTAACTCAAGTAAGTACAAACTAGAATCACATACTGAGCTGTGTTTATATTTCAAAATCTATTGCTCAGACTGTTCCAGTATTGGTATTAAATAACCCCCAATTCTCTGTGTGTGATGACTATCATACTATAATTCTAAGTCAAAATCTATTCTATTTTGAATTCTCCACTCTCAATCTGTTGCCTCGTATAAATATTATACTATGTAATGTGTAAATATTAAAATTTTTCTTTAACAAGTTGAGTTACAGTTATTGGAATTCTGCCAAGACTCTAGCACTTTTTCATTATTTCTAAAGAAAGACCAATTTAAGAAATGCAAGCCAGTTCCAAATCATTTCAAAATTTGGCTTGACGTCAAAGAAATTTTAATGAAATTCTGCTTAAGCTTTAAACATGAAGGTATTTATTTGATTATTAAGGCAGTATTCAAGCTCAGTAGAAATGACTGTTGAATTTCCCACTGCTGTGTTCAAAGGCTAGTGAAGCCGAAAGTGATAGCTACATTTTTAGCACAATCCTTCTCATGATGTAGAAATTGAAATAGCCATGAAGAGATATCACCATTTATTTGTGTTACCTGGCCTCTTTTCATTTGGGCATGGTGCTGGAATGCTGTCATGGGAACTTTGCTGATATCTGAAAAGTGGAATTCTTAACTATAACTGACCTATGTTGTGATCTCTTTAAGCAGTGGAATACTCCAGGATATTGAGGAGTCGCTATCTGTTGCGTACATCCCTACCATGTCTGCAAAATTGACACAAGATAGTTTCTCTTTTATTCCTAAGTTCTGACCTATGCATGCCATGTACTCCCAATCATATTATAAATATGTTGTAAGTAGAAAAGTCGATTAGTTGCAATCTAGAAGCAATTCCTTATAAATGGGATAACTCATAACTTATTCTCACATTAGAAGTTCACTTTTGTTTTCATGATGCTTGTTATGGTATGTAGAAGATGACCCCTTTGGCTCATTCTTTTTTTGCATAATCTGTAAGTATTGAGATGTCTGATTTCAAAAGTATTTTGCTTCAACTTTCTAAGTAGTTCAGTTAGACTTTGGCCTCGCCCTTGATACTATTACATATATATGTACATACATATATATGTAATAACAATATGCATATATGTCCTGGTATATACATTTGCAAGACTATATATGTGTGTGTGTGTGTGTGTGTGTGTGTGCTAGATAATCCTTTATAGCTTGCTTCTCTCTGAAAAAATTTCTAAAGCAATATTGTATGAATATGGGGCCTTTCTTCCATTTCTTTAATGATTTTAATCCAAAGTGGCTCATTGATAATATATATATATATTTATCTTCAATATATACTTGGATTAAGTAGAGATGTATTCTTCTTTGGGGTACAGTTTCATTATTAGAGAGTCTTTAGACAAATAAAATTTTCTGAAATCCCGAACTCTAACAAAGTGTTGAGAAAACAATCCAGGGTGCTTAGCAAAGACTGAAGTATCTTAAATTCCAAAGCCTGTTAAGGGACTTTATAATCACCTGAAAAATAACTACCTATTGGAGCTTTTAGTGGGAATCCTTCTCACTAATTAAGGGGCTTCACATGCATGGGCAAAGGCCCACAATAAAATAAAGTAAAAAAGATTTGCAATCCTGACCAGAGAGGCCCTTGCAAATCCTATGGTCAAAGTCACTTATAAGCAGGCCTGTGCTGTCAGAGAACTGGTCAACATAGAATGTGTCAGCTTCAAGGGAAAGTTCACTCACACGAGTGTTGTGTGGACACTTGTTGAAAAGCAAGTGATGCTAAAAAGGCGTGAATATGAGCAATAAGGCTCTTTCATTCAGTTTCTGAAGGGTAGTCATGGTGAAGACAGAGCAGCTGTACTTGTGGACTTAGAGGGGAAATTTTTTTAAAGGGGAAGATCCTGGCTCTACTCAAAGGCTCAAGAGTTACTGACTGACATTCCTAAATGTAGAAATCTTGAGACAGTTCTTCTAAACTTCTGATTTTTCTGAAGAGAAACAGAGGAAGATTAGAGCTCAGGAACCCTGCAGAAGTCAGGGAAAAAGAATTGTAAGAGAAAGAGGGGTTGAGGACACCATGAGAACACTGCCCACGGAATTATCTAACCAGGATTCCCAGGGGCTCAGAGACACTGAGGTGATAATTAGGGAGCCTTATGGGACTGAAAAAGACCCTCTGCATATATGTTATGGTTGTGTAGCTTGATGTTCGTGTGGGACTCCCAACATTGGGAGTGGGTTGTCTCTGACACTTTTGCCTGCTTTTGTGATCCTTTTCATCCTACTAGTAGTTTGCTTCATTCAGTCTTGATATGAGGCTTTGTGCCTTATCTTTCTTAATTGCATCTTGTTATTCCACTTCTGGTTAATATCCCTGGAGGTTTGCTTTTTTATGAAGGGAGACTGAGGAGGGATGGGTAGGCAGGGAGACACTAAGGGTAGGGGGAGGTATTGGGAGGAGTGGAGGAAGGGAAACCTGGATGTATTGGAAACAAAAAATAAGTAAAAGAAAAATAAATATTTTAAAAAGAAAAGAAAATTCTGAGTTTTCAGCTTGATAAGGACAGTGCAAATCATGTAGACTGGCAAGTGCATCATTTTTCAAAAACTTCACTGATATTTTTCAGGGATCCTTTATCCTCTTTCCAGGTCCAGTTACACAGCCTTGCAATAGATCTAGCTTCTTACAAATGATCTCTTTCTACACTCTCATTCATCAAACTCTATCCATGTACTTTTTATTTTAAAGAGTACATAATAAGATTTTAATTAAATTACAAATTTACATATTACCAACTGAAAATTAATAAACAACTTGTTTTAATCAACTAAAAGAAACAGATTAATGATGCAATTAATCAGACATTTGACTTTTTAAAGTTTTGATTCATTAAAGTAAATTAATTATTTACTACTTGAAATCTTGAAAGATTTATCAACAATACCAGTTGTTTTTTAGGTCATGATGGTAGAAGCACATATTTGTAGCTATAAGAACTCAAAACATTTACTGGATCTTCACCCTTCATTTATGAATGAGAAAAGTGAAACATAAAGAGGATGTCACTTTCTCTCCCTATTTCACTCTCACTTACTAACACACACAAACACACACTATATGCACATACACACACACAGACCCATATGCACACACTATGCACACATGCTCAGAAAAAGCTCTTCTAAACTCCTACTGTATATTTAATCCAATGTGGTCAGTTAACATTGTTTATGATTTTTGTATTACTTTTGAATAATTATTTTAAAAGAGGATATATTTGAGGAAGTGCATATTTTATCATCATCACACCAAATAAGATCATGGTTGTCATCAAAAATTACATTTACATATGTTGAAATTTTCATTCATATTGGCAACGGCATCCAACACATTAAAGCAAAGAGAGAGTCAAACTGCTATCTTAGCATACTACATACATATTGCCCTAATTTATCTCTCAAGAAAGAATACATTTTTATAGTACAGTCCACCCATTAAACTAGAGTACTTTAGAGAAGGTGTCAGAATCTTGATAACATCATTACTGTATCTTTATTGAAATTAGCATATCTTTATTAACATTGGGATTCTTCCTTGCCCCATGTGGTACTACTTTAGTTGTCACATTCAGACTACCATGTGATATTTTTATAATTTTACTTATTATTACAGCACACATTTGTATATCAATGTTTGTGAAAAGAGGCGCATGTGTGGAGGTCAGAGAACAAGTTTTGGGAGTCAGTTATTTCCACCATGAGTTCTGTCTGGAGATGGAGCTCCCATTATCAGAAATTCATGGATAGCACCTTTAGTTGTTGAACCATCTTATTAACCCCCATGATGCTTTCATAATACCAATTCAAGATATGCAGTATAGGAAGAAACTTACTATGCCAAGATGTTTCCCAGAAGCCCTGATAAAGCAGGATTATTGGCTATTTAAAGCAAATATTTAAAAAATAAATTGCTTCTTCACACTTATCCTCATCATTTCATGCATACAACTGGATTTTGATTGACTCTACATTTTAATGTACTAAATAATTGATCCAAATGTTGATAAAATACACATCAAGCAAAAAGTTTGCCATCACAACCGTGTGTAAGTATTTGATTCAGCTATGTTATGTGAATTCACAATGTTAATGGAACACTACTTCACACCAGTGTCACTGCTGGAGAGTAAAGGGCACTGGCTCTACGCTGATCCTCTTGCCTTTCCTTCGTTGTCTCTTATCCTGATGTCCTCTGCTCCTCCTACTTTTGGAATAGAGGTCCTTAGTCCTCTCTTTCTTTTTAATGCCATAAAATTTTACTTAACCACACTGCCCAGTTCCAGAACTTTGAAGAGCAAACTATACATAACATCAAATCATTAGTGTATGATACCTCTTCTAGTTGAAGTCCTAGAGTTGCGTTTGGAGAAGGGTTATTTCTGTGTGCCCTTCTAATATTTCCAATCTCACAGTACATCATTTTGTCTCTTAATTGCTTTCCACACTGTGCTGTTTATTACTTTAGTTGATTTTATGAGAGTCTCAGACATCTAATACTGATATTAGATTGTCTGTCATCTTTGTACCCTTACTCTCATTTGCTTTTGCACACACTACATTTGTGGCATGTAGATTATATATATATATATATATATATATATATATATATATATATATATCATATCATATACATGTTCCTAGACCATTTTACTGTCAGAACATATCCTTCAATCAGTCTCCATTGCTTATATCATAACACACATTTCTACTACTTTTCTTATATGAGTGCTTTATAGCCACCTCCCTCATTTTATGGTGTTTCCTAGGACAGTGATCACCTTATAGCATATGTCCATTTGCTAAATGCATTGCTTACTCTCCTATATGAAGTTCACACGGAAGATTATGTCCATTCCATTGTAAAATACCATACCTTCCCCAATATCTCTCCATTTTGTACTCTTTAAAGATGTGTAATTCTGATTGGTTTAATAAGAAGCTGAATGGCCAATAGCTAGGCAGGATTTCCAGGCAGAGTATGCTGGGAAGAAGGGCGGAGAAACCACGAGACATAGAAATAGCACAGCATGGGCAATAAACAATAAAAGTAACTGAGCCATGAAAAAGAACATCGATGAAAAGATACAGATTAAGTTATAAGAGTTAGTTAGAAACAAGCCTAAGCTATTTGCTGAGCTTTCGTAATTAATATCCAGTCTCCATTTCATCACTAGGGAGCCAACAATCTTGACAAAAGGTCCAACTGCACTTTCCATCTAGAGAGTCCGTTCTTATACAATTCTGAGTATAAAAACCATTACTTTCAGCACAAATTCTCTGGTTTTGGACCTTAAAATTCACTCCATGTATATGGTTTAATAATGATCTTCAGCAGACATGTCAACTTAGAACCCATGAATGGAAAATTATTTTGAAATATGGAATTTTCAGTATAGACATAATTTAAAATCTTGGATGAAATTATCATGAATCTGGAGTAGGCCCTAAATATTATGACTGGCACCCTTATAGCAAATAAAAATGAGACATGAAAAAGGCCATGTGAATACGAAGGCAGAGACTGCACGTATGCAGCCACAGACTAGAATATTTAAGGTCCTTAAAAGCAACCAAAAGGAAAACCGTACTTTTTCCTTATATTTTTTTTTCAAGGAAAGAATGGCCCTGGACACATTCATTTTAGACTTCTGATATTTAAAACTGTAAGAATGACTAATACATGTTGCTTTGCGGCAAATTTGTTAAGATATCGAACTTGTGGCAATTTGTTATAGCAGTCCAAGGAAACTAATGCACCTCCTGCCTAGCTCAGAAATCCTATTATTAAAGTTTTCCATCCTTTATATGAGCTATTCACTCATTCCAATCACAGGTAACAGAGTGCAGCATCTGGTACAAAGTGAATTTTTAATCAACAGTGTTGACAATAGCGAGAAAAGAGGGAAGAAGAGATCTGGACCTACAGTAGCAGAGTGAAGAACGTTAGAAAGAAGGCCTGCCTGCCTTAACATCCCTCATTCTCACCCTGAGCACAAGCAATCTACAAAAATTAAGTGAACGGGGAGGGGAGCAGAGAAAAATGTAGAGCTCAATAAAAACAAAACAAGAAAAACTGAGTGAAATGATGCTTTATGATAACTGAACCTGACAGCAGTATCTCTTTAGTTCTGGATGTCTGGAATTAGCAATAAACACACACTAGAAGGGACTGAGTACCTATCTCTACAACACCAATCCCCCACCCCAAAGAAAAAATTATAACAGGAAAACTCTCATTTTCAAGTCTACTACTTTTCCTTAGGCTAATATACTACAAAATAAAGTGATCAGACCATATAACTATAACTCATGTACCTCTTGTTTTTTTAAGTCATAACTGCAATAATTAGCTGTGAATAAGTTTCCTCAGCAATTAACTGACTGATGGGGTTAGTGGCCCTTTGGTTTTGCTGTGGGTTATCAGCTCCTCTGAGTCTATCATTAATTCTAATGTTATACTCTGCTTAAACAGGTCATTGGTTATAATGATCTGTGGTGTTTAAATTGAACTAATGCATTTTTCCTGTTTTTTGTAAAGCAAATCAGCATTCCTGAAACATACTGTACCTTTAATATGAAGACATTCTTACCATGGAGGAAAGAAAAGTGTGTTTATATCCATTCATATCACACTAGTAGTAAAGAAATAGAAAGGCAACTGACACCTGAATTCTTTGATAAGCGTCCAGCCCAGTGGAGGAAGAAAAGACAGATAGCACTAGATAGTAAGTGAAGTGGCTTCCAAATCTTAGGAAGTCAGATGTGATGGATAATGTGGTTGATTGAGAACAAATGGTTTTGTTTTGCTCATTGTTTTTCTCCCTCTTCTCTCAGTGGGAAAGGATAGCTACTTTTTCATCCCTTGTTGTTTCCTTTTACTCCATTGACCTTTGTAGAGAGAGGCAAGTCAAAAGTCTGCATTCTTTAGTATGTCTGTCAGTGACAAGATAATGACTCTACAAGCCACATTAGTCTTTGGACAGGGCAGCTAAGCCAGCAAGAGACATATCAAACTTGCATCTCTGGAAGATCTTTCAACCTAATGCCTAGAAGCTAGTAATCAAGTTAATGATAAGGTTTGGTAATGTGTCTTGCAGCTTTGAGTAAGCTCTTCCTTCTACAGATTTGCTCAACCCTGTGTTCAAGAAAAGCATGCAGGGAAAGTAAATTATTAGGACAATGTCAGCAAAGACTGACAGGTTCCCTCTAAATAGAAAGAAATGTCACAGATGTCTGTGAGATGGGTACATCACAAGAGACACTTCCTCTGATTAGGATGCAAAAGGGTGAGGCCAATGGAGAAAATTGAGCCCATAATTAGAGAAAGCAAGTGTTAGGACTGGTTTTCTTCTATTCACTTGTGGTTTTCTATTGGCTGAGTACAAGTAAAGTTTCTGACTTACTTGTGCATTTTGAACTCCATTCTTAAACACACCGAAGTTTCTAAATAAAATTTTAAGATACAGATAATCTTCAAACATAGAATGGACTGTCATTGTATGGGGTACAAAACTGTGTATTTGAAATTTTGGTTCCCATCTGTCTTTAGACAATAGTCATCTTTCTTAAGTCAAAAATTATTTGAGTGCTATAAACAGTATTAATGGTTTAATGAAAAGAGAGATAAAAAGAAATGCAAATAATTCCATTTATTAGTATAATCTCTTACTTTTCTTGTGGTTGTTATTAGTCTATAATAAATATAAAAGAAAAATGTAAAAGCCAGTTGAAATTCATCCCCTTGTAGTTTACACATTAAACATAATCTGCATAGACAATATAAAATGTGCATGGATGCTGGGATATGAAGTAAAATAATGTAGACAATATGATTGCCTCATATTGAGAGAATGACATCATGTCCTGAGAAATCCTCAATATAAAAATGACACAAATAACAACTTGCCTGATTTGATACAGTGTATATGGTATGGCATGTATTAACATATCATGTTGAAATGCATCAAAATGTAAAATTAATACATTAATAAAAAGTTTTTTAATAAAAATAAAAGTTATTTTGAAATAAAACACAATTGGATGAGTATAGTTCTATGTATAGAAGAGGAAAAAGTTCCACGCTAAGGGAGAAGAGTCCAATGTAAAGACTGGCGAGTGACAAATTTAGAAGTGGGAATGAGAGAAGGAATGTAACCTATAAAACATCCGATGATTCAAAAAGCTTCACTATTACAACTTTCATGACTTAACACTTTAACACTAAATCAAAAATTATAAAGGCTTGATTCATTTTTTTAAAGTCCATGCTATGTTATTATTACATTGTATTGTCTGGGGCTATTGGTTTTCTAAACTTCTTACTCATTCAATGAATCATTTGGTATGTGGCATCTGCAAAATTGCTCCTACAAATCACCATCTTCAAGTATACATGCTACGTTTTTACAGACCTTCTAGGGGAGAATCAGTGATTACACTGGATACTTGAATCATTGTTAACAAACTCCTGTGTCATTAACCTCTTTGTCACACTGTCCCCAATATGCCTAAAGAATAGTTGAAAAGAATGACTAGTGACAATGGAGCTGAACCACTGGGTGCACGATTTTGATGCAAAATCAAAATCACATTGTCAAATCACATGCTGAAAACAAAGACTCAGTGAGTGAGAATGGTGTAGGGCTAGAGAAAAAGTGGTATGAACGGAAATAATAGCCAATTTTGAAAATCTAGTATGGACTGACATGCAACTACAACACTGGAAGTAAGTATTAGAGGATGACTCCTGTCTTAGTGTTGCTATTGCTATGATAAAAAAAAATGACCAACGCATCTTGGCAGGAAAGAGCTTATTTGGCTTAAATTTCCATAACATAGTCCATCACTGAAGGTAGTCAGGAGAGGAACCTAAACAGGGAAAGGACCTGGAGGCAGGAGCTGATGCAGAAGCCATGGAGAAGTGCTGCTTACTATATTGCTTCCATAGCTTGCTCAGCCTGCTTTCTTATAGAACCCAGGATGACCAGCCCAGGGATGGCCCCACCCATAATGATCTGAGCCCTCCCACTTCTGTCACTACTTAAGAAAAGGCCCTACAGGCTTGCCTATAGGCCCAATCTCATGGAGGCATTATCTCAATTGATGTTCCTTCCTCTCAAATGATTCTAGCCTGTGTCAAGTTGACAGAAAATTACCCAGCACAAGTCTCTACTACACCAAAGAGTTCTAATACTGATGACAAATAGCCTCACTGGCAAGGTCCTGATTTGCAGTGACAGAGTCTATGAGCAGCCGGCATTCATCTTGGGATGTGAAACTTGGCCAGTTTCTAGTTTCCAGTTGATTCTCAAACACAAGCCTAGGTGCTGTAACATTGTACCTGTGGTTAATATTTATAATTGCTTAACTTTAAATAGAGATTATAATTTGGGTTATAGGTAAGTCTCATCTAATCATCTGAAGGTCTTAGCAAAGACTGAAGTTCCCCAGAAAGGAAAAAAAAATCTCTGCACCAGATCTGGAACATAGACATGCCGTTCTAGTGGGCTTTTGCTTCCACACTGTATCAATATTTAAATTTCCAATCAACTAGCCTGTTGCACAGACTTTAAATCTTCCAGTTCCCACAACCACATGTCTTCTTCTCACTATTTATACGTGTGCTTATATCTCTCTATTTATCTTTTCTATCATATTTAGGTTGTTTCCTTGGGTAACACATTGTGAAACTTTGGGCTCTAAATGAAAAGATACCACTGACAAGCTTTTGAAAAATATCAACTTCATTGGTGTTTATCCTACTGCTTTTGGCTTCAGTCTGTAGACAAAGATGTAAGTAAACTGTCCTTTTTCATTTTTATTACAGAACACCTAAATACTCCGTTCCATTTAATTAATATGCATTCTTACCATAAGGTCTCCTATCACAGTGTCTTTTTGATATGACAGGACTTATGTACTCACAAACTCACAGGAGTTGTGATTGTGTGTACCAGACTTGAATAAGATAAAGGGAGCCAGCATCTCAGTATGTATGAGGGAGTGTCTTACATGACTCCACCTATAACTAAGGAGTTATTGGCACGTTCTGACTTCTTGGAGAGGAAGGTCAGTTTTCTTTGGGGATACAGAACATATAGGAAGCCAGTACTCCAATGTATGTCCCTATATCCAGGAATATATGGGTGTAGTTATAGAATTTACTTAATTATTTTTAAAAGAAGACATGAAGTCAGTAGAAGTTTATTTTAAATGGTGAGGCTTGAGTTGGAAGAGGGAATGAAGGATCATGATCAAAATATAATATAATATATATAATATATATGTGTATGTGTATATTTCTCAAATGATAAGTAAAATTATATTATAAAATGACACAGCAGACAAATGTAATGTTCTAGAAGTTGAGATGTTGACTCAAACAAATCAACTGCAAAATAAAAATATAGAACAACTTAGGTATCTTTAAATAATAATAAATCATTTTGGCAAGTAAAAATCTAAAACTGAGTTCAATCCCTAGTGGTAGTCTTGGTTTCTGTTAAGTCTATTTTCTTACCTTTCAACCTTCTGCCTAGAAGAGTACAACTTCAATAAATATAGCCACTTCAAGATTTTTAGCTTTCTGAAATGTAAAACTATACCCTGATCCTTACACATTATTTAAAATGCTGTGATTCTTTTACAGAAAGATAAAATAGACTAAGATTTAATATATTTAAACATATATACACATTAACATGCATATTCACAAATTGAAATATTCATTATTTATACCCTAAATATTCTCACTGGATGTTTTTCTCTTTCATAAAGTAAAAGCAACATTTGAAATTCAAAGCCATGCAATTCAAAAAGAAACTTTATTTTTTATATCTTCTGGCAGCTAATATTTTAGCTTCTTGGGGTGTGAGATTTTTGTATAAAGTTCTTATATTCTGCTTTTATTGAGGAGGAATACACAAGAGATATCTTTCATAAGTAAATGTGAAAAGACTGTGAATCATGTTAATATTTTTAAAACAGAAAGGGAGGCTAGAGAGATAGCTAAACAGCTTAACAACATTTGCTACTCTTGTAGAGGTCCTGGGTTTAATTTCCCCCACCTGCTTTGTAGCTCACAACCATCTGTAACGTTAGTTCCAGAAATTTTCTGGCCTCCACAGGTACTCATCACACATGTGGTGCGCAGACATACATGCAGGCAAAACCCCCATGCACATAAAAAAAAAATAAAAACCATGCTCATCAACATAAGTGCCTAAACATTACCTGAAAAAAGTCAACAACAGACATGCTAAAGTGGACATGAGAAAGTCCACAGGTCTCAATCCTATAGAAAGAACTAGAGGCAAATAAGGAAGGCTTAGATCTGTAGAAATAGTCTTTCCAAGGGAAAATACCAATTGATTATCCAATAACAAATGGTAAACCCTGAAAATGCACAAAAATATATAAACTGAAAAGGTTATATTTAGGAATAAATGTATATGCATATATGAATACACATGTAAGAAAACTTAATGAAAAAATCACAACTGTGAAAATATGTAAGTAAATATTTTTTTCCCTAGAAATATCATTTTTATTCTTGACAAGGTGATATGTGACTTTTTCTCCGGATACTATTTTCTTTCTTTTTGTATTGATTTTTATTGAGTTCTACATTTTTCTCTGCTCCCCTCCATGCCTCTCCCTTCCCCTTCAACCCTTGCCCAAAGTTCCCTTGCTCCCAATTGACTCAAGAGATCTTGTCTTTTTATACTTCCCATGTAGATTAGATCTTTGTATGTATCTCATAGGGTCCTAACTGTTGTCTAAGCTCTCTGGGATTGTGATTTGTGGGCTGACTTTCTTTGCTTTATGTTTACATAAATACTTTTCAAAAAGTAAAGCCTTTTAAAATATTGTCCATTGATTTCATAATTTAAAAAAAGCATGGTTTTAGTTTTTGCTTGCTGCACCAATATACTTCTAGATGTCAAACAATCTCTAAGCATCTTATTGATAACAAAAAAACATAGTAATATTAGCTAGCAATATTAGTGTGTGTGTGTGTGTGTGTGTGTGTGTGTGTGTGTATGCGTGTGTGCGTGCATGCAGGCAAAAGTAGGCACATGTGCTCAGGTAGTAAAGAATTCACAGAACTTCATGTTGCAATGAAGTTTGGACCATTTTAGCTCCATTTAGTTTCTAGCCTTCTTTCACTTTAATAGTTAAAAAAGAATCCCAAGAGAAGTTAAATGAATTTCCTAAGATCACATAGCCCGTAAGTAGTGGACTTTCTGACTTGGCTCAAAGGCATTCATCTAGAAAATTAGCATGACCACTGGGAAAGACATAATGGAATGCCAGTTATTTATCTCAGAATTTGATTATCTTGCCTGCCTCATTGTTGGGAGAGGAAAAGAAAAGGCAAAATCAGATCATAAATATGATAAGGCATGTCATATTCACTTTGTCCATTTGAGTAACCAGAAATGAGTTATTTCCTTTTAATCCAGAGAGTAGACTCATAGACTGGTTCTTCATATATCAGACATCTGGATGAACTGGAAACTTAGGTTAAAAACAAGAAACTAAAACTAAAACTGGATATTTACAAATTTGTGCTTTCATCTACATATTAGATTCTGAATAGACATAGTGGAAAATAGAAAATTAAATATCTCCATGTTTGGATAAATTATTAGCTTTGTTAAGGAGGGAAGAAGGGTAGTGTGTTCAGTATGCATGGAGCATTTTGAGAGATTTTATGCGATGGATATTTTTACACTCATTCTAACCATATATAGAATGCAGAAATTAACACAAGAATATCTTAATTGGGTTTATTTTATACACAAAAGAATAATGGTCTAAATAGTTTAGAATGAATACCATATTTATTTTTCAAGGGAGGAAAGATATGATGATTCACAGGCAGCTAAGCCAAAAGCACTGGGCAATTTTGTGAGTAGAATAAATATGTCTTGTCTCATAATATTTTCCCTTTTAGCCCTGGAAGTCTTCCCAAAGGCACAAAACGAAAATAAATGGGAAACCTCCAAATAATTGATTTCAATTTTACATATAGTAATTTTCTTTTGGGGTCTATAATGCACAGATAAACTATTCTAAACTTTACCACCTTAACGACACTGTTATAATAATGCTTCAATTTCAGACATACCTCCTATATGTCAGAAAACCAGTGGCAAGAGACTCCTAGTAGTACACTTGTTAAGGAGACTCCAACAGAGCAGTAGTAGGTAATTTCAACAATGTACTTCTTCCCAAAAACTCTTGGAGTTTCAGAGCTTTGCTAAATTTAGTGATTCTGTTTGTTTTATATTTATTCTCTTAACTTTGTTTTGCTGAGACTGAAATCATTTTGACTCTCTCAGAATGGAAATCTCAGGCATAAACTGTGTTGGTGACAAGGACAGATACAGTTGCTATTGCTGCTCAAGAATTGATGACAAAATACTTAGAGCTGAGTGAAAACTTACATTAGCTGGCCTAGATAGATTTTGAGAACAACAACAATAAAATGGAATTGAAGAATCATTTACTCTATCTTGTGCATAGGATTAAACATCCTGGAAAAGTGATTAGGCTTTTATATTTAAGAAGGAAGTGAAAGTGAACTTTTGTGTGAAAACAAAGAAACTGGAGAAGCAAGAGGAGAATAGGGGACAGAGGGAGAGCAATTTCCACTTGAACATTCAATTCAGCTTTTTCTAAATTGCAAAAATAGTCTGATGGATTTAAGGAAGGCAGAGCAAACTTATATGAAGTCCAGTTTGTTGATATTATAGTTCATATAGAGTCATATGTAAATTAAAGTAGAATCAATGACTTCTTATTAAGCTGAGTTTTAAGTAGATTATTTTCATTATTAATAGATAATTTGTCCTGAAACCTTATCTCTTTATCTGCGGAGGCTCTTCAGTATTTTCACTAAGTTGCTACATATTTCATGCAAAGGTATGTATATACTCAGGTTTTCTTAGGACAAATTTTCCTATAAGACAGCTATATCACAGTTTTTAAGTTTATAAATTGATATCAAAGTATTGAATTGGGTTTTATAGGGATGTGTAAATGAATGAAATAGAGAACACTCAAATTTAAGTCCAAGTACAAAAACAGAAGTACAAAACATTGAAAGAATATTTGCAAAGATTTTACTTTTGACTAGAACGATATGGAAGGTTTCTTAGAAGAGGCAAAGCCTTGAGGTACATCTTGACATATTAGTTAAAGCACACAAAGTAAAGAGAAAGAGGCAGCATGAATGACAATAGGAGAACTAAACAGGGGAGATATAAGCTTGTACACTAGAAGACTCACATTGCGCAGTGATGTGATTTCTAGACCAAACTGTTGACCTTAATTTTGAATGGAATGGAGTAGCATGGAAAACGAACTAAATTACTTTAGGCAGATAGCAAAGCTGAAACATACCTCTAATTTTCATCCCCACTTCACCTTTTGGTAGTCTAGTGGAATGGATTTAGTGTGATGAGTCTCCTTTGTCTAGTCAAATATGTCAACAATTAGATGAGCATTTTTGTATCCATTTTATCCCCTTTCTACATTCAACATTCGTTTAATATTCTTTTCACCAATCCCCTCAAAAATTCTGCATCTCAATGCATAGCAAGAGATCTATTTCTTAAGGTAATTTTCACCCAGGCCTCCTTATGAATGTGTTCAAGATTTTGCACCTGCAATTGGCTAATTGCCAACCAATGGAACATTTGAGTCTATAAAATTAAGGATTTAAGTATAAGTGGGAAACTGCAATCATAAATGAAAGGCTGAATTCACACTTCTGATTTCTATGTCCTAATATGTTAAGGGATGAAGTTGGAGGAAGCTCATAATGAAGCCTAGCAATGATCCTTATGGTCATCATTGAGTCTCCTGGAAACAGTCTCTCAAATTTTGAAATCAGAGTGAAAGACTGTCTTGAAAACTGTGGTGTTTTCATTAGTAGAATCTCAAAAGGCAGCTCAGAAAAATAGAATGGTAATTTTCTAACTTATCTGAAAAATTTACTACTTTCCTTCCCCTTCCCCTCCTCTACAAGAGCCAATTAAAAAAAAAAAAGCAAAAGAACCAAAGAATGGGTACGTGAAGGGAACATTTTTCAGAGTCTCAAAACTACCTGAGAATTTTCAACAATTGGCTTATAAATAATTGGACTTCTGTTATTTCCCTTATTAACCAGAAAATTCCCTTGAACAAAATGTCCTGTCACAGTTAACACCACCAGTGTCTCTTCCACAAGAGCAATAACCAAATCACAAATCTAAGCTTTACATAAACCACATACCTAAGACTGATCTGAAAACCATGTCTCCACTTTACTTTGGAATCCCCATATATGCAGTGTCTGGTTTTGAAGCATCATCACTTGCTATTATGGCTGCATGTACTTTCCAGTTTGGCAATAGAGCTAGTGGTATTGGGTTGACAATACCCCTTCTGGGAAGCAATATATTTTCAGTAGCTTTTACAGGATACAGGACACCTGACTCCTTCATATTAAGAACATCCTGTGAAGAAATTTTAAATACTATGCCTTGAAAATACTGTGGGCAAGGATACAGGGCTTTGATATTAGATATTATAGGCATATTAAGTTTAGAGGGTCTAACATAGTTTATGTGAAATTTTGTATAGCTTGATGTGGTTTTACTCTAGAGAAGTAGAATCAAAAGAAGATAGTGTAGTTAAATAGTGTTATAGTAGCATGTATAAATAGTGAGAGGATGATATGGAGTTATAGCGAAAGGCAAATATGAGGTGTCTGGGGCAGGTCAGCTGGCAGATGAAAGGGATTTGCATGAGCAAGCTAAGAAATTAAATTTCAACATAATTTAAATAGCATAAAGTGTTTAATTAATGTCATAGAAAAATAAATCCCAGAACAAAAGACTTGCAAAAGTAATCCTCATTCACATGCAATATTATCAAAAATATTTATTTCAGGCTTATTGGCTACTAAATAGTGAATAGTGAACCTGCCTATATGAAAGATATGTAATTATTTGGACAACTAAGACCTATTGATATATAAAGAAAATAAACTAAATTAGATATGACATCTGCTAAATAAGTGATATCAATATTAATGACTGAGGAACTCAAAAAAAGGCAGTCTTTGTACACTGGAATAGGCAAGCAAAGCTTCACAAAATATTTGAAAATAGAGTTTTATACGATGAGAAAAGGAAATTGTAAGGTTCAACGAGAGAAATGGACCCAGCCCACTGCAACGTAGTGACTGACTATCTGAGTCTGTCTGAAGATAGGGAAATAAAGAGATGGGTTTTGGAAAGTAATTGTGTGTAAGGAAGGCATAATGGATGATGTAAGATGCAGGCCATGGAGTACAAACTACACAGTGGTCAAGGAAAGAAGTGGTATTTGCCAGAGAATACAGATCTCCATACTGGTGACATCTTGTCAAATGGATCCAGTACAATCAACTACAAACAGGAAAATGTTCTAATTCCCCATGGTCAATAGAATACACTGCTACATGAATAAACAATTAATAAAATAAGGTGTCATAAGGCATTTCCATGTTTTCTCAGTTTGCAGATTTCAACTAGCATATTGTTAATCACTTTTTATTTATATAAATCTGTGTCCAAATGAGTTTAACATACTATGTAAAACTATTTTACTAGACTCTAAGGAGTGTAAGTGTTTACAGGAAGACAGAAAGACATTTTAGTTTGCCTTTTATAAATTAAGAAACTGAGCCATAAAGAGCTTAATCACATGTATGCCAAATTGAATAATGTACAGACGTTCACACCCTAATCTAAATCTGATCAGGTATAAGAGACAACTTCATTAAGAAATGAATCTTGAAGATTATCCTGGATTATCCCGGTTAGAACAAATGTGAATACATTATCCTTAACAAGGGGTAGCGAGCAGGAGGTCAGAACCAGGATAAGAGGCAGAAATGAGACAAGGACAGGAGAAAACAGGAAAGTGAGGCTAATAGACAAGCAATGTGAACAGCTTCTAGAAGCGGGGATGGTAAGAAAGGGATTTTTACCTAGATCTTCCAAAAAGTATGCCAACCAATTGGCTTTTGTTTGTTTGTTTGTTTTGGCCTCCAGAAAAAACAATTGTGCTGTATTAAGTCACTAAAGTGTATAATGGATTGTTATAATAGCCCTAGGAAGCAAGTCCATCATATCTATAAAATGGACTTTTCATCTTCATGGACTTACTACTCTGACTGCTAGACCATACTGCCTGTATTTAATTTTTAATTTTGACAAATTGCAGACAAGACAGCAAGACATTGAGAGCCATCCAGAAGCAGCGCACAATATGCCAGCTTTTCCCAGGAGAACTCCTTCCAAATTCCAAATCCTAGTGAGAAGTTTTCCCTTTCAAAATCACAACACACTTGTAGCTGTCATTTGTAATAAATTAGACCTCTTTAACTCAAGACTACATGATAGAAAATACCACATTGCTGAATGCAACAAATATCTACCCAGTGCTTCCTTTATTTGTCAAAATATTTAGCTATCCAATATCCAAGCTCCAGAGTACCAATGTTAACTAGTGAAAATTTAGCTCAGCTTCCTGTCTGAGCACGGTGAATATTTTATGAATGATCCTTTCTTCTGTGTGACACCTGAGTCACTAAGATAGAATTGTATTTGAAAAACATTGGAATGGGTAACAATAACTTAAAAATATTATTTTAATGATATTCTTTGATTTTTGGGTGTTTGGCAATATAATTACTGAACATGGTACTCCTTAGCTTAATTTATAATAAGTTCCCTGAAGTACCTTTTAGGGGATATTTATTATTTCTGTGGAGGAGAAATAAAATATATGAGAAATGTATTTTTTTCTAACTCTTAACACACAATAGGCTTTGGGAAACCAGATATGACCAGTTGGTTCCAGGATGACACATACTAGAAATTAAGTTATGAGGGCAGGAATTCACTGTTTGAATAAATCCTACAAGTTAATTCCATAAATTACTCATCTGGCAGATTAAAAATAGAGTAAGCACACAACTTTTATGTATTAGCATTTTGGCTCACTCAATATTAAAGTGAATAATACAAAAGGCCTCACAGCATTCTCTACCCTCACTTGATTTTAATTGTTCTCCATAATCTTTGTTGTATTTTGGTTGTTCTGGAATACATTAAAATGTAGAAATTCATTAATAAACATAGAGAAAGCAAATATCATGAACAGGACCTCTTACAACAATAATTCAGAACAATTTTTGTCTCAGTGGGATTTATATTATTTAGCCTTGAAGCTTGGGAAGTGTTAGAAAAAAAAACAATATAATAAAAGCTTTCCCATGTTCTGTTTCCACCTTTCTCTCTCGTTTAAAGGACAAGCTGGTAGGAGGAAAGACAAATTGCAGGCCATTGAACTAGAATAAAAGTTTTCTATGTGCAGTTAGAGGCCTCCTTGCTTTCTATAGAAGCAGGAAAGGTTCAGAATTCCTGACAATCCTCATCCTTGCAGGACTCGGGATGGGTCAGATGAGCCAGTCACCAGGTCCATATATGATGTCTGTGTCTCAAGAGTTAGGCTTTCACAAGAATCGTGTTCATTTTTTTTCCCTACCTCTCATGCACATGCTGACTTAAGAGGGATATGTGGTAAAGGTGAAGAGTGAGCAAAGAAAAGTACTTCAACAATTTTGTTTCCACAAGGAACTGGAATGTTCCAAAAAGAGCTATCCTAATACTCCCTCAATTAAATCTTAATTTAGATCAAAAGCTAGGGAAATAGAGAAAACCCCTTAGAACTTAGCCAGTCACTTCATCCATATATTCAAATGGAACAGAAATCAAACACCCCCAGAAGCAGACCCACGTGCATTCGAAGCTCAATGTAACTCAACCAGCAGAGAAAACAGGTGCTAATACTATTCCCTAAACCACATTTCCACAGGATTTCAACAATTTATAGCTTGTTATAAATTACACCAAGGCCACATATCAAAGAGTGAAAATCACCCATATTAAATTAATCAGAGATTTAAGAAAATTATACATTGTGCATGGTTGAGCATAATCCATTTAATGTTTCAATGTCATAGAACATTTGCTTTATAAATAAAATATGAAAGTGATTAAGCTCTCACAGACCCAAAGGAATATGAAAAATCTGTATGAGATCTCCCTAAGCCTTGGATTTGTATCTCCGTATTTGGGTGAGTGGAGAAAACTAAAAACTGAACACAGGCTAGTGATGCTCCAGAGGAAAGTCAATTTCAGCATGAAAAAAAAGCATAATTCAATATCCTAGCACCTAATACTTTGATTTCCTACAGCAGAATTCAAATGTTACCCTCAGCTCTGAAAGCTCAGTAGCAGCTTTTCTTTAGTGAAAATTGAAGTGCATGTTGAAGGCAAGTTTGGGCCCCAAGACTCTCGATGCTGCACTAAACACTCCTGTTGTTAAAAGCACCTTTATGAACCGGGATGTAATCCCAGGATGAGAATAGAAAAGGAAGACTTTGAAGAAGACTGCAGAACAGTTAAAACATCCAATGACTCTTTTACCAAAAACTGAAATGAAAAGAAGTCATAATGCAAAATTACCAAATTAGTCTCAGTATTCTTCAGTCAAGAAATGATGCCATAATTATCAGAGGATGAAGATGCAGCTCATATTCTGTGTAATTCCCTAGTTGTGCTTCTTCAGTTTCCTTACATCCTTCCAAATCATTTATAGAGGCACTGCATAGCTCTCTGTGTAAAAATGTTAATCAAAATGAATTTGGCTTTGAAAACCTTTTAATAGCTTTATAACAGAATCCGGAAAAAGTCATTGACATTCAGTGACTCTAGAGCATGGCAAGTGCTATGAATCCTGGAACATGTTTTGTCAGACTCAATAATCCAATAAGAGACCATGGCTTTGTTGTCAACTTTTCTAATCAAATGCCAGAAAGAAAGGGATGTCAGGGTGACTGCCACAACACTCTATTCCCTTGATATGGTGGCTAGATCACAGCTGTATGTTGACTTTAAAGGTCTATAATTCAATTGCCTCCTTTTAGTATATATTAAACATTTCCTTTAAGTGAAATTTTAGCATACATTTGATTAATACTTTGAGAATTTCACAAATGTATACAATGTATTTTAAACATAGTCAGTGTTTTCTCCTCTTCCTTAACCTCTTGCCCCAGGATTTCAAAAATAAAAAGACAAAGCATTATCACCTTCTCACACAACTTATGTTATTCTTATTGATCAAACTGCACATGAGAAATACCATACATTTGAAGCTCAAAACCTCTTTTGTGCTTGATGAACTAGTAAATGCCCACTAAGCACATTCACAGAATATAGGTTGTCTAAGAAGAAAGACAACAAGAAAAATTTTAGATCTATTCTGAAAAAAATATGTGTCCCCTTATTTCGAAATACATAATCAAATTTCCATGTTATGAATGAATTGGTACAAAACTTTAAATGATAAAAGAGGTGGTTTGTAGTGGACCACATATTCATGACTCTTTCTTAATTGTTATGGTGTTGGAAGGTGCTACATTCAAGTTACCATTGTCTACACCCATCAAGATCTCAACATATTATGAATTCTTCTAGGGACAAGTTTAGCATTGAGCAAACAACTGTAAAAAACTGAAAATTTGGGTGAAATTTTCATTTGATGACTGTTTACTAATATAGCAAGCTCACAAACCAATTACTCCATGCCTACAACATTCAACTCCAACATTTCTAATTACATGACCCCATAGCAGGAGGGATGTCAGTGTTCTTTGAACCTTTTGTTTGTTTGTTTTATATCTTTATATGCTATCTCCATCTTGGCCATGGTGCTTGGCACACAGTTTACTTCTTATAATTGGCGTTTAAGGCAAGAGAACCTTGCGATGCTCATAAGCAGTATCGTGTGAGCTCGGAGAAGTTCTTCATTTCACTCTTCCAAGCCCATGCTTAAATGGAGAAAGTACCTGGTACAGTAAGAAAACTGCTTCTCCACAATTTGACACTTCTGTATTATCTCTTTGTTGTTCATAATCTTGACCCAGAAGTACTGCAGAATCATCAAAGATTCAGTTGCAGATAGGCTCTGCATTGTACAGAAACTGAAACTTTTGACATAAAGCCTTCATATTCTGTGATATCTTCTAGACTTGAGAACACAGTGGAAAATACATAGGCATTATAAAGCAGACTTTTAGAAAGTTTTATAACTCTATAAGAAAGACTACCTGTAAAAATATTCTGAAATGATTTTATTTTAGAAAAATCTTATAAGGAAAGTATATTATTGTTCTTTCAGTATATCACATTAGAAGGCTCATGATAGCAATGCATCTTACAATAGATAATACTAGGGTTCATCTATTAGTTAGGACACACCTGCTGTGTTGTCAAAATCATTCTTTCCCAGTTTAATTACTGTAATTACTTAATTACATTACAGAAAATAATCTTTAGATAACATTATCTGTATGGTGATATTCAATTTCTCCTCAAACATGCATACACAAACTTTAATATCCATGAGATCTTGCATGCAAGAATTATACCATTGGGCCCTGTTTAGGTACTGAGGAGTTCCATCTGGACGGGTGAGTGTGTGCTTTCCAGGGGCAGACTGTCCCGAAAGAGAGCACAGGCCCCCCTCCCCCAGCTCCTTCTGCAGGGCTGTCTTTCTTTCACCCAACCCCCCCCCCCCCCCACAAGCCTGCATAATCTGCTAGGTCCTTTGCTCAGGAACAGTTTTCTGCTCCTATACTAAGGCTACCCACCCAGAGAGGTGAGTGCCTGCCTACCGGGCAGGCCTCAAGGACACCCCCCCCCCGAATGGGAGCACGCGCACCTTCAGCTTGTGCTGTAGGGTGTCCTGTGTTCTACTCGTCCCCACCCTACCCCCCAAGTTCCCCCTTTTGTCCTCGGGTCATTGGACTACCAGGTGTCCATGTTTTGGTGCTGAGGAGTTCCACCTGGATGGGAACGGTTCCTGCTTCTACACTGAAGAGATACACTCAGAGAGTCAGTCACAGCAAAGACTGGAACAAGACACCAGGCCTCTCCTGGCTCCATTTGAAGGAAGAGATGGGAAGGTGCCAAGGCAAGAATTCTTCCAACAACCTGAAAGGCAACATGACATCACCAGAATCCAGGGATCCCAAAACAAGAAGAATTGTACACCTTACTCCAGAAGAATTAGAAGAAAACGACGCAAAAGTGAATAATATGAAAAGAATAGAGGACCTTAAACAGGAGGTGAAAAACTGCCATAAACAATTAGAGATTACAAACAAAAAGGTAGAGGAAATGAATAAATCTCTCAAAGATACACAAGAAAACCAATAGAAACAAGACAAAGCAATCAAACAGGTAAGGGAAATGGTTCAAGACTTGAAGAATGAAATGGAAGTAATGAAGAAAACACAAACCAAGGGAAAGCTGGAGATGGAAAATCTGGGTAAACGAACAGGAACTACAGAGACAAGATTACAAGAGATAGAAGAAAGAATGCCAGACACTGAAGATATCATAGAAAAAATAAACACACTGATCAAAGAAAACAGCAAAGCCAACAAATTCTCATCACAAAACATTCAGGAAATCTGGGACACAATAAAAAGACCAAACCTAAGAATAATTGGGAAAGAAGAAGGAGAAGAAGTACAACTCAACGGTCCAGAAAATATATTTAATAAAATTATAGAAGAAAACTTTCCCAACCTAAAGAAGGATATTCCTTTGAAGGTTCAAGAAGCATACAGAACACCAAATAGACTGTACCAAAAAAAAAATCTCCTCACCATATAATAATCAAAACACAAAACATACAGAATAAAGAAAGAATATTAAGAGCTGCAAAGGAAAAAGGCCAAGTTACTTATAAAGGTAAACCTATCAGACTTACACCTGATTTCTCTATGGAAACAATGAAAGCCAGAAGGTCCTGGATAGATGTACTGCAGAAACTAAGAGACCATGGATGCAGGCCCAGACTACTATACCCGGCCAAGCTTTCGTTCACTATAAATGGAGAAAACAAAATTTTCCAGGATAAAAACAAATTTAAACAATACGTAGCCACAAATCCAGCCTTACAGAAAGTAATAGAAGGAAAATCACAAACCAAGGAATCCAACAATAACCACAATAACTCAAACATCTAGAGACCCTTAACCAGTACAATTCAAAGAAAGGAAACACACAAACTCTACTACTAAAAAAGTGACCGGAATTAACAACCACTGGTCATAAATATCACTTAATGTCAATGGACTCAACTCACCTATAAAAAGGCACAGGCTAAGAGATTGGATACGAAAACAGTCTGCTGTTTACAAGAAGCACACCTTAACCACAAAGACAGGCACCTACTCAGAGTAAAGGGATGGGAAAAGGTTTATCAAGCAAATGGACCAAAGAAACAAGCAGGTGTGGCCATACTAATTTCTAACAAAGTTGACTTCAAACTCAAATCATTCAGAAGAGATGGAGAAGGACATTTTATACTCATAACAGGAACAATTCATCAGGATGAAGTCTCAATCCTGAATATCTATGCCCCTAATATAAAAGCACACACTTATGTAAAAGAAACATTACTAAAACTCAAGGCTGCCATCAAACCGCACACACTAATAGTAGGAGACTTCAACACGCCTCTCTCACCAATGGACAGGTCAATCAGACAGAAACCTAACAGAGAAATAAGAGAATTAATGGAGGTAATGAATCAAATGGACTTAACAGACATCTATAGAACTTTCCACCCAAATAGGAAAGAAAATATGTTCTTCTCTGAAGCTCATGGAGCCTTCTAGAATATTGACCACATACTGGGTAACAAAGCAAACTTCCACAGTTATAAAAAAATATTCGTAACCTCCTGTGTCTTATCAGATCACCATGGATTTAAGTTAGAATTCAACAACAATGCTACCCCCAGAAAGCCTAAACTCATGGAAACTGAACAGTCAACTACTGAACCACACCTGGTTCAAGGAAGAAATAAAGAACGATATTAAAGTCTTCCTTGAATTCAATGAAAATAAAGAAACAACCTACTCAAACTTATGGGACACTATGAAAGCAGTCCTGATAGGAAAGTTCATAGCACTAAGTGCCCACTTAAAGAAAACAGAAAAAGCACACATTGGAGACTTAACAACCGACCTGAATCCTCCAGAAAAAAAAGAAGCAGACTCACTGAGGAGGAGTAGAAGACTGGAAATAATCAAACTGAGGGCTGAAATCAACAAAATAGAAACACAGAAAACAATCCAAAGAATCAATGAAACAAAAAGCTGGTTCCTAGAGAAAATTAACAAGATTGATAAACCCCTATCCAAACTAATCAAACGGCAGAGAGAGATTATGCAAATTAATAGGATCAGAAATGAAAAGAGGGACATAACCACAGACACAGAGGAAATTCTGAGAATCGTTAGATCTTACTACAAAAGCCTGTATGCCACAAAACTGGAAAATGTAAAAGAAATGGACAATTTTTTAGATAAATACCAAAGTTAAACCAGGACAAGGTGAATGACCTAAATAGACCTCTTAGTCGCGAAGAATTAGAAGCTGTTATCAAAAACCTCCCTACCAAAAAAAGCCCAGGACAAGATGGTTTCAATGTGGAATTCTACCAGAACTTCCAAGAAGACCTAATACCTATACTCCTTAATGTATTTCACAATATAGAAACAGAAGAATCATTGCCAAATTCCTTTTATGAAGCTACAGTCACTCTGATACCAAAATCGCACAAAGACTCAACCAAGAAAGAGAATTACAGGCCAATCTCACTCGTGAATATCGACGCAAAAATCCTCAACAAAATATTGGCAAACCGTATCCAAGAACACATCCAAAAAATTATCCATTATGATCAAGTAAGCTTCATCCCAGAGACGCATGGCTGGTTCAACATACAAAAATCTAACAATGTAATACATCATATAAATAAACTGAAAGAAAAAAAAACATATGATCATTTCATTAGATGCTGAAAAAGCATTTGACAAAATCCAACATCCATTTATGATAAAAGTATTGGAGAGATTAGGGATACAAAGGTCATACCTAAATATAATTAAAGCAATATACAGCAAGCCGACAGCTAACATCAAATTAAACAGAGAGAAACTCTAAGCCATCCCTCTGAACTCAGGAACACGACAAGGCTGTCCATTCTCCCCATACCTCTTCAATATAGTGCTTGAAGTTCTAGCAATAGCAATAAGACAACATAATGGGATCAAGGGGATTCGAATTGGAAAGGAAGAAGTTAAACTTTCGTTATTTGCAGATGATATAATAGTCTATATAAGCGACCCCCAAAACTCCACCAAAGAACTTTTACAGCTGATAAACAGCTTTAGTAATGTGGCAGGATATAAGATCAACTCCAAAAGTCGCCCTCTTATACACAAAGGATATGGAAGCAGAGAGGGAAATCAGAGAAGCTTCACCTTTCACGATAGCCACAAACAGCATAAAATATCTTGGCGTAACTCTAACCAAGGAAGTAAAAGATCTATTTGACATGAACTTTAAGGCATTGAAGAAAGAAATTGAAGAGGATACCAGAAAATGGAAGAACCTCCCCTGCTCTTGGATTGGGAGGATCAACATAGTAAAAATGGCAATTCTACCAAAGGCAATTTATAGATTCAATGCAATCCCCATCAAGGTCCCATCAAAATTCTTCACAGATCTTGAGAGGACAACAATCAACTTTATATGTAAAAACAAAAAACCCAGGATAGCCAAAACAATCTTATACAATAAATTATCTTCTGGAGGCATTACCATTCCTGACTTCAAACTCTATTACAGAGCTACATTGATGAAAACAATGTGGTACTGGCATAAAAACAGAGAAGTCACAACTGGAATCGTATTGAAGACCCGGATTTTAAGCCACAGACCTATGAACACCTGATTTTCGATAAAGGAGCTAAAAGTATACAATGGAAGAAAGAAAGCATCTTCAACAAATGGTGCTGGCACAACTGGATGTCAACCTGTAGAAGAATGAAAATAGACCCATATCTATCACCATGCACAAAACTCAAGTCCAAATGGATTAAAGAATTCAATATCAGTCCGAACACACTGAACCTGATAGAAGAGAAAGTGGGAAGTACCCTACAACAGATGGGCACAGGAGATCGCTTCCTATGTATAACCCCAGCAGCACAGTCATTAAGGGCAACATTGAATAAATGGGACCTACTAAAACTGAGAAGCTTCTGTAAAGCAAAGGACACTGTCACTAAGACACAAAGGCAACCTACTGACTGAGAGAAGATCTTTACCAACCCTGCAACAGAAAAATTTCTGATCTCCAAAATATATAGAGAACTCAAGAAACTAGACTTTAAAATGCTAATTAACACAATTAAAAAATGGGGCACTGAACTGAACAGAGAATTCTCAAGAGAAGAAGTTCAAAAGACTATAAGACACATAAGGTCATGCTCAACCTCCTTAGCAATCAGGGATATGCAAATCAAAACAACTTTGCGATATCATCTTACACCTGTCAGAATGGCTAAAATCAAAAACACCAATGATAGCCTTTGCTGGAGAGGCTGTGGAGGAAGGGGTACACTCATCCATTGTTGGTGGGAATGCAAACTTGTGCAACGACTTTGGAAATCAGTGTTTCGGTTTCTCAGGAAATTCGGGATCAACCTACCCCTGGACCCAGCCATACCACTCTTGGGAATATACCCAAGAGATGCCCGATCATATGACAAAAGCATTTGTTCAACTATGTTCATAGCAGTATTATTTGTAATAGCCAGATCCTGGAAACAACCTAGATGTCCTTCAATGGAAGAATGGATGAAGAAAGTATGGAATATATACACTAGAGTACTACGCTGCGGTAAAAAACAATGACTTCTCGAATTTTGCATGCAAATGGATGGGAATAGAAAACACTATCCTGAGTGAGGTAACCCAGACCCAAAAAGATGAACACGGGATGTACTCACTCATAATTGGTTTCTAGCCATAAATAAAGGTCACGGAGTCTACAATTGGTGAACCTAAAGAAGCTAAATAAGAAGATGAACCCAAGGAAAAACATATAGTTATCCTCTTGCCTATGGGAAGTAGACAAAATTGCCGGGGAGAAAAGTGGGATCTTGGGGGTGGGGTTGGTTGCTGGTAAGGGGAGATGGGGAGAGAAAAGTGAGAAGGGGAGGATGGGGGGAACTTGGAAAACAAGATGATTGGGATAAGGGAAGGCTGGATAGGGGAGCACGGAAGCACAATTCTTAGTTAAGGGAGCCACCTTTGGGCTGGCAAGAGACTTGAACCTAGAGTGGCTCCCAAGAGACCAAGGCGATGTCCCCAGTTAGTTCCTTGGGCAGCTGAGGATATGGAACCGGAAATGACCCTATCCTATAGCAATACTGACGAATATCTTGCATATCACCATAGAACCTTCATCTGGTGATGGATGGAGATAAAGACAGAGACCCACACTGGAGCACTGGACTGAGCTCCCAAGGTCCCAATGAGGAGCGGAAGGAGGGAGAACATGAGCAAGGAAGTCAGGAACACGAGGGGTGCACCCACCCACTGAGACAGTGGGGCTGATCTATTGGGAGCTCACCAAGGCCAGCTGGACTATGACTGAAAAAGCATGGGATAAAACCGGACTCTCTGAACATGGTGAACAATGAGGGCTGATGAGAAGGCAAGGACAATGGAAAGGGGTTTTGATCCTACACAATGTGCTGGCTTTGTGGGAGCCTAGCCAGGTTGGATGTTCACCTTCCTAGACATGGACGGAGGGGGGAGGACCTTGGACTTTCCACAGGGCAGGGAACCCTGACTGCTCTTTGGACTGGAGAGGGAGGGAGAGAGGAGTGGGGAGAGGGGAAGAAGGGTAGCAGGAGGGGGAGGGGAATGGGAGGAGGGGGAAACTTTTTTTTTCCTTTTCTCAATAAACAAAAAAAGAATTATACCATTGCTTTTTCCTAATAACTTTTAATTTCATTCATTTGTTCACATAACATTATTACAACCCTTGTACTTATTTCATTTTATATGTAAAAACTCTATCATCTATAACCATTATATATCTGTCTGCCTTTCTGTCTGTCTATCAATATCTATTATTTGTATAATGTGAGTTAATACTGATACTCCAGTTATGATATTACATGCTTGATTCTAGCATTTTCATTTGATTATTTGTAATGCATTTGCCAATACTGTGTAAACTGAGGCTTCTCTATCCTACCCCATTCTATAACTTCTTCTAAATAATCACTAGAGGGTTAATATTAATTACAAACTGTTTGGCCTATAGTTCAGGCTTATTATTAACTAGCTTTTATATTTAAAGCAATCCATTTCTATTAATCTATGTATTGCCATGTGGCCATGACTTTTACCAGTCTGCTGGCATCTTGTTTCTTGGGCAGCTGGTTCACATCTCTCTTGACTCTTCCCTTCCTTCTCTCTGTATTGTACTATGAACAATAAAAACCCAGAGAAAGATATTGAGGTTGATCCTGAAAACCAGAAAAGCATAGCAGCCTAGCCACTAGAAAAATCTTAACCTCTACCAAAGCTGGGTGATTGCAGACTAGGCAGACTATGTGGCTTAAGCTTCTCTTTCTTCCCTTCGACTTTAATTTGATCTAGTACTGGGATTAAAGGTAGGACTCCCTAGTACTGGAATTAAAGGTATGAGCTGCCACCACCTGGATTTCTTTCTGATTCATCCTGTATAACCAAGGGTGTCCTTGAACTCACAGAGATCCCTCTGCTTCTATCTCCCAAATCCTGGTATTAAAAGTGTATGCCAGCCGGGCGATGGTGGCGCACGCCTTTAATCCCAGCACTCGGGAGGCAGAGGTAGGCGGATCTCTGTGAGTTCGAGACCAGCCTGGTCTACAGAGCTAGTTCCAGGACAGGCTCCAAAGCCACAGAGAAACCCTGTCTCGAAAAACCAAAAAAAAAAAAAATGTGTATGCCACTACTGATTAACCTCTAGGAGATTAGCTTTCCCGTTCTGATCTTTAGACAAGGTTTATTTATTAAAACATTAATAAACTATCACTATACTGTATTTCAGTTTGGCTCTTCTGTACAATTATAGTTTTCTTTGCTATAGGCCAAAGCAGCTTTTATTATTAGCCAATGAGTTCACCATATATTCACAGCATAAAGAAGTGTTATCGCACAGCAATACTGAGAAACATCTACCATTTGATATATGCTCATGTACATTTACATGTTATCCACATAATAAACAGTCCTATATTTGATCAAAACAAATAAACAGTTAATAGATTTAGAACTGTTTAACTATTTGGGCCTGGCTCATGCATGTGTATGTGTGTCTATGTGTGTATTTCAATAATGGCTTTATTTCTTTCATGAACCATAATATACTTAATGTTCTAAATCAAGCAATGCTAGTTTTGGTAATCTATATTTTTGTTATAAATTATTAATTTTACCTAGGTATCAGTATTGCATGGATGTTTGAAAAGTGGAATATTGAAATTTTAAAAATTCTTTTTCTCCACAGGTTATTTCTTCTTTGGCATCTCTTATTAAGCAGTTTTCCTTTTTCTTTTTCCTTAAGCTATTTGGTAGTTCTTCTATTTACATTTTAAAAGTAGAATTTTTTTTTCCTTTTTTATTATTTAAAAAAATACCAATCCAAATTCCCACTGCCTCTGCTCTTCCCAGTCCCCTCCCTCTCCCTCCACAGACCCTCCCCCCACCCCTCCAAACCTAAGGGAGTGCCATGCACCCCGTCCTGTGGAAAGTCCGAGGTCCTCCCTACTATGTCTAGGGTGAGTAAGGTTTACATCTAAAGAGAATAGGATCCCATGAAGCCGGTATAAGCAAGTAGAGACACATCACAGTGTAATAATTACATTAGCCTTTCTTTAACCTGTTCTTAATTTTGTTAGGTTACATTTTTATCTCTGTGCTTTCTTGATGAACTTTATTATTTTTGTATTTTTAATCTGGACATTATATCTTTTATTTTACTTATTGCATTGCTAATAAAAGGGTTAATTACCAAAATTAAATCAAGACCAGATAAGCAAATTTAACAGACCTATAACTGCTAAAGAAAAAGAAACTGTCATCAAAAGTCTCACAAAAAAAAAAAAGCCCAGGACCAGATGGTTTTGGCTCAGAATTCTACAAGGTTTTCAAAGAACTAATACCAATACTCCTCAAATTTTCCCACACAATAAAAACAGAAGAGTCATTGCCAAACTCATTTTATGAGGCTACAATTGCCCTGATACCCAAACCACATAAAGACATTACGAAGAAAGAGAATTACAGACCAATCTCACTCATGAACATTGATGCAAAAATACTAAATGTAATACTGGAAAATCAAATCCAAGAACACATCAGAATCATCATCCACCATGATCAAATAGGCTTTATTCCAGAGATGCAGGGATGGTTCAACATATGAAAATCTGTCAACATAATTCAACATATAAACAAACTGAAAGATAAAAACCACACAATCATCTCATTAGATGCCGATAAAGCTTTCACCAAAAGACAACATCCCTTATTGATAAAGGTCTTGGAGAGAGCAGGAATATAAGGAACATACCTAAACATAATAAAGGCAATATACAGCAAGCCAACAGCCAACATCAAACTAAATGGAGAGAAACTCCCAGTGATTTCACTGAAATCAGGAACAATACAAGGTTGTACACTCTCTTCATATCTATTCAATATAGTTCTTGAAGTTCTAGCTAGAGCAATAAGACAACAAAAGGAGATCAAGGGGATACAAATTGGAAAAGAAGTCAAACTTCACTATTTTCTGATGATATGATAGCTTACATAAGTGACCCCAAAAAGTCTATTAAGGAACTCCTACAACTCATAAACACTTTCAGTAGTGTAGCAGGATACAAAATTTACTCAAAAAAAAAAAACCCAGTAGCCCTCCTTTACACAAATGATCAATGGGCCAATAAAGAAATCAGAGAACCTTCATAATAGCCACAAATAACATAAAATGTGGTATATTTACACAATGGAGTACTACACAGCAGAAAAAATAACGACATCTTGAAATTTGCAGGCAAATGGATGGAGCTAGAACACATCATATTGAGTGAGGTAACCCAGACTCAGAAAGACAATTATCATATGTACTTACTCACAGGTAGTTTTTAAACATAAAGCAAAGAAAACCATTCTATAATCACAATCCTAGAAAACCTAAACAACAATAAGGACTGTAAGACATGGATCTAATCTACATAGGAAGTAGAAAAAGACAAGATCTCCTGAGTAAATTGGGAGCATGTAGACCATGGGAGAGGGTTGAAGGGGAGGGAAGGGGCAACTGGGGAGCAGAGAAAAATGTAGAGCTCCATAAAATCAATAAAAATGTGTTAATTAGAATGATTTTCTCTGATAATTGCTTTCAATACATCTCAGATTTTAGATGTAATGTTTTCACTTCAATTTTAAGTGTACAAGTTCAACTTGCATTTCTTTACCAACTTTTTAAATTTTCTAGTTTAATATGATTTTCCTGTATTTATTTTGTTGATAATTTCTCATTCTTTTGTAATTAAAAAATAGTTTTAATTTTCTACTTAATGAAATAATGCATGTTATTAATTATCCAATATATGATCAATTTTCATTAATGTATCAATCAATAAATTAAACTTTGCATACTGTTAATTCAGGAGACACTTTTTCATGAAAGTTATTATGTATAATGTACAAATAAATAAATAAATATAAATAAAATTACATAAATTCAAATAAATTATTTTATTTTAAATTAAATTATTTTTATTTATGCATATGTATTCCTTCCTGCATAAGTTTATACATATCATATCTGTACAGGTGTCCATGGAGGCCAGAAAGGGTATTGGAGACCTTGGAGCAGGATTTATAGGCAGTTGTGAGTGTCCAGTTTGGGTGCTAGAAATCAAACTCAAGTTTTCTGCAAGAGCAATAAGTGCTCCTAACCATTAAGCCATCTCATCAGCACTCAAAAGAATATTTCTAAAACTGGTAGATGAAAACCCACCTTAAGTCAGAAATACAAATTTTAAAGTAAGAATTGCTTAAAAAGATGGCAAGAGGACCTAAGTTCATTGTCCTGCATACTCATGCTGACTCACAACTGTCTGTGACTCTAGTTCCAGGGGATCCAACACCCTCTTCTGTCCTCAACTGGCATTTTATGCACATTGTACATATTATAAGTTCATAAATACATCCAGACAGACAAAATATTCATATATATGTATATATATATAACTTCTGATATCATAAATACATTACATTTCTCTCTTTCCTTTACTCCTTCCAAAACATCCCATAAATCCCTCTGTGTTCTCCTTCAAAATCATGGCCTCTTTATTCTCTAATACCTATCATATGCATGAGTTTACATGTAATAAAAATCTGTTCGTAAATATAACCTGTTCAGTCTCTGCTTAACTAAACTCACATAAAATTTTTAAAAGAATTTTTTAGGAGTAAAACTCACTAAGAAATTGAAAGTGAATTATAAAACTCAAGAAATGAATATTTTGGAAAGAATCATCTGAAAGTCAGAAAATAAGCTAAAAGTACACAAAAGAAAACAAAGTCAAATGAAAATTGAATTGCACTTATTGAACAAAAGCAAGAAATCTTCCAAAATGAAAAAAAGAATCAGAAATAAATCAATGGAGATGCAATGAAGGCAAAAAAGAAGTAATATTTATATTAGTTGTCCCTTGAATGTAACAAAAGCTAAGTCAGATGTATTATTTAAAATCCTAAAGAAAATATACACGAATAAAAAGGGCCCCAGTCAACTTACAGTTGAAAGACCCTCGACGAGGACCTCTTTTCGGGAGGAGACCTCCCCAAGGCCAAGGAACAGGCCGAGACCGCAGGGATGCAAATCGCAAGAGGTTTATTGAGTAGACACAGGTACCTGTGGGCAGCAAGATCTCTCGGAAGATTTGCGCACCTGCCAACTGGAGGGCGGGCTTTTCATAGGGAAGAGCAAAAAGCAAATTTACAGAAGCAAAAGCGTGGTTATCGATCGACCGGAATGAGGCGGGGGCATGAATGGTTTCCCCTCTTAGCATGGGTGAAAATCCATAATAATCAGCAAACTACTAGGGAAATATTCATAAAAACCCTGGAGTTCTTTAAAGAAAAATAATTTGATTAGGAAAAACAATTAGGTTTGCATAAAAAAAAATTAAACCCAAGATACAAATGGTGAGAATTACAAAAAAATAAATAAATAAATAAGTCTTTCAAGCAAGCTGGACTGGGACTGATGGAGCACGTGATCAAACAGGACTCTCTGAACCTATAGGACAAGGAGGGCTGACTGAGAAGCCAAGGATAATGGCACTGGGTTTTGATCCTACTGCATTTACTGGCTTTATGGGAGCCTAGTCTTTGTGAGATGCTCACCTTCCTAGACCAGGATGGAGTGGGGAGGACCTTGGACTTCCCACAGGGCAGGGAACCCTGACTGCTCTTTGGACTGGATAGGGAGGGGGAGGGAATGGGGAGAGGGGGAGGGGAATGGGGAGAGAGGGAGGGGAATGGGAAGAGGGAAGGAGGTGGAAATTTTTAATTAAAAATTAATAAATAAATAAGAAAAAAGAAAATGACTAGAATTAATGCATAGTTGAACTGTTGCTTAAATCATAGCTATTGAGATATGATTTAAATGTTTCATTGTAGAAGAGCTCAGGGACTTCTGCACTCATCACTTCTCTTTGAAATTGGTTCAGTCTCCTCTGTGGTGGGACAGAAACCTTAGAGCATGGTGATTTGCTGATTGTTCAGAGTATTTGGTTTCTGTAGAGTTTACTATCCTTATTTTGTTATTCCTTTTTGTTTAACTAACTGGGAATCTTGCTTGATTTTAAAAGCATGAAATAAGAAATTCCAAGCAGTTGTGTCATCTCTTGACTGTTTTACCTACATTACCTTTATTTTAACATAATTGCACCATTATATTTTTCATCTGAGTTTTTCCAAAATGTCTTCCTATCTCTCCACCTATATTTCTATGATTCAAAGCAGAATCAACTCTTACCTGGATGACTACCATAATATATTACTGCGTCGTCCATCTTCCACTATCACCTCCCCCACCCAGAAGCTGGAGAAAATTATTATTACTAAAGCATAAATCAAACTTTGTCATTCTAACATAATTTCTGCAATGGCCTCCCATTGCAGCTCTTTGCCATAATCTGCCAAGTCCTCCAATGCCTGTATATTTGCTTACTGACACTTTATTAAATCTCATTCCACTTGAGTTCAATTATTTTCTTCTTGCGAATACTGGCTTAATTTCTCTTCTGTAAACTTGCCAATATCCTTCACACCTCGGAGCCTTGGCATTTTCTGTACATTTAGCATAGAATACTTTCCTCTAGTCTCTTTTTGGAGGTTTTTATTTGAATATCCCTGAATATTTCCCTAAATATTCTATTGAAGCTAAGGACACTACTTTACCATGAATCACCTCATCCCTCTCAGCTACTCAGTTGATGAGAGTTAATTGCAGACAGCAATGCATTTGTTTCTGTTTTTCTATTTGCTGTATTTCAAGTATTTACAAAATGTAGCACAGAGAAGAAACTAGATCAAAATTTGTTGAATTGGGAGTGAATAGTTTACACACTGGTCATATTTGGAATACCAATAATGAGGATTAAATAAAAATATTTTTATATTTCTTGAAGAAAAAGACATCTAGAATTTGTCATTGACATGTTTAAATATTGAAAACTATAAGGAATGTTATGGACTTAGATAAATCTTTTAAAATAAACTATTCTTGAAAAATATTATTCATCCCAAAAGCAAATTCCTTGATGGAAGAACTTAAGCTCTTCTCTATTTAGAAAGAGGTAGTGAAAAATCAAAAAAAAAAAAAAAGAAAGAGGTAGTGAATGCCTATAAAATATGCATATGTAAATTATGTCAGTGCTAAGTGAAAGTTACAGAGCTAAATGCCATGGAAATTTAACTAGCATGGAAACAGTAAAAGATGAGGTTAAAATTGATCTCAGAGGATGGGAAATAGTCAAAAATCTTTTTTTTTTAAAAAAAATGACTTTTTGTTGTTGTTCTTTAACGGTGCAATTGGGTTAAAGCCACTGAATCTTTGTATATATACTAAACTCTCCTAAAGTGAACACTCACCTCTGATGTGAGGTGTTTTGGTAAACTTCAGAAAGACTTGTAGCCTCACTGGGGTACAATATCAAATGTGAAGCAGATAACTTGCTGTAGAGTACACACGTAGTGGTCTCAAAGAAATCCAAACTCTTAAGGTGCCTCATTCACTAGGCAAATAGTACCTTTACAGTTGTGAGATTATGATTAATTAGCAATATAAATTCTACATCTAAAATTACAATTAGTACTTACTTAGCAAAAGCATCCCACATAGAAAAACAATTGTGAAAAAGAGATAAATGGAATATATTCCCTTTTTTTTCTAAAGGAAAGATAAGAGCCTTATATGGTAGAAGCTCATTAATAACTGACTTTGGAGGATTGCTAGTGAGTTCAAGAGTTATAGGCGTCTGGATAAGTGAAGAGGGAATTCCCCATGATATTAGTGAGGAACACTTCACTACAATGTGGGAACAGGTGAACTGTCAACAAACACTTTCTACACTATATATCTTTCATGTGGAGAGCTGCACATTTAACAGAGCAACAGCTGTCACTGCTGAACGATTAGTCAATACTGGTGAGCTGACATAGAAGAACTGCTGAACTGAAGCTTTTCTATCCCTCTTGCATTTACAAATAAAATGCTCATTATTTGAATAAAGCCTGTTGACTTAACCAGAAAGTATCAGAGTCCTATTTAACTGACATTTGGAGAAAATGAGATTTTCTTCTGGCCATTACTTCTTATCGCTAATAATATCAGATTTGTGGGTTAAGGCTGGTGGAGGATTCTTTTTTAAAGCATCTCTTTCCATCTGTCTAACTAAGCCTCACACCCCCCCACACACATACCTGTTTAAGCCTATGTGCAATTCCTAAATGGTCCTCATTGAGGCCATGAGGACTTTCTATTTATAGACCTATTCTGACGCTCAGTTATTGTTTTTGAGCTCCATCTATGTTATTTACAAGTGCAAATATTCTTCTAGAGAATTGCTACTAATGTTGAGCCATGGGGTTTAAAAAAAATAATCCCAAGTGATAGAACTTTTCAAACACATTCAATTTGTCAATTAAGTTTCACTTGTCATCATTTCAACTCAGCAGACACATTGCAATGGTTAATTGTGTTTGGAGAGGCAGAGGAAAGACCAAACAGTCACAAGAAACATATAAGGGAAGATACTTTTTTATTATTAAACGTGAATTTTGAGAGTCTGAATACCAAATATGATTTAAAACCTACTTGCCACGTCCCACTAGGATGAATGTAAATATTTCTAAAGCTTTTTCATAAATAACCATAGTTAACATTCTTTTACAGCATATGGCACTTTAAAGCACTTTATAATTCACACCTATGCTACTTAAGTTAATAGCTGACATTTTCTCTACATAAAGCATAATGGATGCCTGAGCGTTGCTGTGAACTGGGTAAGGCAGGAAGATCACTAAACATGTAGTTCACTGCTATTATTCCAAGATCACAACCATTGACTACACTTTGTTGTAGTTTTAGTTTTCAAAAAGTCTTCATTATTAACCCTGACCCAAAAGGTTTCAGCACAGTAACAAACCTCCTCTCAAGTAAAGCCACATCAAGACAAATTGCTTGACTTGAATGTTCAGCAAGGTAAAAATGAGAGTTTGTGTTTTCTCTCTTTCAGAATAAGAATTTGAGTTCTCTCTTCTTCGGTGTACAATTTTTGTTCTTACTCATGTTTCAATGCATTCCAGTCCACTGCTAACTCTGAAAAATCCAAGGGTGCTTTTATGGGAAGGATATGCTCAACTGTCAATTTATGTATGCCATAAAGTCAGGAAGGTATCCTACAGAGGACACCATTTATCTTCATTTTTCAGGCTCACAATAAGTACAATACTATATTTCCTTCAGCAAGCCCAGAGATGCTAGGCTAGCCATCAGTATTTTAAAATAAACCAAGAACTTTGGATAAACACTTTTAAGAATGAACAACTAATCAACTAGTATGCTATTACTCAAGAGTTGTTATTGAAATAGAAAAGTTTAATAAACCCACACATTTCAGAAGACCAGAATTATTTTAGCTAAAAGGCAAGAAATGTGAAATAAACCTGATTGTTTAAAGCATAACTCATGGGGAAAAAGTGATTTAAAGATATTTTAATTATTTTTTTTTCATTATTTTGAGATTATAATTACATCATTTCTCCTTTCCTTTTCTTTTGCCCAAACTATCCAAACTATACAGCCTTGTTCTTTTTAAAAGGCATGACCTCTTTCTTCATTAACTGTTTTTATACACACATATGGATGTGTATATAGATATATTATGTATGTATTCCTAAATGCATAGCTAAATCAGAAAAGTTTAGTTGATTAGTCTTTCGACTTTACAGTACACCTGCTTGTATTTCAAGAAAATAAAATCACCTGATATAAAAAACTGTAAAATTAATTGTAAATACAAGAACTGAGCTTCAGAGGTGAGGTTTGTCACCCATTATATTACATCTACGATCTTTGTTGGTTAAAGTTGCCAGTGAGAAAAGTATGTTTATTTGACACTCTGTTTTCTTATATGAACTCCACACAAACTCCAACATTGTTCTTGCATTGAAAAAGCATAGCTTGCTATGGTGTTGAAGATGAAGCTAATAGTCCTCCGAGTAGGCAATGTGCAGGCAAGAATAAGTAAACTATAAGACAGTGACACTTTAAGTATCAGAGCTTCCTCACCCTAACAATTGGCCCTTCCACAGAAAACCGATTGGGAATTCTGCTTTGTTTTTCTTTGTGTGGATTGAATTTCTCCACTTCCCAGTCTGTAGGTGGCTGGGCAGAAAGAAGAAGTTTCAGAGTTGGAAGAAAACTGAGATTATGTCTAAAGCCTAACACATGTTATTTTTCTATTTCTTAGACCTTGAAAATGAGGTGCTCTATAAGACTTTTTAAATTTTGTTTAAAAGAAAAAATTTAATTAAAATAGCTTTTAAATAAAAGATATTATTTTATGTGCATGGGTGTTCCTTTGCATGTGTGTCTTTGTACCATATTCATGAAATTCCTGTGGAGGTCAGAAGGAGGAATTGGATCCCCTGGGACTTGAGTTTTAGATGTTTGTGGGTTCTGTTTGTGGCTACAGTGTGGGTTCTGGGATCAAATTTGGATCATCTGCAAGATTTGGAAATATCCCTAACTATGAAGACATTTTAAAATTTCAATATTCTTACTTGTTTTAGAAAAAAGGTTTTACATTGTAGTTGACCATAATTTTCCAATATATCAAACATCAAATTATAATTCTTTTGTGAAAATCATTAGGAAGACATTCTCTTGGAAAACCTTTCAGAGAAAGTAGCATTAGAAAGCAATGGTTAGGCTGCGTGGTGTTGGCACCACCCTTTAATCCCAGCACTCAGGAGGCAGAGGCAGGTGGATCTCTGTGAGTTCAAGGCCAGCCTGGTCTACAAGAGCTAGTTCCAGGACAAGCTCCAAAGCAACATAGAAACCCTGTCTTGAAAAACCAAAGCAAACCAAACCAAACCAAAACAAATCAATGGGTAACATCAGTGAAGTTTTGGAAATGCCCTGTATCTATTCAGAGCATGCAAATAAGCATATATAAGCAGGAGGAAGGTGGGGTCATGCACCCCCATCTTTTTCTAGTTAGGTACATCTTGACAATGAAGGCAATCAAGAGAACTATGGTTGTATCTTGTTCAGTGTATCTCTTTTTTTTTTTTTTTGGTTTTTCAAGACAGGGTTTCTCTGTGGTTTTGGAGCCTGTCCTGGAACTAGCTCTTGTAGACCAGGCTGGTCTCGAACTCACAGAGATCTGCCTGCCTCTGCCTCCAGAGTGCTGGGATTAAAGGCATGCGCCACCACCGCTCAGCTCAGTGTATCTCTTGATGATTGCAATGCTCCATTTTGGTTAGACACCCTTGAAGCTGCAGGTGGACTCCTCCTGACGTGTAAGAAACTAACGCACCAGTGGACTTTCCCAGTGACTATACATGTCACCAGTGAGAATACTGACAAGCAGGGAAGGAAATACTGTGGGAACATCTTGGCCCTGGAATAATTTCCATAATTGTAAATCGGAGAGAACTTCTATAAAAGAACTTTTCTGTTGAATCAAACTTAATCCTTTGAAACATGAATATTTGAAGACTTTTCACACACCCAGACTTATGTGCTCTTCAGAATGTAAACAATCAATAAGCCCTCACAGCACCCAAGGAGGATGTGAGAACAGCGTGATTGATTACTTAATCTTCTAAAACATACACTATTGTTGTCATATTTAATGTATGAAATCTTTACACTATTGTGAGTCATTTCCAATGGTCAAAATCATTTACCCACAATTCATTTCTGGGTAAAATGGCAAGAGTTTCGGATGATCATTAAAGCACTGGCTGGTGGGATTCATGGTTGTCCAAAGGTAATCATGGCCCAGTGGTAGCAGAAGAACTTCATTGTACCTTCTGTCTCCTCGATGTGTGTGTGTGGGGGGGTGATTATTTAATGATACCCATGTACTCCACCATTGTGCCTTTTTGTTTAATTAGCTGCTGCATGAAATGTAGTTCTGTTTGGATCAACTTTATGTCTACTATAATTGCCCTGAATTGTAGTTCTGAGATGAAAAAAAAAAGTGGCTCAAATAACTACATATATTTTGTTTGATTAATCATGAAAAAAAATCATTAAGGGATTAAAGGGAAACTATTTTACTCCTACTGATCATGTTCAGCAATTTGAAATTATTTTATGATCCTAATCAATGTAATTAATGAGAATGGCTGTTAATTAGTTACACTAGCAGGTGGGCCATGTAAAATGTATTCACTTAATCATACCAAAGAGCAACATGTGATTAAGGGCTCCTGTGCTAATTTTGCTTGCTACAGAGAAAGGAAATTCCTGTCCAGCTCATGCTGCATGTTCTTTAACAACACCTCACTCCCTTCTTGAGGCACTTCTGCTTCCAAGCCCTTTTGTAAAGTCTTTCTTAGGGCAACGCACAAAACCAGCAGAGTGTGAGATTGTAAATGCAAGGAAGGAATGCACAGTTGCAAAGCTCTGCTTTCTGTTTGAAGACCCTGCAAGCAAAAGTTTCTGATAAACTCCAGGGAAGCCTTGACCACTTCAAATTGACTGTGGTGTCACCTCGGAAAGTAAGGAAACTCATTCACTCTCCCCTGCCCCATTTGGTGGTATATTCATTTCTCTAGAGAATCCTGCTCTGGAAATCTCAGGATAGCTCCTGATGATACACAGGCAGGAAGACAATGTGATCTACCAAATGATTCATTAATAATGCTCACCTTTTGTCAGGGAATATTTTGTGCTGTAACAAGATACCACATTCCCAAAGGAGTTACTTGTGCATACAGTAGACTCTACAAATTTTGATCATGCAACAATATAAATGGAGGAGAAATAATAAAAGAACTGTTTCAATTGTCTCCTAACTAAACATCTCAATTAAGCGACTATAAGTAACTCTTAATAAAATTTCCCTAAGTACTTGGAATTCATTAAATTCTAACTAGTATTTAAGATCCGTACCAATATTCCACATATCACTAGTTGGCCTAACATAGGGAATTGAACTACTAAGGAATGAGGCTCATGTAAAAATTCGGGGAAAATCCTGATTTCCATAGAAAGGAAGAGATAGGAATATAGTTGTCCCACTGTATGCTTTTTGTAGGCTAAATCTTGAGTATCTATTGTATTTGGGTTAGCTTTATTGGATTTACAAGCAATTAAGAAGAGAGACCTGACTTGATGAAGGGGTCTTTGTGCAATTTTCCAGACTTCTAGGTTATATACTCTCTCTACAGTACATGATGAAGAGACCTGCTGAGAAGATGGTCAAGTACAGGGAAGTTGAGCCTGGAAGTGCACTGTAGCTGTTTCTTTGGTGTTAGATTACTTTCCTTGCAACATTCAACTTCTGATGAAGACTCTACTTCTCTTTGAGTTGCCTTCATTTTGCAACTATTACCTGAATAGAAAGAGCTTCTAATGTTACTTTGTTCATTTCATTTTCCATTTCTAGGGAGTTTAATTACGGTATTTGCAAAAGGGGACAGTAGATTCTTGAGGTATTCTCAAACTGACTTCTACACATGATGATTCTGACAATTAGCTACAAAAGTTTCTTTAAGGCAAACATGAAAATGAAATCCAATTGATCTACAATCGTTGTTTAATTTGATTCTTTTGAGCATTTGATACCATTTATCTAACAGGACTGATTTTTTAGGTTCAGGTGTTGTTTGTTATTTGTAGAAGATGGGTAATATTCTCAATATTCTTGCTTTCTTCTTTCATTATCACATGTTGAGATATTTTCTATCCTTTTGTCTTCCAGAAACACATCAAAATTAAGCTCATTTAATATATTTTTTACATTTGACCAAGTCATTTACTCAACTACAATTTTTTTTCTTTCCTTAGAAAATACTTGGTTTTAATCGTCATACTTGGCTTTTATTATTTGGGGGGTGGTTATTTTTCATCATCACCAATGCAAATGCAAACTGTCAGTTTTATTTGTTTGTTTTTTTTTTTTTTTTTTTTTTTTTTTTTTTTTTTTTTTTGGTTTTTCGAGACAGGGTTTCTCTGTGGTTTTGGAGCCTGTCCTGGAACTAGCTCTTGTAGACCAGGCTGGTCTCGAACTCACAGAGATCCGCCTGCCTCTGCCTCCCGAGTGCTGGGATTAAAGGCGTGTGCCACCACCGCCCGGCTCCAAACTGTCAGTTTTATGAAAATTCTAAAAGCATTCATTAACATCAGCTTTCAGCTCTGCCTTTTTTATAAGTTTTATTCAGAACTCTCTGAATGGTGTGGGAAGTCCTTCTGTCTATGTGTTACTTTTATTGATTAATGAATAAAGAAACTGTTCTGGACCTATAGCACGGCAGAACTCAAGTAGGCAGGGGAGACGGAACTGAATGCTGGGAGGAAGAAGGCAGAGTCAGAGGAAAATGCCATGGAGCCACCAGGAACAGATATGCTGAAACTTTGCTGGTAGGCCACGACCTCGTGGTGATCCTCAGATTACTAGAAATGGGTTAAATTAAGATATAAGAGCTAGCCAGTAAGAAGCTAGAGCTAATGGGCCAAGCAGTATTTAAAATAGTATAGTTTCTGTGTTTGGGTCTAAGCTAGCCAGGCAGCCAGGAACCAACAAGTGGTCCTTCTTACTATATCTGACCTTCTTCAATCTCAATTGTCTGTCCATTAACATTTTCCTGCAGGTTTCTGTCAACTTCTCTCCTTTGGTAGAAATTCTGTAGCCTACAGACACACCATCTTTCTTTCTTGACTCATTCCTTTACTTTGGGGAAGAGATACATTCTATTGTAGCTTATTGTGGAAGGATTATTTTGAGAAAGAATTGGGAGTTCCTGAATGTTTGAAATTATACACACACACACACACACACACACACACATTTGGCTTTTTGAGACAAGATTTCTCTGTCCGTCCAAGACAGGCTTTGTAGACCATACTGGACTCAAACTCACAGAGTATGCCTGTTTCTGCCTCCCAAATTCTGGGATTAAAGACATGCACCACCACTGCCCAACTTGAAAATAATTTATTCTTCCAACTTGATTTAGAAGTTAGTTTCTTTCAGTCACTACATAGTTTCTAGTATTGCCAGTAATTCTAAAACAATTACTTTTTCAATGCTGCCTGTTCTCTCCTTCCTTTCTTATTTTCTTTCCTGGAAGCTTGAAGAATTTCCACTTTATTCATTTTTTTTCTTATATCTCACCAAGATTGCAGGCTACATTCTGGGGAAAGAAAACCAATGGTATGTACCCTTACCTAGGCACATATCCATGTGCTCACTTATCCTCACTGTTTCCATGGAAAAATCTCACAACAGTTTATTTCACACTCTCCAGAGAATTAAGGCCTAAGAAGAGTCTCACAAGAGTCAGTGAATAGTGTATGAAGGACGAAAAGCAGCTATATTTAGAGTCTCTTCATTTCCACTTACAGACATATCTGTTACAATGAATTATCAAACTTCTTTATATTCCACCACAAAAGACACAAAATAGTCAAAGTCATCTAGAGCAAAATAAACAATTGGGGGTGGGGAGTATCAAAATACCTGATTTCAAATCACACTATAGGGACATAATACAAAAGACATCTTTTTACTGGCACGAAAACAAACATGTAAACAAATCAATAGACTATAACTAATACACAATGTTACACTCCATTTGCATTTGGCAAAGTGTTAAATTATATTGAAGAAAAGACAGTCTTTTCAATATACAGTGATAAACAAATAAGATTTCCGTATGTAGAAAAATGAAATTAGAGCTATATCTCTCACCTCTAGAAAACTCAATTAAAATGGATCAAAGAGAAACCTCAATGTAAAGAGTTAATATCTGAAACCATTAGAGGAAAGCATGAGGCCAATATCTCAAGACACAGCATGTTTGAATTCTGAACTATTATTTTGTCTTTCACTGATACCCTAGATTTCTTGTCTGTAACATGAAATAAACTAATAATATATTAGTTATAAAAAGTATCAAATTTGAAAATTATAGGAATTCTTCCCTAAAGACAGTTATTTGACCACTACAGGACCTTTCTGCTTTAAAGAAATTATAACTTGTCAGAAATAACTAGAAATAAAGATGTCAAGTTTCAGCTCTGGTGTTGCCAAGCTTTCAAGAATTCATGGGGAGGTCATTTTTATTTTTCATTTTTCTCTTTATAATTCTTTTTCTTTCCTTCTTTCTTTTTTATTTAAATTTATTTTTTTAAAAACCTATCTTTTCTCATTTTATCTGTCAAATACATTTCCTACTCTTTCCCCTCCTCCTATTCCCTCCACTTTAACTCCCTCCTATCCATGATTCCACTCCCCATCCACTCCTCGGAGAAGATAAGGTTTCCCATGCGCAGTCAACGAAATCTACACATTGCTTTGAAGGAATACCAGGGTTCTTCCCACTATATCTAGGCTGAACAAGGTATTTCTCCTGAGATAATGGGTTCCAAAAAGCCAGAACAAGCAGTAGGGATAATTCCTGGTCTCACCGCCAGTGGCCCCATAGTCTGTCCTAGTCATCCACTATCACCCACATTCAGAGGGCCTACTTTGTTTCTATGTTGATTCCATCACTGTCAGGCCTGAGTTGGATGGCTTCCATTAGTTCAATTAAATGGTTTCAGTGGGTATCCCCATCATGGTCTTGACCACTCTTCAACTGTACTTCGAGAGTGGATGTAGATTCTATGATGATATTTAAGGTAGTCATCAATCTGACTAAAGGGCAAGTCCAGTTCAGGCACCCTCTCCACTATTGCTTAGAGTCTTAGCTGAGGTCATCCTTATTAATTCCTGGGAATTTCTCTAGTGCCAGGTTTCTTCCTAGCCCCATAATGGCTCCCTCAATCAAGATATCTCTTTCCTTGTTCTCTGTCTCTGTCCTTTCTCCATCTTGACCACTCTGTTTACTCTTTCTTCTCCTTTCCCCTTTTCCCATCATTCTTCCCTTCCACCTTCCCTTTTTTCTGCACTCCCATGTTCCCAATTTTCTCAGAAGATTTTGTCTCTTTCCCCTTCCCAGGGGCATTTATATATGTTTTTCCTAGGGTTTGTCTTGTTACTTAGCTTCTCTGGGGTCGTGGACGATAGGCTCCTTATCCTTTGCTTTACAGCTAGTATTTACCTATGAGTGGTTACATATCATGCTCATCATTCTGGGTCTGGGTTACCTCACTCAGAATGGTTTCTTCTAATTCCATACATTTGCATACAAATTTCAAGATGTCATTGTTTTTTTTTTACCCCTGAGTAATACTCCATTGTGTAAATGTAAATTTTCTTTATCCATTCGGACATCCAGGTTGCTTCCAGGTTCTGGATATTACAAATAATGTTGCTATGAACATAGCTGAACAAATGTCCTTGTAGTATGGTTGCACATCCTTTGGGTATATACCCAAGAGTAATATTGCTGGGTCTTGTGGTAGGTTGATTCCCATTTTTCTGAGAAACTGACATACTTATTTCCAGAGTGGTTGTACAAGTTTGCATTCCCACTGACAATAGAGGAGTGTTCCCCTTACTCTGCATCTTCTCCAGAATGTTATTATTGGTGTTTTTTAGTTTAGCAATTCTGACTGGTATAAGATGGTATTTCAAAGTCATTTTGATTTGCATTTTCCTGATAGCTAAGGATGTTGAACATTTCCTTAAGTGTCTTTCAGCTATGAGATTCTTGTGTTCAGAATTCACTGTTTAGATCTATACCCCATTTTATTGGATTATTTGATATTTTGATGTCTAATTTCCTGAGTTCTTTATATATTTTGGAGATGAGTCCTCTGTCTGATGTGGGGGTGATAAAGATCTTTTCCCATTCAGTAGGCTGCCTTTTGTCTTATTGACTGTGTCCTTTGGTTTTCAGAAGCTTCTCAGTTTCAGGAGGTCCCATTAATTCATTGTTGCTTTCAGTGTAAATGCTACTTGGGTTATATTTAGGAAGTGCTTTCCTGCACCTACGCATTGAAGGCTGCTTTCCACTTTCATTCTATCAGGTTCAGGGTGGTAGGTTTTATATTGAGGTCATTAATTCTTTTGGACTTGAGTTTTGTGCATGAGGATAGGTATGGATCTATTTGTATTCTTATATGTGCTGACATCCAGCTATGCCAGCATCATTTGTTGAAAATGCTTTCCTTTTTCCATTGTATAATTTTAGCTCCTTTGTCAAAAATCAGGTGTTCATAGGTGTGTGGATTAATATCTGGGTCTTTGACTTAATTCCATTGGTCAACCTGTCTGTTTTTATGCAAGTACCAAGCTGTTTTCATTACGGTAGCTCTATAATAGAGTTTGATGTCAAGGATGGTTATAGCTCCAGAAGTTCCTTTATTGGACAGTATTGTTTTAGCTATCCTGGGTTTTATGTTTTTCCATACAAAGTCGAACATTGTTCTTTTGAGGTCTGTGAAGAATTCTTCTGGTATTTTTATGGGGATTGCATTGAATCTGGAAATTGGTTTTGGCAGAATTTCCATTTTTATTGTGTTGATCCTACCTATCCAAGAGCATGGGGGATCTTTCCATTTTCTGATATCTTCTTCAATTTCTTTCTTAAAAGACATAAAGTTCTTGTTGAACAGTTCTTTCTCTTGTTTGGTTAATATTATTACAAGATATTTTATGTTATTTGTGGATATTATGAATGATGATGTTTCTCTCATTTCTTTCTCAGCTTATTTATTATTTGTATATAGAAGGGCTACTGATTTTTTGAGTTGATCTTGTATCTGTCACATTACTGAAGGTGTTTATCAGTGGTACGAATTCCCTGGCAGAATTCTTGGTGTCATTTATGTATGCTATCATATCATCTGTAAACAGTGAAAGTTTGACTTCTTCCTTTCCAATTTTTATCTCCTGATCTCCTGTTGTTGTCTTATTCTCTAGATGAAACTTCACTAACTATGTTTAATATATATGGGAAAAGTGAACACTTTCCTGATTTTAGTAGAATCTCTTTGAGTATCTCTCTATTTAATTTGATGTCGACTTGCTGTATATTGATTTTATTATGTTTAGATATACCTGATCTCCCCAAGACCTTTATTATGAAGAGATGTTGGATTCTGTCAAATGCTTTTTTCAGCATCTAATGAGATGATCATATGGTCTTTTCTTTAAGTTTGTTTATATAGTGGATTATAGTGATACATTTTCATATGTTGAACCATCTATGCATCTCTGGAATGAAACCAATTTGATCATGGTAGATGATATTTTTTATGTGTTCTTGGATTTGATTCACCAGTATTCTATTGAGAATTTTTGCATCAATGTACACAAGAGAGAATGGTCTATAATTCTCTTTCTTGGTTGCATCTTTGTGTGGTTTCAGAATCAGGATTAACTGTAGTCTCATAGAAAATGTTTGGAAATGTTCCTTCTCTTTCTATTATGTGGAACAATTAGAGGAGAATAAGTATTAGCTCTTCTTTGAAGTTCTAGTAGAATTCTTCCCTAAAACCATTAGGCCCTGGGCTGTTTTGATTGGGATATTCTTTATAACAGCTTGTATTTTTTGTAGGCTTATTTAATTTGTTCACCTGGTCTTGATTTAATTTTGGTATTTGGTACCTATCCAAAAAATTGTCCGTTTCTTTTACTTTTTTTCAATTTTGTGAAGTACAGGGTTTTGTAGTATGGGGAGTTCATTTTTGTTAACAGCCTACATTTCTCTGAAGGATTGGTAAGCAATCACTTTCAAGCACTGTGGGGCAACCTGTACTGATGATATAAATTATTTAGGATTATGAGTTTCTAAGTAAGAAGTAATAAAAAAGGAGGTTGGGCAGAAAGGCAAAGCAAAAGCAAAAACAAAACATGGATATTTCTTAGAGAATGAGATGCCCATAAGAGGAGAAATGTTGCTTTAACCTAAAAAGGTTTTAGCGAGAAAGCAGAAAGGATCCTAACTAACTGTGCTTGAGAATGTATGGAATTGAGACCAAGGTTACAGAGTTGATTTTCCATGAGGCATCTGTGAGAGCTCTATTTCAGGGCCACATACCAATATCTGTTGCCATTCACCTTCTTCTCGAGATTCTCACAGGTAGGCCAATAACACAAGAAAGCATAAGTCACATCATTAAAGATCAATCCCTGAGGACAACCAGCAATGTCAGGACCAGAGAATTTCAAAGATCATGGATTTTGTGAAAATAAAACTGAGATTTTATGCTCTGTAAATGAAAGTTCTTGTTAAAATTTGTCATGAGAAAAATCCTGTTTCTTATTAGCAGGATGTGGACTTAACATACTTCCTATCCATGGTCTAGAGAAAAATGATCATGTTTAAAACATAGAAAAAAAATGAAATGGACAACAGGGGATAACATGGTGGTGGTGGGGAATGTTAATCCGTAAGCTACGAATTTCTTACATAGTAAACCAGAGTCTGTTTCCATGAATCACATCTAGCACCCATGGATTTGGGCCAATTGATTCTCACATGTGAAACCTGTTCTAGAAATCTGTCTGCAAAACGAGAAACTATAGACAGCACCTATTAGCTTTTTCAAATAAAAGACAATTGGCATTGTGTAGCTTCTGAGCACATTTTCATAATCATTCTGATCATGGGTTCATAGCAGCTGCTCAATTGATGCTGCTAGACAGGGAATAAAGAGAGATGCCAGGAGTGCCCTCAGATCTGACATAACGAGGCAAACATCAGTCATTTGGCTAAAAAGCTCATAAAGGCTCCATCAGCTGTGACACAGGATCTGTCTTAGGCAAAGCTAATGAGGAAATGTGGCATTGCAAGCAATTCCCTTCAGCAGGAACAAGTGTGAGAGCTGCATTTTCAGAAAAAAAAAAACTAAAGAAGGAGGAGGAGGAAGAGAAGGAGACAGAGAGCTGAAAACTGCACATACTCTGGCTATGATGAGAAATGATACATACATGTTTTGAAACAATTGTTTGAAAGAAAACATTTCTGTAAGTGTTCTTTATTTGCTAAATGCTCAAGAGTACGTAAAATTAGTACTTCAAAGTGGTCACTTCTATAGAAACCAACACTACACACAGTGTAATCTTCTCAGAAAAGGAAACTATTTTGTTAATGGTGCAATAAATCCAGTGCACGCCATGATAGACCTGATCATGGCTGGAAGACATTAAATAAAGGACTGAGATGGATAATATAAAAGCTACAAGAGTAGCAACAAATACATGTTTTTTTGTTTTGTTTTTTTTGTTTTTGTTTTTCCAAGACAGGGTTTCTCTGTGTAACAGCCCTAGCTGTCCTGAAACTAGCTCTTTTAGACTAGGTTGGACTCGAACTCACAGAGGTTTTCCTACCTCTGCTTCCGGATTCCTAGGATTAAAAGCATGTGCCACCACCACCATGCTGTTTTTTTTTTTTTAATTTAAAGGACTTTTACAGTACTTCATTTGGTCCTTATTGACAAAGACAGTGAAAAAAAATATTAGTTTCATTACACAGAGAGGAAAGAGAGAGGGAGCGATGGAAGGAGAGAAAGAAAGGAAATGTGAAATAGACATTAAGACAGATATTTTGCAGCATAATTCATTTAAGCCCTACAATAAACAGTTGTGGAATAAGCTTGCCAGCCAGGTTTCTTATTTTTAGAATTTTAGCTATGCACAAGATAGAGAGGTAGACCAAAGGAATGCTTTAGTGGGACCCTTTGCACATTTTTTCTTTAGACACAAAAGAAGGGCTAAATACACAGTGATGGGTTCTGTTGTTGTTGCTTTGTTTTTTTTTTTCTAATAACTACTAGCTGCATTTGCTCTTCAGATGCCAGGAAAATCCAAGAGCAGATCTGTCTTTCTCAGTGTCAGCTCTGTTCTCTCTGGAAGATAGTATATTTCAATGTCATTACAACTGCAGGTTTGGGGGCAATGATGAGCAGATACCCATACTAATAGGGAATTCAATTCATGCTCTATAAGTGCGTCTTAGCCTGGTAACTGCTGTGTGATAGCCTTGACATTTAATCCATTGAGAAACAAGGCTTTGGTTTTGCTGAAAGATAAGTTACACTGTTGTGGCATTTGACTGTGTCATCAACTTCCCTGTCTAAGTAGGTTTTCTTTCTAATGTAGCCTTTGCAGTTTACAGTCACATAAATTAAGAGCTATTGAACAGGAAGATTTTTGCTCCCCACATCATCTCCCTTACAGCTGTACTATTTATACTGGTGTTTTTTCACAGTTTACTTTTCTGCAAGGTATTTGGGGGTAACAAGATTGCTATTTAGTACAATATATTAGGCTGGTATAACAGTGCCTACTTTCTAAGGAGCTGGGAGAATTTTCCTGAGAAAGAAATGCATAGTCCAGAGGCATTTGGGTGACATAATAAATGGTAAACTATTACAGGGCTCTGCTAACCCACCAGGTAGCAGTTGCACAGAATACACAGTGACACACGCAGTGAGGACTACATATTTTCACATGAATAACATGCCAACATGCAAATAAGTAAGATCTCCTTTCAAAATTTCAGCTTTCAGGCAAGTTTTCAAGGCAGGTGTTTATGTGTTTTCTTCAAACTGTCAAAGAAGAACCGTCAGCATTCTTGGTTTCTTGCACCATTCCTGGAGTTCAAGATTCAGTTTTCAAGCTCTGCATAGAATAGCCTTCGTGTTATGGATATTAATGAAGAGATGCTTTCATGCCAGCTTCCACTCTATTAGAGTGCAAAAGGTACAGTCTGTTTGGAGCAGCCTTTAATTTTATATAATAATAATTAACCCTGTCAGAATTAACATTCATGATTTCAATGACAACAAATTTAAAAAATAACATCAACACAGCTAAATAACTCTCAGTACCTCCATGCTCCATCACACTTATGTTGAAAGATACAAATTCTGAATCTGTCACACTGACTGCCTAATTACTACAATAAGAGACCATCCAGGCTAGGTATGATGGGGTATCTTTCCAACTCCCACCACCTGCGATGAATGCCAACCTAGTTCAGCTCCTTACTGACCACAGTCCATATAGAACCAAGTGGCCTAATGAAAGCACTATTGCTAATAACACATGGGTTCTATCATGAAAATTAGGTTGGGAACTACCTTTTGAGGGAAACACAAACTCATTTAAAATATCAACAACCAACAAGCCCACATGAGACATCTTTTTTTTTTTTAATTTTTGTTGATTATTTTTATTATTATTATTTTGGTATTTTTTCAAGACAGGGAATTGCTGTAGCTTTGAAGCATGTCCTGGAACTAGCTCTTATAGACCAGACTGACCTTGAAATTACAGAGATCTGCCGGCCTCTGACTCCTGAGTGCTGGTATTAAAGGTGTGCACCACCACCACTGGATATGAGACTTCTCCTATATACAAAGTATATATGGGTTCCAGGAAAATATGACATATAAGATACAGAGGATGGATATACATCCTAACATACATGCTGTCTTTGAAAACATGAAAAACAGATATGTTTCCAAGTCAATAAATCTGATTTTAATAGATGTGCATATAACTGGGTGCTCATTTTCAAAGGTATTTAATGCCAGGAAGTTATATGATCTAGTTCACCTATATTTTTATTATACAGCCACATTCCCTTGGATAAGACATAAAGGTAACTTTAGTGTGATTTTTCCTTTTAAGAGTTCGCCTTAAAGTTTTACTACAATATTTTTCCAGATATACTACTCATATGCTCAAGTGGTTATACATTTGTGCGCTTTCTCTAGTAGCAATTAGCCCATCGAAACCATTGTTTTAGAAATCACCTTTTAACTTCCAATTATGAAATTTATAACATATTTTATGCTGGATATTATAAAATCTACAAAGTTGTCTCAGACCCTTTGCTTAATGAAATATTTATATGCTAAAATGCATGCTTTTTCAACATAAGCAATACATTTAAAAGTAATTTCTTATTACACATTGAATTTTTGAGTGGTTGATCCTTTCTGGCTTTGAGATCACTGTGATAAATAAGGTGAATGTATAGATCATCTTGTATATATCCCCTAAAATATGGAAATGTTGGTTATAATATTATAACTGTGTCTTTTATGTAGAAATGATCTCTGCCAGTAGATTGTCTCATCCAGTGAATTACTAACAGAATAATTTTGTAGTGAGGAAGCTTTAGTCCGTAGACAACTGTTAAACACACTGAGCTGTGGTTATACCCACAAGGAATACTCCAACCTTGTTTATTGCTGGGTCTTCAGTAGTGATAATCTGAACTGACACCTGGAAGATTCCAATAAAGAAATGTTTTGTAAAAGAAAACAAACAGGCAAGAAGGAGAGAAGGAAGGAGAAAACAAAGGAAGAGGGGAGAAAGGCTGCATGAAGTGTGTGATCTAGCTCAAGGAAATTACTCTTTCTAAGTCATTTATCCCAATATTTGAGCAGACTGGACAAATAATTTCTAGAATTTTTTTGCCTGCTCTATAAGTCTAAGATTCCATGACTTAAGGTATTTATAATATATATAAGAAAATTACGTTTAGCAATGACATATGTAAAAAGTGTTCATATTGTGGTTATTTATTAGTCCAATATATGTCCCATTTTCCAAACATTGAAGAATTCCTTGTTTCAAATGTGGAACTCTATGGGAGAGATGAATTTGGCATATATTTGCTTAATTTGCAGATTGACAGCTCAAACTCAGAAGTGCTACTATAGGTTTCCTAAAAACATTCCTCAGTCTCAGCCCTCCCATTCCCCCAAGATCCCCCCAATCCTTCCCTTCTGACTTCTCTCTCCCCCCTCCTCCCTTTCCCCAACTACACTCCCACCCCTACCCCAACTCCTATGCTCCCAATTTTTGTCCGGCATTCTTGTCTGCTTTCAATTTCCAGGAGGATTTATATATATTTTTTTCTTTGGGTTCACTTTGTTATTTGGCTTCTCTAAGCTTGTGAACTATAGGCTCAATGTCCTTTGTTTATGGCTAGAGTCCACTAATGAGTGAGTACATACCATATTCATCTTTTTTGGGTTTGGATTATCTCACTCAGGACAGTGTTTTCTATTTCCATCTATTTGCATGCAAAATTCAAGATGCCACTATTTTTTACCGCTGAGTAGTACTCTAATGTGTATATATTCCACACTTTCTTTATCCATTCTTCCATTGAGGGGCATCTAGGTTGTTTCCAGGTTCTGGTTATTACAAATAATGCTGCTATGAACATAGTTGTACAAATGCTTTTATAGTATGATTGGGCATTTCTGGAGCAGGGAAGAAGATATCTACATTAAGGGAGCCATTTTAGGGTTGGCAAGAGACTTGGCTTTAGAGGGGAACCCAGGTGTCCAGAAGGATTTCCCCAGCTTAGGTCCTTGGGCAGCAGAGGAGAGGGTTCCTGAACTGGCCTTGTCTCATAGTCACACTGATGAATATCTTGAATATCATCATAGAATCTTTGCTCGGTGATGGATGGAGATAGAGAGACCCACATCAGAGCACTGGACTGAGTTCCCAAGGTCCAGTTGAAGAGCAGAAGAGCAAGAAGTCAGGACTGCGAGGGGTTGGTCCATCCGCTGAGACAGTGTGCCTGATCTAATGGAAGCTCACCAAATCCAGCTGGACTGGGACTGAATGAACATGTGATCAAACTGGACTCTCTGAATGTGGCTGACAATGGGGAGTGACTGAGGAACCATTGATAAAAGCACTGGGACTTGTTTGTACTGAATGTAATGGCTTTTTGAGACCCTAGTTTATTTGGATGCACAGCTTCCTAGGCCTGGATATAGTGGGGAGGGCCTTCGACTTCCCACAGGGCAGGGTATCCTGCCCTCTCTTAAAACTGGAGGGGGAGGGAGGAGGGTAAGTGGGGAAGAGGGAAAGGAATGGGAGTGGGGGAAGTGGAAATTTTTGAATGGAAAAAAAAAACATTCCTCAGTACTCTAATTCAACATTTGAGTATTATCTTTTCATAATAATATATATTTAGGAGGAAAGGAAAGCTAATAACATGTAAAATACATATACAATATTATTGCTTAAAGCTCTAATTTATACTCAAGAAGTATTTCCTTCATGCTGAGGCTGCGATTATCCTTTTCCAACTTGTTGCTGCTATCACTATTTTTCTCAGTTCCATCAGTAATGTCTCCTAGAAGAAGAGTAGTGATGCTTCATCAAATATCCATAACTGTATAATTCAAAGCTTGTTAATGTATATTTGCAAATTACAAATAAAAGTATTCACTCAAGTGCATAATAACTGAATCCTTACCAAACAGCTTTAAAGAAACAAACAAACTTTTAGGGCTATAAAATTGCTCAGTGGTTAAAAGTGCTTGCCACACAAACCTGGTCACTTGAATTAGATCCTGAGAACCACATAAAGATAAATCAGGATAACAAACCCCACAAAGTTGTCCCCTGAACTCCACATTCATGAAGCAGCACATGCACACACATACAAACACACACAATAATGATATTAGTAATGATAATGATGATGATTATGATGATACTTTTAAAGTCTATTTTCTTGTACCTGAAAACATTCTAAGACCACATGTACTTTATCAACTCAGCTCCTTACACACATACAGAGTTTTAAGTACTAGGATCATTGTACTTGACAACAGTAGTGACAAGGATAGAAAACTGACATTCAGTCATATTCTCTCTTCCTCCAGCCTTAATGTCTCAGTAATATAGGCTCATTTTGTGAACTCACGTAGGCTCCAAAGGACTCTAAAACCCTTAACTATCCATGAATCCTCTCACAGTTTTGCCTGGCTTTTAGTGCTCTTCATTAATAAATTCTCAGAGCCGGCCTGAGCTCCTGGACAGCTATTAATCAAGTAATTTTCTAGTGGACTGGAATATCGACTTTGTTTTTTAACTTTTAAAAGGTTTGACTTTATCATGTACCAATTTGGTTTGTTTCTCCCATTATATCTCCTGAGGTCCTTTAAGGTCAGGGGCCAAATTTCATTCAGCTTTTAAGGTGATTTTTGATTTAGCCCCAGGGGCAAATGACTAGGTCAAGCTAACCTTAGCTCCCTACTTTAGAGCTGGTCAGTAGACATAATAAACTTAAGGCTGGATTATTCAATTATTACATCAGTCATTTCCCTATTTTTCTTTTTCGGATGTTAGTGTTTCATTTAGATTCCATGGTACCATATTTTTAAAAATGTTTCTTAGATACTAATATTTGGGAATAAATTTCAAGTAAAAAATAAAAGTAGCATTTTATTGTATAAAAAGAATACGTTATTTGAGACTCCCTTAATAGAGACTTGCTTAATGAAAATAAGTTTAGATACATATGGACCAATATGAAAGAACTAAGATATATTTTTAAAATAATTTTGACGTTTGAAATTATCTTACAGTTTCTTTTTGTATTATTTTTTTTTTGTTGTTTTTATACTCTAACCAAAGCTTAGCCTCCCTACTCTCTTCCCAGTCCTCTCCACCTTCTCTATTCCAGCCACCTACCCACTTCGCTTTTAAAAAGAAAAAAAAAACAGAGAGAAAAATCATGGGCAAAAAATACTAAATCTTTAATGAAATTCAAACAGAAATAAATTGGACTAAACTACCATAATTAAATTGGAGTGTATGGGAAAACGGGACTAAGTAGTAACCCAGGTGTTGCCATGCTACATTTCTAAAGTGAATGTCCTTAGGCTAAAGAAAAAACAGAATTTAGCAAATGGTGTGTTTTAGTAAGCTTCTTCCATAGCACCATGTGGTAGTCATGCTGAAAATACTTTCTATGGATTCTAAAATTAAGCATGTAAGTTAATATATGCTGAAAAATGGGGTCCAGGGTTCTCAGTGTTAGGATTTGGAGCTATAAATATGAAAAGAGTGAAGAGTATAATGAAACCTGTGGCATTGAGTGGGAACTGAAGGTGGAAATAAAATCTCATGGTTTCTAATGTTTGCCCACATCTGTCGTATATTACATGAAAGAAAAACTGAAATGTTCAATATATGTGTGTGTACATGTGTGTATTTTCTAGCTCCACTAGCTCTACTCTAGTAAAAGGGCTTGGCAGTAACAAGAGGCACATTCAGTGCTGAGATCTTGGTTTCTCAACAACATTTTCCACTGAAAATGAATGCTCGGAAAATAGCTGATTACAGGCTATAAAAAAGGAAAATACAAAATGAACTGAGAATAAAGTTCCTATTTTAGCAAAGAAAGACTTACCTAATGATGAGTAATGGTAGAATGTCAAAAAGGCATAGGGACTATCTTGTAGGGGTTCTTACTAGACAAAAAGACATTTAGAATCAAAATATAAAATGACAGTAAAAGCATATAGGTACATTGAATCACATAAGACTATAGAGAGTAGGAAAAACAAATGGATTCGGGAGAGAGGAGAAAAGAGAGAAATGTGCAAAGAAATCAGAAAGGGAGAAAAAAGAGAAGAAGATAAAAGAGGAAAGTAAGAAGTAAATGAAAAAAGAGAGAAAATAGAGATTAGGAAGAGAGAGATGATACTTTGTCTTTACTGTGGGAATCTAACATAAATTTCAAAGAAATTATGAGATTTTTTTTTCTTTTAGTAATGGTGCCGTCACTGAGCTATATCCCCAAGCCTTAGATTTTTGATGAAGGATATCACTATGTAGTCTAGCCTTGCGATCCTCTCATCCCTATCTCCAGAGTTCTAAGATTACAGATATATGTTAGCACTTAAGGCTGAAGTGGTGGAATATTAAGCCATTATTTACAAAATGCTTTTTGCTCTGTTTACTGCTGTAATGGTGCTTACATGTTATAGGTTTGTTCACATACTCAGGATGCAAAATAACAACCACAGGTCCTAATGTAAAGTATGAAATTTTGGAGCTAGTGGTGTGCTAACATGATTCCTCACTATAGCGGGAGATATTAATAGTGGGAAGGCTATATGAAAATGCATGAAGACATATGAAGAGAGTGCATATATGGAAAATTTGTGTATTTCTAGTAATGGTGTTATAAAAGGCAAACTAGTGTAACTGTAATGATGTTTATTTGGCACTCAGCATATACCATAATAAGTGATTCAGTGGAATCATTTGAGTGCTAAAACTACTACCAGAAGTTCTGTGTGTGTGTCAGGTTTCCTAAGATCCAACTCATAGAGCACATAACTGAGCCATTTAAAGTATATAATTTAGTGATTTTTAGTGTATCAACAATGTTATGCAATAATCACAATTAATTCTAGATAATTTTTATTACCCTCAAAAGAAACCTTGTGCTCATTAAGCATTTGTTGCCCAACTGCCTCTCTCTCTACCCGATAACATTCATTAATCTACTTTCTGTCATGGTAACTTTGCCTAATGTGAACATCTTATATAAATGAAATTATGCAATTTGTAGTGTCTTGTGGCTGCCTTCTTTTACTTCCTGTGTTTTTCAAGGATGTCCAGGTTGTAATATATGTTTTACGCTATTTTTTCAGCAACTGAAAAATGTTTACTGAATGGCTAAGTCATGAATAGACTACCCAAAATTCGGCTTATAGACAATTGTTTTTATTTTCACAGCTCATTATTAGTTCTTCTATAAACATTCATGTACAAGCTCTGGTGTGAGAAAATGTTTTCAAGTTTCTTTGGTACCTTCATACCTAAAAGTACAATTGCTGATTGATTTTGTAAGTGAAGTACTGTTTTGTTTTGTTTTGTTTTTAAAGCTGTTTTCTGCATTTGGTGCTACACTTCTCATTCCTTTCAGTCATACATGAAACATTCTCCATTTTTGTGTCAGCACTTATTATTACATATCCTTTTGAGCACAGTCATTCTAGGTAATATGTGAAATGCTTCATTATTGTTTTGATTTGTTTTCCTTGATGACTTATGGTGTTAATATACCTTCATATGATTATTGGGCATCTGTACATCTTCATATTTTTTTCAGTTGGTTTATGGGTGAAATTGTGATGAGGAACAAGATAATAGACTCATCATAAAAAGATACTTAATTTCTCACAAGACCCATTAATTACTGAAAAGAAAAATGCTGACTTAAAATGAAATTTATTTATTGATTAATGGATAAATGGATAGGTGGATTATTAAGTGTGTGTGCATGCACCCCATGGTGCATTTGTGGAGGTCACAAGAAAACCTGCAGAGTTGGTTCTGTCCCTCCACAATGTGGATCCTAGTGATTGAAATCAGATTATCAGGCCCAGCAGCAGGGTCCTTTACCCACTGAGCCATCTTAATGGCCTGAAAAATACTGAATTGATATGGGACAAACTTGTTAGATACCACTTTAATTAAGTGATCAAAATCAACATCTCCAGTAATAGAACAATCAACCCTGTGTCCCTCCTGATATAGTATACTGAAGAGAATACAAGCCCCCTCCTGTGGGTTTCATTCCAAGAGTACAAGATGTGAAGGTAATCTCAAGAAGCACAAAATGAAGGACATTTAGCAAGATAAACTTGCTTGTGTTGTTCAAAAGAATGAAGGTCACAAAATATCCAAACAGACTGAGGAACAGTATTAAATTAGACAATTAAAAAAAATAAAAATATTCAGGAGGATGCCTATATGTTTGTCTTTGGGAAAGGAGACAGAGACAGAGACCCACATTGGAGCACCGGACAGAAATCTCAAGGTCCAAATCAGGAGCAGAAGGAGAGAGAGCACGAGCAAGGAACTCAGGACCACGAGGGGTGCACTCACACACTGAGACAATGGGGGTGTTCTATCGGGAACTCACCAAGGCCAGCTGGCCTGCCTGGGTCTGGAAAATCATGGGATAAAACCGGACTTGCTGAACATAGCAGACAATGAGGAATACTGAGAACTCAAGAACAATGACAATGGGTTTTTGATCCTACTGCACGTACTGGCTTTGGGGGAGCCTAGGCAGTTTGGATGCTCACCTTACTAAACCTGGAAGGAGGTGGGCGGTCCTTGGACTTCCCACAGGTCAGGGAACCCTGATTGCTCTTCAGGCTGATGAGGGAGAGGGACTTGATCGGAGGAGGGGGAGGGAAATGGGAGGCGGTGGCGGGGAGAAGGCAGAAATCCTTAATAAATAAATAAATTTAATAAATAAATAAATTAGACAATTATAAGCAAATGAATTGAATGATCTTGAACTTTTTCTCTTTTTGCTAGAAAGATCATCTTTCACTGGGGCAATTGGCAAAATTATTAATTTAATCAATTACTAAAAATAAGTAATTAAGCCTCTGGTATCAATATTAGCTTTTAATTTTGACAAATACTTAAATAAAAAAATGTGTTTAGGAAAAATTCACTGAACAATTTATATGTGAGGAAATAGCATGTCTATGACTTCTTGTCAAATAATTCAGGAAAAACATGTCCATGAATGCACATATACATATATATATATATATATATATATATATATATATATATATATATATTTAAGAGGATGTTTTAAAAAGCAGTGTGGTAACATATTAACACTCAAGGAATCTGGGTAAGGGGTGCAAAAAAGTTGTTTGCCCCATTCTTACAAGTTTTCTGTGGGACACAATAAAAAGAAGATAAGTTTTAATAATAAAATATAGTTGATCTTTCTTGGTATTTATATTATATTGAACTTTGACCCTTTTATCTGAGATTCATGCTTCTTTCTTTTGAGAAGTGATTAATTTCAAGTAGGTTTTCTTTGTAATTTTTGGTTATTTCTACAACTATATTTGAAATAAGTCATTATTTTAAAAATAGAGAATGATAGATTTATTTTTTCCACATTGTTATTTGATTCTTTTCAAATTTGGAGATTTTTTTACTAAAGGTGAATGTGCCAGTCTCAAGGATAATCCCCTTAAAAGTGTTCCAAAGCTAAGCTTGAAGGATTCACTGGTTTATCAACAACTGCAGCCATCTGGCAAGTGGGAAGCACTAGGCTCAAAGCCCCTAAGTATGAATGGACAAGTGTATCCAGGCAGGTTTACCAATTCTCTGAGATATAGCTCGAGAGTTAAAAAGTGTTTCTTTCAGCCTGGTGGTGGTGGTGCAGGCCTTTAATCCCAGTACTCGAGAGGCAGAGACAGGCGGATCTCTATGAGTTCGAGGCCAGCCTGGTCTACAAGAGCTAGTTCCTGGACAGGCTCCAAAGCTTCAGAGAAACCCTGTCTCGAAAAAAAAGTGTTTCCTTCTTAGGAGCACCTTGATTTTCAATGAACAGAGAAGCATGAGTCCAGTTTGTAATCACAGAACTCCTTGGTAGTAGGAAAGCTTGTAGTAACCTAGCCATGCACTGGGAAAACTTAAAACAACATGCTATCTTTGAACTAACGGAGAGTCCATTAGGTCCAAAGAGAATCAGTTAAGTGAAACTACAGGAAAGATATTGCCCTCCTTCTCTTTCACTCCCAGCACTTCAGGCTAAAGCCAAACACTCCACCCATTCACAACTGTTTACTCCAGAGGACTCTTCATGTTTTAGCTTGTGTCTTTGGCCACTTGGGAGACTGAATGGCATGAAAGCTAGCTGAAAGTGTTGTTACAAGGTTTCCAGGCATACTCACAAATATCAGCCTATTTTAAGCTGTTTTTACATATTGTATGCACCGATTTCTCCATTTTCTTTAGTATAGTTTTCATGTAGGTACTAGAATACCACAATATTCTTTCCATACTATTGTATTTAACAATATAATAGAATGGTATTTACATGAGGTCATAACTGATGGATAGCATAATTTTAATACTCCTATTGAATATTCTATTTTTAGTGTGTTAAATTGCAACTATCACTTTATTTTTCAAAACGTGTATAGCAGTTTTATACATTCTGCTGATAAAGGCCTATTATTTACTAAATTAAACAGTGTTTGGCCTTACCTGAAGCTCAGGAAATATTTAGCTGCATATTCATGCAGGCACACACTCCAGTATTATTCATAGATAAGATATATTGAAGACATCCAGAAATTAATATTGAGACTTTTTCAACCATCCATCTCAGTCATTAATTACAGACATATTTGGGTTTTCAATTCAGCATATAGAAACTAGCTACAATGCTTAATCATCAACATAAAAACATTTTCATTCAGACTAATATTTCATTTTTTTCTGTAGCTAGATCACTGTAAGGGTGCTTTGTTCCTAATCCTCCACACAATTTCTATAAGTTTACAATGCAGTAAATAGCTACTGTGCTTCCACGCATGGCGAAATTAGACAAGACTCAAGTTGGTCAACAGAATCTTCAATGAGTGTTTATGTAGAGGATCAGAGTTATACATAGCTGAGCAATCCAGGTCAAGGTATGATTTTATCACTCATCTCGGATTCAGTTTCTTCTGGAAGGCATTCTGACAAGTGGTAAAGCTCTTGCTTGGAAAGATAAGCTTCTCGTTCTGACTGAACCTGGACCTAGCCTTTTATTCTCTCAGCATGAGATGATAAATGGAATTCCAATTTCTGGGGGCCATTATTTCAATAGCCTGATAGCCAAAGGAAGAGGCACAAGAGTCCCTCAGGGTTTCATTTATGTCAGGTTGATTACAGTATCTCAATGTACTATGGCATGTCTTTTTCTCTTAGACATACCTATAGGCAAAAATTAATAATAATATAAAGCAAGGAGTTGAAGAGATTGAAGATCCTTAAAGAGTTAATGTGGAGCAGGTTCTTACTAGGAAAATTCATTGGACAGATTATATGAGCCCAATATTGCCCAAAACACTTGGGAGAGAAAATAGCATATGTTCCTTGTCCTCAAGAATCTCCCAGGCAGTGGAGAGAAACATGAAGCACAGGACATTTGGGGCAAGATGGATCTAAATCACAAAATGGTAAGAGATATCAGTAAAGTACACTCTTCAAGCAAATAAGCCAGGAAAAAAGGATGATAGAGAATAAAGAAACTGTGGAGCTATAAAAAGGAACAGTGACAGGCAATGTTAAAGAGACAGCATACAAAATAAAGTAGAAGCATAAGAGAACATGGCCTCATATACAGGTAAACTTTAGAAACCCAGCATTGCAGCTTTGCAAAACCTAGAGCTCAGAATGTGAAAGAGTACATCCAATTACAGATATTTGAAATTCTCTGTGCCAGTTCACAAAATAATTAAAGACTAGCAACTAAATTAAGTGTAACACATGAACAACTAAAACGAATAAGATAATGTGCCAACTCAGGGCCCAGAGAAAGAATTTGAGGCTTTTGCTGAAGCATCAGTCCTTTTGCTGAATAATTCCAAAAAGCACGGCCAAAGCGCTGCAGCTTATGAACAGATGGAAGGACACTGGGCCAGCGATGCAGTCAGAATCCTAATGAAAGTACACATAGCCCCAGAAGAGAAAAGTAGGTGGTACCTGATTCAAGTGAGACACAGGGCTTGGATAAAAAGGCTTTTGAAGAAATACACAATAATACCTTTGAGTGTGCTTATCAGAAAGCACTTATGGAATTAGAAAGAGAATGCAGGTCTCCCAGGATGTCCAGTATTCAGTTTCTTTGGCAAGAAAGAATATACAGAAGAACAGCTCAAACATGGGATACTATCCATGAGACTGCAATTTGTTGTGAGAAACTGAGTTGTAAATAGGCAGCAAACTGGCAGATATAATGAACACAGGTCTTGCTTTCCTTTTTCCTTTTCCTCTTGCCTGATTTGTAAATGGTATCGCTGCTAATCACCCATCATCAGTCTAGGACAGTAGGGAGTTGGAAGTCTGAGACATACAGTGGTTTGTGGAATAAACCTGACCAAATAACAGCATAGCATGGTTTATAAAACCAGAGGGTTTACTATTTATTTACTATAAATAATTTTGAACTTTTCCTATTCTATCCACGTACACAGTTACTGAAGACTGGGTGATAGCTTTTTGCTATTGCTTGGTTGACTTATCACACACACACACAAACACACACACACACACACACACACACGCACACATGTGCACGTGCACACATACACACTCCTTCAAGGTAATGACAATATTAATTCTGAAAAGGCATCTGTTCTAGACAAGTAAAGGAGCCATAAAAGTAGCCTAATAGAGCAGGTCTAGAAACTCTTTTGCTGTTTTCTTTTTACCACTCACAATTGTCTAAATGCACTCACAAATCCTACATTTTAATATGATCAGAGGTTTGCATTGACGTTAGAAAGAATATGATACCTTAGAGATACTCAAGACAGTGAGTGGTCTATGCTATTCTATTGTAAATTAAGCTCTACATTTTCTCTTTAATAAAAAAGTAATAACCTGTGACTAAACCACTTTAGATAGAGCAAGAAAATGGAAGCTTGCATGTGAAAACAACTCAATTAAATAGAGAATTCAAATACAGAGCGATGGGAATCCATTAAGCAATTCAAACACAAAAATATGAAAATAATTTTATCACGAAGCATGGATTAGTTTCACATACCTATAAATTCATATTCATTTCACTAAACCAGGGGAATTGGGGGAAAATGCTTTTGTCTTTGGGGGATAGATACTTCTTTCAGTTAAATGCAATATTCAAAATGTGCTTAATTCTTAAAATCCAAATGTGTGACACTGTTTGGGTTTCCATGACTACTGTTTTAAAAACCATATTAATTATTCAAGAGGTCCATGCCATTCTCCCTGTGTGCCCTAAGGAATCATGGGAAAGGCAACATTTTGTTATAAAGGGAATAACTACTAAACAGATTGCATGGATAAATATCAATAGGAAACTCCTTCCCTTCAAGTACTGAACCCCACCATGAATAACACTAAACATTATTATTTAAACTCAGAAGAACCAAAAAGAAATAAGGGGATTCAAGAGTTTTGCTAACAGTAATATCATCACAACTTCATTAAGTATAGTTACACACTCTATTTTTTCTTCTTAGATGATTTTGTTTCTTAATCAAATTGGCTTTTTTGAAAATAATCCTTCTTATTCCAAGCACTGTTGCCTCAAAGGCTACCATTGTAGAATTTGTAAACTGGATAATCAATTTATTAAGACAAACTTTGACTATGCACCCAGATGCTGTAGTTCCAACCCTAAATACTTCAGTAACTAAAATATATGCAGGACATTATTTTTCATTGATTACAGACAATATTATCAAAGCAGAAGCAAGTAGGTCTGTCTGTTATCAAGCAACATGCACACCATTACAGATTTCCTGTCATAGTGAAACTCACAGTTTTAATCTCATAGCAGAGTAACAAAAATATTATCAGTTTAGCTACACAGACAGGATAGAGAGCTAAAGACTACATGCTACTGAGCTCCTTCATGGGTCAGAGAATCTTAGAACATTTCTATTTATTATATACAACCTTGTAATATGGTGTGGGAAGTCCTTCTGTCTATGTTTTGCTTTTACTGGTTAATGAATAAAGCTTTTTTGACCAATGAATATACCGAGGTTGGAAGATGATAGATAGATAGATAGATAGATAGATAGATATAGAGAGATATAGAGAGAGAGTAGGCAGAATCAGAAAGAAGTCATGTAGCTGCTACAGAGACAGATGGCTCTTTGAGAGCCCATCAAAACATTGCTGGCAGCTGGCAACAAATGAGCAGCCTCCAACAACAATAATATTAGGTAAAAGGTACATAATAAAATACATTATTTTCAATATATGTTAAATTTTGGTGTATATTTTTTTTGTTTTTGTTTATACCTTGCCTTTATTGGATATAGCTATTGCAAGCAGACACAAGTGCAAGTTCCAAAGTACAAATTCTAAATTCCCTAAGTTGGTCATTTAAAGAAAGTCACATTATTATCAGATGTCTTCAATTCTGAGTCCTTATTTCATATATGCCTACAGGGAGCAGAAAAAAAGGGTAAAATTTTCAGAAGCAAAGAATCTAAGAAATTCAAAGTAATTTGAATACACTGTATTCTTTTCTACATAATCTTGCAATCAAATTTCAAAACAATGTGATAAAAATTATACCCTGTAGAAATGTAATCACCTGCCACAAATGATAACAAAGTAAAAAATCAAATGATATGTACCAATTATCTAAAACATAATGAACACTCTATTTGCTAATTAAAAGGAAAACATATCATGTATTATAATTATTATTCAATATTTAGTAATGTAATTTCTTTATAGTTAACTTGTGAGGCTTTCGTGAATTAAAAGTTGATGGAAAGGAGTAAAAACAATGATAAATGCTCATCCTACAAATAAACAACTTTCATTATATATTATTCATTCCATCAGGCATTTACTACCCATATTGTCAGAAAGCTAATTAGAGAACAAAAGTCACTTGTAAAATTTATTTAGTGAGATTTTAATTCAATTTCACAAATGTCTATTGAACCCACTAGGCATTGACAAAATATTCAGTACTGGGCGGGACAAAAAAATATGAATCTTTTTTACTAAGTGATCTTCATTTCCCAGATATTGTGTGCAATAATCAGTTACACAAGTGTGTAAAACACACACAGACACATACACACAGCACAATCACTATTCTGAATTTGTGTGTGTATAAGGGTTATGCACACTATCATAACAGAGGAAAATAATAAGGCTATTGGTATAGGACTCTCAGGCTCTATTTCTTAATCCCTAAAATGAAGGCTATAATATGTACTTCTTTGTTTTATTCTGAGGCTTAATGTACAAGGTGAGATAAGGCATGGACCAGTACTTAGTGAGTAGAAATAGCTAATGCCAGATGTCAGCAGATGAGTAATTATTAAGACCAAAACTACCAAGTGCTAAACTGTCCTGTTACCAGACTTTCTTTATCACAATAACAGTAGAAAAGCATTCCAAATTCAACCCATTATCCCTATGCCAATATAACCCTCCCCCCAGTCATGTCCCCTGACTAGAACAATGTGATCCCAATAAGAATAAGTAACTTCCTGAGATATAGGATGGAATCTTGGCCTTTTCTTTAGGGAAATTTCCATGTTACTGAGAATGATCAAAGCAATTGGACCTAGAGCAGTGGTGGTTAGGGCTGCTATGTATAAGAGACTGAACACGAATCATAATGCATATTTCAATAGCTTTGATTTTTGTGAACACCCACACTGACTTATTCAATATATATATATATATATATATATATATATATATATATATATATATATATATATAGACACACACAAAGTCCTAGCCTTTGTCACTGGTGCAAAGGAGCTGAATGCTATGAATATATCATATCAAATCATTTCATACATAATTGGTGAGAATTGGCTATATATTGACAAGAAAAAACAAGGTGTTATAGAGGACCAAACATTTTCATGAATGTTCAATATAGTATAGGAAAAGTACGAATTTTCAGGATCTAACCAAGAATAAAACAATTTTATACTGATTTTGTTTGTTTCTTTGTTGTTTGTTTTTTGTGTGTGTGGGGGGGCAGGATCTTACTATACAGCCCTGGTTAGCATGGAACTCACTATGGTAGGTCAAACTGGACTTGAACTCAAAGAAATCTGATTACTTTATTCTTCTGTGTATTGAAATTAAATGTATGCACTGCCACACCTGGTATTGTGTTAAGTCTGAAATGAACACAGCTTGCTCACTTTTGGATGATTCAGGTAATCACAAATCATGATGCTTCTACAGGAAATAGAGATTGGGACAAATCTCTACTATCCTTCATATGACCCCTGTATTTATTTGTTCAAAAGAGTGTTGACTTATCCTGTCTCCTACTCATCATAATGTACTATGAAATAATAACAATAAAAATTATCTCCCTGAGCATTACAATTTGGAGTGCTAAAAATAAAATTTTACCATGAACTTTTTAGTTCACAGGCAGATGAGAGCATGACACTTAACACTAATTTCTTGTTAATTCCAGATATTTTTGCAGTACACAAAATACTCCACATGCCCCATACTTTAGATTTATTTTCCAAAAAATAAAATTTAAAATATATGTATTATTTAAACAAAACTAAAAAAAGATTAACATTCCCCACATAGTGAAAATGAGATATTAGCCTTAAATGTTTGATGTGAGCTTTAAGCGCTGTTTATTGCAAAGTTAAACTTGTTCCTATTTTAAAGAAAAACAATACATCACTGAAAATAACCATGATGTTGGCTGCAAATAGATTCTAATGCTAATGTACTTTGCATGCATATATTGCAGATAGAAATTGTGGTTCTAATGCCATTTCCAAGACCAATGTTTAGAATTGACTATTGTTTTTTGAAAACACACAAGAAATATTTGTCTTTCTACAATTTCAAATCCCTATCATTACATGCAGAATTTCCTCCACATGGGACCTAAATTCAGAGAACTGTTTTAGCTTCATACATCCTGTATCTCATGTGCTCTCCCATAGTGAAAGTCCTAAGGAGAATGAACCCTTAGGCTCTAGGAATTAGGGATGGCTAAAGTGTCCATCACTAAAGCCAGAGAAACCTGGGGTGTTGATTGAACCTGCAAACTGGCTCAGTACTGAAACCTTTTTATGTATCTTCTTTTCCATGAAACCAGGTGGTTCTTACAAAATAGAGTGATTACTGTGTTCCACCATAATTTTTCTAATACTTTTTAAAGTCTGTCTGGTATTTAATATCACCATGTAGCAGCAATTTCAAAAGCTTGTGATAAAATAATCCTCAATAGGGAGAAATTGTTGGTCTTGATTGTAAACAATAATCTAGTTAATGCTTTAGTGAATCATCTCTGAGTGTTAAAGATATTGAGTGAAAGTGTCGAGTGTGTGTGTAAGAGAGAGATAGACAGAGAGAGCATTACTGAGCTATAATGCATCTATACTACACTCTTGAGAGAGAGCATTACTAAACTATAATACATCTCCCTACACTTTTGAAAACACTCAATATATCTTTCCCACTCTGCATATCTTACATAAATGAAAACTTACAATATGTTATATTTTGTCTTTCTTATTTACTGTAGAACTCTAAAGGTTTATATATAATGAAGCTTTAATTGATAGTTTCTTCCTTTTGTGATTCAATAAACTCCATTGCATAGACAAGCCATAGTTCTTTATATATTCATCAGGTGATACACTTTTGGAGATTACTCCCATTTTTGGTTACTACAAATAATGCTATTATGAACAGCTTAATATTACTTTTTATGAAGGCCTATGTCTTTGATATATACTTACAAGTAGAAATGTGTTATATGCTAACTCCATGTTTAAATATTTGATGGAACACTAATTTGTTTTCTGCAGCAGCTACACAGTGCTTTTACTAAGATTTTCATCTTCATACAAGCTGAGAATTTCAGAGTCTCTACTTCTCCAGCGACACTACAAATGTGGGTATTAGTGAACATAATCACCTTTATGAATGTAAAGTAATATGTCACTATGGTTCTTATTTCCATTTCCCTCATAAGACAGTGAACATTATTTTATATATTTGTACATATATATGTAATATCTATTCATATGCCTTTTCCATTTTCAATAAACTTATTTATGATTGATAATCATTCTTAATAATCAGAAAGAATCTATTCAGAGATAGAGTTTTAAACTGTATGAAATTGTGTTCCATCATAAAAGGATATGGCTGAGTACTAAGCTGTTATAATTTGCTGCAGTTTCAGTAGTTGTGAGTTTCAACATTCACCACTGTACACTGGAAAGAGGTTTCTCTGGTTACACCTTGGAACAGCGCTTGTCTATGTATATAAACACAGACATTCAGAAGGCAGTTTGACATTACATAAATTTATCCATATGAGTAGTAAGTTCCCCGCTATGGCCTGTGACTTCCTTAGTCATATTCCTTTTTTTAAAAAAATCAGATTTACAGGAAATGTCTGTGGCCCAGTCAACAATCAGTTGTGGATGGAGGCAGGGTTCATGGGTCCTTATCCTTCAATGGAGGACTATTAGCTCTGAGGAGAAGTTATGATCTTCAAGTTATATGCCCATTGGCAAGCCCACAAAGTTCCAATAGAAAGTTCCAAAGTCATAGTTGAATGGATGATCCTGCTTAAATCAATCAGATCAGAAAAAAATAAAAAGACATTAATGCTGGAAAGGGATTATAGGAGGTGGTTTGATAAGGATGGGAGATAAGACTGACTAGAATACACTTTATACAGGCAGGACAATATTAAAGAGTTAGTTTAATTAACAAAATCAATAAGAAAAATATATGTCAAAGTCTTAATGCTCATAATCTCAGAATGTTATTTTATTTCGAAAGAGGACCATACAGAGCTGTGCAGGCTAGGTTGAGGTAATCAGAGTATTCCTTAACTGAAGAAAATTAGTGTCCTTGCAGAGCTAAACATTGATTACAGAAATGAGCAGAGCAGTCCCACAGGAAAGACTAGGTGAATACACAAGAAGACAGCCATATAAAGGTATAGGGTTACTCAGTTTACCCAAAGGTAGAATACTGATATGGGAAGCATCTTTCCTGGCACCTTCAAAGACAGCACAATTAATGCTTCGATTTTTGACTTGTAGTCTGTGAACTGAGAGACTATAAACTTTTTGTGTTCTAAAACACATGAGATTTTAAGGTTTTATTTGAGCATCCATGACAAACTGTAACAAAATGCCAAACACTATAAACAGGGAGAACTTCCTATATCTCACATAAAATGAGGAGCTGCTATGTCTCCGCTGACTGCTCCCGTTACATTGGCATATCCAGACGAACTGAAAATTAGTGACATATGGTATACTTTCCACATTTCTTCTCTAAATATTCTAATTTTGACCTTATAGAATATAAATATAAAGTTCAAGTCTTAAACTCTGTGCATAGTAGATGCAAAATTAGAATCATTTGGATCAAAGTGATGCTTTTGTGATCTCAATAAAACAAGAAATCAATCACAACTGCCTCCCCATCTATAACTCAGTCAAGTAATGAAAACATTTTATTCAATGATGAAATTTCATCATTACCATATTGATGAGAATTTGTAACTCTGTAGACATGGTAATAGTATACAGGTAGTGGGGTTCATAGTATGATATGGGATTCTCCTCCTTACGCTGTGAATGTCTTTGGTTAATAAAGGAACTGCTTTGGGTCTTTGGCAGAGCTATAGGGAAACAGAGTTAGGTGGGGAAAACTAAACCTAATGCTGGGAGAAAGGAGGTAGAGTCAAAGAGAAGCCATGTAGCCCCACTGGACACAAATACTGGAACTTTTACCGGTAATCCACAGCCTCGTGGTGATACACAGATTAATAGAAATGGGTTAAATTAAGATGTTAGAGTTAGCCAATAAGAAGCTAGATTTAATTAATACAGTTTCTGTATTATTATTTCAGGAGTCTGAGCTCCCAGGCAGCCATGAAATAAGCGGTATCCCTACTACAATAGAATGCTTAATAAAGATGACAATGACAATTTGAGAATTACAGGTCAATAGAAACATATACCAGGCTATTTTAGTTGGTATAAATTATAGGCTCCCTCCAAAAACAAAATTAAAGATAAGTACTAAAGAAAGTAATTAAGATAGCCTGTCCTTAAAAAACAGTGTATATAAGTGCCTATCAACCAAGTGTGTGAGATGCAGACAATGATTCTTGCCATGTCACTGATGGCTATTTCTTTATCATATGTTACATGTGGCCTGACACAGCACAGGTTCTTTAGAGAAGAAAATCACAGAATATATTCATTGAGAATTGTTTGGTAAACATTATAATCTTTATTTAATAATATTTTCATTAATTCATAAAATACATAATTACTGACCTAAGTTTTATGCAGGCTCTTCATTAGGCAACCAAGACTCACCCATATATACAAAGTTTTAGAATACCCTCATAATGATATAATGACTTCACCCCAGAGATCAAATGTATGAATCTCCTCAGAGACTCAGAAAATCTTTGGTTCTGTCATAGAAAACCTAAATTTCTTAATCTTAATTGAAAGTTGTAACTGATTTTGTGTCCTAATTTTGTTTCCAAAGGAAAAATTGTTGGAATAAAATGTGTTGAGGATATGTGGGATATTATTAATTAAGTATGTGTCTTTCACTTAAGAAAAATTATTTTTATTTTGGTCAAATTATGCTTTAGCAAAACTTTAGGTCTCATTTAATATCAGAGAGATGAGAGTTAAAACCTTGATAAAGGTAAGGTACTAATGTGGTTTCTTCATAGAAAAGTGGAAAGAAACAATCCTTATATTGCATACTTCTTATGACTCGAGTATTCTTATCTAAAGCTGATAGCCATATAATCCATCATCTTCTTCCTTCACCCCCTAAGCATCATCCCATCACTATCATCACCATCAGATAAAGAAACTGAAGTCACAGAGGAGAGGTGACTTATCAGAGCTCCCACAGCCAGTGAAAGGGGACTCCATAGGCTAGCTACCACATTGTACAACACTGCCTCCACAAAACAGTTTCCAGGAAATCAAACAGCTTTTAATACCTGGTCACAGAATGTAGTTCTCTTCTACACATTTTATCTAGCATCCTATTAATGCCACTCTATTGTATTTATAACTTATAGAGTGTGAAATGTGATCTTTTTATTTTACAATCAAGTCCTCTTGTGCCTTCTGTTTTTCTGTGACATATTTCAGATCTTAGGAAGTTTGTATTTCAGAATGATTCATTATGCTCTGCCAATTGCAAAGAAAGACTGCAATAAATACTCTCTTGTTGATCAAGTTTATATATTTGTAAGCAGAAAGAAATAATATCTAAATTTGTGTCATGTTTTGGACTACCAACAACTAATACTTTGAGATGTCAATATACTGGGTTTTTATGTACAAAGCAAATGTCAAGCAAAGGTAAAAGTCTTTTCTCTATTACTGGATATTCCTCTATTTTCTGGGACTTGTCAGATTGAAGCAAAACAGGCTTGCTTCATCCTGTCATTATGTTTGACCTCAACTTCATTTAAAAGACAGGGGAAATCATTTTAAAGCTGTGGTATTGATTAGGCTTTAGGGAAACATTTATCTTAGAATTTGATTGTCTTAGCTAACATCCACTTGTCAAGAATGTCCCAGCTCTTGAAATTAAATGAAAATGTAGACATTTACCTCTAATTTTATTAAGAAAAGATTTTATGGAAGTAGGAAAGTTATAAGAGCAAAAGACTGGTATGAAGTCCTGAAGCTTAAAAGCATCCTTGGAAGAGTTTATAATAGGTGATCTGGGTGAGGACACACTAAGCATCCTGCTGTCAATGGCAAGGAGCACATTTAAAGGTCTGCTGACAATTGATGCTGAGTTTTCTCTCTGATTATTACTTTCTTCTTTTGACAGAAGTTTTTTCTGGTTTTCTGATGCTGAGTGACTGGTTTGTGACTCTACTCAGCATGTGAAGGAGCAGGGATTTCCAGCTGGCCCTCCCCTACTGCCAATGAGATTAGAGGGATGCAGACAGAGGAACTTCCCCAGCAAGTGTGCCTTGTACTCAGCTCCTCTAGCAGGCTGGGGCTTGCTGAGCAGGCCTTACTAGCTTATAAACTTGAAAGAACATCTTTATCCTCCTGATTGCTACTTGTTTCTATAGAAACAAGAATGAATGCTTTCTTTTGCTAAAAATTTCCCCTAAAGTTATTAGTACTGTAATATATATATATATATATATATTACATATATATAATATTACATATATATATATTATATATATATATTACAAACCCATATGTGTGTGTGTGTGTGTGTGTGTGTGCTATCACTGTCCTCCTTTTGAAACATCATTTAACTGATCAAATAAAAAAGAAAGAAAATGATGGACTACATAAAGATGAGTAGAAGTGTTGTTTGAGAAAACCAAATCCTATCTGCATGAGGAAAGAAGCATTTGTGGTTAGTTTGTCTCTCTTGCATCACTTTAGTACACAAGACTCCAATATTTTAATGTAAATATTTGAAACAATAGTATATCAGAGTGTTAAAAATGGCCAACAAGATGTTTACTCAGCTAGGTGCTGTTTTTTTTTTTTATTTTTTAACTTTGGATTACTTCAACAATTACAGTATTTAAATAAAATCTGCACATCAGCATCACCATAAATTATCCTTGACATCTCCAGAGCTCCTTACCACAGGAATACAAGTCACAGCCTCAATGCCTGTGTGACTTGACTTCAAGATAATGGCTGTGTTTCCTTGCTTTATTACTATGTGCACCTCTCAAGGGACTACATTTGTTCAGGAGTTGTGAAAGCTAGTAAATATTGTATCTGTCCTCTTGTAATCACCAAGCAAACAGACTTGCCTTCTATCACATAAACTCCCAAAGCTGTTAGATCTTGAGAGAGGTAGAATTAGTTTGGCACTGCAGAATTAAGAACAGGAGTCTATATAATATAAATCAAGTCTAAAACCACTGTATGGCTCATGTATCCAGTTTTCTATTTTTCATCTATTCCTATATTATTAAATATTGATCATTGTCTAGTATTTTCCAGCTACATCATTCAACATTGCAGGTGCAGTGAAAGACTGAGCAATAAAATCACAGTCTTTGTCCACCTGGATTCTGTAGTTTAGCATGGGAGAGATGTATAACACATATAATGACACAAATAACTAATGAACCCCAAAGATTAAATAATGCTGTGAAACCAAAAATACCATTTGTGCCAATTAGGGAGTGTGATATGGCCTAGAGACTATCAGACACACAGTAGCAATTTTCTGTGACTTTGTTAGCAAATAAAAAGACTACAAAGTAAGATTTTGCTTACTGCACCATGAACTTGAAATGACCATATTTTCCTAAATCATGCCAGACATTTTAACAACTGAGTGGTTCAGTATTTGGGGATAAATGCAGAAATTCATTAAGGACCGAGGAATCGGAAACTTCACCGATAGCTTATGTGGTATTTAAACTCATTCTAAGTCTAAAAGTTCCTTCCTAGCTATCAATATGTCTGTCACAAAGTAACATTTTTACTGTAATGCTGCATTTATTGCTCAGGATCAAGTAGACAGCCAATCAAGTAGACAGCCAATGTCTTAGGAGTTGACATTATCTCATTCAGAATCACAAAATCATGCATATCATAAAACAAATCTACCATGGTATTCTTAACCAACCAGTTTTGACATGTAGCAACCATTTTATGCTTTTGTTATTTTTATTTTTATTTTTTTTATTTTTTTATTTTTTGGTTTTTCGAGACAGGGTTTCTCTGTGGTTTTGGAGCCTGTCCTGGAACTAGCTCTTGTAGACCAGGCTGGTCTCGAACTCACAGAGATCCGCCTGCCTCTGCCTCCCGAGTGCTGGGATTAAAGGCGTGCGCCACCACCGCCCGGCACTTTTGCTATTTTTAAACTGTTATCCAAAACCTGGAAATCTTGAAAGAAACTGAGATATAGTTAAACTAAGGTTATTTCCAATGGATAGCGGTTGATAGCAAAGTTTGGAAGTTATCCACACTTGGATTTGAGCCCTGACTGTACCTTCTAACAACCAACAAGTTTAGGCAAAATGAATGGCGATTCTGATGGTTGATTTTCACACTTGTAACATGGGGAAAATAGTAATTTACAGAAAACAAGCATTACATAAAATAATGCATGTAAATTATTTGTCATAGTGCTTGACAACTGGAAAAGAAAATTACTAAAAAATGCACATACATCTAACAATTGTTTCTCACTTTGAATAGTACGTATGCATACTCACATATACTTTAAACCTAGCAATATAACAATTTCATTAATCATTTGACCTCTCTATGCTCTGAGTGAGATGTGCAACTGCTGTGCCACGAATGGCTATTGAATAACAAGGGCAGATAGGATGAAGTGCATATTTAAATTTAAGAATTTTTAAATTTTGCTTTTATGTTTTCAAGTGTTTTCCCTGCATGCATGGCTGCGTTCTATGTGGGGCCAGAATATGTATTGGATCGCTTGGGACTGTATTTACAGATGTTTGTGAATGTGGGTGTTGGGAACTCAACGTGGGTCCTATAAAAGAGCAACAAGTGTACTTAACCACTCAACCACCACTTCAGCCTATAAATTAGACATGAAAACTGTGATGATTCTATTAGAATGTTTTTCTCAATGGCATTTTAACTTCATTGACAAGAGTTTCGACTTGTACTTTCCCAGTGACAGAGGAATCAATTCTTCTGTTGACTGGATGAAAACATGATGAAATAAAAGAGTAATTAAATGTTACTCTTACAGCCATAAAGTTATGAGCAAGCATATAAGTTACTAAATTACATTCATCCCCTAAAGTTTTTTTGACACCTTAAGATGAAAATCAATGTGAGATTTGTTTTATCATTATTAAATTAATATAGAAAAAGTTATAGATAGCAGATAACTAAGTAGGTAAAACTAACATGTTCATATAACTATATCTATAAAACTATTATGGCTAATGACCTTAAAAAATTTTATCTCTGTTTCTTAGGAAAGTTATCTCCAATAAAAACATTCATAAATTAGTGCTACTGATGCCTATGGGGGGAATATTACATAAAGTGCTTTAAAGTCATTTGTATAACCTAAGAAGGTAGAATTTAGCAAAGGAAGAATTTTTTCACATCACAAATATATTTTTAAAACACAAATTATATAGTACTCCTCCAAGCAGAGATAGTCAGCTCTTTACTAATATGATGGTTCCATATATATTCATTTCTAAAGTCTCAAAGCCAAGTACTGCTTGCTGGGTTCTTAGCTAAAATCAATGGTCCTGAAATTATAATATTCTCCCAGCATACCCATGCTACCATTGAAAATAAGCATTATGTTCTTGCCTCTTGATTTCAATTCTATGTATTATATTCAAGTTTTCATTTGCTTTAAACCATGGCAAAGATCAGATTTAAAAGCAATCACCTCTACATACTTTCCTTCTGACTCAAAGCAAGAGAATTATAGAAGGGATCACGATCTGATCATTTCTCAATTTAAGCATTCCCTAAATCTCCAGTGAGCACTACTGCATGATGTACTAAATGACCATGGAAGCTGTTTAACACAAAGATATGAGAAACATCCATAAAAAGTGAGCATAATGTAAAGTAAAGGAAACATGAAGAGTGCTATAAATGTAGTATGAGAAAGTCCAAGATTGCCAAGATTGCTCTTCAGAAGAGGCTACCTTTTAACTAAGCATAGAAGTATCATTGAGCCTCTGGCAAAGAGAAGGCAAGGGAGTTCTCTTCTTGTACATCATAAGGCTAAAAGAAAAGGCACAGAAGACAGGTAAATATAAATAATCAAGAATGGGAAAAGGTGTCAAACTGCATAGTACAGGGTAAGAAAAAAAGGGGCAGATGAGGGTATGTCAAGATGCCTCCAAAACGGGATGCCAAATAACTCTGATGCTTTTTCTCTAATAAAGAAAAAAACAGCCAAATGCTTTGGAAGAAAATAGCTGTTCCTGCAAACAGTTCATTACCCGCATTGCATCACAGAAATAATGCCTCTCTAATTGCATAGACAGTTTGGAATTTCCTTTGTTAATTTCTTTATTAGTTACCAAATGTAGCCTAATGATAGTACATTTGTCATCCTATGTGTCTCAGACATAAGAGGAATGCATATTTATCTAGAACTGGATTCAATAATCATGATAACACTTGATCATCACTGTTCTAAGACTTGCAAGTTGGAGGAAAATCTTGAGTTTTCCATGAGAAAATAAGAAAAAAAAATCAATGCTAAGAAAAGAGTTTCTGGAAGCGGATTTCATCCTTACTTCGCTATTTGGCAAACTGTGAAGTGGGTTTCATCAGTGTACTTTGAGCAAAGAACACCTTCTAAATGGTAATTGTAATCTACATGTTCTAGAACCAGTGAGGTCATCTCCATAGGACTTCCAGTTTCCAAATGGAAGGACCAGATGGACCCAGCAAAGGTTGAATTTAAGAATGCTAACTTATTAATGAACTGAAAAGCTCATGGGTTATTCTTATTTGCTCATTTAACTTGTTAATTTATTTGATTGTTGTCTTAAACAACCATAAATTATGTTTTAGTCTTCAAATAACCTTTCATGACTGTTGGAAATGCAAAGAACAAAAAAAAAGGCATGTTATTTATTCTGAAAGGGTAATCTGTAGTGTGGAGCGGCGGGCTGCGTCCCACCACCGAAATAACAACACACAAATTGTATTCTTTTAGACATTGCTTGGCCCATTAGTTCTAGCCTCTTATTGGCTAATACTCAAATCTTGATTAACCCATTTCTAATAATCTATGTAGCACCATGAGCTGGTCGCTTATTAGGGAGATTTTTTTTTTTGATTCAAATTCTGAGTTTATTTTAGGCACATATAAGCACAGCACAATTTAGAAAAAAGCTTCCTGGTGATAATTAGCTCAATCCCACGTACACAACAAACCTTATGACTTGACTACATCAAACCTCTTTGTGCAGTACAAGTGACGTCTTCCATAAAGATAGGTTCTGTAGTAACAGAGAAAGTGGGCTGAAGATAAGGGTCTGTGGGAAGATAGCATTATATATTGACAGTTACAAACAGGCTCAAGATAAGGGATGGGGAAGGGTCTGGTGTGGTCTCAGCACAAAGGTCACCTGGCTGTTAACTACCTTTAGTCCCCAGTCTCCTGGCTGGAAAACATCTCTCGCTTTGAAGAGACAACCCTGTGTGTTTAACATTCCTGTTCCCCAGTGCTTTTCTGTGAGCACAGGGAACCTATGTCTGCCCCGGAGAAGAGAATCATGGTGACTGCCTGACTCGGCTTCTTTCTCCCAGCATTTTGTTCTGTTTACTCTGCCTACCTAATTTTCTGTCCAATTAAAGGGCCAAGGCAGTTTCTTTATTTAACCAATGAAATCAACACAAAACAGAAGACTCCCACATCAGGAATGCCCTTCTGAAAAAGGAGGCTACTCCAAATAAAGAATTACAGTCACATGGGCTACAGCTGGAAGGCCTACAAAGTGCTCTGGGAATCCAGAAGGGAAATCACTCTGACTGAAACCAAGAGGAATGGTGCGAGGAAAAATCAGTAAAAATTCCAAAGATGGCAGTAAGACAGGAAGCATCTCTCTCTCTCTCTGTCTGTCTGTCTCCCTTTTTTGTGTCTCTCTCCCTATCTGTCTCTGATTCTCTCACACATGCATGGACACAGAAATACAAACTCAATAAAGAGAAATGCAATATTTTTTAAATCAAAATTAAGGGATTTATTTATTTATTTATTTATTTGCCTTAGTCTCCAATATAACTCAGAACTGCACTATTATAGATTCTGTGCCTGCTTAAAATGTTCATCTTTTGTTCATTTTAGATTTAGTTTTGCACTGATTTTGAGGTTTTCAAATACCACATCAAAATAATACTCTTCTCAATTATTGGAGCTTCAGAGTATGGCATGTTGTGGCCCTTCTCTAAGCTAAGAATTATCTATGTTACAGGGTAGATAATAAGGCATTTCTTCTATCCAGTCATTTGAAGTACAGCAAATCCAATTGCCACTAGCTTTTCATCCAATTGCCACTAGCTTTTCTCAAGATATGAATGTATCTCCTTAGAGGTGATGTCTTGGTGCTCACTGTTATTTATCCTTTGCCCAAAATTTTGCACACTGAAATCTTCTAGAGTTGAGAATGAAACATAGATCATCAAAGAGGCTTGTCCCTGTCTCCCAGACACTGTCTAGGATGCTGGTTTTCTGTTGTTTCCACGCAGCGCAGCCATCACATCCGAAAATAGTCATATGCAGTCAACAGAAAGCTGAATGGTATCCATTGCTATACCTCTCCATTTCACTAAATAAATTTGACTCTGGCAAATTAGTTTCTTTTAGCTGATTAAACCTAAAGAACTGGTGCCAGCCTCACTGGGAAGGAGGGAAGGAATATTTGCAAGAACTCCAGGTTGTAGCTTATATTACAATGTCACTATCAAGAGGTGATTTGATTTGAAAGTTTTTGTTAGTGTTGCTTAACATATTTAAAAACATTCATGAGAGCATACATGCTCTCTATTACTTCTAAATATTCCTCTTGCCATAAAGGAAAAGATGGCACTTATCTTGATGACGCAGTAGCTTTATAGGTAGATCTGTGAGAGATGAGAGTACTAACTATATGGAACAACAACCCAGAAACTGTCTTCTGACTTCAAAGGTTCAGTATGCAAGTCAGGGAAAACACAGCATGCCCCCATCCCCACAGATTCATTTCACTGTTTGAGCATCTAACCTCATTGATTTTATTCTGAATTTATGGAATCATTTTTCCTTCATCAGAACCACTTGTCTGCATAACTCTACTAATCAAAGTAAAATATACCCTAGACAAACAAAATAGAGGGGGGAAAGAAAAATCAAAGGAAGGCCATGAAAACTCCACATCCCTTTTGCTTATATTCTTTCATTCATTTAACAGACTTTTTTTTTAAAGATGACCAAACAATCTCTTTTTATACTTCCACCCACCCAGGATACTAGGAAACAATAACTTACAGTTTTATTCACATCACATATTGTAATGCCAACATTATGCAATTGGCAAATATGCAGACTGCTAGTCAGGTCCTTCTGAATTTAAATTCCTTCTCTGATTTTTATAAGCTCTGCATTTTGAACAAGATACTTAATCTTCCTGCACAGACCTTCTACCACTGAAAAACAAAAAGAAAACTTGACGTTCAATGTTGTCAAAAGTCATGAATAATCCAATTAAATCATCATCACTGTCAAGAGCTGAAAATCTAGGGAAGAAGATGCTCTAATGGACCCATTTATGGATTCCCAAGGCTACTTTTAAAGATGGAATTGGAACTGCCACTGTTTAGGTCCAACAGCACTACTGGAATAAGACAGGCGTGTGTAGAAACCCACTGTAAAAAGAAACAAGCTCAGGATAGATGTGTAAAATTCTAGAATGACAGTTCAGTATCAGCTACTTTTAATTTTATGGTCAGTGCTTTAAGGACATATAAAGAGAAGCACAAGCTATTTCTAGCAATATAATTTCCAGACTTAGCATCACGACCATTTCCATTTTTCTAAATTAATTTCCATTTTTAAAGATTCTTTACATAAACAGAAAATTTCAAGGAAATACTTCCTTTGAAATAAAATTTTTATATAGGTTACCCTAAGTAATCAAATGGATTCAGAACTAATCCTATGTAAAACTCAATTCTTTCCTGAAGGAACAAAAATGGACCACTAGAAGATCATCTTGTCCATACAGGGTTAATAATGAAAATGCTGATACAAACTTAAGTATGGTGGTGCCTGGAACCAGGGCTATAATTAATCTAAATGTACTGTAATTACACTAAATGTTACTTCTGTAGAACAGTTCCAAATCATGTGGCTTTTTAATGCTTAGATAACATGCAGTTTATTTCCAATCATGGATGTAGGCATGATTTGCCAAAGGAACATTAGGACTGGAAACAATATCTTAATCAAATCAGAATTTCTTCTGTGAAACAAATCTTTGGTCTTTGAAGAATTAGTAGCATCCAATGCCTTAGGCTAGAGACATGAAACTGAGCTGAACCCCCTCCCATTGGCTCTCACTTTGCCTTCTGGCTTCCAGTCATTTATAAATACACAACCGTGTAGCCTCATACCCACACACCTACACTTGCTATGGTCATAAACCACCACAGCTACATCTAAATTACAGCCTGAAAACTCCCCACTTAAAATTCGTTGTAGGAAAATTCACCTCATGTGGTTTATTCATGAAAAAAAAAAATTGGTTACTTTTGGGAGGTACTCACTTAAACAAAACCTAATAGCAAGCACCCGTAAATTGCAGGGCTATTTGTATGTGCATAACTTGAGGGATAAAAATGAATGAATATTCTAGGGAAGAAAATAAAGACTTACATATGCAGATATATTTCTTATGATGACTTGGTTACTACATAGGATAAATGAACTGGGGAGCTTATAGTAATTGACTTTTGGCTTTCCTGTTCCTAGATTCTCTCTTACTGTTCTTTGCCCTAGGGTTGTGGACTTAATGAGTAACTATCCTAAAACCATCCATACTGGTGAGATGCAAATCTTGACAAACCAAAGTCTAGTACTTAAAAAATAGGATAACATGGTATATAGCTAAGAGGTGGAAAAATTGCTTCATCTTGACTGAACTTAGAAACATTTTAGGCCAATGCACAGATGCATCTTTTAAATATATCAGTATGGGGTTAATTCTTCCTCTTTATCAGACAGAGAGGTGATCAAGGGCTTAGCTGATAAATGATGAAAGACAGAGAAAGGAAAAATGATTAAACAGAGATTCCAACAGAGATCATATCCTTCCATTGCCTTTTTTTCCTTTGTACCAACAAGTGGATCAGACAGCTCCACTAGAACTCTTGACAACTTACTCTTTTGAAAATTGCTTTGAGTTACATTCCCCAAACTGTAGGTGACTGAGAAACTTTCTTCAAGTCTGGGTGTCAGAAGCCAAGAGAGTGGGAAAAAATGAACCTTGAGAGTTAGAGAATCATAGAATTAGAAGTGTGAGAAGCTCCCAGGCCATGGAGTCAATATGTAATATTGTATAGCGTGTGAACAGGCCCAGAGGAGATAAGTGATTTGCCAAAGATCACAAGCAAATTATGACACAGAGAAGGCTAGAATCCAAATTACAGGTCAGGGACCCTCTATTGGGCAGTGAACTGGCACTGTTTTGTTTGTGTTGACTTATGGGATGGCCTTTGGTAAACTAGGTTGGGTGCTGAGGCACAAAGGCATAGTCCAGTCACTTAACACACATTTGTTAATCATCTATTCTGTTCTAAGCCTGATGTTGTGAATGCAGTTGTGCTTGCTTGAAATCACAGCAATTAGGAAAGAGAAGGGGATTATGAGTTTGTGTCAAACTCCAGCAATGTGACAAGACCTTGTATAGAGAACAAATAGAAAGAAGAGAAGAAGCGTGCAAAAGAGAGCAAAGAAGAAAGGCCTGAAGTCTCAACAGCATTCTGAAAGCACTTAGTAAGGTTAGGGTACAAGATTTTGATACTGAAGGTTCCCTGATCTTAAAAAGTGAAGTACACCTGGTTTGACACAGCACATGCATATTGAACCAAAGTGTCTTGATATCTCCCACTGTACTTACGACAAAATAATGACAAAATAACCCACGTTGATTTCATTTATTTATTTATTTGTTTGTTTGTTTCTTTTCTTTCTTTTTTTATTTATTATTAAAGATTTCTGCCTCCTCCCGGCCACCGCTTCCCATTTCCCTCCCCCTCACCCGATCAAGTCCCCCTCGCTCTTCAGCCCAAAGAGCAATCAGGGTTCCCTGCTCTGTAGGAAGTCCAAGGACCACCCACCTCCATCCAGGTCTAGTAAGGTGAGCATCCAAATTGCCTAGGCTCCCAGAAAGCCAGTACGTGCAGTAGGATCAAATCCCATTGCCATTGTTCTTGAGTTCTCAGTAGTCCTCATTGTCCGCTATGTTCAGCGAGTCTGGTTTTATTTATATACATGAATTTTCCCAAGTATTAGTAAATATATTGATAGCTTTAGACCATTTTCAGCAGGAATACTACTTATAATTGGGTTGTTCATTTTAATCCTCCAACACCTCCAGTCCATTTTCCCTTTAAGCATAGGAAAATGTGACTTCAACATTTCATCCTTTCCCAAATGCTCCATGGCCATTCCCATGTTGGCCTCTACTCATAATAACAAAATCACTTATGAAGACATCAATTATTGTAGTGATATGGACTGTACTTGACTCATTTGCTGCTATATTGTTCACAACTACCCTAATATCTGGCATATGATATATGACTTAAAATATCTGTTAGATGAATGAATGAGGTAGTCATTCCAAAAATGTTTAAAGATTTTGTTTAATGTCTTGCAACTCTGATAAATATGTGTAATCTTGTTTTATAAGTGATGAAGAGAAGACTCAGAGAAGCAAAACCATTGGCTCAGTGTGACAATTTATGTTATTATCAGTATTATTTTCTGTTCTTTTTTCTCATTGCTTTTTGCCTTATGAGTTTCTAAGCATGGTTCAAGAATAGATCTAATCTCTAGAAGCTTACTCTAACTTGAGAACTATGTAATTATTCCCAAAAACAATATAGAGAAATGTCTTCTACCACTGTGTTCTAGGCTATTAGAGAGTGAGAATGATGTCATTGTCTTTCTTGTGAGAACACTCAGAGAGTGTCCCATATTTACCAAAGAGAGACAGTTTTGTGAGTGTATATTTATTGATATTTATTGGTATATATATATATATACATGTGTCTATGGATATGCTTTTTTGTTTGCATGTGTAAGACAGATGTTGACATTGCTTGTTTTCTGCTATTCCTCTCTATCTTATTTTGATACAGGGTCCCTTAATAAACCAGAGTACACCAGATTGGCTAGTTTGGGTGGTAAGAAATCCCTAGAGAGCCTGTTTATCTCCCACCACCAGTTCTGAGGTTATAGATAAACCACAGTGCCCCAAAACTAAGGTCCTTGTGTTTGTTCAAGTATTGTACCTACTGGGTTATCTTTTTGGTAATATCCAGGTGTATTAGAGGCATGATATTATGAGGCTGATGAAGGCAGACAACAGTTTGAAGGGAATGAGACTTTATTTATAGTTTCAGTCTTCAGAACAACCAGGGAAGAATCCTCTTTCTGCCAACTGTGAGTGGGTACTCAATGCAGCTAGGAAGAAGGCACCCATAGGAAATATTTTGTTTGTGCACTTGTTTACACATGCACAGCCTTCTCATTTTATACCCCTTTCCGAGATTGTCAAAGAACATTCCATGTTCTAGATTGTCAAAAGTTTGCATCCAGAGAGTTATAAATACACTATGCTTCAAAGAATCATCAACAAAAAATAAGAATTCTTTTTGTAATGTTTGTGTTGCATGTTTAAAAGATAATGAGAAGAACATTTAGTAAAATACAGCATCAAAATTGATTTCATGTTACCTTTTCTAACATGGCTCCTAGAAAATTTTAAATTGCAATTTTGAAATTCTATTATATTGTTATTGAACAAAGTTTGCTTTGAGAGATGGTTATATGTGTGAGTGGATAAAATTATACACACTAATTAAACTAGGCACCTAAGCTCTGTGCATTTCATTTTGTATCCGTTACAGTTCATGTGGAGAGAAAGAGAGAGAGAGGGGGTGAGAGAGAGAGAGAGAAAGAGAGAGAGAGAGAGAGAGTCACATAATAGAAGGATCTAACATTTTTTATTTTTATTGAGCTCTACATTTTTCTCTGCTCCCCTCTCTGCCCCTCCCCTCCTCTTCAACCTTCCCCCAAGGTCCCCATGCTCCAAATTTACTCAGGAGATCTTGTCTTTTTCTACTTCCCATGTAGATTAGATCCATGTATGTCTCTCTTGGGGTCCTCCTTGCTATTCTTTTATCTTTAGAAAATGTGCTTGGCCATAGATGAGAGAAGCCCATGAGCAATGCTGACATCCCCATCTGCTCTAGGTATGAGGTGTGATTCCCTGTCTCACCTCCACGATGGAATTATTGGAAACTATAGCTCATTTTTTTTGTGTGTGTGGCTTTTCCCCCTCTCCACAACAACAAAGGATCCAAATGAAGCCAAAATCCTGACTGACTTAAGTACAGTTGTCAATACAGAAGCAGCAAGTGAAATATGATCCAATATCCACATACATAGCCAAGAATGTTCTTTAAAAACAGAACAGAGAGACATACATAGCTGTAATCTACATGGGAAATACAAACCGATCTCCTGAGTAAATTGGGAGCATGGGGACCTTGGGGTAGGGTTGAAGTGGGGGGAGAGGCAGGGAGGGGAGTAGAGAAAAATGTAGAGCTCTATAAATAAAACAGAACAGAAGAGTCAGAAGCCATAAAGTCCTTGCATTCTCCCAGATTTAGGTTTTTCTTTCGCATGAAGACATATGTACTTTAAAGCTAAAAGATTCACTTTGTACTACCAAACTCATTCACTCTGTTATAAAAACAAAACAGCAACGTGAACATGCCAAAAAGCATAGCAGGTGGCTCAGGAATACTGCTTAAAATGTACTGAAAATTAAAGGCCATTAGAAGCTACATTCTTCTTCTGCTTACCTGTCAAAAGACATCCTGTCGAATGCAGCCACAGGTGGAACTCTAAGGGTGGAAGATTCTGGCCAGGTATCTTCTGAAGTAGATTGAATAATCTGTCTGCAGGGAAACTTGTCCCTACTTATGTCCTGGGGCTCCAACATCCCCTTGGACTCCAAAAACACTGGCCACTCAAGAAGGACAGGAGGAAAGCGTTTTCGAGTTCAGTACATAGTATTTGTTTGGAGTCAGTCTGAATGTATGACGCACTCAAATGCTTCACCTTAGTTACTCAGTCTCCAACTGCTCTAGTGGTCAGAGATAGTGAATGACTCAAGGCCTCTACCATAGCCTGCCTTGTTAGCATAAACTATCTGCCTTGGCCCAAGGTCTCAGGTATACAAAGATACTCTTATCAGACAAAATATTCCAAGGGCCTAGAGGTTGCCTCCCTGGAGCCAGAGCAAGACTAGCACTTTCCTGCTCACTTAACCCTTTATTACACAGAGATCGTCCAGAAGAGAAGAGGCCTTCTCGATAGCACCTCTGCTGGATAGTGAGTACTAATTCCAAAATTTACAAGTAGGGAGCACTTCAACTTCCATCCAATCTCCTTTGTTTTGTTCTCTGTTTTTCTGAAAACACACAAGTATGTTTACAGTAGAGAAGGTCTGTGTGCCTAAAACTAATTCATAAGATGCTAATTTCTCATTATCAAACATACATATAATAAGTGTTTGCTATAAATTATAAGAAGTCTTTTATGTTCTCAGTTTTTTATAATATGGAGGGAATTGATAAAAAAAAAACATTTATTACCAGAGAAATTCCAGAAAACCCCATGAAAGCAGCCTTGGCTCAGACCTCAAAGGTCACATATGTACTCCCTGATGGGAGAAGGCGTCAGAAAGATCCCTAGGCTCACTATCTAGCCAGCCTAGCCTACTGAGCAGTGAGAGATCCTGGCTCACACAAAAATGGTTAACAGCTCCTGTGGAACACATGTGACTGTCTTCTGGTCTCCACATACTTGCACACACTTGTGGACATGCACCTGCATAAACATGTGTACCCATACAGATATGTACAAGTATGCACCACACATACAGACACAGAAAATACTAGTTCATTATATGTAAGTCGTTTTCAATGGGAGCTAAATTTTCCTTAAACCTCCATGATGCTGGTATTTGGCAATGCTTAAATACATTCTTGCTTGTCATAACACTGGAGTGGCACATGTTAATTACATCAAGTGGCTAGAGACCATGTTGCACAGGACTGCCCCTCACTGCAGCATTCCTCTGTTTCCAATGTTGGTGATGCCAAGACTGAAAAATCCTAGTTCACATCCATACAATCTGTAAAGAAAACTGTAAGATACAGAGAACAAAAACTAAAATAGTCTATAACCTTATGCTTTATCAATAACAATCATAACTAGTGCATTTTGGTGCACTTCCTTCTATTTTTCAGCATGTACATATATGTATATACTATTTTAGTTTATACAATGCCTGTCATCCTAGGCTTACTTTTATATACTGTTTGTTGCTTTTATTATATGAGCATACATAAAAATAACAAAGGATCATTATAAGACAAAAATTAAGAATCACAGTAAAGTACAAAGAAGAAAAAAATCAGAGTAGCAAATTTGATGTAATTATTCCCCTAATGTTTGATATTTGAATGGTTTTCTATTTCAGACTGGCTTTATGACTTAACCTGTATAAAACATGGGAAAACTCCTTCCTTTGATTCACAAGGAGACTTAGGGATTTAACAATTATCATCTGCAAATCTACACTACAAAGGTCTTGATTCCAGAAATGACTTCTTTTCACAAAATCCACACAAAATTTCCTGGGTTAATATCCCATTTGTTCTCACTCTTTAACATTTTACCAATGCTGACACACTTCACTTAACTAAATCTGAATTCTGTCAACTCACATTCTAACCAAAATGCAGTTGTAGAGATAAGAAGCACTCCACTGGGGCCTAAACAATAGCAAATCAATATTTCCCAGCTAAAGGATAATCTTTGCGCACCAGAATTGCATAGATGGTGAAATATTTCTCCAGTTCTTAGAGGAAGCTATTTGAAAATGCATAATAAACTATTAGGTGTATTGTTTTCCTAAGCCAGGGGTGGAAGAGAGCAGCAAGGAGACATCTTTTTTTTTAATGGTGTCAAATTATAGACGAGTTCTCGAAATAGCAACTATAGAAAAGCAGCACAAAAAAAATCTCACCACACATCTAACCAAGCCTCTATTGTCTTAATGTTTTCTTTCTCCACTAATGAAGCCTGTGATTGTCATCATTCAGGTTTTGAAGAAAATGCTCACTAATCCCTCCTTAAGTCTCACTTTGGTATATTTAGGCCTGGACTCTACAGCAGAGAGAGGATTATGATGCATTCCAGGATCAGAGTGCAATGCAGACTCTTAGCGGCTCGGAGAGATGAATGTAGGGAAAAAAATGTACAAAGGCTGTGATTATTCAGCCAGAAGAATGGATTTAGAAAAGAATTAATAATTTCTCCTAAATATAAAAAGGTAGTATGTAACTGAGGGAACTCTACAAACTGAATAAAATAAAACAAATTTCCTCGGAATGTGAAAAAATTAGCTGACGTCTAACAGACAATTTTCTAGTGTCTTGACTGCCCATTTTCTCATCTACATGTCTACTCAACAATTATGTGTTTAGATCTTACTTGTTAATAAATTGATGCATTTACAATAAAGGTCCATTCATTTATTTGACAAGTATTTGTTGAGGTTCTGATAATCATAGATAAGGGAATTGGTACAGAAATAACTGACTTTACTATAAGTTGTGAAAACAGTTTGATAGGGTACCATTGGAAACTAACTACATTTCCATCTTATGTTAATCACTATAATAGAATAAATCAGATGATCTCCAAAGTCTGTCTTAGCTATGTGATCCTTATATTTTCATTCAAACAAAAACTCATAAAGACCAAAATATTTTTACCCATGCACTGTAATGTGACATCTTTGCAAATAACAAGAGTTGTATCTAGCTAGTTTATATCATGTATAGCTGCATAAAAATTCAAATTGTATCCTATTTATTATATGAATCGATTTGTTAGATTCCATTCGAACTATTAAACTGTTCCTACTTGATGAACATGACTATACTAGAAGACTTGAACAGTTGTTAGACTTCAAATGGGGAAACTGTCGCCTATTTGGGTTTATCTTTAGGTGTAAGTGGCTATTGCTACTACAGAAAACTCCAATTTGCAGCTAAAGAGAGCTCCACATTAGAAAGTATTAGCAAGATCTCAGTGAGAGTCCATCAGTTTCATCAGCCTAATTCAATGGCAACAGATGCTGAGAACCGGGGTTGATCTTACTCCTACTCATAAACTGGCAAAATGTTTGACATGAATCCAGCACAAAACTTGCTGTAAGTATTTTTAGGAAGCCACAACTCACTTTTGGGGAGATGGCTGAGCTGAACTGGCCATAGAACACTGCAATGCTCTGCTTAGCACGTAACTACAGCTGAGTCAGCAGGAAGTGTCCAGAGATACAAGAGCTTTGGGAGTTAAAATAGTGGAGAGTGACAGTTACATGAACAAGAGGAGATGTAAACCTTTCCTCAGTACATCTGTAGGCAGTCAGGTAGCACCAGGACTAAGGACATACTTCTAGGTAAAATACAAGTCTCCAAGAAAGAGTTTTTATTGCTTAAATTTGAATAAACTCAGATATCCTGCAATGTTCTGAATTGTAGAGGACCTAGGAACAAACTGAAACTATAAACTAGTTACATGGCTTATTGTTTGCACTTACTTATTGGAATCATTTTAAAAGACTCTGTTTTGAAAATGTATTTGTAGGCCTTACCTTAAGGTGAAATCAAAGCATTTCCTTCATCCCTATGGTCAGATTTAGGCTCACTAGAGTTTGTCAGACAACCTATTTGGATAGATTCCCAAGACAAATCCTAAACAAATACAGATTCCCCACTTTAGACTTTTTTGAAGATATTTGTGGCATATAAGAACATTTGTAAACTCTTAGTAGTTTGCATTGCTACTGTGTTATACTCATATAAATTCAAATGGGAATATTGACTGAGGAGAATTTACTTGGTCTGAAAGCACAAAGGTATTCCAAATGCCTGCACTTACAATATAGGCCGTTGGTGAAATCAAAGCACTGCTTCAGCTTGCCTCTTCACTGTACTTCTTCACCTCAACTACTCTAACCATAGACACCCAGAGCTAGGAATGCAAAGCCAAAGTTGCTTTCAAGACTGTGTGTGTAAACCACACTTGTACAAAAGTTGCCAGCAGTGTGGCCACACTGTTATCTCATGCTGTTAGCTCTTAGTGCTTCCTTCCTAAAGGAAATCAGTTCCTATTATTTTCAGCTAGTTAGTAGCCTCCTCCTTATCCTTATCACATAACCAGTCAGATGATCCACACATTGTTCCTTGATGAATATATATATATTCACTAAATTGTCATTACACATTTCTACATGTACAAACCAGTAATGCTACTCTTGCCTTATTACTCCCTGAAAGGAGTTCTATATCTATTGTCTTATGATGTCATATTCTTTCTTTAGCTCTAATACTTAAAAACACATCATTTATTCATTGATTATGTTTTGTGTGTACTTATCTATGGTGTGAGAAATGCACAGGATACCATGTGTGTGGTCAGAGGACAAAATTTTAGTGTCAGTTCTCTCCTTTGACCATGAATTCTAGGGATCAAATTCAGGTCATTGTAATTATACAGAAAGCACTTTTACCCACTAAGCCATCTTGCCAAGCCTCATAGGCTTATTTACACTTATTATGTTTTTTGTTTGTTTGTTTTTGTGGGCATTCATTATTTTCATGACAAGGCTTTGATTCTTGGAAAGCAAGGTCAACATGTTAGTAGCTGCTCAATAAATAAATGCCTCATATCATTCAAACAAACATAATGAATTAATGTCAAGATAACAACATATGACTACAGCAAAAAACAAAACCGTTCCCAGCACCTAAACACAGTTTCAACTAAAATGCTCAATATCCCTGGCCTGCACTGAAGGAAAAATTAGGTACAAGTCTCAAGTCTTAGCTTATCAAGACTTAGCTTATGTATGATTAGAACCATAGACATTCAACCATCCATGAGATTCTCTCACTTGAAGCTAGAAGGAATTATTCATGTTTATGTTAATGGGGAATGATTTAAAAAAGTAAGGGACAGTTACTTAAAAGCTAGAATTGTCATTGTTAAACAACAATTTCTGTGAAAAATATTGCTTTGTAGAGGATTTGTTTAATCATATAATATATATATATATCAATGCATTATCTGCCTGTATATATGAATAACAAATGTACACTGGCCAAAGAGGCCAGAAAAGGGTTTCAGGTCTTTTGGAATTAGAGATACAGATGGCTGTTTGCCATCATGTAGGTGCTGCGAATCAAACACGGGTTCTCTGGAAAAACAGCCAGTTTTCTTAAATGCTAAGCCACAAATCCTGCCAAGAATGAGTTTTTGGCTATTGATTTTTCTTAAGTGTGTTTTCATCACCACTGTAATGTATATCAAGAAACACACTTAACTTTATGTTAAGGAACTTGTCTTGATATCCATATATGTTCTCAATACATAGTATAAAAATGACATTTGGTTGCATTTTTTTTTTGTTTTTGGATTTTCGAGACAGGGTTTCTCTGTAGCTTTGGTTCCTGTCCTGGAACTCACTCTGTAGACCAGGCTGGCCTCGAACTCACAGAGATCCAACTGTCTCCACCTCCCGAGTGCTGGGATTAAAGGCGTGTGCCACCATCGCCCGGCTTTTGGTCGCATTTTCTAAGAGGGCAGAAGAACATCTGTCCCCAAATCCACTGTTACAAAGAATGGGCATTGCAGGCTCTTCTAACAATTCTGTTTCTTAGGAAAATCAGAGAAATCCTGTTTTGATACTTCCAAGTTAAAATAGTATGTTACCCTTTATCTGGTACTTCATTTCCTGTCTGAAGTTACTTTTTACTTTAAGCTTGAATAAAAACTTTGATTTCTTAATGTAAAAAAAAATTTAAATGGGAGCCAATACAAAATTAAAAATTCATAAGGGTGAAAATAGCTTTAGCAATATTTATAGGTTCTATTCAAAATTCGTTTTGTATCTGACAATATTTAGTATTATTAATGATTTTTGGTTTTATTGTGTCACCTTTTATGTACAGAAGTATAATCATCAGTGCTTTTTATTATTGCTATTATTGCTCTTACTCTTCTGTCACTAAGTGAATATCTATAAACATAATTTAGTAGAGAGAGTAATTGAAGGGTTAGAGAGATGGTTCAGCAGACACAGGTGCTAATTGCCAAGACTGATGCCCTGAATTTGATCCTCAGCACTCACAAGGTACGAGAGACTGGAATTGCACAAATTGTCTTCTGACCTACATACACACACACACACACAGAGATGAGGAGACATGGAGAGAGGAAGAGAAATATAGAGAAAAAATAAATTTAGAGAAAGTTGAGATTTTTAAAAATAAATCTTTAGTGTGACAACTCACCAATGTCACAAAATTATATTCTACCAACAAATATTAAAAAAATATCTACAATTAGAACATATTGTGCCATGGTCTTAGTCCAACCAATCTTCCCTTCCATAAGACCTCTCCAATGCCTTTATCTAGTGGCATTCCTACTTCCAGTGCCCTGACCCAGTCTGGCCACTACTGTTTATGCTAACCTCTTCCTCCAGGCACAGGCAAGGACCCTGTTGCCTGGCAACAACCTATAGTTCCCTCACATGGCACATCCAGTTCTCTACCCAGCCATGTCCTTAACACCTTAAGCTGGGGTCTAGCCAGGTGAGTTCATTTGATCCTCCCCTCCGTGAACCATCCATTATTGCTAAACCCAAAGTTTTAGAATTAAACCAGTATGTGTGCACTATGCCTGCATGCCAGCCTAGACACTGAGCCCATCTGGCTTTATTCCACCTAAGTCACATCCAATCATTATGTCCAAATTGGCTTGCACATTTTGTGCTCTGTACTAGCCTACTGTGTTTATATCAGACACAGACCTAACCTAAGTACACATACCCAGGTCTCATTGCAGAAATGCAAACAATATGAAAAATCAAGGTCATATCCCCACCCCCAAATTCACCAATCATATAAAAATAGCATTTGATATGAATTACATAATTAACCACAGGACACAGGATTTAAAAGAATAATTATAAATTCCATAAAAAATTTAAAGAAGTCATAAAGAAACAGTTCAATGAATTTAAATAGAATGAACTTGAGAACAAATTCCTGAAAGATGCCCAAGAAAATATAGACATCAGGCTGATGGAAATGAAGCAGATATTCCAGGATTTGAAAATGGAATTCAATGAAGTGATAGAAATATTGAAGAAAACTCAAACTTAAATTAAGGTGGAATTTTAAAAACCCAATAGTCCAACTAGAAAACTCAATGAAAAGCTGTGCAAGTGGAATTAATCAAGCAGAAGGCAGGATATCAGAGCTCAAAGATAAAGTAGAAGAGCTATGCCAAACTAGCAATGAATATAGAAAAAAATTAATAGCACAGAAAATGAATGTACATGAAATATGAGATACCATAAAAATAACTTTGAAATTATAGGAATAAATGAGGGAGATGAATACCAATTCAATCGCAATAGAACAAAACTTCAGCAAGATCATAGAAGAAAACTTAGTGAAACTAAGAAAAACACACCCATACACATACAAGAAGCACACAGAGGGCTAGAGAGATAGCTCAAAGGTTAAGAGCATTGCCTACTCTTCCAAAGGTCCTGAGTTCAATTCCCAGCATCCACATGGTTGCTTACAACCATCTATAATGGGGTCTGGTGCCCTCTTCTGGCCTGCAGGCAGACACACAGACAGAATAGTCTATACATAATAAATAAATAAATAAATAAGAAGCACATAGAACACCAAAAAAGACAAGACCAGAAAAGAAAATCTCCATGTCATATCATAGTTAAAGCACTAAACAATAGGAAGAAAGAAAGGGTATTGAAAATTACAAGAGAAAAAAAGGCATGTTATATATTAAAAAAACAACATATTAACAGTAACTTCTCAATGGAAAGTTTTAAAGTCAGAAGAGTCTGAAGTAATTCCTTTTAAGTTCTAAAAGACCACTACTATGAACCTACAGTACTGTACCCAGTGAAATTATCTTTCATTATTAAAAATTAATAAAATTTTTCTTATAATATAAACAGCTTAAAAATCTATATCTAACAGACCCAGCCTAAGGAAAATACAGAAATAACATTTCAGAATTTCAGGTGAAGAGAGGAATAAAAATAACCACATTTATGTAGAAAGGAAACAAATGAAGCTATAATTACTGAAATGAAAAGGATTACTGAGAACACAGTCAACATCAGATATCAACAATACAATAACTACAAACAAGACACATATTTCAATAATAACTTAAAACATTAATGGCCTCAACTCTCCAATCAAATGATATAGACTGGGTGAGTGGAACAAGAAATAAAAATGCATCTATCTGCTGTCTTCAAGAAATTTGTTTTTGCTTTAAAGATAAGCAACACCTTGGAGTAAAGAGATGGACAAAAATACCCCAATCAAATGGGACCAGCAAGCAAGCAGTCATTGCAATCCTAGTATCTGACAAAATAGACTTAAAACTAAAATGAATCAGAAGAGTTCAACGAAGTTCCCTTCATTCTAATCAAGGGAACAGTTAATCAAAAAGATACTAGTATTCAAAGCACATAGGCACCAAACTCTGATACACACAATTTCATAAATTATACTTCTAGAATGAAGGACACAGATTAACATCAAACCATTAATACTAGGTGATTTAAACTTTCTCTGATATACAGGTCATCTAAACAAAACCTGAACAGACAAATATCAATTCAAACACATGATACATCAGATGGACTTAACAGATAACTACAATATGTTCTTCCCAAACACTAAAGAATATGCATGATACTCATCAGCTCAAAGAAGCTTTTCTAAAACAGACTACATCTTGGGACACACACACACACAAAAAAAAAAAATCTTAACTTCAGAAAATTGAAATAACTCTGTGTATCCTATCTGGTAACAATCTATTAAAAGTTAAAATTGACAGAAAGCAAATCTATAGTAAATACACAAACTCATGGATATTTAACAACTCATTATTAAAGTTGAATGGGTGAAAGAGGAAACCAAGAAAAGTGTTGTGATCCAGCTGCCCTCACTCCCCCTGACTGACAGAGAACTTCCTTGTGGTCTGTAATTGACAAGGATGTTTGTGTTCTTTCTGGCTGGTGGGTCTCCACAGAAGGAGTAGAGGTATAAAAGGTTGCTGGGCAAAATAAAGACTGCTGTTCTTCCACCTGAAAAAAAGCCTCCCTGTGTCAATCCTGGCACCCCTCCCCCGGCCAGTCTTGGCTATCCAGGCTGCACTGGCTGCAGCAAGAAAGTAATTTAAAAATTCTTTGAATTAAACGAGACTACAACACACATGCATACACATGTGTGTGTGCGCGCACACACAGACACGCATACACACACACACTAATAATACTTACTTGTTTCAAAAGATGGGAAAAGAATAGGAAATAAGAGTGGAAAAGAAAGAAGAAGGAAAAGACAGAAAAATTCAGAGAAATAGATACACTATTTTTTTTCTTGGTTCCTTAAAGCAATAAATCATTTTCCAACTGGGACACCTTTATGAAAGTCATGAGTATACATGGAAAAAGTTATAAAAGTAGTTCAAATAGCAAATTGACAAATTGCTGAACTTTAGGAGATTCCATTTATAACTAATGGTGGTACACATTTTGTTCAAAAAATGTGATTATATAATAGATTTCAACATCCCATGAAGTAGAACACAGTCCCTAATGCAGATATGTGGCCTTGAAAACTTATTTTCACTCGGTTTCCATTCCATGTTCATTTTCACAGTTCATAATCATTTACTCCAAGTTGAAAAGTTACCACCTCACCTCAAACTGCAGCAAATTACTATATTAAACTGGGTTGACCTTTTCCATGACTGCTGTCTTTCTAGAGATACCCAAGGGAGGTAATTAGTTATTGTGGCTTAAAAGACTTCTATCTTCATGAAACAAAGAAGGACAAAAAAATAAAGAAGCTATATGCATAGAAAAAGCAAAGGACTCGTTCACCCACTTTAACCCTGTTGATAAAAAGACAAAATTAAGCCATGCAGAAAATTGAACATTCAGTGAAACATCTCAAAATATCTTTATAACTCAACACTATTTTTCACAATATCATTAAATAGCTCTTCTTGTGTGTTTATCAAGAGAAACGTAAAAACACTATTAAAGCAAACTCATCATAATAATTAGAACTACTAAATAATATTAATGAAATCATTCCATATGCTTAAGACATAGGCAGCTCCAACTATTCTAGACCTGCTGTTTGCTGTCTCTTATGGTATGTGATCAGAAGAAGGGTTTGAAATCTCACACTTGAGAGTAAGACCTCAGCTTTGACAATTACCCTGTGACCCTGTACATCCTGTTATGTGTCTTTCAATCTTAATTTCCTTATCTATAAGATGATGAAGATAACACTTGGTTCATAGGATTGCTTTGGAAGGGGAGCAAATAGATGCACACATGGTAAGCATGTTCAGGGATTGACACTGGGTAGAAGCTTAATAAAGGTCACCTCTCCTTTTCCTCTGCAAAAGTAAGGCTGAAGAACACAATCTTTACTGGTCCAATATAAGATTCTTATTGCAGTGACTATGGAATCTCCCGCAGCAGCACACAATCAATAGCAGGGCTTCCTCAGTCTCAGCCATACATGTATTCCTTGGCTATCTTCAAAGAATGGAGACTGAGAATCAGGGGGCTTGTGCAAGGACCTCAAATTAGGCATTCCTCACACATTACATGAATTGAGATTTATGCTGCTGATCTATAACTTCCACTTTGAATGCCAAGTTACACAATTTAAGTGGGGGCATTCCAAGTCTTCACTTTCCTTCTAGAGCACCAAAGGTCTCAGGAAGATCTTGTCAAACTCACCCAGAAATGGCAAGTACACCTGATTCCTAGAATATCTGCTGTTGGTGATCCCACCTGTGATATGTAAGCCAAAGTTCCAAATTTCACATGTGGGTCCTCTTGTGATGATGACAAAATGGTCAAAGATATCATAGACTGATGTGGGAGTCTTCTGTTTTGTGTTGATTTCATTGGTTAAATAAAGAAACTGCCTTGGCCCTTTAATAGGACAGAAAATTAGGTAGGTGGAGTAAACAGAACAGAATGCTGGGAGAAAGAAGCCGAGTCAGGCAGTTGCCATGATTCTCTCACCCAACACAGACACAAGTTAAGTTCTTTCCTGGTAAGCCACACCTCGTGGTGCTACACTGATTATTCAATATGGTTTAAAGCAAGATGTGAGAATTATCCAATAAGAGGCTGGAACTAATGGGCCAGGCAGTGTTTAAAAGAATACAATTTGTGTGTTGTTATTTTGGGACATAAAGCTAGCCATGTGGGTGGCCGGGAGCCAGAACAAAGCCCGCAGCTCCTCACTACAATAGACTGTTAAAAAGCATTCTCTTAGCAAGTGATCCTAGCCTGTCATCACTATGTGAACAAATGATTTTTTATTCCTCTATGCCCTGGGATTTAGTCCACCTAGTTCACAGGAAAATATGATGATAAATAGTTGTTTTCTACTCCCAACCCAATTCCTTCTTAGTCCATGAGTGCCTTTATCTGACAGCCTTTCAAGCCTATGAGCATATGCAGACAGGGTTGGATGCTAAGTCATTCTGCCCAGCAGCCAGCCTATCTTCAGTAGGGTATCATGCATCTTCTTGCTCCCAAGCACCTAAAAAGCAACACCCTTGTGTAGGGGATGAAAACTTATAGCCTCTGCCTATATGGACCATTAAATGTGTAAGATACCTACACACTGGGTTTTGAGTATGCATCCATTTACGGATAAGCTATGACTGGTAATGCCAGTTACTGGCTCTGAGAGGCCCAAATTTTCCTTAGTACATAAAAGGAGAAACATGACATTGGACTTGCTATCACTCTAAAAGAGATGCTTACTTATCTGACACTTTGGGAACATTGGATTTCTAAATGTTTGAAGATCAAAGCCTCTACCTTTAAGAATATTTTGCTTGTCCAATAAATAGTCTTCACTCAGCCTAAAAAGCTAAACACTTTTGGGGTGGGCTAAAGCCAACCACAGGGCAGGATTCCTGGGGCTTTATGTAATACACATGGTTCTCACTGATAGCATTTCTTATATTTCATCAGAATCAATGCAGAAAAAGCACACTATGGCCAAAGAATACCCCCATTATTAAAAAAAAAAACAGACAAAGTACAGAGTAGCTATGTCTAAGCAGTTATTTAAATACCATTTGCACAGACTTTGTCCAAAATACAGCACAAGTCATGCGTTTCCAAAAGAAGTGTACTTACCAAGAAGTTAGTTTCACTTTTACAGTAAAACCCATAGATGGAACAAATACCAATTTTTGATGTAATGTTCCAGTGTGTATCTAAATGGGAAATTTATCTCCACACATCTTCTAGTCTCACTAACCTCAGTTCTCTTATCTGTAAAATAGGAGTGCACAGTTTCTGGCCTGTATGTTCACTGACAAGTATGAAGGAGCTTTATGAACTCTATAGTATTCTTTCTCTTAAGCATAGAACAGCATGCCACTTGCTGTAATGTGGTTTGTGTAAAAGTGACCTGATGTGCTCGGTCAATGAACACAGACACCTTCATAATGTTAATATGCTATTCTGGACTGACTAAAATTTCAATTATTCTGTCCACCTTCATCTCCTTGGAAAATTAGTGAGTTAATGAATCTTTAAAGGACAGTCAGGAAAGCCTTAAAAAGAAGATGCCTTTTTGAATAAGGAAAGAAAGTAGTGGATTACAACTTAATGGCTTCAGCATAATGGTAATTTCCCTATTTTCTTCACTTGCCTTAGCTCAGCTAATGGCTTCATTAATGGTCACACTCCCTAGCGAATAATAGAGCCCCATGTCACATCCATCATAGCCATGTCACAATAAAACCAGTTAAATACAATCTAGCACTCTGTCTCATGCCAGTCAGCAGGAGGAATCAAAATTAGGCGAACAGCCCATCTGAAAGCTTATATGTTAAATTTTTCCTAACAATAAGCACACAACGGGCTACTGGCAATGAGATTGTAACTATACTGTACATCCTGAGTTGAGTAGATAACTTTGACAACACTCAAAAAGCTGCAAGGATGAGCTGTTCTTTATTATAAGTTGAGCCACAATGTCTTTTTTATTTCCTTCATTTTAATTTGATCAAAGTAACATATTTTCTCACAATTAGCACAGTCATGTCAAATCTGCAATGTCATATCATAATCTAAAATGTCACCTCATAAAATCAAGCTGTTTGAATGACTGAGCTGTTTCTTTTCTAAAGCATCTGGTGTAGCTGAAAGATCTTAAATTTTTATACAGTTCTTTTTCTCTCTCTTTCTCACCTTTTGACTGAGGAGAGGGGGAAACTAACTTTCAGAGGGCAGTTTAGATGGTCTCAAGGATGTCAATGATTTATATTAATCAAAGATACCAAATGCGCTTGAGCCACAGCTTTGCATCAGATGTAACAGCATTTTGGAAGGTTCACAAGCCATCTCATTGCCTACAGTTTGCATTTTCCCTGAACGAAAGCTACTCCTGAAAGATGGGCTATATTAGGTGCTATATCCAATCATTTGGGGGACATTAGGAAACTGGTAAGTGTCCCAAATCAATAGCTAATTTAATGAGACCCCAAAGGCCTGGAATCAAATGGGACAGCAGCTAGCAAACCTGGCTCATTTACTCTCAGAAAGGGCTGTTTGCTCATGGGGAAGCTGGACCAATAGGGAAGATGCTAAAGAAGACTCTCTGGTGTGGGAACTGGAAACTCAGCACCTGGTACTCCATCAGTGTTGCTTTTCTTTGCTGTATTTTAGTGCTACATTATAATGGACTTTAATGGAACTCCGTATTTGGATTCAAAGAAGATGAGAAAAAAAGGTCAAATTTTAACTAGTCTTTGTTTCTGTTAGGGGTTACCTTTTCTCTCTCGGCATACAGTTCATTGCAGATAACAATTTGTCCCTTTAATTTTAAGAATGAAGAAGGTGTTTCCTAATTCCATCCATTTGCATGCAAAATTCAAGATGTCATTTTTTTTTCCGCTGAGTAGTACTCTAATGTGTAAATGTGCCACATTTTCTTTATCCACTCTTTAGTTGAGGGGCCCTGGACAATAGAGGAGTGGGGGCCCAATCTTGACTTGCCCTGTAATAAGACTGATGATTATCTTAACTATTACCATATAACCTTCATTCAGCAACTGATGGAGACAGAGGCAGAGACCCACATCAGAACCCTGGACTGAGCTCCCAAAGTCTAGTTGAAGAGTGGAAGGAGTAAGAATATGAACAAGGAGATCAAGACCATGATGGGTTCACCCACTGAAACAGTTTGCCTGAGCTAATGGGAGCTCACCAACTCCAGCAGGACTAGGAAGGAACCAGAATAAGACCAAACTAGTTCCTCTGAATGGAGTTGACAATTGGATGGCTGGGGCAGACTGAGGGGCCACTGGCAGTGGAACCAGGATTTATCCCTACTGCACGTACTGGCTTTTTGGGATCCTAATCTCTTTGGATAAATACCTTGCTCAGCCTAGATAAAGTAGGACCTTCAACAAGGCAATGTGCCTTATTCTCTCTGAGGATTAGATGGGGTGGGGTAGGAAGATGGGTAGAGGAAATGGGAGGAGGGGAGTGAGTGGGAACTTGGATTGGTATTTTTAAAAAATCTAACAAATTTAAAAAAAGAAATTTTAGGCCAAAAAAAAAAAAAGACTGCAGAAGTTGTTGTGTGCTTTCAGTTCTTCCCTAACCCCTCCTTCTGGCAATGTAAATATGAGGCAGCTGGACCTGGAATAGTTTTAGGTATTTTATTTTCATCCTCATCTTGAAATACTATTTATATTTAACATTTCTCTTTATTAGCAAATGTAATATAGAAAGCCCCTTGCCATTCTCCTGAGTAACCTCAGATTAAGGAGAGAGCTCATATTTTCTGCAGATGCCTTATGGCTATTCCTAATTTTAAAAAGCTTATATTTATAGTACTAGAATAAAAAATACTTTATACCAAACAAATTATATGTCTTTTTAAACTGGGGATACAGACATACTCCAATACCATTACTTTCAAAGTTATATATTGTATTTGCCCTTAATTAATGCAAAATAAAGCAATAGTCTTTGAAACTGTGAGGACAAGAGGGAAGAATATTAACCTGAAAATACCTGTGTCCAAATTGTGGCCTACCTAGAGTGTATTTCAATTTCAGAAAAGTCTGAGTGGGGGAAAAGAGAGAGTTGCATGGTAAAGACAGATATACGATAGAATTCTGTGTATTTATATTGCTTTCACTTATTATGTTCAAAAAACACCAAAAGTTAAAATAAACAGCTACTGTGTATTGAATACCTAATCTACACCAGAAATTCAGTTTTGCCTCTGTAGTGGCTATTAGTTCCCTTGTGTGATAACTAATGAATCTTAGAAGCACAGTGGTGGTGTCCTTCACATCTCAAGTTTCTCTTAAGCTGTGTGGTATTGAACAGGTCAGTAGCCGTCCCAAATATTCTATATAAAAAATGACAATTATTTTTACCTTTAAAACATTTAGAAGTTAAAATAGAAACTAGATATGAAAGCACAAGGTAGATAATAAGCTTTGCATTGTTTCATAACTCTTGTAACCTCTTGATACATCCTGAGTTTAAAGGCTGACCAGAGGGTAACAGAAAATTACTACTCTGTAGACTATTACATGATTATTGGAAAACTTAAAATATACTGGTGAGAAGAGTGCAAGTCATGAAAGAAGCAGAAAAGGAATATAAATTTAATGTAGATAGTTGAGTCGCTGTTTAGCGGATATGGTTCAGTATAAAAGAGAAGTCAAGGAGCTTTGAACACCACCACACCTGGCTTGGGTCTGGAGTCTGTCATTTATTTATCTACATGACTTGTGTAATCTCCCCTGGCCTTGAATCTTGCCTTGGGAAAATGGAGATTGTCTTCACTCAGGGTTGTTGTAAAAACTAAATGAGATAAGGCAGTTGAAGGATTTAGCACAAAACCCTGAACCTAGTAAGAATGTAAGAAATGATTGCTATTTGGTCCAAAGGATTATTGTCTTTTTGAAAGCCATTCTTGAGAAATCAAGTCAGGTGAGTAAACCAAAAGACTTTACTTAGACTATCAGGTCCATCGAGGCAGCACTTTGCCAGATCTTTGAGTCACAGTCTATATTTTCACAAGGTCATGTAACAATTCATGAACATACTCAAATTGAGGTCAAATCTCCTAAGATATTTTTTGCCCTCACTGCTTTAAGTGTGGTATAACACCAGCATAATGAATTCTGGCTTGCCTGCAAACCTGTACTATAGCCATGTGTTTGTTAGGGAACCAGGAACTCTGATGTTCCACTGTTACTAATGAGAACAGAATCAGCCACAATGCCAGGAATACAGAAAATGTTCAACACAAATACCATCACTTTGGCTGGCCTTAATTCCCTGATAGTTACTAGATTAAGCAGTAAGTTTTTATTGCTTTTCATTTGTTCTTTTTTTTTTGTTTACTCAAATATCACTTAATGTTCCTATAGAAGAGATTTTGTTAGGAGGATTTAATGACACTAAGTTTGTATTTAGATGTAAGAAATACTGATTCACACTTCAGCCACTTTATCAATTTGCATAATTACAAACTACCAACTGCCTACACATCTTTTTTTTTTTGTGGTTCTTGCTTTTTTTTTCCATTTTTTTATTGAGAAAAGGAGAAAAAAAAACAAGTTTCCACCTCCTCCCAACCTCCCATTTCCCTCCCCCTCCTCCCACCCTTCTCCCCCTCCTCCCACCCTTCTCCCCCTTCCCCCACTCCTCTCCCCCTCCCTCTCCAGTCCAAAGAGCAGTCAGGGTTCCCTGCCCTGTGGTAAGTCCTAGGTCCTCCCCTCTCCGTCCATTTCTAGGAAGGTGAACATCCAAACTGGCTAGGCTCCCACAAAGCCAGCAGATTACGTAGGTTCAAAACCCCATGCCATTGTCCTTGGCATCTTAAGTGGCAACCAACACAAGGGCATAGCTACCAAATCTTGCCTTACAGAAAATGCATCATTTCCCACCATAAGATGGGAGAATTGTTTAATCTTGATATGACTATGACTGGTGATAGCAGTTCAGAAATTTCCTAAACTGCTGTCTTTTTCCTCTGGGCTACCAATACCTTGTTTCTAGAAGACTTATACAGGGACGCCCTTATTATCTTGACCTCCCCAAATGCAGCCAAGCTCTCGTAGAAGCAGTAAGCTGAGCAGTCAGGGTGAAATACAACACACGTAGTCATGGGGGATTCTGGAAATCAACAAGAACTTCTGCTGAGTGTTGTTTGCCTTAGCAGGATCCAAGGGAGCTCCAAACATATGAACATTAGCCAGAAAGAAGAAAATCTTGGAAAATATCCCCAAATAAAAATTAGATAGAAGTCGTTCATCCTTCATTTCTAATCCTACAAGTGGCATCGATGGTGGGGCAAAACTCAACTCATCTTAGAATTTAATGTGACCTAGTACCTAGTACCCAGAAAATATTCCATGAATGGATATGCCTCTTTGAGACTAAGTGTTGTCGTTACTTTTCTATTGCTGTGATAAGACACAATGAACAAGGCAACTTCTAAAATGGTTTATTTTGGAGCTTGCAGGTTCAGGGCTTGAGCCCAGGACCATCATGGCAGGGAGCATGGCAGCAGGCAGGCAGGCATGACACTGGAGCAGTAGCTGAGAGCTCACATATTGTGACAAAAGCATGAGGCAAAAGAAACTCATTGGGAATGGAGTGGGCTTTTAAAACTGTTAAGACAATCCCCAGTGATACACCCACTTCAAGAAAACTATACTCCTGCCGGGCAGTGGTGGCGCACGCCTTTAATCCCAGCACTCGGGAGGCAGAGGCAGGCGGATCTCTGTGAGTTCGAGACCAGCCTGGTTTACAAGAGCTAGTTCCAGGACAGGCTCCAAAACCACAGAGAAACCCTGTCTCGAAAAACCAAAAAAAAAAAAAAAAAAAAAAAAGAAAACTATACTCCTTATTTTTTCCCAAATAGTTCCAACAACTGAGTACCACATATTCAAATATCTGAGTCTATGAATGTGGGCCATTCTCATTCAAACCACCGCATTAAATAATACTTTTAGGAACCCTCTTGTTTAAGGCATCTTTTGTCGTTTGCATTATACTTGCTTTGCTTTCAGTATATTAAGAAATCTTTTTGAATTTTAACCACTGTTAGAAAACTTAAGTGACCAATGTTCAGAGTAATCTTGGTCTAATGTGAAATTACCACATTAGTTTTGTAAACTTGAAAGTGAGATAATACATACAAAGATGTGTGTTGAAAAGATGACAGCAAGAACAGATGAGGACTAGAGAGATGGTAGATCTACAGGCTTTATTTGGCACTCTTATTACAATAATATATGCAATTATTGTAACATAAATAAGCAAAAAGTTGTGAAAAAATATAGCTAAGTTGTACTAATTTAAACTCAGCTAGATCTCTAGTAATATGAAGACAGATATTGACAGACATAATATTTCCAATTATTAAGAAAATGGAAAAGTGCTCACCTTTTATGCCACTTAATAATCTATAAGAGCTTTCATATTTATCTGGAATACTTTTCTCTGTCCCATCTGATTGCACTGGACTATTTTATTTCCCACCTACTGGAATTATAATTATGAAATAATCATTTGGATAATTAATATTAATTATAATTATTTGGCCTATTAGCTCTGGCCTATTATTAACTAGCTCTTACAATTAATTTAACCAATTTCTATTAGTCTATATTTTACCATGAAGCTCATGGCTTGTTACCTCACATCTTGCTTTCCCAGTGCCTGTTGCCAACTTCTAGTCTGTGCCTTCCCTCTATCTTTGCTTGGATTTTCTGCCCAGCTCTATTCTTCCTGGCTATTGGTCAAATCAACTTCTTTATTAACCAATGGTAAGAAAACATATTCACAGCATAAAGAAGGACATTCCACATCATCTCCCCCTTTTTTGTCTAATAAAAAGGAATATTTTAACTTTAAGATATTAAAATTACATATTAAAAACAGGTATCAAGCAAGAATTATAGTTATATTTAATCTATTTGTATTTGAGAGAATTAAAACATTCTGTCATTTCTTTTATAAAGTTTCATATATATTTTATCTTTTATCATTACTAAGGAAAGTTATAATTATAGCTATCTATCTTCAATTCCATCAAAGACCCCAGAGGATATAATATTACCCGAGTAAATAGGAAGTACATTGCAAACAACTTCCAAAACTCTGGAAATGACAGAGATATCTGGCTGCTTAGTCTCCCAAAATTCTTCTATAACATTAGGGCATCCATATTCAGTATATAGGACTAGAGTATCTGGTAGACTTTTCAATGAAACAGGAAATTTGAAAGACTCTCTCAACTATTTTGAAAAAATTAATCAGTTGCGTTCTTCTGTGTCTTATAGAATGACGGGCATACTCTTCTTTGAAGCAGGGACCCTGAATGGCTGTTCCATCTTGTTTTGACAAATTCAGCAGTCATTTTCCACTAGGTCATGCATGTCCAGTTCATACAACATACATCAAGTAGTCCAGGCAAGAGCAGTTTCTTGCACAAATAGTTAGCCTTGCCACACTGAAAGCAAACTCCATAAGGAGCTTCTTTGATGTCCATCATTCTCTTGAAGTAATTGGTGCTGCCAGGAGCAGATATGTATCACTGTTAAGAAAAGTCTAAGTTCTTAAATCATTTTAAATGCCATATTTTGTAGGTCTTTGAAGTGTTTGAAGATAACCTATCCATCTGAAATATATCTCTGTGTATCTCAAAAACCTAACTAACAGGTCTATCTGCTATAGGAATTCCTACCTCCAGTAGCCTTTAAGTTACCTGCCCACTTGTGCATAGCTTCTTATACTATATATGTTGATGTAAAGCCTGCATCCAGCCTCTCTTTTCTGGCTGTGGGATTCGGTTGCTGTTCCCCATTCCAACAGACGACTGTAATCTGTAAGTCTACTCCTAAATAAATAGCCTTCTATTATACCCAAATTATGAACTAGTATGGAATTTCTTTTAAGTATTCTTCTTTATTTCTAAGTTTTATTTTATAGATGCCTATTAATTTGTATTTCTTAACTGTACACTACATTTTTAAATGTGCTGCATAAGCATAATATGTTTTGTTAAATTTTTAAATTTACTTATTTTACATCCCAATCACAATTTCCCTTACCTCCTCTCCTTCCATTTCCTCCCCCTCCTTCCCTCTGGCCCCATCGAATTCTCCCTCCACTTCCCCTTGTCCCCCCCATCCAATCCTCTGTTTCTGTCAGAAAGGGGCAGGCCTCCCATGGGTATAAAAAGCATGACATATCAAGGTGTAGTAAGACTAAGCACCTTCCCTTTTATTAAAGTTGGGCAAGGTGATTCACTATGAGGAATAAGTTACCAAGAACCAACCAAAGCATTAGGAACAGTCCCTGTCCCCACTTTTAGGAGTCCTATAAGTAGACCAAGCTATCCAACTGTCACACATATGTAGAGGGCCTATATCAGTCCCATGCAGGCTCCCTGGTTGTTGTTTCATATTCTTGAGTTCCTTTGAACCCAGGTTAATTGATTCTGTTGGTATTCCTATGATGTCCTTGACCCCCTGATAAGCATAATATGTTAAACAAGAGTAGAAATATACATATAGTGTAATAAAATTTATCTTAAATTTGTATCACTATACAAAAATCCTTTAAACAAGAACAAAAGCATATATACAGTTTAACAAACTTAACTTTAAATTTGTATCACAATACCAAAATCCATGTCAATTCAAAATATCTGAGATTAATAGTTGTCTTTTATACCTATAATCCTCTATCTCCTTAAATATAACAAACATCCATAACGTACCAAACAACCAAAGACCATTTGTATCCCCCTAAACTCTTGGGAATGTGGACGTTATTTTCTCCAAACATCGACCTGTTTCTATGGGCAAAGAATCTTTTGGGTCCCTGATAAAATTTTGAGATAATGACCAAGTCCTGGGAGGCCCAGTAGTAACCTTTGTTGATAGATGTCACCTGTCAAGTTTTAGGTGGTCTCACTTCATAAAAGCTGGTCCATCTTAACCTGGAATGAATTCATAGCCCCTTGCTTTCTGTGGAAACAAAAGAAAGACTACTTCTCCAAAACAATACATTTTTTAAAGTTTTACTTTATCGACAGAATTTTTGAGTTTTGTTTTAAGGTTAAGGCATTTTAAAAATAATTTGGTTGGTATATTTTATGATTCTCTTTTTAATTCTGGTCTCTTAGAAGCCATCCTTTGCTTTTCAGCAAAGAAAAAATTTAAAATCAACACAATGCTATACAGGATCTGGACTCCCTGTGTACTTTTTATCTTTATGTAGATTTTTTTTTAAAATTTTACTTTTATTGTGTCTTTAAAGACTTTATTTTTTAAATTTATTTTTATAACTATCTATACTCATTTTTCTCTGACTCCAAAGCCTATATATTTTTTAAACACATTGTGACATGTTTAGAGAGCTTTTTCATATGAATCTGTCTTTATTGCTTATCTATAATCATTTTTGATCACTGTTTTAAACTGGTAAGCAAGCATGACTAGGACCAAAGTGGCCACTTTGGCTGTTGGTTCAAGCCCTACTTATTTTTTTTTAAGATGATCAAGGTAGAAAGGAGCATCATGCTTACCACCCCCACCCAATGCTGCTGACAGGTAGCATGTAGCCTCCCCACAAACATTTGTTGTCTGTATTACCAAATGCTAAATCTGTCAATAACGTGAAGCTGAATAGTCTCTATATACAGAGACCCATGTGAGACTGTGAAAACCTACCACGAGGCTTAGCTCATGGCATTTAGTAGCCGGTTCCATTTTGCAGGCAGCTGTAGGGACCTGTGTCTCTCTGCTATTTCTGGCATGAGACTGAGAGACTAGGAAGCCAGTGTGTCTCCATTTCTGTGCATTCAGAACCTTTCCTTTAAAACCTTTTCAGACCCTACGAAAATTTGAGAGCGCCATGTTGGTCATCATTTGTATCTGGAAAGATTTTCTCATCCCATCTGTTCCCAACGGACTAGTTTTGTTCCCACCTGGTGGTCCTTGCATCTGCAGTTATAATCCTCTCATATCTTAGCTAGGGTACTTTAGGTACAAAACTATCCTCCAGGATAGGATAACTATTGCAATAATCTCAGTAATTTGCCAATTACCTATGATGATTTTGTTCTTGTGGGTTGTTGTTTCATTTTCACTTGTGTTACTACCTTTTTTCTTCTGCACAATACTTGATAATTGTTCTTATTGTATTTAGCTTTATGCTAGGATTAGAACCTTCTTATTATAAAAAAGGGGGTAACTGTTGGAGGATTTCAATCCCTTTAGTCAATGACATTTGGGGGTTACGAGCCCTAGGGTGAGGTCTTATCTGCATATGTGAACACTTAAAAGCCAAGGGGAAGAATCTCCCTTGCTCTCCTGTTCACTCATTTGTTTGCATGGTTGGGGCCAGAGAAAGGAGTGGTTGGATCAGCTGCTGGATCACGGTGGCATCTAATCTGTTCTGTATCATGAGTGTTTACTTAAATAAATTCTTGAGACCCTTTTAATAGACTCACATGGTTTCATGTATCATTCATATATACTACCCCTAAGGATGTCACAACTCCATTACACATATGAAGAGCCTGAGTCTTTTGTCTCCTGTGTAAAGCGTGCAGTCCTGCATAAGTGACTACATTCTTATATTCTTTATTCCCCAGCAGCACTCTGTGTAGCTTCCCTGAAGAAGAAACCTCATGTTTTAGAACGCTAAACACTTTCTGACTGCATTTTCCCTATAGCAATAGCAAATGAAGCATGTATTTCCAATCCGCTCTTCACTCTGCATTTTACCTGAATATTAGGGGCTCTGAAACAGGAGATTTTATTTTATTTTGGATCAATACTAAATTTAATTTCCTTCTTTTCTGAAGTTGAATATTTAATCCTCCCAGAAAATAGTGTTTTCAGATTATTTCAGAAAAGAAGGCGAATGACTCAGCACCTGTGTTTGCCACTACATCTCCCAAGGTGCATTTAATGGCATGTCTTTTGTCATGTGTTTCTTTGTGTTAGTATTTTAATATATCTTTAATGATAAAAAGCCACTTTAATACACAGAGACTAATTGTGTATTAAAAATAACTGTGAAATAACTGAATGATCATTGTTCTGTGTGTGAAGTAACAAAAGAGAAAAAGCTAAGGCAAATTTACTATTAGTTTCCATTTTTCTTCTTCTTGGTCCTGATATCAGTGAGTTGTGTGCCTTGAAGAAGCATCAAGCTTCTGATAAATATAAAAGATTGAGTGAGCACTAATAGGTAGTGCTAAGTTTTCAGTGCTCCTATAAAGTTGGTCTAGTATATCTATAGGCCTTGCTTGTTGCAGGCCAATTTATCTCACACAAAGTCCAATATACTCATTTAACTATGCATGACACTGGATTCCCCCCTGATTTCAAAGCTTCCAGTCTGATACATTTGAAACTGAAACATATCATGCTAGTTGTCAGCACCTGCTGGTGACATAGAAAATTGCAGCTTAACTAAATGAGATTTTAAAAAAAATTAATTTTTTTCTTCTCTTATACAATATATTCAGACCGCAGCCTCTTCTCCCTTCACTCCTCCCAGTCTCTCCCCAACTCCCCTCTCCTCCAGAACTACTGCTCCTGTGTTTCCTTTCGGAAAAGAGCAGGCCTACCAGGGATATCAACTGAATAAAGCATAACTAAATGCAATAAGACCAGGTACAAACTTTTGGTATTATGGTTTTAAATGTTTTAAGAGTTGATAATTACTTGTCCCTCAGTTACACATTCACATGTGGAAACTTTGATAATGCATACCACTTTGTAAGCAGCCTACAAAGAGGAAGAGGTGACTTAGAAGCTCTGCATTGGATTTCAATGTTTAGAATTCATTCATCTGAAATGGGAAAAACATGGAAGATGAACTGCTGTTTTGGAGTTATCAGCAAGTTAAAAAAATTACTTTGCATGTGGGCGACAGTTGTATGGATGGGTCTGTTTGTGGGACCCCTGGCAGTGGGACCAGGATCTATCCTTGGTGCATAAGCTGCCGTTTTGGAGTCCATTCCATATAGAAGGACACCTTGCTCAGCCTTGGAAAGGGGTTTGGTCCTGCCTCATCTCAAAGTACCAGGCTTTGTTGACTCCCCATGTGAGGCCTTATCTTTTCTGAGGAGTGGATGGAGGTGACTTGGGGAAAGGTAGGGGGAAGGAGAAAATAGAGGGGAAACAGTGGTTGGTATATAAAATTAATAGAAAAAATCACTCCAAGATAACATTCATCAAACTCAACAAATAAAAGTTTGCTGGATATTTTCATGATATAAGCTTATGTTCTAATGTCACTTATATTTATTAACTCCAGTATGTCTCGAGCATAGTGTCGTTCTATCATAGTAACAATTACTAGACACTGAACATCTAGTTTTCATATGAAAAGTGGCAAACTTGCCCACTCATGACCTGATAATCAGAACATTCAGTATAGTAGTTGACGGTTCCTGGCTTTCCAATGGGAGTCAAATATTACCTTAGGGTACTCTGTTCAAGAGAAATATTCCAGTGCTCTCAGTTGCCTTGGAAAGTCATAGTTATTGTTAGTGCCACATACCAGACACTCTTTGAAGCCATTTCACATAGTATCATGTCCAGACCACCTAAATAACTTTTCTTTAGGGTCTAAGAAAGGGATCCATGTACTAATGAAGGTGGCCTTGAGACCTGAGTGGATGGCTCTAGAACCAGCTGACTGCTCATTTGCTGTTCCCTCATCCTTTCAGCAGCTCTAAAAAAGTATCTATATGGCTTCATTTCTCACAGCTGAAAAACAATGTTCCAGTTTTCTTTTAACGATCTTTACGGCCACATGGAAACATGTAATGAATCTAGGAGCATTTTTAAAGGTACTTCATTCTTTAGTCTTGAAGCCTGGGTATGATGGTACTAGAAACTTCAAAGCCAGTTTCCACGTGGTATGGAAACTGCTACCTATGACATAATTTATTTATACTTCCAATATCATTAGACAATCTGTATATATCAAAAGCTCATTGTTAATAATCATTTTGCATTGAAGACAAGACAATCATGTTCATGTTCTGGAGTTCAGCTTTGATAAGTTAACAAGCACCAGTTAAGTAAACAAATGATTAAATTGAGATCAGGAATGTCAAGACATACACAATCTACTCATTTACTGAGTAGCCAATTGTTGAGGATAAATGTTTGCATATAAAAGCTCAATTTCATAGGCACAATAAATCTACCTGAAGAACCTCTCAATATGTGTGCAATGACAACAGATTGCCTATTGTCATTATTGATTAAAGAGAATTTCAGTGGAATAGAAGGGCGCTATTTGTTCACTCTTCCAAAGCCATTTTGTGTGGGGAAACACAGAAAATATTCCAGATGCCACACTGTTCCACACTTCAGCTCATTCTTTTGAAACATATAACATGTGCAGTGCTTTCTGCATAAACACTGATGTTTGGTGGCATTTCAGATATGGAATCTGGGACCCAATTTGTTCTTGTATTATTTGAAGTCATTAGTCAGAACTTAAGAGATTAGAAGGGACTTAAAACTTAAAGGAAAATCCTTTAAATAATTATACCAGCATTGATTATGACTTTATATCAATCACTTGCAAGCTGGTGCGTGAATAGATATGCTCAGATATGTACCAAAAGAAAACAACATTATGTTACACTATTATTGTCCTTAGAAAGGAAAATAATCAACTGAAAAATATTTAAACATAGGATTGTTTTCACTAGTTTCAAAAGCCAAGTCTATATATTTAAGGGCAAATACTGTATCTATGATTTTTAAATCTCTCAATCATCCATTTGGCCCTTTATTCTTTATTTGCTAGAGGTAAATTTAAGAATTGACTATTTCTTAATAAAACCACAATAATGAAAATAATGGTGGTATTCTCTTCCATTATCTAATTTACTTACATTATTTAAAATTTACCAGCTGTCTGGTTACATTAGAATTGTGTACTTTTTGAAGGAACTACACAAAAGCGGTCTTCTGTGGCTTCAGTGCACAGCATCAAGGCACACTTGAGGCCATTGGTTCTCACTGCTGGTGACAGTGACTTTGATCACTAGGTTAAGTCTGTGTCTTCCTGATATGTCTACTCTTGAGGCATTAAAGTTTTTTCTTACAAGGCCTAGCTCACTGGCATTAATGTACTTCCAAGATATTTTAGTGTTCTGATATATTTCAAACTTCCTTCTACTTGACAAGACTTGCCTCAAACAACTTTTACAGTAGCATATTAGAATGGAGCACATAAGCAAGTGTATTGTGGATAACAAAATACAATTTTGTCAGTTTTATAAAAAAACAACCAATGAGAACAAAAGGGAAGACTTGGAATTTGCTATTGTAGTATGTTAGTACATATATAGATTATAGCTATAGTTCAAAGCAGATGTATCTACATGTACACATATTTGTGTTTGCATTTTCGAACTCATGCTGACATGGTGTTCAAAAAATGATACCTGGACCCAAAAATGTACATGATTCCGCACATCTTGTTCTTTAACTACGACTTTCCTATAAAAGCAATCAGGAATTAAAAAATAATGATTCTAGGATTGAAACAAAGAAAATTTAAGATGATCTCAAAGTATCTTGATCAAGAAATGAACAATGTACTCAAAGAGCAAAAGGACATGACAATCAGATTGAAGTGTTTCCTAATGTTCAAACCTGGGGCAATAGTGTTGACAAAAAATGAAACTGTGATATTAGATATTGCATTACAGTTCTGTTTTTATAAAATTGGTATTAATTTTGCAAAATTAGTACTTACTTTCTTGCATAAATTTTCAACTACCTCAAACTTTAAAATAAATAATAGTAACAATGTGTTCTCACTCATTAAAACAAGAATATACTCTTTAGAGAACTAAGCTTAAACAGGGAATATTTTGTGAGTTTTTTAAACCAAATGTTAGCTTTTTTCCTAATTCCTGTTTGATTTCTGCCAACTCATTTTATTGAGTCAAAACTGTTAGCTACTATTATTGTTCTGGGAAATAGCTGATGCTTACACTGGGTCCAACAAATTTTCAAGCTGTGTTTATTGTGCTTTGACAGTGCAAAGGGATACAGGTCTGCACTGTCAGATTTCACAATTCAATTGCTTTTCCTAATGTTTTAAATTTTTACAATTATGGCTTAGTGTGATCCATATTAATAGTGCTATAAAACATCTAAAGCTATTATCTTACTACATTAAATTTATATCTCTTTATAGCTTGATCTATAAGTAAATATGGATGAATTCTAAAGCTAAAATCATAATACATAATTTATACAATTTTCTGTCCCAATTACTTAAATGCAAACTATTTATAAATAACATAGTCAGGTTGCAAAATCTGACTAATAGTACCATTGTCTTTTAAGAGTCAGCTCATTCACTAGGCTGAGGTTATCACCACGTACTTGTATAATGGTAATTTAGCGATAAGTGTTACAATTTTGTTTGTGCTTATAAGCTTTAATATCAACCAGACTTTTTGATTAAATTCAGTATTAGCTATACAATATTGACATTGGCTGGAGTTCAGATTTTAAATGTTGTGTCAAAGCTTTTTCAATGTCTTACGTTCGGTAACAGAAAAAAAGAGGAAGTTATCATATATGCTACAAACCTGCTACAAGATCTCCCCAACACACACACACACACACACACACACACACACACACACACACACAAATGCTCACAGATGAAAACTTATACTTACTTGCTTTCATACCATTGCCAGAGCCAATGTTTCTATCAGGATTATTTTTCCCAATAGAATCACAATCTCTTGTTCTCCATTATAAGCTACAATTACAAATGTAGTCAAAGCATTTTAACAGTCAATTTACCTTAAAAAAACACTAGAAAATTCATTTGACCTAATTTATCACAATCTGCTACTTTAAAAGAACATGTAACAGAAAGCAGCTTGCATAGCATTTGCCAACCAAATAAATCCACTGCTTTATCAATGATGATTCCAATTGGTAATGTGGTACTACAGTCCCCGGTAAAGAGAAAGGGAACCTCAGTTTGCCAGGACTTCTATGCTGCCTCTTGCATGCTCTATGGAAGATAAGACATGTGTAGGCTAGATATCTAATGTTTTTGTGTTTATGTGTGAAACCCTGATAATGGGAAAATACTCTTTATACCTGGCCTTTAGTCCTAGGATTATTAGACTTTGTCTCTGCATTTTCTTTAGAAGTGGGAAATTCTGGGCATATTTGCATGACAAGATGTTAATGGAAAACAAGTGTCCAGAAATCTTCTTTCATGAATCTTTATTTTTGAAAGTGTTTTATATTGGGGAAGGCATGGTGATGAAAAAATATCTCAACTATACAGCCAAGTTAATGAGTTAGACTGACACTTTCGAAGTAATTTCCCTTGGGAATTTCTTATGGCACACTTGGAAAAACAGATTTTAATATTTAGTTCCTGGGGACATATTTATCTAAAGGAAACAGAAGAAATGTGAAGCAAACAGAACTCTTATCTTCCTTAAACAGAATATTTTCTGGAAAACATAAAATCATAAAAATATGTTTGAAAGATTATTTAGAATGGGAAAATTCAAATGGAAAGGCAAAAAACACATTACCTAGAAAATAAATAAATAAACAAAATAATACAGTACTTTATTGTCTCTATTTTAAATGTTGCTTCCTCATATTAAAGGGCTAGTTTACAGTTCATGGGGTAGCAGTGGTAATACGGATCATTGTCAGACTGCCATAAATCACCACCACATGCACCTACACTCATGTACTCTCACCTGGGCTTCAAGAGAAGTATACACAGTACTGAGACAGTTAACAGTAAGTTTAAATGGCAAGGAGCATGGTTCTTCCATGGTGTCTGGTGCTTTGAATGAGAATCATGCTGCTTCATAACAAAGAGCCCCTTTGGAACTACTTTTCCAAGGCAGTACTTTTCAAAGGCAGTACTCATACTTTTCCAAGGCAGTACTCATACTTCTTTCCCTTTGTCCCACCTCCTTATATCCCCCCAAATGGTTAGCCCAGGGAATATGTCATTAGTTTCTCAGTCTGGCTAAGCTGGATTGGAGGACTTTCTGGAAGGGTGACAAGGCTGAAACTTCTGCTATAAACAACGTGAAAGAGAAAGAACAGTTATACTTCACTTTGCAACTTGCCTAATGTAAAAGCTGCCAAAGAAGAAAGATTAATATTTTGAAATTATTTTATGAACAATTTTTTGCATGAAATCAAACAAAGAATGTTTCGTCTTTGATCCCAATTTCAAAAGTTCCTCATAAATGGTTTCTAACATCTTTATCTGTGCTTTAAGAGCGCTTTTTTTCCCTTGAACTACAAGGTATATAATTGAAGGCAGAGTTGTAAATTACACAACCATCTGTCCTTAAGCTGTCACAAATCATACATGGAAGAGCATATGTATAATGCGAATAGACTGACAAACTTTTTAGAGTTTACATGCGTCTGAGTTAATTAGTCCTGTATCCCACACATTTCCAAGATTCTTCAACAATATGTTTGATGAATTGGTTTAATTACGTGAGGAATGTGTATGGAAGTAGATGGTTTATAAAGTCACTGTTACATAGCCAAAGAGTTGCAGTTGACTTGCCATTTATTTTAAATTGTTTATAAACACACATATATATGTATATATTTGTATGTGTATATTACAGAGAACTATAAGTCTCATTCATTTTTTCACCTTGTTATCAATGTTGAAGGTGGTTATTAACATTGTTATACTTTGATATTAATGAAAATGTAGATGAATATACATTATCATCATGTTCCTCAAACGATGGTAGGGTATAATGCTTTCATCACTAATATTGAACTCCAATTATTTCAGAAGAGATGCGTGTTATCTGTGCCTCAGTTACTCATTTCCTTAGGGTGTGTTCCTGTATCTTAGAGTTCAATCATAGAAGTAAATTGTTATGTTAATTTGTTAGTGGTTTACAAATGAACACATACCAACAGATCTAGCAGCAATTAGTAAAGAAGTATATATGTGATAATATAAATAGATTACTTCATAGCTAAAGTTTCTTTTATAACACAACTGTAAGAAATTATTGTACAAATGTAAAAGAATCTTCCAGCTACAATTTCAGAACATACTTGAGGTGCATTTAAATAGTAACTGCCACTGAATGTAAAGCAGCGAAGAAGAAACTGAACAAGTTCCTGCAGCATGTTCCCTAAACAGGAAAGAACTGAAATTAGCCTCCAAAGCAGTGGTTCTCAACCTGTGGGTCGTGACCCCTTTTGGGGCCACATATCATATTTACATTACAATTTATAACAGTGGCAAAATTACAGTTATGGAGTAGCAATGAAAATAATTTTAAGGTTGGGGGTTATTAGAACACGAGGAACTGTACTAAAGGGTCACAGCACTGAGATGTTGAGAACAGCTGCTCCAAAGCCATTTTCTGCTGCTGCTTTGTAGGAATAATCTATGCCTATATATATGAGCACGAAAACACGTATTCCTCTTAATACAAAGGAAACGGTGAATTCAAATTGTGTGGAATTTTCTTTATCATTAGATGGACAAGAGGCAAAAGCTGATCAGCCTGCCTCACACAAATGCATTCATCAAAATTCTCAGGTCATTCTGTGAAAGCCTGTACAGTTAAATATAGCAGTCATGCACCTGCAATCCTTGGAGAAGAAATGAAGATTTTAAGACAAGTAGGGGCACCCAATGTTTCCTCTTGTCCTTGGGACAGGTGGCCAGCAAACTCCAGCCATGATTCGACCATTTTGCCTCAGACATTTTCCAGGGAATACTTTGAAAAGGAACAACAGGGACCTTGTAAAAGCCCAAAGGCAAGCTGGAACACACTGGTGTACAGTGCAGTCATCTGTATATCCTTGGGCCACCGTCAGACAGGAGGCAAAAACTTTGGCTCTCTGCAATATGATGACAAATGCTGACACTCTGGCAGAGGTTTCACTGGGAACTCTTTCTTTATTTGTTATCCTAACCTGGCAAAGGCATGAACTCTGCAGATTACTGATGTGAATGGAGAGGATGGCAGTGTCCTTGTGGAATACCAGGCCTGTTTCACAGTACTATGCCTTTTAATCCAGTCAAGACTCCCAGATAAACCTTTTTATTTTCTTCCTTTTCTTATATTGAATTCATACATTCACATGCTATAAAAAAACAAGATTATGATCAAGTCTAATCTGATCTGAAATATTCATTGTAAGTCCATATGGCCCCAGATGAGAGAAGCTATATGGTTACTTAGCCTTTGGCATTTCCATCAGGAAAAATCCAATGTGTGGTGATGTACTGATATAGAAATCCTCAGATACACTCACATATAAGTATATAATCTGTGCAATGTAATTTGTTTCTAATACGTTCTTAAAGAGTATGAGATCCACTGACACTCATGACTGTAACTCTGGACTGTTTACCTCAAGCCAAACTCCTATGAGGAGGCAGCAAGTTTGGGGGAGATTTGATTCCAAGTGTACTTTTAGTGCACAGTTGTCCATGCACTGAGAAATGGCCACCCTCAACTTAGCCTTCTTTATGCTTCACTAGTCTGTTTGACTTCCACACAAAGACTTCTTCTCAGGGCCAGTGTCTGAGTCATTATAGAATGGGGTTGTCAAAGGGCTTTGTAATTGTAACCATAAACAAATTACTTTAGGAAACAGGCCAGAGCCACCAGCACAATAAAAGAACTTGTTCAAACATCCTCTTGATTACTGTATATCAGATTCCTTATTAAATAAGAAAAAAGCAACTGTAGGTGAAGTGATTGACATTTTAACAGAGATTTAATAACTAAAATAGAAGACATGCTACAGAGCGTTGTTCACTATTTAAGTCTTTTGTTCCCTTGCAGATCACAAATTAGGAGAATGGCCTGTCATTGATGAAGATTTCACTGAAACCTTGGTCAACAGCATGCAATTCCTTGTTCTGTTGAATTTATTTGAAAATGCATTTGAGTGTATCCAAAGCAGAGACAGCTGGGACAGTAATACACAGAACCAGTAGAATATGACCCACTGAGCATAGTGAGGCCAAGACAAAAATGTGGGAGCCTGTTGCCCACCATCTGGGATTCTCAGATGTACTCTGCTTAAGCAACTAAAAACTCAACCCTGTTGGGTTGTTTAGCCTTGGTAAAATCAGACTTTCTATTGCAAAGAAGAGTGGGGGTAGTAAGGAAAGTTTTTTAAAGCTGATTTGAGAAAAAAAAATCCACGCTAGCGTCTAGAACATCAAATGGCTCTACAAAACAATATTTTGATGATTTCAGTGTAAATGAATCAGAAACATATGGATTACATTTCCCTTCACATGCATAGAGGTCTCAAAATTAAAGAGGGGAAATAAGGGCTTCAGGCAACATGCATTTGGAGTTATGCTAAGCCCAAAAGCATTTGAAAAGTCTAAAGAGTGGTGGGCCCACAGTTCAGCTGGGTGTGTCTATCATGGACAGTGAGACATTTTATAGGTTTTAAAAATGTTAGATAATTAAAGGTCCATTCTTTAATGCATCTAAAATGTAAGCTGATGTTATATGATTCTTCCCTGTAAGTGCACAAGTGCTTAGAGCAGCTGGCATTGATTAGTTTATTGTAAAAAGTAATGCTTAAATAAAATAATAGCATAATTTGTGTAAACAAAATGGTCCCCAACAAGAGAAAATGGTAAAACAAAAAAAAAGCATATTTACAAATATGGTAAAAAAGAGAGATGGGACGGGGGTTATCAGGAATGGTCCTAATAGCTTAAGAGTTCATTACACTAAAGCCTAGAATTTAAAAGTAGCAGATGAACAAATGCATGCTTATGTGTATATATGCATATACATACATGTGAACAGGCAGATGTATATATATAACAACATATTTATGTATGCATATACTTATAAAATCTTTACTAATACCTTACTTCATCAGGTCTCCAAATGGACAATCTTAATGTTTTTAGTTGATATTGTACACACATATGTGTCCTTATATTCAGGTACAAAGTAGAGTTGAAATTCTCTGAATTTTTAAACTTTCTTATTTTGACTCATTTTATTTTGCATTTAATTTTCTCTGCTTTGTATAACTCTCATGTCAACATGAGTGGGAGATATTTATTATAAATGAAACTGAATCAAAAATCATTGCAAGTGATTTCACTAAAAATGTTTTCAAAGACTGGAATATTTATTCAAAAGTGTTTTAACAAAGTAGAGTAAGATGTTTCAGTATTTTTCTGAATACACAGAAAGTCTGTAATCCAATGTGGAATGAGAAAGAAGACTAAGATACTTGAGTCTTATTCTATAAACATGTAAAAGTGGGTAGATACAAGGCAGAGAAATATATATTCTTCATTATGAGAATATAACCCTCTAAATTCATACCTTAACAATAATAGTCTTCTAAGAAGCATGCCAATACTCAGATGGAGACTGGTTCCCTGCACAATGTCACGGAAGTAACAATGAGTTAGGTTGGGGGAGTAGTGACTAGCTACACTACCATAACTTACATAAAATGTCATTTAAATGTCACTAAGAGGTGATAGTAACTAATAGGGTCCATTTACTAATATCACAAATGAAACAAAATGTAAAAGGATGCCATAAATAGGTCTGCAGTTCTAAAATTTTTAACTTTAATATTTTTAAAGATAAATTAATTTGGAATTGTAATACTAATTTCATTGTTTGCGATATTTATATTGCAATAATCTTTTTCTTATTTGCCACCTTAAACTCTGCCATTGGGAAAAATATTGCAAGCCATTTACTTCCAAAATTTAAAGTGAATTTAATATTATTTGTGTTTTATTGTCTGATAAGTTCAAACATGAGAATCACAACCAACAAATGGCTGATACTGTAGCTTTTCCCTTATGAAACGATAAAAAGCATTATAAAAATTCAGTGACTGAAATAACTCCAAAATAATCTAGTTTAATATTTATCTAATGTTGGGATCCTCTTAACAGTTTCACTGATAGGGTCATCCAGGCATTTCTTAAACAAAAGACACATGAGCATCTACACCTTAAACACTAGGTAACCTTCACTTGAATAAAGCAACCAAACATCTAGAGTCGGACCTTCCTTTTTCCATTCATGATTAAGCACAGATAAGGTCATTGTTTATGGCAGTGCAAAGAGAATATTGATTTAATAAATGACACATGGTCACGTAATGTTTCTCTCACAGAAGACAACCACCATGTCAAGGGTACATTACAAATATAACAGGCCTCAGTCCAATTAAATGCAAGAAAATTATTATCATAAAGGCCCTCGTCTCATCTACACTTATTGACAAATTAGATCTCTGGAAGAAATCAGCCCCTTTGGCAAAAAATCAATATTATAAAGTTGAATTCATGGGTTTCTAAATAACTCATTGATAACAAATCAAGAGAAATGGCTTTTTGAGTAATGACTTAAAGACAGCAGTAATCGACAACGTTTGTGGGGGCTAGATTTTTACTTCAGATACTTCTTAAGCAACAAGTAAAAAAAGTGAGCACTAGACATTGACAAAACCATTCAAGGCAACATTGGATAAGCCTTGACTCCTGGCAGCCACAAAAGAAAGCCAGATGCCCCATGCCACAAATTTCCACATATAATTGATGACTCCAGTTCTTTTGGAACAGAATCTTTGGAAATGGTATTCTGTGGTTGGTTCCAAACAATTCTTTTCTCTCTCATGTTGATTAGTGACATAAATTTCAACTATGAGTTTACCAGAGTAGAAGTGCTTAAGGGATCTGGGTAGATTGGGCTATCTCTATGTATGATTTTTTAATTTATGTACATATGAGTATCTCTCTTTGTGTGTACATTTGTGTGTAAGTATCTGTGAAAACCAGAAGAGGGCATTGGATCCCTTCGAGCTAGAGTTATGGAGTTGTGACTCTCCCAATGTGGGTTATAGAAACCAAAATATGGTTCTCTGTGAGAGAAGAATGCACTAGTAACCTTGGAGGCATCTCTCCAGCCCCTCAAGCTATCTGTTTCTGTCATTTTAAAGTGCCATAAACTTTGTAACCACGAGGATCCTTATGCATGACCTTGAATGGTTTAAAGAAATACAGGATGTCTGCCAAACTTTTACTGTGTTTTAAGTTATTTAATGATCAGAGGGCAATCATACAAAAGTTACTGTAATATATCTGTGTCTGACGTATGACAGGCATTCACAATTCAGGAGATGAATAAATAAGGGGATGCACATTCCCATCCTCAGGATGTATTACACTTGGTGTTTCATTCATCCTGGTCCAGACTATAGTGTGCCACACAGAGTACAAAGAGAGTATCACTTCTTGAGGCTGTAGTGTCAGAGTAGTGGAACTTGAAATCCAATTTTCACCTTACAGGGCCTGTGGATAATCATCACCAGGGAAGCACGGGTATTTGTTGTTTTTTTTTTTGTTTTTTGTTTTTTTGTTTTTTTTTGGTTTTTCAAGACAGGGTTTCTCTGTAGCTTTGGTGCCTGTCCCGGAACTAGCTCTTGTAGACCAGACTGGCCTCGAACTCACAGAGATCCGCCTGCCTCTGCCTCCCGAGTGCTGGGATTAAAGGCGTGGGCCACCACCGCCCAGCTGGAAGCACAGCTTTTATAAATTCCAAGTAGTAGCTTTTTAAGATGCAGCTAATGAGGAGCAATATCTCAAAATGTCTCTTTGGGAAGCCACATCACAGTACAGTGTTATGGTGTCAAGGCTCAAAGACAATCTTGTCTATTATCTACTTTTGTGAATTTGAACAAACAAGTCATTCTTTCTGGGCATCGACATCAAAGCAGCAAAGTAAATAAGTTTACTATTTCACTGGAAGGTTTAGCAGGGTTTGCATGTGCAGATTGTACAAGCTAGTATCTGGTATGTAGCAATCCATCAATTCTGGGAGCCACTATTGTCTCCCAAGTATACAGTTATGTTGCTATGTGTATTCAGTTTCCCAGGAGGCATCAGGGCTTGACATTTGTCTTCTGATTTCTCACATGACAATTAGAGAGGATACAATCTGGAAGGAGGCTGCCCTCAGAGAAATTGGTGGAGACCTGCTTCTCATTCACAGTGTAGCTGAGCATGGGCTATCTAATGGGATAAAAGATGATCAATAGCCTCTTAGGAGAAACAGTGCAACCACCTACCACCCACACACTTCCAGAAGAATCTTAAGTCTTTCCAGGTTTGAGACATTTTTTCTGAGCTATGAGAACACAAGTGAAAGCAAGAAGGGACCTGCCCACAGAGCTTTGGGAGGCAACTTGAACTAAAGATCGTAGATTATTCTGCAGTGCCCCTAGAGCAAAGCTGCAAGGAAGGGTTTGAAGCTGGAAGTCTTTTTTCCCCAAGCCCCAAACTGAATTTTTTTCAGAACTTCCCAAATGGAAATAAATCAGCTGCCTTAAAAAGTAGAAGCTGAAAGCCCAGCTGCTGGTGGGGAGGCTGAAAAAGGATCTGGGCTATCTCTGAACCTCTTCAATGACCTCTACAGTTCTGAAGTTCTGCAATACTCCACTGCTACAGGAACAAGACTCCAGAACCACTGATGCCAAATCAAGTAGAGGCTTTTTTTTCTGTCTTCTTTGCCATCTATACTGCATGAGAATTGAGCCACAGCTGCATTTATTGATAATCCCACAAATAACTGAAATCATTTACACAGTTTCACGATGAGTGGTTGTAGGTCTTTTCATTTCCTTTATAACTCTTTTATGATTTTAAAATTTGAGTTTTTAAATGGAAAATTATCTTCATGGGAAAACTGACCAGTAGAAAGTCCTAGTTCTCATGTTGCATGATAATGGAGAAATACATAATATGAGTACTGTAACTAAAAATTCTTGGTCATCCTTTGTCTATGGAAATTCAGCCTTATTGTAAATACTAAAAATACAAATAAGTGCATCTTGATTTTCCACAGAAATACAGTTTGAGTATCCAGTGCTTTCCCTTTAGTTAAAAATTCAAGTTTTTAATAATTCAACAGTTTGAGTTCAAGATACCTGTTTTTTTTTTAATTGATGGATTATAAATTACATGAGTCATGGTTTTGTACCTGAACTTTAGAATACAAGGAAGCAATTTGCAAGACATTAAAAACTTCTATCTCCTGGATGTTATTTTCCCTTTCCCCAGTGAGGAAACAAAGAAATTTGTTCATCACCCCTTCATAATCTGTGTATGAAAGGTAAAAAATGCTCATTTTCTTCTAAATAATGTTTCATTTTGTCCAATCCCCTCAGTTATTTAGCATAGGCTGCTCCAATAATTACAGTCTTTTAAACATTTCCCTCATAAAACGAACAAACAGTGTTTAGGAAAAATTAGTTAAATGACTCCAGGACAGTGATATTTTTCCCTTTCAAACATTTGATGTAAGCATCCAACAAATGGTAGAAGAAACTCTGCAAGTGTGATATTTTCCCAATGCTTTTAGAAATACTTAAGGGCACAAGTAAACCAATAACTATGATGGTGTTTATAAAAATAAATGTCAGGAATTTACAAGATAATGAAAGGGGTGAGTAGGTGATAGAGAAGGGAGGGTTTGTATTTACGAGGAACAGCAAGGCTTGTCCACAAGGCCAGTTGAAATCCACTGAGAACTTTGTTCACAAAAAGAGGCAGTAGCAACACAATAAAAGATCTAACTTATATAGATCAATTAAAATAAAAATTTCCCCACTTCCCACCATTAGTACCAACATGCACCATAGTTGCTGGAAGTTTTTTTTTATTTTTAATAATAAAATTTTAGCAAAAAATATGTACAGGTCCTAAAATTGTGTGAAAAAAATAGACTTACAAGGATCTATTTGATAATCTATCACCTATTCCCATGCTATACATCTTATAATAGAAAACTCAAATTCCCAAGTAAGTTCAATTCCAAAGATTTCCAGCATGTAGAGAAAAGAAGACAGATGAGACATGAGAGAATAAATAACCCTCACTTTGGCACACTTTTTCTTCAGTTCTGATCTCTGGGTGTTCACCATTTCATTCCTGGTGTTTACACCTTTGTGGTATCTGGTTGTCATCACGGGAAAGCAAATGTGTTCAGTTCAAAAATAATAATCACAGTTACCTCAAGACCTTGAATTATTATTTCTGTGAAGTCTTGTGATCATAGTCATCCCCGTTCAATTCATATAATCACAACAATATAAAAATGGTAATAATAGTGTGAGGATTTATTATGAAGTCCTTTCCCATCGTCTGACCTAAAGTCCTTTTGAGAAATACCAAGAGCCATGAAGCTTCTGACCTGTGTATCATTTATGATGCCCTTGGGAAGCAGGCCCTCCCTAAGAAAACCAAGGCCTAGTGCCTCATAAGGTTCTCATTACAGACAGGAATGTGCCAGGCCATATGCACTGAAGGTTGTCAAGCTTTGTGAACTCCTCCACCCCCCCCAAAAAAGGAACCTCTCATAAATTTTGCAGAATATATTGCTTTTCCTTGAATTTTTATGATTATGTTCAATTTAAGGAAACTTACCCCTTGCTTCATCATTTACTTTAAGAGTTAGGTGATGTCTGTGAACTCTTATCAACCTTTTCAGAATCATGTTTTATATATCTTAAAAGTATAAACCCTCATCTAACCATTAATGTAATAGATTTTCATTTTTAGTATGTGAACAAAAGCTATACAGATTTCAAAGTTTTTTTTTTGAAAGGACAGACTTACTTTTCCTTATTCCATTAAGGCAATGAATCTAATGAAAGATGGAAGTAACAAGTGATTCGAGTATAGAACTGACCAGGTCTTGGTATTAAAATCATACTTAGAGTGATAAGAAACAGCTCAGAAAGATGCCTGCTTCTGTAGCAGTCACTGTTGTGTTCACAACACAAATAAGAATTCATCCAGCTTGGGGTCAGGGGCCTGACTGCCATGGTAAGCTCTTGTGGCCTCAGCAAAATTTCGTGGTTCCTGGTAATTCACTTATGTGAGTTGTTTTTTGCTGTTAATTTAGTACATGTGTTTTATAATAGTATGTGCAAAATACCAAAATTCAGTATATAGTAAGAACATCAGTGCCTTAGATCTGTAGATGTGATAATTCTTAATATTATCCCCCAGATTGGAGTCTTCTTTCCACACCCTAGTAACCTAGAAGAAGGGAAAGGGCTCAATAGACTGGTGTCATCAAGTGGGAAAGCAAATAAGAGACATAAAGATCTTTACCTATAAGCCTTAAAAATAGGAATAAGTTGCAAAGACAGATGCAATCTTTTTAAAAATCACATTATAAGAAGCAGACAAAATCACAACTTTATTCAATGTGTCATTTATCTTGAGTGACTAATATATTATTTGTCCAAAGTTAAAATTGAACATTGATAAACTCTGAAATAAATCAAATGCCATAATTTATGTAATTTTAAAAGAAAGATCTCATCGAGAGTTTACTACTCATAGATGTTGGTTAAAATCTTTGACCAGCATCCCTACAAATTAATCAACTGAGGCTATGTTGGCTTGACTGTCATTGTTTACTACAAATCTACATTTAGAGTTCACTTTAACTTTTCAAGCTATTTGATTTCATCAAATTTATCTTCTTTGTTCACGATATATGAGTCACAGCAGCTGTTTACAAAATCCTTTGTGGTAGAAGTGTGTAATGAGTACATTTTTCAATGGCATTAGTTTGTGCATTGGGCATTTTACTGCAATTCCTGTGTAAGATGCCAATCAGAACCCAGTGAAAATAGTCTTCATCATTCTTAATGGGAAATTTTATAGCTTTCATTCTGAATATATTTGAACTATTGAAGTTTAAACTGTCACCAAACTTTAAAACAAAGTGAAATATAAAAGCCAAAGAGTTTAATTGTAGCAAAAGGAAATGGTTAACATTTTGCTTCTTTTTGCAAGGGAGGGGGCATTTCATGACTCTTGCACTTTTCTGCAGGATTTTTAGCTTGTGTATGTGCTTGATCTCTAGTTAAAATCCCATTAAGTATTTACTCACTGCCTTCTTAGTATATCCCCATTAAGTACTTACTAACTACCTTCTTAGTATATCCTTCAACATCTGGTTAATTTAACCAGATGGGTGTTTTAGAGCCACTAAAATTTCCTAGATATCCTCATCACCTTCCCTCTCTGTAGCTGACTTCTAGACTTACATGCTCTCACCTTCAATTTTGGACTGTGAGAGGGTAATATATAGGGAGATTTTAAGCATCCTCTTATTACCTTTAAGTCATATATCAATTCCATATCTGCAAAGGCAGGAAGTGGTAGAAACACAGGCAACATTTGCAAGAAACCTGCACTTTAATCAGACTTTTGCAGTTTACTAATTGTGTGAATTTGTGGAAGACATGTGAGTCTCTGATCTGCAATTTCTCAGGGGAAAAGTACCTATGCTTTAGGGTGTTTGTTTAGTGGGGTGATGTTTACAAATGATATGATATAATATACTGTATGCTCTTTTGCTTTTTGCTGACTGTGAAAACATCTTTACAGACTTCTTAAGTATCAAAACATGGAAACTTTTCTGCACATTCTCGAGATGAAACTGTCATCTGAATCCTCCAGAAGCATAAATAGAAGATATGTTCCATCTAAAAATATATGTTTGCAAAACCCAAATCCTAGGTTAGCCTCTCAAGCAGGAAAAGTAGAAAAACAGCATCTGGTTCAGTGTAGAGAAATTACTCAGCAGAAGTTCAAGGCATATTTGACTCATTTTGTACTACACGATCCTTAATACAGTGATTGTGACACACTGATACTTTTAACTATGATATAGCATTTCCGCAATATAAACTTTCTTATTTTTAATTACTTTGAGAATGTCATACAAGAGCACCATCTACATCACTGCTGCCTCTTCCTTCCCTCTTTCAACCCTTCCTGTTCTTTCTCTCTCAAATTTTATGTCCTCTTCTTCAGTTTTGGCCATGGAATTCGCGTCCCAAAGTATGTTGGGTAAGAATTCTGCTTCTGAGTCTTAGCCAAAAGCACTTTATCTAAAATTTGAAGCACTAACCCATAAAATACTATGATACTGGATGTAGTCATAATTTATCAGAAGAAAAATACTAGATATAAAATATAAAATGATAGACAAAGCTACAACTCTGAGTTACCTCTTCACAAATTTGATCACTAAAGTGTGAATCAACTTGTTGTACAATAATTCTTTTATAGACATAAAAAGTGAAGCTAAACCCCTAGTGTGAATCAGTATTGTCGAAAATCACTGTATAACTGGAAAATTTAACCTTGTTGATTTCAGTTCTGATGTCTGAATTATATTGAAGTTTACAGACTGATGTAAACTCTCTCCAAGCCCAAAATTTTCTGCATACAACAAAGACAAACAGAATCATGAGTCTCTTCTTGGAGTAGATACCTAGACAGTTATGCCCCATATTTGATTATTAAACCCAAAGCTAATTTATATTAAAAAAAAACTGGAAAACAATCAGCAAAAGCTTCATCAACAGGACTGCCTTATTATACATTCATCCCAGGGAATCATTGTGGGTTAGCAGGATAACTAAATATTTACTAGATTGTACATTAAGTCACGAATCCATTGTACCCTCATTTTGTACTGTGTAAATTAGAGAAGTCAGACAACAGGAATCATAACCTATCACATAGGAAATTTGTTTTTGCACTTTTATTCTCAATATTTTAGTTTTAGTATTACTATTCAACCTAGGTTTGCTATTTTGAAAACCTAGCTCAATGATCAACTGAATTTAGTAAATATGTGATGGTCTATGCTGAACTGAGAAGCTATTATTACTCTAGGTCAAACATTAGCAATACAAAAATAAGAGATATGGTCTAATCCTGCACAAGAACAAAGGTGAATAAAGACATCAAGAAAGTGAGAAAGTGTCCTGCACTCAGACAAAATTGTATTAGTAATGATAACACAGAAGTGGGGAATTTGAAAAGATTGGGCAAGAGTATTTGAGTTAGAAGGAGAAAGGAGCCCAGGGTATGTCCTTATCCGGATGCTACATAGATTTAGAGTCGATATATGAATGATGAAATAACCAAAGAATTATTTGATGTTCAATGAGTTAATTGTAAAAGCACATGGAAACACCAGTAAGATGCTATAAAAGCTTAAATTTTAGGGAAAGTAAAAACAAAAATTTAGAAAGTAAAATATTGCTACACACCTTCTAATTAAAAAAGATTGCATCATTTAAAAGCAGGCATACACAAAGACAGAATATTGTATACATAATAAATAAATATTTTAAAAAAAGAAAAGGATAGAATGAAGAGGAGCTATGCGTCTGGGAGTATTTAAAAAGCTGTGATATATACATCTTTTGAAAATAGTTATTTGGCCAGTTGCCAATTTACAAACATTTAATGGTTTTGGGAAAACAAATTTTCATTTGGCATTTCTTTGAATAATTGCATCTATGTTTTCATAGCTCAGGCAGTCAAAATAGCTGTTATGAGGTTTGTGGCCATCTTTCATCAAAATGGTAGTTGGTGTTAAGGAGAGTATGCAACTACACAGCAAAACAGAATACTGGCAGTTGTGAGATAAATATGAGTCAAAGGTTCAAAGTTAGCCATTTCATGTTGATTGTTGGGTGTTCCAAGCTTTCTAAATACTACAGCTTTCTACTATTCTATTTTTCGTTTGATTGTTTTATTATTTTTGAAAAAAAGGTCATAATCTGTAGCCCAGGCTAGCATTTCAATCCACCTGGTTTAGGATTACGGGCATTCACTAGAAATCTTGCTAGCCACTCCATTTCTCCTTGGACACTGTTCAAAGTTCTTAAAGCATTTTGTGAGTCAAATGAAAACTATATCACTTATAGCAGGTCTTTGTAAATTCCTCTTTTAGTTGCAAGCCTGTAACACAACCTTTTCCTACATTTAATTCTATATTTTTTTTTATTTTTTTTTATTTTTTATTTTTTTTTATTTATTTATTTTTTTTTTTATTTTTCGAGACAGGGTTTCTCCGTAGCTTTTGGTTCCTGTCCTGGAACTAGCTCTTGTAGACCAGGCTGGCCTCGAACTCACAGAGATCCGCCTGCCTCTGCCTCCCGAGTGCTGGGATTAAAGGCGTGCGCCACCACCGCCCGGCCTACATTTAATTCTATATTCTAGTGTTATGTCTCTAAGGCCATAGAGGCCAGTACATTTTCTTAATCTGCTACTAAAAGTGACACTAGCAGAGTGACTGAGAAAGTCACTTTACCATGCTAGGCCTCAGTCTCCCTGTCTGTATTATGTAGATACAAGACCAGAGGGTTCTAAAGAGCCCCCTAGCCTTAAAACAGTAGGTTCTAGGAATTGATTAATGTCTATGCACCAGAGCCAAGCATTTTGCCAGCAAATAAGTAATAGCTAATTGATGAGACCTCTCCATGGCACTTCATCAGAGACATCCATCATACTGAATCTAATTTAGTTACTGAGGCTGTGCCGACCTGGCATGAAAACAATCAGTCCCTTTGGAAAATTAATTTGTTCAAAAAATTAGTTGACTGACATCCTGGAGAGGGAAATAAAACCCATGTGATTACATTTTTACGTTGTTCAACAGATAGTTAGGCCATCCAGTACATGCTGCCATGGTCTGGAGGTTAAACTGACCTCATAACATACTCTTTTTGGGTGGCTGATTTGATCAAACCAGCAATCCTAAGATAAAGGAGACATCACTCCCAGAAAACTTCTTCCAATCTTTGTTAAAGCCTAAACTATAGCTTCAACACTGCTTTAAGACAAATAATGATTTGTTTCTGTTTTGTTGTTGCTGTTTACATTTAAGAAAAAAACATTTTAACTCTATTTCAAGGAGATATTCTGCATACCAAAGAAAATTTCTGACTCCAAGAATAGAGTTAAAAAAAAAAAAGTTACCAAAAGAAACAGTATCTGCTCCTGGGATCAGCTTTTCACAGAGGATTATTTTTTTGGAAATCTAACAAAACAAACCATTCTTCTCTGGATAGAAATGATTTTTTTTGTTTGAGGAAGGACGGAACATTGAAGAATAAACAGGTGAGTAATTTTGAGCTTGGGATGAAAAAATCATATTTCTCTAGGATAGTCCCCAGCATATGGCTTAGATATATCATTACTTGCCTTCAGAAGAGCAGACTGAAAGATTACATTAAATCACTGGTTGATATTCCTTTCCAAATGAAACAATGTATATTTCTTTAAAATCCATACCTAAGTAATCCATAATCAAAATCAGATTCAGTCTATAGTACAATATAAACTCACGGAAAATTTTTCTAATTCCAGCAAGTTTGTAAGCATTAGTAGCTAAGGTCATCAAGAAGATTTACTTTAAAGAAATTCAACAATTCGGTGTATCACCTACTCCATAGTGTGGAGTGCCTTGAACAAGCATATAAAATTTCATTAAAGTACTACATAAAAGTTTAACATTAGATGAAGCCAGTGCTGGACCTTTGTTTAACAGTCGTGATAATTTATGGTGTAGATCTGCTACAGTTAAGTAGAAAAACAGCTTTCTCATGATGAAATACAAGTCATAAAGGCTGAAACTAAAGGAATGCTCAAGGAATCCAAACCCTCCAATCTCTCATCCCTTCTTCAGATTTTTTGTCACATTTTTCCTGAACTTTCTCTGTATGAATCAAGACACAATAACATGGACTCCTTTAGCCACATGCTTTAAAAAGCATTCCTTATGCTTTTTCAGTGCTAGGCATATCTTCCATTTTATAAATTTATATGTTTAAAAGTTGTACACATAGCATGGTATCTATTTCTGTCTTTCCTATTAAGTTTTTCTGTAACCATTACTTGTTTTCATTATCTTCTGCAAAAGAGATCAGACTGCTAAAAGACAAAAATAAGAATAATCAAAACGCTACAATACAGACAGAGGCCGGTATTATTGCATGGACTTATTAGACAATATTTTTGAAAGATGTACATTTGCATGGATCAGTGTTTGAGCCTAGTACGGTTCTAATGTAAATCAACAGATGGTTATTGAGTAACTCTAATGGGAAGGAACAATGCTATATGGTGGAAGGGGGAGATACACTATCACTTAGGAAACAATCAGGATCTTAAACATAAATTCCATAATGTAACAGTAGTGAAACATTGAAAAGCACAATCACCACGTTTCATTTGATAATCCATTTGCTGTGTAAACTTAAGCAAGTCACTTAACTTCTCTGAACCTCAATTTTATCCCCTTGAAAATTGTGCTAATTATGCCAATTTTTATAAAGCCTCAAGGTTACTGTTAGGAGTAAAAGTACAGATAAGATAGATTGAAAAACTTTGTCAAGGAGTGTTATAAACTTCCTACACCTAGCTTTGAGCCTCCAAAAATCAGAGAAACATACTATTGTCTCCTTATGATCAATACCAAATTTGGAAAATTTGAGCATTCAAATTATATGGGCAACTCAAAGATTTCAGTTTTCTCAAACTTCAATTTTCACTGTTGTATGTGATGTACATAGATGCATATCACAAATGTAATTTCAGTATTCTGTACTTCTAGAAAATATGTTGATACATATGGGTTAATACTTATAACTGCCCATGAAAAAGGCATTCATGCAAGTAACTAGAAATAAGATGATTGATTATAGTAAAAAATATATCAATGCATAAAATTGTCATAATAAAATCTATTATTTTTAATATATGCTAATAAAAAGGAAAGAAGACAAGCATGTCAAAAGACAGTATCAGTACACATTTTTTTCTTTAATTAAAAGAAAAAAATGTGAATTCCATGGCTGGTCAAGTGCATGGTGATTGCACAAACATTTTTTTTTCTCATGTAAGTTTAATATATATATATATATATATATATATATATATATATATATATATATATATATTTTCCAATTCATTTGGTTCAGTAAGAGCTAAATGTCTTCAACGCACACAATAAATTAAAAGTCAATAAGCTTTTGTGGAAGCGCACCTGATATGGAATTCAGATATTAGATTTTCTGATCATGTCCACGAGGCTGAGTGGAGTTGGATAAGGTATACACCCTCTCTAGAATCCAGTCTACTCATCAGTAAAACAAGAACTCTGGAAATATCCCACCCAAAATGATAAAAACAGACATGTGATATGGAATAGTAATGATCTTGCTGGAAATATTCTACCAAAATGTTCTCGGGGTTTGCTCCATCTAGGGTGAAACCTGACCTGCTTACTAAGTAGTTGACATTCCTGAAAATAACTATCATCTTAGGACAGGATACCACAGAAAGTTGTTGGAAAGATTAGGCGAGGTTGAGTATTCAATGTATGGAGTAGAGAGTCTCCCAAGATGAATGAACTACAAGAGAAATGATGAACCCGGGCCCTACTGCAGCTTGAAACACACATACAAATGCATGTGCATGCACATGCCCTCAAAATAAATTCTTCAAGTTCAATTCCTGAATTCATTAGTCTGCAGCACAGAGTTTTTGCATTTATCAGTGAATATGTGGCTTTTTACGTTGTTCTTCCTCTATCTCACAGCAACCACAGAAAGACAAAATTAAAGGGGAAAAATGTAATCACTGAACTGTTTTGTCTACATGAATAGTTAATCTAGTATGTGACGATTAACCACTTTGAAGTATGACCTGGAATTACAAGTTCTTAGAAAAGCAGCTTCTATATTGTTCTACAGGTGGTCGTTTCATTGGATTTGTAAAATTTTGAAATTAGGTTAAATATGTGAAAATATTGCATGCAAAAAATAGTCACATCTAAGGACAATTGACATAAAATGATGGTTCAATGAATTGAACCATTTCTATGTAACATTAATTAGCATATTTGAATGCAATATAATTTTATTCATCTATAAAATATTTGGAAGGTCAAGAACGAATAGAATAACTGATTCATTTTTGAGTCAGTCATTTTCTTTCATGATTTGTGTATTTTAAAGTTGTTAAGTGCTTGACCGGATCATAAACAAAACAATTCATGTATCATCAAACTGATTTCTAGCATGAAATTATTTCCTTCTACGTTCAATAGATATAACTTCTAAGATTTACTGAGACAGCTTTTTTGCTTTTTAATTTTTATTTTTTTCCAGATATCTGGAGGTTGTAGAGTACATCTTTTCAATAGAAAGCATTACCACTTTCAATCTCTCCTTCTCATGCATGTCCTTAAAACACTGTATCCAATATAATTTGCTGAGTGAATACTAACGCATACCAGAGATGCATATAACACTAGGTAAAAGCATGAACTTTAGAGTTTCTTTTTAATGCACTACAGAGTATAAAGAGAAAAAGATCAATGGACGACAGCAGAGAACAAGAGTTCTGTGAAGCACCAGGCCTTAAAGAAAATGAGACACTTTCCCCTCCCCGTGCTGTTCTAGTAGCCCCAGCATGATGGAGGTTATACTCCTATTTTCCACACTTTCCCATCCACAAACAGTCCTGTTCCACTCCTCTGGTAGACTATAGCTAAGGAAGCCCTAGAGGACCTGTGTGGACCACGGGAGTGGGTGGAGGCAGATGGGCTGCTGTGATGCAGGCCATGCCTGGCTGGAGCTAGAACAGTTCACTTTTGTCTGGAAAGCAGGTCCCCTCCTCCAGCCCCCATAAGGTCTAGAAAACTTGGGAAAGTGTTAGCTGCTGAAGCAGGCCCTGGGGGCTGCCTTCATTCAAATGGAAGAAGCCTGGATGGCACATGGCCCCATCTCAGGCTTGACAGCCTCACATAGACCTTTGAACTTTCTATTTATATAACAGTTTAGTGAGTTTAAGTCTCTTCCTGTATAACTGCCCGTTTCAAGCTTGCCTCTAATTAGGCTACTTGTGGGACATCACATAAAATCTACAAACAACTGATGCAGTCCTTTGCAGTGAGAATCAGGCCACTGTCATAATCACTTAACAATTTATTTCCTTGGGATTTTTAATATTTGAGGTTTGATATCACGGAACTTTTCACTTTTCTGCTCTTAAATTTTTTTTTATATTCCTCCACACACACATTTTCTTTTTTAATAAAAAAGAAACTGCCTCACAAAAACAATTTTGCCTGCCACAAAAACAGCACTTAATGCTATGGAGGTAGATTCTCTAGGAATAGAAAACCTGTACAATTTATAAACTTTTACATTTATATTAATGACTTTGACATTGCTGATAAAGGAGTCCAAATCTAGCCACACTATCTCCAGATTCCTCAAGAATTCATTTATTAACAAGGACAAATCTATGGAATGATTTAAAGCATGAACTACGCTTTGTCCCCCTCCTATGTCTTTATTCCTTCTTTTAAAAAGATAAGATAATGCATTTGGCAGGCACAAACATCTGTGCCTTTCTTTTCTTTCACAGAATGGTTCATATTAAGCTCTAACTCAGGTGAACACTGTTCATGCATCCAAGAATCCTAAAGAACTTGAGCTTTCACCCTTTAATTGAGTCCAGAGCACGACCCATTAAGATACCATTGTAGTTTGTAAAAAACAGTGATACATTCTGAAAGGCATATGAGCACTCCCAGGTACTGCACGTATCTTCACACCACAGCATCATTTTTACCCGATCTTTAGAGTGAACATTTGTCCTAACACAAGCTTATGTTTATCAATAAGCATCTATTTTTATTTGCCATAACCAAGTGTTTGTAAATAATGCATATATCTGCTTATGTTCAGTCGTTCTTCATTAAGCTTAAGAAAATGGGTTATTTTCATTTAATATTTTTACCTCTCCTGATGCATTTACTGATAGAAATTTAGGTTGAGTTACTGTAGACATAGTTCCAAGCTTGCTGTTCCACAAGTGAATAGGTTTAATGCAAATGAGCTCCTTAATTTTCATGCCTTTTCCTCCTGTCTGTCTTTCTACACACTTGGGACAGTGTCTATTATCACTTTAAGGCCCCCAGTAATTTAATGAAGTGGAAGTAAACATATAGCAAAGATATAACTAGTATTCTCATGAACTCTGAAGTGTTTTGAAGGTTACATAGATTATTATTAAGAACAATGTCAAGTTCACACACCATGGTCATATTCATGTTTCCTTTCTCTTTGTAGGTGCTTAAAATATAGAAGCATAACCATACCACAAATATTTATAAACATAGATTCATGAGAAAACTTGCCCCTCACATTCAAGTGGGAAGGAAAAATTGTCCTGGATTATGGATACAGAAAGAAAAGGTAGGTTTATACTATTTCCTCAGTATTTTTCTTCACATCTACTAAATTATCAAATCGGTCAACATGCTCTAAAATGGATGTGACACAGTTACAGATGAAGAGGAAAATGATTTTGTATTTTCCTTAAGAAGAGATATCATCTCTAAAGGAGAACAGGGACACATGTTCCTGAAAACCAGAAATTAAGCAGAAATGTTCACAACCCCTTTAAATATTCAACTATGTATATGTAACATTCAACTAGAATTAAAACAATAATATATGTGTGTGATGTATTCTGGAACATAATGTCTAGTATACGTTTAAAATTTCAGCTAACCCCTGAAATCAATTATAACAATGTCTGTTAAATTAGGTGTTACCTAAAACACATATTAGACAAATTTGTATGTAAATAATAATGCTGGGGTTATCAGTTGTCAGGAAAATACATTACTATAGCAGAGTATAGGTTGTATACAGGAATACAACATTAAATTGAGCAGCAATTTCAAGATTTTTAAAATACTTTTCATAAGATTAGATTCTTTAGTTGTAATATGTTTTCCTCATAGCCGAGAAAATTTCACAGTTTTGAAGACATCTATTGATTAATATTGATATATTTAAACATTTATTTAGAATTGCTATAAAATAAAATGTAAGGGATCTTGGGTTTGCAACCGAAGCAGTCATGAGTGGCATGAAGCTATTGGCCAAGCCTCTGACCCTTTTTAAAGAAGGAAATTGCCTAAAACATGACATTGACAATGAAAATCCCTACAAAAATAATGCGCGGCATTCATAGCCAGCAGCTTGTAGTTTGAACCTTGGAAAAGATTTCAAACTGTTGATGAGCACTACAGCTTATTCTCATCGCATTTAAAAGGCAAGAGGAGTACCATTCGAAGTCCCTGCGCCGAGTCTGCCTCCTTATTCATCTAAATACTTGGGCTTCGGGGATTTTTTTTTTAAAGTCACGAATAAAGGAAGACAACGTTTGTAGTAAAGGGTGAAGTTTTTCTAAAGTTAATAGATCCGAGGATCAGTGTCTATGCGCGCCTGCACACCACAGAGAGGAACAACTTTCTGCCCCCCTCCCCCAGTCACCTTTGCACCATCTTTAAAAAGCTCTCCACTGCAACTTTAGCATATTTTGTTAAACCTTGGAATTCTAGCTGTGTGCCCATTACACAAACCTAAGGCTGCCTCCCACTGGGTGGCCAACAGGGGTTCAGAGGCTAATTAAATGTGCATTGACTTGGGAGCTACAGACTTCAGGGGACAACTTCAAAAAAGCCTAGCGCTAAAGGCAACTGGGCCATAGGTCCCTAGTGCAGTGGCCCCTGAAGACGCTGTTCTGAGAAGAGGAAAGTAGGTTGGGTAGGCTTTAGGGTAGGTTTTGGACCTATGCCTTTCCGGGTGGGGATGGAGGTGGCGACAGTGTGGGCGGTGGCCGCTAAGCAAGCTGAGGGTAGCCTCTGGGTACCTGGCTGTCTCTTTTTCTCCCGCCACTGGCTGCTGGCACTGACAACTGGAAAGTTAAAGCATTTCAGACTGGATCCTGCCCAGTGATCCACTGGCGAGAAAAGCCCCTGAGGTCGTGAGGGTGGATGGCACGGAATCTGCTATGGGCCAGCTGCAACTCTTAAGACTTGGAGTGCAAAGGGATGCTTTTGCCGGCATCCCTCCCTGTCCCTGCACCTCCCCCATCCTTGCTCCCCACCAAGGAGTCACTGAAGCCAAAGCTAGAGGTATCTGGGAGCAAGTGGGAGGGTGTCCAGGGCGCCCCCCACAACATCTCTGGCTCTTCTTAACAAAGGCGAAAAGCCAGACCAGACTAAGGGATCCCGCTTATCAAAAGAGAAGGCAAATTTTAACACCTACCACTGCTGTTCCAAGTCCCAATCCCTGAAAAAGTCGAATAGATCCATAGCGGCCGGCCGGGCGGCGGCGGCTGGCTGCCGTCTGTCCCTGCTCGGTGCTTGTCTGCGCCGCTCTAAACTGCGCGGCTCTCTCGCTGTGGTCTGCGGCACGGTTCTCTGGCCCTCCCGCCCTGTTAAAAGTGCTTGGGCCGCATTAGCGGCAGCGGCGGGCGCCGGGGATACCTGGTCTTGCGCTCCAGAGCAGTGGTGGTGACCGCGGCGAAGGCGATGGCACCAGGCAGGCAAGCGCCTGACCGCCCGCTCGGGTCCACTCACTCCGCAGCTTCCCGTGTGCCCAGCGCGCCCAGGCTGAGGCTACCGGCGCTTAGAGCTGGGGCTGACTGGGCCGCCCGCCTGGCAGGCTGCGGGCGGGTGGCGACGGCAAAGGCGGGGGCGAGTGAGGCAGTGGCAGTGGCGCGGCGCGGCAGCCCGGGCGGCAGCGGTGGCGGCGGCTGCACAGGCGGCGGCGGCCAAGGCAGCATCACACACTTACACACTCACAGGGGGCGGAGCCTGGGCAGCTCGAAGCCGCGACGTGGAGCAGACACGTTATCATCCTTGGATCTGGCAGAGGCTAGCCCCGCCCTCCTGTGCTCCTGGACCCCCCCCTCCATTCTGTCAAAATCAGCTGATAGGGGCAGTTGCAGAGCTGAAGACTCAGACTCGGCCCAGGACTCAGAAGAGGTTACAGAGACACAGAAGAGGGTCTTGCGGGACCAGAATGTAGGCTAGCAGAATGGGACACCCCTCACACCCTCAACCTACCGCAGGAATGTAGTGTTTGCCACCAGAAAAGAGTATACAAACTGCTGCAAGGGAGGGGTGGCACCCTGCTGCCATTGCCTGCAGTCCCTGCCTAGATATTTCTCTCAGACCACTGGATCAAACTTTTGCGTCCCCAGCATCCCTCGGGGCCACATCACGGGACACATGTATTCAGGGAGAACAAGGCGGTCACCTTCACCAATTTCTGCTGTGCTGAGTATCCCAGCTTGAGTTCATGCTGCAGCATTCTCCTGGGCTGAGGTGGGTAGTGGTTCCTCAGTAGGTCAGCAAGCTGGGGCCCTGGATTTAGTATGCTGCAGTGGGAAGGACAAAGGGCAGCCCCCTTGAGTAGTCCTTGGGATAAGTGATTACAGTATTAGTTTCCTTCAACAGCTACCTCGTGTTTTGGGCAAAAGTCTCCGGGGTTTTCCTTCTCTGGGAAACGGGGAAACCGCTGGGTAATGTGCCCACTATCCCACGCACCAGCTGTTTCTCTCCCTTCTGGCTTGAGAATGGTCTCTCTGCGCGTGGAGGGCTTAACCACACCCCTCTTCTCCTTTCAGTCTGCACTTCTAGCCCAGGAAAGGATGAATGCATTCCTTTAGCTAGTTCCTCAAAGGAAAACTTTCCTCACGTACTCAAACGAAAAGAATATAGGGCATTACAAAAGCTTGTTCAGTCTGGAGTCCAGCCGTCTGATTTGCTTCCCTACTGTCCTTTCAAGGAATGTACAGTATTGGCACAATGGTGACATCTTAGGGCTGGACATGAGCACAGGTATAGACAACATTGATATAACTTCTTAGCCTCAGTTTTACCACTTGTAAAACTGAAGACTTACCCTATTGGCCATCTGGCTTATCCTCATCTTTTCCCCTTTCCTATTTGAATATTTGTTTTCAATCACTTCACACACTCAAAATCATCCAAATAGTATTGTTTGTTTTTTTATCCAAATGAAGTGGGGCCCCCACTGGGTAATTTGCTCAAGAGCTAATGCTTTTCACAACCTTGAACTTGAGATGCTATCCAGTGTCTAACCCTGTAGAAAGTACTACGGCTCTGTCTTTAGATTGCTTGCGCTCTGGATTTAGTTTATTTTACATTTTTAAGGGGAAGAAAGCACATTCTTGGCATACAGAAGTAAAGCTCTAAGGTGCTTTTACCGCTATATCCAATTTAACTTTCCCCAATGTCTATTTTGCATGGAACCAAGTCTTCAATCGATACTATTGAACTGACAGAAAATCAACCAATGGACAACCAAAAGGAGACCACACCTCAAATCAGTTTGTTAATTGGCTACGTGTTGACTACACTGCACAATATTTGCTGCTATAAGAGTTACAGTATTTAAAAAACAGGGTGGCCTCAAATTATCTTTGTGCCTTGTATATATTCTGTCCTAGATATGAGTCCCTCAGGTGACAAGATATACCCCATTCAGACTCATGGCCCTCAAACTTTGTGCTCTCAGTAAATGATACTCACATTTCATTTGATTTCTAATAGTGATTGGCACCATTGGTTAGTGCTTGATTTGCTTAAAAATCCTAACACAAACCTAGAACATCTGCAGTTAACATTTAACTGGGGATTGTGGTCAATTGTTTTATTTTCATCAGAATGAACTATTAACTGGGAGAGGACATAAAAGCTATATTCTAAATAAATTCTCAACAGAAATAAAGCTGCTCCTTTAAGAGTTCCAGACCCCATCACCCCACTGGTGCACTTTCTTCCCAATCAGCAGGGAGACAGAAGCAGAAGGAACCAGCAAGAGGCAGCACTCTGAACAGAAGTGTCTGCGGGTAGGAGAGAAGAGACAAGTGGTGCTGGCTGCTGCTTCAAAGAGGGGCAGGGCCTTCCCCTTCCCAAGATCAAAGCCAAGCTGGAAGGACGGACTATATAGAAGCAGGTTCCCCTCCCCACTACCTTCTCCAACAGGAAAGAGGCTAAAAGAGGCAACATAGTAAAAGCCAGGCTGTCCCTGATGTGAGCCAGCCCAGCCCTAGCACACACTCACTGGGGGAAGTTCTGTTTAGATGTTAAGACTAGTTTTCTCCCTTAGTGCCAGATTTGCCCACCCCTGGTTCTAAGATCAGTAAAAGGTGAGAATAGGCTGACTCCTGGATACTTGGGCAAACACCATGGATACAAACCATTCTTTCTTTACCAAAATCTGGCAATAAAAAAGGGAAATACAGGTTTCAGAAGTGATAGTTAGCAAGAAGTAAAAATTCTCAATAATGTTCCCTAGAGTCAGAGCTCCTTGCAACTGTCCTGCTACCAGCAAGACCATCTAGTCTCCAGGGGACAAGTTACTTTCCTCCCATTCCACTTATTGGACCAACTTCCCCAAGGTGAAAGGCTCCTCGAGGCTAGTTGTTGTCCTGGATTTGGCAGGCAAATCCCCTTAGCTGTTCCTGCTTTCCTGACCTAGCAGGGCCTCCTACTTCAGGCCACAGCTTCACAGCTGTCAGTTCAATTCAGTATTTGGAAGCTGCACACACTCTCTGCTCTGCTTGATCCTCCTCTCTGATGGCATCTGTCATTTTGACTACCTTGCACACTGTTCTTCGCTAACCTTCCCCATTCACCAAATCTTGAGCCAAAGGGAGCCTGCTAGGATGACCACTGAGCAGTCTTGGCAGGGAGCACAGTATCAAGAGCAAGACTCCATGTCTCAGTCCACTTAGGTAAAGTGAAATTGTTATTAAGAGGTGTGATTTTAGAGAAATGCTGAGTCTTAAGATTGTAAAAAGGGAGATTGTTTTTTCTTGAATTACTTTTAAAGGAGTTTAATTCATAGTCTCCAGGTATTAATATTCATTTCAAAGAATCTGAAATCCTCAATTCCTGCAGTTTAATAAATTTTATTGTCACATAGATTCTGAGAGTGTATAAAAACTAAAATTAATTTAAATTACTTTAACCACATATGTCAATTACAGGAAAGTAACAAATTACAGAGTGATATATATGATATATATATATCACATATATCACACACACACATACACACACACACACACATATATATATATATATATATATATATATATATATATATATATATATAGTTATCCTGTCTTAACTCAGATTTCCACATTTGTTTCTGACCTGGCATGCAGTAAAGGCTGATTTACCTCCTAAGAAGAAATTATGATCTGGGTTATCTTATGTTAGTGAGCCTATTGTATTTAATTCCATGAACTCCATTGGGAACATCAAGGACCTCTATGACAGAGAAAATTGACGCCAGCTTAAGTTTAGAATGGGTCACCATAACCGACACTAGGACAGTTTGCTCAAATAAGAAGCAACCTCCAGAATAATCCATATTAAAAGAGCACTTTTCTATTTTTTAACTTCCAGGTATCTGTACTTAGTTGTTTAATATCTGTTGCATTAAAGAATCACAGGCCTCTTGAGGACAGGGAGAGAGACTGTGCAATGAAATTCAGCACAGCATTTGACATCTGTTGAGTCTCCTAGGGTTCATTCAACCATTCAATGATGGTGGTCCATGAACTGATTTTGACTTGGCTCAGGGCCATCCTCTAAAACTGTGATGATTCAATTTAAGAATATACATAAGGATTTTCCCCAACTATTCTACTTCGTACTTTGGATCTCAGTCATTACCTTGGGGCTTTCTAGTTTCTAGACAATGAGTTGACTTTAAAGCTTTTTCAAAGTTTCTGGTTCTGGGTTCCTGGTGAGTATTACATATCAGATTCTATCATGCCCTTAATAACAGTTTGTGATATTTCAGAGGTGATGCTATTCTGATTCTTAATACAAATTAATGTAATTTCTTCAACATATTTAGCATGGCAGTAAACAGATAAACTTGATTGAGTGTTTATTACATACCTAGCTATTGGAGTAAACATACATTTCCTTTACACTAAAACATGATTCTCTAATGTTGGTACTGCTACATTATAATGTAGGTAATGTAAATCTCTCTTACAGAGAAAATACATTTACTTAAATTTACAGAGCTCAAAAATGTTTTAACCAGGTTTTGTACCCAGGTTGATTTGCTACCAAATCCTTCTATTAATACGTATTTACACAAAGCCACCATTCTGCATTAACAGGGGGTTTCTATCACTGTAATTATGGAAGGTATGCAAGGCATTATTTCCATTCAACAGCCAAGAAAACTCAGGTTAAGTGCACCAATGAAGGTCACATAGTTGTACAGTTGAGTAGGTGAGACACAGATATGATTCTCTTTGAGTCATGTACAGTGTGCACTTTCTACTTACTTTATTTTTATAGTTTTAAAACCTAGGAGTTTGGGAGTGTAGGTATGTCATCAGTTAGCTGTTACATTAAAAAATATTTTCATGATGCAATTTCCCTGATCTCAATTGTGGCTAAATCTCAGGAGTCAGTTGGCTTAAAGAAAGCTAGTATGACAGGCAACAGGAAGCAACAAAAAAAATGGTGGAGAAATTCTTGCTTCATTATATTGAAAGACCAAGGCACATCTTTTTCCTGAAAATTAGAAATCTAGAGCTAGAAAACCTCTTTGATCAACTTCTGAGGAGAACTCGGTAGTGGTGCTCTGAAAGGCATCCACATGGAATTGTCTTCTACATAAGATCATAATATAACTTAAGTACAAATCTACAGCTATCTCTCTCCTAACTTACTAAGGAATCCATTTCCTTATGGAGAAATGGAGAGAGCTGGGTATGATTCAAGACTAATATTCCACGGCATCTAGACTTCAAGTTTCTAGGAAGGGACATTCTCCCAGCCTCTGACCCAATGTAGATTTCACACTATAATGATTATGTAGGCATTATAAAGAGTCAGTCACATCAGTCAGAGATCACTCATTTACATTCTTTGCCCAGTAGATTAAGCTCTGTCTGTCCTGGAGCTCTGATCAATGATACTGGGCCGCCCTGGTCAATCCTTTCAGCAGTGCAGCTACCAGAAGACGTTTCCCTGATTTTCCTCCCCAGAGATACAGGACTGGGTTCTGGAAGCATGTCATTTTCATAATGGTCAGGGAAGAAAACCATTGTATATGAAAGTGCTCTGCAAATAGCAAAAGTCACAAATCAATGTGTACTGTCATCCCTTTTAGAACTGGCATCTCAGAGGCTTCTCAGCAGGTGAGATCAGCAGTACTCTGTGTACTAGCTGTGTCTGCAGGTCTTTCCTAGGAATTGTTGTTTGTTTGCAAAAAGGGTTTCAGAATAGCAGTCCCAGGGGTAGGTTGATCCCGAATTTCCTGAGAAACTGCCACACTGCTTTCCAAAGTGGTTGCACAAGTTTGCATTCCCACCAGCAATGGATGAGTGTACTCCTTTCTCCACAACCTCTCCAGCAAAGGCTATCATTGGAGTTTTTGATTTTAGCCATTCTGACAGGTGTAAGATGGTATCTTAAAGTTGTCTTGATTTGCATTTCCCTGATTGCTAAGGAAGTTGAGCATGACCTTAAGTGTCTTTTGCCCATTTGAACTTCTGTTGAGAATTCTCTGTTCAGCTCAGTGCCCCATTTTATAATTGGGTTGATTAGCCTTTTACAGTCTAGTTTCTTGAGTTCTTACAATGGGGATGTTCTATTGGGAACTCACCAAGGCCAGCTGGCCTGGGTCTGAAAAAGCCTGGGATAAAACCGGACTTGCTGAACATAGCAGACAATGAGGACTACTGAGAACTCAAGAACAATGGCAATGGGTTTTTGAATCTACTGCACGTACTGGCTTTGTGGGAGCCTAGGCAGTTTGTATGCTCACCTTACTAGACCTGGATGGAGGTGGGTGGTCCTTGGACTTCCTACAGGGCAGGGAACCCTGATTGCTCTTAGGGCTGATGAGGGAGGGGGACTTGATTGGTGGAGGGGGAGAGAAATAGGAGGCGGTGGCTCGGAGGAGGCAGAAATCTTTAATAAATAAATAAATAAACACAAATGCACACACACACACACACAGAAAAAAAAAACAGAATAGGAATCCCAGTATCTAGTAAGTTTCAAATTTGATATTTTAAAACTAGTATTCTAGTAAGAAAAATAAGCTTTTTTTAAGATGAGATGCTGGTCATTAGTTTTCATATTAAGACACTAAAAAGGTTCTAATTTAGTGTTTTTGTTAGAAGCTTCTTGACTTTGAGTATAATTAGGACTCTTTCATTGTCTAATAAATTGCTAACAATTGAAAATGTTAACAGTACCCATAGTAGAAATGAAATGATTTCCTAAAGTGACCACATAACCATTTCTGCCATTTTTTTTTCTTTTAGAGGAAGTAGAATTCATTAAACTATTCAAGCTCTGATTTATTCTTGAAAGCTTTGATGCTGGCACTAGGAGTGATTGTCAAAGGTACAAAGAGTCTGTGGTGCTTTGTGGGTGAACGGATGGCAATGGCAATGATCCTCAACCTTGGGAACATTGGTCTAATGACTTGACCTCCTGGGCATTGCTGTCCTGAAGAGACCTAGCCTGTTACAGCAGAGTTGATCCCTTCTCCTTTCCCAGCAACTGAACCATATCAAAATAATATTCAACCTGAAGTTCAACTGTTACATGACTGAACAGATTTTCTAATGTTTGCCCAAAGATTCCATATAGGCTCCTTCAACCCAGAACCTGAAGCATTCTTAATGAATCCATTTCCTTGGTATTCACTGATAATGATATTTAGATATGATGTAATTTTCCTGTGGATAGTTACCCATTTCTAATCTGATACCTGCTTTATATGTTGTGAAACATTTCAGATTGACTTGAGCCAAACTTACTTCAATAACCTGAGAAAATGTAGTCTAGAAAAGGGACCTATCCCTTGCAAACCTGTAATGGATGTTTTTACACTTGATTCCTATAGACTAACAATTACTGATGTTGCTTGGCCATCTTATGTGACTTTACTTGTTAGATCATGATGTCTTAATCCTTCAATGCAACTCAATCAACAAGATGATTAATGCAAGATGTTTCCTTTTACCCACCACTATCTATTTTTATATATCAAAATATCAGATCCATCAGGAGACTTTGTGGCTGTTCATAGACTAATAGAGACCTAAATTACTCACCAAGACTACACAGACAGTTATATCAGGATCCATAATCATTAGTAATTTCTTTCATTTCAAAATCATGCAGTCCCAACATAATAAGTCACTGTGTCTTGTACCATTTTCTATCATCAAATATTTATTACTCAAAATCTTAAGGAAAGTCATAGTCTTTGGAGAAGAATGTAAGATTTAACTTAAGAGTCTGTGAGAGACAGGTTCATTTATTTAACAATTAGTAATCTAATAAATTATTATCTGCAAATATCTATTTATCTCCAAAAGTTTTCAGGCTAAGTAAATCTTTGTCTCATACTACTGCTTGAAAATATGTAGCCTCTAAACAGAAAAACATGCAGCCCTCCTCATTTAAAAAAAATAGTAAGCACTATATGGAAAACATACAGTCAATTTATTTAAAGCCTACATTCTTAAAATAAATTATTTTGGGTCAACTGAGTATAAAGTGCCAGCAGAGTTCTCAATTAAAACAATAAACCTAAAGTATAAAACCACACACTCTATAGAGGGAAAAGTTCTGTCCATACTTTGTGCTTCCATTAATTTCATTAATAATGTGTTCTCTCCAGTTAGTGTGAGATCTTCTTTCAGTTCTTATGCAAGCATCTCCAATCCTCCTGCAATATTATCCTCCCCATTTTGATGGGGCTCAAGGCCACAGCTTTGCTTAGCATAGCAAACATTCTACCACTGACCCGCATCTCCAAACCCACTCTTTATATTTCCACCAGGAGAGAATGCTTATGTCCATTGTAATCTGCTGGATTACGATAATACAAATGTTTCGTATGACCCAGATGAGAACCATATTCTGTACCTAAAGCACACAAACTTGCCTGTTCTATGTATTTATCTCAGATTCATCATGACCCAAAGTGTCACAGATAAAGAAATCCTTTTGATCTGAAGAGGGATTGAAAAATACAAAACATGTACATCTCTCTTCAGTTTCCATGAGTTTGACTGCTAGCCGCTGAATTGGCTTTCCATTAAAAGTTTATGTAAATAAGCAATTATTTGAACTCATTAACCAATATTAATAGGTTTCCAAGTAGCCAGTTGGAAGTTGTGCATCATACTCACTAATAAAAGTATTCAGGCTATTGGGCTGTTTAATCAATGGCTTTCTATACAAATAGAGATATCATAAAAGTTATCAGATAGTTTTTCATGTTCTGAAGTGAAAATACATACCAATCTTAGAATAGAATAGAAAATACAACACTGGTCATTGCTGAAAACCATACAGATTTTAACCGTAAAATATTTATCACAGAAAATTTAGAGCTCAAAAACTCCTTGAAGATTATGGATAAGTTGGGGTAACTGAAAAAAAAAAGCTGAAAATGAGGTAACTGAAAAAAATAAGCATGAGAAAGTTTAAAAGCCTTGGGATTTGTAAATAAAGACATAACTCAGGGGTTAAGAACACTTGCTGTTCTTAGCAAAGGACTCAGGTTTGATTCCCCCAGCACACACATGCTAGCTCACAACTATTTGTAATCCTGTTACAAGGGATTTGACACCATCCTATGACCTTCACAAGTATAAGCATTTAGTGTATGCAGACAAAACCCTTAGGGACAAAACAAAAATAATTATTTTTTTGAGACAGAGACCCACATTGGAACACTGGACTGAGCTCCCAAGGTCCAAATGAGCAGCAGAAGGAGGGAGATCATGAGCAAGGAAGTCAGGACCGCGAGGGGTACACCCACCCACTGAGATATTGGGGCTGATCTATTAGGAGCTCACCAAGGCCAGCTGGACTGGGACTGAAAAAGCATGGGATAAAACCGGTCTCTCTGAACATGGTGGACAATGAGGGCTGCTGAGAAGCCAAGGACAATGGCACTGGGTTTTGATCCTACTGCATGTACTGGCTTTGTGGGAGCCTAACCAGTTTGGATGCTCATTTTCCTAGACCTGGATGGAGGGGGCAGGACCTTGGACTTCCCACAGGGCAGGGAACCCTGACTGCTCTTTGGACTGGAGAGGGAGAGGGAGAGGAGTGGGGGGAGGGGGAGGGAAATGGGAGGCTGGGAGGAGGCAGAAATTTTTTCAATAAAAAAATAAATAAATAAAAAATAAAAAAATCTTTATAAGGAACAGAATCAAATTTCAAATGCATGTGACCTGCCTAGGGCCTCTATTCTTCATCAAATGGCCTATCTGGAAAACACACCTATATGTGATGTCTTCTAGGTTGTTGTCTGGGCTCCATAGGTTCATATATTTGAATTCTTAGTCACCAGAGAGTGGCACTCATTGAGAAGGATTAGAAGGCGTGATCTTGTTGGAGTAGGTATAAGTTTATTGGAGAAAGTGTGCCACTGGGGGTAAGCTTTGAAGCTTCAAAAATCAATGCAAAGACAGCCCCCTCACCTCCCACCTTCACCTGTAGATCAGGACCATGTCTGCCTGGGTGCCACCATGCTTCCCAATAATAATAATGGAGTAAAACTCTGAAATTTTAAATATGCCCCAAATCAAATACTTTATCTTCTAAACATTTTATTGGTCATGGTATCTCTTCAGAGAAATAGAACAGTGACTAAGACAAGGGAGATATAACTTTTAAAGCTTGTAAAATAAATAATCCAGTCTTCTATATGATAGATTCAAAATTGGCACAAGACCAGAAAAGGGTCATGTGATAAAATATTATGCAATCATTACAGTTATGTTTATAAAAGGTCACTCATAACTGAACAATGTTTTATTTTTAAAGGTAAAAATATACTATACAATTAAAAAAAAACAGATGAAAGCCTAACCTGTGAAAATCAGATGCACTAAAAGAAGAATATGAAGAAGAAAATATATTAAAAAACATAATAATACCCTCCAGAAGTGGGATTATTTGTTTTTCCCACTATTGTTCTGTATTTAGTTTAACTTTATAGCTCTGATAATTTTATATGGCTATATGACATCTTACATTAAAAGTATTGATAGTATTCTATCAATTATCTTTTAACATAACATCTTCTGTAACCATACAAAGTTATCAGAACTATAAAATTAAATTGACACACAATGACAACCGTACAAATCATCCCAATATCACCTCCAATCTCATTTTTTGAGGGTCCAATTCAGGATACCATTTTATGTTTTGCTTCCTGTAACCTTAGTCTCTACTCTGTGATGGTTCCTTAGTCTTTTTATGACTTCTTCTGTGATAACAAATTGTTTTCAGGGTGCCTTTCAGTTTGGATGTCTCTAGTGATTTATTATGATTAAATCAAGAGTATTCATGGGAAGACTTTCCCACACTGCCTACTGTCTCTTTTTCTTATGATGATTTTTCTATTATAATGACTATCTCGAGAAGATACCTAAAGATAGCTCCCAAAATCTTGTTCACTAACTTAAAATCCATCATTGCTTACAATTTGCAGCTATTCTTGTGATAGGTAGACAAACAGAGACATAGAAATAAAGATGATAGATTTATTCTAACAAATCTAGCTTCATGATTACGGAAGCTGGCAAGTCCTAATGTTTGTAAAAAAGATTTTTCAAGTTGCATATATAAGAAATTTTATGGTGTAGTTCCAGTCAGAGGTCTGTAAGATTGAAGACTGAGGGAAAGGCTGTGCTACAGCTAGAGTTTAGAAGTAACAGAAACAAAAATCTATTTATTTAATTATTTTATATACTATTTTTAGAGTAAATTTACAGAGAAACTGGGCAAAAATCACAGACATTGCTCATACAATCTGTCCCTACAATTTGATAGCCTGTTATTTTCAATATCGTTTATGTGTGCAGTACATTGTTATAACTGATGAATATGTAGTCATACATTGCTGGAACAACTCAGTCAGCCAACAGCCTTTGAGATGCTGGACCATGTTGGGCATGGCCTTGAAAACTAAAAATGTGCACACTTGTTCTTTCTCTCTCTCTCCCTCTCTCTCTCTCTCTCTGCTGATGGATTTTGTTCCTGTTCCCAGCTCATGCAGAGGACTGTGAGTCTATCCCTAGATAAAGTACCATTTATTATACCCCATTCTGAGCTAGTGTGGGATTACTTTATCACATCCATTTATACCTGGCACCCAATGTGGGGTACAAGTCCTCACCTACTAGAAGCAGCCCAAATGCCACACATGTTTCCTCCTCCTCATACTCCCTGGCCTTGCAGTCATGCAGAGTTTTCACCCACATCATGCACTGCAGTCTCTCCAGTTGACAACCAGACTACACAGAATGTCCTGCCCACAGTATGCCTCTGAAAACTCTCCAGTCAGCGTACAACTGCTTTGAGCTTTGACTGTTATGGACAGAAACAAACTTAATAAAGTTGTGGTTTAAAAAAGTGAAACCTCTTGAGACAGAGAAATGAAAGCTCACCCACAAAGGTAACAAACATACAGGTGGTAAAGAAACATTATAACGGTTGGAACAGGGTTCTATTCTTGTCTTTCCAGGAAAATATTCATCTTCAAAAATAGCAAAAGATCTTTGACATTCAGATGACTAAAAAATAGATAACTATCCAGGAAAATTAAAAAAGAAAAATCTGACACATGATTACATGTCATCTGATAGGTAAAATTTCATGATCTAAACATGTATATATCTCTACTTAAAAATGAAAGCTGGCTTTGGAGTTTGACAATGGCTATCTTTCTCTAAATCCAAGCAAGTTGTTAAAAGAAAAATTTAGAATTTCTGTCTCATATCAGAGCTATCTGGTATAGGACAAAAATAATAAAGAATTTAGAAAAAATTTTACCTCTCTCCATAACTATTTTTTGTCATTCTCATACCTTTTATTAAATATGTCTTTATAAATAATGCTTGTTTTCCACAATAAATAATAAATTTTCCTGAAGTAATCTTTAAAGTTACCAGGAAGAATATGGGACCCTACAACCACAACTCCACCTGGTTGATATGGCATCATAATACTAATACCACTTTAAAATCAGTTTTGGGGGCTGGCTATTCAAGATGCTTCCAACTTGGTTAGGTGAAATGGTGTTCCTTCTTACAACGCTCTGGTCAGAACTTCAAAAAACTCTACTGAGAACTGAAAGACTACTTTTAATTATACCAAACTGTAATCTTAAAACTTAAACATCAATTTAGAGTTACAGAATCCTGTAGAAAAAATATTGCCCCCATGACAACTAAAAGTAACTGCATTCCATGTAACTGGTATAGGGTTGGGGTTTGGTGTTGAAATAAGGAGCGGTGGGCTGCGTCCCTGGCACCCGGCCGCCCACATGGCTAGCTCTAGCTTATGCCCCGAAATAATTACACAGAAACTGTATTCTTTTAAACACCGCTTGGCCCATTATATCTAGCCTTTTCTCGGCTAACTCTCGCACCTGGACTAGCCCATTTCTAATCTGTGTAGCCCACAACATGGCTTACCAGGAATGATCTTAACCTGTGTCTGCCTGGAGTGGGAGAATCATGGTGACTCCCTGACTCAGCTTTTTTCTCCCAGCATTTTGTTCTGTTTCCTCCACCCACAGGGCCAAGCAGTTTCTTTATTGCTTAACCAATGAAATCAACAGATTGATATATGACACTACCCCATCAGTTTGGGATGGAAATTATGTAGGTTCAGGGGTCTTCTTTAAAAATAAAAGAAAAAAAATGGATGGAATAATAAGTAGATTAGTGTGAGCTTACTCACACTAATAATAATAGTGAGTAATAGAGTGAATACTTGTGAACTATTATTTAAAGACAATTTACATTGTTATAGATTCTTGTATATTGATATAAATTCAAATTATATTTGTTATATTGAACATACTTCTACTTTTATTTACAATATTTGTACACCTATGCAAAATTATATTATCATATTGCATTCCTGTATGTTTCTACCTCTGCCTAAGACATTTTGTATATTGATACAATTTTATGATATATTTATCTTATTGTACTATACATTTCTACCTCTTATCAAGATACTTATACTTCATTTACATTTTGATGTCATTGTCCTTATTTGCTGCATTGTTGTTTAAAATTGTTTAATATTCTAATATAAATACAGATATTAAGTATTATAGGACAATAGTCATCCATGTTTGGCACACTTATAGCTAGACTAATCAGGTTCTTTTAATACATAGAGATTGCATTCCATATAGACAGATAATCTTCAACCACTTCAACAAACTGTAGTACATGGCATTTAAATAACTTAGAGTTGTGTTGATGTGAGAAATGATTGCTCCTGTCAGCACCAATCTATTCCTAAATGCTGAGCACTGAAGACACTCCACTTGGAACTTTTCTTCTTGGAAAAACTGATCTTTGGGCAAAGAACTGCCCATGCCTTGACCACTGACAAAATGCAGATATCTGGACAGGACAAAAAGAATACAAGAAAAAAGACTGCCAAACCTTGCCAAGACAGGGTAAGATGGTTTTAAATTTTTTCCTGCCTCTAAAAATGGTCTGTCAGTTACTCTAAGCCTTAGCCAAAATTGGTTGCTCTAAAGTTGCAAATGAGACTTTAGATGATTGTCCCGTCATCCAGATGTCTCTGTCGATTATTGCATATTTTGGAAGTTGTTTAATTGCATTTCCTGTTCACTTAGGGAGTATTATTTTCCTTGTCATGTCTTTGATGAGGGGTGAAGACTAGATAGGTATATAATTATTTTCCTCTCATGACTTAGCCAAACCATTTCTAAATATAAGATTTAGACTCCTTAGAATTAAATAATTATCGAAATATTTAATATATGTTTCTTGCTTAATATTGTTTATCCTGGTTGTAATCCTAAATTTCATACTTAATATGTTATTATAGTATAGAGTATTGGATTGGATTTGGAATTCTCTTACTTAGACAAAAGTGGGAGGTGCTGGGGGAACTCCTTAGAGATGCTGGACCAGATTTGGCATGGCGTTGTGTTCTAAAAAAACTCCTTCCAGGCCAGAGAGATGCTCTTCCAAAGGTCCTGATTTCAATTTCCAGCAACCGCATGGTGACTCACAACCATCTGTAATGAGATCTGGTGCCCTCTTCTGGCCTGCAGGCATACATGCAGACAGAATACTGAGAATAATGTACACATAATAAATAAATAAATCTTAAACAAAACCTCCTCTCTCTCCTTCTCTCTCTCTCTCTCTCTCTCTCTCTCTCTCTCTCTGTCTCTCTCTCTCTTTCTCTGCTGCTGCTGCTGAATTCGGTTCCTGTTCCCCACTCGTGCATATAATCCCTTTATTATACCCCATTCTGAGCTAATGTAGGATTACTTATTGTACAATTCATTATGGTCAATTGGTATCCATAGCTGACAATGAGTTTCACTCTTGGTGGCTGAAGTATAGTCTATGTGAGTGAACACAAGCATCATCAAGAAACATCACTTCATCATTATACTATACAGAGAGGTCTTACTGCCCCTAAAATTTTATGCTATCCCACTTTTCCTTCTTTCCCACCCACTTAGCCATCCTTAGAAACCGCTAATGGTTTAGGGTCTTCATAAGTTTGCTTTTTCATCAAGGTTATAAACATGTAGCCTTTTAAAATAAACTTTTTTTGTCTAATAAATTTTAAGTGATTTTTGCATATTATTAGCAATAGCTTTTTATTAAATATGTTTTATATTTTCTCCCTAATCATCTATATTTTTGGCTCAGTGTTTCAACAGTAGTCTTCACAGAGAAGAATTTTTATTTTAACGATGTATATCATAAGACTGAAATTGGAAATATATGTTGTCTATTTTAGTCTTTCTTTAATTTTATAGAGAAATCCTTGTTATTTGTTTTGCAGTATTAAAACTAATTTATGTAATAATAATCACAACATTTATTTGTAGTGCATATTTTTCTTCAAAACTATCATTGTCTTTAATTTTCTTTATGACATTCTTTTCCAAGTATTTTAAATTTTATATGCTTAACTTCATCATCAATTTCTCATTTTATTGGTTCCGAAGTTTTAGTTACATTTAAAAGGTCTCTGCATATTATGAGGTTAAAGTGAACATTACCCAGTGTTCTTCTAACAGTTGTTTCATTTTGACAGCTGTATCCTAATCTATGAGAATTGTGTCTTATGTAAGAATATGATTAATACTAAGCAAATATCTTTCCATTTTTTTGGAAGTCCTTATGAAAAAGCTCATCTTTATCACACCTTGGCTCTATTTAGTTGAAGTAAAATCTTTGTTATATATTAAGCATTGGTATTTTATTTTATATCTTTGCAAATTGAGAACTGATTTCTTGATGTAAGAGTTCCCTCTGTGTGCTGTGATTGCCATTAATAAATAAAGGAACTGCTTTGGACCTAAAGCAAGGCTGAACGTAGGTAGGCAGGGAAAGCTAAGTTGAATGCTGAGAGGAAGGGTGCAATCAGAAAGAAGCCATGGAGCCTCTCGAGACAGACATGCCAAAACTTTGCTGGTAGACCACGACCTCATGGTGATATACAGATTACTAGAAATGGGTTAAAATAAGATGTAAGAGATAGCCGACAGGAAGTTAGAGCTAATGGGCCAAGCAATGATTTAATTACTACAGTTCCTGTGTGTTATTTTGTGTCCAAGCTAGCTGGGGAGGCTGGGAAGAACAAGCAGCCCCTCCTTGCAACAATTTCTCCAAGAGGTTGTTCCATAAGTGATCTGTGTCATTACTGATTGAGAAAAATGTATGGTTGATACTATAAGGAAATAAAGTATAGATAGGGAATTTGGGGAAATGGTGGGCTCTTTTCAGAAGAGGAGGGAGGGTATATACAGGAGAAGGAGGGAAGTGGGTAAAATAACAATGTGGATGTCTGAAAATTCACAAGGAATCATACCATTAACTATTTACCAAAAAATAACTTAACATGCATGCAATTCAGCATGTACATATACATATATAATTTATTTTTATTTTTTTAATTTATTTATTTATTAAAGATTTCTGTCTCTTCCCCGCCACAGCCTCCCATTTCCCTCCCCCTCCCCCAATTAAGTCCCCCCCCTCCTCAGCTCGAAGAGCAATCAGTGTTCCCTGCCCTGTAGGAAGTCCAAGGAACCCCCACCTCCATCCAGGTCTAGTAAGTTAAGCTGCCTAGGCTCCCACAAAGCCAGTACGTGCAGTGGGATCAGAAACCCATTGCCATTGTACTTGAGTTCTCAGTAGTCCTCTTTGTCTGCTATGTTCAGCAAGTCCGGTTGTATCCCAGGCTTTTTCAGACCCAGGCCAGCTGGCCTTGGTGAGTTCCCAATAGAACATCCCCATTGTCTCAGTGTGTGGTGCACCCCTTGCAGTCCTGAGTTACTTGCTCGTGCTCTCTATTCTTCTGCTCCTGATTTGGACCTTGAGATTTATGTCCGGTGCCCAAATGTGGGTCTCTGTCTCTGTCTCCTTTCATCACCTGATGAAGGTTAATATTCAGGAGGATGCCTATATGTTTTGCTTTGGGTTCTCCTTATTTAGCTTCTCTAGGATCACTAATTATAGACACAATGTCCTTTGTTTATGGCTAGAAACCAAATATGAGTGAGTACCATCCCATGTTCCTCTTTTTCGGTCTGGCTTACCTCACTCAGGATAGTGTTTTCTATTTCCATCCATTTGCATGCAAAATTAAAGAAGCCCTTGTTTTTTCTGCTGAGTATATGTATATATTTCATACTTTCTTCATCCATTTTCCATTGAAGGGCATCTAGGTTGTTTCCAGGTTCTGGCTATTACAAACAATGCTGCTATGAACATTGTAGAGCATATACTTTTGTTGTATGATATGGCCACTCTTGGGTATATTCCCAAGAGTGGTATTGCTGGGTCCAGGGGTAAGTTGATCCCGGATTTCCTGAGAAACCGCCACACTGCTTTCCAAAGTGGTTGCACAAGTTTGCATTCCCACCAGCAATGGATGAGTGTACTCCTTTCTCCACAATCTCAGCAGCAAAGGCTATCATTGGTGTTTTTGATTTTAGCCATTCTGACAGGTGTAAGATGGTATCTTAAAGTTGTTTTGATTTGCATTTCCCTGATTGCTAAGGAGGTTGAGCATGACCTTAAGTGTCTTTTGGCCATTTGAAGTTCTTCTGTTGAGAATTCTCTGTTCAGCTCAGTGCCCCATTTTATAATTGGGTTGATTGGCCTTTTACGGTCTAGTTTCTTGAGATCTTTATATATTTTGGAGATCAGACGTTTGTCTGTTGCGGGGTTGGTGAAGATCTTCTCCCAGTCAGTGGGTTGCCTTTCTGTCTTAGCGAAAGTGTCCTTTGCTTTACAGAATCTTCTCAGTCTCAGGAGGTCCCATTTATTCAATGAGGTCTTTAATGTCTGTGCTGCTGGGGTTATACGTAGGAAGTGGTCTCCTGTGCCCATGTGTTGTAGAGTACTTCCCACTTTCTCTTCTATCAGGTTCAGTGTGTTCAGACTGATATTGAGGTCTTTAATCCATTTGGACTTGAGTTTTGTGCATGGTGATAGACATGGATCTATTTTCATTCTTCTACAGGTTGACATACAGTTCTGCCAGCACAATTTGTTGAAGATGCTCTCTTTTTTCCATTGTATACTCTTTGCTCCTTTATCGAAAATCAGCTGTTCATAGGTTTGTGGCTTAATATGAGGGTCTTCTATTCGATTCCATTTGTCGACTTCTCTGTTTTTATGCCAATACCAAGCTGTTTTCAATACTGTAGCTCTGTAGTAGAGTTTGAAGTCAGGGATGGGAATGCCTCCAGACGAACTTTTGTTGTATAAGATTGTTTTGGCTATCCTGGGTTTTTGTTTTTCCATATAAAGTTGATTATTGTCTTCTACAGATCTGTGAAGAATTTCGATGGGGTTATAATGGGGATTGCATTGAATCAATAGATTGCTTTTGGTAGAATTGCCATTTTTACTATGTTGATCCTCCCAATCCAAGTGCAAGGGAGGTCCTTTCATTTTCTGGTGTCCTCTTCAATTTCTTTCTTCAAAGACCTATAGTTCTTGTCAAATAGATCTTTCACATCCTTGGTCAGAGTTATCCCAAGATATTTTATGCTATTTGTGGCTATCATGAAAGGTCATGCTTCTCTGATTTCCCTCTCTGCTTTCTTATCCTTAGTGTATAGGAAGGCAACTGATTTTGTGGAGTTTATCTTGTATCCTGCCACATTACTAAAGCTGGTTTTCAGCTGTAGGAGTTCTTTGGTAGAATTTTTGGGGTCGCTTATGTATACTATCATATCATCTGCAAATAACAAAAGCTTAACTTCTTCCTTTCCAATACGAATCCCCTTGATCTCCTTATGTTGTCTTATTGCTATTGCTAGAACTTCAAGCACTATATTGAAGAGGTATGGAGAGAGTAGACATCCTTGTTGTGTTCCTGATTTTAGTGGGATGGCTTTGAGTTTTTCTCTGTTTAATTTAATGTTAGCTGTTGGCTTGCTGTAAATAGCTTTTATTATATTTAGGTATGACCCTTGTATCCCTATTCTCTCCAAGACTTTTATCATAAAGGGGTGTTGAATTTTGTCAAATACTTTTTCAGCATCTCATGAAATGATCATATGTTTTTTTTTTTCTTTCAGTTTATTTATATGGTGGATTACATTGATAGATTTTTGTAACGGCATAAACGAATGCAGACAGATTGTAACAATATATATATAGTTTAATGTCGAAATAGACTTACAGAATCACTGTTCCAGCGGAGACCAGGAAAGCAGAAGCGAGTGTTCGGAGCTTGCTCACCAAATTTATAGGCAGACATTAGCCCGAGGCGAACAAGCCCCCAAGGGGCGGGACTTATCCCTACATCTCCCCTTTTTGTCTAAATAAGACAGAACCAAACCAAATACAACTATATACAATAACAACAAATAATAAATATAACAAACAATATTGAGAACAAAAGCTTTGCTAAACATTCTATCTCAAGGAATCCAAATAATGTAGAGAGTAACTACAATTATATAATCTTCAACTCCGTCAAAGATCTGAGAAGGTAATAAACACTACTCAACAAATGAGATATATCCAAAATGTGCAACAATTGACAGAGACAACTGACTACCTGGGCAATCACCCAAAGTCTCGTTTGCAACCTTGAGTCAACCAATTTTGGCTAAGGCCTAACATAACTGACATACCATTTTCAAAGGCAAGGAACTTTTCAAAACTATCTTACCCTGTCTTGGCAGGATATGACAGTCCTGTTTTATCCATTGATGAACGCTCTGTATCTCTGTCAGTGGTTGAGGTATGGGCATTTCTTTGTCCAAAGGCCAGTTCTGCCAAATAGAAAGGCTCCAGATGGAGTGTCTTTGGTGCTCAACATTCTCTCGGGAATAGAGCGGTGTTGCCAGGAGCAATTGTGTCTCGCTACCACGAAACTCTGAGTTAGATTAAAGGCCATTTTCTACAGCTCTTTGAAGAGGTCGAAGATTATCTATCTATACTGAGTATAATCTCTATATATCTAAAGAACCTGATTAGTCTAATTATAAATGACAAACTTAGATGACTATCTATATAATTCTCAATATCTATCTAACTTAAAGACTAAGACAATAAACAACTGTGTAACATTGAGGATAATGACCTCCAAATATAAACACTGTGCAAATATACATTGCAATATGGTAAATATATATCAATACACAAACATTATATAAGTATCTTAATCAGAGGTAGAAATGTACACTGCAATATGGTAAATATATACAATATATATTTATCAATACAATATATGTCAATACATAAAAAATGTTTTAAACAGAGATAGAAACATGCATGCATACAATAGTCAATATAATTTAACTTTGTATCAATATACAAGAATCTATACCAATATATGTGTCTAAAAGCAGTAACTCACAATTATAAATCTATTATCCTATCATTCCCTCTTTTTCTTTTTCTTTTTTTCTTTTTTTTTTTTCAAAATGATCCCTGAGCTTATAAAATTCCTCCTGCAACCTCACAACCCCTAAATGATGTCCCTAAACCCAAGGGCAAACTTTACTGGGAGAGGGGACGTCGTCCTCTAGAATTACTTCCAGCTGTCATGGGGGCAACGTTCTTTCAGGGGGATCCTGTAAAAGTAAAATGATGGTTAAATTTCAAGATCAATGTCTTTTAAAATTGCAAATAGTCTCTGAGTATTTTGTGGAGGTCTGGCCAGAATGTTTTACAAGATGTGCACCATTTCAGCTAACCAAGTTGGGATCGTCTTGTGCAGCTGGTATCCAAAACAGGTCTTGTAGTAGCGCTATCAGTATCATGATGTCATATCAACCAGGTAGAGTTGTTGTTGTGGGGCCCCATCTTCTTCCTGGAAACTTCAAATGTCACTTCAGGAAAAACTCATTGTTCATTATGAAAAACTTAAACATTAATCATATAGACATATATATATATATATATATATATATATATATATATATATATTCAATGAAAGGCATGACAGATATATTCAATGAAAAGTATGATAGATATGAAGAAAAGCAAAGATGTTTTCTAAACTCATATTTCTTTCTGTCCCATATCATGGCTCTTGACATGAGACAGAAACTCCAGAAACTCTGGGTTTTTTCTCTTACTAACAGGCTTGGAATTGGAGAGGGACTGAGCCAGAGTCCAACTTCAAAACCAGGTCTATATATTTATAAAGAAATGTTTAATAAGACATATATATATATATATATATATATAAATTAATACTTACAAAATGTGTCCATCCATCAGTAATTAAATATTCAGGGTCCCTCAATTTCTTTGAAGATGAGTATTTTCCTGTGGAGATAAGAAAAGAACCCTGCCTCCAACCAATCTGTATTTCTTTCCATCAGTATGTTCGCCATCCTTATGAAAGAATTGTTACTTATCTTTTCCAAGTGGCTTCTCTTCTTCAAACCAAACCTTTATTAATTTTGATGGTATCCACAATTTTTCCTCACCTGTGGAGATAAGAGCAAAACCCCTTCCCAACGTAGCACATCTCCTGGCTTCCATTGTGAGGTAAGCACATCCTTGAAATAAACTGGTTGATTGAGTTCAGTAGACCCTTCCATTATCCAATGTCTTTCTGCAGCCCTTGTTCCCTTCTCATTAGCACTGAGAAAATTCAAGGTTAACAAAACATTATGTAACCTATTTCTGGGGGTGTTTTCCACCCCTTTCTGTTTGTTCAACATATCCTTTATTGTTCGATTTGATCTTTCTATGACTGCTTGACCTGTAGGGTTGTATGGTATACCTGTAACATGCTTGATATTGTAATAATCAAAGAACCGTTTCATTTTCCTAGAGACATAAGCAGGACCATTATCCGTCTTTATTTGTGTAGGTATACCCATGATACCCATGACTTCTAATAAATGAGTGATTACTGAATGAGCTTTTTCTGAATTAAAGCAGTTGCCCTCTGAAAGCCTGAATAAGTGTCAATGGTGTGATGAACATATTTTAATTTGCCAAATTCTGCAAAGTGGAACACATCCATCTGCCAGATTTCATTCCTTTGGGTGCCCTTTGGATTAGCCCCTGCAGGCAGTGGCGTTTGGTTATAGAAAGAGCAAGTAGGGCATTTCTTTACAATCTCCTTAGCTTGTTGCCATGTAATTGAAAACTCTTCAAACCTTTTCTATTAACATGATGTTTTTTATGAAATTCAGAGGCTTGTAGCACACTACCAATCAATAATTGATCAATTTCTGCATTACCTTGTGCTAGAGGACCTGGCAGACCCGTATGGGATCGGATGTGTGTTATGTACATAGGGCAAAGCCTGTCCCTGATCAAATCTTGAATCTGGAGAAACAATGAGGTTAGTTATGTATCATCAGGTATAAATTCAGCAGTTTCAATATGTAAAATAACTCTGCATATTGTGAAACAGTGACTATATTAATAGGTTCTTTAAAATCCCTTAGCACCATAAGAATGGCATTTAATTCCGCCTTCTGGACAGAATTATCTGGACGTTGTTCCACCTTACCCAAGTCTTCTGATTTGTAACCTGCCTTTCCTGATTTATTGGCATCAGTATAGAATGTATGGGCTCTAGTTATTGGAGCATCACGGATGATTCGAGGAAGAATCCAAGAAGTTCTCTTTATGAAGTTAAGCCTCTTGCTTTTTCGATAGTTGTTACTAATGTCTCCCAAAAAATTAGCACAAGCTCTTTGCCATGGTTCATTATCTTTCCATAATTTCTTTAGTTCATCAGCAGTGCAAGGCACTATAATTTCTGCTGGGTCTATGCCTGCTAGTTGACGAAGTCTCAGCTTGCCTTTTATAATTAACTCAGAGACTTTTTCCACATAAGTTTTCAGTTTCTTACTTGGTTTATGTGGTAAAAAGATCCATTCCAGAATAATATCATCTCTCTGCATTAAAATTCCTGTAGGAAAAATTTTTTGATGGTAGTATGACGAGAATACAATCGAGCTCTGGATTCACCCTGTCCACATGTGCCTGTTGTAATTTTTCCTCAATCATTGTCAGTTCCTTTTCTGCTTCAGCTGTTAATTCTCTGGGACTGTTTAAATCTTTATCACCATCCAAGGTTTTGTTCAAATGAATTATTAGATCAGGTGTTATTCCAATAGCTGGTCATAGACTGGAAATGTCTCCTAACAGTCTTTGAAAGGCATTAAGAGTCCGTAGGCGATCTCTCCGAATTTGTGCTTTTTGTGTCTTAATTATTTGCAAACCTATTTTATAACCTAAATAATTAACAGAATCTCCCTTCTGAATCTTTTCAGGAGCGATTTGCAATACCCATTTAGGTAAAAGTATCTTTATTTCTTCAAACAGTCTGTTCAAGGCATCCATGTTTGAATCAGATAACAAAATGTCGTCCATGTAATGGTATACTATAGATTTGGGAAATTTCTCGCATATTATTTGCAATGGTTGGGTCACAAAATATTGGCACAGGGAGGGGCTATTTAACATACCCTGGGGGAGGACAGTCCAGTGGTACCTCCTCGAAGGTTGAGAATTGTTATAAGTAGGCACTGTGAAGGCAAATTTTTCTCTATCTTCTTTTTGCAAAGGTATAGTGAAAAAACAATCCTTTAAATCAATAACTATGAGAGGCCATCCTTTTGGTAATAAAGAGGGCAAAGGAATTCCAGATTGCAGAGGGCGCATAGGTTGAATAACCTTGTTGATGGCCCTGAGATCTGTCACCATTCTCCATTTACCTGATTTTTTCTTAACCACAAATACAGGAGAATTCCAAGAACCGGTAGATTCTTCTATATGTCCAACATCTAATTGTTCTTGTACCAGCTGTTCTAAAGCCTGTAACTTTTCCTCAGCTAAAGGCCATTTCTTTGTCCATATTGGTTTCTCAGTCAACCATTTTAGAGGCAAGGCTGTTGGTATCTCTGAAGGGACATCAATTGCTTGTTCTTGTACAGCCCGAATGGCCGGTTTTCTCCGTTTGTAATATCTTTTAATATTATTCTCAGAAATATAGGCTCTAGAAGTAGCAGGAATGTTAATTTCGGTATTCCATTGTTGTAATAGGTCACGACCCCATAAATTCATTGCGATATTGGCTACATATGGCTTTAATTTTCCTATTTGTCCCTCTGGCCCTATACATTCAACCCATCTCGTGCTCTGCCTTATTCGAGATAGGGTTCCAATTCCCAGGAGCTGAACATTTACATTCTGAAGAGGGCAATATGGATGCCAAGATTCTGGGGTAATGATACTTACATCAGCACCTGTGTCCAGCAGGCCAGTAATAAAACTGCCATTTACACACACTCTCAGTTTAGGTCTTTGATCATTTATAGAAGTTGCCAAAACACATGTAACTTATCTTTCTGATCATTATTGCTTGTAACAGTAGGCATGGGGCTTCCTAATTGTCCTGATGAGGCATGTTCTCTGCAGAAACTGGAAATAACTGAGCCATGTTTGCCATGGGGGCCTGTGAGGTCCCTCTCTCACGTTTCTCGGCTGTATCAGGTTGCCTGGTCTATCTCTTGTAGACCTGCATTCATTCGTCCAATGTCTGCCCTTTCCACATCTTCTACATAAACCTGAAGGCTGAGTCCTCCTATTTCTGTTATTTCTAGAAGATGCATTATTATTATTATTATTATTTCTGAAAGATGCATTATTATTATTATTATTTCTGAAAATCCGTTGTCTACAATTCCTTTTCATATGACCCATTTTGCCACAATTAAAACAATTGGTATTTTGATGTCTCCTTTTACCATTGGAAATTGCTTCTTATACCCATGCTTCAGTGCCATAATCAAATGTATCAACATTGAGTGTATGCAAGACCCATTCTTTCAAGGGCGCTGATCTGAGCTTTAAAGGACCCAAAATCCTTTTGCATTCCACATTTGCATTTTCATAAGCCAAAGACTCAATCATTATACATCTTGCTTCTGGGTCAGATATCCCTAATTGTACAGTCTTAGTTAATCTTTGTAAAAAGTCACTAAAGGGTTCTCTCTGACCCTATTTAACTCAGACAAATGATTCCATTCTCTGTCCTGGGTTTTGTACCCTGTCCCAAGCCCTTAAGGCTACTGTAGTACACATGGAGAGTGTGTTTTCATCCAAATTAGCTTGTTCCTGAGGAACGGAAAAGAGCCCTTCACCTAGAATTTGATCTAGGGAAATGTCAATTCCCTTTGCTTTTTCCTGCTGTTCTAAGAGTCTAGCCTCTTGCCTGAATAAGCATTTCCATTTCAATTGCTGTCCACTCTCGAGTTCCGCAGATCTCAGCTGGAGCCAGTCCGAGGGGGTTGTTCTGCTTGTTGTGGCCCAAGATCTTAGCATCTCTTTAACAAAAGAGGCTTGCATCCCAAAAGTCATGACAGCCTGTTTTATTTCCTTGAGATCATTCATACGGACAGGCTCCCATGTATCCTCCTTGATGACCCTAGGGTTTGTGGAACCAATCAACTTCTCTGTTGTTATTACTGGAAAGGCAGGTAGAGCTGTAGGTAGAGCTTTGTGGAAATTGTCCCGGAGAGACTTACCCACAGATGGAGTTAAAATTTGCCTTTCTACCCTTTGCTCTTCTTCATCAGAATTTAGAAATTCCTCAATCTTTTCAATTCTATTCACCATTGCCTTCTGCAATGTCTGAATCTCCTGTCCAGAATTATGTTCCAAAGCCTTCATTGAGGATTCTAAAGTATGAAGTTTGTCCGTTAGAGATAACATCTCATCTTTGGACATAATTTTTATGGCATAAACTGTGCCTTCTTGTATTGACAATCCTTCCGCCAATCTGTCATAAGCTTTAGACAAAATCCGATTGTCACATTCAGCAGTTTTGATTCTCTCAGTTAATGTTTCATTTCCTACAGGGACTGAATCTTATTGTCCAAATCAGCTGTTCCCTCTTCCATAGTAATGAATTTCTCCTTAACATCAGCCTGGAGAACTTCAAACTGATTCTCAATTGTTTTTAAGCGTTCAATCTCTGCCTTAAGAATCCTGGATTCATCTCATAAAGACTTTATCATATTTCTATTATCAAACCATTTGGTGCCAATGAAAACTACGAATCCCAGAAGGATCCATAGATGTGGGGTGATAGACACCTCTTGCAAAATCTCCCACAAGGTACAATTAAAAAAACTGTTAAATTCTTGAATACTAATGTGTTCAGACATTTTATTTATAAAAGAATTTTTTTTTTACCTGCAATGATCGGTTCCTGCCAGTGGTGGTCTCTGTGTTTTTGGAGCCTGTCCTAGTACTAGCTCTGTAGACCAGGCTGGCCTCAAACTCACAGAGATCTGCCTGTCTCTGCCTCCCAAGTGCTGAGATCAAAGGCGTGCACCACTACCGCCTGGCTGGTCTCGAACTCACAGAGATCTGCCTGCCTCTGCTTCCCAAGTGCTGGGATTAAAGGCGCACGCTACCACTGCCTGGCCGGCCTCAAACTCACAGAGATCTGCCTGCCTTTGCCTCCCAAGTACTGGTATCAAACTCTTGCGCCACCACTGTCCGGCCAGGTCACTTTGTATCAGACCAAATCTGCCGCTGTGGCAGCTTTTGTTGCAGAACCGCAGGTACTTGAGTTTCTGCTAATTCAGGCAGTGGGGTTCCGCTGCAAACTTAGCCAAGGCAAGCACAATGGGCATGCGTGGCCGAGTATGTCTCCGACTCCTGGGGCCGGATTCACGGAGTCAAGAACTAAAAAACAGCACCCGGGAGGGTGCTGTATTAACTAGCGGGCTACCCGCTTGAGTCTGGGGCAAAAATAGCCCACAGTGGACACCAAAATGTAACGGCGTAAACGAATGCAGACAGATTGTAACAATATATATATATATATATAGTTTAATGTCGAAATAGACTTACAGAACCACCTTTCCAGCGGAGACCAGGAAAGCAGAAGCGGAGGGTGGGAGCATGCTCGCCAAATTTATAGGCAGACATTAGCCCGAGGCAAACACGCCCCCCAAGGGGCGGGACTTATCCCTACAGGTTTTCATATGTTGAACCAGCCCTGCATCTCTGGGATGAAGCCTACTTGATCATAATGGATAATTTTTTAATGTGTTCTTGGATTCGGTTTGCCAGTATTTTACTGAGAATTTTTGCGTCCATATTCATGAGTGAGATAGGCCTGTAATTCTGTTTCTTGGTTGGGTCTTTGTATGGTTTTGGTATCAGGGTAACTGTAGCTTCATAAAAGGAATTTGGCAATGACTCTTCTGTTTCTATATTGTGAAATACATTATGGAGTATAGGTATTAGTTCTTCTTGGAAGTTCTGGTAGAATTCTGCATTGAAACCATCTGGTCCTGGGCTTTTTTTCGAAGGGAGATTTTTGATAACCATTTCTAAATCTTTGCGAGTAACAGGTCTATTTAGATCATTCACCTGGTCTTGGTTTAGCTTTGGTATATGGTACTTATTTAAAAAAAAGTCCATTTCTTTTATATTTTCCATATTTTGTGGCATACAGGCTTTTGTAGTAAGATCTAATGATTCTCTGAATTTCCTCTGTGTCTGTGGTTATGTTCCCCTTTTCATTTCTGATCTTAATTAGTTGTGTGTTCTCTCTCTGTCATTTAATTAGTTTGGATAGGGGTTTGTTGATTTTGTTGATTTTCTCCAAGAACCAGCTTTTTGTTTCATTGATTCTTTGGACTGTTTTCTGTGTTTCTTTTTTGTTGATTTCCGCCCTCAGTTTGATTATTTCCAGTATTCTACTTCTCCTGGGTGCGTCTGCTTCTTTTTTTTCTTGAGCTTTCAGGTGGGCTGTTAAGACTCCAACGTGTGCTTTCTCTGTTTTCTTTAAGTGGGCACTTAGTGCTATGAACTTTCCTCTTAGCACAGCTTTCATTGTGTCCCATAGGTTTGAGTATGTTGTCTCTTTATTTTCATTAAATTCAAGGAAGAATTTAATTTCTTTCTTAATTTCTTCCTTGACCCAGGTGTGGTTCAGTAGTTGACTGTTCCGTTTCCATGAGTTTGTCGGCTTTCTGTGGGTAGCATTGTTGTTGCCTTCTAACTTTAGTCCATGGTGATCAGATAGGACACAGGTAGACACTGATATTTTTTTTTTATCTGTGGAGTTTTCCTTTGTTTCCAAGTATGTGGTCAATTTTTGAGAAGGTTCCATGAGCTGCAGAAAAGAAGGTATATTCTTTCCTATTTGGGTGGAATGTTCTATAGATGTCTGTTAAGTCCATTTGCTTCATTACCTCCAATAATTCTCTTAATTCTCTATTAGGTTTCTGTCTGATTGACCTGTCTCTTGGAGAGAGAGGTGTGTTGAAGTCTCCTACTACTAGTGTGTGTGGTTTGATGTCTGCCTTGAGTTCTAGTAATATTTCTTTTACATAAGTGGGTGCTTTTATATTAGGGGCATAGATATTCAGGATTGAGACGTCATCCTGATGAAATGTTCCAGGTATGAGTATAAAGTGACCATCTCTGTCTCTTCTGATTGATTTCAGTTTGAAGTCAGTTTTGTTAGAAATTAGTATGGTCACACCTGCTTTTTTCTTCGGACCATTTGCTTGAAACACCTTTTCCCAACCCCTTACTCTGAGTAGGTGCCTGTCTTTGTGGTTGAGATGTTTTTCTTGCAAACAGCAGAATGTTGGATCCTGTTATCTGATCCAATCTCTTAGCCTGTGCCTTTTTATAGGTGAATTGATCCCATTAATATTAAGTGATATTAATGACCAGTGGTTGTTTACTCCGGTTATTCTTATTGTTTTTGGTAGTAGAGATTGTGTGTCTCACTTCTTTGAGATGTGCTGGTGAAGGGTCGCTAGATGCCTGAGTTATTGTAGGCAGTGTTGGATTCCTTGGGTTGCGATTTTCCTTCTATTACTTTCTGTAGGGCTGGATTTGTGGCTACGTATTGTTTGAATTTGTTCTTATCCTGGAATGTCTTGTTTTCTCCATTTATAGTGAATGATAGCTTGGCTGCGTATAGTAGTTTGGGTTTGCATCCATGGTCTCTTAGCTTCTGCAGTACATCTATCCAGGGCCTTCTGGCTTTCATGGTTTCCATAGAGAAGTCAGGTGTAAGTCTGATTGGTTTACCTTTATAAGTTACTTGGCCTTTTTTCCTTAGCAGCTCTTAGTATTCTTTCTTTAACCTGTATATGTTATGTTTTGATTATTATATGGCGAGGGGATGTTTTTCTTTGATCCAGTCTGTTTGGTGTTCTGTATGCTTCTTGAATATTCAAAGGAATATCTTTCTTTATGTTGGGAAAGTTTTCTTCCATAATTTTGTTAAAAATATTTTCTGGGCCTTTGAGCTGTGACTCTTCTCCTTCTTCTATTCCTATTATTCTTAGGTTTGGTCTTTTTATTGTGTCCCATAATTCCTGGATGTTTTGTGATGAGAATTTGTTGGCTTTGTAGTTTTCTTTGATCAGTACGTTTATTTTCTCTATGGTGTTCTCCGAATCTGAGATTCTTTCTTCTATTTCTTGTATTCTATTGATTATGCTTGTTTCTGTAGGCTCTGCTCATTGACCTAGATTTTCCATATCCAGCTGGTCCTCAGTTTGTGTTTTCTTCCTTGCTTCCATTTCAGTTTTCAATTCTTGAACTTTTACCATTACCTGTTTGATCGTTCTTTCTTGGTGTCCCATGGTATTATGTACGTATTTACTCATTTCTTCAAATTTTTGGTTATACTTCTCATCCATTTCTATAAGGGCATTTTTCTATTGCTTTCATAAAGTCAATTTTTTCCACTTCTTCTGTGTTAGGGTGTTGGAGACCTTCTGTTGTAAGATCATTGTTTTCTGGTGTTTTCATGCTGTTTTTCAGATTATTGGGTGAATCCTTGCCTTGGCGCCTGCCCATCTCCTCCTATCAATGCTATCTAAGGGGTCTGTTAAAACTGGTTCAGGTTTCCCTGCTGGCCAGGGGCTCCTCTTACAAAATGCTCTCACTCTGTTTCCTGGTTCCTGCCGGGTGCCAAGATCCCTCTCACCCCTCAGAAGGGTCTTCAGGAATAGGACCCGGCTCCTTTTTTGCCAGGGACCTCCCCAACCAATGGCCTACCTCTTTGATTTTATTGTAGTGGGGCCATCTGCTCTCAGTGTTGAGCGTGGTCCCTGCAGCCTGCTTCTGCTGCCACGACGGTTCCCGCCGCCTGCAGCCTGTGTCCTATGCTGCCGCTCCAGTCCCAGCCGGTCCCAGCCAATCCCAGCCGGTCCCAGCCAGTCCCCGTGGGCCGCGGAGGGCGTCCTCCGGCCGCCTCCGCCGTCTGGGTTCCGGCCGCCTCCCCATATATAATTTTGATTTACTTTTTTTGTCTGGGCTAATGGCACTTACTCCAAGAGTCAAAGACAAATGATCAAACCCCCTTATACCAGACATGAAAATCCTTCTTTTGAGTTGTTTTTCAGGGCTATCCAAGTGAATCACAAAACATATTGATGTTGCCCTCGGTTACCCCTCAGAAGTGGATTGTAATTACCTATTTCTGAAGATGCCATGAATTTTCGAAACAAGGTTCATGGACCTTGAACTAGAACTGACCTGAATGGACCCTCCCTGAGGACTAGATTTCATGGTACCAAAAGGTACCACACAAGCTTCCAAAGGAGGGACACAATCAATAGCTTTACCTAGCTTATGAAGCACATTAAAAACCAGCATGACATTATAATCCTAAAGGTGCAGTTATGACACATGTACCTTGACAATAACCAAGTTGGATGTAAGACCTGCTCAGCAATAGGGATAACATGCCTGGTAGTAGAAAATTAGCTAATTAATAAATTCCTGTGCAAACATGGTTATCAGAGAAGAATCTATAAGTAATAATTTACTAAACCAGTATAATCCCTCATAACAATCTATAAACATATGTTTTGATAAACACAGTTGTCTTCTTTGCCCCTCATCAAGGCAACTTCTCTTTGAAACAGATGAAGGCCATTACAGAAAACCACAGCCAATCAAAATTCAGAATTGTAGAACCCAGTCCCAAGTGATGTACCTACAACATAATAACTGCACTCAAGGCTTAGGGAACACAGTAGAAGAGGGAATGGAAAATTTGTAAGAGCCAGATGATCAGGGACTTCGCTAGAAGATTGTGTCTCCTAGTAACCTTAGGAGTTATATCCACAAAGTTTCACCAACAGGAATGTGCAAATGAGAGCTGAAAAAGAATACCCACAAATATGCCAAAGTGCACAGGAAAGAGCCCACCAGTCCTCAAACTTACACAAAGTACTACATACTACTGAGCAAAGTTGGGAGAGGGAGATGTGACTTTCCCCAGGGAAAAGCATACAAATTAGTTGTTCAAAGCCATACTACAAGCCCTGAAAACAGACATACAAATAACATTGTGTGGACTCAACTCATTGTGTGTGTGTATAAATACATTTATACATACAGTAAAAGTCATGTAAAAGGGGCCAATTAATTTAAAGGAGAGTGAGGAGGGATGGAGAGGATGGTTTGCAGGGAGGAAAGGGAGAAAAGCTTTAATTAAATGATAATCTCAAAAAAGTTAAAAAGAAAATGTAAGAAATAAAGACATAGAAATTCAATATACCCAAGAACACATTCTGTAGATGATATTTAGAACTTTTATTCCCATGCTTATTTTCTCTTCACAAAATGTTTCTTTCTGGGAATTGTATTATTAATCTTTCTCTTTATTAGTATCATTTCTCCTGCAGGTTTTGCTTTATAAATGTGGTTGCTTTGTCCTTCAGTACATAAATACCCATGAGTGATACATCTTGGTTGTGAATTATGGCTTTTTGTACTAATATGTATCTTCATGTCTAAAAATCAATCTACATAAGTACAAATAAATGGTCCAGTTAAAAGTAAATGATGGAAAAATGGAGTACCATGCAAGCACCTAGTAAAAGGGAACTTAATTTCATATAGAGTAGACTTCAGATTTAGAAAACAAAAGGATACTGTATAATGATAAATGCTCAATTCACCATGAGAAAATCCTCTGAACTGTGAACCTTATAAAGGGACTTCAAAATTCAAGAGAAAACACTAACGTTAAAGAAGAAATAAATGTGCCCATGTATCCTGCCACCAGAAAACCATAAGCATTTTTTAAGTTAGCAGCAGATTTTCATCAAATCTAGTTACTGTAGTTATAAATACCCAGCTTTCCAATATTTAAAAACAGCAGTCAAAAAGGAAATTGAAAACAGCTGTTAAATTTATCAGCTGTTGATGTCTGCTAATAGTTTCCACATAGCTGACACAGACCTCACTAGTAAAGATATCAAGTACTTCCAAAATAATAACTGTTGTCAGCCAGAAACTTGCTATATGTATGACAGAGCGCTTCAAGGGTTTCCTCATTCTGGTTATTTAGTTATACTTATACTTCATATGACTTAAGGAAGGCTTACAAATTCTATTCACATACCTGGGTGTTTTGAAAGGTATCATGGGTAGTTCACTAATAGTGTTCTGAGTTTGCACTCAAGGCAGAGTCTATTCACAGAACTCTAAGACTGCTTGAACATAAGTTGTTTTTGTTGCTGTTAGTGGTGTCGGTTTGTTTCTTTTTGTTGTTGTTTTTACACCTTAATTTGGGCAGAAGAGCAACAGTGTATCTAAATAGAATAAAGAAACTCAGTTCCCCAAAGCCATTTTTATAAATTCCTAACTGAAAAGTTATGTATGGAAACTGATTCCAGAAGAACCATGAGCTTACAACACTTACTAATCTTCCCATTATGCATTACAATATCATCTGTCTCCTTATTTATCTGTGTTTACTTCAATATAAATATGCCAGCTGGCATCCTCACAGAATATAAACACCCTATAGTTATTAAACAATAACAAATCATATATTACTCATGACATAATCAACTAACAGTTTCCATTCTCTTGAAGGATTAGCAATGACCTTTCTCAATATGAATCCAGAATATTTATCTGAAATTTTATGATTTGGAAAACTATTTATTGGCGCCTCACAAGAAAACACAACTATTTATTCTCAAATTTAAGATGAGAAATGTGGGTTCACTGAAGGGAAATGACTTATCCAAAGTCTCTTAGATTTTTCCTGAAAGGAGCAAGGCTTGGCCTTAAGCTTTCAGAGTATTGTTTCACTGCTTTCTCCCTTTACAGGGTACATTTGGGACTACACTGAAGTCCAGGTTTCTGAAAGGGAGTGCCTATATTAGGTTACATTCCCACTGTGCTAAAAAGACTTGAAGCCTCAAATATGTGATTTATCTGGGACTGCCATTTCAAAAGAAATTAACTCAGAATCAAACATGCTGGCTTACTGTTTTGTCAGTAAAGACACTTCGCCATTTTTGTGTTTTTCCCATTCTTTTCCACTACAATATGAACTAGACAGTTCATGGCACCATGACCAAAAGCAAGAGCTAGTTTACCAACTGCAGAATTCTAAGACTCTTTGCTGTTTCAAGAAATGCCAACAGATAATGAAAAAAAAAATCTGAGATTATATTGATGTATCCACATAGAATTGAGAAGCCAAAATAAATATACTCTACTGTTCAATTTCATATTTTATCCTCCTTAATGATACAGAGCCTATTATACTTGGTTGAGACTGATTTATTTAATTATTGTCTTAATATACTATTTAAAAGAATCAGAAGTAAAATATAGGAATTAATTTAACCAAAGCTTACAAACAATATTAGTTTTCAATTTCTGTAACATTTCTCTCCTTATTATAGTTTGAGTCTCTAATGTCACAAAATTTAATACTTAGCCTCTTAGATAAATATGTTTAAGGATTCACAAGTTTACTACACAAGATATGAATCTTATCAGTAATTTTCTCAAACATGAACTTCACTTTTCTGTTAAAAATAGAAATCTGAGAGGAAGCATTGAAGAATCATTTTCCAAGATCAGCATGACATAGCTGTTCAGGAGAAACATACAGGTAAATTCATTTGTGTTTTAAGGGCACTTGCTCTCATCACCTAGAGTTCAAAATATACTAGATCTTAACACAAATTTCTATATCAAACAACTACTTTTATTTGAAAAAATTAATAGGCAGCCTTGGAAAAAACAAAAAATAGATGTCAGTGTTTCTATTCTGTTTTCTTTTGTCTTTGTATCATCACTAGTATATAGTAAGATTATGGTTGGTCTTTTTAGTCATTCATCATTGGTTCAGTAATTTCTGTAACACACACACATGCATATATATCTATACATATACATATATATATATATACATATACATATATATATATATATATATATATATATATATGTTTAACATGCTTTTTCATTTATGCCTGCCTGTAAAAACATGTTTCAATACCAAGTAGATATTCAAGTCAACACTTGATAACCCATAAAGGGGAAGGACATTATACTGCAGATAACATGAGAATTCCACAACTTAAAGCCATTTCTACTGGGCTTCAAATGTATATATACCTTAGGTTAAACTATTTTTATCATTTACTTAAACTAGGTTTCAAATTTAGTTTTACATTTAACAAGTCAGAATTATCAGAAAATTAGAATGTTAATAATTCTAGGCAGTGAAGAAATAAGATTGAACAGTGATAAGACACCGAAAAGGCATTGAAATGTATGAATAATTTTCATAAATAGGAAGGGGAATTAGGAGGATTAGAAATTTAATGTCATCTTCAGCTACATAGTGAGTTTGAGGTCATCATGGACTATATGAGACCTGGATCAAGCAAGATAAGTAAAATAGAAACAATTCAATAACAAAATATATTGTACATGGATTGTCAAGAGTTTGCTCACTTTTCTGAATTCTGAAGGCAACCATTCTGCCTGCTAATACAATATCTTCGTGGGGCAAGTCATATTGTATACGAACTACAGAAAATAATGTGTTTCTGTGACTCTCAGTTCTTCATTGTATTATTTTGCCTATTAACATTTATTTTCAAAACTCGTATGCCATTTTAAGAAGCAAAATAAAACAAAACAATAACAATAACAAAACATCAAGTAAAACTGTCACAGTAGTATTAGGTATTGTAAGCATTCAAATGAGATACTGTTTAATGCTACATTGGTAAAGATTTATAAGGTCATCCAGAATTCCAAACACAAAAAATAAGTTTCAATTCTCTTTTATATCAGTAAAAGAGATTTTTAAAAATAAATAAAAGCATAGCCTATATTAGGTGTGATTCTACAGAATGCTTAAATCTAGAGGCTTAGCTACTATATAAAGCTTGATGAAGAAAAGGCAAAGGCAACTCTCCTAAAAGTTCCCTATCACTACAGGAAGTCATAGGCCTGTGCAGGGGAGGACTCCAATGTCTGCACTGCCCCCCCAGCTCACTTTTAACATTGTCTCTAATTAGCAGGGTGGCTCTAGGAATTGGGTTTTATTGTGTTTTCAGACCAGTGCATTTCAACTTCCTTCAGTGTAACCCAAGATCTTTTAAAATAAAATTTTAATCTACCATTTGTATACAATTGACCATAAAAATATGAATAACAGATAGATTCAAGGCAGTACAGCATTAAAGGTGCAGATGCCAATGAAGATGTAAATCAATTAAGGAACTGTCTGTTTAAATCAGAAGGCAGCACGGGGCTTAGCTGCCCAAACAATTCTAGGATTAAGGGTTTAAAGTATCTTTGTACCAAGGACACACCAATCTTTGGATTAAGTTTTCTGTCAAAGAACAGTATCCAAGATGTTCTTAGAGATTTCTTGTCACTGAGAGTTTGATGCCTGACATATTTATTTCATACAGTGAGAACTAACACCATGTGAAAAGAGCTCAAATGAGTGTTATCTAGCTCCTTTCCTGGCAATAAAATGACTTTGTCTTGTTTTTTCTGGGAAACCTGCCAGGTGAGCATTGAGAGGCTAGCATGGCTGAAGTGATTGCCCTGGCAGTGAGGTTTAATCTGGCACACAGAAGCAACCTGTTTAAGATCTGGGTACCAGGTGTACAATATTTGTCTCTTCGTTTAATGGAGACTAACTTGGTCTTGCCTTTTTAAAATGCAGACTTTAGCACCCTGTCCAAGTTCTTGGGAAGCAGAGTACCTCCATTGGAAGATGGGTAAGGCCTTTGCACACAGAGCCCTGATTGAAATTCTTCCTTTGTCACTTTGTAGTATTGTGACTTTAAGTAAGTTAGTTAGTCTTCATCAGTTTCACATCTATATTTACAAAGTGAGCACAACATTAATTATTGCATTTAAAAATTTAAAAGAAACTATCTTTTTTTCATTTTACATATCATAATAGTTTGAAAACAAGGAAATATGTGAGCCGTAACTCTAAGTATGTAAAATTCATGGCTTCTTTTATTTTAAATCATCATATTTCCTTAATTGCCTTCTGTTTGGCTAGGTAACAAGCTCATCTTTACTATCAGGAAAGACAATCTGTTTCACTTAGCAATGGCATTCCAAAATCAAGTGTGTCTGATTTTCAATGGCTATTTTCCGTTCACACTGGTAACATGCCTTGTCATTGATTTTTACTATTATAATATAATACATGAGTCTTATTCATTTATTAAAAAAAGAAATTTATTTTCTCACAGTTTGGAATTTCAAAAGTCCAAGAAGGCATCAGGATATAGAATCATGTGATTCTCCCTGCAGCATCCTCACATATTACACTGCAAAAAAACAAGAGTATTGAACTTTCTAAATTTTTTTAGTGACTATGTATCAAAACTAGGGCATAGGAAGGACATGTTAACCTGCTGAGCTATATGCCTAGCTGAAATTATCTTTTTACAGAGGTATTAGTACTACCTATGAGAACAGAGTTTGCATAGCCTAATCACCCCTCAAAGACATTATTTCTTAATACAGACACTATGATGTTCAGTTTGAGCGCAGGGTTTATAGAGAATTAACAATCTAAGTGTCGCATGTTCAAATAAGTTGTCACTGCTCTGACCTTCATTTTTACGTGCGTCCCCTCTTTGCCTTAGCTTTTTCTTAGCTCAAGTTTTTACTTATGGGGAATGGGAAGCTGTCCGATTACTCTTTGCTGTTGTTTGAACTGAGGGTGAGTAGGAGACTGGCCTCATATCTTCAACCTAGCAGCGGGGCATACAAATGATTTGCAATCTATTGCCCCTGAGCAATGATGAACTTACTAGATCACTCTGAAACTCACTATTACTCATCAATCACCAGAATCCCAGGATCCGCCTGCATTTCTTATCATGCTAACTTCCTCTGTCCTTAAGATGAGGCTACAGAGATCTTCTTCTTCTGATCATATAACCACTTTAACTTACTCTTCCTTCTTTTCATTCATGACTGACTAACATTTATATAATGCCTATTATCACTTACTACCACCATTCTGAACACATTACAAACTTCATTTTCAGAATATCTCAGTGATGTTGCTACCACAATTCGTCTTAATTTGCAGATGGAGAAATGTAGGTGCCACAGGGATGATGAGCCTTGCCTAAAAAAACACACACAGCGAATATGTGGTGGAGGTGGGATTTGCATATGTTGCTTGTTTGTTGTAGTCCTGTTCTGAAAAGGCCATTATACTGCCCCCTAGAAGGCATGTACTGAGGACATAGCTGAATGAGCTCACTGGGCTGGTTCATGCTTAGAACTCCTACTAAATCTCAGCACTTGGAATTCAGAAACGGTAACTTTGGCTCTCATTTCCTTTCCATTTCAATAATGTCATCCTTTCCATGTGCCAATGAAGAGGATTGGACTGCAGTATAACATGCATGCCCCAGGATGGAAGGATAGCACAATACTTCATAATCAGTATTCTGTCATACATTTCAAGCATCACTACAGGGTAGAAGCTAATAAAATACTAATTCCAATCCCTTCTCTTCAAATGCTCTATCATAATGTTCACTTTCAAAAAGACTTGCTCCACACAATATCAACTACATTCTATACAAAATATTTTATTGCCAATATTTAATTCCTTAATGGCAAGATTCTGACTATTTTATATGTTTATCTTTAATTAAAAGAAACAGTGATCCTATGACCATTATCATAACCCCTACACATTAAAAAATACCAAAAAAACTAGGACATTCTAATGTGAGGAGACCAGGTCATATTAAAAAGTCTCTGTGCTATCCTTTCTTAGCCTATCCATTGATATAGATCACTGTTTATGTAAGCATAAGCTCCTACACAGTTGCCCCATAAAATAGTAGTTGATTGATTATGCAATGACCACAAAGAGGAAAGGCTTCAGATGAGGAAGTGATTTCTATCTCATGCTCGACTGGACAGTATTATGTGGCTGAGCATAGGTCTTCTGGTATTTTCAAGTATTTTCAACTGAATTCTTGTAGAATTTGTGACCTCTGATGGCTGAAAACTCATATCTATATCCTTCATGGAATAGATTCACAACTATTCCCTTGTTAAAATAAATCCAGAAGTGCAGTTAGGCTTTTAGGAAAGCTCATTTTTGATTCTGACAGTGTTGTTTACATATTCCACATACTGCATGAGGGGTTGTTAGACCAAAAATCTCATAATTTACAGCTTGGCAATTTCATTAAAGTGCCATAGATGACTGACTAATATATTCCTGTGTCTTGGATAAATTTTTAATAGGGGAATACTGGCATCATAAAAAGCCAGACCACATTCTCACAACCTAAGAGAACTGATGAATTTAAGAACACCAAAGATGAACAGAATGCTACAACGAATAGAAACACCGACATGTGCCTCTGCCAATCCCCATTACAAATATGTCTTTCAAATGGTGATTAAATGGAGTGTCAAAATGTGTCATCTGTTATTGCATTTTGGTAATGTGGACGAATGTCGACAAAATTCATGTGGAGAATCAAAAAAAATCTTACTATGAATTAAAATCAAATTTAAGTTTTGCTATAGAGAGTAACCTTAACTATTAAAGCTAGACTCACTGTGCTATTAGCAATACAGAATTTCTTAGGTCCTACATTCAGTAACTCAAAAATAAAAAGAAGGAAAAGAAAGAAAAGGGGGGCATCTGGCCTTCACAAGAAACATCTGCATATATGCTCTGTTCTGGGTGCTTTATGCCTGTAACTTCAGCAAATGAAACATATTGGAACCGATGGGGGGGGAAAAACTGAAGACAGGGGAATAGCTCAGTCAGAAAAGCCCTCACGGTGTAAGCACAAGGACCTGAGTTGAGATACCGGGAACCTAGATAAAAAGCTAAGTGTGGTGACTTATACATATAAATCCAGTACTGGGGAGAAGGAGACAGAAGGGACCTTGGAACTTCCTGGCTTGATAGTCTTACTGAATTAGTGGGATTCTGCTTCAGTGAGAGATATAGAAGTCCCTGGGTAAGTTACCCAATGTCAACCTCTGGAGTATTTGTGTGTGTGTGTGTGTGTGTGTGCGCGCGCACACACACGCGCACACACACATATGCATGGAAAGACTGGGGAGGAGGGGAGGGAGGTAATAATGACAACGAGAGGGAGAGGGAGTAAGAGAGAGAGACAGAGAGGGAGGATGGTTTAGGTATTGTCTATACTAAAGGTAGCTGTTAATTTCAACCTAAGAAATTCATTCACAGTTTTGGCAGGCATAAAATATACCTTGCATTTTGCCTGTGAAAATATGTTTGTACTGTATGTTGTTACCTCGAATCAGTCTCTCTGTCTTCTGATCCATACAACGTCTCATAGGACCTTTAGACACTTAACTAAGAAAACAAAATTCGGCCTATATTCAAGATGCTCAAGATTGGAATGTTTTTACTGCACTGGGAAATTAAAAAAAATACATACACATTACAAATTCTGGAGAGCTGAAAGGTAGAGTTTGTATTTATATTTCAATATAAACTTTAATTACATATATTTGTACACAAAATAACTTCAGTTAAGTGAGCTAACTGCAAAGGGTGTATTAGCTTATTTCATACCCATAGTTGTCTCTCCAGTGAATGAGCTCCATAAATAACATTACATCTTCACAGAAAGGGTTTGGCTTGACAGTCAAAGTAACTGTTCATGGAAATTTAGCTATTTGATGAAAATGGCTTTATAGTGAGAAGACAGGGTGATAGACTGAAACAGATATGCCTAGAATTTGGTCTTAATAATTGAGCTATGTGATAACCACATCAGATAGAAATGCCCAATCATTCAGAAACACTTGGTACATCAAGGAATACAGCAAGCTCAAAACCAACATTTTACCTCTCACATATGCTCATCTAAGTAATTCTGATTAAATCAGTGGGTAAGACGTGCATTGGGAAGGCAGGGGGTGACCTATTGGGAAGAACAAGGGTCTTGGCAGGGGAGATGGGAGAATGACTGATGTGGAAAGTCTTTCTGTATATGTGTTGTTTTTATTGGTTAATGAACAAAACTGTTTCAGCTAATGGTATAACAGAGTAAAGCCAGGCAGAAAATCAGGATAGAAATATATAGACAGATGCCTCTGGAACTTTTACTGGTAAGCCATAGCCTTATGTAGATACACACATTAATAGAAATGGATTAATTTAAGATGTAAGAGTTAGCTAGAAATATGCTTGAGTCATTGGCCAAGCAGTGTTGTGATTAATATAGTTTCTCTGTGATTATTCAGGTCTGAGCAGTTGGAAAATGAACTAACAGTCTCTGGCTACAAATGAGAGGAGCAGTGTGAGAATGACCAAATTTCATTATATACATATATGGAATTGATAAAGCCAGAAACTAGAAAAACAAAATGCTTGGTACAAGGTGGGGGTATTTCCCTTCAAGTTGTTGGTCAGGGTAGTCAAAGAGACCCCACAAATAATACACACTCTTGCCATGGCTCTTATTTGGTTTCTGAAAGTTGGGGGAAAAACACTTTGGTAAAGATATTATTCTCTTCATTCACAGGTCAGGAAGAAACCAATATGGTACTGAGCTGTCAACCTCCCCTTAGCTCTCGCAACGTTGCAAATATGGCAGTGGAGACAATTTTCAAGGTCAGCCTAAGTTGTAATTACTGAAAACTACAATAACAACAGCCCCAGTAAGATATACTCAATGATACATTAGGGAACTAATATCTTGGAGGCAACTGAAACTGTGTCAATGGACTTAAGGACTGCTCAATTGGACTCTTGCTTGATACTATAAACCTAGCCAAGAATTGATGGCTGGGAATCTCATATGTTTCAGGATTCTACTACTATTATTTTGTCAAATGGATATAATATCAAAATGTCTTTTAAATACTTACCCTTGCATCTATAGATAAGTACATCTCTTATCCCTTATCAAAGAAGCCTATTTTCACTGTGAATAAAGTTGCTAGATAACCACAACTGGCAAAGGTGCAGAATAGAAGTGACTGTGGAGGGCTCAGCCCTAAATGGTATGTTTGTATCATACCTCTTCCCTGTAAGTTCAGCAAACTCATTAGAGAAGGAGTAGAAATATTGGTGGAAGAACTGAAAATAATGTGTCTTCTGATCATGACAGGGTTTCTGCACCTATAAATTAATAGCAGTTTGAATGACTATTATCAAATCACTCATAATTCCAGCATAGTTAGGCAAGAGACTCATGAAACCCCCACAGATAACTAAAATGTTATTCATAATTGATAGTTGCTGAGGGAGAAAGGGTAAGTTTTCTTCAGACGGATATCCCCTGGTAGGCATCCCCATACCATGCACATATTGGCAGCACTAATAAAACTTAGTGGGTATAAAAAAGAAAAGAACATAAAGTTTGGAAGGTGACACGTTAGAACATTGTCCTTGAGTTAAAGAAAGGCAGTGGATGATGGATGTAATCAAAATACGTTGTGTATATGTGTGAGATTCTTAAAGAAAAAACAAAACTTCAAAGAAGAGAAAATATATTCATTTTATCATAACAATATATCACATATTGATTTTAAAAGTTGATTTCATCTCTTACAGACACCTTAAGTTTACAGTATCCAATTCCAATATTTTCTCAAGCTGTGAAATCTACATACCCTCTTCAGTCAACAGTTTTCTACCTTAATATACGGACTTTAACTTCCCTATGTTTCTTTTCATTCATCCTAAAATTCTTAAACCCCTTATCTATCTTCTATACCATTTTCATTTTCACAATCATCCTTTCATCTACCTCAAGTCACTATTCATTCCTTAATGAGTTGCATGTATTTGTTTTCCATATGCTACAACTTTCATTTCCTGTCAACTTTAACTCTCACTAATCCAATATGTTCTTCTTCTTTAATTTCTGATGTGTTGCTATTTTCTTCTTGAAAATTTCTTTTTCCTTCACTTATGCAATCTCATTCTGATGTATTTGACCCTTTTGCCTTCTGGGACCTTCTTGTTTTTGTTTCTCTTCCAATACTTTGTAGTAGCACAATTCTATTTTCTTCATAAGAATAATTCTAATTTCAATAGAAATAAACTTAACTTCAGAAAAAACAAGAGAAGCTCTATGATTTTATACTGTATTGTGCTTTTGGATCTGTGCCTTTCTTTGGGTGAAAGGATTGACTTTCATTAGCATTCAAAGGGACCTAAGAAACTCCACTCTATATCTCTCCCTTTGGCAAATTCATCATCTTCCAAGACTATCTGATTTCTTACCAAATGTCAATTCCCCGCTTTACATTCCTCCTAATCTTTAGTCTTTTAATTATGCCTCCTGGTATACTGCATCACTAAATACTAGTATGAACACTGTATAGGCTCCAAAACCATGAACACACCCTGTATAGTTTCCATAACAAGCCAGAAACTGACTTTACAAGCCTCTCTTGCCAGGTACACATATGGTAGCTTCACAGAAATCTGTAGAAGCATTCCCTCAAGGCAAACTTGGTGCTGTAAGCATATGGTACTAGATGGTAGTGTTTTTTATTTGTTTCCCAAGAGCATTATTATTGGATTTTCAGGTTGTATCTCTATCATGCCAATATAAAGTACAAGCTGACCTTGAAGCATCGTTTCTTGACCATTAGGGCTCTTTCTCCATGATACCATCCTAACTATGCTTTTAACATTATGACCTGTTATTGAACCCCTTCACAAAGTATCCACTGCACTCAACTAGTCTGTTTATAGTTGCCCATATGAATCACAGACATTTACATATGTTCACTGTATTTTACCTACCTAGAATCTCTGATGTCTATAACATGTTCAAATAAGTCCTCTGCATTTTTATTTACCTCCCAGTTATGGCTCCACTTCTTCTACTTAACATTATCTAACCACTCGTTTGTTAATTGGTACTACATTCTTACAGAGCCTTGCAGTGTTTATTATGTGTATCAAACTATTGACTCTACATGCAACTCAGTTTTTGACTTTGAGAATTATTCCTTGGTATCTTACTACTCAAAAGAAAACTCATAGACCAATCACATCATCAGTTACTTGAGAGCAGAAGATAAATACAAAATCCCATAAAACCTACTAACCTGACAAAATCAATATCATGAGCAGTAGATCTGGGAAGGAACTGATGTATTCTGTGCATTTTTAACATAATTTGTTAAAGATTTTCTTGAGAATTTTACATCATATACCCCAATCCTAATCCCTCCCTGGCCCTCCATATCTGCCCCTCACCCCTGCAGTGTGGCCTATAAAAGAACCTCTTCAGAAAATTCATTAAAAGCAAAATAAAACCAAACAAAACATGTCTTTTCTGTGTGTTTTTTTAGTTGCTAAAAAATATAAGTATCAGTCTCTGAAGGTACATTATCTTTTAAGACTTTCAGTTTCATAGGATTTTAATTCCATTATAGCTTTTCAGAGCACACACACACACACACACACACACACACATTTTTCTGTATTCCTCTATATTCCTCCTAGTAAAAACATAAAATTTACCTTATTTTGAGCTAAACAATTAAATAATACCATCATTACATGCACCTTGAATTAAAAGGCATTTTTTAGACAGCGATAATAACTCCTCTGCTAGATAATAAGTTCTTTGAGGACAAGGAAATTTGTTCATTTCTATATCCTTGACAGTTTCTGGCAGAACTCTTGACATCAAGTAGCTAACAATAATAAACTATTTATTGGATAAATGAATAAATGGGTAATTTTACAACAAATCCACTTGGATTGTTGAGTTCACTTGAAAAGATGTGATAGATAATTGACCATGGGTCATGCTGTTCATAATTGCAATGTTTTTCTTTTTCAAGCCAAATATTAATTATCTAAGCTAGTCATGCTGTTTCTTAATGATTTTTAAACCTGTAACACATGAATACAAGACTGCATGAATTTTTAACAATTTCCAAGTAGTTCATAATTAAACATCAAGTGATTCAACTCACTGAGTCAATCAATGCTTTTCTTTATAGCTTAGTTTGCAGTCCTGTAGAGATAACCAAGAACATCACTAGAAATACAAAAAGATAACCAAACCACAGAAACAATGTTTGAGCATCAAAAAGTATCCTGTGTCTAAGTGTGGTGGCCAGCCCAGGCTACAAAGCAAGGCCTATTATCCAAAAACAAATATAAGAGTAAATATATTTTATGTTTGAATGACTAGAAATGAAAGGGAAATGTGTCAGTAGGCACTAAAGTTAATCAATATACTGACTCACCTAATTCGAGATGAATCAGAGATCATTTAGTTACAAAGATTATGACTCATGGCTCTTGTTGTCTATGGACATAATGATAGGAGAAAATATAGAAAGAAAATTAAATGATTCAAATAATCTTTGAAAATTTTAACATACCATTTCTCTCTTTTTTTAAAAGAAAATTTGAATTCTGAAAATTATTTTGAAAAATCTCAGTGTAACTTCTATTCTATGCCCATCATAGTTACTGAGAAGCAATAGCCATAACGTTTGCCAAACACTGTGATAAACACGAACATAAACGATGAAAGTTATGACACCGATAATTAAATTTTGTGCCTAAAGGACAATGTGTCATTTGCACTAACACCTCAATGATCAGTGCTGGTTCCAATGGAAACAAAAAGAAGTTAGGAAATGCCTTCATACTATCTGTATGAAGAGTGACAAATATAAATATTGTGATGAACTCATTGAGCATTACTACTTGTATCTGCAAAATGGAGAGGAAATAATCATTTGTGATGATTAATGAAGTAAACACATGTAAAGTAAAAATTTTTCGATACTTTCTGAGGATCAGAGAGATGATGGACTTCAGCATTTTGAGATGAGGATCAGTATACATGGTGAAATGAATTATATAGAATTGTGGTCAGATTGACAATGATTAGTAACAGAACAAAATTATGAGCAATGACTAAATAAATTATAGTCATAAAAAAGAAAGACGCCTCAGAGGTGAAAAGCGCTTATTGCTCCAGAAAACCCAAATTTAGTTCCCAGAATCTACAATGGGCAGCTTCTAATCACTTATAACTGCACATCCAGGGGATCTGATTTCCTCTTCTTAAGTCTGAAGAAAGCTGCACAGAGGTGGTTCACATAAACTTATGAAGGTATAGACATATACACAAATAAAAGTAATCCTCAAAAATAAATTATCTAAAATATCAGGAAAAAGATGCTAAACAGACATTTCCATCATTGTATCTCAAGTTTCACATCAAATAAATACTTCTGAGTTGAAACTGTTTTATGATAATTGCTTATTGAATCTAACCACCATGGAAATCTTGTTTATAATCAGAAATATGATCTTTATAGACAATTTCTCTTTAGCTAGACTCAAGATACTGTTGCCATTTACAAGGAAAATATTAGGTATCATTTATTTTATTTTCTTTCCCCAGTGTAAATATTTTTGTATTGTTTTTTTCTTTATTTTTTTGTTTGTTTTTTTTATAGTTGTTGAAAAAAAAAATTCCGCCTTCTCCCCATTTCCCATTTCCCTCCCCCTCCTCCCACATATAGTTCACTCCCCCTCCCATCCCTCTCTCCCCCTCATCCCCACTGCATTCCCCCTCCCTCTCGAGAATGAAGAGCAGTCCAGATTCCCTGCCCTGCGGGAAGTCCAAGGTCCTCCCACTTCTATCCAGGTCCAGGAAGGTGAGCATCCAAACAGGCTAGGCTCCCACAAAGCCAGTTCATGTATTAGGGTCGAAACCTAGTGCCATTGTCCTTGGCTTCTCATCAGCCTTCATTGTCCGCCATGTTCAGAAAGTTCGGTTTCATCCCATGCTTATTCAGTCCCAGTCCCGCTGGCCTTGGTGTGCTCTTAATAGATCAGTTCCACTGTCACAGTGGGTGGGTGCACCCCTCGTGGTCCTGACTTCTTTGCTCATGTTCTCCCTCCTTCTGCTCCTCATTTGGATCTTAAGAGCTCAGTCCAGTACTCCTATTTGGGTCTCTGACTCTTTCTCCATCCATCACCAGATGAAGGTTCTAAGGTGATATGCAAGATATTCATCAGTATGGCTATAGGATAGGGTCATTTCAGGTTCCCTCTCCTTAGTTGCCCAAGGTACTAGCTGGGGACATCTCCCTGGACACCTGCGAGCCCCTCTAGAGTCAAGTCTCTTGCCAACCCTAAGGTGGCTTCCTTAATAAGGAATATATATATAAGGATATATATATATATATATATATATATATATGCTCCCGTGTCGACCCTTCCTTTATCCCTATCATCCCATTCCCCAAAGTTCCCCCAATCCCCCCTTCTAATGTTTCTCACCCCAATTCTCCTTAGCCCCATGCCACCTCACCCCAGTTTTTGCCCGGCAATCTTGTCTACTTCCCATATCCAGGCGGATGACTATATGTTTTTCTTCGGGTTCACCTTCTTATTTAGCTTCTCTAGGATCACAAATTATATGATCAATATCCTTAATTTACGGCTAGAAACCAATTATGAGTGAGTACATCCCATGTTCATCTTTTTGGGTCTGGGTTACCTCACTCAGGATAGTGTTTTCTATTTCCATTCATTTGAATGCAAAATTCAAGAAGCCATTGTTTTTTACCGCTGAGTAGTACTCTAATATATATATATATATTCCACACTTTCTTCATCCATTCTTCCATTGAAGGGCATCTAGGTTGTTTCCAGGTTCTCTTGGGTATATTCCCAAGAGTGGTATTACTGGATCTTGGGGTAGGTTGATCCCAAATTTCCCGAGAAATCGCCACATTGATTTCCAAAGTGGTTGCACAGTTTGCATTCCCACCAGCAATGAATGAGTGTACACCTTTCTCCACAACCTCTCCAGCAAAGGCTATCATTGGTGTTCTTGATTTTAGCCATTCTGACAGGTGTAAGATGGTATCTCAAAGTTATTTTAATTTGCGTTTCCCTGATTGCCAAGGAGGTTGAGCATGACCTTAAGTGTCTTTTGACCATTTGAACTTCTTCTGTTGAGAATTCTCTGTTCAGTTCAGTGCCCCATTTTATAATTGGGTTAATTAGCATTTTAAAGTCTAGTTTCTCGAGTTCTTTATATATTTTGAAGATTAGACCTTTGTCTGTTGCGAGGTTCGTGAAGATCTTCTCCCAGTCAATGGATTGTCTTTTTGTCTTAGTGACAGTGTCCTTTGCTTTACAGAAGCTTCTCAGTTTCAGGAGGTCCACTTTATTCAATGTTGTCCTTAATGTCTGTGCTGCTGGGGATATATGTAGGAAGTGATCTCCTGTGCCCATATGTTGTAGAGTACATCCCACTTTCTCTTTTATAAGGTTCAGTGTGTTCAGCCTGATATTGAGGTCTTTGATCCATTTGGACTTGAGTTTTGTGCATGGTGATAGATATGGATCTATTTTCATTCTTCTACAGGTTGACAATTAGTTCTGCTAGCATCATTTGTTGAAGATGCTCTCTTTCTTCCATTGAATACTATTAACTGCTTTATCAAAAATCAGGTGTTCATATTTTTGTGGGTTAAAATCCATATCTTCTAATCTATTCCATTGATCGACTTCTCTGTTTTTATGCCAATACCAAGCTATTTTCAATACTGAAGCTCTGTAATAGAATTTGAAGTCAGGGATGGTAATGTCTCCAGAAGTTCCTTTATTGTATAAGATTGTTTTGACTCTCCTGGGTTTTTTTTGTTTTTCCATATTAAGTTGATTAATGTCCTCTCAAGATCTGTGAAGAATTTCAATGGGATTTTAATGGGGACTGCATTGAATCTATAAATTGCCTTTGGTAGAATTGCCCTTTTTACTATGTTGATCCTCCCAATCCAAGAGCAAGGGGGATCCTTCCATATTCTGGTATCCTCCTCAATTTCTTTCTTCAAAGACTTAAAGTTCTTGTCAAATAGATCTTTCACTTCCTTGGTTAGAGTTACCCCAATATATTTTATGCTATTTGTGGCTATCGTGAAAGATGATGCTTCACTGATTTCCCTCTCTGCTTCCTTATCCTTTGTGTATAGGAGGGCAACTGATTTTTTTGGAATTGATCTTATATCCTGCCACGCTACTAAAGGTGTTTATCCTATTGGGCAGGTATTTTTCCATCTGTCAGTATCCAAACATCCAGGGTCCCTTGAATTTTTCAAAGATGAGTATTTTCCTGTGGAGATAAGAACAGAACCCTGCCCCCATTTTATATGTTTTTCTTACAACCTGTATGAATATCATCATTGTGGATGAGTTGTCATTTCTCCTTTCCAAGAGGTTTCTCCTCTTCAAATCGAAACTTTATTAATTTTGATGATATCCTCAATTTTTCTTCTCCTGTGGAAACAAGAGCAAAACCCCTTCCCCAACGTAGCACATCTCCTGGCTTCCATTGAGAGGTCAGCACATCTTTGAAATAAATCGGTTGATTTAGTTCAGCAGACTTTTCCATTATCCAATATCTTTCTGCTGCTGTCATTCCTTTCTCATTAGCGTTAAGAAAATTCAAGTTTAATAAAGCATTATGTAATCTATTTCTGGGGATATTTTCAGTCCCTTTCTGTTTGTTCAGCATATCCTTTATAAAACAATTTGATCTTTCTATAACAGCCTGACCTGTAGAATTATTTGGTATACCTGTAATGTGTTTTATATTATAATAATCAAAAAAGCATTTCATTTTCTTAGATACCTATGCTGGACCATTATCTGTCTTTATTTGTGCAGGTATATCCATGATGGCCATAACTTTCAATAAACGTGTGATTACTGAATCAGCCTTTTCTGAGCTCAGGGCAGTAGCCCATTGAAAACCTGAATACGTATCTATGGTATGGTGTACATATTTTAATTTACCAATTTCCATAAAGTAGAACACATCCATGTGCCAGATTTCATTTCTCTTAGTACCTTTGGGTTACTCCCTGCAGGCAATGGTGTTTGATTATAGAAAGAACAAGTAGGACATCTCTTTATAATGTCCTTAGCTTGTTGCCAAGTAATGGAAAATTCTTTCTTTAGGCCTTTACTATTGACATGATGCTTCTTATGAAATTCTGAGACCTGCAACACACTTCCAATCAATAATTGATCAATCTCAGCGTTGCCTTGGACTAGAGGACCAGGCAGACCTGTATGGGACCGGATGTGTGTTATGTACATTGGGCAAAGCCTGTTCCTGATTATGTCCTGTACCTGGATAAACAATGAAGTCAACTCTGTGCCATCTGGTATAAATTTAGCGGTTTCAATATGCAAGATAACTCTTTCTGCATATTGTGAATCTGTAACTATATTAAGAGGTTCTTTAAAATCCCTTAGCACCATAAGAATGGCATATAATTCTGCCTTCTGTACAGAGTTATAAGGGCTTTGTTCCACCTTACTCAATTCATCTGACTTGTAACCTGCTTTCCCTGATTTATTTGCATCAGTATAGAACATACGGGCTCCAGTTATTGGAGCCTCACGTACAATTCTAGGAAGAATCCAAGAAGTTCTTTTTATGAGGTTAAGTCTATCACTTTTGGGATAGTTGCTATTAATTTCTCCCCATAAAATTAGCATAAGCTCTTTGCCATGGTTCATTGTCTTCCCATAACTTTTTTATTTCTTCAGTAGTAAAAGGCACTATAATTTCTTCTGGGTCTATACCTGCTAGTTGATGAAGTCTCAGCTTTCCTTTTATAATCAATTCAGAGACTTTTTCCACATAAGTTTTTATTTTTTTTTTTTTTGGTTTTTCGAGGCAGGGTTTCTCTGTGGTTTTGGAGCCTGTCCTGGAACTAGCTCTTGTAGACCAGGCTGGTCTCAAACTGACAGAGATCTGCCTACCTCTGCCTCCCGAGTGCTGGGATTAAAGGCGTGCGCCACCACCGCCTGGCAAGTTTATCATTTTTTACTTGGTTTATTAGGTATAAATATCCACTCTAAAATAATATCTTCCCTCTGTATTAGAATCCCTGTAGGAGAAATTCTGGAAGGCAATATGACTAGGATGCAGCTAACATTTGGTTTCACCCTATCCACATGTGCTTCCTGTAATTTTTCCTCAATCATTGTCAGTTCCTTTTCTGCTTCAGCTGTCAGTTTTCTTGGACTATTCAAATCTTTGTCACCATCTAAAGTTTTGTTTAAATGAACTAATAGATCAGGTGTTATCCCAACAGCTGGTTGTAGACTGGAAATGTCTCCTAACAATCTCTGGAAGTCATTAGGAGTCTTTAACCGGTCTCTCCTAATTTGTGCCTTTTGCGTTTTAATTTTCTCTAACCCTATTCTGTAACCTAGGTAATTAATAGAATTTCCTCTTTGAATCTTTTCAGGGGCAATTTGTAATCCCCACCTAGGCAAGACTTTCTTTACTTCTTCAAACATCCTTTCTAAAGTATCTTTATTTGAATCAGATAACAAGATGTCATCCATGCAATGATAAATTATGGACTTGGGGAATTGTTTACAAATTATTTCCAATGGCTTACTTACAAAATATTGGCACAATGTAGGACTATTGAGCATACCCTGTGGGAGGACAGTCCATTGATATCTCCTATTAGGCTGAGAATTATTATAAGTAGGCACTGTGAAGGCAAATTTTTCTCTATCCTTTTCTTGTAACGGTATAGTGAAAAAACAATCTTTCAAATCAATAACTATAAGAGGCCATCCTTTTGGTAACAGAAAAGCAAAGGAATTCCAGATTGTAGTGGGCCCATAGGTTGAATTACTTTATTGACATCTCTTAGATCTGTCACCATTCTCCATTTACCAGATTTCTTTTTTACAACAAGCACAGGAGAATTCCAAGGACTGGTTGATTCTTCAATATGGTGAGCACCTAGTTGCTCTTGCACCAGCTGTTCCAATGCCTGTCATTTATCTTCAGCTAGAGGCCACTGTTTGATCCACATTGGCTTCTCAGTTAGCCATTTTAAAGCTAGGGCTGTTGGTACCTCTAAAGGTTTGGTATTTGCTGTATGTTCTTGTACAGCCTGAATGGCTGGTGACCGTTTTCCATAATACCTCATCATATCCTTCCCAGAATGATGAGTTCCTGGAAATACAGGAATATTATTCTGGGTATTCCATTGCTGTAGCAGGTCACGGCACCATAAATTGATGGCAATATTGGCTATATATGGCCTTAGTCTTCCTATTTGTCGTTTGGGCCCTATGCATTCAACCCATCTTGTGCTTTGTTTTACACGAGATAGGGTTCCAATTCCCAGGAACTGAACATCTACCTCTTGAAGAGGTCAATTCGGATGCCAAGATTCTAGGGTAATGATACTTTCGTCCGCACCTGTGTCTAATAAGCCTTCAATAAAAAGTGTCATTTATACAGACTCTTAGCTTTGGTCTTTGATCATTAATAGAAGTCTGCCAAAATTTAGGTTTACTCTGTCCTACTGGGTTTTTTGACTCACCCTCCATGCGTAATTCATCATTTAGACCAGTATTATTTTTTAAAGCAGAAATTGGAGCTTTTAATTTTCTTGGTGAGGCACGTTCCCCACTGTGACTGGGAATGACTGTGCCACTCTTGGCTTGGGGGTCTGCGAGAGGCCCCCCAAGGAGTTTTCCAATGATATCTGATTGCCCCTTCTGTCTGTTGTTGACCTGCATTCATTGGACCAATGCTGGCCTTTACCACATCTCCTATATACACCTGAAAGCCGAGGCCTCCTATTTTTGTCATTCCCAGAAGAGGTATTATTCCTAGAAATTCTTTGCCTGCAATCCCTTTGCAAATGTCCTAATTCACCACAATTAAAACACCTGGAAGTTTGATGTCTCCTCATTGCTTTGGAAATTGCTTCTCCTACCTAAGATTCATCATTACAGCTAAACGTCTCAACATTCATCATATGCTGAATCCATTCATCCATAGGTGCTGATCTAAACTTTAAAGGCCCAATTATCTTTTTGCATTCTATGTTTGCATTCTCAAAAGCTAGAGATTCAAGAAGTATTCGTCTAGCTTCTGGGTCTGTTACCCCTATGTCCAGAGCATTAATTGATCTTTGCAAAAAGTCAATAAAGGGTTCTCTCTGTCCCTGCCTAATTCTGGTATATGATTCAACCCATTTTGCTGGATCTTGTATCCTATTCCAAGCATTTAAAGATGCTTGGTGACATAGACACAGTACTTCATCATCATAAAGAGCTTGGACCTGTTGATCAGCATATTCTCCTGCACCAAGAATTTGATATTGGGAAACCTCAACACCTTTTGCTCTTCCTTGCTGTTCCATATGTTTGGATTCTTCTCTGAAATAAATTCCAAACATCAAAGAAGGTCCATTATCTAAAGCTGCAGACACTAACTGATGGAAATCATGGGGGGTAGCTCTAGCATTAGAAGCCCAAGTCCTTATCGTTTCCTTTACATATGCATTGTGCAAGCCAAAATTAACAACAGCTTGCTTAATTTCTTTCAGATCATCCATTGCTATTGGAGTCCATCTCGCTTCTCTGACTCCCTTTGAGCCTTTAGAAGTTTACGCTTTGTCAGAATTTTGTATAGGGTATGTCGCTAGAACCCTGGGTAAGCCAGTTCTAATAGCTGGTATAGATATTGTATCCTGTCCTTGTGCCTCCTTACTCTGTTCACCAGCTGTAATAATTTCTCCAATCTTTTCAAATCTTTTTATCATTGTCTCTCTTAAATCCTGAATCTCCTGACCTGTATATGTTTCCAGTGATTTCACTGAGGTATCAATTTTTTGGTTCCTATTCTGCACCTGTGATTCCAAAGCTTTAATTTTTTCCTTCAAAGATAACATGTCCTCCTTAAACTTTGCTTGTATATCATGTAGATTCCCATCTTGGAAGTACATTCTGTCTGTTACCTTATCAAAACTTTGTGATAAAGTCTGAACATCAAATTCAACAGCCTGAACCCTTTCAGGTAACTTTCTAATACCCTTGGATATGGAGTCAATTTTGTCTGTCATAGTATCCACATGTTCAGATAACCTCTGATTTTCAATAATTTTAATCCTCTCAATTAGTTGTTCATTATTAGTTGGTAACGATTCTATCATTTTTAGGAGTGCCATATTCTTCCTTAATGATAGAATATGAAAAAGAAAACTGAAACCTAGTAACAAGCAAATTAAGGTATCCCCATAATCATATAAACCTTGCATGATGTAATCCATTGTATTAGTAAATATAAATTTACTAATCCATTGTATTAGTGAAAACAAAGAAGTAAAATTTGTGTTAGAAACGAAAACTGCCATATTACCTATTATCCAGCAGGTGGCGCTGTTGCCTAGTCGCGATGAAAACAGGATCCTGTTTCAGTGCCTTAGTAGATGTTAAAAACTGGAAAATGCAAGTTTCTCAACAAAATAAATGTAATTAAATCAATTCCAGAGACAGAACCAGATACCCAGTATCCAGGGGTAGAGAAGAGCAACCTGGAAGCCCCTTATGCCTCCATGTGACAGAGTCACCCTGAGGGGTTTCAGCTTTTAGCAACCGGCAACTGCGTGCTCTGGTTCGCGCCACTTAAGAGCTGTGCTTGCAAGGGAGATTTAAAAACGACTCAGAAAAGAGCAAACCACGCAGGCAGAGACTACACAGGCCTGTGGAGTTCAAATCCACGTCGGGAGGCAGACGATAGGGTGCGTGGGGACTGGAAGTCAATCTGAGGTGTCTAAAGGGAAAATATAAAGAACTGCAGCAAGAAAAGCCAGTGTGTGATGATATATATTAAGCTGCTGGCTCCACGCACAAGACACAGGCCACTAGGGTGCTGCCACCGCAAGGCACAGGCCGCAGCTGAGGAAGGGATGCTCGCGCCAAGCCGAACTCGCTGCCGGCAGCCAAACGGGGGAAGGAGACGTCCTAACACCAAACGTTGGGTGCCAACTGAAGGTGTAAGTCACCAAAAATTCCAGTTTGGAATTATGATTAATAGGGTGGTATTTATTTAAAGGGGAAAAAAATTTACAGATCACCGTCCCAGACAACAGCCCTCTGTGCAACCAGGAAGGGAGTCTAGTCACCGGCGGAGAAGGAAGTGAAGAGAGAGAGGAGAGGGAAGTGGCCACTTTTTTAAAGGGAGAGAGACCACGCCCCAATGGGCTGGTATCTCAGCGGCTGTAGGCTGGAGGAGCGGGAGGACCTCCCACAACAGAATGGGATGTTCAAGGAGTTCTGTATTTAATCAGACGTCAAGATCACTTCCAGATAGTTTGGAAGCTTGTCAAAAATTCAGTAATTTGTATACGGGTTTCTCTTTAATAATCACAATTTCCTTTCCTATAAAAGAGAGAACAAATAAGATGCTTCATAGTTTTCAGTTGCCACTAGATTTCCACAGTGACAGAGTTCAGGGTTGTTTTTGTCTCTCTCCCCTGGCTATCATAGACTGGTTTCCCAGCATAATTTACAACTCTGGAGTATTCTTCTATGCTTACCATTCCTGATTGAATATTTCCAGGAACTCATGCATTACCTACCAGACCAGCAGGAAAGGAATGAAAGAAGTGATATCTTTTTCAGGTAAATTGACTTCATAAATAGGATGCAGTTATGACAGAGGTTAGAAACATGTATCATGATATTTAATCAACATTTTAATTATAAATGGATAACACAAATGCCATGTTTCTTGTTACTAAAATGAGGAAACGGTAATTCAGTTTCATAGACTACACTGAAAGCAATATATTGCAGAAAATAATACATTTTCTGTTTGGAAATATCCATATTAAGTTGACTTATGCTTTAAGAAGTCTACCTGATGCTTTATCATTTTCCTTACTCAAAAGGTGATATTACATTCTATAGTAAACCTCAGTCAGTATGTGGTAAGGTGCTAAAGGAGCTCAGTCTTACAAATATTTGCATACTATTAGGATTGACTCTAGTTTTTCTGAAATCCCATAAAGCACTGGACCAGACCCAATACGTGAATTCAGGTGAAGGATCCAGGGAAGGGGGTGTTAAAAGGTGGCTGCTAATTAGTAGCTTATCTTATAAAGGTTCACATGGTAGTCAAGAAAAGAGCTATATTATAAAACTTGTTTCTGAAGTTCTTCATAGGATCTTGCCATGATTTCCCAGAGTCACTCAGATCATTTATCATTGCTGAAAAATGCATCATATTTTGACATTTATAGATGGTGCCAACGGCTGCTTAGAAGAGAAGCAAGTTTTTCTCTATGTGTTTACTCTGCTTACCTTAGCAAAATTGCTGAATTATGTAAGTTCATAGAGCAGTCACTATTAGAGGAAGATAGTCAAGAAAAATGAACGGATCTGTTACCACAGGTGAAAGGAATCATATAAAATGCCACCAAAACAAAATGTAAACCAAAAAGTGCAAAATTTCTTGAGTTTGAAGAAGTTTCCTAATCATCTTTAGGGTGTATTTCATTTCCATGATGTTTTCATGTTTCATTGCTTTCAAGTTGTAACAACAGAAGCAATGTATTTTGAAAAAGAGCTTGGGATTCATAGGACAGATTTATTTGGAGTCCTTACACATCATGTTATTAAGGATATTCTGATTTTCAATTTGCATTTCAAGAAAATGCAAATGTGGGTACCTGTCCTTTTGCTAGTAAAGTCACAAATGACAATACTTTTACTCCCTCATTGATTCAAAGAGCAGACAAACTTCAAGGGCTGCTCACGATTACTTACTAATATAAATTATACAAATATCTCAGTCTGCTCTTCAAACTGCCCTTGCAATATTCTATAAAATTATTTAATTTATTCTGATTATTAATAACATCATGATTAACAAAGGGCCCTATCTATCTGTCTGTCTGTCTATCTATCTATCTATCATCTATATATCTTATCTATCTATCATTTATATCTAAATTAGAAACTGAAGATATAGCAACAGGTATAGAAAAGTCATGACAGGTTCATCACAGACTCAGGGAAATCAGCTTTTAGATTATATTCTGCAAGAGAAACCATTGGCAACAGGAGTAATGGGCAGAGTTTCAAGGGCATAAAGTTTGGCACATTAAATGAACCACAATGTACAGTTTTTCTGCCTGTACCACTGGTGATTCAAGTGTCAGAAAACAAGATGGATTGCTTATATACCAGATATATATCACAAAGAGCTTCATAGACCATATGTGATCACAGGCAGGATACCTGATAGATTTTTTTTTTTAGCTGCAATATAACCATGTGCCAGTGTACATGTCTACTGACAGGTTTTAGATAGAAGAGATGCATGGTTGTGTGTCGTTTTGGGGTTATAGTTTTATAAACTAAACTTAATTAGGTACCATAACCTGATTACCTGTGAATATCTAATTGTCAAGTACTTCATCTATCTCAAAGTCCTTGGCCTTTTTCCTATGTCTTGCCACACAACTTTTACAAGAAACAGTTTTCTGAAGACATTAGTGTGCTACCCAAAAATTTGATGAGCAGAATCATTTAATCCTATTTGTGTTTTATAAGGAGCATTTTTGCCACATAATGGATATATTGGAGAAGTGTTTCTCAGGCAAATCAGTTATGAGGTTGTTGGCATAGGCCATTTTGAAGTATATGAGTACCAAATGATCACTCATGTTATATATTATCATTCCTTCTTTCACTCTCCATTTGTATTTTTTTTTAATTTTTTTTCGAGACAGGGTTTCTCCGTAGCTTTTGGTTCCTGTCCTGGAACTAGCTTTTGTAGACCAGGCTGGCCTCGAACTCACAGAGATCCGCCTGCCTCTGCATCCCGAGTGCTGGGATTAAAGGCATGCGCCACCACCGTCCAGCATCACTCTCCATTTGTAAAGAGGCAGCATCTCTTGAGATAAATGAGGACTGTCCATTCAGATTTACATTCCCTAGAGTACTAACACTAAAACCTTGCAAAAATCATTGGTAGAATAAGGACAGCTTGGTGTTTCTGACAACAAAAAGGAAACCCCCTCCCAACTTTAAGAAGCAACTTGTTTGTGCTGGTACTTTGTATGTAGACTTTAGGGCATAGTATGTGAAAGCTGAAACTTGATCACATGTATAAACTTTAGTGATTTGCAGGGAGCCGGACAGGATCGCCATTACAAGATGGTGCCGACATCCTGTCTTGTTGGAAATAAACAACTCCATATTTGGCTATGCCTTTGAGAGCGGCATGTCCCCCGCTTCCCGCATGCACGGTGGATAATGGTCCTTGAGCCTATCCTGATGCGGTCTGGTGTCAGCCGTTGGTGGCAGCCAATCACAGGGCAACCTGTGTGCCAATTCCCTATTTAAGCAGCTGCCTCAGTGCCCTCGGCCCCTCGCTTCATGCCCTTCCCTTCCTGTCCCTCATTTCCTGCCCCTCTTGCTTCCTGCTCCCCATCAATCAAGGGCACTCCAGTAAAGCGTGATCTGAGTAGAATCCTGGTGTGGTGGTTGTTCTTTCTCACCGGTCGAGAGGTTCACCACAGCTGGTGCTGAAACCCGGGAACTTGGGTCGCCAGGCGAAGGGCAGAAGAGGATTCAGAACTCAACACGTGCAGTCATGATGTCGGTAAGTTTCTCCCAGTATGCTGATTTCAGTCTCCCCAAGTATGCTGTTTGCGAGAGTTGATTTTTGGGTGTTTGGTCTCATGTTCTTGGCATTTGTGGTGTTTGTCCTAGCCTGCTGTTTCTGGTTGCACTGCCGTCAGTCCGGCCACAGACTCAGGGAGGAGAACAAGGTGGACATTCCGAGAGAAGGGCAGAGAGCCCTCAGTAAACACCAGGACAGTCTTTTAAAATCATATTCAAAGGGAGAAAACTTGGATAGGCCTAAAAGAAAAAAGGAAAAGGTAAAAGAAAAGGATCCTGATACAGTCCTCCCTAAAGGGGAGGCAAATGAGAAGAGGGGAGGTCCCCTCTATCCAGTGCTTGAAGAATTTGCGGGCCTGGATTGGTCTGAGGAGGAGTTAGACCCTCAGGAGGAGGAAGAACTGGAGGAGGAAAGATATGGGTGGAGGCCCCCCCCGACATAATGCATCAGGGGGGTAGGTATGGGTCCATTGGCGCCTCAGGAACCACACCCGCCCCCTGGGCCTCCATCCTATTCACAAGTGGGAGGGGGATGCCATTTTATTAAAAGAGATACATGGGTGCGTCTAGGGTCTGCATTTCCAGTTTTTGAAGACCTGCAGACTAATGAGAAATATTATGAGCCTGTATCTTATAAACAGTTAAAGGATTTATTGGAAGCAGTTTGAACCTATGGAGTTACAGCTAATTATACCATAGCCTTGCTGTGTAGAATTGCCAACACAGCCATGACTCCTACAGATTGGTTTGAGATTGCTAAGGCTTGCCTAAGTATGGGACAATTTTTGGATTTTAAATCCATAGTTACAGATAAAGCTCATGTCCAAGCTAGAGTAAATGCCCAGAATAATCATCCCCAATGGACAGCGGATATGCTTTTGGGGCAAGGGCAATGGGCTGCCAACCAGCTAGGATAGCCTCAGGAGGTGTACCAACAGATTAATGATATCTGCTATAGGGCATGGAAGTCTTTGAATAATAAAGGAGAAGTCAAAGGCCACCTAATAAAGATTATTCAGGGGCCAAATGAACCCTTCTCTGATTTTGTAGCTAGAATGTTTGATATGGCTGGAAAGATTGTCAGGGATGTGGATCAGGTGATGCTGTTGGTACAGCATATTGTTTTTGAACAGAGTACTAAGGAATGTCAGGGGGCCATTACTCCTGTTAAAGGGAAGGGAATTGAGGCCTGGCTGAAAGCCTGCCGAGAGATTGGAGGGGCCCTTACCAATGCAGGCCTAGCAGCTGCTGTTTTATCTGCTACTCAGGCCACAAAGACCAGAAAAGGAGGAGTATGTTTCAAATGTGGACAACAAGGGCATTTTAGGAGAAAATGCCCATTACTGAAAGGGCTGTCATCTCGGGCTCGGACTCCTAATGTAAGACAACCTGGCCTTTGCCCAAGATGTAAGAATGGAAAGCATTGGGCCAATGAATGCCGGTCTCTTAAGGACATCAATGGGCAGCCCATTGTACAGCTCAGTGGCCAGGAGTCAAAAAACGGGTTGAAGGGCCCCCGTCCCCAGGGCCCGAAAATTTATGGGGCACTGCAGCACACCACCATTCCCAACCCAACTGTATCCGCCGAGCAACCTCAGGCTCAGCAGGGTTGGACCTCCGTGCCTCCACCAGACTGGTGTTAACCCAGGAGATGGGAATTCAGGTGGTTGATTCTGACATGAATGGCCCATTAGAAAAAGAAACAGTGGGGATTGTCTTAGGGCGATCCTAATCCACTATGAAAGGCTTGATTGTCTTTCCAGGAGTCATTGATTCCAATTATACTGGAGTGATTAAGATCCTGTGTCATTCTTCCTGTGGTGTGATTTCTATTGCGCCAGGGGACAGGATTGCCCAACTGCTTATACTACCATCTAAGCATGAGACCTTTCCTGCACATCTTAAGGAAAGGAATGACAGGGGTTTGGGCTCCACTGGAGTGGACCTTGCCTGTCTATCTATGGAACTAGATCAGAGGCCCATGTTGGATTTAATGATAGAGGGAAAGATATTCTCCGGATTGGTGGATACTGGGGCAGACCGGAGTATCATCCAGCTGCAAGCCTGGCCTAAGCGCTGGCCATTGAAACAGTCATCTCAATCCTTACAAGGGCTGGGCTACGCTCGCACACTATACATGAGTGCCAAAGAGCTGGTCTGGAAAATGGAGGACCAACAAGGCACGGTTCAACCCTTTGTGGTTGAAGTCCTCATTAATTTGTGGGGCTGTGACATTCAACATCAATTGAAACTTAAGCTAACTAATGATTATTCAGAGGCTAGTAAAAGTATGATGAAAAGACATGGTTTTGTTCTGTCTAAGGGCCTGGGGAAAAATCTTCAGGGTTGTCACAGGCCTATAGAGTCTATGAAAAAAACAGGATAGAAGGGGCCTGGGTTTTTCCTAGGGGCCACTGAAGAATTGGCTTCCAATAACAGTCTTGTCCCCATACCCTGGGAGTCCAATAAGCCCGTGTGGGTTCCTCAGTGGCCCCTTTCTCAAGAAAAATTGGAAGCTGCAAATAACCTGGTTTTAGAACAATTACGGCTAGGGCATGTGGAGCCTTCTGTTTCACCATAGAATGCCCCTATCTTTGTTATTAAGAAGAGCTCAGGAAAATGGAGATTATTACATGACTTGCGTGGAGTTAATGCTCAGATGCAGGTTATGGGTGCAGTCCAGAGGGGACTACCCTTACTCTCTGCCTTGCCACATAGCTGGCCAGTCATGGCCTTGGACATCAAGGATTGCTTTTTTCCATTCCTTTGCATCCGGATGATAGGGAGCGATTCACATTCACTTTGCCATTGGTTAACCATGAGCAAACCAATACTCATTATCAATGGAAAATGCTCCCACAGGGGATGGCCAATAGCATGACAATATGCCAGCTGTATGTAGCTCAGGCCCTCCAACCCGTTAGACAACAATTCCCAAAAATGAGAATAATTCATTACATGGATGACGTCCTGTTGACTGCCTCTTCGCAGGAAATGCTCCTGGCCGCATTCCAGGAAACGGCCTCGGCCCTACACCATTGGGGCCTGGTCTTGGTACCCGATAAGATCCAACAGACTACTGCTATAAAATTTCTGGGGGCAATTATATCCCCTTTGATGGTGACCCCTCAAAAGATTTCCATTCACACCCGTCATTTGAGGACACTTAATGATTTTCAACAATTATTGGGGGATATTAATTGGATTAGGGGGTATTTAAACATCCCCTGGGCAAAGTTGTTGGCCTTGTTTTCTATTTTGGAAGGTGATCCAAATGTTAATTCTAACAGAACTTTGACCCCCTTGGCTGAAAAGGCTTTAAAACAGGTGGAGAAAGCAATGACTGAGGCACAATTATGCCGAATCAACCCTGCTTTGCCCATATTCTTATGCATCTTAAAAACTGCACATTACCCTACTGGGGTGCTATGGCAAAATGGCCCTTTATGGTGGATCCATGGTAATTCTTCAGGTACCAAAGCTATTCAATATTATCCCGAGTTGGTTGCTTCTCAAGTGGTATTGGGAATAAAACATTGCTTAACATCTTTTGCAACCATGCCAGATAAATTGATTATTCCCTATACAAAGGGACAGGTAGAGACATTGGCAGCTTCAGTAAATGAATGGGCTGTTTTGGTTTGCGCTTTTCCTAACCTTATTGGTAATCATTATCCAAGACATCCCCTATTAAATTTTGTGGAAAGGAACTTAGTGTATTTTCCTAAGGTTACCTTTAAAAAGCCCATTAATATGGCCTTGACTGTTTTTACTGATGGCTCCAAAACTGGCAGAGGTGCCATAGTAATTCAAGGTAAGGATCCCATTTTGCTTGATTTTCGACCTGATTCCCCACAAGTCACGGAATGTATGACCATGCTGGAAGTTTTTAAAAGATTTTCAGAACCCTTCAATTTATTTTCAGATTGTAAATATGTGGTAAATGCTGTTGCGTCATTAGAGGTGGCTGCCTTTGTTAGAAATTCAAGTATAGTTTCCAATATTTTGTGTCAAATTCAAGCATGCATTTTACAAAGGGATAATCCCTTTTCATTGGACATATTCGGGCTCATACTTTGCTTCCAGGACCCATGTCTGAGGCCAATGATTTGGCTAACTGCCTTACCCGGTCCATGGCTTTGGTCGTCTCGGACCCTGTACAATTAGCACAAGATTTTCATAAGCTTTGGCATGTGTCTGCCAATACCCTTAGAAGAAAATTTCATATTTCCAGACACATAGCCAGAGAAATAGTTAAAGCCTGTTCTTTATGTGTGACCTTTTTACACCCCCCTAATGTTGGGGTCAATCCTACAGGGCTGCAACCTAACGCGTTGTGGCAAATGGATGTTACCCATGTGCCTGAATTTGGCAAATTAAAATATTTACATGTATCAGTGGATACCTTTTCTGGCATTGTTCATGCCACGCCCCTGGCAGGAGAAAAGGTATCTCATGTAAAAACACATTGCCTTGAGGACTGGGCTGCCTGGGGAAAACCCCTACGCCTTAAGACAGACAATGGCCCGGCATATACCTCCCATGGATTTCGTGCCTTTTGTGCACAGCTCCAAGTGACCCACATTGCGGGTCTTCCATACAATCCGCAAGGACAAGATATTGTGGAGAGAGCCAACAAAAATATTAAAGAAATAGTACAAAAACAAAAAGCGGGAATAGCTGAATCTGCTTCCACCAGGGAAAGAATCTCCCTTGCTCTCTTCACACTTAATTTTTTAAACCTGAATGAGTCGGGTACTGCAGTAGCTGAAAATCATGCAGCAGGCCCTATGGAACAAAAGGAATATGTGATGTGGAAAGATGTATTGGATAACAAATGGTATGGACCGGATCTTGTGGTGGCAAGATCCAAGGGAGCTGTATTTGTTTTTCCACAGGGCCAAGAGGCTCGGCTTTGGGTTCTGAGCCGGCTGACACGCATGATCAAGGAAGTTCCTAAGGATGAGGCTGAGTCTCTGGAGGAAGATCCTGCTGACATCCCTAATGACGTGGATCCAGGGGAAGGCGGAGCACAGAAGGGGAATCCTGTCAGCCTTCCCAAAGGCGATGCCTGTTCGGCATGATGCCACAGTTTTCCCCAGATTTTTACCACCAATAGAAACCTTGATTTACCCTTTTTAATGTATAAGTCTAAAGTAGCCCTTTTAGGAGAAGCACATAACATTACAGAGAAAGGGTCCCTGTGCTTTCAGTTGCGTGGGCATGTTTTTTGGTAAGCTGCCTGGGTGGCTGTGTGTTGTTCCTGTGGTTGGTTTGCTACCTTCGAGCCCAGACCAATAGGGATGAGGCTATATTGGGATAAGGTTATAATCTCTCAGGCATTAGCTACCCTGGAGTGTGGCTCCTTCCCCCAGATATGGTTGTCAGCACTAAGAGACGCTTAGGGCTTCCATCATGCACAGCCTATGCACCCCATGGTATCTGTTGATCCATTGCACTTGGGTAGGTGTGCGGATGTAGGTTCCTGCCACATAGCCTTTGCACCCCCGGGGTTCCTCGAGTACCCATTGCACAGGGAAAGGTGTGTCCATGGAAAATATCTTCTATCCTTGATCGACCATCACATCATGAGGTGGGGGTGAGATTGGATGACGTTAGTCCTGTGCTCATTGCTCACAAACAATAAGGGGGAACTGCAGGGAGCTGGACAGGATCGCCATTACAAGATGGCGCCGACATCCTGTCTTGTTGGAAATAAACAACTCCATATTTGGCTATGCCTTTGAGAGCAGCATGTCCCCCGCTTCCCGCATGCACGGTGGATAATGGTCCTTGAGCCTATCCTGATGCGGTCTGGTGCCAGCTGTTGGTGGCAGCCAAACACAGGGCAACCCGTGTGCCAATTCCCTATTTAAGCAGCTGCCTCAGTGCCCTCGGCCCCTCGCTTCCTGCCCTTCCCTTCCTGCCCCTCGTTTTCCTGCCCCTCTTGCTTCCTGCTCCCCATCAATCAAGGGCACTCCAGTAAAGCATGATCTGAGTAGAATCCTAGTGTGGTGGTTGTTCTTTCTCGCCAATCGAGAGGTTCGCCACAGTGATTCTTAATCTGGAGCCTACTTTTCTAATCCTTTGCTTGATCTGGAAATAGTGAAGAAGAGGTTTTATGAGTGTTCAAGACACAGCCCATTATCATTAGCATAAACAAAGTCCTTTTCCTGTTTTTTTTATGTATCTATTTTTTGTTATTGATGTTCTTATATTCTTAAGTAACTTTAACCTCAAGGATAATTATTGTAATATATTAAGTGACATCTTTTTATTTATATTGTTATAAGGTACAGAGATACATTTTGCTGAGCACTTGGTAGATCAACCTGGTTTATTACTTACCATTGTGTAGTATTCTACTGTATATTAACTTTTCCAAATAGTAGAAATCAACTTGTCCAGTGAGCCTCTATAATTCCGTACCATCTTGTGATGGCCAATATGGTCATAAATATTTCTCTGTCAGTTCCTTTTTGATCTATGTGAATCATTTTTGGAGCAGAAAAATTCAGGAATTAAATGGCTATGGAGTATATGTTTAACTTGTATAAAACTATCTATCGTATTCCAATATGTTTTGCACTAACAGCAACTATAGTACATGGCTCCTTAGCCCCATGTCTCTGTGAGAATTTATCAGTATCCATTCTTTAACATCTACCTATAAAAAATCCCATTGTTACTTTTTTTTGTATTTTTCAGATAACTAAAGAGTTTGAGCTTGAGCATATTTTCAAATGCTTTCTAGTCTTCATTTATTTTTTTCTTCTTTTTAGTCAGTATTATCTATTCAAAGAAACTAGCTGATGATGTACAACATTTTATTTTCAGCTTTGGCTATTCCCTAAATTCTATGCTCAAATTTGAAAATCTGCCCTGGCAGTTCTCAAAAAATGACTAAATTTTCTAATACCAGCAAATAATACTCTTATCAACATAGTTGACCATGTCAGAAAACTAGTAAAAGTGTTTATTTAGGGGATGGAAAGCTTTTATTTCCCTACATGCTATCCATCAGTAAAACAGAATAGCTTTATTTTTAAAATAGATCTTTTTTCTTTATCTCTATCCCTACTCTTAGAATATACTGTGCTACTAATTACACTGAGTTTACATATTTAATAATATGTAATTGACTCTTCTACTTATTTATTTAGGACTTGTCTGTACCCTCTATCTGCTTATTATTTCCTAGAAGGCAAAATAATGTCTGCCTTGGATACTATTTGATCCACAGATCCAGCACAGGTGTCCATTAAATGTTACAGAATAAAAAATGACTTTCATTTTGTTTTGGATCTCTGGGATGATGATCAAGCAAATGCCAACAAACAGCTATAGGGTCCCTTAACCAATTATCCTAGATTATAAATGTATACAAATAACTTAATTAAAAACCGCAATACCCATGTCATTAGTAGACTCTACAGAGATAGAGCTTAGTACTTAATGCATATTTTAGTACCACGCTGTTTTGTAAGGTATATAATACATAAAATACACATAATAGGCAGCACTGGAATTGATAAAATATGCAGTATTGTCAAAATATTAAAAGCATCTTCTCTGTCATTACATGACTTTGCTCATACCACTTTTTGTTATGAAGATCTGCCTGTCACATAAGATTAGATCCATAAATTTGCATTGTTTCAAGTTCCCCATGTGACTGAGAAAATATACATACAGTGATTGGCTCAAGCAAAAATCTAGGTAAAGAGTGAAGATAGATTTCATAATGACTAGGGCTGACCTTAACAATGGCCAGAATTTTTTTCCATAAAAAAGGAACAGAGATTAATCCAGGGACAAAGGAATCATTTCTGAAATCAAGAAAGGGAGAAGGGGAGGAAGTGGGGAACTTGGGGAAAAAGGAAGATTGGGATAAAGGAAGGTAGGATAGGGGAGCACGGAAGCACAATTCTTAGTTAAGGGAGCCAGCTTAGGGTTGGCAAGAGACTTGAACCTAGAGTGGCTCCCAGGAGCCCAAGCCGAGGTACCCAGTTAGTTCCTTGGGCAGCTGAGGATAGGGAACCGGAAATGACCCTAGCCTATAGCAATACTGACAAATATCTTGCATATCATCATAGAACCTTCATCTGGTGATGGATGGAGATAGAGACAGAGACCCACACTGGAGCACTGGACTGAGCTTCCAAGGTCCCAATGAGGAACAGAAGGAGGGAGAACATGAGCAAAGAAGTCGGGACCACGAGGGGTGCACCCACCCATTGAGACAGTGGAGCTGATCTACTGAGAGCTCACCAAGGCCAGCTGGACTGTGACTGAAAAAGCATGGGTTAAAACTGTACTCTCTGAACATGGTGAACAATGAGGGCTGATGAGAAGCCAAGGACAATGGCACGGGGTTTTGATCTTACTTCATGTTCTGGCTTTGTGGGAGCCTAGCCAGTTTGGATGTTCCCCTTCCTAGAGGAACAGAGTGGGGAGGACCTAGGACTTACCACAGGGCAGGGAACCCTGACTGCTCTTTGGACTGGAGAGGGAGGGGGAGAGGAGTGGGAGAGGGGGAGAAGGGTGGGAGGAGGGGGAGAAGGGTAGGAGGAGGGGGAGGGAAATGGGAGTCTGGGAGGAGGTGGAAACTTGTTTTTTTTCTTCCTTTTTCTCAATAAAAAAAAAGAATCCTGCCCCCACAAAAAAAAAAAGAATCACAGAATCTTATAGATCAGGTGCAAAGTCATTGAAGATCACATAGCTTTGATGTTTATGTTTTGAGGATTTTTTCCTGAAATATTTTTTGTACTGAAAAGTCACTCTATTAGGGCTTTGAATTATTAAATTGAGGATAGGAATTATTTTAATGAAACAAAGGTCTTCATATTTTAACTGTTTCCCTAAAGAGGGTAATAATTTGTTCAAAGATATAGAATTGAGAAAGAGACGTACATGAATGAAACTCCCTAATATTTTCAAAATAGTAGCTATGGTAATGAGAGACAAACCAACATTTAGATTCCAAGGAAGTAGAAATTATGGAAGCAGACAAGCGTCAAAGTTGGAAAAAACATTTTATAAAATATAAATCTTGACTCAATACTCAACAGAAGCTATAGAATCTAGAAGTTTATCTGAGAATATAGTTTATGATGTATTTAAATATTATAATATATATTATTGAAACAAAATAAAAGAAAGACAGAGGCCGAAGTAAAACATTCTCAAGGAATGAAGCCTTTACCGTCATTTCTGTTCTGGGCTAGATACAGATTTGCCTAGAGATACAATAAAGAATGGTTTACAGTCTCTTTTCTGAATTTTCTTTAAACCTCTTAATTCTACTTCTGAGATTTTATGCTTAAAAGGTTTTATGATAAACTATTCAAACTCAGTTATCTTTTGTGACTCTACCATCTAGGATTATACAAAAAGTCAAAGGATTTAGATAGTACCCAAACACTGAGTAGACTTCAGTTCAGGAGACTCTTTCTGGTATAAATATTATTGTATCATTCAGTGGCCCTTTAGAACTTTGTTACACTGAGCCTTCAGCAAGAAACATCTTCTATGTGCCACTTATATATAGACAAGTTCTTCTGAGTTCTACTATTTTCTCATCTTTTCATGCAAGGCAGTACAGAGACATGTTTAACTTACAACTTATAAATCCTGCAAGGTAAGAAATGGCTAAGTTAGAGCAGCTACTGAAAATCATGACAATATAAGGAAATAAATAAGATGACACAAGTTTACACAAATATAGATATATTGATATTCTGACCTTTTCCATAATTAGAACACTGACATTCTTGGCCTTGAAATTCAGTTATGTCCTCCAAATCTTGATCAGACTCTCCTTAAAATCATTAAAAGGAAAACTGCATTTATAAAACACTGACTACATTCATTCACTCTTGTTTTATATTTAGGCAATAACTTTTATTCCTAATATTCAAATGCACTTCATTGTGCCTTGTGATCTCAATTTTCATACTTAAATAATATTTGAACTTTGTTCTCAACATTTACTATGTTTTAGAATGAATACAATAGAGATCTATGACATCAAAGAACTTTAACCACACAGTTGTCCCTTGCTCAAATTCAGTTTAAACCACTCATCACAAATTATGAGCTACTGATAATGTAAACACTGTGACAACTTGGATGTTTCTCTAATTGTAGATACGTGGTAAAATTGAGATGACTACCTGTCTGATTTCCTAGACTCAGTGCTCATCTTCATATCCTGGTGCCAAGGTCTCCAGGCTTCCAGCTGGAGCCTATAAACAGTGAGAGCTAAGAGCAAACTTAGGACTCCAAAGAATAGATGAAGAGATGATTGGAGTTATTTTGTACATTCAAATATTTCTAATAAACCAAATTACTGACATTTAGACAAAGTACCCACATAGGAGAGGCCTATATAAACTTCTAAATCAGCTCTAACAGTGCAGTCCCTGTTTACATATTTGCTATGGTAGGCATCTATGGAATATTTATTTTGAGAAAGGGTTCAAAAAAAAGGCTCAAGATGTCTCAGTAGGTAATGGTGTTTGCTACCAAGTGTGACAACATAACTTTAATCCCCAGGGTATATATACATGGTGGAAGGAGGTTTGTCAACTGACTTCCAAAGTCATGCTATAGCATACACAACTGATTTCATACACATATAAAAAACCCAAATGAATAAATGTTAAAATTAAAAACTCACAAGAAAAATAAGAAAAATTATATCTTTTCTTTCCATATGCCATTCAGCTACATACCAAAAACATTTGATAGGCAATAACCTACCAGTCTGAAGAATTTCTCTTTATCCTGGTTTGATATGGGATGTCCTTTAGTATACGTGTTGATTTTATTGGTTGATTAATAAAGCTGTTTCAGTCAATGACTGAGCAGAGTAAAAGCAGGTAAGAAATCCAAACAGAGATATATAGAGAGAGCAGGTGGAGTCAAGAAGACATTATAGCAAGATGCCATAACATCACCAATAAGCCACGGCCTCGTAGTGATTTGTAGAATAATAGAAATGTATTAATTTAAGATTCAAGAGCTAGCTAGGAATACGCTTGAGCTATTGGTCAAACAGTGTTGTAATTAATATAGTTTTATGTGATTATTCAAGTCTGGGTGTCCAAGAAACGAAAACACAGTCTCTGTTTAAAATGACACCCAACACTAGAGAGAAAAATAATATGGAGAAAATTCTCATACACAGTATCGTTCTGAGATTCCTGGAGGAAGGATTGCCATTTTGAACTGAGGTAGAGGTAAGAGCCAGTGGCTGGCTATTGTGCCTTTCTGGCCTTCAGGTTGGAACCCAATTTCTGTTTCTGGATTTTATTAATTGTGCTACACTTGTAAGTCTCATCTTTGCTAGCAACCTTGATTTTGATATCCCAATTTTCTAAAGAATGTAATTTAGCCTTGTGATAAATTGAAGTATATCTTCTCAATTCATATGCGGTAGATTTAAGGTTCCCAAATGACTCTAATTAAATACAGTAATTTATAGATTTTATTTTTATTAAAGTAATGAGTAGGTCCATAGTCTAATATGGGTCTAATATTCTTTATAAGAAATGGTTAGAATGCAGACATGCGCAGAAGGAAGATAATTTGAAGACCATGAAAAATTGGCTACATGTAATCATATCTGATAACACCTTGATTATAGATTTCTAGCCACTAGAATTATGAGAATATAATTGTCTGCATTTTTTTTGCCTCAGGTTTAGAGCACTAATATTCATGCCATTGATGTTATATGTAGCCTTTATTAACCTTTTTAATGAAGGAACTTTTTAAAATTATGCTTTTAATTGAAATATATTACTTTCCCCTTTCCTTTTTCTTCCTCCTACCTCTCCCATACTCCCTGTATCTGCCTCACATAGACAGCTTCTTTTCCATTAATTACGCTTGTTACATATATGTAACAATATGTACACAGTGACAGATGGATAAATATGTAAATGAAACCTGTTAAATCTTCTTCTGTTTGTTTTATATAGTTTAAAAGCTTACCACTTACTTACATTGTATATGCTATTAGGGGGCCTGTCCCTGAGAGAAGCTAATTTGCCCTCTGGCAGTAGTCATTAGTTGCCTATAGTTCTTTGACTATTGGTTGCACTCTATGAGACAGCCCTTCTTCCACATTAGCATGTCTATTGATATTGTTATGTTACTTGTGGTGACAATGTTTTCCATAAGAGCCATAAACTACTTAACAAAGCCCAGTACTAGTCATGGGAAATCTTGTTTTGAGTTGTTGGTTAAGATCGTTCACATGATTCCCAGAACAATGTAGGGTATTGTTGCTGCCCTTGATTAAATCTAAGTGGTTGAAATTACATTCCTATTGCTGAAGATTACATGCACTTTGGAAACAGTGCTTGAATAATTTGATATTTGAAAGTCTTGCTCCTATGTGTACTGTTCAAAGTACCAAAAAGTATTATGCAAACATTCAAGGGAGGGATGCAATCAATAGTCCTATTCACCTAAGTTGCCTATGAATCACAACAATGACCAGCCTTGCAAGATATCTGTAAAGCTCCATAGTGGCATTCACATGTTGTCAGTAATCAACAGCTGTCTAGTTGGAATTAAGGCCCACTCAACAGGAGGGAAATCATATCTAATTCTAGAAACCTAGACAGCTACCCAGGACTAGTGAGGTTCTGGATCATAGAGGAGAATCTATTAGAAACACTTTACTAGACCAATGTAATCCCTAACTACACTCTTACATTTTTGCTTTTACCCAAAGGTAAATGTAGTTTTTACCCCTCATCAAATAAGCTTCTGTGTATAGGAAATGGTCACTATGGGAAACTAGTGCTGGACAGGATGTAGATATCAAGGTGTTATGGGGAGTTCAGACTCAACAGACATATCTTCAACACAACTCCAACAACCTAAGGCTCAAAGAACATACAAAAGAAGATAGGAGAAAAATGATAAGAACCCAAGGAACAGGAAATCTGCTGTGAGATGGTGTATCCTAGAAATGATTGCCTAAATAACACCTGAACAAAATGCAGCACTTAGTATCTACCATTGATCTAGCACAACTCTCAGCCTTGGACATAAAAATAGGAAATAAGGCAACAAATACCCTTATCTTAAAGGCAGGACCGAAGAATGGAATCTAGGTTCTGCTCTTTATTGGTATATAAGCTTAGGTTATCTACTTATCTATCCTGTGTCTCTATTTTACACATCTGCAAAAGGTGTGCTATAGTGGTCCATTTTGAATTTGTTATAAATAGAAGTGATTATGCATTAAACACAACAGCATGTAGAAAGTATAAACCCTTCATTCTCATTATTTCAGGTTTTACTGCAGATAGTTAAAAAAATAAATACATCAACTAATTTAACATAGTTGTAAGTACTATGAAAAACTATGATGTGTGTGGAATATTTTATTTATTTATTTATTTTATTGAAAAAAATTCTGCCTCCTCCCCGCCTCCGATTCCCTCCCCTTCCTCCCACTCCTTTCCCCCTCCCCCCAATCGTATCCCCCTCTCCCCACTCCTCTACCTTTTCCCCCACTCAATTCCCTCTCCCTCTCAAGTCTGAAGAGCAGTCCAGATTCCCTGCCCTGTGGGAAGTCCAAGGTCCTCCTCCCTCCATCCAGGTCCAGGAAGGTGAGCATCCAAACAGGCTAGGCTCCCACAAAGCGAGTTCATGCAATAGGATCAAAACCCAGTACCATTGTCCTTGGCTTCTCAGCAGCCCTCACTGTTCACCATGTTCAGAGTGTACGGTTTTATCCCATGCTTTTTCAGTCCCAGTCCAGCTGGCCTTGGTGAGCTCCCAATAGATCAGCTCCACTGTCTCAGTGGGTGGGTGCACCCCTTGTGGTCCTGACTTCCTTGCTCATGTTCTCCCTCCTTCTGCTCCTCATTGGGACCTTGGGAGCTCAGTCTTGTGCTCCATGTGGGTCTCTGTCTCTATCTCCATCCATCACCAGATGAAGGTTCTATGGTGATATGCAAGATATTTGTCAGTATTGCTATAGGATAGGGTAGTTTCAGGTTCCCTATCCTCAGCTGCCCAAGGAACTTACTGGGGACATCGCCTTGGGCTCCTGGGAGCCACTCTAGGTTCAAGTCTCTTGCCAGCCCTAAGATGGCTCCCTTAATAGGATATATACTTCCCTGCTCCCAAATCCACCCTTCCTTTATCCCAACCATCCCATTCCCCAAAGCTCCCCCAATCCTCCCCTTCTCACTTTTCTCACCCCATTTCCCCTTACCCCCATCCCACCCCACCCCCAAATTCCCAGTTTTTGCCTGGCAATCTTTTTTTTTAAACTTTTTTTTTCTTTTTTTTTTATTGAGAAAAGGAGAAAAAAAAACAAATTTCCTCCTCCTCCCAGCCTCCCATTTCCCTCCCCCACCTCCCACCCTTCTCTCCCTCCTCCCATCCTTTTCCCCCTTCCCCCACTGCTCTCCCCCTCCCTCTCCAGCCCAAAGAGCAGTCAGGGTTCCCTGCCCTGTGGTAAGTCCTAGGTCCTCCCCCCTCCGTCCATTTCTAGGAAGGTGAACGTCCAAACTGGCTAGGCTCCCACAAAGCCAGCACATTACGTAGGTTCAAAACCCCGTGCCATTGTCCTTGGCTTCTCATCAGCCCTCATTGTCCGCCATGCTCAGAGAGTCCAGTTTTATCCCATGCTTTTTCATTCACAGTCCAGCTGGCCTTGGTGAGCTCCCAATAGATCAGCTCCACTGTCTCAGTGGGTGGGTGCTCCCCTCGTGGTCCCGACTTCTTTGCTCATGTTCTCCCTCCTTCTGTTCCTCATTGGTACCTTGTGAGCTCAGTCCAGTGCTCCAATGTGGGTCTCTGTCTCTGTCTCCATCCATCACCAGATGAAGGTTCTATGATGATATGCAAGATATTCGTCAGTATTGCTATAGGATAGGGTAGTTTCAGGTTCCCTATCCTCAGCTGCCCAAGGAACTAACTGGGGACCTCGGCTTTTTGCCTGGCAATCTTGACTACTTCCCATATCCAGGCGGATGACTATATGTTTTTTTTTTTTTGGTTTTGTCTTCTTATTTAGCTTCTCTAGGCCCACAAATTATAGGCTCAATGTCCTTTATGTGTGGAATATTTAAATGATAAAAACAGGAAAGAACATCCAGAAGATCTATCAAGCATATTCCAGAGTATTTATTAGTCAAGGACAAATTGCATTAATTGAACAAATTTTATTATTGTCATGAACAGACTAAAGGTAGAAATTAGGTAAAGATTACTTTAGCCAGAGGAGTAAGGAATTATAAAGGGCCTGATGTGGGGAAGATGTTTGACATGTGACAGGAACCATAAAATATTAGTGTGGTAAGGCAATATGTGAAGTAGGGAGAATGTATAAAATTAATTGAATCAGAGAAAAAGGTTCCTGACAAAAGGTTTGATTATAGGACAAATCTGCCTTTATATTATGATATAATGCAAATACACTTGGGCCTTTATAAAACATACAAATTTCTAAGAATTTTCCTTTAGAAATTTTTCTTGATTAGTCTCAATACCCATTAATTAGGTATCAGGGATATGACAAGTATCAAAACAGACAAAAACCATTTGCCTCAATGGGAGCTCGGGAAGAAAGAAAATGAGTATCTTTGAAGATGCCATAGAACATTACATACCAATACAAGTTAAAGGAGAAAGAAGTTATAACTTAACAGGTGGGGATGGAAATATTGACAATGCAGATAATTTGCAATTTTTAAATAGCCTGATTGATTCTGGGTTGAACATGCAAATATGGGATTTGTTAGCAGGCAGATTTTTTAAGGTAATGTGGTCCAATTGGCTGAGATCTCCAGATGAATGAACATAGAAAGATAAGTCCAAATAGTACTTGGGAAAATGAGGAGGAACCAGCAAAAGAGAGCAAATGGGAGGCCAGTGAACGAGAGATGAAAGCAAGGATTTGCAGTATCCTTGTTTTTAAGTAAAGAACATATTTCTAGGAAAAATGAATGCCAGCTGTGTCAACAGGATTTTTCTAGGTCAAGTAAGATGATGACTAAAACTTGCACATTAGCTTTAGCACAAATGGTTCATCAAGATGACAGGAGGGAATATATGTGGTGGCATAATGGCAAGAGTTTGAGGAAGTTCTGTTAGAATTGCTTTCACTTTCTCAGTGAATAATAGAAAGCTGGTTTATGAGTCACAATTGAAGTTGGGAAGAAGGAGATGGAAGCTTGGGGTGTAGGAATAGGTAGAAATAATCACCTTGGAAAATGTAAGAATTGGAAAAACCTGGAAAATATTGTATGCCTGCTGAGCTGCATTAAAAATCCACCTAGAGTTCATGGTCAGGAATTTAATGTGAGATTGGAAAGCATAGCTGCAGGCTATTCCCTTAACCCAGTCATGCATAGCAGTGATAATACAGTCCCACACATCAAAGTTAGAGATCTAACCTAGATTGGGGTTTTCCTCAGCAGAGTGAGAGATCAGCCCGAGCTGACAACATATAGAGGGAACAATTTTAATAGTGATTATGGCATTAAGGGAGGAAGAGGTTAACATCAGATAAACAAGAAACCGGGTTGCCAAACCTGAACACATGGTTGTAGATGGGTTGCAACTAATTGAGCATCAAGATGGCAAATGGAAGAAAGAAAAGGAACAATAAGACTGACATTGGGGGGTTACTGTTATTGGAAGTAATAAGTGGCATGATGGTTTGAAGGAAGATACCTGCAGAAGAGGAAGACATCAACAGACTAGACCAGGGTGTTAAGAGATCCATCCCACAATAATCACTGCAGGAATACTATTTGGAAGAATGATACTAAGTCAGGAATAGAAATATTCACAGCAGAAGTAACCAAGGATTGGCAGAAAAGCAAAAATGACACAGAGGAGAAACTGTCAAACTCCAGCAGATTTTTAAAATCCCCATTGTAGCTAAAGACCTGGTATAAATCAATTTCTAGTCATTACTTTACGTATTTCACCTCCTTTTATGCCCTGTGTATCATTCCTGTTAGAATAAGAAATAAATGAAATCAAACTTAATTAGAAATGGAGACCACTTAGTTGGGACTTTATTTAAAAAATACAGATATTTTCTTTGTAGACTCTGGGGCCATTAAATTGATAGGAAACAAAGACATTACTCTTTAGGAATGAAATATCATAAAAGAGATAACCAGAAACATGTCAAACTTTACTTATTTGACTTGTAAATGTAGAAGTCATTAATTTGGCCACAAATTTACTTATAAAATAATTGTTAACTATCTTTTATGTATAATACTTATTACAAGAGCTGCTGAGAAGGTGAGGAAGAACCCTGATACTATGATTCTCAGTCTAGTGATAAAGGAAACACATAGACAAGGTGAGTTGGGAAATTTTTAGATTTCAGGAAATAATAAGAGAGAAATCATGAGCCCATATTTTATTCTAAAGTTTTACTCTAGGTGTCTAGTCCAGATCACCTGTACCAGATATATTTGATGATATAATTATTCTTTTTTTTGTTATTGTTGTTTTTGTTTTTCGAGACACGGTTTCTCTGTGGTTTTGGAGCCTTTCCTGGAACTAGCTCTTGTAGACCAGGCTGGTCTCGAACTCACAGAGATCCGCCTGCCTCTGCCTCCCAAGTGCTGGGATTAAAGGCGTGCGCCACCACTGCCCGGCTTATAATTATTAAATTTACAGACTAAGATACAAAGACCCATGTAGATTTAACTATTTATGGATTTAATTTTTTTTTCTGAATGTGTCCTTCTGTTTCTTCCCATGCAAAATGAGGAAAATAATAACAATAAAATTGCCAGCATATGCCTGCTTTATAATAATGGGAACTCATGTGTGTGAAGGACTCAGAATGCTTCTTAGGACAGAGTGAATGTTGATTCTTAAATACATTTTTACCATGGCAAAACTATAGTTTAGAAAGGCTAATTATGAACCCTAGTATATGTGTTTTTTTCTTTTAGAGAGTCTTTGTTGGTTGCACGTCATGCATTCTGAGTCCACTTATCTTCGTGTCCTCTCACATCTGCCCTCTGTGCTTGCAACCTCCCCCCCCAATCAAAACCAAATTTAAAAGAACAACCAAAACCAATAAAACAAATAAAATATACAAAACTGAAAACAATACCCACCCACACACCCCACCCCCCAAAAAGGAAAAATCTTGTAGTGAAAGCGATAGTGTAGTCAATGGAATCCCACAGTCCATTCATCTTTACCGGCAGTTATTGATTTCTATAAGTCACTGGTCGGTCTCAAGGCTTCTGGTTCCTGCTATACCACCTATAAAGGGCTCTCTGTGGGGCTTCTCTTAGACATCCTGTTGATGTCCTGTATCATGGCCTGATGTTTTAGGTTGTAGATTTGTTTGTTCCCTTTGCATGTTCCAACAGTTCATACATTCAGTGAATGCTTGGAGAGGGAGAATTCGTTGCCCTGGTTCTGGACCGAGGAGGTATCTCTGTGTGTCAGCTCGCTACCTTTTCCTCCTTATGGCTCCTCAGGCACATTCTCCAGCACTACCATGGCTAGCTTACCCAATGCAGTCTACAGAAAGGAGCAAGGCCAGTTTTCCTGCTCTCAGTGCCCTCAGATCTGGGTCCCCCTCACTCACATTGCCGAACCACTCTACTGGTTTGTGCAGGTAAGGCACAGGGCCCTCTCTTCTGATTCTGATTGCTTCAGGAGAAAAATGAAAGGGAGAGGTCAGCTCTCTTGCTGGCACCCCCTAAAGACTGGCTTCCTTGCAGCACCCCTGACAACAGGGTCAGTTCTAGTGTGCTTCCCAGGTAGGGTGCAGAGCCCGCTTTCCTGTGTACTGCAGCTGGTGTGGGACAGGGCTAGTTTTCTCACTCTTGTGACCCCTGGGACAGCTTTCTCACCTGCCACAGGTTTCAAGAGGTGGAAGGAGGAGAGCATCTTTCCCTTACACATGCCACCTCATGGCAGACAAGGGGCTCAGTTCTCCTGCTCTCACACTTTAGGGTTGGCTTTCCTATATCCCAGACAGTCCCAGGGTCAGTTCTGGTGTGCTGTTTATATGAGGTGCATGACATTTGATGAGGAGTTGGGTCATCTTTCCTGAGTGCGTGCGTGGGTGAGCTCTCTCATGAGAGGTAGGGCCAGCTCACCTGCTGCAGTAACCAATGAGGGTCACTGCCAGTCTTCCCAGGGCCAGTGAAGGGCAGGGCCAGCTCATCACAGCATGGTTCCAATGACCCCCATGCTAACATGGCCTATAGACAGCAACACAGACCACAGTTGCAGCAGACAAAGTCCTCAGTAGTAGCTCAAGCCTGGCGGCCACCACAGCCCCTATGATAGCACTCCAGAAGTAGCATAGACAAACATGATCATAGGGGGCTGACCAGACCCCAACCATCCACAGAGTCCTCTGTGACAACTGAAGTCACAGAAACCAGCCCAGACCCAGGCTGCTGCAGGGCCATGGATCCATACATGCCCTTTGCAAGCAGTCAGTGCCCAGATGTTTCCATAGTTCCAGGTAGCAGCACCAGCTATCCAGGTTAGCATGGCCCAGGACAGAGCATGGTCCTCAGATACCAACATGGTTTGAGGTGGCCAAACAGACTTCAGTCATCTGCATGGCTCTTTGTGACAAAAGGAGCCCTGAATATCAACTCAGACCCTCATGGCTTCGGTGCCATGGACCCAGACATGGCCCTCTGCAGCAGCGCCGGCTCAGAAGACATCATGGCTCTTGTTGATAGTGCAGGCCAATATCAGGATGTCCTGGGTGCTAACACAGTCCTCTGACACCCTCATGGCCACAGGTTGTGACCCAGACCCCAGGTATCTATGTGACCTTCAGTGGCAACATGGGCCATGGGCCTTAATACAGACCCTGGCTGCGGTAGGACCATGGACCCAGATAACGTCCTTGGCAGCTCAGGATAGGTTGTCAACATGGCCACAGGTGGCTGTGTAGGCCACCCAGATTGATGTGGTCCCCACAACAACATTTTCCTCAGACACAAATGGAGCCTCAGGTGGCAGCCCAGACCACAGCCTCCTGCATGGTTTCCAGCCCTGCATGGTCCCTAGTGGGGACAGGAGCCACAGACATCAACACAGCCCCCCTAGGCTGCTCCTAGAGGAAGACATGGGTCTGGTCATAGCCCAGGCCCAGACATCTCTCTGGATTCGGTGGCCACCTGGCTATTCTCTTCAACCTGTTTCTCACCACTATCACCTCTCCAGTACGCCTCTCTCCCCAGCCCACAAACCATTTCGCCTGTCTCTCTCATTCATATCTACACCCTGTATTCTCTCACCATAATGGTGCCCGATAACCCAGACCAGGGCTCTTGGTTGTGTCATAGGTGGCACTTAGTTGAATACTACCCACTTTAGCCACAAGGAATGGTGCAGAACTGTTGTCTTTCATCTCTCCTGTGCCGGGGCCTAGAGACCTTGGGCAGCACTTGGTATGATGGTACTCAATCCTGGTTGATTGTAACCACCCAGACCAAATAGTCTAGGAGGGCAACCTCTCTGCCCTATGTCAATGCAGGCCCTTAATATACAATTTTAAGAAATGAATAAGTGTAGTTGCTCAATCAATATTTTTTTCTGAGGGACAAGAATGTTCTCATGTGGCTTCCAAGCCCACTGAAGCCCATGTCCTATACCCTACTGCATTTTTACACAGGTGGACAAGAGTTAAGCATAGGAAAAAAATACATCCAGTTTTAGTTTCATTCTCCATTCCTGAAGATATTCAACAAATTTCACTGCAGAATTAAGACATGTGCTATGTTAAATGGTGGCACAAAATCAAAATGAAACAACTACAGGAGAGGAGAGCATTCAGTAACATGGTGAAAAAAGTGAGAAATAAGCAATATGTTCCAATTTTTCTCATTGGCAGATTACATACAATACCTCAAAGTGCTATTACTATTTCTTTGCGTTTTATTTTATGGTTGTGAGCCTAGCCTTTAACGGCTGAGCCATCTCTCCAGCCCACGTTTTATTTTCTATAGAGGAAAATTCAGGTTTATGTATACACACACACACACACACACACACACACACACACACACACAAATAGATAGATGGATAGATAGATAGATAGATGAAATTTCTAGTGAAATTAAACTAGAAATAAAAGACCCATTTAACAATTACAGTGCCATAAAGAAAAAGGACAGGTCTTGACTTGCCTAACTCTTATTTTCTAAGTTCCATAAAATTAAGAATTCCATTAGATAAGACGTGAACAACTACTACTCAGTAAAAAAAAAAAAAATTGTAATCCCTTCAGGCTAGATTTTAAATGTTGGCTCCTGTCCTACACACCAGACTGGATATTTATGATTGTAATACTGTAGTAGCTAATGAAAATTAAGCTAATATTGCCATGCATCTAGCACAAAATACACTAGTGCTAATATTCTGTCCTGTGTAGAATTATGTGGTACTTTCCTATGTAATCCCCCTCATGGGGAAGGCTTTCTCACCCATGACCATCAACTCGGACTGGCTCCTGATGGAGTGATGGAGGAAGGTCATTGGCTAATAAAGGAACTGCCTTGGCCCATTTTATTGGTTAGAACATAGGTAGGTGGAGTAAACAGAAAAGAAGGCTGGGAGGAAGAGGAAGTGAGCTCAGACTCCACAGCTCTCCTCTCTGGAGCAGATCCTCAGAGAGACGCCATGCTCCCGGTTCCTGGGCAGACACACGCGATGAAGCTCCGACCCAGGATGGACTAGAATCTTCCTGGTAAGCGCACCTAGGGGCGCTACACAGATGATTAGAAATGGGCTAAATTAATATGTGAGAATTAGCCTAGAAGAGGCTAGATAGAATTGGGCCAAGCAGTGATTAAAAGAATACAGTGTCCGTGTAATTATTTCGGGGCATAAACTAGCAGAGCAGGCAGCCTGGGTACTGGGAACGCAGCCCCGCCACTCTTATTACTACAATGGAGGAAGGTCATTGGTTAATTATAATAAAGAAACTGCTTGGCCCTCATAGGTTAAAACATAGGTGGGAGGATTAAACAGAACAGAATGCTGGCAGAAAGAGGAAGTGAGCTCAGATGCTATGCTTCCTCTCTCTGGGCCAGATGCGATGCAGTCAGCCACCAGGTCAGACATGCTGAATCTTTCCCGGTAAGCGCAGCTCGTGGTGCTACACAGATTAGAAATGGGCTAAATTAATACGTGAGAATTAGCCTCGAAGAGGCTAGATAAAATGGTCCAAGCAGTGTTTTAATTACTACAATTTGTGTGTTGTTATTTCGGGGCATAATCTAACCAGGCGACCAGGAGCTGGGGCAGCAGGAACACAGCCCACAGCTCCTACTACAGGCTCCTATCAAGAAAATTTAACTGTATGCTCTCCCTTGCAATCTTTGCCTCTGTACTTTTTGTACTTTTTGTTCTATTATTAATATGTTTGCTACTTCTGTATCTCTATAGTTGCAAGCTCCCTGAAGACAGGAACAAAGCTAACTCCTTTCAGATTCCTTATAACCTAAAACAAGGTCTGAGGTAGTATAGACAAAGGAAAGAGGGCAGAAGATTGGGGTGAGCAGAATGAGTGTGAGTCCCTGCTCTAGTCAGCTAGATACAAGGATGTTTCAGCAAGCTATTCCCAGCTCTTCCCTGCTAATTTAACCAAGGGACTTCAAGATTTCCACTAAAACAGCTTCAAGAAACTTCCTGTGAAAATGGAATCATCCTCTACACGAAGAGGAAATACTGTGTATAAAGTAAGTAATTTAGTTGCTATATTTCCCCTTCCTCATCTCATTCCTGTTCCCTTTGTGAAAAAGAGGACTCCTTCTAAGTCCACTAGGGTTCCTGAAATGGAGGGAAGACAGGAAGCAGGAAAATCCACCATGATTCAGAAGGCATATATGAGAGAATTCTCACTCTTTTCCCCCTACCCTTTTTTCCAAGTCAGTGAAAAGACAGACATTTCAAGAGTCTGACTGAAAATATACAGTTTTCTTTTGCATTCAAAACCACCAGCAGCATTTCAGGCAATTTGTCTCCAAAACATACACATTAATTGGAAAGCATCCTTTCTAAAATTTGAATTGCACCATTGTGTCGTGGTTTCATTTCTTTTTTCAAGGCCAACCTCAGAATCTTCAAGGCTTTGTGACAGCAAGTGATAGTGTGTGAAGTAGTTCTTTCCAAGTGCCAACAGAGGCATCTGTTGTGAAGCCCCCTCCCCCTCTCCCTTCCCCCTCCCCGTTACAAGTTAGGAAGGCTTTTCCCTAAACCTCAAATGTATTCAGCCTTTTGTGTTGCCATGGACTAGCACTGCCACAGAAATGATGTCTCAGCATGGTGTCTTCCCACGTTATTGCACTCTGAAAGACCATCAAATCTCTTGGTTATTAATCTAAGCAAAGTGACTGTGAAAGCCAGTCATGGACCCCATAGGAACAAATCCAAAGAGGACAATTTGTTTGGAAACTACACTTTATATCCTGACTCTCTTTTTCCACCTTAAAAGAATTATACAAAGTAGATGTACAGGGATTTGTGTAGTAATTTTTATTAAGAGAATATAAATTGAACTTCAAAATGCATTTAGAAATGTCTATTGTTTCCAGAGCACTAGATATAAGCTGCATAGGGAAAGAGATATCTACATCATCCTTCTTTACCTGATCTTGTAAATGTGTGTTTTGTATATTCAAATGCAGTCCATAACACATGGGCAAAAGAATAATTTAAGCAACAAAGAATAAAGCAGAAGAAACCTAGAAAAGGCCTTAAAAGTATTTTGTCAGCATGGTATCAGTGTAGCTGTGCATTAGTCATCTGGATCCTTGTTAGAAAATCTATATGAGGTCTGCAGAAATGTTCAGCCATTATAGGCTAGCTAACTACCAAAAAGACAAAATAAAGATGATCTGCCCCATTCTTTTGATTTTGTGATTGCCATATTATCTATGAGAGAAATGAATAAATTTTTAATTTAATTGAGCAACTGTGTGATTTTCTAAAATGTGAATGAGCAACTGTGGTGATTTAAAGCAGATGATTCAGTAGATTAAGCTATACTCCTTAGTACTAGTCATTTCAAGAATATTTTATCACTCCTAGAAAGAAATCTTGTTACTTATCATGGGATTTTCTCCATTCATTGTTCCCTAGAGTGATAATTGATCTTCTTCTGTTCTAGACATTTGATATGAATAGAATTATGTACTATGTGGCCTTTCATGTCTCACTCATCATGTGGAATAATCTTTCCAATATTCATTTATACTGCAGTGTGGATCAGTACTTTATTCTTTGTTATGTATATATAATATTCTGCTTTATAGTAACATGTTATTTCACTTAGCCATTTAATTGTTGGTGGAATTGGGCTATTTCCATTTGGGGGATGATTAGAGATCATGTAATGATAGCAGGCAACAGCTGAAGCTATGTAACAGGAAGACAGAATTTAAGAGAAGGACATGCTTATGCTCACAAAAGAAGTCATTGACAAAGAAAGACTTCTTAGCCATGATTATGCTTTTTCTCGTCATGGCTCATACTGAGGATACTGTGTGAACTTTTTAAAAATATTTCTTCGCAGGATCTTAGAAAGGATATATTGGGTAAGCTGTCATATCTGAATAGTCTACAATTGATGAGGGGCTGTCAGCATCTGGTTGAATAAACTGTTCCTGGATAACAGTAACAACATATTGGAGGTGAATATATAGTTTCTTGGGGACCCTCATTCTTTTAGCATAGGTTGAAAAGAAGACAATATAACTATTGACTCTTCTCCCATTTCTGTCAAATACCCCAGAGAAGCATTGGACACTTTTTTTCTTGGAAACACTCTGCATTCCATTGATGGTTAGCATCACTGAACTTGAACATATGAAGGAGAGTCGGCCTGAGTTAAGGAACCAATTTCTTCAGTGCAGCATGACTTGCAGGGGCAAGTGTCCATTGGGGACTTATTTTCTAGGTACAAAATACTGATTGAAAGCTTAGTTAACTATGTATGAAATTTTTGTTCTCTCAATTAATTGGGGGCATTAAATTATGGCTGCTACAAAGAGCAGAAAAGTCTTTATGAAAATTGAACCCGTTAAAGGGAACTCTCCCAGTTTAGTGGCAATAAATTGTAGCAGTCTGCAATGATGATGACCTTTAGCAAGAATAGCTAGCTTCTCTGTTAGTGGAAAAGGTATCAGAAGACTGTATTTGAGGTCATAGAAAAAGATCTGGCAAAATGCCAGTACAGTGAGGTTACACATATTATCAGTTGGAAAATTAATTAGTTGCTTAATCAGCACTTACAAGGCAAATACTTTCTTTTACATTCTTCTGAAAAATACTCAATTCCTATGGTCTATGTTCCATCAAAGTTCATATGTTGAAATCATAACAGCCCACAGAAATCACATTAGGAATTACATATTTTCAGATAATGATTTAGGCCATAATGGCAGAGTTTTCATCCATGTAATTGGTACCTTTGTTTTCAAAAAAGACCCCAGATCACTTTTGAGACTCAGCTAGAAGGTGGCATCTAAAATCCAGCAAACAAGCTTTCAACAGATACCTAATATGTCAGATTAATGATGGACTCCCCAGACTCTAAAACTGTAAGAAATAATTTTTTGCCCTTTAGAAAAACTAACTGGTAAAGCTAAACGTCAAAATCCTGAAATTCATAGCTCTGTAAAACAAGGAAAGAGGATAGTTAGTTCAAAGCCAGTCTAAGCCACATACAGGATGCCATCACAAGCAAAACTAAAAGATCCCCTTTTGTGGTATTTGGTTATAGTGGCCCAAATGTAGTAAGACATTAATAATAAATATGTTTTCTGTGCTTAGTGGTAGCATTTTCCTCTGAAAGAATCTGATCAATTAAGCAAGTTCCCAGCACAGACTGTTATTAACAGTTACTTTGAATGGATGCGCTGATAATGAAGCTAAACAAGGAAATATAATGCATTCTAGAGAGGCAGCAATGAAAGAGAAAAAAAAAACAAATTCTACAAATTTTTCAAAGTAACGGTAGAGAATATCAAGGTAATGAGCTGAACAAATATAAAAAGGGGATTCAAAAACCATAAAAACACGTTAAAATACAAGGATGAGCATAGGGTCATGAAGACATTTTAGAAACCAGTCTTGGGTTGGTCTTCAGAAGAACAACATAAAGACAGATGCTTCTGTGACATTAAGGTACTCAGACATTTTAAAAAGTGTTTAATACCCATAAACAACAAGGAACTAAAAGTTAAACTGCTCTAAGTTTCTAGATCACCTAGTCTGAATGGCTATCATCAAATGACAACAAATTATGACACAGATGTGGGGGACAAGGACCCCTAACATAATGTTGATGAAGGTGTAAATGAATGCAGCCACTTTTGAAATCAGTTTGTAAGCTTGACAAAAATAAAAATAAGTATACCATATTATATTTGGAGGGTGCTTGTTTGTTCCTGGATGCCCAGACCCGAAATAATCACACAGAAATTATATTAATTATAACACTGTTTGGCCTATAACTTATTCATATTTCTAGCTAACACTTACATCCTAAATTAACCCATCCCTGTTAATTTGTATTTTACCTTGAAACTTGTAGTTTACCGGTAATGTTCATGGGTGTCTTTCTCCTTCAGCTGCTACATAGTATCTCTCTGACTCCATCAACTCTCTCTCTCTCTCTCTCTCTCTCTCTCTCTCTCTCTCACTGTTCAGATATTCTGCCTGGCTTTACTGTTAAGCCATTGGACAAATCAGTGTTTTTATTAACCAATGGTAATAAAACACATTTACAACACACAGAGGGGAATCCCATATCACCTCCCCTTTTCTGTATAAATAAAAAGGAAGGTTTTAACTTTAACAGAGTAAAATTAAATATAAGAAAACAGGTATCAAGCTAAAATTACAGTTGCAATATTTGTATCTACTTTATCCTTTATTGTAACTAAGGAAAACTATAATTATAACAATCTATTCTTCTCCTCCATCAAAGACCCCAGAAGGATATAATATTGCCTAAGTTAACAAGAAGTGCATTGTAAGCAACTTTCAAAACACTAAAATTGAAAGAGACACCTTACTGTCTAAACAGTCACCCAAAGTTCTTCTGTAACATTGGGGCATTCATCCTTAGCCTACATGCCCATAGTATCTGTCAGACTTTTCCATGCAGCAGAAAATTTCAAAGACAGTTCTGCCTATATTGGAAGTTTGTCAGTCACTTTCTTCTGTCTCCTGTACAATGTCTGATAGACGATTTCATGAAGCAGGAACCAAAAGGACTATTTACCGTTTTAAAGCAACTTTAGCCATCATTTTTCTGTGGGTCCTGCATGTCCGGTTCATGCAGCAAACCATTAAGCAGTCCAGACAAGAGTGGTTTCTTGCCCAAATAGCTAACCGACTCCATAAGGAGCCTCTTCAATACCCATCAGCCTCTTGAAGTAGATTGGTGCTGCCAAGAGCAGTTGATAAGTCATGAAAAGTCCTTAGTTCTAAATATTTTAAATGTTATATTAGTCTTTGAACAGTTTGAAGAATACCTATCCATCTGAATTATACCTCTGTATATCTAGAAAACCTAACTAACATTACTATAAGCTTGACTATTTTATATAACTATTAACCTGTATTTGTTAATTATACATTACATTTTAAATGAGTTGTTTAAGCACAATACCTTAATCAAGAGCAGAAATATACATGTAACAAAATTGACCTTAAATCTGTATCAATAAACAAAGATCCATACCAATACAAAGTATTCATCTATATAGCATATCCCCCTTTAAAAGTAACCAAATATTGGTAAACAATAATATAGGGAATTTGGGCTTTGTTTTCTCTACACTTTCTGCTGATTTGGGGCACTGTTAATCAGGTTTTTCATGGAGTTTCCCGTGTGATAAGTCCATCTCAGCCAGTAGTCCTGAAGCTGTCATGGATGTTGGTCTATCTGGGCTATTGCTTCAGAGGCTCTTGTTTGATCAAACCATATTAGCCATTTGGGAATCCACAGCATTTTATCCTCTGTAGAAATAAAAGTAGAACCTCTTTTCCAAAGCAACATATCCTTAAACTCAAATTTTGAAGTCAAGATACTATTAAAATAAATTTATTGGTTTAGCTTAGCAGCCCAAACAATGAAATGTCTCTCTGTACTTAGCTCATTCACAGTAGAAAAAAAATCAAAGAAAACACAATTTTATATATATATATATATATATATATATATATATATATATATATATATTCCAGACTCTTTGTGTATATTCCATCTTTATGTACCTTATTTTTCTTACTCTATTAATTTTTATATGTTTAATATTTATTTCATTATCTTTACTCCTTTAATCTATGGCTGTCTGTACTCTTTTATATTATAACTGATCTCTCTCTCTCTCTCTCTCTCTCTCTCTCCCTCTCTCTCAAGCCTACATATATTTATCCAACACTGTGACCTCCTTTAGATAGCTTTTCCATCTGAATTTGTTTTTGTTATGTGTCTGTAATTATTTTTTGAACAGTACCACTTTATTTTCTTTTAATAAAATGCTAAGTGGGACCACCGCGCAGTGGGTCTATGTCACCATGAAACAATTCATAACATGCTGATCACAGACCCCTTTTAACTACCAGGCCTCCTGAAAGAGCCAGAGCTGTTTTTGCAACTAGTGTGAACCAGGAAGCTGCGATTTCTTAAAGAAGCCATATGGATTTTTTTTTTTCTGAATCAGGAAGACCTCTCTTAAAGGAGCCACAGAACCCCTGCTTGCCACCAACAAACAGAGCCCATCCAAAAGAATTCCTTTCCAAGCTCTCTCAGGTTTTACATAGATGTAGCTGCCCATGTTGTGGCATCAATTTTGTAGTTGGAGGTTTTTTGTTTGTTCTGGCTGCCCATACCTGAAATAATCACACAGAAATTATATTAATTGCAGCACTGCTTAGACAATAGTTTGTGCATATTTCTAGCTAACTCTTACATCTTAAATCAACCTATTTCTATTCTTTTGTATTTTACCATGAGGCTCATGGTTCACGGATAAGGTTCCCAGGCATGTTTCTCCTTTAGCAGCTACATGGCATCTCTCTGACTCTGCCTACTCTCTCTATATATTTCTGTTCAGATTTTCGGCCTGGCTTTACTCTGTTAAGCCATTGGCCAAAAGTTAATTTTATTAACTAATGATAATAAAACATTCACAACAGACAGAGGGGAATCCAATATCACCATATGACCCAGCTATAAGACTCCAATGTGTATTCCCAAAGGATTCTATAACCTACTGCAGAGAAAATAATCCCACAGGAATTGCAGAGTATAAATTGACATAAACACAGAAATATATACAACATGTAAGCAAGATAAAGAAGTAGATTCACAAATAGTCTATCTTCCCCTCAAATATGCCTCCCAAAGATATTTGGTCTCTATAGTTCATGGTCTTTGAATGCTGTCTTTAGTAGTATATGATCATGTACTACTCTTTTAATAGGTATATGTGAGACAAACACAGCTTCCTGGTTGCTGCATTTTTTTTTCAGATATGCTTTGTTTGCTGATGGCAAACAGATGTGTAGCTCCTTTAAGAAATGACTTCCTGGTACATACTGGAAGCACAGAGGGATATTTTGAGAGGTTCTGCTATGGAGTACTTGAATGGGATTTTTGGGTAGTGTGCTGCCAGCTACTTGGTGATGCCACAGGCCAACTGCTTCCCAGAGTTAAAGTGTTAACATAGCTCCCAGAGTTGGCAGAAAATAGACCTCTGCCATGTTGGAAAGTCAAGCAGGGTAGAACCAACAGTGAAAGTGGCCATTCTGGTCCTAGACATAACTGCTTAACAGTTTAAAAGAAGTGATCAAAAAATGATTGCAGATACACAATAGGACAAATTCAGACAAAAAAAGACCTCTAAGTGGGTCACAGTGTTGGATAAATGTACATGGGCTTAGGACACAGAGAAGAAAGAGTATAGATAGTCATGTATTGAAGAAATAAAGATAATAAAATATATATTAAAAAGGAATAAAGTAAAAAAAATAAGCCACATAAAATGAAATATACACAGAGAGTCTGGATTTGTATATTATTATGTTTTCTTTGGATTTTCTGACTGTTAATGAGCTAAGTGCTGAAAAACATTTGATTCTGGGGGATGCTAAGCTAAACGACATATATATTTTAAAGGCATTTTGACTTCAAAATTTGAGTCTAAGGATATGTTACTTTGGAAAGAGATTCTGATTTCTTTCCACAGAAGATGAGAACCTCTAGATTTATTCCAGGCTAATTTGGTTTGATAGAACAAGGCCTCCTGAAAGGTCTTTGTGCATCCTAAAATTACCTCACCAAACTAACTGTAAGAAGCAGTTTGGACAGAACAATGTCCAAATTCCCAAAATAATTATTTGTAAATATTTGTTTAATTTAAAGGGGAATATGATACAGAAATGAATACTTTACATTGGTATGAAGTTTGGTTTATTGATACAAATTTAAGGTCAATTTTGTTATATGTATATTTCTAGTCTTGTTTAAGGTATTATGTGTATGCAGCTCATTTAAAATGTAATGTATAACTAATAAATACAGAATAATAGTCATCTTTAATACTCAAACTTTTAATTTTTTTGGTTTTCTAGATATACATAGATAGATTTAAGTTAGATAATCTTCAACACTACAAAGACCCACAGAATAAGGCATTTAAAATGTTTTAAGAACTTAGTCTTTTCTCAACAGTGAGACATGTCTGCTCTCCCAGCACCAATTACTTCAGAGAGGTTGATGGGCATTGAAAAAACTTCGTAAGGAATTTTCCCTCAAAGTGACAAGCTAGTTATTTGAGCAAGAAAGTGCTCTTGTCTGGACTGCTTGATGGTATGCTGTATAAACTGGACATAAAGGACCCCCAGAAAAGTGACTGCTGAAGTTTCAAGAAGATGGGATGTTCCTTCAGGGTTCCTCCTTCACAGAGATAAAACTGCCAGACATTCTTCAAGGCACAGAAGAAAGCAACTGATGAACTTTGCATTTACAAGGCAAAGCAGATCTTCAAATTTCCTGCTTCATTAAAAATTCTGCTGGATACTATTGGTCTATAGGCTGAAGATGGATGCCCCAATGTTACAAAAGAACTTTTGGTGACTATTCAGCCAGAGAGATGTCTCTGTAAATTCTAGAGTTTTGGAAGCTGCTTACAATGCACTTCCTGTTTACTTATGCAATATTATATCCTTCTGGAGTCTTTGATAGAGTTGAAAACAGTTAAAGTTTTTCTTAGCTATAATAAAAAATAAATTAGATATGAAAATTTAAACTCACAAAGATAAAATAGATGACAGAATATTTCCTTTAATTTTTAATATACAAATTGGCTAAATATTATAATTATAATTTATGTTTGACAACTGTTTTGTATATGTAATTTTAGTATGTTAAAGTTGAAACCTTCCTTTTTTAATTAGACAGGAAAGAGGAGATGATGTGGAATGTACTTTTATAAATGTGTTGCTTTTATTGGTTGATGAATAAAGCTGTTCAAGCCAGTGGTTCGCAGAGTAAAGTGAGACAAGAAACAGAGACATAAAGAGAGAATAGGCAAGGTCAAAGAGATGCCATGTAGCTGCGAAAGGAGAAAGATATTTCCAATAAGCCACAGCCTCATGGCAATACATAGATTAATAGAAATATGTTCATTTAAGATGTAAGAGCTAGCTAGGAATACGCCTGGGCCATTGGCCAAACAATGTAATTAATATGTTTTTGTGTGATTATTTGGGTCTGGGTATTTGGGAAACAAAAGCACAGTCTCCATTTATATGTATATGTGAATAACTCATTATCAAGATAATCATGTGTACAATATCATTAAGTAATACATGCTCTAAGTATACTATTTTGGAGATTATATGTTTGAATCATATAATCAAAGTCATATATACAAATGATTAATGATAGTACTATTTATATAATGAAGTATTTAACAGACTGTTATGAGTTCTTTACATGGATGACTTTAATAAATTATGAATCTTAAAATTTTGTTAACAGAGCTGTGTATGTGTATGTATGAATGTGTATGTGCATGTGTGTACTTGTGTTTCTGATTGCAGTGTATTTAACACCGTGTGGTACACAGTAGTTTCTTGTTATGCATACTGATACATGTTTAACTGTCAGTGAAGGTTACCCAAGAAATAGATGTTCTCTAACTTCAGGGTTACTGAAATTGTAAGCATGATCAGGGAGAAAAAGAAATGTAAAGTGAACATAAGAATATTCACCAAAGAGATCTACATGGGTCTAGATCAGTCAGTTTCAAGAAAAGAGTTTCTGAGGATGAGATACCAAACCTGGAGAAATGTATAATAAATTGATATATTTATTGACATTTGCCCTTTGTCACAAAGTATTTGAAAAATTTTACATAATCAAATCCATTTTTCCTCAAAAAGTCCTTTACCTGAATTGAACAAAGAGAGAACCTGAGGTACCAAATAGAGATTGTGAGTTCTGCAAGATTCTATCAATGTAGAACTTTTCTTGTCACAATTATGCAATAATGTCTTTAAAATGAAAGAGTGCCAGAAAGAGAGAGAATGAATATTTCAGAAAACAAAATAAGAGTCCTCAGAGAAGTTTGTGGTATAGGCAAAAAATGAGAGAATATCATTGATAGAAAGAGAATCCATTAAGGAAGAACAATATGAAATATGAGATGAAGTCCAAAAGAACACATTTACTTATACACTCAAAGACTTGGAAATTATGGGGAAAGGTCTGGTTACCATTCCAAGCAAAGAGAAACATTTTTGCAAGTGCACAATGCTTCCCCTCAAAAAAAAAGTAGAGAAACAGTTGAAATTATTTTCTTTTTGCAACACATTATGACTTTAAGATTGGGTATTTGAGTGTGAAAAAAGAAAATGTTAAATGATATTCAAGTTATCACTCAAGCACAGTCTTGTGTATAGTTTTGAATTCTACAGGTTAAGATAAATAGATAGTGTTTCTTCCTAGACTTCCTTGCACTTAGTTTTTAAAGTAAGTAATTTTTTGTAACTCCTGCCAATGTAGTTAGAGACCAGAAAGTTGGAATGAAAGTTTTCCATGTCCTTTTTTATGTAGTGGACACTAAACCTGTGAATTGCTATGATGACATGACAAAATGACATGCTGGGTGCCTTACTGAAAAAGAAACAGATGCTTTACATTCAATTTATGAAACCTCAACACTAATTTATGCTCTTGGAATAATATTGACAGACAGGAATACAAGTCATGAATAATTTAAGACTCAATCTTGATAACAGTGATAACCAAAGTTCAGTAGAGGAGAATTGGGAAACAAATAGTATACAAGATCTTAAAGAATGAGTCAGAAAGCACAATGTTTCTGAAACTACTGGCAATGTAGGGTAGATACACATAGTTATAGAAATTCTGGAGTTATAGAAATTCTGGTTTGTCTTAATTGCTAGTTTCTATAGTCATATTGTGATCCCTATAACTTGAAGTACTAAGAAAAAAATACGAGGTGGTAGCTCCTTTGTCCCCATAGCCTGCCTGCAGCAAGCAGGGTGGGCCCTTTGTTTGCGAGCTAACCAAGCAGCATGGGGTTTCGATCTGGGCACCGAGTGAAACATCATTGAGGTGAGTGAGTGTTGCGGCAGCCGGGAACATACCTCAGCCCGCCTACAATTCCTGGCCATCCTACAGGGGCTATACTGCCCAATACCTCCTCTCTCTTCCTAGCCCATCCAGTTTACATCCAGATCCCCCCACCCCCTATCTCTCTCCCTCCCACCCTTCTTTGGTGGCATAGCGCCTCCCTGCTCAGCCTGATCGGGCGCTGGGACCAAACCCGAATCAGGAGGACAAAGGGGAGGGCGGTAGCTCCTTTGTCCCCATAGCCTGCCTGCAGCAAGCATGGTGGGCCCTTTGTTTGCGAGCTAACCAAGCAGTAAGGAGATCCGATCTGGACACCAGGAGAAACATAACTGGGGAGTGACATCACTGGGAAGGTACATCAGTGGGCAAGAAGAACTGATCCTGTAAAAGAAGATCCAGAGGAGAGTATTGGGAGGAAGAGATGGGCAGACGCCAATGCAAGAATTCACCCAACAATCTGAAAAACAACACGAAACCACCAGGAGCAAGTGATCTCACAACAGGAGGACATGAACAACTTAATCAAGAAGAAGTAGAAAAAACTGACTTCATGAAAGTGATTGACACCCTTAAACAGCATGTAAAAAATGCACTTATAGAAATGGATGAGAAGTATAACAGAAAGTTCGAGGAATTGAGTAAATCAGTGAATGATACACTAGGAAACCAAGGAAAAACAATCAAGCAGATAATGGAAACAGTTCATGACTTGAAAACTGAAATGGAGGCAAAGAAGAAAACACAAACAGAGGGCCGGCTGGACATGGAAAATCTAGGTAAACGAATAGAGACTACAGAAACAAGCATAACCAGCAGAATACAAGAGATAGAAGAAAGAATCTCAGATTATGAGGATAACATAGAGAAAATAAACACACTGATCAAAGAAAACAGCAAGTCCAACAAACTCTCATCACAAAACATTCAGGAAATCTGGGACACAATAAAAAGACCAAACCTAAGAATAATTGGAGTAGAAGAAGGAAAAGAAGTGCAGCTCAACGGTCCAGAAAATATACTTAATAAAATTATAGAAGAAAACTTTCCCAACCTGAAGAAAGATGTACCTATGAAGGTTCAAGAAGCATACAGAACACCAAATAGGCTAGATCAAAAAAAAAAAATCCCCTCGCAATATAATAATCAAAACACAAAATATACAGAATAAAGAAAGAATATTAAGAGCCACAAAGGAAAATGGCCAAGTTACTTATAAAGGTAAACCTATCAGACTTACACCGGACTTCTCTATGGAAACTATGAAACCCAGAAAGTCCTGGATAGATGTACTCCAAAAACTAAGAGACCATGGATGCAAGCCCAGACTACTATATCCAGCCAAGATTTTGTTCACTATAAATGGAGAAAACAAAATTTTCCAGGATAAAAACAAATTTAAACAATACATAGCCAAAAATCCAGCCTTACAGAAAATAATAGAAGGAAAATCACTAACCAAGGAGTCCAACAATGACCAAAATAACTCAGACATCTAGAGACCCTTCACCAGCACAACTCAAAGAAGGGAAACACACAAACCCTGCTACTAAAAAAGTGACCAGAGTTAACAACCACTGGTCATTAATATCACTTAATGTCAATGGGCTCAACTCACCTATAAAAAGGCACAGGCTAAGAGATTGGATACGAAAACAGGATCCAACATTCTGTTGTCTACAAGAAACACACCTCATCCACACAGAAAGGCACCTACTCAGAGTAAAGGGCTGGGAAAAGGCTTATAAAGCAAATGAACCCAAGAAACAAGCAGGTGTGGCCATACTAATTTTTAACAAAGTTGACTTCAAACTTAAATCAATCAGAAGAGATGGAGAGGGACATTTTATAGTCATAATAGGAATAATTCATCAGGGTGAAGTCTCAATCCTGAATATCTATGCCCCTAATATTAAAGCACCCATGTAAGTAAAAGAAACATCACTAAATCTCAAGGCAGCCATCAAACCGCACACACTAATAGTAGGAGACTTCAACACTCCTCTCTCACCAATGGACAGGTCAATCATCCAGAAACCTAACAGAGAAATTAGAGAATTAATGGAGGTAATGAAGCAAATGGACGTAACAGACATCTATAGATTATTCCACCCAAAGAGGAAAGAATATACCTTCTTCTCTGCAGCTCATGGAACCTTCTCGAAAATTGACCACGTACTCAGTAACACAGCTAACTTACACAGTTACAAAAAAAAATATTAGTAACCACCTGTGTCTTATCAGATCACCATGGATTAAAGTTAGAATTCAACAACAATGCTACCCCCAGAAAGCCTAAAAACTCATGGAAACTGAACAGTCAACTACTGAACCATACCTGGATTAAGGAAGAAATAAAGAAAGAAATTAGAGTCTTCCTTGAATTCAATGAAAATAAAGAAACAACATACTCGAACTTATGGGACACAATGAAAGCAGTCCGAAGAGGAAAGTTCATAGCACTAAGTGCCCACTTAAAGAAAACAAAGAAAGCACATATTGGAGACTTAAGAGCCCACCTGAAAGCTCTAGAAGAAAAAAGAAGCAGACTCACCTAGGAGGAGTAGAAGACTGGAAATAATCAAACTGAGGGCTGAAATCAACAAAATAGAAACACGGAAAACAATCCAAAGAATCAATGAAACAAAAAGCTGGTTCCTGGAGAAAATCAAAAAGATTGATAAACCCCTTTCCAAACTAATCAAACGACAGAGAGAGAACACGCAAATTAATAAGATCAGAAATGAAAAGGGGGACATAACCACAGACACAGAGGAAATTCAGAGAGTCCTTAGATCTTACTACAAAAGCCTGTATGCCACAAAACTGGAAAATGTAAAAGAAATGGACACTTTTTTAGATAAATACCATTTACCAAAATTAAACCAGGGCCAGGTGAACAATCTAAACTGACCTGTCAGTCGCGAAGAATTAGAAGCTGTTATCAAAAACCTCCCTACCAAAAAAAGCCCAGGACAAGATGGTTTCAATGCAGAATTCTACCAGAACTTCCAAGAAGACCTAATACCTATACTCCTTAATGTATTCCACAATATAGAATCAGAATGGTCATTACCAAATTCCTTTTATGAAGCTACAGTTACTCTGATACCAAACCCACACAAAGACTCAACCAGGAAACAGAATTACAGGCCAATCTCACTCAGGAATATCGACGCAAAAATCCTCAACAAAATACTAGATAACCGAATCCAAGAACACATCCAAAAAATTATCCATTATGATCAAGTAGGCTTCATTCCTGAGATGCAGGGCTGGTTCAACATACGAAAATCTAACAATGTAATCCATCATATAAATAAACTGAAAGAAAAAAAAACATATGATCATTTCATTAGATGCTGAAAAAGCATTTGACAAAATTCAACACCCATTTATGTTAAAAGTCTTGGAGAGATTAGGGATACAAGGGTCATACCTAAATATAATAAAAGCTATATACAGCAAGCTGACAGCTAACATCAAATTAAACAGAGTGAAACTCAAAGCCATCCCGCTTAACTCAGGAACACGACAAGGCTGTCCACTCTCGCCATACCTCTTCAATATAGTGCATGAAGTTCTAGCAATACCAATAAGAGAACATAATGGGATCAAGGGGATTGGAATTGGAAAGGAAGAAGTTAAACTTTCCTTATTCGCAGATGATATGATAGTGTACTTAAGAGACCACCAAAACTCCACCAAAGAACTTTTACAGCTGATAAACAGCTTTAGTAATGTGGCAGTATACAAGATCAACTCCAAAAAATCAGTCGCCCTCTTTTACACAAAGTATATGGAAGCAGAAAGGGAAATCAGAGAAGCGTCACCATTCACGATAGCCAGAAACAGCATAAAATATCTTGGGGTAAATCGAACCAAGGAAGTGAAAGGTCTATTTGACAAGAACTTTAAGGCATTGAAGAAAGAAATTGAAGAGGATACCAAAAAATGGAAGGACCTCCCTTGCTCTTGGATTGGGAGGATCAACATAGTAAAACTGGCAATTCTACCAAAGGCAATTTATAGATTCAATGCAATCCCCATCAAGATCCCATCAAAATTCTTCACAGATCTGGAGAGGACAATAATCAACTTTATATGGAAAAACAAAAAAACCCAGGATAGCCGAAACAATACTATAAAATAAAGGATCTTCTGGAGGCATTACCATCCCTGACTTCAAACTCTATTATAGAGCTACAGTAATGAAAACAGTGTGGTACTGGCATAAAATCAGGGAAGTCGACCAATGGAATCGTATAGAAGACCCGGATTTTATTCCACAAACCTATGAACACCTCATTTTCGATAAAGGAGCTAAATGTATACAATGGAAGAAAGAAAGCATCTTCAACAAATGGTGCTGGCACAACTGGATGTCATCCTGTAGAAGAATGAAAATAGACCCATATCTATCACCATGCACAAAACTCAAGTCCAAATGGATTAAAGACCTCAATATCAGCCCGAACACACTGAAAAGGATAGAAGAGAAAGTGGGAAATACCCTACAACAGATGGGCACAGGAGATCACTTCCTATGTATAACCCCAGAAGCACAGACATTAAGGGCAACATTGAATAAATGGGACCTACTTAAACTGAGATGCTTCTGTAAATCAAAGGACACTGTCACTAAGACACAAAGGTATCCTACTGACTGGGAGAAGATCTTCAACAACCCTGCTACAGACAAAGGTCTGTTCTCCAAAATATATAGAGAACTCAGGAAACTAGACTGTAAAATGCTAATTAACACAATTAAAAAATGGGGCACTGAACTGAACAGAGAATTCTCAACAGAATAATTTCAAATGGCCAAAAGACACTTAAGGTCGTGCTCAACTTCCTTGGCAATCAGGGAAATGCAAATCAAAACAACTTTGAGATATCATCTTACACCTGTCAGAATGGCTAAAGTCAAAAACACCAAGGATAGCCTTTGCTGGAGAGGTTGTGGAGGAAGGGGTACCCTCATCCATTGCTGGTGGGAATGCAATCTTGTGCAACCACTGTGGAAGTCAGTGTTTCGGTTTCTCAGGAAATTCGGGATCAACCTACCCCTGGACCCAGCAATACCACTCTTGGGAATATACCCAAGACATGCTCTATCATATGACAAAAGCATTTGTTCAACTATGTTCATAGCAGTATTATTTGTAATAGCCAGAACCTGGAAACAACTTACATGCCCTTTAATGGAAGAATGGATGAAGAAAGTATGGAATATATACACTAGAGTACTACGCTGCGGTAAAAAACAATGACTTCTCGAATTTTGCCTGCAAATGGATGGAAATAGAAAACACTATCCTGAGTGAGGTGTTCCAGACCCAAGAAGATGAACATGGGATGTATTCACTCACAATTGGTTTCTAGCCATAAATAAGGGTCACCGAGTCTACAATAGGTGAACCTAAAGAAGCTAAGTAAGAAGGTGAACCCAAGGAAAAACATATAGTTATCCTCTTGGCTAAGGGAAGTAGACAAAATTGTCGGGGAGAAAATTGGCATCTTGGGGGTGGGGTGGGATGGGGGTAAGGGGAGATGGGGAGAGAAAAAGTAGAAGGGAAGGAGGGGGGACTTGGGGAAATAGGAGGATTGGGATAAAGAAAGGGTGGATAGGGGAGCAAGGAACCACAATTCTTAGTTAAGGGAACCACTTTAGGGTGGGCAAGAGACTTGACCCTAGAGGGGCGCCCAGGTGCCCAAGCTGAGGTTCCCAGTTAGTTCCTTGGGCAGCTGAGGATAGGGAACCGGAAATGACCCTATCCTAGAGCAATACTGACGAATATCTTGCATATCACCATAGAACCTTCATCTTGTGATGGATGGAGATAGAGACAGAGACCCACACTGGAGCACTGGACTGAGCTCCCAAGGTCCCAATGAGGAGCAGAAGGAGGGAGAACATGAGCAAAGAAGTCGGGACCACGAGGGGTGCACCCACCCACTGAGACAGTGGATCTGATCTACTGGGAGCTCACCAAGGCCAGCTGGACTGTGACCGAAAAAGCATGGGATAAAACCGGACTCTCTGAACATGGCGAACAATGAGGGCTGATGAGACGCCAAGGACAATGGCAAGGGGTTTTGATCTTACTTAATGTGCTGGCTTTGTGGGAGCCTAGCCAGTATGGGTGTTCACCTTCCTAGATATGGACTGAGGGGGGAGGACCTAGGACTTACCACAGGGCAGGGAACCCTGACTGCTCTTTGGACTGGAGAGGGAGGGGGAGAATGGTGGGAGGAGGGGGAGGGAAATGGGAGGCTAGGAGGAGGTGGAAACTTGTTTTTTTTCTCCTTTTCTCAATAAAAAAAAAGAGTTAGCCAGAAAAAAAGAATACGAAATAAAAATCAGATAATAAATACATGAAGAAAACTTTAAATAATAAATCTAAAAATGAATTACAGTAATGATATTAGAAGGAAGATTACCTTAAGTTTTATCATGTTAGTGCTGATTTAGGATTTTGTGTGTGTCTGTGTTTGCATTTGTGTGTATCAGTATATTGTCATACACTTTAGAGGCTGAATCAGAAGAGTAGCAAGTTCAGTGCCAATGTGTACTACATAGCATGACGTTGTTTAAATCACTGCATACAAAGTTTGTCATATCAGATACTATTATCAGTTAGACAGAAGCCCACTGGTCTAGGTCTGTTCATCTCTGGTGTGGATGAGACTATAGGGGCTAATAAAGAATATGTGTCAAAACAAAAAAAAAAGAAATTCTGGTAACAGTGTGAATAATATGAAAGTGGAAGGTTTGTTGGGACTTAAAACATCCCAATAATTGTTGATATTGATAAGACTGAAAGGATTCAAAAGATGAAGATGAATGTGTTGAAAAGAGTGCAAAGCATCTAGTCTAATTGTTCATTTGTTATGTGTTAGCAAATAATTGACGCAGTACTTTAAAGAGCACTTGGGATCCACAAGAGTATATTTTTGTTCTTTTTGAAAGAAGATACTTGAGAATATAGAAAAGCTAATAGAAATACTGGAAAAATAATAGATAATGTGATTAGCTAACACATGCTGAACACAGGCTAAGCACTTTTCATGCATAATCTCATTGAAGCCTCACAGCATCCCTGTAAGATGGTGCTTTATTATCCCTATTTCACAGTTGAAAGCATGGGAGAGTAGAGGGTTGTAAGGCCTGTCCATTGTCTTGCAGATGAGAAATGACAGAGCTAGAATATAAGTACAGGCAGCAAGAGCTCTTGCTTTTACTTTTCCTCTCTTGAGACAAAGGAGCTAAAGAGGCAAGTGTAGCGTTGACCACAAATTTTCAAATGATCCAGATGTAGTGATGGTCTCTAGGATACTAGACTTTGATATCACACTTCTTAGTGTTAATAGCAGATGAGGACCAAAACTTGGGTCACAGACACTCAAAAATATAGACTTTTTTCTAACTTGCTGTAATATAACTCCCAGTCACATGATAAGTGTGAAAGGATGGACTGTGGTAAGAAGCCCAAGGAAAATAAAAGATTTGAAACAGTAGGAACAAAGACTGAAGGAACAAGCTCTGTTAATAGCTCACTTGAGCTTGGTAACTATGTATTTAAAGTAGAATCAACATACTGAGTTGTGTGAATTTCTCCAGCAGTGAGTAGCTGTGGATAGAATAATAGCAGCTAACTTAATTGAATACTTAGCATGTGTGAGGCACTGTGATAAGTACTTAACATGTGTTACCTTATTAAATGTGCTCAATAACTATGAAATACATTCAAGTGCTGGCTTGAAGAAGACTGTTAGCTCATATTATTTCAACTGTACCTGGGATTCTTTTTTTTATCATACCTTCCTTCATCCTGAAATTTCTGTTGATCCTTGCCTAAGACTTTCTTGGGTTTACATCTCTTCATTCCCAGAGACGTACCTCTGGTCACGTCTTTCTGACTCCAAGCCTAAATAACAGAAGATGGTTTCCTATTTAGCCTTTCTTCTCCAGAACTCTCCTGTTCCAGTGCCTTTTTCACACTGCTGCTAGAGTAATCTGTTTTAAGGACACAAATATCTGGTCAAAGTACTGAGACTATGTGACTAATGAGTACCCACTATTTTTTTCATAGTATGCGCCTTGATCACACTCACCTTCCCTTCTCCCCAGATACATTCTCCCACCATTAAGCAGCCCCCCCAAAAAAGAGTCCAATTTTTGTTGTACATATACTCATTGAAGTATGATCAAGCACCCAGCAGTCCTTCCCCAACCCCTGCTCTTCCAGAATCCAACATCTGTGAGGAGCCACTCCTCAGCATCTTCAACACAATTTTAAGGACTTTCTTTGATGGCTTTCTGTCTGGACTTTTTTTTTTTTCATTTTTAAGTTTTTGACAGGGGAAGGTTGCCACAAATCCCCTAATGTCTCTCATTTCTCATTTATGACACCACTGCAAAAAAAGCCTCCCTGGCCATAACAACCAGCAACAGCATAGGTCATGGACTTCCACATGGTTTCTAGCAGCAGCAAAGACCATGTACATCCATATGGCTTCTGGAGGCGGCACAGAACACAGACCTCAACATGGCATCAGAGACCATAGACTTGAATACCTGTTCTTAAATCTTACATCTATATTACTCTATTCTCCAAGGAGTGTCCCTAGAGAACATCAGAAAAGATAGGGCAGAAATAATTTAAAATATGAATTCATGAACAAAAAGCAGCTGTGGATACCTGCACAATATTGAATCCTCCTATATACATATAGGAGGTGCCTTTGAGACCATAATCCTTTTTTAGGAGTAAGTGACTGTTAATATTTGTTGGATGGAGGGGTATTATTACTCAACGTATAGCCATGCTGATGCAATATGCAAAGAAAAAGCAGTTCAGAAAGAAAGGAAGTTGATAATTGGGTTGTATAGAATTACAATACAACAAATACATGTATTAATGTATTAAAATATCAAAGAGTAAAAATATTAGATGTGATGTGATATCAGTCTCTTTATAATGATAATATTCAAGAAGGAGTTTGTATTGATATTTAAGGTCACTGTACAACTTATGTGACTAAATATTAGTGCATAATTACTAAAATCAAGTAAAATATTTAAAAAAAATAATTGACTTAAAAAAGCATTATGATTTTATTGTTCTAAGGCTCCAATACACATGATGGCCTCTTAGAATGTCTCCAATCAATGATCAAATTTTCACATTAAGATTCATAACACAGGCTTACAGGAATGCTAAGTAGATAAAGGTGCTTCTCATCAAGCTTGATAACCTGAGTTCAACAGCAAGGAACCACATCGTGTAAGAAAAAATAAACTCTTGAAAATTGTTCTCTGATTTCCATATATGCCGTGCAATGTGCTTGCATATACACAAACATACACATGCACACATGAACACACACTCATGCATGAACATACAAATTAATAAATTAATAATATAGTAAAGAATATAAAAATATTTAGAACAATTCTATACTAGCTTCACTGTTTTTCTCAGTACTATTACACTATTTACTGGTAAATATTTCTAAAAGTAAAAATCACTCATAATTCTGAACCTAATATACACCATAATTCTATTGTGTGGCCTTGAAATGTATGCAACAGAAAGAACTCTGGAAGAATTAAGTCTATCTCTCCCTCCCAAGAATATAATGTTATATTTAAGTGTGTTCAGTCACAATTCAGAATTAATTGGTTCTACAAGTGAAATGTCTGAGTTATTTGAGTCATAGACTATGAGAATGATTAACTTTACCAGATACTATCAAACAGTTTTTCACACTTTTAGTAATTACTTATAACCCTACTAGCATTGCACCAAAGATCTAATAATTCCACATCTTTGTCTATGCTTGATAATGACAAACTTCATAAATTTAACAATTCTTCTGGGAGTGTAGCAATATAACATTTAATATGCAAGTCACTAATGACTAATAATATAAAGATCTTATAAAATTACTATTCAAGTGCTTTTTCCATTTTTAAAATTGACAAATTGTCATAGTACATGTGTTGCTATAATAAAATATAGAAGTTAGCTACTGTATAAAGAAAAAGGTTCATTTACCATCAAAATGTGATGGTAGAAATTCTAAGTGAGATGAATCTTTTTTTCACCATCTGGTGAGGTATCTTCTGTCTGTGTTTTAATGTAGGTGATGAAATCAAGTGACAGGAACACTTGCATTAGAAATTATATGCAAACACAAGTAGCAAATAGCTGGCATCCAAAATCTAAACTTGTTGGAGAAGGTCACTAGTTAGTTCCTGGCCCCTTAGCCCTGAAATAATTACATAAAAACTGTATTATTTAAATCACCACTTGGTCCATTAGTTCTAGCTTCTTATTGCCTAACTCTTACATCTTAATTTAATCCACCTTCATTAATCTGTGCATGACCATGAGGTCGTGGCCTACCATCACAATTTCAGCAGGCCTGCCTCTGGTTGCAGCTCCATGGCTTCTCTCTGACCCTGCCTTCTCTCTCTCAACTTTCAGCTTAGTATTCTCCACCAGAGTTCTGTTCCTCTATAGCTCTGCTATAGGCCCAAAGCAGTTCCTTATCAATGGCAATCACAGCATACAGAGGGAAATCCCACATCACCTCCCTTTTTCTGTTTAAACAGAAAGGAAGGTTTCAGTTTTAACATAGTAAAAATTACATAATGCAGTTATCAACCAAGAATTACAGTTATATCGATTTTATCTTATAATAAAACTAAGGAAAACTATATTATTCCTATCTATTCTTCAACTCTATCAAAGACTCCAGAAGGATATAATATTACTTATATAAGCAGAAAGTACATTGTAAGCAACTTCCAAAACTCTTAAATTGAGAGAGACAACTTGCTGCCTAGACAATCACCTAAAGTTCTTCTGTTATCCTTGGGGCGTCCAATATTCAGCCTACAGGCCCATAGTATCCAGCAAAATTGACCTTAAATTTGTATCAATAAACAAACCAAGATCCATATTTATGCAAGTCTCTATAACATATCCCCCTTTAAATGTAAACATTTATAAACAATATTTGGGGATATGGGAGTAGTTCTCTAGAATACTTTCTGCTGATCGGAGGTCCTGTTATTCAGATATTTCATGGTGTAGCTTGTGTGATAGGTTCATCTCAGTCAGCAGTTGTGCGAAGTAAGTTTTTGTAGGTGTTCACAGTGAGCTATCTGGGGATCTTGGTCCATCAAACCATATTAGCCTGGAAGCAATCCATAGGTTCTCATCCTCTGTGAAAACAAAAGAACCTCTTTTCCAAAGCAACATATTCATAAACTCTAAACTTTAAGTCAAGAAACCTTTAAAATATATATGTTGATTTAGCTTAGAAGTCCATACAATGACATGCCTCTCTGTACTAAGCTCCTTCACAGTTAAAAAATTCAAAGAAGACACAATAATATACATAATCCAGACTCTCTGTGTATTCTCCATTTTTACATGGCTTATTTTTCTTTACTCCTTTTAATCTATGGTGGTCTCTTCTCTGTCTCTTTATAGACATTGCCTTGTTTTAAATATTATTTACTTCTTTTTATAACTCTATTTTCTCTTTCCTCTCTCTTCCAAGCCTACGTACATTTATCTAACACTTTTATCCATTTAGAGTTATTTTATATCTGAATCTGTACTATTGTGTATCTGTAATTTTTTACTATCCAGGAGTGCTTCTTAAAATGCTAAGCACTTCTTAAAAACATAAGCTGTGGCATTAGTAGGGTATATACATTACTTCCTGTTTGCTCCACAAAGTCCAACTTGGTAGAAGTCCATTCACTGCCTCTGCAATCCGTGCACATTGCCCCAGTTCCAAGAATGCAGCGGGTCTATGTTGAGCCATTAAGCAGTTTGTAACACACTCCTTGCAAACCCCATTTAAATGCTCGAGAGAAAGAGCCAGAGGTCATGCTGGCATCAAGGTTCATGGCCAGAAAGCTGCTGCTACAAAACTGCAGGATTTTTTTTTTTTTACCGATACCACCTAATCAGGAAATCCTCTCTTAAAAGAGCCATGACATTAAGCCATGCAACTATGTTTGTTTGTTTGCTTGCTTGTTGTTGCCTAGAATTCCTTTCCAAACTCTCTCAGGTTTTAAGTGGATTTTAGTCAACCACATTGGCACCAATTTTTTGGAGGAGGCTGCTAGTTAGTTCCCAGCTGCTTAGCTGTGAAATAATCAATCAGAAACTATTTAAATCACTGCTTGGCCCATTAGCTCTAGCTTCTTATTGGCTAACTCTTACATCTTAATTTAACACATCTCCATTAATCAGGAGGTCATGGCCTACCATCAAAGTTTCAGCACATCTATCTCCATCGGCGACTCCATGGCTTCTCTCTGACTCTGCCTTTTCTCTCCCATCATTTAGCTTAGTTTTCCCCACCTAGCTTTGTTCCCCTATAGCTCTGCTATAGACCCAAAGCAGTTCCATTATTTATCAATGGTAATTGCAGCATAGAGAAGAAAATCTCACATCATAAACTCACATTGTAACAACTCTCACAATAACCAATTTAGCCCTGTGAGAACTAGCCTAGTCTCTTGATAAAACCCATTCATAAAAATGTATTACTCATGATCCCCAAAACATTATAAGGGCCTCACCATTAAAAAAAAATACTTGCTTACTCACCCATCCTGTCTTGTTTTCTCACTTACCTTTAACTCTGTGACAATTAATTGGTGATCAACTCATGTAACAATACATCCAAGATAAATTCTAAATATGTTCCCACTTTCTGTATCCACCATTCAAGTTGTAGCTCAACCCACTGTTCTCTCCTGCTGAAGCTGCTGTATTGTCTAAACTCATTTTTTTACAATTAGAATCCTTTTCAATCAATTTTCCACACTGAATCCATACAAATATTTTCTAAATGGAAATCTGAATATGTCAATGTTGACAATATACATCAATAATTTCTCATTTTTATTGCAGAAATTATAATTTTTGAACGTAATTTTAAATTATTAAGTCCTTCATATTCTGTTTTCTCATTTCATATATTACTTCCTCTTCAACCAATTCCATTTTTGCAGCTCTTCAATCAGCCACACTTATTTTCTTATTTCCTTGAATGGGCTATATACTTTCTTTTATTTAGGTCTTTATGCATGCATTTTCTCTTTTCTGAATGCTTCCCACCAATACTATTGCAAAACTGGGCTAATTCATATTAATCTTTAATAGTTTACCATGAGTCACCGCCTGTATACATTCCCTTGAATCATCATGAGTAAACTGGCTCTTCTAAGTGCTCTTATGACACCAAATGTATTTTTCTATTTCATTATAATGTAATTACCTATTTATGTTTCTGTTTCCTCTGTGTAACCATTAGCATCTTGAAGGCAAGGACTGTATCTTATTTTATATCCTTATCTTTCACCAAAATACCTGATATATGGCAAGTATCTAATAATCAAATAAATTAAGTAACAATAAATTAATATGTGAATGAAATAATACCCAGTCATATTTCTACTATTTTATAGAATGGAATTATGCTGCTGATAAAACTGACCATTGTCACTAGCACTAAAACTATAGAGTCAATTGTAATCTCCAAGGAATGTAATATTTTTCATAACTTTGAGATGAAAACAATGTAGCCTTAACCTCCGGTAGCTCAAGAAGCCAGCAAGCCTCTTTGTAGAAATTATTGAAATAAGAACTTTTCTGGGATAACTCTAGGAAGGCGCCTACTCAAGAAATAAAGAGAAGAGGGCAAACACACATGATGTTCTGTTCAAGGAAATGTCAGAACATGGTGACAGGTGGGATTTGAGGAACAAAGCATACTGAAGTGCCAAAAGCTAGTCTCTATTTTTGCTTTTCTCAGCCAATAGGTCTACCTCCTTAAACTGTTAGATAGCCTATAATTTATCACTATATAGAGAAAAGGTGATACTACCTATGGCATTGTACATTCAGTTAGTATAATGACCAGTCATCAGCTGGGATAATGAAATTAATGGATCATTGGACATGAGTCAGACATTAAAATGCATGGTGATCACAAAATATCAAGTGAATGTTTTCATTTCAATGGGCTTCTACCTGAGGTCATGTATAGTTAGGATTGTAAAACATACTGAATTTGAATACTCAAAGACTTCACACTCTCACTGTTAACAGCATACATTATTAACTTAATTGACCAATACTTACTGAAATCATTTGAGATGGACATTGAGGTTTTTTTTTTTTGAATTTTGGAACTACTATGTCAAGTAAGATTATATCATATTATATCATATAAAATTTGAATTTAGACAGACAATGTTGTTGATGAAGGCTGCTTGTTAGTTCCCAGCTGCTTAGCACCAAAATAATCACACAGAAACTATATTATTTAAATTACTGCTTGGCCCATTAGTTCTAGCTTCTTATTGCCTAATTCTTACATCTTAACACATCTCCATTAATCTGTGCTTCACCACGAGGGTGTGGCCTACCAGCAAAGTTTCAACATGTCTGTCTTCGTTGGCAGCTCCATGGCTTCTCTCTAATTCCTCCTTCTTTCTCCCAGCATCTAGTTTAATTTTCCCTCCCTAACTTTATTCTCTGAACAAGCCCAAGTCACTTTCTTTATTAACCAATGGTATTCATAGCATATAGAAGGAAATCCCACATCAAAAAAAAATCAAGTAAAAACTTAGATAATAACATATATTTGAGGAAAAGAGAATGAATAAATACTATTTAAATGTTTTCTCTAGTATATAGTGAAATTTCTAACTTAGAAAGGTTCTAAGAATAAGGTAATTTATTGGTTCATTTAACAGAAAAAAAATACAGAAGTTAGGTAGGCTCCAGAATTTGTTCATAAATATCTCAATACTATGTTCAAAAATCCAAGCAGTCTTTAACATTACATCCATCTTTCAAGTTCATATTATTCTTGTACAAGATACTTCAGCAATATTCGGTGTAATTGGAGAGACATCAAAAGTCAGAGGGATAGGGGTAAAATCTTATCTGTCATCTTGTATAAAGACAAAGGGAGTTAACTTTGATATAATTGAAACTTTATTAGTTTCAGGGTCCCTCAACATATGTTTTCTTGAATGCTCTAGGAGGTGACTAACAATTTATTTGCAAGATCATATGGTTTCTGTGTCATTCTTTCTGTTTTCCTTTATGTGTATATGTGTGTGTCTCTATGCCTCTCTGCATGTCTCTCTAAATGTTTATCCATCTCTGTATCTCTGTGTTTTTATCTCTGTGTGTGTCTGTGTCTCTCTGTCTTTGTCACTCCATCTGTCTTTGTCTCTCCATGTCTGCCTTTAATTTTCTCTAGTATATATGTTTCTGTCTCTGTCTCTTGCTGTCTTTGTCTCTCTATCTCTGTATCTATCCATCGCTATGTCTGTCTTGCTGTCTGTCTGTCTCTGTCTCTGTGTCTTTTTCAGTGCACATTCCTATGCAAGCACAAAACAAGGACAGAAGAAGATGATAGCCTGTGTCTTCGTCTATCTCTGTCTGCCTTATTTCCTTTAGATAGAGTCTCCTACTAAACCTAAAACTTGCTGTATTGGCAGAACTGGATAGTTAACAAGTTTCTGTGATCTATTCAGTGACACTCTGCAATGCTGACACAAAAGTATCCAGTTTAGTCACATGAGCACTGGTGATTCAGGTAGGTCCTCATATTTTGATAGCAAGTGTTATTACCCAGTGAGTCATTTTCTGAGCATAAGATATTTTTGAAAATATGACAAAAATATTTGAACTAACTTCAGTTAAAGCAACAATCTCTTCCCAAGCCTGAAATCTTTATCCTCATAGCACCACCTGTATTGTATGGCACAGGAAATGTTACATAAATGAATAAACTTGATAGAGACAATATCTCAGTACACTATCTTATCTACAGTTAATAATATATTACATATAAAATATTGAAGAAAAATGTTTATAATATTCAGAGCTGAAGGCTTATGTGAGAATGGTTAGAAGAATATACAAAATTATATGGAACATTTTAGTCTTCATTTATATTAATCATAAAGTACCTTCATAGCTGCATAGAACTTATATTACAGCATCAATAGAAAGCTTTGGATTGTTTTATGCTCCATTTAATGAAGGAAGATTAGTCAGGTAAAAATGATTTGCTATGAGTTGATGACATTGGGAAACACAGTAAAAAACTGAGTTTACCACTACTGTGAGTCCATTCCTTAAATTTATTTATAAGTATCTTCAATTCAAATAGTAATGTATGCTCATAAAAAAGTAAAAAAAAACTTTATTTCATCATGCATGCATTATATTTGAAATTAGTTCTCCCGAATTGAAAAATCCTAAAAATCTATTGTTACTCCAGGTAAATTGAAATGATGAAAGTAATGTCCTTAAATTATCAGTGACTAAAAGTAAAATTTAAATCAACATAATGTAAAATGTTGATGTTTCATTCTATGGAAAATATTATAAAAATTATAGCCAGTGTAAAGGATGGTCAAAGAATATCAGCCAACAATTCTAGTTAAAAAAATAACAATTTGCCAGGAATTAACAGAAAATAAATTGATGATTTGCTGGACTTTTGATATCATATTTATATAACATAACTTGTATCTTAATCTATCATATTAATAAGTTGTTAGTCACAATTTTATTAACATTGACTTGTTTTATCTAGAATGGTACAACCCTCAAATAATAATAAAAAAAAACTTTGGTTTCTACTCTTACACAAAACAATCCTGAAATATACTGATGCTCCTGTATCACTCCACCCATCACTTAATTATGCATAGACACATTTGCTGAATGTGCCAAGAGAAGAGAAAGGATTCGTCTTAAATAAAATTTATGTTCATTCAATTATATGAATTTTTACACTTCCTTATAGTCATACTTCTTTAGACTATTGTCTTCCAACTATCGATACTGTACATTTAAGCCTTCTGTGATGCTTAATTTTATGTTTCTATTAGACTTAGGTAAAGAAAACCCAAATATCTCTAAAAAAACACTTTCTAAAGAAGTTTGTGAGGAAGTTTCAGGAAGATGTTAGCACTTGTGCTAGTGGGCTGAGTGAAGAACATGTATCTTTACTGAATTATGAGGTGAACATCATCCAATAAAATGAAAATAGTAGATAAATCAAACTCAATATTTTAATTCTTGAGCTTGTATGCTTGTATGCTGTGGGATAATGCAATTTGTCCTGTAAAGATTTGTCACGTGTATTGGTTTAAGAAAAAAAAAACATTGATTAGACAGTAGCCAGGCAGGAAGTATAGGCAAGGCAACCAGATTAGGAGAATTCTGGCAAGAGGAAAGCCCCAGTGTGCAGTCACAAGACAGATGCAGAGGAAGCAAGATGTGAATGTGTCACTGAATTAGATACCAACCTATATAGCTAAATATAGATGAGAATTATGGGTTAATTTATGTTTGAAGAGTTAGTTTTTTTTTTTTTTTTTTTTTTTTTTTTTGGTTTTTCGAGACAGGGTTTCTCTGTGGCTTTGGAGCCTGTCCTGGAACTAGCTCTGTAGACCAGGCTGGTCTCGAACTCACAGAGATCCGCCTGCCTCTGCCTCCCGAGTGCTGGGATTAAAGGCGTGCGCCACCACCGCCCGGCTGAAGAGTTAGTTAATAATAAGTCTGAGCTAATAGGCCAACCAGTTTATAATTAATCTAATCTTCTGTGTGTTTCTTTAGGACTGAACAGCTGTGAGATTAGGTGGGGCAAAAACTTTCATTTACACTTGTAGATGGTCAAATCATTGTTTTAAATAGTTATGATTATAAAAAAATCATAGATACATATATATGCATATATATTCATTCTTCCCATCTCTATCTCTTTTTTTTCTGTGCGTCTGATATATATATATATATATATATATATATATATATATATATATATGTAATACTACAGCTTCCTTACCTCACAATTGAACTCTCTAAACTCCCATGTTCCTCCCCTGCACTTAGATATTGTTCCTTATCCCTTGTTTCTATATATGTTCCATGCCAATATGCCACTCTCACAAATCTAAAAAACTTTTTCCAATAACTATATATACCAATACCTCTCGGTTTCTATTTTGCTGTCTCTGTTGCTCTGTCTCTCTATCCTTCCTTACCATCAAGTTATCCTCCAGTCATAGATCACATTTATATTCACATAAATGAGCTACTATTTTTTCCATCATAAAGACAAACTAAGCAACTCAGTTATGATTTCTCCTTCTAGCAATAGTCTAACTTATATTCTTCCTTTAAAAAACCCCTGAATGATTAGCTATTGATGGAGGAAGGTCATTGGCTAATAAAGGAACTGCCCTGGCCCATTTTATTGGTTAGAGGATAGGTGGGAGGAGTCAACAGAACAGAACACGGGGAGGAAGAGGAAGTGAGGTCAGAGACTCCACAGCTCTGCTCTCCGGAGCAGACGCCTCAGCAGAGACGTCATGCCCCGCTCCCGGCATGAAGCTCCGACCCAGGATGGACTAGGCTAGAATCTTCCCGGTAAGACCGGTTCTCACAAATTATTAGAAATGGGTTGATCGGGATGTGAGAATTAGCCTGTAAGTGCTAGAGCTAAAGGGCCAAGCAGTGCTTAAAAGAATACAGTGTCTGTGTAATTATTTTGGGGCATAAGCGAGCAGGCGGCCGGGGTGCTGGGAACGCAGCCCTGCCGCCCCTATTACCACAAGCTATGTTTATTGCCTTCATTTTTTCCACCTTGTTCACTCTTGTGTCCATTGTAAAACATACTTATACTTCCTACCGCCTCAAACTGCCTAAATATTTATGGCTTCAACATGATGAAATCCACTGTTTGCCCTCCATTTCGACCTCACTTGACATTTCTAAATCCTTTGACAAAGTTTATTATTCTCTTGTATACAAGCACTTTATTTGATTTGCTGAAAACCATTAATGAGGCTTTTGCTTCTTCCTTTCTATCAATTCATCTTTTTTAAAAAAAGTCATTACTTGAATGCCCATATGTAAGCACTCATTTCTTCACATTTACGTTTTCTCCAACTACAGAGAATATCACACTTATATCTTCTAGTTCTTAGATATAAAAAATGATCTATACACTTTATGACTCTCAAATTTATGCCTTCAATATATAACTATACTTTGATCCTCTATAACCAACTGCTAATTTGACATCTCTACCTTTCTTTCTTATTAGCCTGTCAAATTTAAACACCTTCAGTTGAACTCCTGACAACCAATCTTACTTCATCCAATGATCCTCCAAAACTACAGTTTATCCAGTTATCTGGCTACCTCAGTTAACATCAACTTCATTTTCCAATATCTGGAAAAATAGTCTATGTCATCCATATTTCTCTTCTGTTTATAATCCACATTCACTTTATCAGTTAATTCTATTTACAGCATTTCAAAATATGTCAAAATCTTATAGCTTATAATCATGCCAATGAGACTATAGCCAATATCCTTTATGATCATCGCTATAATGTAGCTTCTCTTCTTATTTCATCTCTATCTCCATGGTTACGTCTTCCTAATAGAATATAAGTTCCATTAGCACAAATGTTTCTATTTGTTTTGCTCACTGTTTACCACCAACCTATAGAAGAGTAGATGCTATACAGAAGGTAAAATGCAGTGAATTCATTATTCAAATTCAACATTCATCAGCTGCTAATATTATGGTATTAATAGGATGCTTCTTTGAAAAAATAATTAGCCCATTCCATCACATTCCACTATAATGAATGGAATTAGGTATCCTTATAAAAGACCATCAACCTCTAAGGGATACAGTTATTTAAAGGAGACATATTTGAAACTGAGTCAAGATCCTCATCAGACAACTGAATCCCCTGATGCTTTGTTCTAAACATCTAGCTTCCCAAAAATGAGAAACCATTTTCTATTTTTATAAATTACAAATTTTCTGACAGTTTGTTAACATATTTTATTGAGGCAGAAAGTGTGTAAAACATACCTGTTGAGCTAAAGAATGAGTTTTCTTCAGTTAAATTAAATGCCCATTATTTAACATTTGTATGAAAATAGGTCAGACATTCATTTTTTTAAAAAAATAAATTGTATGTATAGTGTAGGTGTGAATGTATGTTCTATGTGTGTATGTACATTTGTCTGTATGTGTATATTTGCATGTGTGCATGCAGAAGGATGCCAGAGGTCAATAATAGCTGTCTTCCTCTATTATTATTTTTGAAATTTATGTTACATTTCTTCTCTCAGTTTCCCTCTACCTCATTCCCTCTCTCCCTTTCTCCCCCTTCCCACATCTCCCTCCGTGTGTGTGTGTGTGTGTGTGTGTGTGTGTGTGTATGTAAAGATATCATTTGGAGGTTAGAAGACAACTTTTGAGAGCCAGTCTTCTCCTTCTGACAAGTAGGTTTACAGTATCATGAGCATGTTGTCAGTCTTAGCAGCAATTGCTCTTATCTGCTGGTCTACCTAAACATCTTCCACCTTATCTTTTGACACAGAGATTCTCACTATTCCCTTAGCTTATCCATTGGCTAAACTGGCTATCCAGCAAGCTCTGTAGATTCACCTGTTTCTAACACCACCACACATACATACCAAATTCAGGTTCTCACTCATTTTAGTGAACTGAGTGATCTCCACAGTCCAAGCATAAACATTTTAGAACAGTGTCATCAGAATCTTCCTTCTAGATATAGAGGTTAATGAGGAAGATTTAAATGCTTGAAGGCAAGATTTATACTATGTAAACAATATAACATGAAGGGCCAGGCCTGCTTGTTTGTTGGGGTTTCTGTTCTGCCCAGTACCTCACAGCCGGCAAACCCCAAAGAAAATCACACGTAGGTCTCTATAAGTTATAAAGCTGATTAGCTCGAGCCTCCCACTGGCTAACTCTCACATCTTGATTAACCCATTTTTCTGATCTATGTTAGCCATGTGTCTCAGTACCTTTTACAATGAGGCAGATCACATCCTGTTGCTTCGGTGGTCTGGGCAGGAGGTCAACTTCCTCCTTCCCTGAATTCTCCTGTTCTCATTAAATCATTTCTCCTACCTGTCTGGTTTTCCAGCCTATATTTCCTGCCTGGCCAATCAGCGTTTATTTATATCATGATTGACACTATACAGACATGCTCCCGCACTACTTCCCCCTCCTTTTTTTTTAAAAAAAAGGAAAATATCCATAGTCCATTTTTTGGGAATGTGGGCACAGTATTCTGGGCTACTTCCAGATGGTTGGGGGCACTGATAATCTTTGGGGACCTAAAGAAAATTTAGAGTTATTATCAAGTCCTGACTGAAGTATCCTGTGAGTCTTGATCATCTCAGGGAACAGTCTTGATCCTGTTCTGTATGAAGAACTCAGACATCTGGGCCATCTGTTCCTAACGGAGTCTTCTCAGGTGGTCTTCCTTGATCAAACTGTAGTTTTCTTAACTCTGAATAAATCCACAGCCTCTCATTTTCTGTGGAAACAAAGGCAAAATCTCTTCTCCAAAGTAACATACCTTTTGACTTTAATTTTGAAGCCAAGGTATTTTCAAAATACCTATCTTGAATTAATTCTGCAGCATTTATAAGCTAATATCTTTTAACAGCTGTTGTTCCTTCCTCAGCATTCAAACAATTCAAAGAGAGCATAATAACATACAGTATCAAGATTCTCTGTATATTTTCCCTCTTTATTTTAACCTCTATTTCTTTTATTTTTACTTTTAACTTTTGACTTTTTGAGACAGGTTCTCTGTATATCTTTGTCCTGGAATTCCCTCTGTAAACCAGGCTATCTTTGAACTCATGGAGATCCTTCTGTCTCTGCTTCCCAGGCTACTCTCTTTCTTTCTTTCTTTCTTTCTTTCTTTCTTTCTTTCTTTCTTTCTTTTTATTTTTTGGTTTTTCGAGACAGGGTTTTTTTGTGGCTTTGGAACCTGTCCTGGAACTAGCTCTGTAGATCAGGCTGGTCTCGAACTCACAGAAATCCACCTGGCTCTGCCTCCTGAGTGCTGGGATTAAAGGCGTGTGTCACCATCGCCTGGCTCTTTTTTTTTTTTTTTTGAGAACATTAATCTTTAGCCTGCATACATTTTTAACACATTGTAAACTATTTAGAGATTTTTTTTAAAAACTTTCAATCTCTCTTTACTGTATAACTTTCTTTTTTTTTTTTTTTTGACCACATGGGCCTTTAATTTGCTAACGAATATGGAGAAGTTTTTTTTGCCATAGCTCTATGGCATTTCAAGGTCCTTGCCAGGAAGCAAGCTGCAACAGTATATCCATCAGGACTACCTGCTTGAAAGACTCAGTGTTATCCCTGGCAGGAAGGCCCAGAAAGCCGACATTTTAAAACAGCAGGTTTTTTTTTTTTCCTGCTACGGCTGAAAACCGAAATGTTTTACTCTAGCCTTTCCCAATCTTCCTCAGGCTTTATGTGGATGCAGTTATCCACGTGGCCCCAATCTGTAGAAGGAGCTGCAGGCAGGCCTACTTTTTGTCCTGCCCGGCTCCCACATTGTTAACTTTACAACCAAAATAACAACACACAAATTGTATTCATTTAAACACTGCCTGGCCCATTAGTTTCAGCCTCTTCTTGGCTAACTCTCACATTTTGACTAACCCACTTCTAATAATCTGTGTAGCACCACGAAGTGGTAGCTTATCGGAAAGAATTCTAGTATACATCCATCTTGGGCTGGAGCTTCATTGTGTCTGCCCTGGAGAGGAGCGGCATGGCGTCTGGCTCACTTCCCTTCTTCCCAGCATTCTGTTCTGTCTACTCCACCTACCTAATTTTCTGACCTATCAGACCAAGCAGTTTTCTTTATTGATTAACCAATGAAACAACAGATTGGCAAATGACCTTCCCACATCAAAACAATCTGTCAAATCTACCCTATCGGACAAGGTGAGATGAAAGTAAGGAAGATGCTTCCAATAATGTGCTGAGGTAAAGAGGTCTTTAAGACGATATCTTTCATCAGATATCTAGAATAAAAGGGGGGCAACAAGATCTCAGGAAAGCTTTCCCAAGCAGTTGGTAGAGTTGTACAAAGGTCTTAAAACAGGTAGGACTTTTGTCGGGGGTGGGGCACTGTTTTAAGTGCTGAATAAAAGGCAGTTTGGCCAGAGTAGAAAATAAAATGTATGAGTTAGACACGATGAATTTGAACACTGAAGATAGACCATCTTCAAGTTTGGTATACGAAGTTCATCTGTGTGAAAACATATAAGTGTGAAAACATATAAAACAGCCATTGACATGTGGAATGAAATGATTTATTCTTTGCTTTTTCTTTTTTGGTTCTTGTTTTCCTTCAGAACTTTTCTCTCCTTTTTTTAAAATTTTGATTCTGTATTTTTTATTGAGTTTTATGAGCTCTACATTTTTCTCTGCTCCCCTCCCTGCCTCTCCCCTCCACTTCAACCCTCCGCCAAAGTTACCATGCTCCAAATTTACTCAGGAAATCATGTCTTAAACATTGGTTTTTGCTTCTAGTTGGAAAATTGTTTATAGAGGTGTCAAATAAGATATCAGAAGATCTATCTTGTTAGAAATGATGTCAATCTACACTCTCTGGAATTAGACTTTAGTCCTTTGCACATTGAAAAGGAATGCTTATGACAATTCTCTTTAAGTCATAAAGTCTCTCAATGTATCCTCAAAAAGCAAATGGTCATAATAATCCCTCATACTTTGACTTAAGTTCAGTGTTTTTGACTTCCAGATATATTATGAAACATTCAATCATATTCCTGAAGATAATTTCTAAGTTTCCAATTTTAATAACCTTTCTTTATCATTGGAACTACTAATTTTGGTGTTCTTTAAAGGTGAGGGATAAATTATTGATGAAAACACATTCATATCAGAAAATTTCTGAAAAGATACTAAAAGTACCAACTCACCAACAACTTGTGATATATATTCCAATTACAAAACAACATATTACTAATTGAGATATTTTATGTTTTGTGGCTATATATATATATATATATATATATATATATCATCTATCTATCTACATATATCATTTCTCTTTTTCATCATGGGATGGGAACATTGCATGACCTTCAGTATAACTTATCAATTTGTACACCAGAATAAACTCATGATTAAATCATAATTTATGAGATTTTATGAGATTTTTGTTTGTTTGTTTTCACAAAAAAGATATGGTGCAATTTTATCCTTCAGTAATTCCAAGAATGTTAACTTATTTGTGTAGAGAGTCACATAAATGTACTTAGTGGCAAAATGATATCATACCTGCATGGGTAGAGCATACTCTAACATGATCAGTGTTTTTATGAAAAGATGTACTTTCAGACATAGGCACAGAGATGAAAGTACAAAATGGCATGTAACAATAGAAACATAGAGTGAATGAAATAAAGCTACTCTTATACAAAGGAACGCCAATTTTTGGTGCTAACCATGGAAAGCCAGGAAGAGGTGAGGAAGGATCCTTCCCTAAAATCTTCAAAGGAAGCATAACCACTCCTACAGTATTACTTTGGATTTTGGTTTTCACAACTTTACTAGAATCAATTTATATTATTTTAAACCACAAAGTTTTGGTAACTTTTTGTAACAGTCATGGGGAATTAATATAGTTTATATATCATTTTAAGTGAGCAAAATACTAATAAAGAATGACAAAGGGACATGCTATACATTTAGGAAACAAATGACTTGGTTTAAATCTGGTTTGTTGCTAATATAAATTGATGTAGGACTTAAACTCTTTATTTAAAAATAGGAATAAGTCCTGGCTAGTGTAAGTTAGAAAACCTTACCTGAGGTGAGACCAATGCCATTTAAAAAATCTATAAAATCAATCCAGACATGATATAGTATAATTACAATTGGAACCACTCATCCATATAATTTAACTACATATCTTTGTAATATCAGTGAAGTTGGCTTGTTAAAAATGACATTTAAAATAATAACCCTAAAAATGATAGAATTTAGGTTCACTATAAAAGAAAGAAGTCCCACTGTTCTGATTAACATGAAGGAAAAATAGTTAATTGGTCCCAAGTGTGCATGCATGTCTATCTGCTGAAACATTTCCTGGTATTGTTCTTTTATTAATAATTTAGGATGTGAAAAACTGAGCCTGTCTAGTTTTTTTTTTTCCAAAATACCTGAGATAATTCGTTCAGCCCTTTGGCATTGTTATTCAACAGTGAATTATAACTCTATATAAGAGAGCCTCTTTTATCATTTTAGGCAATACTCTCACAAAGATCTTTGATTTTTCCGTATTAGCCACTTTTACTATTGAGGAATCATATAAAAAACTCCCACTTGTATAAGGTTTTGATTCAAAGAATATAACACAAAGTGTTATATTCATAGACTATATAGAAAAGTGAGCATAATTAGTTAAAAGGAACCATTAGATACTCTTAAACTGAAAAATTCAATCATTTTATTAAATAAGAAAAAGCAAAGAATTAGTATATTTTCATCTTCAATCTTCTTTGAATCAGCCATCCTATTCATTACATACAAACTTACAAAAGAGATAGGGGAAACCTCTTTAATGTAGGGAGCAGAAGTATGTAATAACTGCATCAGTACTACTAAGAACAGTCATATCTTTAAGAACAAACCTCTCAAGACTTTCTTGTTTTTGTTCATTTCAAACTTACTTATTTGTGTGAATGTGTGTACATGTACATGCCATGACAAGAGTGTAAACATCAGAGAACAGCATATGGGAGCCAGTTCTTTCCTTCTGCCATGTAAGTCCTAAGGATCAAACTTATGTTTAAGTCTTGGCAGCAAGTGCCTTTACCCACTGAGCCATTTCTCTGGCCTCTTCCCAGAAGTTTATCAACATAATGTGTCCTATATCCTAAAAGGTGATGACTACAACCAACATCACACATAATGTTGTGTGTTCAAGACTATTCAACATTTAAGTAACTAAAATAAACAGAAGAGTCCTGTACACATAGAGTAAGCATCAAATATGGTGTTGCAGATAATACCAGGAGTCGAGTCTCATAAAAAAACTCCCTGATCCTCTGACTCATACAATCTTTTTACCACCTATTTATTCTGTAGTGTTTCTTAAGACTTAGGTACAAGAATGTTTTATAGATTTATCCACTGGAACGGGGCTACACTACTCTATATTTTGTTTGGTTGTGATTTTCTGTAATGGTTTCCATTTGTCACAAAGAGAAGTTTCCTTGATGAGGGTTGAAGTCTATACTTATCTCAAATTATATATTGATTATAAGTTAATTAAATACATTCTATAAGAACACATAATTAGGATGTATTTAGGAATTGTGATTGTGCTTGTCTAATAAAGTGGCAGTTGTAGGTAAGTTCTCCTTCAAGATCCATGACTTCAGTAACCATTTGTATTGAGCTATGTTTCTAGGACCAGTTGAGTCTCACTAATATGACTGTACAAATCTGAGCTGAACAAGGATGATACCAATAGATACACAAAAGTGTATGGTAAAGCCCATAAGACCTCTACTCTAAACAAAAATATAAGCAACTGGAGAAATATGGGAGAGGAAGAAGTAGGCTTCATCAGAACATACCAATTGATGCCAAAGGTCATCCCTAAAAACATAGATGCAAGCAACATTATATGAACTTAACAGGCTGTATGTAAGAATATATATATATATATATATATATATATATATATATATATATATATGCATGTAATAATAATTAGTACAAAAAGAGGTCATGAATTTGAAGGAAAGGGGGAAGGGGTACATGGGAGGACTTTTAGTGAAGAAAGGGAGGCGAGAAATGCTATAACTATAAAATAATCTCAAAAGAAAAAGAAGAAAACAGTACTGCTATCTTATGTATTTTAAAAATCACAATCATTTTTCTGGCTTACATTTCATGAAACAATAATAACATCAATAGTTACTATAATAATGAAAATGACGTTGATGAAAATAATAAGTGAGGATCTGATTCATGATTAATTCCTTGAGTTTTATATGCCATCTTGAATGGATCATGAAGTAGTTAGACTTAACAGATTTCTGTATATATCTATGAATGTGTTCCTGGATGAGATTTGCATTTGAAGAAGGAGGCCCACTAAAACAATGTCTCTCCTAAATGGGAATTGACATTATCCAATCCATGGAGTGTTTGAACAAAACATGGTGAGAAGAGTATTTTGGTTCTTTTATTCTGCCTCATCAGTTAGGCTAGAACATGTCATCTGTTGCCTTTAGTTCAGAATTCATGCCATCAGCCTCCCTAGTTCTGAAGCCTAGGTACTCATGATAGAATAACACCATAGCTAATTGTGGGTTTGTAGCCAGCAAAAATATAAATTGTGGTCCTTTTTAGTGTCTCCATAATCATCTGAACCAATTCCTTATTATGAATCAGTACTGGTTATTTTTCTGAATAATCCTAACACAGCCTATTGTGCTACAGAAACTTATACTAGATGTTTCATGAATTCTTTAGAATTAACACTCAAAATATCACTGAGACTCAAAAGCACAATGTGACTTGACCAGCATGACAGAAGCCAGGATTCCAGATATGGTCTGAGTAAGTCCTCAATCCTTTGGACTTCTAACCAGACAATGTCTGGGTCAGATTTTCACTTTTTACAAACACTGTATTGGTGTAGGAGGGACTTCTTTCTATGCGTTGCTTTCATTGGTTGAATAAAGAAAACTGCCTTGGTCTTTTGATAGGGCAGCCCTTAGATGGGCATGGTAAACAGAATAGAATTCTGGGAGGAAGAAAGCAGTGTGGCAGATGCAATGGCTCTCCTCTCCAAGATGGACACTGGTTAGACTCATGCCGGTAAGCCACAGTCAATTGGCGATACACATTAATGGAGATGGGTTAAACTAATATGTGAGAGTTAGCCAATAATGGGCTAGAGATAATGGGCCAGGCAGTGTTTAATTAATACAATTTCTGTGTGATTATTTTGGGGGTTAATCTAACCAGGTGCCAGGAATGCAGCCCACTTCTCCTTACAACAGTGGCACTCCGATGTGGTAACTAACTCCATATAAAACCTAAGAGGGCTTAAAAAAGGAATTTTAGACACAAATATAGAGTTTAACACAGCTTTTTGTTGTTTGGTAGGGCGTGCTGTAGAGAGATTTCGTGATTCAGCAATAGCAATAGAAAAAAAGCCATGCCATTTTAAAATGCGGCTTTCTGGGCTGTTGCCACCAGTGCAAACTCTGGCTTTAAAGCATTTTAATGGCTTTTGTGGGACCGGATGTTTGTGTGCCTGCTCAGGATCAGGAAGAAAGTACTCTGAGACCATGCCTATGGCTCAACGTGGAGCCAACATCCAGAGCAGCTCCACCATGCTAGCAGTGCAGTGCACAACAGCTCAGAGACACAAGTGGCTCTGCCATGTTGGACTGGGCAGAGAAACCCAGCATTACCTGTTTTTGACCTAGGAGTGTCACAGCTTAGATTATTAAGTGTTTAGTGATTTAAAAGCACAAAGCAAAAATGTTCCTGGACACTAAAGAAGTACAGATGATGCAATAGGACAGATTCAGACATACAAGCCTGTAAATGGGTCATAGTGTTAGACATATGTAGGCTTGGTGTTGAAGGAGCTGTGAGTCACTTCCTGCCACCCAGCTCCCGGCCGCCTGGCTAGCTTATGCCCCAAAATAACAACACAAAAATTGTATTCATTTAAACACTGTCTGGCCCATTACTTTCAGACTCTTAACCCATTTCTAATAATCTGTGTAGCACCGAGGTGCGCTTACCAGGAAGATTCTAGCCTACGTCCATCCTGGGTCGGAGCTTCATCGTGTCTGCCTGGGAGAGGATAATGCATCTGAGCTCACTTCCTCTTCCTCCCAGCATTCTGTTCTGTTTACTCCACCCACCTATGTTCTAACCAATGTGGCCAAGCAGTTTCTTTATTAATTAACCAATGACCTTCCCACATCAGCTTGGGAGAGAGAAGAAAGAGAATATAAAGAATAAAGTTAATGCCTTAAAAAAGGGTAAAGTCTTTAAAGAGACAGAGTGCAGATAGTTATAGATTAAAAGGAATAAAGAAAAATAGCCACATAAAAATGGAAAATTCACAAAGAGCCTGGATTCTGTATATTGTATATTCTTTGAATTTTTTTGACTGTGAAGGAGCTAAATACAGAGAGGCATTTCATTATGTGGTCTGCTAAGCTAATCCAACATGTATATTATAAAGCTATCTTGACTTCAGAATTTAGATCTAAGGATATGATGCTTTGGAAAAGAGGTTCTTTTTTTTGTTTTCACAGAGGATGAGACCCTGTGGATTGCTTCTATTCCAATATAGTATTATAGACCACACCCTCCTGAAAGGTTGCCATGAACACCCTCAAAAACATACTTTGCTCAACTGCCAACTGAGATAAACCTAGCATACAGGATATACCATAGAAGACGTGATTAACAGCACTCCCATACAACAGAAAGCAGTTTAGAGAGAAATAATTGTGCCCATATTCCCAAATATTGTTTTTAAATGTTTTTTTTACATTTAAAGGGGGATATGATATAGATATGAATAATTTACATTGGTATAAATTTTGCTTTGTTGACATAAAATTAAGGTCGATTTTGTTATATGTATATGTATTTCTGATCTTGATTAAGGTATTGTGATTTTGTAGTTCATTTAAAAATGTAATGTATAATTGAGAAATACAGGTTAATAGATAATCATCAATAATAGTCAAGCTTGTCGTCATGCTAGTTAGATTTTCTAGATATATAGAGATATATTTCAGTTAAATAGGCATTCTTCATATCTTTCAAAGACTACAGAATATAGCATTTAATGTTTTAATAACTTACGGTTTTTCATGACAATGAGACATGTCTGCTCCTGGCAGCACCAATCTACTTCAAGAGGAAGATGGGCATCAAAGAGGCTCATTATGAAATTTGATAGCCATTTGGGCAAGAAACTGCTCTTATCTGAACTGTTGCATAAAATGGACATAGAGAACCTGATGTAGGAGGATCTTCTATCTATTTGTTACTTTTATTGGTTAATTAATAAAGAAAACTGCTTGGTCTGATAGGTCAGAACATAGTTAGGTGGGGAAGACAGAACAGAATTGTGGGAAGAAGAAAGCAGAGTCACGCAGATGCTATGTAGCTCCGGCCTGAGATGGATGTGGGTTAGAATCTTTCTGGTAAGCCAGGACCCTGTGGTGGTGATACACATATTATTAGATATAGGTTAAAGCAAGATGTGAGAGTTAGGCAAGAAGAGGCTAGATATAATGGGCCAGGCAGTGTTTAAACAAATACAATTTGTGTGTTGTTATTTCAGGGCATTAGCTAGCCAGGAAGCCAGGATCTGGGCAGGAACACAGCCCACCACTCTTATTACAACAAGAACCCACAGAGAGAGGACTGCTAAACTTGCCAAAAGGTGAGATGATCCTTTGGGGTTCCTGTTTCATAAAAGAATTTGCAAGACATTCTGTAGTACACAGAAAAAGGTGACTGAACTGTCTTTGAATTTTCCTACTTCATGGAAATGTCTGCTGGATACTATAGGCCTGAAGGCCAAAGATGGATGCCACAATGGTACAAAAAAAAAAAAAAAAAAACTTTGGGTGACTGCCCAGGCAGCGAGATGTCTCTGTCATTTTTAGAGTTTTGGAAGTTGCTTACTTCTTGTTTACTTGGTAATATTATATCCTTCTGGATTTTTTGATGGAGTTGAAGAATGGATAGTTACAGTTTTCCTTAGTTATGATAAAAGATAAAATAGATATAAATATTGTGACCATAATTCTTGCTTGATAACTGTTTTGTTATATGTAATTTTACTATGTTAAAGTGAAAACCTTACTTTTTTGTTTAAACAGAAAGGGGGGAAATTGTGTTGGAGGATCTTCTTTCTATGTGTTGCTTTCATTGGTTGAATAAAGAAAACTGCCTTGGCCTTTTGTTAGGGCAGCTCTTAGATGGGCATGGTAAACAGAACAGAATTCTGGGAGGAAGAAAACAGTGTGGCAGAAGTAATGGCTCTCCTCTCCGAGACAGACGCTGGTTAGACTCATGCTGGTAAGTCACAGTCAAGTGGCGATACACATTAATGGAGATGGGTTAAACTATTATGTGAGAGTTAGCCAATAAGGGACTAGAGATAATCAAGCTGTGTTTAATTAATACAATTTCCATGTGGTTATTTTGGGGGTTAATCTAACTGAGTGCTGGGAATGTAGCTCACTTCTCCTTACAACACTGTATAATGGGAAATAGCATAAGCTGTGTGCTCAATATTCTCAATGAGGGATTAAGTAGTCATCATAAAGTCACATATATAGTAACTGATTCCTTGTGCTATGGGTTTTAATGGTCTGGCCTGAAGTCCATATTAACTACTAAATTATGTAGAAAATATTGACAATCCTTCACAGTAAGTAAAATATATGATATGATATATATATATATATATATATATATATATATATATATATATATATATATAATGTCATGTAGGGATGCAGAAACTAGCATAGAGAAATCTACTCTTGAAGCTGAGGGGATGAACCTTCTGAAGGTCAATTTTCCAGGTAGAACTAGATAAAGGAATAAAAGTTTTCAATTCAAATGTTACAATAAGTGCCTAGGCTGTATAGCTCAAATATGTTATAATACTATCAATAGTTTGTCGTGTTGCAATGTGGATCTGCATGTGTTAGTAAGTAACAAAAGATGCTAAAAGAAAGAGATGATAGACCAAACTAAGTCATAGGAGACTATGTCTTACAAAATAATATACAAGCAGTGGGAAACAACCTAATTAGTCATTAAGCCAAGTAAAGAAAACAGAGAGTACAATGGCCAAAATCATATCCTTTGAGTCAGAAGGCAATTTTGATCCCTCTGTTGTCTTCATAAATTCACTATATTTCTTAAGCTATTTGTCCTGCAGTATCTTCTTCTATAAATAGAAATGATAGCTTTTATATTTTGCAATAGTTGCAAGAATTAAATTTGTTCAAAGAAAACATTGTCATTCACATAAGAAATAGTAAATAAGTAGCCATGATTATCATGACTAATGAAATGAACTCCTTAAGACTGCCCATTGTTTAGGTCTAAAATAAAATCATGAAATATTGGCAATTTTGTATGTCAACCGAATAAAAATTAACATATGACAAAGTTATAGTCTTCTTGTATAGTTCTACAATACCAAAAGAAAAAGAAAATGAACAGTAAATAATAAACAGTACAGGAAACATTTTAAATGACCAACAAACACATACATGGAGTTCTATCTTAGAACAAAATTAAGTGAAATAGTAATAAAATTGTGTTTTCTCCTAACACTGGCAATGGCTTCTGACAACATATCAAGTTTTTTTTACGAAGCTATGTTGTTTCATGTACACTTATAGCTTATTGGTTATTTAATGAAATAATTCATATATGTGGGTTTCCAGCCTCTGGGATACTTCAGTTTGGAAAAATCCTAGCTACAGAGGCCAAAAGATGTAGTTTTTTTTCTTCCAAATTTATGTTAAAATGATGGAAACAACTCCTAAATGTTGATCTATGACCTTCCATTCATGCTGTGGCACACACATAACCACCCTTCTTTGCCTTTATCTCTCTCTGTCCCTCTGCCTCTTTCTCTCCCTCTCTATTTTCCTCTCCCTCTCCATCTCCCTCCACCCCCTCTTTCTTACACACACACACACACACACACACACACTTCATACTGGTTTACACATACCCAAAATAACTCCACCAAAAAAAAATCATGGACTTTAAGAACAGAGGTTACTAGATTCAACTCTGAATTGTAATAGAAAGTTGGATATGAATAAATTTGAACAGAAAACTGTATTTCTCTTCATCTTGGTTATTGTAATTCCTATGTTTAATATGATTTTGATAATAGTCTCTACTTCATAGTAGAGATTAAACAAGTTACTCTGCACAAAGAAGTGAGAATGAAGCATTTTTCCATAAAAGATTCATTTAAGAGATTTTTGTGTTTTGATTTGCATTATTTTAGCATTTGTGGTGGGAAGATTTTAGTCAGTCCCCAAAGTCCTAAGATTAGAAGATGTTCAATCTATTATATATGGAGGGTCCTGGCTTGTTTGTTTGGGTTTCTGTCTTGCCCAGTACTCCAGAACTGTTTAGCCCCAAATAAAATCACACATAGGTCTCCATAAATTATAAGCTGATTGGCCCATTAGCTCTAGCCTCTCGCTGGCTAACTCTCACATCTTGATTAAACCATTTTTCTGATCTATGTTAGCAATTTGGCTCAGTAACTTTATCAGTGAGGAAGATCACATCCTGCTGCTTCGGTGATCTGGGCGGGAGTGGGAGGAATCAACTTCCTCCTTCCCAGAATTCTAATGTACTCATTACATCATTTCAATTTCCTGTCTGATTTTCCCACCTATATTTCCTACCTGGCCAATCAGCGTTTATTTATAACATGATTAACAGAATACAGACAATCCTCCTGCACCAATCTATGTTAACAAAAATTCCATTTTCAACAGGAAATATTGAAATATTCTATGTGGGATTTCATTTTTATCATAATTTTCATTCAGGCTCCTTCTGTCTTATTAGAATTTCATAACATCCTAATTACAGTGCTTACTCCTGTCCTCAATATGTTTTCTATACTATTATCTAAACTGCCTTTCTATTTTTAACAATAAAAATTAATTAATTTATTTATTTTGCTTTTTTTTAAACTAAGAAAACATTTTTTTATTGAGAAAAGGAAAAAAATGTTTCCACCTCCTCCCATTTCTCTCCCCCTCCTCCCACCCTTCTCCCCCTCCCCCCACACCTCTCCTCCTCCCTCTCCAGTCCAAAGAGCAGTCAGGGTTCCCTGCCCTGTGGAAAGAATAAGGTCCTCCCCCCTCCGTCCATGTCTGAGAAGGTGAACATCCAAACTGGCTAGGCTCCCACAAAGCCAGAACATTAAGTAGGATCAAAACCCCGTGCCATTGTCCTTGGCTTCTCATCAGCCCTCATTGTTCGCCATGTTCAGAGAGTCTGCTTTTATCCCATTCTTTTTCAGTCATAGACCAGCTGGCCTTGGTGAGCTCCCAATAGATCAGCCCCACTGTCTCAGTGGGTGGGTGCACCCCTCATGGTCCTGACTTCCTTGCTCATATTCTCCCTCCTTCCGCTCCTCATTGGGACCTTGGGAGCTAAGTCTGGTGCTCCAGTGTGGGTCTCTGTCTCTATCTCAATCCATCACCAGATGAAGGTTCTATGGTGATATGCAAGATATTCGTCAGTATTGCTATAGGATAGGGTCATTTCAGGTTGCCTCTCCTCAGATGCCCAAGGAACTAACTGGGGACATCGCCTTGGGCTCTTGGGAGATACTCTAGGTTCAAGTCTCTTGCCAGCCCTAAGGTGGCTCCCTTAACTAAGAATTTTGCTTCCGTGCTACCCTATCCAGCCTTCCATTAACCCAATCATCCTGTATCCCCAAGTTCCCCCATCCTTCCCTTCTCACTTTTCTCTCTCCATCTCCCCTTACCAGCAATCCACCCCACCCCAAATTCCCACTTTTCTCCCTGGCAATTTTGTCTACTTCCCATAGGCAAGAGGATAACTATATGTTTTTCCTAGGGTTCCCCTTCTTATTTAGCTTCTTTTGGTTCACCAATTGTAGACTCAGTGACCCTTTTTTATGGTTAGAAATTAATTGTGAGTGAGTACATCCCATGTTCATCTTTTTGGGTCTGGGTAATCTCTCTCAGGATAGTGTTTTCTATTTCCATCCATTTGCATGCAAAATTCGAGAAGTCATTTTTTTTTTTTTTACCGCAGCATAGTACTCTAATGTGTATATATTCCACACTTTCTTCATCTATTCTTCCATTGAAGGACATCTAGGTTGTTTCCAGGATCTGGCTATTACAAATAATACTGCTATGAACATAGTTGAACAAATGCTTTTGTCATATGATCGGGCATCTCTTGGGTATATTCCCAAGAGTGGTATGGCTGGGTCCAGGGTTAGGTTGATCCCGAATTTCCTGAGAAACTGAAACACTGATTTCCAAAGTGGTTGCTCAAGATTGCATTAACCAGCAATGGATGAGGGTACCCCTTCCTCCACAGCCTCTCCAGCAAAGGCTATAACTGGTGTTATTGATTTTAGCCATTCTGACACGTGGAAGATGATATCTAAAAGTTCTTTTGATATACATTTCCCTGATTGCTAAGGAGGTTGAGCATGACCTAAAGTGTCTTTTAGCCATTTGAACTTCTTCTGTTGAGAATTCTCTGTTCAGTTCAGTGCCCCATTTTTTAATTGTGTTAGTTAGCATTTTAAAGTCTAGTTTCTCGAGTTTTTTATATATTTTGAAGATTAGACCTTTGTCTGTTGCGAGGTTGGTGAAGATCTTCTCCCAGTCAGTAGGTTGCCTTTTTTCTGAGTGACAGTGTTCTTTGCTTTACAGAAACTTCTCAGTTTTAGTAGGTCCCATTTATTCAATGTTGCCCTTAATGTCTGTGCTGCTTGGGTTATACATAGGAAGCAATGTCCTGTGCCCATCTGTTGTAGGGTACTTCCCACTTTCTCTTCTATCAGGTTCAGTATTTTCGGACTGATATTGAGGTCTTTAATCCATTTGGACTTGAGTTTTGAGCATGGTGATAGATATGGGTCTATTTTCAATCTTCTACAAGTTGACATCCAGTTGTGCCAGCACCATTTGTTAAAGATACTATCTTTCTTCCATTGTATACTTTTAGCTCCTTCATCGAAAATAAGGTGTTAATAGGTTTGTGGGTTAAAATCCGGGTCTTCTATACGATTCCATTGGTCGACTTCTCTGTTTTTATGCCAGTACCACACTGTTTTCATTACTGTAGCTCTGTAATAGAGTTTGAAGTCAGGGATGGTAATGCCTCCAGAAGATCCTTTATTTTATAGGATTGTTTGGTGTATCCTGTTTTTTTTTTTTTGTTTTGTTTTTCCATATAAAGTTGATTATTGTCCTCTCAAGTTCTGTGAAGAATTTTGATGGGATCTTGATGGGATTGCATTGAATCTATAAATTGCCTTTGGTAGAATTGCCATTTTTACTATGTTGATCCTCCCAATCCAAGAGCAAGGGAGGTCCTTCCATTTTTTGGTATCCTCTTCAATTTCTTTCTTCAATACCTTAAAGTTCTTGTGGAATAGATCTTTTACTTCCTTGGTTAGAGTTACCCCAAGATATTTTATGCTGTTTGTGGCTATCGTGAAATGTGAAGCTTCTCTGATTTCCCTCTCTGCTTCCATATCCTTTGTGTATAAGAGGGCGACTGATTGTTTGGAGTTGATCTTGTATCCTGCCATATTACTAAAGGTGTTTATCAGCTGTAAAAGTTCTTTGGTAGAGTTTTGGGGGTCGCTTATGTACACTATCATATCTTCTGCAAATAACGAAAGTTTAACTTCTTCCTTTCCAATTCGAATTCCTTTGATCCCCTTATGTTGTCCTATTGCTATAGATAGAACTTCAAGCACTATATTGAAGAGGAATGGTGAGAGTGGACAGCCTTGTCGTGTTCCTGAGTTTAGTGGGATGGCTTTGAGTTTCTCTCCATTTAATTTGATGTTAGCTATCTGCTTGCTGTATATTGCTTTTATTATATTTAGGTATGACCCTTATATCCCTAATCTCTCCAATACTTTTATCATAAAGGTATGGTAGATTTTGTCAAATGCTTTTTCAGTATCTAATGAAATGATCATACGTTTTTTTTCTTTCAGTTTTTTTATATGATGGATTACATTGATTGATTTTCATATGTTGAACCAGCCCTGCATCTCTGGGATGAAGCCTACTTGATCATAATGGATAATTTTCCTAATGTGTTCTTGGATATGGTTTGCAGGAATTTTGTTGAGGATTTTTGCGTCGATATTCATGAGTGAGATTGGCCTGTAATTCTCTTTCTTGGTTGAGTCTTTGTGCGGTTTTGGTATCAAAGTGACTGTAGCTGCATAGAAGGAATTTGGCAATGACTCTTCTGTTTCTATTTTGTGAAATACATTAAGGAGTATAGGTATTAGATCTTCTTGGAAGTTCTGGTTGAATTCCGCATTGAAACCATCTGGTCCTGGGCTGTTTTTGGTAGGGAGGTTTTTGATAACAACTTCTAATTCTTCGTGACTAACAGATCTATTTAGGTCGTTCACCTGGTCCTGGTTTAACTTTGGTATATGGTATTTATCTTAAAAAGTGTCCATTTCATTTACATTTTCCAGTTTTGTGTCATACAGGCTTTTGTAGGAAAATCTAATGATTCTCTGAATTTCCTCTGTGTCTGTGGTTATATCCCCCTTTTCATTACTGATCTTATTTATTTGCATATTCTCTCTCTGCCGTTTGATTAGTTTGTATAGGTGTTTATCAATCTTTTTGATTTCCTCTAGGAACCAGCTTTTTGTTTCATTTATTCTTTGGATTGTTTTCTGTGTTTCTATTTTGTTGATTTCAGCCCTCAGTTTGATTATTTCCAGTCTCCTACTCCTCCTAGGTGAGTCTGCTTCTTTTTTTTCTAGAGCTTTAAGGTGGGCTGTTAAGTCTCCAATGTGTGCTTTTTCTGTTTCCTTTAAGTGGGCACTTAGTGCTATGAACTTTCCTATCAGGACTGCTTTCATGTTGTTCCATAAGTTTGAGTATGTTGTTTCTTTATGTTCATTGAATTCAAGGAAGACTTCAATTTCTTTCTTTATTTCTTTCTTAATCCAGGTATGGTTCAGTAGTTGACTGTTCAGTTTCCATGAGTTTGTAAGCTTTCTGGGGTAGCATTGTTGTTGAATTCTTACTTTAATCCATGGTGATCTGATAAGATAAAGGAGGTTATGAAAATTTTTTAAACTGTGGAATTTTGCTTTGTTACCCAGCATGTAGTCAATTTTCGAGAAGGTTCCATGAGCTGCAGAGAAGAAAGTATATTCTTTCCTATTTGGGTGGAATGTTCTATGGATGTCTGTTAAGTCCAATTGATTCATTAACTCCATTAATTCTCTTATTTCTCTGATAGGTTTCTGTCTGATTGACCTGTCCATTGGTGAGAGAGGAGTGTTGAAGTCTCCTACTATTAGTGTCTGCAATTTGATGGAAGCCTTGACTTTTAGTAATGTTTCTTTTACGTACGTGGGTGCTTTTATATTAGGGGCATAGATATTCAGGATTGAGCCTACATCCTGATGAATTGTTTCTGTTATGAGTATAAAATGTCCCTCTTCATCTCTTCTGATTGATTTGAGTTTGACGTCAACTTTGTTTGAAATTAGTATGGCCACACCTGCTTGTTTCTTAGGTCCATTTGCTCCATAAACCTTTTCCCATCCTTTTACTCTGAGTAGGTGCCTGTCTGTGTGGTTAAGGTGTCTTTCTTGTTAACAGCAGAATGTTGGATCCTGTTTTCATATCCAATCTCTTAGCCTGTGCCTTTTTATAGGTGAGTTGAGCCCATTGACATTAAGTGATATTAATGACCAGTGGTTGCTAATTTCGGTCACTTTTTTAGTAGTAGTATTTGTGTGTTTCCTTTCTTTGAGTTGTGCTGGTGAAGGGTCTCTAGATGTTTGAGTTTTTGCGGTTATTGTTGGACTCCTTGGTTTATGATTTTCCTTCTATTACTTTCTGTAAAGTTGGATTTGTGGCTATGTATTGTTTAAATTTGTTTTTATCCTGGAAAATTTTGTTTTCTCCATTTATAGTGAATCAAAGCTTGTCTGGGTATAGTAGTCTGGGCTTGCATTCCATGGTCTCTTAGTTTCTGCTGTACATCTATCTAGGACCTTCTGGCTTTCATTATTTCCATAGAGAAATCAGGTGTAAGTCTGATAGGTTTACCTTTATAAGTAACTTGGTCTTTTTCCTTTGCAGCTCTTAATATTCTTTCTTTTTTCTGTATGTTTTGTGTTTTGATTATTATATGGCGAGAAGATTTTTTTTTTGGTCCAGTCTATTCAGTGTTCTGTATGCTTCTTGAACCTTCAAAGGAATATCCTTCTTTAGGTTGGGAAAGTTTTCTTCTATAATCTTATTAAATATATTTTCTGGACCGTTGATCTGTACTTCTTCTCCTTCTTCTATCACAATTATTCTTAGGTTTGGTCTTTTTATTGTGTCCCAGATTTCCTGAATGTTTTGTGATGAGAATTTGTTGGCTTTGCTGTTTTCTTTGATCAGTGTGTTTATTTTCTCTATGGTATCTTCAGTGTCTGAAATTCTTTCTTCTATCTCTTGTAATCTGTTGTTAGTACTTGTCTCTGTATTTCCTGTTCGTTTACCCAGATTTTCCATCTCCACCCTTCCCTCGGTTTGTGTTTTCTTCCTCTGTACCGTTGGGGCATCTATCTTCAGCCTTCAGGCCCATGGTATCCAGCAGACATTTCTATAAAGCAGGAAAATTCAAAGTCAGTTCAGTCACTATCTGTTGTGTCCTGCAGAATGTCTCACAGACTCTTTCATGAATCAGGAACCCCAAAAGATCACCTCACCTTAGGCAAGTTCAGTAGTCCTCTCTCTGCGGGTTCTCTGTGTCCAGTTTATGCAATAGTCCAGGCTAGAGCAGTTTCTTGCCCAAATGGCTATCAAACTCCATAGGGTGCCTCTTCGATGCCCATCTTCCTCTTGAAGTAGATTGGTGCTGCCAGGAGCAGAGTGTCTCATTGTCATGAAAAGTCCTAAGTTATTAAAACATTTAAAATGCCATATTCTATAATCTTTGAAAAATATGAAGAATGCCTATCTAAAATATATCTACGCACATCTAGAAAATATTAACTAACATGACTACAAACTTGACTATTATTTATGATTATCCATCAGCAACCTATATTTCCAAATTATTCATTACATTTTAATAATGAACTACACTATAACAATATCTTAATCAATATCAGAAATACATATACATATAACAAAATTGATCATAAATCTCTATCAATAAAGCAAAATCTATACTAATGCAAATTATTCATACCTATATCATATCACCCTTTAAATGTAAAAGAACATTTATAAGCATTTTTTTGGGAATATGGGCACAGTTATTTCTCTCCAAACTGCTTCCTGCTGAATGGCGGCATTGTTAATTAGGTCTTTCATGGTATTACCTGTGTGCTAGTTTCATCTCAGTTGGCAGTTGAGCAAAGCAATTTTCTGAAGGTGTTCACACCAACTCTTCAGGAGGGCGTGGTCCATCATACCAAATCGGAATAGAATAAATGAACAGGGTCTCATCCTCTGTGAAAACAAAATAAGAAACTCCTTTCCAAAGCATCATTTCCTTAGATCCAAATTTCAAAGTCAAGGTATCAAAATATCTATGTTGGATTAGTTCAGAAGCATTTTTAAATAAATATCTTTTAGCATCTGTTGCTCCTTCCTCAGCATTTAAATAATTTAAAGAGAGCATAATAGCATACAGTATCAAAATTCTCTGTGTATTTTCCATCTTTGTGCAGCTTTGTTTTAACCTCTATTTTGTTTATTTTTACTTTTAACTCTTTGCTTTTTGAGACAAGTTCTCTGTATCTTTGACCTGAAGTAACTCTGTAGACCAGGCTCTTTGAACTCTCAGAGATCCGCCTGCCTCTGCCTCCCAAGCATTCGGGATTAAAGGTGTACACTACTACACCTTGAACTCACAGATATCTGTTTGTCTCTGCCTTCTAGGCACTGGTATTAAAGGCGTGTGCTACCACACCTTGAAGTCACAGAGGTCAATCTCCCTCTGCCTTCCAAGTGTTGGGATTAAAGGTGTGTACTACCACACACAACAACTCTCTTCCTTTTTTTTGTTTTTTACTTTAAGAACTTCAACTTTTAGTCTGCAAATATTTTTAACACACTGTAAACCATTTAAAAATTTTCTTTGTCTTTGAATCTCTCTTTACTGTATATCTCTCTTTTTCTGACCACATGAGTCTTTAATTTACCAAGCAATATCAGTAGGATTAAATGTGTGGCTTTGCCGGCTAGATGTATCCCATTCCTTAGCTTTCCAGCCTCATGGCTGAGGTACTGGCTGTAGCCATGTTTACTGCCACAACTCTATGGCATTTCACGGTTTCTGCCAGCAAGTGAGCTTCAGCAGCCTGTGCTTGCAATCCGCACGAACCGACTGCGTAAAAGAGTCTGGGCAGGACAGCCCAGAAAGCCAGCATTTTTAAACGGCGCAGCTTTTTTCCTGCTATGGATGAAAACCAAAAAGCATGAGTTCAGCTTTTCGTCAACACCATTTAAGTGTTTCGTGGCAGGACCTCTTAATGAGATGCAGGTTTTTGCACCTAAAGCTGAGTCAGGAAGCTTCTCTTAGATGAGAGCGCTTGCTTGCCACTAGCAAGCAGAGTGCCACAAATGCTTTAAAGCCAGAGTTCACGCTGGCAGCCCAGCCCCAAGAAGCTGCACTTTAAAATGACACAGCATTTTTTCTGATGCTGTTGCCGAATCAGGAAATCTCTCTAAAGCACGCCACCAACAAACAGCAAAAATCTGTGTTAAACTCTCTCTCCCTTATTTTTAAGCCTTCTCAGGTTTGTTAAGTGGGTTTAGTCCATCACGTCGGGCGCCATTTGTAGTAATAAGAGCAGCGGGGCTGAGTCCCGGCACCTGGCCACCTCCACGGCTAGCTAGCTTTACCCTCCTATTACTACAGGCAGGCACTCACCTCTCTGGGTTGGTAGCCTTAGTGTAGGAACAGAAAACTTTTCCTGAGCAAAAGACCTAGCAGAAAACGCAGGCTTGGGGGGGGGGGGAGGTCAGGTGTAAGAAAGATAGCCCTGCAGAAGGAGCTGGGGGAGGGGGTGTGTGCTCTCTTCTGGGTCAATCCGCCCCTGGATCACACACACTCACCCGTCCAGATGGAACTCCTCAGTACCTAAACAGTGCCCAATGGTAGCCTGATGATCCGGGGACAAAAGGAAAAATCCGGGCAGGAGGGACGAGATCCAGGAGTGCAGAGGCACCTCTGGAGCACAAGCTGAAGGTGCCTGGGCTCCCTTTTGGGCTCCTTGAGGCCTGCCCGGTAGGCAGGCACTCACCGCTCTGGGTGGGTCTCCTTAGTGTAGGAGCAGAAAACTGTTCCTGAGCAGAGGACCTAGCAGAAAATGCAGGTTTGTGGGGGGAGGGGCATCATGTGTAAGAAAAACAGCCCTGCAGAAGGAGCTGGGGGAGTGGTGTGCTCTCTTCCGGGACAGTCCGCCCTGGAAAGCACACACTCACCCGTCCAGATGGAACTCCGCAGTACCTAAACAGGGCTGCCTGGTAGCCCGATGATCCGGGGACAAAAGGAAAAAAACCAGGCAGGCGGGATGAGATCCAGGAGTGCAGAGGCACCCCTGGATCACAAGCTGAAGGTGCCCGGGCTCCCTTTCGGGGGTCCTTGAGGCCTGCCCGGTAGGCAGGCACTCACCTTTCATAAACTGCCTTTCTTTAATCCAAGACAGATCACATTTATCATATGCCTCTAAATATACCATGTCTTCTTAGCACTGAGTAATTATGGCATGAAATCCATGACAGTCTTAATGTCAACATGCACATCAATGTTTCTGTGACATGCTCTACTATGATTCTAAGTCACAGCTCAAATGCTACTTCCTCTACAAAACTTCTTTGATCACTAAGACCCAATCGCCTTCTGAATAAAAACCTCTGTCTCCATTCTCCTTTCTTCTCATCCACATTTGGCATAAGGCCTACATTCTAGAAGACCAGTGTAGGATTATTAACTAAACTGAACCAGATCATTTGTAATCATATGTTCTTCCATAAAAAATCAGAAGTAAAATTTATTTTTTTGATCTTGCAAAAGTGGAATAAATACATCCCATGTTCCTCTTTTTGGGTCTGGCTTACCTCACTCAGGATAATGTTTTCTATTTCCATCCATTTGTATGCAAAATTCAAGAAGTCCTTGTTTTTTACTGCTGAGTAATACTCTAATATGTATATATTCCATACTTTCTTCATCCATTCTTCCGTTGAAGGGCATCTAGGTTGTTTCCAGGTTCTGGCTACTACAAACAATGCTGCCATGAACATAGTTGAGCATAAACTTTTGTTGTATGATAGGGCCTCTCTTGGGTATATTCCCAAGAGTGGTATTGCTGGATCCAGGGGTAGGTTGATCCCGAATTTCCTGAGAAACCGAAACACTGCTTTCCAGAGTGATTGCACAAGTTTGCATTCCCACCAGCAATGGGTGAGTGTACCCCTTTCATACTCACTCATATTTGGTTTCTAGCCATAAATAAAGGACATTGAGCCTATAATTCATGTTCCTAGAGAAGCTAAATAAGGTGAATCCAAAGACAAACACATAGGCATCCTCAGGAATATTAACCTTCATCAGGCGATGAAAGGATACAGAGACAGAGACCCACACAGGAGCACCGGACAGAAATCTCAAGGTCCAAATCAGGAGCAGAAGGAGACGGAGCACGAGCAAGGAACTCAGGACCACGAGGGGTGCACCCACACACTAAGACAATGGGGATGTTCTATTGGGATCTCACCAAGGCCACCTGGCCTAGGTCTGAAAAAGCATGGGATAAATCCGGACTAGCTGAACATAGCGGACAATGAGGAATACTGAGAATTCAAGAACAATTGCAGTGGGTTTTTGATCCTACTGCACGTACTGGCTTTGTGGGAGCCTAGGCAGTTTGAATGCTCACCTTACGAGACCTGGATAGAGGTGGGCAGTCCTTGGGCTTCCCACAGGTCAGGGAACCCTGATTGCTCTTCGAGCAGATGAGGGGGGGGGACTTGATCGGGGGAGGGGGAGGGAAATGGGAAGCGGTTGTGGGGACGAGGCAGAAATCCTTAATAAATAAATAAATTAAAAAAATAAAAAAAAATTAAAAAAAATTGGAATAAATACTCTTATCAAAGGAAACATGGAGAAATTGAGACAAAAGACTTTCTGGATATTTCTCTGAGTTACTATTGCAAAGTCCAGATTTCCAGGATAAAATATGGGCATCTTAATGTTTATTAGGTGCACAAACATTTCCCCCCTTTTATTTAACATAGATTCTTTTCTCATACAATATAATCTGAGTGCAGTTTCCCTCCTTCTACTCCTCCAAGTTCCTCCCCAAATCTTCTCCCATTTGGATCCACTCCCTTCCTGACTCTCATTAGAAAAGGACAGGATTCTAGGAAATAACAACAAATATATTAAGATAAAACAAAAACCATAGTATCAAAGTTGGACAAGTGTGCAATAAAAAAGAGCTGCCAGAGAAAGCACGAGAATCAGTGACCCACTTTTACATATTCAAGAATTCTATAAAAGCACTAAACAGAAAGCTATGGTATACAAGCAGAGGACCTGGTAAAGACTCAAGTAGGCCTTGTGCATGATGCTATAGTTTCTTTGAATTCATATGAGATTTGCTCTGTTCTTTAGAAGGTCTCCAGGGGTCCTCATTTATCATTGGGAAAATGGTGAAAGTCAAACCCCTTTCAGATGTGTAATGACAAATACAATGGGGTTCATGAACATAGTTCAGAAAACCCTATGGAAATATTAACTATCACTATTCTTGGAACAGAAAGCCTTATGTATGATTTAGTTCAACATTCTGCCTTTGCAAGTAAAGTGAAAGCTTAAGAAGGGAAGTGTTCTGTAGTATTAGATGCTAGACCTGGCTACAGAACTCACATGCCTGTAGCCTGTGTCCTTGTCATTATAACATATTTCATCCTAGGCAAAGGAAGAAAAATAGCAAACTATCTCTCAGAACTCAGAACAAAGTGGACTAGATCATTTGAGGTGCTGACATAGTGACTCATCTTAAAAACAGACGTCATTTTCTTGGTACATGCTATTTTCTTTCCCAAAATTACTTCCCTAGAGTTCACTAAGAACACGTTCATTCTACTGAGTCATTCTTGCCTTGCAGCTCAGTGAGTCAGAACCTTATCTGTCCACATCTGAAGTTCAATTTGTTGTCAGGAATAAGATGAAATATAAAAAGAGATGCAGATGCACAAAGAAACCATTGCTTTCCTATCCTTGGGGCAGAAAGCAATTTGAATAGAAAAGCACTAAAGAGGAACACAATCATTAATTTTACTGCGGTATCCATTCCTGCTGTGGAAATAAATTGGTAAAACAAATGCAAAGAGCTTAAGCTTGTGCATGAAGTGGCCAAGCATTGGTATTTGTGAAGTATAACAAGATTATCTGTCAGGAAGATGGGTGACCTAAACTCTGGTAATTATTTTACTAATAGAGTAGCTTTACGAACATCCCTTAATGTCAAAGATACTCTTAGTCTTATTCTTATCTCAGGTTCTTATCTGTGGTGACTAGTTCTGTTAGCTTTGTAGGACTGAGATTCAAATGTGACACAGATAATGTATGGGGATTTAAATAGACATAGAATCTAAAACAGTCAGTATGAGGTATAGTGAGTTTAGGTGAATAATTATTGTGGTTATAATTATCATAATTTAGTTTCCTTTATGGATGTCTACCCATAATGACTGACAAAACTACTTTTAAACAAAAAGGTGCATGATAATAAGAGACAGGAGTTAAAAGGCAGGAAGACAAATTCCAAAGGCCAACAAATACTGGGGTAGAGAGCTGCTGTCATTTGGATTGCAATCAGAAGCAAAGTTCTGGTTTTTGGCTTGATAATATATTGAATCCAAACATAAGGTACTTACTTATGTTATCATAAGTCAGCTCACCCACAAATTGAGGTCACAACCCTTACTATATTGGCCTGTTGTAAAGGCTAAATGAGATCAAGTAAAGAGTATGTCAGAAGCCTGAACAACAGAAACTGCTGAATAATTTTTTGGACTGATAAGAAATATTGCATACCATCTATATCATCTAAGGTAATGTAAACATATATAATATTACTATAACAAGAAAAAAATCTGTGAAAACCACCAAAGCTTAATTACTTAAGCACTATGGTAAAATTATTATACTGGTCAAATGTACATTTTCATTGATAGAAGTTCCTCCTACAGTAGTTTCAGGGATAAGGCGAGGAAAAGAAGAAGGTTTCATTTAAACACAGCTGCTTTATATGTTATTCCTCCATTCTTTTCAGTTTGATGCTTTAAGTTCTATCTTTTATGCTTCTAAAGTGGTGAGAACAACAGACATTTGGTGAAAGTAGAAGAGAGCAGTCTGAAGTACCTTAAAGTCGATATAAGTGCTTTTCTCTCCAAAGCTCATGTTTCTTTTCCAAGTAATTGCTTTGAAATCATTAGATTTAATATGTGAACTATTTCAGCAAAGAAAAATAACTTCCTTCCAGAATTTACTTGGGGTTTTATTTTTTAAACTTTGAATTTTTAATGAAAAAGGAAATAAATTCTCTGGTACTTAATATTTTGGGGAAAATATAAGAATCTAGATAAGTATTTTGATTGTTAGTATATCATACTACTATAATATCATGTACATATATACATACATAATTAGCATGTGATTGAGTTTAATGTCTCTCTGGTACTTCTGTGTGGTTTCTGCCTATTGTAGACATTGAATTAATGACTTTATTATTGAAAATCCCCAGAAGAACATATGAATTTGAAACCTTATTGAGACTACAAACTCCACAGACTCATAAAATGATTCCCTCTCTTCTAGTTCTCTTCCATTAAATATAATTTTCTTACTTAAGTTACAGCTGGAGGAAATGATGTAATTTACTGGAAAATGAGTAAAATTTTATATTATAATATTAAGTAATATAAGCCAAACTTAAGAAAATAAATACAATTTTCTCTTATGTGACTATCTTATATAGACACACTCTGTATATATATCACATAAAAGGAAAAGAGAAGGGAAAGGAAAATAAGTATTAGGATGCAAGAAAGGGGAAAGAGGTAAATAGCATCAAAGTACATGATACACTTGAAAAGATGTCTACCAGTCTATGAAACCCAATGTTATGTACAATGAACATATGTCAGTAAAATAAAAAATGTAAACATGAACAAAAAGTAGTGGATGCCTTCTAAATAACATTCAGAAGTGGTTTCTTCTATTTATACAGAACAAAGGCTAGAACATTGCCAATAGGCTGTTAGGTGAAGTTAGGGACAGTCATTTTAGAACATGAATTAGCTATGCAAGAACATTTTTTAAATTAGAGTTTGTTTTAACTTTAAGTAGCCTAGAAATAAGAGAATACCTTGAAATTTCAGTATATTAAAAATCTAAGTCCAAATCATATTTTGGTACTTCTGATGGTCTCAGAAACTTCCATCCTTTCTCTTAAGCTATTGGCAACATGCCATGTTTAAGGGCAAAGTTCTTGTTTATCTACAGTGTCAGTAAAATGCCAAGTGCCAGGAGTTTTTATGCTAACATTACATGATATAAACAAATGGTTTTCTAAATAGCAGTAATTTTAGTAGATTAATTGAACTAAAGACATTCCAAAGAAGTATGGATTTAAGTGGCATGAGATATTGCCAATCAAAATTAATCAAGAAATTATATATTAATCAATAATGTTTTAAAAAGTATTGTAATGACCTCTGTTACTCTATTTAAGCCTAAGCAAGATAATAAACTATGTTACCTATTTGGAGATTAGGTCTTTTCCAATTAACTTGGTTTAATTAACTCTCAAGGGTTCTGAACTAAAAATGCCTCAGGCACTGTACTTTATTATTAGAATTGGAGAATACTTTGACTTTTCTGTGGTTTTTACCATTTTAATTACATTTACTTATTAAAAAATATACATTAAAAATTAAATCTATGCTATAGAAAAGAATTATACAATAAAATAAAACTATGAGCACAATATAGACAACTGAAATAAATGAAACTTAAAGACTCTTAGAAGCAGTCTTTGTTATCCTACTAAGGACTATAGGGAAAGAAGTCAGTCAATTTCTGAAAACTACATGGAGCTATTTTAAGCAAGTAGCTTTAATCATTCTTCCAGGTATTGTTATTTTTTTCTGACTTTATAAAGACAACATAAATAGTTGAAAGAGTCTTGAGGTAACAACAAAAATAGATGGAAAATTTTTCTTCAGCCACAATCTATATTGGCATCTTTTCTTTTTGCCTTCAAAACCAGAGAAGGCAAAGCCCAACCTTCTAATTAAGGTATATTTAAGTTATGCCTTATCTTCTTTCTCATCTCCATGTCCTCCATGGCCATGGAGGGACCTCACTCTGTCCAGCAACCAGTGCCTCTCTGTGTCCTTTCAACCTCCTCCTATCTCTACTGGCTCCTTGTTCATTGTCAATACAAAGGTTTAGCTCTTCTCAGGAATTCAGTGAGTAAGTAAAATGCTCCCCTCTACAGCTCATAAATGTGATCACTTGGCCCCCAGCTGGAAGTTTCAGGAAGGAAGGGCCTACTTAAAGGAAGTGAGTCAATGAAGGGCAGGCTTAGTGTATTGTTACCCAACCTTGTAACCATGTCAGTTTCTGCTTTCTGGTCTCTTTGCATTAATGCCACCACAGCTCTAAGCCATAGCCACTGCTATGCCTTCCATGTCAGGATCAGCCTTCAAAAATCAGTAGCCCAAAATAACCTCTCCCTCCTAAATTGTTTCTTCCAAAATATTTGGTCATAACAATGAGCAAAATTACTGATACATTCCTTTAATGCTCCAACTTTATTCCTCCCACCTTCCCATTCTGTCTTCTTTGCATCCTGTTTCACAATACATCACACCTCATGCTTCATGTTCTCATTGTAATTCTGGTGGTGGTTTCATGAACATCTTGATGACTTCGTAATCCAGTCGCATTTCTCAGTTCTTGTCTTTTTTTCATTGAGAGAAAATTAACATTTTAAACTATATAGTTCAGTGGTGTTTAGCACAATTAACAGGCTAACAGCCATCATGGTAACACAGAAAGCAGACCACATCTTCATTAAGCAATCTTTCTCATTACTTTCCATTCCTAGCCCTGATAAACTACCTTCTGTCTCTGTGCATGTGTCTTTGCTAGATATTTTCATAAAATGTAACCATATAATCTGTGCTGGTTTGTGTTTGCTTATTTCACTTAACATATCATTACTAAGGAGTATATATGTTGTAGAATGTATCTCTTCCTTATTCCTTTTGAAGATTAAGTAATATTCCAATGGATTAACTTACCATATTTTGATTAGCAATTAATCTATCAGTTGTTGGTTATTTAGGTTGCTTCCACCTTTTGTGTAGTACTAATCATGTACTTCCACCATAAAACTTTCTTCTTTTGTCTCCTGAAATGGACCACCCTTGTAAATAATGTCTCTAATAGCTACCATTTTGTTCTTTACCTTCTAGACTATTCTAATGTAGAAATTTCAGCCTTAGTCTTCTTATTTTCTAATCATTTCTTAGTTGAGTGAGTACATATTATCAACACCCAAAGACACCTTGGATGATTTTTCAAGATTAATATAAAATATGATGTTTACAACTCTGAGTGCATACCATGTTGTGAGTATAGCTGCAGACCAGTTCATGCTGACTCCTGTTATTCAACTTTCCATGAAATGTGAGGTGGCAGGACAGAAAGAAAGATATAGAACCACAAGCTTCTGATATGGAATATTCATTTGTATGTTGTGAATAAGTTTTGTTACCAATGGTTAATAAAGAACATGCTCTGACCTATGTCAGGGCAGAATATAGCTAGGCAGGAAAGCCAAACTGAATGCAGGGAAGAAGAAGGCAGAGTCAGGGAGAAGTCAACAGCTCCTGAGAAGCAAGATGTGAGGTAGCAAACTGTGAGCCCTCGGGTAAAATATAAACTAATAGAAATGGGTTAATTTAAGATATAAGAGCTAATTAATAATAAGTATGATCTAACAGGCCAAAGAGTATATAATTAATATTAAATCTCTGAGAGATTAATTTAAAAGTGACTGCAGGACCAGGTGGGACAAGAAATCTGCAATTACAAATGGTATGCACCACCTGGAATTGATCTATATAAGACCTAAAAAATACTTTAAAGGAGTTCTAAATGTACAAAAACAGAGCCACATTGGGCTTCCTATTCTCTCATGCTGGGCATGGTACAGAGATGTTTCTCCAAATAGCTGCCTGAGAGATGGAGCCAGCCATAAGGAAACATGAGCTAAGCTGCATGGTGTGTTTACACAGTCTCACATAGGCCCTGATACAGAGAGGCTGATCAGCTGCATGCCGTGTGGTAGATTTAGCTTTTGGTCATACAGACAAAAAAGTTTTGTGGGATGGCTTCATGCTACCAGATGTCAGCATTAGAGGGAGTACTAAGCATGATGCACATTGCTACTTCAATTTTATTGAAAAGCTGAAAGGGTAGAACCAACAGCCAATGCAGCCACTATGGTCCTAGCTACATCCACTTAATAATTTAAAACAGTGATCAAAAAAAAAAAAAGATTCCAGATACAAAATAAAGATAGACTCAGACAAAAATAAACAGGTTACAATCTGTGTTAAAAATGTATATAGGCTTGGGAGAGGAAAAAGAGTATAGGTAATTATTAAAAAAAATAAATAGATTAAATAAATAAAATAAAGTCTTTATAGGGAGAGAAAAATATCAAGCTGCATAATAATGGAAAAAAACAGAGAGTCTGGATTATGTATACCATTGTGTTTTCTTTGAATTTTTTTACTGTTGATAACTGCAGAGAGACATTTGATTATGGAGGATGCTAAATTAAACCAACATAAAAGTTGGTTTGGGTCTAAGGATATGTTGATTTGAAAAGAGGTTCGATTTTGTTTCCACAGAAGATGAGAAGCCTTGGATTCCTTCCAGGCTAATAAGGTTTGATCAAGTAAGACTTTCTTAGAGGTCTCAGGTGGAAGTCATATACTAGGTGATCCAACATCCAGAACAGCTTCAAAGCAACTGGCTGAGATGACTATTACAGCCAAGATTTAACCATATTTCTGAATTTTCTCAGGATCCACATAAAATTACCAGCACCCTCAGTCAGCAGGAAGTAGTATAGAAAACTATACCCAAATTCCCAAATTATTGTTTATAAATATTTGTTTTCACCTAAAGGGGATTAGATATAAATTATTAATGGTCATAGTCATTCTCTTTCCTAAAGAAGAAAATGGAATATGATATAGAAATAAGGAAAAACTGTAGATTATTGAATGTAAATCTTTAAACCCAATACAACTGTTAATCTAAAAATACTTTATATTGGTTTGGATTTTGGTTTATCAATACAAATTTCAGGTCAATTTTGTTATAATATTTGTATATTTCTACTCTTGTTTAAGGTAGCATGTTTATGCTGTTCATTTAAAAATGTAATGTATAGCTAATACAAATTAATAAGCATCTATAACAGTCAAACTTTTACTCATGTTAGTTAGGCTTTCTAGATATTTCAAATAAATAGATTATCTTCAAACACTTCAAAGACCCTCAGAATATGTCATTGAAAATATTTTAAGGACATAGAAATTTCTCAATAGTGAGACATGTCTGCTCCTGGAAGCACCAATTACTTCAAGAGGATAATTGTCAGCAAAGAAAATCCTTATGGATTTTGCTTTCAATGTGGTTAAACTAGCCATTTGGACAAGAAACTACTCTTGCCTGGACTGCTTGACAATATGTTGTATAAACTGGACATGCAGGACCCATAGGAAAATGACTGCAAACTTGCCAAGGCATGATGGGACTATCCTTCAGAGTTCCTGATCCATGGAAGCATCTACCTGATATTCTACAGGACACAGAAGAAAGCAACTGACAGATTTTCTCAAAATAGTTGAGACAGTCTTTCAAATTTCATCCTTTATTGAAAAGTCTGGTAGATATTTTAGACCTACATGATGAAGATGGATGTTTCAATGTTACGGAAGAACTTTGGGTAACTATCTAGGAAGACTGATAGCTCTGTCATTTCTAGAGTTTTGAAAGTTACTTTACAATGTACTTTCACATTACCCGGGTAGTACTATATCCTTCTGTGGTTTTTGATGGAGTTGAAGATGAGATTGTTGGAGGAGGCAAGCAGGCCATGTCCCACCACCCAACTATCTTAATAACAAAATAATCACACAAAACTGTATTCATTTAAACACTTCCTGGCCCATTATTTCTAGCCTCTTATTGGCTAACTCTCACATCTTGATTTAACCCATTTCTAATAATCTGTGTTCACCACTAGGATGTGACTTACCAGGAAAGATTTAGCATGTCTGATTTGTGGATGGCTCCAAGGCAGCAGTCTCTGACCCTGCTCTGTTCCTCTCAGAATTCAGTTCTGTCTACTCTGCCCATCTTAGGGCTGCCCTATCAAAAGGCCAAGGCAGTCTCTTTATTTAACCAATGAAAGCAACACACAAACAGAAGAACCTCCTACACCATTAGATAGTTATAGTTTTTCTTAGTTTTTATAAATGATAAATTAGATATGAAACTTTAGACTCGCAAAGATAAAATACATAATAGAGTATGTTCTTTTACTTTGTCAAATACAGGTAGACTAAATATTGTAACTGTAATTCTTGCTTAATAACAATATTGTTACATGTAATTTTATTGTGTTAATGCTAAAACCTTTCCTTTTATTACACAGAAAAGGAGTGATGATGTGGGATACCCCTCTGTATGCTGTGAATGTTTTATTACCGTTGGTTAATAAAGAAACTACATTGGCCTATGGCAGGGAAGAATATATCTAAGTCAAAAAGATGGATTGAATGCAGGAAGAAAAAAGGCAGAGTCAAGAGTGATGCAAGAGCAACTTGAGAAGCAAGATGTAAGCCATAAGTTTCATGGTAAAATAAAAACTAATAGAAATGAATTAATTTAATAAGTTAGAGTTAATTAATAATAATCCTGATCTAATAGAGCAAACAGTATCTATTAATATTAAGCCTCTGCGTGGTTATTTTAACAGTGGCTGTGGGACTAGACAGAATAAGAATCGTCCAGTTACAAGCTTCTCATAATACTCTCCCTTATACAGCTCATTTTCTACCTTCAAATCACAGATTCACAATATCTATTTAGCAGAAAAAGAAGTCAAAAATACGTGTCTTGCAGCCAGAACAATTGCTTTATTAACTTTGTCATTTTTCAATCTATTTCTTTGTTTTTAGACCCAGCATCAGTGTGAAGCTTTATCAGTAGGCAAATGTTCTGTCTTAGTAATTCATGTTTTTGTTATTTTCTCTCTTCTCCTAAAACAGACTCATCTTTACTAAAAGAAATATAAAATCAGGCAACATTTACCCAAAGGGCTTCACAATTTACATCTTGATACAAAATAATAAGTCTCAATGTAATTCTCTTGAACATGACCTATCCTGACACATCTTTTTTTTTACTTGTAGACTTCAGTTTAATTTTATTTTCCTTTGTTATTTTAACCAGCAACAAAGATTAATGCTTTGTGTTTCATAGCACAGTGAAAAACTGGACAGTATTATATCAACATTTTCTCTTGTGGTCCTAAATCTTTACCAAGGGATGAAGCAGACAAATCATTTACAATCATTAATAAAGTGTCAGCATCTCATTACAAATTAATTTTGTTCTTATGAATGAGGCTAAGTGGATATCACTTGTCCAACTTTTAATTACCAGTTATCATGTTTTCTTATAGAACCCATGGCATATATATATATATATATATATATATATATATATATTAGTGCATTGCATATATTGAATCAAAATTTTGTTACCTTGTTTATTTTCCCCATTTGCACTTTGAATTTTCAAGGACAATGTTTTAGTCATCACTTGATTTCTTATACATTGCTAAGAATAAGAGCTGATCCATTCATCTGAGAAATGGGGTAGTTACGAAGTGCCTATCACTGTTCAATAAAGAATAAAAGGAAAGATCCCTGATTTTCCTAGTTATTCACATTCAGAAGGGTTTCTTAATGGTGAGAATAGAAAAGTAAGTCCAACATGTACTATGTTGAATGTTGACAAATGCTATGGACCTATATAACATTAATAAAGATGGAGATTATAATGCAAAGGCAGGTTGTACTTTCAAAATGATTCCAAAGGAAGACATTACTTAGATGTTGCCATGGGAACTCCTTCAGCCAATAGCCTTTAAGATACTGGCCCACTTTGTGCATGGTCTCATGTACTATAAATGCAGATGAAAGCACTTGCAGGCCTCTTGGCTACTGGATTCAGTTCCAGTTCTGAGTGCACGCAGAGTACTGTGGATTGCTACCCTTTCTGTGAGTTTATCTGCAAATAAATAAACTTTTGTTAGACTCCATTCTGGGCTATTATGGAACTCTTTTGTATGCTAACAAATTATTGCCCAATGTGGCCTGATTCCATGCTGTTGCCAGGCTCTGCTCAGACCCCTGCCTATAACCTTCTCCCACCCCTACAGAGCTAAACCACCATTCAGAGATGAACTGACCCTCTGGCACACAACTGTGCCTGGTTTGGCTTGACTGGCTCACAGTGAGAGATTATGTGAAAGGTTTCATACTGTTGAAATTGACAATCAAAATCTGTTTAAAAGTTATGATAAACTACCATGTAGAACATCCCTCCAGGAAGGCAATCTACACACCATCCAAACAATATCTAAGCATGAGAAGATAACATAAAGGGAGAAATTTAAAACCTTGAAATCCCATGTAAAAAATGATAACCAGAAATTAATTGATTTGATGAAATCATTAGAAATATATACAGGTCAAGAGAGTCAGGCTTTACAAAAGATAGTAATAAAAAGGTTTGAATCAATAGAGGAATTTGTCAGAACTGATAAGCAAGGAAAGGAGGTACAGGCAAATAATTTAGAATTGCCAGTACCTCTCAGAGTCAGAGATGACTTACCAAGAATTTTAGTTACTTATCCTGTTATTTCTTCTGAAAAAGCCAGTAAATACTCAATACCCAAATGGATACCAAGAATGTAAATGGAAACCTATAGATATGAAAGAAATTAAGCAAGCAAGTAGTATCTTATGGTATGCATTTACCATTTGTTAGGAAGATGGTAAAGACATGGGCTTTAAGCAGTAGGTTTACTCCACATGATTGCCCCCAATTAGTCTCAGTGGTGCTTGAAGATGGACCACAATTAGAGAGAAAGTGCAATTGGAGAGAGGAGGCTAAATTTCTGGAACATCAAGGTAGAGTCAAAGTATTTAAGGCTTCACAAGTTCAAATTCTTGTCAAGGGCCATTATGCTGATCCATAGAGTCAAACTATTTACAATGAACACATCTTTTCCCTGTGTCATAGAGAAGCCTTGAATGCTTGTAACAGGATTCAAAAGCCAAGAAGAAAAATTGAATCATATTCAAGGTTATACAAGGCCCAAGAGAATACTTTAGTCACTTTTTACAAAGAATGACTAAAATGGTACAAATACGGGTAACAGATCCAGACAACTTAGAATGTAAAATGATACTTAGGCCTTTAAAGGTGAAATTAGCACCAATGGATGAATGGATTCTGCACACAGTCAATGTTGAGTCATTTGACTGTAATACAGAGGCTTGGGTATGAGAAGCAATTTTTAAAGGTATGAAGAAACATCAAAATATCAAATGTTTTAATTGTGGTAGAATAGGCCATGTGAGAAGGGATTGTAGACAAGGCATTTCAAGAAATGTTTCTTCTGGGAATGACAAAAATAGATGATCTCAACTTTCTGGATTATGTAGAAGTTGCAGCAAAGGCCAACATTGGATCAATGAATATAGATCAACAAGAGACAAACAAGGCCATCTGTTACTATTGGGTAATTCCTTGGGGGGCCTCTTGCAGGCCCCCAGGTCAAACATGGTACAGTCATTCTCAGTCACTGTGGAGGACATGCCTCTCAAGGAAAATTAGAAAATCCAGGGCCTATTTAAAAAAATACTGCTGTGGATAATCGAATATACATGGAGAATGAATCAAAAATTCCATTAGAAAATAGGAAACCTATATTTTGGCAAACTTCTATAAATGGTCAATGACCACAGCTGAGAGTACAAAGAAGTAGCATTGTAATTGAAGGATTACTGGACATGGGCACAGATATGACTATTATTATTTTGGCATTCGAATTGTCCTCTTCAGGAGGCAGATGTTCAATTTCTAAGAATTAGAACCTTAACTCAAGTAAAACAAAGCGCAATATGGGTTGAATTTATAGGATCAGAAGGACAGAGAGGACATAGATTCACTAATACAGCAGTGAATTTATGGGGTTTTGATCCATTGTAGCAATGGGATACACAGATTAACACCACTGCAGTCTCAGAAACAGAACATAAATCAACTCATGCTTCTGGAAAGGATAGTATAAGGTACTATAAAAAATAGTCACCTGTTGCAGGATGTTGCATGTGTGCCTTAATCACAGACTCTTTTCTGAGTCATTTTTAAATCTCCCTTGCAAGCGCAGCTCTTAAGTGGCACAAACCAGAGCACGTGGTTGCTGGTTGCAAAAAGCTGCAACCTCTTGGGATGACTCTGTCACATGGAGGCAAACACTGCTTCCGGGTTACTCTTTTCTACCCCTGGATTCTGGGTTTATGGTTCCGTGTACGGAATTGATTTAATTACATTTACTTTGTTGAGCAACTTGAATTTCCCAGTTTTTAACAAATACTAGGCAGACACTGAAACAGGACCCCATTTTAATTGCGACTTGGAAACAGCGCCACCTGCTGGATAATAGGTAATATGGCAGTTTTCGTTTCCAACACAAATTTTACTGTTTTTTTTTTTTTAACTAATACAATGGATTATATCATGTAAGGTTTATATGACTATGGGGATAACTTAATTTACTTGTTACTAGGTTTCAGTATTCTTTTGAATATTCTATCATTTAGGAAGAATATGGCACTCCTAAGAACCATACAATCTTTACAAGAAACTCATGCAGGTAGGAGATTCAGGATTCTAAAGAGACAATAATAAAAAGACTTGAAATGATTGAAGAAATTTTTGGAGCTGGTGAACAGAGTAAGAAGGAACAAGGACAGGCACAAGCTCTTTATGACAAAGAAGTACTGTGTCTATGTCACCAAGCAGCTTTAAATGCTTGGAATAGGATACAAGATCCATCAAAAAGGGTTGAATCATATACCAGGATTAGGCAGGGACAGAGAGAACCCTTTATTGACCTTTTGCAAAGATCAATTAAGGCTCTGGATATAGGGGTAACAGACCCAGAAGCTAGACGATTACTTCGTGAATCTCTAGCTTTCGAAAATGCAAACTAGATTGCAAAAAGATAATTGGGCCTTTAAAGTCTAGATCAGCACCTATGGATGAATGGATTCAGCATACGATGAATGTTGAGACGTTTAGGTATAATGATAAATCTTGGGTAGGAGAAGCGATATCCAAAACAATGAGGAGACATCAAACAGCCAGGTGTTTTAATTGTGCTAAATTAGGACATCTGAAAAGGGATCGCAGACAAAGAAGTTCTAGGAATAATATCTCCTCTGGGAATGACAAAAATAGGAGACCTCAGCCTTCAGGTATATGTAGGAGGTGCAGTAAAGGCCCACATTGGTCCAACGAATGCAGGTCAACAACAGACAGACAAGTCAACGTGATACCATCGTGAAAGTCCTTGCAGGGGCCTCTCGCAGGCCCAGAAGCCAAAAGTGGCCTATTCATTCCCAGTCACAGTGGAGAACGTGCCTCACCAAGAAAATAAAAAGCTCCAATTTCTGCTGTAAAAAATAATACTGTACTAAATGATGAATTACACATGGAATATGAGTCAAAAAATCAGGTAGGACAGAGTAAACCTATATTTTGGCAGACTTCTATTAACGATCAAAGACCAAAGCTAAGAGTCTGTATAAATGACACTTTTTATTGAAGGCTTATTAGACACAGGTGTGGATATAAGTATCATTACTCCAGAATCTTGGCATCTGAATTGGCCTCTTCAAGAGGCAGATGTTCAGTTCCTGGGAATTGGAACCCTATCTCATGTAAAACAAAGCACAAGATGGGTTGAATGCATAGGGCCCGAAGGGCAAATAGGAAGACTAAGGCCATATATAGCCAATATTGCCATAAATATATGGGGCCGTGACCTGCTACAGCAATGGAATACCCAGATTAACATTCCTGTATTTCCAGGAACTCATCATTCTGGGAAGGATATGATGAGGTATTATGGAAAACGGTCACCAGCCATTCAGGCTGCACAAGAACATACAGCAAATACCAAACCTTTAGAGGTACCAACAGCCCTAGCTTTAATATGGCTAACTGAGAAGCCAATTTGGATCAAACAGTGGCCTCTAGCTGAAAATAAATGACAGGCATTGGAACAGCTGGTGCAAGAGCAACTAGATGCACACCATATTGGAGAATCAACCAGTCCTTGGAATTCTCCTGTGTTTGTTGTAAAAAAGAAATCTGGTAAATGGAGAATGGTGACAGATTTAAGAGCTGTCAACAAGGTAATTCAACCTATGGGCCCACTACAATCTGGAATTCCTTTGCCTTCTCTATTACCAAAAGGATGGCCTCTTATAGTTATTGATTTGAAAGATTGTTTTTTCACTATACTGTTACAAGAAAAGGATAGAGAAAATTTGCCTTCACAGTGCCTACTAATAATAATTCTCAGCCTAATAGGAGATATCAATGGACTGTCCTCCCACAGGGTATGCTCAATAGTCCTACATTGTGCCAATATTTTGTACTTAAGCCATTGGAAATAATTTGTAAACAATTCCCCAAGTCCATAATTTATCATTACATGGGTGACACCTTGTTATCTGATTCAAATAAAGATACTTTAGAAAGGATGTTTGAAGAAGTAAAGAAAGTCTTGCCTAGGTGGGGATTACAAATTGCCCCTGAAAAGATTCAAAGAGGAAATTCTATTAATTACCTAGGTTACAGAATAGGGTTAGAGAAAATTAAAACGCAAAAGGCACAAATTAGGAGAGACTGGTTAAAGACTCTTAATGACTTCCAGAGATTGTTTGGAGACATTTCCAGTCTACAACCAGCTGTTGGGATAACACCTGATCTATTAGTTCATTTAAACAAAACCTTAGATGGTGATAAAGATTTGAATAGTCCAAAAAAACTGACAGCTGAAGCAGAAAAGGAACTGACAATGATTGAGGAAAAATTACTGGAAGCACATGTGGATAGGGAGAACCCAAATCTTAGCTGCATCCTAGTCATATTGCCTTCTAGAATTTCTCCTACAGGGATTCTAATACAGAGGGAAGATATTATTTTAGAGTGGATATTTATACCTAATAAACCAAGTAAAAAAATAAAAACTTATGTGGAAAAAGTCTCTGAATTGATTATAAAAGGTAAGCTGACACTTCGTTAACTGGCAGGTATAGACCTTGCAGAAATTATAGTGCCTTTTACTACTGAAGAAATAAAAAAGTAATGGGAAGACAATGAACCGTGGTAAAGAGCTTGTGCTATTGTTTTGGGAGAAATTAATAGCAACTATCCCAAAAGTGGTAGACTTAACCTCATAAAAAGAACTTCTTGGATTCTTCCTAGAATTGTATGTGATGCTCCCATAACTAGAGCACGTATGTTCTATACTGATCCAAATAAATCAGTGAAAGCAGGTTACAATTCAGATGAATTGGGTAAGGTGGAACAAAGCCCATATAACTCTGTTCAGAAGGCAGAATTATATGCCATTCTTATGGTGCTAAGGGATTTTAAAGAACCTCTTAATATAGTTACAGATTCACAATATGCAGAAAGAGTTATCTTGCATATTGAAACTGCTAAATTTATACCAGATGGCACAGAGTTGACTTCATTATTTATCCATGTACAAGACATAATCAGGAACAGGCTTTGTCCAATATACATAACACTCATCCGGTCCCATACAGGTCTGCCTGGTCCTCTAGCCCAAGGCAACACTGAGATTGATCAATTATTGATTGGAAGTGTGTTGCAGGTCTCAGAATTTCATAAGAAGCATCATGTCAATAGTAAAGGCCTAAAGAAAGAATTTTCCATTACTTGGCAACAAGCTAAGGACATTATAAAGAGATATCCTACTTGTTCTTTATATAATCAAACAGCGTTGCCTGCAGGGAGTAACCCAAAGGTACTAAGAGAAATGAAATCTGGCAGATGGATGTGTTCTACTTTATGGAATTTGGTAAATTAAAATATGTACACCATACCATAGATACGTATTCAGGTTTTCAATGGGCTACTGCCCTGAGCTCAGAAAAGGCTTATTCAGTAATCACACATTTATTGGAAGTTATGGCCATCATGGGTATACCTGCACAAATAAAGACAGATAATGGTCCAGCATATGTATCTAAGAAAATGAAACGCTTTTTTGATTATTATAATATAAAACACATTACAGGTATACCAAATAATCCTACAGGTCAGGCAGTTATAGAAAGATCAAATCATAATATAAAGGATATGCTGAACAAACAGAAAGGGACCGAACATACCCCCAGAAATAGAGTACATAATGCTTTATTAAACTTGAATTTTCTTAACGCTAATGAGAAAGGAATGACAGCAGCAAAAAGATATTGGATAATGAAAAAGTCTGCTGAACTAAATCAACATTATTTCTTTCAAAGATGTGCTGACCTCTCAATGGAAGTCAGGAGATGTGCTATGTTGGGGAAGGGGTTTTGCTCTTGTTTCCACAGGAGAAGAAAAATTGTGGATACCATCAAAATTAATAAAGTTTCGATTTGAAGAGGAGAAACCTCTTGGAAAGGAGAAATAACAGCTCATCCACAATGATGATATTTATACAGATGGTAAGAAAAACATATAGAATGGGGGCAGGGTTCTCTTCTTATCTCTTCAGGAAAACACTCATCTTAAGAAAATTCAAGCGACCTTGGATGTTTCAATACTGACAGATGGAAACTATTTACAACCCAATAAGCATCGGCAAGAAAATCAAATAGGTCTCGTTATTAAAATTATCCTACTCTTATATTTAAATATGTATTAATGTGTATTTATTTATAAATATAATGAGCTGGTTTTGAAGTTGGACTCTGGCTCAGTGGCTCTCCAATTCCAAGTCTGTTGGTAAGAGAAAAACCCAGACTTTCTGGAGTTTCTGACTCATGTCAAAAGCCATGATATGGGACAGAAAGAAATATGAGTTTAGAAAACATCTTTGCTTTTCTTCATATCTATCATACTTTTCATTGAATATATCTATCATGCCTTTCATTGAACATATATATATATATAGATATATGATATATGTATATATATAAAATGTCTCTCTCTCTCTATATATATATATATATGATTAATATTTGAGTTTTTCATAATGAACAATGAGTTTTTCCTGAAGTGATATTTGACATTCACAGGGAGAAGATGGGGCCCCATAACAACAACTCAACCTGGTTAATATGACATCCTGATACTGATAGCACTACTACAACACCCTTTTTTGGTACCAGCTGTACAAGACGATCCCAATTTGGTTAACTGAAATGGTGCACATCTTACACAACATTCTGGCCAGACATGCACAAAATACTCAGAGACTATTTGTAATTTTAAAAGACATTGATCTTGAAATTTAACCATCATTTTACTTTCACAGGATCCCCCAGAAAGAAAGTTGTCCCCATGACAGCTGGAAGTAATTCTAGAGGACGACATCCCCTGTCCCAGTAAAGTTTGTCTGTGGGTTTAGGGACATCATTTAGGGGTTGATTATAATTAGTATATGGATGAGGGTTGGGGAAGGAATTTTATAAGCTCAGTGATCTTTTGAAAAAAAAAAGATAATTGGATGATGAGATAATAGATTTATAATTGTGAGTTACTGTTTTTTTACAAATATATTGGTATCAATTCTTGTATATTGATACAAAGTTAAATTATATTGACTATTGTATGCATGCATGATGGAGGAAGGTCATTGGTTAATTAATAAAGAAACTGCTTGGCCTCATAGGTTCGAACATAAGTGGGTGGAGTAAACAGAACAGAATGCTGGGAGGAAGAGGAAGTGAGCTAGGATGCCATTTCCTCTCCTCTCTGGGGCAGACGCGATGCACTCTTTTCCAGAACAGAGCCGATGAAGCTCTGACCCAGGACGGACGTAGGCTAGAATCTTCCTGGTAAGCACACCTCGGTACTACACACATTAATAGAAATGGGCCAGGCAGTGTTTAAATGAATACAGTTTGTGTGTTGTTATTTTGGGGTGTAAGCTATCCAGGTGGCCAGGATCTGGGTTATGGGAAGAGGCCCGCAGCTCTTACAACACATGCGTGTTTCTACCTCTGTTTAAAACATTTTTTATGTATTGACATATATTGTGTTGATATATATATATATAGTATATATTTACCATATTGCAGTGTACATTTCTACCTCTGATTAAGATACTTATATATTGTTTGTGTATTGATATATATTTACCATATTGCAATGTATATTTGTACATTGTTTATATTTGGAGGTCATTATCCTCATTTGTTACACAGTTGTTTATTGTCTTATGATGGAGGAAGGTCATTGGCTAATAAAGGAACTGCCTTGGCCCATTTTATTGGTTAGAAGATAGGTGGGAGGAGTAAACAGAACAGAACGCTGGGAGGAAGAGGAAGTGAGCTCAGTCTCAACAGCTCTCCTCTTGGGAGCAGACGCCTGAGAGAGACGCCATGCCCCGCTCCCAGGATGAAGCTCCGACCCAGGATGGACTAGGCTAGAATCTTCCCGGTAAGACCGGTTCTCACAGATTATTAGAGATGGGTTGATCGGGATATCAGAATTAGCCAGTAAGGGCTAGAGCTAAAGGGCCAAGCAGTGTTTAAAAGAATACAGTGTCCATGTAATTATTTTGGGTAAAGCTAGCCGTGGGGGCGGCCAGGTGCCGGCGATGCAGCCCCGCCTCTCTTATTACTACAAATGGCGCCCACGTGGACAACTGCTTCCACATAAAGCCTGAGAAAGCTTGGGAAAGAGAAGAGCATGTTTTCTTGGTAGCTGCAATTTAATAGAGGCTTCCCGACTCAGCTTTAGCTGAAAAAACCTGCAGCTCATTAAGAGGTCCTGCCACGATACACTTAAATGGTGTTGACGAAAAGCTGAACGCATCCTTTTCGGTTTTCAGCTGTAGCAGGAAAAAAGCTGCGCCGTTTAAAAATGCCGGCTTTCTGGGCTGTCCTGCCAGGGTAAACTCTGACTCTTTTACACAGGCAGTTCATGCTGTTTGCAAGCACAGGCTGCTTAAGCTTGCCTGCTGAGAGAGACATTGAAACACTGTAGGCTTGTGGCACTGAACGCAGCTCTTGCCGTACCTCAGCCACAAGGTTGGAATGACAAAAAGCTAAGGAATGGGCTACATCTAGCCAGCAAAGCCACACCTTTAATCCTACTGATATTGCTTGCTAAATTAAAGGCTCGTGTGGTCAGAAAAAGAGAGATATACAGTAAAGAGAGATTCAAAGACAGAGAAAATTTCTAAATGATTTACAGCGTGTTAAAAATATATGCAGACTAAAAGTTGAAGTTCTTAAAGTAAAAAACAAAAAAAAGGAAGAGAGTTGTTGTGTGTGGTAGTACACACCTTTAATCCCAACACTTGGAAGGCAGAGTGAGATTGACCTCTGTGACTTCAAGGTGTGGTAGCACACGCCTTTAATCCCAGTGCCTAGAAGGCAGAGACAAACAGATCTCTGTGAGTTCAAGTTGTAGTAGAGTACACATTTAATCCCGAATGCCTGGGAGGCAGAGACAGGCAGATCTCTGAGAGTTCAAAGAGCCTGGTCTACAGAGTTACTTCAGGTCAAAGATACAGAGAACCTGTCTCAAAAAGCAAAGAGTTAAAAGTAAAAATAAACAAAATTGAGGTTAAAACAAAGCTGCACAAAGATGGAAAATACACAGAGAATTTTGATACTGTATGCTATTATGCTCTCTTTAAATTATTTAAATGCTGAGGAAGGCGCAACAGATGCTAAAAGATATTTATTTAAAAATGCTTCTGAACTAATCCAACATAGATATTTTGATGCCTTGACTTTGAAATTTGGATCTAAGGAAATGATGCTTTGGAAAGGAGTTTCTTATTTTGTTTTCACAGAGGATGAGATGCTGTTCATTTCTTCTATTCCGATTTGGTATGAAGAACCACGCCCTCCTGAAGGGTTGCAGTGATCATCTTCAGAAAATTGCTTCGCTCAACTGCCAACTGAGATGAAACTAGCACACAGGTTATACCATGAAAGACCTAATTAACGACGCCCCCATTCAGCAGGAAGCAGTTTGGAGAGAAATAACTGCGCCCATATTCCCAAAAAAAATGTTTATAAATGTTCTTTTACATTTAAAGGGGGATATGATATAGATATGAATAATTTGCATTAATATAGATTTTGCTTTATTGATAGAGATTTAAGGTCAATTTTGTTATATGTATAAATATTTCTGATTTTGATTAAGGTATTGTGATTGTGTAGTTCATTTAAATATGTAATGTGTAATTAAGAAATATAGGTTGTTAATGGATAATCATCGATAATAGTAAAGCTTGTAGTCATGTTAGTTAGATTTTCTAGATATATAGAGATATATTTTAGATAGACATTCTTCATGTCTTTCAAGGATTATAGAATAGGACATTTAATGTTTTAATAACTGAGGACTTTTCATGACAATGAGACACTCTGCTCCTGGCAGCACCAATCTACTTCAAGAGGAAGATGGACATCGAAGAGGATCCTTATGGAGTTTTATAGACATTTGGGCAAGAAACTGCTCTTGCCTGGACTATTGCATAAACTGGACACAGAGAACCCGCAGAGAGAGGACTACTGAACTTGCCTAAGGTGAGATGATCTTTTGGGGTTCCTGATTCATGAAAGAGTCTGTGAGACATTCTGCAGGACACAACAGATAGTGACTGAACTGACTTTGAATTTTCCTGCTTTATGTAAATGTCTGCTGGATACCATGGGCCTGAAGGCTGAAGATGGATGCCCCAACGGTACAGAGGAACCATGGGTGACTGTCCAGGCAGCGGGATGTCTCTGTCATTTCTAGAGTTTTAAAAGTTGCTTTTTTCTTGTTTGCTTAGGTAGTATTGTATCTTTCTGGAGTCTTTGTTGGAGTTAAGAAGAGTTAGTTATAGTTATAGTTTTCCTTAGTTATGATAAAGATTATTGTAACTTTTACTTGATAACTGTTTTGTTATATGTAATTTTGCTATGTTAAAGTTAAAGCTTTTTTTTTTTGTTGTTGTTTTTTGGTTATACCGAAAAAGGGGAAATGATGGAGGAAGGTTATTGGCTAATAAAGGAACTCCCTTGGCCTATTTTATTGGTTAGAAGTTAGGTGGGAGGAGTAAACAGAACAGAAAGCTGGGAGGCAGAGGATGTGAGCTCAGTCTCGACAACTCTCCTCTCGGGAGCAAATGCCTGAGAGAGACGCCATGCCCCACTGCCGGGATGAAGCTCTGACCCAGGATGGACTAGGCTATAATCTTCCCGGTAAGACCGGTTCTCACAGATTACTAGAGATGGGTTGATCAGGATATCAGAATTAGCCAGTAAGGGCTAGAGCTAAAGGGCCAAGCAGTGTTTAAAAGAATACAGTGTCCATGTAATTATTTTGGGTAAAGCTAGCCGTGGGGGCAGCCGGGTGCTGGGGACGCAGCCCCGCCGCCCTTATTACTACAGTCTTAGTCTTTAAGTTAGATAGATATTGAGATTTATATAGATCAATAATCATCTAAGTTTGTCATTTATAATTAGACTAATCAGGTTCTTTAGATACATAGAAATTATACTCAGTATAAATAGATAATCTTCAACCTCTTCAAAGAGCTGTAGAAAATCGCCTTTAATCTAACTCAGAGTTTCATGATAGTGAGACACAATTGCTCCTGGCAGCACCGATCTATTCCTGAGAGAATGTTGAGCACCAAAGACACTCCACCTGGAGCCTTTCTTTTTGGCAGAACTGGCCTTTGGGCAAAGAAATGCCCATACCTCAACCACTGACAGAAACAGAGCATGCATCAATGGATAAAACAAGACTGTCATATCTTGCCAAGACAGGGTAAGAGTTTTGAAAAGTTGCTTGCCTTTGAAAATGGTATGTCAGTTATGTTAGGCCTTAGCCAAATTTGGTTGCTTCTACGCTGCAAACGTGACTTTGGGTGATTGCCCAGGTTGTCTCTGATTTGTTGCATGTTTTGGAAGTTGTTTTACTGAACTTCCTAATTACACAGGTAAAATTATTTCCCTTCTCAGATCTTCTATTGGGTTGAAGACTATATAAATGTAGTTACTTTTCTCTCATGACTTGGCCAATTTATTTATTATACAAGACCTAAGCTAGTTAGAATAGGATATTTGTACTTATTGTATATAATTTCGTAGTAGGTTTAGAACCCTCTTAGTTAAACAAAAAAGGGAGGTGTTGCGGGAGGTCCTTCTGCTCCCTCTGCCAATAGCCGCTGACATACCAGCCCACTGGGATGTGGCCTCTCTCTTTAAAAAAGCAGCTGCTTCCCTCTCCTTTCTCTCTTGCTTCCTGCTCCGCTTCCAGCAACTAGACTCCTTCTGATTGCGCAGAGGGCTGTTGTCTGGGACGGTGATCTGTAAGTTTTTTCCCCTTTAAATAAATACCACCCTATTAATCATAATTCCAAACTGGTGTGGGATTGTTTGTGACTTACACCTTTGCCTTCAAAGAAAAAGCAGCCTAAAGATGGGAAGTACACAGGGACTCTAGATCCAGTATGGTGTTGTGTTGACTGAATTTTTTGAATGCTGATGAGTGAATAACAGTTTTTGAGAGATATGAGATTGTAAAAGGGACTGTTGAATTAAACCAGCACAGAGAATTTAAGAATGTCTGAACTTTAAAATGGTATTTAAAAATTTATTGTGTTGGGGGGAGAGGTTATGCTTTTGTTTCCACAGGAAATGAAAGGTTGTGGATTTCTTCAAAATTAATATAGACAAGATTTGATGGTTGTTGATTCAATGTGACCAGTTGCCTTAAGCTTTGCCTCTATAATTTACCTATCACAATGTACTTTTACCTTAAACTGTGAGTCAAAATAAATTCATTTTCCCTTAACTTATTTTGTCGATGTGTTTTTTCATAGCAATATAAAAGTAACTAATACAATGACATCATGGAGGTTATGTAACAAGAAGAACCCAAGGAGGAATCTCAGATCTCCCTGGTATGGGAAAATAGAAAAGATTTCATGGGTGGACTGGGGCTGAGTAGGGATAGGAACATGAGGGGTCATGTGGGAGTAGGGTGGAAGAGAGTACTGAAAGAGCTGACCATAAAAGGGGGCATTTCTATGTCAGGTGAAAACATTGTGCAATGGAAACGCCAAAGAATCTACAAATATGATCCTAGAGAAGACTCCTTCCAAGTACAGACATGTAGCCTTAACTGGTCGTGACCAGGCAAGACTTCCAGTGGAGGGATTGGGACACCATCCAAGTCACATGGCCTTCGATCTACAGTCTGACTTACCTAAGGGTTGTGCTGGAATTAATCATGGAGAAGATGTTGTGGGAGCGCCCAAACATTGACTGGCCTAGGTAGAGACCCATGCTAGGAGAATGAGCCCATCCCTGACCCTACCTGGAGCACCAGGACCCAAAGGCTGGGTGGCTCAGAAACACCTAGTATAAAACCAAACTAATGATATTCTCCTGTACTCACAGATTGGTGACTACTCCAGTTTTCATCAGAGAGGATTCTGGAAACTGATGGAAAAACAGATGCAGAGACCCACAGTCAAACATTTGGCTGAGTTCTGAGAATCTTGCTGAAGAGAGAGAGAAATGATTATAGGAGCCAGAGGGATCAAGGACACCACAAGAAAACTCAATCAACTAACCTGGACTCATAGGGCTCCAAGACCATGAACTGACAACCAAGTAGCCTGCAATGGACTGACCTAGGCACTCTGCATATATGTCACATTTGTGTACCTTGGTCCTCCTGTGAGACTCCTAAGAGGGGGAGCAGTGGCTATCTATTTTTCTGGCTTTTTAAACCCTTATCCTCATACTGGGTTGCCTTTCCCAGCCTTTAAACAAGACAGAGTGCTTATGTCATGTTTTGTTAATATCCATGGAAGCCCTGCCCTTTTCTAAATCAAAATGGAGGAGGAGTGTATGGGGGTAGCAGAGGGAGGTAATGGAGAAGAACTGAAAGCAGAAGAGAGAGGGGAAACTTGTCAGGATGTAAAATAAACAAATATATATTTATTTAAGTAACTAATACAGTCACTCATTGTATATAGATTAGGGTCTGGTGTACATGGTAAGCATGTATGATATGTACCGAATGAGTGACTGGCTTCCATCTTTTTATATGATAGTTAACAGCCCCAATGCTACAAAACAGGCAGAATATAAGCATTTTTATTTTAAAATATTGATTTCTTAATTTGATGAGTGAAAAACATATCTTAGTAATGCCACATGTTTTTATATACATTGTAAATTTGCTGAAATCAAGCTGATATCATATACATTATCTGATATTCATATTTTAAAATGAAAATCCTCAAAATACAGTATTGATCAAGAATAAAACATACTGCTCTAACTAGAGCTGCCATGGTCTGCAATAGATCTCACACTTCTTCCAATCTATCTTATACTTTCTATTCTTTGACCAACATCAACAAAACTTCCTCATCTCTGTCATTCTATAGAGTTTTGATTACTAGGTTAAGTGGATTCTAACATTAGGATTTTGATCTCCAGAAACATATTGTGTGTACGATAAATACATCTGTAATTTCCTGTACATTCAATGTAAATGTAACAGGGAAGAGATATTGGAAACATCACCAACATTATCACAAATATCCCTTACATCTATTTTCTAACATTTCTTTACATTTATCTAGAAACAACAAGAAACTAACTGTTAAGTAAGTGTTGTGCACACATCTGCTAAATCAAAGTTGCAGCTTAAAGGTGTCAGAATTTAGATGTTTTATTCTTTGAGCTAAATGGAAAATTACCTCTTCTAATCAAAGATAGGTAGTGACAGAAAGCTTTTGATTCTTAGCACGGGGATGGGCTATAATGGCTTTTCTCTTTAATTAGTGACTTGAATGGAAAAAAAAAGTATCAGCACCTGTGATTGCCCTAGGAAGACCCTGACAATGAGCACCTCACAACAGAAAGCTTTAAAATCTGAAAAAGTATGGGAGATGTATTCTACTATGTACTCTTTTGCAGTGATCATAATGCATTTATGTTCCAGGAGTATCAGACATCAGCAAGCAGAGAAGCTGGCTGTGGTGGAGCCAGGGACCCTGTCATGACCCTCAGCTTGGGCCCAGACATTGCCATGTCATTGAGTAGCAGAGCAAGCTACTCAGATGTGGTTTCATCCTGGTCATCTTCCATTAACCTGGACTCAGGTTGCTAGTTTGACCCGGGGCTTCTTCATGGCATTTGGTGACCACCAGAGCCAATTATGTCAATCAAGACCTTGGTCACTACAGGGCTATTGGTCACAGCCTGGGCTTGGATGACACCATGACTCCGAGTGGCAACACAGCCGATCCATATCTGTATGGCCTCTGTTGTTGCATGGCCTCCATGACTCCACTCAAGCTGCAGGCTCTGTCCAGATTCTCTGTATTGGCCCTGGTGGTAATCTGTGCAACAGAGCTCAATGAACACCATGGCAGCAGCTGGGCCATGGATCCAGACATGGCCTAAAGCATCAGCTCAGCCTGGACGACATCCTTGTTCTGAGTGGTAACTCTGGGCACTCAGATCAGGATGGCTTTGATGTCACCATGGCCCCTGGACATCAACAAGGTCACAGAATGTGGCTCAGACCTCAGACTTCATATTGCCTTTGGTGGCACTGTGAGGACATGGGAATCAATAGAGACCTCAGCTGCAGTGGAAACACAGGCATGGGCATGTTCCTCAGTAGCAGCCTAGACATGGATGTCATCATGGCCCAGGGGGATGGCAAAAGCCACCCAGATCAGTACTCCCTAAGTGACAACATAGTTTGTGAAACCAATCTCAGTCCCAGGAGGCAGCCCAGCCCACTGGAATCATCATGGAAGTCAATAGCAATTGGAGCATGGAAATCAACACAGACCCTGTCTACTCTAGGACCAGAGACCCACATATGGTCCTTGGTAGCCACCTGATCTGGACAACACCACGGTATCTGGTAACAAACAAACCACCCTCCTCAGTCTACTCCTCACCACCATCAAGATGGACCCAAGTATCAACCTGGCACCCAACATCTGCCTAATCCTCTACATCTATCTTTCTTCCTTTATGCGTCTTTCCATGGCATATGAACCATTCTCCTTCTCTAATTCTCTGAATTTTCCCCATTTATTTTCTTAAAATGATGGGGACTGTGGTGATACTTTTGTGTTGTAATGAATAAAGTTGCCTGAAGATCAGAGTGCAGAGATAGGAACACTAGTTTGCCATAGAGGCCAGGCAGTGGTGGCACTCAGGAGACAAAGACAGACAGATCTCTGTGAGTTCAAGACCACCCTGGACTACATGAGATTTATCGAGTCTAAAAGAGAAACAGAGCCAGGCAGTGGTGGCTTACACCTTTAATCCCACTACTTGGAATTGACATGCCTTTAATCCCAGAACTAGGGAGGTGGAGAAAGCAAGATATATGACTGGATGGAGAGAGAAATAGAAGAGGGAAGGAGACAGGAGCTCAGTGCATTCAGTTTGAGGTATGGTAGAGACAAGATACCATGTTCGGTCTGAGGTGCATTCAGTCTGAGGACTTACAGAGACAGGATACCACATTTGATCCAAGGATTTTGTCAAGGTAAAAACTAGTAACTGGCTGTTCTGCTTCTCCACTCTTTCACCATTAACCCCTATATTTGACTCCAGGTTTTTATTATTAATCCAAATTAGAATTTGATACAGGAGCCTACATGCATGGCATCTAGGGTCAGCCCCTGGCTGCTGTCCTACCTGCTGGGAAGGTCCCAGCTAGGCTCTGTCTGTGCAAATTCTGAATCTGGTGGGTATTGTTGTCCTCAGGCCCACATGGGCTCAGGGAGGTCCCCTCTTCTTTAGTTATCAATTTTATAAACTTCATTTACCTTATCTCCATTATTTCTTTGCTTTCGTTTTTGGTGAAAGGTTTAAATCAACTGAAAGCTACCATGCCATTTCAGCTTATATCTTATGATTTTTCTTTAACTTCACAGAATAGTATGAAAAACAAAATCATCTCACTTGACTCAAGTAGCAGTAAGAATATCTTCTTATGAGAAATGCCATCTGAACACATGCCTAGAGGATGTATAGGGTCAAGGTGGAAGAAAGCAACAGGCATAGCTATCTGTGTTTCTGACTGTGAAGAGAACCATCAGACACTGAGAGAAACAAAAAAGAAGCCAGCTCTTGTGGGAAACCTTAGGTACTTCAGTGATCTGAGCAGAGCCAGCTAAATACTAAGCATGGGTGACTATGACCCAAAATACTTATTGATACCATTTTGCTTAATCTTTTCAACAATAAAACTATGAGAGGCATAAATAACTATCTCTGAAGAGTGAAAGGAAACTGAAAGAAGTCAGGTGAACCTTGGGAGCTCAGTCTGGTGCTATAATGTAAGTCTCTGTCTCTATCTCCATTCATCGCCAGATGAAGGTTCTATGGTGATATGCATGATATTCATCAGTATGGCTATAGGATAGGGCCATTTCAGGTTCCCTCTCCTCAGCTGCTTAGGGAACTAACTGGGGACAACTTCCTGGAAATCTCGGAGCCCCCTAGAGTCAAGTCTCTTGCTGTTGAGGGAGCTGCGGGCCTCTTCCCACAGCCCGGCTCCTGGCCACCTGGCTAGATTATGCCCCGAAATAACAACACACAAACTGTATTCATTTAAACACTGCCTGACCCATTATATCTAGCCTCTTCTAGGCTAATTCTCACATATTAATTTAGCCCATTTCTAATAATCTGTGTGGCACCGCTAGGTGCGCTTACCGGGAAAGATTCAGCATGACTGACCTGGTGGCTTGCTTCATTGCATCTGGCCCTGAGAGGAGCTGCATGATGTCTGAGCTCACTTCATCTTCCTCCCAGCATGTTGTTATGTTTACTCCACCCACCTATGTTCTAACCAATCAGGGCCAAGGCAGTTTCTTTATTTAACCAATGACCTTCCTCCATCATTTCCCCTTTTTCTGTTTAAACAAAAAGAAAGGACGGCTTTAACTTTAACATAGCAAAATTACATATAACAAAAGAGTTATCAAGTAAGAATTACAGTTACAATATTTGTATCTATTTTATCTTTTATTATAACAAAGGAAAACTATAACTATCTATCTATTCTTCAACTCCATCAAAGACTCCAGAAGGATATAATATTACCTAAGTAAATAAGAAGTAAGCAACTTACAAAACTCTAGAAATCACAGAGACATCTTGCTGCCTGGACAATCACCCAAAGTTCCTCTGTACTGTTGGGGCATCCATCTTCGGCCTACAGGCCCATAGTTTTCACCAGACAATTCCATGAAGCAGGAAATTTCAAAGACAGTTCAGTCACTAACTGCTGTGTCCTGCAGAATGTCTCGCTGAGTCTTTCTTGAATCAGGAACCCCGAAAGACCATCTCAACTTTAGGCAAGTTCAGCAGTCCTCTTTCTGTGGGTTCTTTGTGTCCAGTTCATGCATCAGTCCAGGCAAGAGTAATTTCTTCCCCAAATGTCTAACCAACTCCATAAGTAGCCTCTTTGATGCCCATCTTCCTCTTGAAGTAGATTGGTGCTGCCAGGAGCAGACATATCTCCTTGTTATGAAAAACCCTAAGTTATTAAAACATTAAATGTCATATTCTATAGTCTTTGAAAGATATGAACAATGTCTATCTAAAATATATCTATGTACATCTAGAAAATCTTAACTAATATGACTACAAACTTGACTCTTTTGATTATCTATTAACAACCTATATACATTACATTTTTAAACAAACTACACAATCACAATACCTTAATCAAGATCAAAAATACATATACATATAACAAAATTTACCTTAAATTTCTATCAATAAGGCAAAATTTATACAAATGCAAATTATTCATATCTATATCATATCCACCTTTAAATGTAAAAGAACATTTATAAACAATATTTGGGAATATGGGCGCAGTTATTTCTCTCCAAACTGCTTCCTGCTGAATGGGAGCGCTGTTATTTAGGTCTTTTATGGGATAACCTGTGTGCTCGATTCATCTCAATGAGCAGTTAAGAGAAGTAATTTTTGAAGGTGTGCATAGAAACCCTTCAGGAGGGCGTGGTCCATCATACCATATTGGATTAGAAGAAATCCACAGAGTCTCATCCTCTGTGAAAACAAAAGAAGAATCCCTTTTCCAAATTATCACATCCTTAGATCCAAATTTTAAAATCAAGGTATTTTCAAAATATCTATGTTGGATTAGTTCAGCAGTATGTATAAACAAGTATCTTTTAGCAGCTGTTGCTCCTTCCTCACTATTAAAACTATTCAAAGAGAGCATAATAGCATATAGTATCAAAATTCTCTGTATTTTCCATCTTTGTGCGGATTTATTTTAACTCTATTTCATTCATTTTTACTTTTATTTTTTGAGACAAGCTCTCTGTATATCTTTGTCCTGGAAAAACTCTGTAGACCAGGCTGTCCTTGAACTCTCAGAGACCCTTTTGTCTCTGCCTCCCAGGCATTGGGATTAAAGGCATGTGCTACTACACCTTGAAGTCACAGAGTTCAACTCCGAGGTCAATCTACTTCTGTCTCCCAAGTGTTGGGATTAAAGGCATGTACTACCACACCCAACTAATCTCTTTCTTCGTTTTTTTTTTGTTTTTTACTTTAAGAACTTTAACTTTTAGCCTGCATATATTTTTAACACACTGTAAATCATTTAAAGGTTTTCTTTGTTTTTGAATCTCTCTTTACTGTATCTCTCTTTTTTTGACCACACGAACCTTTAATTTACCAAGCAATATAGGTAGGATTAAAGCCGTGGCTTTGAAGGCTGGATCCATTCCATTCATTAGCTTTCCAGCCTCATGGCAGAGGTACCGGTTGTAGCCATGTTTATCACCACAACTCTGTGGCATTTCAAGGTCCCTGCCAGTAATCAAGCTTCAGCAGCATGTGCTTGCAAACCACACAAATCGCCTGAGTGAAAGAGTCAGAGTTTGCCCTGGAAGTATGGACCAGAACGTCAACATTTTAAAACAGCACAACTTTTTTCCTGCTACAGCTGAAAACAGGAAAGCATTCATTTAGCTTTTCATCAACACCGTTTAAGTGTTTTGTGGCAGAACCTCTTAAAAGAGCTCCAGGATTTTGCAGCTAAAGCTGAGTCAGGAAGCCTTTCTTAGATGAGAGTGCTTGCTTGCCTCTAGCAAGCAAAGCAGACCCAAGAAATTGCCACTACCTAGAAAACATGCTTTATTCTTTCCCAAGCTTTTTCAGGCTTTCTGTAGATACAGTTGTCAACACGTTGGGCAGCCATTCTGTTGAGGGAGCTGTGGGCCTCTTCCCACAGCCCGGCTCCTGGCCACCTGGCTAGATTATGCCCTGAAATAACAACACACAAACTGTATTCATTTAAACACTGCCTGGCCCATTATATCTAGCCTCGTCTAGGCTAATTCTCACATATTAATTTAGCCCATTTCTAATAATCTGTGTGGCACCACTAGGTGCGCTTATCTGGAAAGATTCAGCATGGCTTGCTTCATTGTGTCTGGCTCTGAGAGGAGCTGTATGATGTCTGAGCTCACTTCTTCTTCCTATCAGCATTTTGTTCTGTTTACTCCACCCACTTATGTTCTAACCAATCAGGGCCAAGGCAGTTTCTTTATTTTACCAATGACCTTCCTCCATCATCTTGCCAATCCTAAGATGGCTCCCTTAATTAGGATATAAACTTCCCTGCTCCCATATCCACCCTTCCTTTATCCCAACCATCCCATTCCCCCAAGTTCCCCACATCTTCCCCTTCTCACATTTCTCTCCCCATTTCCCCTTACCCCCATCACACCCCACCCCCAAGTTCCCAATTTTTGCCTGGCAATCTTGTCTACTTTCAATATCCAGGAGGATAACTATATGTTTTTGGTTCAAATGAGGAGCAGAAGGAGGGAGAACATGAGCAAGGAAGTCAGGACTGCAAGCGGCACACCCACCCACTGAGACAGTGGGGCTGATCTATTGGGAGCTCACCAAGGCCAGCTGGACTGTGACTGAAAAAGCATGGGATAAAACCGGACTCTTTGAACATGGCAGACAATGAGGGCTGATGAGAAGCCAAGGACAAGGGCACTGGGTTTTGATCCTACTGCATGCACTGGCTTTGTGGGAGCCTAGCCTGTTGGAATGTTCACCTTCCTAGACCTGGATGGAGGGGGGAGGACCTTGGACTTCCCACAGGGCAGGGAACCCTGACTGCTCTTTGGACTGGAGAGGGAGGGAGAAATGAGTGGGGGGAGGGGGAGGGAAATGGAGAGGGAGGAGGTGGAAATTTTTTCAATAATAATAAAGAAAAAATCTGAAACCAAATGAAAACCATATATACAATTTTTAACTGGAAATACTTGTTTTAGACAAAATACTAGCTGAAAAGTGTTCTAAAAACATGGATAGTGATGTATTAATATAAATAATGCTAATAATAATAATAAATAAATAAATAAGTCAGGTGAATGCTCTGTGGCCCTTGTAATAAAATAAAGAGAAGAGATGTGTTATGAAGTCAGATTTATCTGATGACCTGGATGCTTACCAGAGGTTTGTAGTAGTTTTCATACTCCAGCATTCATCTTTTTATTCTTGCTCTATAAAATTCTCTCTAATTAGTTGACTTGATTCTTAAAGGAAAATAAATCAACCTCCTGAGTGCTGATCTTGCAAAACTATTGCAGCAGAAATGGTGGCACCACCGTTCTAAGGACTCCTGCATCCCCCGACTTAAGAAAACCCAGTATTTGCTGAGGCAGAAATCCTAAAGTAAGAAAAGGCTAATTATTGTGTTTGTATGAGAACTGAATTTTGAATTTAATTAACAGATTAAGTTACTCCCTGTTGCCAACAGGCTGTGTTCTCAATGAAACCAAATATTATGACAATTGCCAAGTTTATTAGATAGTTCATTGTGTGAATGTTAAAAGTATGTTTTATAGAGAATTTCCTCTGAATAGTTTCTTTTCAAGCTGAGAATTTGGATTTCACAACATACTGCCATGTTAGCTTGGCAGGACTGTAATACTCAAGTTATGCATTTAGGTGAGATTTCTCCTTTATAAGTAATATCTGAAAACCTGGAAATCTAAGACCATTTGTTTGTGTTTATGGAATGTCTTTACCCCGTTCAGTTATCACAACAGTAGAATCATAGAAAAGAAGACACAGCATGGTAAGCCCCCTTTATTACCTCCCCACACACCAACAGGACAAAGTAGCTATAGATGTCCCTAGCTCCAGGCAGACATGGATATCTGGTCCTCTTATTGACAGGCTGTTTCAGCTTCACATTCAGTATAGCTCACTGCTTCTGTGTCTTTGTTTTGGTGAAGTGCACATTTCCATTATTGAAATTCTCTGCTATAACATGGAGTGATTGTGCGTCTCTGTGCCTCAATGACTCTGGACTAGTAGGGATGGAGCCCAAGTCTCACCAGCACAAAAGAAAGCATGGGCAGGGATGGTAATAACAACATCTATACATATAGCTGTGCTGAGTAGGGATAGAATGCTTGACACAGAGATCTTATCCTTTATTAATTCCCAGTGCTCCAAACCCAGAGATGAAAGGGTTTTTTGTGTTTATTGAAAACAAAAAGCTGAAAAAATCTGCTATAAAAATTATGAAACAACCATACATTTTTATTCCTTGACATGAGATAAAGAAGGAGAAATGCCGTTTTCATGAAAGTTTTTTCAACTACATTAAAAGGGCCAGTCTGTAAGGTACTCCAATTTTTTTTTTCGAGACAGGGTTTCTCTGTAGCTTTGGAGACTGTCCTGGCACTAGCTCTTGTAGACCAGGCTGGCCTCAAACTCACAGAGATCCACCTGCCTCTGCCTCCCGAGTGCTGGGAATTTTTTTATGTCTCCCCTGGGGGTAACCTGAACACTCAACATGTCTACTCTTAGGAATTCAATTGTCTGGGATTCTTAGAAAAGTCCATTAAAAGAAGCCCATCTCTGAATTCACTGAATATTCTCTTGAGTGGATAGTCAATGAGCACAGTTAGAAATATGCCCACATATAGACTAAAGGTAACAGCTCCAAGAAGAGGTCCTGGACCATCAGATAGAAAATAGGGCCACTGCAGGATTTTTAGATTACCTAATAATAACCTGTATTGTTCAGACAGACAGACACACAGCCTCTCTCTCTCTCTCCCTCTCCCTCTCCCTTTCTCCTTCTCTCTCTCTCTCTCCTTCTCTCTCTCTCTCTCTCTCTCTCTCTCACACACACACACACACACACACACACCATTAAAGATTTTTTAAAATGTATTTAAAAAGAACCCCATAGGCTTCTTATAAGTATGTGCTATATGAACATAAAACAGAGCCAAATGACAAGTAACTTATTTCAAATTTAGAGTGAGAGGAAAAGAAAGATAGGAGTCAGGGAAATAACGTGAGAAATGAAAAATGAATCCAGTTTGGTTGTTCATATCTTTTATTGAAGAATTTATGAGGCTGAGGAAGAAAGACTGCTGTATGATTGAGGATAGACTGACTCCAGTACATCGTGAGTGCCCTGCAAGTCTGGACTACAGTATGAGCCATGTCTCAAAATAAAATAAATATGGTGAGTATAATCAAAGAGGATGGAATGAAATAAACATGTTCATGTATTCTATGGAACTGTGGGAAGGAATCTGACAACACAAAAAAATGGATACAAGAAACTAAAAATACACAATATTCTGGGAAGCACCTCAACATAAGACTTGGAAAGCTTCCAAGTTTTTGTATGTTTAACCTGTTCACCTTCAAAGATGGTGAAACTGTGACCTTTCTTCTTGTTTTCTAAGAAATTCTTGAGAGAGCTATGTAAAGAATACTGACCACCTTCTTCTCTGTCCAAGGCTCTAGAAGGCATCACCACTTCCTAGGTATAAAGACTGGACCGCACTGAGGACTCTTTTCCTTTTAGAATCCATGCATCTAATAGCAGATATATCTTTGTCACTTCTTGCCCTGGAGGCCAAACCTTGAATGACCTCACATGACCAGACCCTCATATATTTGCATTGTAAGTCAGGTTTGTAGGTTAACTTATCATAGAGACCTAGAGCAGCTTTAGTTCATCTTTAATAATTTCTCCACTATATTTCAGTAAAAACAAGATTGCTATCAATTTGTTTAATGTCCCTTGAAAACTGCAATAGGACAATATTAATTTTCTCCAAAGACCTTTCCCCTTTCACAAAATGATATAAACAGAGTTGTTCTAAAACATTCACTGTGTTTTGACATTCTTTGCAGAATAATTACCCTAACCTAGCTACAAGAGCAAAGGAGGACATAAAAGAAAAGACTGTCATGGTTTAAGTCAAGGATCAGTTAAAATGCACAACACTTCTCAAAACCATGATTTAGGAAAAAAGCACACCCAGAAATTATTTTATACTGATTTCCACAAGATTCAGAAAGTTAATGGGATAGACCCCCCACTGAACAGTAGCCTCAGAATAAAAATGTAGATATCTGGTTGTACTTCAATGAAAGGATGTAACTCATTCAGGAGTATTTTTGATAGTGTTGGGAGTTGTATGGGAGTAGAGTGTATTAAAAGGGAAGATTGAACGTGGAGGCATTTTGGGAATAGGTAGAAACCTGATGCAAGGAAGACTCCCATGAATCTACCAGGTCAAACCCACATAAATCTTTTAGCAATTCTGGATACATAGCCTGAACTGGTCATTTCCTGTGATCAGATTGGTGACCACCCCAGTTGTCAACCAATAACTAATGGAAACAAATTTAGAGACCCACAGCCAAGCATTATGCTAATCTCAAAAAATCCTGCAGAAGAGAGAGGGGAGGGGGTGGATTGTAGGAGCCAGAGGGGTCAAGAATACCACAAGAAAACCCACAGAAATAACTAACCTGGGCTCAAAAGATTAAACTGACAACCAGGGAGCTTGCATGGGACAGACTTAAGCCCACTCTATATATGTGGCAGTTGTGTAGCTTAGTCTAATTGTGGAACCCTTAACAATGGGAGCAGGGGCTATCCCTAATGTTTTGGCCAGCCCTTGGAAACCCATTCCTCATACTGGATTGTCTTAACCAGATTTCATACAAGAGAAAGTTATTAGTCTTAAGTAACTCAATATGCCATGCTTTGTTGATGCCCTTGGGAGGCCCACCCTCTTCTGAACAGAAACAGAGGAGGAGTATCTGAGGGTGGAGGGGAAGTTGGAGTAGGGAATAAGAAGAGAGGAGGGGGAGGAAACTGAGCTCAGAATGTAAAGTAAATAGATTTTTAAAGGCTATACTATTCCAAATTATGAAATAAATTTCCTCTTTTATTAAAAAATAAGATTACCAAATGGGCAGTGGTGGCGCATGCCTTTAATCCCAGCAATTGGTAGGCAGAGGCAGGCGGACCTCTATGAGTTTGAGGAAAGCTTGGTCTACAACAACTAGCTCCAGGAGAGGCTCCAAAGCAACAAAGAAACCCTCTCTTGAAAACAAAACAAAACAAAAATATAATATTATGAAATTTAATAAGTTTGTAGCAGTTATTTTAACACCAAATGTTAGTATTCTCTGAAAATGTCACTGTAAGAAAGTAAAGTGATGTTAGGGAAAACTTTCAATTTCCCTATTGATTGGTAGTTAATGAGTAGTCAAATCTAGTTAGCCACTGGAGGATGGAGCTAAAATTTGTACCTAAGCAATCAGATTCTAGAGGTGTGTTCTATTACTACTTCTACTACTACCAATTATTATGTGTACAAGCACATGTACCTGATGTGTGTGTGTGTATATATATATATATATATATATATATATATATATATATATATATATGTGGGTTCCTGTGCCTGTGGGGGTCAGAGGACAATCTTTGGGGGTAGGTTATTTTCTTCCACATAGATGTAGGTTCCAGGGATTGAATCTAAGTCATCACACTTATTCAGCAGGTGCCTTTTTCTGCTAAGTCATCTCATTGGCCTTTTTTATTCTCTTGACAAATGGGATGAGATGAAGCTCAGAGATGGAGCTGTGGTTGGTTAGAAGATATCCCCCACCTTCCCACTAACTCTAAAGGGTGTATTTGGAAGCATAAATCGTAAATAGGGAGAGTGCTTTTTATCATATCAAAAATATTCTTTGTTGTAGGATATTTAATCATACTGTGACACTCCAACACTGTTAAATGAAGTTTACCTTGAATCAGGGGGGTGGAGCCAGTGACTAGTCGCTCAGAATTTGTCATAGAAAATTCAGCAATTTGAACAGAGAAGATGCACATGAAGGAAAGAGTGAGGACTTGGGTTTGGAACTTCTTTTTGTTTTGGGGACAAGTGAAGAGATGTGTCTCTTGCTGGGTCTCTGGCCAAAAAAAATGATCAGCTGGTTGCTTCTCAGCTTTTATGATCTAGCAGATCTTCACCATCACATCTGATTCATGAGTCTTTGTTGGTAAATAGAATGATAGGGACTTAGTTTAAACCTACATATTATCGCCATGGTAGAGTCTTGGCCAGAGGACTGGAAGGCCTTCCGGGCTGCAGCCTGAGTGGCTGGCAGGATGCTGACTACAGGTTCTTGGGGCCACAGGTGATAATGAAAATATCTGTAGATTCATGTGTAGCCACTAAAACAACAGAAAACAGCAATTCTGGTATTTTTGTATATGGTTGCTTGGTTTTGGTTTGTCCTTTCTTCTCATTCAAGTTTCTAAAATTTATTCAGTGAAATTACTGTCACTGATTAGTAGTTAGTTCTCATCTTCTGCATCAATAAAAGTGACTCCCCCAAAATATGGTGTTTTACAAGACACTTTTGTAAGCTGAACTGTGTTCCCCAAAGTGCTCACTCCTGGGATCTGTGAATGTGACTTTATTTGGAAACAAGATCTATGAAGATGATAAAAGTCAAGATTAAGCCATGTTAAATTATATTGGAGATCTAAGTACTATTTCTATAAGACAAGATAGGTTTAGTATTACTAACTACAAGCTGGCTGAGACAAGGGAGGTAAACGTTCTAGGGACTTAAACCCTGGTCTTGCAAACAACTGAATCTTATACTGCCTGAACTGTGGGACAATGTATTTTTAAAAATAAATTTTAAATCAACAAAATAGTTAGTTATTTGTTGTTAAAACCTCAAGAAGTGATCTAAGAGAACTTTATTCTATTTGGGGGGGCTGCCCAGTATAACACCTTGGAAATCAAGTAGGGCATTATTATGATCAGACTCACTACTCTCACCCGTAACTGTGAGAGTTATTCATTGAAAATAAAGAAAGGCAGAAATTAAGGCAAGGTTTCAGAGCATTCCAACTAATGTTTTTCATTAATAATATTTAGGGAGGAATACTGTGTGAGATGACACAAAGTTTCATTGTCATTACAGTCTTTTGCCTCATTACCACCCTTGAAGACTGTTCTGTCTACTCTGAGGTATCCCAAGCCTTATACTTACTCTATTCCTAGCTTTGCCTTCAGACCTGGAAACATTCGGTACATTTTTTTCCCGCTAAAGTAAATGACCTTCTGAAACTGAAATTTCAGAATGCTCCAGTAAAAGGCAAAACTGTGATTTGAAGGTGTTTGGTATTAGCAGTCAAGGACATTAATAGGGATGAATAAAACAAATTGTTTGCATTCAGAGGTATTAGCTTAATCCATTTCCGCTGATGATGTCGAAGTAGAGAGACTCAAGGAACAATCCTTCGAGATCCTGGGAAGGGTGGTGGGAGGAAAAGGTGGAAGGAGGGAGATGGATGGATGGATGGATGAATGGATGGATGGATGGAGGAAAGGAGGGAGGGAGGGAGGGAGGGAGGAAGAGAAGGAGGGAAGAAGGGAGAACAAGTTCCTTTGGATGATACTAATGGACTCAATAAAGCTTTTACTTCAGAGGTAATATGACTCTGTGCTGTATAACCAAGTAGGAAAATCTGGGTTTATTATGTCAGGTTATAAGTCAACTTACATACAATTTCACACCAAAAATTGATGAACTAATTAAAGGAATAAACATAACCTATTTTATAGTCATCAAGGTATAAGGCATAGCTATTATTTCCATCTTAACCCATTTTTTAAAATAAAGTCAGTATTTTCCAATCTAAGTATAGTTATATAAAATACATGCTAGTTGCAGATATGTTCATTAAAAGGCAGAAAACTATGCTTTAATAAAATTACCACTCATAACTTTCAACAGTAAAATCCTGTTTTAATTTATAATCCATTTTTATGAAGTCACTGAAGATTTGTAAGCTTTGCCAGCTAATGAGTATCTCTGGTATAACGACCATAGTACTCTGAGGACAGATGGGGCAATGTAACTCAGAACACATTCAAAAATCCATTTAATTACATCAAGCCCCATAGCAAGCAGTTATGAACCCATGAATCGAAAACTAAAGGTGTGTGATTTGAGATCACATATCATCATCAGTAAAGGAAATTCATTTGGTCTTCTGTAACATCAAGGCTGTCTCCATTTAATTCAGGTGGTTTTGTTTTCTCACAGAAAAAAAAACCTGTTATGCAGAACTATTTCAGCCGAATCAAATTCCTGAATTCCTAGTTCTGAATCCTTTTAACATTGTTAGCACTATTGGTTATAGCATTTGTGTTTCTGGAGAGAACCATTGCAGACAATAGAGACTGCTATTCATGTAAGCAAAGGGGAGTCTACCAGCATCCTAGGCTTCCCACATACTGCTGTTTGTACCTTTCGTGTTAGAAACTGAATACTAACTGGGCTTTAGCACTTGTAATTAGATGGTTTATTCATGCTGCTTTAATGTTTTCTTTTTTTTTTATTTTTCAAATATGGCTTCACAGTTGTCACTTTCCAGATGATTGTCCAAGTTTTTGTGACATCACTGGTAACTTGAACACCTCCACCAATGCTATCTATTAGTTAAATGAACATAACCATCATCATTTTTATATTTACTGAAATCCAATTTACAAAAATCCAATATTTTTTTTTATTTACTGGAATAAAATCTTAAACTGGCACTGTTCCTTTTATCCTTGAATACTTATAGTATGTTCTCAATACTAATTTGAAAAGGGGTTTCTTTTTTTTAAAAAAAAAATATTTATTTATTATGTATCCAATATTCTGTCTGTGTGTATGTCTGCAGGCCAGAAGAGGGCACCAGACCTCATTCCAGATGGTTGTGAGCCACCATGTGATTGCCGGGAATTGAACTCAGGACCTTTGGAAGAGCAGGCAATGCTCTTAACCACTGAGCCATCTCTCCATCCCCAAAAAGGGGTTTCTTAAAATGACAATGAGTCCACAGTGCTTCTGTGCATAGATTCCTTAAGCAGTTTACAATTTCATGCAGAATAAAAGCCAACATGCTTAATAATTTCTGGTCTACAGGTCTTAGATGGCTTTGACTTTCTAAAAATCTTATTTCTTTTACTACTATACTAAACTCCTTTCATTGCTATGCCCACTCAACTATCTTTCCTATACCATCCCTCCATTATTGGAATATGACAACACTTGAAGTTCCACACTAGAATAATAGAAATTTTATTCTTTTTTTTTCTTTTTTTTTTATTGAGAAAAAAAAATTTCCGCCTCCTTCCAGCCTCCCACTCGTCCCCCCTCCCCCCACTCCTCTCCTCCTCCCTCTCAAGTCCGAAGAGCAGTCAGGGTTCCCTGCCCTGTGTAAAGGATCTTAATGGTGGGTAGGAAGGGGGTAAGTGGAGATGGGGAGAGAAAAGTGAGAAGGGTAGGATGGGGAGAACTTGGGGCAACGGGATGATTGGGATAAAGGAAGGTTGGATAGGAGAGCAGGGAAGCACATATCTTAATTAAGGGAGACATCTTAGGGTTGGGAAGAGACTTGGACCTAGAGGGGCTTCCAGGTGCCCAAGGCGAGGTCCCCAGTTAGTTCCCGGGGCAGCTGAAGATAGGGAACCTGAAATGATCCTATCCTATAGAAATTTTATTCTTATAGATATAAACATGAAAAACCCATAAGTTGTATCATATCGTCATATCTCATACTTAAAGTCACAACTCTGTCCTCCATTATCTCACTCTTTTTCATATTTGGGGATAAATATGACAGAAAATAAATAGAATATGTAATTGAACAGTTATAAATGAAAATGAAAGAAATCATATAAACAAAATGAAGATTCAAACATGTTCATACTTTGCAACACTCAACAACATCAACACTTCTTTAAATTGATATCCAAATTTAACCCCATTCTTATAAAAAAAAAACTTAGTGGAGTCAGTTTGTATTTATAGCCTGTAATTGATTCTAACATATTTATGAAAAAGTAAAAGAAGCAGAATGATCAGAAAAACCTTTTAAAATGGAGGCATAGATTAGAGAAACCATGGTACCTGATAAAAATAGAAAAAAATTCAGAAATAAACCTACACATTTATGATCAAGTGATATAATAAAGTTACAAAGAAAATTTATTAGAGGCAAGATATTCATGCAAATACAGGCTAGAGAAGCTGTACACACACAATCACAAAACCAAAACATATATAGAACTTACTCTCAGTGAATAACTGTCTCAAATGTAATACATAAAAATGTAAAATTGATGTGAATAAAGTTTAATTCTCAATAAAGAAATGACAAATTAGACTTTGAAAAGAATAAAAATTTTGTTATTTCAAGAAAATGAGAGGCAAACCACAGGTTGAAGAAAAATATGTGCAAGCAAAGATTTAACAGATATGTAGCCAGAATATATAAAGAACTATTAAAATTCAAAAATGAGGAAATAATAAGCTATAAGCAGAGGCTGCTCATTTGTTTCCCGGCCACCTGGATACAAATAATCACATAGAAACTATATTAATTTCAACACTGTTTGGCCAATAGCTTATGCATATTTCTATCAAACTCTTACTTATTAAATTAGCTCATTTCTATTAATCTGTGAATCACCATGAGGTGTGGCCTTCTGGTAAGGTTCTGGTTAGAGGCCACTGTCTTTTTCCTTTACCAGCTACATGGTGTCTCTTTGACTCCAGCTATTTTCTCTACATATCTCTGTTTGAATTTCCCTCCTGGCTTTACTCAAGTAAGCTGTTGGCTGAAATAGCATCATTAATAACCAATGGTAATAAAACACATTCATAGCATACAGAGGAGAATACCACATCAATAAGCCAGATTTCAAAAGTACAATACAATTTTATAAACTGAAATTTTACAAAAGAGGATGTATGTAAATAAGCACATGGAAAGATAATAATATCACCCATTTATCAGATTCAAATCAAAATATTACAAAGAATCAACATATGCCTAATTAGATTTCAATGCTGGTGGGAATTCAAAATAATATTTGCTGTGGGACAGGTCTTTTATCCTGTCACTTGTATTATTTTTAATAAAATGCTGATTGGTCTGTAGCCAGACAGGAAGTATAGGTAAGGCAATGGCTACCAGGCAGGAAGAAGAGGTGTGGCAACAAGAATTATGGGAAGAGGGAAGTTTCAGTCTGCAGTGATCATCCAGACACAGAGGAAGCCAAACACAGAACAAGCAAGATGTGACTGCCTTACCAAAAAAGGTACCAAACCATGTGGGTAACACAGACAAAAATAATGGGCTAATATAAGCAATAAGAGTTAATAAGAAGCCTGAGCTAATAGGTCAACCAGTTTATAATTAATATAGACCTCTGAGTATTTCTTTGTGACTAAATGGCTGCCTGAGTGGGCAAGACCCAATGGGACAGAAAACTCATTCAACAAATATTGTCAGTGTGAAAGACAGTTTGATGATTTCTTATAAATTTGAACCCATTTACTATACAGCCCAATGAGACAGTTTTTAGGTATTTAATCAAGTAAAGTAAAATATCATATTCACAGAAAACCTGTATCTACATGTTTACTGTAACTTTATGCATAATTACTCAAATCTAAAGATGACAAAGATATCACTCTATGGCTGAGTAATTAAAGGAAATTAGATGGAATATTACTTTGGGATAAAAAAGATAAAAAAGATGCTAGTCTATAGAACCAAATTAGTGATAGTAAATATATTTTAAGTAAAAACATTCAGATAAGAAGAAGCACCAATTTTTAATTCTTTCTATTGGGCATTGAAATGGAGGAAATTTAATAATGAAACATTAGTGAAGGGCTAAGATATGGAGAAGAGGAACTAGCTACAAGTGAAGATGCACAGGGGTTTTTAGGATTGGTGAATTATATCTATAACAATGATTGTCACAATGATAGAATGGATTTCAAAAATCCTTCAAAGATTAAACTATGGAGATTAAACTTTATGCAAATCTAACAAGACTTCAGTAAAACTAGGAAGGAATGTAGATTTTGATGAATGAATCTATTTTGCGGATATGTGTATAATATTATAGAAAAATGGGGAGAGAAAAGTAGTAGACAGTGATTTTGGAAAGCAGTAATTTTGAATCATAAACTTATAGAAAAAAATAATTCAACATTATTTATGTGCAGTAGTTGGTAAATCTGTTTCTCATAGAGGTACTAAGATTGAACAAATCAGCAAGTGAATGGTTTATGATAAGGACAATATTTCTCACAGTAAAAGAACTTGGTAAAAGGAATGGAAGAAATCCTCAAAAATGAATCCTATGATGTTGAGTCAGTCAGAAATAGCACTATGAACACATATGAATATATAAATGTGGCATACATATAGAAATAAATATGTGGCACCTAAAGGTTACTGCTAACACATTAGTACTTATATACTTTTACTTTAATGTAAAATTAGTGTAAATATATATATATATATATTTACACTAATTTTACATTTAATATATATATATTTATGACATGCCAATTATATGTATGACACATAATGTGATTTCCTGGTATATGTATGCATTGCAAAGTAAATAAATAGTCACACCTCACTACTTCATGCTGAGCACAGTAAGATCTATGTTCTTATTCATTTTAAAGTATGCAATTTATTATTGGAATCTAGTTTCCATGATTGTGATATCAAAAATTATCCATCTTCCTCAACTGAAACTTTGTACCTTTTACACAAATCTCCTTATTTTTCCAACTCTCTTTCCCTAGAATCCACCATTCCCCTCTGTTTCTACGAGTTCAAACTACTTATTCTACCAGATCAGGTAATATTCATTTTTATATTGCTGGTTAATTTAACTACCAAGTTGTTGATGATGACAAGATTTTATCTGTTATAAGTGGTTAAATACTACTATTCCATTGCATGTTCTCTGATACATTTTTTTTTACATTTTATTCATCATTACCTATTATTGAGCAATTTTGTTGATTTCTTATCTAGGCTACTTTGAATAATGCTGCAATAAACATGAAAGTACAGATATCTCTTCATCACACTGATATTAAGTCTATGATATTAATTCCATTTTTAATTTTTTCAGGAAGAAAATTCTAGATGCTTTCCTATGGTGATTGTGGGGAGAATGTAAACAAAATCTGTAGTGAACAGCATACAGCCACACCTGATGGAGATGTATAATCAACTCCTATGGCTAAAGTCTGACTTATGCCTGATCACAAAATGATCATCAGCTGCTTGCATATGCGTGAGCCTATGGGCAATGCCCACCTGGCAATCTGGGATTGGCAGCCCATGCCTACTTAAGGGCTGGGAGAGGTTTTCCATGAGAGAGAGGGGAAGAGAGTGGGAGAGAGAGAAAGTGCAGTGAGAAGAGCTCCGGTGTGTCGGTTTGGAGGTTCCCCTTACAAGGCCACCAACTGTCGCGGCTCTACCTTGTCCAGCAAGGATGACACACGACACACCGGAGCTCTTCTCACTGCAGTTTATTCCAGGACTTTATTCACTTTCTCTCTCTCCCTCTCTCTTCCCTACTCTATTTGGGCAAACCTCTCCCAGCCCTTAAGTAGGCATGGGCTGCCAATCCTGGATTACCAGGTGGGCATTGTCCATAGGCCCATGCATATGCAAGCAGCTGATGATCATTGCGTGATCAGGCATAAGTCAGACTTTAGGAGTTGATTATACATCTCCATCAGGTGTGGCTCTATGCTGCTCGCTACACCCCTCTTTAAAAAAAAATAAAAATAAAGGAAAATATCCATAGTCCATTTTTTGGGAATGTGGGCATAGTATTCCAGGCTACTTCCAGCTGGTTGGGGGCACTGATAATCCTATGGGGACCTAAAGAAAATTTAGAGTTATGATCAAGTCCTGACTGAAGTATCCTGTGAGTCTTGATCATCTCAGACAGTTCTGGATGTAGAACTCAGACATCTGGGCCATCTGTTCCTGCCAGAGATTTCTCAGGTGGTCTTCATTGATCAAAGCTGATTTTTCTTAACTCTGAATAAATCCACAGCCTCTCATTTTCTGTGGAAACAAAAGCAAAATATCTTCTCCAAAGTAACATACCTGTTGACTTCAATTTTGAAGCCAAGGTATTTTCAAAATACCTATCTTGAATTAATTCTGCAGCATTTATAAGCAAATATTTTTTAGCAGCTGTTGCTCCTTCCTCAGCATTCAAACAATTCAAAGAGAGCATAATAGCATACAATATCAAGATTCTCTGTGTATTTTCCATCTTTATGTGGCTTTATTATAACCTCTATTTCTTTTATTTTTACTTTTAACTTTTGGCTTTTTGAGACAGGTTCTCTGTATATCTTTGTCCTGGAATTCCCTTTGTAAACCAGGCTATCCTTGAACTCAAAGAGAGCCATCTGTCTCTGCCTCCCAGGCTATTCTCTTTCTTTTTTTTCTTTTTTTTGAGAACTTCAACTTTTAGCCTGTATATATATTTTAACACCATTTAGAGAGATTTTCTTATTTTTTTACTCTTTGAATCTCTCTTTACTATGTCTCTCTCTCTTTCTGACCACATGAGCGTTTAATTCAGTAAACAATCATGGATGAGGTACTGGCCAGAGCCATGTTTATTGTGTTTAAAGGTCCTTGTCAGGAAGCAAGCTGCAACATTGTGTCTATAGCTCCATAGTCTGGATCTCCTGCTTGAAAGAGAGTTTCCCCTGGCAGGACAGCCCAGAAAGGTGGCATTTTAAAACAGCTCAGCTTTTTTACTGCTGTGGCTGAAAATCAAAATGGTTTATTCTAGTCTTTCCCAAGCTCTCTCAGGCTTTCGGTGGATGCAGTTATCCATGTGGGTGCCATTCTGTAACATGGAAGGTCCTGTTTGTTGTTGGAGTTTTTGTCTCACCCTTTACCCCACTGTCTTGCCCCCACAACTGTTTAGCCCCTCCAAAAAAAATCAAACATAAGTCTCCATAAATTATAAGCTGATTGGCCCATTAGTTCTAGCCTCCCACTGGCTAACTCTCACGTCTTGATTAACCCATTTTAATGATCTATGTTAGCCATGTGGCTCAGTACCTTTTTTCAGTGGGGCAGATCACATCCTGCTGCTTTGGTGGTCTGGTGTCAGAAGTGGGATGTATCAACTTCCTCCTTCCCAGAATTCTCCTGTTCTCATTTCATTATTTCTACTTCCTGTCTTGTTTTCCCACCTATACTTCCTGCTTGGCCAATCAGCGTTTATTTAAAACATGATTGACAGATTACACATAATTCTCTTGCACCATCATATTTTGGCTTTTTGATTGCTGACATTGTCCTTGCAGTTATAATAGTTTATTTTATAAATTAGAAACAATGGAAATGGAACCACTCCAACAATATAGTGTATCATAATTTATATTAATATGGTCTTTTCCTGGTCTTAAATATCATATTATATATTATCCTTTTCATTGTGTTAATGTGAAATAACACAATGTGTATGCAAGGAACTGAATGTTAGGGCTTCATCATAGGACTTGGAGGTGGACACAGTTCTGAGCATAGAATATCAGATAACACAAAAACTGAAGATTTCTGTGACTTGCCCATGTTCTATCCCCAATTTGATCAAAGCAAATGAGTTTGCTTTTGTGTTACTTAAATATTAGCAATAAGCAGTCTTACAATCCACAAGCATGTTGTACAATATCTGCTTCCTAAAGCAGGTCTTGTCTGTTATGAGAAAATTGGCAAACACAATAATGAAAGTATGAGTTCCAGATATTAAATATTCAAATATTAATTTGTTCTAAACTGCTTACCAAAGTTATCAGTGTGTTTATTACATCATTCATAATTATAGTTTATATTCACTAATGAAATCATCAGGATAGGATTTTACCTCAAACTCTGTGGTGCTGAAAGTAGAATCTCTTCTTTTTTTCCATATGTATTTTGTTCTTCCCTATTAGATCAGTGAGCCATGTAAGACTGTAAATATTAAATTCTATGATACACTAAATTAACAAAATAAGAAAAAAATTGTGCCCGTAGCTATAGATGACACCACATGCTCAGGAGACAAGCTATTTCACTGGGAAATAATGCAGCAGTGCTAAAGCACACCAGTGATATTGATGAAGGGAAGGCATTGATAGAGCAATTAACTATAAGTAGGCTTAACATAAAGGTTGTTCATGTTAGCACTAACAATTAGCATTTGTTTATTTTTATCTAAGATTATTCATGGCTTCTAAATAAATATTACAGATATTTTCTGTGTCCTTGGAAATGAGCAGTATACACTTCTCAACCTCCTGAAAAAAATAATGGCTAACAGTGATTGAGCGCAGTTCTGTTGAGCACTGCCAGCATTTGCTTGTTTATGTGAGATCCAGTCAGAAACAGCAGATGCCATTATTTTCTCTATTTTAGTGATGAGAAAACTGAAGATGACAAGTGTAGGTCATTGTTCCAATATCATGTAACTAGGAAGTAGAGGTTTTCATCTCTGCTGTCTCCAAATATCATTTTTTTCACACTTTAAATTATTTTATTTTATTTTATTCGAGAAGAAAATCTCTAGAGTTTATTAGTTATATCATTAAAAACCTGACAAATACCATTTAGGGCTAAAACATTGTTTACATATCACTAAACTATGTTACATTTACTTCATTTGAGATTTTTTGTGGTTAACCTGGTTTAAATTTTTTTCTAGTTTAAATTATTTTTTGTTTATTAATTTATTTATTTTTTATTAAAAATTTCTGCCTCCTCCCTGCCTCCCATTTCCCTCCTCCTCCCCCGTTCCCCTCCCCCTCCCTCTCCAGCCCAAAGAGCAGTCAGGGTTCCCTGCCTGTGGAGCCTAGGCTGTTTGGATGCTCACCTTCCTAGACCTGGGTGGAGGGGGGAGGACCTTGGACTTCCAAATCTCATTTTTGACCACTCTTTTATACTTCTTGTTCCCATTGTCTCAAGAAAACAATGCATAAGGTACGATGAGGTACTTTAGTAATAGTGGGGCAATAATTTACTTGGAAAATGTATAGAAATCTAATCCACACCTTTATGGAAATAAATGTAGTTATCTAGAAGCTAATTAGGGGGAAAAGGTAATCCTCACTGCCTACTACATCCATGGAGCTAGTTGTTTTGTTTATTGAGTTCTTCTAAGACTAAAAGAAAATCTTTTATTGCTTGGTAACTTCACCAAGAAAATTTATAATATTTGTTATAAAGTATCAGATGTGGTTGAGTCTAAATATTATCAGTAAAGGAATATTTTAAAACATTGTCTTACACTTGTTTTCTTTAAACATTACAAAGGAACAATTTAAACTATTTTCCATCTGACCCCAAGCAATAATGCCTGGAACAAAAGATGAAAATGTAAGATATTGTTTACAATCTAATTGTGTGAAGTATTTGAGTGGGGAACAGAGAAACAGAGAAAGACCTATTCTTTACTAATTTGGAAGGAAGGAATACAAATAATTGTTAGCAAATGGAAGTTTAGAGAAAATAATTCATAAGGAAATGCTTGCCTCAGACTCACATTCTGATACAGAGCACTTCTATGGAAGCAACTGTAACTGACAGCTCTGAGTTGAAGCATACCTATCTGATTCCAGATATGGGACAACTGATTGTGCAGAAGAGTGGAAGATTTGGCATTCTGTGAAGTTCCTGCTATTTGCATCTCAGTTGCTGTCCAATGTTCTTAGTGGAAGTATGTAAAATTGGATAAGAGCATGTCTATATGCCATTTCCTCTTGAATCTGCTTGGCCCTGTTGCAGATTATTTTCTGAGAGAAAATTTTACTCTAAATGACAGAAGAGGATTTTTCCAGTGACCAAATGTAAGCATGCCTAAAAACACCTTGTCAAAGAGAAATATACAGCAGACTGTTGAATGGGGTCACAAAGACATGTTGAACAAAGCAAGAAAGAGCTCTGCTTCACTTGATGAAAATGTTTTGTATCACCAAGGGAGACAGAACACTATCTACATTAGCAATTTATTTGGATAGCAGCACTAGCCACACAAGCTGATTCTTCTTCCAGTTCCCTGTCTTCTGATTTTCACTTCCTGGTTTGCACAGCATAATACTGCTTCTGATTCTGTCTGTTGCCATAGGCATCAACATTCATATGGATATGCAAGTGCCACTGACTCACCTCCTGATGAACAAAGCTGTAAGGACATCCCTCTTTCCAAAGGCACCAGATACCTATACTTCTGCTCCTTGAGGTGCAGAAATATGGGCACCCAAAATTTCTATGGTAACTCAAATTTTCATGGAGTAGATCATCCATTGTTCCCATCTCCATGAATCCATATTCCAGTAAAGAATGTAGAAACATTCTCATTTCTATTTATAAAAGTGGAAACTAAAGCAAAAAGGTACTAGCTAAATGTCGCATGGGAATTTAGTGACACTCTTGAACAATGGTTCCTGACCTTCTTAATGCTGAAACATTTATGCTGTGGTGACCCCAACCATAAAAATACTTTTATTGTTACATCATAATGATAATTTTGCTATTTCAATTAATCATAATATAAATATCTGATATGCATAATATGTGATATGCAACCCTTATGGAAGGATTGTTTGAATCTTAAAGAGGTTGCAACTTGCAGATTAAGAACCTTTTCTCTTTTTTTATTTTTCTATTTTTTGATGTAAATATATATAAGTAAATATATATAAATAAATTTTGATGTAAATAAATATAAATATATATATATATTTAAAAACAATCTTTTTTTTTTACCTTACTTACCAATCCCACTACCTCTCCCCTACATTTATTCCTTAGAGAGGACCAAAGTTTTCTATTGCTGTGATGACACAATGACCAAGAAAACTTACAGAATAAAGGGTTTATTGAAGGCTCACAGTTTCATAGGTTTAGAGGCCATGACAATCATGGAAGTGAGCATGACTAGATAGGCAGGCATGGCACTGGAGTAGTCCCCCAGAGCTTTAATTTTATCCACTGCCACAAGGCAGAGAGGAGAGAAAGGGGGGACTAGGAATGGCATAGGTTTTGAAACATCAATCCTCCCCCTGAAGTGATATACCTCCTCCAACAAGGAAACACTCTTATTTTTACCAAACAATATCACCAAGGAGAGAGCAAGTATTCAAATATGTGAAACAAAGGGGCCATTCTCATTTAAACCATCAAACTTTGGAAAGTTAAAGTTACTTCCTTTTTCTGAGCCACTGCATCCCCATATGGAAAATTAAACAAAAACTGTGCCTGTTATAGCGAGTTGTTACTTATCCGTTCAGAAAAATCAAAGGTATGACAAATAATGCTGCTATGAACATAGTTGAACAAATGCTTTTGTAATATGATTGGGCATCTCTTGGGTATATTCCCAAGAGTGGTATTGCTGGATCCTGAGGTAGGCTGACTACCAATTTCCTGAGAAACCTCCATACTTCTTCCCAAAGTGGTTGTACAAGTTTGCATTCCCACCATCAATAGAGGAAGGTTCCTCTTACTTCACATCCTCTCCAGCATAAGCTATCATTGGTGCTTTTGATTTTAGCCATCCTGACAGGTGGAACATGGTATCTCAAAGTTGTTTTGATTTGCTTTTCCCTGATCACTAAGAAAGTTGAATTTGATCTTAATTATCGTTTGGTCATTTGAACTTTTTATGTTGAGAATTCTCTGTTCAGTTCAGTACCCCATTTATTAATTGGGTTATTTAGAATTTTAATGTCTAGTTTCATGAGTTCTTTATATATTTTGAAGATCAGACCTTTGTCTGATGTGGGGTTGGTAGAGATCTTCTCCCATTCAGTAGGTTGCCTTTTTATCTTAATGACTGTGTCCTTTGATTTACAGAAGCTTCTCAGTTTCAGGAGGTCCCATTTATTCATTGTTGCTCTTATTGTCGGTGCTACTGGGGTTTTATGTAGGAAGTGGTCAACTGTGCCTATGTATTACAGGCTACTTCGCACTTTCTCTTCTATCAGCTTCGGTGTGGTCAGATTTATATTGAGGTCTTTAGTCCATTTGGACTTGAGTTTGTGCATGGTGATAGATATGGATCTATTTTCATTCTTCTACAAGTTGATTACCAGTTATGCCAGACTCATTTGTAGAAGGTGCTTTCTTTCTTCAATTGAATAATTTTAGCTTCTTTGTCAAAAATCAGGTGTTCATAGGTTTGTGAATTAATATCTGGGTCTTCAATTCAATTCCATTGGTCAAGGTCTCTGTTTTTATGCCAATACCAAGCTGTTTTCATTACTGTAGCTCTGCAATGAGAGTTTGAAGTCAGGTATGGTAGTGCCTCTGGAAGTTCCTTTATTGAATAGGATTGCTTTGGCTATCCTGGGAGTTTGTTTTTTCCATAAAAAGTTGATTATTGTTTTCTCAATGTCTGTGAAGAATTTTGTTGGGATTTTGATGGGGATTGCACTGAATATATAGATTGCCTTTGGTAGAATTGCCATTTTTATTATGTTGATCCTACCAATCCAAGAGCATGGGAGATTCTTTCATTTTCTGGTATCCTCTTCAATTTCTTTCTTCAAAGCCTTAAAGTGTTTGTCAAATAGATTTTTCACTTCTTTGGTTAGTGTTGCCCCAAGATACTTTATGCTATTTGTGGCTATTGTGGAAGGTGATGTTTCTCTAATTTCCCTCTCTGATTCTTTATCCTTTGTGACAGCAGCATTATTTGTAATAGCTAGAACCTGGAAAAAACCTAGGTCCCCCTCAATTGAAGAATGGATTAAGAAGGTATGGCACATCTACACATTAGAGTACTACTTAGTGGCAAAAAACAATGATGTCGCTGCTGGGCCAATACTCCCAGCATACTGCCTCTCTCTTCCTATCCCACCCAGCTTGCATCCAGAACCCTCCCCCTTTCTGCCTCCCTTCCCTCTTCCGGGCGCTGGGGCCGAATCCCTAGGGCAACCTAGCAGGTGGGAGCTCCTTTATTTCAATAGCCTGCCAGCAGCAAGCAAGGTAGGCGCTTTGTTTATGAGCTACCCAACCAGCATGGAGATCTGATCTCGGCACCAGGAGAGCCATCATTGGGGTGAGTTTTGGACTCGCAGCAGCAGCCCAGGACACGGAACTCAGACTTTCCTCATCCTCCCTATATTTCCTGGGCTTCCTGCTGGGCCTATACTCGTAGCATACTGCCTCTCTCTTCCTATCCCACCCAGCTTGCATCCAGAACCCTCCCCCTTTCTGCCTCACTTCCCTCTTTGGGGCACTGGCGTTGAATCCCGAGGGCAGCCTAGCAGGTGGGAGCTCCTTTGTTTCAATAGCCTGCCAGCAGCAAGCACCGTAGGCGCTTTGTTTACGAGCTACCCAACCAGCATGGAGATCTGATCTTGGCACCAAGAGAGACATCACTGGAGCACAATGAGAGCCATCATTGGGGAGTGCCATCAATGGGAAGGTACATCAGTAGGCAAGGAGACCTGATCCTGTAAAAGAAGATCCATAGGGAAGCATTCGGAGGAAGAGATGGGCAGGTGCCAATGCAAGAATTCACCCAAAAATCTGAAAAACAACATGAAACCACCAGAACCCAGCAACCTCACAACAGGAGGACATGAACACCTTAATCAAGAAGAAGCAGAAAAAATTGACTTTATGAAAGTGATTGACACCCTTAAACAGCATTTAAAAAATGCCTTATAGAAATGAATGAGAAGTATAAGAGAAAGGTTGAAGAATTGAATAAATCAGTGAATGATATCCTAGGAAACCAAGGTAAAACAATCAAACAGATAATGGAAACAGTTCAAGACTTGAAAACTGAAATGGAGGCAAAGAAGAAAACACAAACAGAGGGCTGGCTAGACATGGAAAATCTGCGTAAATGAAAAGAGACTACAGAAACAAGCATAACTAGGAGAATACAAGAGATAGAAGAAAGAATCTCAGACTCTGAAGATAAAGTAGAGAAAATAAATGCACTGATCAAAGAAAACAGCAAGTCTGACAAACTCTCATTACAAAACATTCAGGAAATCTGGGAAACAATAAAAAGACCAAACCTCAGCATAATAGGAGTAGAAGAAGGAGAAGAAGTGCAGCTCAATGGTCCAGAAAATATATTTAATAAAATTATAGAAGAAAACTTTCCCAACCTAAAGAAAGATGTACCTATGAAGGTTCAGGAAGCCTACAGAAAACCAAATAGGCTGGATAAAAAAAAAATCCCCTCGCCATATAATAATCAAAACATAAAACATACAAAATAAAGAAAGAATATTAAGAGCTAAAAAGGAAAAAGGCCAAGTTACTTATAAAGGTAAACCTATCAGACTTACACATGACTTCTCTATGGAAAACATGAAAGCCAGAAGGTCCTGGATAGATGTACTGCAGAACTAAGAGACCATGGATGCAAGCCCAGACTACTATACCCAGACAAGCTTTCATTCAATATAAATGGAGAAAACAAAATTTTCCAGGATAAAAACAAATTTAAACAATACATAGACACAAATCCAGCCTTACAGAAAGCAATAGAAAAAAAAAATCACTAACCAAGGAGTCCAATAATGACCAGAATAACTCAGACATCTAGAGACCCTTCACCAGCACAATTCAAAGCAGAGAAACGCACAACTCTACTACTAAAAAAGTGACCGGAGTTAACAACCACTGGTCATTAATATCACTTAATGTCAATGGACACAACTCACCTATAAAAAGGGAAAGGCTAAGAGATTGGATACGAAAACAGGATCCAACATTCTGCTGTTTACAAGAAACACACCTCAACCACAAAGACAGGCACCTACTCAGAGTAAAGGGCTGGGAAAAGGCTTATCAAGAAACTGGACCAAAGAAACAAGCAGGTGTGGCCATACTAATTTTTAACGAAGTTGACTTCAAAGTTAAATCAATCAGAAGAGATGGAGAGGGACATTTTATACTCATAACAGGAACAATTCATTAGGATGAATTCTCAATCCTGAATATCTATGCCCTTAACATAAAAGCACCCACGTAAGTAAAAGAAACATCACTAAAACTCAAGGCAGCCATCAAACTGCACACACTAATAGTAGGAGACTTCAACATTCCTCTCTCACCAATGGACAGGTCAATGAGACAGAAACCTAAAAGAGAAATTAGAGAATAAATGGAGGTAATTAATCAATTGGACTTAAGACATCTATAGAATATTCCACCCAAATAGGAAATAATATAAGTTCTTCTCTGCAGCTCATGGAACCTTCTCAAAAATTGACCACATACTGGGTAACAAAGCAAACTTCCACAGTTACAAAAAAAAATATTAGTAGCCACGTGTGTCTTATCAGATCACCATGGATTAAAGTTAGAATTGAACAACAATGCTACCCCCCAGAAAGGCTACAAACTCATGGAAACTGAACAGTCAACTACTGAACCATACCTGGATTAAGAAAGAAATAAAGAAAGAAATTGAAGTCTTAATTGAATTCAATGAACATAAAGAAACAACCTACTCAAACTTATGGAACAACATGAAAGCAGTCCTGATAGGAAAGTTCATAGCACTAAGTGCCCACTTAAAGGAAACAGAGAAAGCACATGTTGGAGTCTTAACAGCCCACGTGAAAGCTCTAGAAAAAAAAAAACAGACTCACCTACATGGAGTAGAAATCTGGAAATAATCAAAATGAGGGCTGAAATCAACAAAATAGAAACACAGAAAACAATCCAAAGAATCAATGAAACAAAAAGCTTGTTCCTGGAGGAAATCAAAAAGATTGATAAACCCCTATCCAAACAAATCAAACGGCAGAGAGAGAATATGCAAATTAATAAGATCAGTAATGAAAAGGGGGACATAACCACAGACACAGAGGAAATTCAGAGAATCATTAGATCTTATTACAAAAGCCTATATGCCACAAAACTGGAAAATGTAAATGAAATGGACACTTTTTTAGATAAATACCATATACCAAAGTTAAACCAGGACCAGGTGAACAATCTAAATAGACCTGTTAGTCACAAAGAATTAGAAGCTCTTATCAAAAACCTCCCTACAAAAAAAAGCCCAGGACCAGATGGTTTCAATGCGGAATTCAACCAGAACTTCCAAGAAGATCTAATACCTATACTTCTTAATGTATTTCACAATATAGAAAAAAAAAGAGTCATTGCCAAATTCTTTTTATGAAGCTACAGTCACTCTAATACCAAACCCACACAAAGACTCAACCAAGTAAGAGAATTACAGGCCAATCTCACTCATGAACATCGTTGCAAAAATCCTCAACAAACTACTGGCACACCGAATCCAAGAACACATTAGGAAAATTATCTATTATGATCAAGTAGGCTTCATCCCAGAGATGCAGGGCTGGTTTAACATACAAAAATGTAATCCATCATATAAATAAACTGAAAGAAAAAAAAAACATATGATCGTTTCATTAGATTCTGAAAAAGTATTTGACGAAATTCAACATCACTTTATGGTAAAAGTTTTGGAGAGATTAGGGATGCAATGGTCATACCTAAATATAATAAAATCTATTTACAGGAAGCCGGCAGCTCACATCAAATTAAATGGAGAGAAACTCAAATCCATCCCACTAAAATCAGGAGCACGAGAAGGCTGTCCACTCTCTCCATCCCTCTTCAATATAGTGTATGAAGTTCTAGCAATAGCATTAAGACAACATAAGGGGATCAAGGGGATTCGAATTGGAAAGGAAGAAGATAAACTTTTGTTATTAGCAGATGATATGATAGTGTACATTAGGGACCCCAAAAACCCCATCAAAGAACTTTTACAGCTGATAAACACCTTTAGTAATGTGGCAGGATATAAGATCAACTCCAAAAAAGTCAGTCACCCTCTTATACACAAAGGGTATGGAAGCAGAGAGGGAAATCAGAGAAGCTTCACCTTTCACGATAGCCACAAACAGCATAAAATATCTTATGGTAACTCTAACCAAGGAAGTGAAAGATCTATTTGACAAGAACTTTAAGGCATTGAAGAAAGAAATTGAAGAGGATACCAAAAAATGGAAGGACTTCCCCTGCTCTTGGATTGGGAGGATCAACATAGTAAAAATGGCAATTCTACCAAAGGCAATTTATAGATTCAATGCAGTCCCCATCAAGGTCCCATCAAAATTCTTCACAGATCTTGAGAGGACAGTAAACAACATTATATGGAAAAACAACAACAACAAAAAAAAAACAGGATAACCAAACCAATACAATAAAGGATCTTCCTGGAGGCATTACCATCCCTGACTTCAAACTCTATTACAGAGCTACAGTAATGTAAACAGTGTGGTATTGGCATAAAAACAGAGAAGTCGACCAATGGAATCGTATAGAAGACCCGGATTTTAACCCACAAACCTATGAACACCCCATTTTCAATTAAGGAGCTAAAAGTATACAATGGAAGAAAGAAAGCATCTTCAACAAATGGTGGTGGCACAACTGGATGTCAACCTGTAGAAGAATGAAAATAGACCCATATCTCTCACCGTGCACAAAACTCAAGTCCAAATGGATCAAAGACCTCAATATCAGCCCGAACACACTGAACCTGATAGAAGAGAAAGTGAGAAGTACCCTACAACAGATGGGCACAGGACATTGCTTCCTATGTATAACCCCAGCAGCACATACATTAAGGGCAACATTGAATAAATGGGACCTCCTGAAACTGAGACGCTTCTGTAAAGCAAAGGACACTGTCGCTAAGACAAAAAGGCAACCTACTGACTGGGAAAAGACCTTCACCAACCCTGCAACCAACAAAGTTCTGCTCCAAATATATAGAGAACTCAAGAAACTAGACTTGAAATTGCTAATTAACCCAATTAAAAAATGGGGCACTGAACTGAACAGAGAATTCTCAACAGAAGAAGTTCAAATGGCCAAAAGACACTGAAGGTCATGCTCAACCTCCTTAGCGATCAGGGAAATGCAAATCAAAACAGCTTTGAGATATCATCTTACACCTGTCAGAATGGCTAAAGTCAAAAACACCAATGATAGCCTTTGCTGGATAGGTTGTGGAGGAAGGGGTACTCTCATCCCATCCTGGTGCGTATGCAAACTTGTGCAACCACTTTGGAAATCAGTGTTTCGGTGTCTCAGGAAATTCGGGATCAACCTACTCCTGTACCCAACCATACCACACTTGGCAATATACCCAAGAGATGCCCTATCATATGACAAAAGCATTTGTTCAGCTATGTACATAACAGCATTATTTGTAATAGCCAGAACCTGGAAACAACCTAGATGTCCTTCAATGGAAGAATGGATGAAGAAAGTGTGAAATACATACACATTAGAGTATTACACTGCAGTAAAAAACAATGACTTCTCGAATTTTGCATGCAAATTGATGGAAATAGAAAACACTATCGTCAGTGAGGTAACCCAGACCCAAAAAGATGAACATGGGATGTACTCACTCATAATTGGTTTCTAGCCATAAATAAAGGTCACGGAGTTTATAATTGGCGATCCTAAAAAAGCTAAATACGAAGGTGAACGCAAAGAAATACATATAGTTATCCTCCTGGCTATGGGAATTAGACAAAATTACCAGGCAAAAAATTGGGATCTTGGGGGTAGGGTTGGATGGGGGTAAGGGAAGATGGGGAGAGAAAAGTGAGAAGGGGAGAAATGGGGGAACTTGGGGAAAAAGAATGATTAGGATAAAGGTAGTTTAGATAGGGGACCAGGGAAGCACAAATCTTAGTTAAGGGAGCCACCTTAGGGTTGGCAAGAGACTTGAACGTAGAGTGGCTCCCAGGTACCCAAGCTGAGGTTCCCAGTTAGTTCCTTGGGCAGCTGAGGATAGGGAATCCGAAATGACCCTATCCTATAGCAATACTGACGTATATCTTGCATATCACCATAGACCCTTCATCTGGTGATTGATGGAGATAGAGACAGAGAACCATACTGGACTGAACTCCCAAGGTCCCAATCAGAAGCAGAAGGAGGGGGAACATGAGCAAGGAAATCAGGACCATGAGGGGTGCACCCACCCACTGAGACAGTGGGGCTGATCTATTGGGAGCTCACCATGGCCAGCTGAACTGTGATTGAAAAAGCATGGGATAAAACCGGACTCTCTGAACATGGCGAACAATGAGGGCTGATGAGTAGCTGAGGACAATGGCAAGGGGTTTTGATCCTACTTAATGTTCTGGCTTTTGGGGAGCCTAGCCAGTTTGGATGTTCACCTTTCTAGACATGGACGGGGGGGGGGTCTTGGACTTTCCACAGGGCAGGGAACCCTGACTGCTATTTCGACTGGAGAGGGAGGGGGAGAGGAGTGGGGGAAGGGGGAGAAAGGTGGGAGGAGGGGGAGGGAAGTGGGAGACTGGCAAAAAATTTAAAAGTATTAAATCAATTTAATAAACAAAACCAAAAACAAAAACAAACAAACAAACAAACAATGACATCTTGAATTTTGCATGTAAATGGATGGACATAGAAAACACTATCCTGAGTTTAATAACCCAGACCCCAAAATATTAATATGGATGTATTCACTCCTTAATGGATTCTAGCCATACACAAAGAACATTGAGCCTATACTTAGCAATCCTATACAGGTTAAGTAATGAGCTAAACCCAAAAGAAATACATACATAGATCCTCCTGGAAATTGGAAGCAGAAAAATCGCCAGGCAAAATTTGGGAGCTTGGGGGTAGGGGTGAGGTGGAGGAAAGGGAGAGGGGGAGAGAAAAGGGAGAAGGGGTGGATTGGGGAGAGCTTGGGGGAGTCGGATGTTTGAGGTGGAGGAAGGATGGATATGAGAGCAGGGAAGAAGATATCTTAATTAAGGGGATCCATTTTAGGGTTGGCCAGAGGCTTGGTTCTAGGGGAGTTTCCAGGTATCCACGGGGATGTCCTCAGCTACGACCCTGGGCAGTAGAGGAGAGGATGCCTGAACTGCCCTTGTCCCGTAATCAGACTTGATGGAGGAAGGAAGGTCATTGGTTAAATAAAAGGAAACTGCTTGGCTCTCATTGGTTAGAGATAGGTAGGAGGAGTAAACAGAACAGAATTCTGGGAGGAAGAGGAAGTGAGATCAGTCTCGACAGCTCTCCTCTCGGGAGCAGATGCCTGAGAGAGACCCCATGCCCCACTCTGTTGTAGTTGGAGCAGAGGGGCTGCGTCCCAGGTACCCGGCTGCCCCCAAGGCTAGCTTATGCCCAGAAATAACAACACACAAACTGTATTCATTTAATCACTGCTTGGCCCTTTAGCTCTAGCCCTTACTGGCCAATTCTGATATCCCGATCAACCCATCTCTAATAATCTGTGAGAACCGGTCTTACTGGGAAGATTCTAGCCTAGTCCATCCTGGGTCGAGCTTCATGGCGTGTGTCTGCCTGGGAGCTGGGAGTATGGCGTCTCTCTCAGGCGTCTGCTCCAGAGAGCAGAGCTGTTGAGACTGGAGTCTGAGCTCACTTCCTCTTCCTCCCAGAGTTCTGTTCTGTTTACTCCTCCTACCTATCTCTAACCAATGAGAGCCAAGCAGTTTCTTTTTATTTAACCAATGACCTTCCTCCATCACAGACTGATGACTATCTTGAATATCACCATAGAATCTTTGTCCTGAGACAGATGGAGATAGAGACATAGACCTACATCAGAGCACTGGACTGAGCTCCCAAGATCCAGTTGAAGAGCAGAAGGAGGGAGAATATGAGCCAGGAAGTCAGGACCGCAAGGGATTGGTCCACCCACTGAGACAGTGTGCCTGATCTATTGTGAGCTCACCAAAGCCAGCTGAAGTGGAACTGAATGAGCATGGGATCAAACTGGACCCTCTGAATGTGGCTTACAATTGGGGCAGTCTAAGAAGCCAAGATAATGGCACTGGAATTTGTCTCTATTGCATGTACTGGCATTTTGGGATCCTAATATATTTGGATGCACACCTTCCTCAGCCTGGATGGAGGAGGAGGGCCTTGGACTTCCCACAGAGCAGGGTACCCTGCCCTCTTTTAGGACTGGAGTGGGAGGGGGGAAGGGGAGTTGGGGAGGGAAATAGAAAGAGGGGAGGATGTGGAAATTTTGAATGGTATTATTTATAAAGCAATAAAAAATTAAAGAGAAAAATAATCAAAGGTATTAGACTCTGGCATATGACAAGCCGGTATTCAATGGTAAATTTGATATTGTCTTCTTTGTTAATTTTCTTATGCTTGACAAAGTGTACTCACCTGTATTAAGCTTTACATTACTCTTGTGCAAAAACCCAAATGACAAGGCCTACCTGCCCCTCCTTCATAGTCCTCCCTGAAGTCCTGCTTGCTGTGATAGAAGCTATGTCTGATTTGGCTTATGAGCTTGATTATCAGTACTCAGGCCTTCTCTCTGCTAGTTAAAGACATTTGACTGCTGCTTCTGCTTGGACACTGTTGCTATGCTTGGGATTTCTGCCCCGCAATGGATCTGAGCTTGCAAGCAGGATACAGCTTGTGATGATAAGTAGAATAGAAGGTGAGAGTGATACATTTTAGTGAAGGAATAGGACCCAAGCCAATATATATATGCTTGTGTGTGTGTGTGTGTGTGTGTGTGTGTGAGAGAGAGAGAGAGAGAGAGAGAGAGAGAGAGAGATTGATTTTGCCATATCCAAATCATATGAAGGGATTGATTATTGTGCCTGCAGTTTTTATATGAAAAATGGGTTATCTTACCAGACCAGTCCAGAAACATTGTGAAGACTTGAAGGGAAAGGGAAATATGGTTGTTGTTCATCTTGATATGGACACTGAAAGGGAAGGAATTATTAGAAGCCTCCTCTGTTCCTGATGGGCCAGTATGAGGCTATTGGTCATTAAAACCACTCACTCACCTGGCACAATCTTTTCATCATCAATGTCATATTGTTTAAAGAAAATTCTTCTATAACTATTTTAAGGGAATAAAATATTTTGAAATTTTCTGAAAGATCAAAAATATTTTTATCAACTGGGTTGATGAGGTACTAATTTACAAATGTTCATTTTAGAAATGTGATTGTGAGCAACTTGATTCTTTCAATTAATTAATTAATGTTAATATGACATGACATCCATTGCCTTATCTGTAAGATGAAGACAAAAGTAATTACCTCAAGGTCATTGTGAAGGTTAATCGGGATAGAATAATGTGTGGCACATGACACATGCTTAGTCATAGCTCTGATGACTCTAAAGATGAAGTATATTGTAGCATTGAGCCAGAATTGATGGTCTTAACTACATGCCAGACAAATGATAAAGTCCTTCAGGATTTGACTGCATTCAGTTTTGGGGGGAGTACATGGAAATTCTCTCTTGATCCAGAACTCACATACATCTTTGCGAATAAGTTCCTGGCATCTGTTTCTTCTAAACAGATGAATAGACTGTTCCAGACTAGTATTACCAGTCTTTACAAATTTTAAAATTGCTATTCCTACTCCCCACCCCTGGGACACAAAAGACACCTAACTACGTTGACTTCATTCTTAAGTTCCTCCCCTCAGCTTTAGGGTGTCTACAGAGCATTCAGGGGAAGATGTTGTACATTTATTTCTGCGTCCCAGGATTACTTAGTAAATCCTAGATGATATATTTGTTCACGAGGATTGAGGGCTTATAGAGATGTTAGGGATACAAGATTTAATTAGTGTAGCCATGGATAATCTCCATGGTCCTGTTGCTCTTAGGCTCTTTGACGTTAGATAAGTCCCTTTCTGTCTTGGAACCTCAGTTTCCTCACCTACAAAGTGAAGGTAATGCTAATACCTATATTTGATTATTAATCTCAGTTGTCAGCTTCATCAGATGTAGAAACATGTGACAGATGGGTCTGAAGATATGTCTGTGGGCAGTTTTTTTGATTAAGACAATTGTGGTGGGAAAACTTCACCACTCTTAAGTGGTATCATTACCCAGGATGAGGTGTCAGAAAGTATAAAATATATTGCGTAAGCAAAGCACAGGTATTAACTGCTATCTTCTTCCTGACTTTGGATGCAAGTTGCTTCAAGCTGTTCTTGCCTTGACTTCTCTGCCATGGTGATCTGTTCATTGTACTCTGAGAAAAAACAATTTTTTTCCTGTTTGAGTTTTGTTTATGTTATTGTAGCAACAAGAAAAATAACCAAGACAACATATTACTTGCTATATGTGAAAAGGAAATAATAGAGCAAATGTGAAATAGTATATGCAATAGTAGTCCTAATGGAGAAGATACTCATAAAGGGGAGAGGGATATGTGTCAAGTAGCCACATTGTCTCATCCTTATCAGAATAACAAGGATAATTTCTACTCTAAGCCTTTGCCTTCCAGGCTGACAAGTCCATACCTCTACCATGTATCTAAATAAGAGGCAAATGATAGTATGCATTTGGACAAATCTGAGTTCCAATTAACTTGGAGAAAGGCAGATGAATTAAGAGTACATGAAAATGCAATACAACAGTGTCTTTGTCTATAAGCCTAACCACACAGTATTGAGATGTGAGTTGAAGATAATATTTCAAGAGTGTGATACTCTTTGAGAGTCATATCCATCTACTATAATATCAGAAATCATTTACACAAAACTTCTTAGAGTATTTGTAAACTGGCTTCATGTAATTCCTGATATGGCCTCATGCTATAGATACATGATGCACAGATCATTTCAAGCAAAAGTGGATTCAATATAAGAAATCCATGACCCATAATTTACAGTTCAGGGTGTTTCAAATTATTGAATACATTATTTCTTGGGCTTTTAGTAGCAATCTAGAGAAACCACTAGGGATGAGCTCTTCCTAGGATTATCTTTAATCCCCTGTGAGAGGAGGTACCACACTGCACCAGTACTACACATGTATGTTAACTATCCCAAGTTGCCATAATAAAATAATACAGCCTAGGTTGCTTAAACAATAAAAAGCAGTATTTACTCAGTTCTGCAGACCCAAAGTCTGCAAGTTGGTTCCTTCTGAAGCTTGTCTCTTTGGCTTCTACATAGACAATGTGTTTTTGTGTCTTACTGGTCTTCCCGTTGGACATACCTGTGTCCTAATCTCCTCTTATAAAGATTTCTGCCTGGATGACTTATGTCCTGCCCTACTGTCCTCATTTTAATAGAGCCACAGTTATAATGATCCTAATTCCTTCGATTTCTGGGTTTGGTGCCTGTATATTTAAACAATCTAGCATTGAAATTACTGGAGGAAAATGTGTCAACAATAAACAGGCACAGATATGTTTTTCCTGTCATTACTCATAAAATAATACAGGAAAACAACCACTTGCAGAGCATTCACAGTCTATTCAGTATTATGGATAATATATTAATTAAATAGGGGAGATTTATATGGTTTCTAGTCAAACATTATCATTTTGTACAAAGGACTTAGCATTTCTGATATTCTCTATTCACAGGAAAATATATATTTTGAAATTCTATAGGATAGTACTTTAATATACAAACTTCGGGCATCTGATTCGGTCTATTATTGCTTACATTTCCACTTGCAGTGTGTATGGAGCACCATTCTCTAGACTGAGTGGGACAGGGCACTGCCTGCCCTTCAAATTATAAGATTATCTTTCTTTTCTAGTCTCCTTGACAAATGGAGATCTTGTCCTTTTCTACCTAATGTTTCTTCTATCACCTTCCTTCATTCTAGCTAGCTGTAAAATGCATACAAACCCTATGGCTTTGAGATTACTCATTCATTACCTCTTTTTGACCTCTTCACACAGAAGAACATCTCATTCTGCTTTGCTTCAGTTTAAAAGCACATGTACATTGGCATAGCTACTCCCAAAGAACATATGAGCTTTTACAGCACAGCCCAGATTTCAAACACTCTAATATGATCCTTAGACCACTTTTCTGATTATGTTTTTCAATTTGGGATTTGGGAAATGTGGTCACTGTAGAAGCCATATTTCTTTACAGGCATATGCATAATTATGTATAATAATGTACCTCCAAAGATACATTATGAATGATAATTAATATATTTACATCATGCACATGTGCTGTCAGTCTCAAAACTCCTATTCAAAATGCCAATTTTCCCTTAACACAAAAAGAGATTCATAACAAACCTTCCTAGAACTTTGTGACTAATGCTTTCCTTTAGTCTCATGAAACATAAAGAGAAATAAGGGATAATTGTTGGATATATCACATGTGCTGAATTTTTCCTGGGTAGTTCCAATTTTAAGGTGTGTGTCTGAGTTTAGGAGTTACAAAATGCAACTTTTGTAATTGCAGCAGTCCTTTAACCTTGAGATTTGGTTAATTAATTTAACACCACAAAATGAAAATTACTTTTTTGTCTTTTTCTGTTTGTCTTTCTCATTTCAGCTACCTCCAATGAGGAAAGTTACTTAGGAACGAATAAGATGTGGGAAAGAATCTATCATTAATACTTGTCCTAGTTCCTGTATGATTCAGTGTCTTTAATAAATTCTAACCATCATTTAGCTCTGATAACCTTACTGTTGACTGTTTAGTTAAATAGTGGTAAGAGAATAAGTAATTACCTTTCTCTAATGAAGGATGAAGGAATCTTATAATATATAATTTATGAGGCAATGTAATAAATGCAGTGAATTCTGGAGCATGGGGTACGGACAGGTAATAGCAGAATAGGAATAAAGACAGTTAAAATAAACAATTGTTCCTTTTTTTCATACATTTTACAAGAAAATTCAGATAAATAACAAAACTGAAATAGTTATAAAGTGACTAATAGCTAAGGGTTTCTGAATTATGAAAAAAATCCCTTTGTGTTTCCCTAGTGTGCTATGGGTAGGTAAACATGGAAATATTTTTCTCTGTCTTTGTGAATAGCCTGTACCTATGAGGAGCATCTACCTTTTCAATAAACACATTTAAACACCATATATTTCTGAAAATTTCCAAGCTCATTGCGGTGTAAACACTATAGGGCTGCTCTCTTGCCTTGCCTCTTGATCCTTCGACTGTTTGCCTCCACACCACTATATTCACCTCCCCTCTTTCTGATTCTAATGTCAACCTTTTGAGAATGTGAAAATCTAGACCACAGAAAATACTCAGCTGCTACCTACCATAGACAGTTTAATGAAGCCGAAAATATGTTCTTAAAGCAAATGTCACAGAAAACCTCAAGAAATATGAGGTTAACTCGTTAAGCATAGAAATGTTTCTCCTTGGGTTTATTTGGCTCCTGATTCCTGTCAAGCTCAAATAAATGATAACACATGGTTGTTCAAGTTTTTCCCTGCTACAAATGCAGGGAAGATTACTAAATTTGTGAAATGCAAGTGGCACAATGTAGTTGGATGAGAGTAGTGTCCATATCAATTGGTATTCTACCAACTGAATCAGAATTCTGGATAGGATAGAAAATACCTTCCAAAATATTTATATTAAAGTGTCTATACATTTTTAACAAGTCATAAAAATATTTTTGAATTGCAAAATTTTGTTTTTAAGCTATTATATATAATACATGATATTATACATGATAATTAGAAATTCTAAATTTTTAACTCAAAGACTCCAAGGAAGTTTGCTTGTTATGCATTAATTTATTCTTTTATTTTCTTGTGAAGCTGCATATATGTATATACATGATGTTTATTAATGAATGCTCTGCATACCATGTTTGTTTGATAATAAAATTTGTCTTGGCTGATAAATATAGTGTATAAGTATGTCTATATATATATATACTATATATTATAATATATATATATATATATATGATAATACCTGTACATTTAAAACACCTTTCTTTTAAGAGTTTCGTGTATTTAAGAGTTCTTTTCACAAAAGCTATGAGGCTAGCCAGGAAGAGTCACCATCACTCTGAACTCATAAAAGAGCTTAGAAAAGTAGAGGTTGAGTTACATTGACACACAGCAAAGTAGTGAAAAGTCAAAGTCTACCTTCCAAATTCAGGAGAAGGCTTGACAATAACAAATTCCTATCAGAAATTCAGTTTAAAGAACCATACTCTCAGTATAAAAACCTGATTCAGAGAATTAACCATCACTTTCCTGAAATTAGCTAAGAGAAATTTAGTCTAATTGCTTCATTGTATAATACGATGCTTTAAATATAAATTCATACGCATCTTAGGTTGACAGTCTTCTCACTGTGTTCTTTTTCTTGGAGCAGCAAGGAAAATGGTTTCCTGATCTGAAGGAGCTTCCAAATATTGCCTTATAAAAGACATCATCTTGTTGATGGAATTTATGTTGTAACATTAGGTGACAGAGAATTGATCCAGTCCTCCCATAAATTTCTTCCAGAGCTCCTTCAAGTCAAATAAAATAGGTTTGTTAGACATGACTCTTTGTCAAAGCATGGACTTCATGAAAAGGATTGCAAATTTGTTTAGTGGTCTTAGAAAAGTAATACTTTCTTTGCCCAAGCTTCTATATATTCTGAAAGGGGTGCATCAATATCCCAGAGAAATTGTGGTAAAAGGATATATGACTAGAAAACATTTTGTTAATCAGCAGTGTTATGTATTGTCTACTCTTCTTCAGAAACTCTGTAAAACCCAAGCCCATATTGAACTTCTAGTCTTTATGAAATGATTAATCTAGAGTAATATAAAATGAATAGAGGATTTGGGTTTAATCTAATTTTTGTGTTGTTCTACAGACTGAACTCAGGACCATATATAAGTACATACATAGGTCTATAAGTGGTCTACCACTAAAGTTACACAGCAGCCCTCTCATCCAGCTTTTGGCAGACTTTGAATTCTTCATTAAAATGCAAGATAAAAGCATGGATATTTTTGTTTTTAATTATATAGTAAATTTAAATATTTTATGGCTTGATGCTGTATAACTAGGAGGAAACTTAGATACCAATTATTTGCTCCTTTCACTTACAAATGAAGAAATTGTGGTCCAGAGAAGGAGAATGATTTCACAAGGGGCACATGTTAAGTGAAGAGCAAAAACCGGCACTAAAATTCAGGTTTCATTATTCACTTTAAGCTCAATATTTCTCTACTGATTCTTTTTTCTTTTATTGAAATTAGAAATTTTTATGCAACATATTCTGATTAAAATTTCTTCTACCTCTACTCCTCCCAGTTTGTTCCTACCACCTCTCCAATCCAGTTGCACATTATTTCTGTCTCTCATTAGAAAATAAACAACTATCTAAGGGATGATAACATACAATAAGAACAAATCAGAATAGGACAAAACAAACAGAAGAAAAACAAAGAAAAAGAATAGGAAGCACATATAAATGTGGAGATACACATTAATAAATCAGGAATCCTACAAACACAAAATCAGAAGACACAATATATAGACAAAGGACCTGTAAGGCAAAAAATAAAATCAAAAAGAATTCTCTGACAAACATTATGAGACAAAGAACCTCCAAAGATGCTTTTGAGTTCATTTTCTGTTGGAAATCTACTGCTGGGCGTGGGGCATACCCTAAAGAGTAGGTTGCTTCCTCAGCAAGACTCCATGAGAGAAAAATATTTTTCATTTGCAGGTGGCTATCAACTGAATATTGCTTCTGGTTTAAAAATGGGGGTTTGTGTTTACTTTTCATTTCCAGTCTAGAACGCTATCTGGTACAGACACATGCAGGTCCTGTGCATTCTGCTGTAGTCTCTGAGTTTGTCATGCTGTGTTTAGAAGGCCTTGTTTCTTTGGAGTCCTCATTCCCCTCTTGGTTTTTACACTCTTTCTGTTTACTCTTCTTTGGGGTTCCCTGAACACTAAGGAGGATGAATTGTGTTTGACTACTTGAGCAGCAAATATCATGTAAGGGTTCCATCTTGTGGAGTGGGCCTTAAATCTAATCAGATAGTGATTAGTTACTTTCACAAGTTTTGTGCCACTATTACAGCCATTGTACAACAACAGGTTAGTAGTATGGTGTAGGGGAGACCCAGCCAATCACCTTGCTTGTAGGGCAGGGTCCCCCGAGGATATTTTTTACTCATAAAGATTGCGGGCATGCTCCCCGCCTTCCCTTCTGATTTCCCGTTCTCCGCTGGAACTTCGGTTCTGTGAGTCTTTCACTAATTAAAGGTGAATATTTTATTATAAATTCCGTCTGCCGTTCATTTACGCTGCTACATTTTGGCGCACCAAAGTCAGGCTCTTTGCCTCCGCCCCTGAGTTGCCTGGGGCGCAGGCTTGAATTTTAGTTTGAGAGAGCTGCACCCCCTCTCTTGCAGCTCTCTGCCTGGGTCCTAACTACACAGCTCGCTCCCGGCCCAGTTGCCAGGCGCCCCGCTGTTTTTTAGTACACAGCTGCACTTGATTTTCACAGTGTTTGCAACGGAACGCAGGACACACGTGACTCGGGCACCAGTGCGCCAGAGTCCTCGGTACAGCCGCGGCTCGGCAGATCGGCAACTCAGCCCTGATAATCGGCAGATTGGCGACTTGGCCCCCCACAAGCCATAGCCTGCGGGTCCCACCCCACCCCGCCTGCCAGACTTACTCAGTCTGAGCAGGATAACCCCTCCCTGCCTGCCTTGGCTGAGTTTGCAGCAGTACAGCCGCTGCCTGAATAAGAGGAAGCTCAGGCGCCTGCGGTTTTGCAGCACCAGGGCGATTCCCCATTTGCACCGCCACAGCCACCACAGTAGCAGATTTGGTCTGATGCTCCCGCCATCAAAGGCTGAGCAGCACTCCAGCTTCCAAGACCACTCTAACCCCTCAGGCAGAACCATCCATGTCTAACTCAAGGCTGAGTCCAGCCTTGGCTCTGCCAGGCTTCCTGGCCCTCCCCTCAACTGCTATTTATCAGCCCGGTGCCTGATCTAATTCACACAGCACACAGTCTGCTTTAACGTTCGGTTTTGAGTTATTGTTTGAGACCGGCTCTGAATTCTGCCACGCCACGTGGACTCAGGTGCACTTAGCCACCACAACCATCTGCTGGCAGGAAACGGTCATTACAGGTAAAAATTTTCTTTCATAAATAAAAATCAATACAGATTTGATTGAAAATGTCTGATAATGTTACCATTCAAGACTTTAACAGCCTTTTTGATTGTACCATGTGGGAGATTTTACAAGAGGTGTCTCTCACCCCATATCTATGGATTTTTCTGGATTCATAGTTTTCCTTGGTACTATATGGTTTGATAATAGAAATATGATAAAGTATTGATGAGAATAATCCAGGATTCTTAAGGCAGAGGTTGAACGCTTAAAAACAATTGAGAATGACCACAATCTTCTCAAGAATCAGTTTGAAGTTCTCCAGGAAGAGAATAGATCTTTGTCTAACATGACTCGATCAACTGAGCAAAATTTAGACAAGGTACAGACTGATATTAAGGAGAAATTCATTACTATGGAAGAGGGAACATCTGATTTGGATCGTAAGCTACAGTCCCTTTCTGTAGGAACTGAAACATTACCTGAGAGAATCAAAATTGCTGAATGTGACAATTGGATTTTGTCTAAAGCTTATGACAGATTGGCAGACAAATTGTCAATACAAGAAGGCACAGTTCATACCATGAACATTATGTCCAAAGATGACATGTTATCTCTAATGGACAAACTTCATTCTTTAGAATCCTCAATGAAGGCTTTGGAACATAATTCTGGACAGGAGATTCAGACATTGCAGAAGGCAATGGTGAATAGAATTGAAAAGATTGAGGAATTTCTAAATTCTGATGAAGAGGAGCAAAGGGTAAAAAGGCAAATTTTAACTCCATCTGTGGGTAAATCTCTCCGGGACAATTTCCACAAAGCTCTACCTACAGCTCTACCTGCCTTTCCAGTAATAACAACAGAGAAAGTGATTGGTTCCACAAACCCTAGGGTCATCAAGGAAGATACATGGGAGCCTGTCCGTATGAATGATCTCAAAGAAATTAAACAGGCTGTTATGACTTTTGGGATGCAAGCCTCCTTTGTTAAAGAGATGCTAAAATCATGGGCCACAACAAGCAGAGCAACCCCCTCAGACTGGCTTCAGCTGAGCTCTGCGGTACTTGAGAGTGGACCGCAATTGAAATGGCAATGCTTATTCAGGCAAGAGGTTAGACTTTTAGAACAGCAGGAAAAGGCGAAGGGAATTGACATTTCCCTAGATAAAATTCTAGGTGAAGGGCTCTTCTCCGACCCTCAGGAACAAGCTAATTTGGATGAAAACACACTCTCCATATGTACTATAGCAGCCTTAAGGACTTGGGACAGGATACAAGACCCAGGACAGAGAATGGAATCATATGTCAGAGTTAAACAGTCAGAGAGAACACTTTAGTGACTTTTTACAAAGACTAACTAAAGCTGTACAAATAGGGATATCTGACCCAGAAGCAAGACGTATAATGATTGAGTCTTTGGCTTATGAAAATGCAAATGTGGAATGAAAAAGGATCTTGGGGCCTTTAAAGGTCAGATCAGTGCCCTTGGAAGAATGGATCTTGCATACACTGAATGTTGATACATTTGACTATGGCACTGAAGCATGGGTAGAAGAAGCAATTTCCAATGGTAAAAGAAGATACCAGAATACCAAATGTTTTAATTGTGGCAAAATGGGTCATATGAAAAGGAATTGTAGACAATGGATTTTCAGAATTAATAATAATGCATCTTCTAGAAATAACAGAAATAGGAGGACTTCAGGTTATATAGAAGATGGGGAAATGCAGACACTGGACGAATGAATTCAGGTCTACAAGAGTTAGACAAGGCAACCTGTTACAGACAGAAAATGCAAGGAGAGGGCGCTCACAGGCCCCCATGGTGAATATGGTTCAGTCATTTCCAGTTACTGCAGAGAACGTGCCTCATCAGGGCAATTAGGAAGCCCCATGCCTACTGTTACAAGCAATAATAATCAGAAGGATGTGTTCCGTGTGTTTTGGCAAACTTCTATAATTGATCAAAGACCAAAGCTAAGAGTGTGTGTAAATGGCATTTTTATTACTGGCCTGCTGAACACAGGTGCAGATGTAAGTATCATTACCCCAGAAACTTGACATCTGTATTGGTCTCTTCAGGATGTAAATGTTCAGCTCCTGGGGATTGGAACCCTATCTCGAGTAAGGCAGAGCACGAAATGGGTTGAATGCATAGGGCCAGAAGGACAAATAGGAAAACTAAGGCCATATGTAGCCAATATTGCAGTGAATTTATGGGGTCGTGACCTATTACAACAATGGAATACCAAAATTAACATTCCTGCTACTTCTAGAGCCTATATTTCTGAAAATAATATTAAAAGATATTACAAACGGAGAAAACCAGCTATTCGGGCTGTACAAGAATACAAAGCAATTGATATCCTTTAAAGATACCAACAGCCTTGCCTCTGAAATTGTTGACAGAGAAACCAATATGGACAAAGCAATGGCCTTTAGCTGAGGAAAAGTTACAGGCTTTAGAACAGCTGGTACAAGAGCAATTAGATGCTGGACATATAGAAGAATCTACCAACCCTTGGAATTCTCCTGTATTTGTGGTTAAGAAAAAGATCATGTAAATGGAGAATGGTGACAGATCTAAGGGCTATCAACAAAGCTATTCAACCTATGGGCCCTCTGTTATATGTAATTCCTTTGCCCTCTTTATTACCAAAAGGATGGCCTCTCATAGCTATTGATTTAAAGGATTGTTTCTTCACTATACCTTTACAAGAACAAGATATAGAAAAGTTTGCCTTCACAGTATCTACTTATAATAATTCTCAACTTTCGAGGAGATACCAGTGGGCCATTCTCCCACAGGTCATGTTAAATAGCCCCTCGTTGTGCCAATATTTTGTAAATCAACCATTGCAAATGATACACAAGAAATTTCCCAAATTGATAGTATATCATTACATGAACTACATTTTGTTATCCGATTCAATCATGGATACCTTGGAAAGACTGTTTGAAGAAATAAAGATAGTTTTACCTAAATGGGGATTGCAGATTGCTCCTGAAAAGATTCAGAAGGGAGATTCTGTTAATTATTTAGGTTATAAAATAGGTTTGCAAAAAATTAAGACACAAAAGGCACTAATTCGGAGAGATCACCTACGGAATCTTAATGACTTTCAAAGACTGTTAGGAGACATTTCCAGTCTACGACCAGATATTGGGATAACACCTGATCTAATAATTCATTTAAAGAAAACCTTGGATGGTGATAAAAATTTAAACAGTCCCAGAGAATTAACCGCTGAAGTAGAAACGGAACTGACAATGATTGAGGAAAAAATCAACAGGCACATGTGGACAGGGTGGATCCAGAGCTCGATTGTATTCTTGTCATACTATCATCAAAAATTTCTCCTACAGGAATTTCAATGCAGAGAGATGATATTATCTTGGAATGGATCTTTTTACCACACAAACCAAGAAAGAAACTGAAAACTTATGTGGAAAAAGTCTCTGAGTTTATTATACAAAGCAAGTTGAGACTTCGTCAACTAGCAGGTATTGACCCAGCAGAAATTATAGTGCCTTTCACTGCTGATGAACTAAAGAAGTTATGGGAAGATAATGAACCATGGCAAAGAGATTGTGCTAATTTTTTGGGAGACATTAATAACAAGTATCCAAAAAGCAAGAGGCTTAACTTCATAAAGAGAACTTCTTGGATCCTTCCTCGAATTGTCCATGATGCTCCAATAACCAGAGCCCGTACATTTTATACTGATGCCAATAAATCAGGGAAAGCAGGTTACAAATCAGAAGACTTGGGTAAGGTGGAACAACGTCCATATAATTCTGTCCAAAAGGCAGAATTAAATGCCATTCTTATGGTGCTAAGGGATTTTAAAGAACCTATTAATATAGTCACTGATTCACAATACGCAGAGTTATTTTACATATTGAAACTGCTGAATTTATACCTGATGATACAGAACTAACCTCATTGTTTCTCCAAATTCAAGATTTGATCAGGGACAGGCTTTGCCCTCTGTACATAACACACATCTGATCCCATACAGGTCTGCCAGGTCCTCTAGCACAAGGTAATGCAGAAATTGATCAATTTTTGATTGGTAGTGTGCTACAAGCCTCTGAATTGCGTAAAAAACATCATGTTAATAGCAAAGGCTTGAAAAAAGAGTTTCTTTTAGATGGCAACAAGCTAAGGAGATTGTAAAGAAATGCCCTACTTGCTCTTTCTATAACCAAATGCCACTGCCTACAGGGGCTTATCCAAAGGGCACTCAAAGGAATGAAATTTAGCAGATGGATGTGTTCCACTTTTCAGAATTTGGAAAATTAAAATATGTTCATCACACCATTGACACTTATTCAGGATTTCAATGGGCAACTGCTTTAAGTTCAGAAAAAGCTGATTCCGTAATCACTCATTTATTAGAAGTCATGGCTATCATGGGTATACCTACACAAATAAAGACAGATAATGGTCCTGCTTATGTCTCTAGGAAAATGAAATGGTTATTTGATTATTACAATATTAAGCATGTTACAGGTATACCATACAATCCTACAGGTCAAGCAGTCATAGAATGATCAAATTGAACTATAAAGTATATGTTGAACAAACAGAAAGGGATGGAAAACACCCCCAGAAATAGGTTACATAATGCTTTGTTAACCTTGAATTTTCTCAGTGCTAATGAGAAGGGAACAAGGGCTGCAGAAAGACATTGGATAATGGAAAAGTCTACTGAACTAAATCAACCAGTTTATTTCAAGGATGTGCTGACCTCACAATGGAAGCCAGGAGATGTGCTGCGTTGGGGAAGGGGTTTTGCTCTTGTCTCCACAGGTGAGGAAAAATTGTGGATACCATCAAAATTAGTAAAGGTTCAGTTTGAAGAGGAGAAGCCACTTGTAACAGATAAATAACAATTCATTCACAAGGATGGCAATCATACTGATGGTAAGAAATACAGAAAGGTTGGGGGCAGGGTTCTTTCTTATCTACACAGGAAAACACTCATCTTCAAAGAATTTAAGGGACCCTGAATATTTAATTACTGATGCATGGAAACTAGTTACGACCCACTAAAGTACAACAATAAAAATAAATATGTGCTGTAAGTATTAATTTTTTATATGTCTTATTAAACATTTCTTTATAAATACGTAGAACTGGTTTTGGAGTTGGACTATGGCTCAGTCCCTCTTCAATTCCAAGCCTGTTGATAAGAGATATCTCAGAGTTTCTGTCTCAGGTCAGGAGACATGAAATGAGACAGAATAAGAATAATTATATACTTGATAAACTTTCTTTGCCTTTCTTCATATCTGTGTCTTTCTTTATATGTCAGTTTATGTCTTTGTTGTTAATGTTTAAATTTCCCATAACAAGCAACAAGTTTTCCTACAGTAATCTTTGAAGTTTCCAGGATGATGTTGGGACCCCATGACATCAACTCAATCTGGTTATTATGACGTCATGAATTTTTTTTAGTGCTAAAATTAGACCTGTTTTTTGGTTCCAACTGCATGAGACAATTTCAAATGGTGCACATTTTTGACAACACTCTGGCTGGACCTTCTCAAAACGCTCGGAGGCTAGTTACAATTTTCTTAGGTCAAAGGTTAATTTGGGAATTTTACCATCATTTCCTTTCATAGGACCCCCTAAGAAGAACGTCGCTCCATGTTAGCTGGAAGCAATCTTAGAGGACTATGTCCCCTCTCCCAACAGAGTTTGCCCTCAGGGATAGGGACATCATTTAGTGGTTGATTTACGGTTGAGGGAATGGGGGAGATATTTTATTGAATTAGGGGTACTTTCAAAAAAAGGGGGGATTAACTGGTTTGATGGGATGATTGGTATTTATGAATTACTGTTTTTAGAAAATTGTATTGGTGCTGATTCTTGTATATTGATATATTGAATATTGAATGTGAGTACTGCTACCTCTAATTTTTGTATGAGTATGCTTATAACTTTGTCTATATTGTATTGATATATTTACTATATTTCAATGTACATTTCTACCTCTGATATTATTTATATAATAACATTGTTTACAGTTGGAGATCATTGTCTTCATATATTGCACAGTTGTTTATTCTCTTAGTCTTCAAGTTAGATAGGTATTGAGAATTTTATGTTTGTCATAATTATTTTTAGGATAATCAGGTTTCTTAGATACATAGAGATTATATTTAGTATAGCTAGTATAATCTTCAGCCTCTTCGAAGTGCTGTAGAAAATGGCCTTTAATCTAACCTAGAATTCCGTGCCAATGAGACACAATCACTCCTGGCAACACCACTCTACTCCCGAGAGAATGTTGAGCACCAAATACACTCCACTGGGAGCTTGTCTTCTTGGCAGAACTGGCCTTTGGGTTAAGAAAAAGCCCATACCTCAACTACTGACAAAGATACAGAATATCCATAAGTGGATGAAACAGGATTGTCTTATCTTGCCAAGACAGGGTAGGATAGTTCTAAGAAAGTCCCTTGCCTTTAATAATGGTATGTCAGTTATGTTAGGCCTTAGCCAAAGTTGGTTGACTCAACATTGCAAATGAGACTTTGCGTGATTGCCCAGGTAGTCAGTTGTCTCTGTCATTTGTTGCACATTTTGGATATTTCTCGTTTGTTGAGTAATATTACTTCCCTTCTCAGATCTTTGATGGAGTTAAAGATTAGATAGTTGTAGCTACTCTCTACATTATTTAGACTCTTTGAAATAGAATGTTTAGTATATTTATTATTTGTTCCTACTGTATATAGTTGTATTTGGTTTGGCTCTGTCTTATTTAAACAAAAAGAAGATATGTAGAGAAGACCCAGCCAATCACCTTGCTTGTAGGGCAGGGTCCCCCAAGGATATTTTTTACTTATAAAGATTGCAGGCATGCTCCCCACCTTCCCTTCTGCTTTCCTGTTCTCCGCTGGAACTTCAGTCCTGTGAGTCTTTCCCTAATTAAAGTTGAATATTCTATTATAATTTCCATCTGCCGTTCATTTACGCTGCTACAGTTCCGTTGGTGTTTACCTTTTTCCTTTGGTAGCATACTGCATCATTTGCATAAAATTATTAACAGAAAATGAATCAGAGAAGATATAAATTGATGTTTTGCACATATACATACATGATATCAATGTATGTGATCACTTCTTTCATTTTCAAGCTTGCTTTTTCACTCTTAGCAGGTAGCCTAGTTTTCTCTTTTCCACAATGAGACTTCACCTCTACCCAAATCATCTCAGAAATTCACTTTCTTTCTCTTTGAATTCCTACCTAGCAAAATTCAACAATTCCTTATGCATTTACCCTCATAAAAGACACTTTCACTTAGCCTAGAATCATGTTCAAGCTTCACTCATCTTATTTGTAAAACTCTCCTAGTTCTAATGCCCACTTGAGCTTCAATTTTGAATATCCAAGCACCTGCTTACCTGGGTCTGAATACCTCACCAGCACCACAAATTCACTTCTTTTACTATTAGCTTATGTCCTCTGTTTTAAATAAACACAGTTTCCAGACACATTTTTCCATCCCAGTAAGTTATATCAAGTTAGAAGCTTGGAATGATTCTTGATTTATTTCTTCCTTTCATGCCCCACCTTCCAAACAATCACCATTCATGATACCATGTCCGTCAATTTTGCAGTTTGCATAAATGTCCATACTTTTTATATGGCTCTCCTGAGGATTCTGACACATGCTTATGTTTAGAAATCACTTGTTTAAGATTTGGTCCTACACAGTAAATGTTTGTCAATGAAGAGCTCCTTGAAATGTCTGCTATTAGCAGACCCAGTTGAAGGAAACAAAGGCTAAAGTCTCTTTAGGGGCATGGATGTAGGAGTGTTCAATAAAACAATTGGTCAATTTACTTCAATATTCTCTGGAAAATTCTCAGCATTTAAAAATGTTTTCAGGGATGACGCATATTAATTATAGTCACTTATTTATCATACTTTCTTTTTGACCAAATTAGCACACAAATAATTAAAATTATGTATGTTTTATTTTAACATTATAACATGTCCTATTTGACTGTAATACTATTTTTCACATGTGTGCTCATTTTTCAGTTTGTCCTTCATGTACTAAGACCATCTGCTTCCCAATTAAAAAATTAGAAAGACCCTGTGAAAATATTGACCCACTCAACCTAAACACATAAAGAGAGCTCCATAGACTCATATTCAAATAGAATTCAGTTTAAACAAACTCATATCAATACCTACATCTAATACCAATGGTGGTATTTATACTACAAAATAAATATTCATATTACTATAAGTTATATTTCAATAGTGGACAAATACAATGTTAATTCAAATCATCACTGTTTATATATATATATATATATATATATATATATATATATATATATATATATTTCATACATTGACTATCAGAAGCATACCAATCCATAACTGAGGGCTTTCCTTCACTAGCATCAGGCTTCTACTGGGAAACTCAAGAGCACAATTTCAGGTCCAGATTATACTGAGTTCTGTTTCAAATTCAAGTATGATCCTGGAGATTTCTAGCTTATGTCAAAAGAAACTTCTTTTCAGGAAGCTAGAGGCTCTGCCAAGGTACAAATGTGAGTGAGAATCAATTGCTAGCACTTCGGGGAAGGAAAAATCTTATTACGCTTCTGCATTCAATCTGAAACTGTTATTTTAAAGAAGTATTTATATTATTAATGAAGGCAGGACCTATATACATCTTGGGAACTGAATTGCCATATAATGAAACCATTGCTCAGAATACTGATTAACCCACCAGGTCAGTCAATTCATTCTGCCCACTTTATAATGATAAATAGTTCATGAAGTGTTCTGTCTGGCAGTGGATTTCCTTATTTATTATGTCTCCCACAATCAAAGGGGAAATCCCTTGTCTTGCATATGAAATTGATACTCAATTATGTGGTGAGCTGAAGCCCTTTTGCCCATGCCTTGTAGCCAAGTAGTCTTCTTCCGGCATACCAGTTCAGGAGTCAGGTGCAGAGCACACCAGCTAAACTGCATTTGGAAAGAGGCCTTTTGCAGTGGATCTTCTTGAAGTATAACCCAGATTCACTTCTTAACATTCATGCAGTCATATTTGATTGCATTGTCCTGAACTTAGCCTTATCAAAAAACAGGAAGATGGAAAAGACATTATAAAAGATAGGTATCCCTTTAATCCCAGCACAGAGGCAGAGGCAGGCGGATCTCTGTGAGTTCGAGACCAGCCTGGTCTACAGAGCGAGTTCCAGGACAGGCTCCAAAGCCACAGAGAAACCCTGTCTCGAAAAACAAAAACAAAAAAAACAAAACAAACAAACAAACAAAAAAACAAAAGATAGGTATCAAGCATAGAAAGGAGCAACTATCACTCTAGAAGCTCAAATATTTTGTGAATGTTACTCCTTCATTTGATTCTTAACCTTAAGAACATGTGTCAAGGACCTTCTCTAAAACTTGATGGAAGCTGGAACTTTCTTCTCTAGCAATATGTTCATATGTAGATATACATGATGTTTCCTATCCAACTTTGGTAAGTTTATGAATCTCTAATGTTGTATCTACTAAGCACAAGGTCAAAGGTCACCAGTAATCATGACTACCTATGATTTAAATGATACTTATCTAAGGATTACTTAATTTAAACATCTAATATATTTTATGATTTCTAAGTTTGAGGCTAGAGAGATGCCTCAGCAGTAAAGAGCACTGCCTTCTCTTCTGAAGGTCCTGAGTTCAATTCCTGGAATCTACATGGTGGCTCACAACCATCTGCAATGAGATCTGGTAGTGCCCTCTTGAGGAAGATACCTGCTCAGTCATCCTCATCTACTTAGACTATGAAACCTGATGTGGACAAGTTCAACAGAACCACCATGTATTGGCTGCTCATGCATGCTTCAGCACTGGCAGGGCATAAATTTCATCCATTTCAAGTTTCTTCTGGGGCTTTTTTGTGGTCTAATTCCTTTCACGAAGGATTTCTATCTCCCCAGGCTTCAATCTCTCTCTCTTTCTTTTTCTCTCTTGACAAACAATTACAAAAATCTCTTCCCAGAAACACACACTGTGTGTGCATATATTTCTATGTCTCCCTTGTCATTCTAGAGACTCCTGTACCAGTGGTCAAGCAACAAATCAAAGATAATAACCTTTTTCTTAGAGGGAATCATATCAGTATGAACAATGTAGTTTCAGACATTTGACGTTTTCACATTAGCTATAAGTCAATTTCACTTTGAGTTTTGGAGTATCTAGAAAATCTTGTCTTGGATCTTCTTGGCTTCTAACTTCATTACAGAAATTTTTATGATGCTCCCATTGCTGATAAGTCTCGCTATTCACATAGGTAGACCTACAGATACCTGAAAAGTCAATTTTGTTCTCTAAAACACTGCCTGCCACAGCTCTCCAGAGTACTGTTCATCATCAGAAACATAGACATTGTTCCACTGTGCTCAACTGGGAGCTAAATTTACTTTTCATTGCCTTCTTCAATCCCAAATCCTTGATTTTTGTGCTATTTTTGCCACAATAGGATTCAGAAGAGCCTTGTCAGGAAACCTATCTATTGCCTTTAATTAATTTTAACTTTGCAAGAGACTCATGTCCTATCAATATCTAAACATAAAATTCCCAATCTGCTTGTACCTAGTCTATAAAGTGAATTGGTTTCTGATTTTAAGAATTTTATTTATTTATTTATTTATTTATTATTTATCTATTTATTTATTTATTATTTATTTATTATTATTTATTTATTTATTTATATATTTATGTATTTGTTTATTATGGGGTTTTGTGTATTCATGTAAGCACATGTGTCACACACCATGGACATTAGATGTGCAGTTCCTTCATGTGGGAAGTGGAATGCTAAAAGTAAAAGAGCACAGACACTGTAGTCAACAGGAAAAATGTCAAACTTTACTCAGGTGTCTTACATTAAGCTTTTTAAGCTTTCTAAGTCTTAGTTAATAATGTGTAAAATGGGCAGATTGATTTAAGGATATAAAAGAAATGATATCTTATAAAAGAACTGTATTATATCTTTCAGCATAAACCTGATTTCTGAACAACCAAATGGAAAATATGGAAGCGGAAAAGAATTAGGTTAAACAGCATTGTAAGTAAGTACTGGTGAGTACTCATGTGAATGCCTTTCTCACTGATGGTATTCATTTCTAAGGCTAAAAGCACATTTCTCAGAGGTTTACATGGTGAGTAGGTAATGGCTACTGCTGTCATCCCTGATACTCTATTTGAAATCAATATGGTTTAGACATAGTGAAAAGGCCACAGGCTAAGAGGTGGCATTTTCTCTTGTAATCCAAGTTCTTGCCCTTTTATGCCTCAAACAGTGGCAGCAATGTGTCATTCTCCAACTTTCCCCATCTGTCAATAGAGCTAATACCACCTGCTCAATTTCTCTGATGGGATTAAATTGACTTTAATGATTACAGGGAAAAGAAAAGCATTTTAAGAAGGGCAGTCAGATAAAGGGGGAGAGAAAGGAAATGTGAACCAAGATGAGATATAAAAGAAAGTAGTTAAGGACAGAAACATCTTCTCATCAAAATCCTCAGGGACACTGGTCACTAATTCAACTGGGATCAACCCTGGGGACATATTTGCTCTAAGTGAATTCCCAGAAAACAAAGGAGTTTGATGTGAACCAGATGAACAGAAAATGAATTCAGTTTTGAGGGTGTGATAGGAGAAAAGACAGCAGGAATAATTTGAGAATTATTCTGCCTAGGAAGTTCAGGGAAAGAAAATCTTTGCTTTCTCGAGGAATCTAATCATAGATGTGAGAGAGGTTTCAACCACTAGACAAATACTGTGACAAGCAAGGGGAGTATGATTTGGATTTGAGATCTGGACTGTCAGATCTTATGTGAGAAGGAGAGTTTGCTTCAGTTCAGTTGAAGGATATTTTCACCTTGATCATTCACTATGCCTCAGGCCTCAGGCTATCTGTCATGCAAAATTTCAGCCACCTGAAAGCTTCACACTGCACATCTACTAAGATATCAGAGTGCATAGCCCGGAACATACTGAACAGTGTATGATACAATCTCATTAAATCCCACAGTGCCCTTACTTGCTGTTGCCACCTTCATTTAACACAGATGAGCCATGAGTTGGACCTAAGATCCATATCTCTGTCAGAATGATTAACGTCTGCATGGAGTACCTCCCTGATGCCAAGCTATGCACCTTTTAGCTAACTTTCCTGTGTGAGAGGTGAGTTGCTCTCACAGAGAGGGCCACAGATATGTAGCAAACACAGGCAAACAACAACAATGTCAGAGGCATGAGAAAGAAGTGGGGCTTCATATTCTGGAGGACAAGAAACAAATTAACAAAAGGAGAAAGATGCTATAAAGAGTCATGGAGGGCCAAACAAAGTAAGGGATAGGAAGGATAGCTGAATGCTTTCTCTTTTAGAAGAGATAGTATCTACAAAAGACAGTGATATGGGTATTTTAGCCCATTGTCTATTTCAAGTATATGCAGATAAACTAGAGTTCAGGTAATTTATTAGGAATTCACTAGATTGCATCTGGGAACAGGATATGGGATCGAGATTTGGTCTAGAGGTGGGAGGTGACATGGGTGCCTGGTGGGGAAAAGGGAGGGAAGCAGGGCTTTTGGACTGATGATTCTGCTTAAAGGTCCAGGGGTCAAGTCAGAGTCCCATGGTAGTGCAGGTTTGTATGTTAATGAACAGAGAATGAAATGGTGGCTTCCTTGGCTGTGATGCCATCACTTGCTCTGGTTCTTTCAGGAAGCTGAGAACTTGAATGGGGCTTGTGGGCACCATGCTGCATGTTACTTGGTGGCAACATGGGCCAACTGGTTACCAGAGTTGAGGTGATTAGCGTGGTTCCCACCTGGAAGTCTCAGAGGCAGTGAGTAGTCTTCCACCATGTTGGAATGGGCAGAGCAAGCAGGCAGGGCCATATTGGTCCTAGTCAGGCCTGCTTAGGATTTTTTTAAAAGGTACTTCTAGTCAGGAAATAGTTACAGATATACAATAAAGACAAATTCAGATGGGAAAGACCTCTAAATGGGTCATACTGTTGGATAAATATATGTAGGCTTGGGAGAGAGAAGAAAACGAGTATAGAAAGATACAAAAAGAAGTAAATCATTTCAAAAAATAGGGAAGGCTTTGGACCTTCCACAAACAAGGTGCCTTACCCTTTTTGAGGAATGGATGAGGGTTATATGGGGGAGTAAGTGGAGGAAATTAGAGGATGGAATGGGGATTGGTATGTAAGACGAGAAAAAGATTTTTCTTTTTTTAAAATTAGAATAAAATAAAAAAAATACTCATGCCCTGTGTGTGTATCCATGTCTGTGTGCATGTATATCACTGCTCTGGTTATGCATTTATCATTTGATTGACATTTGGATTGTCTCCAATCTTTGGGGAAATGGGAGAATTTTCCAAAGTGGCTACACCATTTTTTTTCTTCCTGCCAACAGCATAGCTCTAGTTGTGCATGCGTGGCAGCATTTGAATTATTAAATCCTTTATAGCTTCTTATTTTGGGTAGTTGATCTTTCATCTTATAAAAAGAATTTTGGAGGGTTAAGGATGTACTGTGGTTGTGTGATTGTCTATTATGACAAGATTCATAAATTTGATCTCCAGAATCAAAGTTTTTTCTTCATGACTAAGTAAAAATAGAAAATAAATTTGGAAATTAAAGGTTCCTATCTCTGAAGGTCTGTCTCTCTGAGATCTGAAGAATACCTTAAGTTCAGTAGGTACCATATTTGAAAACCCGTTCTGTGAAAAAACTGAAACCCAGTGATTTTTATGGCTGAAGATATTAAAGAGTATCTTAGGACATTATCAGCTAGAAGAATAAAATGCAATATTGATTGCTTTAAAAAATTCTTTACTCCACACACTCACACCTGCACTTGAGATTAAGAAGATGCAATGCCATATGACTCATATAATAAAGAGAAAAGAATTTAAAGGGTTATTTGATAAAGAGAAATATCAACAGGTAGTGTTTGCTGCATGGAGGAGAATATGCCAGTGTTAAAAGAAGCAAGGAATGTTGAAGGAGCTGTGGGTTGCATTATGCCACCCAGCTCCTGGCCTCCTGGCTAGCTTATGCACCGAAATAATTACACAGAAACTGTATTCCATAGTTGTAATAGGTCAAGACCCCATAAATTCACTGCTATATTGGCTACATATGGCCTTATCTGTATTGATTTTTATTTATAAAAGAAAATTTTTACCTGTAATGACCGTTTCCTGCCAGGAGGTGGTTGTGGTGATGAAGTGCATGTGAGTCCACGTGGCTGGAGTCAGAGCCGGTCTGAGAAGTCTACTCAAAACCCAAAACTGAAAGTTTGCTGTAAGCAGTAGTGGGGAGGGCCAGGAAACGGGGCAGAGCCAAGGCTGGACTCAGCCACCAGTGGGGAGGGGATGCAGAGTAGTCACATGCTTAGAGTGGCGTTGTGTACTGATACTGCTAGGTGCTCAGGGTGGGGGGTGAATACAGAGGCACTTGCACCACTGTTACTAGATCTGAGCAAGTCTGGCGGGCAGGGCGGGGCCACACAGACTCGTGTGGGGCTGAGTCAGCTATCCCCATGGCTGTGCTCTGTTTAGTATGGCGGGCAGGGCCGAGTGGGGTTGCCGATCTGCCCAGCTGCGACTGTACCATGGCCTGGGCTGAGTCACGGATGAACATGCAGCTTGACGGGAGTGGGGGAAGGGAAAATGAGCTGGGAGCGCGCTGTGAAAGCTAGCGGGCTATGCTCGCTGGAGCCCAGTCTTGCTTCCTGAGCTCCGGTAGCTGACTTGCTTGCAAAGGCTGGGAAAGATCGAGCTTGTGCCCCCGGGCTGTACAGGCATGGGGGCAAAAAAGCCCGACGTTGGTGCGCCAAATGTATGTGACATAATAACCAGGCTAGCTTAATATGAAACAGCAAATTTTAATGAAGAGATCGCTTACAACACCAGGGATCCAGCGATGGGCAGGAAATACAAAAAGGACCAGCAGGGCTCATGCCCACAAGATTTATACATAAACATTAGCCCAGGGCAAACATGCCCACATTGGGCTGTGTTTACCCTACAAAGAATATGACAAACATCTCCAAATTGTATATTAGAATTGTAGCGAGCTGCATGGAATCACAACTGATGGAGATGCATAATCAACTCCTGAGATGGCTAAAGTCTGACCTATGCCTGATCACGCAATGATCATCAGCTGCTTGCATATGCATGGGCCTATGGGCAGTGCCCACCTGGCAATCCAGGATTGGCAGCCCATGCCTACTTAAGGTCTGGGAGAGGTTTGCCCGGGGAAAGAGGAAGAAGAGAAAGAGGAGAGAGAGAGAGAGAGAGAGAGAGAGAGAGAGAGGACAGAGCAAAAGGAGAGGAGGAGAGAGGTCAAAAAGAAAAGAGAGAGTGGGAAAGAGAAGGAGAAGGAGATAGATTGCTGTGAATAAAGTCCTGAAAACTGCTGCAAGAAGAGCTCCGGTGGTTGCATCATTCCTTGCTGGACAAGGTGGAGCATGACAAGTGGTGGCCTCGTACGGGAAACCTCCGAACCTCTCTCTGTGGAGCCCAGAACTTGCTGCACCCAGGGGGTGCACCAAATAATCCTCAAGATAAAGATTGGGGATCCACAACAAAAAGCGGGTTTTCCACTCTCGCCGGTATGAGAAGGGAGAGTGGGGGTAATAGGGCCATGATCAAAGTGGACAGTTTAAAGTCAGAGCCACAATCAAAGCAGACAGTTTAAAGTGAGGGCCACGACAATAGTGGATGGTTTAAAATAAAATTAAATGGAAGAATGGGATTTTAGAATGGGCGCTTCAACATCACACCTGATTTTTCTGGCTCTTAACGAGCTGTTATGGAGCACATTGGAGAGGCTTTTGGCTAAATGTGACACAATTGCACTTTGGTTTGCCGTCTCTGGCAATCTTAATGTGTCATCCTGGGACAGGCTTGGTAGAGATCTGAATTTTGCTGCTGAACAAGGTATGCTAAGGAAGGGAGTTATATTCATGTGGTTTGAATTACCGAGGCCTCCGTAGTTTGCAGTGGAGTGTGAGCACCTGTGGCTCCAAGGCCAAGAAGCTCCAGGCCCCTCCAAGGCCAAGCAGTGCTGAGGGTCTGTGAAGGCTGCAAACACCGGGACCTGCCTCAGGGCATAGAAGCACAGCATGCGATAAGATCTGTTGGCCTGAACCTCTGTTCTAGCCCAGGGCAACCGGTGGGACCGGGTCAGGGCCTCTCCCTCTCCCCCATTGCTGAGACCTGAGTCCGAGCACGACTGGAAAATGGCAGTAGATTGTAATAAATACCTTTAAGAATACAACATCCCCACTCAGCAGGAAGTAGCCAGAGAGATTGACAATGCCCAAATTCCCTATAAGATAATTTAAGCGGGGCCCTTTCAGACATGCCTACTTTCCTGAGTTCTGCGCCACTCCATGCACCAGTTTGGAGCTGAGACAAGCTGGAGCACAGACCTCAAAGGGCTACCATAGCCGAAATGGGAGGTTGGGTCCAGTGGTGATTGGGAACCCTACTGCTGGCAATCTCAACACCTGTTGCTATGGGCATTCATCTTTAAGATCAGACAACCGATGAGAATGCAGTATATGGTTACTTAGCAGAAGCAGGATCAGCTGGGATGCTAGGGAAGCCAAAGAGGTGCATGAGGGAGAAGGTGTCTTCCATGCACTCAGCTGACAGGAATAAATGAGCCACGGAAGCATGGCAGTTGGGTTATGTTATTTAGGGGACTGCTGAAGGAGCAATGGTTTCTGACTGCTCCTGAGGTCATGGCAAAGCCACTCCTAGTGACAGGAGCAGGCAGAGGAAAGCCAGGGAGGGGAAAGCAAGATTGCCTCCCTTTCCTCTCCTCTGTGCTGGCCCCTCTGCTACCAGTTCTGACTGCCCTTGCTGCTGCTGCAAGCACAGCCACGGCTGTGGCCATGACTCAGATAGATGTCCTCTGGCAATTGGCTCAGCTTGGCTGTGAATGGAAGTATCTGGGGCTATGTGTGATATGAAAAATGTAAAGAATTGTCTAGATATCTTTTAGGTAATTGGTCTGGTGAATTTGAACAACTGGAAAAGCTGCGAGTGACGATTGTGACTGCAGATTTCACACGCATGGATACCAGCCTGGCAGAAGAACTATCTTCCTGGATCACTCATGGATCATCTGAGGGAGTGGGTGGGAATAAGAGCCCTAACAGGCTTAATGGTGCTTGCCTCCCTGGTACGCCTGTGGTGCATTTGTCACATAAGGGTTTCACAACATCACAATGCAGTTATGATCATTCAGGCCTTCACGGCTATTGAAGCAGGACAGTCTCCCCAAGTTTGGCTATCTACCTTAATAGAGATGTAAGTGAGCACAGGATGCGAGGCTTGTGCACTGCACTTGAGGTAAGCATACATCAGCCTCAAGAAGAGCAAGTCTGATTGCATGCGGGTTGATGTCTAACTCCCACCTCTGTAAAAAGGCACCGGAAAGGTCTGGTGTTCTCTTAGTGGATGACACCTGGACAAACACTAGCACATGTTTCATTTTTAACAGAGAACAGACCTATACTCTTGCCTCATGCTTTACAAAACAAAAGGGGGAACTGTAGTGAGCTGCGTGGAATCACAACTGATGGAGATGTATAATCAACTCCTGAGATGGCTAATGTCTGACCTATGCCTGATCAGGCAATGATCATCAGCTGCTTGCATATGCATGGGCTTATGGGCAGTGCCCACCTGGCAATCTGGGATTGGCAGCCCATGCCTACTTAAGGGCTGGGAGAGGTTTGCCCGGGGAGAGAGGAAGGAGAGAAAGAGGAGAGAGAGAGAGAGAAGACAAAGGAAAAGGAGAGGAGGAGAGAGGTCAAAAAGAAAAGAGAGAGAGAAGAAAGAGAAAATAAAGGAGAGGAGAGAGAAAAGAGAGGAGAGAGGGAAAGAGAGAGGGGAAAAGAGAGAGAGAAAGTCAATCAATTCCTGGAATAAACTGCAGTGAGAAGAGCTCTGGTGGTCGCATCATCCTTGCAGGACGAGGTAGAGGTGTCACAGTTAGAATAGTTAAATAAGGCTACTTTAAAATGTCTTTTGAGAGAAACAATTTATAATAAATGTAGACTGTAAGAACTGTTAGGCAAGAGATGTCATAAGAACAGGTGATTCATGGTAAAGATATTGAATTTTGTATGTTCTAGATATATTTCAAATTAATTACTGAGAAGATATAGTGAATATAAAAGTTATATAAATCCCCATTAGAGGAGGGCATAATATAATGTATGGTAATAGAGAGGATCAAGGAAAGCAAGATTTTCCTGCTGTCAGATGTCAGAATGTTCTAAAACCTGAGAAGAAAACTGGTGTGATTCAAGAAACTTGCCTTCAATACAATATCTTGAGGATAAAACTTACAAAACTAGAGTATCAGGGAAACAGACTATTTAAGAAGATCAACTGCACTGGTGCTATGGATGCTTTTCCACTCAGAAAAGGATTAAAGTTTGTCTTTATAATCTTAGCCAAGGTGGAAATCATCCTGAGTCTAAGAGTACTCACCTGAAAATTGGACATACCAACATTTACTCCACAGTTATTGGGTTGATTAAATGATAATATCTGCAAAGTATTTGGCTCATGACAAACACTCAATAAATGAGAATTCTTAGAATTACTAGTATGTATAATCACAGGATGTTTAAAATACAAATGGATTATATTAAACTGGATAACACTGTCGTTACTTGATGGAGGAGGGTCATCTTTCTATCTGTTGATTTCATTGGTTAAGCAATAAAGAAACTGCTTGGCCCTCATAGGTTAAAACATAGGTGGGTGGAGTAAACAGAACAGAATGCTGGGAGAAAGAAGCTGAGTCAGGGAGTCGCCATGATTCTCCCACTCCAGACAAACGCAGGTTAAGATCATTCCTGGTAAGCCAGCTCATGGGCTACACAGATTATTAGAAATGGCCTAGTCCAGGTGCGAGAGCTAGCCTAGAAGAGGCTAGATAGAAATGGGCCAAGCAGTGCTTAAAAGAATACAGTTTCAGTGTTATTATTTTGGGGCATAAGCTAGAGCTAGCCATGTGGGCAGCAGGGTGCCAGGGATGCAGCCCTGCCGCTCTTATTTCAACAGAGTGGCACCCGACGTGATGGATTAAATCCACTTAAAAACCTGAGAAGGCTTTAAAATAAGGGAGAGAGAGTTTAACACAGATTTTTGCTGTTTGTTGGTGGCATGCTGTAGAGAGATTTCCTGATTCGGCAACAGCAGCAGAAAAAAACGCTGTGTCATTTTAAAGCACAGCTTCTTGGGGCTGTGCTGCCAGTGCAAACTCTGGCTTTAAAGCATTTCAATGGATTTTATGGGACTGGATGTTTGTGTTCCCGCTTGGGATCAAAAGGAGAGTGCTCTGATACCGTGCCAATGGCTCAGCGCTCCCCGCCTGCACCTGGGCAGACTGCAGAATCAGGCTCAGGCAGGCAGCTCTGCGTGTCAGATTTGGCTGTAACTTGGATGAAAAGATTTTCTGTGTTGCACGCTCAGTCTCAGAATTAAAGTGCTGCATGTTGCTCCTACTTGGCGGCCCCAGAGCTAGCACAAAATGGTACGTCCTCCATTTTGAAATTTTCCTGACTCAGCAGCAGGAAAAAACTGGCTGTTTTAAAATGCTGGCTTTCTGGGCTGTGTTGCCATTGCAATCTCTGTCTGGCTCCTGCGGGAGACAGAGCTTTTGAATGGTACATTTGGAGTAAAGTGCTACAATTTGTTTGATGGCAACTAGACTGTTGTGTGCCTAAAAGGGGGACATTGCGTGCCGCAGCTCAGAGGCACAAGCAGTTCCTCCATGCTAGTGGTGCAATGTGCAAGGATCAGAGGCACGAGCAGCTCCACCATGTTGGACTGGGCAGGGCCAGCAGGCAGTACCTGTTTTTGACGTAGGAATGTCACAGCTTAGATTCTTAAGTGCCTAGTGATTTAAAGGTGCAAATCAAAAGTGCTCCTGGATAGTAAAAAATTGCAGAATCACAATAGGACAGATTCAGACCACTAAATGAATCACACTGTTGGATGAATGTACATAGGCTTGGGAGAGAAAAAAAAATAGAGAGAGAATAAAGTTAATGGTTTCAAAAAAAGGTAAAGTCTTTAAAGAGGCAGAGTACAGATAGTTATAGATTAAGAGAAATAAAGTAAAAATAAGCGACATAAAAATGGAAAATTCACAGAGAGTCTGGATTATGTTCATTGTGTTTCCTTTAAAATTTTTGACTATAATGGAGCTAAGTACAGACAGACATTTCATTATATGGGCTGCCAAGTGGAACCAGAATGGATATCATGAGGGTATGACTTCAAAATTTGGGTCTAAGGATATGATGCTTTGGAGCAGGTCTTCTTTTGTTTTCACAGAGGAACAGACCCTATGGATTGCTTCTATCCCAATTTGGTATGATGGACCTCGCCCTCTTGAAGGGTTGCTGTGAACATCTTCAGAAAATTGCTTTGCTCAACTGCCAACTTAGATGACCCTGGCACACAGGTTACCCCATGAAAGATATGATTAACAGCGCCCCCATTCAGCAGGAAGCAGTTTGGAGAGAAAAAAATAACTGTGCCAATGTTCCCAAAATATTGTTTATAAATGTTCTTTTACATTTAAAGGGGGAAATGATATAGGTATGAATAATTTGCATTGGTGTGGATTTTAAGGTCAATTTTGTCATATGTATATGTATTTCTGCTCTTGATTAAGGTATTGTGATTGTGTAGTTCATTTAAAAATGTAATGTATAATTAGAAAATATAGGTTGTTAATGGATAATCACCAATAATAGTAAAGCTTGTAGTCATGTTAGTTAGATTTTCTAGATATATAGAGATATATTTCAGTTAGATAGACATTTGTAATGGCGTAAACGAATGCAGACAGATTGTATATATATTGTGTATATATATACAGCTTTAATGGCGAAATAGACTTACAGAACCACCATTCCCACGGAGACCAGGAAAGCAGAAGAAGTGGGTGGGAGCACGCTCGCCAAATTTATAGGCAAACATTAGCCCGAGGCGAACACGCTTCCTAAGGGGCAGGACTTATCCCTACAGACATTCTTCATATCTCTCAAAGGCTGCAGAATATGGCATTTAAAATATTTTAACAACTTAGGACTTTTCATGACAATGAGACATGTGTGCTCCTGGCGGCACCAATCTACTTCAAGAGGAAGATGGGCATTAAAGAGGCTCGTTATGGAGTTTGATAGCCATTTGGGCAAAAAACTGCTCTTGCCTGGACTGATGCATAAACTAGACACAGAGAACCCGCAGAAAGAGGACTGCTGAACTTGCCTAAAGGTGAGATGGTCTTCCAGGGTTCCTGACTCATGAAAGAGTCTGCAAGACATTCTGCAGGATACAACAGAAAGTGACTGAACTGTCTTTGGAATTTCCTGCTTCATGGAAATGTCATCTGGAAACAATGGGCCTGTAGGCCGAAGATGGATGCCCCAACAGTGCAGAGGAAGTTTAGGTGACTGTCAAGGCAGCGAGATGTCTCTGTCATTTCTAGAGCTTTGGATTTATTGTTTACTTAGGTAAAATTATATCTTTCTGGAGTCTTTGATGGGGTTGAAGAATGGACAGGTAGTTATAATTTTCCATTGTTACGATAAAACATAAAATAGATAAAAAATATTGTAACTGTGATTCTTGCTTAATAACTGTTTTGCTATATGTAATTTTACTATGTTAAAGTTAAAGTCTTTCTTTTTTGTTTAAACAGAAAAAGGGGAAATGATGGAGGAGTGTCATCTTTCTATCTATTGATTTCATTGGTTAAGCAATAAAGAAACTGCTTGGCCCTCATAGGTTAAAACATAGGTGGTTGGAGTAAACAGAACAGAATGCTGGGAGAAAGAAGCTGAGTCAGGGAGTCGCCATGATTCTCCCACTCCAGACAGACACAGGTAAAGATCATTCATGGGCTATACAGATTATTAGAAATGGGCTAGTACAGGTGCGAGAGCTTGCCTAGAAGAGGCTAGATAGAAATGGGCCAAGCAGTGTTTAAAAGAATACAGTTTCGGTGTAATTATTTTGGGGCATAAGCTAGAGCTAGCCATGTGGGTGGCCGGGTGCCAGGGATGTAGCCCCGCCACTCTTATTTCAGCAATTACTGAAAGTGAATCACATCAAATTAAACAGAGAAATCCAATACAAGGCCTTATCAATATAAGTAGACTTGCATCAGGGAGAGAATTCCCATGGAAAAAAAATTAAATAATATTTATTACTGGTCAATGAGAAATTTGGCTGCTAACAATCTTAACACTGCCCAAAAACTCCATTCAAGTGCTTGGAGTCCTGAAAGAGCCAGAATTCATGCTGGCAGCACAAACAAGAAGCTGCCATTCTGAAACTGCACATTTTGTTGTTGTTTTGTTTAGATGTCAATGTGGCAATTTCTCAGAAAATTAGGAAACAACCTTCCTCAAGACCCAGTAATATCACATTTGATGATCAATTTTTTGAGTCCCTTGCATATTTTGGAGATCAGCTTTCTGTCTGATGTGGAGTTGTTGAAGAACTGTACCTGTTCTGTAGGGTGCCATTTTGTCTTATTGACTGTGTCCTTTGCTTTACAGATGCTTTCAGTTTCAGGAGGTCCTATTTATTGTTTTTCTCAGTGTCTGTGCTACAAGGATTATATTTAGGAAGTGGTCTCCTTTGCCAGTGTGTTCAAGTGTACTTCCCACTTTCTCTTCTATGATGTTCAGTGTGGTTGGCTTTATGTTGAGGTCTTTGATCCATTTGGACTTGAGTTTTGTGCATAGTGATATATATGAACCTATTTTCATTCTTCTACTTGTTGATATCCAGTTATACTAGCACCATTTGTTAAATATGCTTTCTTTTTTTCCATTTGATATTTTTTAATTCTTTGTCAAAAATCAGGAGTTTATAGGTGTGTGGATTAATATCTGGGTCTTTTATTCTGTTCCATTGATCCTCCTGTCTGTTTTTATACTACTACCAGGCTACCAGGCTGTTTTCAGTACTGTAGCTCTGTAGTAGAATTTGAAGTCATTGATTGTGATACCCCCAGAAGTTCTTTTATCATATAGGATTTTTTTTTTTTTTGCTTTTCCATATGAAGTTGAGGACCATTTTTCTGAGGTCTTCTGATTTGAAGAAACAAGACAAGATTGTCCTCTCTCTTAATATCTATTCAATATAGTTCATGAGGTCCTATCTAGAGCAAGCTAGCTCTTATATCTTAAAATAAACCATCTCCATTAATCTGTATATTATCACAAAGTCGTGGCCTACCGGCAAAGTTTAGGTGGTAGACAGTTGGGCACAGCTACCTACTCTTATCTTACAGGTCTCAAAAACACAGTCCAAGTAGTATTCTGCTGGCAGATCACACTTAAGAGACAAACACCAATCCAATGACTTTGATAGCATTTATTTGTTTTCTTTCACTTCATTAGTTCATTAACTAAAGATTTTACCCTTTGTTCTTCAAATGTTGAGGCATTAGTATGTATGTGATGATATTTAGATCTGGAGCCTCTCCAAACTAACTTGGATCAAGCAAAGTGATAAGGGTAGGTTTTTTCTTTTGGTATTGTTGCCCTAAACAGAAGAGAGGGAGAGGGAGCAAGAACACCTGTTGTGTTTTTCTTTCTCCTCACATGTCCGTATGTGTTCTCAGAGGCAAGACAACATGCTCACAAAAAATAATAACATTGTTAAGCCATGAACAGTACGACCCTCACCAAAGCCTTACTAATGCTGACACATTGATCTCAGATTTTCAGACTCTAGAAGTGTGAAAAATAAGTTTATCTCATTCAAAGCACCCAATATCTGGTATATTCTGTCTTGGCATCCCAAGAGGACAAATACAATTATTAATTAGCACCCAATATAACTTTTTATATATTCAACAAACAATTTTAGAAGCCATGTTGTCTGGGTCTGGTGCCTTGATATTTAAACCTTTATATTTCTGCTTTGCTGAGTGCATTAAGGTAACTTACTGCTTCAGATTTCCTGAAGAGTTTTGTTAACTTCTTTAAAGTTTTTTATCATTAAATTATCTGTGCGGTTGTTGGTATGCACAGTTGTGCCTACACATGTATGTGATCTGCATGTGCATGATGATCAGTGATCAACATTGGATGTATTTTTCAACCATTATTAGCCTTATTTTTACTACTCTTTTACACTTCACATTTTAACACTATAACATAATTATATCATTTTCCCTTCCGTTTTCTCTTCTATTTTCTTCCTCCAAACCCTGCTATATACATTTTCTTGCTTGTTAAAATCCATGGCATTTTTATTATTATTAATCATTATATATATACTGTTATCATAAAAAACACCTTGACCAAATTAAAGTTGTGGAGAAAAGGGTTTATTTGGTTTAAACTTCTACAATGCTTTTCACCTTTGAAGAAAGTCAGAACAGGATCTCAAACAGGTCAGAAGCCTTGGGGAGCTGATAAAGAGGCCATAGAGGGGTGCTGCTTGCTGGCTAGCCCCTCTTTGCTTGCTCAGCCTGATTTCTTATAGAAACGAGGACCACCAGCCAAGGGATGGAACTACCTACCACAGTCTGGTCTCTTCCCTGTCAATCACTAATTAAGAAAATGCCCTACAGCCAGATCTTATGCACACATTTTTTAAATTAGTATTCCCTCATTTCAGATAACTGTAGCTTGTGTTATGTCGACATAACACTAGACAACATGCACACACACACACATACACACACACACAAACACACACACATATCATGTATAACGTTAATTGTATTTGATTTCAGGGTTGGTCATTTGGTATTGGATAAGCAACTGGTTTCTTCCCTGGACAAAACTTTTTGTCCCATTCTCAGGATTGATTAATTGCCTGTAGTTTGTTGTGTGGGGCTGAGGTCTCATATTTTCCTTGTACACTTTTATATGGTAGTTCAATAAGATACAAGGTCTTATTACCATTTCTTGTATCTGTTGAAGTTTTCTTTGTTACTGAGTATGTGGTCAATTTTTGAGAATGTTCCATGTGGTGCTGAGAAGGTATATCCTTTTGTGTTTGGATGGAAAGTTCTATACATGTCTGTTAAACCCATGTGAGACATAACTTCTATCAGTTCCTTTATTTCTCTGTTAAGTTTCTGTCTAGTAGTCCTGTCCTGTGGTGAGAGTGGGGTGTTGAAGTCTCCTGCTGTTAGTGCGTGGTGTTTGATGTGTGCTTTGAGCTTTAGTAATGTTTCTTTTACAAATGTGGGTGTCCTTGTATTTGGGGCAAAGATGTTCAGAATTGAGATTTCATCTTGATGGATTTTTTCTGTAATGAATATTAAGTATCCTTCTTTATCTCTTTTGAATAATTTTAGTTTGAAGTCTATTTTGTTAAATATTAGGATAGCTACACCAGCTTATTTCTTATATCTATTTGATTGGAGAATCTTTTCCCAACCCTTTACTCTGAGGTAATGTCTTTCTTTGAAGTTGAGGTGTGATTCTTGTATGAAGCAGAAGAATTGATTCTGTTTTCATATCCATTCTGTTAGTATGTATCTTTTTGTAGGTGAATTGATACCATTGATTTTAAGAGATATTAATGACCAGGGATTGTTTGAACAGTTTTTTTTTTTGTTTTGTTGTAGTATTGTGTGAATGTTTTCCTTCTTTGGGTTTTGCTGGTATGCGGTTATCTATTGCCTGTATCTTTGTGGGTGTCACTAGCACCAGGGGTTGGAGTTTTCCTTCTACTACTTTCTATAGGGTTGGCTTTGTTGATAGGTATTTTTTAAATCTGGTTTTGTCATGGAATATCTTGCTTTCTCCATCTATGGTTATCAAAAGCTTTGCTAGGTTTGGTAGTCTAAACGGGCATCTTTGGTCTCTTAGTGTCTGCAGAATATCTATCCAGGACCTTCTGGTTTTCAGAGTTTCCACTGAGAAATCAGGTGTAATTCAGATAGGTCTTCCTTTATATGTGACTCTTCCCTTTTTCCTTTGTAGCTCTTAATATTCTTTCTTTATTCTGTATGTTTAGTCTTTTGATTATTATGTGGTGAAAGCATTTTTTGATCCATTCTAAAATTTGGTATTCTGTAAGCTTCTTGTACTTTCATTGTCATGTCCTCCTTTGGGTTGGGAAAGTTTTCTTCTATGATTTTGTTGAATATAATTTCTGTGTCTTTAAGCTGGACTTATTCTCCTTCTATCTCTGTTATTCTTAGGTTTGGGTTTTTCATGGTGCCCCAGAATCTCTGGATATTTTGTGTTAAGAGTTTGTGGAATTAATATTTTATTTGACCAATGATTCTATTTCCACTATTGTATCTTCAACTCTTGAGATTCTCTCTTCCATCTCTTGTATTCTGTTGGTTATGCTTACATCTGTAGTTCCTGATAATTTATACAGATTTTCCATTTTCACAATCCCTTCAGTTTGTATTTATTTTATATATTTGTTTATTGCTTTTATTTCAGTTTTCAAGTCTTGAACCATTTCCTTTACCTTTTTCCTTTTTTTCTTGGCTTTTGTTGCTTTCTTTAAAGGATGTGTTGATTTCTTTCCACTTTTTTCTTTTCCTCTACTTCTTTAAGGTTTTTTTTTTCATTTCCTCTTTAATAGTCTCCATAATCTTCATAAAGTTATATTTAAGATCATTTTCTTCTGCTTCATCTGCATTGGGATTTTTAGGTCTTGTTGATGTAGAATGACTAGTTTCTGTTGATGCCATATTGCCCTTTACATTGTTGAATGTGTTCTTACACTGCCATCTGCCCATCTCTTCTTCCAGTGGATGCAGGTGTGTTCTGTACTTCAGGGAGTCCCTATTCCATCAGCTGGAATAGGTGAAGCCTGTGGTTTACCAGGTATAGATGGTTCAGTGCCTCTGGTGAATGTTGGTATGACTCTATATTTCCTACAGGTATAGGCAAGGACAAGAATATGGTGGTCACAATGCATTGTAGGTAGTGGGAGTGTGGGGAGGCTGATGCTATGTCTCCTGGTCTCTGGTGGGTGAGGATGGGGCATGGGATGTACCTCCAGTAAACAGAGTCTAGAGAGTAGAGCACTCTAGCCAAAAAGTGAGATACTCTCCTCTCCAGGTGGGGAGTGAGGGCTACATTAGAGTCTTAAAGATCAAAACAGTTTGTAGGTTGATTGCATATATGTGGCAGAATATTATCCCATAGACTATATGTGGAGGTTGGAACTCTCAAGTGCTTAACCAAATTGAAGTCATATTGGCAATGATGCTATGGTATACCCATGGTTAGAAAGTAAAGAAATACCAGAAAGTTAGCAAATTGACTCCTTAACCAGCTATTTAAAATAATTAAGACAATTTTTTGAAACACCATATTCAACAGTAACAGGATAATGTGGGGGAAAGAACACTGGTTTCAAAATCCAAGGCAACATTCTTATTAGTATGTCACTGTCAGGAGACATAGCATAATATCCTTTTTAAGCCTAAATGGACATGACCATATCAGTGTAGAAGCAATCCTACATTGCCCCAAAGGAACAGACCATTCAAATGGCATAGACAGTACTCTTGTACCAGTATTACACAATCTAGTCCTTTAGCTAGTGAAACTATGGCTGAATTTTCCATTTTACCAGTTTATTAGGAATTTAATGTTATTGACTATTCCTCTCCATCAACAATATTTCATAACTGTCACCTTCTTTATGAGTTGCTGATTCTTTACCAACAACCCTTAGATGAACTCCAGTCTTTGCCATTCTTATAAGTTTTGCCAGGATCCTACAAACTTCTATATCATTGGAAATTTTAGCATGAGAAAAACGATGCGTTGGAAAGATCAATGTAATTTGGTAAAAACTTTATAAGACAAAAAATTAGTGTGATAATACTAAGTTCCTAGTCTCTTAACTCAAGATAGAAAAGACTATATGTTCCTATCTTATAGTTCAAATAGTGAACAGGAAGAGTCAATAATGATCTGAAACTACTGATTGCAGGAAGAATGGTGTCCAGAATGAGAGGTGGAGCTCCATTAGCATTATCCTTCTTTCTGCTACAATTTTCTATGAGTCAGAGGCACTGAAAGCACAGTCTGCCTATGTAAGTCTTCAAGATTCCCTGAGTGAAGGCGTTCTTGATAAAATCCTGAACTCCTACACAGAGCAGGGAAATGACTAATTATCACAGAGTCACTACACTTAGTGAGGTCAAGAAAAAAACAATCACATTAAATGCCAAGTGATGTTAAGTATTGGACATCCTTCCGTATTTCAAAGACTGCATTTACCACAATTTGTGTTTTCTATTTTTCTACCAAACTAACTTGCAGATGTTCCTTTTATATTTATTTCTTGTTGGCCCAGCTTTTAGTATTTGTAATAACAATTGTTTAATTGGCACTGACTTAATGTCACTTTGTACATTGGACAGCTTTTTTTTTTTTTTTGGAAGAAAACAGTTATACTGAAAGGAACTGTATTTCAAATGAGAGGAAGCGGGCCAATAGTGAGAGAGTGGGAAAGAAACATATTTTGATTGATTAGTGAACAAATAAACAGAGGACACATCAGGACCATGCTTCTTTGTAAAAATATATGCTTTTAACTTTATAGGAGGAGAAAGGTGAAAAGCTGAAACTTCCCTGTGCTCTGGACCAAAGCAAGGGAACTAAATATGAAGTACCAGCCTCTGCTAAAGTACCAATTGTTCTGCAATTACTTCAAAGACCTTTGGAGAAAATCCCAAGGAACACATTATCTAAACAAGCAAAATATTTAAAAGGATAATGCTAACTATTAAATTGTGATCATTTTACTCAATTGGATGGCCTACTAATAACTAAAATTTTCTTTTTGTTTATTCTATTATACTCTTATTTTAAAATTAAATCCTTTGTTTACTTTTCTTTTTACAATGAAAATCATAATCATACTGGCACAAATATAACTTTCAGATAATTAACATGACTTACTGTCCATTTATGAGCCCCAAACTTAATTTATCAAAGTATCAAGTCATTAAAACATGACTTTCTTAAAAATTATCAATTGTAAATGAGTGAACAATTTTCCAGACAGATATAGCACTAAGGAATCCAGTAAATCATCTTTATGTCAATCATATATTTAGAAGTGATACTAGGAACATGTGCAATAATATGTGAAATGTATTAAATTATGAATGTTATGTCTGTCTTTCTAAGTGTTTTCAGCATCATAATTCTTAGGAAAATCCTTAATCATCCAGATCAAGCTATAGAATGAATGTATCCCATGATGCTTTTCAGAAATAAGAGAAAAGCATTCCCTTTATAGGCACCTGGAAAGTCCCATTGGATTTTAAAGCCATCAGACCACATTTCAAAGCTGTAACAAACTGGGTCAACACTATGCCTTTTTCATGTCCATATCTCCAGGGCCCATCAAGGTGCATGGCATGTGAATGTCTGTGATATAATACTAAACCTTTACAGTTTTACTTTCCAACATCCCCAAGATGACTGCATTTGAAGTGGAGAGTCCATTTTACAGAAAAATACTCTGCCAAGTTAGTAGAATATTATTATAAGAACAAAAGCATAGCTAATTTTCAGTAATTTATGGAATATCAGCCAAGAAATATTGTCTCGCTCTTGTCTTTGTCTGTCTAGGTGAAGCATATGTTACACCATGCCACAATCATCTGGTCCAGTCACTTAAATATACTGGAAGCTATATGGTGACATACACCGACTATACCATAAAACTTAAGGTGAAATGTGCCTTAGAGTCCAATATTTAAGAGAATGTATCAGCTTCTCTAAGAACATTTTATTTCATAGAGTCACCAAAACAGATTTATATTAAACTGCAACAGAGATTGACTCAAAAGCACAATGAATGCTCTTCATTGTACTTTTGTCAGCAGAGATGTACAGTTGAGAGAGAGAAAGAGAGAGAGACAGAAAGAAAGAAAGAAAGAAAGAGAGAGAGACAGACAGATATAAATATAGACAAAGAGAGGGAAGGAGGGGGGAAAGAAGAGAAGGAGAGAGATATTTTTAACATTTTACCTAGCTGAAAGGAACAGTTTAACATGGATAAAGTTATTAAATTTCAACTTTATTTCATACAATCCAAAGAGTGTAACATTAAATAGTTGTAGCTCATTGTAATTCTAATAAGGGTTCTATGTTTTTAAAAAGCCTATGTTAGACACTTTAATTTATATTTAGGAATATATGTGTATAGACATATACATATATGTATTTAATAAAAGTTAATAACAAAAGAGGCCATGATCTGGAAGGAAAATCAGGAGAGGTATATGGGATGGTTTGGACTAAGGAAAGGGAAGGGGAAATATTACAGTTATATTATAATCTTTAAAAAGTTGAAAAATGAAAGTTAACATCAATCATTACTTGATTGGCATGAATATATCCATCATTAAGTAAAGATCTTTACTGTAGAGCAATCCCTGAACAATTTACTGTTCAGGGCAAATCGGTTTCAAGGATAACTTTGGCTCCTGTCCTTTGACAGCATTTCAACCTCAGCTCAAAGTCATCCAAATACATTCACAAAGATTGAGATTTTTAGGAGGACAATACATAAAATGTATTCTTTCTAGAAAACTCTCTCCTCTCTGCTGGGAAAAGATGAACAATGAGGTTACTGCTATAGAGGGTGAGCTATCTCCTGCCTTCCAGTCAGGACTAAAACTTTGATGCCCTTAGGTATGAAAACCTGTAAGTTACAGTGAGCCTTAAAGATGGGCAGGATGAGAAATTTAAATATTACCCAGGGGGTGGAGTGACATAAATGTCTACTCTTAATACAGAGTCACAGTGGAAAATATGGAATTATAATCCTATTAAAGAATGCAAAAATAGTTTGAATTCTTTACATAATAATATTAAACAGTACATTTGGTATAATATGGGGATTAGGAAACAGGGTTTTGGAGTTTTCTGCCTGAGTTGAAATCTTTGCTCTAAATGTAAAAGCTGAAATTGTTCTACTTTACAGTTACTTCTATTTATACACTGAAAAAAAATGAAGTATTTAGTAAAGAACATTTACCACTTTACAAGAAAAGTAAACTGAGTTAACATGTATAAATACCTGGAACTGTATCCAGCATAGAATAAATACATACGGTTTGCTACTATCATCTCCAGTGTTGTTTGACCCCGCTCATTGACCTAGCCCTCCATGTATTGTTCCTAATGGCCTTTTCTGTTCACAGGATCACTGCCATTTCTTCATGAACTGCATATGCATTTTCTTTAGCACTCACTGTCCTCTAGTGTGCTGTATACACTGATAACTGGGAATCCAGAGTTACAAAAATAATTCCTACAAGATCCTTGTGCTTAAGAAGTATCCCTTAACATTAACTTTTGCCATTATCTTATCCTTGCCTAGACAAGTATCCCAACCTGTAAATTTTAATATGTGTGGGTACATGCAGATATCTCATGAGTTAGTACCATTAATTTCCCATCAGTGATATTTCCTGGCTTTCCTTCAACTCTACTTCACTACAGTTAACAAATATCTACCCATAAAATGTGTAACATCACTACCTTACTACAAGGTCTTAGCTTCAGAGATACACAAATTAAAACAAATTCCTGTCCAAGACCTTATATTTTAATAGAGGAATAAAGATGATTTTTTCTAATATTCAAAAGCAAGCTACTCTAGTGGAAACAGACCATAAAAAGGGGCTGGTGAATGTGGTTATAATTTAAACAGAGTGAACAGGATTGATCTCACAGTGACAGTGTGATGTGAATGAAGAGATACAGCATGTAGCACTAATGACAGCTAGGTGAAAGGGGTAAGGGACTTAGGTGAAAAGAACAGCCAACATCAAGACCATGAAGACCAGAATGGTGCATGCCAGAAACAGACAGTTTTGAGTAGGAAGAGTAGGTAGGGGTGGGCAAGCAGTGACATAAATGTCTTTAGACATAATGGTTAGCTGGGGATGCTGAAGATTTTTATTCTAAGGGGGTTAAGCAGAGAGGGATTCAACTTAGAATCACATATTTTCCAGTTTTTTTCTATTTTTTATTTATTTTTTATTGAGAAAAGGAAAAAAAAAGTTTCCCCCTCCTCCCAGCCTCCCATTTCCCTCCCCATCCTCCAACCCTTCTCCCCCTCCCCCCACTCCTCTCCCCCTCCCTTTCCAGTCCAAAGAGCAGTCAGGGTTCCCTGCCCTGTGGAAAGTCCAAGGTCCTCCCCACTCCGTCCATGTCTAGGAAGGTGAACATCCAAACTGGCTAGGCTTCCACAATTGCTAGGAATTGTGTAGAATCATGGGTTTTTCTTGGTCATTTATAGACATGTTTACAACCTACTTTGTTGCAATCAAACCTTCCCCTGTGCACTCTTGTATCCTCCTCTGTTCTATTTTAGGTCCCCTTTGCCTTCCCTAGCAGTCCTTCTCCTAAATTACTGACCCACTTTGTATCAAGAACTCTATGGAAATACAAAATGAGAGAAAAAAGGAGCAATGAAATCATAAAAGAGCAAAATATGAGAGCAAATATATAGTAATATATGTGAGAGCTAATGGTGGCAGAATGGGCCAGGTTAGTAGAAGCAGAACGTGAATTGACAGACTAGGAAGTATATTAAAAAAAACCCCAGCCAAACAGGTGTTGCTAATATTCTGGACATGGTGTAAGAGGAGAGGTATCAGAGGTGATATCAGAATGACCAGAGTGGATGAGATCTGAGTGACAATGTGCAGCATGTAACTACATGAGAAATGAGAATGACCCAATGGAACTTGAGTAGAGAAGATTAGGTTTTCCATTTAGAATCTACTGCACTAGAAAGACTTGTCATTACCAGAGCAAATGCACTAGGTACTAGGAAAGAGAGACAAGTCTAGAGTTGAAGAATCTACATTGAAAATGTACATGCTTTAAGGGCATAGTTAAAACCATAACAGCATAAGGGACTAAGTGTAGACAGACTTCCAGTTTTGATTGTTCTCCTCCAGGTACTATGATGGAAAGAAACCTAGCCCTCAGTTTCAACCCATAGATTAAGCAATGTGGTGCAGGTACAATGGGAAAATATGCTAGACTTGATTTTGTGCCAAAGATCAAGTGCTTTCAAATCTGTAACATGAAGGGGCCTGCTTTGGTGGGCTTTCTATCCTTCCTGGTTCCTGCAGCCCTGCAGCCCTTCAGCCCCAAAGAAATATACAGAGAGTCTGCATTAGATATAAACTGATTGGCCCATTATCTCAGGCTTCTTATTAGCTCTTGTAGCTTATATTAACCCATTACTCTTATCTATGTTAGCCACATGGCTTGGTACCTTTCTCAGCTGGGTAAATTACATGCTGCTTCTTCGGTGGTCTGGACAGGAGTGGGAGGAATGGGCTTCCTCCTTTCCAGCATTCTCCTGTTCTCATCATCCTGCCTCTACTTCCTGTCTGGTTGACCTGCCTATATTTCCTGCCTGGCAAATTAGTGTTTTATTAAAATAAATGATTGACAGAATACATATCTTGTTTAGACAAAAGGGGGAGATGATGGGGAAGCTCAACCAATCACATCTGGTTAGGGTGTGGCCGCCTGGAGCCCAGGTAGAAAAAAATGGGAGATGTAGGTGCACACTCTCTCTTTGCAGTGGCCGCTGGACCAATAGGATTTTGGAACTCCCATTCTTGTAGTGTAAGTTCTTCCCCTCTTTAACCATTAAAGTATTCCTGTTACTCTTGAGCTAGTCTAGTTACTTATTATGCTGAAATAATTCATTATACAAATCTGAGTCTCAGTTTCTTTATCCATAAGAATGGGCATAGTCAACCCTGGCAGCATATTTTGCATGACTGTGAGACTACACATGAAAAAAGTCTTATAAACTGAACATCTCTGTATGGACATACAGAATACCATGCTTCCAAGATGAACAAGCTACAGAGCACAGACATTACCTTGACTAACCAGATTTGACCTTTGTTCTACATAAGCTGGAATCTCTTTGCCAAAGACTGGTCCCTCGGACTTCTGCAAATTTAGACCTATGTTTTAGCCAAAGGAGGCACAGTGCTGTCAGGGGTGCTATGGGATCCTTGGCAGTAGGACCAGGATCTATCCCAGGTGCATAGGCTAGCTTGGTGGAGCCTATTCCCTATGGTGGGATGCAGTGTTCAGTCTTAATGCAGGGGGAGAGGCCTAGTCCTGCCCCAACTTATTGTGCCAGATGTTGTTGATTTTCCATGAAAGCCCTTACCCCTGGGGAGGAATGGATAGAAGTGGGGTCTAGAGAAGGAGAGGTGAGACAGGAGGAGGGGCTGAAGGAAGAACTGTTGCTGGAATATAAAATAAAGAAGAAAAAAACAAGTGAAGGAGGTTACCAGTGCCTGGTCTTTACCTGTCTCTTGTCTATAGACAGCATTCAAGATAACACAGGTAGAAAGTAGACTCATTAACAAATCAGATGGATAAAGTGATATTTTCTCCATTTAAAATGTACATTCTGTGGCTTGGAGACATGAGATGATTTTCCTGTGGTCACAAGTGACAGAGCCTTAAGGTTTGCTTGCCATTTTATAAAGCCTATGCAGACTTTTCTCACAGGAGACAACTTATGACCTTTATTTGTGCTAATAGCTAGTTCTATATCTCTGAGCATTTGCCAGAAAATATGTGTGAATCTGCAGGCTTCTTATTTCCAGGCAATAAACTAAAAGGACTTTCAGTCTTAGAAAAAACATTAAAATTACACATTGGCATTTTATCCTTTTCTTTTGGGTATTGAATGAGTAACAGACTGGGGAGGAGAAGGGATGGTTACATGACCCACAGAGTGAATCTTCAAAGATGGGTCTGTTGCCTATCACTCAACCAAAGACCAACAGAAATAACTGCCTTTTTGGCTAATATGTCACAGTGAAATTTCAGATGAAAGCACAGTCCAGGAAATGGTTTTTGAAGCAACAGAAACCTGTGTATAATAGCCAGCAGCCATTCCTGTGTATATACATGTATATACACATGTATTCCAGTGTATACTCATGCTTAAAAGGTCAAAGGGGGAGGGAGAATATAATAAAATTGATTTATTAGATTATTTTACCTTAACTATTTCTTCCCTGTTTTTAGCTCAGATTTTCCAATTTGATTCAAACTCTTTAAATATACCAACAGCTTTTCTTTTTTAACTATTCATTTGAGCCATTAAGGGACAGAGGGTGCACGGTAGGATCCTCAGTTATTCATAGCATGATCTTTAAGCACATAACCCTTGATGAATACTAGCCTTCCACTGGTCCCCAACACCATTTCAGTGACTCACCCTAAAGATCCAAGTTCTTAAGAACACATCCAGCATAAATGATTCAGTAGTATTTATAGAGAAACTGAACCCAGTCTTCCTCGCACAGTTAGATAACAGAATTGAGTGAGAGGGAAAGAAACACAAAAATGAGTTTGTCTCAAAAAACTTGGAAAAGCTGATCATGTAGACACAGGCTTCTTTTCTCATTTCCGTAGAATTTCTTATAAAACAAGAACAAAATTTCCAAGCCAAGGGTCAGCACTACAACAAAAAAAGTTTCTAATAATGCCCCCAGAATGTGTATAGCCATGTGGCCGTATGTATACTTGCATGTGTATGTACATGAATGTGTGAGTGTTTATAGGAACATAACCAAAGGTCTTTTGCATGCAAAGCAATTGTTGTACCATTGAGCTCTATCCATACCTATTTCCTTTCAAGTAGGTTCACTATGTTGTCCAGGCTGGCCTTGAAATCTTGGTCTCAAGCAAACATCTTATATCAATTTCTCATATAGCAAGGATGAAACAAAGAAAATTAACACAGGTAAGTTTAAAATTTCTTTGATTATATTTGTGATTATGGAGAATTTTTTATTGTGAAATGAAATCCAGTCCTGCTCTACCTATGCCATAAAATGTTGTAAGGCAAAGACTTCCAGCTTCCTAACTGCTGTTTCTCTCCCATTCTTATGAGTCATTTCCTTCATTTTATTTACCACATGACCAGCAGGTTTAACCTTCTCTGAAAATGTCATTGTCCTTCTTAATAGGACTGTAGTGAGGATCTGATGAGCTCACAGAAGTTTGAAGTCATTATGTGTGTTCACACTGAGTCTTCAGCTAGTGGCAGCTGATACTAATTCATATTGCAGAGTATTTGCTTAGAGTTCCACCCAGTAACCATTGTCAAGGAACAAAGTATACTACTGTCTTAAAATATTGTCAGTCTTTTCCAGCTTACTAATTGAAATTTTGTCCTATTCTTGCCTGGTTTAAACTCCTTGCCTTGCCCAAACATCCCATCTCAAAATCCTGTGCTGGCTCCCATATCATAAGAAGAAAGTCACCCACTTTTTCTGAGATCTGCAAAGCTTTGCTCAGCCCATCTCCTTTATGACTTGTCATCTTCAGCTGTACTGCTCTCACTCCCTTTCACTGTCTCCTCCTGGCTGATTTGCAAATCCCCATCATCAGGTCCTTTGCACTTGCTTGCCCTTCTACTGGAAACAATCAATTGAGCAAATATTTATTACATTTTCCTACTTTTCTGAGGGATCTGTCTTAAAATACCTACATGGTCGGCAAGCCTTCCATTGCCACTCTGAAGAGTATGTTCTCTACCTTTCCTGTTGTCTGTAGTTATTTTACCTTATGAAGAACTTCCTACATAGTTATCTTGCATTCCCTCAAATGAGAATAAGCACTACTATCCAAGAGCCCGGAGTAGTATCTGATCTGTACCAGGGATGTAGCATCCTTGTGTTTTATGAATGGTTTAAAAACACAAAGCAATGATCCATGGTAATGTTCAGATTGTCATAATTTATAACACTGAAGTGGCATCTTAGAAATGAATTTGATAGGTACTGAAAATATTTAGCTGACCTCAAACTTGTGATCCTTCCGACTCTGCTTCCTTTCAGCAAATCCTTCCACTGTAAACAAAGGACAATGAGTCTATAATTTATGATCCTAGAAAAGCTAGGTAATAAGGTGAACCCAAAGAAAAACATATATAGAACCACCTGGAAATAAAAAAAAAGGAAGATCGCCTGACAAAATCGGGAACATTGGGGTAGGGGGAGAAGGAGGCAGAAGGGGAGGGTGGATGAGAACTTGAGGGAATGGGATAGTCAAGATGGAGGAAGGACAGAGATGAGAACAAGGGAAGAGATATCTTGATTGAGGGAGCCATTATAGGGTTAGCAGAAACCAGGCTCTAGAGAATTTCCCAGGAATACACAAGAATGACCCCACCTAAGACCCTAAGCAATAGAGAAGAAGGGCCCTGATCTTGACTTGCCCTGTAATCAGACTGATGATTATCTGAAATATCACCATAGAACCTTCATCCAGAAACTGATGGAAACAGAGGCAGAGACCCATATCAGAACACTGGATTGAGCTCCCAAAGTCCAGTTGAAAAGTGGAAGGAATAAAAATATGAGCAAATAGGTCAAGACCATGATGGGTTCACCCACTGAAACAGTCCACCTGAGCTAATAGGGGCTCACCAACTCTAGCTGGACTGGAGAGGAGCAAGCATAAGATCAAACTAGTCCCTCTGAATGTGGTTAACAGTTTCATAGCTGGGGAAGACTAAGGTGACACTGGCAGTGGCACCAAAATTTATCCCTACTACATGTACTGTTTTGGGGGGGGGATCCTATTCTCTTTGGATGTATACCTAGATATAGTAGGGAGGGCATTGGACTTTCCACAAAGAAACATTGAACAAGGGTATGGTGGGAGGATGTGTGGAGGGAATGGGAGGAGGGGAGAGTGGGAAGTTGGATTGGTATCTTTTAAAATTTAATAAATTAAAAACAAAGAAAGAAAATATTTACCTCTGAAAGTAAGAATTACGTGATTAGTGTTTATATTATTTTTTTTGTCCTAATCAAGTGATAATGTCTGAAAAGAAAGACAAGTCACAAGATAAAATGGCTCTCTGTGACCCATACACATATATGGAAACCCTGATAGTCACTGCTCTTAACTTGATGAACAACAGGCTGTGAAAATGAGCCATGAGTTCTGAAAATTTTCCACAGTCTTAAGTGCTAGATCTCTGACAGACAACAGAGCCATGCTCCTCAGAAGGCAGCCCAGTGGCCAGCATTCTCCATTGAAAAACACATTCTTCTGCCTCTTCTCAGGTTTTCCAATTTGGAGGGCTAAAATATAGTGGGTTCCCCACTTTACCCTTGTGCATCTAGGAAGTAGAATGTTGGAATAGGATTGAAGCATAATATCTTAGTACTCTCGTTGACAGATCCTATTTCCACCTCTTCTATGACACTGTCTGTTAGAATTCTGTTGTGCGGTGCGGCGGGGCTGCATTCTGCCACCCAGCTCCCACCACAGGCTAGCTTTACCTGAAATAACAACACACAAATTGTATTCATTTAAACACTGCTTGGCCCATTAGCTCTAGTCCTTACTGGCTAATTCTGATATCCCGATCAACCCATCTCTAATAAACTGTGTAACACCGGTCTTACCGGGAAAGATTCAGCATGTCCGACCTGGTGGCTTGCTTCATTGCATGCATCTGTCCAGGAGAAGGGAGCATGTCCTCTCTGTCTAAGGCATCTACCTCACTTCCTCTTCCTCCCAGCATTCTGTTCTGTTTACTCCTCCCACCTATGTTTTAACCTATGAGGCCAGCAGTTTATTACTTAACCAATGACCTTCCTCCATCATTTCCCCTTTTTCTGTTTAAACAAAAAGGAAAGGCTTTAACTTTAACATAGCAAAATTACATATAACAAAACAGTTATCAAGTAAAAGTTACAATATTTACATCTATTTTATCTTTTTTCATAACTAAGGAAAACTATAACTATCTATATATTCTTTAGCTCCATCAAAGACTCCAGAAAGATACAATATTACCTAAGCAAACAAAAAATAAGCAACTTTCAAACTCGAGAAATGACACAGACATCTTGCTGCCTGGACAGTCAGCCAAAGTTCCTCTGTACCATTGGGGCATCCATCTTCGGCCTACAGGCCTATAGTTTCCAGCAGACATTTCCATGAAGCAGGAAATTTCAAAGACAGTTCAGTCACTATCTGTTTTGTCCTGCAGAATGACTTGCAGAATCTTTCATAAGTCAGGAACCCCGAAAGATCATCTCACCTGTAAGCAAGTTCAGCAGTCCTCTTTCTGTGGGTTCTCTGTGTCCAGTTTATGCAATAGTCCAGGCAAGAGCAGTTTCTTGCCCAAATGGCTATCAAACTCCATTAGGATCCTCTTCGATGCCCATTTTACTCTTGAAGTAGATTGGTGCTGCCAGGAGCAGACGTGTCTCATTGTCATGAAAAGTCCTCAGTTATTAAAACATTAAATAGCATATTCTGTAGTCTTTGAAAGATATAAAGAATGCCGATCTAACTGAAATATTTCTCTATATATCTAGAAAATCTAACTAACATGACTACAAGCTTGACTATTATTGATGATTATCCATTAACAAGCTATTTACATTACATTTTAAGTGAACTACAGAATCACAATACCTTAATCAGTATCAGAAATACCTATACATATAATAAAAATGACCTTAAATCTCTATCAATAAAGCAAAATCTAAACTAATGAAAATTACTCATACCTATGTCATATACCCCTTTAAATGTAAAAGAACATTTATAAACCATATTTGGGAATATGGATGCAGTTATTTCTCTCCATTATATCTGACGTCATTAATTAGGTCTTTCATGGTATAACCTGTGTGCCAGGTTCATCTCAGTCATCAGTTGAGTGAAGTAATATTCTGAAGGTATTCACAGCAACCTTTCAGGAGGGCATGGTCTATCATACCATACTGGGATGAAAGCAATCCACAGAATCTCAGCCTCTGTGAAAACAAAATAAGAAACTGCTTTCCAAAGCATCATGTCCTTAGATCCAAATTTCAAAGTCAAGGCATTTTCAAAATATCTATGTTGGATTAGTTCAGCAGCATTTATAAACAAATATCTTTTAGCAGCTGTTGCTCCTTCCTCAGCATTCAAACAATTCAAAGAAAGCATAATAGCATACAGTATCAAAATTCTGTTTATTTTCCATCTTTGTACGGCTTTAACTCTATTTTATTTTTATTTTATATTTTCTGTTTATCTTTGTCCTGAAATAACTCTGTAGATCAGGCTGTCCTTGAACTCTCAGAGATCCACCTGACTCTGCCTCCCAGGCATTCGGATTAAAGGCGTGTCCTGCCACACCTTGAGGTCACAGAGGTCAATCTCCTTCTGCCTTCCAAGTGTTGGGATCAAAGGTGTGTCCTACCACACCCAACTACTCTCTTTGTTTTTGTTTTGTTTTTTTTTGTTTTTTTTTTACTTAAAGAACTTTAAGTTTTAGTCTGCATATATTTTCAACACACTGTAAATTATTAAGATGTTTTCTTCGACTTTGAATCTTTACTGTATATCTCTCTTTTTCTGACCAAATGGGTCTTTAATTTACCAAACAATATCAGTAGGACTGAAGCCGTGGCTTTGGCGGCTGTATCCAGCCCATTCCTTAGCTTTCCACCCTCATGGCTGAGGTACCGCTGGAGCCATTTTTATTGCCAAAACTCTGTGGTGTTTCAAAGTTCCTGCCAGCAAGGAAGCTGCAACATTATGTCCACAGACAACACTCAAGTCCTCTCTCTGTAGTCGGCCCTCCTGCCTCAAACAGTCAGAGTTTGCCCTGGCAGGATGGCCCTGAAAGCCAGCATTTTCAAACAGCACAACTTTATTCGTGCTATGGCTGAAAACTGAAAAGCACACATTCAGCTTTTCACCAACTCCTTTTAAGTGTTTTGTGGCAGGACCTCTTAAGAGCTGCAGGGTTTTGCAGTTAAAGCTGAGTCAGGAAGCCTCTCTTAGATGAGAGTGCTTGCTGGCCTCTAGCAAGCAGAGCAGAACTGAGAAATTGCTGCTACCAAGAAAACATGTTTTACTCTTTCCCAAGCTTTCTCAGGCTTTCAGTGGATTCAGTTGTCCACATGTCTGGGCGCTATTCTGTATTAATAAGAGCAGTGGGCCTGCATCCCAGCACCCCAGCCACCAGCTAACTTATGCCCTGAAATAACAACACACAAACTGTATTCTTTTAAACACTGCTTGGCCCATTAACTCTAGCCCTTACAGGCTAATTCTCATATCCCAATCAACCCATCTCTAATAATCTGTGTAGCATCAGTCTTACCGGGAAAGATTCAGCATGTCTGACCTGGCAGCTTGCTTCGTGGCATCTGCCCGGGAGAGGGGAGCATGGCCTCTGAGCTCACTTCCTCTTCCTCCCATCATTCTGTTCTGTTTACTCCTCCCAACTATGTTTTAACCTATGAGGCCAAGCAGTTTCTTTATTACTTAACCAATGACCTTCCTCCATCAGAATTCGGACAAATCAAGTATGCTTTTCCAGGCTGAACATCGTGACATTTCAAATGAGTACCATTACAATAACAAGTAACAGAAAATGACAATAGAGCAGCAAAAACGATAATGGAGAATATTTCCTGTGGCTATGGAAAGCAATGGCATATTCTTCATTTTATTGAACCCCAACATAAACCTAGAGAGGTCTATGTAACCATTATGCATATTTTGTAGCTAGAGAAAGTAAACTTCAAATAGATGGAGAGACTCAAACCAGGTCAGTCAGCTATAAATAAATGAACCAAAATTTCTTGAACTAAGGAAAGGAAGCAAGTGCTAACCTTGTGTCTGATAAAAAGGATGAAACAATTGGGGAGTCTATAAGATCTTTTACTCCTATTCATGCTACTGATAGAATATTTTCATTGCTCACTGTTTCCTTTCCATCTTATTAACAGCTCTTCTTCTCCCTTCCTATTCTAGAGCAAACCACTGATTCACAATCAGACGGATGCAAGGGTGGCCTCCTCTGAAGAGCATCTTGCCTGCTGCTCTTCTGAGTGTACATTTTTCATTTTGATCATGGGCTTCTCTTTCATTGTTTTGCTCTATCTTAAGATTATGAATCCTTCAAACTCAGCTATCTCTCACTTTTTTGATGGAGGAAGGTCATTGGTTAATTAATAAAGAAACTGCTTGGCCCTGATGGGTTAGAACATAGATGGGTGAAGTAAACAGAATAGAATGCTCGGAGGAAGAGGAAGTGAGGTAAGATGCCTCAGGCAGACACCATGCTGCTGCTCTCTGAGCAGATGCAATGAAGCTCCAACCCAAGATGGACATAGGCTAGAATCTCCCTGGTAAGTCACCACCTTGTGATGCTACACACATTAATAGAAATGGGCCAAGCAGTGCTTAAATGAATATGATTTGTGTGTTTTTATTTTGGGTAAAGCTAGCCAGTGGCTGGGAGCCGGGGAGCAGGAATACTTTTTTCAGTGTAAATGCGGACACATCCTGGCATGAATAAAATCAGGAGGTCATATCACTGCAAACCTTCCACTGCACACCATAATTACATGTCATCATTTTACCTTGCCCATGAGTATGTTCCTGTGCAAGTGGGTGCTAATGTGAATATTTTGTGAGCACATATCTGAGTATGTGAATTTTAAATAAATATGTCAGTGAGTGAAAATTCTCTACAAAGAAAATGAATTAGATAGTAACTGCTCATTTTATAGAAGTGCTTTGCATTTGTGCAAACCACTTCATACATACACTCTTAAATCAACTAACTGAGGTAACTGAAAATATGTATGACTGATTCACTCTGCTTGTGACATGAGACTAATAAAGCATGTGATTCATAAAATAATCTGTATGAGCATGCAAAGTATCTCTATATATACACAGAAATAAATAATATATCAAAACAGACAACATTAGCTGTATTTAAGCAGTGTTCAGCAAACTTTCTCTGTAAAGAGATGAATAGTAAGCATATTCAGTTTTGCATGTTACATGTTTTTTTTGTGTTCAGATAAAAAGTAAAGTAAACAAATAGGTACAATTGTTTTCCAATAATATTTTATTTACAATAGCAGAGGGTTGGCTTGATTTATCTGGTGGGTCCTAAATTACTAACCCATTATGAGGATTAAACAATGTATATTCAATGGAATTGTATAAACACCCACTAAACAAAAATATTCTTGTATCAAGATGAAAAGCTATTCATGACATACCAAGAGAAGTGAAGAAAGCCAGTGCAAAGTTCTCTGAATAGATATAAACAGACTATATATGTGTATATATAAGAAAGAGGTCTACAGGAAACAAGCACTAAATATCTGACAGAAATAACTACTTCCAAAGGCATGGGGGTGGGGTATGAGGGACAGTCAGAGTCTATATTGTGTTCCCATAGCACTGATAAGTTTTTAAAAGAGCAAGCATGTGTGTTCAATTGACAAAGCACTGCAACTATTTAACACCGTATGTCTGTGCTTTGAAAGCTCCAAGGATTTATAAAAGTGCTTTTATTATTAAAACCTTAATAAAACTAATGTCCTGTAGATGTCAACTATTTCATCTCTCTTGATGCTAAGTTTTGTGATGACAAGAGCTGCATGCCCATTCTTTCCATCCATGTATTATTAGCATTCATGCACAGACTCACATACTGACAGATACACACAGAGAGGGAGGGAAAAGGGGAGAGAGAGAGAGAGAGAGAGAGAGAGAGAGAGAGAGCACAAAGTAGGTGGCGTAGAAATGTATATACACTATGACCTTATATCCTTGTCCATAAAGAATCTCTAGATTGGTATTGAACCATCGAGTTTGTTTTTAGAAACTACAAGAGGTCATAGTTTCATACACAAAGGCCAAGTAATAAACTCCACACCACTGGGTGTTTATTATAAATGTCACATTGTGTTATAAAGGTGTTTTCTGTTGCCAAAGTTACATCTATATCACATTGTATTTAAAAACAACCTTTCAGAATGTTGACATCAGAATATACATAGAATAAATATCTGTATTTCTTGATGGTATGAACACAGAAGACAGAGAAATGTGTTTATTTCTAAAGCAAGGTCAATGGGGCTTGTTCACTTTTACCAACCCAACTGGCAGACTAGATGCTTCCCTAAGCCCTTTAGTGACTCATTTGTAAAGCTAACTCACAATGTAGAGTCCTGTTCCTTCAGAGTCAACTTTTCATTTCTACATTATTTCTATATTCTGTACTTTTTTGTCAGGTGAGACAACATACTTAGCACACTACATTTTCCATGATTATTTCTAAAGATACTCTGGAAAATTTCTGTGCATAAGGCATATTGAATTCAGTAGAAAAAACACTAAGCTTGGTAGTCAAAAGACCTAGTTTATTTTTGTGTGTTATAGGGATGTGTGACCTTAAAAATATGGCATAGAGTCTCATGTCCTAAGTTTACCCACAAATAAAAGGATATCCTTTACACCATAGGTTGCTTGCTATTCAGACTGAACATTCTTCCTGGCACAGTGCAAGGTATCAGAAGGATGGTGGCCAAATTGATCCCACAAGTTGTCTTCTAACTTTCACACATTGGCTGTGCACTTATATGTTTATACAGAATCGCATGCATATTTGTGTACACAAACACAAATATACATATACATGAATGAATAAAATTATGTTTGTGTATACACAGAAACACAAACAAACATACAAAACCAAATAAAATTCAATTAATAAATTACTGGCTCTTCCTATGGTTCAAAGACTTTTAGTAATTACTGTCTCATTTACCTTCACATAAGGTAGAAGTGGCCCTGTGATCACAATACATTGCTTCATAAAAAGGAGGATAATGGACGCTGAGCTTAGGCCAAACAGAAAATGTACAAGTTGGGAGTCATAAATCTAAGCTTTGCCTTCATTTCTTCTATGCTCTTTGGATTCAACTCATAGATATTCCTAGATCTCTATCCTTTACTGTGCATAATGAATCAGAACCAGACTTGAAGGAAACTAGAAGTATGTTGTAAAATAATGTTGTAATATTTCCAACTTGCATAATTGGTAACAAATAGCATAATAATATGAGTAGATGCTTTTTAGCTTCCATGGGGCTAGATTAGAACAGGTCTTAGCCATCAGAGAAATTTGTGGGATATATATATATATATATATATATATATATATATATATATATATATGTGTGTGTGTGTGTGTGTGTGTGTGTGTGCAGTGTATGGTGATCAACACTGAAACTAACAACTGGTTAAAATACAGAGAGTGTCTATGGATAATTTATCCATAAATATGACATCTATATCATCCTTCTCTTACAAGGTTTAGAGTCTGTTGTGGAAGACAGTGTGGAAAGACCGTAAAAACCATAAGTCAGGGAAGAAGCTGTACCATCTAGACGTGCCATAACCACTATTCTCATGAAGGGATATTACGTATTGTTGCTGACCTGTATATCATATAGTCATAAAACACAGTCTTCTAAGGGTGAAAGGACTCACAAATACCTACTTCTACTGGAAAAGCTATTAAGAGTTGGTATCTAGCTGCTGAGAGAAAGAGAGTCAGTTTTCTTAAGAGAAGTGATACCTGCAAAGTTGACCCAGTCTCCGTTGGATGACCGCACATACCCATGAGTATATGGATAGTAAAAATTGGACTTGGTGGGTTATTTAAACAAAAGAGGGCAAGAAGTAGGAGAGGGAGGTGAGGTTGGAGCTGGGAGGGGAGATGGAATGTGGGAAGTGAATATTATCAAAATACATTGTATGTGTGTATAAAATTCTCATGTAGAAATATTATTTTAAAATAAAATGATCCCTGTTTACAGCATTCCTTAGTCTCCTGTAGTTCTTTGTGTAGGGTTAGGCTCTCCTGGGCTTTCCCCAATACATTAACATGTCTATGTCCCTGTGGAATAGTAAATCAATTGCTTATACAATACCAAATGACTAGCCTTGAAAGTAAACATGCAAGTAACAAAGATTGAGCAGGTTGCATTTATACATATAGGTATTTGTTCATGTGCATGTTGCAAGTAAGTGTGTATGTGTGTGTGAAAAAACTAATGAAAAAAGAGGTCATGAATTTAAAAGAGAGCAAGGGGCTATCCATGGGAGAGCTTGGAGGGAGGAAAGGGAAAATAGAAATGATATAATTATACTAGAATCTCAAAAAATAAAAAAAAAAAAGTTTAAGAAAATAATTACATAGGGAGTCATGAACAGGAGCAGGTCTAGCCTAATAGGCCCTGCCCAAATAGGAAAGTAGTTGCTTCTAAGAAAACAAAATGTTTAATTAAAACATTTGCTCAGAAGTATCTCCATAGGAGAGGAAAAATATAAAAAATGACAACTTAGATTCTGAAAATAATCCTTCTCCCCTATATAAAGTCTGTACTCTGTTCCATTCACTCCAATTTCCAAAAGAAAGATAATTACCCTTGTGGGTTTCTAACAAATGCCCTACACACACAAGAAGATCCCAGGTCAAAGGATGACTAAGTGACACAAGACAGATGGCCTGGGGAGTGATCCAAAAATAAACAGGCTCCTGTTACAGTGGAGTGAAAGGGCACTGTGAGTCAGGAGACCTCAGTTTTGTGGTGACTCTGCTAAGCAACTCATTTACCAGTGAGCATGAGTCATTCCTCTCTTCTGGGCCCCAGTAGCTTTGTCTGTCCAATGCAACTCTTGAATTTGTAACTAAGGGCTTTTTCAGCAAACTATGATACTCCAGAACACCTCAAATATATTACTTAAACATGGACATTTTATTAAAAGCACTTTTGCTAAATTGCATCTTGATACTACTTTTGTGAATATACCGGCATTAGAACCAGAACCACTATGCAATGGGATATTTTGGCTTATTCTCTTCACAGCTTTCTTCACCTGCTAGCTTCCCCTTAAAGCTTCAGATTAAAGGTGTTAGTTTGATTGATCCCTAAGTAATGTCACAACCAATAAATAAAATTTCTTCTTTTCTACTGCCTGTGCAAAAATTCCCAGAGATTAAAATTCAAACTGTGATGTTCTTAAGACCCAATTAAGAATATATTTGTAGACTATAAGGTAGGGATACAGCTCAATGGGAAGAGTGCTTGCCTAACATGCATGAATCCCTGGGTTTTATTTCTAGCAGTATATAACCTAGCTGTCTATGTACCCTCCTATAATCTTAGAAGTTTAGAGATGGAAGCAGGAGGATCGAAGATTCAAGGACATACTCAACTGTGTAATAAGTTTACAGTCAAATTGGGCTACAAGTGACCTTATCTTAAAAAAGAAATATGTGTAAGTCCTCACACAGAGATATGAATCTCTCTCTCTCTCTCTCTCTCTCTCTCTCTCTCTCTCTCTCTCTCTCACGCATGCACGCACGCATGCACACACGCACACACACACTCACAGAGCCTCAAAAAATAAGATAAACAAACAATAAGACAACTATGTCAAAAAGTAGGATTCACAATTCTTGCCTATTCTTTCTAAGGAAATTTTATTTCCCTCTGTACCCTCCCCCAGAACATTACTCAGGTGTACTTTTTGAGGTACACCATGCTAAACAAGCATCCTTGGTTCCCACATGATCAGAATCACCAGATAAGATTTCCCTAACACAGCATTTCATTTTTTCTTTTTTTAATTTAAATAACACACTCCTTTCATTTATCTCACATACCAAACAGCCTCCTCTCCCTCCTCTATTCCTGTTCCCTCCCCATTTCCATTTTGATTTGGGAATTCCCTCTGTATGCTGAGAATACCATTGGTTAATAATGAAACTTCCTTGGCCTGTTAAGGGGGCAGAACTTAGGTAGGCAGGGAAAACTAAACTGAATGCTGGGAGAAAGGAGCAGGAATTAGATAGAAGTCATGTAGCCCTGCTGGAGCCAGATGGAACTCCACAGCCACATGGAGATACACAGATTAATGGAGATGGTTAAATAAAGATGTAAGAGTTAGTCTATAAGAAGCTAGAACTAATGGGCCAAGCAGTGATTTAAATAATATAGTTTCTATATGATTATTTTTGAGCCTAGTAGCTGGAACAACTAAGCGGCCTTCCATACATCTACGCCTCCCTATCCATTCTTCTGCCTTCATTCAGGAAGTAGTTCTTGAGCCTTCTTTTCCCAATTCCCAGTGATAGAAAAGGGACTGGCTATCTAAAGGCACATTACTTATTTCAGCATCCCTCCTCCAAGCCTCTGAACTTTATGGAACTTGGACTTTGTGACTGATTTCAACAATGATTCTTTAGCTCAAAGGAAAGACTGTCTTTTCTCACCTTTCCTCTCCTTCTGAGTCCTCAGTTTCCTGTTTTCAATTTGTATACTTCCATAACTGTGGCAATATGAACATTTTAAGGTTGCTGCAGATGAACCCTAGGGCTGCATGCTTGCTCAGCATATACCACTAAGCTACATCTCCAGGGCACTGGCCATCTGAAACTTCTACGATAGGCCTATTTCCCTTCTTATTATGTGTGTCCAATCACTGTCACTATCAACAGCACTGGCAGAATAATCCACATTTTATTGAACACTTCTTATGTTCTGGGTGCTGTGCTAGGCTTTCCCTTTTATTATCTGGCATATTTTACCAATTCCTAGGCAACAGACACTGTCTGTTTCCCTGTTCTGTGTATGACACGAGTAATTCAGATTTTACAGTTTGCATAACTTTCTCAAAGTCATATAGGTAGAAAGTGCTGAACCAAATTTCTCAGCTGCATCTGTCTAGAGACCAAGCTTCATACTCTTCTCAACTGTATTATATGGCCTCAAGAACCACTAGATTATACAGCCTAGAAAATACTGTTCTCCATATTCTGGTTTGGTTTTATCAGTTGAATTCCTGAGTACTCTTAGTCATAGCAGAGAAGTTTTCTGAATGAAATCCAAAATTCTTAGGAGTAATCATAATTAGAACCATATGAGACCTACAAAAAGAGAATTATGAAACATTTTTGAGAAATATATACAGAAATGTTGAATAATTTGGGAGACACATCATGTGTTAACTCTTCCATGAGTTAGAAGACTGGACATGCTATGAAAAAAAATTATTCTCTGAAAAATTATAATTTTAGTTGAATTCAAACCAAAACATTAACTGGTTTCCTTTGGGAACCTGACAAAATAATCCTAAATTTTAGCAGAAAAAAAGTAAGACATGCACAAAAATCTTTGGAAAGATAAATAATAAGGGAACACATCTTTTCAGATACTAAAATTTTTATTTATAACCATTGCATTTTAAGCATATGTTGTAAATCTATCATTATTAAAGTACAAAGGTAGAGAAACAAATATTGACACAGATCAACAAAACTATATTTCTTCTGAGAATTTTCCTAGTATCAGGCTTCTACCTATCCCTGCAATGGCTCTCTCTAGGGAGATGTCTCCTTAAATCTTCTCCCATCCCATTCTTCCCCATCTCAACCATTCTGTTCTCTCATGTTCTCCTCCCCCCTCCCCTTTTCTGCCTGACCCCACTAATATCTCTAGCAATAGTGGAGAGGGTGTCTGAACTGGCCTTCATATATAATCAGATTGGTAACTATCCCAACTGTCATCAGAGAACCTCTATCCAGTACCTGGTGGAAGCAGATACAGAGATCCATAGCCAAGCACTGGGCCAAGCTCAGGGAGTCCAGCTGAACAGTGGGAGAAGGGATTATATGAGCAAGGGAGGATCAAGATCATATTGAGGAAACCCACAGAGACAACTGACCTGAACTTGCTGGAGCTCAAAGACTTTATACTGACAGCTTGAATCCTGCATGGGACACAACCAGACCTTCTGCATGTGGGTGACTATTTTGTAGCCTGGTCTGTTTGTGGGACCCCTGGCTGTGGGACCAGGATCTATCCTGAGTTCATGAGTTGGCTTTTTGAATCCCATTCCATATGATGTGATGTGTTGCTCAGCCTTGATGCATGGGGGAGGCTTGGCACTGCCTCAGCTGAATGCCACTGAATGCCAGGCTTTGTTGACTCCCCATAGCATACCCCAACTTTTCTTTTCTTTCTTTTTTTTTTTTTTGGTTTTTCGAGACAGGGTTTCTCTGTGGCTTTGGACCCTGTCCTGGAACTAGCTCTGTAGACCAGGCTGGTCTCGAACTCACAGAGATCCACCTGCCTCTGCCTCCCGAGTGCTGGGATTAAAGGCCCAACTTTTCTTAAAAGTAGATGAGGGTGAACTATGGGGAGGTAGGGAGCAGGATGGGAAAGAAGGAGAACTGTGTTTGGCACATAAAATTAATACAAAATTAAATATAAAAAGCAAATAAAATGTATTTATCATCCATGCTCATCTTATTATGTACATGAAGCCACTGTGTGATAAAGGAAGCATTTAAAATCACAGTTGAAAGAAACAGAATACTAATAAATTGTATCAGGACATGTAGTTATCTAAAGAATAAGAAATGGAATCTGTTATTGTGCACCATGAAGTAAATTATATATGTAATATTGAGAAAAAATGCTTAAGAAATTCAGGCCATAAAACAGGAAGAAAATAGAAGTAAATATTTACCAAAACCACGAATGGGAATAGAATTTTTAAGCTTGAGATAATGTAATAAATAATTTAGAGCATTAATAAACTCGACTTTATACAGATTAGAACTCTTATAAAACAACCAAACTTTCCAACCATCCTATAATCAAACTTAAAGGACAATATGAAAAATAATGGAACTTTCACAATAAATAAGTCAAATGATTGCTTTCTTTAACATATAAGGCATCCATAAGCTATCCATATGAAGGGAAACTGAGATGCTTTTTTTGGTAAAGGCATTTGTCACCAAATCTTATGAGTAGGTTTCAATTGCCAGGATCCACAGGACAGAAGGAAAATTGACTTTGGCAAGTTGTCCTATGACCTCCACACAGTCACTGTTTGACACATACACACACACACACACACACACACACACACACACACACACAAACACACCCACAGTAACCACTAAAGCTACAAAAGAAAAAAATATTAATACTAAAATAACAGAGAAAATATGTTAATATGCATTCCTGGGCTATGGCCTATAAACTCCTTCAGGACATAGCTAGAAACTAGAAATATAAGCAATGGTTCATTTTTTTACATGTCTGTTTTTGCACTAGTACCATATTATTTTATTACTATGGCTCTGTAATATATATTGATTTCTGAAATGCTAAGAATAAAGGTAAGAATTATTAAATAGAGAATTATGTGTGAAAAAATAAGTGTTTCACTTCTTAGAATGCTTGAAAACTACAGTGAGATCTGCACAGAAGTGAAGCACACTTGGTTGTTGTCACTGCCATGATATAAGTCTGAAGGAAGTACAAGTGGAATGTAAGAAAGGTTGTGGTTAATTTTACTAAGATTGGGGCACTCAATTTTCATGATGGAAGCAACAATTGGCATTGTCTTGAAACATAAAGAAATATGTCCCAACTATATGGAAGATGAAATATAAGTGTATTTAAGAATGAGTAAGAAAATTAAGCAGACATGAGTATAATATACTTATGTGTGGCTATGTATAGGGGTGTGGTACATTGACTAAAGATGAGACCACTAACTAGAACTGTTGTAACTACACTTCTAAGCCACAGCACTTAACATTTTATATATCCCCTTACAGAAAATGAGACCAAGAATTATAATCAAGCAATACTGTGAAGGAATACTCATTTTAGAAAGCAAAATGACTTCAGAAAGAAAATACATTGAATAACACCAAGACTGGGGGTCACAAGAACAATAGAAAGCTGTTACAGCAATCTGAGGTAGAAATTGTAAGACTCTCATTTAAAACATTAGCATTGGAATAGAAGGCTGTAATTCACAAGATGTTTAAGACAGCTCATACAAGAAGAAATCCAAGTGACTCATACTGAAAATAATGAAAGCCTGTCATTAATTTTAGGTGCATCTTAAAACTTGAAAATGTGTTACTTTCCAAATGATCACAAAACTCAAATATTTTTACAAGTAATACTATAGAATACTGACCATATCAAGGATAAACAGTTTTGTATATGGTATGATCAGTACCTAAGAATCAAATAGCATGAAAATGGTTTTATTACTGATGCTACACTCTAAAAATTTTTTAAAGATGTAGGTAAATGCTTAGAAGTTATATGTCTAGATTCATACATTCAGTTAACACTTTTAAATCTACTAATATTACTAGGAATAGAGGGTAAGAACTATATATACACCAATAGAAAAGATATAAAGATATACATTTTTCTCAACCTCTAGATATAGACAACACATTCTTGAGTTATGGAACATAGAGAAATCTAGTTGGTATTCATATGGAAGTTCATGTGTACTGGATGGCTACTATGACACTGGAAGATGCAGTACAGGTTACAATATAAAAGAAGTATTCATTAGTCTTACTCAGATGAAAAGCTGTAAACTATAATGATGATTGTTTTGCAAGAAGTATCCACTGGTGTAAGAGTGACTCAAACATCATGGATGCTTCTGGTGGTATTTAAGCCCCACTCAGTAAGATGAAATCATACATGGGATGATTGCAGGCCCAAGAACCTATTACAATGTCATAGGATTAAGGAGAGACACTAATATTATTATTCTGCTAAATGGATATGTTATTAAACTGACTCCTAATGATTTATGATATATATGCATCTCTCAACCATCATCAGAGAATCTTCTATTTGCAGTAGATGGTAATTAAAACAGACTCACAACTGGAGAAAGTGCAAAGAAGTATTGTGGAATTTTCAGACATAAATGAGGCATCTAAAAGAAACCGTCTTCTCTTAGGGCTCCGGAATCATTGTGAAAGAAGAGTGGAAGGACTTTAAGAGCTAGTTGTGGTGGATGAATACAAGGAAAACAGTGTTTTCAGGAAACAGTAAAGCAGATGCACATATGAATTCATAGCAGTTATTACACCATGCAGAAGAACTGTGAAAGTTTAAGCCATATTAAATCCCAGTATGAATATAGGAGTGACATACTTGGCCAAGGAGTTGTGGTAATTGATAGCTTCTGGGAAGAGGGACATCAATTTGCTTTAAAGATTTTGCCGCTGATAGGTCAACCATTCACCAGTGACAGGCCACACAATTAGGAAAATATAAGCAGTGAAATTGGCCTTGATCAGTGCAGAAAAAGGGACACAAAGTTTGCAGAGTAGGGAAAGGGGATGAATCTGGAAAGAGTCTGTGGGTAGAGATGATCAAAATTAGTAAAAAAAAATTAAAGAACTAATAGTAAAAATTAAAAAGAAGAAATATAAAAATTGTAATGATTGAAACAAATAAAATACAGAATGAGAATGAACCTACCAAGACGCCTAATGGAAAATATTTCTGAGAAGACATTATAAACAGGTTTTATAGAAGAACTTACGTTAGTTACATAAAGACCAGGAGGAAGGACAATCAAGACAAAGGGAATAGGTAGTGTCAGTGCATGAGAATGAAAAACAAAGGGGATGTTTGATGACTGGAAATCACTTGAGAACAGGCCAGGTAAGTAGTAGGAGAGTTGAACATAAGCTTTATCAACAAATGTCTGTAGAGCTTGTCAGGGAATGCAAATTTTATTCTAAATGCAATGAGAAGCTAGTTTGCCTTTTACTTTTTAAGAAACAGCTATATCAAAGTGCTTTCAAATTCTAAACAATATGGTCAACCCATGGCATTGGATGTGCAAAATACTGGGGTCTTTTGCTGCACCTGGGATGCACTTTCACCAATAGGCTTTACTAGGTTCACTTGAGGTACTCTAACCCTGTCACACAATGACCCTTTCACACTTTCAAAACTACCACTTTCTGTGTGACTCTTACACTACCAAGTTCAGCTGCCACTGCCAGATACAACATTGGCTACCTCTTAAACAGCTTCTGTCTGTTGACCCTCAGGAAACACTTCCCAGAAGATTTCACCTCAATAATGATGGTCTCTTCTTATTCACTGCTAATTTCTTTCCTCCAGCTGACCAGCATCAATTGTCCCAGCAAAGCAAAGGTTTCACTTCAGTAGTTCTGATGTCTTGTTAACCACAGCTGAATCTTCAGTCCCAGCAAACCAGAACCACATGATCTTAATTCAAAATAAAAAAAATGGCCTTGATAGTGCTACAGCTCTCAAGAAAGCCTTAGGTACTGGGATCCTTGGTCTAACCAGAGAAAATACTATAGGTCTGAGGCCTAAGGGGCTTATATCCTCATTCTCTGACAGAATCCTGTTCCATACTTTGGGTCTGAGACTCAGTGCTTGGAAACTGCATTATACTTTTCTAGTGACCAGATCCTTCAGTCTCTTGTTTTCAACTTTTAGCTCTTTTCAACACTGTCTTTTTTCTGCCCTGGCTGTTTTAGGAAACCCTCTAAATACTCTATAATTGTCACTGCTCTATTGCTACTGCTTCTACTGCCACAGTAGCTATTGCAAACTTTGTGTTGTTGCCTTCTTTCTGCTGACATTTTTATCTTCTTTTCATGATACTAAATCACTCTTCTCTATGAATCATACAGCTTAAACATAGGGAAATAAATATTCTCAAGAGAAACCTTTGGTTGGACCTGACAGTGGCTACAAACAGTGGCTGACTGACTGGAAACATAAAGCAGAAAGCTAGTTTGTATCCCAGAAAGAGAGTGTGATGTGGCATTAGCATCAATCTTGAAAGACATTTAAGAAAATAGACTGATGAAACTGTAATGACATAGCACTCTTTAAACCAAGGGAACCAATTTCTACCAGTCACATCCCTTGTGCTGGGCCATTAAGGAACATGCATACCCTCGGGCCTGGGTGTAAATAGCTATAGTGTTATCTGGAGTTATCAAGGTTCTGGTAGTAATAAATATGGCAAAAGCTATGGGAAGCAGTCATGGTTTGGGCTAGTACCTTCTGGAGTTGCGTAGTATGAGGAACAGGCTGCGTCCCGCTGCCCGGCTAGCTTAACCCCCGAAATAACCACTCGGAAATTGTATTAATTAAAGACTGCCTGGCCCATTAGTTCTAGCTTCTTATTGGCTAACTCTCACATCTTGATTCAACCCCTTTCTAATAATCAGTATGTCACCACGAGGTTGTGGCATACCGGGAAAGATTCAGCATGTCTGACCTGGTGACTTCATGGCAGCTCTCTCTTCCTGCCTTCTTTCTCCCAGCATTCTGTTCTTTCTACTCCACCCACCTAAGGGCTGCCCTATCAAAAGGCCAAGGCAGCTTCTTTATTCAACCAATGAAATCAACACAAATACAGAAGCAACTCCTACACCAGAGATGATGTTGTATTTAGACATCAAGTAGCTGTCATTGCAGTATAGTTTGCTTGGTGCATCTATGGAGTATTCAGAGGAGCTAGTTGACATGAGGATATTTTCCTGATAGCACTTTACTCAAAGTAGGCAATACAAAGACAGACCTAACAGCTACCAATTAACAAGATCAAATCAAGCTGACACTATATATTTTAAAGGGAAAATAAACATTAAAATATTAGCTAACAATAAATACTTGTAATTAATATTATCAGGGCCTGCAAGATGATAGTAAGTAAAAGAATTTGCTGCTAAGCCTGCTGATTTCAATTTAATTGCCAGGATTCACAAGACAGTAGAAGAAAACTAAATCCCATAAGTTGTTCTCTGGTCTCCCTACATTCAAACTGTGGTACATACACATGCAGGCACAGGCACACACATGCACACAAAATAAATGGATGTAATTAGTACTTACAGCAACAATACTTAATTCCTGTTCTAGTGTGCCAAAAAGAGGTAAGACTTTCTAATCCATTTTAGTAGTTTTATCTACCTGGAAGTAATCATTTTCATTAGTTTCCTATGAATGCTTTCAATTTTTGCTGCAAATCAAAGTATGAATTTTAAGCTTTATTTATTATTCTAAAATCTACAAAACTATTATGTGTTTTTATTTAGTTCTATATTTTAGAGATTTTCCATTTAAACAAATGATTGCTTTCATTTTAAATGTTATATAGTATTATATTGTTTGATTGTATCATAATTCATTTACACAGTCAGTAGTTAATTGCTTAATACTTTTACCACATATTTTTTATTTTAACATATACAGATAATAGGTGGAAAAGATGAGCAATAAACACTACTGTCATAATGAGGTAAGTTGGGGCATTCATACAACCCAAAGTGATAACAACTAAGAAAGAAATTCATAATCTAGTATAAGAATTTGATATGATTAGTAAGGGTAAGGAGGCATGTGAAGCTAACATTATTTTTCATTAGAACTACTAGTGGAGAATATCATTCGCTGTATCAGGTCAGATTGGAGGGGTTGGTATAGGAAGAGGAATTCACAAGCTTCATGTAGATCTTTTGAATTTTAAGATGCCTGTGAAATATTAGTTAAGGTATCTAGTCCAAAACTGGCTTTGTGAACTTGGAAATTCCATACGATATCAGCATTATTGATAGATGTATAGGTGCCATCCATATCTTAGCACTACTTAAACATATGCCAAAGAGGAAAACCACCTAAAATACAAGACAGAAGATAAGTCAGGCATGCATCAGATATAAAGAATTCTGTTATTTAGCAATCAGGTAAAGGAAGCAATGTTGGTTTAAAAAGGAAGCTGAAAAAAAGCACACAGGAGTGATGACTTGAATGGCAAAGGCCCCCATAGACTCAAATATTTGAGTACTTACTCCCCAGTTGATAGAGTAGTTTGGGAAGGATTAAGAAGCATATCCTTGTTGAAGAAGGTATGTCACTGTTAGGGGCTTTAATGTTTCAAAAGCTCGGGCCATCTCTCTCTCTCTCTCTCTCTCTCTCTCTCTCTCTCTCTCTCTCTCCTATTGCAGATAGAGATGAAAGATCTCCGCTGTCCCTCTTCCACGCCTTTGCTCTGCTGTAATGGAATATAACCCTCTGGAAATGAAACCATAATCACATTTTAAACACTTCATATTTTATAAGTTGATACTTTATCACTACAATAGAAACCTAACCAAGACAATGACCGAGGAAACATAGAAAAGAAATTACTTGGTTTGGCTTATGGTTTCATGATGTCAGAGCCAAGTGATGGAGGCAGAACAGCTGAGAGTTGACATCTTTAAATGGCAAGCAGGAGACAAGAGCACAGTGGAGATGATGGGAAGCATCAGAAGCCTCAACACCCACCTCAGTTACACACCTGCTCCAACAACATCACGTTACTAGCACGTTCCATACAGTTTCACCAACTAGAATCAACTATTCAAATACAGAAGCCTATGGAAGCCATTCTATCAAACCACCATATTGCACTGCCGGGTAAATACTTACTGCCTTATAGCCATCTCATAATATAAAAGGCATTTAGTCAAACTACAAAAGTCCCAAAACATTTTCCCAGTCTCAATACACTTAAAGTCCAAAGTTACTTCTGTGAGTCAAGAAAATCTCTTAATTGCAAACCTCTGTGAAATGAAAACACAAATTTCATACTTCTAGCAGAGTTTGGACAGAATATATATTACTATTCCAAAAGAGAGGAATGGGAACAGAGGGAGGAAATTCTGAGCCAAAGAAATATCAAAACCAAGTAAAGCAAACTCCAAATCTTGTAGCTTCATGTCTGGTGTCAAAGGCCTTACTTAGATGGTATTTGTCTTTCAGCTTTCCTGTCTAAGAGACACTTCTATTCCTTGGGCTTGACCCATCCCCTATTTGAAGTTCTACTTGACAGATATCCAGTGGCTCTGGCAACTTTAACACATTAGGGTCTCCAGTACAATTCACATTTCACTTTCACAACCTCAGAAAATTACTTCTTAGACCTTCTTGCCCTCTCAAGGTCTTTATCCAGGAATTGCTCTGCCACATTATGTGGTCTCAAGCAACTTTCCTTAATCACAGAGGAAGATTCAAAAGGACTTTACTAATACATTCTTCATGAGTACAGAGTGAGGAAAAGAGAGAATACTAATGTTTTCTCTAAAGCCCAAACCATGTGGACTTAACTGACAAAGTTTAGTACCAACTTGGGATGAGTTTTGGACCTCGTGAATCACATTTGCAGCTGCTTGGATTTGTTGTTCCTTTTTTTTGCCCATGTTTGAAGCTCAGCTGAGTGAGCTCTTATCCTGAGAGAGGCCCTTTCCTTTATTTCAGTGCAGACCAGGCCTCTCTATAATCTTATCTTTTCCAACAATCCTTGCCTCCAACATTAAATCTCCTGGTGATCTTTTTCTCTTCAGATTATTTTGTATTTCTTTTTGTTCCACATTCACTTTTTCTTTTTGTACATTTATCTATCTATCTATCTATCTATCTATCTATCTATCTATCTATCTATATGTATTTATTTATAAAACAAACTTTTCTCATTTTATAGAGCAAATCCCAGTTCCCACTCCCTCCATTTCTCCTGCCCCTACCTTCCTTCCCCAATCCCATTCCCCATCCAATCCTCAGAGAGGGTAAAGGCTTCCCATGGGGAATTGACAAAGTCTAGCCCATTTTAAGGCCTCTTTTTATTGTAGACATGCATCATACTATTTCCTAGTAACCAATCACACATCATAGTTAATATTAGTCTGCCTTGAAATTCCTCCATCAAAGAAGTTTGTCAATTACTCTTTAATTTGGCCTCAGAAACATTTTTAGGACAAGGACAGAGGGTAGCAGATTATTTGGCAAAATACCACAGTAATTACCTCCAGTCTGCTTGCTGTTAAAGTCTGTCCTTCACTCTAAAGCTTCTTGACTGGGTCTTCCATGTCCTACATAATGCCTTCCAAGATCCTACTAGGACAACTCATTGATCTCTTCTTGCAGTGTTCACTATTACTAGTTTTCTAATCTAAAGTACCAAATTCTTCCATGGTCCTGTAATAAACTACCTGGTCAGGTCAAGTCACTGCAATATCCCACTTCCTAGTTCCAACTTCTGTAGGGTTTCTAATGCTGTAAAAAGGCAATATGACCAAAGCAACTTATGAAAGAAACTATTTAGCTAGGCTTTTGGTTTCATATGGGTCCACAATGCAGAACAACCACATGGTAGCAGGAACAGACAAGAGCTCATATCTTAAAACCACAAACAGAAGGCAATAGACCACGATGTGGCTCATGGTATGCTTTTGAAACCATAAAGCCCCCTCCTGTGTGAACTCTTATTCTTTCAAAAACAGTTCCACCAACTCAAGACAAGTATTCAAACATATGAACCTGTGGGAGGCTAATATCATTCAAACTACTGCACTCATGACACCAGATTACAGCAGTAGAAAAAAAAAAAACTAATGCAGGAAGTAAATTAGAGGATATTGAGGAGAGCATGATGATGAAAATTCCACATCAAGTAATCATTTCAGGAAGGAGGAAGGATGCTGAAACGAATACAGTGAAAAAAAATAAGAACCAAGAAAAGATGTTAAAGTGAAAGTCTGTAAACTGTAAATTTTCCTAATTTCACAAATACAATCACATGATTATATCCTATAAATGCATATATTCCATATATATAAAATATATATGTATGTATACATATAGATGCAAATATATATACTCATAGAAAAACACAACACATAGAAAATAAGTAAAATGATGTGAAAATAGTACAAGTAATCAATTTCAGGCTTAAATTATTTCATATTTCTCCATTTATTTCATTTTGTGTACTTTACCAATTTTCTATAACAAATATTTATTTACATTTTCCTTCTCCTTCTCTCTCTTTCAGAAGGATCTCACTCTGTAGCCTATGTGGGCCTGAAACACACTGTAGCCCATGTTATCTTTAAACATGTGACAGTTCTCCTGCCTCAGTCTTCATAGTCTTAGGAGTAAAATATGAGCCATTATGGTGGGCTTTAATACTTAGTTTTTCATTTAAAATCTGTCTTAAAGAATTTCTTAGCTGACTATGAGACAGCACATACTTGAATATACAACTGTAATATGACTGAGGATATTTAGGTACCTATGAGCAATCTGAAATAGTTTAAGCACATATGGTAGTTTCTCTGTGAAAAAGTGTGGGAACTGAAGAGAAGAGGTGTAACATGGTATAAAGTATCTAGCCTTTCTGATTGCAAGGTTTCTGGTTATGTAGTCTTTCCTTTTCTCCAATCTTTTAAGATCCACATTTCCATGCTTTTTCTGAAACTAAGCCAGAGTTTTAGAGTTCTCTGTCCTTTGTGACCCCACATAACATAATGCTGAAAAATCTCAAGATTGCCATCCTGAAGGCAACATGCTTGGTTTACTGAACAATTTCAATTTTATTTTAAAGTTTCATAGACATCATAATATTCACTTCCTTGACAATGCAAAAGACATCCCCCCTAAATACATATGGGACCTGCATCACTAGTCGTCTCTCCAGATGGCTGTCACACTGCATTTGGCTTTCACCATGTCAAGATCTAACATTTCTATTCAAGCTCCTGCTTTGATTTATTGCAGCCAAACAAACAAGCAAATAAAACTCCAGAAAACTTGATAACTGTCTACTTTGACAAGCTAAAATAGATTTCACCCAAAGATCATCTTTAAAATCAACACCAAAGAAAACAAACGGAGCCAAATATCTCACTTCCCTGGCCTTATCCTAAACCCATCATAAAGAAATAGAACTAATCATATGGTTCCTCATCCATTTCAAATTCTGTCTTCTTCCCACAGCATGAGTCCCTTGAGCATATCATTGGTAGCAGATTCACTTCTGTATCCCTAACACGCAGCAAAGGGCCTGGCATAGAAGGAGTGTTCATTGCATTTTATATGAATACATAGACATTCTTAGTTGTCATGTGTATTAGAATATGTAAAGAAAACATTTTTAGGAAAAGTTAAAGATGTGTCTATGCATGTATATATACATAAACACAAATACACAAGTATATTGAACATTTCTAATCTCCCTAATCTAAAAACACAAATCTATCATATTCCAAAGAATATTAGATTTTGGAACATTTTGGATTTAAGAGTTTGAGATTAGGGATGCATAACTAGTAAAATATATGTGAATATTATAAAATCTGAAGAACTCCAAAATTGGAAATACTTTAGGTGCCAAAATTTTGGATAAGGAATATTCAACCTGTATATACATATGTTTTAAATATATTTATATATGTATAAAGCACATATTCAGAGTATACCTGAGCTTGTAGGCACTGACACCTCTTACTTATTCCCAAGCCAACCTAGGTGAATTGGAAAATTCAACCGGTATCCCCATGTCTATTTGCAGAATGAAAATAAATTTTTATTGGGTGAGGATAGAATTTCCCTAATCTCCAAAGGTTATATATGTCAGAATGGCATGATAGGACATCAGGAACCAGGCTCAGACACAAAGGCAACTGTAGATCTTGAAGAGTCAGACTTGGATGTGCCAGGCCCATTGAAAGGCAGGCTAGAAGCCCAAATTGGGACTAGAGTTCCAGATGGTGTCAAGCCAAAGAATGAAAACAGCCACCAGTGGATGAAAGAACAGCCTCTCTCTTGCTTTCTTTACCTGTGAATTAGATATTATGTGTCGTTTCCAGGGATCTTAGGCCTATTCAGAACAATGACAAATACTATTTGTAGAGGCCTCCTCTATGGCAAGAATGGTGACAAGTATTTTGGAACAATTAATCTGCTGAATTTTCACAATTACAAAAAACTGTGACCATTGTGTACTTCTTTGGACACATGGAAAATGAGGCTCATTTAGGAACTGTAAATTTTTTAAGGGTACATAACAATGATGCAGATATGCCAGAATCCTCATTCTTTACTGCACTGTGTTTCTGATTTTCTGCCATTGCATGAAGAATTTAAAATGTCATGGAAGCTTGTGAACTGTGAATTACTTTGAAAAATATGATTGGGGAGAAATTTAAGCTGTGTTCAGTTTTGTTTACATGGAGACTTGAACTGTGATCACCTTTTTCCTTGTTCCTAAAACACAGAACTTACTGTCTTTCTTAAAACTGAGATTGAGTTAAAGTAGCTCATTCACTCTCCTTCTTAACTTCTGAGCTCAACTAAGCTTGTTCCAACAAAAACATCAGTGAAAAATAGTTGGAATTACAAACACACAATTGAGAGAATTCAATGAGGATTTAATTAATTATGTAACTTTTCACAACACAATAGTATGTGTTTCTTGGTGTCACACTATTTCAATTCATTTGCACTTACTTTAGATCATTATTCTATTTGATTGTTGGATAGTCTTTCATTTTCTAGGCCTATCAAAATTCTTCCCTTAGTTCATTCACAAGAATCCATTATTGCTAGGAGCAAAAACAACTGTACTACAGTGTGATTATGCAAATAGAATTCATTTCTTTCTTTTCCCTCCTTCTAGACTATCCACTATGCATTTTCACACATAAAATATATACCTCATTGAATTTACACATAACTTTAATTAAATTAGATGATATCTTCAGGGTAGATCAAAGGCCAGATTTGAACATTAAGCTTTAACTTGTAAATTTTAAATATTCACCATTTTAACATCATTTTCCAATAACTGCAAGACAGACTGGAACTGAACAGCATCTATAGTTGGTTTAATGAAGTTTAGGGAAATAGGCTCATTAATGCAGCTTTGGAAGCAACTTTCATTTTCTACATCACAAGACATGATTTTTACCATTTTTTAGCACTTACATTAAAATACTTTAGATTTCACTAAGGTGCCAAGTCACAGAGTATGTAGAAATCCAAAACTTCCTCTAATTGCTTGTAAAAAGCAACTTCCATCTTATTATTTTTTCAGTGTGGAATTGTAAAGGGAATTTCCCTAAGTGTGACTAGGAGCTAGGCATGGTTTTCTTTTCAGATTTGTGTTTTAAATAAGCAATAATAAAGAGATGAAAGAAAAGACGGAATGTTAAATCAGATGCTTCCTATTAGTAGATCACATTCTTTCTGCTTAGAGTGATACTTATGGCACATTTTTGCTACCTAATTGTTTTCTGTCTAGCTTGAGGGGAAAGAAGCTGAATTAATGATTAAAAGAATTGAACAGACTTCTTTAAAATGCCAAGCCAGGCAACCCATCATTACTGAGGACAAATAAGAATTGTTTTCTAGTCATATTTTTCACTTTTATTGCACTTAAGATTTTTTACAAGCCCTTTACACTTCTTTCTCACTTAAAGTGACCAAAAGCAAAATAGCCATTCTCAGAATTTTTCTAGCTCTTGTCTCAAGTTCAACTAAAATATTTTGATAGGAACCAGGCTTATACTTGCACAGTTACTTTCTTTCATTTTTCAAATCTTAGCCCTCTTATATTCCATCATTAAACTTTAGTCTTTGATTCATCATAGAATAATACTGCAATTTCTTTAGGGTGAATAAGTATGGGGTGGTAAGTCCAATGGAACTATACAGAATGTAATGTGAGCTGCTCTGTGTCAATAATATTAGTCATTTAGGGGGATGAACAGTTGACCAATTCAATTACAATGAGATCCTTTAGTTCTGTAGCTACCAACATCACAGATAAATGCTTTACATTACAAATCAGGAAAGTATGAGTAGCAGCAGATAAGGATAGATATACCATCCAAAGATCAAAATAGATGGGTGTGGATTCTGTCACAATTGTAATTTGATTTCCTGTGCTCTTTCTCTGTATCCCTGAAAGTGGGACTTGGAATGGTCTAGTAGTAATCAGTAATGAAGATACTATGTGAAAATGTGGTACATATATACTATGGAAAGAAATTAAGCTATAAAGAAAAATCCAGTCATGGACTTTGTGAGTAAATCGATAGAACAGAGTAACGTGGTTAAGACCAAGAAAGACAAATATCGCATTCTCTTTCATTAGAACCTCTTATCTCTAAATCTTCATATGTACTTACATATTCTTGAGTAACTGCAGAAACCAGGAAAATAAAAAGGAACATTGCAGGGATAGGGGGTCTAGGGGAGAAATAGAGAGGTAAATAGCAGGATATAATTATTTGGATCAAGAAAATGGGAAAAGGGGGGCTCCAATTTGGAAAAAGAGAAATAAATATAAAAGAAACAGGAGAAGGATAAAATAGCAGTAAAGATATTTGAAAAAGTCATAAGAAATCATATTATTAACTATTTCCTTAAAAATCTGTAATATACATAAGTGTGTATAAAATATACATACATAGTTTCAGTGAAAATTTCTCTTGTGTGCTAACAATAGTCTTTCCAAGAGAAAAAAAAAACTACAAAATAAAAATTAATACAACACACAAGCAGCTCTATTTTGAGTTGTTTATCAGGGTTTTCCAAGAGACTCACAAAACATAAAGCCTATTGTAGTTGGCCGTGGTTGACTCCCTACAGGTGAAATATAAATCCTTATAGACACCATGCACTTCAGAAACAGAGCCAAGGGCCTCTAAGAACAGTCCTATCCAGATATAACACCTATGAATGGCAACAACAAGCAGTATTGCACAAGAGTCCTAAGGCTATAATAGTGCCACTAGTAACTTGGAAGTAACCAACAGCTCTCTAATTAAAGAGCCACTCAAAAAGAGGGATACCATCTGGCAATGGAAACATAGTAAACTACTCATTAATAGTGAAATAATGATTACTGAAGGATAATCTACAACCATTAATTTAATAAACAGTACAATTCCTGACAACATTCTAAATATTTGTCCTCATACACACATACACTCATGCCTCATCAGGGAAATTTCTCTTTGCAAAAGAGGCCACTGCAGAAAAATAACAACCAATCAAAGTGCAGAGTTGTGGAGCCTAATCCATGAATATATATATATATATATATATATATATGTATTAAACAATCTTTTTTTCTTTCTTTTTTTTTATTATTAAACAATCTTGCACCTAGACTCAGAAAACATTTCAGAAGAGGGAGGTGTGAAAGATTATAAGAGCCAGTTGTCAGAGAGTTTGTTGTAAGATTGTGCCTCCTCGAAGTGTCAATAGATAAACACATAAAGTCTCACCAACATGCTTATATAAACGTGATCTGAACAAGTAAAATAATATGTATACCAAAGAGGGCACAGAAGAGACCCAGAGACCCTAAACAAAGAACTTCAGGAAAATAAGGAAGGATGAGAATGGGAAAAAATGTCTTCCCCAGGGAAGAGAACACCAATTGCTTTACCAGTGCCTGATGGTCATCCTTAAAAACATAAATATAAGTAGCATTACAGAGACAGTGCAATGTAATATATATTACACACACACACACACACACATATATATATATATATATATATATATATATATATATATATATATATACATGTAACAACAATTAATTAAAAAACATAATTTGAAAGAGAACTACAAATGATATATGGGAGGGTGTGGATGGAGAAAGAAGGAAAAAAATGATGTAATTATATTATAATCCCAAAAATACAAGAAATAAACTGAAAGAAAAGGAAGAGGCTATAAAACAAAAACAGAAAATGACCATGTTCCTCTATAGTATCTATTCTATGCAGCTACAGAAAGGCTTAAAATGTTTGTCTTTCAATGTGATTCTTTTGATCTACACTGCAGGAGATGCTTAAATGAATACTACATTGATGCCAAACAACATCCTTGAAAATCCTCCTTATATTCATCACAGAAACACAAAACTAGTTCTAGCATTCATATGGAAGCATAAAACACTATAAATGGCTAAAAAACCTTAGCATAAAGATCATGGTTGTGGGTACCATGTTACCTAATCTCAAATTATACTGTAGAGCTATGGTATTAAGCCAACATGATATTGACATAAAAACAGATACATGCACCAATGAAGTAGAAGAGCAGAAATAAATATGCATATAGTTACTTAATTTTCAACAAAATGTGTCATAAATATAAAGTTTAAAAAGGCAGCCTCTTCAACCCATTTGTCTGAGAAAACAGGGTCTCTACATTTACATGAATAAAAAATTCTCTCAAGGTCAATTCAAAATAAAATAATGATCATAATGAAAAGCTGAAACATTGAGACTGCTAAAGAAAAACATGTAAAGCATCTTAAAATACAGGCAAGTATTCTCTTAGAGAGAGAATCAGAGAGACCCTAATAGCTTGTGAACTAGGGCCAAAAGTTGACAAGTGGAATTACAGAAAAGTTCAAAGCTTCTACACAACAAAGAAAAATAATCACTATAAGGAAGAGACAGCCAGCCCACAACAGTGGTTCTCAACCTTCCTAATACTTTGACCCTTTAATACAATTATTCATGTTGTGCTGACAACTAACCATAAAATTATTTTGTTGTTACTTTATAACTGTAATTTTGCTATTTCAATGAATTATAATGCCAATTTTTGATATGCATGGTATCTGATTTTCAACCCATATAAATTTAATGTCAATTTCTGGTATGCATGATAATCAAACTGCAACCCATATGAAAGGGTTGTTCAACCCCAAAAGGGGTTGTAACCCATAGGTTGAGAAACACTGGCCTATAGAATAAGCAAAATGTCTATAGCTTATATCCACTTGAACTGAGTACATACCATATTCATCTTTTTGGGTCTGGGTTACCTCACTCAGGATAGTATTTTCTAATTCCATCCACTTGCATGAAAATTTCAAGATGCCATTTTTTTTAATACTGAGTAGTACTCTGAAGTGCAAATGTGCCACACCTTCATTATCCATTCTTTGGTTGAGGGGCATCTAGGTTGTTTCCAGGTTCAGGCTATTACAAATAATGCTGCTATGAACATAGTTGACCAAAAGCTTTTGTAGTATGATTGAACACCTTTTGGGTATATGCCCAAGAGTGCTTTTGCTGGATCCTGAGATAGGTTGATTTCCAATTTTCTGAAAAACCTCCCCACTGATTTCCAAAGTGGTTGTACAAGTTTGTATTCCCACCAGCAATGGATGAGTGTTACCTTTACTCCACATCCTCTCCAGCATAAGCTATCATTGGTGTTTTAGGTCTTAGTCATTCTGACAGGTGTAAGATGATATCTCAGAGTTGATTTGATTTGAATTTCCCTGATGGCTAAGGATGTTTAATATTTCCTTAAGTATTTTTCCAGCCATTTGAGATTGTTCTGTTGAGAACTCTGTTTAACTCAGTACTGTTGAATGTGGAGCGGTGGACTGCGTTCCAGCCGCCCCGGCTCCTGCATGGCTAGCTTATGCCCTAAAATAATTACACAGAAACTGTATTCTGTTAAACACTGCCTGGCCCATTGGTTCCAGCCTTTTTATTGGCTTGCTCTTACATATTGATCTAACCCATTTCTAATATTCTGTGTAGCACCACAAGCTGGCTTACCAGGAAAGATCTTAACCTGCGTCTGTCTGGAGTGGGAGAATCATGGCGACTGCCTGACTCAGCTTCTTTATCCCAGCATTCTGTTCAGTCTTCTCTGCCTACCTAATTTTCTGTCCTATCAAAGGGCCAAGGCAGTCTCTTTATTTAACCAATGAAATTAACACAAAACAGAAGACTCTCCTCCATCATTTCACCTTTTTCTGTTTCAACAAAAAAGAAAGGCTTTCACTTTAACATAGTAAGATTACATATAAAAAAACAGTTATCAAGCAAGAATTACAGTTACAATATTTATATCTATTTTATCTTTTATCATAACTAAAAAAAAACTATAAGTATAACTAAACATTCTTCAACTCCATCAAAGACTCCAAAAGGATATAATATTACCTAAGCAAACAAGAAGTAAGTAACTTCTAAAATTCTAGGAATGACAGAGACATCTTTCTGCCTAGACAGTCAAGCAAAGTTCCTCTGTACCATTGGGGCATCCATCTTCAGCCTTCAGGCCCACAATATCCAGCAGACTTTTCCATGAAGCAGGAAAATTCAAAGGCAGTTCAGTCACTATCTGCTGTGTCCTGCAGAATGTCTCATAGACTCTTTCATGAATCAGGAACCCCGAAAACCATCTCACCTTTTGTCAAGTTCAGCAGTCCTCTCTCTGCGGATTCTTTGTGTCCAGTTTATGCAACAGTCTAGGCAAGAGCAGTTTCTTGCCCAAATGGCTATCAAACTTCATAAGGAGCCTCTTTGATGCTCATCTTCTTCTTGAAGTAGATTGGTGCTGTCAGGAACTGACATGCCCTATTGTCATGAAAAGTCGTCAGTTATTAAAACATTAAATGCCATATTCTGCAGTCTTTGAAAGATATGAAGAATGCCTATCTAACTGAAATATATCTCTATATATCTAGAAAATCTAACTAACATAACTACAAGCTTGACTATTATCAATGATTATCCACTAACAACCTATATTTCCTATTATACATTATTTTTTACATGAACTACATAATCACAATACAGTAATCAAGAGCAGAAATACATATACATATAACAAAATTGACCTTAAATCCATACCTATCTAAATTATTTATATATACATATATCATATCCCCCTTTTAAATGTAAAAGAACATTTATAGACAATATTTGGTAACATGGAAACAGTTTTTTCTTTCCAAACTGCTTCCTTTTTTTTTTTTTTTTTTGGTTTTTCAAGACAGGGTTTCTCTGTGGTTTTGGAGCCTGTCCTGGAACTAGCTCTTGTAGACCAGGCTGGTCTCGAACTCACAGAGATCCGCCTGCCTCTGCCTCCCGAGTGCTGGGATTAAAGGCGTGCGCCACCACCGCCCTGCTGAATGGGGGTGCTATTGTTTAGGTCTTTTATGGTATAACCTGTGTGCTAGTTTCATCTCAGTTGGCAGTTGAGCGAAGTAATTTTTTGAGGGTGTTTATAGCAACCTTTCAGGAGGGCATGGTCTATCATACCATATTGGGATAGACGCAATCCACAGGGTCTCATCCTCTGTGAAAACAAAAGAATATTCTTTCCAAAGCATCATATCCTTAGATCCAAATTCTGAAGTCATACCCTCATGATATCCATTCTGGTTCCACTTGGCAGCCCATATAATGAAATGTCTCTCTGTACTCCTTCACAGTCAAAAAATTTAAAGAAAACACAATGTACATAATCCAGACTCTCTGTGAATTTTCCATTTTTACGTGGCTTGTTTTCCTTTATTTCTTTTAATCTCTAAATATCTGTACTCTGTCTCTTAAAAGACTTTACCCTTTTTTTTTAAGGCATTAACTTTATTCTCTATTTTTTTTTTTCTCCCCATGAAGCCACACTTTAAAATGACACAGCTTTTTTTGTTCTGCTGCTGTTGCCGAATCAGGAAATCTCTCTATGGCATGCCACCAACAAACAGCAAAAATCTGTGTTAAATTTTCTCTCCCTTATTTTTAAGCCTTCTCAGATTTTTAAGTGGATTTAGTCCATCACATTGGAGCGCTACTCTGTTGAATGTGGAGCATTGGACTGCATTCAGGCCACCCCGGCTCCTGCATGGCTAGCTTATGCCCCAAAATAATTACATGGAAATGGGCACCACTCTTTATTCTTTTAAACACTGCCTGGGCCATTAGTTCCAGCCTCTTATTGGCTAGCTCTTACATATTGATCTAACCCATTTCTAATAATCTGTGTAGCCCACGAGGTGGTTTACCAGGGAAGATCTTAACCTGTGGCTGTGTCGGGTGGGAGAATCATGGCGACTGCCTGACTCAGCTTCTTTCTCACAGCATTCTGTTCTGTCTCCTCCACCTACTTAATTTTCTGTCCTATCAGTGCAAAGTCAGTTTCTTTATTAACCAATGAAAGTAACACAGAGACAGATAACCCTCCTCCATCACTGTACCCTATTTTTTATTGGGTTATTTCGAATTTTAATGTCTAATTACTTGAGTTCTTTATATATTTTGAAGATTAGTCCTTTGTCTGATGTGGGGTTGGAGAAGATATTTTCCCATTCAGTAGGCTGCCATTTTGTCTTGTTGACAGTGTTCTTTGCTTTACAGAAGATTTTATGTTTCAGGAGGTCCAATTTATTTATTGTTGCTTCAGTGTGTGCTACTAAGTTTGTACTTAAAAAGTGCTCTCCTGTGCACATTCATTAACGACTATTTGCCACTTTCTATTCTATCAGGTTCAGTGGGGTCAGATTTATATTGCGGTCTTTAATCAATTTGGATTTGAGTTTTGTGCATGGCCATAGATATGAATCTATTTCGATTCTACATGTCTATTATACATCCAGCTATGCAGGCACCATTTGTTGAAGATACTTTCTTTTTTTCCATTGTATAATTTTAGCTTCTTTGTGAAAAATCAGGTGTTCATAGGTGTGTATATTAATATCCAGGTCTCTGATTTGATTTTATTGGTTAGCCTCTTTGTTTTATGGCAATATCAAGCCGTTTTCATTGCTGAGCTCTGTAATAGAGCTTGATGTCAGGGATGGTGATGCCTCCAGAAATTCCTTTACTGTATAAAATTTTTGGCTATCCTTGGTTTTTTTTCTTTTTCTATATGAAATTTAATATTGTTCTTTCAAGTTCTGTGAAGAATTGTCTTGAAATGTTGATGGGGATTGCAATGAAAGACATTGAGCCTAGATTTCATGATCTAAGATAAACTAAGTAATAAGATGAACCCAAAGAAAAACATATATAGATCCACCTGGAAATTGGAAACAGCCAAGATTTCCTGACAAAATTGGGAGCATGGGGGTTGGGGGAGTATAATATGAGGGGCCTGCTTGCTCGTTGGGGTTTCTGTCCTGCCCAATACCCCACAGCCAGCAAGCCCCAATGAAAATCACATGGAGAGTCTACATTAGGTTATAAACTGACTGGCCCATTAGCTCTGGCTACTTCTTAGCTCTCATCACTTATATTAACCTATTATTCTTAACTATGTTAGCCACATGGCTCAGTACCTTTCTCAGCTGGCAGGTTACATCTTGCTTCTCAGTGGTCTGGGCTGGAATGGGAGGAATGTGCTTCCTCCTTTCCAGCACTCTTCTGTTCTCATTGCCCTCCCTCTACTTCCTGTCTGGTTAACCCGCCTATACTTCCTGCCTGGCTAATCAGTGTTTTATTAAAATACATGATTGACTGAATACAAACAATTCTCCCACACCAGGGGAGAAAGGAGGGTGGAAGAAAAAGAAGAAGAAAGAAGGAGACGGAGGAGGAGAACTTGAGGGGAATAGGACAGTTGAGATGGAGGAAGGACAGAGATGAGAGCAAGGAAAGAGATATATTGATTGAGGGAGCCATTATAGGGTTAGCAGAAATCTGGCTCTAGAGAAATTCCCAGGAATCCACAAGGGTGAGCCCAGCTAAGACTCTAAGCAATAGAGGAGAGGGGGCCCTATGTTGACTTGCTCTGTAGTCAGATGGATGAATATCTTAAGTATCACCATAGAACCTTCATCCAGCAACTGATGGAAACAGAGGCAGAGACCCACATCAGAGCACTAGACTGAGCTCCCAAAGTTGAGTTGAAGAGTGGGAGGAATGTGAATATGAGCAAAGAGGTCAAGACTGTGGTGGGTTCGCCTACTGAATCAATTTACCTGAGGTACTGGGAGCTTACCAACTTCAGCTGGACTGGAAAGGAACAAGCATAGATGGGACCAAACTAGGACCTTTCAATGTGGTTGACACTTGCATGGCTGGGGCAGAGTGAGGGGCCACTGGCAGTGGCACCAGAATTTATCCCTACTGCATCTATGGCTTTTTTGGGGATCCTCTTCTCTTTGGATGTATACCTTGCTCAGCCTAGATATAGAAGGGAGGGCCTTGGAACTTCCACAAAGAAATATGTCTTACCCTCCCTGATGATTAAATGGAGATTGAGTGGAAGGGTGTGTGGAAAGAATTGAGAAGGGGAGGGAAAGGGAACTTGGGCAAGTATATTTTAAAAATATAATAAATTAAAAAAAATTGAAAATACAAAGAAGCTTAAAAAAGAACAGGCAAAATGTCTCTGCCAATTATACATTAGACAGATTAACTTCTACAGAAGTGCAAATTTAAATGCAAAGGTATGCATTGGTTTCTTATTTTGCTGTTGATTACAAATTCAAAAGGTTAGAATACATGATCACCATGTTGGCCCATATGGCCGCAGGCATGCAGTAATTGAGTTGTAGCAGTAGCAGAGACTGTGGATGGTATGCCTTTGGAAACCTTAAAACTGACCACTGGTGACCCCTCTTCCAATAATGACATACCTTCTAATACATTTCAAAAGTTCCATCAACTGGGGAACCAGGTATTCAGATATATAAGCCTATGGCAGGGCATTCTCACAGAACTCCCCTCACACAAAACCAATAAATTGGCCAATGAACCAGACATCTCTGAGGAGAAGAAATGCAAACAGCCTATAAATATTTGAAAATGTGGTCAAAATCTCTAACCACTGGGGAAATTATATTTCATTGTTGTGTTACCAGTGTCCTATATGGAATTACTATATATTTGTTCATGTCACTCTATGAAAAGTTAACACAATAAAGAATAAAGAATAAAGGGCATTAATTGGGGGCATTATAATCCTCAACAAAGTGCTCCTGGGCAATTGGAGGAGATCAGTGGGGAAGAGTTTGGGATAAATAACCTCAAGATAACCTTAATTGTTAACTTGAGGAAATCTGAGGTCACCTGGGAAAGGGGCCTCTAGCATGCATTGGGGGGTTATCTTGAATAGATTGATTAAGGTAGAAAGAGCCATGAACTGTAGGTACCACCATTCCCTGGCACCCTAGTCTGTATAAAATAGGAGATAGTAAACTAATCACAAGCATTTATTGTTTCCTTCTTCTTAAATGTTGATACAATGTAATTAGCTCTTTCAACTGCCACTACCTTGACTTCTTGCCATGGTATCCTTAAACTGTGAGCCCACATCTTTTTCCTTATATTGCTTCCTTCAGGGTATTTTATCACTACAACTAGAGAAGTAACTGAGACAAGAATTAAAAAAAAAAGGCAGCTCAATCACTGAATGAGATATATCAAAAAGTCTTTTACATCTAGAAGACAGCCTGAAATACTCTATTTTCTAAACAAAAACATTATTTTATTGGTGTTTTATGGTGTTATACTGAGTCAGCCTCTGTGTTTTCCATTAAGTTCTGAAATGAAGTCTGATAGTTGACAGGCTCAATATAGTCCCACAGAATATACGTTCTGTACTGTCCCTCCAATCCAAAAAATAACCTAGAGAAGAAACTTTCATATTTATATTTCATGAATGCAGTATTTTATTCACAAACTGAAATTATTAACCATGATATCCAGATATGTGAGGAAAAGCAATACCATTCAAAAGAATGGCCAAAACAAATCAATGAAGGACTCCAGATAAAATAGAAAATACCTAGAAAACCTGAAAAGGTTTGAAAATACAGATATGATTGGAAAATTCTGACATCTAAAAAAATAATCATTATGAACATAACAGAGGTAACTCTTTTATCCAATATCATGGATTTGGGATATACTCATTAATCATGCTTTAACATTTTCATCTTGGATTTGTCTACAGAATCCAGATTAGCATATATTACCATGTATTTGTCAGTTTAAGCTTAATACATATAGCTGGAATTTGGATATCTCAATGAGACCCACTGCTAAGAAAAACTCAATTACAAATGTCCCTTATATATACATACTTCAGTTACAGTATGTACTCAGTTGTCCAGGAAAAAGAATCTTGAGTTTATCTCTGTCACTCCTCTCCCTTACCAAACACTCAGAAAATCTAGTTGGTAGAGTCTCAAAATGTACCCAAGATAGATTTTGTTGATATTACTAGAATGTTTCATAACTTATTTAGTAAAGGTCAATGTCTTTATTCTAACCCACAAAGTTGTCCATTACCTCCTTGACTTTTTTACTAATACACATTTAATTTATTCAAATGATCAAACTGAACTTTTTATTGTTCCTAAGATACATTAGGGAGCTTCTAAGATCAGGTTTTTCTGTGGCTTTTAATTTTTAACTATCTATATTATCAGATATTTGTGGGGTGATTTATTCTCATGATTCTTTCAGACCTTTATTCAAACATCATCGTTCTAATGAAGTCTTTCTATACCTTTACCTGATAATGTAATCACTTCACCCAGTACTTCTTATCATTCCTATGTTTATCTTGCCAGGTTTTATCACCATCTTTCGATCATGTTAGAGACCTCATCATTATCTTTATCCACTGCAAAGGAAACTCTATAAGAATTGGGTTTTGCCTATAAAACAATAAATTTTATTCAATTCTATTAATCTTGGGATTCACAGATTATTTATATATAATGAATGCCTAATCAACATTTTAAGAGTAGATGAACAGATGACATGTTTTATCATATAAAAAAAAGAAGTCAAACTTTCACTATTTGCAGATGATATGATAGTATACATAAGTGACCCCCAAAACTCTACAAAAGAACACCTACAGCTGATCAACACCTTTGGTACTGTGGCAGGATACAAGATCAATTTAAAAAATCAGTAGCCTTCCTATGTACAAATGATAAAAGGTCTGAGAAAGAAATCAGAGAATCATCACCTTTAAAAATAGCCACAAAGAACATAAAATATCTTAGGGGTAAAACCGAAGAAGTGAAAGGCCTGTTCAACAAGAACATTAATTCTTTGAAGAAATAAATTGAAGAAGATATGAAAAAAATGGAAATATCTTTCATGTTCTTAGATAGGGAGAATCAACATAATTAAAATGGCAAGTTTACCAAAAGCAATCTACAGATGCAATGTAATCCCATTCAAAATCCCAACACAGTTCTTCACAGAACATGAAAGAACAATATGAAACTTAATGTGTAAAAACAACCACAAAATATTAGGATAGCCAAAACAACCCTGTACAAAGAGGAACTTCTGTAGGCATCATAATCTCTGACATCAAGCTTTACAGTAATGACATCAAGAGCTACAGTAATGAAAACAACTTGGTATTGTCATAAAAACATACAGGTGAACCAATAGAATCAAATTGAAGACCTCGATATGTAGTAATAGGAGCAGCGGGGCTGCATCCCCAGCACCCCGGTCGCCTGCTAGCTTATGCCTGAAATAACAACACACAAACTGTATTCCTTTAAACACTACTTAGCCCATTTCTATCTAGCTTCTTCTAGGCTAATTCTCGCACCTGGACTAGCCCATTTCTAATTATCTGCTGTTGCCCACGAGGTGGCTTACCAGGGAGATTCTAGCCTACGTCCATCGTCCATCCTGGGTAGAAGCTTCATCGTGTGTGCCTCAGAGAGCAGAGCTATCCTCGCGTCTGCCCAGGAGAGGGGAGCATGGCGTCTCTGCTCCAGAGAGCAGAGCTGTCATGTCTGAGCTCACTTCCTCTTCCTCCCAGCATTCTGTTCTGTTTACTCCACCCGGCTATGTTTTAACCTATGAGGGTCAAGCAGTTTCTTTATTGCTTAACCAATGAAATCACGGATTGATATATGACACTCACACATCACTTCCCCTTTTTCTGTTTAAACAAAAAAAGGAAGGCTTTAACTTTAACATTGCAAAATTACATATAACAAAACAGTTATCAAGCAAGAATTACAGTTACAATATTTATATCTATTTTATCTTTTATCATAACAATAGAAAACTATAACTTTGACTATCTATCTATTCTTCAACCTCATCAAAGACTCCAGAAGAATACAATATTACCTAAGCAAACAAAAAGTAAGCAATTTTTAAAACTCTAGAAATGGCAGAGACGTCTCGCTGCCTGTACAGTCACCCAAAGTTCCTCTGTACCGTTGGGGCATCCATCTTCATCCTACAGGCCCATAGTTTCCAGCAGACATTTCCACAAAGCAGGAAATTTCAAAGGCAGTCACTATCTGCTTGTCCTGAAGAATGTCTTGCAGACTCTTTCATGAATCAGGAACCCCGAAAGACCATCTCACCTTTAGGCAAGTTTAGCAGTCCTCTTTCTGCGGGTTCTCTGTGTCCAGTTTATGCAATAGTCCAGGCAAGAACAGTTTCTTGCTCAAATGGCTATCAAACTCCATAAGAATCCTCTTCGATGCCCATCTTCTTCTTGAGGTAGATTGGTGCTGCCAGGAGCAGAGTGTCTCATTATAATGAAAAGTCCTAAGTTATTAAAACATGTAAAATGCCATATTCTATAATCTTTGAAAGATATGAAGAATGCCTGTCTAAAATATATCTATGTACATCTAGAAAATCTTAACTAACATGACTACAAACTTGACTTTTATGATTATCTATTAACAATATATATTTCTAATTATACATTACATTTTTAAATGAACTATACAATCATATTACCTTAATCAAGATCAGAAATATGCATATACATATAACAAATTTGACCTTAAATTTAAATCACTAAAACAAAATCCATTATCAATGTAAATTATTCATATCTCTATCCTATCCCCCTTTAAATGTAAAAGAACATTTATAAACCATATTTGGGAACATGGGCACAGTTTTTTCTCTCCAAGCTGCTTCCTGCTGAATGGGGGTGTCATTAATTAGGTCTTTCATAGTATAACCTGTGTGCTAGTTTCATCTCAGTTGGCAGTTGAGTGAAGCAATTTTCTGAAGATGTTCACAGCAACCTTTCAGGAGGGCGTGGTCCATCATACCATATCGGAATAGAAGAAATGAACAGGGTCTCATCCTCTGTGAAAACAAAATAAGAAACTCCTTTCCAAATCATCATGTCCTTAGATCCAAATTTCAAAGTCAAGGCATTTTCAAAATATCTATGTTGGATTAGTTCAGCAGCATTTATAAACAAATATCTTTTAGCAGCTGTTGCTCCTTCCTTGGCATTCAAACAATTCAAAGAGAGCATAATAATATACAGTATCAAAATTCTCTGTTTATTTTCCATCTTTGTACGGCTTTATTTTAACTCTATTTCATTTATTTTTACTTTTAACTTTTTGCTTTTTGAGCGTATATCTTTGACCTTGAATAACTCTGTAGACCAGGCTGTCCTTGAACTCTCAGAGATCTGCCTGTCTCTGCCTCCCAAGCATTGGGATTAAAGGTGTATGCTACTACACCTTGAACTCACAGAGATCTGTTTGTCTCTGTCTTCTAGGCACTGGGATTAAAGGCGTGTGCTACCACACCTTGAAGTCACAGAGGTCAATCTCCCTCTGCCTCCCAATTGTTGGGATTAAAGGTGTGTACTACCACACCCAACAACTCTTTTCCTTTTTTTTTTTTTTTACTTTAAGGACTTCAACTTTTAGCCTGCATATATGTTTAACACACTTTAAACCATTTAGAAATTTTCTTTGTCTTTGAATCTCTCTTTACTGTATATCTCTCCTTTTCTGACCATACAAGCTTTAAATTACTGAGCAATATGGGTAGAATTAAAGCCGTGGATTTGGCAGCTGAAAGACTTAGAGGCACCTTAGCACTACTGCACCCCCCTTCCTGGGAACCAGGGCCCTGGTAACCAACAACGTGTGCATGAGAGCTTTGAGTACTTTCCATCTCCATTGTATAGACCTTGATCCTGGAACTGGGGTGAGACAACCTTGTAACCGTCATCACATTGATCAAGGTTCCTCCTTGTAACCATAACATTGATCAAGGCTCCTCCTTGTAACCATAACATTGATCAAGGTTCCTCCTTGTAACGATGACATTGATCAAGGCTCCTCCTTGTAACTGTTACAACATTGATTAAGTAGAGTTAGCTGACCATTAAATGAACTAGTCAAAATAGTAGACAAATGATTTTTGGGCTTTCCCTTTGATTTTGTACTCCCCCCTCCCTGATTTTGTGTTTTTTTTTTCCTTTAAAAGAGCATGTAATAGACAAAGCAGTCGTCCTTCTCCTCTCAAGGCTGGGGGACCTCTGCCGCGGCAGAATAAAAATTCCTCTTGCTATTGCAACAACCGTGTTGTGAGTGTCACGTGGGGCGACCTTCTCCTTCTTGGGGCTTTAGGGCCCAACAGCAGCTAGATCCAGTCCATTCCTTAGCTTTCCAGCCTCATGGCAGATATACAGGCTGCAGCCATGTTTATAGCCACAACTCTATGGCATTTCAAGGTCCCTGCCAGCCAGCAAGCTACAGCAGACAACACTCAAGTCCTCTCTCTGTAGCCGGCCCTCCTGCCTCAAACAGTCAGAGTTTGTCTTGGTAGGATGGCCCAGAAAGCCAGCATTTTAAAACAACACAGGTTTTTTTCCTGCTGCTGAGTCAGGAAAATTTCAAAATGTAGGACGTACCATTTTGTGCTAGCTCTGGGGCTGCCAGGTAGGAGCGGCACTTAGCACTTTAGTTCTGAGACTGAGCATGCAGCACAGAAATTCTTTTCATCCAAGTTACATCCAAATCTGACACGCAGAGAGCTGCACAGTCTAAAATCATGCTTCTGTATGGCGGCAGGAATCCGCAATGCTCTCCCGCCTGCCTAAGCCTGATTTGGCCATCTGCCCAGGTGCAGGTGGGAGCACTGAGCCATCAGCATGTCTCAGAGCACTCTCCTTCCAATCCCAAGTGGGAACACAAACATCCAGTCCCATAAAAGCCACTGGAATGCTTTAAAGCCAGAGTTCATGCTGGCAGCACAGCCCCAAGAAGCTGCACTTTAAATTGACACAGCATTTTTTCTGCTGCTGTTGCCGAATCAGGAATTCTCTCTACAGCACGCCACCAACAAACAGCAAAAATCTGTGTTAAACTCTCTCTCCCTTATTTTTAAGTTTTCTCAGGTTTTTAAGTGGATTTAGTACATCACGTCGGGAGCCAATGAAATTAACAGATTGATATATGACACTCCCACATCACTGATATTAATTGACAACCTATGAACACCTGATTTTTGGCAAAGAAGCTAAAATTATACAATGGGAAAAAAGAAAACACCTTCAACAAATGGTGCTGGTAAAACTATGTCAACATATAGAAGAAAGCAATCTGATCCATATCTATTTCCATGTACAAAACTAAAAGACCTCAACAGTCCAGTCAAAGAGATGGAGGAGTAATAACATGAGAAAAAGGGTCAAGGCCATGATGTGGATACACACAGAAACAGGTGACCTGAGCTCATCAGATCTTAATGACTCCAAACTGACAATGGGGGAAACATGCATAACACCAAACAAGGCCCTCTGAATATGGGTGACAGATTATGGCAGGGCTACTGGCAATAGGACCAGGATTTATGCCTAATTCTTGATTTGGCTTTTTGGTGCCAATTCTCTCTTTGGAGGGATATTTTGCTTAGCCTAGTTATAGTGGGGAGGGCATTTATTCTGCTTCAAACCAATGTGCCAGCCTTACCCTCTCTTAGGAATGGATAGGGGTGTGGTGGGGAGAGTGGGAGGAGAAGAGGTAGTGAGAAATATAATTGCTATGTAAAATGAGAAAAGACTGTTTCAAAAACAGAAAAGAAAAAGATCAGCATCTCACAGATCAATGATCAAGTTAGAGTTACCTTTCTTCCTTAAACTATAGAGCCTCAGAACTCCATGATTTAAAATTACCTGGAGTTTTACATTTTATCACTTCAGAAACAGTCAACTGAAGGAATCAAGTAAGGATATTTTTCTCACACAAAATGAAACCAGAAAAATTAGTTTCTAATTTTCTTATTTTGGAGAAAACACTCAAACTAGTCAGCAAAATGTATCACAGAAAAAAAAAATAATGCAATGTCATTGCTTTAATCTAAACAAAAAACTATGATGATTTAAAACTATCTTCAGTTTAAAAAGTGTTGTAATAACTCCTCAATTCTTAGTAATGATACTGGCTCATCCTCTACATTTGAGGGAAAGAAAGTCAATCAGAATTTCTGACTTAAAATGCCCTGTGTTGACTCGCTGCCCAGGTCAGAAGTAATCATACAGAAACTGTATTAATTGCAATACTATTTGGCCAATAGCTTAACCGTATATCTAGCTAGCTCTTACAACTTAAATTAACCCATTTCTATTATTTTAAATTTTACCACAAGGTTTACCAGTACTGGCACACAGGTATTTTTCTCTTCTGGTGACTACATGGCATCTTTCTGACTCTGCCTTCTTTCCTCCTCTGAATGCTTGGAATTCCTGCTTTGCCCTATTCAGTGCTACAATAGGTCCAGAACAGATTCTTTATTAACTAATGATATTCACAGCATACAGAGGGGAATCCCACATCACCTTCCATTTTGTGTCTAAATAAAAAGGAAGGTTTTAATTTTAACATAGTAAAATTATATATATATAACAAAACAGGTATCAAGCAAGAATTACAGTTAAATATTTATATCTTCTTTATCTTTTATTATAGCTAAGGAAAACTATAACTATCTATTCTTCAACTTCTTCAAAAACTCAAAAAGAATATAATACTACCTAAGCAAACAGGAAGTACATTATAAGCAACTTCTAAAACTCTAGAATTGACAGAGACATCTTATTCCTTGGACAGCCACCCAAAGTTCTTCTGTAACATTGGGGCACCTATCTTGAGCCCACAGACCTTTCTATCCAGCAGACTTTTCTATGAAACAGGAAATTTTTAAGACAGTTCCACCTATATTGGCAGTCTGCCAGTCACTTTCTTCTGTATCCTACAGAATGTCTGGCTCACTCTCTCATGAAGCAGAAACCCCAAAGGACAGACTCAGGTTTTTGCAAGGTCAGTGCTCATTTTTCTGTGGGTCCCACATGTCCAGTTCATGCAGCATAATATCAAGCAGTACATACAAAATCAGTTTCTTGCCCAAATGGCTAGCAATCTCCATAAGAAGCCTCTTTAATGCCCATCTTCCTCTTGAAGTAGACTGGTGCTGTCAGGAGCAGATGTCAGTCATTGTCATGAAAAGTCCTAAGCTCTTAAAACATTTTAAATGCCATATTCTGTTAGTCTTAGAAAGTTTTGAAGAATGCCTATCTAACTGTAATATATCTCTATATATCTAGAAAACCAAACTAACATGATTATAAGTTTGACTATTATAAATGACTATCTATTAACCTTTATTTCTGAATTATACATTACAGTTTTAAATGAGCCACACAAACACAATACTTTAATCAAGAGCAGAAATATACATATAACAAAATTGATCTTAAATTTGTATCAATGGACAAAGATCCATACCAATGCAAAATATACATCTTTATAGTATATCCCCCTTTAAAAATAAACAAACATTTATAAGCAATATTTGGGAATTTAGACATAGTTCTTTCCAAACTGCTTCCTGCTGGTTTTTGTGCAAAGTAATTCTGGGATTTGTGGAGACATTTCAGGGACTCTTGGTCCATTAAACCACATTAGTCTAGAAGGAATCTACAGGTTCTCATCTTCTGTGGAAGCAAAAGCAGAGCATCTCTTCCAAAGCAACATATCCTTAGACCTAAATTTTGAAGTCAAGATACCTTTAGAAAATAAATGTTGGTTTTGCTTAGCAGCCTGTACAATGAAATATCTCTCTGTACTTAGCTCAAAACATTAAAACAAAACATGATAAAATACATAACCGAGACTCTCTGTGTATTTTTCATCTCTATGTGGCTTGTTTTTCTTTACTCCTTTAATCTGTCTGTACTCTGTCTCTTTAAAGAGTTTATTTTTTTTAAAATCATGTACTTCCTTTTTTTAACTGTTTATATTCTTTTTCTTCTCTCTCCAAAGCCTACATACATTTATCTAACACTGTGACCCATTTAGAGGCCTCTTCCCCCTGAATCTCTCATTAATGCGTGTCTGTAATTATTTTCTGACCAGGAGTACTTTTTAAAAATGCTAATCAGGTGTGGCTAGGATCAACTCTGCAATCCTGCCTGTTGGCTCTGCACAGTCAAACATGGAGGAGGCATATTCACTGTCTCTGTGAACCATGATCACAGCCCCATTTTCAGGCACCCAGTTGGTCTATGTTGCCATTAAGCAAGTTGTAGGACTCTGCTCACAAACCCCATTTAAATTGTCTGTAGCCAACCTACTGGAAGAGTCAGAGCTGTTAGTGCTGACAAAACAGGAAGACACCATTTTTAAAGAACCCACAGAGTTTTTTTATTGCACCTCTCTCTTTTTTAAAATTTATTTATTTATTTATTTATTTATTTATTTATTTATTTATTTATTATGTATACAATATTCTGTCTGTATGCCTGAAGGCCAGAAGAGGGCACCAGACCTCTTTACAGATGGATTGTAAGCCACAATGTGGTTGCTGGGAATCGAACTCAGGACCTTTGGAAGAGCAGGCAATGCTCCCAACCACTGAGCCATCTCACCAGCCCTATTGCACCTCTCTTAAAGGAGTCACAGTGTTCCTGCTTGCCATAAGTCTATCTGGAAACAAAATTGTGGCTACCAAGAAGCTGCACTAAACTCTGTTTATTTTGTGATAGAAATTTTGGCAAGCTTTTTCAGGTTTTACGTGGATATAGTTGACCATGTTTGAACACATCACCCTTGTCTGAATATGCAGCAATTATATGACATTTCTGAGTAATTGATAGAATACTAGAAACACAATTCATTTGATATGTTTCTTATTGATACCAAATTATGTTTATTTCTTTCTGAAATGTGTCATTCAGCAAATATTTTTAAGAAACTATTATATGCTTGACATTGTCTTAGGTACTGAGAGGATAAAAAAGTATAAACAAAATCAGAGAATACACTAACCTAATCGATTTAACATGTATTTAATGAGAAACAGATAAATATTTATGTAAGAATATTTTAACTTTTCCTAGATTTTGAGATGGAAATCTTATATGATAATTGACTCATCATGTGATAGAATATACTATCTAATCTTGGGTAATCAGATAAGGAGATAACATATTAAATATTGCCTAAGATAAAATATTACTATATTATGGTAATATATTAATAATTAAGATGATATATTGATATGATCTGAGATAATATACTAATATAATAGATAATGAGATAATATGTTATTTCCAAGTAAAAATTGAAAAGAGCTATGGTAAACAATTGGAAGCAGAGTTTGGCAGCTGAGGAAACAGCACACTCAACATTTTCATGCAGGAAGAATCATGTTATATAACAGAAACAGTGAGGTCACTACAGATGGAAGATGGTATAAGGGCCTGAATGATGGAAAATGTGATCAGAGAGTGTGGAATTTTTTCTGTGAAGCTGCTTTGAGGAATTTTTTCTTCTATTTTAAACCATGACATATTTTATAGGGAAGAATAATAATGTTGAGTTTTCTGATTTAAAATCACCCTGGCCATGACCTATCAGGGCTCTAGAGAGTGAGTTTGTGGTATACAGTCAATAATAAAAATAAAGAGACTTCTAACTAAATTATAATAAATGACATTGATAGTATCGTGAATGAAGGAAATATTAGAGGAGTTGAAATTTGATTAATTTATTGTATCAGTTACATTTTGGAGAAAGTACAAAAGAAAAAGTTAAGTGAAGGTAGAGGAAGAAGGAAAAACTAGAAATCTAAGAGAATTTGCAGATTTGGGGTTTCAGAAATTGAAAAACACTAATACTGCTTATTATAAAGAGGCAGGGATGAGTAAAGATAAAAATGTCATATTAAGATGTACAAGTGATAAGTAGGTAAGTATATATGCAACCTTTCATAAGAGATGTTGAGACTCTAGGTTTAGGTTTGCTAAGTATTAAATATTATTTAAAACCATGTGTCCTGTGACACTACTTTCTAATATCATGAAAAGTAGTATATGTGTGTATATGTGAGCGATTATAAATGTAATTCATTGTTTTTGTGATCAAATTATCAAGAAGCAGAAAACATGAATTATAACATTAGATTTAACCATGTGAAATTAATATTTGACAAATTGACAATTTGACATGATTTAAACAAACAGTTACAAAATAAATTGCAATTGTGTTAAGTCTTAAATATATAAGAGAAATAATACAAGAAACAAGAGTGGTTACAGATGAGGAGAGTCAGGGTTATATGGGAATGTGTGAGTTTACTTCATTTGCAAGGTAGAGATCAAATCTATAGTGTTAAAACTTGATGAAACAAGAAACAGAGCTGGGATATATATTGTACAAATTTGAAAATGAAATCACTGGAGGAGATTTTTAAACTAATGTAGTTCTGGTGTTCTCCTTCACAGTAGGATGATAACAGTTAATAGTGATATATATTACAAAATAATCAGAAGAGACCTTCTCTTGAATGTTCTCACCACAGAGAAGTAATAAATGTATAAGTTTATGGATAAGCCAAATCACTTGCTATGATTAGTACAAATTATACACATGCACTGAGACATCACAGTGTACCTTATAATTATATGTAATTATTTTGTGATAATTAAAAATAATAATAAGGGCTAGTGAGATGGCAGAACAAGCAAAATTATTGTTTCATAAGTATGGTGACCTGAGTCCAATACCCAGAATTCACAGTAAAAGGAGAGAACATAGCATATGTGTGCCTTCACTAATATATACCACACACATGCACACATACACATACACACAAATTGATTGATCAAAAATAAAATTAAAACATTTAAAGATAATGTAATTAATAAAGAAGTTGAGGTAAGAAAAAGTGTTAAAGATAGCATAGATGCTCAGTTCCTCATTTCTCATAGCAACAGAAAATTGAGTACATACTCTTTGCTATGGATATACCAAAAAAAGCGCATGAAAGTCTTTAGTATTAGAGTGATAATATTCAGAATAAATATACCACCTCCATCAGTGGAGAGAGCAAATGAAGAGAAATTTTTTGTTGTTTATTTTAATTGATGTATTAGAATTTTCTTATGAGAATGGGTTGTAAAATTAACAATGATACTATAAAATATAATAACATAATTTACTGTCTATTTTGGCAGTCCAAAATTAAATGATTTGTTGTTGCATGTGCTTTTGATGTATGACTATATTAAAATTCACACAGCCTTTTATTTTGCCCACTATGGTGTGAAAAATTATCAAGTATGCTTTCTATATGAATGCTGTTATTTAAAAATTTATGGAGGAAGGTCATTGGTTAATAAAGAAACTGCTTTGGCCTATGTGATAGGCCAGCCCTTAGGTAGGTGGAGTAGACAGAACAGAATGCTGGGAGAAAGAAGCCGAGTCAGGCAGTTGCCATGATTCTCCCACCCTATACAGACGCAGGTTAAGATCTTCCCTGGTAAGCCACCTCATGGTGCTACACAATTATTAGAAATGGGTTAAAGCAAGATGAAAGAATTAGCCAATAAGAGGCTGGAACTAATGGGCCAGGCGGTGTTCAAAAGAATACAGTTTCCATGTAATTATTTTGGGTGTAAAGCTAGCCATGCAGGAGCCAGGGCGGCCAGAATGCTGCCCACTGCAGCTTCTTACTACAGAGTGGCACTCCAACATGATGGACTAAATCCACTTAAAAACCTGAGAAGGCTTAAAAATAAGGGAGAGAGAGTTTAACATAGATTTTTGCTATTTGTTGGTGATGTGCCATAGAGAGATTTCCTGATTCAGCAACAGCAGCAAAAAAAAAAAAGCTGTGTCATTTTAAAGCGCGGCTTCCTGGGTCTGTGCCACCAGTGCAAACTCTGGCTTTAAAGCATTTCAATGGTTTTTATGGGACTGGATGTTACTGTTCCCGCTTGAGATCGGAAGGAGAGTGCTCTGAGACCGTGCTGATGGCTCAGTGCTCCCTGCTTGCACCTGGGCAGACGACAGAATCAGGCATAGGCAGGCAGAAGAGCATGGCAGATTCCTCCCATGTTCCCATATATTGTTTATAAATGTTCTTTTACATTTAAAGATATATATGATATAAATATGAATAATTTACATTGGTATGGATTTTAAAGTCAATTTGTTATATGTATATGCATACTTCTAATCTTAATTAAAATATTGTGATTCTGTAGTTCATTTTTAAAATGTAAACATATAATTAGGAAATATAGATTGTTGATGGATAATCATAAATAATAGTCAAGCTTGTAGTCATGTTAGATTTTCTAGATATATATTTCAATTAGATAAGCATCTTCATATCTTTCAAAGACTGCAGAATATGGCATTTAAAGTATTTTAATAAATTAGGGCTTTTCATGACAATGAGACACGTCTGCTCCTGACAGCACCAATCTACATAAAAAGGAAGATGGGCATCGAAGAAGCTCCTTATGGAGTTTGATAGCCATTTGGGCAAGAAACTGCTCTTTCCTGGACTGTCGCATAAACTGGACACAGAGAACCCGCAGAGAGAGGACTGCTGAACTTGCCTAAAGGTGAGATGGTCTTTCGGGGTTCCTGATTCATGAAAGAGTCTATGAGACATTCTGCAGGACACAGCAGAAAGTGACTGAACTGTCTTTGACATTTCCTGCTCATGGAAAAGTCTGCTGGATACTATGGGCCCGAATGCCGAAGATGGATGCCGCAATGGTACAGAGGAACCTTGGTTGACTGTCTAGGCAGCAAGATGTCTCTGTCATTTCTAGAATTTTGGATTTCTTGTATGCTTAGGTAATATTATATCCTTCTGGAGTCTTTGATGGAGTTGAAGAATGGATAGATAGTTGTAGTTTTCCTTAGTTATGATAAAAGATAAAATAGATATAAATATTGTAACTGTAATTCTTACTTGATAACTGTTTTTTAATGTAATTTTGCTATGTTAAAGTTAAAGCCTTCCTTCTTTGATTAAACAGAAAAAGGGGAAATGATGGAGGAAGGTCATTGGCTAATAAGGAAACTGCTTTGGCCCATTTGATATTCCAGCCCTTAGGTAGGTGGAGTAGACAGAACAGAATGCTGGGAGAAAGAAGCTGAGTCAGGCAGTCGCTCTGATTTTGCCACCCGATACAGATGCAGGTTAAGATCTTCCCTGGTAAGCCACCTCATGGAGCTACACACATTATTAGAAATGGGTTAAAGCAAGATGAAATAATTAGCCAATAAGAGGCTGGAACTAATGGGCCAGGCAGTGTTCAAATGAATACAGTTTTTGTGTAATTATTCCTGGTAAAGGTAGCCGGGTGGCGGGACGCAGCCAGCTGCTGCTCCTCACTACAATTTCTGCACCAAAAAGAAGAGATAAGAATGTCAAATTTCCTATGGAACTTATCGGTCCCCACTTCAAAACAGGTGGTCACATTGGAATAACTATGGCTAAAAGCAAAATTAGGGGAGCAGAGAACCAAAAATAATGTTTCCTCATAATTTATGAATATACTTATGCAAAAATTGAAAGTTACCAACACTTAACCCAAATTTAATGGAAGGTTTAGGTCAGCTTTTTAATACTGATTTTGTGATAACTCCGTGTCTTAAGGCACATTATGAAATTCTATCCTTCCAGTTTCTGGCTATTACAAAGAAAAATGCTGCTATGAACATTGGTGGGCAAGTGTCCTTGTGGTATGATTGCACTTCCTTTGGGTTTATGTCCAAGAGTCATATTGCCATTTCTTGAGTTAGATTGAATCCCAGGTTTATGAGAAACCACTAAACCAATTTCTAAAGTGGTTGTACACGTTTGTGCTCCCACCAGCAGTGGAGGAATGTTTTCCTTACTCCACATCCTCTCCAATAAAAGCTGTCATCAGTGTATTTAATCTTTACCATTCTGGCAGGTGTAAGATGGTATCTCAGAGGTGTTTGGATTTAAATTTTCCTCATGACTAAGGATGTTGAACAGTTCCTCAAGTGTCTTTGACCACTTGAGATTCTTCTGTTGAGAATTCTCTGTTTAGATCTGTATCCTATTTTTAATTGGATTATTTGGTAGTTTGATATTTTGCTTCTTAATGTATTTTAGAGATCAGCCTCTGTCAGATGTGTTGTTGAGAGGCTCTTTTCTTACTCTGTAAGCTGCTGTTTTGTCTGTGTGGCCTTCAATCAAATAATGGATTAAAAAACATGGTGCATTTATTCACTGGAGTACTACTCAGCTGCAAAAAAAGGATGACTCCATGAAATTTACAGGTGAATGGCTGGAACTTAAAAAAATCTTTCTTGTGAAGTGACCCAGACTCAGAAAGACAAACATTATATGTACTCACTTATAGATGATTATTAGGAGTAAAGTATAGTATAACCAACCTACATTCCACAGTCTCAGAGAAGTTAGATAACAAGGAGGACTCTAAGAAGGTGCATGGATTTCCCTGGGAACGGGAAGTAGAAAAGATCTCCTGAGTATACTGGGGACATGGGCTGGGGAATGGAGGGATGGGAACTACAGGGAGTGGATTGCGCAGGCTGGGTGTGGGTGGAGGTTGCTGGCAAAATGGAGGGGAAGAGTAACAGAAGAAACATCTTCAAGGGGATCATTTCAAAGTTAAGGAGAAATCTGGTACCAGGGAATACCCCAGGAACCCACAAGGATGACACCAACTAAGACTCCTAGCAATGGTGGAGAGGGTGCCACAACTGACCATCTACTGTAAGCAGGCTGATGTTTTCCCTAATTGTCACACACTAAAGACTAAGGCTTCATATTAGAATATTAAATAATCTTTAAAAGACTGTGCAACAAGTGAGGACAATGATCACAAAATGTAAAAAAAATGTATAAGTATCTTGATCAGAGGTAGAAATGTATATTATAATATGATAAATGTATCTGAAAATTCCATCAATATATAAAATGTCATAAGCAGAGGTAGAAGCATGAAAGCATACAATATGACAAAATATTTTTACCTAGGTATACAAATATTATAGATGAAAATGGAAACATATTCAATACAATTGAAGTGTGTATCAATATATAAGAATATATTCCAATGTAAATTGCATATAAATAATAGCTCACAAGTATTCACTCCATTACTCACTATTATTAGTGTAAGCTCACACAAATCTATTATCCCATCCAATTTCCTTTATTAAAAAGAAATCCCCGAGTTTAACTAATTTCCCCCCCCCAACCTTATAACAATTATAATCAAACCCTAAATGATGTCCCTAACTCTGAGGACAAACATTTTTGGGAGAAGGGACATCGTCTTCTAAAATTACTTCCAGCTGTCATGGGGACAATATTCCTTCTATGGGATCCTATGAAAGTAAAATGATGGTTAAGTTCCAAGATTATTGTCTGGTATAATTGCAAATAGTTTCTGAGCATTTAGTACAGTTTTTCTGAGCTTCCTATTTGGAGTTCTGGCATCATGATGTCATATCAACCAGGTGGAGTTTTTTTTTTGTGGGGCCCCAACTTCTTCCTGGAAACTTCAAAGATTACTGCAGAAAAATGTATTGTTCATTGTTGAAAACGTCAACATTATTTATATAGACATATTCAGACATATATATTCAATAAAAGTTATAATAGAGACAAAAATAGATATGAAGAAAAGTAATTTTTTTCTAAATTCTTTCTTCTTTCTGTCCAATACAAGATGGCTCTTGACATGAGACAGAAACTCTGAACTTTTCTTTTAACAACATGCTTGGATGTAGAGAAGGACAAAGTCACTGTACAACTCCAAAGCCAGCTCTAGATATTCATACACACACACATACACACACACACACACACACACACACACACACACACACACACACAGGTCATGTTCCTTTTTCTTGATGATCCTTATTGGATAGTTATTTTCCTTCTGTCAGCATTCAAACATCCAAGGTCCCTTGAATATTTAAAGATAAGTATTTTCCTGCAAAGGCAAGAGCAGAACCCTGCCCCAACCCTTATGAGATTTCTTTACCATGTGTATAGTTGTCAGCACTGTAGATGAGCTGTCATTTCTCTTTTTCTAGAGGTTTCTCCTTTTCAAACTGAATCTTTATTCATTTTGATGGTATCAATTGTTTTTCTTCTTCTATGTAAACAAGAGCAAAACCCCGTCCTCAATGTAGTATATCTCTGGCTTCCATTGTGAGGTCAACACATCATTGAAATACACCTTGAAAAGTCATCAGAAGACTTTTCTATTATTGAATGTCTCTCTGCTGCTGTTGTCCCTTTCTCATTAGCATTAATAAAATTCAAGGTTAATAAAACATTATATAATCTAATTCTGGGGGTATATTTCACTCCTTTCTGTTTGTTTAACATATCCTTTATAGTTTGAATTGATCTTTCTATACATGTCTGATCTGTAGGAACATGTGGTATACCTGTAATATGGTTAATATTATAATAAACAAAAACTGTTTCTTTTTTAAGACATATGCTGGAACATTATCTGTCTTTATTTGTGCAGGTATAACCATGATGGATATTACTCCTAATAAATGCATGAATCAGCCTTTTCTGAGCTTAAAGCAGTTGTCCACTGAAAACCTGAATAAGTAGCAATGGTGTGGTGTACATATTTTAATTTTCCAAAATTCTGCAAAATAGAACACATCCATCTTTAAGATTTCAGATGTAATGATTGTTCTGTCTCTTTAAGAGACAAACCATGTCCACTCCCTTCCCTATCTGCTGAGGCAGGCTGATCTTCAGCTTCCAGCCTGAGCTCTCTCTCTTTTTCCATTATCCTCTCTGCAGCAGTAGGCATCAAAAATGCTGTAGTTCCCCCAAACAGTGGTAGCGGGCCCCAAGGGCAGCCAGTCCTAGGCAGAGATGGCTGCTGGTTCCCAAGCAGTGGCTGGTCCCAGGCAGGGAGACACATGGCAGGTGGGCAAAAGACAGAGACATGGATAGGCACTTTTATAATTGTTTAAAAAGCAAGATCCCTGGCGGCATTTGGCAGCAGAAATGTTGTAGGTCCCAAATGGTGGTAGTGGGCCATGTGTTGGCAGACAGTGGGCCCTGGGAGCAACCAGTCTCAGGTGGAGATGGCTGCTGGTCCCCTAGCAGAGGCTGGTCCCAGGCAAGGAGACACATGGCGGGTGGGCAGCAGACAGAGACATGGATAGACACAACATGCAGAGTAAGGTTGAATATTTATTCAGTGGGGGTATGGAGGGAGAAGGGTAAAAGGGGCCAGAGAGAGAGAGAGAGAGAGAGAGAGAGAGAGAGAGAGAGGAGAAAGAGACAGAGAAGGGGGAAGCAGAGAAGTGGGGAGAGAGGAAGAAGCAAAGCTGCCTCTTTGAGAGGAAGATGGAAAAGAGAGCAATCTTAGTCCAGAAGCTGAAGATCAGCCTGCCTCAGTGGATGGGGGAGGTAGTAGGCGTGGCTTGTCTCTTAAAGAGACAGAGCATTTATTACATTCCCATCTCTTTTTCATAATAAAAAAGTGGCGGTTAGGCACCACAGGTCAAAGGAATTGGGGCGGCTGATTCCCAAGACTGCATCCTGCTTATTTGTGGGTGTTGTCTTTGTTGGGAACCTGAGAAAGCTTGGTGATAGCCACATCCTGGCATAGCTGGTTGCTTTGCTCCTGTCTGGTGTTTGTGGCATGGAAATATCTGGTGTCTCTTATACCTGATTAAGGTATTGGCAAAACAGAGGACAAAGTTAAATTAAGGAAAAAAAATTAGGACCAGGGAATTGAGGAGGATATATCTGACCTGTTTATGGTGAATTCTTTAATTCAGGTCTCTGGAACTCACAAGAATTATTTGGGTTTGTGAAAACAGAAGTTTTAGACACATACATTGTGTAATGACTATGACATATTTTGGTACAATGAAAAGTATTTTGAAGACTATGGAGGCAGCATGTGAGAGAAATTGTATTTGTCCTCACACCTTTATAACTTGCAGGTCTTGTATTTGTATTTTACTGAAATTTGTTTTTTGTCCTTTTAAACTGACAAAACCTCTCAGCTGTCAAACTGCATCAGAGATCTTTGAGAAGGACAAAATTTTACTTGAGTTACTGATTAAAAAATGACAGAGAACTTACTTGGTGACACCCAGAGTACTCTTCAGTGTCCTCCATGGTCATTGATGGTCACATTTGCCTTTTGCTGTTTAGTTCAGGGCCTGCCAGGTTCAAGAAGATCCTGTGGTCTAAGAAATCTGTAGGAAGACAAGCCTACCTTGACCTGAGCAGCTAGGCTGTCAATTCCAGCGATTCTGTCCACTTCTGGAGAGCTGTAGTTTAGATGAAAGACAGTTTTGCCCAATGGTCAGTACTTGGCAGTTGAAGCAAATTGCAGATGGACATTGTTGTGTGCCCATTTTTCTTTTGTCTTTTTTGGAGGAAGTGGAGTGCTGCTAGGAGCCAACCTGTCTCTTTTTTGTTATGAAAAATTATTAATAATTATTTAAATTTCATATTTTCTAGATCTCTGAGCAACTGATAGCCATTTATCCGATATAACTACAGTACAGAATCTTCCTGGAGATCTGAGTCTGAGCTTGACTGTACTGGCTCTTAACAGGTAAGATTTATACTCGTAAAAGACAGAAAGAAGCTTGTTTTGGGGCATAGCGCCTCCCTGCCCAGCCTGCTAGGGCGCTGGGACCGAATCTGAACCGGGAGGACATAGGGGTGGCCGGTAGCTCCTTTGTTCCCATAGCCTGCCCGCAGCGAGCGGGGTGGGCCCTTTGTTCGCAAGCTAACCAAGCAGCGCAGAGTTTCGATCCGGGCACCGAGTGAAACATCATTGTGGTGAGTGAGTGCTGCGGCAGCTGGGATCATACCTCAGCCAGCCAACACTTCCTGGCCATCCTACAGGGGCTATACTGCCCAAACCCCCTCTCTCTTCCTATCCCACTCAGCTTACACCCAGATCCCCACACCCCCTGTCTCCCTCCCTCCTTTGGGGCATAGCGCCTCCCTGCCCAGCCTGCTAGGGCGCTGGGACCGAATCTGAACCGGGAGGACATAGGGGTGGCCGGTAGCTCCTTTGTTCCCATAGCCTGCCCGCAGCGAGCAGGGTGGGCCCTGAGTTCGCGAGCTAACCAAGCAGTGTGGAGTTTCGTTCTGGGCACCGAGTGAAACATCATTGTGGAGAAACATCTCTGGTGAGTGACATCACTAAGAAGGTACATCAGTGGGCAAGAAGACCTGATCCTATAAAAGAAGATCCAAAGGAGAGTATTGGGAGGAAGAGATGGGCAGACGCCAATGCAGGAATTCTCCCAACAATCTGAAAAACAACACGAAACCACCAGAAGCCAGCAACCCCACAACAGGAGGACATGAACACCTTAATCAAGAAGAAGTAGAAAAAACTGACTTCATGAAAGTGATTGACACCCTTAAACAGCATATAAAAAACGACCTTATAGAAATGGATGAGAAGTATAATAGAAAGTTCGAGGAATTGAGTAAATCAGTGAATGATACCCTAGGAAACCAAGGAAAAACAACCAAGCAGATAAAGGAAACAGTTCATGACTTGAAAACTGAAATGGAAGCAAAGAAGAAAACACAAACAGAGGGCCGACTGGAGATGGAAAATCTAGGTAAACGAATAGAGACTACAGAATCAAGTATAACCAGCAGAATACAAGAGATAGAAGAAAGAATCTCAGATTCTGAGGATAACATAGAGAAAATAAACACTCTGATCAAAGAAAACATCCAGTCCAACAAACTCTCATCACAAAACATTCAGGAAATATGGGACACAATAAAAAGACCAAACCTAAGAATAATTGGAGTAGAAGAAGGAGAAGAAGTGCAGCTCAACGGTACAGAAAATATACTTAATAAAATTATAGAAGAAAACTTTCCCAACCTGAAGACAGATGTACCTATGAAGGTTCAAGAAGCATACAGAACACCAAATAGGCTGGATCAAAAGAAAACTTCCCCTCGCCATATAATAATCAAAACACAAAATATACAGAATAAAGAAAGAATATTAAGAGAAGCAAAGGAAAAAGGCCAAGTTACTTATAAAGGTAAACCTATCAGACTTACACGTGACTTCTCTATGGAAACCATGAAAGCCAGAAGGTCCTGGATAGATGTTCTCCAAAAACTAAGAGACCACGGATGCAAGCCCAGACTACTATATCCAGCCAAACTTTCATTCACTATAAATGGAGAAAACAAAATTTTCCAGGATAAAAACAAATTTAAACAATACGTAGCCACAAATCCAGCCTTACAGAAAATAATAGAAGGAAAATCACTAACCAAGGAATCCAACAATGACCACAATAACTCAGATATCTAGAGACTCTTCACCAGCGCAAATCAAAGAAGGAAAACACACAAACCCTACTACTTAAAAAGTGACCGGAGTTAACAACCACTGGTCATTAATATCACTTAATATCAATGGGCTCAACTCAGCTATAAAAAGGCACAGGCTAAGAGATTGGATAAGAAAACAGGATCCAACATTCTGCTGTCTACAAGAAACACACCTCAACCACAATGACAGGAACCTACTCAGAGTAAAGGGCTGGGAAAAGTCTTATCAAGCAAATGGACCTAAGAAACAAGCAGGTGTGGCCATACTAATTTCTAACAAAGTTCACTTCAAACTTAAATCAATCAGAAGAGATGGAGAGGGACATTTTATACTCATAACAGGAACAATTCATCAGGAAGAAGTCTCAATCCTGAATATCTAGGCCCCTAATATAAAAGCAACCACGTACGTAAAAGAAACATTACTAAAACTCAAGGCAACCATCAAACCGCACACACTAATAGTAGGAGACTTCAACACTCCTCTCTCACCAATGGACAGGTATATCAGACAGAAACCTAACAGAGAAATTAGAGAATTAATGGAGGTAATGAAGCAAATGGACTTAATAGACATCTATAGATTATTCCACCCGAAGAGGAAAGAATATACCTTCTTCTCTGCAGCTCATGGAACCTTCTCGAAAATTGACAACATACTTGGTAACACAGCGAACTTACACAGTTACAAAAAAAATATTAGTAACCACCTGTGTCTTATCAGATCACCATGGATTAAAGTTAGAATTCAACAACAATGATACCCCCAGAAAGCCTACAAACTCATGGAAACTGAACAGTCACCTACTGAACCATACCTGGATTAAGGAAGAAATAAAGAAAGAAATTAAAGTCTTCCTTGAATTCAATGAAAATAAAGAAACAACATACTCGAACTTATGGGACACTATGAAAGCAGTCCTGAGAGGAAAGTTCATAGAACTAAGTGCCCACCTAAAGAAAACAGAGGAAGCACATATTGGAGACTTAACAGATCACTTGAAAGCTCTAGAAAAAAAAGAAGCAGACTCACATAGGAGGAGTAAAAGACTGGAAATAATCAAATTGAGGGCTGAAATCAACAAAATAGAAACACAGAAAACAATCCAAAGAATCAATGAAACAAAAAGCTGGTTCCTGGAGAAAATCAACAAGATAGATAAACCCCTATCCAAACTAATCAAACGAAAGAGAGAGAACACGCAAATTAATAAGATCAGAAATGAAAAGGGGGACATAACCACAGACACAGAGGAAAATGAGAGAGTCATTAGATCTTACTACAAAAGCCTATATGCCACAAAACTGGAAAATGTAAAAGAAATGGACGCTTTTTTAGATAAATACCATTTACCAAAACTAAACCAGCACCAGGTGAACAATCTAAACAGACCTGTAAGTCGCGAAGAATTAGAAGCTGTTATAAAAACCTCCCTACCAAAAAAAGCCCAGGACCAGATGGTTTCAATGCAGAATTCTACCAGAACTTCCAAGAAGACCTAATACCTATACTCCTTAATGTATTCCACAATATAGAATCAGAAGGGTCATTACCAAATTCCTTTTATGAAGCCACGATTACTCTGATACCAAAACCACTCAAAGACTCAACCAGGAAAGAGAACTACAGGCCAATCTCACTCATGAATATCAACGCAAAAATCCTCAACAAAATACTGGCAAATCGAATCCAAGAACACATCCGAAAAATTATCCACTATGATCAAGTAGGCTTCATTCCTCAGATGCAGGGCTGGTTCAACATAGGAAAATCTATCAATGTAATCCAGCATATAAATAAACTGAAAGAAAAAAAAACATATGATCATTTCATTAGATGCTGAAAAAGCATTTGACAAAATTCAACATCCATTTATGTTAAAAGTCTTGGAGAGATTAGGGATACAAGGGTCATACCTAAATATAATAAAAGCTATATACAGCAAGCCGACAGCTAACATCAAATTAAACGGAGAGAAACTCAAAGCCATCCCGCTTAACTCAGGAACACGGCAAGGCTGTCCACTCTCACCATACCTCTTCAATATAGTGCTTGAAGTTCTAGCAATATCAATAAGACAACATAATGGGATCAAGGGGATTCGAATTGGAAAGGAAGAAGTTAAACTTTTGTTATTCGCAGATAATATGATAGTGTACATAAGTGACCCCCAAAACTCCACCAAAGAACTTATACAGCTGATAAACAGCTTTAGTAATGTGGCAGGATACAAGATGAACTCCAAAAAATCAGTCGCCCTCTTATACACAAAGTATATGGAAGCAGAAAGGGAAATCAGAGAAGCGTCACCATTCACGATAGCCACAAACAGCATAAAATATCTTGGGGTAAATCGAACCAAGGAAGTGAAAGGTCTATTTGACAAGAACTTTAAGGCATTGAAGAAAGAAATTGAAGAGGATACCAAAAAATGGAAGGACCTCCCTTGCTCTTGGATTGGGAGGATCAACATAGTAAAAATGGCAATTCTACATAAGGCAATTTATAGATTCAATGCAATCCCTATCAAGATCCCATCAAAATTCTTCACAGATCTGGAGAAGACAATAATCAACTTTATATGGAAAAACAAAAAAACCCAGGATAGCCAAAACAATCCTATACAATAAAGGATCTTCTGGAGGCATTACCATCCCTGACTTCAAACTCTATTACAGAGCTACAGTAATGAAAACAGTGTGGTACTGGCATAAAAACAGAGAAGTCGACCAATGGAATCGTATAGAAGACCCGGATTTTATCCCACAAACCTATGAAGACCTCATTTTCGATAAAGGAGCTAAAAGTATGCAATGGAAGAAAGAAAGCATCTTCAACAAATGGTGCTGGCACAACTGGATGTCAACCTGTAGAAGAATGAAAATAGACCCATATCTCTCACCGTGCACAAAACTCAAGTCCAAATGGATCAAAGACCTCAATATCAGCCCGAACACAATGAACCTGATAGAAGAGAAATTGGGAAATACCCTTCAACAGATGGGCACAGGAGATCGCTTCCTATGTATAACCCCAGAAGCACAGACATTAAGGGCAACATTGAATAAATGGGACCTCCTGAAACTGAGAAGCTTCTGTAAAGCAAAGGACACTGTCACTAAGACACAAAGGCAACCTACTGACTGGGAGAAGATCTTCACCAACCCCGCAACAGACAAAGGTCTGATCTCCAAAATATATAGAGAACTCAAGAAACTAGACTTGAAATTGCTAATTAACCCAATTAAAAAATGGGGCACTGAACTGAACAGAGAATTCTCAACAGAAGAAGTTCAAATGGCCAAAAGACACTTAAGGTCGTGCTCAACTTCCTTAGCAATTAGGGAAATGCAAATCAAAACAACTTTGAGATATCATCTTACACCTGACAGAATGGCTAAACTCAAAAACACCAAGGATAACCTTTGCTGGAGAGGCTGTGGAAGAACGGGTACCCTTATCCATTGCTGGTGAGAATGCAATCTTGTACAACCACTGTGGAAGTCAGTGTTTCGGTTTCTTAGGAAATTCGGGATCAACCTACCCCTGGACCCAGCAATACCCCTCTTGAGAATATACCCAAGAGATGCTCTATCAAATGACAAGAGCATTTGTTCAACTATGTTCATAGCAGTATTATTTGTAATAGCCAGAACCTGGAAACAACCTAGATGCCCTTCAATGGAAGAATGGATGAAGAAAGTATGGAATATATACACGCTAGAGTACTACGCTGCGGTAAAAAACAATGACTTCTCGAATTTTGCATGCAATTGGATGGAAATAGAAAACACTATCCTGAGTGAGGTTTCCCAGACCCAAAAAGATGAATATGGGATGTACTCACTCATAATTGGTTTCTAGCCATAAATAAGGACCAAGGAGTCTACAATAGGTGAACCTAAAGAAGCTAAGGAAGAAGGTGAACCGAAGGAAAAACATATAGTTGTCCTCTTCGCTAAGGGAAGTAGACCAAATTTCCGGGGAGAAAATGGGATCTTGGGGTAGTGGGTGGGATGGGGGTAAGGGGAGATGGGGAGAGAAAAGGGAGAAGGGAAGGAGGGGGGACCTGGGAAACGGGAGAATTGGGATAAAGGAAAGGTGGATAGGGGAGCACGGAACCACAATTCTTAGTTAAGGGAGCCACTTTAGGGTGTGCAAGCGACTTGACCCTAGAGGGGCTCCCTAGTGCCCAAGATGAGGTTCCCAGTTAGTTCCTTGGGCAGCTGAGTATTGGGAACCTGAAATGACCCTATCCTAGAGCAATACTGACGAATATCTTGCGTATCATCATAGAATCTTCATCTTTTGATGGATAGAGATCGAGACAGTGACCCACACGGGAGCACTGGACTGAGCTCCCAAGGTCCCAAGGAGGAGCAGAAGGAGGGAGAACATGAGCAAAGAATTCAGGACCACGAGGCGTGCATCCACCCACTGAGACAGAGGAGCTGATCTATGGGGAGCTCACCAAGGCCAGCTGGACTGTGACCGAAAAAGCATGGGATAAAACCGGACAATCTGAACATGGTGAACAATGAGGGCTGATGAGACACCAAGGACAATGGCAGGGGGTTTTGATCCTACTTAATCTGCTGGCTTTGTGGGAGCCTAGCCAGTTTGGATGTTCACCTTCCTAGATATGGACGGAGAGGACGTTGGACTTAACACAGGGCAGGGAACCCGGACTGCTCTGTGGACTGGAGAGGTAGGGGGAGAGCAGTGGGGGGAGGGGAAGAAGGGTGGGAGGAGGGGGAGAAGGGTGGGAGGAGGGGGAGAAGGGTGGGAGGAGGGGAAGTGAAATGGGAGGCTGGGAGGAGGTGGAAACTTGTTTTTTGTTTATGTTTTTTTTCTTCTTTTCGCAATAAAAATAACAACAAAAAAAAGACAGAAAGAAGAAAAAAGGCTTGTAATAGAAGTTTAATGGCAGAACTGACAATAGTAGAAAACAGCTCAATATATTTTAAATGATTGTTGGATTAAATGGAAAGTATTTTTTAAGAGACTTAAAAGTACATACCAATTTAAAACATGAGACTTATTGCTTTTGTAGTCTGAAATGAGATGCAATGAACAATTATAACATTAAGCATAGCTGCAATTAAGTTACATGTATAAATACACACACACACACACACACACACACACACACACACAGAGTGAACAGGAATTGGGCAAAGTGGATGCTCCTGCTGGGCCCTACTAAAGGCATGCCACTGCACAAAACACATGCAACAGAGTCAACAAGAGGAATATAGTAAAAATTAACATAAGTAAACCGGGGGACAAGACAGGGCATGTTTCAGTAAAGATGGGAGAACTTGGTCACCTGACCAGGCTCTCAGCCAAGATGGTGGCAAAGTCACCTGACCCCAGTCAAAATGGCAGCATCCACATGTTGTATGGAAAAGCCACTCAGTTAAAATGGTGGTGAAGTTACCTGACCTCAATTAAGATGGTGGTGAGGTCACATTACTTTAGTAAAAATGGCAGCAGTCACATGCTGCATGAAATAAACACTCAGTTAAGATGGCAGTGAAGTCACCTGACTTCAGTTAACACAGTGGTAAGGTCACATGACCTCAGTCAAAATGGCAACAGTCACATGTTGTATAAAAAAAGCTACAATTTTTTAGCAGGAGGGGTTTTAAGCTCAATAAGAGATGGCAAAGCCACAATTTTTGAGCTACAGGGATTTTAAGCTTAATAATAAGAGACATAGAGGCATGATCCACCCTGTCACTGTTGCCATGCCACAAGTTGCAATGGGGAGCAAAAGGCTGGAACTGAAAAAGCCATACCATGCCACAAGCCATGGCAGGGAGGAAAAAAGGCTGGAATTGAAAAAAGCCACTTTATGGATCTGACCAATATTGTTGACAGTAGTAACTTATGGTAGGGTCCATTTGCTTGTGTGCTGATAAAAGTTAGAAAGCTCCCACTGACATTAGTCAGAAAACTTCCATAAAAGTAAAGCTGGTGGGACACCAGCAGAGTGAGTGTAAGAGTTAAGGCCTAGGGTTTTGAGGTCTCTAAAAATCTTCCACCTTATGGGGGGACAGACCTGGATGGCTTGCTACCACAGCTGAAATTGTGAGTACCCATGAAACAGCAACATCACAAGGCCTATAACGGGGACGTCTCCCCCTATAGGTGGGGTGCAAATTCACATGAACACCACAGGACCTTTGAGCTGGGTGTCCCCTGACCCTGGCTGGGGTGCTATGGCCTGGCTGGATCTGCTTAGATTGACCCAGAAGTCAGAGAGACCAGAAGCCGCTCTGAGCAGCCTTTTACAGTAAGGAAAAAAAGAAAAGAAATGGAAAATAAGAGAGAAAGAAGGATCTGAGAGACCTTGGGCCCTCAGTCATGGGTGGATTGGCCCCAGGCCATTCCAAACACCATTTAAGCTGAGAGAAGCAAGAGTGGCAGAATGGGGGAAACTCACCAATCGAAGCCAGTGGTATGAATAGAAATCAAATTGTAGAAATTTTGCTCATGTATATGGAACACATGGTTGTTGAAAAAAAAATACCTGGTTTAGGATCCCGACCCTGGGAAAAGAGTTTTGGGGCAGGAGATCCTATCCGAGTCACAGCACCAAATGTATTGAAAAATTAAAAATTTCGTAGGATCCCAGGAGGCATTAGGTAGAAGAAATGCTAAAGGTCCCCAAGCAGTGGTAACGGGCCATGTGGTGGCAGGCAGTAGGCCCTGAGAGCAGCCAGTCCCAGGCAGAGATGGCTGTCAGTCCCTGAGTGGTGGCTGGTCCCAGGCAGGGAGACAGGTAGGCAAGAGACAGAGACATGGATAGGCACAACATGTAGAGTGAGGTTGAATATTTATTCAGGGGGTTATGGAGGAGGAAGGGAGAAGGAGAAAAAAGCAGAGAGAGAGGAGAGGGAGAGAGAGGAGAAAGAGGAGAGAAAGACAGAAGTGAGGGAAGGGGAGAAGTGGGGAGAGAGGCTGCTTCTCCAAGAGGAAGATGGAAAAAGAGAGAGAGCTCAGGCCAGAAGCTGAAGATCAGCCTGCCTCAGTGGATGGGGGAGGGAGTGGGCATGGCTTGTCCCTTAAAGAGACAACAATCATATTCATAGCACCTATAAGAGCATGCACAAGAACTGCACAGGCTCATGGCAGAGAAAAGTCCAAGCGTGGAGGAGGGGCAGTGTACATAAAATGCCACCACTAACTGAGGAGTGATTGGCATCTGATTTCTGCTGGGAAAGAAAATGTCAGCTTTCTCCAGTGATGTGACACCTCATATATCAACCAAACTCTGGGACAGATCCTGTGTGCAAATTGAGTTGGTCAACACAAGCTAGTATCCATGGGTTTTAAAACTTAGAGAGGGAGAGAAAAAGTAAGAACACAATGTAACATGAAGGGGGGCCAGGCCTGTTTGTTGTTGTTTTTTGCCCTGCCTGGTACCCCACAACTGTTTAACCCCAAAGAAAATCACACATAGGTCTCCATAAATTATAAGCTGATTGGCCCATTAGCTCTAGCCTCTCACCGACTAACTCTCACATCTTGATTAGCCCATTTTTTTGATCTATGTTAGCCATGTGACTCAGTACCTTTTTTAGTGAGGCAGATCGCATTCTGCTGCTTCGGTGGTCTGTGCAGGAGTGAAAGGAATCAACTTCCTCCTTTTCAGAATTCTTCTGTTTTTATTACATCATTTTTACTTTCTGTCTGGTTTTCCTATTTATACTTTTTGCCTGGCCAAAGTTGAGTTGTTAGGGCGGTAGAAAGGGAGGGTAGTTTAAATTTGCTCAATATATGTTGTCTGAAACTCTCAAAGAATTAATACAAACATATATGAAGAAGGTACCTCAATCATATCTTTCATTTTAAGTGGAACAGTGATTTTTACAGAGGTATTCCATTTTATTCATACCCCACCACTGGAATTCACACATGTATTCAAAATTATACCTGCAGCACATATTTTTGTATATTATTCCTTTAAGTCACCTAACACATGATATCTTTAATACAAAATGATTGATTAAGGATTTTCCCTTTCAGCATAACCATTAAATCAGCATCTTATCCAATGATCTGATGCAGAATGTAACAAGGACTTGTTAAAGCTGTGTTCCCTTTGAGTACAAGACTTTTTTCTTCACCCTCTTAGTCACCTTATTTGACTGAAATCAAAGCTCTTAATGCATCAGTCTTGTTAAATCTCTTGCCAGTATGTAGGAAATTGAAGTAATAAACCACAACTTGTTTGTAGTGGTGTTAACATTATTAAGTACTCAGCAAGCTGACAAGAGCCCCATTTTTCAATAAAACTGCAATAGTAGCTTCATGCATATTTAGCTCTTTGGCATTTTTCTTATTTTTCCCCCTGATGACTGGTTTGAAAATTGCACTCAAATTCACTCCACTCCACTTCACTTTTCACATAATCAAAGTTATGACATATTGGCTTAGTAAATTGCTATTGTCTTCTTATTACTATTTTTTAAACACCATTCAACTGCCTGTTCTCTGTAAGGACATACATAGCAATTTTTTCCTCTGTATGCTAGTTAATGGAACTGGACCTTGAAATTGTACTACTGAATTCTAAAGGATAGTGTTTTAAGGCTAGATATTTTTAAATGTATGTAATTTTTAATATTAATATTATCAAGAGCTATTGTGAGTCTTCTGTATTTTCATTTGATTGAATAATTTGGTTCATACACCGGTTTGAATGGCTCCTCCAGAATTCAGATTTTGGAAACTTATTCCTGTTATAATAATGTTGAGATATGGGCTTTAATGAGAGGTGTTTAGGTCATAGAGGTGGAGAAGTTATGGATTAATACTGATGTAAAAAGTGCTCATATAAATGGGTTTGCAGTATTATTTTTGCTCTTTCATCATCTGCTATGTGTTAGGACAGCTAAATGGTCCAGACAGAGTGACTGGTGTTTGATATTGGACATTCTACCCTACAGAATTGTGAGCTAATAAATTTCTTTGTTACCAAATCTTAGGAATTCTGTCATAATAACACAGAAAAGACAAAGACAATCCACAGGTAAAATTGTTCTATCTTGTAAGTTAAAGTGACCTTTCTGCCTGCTGTTATACCTTCTGAAAATACTATGGATTTCATGTTAGGACATTTTTGCAATGGATGGTTTGGATATGACTGGTATACTGTATTACAACAGGCAAAAATAATTTTCTATAACCTCTGTGTCTAGTGGACTGTATTAGCTAAAATTTTTAGGGCCTGTGTGCTACATTTTAAAACCCCATTTCACATTTTTTCTATATTTCCTAATAGGCTCCTTACTTTGGTCAACAGCCCTATTACGTTATTCTATTTTGATTTTCAAAAAAATCATTGTTTCTTTCATTTTAAAGAAAGAACCAACAACCTATTTAGTATGTTTTCCTTCTTTGTAATCATTGCTTCATTGTAGTTCCAGTACTCCAAATAGAGTCCATACAATCACTACTTTATTCTAAAGCAGGTGTGCTGCTTTCCCTCATTCTGGTTTTCATATTAAAAACAGCAAGTGTTTTCTTCTTAAGACACTGTTTTTATTTACCCTGGATGAGAATTGTGTTAGGTTAAGCTGACAGTGACAAAAATGAGGGGTTAAGACTCTTGTTAAGTTTGTGTTTTATAGCAGGGAAGCTAAGCACTGGAATTTATCACTTCTCAAAAATGAATACCTTCCCCCACTAACTAGCATAACAAAATATAAGAACTTTTCCTGTGGTAGTAGAACTTTTCATTATGTAGCCCCAAATTACCCCTTTGTTTTCTACTACCATGTTACAAAAATTCTGCATAATGGCATTATTCATTTAATATCTAAACATATAAATGCCCCTGGTCATTAAACCCCATTCAGAGCAGAAAATCGATGATAGTCAAAATTCATCATTAGAGTAACTTATACAACTCAATGGGTATAAGTGCTTGCCTCACAAGATGAATGACCTGATCTAAGTCCCCCAAAACCCATAGTGTAAGACAGAACTAACTCCTGAAAACTTTCCTGTGACTGCTATGCATGTGCTGTGATACATTTCCATGCTTAAATCTCTAGCATGCATCATTACCAGACTAATGCCAATGGGGTCCAAAAGACCCTCAATAACAGCCAGATGTCAGTGGTTCTGGCCTTCAGGTATATCCCAATAGTCATGTACTTTCTGCATGACTTTTTTCTAAGACCTAAGTCCATCACATCACTAGGTTGGATGTGTGAAGCTACATCATGAGCTGCAGGTACCTTTGGTTTCTAAATGCCCAGACAATGCCAATCTGAGAAAAATGGAAATATATACTGAATTCAAATGAGAAAGTATTCATCAAGAGCAAATATGATATTATTAACAGAAGGAAAAGGAATACAAGTAAATGACCTTAAAGAAATAGTGGTATATGATTCCCCTTACCCCCAATCCAAGGGATCATCATGGAAAAGGGAACAGAAATAATATAAAAGAGAGGTAATGTATGTCTGCAGGAAAACAGTTTGTGTCAGACATGACAAGGCTATTATATATATATGAACACACACCATGCTTGCACAAGACTGGTACAAGATTAGGCCAGTCAAAATCTCATCAGGCAGGAAGAAGGAACTAAGGAAGTACTACCCTGCTTGAAGAGCTACTGGTAATTAATGGCTGTTGGGGTGGGATAGTTAGTTTTCTTCAGGAATACAGCCAATGAGAGACCACCCATGCTCTAGTACACTGTTATATACTCATACACATACAGAAATCTTTTAATAGACTCAATTAGCTTAAAAAGTAAGGTGCATATTAAGTTGGAAGGGAAAAGTGATAGATGGAGTAGAAGAATTGGAGGAAAGAAAATGGGATTTGGACTTGATTAAAACACTATATTCATGAATGAAATTCTCAAAAACTAAAAATAGAAATCCAAGTGCACTAAACAAATAGAAAATCAAAATGTAATTCATTCAAACAATTTAAAAATAATCGATCTTGAAGAAGTTGTCTACAATTGGGACTATGAATTTATAAGGTACAGATTATTCATGTATAACAATAAAATTTTGAATTACCTTTTCATATTAGATATTAAGTATAATCAAAATGGGTAGTAACACTGACAGAAATAAGTGTACAATGAAGTTGACAAATATAAGGTTTAATGAGCTATAGTGTGAATTCAAGACCAACATGAGTATCTTAGTCATTTCAACTCCTATAAAGAGACACCATGACAAAGGTAATTTTAAAAAGAGTTCACTGGGGCTTCCAATTATAGGTGAGTCTATGACATGACAACAGGTAAGCAGGAAGGCATGGCATTAAATCAGTAGCTGAGGGCTTAAATTGGATCTTTAAACAAACGAGAGAGAGAGAGAGAGAGAGAGAGAGAGAGAGAGAGAGAGAGAACAAAGAAATGACATGGGCTTTTGAAAGCCCCTCCTATAACATCACATCTCCTAATCTTTCCCAAACAGTTCCACAAATTTCTGGGGACCAGTATTTCAAATATATGAACTAATGGTGTATATTCTCATTAAACTACCACACTGAGGAGCTCAGTGAAAGTTTTTCTTAAAATAAAAATTTAGAAGGTACAGAGACAAGAGGCATAGGGAAGGTTATAAGGGGGAGGAATGAAAAGCAATAGGGTTGGGGAACCAACCAAAAGAAAGTCTGTGTGATTTTTTTTAGAAATTCTGTAACTTTGTAAGATAATAAAAAGTAATGTACATAAACTATCTGACAAATATTCAAAATAACAATTTAAGAAAGTTTAGCATGAAAATATACAAAAACAGTTTACCAAAATAAGAGTTGAGCAGAATTGTGGATTTAAAATAATAAAACAACAAATTAAAATCTAGGACATAAAGATACAATTAAAGAAATAAAAATGTAGTAGAGAATATGAGCAGTAGAAGAGCTCTGGGAAAAGAGATAACCTATAACGAAATCAGGACATTGGAAATTAACAAAAAAAAAACAGAAGAAAAAGAATGAAATAAGAAAGTTATCAGGTGTTTTTCAGAAAGTCTTTTCCTAAACCTATATCTTGTAAAATTTTTTACATCTAAATATTGTAAAGTACTGCCTATACTTTCTCCTACTAGTTTCAATGTTTTAGGCTTTACATTAAGGTCTTTGATACATTTAGGGTTACTTTTTTGGCATGATAATAGATACAATTTCATTCTTATGCATGTGGATATATAGTTTTCTCACCACTGTTTGTTGAAGATGCTTTTTTTTCTCCAGTTTAATGTTCTGCCTCTTTGTAAAATCCCTTGGGTTTTCTACTTTGTTCCATTTGTCTACATGTCTACTTTTCTGCCAGTACTATATTGTCATCATTATGGCTCTGCAGTGTATCTTAACATCTAGAATAGTAATCTCTCAAGATTGATCAGGTATCTCTTGTTTTCTGGGGTTCCAAATGAATTTTAAGATAGTTTTTTTTTTCTATCTCTGTGAAAAGAAATTGAGATGGAATTTTGATTGGAATTTTATTGAATTTAGGAAAGAATTAAGACCAAAAATTGGCAAGTGGGACTTCATAAAACTAAAAATCTTCTGTAGTGTTAAAGAAACAATCAATTTAGTGACAAGGAAGCCCACACAGTAGGAAAGAATCTTTGCCAGCCATAAATCTGGCAAAAGATTAATATCCAGAATATACAAAGAACTCAAAACATAAAGAATCAAGAAGCAAATTATCCATTTAAAAATGGACCTGGGACCTAAACAGAGTTCTCAAAAGAATAAAACATGTCTAGGAAATATTCAACATCCACAGTAATCAGGGAAATACTAATCAAAACATCTTTAAGGCTTTGTCTTACCCTAGTCAGGATGGCATAGATAAACAAAACATCTCACAAAAGATGCTGGAAGAATGTGGGAAAATCATCACAGAAATCCACACATAATCAAAATACAGAGAATAATCTATAATGGGATGTTTCTTCACAAAAGATACATTTACAACACAACTCTTGTACATAAGGCTCAAGAAATATTGTGAAAAGGGTGAAGAGGTGGATTCTAAGAGCCAGAGAACCTAGAAGTCAGCTGTAGCATTTTGTCTCCTACGAATGGCAAGGAAGCTACACCCAAGATACCCCCGAAATACAGCTGCATAAGTAAGATCTGGACAAGAACAACACCAATACACATGATGATATAGAAGAAGGAAATCTTGGGGGTCCCCACCCGTAGACAAAAGACAGCAACTGATGAGAGAATGATGAGAGAAGGGGAAGTAGTCTTACATGGAATAAGATACCCGATTCAATGGCAAGAGCTTAGCCCTGAAATCATATACATACAAACAACACTATATGGACCCAGCAGTTGTATTTATATTGTATGCATATATAAATATATAAGTAACATGAGTAATCAAAGAAAAGAAAGACAATAATTTGAGAGGGAGTAAGGGGGTCATAGTAAAGGTTGGGGAGAGAGAAGGCATGGGAGGGGTTGGAGAAGAGAAAAGGAAAGAGAAAGAATGTAATTATATGTTAATTAAACTAAAGACATATTAAGAATAGAAAGTTTCCAATTTTCACTATATTGATATGGGAGTGATTTCTTATTAATAAAGAAACTGCCTAGGCCCATTTAATAGGCCAACCCTTAGGTAGGAGAAAAAGGGGAAATGATGTAGGAGTGATTTCTTATTAATAAAGAAACTGCCTAGGCCCATTTGATAGGCCAACCCTTAGGTAGGCAGAGAAAACAGAACAGAATGCTGGGAGAAAGAAGCTGAATCAGAGAGTCAGCATGATTTTCCCACTCCAGACAGACGCAGGTTAAGATCTTCCCTGGTAAGCTACCTCGTGGGCTACACAGATTATTAAAAATGGGTTAGATCAATATGTAAAAGCTAGCCAATAAGAGGTTGGAACTAATGGGCCAGGCAGTGTTTAAAAGAATACAGTTTCCGTGTAATTATTTCGGGTATAAAGCTAGCTGGGTGGCGGAAAGCAGCCTGCTGCTCATATTACAACAGAGAGAATAATGGCGACTCTCTGATTCTGCTTCTTTCTCCCACAATTCTGTTCTGTTTTCTCCGCCTACCTAAGGGGTGGCCTATCAAATGGGCCTAGGCAGTTTCTTTATTAATAAGAAATCACTCCCACATCACTGTATTATTATGTTTTTATAAGAAAACATACTATACTTTTACATTTTACATATTAGTCCCAGTTTCCACTCCCTCCCCTCCTCAAATTCCCTCTACCTATACTCTCAACCCACCCCACACCCACTCCTCAGAGAGGGTAAGGCGCATTGCTTTGGTGAAAGTCCAAGGCCCTCCCTATTATATCTAGGTTGAGTAAGGTATCCATCCAAAGAGAACAGGCTCCCAAAAAGCCAGTACAAGCAGTAGGGATAAATTCTGGTGCCACTGCCAGTGGCCCCTCAGTCTACCCCAGCCATACAACTGTCACACACATTCAGAAGGACTAGATTGGTCCTATGCTTGTTCCTTCCCAGTCTGCCTGGTGTTGGTGACCTCCCATTAGCTCAGGTAGACTGTTTCAGTTGGTGAACCCATCATATTCTTGACCATTTTGATCATATTCTCATTTTTCCCACTCTTCAATTGGACATCAGTCCAGTGCTCTGATGCAGGTCTCTACCTCTGTTTCCATCAGTTACTGGATAAAGATTCTATGGTGATATTTAAGATATTAATCAGTCTGACTACAGAACAAGGCCATTTCAGGTACCCTCTCCTCTATTGCTTAGGGTCTTCGCTGGGGTCATCCTTGTGGATTCCTGAGAATTTCTCTAGTGCCACGTATCTTGCTAGCCCCATAGTGGCTCCCTCAATCAAAAGATCTTTCCTTGCTCTCATCTCTGTCCTTCCTCCATCTCACATATCCAGTTCCCTCAAGTCCCCCCCCCCCAAATTTCCCGTCAGCTTCTCTGCCCTGCCTACTCTCCCCACCCTCATGCTCTGAATTTTGTCAGGCAATTTTTTTTTCTATTTCCCCTTTCCAGGTGGATCTCTGTATGTTTTTCTTAGGGTTCACCTCGTTATTTAGCTTAGATAGCTAGGATCATGAACCATAAGTCTAAATATACTTTGATTTACAGCTAGTATCTAGTTATGAGTGAGTATATTCCATGTTCATCTTTCTGGGTCTCTGTTACCTCACTCAGGATGGTGTTTTCTAGTTCTATTCATTTGCATGCAAATTTTAAGATTTCATTGTTTTTTACTGCTGCGTAGTACTCTAATGTGTAAATGTGCTACGTTTTCTTTATCCATTCTTCAGTTGAGGACCATTTAGGTTGTTTCCAAGTTCTGGATATTACGAATAATGTTGCTATGAACATAGTTAAACATATGTCTTTGCAGTATGATTTAGCATCATTTGGGTATATGCCCAAGAATAGAATTGCTGTATCCCAAGGTAGGTTGATTCCCAATTTTCTGATAAAACATCATTCTGATTTCTAAAGTGTCTGTACAAGTTGGCATTTCCGCCAGCAATAGAGGAGTGTTCATACCCCTTACACCACATTCTCTCCAACATAAGATGTCATTGGTGTTATTGATTTTAGCCATTCTGACTGGTATTAGATGATATCTCAGAGACTTTTTTGATTTGCATTTCCCCAATGGCTAAGGATGTTGAACATTTCCTTAAGTGTCTTTTGGTGATTTTAGATTCATCTGCTGAGAATTCTCTGTTTAGTTTTCTACTCCATTTTTAAATTGGTTTACTTGAAAATTTTTGTCTAATTTCTTGAGTTCTTTACATATTTAAGAGATCAGTTCTTTGTTTGATGTGGGTTTGTTGAAGATCTTTTTCTATTCTGTAGGCTGCCTTTTTGTTCTATTGACTGTGTCCTTTCCTTTACAGAAGCTTCTCAGTTTCAGTAGGTCTCATTTATTGGTGCTCTCAGTGTCTGTGCTACTGGGGTTATATTTAGGAAGTGGTCTCCTGTGCCAATGCTTTGAAGACTACTTTCCATTTTCTATTCTATCAGGTTCAGTGTGGTCAGATTTATATTGAGCTCTTTAATCCATTTTGACTTGAGTTTTGTGCATGGAGATAGATATGAATATATTTTCATTCTTCCACCTGTTGATATGCTGTTATGCCAGCACCATTTGTTGGATATGCTTTTATTTTTTCATTGTATAATTTTAGTTTCTTTGTCAAAAAAATCAGGTGTTTGTAGCTGTGTGGATTAATATCCGGGTCTTTGATTCAACATCATAGGTCAAACTCTTTGTTTTTATGCCAGTGCCAAGATGCTTATATTATTGTTTCTCTATAATAGAGCTTGATGTCAGGGATGGTGATGCCTCTGGAAGTTTTTTTATTGTGTAGGATTGTTTTGGCTATCCTGTGTTTTTTGTTTTGCTATATGAAGTTGAGTATTGTTCTTTCAAGGTCTGTGAAGACTTGTGTTGGGATTTTGACAGGGATTGCAATGAATCTATAGATTGCTTTTGGTAGAATTGCCATTTTTATTATGTTGATTTTATCTACTCAAGTACATGGGAGATCTTTCGATCTTCTGGTATTTTCTTCAATTTCTTTCTTCAAAGATTTAAAGTTCTTGTTGAATAGTTCTCTTTCACTTTTTTGGTTAGTATTATCTCAAGATATCTTATGTTATTTGTGGCTAATGTGAAGGGTGATGTTTGACTGATTTTGTTCTCAACTTTTTTATCATTTTTACATATGAGATCTACTGATTTTTTTGAGTTGAACATGTATGGTGTCACATTAGTGAAGATATATATTAGCTATAGAAGTTCCCTAGTAGAGTTTTTGGGGTCACTTATGTATGCTATCATATCATCTGCAAATAATGAAAGTTTGACTTCTTTCTTTCTGATTTGAATCCCCTTGATCTCCTTTTGTCATCTTATTCTATAGCAAGAACTTCAAGAACTATATTGAAGAGATATGGAGACAATGGGCAGCCTTGTCTTGTTCCTAATTTTAGTGGAATTTATTTGAGTTTTTCTCCATTAATTTGATGTTGACTGTCTGCTTGCTGTAAATTGCTTTCGTTAAGTTTAGATGTGTTCCTTGTAGCCCTGATTTCTCCAAGACCTTTATCGTGAAGGGGTGTTGGATTTTGTTGACTGCTTTCTCAGTGTCTAATGAGATGATCATATGTCTTTTCATTCAGTTTATTTTTTATGGTGGATTAAATTAATAGATTTTCATATGTTGAACTATCCCTGCATCTCTGGAATGAAACCAACTTGATCATGGTCTTAGATTTGGTTTGCCAGTATTTTAGTATTTTATTGAGCATTTTTGTATCTATGTTCATGAGTAAGATTAGTCTTTAATTTTCTTTGTTTGAGTCTTTGTAGCCCCATAAAAAGAATTTGACAATGTCCATTTTGTATCTATTACATGCATCACTTTGAGGAGTTTAGGTATTAGCTCTTCTTTGAAGTTCTGCTAGAATTCTGCATTGAAACCATCCACCCCTGACCTTTTTTGGTTGGGAGCCTTTTAATGGCAGCTTCTATTTCCTTACAGGTTGTAGGTCTATTTAAATTGTCCACCTGGTCTTGATTTAATTTTCGTATGTGGTATCTATCCAGAAAATTGCCCATTTCTTTTACATTTTCCAGTTTTGTGGAGTACAGGTTTTTGTAGTATGACCTAAGGATTGTCGGGATTTCCTCAGTGTCTATTGTTATGTCCCTCTTTTCAATTCTGAGTTTGTTCATTTGGGTGTTCTTTCTCTGTCCTTTGATTTGTTTGGATAAGGTTTGTCTATTTTGTTGATTTTCTCAAAGAACCCACTCTTTGTTTCATTCTTTGTATTGTTTTCTTTGTTTATATTTGATTGTTGCACCCTTCAATTTGATTATTTCCTGGCTTCTTCTCCTCCTGGTTGAGTCTGCTTCTCTTTGTTCTAGAATTTTCAGATGTGTTGTTAAGTCACTAGTGGGAGCTTTCTCTAATTCCTTTATTCAGGCACTTAGTGTTATGAACTTCACTATTAGACCTGCTTTCAAGTTTCATATAAGTTTGGATATGCTGTGTCTTCATTTTCATTGAATTCTAGGAAGTCTTTAATTTGTTTATTTTTTACTTGACCCAGGGGTGGTACAACAGAGCACTGTTTAATTTCCATGTGTTTGTAGGCTTTCTGAAATTAGTGTTGCTGTTTAATTCTAATTTTAAACCATAGTGATCTGATAAGATACAGGGGGTTACTCCAATTGTTTGTATCTCTTGAGCTTTGCATTGTTGTCAAGTATGTGGCCAATATTAGAGAAGGTTCCATGAGGTGCTGAGATGGTATATACTTTTGTGTTTGGGTGGAATGTTCTGTATATGTGTGTTAAGTACATTTGAGTCATGACATCTGTTAGTTCTCATATTTCTCTGTTAAGTTTCTGTTTTGTTGACCTGTCCATTGGAAAGAGTAGGGTGCTGAAGTTTCCTACTGTTAATGTGTGGGTTTTGATGTGTGATTTACGCTTTAGTAATGTTTCTTTTACATATGTGGGTGATTATGTACTTGGGACATAGATGTTCAGGATTGAGATATTATCTTGATGGATTTTTCCTGCTGTGAATATAAAGTTTCCTTCTCCATATTTTTGAATGATTTTAGTTTGAAGTCTATTTTGTTATATATTAGGATAGCTATCCCACTTGTGTCTTAGGTCCATTTGATTGGAAAATCTTTTCCCAACCCTTTACTCTGAGGTAACATCTGTCTTTGAGATGTGTTAAGTGTGTTTCTTGTATAAAGAAGAAGGCTGGATCCTGTTTTTGTATCCATTCTCTTACCCTTTGTCTTTTATATATCAATTAAATCCATTGATATTAAGAAATATTAATGAACTCTGGGCATTTTTGGCACACACCTTTAATCCCATCACTTGGGAGGCAGAGGCAGGTGGATGGATCTCTGTGAGTTTGAGGCCAGCCTTGTCTACAAAGAGCTATATCCAGGACAGGCAACAAAGCTACAGAGAAGCCTTATCTCAAAAGAAAAAAAAAGAAATATTAATAATCAGTTATTGTTAATTCTTTTATTTTTTGGTGGTAGTGTGTGTGTGTATTTCCCTTCTTTGAGGTTTGCTGGTAGGAAGTTATCTGTTGCCTGTGCTTTTGTGGGTACAGTTAGCTTCCTTGGGTTGGACTTTTTTTCTAGTGCTTTCTGTAGGGCTGAATTTATGGATAGGTATTGTTTAAATCTGATTTTGTCATGAAATACCTTGTTATTTTCATCAATAGTGATTAAAAGCTTTACTATGTATGGTAGTCTGAGCTTCTATTCATGGTCTCTTTGTGTCTGCAATACATCTCTCCGGACCTTCTGCCTTTCATGGTTTCCATTGGGTGTAATTCTGATAGGATTACATTTATATGTTACTTGACTTTTTCCTTTGTAGCTCTTAATAATTTTTCTTTATTGTGTATGTTTTGTGTTTTGATTATTATATGGCAGGGGGACTTTTTTTTATCCAGTCTATTTGGTGTTCTGTAAGCTTCTTGTATCTTCAAAGGGATATCCTTCTTTAGGTTGGGAAAGTTTTCTTCTATGATTTTGTTGAATATATTTCTGTGCCTTTTACCTGGCAGCATTCATTTCCTTCTTCTACCCCTAGTATTCTTAAGTTTGCTCTTTTCATATGTCCCAGATATCCTAGATGTTCTGTGTTAAGAAGTTATAAGATTTAATATTTTCTTTGACCAATTAATCTATTTCCTCTACAGTATCTTCAACTCCCGATATTCTTTCTTCTATTTCTTGTATTTTTTTTATTCTTGCCTCTGTAGTTCCCATTTATTTACCCAGATTTTTCATATTCATAATTTCCCCAGTTTGTGTTTTCTTTATTGACTCTATTTCAGTCTCCAAGTCTTGTATTGTTTGTTTCACTTGTTTGATTGTTTTTTTCCCCCCTTGGGTTTCTTGGGTTTCATTGGGAGAGTTAATTAATATCTTCCATTTTTTTTGTTTGTCTTTTCCTCATTTTCTTTAAGGGAGTTTCTTATTTCCTCAGTTTTATCAAAGGCTTCTTCTGTATCTAATGAGATGACCATGTGATTCCTTTAATTAAAAATATTTATGTGATCCCATGGCCCCACTGAAGGAGGCCTCTGGGGGCAAGCTGGAAAACAAAATATGTGGTATACTACATTTATTGATTTTTGCATGTTGAATCAACCCCATAGATCTGAGATGAACCAAGTTGATCTTGCTGGATGATATTTTTAACATTTTCATAAATTTGGTTTAAGTAATTTCTGTGGATGCAGGGAACAATCAGCAAAATAATAAAGGCAACATAAAGATAACCCACATCCAAAATTTTTCTAGATGAAGAGAAACTCAAAGCATTTCTGGAAAAATCAGATACAGGACAATGAATTCCTTTCTGTCTCTTCTTGTTTGATATAGAACTTGAAGACAAATCTAAAAATAGGAAAAGTAAAGGAGATAAAGGATATACAAATAGGAAAGAAGTCAGAGTATCCTTACTTGCCAGTGATATAATTCAAACCCTAAAGGACTTTAAAAACTCTACCAGAAATCTTCTACAGCTGACAAATACACTCAGCAAAATAGCAAGGTACAAGAAACATACAAATTAGTAGCCTTTTTATGTACAAATGGTAAATGTACTGAAAAAAATCAGGTAGACAATATCTTTCCCAGTAGCCTAATAAAATAAAATATCCTATAAAAACTCTACTAAAAAATTGAAAGCCTGTACAATGAAAACTTTAAGACAATGTGAAAAATAAATGAAGAAGATACAGAAAGACCACCCACCCATGCTTATGAATAAGTGAGTATAATTAATACTATAAAAATAGCCATCCCACTGGAAGCAATCTATACATTCAAGCTGATCCACATCAAAATTACAATACACTTCTTCACAGAAGTTGAAATAATTACCTTAAATTTCTTATGCAAAAACAAAAGACCTGGGATATCTAAAACAGTTCTGAACAATTAGAACAAAAAAATTTGGAATAATTTCCATATTATATTTCAAGTTATACAACAGAACTATAGTAATAAAACAAGCATGGTAGTGTCATAAAATAAAAGTGACCGAAGATGTAGGATTAGAGAAAAGATGGCATCTTCAATAGCAGTGCTGATCAAACTAGATAACTGCCAATGAAAGAATGAAACTGAATCCTTATCACTCATCATGAACAAAACTCAGTTCCAATGAGACAAGGACCTCAACATATGAACTCATGAAATGTATATGATAGAGGAGAAAGAAAGGGATACATTTAATTCATTAGCACAAGAAAACACTTTCTGAACAGTACAGAATAAAGACGCTCAAAGGAGAAGGCAGGGAGGAGAACTTAAGGGAACAGTCATCAAGATGGAAGGACAGAGATGAGAACAAAGAAAGACATATTTCATTGAGGGAACCATTATGGAGATAGCAAAAAACCTGGCACTAGAGGAATTCCCAGGAAGCCACAAGATGACCCCAGTTAAGACCCTAATCAATAAAGAAGAGGATGCCCAAACTGGCCTTGCCCTTTAGGCAAATTGATGAATATCTTAAATGTTACCATAAACCTTAATTCAGCAACTGATTGAAACAGAGACAGATACTTGCATCAGAGCACTGGACTGATGTAGAAGGAGCTGCGGGCCGCTTCCCGCTGCCCAGCTCCCAGCCACTGGCTAGCTTTACCCAAAATAATTACACGGAAACTGTATTCTTTTAAACACTGCCCAGCCTGTTAGATCTAGCCTCTTATTGGCTAACTCTCACAACTTGATTAACCCATTTATAATAATCTGTGTAGCACCACGAGGTTGTGGCTTACCGGGAAAGATTCAGCATGTCTGACAGGGCGGCTGGTTCCATTGCAACTCTGACCTCACTTCCCTTCTTCCCAGCATTCTGTTCTGTCTATTCCACCTATCTAAATTATGCCCTATCAAAAAGCCAAGGCAGTTTCTTTATTAACCAATGAAAGTAACAAATAGACAGATGACCTTCCTACATCAGACTGAGCTCCCAAAGTCCAGTGGAAGAGTGGAAGAAATGAGAATATGAGTAAAGAGGTCAAGACCATGATGGGTTCACCCACTGAAACAGTTTATCTGAGCTAATTTGAGCTCACCAACTCCAGCAAGAGAGGAAAGGAACCAGCATAGTTCCAAACTAGACCCTCTGAACATAGGTGGCAGTTGCATGGCTGGGGCAGACTGCATGGCCACTGGCAGGGACACCAGGATTTTTCCTACTGTTTGTACTGGCGCTTTGGAATCCGATTTTCTTTGGATAGATACCTTGCTCAGCCTAGATGTAGTAGGGAGAGCCTTGGACCTTCCCCAAAGCAATGTATGTGCCTTACCCTCTCTGAGGAGTAGATGGGGGTAGAGTGAAAGGATAGGTGGAGGGAATAGGAGAAGGGGAGGGAGTGAGAACTGGGGTTGGAAATTAAAAAAATTAAAAAAAAATAAAATAAAAAATTAAAAAGAACAATGATTGATGAGTGTTTTCTCATAAAATTACAATGCTGTGTATATAAACGACAATATTATGTGAAGAAAGCAGCATCCTAAGGGAAAAAATTCTTTATACAATTACCAGTCTGGTAAAAGGCTAGTAAGTAGAATATACAAAGATCTTCAAAACCTAAATATCAATAAATCTGAAAACTCATGTATGACATTTTTATTTGTGAATTAAATTAGGATAAAGTTATTTTACAAAAAAAATAAGGCATGGAACTAAACATAGAGTTCTCAAAAGAGGAAGCTTCAATAGCAAGGAACACTTAAGAGATGTTCCACATTCTCAGCCATCAGGGAAATGCAAATGAAAAAACACTATGAAATTTCATGTTATCACTGTCAGAATAGTCAAGATCAATAAAACAAATGATATCACATGTGACAAGATTCTGAGGAAAGGGATAGCACTGTAAACTTGAAATGCCACTATGGACATTGGTGTGGGAGCTCATCAGGATGCTGAAAATCAGTCTCCCTCAATATCCAGCTCTAGCACTCTAGCCATATGCTCGAAAGACACTGCATCTTACTGCAGAAGATACTTGCGCATCCATGTTTGTTGCTGCTCTATTTATAATAGGCAGAAATTGAAAACAGCCAATTTTCATCAACAGATGAAATAGATTTTCATTATCAAATGAATGGATAATGAAAACATAGTACATTTACGCAGGGGAATAGTGTTCAGCTCTCAAGATAAATTTAATGATAAAATTTGCAGGCAAATGAATGGAGCTAGAAGCATTCATCCTGACTGAGGAAATTCAAAGCAAGAAAGAGAAACATTATTTATATGCTTTCTCTCGTCTGTGGGTATTAGATTTGAATCTTCAGACATTTGTGTTTCATTTGGAAGATCCAAAGAGGTAAGAAAATAGTAATGGACCATGAAGGTCATTCAAGAAAGAGGAAAACGGCATAACGGCTTAAAGGGGAATAATAGAACAAGAGTATGAAATTGGAGTGGGGAAGAAAGGAGTTTTAAAAGTACAGGAGCTAATACAGGGAGGGGAAAACCACATAAAGACCTTTAAAAAATCATCTTAAAATCTATCTACTAGTATATATATATATATATATATATATATATATATATATATATATATAAATGGAGTTATCCTATAATAGGGTGGCAGTGCCCCTGTTAGACAACATGGGCTAACAAAATCCCCAGCACCAGGAATGTTGTACCTCTTCTTGTCCAGTAAGGCCCCATAAACTGCCCAACATTACAGGATACTGCTGATATTATTGTTTACTATCAAGAACTTTATGGGAAGATCCTATTGCTGAAGATACCACATAAACAAGTGATAGAATATGGGGATATCAAACTGTTGTTGTCATGGAAGCTTCATCCCTTGTTGGCTAGCTTTCATAGTGCTGGAAGGTACTGTGTATGCTTACTCCAGGGGAAAAGTAATCATCAGTCTTACCAAATTGTGAGCTAAGCAAGCAACAAAAGTGACCTGACATTGATGCAAGGGAGCACAGGCATTATGGAAGTTATTAACCACTACTTGATTGGATTTAGGTCTGGCTCCACAAGATGAAACTCACACCTGGCACAATTCTCAGGAAAAGAACACTTGACTAGTTAGGTTGGGCTCCCTAAGGAAAAACCTACTATTATCCTGCTAAATGGTGATAGTATTAAACTGACGTCTAATGCACTATTGTTATATAAAGAGAAATTAATATATCTCTCAACCCTTTATTAGCAAAGCTTCCTTTTACAGCAGATGGTGATTAATGCAGAGACACTCAACTGGCCAAAGCGCAGAGAATAAGAAGATATCATGAATATCTATAACAAATGGGCCATCTGTAGCAAACACTACCTCCCATTACTCAGGGACAATCAAGTAAGAAGGGTGTAAGAATCAGACATGGTGGATGGGTATATGGAAATAGTGTTTTCAGGGCATAGCAAGGCAGACCAAATCCAATCAAAGAGATAGAAGGTGGGCATGAAGTTACACAGCTAGGAGATGTTAATATTTGATAGCTGCTGAGAGAAATAGAGAGAAAAACACAGAACTGTTTTTTTTTCTAAGAGTGTAGCTCTGTTTATCATATTCCAGGGGAAGGTCATATCCAATAATATATGGGCAGCACAAATTGGACTTAATGAATGAAAACAAAAGTGGACACACAGTTGCCTGAGTAGAGAAAAGGTAGGGAACTTGAAGAGTGTGGAAAGAAGGTGAATATCATCAAAACACATTCTATGACATTCTCAAAAACTTAAAATTTTTAAAATAAAAAATGATCTATTGGGAGCTCACCAAGGCCAACTGGACTGTGACTGAAAAAGCATGGGATAAAACTGGACTCTCTGAACATGGCGAACAATGAGGGCTGATGAGAAGCCAAGGACAATGGCACGGGGTTTTGATCCTACTTAATGTGCTGGCTTTGTGGGAGCCTAGCCAGTTTGGATGTTCACCTTCCTAGATATGGACGGAGGGGGGAGGACTAGGACTTACCACAGGGCAGGGAACCCTGACTGCTGTTTGGACAGGAGAGGGAGGAGGAGAGGAATGGTGGGATGGGGAGAAGGGTGAGAGGAGGGGGAGAAGGATGGGAGGAGGGGGAGAAGGATGGGAGGAGGGGGAGGGAAATGTGAGGCTGGGAGGAGGTGGAAACTTGTTTTTTTTTCTCCTTTTCTCAATAAAAAAAAAAGAAAAAAATCTATGGGATTTGAGGGGCAACGTCAAAGCAGAAAATGTAGGAGCTCTAGGAATTTAAAAAAAGTATAGTAATATAAGATATAGAAAGCTTATTGGACAGCAAAACATAGTGGGACATACTTTCAGTCTTTGTTATAGGGAGGGAGAGGCAGAAGAATTATATATTTGAGGCTAGCCTTGCTATAGAGCAAAAATTAGTCTCAGCAAAAGATAAACAGTGAAATAAAAACTTATTTAAATAAATGATAGGAGGAAACTTTTCATATTTATGAAAAGACATAAATATCTAGGTATGTTGCAGAAATGCCTCTGGTTCTGTTCAATTCAAATTAAATGACCACAAATTATATTATAATCAAATTGTCAAAATTAAAACAAATAAGCTAAGCATAGTGGCACATACTTGTAATCTTAGTAAGCAGACTATTGCCAGATCGGGGGCTGCCATGGCCACAAAATTAATTTAAGGGCACTCTGACCTTACCACAGTAAGATCCTGTCACAAAATAAAAGTAAAAAGGAGAGATGACGATGTAGGTTCAGTGGTGACTTACTTGTCTAACACACAGAACACTATGACTTCAATCCCTGGTACTGCAAAATGTATAGCTATACCAACAATAACAAAAGAACACTAAAATTAGAAAACAAAAGAGGAGCAAATAATACAAAGATGTTCTAGTACAGTCAGAAACAGAATTCTTAATAGAAACCTTAGAAATCAGAATAGAGTAGAAGCACATACCTCATACATAGATGTAAAAAGAAACGATAAAAATGAACCCATGAAAGTTATAATTTATAAATATAAGATATACAAAGACTTTCCTAGGTAAACAAAATTTTAGAGTTCAATGCCATGAGATTTGTCATAAAAATTCTAAAGAAATGCTCCAAGATGAGAAAAAGGAATACTAGTGATTCATCCAAAAACATCTAAAATTATAAAGTGGACCAGACAAACAACAATTTGCAAACATTGTAATATATGACAGTGTGTAAATCAGGTATGTGATTAGCATGAAGGCTAAAATATTATTAAAATCAAAGCTATAATAAAGCATTAAAGAACATGTAATGAAAGTGTGTAATTGCATCATCAAGAATTCAAACTGGTGTGGAATAAAGAAAAAGACTTGTTTGTGATCGGTTAATATTCATTTAATAAAATATGTCAATTCAATTGTCTAAAGACAGAACGACTACTCTTTCAGCAATGGAGCCAGATAATTCAGACAGAAAATCAATAAAGACACATTAGACATAACTATATTTTTGATTTGTTGGGCCCTTTTTCACTGCACATAGGAGACTCTGCAGGAAGAAGCAAATGGTCTCTCAGGAAATGAATTTTAACAAATTTAAGAACACTGAAATCTTATTAACCATCTATTTTTGGCCAAAGTGATATATAACTGAAAATTAATAACAGGAAGATCTTTCAAAAATGCACCTATATGTAGAAAGCATACAACATAATACTAAAACATTCATCAGTCAACAAAAAGGTAAAAGGCAATTTTAAAATGTCTTATGGTAAGTTAAAATAAAATATAGTAATCAAAAGCTATGGTTTATAGCAATACAGTTCTAAGTGACTACAAACACCAATTTCATAAAGGAAGAAAAAGACATTATCTCTAATATCACCATAGATCTTCATATGGCAACGTATGGAGATGGAGACAGAGACCCTCATCAGAGCAACAAACTGAGCTCCCAAGGTCCAGTTGAACAGCAGAGGAGCAAGAAGTTGAGCAAGGAAGTCAGGACCTCGAGGGGTTTGTCCAGCCACTGAAACAGTGTGCCTGTTCCAATGGAAGCTCACCAAATCCAGCTGGACCAGGACTGAAGGAGCATATGATCAAACTAGACTCTCTGAATGTGGCTGACAATGGGGGCTGACTGAGAGGCCATTGATAGGGGCACTGGCACTTGTTTCTACTTCAAGTGCTGGCTTTTTGGGATCCTGGTCTATTTGGATGCAAAGGTTCCTGGGCCTGGATGTAGGGGGGAGGGGCTTGGACTTCCCACAGGGCAGAGTTCCCTGCCCTTTTTTTTTTTTTTTTCGTTTTTTTTTTTTTTTTTATTGAGAAAAGGAGAAAAAGAAAAAAAACAAGTTTCCACCTCCTCCCAGCCTCCCATTTCCCTCCCCCTCCTCCCCCCTACGCCCCCTCCTCCCACCCTTCTCCCCCTCCCCCCACTCCTTTCCCCCTCCCTCTCCAGTCCAAAGAGCAGTCAGGGTTTTCTGCCCTGTGGTAAGACCTAGGACCTCCCACCTCCGTCCATATCTAGTAAGGTGAACATCCAAACTGGCTGGGCTCCCACAAAGCCATCACATTACTTAGGATCAAACCCCCGTGCCATTGTCCTTTGCGTCTCATCAGCCCTCATAGTTCGCTATGTTCAGAGAGTCCAGTTTTATCCCATGCTTTTTCAGTCACAGTCCAGCTGGTCTTGGTGAGCTCTCAATAGATCAGCTCCACTGTCTCAGTGGGTGGGTGCATCCCTCGTGGTCCCGACTTCTTTGCTCATGTTCTCCCTCCTTCTGCTCCTCATTGGGACTTTGGGAGCTCAGTCCAGTGCTCCAGTGTGGGTCTCTGTCTCTATCTCCATCCATCACCAGATGAAGGTTCTATGATGATATGCAAGATATTCGTCAGTATTGCTCAAGGATAGGGTCATTTCAGGTTCCCTATTCTCAACTGCCCAAGGAACTAACTGGGGACCTCAGCTTGGGCACCTGGGAGCCCCCCTAGGGTCAGGTCTCTTGCCAACCCTAAAGTGGTTCCCTTAACTAAGAATTGTGGTTCCGTGCTCCCCTGTCCAACCTTCCTTTATCCCAATCCTCCTGCTTTCCCAAGGCCCGACCTCCTTCCCTTCTAACTTTTCTCTCCCCATCTCCCCTTACCCCCAACCCACACCACCCCAAGATCCCAATTTTCTCCCCGGGTATTTTGTCTACTTCCCTTAGCCAAGAGGATAACTATAGGTTTTTCCTTGGGTTCCCCTTCTTACTTAGCTTCTTTAGATTCACCTATTGTAGACACCGTGACCCTTATTTATGGCTAGAAAACAATTATGAGTGAGTACATCCCATGTTCATCTTTTTGGGTCTGGGATACCTCACTCAGGATAGTGTTTTCTATTTCCATCCATTTGCATGCAAAATTCGAGAAGTCATTGTTTTTTACCACTGAGTAGTACTCTAATGTGTAGATATTCCATACTTTCTTCATCCATTATTCCATTGAAGGGCATCTAGGTTGTTTCCAGGTTCTGGCTATTACAAATAATACTGCTATGAACATAGTTGAACAAATGCTTTTGTCATATGATAGGGCATCTCTTGGGTATATTCTCAAGAGTGGTATTGCTGGGTCCAGGGGTAGGTTGATCCCGAATTTCCTAAGAAACCGAAACACTGACTTCCATAGTGGTTGCACAAGATTGCATTCCCACCAGCAATGGATGAGGGTACCCCTTCCTCCACAACCTCTCCAGCAAAGGTTATCGTTGGTGTTTTTGATTTTAGCCATTCTCACAGGTGTAAGATGATATCTCAAAGTTGTTTTGATTTGCATTTCCCTGATTGATAAGGAAGTTGAGCATGACCTTAAGTGTCTTTTGGCCATTTGAACTTCTTCTGTTGAGAATTCTCTGTTCAGATCAGTGCCCCATTTTTTAATTGGGTTAATTAGCATTTTAAATTCTAGTTTCTTGAGTTCTCTATATACTTTGGAGATCAGACCTTTGTCTGTTGCGGGGTTGGTGAAGATCTTCTCCCAGTCAGTAGGTTTCCTTTGTGTCTTAGTGACAGTGTCCTTTGCTTTGCAGAAGCTTCTCAGTTTTAGTAGGTCCCATTTATTCAATGTTGCTCTTAATGTCTGTGCTTCTGGGGTTATACATATGAAGCGATCTCCTGTGCCCATCTGTTGTAGGGTATTTCCCACTTTCTCTTCTATCCTTTTCAGTGTGTTCGGGCTGATATTGAGGTCTTTGATCCATTTGGACTTGAGTTTTGTGCACGGTTAAAGATGTGGGTCTATTTTCATTCTTCTACAGGTTGACATCCAGTTGTGCCAGCACCATTTGTTGAAGATGCTTTCTTTCTTCCATTGTATACTTTTAGCTCCTTTTTCAAAAATGAGGTGTTCATAGGTTTGTGGGTTAAAATCCGGGTCTTCTATACGATTCCATTGGTCGACTTCTCTGTTTTTATGCCAGTACCACACTGTTTTCATTACTGTAGCTCTGTAATAGAGTTTGAAGTCAGGGATGGTAATGCCTCCAGAAGATCCTTTATTGTATAGGATTGTTTTGGCTATCCTGGGTTTTTTGTTTTTCCATATAAAGTTGATTATTGTCCTCTCCATATCTGTGAAGAATTTTGATGGGATCTTGATGGGGATTGCATTGAATCTATAAATTGCCTTATGTAGAATTGCCATTTTTACTATGTTGATCCTCCCAATCCAAGAGCAAGGTAGATCCATCCATTTTTTGGTATCCTCTTCAATTTCTTTCTTCAATGCCTTAAAGTTCTTGTCAAATAGAACATTCACATCCTTGGTTCGATTTACCCCAAGATATTTTATGCTGTTTGTGGCTATCGTGAATGGTGAAGCTTCTCTGATTTCCCTCTCTGCTTCCCTATCCTTTGTGTATAAGAGGGCGACTGATATTTTGGAGTTGATCTTGTATCCTGCCACATTACTAAAGCTGTTTTTCAGCTGTATAAGTTCTTTGGTGGAGTTTTGGGGGTCACTTATGTACACTATCATATCATCTGCGAATAACGAAAGTTTAACTTCTTCCTTTCCAATTCGAATCCCCTTGATCCCATTATGTTGTCTTATTGCTATTGCAAGAACTTCAAGCACTATATTGAAGAGGTATGGTGAGAGTGGACATCCTTGTCGTGTTCCTGAGTTAAGCAGGATGGCTTTGAGTTTCTCTCCGTTTAATTTGATGTTAGCTGTCAGCTTGCTGTATATAGCTTTTATTATATTTAGGTATGACCCTTGTATCCCTAATCTCTCCAAGACTTTTAACATAAATGGATGTTGAATTTTGTAGAATGCTTTTTCAGCATCTATTGAGATGATCATATGGTTATTTTCTTTCAGTTTATTTATATGCTGGATTACATTGATAGATTTTCATATGTTGAACGAGCCCTGCATCTCAGGAATGAAGCCTACTTGATCATAATGGATAATTTTCCTAATGTGTTCTTGGATTCGGTTTGCCAGTATTTTGTTGAGAATTTTTGCGTCGATGTTCATGAGTGAGATTGGCCTGTAATTCTCTTTCCTGCTTGAGTCTTTGTGCGGTTTTGGTATCAGAGTAAATGTAGCTTCATAAAAGGCATTAGGTAATGACCCTTCTGCTTCTATATTGTGGAATAGATTAAGGAGTATGGGTATTAGCTCTTCTTGTAAGTTCTGGTAGAATTCCGCATTGAAACCATCTGGTCCTGGGCTTTTTTTGGTAGGGAGGTTTTTGATAACAGCTTCTAATTCTTCGTGACCAACAGGTCTGTTTAGATTGTTCACCTGGTCCTGGTGTAACTGTGGTATATGGTATTTATCTAAAAAAGTGTCCATTTCTTTTACATTTTCCAGTTTTGTGTTATACAGGCTTTTGTAATATGATCTGATGATTCTCTGAATTTCCTCTGTGTCTGTGGTTATGTCCCCCTTTTCATTTCTGATCTTATTAATTTGCGTGTTCTCTCTCTTTCGTTTGATTAGTTTGGATAGGGGTTTATCTATCTTGTTGATTTTCTCCAGGAACCAGCTTTTTGTTTCATTGATTCTTTGGATTGTTTTCTGTGTTTCTATTTTGTTGATTTCAGCCCTCAATTTGAATATTTCCAGTCTTCTACTCCTCCTGAGTTAGTCTGCTTCTTTTTTTTTCTAGAGCTTTCAGGTGGGCTGTTAAGTCTCCAATATGTGCTTTCTCTGTTTTCTTTAAGTGGGCACTTAGTGTGATTAACATTCCTCTTAGCACTGCTTTCATAGTGTCCCATAAGTTCGAGTATGTTGTTTCTTTATTTTCATTGAATTCAAGGAAGACTTTTATTTCTTTCATTATTTCTTCCTTAATCCAGGTATGATTCAGTAGTGGACTGTTCAGTTTCCATGAGTTTGTAGGCTTTCTGGGGGTAGCATTGTTGTTGAAGTATAACTTTAATCCATGGTGATCTGATAAGACACAGGTGGTTACTAATATTTTTTTGTAACTGTCTCGGTTAGCTTTGCTACCGAGTATGTGGTCAATTTTCGAGAAGGTTCCATGAGCTGCAGAGAAGAAGGTATATTCTCTCCTATTTGGATGGAATAATCTATAGATGTCTATTAAGGTCATTTGCTTCATTACCTCCATTTATTCTCTAATTTCTATGCTAGGTTTCTGTTTGATTGACCTGTCCATTGGTGAGAGAGGAGTGTTGAAGTCTCCTACTATCAGTGTGTGTGGTTTGATGGCTGCCTTGAGTTTTAGTAATGTTTCATTTACGTACTTGGGTGCTTTTATATTCGGGGCATAGATATTCAGGATTGAGACTTCATTCTGATGAATTGTTACTCTTATGAGTATAAAATGTGCCTCTCCATCTCTTCTGATTGATCTAAGTTTGTTGAGGATTTTTGTGTCGATGTTCATGAGTGAGATTGGCCTGTAATTCTCTTTCTTGCTTGAGTCTTTGTGTGGTTTTGATATCAGAGTAACTGTAGTTTCATAAAAGGAATTTGGCATTGACTGTTCTGTTTCTGTATTGTGAAATACATTAAGGAGTATAGGTATTAGGTCTTCTTGGAAGTTCTGGTAGAATTCCACATTGAAACCATCTGGTCCTGGGCTTTTTTTTTGGTAGGGAGGTTTTTGATAACCGCTTCTAATTCTTCGCGACTAACAGGTCTATTTAGATTGTTCACCTGGTCCTGGTTTAACTTTGGCATATGGTATTTATCTAAAAACATGTCCATTTCTTTTTCATTTTCCAGTCTTGTGGCATACAGGCTTTTGTAGTAAGATCTAATGATTCTCTGAATTTCCTCTGTGTCTGTGGTTATGTCGCCCTTTTAATTTCTGATCTTATTAATTTGCATATTCTCTCTCTGCCGTTTGATTAGTTTGGATAGGGGTTTATCAATCTTGCTGATTTTCTCCACGAACCAGCTTTTTGTTTCATTGATTCTTTGAATTGTTTTCTGTGTTTCTATTTTGTTGATTTCAGCCCTCAGTTTGATTTTTTCCACTATTCTACCTCTCCTGAGTTAGTCTGCTTCTTTTTTTTTTCTAGAGCTTTCATGTGGGCAGTTAAGTCTCCAATGTGTGCTTTCTGTTTTCTTTAAGTGGGCACTTAGTGCTAGGAACTTTCCTCTTAGTACTGCTTTCATCGTGTCCCTTAGGTTTGAGTATGTTTTCTCTTCACTTTCATTGAATTCAAGGAACAGTTTAATTTCTTTCTTTATGTCTTTATTAATCCAGATATGGTTCAGTAGTTGACTCTTCAGTTGCCATGAGTTTGTAGGCTTTCTGGTGGTAGCATTGTGGTTGAATTTTAACTTTAATCCATAGTGATCTGATAAGATACAGGTGGTTACTAATATTTTTTTGTAACTGTGTAAGTTTGCTTTGTTACCGAGTATGTGGTCGATTTTCAAGAAGGTTCCATGAGCTGCAGAGAAGAAAGTATATTCTTTCATATTTGTTTTGAATATTCTATAGATGTCTGTTAAGTCCAATTGATTCATTACCTCCATTAATTCTCTAAGTTCTCTGTTAGGTTTCTGTCTGATTGACCTGTCCATTGGTGAGAGAGGAGTGTTGAAGTCTCCTACTATTAGTATGTGTGGTTTGATGGCTGCCTTGAGTTTTAGCAATGTTTCTTTAACGTATGTTGGTGCTTTTATATTAGGGCCATAGATATTAAGGATTGAGACGTCATCCTGATGAATTGTTCCTGTTATGAATATAAAATGTCCCTCTCTATCTCTTCTGATTGATTAAAGTATGAAGTCAACTTTGTTAGAAATTAGTATGGCCACACCCGCTTGTTTCTTAGGTCCATTTGCTTGATAAGACTTTTCCCAGCCCTTTACTCTGAGTAGGTGCCTGTCTTTTTGGTTGAGGTGTGGTTCTTGTAAACAGCAGAATGTTGGATCCTGTTTTCGTATCCAATCTCTTAGCCTGTGCCTTTTTATAGGTGAGTTGAGCCCATTAACATTAAGTGATATTAATGACCAGTCGTTGTTAACTCCGGTCACTTTTTTAGTAGTAGGGTTTGTGTGTTTCCCTTCTTTGAGTTGCTCTGGTGAAGGGTCTCTAGATGACTGAGTTACAGTGGTCATTGTTGGACTCCTTGGTTAGTGATTTTCCTTCTATTATTTTCTGTAAGGCTGGATTTGTGGCTACGTATTGTTTAAATTTGTTTTTATCCTGGAAAATTTTGTTTTCTCCATTTATAGTGAACGAAAGCTTGGCTGGATATAGTTGTCTGGGCTGCATCCATGATCTCTTAGTTTTTGCAGTACATCTATCCAGGACCTTCTGGCTTTCATGGTTTCCATAGAGAATTCAGGTGTAAGTCTGATAGGTTTACCTTTTTAAATAACTTGGCCTTTTTCCTTTGCGGCTCTTAATATTCTTTCTTTATTCTGTATGTTTTGTGTTTTGATTATTATATGGCGAGGGGATTTCTTTTTTCAATCCAGCCTATTTGTTGTTCTTTATGCTTCTTGAACCTACATAGGTACATCTTTCTTCAGGTTGGGAAAGTTTTCTTCTATGATTTTATTAAGTATATTTTCTGGACCATTGAGCTGCACTTCTTCTCCTTCTTCTACTTCAATTATTCTTAGGTTTGGTCTTTTTATTGTGTCCCAGATTTCCTGAATGTTTTGTGATGAGAATTTGTTGGTTTTGCTGTTTTCTTTGATCAGTGTGTTTATTTTCTCTATGGTATCTTCATTGTTTGACATTCTTTCTTCTATCTCTTGTAATCTGTTGTTAGTACTTGTCTCTGTAGTTCCTCTTCTTTTATGCAGATTTTCCATCTCCATTCTTCCCCCGGTTTGTGCTTTCTTCATTGCTTCCATTTCATTCTTCAAGTCTTGAACCGCTTCCCTAACCTGTTTGATTGCTTTTTCTTGTTTCTCTTGGTTTTCTTGTGTGTCTTTGAGCGATTTATTCATTTCCTCTACCTTTTTGTTTGTAATCTCTAATTGTTTATGGCAGTTTTTCACCTCCTCTTTAAGGTCCTCTATTATTTTCATATAGTTCACTTTTGAGTCTATTTCTTCTATTTCTTCTGGAGTAGGTTGTACAATTCTTATTTCGGGATCCCTGGATTCTGGTGGTGTCATGTTTCCTTTCAGGTTGTTGGAGGAATTCTTGCATTGGCGCCTTCCCATCTCTTCCTTCAAATGGAGCCAGGAGATGCCTGGTGTCTTGGTCCAGTCTTTGCTGTGATTGACTCTCTGGGTATATCTCTTCAGTGTAGAAGCAGGAACCGTTCCCGTCCAGATGGGATTCCTCAGCAACTAAACTGGGCCGCCGGTAGCCCAATGATCCAGGGCCAAAAGGATGAATGGAGCAAGTGGGGAGTATCCAAAAGGGCACAGGAAGCCTGGTGCAGGAGCTGAAGGTGCCTGGGCTCCCTTACAGGGGACCCTGAGGCCTGCCAGGTATGCAGGCAATCACCACTCTGGGTGGGTAGCCTTAGTGTAGGAGCTTAAAACTGTTCTTGAGCACTGGTCCTAGCATACAGCAGGGCAGGGTTGGGGAGGCGTGCTGGGGGGGGGGGTCGGTCGTGCGAAAGAAAGACAGCCCTGCAGAAGGAGCTGGGGGAGGGGGGTTTATGCTCTCTTCCAGGACAGTCCGCCCCTGGATAGCACACATTCACCTGTCCTGATGGGATTCCTCAGCAACTGAACAGGGCGGCTGGTAGCCCAATGATCCAGGGCCAAAAGGATGAATGGAGCAAGGTGGGGCGGGCGGTATCCAGTAGCGCACAGGAAGCCTGGCGCCGAGCTGAAGGTGCCCGTGCTCCCTTGGGCCTATCCCTTTCTATCTTCTTGTCTCAACCTCTTCAGTACTAAGATTGAATGTGCAAATCTCATACCTAATTCTACAGCAGGATTTTGATGCCCACAAACTACTTAGGCTGAATTTTGAAGAATAAAGGATGTTCAGGTCAGTAGTGAGTAAGATTAAATAAGAAACAAAATTGAGCCATTAAAATCAAACACCTAAAGGCTTCACTGATAAGATCTATCATGTAGTGAAAGAAAAAAATATCAACAACTCTTTCAAGTTCTTACATAAATTAAAGGAACAATATTATTTCCAAATGAATTTTAAATGACCAACATCTCTTTAAATATGAAAGTGAGACAGTCAAAGAAATTATGAAAACATACAGACCAAACAACTAATAATGTTCCTTATGAACATAGAAGTAAAAATATTCAGCAATACAGTAGCAAGCTGACTGTAAAAGCACATTGAAACTATTATTCACAGGCCAGTAAGACTGGGTCAGTGGGTAGTTACTTGCCACCAAGCCTGACCATATGAGTTTGATCACCTGAACCCACAAGGTGGAAGAAAAGAATGAACTCCTTCAGGTTGAGCTCTGACTTTCATGCATGTGCTGTGGTGCACATATACACATGTAGATATACACACTATTTAAAAAAAGAAGATATCACTTTGTCTGTTTAAATAAGGACCAATCCATACAGCCAAGTTGGGGTTACCCTAGAAATACAAGGATGATCTGAAAATATAAAAAAAAGAATAAGTATAATATATTACAGTAACATGACATGACAAAGAATAATAGCCATATTATTATTTCAATATGTGAAAAAGTATGGTGAAATTCAATATTCTTTCATTATTTAAAAATATCTTCTATGTATAGAAGAAATAGACATCAACAAGACAAAGTCCACATGGTACTTACCCACAGGTAAGATGATGCAAAATGAAGAAAGTCAGATAGCTTTTTCTCTAGCATCCAAAATATAATGAGGGTAACTACTATACCCACTTCTGCTCAATAGATCATGAAGGTCCAAGACTTATTAGCAAAATAAAGAAAGAAAGTATTTTCAAATTACAAGATGTATTAAAATCTACTTATTTATGTTCTGGTGGAAGTTCCACCTCAGACCTTAGCATTCATATACCCAAAAAGTCTGGAATGTTCAGGTGTAATGTCTACTTAACCAGCCCCCCCCCCCCCCGCCTCAACCCTGCCGGATCTCAGAAAGCCCATCAAACATGGTTCCTCCACCCAAGATGCTCAAGATCACTCCCACGGGGTATTTAAACTACCTCTGAGAAAACAGACACGTGGTTTTATGGTCTCTTTTCCCTGTCTTCTTTCTGCAGAGCCTGAAAATCATCTGGGGAAGCATTTATCCATTTAACCTGGGTTTCTTCTAATTCATTTTAATTTAATCTGATTTGGATTGCTGAGTCATCAGAATGGCTTACTGAAGTGGAGAAACTTTTCAATTTGGACACACTAGGATCTTATATAAAGTCCTAAAGATTCCAAAAAAAAGTTAGAGGTATAATTTTACTGAAGTTAAAATATACAAAATCAACATTTATAAATTATTTTGCTATACAAAGACACTGACTAGTAAAAAGGAAAATAAAAAAAATGTATTTAAAATTGCTCTAAGATAATACAGTTTAAAATAAATTAAGATGCAACCTACCAAATAATAGCTGTGAGACACCATGACCCAATAAGATGCCCAAGAGATGTTGCTGCTGTTTCTCTGGAATGTTGGTCTTCAGAACTACTATGAAGTTGAACCTGTATAAAAGAGAGCACTCAATTTTCATTCCCCTCCCACAAACTAAGCCATAGTCACACAAGAGCTTTTTCTTTGCTCTTTTGAATTGTATGCTTTGATAAAAAACATTCAGTTGCTTTAATGTTGTGAAAGTATTCATATAACTTTAACAAAAAGTTCCATTTGGTGATAATTGAGATATTATATCAATAGTAACAAAGAACTAAATTTCTATGTTAACAGTCAAATGAAATAACCATATTAGAAAGAAATCCTTCAACCTTTATAAAGTCTTAGATGGACAAAATAACATTTTTGTATAACCTCACATAGACTAATCTAAAACCACTTAGCTGAGTCTTAAACTGTAAAATAATAATTTGTTTCCTTAAATCACTGCATTATGGGAATTTTTATATAGTAATAGATCACTTACACCACAGAAATTATTAAAAATAAATAAAATTTAACCAAGGATACAATTGGTGTATACCCTGAGAATAATAGAGTATTGATGAAAGAAACTGAAGAAGACACAAACAGAAAGATTCCTTGTGTTTATGGATTCAAAAAAAATAATATTTCAATGCACAAACTGCCAAAACATTCTAACAAATTCTACATTAAAATTCTAGTTGAGTTAGTCACAGAAATAGAAAGGCAATGGTAAAACTCAAAAACATTCTGAATTACAAAATCAATCTTGACAAGAAAGAACAAAGGTGGAGGCATCATACCATCTTACTTCAAAATATGCCACAAAGCTTCATAACTGTTGGCTATCACTCATCATTACAGAAGGGTATTGGGGGAGAATTGCCATCAACAGTCCTATACAGCTATGGATCTTGTGTGTTCCAATACTATTGCCCAGGCACCATTTGTTTGTAAGAGTGGCAAGTCTCTTAAGGAGGTAACAAATTTCTTCCCAGTTGGATTTGATATGTTTTCCACAGGAGGGAATTTACATCTGATAGATAAAACCCAGTTAAAAACAGTGACTGAGGAGCTTATAGACCCTACTAGGGGAGTTACTATTGATGGTTTGCTAACTGGATATGATGTGCCTATCAAAATACATTTTATTTATTTATTTATTTATTTGTTTATTTTTATTGCTTTATAAATAATACCATTCAAAATTTCTATTTCCTCTTCTCCTCCCATTTCCTTCCGCTTCCTCACCCACCCTCCCACCTCTCTCTGCAGTACTAAGATAGGGCAGGATACTCTGCCCTGTAGGAAGTCCAAGGCCCTCACCACTCCATCCATGCTTAGTAAGGTCTGCATCCAAATAGACTAAGATCCCAAAAAACCAGTACATGCATTAGAGACAATTTCCAGTGCTATGATCATTGGCTACTAAGTTGGCCCCAATTGTCAGGCAACATTCAGAGGGTCCAGTTTGAAATATGCTCCTTCAGTCCCAGGCCAGCTGGCTTTGCTGAGCTCCCATTAGATCAGGCACATTGTCTCAGTGGGTGGATCAACCCCTCGCAGTCCTCATATCCTTGCTCATATTCTCCCTCCGATGTGGGTCTCTTTCTCTGTCTCCATCTGTCACCGGATGAAGGTTCTATGGTGATATTCAAGATAGTCAACAGTCTGACTATGGGACAAGGCCAGTTCAGGCACCCTCTCCAACACTGCCCATGGTCCTAGCTGGGGACATCCCTATGGGCACCTGGGAAGCCCTCTAGAGCCCAGCCTCTTGACAACCCCAAAATGGCTCCTTTAATTAAGGTATATTCTTCCCTGCTCCCATATCCATCCTTCCTCCACCTCAACCATCCAACTCCCCCATGCTCTCCCCAACCCTCCTCTTCTCCCTTCTCTCTCCCCCTCTCCCCTTCCTTCCACCCAACCCTACTCTAATGTTCCCATTTTTTTTTTTTGGTTTTTTGAGACAGGGTTTCTCTGTGGCTCAGGAGCCTGTCCTGGAACTAGCTCTGTAGACCAGGCTGGTCTCAAACTCACAGAGATTTGCCTGCCTCTGCCTCCCAAGTGCTGAGATTAAAGGCATGTGCCACCATGGCCCAGCTGTTCCCAACTTTTGCCTAGAGATTTTGTCTGATTCCAATTTCCAGGAGGATCTATATATGTATTTCTTTGCATTCATCTTATTACTCCGTTTTTCTAGGATCGTGAACTATAGGCTCAATGTCCTTTGTTTATGGCTAGAATCCACTAATGAATGAGTACATACCGTATTCTTATTTTTGGGTCTGGGTTACCTCACTCAGGATAGTGTTTTCTATTTCCATCCATTTACATGCAAAATTCAAGATGTTATTATTTTTTTTTACCACTGAGTAGTACTCTAATGTGTAGATGTGCCACACTTTCTTTATCCATTCTTCCACTGAGGGGCATCTAGGTTGTTTCCAGGTTCTGGCTGAATGACTATGAATATAGCTAAAGAATACTGCTGCAGCCAGCTTTAGTGAGAGAAACTTATTTTTTGCAGTGGTCAGTGGTAACCCATTATTGGCCTAAGTACAGAAAATGATTATTAAATTCTCAGAAATAAATGTTACATCTATATTACACACACTCTAAGGCTCAGAAAACACTGTGGAAGAAGGGGCAGAAAGAATGTTGAGATGTCCATATTGTATAACACTAATTTCAAGGTGTGGCATGGCTTTTGTACTTAATCTTGAATTCATGACAGCTGTGGTTAATGGAAGAAGAGCTAAATAGACTGAACTTTTCAACACTTTGCTGAGTATTTAAATAGAGATAATTGTTGATGGGGGAAGAAAAATATTTTCTACTGTGGTGCAGCCAGGGTAAGTCACACATATTCCTCTAAAGAAACTCCCACATGCATTCCTGTAGACAACTTTATTTAAATCTTTTGAATTACACACACACACACACACACACACACACACACAAAATCATTGAGAAGAAAAAGTACAATAACACAGAAACTAATGAAATAAAACAGGTAACCCAAAAATAAATCTACACACAGCTGGCAAACTGCTTTTTGATAAAGGTGTCAAGAACAGAAAGGGAAATGATTCCCTCTTTAATACATGTTAAGTGTAGGAGAAGAAAATTGTTGACCTATCTCAGACAATATAAAAAAATCAATTCAAATTAAATTAAAGACACAAATATAATTAATAGCAACAACATAAACTACTAGTGAACATAGAAGGGAAGCCTCATATTTGTCTAGGCCACGATTCCTTGTATAATTCTACAAAAAGGCAAAAAAAAAAACAAAAATCTAACAAAAACTGCCAGGCGGTGGTGGCCCATGCCTTTAATCCCAGCACTTGGGAGGCAGAAGCAGGTGGATCTCTGTGAGTTCGAGGTCAGCCTGGTCTAAAAGAGCTAGTTCCAGGACCCAAAGCTACAGAGAAACCCTTTCTTGAAACCCCATCCCCCAAATCTAACAAAACAAACAAAATGTAACAAAAATATGCAAAACAATAATATAAGCAACATCTGCATAGCAACTAAAGCAATGTACCAAAGAAGACATCCTACAAAATATACGGAAATATCTTCAAATTACAAATTCAGCAGAGGATTAGTAGATATAAATTATAAGAAATTCAACAAAACAGAAAAAGTAAATATATTAATGGAGAAAGAGTACTATTGAGGAAGAATAGTAAATGACACACAAGGAGAGAGCTAATAGAGGGGAATACAGAGGTGAACAAGGTAAAAACATAAGAGTATGCAAGAAAATGTTGCAATAAAATCCAGGTTTATTCACAATTGATACGTGCTGATTTAAATAGAAAAAAAATGTCCAAGGGACCTGAATGTTTATTTATCAAAATAAACTTGGCAAATCACTACTTGAAATGAAAATGTGCTCAACATTGCTAATAAACAGTAAAATTCATATAAAACCAACAGCAAGACACTGTCTCACAACCGATAGTAACTACTACCAAAACCACAAAAGTAAAAGAAGGCATTGCAGGTGGTTTGTGAGAATGCAAGTCATTGTAGTCATTTTAGAAAACAGTAAGGCATTTCTTTCAAATTTTGAAAATAGGACTACCACATTATCTGTGAATCCTTTTTCTAACTCTGTAAAGGAAATTAAATCAATGTGTCATAGGTACATCTTAACTGCAATGTTCATAATAGTTAAAAATGGAAACAATGTAAAAACTATAAGCTAAACACAAAAACAAACAAAAATGCCATGTGGTCTGATTTATATATGAAACCTAAGAGATGATGTCATATAAACAGAGAATGAAATGGGGCTACCAAGGGTTTGTGATATTAAGAAGAAATGTAAGATTTTGCTCAAAGAATGCAAAATTCCAACAAGACATAAATAATAAGTTCAAGAAATCCAACATATAATTTGGAAACTATGATAATATACTGTTTCTTGAAAAAACACTTGGAAATTGGGTAAAGTGTTGTCACTATAAAAACGATACATAGATGAGGTAAGCATATGTTACTTAGTCAGACTTAAGTCATTACATCATTACTTCAAATCGTAGGTTCACATAGTAAATAAAATTTTATGTGTTCACTTTTAAAAGTTAAAATAGACAGATGGTTTATATTTTTCTTTAAAATGTCCTATTCATTAATGCATTTAATGTTTATAGTCACATCTATTCTAACATATATTCACATTCACATCTAACTAATTGCTGTGTCAAATAATAGATCTTTTCAAAACTTGTAAGCTACTTTTTTGAAAGAAAAGAATATGAACAAAACCATAAGCTGTGCAAAATTCCAAAAGGAGCCACAAGGTTGGAGCCAGGTGCTATTACCAGTCACTATATATCATTCAAATACAATGTTTAAGGAGGAAACCATAACCCATAGGGATAAAGTGGAAGAATTTGCAATTCATCATCTGTATTTTGATGTCTGGAACTGTAATCTGTCCAACTTCATTAAATGTTCTCTCTATCACAAGCACACAGGCATCTCAGTTCATCAGAAACATATATAATAACATCTGATTTTTAAATAGATAGCTAAATTAGATATCTCCTAATAATGACATACTTAATTTTATGAGAAATATACCATAATTTCAAGTTAATAAGATATTTTTTCTTCCTTATCCTAGGAGTTTAAACATGATATTAATTTTTTCATAAAAATGAATAAAACAGTAGCCATGTGCATAACTGCTCTTTTTTTCCTAGGCAACAGAATGAAGTTGTGTCAATTTTTTCCCTGAAGTAAAATCATCACAACCTACATAATATCATTTCTACTTATTTTTAAAATAATGCCTAGTATTACATTGTCTGAGATTTTACTGAGTCTTTATTACTTTTATAATCAGAAATACAAAATAATGTTCATTGGTTATACATCTATGTGCATATGGGCAGTAGTAATTGGACATGAGGTGAATAAAAAGAAAAATAATAAGAGAACATGGGTTTAGGAGTGAGATGGAGAAGAGAGAAATGAGCAAGAGAATGGGAGAGCTAGTAGTGCATGGATATGTTCAACATATTGTACAATCATATAGAACACTGTAAGACTGAAAATATTATTAAAATATAAAAAAGATGCCTGATAGTGGTGGCCCATGCCTTTAATTCCAGTACTTAACTTTGTGAGTTCATGGCCAGCCTGGTCTACAGAGCAAGTTCCAGAATAGCTAAGACTATAAAGAAACCCTGTCTTGAAATCCCCCCAACCAAGAAAGAAAAATATAAAAAGTTTTTACTAGTGACAGAAAGAATTAAATAATTATCCTCAAAGTGATGACACACAAATATAATCTCAGCACTTGGAAGCCAGAGGCAAGTGAATCTCTGAGAGTTTGAGGCCAGCCTGGTCTATAGAATGAGCTTCAGGGCAGTCAGGGCAGTTAAACAGAGAAACCCTGTCTCAAAAAAGAAACATAAGTAAAATGGTAGATGGATAGATAAATAAAAATCAAATCACAATGTAATACTTTATTGTACTGATAACAAAACTGATAAAATGTGCTAAATCCACAAATAGTATAAAAGCCTGTAAGCTGTCGTTCTTATGGGATGTGCTAAGGTAAGTGTGGAGCAGAGATTGTGCGTGTGGCCAATCAATGACTAGTCCAGCCTGAGCTCAATGCCAGGAGAGTGAGCCCACCCCTGAAGCTGCATGGAACACACAGATCCAGAGCCTGGATAACTCAGAGACCTAAGATAGAAACAAATATTATTGGAGAAAAAAGAAAAAAAAATGTCAACATAATGATGCCTAATGATATTCTACTAGATTAATAGATTGGTGACTACATCACTTGTTATCAGAGAGCTTTTATCTAGCAACTGTTATAAACTGATGTAGAGACCCACAGCCATACATTAAGCAGAGCTCAGAGAATCTTGTTGAGGAAAGGGAGGAAGAATTATAGGAGTCAGAGGCCTCAAGGACATCACAAAAAAAATCCACATAATAAAACTAACCTGAGTTTATAGGTGGCCACAAAGTCTGAGCTGAAAACCAAGGAGCCTGACCTAGGCCCTTTACATATATGTGACAGTTGGGTAGCTTGGTCTTCTTGTGGTACTCCTAACAGTGGAAACAGGAACTGTCTCTGAATCTTTTGCTGACTTTTGTGACACTTCTACTCATACTGGTCTGCCTTTCCCAACCTTAAAACAAGAGGAAGTGTTTGTCCTATTGCAACTTGATATGGCATATTCTGTTGATATCCATAGGAGGTTTTCCCCTTTCTGAACATAAATGAAGGAGGAAGAGGATGGGGGGGCACAAAGGGGAGGTTGGTATGAAGGAATGGGAGGATTGGAGGGAAAGGAAACTGTGGTCAAGATGTAAAATAAATACATAGATTTAATTAATTTATGATTTATTAAATCATAAATAAAGAAAGAATGAGAGAGGAAGGAAGGATGAAAGGCAGGAGGGAAGGAAGAAATGGATAAACAAAAAAATCAAATCATAATATAATGTTGTACTGTTAAAACTGATAAAATGTGATAAATTCACGAATAGACAGCATAAGGAGTCAAGAAAAGGATAAGAAAACTCAAAGCACACGAACAAAATAAATGCATGTTTTTATTTTTATTATTTAATTAAAAATTTCCACCTTCTCCCCTCCTCCCATTTTCCTCCCGCTCCTCCCATCTCCCTTCCTCTCCCTCTACAGTCCAAAGAGCAGTCAGGGTTCCCTGCCCTGTGGGAAGTCCAAGGTCCCCCCCCTCCACCCAGGTCTAGGAAGGTGAGCATCCAAACAGATTAGGCTTCCACAAAGTCATTACATGCAGTAGGATCAAAACCCAGTGCCATTGTCCTTGGCTTCTCAGTTAGCCCTCCTTGTCAGCCAAGCTCAGGGAGTCCGGTTTGAAATACATGCTCTATCATTCAGCTGGCCTTGGTGAGCTCACATTAGATCAGTCCCACTGTTTCAGTGGGTGGGTGCACCCCCTCGCGGTCCTAACTTCCTTGCTCATGTTCTCTCTCCTTCTGCTCCTCATTTGGACCTTAGGAGCTTTGTCCAGTGTTCCAAAATGGGTCTCTGTCTCTAGCTTCATCCATTGCCAGAGGAAGTTTCTATGGTTATATGCAAGATATTCATCAGTATGGCTATAAGAAAGGGTCATTTCAGGCTCCCTCTCCTCACCTGCCCAAGGATCTAGCTGGGGACATCTCCATGGACACCTGGGGACCCCTCTAGAGTCAAGTCTCTAGCCGACCCTAAAATGGCTCTCTTAATTAAGATATATACTTCCCTACTCCCATATCCACCCTGCCTCCATCCCAACCATCCCATTCTCCCAAGCTCTCCCCATCCTCCCCTTCTCACTTTATTTCTCCCCATTTCTCCTAACCCCCACCCCATCCCCACCCCCAAGTTTCCAATTTTTCATGGCCATCTTGTCTCCTTTCAATATCAGGAAGATAACTTTATGTTTTTCTTTGGGATCACTTTCTTATGTAGCTTCTCTAAGATCTCATATTATATACTCAATGTCCTTTATTTATGAGTGAGTACATACCATATTCATTATTTGGGTCTGGGATACCTCACTCAGTATAGTGTTTTCTATTTCTTTACATTTGCATGCAAAATTCAAGATGTCATTGTTTTTTACCACTGAGTAGTACTCTAATATTCCACACTTTCTTTATTCATTCTTCCGTTGAGGGGCATCTAGGTTGTTTTCAGGTTCTGGCTATTACAAATAATGCTGCTATGAACATAGTTGAACAAACGCTTTTGTAGTATGATAGAGCATCTCTTGGGTATATTCCCAAGAGTGGTATTGCTGGGTCCTGGGGTAGGTTGATCCAGAATTTTCTGAGAAACCACCACACTGATTTCCAAAGTGGTTGCACAAGTTTGCATTCCCACCAGCAATGGATGAGTGTTGCTCTTACTCCACATCCTCTTCAGCAAAGGCTTTCATTGGTGGTTTTGATTCTAGCCATTCTGACAGGTGTAAGATTACCTGTATCTCAAAGTTGTTTTGATTTGCATTTCCCTGATCACTAAGGAGGTTGAGCATGACCTTAAGTGTCTTTTGGCCATTTGAACATCTTCTGTTGAGAATTCTCTGTTCAGATCAGTGCCCCATTTTTAATTGGGTTAATTAGCATTTCAAATCTAGTTTCTTGAGTGCTTAATATATTTTAGAGATCAGACCTTTGTCTGATGCAGGGTTGGTGAAGATCTTCCAGTCAGCAGGTTGCCTTTTTATCTTAGTGACAGTGTCCTTTGCTTTAGAGAAGCTTTTCAGTTTCAGGAGGTCCCAATTATTCAATTTTGCCCTTAATGTCTGTGCTGCTGGGGTTATATGTAGGGGGTGATCTCCTGTTCTCAAATGCTGTAGAGTACTTCCCACTTTCTCTTCTAGCAGGTTCAGTGTGTTCAGATTGATATTGAGGTCTTTGATTTATTTGGACTTGAGTTTTGTGCATGGGGATAGATATGGATCTACTTTTATTCTTCTACAGGTTGACATCCAGTTATGGCAGCACCATTTGTTGAAGATGGTTTCTTTCTTCCATTGTAAATGTTTAGCTCTTTTATCAAAAATCAGGTGTTCATAGGATTGAGGGTTAAAATCCGGGTCTTCTATTCAATTCCATTGGTTGACTTTTCTGTTTTTATGCCAATACCAAGCTGTTTTCAATACTGTAGCTCTGTAATAGAGTTTGAAGGCAGGAATGGTAATGCCTCCAGAAGTTCCTTTATTGTATAAGATTGTTTTGGCCATCCTGGGTTTTTTGTTTTTCCATATAAAGTTGATTATTGTCCTCTCAAGGTCTGTGAAGAATTTTGATGGGACCTTGATGGGGATTATATTGAATCTATAAATTGCCTTTGGTAGAATTGCCATTTTTACTATATTGATCCTCCCAATCCAAGAGCAAGGGAGATCCTTCCATTTTCTGGTATCCTCTTCAATTGCTTTCTTCAAAGACTTAAAGCTCTTGTCAAATAGATCTTTCACTTCCTTGATTAGTTACCCCAAGATATTTTATGCTATTTGTGGCTTTCGTAAAAGGTGATCCTTCTCTGATTTCCCTTTCTGCATCCGTATTCTTTGTGTATAGCAGGGCAACTGATTTTTTTGGAGTTGATCTTGCATCCTGCCATGTCACTAAAGGTGTTTATCAGCTGTAGGAGTTCTTTGGTGGAGTTTTTGGTGTCGCTTATGTACACTATCATATCATTTGCAAATAATGAAAGTTTACTTTCTTCTTTTCCAATTCGAATCACTTTGATCCCCTTATGTTGTCTTATTGCTATTGCTAGAACTTCAAACTCTATCTTAAAGAGGTATGGCGAGAGTGGACAGCCTTGTCGTGTTCCTGATTTTAGTGGGATGGATTTGAGTTTCTCTCCATTTAATTTGATGTTAGCTATCGGCTTGCTGTAAATAGCTTTTATTATATTTAGGGATGTTCCTTGTATCCCTAATCTCTCCAAGACCTTTATCATAAAGGGGTGTTGACGTTTGTCAAATGCTTTTTCAGCATCAAATGAAATGATCATATGTTTCTTTTTTAAGTTAATTTATATGATGGATTACATTGATAGATTTTTGTATGTTGAACCAGCCCTGCATCTCTGGGATGAAGCCTACATGATCATAATGGATAATTTTTCTAATGTGTTCTTGGTTTGCCAGCAATTTATTGAGGATTTTTGCGTCGATGTTCATGAGTGAGATTGGACTATAATTCTCTTTCTTGGTTGAGTCTTTGTGTGGTTTTGGATTCAGGGTAACTGTATCTTCATAAAAGGAATTTGGCAATGACTCTTCTGTTTGTATATTGTGAAATACATTAAAGACTATAGGTATTAGCTCTTCTTGGAAGTTCTGATAGAATTCATCATTGATACCATCTGGACCTGGGCTTTTTTTGAAAGGGAGGTTTTTGATAACAGCTTCTAATTCTTCACGAATAAAAGGTCTATTTAGATTGTTTAGCTGGTCCTGGTTTAACTTTGGTATATGGTACTTATCTTAAAAAAATATCCATTTCTTTTACATTTTCCCATTTTGTGGCATTGAGGTTTTTGTAGTAAGATCTAATGATTCTCTGAATTTCCTCTGTGTCTGTGGTTATGTCCCCCTTTTCATTTCTGATCTTATAATTTGCCTATTTTCTCTCTACATTTTGATTAGTTTGGATAGCGGTATATCAATCTTGTTGATTTTCTCCAAGAACCAATTTTTTGTTTCATTGATTTTTTTGGATTGTTTTCTGTGTTTCTAGTTTGTTTATTTCAGCCCTCAGTTTGATTATTTCCACTCTTCTACTCCTCCTGAGTTAGTCTGCTTCTTTTTTTTTTTTTACTAGAGCTTTCAGGTGGGCTGTTAAATCTCCAATGAGTGCTTTCTCTGTTTTCTTTAAGTTGGCACTTAGTGCTATGAACTTTCCTCTTAGGACTGCTGTCATAGTGTCCCATAGGTTTGAGTATGTTGAGTCTTTATTTTCATCGAATTCAAGAAAGACTTTAACTTTTTTCTTCATTTCTTCCTTGATCCAGGTGTGGTTCAGTAGTTGACTGTTCAGTTTCCATGAGTTTTTAGGCTTTCTGGGGGTAGCCTTGTTGTTGAATTCCAACTTAATCCATGGTGATCTGATAAGACACAGGTAGTTACTAAATTTTTTTTTTGTTACTGTGGAAGTTTTCTTTGTTACCAAGTATGTGGTCAATTTTCGAGAAGGTTTCATGAGCTGTTGAGAAGAGGTATATTCTCTCCTATTTGGGTGGAATGTTCTACAGATGACTGTTAAGTCCATTTGATTCATTCCCTCTATTATTTCTTATTTCTCTTTTAGGTTTCTGTCTGATTCACCTGTCCATTGGTGAGAGAGGTGTGTTCAAGTCTCCTACTATTAGTGTGTGTTGTTTGATTTCTTCCTTGAGTTCTAGTAATATTTCTTTTACATAAGTGGGTGCTATTATATTAGGGGCATAGACATTCAGTATTGAGACTTCATCCTGATGAATTATTCCTGTTATGAGTATAACATGTCTATCTCGATCTCTTCTGAGTGATTTTAGTTTGAAATCAGTTTTGTTAGAAATTAGTATGGCCACACCTGCTTGTTTCTTAGGTCCATTTGCTTGATCAACCTTATCCCAGCCCTTTACTCTGAGTAGATGTGTTTCTTTGTGGTTGAGGCGTGTTTCTTGTAAATAGCAGAATGTTGGATCCTGTTTTCATATCCAGTCTCTTAGCCTGTGCCATTTTATAGGTGAGTTGAGTCCATTGACATTAAGTGAGATAAATGACCAGTGGTTGTTAACTCTGGTCATTTAGTTTTTGCAGAGTTTGTGTGTTTTCCTTCTTCGAGTTGTGCTGGTGAAGGGTCACTAGATGTCTGAGTTAATGTGGGCATTGTTGGACTCCTTAATTTGTGATTTTCCTTCTATTATTTTCTGTAAGGCTAGATTCGTGGCTACATACAATTTAAATTTGTTTTTTTTTTCATGGAAAATTTTGTTTTTTTCCATTTATAGTGAATAAAAGCTTGTCTGGGTATAGTAGTCTGGACTTGCATCTGTGGTCTCTTAGTTCTGCAGTACATCTATCCAGGACCTTCTGGCTTTCATGGTTTCCATAGAGAAGTTAGATATAAGTCTGATAGGTTTACCTTTATAAGTAACTTGGCCTTTTTCCTTTGCAGCTCTTAATATTCTTTCTTTATTCTACATGTTTTGTATTTTGATTATTATATGGTGAGGGGATATTTTTTTTGATCCAGTTTTTTTGGTGTTCTGTGTATGCTTCTTGAACCTTCATAGAAATATCTTTCTTTAGGTTGGGAAAGTTTTCTTCTATAATTTTATTAAATATATTTTCTGAACCATTGAGCTGTACTTCTTCTCCTTCTTCTACCCATATTATTCTTAGGTTTGGTCTTTTTATTGTGTCCCAGATTTCCTGAATGTTTTGTGATGAGAGTTTGTTGGATTTGCTGTTTTCTTTGATCAGTGTGTTTATTTTCTCTATGGTATCTTCAGTGTCTGTGATTCTTTCTTCTGTCTCTTGTATTCTGTTGGTTATACTTGTCTCTGTAGTTCCTGTTTGTTTACATAGATTTTCCATCTCCATCCTTCCCTCAGTTTGTGTTTCCTTCATTACCTCCTTTATTTCCTCCATTTCATTCTTCTAGTCTTGAGACATTTCCCTTACCTGTTTGATTTCTTTTTCTTGTTTCTCTTGTTTTTTTCTTTTTTTGGGTGGGGGTTATCTTTGAGATATTTATTCATTTTTTCTACCTTTTTGTTTTTCATCTCTATTTCTTTATGGCAGTTTTTCACCTCCTGTTTAATGCCCTCTATTATTTTCACATAGTTCAGTTTAAAGTCGATTTATTCTGTTTCTTCTGGAGCAAGGTATTCAATTCTTCTTGTTTCGAGAACCCTGGATTCTGGTGATGTCCTGTTGCCTTTTAGGTTGTTGGAGGAATTCTTGTATTGGCGCCTGCACATCTCTTCCTTCAAATGGAGTCAGTAGAGGCATGCTGTCTTGTTCCAGTCTTTGTTGTGTCTAACTCTCTGGGTGGACCTCCTCAGTGTAGAAGTAGGAACTGTTCCTGTCTGGACAGAACTCCTCAGCACTGAAACAGGGATGCCTGGTAGCCCAAGGACACCCCAGACAAAAGGGCTAATGTGGTGGGCAGGGCGGGGTCAAGTAGAACACAGGAGTCACTGCAGCACATGCTGAAGGTGCCAGTGCTCCCTTGAGGGGACCTTCATGCCTGCCGGGCAAGCAAGCACTCACCCCTCTGGGTGGGTCGCCTTAGTGCAGGAGCAGGAAACTGTTCCTGATCCAAGGACCTTGCAGACAACAGGGCAGGCTTGGGGGGGTGGGTCATGTGTAAGGAAGATGCCCCTGCAGCAGGAGCTGGGGGAGGGGTGTTGTGCTCTCTTCCAGGACAGTCCGGCCAAGGATAGCACACACTCATCTGTGGAACTCCTCAGCACTGTGATTGCTTATTCTTCTTTCTCTTGTTTTTTGGGGGTATCTTTGAGAGATTTATTCATTTCCTCTACCTTTTTGTTTGTCATCTCTATTTCTTTATGACAGTTTTTCACCTCCTGTTTAAGATCCTCTATTATTTTCATATAATTCCTTTTAAAGTCAATTTCTTCTATTTCTTCCTCCATCAAAATCTAATGACCTAAGTTGGATTCAGGGTCCCACGTTTACAAAGGAAGAACTTTCCTCATGTTGTTTTCTCACCTTCACATGTATGTCAAGACTTGTGAGATCATCCCCACAAGGACATACACACACCCATACATGAAACAAAAATATAAATGTATTACTACACATATCCAAGAAGGAAGAAAAACTCAACTGAAGTGATTTATAACTTGTTCTTTTCAAATCAATTACTAATATGATTTTTTCCTACCAAAATCTTGTTGAGGCTTGCTCCCCAATGTAACAATATTTAAAGGTGGTGGGGTATTTGGGTTCATTCAAGATCAACTCTAATGAATGGATTAAGGTTTTCCTTATGGGAATATACTTATCATATTATGAATTTGATCACCTTCCCCACTCTTCTGCACAAAGCCACTTTCCTTTCAATATCTCCATAATGCACAGAGTAGCACAAGAATCAGAAAATGCCAAGAAAATGATAGCCACACAGTCTTGGACTTCCAGAGCACTTAGCCAAAACAAACCTCTTTTCATTATTAATTATAGTCTTGATATTCTATTATAGCAACATTAAACAAACTAAGTCAATCAACAAAAAGCATAGAATCAATGACTACATGAGTCAGAGAAAGAATACTAAAAAACTGGGGTTTTCTATTTAATAAAGTTGGTTTTGTCAAGAAAACAAGATAAATGTGTATGGAAAGAACTACAAAATGCCAGATATTTTCCTCTTAGAGATATTTTAGATTCTTATTTGTGAAAATAAGTAAACAGGACACAATATGAGTAAAAGGGCGTTGCTTTGAAAATGACGAAATTTTCATTCAAAGATATTTTATGGCATAGGTTGATCATAGTGGGTAGGAAGGATGGGGGTTATTACCAAAAAGGATAGCAGCCAGGAGCAAGGCTACTGTGGTGGTGGTAGTGTTTTAATTTTCTTTTTTTTTTCTTTCAGATACATATGTAGCAAATTGGATATATAACTAAGCTAATTAACAGAATTTAGCAAGAAAATAGAGGACTAAATAAATGGTTTTCTTACAAGACAACAATAGTGTAAAGAGAATGTTGTGAGAATGAAAACTCTAGATAGTCTGAAGTCAGGCTGTGTTTTTCCCTCTGACTCCAGGGCCTAAAGTTGTGATTGGCATTAAACAAGTACTTTTTAAACATTTATGAAATGAATAAATAAAATAAAGAGCACAAAAGTAGTTTGACCAATTGGGTTATCACTTATTTGAATATATTTTTACAGAAGATACTAGTTTGAATGCTGATGCTTATTTAGAGAAAGAAAATTTATGGCATGTTAAAATTGAAATCACACTTATAGGCAACACTAAACTTATTCAGCAGAACACACACACACACACACACACACACCTCATAGCCCTCTAAATTTAAGAGGGATGAGGGGAATATAAAACGGTATGCAGGAAAGTGAAGAAAAAATAGATTAAAAAAAACAAAAAAGAAAAAGAAAACATTTTTATTACATAGTAAACATGTTGAAGTTGATAATTTTAAAACTAATGTACCATATGTCATGTATTAGACATGGCAGGAAATAATAATCAAATTTTCTCTATTTAATTAATTTACTGAATTTATGAATATATTCTTAGTTCAAATGCCAATCATTATTTAATTGGTCTTCCTGCTTTGTGAAATGCCAACTTAAACCCAAGAAAATTGGGATGCACTTGTCTTTATTATATATGCCTGACTTGTGATCATCAGATTTACCTACAATGACAAGGCTACTGTTGGCTTGGGGCTGTTCTCAGCACAGACTACTTAATCTTCCTTTACTAAATCTTTGGCAAGGATGCAAGTTGTCTTGAATCTTTTTAAATATTTAAATTTAATATAATAAAACAAACACTGAGTTTAATTCTATTATAGTTCCCTTTGTTCTGTGAAAGTTTACTGAGTAACCCCATATTTTTGAGAAGTAAGATACCAGCTCTGTCAAGAAATACATGTTATTTTGGGTTATTGCACAAATGAGACAGACATTCTGTGTTAGACAAATCATCTCTCTAGTCTGGTAGCTGGGATTATCCAATAATTACCTAAAATATATCAATGATGTTTCACTAAAAGTTGGTAATAAACAACTTTATTTTTTGAGCATTCAAACAATTGAATTTTGTACTTCAGCTGTGATTTACATAGAAAAATGTGTTTTCAAATATTTTAGACAGAACTGAGATACATACACATGCATACATCCCATACATACATACATACATACACCTTGCATTCTTGCCGACAATGGAGTAAAGGAAGATTAAGTAGTCCATGATGAGAACAGACCCTGAGGCAACAGTAGCCTTGTCTTTGTAGGTAAATCTGATGATAACAAGTCAGGCATGTATATATATATATATATATATATATATATATATATATATATGTGTGTGTGTGTGTGTGTGTGTGTGTGTGTGTGTGTCTATGTGTCTGTGTGTGTATGCATATATATTGGTGTGTGAATTATATATATATATATATTATATATATATATATGTACTATGTATATATGTATATTGAAGGCCTAACACAAAAGGTTTTGAGACATCCTTTGAATCATCTCTGTTATTTATGAACAGCATCTGTTATGTAATAATGAGAAGATGCAGGATTGCTTTTGCTGCTAGGCAACTTAAAGCTCCTGAGAGTTAAGAACACCAGCATATCTTTTACAGAGCAGTCATTTGCCTTGAAGGGAGATTTCACATACATATATAGTTCTAAACTTGTACAACTCCCAATTTTGTGTCTTCTCTTAACCATACTCAGTGAAAATAGCAGTGCAGACTGTGAGCCTTTTGATATAACTCTTTTCTCACATTAATAATTATGTTTGGATATTGTGATTGGGCTTTCTTCTGCTAGTATTTAGTGTCTTGTGCTTAGTGTCTACACATAGAATATGTGATAGGCACAGTGTGGCTTTAGAAGGGCAATATGACATAGTTCTTTTCTTAGAAGAATTAATTAAGAATCTAGATACAAAGTTACAAGAAAGTCTAGTGATTAATCTTGATCTTAAAGTCCAAATGTTCTTTGTCTGTTTTAGGTTCTGCCTGAGTATGAGAAAGTGAAGACAGAATGGAAGGGAAATGAGGGATAGAAAGTTTGGCATACTGGGGATACACACTGGGATCTAATATTTCCCAAAGCTAAACAATAAGTCAAAAAATCAAATGTGGAATGCATATGAAACTGCAAAAAAATCAAGTGGGAAGGAGAGATGGTAGATATGTACAGCAGATAGTTGAAGGAAGTCTGTGGGACCACTGGGAGGGGGACTAGGATTTATCCCCAGTCTGTGACCTGGCATTTTGGAGCCCATTCCCTACGGAAGGGTAACTTGCTCAACCTGGATACGGGAATAAATTGGTATTTGGGTGTGGGTAAGGTGTCTGGGAGCAGGAGAAAAAGAAAGAGGGGAAACTGTGGTTGGTATGTATAATGAAAAAAAAATTCAAATAAGTAATTTTAAAAAAACTAAAGAGAATCTAAGAAAAAATAATGAAGTGAAAACTAAATTAGTTAATGAAGTAAGCACCACAAAATTAATGAACCAAGGACTATAATAAGACATCTTCAAAAGTAACTATTCCCACAAAAATTTGAAGCATAAGCTTTCATGTATTTCGAGAACCTGGATACTAAGAATAGATTGTCAATGACATTTCCTTTCTAATAATATCAATAAGGACATACCAACAGGTTTTTAAGTCGTGGTTGTAGTTCCATCCTGTTGGAAAGGCTAGTATGAAATTGAATTGGACCAAGCATCATAGTGATAAAAGGGGAGTAGGTGAGAAAAATATACATTTAGACCATAATCGTTATGCTTTAAAGGACTTGTTTTAAATAATCCACTACATATGCAAACCTTTAACCACAGGAGTCTTTTTCATTTTAAGGTTATGAATATGAAACTAAAAGTGACACTTGAGTAGTTGATCAGCTCCATACTGAGTATCCCTTGCACTATGTTCCCATTTCCCACCTCTTTGCTCCTGCTAGGTGGTCCTCCTTACATCACCACCCTCTGAAAGCTCTTTGATTTTTCCTACCAAGCATTTTTACCATTCATTGAGCACTTTGTTTTATGTTGCTTTATTTAAGACATCTTACATATGGGAAAGTCAGTTGGTCTTCCCATAGTAACCATCCTGGGTATTTTTTAATTTCACTTTTATCATAAGTTTTCTATCTCAAAACTGATACAACTTTAGAGAAGTTACTGAAAAATACCTGTGTTCCCCCACCCCCATGCGAAGTTTCCACAATATATTACTAATTAATGTCAGATTTCTTCTCTTTTTCTATAATGTTCCTTTTCTGTTCTAGGATCCCACATTCATTGGCCATGTCTTCTGAGGTGTTTTGGTTTTGTTTTTGGCTCTGACAATTTCTGCAGTTGTTACTTTTCAATCACCTTGATAGATCTGAAGAGAGCTTAAAAAGTATTTTGTAGGATACAACACAATTTTGATTTGTCTTGTATTTTTCCATGAGTTGACTCAGGCTATGGGTTTCAGGACAAACAACACAGGGTATGAACATGGATAATGACTGCTTGTGTTGAACTTGATCACTTGGCTGATATAACACGTTTCAGGTTTTTTTTTTCCACTGCACATCTAGACCGTTATTTCTTTTTCACAAGTTAGACTGCTTAGAAAGAGGTTACTATTTTCAGTCTAGAGTGAAATAGTGACATGTTATCCTTCACCTCCGTGACAGTTTAACTTCTAGAAAATTACCAATCATGGAATTTGTCTTTCTTCTCAATTTATAATTTAACATTTTACAAAAAAAAGAACATGGATTTATAAGCATTTAGCTTGCATTTTGTTTCCTGCATGTACTTAACAAATTGTCCTAACTTTAGGCATTTTAGGCTATTTTATTTGTTTTCTGTGCTCTTTTGAATATATTCATTTTTGTATTTTATGAATACTAGGTTACTTTCTTGCACTAAAAAATGTCCCAAGGTTATCATGTGAATCTCCTACCTAACTCCTAGTATCAATCACTTATCCAACAGGCCCAGAAATAAGATCATGGAAACTGTTTTTGAACACTAGAGAAGTTTGTTGCTACCAGGGAGCCATGGCTTCTCAGTCCTCTTAGCCAACAGAGCAAAATGGTTTATGTGTGTACTAATGAGGCATATACACATATATAGCTGATCAGAGCCAGTGATGACTTTGGAAATGTGATTGGTTCTTTCTTTGTTGGAAGGCAAATAAAAAGCTGGAGAAAACCCTAGTCCTCTATCATCAAAACCACCAGTTCTTCCCAGCCCACTCATGTAGTTCTCATCTATGACTTCTGATTTGCCTCTTCCAGTTTCTTTCTTCTTTGTCTCTACAACTGCATCTCAATTTTTTCTTCTTCTAATGGCTATTTATTAATTTCTTTTTTATACTGATATCAGCCTCCATCTATGATTTCCCTTGCTCTAGATGTTCTGAAAAAGATCTACCTTCCCATTAACTTTACCCAAAAGAGATTCCCCATAGAGAGCAACAGCAAGACTAGGATCTCCATTTTCATTACTGCCAGAACACAAACACAATATAAAAAAGAATTCCCTTTTTATATCTATAATGCATTTATATTAGGAATATACCACAAGATTGGAGCTAAAAGGCAATGTTAAGGTTTTTTATGGTAAATAAATCAGAAGTGTTTGATTTGGTAAAGAGTTTTTCTGTTGTCTCCTTGACTCTTTGAATCTTTATACGTACATACCAATTTTCAGATTTGTGCATATATCTTTCATGAAATTAACAGTGTAAAGCCAAGAAATGGCTTCAAACCTGTTGACTAGAGAACTAAATATAAACCCGTTCTAAAAATAAGTAACACCATTTGTCAGTCTCTTTGGACTAAGAATGGTGTTTGTAAGTAGTAAAGGTTCTGTGAATCATAATTGCATTTACAAGGTCGTTTGCAAAGTGATAAAAAGTGAAAAAAAGGAACACAATTAAGTTATTAGAAATTTGAAACTGTAAATTCTAACCCCGGACTCCACAAGTTTTGATGAAATTGTTTTTATTATACAGAAAATGAAATGACCCTAGAGTTGATATAATACCTACCAATAAAGGAATACGGTCAAAGAAAACACAATTATTGAAAGACATACCTAACTCCAAACAAATGAGGTAAAAAAATATGAATAAAAGCAAACAAGCCAACACCTTGAATAATCACATTCACATTGCAGCAAAAGCTTGAATGATAGATATCAGGATTTCTGGAGGTTTCATATGGTTTATGGGCAGTTGGGTTTAGAAAACTTGAAATTTGCTTCCCTTTTTGTAAACTGTACAGTCATAAAGCAACTTAGCTTTTCTGTTATTAAAGCAGCTTTTTCAAACTATCCTTGAGGGAATGCACAATTTGAGGAAATCCTTGAGAAGTGCCAAAGCCTCTTGGTGATACTGGGGGCAACCAGAACACTGCTGCCACTGTGGTGCTGTTAAGCCTGCCCATCAGGTGAGTCAATCTCTCCCATTTCTTCTTGCAACAAAAGGAGCAATCACTTCAACTATCATCCACGGGCGAGAGACTGGTTTAGTTAAAAAGGCTAGAGCAAGATTTAAGAGGCTCATGACAGACAACTCAGCAACCAATTGGAAGTGACTAGTTTGAAAATTTAGGAAAAATTGTTAGGAACTTAAACCATCAAGACAAACACACTTGGCTTTTCAATATTTATTCACAATGACAGCATTCTTTCTTATAGCTGCTCTCTGAGAACGACTAAAGAAAAAAATCAGCTTCTCACTTAATCTACTCAGAAAGAATAAAGTACTCTGTTGACATAGCTCATCTTAAAACAGGTGGTTTCTGGGCCTTGGATATACCTAAACCAGGCCCTCTAGCAAAGGAGCAGGAATCATTGTGAATGGATAAACAAATCATTCCCTGAAGTAAATTCTAATTCTTCCACCTAATAATTCAGGCTTTACAGTCTTCAGAAATATGACATGGGGTGATGGAACAATAAGTTAAAATAAATGCTCTAAGTGCCAGGGAACTGAAGAAACAATCACTGAAAATCTACGAAGCAAATTAGCAGCATATGAGTAGGCAGAGCATAAGGCAGAAAACAGTGGTGAAAATTGCTCAGAAAATTTCTTCCCCATTGTTTCCTGTAATCATCACAGAAATTTATTCCTATCATTCATATTTTCATTCCTCCATTTCTTCATTTCTAAGAAAAAATAGTAAAATACCTACTATGCACTAGGCAACACTCTGAATACCTGAAAAACCATAGAAATAATACTGAAATTATCTTTATTCTCATGCAACTCATATCTAGCAGTCGGCAATGAGCATGAAAAACACTCAGATAAAATTTTACAAAGAATAATATTATAAATAAAATGGAAATAGATTGATTTCATAGGGAGGATACATGTACAGGTGCTTCTTTCAACTGAGTCAATACATATGAAGACTGTATCTGAGTAGAGGCCTCAAGGATGAGAAGCAGCCAATCATGCAAGTAGAAGTTTGCAGGCATATGAAAAATAATACTCTGAGGAGAAGGAACATCCAGAAAAATGCTCTGGTATGAGGTAGTACTCTATGTTTCACAACTTGAAACATATGTTCAGACAAGCAGGAACTTATCAAGTCTGGTAAACATAATAGATGAAGTCAGAGAAACAGGCAGGGACTGAGTGGTAAGGGCCTCATAACCACTAAATGGGAATATGGAGTGTGGGTTTTATCCCAAGCACAATGACATAAACCAATTTCCATTTATAAGGCTTTTACTTAGCCAAAGAGAGTAAAGGGAGATAAAGGTGAGTATAAGGAGACAAGGATTGAAGTAAAATAAAAAGAGGATCAGATACAGACCAGTGCCTTGTTAAAGAAAAAAAAGTAAAGAAGTAAATAAAAAGTTTGGTTCAAGGTAGAACACATGAGGCCTGTGAGCAGAGATGAAGTGAGAGAAGTCAAGGGTTTGAGGAATAATTGATTAGACAGTGGTGTTATGTTTCTGAAATAGGAAGGAGTGAAATGAAAAATATTAGATATGTTTTAGGAGTATCTGATAATACTGAAATAAAGTATTACAAATAAAGTCTACAGCCTTGTCTAGCTAAAAAGTATAATTTCGTTTATAGATAAGAGAACAATGCAGAAGGCCATTCAGCCAGCATGCTGATGCTGTCCCGGCTAGCTTCACAGTCTATGGAATGTCCAGGGTCAAGGAACAATTATCTCTGCCAAGGTTCTCTTCTTCCCCAAAACTTCTACCAAGAAGACAAAATCCACTAACTATCTGCTGACAAGCTTCTTTCTTGTATTCTCACTGTCCAACTACTTCTTACCCATGGAACAACATAAACTGGTTCGAGAACCGACTTTGTGGGGGTACTAAAGATACTCCATTGCCTACTACAGCATGATAAAAGGTAACTATGAGGAAGAATTTTTCAATATCAGGGTGAATTTGAGTGACTTGCTTTTATGTCCAAAAGAGGGATAGCCCCATATATAGACCATGAAAGCGAGAGTGGTACTGGCTAATTTCATATCACTTTGCTTATCGTGGAGTTATAAATACTGTTTAAATGACATTGTTGACCTGAGAGTGATCATACAGACTCTTGGGTGTTTGAAAATGTAGTTTGTAAAAGTATTATTTTATGACTATTTAAATAACATTTTATTTGTGAGTGTGTGCCATAGTTCAGCTGAAGCTATGACAAGTGGGGAGACAATGTTTTCTGGCAAAAACTCAGTCTATCTAACAAAACTCCAGTGCCAGGTATAAGAAAGCTCTGTTCAATTTGTTGTTTAGAGGAATCCAACAGACTTCTAAAACAATATTGCTGTTGTCCTTGGTTGCTTAAAACTGGAGATAATTCCATGTTGCTGAAAATACCACACATTTCAGGCTCAAAATTTGGATAAACTGATCTGGATCTGACCTAGAAGCCTGCCCACTGAGGTCTAGCTCTTACAGTTTTGGAAAGAGAAATTCTAGCTACCAACAGGGAAAAGCGATTAAATAGTCCCATCCAGCCGTAACACCAAAGAACCACACCAATGATCAATATGGCAAAATTTTCTGACAAGTACGATAGTGGCATTTATATCCTGGAGGTTACCAGCAATTGCCTAACTGAATTTTAAGGCCTATTCCATAGAAAGGATGTATTTCTGGTAGTATAAGTGGTGAGGACAAATTACCTACAGTATAACCTACTACAACTAATTGGTTTTCTAAATCAATATAAACTCTAACTGCATAGTGAATACTTACCTTTAAATCTACAGATAAATGTAGCTCTTAGGCCTCATCAAAGAAGATTATTTTAGAAGTATATTTATATCTTTTATAAAAAGTCAAAAATATGTCCAGTGGTGGTGGTGCATGACTTTAATCCCAGCACTCAGGAGGCAGAAACAAGCTGATCTCTGAGTTCGAGGCCAGCTTGTTCTACAGAGCTAGTTCCAGGACAGCCAAAGCTACATAGAGCAACACTGTGTAAAACAGAAATCAACAACAAGCAGACGTGTAGACGTCAGCTGACAATATAATATCTGACTTAAAGTGTCTACAACACAACCACTACACTTACAGCTCAAGGAACATCTCATAAGAGGGGAATGAGATGACTGTGAGAGTCAAATGACCAAGATGGGTTCTTACAAATGTATTTTATAAAATTTATTAAATAATAAAAGTGTTATATCAAAATACTAGCATGCATAGGTTAGCTAATATAAAATATAACATAAAATAAAAATCTCTTATCAAAAATACAAAAAGAAAATATCATGGACCAGTCTTGGGCATACTATCATAGAAAGATTTTTCACTTGAATGGAACTTTTATTCTGGAAATTGAAGTCGTAAAGCTTGCGCCTTGCATTATAGCTACAATCTGTCTTCACTGGAAGACAACACTGTCACTTGGTTACCTTTAAAGCAGAGGACAGAGAAGTTAATATTAAGTTGTGCTTTGAAGTGAGCAGAGAGCCCCCAAAGCCAGATTAGCACACATGAAATCAATAGTGTTTTGCACTTGGCTTTCCTCTACTGATAAATGCCTCTCTAACCCAGCTGGTTCTGCAAAGGCCTCTCTAGAGAGTAGCCTCAAGAAGGTCAGGTCAAGAGGTTAGAATATGATGTGGTGAGAGGTCCTGGGGTCAACTTTGGAGAAAAACAAAACACAAAGAGAAAATTGTTGTTGCCCACTACAGAGGGAACTGACATTTACAAACACATCTGTTTCCAGAGAGTTCAGTGGGAAATGGGGTCCAAAGATTACTTGTTATCTGTAAGCTCTGACAGTCACAGACTACAACTCTAAAAACATAGCATTCCATTCTAGTGCCATGATTCCCAGCTTCGGCTCTGAACTCAATCTTTTCTGATATCAATAAGTATATTAAATGCTGTTTTTTTTTTACTAAAACATCAAGCTTAAGTTTCTTTTCCTCAGCACACATCTTTACAGTTACTTTCCATATTTATTATTATCCATTTCTGCCACCAACACACCAGTCAAGCCCTTATCATCACAATAGAAAATTTGTAATTCCATAACTGCACTCATGTTGTCATTTTAGATTAACCTGAAAACAATCTATAAGCTAAAGCCAAATCACATACAGTATGTCAAATCCCACTCATTCAGTTTCAGAAGGAACACCAAGGATCTGATCCTTCTCATGTCCTCTCCTGTTATGGGAGGTCCTTCTGCTCCTCCAGCCAATAGCCGCTGAGACACCAGCCCATTGGGGTGTGGTCTCTCTCTTTAAAAAAGCGGCCACTTCCCTCCTCACTCTCTCTTACTTCCTGCTCCACTTCTGGCGACTAGACTCCCTTCCTGATTGCGCAGAGGGTTGTTGTCTGGGACGGTGATCTGTAAGTTTTTTCCCCTTTAAAGAAATAACCATTCTATTAATTATAATTCCAACCTGGTGTGGGATGTGTGGGATTGTTTGTGACTTACGCCTTCACTCTCCTACAGTCAGCTCTATGATGTTGCCACAAGCAATGGAACAATTATTCAGTTACCTTCTGAAGGGACAGTACTCATGACCACCCCATGTCTCTCAGCACCATGTATGTACTCATCACCTACCGCAGACTTCATAGAATCCTTTTATTTACAGTTCTTATTAGTCACAACCTCTGAAACATCAATTTGAAACTTTCCCAATCATATCTTTAGGATGCTGAAGCTGTCAAAGAAAACTGTTCTCATTGGTTATTTTCAAAAGTCCAGCCCACTCAAAAATATTAACCGTTGCTTGTTCCTCTCATTCAATATTAATTAAAATTTTACACATGGATCTCTTCAGAAAGTCTTAAGTAGAACTATTAGGAATTGGTGTCAGCTTCAGTCTTTTATGACAAATAAAAGCTACCTTCTCTAGGAAATTTCAAAAGTGAAGTGTTGACTTCAGTTGTTTGAATGGTACTATAGGTGTCTGTTATATCAAGTTGAAGCATCCTGAAACCTAGTTTCCCTGATACGTTGTGAAGTTTATAGAAGATATTTATTGTTTGCTTATTTATTGTGTATGTGTGTGTATGAGTGTATGTATATGTACCACATTCATATAGGTGCCCACTGAGGCCAGAATGGTTTATACACAAATAAATCTTGAAGCTGTGTATCCAGGTCATTTCTCCTGATATAAATCATGTACTCCATCTTAATAACAGGTTGGTGGGTACACACACACACACAAAAAAAATAACAACATATGCTGCTAAAGTTTTAACAAGATATATGCAAATTCCTTTGTATAACATGGAGTCCAATGTATCACACACACAAAAAAATAAAAATAAAATATTGCCACAGGCATGCCAACCTTAACAGTTTTTCTATTATAATACATATGGTCAATAGACTATTAAAATAACAGTAGAAAATTATGAAAATGCTAGCAAAAGAAGGTAGTGTAGTGTCAATAACAATACCAGACTTATATATTTTACATCCAAACTCTCCCTTACACCTTGGACTTTCTTCTTCCTTTACCCAGTCCAGATGTACAGCATTTGTTATTTCCACGGCAGCTTTCTTCTACTGCTAACCTTATTGCTTATTTGCCTGGTTATGTTAGTATTCAAATAGGATACAATTTTTTTATTTTAATTATTTATTTTACACACCTACCACAGTTTCCTCTCCATCCTCTCTTCTCATCCTTTCCCCCCCACCTCCCTTCTACCCCTGCCTCCATCCACTCCTTTTACATCTCCATTCAGAAGGGGTAAAACCTTCCATGGGTGTCAACAAAGCATGACATCTCATGTTGAGACAGGACCAAGATCTTCCCAAGGCTGGGCAAAGCATCTCAACAAAAGGAATAGGTTAAAAGAGCCAGTTCATGAGTCAGGGATAGGTTCTGGTCCCACTGCTATGGGGGCCACAAAGCACAGAGTTAAACAACTCACATGCAGATGCAAAGACCCCAGGTCGTCCCATGCTGGCTCCCTAGCTGTTGGTTCAGAGTCCCTAAGCTCCCACAAGCTCGGGTAAACAGCCTCTGGGGGTTTCCCAGTCACGATCTTGACCCCCACCTCTTGCTCATATAATCCCACCTCCCTCTCTTCAACTGGACTCCAGGATCTCAGCCTAGTTCTTGCCAGTGGATCTCTGCATCTGCTTCTATCAGTTACTAAATGAAAGTTCTGTGATGACAGTGTAGTCACCAAACCTGATTACAGGGGAAATCTAGTTCAGGCAGTCTCTTCTCTATTTCCAGGAGTCTTAGATGGGGTCATCTTTGTTAGTTACTAGGAGATTCCCTGGTACCAGTTTTTTTTTCCCTAACCCTACAGTGGCTACCTCTACTAAGATATCTCTTCCATGCCCCAAACTCAACTATCCCAATCTCTCATGTTCTGCTTCTATTCAAAAATCTTGAATGATTTCTCATTTCCCACCAATTTTTTCATAACTTCTAAACTATGGCATTTAAATGCTTCAAACTTAGGCTTCAACTTCTGCTCCATTCTTATCTTCATCATTACCTTCCACGGATCTGTTGCAAAAATTCATTCAGTCAATAGCTGTTGAAGTACTGGACCATTAGGGTGTGGACTGAGGTACTATGAGGTGCAGACAGGAAGTGTGCTCACTCTCTTGGGTGGTGGCTGGAGATCTGATTTCAGCTCCCAGAGCACAGAAAGCAGAGGACCATGGCAGTTCTCTACCTTGTTGTTCATGAGTGTGCCCCAGTAAATATTTGAAACCCACTTTAGCTCAGGCTCTTGAGGATTTACTTACATATAACAATATCTGACACCTAACATGTGGCACGAACCCATGACCATGAGACTAAGATTCTCATGCTTTACTAACTGAGCTATCTAGGTCTGTGTATCATCCACATGCATCCCCACCGATGCCCCAAGTATGAGCAATGCTTTCCTTCTTCCATGTCCTTGCTAGCTATTTCCTTTGTCAAGAATATCCTACTCAGGGACCATTACTTAATACAATCTGATTCATCCTTCAAGAGCTTTCTCAGATGTGACTACCACCTTATAGTATTTTCCCAATGCTAATAGAAATGTTACTGTGAATTTCTGTTATGTTACTTACCCATTATTGAAACATTCCTCAAACCACCTCTCTATCCAACACAGTAGTGAACTTGTATATTTTAATGACTCTGAAAAGTTCTTTTTTTTTGGTAGATACAATTTTTTATTCATTAAAAATTTCCACATCCTCCCCTCCTCCCATTTCCCTCCCACTCCCCTCTCCCTCTCCAGTCCTAAGAGAACTCAAGGTGCCCTGCCCTGTGGGAAGTTCAAGGCCCTCCCCACTATATACAGGTCTAGGAAGGTGTGCATCCAAAAAGACTAAGCTCCTGAAAGGCCAGTACATGCAGTATGCTCAAAACCCAGTGCCATTATCATTGGCTTCTCAGTCAGCACCCATTGTCAGCCACATTCCGAGAGTCCAGTTTGATCACATGTTCATTCAGTCCCAGTCCAGCTGGCCTTGGTGAGCTCCCATTAGACCAGTCACACCATCTCAGTGGGTGGACGCACCCCTCATGGTCCCGACTTCCTTGCTCATCTTCTCTCTCCTTCTGTTCTTCATCTATACCTTGGGAACTCATCTCAGTGCTCCAATGTGGGTCTCTGTCTATCTCCATCCATTGCTAGATGAAGGTTCTATAATGATATTCAAGATATTCATCAGTGTGGCTATGGGAGAAGGCCAGTTCAGGCACCCTCTCCTCAGCTGCCCAAGGACCTAGCTAGGAACATCCCCTTGGACACCTGGGAACCCCTTTAGAGTCAAGCCTCTTGCCAACCCTAAAATGGATCCCTTAACCAAGATATCTTCTTCCCTGCTCCAATATCCACCCTTCCTCCATCTCAACGATCCCACTCCCCCAAGCTCTCCACAATCCTGCCCTTCTCCCTTCTCTTTCCCCCTCCCTCCTTCCTCCCACCCTCCCTCCACCGCCTTGCTTTCAACTTTTGCCCACCTATCTTGTCTACTTCCAATTTCCAGGAGAATAAATATATGTTTTGCTTTGGGTTGACCTTATTATTTAACTTCTCTAGGATCACGAACTATAGGCTGAATGTCCTTTGTTAATGGCTAGAATCCATTATTGAGTGAGAACATACCATATTCATCTTTTCGTGTCTGGGTTATCTCACTCAGTAAAGTGTTTTCTATTTCCATCCATTTGCATGCAAAATTCAAGATGTCATTGTTTTTTACAGCTGAGTAGAACTCTAATGTGTATATGTGCCATACCTTCTTTATCCATTCTTCTATTGAGGGACACCTAGGTTGTTTCCAGGTTCTGGCTATTACAAATAGTGCTGTTATGAACATAGTTAAACAAATGTTTTTGTAGTATGATTAGGCATCTCTTAAAAGTTCTTCCTTACAGTGTTTCTTCATTTTCAAGGTGTTAATGTCCCAACCAATGTAAAATGCCCAATTTCAAGGTTTGAGCATCATATCACTGAACATAAAATTATGAAGGTGCACAACAGCAATCAATTTTGCACAATTCCCAACAATCAGATGCAAAATATGTAAATACACAATCTTACTTCAATAATCAAAATAAAGTAATATATTTAGAAGTTAATGAATTATTTTGAGTTTTATAACTTTTAATTGTAGGCTTATAATATTCAATTTTTAAAAATAGTATTTAACAGTTGTGAAACATCTAATGAATAGATCTTGTGAGCTACTTTAAATCAGTTCAGGCATGCTACTATCTCACCTCTTCACTTGCCTACCTAAACTACTTGAAGGAAGATGCTGTTCCTTCGCTTAACTTGGGTACCTAATATAATATACTGCACAGATCCATTTGTGAATAAATGTTAGAATGTACAGTCTAATTTCAATGCAGGTATCTGAATCCAGATCCTAAAGTGAAGCTCTGAAGGAACAATTCACTACAGCTTATAATGCGGAAGTCCTGTTATTGGAAGAATGGGAGGAAAGAAAGGCATGGCCAGATAGAGAGAAAGGGTAAATTTATTTTTATTATTATTATTATTTGTTTTTTTTTGGTTTTTCGAGACAGGGTTTCTCTGTGGTTTTGGAGCCTGTCCTGGAACTAGCTCTTGTAGACCAGGCTGGTCTGAAACTCACAGAGATCCACCTGCCTCTGCCTCCCGAGTGCTGGGATTAAAGGCGTGCGCCACCATCGCCCGCCGAAAGGGTAAATTTAATATGAGAATCAAGTGGACCTTAATCCCAGTAATCTAATCATATTGCTTCAGGGATTATACTGCTTATTTTTATCCATTTGATGGAAGTTCCTCAGGTCTAGCTAAAGGAATAGATTTTTTAAAAAAAAGGGATAGATGTGCTATTTCAATACCTACTCCCAAAGTGTGGAGAGAAGGAAAGGACATGAGACAGCATTGTGGGACTCTGTTGTTCACATATAACAGAAAATTCTCAGAATTCAACATTCTAATTATCCTCATAGTAAAACAAGGTTTTGAAAGCAAAGGGATATTAACTTTCTTTGAAAGCCTTACAAATATAACCTGATAGAATGAATGAATGAAATCATACCTATTTTCAAACAGAATAAAAATTTTTAACCAATAAAAATTTTCTTCTATAAGGAAGTTACATGAAATACCCAATATCAAGTATTTATATCCATATGGAATTCTACCAGGATTCAAATATCAAAGTTTAACCTTGTTGTTTCTAACAATAATGGAAAGAAAAACTTATTACTTTCTTCTAGAGCAGCAGTTCTCAAATTTCCTAACACTATGACACTTTAATACAGTTCTTCGTGTTGCAGTGGCCCCAACAATAAAATTATTTTTGTTGCAATTTCATGATTCTAATTTTGTTACTGTTATGAATTGTGATCTAAATATTTTTGTATACAGATTTGTCAAAGGGGTTGTGACACACGGGTTGAGACCACTGTTCTAGAGCAATGGGGGAGTAGTGAGAAAATGTCAGTATGTCTTATAAAATTACATTAAGGATAAAAAAAATCACTAGGAATGCCTGCAGCATGTAGATAATGTGAAATAAGTTAAGGGTAGGATCTAATCTTGGCATTTATAGAACTTCCCAGCATTTGACTTTAATGCCACAAAAAAATAACTAAAAATAAAAGGGATATGTGATAATAGGCAATTATATTGTTGGAGTGCTGGGCCACTTCTGAACATACAAGTGTGTGAAGCTTAGAGGATCTAATTGGATCACAGGTCAAATTGGAAAAAGATATTAAGCAGGTAATGGTAAGCATGGACATGAGACAACAGAATGTGCTTAGAATTTCAGGGAGGAAATAATGATGAACATAAAGAACTTGTGGCGTGTTTCACTCCTGTGAACACAAAGAGTTAGAGACTTGTAAACCAATGAAAATAGATGCTTTTCTGCATAATCAGTGCAATGGGGAGAAAAACTCCAAGCATAGGGATGGCAGAGCATAATCTCAGTGCCACAGGGACCTGCAGGAACCAGGCAATTCAGAAATTAGAGAGGATTCAGAAGCTGAGATTATCTCTTTATGACATTTCCTTTCTTATTATTATTTCCCACTTACAATTTGGCTTTTTCATTGTATTTCTGGTTCTCTGTTTTGAGTTATGGTCTCCTGTAGCCCAAACTTCCCTTGAATTCCTTATATTCCTGCTTCAAACCCACAAGTACTAAGATTGCAGGCAAATACCACTATGTCTTCCTCCTGTTTGTCACCTTGTATACCGAGTTTCTTGAAACTGAAATATAATAATTGCCTTTCCTACGTGAGAGTTATGCTACATCTACTGTTTTCCAAATGTCTGTAATATAATTTTTATTGTGATAAGCACCTGAGAAATAATTAAAGAGACATGGTTTATAATTTTTTTAAAAAAGACATTCTCATCTCAGATTTTTTGAATGTGTGCACTTGGTATGATAGCCAATTTGATTCTCAGTGTGACTGGATTTAGAAATATCTAGAATAGTAAAGCACAACTTCAGGTATACTTGTGATGATATTTCCAGATAAACTTTCTGACTTTGGGAAATAAGACATGAAGTGTAGCACAACCCAATGATTTGGAGGGCTTAAATGAAACAAATTTAGAAAAAAAGGGAAAACCATCTGACTGTTGTGACATCCGTTCCCTTTGTCTCCTGTTTGATTTATGATATGAACTTCCCCCATACCCCACCACCTGCACAGGCATCATCACCATGTTCTGTCTGCTACAATGGACTGACACCCCTAAAACTACACAATGAAACACAAGCCAACTCACTTTAAGTGATTCTCTCTGGCTGGAAAGTAACTACAATATCTGGAAAGAGTCTGTTTGTGAATGTGATTAAGTTAGGAATTGGGCATGAGGACATTACTCTGTGACATTAGCAGGGATCAAATGGCCAAATGGGGATTGTAATAAGAGAGAAGCAGAAAGAGAGCCAGAGACACACAGAGAAGAACAGGTTGCATATCCACACAGGTACATATTGATGTGGCCACAAAACAAGGGAAAGGTTTAGCTACTAGAAGCTAGAACAAGCAAGGAAGCATTCTTCACTAAAGCTCACACAGGAATCATGGCCTTAACTTATCTTGATTTTAGACTTTTGACACCAGACCAATGGAAGAATATGTTTTTGTTATTTGAAGTCCTTTTCTGTGATGCTATTTTACATCTGTCACAGGAAGCAAATGTCATCGGGAAGCAGACAAAAGTGTCCTTCTCTCTTAGACACCTGGCATCTGCACAGCAGCTACATTTTAGTTTAAGATGAGAGGGAAAAAACATTATACAAAACATTCTTTTTATTTATTTGATTTTGTTCTTTTTCTTATCCAGCTATATATTTTCCTCCATTCTCCTCCTCCTCTACCCTCTCCCATGGTCCCATGCTCCCAATTTACTCAGGAGATCTTGTCCTTGTGGTACGATTGATCATCCTTTGAATATATATCCAAATGTGGTATTGTTGGGTCTTGAGGTAGGAGGTTTCCTAATTTGCAGAGAAATTGACATACAGATATCCAAAGGGGCTGTACCTGTTTTCACTCTCATCAGAAATGGATGAGTCTTCCCTTTACTCCACATCTTTTCCAGTTAAGTTGTCATCAGTGTTTTTGATTTTGGCCATTCTTACAGGTATAAGAATAAGCATTTTGCTTATATTAAATTATGTCATTATTGCTACCTATACCTTCTAGATAAGGAAAGTGATGAGTACAAAGAGGTTAAGCAAACAGCATGGGGGTCACACATGGCATCATCACTAATTTCAATCCTAGACAGTTTGATTTCAAAAAAGTTATGCTACAGAACACTAAAAAAAAAGTGCAATGGACAACTTTCTAAAAGAGAAAACTATTCTCATTTCTTTTGCCTATCTTTCAGAGGAGATCAGATTCAAGTAATATTACTTACATTTATACTTCAGTTTAGACAGAACATAATCCTTATATTATCAGCTTGTTTTTTTCATTATGAACAGATGGATGACTCATGAATTTGTTCAATGATCTTCCCTGTTGCAGATGCCAGCTGTATGATATGGACAAGTCATTTATTTTCTCTGTATCATTGTGACATTTATTTTTATTTTATTTTTTTTAAAAAGAAAACCAACAATATTTTTTTCATTATATGTAGCAGTCCAAGTTTCCACTCCCTCTCTTCCTCCCATTCCCCACCACACCCCCATCCACTCCTCAGAGAGGGTAAGGCACATTGATTTGGAAAAGGTCCAAACCCCCCCCTACTCTATCTAGGCTGAGAAAGGTATTCATCAACAAAGAATGGGTTCCCAAAGACCCAGAACAAACAGTAAGGATAAATTATTGTGCCACTGCCAGCGGCTCCTCAGTCTGCTCCAGGCATGCAACTGACAACCAGTCTGCCTGGTGTTGGTGAGCTGCCATTAGCTCAGGTAAGCTGTTTTAATGGGTATATCCATCATGGACATGACTTCTTTACTCATATTCTCATTCCTCCCACTCTTCAACTAGACTTTGGGACCTCAGTCCAGTGCTCTGATGCAGGTCTCTGCCTCTGTCTCCATTGGTTGCTGGGTGAAGATTCGATGGTGATATTTAAGATATTCATTAGTCTGACTACAGGACAAGGTGAATTCTGGGACCTTTTCTTCTATTGCTTAGGGTCTTAGCTGGAGTCATCCTTGTGGATTCCTGAGAATTTCTCTAGTGCCAAGTATCTTGCCAGCTCTATAATGGCTCCCTCAACAAAATATCTCTTTTCTTTCTCTCATCTCTGCCCTTCCTCCATCTCAAATATCCAGTTCACTCAAGTTCACCTCCTTCCTCTCCTTCTCCCCTTATCTTCCCTTTCTGCCCTGCATACTACTCCCAGCCCCATGCTCCAAATTTTGTCAGGCTATTTTGTCTATTTCCCCTTTTCCAGGTAGATCCATGTGTATTTGTATTAGGGTTCACCTTATTACTTAACTTAGAGCTCTAGGACCATGAACTATAATGCTTTACAGCTAGTATCCACTTATGAGTGAGTGTATACCATGTTCATCTTTTTGAGTCTCAGTTACCTCACACAGGATGGTGTTTTCTAGTTCCAACCATTTGCATGCAAGTTTCCAGATGTCATTTTTTTATTGCAGAGTAGTACTCTAATGTGTAAATGTGCGACATTTTCTTTATGTATTCTTCGGTTGAGGGGCATGTAGCTTGGTTCCAGGTTCTGGCTATTACAAATAATGCTGCTATAAACACAGTTGAACAAATGTCCTTGTGGTATGATTGAGCATCTTTTGAGTATATGCCCAAGAATGGTATTACTGGGTCCTGAGGTAGGTTGATTCCCAATTTTCTGAGAAACTACCATACTGGTTTCCAAAGTGGTTGTACAAGTCTACATTGCCACTAGCAATGGATGAGTATTCCCCTTACTCCATATCCTTTTCAGCATAAGCTATCATTGGTGTTTTCAATCTTAGCCATTCTGACTAGTGTATTTGATTTTAGCCATTCTGACTGATATTAGATGGTATCTTAGAGTCGTTTTGATTTGCATTTCCCTCATGGCTAAGGATGTTGAACATTTCTTTAAGTGTCTTTCAGTCATTTGAGATTCTTCTATTGAGAATTCTCTGTTTACTTTTCTACTCCATCTTTAAACTGGGTTATTTGGAATTTTGATGTCTAATTTCTTGAGTTTTTATATATTTTGAATATCAGTCCTTTTTCTGTTGTGGGGTTAGTGAAGACCTTTTCCCATTTAGTATGCTGTCTTTTTGTCTTATTGACTGTGTCCTTTGCTTTACAGAAGGTTCTCAGTTTCAGAAGGTCCCATTTATTTACTGTTTCTCTCAGTGTCTGTGCTGCTGGGGCTCAATTTAGAATATGGTCTCATGTGCCTATGTATTGAAGGCTACATCCTACTTTCTCTTCTATCAAGTTTATTGTAGTCAGATCTTTATTGAAGTCTTTAATCCATTTGGACTTGAGTTTTGTGCAAGGCAATAAATATGGGTCTATTTTCATTCTTCTACATGTTGACATCCAATTATGCCAGCACTATTTGTTGAAGATTCTTCCTTTTTTCCATTGTATAATTTGAGCTTCTTTGTCAAAAATCATGTGTTCATAGGCATGTGGATTAATATTACAGCTCTTTGAGTCAATTCCATTGGTCAACCTCTCTGTTTTTATGTCAATATTACACTGTTTTTCATTACCTAGCTCTGTAATCAAGCTTGATGTCAGGGATGGTGATGCCATAGGAAGTTCCTTTACTGTACAGGATTGTTTTGGCTATCCTGGGCTATTTGGTTTTTCATATGAAGGTGATTGTTGTTCTTTCAAGGTCTGTGAAATATTTTTTTGGGATTTTGATGTTAATTTCACCGAATCTATAGATTGTTTTTGGTAGGATTGCCATTTTTATTATGTTAAATTTACCTATCCAAGAGCATGGGAGATCTGTCCATATTTTTTGGTAACTTCTTCGATTTCTTTCTTCAAAACTTAAATTTCTCATTGAACAGATCTTTCACTTCCTTGGTCAGTGTTACCCCCATGATATTTTATGTTATTTGTGGCTGTTATGAAAGGTGATGTTTCTCTGATTTCTTTTTCAGCCCTATTATATTTCTGTATAGAAGGGCTACTAATTTTTTTTATTTAGTTTATCTTGTGTCTTGCCACACTACTGAGGGTATTTACCAGCTGTAGGAGTACTGTGATAGAGATTTTGTGGTCACTTATATATACTATCATATCATCTGCAAATAACGAAACTTTGACTTCTTCCATTCTAATTTTAATCCCTTTGATTTCCTTTTGTTTTCTTATCACTCTAGCCAGAACTTCAAGAACTATGTTTAATATATATGGAGAGGGTAGATAGCCTTGTCTTGTTCCTGATTTTAGTGGAATTGCTTGAGTTTCTTTTCACTTAATTTGATATTTGCGGTTGGTAATATTTGCTGTTGGCTCGCTGTATCAATATATGTAATAAAAAGCAATCTTTTATTATGATTATATGTGTTCCTTGTATCCCTGGTCTCTCCAAGGCCATTATTATGAAGAGGTGTTAGATTTTGACAATTTTGTTATTGAACACCTTCTATGTTCTAGGCAGTGGCCTAGGTACAAGAACCCCATGATGCACAATGTAAACAAACATTCCTAGTCTTAAAGTTTCAGTGCTAATGGAGAAATCCAACTAGTCTTTAATCAAAAAGTCATTTAGATACATTGTTAATAACTATCTTCAGACTTGTAAAAATGTATTAATATTGGCTTACAGTAAAAGGTGAAGTGTAGGCATGGCTCCACGTGAAAATCCAGGGAAGAGATCTTCAAAGGGATCATTTAAATTAAAATATGAAGGATGTCTGAAATGTAAGAAAAAGCCTCTCAGAGAGAGAAAGTCATTTTGAACTGAAAGAACAAAGAAGACTGAAGAAGTCAGTTGTGGAGCAAGGGTTTAGAATATGATGGAACTGAGTCTACACTGTGTCACAATCAATAGCTGCCTCATATATAAAAGGTGTTCAGAGTCTTAGTTTGCCTCATCTGATAAACTGGGGTGAAAACTATTGAGCACAAATCATTTATTGGAATGACTAATTGAGCAATCATGGTTAAAATGCTTCACACAGAACCATAAAAAAAAAAAAAAAAAAACAAAAAACTCTTACCTGAATCTATATCCATCGGGAATATTTTTAAATTTATTTATTTATTTATTAAAGATTTCTGCCTCTTCCCCACCACCGCCTCCCATTTCCCTACCCCTCTCCTGATCAAGTCCCCCTCCCTCATCAGCTCGAAGAGCAATCAGGGTTCCCTGACTTGTTGGAAGTCCAAGGACCACTCACCTCCATCAAGGTCTAGTAAGGTGAGCATCCAAATTGCCTAGGCTCCCACAAAGCCAGTACGTTACGTGCAGTAGGATAAAAACCCATTGCCATTGTTCTTGAGTTCTCAGTAGTCGTCATTGTCTGCTATGTTCAGCAAGCCCAGTTTTATCCCAGGCTTTTTCAGACGCAGGCCAGCTGGCCTTAGTGGGTTCCCGATAGAACATCCCCATTGTCTCAGTGTGTGGGTGCACCCCTCGCGGTCCTGAGTTCCTTGCTCATGCTCTCTCTCTTTCTGCTTCTGATTTGGACCTTGAGATTTCAGTCCTGTGCTCCAATGTGGGTCTCTGTCTCTGTCTCTGTCTCCTTTCATCGCCTGATGAAGTCTTACCTAAGAAAATACACATCTTAAATCCTCAACTCCAATCTGGCAAAGCTCATAATCTCAACCAAAAACATTGAAAGGCATGAACATGAAATATCAATTGTCATTTATTCAAGTTATGTGACAAGGCTGTCTTAACACAACCAAGAAAATTAAACGCCTGAATTTCCATTGCCAGAGACCTGCATCAGCAGGGGGTTCAGTTTCCAAAGATGTGTGTGCTGTCTGTGTGGGGCAGGGCAGGGGGACATGGTCTGAGGGTGAATTCATATGGCTGCCAGCAGCCTCTAATTGAAAAGAAGTTTACAATTTTTATTAATTGTTTGATTCACATTTTTTTGCCAATCAGTTTCTTCTCCCTTCTCTCCTCCTGTTCCCTCCTGCAACCTCTTTTTTTTACCCACCCCCATCAACTCCTCAGAAAGAGTAAGGCCTCACATGGGAGTCAGCAAAGTATGGCATATCAAGGTGAGGAAAGATCACGCTCCTCCCCACTGCATTAAGGCTGAGCAAGGCCTTCCACCATAAGGAACAGTGTCCAAAAGGTCAGTTTATTCTTCAAAAACAGATCCGAGAGAAACTAGGTAACAAGAAGGACCCTAAGAGGGACTCATAGATCGCCCTGGAAAGAAGAAATAGATGAGAACTCCTGATGGAGGAAGGTCATTGGCTAATAAAGGAACTGCCCTGGCCCATTAGTTTCAGTTTCTTATTAGCTAGCTTTTACATATTGATCTAACCCATTTCTATTAATCTGTGTAGCCCACGAGCTGGCTTACCAGGAATGATCTTAACCTGCGTCTGTCTGGAGTGGGAGAATCATGGCGACTCCTTGACTCAGCTTCTTTCTCCCAGCATTTTGTTCTGTTTACTCCACCCACCTAAGGGTTGGCCTATCAAATGGGTCTAGGCAGTTTCTTTATTAATAAGAAATCATTCCCACATCATTTCCCCTTTGGGCGCCAAATGTAGTAATAAGAGGCGGCAGGGCTGCGTCCCCCACACCCGGCCGCCCACATGGCTAGCTTATGCCCCAAAATAATTACACAGACACTGTATTCTTTTAAGCACTACTTGGCCCTTTAGCCCTAGCCCTTACTGGCTAATTCTCACATCCCGATCAACCCATCTCTAATAATCTGTGAGAACCGGTCTTACCGGGAAGATTCTAGCCTAGTCCATCCTGGGTCGGAGCTTCATGCCCGGAGCGGGGCATGGCGTCTCTCTCAGGCGTCTGCTCCGGAGAGCAGAGCTGTGGAGTCTCTGAGCTCACTTCCTCTTCCTCCCAGCGTCCTATTCTGTTTTCTCCTCCCACCTATCTTCTAACCAATAAAATGGGCCAGGGCAGTTCCTTTATTAGCCAATGACCTTCCTCCATCATTTACTGTTGTATTACGGAGCAGCGGGCTGTGTCCCGCCACCCGGCTAGCTTTACCCGAAATAATTACATGGAAACTGTATTCTTTTAATCACTGCTTGGCCCTTTAGCCCTAGCCCTTACTGGCTAATTCTCACATCCCGATCAACCCATCTCTAATAATCTGTGAGAACCGGTCTTACCGGGAAGATTCTAGCCTAGTCCATCCTGGGTCGGAGCTTCATGCCCGGAGCGGGGCATGGCGTCTCTCTCAGGCGTCTGCTCCGGAGAGCAGAGCTGTGGAGTCTCTGAGCTCACTTCCTCTTCCTCCCAGCGTCCTATTCTGTTTTCTCCTCCCACCTATCTTCTAACCAATAAAATGGGCCAGGGCAGTTCCTTTATTAGCCAATGACCTTCCTCCATCATTTTCCCTTTTTCGGTTTAAACAAAAAAAAAAAAAAAATGGCTTTAACTTTAACATAGCAAAATTACATATAACCAAACAGTTATCAAGTAAAAGTTACAATAATCTTTATCATAACTAAAGAAAACTATAACTAACTATTCTTAACTCCATCAAAGACTCCAGAAAGATATAATATTGCCTAAGTAAACAAGAACTAAGAAACTTCAAACTCTAGAAATGACAAAGACATCTCGCTGCCTGGACAGTCACCCAAAGTTCTTTTGTACCGTTGGGGCATCCATCTTCAGCCTTTAGGCCCATGGTATCCAGCAGACATTTCCATAAAGCAGGAAAATTTAAAGTCAGTTCAGTCACTATCTGTTGTGTCCTGCAGAATATCTCGCAGACTCTTTCAAAATGAATCAGGAACCCCGAAAGATCATCTCACCTTAGGCAAGTTCAGTAGTCCTCTCTCTGCGGGTTCTCTGTGTCCAGTTTATGCAGTAGTCCAGGCAAGAGCAGTTTCTTGCACAAATGGCTATCAAACTCCATAAGGTGCCTCTTTGATGCCCATCTTCCTCTTGAAGTACATTGGTGCTGCCAGGAGCAGAGTGTCTGGTCTCATTGTCATGAAAAGTCCTAAGTATCTTTGAAAGACATGAAGAATGTCTATCTAACTGAAATACATCTCTATATATCTAGAAAATCTAACTAACATGACTACAAGCTTTACTATTATCGATGATTATCCATTAACAACCTATATTTCTTAATTATACAGTACATTTTTAAATGAACTACACAATCACAATACCTTAATCAAAATCAGAAACACTTATACATATAACAAAATTGACCTTAAATCTCTATCAATAAAGCAAAATCTATACTAATGTAAATTATTCATATCTATATCATATCCCCCTTAAAATGTAAAAGAACGTTTATAAACCATATTTGGGAACATGGGCGCAGTTATTTCTCTCCAAACTGCTTCCTGCTGAATGGGGACGTCGTTAATTAGGTCTTTCATGGTATAACCTGTGTGCTAGTTTCATCTCAGTTGGCAGTTGAGCGAAGCAATTTTTTGAAGGCGTTCACACCAACCCTTCAGGAGGGCGTGGTCCATCATACCAAATCGGAATAGAAGAAAAGAACAGGGTCTCATCCTCTGTGAAAACAAAATAAGAAACTCCTCTCCAAAGCATCATGTCCTTAAATCCAAATTTCAAAGTCAAGGCATTTTCACAATATTTATGTTGGATTAGTTCAGCAGCATTTATAAATAAATATCTTTTAGCAGCTGTTGCTCCTTCCTCAGCATTCAAATAATTCAAAGAGATCATAATAGCATACAGTATCAAGATTCTCTGTGTATTTTCCATCTTTGTACAGCTTTGTTTTAACCTCTATTTTGTTTATTTTTACTTTTAACTCTTTGCTTTTTGAGACAGGTTCTCTGTATCTTTGACCTGAAGTAACTCTGTAGACCAGGCTGTCTTTGAACTCTCAGAGATCCGCCTGTCTCTGCCTCCCAGGCATTCGGGATTAAAGGTGTACACTGCTACACCTTGAACTCACAGAGATCTGTTTGTCTATGCCTTTTAGGCACTGGGATTAAAGGCGTGTACTACCACACACAACAACTCTCTTTATTTTTTTTTTGTTTTTTGTTTTTTTTTTTACTTTAAGAACTTTAACTTTTAGTCTGCATATATTTTTAACACACTTTAAACCATTTAGAAATTTTCTTTGTCTTTGAATCTCTCTTTACTGTATATCTCTCTTTTTCTGACCACACGAGTCTTTACCAAGTAATATCAGTAGGATTAAAGGCGTGGCTTTGCCAGCTGGAATCCAGCCCATTCCTTAGCTTTCCAGCCTCATGAGTGAGGTACTGGCTGTAGCCAGCAAGCGAGCTACAACAGACAACACTCAAGTCCTCTCTCAGTAGCCGGCCCTCCTGCCTCAAATAGTCAGAGTTTGCCCTGGCAGGACGGCCCAGAAAGCCGGCATTTTTAAATGGCGCAGCTTTTTTCCTGTTATGGCTGAAAACCGAAAAGCATGTGTTCAGCTTTTCGTCAACACCGTTTAAGTGTTTTGTGGCAGGACCTCTTAATGAGCTGCAGGCTTTGCAGCTAAAGCTGAGTCAGGAAGCCTCTCTTAGATGAGGTGCTTGCTTGCCTCTAGCAAGCAGAGTAGAACCGAGAAATTGCTGCTACCAAGAAACCAGGCACAATGCTTTCATTTTGTTCTAGAATTACTTCCCAAGCTGTCTCAGGCTTTATGTGGAAGCAGTTGTCCACGTTGGGCGCCATACTGTTGTATTACGGAGCAGCGGGCTGTGTCCCGCCACCCGGCTAGCTTTACCCGAAATAATTACATGGAAACTGTATTCTTTTAATCACTGCTTGGCCCTTTAGCCCTAGCCCTTACTGGCTAATTCTCACATCCCGATCAACCCATCTCTAATAATCTGTGAGAACCGGTCTTACCGGGAAGATTCTAGCCTAGTCCATCCTGGGTCGGAGCTTCATGCCCGGAGCGGGGCATGGCGTCTCTCTCAGGCGTCTGCTCCGGAGAGCAGAGCTGTGGAGTCTCTGAGCTCACTTCCTCTTCCTCCCAGCGTCCTATTCTGTTTTCTCCTCCCACCTATCTTCTAACCAATAAAATGGGCCAGGGCAGTTCCTTTATTAGCCAATGACCTTCCTCCATCAAACTCCTGGGAAAATTGTGGGCAGTAGTGGTAAAGGGGAGGGATGGAGAGAGGAACCCAGATTACACCATTTATTAATGTATATATTCTGTCTGAATTATATGCCTGCAAACCAAAAGAGGGTATCTGATCCCATTATAGACTGAAGCCACCATGTGATGGTTGTGTTTTTAATTTAGGACTTCTGGAAGCGCAACCAGTGTTCTTAATTGCTGAGCCATCTCTCCAGCTACAGATTACACCTTTTATTCTGTATAGTTGCACACAGGGTAAATGGGAAACAATGGCATGTGATTAAGCTGAGGTGTGACTTGAGATCAGGGGTTGTGGAATCTAGTAGTGACCTTGACAGCAAGTACCAGTCCTAAGTTAATGGAAATGTCATAAGTTCCTCTTGCTAGATATAAATAGATTGACTACTTTATCAAGAAGAAACTTTCCTTAAGCCCCTAGGGAATGGAGACTTGAATACGGACTTCTGGGAAGCAGACTCTATACTACAGTTACTTAGTCTTACTCTATGGGCCTGTACCCCTCATAACACTCCCAAAAGAAAAGGCTCTGATGTCTTACTCTTTTCACATTATACCATACCATTCTGGTCCCTCTGCGTTTATTAACAGACATTTCTGTAGGACCCAGTCATGACAAGCTCATGGAGGCCTGAGTTTCTGTTTAACCTAAGGCAATTCCTGGTTCCAAGAAAAACCACCCAGGCACCACCCAGGAAGGGACCATCCAAGAGAAAATCCCTAACACTCCAAGGTCCAGCACAACCCATCCCCTTTCACCAGGGCACTCTCAGACAAATGTCAGCCAATCAGGGATCCAGAACCTTAGAAATCCCGAACCTGCCCCAACCTCTGCTATTATAAAAGCCCCACTCCATGTATCAATACATTGAACACACTGAGTGTCCCAGTTTGAACATGAAGAAAGGCTATTTGTTTTTACATATGGAACTCGGTCTCCATGGTGATCTTTTGGGGGTCCCCACAATCTGGGCATAAGTCTCTTGCCCATAATGGTCTCAGGCTCAGGATATAAATTGCAGGCATTTCATCCTTGGGATTAGGTATGTTTAGTAAATATCTAATTTTTCTCTTCTTGGTGTAATTAGAGGGCACAGAGGAATTCCTGTTATCATGGAGGTGGGGATTATTTTCCAAAGGATTGTTTTGTTTAGAGAGACTACCGATGTACACATTTCATCCTTTACTAAGGCCCTTATAAAATTTCCTAAAGGAAAAGAAAGACATTAGTATTGAGAAGTATTAAAAACAAAAGTAAAAAGGTGCTGGTGAAGTGTGGTCTGCAGTGTTGAAATGCTGAAATCAAGCAGAAATAGTCAGCATGCGGTCTATATCCTTCAACATTCCCTGGCCTTGTTCGTTCATAAGTATAATGCTTCTTGAGTATTAAACCGTTTGAAATTAGTTACATTAATATCATTGATTCCATTTTTAAATGATTGCATAATCACTGTAACTATTAAGGGCATCTTCCATTTAAAGACAGAGAAAGTGGGCTTACCACACATTTCAGTATTTTTATAACAAGCTTAAACCTAAATTATAGTATAAGGTATTTGAGTTTATATATATGTAAAATGTATAAATGTGTATATATTTCAATGAACCTATTTTCCTCCTAAACATAACACTTAGTAATTCTGACAAATGTATTTTAGTTGTTCCTACCTATTGCTTTCTCAAGTTCAATCATGTTAAGTATTTTTCTTATTTTCATTTTTGAGTTAAGTAAAAACAGTGAGTTCTTTGGAGACAAGAACACCTGCTTGTATTTAAGAAAAAGAATTCCTTTTATTTTACTTTTCTACTCTGAAAGTTATACCACATATAGTGAATGTGTCAGCCATACTTACTTGTACTAAGTGACCATAGAAGATTACCAAATGCACAATATTAGTGAAAGTTCTCATATAAAATTAACCATATCTCATTCCAATATATTGTCTTTTTATACATCCAACTTTCTGCTGGAGCAAAAGAAAAGGTAATTAGGTCTGCTTCCTAGCAAATTCAAGTTCAGATCCTGAAGCTGGACTAGTTACCACCTATCAGTTCTATACTATAAATGATGTTGTAAGGCTAAGTCAGTAAAGATCTTAACTTCTGTCTATCCACAGGAATATTCTCATCTGGATTCTTTGTTCAGAAGAAAAGAATAAAAGGAGTTTGACTACCCAAAATCTGCCACATAACCAGGAAGCTAAATCACAAGGGTGGCCATGTAAAAGTGTTGAAGTGGAAGTCCTAACCTCTTGACTCATCCTTATGTAGCTGGCAGATATAAGAGTAAAGGCCAGATGCATGTCAGTGAATGCCATAATTCTATGGCACAAAAAGTAAGGAATAACATTTACTTGTACTTCCAAGAAGCTGGGAGCCTAGTTAAGAGGTTGCAAATTTTAAGCAATTAGTCTCGAGGTTATTTGTTATACAGCAACAGTAACTGAAACAAAAAGCCACCCACAGCATCATTTCACTGAGCCATCAGAAATTTGGACAGATCCTGGCTACAAGGTTGCAGACTAGAAACAGGAACATCAGTAACAATAAGTTTATAAAAGAGGCATACTCTTCACTAGTTTTCCTGGTTACTTGTGTATATGAACCCCTGTACTCCTCATTATAGCACAATGAGATAAGAACTACTACCTCCAGGTCAGACAGGAAAAAAAAATGAAGCCCAGAGAGATTAGATGATCAACTTTCCACAGACATCAATGGTAGAGCAAGCTTTAATACAAATAATGTTGTGCCAGAATCTTTATTTTTATTTTTATTGAGCTCTACATTTTTCTCTGCTCCCCTCCCTACCTCTCCCCTCCCACTTCAGTCCTCCCCACAAGGTCCCCATGTTCCCAATTTACTCAGAAGATCTTGTCTTTTTCTACTTCCCATGTAGATTATATCTATGTGTCCTCATTGTTGTCTAAGTTCTTTGGGATTGTGGTTTGTAGGCTTGTTTTCTTTGGTTTATGTTTAAAAACCACCTATGAGTGAGTACATGTGATAATTGTCTTTCTGTGTCTGCGTTACATCACTCAAAATAATATTTTCTAGCTCCATCAATTTTCCTGCAAAATTCAAGATGTCATTATTTTTTTTCTGCTGTCTAGTACTCCATTGTGTAAATGTACTATGTTTTCCTTATCCATTCTTTGGTCAAGGGGCATTTAGGTTGTTTCCAGGTTCTGGCTATGACAAACAAAGCTGCTATGAACATGGTTGAGCACATGTCCTTGTGGCATGATAGAGCATCCTTTGGATATATACCCAAAAGTGGTATTACTGGGTATTGAGGAAGGTTGTTTCCTAATTTTCTGAGAAATCGCCACATTGACATCCAAAGTGGTTATACCAGCCTGCATTCCCACCAACAAAGCAGAAGTGTTCCCTTGTCCCCACAACCTCTCCAGCATAAGTTGTAATCCGTGTTTTTGATTTTGGCCATTCTTTGGTCATTTAAGATAGAATCTCAAAGTTGATTATTTATTTATTTATTTATTTATTAAAGAATTCTGTCTCTTCCCCGCCACCGCCTCCCATTTTCCTCCCCTCCCCCAATCAAGTCCCCCTCCCTTGTCAGCCCAAAGAGCAATCAGGGTTCCCTGCCATGTGGGAAGTCCAAGGACCACCCACCTCCATCCAGGTCTAGTAAGGTGAGCATCCAAACTGCCTAGGCTCCCACAAAGCCAATACGAGCAGTAGGATCAAAAACCCATTGCCATTGTTCTTGAGTTCTCAGTAGTCCTCATTGTCCACTATGTTTAGCGAGTCCAGTTTTATCCCAGGCTTTTTCTGACCCAGGCCAGCTGGCCTTGGTGAGTTCCCGATAGAACATCCTTATTGTTTCAGTGTGTGGGTGCACCCCTCGCTGTCCTGAGTTGCTTGCTCGTGCTCTTTCTCTTTCTGCTCATGATTTGGACCTTGAGATTTCTGTCTGGTTCTTCAATGTGGTTCTCTGTCTCTGTCTCCTTTCATCGCCTGATGAAGGTTAATATTCAGGAGGATGCCTATGTGTTTTTCTTTTGGTTCTCCTTCTTATTTAGCTTCTCTAGGATCACTAATTATAGGCTCAATATCCTTTATTTATGGCTAGAAACCAAATATGAGTGAGTACATCCCATGTTCCTCTTTTTGGGTCTGGATTACCTCACTCAGGATAATGTTTTCTATTTCCATCCATTCGCATGCAAAATTCAAGAAGTCCTTGTTTTTTACTACTGAGTATACACTAATATGTATATATTCCATACTTTCTTCATCCATTCTTCCATTGAAGGGCATCTAGGTTGTTTCCAGGTTCTGGCTATTACAAACAATGCTGCTATGAACATAGTTGAGCATATACTTTTGTTGTATGATAGGGCATCTCTTGGGTATATTCCCAAGAGAGGTATTGCTGGGTCCAGGGGTAGGTGATGGAGGAAGGTCATTGGTTAAATAAAAAGAAACTGCTTGGCCCTCATTGGTTAGAAGATAGGTGGGAGGAGTAAACAGAACAGAACCCTGGGAGGAAGAGGAAGTGAGCTCAGACTCCACAGCTCTCCTCTCAGGAGCAGACGCCTCAGAGAGATGCCATGCTCCCAGCTACCAGGCAGATGCACGCATTGAAGCTCCGACCCAGGATGGACAGAGGCTAGAATCTTCCCGGTAAGTGCACCTAGGGGCGCAAAACAGATGATTAAAAATGGGCTAAATTAATATGTGAGAATTAGCCCAGAAGAGGCTAGATAGAAATGGGCCAAGCAGTGATTAAAAGAATACAGTTTCCGTGTAATTATTTCAGAGCATAACCTAGAGCTAGCCATGTGGGCAGCCGGGTGCCAGGGTCACAGCCCCTCCGCTCCAACTACAACAGGTAGGTTGATCCCGAATTTCCTAAGAAACCACCACAATTCTTTCCAAAGTGGTTGCACAAGTTTGCATTCCCACCAGCAATGGGTGAGTGTACCCATTTCTCCACAACCTCTCCAGCAAAGGCTATCATTGGTGTTTTTTATTTTAGCCATTCTGACAGGTGTAAGATCGTATCTTAAAGCTGTTTTGATTTGCATCTCCCTGATCGCTAAGGAAGTTGAGCAAGACCTTAAGTGTCTTTTGGCCATTTGAACTTCTTCTGTTGAGAATTCTCTGTTCAACTCAGTGCCCCATTGTATAATTGGGTTAATTAGCCTTTTACGGTCTAGTTTCTTGAGTTTTTTATATATTTTGGAGATCAGACCTTTGCCAGTTGCGGCGTTGGTGAAGATCTTCTCCCAGTCAGTGGATTGCCTTTTTGTCTTAGTGACAGTGTCCTTTGATTTACAGAATTTTCTCAGTCTCAGGAGGTCCCATTTATTCAATGAGGCCCTTCATTTTGTGCTGCTGGGGTTATACGTAGGAAGTGGTCTCCTGTGCCCAAGTGTTGTAGAGTACTTCCCACTTTGTCTTCTGTCAGGTTCAGTGTGTTCGGACTGATATTGAGGTCTTTAATCCATTTGCACTTGAGTTTTGTGCATAGTGATATATATGGATCTATTTTCATTCTTCTACAGATTGACATCCAGTTTTGCCAGCACAATTTGTTGAAGATGCTCTCTTTTTTCCATTGTATACTTTTAGCTCCTTTATCAAAAGTCAGGTGTTCATAGGTTTGTGGGTTAAAGTCAGGGTCTTCTATTTGATTCTATTAGTCGACTTATCTGTTTTTATGTTAATACCAAGCTGTTTTCAATACTGTAGCTCTGTAATAGAGTTTGAAGTCAGGGATGGTAATGCCTCCAGACGATCCTTTATTGTGTAAGATTGTTTTGGTTATCCTGAGTTTTTTGTTTTTCCATATAAAGTTGATTATTGTCTTCTCCAGATTTGTGAAGAATTTTGATGGGGATTGCATTGAATCTATAGATTGCTTTTGGTAGAATTGCCATTTTTACTATGTTGATCCTCCCAATCCCAGAGCAAGGAAGATCCTTCCATTTTCTGGTATCCTCTTCAATTTCTTTCTTCAAAGACTTAAAGTTCTTGTCAAATGGATCTTTCACTTCCTTCGTCAGAGTTACCCCAAGATATTTTATGCCATTTGTGGCTTTCATGAAAGCTAATGGTTCTCTGATTTCCCTCTCTGTTTCCTTATCCTTAGTGTATAGGAAGGCAACTGATTTTTTTGGATTTGATCTTGTATCCTGCCACATTACTAAAGGTGTTTTTCAGCTGTAGAAGATCTTTGGTAGAGTTTTTGGGGTCGCTTATGTATTCTATCATATCATCTGCAAATAACAAAAGCTTAACTTCTTCCTTTCCAATATGAATCCCCTTGATCCCCTTATGTTGTTTTATTGCTATTGCTATAACTTCAAGCATGATATTGAAGACGTATGGAGAGAGTGGACATCCTTGTTGTGTTCCTGATTTTAGTGGGATGGCTTTGAGTTTTTCTCCATTTAATTTAATGTTAGCTGTCGGCTTTCTGTAAATAGTTTTATTATATTTAGGTATGACCCTTGTATCCCTAATCTCTCCAAGACCTTTATCATAAAGGGTTGTTGAATTTTGTTGAATGCTTTTCCAGCATCTAATGAAATGATCATATGTTTTTTTTTCCTTCAGTTTATTTATATGATGGATTACGTTGATAGATTTCTTTATGTTGAACCAGCCCTGTATCTCTGGGATGAAGCCTACTTGATCATAATGGATAATGTTTCTAATGTGTTCTTGGATTCGGTTTTTCAGTATTTTATTGAGAATTTTTGTGTCGATATTCATGAGTGAGATAGGCCTGTAATTCTCTTTCTTATCTCAAAGTTGTTTTGATTTGCATTTCTCTGATGACTAAGGATGTTGAACATTTCCTTAATTGTCTTTCAGCCCTTTTAGATTTAGACTTTGATGAGAGTTCTCTGCTTAGGTCTGTACTCCATTTTTTTATTGGATTATGTGATCACAGAACTCTCTACTAATATGACCTGAAATGAGGCTTTGTTATTAGCGTCTAAATGAGATTAATGGACACAATATCACCTAAAATTTACCAAGCACCATGTGCATATCAGGAAAGTCTAACACACTGCAACTCTACAAGAAAGGAAACAGAAGTTGATGGACATTAACTAAACTAATCAATGTCACATGGTAATATAAGACAACCAAAAACTAGACTTCTATCTGTAACTGTAATGCTAACCTACTCTACTGGAAAAATATGGCTGGATGCACTTTTTTTTTCTGATGAAAGACAGATGTACTACCTAATACCTTAACATGCACATGAACTCCTGTACCTTCTTCCTGGACTAACAATAACTCCACCCCTTCTGCTTTCACTGTTTTAGTTCTGTCTCATGCAAAATAGAAATAATTAATCACTACCTCCTTTACTCCCACATCTGTTTCGAGGACAAATGCAAAGACAGGTTAATAAAAAGTCTTGTATAGGAGTGAATATGACAGCATATTCACAATGACCATGAAACTGAAAACAAGCCAAATACCTTCAGTACATGAACAGATTAACTAACTAAGGTATATTCATATTGTGAACTATTTATTAATCATAAATGAACAAAGTACTGATCCATGTTGTTAAGTATATGAGCCAGTAAAATATGAAAGAAGCTGGAAACAAAATGTCATTTACTCTAGAACTTTATTGATACAAAATACATAAAGCCATTAAATTTGTAGAGAAGAAAATACTTCTTAGTTGCTTCCAAGATCTGGGAAGAGTAAGAATGGAAAGTGATTGGTAATGGGTATGTGATTTCTTTGGAGGGAATGAATTGTTCTGAACCAGATTGTGGTACTTTTTGCTTATGCCTATAAATACACTAAAAAGTGGAAGTGTAAATAAGTTAAATAGGTGGCTTTTATGGTACAAGAATTAAACCTCAGTCAGCATGTTTTTACAACACAGTTTTAGCCCAATAAGCTGTTGTTTGGTATAAAAGAATCAAACACAATGACCTATACCTGCCAAAGTAACAGTATTAAATATAAATTAACTGTGTTTATATTCTTAAAATGATAAAGAGTTTATCAGAATAGTCTAGGAATATTTATTTTTGTTTGTGTACAACAAAAACTCATATTCAACTTTCACTCTGATTTCATTGCATTTTCCTGATGATTTTTAACTCCCCTATATCTTATCATCTGTAAAACAAATGTCAAAGAGCCTAACTGCAGTGAATAAATAAGAGAAAAACAAAAGCAAAATAAACTCATTTTATTGGGAAATATCAAATACATTGGGCAAGTATTTCCTACTGTTTATGTTCTAGATTTGATTAATCACCAGAACCTGTGACGTTCCTAGGCTGCCCCTTCTTCGATGTCCTGCCTACCTCTCCCTCAAAAGATTCAGCAACTTTAAACAGCTCTTACCTTTAAAACTGCAAAGTAGGACACTTACAGGATATCGTTAGTGGGTTGGGAATACCTATAGCAACAAATTTTTGTAGTGATTGGTCGAGAGAGAAAGGAGTAAAGAATCTCCATACCCCAGCTGTTGATTGGACAAGACACAGCTGAAGCCTTGGGAATGAGAAGAATAGCTTTGGGACTGTGTCTGCACATCACTGAGCTTCTACTTCAACCATAGCTGCAAAATGGAAAGGGAAATTTAAAAGTACCTCAAGGAACAAGGGAATGAAACAAATGCTCTCCAACTTTCCCAGAGGTCTCATTTAACTTTAATTATGGAAATTAGACTGTGTTGTTTGCAGCTGCTCTCCAGTTAGGCCTCCTTAGCCTTGGCTTTATATCTGAGTAGGTGTGTACTTCCAAGAGCATCATCATGTCACAGGGGCAAGGTTTTATGACAGTTTCTTGCCCTTGAATTTTATAAGAAGAGGCTCATTTGAAGAAATGTTATGTATTGGTCAGGATTCTCTAAAATAACGGAACTTATAGAATGAATCTTTCGTGTGTGTGTGCGTGTGTTTGTGTGTGTGTGTGAGTGTGTGTGTGAAGAGAATTTATTAGGATGACTTACAGGTTGCATTTCAGTTAATCTAACAATGGTTGGCTGTAAAAAGAAATTCCTAGAACTTAGTAGTTGGTTAATTCATAAGACAAGATGATTCATGAAGCTGGTCTTTGGTATATGCTGAAATCCCAAAGAAGCAGGCTCTAAAATCAATAAAGGAATGTACTTGATAGCAAGGTTAGGGCAAGCAAGCAAATAGCAAAAGTATCCTTCTTTACACAGGCTTTCAACAGAAGGCATGGCCCAGGTTGGAGCTGGATTAAAAATCTGGATTAACAGCATGTTTTTTTTTTCTATCTCAAAGATTACAAGTGAATCTTCCTACTTCAAGTTAAGAAAAAAAAAAAGAAAGAAAACAAAACCTCACAGGTGTACCTTCCACTCTTGGGTTTTAGTTTCAGATGAAATCAACTTGACAGCCGAGAATAGCCATTAAACATCCAGCCCTTGTCAAGTTGACACATGATCATATCTCCTTATTCTATGATTAATTTCCAAATGAAAACAATAACCATATCATAATGATGCCTAAACATGATATAACTATTCTACATATAATTGAAAATATATTATATATTTAACCAGGTCATAATTATGCCTAACATGATAATCCCTCGTTCACTGCAAATGCATTATAAATTTTTAATAGATGGCCATGTCCCTTCAGGGACATTCTTTTAGTAGCTCAATCTTAAATATGATAACCACTGATATTCTCTTAATTGATGTTACAATACAAGATAAAGAAGTCAAGGAAAGAAAACACAAACATCTGTATAAATGAATTAATAAAATACAACAAATAACAAAATAACAAAAACTCATCCTCTTTTCTGCAACTGGTCAAGTGACCTCAGCTGTTATTTATAACTACTCTCCCCTCCTACCCCATTCTGTATTTTCTCTACCCTCAGCAAGCACCTCTGTAGGTCTTGGTTGTTTTCTTGGAAGAATGACTCATACCTTCATTGTGAAGGCTCTGTGACCTGCCTGTATTAGGTTGTTGCAGCTCCCCATTGGCTTTAATCACATGACATGTTAGCACCAAGAGATGCCTGAGTAGATTGCCTGTACTCCAGACATAATCTTTCTTACCTCCTTTGTGTAGATGCAATCCAAATTCCCCCAATGGAAATCTGGATTAATTATCCCTCCGAACATTATTATTCCTTTCTCAGCCTGTTGGTTTAAGGACATTTATTATGGTTATGGCAGAAGTACTTGTCCTTCCGGAATGAAAAATTCTAAGCAAGTAGAACTTAAGGTCATGAGACCAGCAAGCCAAAATGTCCCTAGTAGGTCTAGAGGCAATACTAAGTGGAACTATTCACTTCTCCACCCCTTGATTCCTGGACATATGGATCCTGACTATGGGAGAAACAGTCCCATATATTGGACACTGATTTAAAGTATGTACTTGTAGTGATGAAGGCGAGCAGGCCTGCTTTTCATCCCACCCCGCTCCTGGCCACCGGCTAGCTTTACCCGAAATAACAACACACAAACTGTACTCTTTTAAACACTGCCTGGCCCATTATATCTAGCCTCTTCTTGGCTAATTATCACATCTTTATTTCTAATAATCTGTGTAGCACCACAAGGTGGTGGCTTCCCGGGAAAGATTCAGCATGTCTGACCTGGCAGCTGGCTCCATGGAGTCTTCCCACTTCCTTCTTCCTCCCAGCATTCTGTTCTATCTACTCCACCTACCTAATTTTTCTGTCCTATCAAAGGGGACAAGGCAGTTTCTTTATTAACCAATGAAAGTAACACATACAGATGATCCACCTCGATCATATACTGCTTTCTGGACAACCATGTTCCAGATTTCCAGGCTGCTTCCACCTAATTGGAATGTAATTGTGACTTTAAAGGCCATTCCATCTTCTTACCAGCTGCTTTGGATGGTGGGGAGTAAGTAAATAAGACCAGTGAATCCCATAATCATGAGCACACTGTTGCACTTCTCTGGCTGTGAAATAAGTTCTTTGGTCAGAATCAATACTGTGTAAGATATCATGAGGCTGGATAAGGCATTCTGTAAATTTTGTAAGTCCATGAATGGTAGTTTCCACAAAAGCATTATATTTAGGAAAGGCAAATCTATAAACAGAATATCTACTTCAGTAAAGAAAAAGCTTTGGCCTTTCCACAGACGAAGAGTCCAATATAGATAACCTGCCACCAGGACAGTAGTCTGCCACCCAAGGAAATGATGCCATACATGCGACTGACTGTTGGTCTCTGCTGTTGCTCCACATGGCACTTAGCAGCAGCTGTAGCCTGGTCAGGTGAGCCTTAGTGAGTAGAATCCCATATTATTGAGTCCATGTATAATCCCCTTCTCTGCCACCATGGCCACCATGGTCATTTTGTTCATGAGCCCATTTGGGCAATGACAGAAATGGCTGGGGAAACGATGACTAAGCACACAGTGGGTCATTTTATCTATTTGATTACTGAACTCCTCCTGAATTTAAGTCACCTTTTGATGAGCATTAATTTATACGGGACACAAGTATCATAACATCCTTTACCCATTTGGAAAGATCTGTACACATACTTCTTCCCTAGATGTCTTTCTCATGAATTTTCCAATCACATTCTGATGGAGGAAGGTCATTTGTAATAAACAGACTACCTTGGCCCATTTTGATAGGCCATCCCTTAGGTGGGTGGAGTAGGCAGAACAGAATGCTGGGAGGAAGAGAAAGTGAGCTCAGAGGTCATGCTCCCCTCTCCCAGGCAGACGCATGCGATGAAGCAAGCCGCTAGGTCAGACTTGCTGAATCTTTCCTTGTAAGACCGGTGCTACACTGTTTATTAGAGATGGGTTGATAGGGATATCAGAATTAGCCAGTAAGGGCTAGAGCTAATGGGCTAAGCAGTGTTTAAAAGAATACAGTGTCTGTGTAATTATTTCGGGCATAAGCTAGCCATATGGGCGGCCGGGTGCCGGGGATGCAGCCCCGCTGCTCCTATTTCAACAGAATGGCGCCCAGATGTGTGGACAACTGAATCCACCGAAAGCCTGAGAAAGCTTGGGAAAGAGTAAAGCATGTTTTCTTGGTAGCAACAATTTCTTAGGTCTACTCTGCTTGCTAGAGACAAGCAAACACTCTCATCTAAGAGAGGCTTCCTGACTCAGCTTTAGCTGCAAAACCTTGCAGCTCATTAAGAGGTCCTGCCACAAAACTCTTAAATGGTGTTGATGAAAAGATGAATGCGTGCTTTTCGGTTTTCAGCCGTAGCAGGAAAAAAGCTGTGCCGTTTAAAAATGCCGGCTTTTTGGGCAATCCTGCCAGGACAAACTCTTGACTCTTTGAGGCAGGAGGGCCGACTACAGAGAGAGGACTTGAGTGTTGTCTGTGGACATAATGCTGCAACTTACTTGCTGGTAGGGACCTTGAAATGCCATATCTTTCAAAGACTATGGAATATGCTGTTTAATGTTTTAATAACTTAGGGTTTTTCATGACAATGATACATGTCTGCTCCTTAAGATGGGCATCAAAGAGGATCCTTGTGGAGTTTGACAGCCATTTGGGCAAGAAACTGCTATTGCCTGGACTATTGCATAAACTGAACACAGAGAACCTGCAGAAAGAGGACTGCTGAACTTGCCTAAAGATGAGATGATGTTTCAGGGTTCCTGATTCATGAAAGAATTCATGAGATATTCTGCAGGACACAGCAGTTAGTGACTGAACTGTCTTTGGAATTTCCTGCTTGATGAAAATCTCTGCTGGATACTATGGGCCTGAAGGCTGAAGATGGATGTCCCAATGGTACAAAAGAACTTTGGGTGACCGTCCAGGCAATGAGATGTCTCTGTCACTTCTAGAGTTTTCTTATTTCTCATTTACTTAGGTAATATTATATCCTTCTGGAGTCTTTGAAGGAGTTGAAGAATAGATAGATAGTTATAGTTATAGTTTTCCATTGTTATGATAAAAGATAAAATAGATGTAAATATTGTAACTGTATTTTTTACTTGATAGCTGTTTTGTTATATTAATTTTGCTATGTTAAACTTAAAGCCTTTCCTTTTTGTTTATACAGAAAAAGGGGAAATGATGGAGGAAGGTCATTTGTAATAAACAAACTACCGTGGTCCATTTTGATAAGCCATCCCTTAGGTGGGTGGAGTAGGCAGAACAGAATGCTGGGAGGAAGAGGAAGTGAGCTCAGAGGTTATGCTCTCCTCTCCCGGGCAGACACATGTGATGAAGCAAGCCACCAGGTCAGACTTGCTGAATCTTTCCTGGTAAGACTGGTGCTACACAGTTTATTGGAGATGAGTTGATCGGGATATCAGAATTAGCCAGTAAGGGCTAGAGCTAATGGGCTAAGCAGTGTTTAAAAGAATACAGTGTCTGTGTAATTATTTCGGGCATAAGCTAGCCATATGGGCGGCCGGGTGAGGGGGATGCAGCCCTGCTGCTTCTATTTCAACAACATTCTTTCCAAGTCCCTGGCTATCCAGACAATTCATTGGTCATATCCCATGAATCACTGAACAGTCATACATTTGGCCATTTATCTCTTCTTCCAAACAAAATGTATGACCAAATATAGTGCCTAATGTTCTGCCCATGTGAAGGTTTACGGTGTCAATGCCTTTTCAGTTGTCCCAGAAAGGGGTTGTAATGCTGCAGCTGTCTACTTCTCTTCCTCAGTTAATGGATTATAGGGAAAACTGCATGAGGCTATAGGTGCATATGTGTCAACAGACAGCATTGTAATAGGAGTGGTAAGATAGGCATGCTGAAAACATCATAAATACCATTTCCATTTTATACTATGTTGCTGCTGTGCATGTCCTACTTTATGACTTGGTGGGTCAGATAGCACCCAGCTCATGAAGGATAGTTCAGGATGCATGGTAACTTTGTGGTTAATTTTCCAATATTTAGTTTCCACTAAGGTCTCATAGCAGGCCAAGAGCAGTGATGCAGTCCTTTATAAGTTTATCCTGCTAACCCAGATTCTGAGTGAAGAAGTGGGCTAAAGAATCTATCAATGTGTATACAAGTGGCTCAGGCCTTGTTCTGAAGAAGTTTGCTAGAAATCTGTAAAAGAAAGTTTGTTTTCCAATCTAGGTTGCAAGGATAGCAAGATGTCTCAACATGTAAAGGAGTTTTCTGCTAAGTTTGATTCATGATATACTTTTTAAGCCTGATTTTCAGGAGGTCTGAAATGTAAACAAAGCAGACATGTCATTATGGAAAGCAGCTATCTTTCTGGTCTAGATTACCCCTGTACATGATCCCTAGACACTTGTTGTAGAAGGAGAAAACCAACTCCTATTCTACATTGAATTTCAATAATGCAAACAGTGAAGGGGTTGTTAATCATAACTTTGTGAGCATGGTAGCATTTTTGCATTCCTCAACCATTCTTCCTTCTCAATTGCCTCATCTTTCCCATCTTAACTGATTTATCCTAGAAGAACCAATGCTTAGAAACCTTAGAGGAGCACTTTGTACATGGCAACATTTTCAGAAATTTAAGTATGGTTATTATCCCAGAGCTTACCACCCCTAAGACCATGGTTAGCATCGATTTCAACTTCTCTAACAGTAGGAACTGAAAAAGACTGAGAAGAACTTAGTGTCTAGGGATTCTAGATACCAGAATTTATTTGTTTCTGATATTTGTTCAACAATACTTAATTTTTAGGTGTTCTAAATAAAAAAGGAGACTTTTTGTGTTGGATGGTAGCTAGTTCTCTTATCTGCATTACCCACTACTAATGCCCATGTACAAAGTGTTTGGAGTCAGAGGCTTCTCAATCATATCATCAGTCTATCAAAATATGCCCAGCATTTGGTCTATGTATTAACTGAAGTATTGTGGCCATAGTTCAAGTCAAAATGGAGCATTTATATGACCAATTGATTTCCCGGAAGACCTAGGACAATTGAGACATGGCAGCTCCATAATTTTTCCAATTGTCTCTACTTACCCTATAAGTCCTATAATGCATCTGTTGAGAAGGCTCAGATTTCATCATTTGGTAAACACAAAAAGGAAAGTTTAACAAATACAGCATAACTAACCCAGAGATGCCCTCCACCGTACAGTTCACTATTTAAAGTTCGTGGGTGAGAAATCATTTTACCCCAGTTCCCCTAATTGGGCATGTGTCTGCATTCACACACTGTGTATGTATGTGTCTGTTTAGCGTGAGGGCCAGGCTTGTTGGCTTTTTTGTCCTGCTCAGTTCCCACAGTCAGTAAACCCCAAAGAAAATCACACAGAGGTCTCCATAAGTTATAAGACTGATTGCCCCATCTGGGTGGTGGTGGCACATGCCTTTAATCCCAGCACTCAGGAGGCAGAGGCAGGTGGATCTCTGTGAGTTTGAGGCCAGCCTGAGCTAGTTCCAGGATAGGAACCAAAAGCTTCAGAGAAACCCTGTCTTGAAAATCCAAAAACAAACAAACAAACAAACAAAAAACAAAACAAAAACCTGATTGGCCCATAAGCTCAGTCTTCTTATTAGCTCTTATAACATATATTAGCCCATTATTCTTATATATGTTAGCCACATGGCTCAGTACCTTTTTCAGTGAGGCAGATCATATCCTGCTTCTTCCTTGGTTTGGAAAGGACTGTGAGGAATGGCTTCCTCCTTCCCAGAATTCTCTTGTTCTCATCGCCCTGCCTCTACTTTCTGTCTGACTGACCCAACTATACTTCCTGCCTTGCCAATTAGTGTTTATTTTAAACATGATTTACAGAATACAGACAATTCTCCTGCACCATGTCTGTGTGAGTGTGTGTGTGTGTGTGTGTGTGTGTGCGTGTGTGTGCCTGAGTATGTGTGTGTCTATGTTTGTGTCTATATGTGTAAGTGTGTGTGTCTGTGTATATCTATGTGAATATGTGTGTATCTATATGTGTGAGTGTGTATGTCTGTGTGTATCTGTGTGAGTGTGTGTGTGTCTTTGTGAGTATGTGTGTGTCTGTTTGTGTCTGTGTGAGTGTGTGCATGTGGTCTTTGAGAGTGGGGGTAGAGAGGCTGATTATTCTTATGAAATTTCATTATGGTTTATTTTTTTTCATGAGATAAACCCAGAAGGCCTTTGTTTCAAATATTATTTCTAACTTTTCAAAACTTATGAATGCAATCACAAATAAGCGTGAGAAGGTAGGTTTAATATTTAATCAACTGCATAAAAATGATATACTCTTCAAATGTAAAAGGAAATAAAGTAATCTTATAGTTAAAGCTCTACTCAGATAATGAAGTCTCTTTGGCTATATCTAGTCTCTGGTTGCTAGAACTTTTGAAGAGTAAAGTAACAGAATAATGACCCCACATAGGCATATACATAGGTCCAACCCAAGGAATCCAAGAGTCCTAGCCCTTAAGAAAAATGAGTTAGAGGTCATTTCAAATCACCATCTTTTGCAGTAAGCCATTCTGGAACACAGGTACTATTTGACCCCTATATACTCTTAAATGATTGCCGGCTGACCATCTGACAAGGACTTTTTCCTCTGTTAAACTAGTTCATGGATCAGAACTGAATAGTTGGATTAGAGCAAGGTTACACTAATCCAACTATTCCAACAAAATGTTGACACTTCTCTTGTCACTCTTTCATCCACTTAGTAGTTACAAAGTCCGATTTATTATGCATAGATTTTAACTACTTAACTTTCCTTGTACTAGGAAGTAAGATCTAGTACACTGTTTTCTAAAGTAAGATCCTCTATTAGGGCCAGCATGATATCTCAGCTGATAAAATCATGTGCCACTCAAGACTGACAATTTAAGTTCAAGTCAAGAAGGAATAAAAAAGGAGAGGACAGATGCCAAAAAGTTGTATTCTAACCTCCACACCTATGCCATGGTATGCACACATACATATGCACATAATAACAATAATAATTATAACAATAAGAATAATATCCATTATCAAATGCTTAAAGTAGGAATATTCATACGTGTCATTATCCTTGAAGAATAAATGTAAATATATGGTTTTTCCAAACCACCTTGATGAACACCTGTTGCTGGGCACTGCATTGTGATTTTGGTTCCCATATTGGAATTTGTATTTGTAGCCACACTGATGCCAATAAGAAATATTTTAAGTATCTCAGCCTAATGAGAAAATAACAGAGGTCCTCTCAGCTGAAGAGCCAGAATTTAAATCTAGATCTGTGATCATGCAGCTTGTGCTTTTTCTTTTCTTGGCAGGCTATACTCCTAAGCGCCGTAAAATAATTTGTTTTTTTTTTTTTGAAGAAATGGTAACATCTTTCATTAGACTTTTGAAACTCAGTGCTTCTTGCAGCATCATTAAATGGAAAACTTCCAGAAATCCTGAAATCTTATAAGAACTATTCAGTTTTCTATTTGAAATCATTTTTCTAACCTAAAAGATCATTTTCATCTTGTACATACCATGTAACTAAGCACTGATATAATCTTTTAGAAAATACACCTTCATTTTCAGGACCAAAGTTCTTAGATAAAAATGAAAAAAAAAAGTCAAATGCCACCCACGGAAGACCAAGAGGAAAGAAAGTAATTTCAAGAGGCAATAAGGATGAATGCATTGGAATGATAGGTGTCCTTTATTTCATAGCACTGAAAGAACCCCAATACCTACATATTAGACAGATCATCTCACATAGCAAAAATGTTGCCAATTACATAATTTTCTCTTTTTTGCATTAACAATTTTTATTGCTTAACTTTATTTTTAAAACAGTCTTATTTTGCATACCAATCCCAGTTTCCTCTCCCTCTCCTCTTCCTGCTCCCCTCACCTTCACTCCCACCCCAACCCCCACCTAATCCTCAGAGAGGATGAAGCCTCCCACAGGGAGTCAACAAAGTCTGTCAGGTCACTTGAGGCAGGACCAAGGCCCACCCCCTGTGTCTAGGCTGAGCAAGATAACCCTTCATAAACAGTGGGCTTCAAAGAGCCAGTCCATGCACTAGAGATGAATACAATTACATAATTTTCAACATGTTAAGGTGAATTTCTATTTAAATGATATTATATATTTGCTGTGTAGCACTTTTTTCTGCTTAATTTAGGGCTCTATCTTGAAGGGAAACTTCTTAAGACAGTATATAAAAGGGTAGATGAAACAACTGGATTTTTCTTTTTCTTTTTCTAACTGAAAATTTATACATATCTTCTGATCACACTGTTACATCTGCCATATCCTCTCAGATCTTTCCCAATTCTATACCCATCCAACTCCACAAATTCTTTTCATCTCCCTCTTTAGAAAGCAAACAAGCAAATTATTTTTTTAAAAAGTTTTGTTTTCTTAAGGAAAAGAATCACAAGAAAGACTCATACACAACAAAAAACATAAAACACAAAATCTAAAATTATAATTTATAAGCAAAAGCCCAGTAAGATAGGAAAAATATCTACCCTCTCCCCTAGGCTCCATAAAAGGGCCCACTGCTATCTGCTCCCTCCAATGAAGTCAGAAGACAGACACACACAGAACAAGTTCCTTCTGCATTTCTCCTTGACTGCAGAGCGCTGACCATTTGGCAAACCTGCCTTTCATCTAAAGTAAAGACCTCTAGAAGTGGATGGAATCACTGGAATAAACAGCCTAGCTGCTCAGGTCAAGGTAGGCCTGTCTTCCTACAGATTTCTTAGCCCACAGGATCTTCTGGAGTCTGGCAGGCCCTGCGCTAAACAGCAAAGTTCAAGTGCAACCTTTAGCGACCATGGAGGACCCAAAAGAGCAGCTCTGTGTGCCAACCAAGTAAGTTCTCTGTCATTTTTTTTTAATCAGTAACTCAAGCAAAATCTTATCCTTCTCAAAGATCTCCGACAGTTTGATAGCTGAGAGGTTTTGCAAGGTGACCTCACCAAACAAATTTCAAACCAAATTTATCTCTTATGCTACAGTCTATGTCTAAAACTTCTGTTCTCACAAACCCAAGGAGTTCTCGTGAGTTCCAGGGAGCCAGATTAAAGAATCCATCTTAAACAGGTCAGATACCCCCTCAATCCCCTGGTCCTAAATTTTTTTTTCTTTTAATTTAACTTTGTTCTTTGTTCTGCCAATACCTTAAACAGGATAAGAGATACCAGACATTTCCATGCCATAGACATCGGTCAGAAACAAAGAGACCAGCTATGCCAGGATGTTCCCAGCACCCAGCCTTCTCTCGTGCCCCCCCCCCCAAAGATGACGCCCACAATCAGCCGGAAGCAGTCTTGAGAATTCACCGCCCCAATTTCTTCAAACTGGAGCGTCTAATTTGCTTTTTTATTAAAAGCAAGATGTGGGAATGTTATTCTTTCGGTCCCTGCCCTAGCCACGCCCACTCCTTTTAACTTCTGACCTCAGCCCACCATCGCTCTCTCTGTTTCTTCTCCCAGTGTACACACAGGGCTTTGCCTCTCTCCTCCTCTCTCTCTCTCTCCTTCTCTCTCTCTCTCTCCCTCCCCCTTTCTTTCTTTCTCTCCTTTTTAATAAATTCTTATATGGCTATTTCCTGTGTTTATATGTCTGACCCGCTGTGTGCGTGCCCTCCCACTGGTGGGAAACTGTAGCAGCTTGTTTGGGTGCCAGGCACGGCTGGGACCCGCTGGAGTTTGCTGCTGCTCTGTGAGCCAACCAGGCGGGGCGGGAGAACCCCACATTTATTTTTTAAGAATAACACCCAGAACTTCAGCTGCTTTATTAGAGGCTGGCTTGCCCTAGAGACACCACTCCTTAACACTCCTTAAAATCCACCCAACATACCTCAACAGTACCTGCTCCCCTGAGCTCCATCTTCTTGCCCACAACTTCCTCAGAAGACTTCTGCTTTAACAGAGGCCAGGTTGTTTCTAAGGACCCAAGATAAGACACTGCCTACAGTCAGCTAACACTCTCCAAAGCTGTCTCAAGAGCTCCAAACTTCACCACCACCACCCTGCCAGCTCCATATCCTAGCCTACAACATCAGCAGAAAACTTCTGCTATACTAGAGGTCATACTCCAGGAATCCCAGAAACCAAGCAGGTACACAGAACCCCAACAGCCACACAGGCACTTAGAACCACAGAGACAACTTTAGCACTGCTGTGGTTTCCTGTCTCTTTGGGAGACAAGCAATGCCCACTCCCATTACCTCTGACCTTCCCTCCACCATCTTGCTCTCTTCCTGTTCTCTTGGTGTGCGCCCCTGTGTGTCTCTGTCTCTGTCTCTCTTTCTCTCTCTCTGTCTCTCTCTGTCTCTCTCTCTCTCTCTCTCTCTCTCTCTCTCTCTCTCTCTCTCTCTCCTTTCCTCTTAAGTAATAAAGGCTCAGTTATGATTTTATACTATGTGTCTGTCACATGCCCCTACCCACGCACCGGCTTGCCATTGGGAACTCTGCCGCTGCTTGGGTGCCGGACTCCAGCACCCGCCCGCCCTGCTGGGGATCTGCCAGAGCTCGCTGCTGCTCCATGAACATTTTAAGAATAACAAGCACCACAAAACACAGAGATTTTGCAGGCGACAAAAGCCGCAGCAGGGACCCTACTGGAATGGAAGACTCACTAGTCACCAGAAACCCTGGCCAGGAAGGCCAGAAGACAATAGAGGAAACAGAAATGAAAGAATAAAACACCCATCCAACAAAGACAAACTCAGGAATTAATGCTTAGATCTATAATCATCCCAAACCCAAATCTTAAATAAGAATACAATCAACAGAAAGGACAATATGGCACCACCAAAACCCAGATTTCATTGACAGCAAAATCTGAACATTCCAACACAGCTGAAGCAAAACAAAATGACCTTAAAATTAACTATATGAGGATGATATAGTGAAAGACCCTACAGACCCCCCTCCTCAAACCCCACAGCTAGCATGCTCCCGGGGGAACGTCCTGTTTGCTTTAAAAAAAATTCTCCGGATCAGCAGCCAGCCTGCTCCCATAAGAACATCCCATGTGCTTGAGAGAGCAGGGTATCTATGAGATAGAGATAGGAAGACTACAAGGCAAGATGTCAACAAAGCGGGTTAGCTATAAGATAGGAACAGGATGATTGTTGCCAGGCATCCATGCTGAGAGAGGAAACCATTCATGCCCCCTGCCGCATTCCGATAACCACGCTTTTCCTTCTGTAAACTTGCTTCTTGATGACACCCATGCTGAGAGAGGAAACCATTCATGCCCCCGCCTCATTCCGGTCGATGGATAACCACGCTTTTGCTTCTGTAAACTTGCTTTTTGTTCTTCCCTATAAAAAGCCCGCCCTCCAGTTGGCAGGTGCGCAAATCTTCCGAGAGATCTTGCTGCCCACAAGTACCTGTGTCTACTCAATAAACCTCTTGCGATTTGCATCCGTGCGGTCTCGGCCTATTCCTTGGCGTTGGGGAGGTCTCCCCGAAAAAAGGTCCTCTCCGAGGGTCTTTCATTAGTTCCAAAAGAGGAAATGAAAAAAAAAATCACTTTAAGAAAGTGAGGATCGATGGTGGCGCACGCCTTTAATCCCAGCACTCGGGAGGCAGAAGCAGGCGGATCTCTGTGAGTTCGAGACCAGCCTGGTCTACAGAGCTAGTTCCAGGACAGGCTCCAAAGCCACAGAGAAACCCTGTCTCGAAAAACCAAAAAAAGAAAAAAAGAAAAAAAAAGAAAGTGAGGATCTCGGTGTGCTGGTACATGCCTAGAGGCAGAAACAAGTGAGTCTCTATGAATTTGAATACAGCCTGGTCTATAAAGCAAGTTTCAGGACAGCCCTAGTTGTTACACAGAGAAACCTGTCTCGAGAAAACAAAAAAAAAAAAAAGAAAGAAGGAAGGAAGGAAAAAAAGAAAAAAAGGAAGGAAAGAAAGGAAAGAAAAAAAGAAAGAAAGAAAGGAAGGAAGGAAGGAAAAGAGGGAGGGAGGAAAAGACAAGATGTTGGAGGAAATCAATAAATCCCTTAAAGAATGCTAAGAAAGTCAAGAAAAAACAAACAAACAAATAAAGGAAACTATTCAAGACCTGAAAATGGAAATAGAAGCCATAAAGAAAACACAAATGGAGAGAATTATAGAAATGGAAAATTTGGGTAAGCAAAGAAGAACTAAAGATGCAAGTATAACCAGCAGAATACAAGAGATGGAAGAAAGAATCTCAGGGATTGAAGGTACTATAGAGGAAATAGATTCATCAGTCAAACAAAATATTAAAGCTAAAAAATTCCTAACATCCTGTAAATCTGGAACATTATGAAAAGATCAAACATAAGAATAATAGGAATAGAGGGAGAGGAAAACCAGCTCAAAGACCCAGAAAATATATTTAACAAAATCATAGAAGAAAATTTTCCCAACTGAAAGAAGGACATGCCTATAAAAGTCCAAGAAGCATACAGCACACCAAATAGATTGGACCAGAAAAAAAGTTCCCACACCACATGATAATTAAAAAAAAAAAAAACATTAAACATGCAGAAAAAAAGAAAAGATATTAAAAGCAGAAAAGGAAAAACACTAAGTAACATATAAACATATTAGAATTACACCTGACTTCTCAATAGAAATTCTGAAAGTTAAAAAAAAAAAGCCTCAATAGGTGTTGCAGACTATAAAAGACTGAGGAAGCCAGCTGAGACTACCATACCAAGTCTAACTTTCAATCACCATAGATGAAGAAAATAAAATATTTTGTGACAAAGTCATGAAATTTAAGCAATATCTATCCACAAATCCAGCCCTACAGAAGGTATTAGAAGGGAAAATGAAACCCAAAAAGCTAACTACACCCACAAAAACACAGGCAATATATAATATTACATCAGTAAAACAAAAAGAAGAAAAACACAGACACATGTACTACCATCAACAACAAAATAACAAAACAACAAAATTAACAATCATTGGTCTTTGATATCTCTCAAAATCAATGGGCTTAATTCCCCAATGAAAAGACACAGGTTAATAGAATGAATATAAAAACATTCTCCATACTTCTGCTATATATGTGAAACATACTTCAACACCAAAAATAGATTTTACGTCAGAATAAAGGGTTGGGAAAAGGTTTTCCAAGTAAATCGATCCAATATTCAAGCTGGTATTCAAATATCTAACTAAATAGACCCCCAACCAAAATTAATCAAAAGAGGTGGAGAAGGACTTTCATACTCATCAAATGAAAAATTCACCAAGAGAACATTGCAATTCTTGACATCTATGCCTCAAACAGAAGGGCACCTATGTTGGGAAAAGAAACACTACAGTAGCTTAAATCACACATTAAACCTCACACTCTAACAATGAGAGTGTTAAATACGCCACTCTCACCAATGCAAATGTCATCCAGACAGAAACTAAACAGAAAATAACAGAACTAACAGATTTTATGACACAAATGAACCTAACAGGTATCTACAGAACATTTCACCCAGACTCAAAAGAATATAACTTCTCAGCATCTCATGGAAAATTCTCCAAAATTGATCATATACTTGGTCACAAAGAAAGACTCAACATTTACAAACATGTCAATTAACTCTCTATAACCTATCAAGTCACCATAGATTAAAGTTTGATTTCACAACAGAAATAATAGAAAGCCTACAAACTCACAAAAACTGAACAACTCTCTACTGAGTTACCACTGGATCAAAGAAATAAAAAAATAAAAACTTCCTAGAATTCAATAAAAAAATGAATGCACAACACACCAAAACTTATGGAGTGTAATGAAAGGAGTGCTAAAAGGAAAGTTTCTAGCACAAAGAGCCTTCATATAGAAATTGGAGATATCTCATACTAGTAACTTAACAGCACTCCTAAAAACTCTAGAACAAAAAGAAGCAAACATACCAAAGAGAACTAGAAGGCAGGACATAATCATACTGAGTAATGAAATCAATAAAACAGAAAAAAAGAGAACAGAACAAAGAATCAATGAAACAAAGAGTTGGTTATTTGAGAAAATCAACAAGATAGAGAAATCCTTATTCAAACTAAAATAAAAGGCAGAGAAAAAATATCCAAATTAACAAAATCAAAAATGAAATGGGAACATAAAAACAGACCCTGAGGAAATCCAAAGAGTCAATAGGATATACTTCAAAAACATGAATCAAAAGCACTGATGACAACTTATGCTTGAGAGGATTTGGACTAAGGGGAACACACCTTCATTGCTGGTTGGAGGTCAAACTTATAAAAACTCTTTTGAAATCAGTATGGCAGTTTCTCAGAAATTAGGAGCCAATCTAATTCAAGACCTGGCAATACCACCCTTGGGCATAAACTCTAAGGATGCACAATCATACCAGCAGGATATTTTCTTTGTTCATAGCAGCATTATTTATAATAACCAGAGCCTGGAAACAACCTAGATGCCTGAAGAAGAATGTTTAAAAGAAATCCAAAACTAGTTCAGAACTGAGAATAATAAATGGTTATTTATTTAGGAGTAGACTCACAAATCAGAATCCTCTGCTGGAACAGAGAACAGAAACCAAATCCTGGAGCTAGAAGAGACTAGACACATGCTTTACATTGTCATAAGTAGTATATGAGACCATGCCCAGTGGGTGGGTAACTTTAAGGCTATTGGCTGTATTATTTCCAATAGCACCTCCCCCTTTTGTTGAAATAAGAGAGTTCTAACCCTAATACAAAATTATATAAGTAAGAAAAAATATATTTGATAATTATCCTATCCTAATGAGTGTAAGTCTTATATAATAAATAACTTGGCAAAGTCATGAGGAAAGTAACTACAACTATCTAGTTTTTAACCCTATTAAAGATCCTAGAAGGGAAATAATATTACTTGAGTAAGCAGGAAGTGCAATCAAACAACTTCCAAAATGTGCAACAAATAACAGAGACAACTGGCTACCTGGGCAATCACCCAAAGTATCATTTGCAAAGTTGAAGCAACTAACTTTGAATAAGGCCTAAAGTAACTGACAGACCATCAGAACTCAGAGGCAGGTATTTCTTTAAAACCACCTTACCCAGTCTTGGCAAGATTTGACAGTCCTGCTTATTCATTTCTGTGTACCATGAGGCAAGGGCAGTTCCGTGCTCAAAAGCCAGTTTTACCAAGAAGAAAACAAGCTCCAAGTGGAGTGTCTTCCGTGCTCAAAATTCTCTTGGGAAAAGATTGATGGTGCCAGGAACAATCACATCTCACTTCAACAGAACCGTAAGTTAATTAAATGCCATATTCTACAGCTCTTTGAAGTGGTTGAAGATTACCTATCTATGCAGAATACAATCTCCATGTATCTAAAGAACTTGATTAGTCTAATTATAAGTATGACAAATATGGATGACTATAGATCTATAATTCTTAATACCTATATAACTTATAGGCATTAGGCCCACCCTGGGTTACTACACAAGCTTGAGTCTGGCTAAAAGAGAAACAGAACTCAAACAAAGGTGATTCCAGCACTTGTGATCAAATACCTTTAATCCCAGTACTGGGGCAATGGAGACAGGAGTGAAATGACTGGGTGGAGAGAAACAAGTAAGCTGGGAGGAAACAGGAGCTCAGTGCAGCCTGATGCTTAGTAGAGACAGCTGCAGCCTAAATTTTTGTGGAGACAGTTGCAGTCTGAGGCTTGATGGAGACAGATGGAATCTGGGGAGGAAGATTGAGGACAGGATACCCTCTTTGGTCTGAACATTGATACATGTAAAAGAACTCTTTGGTGATTGGCGTCTCTGCTTCTCTGATCTTCAACCCCTATATCTGACTCTTGGATTTTATTATTATTAAGACCAACTAGAATTTGTGCTACACCACCAATGACTGGTCCAGTTTGAGACCCATACTGTGAGGGGGAGCTTATCCCTGAGGGCCAGGACCCAAAGACTAGACACACAGAGATTTAGAATAGAACCAAACATGACTGGCCAAAAAAAGCCAATGAAATAATTCCTAATGATATTCTGTTATACTCATAGATTGTTGCCTAGCTCAGTGATCATCAGAGAGGCTTCATACAGCAACTGGTAGAAACATATGCAGAGACACTCAGCCAAGTATTAGGCAGAGCTCAGGGAATCCTGTGGAAAAGGGGGGAGGAAATATTATAGGAGACAGAGGGGCCAAGGAAACCATAATAAAATCCATAGAATCAAGTAATTTGAGCTCCACAAGGGCTCACAGAGCCTGAACCAACAATCAGAAAGCTTACATAGAACTGACCTAGGTCCTCTGCACATATGTTATGTATTCTTGTGCGACTCCTAACAAAGGAACAGGGACTATCTCTGACTCTGTTATCTGTTTCTGGAACCCTTTACTCCTTCAAGTTGCCTCATCCAGGCTTGATATGAGGGTTTGTACAATAGGCAGGTAATACCCAGATAGGATGTATACATGTGTAAGTAGATGGCTGATATAATAAATTCTGGTAGAACTTTGTATCACAAAGGGTCGGAGTTTCACTACAACATAGTTCCAGTTCAGTGTTTTTTTTCCAAGTAATGCCTAAAAGACATTATATGTATGTGAAATTTATTTAGCTGTAATGAATACATTTTTAATTTGAACTAGATACACATGATGTGAAAACAGAAAGGGGGCTCTTGGGGGTGGAAAAGACCAGTAGGAGATGAGCAAAGCATAATGGACTAGACTGAAGGATGAGTATCAATTAAAAACAATTTATAAAAGTGCTACAATAAAACTCATTATTTGATAAACTGATTTTAACAAATTGTGACAGAAGGTGGAATTCTTTTCATAGGGAAACTGAGGAGTATAATACAAAACTAGTGTGCATGTCTTTACTCTATTTCAATGAAGTAATATCTTCCATATGAAAACTGCTTTTCATAAAGCTTGGTTTCAACCAAAAATTTGATGAGCATATATGTGTTGTCTATTGAGAGTATATGTGATAATTATGAGGGTAGTTTTATCTGTGTTAGCATAAAACTAACCTTGTGACCCAATGTACTCTATTTTGCCTTTTAGTGTTTTAATACATTATCAGAGAAATGACAATTCCTAGTAGTTATTACTCATAAAACTGTTATGAGAAGCTTAACAATTGTCTTAGCAATAAAAACCCAGAGTCAGATATCAAAGTGAAGGCTGAAACATCAGAAAAGCAAAGCAGCAGCCACAGTGATTTCTTACCTCTACAAAATCTCAGACCATTTGGGGGAGATCCTGTCTCTATGAATTCTCAAACTGAATGGCATGATACCTTGTCTCCCCCTTCCATATATTCCTATATTCACCTCCCTAGTCCTGGGATCAAAGGTATGCACCACTACTTCCTGGCTCTGTTTCTCTTTTAGACTGTTTCAAACTCATGTAGCCCAGGGTGGCCCAGGTGAACTCTTGATCTTCCTGTTTCCTCCTCCCAGATGCTGGGATTAAAGGTGTGCCACAACTGCCTGCCTTCTATTTTAACTAGTGGCCACCTCCCCCTCTGATCTCCAGTCAAGCTTTATTTTTCAGAACATGCACAAAATATCACAAAGGAAAGAAATTAATAAATAGAAATAAAGCAATAGGAACTTTGCTTGGTTTGCAATAACTGTTATTAAAGTATTAACCATTATAAATATGGTCACAATTATTCACCAAAGTCAGAGGAATTGAACAATGGTACAGCCAAGTGTAGCACTCCATGGTAGGCTACTCAGACCTCCCCCAGCTTCTGCCTAGATTCATTAATCACTTTGGATATAGTGGCTCTTTTAGCTAGGAATTCTCTGAATCATCATAGTTTCAACCAGTTTTTATTTCTCCATCTTTAATATACCATGCTCATTCTTCTCACAGTAAATTTCAAGATAGTTACTAAGTTTGAACAATATGTTATGTCCCAACTACCATTTTAGTTAGGCTGAGCTCTTTATAATTTTTCCAACATCAACATAAATGGCTCTGGACACTAATATTTGATATTCCTTTTATTTAAGATATTCTACATATAGAGCCATGTGATTCTCTCCATCTCTGCCTTCAGGTCACTTGTCAAAATATTAGAAAGTCCTTCAAATTCCACCCCATTGTAGGCCCAGTGGGCCAAGTACTTTCCAGCATTCAGCAATAACATAAAGAGATAAATTGTACCAGCTATTTTTTTCTCTTTCTTTCTTGAATACCAGCTCCAAGAAACATGTGTTGTAGATGTTTTGCCTACTGCTGTATTGTCCAGAGTCTATAGCAGTAGTTAGTACAGAGCAACAGATAGTAGCCAATTAAATACTTGCCAAATACATATTACTGTGAAAAATGCCAGAAATATTATATCTAGCAATAATATCCTAACCCGGGTCTAATGACAGACTTTTAAAAGTTCTTTGAAATAAAGTGTTAAAGCATTAAATTTAGTTTAGCATGACTTACTCTCAATACATATAGAATTTTATACATAATAAAGCAACTCTGGCATTTGTACTACATGGCACATGAAACCCTATTAAACACAACTCTGTTGTATTTAGAGATTTTGTTACTTTTGGCTCTGTCACCAGAAATCAGCTCTGGCCAAATGGCCTTGAACCCTCATTGATAGGCATCTCAATTCTCCTTCAGCAGGTTCTCACTGGCACACCAGGTAAAATAAAGGTAAGAATTTCAAGTTCTTTGAGCACAGGGTGAAGAAAAGACATACCTTAGTACAGCTTCCATTCAATCTTCATATTAATGGTATATTTAATCTTGATATCAGTAAACTGTATTCCATTACCCCATATAATTCTACGTTGCTGTTGTAGTCAAGTAACAGGTTTTGTCTTCTATTTATTATTCAGCTTATTTACTATATTAAAGGGTCTTGTTGAAGTTTCTCCTTTACTAGCTATGTCTTTTTTTTTTTTACTATTTTCTGTCATTTAAAACATACTAAGTACTTCTAGGGTCTAATCTCTCTCACCAGAGTACCCCTGAATAATGTTGGAACTTGTTACTTTATATTGGGATTCTAGAAAACTTTAAGAAGATACTTGCTGGTATTTTAAATCAAAAATTGAGAACACACAAAGATAAGATTTTTTTTCTTAGAAAATATTTTGTAAAATATCATGCCACATTTTATTCTGCACAAGCCAAGACAATAATCTAATACAAAAATTCCAAATGTTATCTGCCAGTTAATTTGACAAGTTATCTTTCCAATTACTTTTCCTTACTCAGCTAACACTAAAACTTTCTATCCCTTTCTATTATTTTACAACGGCTTGAAACCTCTATATCCTGAATTTTAAAAATATTTACTTAATTATCCTTTTATGCATTTCAACTCTTTTGTAAAACAGTATAATATAAATACATCTGAAACTACTCACTTAAATGAATGTGTGTTGGTGTATTTAAGTGTGTGTTACATGGTATGATTCACTTATATAATCATCATTGAATATTCATTATCTTAAAGGTAATTGATGGATTGGAGAAGAGAATACTGGCAATTTGATGGTCCTTACATTATCAGTCAATTGATTGGTACTAGGTATTCACATAGCTAGATATTTATCCTAACTAAGCCCTGGAAATGGGATGCTAAAGTAATAAAGTCTATCGCCACTAAAGCAATAGGAGCCAGACTGCAATTCCCCTGAACCAAAGGGGGCCACTTAATTGATCTTATTCTAAGAACCTTCAGGAGGGTTGATGATTCAGTGACCAAATTCTAACTGAATATATGTACATAAGATAATAAAGAGGAAATAAATCAAAACATTTTAGAAATTAATTTCTAAAGACACTAATACTTTCCACCATCTTTTCAGTACCTTCCAAAAACAAAGTCATTACAAATGTACATCAGTCAAAAATCTGTCTTCATGGGAGCATAACAGAATTTCTTTAAAAATTGTAATTTTCCACTGATAATTATAAATCAGACTGATTTAGGCCTAGCCTCATAATAGTAAAATTAAAATTTAAAAATAAGTTTTTGTAATACCCATTCTATACTATCATTCTTTTACAGGATCCGAATATGAATTTTCCTACTGGTTCAATCAATTTATTAAATATACAATGCTTGTTATTTGTGTGAGGACATAAGAGAAAATGACTTGGTACCTGTTCCCTACTCATATGCTTCATTCATTGTCTCGTTTCACCTCCCCTACATCCATTTAGCCATAGCCCTTTAATTTCTAAATTAGAAATGTTTCTTTAATTGGTCTCCCCCATTTCTTATTTTTAGCCATTATCACTTTTATTGTTTTTAAATGAGTACTTATCATCCCTTGTTGTTGAAATCCTAAGAACACAATCTTATATCTAGTCTCAGGCCAATGGAATTTGAAGTCTTCGAGGACATTTAAGGAGAGTCCATTGGACAACTTCATGCTTAGGCCAAGAGTAAAGGAGAAAATGGAGTTAAGACTGCTGAGTTGGTTCAGTGACATAAATATTGTAACTGTAATTTTTGTTTGATACCTATCCACTTTATCTTTTATCATAACTAAGGAAAACTATAATTATAACTATGTATTTTTCAAATCCATGAAAGACTCAAGAAAAATATAATACTACCTAAGTAAACAGCAAGTACATTGTAAGCAATTTCCACAACTCTAGAAATGACAGAGACATCTCTCTGCCTTGACAGTTACCCAAAATTCTTTTGTAACTTTGGGGCAACAATCTTCAGTCTACAAACCCATAGTATCTGGTAGACTTTTGCCTGAAGCAGGAAATTTCAAAAACATTTCCACCTATATTGGTAGTTTGTCAGTCACTTTCTTCTGTGTCCTGCAGAATGTCTGACAGACTCTTTCATGAAGCAGGAACCCCAAAGGACTGTCTCACCTTTAGGCAATTTCAGCAGTCATTTTTCTATGGGTCCTGTATGTCCAGTTTATACAGCATACAACCAAGCAGTCCAGGCAAGAGCACTTTCTTGCCCCAATGGCTAACAAACTCCCTAAGGAGCCACTTCTATGCCCATCTTCCTCTTGAAGTAACTGGTGCTTCCAGAAGCAGATGTGTCTCATTGTCATAAAAAGTCCTAAATTTTTAAAACATTTTAAATGCCATATTCCATAGTTTTAAAAACATTTAAAGAATAACTATCTATCTAAATATATCTCTGTACATCTAGAAAACCTAACATGACTAGAAGTTTGACTTTTATAGATAATTATTTATTAAATATATTTTTAATTATACATTACATTTTAAATGAAATGCACAAGCACAATACTTTAATCAAGAGCAGAAATATATATATATATATATATATATATATATATATATATATAGCAAAATTGACCTAAAATTTATATTAATAAACTAAAATCCATAACAATGCCAAGTATTCATATCTATAGTATATCTTTCTGTAAATGAAAACAAACATTTCTAAACAATAATTTATGGAATTTAGGTATTTTTGTATTGACTACTTCCTGCTGTTGAGTGCACTGTTAATCAGATCTATCATTGGGTTTTTTATATGGTAGATCCATCTCATCCAGCAGTCATGGATGTTGGACAACCTGGGCCATTGTTTCATGGGGTCTTGTTTGATCAAACCACATTAGTCTGGAAGGAATCTACAGGTTCTCATCTGCTCTGGAAACAAAAGAAGAACCTCTTTTCCAAAGAAACAAATCCTTAGACCCAAATTTTGAAGTCAAGATACATTTTAAATATATATGTTGGTTTAGCTTAGCAGCCTGTACTATGAAATTTCTCTCTGTAGTTAGCTCATTCACAGTCAAAACTTCAAAGAAAACACAATAATATACACAATCCAGACTCTCTGTATATATTCCATCTTTACATGGCTTGTTTTTCTTACTCCATTACTTTTTCTACAAGTTTACTATATCTCTTTAAAGACTTTTCTTTAATTTAAAAAAAAATACTAATTTTTAAAACTCTCCATATTGTTTTTCTTCTCACTCCCAAGCCTATGTACATTTTTAAAACACATTGTGACCCACTTAGAAGTCTTTTTCATCTAAATTTGTCTTTATTGTATATCTGTAATCCTTTTATGACCAGGACCACATCTTAAAGTGCTAGGCAGCATGACTAGGACTAAGACTGCTTTGTCTTTTGGTTCTGCTCAGTCCTACATGGCAGAGGCATGTTCACTGCTTCTTCAAGCCATGTACATCACCACAGTTTCAGGTATACAGCATGTCTATGTCATACCATTAAGCAGTTTGTGTCATGATGCTCAAAAACCCCATTTAAATGTGCCATAGCTCGATCTCCTGAAAGAGTCAGAGCTATTTGTATCAGCAAACCAGGAAGGTGGCTACTAAATAAGCCATGCAGCCTTCCTTGCCAAGGCTGATTCAGGACGACCTGTTCTAAAGGAGCCAGGTGAGCCAGCAAATAGATCAAAAAGCTGTATTAAAATCTGTTTTTTTGTTTGTTTGCTTTGGTTTTTTCTCTGTCAACAAATGGCACCAACGTGGACAACTACATCCACATTAAACCTGAGAGATCTTGGGAAGTAATTATAGACACAAAAAAACAGAATTCTTGGTAGCAGCATTTTCTCAGATGGACTCTGTTTGGTAGCAGCAACTGTGCTTCATTTAAGAGAGCCTTCCTGACTCAGCTTTAACTGCAAAAACACTTTCAGCTCTTTTAAGAGGCCTCACCACCAAATACTTAAATGATATCTATGAATACCTGACAACATGCTTCTTGGAGGTGTCAGGGACCTTGAAACTCCATAAAGTTGTAGCAATAAACATGGCTCCAGCCAATACCTCTGCCATTAAGCCAAACTCTCAAAAAGCTAAGGAATGGAGTGGATCCACCAGTCAAAGTCACAGCTTTAATCCTAACCATATGGCTTAGCAAATTTAAGACTCATTGGTCAGAAAAATAGAGCTATACAGTAAAGATAGATTTTGACAAAATAAAACCCTCTAAACAGTTTACAGTGTGCTTGAAAATATATGTAGGTTTGGGAGAGAAAAGAAAAAGAATAAAGCCCTTTAAAAAAAGAAAGAGAATAGTTGGGTATGGTGGCACACTTTAACCCAGAACTAGGTAAGCAGAGGCAGGTGAATCTCTGTGAGTTCAAGAACAATCTGGTCTAAAGAGTGAGTTCCAGGACAGCCAAAGATACATAGAGATACTCTGTCTCAAAAGAACAAAAAATAAAAATAAAAACAAAAGAAACAGTTTAAATAAAGTCATGTGAAGATGGAAAATACATAGAGAATCTGGATACTGTATGTTATTTTCTGTCTTTGAATTGCTTGATGACAGAGGATGGAACAACAGCTGCTAAAAGACATTTGATTATAAATGTTGTTGATTAAGATGGCATATATTTTGAAAATGCCTTGACTTCAAAATCTAAGTCAAAACATATGTTACTTTGGAGAAGAAATTTTGCTTTTGTTTCCACATGAAATGAGAGACTGCGGATTCATTCTGGGTTAAGAACAATCAGGTTTGTTCAAGGAAGACCCTCTGAAAAATTTCCAATAGGAGTGTATGGCCCAGATGATCCAACATTTCAGAGGATCTCTGTTGGAGTTTCCTCTGAGTTCTACATCCAGAACAGCCTCAAAACTGCTGGCTGAGATGATCAAGCATTACAGAATATTCCAGTCAGGATTTGACTATAATCCTAAATTTTCTTCAGACCCCATAAAATTATCAGCACCCCCCAATCAACAGGAAGTAGCCTAGAAAACTATGCTTACATTCGCAAAAATGGATTATGGATGTTTATCTTTATTTGGATTATTGGTTACAAGTTCTTTTGGATAATGGTCTGGAAAAAAAGCTAAACAGAGGAGATTAGACCCAAAGTTCTTGTTTTGAAAAAAAATGAGGGGGTGCTATGGGACAATAGTCTTGTACCCTGTATAGATTTGTCAATTGGTTTAATAAAATACTGATTGGTCAGTAGCCAGGCAGGAAGTATAGGTGGGCCTCAAGAGCAGGAGAATTCTGGGAAGAAGAAAGGCTCAGTCTGCAGTGGTATTCCAGGAGCAGAGGAAGCAAAATGTGAATGCCTCACTGATAAAAGGTGCCAAGCCACATGGCTAACACAGACAAGAATTATGAGTTTATGTAAGATTATATAAGAGTTAATTAATAAGAAAGCCTGAGCTAATAGGCCAAAAAGTTTATAATTAATGTAGGTCTCTCTGGATTTCTTTAGGACTGAATGGCTGAGGGACCAGGCAAGACAGTGGCATTGGTAAACAACATTTACTACTCTCCTGTTTTGTCACAATGATTATTCTATAAGGAAAATGAATGAACAAAGAATAACAACAACAACAAAGAATCACTTAGAAAAGCTATCTTTCAGAAATAAGACTCTAGAGCTTAGTACTTGACTTCATCTATTCAGTGGAATCCTCTTCAGATTTTTAAAACTCTTAACAACCAGACCACATGCTAGGGAAAATGAATTAGAAGCACAGATAACATGACCCTAATCCACAGCCATTTCTAAAGCTCCAAAAGGAGATATAAATGTGCACCATTCCTGTAAAGTACCCCCTCCCAAGGAAAGTTCATATTAATGACTGAAGGCAGGACAAACTTGAATCTCCTAGGGTGGAAAATATTGTATATGGGAGAAAAGTTTGTGATTATACCAAGTCATCTGTTTCTGAATAGCCCAAAAGTTTGAGGGCTAATTCTTCCCATTAGTGGCATTTTACAGGCATGTGTCATATGTCTATTTGTATTAGTTAATTACTGAAGCACAAGCTACTATAGACTCTAGTTAAAGCAGTCAAGTTTCCTCTATGAAAACAATATAATAATGGAGACAATCCTTGTACTCAAAACTTACTCTTAGTTTCTAATTTCTTTATTTTTAAAATCTTTCTAATTTCTTTATTTTTAAAATCACATTGTTTCTACACATTACTCTATAAATTTTGCAATGGCCTGTGAAAAAAGAAATAAAATTTTGACCTGAAGATATATAATAAAAAGTGCTTTGCTGTTCTTTCCCCCCAGAACCTAATAAAATCCATATCCTGTGAGAAAAAGTCTTTATACTCTTTTATGAAGTCAAATCAGTGGTGTTTCCCCAGGTTCATTGGAATAGGTTTCAGAGCCTAGAAAAACAGGTAGTGACAAGAACTTTTCTTTTGGCTGCTGGTGCTGGCGCATGTCTTTAATCCCAGCACTTGGGAGGGAGAGGCAAACGAATCTCAGTGAGTTCGATTGAAGCGAGCTTTATCTACAGAGTAATTTCCAGGATAGCCAGTCTGTTACATAGAGAAACTCTGCCTCAAGAAAACCAAAAAGAAGAAGTAGAAGAAGACAAAGAAGAAGAAGGAGAAAGAAGAGGAGGATGAGGAGGAGGAGGAGGAAGAGAAGGAGGAGGAGGAGGAAGTTTTCTTCTTTGCACACTTCCATCAGAACTAGTTGAGCTTGGGCTCTCAGAAGTATGCAGACGGATGCCATACCCGAGATGCTTTCTCTAAGCTCTTCCAAGTCAGTCACCAAATTCACACAAATTAAGTTGAATCCCAAGGAAGTCTAATGAATGTTCCTGTTAATCCTGACTAGGTTATATTGTAAAACTTTGGAAGCAAAATGGACTTCCAAGATAACAAAATTTAAGCCTTCACTTTCATACATGTACATTTAAGAGGAAGAGAAGGGCAAGGGGTTCCCAAAGTAACACATAGAACATACTTTTCAAAGTGATTTACCTCACTCCTTTTGATTCAGCTCTGTTAGACCTTAGATATTCAGTGTAATAATAAGAACTCGGGGCTGGAGAGATGGCTCAGTGGTTAAGAGCATTGCCTGCTCTTCCAAAGGTCCTGAGTTCAATTCCTGGCAACCACATGGTGGCTCACAACCATCTGTAATGAGGTCTGGTGCTCGCTTCTGGCCTTCAGACATACACACAGACAGAATATTGTATCGATAATAAATAAATAAATAAATAACTCTAGATAATAAATCATCTATAATAATTTCCCATCCTATGACCATGACAACTGCTGAATGTGGAAGGATGGATACTAAGTGGCTCGTCAGACTTTTATCCAAAATTATATCCCCTGACCAGTTTAAAATTGGTGTATAGAAAATCAATACTTCAAATGGGAATTAATCTATATCCCAGATGATCCAAAACTAACCCTAGGGTCTACTCTACTGGTCACATTGTGTAACAGGTTACAGAAACAAGACAAGGAAGAAGCTAGGGATTGTGCCACATGGGACATTAATTCTCAGAGCCCCATTTTTTCCATTTCCTAAATGAAAAGAATAATAGCCCATGCTATGGATAATTAGAAGATCATATTAGAGCCTTGGCTCTCATATGGTAATAATTTGTTCTCCCAGGGAAATTTGATCAACAACTACACACATTATGTTTTATTTTGACTCATGAAAGAGGCACTACTGCTATCTAATGAATAAAGGTCAGGGATATCACTAAATGTCATGTAATGTACACTGTAGACTCCTAAGTTCTCACTAAAGAGGTGAGTACTGTGCTCAATCCTGTCGATGGACAACTTGCTCATTGAAATCACCTGCATGCTTTGTTCTGCAGGTACACTGCTTCTTAATTAGCACAGGGAAATGTTCCAGACACCTTTGAAAACAAACTTTAGAAATCTCAACAACTAGATATTTGTCTGAAAAGCCATTTTTTCCCAAATAGAGTCCAATTTCTTGGTAAAGAAAACGCTATATTGGTCTGTAAACAGATAATGCCTTAGTGATGTCATCAGCTTCTCAGTACTGATAAGACTTTACTCCAGAATTAGACATAAAACTCTGAATCTAGTCCAAAAGAAAGAAAACTATGAAATCAATGGGAAATAGGAAGAGGAAAATATTTTTTCTAGATAACATATACAGAGTTTATCTATGTGAAAAGTTTTCAGATTTAAGTGTTGCAGTTGAAACTAGAAACTTCTGTTCAACTCGTCATGAGCCATTGGTATCATTTTAAATCATTTAAGATGAGCACACACACACACACACACACACACACACACACACACAAAAGCATGTGTGCCCAAAGCAACAGGTCTTGGCAGTTCTAGTGTGAATCGTATTCTTTAAAGCTGGCAAGCATGATTGTCTTCACTTTCCACAACAGTCAGGACTTTTTCCAGGTATGTAGGAGGCAGGCTGCTTGAAGCCAATAGAATGCTCATTCCCAGCATGATCTGCTTCATTAAATAATCTTTTAATACAATATTAATTACAATTACAAAATTTCAGTTCAAAATATTTGACAACAGCCCAGTATGGAGCTGAAGTGTTACAGAAGTCTGTGGAAAGCATGTCCTCCTGCATGGTGCCACCAGTACAGTCGCCAGATGCCACAGGATACACTCCACTTGATGTGCAAAAGAGGGGGAAAAAAGAAAAAAAATGGATTGCTTAAGCTCGGAGGAATAGGACAAAAGGTAGATACCAATATTTGTTTCAAGAAAATATACATCGATCTTTTGGGGGCATATTTAAATTGAAGTCAGAGAGAAAGGAAAGACAGAATCACCTTATGATTAATTCAAAGTAAATTAAAATTTATTAAAAGAAGCTATTCCTCACTAACACTATGTTTCAACAGAAGTGATTTTCTCTTTATGGTATTAATTTATAGGAAATAAATATAACGGAGGGAAAATATTGTACTGTATTCTTTCTCAGTAACTAGTACAAATCTGAAAAAAAGGTACATAAATGGTTGATTAATTCTGAAAATTAACTGGAAAGAGGCAGCACCTTATCAGCTACCTGTTTGCTCTGAAACTACTGTACTTAAGCCCTGAGGCTACATTGGTGGTTCCCTAATCCATTGAGTTGCAGCTGCTTATACAGCCAACAAGGTCTCCTTCTTCAAGATGTATTCCATCTATCTTGTCCTCATACTCATCGTTGAAAAAATACTTATATATCATTTTCCCCATCCTGGACCAGAGACATTTTTTTTAAGAAAAAATAGTTGAGTATTTTGCACGATGTGTTTAGATCACCTCCAACTCTTCCAAGACCGGCTTCTCACCCAAATTTATATCCTTCAATCCTTTGAAAGTCAAAAAAAAGTTAAAAAATAAAATAAAAGTCAAGTACAATCTGTGCTACTTCAAGACAAAGTATAGGTATAAAAGCCAAAGACTTATATTGTCATAATTATGGTTTCATTGCTACATAATAAATTATCACAACCAGTTCAGGAACACACTCCTCTATTGCTTAGGGTCATTATTGGGGTTGTCCTTGTGGATTCCTGGGAATTTCTCTAGTGCCAGATTTTTTGCTAGCCACATAATGGTTCCCTCAATCAATATATCTCTTTCCTTGCTCTCATCTCTGTCCTTCTTCCATCTCAACTATCCAGTTCTTTCAAGTTCTCCTCCTCCCTCCCCTTCTCGCCTCATCTTCCCCTTCTACCCTGCCTACTTCCCCCACCCCCATGCTCCAAAATTTGTCAGGCGATTTTGTCTATTTCCCCTTTCCAGGTGGATCTCTGTATGTTTTTCTTAGGGTTCACCTTGTTACTTAGCTTAGATCTCTAGGATTATGAGCTATAGGTTCAATATACTTTGCTTTACAGGTAGTATCTACTTATGAGTGAGTATATACCATGTCCATCTTTCTGGGTCTCTGTTACCTCACTCAGGATGGTGTTTTCTAGTTCCATGTATTTGCATGTAATTTCAAGATATTATTGTTTTACTGCTGAGTAGTACTCTAATGTGTAAATGTGCCACACTTTATCCATTCTTCAGTTGAGGAGCATATAGATTGTTTCCAGTTTCTGGCTATTACAAATAATGCTGCTATGAATATAGTTAAACACATGTGTTTGCAGTATGATTGAGCATCTTTTGGGTATATGCCCAAGAATGGAATTGCTGGATCCTGAGGTAGGTTGAGTCCCAATTTTCTGAGAAACCACCATACTGATTTCTAAAGTGTCTGTACAAGTTGGCATTCCCACTAGCAACAGAGGAGTGTTCATATGCCTTACTCCACATCCTCTCCAGCATAAGATGCCATTGGTGTTTTTGATTTTAGCCATTCTGACTGGTATTAGATGGTATCTCAAAGTCGTTTTGATTTGCGTTTCCTTGATGACTAAGGAATTTGAACATTTCCTTAAGTGTCTTTTGGCCATTTTAGATTCTTCTGTTGACTTTTTTAATTTTTTTAACTATTATTGTTATTATTAAAAATTTTCACCTCCTCCCCTCCTCCCATTTCCCTCCCCCTCTCCCTCCCCCTCCCCCTCTTTCTCCAGTCCAAAGAGCAGTCAGGGTTCTCTGCCCTGTGGGAAGTCCAAGGTCCTCCCCCCTCCATCCAGGTCTAGGAAGGTGAGCATCCAAACAGACTAGGCTCCCTCAAAGCCAGTACATGCAGTATGATCAAAACCCAGTGCCATTGTCCATGGCTGCTCAGTCAGCTCTCATTGTCCGCCACATTCAGAGAGTCCAGTTTGATCACATGCTCCATCATTCCCAGTTCAGTTGGCCTTGGTGAGCTCCCATTAGATCAGCCCCACCATCACAGTGGGTGGGTGCACCCCTCGCGGTCCTGACTTCCTTGCTCATGTTCTCCCACCTTCTGCTCCTTATTTGTACCTTGGGAGCTCAGTCCAGTGCTCCAGAGTGGGTCTCTGTATGTAAGAGCTTCATCCATCGCCAGATAAAGGGTCTATGGTGATATGAAAGATATTCATCAGTATGGCTTTGGGTAGGGCCATTTCAGACTTCTTCTCCTCAGCTGCCCAATGATCTAGCTGGGGACATCTCCATGGACACCTGAGAAGCCCTCTAGAGTCAAGTCTCTTGCCAACCCTAAAATGGCTACCTTAATTAAAATATATACTTCTCTGCTCCCATATCCACCCTTCCTCCATTCCAACTGTCCCATTCTCCCAAGCTCTCCCCATCCTCCCATTCTCACATTTCTCTCCCCATCTCCCCTTACCTCCACCCCACCCCCACCCCAAAGTTTCCAACTTTTGCCTTGCAATCTTGTCTCCTTCCAATATCCAGGAAGATAATTATATGTTTTTCTTTGGGTTCACCTTCTTATTTAGCTTTTCTAGGATCACAAATTATAGGCTCAATGCCCTTTATTTATGGCTAGAACCCACTTATGAGTGAGTACATACCATATTCATCTGTTGAGAATTCTCTGTTTATTTCTCTACTCCATTTTTTAATTGGTTTCCTTGGAATTTTTGTCTATTTTTTTGAGTTCTTTACATATTTTAGAGATCAGTTCTTTGTTTGATGTGGGGATGGTGAATATCTTTTCCAATCCTGTAGGCTGACTTTTTGTTCTATTGATTGTGTCCTTTCCTTTACAGAAGCTTGTCAGTTTTAGGAGATTCCATTTATTTGTTGGTGCTCTCAGTGTCTGTGTTACTGGGGTTATGTTTAGTAAGTGGTCTCCTGTGCCAATGCATTAAAGACTGCTTTTCACCTTCTGTTCTATCAGGTTCAGTGCTACTGCTTGTACTGGGTTTTTGGGAGCCTATTCTCTTTGGATGGATACTTTGCTCAGCCTAGATACAGTAGGGAGGGCCGTGGATCTTCCCCAAACAAAGTGCCTTACCCTTTCTGAGGATTGGATGGGGGATGACATGGGGAGTAAGTGGAGGGAATTGGAGGAGGGGAGGGAGTGGGATCTGGAATTGGTATGTCAAATGAAAAAAATATAGTTTTTTTTAAAAACAATAAAGAAAAGAAATTATAAAAAAACATCATAATCTTAGTGTCTTAGATCATTTCTATATACTATCTCAGTTTCTCTGAGGTCAAAAGTCTGGACAATGCAAAACTACTTTGATACTCTATCAAACAGATGTGCTATCTGATACCATGTCAGAATGGGTATAATTAACGGGGAAAACTCTGGTGAGGACTTAGGGAATAGGGACTTCTTTTAAAAATCTTTTTCTCTTTGTATTTTTGAAATTGTAATTTAATCAAAATATTTCTCTCTTCCCTTACCTCCATCCAAACCTTCCCATATATCCCTCTCCACTTTCCTTCAAATTCAGGCCCCTTTTCCATTAATGGCTATTGTATGAATATATGTATATGCATGTATATTCTTATACATGACTGGTATATGACAATCAGCATGAAAATTATAAAAACAAAAAGGATAAAACTACTATATGATTCTATTTTCACAACTAATCTGTCAGCATTACAAAGATACTTACCCAGGTTTATCAATCTGCTATACATAATAGACAACATATAGAAGAAACTTACATGTTTAACATGAGGTGGATGGATTTAAAAACATGGTAAATACACTCAATTTATTTCTGTCAAGTGATAAAAAGAAACAAAATTATGTCATTTACAGGCAAATGGATAGAAGTAGAGATCACCATGTTAAAAAGACAAAATCAAAAAGAGAAACATTGCATATGTCTTTTCTTACATATTTAACCAAGATCACATGTTGTAAGGAGACCGTTTGTTTGCTTCCTGGTCACCTGACAGCTCAGACCCGAAATAATCACACAGAAACTGTATTAATTAAATCACTGCTTGTCCCATTAGCTCTAGCTTCTTCTTGGCTAACTCTTGCATATTAATTTAACCCATCTCCAATAATGTGTGTATCTCCATGATGCTGTGACTTACTGGGTAAAGTTCTGGCATCTGTCTCAGGCAGGCCTACATGGCTTCTTCCTGACTCTACCATTCTTTCTCTCAGCATTCAGCCTAGCTTTCCCCACCTACCTCTATTCCCTACACAGGCCTAAGACAGTTTCTTTATCAACAAATGGTATTCATAGCATACAGAGGGGATTCCCACATCACCCCCCTCACACACACACACACACACACACACACACACACACACACACACCATGAAAATAAAAGGAACAGATAAGGTCAAAGCTGAGGAATAATAGTGAATAATAGGGAAAGGAATGTGGTCATGAAATCCATTGCCTTGAATAATGAATACATAATAATTAAATTTGATTAAAATTAAAAATAAAACAGTCTGGGAATGGCTTAGTTGGGCCTTTGTTTAGTGTCATAAGGCTGCAATTAGCTATGCTGCTCATTGGTGGACTCTCACTCAGAGATTTTATGAAAGATCTACCTTCAAAATCACTAACATTATTGACAAATAATTTTCTCTGTGGCATTAAGATTTAAGTCAACTTTCTTTTTAGATGCCAACAACAGAGAATAAAAGCCTCCAGAAAGTGTACACCAGATGGTTTGATACAATGTTAGATGTTCAGGATGAATAATCTGACCAACAATATCTTAGTTTAGGGCAGGTATTTCCTGCTCCTTTCCTATAGCATGTAACCTCATGACTCAGTTTTGTAAGTAAAAGATTGAAAGAGACATGAGTTAAGGAGAAGCAGTGCACAACTGTCTAAGAGATTAACTGTATAAATGTTTTGAAAATTAATTCTCTTAGTCAATTTCAAAATAAAGTGGTAGAATCCTATTCTGTTTAAGTGCTCTAGAACTGAATCCATATAGTAGGGTAAACATGTACACCTATATTGATCCCTGCAATGCTCATCTTATTAAGAGTAGATAGAATGGCTGAACTGTCACGTCCAATCTTGAACAGCCTTGTCTGTGTATGAAAGGATCCTGAAAACATTGCTACTTATACACAAGCTACTTCATAACATGAAGAAATGGAGAAACACTGCTCTAGAATAGTCTTATTGCATAGCTCTGCATAAGTAGAGTTTTAATCTTGGCGATTCCCACCTGTTCCTTTAAAATTTATTTTAATAATACCAGCTCCTGCATTTTATGTGCCATTATTTGTAGCTTGCCGCCCTATGCTATTAATACTATGTCTTAGTTGTCATTTTGATGATTATTGCCTGTAAAGAAAATGAAAACTAGTTTCCTCCATATAAAGCCAAATGGAGCATATGATAATATCATTTCAGGTACTGGCTTTTTCTTAAGTAGTAGAGCAGAAACACATTAATTTGTTGTTAACAATAAGACCTGCACTTCTAGATTATCAAGTGTGTCCCAGGAATGGTACTATCAGGTGTAATAATATTTCATTTGTATTTTAGTAAATAAAGCTTGCCTGAAGTTTAGGGAGTAAAACAGCCCTACTAATGAGCCTTAAAGACCAGGCAGCAGCTACACATATCTTAAGTACTAATAGCCACACTAGTTTGCCATAGAATCAGGGTAGGAGTGGTGCATGCCTTTAATCTCAGCCGTAGAGAGGAATATAAAATGGGAGGAGACAGCTTTCAGTCAGTCTCATTCTGAGATTCCTGGAGGCAGGATCATCATTTCAGACTGAGGTAGAAGTAAGAACCAGTGGATGGTTGTTTTGCTTTTCTGACCTTCAAGTTGAACCCGAATATCTATCTCTGAGCTTTTATTAATTGTGTTATATTTGAGGTTTATGGGATGGAACCACTGGTCTCTTGTTTCATTTTATGTGAACCTGTAAAATGGCTATTAAAACTGATACAAATGAATTAGAACATAAGGAGTACCAACCCTGTAATATAACTCAGTATTCATATCTGTATTCCTGTTCCATGTTCATCATGTCATCTGGACATCTCCTTATAAATTCATACTCTCTATTACAATGAAATGTAAGAGGGAACTTTGCTAACAATAAAAATCCAATAAATTTAACTATCTAGAAGTTGGGAGAAATATTCAGACATTTAAAATAATTTAAAAAACAGTAATTTATTTTGTGTATGCATACTTACCATCAAGAATGAGGAATACTTTTTGAATGAAAATTTTGCAAGTAACATCTCATTAAATAGGACTTATATGTAATCAGTATAACTTAGAATAGATTGAAAAAAAAGAAATAATTCAGACAATGCCCTCCAGCTTGAAATTTATGTTAACACTCATTGTTTATATGGTCAGCATGTATTTTGATTTGTTTTTGTTTTGTTTTATTTTGTTTTTGCAAGAAGAGCAAGAAAGAAAGACAAAAAAAGTATGGATGGAAACAGACTGTAAAAATGTAACACAGGTAATTCCAAATCTTTTTCGAGAACAGAACATTATCTTGTTACTATTTTATGTGATGTTCTCCTTATCTCCTCTCCATTGAAAGTGTTTTTTTTTTAAGGAAACAGCCTTAGGAAATTAATATTGTATCTTAAACATGGTAAAAATTATCAGAGTGGTTGATATTCTAACTAAAGATACTTGGGTATAACAGACAATAGAAGGTGACAATGTACCTATTAATACTGAGATATAGATTCATGACATCAGTAAAATAGTTAACAGAACTATCTTTAAAAATACTAAAACACTCAATATGATGTTTTCTAGATCCACACATTTGCCCACAAATTTGAAGATGTCATTATTTTTTTTTTGCTGTGTAGTACTCCACTGTGCAAATATACCACATTTTCTTATCCATTCTTCAGTCAAGGGGCATTTAGGTTGTTTCCAGGTTCTGGCTATGACAATCAATGCTGTTACGATAGTTGTCATAGCAGCACTGTGGTGCGATTGATCATCCTTTGGGTATGTACCCAAAAGTGGTTTTGCTGGGTCTTGAGGTAGGTTGTTTCCTAATATCTGAGAAATCATCATATTGATATCCAATGTGGCTGCACCAGTTTGCACTCCCACCATCAATGGAGGAGTGTTCCCTTTACCCACATCCTTTCTAACATAACTTGTCATCAGTGTTTTTAATCTTGACCATTCTCAGACCCAGAATGACAAATATAATATATACTCACTCATAAGTGGCTTTTAGCCATAAAGCAAAGAAAAACCAGCCTACAATTCACAATCCCAGAGAACCTAGACACAATGAGGACCCAACGAGAAACTAATCTACATGGGATGTAGAAAAAGACAAGATCTCCTGAGAAAATTGGGAGCATGGGGACCATGGGAGAAGATTTAAGAGGACGGGGGAGGAAGGGAGGGGAGCAGAGGAATATATATAGCTCAATAAAAACAAATTACAAATAAATAAAAATAAAGAGAAAATGATTATTTTCTTAAAAAACATTTAAAAAGCAACTAAAGAAAGGTTATTTGGTGACTTCTTTGATGTCAATCATCTCAACAGAAAAAAAAGATCAGAATATTTATTCGTGGAGTGACATAAATGACAGAAAGGAAACAATTTGGGGATGGATTTCTGGGAGCTCACAGGATTAATGTGATATATTTCAAATGTTCAAGTTTACTAATTTCTAAAGTCGTAGTTTTCAACCTTCCTAATGCTCTGACCCTTTAATACAGTTACTCATGTTTTGAGTGGTGACCCCAACCATAAAATTATTTTCATTGTCACTTCATAATCTGATAATCAGGATATTCGATATGGACTCCTGTGAAAGGGTAGTTCAATCCCTAAAGGGGTAACAACCCACAAGTTGAGAATCATTGCTCTAAAAGACAGGGAAGTGGGAAGTACAAAAGAGTCATGCAATAAATAGGTTTAACCATGTCTGTATGCCATTCCTTAGATCAGTGTCTCTCAGTCCATGGGTCATGACCCCATTGGTGGTTGAATGACCCTTTCAGGGGGGCCACCAAAGACCATCAGAAAATACATAATTTTACATTATGATTCATAACAGCTGAAAATTAAAGTTATGTAGTAGCAACAAAAATAATTTTATGGTTGGGGGTCATCACAACAGAAATATATTAAAGGGTCACAGCCTCAGGAAGATTGAGGCCCTTGGATGAAGTAACTTCAACCAATTCCAGACACTTTTTTCTTACAGAGATATTCCTAGAGGATCTGATGTACTTGTTTTTAACATATGCTTGTTCCATGATAAATAGAGTGCCTCACTGGTTTTGTAGACAAAGCGTAGGATGCAACTGAGAAGGAACAATAAATACTGGCCTACTCAACATTCATAATGTCTACTATAACTTTGTAGGGACCAGACCATGAAGAGATAGAAAGCTACATCATTGGCACTTCCCACAAACCTAATTGCAGAGGAAACATGCAGAGGCTGTTAAGTAGGAGGGGAGAGTTGATATACATAAGAGGACTGTGGGTTTTCATATTCCAGCAAGATTATTTCTATTGCATACAACCACATATAGACTGCCATAGGTTCAGCATGAAATTCCTCTTCATATTTCCATATATTAAGGACTTGAATGATGTTGAATCCTAAGGGATCTAGTACAATCAACTTGTTAATGCTTTTATGGATTAGTAATGTGGCACTATTGAAAGAGGTATAAGTAGGTGGTAGGACCTACTCAGAGCATGCAGGTCCCTGGAGGCAAGTCGTGGAAAGATGTACCTTGTTCCTGGTTGCCATGAGATGGTCATTAGGCTCTCTCTCTCTCTCTCTCTCTCTCTCGCTCTCTCACTCTCTTTCTCTCCCTCTCTCTCTCTCTCCCTCTCTCCCTCTGTGTGTGTGTGTGTGTGTGTGTGTGTGTGTGTGTATTCTATTTGGCATGAAACAAGCATATCTTAAAAGCAAGTCCACTAGATCCTCTAGGAATATCTGCATAAGGGTAAAGTGTCTGGAATTGGTTGAAGTTACTTCATCTAAGGTAGAAGGTCTCAATCTTCCCGAGGCTGTGACCCTTAAATACAGTTTCTGTTGTGATAAGCCCAACCATAAAATCATTTTGTCACTACTTCATAACTTTAATTTTGCAGTTCTTATGAGTCGTAATGTATATTTCTATACTTTCTGATGGTTTTAGGTGGTCCCCATGAAAGGGTCATTCAACCACAAATGGGGTCATGACCGAGGGACTGAGAAACACTGATCTAATAAACTGATATGTATGTGTGTCTTTTGTCCGGTACAAAAGTGATGGGGAAAAGAACCATGAACTGAGACCTCTGAAGCCACGAATATAAATAGTTGGCTCTTTTTATTAAAAAAAAACAACAGAAAAGAATGGGGCAACAGTGGAGACAGAAGATAATTTAGGCAAGAGTGAATAGGGTTGTGTAGTACACTATAACTGTGCAGGTGAGAAAGTTACTTTAAAACAACTTAGAGGTATGGTCTAAAAGTCTCAGGGATATTTTTAATGAGGTGTGATATGGAGAGAATTGTTAAGTTTGATGCTGATGATGAATCTACAAAATATCTATTTGTTTTTGTAAGAAATGTATCTTGGCTTTGAAACAAATTCTCATGAGATAATTATTTCTAATAATTTATTTATTTGAAGGGAGTAGACTCTAAACTACTTCTAAAGAGGAAGTCTTCCTTCCGTAGATAATCCACAAGAAGGGAAACTGACATTTGGAAGACAGAATCTCTAACCCACATAAGAAAATACATTGCTAAGTGTTTGTAGCACACAAATCTGCCCTCAAATAAAATTAAAAAGCAGAGACTTATTCTGAACAAAGAACACAAACCATGTGCTATTCTGTAACTACTGGAAGTTTAATTCTGAGAATGATTACTAGAGATTAGAAATACAAATATTTTGGAAAACATTTATTTGAAAAAAAAAATCGGTGTATTTACTCTGTTCCAGGTACCATAATAGAAATGTACTCATGCATTATTTATTTCAATCTTCATGAATCTATCAGTAGGTATTGTGTTTTCCCAATAGGATAGATGAAAACACAGATGAGCAGACCAGTGGTAATGAAGAGATTTAATAAAGGGGAAGTCACATTTATAACATTGATGAATACATGTCAAGAAACTTATAAGACTGTGGTGAGCAGCACCTCATATTTATTTACATATGGAGTAAGAAGTGCTTTACAAAAGAAAGTTTCTATCTGAAGTTGTAAGTCTAGTATATTGCTATAATTTAAATTCAGGCCTTTTTGACACTCAAGTCCATGGATGTTTCCCTGAACACTTCTGCAGATAGATAGATAGTTGAATAGATGATAGACAGACAGACAGATAGATGAAATACCTAATATGATGTTGGTACCTAGGTTGCAAATTCTAAGTTATCAGTAGTCATGCCTTAATTCATATTACAACGTTTGCTACTAAATCTATGTATCATTGTATCTATGTATCTATCATCTATCTATCTATCTATCTATCTGTCTGTCTATCTATCTATCTATCTATCTATCTATCTATCTATCTATCATCTATCATTGTATCTATGTATCTATCATCTATGTATGTATGTATGTATGTACGTATGTATGTATATATGTATCTATCTCTCCATCTATCCATCTATCTATCTACCTAACTCCCTGTCATCTCTATTATCTATATATCCCTTGTAGTTCACAAATTCTGATTAATCCTGGCAGTTAAGGATGTGATCTCTTTCAACTTCCTGCTCCTGTTGCCATGCCCACTGTATGCTGCCATGACTCCCTACTATAATGGACTCTTATATCTCTAAACCCATAAAGCCAAAGCAAACACTTCTATAAGTCACTTTGGATCTTGGCATTTTAGAATAGCAATAAAAATTAACTAATACATTATTAGAGACAGGAACTGAACTCCAAATTTCCAAGGCAGAAAATAAGTATCACATAGTTCATATTCTATTTATAGTGGCATTCGCTGTCCAATTGTGAAGATTCACTGATGATGTATCCCTCGACTGGTCAGCTATTAGTCACAGGCTAACAAGTAGGAGTTTCTTGATATGTCTTAACACAGTCATGGGAACACATAAAATTAACCATCATACCATGTTAAGTACTACGCTCATCAACTTTGTACAACTTGTACTGATACAATTGAGCAGTGACCTAGGCTCCTCAGAGGAAGTCTTTAATCAGCAGACTTTAAGGAAGGGAACTATTTCTGAATAATCTTGGTATCCATTTCAATCAAATTGAAAGGCCTTTAACAGCAGATCTGAGGCTTCTTTCAGACAAACAATTGTGTGTTTTCTGGGCACAGCTTCAGCTTGTGCCCCAGTAATGGAAGTTGGCTTTCTTAAAATTGTTTTATTCTAACTTGACTAGGTAACCCACACAAATGTGAATCTTTTAATATGTATTTCTTTATGGCTGTTCTCTCTGGTGAACTCTGAGTGACACAGGCATATTGCATGCATTACTCCATTCAATACTTTTAACAATCCTAATGATAGATACCACCATTGCCTTCCTTTTACAGAGCACAAATGAAAATGCCAAAGTATAATAACATCAATCCCCAAGTTGTACAATTCAATTCTTTTAGAGGAAGAATTTGGTCTTGCTTCTGAAAACCAAATTGTTGGTTTGAAGCTCTAGGTCATATACATAGGCATATTTGGAGACTCTGAACTCTACCTATGTCTCCAAATTTCTTCCCAGTAAAATCATATTGAATGTACTTACTGACTGGGTATGTATGCTATACCTGTAGAATTACTATGCCTTGCTGAGAAGTGCTGTTGGTTGTCACCTCCTTGGGAAACTTACATGGTGTCTTTAGATTATATTTAGGAATAATACACACACACACACACACACACACACACACACATATATATATATATATATATATAAATTATGTCAAATTATTATTTAGATTTAACTACTTTCTATTAGAGAACTAAATAAAAGCTCATCCCTCGGAAAAATGAGTTCTCCAGATCTAAGCCTTTCTTTGTGGCGTGTACTTTGTTCTATAGTGGTGGGCCCCACATCTATCTAGTCTGTTAGATAGCAAATGCTTCTCTGGAAATATTAGTACTTTTGGAATCTCCTCTGTGTCTGCTTTCTTTAACCCAACCTTATTTTAATAAATGTATTTATTTATATAATCATGTATCATATATTTGTACTTAGCACCATTTTATTATTTTAGACAGACCATTTTTCAGACCTTAATGTATATGCAAATCACATGTGAACCTTTAAATATAGATTAAAATTTAACAGTTCTGAGTTGGTATCTGAAACCTGAAATCTCCACAGAGATCTCAGGGAATATCAGTGCTGCTGGACCTTAGCCCATATTTTACATAGCATCTAAAAATGTAAACATAATGAAATCTTTGTCCTCAAGGCATTTATAATTTACTTATGTAAATTATCAGGGCAGTAACGTCAAGCAAACCATGTTGGGCAACATGATAAAACAAAAATTATCTGATATCTTCAGGATATGAAAAATAACATATTTCATAGTAATTAATAAATGAGTATGTGTTTATACTGGGAGTTGGGTGAGTAAGAAAAGTATCACTGTGGGGGATATATGAGATGAAGCCTGAAGAACAAAAAGAATTTCAACAAGTAAAATACCTGATGTCATTTGAGGCCAGCCTGGTCTGCAAAGCAAGTTATGAAACAGAACTGTTTCCAAGAGAAACCCTATCTCAAAAAAATACATGAGAACAAGAGTATTAGCCATGATATCAACAAGAGCAAATACTGAAAGGCAAGAGAGCACTAAGTGCATTCAGAAAGGAAACAGCAGTCCTATTCACATTGTAGAAAGACATAATCAGAAATAAAGCAGAAAAGGAATCTAGGAGATGTTGGCAAAGGGTTTGAAGCCTGTAAAGAATGGCATGTACTTATTTTGATACAAGATAGGAAACTCTTAAGGATTTTAGACCAGTAACATTATATAACCTATCATTAAGGAAAATTTAATGTGGTTATATAATTCTAACTATGGTTTATGGACCAGAATCATCATGTTTACTTGAGAACTTTCTATTCGTGTGGATCTGTTGTAGAGTACTAACATTAGAAAATGTGAAGATGGTGTCAAGTAGTGTTCAAATATGGCCTTCAATGATTCTGATGTACTTTATAATGTGAGAAGCACAAGACTCAAACAGTAGATCACACTGTTTAATGCTTACAAGAATCACCTGGTCAGTGTAAAAACAAAATCACACAAAACACTTACAATAGGCAATAATAATCTGGGGGTGGTATGTGAACATTGATACATTTTAAATCACTTCAAATGATTCTTTTCTTATTTTTTTTTCATTTTACCTACCAACCCCAGTTAAACCCCTCCCCTTCTCCCAACCCCCCAACTTCCCCCATTCCACCTTCCATCCACTCCTATAGGGAGTAAGGCCTCCACTGGGGAGTCAAAAAGCTCTAGCATACCAAGTTGAGGCAAAACCAAGGCCCTCCCCCTGTATCAAGACAGAACAAGGTATTCCATCATTGGGAATGGGCTCCAAAAACCCAGTTCATGTCCCAGGGATAGACCCTAGTCCCATTGTGAGAACCCCTCACTTAATAGATCAAGACATATAGCTATCACCCACATTCAAAGGGTCTACTTAGGTCCCATGTAGGTTTCCCAGCTGTCAGTCTATGGTCCATGAGCTCAAGCTACCTTGGGTGAATTGTCTCTGGTGTTCACAATCATGATCTTGACTTCCCCACACCCCTGTTGATATGATCCCACTTCCTTCTCTTCAACTGAACTCCAGGAGCTCAGACCAGTGCTTGACTATTAATCACTGCATCTGCTTCCTTCTTCACAAATCTGATTATAGGTGAAGGCCAGTTCAGGTACCCTCTCCACTATTGCTAGGAATCTTAGCTGGGGTCATCCAGATGGATTCCTGGAAATTTCCCCAGCACCTGGTTTCTCCCTAACCCCATAATGGCTCCTTCCACCAAGATATCTCTTTCATCTCATTCATTACTCCACTTCAATGTCTCTCCCATAACTCAGCCATCTCAAGTCCTCATGTTCCCACCCTCTACCCCCTCCCTTATATATTCCTTCCAGTTTTCCCAAGAGATCTTAACTATTTCCCCTTCCTGGTGTGTTCCATTCATGTCCCTCTTAGGGTCCTCCATTTTCACCTAGCTTCTCTGAATTTCAACTAGCTTGTGGTTTATAGACTGTCTTTCTGACTCAGGGTTATTTTTTTTCTAGTTCCATCCAGTTGCCTGCAAATTTGAAGATGTCATTGCTTTCACTGCTGAGAAATAGTCCATTGGATAATTGAATCACATTTTCTTTATCTGTTCTTCTGTTGAGGCTCATATAGGTTGTTACTAGGTTCAGGCTATTACAAATAATGCTGCTATGAATATTTTTGAGAGGTGTCCTTGTGGAATGATTGTGCAACCTGTGGGTATATGCCAAAAAGTAGTGTTTCTGGGTCCTGAGGTAGGTTGATTCCTAATTCCCTGAGAAACTGTCATAATGATTTCTAAAGTGGTTGTACAAGCTTGCACTCCCACAAGCAATGGAAGAGTGTTCTTACTCTATATCCTCTTCAGCATAACCTGTAATCAGTACTTTTGATCTTAGCCATTCTGACAGGTATAAGATGGTATCTCAGAGTTGTTTTGATTTGCATGTTCCTCATGGCTAAGGATCTTGAGCATTCCTTTAAATGTCTTTAAGCCATTAGAGCTTCCTCTGTAGACAAATTTCTGTTTATATCTGTACCCAATTTTTAATCCAATTATTTGGTATTTTGATATCTAGTTTTTATAATTCTTTATATATTTTGGAAACAACCCTCTGTCAGATGGGGTTGGTGAAGATATTTTGCCATTCTTTAGGCTGCCATTTTGCCTTACTGACAGTGTCCTTGGCTTTAGAGAAGTTTTTCAGTTTTAGCAGGTCTCATTTATTAATTATTGATCTCAGTGTGTGTGCTACTGATGTTAAATTCAGGAAATATTCTCCTGTACCAATGCATTTAAGGCTACTTCCCACTTTCTTTTCTATCAGCTTCCGTGTCATTGTGTTTATGTTGAGGTCTTTGATCTACTTGGACTATGTACAGGGTAATAGATATGGATCTATTTGCATTCTTCTCATGCTGACATTCAATTACGCCAGCACCATTTGTTGAAGATTTTTTTCCATTGTATATTTTTGGCTTCTTTGTCAAAAATAGGTGTTCATAAGATTGTGAATTTATGGCTGGGTCTTTTGCTTTATTCCATTGATCCACATGTCTGTTTTTATACAAATACTAATACTGTTTTTGTTATTAGAGCTCTACAGTAGTGCTTGAAGTGAAGAATGGTGATATCTCCAGAAGTTCCTTTAATGTACAGGATTGTTTTAGCTATCCTGGAATCTTTGTTTATCCATGTGAAATTGAGTATTATTCTTTTTAGGTCTGTGAAGAATTGTGTTGGGATTTTGATGGAGATCACACTGGATTTGTAGATTGCTTTTGGTAAGACTGCCATCTTTACTATGTCAATCCTACTGATCCATGAGCATTGGAGATCTTTCCATTTTCTAATCTGTTGCAGGGGCTGCTATTTGGTTCCCGGCCACTTAGCCCCCAAATAATCACATAGAAACTGTATTAATTAAATCACTGCTTGGCCTATTTGCTCTAGCATCTTATTAGGTAGCTCTTACATATTAATCTGACACATCTCTATTAATCTGTGTATCACCATAAGGTCATGGCCTACCAACAAAGCTTCAGTGTGTCTGTTTTCGGCAGCAATTCCATGGCTTCTCCCTGAATTTGCCTTTCTTCCAGCATTCAGTTTAATTTTCCTTGCCTACCTAAGTTCTGCCCTGGTATAGGTCCAAAGCAGTTTCTTTATTCATTAATGGTAATTTTAGCATGCAGAGGGGCATCCCACATCACTGATCTTTTCCCCAATTTCTTTCTTTAAAGACGTAAAATTTCTTGTCATATAAATCTTTCACTCATTTCATTAGAGTCACCTCAAGATATTTTATATTAAATTGTGGCTATTGTAAGGGTGTTGTTTCTCTGATTTCCTTCTTAGCCCATTTATCATTTGTATATAGGAGGGCTATTGATTTTTGCTTTAGTTAATCTTTTTTTCAGCCACATTACTGAAGGTGTTTATCAGCTGTAGGAGCTCCCTGGTAGAATTTTTGGAGTCACTTATGTAAACTATCAAATCATCTGGAAATAGTGACAGTTTGACTTCTTCCTTTCTAATTTGTATCCCTTTGATCTCCTTTTGTTGTTTTATTGCTCTAGCTAGAACTTCAAGAACTATATTGACTAGATATGGAGAGAATGGACAGCCTTGTCTTGTTCCTGATTTTAGTGGAATCACTTTGAGTTTTTCTTCATTTGGTTTGATGTTGGCTGTCAGCTTGTTGTATATTGCCTTTATAATGAATTGGTATGTTCCTTGTATCCCTTTTCTCTCCAGAATCTTTATCATGAAAGGGTGTTTGGTTTTGTCATGGGCTTTTTCAGCATCTAATGAGATTATCATGTGTTTTTTTTTCAGTTTCTTTATATAATATAGTGGACTACATTGACAGATTTTCATATGTTGAACCATCACTGCATCTCTGGGACAAAGCCTACTTGATCATGGAGAATGATTTTTTATGTGTTCTTGGATTCATTTTGTCATTATTTTATTGAATATTTTTGCATCAATATTCATGAGAGAGAATGGTCTGTAGTTTTATTTTCTTCTTTCTTTTTTTGTAAGTGGAGGCTGTTCCTTCATTTTCTGGCTGACCAGACCTGAAATAATTACACAGAAACTATGTTAATTACAGCACTTCTTGGCCAATAGCCTATGCATATTTCTAGCTAATTCTTATATCTTAAATGAACTCATTTCTATTAATCTGTGAATCACCAAAAGGCTGTAGTCTACTGGTAAGATTCTTGTTGGTGGCTAGTGTTTTTCTTTTTCAGTTGCTACATGGTGTCTTCCTGACTCTGCCTTTTCTTTTCTTTTTTATATCTTCTTGGAATTCCATCCTTGCTCTATTCTGCATTACCATAGGCCTTTATAGCTTCTTTATTACCCAACAATAATAAAACATATTCAAAGCACAAAGAGGAAAACCCCACATCACCTCCCATTTTCTATCTAAATAAAAAGGAAGGTTTTAACTTTAACGTAGTAAAATTACATATAATAAAACAGCACCAATGTGGGTCAAATATATCCACATAAACCCTGAGAAAGCTTAAAAAGAAATTCTATACACACATGCAGAGAGAGAGAGAGAGAGAGAGAGAGAGAGAGAGAGAGAACAGATTGGCACAGTTTCTTGGTAGCCACAGGTTTTTTTTTTTTTCAGACAGATATTGTTTGCTGGTGGTGAACAGACGTGTAGCGGCTCCTTTATGAGAGGTCTTTCTGACTCAGCATTGGCAGTGAAGGCTGCTGTGACTTCTTTAGTGGAAAGCTTCCTGTTTCATACAAGTTGCATGAACATCTCTGGCTCTTTCAGGAGACCAAGCAGCTAAATGGAGTCTGTTGAGTAATGTGTTACAAATTGCTTAATGGTGATATAGATCCACTTCAATATTGGAGCTGGGGCAGTATACATGGCTTTCAGAGGCAGTGAACATGCCTCTGTCATGTTGATCTGGGTGGAGGCAGGGCGATGGAGTTAGTCCTAGCCATGCCCACTTAGCATTAAAAAAGCACTCCTGATCAGAAAATAATTACAGGTATGCACACAATAAAGACAAACTTAAATATGAAACACATCTAAATGGGTAACAGTCTTGAATAAATGTACATAGGCTTGGGAGAAAGAGAAAAAAGAATATAGAGAGTTCTAAAACAGTTAAAGGAGTAAAGAAAATAAGCCATGTAAAGATAGAATATACACAAAGCATCTGGGTTACCTATATTATTGTGTTTCCTTTGATTTTTTTGATTGTGAATGAGCTAAGTACAGAGAGATATTTGATTCTGGGGGCTACTAAGCTAAACCAACATATATTTTAAAGGCATCTTGACTTCAAAATTTGGGTCTAAGAATGTGTTGCTTTGGAAAATAGGTTCTGTTTTTGTTTCCACAGAGAATTAGAACCTGTGAATTCCTTCCAGACTAATGTGGTTTGGTGGACTAAGGCCCCCTGAAAGGTCTTGGTAAACCTCCCAAAATTACTTCACCCAACATAAAACAGAAAGCAGTTTGGAGAGAACTATGTTCAAATTTCCAAAATGATTATTTATAAATGTTTATTTTCATTTAAAGGGGGATATGCTATAGAGATGAATACTATGTATTGGTATGGAGCTTGGTCTATTGATACAAATTTAAAGCAGATTTATATATACATCACATTTGCTTTTAAAGCACTGTGTTTGTGCAGCTCAACTAAAAATGTAATGTATAACTAAGAAATACAGAATAATAAATAGTCATTTATAATAGTCAAACTTGTATTCAGATTAGTTATGTTTTCGTGATATACTGAGATATATTTCAGATGGATAGATATTCTTCAAACCTTTCAAAGACTAACAGAATATGGCATTAAAAATGTTTTAAGAACTTAGGATGCTTAATGACACTAAGACACTTCACTTGGTAGTACTAATCTTCAAGAGGGTGATGGACATCAAAGAGGTTCCTTGTGGTTTTTGCTAGCCATTTGGGCAAGAAACTGTTCTTGCCTGAACTGCTTGATGGTATGCTGCATGAACTAGACAGAAAGGATCCACAGAAAAATGACTGCTGGAGTTGCCTTAAGAAGGTGAGACAGTCCCTCAATGTCCCTGCTTTATGAAAGAATCTGCCAGACATTCTGCAGGACACAGAAAGAAATGACTGACAAAATGCCAATATAGGCAAACAGTCTTTGAAATTTTTTGCTTCATGAAAAAGTCAGCCAGATACTATGGGCCTGTAGGCTGAAGATGGATTCCCAATGTTAAAAAAAAAAATTGGGTGACTGTCCAGGCAGCGAGATCTCTTTGCCAATTCTAAAGTTTTGGAAGTTGCTTGAAATTCACTTCTTATTTACTTAGGTATTATTATATATAATATATAATTTTACTATATCAAAGTTAAAACTTTCCTTTTTATTTGGACAGAAAAGAAGAAGGGAGATGGATTCCCCCTCTGCATACTATGAATATGTTTTATTACCATTGGTTAATAAATAATCTGTTTTGGCACTATGGCAGCACAGAATAGAGGAAAGATAGAATTCAAGCAAAGATAGAGGAGAAAAGAAAACAGGGTAAGGGCAACATCATGGAGCTGCCAAATTAGACAGATACCTGAACCTTACTAGTAAACCACGAGTCTGGTGGCAAAATACAAAATAATAGGAATGGGTTAGTTTAAGAAGTAGAAGTTAGGAGTTTTAGACCCATGGCAGCAGCCCGGGACACAGATCTCAGACATTCCTTATCCTCCCTATAATTCCTGGGCTTCCTGCTGGGCCTATACTCGTAGCATACTGCCTCTCTCTTCCTATTCCACCCAGGTTGCATCCAGAACCCCCCCTTTCTGCCTCCCTTCCCTCTTTGGGGCGCTGGGGCCAATCCCGAGGGCAAACTAGCAGGTGGGAGCTCCTTTGTTTCAATAGCCTCCCTGCAGCAAGCAAGGTAGGAGCTTTGTTTATGAGCTACCCAACCACCACAGAGATCTGATCTCGGCACAAGGAGAGACATCATTGGGGAGTGCCATCACTGGGAAGGTACATCAGTAGGCAAGAAGACCTGATCCTGTAAAAGAAGATCCATAGGGAAGCAGACAGAGGAAGAAATGGGCAGGTGCCAAAGCAAGAATTCACCCAACAATCTGAAAAACAACATGAAACCACCAGAACCCAGCGACCTCACAACAGGAGGACATGAACACCTTAATCAAGAAGAAGTAGAAAAAATTGACTTTATGAAAGTGATTGACACCCTTAAACAGCATGTAAAAAATGCCTTAAGGAAATGGATGAGAAGTATAACAAAAAGTTTGAAGAATTGAATAAATCAGTGAATGATACCCTAGGAAACCAAGGTAAAACAATCAAACAGATAATGGAAACAGTTCAAGACTTGAAAACTGAAATGGAGGCAAAGAAGAAAACACAAACACAGGGCTGGCTGGACATGGAAAATCTGGGCAAACAATTAGAGACTACAGAAAAAAAGCATAACCAGCAGAATACAAGAGATAGAAGAAAGAATCTCAGATTCTGAAAATAACGTAGAGAAAATAAACACTCTGATCAAAGAAAACAGCATGTCTGACAAACTCTCATTACAAAATGTTCAGGAAATCTGGGAAACAATAAAAAGACCAAACCTAAGAATAATAGGAGTAGAAGAAGGAGAAGAAGTGCAGCTTTAACAACCACTGGTCATTAATATCACTTAATGTCAATGGGCTCAACTCACCTATAAAAAGGCACAGGCTAAGGGATTGGATACGAAAACAGGATCCAACATTCTGCTGTCTACAAGAAACACACCTCAACCACAAAGACAGGCACCTACTCAGAGTAAAGGGCTGGGAAAAGGCTTATCACACAAATGGACCTAAGAAACAAGCAGGTGTGGCCATACTAATCTCTAACAAAGTTGACTTCATACTTAAATCAATCAGAAGAGATAGAGAGGGATATTTTATATTCATAACAGGAACAATTCATCAGGATGACGTCTCAATCTTTAATATCTATGGCCCTAATATAAAAGCACCAACATACGTTAAAGAAACATTGCTAAAACTCAAGGCAGCAATCAAATCACACATACTAATAGTAGGAGACTTCAACACTCCTCTCTCACCAATGGACAGGTCAATCAGACAGAAACCTAACAGAGAACTTAGAGAATTAATGGAGGTAATGAATCAATTGGACTTAACAGACATCTATAGAATATTCAAAACAAATATGAAAGAATATACTTTCTTCTCTGCAGCTCATGGAACCTTCTTGAAAATCGACCACATACTCGGTAACAAAGCAAACTTACACAGTTACAAAAAAATATTAGTAACCACCTGTATCTTATCAGATCACTATGGATTAAAGTTAAAATTCAACCACAATGCTACCACCAGAAAGCCTACAAACTCATGGCAACTGAAGAGTCAACTACTGAACCATATCTGGATTAATAAAGACATAAAGAAAGAAATTAAACTCTTCCTTGAATTCAATGAAAGTGAAGAGAAAACATACTCAAACCTAAGGGACACGATGAAAGCAGTACTAAGAGGAAAGTTCCTAGCACTAAGTGCCCACTTAAAGAAAACAGAAAGCACACATTGGAGACTTAACTGCCCACATGAAAGCTCTAGAAAAAAAAAAGAAGCAGACTAACTCAGGAGGAGTAGAATAGTGGAAAAAATCAAACTGAGGGCTGAAATCAACAAAATAGAAACACAGAAAACAATTCAAAGAATCAATGAAACAAAAAGCTGGTTCGTGGAGAAAATCAGCAAGATTGATAAACCCCTATCCAAACTAATCAAACGGCAGAGAGAGAATATGCAAATTAATAAGATCAGAAATTAAAAGGGCGACATAACCACAGACACAGAGGAAATTCAGAGAATCATTAGATCTTACTACAAAAGCCTGTATGCCACAAGACTGGAAAATGAAAAAGAAATAGACATGTTTTTAGATAAATACCATATGCCAAAGTTAAACCAGGACCAGGTGAACAATCTAAATAGACCTGTTAGTCGCGAAGAATTAGAAGCGGTTATCAAAAACCTCCCTACCAAAAAAAAAGCCCAGGACCAGATGGTTTCAATGTGGAATTCTACCAGAACTTCCAAGAAGACCTAATACCTATACTCCTTAATGTATTTCACAATACAGAAACAGAACAGTCAATGCCAAATTCCTTTTATGAAACTACAGTTACTCTGATATCAAAACCACACAAAGACTCAAGCAAGAAAGAGAATTACAGGCCAATCTCACTCATGAACATCGACACAAAAATCCTCAACAAAATAATGGCAAACCGTATCCAAGAACATATTAGAAAAATTATCCATTATGGTCAAGTAGGCTTCATCCCAGAGATGCAGGGCTGGTTCAACATATGAAAATCTTTCAATGTAATCCATCATATAAATAAACTGAAAGACAAAAACTATATGATCGTTTCATTGGATGCTGAAAAAGCATTTGACAAAATTCAACATCCATTTATGATAAAAGTCTTGGAGAGATTAGGGATACAAGGGTGATACCTAAATATAATAAAAGCTATTTACATCAAGCTGACAGCTAACATCAAATTAAACGGAGAGAAATACAAAGCCATCCCACTAAACTCAGGAACACGACAAGGCTGTCCATTCTCTTCATACCTCTTCAATATAGTGCTTGAAGTTCTAGCAATAGCAATAAGACAACATAAGGGGATCAAGGGAATTCGAAATGGAAAGGAAGAAGTTAAACTTTCATTATTTGCAGATGATATGATAATGTACATGAGCGACACCAAAAACTCCACCAAAAATTTTACAGCTGATAAACAACTTTAGTAATGTGGCAGGATACAAGATCAACTCCAAAAAATCAGTCGCCCTCTTATACACAAAGGATATGGAAGCAGAGACGGAAATCAGAGAAGCTTCACCTTTCACGATAACCACAAACAGCATAAAATATCATGGGGTAAATCAGCCGAAGGAAGTGAAAGATCTATTTGACAAGAATGGTAAGTCTTTGAAGAAAGAAATTGAAGAGGATAAGAGAAAATGGATGAACCTCCCTTGCTCTTGGACTGGGATGATCAACATAGTAAAAATGGCAATTCTACCAAATGCAATTTATAGATTCAATGCAATCCCCATTAAGGTCCCATCAAAATTCTTCACAGATAATGAGAGGACAATAATCAACTTTATTTGGAAAAACAAAAAAAAACAGGATAGCCAAAACAATCTTATACAATAAAGGATCTTCTGGATGCATTACCATCCCTGACTTCAAACTCTATTACAGAGCTACAGTAATGAAAACAGTGTGGTACTGGCATTAAAACAGAGAAGTCGACTAATGGAATGGTATAGAAGACCCAGATTTTAACCCACAAGCCTATGAACACCTCATTTTCGATAAGGGAGATAAAAGTATACAATGGAAGAAAGAAAGCATCTTCAACAAATGGTGCTGGCACAACCGGATGTCAACCTATCGAACAATGAAAATAGACCCATATCTATCACCATGCACAAAACTCAAGTCCAAATGGATCAAAGATCAGTCCGAACACACTGATCCTGATTGAAGAGAAAATGGGAAGTACCCTACAACAGATGGGCACAGGAGATTGCTTCCTATGTATAACCCCAGCAGCACAGACATTAAAGGCAACATTGAATAAATGGGACCTACTAAAACTGAGAAGCTTCTGTAAAGCAAAGGACACTGTCACTAAGACAAAAAGGCAACCCACTGACTGGGAGAAGATCTTTACCAACCCCTCAACAGACAAAGGTCTGTTCTCCAAAATATGTAGAGAACTCAAGAAATTAGACTTTAGAATGCTAATTAACCCAATTAAAAATTGGGGCAATGAGCTGAACAGAGAATTCCAACAGAAGAAGTTCAAATGGCCAAAAGACATTTAAGGTCATGCTCAACCTACTTAGCGATCAGGGAAATGCAAAACAAAACAACTTTGAGATATCATCTTACACCTGTCAGAATGGCTAAAATCAAAAACACCAATGATAGCCTTTGCTGGAAAGGTTGTGGAGTAAGGGGTACACTCATCCATTGCTGGTGGGAATGCAAACTTGTCCATCCACTTTGGAAATCAGTGTGGCGGTTTCTCAAGAAATTCGGGATCAACCTACCCCTGGACCCAGCAATACCACTCTTGGGAATATACCCAAGAGATGCCCTATCATATGACAAAAGCATTTGTTCAACTATGTTCATAGCAGCATTGTTTGTAATAGCCAGAACCTGGAAACAACCTAGATGCCCTTCAATGAAATAATGGAAGAAGAAAGTGTGGAATATATACATATTAGAGTACTACACTGCGGTAAAAAACAATGACTTCTTGAATTTTGCATGCAAATGGATGGAAATAGAAAACACTATCCTGAGTGTGGTAACCCAGACTCAAAATGATGAACATGGTATGTACTCACTCATAATTGGTTTCTAGCCATAAATAAAGGTCACGGAGTCCATAATTGGTGATTCTAAAGAAGCTAAATAAGAAGGTGAACCCATAGAAAAACATATAGTTATCCTCCTGACTATGGGGGGTAGACAAAATTGCTGGGCAAAAAATTGGGATCTTGGGGGTGGGGTGGGATGGCGGTAAGGGGAGATGGGGAGAGAAAATTAGAAGGGAAGGAATGGTGAACTTGGGGAAACAGGACAGTTGGGATAAAGGAAGGTTGGATAGGGGAGCAGGGAAGCACAAATCTTAGTTAAGGGAGCCATCTTAGGGTTGGCAAGAGACTTGAACCTAGAGTGGCTCCCAGGAGCCCAAGGCGATGTCCCCAGTTAGTTCCTTATGCAGCTGACAATAGGGAACCTGAAATGACCCTATCGTATAGCAATACTGATGAATATCTTTCATGTCACCATAGAACCTTCATCTGGTGATGGATGGAGATAGAGACAGAGACGCACACTGGAGCACCAGACTGAGCTCCCTAGGTCCCAATCAGGAGCAGAAGGAGGGAGAACATGAGCAAGGAAGTCAGGACCACGAGGGGTGCACCCACCCACTGAGACAGTGGGGCTGATCTATTGGGAACCCACCAAGGCCAGCTGGACTGTGATTGAAAAAGCATGGGATAAAACTCGACTCTCTGAACATGGCAAACAATGTGGGCTGATGAGAGGCCAAGGACAATGGCACGGGGTTTTGACCCTACTTCATGTTCTGGCTTTGTGGGAGCATAGTTAGTTTGGATGTTCACCTTCCTAGACATGGACTTAAGGGGGAGTACCTTGGACTTTCCACAGGGCAGGGAACCCTGACTTCTCTTTGGACTGGAGAGGGATGGGGAGAGGATTTGGGGAAGGGGGAGAAGTGTTGGAAGAGGGGGAGGGAAATGGGAGGCTGGGTTGAGGCAGAAACTTTTTTTTCTTTTTCTCAATAAAACATTAAAAAAAATAATGTTCCAAGAGAATAAAAAAAAGAAGAAGAAGTTAGTTAGTAAGAAACCCTAGCTAATAGGCCAAGCAGTGTTGTAGTTAGTATAGTTTCTTTGTTATTATTTGGGTCTGAGCATCTGAGAAAAGAACAAGCAGTCTCTGCTTACAGCTCATTGCATCTTTGTTTGGGTATTAGGGTAATTGTGGCCTCATAAGAAGACCTTGGCAATATTCCTTCTAATGCAGAACAATTTGTGGAGCATTGGTATTAGTTCGTTGAAATTCAGATAAAATTCTGCACTGAAACAGTCTGTTCTTGCTCAAAAGTTTTTGGTTGAGAGAGTTTTATTGACTATTTCTATTTCCTTAGAGGTTATATGTCTGTTTAAATTCATTGTCTTTTCATTATCTTGTTTTCTCCATTTATGGAGATTGAAAGCTTTGCTGGGTTTAGCAGTCCTGGCTGGCTGTAAAATGTGCTGCACCTGCTGAACTTTAGAGTCTCCATTAAGAAGTTGGGTGTAATGCTGATAGGTCTGCTTTTATAAGTTAATTGCCGTTTTTTCTTTGCAGCTCCTAAAATTCTTAATTTATTCTATATGTTTAGCATTTTATGATCATGTAGTAAGTATTTTTTTTGGTCCAGCCTATTTGGTATTCTGTAAGCATCTTATACCTTTATAGGCAGGCTCTCCTTTTTTATATACTTTATTTTATTTTTTAATAAAATATTTTTATTATTTTTTAAAATAAAAAACTGTCTTTTTTTTCATTTTACATACCAATCCCAGTTCCTACTGCCTCTTCTCCCATTTCCTCCAACTACCTCTCTACCCCCAATACACTCCTCAAAGAGTATAAGGCACATTGCTTTGTTTAAGTTCCAAGGCCATCCCTAAAATATCTATGCTGAGAAAGATATCCATTCAAGGGAAATAGGTTCTCAAAAAGCCAGTACAAGCAGTAGGGATAAATCCTGGTGCCACTACCAGTGGCTCCTTTGTCTGCCTCAGCCATACAACTGTCACAGACATTCAGAGGGACTACTTTGAACCTATGCTAGTTTCTTCCCTGTCTGACTGGAGTTGATAAACTCCCATTATCTCACGTAAGCTGTTTCAGTGTGTGTCCCCATGATGATCTTGACCACTTTTCTCATATTTTTACTCCTCCCACTCTTCAGCAGGATTTTAGGTGCTTAGTCCAGTGCTCTACTGCAGGTCCCTGCCTCTGTTTCCATCAGTGTTGACATATTCGGTCAGTATGGTAAATAACAAGACCAGCTCAAGAACAACAGATATAATTTAATAATTGAAAAAGGGGGATACTCATGCTACAAGATTGGAAGGTCCGAAATCCAAAATGGTCTTGTAAGCAACATGTAGAGAAAGTGCACACCTATCTACCCCTGTTTTTCTACCCGGGCTCCAGGTGGCCACAACCTAGCTAGATGTGATTGGCTGAGCTTCCCCATCATCTAAATAAGATTAAACCAAACCCAATACAGATACCAAATACAAAATTACAAGCAATAAACAATATTAAGCAAGAAACATAAACTAAAATAAAATAAAAGAAACATAAAATAAAAGTTTTACTAATCATTTTATTTCAAGGAGTCTAATTTATTAAAATTAAGTTTAGCTAAATCATGAGGAGGGTAACTACAATTATCTAATCTTCAACTCCATCAAAGATCTGAGAAGGGAAGTAATATTACTTGAGTAAACAGGAAGTACAATCGAGAAACTTCCAAAATGTACAACAAAGGACAGAGACAACTGACTACCTGGGCAATCACCCAAAACCTCATTTGCAATGTTAAGGCAACCAACTTTGGATAAGGCCTGACTTAACTGACATACCATTTTAAAGGCAAGAAACTTTTCAAAACTATCTTAATCTGTCTTGGCAGGATATAACAGTCCTGTTTTATCCATTTACAGATACTCTGTATCTCTGTTAGTGGTTGAGGTATGGGCATTTCTTTGCCCAAAGGCCAGTTCTGCCAAGAAGAAAGGCTCCAGTTGGAGTGTCTTTGGTGCTCAACATTCTCTCGGGAGTAGATTGGTGTTTCCAGGAGTGATTGTCTCTCATTATCACGGAACTTTAGATTAGGTTAAAGGCCATTTTCTACAGCTCTTTGAAGAGGTTGAAGATTATACTATCTATACTGAATATAATCTCTATGTATCTAAAAAACCCATTTAGCCTAATTATAAATATGACAAATATAGATGACTATTGATCTATAATTCTCAATACCAACTAACTTAAAGACTAAGACAATAAACAACTGTGAAATAAATAAGAACAATGACCTTCATGTGTAAACAATGTATAAGTATCTTGATCAGAGGTAGTAATATACACTGCAATATGGTAAATATATATGTCAATACATAAACAATGTTTCAAACAGAGTTAGAAGCATACATGCATACAATATTAAATATAATTTAACTTTGTATCAATATACAAGAATTGATACCAATATAATTGTCTAAAAACAATAACTCACAAATACCAATCTATTATCCCATCACAAATTATCCCTCTTTTTTTTTTCAAGAACACCCCTGAGCCTATAAAATTCCTCCCCATCCCTCAACCATATATCAATTAAAACCAACCCCTAAATGATGTCCCTAAACCTGAGGGCAAACTTTGCAGAGAGAGGGGACGTCGACCTATAAAATTGCTTCCAGCTGTCATGGGGGCAACATTCTTCCTAAGGGATCCTGTGAAAGTAAACAATGGTTAAATTTCAAGATTAATATTTAGTCCTGTATAATTGCAAATAGTCTTCTGAGTATTTTGTGAAGGTATGGCCAGAATGTTGTAAAAGATGTGCACCAGTTGAGCTAACCAAGTCGGAACTGTCTTATGCAGCTGGTACCCAAAACAAGTCTTATAGTAGCGTTATCAGCATCATGACATCATATTAACCAGGTGGAATTGTTGTTGTGGGGCCCCATCTTCTTCCAGGAAACTTAAAAGATTAGTTCTTAGAAATTTATTGTTCATCATGGAAGACTTAAGCATGACCTATATAGACATATACAGACATATATATTCAATGAAAGGTCTGATAAGGACAAAAACAGATATGAGGAAAGGCAAAGAAACTTTATAAATTATTTTTTTCTTCTGTCCCATATCATGACTCTTGAAATGAAACAGAAACTCCGGGTTTTCTCTTAACAACAGGCTTGGAATTGGAGAGGGACTGAGCCAGAATCCAAATTCAAAACTAGTTCTATATATTTATAGACATAAGAAAATTCATTGATATAAATATGTTTAGCATAATTTTATTTACGCAACCTATTCAATTGTCTTGTTGATCCTTATTGGGTTGTAAATTGTTTTCATCTGTCAGTTGCTAGATGAAGTGTTCTATGGTGACATTTAAGATATTCATCCATCTGACTACAGGGCAAGGCCAGTTCAGGCATCCTCTCCTCTATTACTTAGGCTCTTACCTGGGGTCATCCTTGTGGATTCTTGGGAATTTCTCTAGTGTCAGGTTTCTTTCTAGTCCCATATTGGCTCCCTCAATCAAAATATCTCTTTCCTTGCTCTCATTTCTTATCTTATTCCATCTAGACTATCATGATCCCTCAAGTTCTCCTTTACCTTCTCCCCTCCTCTTTACCCTCCACCATCTCTTCTTCCCCCACCCCCATGCTCCAAATTTTCTCAGGTGATTTTGTGTAGTTCCCTTTCTAGGTACATCTATACAAGTTTTTCTTTTTTTTTTTTTTATTAAAAATTTCTGCCTCCTCCCCAAATCTGTCTCCCATTTCCCTCCCCCTCCCCTGCTCTCCTCCTCCTCCCTCTACAGGCTGAAAAGCAGTCAGGGTTCCCTGCCCTGTGGAAAGTCCAAGGTCCTCCCCCCTCCATCCATGTCTAGGAAGGTGAACATCCAAACAGCCTAGGCTTCCACAAGCCAGTACATGCAGTAGGATAAAAACCCAGTGCCATTGTCCTTGGCTTCTCAGCAGCCCTCATTGTCCACCATGTTCAGAGAGTCCAGTTTCATCCCATGATTTTTTAGACCCAGTCCAGCTGGCCTTGGTGGGTTCCCAATAGATCAGCCCCACTGTCTCCATGGGTGGGTGCACCCCTCGTGGTCCTGACTTCCTTGCTCATCTTCTCCATCCTTCCGCTCCTCATTGGGACTTTGGGAGCTCAGTCCAGTGCTCCAGTGTGGGGTCTCTGTCTCTATCTCCATCCATCACCAGATGAAGGTTCTATGGTGATATGCAAGATATTCATCATTATTGCTATAGGATAGGGTCGTTTCAGTTTCCCTATCCTCATCTGCCCAAGGAACTAACTGGGGACATCACCTTGGGCTCCTGGAAGCCACTCTAGGTTCAAGTCTCTTGCCAGCCCTAAGGTGGCTCCCTTAATTAAAATATATACTTCTCTGCTCCCATATCTACCCTTCCTTTATCCCAACCATCCTACTCCCCTACATTCTTCCCATCCTCCTCTTCTCACTTTTCTCTCCCCATCTCCCGTTTCCCCCATCCCATTATGGTGTTCAAGTCCTTCTGTTGTAAGATCATTGGGTTCTGGTGTTTTCATGTTTTTTTTCAGATTGATGGAGGAATTCTTTCCTTGGCACCTGCCCATCTCCTCCTACAAGTGCTATCCAATGGGTCTTCTGAAACAGGACCAGGTTCCCTGTTCACTAGAAACCTTGCTGACAAAAGGCCTACCTTTCTGCAGGCAGGTAACCAAAACAAAGGAACTCTCACCACCCTTCGCCCCCAGCACCTGTCCCAGCGCCCAAACAGGCTGAGCTGACTGAACCCGCAGCCCCAAGGAAGGGAGGAAGAAGGGAGGAGGTTCCTGGGTGCAAGCTGGGATGGGCTAGGGAGAGAGAGGTCCTAGCCGTGGGGAGCAGCCCCTGCAAAATGATCTGGGAGCCAAGGGGTTCTGGGAATGTCCCTGTTCTGTTTCCTGGCTCTTGCCGCAGGTCAAGAACACACTCACCACTCAGATGGGTCTTCCGGAACAGGACCAGATTCCCCATTCACCCTATACACGTTTTTTCTTAGGGTTCACCTTGTTACTTAGCTTTGATCTCTAGAATCATGAACTATAGGCTCAATATTCTTTGCTTTATAGCTAGTATCCACTTATGAGTGAGTACATACCATGTTCATCTTTCTGGGTCTGAGTTCCCTCTCATGGGATTTTTTTTCAAGTGCAATCCTTTTGCATGGAAATTTCAAGATGTCATTACTGTTTTACCACTGAGTGCTATTCCAAGTGTAAATGTGCCACATTTTCTTTATACATTCTTTGGTTGAGGGGCATCTAGGTTTCTTCCAGGTTCTGGCTATTACAAATAATGCTGCTATGAACATAGTTGAACAAATATCCTTGTAGTATGATTGAGCATCTTTTGGGTATATGCCCAAGGTGATATTGCTGGGTCCTGAGGTAGGTTGACTATGTTGGTTGGAAAAGTTTTCTTCTATGATTTTGTTGAAGATGATTCCTTTGGTTATGAGCTGAGATTCTTTTCCTTCTGCTACCCCAATTATTCTTAGATTTTTGTCTTTTCATGGTATCCCACATTTCCTGGATGTTTTGTTTTATGCATTTATTAGATTTAACATTTTATTTGACTAATGAATCTATTTCTTTTATTGTATCTTCAGTACCTGAGATTCTCTCTTCCATCTCTTGAATTCTGTTGGCCATATTTGCATCTTTACTCTTCCTGTTCACTTCCCCAGAGCTTCCATTTCCAGAATTCCCTCAGTTTGCGTTTTTTTTTTATTGTTTCTATTTCAGCTTTAAAGTCTTTGACCATTTCCTTTTCTGTTTGATTCTTTTTTTCTTGGCTTTTTTAAAAAAGGAATTTATTAATTTCTTCCAACTTTTTGTTTGTCTTTTCTTTGACTTCTTTAAGAGACTTTTTAATTTCCTTTTTAAGAGCCTCTATCACCTTCATGAAGTAATTTTTAGATTCGTTTTCTCATGTTTCAGCTGCACTAAAATTTTTAAGTTTTTCTATTGTAGGATCACTGGGTTCTGGCAGTGCCATATTTCTCTTTTCATTGTTAACTGTATTCGTACACTGGAATTAACTCATCTTTATTTACAAGTAGTGTGATTTATGCCTGTGCTTGTTCTACCAAGTGTTATGGATTGCACCTGTGCCTATGTACTTTACTATTTTTCCAACTGGTGTGGTTTGCACCTGTGCCTACATAGTCTAATGAGGTGGCAGAGAATGGCTGGCCACAGGAACAGTGTTTAGGTGCTTGGGTTTGAGTAGCAGAGTAGGTCTTAGTGGGACAGTGTAGAGTGAGTGGCAGGGGTTTGGCACAGCCTGAAGGCAGGTATCTTACCTAATTGCAGGCTGGTGGGGACTATTCCAAATGATTCATATGGAAAACTAAGGTTGCATATTATTGAATTAAAACAGAAAATTATTGCAATAATTTGGTCAACAAATAATAATATCTACACTAGATTTATTATTTGGGACAATAATAATGATAGCAATTTTTAAAAAGAAACCATTCATGAGAAATATTTATGTGAAAGAAGATTCAAAGATTTTAAACATTTTCTTATGTCTGCTATGTTTTACATATGAAGTAAAACTTCAAAGTAGTAAGCAGTGCTCAGAACTGAGGCTTTGAGGAAGTGATTGGCTCAAGAGCACTCTGACATCAATAATGCATTGCTACATTGATGGATTCAAACTTTATGTATAATATTAATAGGTGATGAAACTGTGAAAAGTGAGGTCTGGTTGATGGAATTTGATTACTGAGAGCATGATCATATCTTGTTCTGGTACCTTTTGGTTACTGTTTTGTCTGCTTTGTGTTAGCTGATTTACTTTATCTTAGGCCCTTAAAAGTTAAAATCATCATGCTTCAAAACCAAGAGCGAAAATATATCTTTCTCTACTTTATATCAGCTATTTGCCACAGTGACAAAAAGTATAACACTGTATTAAAGATGGTCATTCATTGTTGACAGAGGTTTCGATCCCACATAGAGGTCTACAATAATGATAAACTGGTTGGCAGATTAGCTCAGGCTAATCTTAAATCTTAAATTAACCCACAATGCTTTTCTGTGTTAGCCATGTGGCTTGGTATCTTATATTAGTGAGACATTCCTATCTTGTTTTTCTGCATATGGGTGACGACCACAGACTGAGAGCCTTTCCTCTTCCCAGAATTCTCTTAGTCTGGTTGATCTGCCTATATTTTCTGCCTGGCTACTGGCCAATCGGGGTTTTATTAAACCAGTCAAGTGACAAATCTTTAAAGGGTACAAGACCATTATCCCACAGTCATTCATAATTTTCTATCTAGCTTTTTAGCAACAATAAGAATTAAGGAAGTATCAAAAGAGGGGGTATACTAATCAAAATGAGAGGGCCAGTTACTTCTTTAGGGAAGCCTTTTGACATCCCTGGTATGAAGCAAATACTTCTATTATAATCTCTCATAACACTTTGCACATTTCTGCCAAATTGTTTACCATGTGTTGCTTCCTGTGGCTACCCTAGAAGATTACTTAGGGCACAGTAGATATTTATTAAATATCTGTTCCTTAAAATGTCATTCTTGATATTCTTAAATCTAGACATGAGCTATAATAGATAGACTCTGAACCTCAGATTCATAGAGTCCTGAATTCTAACTGGGTCCTACCTGATATGTTTACAGTATATAAGACACAGAATTGTTCCTCATATTGCAGCACTTTTCAATTACTTGCCTGCTTGCTAGTTTAGCAAAAACTGGAAGTAACAAATACTAAGTTGAGAAGTACTAACTATGGCTGAGGCAGAATATGTTTTAGATAGAAAGATTTTTTTTTACTTTTATTTTTAAGATTATAAAATGACCCTCTAAAACCCTAAGTAATATAGGAGAGGGTGCCTAAACTGGCTTTGCCCTGTAGACAGATTAATGACTATCTTAAATGTCACCACAGACTCTTCATCCAGCAACTGAAGGAAGCAGAGGCAGAGACCTGCATCAAAGCACTGGGATAAGCTCCCAAAATCCAGTTGAAGAGTGGAAGGAATGAGAATATGAGCAAAGAGGTCAGGACCATGATGGGGACACCCACTGAAACAGTTTACCTGAGCTATAGGAGCTCACCAACTTCAGTCAGACAGGGAAGGAGCCAGCATAGGACCAAACTAGTCCCTTTGAATGTAGGTGACAGTTGTATGGCTGGAGCAGACTGCTGGGTCACTGATAGTGGCACCAGGTTTTATCCCTATGGCTTGTACTGGCTTTTTGGGAACCCATTTTCTTTGGATGGACATCTTGCTCAGCCTAGATATAGTAGGGAGAGCCTTGGACCTTCCCCAAAGTGCCTTACTCTCTCTGAGGAATGGGTGGGTATGGGGTGGAAAGGAAGGTGGAGAGAATGGGAGGAGGAGAGAGAGTGTGAATTTGGATTGGTATGTAAAAGAAAAAAAAATAGTTTTTTTTTTTAAATAAAATACAAATAGAAAGAAAAGATTATAAAATAACTTACTAATTCATCACCCCCTTTCCTCATCCCAAACCCTCTCTGGTATCCCTCCTTGTTACTCCTTGTTATGCATATGTACCCCAGCTGTGACCACTTTCCTCATTCCCTTCCGCCATCTCTATTTACTCATTGCTTTACTCCAGTTTCCAACTCAAGCAGGCACTCTCTGGGAATCAACATTCCACTCTGACCAGGAAAGCAAGTAGGCTAATTTCCTATCTTTACTTCTCCCTCTACTCCTTCAAGTCTAACTCCCCAGTTTTATACCCATATCTGTAGCAGGCCTTCTGTTGAGGCCTCTCTTTATTCTCTGTAGGCATTTTCAGGGCACTAAGAAGATGCTGAAGGAATGTCCTGCTTCCCTCCCTCCTGTAGATTCTCTCAAACCTCTCAAACCCATCCTCATTCCTAAGTGTCAGTCCCTAATTCCAGTAATCCTAGTAGAGCAGGGCCTGCATATTCCAACATTAGAGCAGGGCCTGAATATTCCAACATAGCAGAAGCACAATAAAATGACCTTAACCTACCTTTATGAAAATGATAGAGGTCCTTAAACAGGAAAGGAATAAATTCCTAAAAGGAACTGATGAAATCACAAGAAACAGTGGAAGGAAATGCGCAAAACCATTCAAGATCTAAAAGTGTTCATAGGTTTGTGGGATAAAATCCGGGTCTTCTATACGATTCCATTGGTCGACTTCTCAACACCTGATTTTCGATAAAGGAGCTAAAAGTATAAAATGGAAGAAAGAAAGCATCTTCAACAAATGGTGCTGGCACAACTGGATGTCATCTTGTAGAAGAATGAAAATAGACCCTTATCTATCACCGTGCACAAAACTCAAGTCCAAATGGATTAAAGACCTCAATATCAGCCCGAACACACTGAACCTGATAGAAGAGAAAGTGGGAAGTACCCTACAGGAGCTGGGCACAGGAGATCGCTTCCTATGTATAACCCCAGAAGCACAGACATTAAGGGCAACATTGAATAATTGGGACCTACTTAAACTGAGAAGCTTCTGTAAAGCAAAGGACATAGTCAATAAGACACAAAGGCAACCTACTGATTGGGAGAAGATCTTCACCAACCCCACAACAGACAAAGGTCTGATCTCCAAAATATATAAGGAACTCAAGAAACTAGACTTTAAAATGCTAATTAACCCAATTAAAAAATGGGGCACTGAACTGAACAGAGAATTCTCAGCAGAGGAAGTTCAAATGGCCAAAAGACACTTAAAGTCGTGCTCAACTTCCTTAGCAATCAGGGAAATGCAAATCAAAACAACTTTGAGATATCATCTTACACCTGTCAGAATGGCTAAAGTCAAAAACACCAAGGATAACCTTTGCTGGAGAGGCTGTGGAGGAACGGGTACCCTCATCCATTGCTGGTGGGAATGCCATCTTGTGCAACCACTGTGGAAGTCAGTGTTTCGGTTTCTCAGGAAATTCGGGATCAACTTACCCCTGGACCCAGCAATACCACTCCTGGGAATATACCCAAGAGATGCTCTATCATATGACAAAAGCATTTGTTCAACTATGTTCATAGCTGTATTATTTGTAATAGCCAGAACCTGGAAACAACCTAGATGCCCTTCAATGGAAGAAAGGATGAAGAAAGTATGGAATATATACACGCTAGAGTACTACGCTGCGGTAAAAAACAATGACTTCTCGAATTTTGCAGGCAAATGGATGGAAATAGAAAACACTATCCTGAGTGAGGTGTCCCAGACCCAAAAAGATGAACATGGGATGTACTCGCTCATAATTGGTTTCTAGCCATAAATTAGCGCCACGGAGTCTACAATAGGTGAACCTAAAGAAGCTAAGTAAGAAGGTGAACCCAAGGAAAAACATATAGTTATCCTCTTGGCTAAGGGAAGTAGACCCAATTGCCGGGGAGAAAATTAGGATCTTGGGGTGGGGTGGGATGGGGGTAAGGGGAGATGGGGAGAGAAAAGGTAGAAGGGAAGGAGGGGGGATTTGGGGAATCAGGAGAATTGGGATAAAGGAAAGGTGGATAGGGGAGCACGGAACCACAATTCTTAGTTAAGGGAACCACTTTAGGGTGAGCAAGAGATTTGACCCTAGAGGGGCTCCCAAGTGCCCAACATGAGGTTCCCAGTTAGTTCCTTGGGTAGCTGAGGATTGGGAACCTGAAATGACCCTATCCGAGAGCAATACTGACGAATATCTTGCATATCATCATAGAACCTTCATCTGGTGATGGATGGAGACAGAGACAGACCCACACTGGAGCACTGGACTGAGCTCCCAAGGTCCCAATGAGGAGCAGAAGGAGGGAGAACATGAGCAAAGAAGTCGGGACCACGAGGCGTGCACCCACCCACTGAGACAGTGGAGCTGATCTACTGGGAGCTCACCAAGGCCAGCTGGACTGTGACCGAAAAAGCATGGGATAAAACCGGACTCTCTGAACATGGCGAACAATGAGGGCTGATGAGACGCCAAGGACAATGGCACGGGGTTTTGATCCTACTTAATGTGCTGGCTTTGTGGAAGCCTAGCCAGTTTGGATGTTCACCTTCCTAGATATGGACGGAGGGGGGAGGACCTAGGACTTACCACAGGGCAGGGAACCTGGACTGCTCTGTGGACTGGAGAGGGAGGGGGAGAGGAGTGGGGGGAGGGGTAGAAGGGTGGGAGGAGGGGGAGAAGGGTGGGAGGAGGGGGAGGGAAATGGGAGGCTGGTAGGAGGTGGAAACTTGTTTTTTGTTTATGTTTTTTTTTCTTCTTTTCTTAATAAAAAAAAATTATTTAAAAAAAAAAAGATCTAAAAGTGGAAATAAACTCAATAACAAAATTCAAACTGAGGGAACTCTGAAAATGAAACATCTACGAACTCAAACAGAATCCTCAAAAGCAACCATCACCAACAAAATATAAGAAATGGAAGAGAGAACCTCAAGCATTGAAGGCACAATAGAAGAAGTGGATACCTCAGTTAAAGAAAATGTTGAACCTAAAAAGTTCCTGACACAAAACATCCAGGAAATCCTGGACACTATGAAAGACCAAAACTAAGAATAACAGGAATAGAAGAATCCCAGCTCAAAAGCCCAGAAAATATTTTCAACAAAATCATAGAAAAAAGTTTCCTATCTTAAAGAGATACTTATAAATGTACAAGAAGCATATAGAACATATATACATTGGACCAGAAAAAAAAAGTTCCCTAATCACATAATAATCAAAAGACTAAGCATAAAGAATACTAAATGTGTCAAAGGAAAAAGACCAAGTAACATATACAGGCAGACCTATTAGAATTACTCCTGGCTTCTCAATTGGGATTAAAAGTCAGAAGGTCCTGGACAGATGTGCTGCTGACTTTGAGAGACCACAGATGCCAGCCCAGATTACTATATCCAGCAAAACTCTCAATTACCATAGGTGGAGAAAATAAAATATTCCATGATAATTTCAAATTCAAATAATGTTTATCTACAAATCCTACCAAACATGTTAAAATGAAAACTCCAACCTGTCATCATTTTTTTTCACTCTTTGACACTTCAGAGGCCCTGCCCCCAGCACCCAGATAAATAGATGGTAGCTTATTCTTTGTTATAAATGCCCAGCCTTAGCTTCTTGGCTTATTTCTAGCCAGCTTTTCTTAAAATAGCCCATCTACTTTTTGCCTCTTGGCTTTTATCTTTCTCTATTCTGTATACCTTTTTTTACTTCTTACCCTGTGGCTTGTTCTGTAGCTTGATGGCTGGCGTTTGATGTCCTCCTTCTTTTCTCATTCTTTGTTCCTCTCTTCCCAGATTTCTCCTCCTCTTTGTTCTCTCTTCCTGCCAGCCCCGCTTATCCTTTTTACTGCTGTAGTAATAAGAGCAGCGGGCTGCGTCCCCAGCACCCCAGCCACCAGGCTAGCTTATGCCCCAAAATAACTACATGGACACTGTATTATTTTAAACACTGCTTGGCCCATTTCTATCTAGCCTCTTCTAGGCTAATTCTCACATAATAATTTAGCTCATTTCTAACCATCTGTGTGTAGCACCCCAAGGTGCGCTTACTGGGAAGATTTTAGCCTACGTCCATCCTGGGTCGGAGTTCATTGCATCTGTCTGCCCAAAAGCGGAGCATGGTGTCTCTGCTCCAGAGAGCAGAGCTGTCCATCTGAGCTCACTTCCTCTTCCTCCAAGCATTCTGTTCTGTTTACTCCTCCCACCTATGTTTTAACCTATGAGGGCCAGCCAAGCAGTTTCTTTATTATAATTAACCAATGGCCTTCCTCCATCATACTGCCTACCTATTGACCATTCAGTTCTTCATTAGACTAAGCTAATATTTTAGACAAGCAAAGTAACACAGCTTCGAAGAGTTAAAAAATGCAATATAAAAGAATGTAACACATATTTGTATCATTAAACAAGTGTTCCACAGAATAAACAGAGGTATCACATCTTTAACTAATACTCCAGAACACCCACCTAAAGTAGTTAAATAAATCCACGAAAACACAAGAAATAAACAGTCCCAGACAAACAGATCAAACAACAGAAAGCACACACACACACACACACTGCTACCACCACCACCACCAATCAAAAACCAAAAAAAAAAAAAACACAAAATAAAAGGAAACAAAAAACACTGTTCATTGATTACTCTTAATACCAACGGTCTCAATTCCCCAGTAAAAAGACACAAACTAATAGAATGGGTTCAAAAACAGGATCCACCTTTTGCTGCATATGAAAAACCGCACCTCAGTATCAATAGTAGACATTATCTCAAGCTAAAGAATTCAAAAAAGATATACCAAGCAAATGGACCTAAAGAGTATGCTGGTACAGCCATTTTATTATCTAACAAAATAGATTTAAATGCAAAACTTAGCAAAAGAGACAGGAAAGGACACTACATATTCATCGAAGGAAAAATCCACCTCATTGCAATTACTAACATGTATGCCCCAACAGCACAGCAGAGCTGACCCTGTTGTTAGAGCTGTAAGCAAGTCAGCCCCAATGTTGTAAGTGTGAGAGAACTATTCCCACTATTTATCTGTCATGTGGTGGTGTGGACAGGGAAAAGATTCCCCCCCCCCTTACCATTTGCCCCTCTCCTCCTGCAACAGATGAGGGAGCTTACCCTCCCTCTTACTATATGCTTTCCTGAGTGTTGCATATTTAATAATTGCATTTTTTAGAATTAAATAAATGATTAACACCATAATCCTAATGCACACTTTCCAGAGCAAACTTTTAAATATGAAAAATCTATACACAGAGATGTCATAAGAGAAAGGGGAAATCTTTTAAAAACAAACAGAAAAGTACCAACAATGGAAGTCAGAGGAGAGTAGAAAAAGACATGCTAAACCTAGATAAAAAAAAGTGTTTCAAGAAGGAAATGGAAAGAGAAAGACAAGTTTAAAATACCTAAAACAGAATTTTCCACCAACAATAAAGGGAATTCAAAAGGATACACTTCAAGCAGAAGGATAATGGTTACAGATGGAATGTCTGAGACACCAGAAGTATTTTTAAAAGAAGTAAATGTGTGGGCAAATAGAAGAAGAACTGATTGTGTAAAACTGAAATAACAGCATCCAGTGGGCTTAAAAACAAGACATTAGTAAAATATCTAATAGTGATATAAGCTTGGAAGGGCAGAAGCAAAGTTAAAATACCTAATTTCTTCTCCCCTGTGTACATTTAAAAATTGTTCATCTCCACCTGGTTTTAATAAAGTAAGTATACATATAATAAACTAAAATAATAGAAACAAAATTTATATAAACATTTAAATATAACTATAGTTGTACAACTTATGATTGAGTAGAAGAGAATTGAATTAAAATGCATGCAGTTATTTCTAAAACATAAAGTCAATGAAAAAATTAAAGAATTAAGAAAAAATGAATGTATAAGAATAGTACATTTTTCCGGGCAGTGGTGGTGCATGCCTTTAATCCCAGCACTCAGGAGGCAAGGACAGGAGGATCTCTGTGAGAGATACTTGAAAAGTTGAAAACAGCAGAAAGCAAAAAGATGAGGGTTGCCTCAGATGAAGCTAAAACAGCTCACTACACTCAGACAAAATTAGCTTCAAGACCAAAGCTGTTCCGAAGATAAAGTGACTTACATCAAATAATCCACTAGAGAAATGTGCAAAACATGAACAGATATTTCACACAAAATTAAACACAAGTGATTAAGAAATGTTAGAAGATGGTCATCCACATTAATAAAAAAGAAACACATTGCAACTAATGAGGCTCAGCTTTATGTTATCAAATTGACAAAAAACATTGATGATCTAGTGAGGATATAAAAAATATATACTAGTAGTTGGGATAATAATTAATATAGTTTTATTTTTCAGAAATTAACAATTTCATATCATCTTTCAGAGTTGAAGACAAATAGCACCTAAAAATCTAGTCACTCTCTTAGATTTGGACCTGAACGCATTCTTCTTTATGGTGGGAAGACTGTGGGAAAGTAGCCTATCTAGCTATTCCAAAAGCAAATAAATAATGTTACTCAAATTATGCAAACCACTTCAATGAAAATAAAGGAAATAGCACAAATGCAAACAGGAGAGTAATGTAGACCAGAGAAGCAACATGCACAGTCTCCTACTACTACTCAACAACATTGACAAAAAGCAATGTGTTCACAAATCATAAAATTACAACAGAAAACAATGAAAAATACAAAAAGAAAATTAAAAATCAAGTGTTTCCTAATATGAATAGAAGGAATATGGTTGATGATGAGGGTGAAACACAGTTGGATTTATTGCTGTTTACAATATTTTTTTCTCTTTTTTAAGATATTTTACTTTTTCTTACTATATTGTTTTATTTATTTATTTTTATTTTTTTATTAAAATTTCTGCCTCCTCCCTGCCTCCCTTTCCCCTCTCCCTCCCTCTCCAGTAAAAAGAGCAGTCAGGGTTCCCCGCCTGTGGGAAGTCCAAGGTCCTCCCCCCTCCATCCAGGTCTAGGAAGGTGAGCATCCAAACAGGCTAGGCTCCCACAAAGCCAGTACATGCAGTAGGATCTAAACCCAGTACCATTGTTCTTGGCTTCTCAGCAGTCCTCATTGTCCACCATATTCAGAGAGTCCGGTTTTATCCCATGCAGAAGGAGGGAGAACATGAGTTAGGAAGTCAAGACCGCAATATTTGTTTCTTAAATTACTATGTAGGCATGTGTGCTCTTCACAATTTTCTGTAAACCTAACATAAAATTATATGTATACATATTCCTTTATTTGCTTGTATGAAATATATCATAACACTTAAATAATAGAAATCTTCATTGTAAAAGGACAGCAACTGATCAGCTGTATGTTTTGAAGGAAAATATGATAAGATTAGAGTATAAAGGGATTGATGGGGCAGCTGATGTGGAGTCAAGGATAGGAAATTAACAACAGCTTTCCAAAATATCTCTGAAGTAAAGTCCCTGCTAGGTTCCAGGCTACCAAAATAAAATCACCTTTTCTAGTTCTTCTTTTCCTTGACTCTACACTATAATAATAGAAACATTAATAGTTACAGCTCTGAAGTTGAATACCTATGATGTGCCTATTTCCTTATGCATGTATTACTATTTTCATCATATCAGTAAGAAAACAAAAAAAAATGTTCAATGATTTCCAAAGGCTACACAGCTAGTAGTAGAAGCTAAGATTATTAATAGGAGCTAATCATGAAACTGTGATTCAAGACTAGGTCACTGTGACATCAAAGCCTGTGAGCTTGCCACTATACTGTTTTTCTCTTTATACCATCACTCACATCCCTTTAATGCTGCTTGCATGCTAAAATGTCTAGGCGTCCAAGAGATGTACCTTGTGTTTGTTACTAACCCGCTAAAGAATAGGATAAATAGATTGAATGTCATGATGAAATAACTGTCTAGGAAAGAAGAGCATATACTTCTGGTTTGTGCTTAAGATAGTGTTACCAAGGGAAAGGGAGAAATATTTGTATTAATTACCTTTTTTCTCTCTGTGTCAAATATCTGGCAGTTATCTTTTAGTATATTTTCATGAGGTAAGGGACTATTTGGGCTCACAGTTTACAGTCTATCATGATAGAGAATGTATGGTAGTAAGCACATGAAGCAGCTTTTGCCTGGTATCCAGTCAGGAAGCAGAGAGTGATTAAAGCTGGGATTCATCTTACTTTCTCCTTGTATTCAGTCAGACTGTGAGATCATGACACACACACTGTCCCACCTAAATTAACCTATTCTAGAACCTCTCTGAGAAGACTGTTCAGATGTGTGCTTCCATGGTCACACAAAATCTAGTCAAGTTGGTGAGAAAAAACTAACCTTCACAATATTCCAGATCAAGCTAGTGACCACAAAAACCACAATTATATTCCAAAATCATATTGGTTATTTTACATGACTATATCTATAATAAGAATGCATAAATAATTAGAGGAGATAAAAGAAAATGATGTGAGCTTTTAAATGCTACTTTCTAATTAAAAGACAAATTCTTACCTTTGCAGGCAACTATATCTTTCTTCCTAAATTTTCAAAACCTATCTTTCAAACTGTCTTTGTTTTCCTGTATGTCATAGAGAGTTGTGTTTCTCTTATGCCTCATGTACCTAAGCTGTAATGCAGTTTGAAACACACAAAGGTATAATAACCATATTTCAGAGTCAAGCCATGTACTGCAGGACAGTCCTGAAAGAGAACAATGGATAATGAGGGACTTGTTGTCATCTGTCTTGCTACTCGGGAAGACAACCCCTTAATAAAGAAATAACAGGTAGAGAATGCATAAAATATATTCCTTAAAAGGATTGCAATATCTCTCTGTATATATATATATATATATATATATATATATATATATATATATTAAACATGTTGATGATCATCAAACATTGCTGCTTTCTTTATTTTTTATTTAGTATCACAAAGTAAAATGTGTTATGTGAGCCAGTGTTGTATGCCTTTTAGTTTTAACATAGTTTATAATAAAGTTAAAGATTACAGAAGATGAAAATCAGAAAATGACATTGGAAATGTTGATTATTTTTCTGGCCAAGAACTATCTTTGTTTATGAATTTAGATATTCCCAGTCCAGAATCAGAATGAATAAAGAACAAGAAAAAGCATTAATTGACAATATAATGCCCCCTAGCATCAACAGATGTGATCCCTGGTAATGAAGCATGTGGGTCTAATTTGGCATCACTAACCACTTGGAGGATCTCCTTGCTGAGTTCTTGCAGGCTATCCTTCTGAACCAATGTTTGGCTGGCACCTGTATCCTGTTGAAACTGGCATACCACCCTATGGGTGGGCACAATGCCACTCTAACAGATGGTCATGAGTGTCAACATGCCAGAGAACTACTATTGTTTGTAGCAAGTTTAACTTAACAACAATTGGCACATACTAAAGAATGTCAAAATGATAGCCTATCTTTCTGTGGAATATAAACTACAACCTAAAGCTGGTAATCCTGAAATTGGAATATTGAGTCATTTTACAGACTCAACGAAAATCCACACAAGAAGATATAGCATCATTTCAGTAGTATGTTGTTACTGAGGTGTTACCAAAGAAGAAATTCCACACTTCAAGATGTCACATGATTTCAGTATCCCAGTTAGTCTATAATGACAATAAATAATTCAAATCTCTCATAATTATAAGTAATGTCTGAAAGCATTATAAAAGCTTTCTGCTTGGTTAACTATCTAGGTCTGTTCTGACTAAAAAACTACTTTTGTTCCATGAATCACCACTTAATGACTTAAAAAATGTTTCTTATTTATTGTTTTTGAGGAAGGATGTTAATTTTACAATACACATATTAGACAATATTTGAAAAAGTTGTATAAGTAGTTCAATGATTATGTGGACCATGTCAGACATTATGAAGCTGGATAGCCGAAGTTATCTGAACAAATTCTGTATACAATGATACTCCAAACTATGTATGGAAACCACTGCGATAGGAAGGATTATGGAGAGCTTATTAGGAGTTGAAAGAGTGCATGAATAATTTCATTCAACACTAATGTTTGTGTGAGAATGCAGTTCCATGTGAAGTGGGAAGAAAAGGGAATTTAAGTTCTATGATCACCTGTTCTGTGTCAAGTACAATGAGATAAACTTAACAAGTAGGGTTTACATTGTGCAATTTCAAGATGCCTCATTTTGATGACTATAATGTAGTTAAACAGTACCAGTCACCCAACAGCATAGTTTAAGTTCCAGTTATTACAGTTTGTTAACCATAAATAATTTCATGAAAGGCAAACTTCATTGCTGGTTCTTCAGGGCACAGATTTACTATGATAACAAATATGCAGTATGACTAGTTACCAGTTCAATTATTCTCTTTGATGTCTGTCATCTGTGATTGGTCCCTGAGCATCTGTTATTCAGAAAGCAAAATATGTAATTCTATCATCTCCTTTTCCCCTAGGGAGAAATTCAAGTGACATTATAAATGGAACAAATAAAATAAGGAATTGGCCAACAAAATATAACAAATAAACCGCAAGTGTTAACTCGAATTGAAATCTAAATCAAACAGTCATAAGGGAAATATCTGGAAAAGGTATCATTGATACTATCACCGTTCAATAGGCCCTAGATGTGAAGCCAAAGGAACTTATTGAGAATGAACTCATCAAGAATATGAGGAAGGTATTTGTAAAGAATGAGAAGGTCCCACCATAGAAGTCACTGACAAAAATCTCTACATTAATATAGCTCTTTGAAACATATACAATGGTAACAATGCAAGAGATAAAATATTAAAAGCTAGGGTTGGAAAGTTTGCTCAGCAGGTAGAGGTACTTTCTATCAAGCCTGATGACCTAAGTTCAATCCCCAGGACCTACATGGTGAAAGAAGAAAATTGACTTCTACAAGTTGTCCTCAAACCTTCACACATGTGTTATGTCATTCATGTGCATGCACAGACACAAAAATAGATATAATTTAAAATTTTTGAAGAATATTAGAAACTGATTCAAATTCAACAAGGTGTATGAAAGGTTATCAATAGAAAAAAAAACAAAAATGTTCAATCCAAATTGAAAATCATATGACAAGGCAAAAAATTCTAAGTCTTCTTCTTGAAACTTGCCATCATATTTATTTTCCATCCTTTTGGAGAAAGTATGTAGTCAGTACCATTTAGAAATATTAATGTAATCTATCTAAAGATACCCTCATCAAACTACAGAACAACAAAACACTTTTTCAGTATTTTCAAAGTTTTAAATCACAAGATATTAGATAAATATTGATTATTATGCATTTATTTTATTTTTCTGTAAATACATAGTCAAGAGAGTTTGGCAACATGTTGCTAATTTTTTTTTAAATCTCAAAACAAAAGCATTTTCCATTAACTAATGGGGCCACTTTGCACTTGTTACTATTTTTTTCTAGAACTGCACTATGCCAAAAGCATCATTTTATTTCACTGGAAACATAAGGACCCCTTAGGAAGAGATACAGCATCCAAATTTCACAAATGAAGAGGAGAAGTTAAGTGATTATGTAAAGGTCACATAATTTAGAGATGAAGGAAGTATATATAAAATACCTCACAGGTACTAGGCATTCAAAAGAATTAGTTCGCTGTCAGAGCACAGTCCAAAACTGAGTCACATGAGGCGAATTCTGGGTGCTTGTGAGAAAATTCCAAGGAAACAAGACAAGAGTCTGTGACCTCAGTTTCTTCAAAAACACTAAATTGTTCCTGGAATGTATTTTTGTACTCCTCCCAGTGGTAGCAGATTGGATTGAGTTTATTTCAGGTATTTCTATTCTTCTGCCTTTATGGAAAAACATGTATATTCCATGTGTGGTTTGTCCTTATGATTGAACACATTACTCATGTGATTTTTCTTAACCCCCAAAATATAAATTTCCTGATGATATGAATGAAGTTGGCTATTACCGGAGACTTAAGACAGTATTATTTTTAGGCACCAGTCCACCACATTAATGCTGCCAACCAAAGCAGTAAACAATTACCTTTGAAGTTTGGCCTTAATGTTAGGCACTTTCTACTAGGTGACTTAGCTTCCTTATGTATGTGTCTCAATAAATACAATCTTGAAAGAGAATTCAATGTATGTAGTTTAATAAATGATATAAAAATTGTTCAAAAATGTTTTATTGTTTAACATGATGATGTGTTCTTAACAAGATCACATTTAAGGGAAAAATAACGGTCCACAATTAAACACATTATCCACTAAAACTTGATGGTAAGACCCTAATGCTGAAGACATGACTTAATTTAGTAACAGGACTTGCATCTGATGAGGAAAACTTGCTTGCTAGTTTTCATAGTACTGGAAAGTGTTATGTAGGTTGCTGGAACAAACAAAAAACAGTTAAGTCCTACTTAACTGTGAACACTGTGAGCTACAATAACGGCTAGAATAGCAAGACAGGAACATCTATGCAATTATGGTATAAATATTGTGTGGGTAACCAAGTTCTTTCTGGCCGAACTTAAGGCCAATTCCACAAGAGGAAATGGAAACCCAGTAAATTTGTAAGTGTAAATCTTTCCAAGAACCCATGTTATTCCCTCATATGTTCCAGCAGTAAATCTACTACTACTACCTTTTTTATTTTTGAAACAAGGTTTCTCTGTTTAGTTTCAGCTGTCCTGAAATTCACTCTATAGGCCTGAATAGCTTCAAAATGAGACATACTCCTGCCTATGCAGCCCAGGTGCTAGGATTAAGGGTATGTACCACCATGCCCAGTGAATCTATTATTATTATTATTATTTTTAAATATTTATTTATTTATTTATTTATTATGTATACAATATTCTGTCTGTGTGTATGCCTGCAGACCAGAAGAGGGCACCAGACCTCATTACAGATGGTTGTGAGCCACCATGTGGTTGCTGAGAATTGAACTCAGGACCTCTGGAAGAGCAGGCAATGCTCTTAACCGCTGACCCATCTCTCCAGCCCCCTCTATTATTATTATTATTATTTTGTTAGATAGACATGCTGTCAATAAGCACTCTAAATTCATATATATGTATATCACATGTCAGTCTCTCCTTCCCCATTATGGCAAAGGGGTCAGAAATATTATAAGAACCAGAAGTCTATAAAAAATCAATATATATGAAACTAAAAGATAAAACTTGTATAGAGTAAAAAATAATACCACAAACAAAATTTAAAGGAAAATGACAAGTAGGAAAGTATGTCTGACCACATATGTTAGGAAAAATAAATGTGTTCCCAATATAAAATAGATAATAACAATGGAAAACTTGAAAAAGAAGAGCTGGGATGTAGTTCAGTTGTGGAGGCCTTGCCTAATATGAACATGGCACTGGTTTTAATCCCTAACATAGTATAAAAACAAACTAAAAGAAAAAAATTTGTTGAACAAAGAAGAGTGGCCAAATGTACCTTGTAAAATAAGAAAAGAAAATGATGTTAAGCATGTGAAAGTGGATTCCAAATTAATCTTTATTTCATTTTTCCAGATTTTTTGTGATAAAGTTAAAGAATTAAATATGTAATATGTTATTTATTTAAAATAAATATATACTCAATTGACTGGCACAAACTGCACAGATTTATGTATTTTGTATTTTCACATGTAAATATAGATTTGCATGATATATTTTTAGTTATCTTTAGAAGCATTTTTAATGATTTTCTCCAAATGTAAGAGGCTATTTCAATGGATACAAAAATATCCTTAAAGATAATATCTAGCATAGAGTAAATGTAGAGAAACTATATTAGATACAAAGGAAACATTCAACCTACATAATTGGTAGCATGTAAATGAGTCTTGAATATTCATCTATGACTTTGACCTAAAATTATTCTGCTCACAAGTCGCTACTAAGGAACAAAGAAAATAAAGAACTGTGACATGGAAGAAGATGATCCATGGCCTTTTATCAGTAGGACCATTTTGCTACTTAGTTCAATATTGTCTCAACTGTCCTCAGAACTGAGAGTTCTTAGCACTTAGTATAGAACTTGCATGTTTGCAGCACACTTTTTATTAAAAAAATTATTGCTTTATAAATAATAGCATTCAAAAATTCCACTTTCTCCCCTCCTGCCATTTCCCTCCCACTCTCCTCTCCCCCTCCATCCCTAAGAAAGGGCAGGGTTCCCTGCCCTGTGTGAAGTCCAAGTCCCTCCCCCACTCCATCTAGGCCTAGGAAGGTATGCATCCAAACAGACTAACATCCCAAAAAAGCCATTACATGCAGTACAAACAAATCCCAGTGCCATTATCATTGGCTTCTCACTCATCCCCCATTGTCAACCCCATTCAGAGAGTCTGGTTTGATCACATGCTCCTTCAGCCCCAGTCAATCTGGCTTTGGTGAGCTCCCATTAGATCAGGCACAACCCTTGTAGTAGCGAGAAGTGGGCTGGTTCCCGCCACCTGACTGGCTTACACCGGGCCAGGCAGGCTGCTTGTCATCCTTTCTACCCAGCTAGCTTATGCCCAAAATAATCACACAGAAATCTTTATTAATTAAACACTGCCTGGCTCGTTAGTTCTAGCCTCTTATCATCACATCTTGATTCAACCCATTTCTAATAATCTGTATTGCCACTTGACTGCGGCTTACTGGGATGAGTCTGAGTCTAATCAGTGTCTGTTTTGGGTAGAAGAAACATGACAGCTGCCACACTTCCCTTCTTTCCAGCATTCTGTTCTGTCTACTCTGCCCACCTAAGGGCTGCCCTATCAAAATGCCAAGGCCGTTTTCCTTATTAAAACAATGAAAGCAACAAACCCTTGTGGTCCTGATTTCCTTGCTCATCTTCACCCTCCTTCTGCTCTTTAACTGGACCTTGGGAGCTCAGCAATGCCCTGATGTGGGTCTCTGTCTCTATCTCCATCCATCTCCGGATGAAGGTTCTATGGTGATATTCAAGATATTCATCAGTGTGACTATGGGACAAGGCCCATTCAGGCACCCTTTCCTTTACTGCCCAAGGACCTAGCTGGGGGCATCCCACGGACACCTGGGAAGCCCTTTAGAGCCAGATCTCTTGCCAACCTTAAAATGGCTCACTTAATTAAGATATCTCCTTCAACTTTATAAGGAAAAACAAAAAACCCAGGATAGCCAAAATAATCCTATACAATAAAAGTACTTTCAGAGGCATTACCATCCCTGACTTCAAAATCTATTACAGAGATAAGAAATGAAAAACAGCTTGGTATTGGCATAAAAACAGAGACATTGACCAATGAAATCAAATTGAAGACCTAGATATTAATCCACAAACCTATGAACACCTGATTTTCGACAAAGGAGCTAAAATTATGCAATGGAAGAAAGAAAGCATCTTTAACAAATGGTTCTGGTATAAATGGATGTCAACCTGTAGAAGAATGAAAATAGATCCATACCTATCACCATGCACAAAACTCAAGTCCAAGTGGATTAAAGACCTCAATATAAATCTGATCATACTGAACCTGATAGAAGAGAAAGTGGGAAGTAGACTGCAATACATGGGCAGAGGAGACCACTTTTTATATATAATCCCTGTAGCACAGACAATAAAAGCAACAATTATTAAATAGGACCTCCTGAACCTGAGAAGCTTTTGTAAAGCAAAGGACACTGTCATTAAGACAAAAAGGTAACCTACTCAATGGGAGATCTTTACCAACTCCACATCAGACAAAGGTCTGATCTCCAAAATACATAAAGAACTCAAGAAACTAGACATTAAAATTCTAAATAACCCAATTAAAAATGGGGTAGTGAACTGAAAAGAGAATTCTCAACAAAAGAGGTTCAAATGGTCAAGATACTTAAATTTATGTTCAACTTCTTTAGCAATCAGAGAAATGCAAATCAAAACAACTTTGAGATACCATCATACACCTGTCAGAATGTCTAAAATCAGAAATACCAATGATAACCTATGCTTGAGAGGATGTGGAGTAAGGGTAACATTGCTGGTGGGAATGCAAACTTGTGCAATGACTTGGGAAATCCGTGTGGCAGTTTCTCAGAAAATTGGCAGTCAACCTACCTCAAGATCCAGCAATACTTCTCTTGTGAATATACCCAAAAGATGTTGAATCATACCACAAAAGCTATGTTCAACTATGTTGATAGAAATATTATTTGAAAAAGCCAGAACATGGAAAAAACCTAGATGCCCCTCAATTGAAGAATGGATAAAGAAAGTGTGGCACATATACACATTAGGGTACTACTCAGTGATAAAAAACAATGACATCTTGAATTTTGGATCCAAATGGATGGAAATAGAAAACACTATCCTGAGTGAGAAAACCCAGATCCAAAAATATGAATATGGAATGTACTCACTCATTAGTGCATTCTAGCCATAAACAAAGGACATTGAGCCTGTAGTTCACAATCATAGAGAAGCTAAATAATAAGGTGAACCCAAAGAAAAAGATATATAGACCCTCTTCATGATGTAGGTGGGTCTTCTATTTATGTGTTGCTTTCATTGGTCAAATAAAGAGACTGCTGTGGCCTTTGATAGGACAGCAGCTTAGATAGGCAGATTAGACAGAACAGAATGCTAAGAGGAAGGCAATGAGTCAGACGTCATGATTCTTCGACATGAGATGGATGTAGGCTAGAATCTTTCCCAGTAAGCCACAACCTCGTGGTGCTACACAGATTATTAGAAATGGGTCAATCAAGTTGTGAGAGTTAGCCGATAAGAGGCTACAGATAACTGGCCAGGTAGTGTTTAAATGAATACAGTTTCCATGTAATTATTTTGGGTAAAGCTAGCCAGGTGGCCGGGAGCTGGGCAGCAGGAACACAGCCCGCTGCAGGAAGCGGCCCACAGCTCCTTCTACATTGTCGAAATTGGAAGCAGACAAGATAGGAGGGCCAAAATTGAGAGCATGGGGGTGGGGTGGGGTGGGGTGGGGGAAATGTGAGATGGAGAGAGAGAAAGGAGAAGGGGAGGATTGGGGAGAGCTTGGGGGAGTGGGATCTTTGATGACCACTTTTATGCAGTACTATATATTTTACAGTGCTCCTATAGATATGCTATCCTTCCTTTGAAGTTGAGTTACTTTGAAGAACTGATACAAATCTTATAAGTTATTGAGGATAGAACTGATCAAAATTTATTATGTTGCTGCTTTATACATTTATTTATTTCTCTTGAACTGACATACATGCATGTATATGTATGTATATTATGAACAGAAATTTATTTAAATAATTTTGTTCAGTTTTGAGTACTTTCCCTTTCTTTTCCATTTGTCAAACCAGCTTTGGTGTTCCATAATCACAGTTTGAGTTTAGCACTACAAATAGTATTTGAAGTTATGGAACAATGATAAGAGGCTATAATTGTTTCCTGGATCATCTTTGTCTAAACAATTTGCTTCTCTAGTAAAAGACAATGCCTGAGCACTAATCTTGATAGAATACATTCAATTTATTCTTTTCCTTCCTACTTTAAATGTACTTTCTCTTATATGTTGTCTTATGGCTTATATTTTAAGTTAGCATATTTTACTTAATAATTGGCACAATGTTAGTCATTTCAAAGGTGAATTCCTGAGCATGGCAATTGTCTGTATGACCATAGAAAAGTCTTCAAGTTACTAGAAAAGCTATGCTTGCTTGTTCCTTATATCACAAGTTATTGATAAGTTAGAACCTTGGTTTAAAGGAAGTCAATACTCTTTATTGCATGTCTGTGTCCCAAGATGGACCTTGCGAAGCTGGTCAGGCAAAATTCAAAACATGATTACTTTCATACTTTGAACACATTCTTTAGCTTCTTTGAGTCTTGATTGTTTCCAGTTATAAGAATTGATTTTATGACTACTCAATCATACTATTAAGATCATATGAATATATTTTAAATGCAAGCAAATATAAAGTCTTGTTTAATATTAAACATAAAATACAAATATTTTGCCACCTAAACTCTTCCTTTTTGAAAGAATAAAGCAAATGAATGATCCATAGAAATCAAGTATCTGTTGTTCTTTCAGGTTAAGATGTGTAAGAAATTTTATTGTGAGACCTTTGATTGCTGCCTGTTTCCATAGCATCCTGTATAATAAAAGCAAACAAGAATTTGCTTTTCAATTCTGCCTTACTTGGGTGTAGAGGCCATAATATTCAATTTTCTGAACTGTGAGGGTACCTATAACTCCTAGAAATTTGGTAGAGGTGGGAGTATAGGGGTTACTAGAGAGATTGTATACTGCCTACTAGTAAGCATGTGAGAACTTCAGCAATTAAAGGAAAAAAAAATCAAGATACAGGCTTACTTGAATCCTAAACTAGTATAACATTCCACATACCTTGAATAACGCATGATGACAGTTCTCCTCTGGACCTTCATAGGGTTTCAAGAAAATAAATTATATTCTTTAGTGAGGATAAAAAAGAAATTCTTTACACAAAAAATTGTCAAAGGTTTCTACAATAAAACATACATATTTTAACATTTTGAATAGTTTTTTGAAACCAAAGGCAAGTATTTGAGATGTAGGATGGAATAACATTAGATTTACTTAATAACTATTCAATATTAGAAAATATGAACTTAAGTTCTCCTTAAAAATATAAACTACTTTTTTTTACAGAAAAGAGCATTGAAAAAGCAGGCAATATAAGGACAAAATATACTAGCAAGCTTGCCTTGTAACAGATGAGAGTAAAATTGATTTCTTCATTTAGCTCAGACATGTTTACTTAATTACATGCATATCTATTTTAGCACACTAGTGTGTTACTATATCATAACATTTTCAATTCAAAGCAAGACTTGCTGGGAGCATGGTTTAGCACTCTACAAAACAACTGCATGTCAACCCATGCAGGCAAACCCAAAACCATGCTACTGGTTTCAGTGTAATGTAGACTTCAACACTAGAAGCTGCCAGGAAATAAAACAATCTAAGTTAAGAACTCAAAGGGAAGCAAGAAGATGAGTGCCAAAAATGAAACCATATGTTTCGCAAGAGCCACTGAGCTTAAAACGAGAAGAACACTTATCCTTGGGTATGATTCCTTTGCAAAAAACAGCTCTGTAATAGGAAATAGCCTTGTATGTAATTGGACTCTCTTCCTGTGTGTAAACTTGCTGCTGTAACATTTTGACTACCTCATGTAACTTTTTATTAATGTTCTTTAGCCTTTAAAAATTATTGTCTTCTTCTAATAAGGGCCTTGTTATAAGGCAGTCAGGTTATATAGCTCTTTCACGTTTCAGTGAAAGCCAGAGTAATTGTTCTTCATGTAATGAACACATTGTGGGAGCCAGGTTCTGAGCCAGTGCCTCTCCTACCTTTAGTCAGATGAACATTGCTTTGTATAGCACTGAAGCTGAAAAGTCAAAATGCACACAGAGAAACACTTTCTTCACAATATGGATATACTTGAAACTTTGTGCATCAAAAACACAGTGTATCTAAAAAAAACACTACTGAGAAAGGTAAGAACAAGGGAAAGCATGGCCACACATTCTCTTCTCTTCTTTTCTTTTAAACAGTTGGCTAATTAATTTTCACACTAAAAAGTGAAAATCACATATATTTGCTGATGTTTTGAAATCTATGTAACTTGTGCTTTTTCCCTAATTAATAATCTTACAGAAAAATTTTCTAATTATCTAAAATAACACAAACCATCAATCAAAATGAATGAAAAGGACTCTATAGGTTAGGTTACATCCTTCCGTAATACAGACTACAAATATATATTAGTAGGTAAATATTAATGCTATGTTCATTCTGTACTTCAAATTAAGATGATACTCTTTTATTAGGCTAGAAAACATCAACATAAATCAAACAAGAATGAAATCTTTCCCCCAAATAATAAGTAAAGAAATATGATAGGTTAGGAAAGCACCAGATTAGCTAAAATTTTCCATCTCATTGTTTTCTGTAAAATAAAATTTTATAATGAACATGTTCTATACAAGCTGTGCCATTAGGTCTTGCTTCCAAAAACACTCACAAAAGCAGTAATAAAAAGCAAGCATGAACTCTAGGACATCTGCTATAGCATTGTTATCAAATGCAATCATTTTAGTCACAAATCTATACTCGCTTCAAATTTTTGTTGAAATATTAGTCTGCCTGCAGCATCCCCAATCTGGCACATGAAGGCTGACAGATGCTCTGGTTTTACTTCATCTTCAACTTATATGGCTTCTCATTATACTATCTAGAGCTCGGCAAAGTATTCCTCTGTTTTGGAAGGGGGACAAAATGCCATCTGTCTCTTCATGGTTATCAAAACGAATACTGCAGTGTGAAAAAACTCGTTTCCAAAATGGGAGTGTGAGAAGTTACATCCCATCCACATCCTATTACAAATTACACACAAACACACACACACACACACACACACACACACACACACACACACACACATATATATATATATATATATATATATATATATATATATATAATGTAAGGACTCACCACTCAAGTTTTCCAATAATTTCATGATGTGAACACATTCAACCAAAAGGCATATCTCACCTTTCCTAGCTCTATTTGTAACTCACACATTTTCTATCATTTGACACTAATTACTCCCTAGAAGGCAAAAGAGCTCCATTACCCTAGCAAGACTCCAAGGTCATTCTGCAAGAAAAAACAGGTGGGAGTCTTGCCATTAAAAAAACAATCAGGCTAGATACTAAGACAATAGAAAGAAGAGGAAACACCTTTAACAAAAAATGGAAGGCCAATCAAATTCCAGTGACAGCCTATACCTATGTAAATCCGGAAGTAGAAGAAACGGGGGAGAAGTAGAGGCTGGCTCCAAAGAGAACCTAACACTCACACTGTTGGCTGTTGGCATTGTTATCATTTATGATGAAGCTGGAAGAGATACTAGGAAGGGGAACTGCGAAGAAACACTGTCAGCTGCTCCACTCTGTAGCTTCCGCAAAGCATGAGAAGGGGAATTTGGGGTGTGACAGCATGTTTAACATTGAGTCCCAAAAAGCCTTAGATTTGAGAGCACAGACATGAGGAAAAACTTTCCATCTGCAGAGGAATTGTATACTTTACACTTTAACACTGCCATTTTCTTCAGTGGAGACATTAGAAACAAACGTCAATTGTATTGAAGAAGCTGAGATTTGGAGATAGACTTCTGGGATATTCATTCTTTCTCTCCTTGGTTGACATTTAAAGTTTTCTGTTCAAGGTCAACAATAACGCATCCTTGCTAGCAACTGATAGGAACCCATGTCCTCCTGGCATCCACACGAAGTCTTGTCATTTGAAAACTAAATCTTCATCTGAACTCCTCATCTGGGACATCTGTCTAAATATGTGATTGGGATTATAAATATAAATGGAATGAAAAGAAGCTTCATTCAATAGGGTGAGAGCTGCACGTATCTTTGGGTATAATGCAAGTGTTAAGAATGAGCCAGGAATTATACTGGTTTGGCCAATAGTAGATTCTATTCTAAGACCCATGACATTACTAGGCACCTGTACTTGGACGGGTTTCTATTACAAGGCATGATTTTTCTCCTGTTGAACAGGACTTATAATTCAATTAGATGGGGGTTAGTTACTCAAAAATATGAGTATCACTATTGTACCTTTAAGGATACCTTGCCTTGCTGGTCTTTGTTGTGGTTCACAGACCTCACAGCTTGGTGGAACTTTTGATTGTCTTTTTCCCTTGGCAAATTACATAGAATCTTCTTGTAATATGAAAGCTAATCCTCAGGGAGGAGGCAGTTTCAACTCAGTTTCTGAAAGATCCTGTGTCCAAAGTGCAGGAAGTTCTCAGTAATGGGGGCTTACCTTCAAAATCTGTAACCAAGAGCAAAAGAAATAGACTCTATTGTTTGGAGAATTGCTTAAACTCCCCTGAGAAACAATCTGAAAAAAGGTTTCTCACTCCTGGTACTAGGGTGCTTATTACATAGTGCATGGTTCTTACAGGGAGCATTATCACTCAAGTGGCAAAAATTCATTAATACAAGAATTAATTTTCATATATGTAATTTATGGTAAATATAAGATACCATGATTCTGTATGTCTTTTTGAAATATCTTTTTACATCAAAGATTTTTTATTATGATCTCAAGTATTTTATAAACTAGAAATATAACACTCAGTTATACCAAAGCTAGCCATGAAAAAAACAGAATAATTAGTGAATTTAATTGTAAAAAAGGAAGAATATTTTAAAACTGTATATTTCATTTGTATACCATTGCTTCAGAAAAATACCACAATTCCTATTGATGAGAAATAAATGAAGATTAAACTAATCAACCTAGTTTAGTTAAAATGTATTGTTAAATCTGTGTGTAGTTCAATGATGGCATATTATTCTACCTGCAGAAAGCCTTGAGTATGAAAAGAATTATCATAATTATTCTCACAAAATGACTTGGTGAAGAGTACAAGCACACCAGTTTGTACATGAAGAACACATTTCCATAACCACTAATGCTTTCAATCTTTGAACATTGTTTGAATCCCAGGAATTTGATTAATAAGCATATTAAGGAATAAAGGAAGAAAAATTACTATTGTTCTTTATTGATTTTTTGAGCTATACATTTTTTCTCTGCTCCGCTCCTTTTTTCTCTCCTCCCCTTCAACCCTCTCCAATGGTCCCATGCCCCCAACTTTCTCAGGGGATCTTGTCTTTTTCTACTTCCTGTGTAGATTAGATACATGTAATGTCTCTCTTAGGGTCCTCATTGTTGTCAAGGTTCTCTGGGATTGTGAATTATAGGCTGGCTTTCTTTGCTTTATGTCTAAAATCCACTTGTGAATAAGTGTACATGATATTTGTCTTTCTGAATCTGGGATACCTCAGTCAATATGAAGTTTTCTAGATCCATCTATTTACCTGCAACTTTCAAGATGTCTTTCTTTTTTCTGCTCTGCAGTACACCGTTGTGCAAATGTACCACATTTTCCTTATCCGTTGTTTGGTCAAGGGGAATTTAGGTTGTTTTAAGTTCTCTATGACAAATAATGTTACTATGAACATAGTTGAGCCCATGTCCTTGTGGTATGATTGAGCATTCTTTGGGTATATATCCAAAAGTCGTAATGCAGGATATTGAGGAAGGTTATTTCCTAATTTTCTGAGAAATCACCATACTGATAAACAAAGGGACTGTACCAGCTTGCACTCCCACCAGCAAAGGAAGAGTTTTCCCTTTACTCCACATCTTGTACAGCATAAGCTGCCATTAGTGTTTTTGATCTTGGCTATTCTTACAGGTGTAAGACACAATCTCAGAGTTGTTTTGATTTGCATTTCTCTGATGTCTAAGGATGTTGAGCATTTCCTTAAATGTCTTTAACCCATTTTAGATTCCTCTGTTCAGAGTTCTCTGTTAGGTCTGTACTCCATTTTTTATTGGATTATTTGTTGTTTTGATGACCAATTTCTTGAGTTCTTTGTAGATTTTAGATATCTGTACTCTGTCTGATATGGAACTTCTGGAGGAATCACAATCCATGACTTCAAACTCTACTATAGAGCTACATACTAAAAACAGCTTGGTATTGGCATAAAAACATACATGAGGACCAATGGAACCAAATTGAAGAAACAGATAACAATTTACACACCCATGGACACCTGATTTTTGGCAAAGAATCAAAAAATATCAAATGGAAAAAAGAAAGCATACTTAACAAATGGTGCTGGAAAAACTAGATATCAACATGTGGAAGAATGAAAATAGATAAATATCTATTACCATACACAAAACTCAAGTCCAAATGGATCAAAGACCTCAACATGAAGCCAACCACACTAAACATCATAAAAGAGAAAGTGAAAAGAAGCCTTCAATGCATTGGCACAGGAGACCACTTCCTAAATATAACCCCAGTAGCACAAATACTGAGAGAAACAATAAATGGGACCTCTAGAAACTGAAATGCTTCTGTAAAGCAAAGGACATGATCAACAAGACAAAAATGGCAGCCTACAGAATGAAATATATTTAGTGCTATTTATCACTTCTCTCTCCCTCTTCTCCTGTATTATCCTCCCTCTCCACTCCATAGTTAAATTAGTCCTCCACCACCATTTTCCCATTTGCTCCTTCATATCAGGTAAACACAAACCATTAATGAGAGCTACAACTGATAAAACTGCAGAGAATGACTGACAGTGTGTTACCTATCTACAATACAGCCCCTACACCTAAGACTCAAGGCATATTCAGGAAGAAGGGGCAGAAAGCCTATAAGAGCCAGAGGACTAGGAAGCCTTTGTGAGGTTATATCTTGTAGCTATGACAGGGAACCTATTCTAATTAATCTCAGCAGTACAGCTGCCTAAACAAGACCACAACAATATCAATGCCAATTGGCACACCAATGTGGATAAAAAATCTGAAGCCCCACCCCCATTGACTGAGTATTCTGTCTTGCCCAGTTCCCACAGTCATTAAGTCCCAAAGAGTGCCCAATGTGTGGACAACTGCATTGACATAAAACCTGAGAGAACTTGGAAAGTAATTTCAGAAACAAAATAAAAGTGTTAAGCACAGCTTCTTGATAGCAGCACTTTCTCGGGTGGCCTCTACTTGCTAGAGGCAAGCATTCTTATTTAAGAGAGGCCTCCTGACTGAGCTTTAGCTGCAAAACCTTACAGCTCTTTTAAGAGGCCCTGCCACAAAATACTTAACTGGTGTTGATGAAAAGCTGACTGCATGTTTTTGGTGGTGGCATAGAGTGAAACACCATAGAGTTGTGGCAATAAACATGGTTCCAGCTAGAACCTATAACATGAGGATAGACTGTCAGAAAACTAAGAATTGGGATGGATCCAGCCATCAAAGTAACAGCTTTAATCCTAGCCATATCGCTTAGCAAATTAAAGACTCATGTGATCAGAAACAGAGAAACATAGAGTAAAGAGTAATTCAAAGATGAAGAACACCTCTAAAGGATCTACAATGTGTTTAAAATATATGAAGGCTTGGGAGAGAAAATAAAAAAATGATAAAGTTCTTAAAACAAAAAAAAAAAAAGAAGGAGAGTAGTTGGGTGTGGTGACATACACCTTTAATCCCAACACTTGGAAGAGAGAGGCAGGCAGACCTCTGTGAGGTCAGGGTGTGGTGGCACAAGCCTTTAATCCCAACACTTGGGAGGCAGAGGCAGACAGATCTCTGCGAGTTCAAGGTGTGGTAGCACACACCTTTAGTCCCAGCACTTGGGAGGCAGAGGCAGGCCTTTGAGTACAAAGGCAGCCTGGTCTATAAAGTGAGCTCCAGGACAAAGATACACAGAGAAACCCTGTCTCAAAAAGCCAAAAATTAAAAAGAAAAAGAAATAGAATTCAAAACAAAGCAATGTAAAGATGGAAAAACACACAGAGAATCTGGATACTGTATATTATTATGTTCTCTTTGAATTGTTTGAATGCTGGGGGAGGAGCAACAGGTGCTAAAAGATATATGTTTATTAAAGCTGCAAAATTAATTCAGGATAGGTATTTTGAAAATGCCTTGACTTCAAAATTGAAGTCAAAAGGTATGTTACTTTGGAGAAGAGGTTTAGCTTTTATTTACACAGGAAATGAGAGGCTGAAGATTCATTACAGGTTAAGAAAAATTAGGTTTGATCAAGGAAGACCACCTGAGAAATCTCCAATAGGAGTAGATGGTCCAGATGTCTGAGTTCTGCATTTAGAACAGTTTCAAGACTGCTGCCTGAGATGATCAAGCCTCACAGGATACTATAGCCATGATTTGATCATAATTCTAAATTTTCTTTCAGTTCCCAAAAGATTATTAGCACCCTCCCCCTATCAGCAGGAGGTAGCCTGGAAAACTATGCCCACATTCCCAAAAGATGGACTATAGATATTTTCCTTTGTTTAGAATGTTGGTTACAAGTTGCTATGGATAATGGTCAAGCAAAAAGCTAATCAATGTATATTATGTTCAGAGTTCTTGTTTTTTTTTTTTAAAGGGGGTGCTGTGGGACAATGGTCTTTTATCCTGTCACTTGTATTATTTTTAATAAAATGCTGATTGACCAGTAGCCAGAAAGGAAATATAGGCAGGGCAACCAGGCAGGAATAGAGGTGGGGCAATGAGAATAGGACTATTCTGGGAAGAAAAAAGCTAATTCTACAGTCATGACCCAGACACAGAGGAATCAAGATGTGCCTTCCTTGCCAAATAAGGTATCCAGCCACATGGCTAATATAGACAAGAATAATGAGCTAATGTAAGTTATAAGAGTTAATAAGAAGTCTGAGCTACTAGGCCTATCCGTTTATAATTAATGTATACCTCTATGTCTTTTCTTTGGGACTGAGAGGCTGCAGAACATTTTAGCGGGACAGAAATCTCAGTCAACACCCCCCAGATATAAAACTATAGGCATATGAGGACTGCTGAGGGGCACAAGTAATCTTCTTTGGAAATGGACCTCTGCTGATTCTCTAGCATCGGGTACATCAGCCTTAAAACAAACCCTAAGAAAAAAGTAAAATGTATAAAACCCTAAAAATGGAGCAAAACTAAAAGGATACACTAAGCTGTACTTAAATATTTATCCATGTGCATCGATAATTACTCAAGAAAAGAAAGCCATGAACTTGAGAGGTATCAGGGAGGACATGAGAGTGGTTGGAAGAAAAAAGGTGGTGATGTCAATGCAGTTATATATTAAAATTTAAGTGAATTTAATTAAAACAAAGAAATACGAATGGATGTTATTCTCTTACTCCAAAGTCAGGTTGTTTGTGCCTTATATATCTTTGTGTCCAATTCTATAGTTTTTATGAAATGAGGTTCTGAAACTCTTATATGAACAAACTATCAAATCAATTTCCATTATGGTCAGTTAACTTTATTATGTACATGTAAAAGACATATGCTATATCCTCACATACAGAACCATCCTTGGTTACAAAGATGACTAAGGAAATAATGGATTCAACTTAAAGCAAATTCATCCTCATGACTGGCAAAGAATGATCAACAGTCTGTGGAATACCTTATATACAGAAAGACTGCTCAAGACATTTAAACCATCTGGAAGAGCCCTTGGAAATACCTTTCTCTGCACTTCTTTGAGTCCCTGATACCTCTCTATGTTAGACTTTTGGCTTCTGACTCTCCCTTAGTTCTTTGTGCTTCCTATCCTTCTTGTTTCAGACAATAACATTTTGTACCTCTTGATAAACCATTCAAACACTCCTCTATCTGTGCAAAGGTAAAATGGAATAATGTAGACAATCAAAACATCTGATCTCAGAATTTGTCTCAACTAGTAACAAGAAATATGACATGAAGGTTACCTTCAAATTCTTGGAGCAAGTCAAGGAAAACAGAAAAAAGTCAACTATTTGAGTGTTGCTTGGACTGCTCTGGCCTCTCCTTACATATTTTTCCTTTTTCAAATAGAGATAATTAGAGTCTGGGGGTATAATTTCAGGTTAGAGTACTTAACTAGCATGCACTAGGCCCCCAATTCTATCCTCAGCAAGTTATGAATTAAGGAATGGATAAGCAAATAAATCTAATTATACTGATATGTCTTGGGAAAAACAGTATCTATCATGGAACAGATGCCCACTAAATATTTATTAACACATTAAACGAATTAGAAACTTAAAATATCATCAAAGTATAACATAACATTAAGGCATTGTCACTGCTACCAATTATTTTAAATGTCTCTCGGACTTTCATTATTTCCACCAAAACTATCAAGACAAAAGCAACTGTCAACTGACAATGTCTGATATGGAGCTACATGAATGCAATAATAGCAGGTAAATTCAAATATTTTTAAAAAGAAATATTAGGATTTTAAAAGATGATCATAATGATGATGTAGGGATGATGGTGCTCAATTGACACAATTTCCTGTATACTTACTTTAAGTTTCCTCTTAATGCACATCGTTTTATTTACCTCACAATAACATTGCAATGCATATATAACAATAATTACTTTCCAGATAGGCAGCTACAGTGCAAAGAATTCCAATTCCTCGCCAATGTTCTATGACTAGGATACACAAGGCTTTGAAACTCCAACATCTTCTAATCATATAACCTTGTTTATTGGGCATCCAATATCTAGCCCAATACCTAGATTAAGTCTAATTCAATTAATGCATATTAAATGAAGGACTAACTCCAAAATTAGTATTCTCAGGATTCTGTATACTTTACAATACCTTCTCTCTTTTTTTTTTTTTTTTTGGTTCCTGATGCTGTTAGAAATTACATGTATGCAACTTCTAATTGTTTAGTGAAAGGAAAACTCAGAACAAGTATAATCATTCCAGTTTTCGAAATGGGGAAACTGAAATTTGTAGCATGTAGGCAATCCACCCAAATCTACAAATATACATAACCATGAAGTGATGGAATCTTTGAATTCTGACAAGTATAATTCCAAATCCTGACATGTTTAAAGTTATCTTTTGATTATAGATAATTAAGGAAAACAAAATTACAAATAATCCTTATAGAACATTATGCATAAGTGACAGAGCTGTATTCTTGAGTTCATGATCATTTCACTATCACATTCTCCAAACACTGTAAATGCAGACATATATACCAAAGCAACTAGCTTCTTAGATTATGGATTTAGCACCATATGAAATAATAGGCCAGATATTACTCACAACACTACCATCAGAAGAACCTTCTCAGAACACAAAAGCACAGAAGAGACTTGCCTGATCAGTGTTTTGTATCAATTCTATGATTTCATATTAATTTAAAAGCGAACAAATAATGCTGGGAATCATCTAGCATTACGAATAGAAAAGTATGATTTGTTTTAATCCTCATTGGGCAAGAAAGGAACAAATACAAAGTCCTTTTATTTCACAGTGATTTTTTTAAACAAACTGTCATATGATGATTTCTTTTTTTTTGAATTGTTGAGGTATATATTTCTTTCAGATACACGTTATTGTTTAATATTTATACACACATATATCTCTGTTCTTATAACATATTATAGATTGAAATACTATCTTCAGGACAAAATTTCTCAGAAATAGGTCAGTTGAGATGAATTTTCCCTCAAGCTTTTATCTCAAGTTTTTCTTTTTTTCTTTTGTTTTTTAGGACTGAGTGAATTCATAATTTTCACTGACAGAGTGTAAAGAAAAGGAAAAGCAGTATTAGGAGTGTTGCAGCTTTCCAATGACTAACTTTATAGGAGAAAGGCCTGGGCATGAAACACCCTCCACAAGACGAGGGGCTTTGATGAGATGTGTAGCATGTTCCTGACATTATCATATAGAGCTTACAGAGGCATATTAGAGGAGGCTATGTCCTATCATCTTTCACTTTGGTTGAAGTGCCTGTGAGTGAAGCAACATACCACACAATCCCAGTGCCATACACCTAGTACAAAATATCTTCATAGAAGAGAGATATGTAGCTGTTTGTAAAGAACATAGTTGTGTGGAGTCGAGAGATTTTCAAAAGCAGATTTTTCAAGATGGAGTAAAAGACAAAGATAGCATTAAAAAATATCTTCATAGATGCGATATGTGCCTAGTACCAAGATACCACCTTACATGTTTACCTAAGCTCCTCTGTCCTACATAATCACCCTGCTCTCCCCCTAAGTCTCCACACTACCCAAATGTCAGTTATTTCAGATCTATATTTCATTGTACATGATATCTCCCCCTATTAGCATGACCTTTCTACTCTCACATTTTTTCAACATAATCCCCATAAGTGATCACTCTCCATCCACCCCACCAGGCTGCTTCAAATCTCCCACAGTTCTCTATTCCTGAGCTTATAAATCTATTTATTTCACTAAATCATAAGGCTTTAGATGATAGGAATCCTCTTCTTTCCATCTTTGGGCCTTTGTACCTAGGCTCTGTGGTATTTGCCACCTATTAGATATCCTGTGGTTCAGTGATTGGGCTAGGGAGTTGGCTCAGTAAGAAAGTGCTTGCCTTGTGCATGAAGAACTGAACTTGATTCCAAGATCTCATGTGAAAAGCCAAGTGTGGTGGCATACACTCATAATTTCAACCTTTGGGAGGTGGAAACAGGTGGAACCTAGGGGATTTCCAAGTCCAGCTTTATCAGTGAGCCTCAGGTCAGCACAAGACTCTGTCCCAATAACAACAACAAAAAAGTAGGTGGACCTCTTAAATAACTCCCAAAGCTGAACTTCTGGTTTCCAAAAGCAAGAGCACATGTGTATCTGCACAGATATTTGTAACCACACAAACATATACAAGTAACGGGGAAAAAGCAAATTTGTTGAATAAATACATCTCAACTTTTGAGATGTAGAATGTCCATTTTCCCTATTTTATAAAGCAGAAAATTCAAAAGGGTATATCAGTGGCATTTGCTTAATGTATTGGGCTAGTTGAATCTGTTCACTTCCTGTAGAAGGCCATATTTTTTCTTCAGAATGGCACATAAATGACCATATGAGTTTACATAAAATGCATGTCTTCATTGCAAATGACAAACTGAGGTAATCAGAAAGAGCACAAAAATCAAAAGTAAGCTATGATCTAAGATGAGATGTGAAGGTCAGCGCTTAGAGCTGTTTCCATGTTCCACATGTTTCCAGCTCTCAAGGGCTGAGATTATTAGTGTGTGCCACCAAACTTGGCTTTTTCACATGGGATCTGAGGGTCAAACTCAGATATTCAAGTACAAGGCAAGCACTTTACTGATGAAGGATCTCCCTAATCCATTTACTAAACTACTGAACATCTAATAGGTGCCACAGAGATCATATACAGAGAGCAATTAATTCCTGAAATTTGCACTGCGTTTCAAGCACAAGTTTTGGTAATCTCATCTCAATTTGTTTGTCCTTTCATTTGTTCATTCATCCATTAGCTCAGCAGTTAATAATCCTTTGCATTTATCTAATTACAGTATCTCAAAATTGTAGAGAACTTTTCTTCTTACCACCGGAAGTCGTTAAAAGTGAATGAGAGTGATCTCTGGCACAATGTGATACACAAAATTTTAAGATGACCGTCAATGATTCACACCACCAACATCCTCCTTCTAAATGCGGATAGTAACCTATTTCTACCCAATAAAATATGGCAAGGAAATGTCAGTCATATATATAATTATACAGCAAAATTTTACAAAGTTTCAGATGCAATTAAGGCCACTGATTAGTTTAGTTTAATTTGCCCAAAAGGAATGTTTGAAGTCTTTAAAAGAGAGTCTAGACCTTCCTGGTAGAGACTCAAAAAATAGATATTTTATCTCTTTCTATTGATTGCGTTGAGCACACATGATACCTCAAATTCTATGAACACCAGAAATTATGCCAACATAAAGATCTGAATAGATACCCCTACCCTGCCAAAAAAAAATAAAAAACAACAACAACAACCAAGGATGGCAGCACATTCTTATAATCCCTATGCTTGGGATTCTGAGACCAAAAAAAAAAAAATTGTGTGTTGGAGGACAACTTGGACTACATACTAATACCTTGTATCACAAAAATCAATATATCTCAATAGCATGCAGGTGGAGGTCAGAGAACAATCTGCAGGAGGCAGTTTTCTGTATTCACCATTTGGGAACCAGGGATTTAATTTAGAAAGTCAGGCTAGGGAGTAAGTGCCTTTACCCACTGAACAATCTTGTTGACTCCATTTTGCAAAACAGTATGAATTTTCCTTAGAAAATAAACAATGGGGCTACCATATGAAACAGCAATTCTACTACTAAATTCATATCATCAAAAAAATGGACTCATTATTCCATAAGATGCCTGCACAATTAACAAATATTGCCTCGCAATTCGCAGTAGTTTAAACATGGAAGCAATCTAAATTATATTAGTGGATGAGGTAAAAATGCAGTATATGGATATTTTTCTCTGTGTGTTGCAGCTGTCTTCATTTTTCTGATCCATATTAATCTGCTTCTGCCAAAACTACAATGATACTTTCTTCTGTATCTTAACTCTGTTCTCCAAAGTATAAGCGCCAAGGATTAGTGGGGTGATATTGAAACAATATAGCACAGATTAGTGACCAGGGATCATATCTTTAACTGTAACATTAGTGAAAAGGAAATATTGTGAAATGTTTTATTTATGTGATAAATATTATTCAGAATGCAATCCTTTTATTTGTGGTGACATGGTAGGAGCTATGATCTTTATGTTAACCAATCAATGTCTGACACAGAAAGAATACCATATGTTTTCATACATTGCTAATAGGTAATATCTTTTTTGTACAAGAACATAGAATAGAAGTCACTAGAGTCTGAAACATGTAGAGGAAAGCAACAGTGTTGCCCAAAGTTATAAAATGTGTGGCAATTTGTTATGCAGCAATAAAATACTAATATGGGATCACACAGAGTTGAGTTCTCTCCAAAGGCCACATGAACAAACCATAGAAGATTCTTGATTTTATGGAATTTATATGCAAATAGAGAAAGAAAGGCAACTAAATATGTGAATGAACAAAAATAGACATATAGTAGAAATCAACGAGGTTAATGCTGTAGAGTGGGATGGGACATACTCAATCATGAGAAAAGGACAGAAATCTCTGAAGCAACAGAATCTCACTTGAAATCTGAATAGCAGAATGACAAGAAAGAACTGTACAAGGTTAATAGCAAGTTTATTTCAAAATAAAGAACAAGTGATTAACACTGTTGTTTGGATGAAACTACAAAAATGTCAATGAGGCTGAAGAAGTAGAGAGGATTGAGGTGTGACCAAGATATAGACAGAGAACAAAGCATACAGAAGCTAAAAGTCTCTCTTGGGATTTACTTTCACTAATGTTGCAATGGAGGATGTGACTCAAGGTCATTAATCTTAGTTATGCGCTACTTGGTGCTTGTACATTGGAGAACAGAGTTAAGGTACAAAAGAATGTTTTGCTGTAGTTTCAGACAAGAAGATTTGCATGGACCAGAAAGAGAAAGAAAACTGCAAGTTATTCTTTCACTTAGCATTTTTAAAATGTTAAATATAAATGTAATGGTCTTTTCCCCTATCTAATCTGATGTAAGAATCCCCTCTGTGTGTTGTGATTACCATTAATGAATTAAGAAACTGCTTTGGACCTATAGCAGGGAAGAACTTAGGTAGGCAGGGAAAACTAAGCTGAATTCTGGGAGAAAGAAAGGTGGAGTCAGAGGGAAACCATGGACCCAGCAGAGATAGACGCTGGAGTTTTGCCATGTAAGCCACAACCACATGGCAATACACAGATTAATAGAAATGGGTTAAATTAATATGTAAGAGTTAGCCAATAAGAAGATAGAGTTAATGGGCCAAGCAGTGGTTTAATTAATAAAGTTTCTGTGTGCTTATTTCAAGGCTGAGCAGCCAGGAACCAACAAGTGGCTTCCTTCAACACCCATTCATGTATCCACCTTATTTTTCCAACCATGGAAACAAGTGTATGTTTAATCCCAACACTAGGTTCAAACAACAAGGCTAGAGCTAAAAGGTATGGTGAATATTTTGTTGTTGTTATTGCTTTGGGGAAGGAGAGATTTTTTTTAAAGTTATATTTTTTGTTTGTTGCAGTTATATTTGTTTCATTTTATTTGGTTTTGGTTTTTAGAAAGACATCAGAAACATAAAAACAAAGATGTATAATTTAGAACATTGTATAGAAGCTTTGATATACCAAAATGAAGAGGAGCCAGGTACGGTGGTGCATTCATTTGATCCCTCACTCACTCCAGAGGCATCAACAGACTCAGAAACTTTGAGGCTAGCCTGGTGAACATACCTAGCAAATTCCACGCCAGCCAAGCTTATAGAGTGAGACTGTCTCAATCAATCAAAACAAGATGAAGAAGGTGTTGGAAGGCAGAATGACAAAAGGAAAGGTGTCCAAAGACAGGTATGGGAGAAGCCATAGAAATGTCAAGATTAGCGGGGACGTCGCTGCGGGCGGCTGTGCTGCTGGCGTCCAATATGTCGACCAAGAATTTCCGAGTCAGTGACGGGGACTGGATCTGCCTGGACAAGAAAAAAGCAACCTAAAAGTTGGATGGTGTCGTTCAGTTTAGTGTTACACTTCCATTGACATATTCATTTTTTTAAATCGGGAAACATTAAATGCTATTTGGAGCATCTAACATGCATTAACTGGTGCGGAAATGTGAACTTCGCTAGGAGAACAAGCTGTAACAGATATGGTCGAGAGAAAACAACTGAGGCCAAGATGATGAAAGCTGGGGGCACAGAAATAGGAAAGACACTGGCAGAGAAGAGCCGGGGCTTGTTTAGTGCAAATGACTGGCAATGCAAAACTTGCAGTAATGTGAATTGGGCCAGAAGATCGGAGTGTAACATGTGTAATACTCCAAAGTATGCTAAGCTAGAAGAAAGAACAGGATATGGAGGTGGTTTTAATGAAAGAGAAAATGTTGAATATATAGAAAGAGAAGAATCTGATGGGGAGTATGATGAGTTTGGACGTAAAAAGAAAAAAAATACAGGGGGAAGGCAGTTGGTCCTGCATCTATATTAAAGGAAGTTGAAGATAAAGAATCAGAGGGAGAAGAAGAGTATGAGGATGAAGATCTGTCTAAGTATAAGCTGGATGAGGATGAAGATGAAGATGATGCTGATCTCTCAAAATATAATCTTGATGCCAGTGAAGAAGAAGACAGTAACAAAAAGAAAGCCAATAGGCAGAGTCGCTCAAAGTCTCGGTCTTCTCACTCGAGATCTTCATCACGCTCATCCTCCCCCTCAAGTTCAAGGTCCAGGTCCAGGTCCCGTTCAAGAAGCTCTTCCAGCTCGCAGTCAAGGTCTCACTTCGGTTCCAGAGAACATTCCAGATCCCGTGGTTCGAAATCAAGATCCAGCTCCAGGTCCCACAGGGGCTCTTCCTCCCCAAGAAAAAGATCTTACTCGAGTTCTTCATCATCTCCTGAGAGAGACAGGAAGAGGAGTTGCTCTAGACCTTCTTCACCCGCCGTTCGCAAAAAAAGACGAACGAGATCACAGTCACCCGAAAAGCACCACAGGTCGTCTTCTGGATCAACCCATTCTGGTTCCCGTTCAAGTTCAAAAAAGAAATAATGTATTAAAATTTACATCTTTAAAAACATTGACTACAGTGCATGAAGCATATTTTTTAGGAAGTTGATGTCTCATTTGGTCAGAAATGCTACTACATTTGCTAGTAGAGGTGCATGCCTTTATTGCTTTTCAAAACAGTACAACTGTGTTTATTTGTGAAATTGAAGTAAATTGCATTTTAAGCCATACTGTTCCCCAGTCAAATGCTCTCTATTCATTATTACAACCATTCGCTTCGTTTAAAGACAGCTGTAACTGAGTCCTTGGTTTCTTTGTCCTTTTCATTTCTAAATGTCCTGTTGACTGAGACAGGGTTGCCTGGGCTTGCCTGGACTCCAGACACGTGGGCAAGGCTAATAAACTTGTTGGAATAACCAATTCATGTTCGTATGGGAAGAGTGGTCAACCTGGTTATGTTGTTTACTTGTGCCAGTAATTTCTTACCAGAAATTAACTACATCACAAAGCTGACAACTGGGAACTTTGAGTTCTCTCTACTGAGGGTGCCTTAGAATCCTTATCTCATCAGCTCTACACCACTTCTAACGCAAGAGGATAGATGCTAGCACTTGCAGAGGAGTAGGTTAGCCATCCTGATTCAAAATGTCTCTGAAATAAAAGTTTAAGAAATAGGAATGTTTTTAAAATCTAGTTAACAAACATTGTGCTTGATTGATAAAGGTTTAAAAAAGGCCAAATCATAGTTAATGAGCAAATTGAAGAAAGCTTTTGAAGCCTATTTCTCAGTGACAGGCTAACAGAGACGCGAATTTAAGTGATTTGCCTTGAAATGTCTGATTTTTTTCCAACACTGTAGATATCTAACAGAATCCTTATTTTTCTGCATGATTTAAGGAAAGTTTTTTTTTTTCTCACCTGAAAAAACATATGGCTTAAAATGCTTTCAGAGTTTTATTTCTAAAATTAAAATCTGGTCACTTGAGATCCATTTTGTTCTCTGGTTTAAAAATTGAAAGTTTTCTCCTAATTGTCTCTCCCGCAGCAAAACAAGGTAAGTATACAAGGGACCAGCAGTTGTGCTGGAGCTCCTTGTTACAGGAATTGTGGTTCCTGTTTCTCCCTTAGTATTGTCTGCTGCAGTTTAAATAAGTAAAGCATTCTAAGATGTTTAGAGACAGATCAAACAAAATGTTTTTATTTTAATGTGAGTGTTTTTCACCTCAATTGATCTAAAGATAAAAACAGAATATCGTATGTAGAAATATTTTCGTAATATTTTTACAAGCTTTCCTGTGTTTTTTGTCTTATTTTCCTTGCTGCATTTACTGTAGGTTGCACACGAGCTCTTACTCTCTTGTAATTGTGCCTCAGACTTCTCAAAAGTCAACTTTCTCAGTTGCCCAGATCTTCTAGATCCGACATGTTAGCCTTCGTTTGTTTTTGTGCTTTCTGTATTTAACACTTGGGCTGTACTAGGCAAATACAAGATTATAAATTTAGCTAATAGGAGTTTACAAACAGTTCAGATTATTATGATTTGATTTGGTTTAATTGAGCTGTGCTAGTTCATTTCATAAGGAAATGACACTGAAGACAAATGTAAATAAAATCTGTGAGTCAAGCATCAAGTGTTGGTTATTAGAAATAAACTAGAAAATTTAAAAAAAAAGAAAAAAAAAGAAATGTCAAGATTAAAAGTAAATGGAAAGGAAGATGTTCTACATTATCATTGAAAAGTTTAGGCTCTTTTTAAATTTCTCTGCAATTTCATATCCTGAAAGTAAACTACAGTTGAAGGGGAAATCTCAAAACAAATAAATGCATGTGTATGCTTTTACATGAGCACCTAATTAATGCACATAGTCACATGCATGTTAACAAGCATTAACATTAATTTACATTTAGTTAGCATGAATATGTTAATTCACACTTAATCTTATCCTTCATAAATTAAAACAAAAAAATTAAAGGACAAATACAAATTGACCAAAAACAAAACCTGGAGAAAAATCAGTTGTCCTTGTGGAGAACATCATATGTCTGTTTGTTGCAGTGCTCCATTAATTAAAAGTACTTTTGTGATTTTATACACAAAGTGGTTTTGCAATTGCACTTTTGGGGAATTAAGTGGCCTGTGACTTAAAACATCTCAACAATATATCTGGTATCCAACAAGGAAGAAAGGACTTGGACAGAAAAAAATGTCAAGCAAATACATAGTAACAGAGATAACCACATCTTTCAGAGGACCCAGAGTCCTAATTACAGCTTTGCACTTTCTAAAAAACAACAACAAAAACCAGGACAACCACAAGAACACTGTTTATTGTGCTTTTCAATAGAAAGGGCTCTGTTATATTGCACAAATCTTGTTACTTTTAGCTTAAGATCAGCATTCCATCACTTACAATTAAGTGATAGACCTCAACTGGCAAACTTTGTCTTACATGTACGCTCTACATCACTATGTTCATGGATATAAGAAAAGCTTTGTGAATCTTTGACTTACAGAAATACTTTCAATCTTATTGTAAACTTTTAATACCCTGTATTTTCTCTTTGCAACAATGTCATGAGTTAACTGCAATTGTGTATGTCTCTGTATTTTAATTTCATCAATTCATCTCCTCTCATACAAAGCCAATGAAGTACTATTTTGATTTTTTTCATAGTTACAAATGAGCATAATAACATGTTGCAAAGAAAACTCTATTAAATAAGTCAACACAAATTAACTGTCATCTATTGGTATGTAAGAAAAATCACTTAATCATTCTCATACTATTGTTCTTCAATTCAAAGGTTTATTAAATATTGAAAATAAATTAATGGGTCTCATACAAGTTTAGAAACATTAATTAAATTATCCAAGACTAGTTATGTAAAGTTTATTTCTGGTTTTAGCTCAACACATCTGTCACTCCTATCTAATAGTTTTTTAATTGGTGGAAACATATAAACAACTGTTGTAGGCAGTACATTTTGACCATTCTGTTAAAGCTAAAGGGCATGTTTAAAGCAGAATTTATAATGGTGAATTCAAATGAATCTGCTTCTTAAGGGCATAAAATATTACATTCCTCTGCAATCTGCATGAAGGCAGAAATAGTCTTTTACTCTTGTAAATGATAGACCATTTGGAGAAATAGGTAACATATGCTATGTTCTAAAATATTGCTAAATTAAAGGATATGGGCTTATGCTTTGAATTTTTTTTTTTTTTAATCTAAAGGAGTCTACATAGATCCTTCACCCTGATGTTATAGCTTCTTTGGTACAGGAAGGTACTCTGTAGGCTACAGAAAGAGAAATGTAAACACCATGGCAGCCACAAACAGCCATTTTGATCTACAATGGTGTCTTGCCTGCAAGATATGCTAGGGAAATGGTGGCATGTGGGAACAGCAGCCCTGAGTTATGATATCCCTGCCCCCATTTGAGGTGCTTATCTGCAAAGAAAACATAATAAATACCCTCTGCTCCTGGAGTAGGGAAAGGAATTTTGAGTGCATGGTGACCTTTCTTTGATCCCTGCCGGGGTCAGGTTACAGTCCCTTCACAGCCCCCTCCTCATTTGGCGCCCATGGTATAAAAGCCAGCCCCAGAAGAACAATAAAGAAGCTGTTCCTCCTCAACTTCGTTCTCTGTGCATTCATTCAACCTGGATACCCTTCGCTGAGATTCTTGGACTTCAGGGCTGTGCCGGCGCAGCAGTGGCACAAAACTTGTGAGAGTAACCAACCAGTATCTGACTTGACTTAAGGCCCACTCCATGAGATGGAACCTATATTCAACACTGTTTAGGTAAGCAAGAACGTGAAACTAGATAGCTCGGGGACCTGGAGCAAAATCAAACACTATTGGTTTTTTTTAAAGTGAAAATAAAAGAACTCCTTAATGACATTTTGTTATATTCATAGATGGCTGTTTTGCTCAGTCATCATCAGAGAAGTTTCCTCCTGTAGCTGATGGAAACAAATACAGAAATCCACCACCAGCCATTAGGTAGAACATGAGAGATTTTAGAATGCAAATCCCTAAAGTGGGAAGTCCCCATCAAATTACCCCCATAAGGGCTTAGGGAACCCTAAGGAAGAGGAGGCAGAAAGAGCATAGGAGCCAGAGTGGATGGAAAACACCAAGAAAACCTCTAAGTCAACTGAGAAAAACTCATACAAACTCACAGAGACTGGCTCAGCATGCACAGGGCCTGCATTAGTCTGCATCAGGTCCTCGCTCATTTATTATACCTCCTATATTTGTGTTTTTATGGGATTCCTGAGTATATGAACAAGTGGGTCTGTGTTACTTGTGCCTTCTTTTGGGTTCTTTTCCTTCTATTTGCTTGTTTTGTCTGAACACAATGTGTTAGTTTCTGTTTTATCTTATATTTTGCTATATTTTATTATTATCCTTTAGAAGTCTCTTCTGTTCTAATTAGAAACAGAAAGAGAGTGGATTGGGAAAGAAGGGGAAAAGGAAAGAACTGAGGGGAGTAGAGAGAGGGAAAACTGTAATCAGGACATATGTGAGAAAAAAAATCTACTTTCAATAAAGGAAAAAATAAGTACACATGTGAATATAAACCAATCAATAACATACATTATATGCAACATATAACTATAATGCCACCATTCCACAAAGGATATGAAATGTCATTTTATGATGAGGATCTAAGCACAGAAATTCATACATAAATTAGAATTGGGTCAAAGTTCTAAAGATGGTTAAAAATCTAAGAGAAATATTTTATATAATGGAACTAGCAAAAGCAAAATCATGAAAAGACAGGATTCTGGTGCATATTTATAAAATTGACAAATAATAGATACCCAGTTAATATAATGTTATGCATTTAGAAGAAAGGAGATTAGAAAATTATTCCCCCTAGAAGTTGACAGATCTTGTGTGTAAAGTTAAGAAATGTAGGCATTGGTCAGTGTACAATTTAATAAAATTTTAGCAAGAGGTACATAAAGATTTATAAGGTTATGATAAAAGTAATTATTTCTTCTTTTTTTTTTCTAGACAGGGTTTCACTGTAGCTTTGGAGCCTTTCCTGGCACTTGCTCTGTAGACCAGGCTGGCCTCAAACTCATAGAGATCTGCCTGCCCCTACCTCCCAAGTGCTGGGTTTAAAGGCCTGAACCACCACCGCCCGGCAAAAGTAATTATTTCAAAACAACTAGTTGTGCTAGATAATAGCATAAATCAATATCATATTCTAAAATAAGGGATAATATAAAAAGTCTTAGCTCTAGCTGAGAAAAATGCAAGGTACATAAAGTATATTGTATACAGGGAAAATAAAACACACAACACATTGACTCAACTAGAAGAGAAACCTGCCTAGGTACAATTTCAAGTCATTTAGTCATTGAAGTGGATGACAAATCAGATAGCACTAAACAAGAAGCACCCTCTAAAAATAATGAGAGAAACACATAGGAGACTGTTTGAGACATTCAACACTTGTCAGAGAGGTGAAAACAGATCATGTTTAACTTTTACATCTAAAGACATGAGGAAAATAGTTATATACATTGAAAGAAATAGAGTCTTACTCAAGGTATGAAATGCATATGTATAAAAATCATCAGCAATGATAAGAATGCTCTAATGCAGATGGATGTGAGTACTAGCTAAATGTATGTGTGCATGTGTGTGTACATGTGCATATAAAGGGCCTTGTGAATTACAAGGACCAAAATAAGTTCACCACAAGAAGTTTGGTAAAAATATACCTCATGAGACCAGGTGCAGTAGCACATGCATTTTAATCCCAGCACTGTGAGGCAAAAGCAAGTAGATCTTTGTGAGTTCAAAGTCAAGCTCCCAGACTCAGCATATTCCAGGCCAGCTGGAGTTACATATTGAAACCCTCTCTCCAAGAGAAAAAGCACATTTTCAGTCTCCTTGCTCCATATTTAGCAAACTTCATTTCAAGATAAATTTAACTGTGATTTTAAAGCACCAGAATTACCATACTAGTCACTTTCAAATGTACAGTCCAGTAATATTGAATAAAGTCACATAATTACACAGCAAACAAGCAGAACTCTGTTCTGCATAACTGCATATCTTGTCCACCTTCATTCTCTAGTAAATACCATATTATTTTCTGTTTGTATGCCTTTGGTACCTCATAACTGAAATCAGTAAAACTATTATATATATATATATATATATATGTGTGTGTGTGTGTGTGTGTGTGTGTGTGTGTGTGTGTGTGACTGATTTGCTTCACTTATTCTAATGTCTTCATGATACATTCATTTTAAAGCATAGATCAAAATTTCCTTCCTTTTTTAAGGCTAAATAATGTCCAACTATATAGATAAATCATAATACATTTATCTACCAATGAATGGATACTAGGTTGCTTCATGGAAATGTCTCTGGATACTATGGGCCTGTAGGCCGAAGATTGATGCCCCAATGGTACAGAGGAACTTTGGGTGAATGTCCAGGCAGCGAGATGTCTCTGTGATTTCTAGAGTTTTGTAAGTTGCTTTCTTCTCATTTACTTAGGTCTTTGATGGAGTTGAAGAATAGATAGTAATAGTTTTCCTTAGTTATGATAAAGATTATTGTAATTTTTACTTGATAACTGTTTTATTATATGTAATTTTGCTATGTTAAGTTAAAGCATTCCTTTTTTTGTTTAAACAGAAAAAGGGGAAATGATGGAGGAAGGTCATTGGTTAATTATAATAAAGAAACTGCTTGGCCCTCATAGGTTAAAACATAGGTGGGAGGAGTGAACAGAACAGAATGCTGGGAGGAAGAGGAAGTGAGCTTGGAGGCCATGCTCCCTTCTCCCAGCCAGACGCCATGAAACAAGCTGCCAGGTCAGTCATGCTGAATCTTTCCCGGTAAGACTGATGCTACACAGATTATTAGAGATGGGTTGATTGGGATATGAGAATTAGCCTGTAATGGCTAGAGTTAATGGGCCAAGCAGTGTTTAAAAGAATACAATTTGTGTGTTGTTATTTCGGGTAGAGCTAGCCAGTGGCGTGAGCTGGGTGGCGGAATGCAACCCGTAGCTCCCCACAAGACTAATCTACATGGAAAGTAGAAAAAGAAAAGATCTCCTGCATAAATTGGGAACATGGGGTCATGGGATGGGGCAGAATGGTAGGAGAGAGGAAAGACAGGGAGTGGAGAAAAATATATAGCTCAATTAAAACAATAAAATTATGATAGGATTTGGAGCAAGAGGAGCACTCCTCCATTGCTGGTGGGAGTGCAAACTTGTACAGCCACTTTGGAAATCAATATGACAGTTTCTCAGAAAATGAATCAATCTACCTCAAGACACAGCTATACCACTTTTGACGATATACCCAAAAGGATGCTCAATCATACCACAAGAACACTTGCTCAGCTATGTGTATAGCAGCTTTATTTGTAATAGGCAGAACCTAGAAACAACCTAGATGCCACTCAACCAAAGAATAGATAAATAAAATGTGGAATATACTATTCAGCTGTTAAAAACAATGGCATCAAGAAATTTGAAGGCTAATGGATGGTACTAGAAAAAAAAATCACCCTGAGATAACCCAGACCCATAAAGAGAAACATGGTATATACTCACTCATAAGTGGATATTAGCTGTAAAATATGACCATGCTACAATACCCAGAGAGGCTAGGCAACAAGAAGGACCCCAGGTATATGCATCGATCTTCCTGGATAAAGGAAATATAAGAGATCTTCTAGGTGGGGTAGGGCTGGGCAGGGATAGAAACTTAAGGGATCAGAATGGGAGGTGGAAAAAGAGGAAAGAGTACTGAAATAAATGACTGGAAAGGTAGGGTACATTTTGGGGTCAGGTAGAAACCTGATGCAAGGGAAACTCCATGAATCTAGAATCTACCTAACTAAGACAGCTAGCAAGACTGGTTATACCTATCCTGAACTGGATATCTCTGTGATCAGATTGGTGATTACCCCAATTGTCATCAGAGAGCCTTCATCCAGTAACTGATGAAAGCAGATGCAGTGACCCCACAATCAAACAACAGGCCAGGCTCAAGAAATTCTCCTGAAGAGGAGCCAGAAGTGTCAATGACATCATAATAGAAACAACCAGCATGGCCCATAAGAACTCAGAGAGTCTGAACCAAAAACCAGAGAGCCTTCATGGGACTGACCTAGGCCCTTTAAATATATATAGTAGTGTGTGTGTGTGTGTGTGTGTGTGTGTGTGTGTGTGTGTGTGTGTGTTCTGTGTGTGTTCTGTGTGTGTACTGTGCATCTACTAATAATGGGAATAAGGGTTCTCCATAGTGCTTTGCCTGGCTCTTGAGAATCTATTCCTCATACTGGATTGCCTTGCCCAGTCTTAATACAAAAGGAGGTGCTTAGTCTTAAGCAATTAGATAAGTCATGCTTTGATACCTATGGGATATCCTGTTCTGAACAGAAATAGAGGAGGAGTGGATTGAGGGAAGGAGGAGGGAAAAAAATGAAAGAAGAGAAGGTAGAGAGAGGAAACTGCAATCATGTTGTAAAATAAATAAACTATTTTTTAAAAACTATAAGAAAATAAAAAAAAACAAATATGCTAGGAGATCATCAAAATGATTCAAAAGTTAAAAGCACTTGATGACTATAGTTTGATCCCTGGGACTTACATGGTAGAAGGAAACAAACAAAAAAAAAAACCTTCCACATTCTGTTATCTGATTTGTAAACAATTCTATGGCATGCTTATACATATATACATATATACATATATACATATATATATACATATGTATATATACATATACATATAATTATATATATATATAATTATAATGGTGTTTGCACTTATGCATCTTATTTAATGTAATGAAGATTAGATTAGATAAGTATAATACCTTATCTACACTAGAATAGTATATGTTTTTGACTTCAGTAATAGAAATATTTTTAAAAGTCAATTGAAAAAAGTATATGATTAAATCAAGATAGGCACAAAAGTCAACAGTAGTTAATAGGCAGAAAGTTTAATACAATTACCATCAATCTAAGTTCATAGATAATACCTCCCTGAAGACAGTTTAAAATTTCAAATTATTTATAAAAGACTACTTATTATGAATTATTTGGATTTTATTCAAATGAACATTTTCCCAGACAATAGATCTTAAATTACACTAGTTAGTTTGAAAATTATCTGGCATATAGAGTGAAATATGTGTTTCATTTTGGAAAAAAATAAAATGTTCCTTTGGGTCAAATTTCCTAGGAGTTGGGTAAAGAAAATGGCCAGACTGCTGGTAACCACGCTGTGAAGAGAATTTAGCCCTCTGTGCTGTCAAAATCTCCTCTATAAATCAGTAATTTATCCATCGGTTAAAAAGCAAGAAGTTATCCTGACATGTGCAAAGGAAATATCTCATCATTAACCTTCATCAATTACCTCTCTGGTATTAGCTCTCTAAAGTAACCCACAATGGTGTATTAGAATGAAGGTCTAGCATTCATTTTTGTTGAAGAGGTATTTTGGTACTAAACACAGTGTGCTAACTACTGCTATTTCTCTTTAGTTAATATGTGGCACCCTGCAGTTTCAATGAGAAACCAAGAAACATTATCATTCACAGCAGAAACCTAAAAATCTAAAAGCTCAGAAATGTGCTCAAATTTCACATTAATTCAATGCTAATGCTAGTAAAGGATTTGACTAATGATTGTGTTTTCTTTTTTTTCATTTTTTTATTGAGAAAAGGAGAAGAAAAAAAAAACAAGTTTCCACCTCCTCCCAGCCTCCCATTTCCCTCCCCCTCCTCCCACACTTCTCCCCCTCCTCCTACCCTTCTGCCCTCCCCCCACTCCTCTTCCCCTCCCTCTCCAGTCCAAAGAGCAGTCAGGGTTCCCTGCCCTGTGGTAAGTCCTAGGTCCTCCCCTCTCTGTCCATTTCTAGGAAGGTGAACATCCAAAATGGCTAGGCTCCCACAAAGCCAGCACATTACGTAGGTTCAAAACCCCGTGCCATTGTCCTTGGCTTCTCATCAGCCCTCATTGTTCGCCATGCTCAGAGAGTCCAGTTTTATCCCATGCTTTTTCATTCACAGTCCAGCTGGCCTTGGTGAGCTCCCAATTGATCAGCTCCACTGTCTCAGTTGGTGGGTGCACCCCTCGTGGTCCCGACTTCTTTGCTCATGTTCTCCCTCCTTCTGCTCCTCATTGGGACCTTGGGAGCTCAGTCCAGTGCTCCAGTGTGGGTCTCTGTCTCTATCTCCATCCATCACCAGATGAAGGTTCTATGATGATATGCAAGATATTCGTCAGTATTGCTATAGGATAGGGTCATTTCAGGTTCCCTATCCTCAGCTGCCCAAGGAACTAACTGGGGACCTTGGCTTGGGCTCCTGGGAGCCACTCTAGGTTCAAATCTCTTGCCAACTCTCAGGTGGCTCCCTTAACTAAGAACTGTGCTTCCGTGCTCCCCTATCCAACCTTCCTTTATCCCAATCCTCCTTTTTCCCCAAGTTCCCCCCATTCTCCCATTCTCCCTTTTCTCTCTCCATCTCCCCTTACCCCCATCCCACCCCACCCCCAAGATCTCAATTTTCTCCCCGGCCATTTTGTCTACTTCCCATAGCCAAGAAGACAACTATATGTTTTTCCTTTGGTTCACCTTCTTACTTTGCTTCTTTGGGATCACCAATTGTAGACTCCGTGACCCTTGTTTATTGCTAGAAACCAATTATGAGTGAGTACATCCCATATTCATCTTTTTGGGTCTGGGTTACCTCACTCAGGATAGTGTTTTCTATTTCCATCCGATCTCCAAAATATATAGGGAACTCAGGAAACTAGACTTTAAAATGCTAAATAACCCAATTAAAAAATGGGGCACTGAACTGAACAGAGAATTCTCAGCAGAGGAAGTTCAAATGGCCAAAAGACACTTAAGGTCATGCTCAACCTCCTTAGCGATCAGGGAAATGTAAATCAAAACAACTTTGAGATATCATCTTACACCTGTCAGAATGGCTAAAATAAAAAATTCCAATGATAGCCTTTGCTGGAGAGGCTGTGGAGGAAGGGGTACCCTCATCCATTGCTGGTGGGAATGCAATCTTGTGCAACCACTTTGGAAATCGGTGTTTCAGTTTCTCAGGAAATTCGGGATCAACCTACCCCTGGACTCAGCAATACCACTCCTGGGAATATACCCAAGAGATGCCCGATCATATGACAAGAACATTTGTTCAACTATATTCATAGCAGTATTATTTGTAATAGCCTGAACCTGGAAACAACCTAGATGCCCTTCAATGGAAGAATGGATGAAGAAAGTGTGGAATATCTACACATTAGAGTACTACGCTGCGGTAAAAAAAACAATGACTTCTCAAATTTTGCATGCAAATCGATGGAAATGATTGTGTTTTCAAATAAAAAAAATCTGACATAATCCTATTCAGTACTGACAAAATATATTTCTATGAATAGGTCATCTATATACATCTATTTTCAGAAAGAGCTGTGATATCTGAATAGAAAGACAGATACCAGGGTTGGTATCTACAGAAAGACTTTTCAATCATACATGGAGAATATAACTTATAGTACTTTGAATTAAAAATGGTCACCACAGTCTTGAGCATTTGAATAATTATTCCTAGTTGGTGCTGCTGTTTTGGAGAGGCTTAGGTAGTGTTGCCTCACTAAAAGAAGCATGTTAGTGAAGGCAGACTGTATGAATATGAAGACTCATGCTATATGCACCTTTCTCTCTCTGTTTCCTGCTTGTAATTCAAGATATGAGGTTCTCCACTTAATGCTCCAGCCTGCTGCCTCTGCTCCATCATCATCATCTGGGTCTGTAAACTTAAACTCTTTCAAATGTTAGTTGCCTAGGTCATGATGTTTTGTGATACCAGTAGGACCATAACTAATACTAAATCATACTGGATTTAACAAAATAATGAGATGTCTTCTGTTCCAAATTGTACTTGAAGTACTACCTAGATTAGTGAGATAAAAAGAGATAAAGTGATACAAAAACTAAAGGAAAAAATAAACTATTCTTATTTTCAGATGATATGATTCTATACACTAAAAAACTCTATCAAAATATTTCTATAACTGATAAATATTTTTGGTAAAGAGGTAAGATGCAAAATTAATACAAGAATTATTAGACTTTCTATATACCCTAAAATATACAAAACAGTTGGGGAAACAATCTCATACACAATAAAGCCAAAAAAATTAAATTTAAAAATTTGTAATAACTATAATCTAATTAAGTGTAAAATTTGTACAATGAAAAATTTAAGATGCTGAAAACAGAATATGAAAAAGATATCATAAAAAATGAAAGCACCTCTCATGTTCGTGGATTGGTTGGATTAATACTGAGACAATTACCATCCTACCAAAAGCAGACTACATATTCAACACAATTCACATTGAAGTTTCATCCCAAGTTTTCATGGAAATTGAAAAAAAATCATGTTAAATTTCACTTGGAAACAAAAAAAAAGTCCAAAGGAAGTGACATTAAAATAGATACATTGAAGAATGAATTATAACTAATGGCTCAAATATAAACCCACATTCTCATAGCTACTTGTTTTTTAACAAAGAGGTCAAAAATACACAATGGAAATATGAATGTTATCTTCAACAAATGCCATTGTTCAAATTGAAATATAGAAGAATGAAAATAGATCCTGATCTCTCACTTTGCACAAAATTAAACTCTGAATAAGTCAAGGATCTAAACGTAAGACCTGATACCCTGAACCTATTAGAGTAGAAAAGATAGAATATATTTCAATTTAAGTCCCATGAAAGGACTTTTTGAGCAGAATTAAGAAAGTACAAGCATTAAGACCAATGAGTGGTAGATAAGATCATATGAAACTTAAAATATTCTGTACAGAAAATGACACCAACATTCAAGTGTAAGACAGCCACAATGGTTAAAAAAAAAATGTTTGCCAGATATACACCTGCCAGATGGTTAATGTCTAGAATATACAAAGAATGTAAAAGTTAAACAGAAAATAAATAATCTAAATGAAAAACAGGACAAGAAACTAAACAGAAAGTTCTAAGAAGAAGAAATACAAACAATTGACAAATGTCTCAAATGTTTGACATTGTTGTTCATCAGAGAACTGAGAAGTAAATCTAAAATTTCATCTTACCTCAATCAGAATGACTAACACCAAAAAGAGAAAGAAAGGAAGGAAGGAAGGAAGGAAGGAAGGAAAAAAGGAAGGAAGGAAGGAAGGAAGGAAAAAAGGAAGGAAGGAAGGAAGGAAGGAAGGAAGGAAGATGCATAGGTAATGAAATGACAAATTCTGGCATTGATGTTGGGTGTCGGTACTTATTCCTTATTAGTGAGACTGCAAACTGGTACAACCACTATAGCAATAAGCAAAAAGTTTCCTCAAAAATTTGGATATAGATCTGCCACATGATTGATACAGCTAAACCACTGTAAGACTCTATATCCCACTATGGAGATATTTTCTCATCTATGTTTCTTGCTGCTGTATTCATAGTAGCCAGGAATCTTGAATAGTCTAGACATTTATCAGCTAATGATTGGATAATAAAGAAATTGTGCATATACACAATGGAATATTAGTTGTTAATAAAAATAAAATTATAAAATTCACAGGTAGATGGATGGAGATGGATACAATCATTTTGAGTGAGATAACCCAGATCAAGAAAAACAAAAGACATATGTCTTCTCTTATATGAGATTGCTAGCTTTGAATCTTCAAATGTGTGAATATTGAAATTTAGAGAATCCATAAAAAACATGAAACTAGTAAGAGACTAATGGTGATGGGGTAGGGGAGGGTTTCAAAGGAAGGGATATAGAAATCATATGTTACAAGAGGGAAAGGGCAAATAATGAAACAGAAAAGGTTAAATTGGATAGGAAATGGGAGGTCAGAGTAGAGAGAATTATAGAGTAGAAAGGATTATAGAGAGGGTACAGCAGGATAGAGTGAAGGATAATTAACACTAAAGACTTTTTTAAAAAGTCATATGGAAACCTACTATTACAGTAGCTTTCTAAAATCCATAAATACGTAAAAGGAATGTAAATGAAGTTACTCTCTAATAGTGGATAATGCCTCTTTACAAATATCATAAACTATACAATAAAAAGCCTGGTGTGCCAGAAGTGATCTTCCTTCTTTTTTCATGATGTTCAGCAGAGGGTTCCTATAGACAGGCCCTTCCCCAAACATCATAGGCTATTGCTATTGCTCGTTTTTATCCTTCAGAACTTAATGGTATGACCCTATTTCTGAAGACACCACTTACTTGAGTCATAGGAAATGGAGAAATCAAGCTGGAACTGACCTGAAACTTCCATTCATATTTTCTTGGTTTCATGGTGCAAAAAAATGCTGGGAGAAAAAAAAAACACTAGGAGGGAAAATTACTGGAAGAGAAATACAACTAGTAATATTACGAAGATGTGAATGTTGTCAGCTCTAATAATGACTGGCTTGACAAGATGTGCCTACTAATGCACTAAGGGTATAAATGCTATGGAAGTTACCAACCACTTTCTGATAGGATTGTAGGTCAGTTCCATGAAATGAAAGTCATGTCTGATACCATTAATTGGGCCAAAAACACATGTCTGCCTAGATGGTAGCACTAAGGGAAATCCCAACAATATTAATCTGCTAAAATGGCATAGTAATAAACTGTTCTCTAAAGTAATAAACTGAATAAACTGCATAGTAATAAACTGTTACCTTTATACAAATAGTCTAGTATACATCTCAATTCTCATCAGAGAAGCTTCTTGGTTTTTAGTAGATGGAAATTAATACAGAGTCAAGACTGGTCAATGTGGAGGGAATACAAGACTGTGGAGTGCTTGCCTCTACATGGGACATCGATATAGCCCCTCCCCCTTGTTTCCAATCATAATGGAAGAGGAAACAGAAAGATTGTAAGAGTCAGAGGCAGAGCCGGGCGATGGTGGTGCACGCCTTTAATCCCAGCACTCGAGAGGCAGAGGTAGGCGGATCTCTGTGAGTTTGAGACCAGCCTGGTCTAGAGAGCTAGTTCCAGGACAGGCTCCAAAGCCACAGAGAAACCCTGTCTCGAAAAAACAAAAAACAAAAAACAAACAAACAAAAAAAAGAGTCAGAGGCAGTAAGTAAACAATGACAGAATATTTGTCAGACCTTGCAGCGCTTTAGCGCACATGAACTCACAGCAGCTGTTACTGCATGCACAAGACCTGTACAAGATAAAGCTAAGCAAAGTCCCATTATAAATGACAGAGGGACTCACAAACTTCCACACCTAAATGATTAGCTGCTGGCAGTTACTGGTTACTGGGGGAGGAAGAGTCAGTTTTCTTCAGGGATGTAGTTCCGGAGAGGCTACACACACTCCAGTAAATAGTCTTATATATTCATATATAGGCATGTGGCCTGAAAGCACATAGAGTTGGGAGAGAGAAGCAGTGGTTAAGAGAGTGGACTAGTTGCAGAGGTAGATTTAATTAGAATAAATTATGTTCATACATGAAATTCTCAAATAATGAAAATATATTACAAATAAAAATATAATCATCTTCATATGGTAGCTAATTTGCCTAGAATGAGTGAAATCTCAAAGTGCTATGAATGTAAATTATCTCTCTTCATGAAAGATGTATTAATCGTTTAGGTGTACAACTTGTCTTACCTTTACCATGTTACAGTTTTATACAGGCAGATTATATGGTAGAAACTGCATTTTCATATTTGGAATCACTTTAAAGGCACTTAGCAAAGAGTTATTCATTGGTCTGTATTAATCATTAGTTTAACATTATACCACATGGATAAAATTGTTCTCAATGTGTCACCAAGATTAAAGTCTTTCAGCAGACAGCCAAACATTATTGGTACTCATGAAATTAAAATTAGATTTGAGTAACCAAAAAAACTTCCCCAAATATGTATAAACAGCAAAAGCTATAAGAAAACAGATCTTTTTATTCAACACAGGCTCTGCCTCTCCAGACGGCTTTCCTATGCTCTGCTCTTCACCATAATAAAGGGAAGGTATAGTTACCCTCTCTGACAAGTTCTACCAAGGGTTCATGAGATCCAGTGAAAGCTGACATAAACAAACCTTAAAGTCTAAAAGAGCTGCCCCTAGCAGGCATCACTAAAATTCAGACTATGGTTCTGGCTGTGAAAATGAGGAGACTGTTAAGTATTAAAGGAGTAAAGAGCTTCAAAAGCAGGATGATTCCAAATATGAAAGATAGCATGTGAAGATCCGTGTAAGACATGGTAGACAAAATAAGGAGCAAACAGACTTGAGAAGTTAATTGTGACCCTATGATTCAAGGCCACCTAACACCTATGTGTGAGTATAGACGAAATAAAATGACATTTAAGACTCATTCAAGATTTCTATTTCTTGTGACATACACAAAGGTAGACATTACAAAGCTCAACACAAAGTATAATATATGTTAACAATTAAATTCTTTTTGGCTGTAAAAAACAATGAAATTGTGTCATTTGCAGGAAAACACATGCATCATCATCACTATATTAAGCAAATTGAGTCAGTCTAAGAAAGACAAATGCATGTTTTCTATTATATGTCTTGACTCTATTTTATATAGCTCCATAAAATCAAATGCATACAACTTGCATGTGCATGTTACATGAAAGAAGAAGATAAACTGTCTAGAGGAACAAAGAGAAATGGATAATGAATATAATATAAGAAGGCATGGCAGAATATTGTCAGTGTATATACTTGATTTTAACTGTCCTTATGTAACTAGATAATATGTATTATGAATACTTGGAATGATGTTTTTGTTCTTCTAACTGTGTTTCCTTAGGCAGAACTCGCTATAGTGTAACTGATTATGTAGACCAGGTTTGCTTTGCATTCACAGAGATCTTCCTGCCTCCGCCTCTGGAGTGCTACCACACCAGACTGAGTAACATTTTTTTAAATGAAATTTAAAAAAAAAAAAAGATCAGAGCGAAACCTATACAGGATATTAAACTACCAATAAAGCAACCTGGCTTATGAAAAACAATTCCCATACTTCCTTGTGTAAGCCCTGAAGTATTTCCTAAGTCAATAAATATGTTAGAAGTTGCTGATGGACTAATGAAATAGAGATTCCTTAAGTAACATTAGAAAAACTACACAGAATGAATTCCATGAGAGTTAACATGGGCATGCCAACATCATTATGTGGGCTGTGTGACACTGATAAAATCTCAAAATTTGTATATTCAAGGTAATAGGATAAGACAATGAATTCAGGCTTGTAGGAAGACAATTTTGGGTACTGCTACTGTGTGAGTTATTTTTATATTACTGTTGCAAGAAAACACAAAAATAACTTAAAAGAAGGAATTATGTATTTTGCCTCATGGTATCAAATGGAACAGTTCATAGTCACTAAGCCTGATCCACTTGGCTAGCACATCCAGGCAGTGAGAGTATGTTGTTGAGAAGATGCCTTCTACTTATAGCCAAACAGAATTCAAAACATGAAGGGAAAAATGTGTCTAGGAAAAGCAGCTCTACACATTCTCAAAAGAAGAAATTCAAATGGCTGAGAAATACTTAAAGAAATGTTCAATGCTTCTAGTCATCAGGAAAATGGAAATTAAAACTACTTTGAGATTTCATTTTATACCCATCAAAATGGCTAAGATCAATGAAAACGTGACAGTTCATGCTTCTGAGGATGTCAAATAAGAATGATACCCATCTATTGCTGGTGGGAGTACAAACTTAAAATGAACCATAGAAATTGGTATTATAGAGCCAGAGGAAGATGAGAATTGACCTACTTCAAAATCCAACTATATTATTCTTGAACATATACCCAACGGATACTTCCTTCAACCACTGAGACACTTGCTCAGCCATGTTTATTACTGCTTTATTAATCATAACCAAAACGTTCAAACAATCTAGATGTCCCTTCACAGAAGAATGATTTTTTAATTTGGTACATTTATACAATGGAGTATTGCTCAGCTGTTAAATGACATCATGAAATTTGTGGGCAAATATATGGAATGAGAAAAACATCCTAAGTGAGTTATTCCACACACAGTAGGACAAATATTGTATATATTTTCTTATATATGGATTTATCTGTAAAACCAATGATAACCAAGCTATATCCACAGAATCACAGAGATTAGGTATAGAGTAAAGGACTACAGTGGACAGATGAATCTCCCTAGGAAAGGGAACTAGAATAAATTGTTATGAATGGATGGAGGGGCTAGAAGAAGAATATCAAATTTGAAGGGGAATGAAGATGGAATTAAATAAGGGTCATTTGAGGGGTAGTGTTGAAGCTCTAAACAATAGAGACTTCCTAAAATACATTCATATATGAGGGTGATCTAAATTAAATCAACAAATAATAAGAAAGGCAGAGCCGCAACTAATCATCTCTTATCACCAAAAGAAGCCTCGAGTCCCAGGAGGATCAGGTTATATCTAATAGGGTTATAAACCCATGAGAACCCCTAAACAAGCCAGACTAATACAAAACTTTTAGATTGCTCTCCACAAATGGACATTCAGACCCCATGGCTAAAGGCAACACACACAAAGCTCATTGAAAATAGAGAAGTCAAGCTGGTGCCTACCTAGAGCCTTCATCCTACAGGATAGAGTCCTTGATATCATAAGGTACTATGCATGTTGCCAAAGAAGAAATGCCAATTTACAGGCTTACATCTTCCTTCTTCTTCCTATCTTCTAAGTTTTCATATCCTCTAAAACTAGTTTCACCATCTTGAGAACAAGTTTTCAAAATATGAGCTTTGGAGGCCATTGTATATTTAAATCTGAACAGCTACCAATTGTTATGGTATTGCAAGTATCTGGAAATGTTATCTTTCTTAACTCAACATAGTGGACTAAAGAAGGAGAAAACTTTGTGTTCTTCTAGAGCACATTAATCAACCACAGTGACATTTGAGATTTCTTGAGTAGAATATTAGCCAGACTATTGTTAATTCAATTAGAAAAGCAAGAAAGTTGTGGTGTAATTTTCAGTATGACACAGACCAATCCAAGGAGACATTGCTGGAAATCTGTCCTGACATTGGCACAGGCCACAAAATGTTATAGATTTTCACATTTCTACTGCACAACAATCTGTCACAGAGAATTTAAAAAGAGGTTTTGAGAGTAAAAACTTTATTCAATAACCTCAAATAATTATCTGAAGTTCTGGGATCATAACACATACACACTTACACACACACACACACACACACACAGGGGATATTTCTAGGTGGTTGTATATTCAGAAGGAATAATATTTTAACTTAGTTTCACTTTCATAATAGTGGGATGTTTTTAAGATATTGAAAAGGAATTGAAGCAATAGACACATTAGATGAGATGTGTAAAACCAATTAATCTCTTCAGTTATTTCAAACAGACATCCCTAACTTGGAATAATCTCAGAAGAAGCTCTGGAACCAAAGGTGAGAGACTTCATAACCAAAGATGGAGGAAGTCAGATACTGGCTAGTGGCCAAATTACAAATCCAAGGACAATAGTATTCACTTAATTAGAGGTCACCAAATCCAATCTCCTAAGCAGAGTTAGTTCAAGCACAGAAGAGCCCATAAAACACATTATCACTGGAATAAATAATTGGAAAATTCCTAGAACTATATCAGGTCCAACTTCAAGGTTATATCCATGGAGAATCAGCTTTATCCCATTCTGCACCTTCTCAGACAGAAATAAGCAGATAGTGAAAGTAACTCAATCACATATTAGGACAAAAAAAAGTAGAAACAAAGTGTGTTGTTGGCTGCAAAAAAATATATTGCAATAACTTAAGAAAAAAGGGCAAAGAAAGACTTCTTGATATTCTCTAGAGGAAAATAAAAAAAATGTTTATGATCTCGGCCTCCTTATTCTGATTATATCTGCTTAGCCCAACACAGGAAAGTATACTGATAGCATATAAAGAGATTTTTGTTGTTTTTGTTGCTACTGTTGGTAGTAACAATTTCTAAAACTTTGAATGATGTTGGCTATGGTCAAAAACAAATGACTATCATTTCCATCAATTGCTGATATTAAAATACAAATGAGGTACTTTGTCCATAGCGTTGAAAGAAAAGCAAATTAGTTTCCCATTGGAATATCTTTAGAATGGAGCAAGTTCATATGGACCTAGCTGCTCAGTCTACTCAAGACTGACAATTTTAAGGCAAGGTGATTGCCTCAAGTCCTTCCTGGGATCAGTAACTCACCAGAGAGGTATTATTTTATTTTCTTTCCTATTTTTGACTTTCCTAGTTTGTCAACACAAATTGTTCCAGCAGATGTTTTTTATAGTAATTGTGGAGTCCTACATATCTACATGAGACAAACAGGAAGAATGTCCTGCTTAGAGTTACACAGCTTATAGAAGTTAAATACGTCTATGAATCTTGATTTATAAATGTCATAAATCATAATATCTTCAAATAAGCAGAAAAGCATGAACACATATGCCTGAAAGCACACAGGGATATATGTAGCTCATAAAGGATTCACTATGCTGGCTGGATAGAAAGAACAGAAATGAATATCAGATTACTAAAAGCCACACAAGAAAAAATGTGGAAACATTGGCATTCAAGAATACAAAGGCCGGGCAGTTGTGGCACATGCCTTTAATGCCAGAACTTGGGAGGCAGAGGCAGGTGGATCTCTGTGAGGTCAAGGCCAGCTAGGTCTACAAGAGCTAGTTCCAGGACAGCTAGGACTGTTACACAGAGAAACCCTGTCTCAAAAACAAACAAGGAAAGAATACAAAGGTGATGGGAGAAAGTATGCCAGGGAGTCATATAAGTTGCAGAACCAGATCAGGGACTTGCTGACATGGCTTTTTTTCTTTATTTATGAAGTTCAAAGTACATTAGAGTAGTGAGTCGTATCTTCCTATAAGCTACCTAACAGGATCAGTCCTGTTAGCATGAAACAAAAACAGAAAGGGATTTTTTTACAGTTCATCATTTATATTAAAAGCCATAATGAAAAAAAGAAGAAAAAAGCCATAATGAATGGCTGGGGGTGGATTAGCAAGCAAAGTGCTTATTGCACAGGAATGAGAACATGTATTAAGAGCCTTAACTGTCATGTAGACATCAATCATGCAACAAAATGCTTATAATCTCAGTTCAAGTAGGATGATAGCTAAGACAGGCCAGTTTTGGGAACCTGCAGGCTAGACAGCACAGCCCAGATGGCAAATTCCAGTTTCAGTTGGAAACTTTATCTTAAAAACTGATGTGTTCAGATGATTAAGGAAGACATCTTCATGTCAAACTCTGGCCTACATGTATACACACACACACACACACACAGGTAAGCATGCTTATACATATGCTATCTACACATGCAAACAATACATACAATTGCATACAATACATACAGCAATAACAACCATAATGAAAGCTAGAACCTTTTTTAAAAGCCAGTGTTCCTCTCACTAATTAATAACACTATCCTCTGAAAATCCAAGAAGAGTCAGGACAGCACAGATACTTGTAACAGAAAAGAATAGGAAATAAAAAATTTCCTCAAAAACAGAACAGTATATTTTTGAAAATGATATAGATGAGTACACAACTAAGATGAGCAGAAGGGACAGTGGATCCCTAGGGAAAGAAAACTGTGAGTGCCACATCTGAGATGAGCTGACTCCCTGGAGGCCATGGCTATGAGGGTGAATGGAAGAGAACATCTGCTCCACCTTCTAAACATCTGTTATAGACTAAGACTGATGGCATGTGCCATATCAGGAAGATCTTGTGAACAAAACTGCTGAGCTGTACATGATATGAGCTAATGCAGAAGTCCCCAAGGTTTGAAGACCTAGATTCTAATCCCAATTCAACTACCAATTTACTATGAAACACTGGGAAACTGATTAACCCTGTTCCGTCTTAGGTTCTCCATTGGCAAAGGGGTGGTAAAATAAACACTTTTGGGAATATTCCAATATCACATTTTGTATTCTTAATAGGTATAATATATCTACAAAAGTCTTATTAAAACAGTTCATCCTTTTCCATTTCAAAGGTATCTCTCCATTTCGGTTCAAAGAAGACAAATTTAAACTATTTCATCCTATGTTAACTTTTGGAGAAAAATAGACCACATTAGTCTTTTGACAAAAGAGATGTTCATAGCCTATCTCATGTAGGTGGGTCTTCTATCTATCTGTTGTTTCATTGGTTAATTAATAAAGAAAACTGCTTGGCCTGATATATCAGAACATAGGTAGGTGGGGAATACAGAACAGAATTCTGGGAGGAAGAAGTCAGTGAGACAGACAGCATAGCTCTCCTCTCCAAGATAGATGCAGGTAAGCCACCACCTTGTGGTGCTACACACATTAATAAAAATGGGTTAATCAAGATGTGAGAGTTAGCCGGGCGGTGGTGGCGCACGCCTTTAATCCCAGCACTCGGGAGGCAGAGGCAGGCGGATCTCTGTGAGTTTGAGACCAGCCTGGTCTACAGAGCTAGTTCCAGGACAGGCTCCAAAACCACAGAGAAACCCTGTCTCGAAAAACCAAAAAAATTTAAAAAAAAAAGATGTGAGAGTTAGACAGTAAGAGGCTAGAAGCTAATGGGCCAAGCAGTTTTTAAAAGAATACAGTTTCCATGTAATTATTTTGGGTAAAGTTACCCAGTGGTAGGGAGCTGAGGGGCAGGAAGTGACCCACAGCTCTTTCTATACCTATCCTCTGATTATCATACTTGTCCATATGAAGCAAATTTATGTAAAACAGAGTATCATTTATCTGTTAATGTCTTCTTGGTCATGTAACAGGTAAGAATGGGAAAAGAATTGGTAAGGAAGAACTAGAATTTTTGTTAGTTTTATTTATGACTGGAAACCCAAGCCAGGTCACGTTTAGAACTGGGTAGTATCTATAATGCTAACCTTAAGTTCAAGCATTTCAGTTAATTGCTATAGACAACAAAATCTAAAATTGGTAGCACAGACTTTGAGGATATTAACATTTTAGAGATTGTTTTGGCATGAAAAATTTACCAGTGGGCACATCCTAATAGAATAATTCCCCCTACTCTCACAATTTCTAATGGGTTCCTAGCAAGCAATCAGGCCTAGAGAGCATCTCCACAACCTATGTTGGAATTTTGGCTGGATTTACTTTGTGGGTGATCACAAGTAAATACACGAAGTTAAGAAAGGGCATATTGGGAGGGATTCCTGGAGTTGGAGGGGAAACTAGCTATAATCATGTTTCATAATATACATGACTGAAATTCTCATGAATAAAGATAAATCATATAAAACATTGTAAATATCTCCAAGAAAACAACTTGTTAAGCTGATGTTATTTTAGTCTGAATCTCTCAGATAGCTTATCACTCAAATAAAGATTGGAAGTGGGCATGATTTGATATTTGTAAATGGGCAAATGCAAACATTTTACTCAAAATGCATTTCCATAACTTGTATAATTAATCTCAATAATAAAGATATAGAATCTGTCAAATCTGAATCCAACCCACTCATTAGATGAATTAATAAAGAAAACATCACACATATATGGGGCAGGGGTGCTGGAGATTATTCAAGTTTTCCAAAGTATAAAATACTAACATTTGTGACAACACAAATAAGCCTGGAGAATGTTATATTATGTGAAACAAGCCAGACACAGAAAGACAAAAAAAAAAAAAAAAAAAACATGTTCTTATGTGGGATCTAAAAATGTTAAACCGAGAAGCTTTCAAATTCATACATTTTATACTTAGTGCTAAAAACAAGGTCAAATGATAAGAAATATGAAGAATTACATTTTTTTGCTCTAAAAGTAATTCATAGATACTGGAGGCAAACGTGCAGCAAAATTGATTGATATAATAGGGAAATTGATATTTTCACCATGACAGATATATTAATTACTAAAATGAACATTTCCTGATAAGTGGGACTTCATGATATTTGGAATGATATAATGAATTTTCCAAAAGTTATCTTAAATAGACATCAAAAATTATGTAATAACTGAAGCAAGCATAAATGTTAGTCAACAATTGTCAAAGATAGAACAAAAGAGAATGTTTATACAACTGAAAGGGATGAGAGACAAGACCATTCTATACCAATTCATATATATCTAGATGTATTATTTCCTCTGTCTTCCTTGCTGTATGATACACTGCTATGTAACCCTTGGGATAAAGCCATGAGCCTGCTTGGTAATAGTGAATCTATGATTCACCAAAGTGTTTCTAGTACTGCCAGTTATTGAACACATTGGCCCTCATCCAGAGTGTTTAATGCCAAGTTTCATGCTATGTACTGTTTAGAGAGGGTTGTGTGATGTTTGTAGGCCCATATGGCATGTTCTTGTTTCAGATAGAAGATCTTTCAAAAAAAAATACATGGAATTGATTTAAGAATCACCAGCTCTTCCTGACATCCAGGACATAAAAGCTATATGTTAAGAAGATAAGACCCAAGGATTTATTTGAAGTTCTGTGATATGTAGCACCTGAACACAAAATCAGTATATACTGAAAAATATAAATCAAGAAGATATTAGGGAAAGGAGACTGAGTTGTAAAAGGAGCAAAAATTATATATAAAAAGACCTCAGACCTAAGCATCCTGCTTACAGATGGAGTTACTGATTAATTTCTCTGTTCATGCTTTTTGCTTGTTATTCATAAGCTCTGCTACAAAAATGTGATAATCAGTCAAATATGAAGTTAAAAGAAAAAAACAAGTTTTGGACAACTAAACAAAAAGAAATGTGAATTACAAAGGGCTGCAAAGAGCAAGTTCTTTACAATGTGACTTATCAGTTAGCCTGTGCTTCACTCTTGACTTCATTTTCAAATATACACAAATTGACAGTCCCAAATAGCAGATTAAAATTTGTAAGATTGAAAATTCTATGTCAGTAATGGAGAGTTTCTAGGATACATAGACAATTTCTTACATCCATCATGTCATTGGTTATTGAGCACAAATAACTTGAAATTTTCTTAACACATAATCTTCTTCATGGTTATATTCACACTAATATTTTATAAGCAAAAGGCATTTGACAGTCAATGGATGTGGCCACTATCTGTAAATTATTTTGTCAAGTGCCTTAAAATGTCCAACTTTACATTTTAAAAAAATCAAAAGTTACAGAAACCCCCATTACAGAATAATTGAAGGCCACAAAATGCCTTTCTTGTTTTACAGACATGTAAACTATATATAATGAATTGCTATCCAACATGGTGCCCCCACAAAAGAACTAAAATGACAGCACCTATGCTTACTCAGACTTCATAGCATCTTTTCACTCTTTAAAATTCAAAATTGTCACTTTCTCATCTCTACAAGCCTTGCAGCATGCTTGGTTAACCAGATAAGCTCTACCTGTGTCAAAAAGTCTGCCTAATGGCAACTGCACAAACGGAAAGTATGATGTTATTATTTTCAGAATGGGGTTCATTTAACATGCAAGTGTTACTCCATTGCTTACAGTCTCTCACTCAGGCAGATGAGAAATAAGGATTCAAAGAAAAGAGCTGTTTTTCCAAGGGAATTGATGGAAGTATTCTTTATATTCTCTAACTGAGAGAGATTAATGTAGAAGATCATTTAAAGGACTATTTTTAAGAAAACTTCAATTGTGAAAAAATATTGAAGAGGGAAAACACATTTCTTAGTGCATGGTGGAGATTTGTCCAAACATTAAAGTCATCCTATAAATTTGAACTCTGTTTTTATTGGAGATATTTGTTTTTAATCCCTCTCCATTGCAGCTTCTGCTCTTCCTTTATATAAAGCTAAATTTCTCCTCTGTGCTCATGACTATGCTGTTAGGAAAAGGATTAATCACGCTATCAGCAATTTTGCATCATGACTCCACAGCAGGGTGAAATAGGAGCATAAAATGGTTGTGGGGGAAGAATTTGTTTAAATACAACTAGTTTGGATTTCTTACCAGCAAAATGGTAAGAAAGATGATGGAAAACATATGAAGTGCAAATGTATCTATCTTTAAGGCAGATCCATTTCAAAACTTTCCACAGCAAGAAAGCCATTGTGTGAGGCATGTGTTTAGACTAGTAAAACACTGTAATCAGGTTGCTACTAAACACCAATATTTCTCTCTATCAGCTGTGGGCATTGATTAATATTTACTTCATGTTTCTAAAGTATCTAAGTACACTGAAGGCTACTTGGGAAATGAAGCTTGATTTTATATTTACAACCAGGAAAATGTTTTAAGGAAAATCAACTGCCACAAATTCTAAGACCAAACAAAAGAAACAGAATGAAGCTTAGTAATATGCAGGGAAATCGCTTCTGTATATTTGGAGACCAAGATGAAAACAAGAGCAAGAAATAAGAAAGAACTCTATGCTACGAACACTCCAGTAGTGGTTTGGAAGCAAGGTACTCAAGGAACAGGGAAACAAGCTTAGGTTCTAATTCAAAATGGAGCCACTTCAATTGAACTTCAACAATTAATGCCTACTTCTTTTTAATATAGATATTTCATTTAAATGCAGGTTTTGAATAACTGCTCTAAAAAGGTTCAACTGTTAGAAATGATCTACTATTACAAGGGCTTCTCATTCTTGTTTAAAATCAATCATTTTAACACTGCATTTGTAGTAAAATCGTGATACAAGCCTTTCTTTCTACAAAGCCTTCTATTAATTGTAATGTTATAGTGCTCTCTACTGGTTACAAGTGAGAAAACTATTTTGCTAAGAAAAGGACATTTTTTTTCCTCTCAGTTCACATCAAGTTTATTACAGCATCTCTCCAATGCAGCACACAGCAACAGGAAGCTGAGGCACATCAAGGAGCAGACTCCTGTCAGGGAGTCTTAACACTGCAGCTTTATCACGAACCATTATATCAGGGGCACATGGAGAAAAGGTCCCTAACTTCACAAAAGGATCACTTGCCCTAGCTCTAAGATTAATGTAAATGGTATTGCATAATAATGATTCAGATTAAAATATCAGCTTTAAATTAAAACATTCTCATGAATCTGTATGAGATTGTCTAATTTAAGGCTTCTATCGCTGTGACAAAATACCATGACCAAAATGCAAATTGGGAAGGTAAGGGTTTATCTGGCTTACACTTCTACATTGCTGTTCATCACTGAAAGAAGTTAGGACAGGAACTCAAACAGAGCAGGATCCAGGAGGCAGGAGCTGATGCAGTGTAGATAGAGGCTGGTCATTTGTTTCCTGGGTGCCCAGACCTGAAATAATCACATAGAAACCATTATTATAACACCGCTTGGCCTATTAGCTCACGCTTCTTATTGGCTAGCTCTGGCATCTTAAATTAACCCATTTCTATTCATCTGTGCATTGCCACATTGTTGTGGCCTACCAGTAAGGTTTCATCCAGCATATGACAGTGTCTGTCTCCTGTGGCACATACATGGCTTCTCTCTCACTCTGCCTACTCTCTCTGTCTATCTTTTTCAGCCTGACTATATTCCATTAAGCCACTAACCAAAAGCAGCTTCTTTATTAACTGATGGGGAAAAAAGCATATTCATAGCATTCAGAGGCGAAGCCCACATCATCTTTCCTTTTCTATCAAAATAAAAAGAAAGGTTTTAACTTTAACAGAGTAAAATTACATATAAAAACAGTTATCAAGCAAGTATTATAATTATAATATTTAGTCCATTTACATTTGGCAAATTAAGGAAAATATTATATCATCTATTCTATCTTTATGAGTCTAAAGTGATGGGGAATCTCAGCCAATCACATTTGGCTAGGGTGTGGCCGCCTGGGGCCAGGGAAGAAAACCTGGAATTCCAGGTGCATTTGCTCTCTTCGCGCAGTGTTTGCCAACCCATTTTGGACATAGGAACTTGTACCCCAGTTGTGTGAGTTTCCCGTTTTCATTAATTAAATTGTATCTGTTGTTTTGAGCTGGTCTGGTTAATTCTAGCATACTGGTCGAATACGCCTTCACTAAAATTTTTATTTAATTAAAAAAAAACATTTTAAATGACATATTCTGAAGGTCTCTGAAAGATCTGAAGAATACCGATCTGGAATATACCTCCATATATCTAGAAAATCTAACTAAAATGACTGGAAATGTGATAATAGGTGACTATCTATTAGCCTGTATTTCTAAATTATGCAACACATTTTTAAATGAGCTGCACAAACGCAATACCTTAAACAAGAGAAGAAATATACAGATGACAAAATTAACCTTAAATTTGTATCAATAAATCAAGATCCATACCAATGCAAAGTATTCATCTCTATAACATATCCCCTTTAAATATAAACAAACATTCATAAACAATATTTGGGAATTTGGCCATAGTTCTCTCCAAACTGCTTCCTACTTTTTGGTCGGCAAAGTAATTTTAGGACTTTATGGAGATCTTTTAGTGGATGTTGTTCCACCAAACCACATTAGTCTAGAAGGAAATCAAGGGTTCTCATTCTCTGTTGAAACAAAAGCAGACCTTTTTTTCCAAAGCAGCATGTCCTTAGACTCAAATTTTGAAGTCAAGATATCTTTAAAATATATTGTTGGTTTAGATTAGCAGTCTACACAATGAAATGTCTACCTGTATTTAATTTATTCACAGTCAAAAAGTTCAAGGAAAACACAATAATATACATAATCCAGACTCTATATATTTGCCATCCTTACATGGATTATTTTGTTTATTCCTTTAATCTATGGCTTGTCTACACTCTGTCTCTTTAAAAACATTGCTTTATTTTTTAAGCCATTTACTTTCCCTTATAACTATTTTTCTCTACAAGCCTACATACAGTTATCCAATAATGTGACCTGTTTAAAGTTTTTTTTTTCAATCTGAATCTAATTTTATTGCAGATCTGTAATTATTTTCTAACCAATAGTGCTTTTTTTAAATGCTAAATGGGCATGGGCAGTACCAGCTCTCCAGTTCTGCCTGTTTGTTCCACCCAGTCTAACATTGCAGAGGCATGTTCACTGCCTCTGAGAGCCATGAATGCTGCCCTAACTTTAGGGTTGCAGCAGCAACTTGTCACCATTAAGAAACTAAAAACACCATTCCAATGCTCAGTCTCCAGAGAGAGTCAGAGTTTATGCTGGCATCATGAGCCAGGAATCCCCTGATGTACATTTTTGGTGCTAACGATGAATCAGGAAAACCTTTCTTAAAGGAGCCACAGCAACCCTGCTGCCACCAGCAGACAGAGCCCATCTGGGGAAAAATACAGCTACCAACAAACTGCACTAATCTCTGGTTTGTGTGTGTGTGTGTGTGTGTGTGTGTGTATGTGTGTGTGTATTTTTCAAGTTTTTTTTTTATTTTTTATTTTATTTTATTTTTTTTTAGGTTTTATGTGGACATAGTTGGCCCACATTGAAACACCACATGCAGAGGCCATAGAGGGTTCTTAATTACTAACTTGCTTTCCATGAATTGCTCAGCCCACCATTTTATAAAACACAGAACAACCATCCCAGGGATGGCACTACATCCACCATGGGCTGGACCCTCTCTCATTGATCACTAATTAAGAAAATGTTTTACAGCTGGATGTCATGGAGACATTTTCTCAACTCGCACTCCTTCCTCTCTGATAACTCTAGATTGTGTCAACTTGACACAACCTAGTACAGAGATATGTACCATATTGTGATTTTACTTCTATTCAACAGCAAAAAAGCACAGCAATTGCTACCTTGACTATACCATTTGGGCTCTTGTAAGAAATGAAATTGTAAATAAGATAAACATTTATGAAAATTACATTATCTTAAGAGCTTTTTTGAAAGTTTTAACAAGATGGAAAATGCAGGAAGTGAGGGGTGGTTAGAATCAAGATAATTGAGTACATATGTACAAGTTTCAATTAATAAATAAAATTTATAATTATTATTCCCTAAAAAACACAGTATTTTATTTATATCAGTGAGCTTCAAATACTTTCAAATTACCAGTGGAATGGCCTTTTAAAATGGGGCCCAGGCTATGGATATGGGTCAGCAAAGAGCACTTGCCTAATACACAAAAAACCTATTCAGTGCCCAGTACCACAAAACAAAACCTCAGTCTCACATGAACTCTTAACACACACACACACACACACACACACACACGTATATGTGTGTGTGTGTGTATAATCTCACTTTATTTTTTAAATTAAAATGCAATCATATTATTTCCCTTTTTTTCCTCATTCTAGCTCCAAATAGTCCCTCCCCACAAATTCAGGCCTTTCAAATTTATTTAATGCTTAATTTCTTATAATATCAATTAAGAGTTTACACACACACACACACACACACACACACACATATATATATATATATATATATATATACATATAACTATCACCTTTCAAAAAAGAAACATATCTTTGCAGCAGATGATGACCATTATAGAAAGCCACAACTGGTCAAAATGCAGGGAATAAGTGAATGTCTGGTTCTCAACTCCAGGTGACATCATTACAAATCAACACTTATACTTAAGGCTTAGGTATCATTGTGGAGAGGGGAACAGAAAGATTGTAAAAGCCATAGAAACTGAGTATCTCCTGTGAGATTGTGTCTCCCAGAAATGCCAGGGAATCTACATCCCTAAAATCTCAACAACATGCTGCCTAAAAAAGAATTCAACAAGCATGACATCAATAGACATGCTAACATGGAAAGAAAAGAAGTCTCATGAAGTTCCAACCCTAAATAGCTTATGTATTTTATTAGCATAAATTTATTATATAAAGTTATTTGATATTGTTTTGTGTTTTACTTAATATTTTATATTTATTATATATTTTAATATTTATTTTACATTCCAACCATGGTTTCACTTACCCCCCTCCTCTCAGTCCTTCCTACTTTCCCCCTTTCTCCCCACCCCATTTCTATTCAGAAAAGGGCAGATCACCCATGATTATCAACAAAACATGGCAAATCAAGCTGCAGCAATCACCTGGCCTTGAATTACATGTGGGTTAGGTGACCCAGTATGAGGAGTAGGGTCCCAAAAACCAGAAAAAAAAGTCAGAAACAGCCCCTGCTCCTACTGTTGGAAGTCCCACAAGAGAAAATGATCTCACTTCTGGTACTGCCTGCAGTGCCAGGACCCAGAAAGTGGATGGCCCAGAGACCTAGGCCATCATGACTAGAGAAAAAAAAAAAAGTCAGTGTAATGATGCCTAACAATATTCTGCTATAGTCGCAGAATGGTGCCCTGCGCACTTGTCATCAGAGAGGCTTCATTCAGCAACTGGTGGAAACAGATGCAGAGATCTGAAGGCAAAAATTAGACTGGATTCAGAAATCCTGCTGAAGAGAGGGTGGAAAGATTGTAGGAAACAGAGAGGCCAAGGTCATCACAAGAAAACCCACAAAATCAACTAACCTGCCTCATAGGAGCTCACAGAAACTGAACCATAAATCAACTGAAATTATTAACCAGCCAGTTAATGAAAATTGTCTAAATATGTACAAGGCCATGGTCAATGTCCACAAAGCAAAGCCTCAATCTCACATGAACTCCTAATTTATATAATATATTTAACACTTTTTAAAATTAATATATAATTATATTATTTTCCTTTTATTCTTTTCTCCTTCCAACCCAGCCCATGTTGACCCCATACACACAACTCTCTCACAGATTCATGGCCTTTGGTCTTTCTTTAATATTTAATTGGAAATATATATATATATATATATATATATATATATATATTCCTAAATATACAACAAATATTATCCATAAATGAGGCCCAGAAATATGGGGTCACAGTTGTGAATTTCACTGAAATTTACTTCTATATCTAATTTTTGGACTTCTTTGTTTAGTATTAAAAAAATCATGTTTCATAGAGACAATAACCTAGAAATATATTTTCAAATCGCAGTAAGTCACAGTATTTTTTTTAATAAATTTATTTATTTTTATGTATATAGTGTTCTGCCTGCACACAAGAAGTCAACACCAGATCTCATTATAGATGGTGTGAGCCACCATGTGGTTGCTGGGAATTGAACTCAGGTCCTCTGGAAGACCAACCAGTGCTCTTAACCTCTGAGCCATCTCTCCAGCCCCAAGTCACAGTATTTTTGTGAACCAAAATAACTTGGAACCTTTTTCCATAAATAATAATAATAATAGTCATGCCTCATAAATATTCCTTATGGTAGTAGTTGTTCCCCTAAGGACATCATGTATATTAGCTCAATTTTCAGAAGAACTCAATGAGGTGATTATGAATATACAGTCTCCATTTTTCAGAAAAGAAACCTTAGACAAGAAGAAACTAAGAAGTTTACTCAATGTGGCACAGCTAAATCAGCTGCCAGACTCTGTGATCATCACCGTTATAATCTGTTGCCTTGTAGAAGAAAAATGTTTCTTCAGTGACTGAATCATCAACATTAACAACTGAGAGAAATCAACGATAGTAGAATATATCAAATTTGGAGTTCAACAGTTAATAGTGTTCTCAACCAACATAAATCCTTAATATTTAGCAAAATAACTTTCTAAATACATCTTTCTCTGACATGTCAGTTTTTAAATATAAAGCATACCTTAATGCCTACTTGTCAAACTGGAAATTGCAGAACAACCATATTTGTCCTATTTTCCAAAATGATTCGAATTCACTGCCAAAATTATAGCCATAACTCTAGTAATGTTATAAACACATATCTTCAGGTTACATTGCTTCTGCATAATCACATTCAGAAAAATAGCCCAAAGTTGTGTTAAAATCAAACAAATTTTTTTTTATCATCTTAAAATAAATGGAACACTCCCTATTCTTATTATACAGCTTCTAAGCATTTCCTGAAATTTAATTACTGGGCCCAGTACACATGTATTAGATTAACAACCTCAAGGTATATATCTACGTTCTAAAAGTTTTGCTACTACAGATTCATTTGCTTCATAACAATGAAGCAAACATAGCAGCTTTGAAAGGTATAAATGTCCCTTCCCATCTTTGAGGGATTGGAAAATATAGTTAAGTCCTATTATAAGATTTTGGCAACTATTGGTAAAAAGATACTAATCAGAAAACAAGAATATATACACAATATTTTAGTAGTAAACTTCTACTAAAACAACTTTGTCAGATGAATAACATTAGGAAGTATATCTATAATTAGTCACATACATAAAACTATATTTAAAGTTAGAAAAAACTATAAGGAAATGTGGCATCTGGTTGTTGAAGGAGCTGTGGGCTGCATTCCTGCCAACCAGCTCCCGCCGCCTGGCTAGCTTATGCCCCGAAATAACAAGACACAAACTGTATTCTTTTAAGCACTGCTTGGCCCATTTCTAATAATGTGTGTAGCACCTGAAGGTGAACTTACCAGGAAGATTCTAGCCTATGTCCATCCTGGGTCGGAGCTTCATGGGTCTGCCCCAGAGAGGAGAGCTATCAAGTCTGTCTGAGGTGTCTTATCTCACTTCCTCTTCCTCTCAGCATTCTGTTCTGTTTACTCCACCCACCTAAAGGCTGGCCTATCAAATGGGCTGAGTCAGTTTCTTTATTAGCCATTGACCTTCCTCCATCATCTGGTAATAAAATAATCATTATAAGTTTTCTTCCTTTATTCTATTCAATCTAAAAACAAACTAAGAAATATATCAAAATCTAAATTTTTATTTACTTAAAGCTAGCTTGTTTCGTACCTGTCCTATTTAATTAGAACTATACAAATAAAGCTGGTGAATTTAAAAAAAATATCTCATTTTAAATATTTATGAAAACTACTATGTAAGAACATTGCAACACATTTAAAAGGGGAAATTGATAGTGTGACATTCTTAATAACCACAGTAGAACAACTGCTCAGATTAGTTCTCATTAGGCTAGTGGTTCATTGTTTAAAAAATAAATTAAAATAAAAACACATATGTGTTTTAGTATAATAAAAATAATATATTAGAATGTTTATATAGCAATATTAGTGTAATGTTAGTTTGCTTTACTAATGCTATACTAATATCACCATTTAGTGGTTTTTGACATCCCAAAAGAATTAATTTTTTTTTTGCCACACTACTAAAGATGTTTATCAGCTGTAGGAGTTCTTTGGTAGAGTTTTTGGGGTAAATAATATACACTATCATATCATCTGCAAATAACGAAATTTTGACTTCTTCCTTTCCAAGTCAAATCCCCTTGATCTTCTTATGTTGTCTTCTTGTTATTGCTAGAACTTCAAGCACTATATTGAAGAGGTATGGAGAGAGTGAGTGGACCGTCTTGTCTTATTCCTGATTTTAGTGGAATGGCTTTGAGTTTCTCTCCATTTCATTTCATGTTAGTTGTCAGGTTGCTGTATATTGCTTTTACTATATTTAAGTATGAACGTTGTATACCTAATCTCTCCAAGACATTTATCATAATGGGGTGTTGAATTTGATCAAATGCTTTTTCAGCATCTAATGAAATGATCACGTAGTTTTTTTCTTTCAGTTTATTTATATAGTAGATTACATTGATAGATTTTCATATGTTGAACCAGCCCTGCATCTCTGGGATAAAGACTGCTTGATCATAATGTATATTTTTTGGATGTGTTCTTGGATTCGTTTTGCCAGTATTTTATTGAGAATTTTTACATCAATGTTCGTGAGTGAGATTGGTCTGTAATTCTCTTTCTTGGTTGAGTCATTGTGTGGTTTTGGTATCAAGGTAACTGTAGCCTCATAAAAGGAGTTTGGCAATGACTTTTCTGTTTCTATTTTGTGAAACATATTAAGGAGTATAGGTATTAGCTCTTCTTGGAAGTTCTGATAGAATTCTGCAATGGAACCATCTGATCCAGGGCTTCTTTCAGTAGGGAGGTTTGTGTTGACAACTTCTAAGATCAACTACAAAAAAATTAAATGACCTCCTATACACAAAAAACAAAGAAGCAGAGAGGGAAATCAGAGAAACATCACCTTTCATGATAGCCAAAAATAGCATAAAATATCTTGAGGTAACAATAACCAAGGAAATGAAAGATCCATTTGACAAGAACTTTAAGGCTTTGAAGAAAGAAATTGAAGAGGATACCAGAAAATGGAAGAATCTCCCATGCTCTTAGATTGGGAGGATCAACATAGTAAAAATAGCAATTCTACCAAAAGCAATCTATAAATTCAATGCAATCCCCATCAAAATCCCAAAAAAATTCATCACAGACCTTGGGAGAACAATAATCATCATTATATGAAAAAAAAACCCAAGATAGGCAATATAATCCTATACAATAAAAGTACTTCCAGAGGCATTACCATCCTTGACTTCAAACTCTATTACACAGCTACAGTAATGAAAACAGCTTGGCATGGGCACAAAAACCGAAATGTTGACCAAAGGAATCAAAGACCCGGATATGAATCCGCAAACCTATGAACACCTCATTTTTGACAAAGGAGATAAAATTATACAATGGAAGAAAGAAAGCATCTTCAACAAATGGTGCTGGCATAACTGGATGTCAACCTGTAGAAGAATGAAAATAGATCCATATCTATCACCATGACCAAAACTCTAGTCCAAATGTATTAAAGACCTTAATATAAATCTGACCACACTGAACCTGATAGAATATAAATTGGGAAGTAGTCTGCAACACATGGGCACAGGAGACCACTTCCTACATATAATCCCAGTATCATAGACAATGAGAGCAACAATGAATAAATGGGACCTCATGAAACTGAGAAGCTTTTGTAAAGCAAAGGACACTGTCATTAAGACAAAAAGGCAGCTTACTGAATGGGAGAAGAAATTCATCAACCCTGCATCACACAAAGGTCTGATCTCCAAAATATATAAAGCACTCAAGAAACTAGACATTAAAATTCTAATTAACCCAATTAAAAAATGGGGTACTGAACTGAACAGAGAATTCTCAACAGAAAGTGTTCAAATGGCCAAAAGACACTTAAGATCATCCTCAACCTCCTTAATGATCAGAGAAATGCAAATCAAAACAACTTTGAGGTACCATCTTACACCTGTCAGAATGACTAAAATCAAAAACACCAATGATAACTTATGCTGGAGAGAATGTGGAGTAAGGAGAACACTCATCCATTGTTGGTGGGAATGCAAACTTGTGCAACCACTTTGGAAATCAGTGTGGTGGTTTCTCAGGAAACTGGGAGTCAACCTACCTCAGGACCCTGCAATTCCACTCTTGGGAATATGCCCAAGAGATGTCCAATAATACTACAAAAGCATTTGTTCAACTATGTTCATAGTGGCATTATTTGTAATAGCCAGAACCTGGAAATAACCTAGATGCCCTTCAATAGAAGAATGGATAAAGAAGTTGTGGCACATATACAATTAAAGTTCTACTAAGCAGTAAAAAAACAATGACATCTTGAAATTTGCATGCAAATGGATGTAAAAAGAAAACACTTTACTGAGTAAGATAACCCGGACTCAAAAAGAGGGATATGGTATGTACTCACTCATAAGTGGATTCTAGCCTTAAGCAAAGGACATTGAGCCAATAGTTCATGGTGAACCCAAAGAAATACATATATTTATCCTCCTGGATATTGGAAGTAGACTAGATTGCGGGGCAAAATTTGGGAGCACAGGGGTGGGGGTGCGGCTGGGGGAAGGGGAGATGAGGAGAGAGAAGAGAGAAGGGGAGGTTTGGGAAGAGCTTGGGAGAAGGGGATGGTTGAGATGGAGGAAGGGTGGATATGGGAGCAGGGAAGAAGATATCTTAACTAAGGAACCAATTTTAGGGTTGGCAAGAGACTCGATTCTAGGGGAGTTCCCTGGTGTCCAAGGACATTTCCAAACTAGGTCCTTGGGAAGCAGAGAAGGTGCCTGAACTGGCCTTCTCCCATAGCCACAGTGATGAATATCTTGCATATCACCATAGAATTTTCATCTGGCGATGGATGGAGATAGAGACATTGATCCATGTTGGAGCACTGGACTAAGCTCCCGAGGCCCAGAAGAAGAGCAGTAGGAGGGAGAACATTAGCAAGGAAATCAAGACCATGAGGAGTGTGTCCACCTAGAGAGAGAGTATGACTGATCTAATGGGAGCTCACCAAGGCCAGCTGGACTATGACTGAACAAACATGTGATCAAACAGGACTCTCTGAATGTGGCTGACAATGGGGGCTGACTGGCAAGCCAATGATAATGATACCGGGTTTTTACTTGACTGCATGTACTCGCTTTTTGGGAGCTGAATCCATTTGGATGCACTCCTTCCTAGACCTGGATAGAGTGGGGAGGGCTTTGGACTTCCCACAAGGCAGGGTACACTGACTTCTCTTAGGAGTGAAGAGGGAGGGGGAGGGGGAGAGGGAGAACAGGTGGGAAATGGGGGGATGGGACAAGACAGAAATTTTTAATAAATAAAAAAAAGAAAAAAATTCTCCAAATACAAACTTATGCATAGTAATTATTATCAAATAGAAAATCTCAGCTGAATACCCTGTGCAAGCTTCTCTTTTATTACTTATTTTTTAATTTTTAAAATTAATTTATTTATTAAAAAAACAATCATTTTCATTTTACATACCAATCCCAATTCCCACCCCCTCCCCTGCTCCCCTTATTTCCATCTAATACCCCCTGTCTTACCCCCATCCACTGAGAGAATAAGGCACTTTGCTTTGCGGAAGGTCCAAGACCCTCCCTAATATATCTAGGCTTAGCAAGTTATCCCTCCAAAGAGAATAGCTTTCCAAAAAGCCAGTATATGAAGTAGAAATGAATCCTGGTATCACTGCCAGTGGCCCCTCACAGTCTGCCCCAGTCATGAAAGTGTGAACCACATTCAGAGGAGGAGCTTGGCCCTATGCTTCTTCCTTCCCAGTCCAGATGGAGTTGGTGAGTTCCCATTAGCTCTGGTAAACTATTTCAGTGGGTATACCTATCATGAACTTGACCTCTTTGCTCATATTTTTACTCCTCCCACTCTTAAACTGGACTTTTGGAGCTCAGGCCAGTGCTCTGATGCAGGTCTCTGCCTCTGTTTCCATCAGTTGCTGGATGAAGGTTCTATGGTGATATATAAGATATTCAACAATCTGACTACAGAGCAAGGCCAGTTTGGGCACCCTCTTCTCTATTGTTTAGGGTCTTAGTTGGGGCCCTCCTTATTGATTCCTGGGAATTTCTCTAGAGCCAGATTTCTTGGGAACCCTACAATGGCTCCCTCGATCAAAATATCTCTTTTCTTGCTCTCATCTCTGTCCTTCTTCCATCTCAACTATCCTGTTCCCTCAAGTCCTAGTCCCTCCTTCCCTTCTTCCCTCATCTTCCCCTCCCATCCCTTCTACTCCCCCACCCCAAGCTCACAATTTGTCAGGCATTCTTGTGTGTTTTCCCTTTCCAGGTCGATCTATGCATGTTTTTCTTAGGGTTCACCTCGTTATTTAGCTTAGATCTCTAGGATCATGAATTATAGGCTCAATATACTTTGCTTTACAGCTAGTATCCACTCATGAGTGAGTACATACTATGTTTATCTTTCTAAGTCTGGCTTACCTCACACAGGATGCTTTTTTCTAGTCCCATCCATTTGCATGCAAATTTCAAAGTGTCACTGTTTTTTACTGCAGAGTAGTGTTCTAATATGTTAATGTGCCACATTTTCTTTATCCATTCTTCGGTTGAGGGGCATATAGCTTATTTCCAGGTTCTGTTACGAACATAGTTGAACAAATGTCCTTGTAGTATGATTGAGCATCTTTGGAATATATGCCCAAGAGTGATATTGTGGAATCCTGAGGCAGGTTGATTCCCAATTTTTCAAAAAAAAATCACCATATTGATTTCCAAAGTGGTTGTACAAGTATGCATTCCCACCAGCAATGGAGGATTGTTCCCTTTACTCCACATCTTCTCCAGCATAAGCTAAAATTGGTGTTTTTGATCTTAGCCATTCTGACTGGTGTAGGATGATATCTCAGACTCATTTTGATTTGTATTTCCCTGATGGTTAAGGATGTTGAACATTTCCTTAAATGCCTTTCGGCCATTTGAGATTTTTTTGTTAGGAATTCTCTGTTTAGATCTATATCCCATTTTTAAATTATGTTATTTGGAATTTTGATGTCTAATTTTTTGAGTATTTTATAACTTTTGGAGATCAGTCCTCTGTCTGAATTGGGGTTGGTGAAGATATTTTCCCATTCAGGAGGCTGCCTTTTTGTCTTGATGTGCCCTTTACTTTACAGAAGCTTCTCAATTTCAGGAAGTCCCATTTATTTGCTGTTGTTCTCAGTGTCTGTGCTGCTGGGGTTATATTTAGCAAGTGGTCTCCTATGCCCATGTATTGAAGACACTTCCTACTTTCCCTTCTCTCAGGTTCAGTGTGGTCAGATTTATTTTGAGGTCTTTAATCCATTTGGACTTGAATTTTGTGCATGGGCATAGATATGATCTATTTAAACATGTTCAAATGAGGAAGGAAAACAACAAGATATTAAGTCCAAACAGGGACGGAAAATACCCTTGTTAGAGCATCAGGATGGTCAAGGTCCTATGTTAATGGATCTTTATGGTGCAAGAACTAAGAACTTTGTGCTTAAGAACAAAAGCAAGTGGGCAAATATTCAGGACAAAACAAATTCTAGTAAGAAAATTCCAATCACAGACAGAAACTCAGACATACACAATGAACCAACATGGTGATAGTGGAAAAGTTCATTTTGGAAGCACATGAGAGAATGATATACTTAGGATCCATGGAAATGTGAATAATTGGAAAATCCAAAAGCCACAAGGATCATTTGGTTCTGTTCAGATTGGAGCATCTCAGAAACTTGGTGGCACAGTCTGTGAAACTCCTGTAAACAACTGAGAAAAAACATTCTCTCTAAAAGGTGATGCCAATAAGACATCACAAGGCACCTACATCCACAGGCAGCGAACACACATTTGTACATGTGTACACATTCTGGCATATGTGATTTGGAAACATCTTGAATTGTTTTCTGTTCTCTTTCTCCCTATTCAAATATCACAAATCACAGAGCATCTGGACACCTTTTCTCAGTTAAATACACCTGTAGTCCTGTGCCATTATTTCTCAACAACTCAGCTGGCATTATTGTACTTGTTCTTTTATCCTGTTCTATCCCTCAAAACTCTGAAAGTAGCACCTGTCCTCTGAATTAGTAACTACAGAAGGAGAGATCCAAATCCTCTCAGCCAATACAGGGAGGAAGAAATTCCATATTACCTTTATTAACCTCTGATTTGGGACTGACAGAATACCCATGCTTGTAAAAGCCGAAACTTCTGGCAACAACATTTATACAACCATTGATGATAAATTTTAAGGCAAATAATTAGCAGAATTTTTTTCATTTCACATACTTTTCAGCCAACCATATACCTATGTTGATCAACATTTAAACTCAAAAAGACATATCTCAAAATATATTCTTCTTTTTTGCTGTTTTTTTTTATTTTGAGACAGGGTTTCTCTGTGGTTTTGGAGCCTGTCCTGGAACTAGCTCTTGTAGACCAGGCTGGCCTCAAACTCACAAAGATCCGCCTGCCTCTGCCTCCCGAGTGCTGGGATTAAAGGCATGTGCCATCACTGTGCGGCTAAAATATATTCTTCTTAAAACCCAAACTTAGGTGCAAATGCTCCACAGACAGTGAAGTGCCTAAACTGATATAGGGAGAGATGGTAATTTCCAATTTTATCCATGCAGTTCTTTTGGCATCAAACTGTGCAGCAGATGTGTATGTCTGGATCTTGCTAAATCAAAGGATACTGGAAAGCTGACAAGAAAGATACTTCTGTGAAAATGTTTCCCCATTGCTTAGTGTCGGTTCTATTTGCTTATTTTCATATTTTCTTCCTTATATAGGAAGCAAACACATGAAGAATTAAATGTGAAAAATCTCATGAATCTGTACATAGGTTAAATGAGTGGTTTTGCAAAGTATTTAAGATAATCTCACTCCCTTCAAACTTGAGGATGGTTTTCCTTTATCATCTGCCAGGTTATTTGCTCTCAAATGGCTCTATATGAAATACCAATATTTTTTTGTACTCTAGACATGAGAAAATGGATGAAGCAGAGGGAAGGTACTTGTAAGAAGTTTCTCAAGGTCTCCAGATCCTCCAGAAGGGAGTACATCATTCCTCACTGGACTGTAATAAGAAATTGGTCTGATGAGGGTTCATAGGTCAGATGGTTCTAAGTGAGACTTACAGGAGAAGCCCCAAGTATATAGCCAGCTTGCTTTGTAAATAATTATATATGAGAAAACAAAATACTTCATTTAATTTTGCTTATATTATATTTCTGTGAAAGAAAGGTTATTAAGTTTATAATAAATATTTTCTCATTATTTATTTATAAGTATGTTAAATTTCATATATTCCCATTCCCAAATATTAACCTGCTGATGAGGGTGAGTCCTTGTGTGATCCAACTGTTCAACTGAGGCAAGAAAACACTCTGGCATTAACCTGCATTTCCACAATGAAATCAAAGAAAACAGCAAATCCAACAGATTCTTAATACAAAACACCCAGGAAATCTGGGACACCATGAAAAGACCAAGAATAAGAATAATAGGGGGAGAAGAAGGAGAAGAACCCCAACTCAAAGGCCCAGAAAAATATATTCAACAAAATTATAGAAGAAGGATATTCCTATAAAGGTCCAAGAAGCTTACTGAACACCAAATAGACTGAATCAAAAAAAAAAAAAACACTTGCCATATATTAATCAAAATACAACACATACAGAATAAAGAAATAATATTAAGAGCTGCAAAGGAAAAAGGTCAAGTAACATATAAAGTTTATTTATATGATAGATTAACTTGATAGATTTTCATATGTAGATCCAGCCGTGCATCTCTGGGATGAAGACTACTTGATTGTAATGGATAATTTTTTATGTGTTCTTGGATTTGGTTTGCCAGTATTTTATTGAGAATTTTTGCATTGATGTTCATGAGCAAGATTGGTCTATAATTCTCTTTCTTGGTTGAGTCTTTGTGTGGTTTTGGTATCAGGGTAACTGTAGCTTCATAAAATGAGTTTGGCAATGACTCTTCTGTTTCTATTATGTGAAACACATTACAGAGTATAGGTATCACCTCTTCTTGGAAGTTCTTGTAAAATTCTGCATTAAAATCATCTTATCCTGGGCTTTTTTTGGTTGGGAGGTTTTTTTTATGATAGCTTCTATTTCCTCACCACTTATAGGTCTATTTAAATTGTTCACCTGGTCTTGATTCAATTTTGGTATATGGTATTTATCTAAAAAAATGTCCTTTTTTTTTTTTTTACATTTTCCAACTTTGTGGCATTTAGGCTTTTTTAGTAAGACCTAATGATTCTCTGAATTTCCTCAGTGTCTGTTGTTATGTCCTCCTTTTCATTTCTGATCTTGTCAATTTGTGTGTTCTAGCTCTGCCTTTTGATTAGTTTGGATAGGGGTTTTTCAACCTTGTTAATTGCTTTCTTTATTTCTTCTTTTACCCAGGGGTAGTTCAGTAGTTGACTGTTCTGTTTCCATGAATTTGTAGGCTTTCTGGGGTTGAAATTGTTGTTAAATTCTAACTTTATTCCATGGTGATCCAATAAGACACAGCTGGTTACTAAAAATTTTTTGTATCTGTGGAAGTTTGATTTTTTACTGAGTATGTGATCAATTTTTGAGAAGGTTCCATGAGATGCTGAGAAGAAGGTATATTCTTTCCTATTTGAGTGGAATATTCTATAGATGTCTGTTAAGTCCATTTGATTCATTACCTCTGTTAATTCTCTTATTTGTCTGTTAGATTTCTGTCTGATTGACCTGTCCATTGATGAGAGAGGAGTGTTGATGTCTTCTACTATTAGTGTGTTGTGTTTGATGTGTGCTTTGAGTTCTAGTAATGTTTCTTTTACATATGTGTGTGCTTTTTTATTAGGGGCATAGATAGTCAGGATTGAGACTTCATCCTGATAAATTGTTCCTGTTATGAGTATAAATTGTTCATCCCCATCTTTTCTGATTAATTTTAATTTGAAGTCAGTAATTTTGTTAGATATTAGTATAGCCACACTTGCTTGTTTCTTAGGTCCATTTGATTGAAAAAAACTTTTCCCAACCCTTTACTCTTAGGTAATGTCTATCTTTGTGGTTGAGGTGTGTTTCTTGTAAACAGCAGATTATTGGGTCCTGTTTTCATACCCATTCTCTTAACCTGTACCTTTTTATAGTTGAATTGAGTCCATTGATATTAAGTTATATTAATGACAAGTGGTTGTTAACTCTGGTTATCTTTTTTGGTGATAGAGTTTCTTTGAGTTGTGATGTTGGATGGCTGCTAGATGTCTGAGTTATTGTGTGTGTGTTGTTGGGTTCCTTGGGTTGTGATTTTCCTTCTAGTACTTTCTGTAAGGGTGGATCTGTGGCTACGTATTCATTCTATAAATTTATTTTTATCCTGGAATATCTTGTTTTCTCCATCGATGGTAAAAGAAAGCTTGGCTGGGTATAGTAGTCTGTGCTTGTATTCATGGTCTCTTAGTTTCTGCAGCACATCTATCCAAGATCTTCTGGCTTTCATGGTTTACATAGAGAAGTCAGGTGTAATTCTGATAGATTTACCTTTATATGTTACTCGTCCTTTTTCTTTGCCTTTCTTAATATTCTTTCTTTATTCTATATGTTTTGTGTTTTTATTATTATATGGTGAGGGAGTGTTTCTTTTTTTGGTCCAGCCTATTCAGTGTTTTTTATGCTTCTTGTACCTTCATAGGAATATCCTTTGATGGAGGAAGGTCATTGGCTAATAGAGAAACTGCCTTGGCCCATTTGAAAAGCCAGCCTTTTGGTGGGTGGAGTAGACAGAATAGACTGCTGGGAAGAAGGGAAGTGAGGTCAGAGATGCTATGCCTCTGCTCTGCAGAGCAGACGTGATGCAGCCAGACACCAGGTCAGTCATGCTGAATCTTTCCCGGTAAGCGCACCTTGGGGTGCTACACAAATTATTAGAAATGGGCTAAATTAATATGTGAGAATTAGCCAAGAAGAGGCTAGATATAATGGGCCAAACAGTGTTTAAAAGAACACATTTGTGTGTTGTTATTTTGGGTGTAAATCTAGCCGTGTGGGAACTGGGCAGGATGAAAAGCAAGCCCGCTGCTGCACACAACAATCCTTATTTAGGTTGGGAAAGTTTTCTATAATTTTATTGAATATATTTTCTGGGCCTTTGAGCTGTAATTCTTCTCCTTCTTCTACCCCTATTATTCTTAGGTTTGGTCTCTTCATGATGTCCCAAATTTCCTGGATGTTTTGTGTTAAGAATTTGTTGGATTTTCTGCTTGCTTTGATCAGTACGTTTATTTCCTCTATAGTATCTTCAGCGTCTGAGATTCTTTCTTCTATCTCTTGTATTCTGTTTGTTATACTTGTCTCTGTAGTTTCTGTTCGTTTACCCAGGTTTTCCATATCTTGCCATCTCTTGGTTTGTGTATTCTTCATTGCCTCCATTTCAGTTTTCAAGTCTTGACCTGCTTCCATTACCTGTTAGATTGTTTTTTCTTGGGTATCTTTGAAAAATTTATTCATTTCTCCTAACTTTTTGTTAGTCTTCTCATCTATTTCTTTAAATGAGTTTTTCACATCCTGTTAAATGGTCTCTAACATTTTCATAATGTTACATTTAAAGTCTATTTCTTCTGCTTCTTTTGGATTAGGGTGTTCAAGTCTTCCTGTTGTATGTTCATTAGATTCTGGTGCCATCATGTTGCTTTTCCAATTGTTGGAAAAATTTTTGCATTGATGCCTGCCCATCTCTTCCTTCAAAAGCTTTTAATACAGTCTTGGCAGCTTGCTCCAGTCTTTGATGTGGCTAACTATGTACTTGGGATTTTTTTCTTGGTCTGCCCTCTCTGAGGTCTTTTCAGCCTTGGAGTTGGCTCTCATATCCTCTCCACCATGAAGAAGGCTGTGTTGGTGGATCCTTCTGGATGGATCTACTGGTACTGGATTATGGCCATTTGTTGGCAAAGGACCTCACAAACAAAAGGGCAGACTTTGTAGATGCCAGCTCATTGGAACAAAGAAACCCCTGCAGCCTTGCACTCACCACTGTGTCCCCAGACCCTCGGCCCCGAAGCAGGCTGAATTGGAGGATCATGGGAACCTGCAAATGGAAAGAGGTACTTGGGGGTAAGCCAGGGTGGGATAAGTAGAGAAAGCCAGTAGTCACAGAGAATCCCCACTGAATGGCCAGAAAGTTTAGGGGACTGGAGGGTTCCTGTACTCCCTTCCTGGCATCTGGCTGTCTGAGGGTCACACACTTACCCCTCTGGATAGAACCACTGGTACTGGATAAGGGCCACTTGCTGGCAAAGGACCTCACAGACAAAAGGGCAGGCTTGGCAGATGCCAGCTTGCTGGAACAAAGAAAGCCCTGCAGCCTTGCACTCACCACTGTGTCCCCAGACCCTCAGCCCCAAAGCAGGTTGAGTTGGGGGATCCTCAGATCCCACAGATGAAAAGGGGTGCTTGGGGGTACGCTGGGATGGGATACGTAGAGAAAACCAGTAGCCAGGGAGAAGCCCTACTGAATGGCCAAAAAGTTTAGGGAATTGGAGAGTGCCTGTATTCCTTTCCAGGGGCATCTGGCCAGCTTGGGGGGGCACCACACCTTTTTATCATATTTCTTGTGGTTTTCTATTACTTCTATTAGAAAAAGTAGATGGTCTGAAATTTAGTAATTCAGTATTTCTGAAATTCAAAGTGTTCAACCTCTTCACATCTGCATGCATCAGGGATCAATATGACTTGTACTTTGAGGTTCATTTTAGAAAACTTGCAAGTATAATAAGAAATAGAAATTCTTATTAAAGGAACTCTTCCAACTAACTTCCTTCTCTACTGTTTCATTCTTGAAGAAACCCAAAACTTCATGAATATTTCAGAGACGTCTTCATTAAAGGAGGAATGATAGAATTCCCTACACTAAATTATTGTTTCACAATTATTCTCCAGAATATATTGTTTTAAAGTTCTTCAATTTTTATTAACATAAGACTGAAAGTTTGTCAAAGAATAGCATCTTTCTCAACATATTTATCACGAAAGTGTCTACATGCAATTGCCATTATTTGCTTTTATTACTCTCTGTGTTTCTAAAAATCAAATTTGCTCCTCCCTTGGCTGCCTAAGTTCACAAACTAAGATCAAAGAAGACATAAGCACTTGCTATGTTGTTTTCCCCACCAGCAGAATGATATTTGGAAAAGAACCTACCTCCTTGAGGCCCCATTATCTCCAGTGTTTGGAGGATTAGATAAATATGTGAGAGTCTCTGTGTCAGCAGTTGGCAGAAAAGTAAGAGGTTATAAATTTCAGCTATTTTTCTCTCTGTACCTTTTTTTCTGGCTTAAGTCTGATAGGTACTCCTGTACTTCATAGTGTTAAAAAAGTTGAACTCATTTCCTCTGTATATATATATATATATATATATATATATATATATATATAATTTTGTTTGTCTCTTTTGCAATATTGTTATAGAGTACCACTACACAACCCAAATTAGCCCTGAAATCACAGTAATTCTCCTGCCTTAGCCTTTCAAGTATTGTGATTTTAGCCATATACAGCCACATCTAGATAGATGCCTTGGCTTCTGTATTCTATTGCAATGTATTTGGGACATTGGCTGACACCTAAGAAGTGATGTGTATTAGTTATGCGCTTTTTTTCTTTCTCTTTTCCCTTTATTAATTTTTCTTTTCCATGTTGGAGATTGAATGCATAGTACTAGTAGTGTACATCATAGTTCAACCGATAAGCCATGTCCCAACCCTATCAGTTCAAATTTTAATAAAATTTGTGCATTGACATTTTCAAACATGTACAAAATATATTCTGATTACTCTACCCTCTCTTGTCCTTCTCAGAACTCCATAAATCCCCTCTATTCCCTAGAAGTCCTTTTTCACTTATTCTTGTGTTTTTGATTTCTTTTGAGACCCAGTGAACTTAACAGGTACCATCTGTGGAACAGTGATTGGGAGCACTCCATTGGAACCTGTTGAGTTCATCAATGAGTGCTCAAATATTGGCAGTGATTCCTCAGTTCCCAAAATATTCCAGTGGCCTTTTCCACCCAGAATCTTATATAACAATTTCCTATACTACCTATCAGTAATTTTTAGTAATGTTAATTGTGGTAATAGTATTGTCTTAGAGTTTTATTTCTGTGAAGAAATACCACATCCACAGCAACTCTTATAAGTAAAACGTTTAATTGGGACAGCTTGATTACAGTTTCTAAGATTCAGTCCGTTATCATCATTAAGGGAATCATGGTGGCATGCAGGCAATTTTGATACTGGAGAGATAGCTGAGAATCCTACAACTTGAAAGAAACAGACAGTTGAGACACTGGGTGATATCATCACCATAGGAGACCTCAAAGGCCACCCCTACAGTGACACACTTCCTCCAAAAGGCCGTATCCACTCCAACAAAGCCACAGCCCTTAATAGTGCCATTCCCTTTGAGATTATGGGAGCCAATTACATTCAAACTACCATAGTACTTTTCAATAAATATGAAAATAATACATATCTGCACTAAACTCTGGTCCCAAATGCAAGAGTCTCTAGAGAATCCAAACCTAGTAGTAGTGACTGATCCAACCTAAGGGTAAGTACCTGCCCTAGTATAGAAGCACTTGTCTATTCTACTTGAGAATATAACACTATTTCTTTTGCAAAAATGCAACTCTAAGATTTGTAACAACAAACCAGTCTTTAAGATGATGTGCATTCATCTTTGTTACAAAAGTCAAAGATAAAAGAGATATATGACATATTCTGGAGAGCATTGCCAAAAACATTTCTCACTAACTGTAGAAAGGAGCAGTGGGCTGCGTTCCCCGTGCCCGGCTGCCCGCATGGCTAGCTTTACACCTGAAATAACAACACACAAATTATATTCTTTTAATTACTGCTTGACCCATTAGTTCCAGCCTCTTACTGGCTAACTCTCACATTTTGATTAACCCATTTCTATTAATGTGTGTAGCACCACGAGTTGGTGGCTTACCAGAAAGATTCAAACCTGGGTTCATCTCGGAGAGGAAACACATGTGTCTCACTTCCCTTCTTCCCAGCATTCTGTTCTGTCTACTCCACCTATCTAAATTCTGCCCTATCAGGCCAAGCAGTTTTCTTTATTAATTAACCAATGAAAGCAACAAATAGATAGAAGACAATCCCACATTATTTCCCCTTTTACTTTTTAAACAAAAAGGAAGGCTGTAACTTTAACATAGTAAAATTGCATATAACAAAACAGTTATCAAGCAATAATTACAGTTACAATATTTATATCTACTTTATCTTTTATTATAACTAAGGAAAACTATAAGTATCTATCCATTCTCCAACTCCATCAAAGACTCCAGGATATAATATTACCTAAGTAAACAAGAAGTAAGCAACTTCCAAAACTCTAGAAATGACAAAGACATCTCGCTGCCTGTACAGTCACCCAAAGTTTTTTTGTACCGTTGGGGCATCCATCTTTGGCCCTCAGGCCCATAGTATCCAGGGAACATTTCCATGAAGCAGGAAATTTCAAAGGCAGTTCAGTCACTATCTGCTGTGTCCTGCGGAATGCCCTTCAGACTCTTTCATGAATCAGGAACCCCGAAAGATCATCTCACCTTTAGGCAAGTTCAGCTGTCCTCTCTTTGTGGGTTATCTGTGTCCAGTTTATGCAACAGTCCAGGCAAGAGCAGTTCCTTGCCTAAATGGCTATCAAACTCCATAAGGATCCTCTTCGATGCCCATCCTCCTTTTGAAGTAGCTGGTGCTGCCAAGAGCAGAGTGTCTCATTGTCATGAAAAGCCCTAAGTTATTAAAACATTTAAAATGCCATATTCTGTAGTCTTTGAAAGATATGAAGAATGCCTAACTGAAATATTTCTCTATATATCTAGAATATCTAACATGACTACAAGCTTGATTATTATTGATGATTATCCATTAGCAACCTATATACATTACATTTTTATTGAACTGCATAATCACAATACCTTAATCAATATCAGAAATACATATACATATAAAAAATTGACCTTAAAATCCATACCAATGCAAATTATTCATACCTATATCATATCCCCCTTTAAATGTAAAAGAACATTTATAAACAATATTTGGGAACATGGGTGCAGTTTTTTTCTCTTCAAACTGCTTCCTGCTGTATGCGGGCACTGTTAATCAGGTCTTTTATGGTGTAACCTTTGTGCCAGGTTCATCTCAGTCAGCAGTTGAGTGAAGTGATTTTCTGAAGGTGTTCACTGCTGCAACCTTTGAGGAGGGTGTGGTCTATCAAACCATTTTGGGATAGAAGCAATCCACAGGGTCTCATTGTCTCTGAAAACAAAAGAAGACACTCTTTTCCAAATCATCATGTTCTTAGATTCAAATTCTGAAGTCATACCCTTATGATATCCATTCTGATCTAGTTTGGTAACCGATATAATGAAATGTCTCTCTGTACTTAGCTCCTTCACAGTCAAAAATTTTAAAGAAAACACAATATACAGAATCCAGACTCTGTAAATTTTTCATTTTTACCTTGCTTATTTTCTTTTATTTCTTTTAATCTATAACTATCTGTACTCTGTCTCTTTAAAGCCTTTACCCCTTTTTTAAGGGCATTAAGTTCATTCTCTAAATATTTTTTTCTCTCCCAAGCCTACGTACACTCATCCAACACTGTGACCCAATTGCAATTATGTCTGAATTTGTTTTATTGTGAATCTGTAATTTTTTTACTATCTAGGAGCACTTCTTGAAATGCTAAGCACTTCTTAAAAACTTAAGTTGCACCATGTAGAGGTAGTATGGTACTACCTGTTTACTGCCAGTCTAAACCTCAACTGTGCTGTTATTATGGTAATTATGATCTTTCCTGCCCGAGGTCAGCACAGTTCAGCATTATGGAGCCGCTTGTGCCTTTGAGATGCAGAGCGGTGGGCTGCTCTGGATATTGGCTCCACCTCTCTCCAATTTCAAAATGGAGGAAGTACCATTTTCTACTAGCTCTGGGGCTGCCATGTAGGAGCTGCACTCAGACTGAGCGTGCAGCACAGAAACTCTTTTCATCCAAGTTACAGCCAAATCTGACCCGCAGAGCACTGTGCAGTCTGAAAACACCTCTCTGTATGGTGGCAGAAATCTTCCATACTCTCCCGCCTGTCTAAGCCTGATCCCACAGTATGTCCAGGTGAGGAGCACAGGCATGGTCTTAGAGTACTTTCTTCCCAAATCTAAGTGGGAACACAAACACCCAGGCCCACAAACGCACCATAGCCAGAGTTTGCACTGGTTGCAGGGCCCAGAAAGTCGCATTTTAAAACTGTGGACAGCTTTTTTTTTTCTGTTCCTTTTTCTGAATCAGGAAACCTCTCTACAGCACGCCCTAGCAAACAGCAAAACGCTGTGTTAAACTCTGTTTTTTCTGTGTTTAAAATTAAGCTCTCTCAGGTTTTACATGGAGTTTGTTACCATGTTGGAGCGCCACTCTGTAGAATGAAGCTGTGGGCTGCTTCCTGCTACCCAGCTCCCAGCTGCCCACATCAACTGATCTTTCAAACCCTATGAGAACATTCTTTATAGAAGAGATCCAATCATGCTCAGTGGACAGAATCATTTTATATAATTAGTTTGGAGCATAGGAAAGAGGTAAGCAAAGTACATGAAAGTAGTAACTACAATTATAAATGAATTGTTTAACTTGAAGCAGTAAGTCTAAGAGAGAGCTTTATCTTGAAGTAGATGGGGATCAACATAGCAGTGAAGATGTTTGTGCTCTATATCTCTTCAGGTAGAACCAGAAAAAATAAATCAACACCTTATTTAGGCATGTTACAAATCAATCAATAGATACTTATCTGGTGTAGTAAGTTCTATTCATGTGTTGCTTTTATGGGTTAATGAATAAAGAAACTGCTTTGGGCCTGATGGGGCAGAATTTAGATAGGTGGAGAAGACAGAAGTGAATGCTGGGAAAAAGGCCAGAGTGAGAGAAGCCATTGATACTCTGTCTGAGATAAACACTGATTAGAATCTTCAGTAAGCCACAGCCACCTGGAAATGCACAGATTAATGGATATAGGTTAAACTGATATGTAAGAGTTAGCCAATAAGAAGTTAGAGCTAATGGCTAAGCAGTGTTTTAATTAATAGAGTTTCTGCATGGTTATTTCAGGTGTAAGCTAGCTGGGAGGCCAGGACAAACAAGCGGACCACTCACTACAACAATTGATGGCCTAATGTGACCAACTAACTCCATGTAAAACCTAAGAGGGCTTAAAATGGAATTCTAAAAAAAAAATACAGAGTTTAACACAACTTCTTTCTGCTTGCTAACTGCCTGCCATACCTCCTAAGGAGATTTTCCTTATTCAAGCATAGCAGCAGAAAAGCTGCAGTGGTTTTGATATGCAACATTTCTGGGCTATGCTTCCAGTGAATCCTCTCTCTCTTTCAGGAGACCAAGGACTTCGATTGGGGTGGTGAGCATCATGCTTCGTTTGGCTGGCTTGATGGCAACTTGGACTGTGTGTGCTTGGAATTTGCATGGCTCAGAGGAATAATCATCTCCACCATCCTGGATCATGCAGAGGCAGGCAGGAACTACTGCATTTACCATAATAACAGCACAGCTTAAATTTTAGACTGAGCAGGCAAACAGGCATTACTGTTTTACCACTACTAATAGCACAATTTAAGTTTTTAAGAAGTGCTTATCATTTTAAGAAGTGCTCCTGGACAGTAAGAATTACAGATTCACAATAGGACAGATTCAGATATAAATGACCTCTAACTGGGTCACAGTGTTAAATGGGTATATGTAGGTTTGGATGAGAGAAGAAAAAGCATATAGAGAGTAATAAAATAAAGTTAATACTTTAAAAAAGGGTATAGACTTTAAAGAGACAGAGTACAGACAGTCATAGAATAAATGGGATGAAGAAAAATAAGCCACATAAAAATGGTAAATTCACAGAGTCTGGATTATGTATATTATTGTGTTTTCTTTGAATTTTTTTGACTGTGAATGAGCTAAGAGAGACATTGTGTGGGCAGCTACACTAAACCAGCATGTATATTGTAAATGTATCTTGACTTCAGAATTTGGGTCTAAGGACATGTTGCTTGGGAAAAGAGGTTCTTTTTTTTTTTTTTCACAGAAGATGGATTGCTTCTACACCAATATGGTTTCATGGACCAAGACCTCTTGAAAGATTGCTGTGAACACCCTCAAAAAAATACTTTGCTCAGTGAGTGACTGAGATGAACCCAGCACACAGGATACACCATGAAAGACCTGATTAACTGTGAACTGTGACCCCATACAGCAGGAAGCAGTTTGGAGAGAAAAAACTGTGCCCATATTCCCAAATATCGTTCATCAATGTTCTTTTACATTTAAAGAGAGATATGACATAGAGATGAATGATTTGCATTGGTATTGCTTTGTTGATGCAGATTTGGGGTCAATATTGTTATATGTATATGTATTTCTGATCTTGGTTAGGGTATTGTGATTATGTAGCTCATTTAAAAATGTAATATGTAATTGGGAAATATAGGTTAATAAGGAATCACCTTTAATGGTCAGCCTTGTAGTTTGAGGGCAGGCTGGTCTATATAGTGAGTTCCAGGATAGCCAGGACTGTTTCACAGAGAAACTTTGTAGTGAAAAACAAAAAAATAAAAGTATTTCAAATCAAATGTCTTCCTATATGGGTCCTTTTCCACATTAAAATGAAGCTGTTTTGTAGCCTTCAATATTTTTATTAACTGCAGCAAATTTTACTACATGCACTGTCTCTTTGATGTATATAGACTACTAATTGTAAATTACTTAATTATGGAAGGTCCTTCAGCATTACCACAAGCTGTCATGGTACACATTACGTGGTTTATGATGATGATTGCTTAGTAAATTTATTGCTAGTGGGATAGCTCATCAAAGAAATCTATCATTGATATAGCACATAAAACCCAGATTAACAATTTTTAAAATATCAGTGAAAGTATTTTGGAGTAAAAGTATGTATTAAAAGTATTTCAACTAATAGCTGTATCCAGTTCTTGTCTTGATCTTTTAAAGCTTGCAAAGGCTTAGCAATGTGAATTATGTGAGGATTTTCTCCATAATGAAGCTATCAAAGAGTTCCTGGGCAAACAAGATTTCAATTGCTAGTATTCCCAAATCAGGCTATAATACAAGGTTCTGATTCTCTCCATTTCTATGGAAAGATCCAGGTTATTTAAGTGCAAGCAGCCATGAGCAAGTCATGAAGATACACATGAACTGAGCAGAAAGGTCAGAAAAGGAATTTCTGGTTAACTGAACCCTAGAAAATGTTGGGGATATTTTGAGGATAAAAATGATTTTAATGTGTATGCCAAATGATTCCAAAAGAAAATTTGACTTGTGAAATGCCACTGTATGCCACACATTAATAAATCCTCAATATTTGGAGAATTAAAATCAATTGCCTATCATTAGAACTACATTAAATATCAGTTGATTTTAATCTTAATTATTCATAAAATAAAACTTTCTAATGGGTTTCATTTCTTTATTCAGTCTTCTAGGTAGAAACAACATGAGAGGAAAAACTAAATTGTTTTGCAGGAAAACTTGCAAATATTGTTCACTAGCTGAAGAGAAGATAGTCAAACTGGATTAGAGGACAGATAAAGGATGACATAATGACCTGTGGATATCCATGATGAATCAATAGACTAGCAGATCCTCATTGAGATTCCTTAGAATTTGAAGGAATGGGAGACCAGGAATATTCCAGAAAGAGAGCATACCATAAAAATGCCATGTTCAGAAATCTAGCATCCATCCAATCAAAGCAAAGTGATGCTGGAAGTGGGTAGAGAAAGTGAAAAGGAAAATAAACAAATTTTCATGTGTAAGATTGTACCAGGAGGACACTTAAAAAAATCCCACACTAGCTCAGAAATAAGAAATAGGTAGTCATGTATTGAAGAGTAAACTCATTTATCAGAATTCTATGCTTGACCAGTTGAATCACACCACCCAAAGGAGAAGCCAAATGGGCATGGAGTAAGGAGAACTAGAGAGAAGGGGCACACACGCTCAGCTTCCCAATAAATAGTAAGAGAGTCCATGCCCCTATGAACAGGCTAATTCAAGGTATAATATTTCCTGTAGCCCCTCCCCTTTTTCTTTAAATAAGAGAGTTCTAAGTTTAATACAAAATCATATACAATAAGAACAAATATTCTATTCTAACTAGCTTAACTCTTGTATAATAAAAAACTTAGCCAAGTCATGAGAGGAAAGTAACTACACTTATTTAGTCTTAAAGCCCATCAAAGATCTGAGAAGGAAAATATTACTTGAGTGAGTAGGAAGTGCAATCAAACAACTTCAAAAATGTACAAATGACAGGGAGAACTGTCTACTTGGAAAATAACCCAAAATTTTCACTTGCAATGTTGAGGCAACCAACTTTGGCTGAGTCCTAGAATAACTCACAAACTATTTTCAAAGGCAAGAAATTTTTCAAAACTGTCTTACCCTGTCTTGGCAAGATTTGACAGTCCTGCTTACCCATTTCCAGATACTATGTACTTTGTCAGTAGTTGATATATGGCCAGTTCCTTGCTCAGAGGTCAGTTTTGCCAAGAAGAAAACAAGCTTGAAGTGGAGTGACTTTGGTTCTCAACATTCTCTCAAAAATAGATTGGTGATGCCAGGAGTAATTGTGTCTCACGTCAACAGAACTCTAAATTATGTAAATGCCATTTTATACAGTTCTTTGAAGTGGTTAAAGATTATCTATCTATACAGAATATAATCTCTGTGCATCTAAAGAACCTGATTAGTCTAACTATAAGTATGACAAACATAGATGACTATTGATCTATAATTCTTAATACCTGTATAACTTAAAGACTCAGACAATAAACCAAACTGTGCAATAAATGAAGACAATGAACTCCAAATGTAAAGAATATATAAGTATCTTGATCAAAGGTGGAAATGTACACTGCAATATGATATATATATATATATATATATATATATATATATATGTATGTATCAATACATAATAGTGTTTTAAACAGAGACCCACATCAGCGCTCTGGACTGAGCTCCCAAGGCCCAGATGAAGAGCAGTAGGACGGAGAACATGAGCAAGGAAGTCAGGACTGCAAGGGCCTGGTCCACCCACTGAGACAGTGTACCCAATCTAATGGGAGTTCACTAAATCCAGCTGGACTGGGACTGAACAAGCATGTGATCAAACCAGACTCTCTGAGTGTGGCTAACAATGGGGGCTGACTGAGAATCCATTGATAATGGCACTGGGACTTGTTTCTACTGCATGTACTGGCTTTTTGGGACACTAGTCTATTTGGATGCATACCTTCCTAGGTCTTGATGGAGGGGGTAAGGTTTTGGACTTCCCACAGGACAGGATACCCTGCCCTCTCTTAAGACTGGAGGGGGAGGGAGAAGGAGGCGTGGGGGAACTGGTGGGGAATGGGAGGAGGGGAGGAAGTGGACATTTTTGAATGAAAAAAAAAACAAAAGAAGACCATGGCCTGGGGACAGACTCAACTACCCAGATAGTTATAAAAGTTCTTATGAGCAGCTCAACTCTAGACAGTGACCCATAGGAAAAAAAAAAGGGGGAAGGTGTTTGGAAATTTTAAATATACATTTTAAATAATGCTGAGATATGAACAGAATACTTATATTTAGCTATTGATGTATTAAGCTATTTTGTTTGAATAATCATATATTGCATGTAAATAAAATGTTGTTTTAGAATTGAAAAAAAAGAATGGCATATAATTCTGCCATCTCAACAGAATTATAAGGGCTTTGTTCCACCTTACTCAATTCATCTGATTTTAACCTGCCTTCTTCAATTTATTAGCATCAGTATAAAATGTACAGGCTCCAGTAATTGGAACATCACATACAATTTGAGGAAGAAGTCAAGAAGTTCTCTTTATAAGGTTAATTCTATCACTTTTGACATAGTTGCTATTAATTCCCCCCCCCAAAAAAAAATAGCACCATCTCTTTGCCATGATTCATTGTCTTCCCATAACTTTATAATCTCATCTATAGTGAAAGGCACTATAATTTCTGCTGGGTCTATACCTACTAATTGACAAAGTCTCAGTTTACTTTCTATAATTAATTCAGAGACATTTTCCACATAAGTTTTAAATTTTTTACTTGTTTTATGTGGTAAAATGATCCATTCTAGAATAATACCTTCCCTCTGCATTGAAATTCCCATAGGAGAAATTCTGGAAGGCAATATGACTAGAATACAACTAAGATTTGGGTTCACCCTATCCACATGTACCTCCTGTAATTTTTTCCTCAACCATTGTCAGTTCCTTTTCTGCTTCAGCTCTTAATTCTCTGGGACTATTCAAATCTTTATCACCACCTAAGGTTTTGTTTAATGAATCATTAGATCAGGTGTTATCCCAACAGCCAGTCATAGACTGGAAATATCTCCTAATAATCTTTGAAAGTCATTAAAGAGTCTATATCCGATCTCTCCTAATTTGTGCCTTTTGTGTCCTAATTTTCTGTAAATCTATTTTTATAACCTAGGTAATTGACAGAATCTCTTCTCTGTATTTTTTTTTCTGGAGCAATCTGCAATCCCCATTTAGGTAAAACTATCTTTACTTCTTCAAACACTCTTTCTAAAGTATGTGTTTTTGAATCATGTAGTGATGAGGCGAGCAGGCCTGCTTTTCATCCCGCCCGGCTCCTGCACGGCTAGTTTATGCCCCGAAATAATTACATGGAAACTGTATTCTTTTAAACACTAGTTGGCCCACTAGTTCCAGCCTCTTATTGGCTAATTCTCACATCATGATTAACCCATTTCTAATAAACTGTGTAGCACCACTAAGTGATGGCTTATCAGGAAGATTCTAACCTGCGTCCATCTTGGGCCAGAGATCATGGCTTCTGTCTCATTGCCTTCTTTCCAGAATTCTGTTCTATATACTCCACCCACCTAATTTTCTGCCCTATTAAAAGACCTAGGCAGTCTCTTTATTAACTAATGGAAGTAACATATAGACAGATGACCCTCCTACATCAGAATCATATAGCAAAATGTCATCCATGTAATGGTAAATTATAGACTTAGGAACTTGCTTACATGTTATTTCCAATGGCTGACTTACAAAGTACTAACACAGGGTCAGGCTATTGAACATCCCCTGTGGGAAGATAGTGCACTGGTATCTCCTGGTAGGCTGAGAATTATTATAAGTAAGCACTGTGAAGGCAAATTTTTCTCTATTCTTTTCTTGTAAAAGTATAGTGAAGCATCAATCTTTCAAATCAATAACTATAAGAGGCCATCCTTTTGGTAACAGAAAAGGCAGAGGAATTCCAAACTGTAGAGGGCTGATAGGTTGAATTACCTTGTTGACAGCTCTTATATCTGTCACCATTCTCCATTTACCAGATTTCTTTTTTACAACAAGCACAGGAGAATTCCAAGGGCTAGTTGATTTCTCAATATGCTGAGCATCTAATTGCTCCTGTACTAATCATTCTAAACCCTGCAATTTATCTTCAGCTAGAAGCCACTGCTTAACCATATTGGCTTCTCAGTTAGCTATTTTAAAGGGAGAGCTGTTGGTACCTCTAGCAGTTTGTTCATTGCTTTACGTTCTTGTATACGCTGAATGTCTGGTGACCTTCATTCATAGTACCTTATTACATCTGTCCCAGAATTATGACTTTCTGAGACTGTAGGGATGTTAATCTTGGTATTTCTTTGCTGTAGCAGATCACAGCCCTACAAATGTATTGCAATATCAGCTACATATGGCCTCACCTTCCCACTTTGACCATCTGGCCCAATAGTCAACCCATCCTGTGCTTTGTTTAACTTGAGATATGGTTCCAATTTCTAGTAATTGAACATCTGCCTCTTTAAGAGGCCAATTTGGATGCCATGATTCTGGAGTAATGATACTCATATCCACTCCTCTGTCTATCAAGCCAACACTTACAATTCCATTTATACGCACTCTCAGCTTTGGTGTCTGATGATTTATAGAAGTTTGCCAAAATATATGCTTCTCTTTTTCTATTTGAATTTTTGACTTATCTTCCAAATTTGAGTCATCATTTAGAACATGGTAATCTTGCAAGAAGATTCTAGGTATTTTAATTTTCTTGGTGTGACATGTCCACCATGGTTACAGGGAAAGACTGGGCCACTTTTGGTTTGGGGGACTTTGAAAGGCCCCTCAAGGTGTTTCCTGATGGTATCAGGTTGCCATGATTGTATGTTGTTGATCTGCATTCATTGGTTCAATGCTGCCCTTTATCATACATTCTACATATATCTGAAGGCCAAGATCTCCTATTTTTGCCACTCCCAGATGAGATAGTATTCCTAGAAATTCCTTACCTGCAATCCCTTTTCTGGTGTCCTATTTTACCACAATTAAAACATTTGGCAGTTTGATGTCTCCTCATTCATTTGGAAATTGCTTCTCCTACCCAAGATTCATCATTATAGTCAAACATCTCAACATTCATCATATGCTAATTTCATTCATCCATAGGTACTGATCTAGACCTTAAATGCCCAATTATCTTTTTGCATTGTAAGTTTGCATTTTCAAATTCCAGAGATTCAAGAATTATTCGTCTAGCTTCTGAGTCTGTTACTCCTATTTGTACAGCTTTAATGAATCTCTGTAAAAAGTCAGTAAAGAGTTCTCTCCGCCCCTACCTAACCCTGGTATATGATTTAACACTTTTTCCTGATTCCTGGATCCTGTCCCAAGCATTCAAGTCTGCTTTGAGGCATAGGGACAAAAATTCTTTGTTGTAAAGAGCTTGGACCTGTGTGTCAGCATACAGGCCTTTTCAAAGAAGTTTATCTGGGGAATCCTCAAGATCTTTAGCTTTCTCCTGTCATTCCACATGCTTGGATTCCTCCCTGAAATAAGAAACATCAAGCAATGTCCATTATCCAGGACTGCTGACACTAACTGAGAAAAATCGTGGAGGGTATCTCTGACATTAGAGGCCCAGGTTTTTATCATCTTCTTAACAAATGCAGAATGCAAGCCATAAGTAACAACAGCTTCCTTGATTTCTTTTAGATCATTCAGTCCTATTGTCATCAATCTACATTCTTTGGTGTAACGACGTAAATGAATTCATACAGATGGTAATAATATATACAGCTTTAATGGGGAAATAGACTTAGAGAACCTCAGGTTCCCGCGGAGAACAGGGAAGCAGAGAGCATGGTGGGCTCATGCTCACTAGATTTATAAGTAAACATTAGCCCGAGGTGAACACACCCCCTAATGGGCTGGGCTTATCCCTACACTTTGGCTCCCTTTTAGCCTTTAGAAGTTGATGCTTTGTCAGAGTAAATTACAGGGTAGGATACTAAAACCCTGGGAAAACCAGTTCTGACAGTCAGTGGTGATGTTGTATCCTGTCATTGTGCCTTCTTTCCCTGTTCATCAGCTCTAATAATTTCCTCAATCATTTCAAATCTTTTTATCATCGTCTTTTGTAAAGCCTGAATCTCTTGATACAGGGATTTCACTAAGGTATCAATTTTCTCATCCTTATTCTGTACCTGTGATTCCAAGGTTTTAATGTTCCCCTTTAAAGATAAAATCTCCTCCTTAAACTTTTCTTGGATATTGTGTAGATTTTAATCCTGGAGGTAAAATCTGTCTGTTAATTTATTAAAACTTTTTTTTTAATTTATTTAAACTTTGTGATAACTTCTGAACATTAACTTCAACAGTATGAACCCTTTCAGGTAACTTCCTAGTACCCTTAGATATGGAGTCAGTTTGTCCTTGCATAGTATCCACTTGTTCAGATAACCTCTGATTTTCAATTATATTAATCTAGTGCCATATTCTTACTTAATGATAGAATATGGAGAGAAAAACTGAAACCTAGTAACCAGTAAATTGAGACTGCAGGGATACCTCCATAGCCATATAGGTATTGTATAATACCTTCCATTGTGGTAGCAAAAAAGGCAGTAAAAGTTCCATTAGAAACAAAATCTGTCATATTACCTGTTCTCCAGCAGATGCTGCTATTTCTGAGTCACAACTATAACCAATGCAAAGATGGCACGACAGATCCTGTGTTAAAGTCCACCTTGGTACTTGCTAAAAACTGGGGAAATATGAGCCACTCAACAGATTAAATGCAGTTATGTCAATTCCATATGTGGATCAAGAAAACCCAGAGTTCAGGTGCAGAGAACAGAAACCCAGAAACCGCTGACTACACGGAACAAAGAATCTCTCTGGGGGATAGGTTTTGCAGCAGTTGATAAACAATGCAGCCATCTGTGCTTTGTCTCACTGCTTAAGTGCTGCAAACTCCACTGTGGTGGGGATTTTGACAGGGATTCCAGCCTGTGAAGGGGCTCAATGATCTGCCCAGGGCTCAGAGATCTGCCCAGAGGTGTGGAGTTTAAATGCACATGGGCGTCAGATATACAGGGAGTTATGGCAGTAAGACACTTAAAAGAAATCCCATACTAGCTCAGAAGTAAGAAATAGATAGACATTTATTAAGGGGTAAACTTACAAATCAGAATTCTCCACTTGACAGGTTGAATCACACGACCCAAAGGATCAGCCAGCTGGGCATGGAGCAAGGGGAATGAGAGAAGGGGCACAAGCATGCTCAGCTTCCCCATAAATAGTAAGAGAGGCAACTCCCCCAAAGATGTGCTAATATAAGCTGTAATACTTCCTACAGCATAAGATTATTCAAGTTCCTTAAAAGCATGTATCTTGAATTACAACTGAACACTGAAAAAAACATATAAATGTTGCCTCCCCATTCTCTAGTATTTCTCACATAGTTTACCTTATCAAATAAAGATGGCAGGGACATACAAAGCATACAAACTACAGTCCTTTGTATAGGTGTTATCCTCAACTTTGAACTTCAAATATATGAAAATCTGATTCTAAATTCCTATGTAGCCCAGATTCAGATGGTACAACTACTTGATACGAATTTTAGTTCTGGCCAGGTTACACCACAGAGCAAATATGTTCAAAGCCAAGGTCAGCAGCATAAATACAAGGTGAAGGATGGTCACAGAGACAGTATAGTCCATCAAACAGAAGCTGGAGTCTCCAGGTTGTGAGAGGCATAAAGCCAGGTGTATTGCCTAAATACCAAGAGACTAAAAATATCCAGAAGTAAGAATAACACTGGAGAACACATAAAAGGCCTAACACTGTACTTCCAATTCAATGCCAGTGTATAGTATATCTCACAACTAGTAAGGAAGGGAAGCCACAGACAGGTGGCAGAGATCCGTGAGACACCCAGAAGATGAGAAGAAATATTTGCACATCTTCTTCCAGATACTGCATTGAGACCTTCCTGATCTAGTGAGCATGTGTGTTACTTTAGCATGTTTTACACTCCAATTGCTACTTATTAGCCTATTCCGATATCATCTCAAAACTTGGTGTCTGTGAAAGAAATGTTAGACTATTGTAAACAAGACACAAACTGGGAGGAAATATTTATATATTACATATGTGAAAAATTAACTACTCTCCTAATAGAGTTCCATGATGTTATAGGAGCAGCAGGCCGCTTCCTGCTGCCTTGCTAGCTTATGCCCCAAAATAACAACACACAAATTGTATTCTTTTAAACACTGCTTGGCCCATTAGTTTCAGCCTCTTATTGGCTAACTCTCATATCTTGCTTAACCCATTTCTATTAATGAGTGTAGCACCATGAGGTGGTGGCTTACAGGGAAGGATCCTAACCTGCATCCATCTTGGAGAGGAGAGCTATATCATCTACCTGAGGTGTAGGCCCTACTGCCTTCTTCCTCCCAGCATTGTGTTCTGTTTACTATGCCTACCTAAGCTGCTGTCCTATCAAAGGCCAAGGCAGTTTCTTTATTAACCAGTGAAAGTAACACATAGACAAATGACCCTCCTCCATCATTTCCCCTTTTTCTGTTTAAATAAAAAAGAAAGGCTTTAATTTTAACATAATAAAATTACATATAACAAAACATTTATCAAGCAATGATTACAGTTACATTATTCATATCTACTTTATCTTTTATTATAACTAAGGAAAACTATAACTATAACTAACCATTCTTCAACTCCATCAAAGACTCCAGAAGTATATAATACTTTCTAAGTAAACAAGAAATAAGCAACTTGTAAACTCTAGAAATAACAGAGACATCTCGCTGCCTGGACAGTCACCCAAAGTTCTTCTGTACCATTGGGGCATCCATCTTTGGCCTTCAGGCCCCTAGTTTCTAGCAGATAGTTCCATGAAGCAGGATATTCCAAAGACAGTTCAGTCACTTTCTGGTGTGTCCGACAGAATGTCTCACAGAGTCTTTCATGAAGTAGCAACCCCGAAAGACCATCTCACCTTTAGGCAAGTTCAGCTGTCCTCTTTCTGCAGGATTTTTGTGTCCAGTTTATGCAAGTGTTTAGGCAAGAGCAGTTCCTTGCCCAAATGGCTATCAAACTCCATAAGGAGCCACTCCGATGTCCATCTTCCTCTTGAAGTAGATTGGTACCACCCAGGAGCAGTCATATCTCATTGTCATGAAAAACCCTAAGTTATTATAACATTTAAAGTGCCATATTCTGTAGTCTTTGAAAGATATATAGAATGCCTATTTAACTGAAATATATCTCTACATGTCTAGAAAATCTAACATGACTACAAGCTTGACTATTATCGATGATTATTCATTAACAACCTATATTTCTTAATTATATATTACATTTTTAAATGAACTACACAATCACAATACCTTAATCAATATCAGAAATACATATACATATAACAAAATCGACCTTAAATTTATGTCAACAAAGCAAGATTTATACCAATACACATTATTCATATCTATATCATATCCCCCTTTAAATGTAAAGGAACATTTATAAACAATATTTGGGAATATAGGCACAGTTTTTTTTTCTCTCCAAACTGCTTCCTGCTGTATGGGGGCACTGTTAATAAGGTCTTTTATGGTGTAACCTGTGTGCTAGATTCATCTCAGTCGGCAGTTGAGCGAAACAATTTTTTGAGGGTGTTCCCAGCAACCTTTCAGGAGGGTGTGGTCTATAATACCATATTGGGGTAGAAGCAATCCACAGGGTCTTAACCTCTGTGAAAACAAAAGAAGACCCTCTCCAAAGCATCATATCCTTAGACCCAAATTCTGAAATCATAATGCCCTTATGATATCCATTCTGGTTTAGCTTGGCAGCCCATATAATGAAATGTCTCTTTGTACTTAGCTCCTTTACAGTCAAAAATTTTAAAGAAAACACAATAATACAAAAAAAAAATCCAGACTCTTTGTGAATTTTCCATTTTTACGTGGGTTATTTCCCTTTATTTCTTTTAAACTATAACTATCTTTTATCCGTCTCTTTAAAGACTTTACCTTTTTAAGGCATTAACTTTATTTTCTATTTTCTTTTCTTCTCTCTCCCAAGCCTATGTATGTCTAACACTATGACCTATTTAAAAGTCTTTCATATCTGAATCTGTCCTACTTTGAATCTGTAATTCTTTATTATCCAGGAGCATTTCTTAAAATGTTAAGCACTTCTTAAAAATTTGAGTTGTGCCGTGTAGAGGTAATACGGTACCACCTGTTTCCTGTTAGTCTAAAACTTAATTGTTCTGTTACTAGGATAATTACGATAGTTCCTGCCTAAGTCCAGCACAGTTCAGCATGGCAGAGCTGAGCAACTATTGCCTCAGAGGCATTTGGTGTGCCTGAGCGGTGCACAGTTCCAGGCACACAACAGTCCACATTGCCATCAATCAATCCATAGCACTTTATGGCAAATGCTCCATTCAAAAGCTCTGTCTACTGCAGGAACCAGAAAGATATTGCAATGGCAGCACATCCCAGGAAGCTGCATTTTTAAATTGTGCAGCTTTTTCCTGCTACAGCTGCTGGAGTCAGGGAAATTTCTTTGTACCACACCACCCACAAAGAGCAAAAAGCTGTGTTAAACATTCTTTCCCTTATTTTTAAGCCTTCTCAGGGTTTTTTTTTATTAATTTTTATTGAAAAAAATTCCACCTCCTCCCAGCCTCCCATTTCCTTCCCACTCCTCTCACTCCTCTTCCCCTCTCCCACTCCTCTCCCCCTCCCTCTCCAGTCCGAAGAGCAGTCAGGGTTCCCTGTCCTGTGGAAAGTCCAAGGTCCTCCCCACTCTATCCAGGTCTAAGAAGGTGAACATCCAAACTGGCTAGGCTCCCACAAAGCCAGAACATGAAGTAGGAATAAAACCCAGTGCCATTGTCCTTGGCTTCTCACCAGCCCTCCTTGACCACCATGTTCAGAAAGTCCAGTTTTATCCTATGCTTTTTCAGTCCCCATCCAGCTGGCCTTGGTGAGCTCCCAATAGATCATCCCCACTGTTTCAGGTGGGTGGGTGCACCCCTCACGGTCCTAACTTCCTTGGTCATGTTCTCCCTCCTTCTGCTCCTCATTGGGACTTTGGGAGCTCAGTCCAGTGCTCCAGTGTGGGTCTCTTTCTCTATCTCCATCCATCGCCAGATGAAGGTTCTACGGTGATATGCAAGATATTCACCAGTATGGCTATAGGATAGGGCCATTTCAGGTTCCCTATTCTCAGCTGCCCAAGGAACTAACTGGGGACATCGCCCTGGGCACCTGGTAGCCCCTCTAGGTTCAAGTATTTTGCCAACACTAAGATGGCTCCCTTAATTGAGATATATACTTCCCTGCTCCCATATTCACCCTTCCTTTATCCTAACCATCCCATTTCCCCAAGTTCCCTCCATCATCCCCTTCTCACTTTTCTCTCCCTATCCTCCCTTACCCCACCCCCAAGATCCCAATTTTTTGCTGGGCAGTCTTGTCTACTTCCCATATATAGGAGGATAACTATAGGTTTTTCTTTTGGTTTACCTTCTTATTTAGCTTCTTTAGGATCAGAAAATATAGACTCGAAGTTCTTTATTTATGGCTAGAAAACAATTATGAGTGAATACATCCCATGTTCATCTTTTATGGTCTAGGTTACCTCACTCAGGATAGTGTTTTCTATTTCCATCCATTTGCATGCAAAATTCAAGTTGTCGTTGCTTTTTACCGCTGAATAGTAGTCTAATGTGTATATATTCCACACTTGCTTCATCCATTCTTTCATTGAAGGAGATCTAGGTTGTTTCCAGGTTCTGTCTATTACAAATGATGCTTCTATGAACATAGTTGAACAAATGCTTTTGTAATATGATAGGGCATCTCTTCGGTATATTCCCAAGAGTGGTATTGATGGGTCCAGGGGTAGGTCGATCCCGAATTTCTTGAGAAACCGCCACACTGATTTCCAAAGTGGTTGCACAAGTTTGAATTCCCACCAGCAATGTATGAGGGTACCCCTTCCTCCAAACCTCTCCAGCAAAGGATTTTTTAATTTTAGCCATTCTGACAGGTGTAAGATGATATCTCAAAGTTGTTTTGATTTGCATTTCCCTGATCGCTAACGAGGTTGAGCGTGACCCTAAGTGTCTTTTGGCCATTTCAACTTCTTCTGTTGAGAATTTTCTGTACAGTTCAATGCCCCATTTTTAATTGGGTTAATTAGCGTTTTGAAGTCTAGTTTTATATATTTTGGAGGTCAGATCTTTGTCTGTTGCGAGGTTGGTGAAGATCTTCTCCCAGTCAGTAGGATGCCTTTTTGACCTGGTGACAGTGTCCTTTGCTTTACAGAAGCTTCTCAGTTTCATGAGGTCCCATTTATTCAATGTTGCCCTTTATGTCTGTGCTGCTTGGGTTATATAGAGGAAGCAATCTCCTGTGCCCATATGTTGTAGGGTACTTCCCACTTTCTCTTCTATCAGGTTCAGTGTGTTCAGATTTATATTGAGGTATTTGATCCATTTGGACTTGAGTTTTGTGCATGGTGATAGATATGGGTCTATTTTCATTCTTTCACAGGTTAACATCCAGTTGTGCCAGCACCAGTTGTTGAAGATGCTTTCTTTTTTCCATTGTATACTTTTAGCTCCTTTACTGAAAATCAGGTGTTCATAGGTCTGTGGAATAAAATCCGGGTCTTCTATTCAATTCCATTGTTCGACTTCTCTGTTTTTATGCCAATACCATGATGTTTTCATTACTGTAGCTCTGTAATAGAGTTTGAAGTCAGGGGTGGTAATGTCTCCAGAAGTTCCTTTATTGTATAAAATTGTTTTGGCTATCCTGGTTTTTTTTTTCAAATAAAGTTGATTATTGTCCTTTCAATATCTGTGAAGAATTTTGATGGGACCTTGATGGGGATTGCATTGAATCTATAAATTGCCTTTGGTAGAGTTGCCATTTTTACTATGTTGATCCTCTCAATACAAGAGCAAGGGAGATCCTTCCATTTTCTGTTATCCCCTTGAATTTCTTTCTTCAAAGACTTAAAGTTTTTGCCAAATAGTACTTTCACTTCCTTGGTTAAAGTTACCCCAAGATATTTTATGCTGATTGTGGCTATCATGTAAGGTGATGCTTCTCTGACTTCTCTCTCTGCTTCCTTATCCTTTGTGTATAGGAAGGCAACTGATTTTTTGGAGTTGTTCTTATATACTGCCACTTTACTAAAGGTGTTTATCAGCTGTAGGAGTATTTGGTGGAGTTTTTGGGATCGCTTATGTACACTATCATATCATCTGCAAATAATGAAAGTTTAACTTCTTCCTTTCCATTTCGAATCACCTTGATCTTCTTATGTTGTCTGATTGCTATTGCTAGAAAATCAAGCACTATATTGAATAGGTATGGAGAGAGTGGACAGCCTTGTCGTGTTCCTGATTTTAGTGGGATGGCTTTGAGTTTCTCTCTGTTTAATTTGATGTTAGCTGTCGGCTTGCTGTAAATAGCTTTTTTTATATTTATGTATAACCCTTCTATCCCTAATCTCTCCAAGACTTTTATCATAAAGGGATGTTGAATTTTGTCAAATGCTTTTTCAGCATCTAATGAAATGATAATATGTTTTTTTTTTCTTTCAGTTTATTTATATGATCGATTATATTGATAGATTTTCATATGTTTAACCAGCCCTGCATCTCTGGGATGAAGCCTACTTGATCATAATGGATAATTTTTCTAATGTGTTCTTGGATTCGGTTTGCCAGTATTTTATTGAGGATTTTTGCGCCGAAGTTCATGAGTGAGATTGGCCTGTAATTCTCTTTCTTGGTTAAGTCTTTGTGTGGTTTTGGTATCAGAGTAACTGTAGCTTCATAAAAGGAATTTGGCAATGACTCTTCTGTTTGTATATTGTGAAATACATTAAGGAGTATAGGTATTAGTTCTTCTTGGAAGTTCTGGTAGAATTCCACATTGAAACCATCTGATCCTGGGCTTTTTTTTTTTTTTGGTAGGGAGGTTTTTGATAACAGCTTCTAATTCTTCTCGACTAACAGGCCTATTTCGATTGTTCACCTGGTCCTGGTTTAACTTTAGTATATGACATTTATCTAAAAAAAAGTGTCCATTTCTTTTACATTTTCCGGTTTTGTGACATACAGGCTTTTGTAGTAAGATCTAATGATTCTCTGAATTTCCTCTATGTCTATGGTTATGCCCCCCTTTTCATTTCTGAATTTATTAATTTGCATATTCTCTCTCTGTCATTTGATTAGTTTGGATAGGGGTTCATCAATCTTGTTGATTTTCGCCAGGAACCAGCTTTTTGTTTCATTGATTCTTTGGATTGTTTTCTGTGTTTCTATTTTGATGATTTCAGCCCTCAGTTTGATTATTCCAGTCTTCTTCTCCTCCTAGGTGAGTCTGCTTCTTTTTTTTTCTAGAGCTTTCAGGTGGGCTGTTAAGTCTCCAACATGTGCTTTCTCTATTTTCTTTAAGTGGGCACTTAGTGCTATGAACTTTCCTCTTAGATCTGCTTTCATAGTGTGTATCGGCGTAAATAAATGCAAGGCAGATATTAAAGAATATATACAGCTTTAATGGTTAAATGAACTTACAGAAGTGAGGTTGCGGCGTAGCACAGGATGCAGGAAAAGGGACTAGCCACCTCCTGCATGCCTGATTTATAAGTATACATTCGCCTGAGGCAAACCCTCACCCTAAGGGGGCTGGCTTAACCCTACAACAGTGTCCCATAGATTTGAGTATGTTGTTTCTTTATTTTCATTGAATTCAAGGAAGATTTTAATTTCTTTCTTTATTTCATCCTTGATCCAGGTGTGGTTCAGTAGTTGACTGTTCTGTTTCCATGAGTTTGTAGGCTTTCTGGGGTTAGCACTGCTGTTGAATTCTAACTTTATTCCATGGTGACCTGATAAGACACAGGTGGTTACTAATACTTTTTTTTTGTAACTGTGGAAGTTTGCTTTGTTACCAAGTATGTGGTCAATTTTTGAGAAGGTTCCATGAGCTGCAGAGAAGAAGGTGTATTCTTTCCTATTTGGGTGGAATGTTATATAGATGTCTGTTAAGTCCATTTGATTCATTACCTCCATTATTTCTCCTATTTCTCTGTTAGGTTTCTGTCTGACTGACCTGTCCATTGTTGAGAGAGGGGTGTTGAAGTCTCCTATTTTTAGTGTGTGGTTTGATTGCTGCCTTGAGTTTTAGTAATGTTTCTTTTACGTAAGTGAGTTCTTTTATATTAGTGGCATAGATATTCAGGATTGAGACTTCATCCTGATGAATTGTTCCTGTTATGAGTAGAAAATGTCCCTTTCCATGTCTACTGATTGATTTTAGTTTGAAATCAACTTTGTTAGAAATTAGAATGGCCACACCTGCTTGTTTCTTAGGTCCATTTGATTGATAAGCCTTTTCCCAGCCCTTTACTCTGCATAGATGGCTCTCTTTGTGGTTGAGGTGTGTTTCTTGGAAACAGCCGAATGTTGGATCCTGTTTTCGTATCCAATCTCTTAGCCTGTGCCTTTTTATAGGTGAGTTGAGTCCATTGACATTAAGTGATATTAATTACCAGAAGGCCTTCTTAGGTTTTTAAGTGGATTTAGTTACCACATTGGATGCCAATCTGTATATGAAGTGGCAGGCAGCCTCCTGCTGCCCAGGAGGGCTCCCAGCCACCAGCTAACTCTGTAGAAATAGGAGTAGTGAACTGCTTCCCACCACCTGGCTAGCTTTTCCCAAAATAATTACATGGAAGCTATATTCTTTTAAACACTGCCTGGCCCATTAGTTCCAGCCTCTTAGTGGCTAACTCTAACCTTGCTTAACCCATTTCTATTAATGTGTGTAGCACCATAAGGTGGTGGCTTATTAGGAGATATTCAGCATGTCTGACCTGGCATCTGGATCCATGGCAGCTGACAAACTATGCTTTCTTTCTCCCAGCACTCTGTTCTTTCTACTCTGCCTCTCTAAGCTGCTGTCTTTTGAAAGGCCAAGGCAGTTTCTTCATTAACCAGTGAAAGTAACACATAGACAGAAGACCCACTTATATTACCTTGAACTCTTTACCAAGGTTTTACTAGTAATGGTTCTTGTGTAACATTCCTCGAAAATCAAATCCAGGAGACTGGCATTGATACAACACTACTAAGTAGACTTCTAACCCTAAAAAGTATATAAGCAATTTTCAAAATTCATTGGGTATTAAACCAGACCAATGCTTCTTTGCAATGAACACTCACATATAAAAATGTATGAATAAAGGGCTTTACTGCATGACTGTGTCAACTGCAGCTCCCATGATGAGATTCCAACTTCTTCCATTTACTCCCTTTTTCTCTCTTAAATTTTATTTTGTTTTATTTGTAGAAGAGAGTCAGTGGGATGTAAATGATTTGAGAGACTCAAAGAATAAATTAAAAAGTTTTAAAAAGAAAGAGATGCAATCTAACAAAACGTATAGATGAATCTCCAAAGGGAAACTATGGGCGGTAAATAATCTTGTGGAAAAACTCAACAGTATTGCCTGCTCTGAAAACACACATTGAAATTATGTGGCATTAGTATCTACTATCAGAATGACTAAAACAAAAACAGTGACAATACCAAATTATGTAAGAGATGTTATGACCATCCATTATAGCTGTTAGTGAGCTAAATATGACAAAGTCATGCTAGATAATAGTTTGATGGTTTCATATAAACTCTATATTCAGCTAACACATAAGCCAGAGAAATGAGAACTATATGCACTCAAAAATGTGCATGAATATTCACATATTTATTCATAGTAGTTAAAACTGTAAGTGACCAAACTGTCCCAGTACAAATCCTGGATAATGGAATACTACAAAAATGAATGAAATAATGTATATTCATCAACCTAGATGCAGCATTCTAAATGGGGAAAAGGAAACTTAAAGATTTTATTCTGTATTGTATAGTGTGAGTGCTAATTGGTCTTAATAATAAAAGCCTGGAGTCAGGCATTGAGGAAAATGCTGAGAGATCAGAGAGATAAAGGAGCAAAATCATGGCCACCTTACATTTCCACTTCCAAGACTAAAAGAGATTGAGTTCCTGCTTCTTCCTGCCTTTCTCTGGCTAGCCATATCACTTCTTGTCTGTCTGTACAGACCTCCAGACCTATATGCTTAGCTAGTGGCTAGCTCTGCAGCTTGTTCTTCTTGCAAAATTTATTTTTGCAAAAAATACACCACCACAGTATTTCTGCTATTATATAATACACTTTAAATAGTAAAATCATAAAGAGACGCTGAAGAGATGATTCAGTAGTTTAGAGTATTTTGTTGATCTTACAGAAGACATAGGTTCAATTCTCAGCATTCACAGAATTGCTTAGAATCATCCATCACTCCAGTTCCAGGGAACTTAAAACCATTTTCTGAATTCCTCAGAAAATAGACATGGATGTAGTACACACACACACACACACACACACACACACACACACACACACACTTAAATATTTATATGAATAAAATAAGTAAATAAAAATTTAGAAATTTAAAAATAAAAATTATAAAAATGGAGAACAGAATAATGTTTTACAGGGACTAATATGGGGGCTGTGAGTATGAAGGAGTAAGAGATGGAAGTTATTTCCTGGGGGTTTAATAGTTCTGCATACTAATTATTACAGTACTACACAAATATATATATTAATCAAATAGCCTACATCTACCCACCTGCAAGTACATGTAAAATTATTGAAATTATATTATGTATGTAATATATGTATTTCTGTATATCATGACTGTTATTCCAACACTAAAGTGTTAATATCATTGCCTGTATATTAGTATGTACCAATCAATGTTCACTAGAAGAATGAATTAGTAATTAATGAGCAAACTACAGTGTGTATACCAGGTCTTTTGTCTAAGACTGTATATTAATATTAATTTATTAGTTTTGACATTACTCTGCAGTTATATATAATCTCAGCATTAGGAAAATTGGTTCAATGTAGGCTAGTATTACTTTTTCAACTTGCTATTAATATATAAGCATTTTCAAAATAAAGAATTAGAGAAAATTCTGATCAGAAGGGATACAACAAGCATGTTTCCATACAGCTGTAAAGGGTAAGTTCTTGCAACAATTGAGATATACATATGAAGATTACAACAATAATTCTAATCAGCTAAATCTATGGGAATGTATTTTAAGAAGTATCCAAATATCTATCTTAATACACATTCAGGTATTTTCCCAGAGTACTTGCTGCAGAGCTTCTTCTGCTTCTTTAGCCAATAGCCACTGAGATACAAGCCCACTGGGGTGTGGTCTCTCTCTCTCTTTAAAAAAAAGCAGCAGTAGCCCTCCTCTTTCTTGCTCCAGAGACTAGACTCCTTTCCTGGCTGTTGTGTAGGATGGTGTTCTGTAAGTTTTTCCCCTCAAATAAATAACCCTTTGAATCCACACTGGTGTGGGATTGCTTCCCGCATTAAGTACTGCCAATGAGAAAGAAATGACCTGACTTTGTTATGATAGAGTTATGACTAAGAAAGTGAATCATTTCATGCACTGTAGATTACTATGTGGCCAATAAAATATGATTTTGAATATTTATAATGTATGTAAATGTGAAATAACAATCCAGATACAAACCATCTGTACACATAAAAAAATCCAATGGAAATACCATAATTTTCAGAGGACTATCAATGCTAGATTTTTTTGAAATCTTTTTTTTTATTTCCTTATACTTACACTAACATTAACAATTTTCCATATATTATACAGTGAACATGTTTTCACATCTATAATTAAAATACATTAGACTTAGGTGAGGTTAACCAAAGCATTAGCAAGTATATCTTAGTAGTTACACTGTTATATCACTTACTCATTGTTTTATATCATTTTTGTTTCCACATTGTCTACAATAAATTTATTTTTTATTTTTATATAATAAGTTTATATTATTTATATCATCCAAAAATCAATGAATGACAATCCAAAGAAACTTTTCCAGATTAAATAATGGTCACTGATAACTTTGTTGTTGTAATTTTTGACCTGCAACTTTTCTGAAGATCACATGCATTTCACAAGCTTCTCTGAGTCAATATTCATTAGTTTCCTCAATTAGTCATTGATTCATTCCTTCATCTAGTGAAAATTTATCATCATATACCAGTGTAGAGCCAGGCAATAGGTAAGTGAAATATGCAGACGTGGCCTTTTCCCAGTTATGGTTGCTGTGAAGTGTTTCCCATAGGTTCATGTGTTTGATCATCTAATTTCTTACTAAATGCTGCTGTTTGAGAAAGTTGTAGACGTTTTCAAAGGCACAGTCAGCTCTTAGAGAATCTGAGAAGCTGAGAGCTGGGCTCTGAGTATCTATTATAAGACAGCCTTGCTTTGAAACGGTCCCCTGCTTCTTGATCTACAAGAAAGGAGAAATTTATAACACAAACTCTTCTACCATTCTTTCCCTTCCATGATGAACAACACATTCTCAATTTACTAGCTAAAATCAAGTCTTTCTTTTCTTTCATGCCAGTGAGAAAAGAGACTAATACAGACATTTAAAAGTATATTAAGTGGCAGAGATTAAACTAATTGCAAGATAAATCATCAATGGTTCCCAAGATCTCCTATGTATGATATCTAGTCAGATGTAATTTGCCTAGTACTCTCATTTCTATACACACCAGAGGTTCTCAACCTTCCTAATGCTTAGACACTTTAACACGATTTCTCATGTTGTGGTGACCACCAACCATAAGATTACTTTCGTTGCAACCTCATAATTGTAATTTTGATACTATTATGGATTGTTATGTAAATATCAGATTTGCTAGATATCTGAAATGTGACACCCATGAAAGTGTCACTTTACCCCCAAATGGGTCGAACCCCACAGGTGGAGAACACTGATGTATACTGTCAGGTGCAACCTACTTAATAACCTATGAGGCTTTAGTAAGGGAGCTTGAGGCAATTAACACTGATAATCTCTTTGATTATTGTTTTGCTGAAATATTTGTTGAAATAATTTTAGACTTCCATTTAGTTAACATAAATAATACAGATATGTACCATATGCATTTTTCTCATTTCATTTTGTAACATTTTGCAAAATTATAATGTAAATTCAAGCTATCATCTCTCTTAATAATATCCCCTAGCTTTATATATAGTCACATCGGTGTGTATATGCATCTGTATTAGCTCCGTACCATTGTATAAGTTTGCATAATCATGTGACTATCAAGATACACAACAGTTATAACAACATAAGGAAAGTAATGTTGATATTTATACTATTATCCATCTTATTCACCCTAATTCTTCCTGCTATCATGCCTCACTGCTGGTAGACACAATATATAAATGGGAAGAGATGTCAAAGAAGATGTGCTAATGAGAGACACATTAAATGATGTTCAACATCATTTTCCACAAGGAAACTAGATTTAAAATCATGATGAGACCTAAGAGTGTGGCTCGATGGTACAATGCTTGCCTCAAAAGTGTAGGTATTTGAATTCTAAACCCAACAATACATAAAATTACTGAATCTATATTATAATATGCAAAAAGGAAAACAAATAGTGACAGAACAAAATGCTGGTAAAGATGAAAAGAAACTAGCAATGTGTCCATCAATATTGTAATGTAACATGCTATAGTGACTATGGGGAAGAATTTTCATGTCTTTAAAATAAATATTTAGATATCACCTGAAAAAATTTGCCTCAAAGAAGGAAATTTTAACTATACAAAAAATAAATCTGCACACAAATGTTCATAACCCAGTTGCTGGTAAGAGCTCCAAATTAAAATTGCAGATATATTTTGCTTTCCTTTATTTTGGCCTACATAGGGAGTTCCAGACTGGCCTCAAACTCACAGAGAACACCTTGCCTATACCTATCAAGTGTTGAAATCAAAGGTATGCACCTCCACACCCAGCATTTCAGTTATAACTGTATCTGATACTACTACTCAGCAATACAGCTATCATGAGTAAAACATTTAGTGCATTATGGCTACTAAAATATTTTGAAATAGTACATATTGTATGAACTTATTTTTAAAGCATGTTTGAAAGGAAACACATTATAGTTACTTAGATTTTATTTCATTTTGATTCTTTCTCTCAGGTTCTTTGAAAAAAAATACCTTTTGTGCTGTATAATATAGATGATGTGGCAGTCTCCAGTGGTGAGTTAGTGATAAAAATAAGGAGTATGTTATATACAGTTATGAAAATTCAGCAAGCCATGATTTCTACATAAAGTAATTAGTTTTGTTGAAATTCAGATGCAATAATATTTAATCATTAAGTTTAACTGTTTATTATTTTCCTCTTTAAAGTAAACAAATTGAGCTTCACAAACATTAGTTTTTAACCAAGTTTACAAAAGTTCAATGGAGAAACAAAGGCAGGACCATGAGGGAAATGACCTCACCCTCTGCTTCAAGCTTACTCCTCCTCCTCTGTTAGACAAAGCTCTGCTCTTCCATCAAGCACACACCTTTGGGTTAGAGAACACAAGTGGAATGGTGAATAGGAATAAAACACCCACCTAGATATCCAGATTAGCCAAATCATTCCTGGTGAACAATAGGATGACAAATGAAATAGCCATATCACCCCAGTACTTATAATTTCTTTTTTCTCTTTTATGGTGCTGAAGATTGAACATGGAGTCTCATAAGTTAGGCAGTTACTTTTTCATTAATCAACATCCCCAAATCCAGGACTTCTTGTTTTTTAAATACTAATTTTACTTTTGTTAATGTTCATTATTTTAGTCTATGTTATTTTAATTTCTCATCCTTTCCTATTTATGGTTGTTTATGATATATAATCACTGGTGTAAAAGCTTTTATTAAATATCAGTATCTCATTTGCTTTTAATTTATGTTTTTGTCTGTGGCTTCTGCTACAGTGATATTAGTGATCAAGCCCAACACACTGAACACACAGGGTGGATGTTTTGCTAATGAGAGTGACACTAATTCCAGTTGCGAAAAACAGGTGATGGTACTATAATTAAAATTTTAGCCACAGCAATAAGGCAAAAAAAAAGATTAAAATAGGAAAGAAACAGATTGTATCAACCTATATCTAAAATACCCCAAGGACTCCATCAGAAGAAATTTTGATTTCAAAACAAAAATATTTCAGGAAAGTAGAAGTAACTGCCTCAAGCTCCCTTACTAAAGAATGTAGGGTAAAGCCAGCCCCTTAGGGGGTGGGCTTGCCTAGGGTGAATGTTTACTTATAATTCGGGGTGTGGGAGCCTGCACGCCCCTTCTGCTTCCTGTTCTCCGTGGGAACCGTGGTACTGTAAGTCTATTTCTTCATTAAAGCTGTATATATTCTTTACAATCTGTCTGCATTCATTTATGCCGCTACAAAAGAACTCATAGGTCATTAAATGGATTAGGCACCTGATAGTGCTCAACCTATGGGTCTCAACACCTTTGGGAATTGAATGACCCTTTTACAGGGGTCACATATCAGATAATCCTAAGTATCAGATAATTGGATGGTGATTCATAAAAGTAGCAAAAATACTGTTTTGAAGTTGCAATGAAATAATTTTATGGTTGGGTGTCACTATAGCATGTGGAACTATATTAAAAGATCCCAATATTAAGGAAGATGAGAACCATTCATCTCGAGAATGGCCATCCTTACAGAAAGGTCCATTGAATAGCATTTCTCTTACTTACCAGGCACTTGCCATGTATTATTTTTAATACAATAAGGGAGCCATATGTTACAGGAACTATGTGAGTTCTGTTAAACAGACAAGGGCACTGACATTGATAAAAATGAAGAATTATATTTAAAAAACCACACACAAAACTTGTGAATGGCAGAAATGGTGGTCTACATTATTTCTACACTTCTACAAAATGCCAAGCTATAGGCTTTTCTTCATCACTCCTATGGGTCCCTCAGTGAAGGGCCAGGAAGTGAGTATCTAGGCAAAAAAAGTCAAAAGGCAAATGAAATGTCACTACTCAATCAAAATCCTATAAAGACTAAAGCCATATGCTCATCTTTGTGAAGTTGTAATTGACTTCAGAGTATAAACTTTACTTATGTTTATAAGGTAAGAAAACTAAGCACTGTTGAGGAACAATTGAAAGTTTCTAACAGAATTATCACTCCTACATTCTAAGAAAAATATTTTTTCAGTATAAAAGCACTGTTTTTAAGTTGTTATATTCTCTTTGTCAGGGCTGACAAAGTATGTGTCCTTTCTCTTCCACACACTACAGAAACTTGGGCACAGAAATCAATTCCTGAAAACTCTGTAAAATTCAGATATCAACAATGTCAGTTCTAGGATGGTACAATAGTATTGTGGAAACCAGGGGCTAATCCTAATCAAGGGTGCATGAATAGGCTTATCAAAGCACACTATCAATTGCACAAGCCAACTTAAAAAAAAAAAAAAACAGTAGGTGAAAGGATAGTGGTGCCAGGCTCTGCAACAGACAGGGCCGAGGAAAAGGCGATCCCACTGGTCTCTCCCTGGGGCTGAGCGGGATATTGAGTGTCGGTGACCCAGACCTGCCCCTGGACACCAGGGAGAAATACACTGACTTGGGAGTCTTTCAAAGCAGGATCTTGTTTAATTGTATTAGGCAGGAACTTATATAGGGTTGTGATAGGAAGTGGGAGTCTTGGGATGGGGTGCAGTGGAGTAAGGAAAAAGTGCCAATAATATTCTGCCATGTCAGCGGTGGCTGGGCAGAGGCGTGTTAGGTTGGGCTGTGCTGAGTCACTCATATGTTAAAGTCACCGCCAAAGACAGGTCTCCAAACTCGAGCTAGGCTCAGGAAGTTACACTGCACCTCATGCTCAGGCAAACATAGTGGAACACATGTGAGAATAAAGGAGAGAAGTAAATACTGAGATTTAAAAGATTAAACTAGAATGGAGAAAACAGGAGGGTAGGAACTGGGTTAACTAAACTAAGAATTATGAAAAGGAAGACTTTATGGAAATCCACTAGTTAGTAAACTAATTTTAAAATAGAACTTTAACTGAAGAGTTAAAACAAAATAGCTTTGCATGTATAAAAAAAATTTGTTTCACAAGACATGACTAAGTAAAAATTAAATCCAAAATGTAGACTACATCTCTACAACTTATTGGTTAAGGAAGCCCCAGAAGTTTCCCAAACAGTACAATTTGTCGCCATTTCCCCAGGGTCACTCATTATAACTAAGATCCTATTACTGAAGACAATATACACTTTGACAATAGCACATGAAAAATTCAATTTCCAAACAACAAGGAAATTTGTTCCCTGGTGGCAAGATTTCATAGTACTTGAAGGTGACATAGGGAGAAAAGACATCAAAGTACAAGAAACACAGCCAGTACTAAAACCTAAATGCTACAGTGTCTACCTGGCAGCCAAGGTGTGCCCACTGATACAAAATTAGCATTAGTATTACACAGCAACTGATTTTTTACTAGAGTTGAGGCTATTTTATGGGAGAGGGTTTCATTACTAGTACTTTTGTCCTGATTAAAAATTCAATCATAATTCCTAGGGTAGACTGAGTTATTATTTTGCTAGGTGGTCATATTTTTAATTTGCCTTTAAAGAATGTATGCTTATATCCTTAGCCTTGAGCTGTTCTGAGCTATGGTCAGAGAAGCTACTTGACTTTTTTTTCTTTCTTTAAAATGTTTATTTTATGAGCATAACCATTTTGCCTGCATGCATGTCTGTGTACTACAAACATGTCTGGTGCACACAGAGGTCAGAGGAAGGTGCCAGATCCCCCTTGAACAGCTGTTATGGATAGTTTTGAGCCACCATGTGAATGAGAAGGAATCAACTCTGGGTGTTCTCTAATATAGGAGTAAGTGCTTTTAACCAGAGTCATCTCTTCTGCCACAAAGCTTCTTTTTTTAAGTATATAGCAGCCAATGGAAAGATTCATTATTTGTCAAAATGATGAAAAATAGGAGACTCTATGTAATATCTATATTAGCCATACAACCACTAAGGCTCAGAGAATATGATGAAAGAGGGGACAGAAATAATGTCAGAGCTGAAAGAGGGAATGAGTGCTGTGGGCTGCTGTCTTCTGGATCTGAAGGGTGGTATGGGTATATAAGAAGTTTAAAAACCCAAAATACTAACTTCACTGGTCTTTTTGAGATTTAGAAGTTTTCTTGAATAAGCATTCCTCAAATTGTTGGTGGTCTTTGGTGAATTTCCAGAGTTCTGAAAGGGTTGTTTATAATTTGGGGGTCCAGAATTTTTATTGTTTTATGTACAGTCAGGTATATCATGATCTGTCATTCTAGACACCCACACTGCTATGGTAGGGTTTTAATAATTACTCATTTCTTAAGGTAAAGTATTTACTCAGAATTATTGCCACAAAAGAAAATCCATTTTTTATCAAATGCTGTATCTAAAGAGATAGCCACACAATTTTTATCCTTTAGTCTATTGATACAGTGAATTATTTTTAATTGTACAAATGTAACCTTATATTCTTGGGATGTATCCTAATTACATGATACTGCTATAGTTTGAATGCATGTGCATGCATCCAAGATTTATATTGAAATGTAGTTGCAATTATAATAATTGTAAGAGGTGGGGACTTTAGAAATCTCTGTCATTATAAATAAATTAACATTTTTATAAAGGCATAGATTTATTATAATGCAAATGAGTCCAAGCTTTTTTGTACTATCATTTACCCTCCTGTTTTCCCCATGCAAGATAACACAAGAAGTTCCTGGCTAGGTATTAACATCTTAACCTTATGTTTCTTGTAACAATAATGGTGTGAAAATTAATTTCTGTATTTTATGAATTACCCATTTTATATTTTCTTTTATAGTAGCAAAAATAAGAACTTGAATGGCTTTGATTATACTATTTCATAAATCACTGAGTTCTATTCGTTTACATTTGGGTAGAGTATTGGCATCTATGGAAATTAATGCCTGCCCTTCATTTTTTTTCTTCTCAAAGAATTTTTTCCAATAATTATTAAGACTATGTTTGATTGATAAAATAAATCAGGAGACATTCATTTGTTTTCTTTTTTCTGCAGTTTTATGAAAAACTGGTATAATTTCTTGTTTGAACATTTGCTAGAACATGCCAGTAAAACCATCTGGGGCTGGAGTTTTCATTGTGAAAAGACTGCTGCTTAAAGATTTTTATTCATTTAATTCTTTTAGAACCATGTGGACTTCTAATTCTTATCAAATTGGTTTTGGTATATCAGACTTTTAAAATAAATCATCTGATTTATCTAACTATCTACCTTCTCAGAAAGAAAAAACATCATAAAATTTTATCTTTCTAATTTGAAGTATCTGTTTCAGTTATTTTTCATGCTGATTGTGGAAATTTTACAGGAAAAATATCAAAATAATTTTTCTCTGTTTGAAAGATAACTAATTTTTACAAATATATTTTACTTTTAAAGTCTCGGCTTATTCTCATTTTAAAGGCAAATATATTTGGAGTTACTTTATTAAAATTGTCCTTATTAGATAATGCATAAAGAGCAAAATTTATAACGTAGTCATTAGTAGTAAAAGATTGCTTAAGAAAAGTGTTGTTTCAATCTAATTATGATCTCAGGCCAGGTGGTGGTGATGCAAACCTTTAATCCTAGCACTCAGGAGGCAGAGACAGGAGATCTCTGAGACTTTGAGGCCAGCCAGTTCTACAGAGAGAGTTTCAGGACAAGATCCAAAGTTATAGAGAAACCCTGTCACAGAAAAAAACACAACAACAACATTAAAATCTCAAAAATAAAACAAAATTTTAAAAAGATTAAGAAAAAAAAGAAAAATTTTTTGAATTCTCATTTTCCTAGTCACTATTTTTTTTTCAGTTTTCTGATTCTTCTTCTCAACCATTATTTCCCCTTTAAAGATTCTACAGATCTTTGACTCTATATTATTTTTTATCATTCTATACAATTGTATTTTTGCAACCAACTCCATGTTTTCTTAATGATAATTATTTTCTAAGCATTCTTATGATTAGTTATTATGAATATTTCAACAATATTCATTCCTGGAGTTCTGTTTTTACGATGTATTCTTTCCTTTACATTTAAGTTGTACAACCAATTTTTCAATATCTTAAAGTGATGACTTAATAGAAATGTGTGATATTATGACATATATCTTTCCATAATTTTTGACTTATACTGTCTTCCTGATGTCAGGAACTACAATTTCCCTTCTCAAAGGTGTCATAGAAACCCTATTTATTTTCTAGTTCTTTTGTTTTTTGGAGTTGACTGTAAAAAGAATTTCTGATATCACCCTTGTCTAATTGAATGATGTAAAACATTTCTCATCCTAAAGAATGCTGCCCCTTAGAAAGAAGAACACTGCACTGCATACACATATAAGTAAAGAAGAAATTTGAAAAATGGCAGGTGTGCAGGGTTTCTCCATCTGGTCTACTGATATAACCAATGAAGCCCATTTCAAGAGTTTAATTTGAATCTATGTTATAAGTTTCATTCTCTACCTAGTTTTTTTTTCTTTTTTTTTTTTTTTTTGAATTTCGAGAAAAGGTTTCTCCGTAGCTTTTTGGTTCCTGTCCTGGAACTAGCTCTTGTAGACCAGTCTGGCCTCGAACTCACAGAGATCCGCCTGCCTCTGCCTCCCAAGTGCTGGGATTAAAGGCATGTGCCACCACCATACGACTTCTACCTAGTTTTTTGAGAAATAACATAATTACAAATATTTCATAGTTGTGTCAGTGAATTTCTAAACATGTGTAAGCATGTTTAAGATACAGATTAGATTTGATTTCTCATGGTCACTTTTATATGAGGTTTTTTTTTCCATGATAAGCTCAAACATTTTTCAATATGCAGTCTTCGTGTGTGTCTATTGCTGTGACACCATGACTATTGCATAGCAGCATGCAGACAGACAAGATGCTGGAGAATGAGCTGAGAGTTCTACAACTTGATCCACAAACAGCCAAAAGTGAACACCACACTAGACATGTCTTGCACATTTGAGAAGTCAAAGCCTGCACCGCTAGTGACATACTTCCTCCAACAAAGTTGCACCTCCTCCAACAAGGTCACACCTCCTAATAGTATCATTCTCTATAATCCTATGCAGGCCATTCTTCTTTCATACCACCACATATGCTTACTGACTTACCTTTTTCACAACTGCACTTTCATGTTTTTCACAATTCTCTATATCCAGTTCTCTCATTAAACACAAAATAAGACTTCTTATAGACATTAATGATCAAGAATCCACAGTTTCCTAGTTCTGAGTTGTGTTTTGAATTTATTTGAATCATTTTTATTCTGACTTCTAAAATTTTGGTGATACATATATGTAAGAAAGCAACCACTGGTCTAAAGCAAGTGAATACATACATTAAACCCCAGATATCCCATACATGTAAAAGTTTATAGGCCCAAGGAAGCTAAACTTCGTAGAGATATTCAGTAATATATTGCCTGTACCTAATCCATTTGCTCTCAGATAGAAAGGTGAAAGAAAGATCATGTATTCTGTATGAGAAATGAATAAGATATGAATACATTGTTTCCATGCAGGAAAAATATGGAATCTTGTTAGATATACTCACACAAAATTGTGAAATAGGCTCCAAGGGCAGAAGGGCACAACTGGGACAACAATGAAATAGCAAATAAAGTATCTGGTTCCAATTGGAACATACAGAGAACACTCTTACCCCTGAGGCTCACAACCTTTTATTAAGGCACCATCCCCCATGTAAATTTACATTAGTCTTGGGTCAACTTCCTGCATAGCCAATTTATGGCATGTGAATATTTGCCTCAACACACTAACACCATGCTTAACTATACACTATAAAGTCCAAATCTATAAGGCACTTACAGAGATGAACATGACCCTCAGACTTGAAAGAAGACTAGCATTCTCAATGCAGAGAGTCTACCTGTGGGGGCCAGCTGTCATTAGCTAAGTATAGGCAGATCACCCAAAGGAAGCTCTTTATTTCCAACCGCTATCACCTGTCAGAGTAGAACTCAGCCATCCATAAATTTATTAAGAGGCCTGAGTATCAGTAGTTTACCCTGAGGTAATACCTGGTTGCGGGAGGGACCACAAGCTGAGATTACCTAACCATAGCCCAAGAAAAGCCATCAAAAGAAAATGCCTAACATTCAAACCACTGTAGATAGGACCACCTCTAGATAGTGCACAATCACCAGGACACCCCAAGACAAATATCAGCCAATCAGAGGCTCTAAATCTCAGAAACCTTTCACACCCACCTTTACTACTATAACAACCCAATTCTAATTGACCTTGAGGCTCTTCAGTTATTCCAACACATTGACATGTGGAGAGACTGATTTTGCAACCTTGATTAAAATAAAGCCTCTTTGTTTTTACATATGGGATTATATCTCCTTGTTGACTTTTGCAGGGACTTCACAGATTTGGGCATAACACTACCCACAATGACACACTGGGACAAAAATCTAGGGCAATATCAGTGGACTCTAGGACAAAGCACTAGGATGGAAATGTTTCTTGGTGAACATGTAAGAAAAGAAGCAATTGAGGTACATGAGAGAAAATGTCCAGGAATGCACAGAAACATATCCTCACAAACATTTACATATAACCACTTTACCATGCAGAGAGAGAGAGAGAGAGAGAGAGAGAGAGAGAGAGAGGAAACAGAATGTACCACTAAAACTCATGTGTATAAGAAATGTATGGAGGAACACGCTCTCTTTGTCTTGTCCTCTCATAAACTGATGTGGTGAAGTGAGGATGGGCAGGCAGGCATGTCAGTGCTAGAATACAAAAGAAATGCCTCTGTTCCCAAATCACACCACCTAGTCATCCCTCTCCAGGGTGCTCTGTGGCTTTAAACCCCCCCTCCCGCAAGGCTAGTGTTCTCTGATGGGAGGTAGGGGAGTAGAGAATATGGGAAGGGTGGGTGTCTATGGAGGGTGAGAGACTGGGGATGGGAGGGCCAAATGTGGTGGAGGAGGAGGAACTAGGGGATAAAGAAAAGGTGGAGGATTGAGGAGGGGAGAGGAGTTGGGTGGTTGGGAAGGTTGGGGTAGTTGTGGAAGGTGAGGAAGGAAGCAGATGTGTAGGAAGGGAAGGAGGTAGATCCTCTGAGATTGGGGGTCTTCAGTGAACCAGATGGAGGGGCTAAGGATTTGGTCACAAGATGGCAATGCACAGAAACTTCCCCTTACAAGTTTGACCAAGAGGATGTAGAGAGACCTAGATGGAGAGAGGTGTGATATGTGAAATGACAATGACAACTCTTGTAGGAGAGTTAGACAATAACCTTAGCTGCTATCTAGCCCCATCCTTTGAAAAATGAAAATAACTTCTCTAAAAACCAGCAATCCCCTCATTCCATTGAAATCTACCCCAAAGACAAAGGATGGTGTTTTGTAAGGGCCACAATCCACTTTGCCATTAAAAAGCTTTCAATGCAGCTTTGTATACTGAAGGTGGGGACAGTAGAGAAGGCTGTACTTGGCAGATGCTGTCTATAGAATTTTATGATATGAACAGAGCAGAAAAAGTTGGTCCTGTTTGTATTATACCCATTGTCCTTTACAATATCTAATAGCAAATGATGTTGGTGATTAAACACTTCCTTTACTCCACTCCTGAATCTTCCCCTGAATTAAATTCCAAATGCTTGCTGTGATTTATGTTAAGTCATATATAAATAAGTATATTTTGTCTTTGCACATTTTCAGTGATTTCTCTTTTAAGAACTGGGTAGATTCATGAGGGAAATCATGTTAAAGTGTCCTATTGTGCAGTGGCCCAGCCTGTGCTGACAATTCCCAGGCCCTCTTTCCCTCATTCTTCCTCTTGCTAAGAATCACCAATCGGGCTACTACATGCAAAGTTCTAGTCTGCAGGCCTGAAGCAAGGTAGGCCAGAGAGGCATCCCTCATTAAAACCAGACTCTAAGCAATGGAAGAATAAAAACAACCCAGAGAAAGATAGTCCTGGCTAGATCCAGTTGTCTGTATTGATGTCTTACTCTATGCTGGTGTGACTGCTGGCATGTCAAAAAAAAAAAGTTTTGTTTGAGAAATGCAAAAGCTTACTGAATGGGAAAATATTTTACACATATTCAGTATTACCTTTAAAAGTTAAATGTATTATTTTTACTCAATTAAGACTACAGAAAAAAGCAAGAAAGAGCATTTTCATTACTTGTTTTATTGTCTTTTAATTGTACCTTTAACAGTCTTTGCAAAGATTAACTCGGTCAGTACAAATAGGGGTAACTGACCTAGAAGCTAGACGTATAATAAATGAATCTTTGTCTTATGAGAATGCCAAGATTGAGTGAAAATGGAACCTTGGGTCTCTAAAGATCAGATCAGCACCCATGGATGAATGGGTCTTGCATACAAGGGATGTTGAGACACTTGATTATGGTACTAAAGTGTGGGTAGGAGAAATAATTTCCAATGGTAAGAGAAGATATCAGAATACCAAATATTTTAATTGTGGTATAATGGGACATCTGAGAAGGGAAGGTAGATAATGGATTCCTGGAATATGTCTCTTCTGGGAATGGCAGGAATAGGAGGACTCGGCCTTCAGGTGTTTGTAGGAGGTGTGATGAAGGTCGACACTGAAACAATGAATGTAGGTCAATGACAGATAGACAAGGCAACCTTATACCATTGGGAAATATCATGGGAGTGCCTCTTGCAGGCCCCCATGATGAATGTGGTCTAGTCATTCCCATTTACTGAGGGGAAAATGTCTCACCAGGAAAATTAAAAAACCCAATGCCTGCTCTAAAAAGATATACTGGTATGAATGATGGGTTAAATGTGGAGGACAATTCAAAAACTCCAGTAGGGCAGAGGAAATGTATATTTTGGCAGACTTCTATAAATGATCAAAGACCAAAGCTAACAGTTTGTATAAATGGCATATTTATTGAAGGCATATTAGACATGAGTGCAGATGTAAATATCATTTCTCCAGAATCTTGGCATTCTAATTGGCCTCTTCCAGCGGTAGATATTCAGTTCCTGGGAATTGGAACCCTATCTTGTGTAAAAGAAACCACAAGATGGGTTAAATGCATAGTGCTAGAAGGGCAAATAGGAAGACTAAGGCAATATATAGCCAATATTGCAATGAATTTGTGCAGCAATTGAATAACCAGATTAACATTCCTGGAGCCCCAAAATGTATGTTTCTGGGGAAAATATTGGAAGATATTACAGATGATGGACACTGGCCATTCAATCTGTATTAGAACAACAACAAAAAAATTGATAAACCTTCAGCAGTACCAACAACCCTACCTTTAAAATGGTTAACTGTGAAACCAATGTGAGTTAAGCAGTGGTTTCTAGCTGAGGAAAAGTTGCAGGTTTTAGAACAACTGGTACAAGAGCAACTAGATGCTCAACATATAGAATAATCTACCAGCCCTTGGAATTCTCCTGTATTTGTTGTTAAAAATAAATCTGGACAGAGAATGGTGACAGATCTAAGGACTATCAACAAGTTTATTCATCCTATGGGCCATCTACAATCTGGAATTCCTCTGCCTTCTGTTACCAAAGGGATAGACTCTCATAGTAATTGATTTTATTTCTTCACTATACCTTTACAAGAAAAAGATAGAGAAAAATTTGCATTCACTGTGCCTACTTATGATAATTTTCAGCCTACTAAAAGATATCATTGGACCATCTTCCCACAATGAATGCTCAATAGTCCCACCCTGTGCCAATACTTTGTCAGTCAGCCATTGGAAATAATTCACAAGCAATTTCCTAGGTCTATAATCTACCATTACATAGATGACATTTTGTTATCTAATTCAAATATAGATACTTTAGAAAGGATGTTTGAAGAAGTAAAGAAAGTCTTGCTTAAATGGGGATTACGAATTCCTCCTGAAAAGATTCAAAGAGGAGGTTCTGTTAATTACCTAGGTTACAAAATAGGCTTACAGAAAATTAGAACACAAAGGCACAAATTAGGAGAGACAAGTTGCAGACACTTAATGACTTTCAAAAATTATTGAGAGACATTTCCAGTCTACAACTGGCTTTTGGGATAACACCTGATGTAATAATTCATTTAAACAAAACCTTAGATGGTGATAAAGACTTGGACAGTCACAGAGAGTTAACAGCTGAAGCAGTAAAGGAACTGATGATTGTTGAGGAGAAATTACAGGAGGCACATGTGGATAGGGTGAATCCAAATCTAAATTGTATTCTAGTCATATTGTCATCCAGAATTTCTCCTACAGGAATTTTAATACAAAGAGATGATGTTATCTTAGAATGGATCTTTTTGTTACATAACCAAGTAAAAAATTAAAAACTTATGTGGAAAAAGTCTCTGAATTAATTATAAAAGTTAAATTGAGACTTCGTCAATTAGCAGGTATAGATCCAGCATAGATTATAGTGCCTTTTACTGCCGATGAAATAAAAAAAAATAGGAAGACAATGAACCCTGGCAAAGGGCTTGTGCTAATTTTTTTTGGAGAAATTAGTACCAACTATCCCAAGAGCAATAGACTTAACCGCATAAGTAGAACTTCTTGGATTCTTCTCCAAATTGTACATGATGCACCAATAACAGGAGCCCATACATTTTATACCAATGCATATAAAACAGGGAAGGTAGGATACAAATCAGAAGAATTAAATAAGGTTGAACTTATAATTCTGTACAGATGGCAGAATTATATGCTATTCTTATGGTACTAAGGGATTTTAAATAACCTCTCAATATAGTTACTGATTCACAATATGCAGAAAGAGTTGTCTTACATATTGCAACTGCTGAATTTATACCAGATTATATGCAATTGACTTCATTGTTCATCCAGCTGCAATACATAATCAGGAATAGGCTTTTTCTATATACATAGAACATATCTGATCCCGTACAAGTCTGTCAGGTCCTCTAGCACAAGGTAGCACAGAAATTGATCAATTATTGATTGGAAGTGTGCTGCAACCCTCTGAATTAAAAAAAAAAAAAACATCATTTCAATAGCAAAGGTTTAAAGGAAGAGTTTTTTTATTACATGGCAACAAGCTAAGGAGATTATAATGAGGTGTCCTACATGCTCTTTCTATAATCAAATACCATTGCCTGCAGAGAGTAATCCTAAGGGTACTCAAAGGAATGAAATCTGGTAGATGGAGATGGATGTGTTACACTATACAGAATCTGGTAAATTGAAATACGTACACCACACCATAGAAACAAACTCACATTTTCAATGGGTGACTGCCTTTACCTCAAAAAAGGCTGATTCCGTAATCAAACATTTATTAGAATTTAAGGCCATCAAGGGCATTCCTGCACAAATAAAGACAGACAATTTTCCAGCATATGTATCTAAAAAAATGAAACATTTTTTTTGCTTATTATAATATAAAGCACATTACAGGTATAGCAAATAATCCTTAGGTCAGGCAATTATAGAAAGTTCATATCATACTATAAAGGATATGCTGAACAAACATAAAGGGACCGAAAATACCCCCAGAAATAGATTGCATATATCCAACTGTGTTGTTAAAAAGAATATTCAGAGTTTCTGTCTCATACTGGGATCCATCTGTTATGGTACAGAAGGAAGACTTTAGAAAAAAAAATTACCTTTTCAATGCCTATTTTGTCTGTATCATATTCTTCATTGTATGTATGTTTATATGAATGATATTTAAGTTTTCCATGATGAACAATAGATTTTCCTACAGATCCTTTACCTGCAGTAATCTTTGAAGTTTCCAGGAAGAAGATGGCACCACATAGCAACCACTCCACCTAACTGAGATGACAATATAGTGTAGACAGTGCTACTATATGACCATTTTGTGTACCAGCTGCTAAAATGGTGCACCTTCTCATATCCTGGCCAGCACCCAAATAAGAACTTTGAAAGAAAAAAAAGAGCTATTGACAGCTCCAAAATTGTTTTCAACTCTACTAGACATTAATTTTGGAATTTAACCTCCACTTAAGTTTTTCAGGGTCCCATTAAGAGAATATTGCCACCAAGACAGTGGGAAACAATTCTAGAAGATGATGCCTCCTATCCCAAAAAAGTTTGTCCATAGGGTTGGGAACACTGTTTAGGGGTTGTTGATTATTACTTGTACTAGATAGAGGGTTGGGGAGAAAATTATGTTTGTTCAAAAAAGGGGGGGATAGTAATAGTGGGTAATAGAGTAGATATTTGTGAGCTATTTTTTATTAAAAAATTACATTGGTATAGTTTTTTTATATTGCTACAAGTTTAAATTATATTTGTTACTTTTGTTTACATTATTTGTACATATATACAAAGTTATTTTGTCAGATTGTTTATATGCATTCTTCTACCTCAGTTTAGGACATTTTTTATATTGATACAACTTTTAGGGTATATTTTCATATTGCATTATATATTACTCCAACCTCTGATCAAGATACAGGTATTAATTGTATTAATTATTATCAGTCAATAGTTGCTCATGTTTGTTGTACATACAGTCATATCAATTAGGTTCTTTAGATACATAGAGATTGTATCCTGTCTAGATAGGTATTGGTCAACCACTTCAAGGATCTGTGGAACATGAGATCTAAATAACTTAAGGTTCTGATGACATGAGACATGATTGCTTCTGACAGCACCAATATATTCCTGAGAGAATGTTGAGCACCAAAGACATTCCACCTGTTTTCTTCTTGGCAAAAAAAGGCAGAGTCAGGCATATCTCTGTGAGTTCAAGGACAGCCTGGTATAGAGGAGCTAGTTACGGTGCAGGCTCTAAAGCTAATAGAAACCCCTTGGACAACAGAATGTTGTGCCAGTGTGGGGCTGATCAAATATACTTAAAAAGCCTGAAAGAGCTTGGGAAGTAATTCTAGACAAAATAAAAGAATAGAGTTAAGCACAGCTTATTGATAGCAGCATTTTCTAGGGTCTGCTCTGCTTGCTAGAGGCAAGCAAGCACTCTCATTTAAGAGAGGCTTTTTGACTCAGCTTTAGCTGCAAAACTTTGCAGCACTTTTAAGAGGTCCTGCCACAAAATGCTTTAATGCTGTTGATGAGAAGCTGACCGCATGCTTTTTGGTGGTGGCAGGGACCTTGAAACACCATAGAGTTGTGGCAATAAGCATGGCTCCAGTCGGTACCTCCACCATGAAGCTGGAATCTCAGAAAGCTAAGAAATGGGCCGGGTACAGCCATCAAAGACACAAGTTTAATCCTCTCTGTACTGCTTAGCAAATTAAAAACTTATATGGTCAAAAAAAGAGAGAGAAATACAGTAAAGAGAGGTTAAAAGACAAAGAAAACCTCTAAATGGTTTACAATGTGGTGCAGAACACTTATATTCTGTCAACTATGTTTTAAATAAATGCTGATTGGCCAGCAACCAGACTGGAAGTATAGGTGGTACAACCAGACAGGAAGTAGAGGTGGGGCAATGAGAACATGAGTATTCTGGGAAGAAGGAATCTTTTCCCACAGTCCTTTCCAGACACCGAAGAAGCAGGATGTGACCTGTCCCACTAAAAAGGTACTGAGTCATGTGGCTAACATAGATAAAAATAATGGTTTAATATAAGTTACAAGAGTTAATAAGAATCCTGTGCTAATGGGCCAATCAGTTTGTCATTAATATAAACCTAGGTGTAATTTATTTGGAGATTACCAGCTGTGGGAACTGGGCATGATAGAAACCCCAAGAAGCAGCCCCTCATGTTACAACAGTGTGTTAAAAATATATGCAGCCTTGGGAGAGAAAAGAAAAAGTTAAATTCCTTACAATAAAAAGGAAAGAGAGTAGTTGCATGTGGTGGCACACACCCTTAATCTCATAACTTAGGAGATAGAGGCAGGCAGACCTCTGTGAGTTCAAGGCATGGCGGCTCGTGTCTTTAATCCCAATGCTTGGGATGCAGAGGCAGACAGATCTCTGTGATTTCAAGGACAGCCTGGTCTACAGAGGGAGTTCCATGACAGCCAAACATACACAGAGAAACCTTGTCTCACAAACACAAAAATTAAAAGTAAAAATAAAAGAAATAGAGGTTAAAATAAAGCCACTTAAAGATGAAAAATACATAGAGAGTCTGGATACTGTATATTATCATGCTGTCTTTTAAATGCTTGACAGCTGAGGAAGGAGCAACAGCTACTGAAAGACATTTAAATATAAATGCTGCTAGATTAATAAAACATAAATATTTTGTAAATGTCTTGATTTCAAAATTGAAGTCAAAAGATGTGTTGCTTTGGAGCAGAGGTTTTGCTTTTGTTTCCACAGAAAATGAGAGGTTATGGATTCATTTTGAGCTAATAAAAATCAGGTTTGATCAAGGAAGATCACCTGAAAATTCTCTAGTAGGAACAGATGTCCCAGATGTCTGAGTTCTACATCAAGAACAGATTCAAGACTGCTGCCTGAGATGATCAAGACTCACAGGATATTCCAGTCAGGACTTGATCATAATTCTAAATTTTCTCTAGGCCCCCATAAGATTATCAGTGCCCCCAACCAGCAGGAAATATCCTGGAAAACTACTCCCACATTTTTTTTAAAATAAAAGTCTTATATTTTGGGGAAATCAGATTTCCCCTTTCCAAGCAGGTATCAAATTTAAACAGTCTCTTGGAGTAGGTATTTGAGTCTATCTCCCCATCTCAATGCTGAGATTTTGACTGGTTTGAATTTGTGCTGTCATTGTTTCTGTGAGTATTTATTTGTATCAATCCTGTCTAGAACACACTGTTTTGCTTAGAGTCAGTCACCATCTCTGGCTCTTACAGTATTTCTGCCCCCTCTTCAATATATTTACCTAAGCCTTAAGTGGAAAGATTTAATAAAGGACTTAATGTTTCAAAGTATCTCACTTTCTGCATTTTCCAATTGCAGGTCATTCTGTCCATTCTCATATACTGTGAGAAGAAGCATCTCTGATGAAGGCTGAGTGATGCACACAGATCAGGTACAGAACTAATCTATGAGTTTGTCAATGTATCATTAAGGGTTATTTTATTGTTATGCCCTTTAGCATTCTAATAGTATTAGTTTTTTTTTCCTTATGCCCATGTCCTATCTAGTCTCAGGTTCTTGACAACTTTAGCCCTTCCAAGTATGAATTCCATATCATGAAGTTGACCTTAATCCAATTAAAAAAAAACAAAACTTCCACAACATTTGTGCCACTATTGCAACAGTAGTTTTGCAGGTAGGTCACTAATATAGGTCACCAGGTTTATAGTTCTGTGATGTTAATGATTACTTTTGTTCCACCTGTATAATACACAGTATCTTTCAGCACCATGACAATGATAGTCAGTAGGGGTGAAGCTTCTATTTGGACACCAGTTCAATTTCTCCATGTTCTCCAATGGTGAATATATCCACCACTGATACACAACACAAAACAGATTCCATTTTTGGTAGATCTTTTTTTGCTTTGTTTTGGTATTTTTTTTATATCATTGTTTGTTTGGTATAACTTTCATTTTGTTTTTGTGTTTGGAGAAAGAGAAAGAACAGAAAGTTCAGTGGGTAGGGAAGTGGAAAAGATATGGGGGAATGGGAAAATATGATGAAAATATAATATATGAAAATTTTTAAATAAAATAATGACAAAGAAAGTCTTATATTTTAAATTGGTAATGACTTTACAAAGTTAAAAGTCACATTTCTTATGCTTTGTTTTGCTAAAGACATCCATTTGTATCCCCATCTTGTGAAGAATGTCTTTTGGACTCTTATCAAAAATCTCATTCTATATCTACTGTTTTGTTTTGCTTCAGTTTGATAATAATATAACTTCAGTGTTTTATTTCCAAAAATTTTACCAAACCAGCATTCCTGAGATAAACCTCACCTCATCAGCCATCCAAGTGTAGAGGAGATTCCTGTATCCCCTCACATGAGGCAGGACGCCCCAGTGGTTCACTCTGAACAGCTCAGCTCCCACCCATGCCCACAGCCTGACCATGTTTTTTTTTTTTTTTGGTTTTTCGAGACAGGGTTTTGCTGTAGTTTTGGAGCCTGTCCTGGAACTAGCTCTGTAGACCAGGCTGGTCTCGAACTCACAGAGATCCGCCTGCCTCTGCCTCCCGAGTGCTGGGATTAAAGGCGTGCGCCACCATCGCCCGGCTCCTGACCATGGGTTTGCCCACCCTAACATTTATCTAGGACCTGCTGGAGCTTGTAAAGGGCCTGGGCCTGTTGAATGATACATGAAGGATCTCCAGGATGCAGCAAGGCCACAGGATATTCCAGAGGAGCTTCAGGGAGGATCCAATAATGATTTTATACCAGAACCAGAGGCCTTGAACCAGACCACTGACTCACTGCAATAAACCTTTGCTAGGAAATCTGATTGTACAAAGGGTATACTATCTGACATACTGCTTCCAGTGCCACCAGGATGATAAAGATATGTTTGATAAGCAAGAAAGATGGAGAAACAAGAAATTTTTTTTTGTTATTTTCAGGGGTGGTTTTCATTTTTGTTTTTGCTTGTTTGCTTGCTTGGTTTGTTTTGTTTTGTTTTGATTTTTTTAAAGTTTTCTTTTTTGGGAAGATACAGGGGCAAGGAGAGAACATGGGTGACTGGAATGTAAGCAAAATAAGAGTGCATCATATGAAATTCTCAAATAATCAATGAAGAAATTATGCTTTAAAAAATTCTCACCTCCTCAAGGTGAGTAACTGCCATGCATATTGATAAGCTATTTTTTTTTTGGTTTTGGTTTTTGTTGTTTGGGTTTTTCTTAGAAATGATTTCTTTTACTATGGCTTCAAGTACAGACCTTTTTCTATTATTTGTCATTTCATGAGGTTTCATTTTATTTTTAATTATGTGTATATACTCTTGTGCCCAAGTTGAGACCCCCAAAGAGTCCACTGGAATCCAGTCAAGTCCGGAATGCAAAAGCAAGATTTATTTCTTTTGCTAGCTGGGAACTGTCCACTACATACGAAGTAGCATAGTAGGGAGAGCTCCCACTCCTCATTTAGGTTTGACATATATAGTCAAAAACCACAATCCAGGTTTACTTAGGGTCAAGGGGTTTAGTTTTACTGAGTACAGGGTATGGGCTCATTCTGCATACCCTCTTCCTCCTTCTGTTTCTGTGCATGTCCCCCACCCTCCCACCAAGCAGTTATTTCTGCTCCTGTCTAGACCATAAAGCTAGGTGGCTAGCCATCAAGAACAGTTGTGTTTTCCAGCTAAGTCCTATGATGTTTCAAAGAGCTCAAAGCATGTGTCTTAACCAGCTCCTAATCAAGAAAAGCTTTTTAAAGTTTTCCAAGTCCTTACATATACATTCACCTGTGTGTGGGTATGTGAGTGACAGCATCTATAGAAAACAGAAGGAGGCACTGGATTCCATGGATCTTAAATTTCAGATTATTTTAAGCTACCTAACATGGGTATTGGAAATTTAGCTTGGGTCATTCCCAAGGAAAAATTACATGCTCTTAACTACTAAGCCACCCTTACATCTGCTCTGTCTGTTACATGTAATTTATAATCAATGTTAATGCATCTGTTATCATAGATACTGTATTTGTCATTTCTATAAGTGACATGTGAGGTATTGTTCTCCAACTCTACTAATTTTTTTGACAGATAGAATACTGTGTCTTTCCATTTGGGGTAAATTACTATTCTTTATGATCATTTTAATTTTAAAATAATTTTATGTCAATTTGTCTTATTCTGCTTGGGCTTCTAGATCAAAATGTCTTTAACTGAAATACAAAAGAAATTTGTTTCTGACCATTCTAGAGGACAGCAAGTCTTAAAGCAACACAACTGGCATATTAGTGTCTTCTGGTCCACAGAGAAAGTCTTTCACCTGGGCCCTCACAATCCAGAAAGGGTAAATGATCTTGTAGGTTCTCTTTCAGACAGGCTTTAATAGCACTCAAGAGAAGCCTCTCCTCTCAACCTAATCACCTCAGAATCTATCTCCTTAGCTTTTTTCAATTTCAATTCATGACTCTTTGAAAGATACACATTCATCTTTTTGAATATTAACTCCATTAAGAGTCAATATTTATTGAGTCTGGATATTGTACCAGGTATTGCACTAAGTAGCAAACTCATATGTATGTGTTGCCATTTGTGCTGTTTTGATATTTACTGAACTCTACATTTTTCTCTCTCCCTGCCTCTCCCCACCCCCTTCAATGACCCCCAAGGTCCCCATGCTCCCAATTTACTCAGGAGATCTTGTCTTTTTATACTTCTCATGTAGATTAGACCTATGTAAGTCTCTCTTAGTGTCCTCATTGTTGTCTAAGTTCTGGGATTGTGGTTTGTAGGCTGGTTTTCTTTGCTTTATGTTTAAAAAACACTGATGAGTGAGTACATGTCATAATTGTCTTTCTGTGTCTGGGTTACCTGACTCAAAATAATGTTTTATAGCTCCATCAATTTTCCTGCAAAATTTAACATGCCATTATTTTTCTGCTGTGTAGTACTCCATTGTGTAAATGTACAACATTTTCCTTATCCATTCTTCAGTCAAGGGGCATTTAGGTTGTTTCCAGGTTCTGGCTATGACAAACAAACTGCTATTAACATAGTTGAGTGCATATCCTTGTGGCATGATTGAGCATCCTGTGGATATATACACAAAAGTAGTATTACAGGCTCTTGAGGAAGGTCGTTTCCTAATTTTCTGAGAAATCTCCACACTGACATCCAAAGGGTTTGTACCAGCTTGCATTCCCACCAACAATGCAGAAGTGTTCTCTTTTCCCCACAACCTCTCCAGCATAAGATGTCATCAGTGTTTTTGATCTTGGGCATTCTTATAGGCACAAGGTGGAATCTCAGAGTTGTTTTGATTTGCATTTCTCTAATGATAAGGATGTTGAACACTTCCTTAAATATCCTTCAGACATTTTAGATTACTCTGTTGAGAGTTCTTTGTTTATGTCTCTACTCCATTTTTTATTGGATTATGTGTTCTTTTGGCAACCAATTTCTTAAGTTCTTTGTATATTTTGGAGATCAGACCTCTGTCGGATATGGGGTTAGTGATCTTTTTCCCATTCTGTAGGCAGTCATTTCATTTTGTTGACCATGTCCTTTGCTATACAGAAGAAGCTTTTCAGTTTCAGGGGGTCCCATTTATTAATTGTTTCTCTCAGTGTCTGTGCTGCTGGGGTTCTATTTAGGAAGTGGTCTCCAGTGACAATGTGTTCAAGCGTATTTCCCACTTTCTCTTCTATAAAGTTCAGTGTGGCTGGCTTTATGTTGAGGTCTTTGTTCCATTTTGACTTGAGTTTTGTGCAAGTTGATAGATATGGGTCTATTTTCATTCTTCTATATGGTGATATCCAATTATTCTACTTGTTAAATAGGCTTGTTTTCCATTTGATATTTTCTGCTTCTTTTTCAAAAATCAGTTGTTTGAAGATGTGTGAATTGATATCTGGGTCTTCTATTCGGTTCCATTGGTCCTCCTGCCTGCTCTTATGCCATTGAGTTAATCTTGTATCCTGGTACATTACTGAAAGTATTTATGAGTTGTATAAGTTCCTTGGTATAAGTTTTGGAATTGCTGATGTAACCTATTATATTATCAGCAAACGCTGAGAGTTTGACTTGTGCTTTTCAGATTTTATCCCCTTGATCTCCTTGTGTTGTCTTATTGCTCTAGCTAGGACCTCAAGAACTATATAGAATTGATATGGAGAGAGTGGACAACCTTGTCTTGTTCCTGATTTCAGTGGAATCGCTGAGAGTTTGTTTCCATTTAGTTTGATATTGGCTGTTGGCTTGCTGTATATTGCCTTTATTATGTTCCTTGTATCCCTGCTCTCTCCAAGACCTTTATCATGGAGAGATATTGTATTTTGTCAAAAGCTTTTTCAGCATCTTATGAGATGATCATGCGGTTTTTATTTTTCAGCTTGTTTACATGGTGGATTACGTTGACTGATTTTTATATGTTGAACCATCCCTGCATCTCTGGGATAAAGCTGACTTGATCATGTTGGATTGAAAGTGTCTCATGTCAGCAAAACCTTAAGTCATTTAAATGCCATGTTCCATAGATCCTTGAAGTGGTTGAAGATTATTTATCTATACAGAATATAATCTCTATGTATCTAAAGAACCTGATTAGTTTAACTATAAATATGACAAACATAGATGACTATTAATCTATAATTCTTAATAACTATCTAACTTAAAGAATAAGACACTAAACAACTGTGCAATAAATGAGGACAATGACCTCAAAATGTAAACAATGTATAAGTATCTTGATCAGATGTAGGAATGTACACTGCAATATGGTAAATATATATATATGAAAAATGTTTTAAACAGAGGTAGGAGTATGCATGCATACAATATTCAATATAATTTAATTTTGTATCAATATACAAGAATATATGCCAATGTAGTTGTCTATAAATAATAACTCACAAATACCAATCTATTATCTCATCATCCAATTTTTTCTTTTTCTTTTCTTTAAAAAAAAAACTCCCTAAGCTTATATAATTCCTCCCCCAACCCTCTACCATATACCAATTATAATCAACCCCTAAATGATGTCCATAAGCCTGAGGACAACTGAAGGCATAAATCACAAACAATGCCACACAAGTTTGGAATTATGATTAATAGGGCGGTATTTATTTAAAAGGGAAAAAAACTTACAGATCACCGTCCCAGACAACAGCCCTCTGCGCAACCAGGAAGGGAGTCTAGTCGACAGCGGAGCAGGAAGTGAAGAAAGAGAGGAGAGGAAAGTGGCCGCTTTTTTAAAGGGAGAGAGACCACACCCCAATGGGCTGGTATCTCAGCGGCTATAGGCTGGAGGAGTGGGAGGACCTCCCGCAATACCTCCCCCTTTTGTTTAAGTAAGAGAGTTCTAAACATACTACTACATTACATATAATAAGTACAAATATCCTATTCTAACTAGCTTAGGTCTTGTATAATAAATAACTTGGCGAAGTCATGAGAGAAAAGTAACTACATTTATATAGTCTTCAACCCCATCGAAGATCTGAGAAGGGAAATAATGTTACCTGGGTAATTAGAAAGTTCAGTAAAACAACTTCCAAAACATGCAACAAATCACAGAGTCAACTAGCTACCTGGGCAATCACCCAAAGTCACGTTAGCAGCGTTGAAGCAACCAACTTTGGCTAAGGCCTAACATAACTGACATACCATTTCAAAGGCAAGCAACTTTTCAAAACTATCTTACCCTGTCTTGGCAGGATATGACAGTCCTGTTTTATCCATTGATGCATGCTCTGTATCTCTGTCAGTGGTTGAGGTATGGGCATTTCTTTGCCCAAAGGCCAGTTCTGGCAAAAAGAAAGGCTCCAGGTGGAGTGTCTTTGGTGCTCGACATTCTCTCGGGAATAGAGTGGTATTGCCAGGAGCAATTGTGTCTCACTACCACAAAACTCTGAGTTAGATTAAAGGCCATTTTCTACAGCTCTTTGAAGAAGTTGAAGATTATCTATTTATACTGAGTATAATCTCTATATATCTAAAGAACCTGATTAGTCTAATTATAAATGGCAAACTTAGATGACTATTAATCTATATAATTCTCAATATCTATCTAACTTAAAGACTAAGACAATAACGACTGTGAAACAAATGAGGACAATGACCTCTAAATATAAACAATGTACAAATATACATTGCAGTAGGTAAATATATATCAATACACAAATATTATATTAGTATCTTAATCAGAGGTAGAAATGTACACTGCAATATGGTACATATATACTATATATATATATATATATATATATATATATATATATATATATCAATAGAATATATGTCAATACATAAAAAATATTTTAAACACAGGTAGAAACATGCATGCATACAATAGTCAATATAATTTAACTTTGTATCAATATACAAGAATCAATACCAATATATTTGTCTAAAAACAGTAACTCACAATTATAAATCTATTATCCTATCATCCCTCTTTTTTTTTTCCAAAGGATCCCTGAGCTTATAAAATTCCTCCCCCAACTCTCAATCGTATACTAATTATAATCAACCCCTAAATGATGTCCCTAAACCCAAGGGCAAACTTTACTGGGAGAGGGGACGTCGTCCTCTAGAATTACTTCCAGCTGTCATGGTGGCGACGTTCTTTCTGGGGGATCCTGTGAAAGTAAAATGATTGTTAAATTTCAAGATCAATGTCTTTTTAAATTGCCAATAGTCTCTGAGTATTTTGTGCAGGTCTGGCCTAAATGTTGTATAAGATGTGCACCATTTCAGCTAACCAAGTTGGAACTGTCTTGTGTAGCTGGTACCCAAAGCAGGTCTTGTAGTAGCGCTATAAGTATCATGACGTCTTACCAACCAGGTGGAGTTGTTGTTATGGGGCCCCATCTTCTTCCTGGAATCTTCAAATGTCACTTTAGGAAAAACTCATTGTTCATTGTGAAAAACTTAAACATTAATCATATAGACATATATATATATATATATATATTCAATGAAAGACAAAAGATATATTTAATGAAAAGTATGATAGATATGAAGAAAAGCAAAGATGTTTTGTAAAGTCATATTTCTTTCTGTCCCATATCATGGCTCTTCACATGAGACAGAAACTCTAGAAACTCTGGGTTTTTCTCTTACTAACAAGCTTGGAATTGGAGAGGAATTGAGCCAGAGTCCAACTACAAAACCAGCTTTATTAAATTAGAAATATGGTTTAATATATTTTACTTACACAACTCACTCAGTTTTCTAGATATTTCCTATTGGGCAGGTATTTTTCCATCTGTCAGTATCCAAACATCCAGGGTCCCTTGAATTTTTCAAAGATGAGTGTTTTCCTGTGGAGATAAGAGCAGAACCCTGCCCCCATTCTATATATTTTTCTTACCACCTGTATGAATATCATCATTGTGGATGAGTTGTCATTTCTCCTTTCCAAGAGTTTTCTCCTCTTCAAAGCGAAACTTTATTAATTTTGATGGTATCCACAATTTTTCTTCTCCTGTGGAAACAAGAGCAAAATCCCTTCCCCAATGTAGCAGATCTCCTGGCTTCCATTGAGAGGTCAGCACATCTTTGAAATAAATCGGTTGATTTAGTTCAGCAGACTTTACCATTATCCAATGTCTTTCTGCTGCTGTTGTTCCTTTCTCATTAGCGTTAAGAAAATTCAAGGTTAATAAAGCATTATGTAATCTATTTCTGGGGGTATTTTTGGTCCCTTTATGTTTGTTCAGCATATCCTTTATAGTACGATTTGATTTTTCTATAACTGCCTGACCTGTAGATTTATTTGGTATACCTGTAATGTGTTTTATATTATAATAATCAAAAAAAACTTTCATTTTCTTAGATACATATGCTGGACCATTATCTGTCTTTATTTGTTCAGGTATACCCATGATGACCATAACTTCCAATAAATGTGTGATTACTGAATCAGCCTTTTCTGAGCTCAGGGCAGTAGCCCATTGAAAACCTAAATATGTGTCTATGGTATGGTGTACATATTTTAATTTACCAAATTCCATGAAATGGAACACATCCATGTGCCAGATTTCATTTCTCTTAGTACCCTTTGGGTTACTCCCTGCAGGCAACAGTGTTTGATTATAGAAAGAACAAGTAGGAAATCTCTTTATAATGTCCTTAGCTTGTTGCCAAGTAATGGAAAATTCTTTCTTTAGGCCTTTACTATTGACATGATGCTTCTTATGAAAATCTGAGGCCTGCAACATACTTCCAATCAATAATTGATCAATCTCAGCATTGCCTTGGGCTAGAGGACCAGGCAGACCTGTATGGGACCTGATGTGTGTTATGTACATCAGACAAAGCCTGTTCCTGATTATGTCTTGTACCTGGATAAACAATGAAGTCAACTCTGTGTCATCTGGTATAAATTCAGCAGTTTCAATATGCAAGATAACTCTTTCTGTGTATTGTGAATCTGTAACTATATTAAGAGGTTCTTTAAAATCCCTTGGCACCATAAGAATGGTATATACTTCTGCCTTCTGGACAGAATTATAAGGGCTTTGTTCCACCTTGCTCAATTCATCTGACTTGTAACCTGCTTTCCCTGATTTACTTGCATCAGTATAGAACATACGGGCTCCAGTTATTGGAGCATCACGTACAATTCTAGGAATAATCCAAGAAGTACTTTTCATGAGGTTAAGTCTACCACTTTTGGGATAGTTGCTATTAATTTCTCCCAAAAAATTAGCACAACCTCTTTGCCACGGTTCATTGTCTTCCTATAACTTTTTTATTTCTTCAGTAGTATAAGGCACTATAATTTCTGCTGGGTCAATACCAGCTGGTTGAAAAAGTCTCAACTTACCTTTTATAATTAATTCAGAGACTTTTTCCACATCAGTTTTTAGTTTTTTACTTGGTTTATTAGGTATAAATATCCACTCTAAAATAATATCTTCCCTCTGCGTTAGAATACCTGTAGGAGAAATTCTGGAAGGCAATATGACTAGGATGCAGCTAAGGATTTGGGTTCACCCTATCCACATGTGCCTCCTGTAATTTTTCCTCAATCATTGTCAGTTCCTTCTTTGCTTCAGCTGTCAGTTTTCTTGGACTATTCAAATCTTTATCACTATCTAAGGTTTTGTTTAAATGAATTATTACATCAGGTGTTATCCCAACAGCTGGTCATTGACTAGAAATGTCTCCTAACAATCTCTGGAAGTCATTAAGAGTCTTTAACCAGTCTCTCCTAATTTGTGCCTTTTGCGTTTTAATTTTCTCTAACCCTATTCTGTAACCTAGATAATTAATAGAATTTCCTCTTTGAATATTTTCAGGGGAAATATGTAATCCCCACCTAGGCAAGACTTTCTTTACTTCTTCAAACATTCTTTCTAAAGTTTCCTTATTTGAATCAGATAACAAGATGTCATCCATGTAATGATAAATTATGGATTTGGGGAATTGCATACGAATTATTTCCAATGGCTTACTTACAAAATATTGGCACAATGTAGGACTATAGAGCATACCCTGTGGGAGGACAGTCCATTAATATCTCCTATTAGGCTGAGAATTATTATAAGTAGGCACGGTGAAGGCAGATTTTTCTCCATCCTTTTCTTGAAATGGTATAGTGGAAAAACAATCTTTCAAATCAATAACTATAAGAGGCCATCCTTTTGGTAACAGAGAAGGCAAAGGAATTCCAGATTGTAGTGGGCCCATAGGTTGAATTACTTTGTTGACAGCTCTTAGATCTGTCACCATTCTCCATTTACCAGATTTCTTTTTTACAACAAACACAGGAGAATTCCAAGGGCTGGTTGATTCTTCAATATGCCGAGCATCTAGTGGCTCTTATACCAGCTGTTCCAATGCCTGTAGTTTATCTTCAGAGAGAGGCCACTGTTTGATCCATATTGGCTTCTCAGTTAGCCATTTTAAAGGTAGGGCTGTTGGTATCTCTAAAGGTTTGGTATTTGCTGTATGTTCTTGTACAGCCTGAATGGCTGGTGACCTTTTTCCATAATACCTCATCATATCCTTCCCAGAATTATGAGTTCCTGGAACTACAGGAATGTTATTCTGGGTATTCCATTGCTGTAGCAGGTCACGGCCCCATAAATTTATGGCAATTTTGGCTATATATGGCTTTAGTCTTCCAATTTGCCCTTTGGACCCTATGCATTCAACCCATCTTGTGCTTTGTTTTACATGAGATAGGGTTCCAATTTCCAGGAACTGAACATCTACCTCTTGAAGAGGACAATTCGGATGCCAAGATTCTGGGGTAATGATACTTACATCCGCACTTGTGTCTAATAAGCCTTCAATAAAAGTGCCATTTATACAGACACTTAGCTTTGGTCTTTGATCATTAGGAGAAGTCTGCCAAAATACATGTTTACTCTGTCCTACTGGGTTTTTTGACTCATCCTCCACACGTAATTCATCATTTAGACCAGTATTACTTTTTACAACAGAAATTGGAGCTTTTAATTTTCTTGGTGAGGCATGTTCTCCACTGTGACTGGGAATGACTGGGCCACTGTTGGCTTGGGGGCCTGCAAGAGGCCCCCCAAGGAGTTTCCCAATGATATTGGATTGCCCTGTCTGTCTATTGTTGACCTACATTCGTTGGACCAATGCCGGATTTTTTTTTTATTTATTTTATTTTCTAGAAAAGGAGAAAATAAAAAAAACAAGTTTCCACCTGCTCCCAGCCTCCCATTTCCCTCCCCCTCCTCCCACCCTACGCCCCCTCCTCCCACCCTTCTCCCCCTCCCCCCACTCCTTTCCCCCTCCCTCTCCAGCCCAAAGAGCAGTCAGGGTTTTCTGCCCTGTGGAAAGACCTAGGACCTCCCACTTCCGTCCATATCTAGGAAGGTGAACATCCAAACTAGCTGGGCTCCCACAAAGCCATCACATTACGTATGATCAAACCCCGGTGAAATTGTCCTTTGCATCTCATCAGCCCTCATTGTTCACCATGTTCAGAGAGTCCAGTTTTATCCCATGCTGTTTCAGTCAGAGTCCAGCTGATCTTGGTGAGCTCTCAATAGATCAGCTCCACTGTCTCAGTGGGTGGGTGCATCCCTCGTGGTCCCGACTTCTTTGCTCATGTTCTCCCTCCTTCTGCTCCTCATTGGGACTTTGGGAGCTCAGTCCAGTGCTCCAGTGTGGGTCTCTGTCTCTATCTCCATCCATCACCAGATGAAGGTTCTATGATGATATGCAAGATATTCGTCAGTATTGCTCAAGGATAGGGTCATTTCAGGTTCCCTATTCTCAACTGCCCAAGGAACTAACTGGGGACCTCAGCTTGGGCACCTGGGAACCCCTATAGGGTCAGGTCTCTTGCCAACCCTAAAGTGGTTCCCTTAACTAAGAATTGTGGTTCCGTGCTCCCCTGTCCAACCTTCCTTTATCCCAATCCTCCTGCTTTCCCAAGGCCCGACCTCCTTCCCTTCTAACTTTTCTCTCCCCATCTCCCCTTACTCCCAACCCTCCCCACCCCAAGATCCCAATTTTCTCCCCAGCAATTTTGTCTACTTCCCTTAGCCAAGAGGATAACTATATGTTTTTCCTTGGGTTCCCCTTCTTACTTAGCTTCTTTAGATTCACCTATTGTAGACTCCGTGACCCTTATATATGGCTAGAAAACAATTATGAGTGAGTAAATCCCATGTTCATCTTTTTGGGTCTGAGATACCTCACTCAGGATAGTGTTTTCTATTTCCATCCATTTGCATGCAAAATTCGAGAAGTCATTGTTTTTTACCGCTGAGTAGTACTCTAATGTGTAGATATTCCATACTTTCTTCATCCATTCTTCCATTGAAGGGCATCTAGGTTGTTTCCAGGTTCTGGCTATTACAAATAATACTGCTATGAACATAGTTGAACAAATGATTTTGTCATAAGATAGGGCATCTCTTGGGTATATTCCCAAGAGTCGTATTGCTGGGTCCAGGGGTAGGTTGATCCCGAATTTCCTGAGAAACCGAAACACTGACTTCCATAGTGGTTGCAAGAGATTGCATTCCCACCAGCAATGGATGAGGGTACCCCTTCCTCCACAGCCTCTCCAGCAAAGGTGTTTTTGACTTTAGCCATTATCACAGGTGTAAGATGATATCTCAAAGTTGTTTTGATTTGCATTTCCCTGATTGCTAAGGAGGTTGAGCATGGCCTTAAGTGTCTTTTAGCCATTTGAACATCTTCTGTTGAGAATTCTCTGTTCAGTTCAGTGCCTCATTTTTTAATTAGGTTAATTAGCATTTTAAAGTCTCGTTTCTTGAGTTCTCTATATATTTTGGAGATCAGACCTTTGTCTATTGTGGGGTTGGTGAAGATCTTCTCCCAGTCAGTAGGTTGCCTTTGTGTCTTAGTGACAGTGTCCTTTGCTTTGCAGAGGCTTCTCAGTTTTAGTAGGTCCCATTTATTCAATGTAGCTCTTAATGTCTGTGCTTCTGGGGTTATATATAGGAAGCAATCTCCTGTGCCCATCTGTTGTAGGGTATTTCCCACTTTCTCTTCTATTCTTTTCAGTGTGTTCGGGCTGATATTGAGGTCTTTAATCCATTTGGACTTGAGTTTTGTGCACGGTGAAAGATGTGGGTCTATTTTCATTCTTCTACAGGTTGACATCCAGTTGTGCCAGCACCATTTGTTGAAGATGCTTTCTTTCTTCCATTGTATACTTTTAGCTCCTTTATCAAAAATGAGGTGTTCATAGGTTTGTGGGTTAAAATCCGGGTCTTCTATACGATTCCATTGGTCGACTTCTCTGTTTTTATGCCAGTACCACACTGTTTTTATTACTGTAGCTCTGTAATAGAGTTTGAAGTCAGGGATGGTAATGCCTCCAGAAGATCCTTTATTGTATAGGATTGTTTTGGCTATCCTGGGTTTTATGTTTTTCCATATAAAGTTGATTATTGTCCTCTCCAGATCTGTGAAGAATTTTGATGGGATCTTGATGGGGATTGCATTGAATCTATAAATTGCCTTTGGTAGAATTGCCATTTTTACTATGTTGATCCTCCCTATCCAAGAGCAAGGTAAATCCTTCCATTTTTTGGTATCCTCTTCAATTTCTTTCTTCAATGCCTTAAAGTTCTTGTCAAATAGATCTTTCACTTCCTTGGTTAGATTTACCCCAAGATATTTAATGCTGTTTGTGGCTATCATGAATGGTGAAGCTTCTCTGATTTCCCTCTCTGCTTCCCTATCCTTTGTGTATATGAGGGTGACTGATATTTTGGAGTTGATCTTGTATCCTGCCACATTACTAAAGCTGTTTATCAGCTGTAAAAGTTCTTTGGTGGACTTTTGGGGGTCGCTTAAGTACACTATCATACCATCTGCGAATAACGAAAGTTTAACTTCTTCCTTTCCAATTCGAATCCCCTTGATCCCATTATGTTGTCTTATTGCTATTGCTAGAACATCAAGAACTATATTGAAGAGGTATGGAAAGAGTGGACATCCTTGTCGTGTTCCTGATTTAGTGGGATGGCTTTAAGTTTCTCTCCATTTAATTTGATGTTAGCTGTCGGCTTGCTGTATATAGCTTTTATTATATTTAGGTATGACCCTTGTATCCCTAATCTCTCCAAGACTTTTAACATAAATGGATGTTGAATTTTGTCGAATGCTTTTTCAGCATCTATTGAGATGATCATATGGTTATTTTCTTTCAGTTTATTTATAGGCTGGATTACATTGATAGATTTTCGTATGTTGAACCAGCCCTGCATCTCAGGAATGAAGCCTACATGATCATAATGGATAATTTTCCTAATGTGTTCTAGGATTCGGTTTGCCAGTATTTTGTTGAGGATTTTTGCGTCGATGTTCATGAGTGAGATTGGCCTGTAATTCTCTTTCCTGGATGAGTCCTTGTGTGGTTTTGGTATCAGAGTAACTGTAGCTTCATAAAAGGAATTGGGTAATGACCCTTCTGTTTCTATATTGTGGAATGCATTAAGTAGTATGGGTATTAGCTCTTCTTGGAAGTTCTGGTAGAATTCCGAATTGAAACCATCTAGTCCTGGGCTTTTTTTGGTAGGGAGGTTTCTGATAACAGCTTCTAATTCTTCGCGACCAACAGGTCTGTTTAGATTGCTCACCTGGTCCTGGTGTAACTTTGGTATATGGTATTTATCTAAAAAAAGTGTCCATTTCTTTTACATTTTCCAGTTTTGTGTTATACAGGCTTTTGTAATAAGATCTGATGATTCTCTGAATTTCCTCTGTGTCTGTGGTTATGTCCCCCTTTTCATTTCTGATCTTATTAATTTGTGTATTCTCTCTCTGCCGTTTGATTAGTTTGGATAGGGGTTTATCAATCTTGTTGATTTTCTCCAGGAACCAGCTTTTTGTTTCATTGATTCTTTGGATTGTTTTCTGTGTTTCTATTTTGTTGATTTCAGCCCTCAGTTTGATTATTTCCAATCTTCTACTCCTCCTAGGTGAGTCTGCTTCTTTTTTTTCTAGAGCTTTCAGGTGGGCTGTTAAGTCTTCAATATGTGCTTTCTCTGTTTTCTTTAAGTGGGCACTTAGTGCGATGAACTTTCCTCTTAGCACTGCTTTCATAGTGTCCCATAAGTTCGAGTATGTTGTTTCTTTATTTTCATTGAATTCAAGGAAGACTTTAATTTCTTTCTTTATTTCTTCCTTAATCCAGGTATGGTTCAGAAGTTGACTGTTCAGTTTCCATGAGATTGTAGGCTTTCTGGGGGTAGCATTGTTACTGAATTCTAACTTTAATCCATGGTGATCTGATAAGAAACAGGTGGTTACTAATATTTTTTTGTAACTGTGTAAGTTAGCTTTGTTACCGAGTATGTGGTCAATTTTCGAGAAGGTTCCATGAGCTGCAGAGAAGAAGGTATATTCTTTCTTCTTCGGGTGGAATAATCTATAGATGTCTGTTAAGTCCATTTGCTTCATTACCTCCATTAATTCTGTAAATTCTCTGTTAGGTTTCTGTTTGATTGACCTATCCATTGGTTAGAGAGGAGTGTTGAAGTCTCCTAGTATTAGTGTGTGCAGTTTGATGGCTGCCTTGAGTTTTAGTAATGTTTCTTTTACGTACGTGGGTGCTTTTATATTAGGGGCATAGATATTCAGGATTGAGACTTCTTCCTGATGAATTGTTCCAGTTATGAGTATAAAACGTCCCTCTCCATCTCTTCTGATTTATTTAAGTTTGAAGTCAACTTTGTTAGAAATTAGAATGGCCACACCTGCTTGTTTCTTAGGTCCATTTGCTTGATAAGCCTTTTCCCAGCCCTTTACTCTGAGTAGGTGCCTGTCTTTGTGGTTGAGGTGTGTTTCTTGTAGACAGCAGAATGTTGGATCCTGTTTTCGTATCCAATCCCTTAGCCTGTGCCTTTTTATAGGTGAGTTGATCCCATTGACATTAAGTGACATTAATGACCAGTGGTTGTTAAATCTGGTCACTTTTTTAGTAGTAGGGTTTGTGTGTTTCCCTTCTTTGAGTTGCGCTGGTGAAATGTCTCTAGTTGACTGAGTTATTGTGGGCATTGTTGGACTCCTTGGTTAGTGATTTTCCTTCTATAATTTTCTGTAAGGCTGGATTTGTGGCTACGTATTGTTTAAATTTGTTTTTATCCTGGAAAATTTTGTTTTCTCCATTTATAGTGAACGAAAGCTTGGCTGGATATAGTAGTCTGGGCTTGCATCCATGATCTCTTAGTTTTTGCAGTACATCTATCCAGGACCTTCTGGTTTCATGGTTTCCATAGAGAAGTCAGGTGTAAGTCTGATAGGTTTACCTTTTTAAATAACTTGGCCTTTTTCCTTTGCGGCTCTTAATATTCTTTTTTATTCTGTATATATTGTGTTTTGATTATTATATGGCGAGGGGATGTTTTTCTTTGATCCAGCCTATTTGGTGTTCTGTATGCTTTTTGAACCTTCATAGGTACCTCTTTCTTCAGGTTTTGAAAGTTTTCTTCTATAATTTTATTAAGTATATTTTCTGTACCGTTGAGCTGCACTTCTTCTCCTTCTTCTACTCCAATCATTCTTAGGTTTGGTCTTTTTATTGTGTCCCAAATTTCCTGAATGTTTTGTGATGAGAATTTGTTGGTTTTGCTGTTTTCTTTGATCAGTCTGTTTATTTTTTCTATGGTATCTTCAGTGTCTGATATTCTCTCTTCTATCTCTTGTAATCTGTTGTTAGTACTTGTCTCTGTCATTCCTGTTCGTTTACCCGGATTTTCCATCTCCATGTTTACTCTCTCCTTCTGGGTATTTTGACTAATCCTCCACACGTAATTCATCATTTAGACCAGTATTACTTTTTACAGCAGAAATTGGAGCTTTTAATTTTCTTGGTGAGGCACGTTCTCCACTGTGACTGGGAATGACTGGGCCACTGTTGGCTTGGGGGCCTTCGAGAGGCCCCCCAAGGAGTTTCCCAATGATATTGGATTGCGCTGTCTGTCTATTGTTGACCTACATCCGTTGGACCAATGCCGGATTTTATCGCATCTCCTACATATACCTGAAGGCTGAGGTCTCCTATTTTTGTCATTCCCAGAAGAGATATTATTCCTAGAAATTCTTTGCCTGCAATCCCTTTGCAAATGTCCTAATTTACCACAATTAAAACACCTGGCAGTTTGATGTCTCCCCATTGCTTTGGAAATCGCTTCTCCTACCCAAGATTCATCATTATAGCTAAACGTCTCAACGTTCATCGTATGCTGAATCCATTCATCCATAGGTGCTGATCTAGACTTTAAATGTCCAATTATCTTTTTGCATCCTATGTTTGCATTCTCAAAAGCTAGAGATTCAAGAAGTATTCATCTAGCTTCTGGGTCTTTTACCCCTATGTCCAGAGCCTAAATTAATCTTTGCAAAAAGTCAATAAAGGGTTCTCTCTGTCCCTGCCTAATTCTGGTATATGATTCAACCCTTTTTGCTGGATCTTGTATCCTATTCCAAGCATTTAAAGCTGCTTGGTGACATAGACACAGTATGTCACTGTCATAAAGAGCTTAGACCTGTGGATCAGTATATTCTCCTGCACCAAGAATTTGATCTTGGGAAACCTCAATACTTTTGCTCTTCCTTGCTGTTCCGTATGTTTGGATTCTTCTCTGCAATAAATTCCAAACATCAAGGAAGGTCCATTATCTAAAACTGCAGACACTTACTGACGGAAATCATGGGAGTTAGCTCTAGCATTAGAAGTCTACATCCTTATCATTTCCTTTACATATGCATTGTGCAAGCCAAAATTAACTACAGCTTGCTTAATTTTTTTTCAGATCATTCATTGCTTTTGGTGTCCATCTACCTTCTCTGACATCATTTGAGCCTTTAGAAGTTGATGCTTTGTCATAATTAAGTATAGGGTATGCCGCTAGAACCCTGGGTAAGCCAGTTCTAATAGCTGGTGGAGTCCTTGTGCCTCCTTACTCTGTTCACCAGCTGCAATAATTTCTCCAATCTTTTCAAATCTTTTTATCCTTGTCTCTCTTAAATCCTGAATCTCCTGACCTGTATATATTTCCAGTGACTTCACTGAGGTATCAATTTTTTGATCCCCATTCTGCACCTGTGATTCCAACGCTTTAATTTTTTTTCTTTAAATGATAACATGTCCTCCTTAAACTTTTCTTGTATATCATGTAGATTCCCATATTGGAGGTACATTCTGTCTGTTACCTTATCAAAACTTTGTGATAAAGTCTGAAGGTCAAATTCAACAGCCTGAACCCTTTCAGGTAACTTTCTAGTACCCTTGGAAATGGAGTCAATTTTGTCTGTCATAGTATCCACTTGTTCAAATAACCTCTGATTTTCAATAATTTTAATCCTGTCAATTAGTTGTTCATTATTATTTGGTAAAGATTCTATCATTCTTAGGAGTGCCATATTCTTCTGTTCATTATTAGTTCGTAAAGATTCTATCATTCTTAGGAGTGCCATATTCTTCCTTAATGATAGAATAAGGAAAAGAAAACTAAAACCTAGTAACAAGCAAATTAAGGTATCCCCATAATCATATAAACCTTGTATGACGTAATCCATTGTATTAGTAAAAATAAATTTACTAATCCATTGTATTAGTGAAAATAAAGCAGTAAAATTTGCGTTAGAAACAAAAACTGCCATATTACCCATTATCCAGCAAGTGGTGCTGTTGCCGAGTCACGATGAAAACAGGGTCCTTTTTCAGTGCCTTATTAGATGTTAAAAACTGGAAAATGCAAGTTTCTCAACAAAGTATATGTAATTAAATCAATTCCAGAGACGGAACCAGAATCCCAGAATCCAGGGGTAGAGAAGAGCAACCTGGAAGCCGCTTATGTCTCCACGTGACAAAGTCACCCTGAGGGGTTGCAGCTTTCAGCAACCGCATGCTCTGGTTCATGCCACTTAAGAGCTGTGCTTGCAAGGGAGATTTAAAAACGACTCAGAAAAGAGCAAACCACACGGGCAGAGACTACGCAGGCCTCTGGAGTTTAAATCCACCTGGGGAGGCAGACGATAGGGTACGTGGGGACTGGAAGTCAATCTGAGGTGTCTAAAGGGAAAATATAAAGAACTGCAACAAGAAAAGCCAGTGCGTGATGATTTATATTAAGCTGCTGGCTCCACGCACAAGACACAGGCCACAAGGCCGCCACCAACAAGGCCGCTACCACAAGGCGGCCGCCGCCGCAAGGCACAGGCCACGGCTGAGGAAGGGAGACTCGTGCCATGCCGAACTCGCGTCTGGTAGCCGAGCAGGGAAAGGAGAGGTCCTAACACCAAACGTTGGGTGCCAACTGAAGGCATAAATCACAAACAATGCCACATCAGTTTGGAATTATGCTTAATAGGGTGGTATTTATTTAAAAGGGAAAAAAAAACTTACAGATCACCATCCCAGAAAACAGCCCTCCTGCAACCAGGACAGGAGTCTAGTCGCCGGTGGAGCAGGAAGTGAAGAGAGAGAGGAGAGGGAAGTGGCCTCTTTTTTAAAGGGAGAGAGACCACGCCCCAATGGGCTGGTAGCTCAGCGACTATAGGCTGGAGGAGTGGGAGGACCTCCCGCATCAGACAACCTTTGCTGGAAGAGGGGATGTTGTCTTCTAAAATTACTTCCAGCTGTCTTGGGGGCGATGTTCTTTCTAGAGGATCCTGTGAAAGTAAAATGATAGTTAAATTTCAAAATTAATGTCTGGTAAGATTGCAAATTGTCTCTGAGTATCTTGTGGATGTCTGGTCAAAATGTTATAAAAGATGTGCTCCATTTCAGCTAACCAAGTTGGAAATGTCTTGTGCAGGTGGTACCCAAAACAGGTCTTGTAGTAGTGCTAACAGTATCATCATGTCATAGCAACCAGGTGGAATTATTGTTATTGGACCCCATCTTCCTCCTGGAAACTTCAAAAATTACTACAGGAAAATTCATTGTTCATTGTGGAAAACTTAAACATTATTTATATAGACATAAACAGACATATATATTCAATGAAAGGTTTGATAAAGAAAAAATAGATATGAAGGAAAAGAAAGCTGTTTTCTAAATTATTTTCTCTTTCCGTCCCACATCAAATGGATCTTGACATGAGATCGAAACTCTAGGTTTTTTCTTTTAACAACATGGTTGGATTTAAAGAATGACAGAGTCATTGTCCAACTCTAAAACCAGCTCTATATATTCATAAATAAATAAATAAATATATATATATATATATGCCTATACACATATATAAATGTATACATTGTATCCTTTTTACTTGCGAACCATATTTGATTTTCTTGGTGATCCTTATTGGATAGTTATTTTTCTACCCATCATCATTCAAACATCAGAGATTTCTTGAACTTTTGAAGATCAGTATTTTCCTGCAAAGACAAGAACAGGACCCTGCCCCTCTCCTAAATGCTTTTCTTACCACCTGAATGGTTATTACCAGTGTGGATAAGCTATCATTTTTCTGTTTCAATAAGTTTCTAATTTTCAAAGTGAATATTTATTAATTTTGATGTTATCCATATTTTTTCATCTCCTGTGGAAACAAGAACAGAACCATTTCCCCAAAATTGTACATCTCCTGGTTTCCATTGTAAAGTCAACACATCCTTGAAATATTCTTGTTGATTCAATTCAGAAGTTTTTTTCCATTATCTAATGCCTCTCCACTGCTGTTGTTCCTTTCTCATTAGCATTAAGAAAATTCAAGGTTAATAAAGCATTATGCTATTTGTTCAGCATATCTTTTATAGTACAATTAGATCTTTCTATAACTGCCTGACCTGTAGAATTATTTGGTATACCTGTAATGTGTTTTATATTTTAATAAGAAAAAAAGAATTTCATTTCTTAGATGCATATGCTAGACCATTGTCTATCTCTATTTGTGCAGGTGTACCCATGATAACCATAACTTCCAATAAATGTGTGATTACCGAATCAGCCTTTTCTGAGCTCAGGGAAGTTACAATTGAAAACCTGAATACATGTCTATGGTGTGGTGGATATATTTTAATTTAATAAATTACATAAAGTAGAACACATTCATCTGCCAGATTTCATTTTTTGAGTACCCTTTGGGTTAGTTCCTGCAGGCAATGGTGTTTGATTATTGAATGGACAAGTAGGACACCTCTTTATAATCTCCTTAGCTTCTTGCCATGTAATGGAAAACTCTTTCTGTAAACCTTTACTATAGACATGATTTTCTATGAAATTCAGAAGCCTGCAACATGCTTCCAATCAATCATTGATCAATTTCAGCATTTCCTTGTGCTAGAGGACCAGGCAAACACATATAGGATTGGATGTGTGTTATATACATAGGACAAAGACTATTCCTGATTATGTCTTGCACCTAGATAAACAATGAAGTCAATTCTGTATCATCTTGTTTAAATTCAGCAGTTTCAATATGCAAGATAACTCTTTATGTATATTGTGAATCCATAACTATATTAAGAGCTTCTTTAAAATACCTTAACACCATAAGAATGACATATACGTCTGCCTTCTGGACAGAATTATAAGGGCTTTATTCAACCTTATTCAATTCTTCTGATATATAACCTGCTTTCCCTGATTTATTTGCATCAGTATAAAATGTACAGTCTCCTCTTATTGTTGCATCACATCCAATTCAGGGAAGAATCCAAGAAGTTCTATTTATATGGTTAAGTCTATTGCTTTTGGGATAGTTGCTATTAAGTTCTCCCACAAAATCAGTACAAGCTCTTTGCCATGGTTTATTGTCTTCCCATAACATTTGTATTTCATCAGTAGTAAATAGCACTACAAATTCTGCTGGGTCTATACCTGCTAGTTGACGAAGTCTCAGTTTTCCTTTTATAATTAATTCAGAGAACTTTTCCACATCAGTTTTTAAGTTTTTACTTGGTTTATGTGGTATAAATATCTGTTCGAAATAATATCTTTCCTCTTCATTAAAATCCCTGTAGGAGAAATTCTGGAAGGCAATATGACTAGAATACAACTAAGATTTGGGTTCACCCTATCCACATGTGCCTCCTGTAATTTTTCCTCAAAATTGGCAGTTCCATTTCTGCTTCAACTGTACATTCTCTGAGACCATTCAAATCTTTATCACCATCTAAGGTTTTGTTTAAATAAACTATTAGATCAGGTGTTATCCCAACAGATGGTCAGAGACTGGAAATGTCTCTTAACAATCTTTGAAAGTCATTAAGAGTCCGTAACCGGTCTCTCCTAATTTTTGCCTTTTGTGTCCTAATTTTCTGTAAGTCTATTTTGTAACCTAGGAAATTAACAGAATCTCCTCTTTGAATGTTTTCAGGAGCAAATTGTAATCCCCATTTAAAATGGCAAGACTTTACTTCTTCAAACATCCTTTCTAAAGTATCTTTATTTGAATCAAATAACAAAATGTCATCCATGTAATGGTAAATTATAGACTTAGGAAATTGCTTACGAATTATTTCCAATGGCTGACTTACAAAATATTGGCACAGCACTCGGGAGGCAGAGGCAGGTGGATCTCTGTGAGTTCGAGACCAGCCTGGTCTATTAGAGCTAGTTCCAGGACAGGAACTAAAACCACAGAGAAACCCTTTCTCGTAAAACCAATATATATATCGGTATATATATATATATATATATATATATATATATATATATATCGGCACATTGTGGGACTCTTGAATATCCCCTATGGGAGGATAGTCCATTGATATCTCCTAGTAGGCTGAGAATTAGTATAAGTAGGCACTGTGAAGTCAAATTTTTCTCTATCTTTTTCTTGTACAGGTATAGAAAAAAAGCAAAATTTCAAATCAATAACTATAAGAGGCCATCCTTTTGGTAATAGAGAAGGCAAAGGAATTCAAGATTGTAGAGGACCCATAGGTTGAATTACCTTCTTGACAACTCTTAGATCTGTCACCATTCTCCATTTACGAGATTTCCTTTTATAACAAACACAGGAGAATTCCAAGGGCTGGTTGATTCTTCAATATGCCAAGCATCTAGTTGCTCTTATACCAGCTGTTCCAAAGCCTATAATTTATCTTCAGATAGAGGCCACTGTTTGATCCATATTGGCTTCTCAGTTAATGATTTTAAAGTTAGGGCTGTTGGTACTTCTAAAAGTTTGCTAGTTGCTGTATGTTCTTGTACAGCCTGAATGGCTGGTGATCTTTTTCCATAATAACTCATTATATCCTTCCCAGAATTATGAGTTCCTGGGACTATAGGAATGTAAATCTGGGTGTTCAACTGCTGTAGCAGGTCACGGCCCCATATATTTATGGCAATATTGGCTATATATGGCCTTAGTCTTCTTATTTGCACTTAAGTCCCTATGTATTCAACCAATCTCATGAGTTATTTTACACGAGATAGGGTTCCAATTCCCAGGAACTGAACATGTACCTCTTGAAGAGGCCAATTTGGATGCCAAGATTCTGGAGTAATGATACTTTCATCCGCACCTGTGTCTTATAAGCCTTCAATAAAAATGCCATTTATATAGACTCTTAGCTTTGGTATTTGAAAATTAATAGAAGTCCAACAAAATATATGATTACTCTGTCCTATTGGATTTTTGGACTCATCCACCACATTTAACCCATTATTTAGACCAGTATTGGTTTTGACAGCAGACATTGAAGTTTTAATTTTCTTGGTGAGACATGTTCTCCACTGTAACTGGGAATGACTGGGTCACTTTTGGCTTGGGGCCTTGCAAGAGGCCCCTCAAGGGTTTTTCTGATTGTATCAGGTTGCCTTGTCCATCTGTTGTTGACCTGCACTCATTGATCCAATGTTGGCCTTTACCACACCTCCTATATATACCTGAAGTCCAAGGTCTCCTATTTTTGTCATTCCCAGAGGAGATATTATTCCTAGAAAGTCCTTGTCTGCAATACCTTTTCAGATGTCCTAATTTACCACAATTAAAACACCTGGAATTTTGATTTCTACTCATTACTTTGGAAATTCCTTTTCCTACCCAATAGTCATCATTATAGCCAAATGTCTCAACATTCATCGTATGTTGAATCTATTCATCTACAGGTGCTGATTTAGACCTTAAAGGCTCAATTATCTTATTACATTCTAAGTTTGCATTTTCAAATGCCAGAAATTCAAGAATTATTTGTCTAGCTTCTGGGTCTGTTACTCCTATTTGCAGAGCCTTAATTAATCTTTGCAAAAAGTCAGTAAAAGGTTCTCTCTGTCCCTGCCTACCCCTGGTATGTGATTTGGCTCTTTTCCCTAAATCTTGTATCCTATTCCAAGCACTGAGGGCTGCTTTGTGACATAGGGGCTACACTTCTTCTACATAAAGAGCTTGGACCTGTGGATCAGCATAAGCTCCTACACCATGAAGTTGAACTTGGGAGACCTCCATACCTTTTTTTCTTCCTTGCTGTTCCATATGTTTGGATTCTTCTCTGAAATAAATTCCAAACATCAAGGTAGGTCCATCATCTAATATTGCAGACACTAACTGAGAAAAATCATGGGAGGTAGCTCTCACATTAGAAGCCCAAGTCCTTATCATTTGCTTAACAAATGAAGAGTGCAAGCCATAATTAATGACAGCTTGCTTAATTTCTTTTAGATCACTCATTCCTATTGGTGTCCATCTAGCTTCTTTGACTCCCTTTGATCCTTTAGTAGTTGACACTTTGTAAATTACAGGGTATGACACTAAAACCCAGGGCAAACCAGTTCTGACAGCCAGTTGTGACATTATATCCTGTCCTTGTGCCTTTTTATTCTGTTCACCAGCTCTAATATTTTTTTCAATCATTTAAAATCTTTTTATCATTGTCTCTCTTAAAGCCTGAATCTCCTGACCTGCAGGTGTTTCTAGTGATTTCAGTAAGGTATCAATTCTTTTGGTCCCCATTCTGCAGCTGTGATTCCAAGGTTTTAATGTTTCCCTTCAAAGATAACATGTCCTCCTTGAACTTTTCTTGGATATTATGTAAATTGCCATGCTGGAGGTACATGCTATCTGTTACCTTATCAAAGCTTTGTGATAACTTCTGAACATCAAATTCAACAGTCTGAACCCCTTCAGGTAACTTCCTAGTACCCTTGAATATGGAGTCAATTTTGCCTATCAAAGTATCCACTCATTCAGATAACCTCTGATTTTCAATAATTTTAATCCTTTCAACTATCTGTTCATTATTGGTCCGTAAAGATTGTGTCAATCTTAGGGGTGCCATATTCTTCTTTAATGATAGAATGTGGAAAAGAAAAATGAAACCTAGTAACCAGTAAATTGAGGTATCCCCATAGTCATATAAACCTCACATGATATAATCCATTGTATTAGTAAAGAAAGCAGTAAATGTTGCACTGGAAATGAAAACTGCCATATTATCTATTTTCCAGCAGGTGGCACTGTTGCCAAGTCATTACTAGAACCACTGCAAAGGTAACAGAAACAGGGTCCTGTTTCAGTGTCAGCCTTAGTGTTTGTTAAAAACTTGGAAATATGAGTTGCTCAACACAGTAAATGTAATTAAATTAATTCTGTACACTGTACCAGAAACCCAGAATCCAGGGATAGCGAAGAGCAACCCAGAAGCAGCATATGCCTCCACGTGACAGAGTTGCCTCAAGGGGTTGCAGATTTTGGCAAGGGAGATTTAAAAAACAACTCAGAAAAGAGCAAACCAGGCTGGCAGAGACTGTCCAGGCCATGGAGCCCTGGAAGCTTGGAGTTTAAATCCACATGGGGAGTCAATTGATAGGGTGCATGGGGACTAAAAGCCAATCCAAGGTGTGTAAAGAGAAAATATAAACAATTGCAGCAAGAAAAGCCACTGTGTGACAATTTATATTGAACTGCTGGCTCCACACACAGGGCACAGGGTGTGGCTGAGGGAGGGCTAGTGCCAAGCCTAGCTGGACGGAAGGCAGCTGAGTGGGGGGCGGGTTCTAAGATCAAACGTTGGGTGCCAGATGAAGGTATAAGTAACAAACAGTCTCATACCAGTTTGGGATTATGATTAATAGAATGGTTATTTATTTAAAAGGAAAAATTTACAGATCACCATCCTAGAAAAAGAAAGGAGTCTAGTAGCCGGAAGTTGAGCCAGTAGCAAGAAAGTGAGCACACAGCTACTGCTGCTTTTTAAAGCAAATGAGACTACACCAAATTAGGCTTGCATCTTAAAGTCTATTGGCTGAAGGAGCAGAAGGAGCTCCTGCAGCAGTGGATGATGGCTCTGATGTGTTGTTGGATTTGATTTGGCTATGTTTTATTATTTTTGCATCAATGTTCATGAAAGAGATTGTTCTGTAATTCTCTTTCTTAGTAATGTCTTTCTGTGGTTTGGGTATCAGGGTAATTGTAGCCTCATCAAAAGAGTTTAGCCATGTTCCTTCTGTTTCTAAGATATGGAATAATTTGAGGAGTATTGCTATGAGTTCTTCTTTGAAAATCTTGTAGAATTCTGAGCTGAAACCATCTGGTCCTGGTTTTTTTTTTTTTTTTTTTTTTATTGGGAGACTTTTGATGACTGTTTCTATTTCTTCAGAAGTTATAGGTCTGTTTAATTTGCTTATCTTGTCTTGATTTAATTTTTGTAAGTTTTATTTATCCAGAAAGTTGTGCATTTTCTTTAAGTTTTCCAAATTCATGGAGTACAGGTTTTCGAAACATGACCTGATAATTCTTTCTATTTCTTCCATGTCTTTTGTTATGTCCTACTTTTCATTTATGACTTTGTTAATTTGGATATTCTCTCTCTGCCTTTTGGTTAGTTTGGATAATGGTTTGTCTATTTTCTTGATTTTCTAAAAGAACCAACTCTTTGTCTCATTGGTTCTTTGTGTTGTTTTCTTTGTTTCTATTTTGTTGATTTCAGATTTCTGTTTGATTTTTTTGCTGTCTAGTTCTTTTGGTCAGTTTGCTTTTTTTTGTTGTAAAGTTTTTAAATGTTCTTTTAATTCACTAGTGTTGTATTTTTCCAGCTTCTTTATGTAGGCTTTTAGTGCTATGATCTTTTCTCTTAACACTGTTTTCAGTGTGTACCATAAATATGGGTATGCTGTGTGGAATTTTCATTGAATTTTAGGAAGTCTTTAATTTCTCCGTTTATTTCTTTCTTGACCTATTGAAGATTCTGGTGAGAACTGTAATTTCCATGTGTTTGTGGGTTTTCTGGAATTAGTATTTCTGTTGACTTCTAGTTTTATACCATGGTGATCTGATAAGGTACATTGGGTTATTCCAATTTTTTTTTTGTATTTGTTGAGGTTTGTATTGTTACTGAGTATGTGGTCATTTTTTTAAATTTCATATAATATACTTTATTATATTCGTGTTCCTTTTCTCAATTTTTTTCAGACTCCCCAACTTTCTTTCCCATACAATTTAGTATCTTTTTTTCCCACAAAATCAAGTTTGTGCTGATCAAATATTCTTGCATGTGCGGTCTCCCACTGGAGTATAGTTGACTTACGAGGGTCTACACATTTAGAGAAAATGGACCATGTTCACACCAGCCAAGTATTGCCAATAGCTCCCTAGGTCAGAGTGGATAATGGTGTGAGACTGTTCTCTCCATGTTGTGATTTGGTCTCTAAGGACTTTCATGGGTTGTGACACTCTCCCTTCCATTCAGTCCCAGCGAGAGTATGCCAGAGATCCCAGCAGTCAGATATTAGGATATTTCTGGCTGCTGCTTGGTTGCAAGATCCATTTGCTTGGAATATTTGTTTCTTTTCCTTTCACTTTAACTGGGGCTTCTTTTTTTTATTGAGAAAAAAAAATTCCACCTCCTCCCAGCCTCCCACTCCTCCCCCCTCCCCCACTCCTCTCCCTGTCCCCACACTCCTCTCCCCCTCCCCCCACTCCTCTCTCCCTCCCTCTCAAATCTGAAGAGCAGTCAGGGTTCCCTGCCCTGTGGAAAGTCCAAAGTCCTCCCCCCTCTGTCCTGGTCTAGGAAGGTGAATATAAAAACTGGCTAGGCTCCCACAAAGCCAGGACATGTAGTAGGATCAAAACCCAGTGCCATTGTCCTTGGCTTCTCAGCAGCCCTCATTGTCCGCCATATTCAGAGAGTCCAGTTTTATCCCCTGCTTTTTCAGTCACAGTCCAGCTGGCCTTGGTGAGCTCCCAATAGATCCGACCCACTGTCTCCGCCGGTGGGTGCACCACTCTTGGTCCTGACTTCCTTGCTCATCTTCTCCCTCCTTCTGTTCCTCATTGGGACTTTGGGAGCTCAGTCCAGTGCTCCAGTGTGGGTCCCTGTCTCTATCTCCATCCATCACCAGATGAAGGTTCTATGGTGATATGCAAAATATTCATCAGTATGGCTATAGGATAGGATCATTTCAGGTTCCCGATCTTCAGCTGCCCCAGGAACTAACTGGGGACCTCGCCTTGGGCACCTGGAAGCCCCTCTAGGTCCAAGTCTCTTCCCAACCATAAGATGGCTCCCTTAATTAAGATATATGATTCCCTGCTCCCCTATCCAACCTTCCTTTATCCCAGTCATCCCGTTGCCCCAAGTTCTCCCCATCCTACCCTTCTCACATTTCTCTCCCCATCTCCCCTTACCCCCTCCCACCCACCCTTAAGATCCCAAATTTTTGCCTGGCAATCTTGTCTATTTCCCCTACCCAGGAGGATAGCTATATGTTTTTCTTTGGGTTCACCTTCTTATTTAGCTTCTTTAGGATATCAAATTATAGACTCATTGACCTTTATTTATGGCTAGAAACCAATTGTGAGTGAGTACATCCCATGTTCATCTTTTTGGGTCTGGGTTACATCACTCAAGATAGTATTTTCTTTTCCCATCCATTTGCATGCAAAATTTGAGAACTCATTGTTTTTTACCACTGATTAGTACTCTAATGTGTATATATTCCACACTTTCTTCATCCATTCTTCCATTGAAGGACATCTTGGTTGTTTCCAGGTTCTGGCTATTACAAATAATGCTGCTATGAACATAGTTGAACAAATGCCCTTGTCATATGATCAGGCATCACTTGGGTATATTCCCAAGAGTGGTTTTGCTGGGTCCAGTGGTAAGTTGATCCCAAATTTCCTGAGAAACCGAAACACTGCTTTCCAAAGTGGTTGCACAAGTTTGCATTCCCACCAGCAATGGATGAGGGTACCCCTTCCTCCACAACGTCTCCAGCAGAGGCTATCATTGGTGTTTTTGATTTTAGCCAATCTGACAGGTGTAAGATGATATCACAAAGTTGTTTTGATTTGCATTTCCCTGATCGCTAAGGAGGTTGTGAATGACCTTAAGTGTCTTTTGGCCATTTGAACTTCTTCTGTTGAGAATTCTCTGTTCAGATCAGTGCCCCATTTTTTAATTATGCTAATTAGCATTTTAAAGTCTAGTTTCTTGAGGTCTTTGAATATTTTGGAGATCAGAACTTTGTCTGTTGCGGGGTTGGTGAAGATCTTCTCCCAGTCAGTGGGCTGCCTTTTTGTCTTAGTGACAGTGTCCTTTGCTTTACAGAAGCTTCTCAGTTTTAGTAGGTCCCATTTATTCAATGTTGCCCTTAATATCTGTGCTGCTGGGGTTATACATAGGAAGCGATCGCCTGTGCCCATCTGTTGTAGGGTACCTCTCAATTTCTCTTCTATCAGGTTCAGTGTGCTCGGACTGATATTGAGGTCTTTGATCCATTTGGACTTGAGTTTTGTGCATGGTGATCAATATGGGTCAATTTTCATTCTTCTACAGGTTGACATCCAGTTGTGCCAGCACCATTTGTTGAAGATGCTTTCTTTCTTCCATTGTATACTTTTAGCTCCTTTATCGAAAATGAGGTGTTCATAGGTTTGTAGGTTAGAATCTGGGTCTTCTATACAATTCCATTGGTCGACTTCTCTGTTTTTATACCAATACCAAGCTGTTTTCAATACTGTATCTCTGTAGTAGAGTTTGAAGTCAGGGATGGTAATGCCTCCAGAAGTTCCTTTATTATATAACACTGTTTTGGCTATCCTGGGTTTTTTGTTTTTCCATATAAAGTTGATTATTGTCCTCTCATTATCTGTGAAGAATTTTGATGGGACCTTAATGGGGATTGCATTGAATCTATAAATTGCATTTGGTAGAATTGCCATTTTTACTACAAAAGGATGAACGGAGCAAGAGGTCGGTGGTATCCAGAAGAGCACAGGAGAGCCTGGCGCATGCACGAACTGAAGGTGCCCAGGCTCCCTTACAGGGGATCCTGAGGCCTGCCCGGTAGGCAGGCACTCACCACTCTGGGTGGGTAGCCTCAGTGTAGGAGCTTAAAACTGTTCTTGAGCACTGGTCTGAGCATACAGCAGGGCAGGGTTGGGGAGGGGTGCTGGGGGGTTGGGTCGTGCAAAAGAAAGACAGCCCTGCAGAAGGAGCTGGGAGAGGGGGGTTTGTGCTCTCTTCTGGCACAATCCACCCCTGGATAGCACACACTCACCCGTGCAGATGGGATTCCTAAGCAACTAAACAGGGCCGTCCGGTAGCCCAATGATCTGGGGACAAAAGGATGAACGGAGCAAGGGGGGGGGGGCATTATCCAGAAGAGCACAGGAGAGCCTGGCGCATGCACGAACTGAAGGTGCCTGGGCTCCCTTCTATGTGGTCATTTTTTGAGAAGATTCCATGAGGTGCTGAGAAGAAGGTATATTCTTTTCTGTTTGAATGGAATATTCTATAGATGTCTGTTAATTCTATTTGACTCATATCATCTGTTAGTTCCCTTATTTCTCTTTTAATTTTTTGTCTAACTGACCTGTCCATTGGTGAGAGTGGATTGTTGAAGTCTCCCACTATTAGTGTGTAGGGTTCAATGTGTGATTTAAGCTTTAGTAGTGTTTCTTTACATATGTGTGTGCCCTTGTATTTGGGGCAAAAATGTTTAGTACTGAAATTTCTTCTTGATGGATTTTTCCTGTGACTAATATGAAATGTCCTACTTTGTCTCATTTGACTAATTTTAGCTTGAAGCCTATATTGTTAGATATTAGGATAACTACACCCACTTGTTTCTTAGGTCCTTTTGATTGGAATACTTTTTTCCCAACCCTTTACTCTGAGTTGATGTCTGTCTCTGAGGATAAGATGTGTTTCTTGTATGCATAAGAATTTTGGATTATGTTTTTGTACCTGTGTGCCTGTGCCTTTATATATGTGTGTTGATTCCATTTACATTAAGGGATATTAATTACCAGTGATTGCTATCTCCTGTTAATTTAGTTTTTATTGTTGGTGATGTTAATTTGTGTGTTTTTCCCTTCTTTGGGATTTGCTGCTATGAGACCATCAACTGCCTGTGTTTTTGTTGATATAGCCAACTTTATTGGGTTGGAGTTTTCTTTCTAATATTTTGTGTAGGGCTAGCTTTGTGACTAGGTATTGGTGAAATCTACATTTGTCATAGAATATCTTGTTCTGTCCTTCTATGGTGATTGACAGTTTTTCTGGGTATAGAAGTCTGGGCTGGCATCTGTGGTCTCTTAATGTCTGCATAATGCTTGACCGCGGCCTCCTGGGTTTCATTGTCTCCAGTGAGAAGTCAGGTGTAATTCTGATAGGTCTATGTTTATATGCTTCTTGGCCTTTTTCCTTTGCAGCTCTTAATATTCTTTCTTTACTCTGTATGTTTAGTGTATTGATTATTATGTTGCAAGAGGACTTTTTATTTGAACCCAGTCTGTTTGGTGTTCTGTAAGCTTCTTGTATCTTCATAGGCATATCTTTCCTTAGGTTGGGTAAGTTTTCTATTATTTTACTAATTGTATTTTCTGTGCTTTCCCCCTTTCTCTATACCTATCATTATGAGTTAAGTTCTTGTTAGATTTAGTCTTTTCTTTAACTGATGAGTCTCTTTCCTCTATTGTATCTTCAGTGCTTGAGATTCTCTCTTCATCTCTTGTATTATGCTGGTCATGCTTGCGTTTGTGTTTTCTGATCATTTTCTCATGATTTCTGTTTCTACAATTCCCTCAGTTTTTGTTTTCCTTATTGCCTCTATTTCAATTTTCAAGTCCTGAATAACTTCTTTCTTATGTTTGATTTCTTTTTTTCTTTCTTTTTTTTTTTTTGATTTTCTTTAAGTGATTTGCTGATGGATTTGAATTTTTTGTCTGTTTTTTCCTTCATTTCTTTAAGGGAATTTCTCGTTTCCTCTTTTAGAGTTTTAAACATGTTCTTAAAGTTATTTTTTAGGTCATTTTCTTTTGCCTCATTCAAATTTGGTTGTTCAGGTCTTGCATGTTGTAGGGTCTTTAGGTTTTTCTAGTGTTGTGTTGTTCTTTGTGGTGATGCATGTGTTCTTACCCTTTCCACTCATCTTTTCCTCTAATAAGTATTGTTGGGGATTTCTGAGATTCTGTTGAATAATCTTTTAGGTGCCAGTGAATCCAAATTTCAGATGGTTGTTCCTCATGGTATAGTCAGTGATACAGTTCTAGTTACCCCATTGATTACTCCATGTTCCTGGAGATAGCTCAATGCTCCTATGCTTTGCTCTACTCCCTTGGAGTTTGCTGTCTTAGGTCTACTTTGGACTAGGTTTCCATCTTTGTCCTGTTTCTATAAATCCTGGTCTGGAGCCCCTCCTGCAGAAGTCCCTGGGTTGGAGCTGGACTTGGAAATGTTTCTGGTACCAATCTACTGCCTCAGAGGTTCCAGGCTTGAGTTCACTCAGAATCATAGAGGATTTGTTTACTCCCTAAGAGGTCCCAGACTCATGCTCAGACCCGCAGAGGTTTTAGGTTCCTGCCTATTCCCTTTGATTTCCCAGACCAGTGCCTGAACCCACAGAGGTCCTGCTCAGGTCCACTCCCTCTGAGAACCCAGACTCACTCCTGGCACCGCCAAGATCTCTGGATCCTGCCTATTCCCTCGGAGGTCCCAGGTTCACTCATGCCCCAGACTGGTAGAGGTCCTGGCTCAGGCCTAGTTCTGGGGAGGTTCTAGACTCATGCCCAGACCCACTGTGGTCCTGACTGAAGTCTACTCCCTTGAAGGTCTCAGATTCACATCTGAACCTTCAGTGGTCTCTGGCTCACTTGTTCAGCAGTTACTCTGCTGTAACTGTTCTGGTGGAGATTGCTGACTCTGAATCTAGTTGCTAGCTCAATACTGATATGCCAGTCTCATCTTAATGCATACATTTATCCAACTCCTTTCTGTGCCTCTGCTACTCCATCTCCCTCTGAAGCATTTTCTCACTTTATGAGAGTTCTGAACATTTCCTCTCCTCCAGAGACTAAATGATTCACTCCATGCTACTTTCCTCCTCCCCAGAGGAAGAGCAGATGGCATATTCTCTGAGATGACTTCAAAAAGGCAGAACTATATAGTGACATGGAAAGGGGGAGCCAAAATGAACACAAGTTATATAGAGGTCTGGAAAATGCTAGAGCCTATAACTGAACCATAAAGAAATTCCATCTTTTCCATCTTTGTGCCAATGTGTTTGCTTTAGGTACCCAGACACAAACTCCTTTTGGGAGAGCACAGTCTTTATCTGCAACTGACATAAGAATCTGAAGGTATCAGCTTTGCACTGTGGTACTACCTGAATATTTTGCTGTTTGAGAAAGTTTTGATGCACAAGCAATATCAACATCTGTTTCAAGGCTCTCTGCTGGAATTGCAGTTTCACACAGCCAAATTGCCTGTGCTCCCATCAAGAAAATGGCTATTTATTTTATGCAGCCATCTGGCTTTAACTAGGATGTTTTGTCATTTGTGGTCTTGTTTTCTGGCTTTTTCTTTTAAGGATAAAATTTAATGACTTCATAAGTAATTTCCTCTCTAATATCATACACACACATACACACAAATTTGAATCAACATTCTCTAAGTGGTTCACAATGTCAGTGTGATGATAAATGTTTTGCCTTTGTGCCCTCTCTTCTGTTTACCTCAATTGTACTTAGATCTGCTGTACAATTGTATTTGTTGAAAATCAAGTTAATAAACTCTGCAGGGCCCATATGCAGTTGCCTGAAGATGTTTGTGGAGATTAGCTTTCTTTCAAAAGAAGCAGACTGCTTAGAAACTCAGTCTGTTACCAAATATGATTCTCCCCTACCTTTCTGTCACCTCTCACAGTCTATCTTAGTACTTTCAAAAATAATATGATCTCAACCTTTATAAACTTTCTGTATCTTTTAAAGTGAGTGACTTTCCAGGAAGAAGAGTAAAAATGACTGGTGGTCCAGAGTATAATTTCAGTGACTACCATTGTAGGAGAGATGATGTGATCTTAGGATAATCAATTTATCTTTAAGGCTGCAATATCCGTTTTCTTGAAATAAATTTATTTGACATTATGAGGTTTATAAAATCTTCCAAGTATTCTAATTTAAAATTAAAAGACATGAAAGACCCACGGACAACATGTGATTTTTCTTTTACATAGCAATCTCATTTACCTGGAATGAAGCTATAAAATATGAGGTCCATTGGAAGACTGCAAGAAGCCCAAATAAATTTTGAAGAGTTTATATCCACAAAACTTAAAGACTTTATTCATAGAAGTGCGTTTTGCTCATACTCCATTTACTCTCACATTACACACAATTATATCTAGTTTATCAGCCCATTACAAATTAGAATCAGCCAGTAATAATGAAAAGAGAAGCTGCCAAGGGAGAGTCAGAAGTGTTATCAATTGGAGACACAAAACTTAAAATTCACAGGGGTTCTGGTGTGCTTAGGATTGGGCTAAATCTCGTTCTGCTTCCATACTCATGAGATCACATGCATTATTTAGAGATAATCTCTCTGTAGGAAGGCAGAGACTGTAAAATATTTAGGAAATTTTTTGTCCAGAATAATTTATATTTTAAAAGGTAGTGCTCAGCAGTATTGAAGGGTTCATTGAAAGCCAGATGTCAAGAGTTTCTTCCCTACTGATAACCTTTCTACTATATCTCTACCATGCCCGTAGTGACTCACTTCCATAACTCATCTTTATACTCATTTTAAGAGTCATTTTCCTAAAGCAGTTGCTTTGATCAAATTAGTTCCATGACCATGAATCTTCAACAGATGTGCTTAGCCTACTACTAAAACAAAGTACTGAACTTATTCACAAAACACCTACAAAATAGTTCTAATCAATCTTTTCAATGTTATTTCAATTCAATTCAAATATACCATTCCCTGGCTTCTTTTTTCAAAATCTCTTAAGAAACACTGCCTGCTAATTTTTTAGTAGTGTACTGTATCAGAGACCTAGTAACAGAGAAACTCTTGTTTGGAGTATGGTCCAGTCCCTTAGTTTAATAAGTTTTTGAGTTAATCCTGATACACACTCAAGGATAAGACTTACTGAGCTAACAAATATAAAACTATCATTTCTTCTGCCTCTATGATTTGTCTTATGTTTTTCATCTTACTTCTCGTTGGTTTTTGTCTCCATCATAAAATTCTAAATATATTGCAAACATCTTTGAAATAAATCTTAAATATTCAGTAGCCTCGAAATATATTTTTCTATAAACCCTTCTCAACATTTATTTAGAGTTAATTCATTCTATTAATCATAACAGTTCAAAATCACTAAAGTATGTTATTTGCCAGAGAGATGTCCCAGGAGATAATGGTACAGGAATAAGTAGGAAATTATGTCACTGTATACTTTGTAGGCAATGGGAAAGGCACAAAAATCAGATCTTTTTATAAGCTTAAATTTTGCTAAGACTTTCTGCTACAAAGCATCATCTAAGCTCAATATAAAATATAAGAATAAAAAATCAGCAGTGTTTTAGTATACTAAAAACATCTTTTTAATTCTTTGCAGTACTGGATATTGAATTTAGAATTTGGTGGTTTTGAGCATATCTAACTGTGAGCATGTCTAGTTACATAAGCATGTCTAGTGCAGTGATACAAATAATTCCTTTTATAAGAATCTCAAGGTCTTCGGTGATGTCTTTCTTTATATCCAACCAGCGACTGTCAAATACAAAGATACTAGCGCAGCTTATATTGTCAATGTGTGCCAGACATATTCCTGGTATCTTAGAGAACCCCTTAGCTGAGAACACTAAAAATAAACACACATGTTGCCTATTTCTACATTTCACAGTCATTTTTCCTGCCTAAAACCAGAATTAAACATTGGAAGTATAATCATCTAAGAACCTAACACCCTTCTGACAAATGTCAACTGCCCTTTTAAATATTTCAACAACACACCAATTGATTATCCAAAATCATATGGTCATTCCTGACCACATACATACAAGTAACATTTTCCAGACTGAACTATATATATATATATATATATATATATATATATATATATATATATATACACACACACATATATATACATATATATGTGTGTGTGTATACATTTACATATATTCACACAACAATAATTAGTGAAATAAGAAGATATTAATTTAAAGGAGAGTGGGAAGATATAAAAGGAGGGTTTGGAGGGAAGAAAGAAAAGAGAGAAATGTGATTATGTCATAATCTCAAAAATAAATTTTTATAATTTTAGTGCAAAAATAATTTCAAGCCTATCTAGAAATTTACCTTCTGCTCTATTACATTAAACAACTGACGTGGGTCCAACAAAAAGACCCACAGATTGAGAAGGATTTCTCTACAAAATCAAATGAACCGCAGTGTCAGATTTCTCCAGTCAGATAAACCTCCTGACACACAGCTCTGAGAACTCTAAGAGTTGACTTAGAAGTGCCTCCTGAGCACAAGGAAACTTGTTCCCAGTTCTACTGTTTAGCTCAGGCAAGGTGCAGGGCTTGTGAGTAGCCAGGGTCAGCTCTCCTGCTCTCATGCCCTCAAGGCTGATTCACCTGTGTCTCCAACAGGGTCATCTTGAGTGTTCTGCCAAGACAGAAAGCAGAGGCTGATTATTGTGTGCTGCAGCCAGGGAGGGTCAGGGCTAACTCTCCCACTCATGTGCCCCCAGGACCAGCTCTCTCACCTGGACAAAATTCTTAAAATATATTATCTAAATGTGAGTAATTCTCTTACACTAATAAAATTTATCAACAGAGAACATACAACATCTAACCATCACCATCTGATGGAGAACCTCCTTCAGCCAATGGCCATTGAGATGCTGAAACAGGTTGGGTGTGGTCTTGGGTACCGAACAGGTGTGTGCCCACTCTTACTTGCTCTTTCTCTCTCCTCTCTTGCCTGGTTGCTGGATTTGGTTCCTGTTCCCCAATTGTGCAGAGGACTGTGATCTGTGAGTACCTGCTAAATATAAAACATTTTATTATACTCAATTCTGAGCTGGTGTGGAACTACTTTATTCCTGTTCTTCTACAATCATCGTTAGATTGTTTGGGTTACTTTTCTCTTCAACAGGGTTTCCCATTCTCAAATATGGCTACCTCAAATTCTGATCCCCCTGCCTCCATCTCTCAAGTACCAAGAATAGGGGTGTGCACCACCACATCTGGTTTTAGATTCTGAAATTTTTGGTGGTTTTAGCACAATTTTACTTAAGTCTTTATCATAAATGTTTCTTCTTTTTTTATTTCAATAGCTTTTATTAATTTTTTTTATTTTTTATTGAAAAAAAATTTCTGCCTCCTCCCAGCCTCCCATTTCCTTCCCCCTCCTCCCACTCCTCTCCCCCTCTCCCCACCCCTCTCCCCCTCCCCCAACCCCTCTCCCCCTCCCTCTCTAGTCCGAAGAGAAGTCAGGGTTCCCTGCCCTGTGGAAAGTCCAAAGTCCCCCCGCCCTCCATCCAGGACTAGGAAGGTGAACATCCAAACTGGCTAGGCTCCCACAAAGCCAGAACATGGAGTTTCCTAAGGTTTCTTCAAACAGCAAAACACCTGGTTGTTTCTGGACTAGCAAGTTGAGAAAGTAAAAGGTCAAGGACTCATTCAAGGACTAGTTCAATAATGGTATAGTATTATAGAATAGTTTCTTCCGGAACACTTTTCATTCACAAGTTAGATAACGTTTGTATCACTTTATATTGTCTGATTTACACACACTAATCAACTACTTTACACATAACCCTTAGTGACATTTTATTTTTCTGATAATCACATTATCAATTTTAAGTGCTGAATATTTGATGTGATTTTCTAGCTTCTTTCTGTATTTCTTTGCATTTTTATGGTATTCACAAGTAAAATTTAAAATATATATCAAAATATTTCCATGTCATCACTATAAAATGTCTTAAAGTCAGTTAGGAATTAAATTTTGGAACTATCTAATATTATTTCACTTTATCTCCAAGAAAATGAAGCCCAGATCAGCAAACACAAGCTAAAGGTTACACAATGAGTCAAAACAAAGCTATATTCTAACCAGTTTTCCTACCCCTGCATTCCAGATTCACTCAACTGCATTCCAATGTTGAAGCAATGCCCAGGTTTCCTTTACAAAGAAAATGCACTGCCCTCCCTCGAGTTAGCCAATTCCTTTTTACTGTATCTGTTTTAAAATATTCTGATTTCTGTTAGAGTTGGTTTACTGCCATTTTGGTTGTCATCATGAATCCCCCCTTTTGATACCATGAGAATAAAGGAAGAGATTTTAAGGGGTGGAGAATAAAAAAGAAGGAAATGAAATAATATGTCATGAAGGAAGAGAGGTGGGATATTTGGAGGGAAGAGGGAAAAGCAAAATGGGTCAGCAGGAAGGCATGAGTTAGCGCAGTGGGAGAAGGGGATAAATAAGAACCAAGAAGAATGGCATGCACATATGAACACACCATAATGAAGTTCATTACTTTATATGGGAATTTTAAGCAAAATAATTAAGATTAAAAGACCTCCTTTTAACAATTTGCTTTTTGCATTCAAATTATAACTGAAAGATTAATAAGGAATGTCTCTCAGAAAATAAGTTAAAATATTATATATATAAATATCTAGAGCTAGAAAGTCTGTATACCACATAAAATTGACCCTTCTGAAGTTGGTCTCAATTTATACTATACTTCATGCTTTAGAAAGCACTTTCAAGGGTTGAATATGCAGCTCAGTGGTAGAGTGATTGCCTTCATTCCAAGGCTCTGGGTTCATTCCTCAGTGTCTGGAAAATAAAGCACTTTCATCATAATGACCTCTGGGCTCCTTGCCAATCCTTAGGTGGGTAAGGATTGCTTTTGCCCCATAACCAGATTAGCTGGGCATTAATGAGGCAAATATGTCTTCTTTTACCTAACTCTCAGTTTTTTGGAATTTTTCAATCATTTATTTATTTATTTGTTAATTCTAGAAGAGTCTCCAAACAGTATGTAGCTACTTACATACTGTATCCCTACAAAATTAAATATGGGTATATCCTGATAACATATATTTTACATTCAGAAATTTAGGCTTGATGAAATTAACTAACTTTATTGCAACATCTGAATTTTCCAAAACTTTACATAATCTAATCCACTTCCACATAGTTGATAGTTTAATCTAGATGATTTTGTGTTATGATATTCCAAAGTATTGATTTAACATTTTTATATATAAACATGCTCTTTTACACTAAATCCAAACAGTTCTTTACACACACACGTGCACATGTGCACCTTTACATGAACACACATGTACATACAGTGCCTTCACCTGACATAAAGAAATAGAGAAGTGCTACCATAGCACAGGCACATTAAAGATCACTCCTGGAGGTGATGAGAGCAAACTTGAACTCTGAAATAGGCCCAAATGTCACAGGAAGCAAAGGAGATTTCCTACTACTTTTTAGACAATATTACTTGATTTAGCGCAAAAGATTCATGATGTTGTGAGGAAAGGATGATGCTAAATAATGCGGTATGATCAAGTCACATTAAACCAGATGGCAAAACAATGATCTCACAGGATGTTGTATGGAAAGTAATAGTGCACAAACACTATAGAGGATGGTGTATACCACATCAAAACTGGCATCACTGGTTCTTGCCCATTCTATCACTTTACATAAGCCTGCCAACATAGATGATGATTTGGGGAGAGAAGTCACAAAAGAATCTAGATATAAACTAAGATTTGAAATTGGTGACTTGAAGCAATCAGGATCATGTTTTGTACCATCTAGAAGACTTAGGACACAAGAAGCTACACTCACTTATAAAAATAATGGACTAACATATATAGCCCTGCTTTATCAGCTATATAGTTTGTACCTACTCAATAACTATTTTTTAAAAAAAATATTTACTAGAAGATAAAAAGTAAAGAAACAAATTATTCATTAGAAGTAGGAAAGGCTTCAATTTAGAATAGGAACGTCCATATTCAAGCTTCTGTTCTACCCCTTACTAACCTTCTGAAAACAACAAATAATTTTGTTCTTCTCTGCATTTTCATTGCTTTTCTTTTTATTTGTTTGCTTGTTTCTTTTCTTTTCTTTTTTTTTTTTTGAAGTACTAGGAGGGAGTTTAACCTTCACATATTCTATAAAAAAGTGTTTTACTACTGAGGTACATCCCCAGCCCCTTTTATTATTTTTTTATTTAATTTGTATTTTAAACACATCTCATTAAGTTGCCCAGGCTGGCCATGAACTCATTTGGTAGCCCATTCAGGCACTGAATCTGCAATCCTTTTGCTTCAGCCTTTCAAGTAGCTGGGATGGCAGTAATCCTCTGTGGTGTAGGAGTTCCTTCTCTTTTTGTATTACTTTCATTGGTTAATGAATAAAGAAACAGCCTTGGCCTAGCTGATAGGGAAGATCTTAGGTAGACAGAGAAGTTAGAACTGAATGCTGGGAGGAAGAAAGAAGAGTCTGAGAGATGCCACGGATCTGTGGCCAGAGATAGATGTGCTGAAACTTTTCTGGTAGACCACAACCTAGTGGTGATACACTTATTGATAGAAATAAGTTAAACTAATATGTAAGAGTTAGCCAATAAGAAGTTAGAGCTAAAGGCCAAGCAGTGTTTTAATTAATACAGCTTCTGTGTGATATTTTTGGCTGTAAGCCAGCCGGCCGGCTGGGACAAATAAGCTGCCTCTCCTTGCAACAATTGGTGCCAATGTGATGGACTAAGTCTACTTAAAAACCTGAGAGAGATTAATTCTGGACACACACACATGCAGAAAAAACAAAGTTTAACACAGTTTTTTGCTGCTTGCTGGCAGCGTGCTACAGAGAGATTTTCCTGACTCAACAGTAGCAGCAGAAAAAAGGCACACTATTTTAAAATGAGGGTTCCTGGGCTCTGCCACCAGTTCAAACTCTGGCTGTGGAGCATTTGTGGGCTGGGATGTTTGTGTGTCCACTTGGGGTCAGGGGGAAAGTAGCTGATACCATACCCATAGCTCAGCTCTTCCTGAAGGGCAGAAGGCAGGATCAGGTCTACTGGGTTTGGACAGCATAGCGGATTCCTACCACCGTACAGAGAGATGTTGCCAGGGTGCACAGTGCTCTGCATGGCAGATTTGGCTGTAACTCAGATAAAAAGGGTTTAAATGCTGCATACTCATTCTAGGGTTGGACTGCTGAGTGTGACTCCTGCCTGGTGGCCCCAGAGCAAGCACTGGTGGTACTTCCACCATTTTAAAATTGGAGAGAGGCAGAGCCAACATCAATAGAAACTACAACCAAGCTCCTTAGCATTTTAAAAGTTCTTCTAGATAGTAGATAATGCAATATGGACAGATTCAGTCATAAAAGACCTAAAATGGGTCACAGTGTTGGATAAATGTACGTAGGCTTGAGAGAGAAAAGAAAAAAAAGTATAAAAAGTCATAAAATATAGTTAATGCTTTAAAAAGTGTAAAGTCTTTAATGAGACAGAGTAAAGTAATAGAGTAAAAACAAGCCACATAAAGATGAAAAATTCACAGAGAGAAATTCTGGATTATGTATATTATTGTGTTTTCTTTGAATCTTTTGACAGTAAAGGAGCTAAGTATAGAGAGACATTTTATTGTATGGGCTGCTAAGCTAAACCAGCATGTATATTATATGGTATTTTGACTTCAGAATTTGGGTCTAAGGATATGGTGCTTTGGAAAAGAGGTTCTTCTTTTGTTTTCACAAAAGATGAGAACCTTGGATTACTCCCCTCTAGTTTCTCAGCAATATGTTGAGCAATGTTAGCTTCTGTCATCTTTGAAAACCTCTGTGCAAATGTAGATTCAATATTAAAATGCAATTTTCAATTTCCCATCTTACAAATTTGTTGCTCAAAAAATAACTTTGTATTTTTCCCCAAGCTAATACAGATTCGTTAAAAGCAAAATCAGTAACATAAGAAGTAGTGCAATTCCAATCACAATGTAATCTTTGTTCATCATCACCTTTTCTTCAGGATACTGTTTGCTTTAAGGCATCAACTTCATTCTGTAATCTGGCATCAATTCCATCTTTCTGGGACCAAAGTTCATGAGAATCTCTATCCCAAATGTCAACATAATGTTTAGTCTGCAACGGACTGTGTAAGGCTATCACAGATACTGTGGCTAGTGTCACAACTGAAATTAGACTTAATAACACATTCCAGTAAACAACCATTCCAGTAAATCTTTTACTACAAACAAGCAATTAAAAAAAACTCTACTGTTTACTGTATTAAAGGATTATATTACCAAGTTCTATTTAACTTTACAGGTAACCAGACGTAGGGTCATTGCTTCACAGTCGAGGTGGACTGACCATATAAAGGAATAGAGTTAGTTAAGCAAGTGTATACGGTACAGTTAACACAAGAAATATTTTCAGAAAAAAACAAAGTTCCCAATTAGCAGTAGATAAGGCAAAGGAACACAGGCTGTAACATTCCAGCTTTTACACATAGTAAAATTATACACAGAAGCACTGGAAGCAGTTCTGGAAAATGATCCATTATAGAGGTACACAGTCTTTAAGGCAGCAGCCAGCTTCCAAGTATATATCTGACCAGTGTCAGGAAATTGTAGAGTAGCCATTTGAGGTCCACTTATCCCTCCATCTCCCCAGGCCATAAGCCGAGGACCATTAACTGTTTTGTTGTTCTTTGTAGCTGGTGCCATTGGCTTCTGCAGAAGTTACGGACAGTAAAGCACACATGGTCAGGAAAAGATTCTCAGCTGTAACAGATTTATCACACCTTTGCAGAACAGCTTGACCATTAGCAGTGAGAGACTTACTTTGCCCCCAGGTAGGCACAGGAGCTTTAACATGCCAACGAGAACATTTTCTGTCCAATGATAACTGGGCCATTGCTGACACCAGCACCTCTAGATTGTCCTCATTTCCTCTTGATACCATTCTTCTCTGCACAGCTGTTTTAATCGGTACTTTGAGCCTTGATCCAGCAGCATGAAATCTACTGTTGGTGGCCATCTGGTATGGGATAATTGTGTGTATTCTGTCAATCATATTTTAAATAAACGCGGATTGGCCAGGCAGGAAGTATAGGTGGGTCAACCAGACAGGAAGAAGAAGTGGAATGATGAGAACAGGGGAATGCTAGGAAGGAGGAAGCCCATTCCTCCCACTCCTGCCCAGACATCAAAGAAGCAACATGTGATCTGCCCCGATGTGAAAGGTACTGAGCCACATGGCTATCATAGATCAGAATAATGGGTTAATATTAGTGATAAGAGCTAATAAGTAACCTGAGCTAATGGACCAATCAGTTAATAACTTATATAGACCTGTGTGTGATTTTCTTTGGGACTTGCCGGCTGTGGGGTACTGAGTGGGACAGAAAGCCCAACAAGTCAGCCATCATGTTAGAGCCATCCTGAAAAGATACAAGGCCGCACCCCCTTCCATCTACCAACAGCTGCACTGGAACCCATTCAGCATCAGGAGCAGTTTTTGCTCAACTTTCCTTAAAAGAAGCTGGCTCCAAAGCCTGAGACCTTTCAGACACAAAATGTTTCTCTGATCTTGTCAGAATGTCTCCCTGTGGTAAATTCAAAAAGTTTAAAATAAGCAAAGCCTGATACATAATAGTTATAGGATTGTTTTGTAATTCCCAAATGTCTTTCATACCCAAGTCCTGCATTTTACTCCTTTTTATTATTTTAATTTGTTGCTATAAGGTAGAGTCGGCTCTTTCTACAATGGCTTGACCTTGAGGGTTATATTCTATTCCAGTCACATGTTTAATATATTGATCACAGAATTGCTGAAATTTTGTAGAGGAGTATGCAGGCCCATTGTCTGTCTTTATTATGGTTGGCACCCCAATACTGCAAAAGCTTCAAATAAATGGGTAATGACATGATTGCTTGTCTCCCCAGATAATAGTGTAGCCCATATCATGGAGGAGAATTATCTATGGTCACACGAACATAAGATAACAGGCCAAATTCTAGTATATAAGTTACATCCTTCTGCCAAATATGGTAGGAATCCGAACCCTGAGGATTTGTACCGGGGATATTTTGTATTAAATGCAGGGAATTACAGATAGGACAGTTAAGAATAGTACACTTAGCTTGTCTGTAAGGAATTTTATATTGAACATGTAAGTGAAGGGCATAGGTGTGCAAATGTTGATGCTCATTTTCAGCCAGAGCAAAGTTTACAAGAGCATTAGCTAGATTATTTCCCCTTTGTTAGATATCCAGGCAATTTGATATGTGATCATATATGCGAAATAAACACTACATGATTTCACTTTTGCAGTAACTTTTGTAATGTTAAAAATAATCCTTGCAATTGTTCTTGAGCTCTCATTATCAGTGGGGTTCTTGGTCCTACTGCACGTACTGGCTTTGTGGGAGCCTAGGCAGTTTGGATGCTCACCTTACGAGACCTGGATAGAGGTGGGCAGTCCTTGGGCTTCCCACAGGTCAGGGAACCCTGATTGCTCTTCGAGCAGATGAGGGAGGGGGACTTGATCGGGGGAGGGGGAGGGAAATGGGAAGCGGGTGCGGGGAGGAGACAGAAATCCTAAATAAATAAATAAATAAATAAATAAATAAATAGACCACATAATGATGTTAGAATAAAAAAGTATGCTAATAAAACACCAAAAATTAATCCTTGCAGTATAAAATTATTTACATGAATAGAAGCAGTGCCGATGGTCTTTACAACCCAATTACATGTTTGGAATCACTTACTATATTAAGGGCTTCAGTAGGAAAATCCTGCAGTGCCTGAATGACTGTCCATAACTCATTCTGTTGTGCTGAGGAATAAGAAGATAATTGTGACCAAAACTGATTCAGTCCAATAAGTGAAACGAGTTCTACAACCATCAATAAAGACAGTTCAAGTTTGTGAAATGGGTTGTTCAGCTATAAGGTTATTAATGGCAAAATGTTGCTCTTTAAAAAATTTCTTGCCCCTGCTCAGTACATCATCTCAAATCCTTGAGATGAATTTATTCCAGATACTGATATTGAGATTTTAGTAACATTAGTTTAATGGTACCCAGAGAGGAATTATTATTTATTGAAGGCATTAATGTCCAAAATCCCTGTGATGACTGATGGAGAAAATTTATTTTTTTTCTAACATTCTAGGGGAGGGGAGAAACAGGGATGATGTATTTATTTCTGTAATTACTTCCTGCCGACCTTAGGACTTTGTTCTCAGGGCCCTGAAAGGCTAGAATGTTAGTCAAAAGCAATGAGGGAACTTAGAAGAATCTGGTTCATTGACAAACTGAAAATAGAGCAGTCACATTGACTGGATTGGTCCACATCAGGTTTTAGCAAAGTCAGGACTCAGTCATTTGGAGCAGGTTGTTATCAGCAATTGATGCATGCATGCATTTGTCAGCCAAGTGGAAACCTGGTAAAACAGACACAAACTGGGAACAGAAGTTAAATTTATGAACTCATTTGGAGCTTGTTTACTCATATTCTTTTCCCCCCTCATATTCTTAATAATTAAGGAAGGAGAAAGGTATCTTGTACATTTTTATATACATCTAAAGCCATTATTTCTTATAAATTTTATATTTTTAGAATATCTTCTAAGACCCATATAATCTCCAAGGTTTTATGCCTTCAAATCCTAACAACCTGTATTCATATTCTCAATTTTTTTTTATTTTTTTGACCCTCTGAATTAATATAGACTCACAATAAAAGCATTTTTACCTGTGACTAACCATCATAGGAGCAGTTAGACTGCAGTTTTAAGTTACCAACCATAGATGTGATGCTGAAGTTTTTAAGAAACATATTTGGACTTCTCTATGGGAGTCTGAATAGCTAAGAGCTTTAGCATTGTTATTTTATAGGAGGACAATCATATAGAACCCTGTAACTCAGAGGATTGCTTGTATTATGATGATTGATTATTAACTTGTATTTAGAACCTCAGTCTTCCTTTTACCTTCAAAGAACATGATTGCATAATTAATACAACTATTCCTCAGTGACGAATCACCAGTCTTATTAATGGAGAAGTCAATAAGAATTAGCACAACATAATTAAATATTTAGAATTTTTATAGTTTTCCTTAAAACTCATTATTGTCCATATATGAGTTTTTCTATATTATTTTAGGCTCTTGTGTGTCCCCTTGTCCTTTAGACAACATGTAAATCTCCATGAATATCTCCTCTCATGAATTTATCCAGTAGTCCAGAACATTGCATAGATACATTTCAAACAAAAGTCAAAATATATAATATATGTATGTATGTGTGTATGTATCACAATAAAAATAACTTAAATTTGTAGTGACATATAAAAACCTGTAGTAATGTGAAACTTTTGGAACCAGCAGTAGCTTTCTTTGTCTTAACCAGTAATAATTTGTACCCAATTTCCTTTAAAGATGGTAAGTATTTGTAACCAACTGGATCTAAAGGATTAAAACTCATATATTATTTTTTGTGAAAACAAAAGCATAATTTTCCCCAAACATAATTCATCTTTAACTATTATCAGTGCTTTTAAAAGTACACAGGTTGGTATAGCTCAACATTTCGTTTTTTTAGAGCAGTATCAAGACAGAGAACGGTTAAAATGAGAAATTGCTGGCCAGCAGAAAAGACCTTGAGTGTGCTCACAGTGAAGAAGAACTTGACTTAGGAAAGAAAAGAGGGGGAGCAGCACTTGTCGGCACAGAGTGTCCTTGACTGCCAGGATTCCTGAAAAAAAAAAATGTTAACTTCTTCAGCCACCATCCATAATTCTCTATTACACATTTGTGCAGTTTTTCAACTTCAAGCAATTAATTCCCTGCCACCACATACACAAGCACGTATCCCCCTGCAGTATCTCTGCTCACCTGAGCATGTGCCTGCATCCCCTGCCCTCTGCAAGAGCTGCTGGCACGCTGTGGACCAGAGAACGGCAGAGGAAGGTGGCCACTGGCATGTCTCACCTTAGAGAAGTTTTTATTTCAGGACCCAAAGTCCTGGAACTGATCCAATAAAAATGCACAGAGTCTAGAGGTAGAGACAGCTTGCCTCCTCTCTTCCAGGATAACAAAGATCAATAGATAACAGCGAACAGTAATGACAGTCAGACAGGTACCAGTACCGCTTAAACTTTTCAAAGACATAACACATAAAACAGCAACATAGTAACAGTTAAAACACAGACCAAGAAAAAGCGTGCTCATTCATTTGCATACACCTTTTTAAGTCTCTAGGTTCATACTCCCTTTTGTAGGGAACCAGGGGCACACATTCATTATACATTTCAAAAACTGAAGCAATTGTTGTTGTCCTTCCTTAGTACCCCTAATCTTTAAAGTATCTCTAAGTAAATGTACAAACAGCTCTTGGCTGTTTTCTTGGCCCATATTCACTTTACTTTTTTTTTAACACTTATATACAAGTTACTTCTTAAGTTACTTCTTATTTTACAATTATACTCAAGTTACTTTTTACTTGTATTTCACGCTGCGCAGCTAACCTCTTTCTTGTATTTACACCACACCTCCTGTCCTTATAGCAGAAGATTGACTGATAGGCAAATAAGGTAAAGGCAGCTATTGAGCAATACTTTTTAATTCCAAATCAGCAATAGCAGACATCATAATTTGTATTTCACCTTTATAATCACTACCAATTATTCCTAAATGCACTATAATTCCTTTCATACTTAAGCTAGGTCTTCTGGTTAATAAGCCAAAAGTCCCAGGAGGCAAGGTCCCATAGAGTCCAGCCGGCACCTTAACAGGCAAACTGTCCAGCTTTCAAAGTATGGTATGTCCACTGTGGCACTGTGTTTAGTGCTGGCTGGAGTGAAAAAAAAATCGTGGCTTGCCCTTCTTACATCATGGACTTATGCCCAGTATAGCACCACACTTAAGTTGTTTACAATTTTTCTTAAGGTGACATTTCATAGTCTTCCCTGAATTCTCATTCAGTTTATGGTAAGCAGTGATCATAGTTTCTGGCATAAGCTGCATTTTTTCTGATCTTTGATAAAATATTGTTAGAAGTTTTCATGTATTGATTCAAATCCCCTGATTCCTTAATGGGTAAAATGGCCCTTCAGCAATCCTCATTAGCATTCTCATAAGCCAATAACTTCAGTAACTGCTGTCTTGCTTCCTCAACAACTACAGTTCTTTCAGTAGTCTTCTTGACGTGGGCAATAAAATCTATGTAAAGTTCATTAGCCTTTTGAAAAATCCTAGTCCAGGACCCATAGTGTTCTCCAGCTGCCCTAATCTATTCCCACAGCTCATTAGCAATTTTTACTTGTTGATGTAGATCATTATATTGCCCAATTCCTGATAACATAGCATATGTGATAGCTCTAATTTGAGGGTCCTAACTGTGGACATTCTGTCTTGCCTTCTCAATGCACAAATCATTATACCACATTTGAAACTGCAAATATTCCCCTTCTTTCAGTAGCAAACACACCACAATTTTCCAATTCTCAGGAGCCCAATTTCCATAATGACTGGCAGTGCCAATTAAAATTTCTTTAGTATAATGTGATTGTGGACTGTACAAAAACTCCTTTCCAAGTCCTACTAATATTATCTACATCGATACCTTCATACCATGGCAGTTGGGATACTCCCCCAATAGGCAGCTGTCCTATGGCAGGGAATACATGATGGTCAGGGGGTCATCCTCATCCTGGTCAAGGCCAAACTCATCTGGAGAGTCAAGATCAGAAAAATTCAAAGATTCTGCATATCCCCTGACTGCAGCTGCCTTAAATGATTGCCCTCGCAGGGAAGGCGGAGACAGTTTTTCTTTCCCTTTATCTTTGGCGATATTTAACAATTCTTCCAGCTGTTTTTCTAACTTATTTGTCCTCTCCTTAGTAACTTCATTATCCTTCTGAGTAACCTTAACTGGCTTCTCAACTAACTAGGAATTATCTTTTTTAATCTCAGTTTGCATTTCTTCACTAACCTGTAACTTTTTCACCAGAGCATGAACCTCAGATGCTAAGTCTTTCACTGCTTCTTGCACTGCTTTAAAAACTACATAAACAAAAGACCATACAGACCAAAAACACACCGGCATTCTTTCACCTTGCTTCACAGCCTTCACAGCGTTAATCCGAACCCAATCCTAATTTTCTACATCCATTAAATTCTCATCTGAGGGAAACCAGGGATTATAGTCTTTGATAATTTTAAGACACATCTCTAAGTCTGACATAGACACACGAGCACCGTAAGTTTTCAGCAAATGTTTAAGCATAGACAGAAACGGAAAAGAATTACCTCGTCCCATTGACCTGTAATTATTTACCTTATTATCTGGCACTCCTGACATTCTTTCAGGGTTTCTATTTGGGTGCCAACTGTTGAGGACCCTTCCCCAACCCCCTCAGTTATGGATGACCCTGGGTAGTGCTGCAGAAATCAGGACACAGTGGATGCAGAGTAGGAGATACAACTGTATACTTTATTACAAAGCCAGTGCTCTTTTTATAATACTCAAATCATGATCCAAACTAGGTTTCCATAATACATGAAAATAGTTTCATAGACTAGTCACTTGGTTGCAACTAATTTCAAGAGCTTTGTGCCCTAGATAATCTAAACAAAAAGCTTGGTGTTATGGGAAAAACTCTTGTTGTAATATAATATGTAAAAACACCTGATCAGAAGACAAACCACAACCTAATCAGAGCATTTGAACCACAGTGTGCATCTGTGTTCTCAAGGACTGATGATTAGCAAGGCACTTTACTGATGGGAGAGGTATCCCTCCTCCAAACTTGGTTTGCCAAGCTTGTAAGTGAGAGTGCTACCTCAAGTCACCCCTGTACAGAGTATCTATGAAGTTCAAATTCGGCCCTCTATACTACTTCAAGAGGAGGATGGACATCAAAGAGGCATTTGCCATTTGGGCAAGAAACTGCTCTTGCCTGGACTGGTTCAGTAGGCATGAAGTACCCACAGAGAGATTACTTCTGAACTTGCTTAAAGCTGAGATGGCCCTTCGGGGTTCCTGCTTCATGAAAGTGTCTGCAAGACATTCTGCAGGGCACAGAAGAAAGTGACTGAACTGTCTTTGAAATTTCCAGCTTCATGAAAAAGTCTGCTGAATATTATGGGACTGTAGGCTGCAGATGGATGCCCCAACAGTACAAAAGAAGTTTGGATAAATGTCGAGGCATCAAGATGTCTCTGCCAATTCAAGAGTTTTTGAAGTTGCTTAAAATTCACTTCCTGTTTAATAAGGTAACACTGTATCCTTCTGGAGTATTTGATGGATTTGAAGAATAGATAGTTATTATTATAGTTCTCCTCAGTTATGATAAAAGATAAAATAGATAAATATTGCAACTGTAGTTTTTGCTTCATACCTGTTTTGTTATATGTAATTTTACTATGTTAAAGTTAAAGCCTTCCTTTTTGTTTAAAGAGAAAAGGGGAAATGATCTAGGAGTTTCTTCTGTTTGTGTGTTGCTTTCATTGGTTAATGAATAAAAAAACTGCCTTGGCCTAGCTGATAGGGAAGAACTTAGGTAGGCGGAGAAGACAGAACTGAATTCTGGAAGGACGAAAGTAGAGTCAGAGAGATTCTATGGATCTGCAGCCAGAGGTAGATGTGCTCAAACTTTTCTAGTAGGCCATGACCTCAAGGTGATACGCAGACTGATAGAAATGGGTTAAACTAATATGTAAGAGTTATCCAATAAGAAGTTAGAACTAATGGCCAATCAGTGTTTTAATTAATACAATTTCTGTGTGGTTATTTTGGGTGTAAACTAGCTGGGTAGCCAGGACAAATAACCTGCCTCTCCTTGTAACACCTCTGACACCTAATCTGACTTGACTAAATATTTAAATGTCTGTGAAATGCAAGTGTTCTCATCCAGGAGGTATGTTCACTGTTTTGTCTTCTCCCTAATTCCTCTATGAAATTGAATTAAAATCCTTACATGAAAGTTTTTGTGAAATGTAAATTTCTCTATAAATATTAGGTATAAGTTATAATGACATTCATTTTATACTTTTTAATTTTTTTATTATTTTACTTAGGTTGAAGGGATATCTATGTGTCAGTATGTGTTTCTGTGAATGCCATTGAACTTGGTGGCTAGAGATTTTGCATCCCCTGGAACTGGAGTTTCAGGTAGTTATAAGCTGATTGGCATGGGTGCCAGGAACTGAACTTAGGCCCTCTAGAAGAAGAGTATGTGCTCTTAACTGTTAAGCCACTTCTCTAGACCCCATTATTTTATACCAGATCTATTGACTGAGATTTTCTCTCCTGCCCAGTTTCTGCAGTTTTTAAGTCCCAAAGAAATTACATAGAGTTCTATATTAATTATAAACTGATTGGTTCATTAGCTCAGTCTTCTTATTAACTCTTATAATTTATATTAGCCCATTATTCTTGTCTATGTTAGCCACGTGGCGTGTTACCTTTTTTGGCAAGGCAGTCACATCTTGCTTGTTCTGTGGCTGGATCAGGTGTGTAGAAAGAGTTTTCCTCTTCCCAGAGTTCTATTCTCATTGACCCAACTCTACTTCCTGTCTAGTTGTGCCTCCTATATTCCCTACCTGTTTACTTGCCAATCAGGGTTTATTTAAAATATAATTTGACAGAATATAGACCATGGTCCCACAGGACTTCCCCCTCGTTTTTTAACATAGACAAGAATAATGGGTTAATTTAAGTTATGAGTTAATCAGAAGTCTGAGCTAATTGGCCAATTAGTTTATAAATAATGTAGACCTCTGCGTGGGTTCTTTGGGACTTAATGAATGCTAGAACAAGGCAGGACAGAAACCTCAGTCAACATATATCTTTCTTCTTTTCCAATGCAATATTTTATTCATTATTTGGGAGTTTCACATAATGCACCCTGGTGGCATTCACTCCCCAGTCCTCCTAGGTTCACTGACCCTGCTTTGGGATTTCTCCCAAGAAAAAGAAAAGGGAAAAAAACAAGAAGAAAAATATCTCAAAGTAAACTGAGTCTTTCCCTACCTCAATTCCTGCCATAAACCATCAACTGTGAATAACTACATTACAGGATTCCTATCACAAATTTTAAGAGTTCTCTTCAAATAGCTTCATGTCTACACCATTTCTTTTTGGGGGCAGAGAGAAAGTGGTGAGAAGAATTTGTCACAGAAGCCTTCTATATCTCTCATTCTCAACTATGAGTCTGCAGTCATCAACATCACTGCGAAAGAAGCTTTCCTGCCCTTTACTCTCAGAGGTAGCCTGGATCATGGACTTCCATATATTTTCTGCTGGCAGACTATAGACATCAACACAGCTTTTGGTGATCACATAGGCCATGGACTTCTACATGGCTCCTGGATGCAAATATCCTTCAATATATTATTATATTACTATGAGAGAATCATCTAACTTGGAAATATATGTGATGATACTGATACAGTATATTAACTTTTTCATTCCTGAAATAATATTTCTGCTTGCTATTCTTTCATTGATATCAAACCCAGTTTCTTTACAATTCCAATGGCTCAAGAAGAGTGACTTTCTGGGAATCTTCTAGTTCTTCATTGTCACAATGGGACTGCTGAGACACAGAGTTATATATACTGCACAGTTACTGGGTTCTCAGCCTCTCCACTGTGTGACACCCATTACTGAATTATTCAGATTGAATTGTGGAATCCAGTCTAATAAATTCTTTTAATATATTGTTATATTTTTTTTTATTCTGTACCTCTAAACAACTATGATTAACAGAGTTAACATTATCAGGTCTGTCATACTCTATACCTCTTTCCTCCCTGTTACAGAGTTTGTTTTGGTTATACTGAGCATACCCTCATAAACTAGGAAACTTTCCCTATGTCAAAGATTCTTACCTTGATTCACATCAGCAAAAGCCTTTCTTTGGCATATGTATTCATTTCAAACAGCATTAATGAGGATTTTGAAATAGCAGTAAGATATTCTTTCAGTTATTGAGGGTAGCTATAAGGCTTTGTTTCATCTGAAGATTCTACCAATTTAGGTACATCTCGAGCCTCAAATATGTGTTATTAATGTGTCAGACACTCACAGACTTGCATCATGAAATCTGGAAACACAGTCTTGGAAGTGTCTATTAGACAACATTCAGATTATATTGATGAGCCTCAAAAAAGTAAAGTGGGATTCCTGATGCTTGCAAAAACTTTAAGAAGCAAAGACCAATGGTGTAGGAGGTCTTTCAGTATTTGTCTTGCTTTAATGGGTTAATCGATAAAGAAACTGCTTGGCCTGATAAGGCAGAATTTACATAGGTGGAGAAGACAGAACTGTATTCTAGGAGGAAGGAAGCAGCAAATAGAGCCGAGCCAACATGAAGCTGTCAGGTCAGATATGCTGAATCTTTCCTGGTAAGCTACATACAGATTATTAGAAATGGGTTGAATCAATATGTGAGAGTTAGCCAATAAGAAGCTAGAGCTTGTGGGCCAGGCAGTAATTAAATGAATACAGTTTCTGTGTGGTAATTTCCAAGGTTAAACTAGTCGGGCACCAGGGCACAGCCTGCCCCTCCATACTACAGAATGGTGTTCAACGTGGTTAACGAATGCCACATAAAACCTGCAAGGGCTTTAAAAGGAATTATTGACACAAATATAGAGTTTAACACTGCCTTTTGCTGTTTGCTGGTGGGGTGCTGCAGAGAAAATTTCCCAACTCAGCAATAGCAGCAGAAAAAAAGCTGTGCCATTTTAAAATTTGGTTTTCTGGGCTGTGCCATCAGTACAAACAACAGCTATTAAGCATTTAAATGGCATTTTGGGACCCAGATATTTCTGTGCCCACTAAAGTTGGGAGGAAACTGGCTGAGACAATGCCTGTGACTCAGTGCTCCCTGCCTAGGCAGGCAGTGGGATCAGGTTTACTAGGCGTGCACAAACAGGAGAGCATGGCAGATTCCTGCCTCTATACAGACAGATGTTTCCAGGCTGCACAGTGCTCTGCCTGGCAGATTTGGCTGTAACTCAGATAAAAAGATCATTATCAGAGTTAAAGTGCTGCATGTGGCTCCTACCTGGTGGTGGGAAAAAAGCCATGCAGTTTTAAAATGCCAGTTTTCTCCTAGTGCTACCTCTGTCTTTTGCAGGGGACAGAAAATTTGGATGGGGTTTTGTGAGTAAAGTGCTATGGCTTGCTTGATGGCAATGTGGACTGCTGTGTGCCTGGAACTGTGCATGGCTCAGGGGCACCAAATGGCTCTGAGACAGGAGAGGTTCCACCATGCTGAACTGTGCTGATCTCAGATAGGAACTATCATAATTATAATAACAGCACAGTTAACGTTTAGACTGGGAAGGAAACAGGTGGCACCATATTACCCCTACATGGTACAAGCTAAAGATTTTAAGAAGTGCTTAGCATTTTAAGAAGTGCTCCTTGGTAGTAAAGAATTACAGATTCACAATAGGACAGATTCAGACACAAAAGACGCCTAAATGGGTCACAGTGTTGGATGGGTGTACGTAGGCTTGGGAGAAAGAAGAAAAGGGATATAGAGAGTCAAAACATAAAGTTAATGCCTTAAAAAGGGGTAAAGCCTTTAAAGAAACAGAGCACATATATAATCATAGATTAAAAAAGAAAGAAAGAAAAATAAGCAACATAAAAATGAAAAATTCACACAGAGTCTGGATTATTAGTATTATTGTGTTTTCTTTGAATTGTTTCACTGTAAAGGAGCTAAGTACAGAGGAACATCTCATTGTATGTGCTGCTAAGATAAACCAGGATGTATATTTTTTTTTTGCATTTTCCCCAGCTTTTATTTTTTTTTAATTTATTTATTTATTAAAGATTTCTGTCTCTTCCCAGCCACCGCCTCCCATTTCCCTCCCCCTCCCCTAATTAAGTCCCCCCCCCTCAGCCCAAAAAGCAATCAGGGTTCCCTGTCCTGTGGGAAGTCCAAGGAACCCCCCACCTCCATCCAGGTCTTGTAAGTTGAGCATCCAAACTGCACAGGCTCCCACAAAGCCAGTACGTGCAGTAGGATCAGAAACCCACTGCAATTGTTCTTGAGTTCTCAGTAGTCCTCATTGTCTGTTATGTTCAGAGAGTCCGGTTTTATCCCAGGCTTTTCCAGACCCAGGCCAGCTGGTCTTGGGGAGTTCCCAGTAGAACATCCCCATTGTCTCAGTGTGTGGGTGCACCCCTCATGGTCCTGAGTTCCTTGCTCGTGCTCTCTGCTCCTGATTTGGACCTTGAGAGTTCAGTCCTGTGCTCCAATGTTGGTCTCTGTCTCTGTCTCCTTTCATCGATTGCTGAAGGTTAATATTCAGGTCTTACACCTGTCAGAATGGCTAAAATAAAAAACACCAATGATAGCCTTTGTTGGAGAGGTTGTGGAGAAAGGGGTACACTCACCCATTGCTGGTGGGAATGCAAACTTGTGCAACCACTTTGGAAAGCAGTGTGGCAGTTTCTCAGGAAATTCGGGATCAACTTACCCCTGGACCCCGCAATACCACTCTTGGGAATATACCCAAGAGAGGCCTTATCATACAACAAAAGTATATGCTCTACTATGTTCATAGCAGCATTGTTTGTCATAGCCAGAACCTGGAAACAACCTAGATACCCTTCAATGGAAGAATGGATGAAGAAAGTATGGAATATATACATATTAGAGTATTACTCAGCAGTAAGAAACAAGGACTTCTTGAATTTTGCATACAAATGGATGGAAATAGAAAACACTATCCTGAGTGAGGTAAGCCAGACCCCAAAAGAAGAACATGGGATGTACTCACTCATATTTGGTTTCTAGCCATAAACCAAGGACATTGAGCCTATAATTAGTGATCCTAGAGAAGCTAAATAAGGAGAACCCAAAGAAAAACATATAGGCATCCTCCTGAATATTAACCTTCAGGATGTATATTATAAAGGTATCTTGATTTCAGAATTTGGGTCTAAGGATATGATGCTTTGGAAAAGAGGTGTTTTTTTTTTCACAGAATATGAGACCCTGTGGATTGCTTCTAGACCAAGCTGATAGGATAGACCACACACTCCTGAAAGGTTGCTGTGAACACCTTCAAAAATTTACTTTGCTCAACAGCCAATTGAGATGAACCTAGAATACAGGATGCACCATAAAAGACCTGATTGACAGCACCCCCATACAGCATGAAGAAGTATGGAGAGAAAAAAAAACTGAGCCCATATTTGCAAATATTATTTATAAAAGTTTTATTTTTTACATTTAAAGGGGAATATGATATAGATATGAATAATTTGCATTGGTATAGATTTTCCTTTACTGATATAAATTTAAGGTCAATTTTGTTATATGTATTTCTGATCTTGATTAAGGTATTGTGAATGTGTAGTTCATATAAAATATAATGTATAATTAGGAAATATATATTGTTAATGGATAATAATCAATAATAGTCAAGCTTGTAGTCATGTTAGATTTTCTAGACATGTAGAGATATATTTCAGTTAGATTGGCATTCTTCATATGTTTAAAAGACTACAGAATATTGCATTTTAATGTTTTAATAACTCAGGGTTTTTCATGACAATGAGACACGTCTTCTCCTAGCAGCACCAATTTACTTCAAGAAGAAGATGGGCATTGAAGAGGCACCTTATGGAGTTTGATAGCCATTTGGGTAAGAAACTGCTCTTGCCTGTACTGTTGCATAAACTGGACATGAAGAACCCTCAGAGAGAGGACTGCTGAACTTGCCTAAAGGTGAGATGGTCCTTCAGGTTTCCTGCTTCATGAAAGAGTCTGCAAGACATTCTGTAGGATACAAAAGAAAGTGATGGAACTCTCTTTGAAATTTCCTCCTTCATGGAAAAGTCCGCAGGATACTATAGGCCTGTAGGTTGAAGATGGATGCCCCGATGGTACAAAAGAACTTTGGGTGATTGTACAGGCAGCAAGATGTCTCTGTCATTTCTAGAGTTGTGGAAGTTGCTTACTTCTCATTTACTTAGGTAATATTATATCCTTCTGGAGTCTTTGATGGAGTTGATGAATAGAGAGATAGTTATAGTTTTTCATTGTTTTGATAAAAGAAAAAAAGATGTAAATACTGTAACTGTAATTCTTGCTTTATAACTGTTTTGTTATATGTAAATTTACTATGTTAATGTTAAAGACTTCCTTTTTGTTTAAACAGAAAAAGGGGAAATGGTGTAGGAGGTCTTTCAGTATTTGTGTTGCTTTCATTGGTTAATCAATAAACAAACTGCTTGGCCTGATAGGGCAGAACTTAGATAGGCAGAGAAGACAGAAATGTTTTCTGGGAGGAAGAAAGCAGCAGATAGAGCTGAGCTGCCATGAAGCTGCCAGGTCAGACATGCTGAATCTTTCCTGGTAGGCTACGATCTTGTGGTGACATACAGATAATTAGAAATGGGTTGAGTCAAGATGTGAGAGTTAGTCAATAAGAGGCTAGAGCTTATGTGCCAGGCAGTAATTAAAGGAATACAGTTTCTGTGTGGTAATTTCGGTGGTTAATCTAGCCAGGCAGCAGGGCACAGCCTGCCCCTCCATACTACAGACAAATAATATCCCAATTTTTGCTAAAGGTCAAGGACAAAGTCCTTCCTACTGTGTTTCTTGACAGAGCCCTTGCCTGTGCTCCATGAGCTAAAGGGCAACACAGTATGCTGTGTGAAATCATTGCAGAAGAGAGATCTGGATGGTCAAACAATTCTCCTCCAACAGATATTTACATCTTTACCCCCCAAACCTATATATGTTCTCTGCCTCAATGTACAGGCTGAATTGAGCCATCCCCAAAGAAACAGATTGGTAAATACAAATCTGGAGGTATGGCTAGTAGTTCTGCCAAGACAGAAAAAGTTAAACTAATATAGAAGTGGGACTCTGTTGGGGTAACCCCTCCAATCCTCCAATCACCTGCTGGTTGCCAGTACTATATTTCCCTTTTCCTTGGTACTTGGAGAGATTTCTAATGCCTGGGAGGCCTTGATGTCAAGCTACCAGAAATCTTTGAATGTATGTAAGCCATGTACTGAGTTTTTTCTTAGTTTAATATGTCTTACTTATTTAGTTTTACATAGCTTTCTTTAGGCAAAAGTGACTACTAAGATGGTGTTGTCATTTTAACGAGAAATGTTCACAATAGGTTTTGGTATTTGAACACTTGGTTCCATCAGTAGCACTGTTTAGGGCATTTAACTATAGTAGCCCTACTGAAGGAAGGGCTATGCATTATAAGAACAAACTTTACGATTAGTCAGTCTCACACCACTTTCAGTTTATTCAGCTTTGTCCTTGCAGTTAAAGTTGTAATCTCCCAGCTTCCTGATCCTGCAGCAGTGCCTGATACTCACTGTCATGACCACTTGACATGGTTAATAACCCTTACCCTCTGGAACAATAAACAGGTAAATTCTTCTATAAATCGCCTTGGTCATGGTATTTCATTCCAGCATCAGAAATGTAACTAGTATACATGGTATACGCTTAAGATGTATAAAAAATTGTTTAAATATATGCATATGTTGTGAAATGATTACTGTCATCATGATAATTCACATACACATTACGTTTCATAGATTTTGGTATGTTTATGTGTGGTAAAAACACATGAACTATATCCTAGCATGAATTACAGGTATAAAATACAATATTACTAAATATAACCACCAAGATGTCCTCTTCTCACAGTTAGTGATATTCAGTAAACATTCCCCATTTTACCCCATAGTAGCCAGCATTCTGCTGCTATTTTACAATTTACATGGTTTTGGTGTGTGTGTGCGCGCGTGCGTGTGTGCGTGCGTGCGTGCGTGCGTGTGTGTGTGTGTGATATCATGATTTCTCTGTCTTTCTCAGGATTTATCTATTGTTCTGTGTCAGGCTGATTTCTCTTAGCAGAGTTCTAAAGACACTTCCATATGCTCATAGATTACAGAATTTTATTCTTCTGTGTGAGTGAATACTATAGTACTCTTCACATATCACATGTTTTCATATTCATTTATTAGTTAATGATTATTTAAGCTGTTTCAATGTCTAGGTTATAATACAAAATATTGCAAAGGGTATGGGAGTGTAAATACCTATTTAGTATAATAATTTTAATCCTTTTGCATGAATGTCTAGAAGTGGGATTAAAATATGCTAAAAAATCTCATTTGATAATATCTTATAAATGTTGACTGATATTTCTGTCCTGCATGGTTTATTTTTTTTTGACAGAGGTTTCTGTTCTGCCCAGATCTCTCAGCTGTTAAGACAAAAAGAAACACACAGATGTCAACATTAGTTAAAAATTGATTGGCCCATTAGCTCAGGCTTCATATTAACTCTTATGACTTATATTGGCCCATTATTCTTGTCTATGCTAGCCACATAAAATACAGACCATTGTTCCACACCAAAGACCTAAAAACAAAAGTCAAGAACTGTAGGGATAAGCCCAGCACATTCGTGGGCGTGTTCACCTCGGGCTAATGTTTACTTATAAATCTAGCAAGCATGAGCCGCTCTGCTCTCTCTGCTTTGCTTCCCTGTTCTCCACAGAAACCAGTGGTTCTGTAAGTCTATTTCCCCATTAAAGCTGTATATATTATTACAATCTGTCTGAATTCATTTACGCCGTTACACTTGGCACGCTGTGAGGCTTTATGGATAACACCCCCCCCACCCCCCCCAGTGGCCCCCCCCTCTGGAGGCCTCTCCCCATTGCCGGTTCGCTCTGCCCGACTATGGCAACAGAAACAACTATGATTCTGAGTCACTGAACATCTGCAGAGACTCGATTTTTCCTGGCCCTTGCTAGAAAGTCGGCAAAAGATTACAGCGGAACCCCACTGCCTGAATTAGCAGAAGCTCAGGTGCCTGCGGTTTTGCAGCATGAGGGCAGTAGATTTGGTCTGATACAGAGGGATCGCTTCTGAGACCACTCTAACTCCTCAGGCGGAACAATCCACATCTAATTCAATCCGGCCTTGACTCTGCCAGGATTCCTGGCCCTACCCCCAACTGCTATTTAACTTGGGGTTTTGAGTTGTTTCAAACTGCCTCTGACTTAGGCCACATGGACTCAGGGGCAATTTTTCCGCCACCATTGGCAGGAAAACGTCATTACAGGTAATTTTTTTTTTCTTTTATAAATAAAAATACTGATTTGATTGAAAATGTCTGAAAACGTTACCATTCAAGACTTTAACAGCCTTTTTGATTGTATCATATGGGAGATTTTACAAGAGGTGTCTGTCACCCCACATCTATGGATCTTTCTGGGATTCGGAGTTTTCCTTGGTACTATGTGGTTTGATAATAGAAATATGATAAAGTCTATATGAGACAAATCCAGGATTCTTAAGGCAGAGGTTGAATGCTTAAAAACAATTGAGAATGACAATAATCTTCTCAAGAATCAGTTTAAAGTTCTCCAGAAAGAGAACAGGTCTTTGTTTAACATGACTTGATCATCTGAGTAAAATTTAGAAAAGGTACAGGCTGATGTTAAGGAGAAATTCATTACTATGGAAGAAGGAACAGCTGATTTGGATCATAAGCTTTTTTCCCTTTCTGTAGGAACTGAAACATTAACTGAGAGAATCAAAACTGCTGAATGTGACAATCGGATTTTGTCTAAAGCCTGTGACAGATTGTCAAAAAAATTGTCAATTCAGGAAGGCACGGATTATGCCATGAAAATTATGTAAAAAGATGAGATGTTATCTCTACTGGACAAACTTCATACTTTAGAATCCTCAATGAAGGCTTTGGAACATAATTCTGGACAGGAGTTTCAGACATTGCAGAAGGCAATGGTGAATAGAATTGAAAAGATTGAGGAATTTCTAAATTCTGATGAAGAAGAGCAAAGGGTAGAAAGGCATTTTAACTACATCTGTGGGTAAATCTCTCGAGGACAATTTCCACAAAGCTCTACCTACAGCTCTACCTGCCTTTCCAGTAATAACAACAGAGAAAGTGGTTGGTTCCAGAAACCCTAGGGTCATCAAAGAAGATACATGGGAGCCTGTCTGTATGAATGAAATAAAGGAAATTAAAGAGGCTGTGATGACTTTTGGGATCCAGGCCTCCATTGTTAAAGAGATGCTAAAATCTTGTGCCACGGCAAGCAGAGTCAGGCCCTCAGACTGGTTCCAGTTGAGTGGTGTGGTACTTGAGATGGGACTACAATAGAAATGGAAATGCTTATTCAGGCAAGAGGCTAGACTTTTAGAACAGCAGAAAAAAGTGAAGGGATTGACACTTCCCTAGATAAAATTCTAGGTGAGGGGCTCTTTTCTGACCCTCAGGAACAAGATAATTTGGATGAAAACACGCTCTCCATGTGTACTACAGCAGCCTTAAGGGCTTGGGGCAGGGTACAAGACCCAGGACAGAGAATGGAATCATATGTCAGAGTTAAACAGGGTCAGACAGAACCCTTTAGTGACTTTTTACAAAGGTTAACTAAGGCTGTACAAATAGGGATATCTGACCCAGAAGCAAGGCATATAATGATTGAGTCTTTGGCTTATGAAAATGCAAATGTGGAATGCAAAAGGATCTTGGGGCCTTTAAAGCTCAGATCAGCACCCTTGGAAGAATGGGTCTTGCATACACTCAATGTTGATACATTTGACTTTGGCACTGAAGCATGGGTAGAAGAAGCATTTTCCAATGGTAAAGGAGACACCAGAATACCAAATGTTTTAATTGTGGCAAAATGGGTCATATGAAAAGGAATTGGAGACGATGGATTTTCAGAAATAATAATAATGCATCTTCTAGAAATAACAGAAATAGGAGGACTCAGCCTTCAGGTTTATGTAGAAGATGTGGGAAAGGCAGACATTGGACAAATGAATGCAGGTTTACAGGAGATAGACAAGGCAACCTGATACAGTCAGGAAATGTGAGAGGGGGGCCTTACAGGCCCCCATGGCAAACATGATTCAGTCATTTTCAGTTACTGCAGAGATCATGCCTCGTCAGGACAACTAGGAAGCCCCATGCCTACTGTTACAAGCAATAATGATCAGAAAGATGAGTTCTGTGTGTTTTGGCAAACTTCTATAAGTGATCAAAGACCTAAGCTGAGAATGTGTGTAAATGGCAGTTTTATTACTGGCCTGCTGGACACAGGTGCTGATGTAAGTATCATTACCACAGAATCTTGGCATCCATATTGGCCTCTTCAGAATGTAAATGTTCAGCTCCTGGGAATTGGAACCCTATCTCAAGTAAGGCAGAGCATGAGATGGATTGAATGCATAGGGCCAGAGGGACAAATAGGAAAATTAAGGCAATATGTAGCCAATATTGCAGTGAATTTATGGGGTCCTGACCTATTACAACAATGGAATACTCAAATTAACATTCCTGCTAATTCAAGAGCATATATGTCTGAGAGTAATACTAAAAGATATTACAAATGGAGAAAACCGGCCATTCGGGCTGTACAAGAACAAGCAATTGATGTCCCTTCAGAGATACCAACAGCCTTGCGTCTAAAATGGTTGACTGAGAAACCAATATGGACAAAGCAATGGCCTTTAGCTGAGGAAAAGTTACAGGCTTTAGAACAGCTGGTACAAGAGCAATTAGATGCTGGACATATAGAAGAATCTACCAGCCCTTGGAATTCTCCTGTATTTGTGGTTAAGAAAAAATCAGGTAAATGGAGAATGGTGACAGATCTCAGGGCCATCAACAAGGTTATTCAACCTATGGGCCCTCTGCAATCTGGAATTCCTTTGCCCTCTTTATTACCAAAAGGATGGTCTCTCATAGTTATTGATTTAAAGGATTGTTTTTTCACTATACCTTTGCAAAAAGAAGATAGAGAAAAATTTGCCTTCACAATGCCTATTTATAACAATTGTCAACCTTTGAGGAGGTACCACTGGACCGTCCTCCCCCAGGGTATGTTAAATAGCCCCTCCCTTTGCCAATATTTTGTGAACCAACCATTGCAAATAATATGCAAGAAATTTCCCAAATCTATAGTATACCATTACATGGACGACATATTGTTATCTGATTCAAACATAGATACCTTGAACAGACTGTTTGAAGAAATACAGATACTGTTACCTAAATGGGGAGTGCAAATTGCTCCTGAAAAGATTCAGAAGGGAGATTCTGTTAATTATTTAGGTTATAGAATAGGTTTGCAAAAAATTAAGACACAGAAGGCACAAATTCGGAGAGATTGCCTTCGGACTCTTAATGACTTTCAAAGACTGTTAGGAGACATTTCCAGTTTACGACCAGCTATTGGGATAACGCCTGATCTAATAATTCATTTGAAAAAGACCTTGAATGGTGATAAAGATTTAAACAGTCCCAGAGAATTAACAGCTGAAGCAGAAAAGGAACTGACAATGATTAAGGAGAAATTACAACAGGCACATGTGGACAGAGTGTATCCAGAGCTCGATTGTATTCTCATCATACTACCAACAAAAATTTCTCCTACAAGAATTTTAATGCAGAGAGATGATATTATCTTGGAATGGATCTTTTTACCACATAAACTAAGTATGAAACTGAAAAATTATGCAGAAAATGTCTCTGAGTTAATTATAATAAGCAAGTTGAGACTTCGTCAACTAGCAGGCATAGACCCAGCAGAAATTATAGTGCCTTTCACTGCTGATGAACTAAAGAAATTATGGGAAGATAATGAACCATGGAAAAGAGCTTGTGCTAATTTTTTGGGAGACATTAATAACAACTATCCAAAAAGCAAGCGGCTCAACTTCATAAAGAGAACTTCTTGGATTCTTCCTCGAATCGTCCATGATGCCCCAATAACTGGAGCCAGTACATTCTATACTGATGCCAATAAATCAGTTAAGGCAGGTTACAAATCAGAAGACTTGGGTAAGGTGGAACAACGTCCATATAATTCTGTCCAGAAGGCGGAATTATCTGTCATTCTTATGGTGCTAAGGGATTTTAAAGAACCTATTAATATAATTACTGATTCACAATACGCAGAAAGTGTCATTTTATATATTGATATACCTGATGATACAGAACTAACCTCATTGTTTCTCCAGGTACAAGATTTGATCAGGAACAGGCCTTGCCCTATGTACATAACACACATTCGCTCCCATACAGGGGTCCTCTAGCACAAGGTAATGCAGAATTTGATCAATTATTGATTGGTAGTGTGCTACAAGCCTCTGAATTTCATAAAAAACATCATGTTAATAGCAAAGGTTTGAAGAGTTTTCTATTACATGGCAACAAGCTAAGGAGATTGTAAAGAAATGCCCTACTTGCTCTTTCTATAACCAAATGCCACTGCCTCCAAGGCCTAATGCAAAGGGCACAGAGATCCGCCTGCCTCCGCCTCCCGAGTGCTGGGATTAAAGGCGCGCGCCACCATCGCCCGGCTTGGCCACATTTCTTAATGTTATCAATCAAATATTATAATTCATAAGTATTTTCTGAAATATTTATTCTAGGAGCTATGGAGAGAGGTTATTTTAAATCTCTGTACTTGAGTGTTTGCTTATGTCTATTATTTTGCTTCATATCATTTAATATCATTTTATTACATAGGCTTTGTAGAGTAGATATTATCTTTTTACTCAAAAGATATTTTCTTTTTATTAAATACCCAACATTTTTTACATCAGTAGCACCCAAAAATTGGTGTATTTCATGGGAAAAGAATTCTAGAACTCTGAGATACCCTGACAGGCATTTAGTTGAGTAGTAGCCAGTGCATATATGTTACAAAACTACCTTATCCCAAAGAACTGTTTGAGCATGGTGGAAGCAGGACTGCATTCTGAATTCTCACCATTTTTGGCTCATATGGACTCCCAGCGCTCTCTATATTCTCATTTAAGAAATATAGATCTTGGCTAATTTTAATATACAGGAAATTTTTCTGTCTTTTAATATAGTAGATTTATAATTTTATGTTGTTTTGTAGTGGGTTTTGCATATTACCCTTTTACTCCAGTTTTCTTATGAGTAGAAAAATATTTAGTAAAGTGCTATATGCTTTCTTACATTAGTGTATGACTAAAAAGATAGCTAGTACCTAAGGTAAAGATCATTGTAATTAAAAATATGCACAAAGTTCGTGAAACAATTAGATAATTTAAAATCCAGACAACTGAAGTGAAAATGATGAAAAGTAACTTTCAACTTTCTATACTTCCATTCTTCTCCATATGATTTTACCTATGTGAAATATGTAACTGAGGTAGAATTGTTTCATGTGTTACAACTAATTTCTGGAAACCTGCTCCAACAGAGTTCATGTCCCAAAGAGTTGTGTAGTCATTGAGGGAAGGAGGAGACTGATATGATCCAAGGGGGATCAGGATGGCTGCTCTTTTATTGAAAAAACAATATATTACACTCTGTAATTGCACAAAGGATTAAATGGAAGAAAGAAAGCACGAGACCTTGGATACAACTTGTGGCCAGGGGTTGATCTTGATACATTGATAAGCACCATTCACATGTTAATGAAAAGGTCACAAGTTCCTCTTGTCAGAGACAAGACTGTCTCCTTTCTTGGCAAGTGGGGACTTTCTCAAGTCTCTGCAAGTTGGGTGTATTTGTCTAAATGCTTGATGTTGGGAAAAGGACTTTCTTAAAGGATCATACACTCCATTACAGAATATTGCAGGGTTTTTGTGTGGTTTAGTTTATCTAAATATCTGAAGCTTAAAAAAAGCAAGGTAAAGCTAGACAAATATTATTGTGAACCTAAGTAGACTTTAGAAATTTATAAATCTTGATTATCAAATATACTTTATTTAACAAGCATATATTACTTATATAAATTTTCTAGCAACCTGGTGTATGTGAGAAGGCAGAACCAATATGGTTCCACATAGGAGGAGATTTTTCCAAAGAATTATTTTATTTATAGAGGTTAATATTTTACACATTTTTATTCTTCAAAAATTCCCAAAAGAAAAGGCATAAGGAAAATCCCATAACATCTAGGGAAAATCACTAAAAAATGAAAGTAAAAGGGTTCTGGAGAATTATGATCTGCAAAGTCAAAATGCTATAACATTGTCAAGTACCATTGGCTGCCATGCGGTCCATATCAAATAATCATTGTTAGATGTTAGTAAAAGAACAGTGATTAGAAATGGGTGGTATTATTTTGTATGATATTCATTACTTGATCACATGGGTTCTTGAATGTTCTAGGTCAATATCTCAAATAATGAATGTTGTCAATATATTAAAGATACTTATACTTGTTAGTTTATTACCAATGTGGCACAAGTTCAAGTAATTTGGAAGAAAGACTTTCAGCTAAGAAAGTATAAAGATTTGAAGGTATTTTCTCATTTAGTAATTGTTGTGGGAGGACCCAGTCTGTGGTGTATGGTGCTTCCTTTGGGCTGGTGGTGATTCCTGGGCATATAGAAAAGCAGGCCAAATAAGCCAAGAGGAACAAGTCATTAGGCATAATTCTTTGATGGCCTCTGAATTTCTGTCTTTAGGTTCCTGCTCTGTTTAGTTCCTGTTCTGACATCCTTTAATGATGGACCGTGATTGGGCACAGTAAGCTAAAATATGGTCTTTCCTCCTCAAATTGCTTTTGGTAAATGTGTTTTACTGCAACAATACAAATCCAAATTATGACAATTACTTTGTCAATATTTATTTCTAAAGTTTATGTGCAAATCATTCTGCATTCTGAGTTACTTCTGTCATATATCCAGCTATTGTAGTCATGGTATCTAAATTTGTGTACAACAAATACAAAACAATCAATGAACATCCCCAAAGTATCTGACTTTTACATAAGCTTTTCTAAATAGAAAGCCAGGATGTTTTGTTAATCAGAAGTGATACTAAAATCCATTTTTAATTATGTCTTCAAAGACTTAGTAAGTGTTGTCTTCTTTATGACTAATTTTTTTGTCAAACTCAATCTAAAACTTTCTCCAACAAATATGACATTTCATACTGCTCCTCAGAAAGCATGTAAAATGAGCCCATGTTTTCAAACAGCAAGAAACCTTCCAGTAGAACAATTAACTGGTAACATATGGCACTGCTGCCAAGAGGGTTTTTAACACCGTTAAACATTAATGTAGCGTTTTTGCTTCTGTCACAATAAGGCAGCCATCTGTGTTTGAACCTGCTGGGGAACTGCGGATATGTTTGCAGAAAGAAGAAAAAAAATGCAGATAGGCAGGACATTCAGGTTTAGAAGCTTGGCATCGAATGTCAATGATGGATAAAAACACTGAGAAGTTTGTTGGTGTATGGATTATTTTGATCCTCAACGGCTCATTTGCAGAAACTTCTCTTTAAATTTTCATAAAATAACTTCCCTTTTCTTATACTAAGGAGCTTTTTATCCATATACTTGTTTTTAAAGCATGAAAAACAATAATATCTTAACAATAAGCTTAACCATGAAGGCTAGAAGCTTTTATACTGTAATGTTGCTAAAAGTAATTAAATCACATTTCTCAGCATTTCTTTTACAAAATATTAGATAATATCAATTTGATGCTTTCTACATAAATGATATTGTCTATGAGATTGAAATCCAATTATCCTGCTTTATTACTCATTTTACACATCTATCAAATTATCATATAACTGTGTAATTTTTATATCATGCATATATTTTTTTCAAAAGTAATCCACCAATAAATGGCCATCTCCTGTTCATTGACTGAAGGCTTAATATTAAGATATCAGAAATCTACAGATTAAATACAAAAAAATCATGATATTCTTTCTTTGTAAAAGAAAAATTAAATACAAAATTCATATCAAATATAGGTATGTCACAAGTAGCTCATGTAATGTTGAACAAAAAAGAAATTAGAAGTCTTCTGTCATTGAGTTTCAAAACTTACCTGTGGTTATGGGTGGTGATTCATACCTTTAATCCCAGGACTTGGGAGGCCAAGGCTGAAAGAAGATCTCTTAGCATTTAAAGTTGATCTACACAGTAATTTTCACAGTCTATGATGCTGTATCAAAAATAAAACAGAAGAATTCAAAGAAACTTTTCTGTGATAGTTTATAGTAGTCATTAAAATGTGATCCCGATCTATTGACAGACAAATAAATGAAGTGAAATCATGACCATCCAAATAAAATCTTACTTATAAAAACCAATAATTTTCAACAAACATACAAATCTTATTTGTTATAGAACAGATAGTCTCTTCAACATATAATGTTGAGAAAGCAAGTAAACACAACATAATAAAATCAAGCTATTGCTTTATAACCTTTTAAGTATGAACTAAAAATAGTAAATGAAGAGCTAAATATATTGTGTAAATCTAAAGAAGTGTCAGAACAAATCAAGAAATGTTTCATTATATTTTTAGAAAAGGGATTTTTTGTATGTATTAAAAGGGTTGAAAGCAAGAGAAAATGCAGATTAATTGGATTCATCAAAATTATAAGGAGGAAGGTTTCTAACAGTTCAAAAACTGTCAGTTGGGAACAGAGAACTCAAGTGACCAATTTGATTGGCAAATGCCTCTATCTTTGCTTTTCTACTTTTCTCTCAGATTCAGAGATTTGGGAGATAACTCTCTAAATGTGGCTCCAAGGTCTTTGTATAAGAGCTCAGGAATCACCTACAGTTTTTTCCATCTGCATACTAGAAAACCAGTGCCCATTACAAAGCATATTTTATAAATCTGTAGTAAGTGTTTTTATACAAAATCTCATGCTAATATAATTAATCTCATGTTAAAATAATTTTCCAATTATTCCTTGTCAGTGCTTAGAATTTTGTATTGTTTTTCATGTTTCTTCTGTCCAGCAACATTAATTTATTAAGTATAATTTTTGGGTGTTAAATATGGATTGTTTTAAAAGTTTTGATGCCACCTAATAAGATACATACTTTTAATTCTTTTGCCCATTTCAATATCTTTTGTTGTTTTTATTAGCCTATGTATTCTGGCTAAGAATGTTAATAGACGAAGTATGCATCTTGAGTTTGTTCCTAGAAGAAATAGTAATAAATCTTCCAAAACTGACTATACTAAATGTAGACTTAGCATATTTGGTCTTTGGTCTACTGAACTCAATTCTTGTCTTAGTTTGTGGAGTATTTTTATTGTGAAAGGACACAGAATATTTCTGCATGCTCTTTTAGATTAAATATGATAACTTTGAAGGTTTATTCCTGTATTCTGTGTACAGTGGTTGAGTTTTGATATTAGGAAACATCTATGCATGCCAGGACTAAATGTCATCCATTTATGTTAAATAATCCTTTCATAGTGTCAAATTTCATAAAGTGACATGTTTTTAGGCAAATTCACATTATTCGTCATAGATAATTGATTTCATTTACTTGTTTGCTTTGTTTTATTTTTCTTTTCCCATTGTCTTTCTTAATTTGGGTATCAGGTAATGCTGGCCTCATAAGCAGTTTTAATGCTTGCTACTTTTTTTATTTTATGAAGGTGTTTCATTATAATTAATAATTATTCCTTTCAAGTGTTTGGTAGAAATATTGAGAGAAACCATCACATTCTTGGCTTTTCTAAAGAGCTGTTATTACAAATTTGATGTCTTTACCAGTTGTTGTCATGTTCATATTTTCTTCTTACTCAAATTCTACCATGATTATTAGGTTTTTCTAAATTTTGGCACTATCCATTTTCCTTGTTTGTATATAATTATTCAGAATACTCTCATATAATTATTTTATTTCTGAAAAATATATTGCAGTTTTCTCTGTTTTATTTGCCATTTTTGCTACATTTTAGTTTTTGTGGGCAACTTGACACAATCTATTTTCACCTAGGAAGATAGAAACCCAACTAAGGCACTGCCCAAATCATATTGGCTTGTAGTCATGTTTGTGAAAGATTTTATTGATTGTTTATTAATACTGAAGACTCCAGAAAAATACACGTGGCATTATTGACAGACATATGGGCCTAAGTTGTCTAATCAAGCCATCAGAGCCAAGCATTGATCAAGACAGCAAGCTATTTTTTTCTGTGGTTTTCTTCCTATGTTCGTAAATTGTGTTCTTGATATACCTTCAAGTGATGGTCTATGGCCAGGAAGGGTAAGCTGAGATAAACCCCTTCATATCTAAGTTGCCTTTTAGTTATAATATTTTATCACAGCAATAGAAAGCAAATAACAGCTAGCAGTTGCACTAGTCTAAAAGAGAAAATGAGGATTTCCCTTTTCACATATACTCTCCAGTCCTATTATCAATTATTTCATTGATCTTGGCCATTTAGATTGGGAAAAGATGAAATATCAAAATAGTTAAAATTTGCATTTTCATAATTTCAAAGGTTGTTGAATATGAAAACTTTTTTGAGATTTTTCCGAGACATTATTATTCCTTTTTTTGATAACTTTCTGTTCAGAAGGAGGGAATTTATTAATTGAGACATTTGTATACCTGACTCTGTTCTTTGGATAATTTATGTATTATTCAAAATTAATCCCTGTCAGATATATAATGAGCCAAGATTCTCTACTACATGGACTCACCTTTCACTGGAATGTTTTGTTATATAGTAGCTTTTTAATTTCATGGAATTCCATTTGTTAATTATTAGCCTTTATTTAATGCCAAATCAAGGACTATATAGAAAGTGCATTTCTATATCCATCATTTGTGAGACACTACCTATGGTTTCTTCTAGCTGTTTCAATGTTTCAAGGTTTATACTATGGCCTTTGATCCATTGGGAGTTGATTTTTGCAGGTAGTAGATTTGTCTATAATTTTATTCTTCTACACATGGACATCTAGTTTTCCAACTATTTCTTGAAGATGTATGGTTTTAGCTTCTTTGTCAAGCATCAGATGGCTGTAGTTACATGAACTCAAGTTTGAGTCTTTTCTTTTTTTACCATCAATATGCATGGTTTTTTTTTGTGCTGGTACCATGCAGTTTTTGTTACTATAGCTTTACAATATATTTTTGTTGTTACTTAGGATTGTGTTGATTATTTGGGTATTATGTTGTCTATTTCTTTCAATTCCAGAGTTTTGTTCATTTATATTTAAAATCATCAAACTGGAGATAGTTTTCTACTACCATTTTTATTCTTTTTTGTATATTTTACCAGTTTATATACCAGTTTTCCTCTGCTAAACTCTGTGTTCATGGTTGATATGTTTCAATATTAAACTAAATTATATTTCTATTTCTGTATACATAGTAGATATATTATTTGGGTATCCAACTCCAAGAACTCCAAGAATATAAATTATCTTAAAGACTTTGTAGTTTATTTTAAAAGAAGTAATTAAGTAAAAAAAAAATACTTCTTTATAGCTCTACTCCTACTTCTTTTTTTTTAATTTTTTTTGCTATTTGTCTTAGTTCGAGCTAACGGGGGTGGGGATCTGGAGGCAGGAACTGATGTAGAGGACATAGAAGAGTATGGCTTATGGGCTTGTTCCTCAGGTATTGCTTAACCTGATTTCTAGCTTGCAGGACCACTTGCCCAAGTTTTTCCCCATCCACAATGGGCTGGGTCCTTGCACATCAGTTACTAATTAAAACCTTCAAAACCTGCCTACAGCCCATTACTATGGAGGCACTTTCTCAGTTGAGACTCCTTCCTTTCTGATGATTCTAGCTTGTATCAAGTTGCCAAAAAACAGCCAGCAGAACTGATGACTTGTCAACTTGACACTTAAAACCATCACAATTATTCCATAATGTTTCATTTCTTGTTCATCCCAAAGACCACACATTATTATAGACATCAGAGTATAAAACATTTTACAAACTTAAAATGGCACACAGTACTACAAATTTAAATCTTTAAAGGTTGTCTCTTTAAATGCCTTTAATCCCAACACTTGGGAGACAGAGATAAGCAGATCACTTTTGAGTTCTGGGCCAACCTGGTCTGCAGAGCAACTTCCAGGATAGCCAGGAATACACAGAGAAACCCTGTCGTAAAAAACAGAAAACCAAAACAATACAAAACAAAATTGAGGCTCCTTTAATGTTCAAAGTCTCTTTCTTAAATATTTAAAGTTTCTCACTGGGACAACCTACAAAAAAATAAAGTACTTTTCATAAAACTAGCTGGCACAGTATTATAAACATACATATTATATATCACATGCCTGTTCATACATACTTTCAGTTCTTTAGTGTGTATGTGTGTGCATGTGTGTGTGTGATTACGCACATATTCGTTTGGATATGCACATGCACGTAGAGTGTACAATTGCATTTGGTGTAATAATATCTGTATGTGCTTTTAATTTTCAAGGTCAGAGGTTGCTATTGAATGTCTTCCTCAATCACTTTCCACCATAATTTTTAAGATCTCTCACCGAACCTGAAGTTGTTGATTCCACTAGAGCTGCTGGCCATCACTAATAAAGGGATTTTCATGTCTTCATTGTGCTCGGATTGCAATCATATGCTGCCACACCTGGCTTGTTTTTTTTTTTTTTAATACATGTTGGGAGTGGGATTGGGATATGCAACTATGATCATTCAGAACTTTATTGATCATTCTTTGTAGATCAGTCTCAATGGTAACAAAATTACATGAGTTCTTTGAATGTGTACATCCCTTCTACCCTCTTTGAGAAGCCTTGAATTACTGTTTTCTGAAAGACGCTGTCATGACCTTTCCCTCTTTTTTCTCGGAATACTGCAATGAGAATATTTGTCTACCCAATAATATTAGTTAAGTTGCTATGCTTTAAACAAGTTTATATAGCTTTTCTCGCTAATAATTTTAAATGACTGTTTTCAAGTTTCATTTGAATGATTGTTTTCATCAATTCGTTTTTTAATTTTTTTTTAATCTTTAATTTTTTTATTAAAAATTTCTGCCTCCTCCCACCTCCCTTTTCCCTCCACCTCCTCCCACTCCCCACGCGCCACTCCCCTCCCCCTCCCTCTCCAGCCCATAGAGCAGTCCAGGTTCCCTGCCCTATGGGCAGTTCAATGTCGTCCCCCTTCCATCCAGGCCTAGGAAGGTGAGCATCCAAACAGGCTGGGATCCCACAAAGCCGGTGCATGCAGTAGGTTCAAAACCCAGTGCCACTGTCCTTGGCTTCTCAGCAGCCCTCATTGTCCATCATGTTCAGAGAGTCCAGTTTTATCCCATGCTTTTTCAGTCCTAGTCCAGCTGGCCTTGGTGAGCTCCCATTAGATCAGCCCCACTGTCTCAGTGGTGGGTGCACCCGTCACGGTCCTGACATCCTTGCTCATGTTCTCCCTCCTTCTGTTCCTCATTTGGGCCTTGGGAGCTCAGTCCGGTGCTCCAATGTGGTTCTCTGTCTCTATCTCCATATGTCGCCAGATGAAGGTTCTATGGTGATATGCAAGATATTCATCTCTATGGCTACAGGATAGAGCCATTTCAGGCTCTCTCTCCTCAGCTGCCCAAGGATCTAGTTGGGGACATCTCTCTAGACCCCTGGGAACCACTCTAGAGTCAAGGCTCTTGCCAACCTAAAATGGCTCCCTTAATTAAAATATATACTTCCCTGCTCCCATATCCATCCTTCCTTTACCCCAACCATCCCATTCCCCTAAGCTCTTCCCATCCTCCCCTTCTCACATTTCTCTCCTCGTCTCCCCTTTCCCCCATCCCACCCCACCCCCCAGTTCCCAATTTTGCCCAGTAATCTTTTCTACTTCCAATACCCAGTAGGATAACTATATGTTTTTCTTTGGGTTCACCTTCTTATTTTGCTTCTCTACGATCACGAATTAAAGCCTCAATGTCCTTTATTTATGGCTAAAGACCAATTATGAATTAGTACATCCTATGTTCATCGTTTTTGGGTCTGGGTTACCTCACTCAGGATAGTGGTTTCTATTTCCATCCATTTGCATGCAAAATTCAAAATGTCATTGTTTTTTACCATTGAGTAGTACTCTAATATGTATATATTCAACACTTTCTTCATCCATTCTTCCATTGAAGGGCATCTAGGGTGTTTCCAGGTTCTGGCTATTACAAATAATGCTGTTATGAACATAGTTGAACAAATAATTTTGTAGTATGATAGGGCATCTCTTGGGTATTTTCCCAAGAGTGATATTGCTGGGTCCTGGGGTAGGTTGATCCCAAATTTCCTGAGAAAGCACCACACTAATTTCCAAAGTGGTTGCCCAAGTTTGCACTCCCAACAGCAATGGATGAGTGTATCCCTTACTCCTCATCCTCTCCAGCAAAGGCTATCATTGGTGTTTTTGATTTTAGCCATTCTGACAGGTGTAAGATGGTATCTCAAAGTTGTTTTTATTTGCATTTCCCTGATTGCTAAGGAGGTTGAGCATGACCTTAAGTGTCTTTTGGCCATTTTTTTTTAATTTTTTTCTTTTTTTTAAATTTATTTATTTATTAAAGATTTCTGCTTCCTCCCCGCCAGCGCCTCCCATTTCCCTCCCTCTCCTCTGATCAAGTACCCCTCCCCTCATCAGCTCAAAGAGCAATCAGGGTTTCCTGACCTGTGGGAAGTCCAAGGACCACCCACCTGCATCCAGGTCTAGTAAGGTGAGCATCCAAACTGCCTAGGCTCCCCCAAAGCCAGTACGTGCAATAGGATCAAAAACCCATTGAGTTTTCAGTAGTCCTCATTGTCTGCTATGTTCAGCAAGTCTGGTTTTATCCCATGCTTTTTCAGACCAAGGCCAGCTGGCCTTAGTGGGTTCCCGATAGAACATCCCCATTGTCTCAGTGTGTGGGTGCACCCCTCAAGGTCCTGAGTTCCTTGCTCGTGCTCTCTCTCCTTCTGCTCCTGATTTGGACCTTGAGATTTCAGTCCAGTGCTCCAATATGGGTCTCTGTCTCGGTCTCCTTTCATCGCCTGATGAAGGTTAATATTCAGGAGGATGCCTATATGTTTGTCTTTGGATTCACCTTCTTATTTAGCTTTTCTAGGATCACTGTCCTTTATTTATGGCTAGAAACCAAATATGAGTGATTACATCCCAAGTTCCTCTTTTTGGGTCTGGCTTACCTCACTCAGGATAGTGTTTTCTATTTCCATCCATTTGTATGCAAAATTCAAGAAGTCCTTTTTTTTTTTTACTGCTGAGTAGTACTCTAATATGTATATATTCCATACTTTCTTCATCCATTCTTCGATTGAAGGACATCTAGGTTGTTTCCAGGTTCTGGCTATTACAAACAAAGCTGCTATGAACATAGTTGAGCATATACTTTTTTTGTATGATAGGGCCTCTCTTGGGTATATTCCCAAGAGTGGTATTGCTGGGTCCAAATGTAGGTTGATCCCAAATTTCCTGAGAAACCACCACACTGCTTTCCAGAGTGGTTGCACAAGCTTACATTCCCACCAGCAATGGATGAGTGTACCCCTTTCTCCACAACCTCTCCAGCAAAGGCTATCATTGATGTTTTCTATTTTAGCCATTCTGACAGGTGTAAGATGGTATCTTAAAGTTGTCTTGATTTGCATTTCCTCTTTTGCCCTTTTGAATTTCTTCTGTTGAAAATTCTCTATTCAGTTCAGTGCCCTATTTTTTACTTGAGTTAATTAGCATTTTAAAGTCTAGTTTCTTGAGTTCTGTATATATTTTAGAGATCAGACCTTTGTCTGTTGTTGGGTTGGTGAAGATCTTCTCCCAGTCAGTGGGTTGCCTTTTTGTCTTAGTGACAGTGTCCTTTGCTTTACAGAACCTTCTCAGTTTCAGGAGATCCCATTTATTTAATGTTGTCCTTAATGTCTGTGCTGCTGGGGTTATATGTAGGAAGTGGTCTCCTGTACCCATATGTTGTAGAGTACTCCCCACTTTCTCTTCTATCAGATTCAGTGTGTTCGGACAGATATTGAGGTCTTTAATCCATTTGGACTTGAGTTTCATGCATGGTGATAGATATGAATCTATTTTCTTTCTTCTACAGGTTGACAACCAGTTCTGCCAGCACCATTTGTTGAAGATGCTCTCTTTCTTCCATGTTTACTTTTGGCTACTTTATTGAAAATCAGGTGTTCATAGGATTGTGGGTTAAAATCCAGGTCTTCTATTTGATTCCATTGTTCGACTTCTCTGTTTTTATGCCAATACCAAGCTGTTTTCAATGCTGTGGCTCTGTAATAGAGTTTGAAGTCAGGCTGTTTAATTTTCTTCTTCAATGCACGTAGAGGGTCTGTCATTTAAATTACATATCACAACTATGAATATCTATGTCATCTCATTTTAAAGTTTTATTATGGTTGAACTTTTATTTGTGTATCATTTTACAAATATTGTGTTATTTCATATCAATATGTTTACCTCATCAGCCAATTTCATGACATTTTGTTGAATGTTTTAAAGTCCATAGATTTGAATTTATTCATCATTTGTTTCTAGAATTTCATTGTTACCCTTCCATTAGGGCGTGTTTCTCTGTTTTCATGTTTTGAATGTTTCATCATTGTTTTATTCTATTGATGCTTCTGAAAATACCAATATTCTTCTTCAGCCTTTATAAACTGATTTTAAAAAGGGATATTCTATTACCAATCAGTTCTACTAGATTTTCTAAGTGTCTCATATCAATTCATAAGCTTACTTATGCTTTATGTATGTGTGTGATTATATGTTTGATTTTAATTCTCTCAAATTTCCTAAGTATTCTGTTTCTCATTTTTCCATTGAAGCATAGTTCCCCATACCAGTATCTTTTGAGTAAATAATGTTCCATTATATTCTTGTGAGTCTCCTAAATGCTTCCAAGTAGTCTCCAAATAAGAATGACATTTGAGTAAGTGTTCTAAAGGATGCATTAAAAATATCAAGACCTTAAACTCTTCACTTCTTTGTCTATATCCTGGTAGAGTATCACAGCTGTGAAAAGTTTTGTTCTGATGTTACAGTGCAGGGTATTAATAAATGTATGGACAAGCATACATTAGAGACAGCTTCCTCTAGTTCCTTTCCTATGACATCTTTTTAAATTTTGCATGGATTTTTATGCAATAATGTTTAACACAGAATTAACAATAATAGTGTCACAAAGAAAAGAAATAATAGCACTTCTCCTTGAAGTTATTTAACCAAGAAAAGTCCAGATTTGTCTTATGTCCTATATCTGTTGTGTGATTCTGAATCTGTTTCAATGTTTTTGTCTTCTTCCTGTGTGTTTGACATATAACTGTGTGTGTCTGTCCCTAAAAAGAGGCTAGACTCTAATTTTATTGAAAATCATAGAAATCATCACATGGAGAAGGAATGAGATACTTTACAGAAATATTTAATAGAGTTTAACAAGAAAGTACGTCACTGGCTCTTACAGATCCCCACTGACCCAGAAAAGAAACATCATTGTTTCTCAACCAATACCCATAAATGTCTGCTTTCAACATTTATGGTAGATTTCAGTAAGTTACTTTCAACTTCTGTGTTTGCTGCTTTCTGCAAATGATATGCATGTATCATCTGAGTCATGGGCATGGAAAAGTACATGATTTAAGATTACAGCCATGCATTAGCTGTAAACCTATGATTAGCTTAGGTTTTAAAAGCTGATTTCATAGGAAAGTCAAGGAAAGTTAGCATTATTACTACAGAGTTTTCCTAAAAGCAGGTTATATGAACAGTTTGAGTAAGCAATAGGTTAGAATTCTTAAGTGACCTGAAGTTGTATTATTAAATTTAGTGGTGAGGTCTAGCCAATATTCCAGTTGCTTAGAATGTAGAATATATTTTCTCAGTAATTCATCATTATAGAATTTTATATTGCTTTGGGTAATACAGCTATTTATATATTTACTGGAATTTTCTAATATATCTCTGTTAATTCAGTGTTGCTGTGGACTAATAGAGAATTAAAGCTTGATAGCTTAATGTCTTCCTCAAATATTCTTTATTTTTTAATGTATGAAGTTAAAGTTACAAATTTAAGTAGAGTATTCTATATGAAGGCCATAAATATTGGTGTGGTATATAGTTTCTTCCTATAATGTTATTTTTCTGAAGAAGTCACAATATGGATGAGTCATAGACCATGGTGAAATTAAATTGGTACTGAACTGTAATCTTCATCCTATCTTCATCCTATCTAGCTTTCTTAGTACTGGAAAGTGCTTTGTATACTACCAGAGGAGGAAAGTAATCATCAGTCTTACCAAATTGTGAACACAGCAAACTACTAATGGCCTGGCAAGATATAACCAGTGGTAGAATGGTGGCATGAATGTCATTAAAGTAACAAAATACTTTCCAATGGATTTAACTCTCACTCCACAAAGCAGAACCAATTAGGGCCAAAAACATGTTTTAGTGAAGAATTATACCATGTCTTCAAAGAAGAGTTAATGTTCTCCTACTAAAATCTCAATATTCCTAAATTTATTCCAAAAATAGATACAGAAGGACCATTTTCTATTTCATTTTATGAGGCCAGACTGACCCTAATACCTAAACCATATACTAATACAACAAATAAGGAGATGTACAAACAAATTTCCTTTATAAACTAGAGTCAAAAATTCCCAATTACATACTTCCACACTGAATTTAAGAAAATACCAAAAAGATAATTCAACCTGTACAAGTAGGCTTCCTCTGAGACATTCAGGGATGACTCAATATACAAAAATCAAGAAATGTCGTCCACAATAGACAAAATAACCCACATGATCATCTCTTTAGATGTTGAAAAAGCTCTTGACAAATTTCAGCATCTCTTCATTAGTAAAAGTCTTGGAGACAGTAGGGATACAAGAAATATACTTCAATATAATAAATGTAATTTAAAAGCAAACCTATAGCCTACACCTAATTAAATTGAGAGAAACTCAAAGCAATTCCATTAAACTTACAGACCAAGTTTTGGCTCTCTATTCTCTCCATAGCTACTCAATATAGTCCTTGACATTCTAGCTAGATCAATATGACAACTGAAGGAGATTAAGGTGATACAAATTGGAAAGGAAGAAGTTAAAGTATCATTATTTTCAGATGGTGCAGTAGTATACAAAAGCAACCCCAAAAATTCTATCAGTAAACTCCTACAGCTGATAAACACCTTCAACAAAGTGGTTGGATACAAGATTAACTAAAAAAATATTAGTGACCCCATTATAGACAGATGGCAAATGGACTGAGAAAGAAATCAGGGAAACAACAGCTTTCACAATAGCCACAGATAATATAAAATATCTTGGGATAACTGTAAAAAAAAATCAATGATTTATTTAAGAAAAAATATTAAAATTTTTGAAGAAGGAAATTCAAGAAGACATCAGGATATGAAATAAATTCCCATGCTCTTGGATTAGAAAGATCAACAATAATAAAAATGACCATCCTGCTAAAAGCAACCTACAGATTCATTGCAATCCCCATCAAAATTACAACACAATTCTTTATAGACCTTGAAAGAACAATACTCAGCTTCATATGAAAAAGAATCCCAGGGTAGCAAAAACAATCCTGTAAAATAAAAGAACTTCCAGAGGTCTCATTATCCCTGATGACAAGCTACACTAAAGAACTATACTAATGAATACTATAGTATATTGGCATAAAACCAGACAAGTTATATAGATCTTTCACTTCCTTGGTCAGAGTTACCCCAAGATATTTTATGTTGTTTGTGGCTATCGAGAAAGGTGATGCTTCTCTGATTTCCCTCTCTGTTTCCTTATCCTTAGTGTATAGGAAGGCCACTGATTTTTTGGAGTTGACCTTGTATCCGGCCACATTACTAAAGGTGTTTATCAGCTGTAGGAGTTCTTTGGTAGAGTTTTTGGGGTCATTGGGTATACTATCATATCATCTGAAAATAAAGAAAGCTTAACTTCTTCCTTTCCAATACGAATACCCTTGATCCCATTATATTGTCTTATTGCTATTGCTAGAACTTCAAGCACTATATTGAAGAGGTATGGAGAGAGTGGACATCCTTGTCGTGTTCCTGATTTTAGAGGGATGGCTTTGAGTTTTTCTCCGTTTAATTGAATGTTAGCTGTTGGCTTGCTGTAAATAGCTTTTATTATATTTAGGTATGACCCTTGTATCCCTAGTCTTTCCAAGACCTTTATCATAAAGGGGTGTTGAATTTTGTCGAATGCTTTTTCAGCATCTAATGAAATGATCATATGGTTTATTTATATGGTGGATTACATTGATAGATACCATCTTACACCTGTCAGAATGGCTAAAATTAAAAACACCAATGATAGCCTTTCCTGGAGAGGTTGTGGAGAAAGGGGTACACTCATCCATTGCTGGTGGGAATGCAAACTTGTGCAACCACTTTGGAAAGCAGTGTGGTGGTTATTCAGGAAATTCGGGATCAACCTACACTTGGACCCAGCAATACCACTCTTGGGAATATACTCAAGAGAGGCCTCATCATACAAAAAAGTATATGCTCTACTATGTTCATAGCAGCATTGTTTGTAATAGCCAGAACCTGGTAACAACTTAGATGCCCTTCAATGGAAGAATGGATGATGAAAGTATGAAATGTATATACATATTAGGGTACTACTCAGCAGTAAAAAAAAAAAAAAAAAAAAAAAAAGGACTTCTTGAATTTTGCATACAAATGGATGGAAATAGAAAACACTATCCTGAGTGAGGTAAGCCAGACCCAAAAAGAGGAACATGGGATGTACTCACTCCTATTTGGTTTCTAGCCATAAACAAAGGACATTGAGCCTATAATTAGTGATCCTAGAGAAGCTAAATAAGGAGAACTAAAAGAAAAACATATTGGCATCCTCCTGAATATTAACCTTCATCAGGCGATAAATGGAGACAGAGACAGAGACCCACATTGGAGCACTGGACTGAAATCTCAAGGTCCAAATCAGGAGCAGAAGGAGAGAGAGCACGAGCAAGGAACTCGGGACAGCGAGGGGTGCACCCACACACTGAGACAATGGGGATGTCCTATCGGGAACTCACCAAGGCCAGCTGGCCTGGATCTGAAAAAGCATGGGATAAAACCGGACTAGCTGAACATAGTGGACAGTGAGGACTACTGAGAACTCAAGAACAATGGCAATGGGTTTTTGATCCTACTGCAGGTACTGGCTTTGTGGGAGCCTAGGCAGTCTGGATGCTCACCTTACTAGACCTGGATGGAGGTGGGTGGTCCTTGGACTTCCCCCAGGGCAGGGAACCCTGATAGCTCTTTGGGCTGATGAGGGAGAGGGACTTGATTGGGGGAGGGGGAGGAAAATGGGAGGTGGTGGCGGGGAAGAGACAGAAATCTTTAATAAATAAATAAAAGGAAAAAATAAAAATTAATTAATTAATTAATTAAAAAAACAGTCAAGTTGATGAATGGTATTGAATTGAAGACCCAGATATAAAGCCACACATCTATGGACATGTGACTTTTGATAAAGAAGCCAGAAAGACACAAGGGAACAACAAAGCATCTTAAACAAATGGTGTTGATCTAACTGGATGTCTGCATGTATGAGACTGAAAATGAAAATATTTTCCATCCTGCATAAAATTCATGTCCAAGTAGATCAAAGATGTAAACATAATACCAGATACACTGAACCTGATAGAAGGAAATATAGGAAGTATTCTTAAATGCATTGGCCCAGGAAACAATGTTATGAACAGAATAACTGTGCATGTACTAAAATAAATGATTAATAAACGGACCTTATGAAAAGTGAAAAGCTTCTGTAAGGTTAAGGACACTGTCAATAGGACAAAATGGCAGCATACAGAATGGAAAATTATTTTCACCAATTCTATATCCAATAAGGGTTTAAATGCCAAAATATTTATAGAACTCAGGAAACTAGACATCAAAAAACTAAACAGTCCAATTAAAATTGGGGTTCTGATTTAAACAATTAATTCTCAGTGCAGAATCTCAAATGATTGAGAAACCCTTAAAGAAATATTCAGCATCCTTAGCCATCAGGCAAATGCAAATCAAAATGACTCTGATGTTCTGAAAATCTTACACCTCTTAGAATGATCAAGATCAATGACACAAATGACAGCCCATGCTAATGAGGATGTGGAACAAGGGAAACATTCCTTCATGGTGGGATTACAAATTTGTACATCCTTTATGGAAATAAATATTATGTTTCTCAGAAAATTGGAAATTGATCTACTTCAAAAACCTAGCTATACAAGTCTTGGATATATAACCAAAGGATGCTCCTCCCTACCATAAGGATATTTGCTCAACTATGTTCATAGGGACTCTATTCATAATAGCCAAAGATGGAAAACAACCTAGATATCTGTAAATTGAAGAATGAATAAAGTCAATGTAATACATTTACACAATAAAGTATTGATTAACTGTTAAAAAATGACACTATGAAATTTGCAGTCAAATGGATGTAATTGGATAAAATCACCCTGAACAAGGCAACCCAGGCCCAGAAAGACAAAATTATGTGTACTCACTTATAAGTTAATATTAGCTGTAAGTAAAGGATAATCATGTTACACTCCACCACCTCATAGAGGCTAAAAATCAAGGAGGGCTCTAAGTGGGAAACAAGGATATCCCCTGGATAGGGAAAATAGAATAGATTTTTTCAGGTGGACTGTGAGTAGGTCAGAATAGGAACAGGGGACATAGGGTAGGGGAAGATGGTGGGATAGAATATGGGGAGAGATGATTAGAATTGGAGGGCATTTATTGGGTTATGTGGAAACCAAATATAGTAGAATTTTCCAAGATTCTACAAGGGGTACCCTAGGGAAGAAGTCTAGTAAAGGCGGGTATGGAGCTTGAAGGAGCGATCTTTTGTAGGCAGACAAAACTTTCACTGCTGGGACTAGGACAACAATCTAGCCACAAAACTTTCGACCTACAATCTAACCTATCTGCAAAATGTGCTAGGGCAGTGGAGGTGCAGAACTTGGTGGGATTGGTCAGTCAATAACTAATCTAATTTTAGGCCCAACTATAAGAATAAGCCCTGACCCAACAATTTCTGGATGACCAGGATCTGGAAGCTGCTTAGCTCAGAGACCTAGGATAGAAAAAATCAACAAAATGATTCTTAATACTGTTCTTCTATATATACTCATAGTTCAGTGCCTAGTCCAATCGTCATCAGAGAGGCTTCCTTCAGAATCTGATGGGAGCAGATGCAGAGACCCATAGTTAAACATTAATCAGAGGGAGCCCATATCAGGGATCTTCATCAGGACTCTCCCCTTGGAGATCCAGGAACACTGCATAAGAAAGGAAGAGTTATAGGAACCACAGGGGTTAAGGACACCACATTAAGCACACCTTTATAGAGTCAAATAAACAGGACTGACTGGGGCATACAAAGATGGAAGGGGCAACCATGGAGCCTGAATGGGTCTTCCCTTGTCACTCTGCTTTTATGCTATGTTGTTATATTTGTGTTTTAGTTGAAGTCATAACAGTGGGAGTGTGGGTATCACTCTGACTCTTTTGCTTTCTCTTCAGATATTTTTTTTTTCTCTTACTGGGCTGTCTCATCTAACCTTAATATGAGAGTTTATACCTATTTTTATTATATGCCATATTTGATTTTGATATCCCTGGGATGTTTGTTCTTTTCTGAAGGGAAAAGGAAGAGGAGTAGGATCTGGGGAGAATGGAGATGGGGAGAGACGAGAGGAGGGAAAGGAGGGGAAACCGCCTTAGGGATTATTGTATGAAAGAATAAAAAATGCTTTGGAGAGATTAGGGATACACGGGTCACAACTCAACATTATAAAGGAAGTTTACACCAAGCACATATTTAATGTGAAGGTAGATGGAGAAAAACACAAAGTAATTCCAATAAAATCAGGAAAAAGACAAGGTTGTCTACTCTATACATATTTATTCAATATAGTATCTGAAGTCTTACTAGAGCAATAAGAAAACTCAAAGAGATCAAGGGGATACAAATTAGAAAGGAAGAAATCAAAGTATCTTTATTTACAGGTGATATGATAGTATATATAAGTGACATTACAAATTCTGCCTGGAAATACCTACAGCTGATAGACACATTCATTAAAATAGATGGACACACTGACAAATGTACCAGGAAATAAAAATATTTCCCATATTCATGAATTGGAAAGATTAACATAATAAAAATGGCCATCCTACCAAAAGCAACAGATTCAATGCAATCCCCCTAAGAATTTCAACACAGTTTTTAGATCTTAAAAAGATAACTTTAGCTTCTTAAGGGAACACACACACACACACACACACACACACACACACACCAAACAGCAAATAAATAAATAAAATAAAAACCCAGGATAGCTAAAACAATCCTGAATAATAATGAAAAAAAAAACTTATTGGAGGTACCTCCATTCCCAAGTTCAAGTTGGATGGAGATATAGTAATAAAAGCAGAATTGTTTGGACACATAACCAGACCATCAATCAATGAAATATAATCAAAAACACAGACATAAATTCAGATATATATGGGTACCTGAATTTTTTAAATAATCCGTTAGTACACACCAGAAAAAAAATCAGCATCTTCAACAATTGTTGTTGGTCAAACTGGATGATTGCATGTAGATGACTCAAAATAAATCCGTGTGTATCACCCTGTACATATCTGAACTAAAACTGCAGCAAAGACTAGAGAGAAATTGGAGAATATCCTTGAACTCATTGGCACAGGAGATGACTTGCTGAACAGAACAGCATCAGCAAAGGCACTAAGGTCAAAAATTAGCAAATAGGACATCATGAATTTGAAAAACTTCTGTAAGGCAAAAGACACATTCAATACGACAAAATGGCAGCCTACATAATGGGAAAATATTTTTTTTACCAACTCCATATTCAAAATAGTGTTAGTAGCCAAAATATGTAAAGAACTTCCTTTCCAAAAATAAAAACAAAAAACAAAAACAAGAACATAAATAACCCATATAAAATAAGGTATAGGTGTGAACATATAATTCACACCTATTTGAATTATATGTGCACATAAAATAGGAAGTGCAGATGATTATTTATGGATAAATGGGATGACAAGAATAGGAGGATTATGCTTGGAAGGGTAGAAAATGGATGACAAGGAAGTGAAATGTGGGGAGAGAGCTAATACTACCCATTTCCACACAACCGATTGACCAGATAAGTCAAACTGGTGCCTGCATAGAGCATTCACCCCTACATGGTTTGGGACATGAAGGCATTCTACATACTGCCAAAATAGAAATATAAACACTAACCCAGCTACAAACGCTTTAATCTAATATGTTGTCCTGCCTGCAAGATATGTTAATGCAAGGGTGGCACAAAGCTTGTGACTAACCAATATCTAATTTGACTTCAGACTGACTCTAACAGATGGAAACTATAACAGGACACTGCTTTGGTGACTAAGAGCCTGAGGGTACATAGCCGGGTGATTTATGGTGAAACCAAATACCACTGTTCTAAAGAAAAAAAAAGTAGTAATAAAAGACACTTGTTAGAATTCTGCTATACTCATAAGTCAGTGCCTTGCTCAGCCATCATCAGAGAAGGTATTTCCTGCAACATATGGGAACAAATACAGAGACTCATGTATTACTAAAAGAGGAAGAGATTTTGGAACACTTAACCCTAAAGGGGATGTCTCCATCAAATCCCTCTCCTTGAAGCTCTGGGAAGACCTAGGAAGAGGAGGCAGAAAAAGTATAAGAGCCTTTAACAAAGAACATCAAGAAAAAAAGGTTCACTAAAACAAAATGATTAAGGCACATATGATCTCACAGAGACTTAAGCAGTATGCTTATGTCTGCCTGGGTCTACACCCAGTCCTCTGCATATATATCATTGCCTCAAGTTTAGTGTTTTTTTTTTATAAGTTTCCTGATTGAGGGAATGAGTAAATCTGTTTCTTGTGACTTCTTTCGGTGTCTTTTCCTTCTGTTTGTTTATTTTGTCCATTTCAAATGTGTTAAGTTTTGCTTTCAATCCATATTATATTATTATCTCTTAGATGTCTGTTTTTGAATGAGAAATAGAAAGGTGGTTGATGTGGAAGTGTGGAGATGGGGAGGAACTGAGAAGAATAGAGGTAGTAGTTGCCATAATCAGTATGCATTTCTGAGAAAAAATAGAGTTTTCAATAAAAAGAAAAATAAATAAGTAAACCATAAGAACAAAAAAAATATGAGATTGCCTTGAGTCTCAGAAGAGATTTCAGAATTTGTACTTTTAAGCTGTCTTAAGACTGTTAAAGACTATGGTAACTTTTTGTTTGGGGCTGGATGCATTTTGTATTTCCTGCTGGAGCAGGAAAGGGAGTAGAATGTAGTGATTTGAATGTGAATGGCTACAATAATTTCATCTGTTTGAATGCTTGCTCCCCAGTGAGTGGCACTTTTTGGAAAAGGTTAGGAAGCTTGGTATATTAGAGTAGGGGTGACCCTGTTGAAACAAATATGTTACTGAGAGATGGCCTATGAGTACAAAAGCACATGCAAGGCCCTTCTCTCTCTCTCTCTCTCTCTCTCTCTCTCTCTCTCTCTCTCTGTGTGTGTGTGTGTGTGTGTGTGTGTGTGTGTGTGCGTGAGAGAGAGAGAGAGAGAGAGAGAGAGAGAGAGAGAGAGAGAGAGAGAGAGAGAGACTCCCACCTTCAGATCAGAATGTAAAGTTCTTGGCAACTGTTCCGGTGCCATTCTTGTCTGTTTCCCATCTTAATGATCATGTACTAAACCTCTAAATCTCCAAGTCAGCACCCAGTTAAATATTTTATTTTATAAGGAAAAGAACATAATATGTATTAATAAATGAAAATTTTAAGGAAATATTTCTTAAAGCTTTTGATAGGTAATATAAGAAAAAATTGCTGAATTTAGACTACTTAGAAAAACCTTTTATTATTTCATCATGTAAGAAATATTTTTAGGTAAGAAATTTATATTCATTATTCAAAATATTTTTTAAGACTACATATTGCCATAGGAGTTGGTAGTGTTGTGAACAAGGAATTTGAATTGTGAATAGGTATGGGCTTTCTTAGTCTATTGTGAAGAGCCACCATAAACATAGCATGAGAACTCTTATAAAGGAAAATATTTAATTGGGTCTAGCAAACAAGTTCAGAAATTTAGTCTATTATCTTTATGTCAGAAAGCATAACAACACACAGGCAAACATGGTACTGAAAAAGTAGCTGAGAGTTCTATATGAAGATGGATAAGCAGGTAGCAGAAAGAGGCACTGGGCCTGATCTGAACATTAGAAACCTGACATCCCACCCTCAGTGACATACTTTGTCCAACAAGGCCAAGCCTACTCCAACAAGGCCACACCACCTAATAGCACCACTCCCTGATAACCAAGTATTCAAATCTATGAGCCTATAGGGGCCATTCCAATTCAAACCACCACATGAACTCCAATCCCTATTTTCTCTTTAATAATACATTATTTTTGAGCCTTAGTTCTACCAGCTCCAAAATAGGATTGTTGCTTCCAATTTCATGATATGGTTTTATATACACAAAATGCAATGATACATTTATATGTTGGTATTTAATTTCATAAGCTGCTATTGTAACCTATAATGTTATTTTGGAGGGATTGGTATGTATTACTTTCCTAAATCTTACCCAGTTCATTGGCCTCATACTACTTTCTTTCCAATTACACTATTTATTTTTCTCTTCCTGTATCTGACTTTGAGGTCCACCTTGAGCCTTAATTGGTTGATAAGTTTTTTAATGATAATTTTATCTTAATTTACTTTTCTCTGAACTTCTACAGTACTTATTTTCGTAGTGTTTGTCAGAAATTTTGTACCACTTTGCACAAATATTAGATCATTGACTTATGACACAAAGGTTATTATCCATTCTCAATCTTCTGTAATTAAATCATGATTTCATTAATATGCTGAATATATATCAGTCTAGATTATACCTTTTAAAAATTTTAATGAAAAATGATAGATTTGTTTTCTCCATAGAAATTTCAACAAGTATAGACATGTTGAATTTGTGGAGTACAAATAATTTTGAGGAAAAGAATACAAAAAAATTAGGAAACTTGGCATGAAATTTTCATTTAAATAATGCACTTTTTATTAGAAACATTTTAAAATAACATAAGGGCAATAAGATATTAATAGCTTGGGAAGTCAGCAATTATTTTTTTAAGAGTTGTTCTGAAGAACATCTGTTTCCTCACTTTGTTTTCTGTCCAATCTTTGGCAGCTAACAGAATACTGGGTGAAATCAGACTTTGTATATAGTGGTTTAAGTCTGCCCTACCCATTTTAACTGTAACAATAGACAAACAACTGGAGGCATGGCTTTTTGAATTATTATTAAATTTCATTAAAAACGCTGTTTTCAAATTTAGTCTATCTTTTTATCTGTTTTGTTTCTTGGTGTTTCTCTTTTTACTACTTAGATTTATTTAAGGGTTTGTATACACTCCATTGTCAATAATTGAAGGGCAATTTGAATCAATTCCAAAAATAGCATATTTGAAACTGGAAATTCAGATAATGACTCTCATTTTAGTCTATATGCACTGCAAGTTCAAAGTATATTCTTAAAATATGCTTATGTTTATAAATACTTTCGTTTATTATCTTTTAAAAAGTATTTGTGTGTGTAAATCAGAGTGAATGCTACATGTCTGTAGAAGTCAGAATACAGTGTGGGTTCTCCCTGGAGCTAGAGGTAAGGGTGGTTTTGAGCTACTTCATAGCTTGGAAAAGAACTGTGGTCCTTTGTGAGAGAAGCACCCATCTTTAACTGCTGAGATATTTTTTCCAGTCTCATTATATACTTTGCAATTCAAATTATGCAGCTGATTTTTAAACTCGTTAGTAAAACACACTGCTAAGATAGAGAGATTATTTTCAGTCTCACTACATTCCTTTTGATATTACTACTAATGCTCAAATATTAATAAATAGGATATTTAAAACTATATATTTTTCTTAATAATAACTTTTAAAATGATACTTGTAAATCATTCAAGGTCTACAAACATGTCCCAGGAGAAAAAAAAAAAAAAACACTTATAGTGGAAGCATAAGGAGTGTAGTTGAAATTTCCAGAACAAGTTTAAAAGCTATGCATACATGATGACTACCTGTAATCTCATCAATAGGAAAGCAGAAACATGGAATCACAGTGGTGAGGTGGGTGTGCTGACAACTGGCAAACTAGGATAGTGAGAATTGAAGTATTTTAGGTTTGTCAGGGCCCCTTGCCTCAGTAACTGAAATGGCTATCAGTTAAGGAAGGCATCTGATATCAACACGGGAATTACACACACACACACACATACACACACACCCACACACAAACACTATACCCCACATACCTTTAAACACACAAACACACACAAAAACACCAAAAATGTATGTTTGTGTCTATTTGAATGAGATGTCTCTCATAGCTTAAGGCACTTGAATATTTAGTCCCAAGTTGGCGACTATCTGGGAAGGTTTAGGAAGTATGACCTCACTGGAGGAGGTATGTCACTGGGTGTAGGTTTTGAGGTTTCCAGTCTCTCATTCTTATGAATTCTCTCTCTGTTTCTCCATTATGGTTCAAGAAATGATCATTCATCTGTTCCTGCCACCTTGTCTTGTCTACCTCATGCTGGCATGTTTCCCACATGCCTTTGGAACTTTGAACCCAATTAAACGCTTTCTTCTGTATATTACCTTGACCACGGTCTTTTATCACAGCAAAAGTAGTGTAACTAATGCATTAAAAAATTCTAATCCATTGTTATTGATTTATTCAAGTATTTATGATATTAATAAAATAGACAAAAGAATAGTCTAATTTTATAAGATGTGATAAAAAATGGACTGAATATTTAAATTACTCTTTAAAAAACATGAGAATGATAGAAAACACAAAATGTCAACATAAATTAAATTGTTTTCCAAGGATGATTAATTTCAAAATTTTATTAACTAAAGAGAGATGATAATCTGGAAATACAATTCTGAACCTTTTACTACTCAAATGAATTATTTCTAATACTTTGATGCTATTTGTGATTGTTGACAGTTTAATGAATACTTCTACAATAATAATACTTCTTATGACATATGCTTATACTATCTTTACTGTATTATATAAAGACAGAAATATTGAATTATATAATTTAAAATTTTGAAATACTAGCATTAAACACTATGTATGGTTCATAGAATATTTTCTCTAGGAATTCCATGTCTTTTCACATGAGATTTTCTTCATTTCAACTCACCAAAAGAGAAGATTTGTAGACAAGATTCGGAAAGCTAGCACTTCACTTAGGAATTGTTTTCAGGATCCTTTTTATAAGGAAGAAAAGGGACCCAGGAAGAAAATAGTGTTGTTAATCAAACAATTTACAATGAAGGTATTTGGAATTTATCTTTTTGGAAATCTCAGAGATAATATTCATTATGGACTTCAAGTGATCTCATTTAAGAGAACAGTAGGCTATCTTCAGTTTATCTGTGAGGATAAATTCTGTTAAAAATAAAATGCTGATACTGATTATTGGAAATCAAGCTAGAGTTCAGTGAAATGCTAAAAACAGGTCAATGAGAAGGGAGATCATATTCTTTTTCATATTTTACACGAAATTTTACCTTCTTCAAATTTATGAGCATGTTTATTTTTTAGCTCTTTGTCATTTTGAGTTTTAATTATGTATCTTTATTGTTTACATACTCTTCCTAGAGGAGAAGCTATAATACCAAATATTATAGAAATTTGTCTTTTTTCTGTTCTATCTTCAAAATAGAAAGCTGATTGCCACTTATTAAATTTCCTATAAATATTACTTTAATTAACTAACAGAGGATTTGTTGTAATTGCAAGTTCTGACTAAGTTGACAATAGATCTGAAGGAACACATACTGAAAAAAAAATGAAGAACAAATATGTTTTTGTGATGAATCAAACTCCATACTTTCATCTGGCTCTTTCACTAATCAAGAAAAATTAATGAGAACTTCCCCTCTTATAACTTAGTTAAAACACTTGACTTGATCCTGAAATCCTTCAGTAAAAGAATTCAATCATATGAAAAAACCCAAAAGCTAGATAAATGATTGTTCATTAATTTGACAATTACCACAATTAAAATTTAATTTATTCTTGCAAACTTTCATAGATGCATTAAATGTATTGAGATCATATCTACTCTCATTCCTATCCTTCTTTTTACCACAAGCAATCTGCCCTCATATCTTTCTTTGAATTTCATGTCTTCCTTTTATAATTTTTATACATTTTTAACCCATTAAGTTTAATTTGTGCTTACTGTATGCACATGGGAATAGGGTCATTCATAGGGGTATATAGAGTCTACAACTAGTAGCCATGCCCCCTAAAGAATAATGATTATCTCTCCCCCAGCAGCCACCAACAACCAATAGCTCCCAGAAACATGTTGGCATCTCAGGGACACATGTATAATTCATGCTGAAAGATTTATCTGGCTTGATCTTGTTCAGATCTTATGCTAGTATCGAAGGTTGCTGTGAGTTTATATGTTAACTAGCTATATCATGTCTAGAGGGTAGACTTTTTATCCCTCCTTCTCATTCTCTATGTCTTACAACTTCTTTGTGCTCTCTTATTAAATGTTCCCTAAACCTTTAGAGCAGCAATATTGGTGTCTCATCTATGGCTAAGCATTTACAACCACTTATTTTCAGTATATTTAAGAGTAATGCATCATTTCATCAACAAGTGCTGGAGGTTCTTCTGTATTTGTGTTGGTTTTATTGGTTATTAAAGAAACTGCCGCTTTTGGCGCGTGGCATCGCCCAGCCCAGCCTATATGGGCGCTGAGTCCGAGTACCCGGGGCTCCCGGGGGGCAGCAGTTCCTTTGTTTCTGTGGCCTGCCTGCACCAAGCGGGGTAGGCGCTTTGTCTGCAAGCTGCCCAACCAGCATGGAGGCCTGATCTTTCGGCACCAGGAGACCCAGCATTGGGCTTCCGTCCAGAGCCCTCCCCACTTCGCCCCCACTGCCCTCTTTTGGCGCGTGGCATCACCCAGCCCAGCCTATCTGGGCGCTGAGTCCGAGTACCCGGGGCTCCCGGGGGGCAGCAGTTCCTTTGTTTCTGTGGCCTGCCTGCACCAAGCGGGGTAGGCGCTTTGTCTGCGAGCTGCCCAACCAGCATGGAGGCCTGATCTTTCGGCGCCAGGAGACCCAGCATTGGGCTTCCATCCAGAGCCCTCCCCACTTCGCCCCCACTGCCCTCTTTTGGCGCGTGGAATCGCCCAGCCCAGCCTATCTGGGCGCTGAGTCCGAGTACCCGGGGCTCCCGGGGGGCAGCAGTTCCTTTGTTTCTGTGGCCTGCCTACACCAAGCGGGGTAGGCGCTTTGTCTGCGAGCTGCCCAACCAGCACGGAGGCCTGATCTTTCGGCGCCAGGAGACCCAGCATTGGGGGTCCGAGTATCCGGGGCTCCCGGGCGGGCAGCAGTTCCTTTGTTTCTGTGGCCTGCCTGCACCAAGCGGGGTAGGCGCTTTGTCTGCGAGCTGCCCAACCAGCATGGAGGCCTGATCTTTCGGCGCCAGGAGACCCAGCATTGGGGTGAGTTTCTGGCCCACGGCGCCAGCCTGGGACGGGGAGCTCGGGGGTTTCTTGGCCCCCTGTCCTGCTTGGGCTCTCTGCAGGGCCTCTACTCCCCGGGTGCTGCCTCTTTCTTCCTGGCCCACCCAGCTTCCGTCCAGAGCCCTCCCCACTTCGCCCCCACTGCCCTCTTTTGGCGCGTGGCATCGCCCAGCCCAGCCTATCTGGGCACAGGGTTCGAGTATCCGGGGCTCCCGGGCGGGCAGCAGTTCCTTTGTTTCTGTGGCCTGCCTGCACCAAGCGGGGTAGGCGCTTTGTCTGCGAGCTGCCCAACCAGCACGGAGGCCTGATCTTTCGGCGCCAGGAGACCCAGCATTGGGAGAGCCAACATTGGGGAGAGACAGCGTTTGGTAGGCAAGGAGACCTAATCCGGTAAAAGAAGATCCATAGGGAGCATTTGGAAGAAGAGATGGGCCGACGTCAAGGCAAGAATTCGCCCAACAAGCTAAAAAGCAACATGAAGCTACCAGAAACAAGCGACCTCACAACGGGAGGACAAGAACCCCTTAATCAAGAGGAAGGAGAAAAGATTGACTTCATGAAAGTGATTGACACCCTTAAACAGCATGTAAAAAACGCCCTTGTAGAAATGGATGAGAAATATAACAGAAAGTTTGAAGAATTGAATAAATCAGTGAATGATACCCTAGAAAACCAAGGAAAAACAATCAAACAGATAATGGAAACAGTTCAAGACCTGAAAACTGAAATGGAGGCAAAGAAGAAAACACAAACAGAGGGCTGTCTGGACATGGAAAATCTAGGTAAATGAATAGAGACTACAGAAACAAGCATAACCAGCAGAATACAAGAGATAGAAGAAAGACTCTCGGATTCTGAAGATACCATAGAGAAAATAAACACACTGATCAAAGAAAACAGCAAGTCCAACAAACTCTCATCACAAAACATTCAGGAAATATGGGACACAATAAAAAGACCAAACCTAAGAATAATAGGAGTAGAAGAAGGAGAAGAAGGGCAGCTCCATGGTCCAGAAAATCTATTTAATAAAATTATAGAAGAAAACTTTCCCCTCTTTCTTCCTGGCCCACCCAGCTTCCGTCCAGACCCCTCCCAACTTCGCCCCCACTGCCCTCTTTTGGCGCGTAGCATCGCCCAGCGCAGCCTATCTGGGCGCTGGGTCCGAGTACCCGGGGCTCCCGGGCAGGCAGCAGTTCCTTTGTTTCTGTGGCCTGCCTGCACCAAGCGGGGTAGGCGCTTTGTCTGCGGGCTGCCCAACCAGCACGGAGGCCTGATCTTTCGGCACCAGGAGACCCAGCATTGGGGTGAGTTTCTGGCCCACGGCGCCAGCCTGGGACGGGGAGCTCGGGGGTTTCTTGGCCCCCTGTCCTGCTTGGGCTCTCTGCTGCCTCTTTCTTCCTGGCCCACCCAGCTTCCGTCCAGACCCCTCCCCACTTCGCCCCCACTGCCCTCTTTTGGCGCGTAGCATCGCCCAGCGCAGCCTATCTGGGCGCTGGGTCCGAGTACCCGGGGCTCCCGGGCGGGCAGCAGTTCCTTTGTTTCTGTGGCCTGCCTGCACCAAGCGGGGTAGGCGCTTTGTCTGCGGGCTGCCCAACCAGCACGGAGGCCTGATCTTTCGGCGCCAGGAGACCCAGCATTGGGGTGAGTTTCTGGCCCACGGCGCCAGCCTGGGACGGGGAGCTCGGGGGTTTCTTGGCCCCCTGTCCTGCTTGGGCTCTCTGCTGCCTCTTTCTTCCTGGCCCACCCAGCTTCCGTCCAGACCCCTCCCCACTTCGCCCCCACTGCCCTCTTTTGGCGCGTAGCATCGCCCAGCGCAGCCTATCTGGGCGCTGGGTCCGAGTACCCGGGGCTCCCGGGTGGGCAGCAGTTCCTTTGTTTCTGTGGCCTGCCTGCACCAAGCGGGTAGGCGCTTTGTCTGCGGGCTGCCCAACCAGCACGGAGGCCTGATCTTTCGGCGCCAGGAGACCCAGCATTGGGGTGAGTTTCTGGCCCACGGCGCCAGCCTGGGACGGGGAGCTCGGGGGTTTCTTGGCCCCCTGTCCTGCTTGGGCTCTCTGCTGCCTCTTTCTTCCTGGCCCACCCAGCTTCCGTCCAGACCCCTCCCCACTTCGCCCCCACTGCCCTCTTTTGGCGCGTAGCATCGCCCAGCGCAGCCTATCTGGGCGCTGGGTCCGAGTACCCGGGGCTCCCGGGCGGGCAGCAGTTCCTTTGTTTCTGTGGCCTGCCTGCACCAAGCGGGGTAGGCGCTTTGTCTGCGGGCTGCCCAACCAGCACGGAGGCCTGATCTTTCGGCGCCAGGAGACCCAGCATTGGGGTGAGTTTCTGGCCCACGGCGCCAGCCTGGGACGGGGAGCTCGGGGGTTTCTTGGCCCCCTGTCCTGCTTGGGCTCTCTGCTGCCTCTTTCTTCCTGGCCCACCCAGCTTCCGTCCAGACCCCTCCCCACTTCGCCCCCACTGCCCTCTTTTGGCGCGTAGCATCGCCCAGCGCAGCCTATCTGGGCGCTGGGTCCGAGTACCCGGGGCTCCCGGGCGGGCAGCAGTTCCTTTGTTTCTGTGGCCTGCCTGCACCAAGCGGGGTAGGCGCTTTGTCTGCGGGCTGCCCAACCAGCACGGAGGCCTGATCTTTCGGCGCCAGGAGACCCAGCATTGGGGTGAGTTTCTGGCCCACGGCGCCAGCCTGGGACGGGGAGCTCGGGGGTTTCTTGGCCCCCTGTCCTGCTTGGGCTCTCTGCTGCCTCTTTCTTCCTGGCCCACCCAGCTTCCGTCCAGACCCCTCCCCACTTCGCCCCCACTGCCCTCTTTTGGCGCGTGGCATCGCCCAGCCCAGCCTATCTGGGCGCTGAGTCCGAGTAGCCGGGGCTCCCGGGGGGCAGCAGTTCCTTTGTTTCTGTGGCCTGCCTGCACCAAGCGGGGTAGGCGCTTTGTCTGCAAGCTGCCCAACCAGCACGGAGGCCTGATCTTTCGGCGCCAGGAGACCCAGCATTGGGGAGACCCAGCATTGGGAGAGCCAACATTGGGGAGAGACAGCGTTTGGTAGGCAAGGAGACCTAATCCGGTAAAAGAAGATCCATAGGGAGCATTTGGAAGAAGAGATGGGCCGACGTCAAGGCAAGAATTCGCCCAACAAGCTGAAAAGCAACATGAAGCTACCAGAAACAAGCGACCTCACAACGGGAGGACAAGAACCCCTTAATCAAGAGGAAGGAGAAAAGATTGACTTCATGAAAGTGATTGACACCCTTAAACAGCATGTAAAAAACGCCCTTATAGAAATGGATGAGAAATATAACAGAAAGTTTGAAGAATTGAATAAATCAGTGAATGATACCCTAGAAAACCAAGGAAAAACAATCAAACAGATAATGGAAACAGTTCAAGACCTGAAAACTGAAATGGAGGCAAAGAAGAAAACACAAACAGAGGGCCGTCTGGACATGGAAAATCTAGGTAAACGAATAGAGACTACAGAAACAAGCATAACCAGCAGAATACAAGAGATAGAAGAAAGACTCTCGGATTCTGAAGATACCATAGAGAAAATAAACACACTGATCAAAGAAAACAGCAAGTCCAACAAACTCTCATCACAAAACATTCAGGAAATATGGGACACAATAAAAAGACCAAACCTAAGAATAATAGGAGTAGAAGAAGGAGAAGAAGGGCAGCTCAATGGTCCAGAAAATCTATTTAATAAAATTATAGAAGAAAACTTTCCCAACCTAAGTAAAGATTTTCCTATGAAGGTGCAAGAAGCATACAGAACACCGAATAGGCTGGATCAAAAAAAAACATCCCCTCGCCATATAATTATCAAAACACAAAGCATACAAAATAAGGAAAGAATATTAAGAGCTGCAAAGGAAAAAGGCCAAATTACTTATAAAGGTAAACCTATCAGACTTACACCTGACTTCTCCATGGAAACCATGAAAGCCAGAAGGTCCTGGTTAGATGTACTGCAGAAACTGAGAGACCATGGGTGCAAGCCCAGATTACTATACCCAGCCAAGCTTTCATTCACTATAAATGGAGAAAATAAAATTTTCCAGGATAAAAACAAATTTAAACAATACGCAGCCACAAATCCAGCCTTACAGAAAGTAATTGAAGGAAAATCACTAACCAAGGAGTCCAACAATGACCACAATACCTCAGACATCTAGAGACCCTTCACCAACACAAAACAAAGAAGGGAAACTCACAAACTCTACGACTAAAAAAAAATGACCGGAGTTAACAACCACTGGTCATTAATATCACTTAATGTCAATGGACTCAACTCACCTATAAAAAGGCACAGGCTAAGAGATTGGATAAGAAAACAGGATCCAACATTCTGCTGTTTACAAGAAACACACCTCAACCACAAAGACAGGCACCTACTCAGAGTAAAGGGCTGGGAAAAGGCCTATCAAGCAAATGGTCCTAAGAAACAGGCAGGTGTGGCCATACTAATCTCTAACAAAGTTGACTTTAAACTTAAATCAATCAGAAGAGATGGAGAGGGGCATTTTATACTCATATCAGGAACAGTTCATCAGGATGAAGTCTCAATCCTGAACATCTATGCCCCTAATATAAAAGCACCCACGTACATAAAAGAAACATTGCTAAAATTCAAGGCAGCCATCAAACCGCACACACTAATAGTAGGAGACTTCAACACTCCTCTCTCACCAATGGACAGGTCAATCAGACAGGAACCTAACAGAGAAATAAAAGAACTAGTGGAGGTAATGAATCAAATGGACTTAACAGACATCTATAGAACATTCCATCCAAATAGGAAAGAATATACCTTCTTCTCTGCAGCTCATGGAACCTTCTCGAAAATCGACCACATAGTCGGTAACAAAGCAAACATCCACAGTTACAAAAAAATATTAGTAACCACCTGTGTCTTATCAGATCACCATGGATTAAAGTTAGAATTCAACAATAATGCTACCCCCAGAAAGCATACAAAGTCATGGAAACTGAACAGTCAACTATTGAACCATAGCTGGATTAAGGAAGAAATAAAGAAAGAAATTAAAGTCTTCCTGGAATTCAATGAAAATAAAGAAACAACATACTCAAACTTATGGGACACTATGAAAGCAGTCCTAAGAGGAAAGTTCATAGCACTAAGTGCCCACTTAAAGAAAACAGAGAAAGCTCACATTGGAGACTTAACAGCCCACCTGAAAGCTCTAGAAAAAAAAGAAGCAGACTCACCTAGGAGGAGTAGAAGACTGGAAATAATCAAAATGAGGGCTGAAATCAACAAAATAGAAACACAGAAAACAATACAAAAAATCAATGAAACAAAAAGCTGGTTCCTGGAGAAAATCAACAAGATTGACAAACCACTATCCAAGCTAATCAAACGGCAGAGAGAGAATTTGCAAATTAATAAGATCAGAAATGAAAAGGGGGACATAACCACAGACACAGAGGAAATTCAGAGAATCATTAGATCTTACTACAAAAGCCTATATGCCACAAAATTGGAAAATGTAAAGGAAATGGATACTTTTTTAGATAAATATCATATACCAAAGTTAAATCAGGACCTGGTGAACAATCTAAATAGACCTGTTAGTCGCGAAGAATTAGAAGAGGTTATCAAAAACCTCCCTACCAAAAAAAGCCCAGGACCAGATGGTTTCAATGCGGAATTCTACCAGATCTTCCAAGAAGATCTAATACCTATACTCCTTAATGTATTCCACAAGATAGAAACAGAAGGGTCATTACCAAACTCCTTTTATGAAGCCACAATTACTCTGATACCAAAACCACTCAAAGACTCAACCAGGAAAGAGAACTACAGGCCAATCTCACTCATGAATATCGACGCAAAAATCCTCAACAAAATACTGGCAAATCGAATCCAAGAACACATCCGAAAAATTATCCATTATGATCAAGTAGGCTTCATTCCTGAGATGCAGGGCTGGTTCAACATACGAAAATCTATCAATGTAATCCAGCATATAAATAAACTGAAAGAAAAAAACCATATGATCATTTCATTAGATGCTGAAAAAGCATTTGACAAAATTCAACATCCATTTATGTTAAAAGTCTTGGAGAGATTAGGGATACAAGGGTCATACCTAAATATAATAAAAGCTATATACAGCAAGCCGACAGCTAACATCAAATTAAACGGAGAGAAACTCAAAGCCATCCCACTTAACTCAGGAACACGACAAGGCTGTCCACTCTCCCCATACCTCTTCAATATAGTGCTTGAAGTTCTAGCAATAGCAATAAGACAACATAATGGAATCAAGGGGATTCGAATTGGAAAGGAAGAAGTTAAACTTTCGTTATTTGCAGATGATATGATAGTGTACATAAGCGACCCCAAAAACTCCACCAAAGAACTCCTACAGCTGATAAACAGCTTTAGTAATGTGGCAGGATACAAGATCAACTCCAAAAAATCAGTCGCCCTCTTATACACAAAGGATATGGAAGCAGAGAGGGAAATCAGAGAAGCTTCACCATTCACAATAGCCAAAAACAGCATAAAATATCTTGGGGTACATCTAACCAAGGAAGTGAAAGATCTATTTGACAAGAACTTTAAGGCATTGAAGAAAGAAATTGAAGAGGATACCAAAAAATGGATGGACCTCCCTTGCTCTTGGATTGGGAGGATCAACATAGTAAAAATGGCAATTCTACCAAAGGCTATTTATAGATTCAATGCAATCCCCATCAAGATCCCATCAAAATTCTTCACAGATCTGGAGAGGACAATAATCAACTTTATATGGAAAAACAAAAAACACAGGATAGCCAAAACAATCCTATACAATAAAGGATCTTCTGGAGGCATTACCATCCCTGACTTCAAACTCTATTACAGAGCCACAGTAATGAAAACAGTGTGGTACTGGCATAAAAACAGAGAAGTCGACCAATGGAATCGTATAGAAGACCCGAATTTTATCCCACAAACCTATGAACACCTGATTTTCGATAAAGGAGCTAAAAGTATAAAATGGAAGAAAGAAAGCATCTTCAACAAATGGTGCTGGCACAACTGGATGTCATCTTGTAGAAGAATGAAAATAGACCCTTATCTATCACCGTGCACAAAACTCAAGTCCAAATGGATTAAAGACCTCAATATCAGCCCGAACACACTGAACCTGATAGAAGAGAAAGTGGGAAGTACCCTACAGGAGCTGGGCACAGGAGATCGCTTCCTATGTATAACCCCAGAAGCACAGACATTAAGGGCAACATTGAATAAATGGGACCTACTTAAACTGAGAAGCTTCTGTAAAGCAAAGGACATAGTCAATAAGACACAAAGGCAACCTACTGATTGGGAGAAGATCTTCACCAACCCCACAACAGACAAAGGTCTGATCTCCAAAATATATAGAGAACTCAAGAAACTAGACTTTAAAATGCTAATTAACCCAATTAAAAAATGGGGCACTGAACTGAACAGAGAATTCTCAGCAGAGGAAGTTCAAATGGCCAAAAGACACTTAAAGTCGTGCTCAACTTCCTTAGCAATCAGGGAAATGCAAATCAAAACAACTTTGAGATATCATCTTACACCTGTCAGAATGGCTAAAGTCAAAAACACCAAGGATAACCTTTGCTGGAGAGGCTGTGGAGGAACGGGTACCCTCATCCATTGCTGGTGGGAATGCCATCTTGTGCAACCACTGTGGAAGTCAGTGTTTCGGTTTCTCAGGAAATTCGGGATCAACTTACCCCTGGACCCAGCAATACCACTCCTGGGAATATACCCAAGAGATGCTCTATCATATGACAAAAGCATTTGTTCAACTATGTTCATAGCAGTATTATTTGTAATAGCCAGAACCTGGAAACAACCTAGATGCCCTTCAATGGAAGAATGGATGAAGAAAGTATGGAATATATACACGCTAGAGTACTACGCTGCGGTAAAAAACAATGACTTCTCGAATTTTGCAGGCAAATGGATGGAAATAGAAAACACTATCCTGAGTGAGGTGTCCCAGACCCAAAAAGATGAACATGGGATGTACTCGCTCATAATTGGTTTCTAGCCATAAATTAGGGCCACGGAGACTACAATAGGTGAACCTAAAGAAGCTAAGTAAGAAGGTGAACCCAAGGAAAAACATATAGTTATCCTCTTGGCTAAGGGAAGTAGACCCAATTGCCGGGGAGAAAATTAGGATCTTGGGGGTGGGGTGGGATGGGGGTAAGGGGAGATGGGGAGAGAAAAGGTAGAAGGGAAGGAGGGGGGACTTGGGGAATCAGGAGAATTGGGATAAAGGAAAGGTGGATAGGGGAGCACGGAACCACAATTCTTAGTTAAGGGAACCACTTTAGGGTGAGCAAGAGATTTGACCCTAGAGGGGCTCCCAAGTGCCCAACATGAGGTTCCCAGTTAGTTCCTTGGGTAGCTGAGGATTGGGAACCTGAAATGACCCTATCCGAGAGCAATACTGACGAATATCTTGCATATCATCATAGAACCTTCATCTGGTGATGGATGGAGACAGAGACAGAGACCCACACTGGAGCACTGGACTGAGCTCCCAAGGTCCCAATGAGGAGCAGAAGGAGGGAGAACATGAGCAAAGAAGTCGGGACCACGAGGCGTGCACCCACCCACTGAGACAGTGGAGCTGATCTACTGGGAGCTCACCAAGGCCAGCTGGACTGTGACTGAAAAAGCATGGGATAAAGCCAGACTCTCTGAACATGGCGAACAATGAGGGCTGATGAGACGCCAAGGACAATGGCACGGGGTTTTGATCCTACTTAATGTGCTGGCTTTGTGGAAGCCTAGCCAGTTTGAATGTTCACCTTCCTAGATATGGACGGAGGGGGGAGGACCTAGGACTTGCCACAGGGCAGGGAACCTGGACTGCTCTGTGGACTGGAGAGGGAGGGGGAGAGGAGTGGGGGGAGGGGTAGAAGGGTGGGAGGAGGGGGAGAAGGGTGGGAGGAGGGGGAGGGAGATGGGAGGCTGGGAGGAGGTGGAAACTTGTTTTTTGTTTATGTTTTTTTTCTTCTTTTCTTAATAAAAAAATTATTAAAAAAAAAAAAAAAAAACTTTCCCAACCTAAGGAAAGATTTTCCTATGAAGGTGCAAGAAGCATACAGAACACCGAATAGGCTGGATCAAAAAAAAAAACATCCACTCGCCATATAATTATCAAAACACAAAGCATACAGAATAAGGAAAGAAAATTAAGAGCTGCAAATGAAAAAGGCCAAATTACTTATAAAGGTAAACCTACCAGACTTACACCTGACTTCTCCATGGAAACCATGAAGCCAGAAGGTCCTAGATAGATGTACTGCAGAAACTGAGAGACCATGGGTGCAAGCCCAGATTACTATACCCAGCCAAACTTTCATTCACTATAAATGGAGAATATAAAATTTTCCAGGATAAAAACAAATTTAAACAATACGCAGCCACAAATCCAGCCTTACAGAAAGTAATTGAAGGGAAATCACTAACCAAGGAGTCCAACAATAACCACAATAACTCAGACATCTAGAGACCCTTCACCAACACAAAACAAAGAAGGGAAACACACAAATTCTACGACTAAAAAAAAATGACCAGAGTTAACAACCACTGGTCATTAATATCACTTAATGTCAATGGACTCAACTCACCTATTAAAAGGCACAGGCTAAGAGATTGGATAAGAAAACAGGATCCAACATTCTGCTGTTTACAAGAAACACACCTCAACCACAAAGACAGGCACCTACTCAGAGTAAAGGGCTGGGAAAAGGCCTATCAAGCAAATGGACCTAAGAAACAGGCAGGTGTGGCCATACTAATCTCTAACAAAGTTGACTTTAAACTTAAATCAATCAGAAGAGATGGAGAGGGGCATTTTATACTCATAACAGGAACAGTTCATCAGGATGAAGTCTCAATCCTGAACATCTATGCCCCTAATATAAAAGCACCCACGAACATAAAAGAAACATTGCTAAAATTCAAGGCATCCATCAAACCGCACACACTAATAGTAGGAGACTTCAACACTCCTCTCTCACCAATGGACAGGTCAATCAGACAGGAACCTAACAGAGAAATAAGAGAATTAGTGGAGGTAATGAATCAAATGGACTTAACAGACATCTATAGAACATTCCATCCAAATAGGAAAGAATATACCTTCTTCTCTGCAGCTCATGGAACCTTCTCGAAAATCGACCACATAGTTGGTAACAAAGCAAACATCCACAGTTACAAAAAAATATTAGTAACCACCTGTGTCTTATCAGATCACCATGGATTAAAGTTAGAATTCAACAATAATGCTACCCCCAGAAAGCATACAAAGTCATGGAAACTGAACAGTCAACTATTGAACCATAGCTGGATTAAGGAAGAAATAAAGAAAGAAATTAAAGTCTTCCTGGAATTCAATGAAAATAAGGAAACAACATACTCAAACTTATGGGACACTATGAAAGCAGTCCTAAGAGGAAAGTTCATAGCACTAAGTGCCCACTTAAAGAAAACAGAGAAAGCTCACATTGGAGACTTAACAGCCCACCTGAAAGCTCTAGAAAAAAAAGAAGCAGACTCACCTAGGAGGAGTAGAAGACTGGAAATAATCAAAATGAGGGCTGAAATCAACAAAATAGAAACACAGAAAACAATACAAAAAAACAATGAAACAAAAAGCTGGTTCCTGGAGAAAATCAACAAGATTGACAAACCACTATCCAAGCTAATCAAACGGCAGAGAGAGAATTTGCAAATTAATAAGATCAGAAATGAAAAGGGGGACATAACCACAGACACAGAGGAAATTCAGAGAATCATTAGATCTTACTACAAAAGCCTATATGCCACAAAATTGGAAAATGTAAAGGAAATGGATACTTTTTTAGATAAATATCATATACCAAAGTTAAATCAGGACCTGGTGAACAATCTAAATAGACCTGTTAGTCGCGAAGAATTAGAAGAGGTTATCAAAAACCTCCCTACCAAAAAAAGTCCAGGACCAGATGGTTTCAATGTGGAATTCTACCAGATCTTCCAGGAAGATCTAATACCTATACTCCTTAATGTATTCCACAAGATAGAAACAGAAGGGTCATTACCAAACTCCTTTTATGAAGCCACAATTACTCTGATACCAAAACCACTCAAAGACTCAACCAGGAAAGAGAACTACAGGCCAATCTCACTCATGAATATTGATGCAAAAATCCTCAACAAAATACTGGCAAATCGAATCCAAGAACACATCCGAAAAATTATCCATTTTGATCAAGTAGGCTTCATTCCTGAGATGCAGGGCTGGTTCAACATACGAAAATCTATCAATGTAATCCAGCATATAAATAAACTGAAAGAAAAAAAACATATGATCATTTCATTAGATGCTGAAAAAGCATTTGACAAAATTCAACATCCATTTATGTTAAAAGTCTTGGAGAGATTAGGGATACAAGGGTCATACCTAAATATAATAAAAGCTATATACAGCAAGCCGACAGCTAACATCAAATTAAACGGAGAGAAACTCAAAGCCATCCCACTTAACTCAGGAACACGACAAGGCTGTCCACTCTCCCCATACCTCTTCAATATAGTGCTTGAAGTTCTAGCAATAGCAATAAGACAACATAATGGAATCAAGGGGATTCGAATTGGAAAGGAAGAAGTTAAACTTTCGTTATTTGCAGATGATATGATAGTGTACATAAGCGACCCCAAAAACTCCACCAAAGAACTCCTACAGCTGATAAACAGCTTTAGTAATGTGGCAGGATACAAGATCAACTCCAAAAAATCAGTCGCCCTCTTATACACAAAGGATATGGAAGCAGAGAGGGAAATCAGAGAAGCTTCACCATTCACAATAGCCAAAAACAGCATAAAATATCTTGGGGTACATCTAACCAAGGAAGTGAAAGATCTATTTGACAAGAACTTTAAGGCATTGAAGAAAGAAATTGAAGAGGATACCAAAAAATGGATGGACCTCCCTTGCTCTTGGATTGGGAGGATCAACATAGTAAAAATGGCAATTCTACCAAAGGCTATTTATAGATTCAATGCAATCCCCATCAAGATCCCATCAAAATTCTTCACAGATCTGGAGAGGACAATAATCAACTTTATATGGAAAAACAAAAAACCCAGGATAGCCAAAACAATCCTATACAATAAAGGATCTTCTGGACGCATTACCATCCCTGACTTCAAACTCTATTACAGAGCTACAGTAATGAAAACAGTGTGGTACTGGCATAAAAACAGAGAAGTCGACCAATGGAATCGTATAGAAGACCCGGATTTTATCCCACAAACCTATGAACACCTGATTTTTGATAAAGGAGCTAAAAGTATAAAATGGAAGAAAGAAAGCATCTTCAACAAATGGTGCTGGCACAACTGGATGTCATCTTGTAGAAGAATGAAAATAGACCCTTATCTATCACCGTGCACAAAACTCAAGTCCAAATGGATTAAAGACCTCAATATCAGCCCGAACACACTGAACCTGATAGAAGAGAAAGTGGGAAGTACCCTACAGGAGCTGGGCACAGGAGATCGCTTCCTATGTATAACCCCAGAAGCACAGACATTAAGGGCAACATTGAATAAATGGGACCTACTTAAACTGAGAAGCTTCTGTAAAGCAAAGGACATAGTCAATAAGACACAAAGGCAACCTACTGATTGGGAGAAGATCTTCACCAACCCCACAACAGACAAAGGTCTGATCTCCAAAATATTTAAGGAACTCAAGAAACTAGGCTTTAAAATGCTAATTAACCCAATTAAAAAATGGGGCACTGAACTGAACAGAGAATTCTCAGCAGAGGAAGTTCAAATGGCCAAAAGACACTTAAAGTCGTGCTCAACTTCCTTAGCAATCAGGGAAATGCAAATCAAAACAACTTTGAGATATCATCTTACACCTGTCAGAATGGCTAAAGTCAAAAACACCAAGGATAACCTTTGCTGGAGAGGCTGTGGAGGAACGGGTACCCTCATCCATTGCTGGTGGGAATGCCATCTTGTGCAACCACTGTGGAAGTCAGTGTTTCGGTTTCTCAGGAAATTCGGGATCAACTTACCCCTGGACCCAGCAATACCACTCCTGGGAATATACCCAAGAGATGCTCTATCATATGACAAAAGCATTTGTTCAACTATGTTCATAGCAGTATTATTTGTAATAGCCAGAACCTGGAAACAACCTAGATGCCCTTCATTGGAAGAATGGATGAAGAAAGTATGGAATATATACACGCTAGAGTACTACGCTGCGGTAAAAAACAATGACTTCTCGAACTTTGCAGGCAAATGGATGGAAATAGAAAACACTATCCTGAGTGAGGTGTCCCAGACCCAAAAAGATGAACATGGGATGTACTCGCTCATAATTGGTTTCTAGCCATAAATTAGTGCCACGGAGTCTACAATAGGTGAACCTAAAGAAGCTAAGTAAGAAGGTGAACCCAAGGAAAAACATATAGTTATCCTCTTGGCTAAGAGAAGTAGACCCAATTGCCGGGGAGAAAATTAGGATCTTGGGGGTGGGGTGGGATGGGGGTAAGGGGAGATGGGGAGAGAAAAGGTAGAAGGGAAGGAGGGGGGACTTGGGGAATCAGGAGAATTGGGATAAAGGAAAGGTGGATAGGGGAGCACGGAACCACAATTCTTAGTTAAGGGAACCACTTTAGGGTGAGCAAGAGATTTGACCCTAGAGGGGCTCCCAAGTGCCCAACATGAGGTTCCCAGTTATTTCCATGGGTAGCTGAGGATTGGGAACCTGAAATGACCCTATCCGAAAACAATACTGACGAATATCTTGCATATCATCATAGAACCTTCATCTGGTGATGGATGGAGACAGAGACAGAGACCCACACTGGAGCACTGGACTGAGCTCCCAAGGTCTCAATGAGGAGCAGAAGGAGGGAGAACATGATCAAAGAAGTCGGGACCACGAGGCGTGCACCCACCCACTGAGACAGTGGAGCTGATCTACTGGGAGCTCACCAAGGCCAGCTGGACTGTGACCGAAAAAGCATGGGATAAAACCGGACTCTCTGAACATGGCGAACAATGAGGGCTGATGAGAGGCCAAGGACAATGGCACGGGGTTTTGATCCTACTTAATGTGCTGGCTTTGTGGAAGCCTAGCCAGTTTGGATGTTCACCTTCCTAGATATGGACGGAGGGGGGAGGACCTAGGACTTACCACAGGGCAGGGAACCTGGACTGCTCTGTGGACTGGAGAGGGAGGGGGAGAGGAGTGGGGGGAGGGGTAGAAGGGTGGGAGGAGGGGGAGAAGGGTGGGAGGAGGGGGAGGGAAATGGGAGGCTGGGAGGAGGTGGAAACTTGTTTTTTGTTTATGTTTTTTTTCTTCTTTTCTTAATAAAAAAAATTATTAAAAAAAAAAAAAAGAAACTGCCTTGGCATGGTTAATAGGGCGGAACACAGGTAGGCCGGGAAGTCAAAACAGAATTCTGACTTCCTTGCTCATGTTCTCCCTCCTTCTGCTCTTCAACCGGACCTTGGAAGCTCAGTCCAGTGCTACGAAGTGGGTCTCTGTCTCTATCTCCATCCATCACTGGATGAAGGTTCTATGGTGATATTCAAGATATTAATCAGTGTGACAATGACCCTGCCCTCCCCAAACAGGTAAATAAATACATTTTTAACCTATTGTATTTTTGCAGCTAACTTTCTTGGTTGTCACAAACAACTTGAAAATACAGAATAAGGGAAGAATAAAATTGATCATAGTGATCTGAATCTTTTCGTTTTTATGTGATAAATCCAATTCTGTAATAGTCCATCTCAGGAAAATGTGTGTTCAGGAATTACTAGAACTAAGTTCTAGATAAAAACTATGAGAATTTTTCTGACCATGGCAGGACTTTCCTGGCATCTGTGGTGCTTCTTCTTTCAAGTGGACTTTTTTCACAAAAGGACAACATGGTAGTCAGTAACTTCACATTTGTATTACTATGGTTCAGGAGACACAATGGAAATAGAACTTTCACATTCTAGTAATTTCAGTAGACTTTGCAATTTTGGTTCTGAGTAGCAGATCCTTAATAATGTATTCATTATTGGTACAATCATTGTACACAAATATTGAATATATTTATTGAATGAACCTGGTCTATGTGAAATATATCTCTCATCTGGAAAGGCAAAGTAATTTATCCCCACTAAAATGCAATAAATAAAATTGAAACTAGTGGGTGAAATTGTGTAGACACTGAACTATATAAAAATCACTGTTCAATATGCATTAAAAGTAATAAAAATGTAATACTTTCTAAAATACTGTAAGATGAGGAATTATAATTCTATAGAGGTGGAAATATCATCATGGAACCGTTAATGATTACAGTTGCATAGTTGCAAAGAGATAAAACAAAACTTTGAACACAGTATAAAAAAAACTGGCATTCATAAAATGGTTACTATAATGGGGTGAACACTATTATATCAATTAAAGAGAAGAGTAACAGTAGAAATTTATTTTTATCCAGTGATGAAGATGAATTAAAATGATTTATTCTATTTATGTGTCTCTGTGTATGTGCACATTCGCTCAGATTTTACAGAGGCACAAGAATATATCAGATTCTAATGTGGGTTCTTGAAATCAAACTTGTGTCTTCTGCAAGATCAGCTAGTACTATTAATTGTTGAGCCATATCTCTAGACTCCAGAAATATATTTTAGGTGTTACTAGTAAATCATTTGTGTAAATGGTAGTTTCTTTGTGCCATCCCATTGGTGTTTTTTTTTTTTAAACTCTGAGGCTTAATAGTAATTGCAAACTGCTTGGCTAAACAGCTAAGGCTTATTACTATCTCTTTACTTCTAAATTATCCCATTTCTATTAATTATGTCTTGCCACATGTCTCATGACTTTACATGTGCTATAATACATCTTGCTCCTCTGGAAACTGTCTGATATCTCTCCCGGCTCTGCCTGTCTTTCTCCCTGTATTTAGTTTGGTTTTCCTGCCTAGCTATATTCTGCCTCACTGTAGTCCAAAGCATTTTTTTTATTATCAACCAATGAGAACAGCATATATTCACATGTAGAGAAGGGGTATCCCACAGCATATTTGTTTAAAAAAGATTTTTGTATGTGCTTTCACTATCCATGCCTTTTTATGAAAACTGTTTCCTGAAGTCAAATTCTTTTCATATTACTAGAAAAATCTTAATTTGTCTATTTCCATATTCAACGTTTACTATTCACATAATATTGTATTTTAATGAAGGAGTTTTCATTGATTTCTCTTTTTATTGTACAATGGAATGAAAAGTGAATAGCAAAAATTTTGGCTAGGTCCATGTACAGATTCTTTTCAGGGAAAATGGTCATTTGATTCATTTATTTATATGTATTTATTTGTTAAGCTCTATTGTTTTGTCACCAGTGTGTATGTTTATCTCAAGAATTCTTTCCCTGATAAATAAGGATTCCCAGAATTTTACATTGGAAAATGGTCTTATGTTTTCTTGTAATTATTATTAATCAGAAACAGGAAATCCAGCAACATGAGATTTATTATTTTAGAAAACAAAGCTACAGAATGAGAATTTTAGAACAGCTCCTGAATACTTCAAACCATATCATTTCTCACCCCACTGAAAAAATCTGACACAACCAAGTCTAATTAATGGTTGTTCTTCATAATTTCCTTGATTTATTGCTTATAGAACTTTCTCTTAGTCTCACAGAGAAAAGTTCTTTGGCATATAGACAAGTATTTGACAAATTTTAAAATTCTCAAGATCCAAATACCGCATGTACACACCTATAACCAGACAATGTGCAGGCAGTAATAGACTTTGGAGGACTCAATCTTTTTTAAATTTATTATTTAAAATAAACAATCTTTTCTCATTTTATATACTATTCACAGTTCCCACTCCTGCCCCCCATCCCACTCTCTTTACCTTCTGCCGCACCCCACCCTACCTACCACCATCTTCTCCTCAGAGATGATAAGGCTTCCCTAGGGAGTCAACAACGTCAGCATAACGCGTTTAGGCAGGACCAAGGCCGTCCCCATTATATCTAGGATGAGCAATGTATCCCTTCATGTAGGGATAAGTCACACCCTTTGTTCAGCTCCTGGGAATTGGAACCCTATCTCGAATAAGTCAGAGCATGAGATGGGTTGAATGTATAGGGCCATAGGGACAAATAGGAAAATTAAGGCCATATGTAGCCAATATCGCAATGAATTAATGGGGTTGTGACCTATTACAACAATGGAATAACAAAATTAACATTCCTGCTACTTCTAGAGCCTATATTTCTGAGAATAATATTAAAAGATATTACAAATGGAGAAAACTGGCCATTTGGGCTGTACAAGAACAAGCAATTGATGTCCCTTCAGAGATACCAACGGCCTTGCCTCTAAAATGGTTGACTGAGAAACCAAAATGGACAAAGCAATGGCCTTTAGCTTAGGAAATGTTACAGGCTTTAGAACAGCTGGTACAAGAACAATTACATGCTGGACATATAGAAGAATCTACCAGCCCTTGGAATTCTCCTGTATTTGTGGTTAAGAAAAATCAGGTAAATGGAGAATGGTGACAGATCTCAGGGCCATCAACAAGGTTATTCAACCTCTGGGCCCTCTGCAATCTGGAATTCCTTTGCCCTCTTTATTACCAAAAGGATGGTCTCTCATAGTTATTGATTTAAAGGGTTGTTTTTACACTATACTTTTGCAAAAAGAAGATAGAGAAAAATTTGCCTTCACAGTGCCTACTTATAACAATTCTCAACCTTCGAGGAGGTACCACTGGACTGTTTTCCCCCAGGGTATGTTAAATAGCCCCTCCCTGTGCCAATATTTTGTGAACCAACCATTGCAAATAATACGCAAGAAATTTCCCAAATCTATAATATACCATTACAGAGACAACATTTTGTTATCCGATTCAAACATGGATAACTTGAACAGACTGTTTGAAGAAATAAAGATACTTTTACCTAAATGGGGATTGCAAATCGCTCCTGAAAAGATTCAGAAGGGAGATTCTGTTAATTATTTAGGTTATAAAATAGGTTTGCAAAAACTTAAGACACAAAAGGCACAAATTCGGAAAGATTGCCTACGGACACTTAATGACTTTCAAAGACTGTTAGGAGACATTTCCAGTCTACGACCAGCTATTGGAATAACACCTGATATAATAATTCATTTGAACAAAATCTTGGATGGTGATAAAGATTTAAACAGTCCCAGAGGATTAACAGCTGAAGTAGAAAAGGAACTGACAATGATTGAGGAAAAATTACCACAGGCACATGTGGACAGAGTGAATCCAGAGCTCGATTGTATTCTTGTCATATTACCATTAAAAATTTCTCCTACAGGAATTTTAATGCAGAGAGATGATATTATTTTGGAATGGATCTTTTTACCACATAAACCATGTAAGAAACTGAAAACTTACGTGGAAAATGTCTCTGAGTTAATTATAAAAGGTGAGCTGAGACTTCGTCTACTAACAGGCATTGACCAAGCAGAAATTATAGTGCCTTTCACTGCTGATGAACTAAAGAAATTATGGGAAGATAATGAACCATGGAAAAGAGCTTGTGCTAATTTTTTGGGAGACATTAATAACAACTAACCAAAAAGCAAGAGGCTTAACTTCATAAAAAGTCCTTCTTGAATTCTTCCTCGAATCATCCGTGATGCTCCAATTACTGGAGCCCGTACATTCTATTCTGATGCCAATAAATCAGGGAAGGCAGGTTACAAATCAGAAGACTTGGGTAAGGTAGAACAAAGTCCTTTTAATTCTGTCCAGAAGGCGGAATTATATGCCATTCTTATGGTGCTAAGGGATTTTACAGAATCTATTAATATAGTCACTGATTCACAATACGTAGAAAGAGTTATTTTACATATTGAAACTGCTGGATTTATACCTGATGATACAGAACTAACCTCATTGTTTCTACAGGTTCAAGATTTGATCAGGAACAGGCTTTGCCCTATGTACATAACACACATCCGAAGCCATACATGTCTGCCAGGTCCTCTAGCAAAAGATAATGCAGAAATTGATCAATTATTGATTGGTAGTGTGCTACAAGCCTCTGAATTTCATAAAAAACATCATGTTAATAGCAAAGGTTTGAAGAAAGAGTTTTCAATTACATGGCAACAAGCTAAGGAGATTGTAAAGAAATGCACTACTTGCTCTTTCTATATCCAAACACCACTGCCTGCAGGGGCTAATCCAAAGGGCACCCAAAGGAATGAAATCTGGCAGATGGATGTGTTCCACTTTGCAGAATTTGGCAAATTAAAATATGTTTATCACACCATTGACACTTATTCAGGCTTTCAGTGGGCAACTGCTTTAAGTTCAGAAAAAGCTGATTCAGTAATCACTCATTTATTAGAAGTCATGGCTATCATGGGTATACCTACACAAATAAAGATGGATAATGGTCCTGCTTATGTCTCTAGGAAAATGAAACGTTTTTTTTTTTATTATTACAATATCAAGCACGTTACAGGTATACCATACAATCCTACAGGTCAAGCAGTCATAGAAAGATCAAATCGAACTATAAAGGATATGTTGAACAAACAGAAAGGGATGGGAAACTACTCCAGAAATAGGTTACATAATGCTTTGTTAACCTTGAATTTTCTCAACACTAATGAGAAGGGAACAACGGCTGCAGAAAGACATTGAAAAGTCTTCTGAACTCAATCAACCAGTTTATTTCAAGGATGTGCTGACCTCACAATGGAAGCCAGGAGATGTGCTACGTTGGGGAAGGGGTTTTGCTCTTATCTCCATCGGTGAGAAAAAATTGTGGATACTGTCAAAATTAATAAAGTTTCGGTTTGAAGAGGAGAAGTCACTTGGAAAAGATAAATAACAATTCTTTCATAAGGATGGAGAGCATACTGATGGTAAGAAATACAGATAGGTTGGAGGCAGGGTTCTTATCTCCACAGGAAAATACTCATCTACAAAGAAATTAAGGGACCCTGAATATTTAATTACTGATGGATGGACACATTTTCTAAATATTAATATATATATATATATGTTTTATTAAACATTTCTTTATAATTATGTAGAGCTGGTTTTGAAGTTGGACTCTGGCTCAGTCCCTCTCCAATTCCAAGCCTGTTAGTAAGAGAAAAACCCAGAGTTTCTGGACTTTCTGTCTCATGTCAAGAGCCATGATATGGGACAGAAAGAAATATGAATTTAGAAATCATCTTTGTTTTTCTTCCCATCTATCATACTTTTCATTGAAAATATCTATCATGCCTTTCATAATACACACACACACACACACATATATATATATATATATGTCTATATATGTCTATATGATTAATGTTTAAGTTTTTCTCAATGAACATTGAGTTTTTCCTGAAGTGACATTTGAAGATTCCAGGAATAAGATGGGGCCCCACAACAACAACTCTACCTGGTTGATATGATGTCATGATACTGATAGCACTACTACAAGACCTGTTCTGGAAACCAGCTAGACAAGACGATCCCAACTTGGTTAGCTGAAATTGTGCACATCTTGTACAACATTCTGGCCAGACCTGCACAAAATACTCAGAGACTATTTGCAATTTTAAAAGACATTGATCTTGAAATTTAACTATCACTTTACTTTCACAGGATCCCCCAGAAAGAACGTCGTCCCATGACAGCTGGAAGTAATTCTTGAGGACTACGTCCCCTCTCCCAGTAAAGTTTACCCCTGGGTTTAGGGACATCATTTAGGGGTTGGGAAGTTGGGGGAGGAATTTTATAAGCTCAGGGATCATTTTGAAAAAAAAAAGAGGGAATGATGGGATAATAGATTTATAATTGTGAGTTACTGCTTTTAGAGAAATATATTGGTATCCATTCTTGTATATTGATCCAAATTAAATTATATTGACTATTGTATGCATGCATGTTTCTATCTCTGTTTAAAACATTTTTTATGTACTGACATATATTGTATTGATAAAAATATATTGTATATATTTACCATATTGCAGTGTACATTTCTACCTCTGATAAAGATACTTATATAATGTTTGTGTATTGATATATATTTACCATATTGCAATGTATTTTTGTACAGTGTTTATATTTGGAGGTCATTATCCTCATTTGTTACACAGTTGTTTATTGTCTTAGTCTTTAAGTTAGATAGATATTGAGAATTATATAGATAAATAGTCATCTAAGTTTGTCATTTATAATTAGACTAATCAGGTTCTCTAGATATATAGAGATTATACTCAGTATAGATAGATAATCTTTGTCCTCGTCAAAGAGCTGTAGAAAATGGCCTTTAATCTAACTCAGAGTTTCGTGATGGTGAGACACAATTGCTCCTGGCAGCACCGCTCTATTCCTGAGAGAATGTTGAGCACCAAAGACACTCCACCTGGAGCCCTTCTTTTTGGCAGAACTGGCCTTTGGGCAAAGAAATGCCCATACCTCAACCACTGACAGAGATACAGAGCGTGCATCAATGGATAAAACAGGACTGTCATATCCTGCCAAGACAGGGTAAGATAGTTTTGAAAAGTTCCTTGCCTTTAATAATGGTATGTCAGTTATGTTAGTCCTTAGCCAAAATTGGTTGACTCAACATTGCAAACGAGACTTTGGGTGATTGCCCAGGTAGTCAGTTGTCTCTGTCAATGTTGCACATTTTGGATATATTTCGTTTGTTGAGTAGTGTTTATTCCCTTCTCAGATCTTTGACGGAGTTGAAGATTATATAATTGTTGTTACTCTCTACTTTATTTAGACTCCTTGAGATAGAATGTTTAGCAAAGCTTTTGTTCTCAATATTGTTTATTATATTTATTATTTGTTGTTATTGTATATAGTTGTATTTGGTTTGGTTCTGTCTTATTTAGACAAAAAGGGGAGATGTAGGGATAAGTCCCACCCCTTGGGGGCGTGTTCGCCTCGGGCTAATGTTTGCCTATAAATTTGGCGAGGGTGCTCCCAGCCATCGCTTCTGCTTTCCTGGTCTCCGCAGAAACGGTGGTTCTGTAAGTCTCCATTAAAGCTATGTATATATATATATATATATATATATATATATATATATATATATATTTACAATCTGTCTACATTCGCTTATGCCGCTACACCTTCAAAGAGAATGTGCTCCAAGAAGTTAATTCAACCTGTAGGGATAAACACTGGTCCCACTGCCAGTTGTACCCCAGACTGCCCCAGCCATTCAACTGTCACTCATATTCAGAGGGCCCAGTTTGGTCTTATGCTGGTTCCTCCAGCTGTCAGTCAAGTGTCAATGAGGCTCCCTTAGCTAGAAGAGCTGTTTCAATGGGTATCCCCATCACGGTTTTGACTCCTTTGCATATATTATCACTCCTCCCTCTCTTTGACTGAACTTTGGGTGCTCAACCCATGTTTCCCTGTGGATCTCTGCATCTGCTTTCTCCAGTTGCTGAATGAATGTACTATGATGACAATTAAGGTAGTTATCAATCTGATTACAGGGGAAGGCCAGTTCAGGTACCTTCTATGCTACTACTTGGGATCTTAGCTGAGGTCATCTTTGGGAATCCTGGAAATTTCCCTGGTGCCAGTTTACTTGCTAACCCCATGTTGGCTCCATAAATCAAGATACTGCTTTCTTTGCTCCCCCTCTCTGTCCTTCCACCATCTCAACCATAACATTATCTCAGGTTCTCCTCTTGTTTCCCCCTCTTCCCTTCTTTCCTTTTGTTCTCCCTCCTTCCTCCACACCCATGCTCCCAATATTCTCCATAGATCTTGTCTATTTCCCATTCCCAGGGGAATCCATGTATGTTTCTCTTATTGTTCTCCTTGATACCTAGTTTTCCAGGGGTCATGTACTGTAGGCTGGTTATCCTTTGCTTTAAGTCTAACATATCCACTTATGAGTGAGTACATACTGTTTGTCTTTCTAAGTCTGGGTTACTTCACTGAGGATTATGTTTTTTTTTTCGAGTTTCATCTCTTTGCATGAAAATTTCAAGACATCACTGTTTTTGTTTTTTTTTTTCTGATTAGTACTCTATTGTTTGAATGTATGACATTTTCTTATCCATTCTTTAACTGAGAGGCTTCTAAGTTGTTTCCACATTCTGGCTTTTACAAATGATACTGGCATAAACATAGATGAGCAAATGTTCTTTTAGTATGATTGAGAATCCTTTGGGTATATGACCAAGAGTGGTATTGCGGGTCTTGAAGTAGGCTGATTCCCAATTTTCTGAGAAAACAACATACTGATTTATAAAGCAGCTTTACAAGTTTGCATTCCCACCAACAATAGAGGAATGTTCACCTTTCTCTGCATCCTTTCCAGCATAAGCTATCATTAGTGTTTTTTATCTTAACCATTCTGATTGGTGTTAGATGGTATTTCAGAGTCATTTTGATTTGCATTCCTCTGATGGCTAAGGGTGTTGAGCAATTCCTTAAGTATCTTGCAGCTATTTGAGATTTTTCTGTTGAGAATTCTCTGTTTAGATCTGTACCCCATTTATAATTAGATTATTTGGTATTTTGTTGTCTAGTTTCTTGAGTTCTTTATGTATTTTTTTTTGAGATCAGTCCTTTGTCTGATGTGGGGTTTGTGAATATCTTTTCCATTCAGTGAGCTAGCATTTTGTCTTACTGACAGTGTCCTTTGCCTTATAAAAGCTTCTCAGTTTCTGGAGGTTCCATTTATTGATTTTGGCTCTCAATGTCTATGCTACTGGTTTTAGATTTAGAAAGTTGTCTCCTGTGCCAACGTGTTCAAGGTTATGTCCCAATTTACCTTCTATGATTTTTAGTGTGGTTGAATTTATACTGAGGTCTTTGATATATTTGGACTTGAGTTATGTGGATGAGGATAGATATGGATTTATTTGCATTCTTTGACATGTTGATATCCAGTCATGCCAGTACCATTTGTTGAAGATGCTTTTTTTCAGGTGTAAAATTTTAGCTTCTTTGTCAAAAATCAGGTGTTAATAGGTGTATGGATTAATATGAGGGTCTTTGAATAGATTCCATTGGTCCACCTTTCTGTTTTTATGCCAATACCAAGATACTTTCATTACTGTGGCTTTATAATAGAGCTTTATGTCAGGAATGGTGATGCTTCTGAAAGTTCCTTTATTGTAAAGGAATATTTTAGCTATCCTGAATTTTTTTGTTTGTGTTTTCATATGAACTTGAGTATTGTTTTTCTATGGTCTCTGAAGAATTGGGTTGGGATTTTGAATGTATAGATTGCCTTTGGTAGCATTGCCATTTTTATTATGTTGACCCCACCTATCTAAGAACATGAGAGATCTTTCTATTTTCTGATATATTATACAGTTTCTTTAGTCAAAGACTTATACTTTTTGTCATAAAGTTCTTTCACTTCTTTGATTAGTGTTGCTCAAAGACATTTTATGTTATTTGTTGCTATTGAAATGATGATGTTTCTCTGATTTTTTCTCATCCCATTTATCATTTGTATATAGGAGGGTGAGTGATTTTTTTAGTTAATCTTGTATTCTGTCAAATTATTGAAGTTGTATTTTTGCTGTAGAAGTTTTCTGGCAGAGTTTTTTCTCATTTATATATACTATCCTATTATCTGAAAATAGCAAATGTTTTTATTTTTTTCTATCCAATTTGTATACCTTTGAACTTTTGTTCTCTTATTGCTGTAACTAAAACTTCGAGTACTATGTTGAGTAGATATGGAGAGAATGGACAGCCTTGTCTTGCTCCTGATTTTAGTGCACTCTCTTTGAGTTTCTCTCCATTTAATTTGATGTTGGCTTTCAGCTTGCTGTATATTGCTTTTATTATATTTAGACACATTCCTTGTTTCCTTGACCTCAACTCCTTCATGATGAAGGGGTGTTGGATTTTGTGAAATGGTTTTTCAGGATCTAATGAGATAATCATATGGTCTTTTCTTTCAGTTTATTTATATGATTACATTGATATATTTTTGTATGTAAAACTATCCCTGCATCTTTGGGAAGAAACCAACTTGATCATGGTGGATGATGTTTTGATGTGTTTTTGGGTTCAGTTGTACAGTTTTTTACTGAGTATTTTTGCATCAATATCCATGAGGGAGATTGGTCTATAATTCACTTTCTTGTTTGAGTCTTTGTGTGGTTTGGGTATCAGGGTAACTGAAGCCTCATAAAAAGAGTTTGGCAATTTTTCTTGTGTTTCTATTGCATGTCACATTTTCAGGAATAAAAGTATTATCTCTTCTTTGAAGTTCTGATAAAATTCTTCACTAAAACCATCTAGCCCTGGACATTTTTTGTTGGAATACTTTTAAAACTGCTTCTACTTCCTTTGTGGTTAAAGATCTATTTAAAATGTTCATCTGGTGTTGATTTAATTTTAGTATGTGTTGCCGATCCAGAAAATTGTCCATATCATTTAGATTTTCCAATTTTGTGGAATATAAGTTTTTGAAGCATGACCTAATATTTGGATTTTCTCAGTGTCTGTTATTATGTCCCCATTTTTATTTCTGATTCTGTTAATTTGGATTTTTTTCTATGTTTCGATTAGTTTCAGTAATGGTTTGTCTATCTTGTTGATGTCTTCAAAGTACCAGCTCTTTATTTCTTTGATTCTTTGTATTGTTTTCTTTGTTTCTATTTTATTGATTTTGATCCTCAATTTGATTATTTTCTGTCTTCCATTCTTCCTGGGTGAATCTGCTTCTCTTTTTCAAAGAGTTTTCAGATGTTCTGTAATGTTGCTAGTGTAAGATTTCTACACTTTTTTTATGTAGGCACTTAGTGCTATGAAATTTCTTCTTAGCACAGCTTTCATGTATCCCATATGTTTGGGTATGTTGTGCATGCATTTTCATTGAAGTCTAGGAAGTCTTTAATGCCATTCTTTGTTTCTTCCTTGACCCAGGGCTGATTTAATTAAACACTGTTCAATTCCCTTGAATTTGTAGACTTTTGGCAATTGGTGTTGTTATTAAATTCTAACTTTAAGCCACAGTGATCTGATAAAATACAGGGAATTATTCTAATTTTTTTTGTATCTCTTAAGGTGTGCTTTGTTACTGAGTATGTATGTGTTCAATTTTAGAGAAGGTTATATGATGTGCTGAGAATAATGTATATTCTTTTGTGTTTGGGTGGAATGTTCTATAGATGTCCATTTGATTCAGGACATCTGCTAGCTATCTTATTTCTCTGTTAAGATTCTATCTGTCTGACCAGTTCATTGGTGAGAGTAGGATGTTGACACCTCCCACTATTAGTGTGTGGGTTTGATTTGCAATTTGTGGTTTAGTAATGTTTCTTTTACATATGTGGTTGTTCCTGTATTTGGGGCATAGATGTTCAGGATTGATACTTCATCTTGATGAATTTTTTCTTTGATGAGTATAAAGTGTGCTTCTACAGCCCCTTTGATTGTTCTCAGTTTGAAGTCTGTTTTTGTTAGACATTAGGATATCTACACTCACTTTTTTCTTAGGTCCATTTGATAAGAAAATCTTTCCCAACCCTTTACTCTGAGGTTATGTCTGTCCTTGATATTGAGGTATATTTCTTTTTTGTTTTTATTGATTTTTTATTGAGTTCTACATTTTTCTCTGCTCCCCTCCCTGCCTCTACCCTCTGCTTCAACCTTCCCCCAAGATCCCCATACTTCCACTTTACTCAGGAGAACTTGTCTTGATGTGTGTTTCTTGTATGCAGCAGGATGGATCCTGTTTTTATGTCCATTCTGTTAGCTTGTATCTTTTTATAGGTGAATTGAGTTCACTGATATTAAGTAATATTGTGACACACAGTCTCGCAAGCCGGACAAGGAGCTGGATATTGAAACACAGAGACACACAGAGACAGAGAGAGACACAGGTTATCCTTGATACAGGAATTCTCCAAGAATGCTGCCTAATTGTGTTCAGGGGCAGCTTATAAAGGGTTAGCCATGCCCTTGCCAAATGCACCAGAAAACATTCCCCTGCCATCATGAACTCCTGAGGGTCTCATGCTCAGAGCAGCTGTAGGCACTCAGATCAGGGGGAAAAAAGTGCTTACAATAAATTCAGGATCTGGGGAGTTCACAGCTCTCAACAAAATATTAATGACCAATGATTGTTAATTTCTGTTTTTTTTTTTTGGTGGTAGTAATTGTGACTCCCTTCTTTGGGGTTTTCTTGTTATGAGGTTATCTTTTGCCTGTTTATTTGTGGGTGCAGCTAGCCTCCTTGGGTTGGAGTTTTCCTTCTATTTTCCATCTATTTTCTTCTGTATGGCTTTATTTGTAGATAGATACTGCTTAAATCTGGTTTTGCCATAGAATATCTTGTTTTCTCCTTCAATTATGATTGAAAGCTTTGTAGAATATAGTAGTCTGGACATGCATTTGTGTTCTTCTAGTATCTGCAGCAATCTGTCCAGGACTTTTAGGCTTTCATGGTTTCCATTTTGAAGTTGGGTGTAATCTGAAAGGTCTGGCTTTATATGTTACTCGACCTTTTTCTTTTGCAGCTTTTAGTATTCTTTCTTAATTCTGTATGTTTAGTGTTTTGATTATTATATGGTGAAGGATTTGTTTTTTTTTGTTTTTTTTGTTGTTGTTGTTGTTTCTTTCTGGTCCACTTTGGTGTTCTTTAAGCTTCTTGTGCCTTCATAGGTCTAACTTTCTTTAGGTTGGGAAAGTTGAATATATTTTCAGTCCCCTTAAGCAGGTATTCTCTGTCTTCCATTCCTATTACTCTTAGGTTTGGTCTTTTCATGGTGTCCCAGATTTCCTGAATGTTTTGTGTTAAGAATTTGGTGATTTTATCATTTTTTGGCTGATGAATCTATTTCCTCTATCATATATTCAGTGCCTGAGAATGTCTCTTCCATCTCTTGTAGTCTATTGGTTATGCTTGCATCTGTAGTTCCTATTCATTTACCCAGATTTTCCATTTCCATAATGGTTTGTGTTTTCTTTATTGTCTCTATTCCAGCTTTCAAGTCTTGAACTGTTTGAATTGTTTGCTTCACATATTTGCTTTTTCTTGGTTTTGTTGGCTTTCTTTAAGAGAGTTATTGATTTTTTTTCTATTTTTCTCCTTCCCTCCATTTCTCTAAAGAAGTTTTTCATTTATACTTTAAAGGTCTTTATAATCTTCATAAAGCTATATTTAAGGTCATTTTTCTCTGCTTCTTCTGGGTTAAGATGTTCAGGTTTTCCTGTTGTATGATTACTTGATTTTAGTGTTTCCATCCTGCATTTTAGGTTGTTGAATGTATTCTTGCATTAGTGCTGACCCTTCTCTTCCTCCAATTTGGGCTGACAGTGTCTTTGCATCTTTGTCCAATCCTTGTAGTTTTTGTCTGTGTTTCAGTGATTCTCTTTTGAACAGGTCATTGCAGTTTCTGTCTGTGTCTTAGGGAGCTGAACTTTGTCTGTTCTGTGTAGTCACTGTTTGTGCCTCAGACAGCCACTGAGGTTGGAAAAAAATGGGTGGCCTTGGGGGTTTAGTGGGACTTATAGATTGCAGGTTAAAATCAATATGGGTGTGTTGAAGCAGCTGGCCAGCTACTGAAGATGAGGCAGGTACCCAGGGTTTTGCAATGGGGTCTTGGACTTAGAGATTGGGCTTTCCAGTTGGGGAGCTGGTCAATCTCCTCTTGTTCTGCTCTGTGGAGTCACAGTTAGTGCTTCAGGAGTCCTCTGAGTTCATGGGGAATGGGTGGATTTGGAGGTGGAGTGTGGCTGCTAAATCACATAGTCCAATGTATGGAGGGTGGGCTTGGAGTACTCTAACTGCAGGAGGCTTTCCTGCTGCCTGGCTAGTGAAGCTGAGGCACATGAGCAGGGTACCAGGGTTTTATCCTCGGGTCTAGGGCCTAGAGACTGTGCTGTCCAGCTGAGGAGCTGATCACTCACTTCTTGGTTTGCTCTTTGCTGTTGCCATTTATGTTTCAGAGATCCTCTGAGGTCACAGAGGATAGATGGGTTTGGGGGTGGAATGGGACTTATATGTTATGTGGTTCTATAGATGGAGGGGTGGAGCAGCCTACCTGGTGGTTGCTTGCATGCTGGACAGCTAGTGAATCTGAGGTATATAGGGAAAAGTCCTGTGTTGTAGGAGGCTGCTCGTTCATTCCCCCCTGCCCAGATATGAAATAATCACTCAGAAACTATATTATTTGCTATACTGTTTGGCCAATAGCTTAAGCATAGTCCTCGCTAACTCTTATATCTTACTTTAACCCATTTCTATTAATCTATATATTGCCACGTGGTTGTGACTTACAGGCAAGTTACTGTTATATCTGTCCCTGGTGGTGGCTACATGGCTTCTCATTACTCTGCCTACTGTCTCCCAACATTCAGTTTAGTACCCCCACAACCACCTAGTTCTACTCTGCCCTATCACAGGCCAAGGAAGCTTCTTTATTCATTAACCAACAAAACAACAAATATATAGAAGGATTTTCCTCACCAATCCTGGGGTTTGTCCTAGGGCATAGGGCCTAGGGACTGGGTGTCCAATTGGGAAGCTGGTCACTCACTTCTTGAACTGCTCTGTGATTTTACAGTCTGTGCCGTTGGAGCACACAATCTTAAGTAGAATATTTTTATCAATCTCCTGACCCTAGGAATCAGAGATCTATGGAGAAGAGGAAAACAATAGATTGAAGGAGTTTTAGGAATGAATGATTTCAAGAAAAAGATATTTTCTACACACAATACTGATTTACAGCCGGGCGGTGGTGGCGCACGCCTTTAATCCCAGCACTCGGGAGGCAGAGGCAGGCGGATCTCTGTGAGTTCTAGACCAGGCTGGTCTACAAGAGCTAGTTCCAGGACAGGCTCCAAAACCACAGAGAAACCCTGTCTCGAAAAACCAATAAAAAAAAAAGACTGATTTACATATGAACATACAGAGATCATCATAGTATACACATTCTCAAATGATTCAATGCATTGGTAAATATGAGCCTTCAGAGTGAAAACTAGACATGGTGATCAGCTATGGATAGTCTACAGATAAATGAGACACATTTTGGCATAATAAGTGTGATTTCTGACAAGCTTAAATCCAATATCAACCTAAATGGAGAGAAAGTTAAGCTATTTTCACAACATAAGGAACAACTCAAAGATTTTCACTCTCCATACCTAATCAATATAGCATTTTAATTCTTGATTACAGCAATAAGAGAAGACAACTGATGGAAATGAATGTGATACAAACAGAAGAGGAAGAAGCCAAAGTATCTTTATTTGCAGATGAAATGATTATATACATGAATAACACCAAAACACCACCATGAGACTCCGACATCAGATAAACACTTTCAGCAAAGTAGCTGGACACCAAAAATGTAGTCTTTTTATACATCTGTGACAAATGGAATTAAAAGAAATCATGGAAACAATACCTTTCACAATAGACTCAAAAATAATTTTAGTAACTCTATCTAAGCAAGTGAAATATTTTTATAATAAAACAGCTTTAAGACATTAAATAAAGAAATTGAAGAGGATATCAAAGGATGGAAAGATTTCCAGTGCAAAAATATTAGTATAGTAAAAGTGACCATCTTTACTAAAAACATTCTACAGATTCAGTGTAATCCCCATCAGACATTCAACACAATTCTTCATGGATTCAGAAAGGATAATCTTCAGATTCATATGGAAATGCTATAATCCAAGAATAACTAAAATAGTCCTGAATAATAAAATAACTTATGGAGGTATCACCATCAGTAACCTGAAATTGTACTACAGAACAATAGTAAGGAAAACAGTATGATATTAGCATAAAAACAATTACCCTGATAGAACCATTTGAAGAACCAGACATAAGTCAACACCTTTAGGGCCAAATGATTTTTAATAAAGTACTCAGAAATACACACTGTAAAAGGACAACATCTTCCATACACAGTGCTGTTGAAATTTGATGTCTGCATGTAGAAGAATCCAAAAATATCCATAATTATACCTTGCACAAAATTTAACGCTAAAGGGATCAATGGTATCTGTTTTTCTTTCAGTCCTTGCCCTGGCCATGCCCACTCCTTTAAACCCCTGACCTTGCCTGCCATTGCTCTCTCTCCCTGTGTTCTCTCCCAGTGTACACACGGGGCTCTGCCTCTCTCCTCCTCTCTCTCCCTTCTTCTCTTTTTCCTCTCTCTCTCTCTCTCTCTCTCTCTCTTTTCCTCTCTCTCTTTTCCTTTCTTTCTTTCTCTCCTTGTTAATAAATTCTTAAATGGCTATTTCCTGTGTTTATATGTCTGTTACTACCGCCACAGCCAGTGCAGCGCAGGCCCTCCCGCGCAGCTTTTTCTCATGGCGGGCTCCTCCAGCCCGCCCCAGGGATATTTTTTAAGAATAAGATTGGTGCCGCGTGACTCAGATGATTCGCCCACCCCGGACTTCCACCTGGGGCTGGAGTTCCAGCTTTTGGCGCCGTCCAGGACTCAGCTCCCTCCGGGGAAGAATCAGGACCTGAATACGATCACCGTGTTCCATCTGCCTGGATGCAGCTCCTCCAAACAACAAATCAACTAATCGTGAGTGTCCCCATCTCGGCCAGCTTAACCATCTCTTTTAACCCAAGGTATTGACCGTTGAGCTCCAGTCAACCCTTCACGGTTTTTAGGAATGAGGGACCTCCAACCTCGGGCTTTCAGGGCCTCGGTTGTTTCCTTCGCTGGCATTCAATCCGGCTTGTCTCCTGTGCTAAGCCTGTGCCTGAGACGGCTGGCCTTAGGCAGCCCCTCAGCCCACCCGTTCCTGGAGGCCCAGGGCCTCCAGTCTTTCTCTTTTTCTTTTTTCATTTTTTTTCTTCCTTCTTTTCGGTGGAACTGCTACTACGGTGCAGCATGCTGCTACGGTGCGGCCTGACCTAGGCTGGATCCCTCTTGCCTGCAAGTCGATTCAGCTAGGTTATAGCCCCCCCTCCCCATGGAATCGGACGCCTTTTCATAGGGCCCGGAGGTTCGTGCCATCTGCATCTTGCCTTAACGGGGGGCCGTTCTCGTTGTAGGCTTGAGGTGCCACAGTTTTTGGGGTGTTTGCACGGCCTTCACCATGGGAGTCAAGCCATCCAGACCTATCACTCTGGCCTCATGCTTTAATGCCTTACACTTACACAGTCGTTTTTTGGTTCCAGCCTTTTGTCCCTTCCCTGCTTGGCTTTTATTGTGGCATGGCGGGCTCTCTAACAGAGCAGACTACACATGGCAGTCTTCATCTTGGCTGAAGGCCAGATGGGTCAGGTGACTTTTTCCGCCATCTTGGCTGAGGGCCAGACCAGACCACGTGACCACACTCTCCCGGTTTTACTCCTGGTTTTACCCTGCCTTCTCACCCGGTTTTAACTAAAATCCTCCTGTTAACTCTGTTACATGTGTTTTGAGCAATGGCATGTCTCTGATAGGGCCCATCAGAGTTGTCTACATGCCCAATTACTGTTCACTCTTTCTATACATAATAATACATATATTTTAAACTGCTATGTACCTTTAAGACTCTTAAGCTGTTCTCTACAATTGTCAGTTCTGCCACTAACCTTATATTACAAGCAGTTTTTTCCCTCTATCTGCATTTTTACAAATGTAAATCTTACCTGTTGAGAGCCAGTGTGGTCAAGCTCAGACCCAACTTTCCAAACAAATTCTATACTATAGTTATACCTGATAAACAGCCCTCAACTGCTCAGAGATCTGGGGAATGTGATATTTAAGTATTTCTTTATTAAAAACTTTTCAAAACAATAAAAAAGAGACAGGTTGGCTCCCAGCAGCAGCTCTCTGCTCCCTCCAAAGAAGACAGAAGACAGACACGCGCAGAACAATGTCCTTCTGCATTTCGCTTTGACTGCAGAGCACTGACCATTGGGCAAACCTGCCTTTCATCTAAAGTAAAGACCTCTAGACGTGGACGGAATCACTGGAATCGACAGCCTAGGTGCTCAGGTCAAGGTAGGCCTGTCTTCCTACAGATTTCTTAGCCCACAGGATTCTGGAGCCTGGCAGGCCCTGCGCTAAACAGCAAAGTTCAAGTGCAACCTTCAGCGACCATGGAGGACCCAAAAAGAGTAGCTCTGGGTGCCAACCAAGTAAGTTCTCTGTCATTTTTTAATCAGTAACTCAAGTAAAATTTTATCCTTCTCAAAGATCTCTGACAGTTTGACAGCTGAGAGGTGTTGCAAGGTGATCTCACCAAACAAATTTCAAACCAAATTTATCTCTTAAGTCATTATATGTCTAAGATTTCTGTTTTTCACAAACCCAAGGAGTTCTTGTGAGTTCCAGGGAGCCGAATTAAAGAATCCATCTTAAACAGGTCAGATACCCCCTCAATCCCCTGGTCCTAATTTTTGTTTTCCCTTAATTTAACTTTATTCTTTGTTCTGCCAATACCTTAAACAGGATAAGAGATACCAGACATTTCCATGCCACAGACACCGGTCAAAAGCAAAGAGACCAGCTATGCCAGGATGTTCCCAACACCCAGCCTTCTCTAGCGCCCCCCCCCAAAGATGACTCCCACAATCAGCCGGAAGCAGTCTTGAGAATTCGCTGCCCCAATTTCTTCAAACTGGAGTGTCTAATTTGCTTTTTATTAAAAGCAAGATGTGGGAATGTTATTCTTTTGGTCCCTGCCCTGGCCACGCCCACTCCTTTTAACCCCTGACCTTGCCCGCCATTGCTCTCTCTCCCTGTGTTCTCTCCCAGTGTACACACGGGGCTCTGCCTCTCTCCTCCTCTCTCTCCCTTCTTCTCTTCCCCCCCCTCTCTCTCTTCCTCTCTCTCTTTTCCTTTCTTTCTTTCTCTCCTTGTTAATAAATTCTTATATGGCTATTTCCTGTGTTTATATGTCTGTTACTGCCGCCACCGCCAGCGCAGCATGGGCCCTCCCGTGCCTCTTTTTCTAATGGCGGGCTCCACCAGCCCACCCCAGGGATATTTTTTAAGAATAAGAGTATCAATATAGGGTCAGTCACACTGAACCTGAAAGAAGATAAAGTGGGAACTAGTCTTGAACTCATTGACATATGAACAGACTTTCTGAACAGATGAACAGCACAGACCCCAAAAACAATTAATACATTGGACCACATTAAATTGAAATGTTTATGTATGGCAAAGAACACACCATCATTGAGACAAAGCATCATACTACAGAATGGGAAAAGATTTTTAACAACAGTACATCTAACAGAAGATTAAGATCTAATATATGTATATATATATATATATATATATATATATATATATGTGTGTGTGTGTGTATATGTTGCATAAAAATCTCAAAAGCTATGCATCATTAAAACAACACTAGTATAAAATGTGGTACATATCTTAACAGAGAATGATTAAAAGGAAACAATATGGCTGAGAATCAAATAATATTCAATATCCTTAATACAGGAAAGTTGAACTCAAAACTATTTCACATTGTACCAGCCAGAATTTTCATGATCAATGAAACAAGTTTCAAAACATGCTGTCAATAATTTGGGAGTCATGAAACTTCTATCCTTTGCTGTTTGAAATGTAAATTTGAGCAGTCACTGTAAAAACCAGTATGTTTTTTTTTTAAGTTTGGAATAGATCTAACCCAGGATCAGCTACACTTTTCATGGGTATAACCCCAAAAGACTCTACACTCTGCTACAGAAACAATCATTCCACAGTATTTTTTGCTTCTTCATTCATAATATCTAGAAATTGGAAATAGCCTAGATATACACCAATAGATGAATTGGTACAGAAAAAGGAAAAAAAAATTGTTAGATCTACACAATAAAATATTGCTTAGCTGCTAAAAATGCAAAAATAGAAGTTGAAAATCAATTTCACATTTAAATTTAAAGAACAAGAAAAATTATCCTGTGTGAGATAACATGGCCTAGAAAAGACAAATATATTATGTATTTTATTATGTATACTTGTTATATGTTAAGTCTTCAATACACAACCTACAATCCATGTAACCATAGAGTTTGGTCATATAGTAAAGGACAATGAAGAAAGAAAATATTTCCTTAGGAAAAGGAAATATAATTAGTAAAGGATGGATGAGAGCATAGGGAAAAGAATGGAAGTGTTAAATGGAAAGTGGGGATGAGAAGGGTAAGGGAGGGAGAATAGGGAGGAACAGTGAAAACTAAGGGCCCTTTGTAGTGTCATATAAAACCCTAACACAGTGGAAGAATCTTAAAATATACGGATGTATGGAAGAAATACAAGGGAAATCATTAATAACAAAGAAACAAAACCCTGACTGAATATCTCTGATCACCAAATAAAACTTTCAGTTCAGGGATTCAGTGACATCTAATCATGGTATTAGCTAAAATTTTCCTATGGACATCCTAAAACAAGGAAGACTACTGCTGAGGGTATTAGTTACTCTGTGCAAAATGTTAAAACCCTAGATGCTAAAAACAAAGCCTACTTAACTTATTGAACTTGGAAATTGAGATGGTGCCTACTTATATCCTTCATCCCTACTGACTGGTGTTCATAGTACTAGAAATGTACTCTACATTGTACCAGAGAAGAAAAGGTAATCACTAATCCAGCTGCAAACCTGTCAATTACATTGATGACATGCCTCAGAAGTATGATAGTTCAATACTGGTACAAAATTTGTGTGTGTAACTAACCACTCTCTGATTGGTCTTAAGGTCCACTCCATGAGATTTAACTGACATCTGACTCTGCTTGGGTAGCCAAGAATCAGAGACTAGATAGGCCATAGACATAGAGATAAATAAATGCTGCTGTTCTCCTAAAGGAAGATATGCACAAAATTGGCTCCAATGACATTCTATACCCATAGATTAGTATCTTGGTCATTCATCTTCAGTAGGTTGGAACAAATACAGAAACTCATAACTGGATAATATGCCAAAAATGAGAGACTTTAAAGCACTTTGTGCTAAATGAGATGTCTCCATAAAATCCCTCCACTTATGGCTCAGGAAAATCTGTGAAAGTGGAGAGAGAAAGACTACAAGAGCAAATGGGGATTGAAGACCCCAAGGAAACAAGGCCATCTAGACACAAGATGATTGTCACACATCTAAAATCACATGAACTGTGGTGGACATGCAAAATCTTCATAGGTCTAGGCCAGCTAAGATCCCAGTGCTGAGAAGGAAATGATTACCAGTCCCCATTCCTAACCCAGAAGTTATATCCAAATGATAACTGTTCACCAAGGGAAAATTAGTTTCCTCCTATTGAGCTGCTCTGAGTGTACAAACCAAACTGAAGGGTTGGCCCAAACCCAGAAGTAGATGGACAACACAAAATAAATTCAATAGTAATTTAAAGGTTTATTTGTCTCAAAATGATTTAAGGTAAATTATATATATTTACCTTACAGGTTTTTGTTCATAGACTAGTGCTTGTAATTTTGTGCTTCATGGGATTTCTGCTTGTTCAAATGTATATGTCTTTATGTATTTTTGTGTTTTGTCTTTGGCTACTTTTCTGTTTATTTTGCCCTATTCGGTTTTGTTTCTGTTTATTTTACCTTATCATCATTATTATTTTTAGATGAATATTTTCTAATGAGAGAGATAAAGGACAGTTTTGGAGTTCAGGGGTTGGAAAGATGGAAATGATATTTGGGGGAGGAGAAACCATAATCAGAATATATTATATGAAAAGAATCTATTTAAAAATGTTTCTAAATGTGAGTATGCAGACAATAAAAAGAAAAGAACTATGAATGATATCTAGATTATTGTTAGAAGTATTAAATAATGAGAATGAGGTAGCTCTTTCTGAAAGAGTTTGGGATGAAATGTATAAAGTTAAAGTGAATGATGGAAAAAGAAATATAGAGGGGGGCACAGATAAGCTTATTCTAAGAAACTTTATCAAGTGAAATAATAGGATAATCATAAGTACAATGATGGGTGAGCTAAACTCTGTTCACAATCATCTTTACACTATGTGAAGATGTTTCACTGTGATTGGTTTAACAACGAGCTGAATGGCCAACAACTAGGCAAGAAGAGGTTAGTCAGGACTTCTGGGTACAGAGAGGTCTTGGAAAAGAAGAAAGGCGGGGTCATCAGTGGGCCACAGAGGGAGCATACCACCATACTGATTTCCAACGTGGCTGTTCAAGTTTGTACTTCCACCAAAAGTGGAGAAGTATTTGCCTTTTTCTACATCCTCTCCATCATAGGCTGTCATAAGTGTTCTTGATCATAGCTACTCTAGCAGGTTTGAAATCATATCTCAGAGTGGTTTTGATTGTCATTTCCCTGATGACTAAGGATGTTGACCAGTACCTTAAATTCCTTTTGGCCATTTTAGATCCTCCTATTGAGAATTCCTCATAAATCGATATTAGATGTAAAGCAAAGGATAGTCAGGCAACAATCCATAGCCCCAGAGAATCTAGGTAGCAAGGAGGACACTAAGTTGAAAACATGGGTTTTCCTGGGAAGGAGGAAGAGATGAGATCTTCTGGATAATCTGGGTGCAGGGGTAAAGAGAAAGAGAAGGAGGTGTTGGAACATGAGGAATTGGTTTGGTCCAGTTGTGGATGAGATGGAAGGGGAGAGTAATATAAGATATCTTGATAGAGGGGACCATTAGGGTGTTAGGGATAATCTGGTGCCAGGGAACACCCTAGGAACCCACAAAGGTGACTCCAGCAAAGACTCGTAGCAATAGTAGAGAGGGTTCCTGATGTGGCCTTCCAATGCAATCACACTGATGACTATCCTGATTGTCATGATAGAGTCTTCATTCTCTTATGGTGACAGTTATGTAGCCTGGTCTTTCGTGTGTCCCCTATCAGTATGTCCAGGACTGGTCCCTGATGTATGAACTGGCTCTTTGGAACCTATTCCCTATAGTAGGATGCCTTTTTCAGTCTTGATGCAGTGGAGGAGGACTTTGGTCCTCCTTCAACTTAATATATCATGTTATGTTGAGTTGTGACTCAACATGTGAATCAAGATAGAGGAGGAATGGATGGAAGGCAGGAGGTGGGAGATGGAATGGGAGTAGAAGAAGAAACTTTGGTTCACATATAAAATAAAATAAAGAAAAAAACTAAATTAAATAAATAAAATTGATTAGCCTCTTCGTAGCTTAAATAAAATGAAAGAAGTTATAAGCTGTATTCCCATGAAAAATACTAGAAAAGACATTACTTAAAATCATATTATGAGGGATATATATATATATATATATATATATATATATTATAAGTATGATGTGGGAGGTGATGTATGCTGTGAATACCATTGTTTAATGAGGAAGCTGCTTTTGGCCAATGACATAACAGAGTAGAGCCAGGTGGAAAATCTGAACAGATATGTAGAGAGAGAAAAGGCAGTGTCAGGGAGAATCCATATACATGCCAGAGGAATCAAATGCCAGAATTTACCCAGTAAGCCACAGCCATGTGGCAATACACAGAATAATAGAAATGGGTTAATTTAAGATGTAAGAGCTAGCTAGAAATATGCACAAGCTAATAGGCCAAGCAGTGATTAAATTAATATAATTCCTAGGTAGTTATTTCAGGTCTAAGTGGCGAGGAATGAATGAGCAGTCTCCATCAACAGATTGGTGTTCTAACTAAATCCACTTAAAACCTGAAAGAGTTTGAGAAGGAATTCTAGACACAAAGAAAGAGTTTAACACAGTTTTTTGCTCTGTTTGCTGTCTTCAAGCAGAGATGTGGCTCCTTTAAGAGAGGCCATCCGATTTTGCATTAGCAGGAAAAATAAATGCATGGTTTTGAAATGGTGACTTACTGGAAAAGTCTGCCAGATACTATGGGCCTGTAGGCTAAATATGGGTGCCCCAATCTTGCAAAAGAACTTTGGGTGACTGCCTTGTAGTGAGATATGTCTGTCAATTCTAGAGTTTTGGAAGTTGCTTACAATGCACTTCCTGTTTACTTAGGTAACATTATATTTTTCTGCAGTTGTTGATGGAGTTGAAGAATAGATAGTTATAGTTTTCCTTAGTTATGATTAAATATAAAATAGTTATAAATATTATAAATATAACTATAATTCTTGCTTGATAACTGTTTTGTTTTATACAGTCTTGCTATGTTAAAGTTAAAACCTTCATTTTTATTTGGAAAGAAAAGGAGAGATGATGTGGGAGTTGCTTTATGTGTTGAATGCCATTGTTTAATGAAGAAGCTGCTTTAGAATATTGGGTTAACAGAGTAAAGCCAGGCAGAAAATCTGAACAGAGATTTACACACACAGAGAGAAGGAAAGATCAGGGAGAAGCCACATAGCTGCTGGAGAACACAGATACCAGAACGTTAGATAGTAAGGGACAGCCAAGTGGCGATACACAGATTAATAGAAATGGATTAATTTAAGATGTAAAGATAGCTAGAAATATGCACAAGCTACTATGCCAAGCAGTGATTTAATTAATAAAAGTTAGGTGTAATTATTTCAGGCCTCAGCTGTCAGAAACAAAATGAGCAACCTCTGTCAACATATGTATATCATACATATATCTTTTATATATATATATATATATATATATATATATATGACATAAACAACCTATCAAAAATAACAGTGATAATTGTATGAAGTGAACATTTTCTTCACAATAATTATCTAACTCTTGTTAGGAAAAAAAATAGTTGAATTAGTTGTGTCCAACTGAAATTCAAAAAACAATTGAAAATATTTGCAGAAAATTAACATAAGAACTAAGTATCATTCCATTGGTATTTTTATCCTAAATTTAAAATGTGCATATGAATAATCATATAAAATATTTGTGAAAATAAAAACATGGTGGAACAAAATTAGTGTGAGAGTAGACGTGGAACCGTGGATGTGTAGGAAGACATGGATACTGGATGGCAATGAAAGTATGGCCATGAGATGCTAGAGCTAATGGGCCAATCAGCTTTATAACTTATAAAGACCTATGTGTGATTTTCTTTGGGGCTAAACAGTTGTGGGGACTTGGTGGGAGGAAAGAAACAGAAACCCAAACAAGCAGGTGTGACCCTCCATTGATGGAGGAAGGTCATTGGTTAATTAATAAAGAAACTGCTTGGCCTGATAGGTTAGAACATACGTAGGTGGAGTAAACAGAACAGAATGCTGGGAGGAAGAGGAAGTGAGGTAATACGCTGTGCCGCTCTCTTCTCTCTGGGGCAGACACAATGAAGCTCTGACCCAGAATGGACATAGGCTAGATTCTTCCTGGTAAGTGCACCTCGTGGTGCTACATACATTAATAGAAATGGGCCAAGCAGTGTTTATATGAATACAGTTTGTGTGTCATTATTTTGGGGCATAAGCTAGCCAGGCGGCCAGGAGCTGGGTGGCAGGAACTCAGCCCGCAGTTTCTTTCAACACTCTGTGTTACAGAATGGTGACCAACATGGATAACTGCATCCACAGAAAGCCTGAGAAAGCTTGGGAAAGACTATAGTAAAGCATTTTGGTTTTCAGCTGTAGCAGGAAAAAAAGCTGAGCTGATTTAAAATGCCGGGTTTCTGGGCCTTCCTGCCAGGAAAAACTGTGACTCTTTCAAGCAGGCGGTCTGGACTATTTAGCTATGGATTAATTGTTGCAGCTTGCTTCCTGGCAAGAAAATGCGATAGGAGTTTTTCAGTGTTGTTTACACACTGTTGCAGCTTGCTTCCTGTCAAGGACCTTTAAACTCCATAGGAGCTTTTGAGTGCTGTTTATGCTTGCTGGCAGGGACCTTAAAACACCATAGATTTGTGGCAAAAAAAAAGAAAAAAAAGAAAAAAAAAACTTCTCCATATTCCTTAGCAAATTAAAGACCCATGTTGTCAAAAAAGAGAGAGAGAGAGAGAGATACAGTAAAGAGAGATTCAAAGAGTAAACATACCTCTAAATGATTTACAGTGTGTTAAAAATATATACAGGCTAAAGATTAAAGTTCTCGAAAAAAGAAAAGAAAAGAAAGAAAGAGAGTAGCCTGGGATGCAGATACAGACGGATCTCTGTGAGTTCACAGATAGCCTGGTTTACAGAGGGAATTCCAGGACAAAGATATACAGAGAACCTGTCTCAAAAAGCCAATAGTTAAAAGTAAAAAAATAAAAAAAAATAGAGGTTAAAATAAAGCCACATAAAGATGGAAAATACACAGAGAATCTTGATACTGTATGTTATTATGCTCTCTTTGAATTGTTTGACTGCTAAGAAAGGAGCAACAGCTGCTAAAAGATATTTGCTTATAAATGCTGCAGAATTAATCCAAGATAGGTATCTTAAAAATACCTTGACTTCACAGTTGAAGTCAAAAGGTATGTTACTTTGGAGAAGAGATTTTGCTTTTGTTTCCAGAGAAAATGAGAGGCTGTGGATTTATTCAGAGTTAATAAAAATCAGCTTTGATCAAGGAATACCTCCTGAGAAATCTCCAGTAGGAAGATATGGCCCAGATGTCTGAGTTCTTCATCCAGAACAGGTTCAATACTGCTGCCTGAGATAATCAAGACTCACAGGATACTTCAGTCAGGACTCGATCATAACTCTAAATTTTCTTTAGGTCCCCATAGAATTATCAGCGCCCCCAACAAGCTGGAAGTAGCCTGAAATACTATGCCCACATTCCCCAAAAATGGACTATGGATATTTTCCTTTTTTTTTTTTTAAGAGGTGGAAGTGGTGCTGGAGAATTGTCTGTATTCTGTCAGTCATATTTTAAATAAATGCTGATTGGCCAGGCAGCAAATATAGGTGGGAAAACCAGACAGGAAGTAGAAATGATGTCATGAGAACAGGAGAATTCTGGGAATGAGGACGTTGATTCCTCCCACTCCTGCCCAGACCACCGAAGCAGCAGGATGTGACCTGCCCTGCTGGAAAAGGTACTGAGCCACATGGCTAACATAGATCAGAAAAATGGGTTAATCAAGATTTGAGAGTTAGCCAGTGAGAGGCTGGAGCTAATGGGTGAATCAGCTATATAATTTATGGAGACCTATGTGTGATTTTCTTGGGGTCTAAACAGTTGTGGGGTACCGGGCGTGCAAAAACCCCAACAACAAACAAGCAGGCCTGGCCCTTCATGTTACATGGTCATACTTAAATAATTAGAAAGAAAAATAAGGAAAATATGAAACAGGAATATCATATCAGATAAAATTGACTAGCAAAATGATATTTAATGAAGGGGCTATGTATATCTACATTATATTTATATTATAAATTGCTACCTATATCTATATCAATAATTCAGCATTCTTCCTTTTATGGGCCTATAGAAGGAAATAAGAATAAGTAGGAATGAAGAATTCCTAACACAATATGACTTAAATCATTGCTGTATTTTTTCCATATTTACATGTCAACTTTCATTCCAAAATACAGTCTTTAAACAGATGTATTAATAGATCTTCTCAGGAACCAACATTATGTTTCTTAGAAGGTGGATTATCTACTTAAAGGATTCATGTACACAAACACACACACACACACACACACACACATTTGTAAATGGATGAGCAATAGAATATAAACAGTATTCTGTTATTTCTATTTTTAGCTGTATTCATAAAAATGTTGCAAATGAATATGCATTTACAAATTCACAGAACAAATATTAGAAGTATTGATAAGAAAATAGACATTTAAAAATTGTTCAGATTGAGACAGGTGGATCTCTGTGAGCTTGGGACCAGCCTGGTCTACAGAGCTAGTTTCAGGACAGCCAGGGCTATACAAAGAAACCATTTTTCAAAACAAAAACAAAAACAATAAAAACACCAAAACCAAAAAAAAAATTGGTCAGATCATTTGACAGATTAGTGATAATAATAAACCTGATTAACTTTCTTATTCTCTTAAACATTTATCACATTTTTCTTCCAAAAAAGTTTTATGTATTTACTTATCAACTACTTGGTTTGTTTCATATTATGTGTATCTTTCTAACTAGTTCAGTTACTGATATTTTAGTGCTTTTATTTGATACTCTCTCTTATTATAACGTTGTTAAGAGCAATGTTCCTTAAATAATATTCCCTTCAATAAAATACTTGGACTCACATGGCCATTTTTTACTAGAAAAAAATAAATCAAAAACTCTATCAGTGGACTACAGAAATAGTTGTATGAAATAAGTGTCCAAGCAGGGATGCTTTTATTTTTTTTATATTATCACAAAACCAGCCATTTATTAAGCAATATTCCCATTCTACTTACACAGAGCAGATGTCATTGGCCGTAGGTCTTTGAGAGGAAAGTTGTATACTGATGTCCATATGGAACATTATTCTACTATGATGAAATTTCATTTTTATGTCTGATATCAATTGTTTTTGTTTGTCCATTATGTACAACATTTTATTGTCACAAACTCTGGACATTAATTTTAGCTATGGGCATCTTTCATATGAGACTTTTGCTATTTCTTAATGTGTCAATATCAAATGGATACTGCCCAGGTTATCATTAGTAATACGATAGGGTGGAATGTTTTCATGTAAAATTTCTTTCTACACCACTATTATCCAAAGAAAAATTGTCACAGCATTATCTAGGACTTTCCATTCAGTTCTATATATAATACAATGTAGTCACTTCACAAGGTAATTCACACTGGGTGAGTTTTCTTTTGCTCTGACATCCCATAGTGGAACTGAGAAGTCAGGGGAAAAGAGCTAAGCTAGAAGAGGTGAAACTCATACATTTTATAAGGGACCCATTGATACAGCTATTTTAGTCAATGTTCCATTGCTGTGAAGAGACACTACAACCAAAGCAAATGTTATAAAAGAATTTATTTGGAGGATTATTTACAGTTTTAGTTTACTATTTTATAGTCCAATGATGGAAATCAGAAGAAATAGGGGAATAACAAGGAATCCACAAGGATTACCCCAGGTAAGATCTTAAGCAATAATGGAAAGGGTGCCTGAACTGGCCTTTCCCTGTAGTCAGATTGATGACTATCTTTATTTATTTATTTAATTAATTTATTTATGTATTAAAGATTTCTGCCTCCTCCATGCCACTGCATCCCATTTCCTTCCCCCTCCACCAGTCAAGTCTCCCTCCCTCATCAGCCCAAAGAGCAATCAGGGTTCCCTGCCCTGTGAGTAGTCCAAGGACCACCCACCTCCATCCAGGTCTAGTAAGGTGAGCATCCAAACTGCCTAGGCTCCCACAAAGCCTGTACTTGCAGTAGGATCAAAAACCCATTGCCATTGTTCTTGAGTTCTCAGTAGTCCTCATTGTCCGCTATGTTCAGCGAGTCCGGTTTTATCTCATGCGTTTTCAGACACAGGCCAGCTGGCCTTAGTGGGTTCCTGATAGAACATCCCCATTGTCTCAGTGTGTGGATGCACGCCTTACGGTCCTGAGTTCCTTGCTCGTGCTCTCTCGCCTTCTGCTCCTGATTTGGATCTTGAGATTTCTGTCCGGTGCTTTGGATCTCTGTCTCTGTCTCCTTTCATCACCTGATGAAGGTTATTATTCAGAAGGATGCCTATATGTTTTTCTTTGGGTTCACCTTCTTATTTAGTTTCTCTGGCAACTGATGAAGAGAAGGGAAGAGAGCTGCAGTGGAGCACTGGTCTAAGCTCTCAAAATCCAGTTGAAGAGTGGGAGGAGTGAGAATATGAGCAAAAAGGTCAAGGCCATGTTGGGTACACCCACTAAAACAGCTTTCCTCAGCTAATGGGAGCTAACCGACTCCAGCCAGACAGGAAAAGTACCAGCATAAGATCAAGCTAGACCCTCTGAATGTAGGTGACAGCTATATGACTGGAGCAGACTGTGGGACCACTGGCAGTAGCACCAGAATTTGTCCCTGCTGCTTGTACTGGCTTTTTAGAACCCATTCTCTTTGGATGGATACCTTGTTCAACCAGAATATAGTGGCGAGAGCCTTGACTCTTCCTCAGAGAAATGTTGCCCTGTTTAGGGAGTGGATGGGGGCTTGGAGGGGGAGGTGGAAGGAATGTGGGAGAGTCAGTGAGGGAGTGGGAACTGGGATTGGTATGTAAAATGAAAAAAAGCTACTTTGTTTTCTTTTTTTAAAAAATAAAATAAAAATAAAAAATAAAAGAAGAATAATTAGGAATAAGGAGTGTTAGCCCATCATCACTGTGGTAGTTTGCATGTATTTGGGTCCCATAAGCTCATATGTTAACGAATGGCATTATTTGGAGTGTGGATTTGTTGAAGTAGGTATTGCCTTGTTTAAAGAAATGCATCATTATGAGTGCTGTCTTTGAGGTCTCTTTTGCTTGAGCTTCACTCATTGTCAGAGTCCACTTCATCTTGCTTTCTGATAATGATGTAGCTTTCATCATATCTGCCTTCATGTTGCTATATGTGTTGCCATGATGATAATGGATCAAACTAGTGAAAGTGCACACTAGTACCTCAATTAAATATTTTTCCTTATATGAGTTGCCATGGTCATGGTGTTTCTTCACAGCAATAAAAATCCTAATTAAGACAATCATTATCATGGTGGCACGCAGGCAAGGTATAAACCTGTAGCTGAGTTTTTTACATCCTAATCCATAGATAACAGGGAAAGACTGGGCCTGGCATGTACTTTTGAAATTGCAAAGTTTACACACTTCCCCCAAAGTGACACACTTCCTCCCAAAAGCCCACACCTCCTAGTCTTTCAAACCGTATCAAACATTTTTTCTCTCTGTCCACTGAGAATTCAAATATATTAACATATGCAAGCCATTCTTAGTCAAAAATACACTGCAGCACTGGTAATAGCTACATGTTTTGGGTTTTTCGGTAATATATTTTTTTAAATATTTAAGAATTTCACACCACTTTGTGTGGTGATATTTCATTTCTATTTTAATAAATAAATAAGGCTTGCCTGAAGTTCAGAGAGTAAAACATCCAGCCACTGGCTCTTTCCTCTAACTCAGTCTGAAATGGTGACCGTGACTCCAGGAATCTCTGAATGAGACTGGGTGTGACAGCTGTCTCTGGAGGAGAAGAAAAGCTATGGATACCATGAAAATTAATCAGATTTGAACAGGAGACACCTCTTAGTTATAAAAGGTGATAGTTCATCAAACTGCATGGCCATGACATCTAAACTAACCTGTAAAACTAACAAAAGATTTTCATTTGACCAGGCATAACTTGCCAAAAGAGAATCTCCCCAGTGTTAGGATTGGAGAAAGATTTTTGTTTTTGTTTTTTGTTTTTTGTTTTTTTTCAGGAGAACAAAGACATCCAGCTAAGGAATCTGAAAAATACTGACATCTGAAGAAGAAGTGCAAAGCATCCAGAAAAAATTCACAAGAAAAAGAGTAAATTGGCCCATTGGTAAATCACATTTCCAACAGGATAAAAAAACATAAATCTTCCCAAATGTCTCCTTCTGATGTTCTCTACAGAGATATAATTATTGTACTCCTAATTTAATTAAAAATTAAAGCTGATTTTGGAGCTGGAATGTGGCTTTCTCCTTCTTTTAACTCAAGCATGCTTATTAAAATGAAATATAAAATCTCTGTCTCATGACAGAAAAGCCATCTGACATATAGTATGCTTTCAAAGTCATTTTAAATACATAGGCCATCTTCAAACACTTCAGCGATCTACAGAATACATTATTTAAGATGTTTTAATAATATAGGTTTTTAATTTCTTTTTTCATAACGAGATATGTCTGTTTCTGGCAGCACCAATCTACTTCAGAGATGATGGGTATCAAAGAAACTGCACATGGAATTTTCTTTCTTTGTGGCAAAAGTAAGTTACTAGGCAAGAAAGTGCCCTTGCCTCAACTGCATTCTGTGTGCTATCCTAATGGGACAAGCAGGACACAAAAGAGAGTGACTGTCATATAATTTGATGTTCGCTGTTGGCTTGCTGTATATTGCTTTTACTATGTTTAGATATAGTTCTTGTATCCCTGACCTCTCCAAGACCTTTATCATGAAGGGGTGTTGGATTTTGTCGAATGCCTTTTCAGCATCTAATGAGATGATTGTATGTTTATCTTTCCTTTCAGTTTATTTATATGGTGGATTACATTGATATATCTTTTTATGTTGAATCATCCTTACACCTCAGGGATGAATCCGACTTGATCACGGTGAATGATTTTGTTTTTGATGTGTTCTTGGAATTGGTTTACTAGTATTTTATTGAGTACTTTTGCATCTATGTTCATGAGTGAGATTGGTCTGTAATGTCCTTTCTTGGTTGAGTCTTTGTGTGGTTTTGATATCAGGGTAACTGTAGCATCATAAAAAGAGTTTGGCAACATTTATTCTGTTTCTATTACGTGGAACACTTTGATGAGTATAGGTATTAGCTCTTCTTTGATGTTTTGTTTGAATTATGATCTGAAACCATCCGGGCCCGGGCTTTTTTTTTTTTTTTTTGGTTGGGAGGCTTTTGATGACAGATTCTATGTCCTTGCAGTATATAGGTCTATTTAAATTGTCCATCTGGTCTTGATTTAATTTTGGCATGTGCTACCTATCTAGAAAATTGTCCATTTCTTTTACATTTTCCAATTTTGTGTAGTCCAGGTTCTTGTAGTATAACCTAATGATTCTCTGGAATTTCTCAGTGTCTGTTGTTATGTTCCCAATTTTCATTTCTAGTTTTGTTAATTTGGATGGTCTCTCTTTGCCTATTGATTAGTTTGAATAAGTGTTTGTCTATCTTGTTGATTTTCTCAAAGAACCAGCTTTTTGTTTCATTGATTCTTTGTTTTTTTTTTCTATTTTATTGATTTCAGCCCTCAAATTGATTATTTCTTGCCTTTCACTTCTCCTTGGTGAATCTTCTGCTTTTTGTTGTAGAGCTTTCAGGTGTGTTGTTAAGTTACTAGTGTGAACTTTCTCTACTTTTTTTTTTTTATGTAGGCCCCAGTGATACGAACTTTCCTCTTAGCACTGCTTTCACACTGTCCCATAGGTTTGGGTACATTGTAATTTCATTTTCATTGAATTGTAGGAAGACTTTATTTTCTTTCTTTCTTTTTTTTAATTATTTATTTATTATGTATACAATATTCTGTCTGTATGCCTGAAGGCCAGAAGAGGGCGCCAGACCTCTTTACAGATGGTTGTGAGCCACCATGTGGTTGCTGGGAATTGAACTCAGGACCTTTGGAAGAGCAGGCAATGCTCTTAACCACTGAGCCATCTCTCCAGCCCTATTTTCTTTCTTATTTATTTCTTAAATCAGGTGTGGTTCAATAGAGAACTGTTTAAATTTTATGTTTTACAGTGTAATATGCTTCATTCTTTTTTAGATTTCTTTTTGTTTATCTCTCTCTCTCTCTCTCTCTCTCTCTCTCTGTGTGTGTGTGTGTGTGTGTGTGTGTGTGTGTGTGTGTAAAGGTTCTTAAGGAAACTAGAAGCAGTTGTATCTCCAGGGGTTGAAATTAGAGCTGATTGTGCACACTTGAAATGGGTGTTGGGCACCAAACTTTCACCACTGGAAATAGTAGCAAAAGCTCTCAACTGTTGAGCTGTCCCTCCTGAGTTAAACTATGTGATTCAAAAGGTTATTTTCATACATATCTTTGATTGAATTTCCTCATTTTTACCTACTCCTCCTCCTCCAACTAATCACTTATTTTCTTATGACCTCCATATACTTCAATGTTATAATTTTCTCTTTAGTTTCAACTTAAGAGTGAAAGCAAATGTTTTCATCTTTTTAGTTGGCTTGTATTACTTAAAAATATGACTTCTAATTCCATTTATTTTCCAGACAAATGTCTAGTTTCTTGAAAAATATCCATACTAATTTTAATGGTGAGTATAATCTTGTACCTTAATATCATCAACATGTAAGGGTCTCTTTTGGTCGATATCCTTTTCAGCATTTGTAGTTGTTTATTTTCTTAATAGTGGCCATTCTAACTGGAGTGAGACAGAATCATAAAACAATTTTAAAATTATTTTTTTTTTATAAAAAGGATTTCTCTGTATCTTTGGGGTCTGTGCTGGAACTAGGTCTTATAGACCAGGCATACCTTGAACTCACAGAGAACTTCCTGCCTTTTTCTCCTGAGTTCTGGGATTAGAGGCATGTGCCACCACTGCCTTAGCTAAACAATTTTTAATGGCAAAAAGTTGAATACTTATCAGGATGTTTAATAACCTTTTGAACTACATTTGAGCTCTTCTCTGTTGTAAAACTGATGTGGGAGTGTCATATATCAATCTGTTGATTTCATTGGTTAAGCAATAAAGAAACTGCTTGGCCCTCATAGGTTAAAACATAGGTGGGAGGAGTAATCAGAACGGAAGGCTGGGAGAAAGAAGCTGAGTCAGAGAGTTGCCACGATTCTCCCACTCCAGGCAGATGCAGCTTAAGATCATTCCTGGTAAGCCAGCTCGTGGGCTAAACAGATTATTAGAAATGGGCTATTCCAGGTGCGAGAGTTAGCGAGAAATGGCTAGATACATTGGGCCAAGCAGTGTTTAAAAGAATACTGTTTCCATGTAATTATTTCGGATAAAGCTAGCTGTGCGGGCGGCCGGGTGCTGGGGATGCAGCCCGACGTTCTTATTTTAACAGACTGGCATCTAATACATGATAAAACAGAAACATTTTAGAATTGCAAAACAATGTTCTTTGGAAAACTGTGGATCTAGGTAATAATTATATAAAAGTGTGAAATAAAATGTGAAATTAGTAGTTAGGCTACTTTGTTTCTATGCTTAATGAATAAAATCCTTGTATTGTAGGGGTTGTATGCCTCAGAGTTTCATTTTCTAATGGAAACAGAAAATTTAATAATGATCTTATTGCCATGTGTTTTCAGTATTGACAAAAGGCCTGTATTCACTATAATACTTTAATTTTCTTGCACTGCATAATATTCTGTGGTACCAAAATAGTTTACATTTGATGTAAGTCTCACTTCCTTTGAATATGATTGATAAATCATTTGCATTATCATCATATATACGGATGTACCATGTTTTATTCATGGATAAAATTGGTATTCTTCCAGTGTAGCCAACCTCACCAGAACTCATTTCTTTTCTTTGACTTTCCGTTTTCTACACTGCACCTCTTTCTGATACTTACTTAGTTACTAGTCATGTATTTTGTTTTTCAACACACAATTCATTGTTACTAATGTTTATCATAAAAATGATTAATAAGCCGGGCGGTGGTGGCGCACGCCTTTAATCCCAGCACTCGGGAGGCAGAGGCAGGCGGATCTCAGTGAGTTCAAGGCCAGTCTTGTCTACAAGAGCTAGTTCCAGGACAGGAACCAAAAAAAAAAAGCTACAGAGATACCCTGTCTCGAAAATTAAAAAAAAAAATGATTAATAAAATTTAATTTTAGAACTCAATATTCCTTAGGAGACTTGAAATCTAAATTTGGAGAATTGTGTGTGTGTGTGTGTGTGAGAGAGAGAGAGAGAGAGAGAGAGAGAGAGAGAGACAGAGAGACAGAGACAGAGACAGAGAGACAGAGACAGAGACAGAGAAAGTTAGAGACAGATAGTAGAGAGACAGAAGGTTAAAAAAATAAATCGTGTGTCATGTGAATTTTCCTGGTGAGTTATGGGAAAATATACTTTCCTCTCTAATAAGGAACAAATGTCAAACCTAAGAAATGACTAATAATGTAGTGTAATAAACCAGTAAGTTTATTGGGAATACTAGAAAAAGAATTGATAAGTCTACAGCAGCAGAGATACTATAATCTCCAACCTAGCATGAGCAACAGACAAGTCATAAAAGTTACATCCCTTAAACTTCTTGTACAACTTGCATCTTAACTAGTCTCAGCTTGGAGGTCTGATCTTCCAATCATATTTACTACTTTTGTAACCTTCTAGAGAGATCTTGTGAATCTAAGTTTCAGGAGCTAAACACAACTTTTAAATTTTTTTTGAATTTTTTTTATTGAGAAAAGGAGAAAAAAAACCAAGTTTCTACCTCCTCCCAGCCTCCCATTTCCCTCCCCCTCCTCCCACCCTTCTCGCCCTCCTCCCACCCTTCTCTCCCTCCCCCCACTCCTCTCCCCCTCCCTCTCCAGTCCAAAGAGCAGTCAGGGTTCCCTGGCCTGTGGTGAGTCCTAGGTCCTCCCCCCTACGTCCATTCCTAGGAAGGTGAACATCCAAACTGGCTAGGCTCCCACAAAGCCAGCACATTACGTAGGTTCAAAACCCCGTGCCATTGTCCTTGGCTTCTCATCAGCCCTCATTGTTTGCCATGTTCAGAGAGTCCGGATTTATCCCATGCTTTTTCAGTCACAGTCCAGCTGGCCTTGGTGAGCTCCCAATAGAAGGTGAAGCAAAGGAAAAACATCTTTTAACTTTTATATATGGCTTGATTCCTGTAAGTTTTATTTACTTTCTAATTCTCCTGAGTACGTTTCTATTTAGGCAAAATAGCTACACAACATTTTGTTAGAAACTTTCTACTGATTATAACACTAAAGCCACTTAACGCTATTCACAATGAATTCAATGTTATTGCACTCATCATGAACAGTTTCTCAATTATGCCTGACTATGCATTGCTCTTTGGGAAAACTGATTATGTTAGGGAAAGACTATCTAATTGTAGGAGCATAGGAGATATGTGCATACCCTAAACAGTTGGCAAGTTAATTCTGTCATAAAAAGCCACGTCTGATTTCTACTAATACCTATATAATGTTCATTACTTCAGAGCTAGAGGTTGACTTGGATCCTGAATTTCCAATAGGGAAAACACAATAAGGGTTCATCCAAATTAATTGATGAGTAAATCAATTAAATAAAGTCTAATGTAAATTAGAATTCACAAAAGTTTTATAATATAATATTTACTTTTTTCTGTTTACAAATTCAGTAAATTGTTTATTTTTAAATTATATAAGCCCTTCAAATGTTTTCACAATTAAATCTCATAACTTGAAAGCAAAGACATTAAAATTCTCATTAATAATTTATATTTATTTAGATATCCAGAGAAATTACTTAGTTCAGCAAATGGACAGAATGTATTTAATGTTATTAACACATTCTTTTTTAGTTTGCTGAATATTGCACACCTTAGTCCTGGTGAAAGTAATATTAAGATATTTTTCATATTAACTTTGGTGGAGACTAAGACATTCTTTATAAAAATACTTTATCAGGAAACCCTGGATACTTACTAAGAGTTATTAATTTAGTATAAGAAGATAAAGACACCACTTGTTAATGTTATTACAGTTAATGCTATTACAGTGTGTGGGGTGGGTATGTACTTATATTTATATTATATTATATTCTTTATGTAGTCTAGATAAGTACCCCTAAAGCCCATGTGTTAAAAACCTGTCTATTAGCAGACAACACTAGTAGGAAGTAGAAACTTTAAGAGCTGAGTGACAGGTTTTAATTCATTTCTCATAACTGCCAATTCATCAACTTATTTATAAGCAAATATGTTAGAGTTCTAGGACATCTTCCAAATATCAGATAAAACAGGAATTAATATGACTAAATCAGAATAACAATAGATTCAGAGACTGAGTAATTTTTAGTTTCTCTACACTGCCTCAATTCTGAGCATTCTTTGGATTCTTAAGGGTTTCTTCTTACCTTTCATATGTGAAACTCTTGCTTAATTTGCTTACATCAACTTTAAAGTTAAAAATAATGACATTTTCTTGAAACTCTTAAGCAAGACAAACTATTAAATAACTATAATGCATGAAAAACTGCTAAGTAAAAAGATACTAACATACTATAATAACTAAAATTAATTATGAATAGTTTACAGCTTCTTGATGAGAATAGTTGCTCTGGTCATAAAAGGTACTTATTCCTATAATATAAATACTTCCTAAATTATAGCTATATTATAGTAAATATGTAATATTTTTTAGGAATAAACTGCTTTATTTTATAGAACACATAACATTGGTTATTTAATTATAACATTTATTCATTCATTATTTTATGTTTGTTCTTTTCACTTTTTATTTATAAAAGAGAACATGAACACAGCCCCCTCCTACAACCTGTGCATACTGCCACCATCATTGTGAGTTTTTGTGCATTGGGCATGCTGTTTTTAAAAGGCTTTGTTTCCTTAAGTTCCCCATCCCTTCTGCCTCTTAAAATCTCTCCATTTTCTCTTCATCAGGGTTCCCTGAGACCTAATGGAAAAAAAAAATAATGTAGATATCCCATTTAGAACTAAGTGTTTCAAGGTGTCTCATTCTCTGGACATCGGCCAGTTGTACTCTGTATTTATTCACATATACTGAAGGAACAAGTTTGTCTGACAGATGAGTACAGCAGAATGTTGTAAGGAATCATTTTATTTCTATGTTCCCTTAACAGATCAGTAGTATTTTCTTTTTCCATAGGTCTGTGGCCTATCTAGTCTCATCATGGATGCCTCCATCAAGTCCCTTTCCTGAAGAGGATGCAGAAAGAATGTAGTAGCCAGAGGGGATGGAAAGCATGGTCCTCTAAAAAAAAAAAAAAAAAAAAAAAAAAACCATGATCACCACACATATGAAGTCACAGAGACTGAGATGACATGCACAGGTCCTGCTCTGTTTTGCACCAGATAGGGTCTTAGAGTTGAAGAGAGTAGACACAAACCCCTATTCTTAAGCATGAAGCTTTCTCCAAAAAATAACCACTTGCAAAGAAAACTTACTTTCTTCCAAAAAAGTCTCACTGTGGAAACAAACTACTCTTAAGGTCAGTCTCAATGTCCAGTAGTAGATGGTCAACAGAAAATGAATTCAAGAGCATCTTTGGAGGCTCCATATCTCATATTATGGTATCTGTAGTCTTTTTAAAAATTTACTCTTGTTCTTTCTAATTTTATTTATTTTTTTATAATGAGGACTTCAGTTTGATTTTCCACAACTTGAGCACTGTTATTGATTTAAAGACTATTCTCTTATAAACCAGTAGACAAGTTATGCAGGTCTGCAACTGGTCAGTTTTATTACTGAACTCATTGTTGTCCTTTGCAACAGTGTCCTGATATTCTAAGAGTTGATTCTTTCTATCATGGAGCTCATTCTTTTCCTTTTTCAAGTCAGCAAGAGATGCTTGGAGCAATGAAATAGTATCACAACTTTCACTATATTCCCACAATTTTTCAAAAGTTTTATATACAAAATCATCATCAAATTATTAACTGTAGTAATAGGGGCGGCGGGGCTGCGTTCCCAGCACCCCAGCCGCCTGCTCGGCTAGCTTATGCCCAAAATAACAACACACAAACTGTATTCATTTAAACACTGCTTGGCCCATTCTCTTCTAGGCTAATTCTCACATATTAATTTAGCCCATTTCTAATCATCTGTGTATGGCACCCCAAGGTGCGCTTACCAGGAAGATTCTAGCCTATGTCCATCCTGGGTCGGAGCTTCATGCTGGGAGTGGGGCATGGCGTCTCTCTCAGGCGTCTGCTCCAGAGAGGAGAGCTGTCGAGACTGACCTCACTTCCTCTTCCTCCCAGCGTTCTGTTCTGTTTACACCTCCCACCTATCTTCTAACCAATAAAATGGGCCAAGGCAGTTCCTTTATTAGCCAATGACCTTCCTCCATCATTCTTGCAAGTGTAGAATCAAGATAATAAAATACATTTGCAATATTGTGCACAGTGTGTGATTTCGATATTCTAGAAAGTAGAACATGTACTCACACCCCCACCACCAGAGATATTGCTTTTTCCATTTTTGAGCAGAGAAATTAATGCTTCCTTTTCTGTTAAACCAGTAGTGACTTTCTCTGAAGTAGATGCCTGACAAGACAATACTGATATCTCTTGGTTTCCACTAATAGTTACCTCTAGACCTATAATCAGACTTAAGAGCAAAACAGGATCCTAAAGGGGAGATAGAAAGTATGGTCCATGAGGAGGCTCACTATACCACTAAAGAGCTTAATGAGCTTACTAATTCATTCAAGCAGAAGTCTGGGGAATATGTGTAGGAGTGGATTTTAAGAGTGTGGTATAATAATTGAAAGAAGGAACATAAAATCAGATCAGGCTAATTTTATTGATATGGGCCCACCGAGTGGATATTCTAGGTTTAATATGGAAACTTGCACAGTTAAAAAGGATGTCAAAAGTTTGAATAGTTGGCTAAAGCTTTTGTAAAAAGTTGTCCTTTTGAGAAAGAGTTGAGTGGAGATAACTGATATATCCTGGCTTAATGTTAATGTTACAATATCTTTCTGGGACAACTCTGAAATAAACTGGTGTAAGGAAATTTTCACAGTGATCAGAACTTTAGATAGCATACATGGTAATACATTTTATTTGGAAGGAGAAATGGTAAGGTGTACTATTGTTAACTGATTCATGGATTGACTGGGTAATCAGGGATTTCAAAGAGAACGATTATAAAATTAGTGAGAAAGATATCTGGGGAAGAAATATGTGGGTAAATCTCTGAATTGGCAAAGGTTGTGAGGATGCTTTCATCTCATGCAAATGTTAATCAAAAGGTGGCTCCAGCAGAGTTCAGAAATTAACCAATAGAATAACCCATTCTGTGTACAGTCAACTACTTTCCCAGTCATCCCTGTTATTGTTCATTGGCTCATGAACAAAAGGGTCATGTTGGAAGAGCAGAGGTTATATATGTGCAGGAGAACAGGAAATACAATTCACTGATGCTTATCTGGTTACAGATGCAATTGAGTACCAGATATTCCAATATCAAAGAATGAATACTGAACCCCAGATATACCACCATTCTAGTGGCAGGTTGACAACATTGGACTACTTCATCCATGAAAAGGAAAATATCTTGTCTTTACTGTAGTAGAGACTTATCCTGATTATAGATTTGATTTTACTGTGTGTAATGCTTCTTGCCAAAACTATCATTTGTATACTTACATATGCCTTATACACCATCATTTTATTCCACACAGGATTGTTTCTGACCAAGTAAGTCAATTCACAGTCAGAGAAACCTGACAGTCATGGAAACCTGACAGTCATGGAAAATACCAGCTTTACTGTTGCACAGTTACAGGTATGCTTAAAAACCAGTAGAAATTATTTATTTACTAACTGGCATCTGCATAGGGAACTTCTCCAAATGATACAACCTTGAGCCCTACTGGTCTTGGCTTTTCAGCATCCTGGGTTGAAACACATCAGGTAGCAAGAACAATAGCAAGAAGCATAGCTACAGAAGCCAACAAAGTAAGATTAGTACATTTTAGGGATTTTTCCAGCCACATCCTCAGACCACACAGCCTTTGTTGTGTTTTGGCAGGCATTGCTGCCTACTTGCTGGATTCTAAGTACTGAATGGTGCTTCTGTCATGAAAACAGTTGTGCTAAGGTCTGGGGGCCTAATTGAATTGGGGGCCTATTACATTACCATGTATCCCAGAATCTTGAAGCAGCTGGTCTGATAAAGTTAAAGAATGTTCTTTTGAAGACACAGTTACAGCACCAATTAGTTGGCAATAACCTACAGGGCTGGGTCAGGGTTATTCAGAAGGCAGTATATGCTATTTTTTCTTTTCTTTTTTGATTTTTTAACAGTCAAAGGACACAGAAAGGATATGCTTTAAATCAGCTTTTAATATATGATTCAACTTTTCCCCATAGCTAAGTTTCAACAGTTGTGCAATCAAGGGTCTAAAAACAGAATGGTTCCACTCATTATTTCTTCTCCACAACAGAGTTAAGAAATATTATATCTGCAGTGCAGGAGATCCTTTGTGGGCATCTCTTTGTGCTACCGTATCCTGTGATTAATTCCAATGGGAAAACACAACAACCAAACTCAGGTAGGTTGGCAGAGAGCACAGACTCTTCAGGAATGAAGATGTAGGTCATTTCTCCAGGAAAAGAGTCAATACCTGCTGAGGTTCTTGCTGAGGGTGGCAGAAATATAGAATGAGTAAAAGAGGAAGGTAGGTTTAATAAAATATCACCTAGGGTGGTGGTTCTTGCCTTCCTAATGCTGCAAGCCTTTAATAAGGTTCCTCATATTGTGGTGACTCCAAACCATAATATTATTTTGTTATTTCTTTATAACTATAATTTTGTTATTGTTATTAATTATAATGTAAATATATGATATGATGCCTGGGAAAGGGCCATTTGATACCCAAGGGGGTCATGATCTACAGGTTGAGAACCACTGAATTAAAGCCATGTTACTAATTTAAACAAGGACTGTAATTCACATGAGGGTTTCTGTCATATTTTGTTGAGATTGTGTTTGTTCAGATGTTTATGCTTCCTTTGCTTGATCTGTCTATTATGCAGTATCAGTTAAGCAAATATCAATAGTTACCATATTTAAATTTTGAGATACAACATGAAAGTCCCTCACAAGACATTGCAACCTATTATAAAATTTATAATTCATTTTCAGGTGTATATAATGTTCACTATGTTTATGACCTGACTATTGTTTTCATTTGGGAGTTAAAAATGATATAAAGGGCTATAGAGAGAAATCAGTACATAAGAGTACTGGGTATTCTTCCAGAGGATCTGAGTTCAATTCCTAGAAAATTCACAACTGTCTTTAACTACAGTCACATTGACATTCATGCACATAAATTGAAAAATAAATAAATCTTGAAAGAAAAAAGAGCGCCAGGCTGTGGTGGTGCATACCTTTAATACCAGCAAGCAGGAGGCAGGAGCAGACAGATCTCTGTGAGCTGAAAGCCAGCTTGGTCTACAGAGTGAGTTATATGATAGCCGGGGCTTTTACACAGAAAAATCCTGACTTAAAAACACAAAAAATATCAAAACACAAAGAATGATACAAAGAGATATGATTGTCAAGTTTAAAAAGGGTGGATGTGTATAATATAAATTATGCACAATATAATATATATATAATTCTATCACTTCTGTTCCTACAGTGAAACCTGACTAATACAGTTTGTGTTGACATTTCTTCTTTGGTAGCATGAAAAATACATTTTTAAAAATTGTATTTTCCCACTTTTATTAAAAATAGGTTCTTTTCTCATACAATATATTCTGATGACATTTTTTTCCAATGTTATTCCCAGTTCCTCCCCATCTAGTCTCCCATCTAGATCTACTCCATTTCTGTATCTTTTGAAAAAAAAAAGAACCGGCTTTTATAAGACCAGCCAGGTCTACAGAGCTAGTTCCAGGACAGGCTCCAAAGTCACAGAGAAACCCTGTCTCGAAAAACCAAAAAATAAATAAATAAATAAATAAATGAATGAATAAATAAATAAATAAAATAAAAAAATAAAACAGTTAAAATATAACAAGTAAGATGTAATGTGCTGAAACAGAAACATCACACTTAAGTTGAACAAGATAAATCAAAAGAAGGAAAAGAGCCCCCCCCAAAAGGCAAACAAATCAGGCACCAACTTATTAATGAAATCTAGAGTCCCATAAAAATTCTAAACTAAAAGCTATAATATATATATATATATATATATACATACATATATGCATACATATACATACATATATACATATACATATATATATGTACACACACACACACACACACACACACACACACACATATATATATATATATATATATATATATATATATATATATATGCAGAAGACCTGGTCCTGAGCAGCCAGCCCAGTACTTTTAAGTTTAAGTGTGTGTGAGTTTATATAACTTTTGAGTGGATAATTTAGAGGATGTTGTTTTCTTGGTGTCCTCCATCTGCTCTGGTTCTTCCATTGTTTCTGCTTTCTTTCCCCCGTGGGTTTCCCTGAACTCTGAAGAGTGGGATTTGCTAGAGACATCCCATTAAGAGCTATGTTTTCCAATCTCTCTGTCTCTCTGTTCCAGTCTCTGTCTCTCTCTCCCACTAATGTATGACTGTGGCTCTCTGTATTTATTCCCATCTGCTACAGGAGGGGGCTTATTCTGATGATTAAATAAAGCTTCAATATAAAAGTTTAGCAAAATATCATAGAGTTAATCCCTCACAATCTCAGAGGCTCATGAGACATAGATTGCAACTGCGCAGAGCAGACCAAGAGGTGAGTGTCTAGCCTGTCAGCTGCAGAGCCTAATCTCTTGGTCCTCAAATCCTCAGAAAACCCCAGGTTCCTCTACCACCCACAGCAGCCAAACTAGGTGATCAGTGGGCAAACCTCCTGCAGGCGGGCTGCTCCAGCACCCCCACACCAGACCCTGGAATCTACTAGACCCACCTACCCCAAACCTACCCATTCCTTACAACCTCACTGAGACACAGACTACTACTGCACAGAATGAACCAAGAGCTGATCAGTTCCAGGGTAAAACTTTAGGCCCCTCCCAAGAACCTTAGCTGACCTAATCAGTCCATGGGAAACCCTCCTGCAGATAGGTAGTGCCAACACATCCCCATCAGACCCTACAATCTACAAGTACCACTCCATCCCCAAACCTGCTCATCCCCAAGACCTCAGCACTTCCCTGAGACACAGAGACCTCACACAGCAGACCAAGTGTGGTTTAGTGAGACAAAGACAGAAACTGCAATGATTGGTCTAAGATGCGAAGACACTGCTTGCACCAGTTAGAGGAACAGATGGGAAGCCACCAATGCAAGAACACATTCAATAGCCTAAAGAACAATATAGCAATGCCAGAACTTAGTGGTTCTACATAGAAAAACCTGAATCTCCTAGCCAAGAAGAAGCAAAAGAAAATTACCTTAAGTATAACTTGATGAAGGTCATGGAGACCCTTAAAGAAAAAAAAATGAAAATCTCCCTTAAAGATACAGAGGAAAAGACAAAAAAATGGAAAAAAATCCATAAATATCTTAAAGAAAGTCAAGAAAACAAAAAACAAAAAACAAACAAACAAAAATCCAAACTGGCATATAAGACAAAATTTTCATTAAATTTGTATCAATAGACCAAGATCAATACAAATGCAATGGATTGACCTCTATAGCATGTACCCCTTTAAATGTAAACAAGTATTAATAAATAATACTTGGGAATTTGAACATAGTTCTTGGGGAACTGCTTAATCCAGTTTTTGTTGGGTGAAGTATTTTTGTGAGTACACAGCCACCTTTCAGGGGTCTTGGTCCATCAAACCACATTAGCCTGTAAGTAATCTCCAGGTTCTTATCTGCTATGGAAACAAAAGCAGAACCTCTTTTCTAAAACAACATTAAGGTCAAGATTTAGACCTAAATCTTGAAATCAAGATACCTTTAAAATATTAATGTTGGTTTAGCTTAGCAGCCCCCATAATCAAAAATTCCTCAATAGTCAAAAAAGTCAAAGAAAACTGAATATTATACATAATCCAGACTCTGTATATTTTCCATCTTTACATGGCTTAGTTTTCTTGATTCCTTTAATCTATGACTGTCTCTTCTGTGTCTCTTTAAAGACTATATTTAAAAAAAAAAAACTATTTACTTTTTTTATAACTATTGCTTCTCTCTCCCAAGCCTATGTACATGGGTATGTAACCCATTTAGAGATCCTTTCTATTTGAGTTTGAAATAGACCTATAATCTGCAAAGAAATAGAAGCTGTCATCAAAAGACTCCCAAACAGAAAAAGCCCAGGGAAGGATGGTTTCAGAGCAGAATTCTACCAGAACTTTAAAGAAGAGCTAATGCCTATACTCATAAAAGTGTTCCACATAATAGAAACAGAAGGAACATTGCCAAACTCTTTTTATGAGGTTACAGTTACCATGATACTGAAACCACACAAAGACTCAACCAAGAAAGAATTACAGACCAATCTCATTAATGAACATAAATTCAAAAATGCTCAATAAAATACTGGCAAAGGAAATCAAAGAACACATCAAAAAAAATCATCCACAGTGATCAAGTTATCTTCATGGCAGAAATGCAGGGCTGGTTTAACATATAAAAATCCATCAATGTAATCCATCTTATAAATAAACTTAAAGAAAAAAAATATGGTCATCTCATTAGATGCTGAAAAATCATTCAATAAAATGCAACAGCCTTTATGATAATGGTATCAGAGAAATCAAGGCTACAAAAATGTATCTAAACATAATAAAAGCAATATATAGCAACTTGACAGCCAATATCAAATTAAATGGATAGAAACACACTGTGATTCAACTAAAATCAGGAAAATCACAAACCAAAAACTCCAACAATGCCCACAATATCTCAGACATCTAGAGACCCATCACTAGCACAACTCAAGGAAGGGAAACACACAGACTTTACTACTAAAAAAGTAACCGAGTTAACAACCACGGTCATTAGTATCACTTAATGTCAATGGACTCAACTCACCTATAAAAAGGCATAGGCTAAGAGATTGGATACAGAAACAGAATCCAACATTCTGCTGTTTACAAGAAACACACCTCAACCACAAAGACAGGCACCTACTCAGAGTAAAGGGATGGGAAAAGGTTTATCAAGCAAATGGACCTAAGAAACAAGTACCTGTGGCCATACTAATTTCTAACAAGGTTGACTTCAAACTTAAATCAATCAGAAGAGATGGAGAGGCACATTTTATACTCATAACAGGAAAAATTCATCAGGATGAAGTCTCAATCTTGAATATTTATTCCCCTAATATAAAAGCATCCACGTATGTAGAAGAAACATTACTAAAACTCAAGGCTGCCATCAAATCACACACATTAATGGTAGGACACTTCAACACTCCTCTCTCACCAATGGACAGGTCAATCAGACAGAAACATGACAGAGGAATAAGAGAATTAATGGAGGTAATGAATCCAATGGATTTAACAGACATCTATAGAAAATTCCACCCAAATAGGAAAGAATATACCTTCTTCTCTGCAGCTCATGGAACCTTCTCGAAAATTGACCACATTCTCGGTAGCAAAGCTAACTTCTACAGTTACAAAAAAACATTTGTAACCTCCTGTGTCTTTTCAGATCACCATGGATTAAAGTTAGAATTCAACAACAATGCTACCCCCAGAAAGCCTACAAACTCATGGGAACAGAACAGTCAACTACTGAACCACACCTGGATCAAGGAAGAAATAAAGAAAGAAATTAAAGTCTTCCTTGAATTCAATGAAAATAGAGACTCAACATACTCAAACATATGGGACACTATGAAATCAGTCCTAAGAGGAAAGTTCATAGCACTAAGTGCCCACTTAAAGAAAACAGAAAAAGCACACATTGGAGACTTAACAGTGCACCTGAAAGCTCTAGAAAAAAAAAAGAATCAGACTCACCTAGGAGGAGTAGAAGACTGGATATAATCAAACTGAGGGTGGATATCAACAAAATATAAACACAGAAAACAATGTATAGAATCAATGAAACAAAAAGCTGGTTCCTGGAGAAAATCAACAACCCTATCCAAACTAATCAAATGGCAGAGAGAGAATATGCAAATCAATAGGATCAGAAATTAAAAGGGGGACATAACCACAGACACAGAGGAAATTTGGAGAATCATTAGATCTTATTACAAAAGCCTGTATGCCACAAAACTGGAAAATGTAAAAGAAATGTACCTTTTTTTTAGATAAATACCATATAACAATGATAAACCTGGACCAGGTGAACAATCTAAATAGACCTGTTAGTCGTGAAGAATTAGAAGCTGTTATCAAAAACCTCCCTACCAAAAAAAAGCCCAGGACCAGATGGTTTCAATGCGGAATTCTTCCAGAACTTCCAAGAAGAGCTAATACCTATACTCCTTAATGTATTTTACAATATAGAAACAGAAGACTCATTGCCAAATTCCTTTTATGGAGCCACAGTTACTCTGATATCATAACCACACAAAGACTCAACCAAGAAAGAGAATTACAGGCCAATCTCACTCATGAACATTGACACAAAAATCCATAACAAAATACTGGCAAACCGTATCCAAGAACACATTAGAAAAATTATCCATTATGATCAAGTAGGCTTCATCCCAGAGATGCAGGGCTGGTCCAACATACGAAAATCTATCAATGTAATCCATCATATAAACAAACTGAAAGAAAAAAAAACATATGATCATTTCATTAGATTCTAAAAAAGCATTTGACAAAATTCAACATCCCTTTATGATAAAAGTATTAGAGAGATTAGGGATACAAGGGTCATACATAAATATAATAAAATCTGTATATAGAAAGTTGACAGCTAACATCATATTAAACGGAGAGAAACTCTAAGCCATCCCATTAAACTAAGGAACACAACAAGGCTGTCCACTCTCACCATACCTCTTCAATATAGTGCTTGAAGTTCTAGTAATAGCAATAAGACAACATAACGTGATCAAGGGGATTCGAATTGGAAAGGAAGATGTTAAACTTTTGTTATTTGCAGATGATATGATAGTGACATAAGCAACCCCCAAAACTCCACCAAAGAACTTTTACAGCTGATAAACAGGTTTAGCAATGTTGCAGGATACAAGATCAACTCCGAAAAATCAGGTGCCCTTTTTTGCACAAAGGATATGGAAGCAGAGAGGGAAATCAGAGAAGCTTCACCTTTCATGATAGCCACAAACAGCATAAAATATCGTGGGGTAACTCTAACCAAGCAAGTGAAAGATCTATTTGACAAGAACTTTAAGGCATTGAAGAAAGAAATTGAAGAGGATACCAGAAAATGGAAGGACCTCCCTTGCTCTTGGATTGGGAGAATCAACATAGTAAAAATGGCAATTCTACCAAAGTTAATTTATAATTTCAATGCAATCCCCATTAAAGTCCCATCAAAATTCTTCACAGATATTTAGAGGACATTAATCAACTTTATATGGAAAAACAAAAAAACCCAGGATAGCCAGAATAATCTTATACAATAAAGGATCTTCTGGAGGCATGACCATCCCTGACTTCGAACTCTATTACAGAGCTACAGTAAAGAAAACAGTGTGATACTGGCATAAAAACAGAGACGTCGACCAATGGAATCATATAAAAGACCCGAATTTTAACCCACAAACCTATGAACACCTCATTTTCGATAAAGGAACTAAAAGTATACAATGGAAGAAAGAAAGCATCTTCAACAAATGGCTGGCACAACTGGATGTCAACCTGTAGAAGAATGAAAATAGACCCATATCTATCACCATGCACAAAACTCAAGTCCAAATGGATCAAAGATCTCAATATCAGTCCAAACACACTGAACCTGATAGAAGAGAAAGTGAGAAGTACCCTACAACAGATGGGCACAGGAGATTGCTTCCTATGTATAACCCCAGCAGCAAAGACATTAAAGGCAACATTGAATAAACGGGACTTACTAAAACTGAGAAGCTTCTGTAAAGCAAAGGACACTGTCACTAAGACAAAAAGGCAACCCACTGACTGGGAGAAGATCTTCACCAACCCCGCAACAGACAAAGGTCTGATCTCCAAAATCTCTAGGGAACTTAAGAAACTAGACTTTAAAATGCTAATTAACCCAATTAAAAAATGGGACACTGAACTAAACGGAGAATTCTCAACAGAAGAAATTCAAATGACCAAAAGACACTTAAGGTTATGCTCAACCTCCTTAGCAATCAGGGAAATGCAAATCAAAACAACTTTGAGATATCATCTTACACCTGTCAGAATGGCTAAAATCAAAAACACCAATGATAGCCTTTGCTGGAGGGGCTGTGGGGTAATGGGTACCCGCATCCATTGCTGGTGGGAATGCAAACTTGTGCAACCACTTTGGAAATCAGTGTGGCAGTTTCTCAGGAAATTCAGGATCAACCTATCCCTGGACCCAGCAATACCACTCTTGGGATTATACCCGAGATGCCCTATCATATGACAAAAGTATTTGTTCAACTATGTTCATAGCAGCATTATTTATAATAGCCAGAACCTGGAAACAACCTAGATGTCCTTCAATGGAAGAATGGATGAAGAACGTGTGGAATATATACACATTAGAGTATTATACTGCGGAAAAAAAAAAAAACAATGACTTCTTGAATTTTGCATGCAAATGGATGGAAATAGAAAACACTATCCCGAGTGAGGCAACCCAGACCCAAAAAGATGAACATGAGATGTACTCACTCATCAATGGTGTCTAGCCATAAATAAAGGTCATGGAGTCTATGATTGGTCATCCTAAAGAAGCTAAATAAGAAGGTGAACCCAAAGAAAATCATATAGTTATCCTCCTGGCTATGGGAAATAGACAAAATTGCCGTGCAAAAAAAAATATGGGATCTTGGAGGTGGGGTGGGATGGGAATAAGCGGAGATGGGGAGAGAAAAGTGAGAAGGGGAGGATGGGGGAAACTTGGGGAAACAGGATGATTGGGATGAAGGAAGGTTGCATAGGGGAGCAGGGAAGCAAAAATCTTAGTTAAGGGAGCCACCTTAGGGTTGGCAAGAGACTTGAATCTAGAGTGGCTCCCAGGAGCCCAAGGCGGTGCCCCCAGTTAGTTCCTTGGGAAACTGAGGATAGAGAACCTGAAATGACCCTATCCTATAACAATACTGACGAATATCTTGCATAACACCATAGAACCTTCATCTGGTGATGGATGGAGATAGAGGCAGAAACCCACAATGGAGCACCAGACTGAGCTCCGAGAATCCGAATGAGGAGCAGAAGGAGGGAGAACATGAGCAAGGAAGTCAGGACCACGAGGGGTGCACCCACCCACTGAGACAGTAGGGCTGATCTATTGGCAGCTCACCAAGGCCAGCTGGACTGTGACTGAAAAAGCATGTGATTAAACCGGACTCTCTGAACATTGCAAGCAATGAGGGCTGATGAGAAGCCAAGGACAATGGCACGGGGTTTTGATCCTACTTCATGTTGTGGGAGCCTAGCCAGTTTGGATGCTCACCTTCCTAGACCTGGATGGAGGGGGGAGGACCTTGGACTTTTCACAGGGCAGGGAACCCTGCCTGCACTTCATATTGGAGAGGGAGGGGAGAGGAGTCGGGGAAAGGGGAGAAGGGTGGGAGGAGGGGGAGGGAAATGGGAGGCTGGGAGGAGGCGGAAATTTTTTTTTTTCAAAAAAGAAAAGAAATAAAATAAAAACAGTAAAAGAAAGAAAAAAAGTGGTATGATCATACAGAAAAAAAAGTAAAGATTAAAAATATTTTGTTCAAATTAAAACAAAATAATTGAAAGATGATATGGAAATATTAAGAAAAAATAAGTAAAATAAATATTAGAGTAATTTAGTAAATCATTTTACTCAATTATTTCTTACTTATTTTTAATTTAAATATTTATAAAACCAACTGAGTAAAGTAAGGCATAATAAAACTCTAATGTTATCAGAAACTTCAATTGCTTTGTCTTTTCATAATATATTATTTGAGAATTTCACATCATGAGCCACAAGACACTCTTCTCAGTCCTCCCCAGTATGCCATCACTTCCTCACAAAAAGAAAAAAACATGTTCAAATTGTGTTGTCCATGCACTCAATGGAACATGACCAATCTCCCTGTGGTAAACACCTTAAAGAAAACTGAGTCCTTCCCCACCTGCACTTCTGCCAGTAACCATCAATTTTAAGGAGATACACTTCAGTATCCTTATCACAATTTTAAAAAGTCATTCATTTCCTATGGCTTTATGTCTAAGCTGCTACTTTTTTGGGAGGTGGGAAAGTGGTGGGTAGGGAAGTGAGGGGTAGTCACAGAAACCTCTCTCTCTTTTTCTCAACGGTGACTCTGCAGTTATCAGTACCATAGCAAAAGTAGCTTCCTTTCCCTTTATAGTCAGTGCTTAGAACCAGATGAATCCTGCAGTTTGGCAGCATGGTTGGGGGTTGAGGCAGAGTGTAAGCTTCAGGTTGGTGCACACCACCCTATTGGCACTACTCTGCTATAACATGTTCATTTGTTCACTGCAGGCTTCTCTCTCACCTATCACTGCCATCACATCTCTAGTCTACCTCCCTGTTCCTCCATCTTTCCTTCCAATTTCCATAGTCCACATTTTAAAAGTATCTATCCATAAAGCTTGCCTTATTTTATTCATAGTTGTTCTGGAGCTACTGAAAGCCCTACAGACTCATTTTTCTCCTGTAGCTTCACCACTCAGAGCCTTCATGGGACTCTCAAATTCCTCAGAACTCTACAGGGATGCCAGTAGTTGCCACCATTTTTATTTTCTCTAACTTCTTTAGTTATTAACATTTTTACAATAATTATTTATCTTTTAAAGAAATGAAGAAATTCCAGAATAGAATAGTAATGTTAAAATTTGTTATTTAGAACATTCATGCATAAGGAAGACATTAATAAAGATTACTATGTCTATATGACATAAAGTTAAGCTCCAAAAAAAAAAAGCATTCCCTGGAAAGTATGGGAATTGGTTATATATGTAATAATAAATACAATCAAGTTCTAAAAACAAAATTACTAAAACTACAGAAAGAAAGGTACTTTCATAATTTGGGATATTTAATATTTTATTGGAAGATTGTGAGCATGTTACATTGTTTATGTGTCACAGGGCACTTTCAAGAGTTAGTTCTTCCTTTCTTCCAGGTAAGTATTGAGAATCAAATTAAGACCTAAGATAAGAACACTTAGCTACTGAGCCATTTTGTTGGCCAAAACACAGATATTTGATATTCAGTCAGAATCAGTGTAATTAAAAGAAAAGGAAAAACATTAAAGATATAGAAATTTAACAAGAAACCTATTATGAAATGAATATATTACTTCAGAAACATGAAATGATTTAGAATAATTTGACAATTGCACAACAAATTACTTATATATATTCAAACCACTGAAATATTTTCAGATTATATTTTAATAATTATTAAAGATTGGGGTAAGTATTTATAGTACCTAATTAGCAGAGTGTGTCTCTGGTATGCACAGGGCACTGTTTTTAATACTCCAAATCATACATGCTAAAAAGATTCTTACTAAATACAATTGGAGGATACAGATGAATTATAACATATAAAACAGGTGATGTGGGAGTCCCATTTGTATGCTGTGATTACTTTATGAATACTCTTTATGAATAAAGAAACTGTTTTGCACCTATAGCATGGAAGAACTTAGGTAGGCAGTGAAAATTAAATGGAATGCTTGGAGAAAGAAGGGCAGAGTCAGAGAGAAAACATGTATCCCTTCTGGAGACAGACAACGGAACTTTAGCCAGTAAGACACAGCCATGTGGCAATACACAGATTATCAGAAATGGGTTAAATTAATATGTAAGAGTTAGCCAATAAGAAGCTAGATCTAATAGGTCAAGCAGTAATTTAATTAATATGGATTCTGTGTGATTATTTTAGGTTTCTAGGCAGCCCAATAACAAACAAGTGGCCTTCTTCAACAAATTGGAGCCCAATATTAATTTAATGCAATATTCATTTGTCCATCTCCATTGGGGCTTCATGGCTTCTCTATGACTTCACCCTTCTTTCTCTCACATTACTTCCCCTTTTCTGTTTAAATAATAAAGAAGATTTTAACTTCAATATAGTAGAATTACATATAATAAAACAAATATCAAGCAAGAATTACAGTTACAATATTTATAACTACTTTATCTTTTATGACAACTAAGGAAAATTATAACTATAAATTCTTTAACTCCATCGAAGACTCCAGAAGGATATACCTAAGTAAACAGGAAGTTCATTGTAAGCAACTTCCAAAACTCTAGAATTGACAGAGACATCTTACTGCCTGAACCATCACTGAAAGTTCTTTTGTAACACTGGGGGATCCATCTTCAGCCTACAGGCCTATAGTATCTGAAAAACTTTTCCATGAAGCAGGAAATTTCAAAGACAGTTCCACCTATATTGGCAGTTTGCCCGTCACTGTCTTCTGTATCATGAATAATATCTAGCCCATTCTTTCATGAAGCAGGAACACCAAAGGATCATCTCATCTTTAGGCAATTACTCTGTGGATCCTGCATGTCCAGTTTATGAAGCAGTCCAGGCAAGAGCAGTTTTTTTATCCAAATGGATAACTAACTCTTTGAGAAGCCTCTTTGTTGCCCATGTTCTTCTTGAAGTAGCTTAGTGCTTCCAGGAGCATCTGTGACTCACAGTCATGAAAAGTCCTAAATTCTTAAAACATTTTAGATGCCATGTTCTATAGTCTGAAAGGTTGAAGAATACCTATCCCTATGAAATATATCCCTGTACATCTAGAAATTCTAACTAACATGATTACAAGCTTTTACTATTATAGATGACTCTCCATTAAGCTATATTTCTTCATTATACATTATATTTTTAAATGAGATGCACAAACACAATACCTTAATATATTTCAAGAGCAGAAATATACATATAACAGAATTGACCTTAAATTTGTATCAATAAACCAAGATCTATACCAATGCAAATCTCTATAGCAAACAGAACTATATTAGATGAAAAAATCTTCTGAACATGACATGGCTGTTATATGTATGATCTCAGCATCTATACAAGACCTGGAAAATGTCAAAATAGACAAAATTTCAGCATGGGTTCAGGAAGAACTCATGAGTCCTCACTACTCATTGAGGAGATGTTGACAGGTAATGGTTGCTGAGTGAAGGAGAGTTACTTTCTTATAATAGAATCAACCTAAATATTCATCAATTGCTAAATGAATAAGAGAAAAGTGATAAATATACACAAGGGACTATTACTCAGGTCTAAAGAAAAATGGGACATAAAATACAGAAAAGTAGATGCAAAAAACATTATGCTAATTGAGGTTACACAGACACATCAAAAAAATTTCGTGTTTTTTGCATATGTGGATCCTAGGTTTGAATACGTTGTTTTGTATTTTTAACTTCTAGTATGTACGGAAGCTAATCAATTAGACATGTGGCACTTAGGTTGATTTTTTTCACAGTACAGCTCCCCATTCTCCAGTTGGTTCTTTCTTTCCATCATCACTTCTATGATTTTCTCTGAGCCTTATATATGTGTGTTGTATGTACAGGGTTATGTACATATCAGTATATATACATGCCATATGTGTGTGTGTGTGTGTGTAGAACACATACTTTTCCATTCATATATTACTTTCACTTTATATGTTTTATATACGGTTGACATTTAATTATAGGTATTACTATTGTTTATAATGGTTTAAATTTTTCATTCAATATCATTCCATGGACGATCTATGAGTGCCACATCCACAAAGAGTGAACTTCCCTTTCTCAGGAGGAAACAACTGCAAAGTTCCTTTGATTGTGATTGAAACTCTTAAGCCCTCCACCATCAATGCTTAAATTTTTATTGGCTTCATTTTGAGGAGGTATCCACAGATCATCCATGGTCTATTGGAAGGCTCCATGTCCATTTGCATATGGTCTGAGAGACCTATTACTCATAATACTTTCAGAATTGTTTTCCTCATCAATACTAGTAAAGATTTTTTGAAGGTTTAATGGAATAAGTAAATTAAAACATAGTTTCTAAACATTTAATATTTTTCAGTCACTTTCCATGTCTAATGCCACATGAAAAGTGAATGAAAAAAAAATATAAATGACATGACCTCTCCTAGGTATGGTAGAGGAGAATTTTTATTGTAGATAAAAGGGAGAACCCAGCCAGAGGCAGAGACATCTGGGAGAGTACAGGATGGACATGACTAAACCGAGCTGGGCAATGTGGAGATTGGAATGGAAAGGGAGAAGGGAGAGAAGGGGACCAGGTGAAGCAATCAAGAGGGCAAATGTACCAAAAGGGCAGGCAACCAAAATGGTTGGATTATATGGGGAAGAGCAGCCCAACCCCCTGGGTAGAGTGTTCAGAGTAGAAGTTGTTGGAGTATGTTCAAAAGATGCATGGTGAACAATACCTTGAGGAACTGAGAAAGGCTCTAGAAAAAAAAAAAGGCAGAGGGCCTAATACCTCAGGAGTATTTTATTCCTTGGATTGTTCTTGAATGTGATTTCATGCCTCTTGTGACAAACATTTACATTCAAATTGTAAGACATGTTTATTCTTATTGGATGTCAGAACATAGCTACAGAACACAATATGGCCAGTGTACCTTGAACCTGATTATGGCCTTCTCCCTTGCTTTCATGCTTTCCCAGATATAGTCTAAAGTACTTGTTAGGCAATTTGAAATTGCTCTGTCCTGAGAAAATGTTGGGAAAGAGCTGTCCTAATAATATTTAGTATGTGCTTACTGACTTTTATTTACATGTTTTTCTGACCATGCTTTTCTGAACTCAAATAACCTTCATTGTTTCATTACATTATTTGTTATATTCCTGTATATCAGTACACTAAACTGAAGCTAGGTTGTCTACAACATTAGACTGTAATCCAGCACATTCTTTTTTCTTTTAGGTCCTCAGATCCCAGATCCCACAGGCAAGATCAGCACAGGTTGGCTGAAAAGTCAACAAGGGGATGGGGAATGCAAGCCAGGAGGACCCTGACACAGGTAGGGACTGAAGGAGGCTGGGAAAGTCTGGCTGCTGTGTAGTTTTAATATGCTAAATAGGCACCTCAGCCATTTGTCCCAGTTGTTGAGACTTAGAAAAGAAGACTTAAATAATTTAATTACTAGTTCCAGGGTAGGCTCCAAAGCCACAGAGAAACCCTGTCTCGAAAAAGCAAAAATAATAATAATAATAATAATAATAATAATTTAATTAGAACTAGTTTTAATTTTACAAGATCAAGCAAAATGAGTATTCTTTCAAAGAAAATCTGAATCTTGTTTAACAGACCGATAGTTCTTCAGATACTTCCTCTATGTACCTTATGTCACTTCAGTTTTTCAAGTTGTCAGATCACAAAAGGACTCAGCTGATACTGGGAGTGGTACATGATGATGGGAGTGAGTTTATGGGGGGGGTTGCAGAAAGAATTGGAGGCAAAGAAATATATGTAGATTGTATCCGAATACATTACATATATGTATGAAAACTAAATAACAGACATTTTGAAATTGTAAACTTTTGCATTAGTTTTATGGGTGTTTGACTGCTATATACTTTGCACTAGTTGTTCTCTGGCTGCTTTATTCTCTGTCACACTGATTCTGAGAAGGCATTAGATTTAGACTTCATCGCCAATTACAAAATATGATCTTCTAATAAAATAAAATATTTCTACATGTTTGTCATTAGCAGAAGTTTAAGGATTGCAAGGATTATCTACAGCCAGAATGAACAAAATGGGACAATTAGCTGACCTTAGAAAATACTGCCTTATGTTCATCTTGTGCAATCTGTCCAATAACAGATGCAGATGCATCCCATTAAGATGCAAAGTAAGTTAGAGAGAGAAGAGCAGAAATCAGCAGGAGAACAGTGAGGGCATTTAATAGAAGAGAAAGAAGCTCCAAGTGGCCATGCTATAGGGAAAACACAAACACTGTGGCATTTAAATGATTTGAAAGCTGTATTGTGCAGAAAGGATTTTACATTCAAATCAGCATAATACCTCTTAGAAAATGCAGCCTGATGTTATAAATGAACTCCAAAACTAGCACATACACTACTCCAGCTGATGGCTTTTAAGTAGATATATGAATAAAAGATGGTAACAACTAAATGTTTTTTAAAAGTTTGATAAATGTAAGAATAATAATTCACATTTTCATATTAATGTATATTTTACTTATCTTATCAATGAGTGCAAATATTCTTGGTGTCAATACACTACATCCTCGTTACAAAATTCCAGACTTAAATTGGAAAATGAATTACAGATGTATAGCTTTTACGAAAGAAAGTGCTTCAAAAATCAACCCTACCTAGTTAACATGTCTGTGATAACATGTTTGTTGTGTCAGTAAGATATAACTTAATTCTTTAGGAGAAAAATTTTTGGGAAATATTGAAATAGGATTAGCGGGGCTGTGTCCCCGGCACCCGGCCGCCCACATGGCTAGCTTATGCCCAAAATAATTACATGGAAACTGTATTCTTTTAAACATTGCCTGGCCCATTAGTTTTAGCCTCTTACCAGGAAAGATCTTAACCTGCATCTGTCTGGAGTGGGAGAACCATGGCAACTCCCTGACTCAGCTTCTTTCTCCCAGCATTCTGTTCTGTTTACTCTGTCTACCTAATTTTATGTCCTATTAAAGGGCCAAGGCAGTCTCTTTATTTAACCAATGAAATTAGCACAATACAGAAGACTCTCCTCCATCAGGGAAACAGGGTTTTAATTTCAGAGGTTTTAATTCTTTATCCCTTGCCATTGTTAATAATTGAATTGTAGAAGTACATAATAGATCTTGAAGATCATTACTGTGATACAGCATGGACATTTTGATGCATTTGGATGTGACAAGTCACCTAGCAATGTCATGTACATTATTCTGAGTAAAAGATGCTTATTTTTAACATAGATGCTTATTTTAAACATAATTTTTCATAATCTGAAATCAAAATTTATTGTATGCAGGAAAGTGGGTTGGTGGGTATGTGTGTGTGTGTGTGTGTGTGTGTGTGTGTGTGCGTGTGTGTGTGTGTGTGTATGTGTTTCTACAGAATTACCTAATCTTTTACTGGAACATGTTAAATGGCAGAGAACAGGTTCAAAGAATCAATATGGTAGGCTGACAGAAGTATATGTTGCTATACAAAGATTCTAAGAACAATATTTTACAGTTGCTGCATCTCTATTTAGAAAATTCAAGGGTTCTTGGGTCAGCAGCTTCCTATTTATTCAAATTTATTTTGACTAGCTTCAGAAAGCAAACCTGACAAAATGATTAATTAGCCTTTATAGCTCATTAGCAGGCTGTAGTTTAATAGAATTAGCAGAGCTCAAGTTCATCTTTAAATACCATCATGGTATTTATATTAAAAACGTCAAGTTGCATTTTTCAGTGGTTACAACTTTCAACATGACTTATTCCAAATTCATATTGATAACAATGAAAAACTCAACAGGACACCTTATTTAAGACACAATATCCAAAGCAATCAAAATATTTTTAGAAAGTTTTCACTAAAGCAAGGCGTATAGATTTGTATTTGAAACAAAAAATGATACCAAAACTTTAACAAAATACAATTGTACATGCATTGAATTTATCTTTGGTAAACTAAAGAAGTAATATAATATTCCAACATTTAAAACTGCATGTTTTAATTTTCTCTTGGACCCACAAATGTTCTGAAGAATTTTGGCTAAAATAATTTTTATACAAACTATATTAATACAAACAACTGAATTACTTTTGTCATGCATTCCCAGGAATAAAGTTATAACAAGTACAGAAATAATCACTTTAATTGACTTCATTTAGAATAGATATCTCAAGTAGAAAATTTTCCAAAGAAATACCTAATCATTAATACTTCATAGTCTATTTCTTTGAAAACTTTAAACACTTTCATTATTCACTTTATGGTGACCCTTTCCATTGTTCATATCAAACATCTTTAAGATGTTTTAAATAAGTTCTTCTGTATGTATGTTTTATTTCTTTGTATGCTAAACATCTACACACAATCTACTATAAATCAATGTTACATTTTTAAAAAGTATCTTCAATCAAACCATATATTATAAACTTAGTTTTATTTCACACTAGTCTGAATTGCTATCATACTATATATAAACTCTATTAATAGACTGTTTCTATTATGTATTCCTGTATCGTGTGTTTACAGGGCAATTAAAGTAATCCTGTCAAATCCATTTAGTCAAGAAAAAACTCAAACTCCTTTAAATATATACAAATTGCGTCAAGATCTTCTCACTCTTCTATATGTCATTTCTCTATACTTCTATCCTTTTTGACTGTCTTCTTTACAATATCTACTTTGTTCATCATGTGGTATGTAAAATGCAGATACTACTCTGACCTCCAGGCATACATTTGAGATTGCTGCTTTCTCTGAAATCTTTTTTGGACAGTATCTCCTCATGTTATTCACATAGTTTCTTATGTTTATTATTTAATGCTTTTTACCTTGCTAAAGTACAGTCTTTGAGGTGAAGGAACATTACTTGCATTTTTCACTGATACATGTCAGTTTTGATTTTTGATGAGACGTGTCATGAAATAGAGGACAATCTTACAGAATTACAATTTAAATCTTGAACCTGAACTACATATTTTCTTACACCTACAATGTTTCAAATGTTAGATGCATTTTAGCAACTTAGTTTTTCTAATAAATACATACCATATTTTCATCTTAATTCTTCACTGTACTACATTTTCAGTATATAAAAAGAAAAATTCAACATAGTTTTATACTTTCAAAATTTTAGCATCTTAATTTTATTTATGCTTCTTGAGGGAATAATACCTTTTTAATATAACTTTTCTAAGATCCTACCAAAGAGGGACATGTCATGTAATAATTAAAAAATAATGCATGATATCAAAATGTGTCAGGTGCTTTAGGTAATTATTGGACTACACTCTTGGAGTTTAAAGATACCACAAAATATAGTCTTTTGATGAAAATTATCTAATACACCTATTTTCCAACTTTCCCTTTCTTACCTGTCCTTTTGTTATTTTCTACGTTCCAATGTAAAATACTGCACCTGGAGTGTAAGCAATAATCTTTCTAATTTAATATTGTAACCTATGTTGTGCATTATTTTACACTCATTTTCAACAATAGAATTTACAAAAATATAACTGCAATTAATCTTTAAAATTATATATTTTACTTAACTGGAGAATTTGGTACTTTGTCTTAAAGATACAATGCATCGAGGACCAAAACCTTCACACATGTCACCAGCACAAAAACAAAACAAAAAAACATGAAAAACAAGAGAAAAATAGAGGATTAAGCTCTATCAGATGAGCATATAAAGGTCTATAAAGCTTATTGAACATAGAAAAATAAGGCAGTCCGTGTTTTGTAAGGAATACGCAGACATTCTTTTTTTGGAGCACGGGGTGTCTATAAGAACAGAGAAAATGAAGGGGAATTATAGGCTTTGTAAAGTAGACATTTTAATGCTTATGTATTTAACTATAGGAAAATCTTGTGATATTTCTTTCTGCATAAATATTTGAACTGGAAATTTTTTGTTTTGCATTTTTGAGATGGGGTCTCACTGGTTTGGTACTAACAGGACAGTAACATGTTTTGTTGAACAGGATGGCCTTTAACTCACAGTTGTTGTAATAGGAGCGGTAGGCTGTGTTCCTGCCCAGCTACACACAGCTAGTTTTAACAGAAATAATTACATGGAAACTGTATTCTTTTAAACACTGCCTGACCCATTAGTTATAACCTCTTATTTGTTAGCTCTTACATATTTATCTAACCCATTTCTAATATCCATATTGCCACTTGAGTGTGGCTTACTGGAACGAATCTAATGGGCATCCATCTCGTAGAATCATGGTGACTGCCGGACTCGGCTTTCTTTCTCCCAGAATTCTGTTCAGTCTACTCCACCTACCTAATTATCTGTTGATGAAACGGCCGACTGCTTCCTGCCACCCGGCTAGATTTACCCGAAATAACAACACAGAAATTGTATTCTTTTTAACACTGCTTGGCCCATTAGTTTTAACCTCTTATTGGCTAGCTCTTACATATTGATCTAACCAATTTCTCATATTCTGTGTAGCAACATGAGCTGGCTTACAAGGAAAGATCTTAACCTGTGTCTATCTGGAGTGGGAGAATCATGGCGACTGCCTGACTTGGCTTCTTTCTCCCAGCATTCTGTTCTGTTTACTCTGCCTACCTAATTTTCTGTCCTATTAAAGGGCCAAGGCAGTCTCTTTATTTAACTAATGAAATTAACACAAAGCAGAAGACTCTCCCCCATCACACAGTGATCCACTTACTTTGCCTTACAAGTGGCCTTGGATTAAAGGTGTGTGCCATTATTCGTGGCCCAGAACTAGCAATTTTAGTTGTCTGGATCTTATAGCCCCACACAGGTAGCTACTCTTTTAAACATGGCCAACTAACATTAAAAAAAAAATCACTTTTGCTCATGTAGACCTGCAGTTGTAAGCAAAAACTCTTTTGATCTAAGCTCCAGTTTACCTTGTAGGCTACAATTTAGCAAATACAAAGACTCTCTGAATAATACATATGCTTTTAAGTATCTCCTTTTAGACAATGCTCACAGTTTTTGTACTAAGAATTCTACATTCAAATGTTGCCTCACAATTTAGCTTCTGAAATTTAGTTTAGCGTTTTACATATAATCTTTATTACATTAAATTACACTCAGATAAAAATGTCCTAGTTGATTGTAACTATTCGTTGCCTTTTTACAAGAGTAGCTTCCCTGTATTTCTAGCACATACTTCTCTTAATTTACTGTAGATATGTAGTTCTTTGTCAATTTTTAGACAAAGTTGAACAAGAACTTCAAGAGACCTTAGTAAAAAGACAGGCAGAGCAGTTTTAGGTTTGAGAAAATTTTCCAAAGAGAGTAACTCTCTAGCAATGTTGCAAGGAAATCAGTAGCTGATCCCAGTGAAGAGTAAGTAGCTCCTTGAGGAACCATTGACAGATAGCAAAGGTCAGATAGTGCAAACACCTGAAATGAATTGGAAAAGAATGATTTGATCTCTGAAATGAAGGTTCATGAATCATCCATTAATCTTTGCTTGAAGCAATAGGTGGAAGTAATGAGAACCTGCCAGTAATTGTAGAGAGAGCACAAAATGTGAAAATGACCAGAGAGATTCACACTGATAAGGAGCAGTTCACTGAAGGTGAGACATTCGAAAATGTGGAAGCAGAGATGAGAAATGGGGAAGAAAATAAAATGACTGGGACAAGAAGAGAATGTGGACCTTTCGGCAGCTGATGACAACAACCGACCAGATAGTGTAGGAACCATGTACTTGTCTTCAGCAACTACATATTTTATATTAGTATTGGGTCTATATATTATCTGCTGAAACCAAGAAAATGATTGCTGTTAGGTGCTAAGTATAATTACATATTTAAGGTGACAATTGCAAGAACCAATACAGACTACAAGATAAAAAAATAAAATAAAACTTGTATTTATTACAATGAAAAACTTTTTTTAGAGGTAGTATATCCAAGATGCTCTCCTGGAGTGTTCCCAAAAATTAATGGAAGAGATAAATACAATTTTATTGAGATGCAATTAGATGTGGGAGCTACTGAAATTCATTGGAAAAACAGGTGCTTTGGTAATAAGACTTTTCATCAGAAATCTAATATTCAGTGCTTATATAAGATTTTATATTTAACCGTAGGCGGTTTCTCCTAATTTATGCCTTTTGTGTCTTAATTTTTTGCAAACCTATTTTATAACCTAAAAAATTAACATAATCTCCCATCTGAATCTTTTCAGGAACAATTTACAATCCCCATTTAGGTAAAAGTATCTTTATTTCTTCAAAGAGTCTGTTCAAGGTACCCATGTTTGAGTCGGATAACAAAATGTCGTCCATGTAATGGTATACTATAGATATGGGAAATTTCTTGTGTATTATTTGCAATGGTTGATTCACAAAATATTGGCACAGGGAGGGGCTATTTAACATACCCTGGGAGAGGACGGCCCAGTGGTACCCCCTCAAAGGTTGAGAATTTTTATAAGTAGGTACTGTGAAGGCAATTTTTTCTCTATCTTCTTTTTGCAAAGGTATAGTGAAAATGCAATCCTTTAAATCAATAACTATGAGAGGCCATCTTTTTGGTAATAAAGAGGGCAAAGGAATTCCAGATTGCAGAGGGCCCATAGGTTAAATAACATTGTTGATGGCCCTGATATCTGTCACCATTCTCCATTTACCTGATTTTTTCTTAACCACAAATACAGGAGAATTCCAAGGGCTGGTAGATTCTTCTATATGTCCAGCATCTAATTGTTCTTGTACCAGCTATTCTAAAGCCTGTAACATTTCCTCAGCTAAAGGCCATTGCTTTGTCCATATTGGTTTCTCAGTCAACCATTTTAGAGGCAAGGCTGTTGGTATCTCTGAGGGGACATCAATTGCTTGTTCTTATACAGCCCGAATGGCCAGTTTTCTCCGTTTGTAATATCTTTTAATATTATTCTCAGAAATATAAGCTCTAGAAGTAGCAGGAATGTTAATTTGGTTATTCCATTGTTGTAATAGTTCATGACCCCATAAATTCATTGCAATATTGGCTACATATTGCCTTAATTTTCTTATTTGTCCCTCTGGCCCTATACATTCAACCCATCTCATACTCTGCCTTACTCGAAATAGGGTTCCAATTCCCAGGAGCTGAACATTTACATTCTGAAGAGGCCAATACAGATGCCAAGATTCTGTGGTAATGATACTTATATCAGCATCTGTGTCCAGCAGGCCAGTAATAAAAATGCCATTTACACACATTCTCAGCTTTGGTCTTTGATCATTTATAGAAGTTTGCCAAAACACACGTAACTCATCTTTCTGATCATTATTGCTTGTAACAGTAGGCCTGGGGCTTCCTAATTGTCCTGCCAGGGCACATTCTCTGCAGAAACTGGAAATGACTGAACCATGATTGCCATGGGGGCCTGTGAGGCCTCCCCTCTCATGTTTCCTGTCTGTATCAGGTTGCCTTGTCTATCTCTAGTAGACCTGCATTCATTCATCCATTGTCTGCCTTTTCCACATCTTCCACATAAACCTGAAGGCTGAGTCCTCCTGTTTCTGTTATTTCTAGAAGATGCATTATTATTATTTCTGAAAATACATTGTCTACAATTCCTTTTCATGCGACCCATTTTGCCACAATTAAAATATTTGATATTCTGGTGTCTCCTTTCACCATTGGAAATTGCTTCTTCTACCCATGCTTCGGTGCCATAATCAAATGTATCAACATTCAGTGTATGCAAGACCCATTCTTCCAAGGGTACTGATCTGAGCTTTAAAGGCCCCAAGATCCTTTTGAATTCCACATTTGCATTTTCATAAGCCAAAGACTCAATCATTATATGTCTTGCTTCTGGGTTAGATATCCCTATTTGTACAACCTTAGTTAATATTTGTAAAAAGTCACTAAAGGGTTCTCTCTGACCCTGTTTAACTCTGACAAATGATTCCATTCTCTGTCCTGGGTCTTGTACCTTGTCCCGAGCCCTTAAGGCTGCTGTAGTACACATGGAGGGTGTGTTTTCATCCAAATTATCTTGTTCCTGAGGGTCGGAAAAGAGCACTTCACCTAGAATTTTATCTAGGGAAATGTCAATTCCCTTCACTTTTTCCTGCTATTCTAAAAGTCTAGCCTCTTGCCTGAATACGCATTTCCATTTTAATTGCGGTCCACTCTCAAGTACCGCAGAGCTCAGCTGGAGCCAGTCCGAGGGGGTTGCTCTGCTTGTTGTGGCCCAAGATCTTAGCATCTCTTTAACAAAAGAGGCTTGCATCCCAAAAGTCATGACAGCCTGTTTAATTTCCTTGAGGTCATTCATACGAACAGGCTCCCATGTTTTCTCCTTGATGACCCTAGGGTTTCTGGAACCAATCACCTTCTCTGTTGTTATTACTGGAAAGGCAGGTAGAGTTGTAGGTAGAGCTTTGCGGAAATTGTCCCAGAGAGATTTACCCACAGATGTAGTTAAAATTTGCCTTTCTACCCTTTGGTCTTCTTCATCAAAATTTAGAAATTCCTCAATCTTTTCTATTCTATTCACCATTGCCTTCTGCAATGTCTGAATCTCCTTTACAGAATTATGTTCCAAAGCCTTCATTAAGGATTCTAAAGTATGAAGTTTGCCCATTATAGATAACATCTCATCTTTGGACATAATTTTTATGGCATAAACCGTGCCTTCTTGTATTGACAATCTTTCCGCCAATCTGTCATAAGCTTTAGACAAAATCCGATTGTCACATTCAGCAGTTTTGATTCTCTCAGTTAATGTTTCATTTCCAACAGGAAGGGACTGAAGCTTACAATCTAAATCAGCTGTTCCCTCTTCCGCAGTAATGAATTTCTCCTTAATATCAGCCATTAATGTTTCCATTCCTACAGAAAGGGACTGAAGCTTACCATCTAAATCAGCTGTTCCCTCTTCCATAGTAATGAATTTCTCCTTAATATCAGCCACTAATGTTTCAGTTCCTACACCTTTCTGTAGCTTACAATCCAAATCATCTGTTCCCTCTTCCATAGTAATGAATTTCTCCTTAACATCAGCCTGGAGAACTTCAAACTAATTCTTGAGAAGATTGTTGTCATTCTCAATTGTTTTTAAACGTTCAATCTCTGCCTTAAGAATCCTGGATTCTTCTTGTAAAGACTTTAACTTATTTCTATTATCAAACCATTTAGTGCCAATGAAAACTACGAATCCCAGAAAGATCCATAGATTTGGGGTGATATACACCTCTTGTAAAATCTCCCACATGGTACAATTAAAAAATTGTTAAGTTCTTGAATAGTAACGTGTTCAGACATTTTATTAATAAAATATTTTTTTTTTTACGTGCAATGATCGGTTCCTGCCAGTGATGGTCTCTGTGTTTTTGGAGCCTGTCCTAGAACTAGCGCTTGTAGAGCAGGCTGGCCTTGAAATCACAGAGATCCACCTGTCTCGGCCTCCCTAGTGCTGGGATTAAAGGCATGCACCACCACCGCCTGGCTAGCCTCGAACTCACAGAGATCTGCCTGCCTCTGCCTCCCAAGTGCTGGGATCAAAGGCGTGCGCCACCACTGCCTGGCCAAGTCACTTTGTATGAGACCAAATAGGCCGCTGTGGCAGCTTTTGTTGAAAAACCTCAGGTAATTGAGCTTCTGCTAATTCAGGCAGTGGGGTTCCACTGCAAACTTAGCCAAGACAGGCTGAATGGGCCTGTGTGGCCGAGTGTGTCTCAGACTCGGCACTGGGGCCTGAGTCACGAACTAAAAAACAGCACCAGGGAGCATGCTGTGTTAGCTAGCAGGCTACATGCTTGAGTTGGGAGCAAAATAGTCCAATGTTGGATGCCAAAATGTAATGGCGTAAACGAATGCAGACAGATTGTAAATATATATATATGCAGCTTTAATGGAGAAATAGACTTACAGAACCACCGTTCCAGCGGAGACCAGGAAAGCAGAAGCAATGGCTGGGAGCATGCTCGCCAAATTTATAGGCAAACATTAGCCTGAGCCGAACATGCCCCCTTAGGGGCGGGACTTATCCCTACACAAGGCCAGTTGGCCTGGGTCTGAAAAAGCATGGGATAAAACCAGACTTGCTGAACATAGTGGACAATGAGGACTACTGAGAACTGAAGAACAATGACACTGGGTTTTGACCCTACTGCACGTACTGGCTTTGTGGGAGCCTAGGCAGTATGGGTGCTCACCTTACTAGACCTAGAAGGAGGTGGGTGGTCCTTGGACTTCCCACAGGGCAGGGAACCCTGATTGCTCTTTGGGCTGACAAGGGAGGGGTACTTGATCAGGGGAGGGGAAGGGAAATGGGAGGCTGTGGCGGGAAGGAGGCAGAAATCTTTAATAAATAAATAAAAATAAAATAAAAAATAAAAAAAACAAAACAACAACAACAAAAGAAAACCATCTTTATTAGTTTTACATACCAACCCCAGTTCTCACTCCCCTTCTCATCCCATTACATCCATCTTTTTCCCCACTATATCCCTATCCACTCTTCAGAGCCAGTGAGGGCCATTGCTTTGGGGAAGGTCCAAGGACCCCCTACTGCATCTAGGCTGAGAAAGGTATTTATCCAAAGATAATTGGCTCCAAAAAATCCAATACAAGCAGTGTGGATAAATCCTGGTACCACTGCCAGTGATCCGGCAATCTACCCCAGCCATACAACTGCTACCCACAGTCAGAGGGACTAGTTTGAACCTATGCTGATTCCTTTCCTCTCTGGATGGAGTTGGTAAATTCCCTTTAGCTCAGGTAAACTGTTTCAATGGGTGTCCCCATCATGGTCTGACCTCATTGCTCATATTCTCACTCCTCCCACTCTTCGATTGGACCTTGAGAACTCAGCCCAGTGCTCCATTTTGGTCTCTGCCTCTGCTTCCATGAGTTACTAGATGAAGGTTTTATGGTGATATTTATGATCAATTGGACTACAGCGGAAGGCCAGTTCAGACTCCCTCTCCTCTATAGCATATGGTCTTAGCTAGGTTCATCCGTGTGAGTTCCTGGGAATTTCTCTAGTGACAGGTTTCTTGCTAGCCCCATAATGACTCCCTCAATCAAGATAACTCTTTCCTTGATAACATTTGTATCCTTCCTCAATCTTGAATCTCCAGTTACCTGACAGTCTCCTCCCCTCCTCTGTTTTCCCCTCCTCCTGCTCTTCCATCCTCCCTTCTCCCCGCCCCATGCTCCCAGTTTTGTGAGGTGATAATGTCTATTTCCTCTTTCCAGGCAGATCTATGAATGTTTTTCTTAGGGATCACTTTGTTACTTAGCTTCTCTAAGATCATGAACTGTAGGGACAATATTTTTTGCCTTGCAGCTAGTATCCATTTATAAGTCGGTGCATACCATGTTCATCTTTCTGGGTCTGGGTTACCTCACTCTGGATGGTTTCTTTCTGGTTCTATCCATTTGCATAAAATTTCAAGAAATCGTTGATTTTTTTTTGCCACTGAGTAGTAAGTACTCCACTGTGTAAATGTGCCACATTTTCATTATGCATTCTTTGGTTGAGGGGCATCCAGGTTGTTTTCAAGCTCTATATTAGAGCTTCATATCAGGGATCTTGATGCCTCTGGAAGTTTCTATATTGTACAATATTATTTTGTCTATCCTGGGATTTTGTTTTCCATATGAAGTTGATTATTGTTCTTTCAAGGTCTGTGAAGAATTGTATTAGGATTTTGATGGGGTTGCATTGAATCTGTAGATTGATTTTGGTAGGATTGCCATTTTTATTATCTTGACCCTACCTATCCAAGAATATGTGAGATCTTTCTATTTTCTGATATCTTCTTCAATTTCTTTCTTCAAAAACTTAAACTTAAAACAGGACTTTCACATGTTTGGTTAGTGTTACCCCCAGAGATTTTATACTATTTTTGCCTATTGTGAATGTGATGTTTCTCTGATTTCTTTCTCAGCTTCTTTATCATTTGAATTTAAGGGGGCTACTGATCTTTTTGACTGCCACATTACTGATGGTATTTATCAGCTGTAGGAATTCCCTAGCATAGTTTTTGGAGTTACATACATATACTATTATATTATCTACAAATAGCAAAATTTGACTTTTTCCTTTCCTATTTGAATCCTCTTGATCTCCTTATGTTGGCTTATTTGCTCTAGCCAGAACTTTGACAACTATGTTGAAAAAATATGGAGAGTGAATAGCCTTGTTTTGTTCCTGATTTTAGTGGAATCACTTTGAATTCCACTCAATTGAATTTGATGTTGAATGTGGCTTGCTTTTATTATGTTCAGATATGTTCCTTTTATCCCTGATCTTTCCAAGACCTTTATCATGAAAGGATGTTGGATTTTGTCAAATGGTTTTCTGCATCTAATGAGACACAGATTATTTTTTTCTTTCTGTTTATTTATATAGTGGATTGCATTGATAGATTTTAATATGTTTAATCATCCCTGCATCTCTCTGATAAAGACAACTTTATCATGGTGGATGATTTTTTTTGAATGTTCTTGCATTAGGTTTGTCAGCATTTTATTGAGTGTTTTTGCATCAATGTTCATGAGTGAGACTGGTCTGTAATTCTCTATTGTAGTTGAATCTTTGTGTGGTTTCGGTTTTATGTTAACTGTAGCCTTATTTAAAAAAGTTTGGCAATGTTCTTTCTGCTTCTATTATGTGTAACACTTTGAGAATAATAGGTAGTAGATCTTCTTTGAAGTTCTGATAGAATTCTGCTCTAAAACCATCCTTCCCTGGGTTTTTCTTGGTTGACAGTCTTTTAATGACAACTTTTATTTCCTTACAGGTTATAGGTCTATTTTAACATGAAGGGCCTGCTAGTTGGGGGTTTTTGCCCTGACTCCATGCTTGAAAGAGTCACAGTTTTCACGGGCATGACGGCCCAGAAAGCTGGCATTTTAAAACAGTGCAGCATTTTTTTTTTCCTATTATGGCTGAAAACTGAAATGCTTTACTCTAGTCTTTTTTAAGCCTTTTTAGGCCTTTTGTGGATGCAGTTATCCACTTGGGCTACATTTGTAACATGTAGGGCCTGCTAGTTGGGGATTTTTGCCCTGCCTTGTTCCCACAACTGTCTAGCCCCAAAGAAAATCACACAGAGATCTCTATAAATTATAAAGCTGATTGGCCCATTAGCTCAGGATACTTATTAGCTCTTGTAGCTTATATTAACCCATTATTTTTATCTATTTTTACATATGGCTCAGTACCTTTTCCAGCTGGCAGGTCACATCCTGCTTCCTTGGTGGTTTGTGCAGAGCTGGGAGGAATCAACTTCCTTCTTCCCAGAATTCTCCTGTTCTCATTGCATCATTTCTACTTCCTGTCTGGTTTTCCAACCTATACTTCTTGCTTGGCCAATCGGAGTTTATTTAAAACATGATTAACAAAACACAGACAATTCTTCCACACCAGTCTGTATACCAGTTTTTTATTTAATTTTGGTGTGTGGTACCTATCAAGAAAACTATCGATATCTTTTACATTTTCCAATTGTGTGAAGCATAGGTTTTTGTAGTATGACCTAAGGGTGCTGTGGATTTCCTCAGTATCACTCGTTATGTCCCCCTTTTCATTTGTGATTTTATTAATTTGGACGTTCCCTCTCTGCCTTTTGATTAGTTTGGGTAAGGGTTTTTATATTGTATTGATTTTCTCAAAGAACCAGCTATCTGTTTTATTGTTTTTTGTATCCTTTTATTTGTTTCTAGTTTATTGATTTCAGCCCTCCATTTGATTATTTCCTGTCATCTACTTCTCCTTGGTTAGTCTGTTTCTTTCTGTACAAAAATTTTCAGGTATACTATTAAGTCACTAGTGTGAACTTTCTACACCTTCATTATGTAGGCACTTAATACTATAAACTTTTCTCTTAATACTGCTTGTATAGTATCCCATAAGCTTAGGTACATTTTTCCTTTATTTTCATTGAATTCTAGGAAGTCCTTAATTTCTTTTCTTATTTTTTTCCTTGTACCAGGGGAGGTTCAATAGAACACTGTTCAATTTCTATGAGTTTCTAGGTTTTCTGGGATTAGTGTTATTGTTAAATCCTAACTTTTAACCATGGTAATCTGATAATATACAGGGGCTTATTTCAATTTTTTTTTATAACTTGAAGTTTGCTTTTTTTTTTATACTAAGTATGTGGTCAATTTTAGATAAGGTTCCAAGGTTCCATGATATGCTAAGAAGAAGGTATATTCTTTTGTGCTTGGATGGAATGTTCTGTAGATGTTAAGTCATTTGATTCATGACATCTATTATTTCTCTGTTAAGTTTCTGTCTGGGTTACCTGTATGTTGGGAAGAGTCAGGTATTGAAGTCTCCTACTATTAGAGTATGGGGATTGATGTGCAATTTAAGCTTTAGTAATGTTTCTTTTACATGTATCAGTGATCTTTTTGGGGGGCATAGATATTCAGGATTGAGATTTCATCTTGATATTTTTTTTTTCTGTTACGATTATACAGTGTCCTTCCACATCTCTTCTGAATGATTTTAGTTTGAAATCTATTTTGTTAGATATTAGGATAGCTGCAGCTGCTTGTTTCTTAGGTCTACTTGATTGGCCAATGTCTACCCATTCCCTTACTCTGAGGAAATTTATGTCTTTGAGGTTGAAATGTGTTTCTTGCCTACAGTAGAAGGATAAATTCTGCTTTTGTGTCTATTCTCTTAGCCTGTGCCTTTTATGGATGAATGGATTTCATTGATATTAAGAGATATTAATGACCATTGATTGTTAATTCCTGTTATTTTTTCAGTGGTAGTGTTTGTGTGTTTTCCTTCTTTGGGGTTTGCTGGTATGAGGTTCTATGTTGCCTGTATTTTTGTGGGTGCAGCTAGCTTCCTTGGGTTGGAGTTTTCTTTCTAGTTCTTTTTGTAGGGCAAAAAAATCTCATAATTTTGTTGTTTTAAATCAATATCAACATGCTTTTTAGTTCATCACCTGCTTTAATGGCATCCCCATAATCATGTGGCAGAGTATATTTATCAAAGTCGTGTTCAAGCCCATACCACATTGAGGAGGATTGTCACCCTTAATTTTTCCAAATTTAAAACATTTTTGTTGATGTTGGGTTCCTATTTTGGAGCCAAATGACACATGATTATTTGAGTAAATGTAAAATTAATAGCTTGCCTCCAAACAGAACTGATTCCTATAAGTCAAAATATTATTCTTTCAATTAGATCAAGTTGAGTGACATGCAACTTACTTAAGGAGTGGTGTATAACTATGCACAGCTATATTTTGCCAAAGTCATCAACTTATATCCTACCTCTGTTCTCCTAGCTTCCAAATCTGTTATTTTATATGATTAACTCTAAGGTACAACTGATATCAACCTCATTTAACAACATTACCTTGTACTAAATTAGTTTAGGTACCTACAGGATTATACAACAGAAAGTACAAAATTCTCAGAAAGTTTTTATAGTTACACAATCTTTGACTAAATCAGGAATTTATGCTACTAAACATTGCCCATCCATAGGAAAAACAGCTTGTTTCCACATACTCTGATGTGTATAAGAGCTAAATGATAACTTACTATCAAATGGAGTTACTCTGCCTGGGATTCAGAACACTAGATTCACTGTAGAGAAATCAAAGTGATTACTGTGCCTTTTGAGCATATTTAGTCACTATTCTAGAAATAAAATTGGAAGCTTATGACAGAACCATTGATTATTAACTGAAATGACAGAAAATCTTGGGATTAAATCATAGCAATTCAATCAGCACTATTAAAATTATGAACATATTGTTATACTTATCACTAGACAGAACTCTAGCTAGATAAGTGATCAAAAATGCAAAATTATTATTTTTTTCTTATCTTTCTTTTTCAGTTTTTTTTTATTGAGAAAAGGAAAAAAACAAGTTTCTGCCTCCTCCCAGCCTCCGATTTCCCTACCCCTCCTCCCACCCTTTTCCCCCTCCCTCACCAGTCCAAAGAGCAGTCAGGGTTCCCTGCCCTGTGGTAAGCCCAAGGTCCTCCCCCCTCCGTCCATTTCTAGGAAGGTGAACATCCAAACTGGCTAGGCTCCCACAAAGCCAGCACATTAAGTAGGATCAAAACCCTGTGACATTGTCTTTGGCTTCTCATCAGCCCTCAATGTTCGCCATGTACAGAGAGTCCAGTTTTATCCCATGCTTTTTCAGTCACAGTCCAGCTGGTCTTGGTGAGCTCCCAATAGATCAGCTCCACTGTCTCAGGGGGTGGATGCACCCCTCATGGTCCCGACTTCTTTGCTCACGTTCTCCATCCTTCTGCTCCTCATTGGGACCTTGGGAGCTCAGTCCAGTGCTCCACTTTGGGTCTCTGTCTCTATCTCCATCCATCACCAGATGAAGTTTCTATGGTGATATGCAAAATTATTTAGTACTATAAAATATGTAGAATTAGGATTATACATATTCTGGCTACTGGCTAATCAGCATTTATTTAAAATCAATATCATACAATTCAAAAGGATGCAATTATAGCTACCTATCTGTCTATGTATTTATCTACAATTTGTCTGAATTTGGTCTAGTAAGGCAAAAAAAAATAATTTTCTACACCAGCTTATTTACCTATCAGAGTAAAAGACTTGTGAGATCATACAACAGAGTGAGTTTTTTTTGCCCATGAGGAGATAAGTATAAGTATTTAAATAACATTCCCCTGAAACATACACAAAACAAGCTATTGTTTTTCAATTTCAAAATTATGTCATTATAAAAAAAGTTTCTGAAATTTAAATATTTTTAGCATTTTTGTTAATTTTCTTGTTTTACTCAAATACTTTTTGTTATCTTATCTCTCAAATATAAAAGAATGCCTAAAAATTAATAATTTATATAAATTCATTTCTGTATCATCATGAAGACTAGAAGTCCACCACAGAGAACCTGGACCAGATGAGGTCTTTCCACAGTATTCCAAGTTGAGACATGCCATGACAGGCAAGAGGGTGCATAAAAGACACAAAATCATGGTAGTTTTCATAATATATTAATTTTCTTGGTAGCTCCTTAACTCACTATTATTTTCATGATAGAACCCTTAAGATCTTGTTGACTGAGTTCTCTGTTCTGTGCGGTTTGCACAGTCATTAAGTCCCAAAGAAATTGCAAGAGGTCTACATTAACCATAAACTGATTGGCCCCTTATCTCAGGCTTCTTATTAACTCTTATGACTTATATTAGCCCATTATTCTTGTCTATGTTAGCCACATGGCTTGGTACCTTATTCAGCTAGGCAGTCATATCTTGCTCCTTCTGTGGCTGGGTCAAGACTGCGTCCTCTTCACAGAATTCTCCTGTTCTCGTTGACCACCTCTACTTCCTGTCTGGTTGTCCTGCCTATACTTCCTGCCTGGCTACTGGCTAATCAGCATTTATTTAAAATAGAATTGACAGAAAATAGACCATTGTCCCACAGCAAAGATCTAATCATATCTTAACAATTCCTTTTCTGTACCCTAAGAATTCAAAATATGAATTAAATTTTAACAGAAACTTTGGCAGAATCATTCAACCTTTACTGTACTCCATGGAGAAAATCAAGATGTAGCCAAAGGTTAGTGTGTAGCAGTTAATTGGCCAGATTCAGTTCTGGTCAAAATGTATAGAACTAAGGCGTGTGCAGTACTCACCCTTAAGTGGAACATTAATACTGATTTCCCCAACTCTCAGGGGACATCACAGAATAGGGCGAGAGAAAAATATGACAGCAAGAAATAGAAAGAACAGCAAAACACTGTCTTATAAGCATTGCACTCATGAACACTCTGCAACTGACTTAAACAAGCATGGATAGTTACCATTTTCATGAGGGTGGGACTAATGAGGCTCCACCAGCCACTGATGGACTATTGGAAATTAATGTGTACAAGGGGAGGTTGTGTTATTTTCTTCAGTGGTTTAACACTGAGAAGTGACTTGCATACCAGTGAATATTCCCTCCAGTCGTGCTCATGCAAGAAATCATACAAGTTGTCTTTAAACACACACACACACACACACACACACACACGCACACATACACACACATCAAAGTAGAAAGAAGCTTCTTGGAAGAAGGGATTCAGCAAAACTCAGTATATGTGGAAGAAGTTTCCAAAGAATAAAAAATGGAAAAGGTTTGTAATAGAAACTAAGAGACACTTACATAGATCTAATCGACATGGGAAGTAGAAAAAGACAAAATCTCCTGAGTAAATTTGGAGTATGGGGACTTTGGGGGAGGGTTGAAAGGGGGAGGGGAGATGTAGGGATGGGAGCAGAGAGAAATATAGAGCTCAATAAAAATCAATAAAAAGAATCATTCTCTTAATATATGAGATAATTTTCAGTGTTCATTGAATTTAGAAAGGGCAATTTAAAGAAAACATAAATTTATAAATTCTTGATTTAAGCAATGATCATAATAATTTGAAACAAAGCTGAATAGTATGCTATCATACATATGAAAACCTAGCTTTCAAGTAGAAAATTTTATGAAGAAATATTTTTATAGGCTAAAAATTTACTTTGGAAAATTATTCTCAATAAAAATCCTTTAAAATATTGAAGGCTTTAGTAAGTGATTAGGTCATGAAGTTCTGCCCTTATAAAAGAGTTTTGAGAGGGATTTGTGTGGCTTTTCCACCACATGAGGATGAAGGAAGAAGGCTCCCTTTTTTAAAAAGAAGAAGAAAATAAACTTTTAAAAGACAGTGAATTTACTGGCATCCTACTATTTTGCTTACCTTCCTATTAGAACTGTGAGAAATAAATTTCAACTCTTTATAATTGTTGTTATCTACTCTAAGGGTTTCTTATAATCATTATAATGCATTAAGGTAGCTATCTAATAGGGAAACTGAATTGGGTTCCCATAAAAAAGTAATGAGGGCTGAACTGTGTTAGCCCAATTCAAATTATTTTCATGTACTACATCATATTTTAGCAATTACTTATTTGTGGTTCTGGGAGATTCTTAAAATAAGAAAGTTATCTTTTTTCTTTAATACCAAGGATCAACTTTTGATTCAGGTTAATATCAATGGGTAATTTAACTTCATTGCTATAGAAAGTGATTGAAAGAATGATTTATTACATTCTGCCATTCTTTTCTACAGAAAATAATTTTCTTCTCCAGTATTAAAGTAGTTTGCAGGAAAATCAGTCAACCACAGATCAAGTCATAAGATTGTCTTTTGATGTTAATAAAGTATTTTATAATATAGAATTTAAATGTTGAGGTAATTACAGACAGTGCAAAATATAGTAGGGTGCTTAAGAAAAAACTATAGTCCCAGGAATTATGATGTGATAATTTTTTAAGTATGAACTTTTAAAAATAAACATTTCAACAAATAAGTACGCAATTTACTTGCTCTGACTAATAAAGTAAATAAAGAAGTATTATAAATAACCTTCTTTTAGCTCATTTATAAGTGATTTGTTGAGACAAAATGAAAATCATGACTATTGGGCATTATTTTATGGAAAAAAAAATGTCTTTATTCATTTATGTTTTTGTCAAACATTACCAAACATCATTTCAAGTAAGATACCTTCTGGGTTAGATATTCAATATAGTGAATATTTTAAATAATTTATGAATTCTTTTTGGCCAAATGGAATTCATTGCTTCCATGTTATTAATGTTAATGAGAGAATGACAGTTATTATAGAATTGAAACATTTAGCAACATGATTGAGCCTTGACTTACTTTAAAGTCAACATATTTAGTTTAGTTTTGTAATTGAACAATTTATGTCTTGAACACAGGGAAATATGAGCAACAAAATTATGTAGAATTCTGATGACAGTTATTTTAACTTTTATGTCAAAATATTAATCGTGGAAGTATTATTTTCATAGATATGTTTGAAGATTCCAAGTTGAATGCCTAATATTAACTTTTTTGATTATTGAAAATTTTGGAGAAAGTCATTTTGATCCTTGATTAGAACATAATGATCTTTTCCAAATTGGCAAAATATTATAAAATAGGAGGCATAGGAAAAATAAAAAAAAATATAAAATTTTTATGCACATTTCATCTGAAACACAACTATATCTATAAATGAAACAAACTATTAACACATAGAAACTTATAGTCATCAGCAACTCCTATTCCAGGGGATCCAAAGGTCTATGCTGGCCTCTGAAGGTCAAGACTTATATGCAGGCAAACTCCCATACACATAAACTAAATAAATTGGTTACATAATTAATTTTCAATAATTTGTGATTTTCATTGATAATATTAAGTTGAAAACATATTAAACCTTATCAAATTTATTAAAATAAGTTTTATTCCATAAGAGAAATGTACCTAATATTGAACAAAATATAAACCACCTTTATACACATTTAAAAATGTGCTTAATATGATACTCTTTTTGGTACTATAAAGTTTATAAATACTTCTATAGTATGTTGTTCATTTATATACAGTTCAATAAACTGTTTATCTTAGCTCTCTTCTCTGTTTGAATGGTACAAACAACATCATTGTCCCCAGAGAATGATCCAACAGGAGTTTGAGTTTTTAAAAAGTCACTTAGATTGTTAGATTACTTACAAGGATAAGCTAGTGAGTTATTACACATCCTTATGGCACTAAATTAGATTTCTAAAGTACAACCTTTATAGTTTATCACTTTTTCAGGTTTGTTAAGTGCTATTGATATTACTTTGGCAATTTCAATCACTACAGTGAGGATGGGCCTTACGAATTATTTATGTCAAATTTATAGTAATATGTAAGTGCAAAAATGTCTTGGTGTAGCTTCCAGTTTGTATAGATATTAAAGGAAATGAAATAGGAGATAAAATAGTTTAAAAAGCCTTTAAAAAATCATTCAGGAGTAACATAATGTCTTCATTACTATAATTTATCAATGAACAAAGTACAAGTAGCAAATGAAAGTTATTAAATAACAAAGATTAGACAGGTTTACATAAAACTGAGGAGTTAAACATCTAAGTTTTTGAGTTTGTTTATAAAATGTCAAGAATCACTCTCTTGTTGGGATCCAAATATTATAAGTTTCATCCAAAATTTTAATTCACTAGAATATGTGTTCTCATTTATTATTTCAATGAAGCATCAGGAATACGGCGCCATATTATTTTATTTTTTATATTGTCTGTGAAAATGCATCTGTTTATTCACATCAAGATTTACTAGAGTAGTTGTCATAGACAATAAGGAGAATATGCAAATGATTCAAAATGCAATTATGCTTTTATAGCTCCAAGAACTATCTTTTTCTTAAAATGATAGTTTGTTTTGAACAATGCACACCTACTTATAAACCAAAATATAATTTGTATATAACTCTGCTGATTATTTAGTTCTCAATTGCTATAATCAGTAAATTAAATATACATTATGATCTTTTATACTTGGGTATATATTTTTGTTCCTATAACCAATAATTTAAATGTTTAAACAAATTTAAGATTACCTCATTATTTTATATGTATGAATATTTTGCCTTCATAACTTTGCACCACACACATGCCATATCTCCAGTCATATAATGGAAAGTTTTGTAAAGAAGACAATGTCTTATCTGGCTGCTTTATTTTCTCTTTCTTTTCTTTCTTTCCTTCCTTCCATCCTTCATTCTGTTCTTCCTTTTTTTCCTTTTCCTTTTTTATTTTTTGTTGATGGAAAGATGAACTTCAAGTGATCACTGAATGTTTAATGTGTTTATTTTTTCAGTATGTCTAATTTGAAAAAAAGATCTCCTTTTACTGCTTTTAAACCATGACACTCCTCTAACTGATGCACAGGGAACAAGTGGCTGAGTTTACCCTGTTGGAGCTGCTAGGGACTTGGTGTTGCCCTACAATGCCCACTTAAACTTGTATTGAGGTTAACTAAGAAAATAGACACCTTTTTGATGTGAGACAGTCATAGCAAGTTGAATTCCAGATGTAGAGAGACCAAGTGAGCTGTCACAGTTGCTGGAATCAGTTTTATTCGAAAGATTCTTTCTTATATTTCTATCTGGTGAGACAGAAAAATTAGGTTTGAACTTCATGGGACCTTTAAAGGCTGAGCCTTTCAATTTTTTTTTCCTAATCAGTGAACCTTAAAGTTTGTCCTTCTTTTTGCTTGCCCTTTAGAATGCTTCTTTGAGGTTTGGTTTCTCAGAACACTGATTTGAATTATTTCCCATTTCCAGGTATAAATTTAGTGCTTTATTTTAGGGGGCTCAGTTATGCCAATCTCTAGTATTTTTTAACTATGTGGGCACCTGATAAAGGGAAAGGGAATCTTAAACTGTAACATTGTGCTTAAATTCAGTAGGGTGGCCACACGGTATACACATGGATTTCCATTGTAATTTGTATAACCATCAAGAGTACTAAGTCTACAAATGCTTAGTGCCACCTAAGGAGAATTCTGACTAGATTTTTTAATTGTAATACTTTACTAAGGTAGTTTTCTTCTTTTTAATTTTATACTTTTAGAAAAACCTATCTTGGTGGCTGGATAGATGGCTCAGTGGTTAAGAGCACCGACTGCTCTTCCAGAGGTCCTGAGATCAATTCCCAGCAACCACTTGGTGTCTCACAGACATCTATAATGAGACCTGGTGCCCCCTTCTGGCTTGCAGGCACACATGGAAGGAATGCTGTACACATAATAAAGAAAGAAAGAAAAAAAGAAAAACCTACCTTTTTATTTTACATACACATCTCAGTTCCCATTTTATCCCCTCCTCCCATTCCCTCCACTCCCTCCCACACACACCCTCCCATCCACTCCTCAGAGAGGGTAAGGCACATTGCTTTGAGGAAGGGCCAAGGCCCTCCCTACTATATCTAGGCTGAACAAGGTATTCCTCCAAAGAGAATCAGTTGCAAAAATCCAGTATAAACAGTAGGTATAAATTCTGGTCCCACTGCCAGTAGCCCCACAGTCTGCCCCAGCCATATAACTGTCATGGGCATTCAGAGAGCCTAATATGGTCTTATGCTAGTTCCTTCCCTATCTGATTGAAGCTGGTGAGCTCTCATTAGCTCAGAGAAGCTGTTTCATAGGTATCCCAGTCACAATCTTGACCTCTTTGCTCATATTCTCACTCCTCCCACTCTTGGACTGGACCTTGGGAGCTCAGCCCAGTGCTTGATTGTGGACCTCTGCCTCAGCTTCCATGAGTTTCTGGATGAAGATTCTATGGTGACATTTAAGATATACATCAGTCCGACTACAGGGAAAGGCCATTTTGGCACTGACTGTACTATTGCTTAGGGCCTTAGGGGGAATCATCCTTGTGAATTCTTGGGAATTTCTATAGTGAAAGGTTTCTTGCTAGCCCAATAATGGCTCCTTCAATCAAGATATCTCTCTCATTGTTCTCTGTCCCTGTCCTTCCCCCATCTCGACCATCCCATTCTCCTCTCACCTCCCATTCTCTCCTCCTCTCCATCAACTTTCCCTAGTCCCTCCAACCCCATGCTCACAAACTTCTCAGGACTTCTTGTCTATTTCCCCTTCCCAGGGGAATCTATGTATGTTTTTTTTTTTTTTTTTAGAGTTCTCCTTGTTACTTAGCTTTTATGGGTTCATGGACTATGGGCTACTTATCCTTTGCTTTACAGATAGTATTCACCTATGAGAAGGTGCATACCATGCTCATCTTTCTGGGTCTGTTTTACCTCACACAGGATGGTTTCGTCTAGTTCCATCCATGAAAATTTTAAAATGTCACTGTTTTCACAACTGAGTAGTACTCTATTGTGTAAATGTACCATATTTTCTTAATCCATTCTCTGGATGAGGGGCATCTAGGTTTTTCCAGGTTACATATTACATATTACAATTAATGCTGTTGCTATAAACATAGTTGAACAAATGTCCTTGTAGTACGGTTGAATATCCCCTGGGTATATGCCCTAGAGTGGTATTGCTGGATCTAGCAGTAGGTTGATTCCCAATTTTCTGAGAAGACACCAGACTGATTTACAAAGTGTACAAGTTTTCATTCCCAGCAGCAGTTGAGGAGTGTTCCCCTTACTCCGCATCTTCTCCAGCATAAGCTATACTTGGTGTTTTTGATCTTAGCCATTCTTACAGGTCTAAGATGGCATCTCCAAGTCATTCAGATTTGCACTTCTCTGATGGCTAAGGAGGTTGAACATTTATGTAAGTGTCTTTCAATCATTTGAAATTCTTCTGTTGGAAATTCTCTGTTTAGATCTGTACCTCATTTTTAATTGGATTATTTAATATTTTGATGTCTAATTTCTTGAGTTCTTTATATATTTTGGAGATGGGTCCTCTGTCTGATGTGGGGTCATTGAAGACCTTTTCCTATTCAGTATTCTGCCTTTTTGTCTTATTGACTATGTCCTTTGCTTTACAGAAGTTTTTCATTTTCAGGTGGTCGCATTTATCAATTGTTAGTGTCAGTGATATAGGGATTACATTTAGGAAGTGGTATCTTGTGACCATGCATTGAAGGTTACTTCCCACTTTCTCTTGTATCAGGTTCAGTGTGATCAGATTTATATTGAGGTCTTTAATCCATTTGGATTTGAGTTTTATGCATGGGGATAGGTATGAATCTGTTTTCATTTTTCTACATGCTGACATCCAGTTATGCCAGTAACATTTGTTGGAAATTATTTCCTTTTTCCATTATATACTTTTAGCTTCTTTGACAAAAATCAGGGGCTCAGTTGTGTGGATTACTTTTCAAGTCTTTGAATCTATTTCCTTGGTCAACCTGTCTGTTTCTATACCAATACTGATTTGCTTTCATTACTGTAGATCTACAATAGAACTTGATGTCAGGGATGTTGGTGCTTCCAGAAGTTTATTTATTGTACAGGATTGTTTAGCTATTCTGTTTTTTGTTTCTCCATATAAAGTTGAGTATTATTCTTTCAATGTCTGAAGAATTGTGTTAGGATTTTGAAGGGCCTGAATTGAATTTTTATATTGGTTTTGGTAGGGTTGCCATTTTTATTATGTTGAGCCTACCTATCCAAGAACATGGGAGATCTTTCCATTTTTTGATATCTTCTTCAATTTCTTTTTTTTTTTTTTTTTGATTTTTGAGACAGGGTTTCTCCGTAGCTTTTGGTTCCTGCCCTGGAACTAGCTCTTGTAGACCAGGCTGGCCTCGAACTTGCAGAGATCCACCTGCCTCTGCCTCCCGAGTGCTGGGATTAGGCATGTGCTACCACCACCCGGCTTCCAATTTCTTTCTTTAAAGACTTAAAGTTCTTGTCAAACAGATCTTTCACTTGTTTGGTTAGTGTTACCCCCAAGATATTTTATGTTGTTTGTTGCTTTTGGGAAGGGTAATGTTTCTCTGATTTCTTTCTCAGCTTTTTTATCATTTGTATTGTAGTGATGAATGGCAGGCTGTGTTCCTGCCACCCTGCTAGCTTTACCTAAAATAATTACATGGAAACTGTATTCTTTTAAACATTGCCTGGCCCATTAGTTCCAGCATCTTATTGGCTAACTCTTACATATTGATCTAACCCATTTCTAATAGTCTGTGTCGCCCACGAGATGGCTTGTCGGGGAAGATCTTAACCTGCATCTGTGTCTGGTGGGAGAATCATGGCGACTGACTGACTCGGCTTCTTTCTCCCAGCATTCTGTTCTGTCTAATCCACCTACCTAATTTTCTGTCTTATCAGGCCAAGCAGTTTTCTTTTTTAGTTAACCAATGAAAGCAACAGATAAGATACAAGACCCACCTCCATCATTGTATATAGTAGAGCTATAAATTTTTTTGAATTGGTCTTGTATCCTGCCATATTACTGAAGGTGTTTATCAGCTGTTAGTGTTCCCTGGTAGAATTTTGAGATCACTTATGTATACTGTCATATCATCTCCAAATGGCAAAAGTTTGACTTCTTCCTTTCCTACATGAATACCCTTGATTTCCTTTTGTTGTCTTATTGCTTTGGCTAGAACTTCAAAAAGTAAGTTAAATACATATGGAAAGAGTGAACAGCCTTGTCTTGTTCCAGTTTTTAGTGGAATCCCTTTGAGTTTCTCTCCATTTAAAGTTGATGATGACTGCTGGCTTACTGCACATTGCTTTGATTATATTTAGATATTCTCCTTGTATTCCTGATCTCTCCAAGACCCTTATGGTGAAGGGATGTTGGATTTTATCAAATACTTTTTAGTATCTAATGAAATTATAGTAGGGATTTTTCTTTCAATTTATTTATATAGTGTATTACATTGATAGATTGTCATATGTTGAACCATCCCTGTATCTCTGGGATGAAGCCGACTTGATCATGGTGGGTGATTTTTTGATATGTACTTGGATTCCATTTGCAGTACTTTATTGTTTTTGCATCAATGTTTATGAGAAAGATTAGTCTGGAATTCTCTTTCTTGGTTGAGTCTTTATGTGGTTTTGGTATCAGGGTAACTGTAGCCTCATAGAAAGAGTTTGGCAATGATCCTTCTGTTTCTATTATGTAAAACAATTTGAAGAGTATAGGTATTAGCTCTTTGAAATTCTGGTAGAATTCTGCACAAAAACAGTCACTGGGTTGTTTTTGTGTTAGGAGGCTTTTGATGATGCTTCTATTTCTTTGTAGTTTATAGGTCTATTCATATTTTTCACCAGTTCTAGATTTAATTTTTATATGTGGTAGTTATCCAGAAAACTGTTCATTTCTTTTAGGTTTTCCAATTTTGTGGAGTACAATTTTTTTTGTACTATAACCTAATGATTCTCTGTATATCCTTTGTGTCTGTTGTTATGTTCCTCTCTCCATTTCTGTATTTGTTAATTTGGATTTTCTCTCTCTGCCTTTTATTTATTTATTTTTTGACAGAGTTTTCTTGTAGTTTTGGAGCCTGTTCTGGAACTAGCTCTTGTAGAACAGGCTGGCCTCTACTTCTACCTCGACCTCTACCTTCCGAGTGCTGGGATTAAAGGTGTATGCTACAACTGTCTGGTCTCTTTCTGCCTTTTTTTATTGAAAAAAAATTCTGCCTCCTCCCAGCCTCCCATTTCTCTCCCCTTACTCCCTCTCACCCTTACCCCACGCCTCTCCCCCTCCCTCTCCAGTCCAAAGAGTAGTCAGGGTTCCCTGCCCTGTGGAAAGTCCAAGGTCCTCCCCCCTCCATCCAGGTCTAGGAAGGTGAACATACAGACTGGCTAGGATCCCACAAAACCAGAACATGAAGTAGGAACAAAACCCCATGCCATTGTCTTGGCTTCTCATCAGCCCTCATTGTTCGCCATGTTCAGAGAGTCCGGTTTTATTCCATGCTTTTTCAGTCCCAGTCCAGCTGGTCTTGGTGAGCTCCCAATAGATCATCCCTACTGTTTCAGTGGGTGGGTGCACCTCTCATGGTCCTGACTTCCATGCTCATGTTCTCCCTCCTTCTGCTCCTCATTCGGACTTTGGGAGCTTTGTCCGATGCTCCAGTGTGGGAATCTTTACCTCCATCCATCGCTAGATGAAGGTTCTATGGTGATATGCAAGATATTCATCAGTATGGCTATAGGATAGGGTCATTTCAGGTTCCCTATCCTCAGCTGCCCAAGGAACTAACTGGGGACATTGCCCTGGGCACCTGGAAGCCATTCTAGGTTCAAGTCTCTTACCAACCCTAAGGTGATTCCCATAATTAAGTTATGTGATTCCCTGCTCCTCTATCCAAACTTGTTTTATCCCCAATCATCCCGTTTCCCCAAGTTCCCCCCATCCTCCCCTTCTCACTTTTCTCTCCCTTTCTCCCCTTACCCCCATCCCACCCCACCCCCAAGATCCCAATTTTTTGCCCAGCAATCTTGTCTATTTCCAATAACAGGAATAATAACTATATGTTTTTCTTTGGGATCACCTTCTTATTTAGCTTCTTTAGGATCACAAATTATAGACTTAGTGACCTTTATTTATGGCTAGAAACCAAATATGAGTGAGTACATCCGATGATCCTCTCTTTGGGTCTGGGTTTCCTCACTCAGGATAGTGTTTTCTATTTCCATCCATTTGCATGCAAAATTCGAGAAGTCATTGTTTTTTTTTCCACAGTGTAGTACTCTAATGTGTATATATTCCACAATTTCTTCATTCATTCTTCCATTGAAGGACATCTAGGTTGTTACCAGGTTCTGGCTATTACAAATAATGCTGCTATGAACATAGTTGAACAAATGCTTTTTTCATAAGATAAGGCATCTCTTGGGTATATTCCCAAAAGTGGTATTGCTGGGTCCAGGGGTAGGTTGATCCCAAATTTCCTGAAAAACCGCCACACTGATTTCCAAAGTAGTTGCACAAGATTGCATTCCCACCAGCAATGGATAAGGGTACGCCATTCACCACAACCTCTGCAGCAAAGGCTATCATTGGTGTTTTTTATTTTAGCCATTCTGACAGGTGTAAGATGATATCTCAAAGTTGTTTTGATTTGCATTTCCCTGATCGCTAAAGAGGTTGAGCATGACCTTAAATATCTTTGGGCCATTTGAATTTCTTCTGTCAAGAATTCTCTGTTCAGTTCAGGGCCCCATTTTTTAAGTGTGTTAATTATCATTTTAAAGTCTAGTTTCTTGAGTTCTTTATATATTTTGGAGATCAGACCTTTGTCTGTTGCAGGGTTGGTGAACATTTTCTCCCAGTCAGTAGGTTGCCTTTTTGTCTTAGTAACAGTGTCCTTTGCTTTACAGAAGCTTCTCAGTTTCAGTATGTCCCATTTATCCAATATTGCCCTTAATGTCTGTCCTGCTAGGGTTATACATAGGAAGCGATCTCCTATGCCCATCTGTTGTAGGGTACTTCCCACTTTCTCTTCTATCAAGTTCAGTGTGTTCAGATTGATATTGAGGTCCATGATCCATTTGGACTTGAGTTTTGTGCATGGTGATAGATATGGGACTATTTTCATTCTTCTACAGGTTGATATCTAGTAATGCCAGCACCATTTGTTGAAGATGCTTTCTTTCTTCCATTGTACACTTTTAGCTCCTTTTATCAAAAATGAGGTGTTCATAGGTTTATGGGCTAAAAACTGGGTCTTCTATACGATTCCATTGGTTGACTTCTCTGTTTTTATGCCATTACCATGCTGTTTTCATTACTGTAGCTCTGTAATAGAGTTTGAAGTCAGGAATTGTAATGTCTCCAGAATTTTCTTTATTGTATAAGATTGTTTTGGTTATCCTGTTTTTTTTTTTGTTTGTTTTTCCATAGAAAGTTGATTATTGTCCTCTCAAGATCTGTGAAGAATTTTGATGGGACCTTGATTGGGATTGCATTGAATCTATAAATAACCTTTGGAAGAATTGCCGGTTTACTATGTTGATCCTCCCAATCCAAGAGCAAGAGAGATCCTTCCATTTTCTGTTATTCTCTTCAATTTCTTTCTTCAATGCCTTAAAGTTCTTGTCAAATAGATCTTTCACTTCCTTGGTTAGAGTTACGCCAAGATATTTTATGCTGTTTGTGGCTATCGTGAAAGGTGAAGCTTCTCTGATTTCCCTCTCTGCTTCCATATCATTTGTGTATAAGAGGGCGACTGATTTTTTGGAGTTGATCTTGTATTTTGCCACAATACTAAAGGTGTTTATCACCTGTAGCAGTTCTTTGTTGGAGTTTTTGGGGTCGCTTATGTACACTATCTTATCATCTGCAAATAACGAAACTTTAGCTTCTTCCTTTCCATTTCGAATCCCCTTGATCTCCTTATGCTGTCTTATTGTTATTGCTAAAACTTCAAGCACTATATTGAAGAGGTATGGAGAGAGTGGACAGCCTTGTCATGTTCCTGATATTAGTGAGATGGCTTTGAGTTTTTCTCCATTTAATTTAATGTTAGCTGTCGGCTTGCTGTAAATAGCTTTTATTATATTTAGGTATGACCCTTGTATCCCTAATCTCTCCAAGATTTTTATCATAAAGGGATGTCGAATTTTGTCAAATGCTTTTTCAGCATCTAATGAAACGATCATATGTTTTTTTTTTCTTTCAGCTTATTTATATGATGGATTACATTGATAGACTTTTGTATGTTGAACCAGCCCTGCATCTCTGGGATGAAGCCTACGTGATCATAATGGATAATTTTTCTAATGTGTTCTTGGATTCGGTTTGTCATTATTTTGTTGAGGATTTTTGCGTCAATGTTCATGAGTAAGATTGACCTATAATTCTCTTTCTTGGTTGAGTCTTTGTGCAGTTTTGGTATCAGAGTAACTGTAGCTTCATAAAAGGAATTTGGCAATGAGTCTTATTTTTCTATATTGTGAAATACATTAAGGAGTATAGGTATTAGTTCTTCTTGGAAGTTCTGGTAGAATTCCGCATTGAAACCATCTGGTCTTGGGCTTTTTTTGGTAGGGAGTTTTTTGATAACTCCTTCTAATTCTTCTTGACTAACAGGTCTGTTTAGATTGTTCACCTGGTCCTGGTTTAACTTTGGTATATGGTATTTATCTAAGAAAGTGTCCATTTCTTTTACATTTTCCAGTTTTGTGGAATACAGGTTTTTGTAGTAAGATCTAATGATTCTCTGAATTTCCTCTCTGTCTGTGGTTATGTCCCCCTTTTCATTTCTGATCTTATTAATTTGCAAATTCTCTCTCTGCAGTTTGATTAGTTTGGATAGGGGTTTGTCTATCTTTTTGATTTTCTCAAAGAACCAGCTCTTTGTTTCATTGATTCTTTATATTGTTTTCTTTGTGTTTTTCTTGTTGATTTCAGCCCTCAACTTTATTATTTTCTGTCATCTATTCTTCTCGGGTAAATCTGCTTCTTTTTGTTCTAGAGCTTCAGGTGTGCTGTTAAGCTGCTAGTGTGAGATTTTCCCACTTTCTTTATATGGGCACTTAGTGTTATGAACTTCCCTCTTAGCACTGCTTTTATGTTGTCCCTTCATTTTTGATGCATTCTAGATATTCTTTAATTTCTTTCTTGACCCAGAGGTGATGTGATCAAGCCATTTGTTCAAGCTCTGTCCAATTTCCACATATTTGCTAGTTTTCTCTAATTAGTGTTGCTGTTCCATTCTAACTTTAAACCATGGTGATTCGATAAGATACAAGAGGTTTTTCCTATTTTTTTGTATCTTGAGGTTTGCTTTTTTACCAAAAATGTAGTCAGTTTTAGAGAAGGTCCCATGAGTTGCTAAGAAGATGGTATATATTTTTTGGCCTGCTCTCTTTTTCTACTCTCTTGGTCCACTCTCTAATCCACTCTGTGCATCGGTAGCCTGTGTCTAGCCAGAGCTCCTCTCTTCATCCACTCTGTGTAGTCACAGTCTATGCTTCAGAGTCAAAGTTCCTCTGAGGTTGAAGAGGAAGATTTGGCACGAAGTGGGACTTTTAGCTTATAGCCTATTTCCTGACTAGTTCTTTGCCACCGTAAAATGATTGATCTAAAACTATATTATACATTAATGTAATCAATTCTGATTCTAAAACAGCCAGGTGCAAACTTTTGTCTATCATTGTAATTCTTGGAAATAATGGAGTAACAAACCTGTGACCACCTCATGTTTCATAATATTAAATTTATATCCTTCTAGGATTACTATTCTTATATTTAATTTGAACTGTGCATATGTGAGAGCTTCTATTTTGGTGTTTTCAATGTGTAGAAGCTGCTATATTTGGGCCCTGGATTTTTATTTATTTTATTTTTTTTATTTTTTGTTTGTTTCTCCCATGTTCTGTGGCTGAGTCTTTTGAAAATCTCATATTAAAGACCATTATTTTTGTCCGGATTATCTAATTTTCAGGAATTTAAGTGTTTACTGTGGAATCCAGGATTGACAACTCTCTGGGTATTTTTAGTTAAGCTTTCATATTTGCTTGGGGGCTTGGAACGATATCTCTAAGTTTAACCATGTGGGAAAGTAATCTGTTTCATTCTATCAAAAATATATTATGAATTAAGTTCACTTTTATGATATATTTGGGACTGTCAACAAATATATTTTCATAATTTCTAATGTATAAAGGAACACTTTATGATTATTTTCTTCTTGGTGTTCTGTTAAATTAAAATGATTAAAATCTTAATTAGCATGTGATATCCCATGTGCAGAAATGGAATAGAATTTAAGCTTTTTTTCTTTCAAGTAGTTTTTTCTAAATTTACCATTCTGTAAAATATGTTGCAACATACAAATTTTCCTTAAAATTTTTGGAAGTTCAAATATTAACTCACTAAAAGTAAAACTGGAATTCTATTCTCTATATCTTATTTATTTATTTATTAAAAATTTCCTCCTCTTCTCATCCTCCCATTTCCCTCCCACTCCCCCCACCTTCCCTCCCCATCACTCTCGAGCTTTTAGAGAAGTCAGGGTGCCCTGCCCTGTGGAAAGTCCAAGGCACCCCTCCATCCAGATCTAGGAAGGTGTGCATCCAAACGGACTAGGCTCCCAAAAAGCCAGTACATGCAGAAGAATCAAAATCCGGTGTCATTATCATTGGCTTCTCAGTCAGCCCTCATTGTCAGCCACATTCAGAGAGTCCGATTTATTCACATGCTTGTTCAGTCTCATTCCATCTGGCCTTGGTGAGCTCCCATTAGATCAGTCCCACTATTTCCGTGGGGGGGGCGCAACCCTGGCGGTCCTGACCTCCTTTCTCATGTTCTCCCTTCTTCTGCTCTTCATCTTGGCCTTGGGAGCTCAGTCCAGTGCTCCAATGTGGGTCTCTGTCTCTATCTCCATCCATCGCCAGATGAAGGTTTTTTATCAATGGCTTCTCAGTCAGTCCCCCATTTCAGCCAAATTCAGCGAGTCCGGATTGGTTGCATGTTCATTCATTCCCGGTCCCTCTGGATTTGGTGAGCTCCCATTAGAAGAGGCACACTGTCTCAGTGGGTGGACCAACGCTTCACGGTCCAGACTTCTTTGCTTATCTTCTCCCTCTTTCTGCTATTGAACTGGACCTTGGGGACTCAGTCCATTGATCTGATGAGGGACTTTGTCTCTATCTCCATCCGTCGCTGGACGAAGATTCTATGGTGATATTCAAAATAATCATCAGTGTGATAGTGGAGCCATGCCAAATCTGGCACCCTCTACTCTGCTGTCCAAAGACCTAGCTGGGGACATCCCCGTAGACATCTGGGATCCCCTCTAGAGCAAAGTCTCTTGCCAGCCCTAAAATGACTCCCTTAATGTAGATAACTTCTTCCCTGCACCTATATCTGCCCTTCCTCCATCTAGACCCTCGGGATCCAGCAATACCACTCTTGGGAATATACCCAAGTGATGCCCAATCATACTACAAAAGCATTTGTTCAACTATGTCCATAGCAGCATTATGTGTAATCACCAGATTCTGGAAACAGCCTAGATGCCCCTCAATGGAAGAATGGATAAAAAAATTGTGGAATATATACACATTAGAGTACTACTCGGGTAAAATGTAATGACATTTTTAATTTTGCATGTAAATGGATGGAAATAGAAAACACTATCCTGAGTAAGATAACCCAGACACAAAATGATGAATATGGTATGTATGTATGCACTCATTAGAGGACTCTAGCCATAAACAAAGGACATTAAGGCTAGAGAAGCCAAATAACAAGGTGAACCCAAAGAAAAACATATATAGACCCTCTTGGAAAATGGAAGCAAATAAGATGCTGGGCATAAGTTGGGAGCATGGGGGTGGGAGTAGGGGTAGGGGTGGAATTGGGGGAAGGGGGGAGGGGGAGAGAGAAGGGAGAGGGGAAAGACTAGAGAGAGCTTGGGGGAGTGGGAGGGTGGAGATAGAGGAAGGGCGGATATAGGAGCAGGGAGGAAGTTCTCTGTATATTAAAGAGCAAGGCTTTCTAATATTTATGGTTCCTGAAGAGCAGAGATATATTTTCATTCATGATGGAACCCCTGGAAAGGTACCTATACTCCTATAAGAAATGCTTTTGCTATGCTACTGTAAGCATATAATTTAACGCTATAATAGAAAAATACAGCCAAAGAGATAAAAAACAAAATGAACACAAGGTGTAGTTAAAGGGAGGAAAAGGATTAGTATGAGTTGAAGGAGTGCAACACAGGGTAACCAAGATATGTTAACATGATTGAAAGTATTACAGAGATATATGAAAATCTCATAAGAAAATTTATCATGTGTAATTTATATATGCTTTTAACTACAACACAAAATATATTGCTTTGTTCTTAGTGAAATTGCCAAGAGTAATTGTTCTGAAGTCCTCAGACCTTTTGATATGTATATTAAAATTGAGGAGCACATAGAGGTCAGAAACTGTAGGGGGACTATGGGGAGAGCTTTTAAAAGGAAGGAAATAGATTGCAGTTACTTTGAATGAAGAACAGATAATAATGAAACAGGGAGGATCAGGTGGAGTGAGATATGGGAGGCTAGGACACAGAAGAAGGAATAACACTAAAAATCTATAGTATACACTTTCTTTTTTTTTTATTGAGAAAAGAAGAAAAAAAAACAAGTTTCCACCTCCTCCCAGCCTCCCATTTCCCTCCCCCTCCTCCCACCCTTTTCCCCCTCCCTCACCAGTCCAAAGAACAGTCAGGGTTCCCTGCCCTGTGGTAAGTCCAAGGTCCTCTGATGTTTGTTTTTTTTTTATTATTATTTATTTTTTTATTGAGAAAAGAAAAAAAAACAAGTTTCAGCCTTCTTCCAGCCTCCCAATTCCCTCCCCTTCCTCCCACTCTTCTCCCCCTCCTCCCACCCTTCTCCCCCTCCCCTCACTCCTTTCCCCCTCCCTCTCCAGTCCAAAGAGAAGTCAGGGTTCCATGCCCTGTGGTAAGTCCTAGGTCCTCCCCCCTCCGTCCATTTCTAGGAAGGTGAACATCCAAACTGGCTAGGCTCCCACAAAGCCAGCACATTACGTAGGATCAAAACCCCGTGCCATTGTCCTTTGCGTCTCATCAGCCCTCATTGTTCGCCATGTATAGAGAGTCCAGTTTTATCCCATGCTTTTTCAGTCACAGTCCAGCTGGTCTTGGTGAGCTCCCAATAGATCAGCTCCACTGTCTCAGTGGGTGGGTGCACCCCTCGTGGTCCCGACTTCTTTGCTCATGTTCTCCCTCCTTCTGCTCCTCATTGAGACCTTGGGAGCTCAGTCCAATGCTCCAGTGTGGGTTTCTGTCTCTATCTCCATCCATCACCAGATGAAGGTTCTATGATGATATGCAAGATATTCGTCAGTATTGCTATAGGATAGGGTCATTTCAGGTTCCCTATCCTCAACTGCCCAAGGAACTAACTGGGGACCTTTGCTTGGGCACCTGGGAGCCCCTCTAGGGTCAGGTCTCTTGCCAACCCTAAAGTGGCTCCCTTAACTAAGAATTGTGGTTCCGTGCTCCCTTGTCCAACCTTCCTTTATCCCAATCCTCCTGTATACACTTTCTAAAGAGATTACAACTGGTTAACATGTAAAGAATGAGAGTACAGAGTTCTCTCCCTGAAATAAATTATTCGCATCACACCCTTTTCTTCCAAAGCTTATTATGAAAGAGTGGGTTGAAAGGTTTTAAGAGCCAGGGATCATAGATGACTACAACAAAACAGTGTTTCTGAACAAAACAAAGCATTTGTGTGCTATCAGTGTTTGTGATAGCATGCACAAGACCTGAGCAAGATAAACCTAGATCAAAAAATGTGTGCATGGTGGAAGCTGGGGAGAGATGTCACAAAGTGTAACCTAGTTAGTGCTTTCTTAGCCTCTTTTCATATATCATGCAGGAACACCAATTTGTCGGTGGCACAACTCACAGTGAACTGGGCCCTTGTACATCAATCACAAATCAAGAAAATGAACTACACGCTTTCCTATAGGCTAATCTTGTGGGAGTATTTTCTAAAGTGATGTCCTCTTTCAAATGATCCTAGTTGTAACAAGTTTCTTAAAATTACCTACAAGTAGATTGTCAATAGTTAGAGCACAAAGCTATGAATGAGTTTGTGAAATTGTTCATTTAGTACGTGTTTACTGTGGGAGCATAAAAACTTGAGTTTGTCTCCAGAAACCATGGTAGAAGGGGAGAAATGACTTCTGCAGGTACACCCTATCAATCTCCTTTGATTAGATACCCCAAATAAGATGGTTATATCAAATGGAAATTGTATTTGTATTGCTTATATTTAAACTGTTTTCTACAATGTTTGGATCAATTTATACCAATTTACAAGTGTTATATTTTTTCCACATTTGGGACAATATTCCTCTCTTTTTTGACAATACCCTAATAGGTACGAACTGATATCTCTTACTTTTTAATTTTAATTACCTTTATACTGATGGTACATATTTTTTTTCTTTTTTATTAGTTTTGTTATTTATTTTACGTGCCAAACAAAGTTTTGTTCAGAATACTTTCCTATTGCAAGCTCTTCATCAATGCAAAATCCCAATCAATCCAAACCAAAACAAGCCAAATTAAGAAATATCCAGGTTTAATGGGGGTTCTACGCTCTTGGGTGGCCCCAAGAAGGAACTGGGAAGCCACACAATAGCAACCACTGGGAGGAAGGAAAAGCGACCATGTGTTCTTCTTTTGGGAGTTCATATAAATACTCTTGGGAGTGGTTCTGACCCCGCCCCCCCAGGGAGGGGTCAGGACCTGGACTGCTGGGATTTGGAGCTCAGACCAATACACTTTCAGGCCTCAAGGCTGGGATAGATGTAAGGGGCTAGGGTCTATGCTCCACCTTAACATTACAGACTCTTTAGATATAGGGGTGACAGAAAATTGGAAATGTGGCAAACATTTAGGCTCTCTTTGGTAAAAATGGCGTAGAATCAAATGTGGCTACTTCCTACTGGCTGGGGCGACATGGGGAAAGGAATAGTTAGGTGTCCACGTTCAGCAAGAAGTGTGGCTGGAGAAGCATCCCATGTACTCTCATCCTGGAGACGTCAGGCATCTGTTCCTTGGGGGAGGTGAGAAGGCAGGTGTCTAGGAAAAAAAAATATTACCAAAGACGAGTGTGTCAGAATGAGGAGCAGGTAGGTCCTTCATTGTGACATTCTGGAAAACCAGAGGGTGGACGTTCCTGTCTGCTGGACACACCAAGTGTCTTGAGTAGGTGCCTGTTTAAGCCTGGAGAGATGGTACCAGCATGGGTGCCCCAAGAACTTGGCAGCTGAGGGGGTGGTGAGGACTACTGTGTGAGGTCCTGTAGATTGAGGTTTGAGAGACCTAGGAATTAATTGTTTGAGGAGTACTCTGTCCCCTGGGGAGAGTGGAGCAGGTTTAGGGGCATTAGGGACCACTGGTGTCATGGCAGGAAGAAAACTGTCAGCGTGTGAATGGAGGAGGGAGCTTAAAAGTGAGAGGTTGGCTTGGTACCCCACCAGTGGAGGAGTTTGAACTGGGAGGTGATGGTTAAGGAGAAAGAGCCTGCTGTAAAGGAGCTCAAAAGGGCTCAGGCCTGTAGGCGAATCAGGGCAATGGGGAGAAGGGAGGGCCAAGATAACCTGAGTTCAATGGAGAGCTTGGTTAGTTGTTGATTGATGAGTTCCATTGTCCAGGAGATTTTGAGAGCTTCTGACACAAGCTCCATGACCCTGAGCCACCACATCTGCTGTTTCCCTGCTTATCTTTTCCTAGCCAGTGTCCACAAAGCTGGTGTAGAGACTGACATATGTGGAGAGCCCCTTGTGGGTTGGCCTGGGCACACGTCTGGCAGGAGGAGTGAACCTGTAAAACAGAATCTCAGAGAAGGGTAGGGTCAAAAAGGGGCTCCAAGAAGCAGAACAAAGCTTTGGGAAAGCAGCTAAGGATATCTCCACCCAATAAAGGTACTGGGCAAGCAGGTATTGCTAAGAAAGAATGAGAGAAAAACTGTCCTGCAAGAATGCAGGGCAGTGGCAAAGTTTTAAGTGGGGAGGAATGGGTCCCATCTACCCCATAGCTGAAATTGATGAGGGAAACTTAAGGCCCAAGTGAGAATAAAAGTCGTGGACTTGTGTAGGAGGCCATTCTGTATTTGTGTTGCTTTCATTGGTTATTAGAAAAACTGCCTTGGCCTACTTGATAGGGCAGAACTCAAGCAGGCAGGAAAGACAGAACAGAATTCTGGGAGGAAGAAAGCAGAGACAGGCAGACGCCATGAATCTCTGGTCTGAGACAGGGCAGACATAGGTTAGAATCTTGCTGGTAAGCCACAGTCACATGGTGCTACACAGATTTAATAGAAATGGGTTAATCAAGATGTGAGAGTTAGTCAATAAGAGACTAGAGCTAATGGGCCAGGCAGTAATTTAATTAATACAATTTCTGTGTGGTTATTTAGGGGGTTAAGCTAGCCAGGTGGCGGGACATGACCCGTGCCTTATACTACAATGGACTTACCCACTACCTGCATCTTTACCTTAGGCTTGGATAGGGCTATGTGATAAACCAAGTCTGGACAGCGTCAATACTCTGCAAGGCTGAGAAATTTGAAGGCAGGCACAGTTTCACTTGCTAGTGGTGATGCTGGACCTCTGTGCCAAGCTCACATGGGGACATTGTGATTTCTAGTGTCAAGGTTGCTGGCAGATAGGGCATAACCTTGGAAGAGGCACAGTGCAATATCGTGCCACGTGACCACTTAGGCCACACTTGAAATAGTTTGCCTGTGAGGTGAGGTTGAATTAGGCTGGGCTCTATCAGGATAGAGCCCTGTGGTTGGTTTCCCTTATCCTCATTCCTGTGACCTTAGGGCAGCTGCTAAGGCCTGGGCCTGTAGATTGTAGCTTTGTCTGTCAGGAAGACTCAGCTTCTAGGGCATTAAAACTTTAAAGGCCATTTTCACCAATTCCCATGTAGGAGTTTGGGGACCATTCTCAACCTTTTGTAACTCTTTCCTAATATCTGGTACTGCCTAAGATATAAAATGGGTAAGCAAAAGGATTCGTAGTAAAGGAACCTAGCCACTTTTCTATCTGAGAGAGATTTGGAAGAGAAAAGGGAACACGGAGAGGATTGGGAGGGGCTAGCCCAGTGTGCAGAGAAGGTCTGAGTGTAGGGAGTTGAGTTAGGAGGGGGAGGGTAAGATGGATAAGGTGGAAGTTGACCTTGAACCAAGGGAGGGGGTAGTGTGGGCTTTACGGAGTGGGGGAGGGGTCAGTGCCTCTGGCAGCATGGTACTGTGAGGCACTGGCTACTAAGGGGGAGGGCGAGAGCACAGAGCCCAAAAACCATGGACATATGTAAGCTATGTCCATTTGTCCTTATGGCGACAATTTTTTTTTTTTTTTTTTTTTTTTTTTTTTTTTTTTTTAGTGCCCAGAGGGTGATAAGCTCAAGACTTAATATACAGGGAAATTAGCCATTTGGGACAAATTGTATCAGACAGGTTCAATTTAAAAAGACTTTTTAAAGAGGCATTACATAGGCAACAGTGGATCTGGCTTTGAACTGTAAGTTCCCATTTTAAAGTCTATGCCCAACCATGTGACTTACATCCACTCCAGTGTGTCTGCCAAAATGGCTCTTAGGTCCAAAAGGGGCCATGGAAATTGAATGCGTGGTGTCCCAAAACAAACAAATCTCCTTCTCAGACAAGGCCAGCCCTACAGGTCTGACTGCTACTGGGAATGAACCCCTGGCATGGGCTGCAACTTCAACAGGAATGCGAAAAACAACAAAAATAAGTACAAATGCATCCCCCCAAAACCCTATAGCATAGAAAAGAAAAAGGGACCAAGATGCAGCCATTATAGCCCAGAAGCCAGTTTAAGTGTGACATAGAGAACTCAGATTGTAGACTATGGGGCTTTCATCACGTGTCCTGCTGAGTGGAAAGGGCCTGCCCTATCTCGGGGGGACCTGAAAGATGTTAAAAATATTTTCCTAACGTGAGCTCTCTGCAGACTCACGATCCCAATCAAGCCAAATCAAAACAAGCCAAATTAAAAGAAATATCTAGGTTTAATGAGAGTTTTGTGCTCTTGGGTGGCCCCAAGGGGGAACCAGGAAGCCGCACAAATGCAACCACCTGGAGCAAGGAAAAAAGACCACATGTTCCTCTTTTGGGAGTTCATTTAAATACTGCTGAGATTTGGAGTCCAGACCAATACAAACTCCCAGGCCTGGAGGCTGGGATAGATGCAATGGACTAGGGTCTACGCTTCCAACTTAACAAGTTTACCCTCCATCCTCTCTTCCTGTTCTCTCCCTCACCTCTTGTTTACCCCCTCATCCACTCCTTCTCAGTTCAGAAAGGGGCAGGCCTCCTGCAGGCATGAACAAAGCATGGCATATCAAGTTAAGGCATGACCAAGTTCCTCCACCTGCATCAAGGCTGAACAAGGCATCCCAACATGGGGGAATAGGTTCCAAAGGATCCAGCTCATATGTCAGGGACAGGTATCATTTTAGACAAAGCTGTATTTTAGTTTGTTCTTTTGTCACCCTTGTCTCCAAAGCCAGCAGTATTTAAATGAACTCCTTTCATTTTAGAAGTGTCCTTTTGCCTTCATCCATATTCCTTCTGTAGTGTATATGAGGGGGTGGGGTAAAGCAACTGCTGAAATGGCTGCTTCCTGTTTGAGGAAGAAAAGTTTTTTTGTGTCTAAGAGGAAGAAAATATCCAGAGCATTGGAAAGAGTTTGGAGCATAAAGAAAGAGACGTTTACTGGACATGATCAGGGCAATCTCTGAGAGAGGTGAGGGTGTGGGGCCATGGAGAGTGAGGATAAAAGGAGATAAAGACTAGTGACAGCTGCAGTCCAGGGCAGGCATGGAGTGTTAGGAGAAACCAGAAACTGAGGTGAGAAGCGCCAAGAGTCTATCATGGGGCTATTGGAATAATTAGTTTTGTGTAGGAACTCCTTCAGTAGACTAGCTTGAGCTCATTTATAAACATCTACTTTGTCCAAGTCTTAGTCTCCTTTCCAGTTTATTTGCCTTTCTTCACATTTGCCATTATGGGTGCATGCACACACACACACACACACACACACACACACACACATAATCTCTACAGGCTAGTATCTACATATTAGATAGAATATTAGATTTTTGTCTCTCTGAGTTTATTTCATTATGAAATCAGAGATACCTACACTTCCATGTATGTACATTGTGGCTCCTTTCACAACAGTGAGGAAATGGAATCAGTTTAGATGTCCTTCAGTGAATGATGTAAAGAAAAAGGTATCTATGAAATCTACAGGAAAATGGATTCATCAGAAAAATATATTGAGGAAGGTAATCTAAATTTTTGACTTCTTAGTTATTTGTCTCGTTCTGTATTTATTTTATATGTATTTTGATGTTTATTTGGTTGCCATATAACATGATTTTCTTTTGTTTATTATCTTTTTATTTTACAAAAGACCTGTGATAATGCAGAATAATTTAATTTGTTTTAACTTTGTAAATTATGTTTGTGTTAGGAGATTTCAAAAATCAGAATATTTCTGTGAAAGAAATTATAGTTTACCATAATCTCACCATCTAAACACAGAATATAGATGCATATATGTGAGATTTTATTTTTAATACAAAAATTAAAATGAGGCCATATATTTAATTTTCCTTTTTTAACTTTATTATTATTATTTTGACAGAATTTTATTATGCAGGCCTGGCTTTCCAGGGCACTGCCTCCTGAATGCTAAAATTCAAACTGCACAGTATCACACTCAAACAGTATATATTTTTGTCCTAAACTTTTCTTAAGTACATTCAAATATCATTATGAAATCTTGATTCACACACACACACACACACACACACACACACACATTAGCATTTATTCATGCCGAGCACAATATATATTGTTCAATAGATTTACAGGATGGGAAGGAGTGTAAAATTTCATTTATTGGATTAAGAAAAAAAGAACCAGAATGGTTACATAGTTTTCATGAGAGATTTGAATGAGGAAGTCTTTCTATTTTAAATATCCAGAGCTTAAAATTGAAACTGATTTTTGGGAAATTCCACATTATCTTGATGACACTTTACATAAGTTATTGTTCACAAGTTGAAATGTAGTGACCCTTCTCTCTCCAAACAAAGGATATTGACGGATTTGTGCTCAAAGAGAAAGAGATTTGCATCACAGCAATGCCTTGCAGGGTATGTATGGTATCAGTCTGCTTTGGGAGTTGCCCCAGTTTGCTTGAATGCTACAGTGATCATGTTTTAAGTCTCCTTTATTTTGATGCAGTGTATTCCAAATGAAGATGTTTTGTATATATGTAACAACAAGGAAAAAGAAGCCATAAACTTGAGAGAGAGGAAGCAGGGTCCATATGGAAAGTTTTGGTGAGAAGAAAGGAAAAGAAGAAATGACTTAATTGCATCATAATTTATATAAATTAAAGGAGACAACAACAAAAACAAAGGTGGAAAGATAGTGGGCATTAACCTCTGGACTCTACACAAAAGCATATATCTTCATGTATATCAATACACACATTTACACATACCCATACAAACACAGATGAAAAACTCATACACACACAAACACAGATATATTCAATATATTTTGATAATGTACACAATCATGTATCTTCTCTGGCTTCTGCCTTGGTGATTCAAACAAATAATTGCAACTTCCATTTAGTCTAATGTAGAATATATTTATTTATTTTTAGTTCTATTATAATATTTTGCTTTATAAATAAACCATACTTCACTAGGGGTTTTATTTGGGTATTCATAAAAAATTTAATATCAGTTGTAAAATACCTTTGTGGAAAGTCATCACTAATTGTTTTTATAAGGTTTTGAGAAACTGGACTTTATAGTTAAAAGTGAATAATTGGGTGTAAAGCTGCATGTCATACTTATTTTATCTTTTATCTTACAATTTCTTCCCTTTGTGTTTAGGAAAAGTGATTCAAACTCCAATCATATAATATGTATGCATATTATCTTCCACAGCAGCTTTCTTTCAGAAAATACAACTCTTGAATCTATTTGGACTTTGTTTCAACGAGCAAGATGTTGCATGTAATTAGTTTATTCCCAAGGCCTCACTAGCACCCTTATGATGTTAATCTGAAAATTTATCCAACTCTTTCATGCCAATTGTAAATCTGATTGTCATTGAATATTGTTTATCTAATCTTTAGCCTGTTTGTGAGCTTCCATTTCGGAATACACAATGTAGTGGTTCAACTACAGCTTCTGTTGCTCCACAGACCATTGTGTAGAAGCTTGTTGTTCTTCCAAACCTAGTCAATGAGCAAGATGTTCTGTTTCTCTTTATCTTCCTTTAGAACACTGATATATTCATGACATATTGATTGAGGTGGGTCTTGTATCTTATCTATTGCTTTCATTGGTTAACTAATAAAGAAAACTGCTTGGCTTGATAGGACAGAAAATTAGGTAGATGGAGTAGACAGAACAGAATGCTGGGAGAAAAAAAGCTGAGTCAGTCCGTCACCATGATTCTCCCACCAGACACAGATGCAGGTTAAGATCTTCCCTGGTAAGCCACCTCATGGGCTACACAGATTATAAGAAATGGGTTAGATCAATATGTAAGAGCTAGCCAATAACAGGCTGGAACTAATGGGCCAGGCAGTGTTTAAAAGAATAGAGTTTCTGTGTAATTATTTCGGGGCATAAGCTAGCTGCGTGGGCGGCCGGGTGGCGGAACCCAGCCCACCTTTCATCAAAAATATATATTTCAGATTTTTAGAAGGATTAAATGAGATAAAATGTGAAAATGAATTAAAGTATATACTAAGGGTTAAAGATATTTTGTAGAATATTAAAAATGCTGAAAAACCCCATGTTTACCAAATCCTAACTTGAAATGTGCAGTTCACTTAGAAATATTTAAAAAATATATTTATTTTTTTTTCCCTATTCTTTTTTTTTTTTTAAATAATTTTTTTTATTAAGAAAAGAAGAAAAAAAAACATAAACAAAAAACAAGTTTCCACCTCCTCCCAGCCTCCCATTTCCCTCCCCCTCCTCCCACCCTTCTCCCCCTCCTCCCACCCTTCTACCCCTCCCCCCACTCCTCTCCCCCTCCCTCTCCAGTCCACAGAGCAGTCCAGGTTCCCTGCCCTGTGGTAAGTCCTAGGTCCTCCCCCCTCCGTCCATATCTAGGAAGGTGAACATCCAAACTGGCTAGGCTTCCACAAAGCCAGCACATTAAGTAGGATCAAAGCCCCGTGCCATTGTCCTTGGCGTCTCATCAGCCCTCATTGTTCGCCATGTTCAGAGAGTCCGGTTTTATCCCATGCTTTTTCGGTCACAGTCCAGCTGGCCTTGGTGAGCTCCCAGTAGATCAGCTCCATTGTCTCAGTGGGTGGGTGCACGCCTCGTGGTCCCGACTTCTTTGCTCATGTTCTCCCTCCTTCTGCTCCTCATTGGGACCTTGGGAGCTCAGTCCAGTGCTCCAGTGTGGGTCTCTGTCTCTGTCTCCATCCATCACCAGATGAAGGTTCTATGATGATATGCAAGATATTCGTCAGTATTGCTCTCAGATAGGGTCATTTCAGGTTCCCAATCCTCAGCTACCCAAGGAACTAACTGGGAACCTCATGTTGGGCACTTGGGAGCCCCTCTAGGGTCAAATCTCTTGCTCACCCTAAAGTGGTTCCCTTAACTAAGAATTGTGGTTCCGTGCTCCCCTATCCACCTTTCCTTTATCCCAATTCTCCTGATTCCCCAAATCCCCCCTCCTTCCCTTCTACCTTTTCTCTCCCCATCTCCCCTTACCCCCATCCCACCCCACCCCCAAGCTCCTAATTTTCTCCCCGGCAATTGGGTCTACTTCCCTTAGCCAAGAGGATAACTATATGTTTTTCCTTGGGTTCACCTTCTTACTTAGCTTCTTTAGGTTCACCTATTGTAGACTCCGTGGCGCTAATTTATGGCTAGAAACCAATTATGAGCGAGTACATCCCATGTTCATCTTTTTGGGTCTGGGACACCTCACTCAGGATAGTGTTTTCTATTTCCATCCATTTGCCTGCAAAATTCGAGAAGTCATTGTTTTTTACCGCAGCGTAGTACTCTAGCGTGTATATATTCCATACTTTCTTCATCCATTCTTCCATTGAAGGGCATCTAGGTTGTTTCCAGGTTCTGGCTATTACAAATAATACTGCTATGAACATAGTTGAACAAATGCTTTTGTCATATGATAGAGCATCTCTTGGGTATATTCCCAGGAGTGGTATTGCTGGGTCCAGGGGTAAGTTGATCCCGAATTTCCTGAGAAACCGAAACACTGACTTCCACAGTGGTTGCACAAGATGGCATTCCCACCAGCAATGGATGAGGGTACCCGTTCCTCCACAGCCTCTCCAGCAAAGGTTATCCTTGGTGTTTTTGACTTTAGCCATTCTGACAGGTGTAAGATGATATCTCAAAGTTGTTTTGATTTGCATTTCCCTGATTGCTAAGGAAGTTGAGCACGACTTTAAGTGTCTTTTGGCCATTTGAACTTCCTCTGCTGAGAATTCTCTGTTCAGTTCAGTGCCCCATTTTTTAATTGGGTTAATTAGCATTTTAAAGTCTAGTTTCTTGAGTTCCTTATATATTTTGGAGATCAGACCTTTGTCTGTTGTGGGGTTGGTGAAGATCTTCTCCCAATCAGTAGGTTGCCTTTGTGTCTTATTGACTATGTCCTTTGCTTTACAGAAGCTTCTCAGTTTAAGTAGGTCCCATTTATTCAATGTTGCCCTTAATGTCTGTGCTTCTGGGGTTATACATAGGAAGCGATCTCCTGTGCCCAGCTCCTGTAGGGTACTTCCCACTTTCTCTTCTATCAGGTTCAGTGTGTTCGGGCTGATATTGAGGTCTTTAATCCATTAGGACTTGAGTTCTGTGCACAGTGATAGATAAGGGGCTATTTTCATTCTTCTACAAGATGACATCCAGTTGTGCCAGCACCATTTGTTGAAGATGCTTTCTTTCTTCCATTTTATACTTTTAACTCCTTTATCGAAAATCAGGTGTTCATAGGTTTGTGGGATAAAATCCGGGTCTTCTATACGATTCCATTGGTCGACTTCTCTGTTTTTATGCCAGTACCACACTGTTTTCATTACTGTAGCTCTGTAATAGAGTTTGAAGTCAGGGATGGTAATGCCTCCAGAAGATCCTTTATTGTATAGGATTGTTTTGGCTATCCTGGGTTTTTTGTTTTTCCATATAAAGTTGATTATTGTCCTCTCAAGATCTGTGAAGAATTTTGATGGGATCTTGATGGGGATTGCATTGAATCTATAAATAGCCTTTGGTAGAATTGCCATTTTTACTATGTTGATCCTACCAATCCAAGAGCAAGGGAGGTCCATCCATCTTTTGGTATCCTCTTCAATTTCTTTCTTCAATGCCTTAAAGTTCTTGTCAAATAGATCTTTCACTTCCTTGGTTAGATGTACCCCAAGATATTTTATGCTGTTTTTGGCTATTGTGAATGGTGAAGCTTCTCTGATTTCCCTCTCTGCTTCCATATCCTTTGTGTATAAGAGGGCGACTGATTTTTTGGAGTTGATCTTGTATCCTGCCACATTACTAAAGCTGTTTATCAGCTGTAGGAGTTCTTTGGTGGAGTTTTGGGGGTCGCTTATGTACACTATCATATCATCTGCAAATAACGAAAGTTTAACTTCTTCCTTTCCAATTCGAATCCCCTTGATTCCATTATGTTGTCTTATTGCTATTGCTAGAACTTCAAGCACTATATTGAAGAGGTATGGCGAGAGTGGACAGCCTTGTCGTGTTCCTGAGTTAAGTGGGATGGCTTTGAGTTTCTCTCCGTTTAATTTGATGTTAGCTGTCGGCTTGCTGTATATAGCTTTTATTATATTTAGGTATGACCCTTGTATCCTTAATCTCTCCAAGACTTTTAACATAAATGGATGTTGAATTTTGTCAAATGCTTTTTCAGCATCTAATGAAATGATCATATGGTTTTTTTCTTTCAGTTTATTTATATGCTGGATTACATTGATAGATTTTCGTATGTTGAACCAGCCCTGCATCTCAGGAATGAAGCCTACTTGATCATAATGGATAATTTTTCAGATGTGTTCTTGGATTCGATTTGCCAGTATTTTGTTGAGGATTTTTGCGTCGATATTCATGAGTGAGATTGGCCTGTAGTTCTCTTTCCTGGTTGAGTCTTTGAGTGGTTTTGGTATCAGAGTAATTGTGGCTTCATAAAAGGAGTTTGGTAATGACCCTTCTGTTTCTATCTTGTGGAATACATTAAGGAGTATAGGTATTAGATCTTCCTGGAAGATCTGGTAGAATTCCGCATTGAAACCATCTGGTCCTGGGCTTTTTTTGGTAGGGAGGTTTTTGATAACCTCTTCTAATTCTTCACGACTAACAGGTCTATTTAGATTGTTCACCAGGTCCTGATTTAACTTTGGTATATGATATTTATCTAAAAAAGTATCCATTTCCTTTACATTTTCCAATTTTGTGGCATATAGGCTTTTGTAGTAAGATCTAATGATTCTCTGAATTTCCTCTGTGTCTGTGGTTATGTCCCCCTTTTCATTTCTGATCTTATTAATTTGCAAATTCTCTCTCTGCCATTTGATTAGCTTGGATAGTGGTTTGTCAATCTTGTTGATTTTCTCCAGGAACCAGCTTTTTGTTTCATTGATTTTTTGTATTATTTTCTGTGTTTCTATTTTGTTGATTTCAGCCCTCATTTTGATTATTTCCAGTCTTCTACTCCTCCTAGGTGAGTCTGCTTCTTTTTTTTCTAGAGCTTTCAGGTGGGCTGTTAAGTCTCCAATGTGAGCTTTCTCTGTTTTCTTTAAGTGGGCACTTAGTGCTATGAACTTTCCTCTTAGGACTGCTTTCATAGTGTCCCATAAGTTTGAGTATGTTGTTTCTTTATTTTCATTGAATTCCAGGAAGACTTTAATTTCTTTCTTTATTTCTTCCTTAATCCAGCTATGGTTCAATAGTTGACTGTTCAGTTTCCATGACTTTGTATGCTTTCTGGGGGTAGCATTATTGTTGAATTCTAACTTTAATCCATGGTGATCTGATAAGACACAGGTGGTTACTAATATTTTTTTGTAACTGTGGATGTTTGCTTTGTTACCGACTATGTGGTCGATTTTCGAGAAGGTTCCATGAGCTGCAGAGAAGAAGGTATATTCTTTCCTATTTGGATGGAATGTTCTATAGATGTCTGTTAAGTCCATTTGATTCATTACCTCCACTAATTCTCTTATTTCTCTGTTAGGTTCCTGTCTGATTGACCTGTCCATTGGTGAGAGAGGAGTGTTGAAGTCTCCTACTATTAGTGTGTGCGGTTTGATGGCGGCCTTGAATTTTAGCAATGTTTCTTTTATGTACGTGGGTGCTTTTATATTAGGGGCATAGATGTTCAGGATTGAGACTTCATCCTGATGAACTGTTCCTGTTATGAGTATAAAATGCCCCTCTCCATCTCTTCTGATTGATTTAAGTTTAAAGTCAACTTTGTTAGAGATTAGTATGGCCACACCTGCCTGTATCTTAGGTCCATTTGCTTGATAGGCCTTTTCCCAGCCCTTTACTCTGAGTAGGTGCCTGTCTTTGTGGTTGAGGTGTGTTTCTTGTAAACAGCAGAATGTTGGATCCTGTTTTCTTATCCAATCTCTTAGCCTGTGCCTTTTTATAGGTGAGTTGAGTCCATTGACATTAAGTGATATTAATGACCAGTGGTTGTTAACTCCGGTCATTTTTTTTTAGTCGTAGAGTTTGTGTGTTTCCCTTCTTTGTTTTGTGTTGGTGAAGGGTCTCTAGATGTCTGAGTTATTGTGGTCATTGTTGGACTCCTTGGTTAGTGATTTTCCTTCAATTACTTTCTGTAAGGCTGGATTTGTGGCTGCGTATTGTTTAAATTTGTTTTTATCCTGGAAAATTTTATTTTCTCCATTTATAGTGAATGAAAGCTTGGCTGGGTATAGTAATCTGGGCTTGCACCCATGGTCTCTCAGTTTCTGCAGTACATCTATCCAGGACCTTCTGGCTTTCATGGTTTCCATGGAGAAGTCAGGTGTAAGTCTGATAGGTTTACCTTTATAAGTATTTTGCCTTTTTCCTTTGCAGCTCTTAATATTCTTTCCTTATTCTGTATGCTTTGTGTTTTGATAATTATATGGCGAGGGGATGTTTTTTTTTGATCCAGCCTATTCGGTGTTCTGTATGCTTCTTGCACCTTCATAGGAAAATCTTTCCTTAGGTTGGGAAAGTTTTCTTCTATAATTTTATTAAATAGACTTTCTGGACCATTGAGCTGCACTTCTTCTCCTTCTTCTACTCCTATTATTCTTAGGTTTGGTCTCTTTATTGTGTCCCATATTTCCTGAATGTTTTGTGATGAGAGTTTGTTGGACTTGCTGTTTTCTTTGATCAGTGTGTTTATTTTCTCTATGGTATCTTCAGAATCCGAGAGTCTTTCTTCTATCTCTAGTATTCTGCTGGTTATGCTCGTTTCTGTAGTCTCTATTCGTTTACCTAGATTTTCCATGTCCAGACGGCCCTCTGTTTGTGTTTTCTTCTTTGCCTCCATTTCAGTTTTCAGGTCTTGAACTATTTCCATTATCTGTTTGATTGTTTTTCCTTGGTTTTCTAGGGTATCATTCACTGATTTATTCAATTCTTCAAACTTTCTGTTATATTTCTCATCCATTTCTATAAGGGCGTTTTTTACATGCCGTTTAAGGGTGTCAATCACTTTCATGAAGTCAATCTTTTCTCCTTCCTCTTGATTAAGGGGTTCTTGTCCTCCCGTTGTGAGGTCGCTTGTTTCTGGTAGCTTCATGTTGCTTTTCAGCTTGTTGGGCGAATTCTTGCCTTGACGTCGGCCCATCTCTTCTTCCAAATGCTCCCTATGGATCTTCTTTTACCGGATTAGGTCTCCTTGCCTACCAAATGCTGTCTCTCCCCAATGTTGACTCTCCCAATGCTGGGTCTCCTGGCGCCGAAAGATCAGGCCTCCGTGCTGGTTGGGCAGCTCGCAGACAAAGCGCCTACCCCGCTTGGTGCAGGCAGGCCACAGAAACAAAGGAACTGCTGCCCCCGGGGAGCCCCTGGTACTCGGACTCAGCGCCCAGATAGGCTGGGCTGGGCGATGCCACGCGCCAAAAGAGGGCAGTGGGGGCGAAGTGGGGAGGGCTCTGGACGGAAGCTGGGTGGGCCAGGAAGAAAGAGGCAGCACCCGGGGAGTAGAGGCCCTGCAGAGAGCCCAAGCAGGACAGGGGGCCAAGAAACCCCCGAGCTCCCCGTCCCAGGCTGGTGCCGTGGGCCAGAAACTCACCCCAATGCTGGGTCTCCTGGCGCCGAAAGATCAGGCCTCCGTGCTGGTTGGGCAGCTCGCAGACAAAGCGCCTACCCCGCTTGGTGCAGGCAGGCCACAGAAACAAAGGAACTGCTGCCCGCCCGGGAGCCCCGGGTACTCGGACCAGCGCCCAGATAGGCTGCGCTGGGCGATGCCACGCGCCAAAAGAGCAAAAAAATATATTTAAATAATTTAGTTGCTATACTATTATTACACTCAACTTTTAGTTTTACATTTGTCTTTTTCACATTTGTTTTTTGTTATTAACTTTAGATTTTATTATGTAAAAAATGGTGTCATTGTCTCTTGGCATAGAATATTTTATTCCACATTTTTTCAGATTTCAAGTATAAAAAGGATTACAGTAAATATTTTTTTTCAGAAAAAATGTCCTTATATTCTATGTCATGGTTATAATCAATAACTGTGTTTTCCTTACTAAATATATGTTTAATCCTAGATATAATTATTTATAGAATATTGTCTATTTAAAAGGTATTTCTAACTATTTAAAACAAAACTATATTCTGTTTTTCTTATTTTCTAGATGTGTACACTGGAGCAAATCATGCAATCACTTATGTTTTTTTTCACCACACAAAAAAAGGCAGATTTTTCAGATACTATCCCATACAATTTTATGAGGACAATTATGTAATTTTTCTAATTATTATATTTATTTTCCAGCTGTTTTACTTGAATTTTCTGCAGCAATTGCATTGCTTCCCACAAATATTTTTTTTTTCATTTCTCATACCTACTCATTTTATTTCACATATTTTGCACAAATGTTATAATTTCCAAAACATTTCAAACTGAATTATAGCCATATATGTTCACATACATACACTGATCTTTTTTTCTTGAAAGAGAATATTAATGAATCTTAAGCATAACTGAGACAGACATATTTTGTGTATAGAACAGATACCTTCTAATCCCAATTCATTTTTTTTTGCCAGAATGATAGTTTATTTTGACAAATTTTGCAGCATTTGGAGAAAATTTGTCTTTGTGTGTGTATGTGTTATTTCATTTGATTAGAGAAATTTTATCATAATAGATCCAGTGATACTGCATAGTACTCATATTTTAGTTGAAATTGTGCTTTGTCATGTATATAATTATTTTAATAACTAATAAATTCCATTGATCATATTTATTGTTATTGCAAATTTGGCTTTCAGATATTATCAGCTTTGTCAAGTTCTTTGTGAAGGGTATCTTTTAAAATGAAACAGATATTTTTATTCTTTATGCTCTGAAATGAATTAAATGATATTATGAAATACATAATGTTTTTAGTTAAGTTTGTTAAGAGGCCTTCAGAACATGGCATATTTTAAAGAAGAATAATTTTAAGGATATAATTTCTTTTTCTGTTTTTTTTTTGCCTACCTTAAAGCAATTTTGATTGTTTCAAAAGAACCTAAGCTTCCTCTAAAACCCATATGTTAAAATGCTAAAACTTAAAATGTTCTTTGTTATCTTTTACAAAACTCTGTATCTTTAGTTATAGCATCACTATCTTGTTTAATATTGTGGATCAAAAATCCCCATTGTAGTGTGAATTCTTAGGCTACATTTCAACCTGAGTTTCAGATTGTTATATAGACAGCCTGTTAGAAATTCTAGTAAAGGTATAATTGACAAGGTGTCAGAGTTACCTAGGAAGGCATGCTTACATCTCTCTTCACTTCTACATATGCACATGTTCACATTTTCCCTTGAGTATATTTGAATTTTGTAAGCTGGAAGGTTCCTAACTAAGAATCAGAATCTTACCTTTTCCTAAATCTTTTGAGATATTCCAGTTGTCAAAGGGACTGAAAAGAAAATGAAATGGATTTCATTTTTTGGAATAATATTTGCATTAAGCTGTTTTTAACAGGACTTTATTTCTTTGGTTATATTGTTTTTGTAAAGAACCTTGCCTACAAAAAAAAAAATATATATTTTTCCTGTAGTTTTTCCATCCCTCTCAAAGTCCTTTATTATTTATGTGCATTCAAAATAAATATGTTTCTATATATCACTGATGTTCTAAATGAAGCCCAAATAATAAAAAATTAAACCATTGCTACCTTAATTCCAAAACTACCTGTTTCTCAAAGGTTTCAGTTTAATATTTTTCTTTAACTGAAATGAAATTACAAGCATTTTCTGCCAATGTACTTATTTTTCTTGAACTTTGAGCAGTTACCAATTACCCACATGGCTTTTTCACCAGTATGCAAGAGGAAATTATTATTTGGCTTATATTTCTATGTCACACACTGTTTTGGTATACCCTTTTTCTGTCCCTTTTGTCTAATTTAAGGCAATTTTGAAATCAATTATTTTATTTCTTGTTAGATTTAGTGACAGACATAACTGATTTTTTTAATAAATTTATAATCTGAGAACATATAGATATACCAGAGTTCTCCAAAAATATAAGAAAGATATATTAATTTTTTCAAATCTAATTTATAATATTCATTCATCTATAATAGAACATTTTGATCACAGTGGCTTATAGCAATATCAATTTCAGAAATAATTTTATACTTTAACAAAATGTTTTAGCACACTCTAGTGGCAAAATTTGTACCTTAGCCTAAAATAAAATCTTGCTGTGTAGAAAAACTATGTAGATTAATCATACTATTTATCTTAGAATAACCAGACATCAGTAATGTAAAACAAAGTAAAATGTGCAGCAAATATTTCTCCTTCATAACATGCTATTATTTTTTTATTTATTTCTGTGGGCTTTAACTAGCACATGATCATTTCCTGAAACAAAACTCAGTAAAAGTTGTTACACTCAAAATTAAGGTTCTTTGCAGGGAAGAGGAACAGAAGACTGATCAAAGGACATGACATCTAGGAATTTTCTCAGGGTACATTATCTCACTGGTGTTAATTCATTAATGTGTAACAATGGAAACAAAACAGTACAAACTGTGATGTATTCTCTGTTTTTATTACAAACAGAAAATTTAGTTCAATCTAGAAAATAACCTGTAAAATTTATTTATATTTGTGTTCAATTGCTTAACTAATATTTATTAAAATCTCAAATGCCTTTTTCATAGCTCACTAATTTTTTCAAGTTCACTTTTTGGCCAACTCCAGGAACTTAAGTCACTAAACTATAATGTAATAATTTTTGATTCAGGAAAAAAGACAACAATGTTAAGAGATTCCATTCAAATCAAAAATATCAGTGTACTTCCATATCAATTTAACACAAACAAACTCAACCCATGTAATATTTTGTATATATGTATGTATTTATTTTTGCATGCATGTATATATTTGTCTGTACTTCCATTGAATAGCTCCTATTACTTCTCATGGGTATCATAATTGCTATTCCATATTTACCTCATAATAGTGCCCACTGATTTTTAGATTGCTTATTTTACTGGCATTGAAATGGTCTTGCCTTTATAAACTACCCAGTTGATATTTAATTATTGCCTTTCATTAACCAACCTTTTTAGTGCATTTGATGGTTCCTAGTAATGTTTGAATATATCCCAGTGGAGACTTCAAAGACTTTGTGTAACAATAGTATTTGCAAATTTTCACATCCATCTGCTGTAAAGCCTGGACATTACATTCTTAGGTTTTATGCAAGGGCAATTACAAATTATTATTTCAGTTAGAATACAATAGATTCATTACTCAATATATAAAAGCACCAAAACATCACATTGTATTCTACAAATAGATAAAATTATCCTGTGTTATTTTTAATTAATATATGTACAATTTATTCACTGAAGCATATATGTATGTAAGACTCTTTTACAATGCAACACTTTGAATAAGATTATATGTGTTATACCCTGTTACTTTGCTGAAGGTCAAGGCCTGTATGAATCACTTTACAGCCTTTCTGTTATTACTCTGAACTTATATACAATATCTCATCATTTCTCAAAAGAGCAAATTATTAAAAATTCTTTTGCTTCCAATATGATATTCAGTAGAGGAATTAACATGTTTTTTCAATAGCTGCTGTTTGTCCTAAAATTTTACATAGATATACTCTCTGGTTTAATTGTTCAATTCTCTGACACTGTTTTAGAACATCTCAGCAATGGCCCCGAGATAGCATAAATCACTTGAAAAATGATGTTGTTGGTTAATTTCACTGAGTTACAAAATTACACACACATACACACACACTCATATTTGTATAAACAGTATACTTTGCACAAAATACTTGTTCAAATCTAAATAAGTTTATCAAGAATTTGCTTTCCTAATTCCCAAGTACATCTCTCCATGGGAAAATATTGTCATAATGGTAAGAAAACAAAGCTAGCATAACACACTTTTTTGTTTTACCAATTATCTATTTATAACTATTTTCCAGTGATATTTACTGGTACACATTGTAAAGTATTTTCTTTTTAAACATTATTTTTAAATAGCCTGTTTCTGGACAGATGGAAACCATTATTTACAATATAAAATTGGGTGCTTATTTAAGATGAATAGAATAAATACAAAGGCTTGTTTTCTTGTAGTTTTAGTATTTTACAGAGATCTATGATTTGAAAGAGATTTTTGTTTGTTTGAATTTTTTTTCCGTTAGAATTTCTTTCAATTGAGAACATAGGGTTTTTCTGTTTACTGCTGTCTACTGCAAATAAGGCCAGCTCTCATTTGTACAAGACTGTGATTCTCAATATAGAGTAGCTTCAAGGTGGAAGGATTTGTATTCTCAAAAAAAGATGTATGATATTAATCTTTGCAGAATTTAAGGTACCTAGATTTTGTTTTTGTGATTTGTCTATTTGATCCATTTGTCCTAGTGAAAATGACAGCTTCTTTCTGTACACTTCAGCAAAGATAAAAATGCTTTCCCCATCTTAAAGTGCTTATCTTCTCCTCAAGATAAATTTTTCACTGATTATAGATTATTTCAGGCTCAGTACTTTATTTACAATAAATTACTGGCTAAATCTAAATGTCAATAGTGAGCTCCAGTGACTTAGAACTAAAATCTCATTACTTTATTTCCTGTAGCTCTGTTCCTAGGGTGTTGTAAATGGAGGGCAAGATAATAAATAATCTGTGGTGATTAGGGAGTAGCCTTTGAATACAGGAAAACCTAACAAGATTAAATATTAGAAAATTGAATATCATTTAGAAAATAACTTTGACACTCTCAGATCTTATTATTATGCTGAAAGGTGAAAGAAATAAGTAGAAAAAATATACTGTTGCTATGTTTAGTGTGCTTCAGATTGATGACCAAACACCAGATAAACATTTAGTCTATTGAATTTCCTCCAGGTTTTTCAGCAAGGATGTATGCCCTTGGGCCGTTCTGCTTCACATAATCTTTAGTAGCTACATAAGGTCAGTAAAGCTGCAATGAGTGCTGATTAAATCACATTTAAAAGATTCAAGCAAACTGTGATGACAGATTCTAAAAGTCTTTTTTATTTCTCCTTTATTGTTTTACCTTTCTTATACAGCTCAGTACTGATGATGTGATGTTTGTGGTAAGGTGGTCAAAAATAAATAAGCCCGTAATGTTATTTTCTAAATTTCCCTTAATGTTCTCTTTGCTTTTGCATTCCAAAAATGTGATGTAAAGGTCAATTTAGAAAAATTAGAAAATCTCCACCTACTAACACTCTTCTCTACAACTAGTATTGAATGACAAGCCAGAAGTCCTTGGTGAGACTTGAGTGGACTGATGGAGTACAAAAAAAGATAATAAATGAACTTTTAATAGAGTTATTTTTGTTTCGGTTTTATTGCACTCATAGCAAAAGAAAACAACAACTACAAGAAAATTGGTTTTCTGGCCCCGAGGCATCAGCCTTGGAAGGGGAGCTCAGAGGTTCCTTGGCCCTCTACCCTTCTTGGGCTCTCTACAGGGCCTCCACTCCCTGCATACCTCATCTTTCTTCCTAGCCCACCCAGCTCCCATCCAGAACCCTCCCCACTTCGGGCCCACTGTCCTCTTTCTGCAAATAACATCACCCAGCCCAGCCTGTCTGGGCATTGGGTCCGAATCCTCGGGGCACTCAAGCGGGGGGGGGGGGGGGGGGGGGGGGGGGGGGGGGGGGGGGGGGGGGGGGGGGGGGGGGGGGGGGGGGGGGGGACGGGGGGGGGGGGGGGACTCCCTTTGTTTCTATGGCCTGCCTGCACCAAGCAGGGTAGGCACTTTGTTTGCGACCTTCCCACCAGCATGGAGGCCTGATCTCTCCGCCCCAGGAGAGACAGCATTGGGGTGAGTTTCTGGACCCGCGGCGCCAGCCTCGGAAGGGGAGCTCAGAGGTTCCTTGGCCCCCTATCCTTCTTGGGCTCTCTGCAGGGCCTCCTCTCCCTGCATACCTCCTATTTCTTCCTAGTCCACCCAGCTCCCATCCAGAACCCTACCCAATTTGGCCCCACTGTCCTATTTCTGCAAATAACATCACCCAGACCAGCCTGTCTGGGCAATGGGTCCAAATCCTCGGGGCACTCAAGCAGGCGGGACTCCCTTTGTTTCTATCACCTGCCTACACCAAGCAGGGTAGGCGCTTTGTTTGCGATCTGCCCACCAGCATGGAAGCCTGATCTCTCAGCTCCAGGAGAGACAGCGTTGGGGGTAGGTACTTTGTTTGCAAGCTGCCCAACCAGCACGGAGACCTGATCTCTTGGAACCAGGAGAGCCAACGTTGGGGAGAGCCAGCACTGGGTAGGCAAGGAGACCTGATCTTTTAAAAGAAGATTCATAAGGGAGCATTTGGAAGAAGAGATGGGCAGACGCCAAGGCAAGAATTCGCTCAACAAGCTGAAAAGCCACATGAAGCCACGAGAAACCAGCAACCTCACAACGGGAGGACATGAACACCTTAATCAAGAAGAAGTAGAAAAGATTGACTTCATGAAAGTGACTGATGCCCTTAAACAGCATGTAAAAAACACCCTTATAGAAATGGATGAGAAATATAACAGAAAGTTTGAAGAATTGAATAAATCTGTGAATGATACGCTCGAAAACCAAGGAAAAACAATCAAACAGATAATGGAAACAGTTCAAGACTTGAAAATTGAAATGGAGGCAAAGAAGAAAACACAAACAGAGGGCCAGCTGGACATGGAAAATTTAAGTAAACAAACAGAGTATACAGAAACAAGCATAACCAACAGAATACAAGAGTTAGAAGAAAGAATCTCAGATTCTGAAGATACCATAGAGAAAATAAACACACTGATCAAAGAAAACAGCAAGTCCAACAAACTCTCATCACAAGATTTTCAGGAAATATGGGACACAATAAAAAGAGAAAACCTAAGAATAATAGGAGTAGAAGAAGGAGAAGTACAGCTCAATGGTCCAGAAAATATATTTAATAAAATTATAGAAGAAAACTTTCCCAACCTAAAGAAAGATATACCTATGAAGGTTCAAGAAGCATACAGAACACCGAATAGGCTGGATCAAAAAAAAAAAAAAAAAACATCCCCTTGCCATGTAATTATCAAAACACAAAGCATACCGAATAAGGAAAGAATATTAAGAGCTGCAAAGGAAAAAGGCAAAATACTTATAAAGGTAAACCTATCAGACTTAAACCTGACTTCTCCATGGAAACCATGAAAGCCAGAAGGTCCTGGATAGACGTACTGCAGAAACTAAGAGGCCATGGATGCAAGCCCAGATGACTATAAACAGCCAAGCTTTTGTTCACTATAAATGGAGAAAATAAAATTTTCCACGATAAAAAAAAATTTAAACAATATGCAGCCAAAAATGCAGCCTTACAGAAAGTAATAGAAGGAAAATCACTAACCAAGGAGTCCAACAATGACCACAATAACTCAGACATCTAGAGACCCTTCACAAACACAAATCAAAGAAGGGAAACACACAAACTCTACTACTAAAAAAAATGACCGGTGTTAACAACCACTGGTCATTAATATCACTTAATGTCAATGGACTTAATTCACCTATTAAAAGGCACAGGCTAAGAGATTGGATACGAAAACAGGATCCAACATTCTGCTGTTTACAAGAAACACACCTCAACCACAAAGACAGGCACCTACTCAGAGTAAAGGGCTGGGAAAAGGCTTATCAAGCAAATGGACCTAAGAAACAAGCAGGTGTGGCCATTCTAATCTCTAACAAAGTAGACTTCAAACTTAAATCAATCAGAAGAGATGGAGAGGGGCATTTTATACTCATAACAGGAACAGTTCATCAGGATGAAGTCTCAATCCTGAACATCTATGCCCCTAATATTAAAGCACCCACGTACATAAAAGAAACATTGCTAAAATTCAAGGCAGCTATCAAACCGCATACACTAATAATAGGAGACTTCAACACTCCTCTCTCACCAATGGACAGGTCAATCAGACAGAAACCTAACAGAGAAATAAGAGAATTAATGGAGGTAATGAATCAAATGGATTTAACAGACATCTATAGAACTTTCCACCCAAATAGAAAAGAACATACCTTCTTCTCTGCAGCTAATGGAAACTTCTCAAAAATTGACCACATAGTCAGTAACAAAGCAAACATCCACAATTACAAAAAAAAATATTAGTAACCACCTGTGTCTTATCAGATCACCATGGATTAAAGTTAGAATTCAACAACAATGCTACCCCTAGAAAGCCTACAAACTCATGGAAACTGAACAGTCAACTACTGAACCATACCTGGATTAAGGTAGAAATAAAGAAAGAAATTAAAGTCTTCCTGGAATTCAATGAAAATAAAGAAACAACATACTTAAACTTATGTAAGCAGTCCTAAGAGGAAAGTTCATAGCACTAAGTGCCCACTTAAAGAAAACAGAGAAAGCTCACATTGGAGACTTAACAGCCCACCTGAAAGCTCTAGAAAAAAAAGAAGCAGACTCACCTAGGAGGAGTAGAAGACTGGAAATAATCAAACTGATTGCTGGAATCAACAAAATAGAAACACAGAAAACAATACAAAGAATCAATGAAACAAAAAGCTGGTTCCTGGAGAAAATCAACAAGATTGACAAACCCCTATCCAAACTAATCAAACGGCAGAGAGAGAATTTGCAAATTAATAAGATCAGAAATGAAAAGGGGGACATAACCACAGACACAGAGGAAATTCAGAGAATCATTAGATCTTACTACAAAAGCCTATATGCCACAAAACTGCAAAATGTAAAGGAAATGGACACTTTTTTAGATAAATACCATATACCAAACTTAAACCAGGACCAGGTGAACAATCTAAACAGACCTGTTAGTCAAGAAGAATTAGAAGAGGTTATCAAAAACCTCCCTACCAAAAAAAGCCCAGGACCAGATGGTTTCAATGCGGAATTCTACCAGAACTTCCAAGAAGAACTAATACCTATACTCCTTAATGTACTTCACAATATAGAAACAGAAGAGTCATTGCCAAATTCCTTTAATGAAGCTACAGTCACTCTAATACCAAAACCACACAAAGACTCAACCAAGAAAGAGAATTACAGCCAAGAGCACTCATGAACATCGATGCAAAATCCTCAACAAAATACTGGCAAACCGAATCCAAGAACACATTAGAAAAATTATCCATTATGATCAAGTAGGCTTCATCCCAGGGATGGAGGGCTGGTTCAACATACGAAAATCTATCAAAGTAATCCAGCATATAAATAAACTGAAAAAAAAAACATATGATCATTTCATTAGATGTTGAAAAAGCACTTCACAAAATTCAACATCCCTTTATGATAAAAGAATTGGAGAGATTAGGGATACAAGGGTCATGCCTAAATATAATAAAAGCTATATACAGCAAGCCTACAGCTAACATCAAATTAAATGGAGAGAAACTTAAAGCCATCCCACTAAACTCATGAACACGACAAGGCTATCCACTCTCGCCATACCTCTTCAATATAGTGCTTGAAGTTCTAGCAATAGCAATAAGACAACATAAGGGGATCAAGGGGATTCGAATTGGAAAGGAAGGAGTGAAACTTTCGTTATTTGCAGATGATATGATAGTGTACATAAGCGACCCCCAAAACTCCACCAAAGAACTTTTACAGCTAATAAACACCTTTAGTAATATGGCAGGATACAAGATCAACTCCAAAAAATCAGTCGCCCTCTTATACACAAAGGATATGGAAGCAGAGAGGAAAATCAGAGAAGCTTCACCTTTCACGATAGCCACAAACAGCATAAAATATCTTAGGGTAACTCTAACCAAGGAAGTGAAAGATCTATTTGACAAGAACTTTAAGGCATTGAAGAAAGAAACTGAGGAGTATACCAGAAAATGGAAGGACCTCCCTTGCTCTTGGATTGGGAGGATCAACATAGTAAAAATGGCAATTCTACCAAAGGCTATTTATAGATTCAATGCAATCCCAATCAATGTCCCATCAAAATTCTTCACAGATCTTGAGAGGACAATAATCAACTTTATATGGAAAAACAAAAACCCAGGATAGCCAAAACAATCCTATACCATAAATGATTGTCTGGAGGCATTACCATCCCTGACTTCAAACTCTATTACAGAGCTACAGTGATGAAAACAGTGTGGTACTGGCATAAAAACAGAGAAGTCGACCAATGGTGTCGTAAAGAAGACCCGAATTTTAACCCACAAACCGATGAACACCTCATTTTTGATGAAGGAGCCAAATGTATACAATGGAAGAAAGAAACCATCTTCAACAAATGGTGCTGGCATAACTGGAGGTCAACCTGTAGATGAATGAAAATAGACCCATATCTATCACCATGCACAAAACTCAAGTCCAAATGGATTAAAGACCTTACTATCAGTCAGAACACATTGAACCTGATAGAAGAGAAAGTGGGAAGTACCCTACAGCAGATGGGCACAGGAGATTGCTTCCTATGTGTAACCCCAACAGCACAGACATTAAGGGCAACTTTGAATAAATGGGACCTACTAAAACTGAGAAGCTTCTGAAAAGCAAAGGACACTGTCACCAAGACAAAAAAGCAACCTACTGACTGGGAGAAGATCTTCACCAACCCTGCAACAGACAAAGGTCTGATCTCCAAAATATATGGAGAACTCAGGAACCTAGACTTTAAAATGCTAATTAACCCAATTAAAAAATGGGGCACTGAACTGAACAGAGAATTCTCAGCAGAGGAAGTTCAAATGGCCAAAAGACACTTAAGGTCATGCTCAACCTCCTTAGCGATCAGGGAAATGCAAATCAAAACATCTTTGAGATATCATCTTACACCTGTCAGAATGGCTAAAATAAAAAACTCCCTGATAGCCTTTGCTGGAGAGGCTGTGGAGGAAGGGGTACCCTCATCCTTTGCTGGTGGGAATGCAATCTTGTGCAACCACTTTGGAAATCTGTGTTTCAGTTTCTCAGGAAATTCGGGATCAACCTACCCCTGGACCCAGCAATACCACTCCTGGGAATATACCCAAGAGATGCCCGATCATATGACAAGAGCATTTGTTCAACTATGTTCATAGCAGTATTATTTGTAATAACCAGAACCTGGAAATAACCTAGATGCCCTTCAATGGAAGAATGGATGAAGAAAGTATGGAATATCTACACATTAGAGTACTACGCTGCGGTAAAAAACAATGACTTCTCGAATTTTGCATGCAAATGGATAGAAATAGACAACACTATACTGAGTGAGGTAACCCAGACCCAAAAAGATGAACATGGGATGTGCTCACTCATAATTGGTATCTAGCCATAAACAAGGTTCACGGAGTCTACAATTGGTGATCCCAAAGAAGCTAAGTAAGAAGGTGAACCAAAGGAAAAACATATAGTTGTCCTCTTGGCTATGGGAAGTAGACAAAATTGCCGGGGAGAAAATTGAGATCCTGGGGATGGGGTGGGATGGGGGTAAGGGGTGATGGGGAAAGAAAAGGGAGAAGGGGAGAATGGGGGGAACTTGGGGAAAAAGGAGGATTGGGATAAAGGAAGGTTGGATAGGGGATCACTGAAGCACAATTCTTAGTAAGGGAGCCACCTTAGATTTGGCAAGAGACTTGAACCTAGAGTGGCTCCTAGATACCCAAGCCAAGGTCCCCAGTTAGTTCCTTGGGCAGCTGAGGATAGGGAACCTGAAATGACCCTATCCTATAGCAATACTGACGAATATCTTGCATATCATCATAGAACCTTCATCTGGTGATGGATGGAGATAGAGACAGAGACCCACACTGGAGCACTGGACTGAGCTCCCAAGGTCCCAATGAGGAGCAGAAGGAGGGAGAACATGAGCAAAGAAGTCGGGACCACGAACGGTGCACCCACCCACTGAGACAGTGGAGCTGATCTATTGGGAGCTCACCAAGACCAGCTGGACTGTGACTGAAAAAAGCATGGGATAAAACTGGACTCTCTGAGCATGGCGATCAATGAGGGCTGATGAGAAGCCAAGGACAATGGCACGGGGTTTTGAACCTACGTAATGTGCTGGCTTTGTGGGAGCCTAGCCAGTTTGGATGTTCACCTTCCTAGAAATGGACAAAGAGGGGAGGAACTAGGACTTACCACAGGGCAGTAAACCCTGACTCCTCTTTGGACTGTAGAGGGATGGGGAGAGGAGTGGGGGGAGGGGGAAAAGGTGGGAGGAGGGGGAGGGAAATGGGAGGCTGGGAGGAGGTGGAAACTTGTTTTTTTTTTCTCTTTTTCTCAATAAAAAATGGGGAAAAAATACAAGAAAATGAACAATGCTAGAAAATAAACTCACTCTTAATTTCAATTTTCATTTTATCTAAATGTGAATCTAGTTAGTCTCCAATGGAATAATCCCCATTAGCTATAAGACTTCACGTCTGTTACGTCAGCTTAAGATATCTAAAAATATTAAACTTCTTTTGCTCTTTTCTGTTCATTATGGTTAATTTACTGACCAATATCATTAAAATCTTTTCATTTAGTTTATGTGTTTATATATGTCTCAGTGAGTAAATGGAGCTTTTGTGTGGTAGAATGAAAGATAATGTCACAACCTTTAAAACTGGAGTTTAAGTAATTGTTAACTGCCCAGCATGGATGCTAGGGAACTGAACTTAGTTTCACTGGAAGAAGAGCATTCACATTGAAACATCTCTCTAGCCCCATTGTTGTCAATTTTTATCACTGTCTTTCTTAGTTTAAGAAACTAGTTATCATAGAATAAACCCATTCAAGTTTAGAGCAAATTTCTACCTGGATTTAGCTTTGGGTTTATGCCTGCAATTCCATTTAGAAAACTGGAACATGACTCATGCCATCATGAGTTTGATGTCAGCTGGGACTACATAAATGGTCAGCCTGGTTACAGCTTGTGCATGTATAATAATAAGATGAGGGCGGGGTATTATTTACTCAAAGCTAGTTTTACTTTGTTTTAATGATTTAAGACCAAGATGAATTTTCCACTTTTTATTAAATGTTAATATTGTCATCATGTTCACAGAACTTCAAGTAACTGCACTTTTACATCTGTACCTTAAAAATGATAAAGTACTATTTTTTTTTAACAATAACATAAACCATTTTTTCCTGTGACAGATATTGCTATATATTTCTGGTTTGCCTAGAAGCTGCCATGTAGAACAGGCTTGTCTTGATTTCAAAGATCCACCTGTCTCAGCCTATGGAGTTCTGGGATTAAAGATGTGCAACACTGTAAATATTGAAGAAAGTACTTATGGGAAAGGATATAAAAAATCCTATATAATCGTACATTTATTTTTTAGAGTATGAGATGTGTGATGGTTTGAAAGAAAATGGCCCCCATAGGCTCATAGGGCACTATTAGGAGGTATAATCTTGTTGAAGTAGTTGTGGAGTTGTTGGAGAAAGTGTGTCATTGGGGATGGGCTTTGAAGTTTCTAAAGCTCTGCTTAGGCCCAGTGGCTCCCTCTTCCTTTCTGTTGCCTTAGGTCTCAGATGAAGAACTCTAAGCCTCTCTACAATACCATGTCTGTCTGCACTCTGCTATGCTTCCTGCCATGATGATAATGGACTAAAGTTCTGAATTGTAAGCCAGCCCCAATTAAATGTTTTCTGTACGCACCATTAATCCCAGAACATAGGAGGCAGAGACAGGTGAATCTCTGTGAGTTTGAGGCTAGCCTGGTCTATAGAGCAATTCTAGGACAGGCTCCAATGCTACACAGAGAAACCTTGCCTTGAACAAAACAAAACAAGACAAAACAAAAATTGTTGTCATGGTGTCTCTTCACAGCAATAAAACCCTAAGTAAAACAAGTTGTAAATAGTTTATTTTTCCTTTTTCACGTGGCCTTTGTAATAATGTATGTGATTTTAATCATACACATGCCCAAGTATGCACAGCCGTAGGATAGTAAATAAGGGATTCTTCCTAACAGGACAGTAGAAAACAGTTTTATATTACTGTGCAAACACCAAAAACCTATCCAGACCTGATTATTATTTTTTTTCTAATTTTCATTCCTGGAAACTTTCTGAGTACACTGAAACAGAGAGTGCCTAAATTTATTACCAGAGGCAAGAAAACTTGCAGTATTCTTTAGAGATAGGAATATGTATAATATGTACATTGTGCAAATATACCACATTTTCCTTATTTATTCTTCGGTCGAGGGGAATTTAGGTTGTTTCCAGGTTCTAGCTATGGCAAACAATGTTGCTATGAACATAGTTGAGCACTTGTCCTTGTGGTACCATTGAGCATCCTTTGGATATATACCCCAAAGTGATATTACTATGTCATGAGGAAGTTTAGGTTGTTTCCTAATTTTCTGAGAAATCGCCACACTGACATCCAAAGGGGCTGTACCAGCTTGCATTCCCACCAGCAATGCTGAAGTATTCCCTTTTCCCTACAACCTCTCCAGCATAAGTCATCATCAGTGATTTTGATCTTGGCCCATTCTTACAAGTGTAAGATGGAATCTCTGAGTTGTTTTGATTTGCATTTCCCTGATGACTAAGGATGTTGAACATTTCCTTAAGTGTCTTTTAGCCAATTTAATTTCCTCTGTTGAGAGTTCTCTGTTTAGGTCTGTACTCCATATTTTTATTGGATGATTTTTTTTTCTTTTGATGACCAATTTCTTGAGTTCTTTATATATTTTGGAGATCAGACCTCTGTCTGATGTGGGGTTAGTTAAGATCTTTTCCAATTCTGTAGGCTTTCGTTTTGTCTTATTAACCATATCCTTTGCTTTACAGAAGCATTTCAGTTTCAGGAGGTTCCATTTATTAATTGTTTCTCTCAGTGTCTGTGCTGCTGGGGTTATGTTTAAGAAATGGTCTCTTTTGCCAATGTGTTCAAGTGTACCTCTCACTTTCTCTTCTATAAGGTTCAGTGTTACTGGCTTTATGTTGAGGTCATTTGGACTTAAGTTTTTTGTATGGTGATAGATACAGATCTATTTTCATTCTTCTACATGTTGATATCCAGTTATGCCAGCACCATTTGTTAAATATGCTTTCTTTTTTCCATTTGATAGTTTTTGCTTCTTTGTCAAAAATCATGTATTAGAAGGCATGTGTATTAATATCTGTGTCTTCCATTCAGTTCCATTGGTCCTCTTGTCTGTTCTTATGCCAATACCAGGCTGTTTTCAGTACTGTAGCTCTGCTGTGGAGTTTTAAGTCAGGGATTGTGATGCCTCCAAACGTTCTTTTAATGTACAGGATTGTTTTGGCTATCCTGGGTTTTTGTCTTTTCCATATGAAGTTTAGTACCATTCTTTCGAGGTCTGTGAAGAATTTTGCTGGGATTTTGATTGGCATTGTATTTAATCTGTAGATTGCTTTTGGTTGAGATTGCCCTTTTTACTGTGTTAATTCTACCTACGCAAAAAGATACATTTTGGTGTCTTGTTCATTTTCTTTCTACAAATATTTAGAGTTCTTGTCATACAAGACTTCCACTTGTTTGGTTAGACTTATTTTGTGATATTTTATGCTATTTGTGGCTATTGTAAAGGATAATGTTTCTTTGATTTCTTTCCCAGCCCTTTTATCATCTGAGTACAGGAGGGCTACTGATTTTTTAAGTTATTGTTGTATCCTGCTACATTACTGAAAGTGTTTATGAGTTGTAGAAGTTCCTTGGTAAAATTTTTGGGATCGCTTATGTAAACTATTATATCATTAAAATTAGCGAAAGTTTGACTTCTTCTTTTTCAATTTGTATCCCCTTGATCTCCTTTCGGTGTCTTATTGCTCTAGTTCATGTGTTATATTGAAAGATATGGAGTGGACAACCTTGTCTTGTTCCTGATTTCAGTGGGTCCGCTGGGGGTTTCTCTCCCTTTTGTTTGATGTAGGTTGTTGGCTTGCCATTTAGGTATGTTGCCTTTATTATGTTTAGGTATGATCCTGTATCCCTGCTCTCTCTAAGACCTCTATTATGAAGGGATGTGGTATTTTGTCAAAAGTTTTTTGGTATCTAATGAGATTATCATGTGGGTTTTATTTTTCAGTTTGTTTATACGGTAGATTATGTTGACAGATTTTCATATGTTGAACCATCTCTGTGTCTCTGGGATGAAACCAAATTGATCATGGTGGATGATGGTTCTGATGTGTTCTTGGATTCAATTTGTCAGTATTTTATTGAGAATTTTTGTATCAATGTTCATGAGTGAGATTGGTCTGTAATTCTCTTTCTTAGTAATGTCTTTCTGTTTTTTGCGCAGTTATCCGGGTAATTGTAGCCTTATAAAAAGAATTTGGCAATGTTTCTCTGATTCTATTGTGTGGAATAATTTGAGGAGTATTGGTATTAGTTCTTCTTTAAAAATCTTTTAGAATTCTGTGCTGAAACCATCTGGTCCTGGACTTTTTTTGGTTGGGAGACTTTTGATGAATATTTCTATTTCTTCAGCAGTTATAGGTCTGTTTAATTTGCTTATCTCATCTTGATTTATTTTTGGTAAGTGATATTTATCTTGAAAGTTGTCCATTTCCATTAAGTTTTCCAATTTTGTGGAGTACAGTTTTTTTATATATATGACCAGATGATTCTCTAGATTTTTTCTACATCTGTTGTTGTGTCCCCCTTTTCATTTCTGATTTTATTAATTTGGATATTCTCTCTCTGCCTTTTGGTTAGTTTGGATAAAGGTTTGTCTATTTTGTTGATTTTCTTGAAAATTCAAGTCTTTGTCTCATTGACTATTTGTCTTGTTTTGTTTCTATTTTGTTGATTTCAGCTCTCAATTTGATTATTTCCTGTCGTGTAGTTCTCTTGGGTGAGTTTGCTTTTTTATGTTGTTGTTGTTCTCAAGGTTTCAAATGTTCTGTTAATTTACCAGTGTGGGTTTTTTTCCAACTTCTTCATGTAAGCATTTAGTGTATGTAGAAGAAGGATGGATTCTGTTTTCGTATCAAATCTGTTAGCCTGTGACTTTTCATAGGTGAGTTGAGTCCATTTATATTAAGGGATAATAATGACCAGTGATTGCTATCTCCTGTTAATTTGTCTTTCATTACTGGTGATATTAATTTATGTGGTTTTCCCGTTTTTGGTCTTTGGGATTTGCTGCTATGAGACCATTAATTGTCTGTGTTTTTTTTTTTTTTTTTTTTTTTTTTTTTATGTAGCCAACTTCCTTGGGTTGGAGCTTTCCTTCTAATATTTTGTGTAGGGCTGGGTTTGTGGCTAGGTATTGGTTAATTCTGGTTTTGTCATGGAATTTTGTCAGGAGTAATTCTGATAGGTATGCCTTTATATGGTTTTCATGTCAACTAGCAGCTTGCTCTATTTCTTGTCCTATGGTTGAATTATTTAATATCATGTACAATATGCAAGCAGAAAGTTCTCAGGTTAAAGTTTGTTCTAGGGCTGAGCCACACCACAGCTAGAAACAAGTGTTTCCAGAAAATAATGCAGTCTTACACTTCACAGTATGATCAGATATCCCGGAAAACAGAGAAATTTACATAAAAGATATGAAATTTAACTTACATAAAATATCTTTATAGAAACATGAACAAAAATAGTATGTATAAGGGGCTGGAGGATGGGATATTGAGAGTCATCATTTAATGCATATAAATTTGTTTTGGAAAAATATTTAAAACTGTCTGGAGATGAATGTGGGTAGTTAAAAAGAATGTGAATATTCTTTTCAAACCTTCATTTTATTTATTCTTGTGTTTTTCACATCATACTTTTTTTTTTTGTCATGGTTTCTCTGTGTAGCTTTGGAACCAGTCCTGGTACTCACTCTGTAGTCCAGGCTTGCCTTGAACTCACAGAGATGCACCTGTTTCTGCCTCCAGAGTGCTGAGATTAAAGGCATGCACCACCACTACCTGGCCACATTATGCGTCTTGATCCCATTCATCTCCTCATACCTTTATATCCACCCTTTGCTCTTGTAATCTCCCCAACAATAATAAAATAAGATTTAAGAGGAAAATAAGAAAAGAATGAGGAAGAAAAGAAAGACAGAAAATTTCAGCATGGAAGTTGTAGTGTGACAAAGTGAGTCACAGGTTAGCCTTTTATTCATATAGCTTTACTTACAAGTGTTCATTTCAAACAGTCATTGGTCTGGTTCATGGCCTCTGGTTTCTGCTACACTATCAATACTGGGTCCTCACCGAGACTTCTTGGATATCCTGTTGTTGCCCTGTGTCATGGAGATACTGCAGCTTTGGTCTTCAGGACTATCCCTTTACATGCTCTAACAGATGAAATGGGCCCACTCATAATCCTTCTTCTGAGATCGGGTAGTTACAGGGTTGGTCAACTTGCCAGCTCTCCCTCATCCTCATGATGATGATAATGATGATGATGTATATGGGTATTTTACCTGCATGTAGGTCTGCACCAAGTGCTCATATAGTGTAGAAAAGATAGTCATAACTCTTGGAGCTAGAATTACAGATGGTTGTGAGTCCTCATGTGGAGACTGGAAGCTGAGCCTAGGTGCAAGAACAGTTAGTGATTTTAAGCACAAAGAAATATCCTCAGCCTCTGAAATTATACCTTAAAGAAAAGTTATTTATTGAAAGTGGAAGAGGCATAGACAGAATTTGGGTTTGCAACAAGAAAGCTTATTGATGTTAAACATAGCTTTTAACAGTATTTCTGTAAATATAGATGTTAATGTGTGTATTTTTATTTTTATTAGAAAAACTCATCAGTATCATAGAATGGTTGTAGTACAGCATTTCAGATACTTTCCTTTTAGGCATCTGAAGCATGCCCTGTACAAGATACAGTGTATGCTTCAAAAATTCAATGATCCAGCAGAGGGACATCTTGAGTTAGAAATTAATAAAGTGCTGGAAGGAATAGGGAAAGAAAAAATCATTTTTTAAATTCAGGCAGCAGCTAGTATATCATGCAATGGCAATAATGCATATCATTAAACATTTTATGATATTTACTCTGGGCTTTGCTTTATAATGATTAACTTTTGACAATCAAACATAAATAAAGTATGAAATCACAAATTTAGTAAGAATATTGGCACATGTGTATAAAATTTGAGGTTTTAAAGTTATCTTTACACATAAAATATATCTGCTTCCTTTGATGCTCTGTCACATTGTTTTTTTTCTGATTTATGCTTTTTCTCCCTCTTTAGATAAGCAATATCATAAAAACAGCACCATATAATAACAAATAATTGTCTTTTGCCTGAATTGCGTAAAACCATACCACATAAAAATAGAAGTTTAAGAATAAGTTTTTCTATAATTTGGGACAGAAGTTTTGTATTATTTTGTTAGTATCATTTGTATGTATGTGAAAACAAGAGTAGATTTTCTGTGTGTGATTATTTAAATAGATATTTCATGAAGGATGATGATACTCAGATTTGTACTGTTACATAATTGTGTGCTCAATAGCAAAAGGTTCTATAAAAAATTCAATTTACAGGAAAATATAAAATCAAATTATTTTCTTTTTGCAGTTTCAGAAACATGTAAGAATAAATATTTTCACTTTTGACAATATGGATATGCTTCTTCACTATTTTCCTTTTTTTCTTCCTCCCTTTCTCCCCTTTTTCCCTTCTCCTCCTCCATTTCTTTCTTCCTTTTGTCATAACATTTCTTCTTGATTTTACTTTGAGTGTTTTGTCTGCACTTATTTATGTGGACTAAGTGCATTCCTGGTACCCATGAAGAGTAAAATAGAGTGCCAAATGTCCTAGGTCTGGAATTACAGATGTCTGTCAGCTGCGATGTGGATGATTGGGAATTGTGCTTGGCAACTATGGAAAAGCAGCTTGTGTTCCTAATTGCTGAGTCATTTTTTTTATCATCTTTTTGTTATTTTTAGGTTATCAATGTGTAGTAGAGACCAGCATCTATCTTGTTGTCACCGCACTTAGCTTCGATAGGTCTGCATTATGTGGTTAGATGCATGTGCCGCCACACCCAATACTAGCATTTAATTAAGCAAATATCTATTAAGTAGCTAAAGTTATGCCTCGGGTCAATATATTGTAGGTTTTGAAAGACACAGGTGTTGAAATTGGGAAAAAGAAAATTTTCCTTTGCCTTCTGAAGCTTATATTTTGCTTCTCATAATTCTTCAGAATTATCTATTCCTAGCACTTCAAAATGTATGTACAAATGCTAGGAGTTTAAGAAGTTTTGCAGCTCAAAAATTAGAGCAGATTCCTCTGTGCCTCTACAGAGAAGTCTGTATTTATCTGTTGCAACAGAAGACTAGAGGTTTATCATTGCAGCAGATAAGCAGTGTGTTAATGGGTGAGTATGAGACACCCAAATGTGTTGATTCTGGGTGTAGTATATTGTAAAGAGGATAATTATTTGAAAACTATGGTCACATTTACAATTTTAACATAGAGACCCTGTCCTCTCAGCAGAAGAATAGATGAAAATTTGATTAAATTAAAATATTAGACAGAAGTACACTAATGGCAATGGTTCCCTCAGCCATCTAACTCTGAAAAAGTTTTTATGTCTTCATGGAATAAAATTAAGTAACAATAAATAAATAATAATAAATCATCCAAACAGACTGGAGCAAATGGCAGTGAGGTAGAAGCTAGAAAAAATGAGAAAACTATGATCCATTTATAGTAGTGGGCATGTGTTCTCTACTGTGGAGTGGGTCTCAAGTTCAGTCAGAGAGTAGTCAGTAAAGGAACTTGCCAGAAAACTTCTATAAAGATATGGAAACTCCATATATACAAATATATTTAAAAGACACAGATAGTAGGACTTATACAAGAAGTGGAAGGATGATGTTTTTGCTATATGAGAAGAAACAGAACATAAAGAGAGGAGGAAAGTCATAATTGTAGGAGAAGAACAATTTAGCCTACTGGATGCCGATTATTACTGAAAAAATAATTGTGATTATTTTTCACAACATTTTAAACTTATTAACATATTTTACTTAATATAATACACACAAGATCTCTTTGAGTAGGTATTCCTACTATCGCTACTACATATTTAAGAAACAAGAAGCATAATAACTTCCTTAAGTTGGCTTAAAATGTTTTCATTCAGTAATTGTTCAGAGACCAGAGAGAAAATATGAAATAGGCTCTGATGTTATTCAAATAATGCTTACAGAAAGCAAATACTCAGTTCTTGGAATTTGATTTTGAAAAAGGAGAAATAAAAACATCAACTAAGTATGAACTTTTAACATTCTAAATTGTATGTTAACATGTTGATGTACACCTATTAGAAATGACTTTTTGAAAAATGCAGTACATTATTGTGATCTGCAGTAATAGTAATACATTATTATAGCAGAACTTATATATTAATATGGAATGATGTTAAAGGATTTCAGCATGGAGAAGTGATAAATGTTTGAAGAAATAAATATATTCAATATGAATCACATTAAGCAATGTGTACATTTATGGAGGAATTATACTCTTAGTATGTGTTCTTTTATGTGTCTATATATCATTTGCATTAAATTAAAAATCATACCTTTGTATATATTGGTAATAGAAATATTAATATACATAAAATTAATTGAAGCAATATTCTATATCGATTTTACACCCATATAATTTTTATTCTATTAATAATGAATTATTTGAAATTTTATATATATATATGTGCAGTATATTATGGTTTCATTGTCCTTCACTCTTCCCTTTAACTCCTCCAAGATCCATCCCACCACATCACAACTTCATGTCTTCTTTTTCAAAAAATAACCCACTATGTCCAATTTCTGCTGTCCATATATTCATGAGTGTAGGATATTCTAATGGAACACGGTCAATCTATAAGGGGGTCATGTTCTTTTTAAAAAAAAAATATTGATTCTTTGGGATTTTCACATAGTTTGCTCCAATCCCACTCACTTCCCAGTACCTCCATATTTGCCCCTCAATCTTGTAGTATCTCCATAAAAGGAAGATTTATAAAGAAATAAAAGTAAAAATATTAATCAAAAAACACAAAACAAATTCAACAAAAAAAAAAACAACCAAACAATAAGCACACAAAAAATCCTAACAAATCAAATCATAAACAAAACAAAAACCACTTTGCTTCTTCATCTTTCCTGCTTTTCCATCACCTCTTTATTAGTGGCATTGGGAGCTGCTCTGTTTTACTCAGTACCCTTTTGTACAAACAGTTATACTTGCAAATGTTCATTCTGTGATGAGATGTTGGTCTGGTTTAAGTCCCCTGGCTTCTAGTACACCATCAATACTGGACTCTCACAGAAACCCCTCTCAGATATCCCGCTATTGCCCCAGTCATTGAGATCATGCAGCTATGGTTTTGAAGCACTAGTCCCTTCATAGTCTCCAGCAGGTGATAGATGTAGTACTTGTTAGAGTGGATTAACTAAATGCCCTTTATGTGTGCCCGAACAGTAGCTGAATTGGTCAGTCCAGACCTTTGAGACATGCCCCCTCAGGTGAAGGGTGGCATCAGCTCTTCCACACCTGTGGTTAGGGGTGGGACCATATTTCTCAGGGTCAGTAAGGGGTGGCAACAGCTAAACATGTTCCTGGCATAGCAGGGTCAACAGAACTTAATATAGACTTCAACTGCAGCAGAACCACAAACTCAAATGTAGTCTGTAGTATGTATAATAAACACCCAGAAAAAGATATCTGAAGATCAGAAAAGCAAAGCACCTTTTTGCCTCTCGCAAAACTTCACACTAAAAGGGCAAGATCCTCCCCATGAATCCTCAAACTCCACACTCCAATGAGTTCCTATCTCTTCCCCTTTATATTCCTCTTTGCCCAGGTATACAGCTTCTGTCTTTACTTCCCTAGGACTGGGATTAAAGGCCTGCACCACCACCACCCAGTGTCTATGGCTAACTAGTGTAGTTACTGGTATTAAAGATGTGTGCCATCGCTACCCGACCTGTATGACTGACTAGTGTGGCTGCTTTGCCTTCTTATCTTCAGGCAAGCTTATTTATTAAAATATGAATCATAAACCACTAAATTCACCCTTGGCAGCAACTTGAGCCTGAATGTCACCATGGATCCATGTAGTAGCACAGGCCACAGTGGGCCCATTGGAAGTATGATCCCAGGACTCTAACATCACCCTAAGTGGCAGTCAAGACCCTGGGCATCACACGGTGCTTGATGGCAACAGGAACCACAGACATCAATAGAGACCATGGCTGCAAGCAAGGTCATGGACAAAGACACATCTCCCATTGCAGCTCAGACCTGGATTCAACAGTCCAGGGTTGCAACATAGGCCACCCAGATCTTTAAGGGGCTACTCTCAAAGTAAATTGACTCTCTCCTTGAGAAGTCACCAACTGTTGATAGCTCCTCAACGAAGAGAGAGAACTCATATGTTCCTTTCCTGTCCATGCTGAAATGTAATGCAGGCAATCAGAGCTGTTGTTAGCTCATGAATACAATAATCCTGCTATGTCTAGAAGGCAGTGTTTCACACAGTCCTCCACTTCTGGCATTCATAGTATTCCTGTACCCTTTTCTGCAATGATTCACCGAACTTGTGGGATAAGAGTATGATAGGTTTATCCCATCTATGGACTGTAGTAATATGTGCGGTGGGGCTGCATCCCCAGCACCCTGGCCACCTGCTAGCTTATGCCCAAAATAACAACATACAAACTGTATTCATTGAAACACTGCTTGGCTCACTAACTCTAGGATCTTACGGGCTAATTCTCATATCCTGATCAACCCATCTCTAATAATTTGTGTAGCATCAGTCTTACCGGGAAAGATTCAGCATGTCTGACCTGGCAGCTCGCTTCATGGCATCTCTGAGCTCACTTCCTCTTCTTCCCAGGATTCTGTTCTGTTTACTCTTCCCACCTATGTTTTAACATATCAGGGCCAAGCAGTTTCTTTATTGCTTAACCAATGAAATCAACAGATTGATATATGACATTCCCACATCACTTCCCCTATTTCTGTTTAAACAAAAAAAAAAGGGAAGGCTTTAACTTTAACATAGCAAAATTACATATAACAAAACAGTTATCAAGCAAGAATTATAGTTACAATATTTATATCTATTTTATCTTTTATCATAATAATGGAAAACTATAACTATAACTATCTATTCTTAACTCCATCAAAGACTCCAGAAGAATACAATATTACATAAGCAAACAAAAAGTAAGCAATTTTCAAAACTCTAGAAATTACAGAGACATCTCGCTGCCTGGACAGTCACCCAAAGTTCCTCTGTACCATTGGGGCATCAATCTTCAGCCTTCAGGCCCATAGTATCCAGCAGACATTTTCATGAAGCAGCAAAATTCAAAGTCAGTTCAGTCACTATCTGTTGTGTCCTGCAGAATGTCTTGCAGACTCCTTCATGAATCAGGAAACCCGAAAAAACATCTCACCTTTAGGCAAGTTCAGTAGTCCTCTCTCTGTGGGTTTTCTGTTTCCACTTTATGCAATAGTACAGGCAAGAGCAGTTTCTTGCCTAAATGGCTATCAAACTCCATAAGGATCCTCTTCGATGCCCATCTTCTTCTTGAAGTAGATTGGTGCTGCCAGGAGCAGAGTGTCTCATTGTCATGAAAAACCCTAAGTTACTAAAATATTTAAAATGTCATATTCTATAATCTTTGAAAAATATGAAGAATGCCTATCTAAAATATATCTATGTACATCTAGAAAATCTTAACTAACATGACTACAAGCTTGATTATTATGATTATCTATTAATTACATTTTAAGTGAACTACACAATCACAATACCTTAATCAAGATCAGAAACACATATACATATAACAAAATTGACCTTAAATCTCTATCAATAAAGCAAAATCTACACTAATGCAAATTATTCATATCTATATCATATCCCCTTTTAAATGTTAAAGAACGTTTATAAACCATATTTGGGAACATGGGCCCAGTTTTTTCTCTCCAAACTGCTTCCTGCTGAATGGGGGCATCATTAATTAGGTCTTTCATGGTATAACCTCTGTGCTAGTTTCATCTCAGTTGACAGTTGAGCGAAGCAATTTTCTGAGGGTGTTCACAGCAACCTTTCAGGAGGATGTTGTCTATCATACCATATAGGGATAGAAGCAATCAACAGACTCTCATCCTCTGTGAAAACAAAATAAGAAACTCCTCTCCAAAGCATCATGTCCTTAGATCCAAAATTTCAAAGTCAAGGCATTTTCAAAATATCTATGTTGGATTAGTTCAGCAGCATTTATAAACAAATATCTTTTAGCAGCTGTTGGTCCTTCCTCAGCATTCAAACGATTCAAACAGAGCATAATAGCATAGAGTATCAAAATTCTCTGTTTATTTTCCATCTTTGTGTGCTTTAGAGACAGGTTCTCTGTATCTTTGACCTGGAATAACTCTGTAGACCAGGCTGTCCTTGAACTCTCAGAGATCTGCCTGTCTCTGCCTCCCAGGCATTGGGATTAAAGGTGTACGCTACTACACCTTGAACTCACAGAGATCTGTTTGTCTCTGCCTTCTAGGCACTGGGATTAAAGGCGTGTGCTACCACACCTTGAAGTCACAGAGGTCAATCCCCCTCTGCCTCCCAAGTGTTTGGATTAAAGGTGTGTACTACCACACCCAACTACTCTCTTTCTTCCTTTTCTTTTTGTTTGTTACTTTAAGAACTTCAACTTTTAGCTTGCATGTATTTTTAAAATACAGTAAACCATTTAGAAATTTTCTTTGTCGTTTAATCTCTCTTTACTGTATATCTCTCTTTTTCTGACCACACAAGCCTTTAAATTACTGAGCAATATGGTTGGCATGCCGTGGCTTTGGCAGCTAGATCCAGCCCATTCCTTAGCTTTCAGCCTCATGGCGGAGGTACTGGCTGTGGCCATGTTTATTGCCACAAGTCTATGGCGTTTAAGGTCCCTACTAGCAAGTAAGTTGCAGCATATGTCCACAGACAACACTCAAGTCCTTTCTCTGTAGTCGGCCCTCCTGCCTCAAACAGTCAGAGTTTGCACTGGCAGGACAGCCCAGAAAGCTGGCATTTTAAAACAGCACAACTTTTTTCCTGCTACAGCTGAAAACAAACAAGCATTCAGTCGGCTTTTCATCAACACCATTTAAATGTTTTGTGGCAGGACCTCTTAAGAGCTACAGAGTTTTGCAGCTGAAGCTGAGTCAGGAAGCCTCTTTTAGATGAGAGCGCTTGCTTGCCTCTAGCAAGCAGAGCAGACCCAAGAAATTGCTGTCCCACGTTGGGCACCATTTTGTAGTAATATGAGCTGCGGAGCCGCGTCCCCAGCACCCTGGCCGCCTGCTAGCTTATGCCCAAAATAACAACATACAAACTGTATTCATTTATACACTGCTTGGCCCACTATCTCTAGGCTCTTATGGGTTAATTCTCATATCCTGATCAACCCATCTCTAATAATCTGTATAGCATCCGTCTTACTGGGAAAGATTCAGCATGTCTGACCTGGCAGCTCCCTTCATGGCGTCTCTGAGCTCACTTCCTCTTACTCCTAGCATTCCGTTCTGTTTACTCCTCCCACATATGTTTTAACCTATCAGGGCCAAGCAGTTTCTTTATTGCTTAACCAATGAAATCAACAGATTGATATATGACACTCCCACATCAATGGACAAGCACCCCAAAGACACTTATTCTTTGTACATATATACACGTCAACTGTGAGTTTCTTAGTTAACTAGTGTGGACTGCACAAATAAATTTTTCTGCTGAGGTCTGAAAGCTACAGTAATTTATGGGTTTAGAAATATGAGTTTAGAGGAAAAAATACTATGCCCACTTATCAAAATAATAACAGTAAAGCTAGAACTGGGGCCAATGACATACTCAGCTTAATTTATAGTATTAGGCATAAATTTTATTGTGTAGCATGTTCCTTAGTTTAAAAAGCTGTTCTGACTGATGAAAGATTGAATATCTATGAATTTTTAATGTTAATGTTTTGCATTTCCATTTGTTTCTTTGCTGAAACAAGGTCTCTTTGTGTAATCTTAGATGTTTTGGCACTAGCTCTGTAGACCAGACTGGCCTCAAACTCACAGAGATCTGCCTGCTGACTTCTGGGATAAAAGGCATGCACCACAACCACTTGGCTTAATCTTCATTTTCTTGATGGCTAAGAATGCTGAATAGTTTTTAAAGTGTTAACAACACATTTCCATTGCCATCATTACTACTTTTGAGAACATTCTGTTCAGTTCAATAGCCAACTTTTAATATATTTGTTTATTTTCTTGGTGTTCTGTTTATTGCATTTTTTGTTCTAGACGCCAAATATATGAGAGAGAGAGAGAGAGAGAGAGAGAAAGAATGCATCATTTCCCCCATTTTATGCTTCCTATTCAGTAGGTTATTAGTCTTTTTGCAGTATGGTAGATTTTGTTTTCATAAGATCCCATCTGCTGACTGTTGGTCCTATTTCCTGGGTAAATATGGACCTTTTTTTCTATTGAAAAAGGCCTTACTTTACTGAGCCTGTATCCTGAATGTACACACTACTCTTTCTTATACAAATTTCATTTTCAATTCAAACATCGAAATCTGTGATCCATTTAGAATTGATTTGTGTAGTATGTGAGAGAGAAGAATCAAGTTTGGTTCTTCTACATGATCTTATGCAATTTTCTAAGCACCATTTGTTGCAGATGCTGCCTTTTTTTTCAGTGTGCATTTTTGGCAAATTTCTGAAAAGTCAGGTAGTTTTAGGAGCCTTTACTTATATTTATATTCTTAATTTTATTCTACTCATTTATGTTTATTTATTTATTTATTTATTTATTTTGCCAGTGTCATGCTGCTTTTACTACTAGGCAACTGTAATATTACTTGCAAAGCTGATATAGGGATACCTCCAGCAGTGTCTTCATTCAGGATTGCTTTGGATAGTTGAGATATTTGGGGAATCTTTAAGATTGATTTCCATTTCATTGAAGAATTGCATTGGAACTTTAATGATGATTATATTGACTCCATAGATGGCTTTTGGTAGGATAGTTATTTTCCTGTGAATCCTAGCACTTTATTTGTCTAAAAGGTCTTTCTCCTGACACATCTTCAATTTATTTCCTTTGTGCTTTACTGATTTTATTATATAAATCTTTTATTTCCTTAGTTAGATTTACTCCCATGTGTTTTAAATTTTTGAGGCTATTGTAAAGGTTAGTATTTCCCCAATTTCTTTTTCAGTCTGTTTTTGTTTGGTTTAAAGGAAGGCTACTGTTTTGGGATGGTTATTTTGTAACTTTCTACTGTGCTGAAAGTATTTATCCAGCAATAGTAGCTTCCTGTTGGGGCCTTTGGGTGATGGCACATGTATCCAGTCAAGTCATCTATAAATAGGAACAAAGTTTTAAAGAACAGTCTTAGTATATTGACAATATGAAGGTTCAAACCTATTAGGATTTAGAACATGAAGATATACTATATATTAATTAGTTTCTCTCATTTGATGTTTTGAAATTAAAAACATCCATTTGTAGTAAAAAAAAATTTCATACCTTCTGTGCTGTAGTATACATGGCATTATAAAAGAATGTTAAAATAATGCAGTACTTCTCAAATAATTACATAATGTATAAGGGATTTTCCTAGTTAAAATGGTTTATATCTTAAAGTACGGATCACTTTAAAAAAAAAATGACAGACCAATGATAAAACTGCAACTTTTTTTTTTTTTTTTTTTTTTTAAAGAAAACACAGAGCTCAGGAAACAATGTCTGGCTTCAGAATTGTTTAATGTCACTTCTGCGGGCAGTAAAACGGAAAATGTTTTTCAGAAGTTTCCGTGCAAGCAGAAACATTTATTTTAAAAGCTAAAGTGCAAACATTTGTCAGCAAGTTACTGTGGAAAAGACAGGAAGTGAATTAGAGACTTGCATAAAAGTCTGTTACTGGAAAGAAAAAAAATGTTTATTAGTAACAAAAATCAAAGTGAAATTTATATTATCTATAATATTTGTCAGAATAGAACATAATTGTAAAATATCTCGTTGAAGACTGGTTTTAGGTAGGAAGACAAAAGTTTAATTTCATTGATTTATCATCACTGTCATGTATAATTTTTATTCCTTAAAGTCTTGAGGTATATTGCAATCTACATTAATATCATTTAAATGATTATATTATGGAACATACATGAATTAAAGTTTGAATACTGAAAAACTATTCTATAAAAAAGATGTTTAAACAACTTAATGAAAATTTATCTGAATACATAATAAAATTTTATTAGTTTTGATATTTAAAATACATAACAGTGTAGTGTGAGTAGCAATATGACTTGTGCCTTGATTTAAAAGGTTGAAATTCAAAATATTTGTTTAATTCACTGACAACCATTACATTTGCAATGAGAGTATAAGTACCAATTCAAATCAAAGCATAAGAAAACGGGAAACTTTTAAACCTATTCAGTCTGTTATTAATGAAGAGAAAAAGTTCTTCAGTTGAAACTAATTAACACATGAAAAATCTAAAGATAACTACTAAAATTGTCTCATAATTTAATTAAAAGTGTAGTTTTGTGTTTATATAATGTGTCTAATATAGTCAGAGAACTTGCCAAATATACTAAAATGAATATAATGTATGTTCCAAATCATTTTGTAAATAATCACTATTGCACAGATCCATTAGGTAGTAAAAATTATATAACCAACTCTGATCTGTAATTTAACAAAAACCCACATTCTTTCTAGCTCTGTTGTCTCCAAAGTACCTTTTACAGTCTTTTACAAGAAAGGGGGTTTATAATGATTGACAAATATCCCTAAAGGCTACTTAAATTTGTTGGTTGTTATTGTTTAGATATTACAAACTTCATATATTTGCTAAGATAAATGTATGTGTCTTAAAAACAAGGTTTATTAAGCCTTGTTGTTAACAATAATAATAAAATTTTAAATAAGAAAAATATTCTTCACTATAAAACAGCAATTAAATTCTTTTTTATGTATTTTCTTGGGATTTGAGTTGTCAGGACAAATTTAGAAAGCAAAAAAATCATTTACAAAAATTAATGGCATTCATTTTCCCATCATACTTCGAAATAGTCAATTAAAGCACGTCTTTCAGACACAAGGAAACTTTGTTGTAGTTTTTTTCTCATTAATAATAACTGATTAGACTGTTCTCAATGGACAGATTTACTCCTTCCATCATGATAAATTAATTATTTGCATAAGAGTGTTAGCAAATTATATAAACAAATGATTAAACATGACTTATTTGTATTGTTCTAATGCAGTTATGAATCATTCATCCACAGTATACATAAGAAAACTCTTGTTTACTTGAGAACGCTATATTCAGAAAACATGTTATCAAATATTTCTTAATGTTTACATATTCAGTGCATAATGTCACAGCCATTTTGTAATATTCGAAATTTTGATAAGTTCAGACAATAGTGGGAACTATAGAAAATATAAATAAGGTTTGAAATAAATAGGCCAATTTGAGTGATATCTTGATTAGACAGAGCAGAATATAATCACCATTTTAAATCTTAAATTAATTAGAATATCTTTGTGATAAAGTGTAGTTCTGTGTTGTTCTTTGACTCAGTTGTGTAAAGATTGTGCACAGTTAGAATTTGGGGATGGAATGGTTTAAAAAGTTATTCAGTGTCTCAGATGAAAATCAAAAGCATTAATCATCATTTATTGCCACCACAAAATTTACCACCCTGTAAACATGAGGCACTATTATTTATATTTTAAATGAATTATAAGCTGTTTAAATTGAGAAAAGGTACTTCATAGTTTTATGTCATCTTTTGAAAGCAGAGTCTACAGTCATTATTTTCTTCTTTTTAGATGATAGCGTATATCTTAAAATTTAGATGTTAATTAGAGGACATTGTATATAAATTTATTATTATTATAGCAATAATTTCTTTCACAATAGCCTTAATTTTTCAATATTGACTTATAAACTTTCTGCATTGATTTATTTAATAAAACATTGTATAATAAAGCATATATAGTGGCCTAATATACAGTTGAATTTTTATTTTCTTTTTACAATATATAAAATTCATGAATATTTAGCAATATTTATTCTCATGTTTAGATTATATTTTATTTAATTATATATATATATATGTGAGTGTGTGTTTGTGTGTGTGTGTGTGTGTGTTTGTATATATATAATAAAATGTAATCAGTCTACTCCCTTGTTTTCCTGCTGACTTGTCCATATACTACTACTCAACATGTTCTACTCCTAATGTTATGCCATTGTTGTTTTTATTTTTTAAATTATTTTATCTTTTTATTGATTCTTTGTGAATTCTGTATAATACACCCCAATCCCACTTATATCTCTGACCCTCCAAATCTTCCCTCCATGCTTGCAACCTCTTCTCCTTGAGAAGACAGAAAAGTAAATGCTATAAAAATAAAAATATTAAATGATGAAATGCAAATTAAAGAATAAAAGGAAACATCTTGCCATTGAACCTGCTGTGTATCACAGAGTGTCATCTAGTCTATTCTTTGGCCAAATGACTTTACATGCAAAATTCATTTCAAATAGTCCTTGTTCTGGTTCCAGGTCTCTGGTTTCTGCTATCTGCACTGGACTCCTCTCAGATAGCTTGTTGTTGTCCTGTGTCATGAAGATCCTGCATTTGGTTCTTCAGGGCCACTGCCTTCATGCCCTCCAGCAGTTCCGAGATGGGGTAGATGTTCAGATTAGTCAATTATGAGCCCTGGTCCAATGCCTGGGTGTTAGCTGAGTCAGTCACCATGCCTGTTCTACTCCCAAGCCACCAGGGCCATCTCTCCAGCTTTGTTTAGAAAAGGAGCAGAACCAGTTTATCCACTCTTAAGTCTTCATGACCATCTCTCCCATTGCCCAGGTAAGGGTAGGGCCAGCTTTCCCTTGCTATGGTCCTCAGCCTGCTCACCCACACTCATGCCACTAGGGATAGTTCTGTTGTGCTGCCCAGGTAAGGTGCAGGTACAAAAGTCTAGAGTTCTGTAGCCAATAAGAATTGACATTCTTTCTTGCTCTCAAGGACAGCTCTCCAGCTTGCTGTAGGCTATGAGGGACAAGGGGTACATCTCTCCTTTGTCCCTATCACTGTATGGGTGATGAGGGGCAGGTTCACCTCTCCAGAGTTTATACTCTTGGGGCTATGTCACCTATGCCCCTGATACAAGGGCTAGCTTTACTGTGATGCCCATGTATTGTGTGGGGCCTGCTCTCCCAAGTGCATCAGCCGGTAAGGGATAGGCAATTTAACCAGAGTGCTGAAACCAGTGATAGGAAGGGCCAGTTCTGCACAGCCGTTGGACTTAAGCATAACTCCAGGTAGCAGCCTGGATTAAGGGATGTTGTATGGCCTTTGGTGGTTAAATTGGTCACAGACATTAATCCTGCCCCCTGCTATTATAGGGCCATGGACTGTCATAGTAGATGGCTTGTTTGTTCCCAGCTGCTCAGACCATGAAATGATCACACAGAAATTGTATTATTTGCAATACTCTTTGACCAGTAGCTTAAGTGTATTTCTGGTTTATTCTTATATCCTAAATTAACCCATTTATATTAATCTCTGTATTGCCATGTGGCTGTGGTTTACTGGCAATGTTTTGGCAAGTCTGTCCCAGGCAATGGCCCCATGGCTTCTCCCTGACTCTGCCTTCTTACTCCCAGCATTCAGTTTAGTTTTCCCACCTAGCTCTATTCTGCTAAGCCACTGGTTGAAACAGATTTGTTCATTAACCAATAAAAAGCAACATATAGACAGAAGTACTTCCCACACCATTGGACCCAGAGATAATCCTCAGCATCAGTATTCACCGGATATCTCCATGGCCTCAGGTGGCTACACAGGCTACTTATGACAAGCTGTTCCTCACTACCCTTCCATCTCTAGTTCTGCCTCTGTTCACAGTACTCAAGCTATCCTGCCTCTCTTTCTCTGTCTTTCCTTCACCACATACTTGCTCATCATCATGCTTTAATGTCTCTCATGTCCAGCCACTGTCACATGGCTATGGATTTGGTTATCTTGGAAACCTTCTCTACCTGCACGATACGTTTGTGGGCCAGGGCCTCTCTAGTGTCTCCTACCACCACACTGAACCCCATGGCCAGATCCAATTAGTGTGCCAGTATAGGGTATATGGTCATCTACTGAATCATGGGTCAACAAAAGGCTATTCTTCCTTCAATTATCAACAGTTATTAGCTCCTCAGTAAGTATTGGACCATGAGAACACTCACGTCCTGTATATCTACACTGTGTCTGAGTTGGACTTTACAGGCAATACACAGGTAAACCTGGTTGCTATGAGTTAACAAATGAATGACTATGTTATGTCATGTAGACAGCATTTCACAGGACTTATCCCTATCCCGCAGCTCTCATTTTTTTTTTTTATCTCTCATTCCATGGCGGTCCCTGAGCTTCAGTGATAGTGGGGGTAGGGAGGTGGTTGATATAATTGTCTTATTTAGAGACAAACTCCGTCTCTTATTCTATGACCTTTGATAAATCATGAATCTCTCTTTGACTTATGCCCACTATTTAGAAAGTATTAGGATAGCATGGCCATTTAGAAAAATAAAAATAGCAGGTTCTATCCTACAGCCTATGATCTCCCCTGCCATGAGCTTTGGAAGAAGATTACAGTAGCAGACATAAAATTACTTCCTGTGAAGCAATTTTAAATCTAATAAAATGAAATCCATTGGTTACCCATTAATGCTTGTGCACTATTCACACTAGTGAGAATATCTTGCCAGACAACTTAGTATTTCAGCATGCAGGGTCTAGTGGTGGGTAAGACCATTGAAATGTTTTCTCCTACATCACATTCTGGCACTATCAAAGCTGGACAGAGAGATGAAGTTTCTTGGTTCATTTGAGATTTATTTCTGTTATGTTCTGCCACAAAAGTATTCAGTAATAGAATTTCACCATGCAGAGATGGAAGATAATCAAGGGCAATGACAGTAGTCTATTTGGAGACCTTCAGATTGCCCTGACTAATAACTTGAAATTAGGTATCCCAAGTCTTGCAATATAGTATTCATTTAAAATTTAACCTTGATATTGCCCTTCCAGGTAGGATAATTTTATTTGAAGTATTATTTCTGGTTTTCTTTTGAAAGTAACTTAAAAGTAGTTGTCTTCATAAGGCTTTTTCAAACATTTTCCATTTTAGTCAATTAGCTTTCTCCTCCCCATGATCCAGTCCCCACTTGATCTTTTAACATTCAGTATTTTTTCATTCCACATATATTTTCACTATCCATCCAATTGGTTTTAATTGGGTTGATAGAGAGTAGGCATTCCTATTACTTTATATTTCCCTTTCTTTGCATTAGCCCTTCCTTTAACCCTTTGACTCTCCCCATACTCATGAACCTTCCCGAGCTTATCCTTCTATCTTTCTGTTCACAATATGACCTTTACTATCTCTGCTCCCCTAATGTAGCCCCCAAAAGTCCCCATTTGTTCTTCAAGTTAAACAAATAAAACAGAAGTTTGGAATCTAGGATCTATGTATGAGTAAAACATATTTGTCTTTCTGAGCCGGAGTTGCCTCTTGTAATGCAGTTTTTCCAATTACTATCTACTTTTCTAATACATTTTTCTTTACTGCTAAATAGTAGTGCATTATGTATATGTAGTGCAGTGCTCTTCTTTGTTCATCTTTTGATGAGTATCTAGATGGATTTAACTTTCTAGTTATTCTGAACAGAGAAGCAGTGAACATGTATATAACTGGATAAAAAGTTCCTAAAAGAGATGCAGATATTTGCTTCTCAGGGCTAGGGTTTCTTTTTTCCTGTAATATTTTTCTAAATTATTTTGTAATGACTCACTCATACTTGAACACTTACAAATACTGAGGCAGAAGGAATAAATTTTATTAATTGGGGTACCATAAGCAGATTTAATCACAAAGATTGCTTTTGATTAGAATTCTGACTCTTCAAAGTAGTACAAAGACATTTAAACCTGAGCTGCAGGGATACAAACAGTGAGTTTGTATGTTATTTGGGAACAAAGAACTTAGAAAATCTGTCACTTTAGTGCCACATAGGAGACAAGCATAAACTTTGTGCACTGAAGAGAAAATAATACCTTATATCTGAAGATCATAACATCAGTTCTGATATTGGCCTGAGTAAAATACATTCATGTCTCTTGTTTCTGAAACCTGTCAGTCATTGCAGGAATTCAAGATCCATGGACTGCTGCTTCTTTCAACTTCTGTAAGCCTTTAGGTACTGTTCTGAAAGAAAAAAAAACACAAAATACAAAACAAACAAAAATCTACCTTCCCTATACTCTGAGGCTCCCTTTATTTTCTGCAGAAGTCAGGATGTGTTGGTGTAGTTATAAAGTTTTCAGTGTTTTAGAAAGAATCAGTGTTTTGTCAGTTGGGTCTCTGAAAGATGACCACATAAGAAGAGTTTTCCTTACTGAAACCCTGTTGAGGGGAGAATTGTTACCATGTGTATACCTTGCAATTCTCCCATGATATTTATTGATAGGAGTTTCTATCCCTGCCATCTTTAGATCCAAGTCTGAATCACTGTGAAATTTACATGAGCACCTATGAAGTGGCTTCATTTATTTATTTACTTTTGAGATTACAACATAATTATATTTTCCACTTCCCTGTATAATAACTTTCATCCCTTTACTTTCTTCCTTCCAAACCCTCTCATGTACACCTCCTTGCTCTCTCAGATTCATGGCCTATTTTTTTCATTAAGTGTTGTTGCATACATACATACATGGATATATACATACACACAGAAAGACACACACACACACACACACACACACACATATATATATATATATATATATATATATATATATATATATATAATCTGATAAGTCCATATAATTACTTGTATGTATGTTTTTATGGGCTGACCATTTGTTACCATATTCACAATTGATATATTCTTCCCAGGAGAAGGCTATGTTTCCTGTTCTCAATATTCCTTATACTTTCTATAGTTCTTTATGCAGGGTTGAGGCCTAAGGGTTTTTTTCCTCATTCACTTTGGCATGTCTATTAGTATCGTCCTTGCTCAGTCATGTTAGGTATTTTATTTTTAATTATCACCACAATTTGACAACTTATTTTGAATTGTTTTTTAGACATTAAGTATAATTTGCTAAGTAACAATTAAATGTATATATGTTGACTTTCGAGGTATCAATTATATGGCTATATGGAATTCTATATGAAAGAATTCTATATGGAAGATTATAAAAGTGTATATAACTGTTATTTTAAAGTTACTATGAAAAATGAATTAAAACATGATTTATACACTTGGTTATAATAATTATACTGCTAAGAATATACACATTGAATTTCTCTATAAAGATCTTTTGGTTAATCAGACTGACAACAGGAAAAATGGTTGCAGTTAGTTTAATGTTATGACAGAATCTCATTAAAATATACTATGCAAATGTAAGTACAGATATGTTAATAATTTATGAAAGGAGAGTACAGTATAGGATAGTATATAATAATTTTATTATTACTGCTTGATGTGGGATTTCCCTCTGTATGCTGTGATTACCATTGATAAATAAAGGGACTGCTTTGGGCCTACAGCAGAGCTGTAAGAAAATAGAGCTAAGTGGTGAAAACTAAACTGAATCCTGGGAGAAAGAAGGCAGAGTCAGAGAGACATCATGCAGCCCCACTGGAGACACACACAGGAACATTAGCTGGTAAACCACAGCCACGTGGTGATACACCTATTAATAGGAATGGGTTAAATTAATAAGTAAGAGTTAGCCAATAAGAAGCTAGAGCTAATGAGCCAAGCAGTGATTTAATTAATACAGTTTCTGTGTGACTATATTGCTTCTGGGCAGCTGGGAAAAACAAGTGGCCCTCCGCCAAAAAATTGGTGAGCAAATGTGGTAGATTAAATTCATGTAAAACCAGAGAAAGCTTAAAAAGGAATCCTATACACAAAAGAACAGAGTTAACCATGGTTTGGTAGCAGCATTTTCTTGGGTGGGCTCTGTTTGCTAGAAGCAAGCAGAGACATGGCTCTTTAAGAGAGGTTTCCTGAACCAGCAGTAGCAGAAAAAAAGAAAAAAAAAAACAAAAAAAAACATACAGTTTTAAAATGCCAGCTTTCTGGGCCATGCAGCCAGTGCAAACTCTGACTCTTTCAGGAGATCGAGCAATTGAAAGGGGTTCATGATCAACATGCATGGCTGGCTTGGTGGCAACATAGACCAGCTGTGTACCTAGAGATGGGGTACTGTGCTTGGCTCTCAGAGGCAGCAAGCAGCTCCACCATGCTGGACTGGGTGGGGCAAGCAGGCACTGCTGTATTTTCTCTAGCAATGGTGCGGCTTAAGTTTTTAAGAAGTGCTCAGCATTTTAAGAAGCACTCCTAGACAGTAAGAAATTACAGATACACAATAAGACAAATTCAGATGAAAAAGTCCTCTAAATGCGACACAGTATATTTTTTAAAAATGTACGTAGGCTTGAGAAAGAGAAGAAAACAAATATAGACAGTTATAAAAAGAAGAGGTATTAAAACAGGGAAACCTGACTGCTCTTTGGACTGGAGAGCTGGAGAGGTAGGGGGAGAGGAGTGGGGGGAGAGGGAGAAGGGTGGGAGGAGGGGGAGGGAAATGGGAGGCTGGGAGGAGGCTGGAACTTTTTTTCCTTTTCTCAATATATATATATATATATCCTCAAAAAAAAGATTAAATAAAAAAAGGTAAAGTCTTCAAAAAGACAGCACAGAGAGTCATAGATTACATGAGTGAAAAAAGAAAATGAGCCATGTAAAGATGGAATATACACAGAGACTCTGGATTATGTATACTATTGTGTTTTCTTTGAATTTTTGATTGTAAAGGAGCTAAGTACAGAGAGACATCCATTGTATGGACTGCAAAGCTAAAGCAACATATATATTTTAAAGGTATCTTGATTTCAGAATTTGAGTTTAAGGATACATTGTTTTGGAAAAGAGGTTCTTTTGTTTCCATAGAGGATGAGAACCTATGTATTCCTTCCAGACTAATATGATTTGATGGAACAAGATACCCTAAAAAGTCACCTTGAACACCCCTCTAAAAATTACTTCACCCAATAAATAGCAGGAAACAGTTTAGAGAAGAACTATGCCCATATTCCCAAATATTGTTTATAAATGTTTATTTACATTTAAATATGGATATGATACAAATTTAAGGTAAATTTTCTTATTTGTATATTTCTGCTCTTGATTAAGATATTGTGTTTGTCCAGCTCATTTAAAAATGAATGTATAGTTAAGAAATATAGGCTAATAGATAATCATTTATAATAGTCAAGCCTGTAGTCATGTTAGTTAGATTTTCTAGCTGTATAGAGATGTGTTTCAGATGGATAGGGATTCTTCAAACCTTTCAAAGACTGCAGAATAGGGCATTTAAAATGTTTAAGAACTTAGGACTTTTCATGACAGTGAGAAACATCTGCTCCTGGCAGCACCAAGCTACTTCAAGAGGTTGATTGGCATTGAACAGTCTCCTTATGGAGTTTATTAGCCATTTGGGCAAGAAACAGCTCATGCCTGGACTGCTTGATGAAATGGACATGCAGAACCCACAGAGAAATGACTGCTGAACTTGCCTAAAGGTGAGATGATCATTTGGCATTTCTGCTTTATGAAAAATTCTGTCAGATATTCTGCAGGACACAGAAGAAAGTGACTGACAAACTGCTAATAGAAGCAAAACAGTCATTGAAATTTCCTGCTTCATGGAAAAGTCTGCCAGATAGTCGGGGCCTGTAGGATAAAGATGGATGCCCCAATGGTACAGAACTTTGAATAAATGTCCAGGCAGTGAGATGTCTTTGTCAATTCTCAAGTTTTGGAAGTTGCTTACAATGCACCTCCTGTTTACTTAGGAAATATTATAAATGTTGTGGTCTGGTGCCAGCCTAGACCATACATTATTTCTCCAGACCAGAGGGGAGGCAAGGGATTAAAGACACAACTCATATGGCTTTTTCAGGAGGGAGATTCACAGTGATCCCTCATGAATTCCTAAGTTTATATCCTGAAAATTTCTAGTATTTACTCTCCAAACAGCCTCTATACCAAAATGTAAACTGAGGGTAAATTCATTACCTTTCTGTTTCCTAGGTAACTAGGTAAATAACTTTAGTCATGTTCACATCTTTCTCTGCCCTCTCTGTCAAGTCTTCCTATCTTCCTGCTCTGTATGCCAGCTCTGTCATGTAGTCTGAATTAGCATCTCTAACTCAGGTGTCCTCCAAATTACAAAGAAGGGGCAAAACAACATTAGCATATTCTGACACTTTGTAAGGGAGGTGACCACCTCCTGTGTGGCAGGCGCAAACTGTGGCCTGAAAGTCTGGCTACCATTCAATGTAGAAATATGGGCTTACATATATCCTTCTCGAGGCTGATGGAATTGAAGAATAGATAGTTATAGTTTTTTTTTAGTTATGATAAAAGTTAAAGTAGATATAAAAATTATAACTATAATTCTTACTTGATACCTCTTTTGTTATATGTAATTTTACTATGTTAAAGTTAAAACCATCCTTTTTTATTTAAACAGAAAAGGGGAGGTGATGTGGGATTTCCCTCTGTATGCTGTGAATATCATTGATAAATAAAGGAACTGTTTGGGCCCATAGGAAACAGAGCTAGGTGGGGAAAACGAAGCTGAATGCTGGGAGAAAGGTGGTAGAATCAGAGAGATGCCATGTAGCCCTTCCAGAGACAGACGCTGGAACTTTAGCCAGTAAGCCACAACCGCATGGTGAAACACACAGATTAATAGAAATGCGTTAAATTAATAATAAGAGTTAGCCAATAAGAAGCTAGCACTAATGGGTCAATCAGTGATTTAATTAATATAGTTTCTATGTGATTATTTCAGTTCTCGGTGGCTGGGATGAGCAAGTGGCCCTCCACCATCAACTGTTTTATTATAAAAGCGTGTAGAAATAATGAAAATTTTATTAAATAAAAAATTATAGTTAATTTTATTTTTTTGTTCAGTTGAATAAACAAGAAAAATTTCATATGACTACAGTGATATAAATTATAATATTAATTTACTAAAATGAAAGGTATGGACTTTTAAAATTCACAGTTCTTACTTGCCTTCATTTGACGATCTGATAAAATATTATGGCTTATTTGGGATTTGACATGATATTTGTTTATTTTCAAACACAGAATACAAGAACTATAAATATAGGTTTTATTTAAAAATCTTTATATATATAAGATGAAAACATTTAAAAAGAAAGGGGCGATTATTTTCTAAATTTGATAGCACTTTATGTTTTCAGTCTGAATGAAAGGGTTAATCATTCATTGATGAAATAGACTGAGCCAAAATTATAAAATATTTTTAAGAATTAAATAAAAAGAAAACCAAAATTAACAAAGATTGTGGTATTAAGAGGCCATATTTTATTATTTTTAAAATTTATTTATTTATTTATTATGCATACAATATTCTGTCTGTGTGCATGTCTGCAGGCCAGAAGAGGGCACCAGACCTCTTTACAGATGGTTGTGAGCCACCATGTGGTTGCTGGGAATTGAACTCAGGATCTTTGGAAGAACAGGCAATGCTCTTAACCACTGAGCCATGTCTCCAGCCCCGAGGCCATATTTTAATATGTAAGAAATAGCCAAAAATTACTCTACTTAAAAATAATTTTCTTGGCCGGGCGGTGGTGGCGCATGCCTTTAATCCCAGCACTTGGGAGGCAGAGGCAGGCGGATCTCTGTGAGTTCGAGACCAGCCTAGTCTACAAGAGCTAGTTCCAGGACAGGCTCCAAAACCACAGAGGAACCCTGTCTCGAAAAACCAAAATAAATAAATAAATAAATAAATAAATAAATAATAATAATGATTTTCTTTCAATTTATAAAAAAATCAAAAGAGGTTCCTGATTAAATATGTTAGTTCTTTTTCATACTTACTTTTAGTGTTTTTAATTAATGTGGACATTCAGGCATCCACTGAAGCCAGAGGAAATTGTTTTCCCTGGAGTTTGAATTACAGGCAGTTTAAGCCAAATAATATTGCTGCTGAAGACTAAACTTGGGACATTTGTGAGAAGAATACTAACTCTTATATATGGAGCCATCTCTGCAGCTCCTTAAAAATGTTTTTTAGTAAAAAACTTATTTCTCATCATGAAAGGCTTCAAAGTATTCAGCGTATACCCATTTGTTAAGGCAAACAAGGATTAAGGACTAAGAGAACCAATATAAGCTCACAATTACTAAATACTTTTCAAAATAAGAGATTTTAAGAATTTAAATCAGTTGACTCAAAGAAGTACTAGCAGATAATATAATAGTTTTTAATTATTTTAACACTAAAAGAAAAAAAAATAAGTTGTTCCTAATTTTCTCCCATGGTAAAATGATGTTTTATTACTTAAAAATTTAAAATTAAAAATGTTTACTTGTGAAAGTCAATATAAGGAAAAATATTCCCCAACTATAATGCATCTTGTTATTGAAAGAAGGTTCCAGTGTGCCGCACAAATACCTGAAATTAGCCATACCATTTCAATATAGCTATCGTTTGGTAAATTTCAGTAATATATTCATTTGAGTACTTCTATTTCTAATTCTTTTAATTTAAAAGAAATCAAAATTCTTTGCCCGGCAATCTTGTCTACTTCCCATATCCAGGAGGATAACTATATGTTTTTCTTTGGGTTCACCTTCTTAGTTAGCTTTTTTAGGATCGCAAATTATGTGTTCAATGTCCTTTATTTATGGCTAGAAACCAATTATGAGTGAGTACATCCCATGTTCATCTTTTTGGGTCTGGGTTACCTCACTCAGGATAGTGTTTTCTATTTCCATCCATTTGCATGCAAAATTCAAGATGTCATTGTTTTTTACCGCTGAGTAGAACTCTAAAGTGTATATATTCTACACTTTCTTCATCCATTCTTCCATTGAAGGACATCTAGGTTGTTTCCAGGTTCTAGCTATTCTAGCCAGTTTGGATGCTCACTTTCCTAGACCTGGATGGAGGGGGGAGGACGGTGGACTTTCCACAGGGCAGGGAACCCCGACTGCTCTTAGGACAGGAGAGGGAGGGGGAGAGGGGAGAGGAGTGGGAGGAAGGGGAGGGAAATGGGAGGCTGGGGGGAGGCAGAAATTTTTTTCAATAAAAAATAATAAAAAAATAAGAATAAAAGAAATCAAAAGCAATCAATAAGTCATACTAAAAGAAAACACTGTATTCCAGAGGAGGACAGGACATATAAGTTACCTAATTCGCATTCCCCCAAAATCTAAATTTCTGCTTTCTCCAAATTCTTAAAACTGTTTATACCTGAGGCATAAAATATTTTAAAATTATTGCTCCACAAAATAGATATGCAGTGATACAGTATTAAATAATGTCAATAAGTAAGAGAAAATACTCTGTAGTAAATAACATCATTTTTAGCAGAGTATTTATTTTGAGTTTGACAAATTAACAAAAATATGGAGAATTTCAAGAAATCTTGCTTATACCTTAAATAATTTTAATTTTTTCTTCACATTATTAAATTGTGCTAAATATAATTTTATGTCACAGTAGTAATCTGTATATATAAAATCTAATGATTTGCAATTTTATGTGAAATGCTAGAAAACTCACATAATATAGTTGTCCATTATGAATCAGAAATGTGCTGTATAGGTGTTTCAAATATGATTGTGCTTTCCACATGATTAACTTGTGAATTTTATTCTTTAATGATTTTTCAAACTATTTTTTCTGTTATATAAACCAAAGTCTGAAAGCTTATATAGTTCATATAAATCCTCAATACATCTGGCAATTCATTTGTAATATCCAATAAATTTAAAGTTAGCAAAGGAAATAAGACAGTCTTTTAAAGTGAAATAATCAGCATTTTCTCATGTAATCATGAAAACAATTCCCTGGTGAAATTTCATTGAAATTATTAATAATTGGCTAGCAGACTTAACACATTTTGAGGGGATAGTTTTAAATTCTTGAATGACAGTTTAGACAAAGATTTACTACCATAGGATATATGTTGGGGAACTAGCCTTTGATTGCCTATTCCCTGAAATAACAAAGCTGGTTACCAAAGAACAATGGGAGCACAGAGTATTGTTGACAGTGGAAACAAAACAGTATCGTGAGATTTTCCACAATATGGTGTAATGTTATCTAATGATAGAATTTCACACCATTCTTTCTTTAGACAAACACATCTGTGAGAAAGTTTGGAATAGTGAATGTATTACATAGAAATGTAAGGGTAAGATTTATTTAGGTAAATCGCTTTTATATGAGATAAATTTTTAGAAACTTCTTTTATTGGCAATGTAATTGTATGCTTAAAACAAAGATGTACAATTATTGTGTAATTATGTTTGTTAATCCCTGTACTCAATATTTTATTGCTTTTTTACTTTTTATAGCAGACTCTGTAGTATAAATGGATACACAATAATTGAATGAAAAGACAATTTTATATTTTAAACTGATATACATTTTATAAGTAGTCCAATCAAACTACAGATTTGTTGTTTTCTTCAATTTATACAAATGTAATGACTGCTTCTTTTAATAAATATACTGATGTTTCAAAACACTTTGGTATGTGTGTGTGTGAGAGAGAGAGAGAGATAGAGACAGAGACATAGAGAGTTACAGAGACACACAGAGAATACAGAGAGGCTCATTGTGCAGCTCTAGACTGGAAACGTGCTATGTTGACCATGCTATATTTAACCTTGTGGCTATCCCTTGGCTTCAGCAACTCAATATGGGAATACAGGCACACACCACTATGTCATCCCAATCCTTTTGAAGGCATAGTATTTTTACAGTAGTCTCATGAAATATGTTTTCATATGGAGTATGTGGAAGACTATAATATTCAGGTTCAGTTTTCATGTGCTATGTTCTATACGTGTGTGTGTGTGTGTGTGTGTGTTTATGTGTGTTTGTGCATCTATCTAGCTGGACATATATTGATGTGAGTGTAAAGATCAGAGGACAGCTGTTCAGAATTGTTTCTGTTTCTACCATGTGAGTCCTGGAAACCAAACTCAAGTTATTAGGCTTGTCAGCAGCTGCCTATAGTCACCGAATTGTTACAACACTCCTAAATACTCTTTTAAATTAAACTACTTATTTTTTTTAAACAAAGGCTCACTGCAAATATTAGGGGACAATTGGGGAAAGAGGGGAAAGAATATTGCCAAAAAAACCCACTCTATTAAATTCTTGAAGAATAGATAAAAACACAAAACACAAAATACAGAAATTATCTATATGACTTTCTTCATATTTCCCCATAGTATTGTTTTGCAGGAGTGCACTTCAGTAATCAAAATTGAATGTCAGCATTGGTAGAGGTATAGAGAAAAGTTCTGACACCACAAAACCCTGTTATACCCTGCTTCTCTACTCCTGGATCATGGCGGTGACACCTAGAGATTACTATGCACTTTTTTATTTCTATAAACTTGTCATTTAAACATATCAAACATATATATTCATTAGGGTTATATTTTTTCATGCAATATAAATTCCTGAAGATTTAATATGGATTTGTAACTTTATAATATTTGGTATCATGTAATAACTCATATTGAGACTAGTCATCTACTGTGAATTATAAAGCTTTTTTCTTCTTTTGAAGTTATTATAATAAAACAGCTATAAGTACTCATGAACAGTATTTTGTTTAGACATAAGTTTTAATTTATGTATGATAAATACTCATAAATGTATTTGTGTAAGTATATAGTACAAATATTTTGTTATATTACAAACCGCCAAAAAAGTTGCCAGAGAGATTGAAAAAAAAATTTTACATTCTCACTGGAAATCTATTTAAGGTCTAATTTCTTAATATTATGACCAGTTTATAGTATAGTCACTTTTACCTTAATTTGAACCATTCTGATACATGTGTAGGAATATGTACTTGAGTATTTGCATTTAATTTATTATTTCCAAAGCACTATTGTGGCATTGAACAGCTTTTTGTGCACTTACTTGGCATCAGATAAAATTTTGTCATATTTTCAAATTAATACATAGTACTTACACAAATTTATAGAGTATTATATGACTTCAATACATGTATACCATATGTAATGATTATATAAGTGCAACTGGATTGTCCGTCACCTCATACATTGTTTATTCATATTGTAAATATTCAAAAACTTATTTATTCGCTTTACTGAAAAATTTAATTGTCATTCATAATTATTCTGTCTGAGAATATTAGTAGTTTTCTCTCTCATCCAACTATTCCATTGTACATGTTAACTATTCTTTCTCCATCTTGTACTTCTCTGTGCTTTGAGTGGTCCAGTAAACACCGTTCTACTTCATTAATCCATAAGGTGAACTTCAGCTTCTGGATAAAATCAAGAATATATAATATTTAGTTTTCTATACATGTCTCATTTCATTTAGCATCCTTGTGGTTACAAGTAACAGAATATTTATAATGACTAGGCAATATAACCTTTATATTTGTAGCACATATCCTTGGTCTACTCATCTGCTGAGACTCTCTTTTTGTGAAATGTTATATCATGCACTTTTCCAATGTTTTAAAATAAGTCGTTTATATCCTTTCAATAGTAACTTACTGTTTTTTTTAATATCTTACTTTCTTTTCTTTCTTCTTCTTCTTTTTTTTTTTTCTTTGAAAAAGGGTTTCTTTGTAGCTTTTTAGCCTGTCATGGAACTCACTCTATAATTCAGGCTGGACACAAACTCACAGAGATCTGCTTGCATCTGCATCCTAAGTGCTGGGATTAAAGGTATGGGCCACCACTGCTCTTCTCCTACTTCCTCCTGTAACACAATGTTTGCAAACATTTTCTCCTATTGAGAGGCTTTGTTGTATCATCATTATCCTGTAGATATTTGTCATGTTTACTTTTGTTGTCGTTGTTTCTTTGTTTGAGAGATAGTCTTATAATTTGCCCAAGGTAGATTGAATTTCATTTTGTACCCTACATTGGCTGCAAAATCCCATCATTCATTTTGTCTTGGCTTTCTATGTGCTTGGATTACACTCATGACACAAGTCTAGCTTGTTTTGAAAAGTTCAGTCTTCAGGTTTGTTTTTTTTTTGTTGTTGTTGTTGTTGTTGTTATTTTTTGAGAGTTTATTCATAAGTACTGTATTTATATCACTCCGCTCCCCTTCCCCAATGTCTTTTATGGCTGGTCTTCTTCATGAAAAAGTCATGACATCTTATTTTTTTAATTACTATTGTTACATAGGTGCACACAAACACACACAAGCAAGTATATACAACTACTGAGTCCATTTAGTATTGTTCATAAGTACATGTGTGTAGGACTGACCACTTCGGATGGATAAGCTCTGTGGTAACTTGTCTCTGGAGTAAACAAATTTCCTCTTCCTCTGCAGGTATTAGGTACCTGTAGCTTTTCATATAGTGGTGTAATCTGGTGAAATTTTCCTTATCCATGTTGCCATGCCAGTTACTTTCATTATGTTAGTATTGCTCAGCTAGCTGTATTTTAGGAATTTGATGAGTTCATTTTCTTTATTTTGTTTAGGGGACTATTCAGCAGCAGGCATTCTGGATCTCTGTCTCTTACAATCTTTTCATCCCTATTCCTTTATTTTTCTTGAGTCTTGGGCATAAGGGTTGCATTATAGATGTATCAGTTAGAATTGGACATTCCACAGTCACTTATACTTATTTTATAGATGTTTAATAGTTATAGGTTTCTAATGGCTCCCATCTGTTGCAAAAACAAGCTTTTAGATGAAAGGGGAAAACTACACATATCTGTAAGTATAAGGATAATTATTTAGAATACAGTTAGACATTACATTAATTAGGGAATTGGCTATATTAGATTCTCCTCAAGGGTCTATGACATCTCTAGCTCTGAGAAGTTGAATAAGTTTTCATTACCACGTAGGCATAAATTCCCTCCATTTGAGTTGCCTTAAGTTCTAACAGACAAGCCTATTAATCTAATGGTGATTTCTACACATTAATAGACTTCTGTGAATAGAAATTTGTGGGAGAAAATTCACTGGGGATGTAATTTTGAAGGTTTTAACTTGCTCCTGGCTACATATTTGCCTCTTGAAACTTTTTGTATGGCATAGGGCAAACAGCTTTCTTTATGATGCCCCTTTTTCATGATGTACATAGTCAGCATATATCACTGTTTTTATTTCTTCAGTGCTACGAACACATATTTGCTTCTTTTTCCTTCAGCTTTTTGTTGGTGGGTTGTTATGTTACAAATGGTTTCTGTTTTTAACTTCTTATTTTTACACTTAGCTCTTCTAGTGTGACTTATACTTTTGCAGCCTACCATATTAATAGTAATCTTTAAACTACTTCTAATCATAGGACTCCCTTTAGCATTTTTTCTAAGTCTGGTTTGATAATCATGAATTACCTTAATATTTGGCTATCTGGGAAGATCTTTATTTCATATTAAATTATTATGGGTAACCTTGTTATTTATAGTAATTCTAGTTTCATATCCAAAGAAAACCCCAAGCATTTCTAAACAGCAAGCCCACTGATTTGGTACAAGGGGACTGGACAGTAAAAAAAACTAAAAACTCTTAGGCCGCATTCCTCTAAAACCTGACAAACAGGTTTTCTGTCTGCCAGAAGTGCCATTCCCGTTTTCTTTCCTTACCTCCAAAGGGACGACTGACTCTCTATTGACATATAGCTGAAGTTACTTATTGTACTCAAAGTTAACCTCCAGGCTACGTGGGTCTTTATTCACATGAACCTGGTGTGTAAATTGAAGCCTGCACACGACCCTCCAGATGCGTCTTGCCCCTTCTTCTACCCTAAACTGACAGGCTGTTTGACTTCACAGACTTCTCTCTCCTCAATTACTCATTCTTTTTTACAACCAGCATGATTTTTCCACCCCCCTCTTCCCTTGCCATGGACAGTCGGCTTCCTTTCCTCTCTACTCTGAACTTTTGCAGATGGCTCAGGCTGTTTTTATCAATAATAAAAACTTACTTCTCTCAAATCTTTGAGTGGTTACTTCTGTGGTTTCTTTATAGTGCTCTGGAATATATTGGTTGACTCTTTCATTCATTTAAGACTTGACATATATCATTCTATGTCCTTGTGGGCCTATGGAGTTTGTACTCAGAAATGGTTGTTTAAACCAGGTGGTGGTGGCACATGTCTTTAATCACAGCTCTCAGGGAACCAGAGGCAGGTGGATCTCAGTGATTTCAAGATCAGCCTGGTCTACAGAGTGCTACAGAGTGAGTTACAAGACAGCCAGAGATACACAGACAAACCCTATCTTGAAAAACCAAAAAAAAAAAAAAAAAAAAGAAGAAGAAGAAAGAAATGGTTGTTTAGATTAATAAAGTTTCCTTTATATGTAATGTGACACTTTTCTCTTGCAGATTTTAAAATTTATTGTGTCCTATATTTTTGAGTCTTTGATTATAATGCCTTATGATCAGGATCAAATATAATCATAACTCCTTGGGATTTTATGAATTCCCTATATCTGGATAGTCACTTTTCCTCAGACAATAGAAAAATTGGCTTATTGTTACATTGAATAAGTTTCTTGAGTTCTTAATTTTGATCTTATACCTTTAAAGTATACCAATCAGTCTTGAATGGTGGCTCCTACTTGTTCACAGAGTTCTCTCTCTGGCTGGAAGTCACACTTATAACTTCTGTCTAACTATTGGTCATACAGCTTTTGATTATATTAATCACAGTGATACATCTCACACAGTATACAAATATCCCACATTTACTCCTTTTGTCTAAATGAAAAAGGAAAGGTTTTAACTCAAATACAGTAAAATTTTATACAATAAGAACAATTATTATATAAGATTTACATTCACAATATTTAGTCCATATGTATTTGGCAAATTTGGAGAAAGTACTGTATTATCTTTTCTATCTTGGTGAGTCCAAAGTTTTATACCTAAAATATTTTCTTTCTTAACTTGTATTACCACCCTGAAAATATAATTTTAGACCTAAAAATCTTCTTAAATAAATTGAAGATTTTATGTTTCTCATCCTTATAAACTTTCTTTCTCTATATAATTATTTTCCTGAAATTGGTAACAAGGAAAACTGCGTATTGTCTAGCTTTTAATTTCCAGCAGAGACCCAAGAAAGATAAAATATTACTTGAGTAAACAGGAAGTTTATATATAGTAAAATATCTTAAAAACACTTTACAAGTGTGGAGGCTGAAAAATGCAGGCCCATTTCCACCTTGTTTGATGATCAGAGAGTTTGGAGATTGACAAGCATAATGGCACATCCCAACTCAGGATGTTATTGTTTGGTTCTTTTGAAATTAAGATTGCTCCATGCCATGCAGACAAGTGGTCAGAATATGCAAATGTACTTCTACTCCTTCTTTTGTAACTATGAGGTCACCTGAGAAAGCACGGTCTTCAAAATATGTGATCCAGAGCACATTTGCTACCTAGACAATTATTTGTACTGGAAATTGTGGCTCAAGTATTTCTTTGTAACTGCTGAAAATTTTATTGTCAAGTTAAAGCTGAAAATACTGTCTCTGAAATAATTTTTCAAATATTCCACTTTTACGTAGTGTTTTCATCTGAATATATAGTAGAGGTTATTTCAGGTTAAATACTTCTTAAGCCATTCATTTTTACTGTCACTATCTTCAAGAATACATGTATGTGAGTATGATAATGAAAACAATTATTTTGCATACTAATTTCAAAATTTAAAATCAAATATTCTTAAGAGGAAAGAGAGCAGTATTAGCTTCAATATCTCTAGATTTAACAAATGAAAATTCAACTTCAGCATATACATTAAATTTTATGATTTATGCTTAATTTTACACTCAAACATCTAACATAGATTTATTATGGGTAGTTACATGTTTATGGCTCAAAAGAAGTTGAAACATCCAATCATTATACAACACCTGGATATATTATAATATATAAGTATATATTTGTATTTACATATGATATAGATAATATTTATATAAAATATATATTTTATTTTCTTTTATATTTCTGATATGATATTGTCTTCCCCAAACTGCCATTGTGAGTTCCAACAGCTGGTTTTTCCTCCAAGGCAGATCAATACTTACAATGTAATATGTGCTACAGCCATTTAATGTTTTGTTTTCTTTCTTAGTTTTAAAGCCTAGGGTAAAATGGTTCATTAAATTTACAAATCCCCGGAAAGAAATTTTAGTGATACTGTCACTGAATCTGTGTTTTATTCTTGCTTCTAACCACGGTTATAAGGAATGCTTCAGATCTAGCCAGAAAAATTTTTCAACAGGCAAACAGATATTACTAATAGGTGTACTGCTTTTCAAATAATTTATACTGTGCACATATATGCACACATATTGAAATGATATATTGGCAAATGTTTACTGTTGAGCTTTATTTTTGCATAACGTTTCAGGATGAATTATATGCTAAGACTGAATTTTATGTAAAACTTCTTGTATAAGTCACGTGAAGTCCATCAGCACTGAACAAAAACATTCTTTTCTATAATAGATTTAAAATTCCTACTCAGACAGTCTTGTTTAGTTCTCTAACCAAATGGAATTGAAGTGACACAAAAGACCATTAAGGAAGCAGGGAAAGATGAAGGATGTTAAATATATTGCCAAAGTAGAGTAAACAAAATGTTAAAAAAAATGATTTTCCAATCAAATGAACCAAAGAAGCAAGTTAGTGTAGATAGTGTAGATATCCTACTATTTAATAAGATAAACTTTCAATCAAAGTTGATCAAAAGAGAAAGAGAAGGGAATTTTATAGTTATCAAAGGAAAAATTCACCCAAGATGGTGTATCAGTTTGAGTATCTATGCCTCAAATGTAAAGGCACACACATTTATAAAAGAAATGGTACTGTTGGACAACGGTTTGTTACACTCTAAAGATTTTCCACTTGTATTAGTTTAATAAAAATTTATTGGCCAGTATCCAGGCAGGAAGTATAGGTGGAATGATAAGAATAGGAGAGTTCTAGGAAGAGGAAAGACTCAGTTGATTGTCATCACCCAGACACAGAGGACACAAGATGAGAATGCCTCACTAATAAAAGGTACCAGCTACAAGGCTGACACAGATAGGAATTACAGGTTAATGTAAGGTATAAGAGTTAATAAGAAGCCTGAGCTAAAAGGCCAACCAGTTTATAATTAATGTAGGCCTTTGTGTGTTTCTTTAGGACTAAATGGCTGTGGGACCTGGCAGGACAGAAACTTCTGTCAACAAATGGCAATAATATGGACAACTACATCAACAAAACCTGTGAGAGCATAGGAAATAATTCTAGTCATAAAAGAGCAGAGAAAAACATGGCTCCTTGGTATCAGTATTTTGTTAAGTGGGCTCTGTTTGCTAGAGGCAAGTGTGTCTCATTTAAGAGAGGCTTTCTGACTCAGCATTAGCTTAAAAAACATTGTAGGTCTTTTAAGAGGTCCCACCATCAAACACTTGAATGGTGTTTATGAATAGCCAACAGCATGTTTCTGGGTGGTAGCAGAGACCTTCAAACTCCATAGAGTTGTAGTAATAAAGATGGAAAGTAAAGAGAGGACCCATATACTGTATGTTATTGTGTTGTCTTTACATTATTTAGTGGCTGGGGAAGGAGCAACAGTTGCTGAAAGATATTTGATTATAAATGCTGCTGGGTTAATCTAACACACACAGACACACAGACACACACAGACACACACAGACACACACAGACACACACAGACACACACACACACACACATATATATATATATATATATATATATATATATATATATATTACCTTCACTTCAAAATTTAAGTAAAAAGATATGCTACTTTGAGGAAGTAACTTTTGCTTCCATAGGAAAAGAGAGGCTGTGGATTCATTCTGGCTTAAGAAAAATCAGTCATAATTAGCCTAGAAAGCAATGACCACATTCCCCTCCCCCCAAATGAATTATGATTTTTGTCTTTTTTTGGAGTCTTGGTTACAAGTTCTTATAGATAATGGTCAAGAAAAAAAGCTAAACAGAGGAGATTAGTTTCAGAGTTCTTGTTTTGAAAAGAAAAAAATAAAAGGGAAGTAATGCGGGACAATGGTCTTGAATCCTGTAAAGATTTGTCACTTGTGTTGGTTTAATAAAACATCAATTGGCCAGTATCCAGGCAGGAAGTATAGAAGGAGTGAACAGAATTCTGAGGAAAGAAAAGATTCAGTCTACAGTTGTCACCCAGAAACAGAAGATACAAGATGAGAATGCCTCACTAATAATAGGTACTAAACCACATGGCTAAGACAGACAAGAATTAGGGGTTAATGTAAGATAAGATATAAGAGTTAATAAGAGCAGGGAAGCACAAATCTTAATTAAGGGAGCCACCTTAGGGTTGGCAAGAGACTTGGACCTAGAGTGGCTCCCAGGAGCAAAAGGCGATGTCCCCAGTTAGTTCCTTGGGCAGCTGAGGATAGGGAACCTGAAATGACCCTATCCTATAGCAATACTGACGAATATCATGCATATCACCATAGAACCTTCACCTGGTGATGGATGGAGATAGAGACAGAAACCCACACTGGAGCACCGGATTGAGCTTCCAAGGTCCCAATGAGGAGCAGAAGGAGGGAGAACATGAGCAAGGAAGTCAGGACCAAGAGGGGTGCACCCACCCACTGAGTCAGTGGGGCTGATCTATTGGGAGCTCACCAAGGCCAGCTGGACTGTGACTGAAAAATCATGGGATAAAACCGGACTCTCTGAACATGGTGAACAATGAGGGATGATGAGAAGCCAAGGACAATGGCACAGGGTTTTGATCCTACTTCTTGTTCTGGCTTTGTGGGAGCCTAGCCAGTTTGGATGTTCGCCTTCTTAGACATGGACGGAGGGGGAGGACCTTGGACTTTCCATAGGGCAGGGAACCCTGACTGCTCTTTAGACTGGAGAGGGAGGGGGTTTGGAGTGGGGAGAGGGGGAGAATGGTAGGAGGAGGGAGAGGGAAACGGGAGGCTGGGAGGAGGTGGAAACTTTTTTTTCTTTTTCTCAATAAAAAATTAAAAAAAAAAAACAGTTAATAAGAAGCCTGAGCTAATAAGCCAACCAATTTATAATTAATGTAGACCACTGTTTGTGTGTGTGTGTGTGTGTGTGTGTGTGTGAGTGTGTGTGTGTAGGAGGGGACTGAACTACTGCGGGAAAAGGCAGGACAAAAACCTCTGTCAGCAAAATATTACTGAAGCTTTATCACACATTGATCCACATAGTAATCGTGGGAGACTTTTTCAGCACGTTCTCACCAATAGACAGTTAATCCAGACAGAAACTAGACAGAGAAGAAATAAAAGATGTGCCGGGCGATGGTGGCGCACGCCTTTAATCCCAGCACTCAGGAGGCAGAGGCAGGCAGATCTCTGTGAGTTCGAGACCATCCTGGTCTACAGAGCTAGTTCCAAGACAGGCTCCAAAGCCACAGTGAAACCCTGTCTCGAAAAACAAAACAAAACAAAAAAAAAATGATGTTATGACTCAAATGAACCTAACAATATCTACAGAATATTTCACCCGAACACAGAAGACTATAACATATTCTCAGCACCTCATCAAACCCTCTCCAAAATTGGCCATATACTCTGTCCCAAAGCAAATGTCTGTAGATTAAAAAATTGAAATAACCACCAGTATCTTATCAGACTAGCATGTTTTAAAGCTGGATTTCAATGAAAATAGAAAGCCAACAAACTCATGGAAAGTGATAAACTTTCTGGTAAGTTGCCATTGGGTCAAGGAAGGGAAACAAAAAAACACAAAAAACACTGCTAAAAGGAAAGTTCATACCACTAAGTGCCTTTATGAAGAATTTGGTGAGATCCCATACTAGTAACTTAATTGCTCACAAAAAGCTCTAGAACAAAAAGAAACAAACACACCCAGGAGGAGCAGACAGAAGGAAATAAACCAAGGGCTGAAATCAATAAAACACAAATGAAGAGATAAAAAAGAACCAATGAAACAAAGAGTTGATTCTTTGAGAACATCAACAAAATAAATAAACCCTTATCCAAACTAACTAAAAGGCAGAGAGAAAACATCCAAATCAACAATATCAGAAATAAAAACATCAATCTACAAGGAAATCCAAGAGAATTATTAGGTCATACTTCAAAAACATATACTCTACAAAATTGGAAAATCTAAAAGAAATGAACTAATTTCTTAATAGATACTACTTACCTAAGTTAAATCAAGATCAAATAAGCAATTTAAATAGATTGATAATCTCTAATGAAATAGAAGAAGTCATTAAAACACACCCAACCAAAAACAAGTCCAGGGTCAAACGGTTTTTAATGCAGAATTCTATCAGAAATTAAAGAAGATCTAATACCAATACTCTTCAAATCATTCGACAATATAGAAACAGAATGAAAATTGCCAAATTCTTTCTTCAAGGCCATAGTCATCCTGATAGCCAATCTTCACAAAAACTCAAAAAAGAAAATTACAGATCAATTTCACTCAGGAACATTGAAGTAAAAATACTCAATAAAATACTGGCATACCGAATCCAAGAACACATTATAAAAATATCTAGCATGACCAAGTAGGCTTCATCTCAGAGATGCAGTGGTGGTTCAACATATGAGACAATATCAATGTAACCAACTATATAAATAAAGTGAAAGAAAATCATTTTGTTAGGTGCTGAAAAGCCTTTCACAAAATCAATCCTTCTTCATGGCATAAGTCTTGGAGTAATCAGGAGTACAAGGGGCATACTTAGATATAATGAAAATCAATATACGGCTTACCAATTGTTAACATCAAATTAAATGGAAAATAGCTCAAAGAAATTCCACTAAAATCAAGGACAAGACAAAGCTGACCACTCTCTCCATATCTTTTCAATATAGTACCTGAACTTCTATCTAGAGAAAAAAAAAAAAACTAAAAGAAATCAAGGGGATATAATTTGGAAAGGAAGAAATCAAAGTGTCATTAATTGCAGATGATTTGCTATTATGAATAAATGACACCAAGAATTCTACCAGGGAACTCCTAAAGCTGATAAACACCTTTAGTGGAGTGACTAAATACAAGATTAACAACTAAAAAAAAAAAAAAAATCAGCAGCTCCCCTATATACAAATGATAATGAAGCTGAGGAAAAAAAAAAAACTTAAATCCAGCCACAATATATAGGCTGAGAAAAAGAAAAAATTCAGAGAAACAATACCATTCACAATAGCCACAAATAATACAAAATATCTCGATGTAGCCTGAACCAAGCCAGTGTAAAACCTGTATGATAAGAACTTCAAGTCTTTCAAGAAGGAAATTAATGAAGATGTCAGAATATGGAATAATCTCCCATGCTCATGGATTGGTATGATTAACATTGTAATAATGGCCATTATATCAAAAGAAATTTATAGATTCAATGCAATCGCCACTAAAATCCTAACTCAATTATTTACAGATCTTGAAAGAACAATACTCAACTTAATATGAAAAAGCAATAAATAAATAAATAAATAAGATGGCTAAAATAATCCTTTTCAATAGAGGAACTTCTGGACATCTGGAGATATCATCCTCCCTCATTTCAAGCCCTACAAAAGAGCTATAGCAATAAAACCCATATGATATTTGCATAAAAATTTAGGTGAATAAATGGAATTGAATTAAAGACCCAAATATAATCCCAAAGACCTATAGATACCTGATTTTTGATAAATAAGGTAAAAGTATACAAAGCAAAAAAGAAAGCATCTTTACCAAATGGCCTTGGTCTATTTGGACATTGGCATGTAGAAGAATGCAAATAGATCCACAACACCCTACAGAAAACTCACATCCAAGTGGATCAAATACCTCAATATAAAACTAGATACATTGGACCTGGTAGAAGAGAAGGTGGGAAATAGCTTTAAACTCATCTTCACAGTAGACTACTTTCTGAATAAAAAATCAATAATGCAGCCACTTAGATCATCACTTAATAAATGGGTCTTCAGAAAACTGAAAAGTTTTTGTAAGGTAAAGGAAACATTTAATATGACAAAGTGTTGGCCTACAGAATAGGAAAAGCCCAATCCAATATCTAAAGGCGGTTGATTTCCAAAATATATACCTCAAGAAACTAGGTATCAACAAACTAAAAATTGCAATTATAAATAGGGTACAGATCTAGACAGAAAATTCTCAACATTCAAATTTCTAATAACTAAGAAATACTTAAGGAGATGTTCAACATCCTTAATCATCAGGTAAATACAAATCAAAACAACTCTGAGATTGCATTTTATATATTTTATACATGCAAAAATATATAAGATCAAAAATTCCAAGTGACTGCTCATGCCGGCGAGGATGTGGAGCAAGATGAATGATCCTTCACTGCTGGTGGGAGTGCAAGCTTGTTCAGCCACTTTGGAAATCAGTGGCAGTTTCTCAGAAAATTTGCAATCAATCTACATCAAGACCCAGCTATATCAATGTTGGGAGATCCCCTTTGTAGGCTGTGATTAACAATGATTAATAAAAAAGCTGCTTTGGGCCTATAGCAGAGCTATACAGGAACAGAGCTAGGTGGAGAAAACTAAACTGAATGCTGCGAGAAAGAAGGCAGAGTCAGGAGATGCCATTGAGCCTCTAGAGGAGAAAGATGCAAGCTGCCAGTCAGAACCTGGCCAGTAGGCCACAAGTCTCATAATAAAATATAAAATAATAGAAATGGATTAACCAAAGCTAGCTAGCAATATGCTTAAGTGATTGGCAAAGCAGTGATTTAAATAATATAGTTTCTATGTGATTATTTCAAGAGTCTGGGTGCTGGGAAATGAACAAGTGGCCTCCAACAATAAATTGGTGCTTCAATGTATGCTATCCCAATCCACATAAAAACTGAGAGGGCTTGGAAATGAATTCTATACACTAAAAAACAAATTTTAGCTGCATTTTCTTTTCCAGATTGGCTCTGCTTGCTGGTGGCATGTGACAGTTCCTTTAAGAGAGGTCTTCCTGATTCAGCAGTAGTAAAAAAAAAAAAAAAAAGAAAAGAAAAGAAAAAAAGGAAAAAAGAAAAGAAAAAAAGGAAAAAAGAAAAACAAAACAAAATAAAACCCAAAAGTCTATATGTCTATATGTTTTTTAATCAGCAGAGGTTTCCTGGGCCATGCTGTTAGCATGAATTCTGACTCTTTTGGGATCTCCGCCTACAGAGCATTTAAATGGGGTTTGTGAGCAGAGTGTTACAACTTGCTTAAGGAAAACATAGACCTGCTGTGTGCCTGGAAATGGGACTGTGAGCATGGCTCATGCTAAACAGAACTCTGCCAGGCTGTCATGGACTGAGTAGAGCCCGAAGGCAAAGCAGCCTTAGTCTTAGTAACAATGCCTAGCTGCTTAACATTTTAAGAAGTGCTCCTGGATAGAAAAGAATTTCAGACACAGAGTAGGACAGTTTCAGACATAAAAGACCTCTAAACAAGACACAGTGTGTTTAAAAATGTACATAGGCTTGGGAGAGAGAAGAAAAAGAGCAAAGAGATAGTAAATGTAATATAAAAGAGTACAGACAGTCATAGATTACAGAAGTAAAGATAATAAAATAAATATTAAACTTACAGAAAAAGTATTGGCATAAGAAAAATAAGCCACGTAAAGATGGAATATGTACAGAGAATGTGGATTATGCATACTATTGTGTTTTCTTTGCATTTTTTGACTGCAGAGTGACATTTGATTTTAGGGACTGCTATGACAAACCAACATATTTGTTTTAAAGTTTACTGGACTTCAAAATTTGGGTCTAAGGATATGTTGCTTTGGAAAAGAGGTTCTTTTGTTTCCATAGAGGAAGAGACCCTGTAGAATTCTTCTATGCGAATTTGGTTTTATGGAACAAGACCCCCCAAAATGGCGCTGTAAACACCCTCAACAATTACTTCACCCAACAGAATAAAGGAAGCAATTTGGAAAGAACTGTGCCCAAATTCCCAAATATTGTTTATAAATGTTTGTTACATTTAAGGTGGTATGATATAAAGATAGATACTTTGCATTGGCAAAGATCTTGGTTTACTGATATGAATTTATGAACAATTTTGTTATATGTATATTTCTGCTCTTGATTAAAGTATTGTGTTTTTACAGCTCATTTAAAATGTAATGTATAATTAAGGAATACAGGTTAATAGATAATCATCTATAATAGTCAAACTTGTATATATTTCAGTTGGTTAGATATTTTTCAGATCTTTCAACTACTACAGAATATTCCCTTTAAAATGTTTTAATAACTTAGGACTTTTCATGACAATGAGATACATCTGCTCCTGGCAGCACCAATTACCAAAGATGGGCATTGAAGAGGCTACTGATAGAGATGGTTAGCCATTTGGGCAAGAAAGTGCTCTTGCCTGGACTGCTTGATGTTATTCTGTATGAACTGGACATGCAGGACCTGCAGAGAATTGACTGCTGAACTTGCCTAAAGGTGAGATGGTCCTTCCGGGTCCCTTAGTCATGAAAGATTCTGTTAGACATTCTGCAGGACAAAGAAAAATGTGACTAACAAACTGTCGCTATAGGCAGAGTTGTGTTTGAAATTTCCTGCTTCTTGGAAAAGTCTGCTGGATACTATGGACCTGTAGGCTGAACATGGATACTCCAATATAACAGAAGAATTTTGGCTGTTCAGGCAGCAAGATGTCTCTGTCAATTTAGAGTTTTGAAAGTTGCTTACAACGCACTTCCTATTTACTTAGGTAATATTATATCCTTCTGGAGTCTTTGATGGAGTTGAAGAATAGTTATAGTTTTCCTTAATTATGATAAAAGATAAAGTGGATAAATGCCATAACTATAATTCTTTTTTTTTTTTTTTTTCGAGACAGGGTTTCTCCGTAGCTTTTGGTTCCTGTCCTGGAACTAGCTCTTTTAGACCAGGCTGGCCTCGAACTCACAGAGATCCGCCTGCCTCTGCCTCCCGAGTGTGGGATTAAAGGCTTGTGCCACCACCGCCCGGCCATAACTATAGTTCTTGCTTGATACCTGTTTTGTATGTTAATTTTAATATGTTAAAGTTAAAACCTTCCTTTTAATTTAGATAGAAAAGGTTGAGGTGATATAGGATTCCCCTCTGTATGCTGTGATTAAAATTGATTAATAAAAAAGCTGCTTTGGGACTATAGCAGAGCTATAGGGGAACAGAGCTAGATGGGAAAAACTACACTGAATGCTGGGAGAAAGAAGGCAAAGTCAGGAGCATTTTTGGAGCCACCAGAGGAGAAAGATGAAAACTGCCAGCTGGATTTGGTGAGCTCCCATTAGAACAGCCACATTGCCTCAGGGGATAAACTAACCCCCAGCAGTCCTGACTTCCTCGCTCATCTTCTCCCTTCTTCTGCCCTTCAACTGGACCTTGGGAGCTCAGTCCTTGCTCTGATGAGGGTCTCTGTCTCTACCTCCTTTTGTAGCCAAACGAAGATTCTACGGTGATATTTGTGATAATCATCAGTGTGATAGTGGGGCAAGGACAGTTCAGGCACCCTCTCCTCTGCTGCCCAAAGACCTAGCTGGAGACAACCCTGTGGACACCTGGGATCCCCTCTAGAGCCAAGTTTCTTGCCAACCCTAAAATGGCTCCCTTATGTTGTTAATTTTTATTTTAGAATATAATTAAATATCAGGAGCTTATACTTCTTCTAAGACTTGGGAAATTGACTAGACAAGAGTTATTTCTCCAATAATATATTTTGTTTTCATAAACTGAACTAAGTCCATGAGTTTATTCCCAGAAACAGAAACAATTTCAGTATATACCAAATGATGAATAAATATGGAAAATATGATAGTACAGTATTTACCCATATAAGAGTTTTGTCGTTTGTAAATCACGAGTCAAATGGAAGATTATTATGTCAAAACAAATATTCTAAAGCTAATTTTCCCACAGCAACACTCTCCTCTGTCCTCCCATCTTGGTTCTTCTCCCCATCTTTCTGATTTTCCCCTCATATATATATCACTGTGTTCATCTATGCCCCTCCTCAGCTTTAAAAATGTCTTTATTTCTTTGAAGACTATGCATACTCTAAATTAAATACAGAACTCTAAAGATTCAATTTTAACACTCCCATATCTATGACAATATTAAGTCTTTGTCTTTCTAGACCTGGGTTATCTCATGGTAAAATTTCAAGCTAGATCTATTCATCTGCCAGTTTCAATTCTCTGTACTTCTGCACAAAATCCATATAAATACCAAATTTTACTACCCATTTATAGATGTTAAATGATGGAAAAAGGCAACCTACTGACTGGGAGAAGATCTTCACCAACCCCGCAACAGACAAAGGTCTGATCTCCAAAATATTTAGAGAACTCAGGAAAGTAGACTTTAAAATGCTAATTAGCCCAATTAAAAAATGGGGCACTGAACTGAACAGAGAATTCTCAACAGAAAAAGTTCAAATGGCAAAAGACACTTAAGGTCATGCTCAACCTCCTTAGCGATCAGGGAAATGCAAAACAAAACAACTTTGAGATATCATCTTACACCTGTCAGAATGGCTAAAATCAAAAACTCCAAAGATAGCCTTTGCTGGAGATGCTGTGGAGGAAGGGGTACCCTCATCCATTGCTGGTGGGAATGCAATCTTTTGCAACCACTTTGGAAATCAGTGTTTCCGTTTCTCAGGAAATTCGGGATCAACCTACCCCTGGACCCAGCAATACCACTCTTGGGAATATACCCAAGAGATACCCAATCATACTACAAAAGCATTTGTTCAACTATGTTCATAGCAGCATTATTGGTAATAGCCAGAACCTGGAAATAACCTAGATGCCCCTCAATGGAAGAATGGATAAAGAAAGTGTGAAATATATTTCCATTAGAGTGCTACTCAGCAGTAAAAAAAACAATGACATCTCGAATTTTGCATCCAAATGGATGGAAATAGAAAACACTATCCTGAGTGAGGTACTCCAACCCCCCCCCCAAAAAAAATAATATGGTATGTACTCATTCATAAGTGGATTCTAGCCAAGACATTGAGCCTATAATTCGTGATCCTAGAGAAGCTAAATAAGAAGGTGAACCCAAAGAAAAACATATAGTTATCCTCCTGGATATTGAAAGTAGACAAGATTGCCAGGCAAAAAATTGGGAATTTGGGGGTGGGCGTTCAGTGGGGGTAAGGGGAGATGAGGAGAGAAAAATGAGAAGGGGAGGATGGGGAGAGCTTGGGAGAATGGGATGGTTGGGATAGAGGAAGTGTGGAGATGGGAGCAGGGAAGTAGATATCTTAATTAAGGGAGCCATTTTAGGGTTGGCAAGAGACTTGAGTACTTTTAATATATTTAAAAGTCTTGTTTTGAAATTATTGATTTGTGAGTCATCAAAGCTGTTTTTCTCAGGGACCATTAAGACATAATTTAATTTTCATCTTCTCTTGATTATTTATATTGTTTCTACTTTTCTCATGAAATGTAGGCACCTCAGAGTTACATCATTTGTGTTTGTTTTTTGGTATGAATGTTTGTCCCCTGCCTTCATTGCTATGCTTTATAAGTATTTGGATTTCTATTTGTTCTTATCCTAGCTTGCAATGTTTTGAATGAAATGAGTGGTGTTTGGAGTTCATTTCTTAGGCCACTTAGTCTTTCAAATAAGATATAAAATGTAGTCCATAGCTTAACCAAGGTTAGATGAAATTTCTTTTTATAGATTAAGCTTTCTGTACAGTTAGCAGGTACTAGTTCCAAAACATGAAAGTCTATGAAATATTCATAATGTTCAAAGGGTAGTCCAGAAGTGGCAAGTGATGGAGTTACATCTGGAGTGGATGGTATTACCCATGGAAGTGTAGAGGACATGTAGTCCTCTCGTGGCAAGGTAAAATTTTGGGTGTTATGGGTATCTCTACCAGATGGAGTTATGCAGGACTCTGTGGATGGTCCCCATGCCACTGTATATAATTTTCATGTATTATATAAAAATTAATGTACAAACAGTTTTTCTCTAATAATTTTTTCTTAGACAACTTACAGAAAGGATATTGTAAGTAAGACATTGACACGTGAAGCTACCTTAACTAATATTAGTTCCTCTCAACCAAAGAACATCCATTCATTTCAATACATTGATTTTATAACTCCATAGTATATACTTTTAATTAAATACAAACAGCATCATAGATTAATATCAGTGATAGAGCTTCAGGAACATGTATATAATCAAAGGTAGGCAAAGTCTTAACCTTATGTCGAAAAATGGAAACAAAGGTTCGGTTACAAAATGAGCTTCTTTATAATATTTTATTAATAGCCAGTCTCAAGATTTGCTTTTCAGACACATTGAATACAGTCAGAGCAAATTCTTAAGGAAAGGAATTCTACAAAGATTGTATAAGTATCCCTAATTCTGTCTTCATAGAGTTTAGATGCATTATGTCTATCCGTGAGGTTTTTCTATTATAAATAGTCACAAAAGAAAATCTTCCTGAATAATGCTGTGCTATTAACAAAAGCACAAACTACCTTGCAAAGAAAGCTCTTTGGGAACTAAGAGGCAGTGAACATACAGGAGTTAGTGTAGAGAGACTAGGATTGACTTATTTCTTCTAATTATTAAATTCAAGAGAAAAATTTGTATGATCCAAATATGAATTTTATACTGTAATTCATAAGGTAAAAACTCCTTTGTGTCATTCTTTATAATAGTTTGATATATGAGAATAAAAGGTTTTTAAAATTTGGCATATATATTGTTAATTAATTTTTATTACAGGAAACACCTGGCCAGGTGATAAGTGACCATTTGTAATTTATAACAATGATTCACTAAAATAGATGAAAAAGCTAAAGATTGACATTGAATGGATTTTCAGTAAAATCAGTAGATCTGTTGAGTGTGCGAGAACAATGATGTGTAGGATCACCAAAGCAGGATAGGTTTTTATAAATTAGTAAAGTTTTTAACAAAATAGGCTGCGTTCTGAGACTATTTAAATGGTTTTAAGCCATCATGTAGCAGACTCATAATTTGCATTAGGATATTAAACACTTTGAGAATTAATAACACAACAGATCCTAGTTAAGTTTGAAGTCAGTGATGCAATTAACAATTGTTAATAATTCTTTATTTCCAAAATTATGAGTGATGTTTTTGACAAAAGGATATAGAATAATGATTTTAAAACTTCCTAGTAAAGATCATCTTTCTCTTTATAATGTTTTTATTAATCATTTGAGTGTTTAATACAATAAGATTTGAACTTACTACTCAATTTTTTTCTACTTGCATGCATATATTATTTTTTTCTGAACCATTTATTTTTGTCTTTTTACTAATTTATGTTGCCCATACACTGTAGCTTAGGATTTTTTTTTTTATTGAGAAAAGGAGAAAAAGAAAAACAAGTTTCCTCCTCCTCCCAGCCTCCCATTTCCCTCCCTCTCCTCCCACCCTTCTCCCCCTCCTCCCAACCTTCTCCCCCTCCCCCTACTCCTCTCCCCCTCCATCTCCAGTCCAATGAGCAGTCAGGGTTCCATGCCCTGTGGTAAGTCCTAGGTCCTCCCCCCTCCGTCCATTTCTAGGAAGGTGAACATCCAAACTGGCTAGGCTCCCACAAAGCCAGCACATTACGTATATTCAAAACCCAGTGCCCTTGTCCTTGGGTTCTCATCAGCCCTCATTGATCGCCATGTTCAGAGAGTCCGGATTTATCCCATGCTTTTTCAGTCACAGTCCAGCTGGCCTTGGTGAGCTCCCAATAGATCAGTTCCACTGTCTCAGTGGGTGGATGCTCCCCTCGTGGTCCCGACTTCTTTGTTCATGTTCTCCCTCCTTCTGCTCCTCATTGGGACCTTGGGAGCTCAGTCAAGTGCTCCAGTGTGGGTCTCTGTCTCTGTCTCCATCCATCACCAGATGAAGGTTCTATGATGATATGCAAGATATTCGTCAGTATTGCTATAGGATAGGGTCATTTCAGGTTCCCTATCCTCAGATGCCCAACGAACGAACTGGGGACCTCGGGTTGGGCATCTGGGAGCCACTCTAGGTTCAAGTCTCTTGCCAACCCTATGTTGGCTCCCTTAACTAAGAATTGTGCTTCCGTGCTCCCCTATCCAACCTTCCTTTATCCCAAACCTACTTTTTCCCCAAGTTCCCCCCATTCTCCCCTTCTCCCTTTTCTCTCCCCATCTCCCCTTACCCCCATCCCACCCCACCCCCAAGATCTCAATTTTCTCCCTGGCAATTTTGTCTACTTCCCATAGCCAAGAGGACAACTATATGTTTTTCCTTTGGTTCACCTTCTTACTTAGCTTCTTTGGGATCACCTATTGTAGACTCCGTGACCCTTGTGTATGGCCAGAAACTAATTATGAGTGAGTACATCCCATATTCATCTTTTTGGGTCTGGGTTACCTCACTCAGGATAGTGTTTTCTATTTCCATCCATTTGCATGCAAAATTTGAGAAGTCATTGTTTTTTACCGCAGTGTAGTACTCTAATGTGTAGATATTCCACACTTTCTTCATCCATTCTTCCATTGAAGGACATCTAGGTTGTTTCCAGGTTCTGGCTATTACAAATAATACTGCTATGAACATAGTTGAACAAATGCTCTTGTCATATGATCGGGCATCTCTTGGGTATATTCCCAGGAGTGGTATTGCTGGGTCCAGGGGTAGTTTGATCCCGAATTTCCTGAGAAACGGAAACACTGATTTCCAAAGTGGTTGCACAAGATTGCATTCCCACCAGCAATGGATGAGGGTACCCCTTCCTCCACAGCCTCTCCAGCAAAGGCTATCAGGGAGTTTTTGATTTTAGCCATTCTGACAGGTGTAAGATGATATCTCAAAGTTGTTTTGATTTGCATTTCCCTGATCGCTAAGGAGGTTGAGCAGGACCTTAAGTGTCTTTTGGCCATTTGAACTTCCTCTGCTGAGAATTCTCTGTTCAGTTCAGAGCCCCATTATTTAATTGGGTTAATTAGCATTTTAAAGTCTAGTTTCCTGAGTTCTCTATATATTTTGGATATCAGACCTTTGTCTGTTGCGGGGTTGGTGAAGATCTTCTCCCAGTCAGTAGGTTGCCTTTGTGTCTTAGTGACCATGTCCTTTGCTTTTCAGAAGCTTCTCAGTTTTAGTAGGTCCCATTTATTCAATGTTGCCCTTATTGTCTGTGCTGTTGGGGTTACACATAGGAAGCGATCTCCTGTGCCCATCTCCTGTAGGGTACTTCCCACTTTCTCTTCTATCAGGTTCAATGTGTTCTGACTGATATTAAGGTCTTTCATCCATTTGGACTTGAAATTTTAGCATGGTGATAGATATGGGTCTATTTTCATTCTACTACAGCTTGACATCTAGTTATGCCAGCACCATTTGTTGAAGATGCATTCTTTCTTCCATTGTATACTTTTGGCTCCTTCATCAAAAATGAGTTGTTCATAGGTTTGTGGGTTAAAATTTGGGTCTTCAATATGATTCCATTGGTCGACTTCTCTGTTTTTATGCCAGTACCACACTGTTTTCATCACTGTAGCTCTGTAATAGAGTTTGAAGTCAATGATGGTAATGCCTCCAGACAATCCTTTATTGTATAGGATTGTTTTGGCTATCCTGGGTTTTTGTTTTTCCAAATAAAGTTGATTATTGTCCTCTCAAGATCTGTGAAGAATTTTGATGGGACCTTTATTAGGATTGCATTGAATCTATAAATTGCCTTTGGTAGAATTGCCATTTTTACTATGTTGATCCTCCCAATCCAAGAACAAGGGAGGTCCTTCCATTTTCTGGTATACTCCTCTGTTTCTTTCTTCAATGCCTTAAAGTTCTTGTCAAATAGATCTTTCACTTCCTTGGTTAGAGTTACCCCAAGATATTTTATGCTATTTGTGGCTATCGTGAAAGGTGAAACTTCTCTGATTTCCCTCTCTGCTTCCATATCCTTTGTGTATAAGAGGGCGAGTGATTTTTTGGTGTTGATCTTGTATCCTGCCACATTACTAAAGGTGTTTATCAGCTGTAAAAGTTCTTTGGTGGAGTTTTGAGGGTCGCTTATGTACACTATCATATCATCTGCAAATAACGAAACTTTAACTTCTACCTTTCCAATTCGAATCCCCTTGATCCCGTTATGTTGTCTTATTGCTATTGCTTGAACTCCAAGCACTATATTGAAGAGGTATGGCGAGAGTGGACAGCCTTGTCGTGTTCCTGAGTTAAGTGAGATGGCTTTAAGTTTCTCCCCTTTTAATTTTATGTAAGCTGTCAGCTTGCTGTATATAGCTTTTATTATATTTATGTATGACCCTTGTATCCCTAATCTCTCCAATACTTTTATCATAAAGGGATGTTGAATTTTGTCAAATGCTTTTTCAGCATCTAATGAAATGATCATATGTTTTTTTTCTTTCATTTTATTTATAAGCTGGATTACATTGATAAATTTTTGTATGTTGAACCAGCCCTGCATCCCTGGGATGAAGCCTATTGATCATAATGGATAATTTTCCTGATGTGTTCTTGGATTCGGTGTGCCAGTATTTTGTTGAGGATTTTTGCATCGATGTTCATGAGCGAGATTGGTCTATAATTTTCTTTCTTGGTTGAGTCTTTGTGCGGTTTTGGTATCAGAGTAACTGTAGCTTTATAAAAGGAATTTGCCAATGCCTCTTCTGTTTCCATATTGTGAAATACATTAAGGAGTACAGGTATTAGGTCTTCTTGGAAGTTCTGGTAGAATTCGGCATTGAAACCATCTGGTCCTGGGCTTTTTTCGGATAGAGAGGATTTTGATAACAGCTTCTAATTCTTCGCGACTAACAGGTCTATTTAGATTGTTCACCTGGTCCTGGTTTAACTTTGGTATATGGTATTTATCTAAAAAAGTGTCCATTTCCTTTACATTTTGCAGTTTTGTGGCATATAGGCTTTTGTAGTAAGATCTAATGATTCTCTGAATTTCCTCTCTGTCTGTGGTTATGTCCACCTTTTCATTTCTGATCTTATTAATTTGCAAATTCTCTCTCTGCCTTTTGATTAGTTTGGATAGGGGTTTGTCAATCTTGTTGATTTTCTCCAGGAACCAGCTTTTTGTTTCATTGATTCTTTGTATTGTTTTTCTGTGTTTCTATTTTGTTGATTTCAGCCCTCCGTTTGATTATATCCAGTCTTCTAATCCTCCTAGGTGATTCTGCTTCTTTTTTTTTCTAGAGCTCAGGTGGGCTGTTAAGTCTCCAATGTGAGCTTTCTCTGTTTTCTTCAAGTGGGCACTTAGTGCTATGAACTTTCCTCTTAGGACTGCTTTCATAGTGTCCCATAACTTTAAGTATGTTGTTTCTTTATTTGCATTGAATTCCAGGAAGAATTTAATTTCTTTCTTAATTTCTTCCTTAATCCACTTATGGAACAGTAGTTGACTGTTCAGTTTCCATGAATTTGTAGGCTTTCTGGCAGTAGCATTGTTGTTGAATTCTAACTTTAATCCATGGTGATCTGATAAGACACAGGTGGTTACTAATTTTTTTTTTGTAACTGTGGATTTTGCTTTGTTACCGACTATGTGGTCGATTTTTGAGAAGGCTCCATGAGCTGCAGAGAATAAGGTATATTCTTTCCCATTTGGGTGGAATGTTCTATAGATGTCTGCTAAGTCCATTTGATTCATACCTCCATTAATTCTCTTATTTCTCTCTTAGGTTTCTGTCTGATTGACCTGTCCATTGGTGAGAGAGGAGTGTTGAAGTCTCCTACTATTAGTGTGTGTGGTTTGATGGCTGCCTTGAGTTTTAGCAATGTTTCTTTTATGTACGTGGGTGCTTTTATATTAGGGACATAGGTGGTCAGGATTGAGACTTCATCCTGATGAACTGTTCCCGTTATGAGTATAAAATGTCCCTCTCCATCTCTTCTGATTGATTTAAGTTTGAAGTCTACTTTGTTAGATGTTAGTATGACCATGCCTGCTTTTTTCTTAGGTCCATTTGCTTGATAAGCCTTTTTTCAGCCCTTTACTCTGAGTAGGTGCCTGTCTTTGTGGTTGAGTTGTTTCTTGTAAACAGCAGAATGTTGGATCCTGTTTTAGTATCCAATCTATTAGCCTGTGCCTTTTAATAGGTGAATTGAGTCCATTGACATTAATTGTTATTAATGACCAGTGGTTGTTAACTTCGGTCATTTTTTTTAGTAGTAGAATTTGTGTGTTTCCCTTCTTTGATTTGTGTTGGTGAAGGGTCTCTAGATGTCTGAGTTATTGTGGTCATTGTTGGACTCCTTGGTTAGTGATTTTCCTTCTATTACTTTCTGTAATGCTGGATTTGTGGCTGTGTATTGTTTAAATTTGTTTTTATCCTGGAAAATTTTATTTTCTCCATTTATAGTGAATGAAAGTTTGGCTGGGTATAGTAATCTGGGCTTGCATCCATGGTGTCTCAGTTTGTGCAGTACATCTATCCAGCACCTTCTGGCTTTCATGGATAGATGGAGGAAGGTCATTGGCTAATAAAGGAACTGCCCTGGCCCATTTTATTGGTTAGAAGATAGGTGGGAGGAGTAACAGAACAAAATGCTGGTAGGAAGAGGAAGTGAGCTCAGAGACTCCACAGCTCTGCTCTCCGGAGCAGACGCCTCAGCAGAGATGCCATGCCCCTCTCCCAGGATGAAGCTCCGACCCAGGATGGATATATTCTAGAATCTCCCCGGTAAGTGCACCTTGGGGTGCTAACATACAGATGATTAGAAATGGGCTAAATTAATATGTGAGAATTAGCCTAGAAGAGAATGGGCCAAGCAGTGTTTAAAAGAATACAGTGTCCGTGTAATTATTTCGGGGCATAAGCTAGCCGGGCAGGCGGCTGGGGTGTTTGGGATGCAGCCCCGCCGCCGCCCTTATTACTTCATATGGTGCCCACATGGACAACTGCTTCCACATAAAGCCTGAGACAGCTTGGGAAGTAATTCTAGAACAAAATGAAAGAATTGTGCCTGGTTTCTTGGTAGCAGCAATTTCTCGGTTTTACTCTGCTTGCTAGAGGCAAGCAAGCGCCTCATCTAAGAGAGGCTTCCTGACTCAGCTTTAGCTGCAAAGCCTGCAGCTCATGAAGAGGTCCTGCCACGAAACACTTAAACGGTGTTGACGAAAAGCTGAACACATGCTTTTCGGTTTTCAGCCATAGCAGGAAAAAAGCTGCGCCGTTTAAAAATGCCGGCTTTCTGGGCTGTCCTGCCAGGACAAACTCTGACTCGTTTACGCAGGCGGTTTGTGCGGTTTGCAAGCACAGGCTGCTGAAGCTCGCTTGCTGGCTACAGCCAGTACCTCAACCATGAGGCTGGAAAGCTAAGGAATGGACTGGATCTAGCAGGCAAAGCCACGCCTTTAATCCTACTGACATTGCTTGGTAAATTAAAGACTCATGTGGTCAGAAAAAGAGAGATATACAGTAAAGAGAGATTCAAAGACAAAGAAAATTTCTAAATGGTTTGAAGTGTGTTAAAAATATATGCAGACTAAAATTTAAAGTTCTTAAAGTAAAAAAAAAAAGAGAGAGAGAGAGTTGTTGTGTGTGGTAGCACACGCCTTTAATCCCAGTGCCTAGAAGGCAGAGACAAACAGATCTCTGTGAGTTCAAGGTGTAGTAGTGTACACCTTTAATCCCGAATGCCTGGGAGGCAGAGACAGGCGGATCTCTGAGAGTTCAAAGACAGCCTGGTCTACAGAGTTACTTCAGGTCAAAGATACAGAGAACCTTTCTCAAAAAGCAAAAAGTTAAAAGTAATAATAAACAAAATAGAGGTTAAAATAAAACGAACAAAGATGGAAAATACACAGAGAATCTTGATACTATATGCTATTATGCTCTCTTTGAATTGTTTAAATGCTGAGGAAGGAGAAACAAATGCTAAAAGATATTTATTTATAAATACTGTTGAACTAATCCAACATAGATATTATGAATTTGGATCTAAGGATATGATACTTTTGAAAGGAGTTTCTTATTTTGTTTTCACAGAGGATGAGACGCTGTTCATTTCTTCTATTCCAATTTGGTATGATGGACCACGCCCTCCTGAAGGGTTGGTGTAAACATCTTCAGAAAATTGCTTTGTCCAGCTGCCAACTGAGAAGAAACTAGCACACAGGTTTCACCATGAAAGACCTAATTAACGACGCCCCCATTCAGCAGGAAGCAGTTTGGAGAGAAAAAACTGCGCCCATGTTCCCAAATATGGTTTATAAACGTTCTTTTACATTTAAAGGGGGATATGATATAGGTATGAATAATTTGAATTAGTATAGATTTTGCTTTATTGATAGAGATTTAAGGTCAATTTTGTTATATGTATAAGTGTTTCTGATTTTAAGGTATTGTGATTGTGTAGTTCATTTAAATATGTACTGTATAATTAAGAAATATAGGTTGTTAATGGATAATCATCGATAATAGTAAAGCTTGTAGTCATGTTAGTTAGATTTTCTAGATATATAGAGATATATTTTAGATAGACATTCTTCATGTCTTTCAAAGATTACAGAATAGGACATTTAATGTTTTAATAACTGAGGACTTTTCATGACAATGAGACACTCTGCTCCTGGCAGCACCAATGTACTTCAAGAGGAAGATGGGCATCGAAGAGGCTCGTTATGGAGTTTGATAGCCATTTGGGCAAGAAACTGCTCTTGCCTAGACTATTGCATAAACTGGACACAGAGAACCCGCAGAGAGAGGACTACTGAACTTGTCTAAGCTGAGATGATCTTTCGGGGTTCCTGATTCATTTTGAAAGAGTCTGCGAGACATTCCGCAGGACACAACAGATAGTGACTGAATTGACTTTGAATTTTCCTGCTTTATGGAAATGTCTGCTGGATACCATGGGCCTGAAGGCTGAAGATGGATGCCCCAACGGTACAAAAGAACTTTGGGAGACTGTCCAGGCAGCGAGATGTCTCTGTCATTTCTAGAGTTTTAAAAGTTGCTTTTTTCTTGTTTGCTTAGGTAGTATTGTATCTTTCTGGAGTCTTTGATGGAGTTAAGAATAGTTAGTTATAGTTATAGTTTTCCTTAGTTATGATAAAGATTATTGTAACTTATACTTGATAACTGTTTTGTTATATGTAATTTTGCTATGTTAAAGCCTTTTTTTTTTGTTTAAACCGAAAAAGGGGAAATGATGGAGGAAGGTCATTGGCTAATAAAGGAACTGCCCTGGCCCATTTTATTGGTTAGAGGATAGGTGGGAGGAGTAAACAGAACAAAATGCTGGGAGGAAGAGGAAGTGAGCTCAGAGACTCCACAGCTCTGCTCTCCGGAGCAGACGCCTCAGCAGAGACGCCATGCCCCTCTCCCAGGATGAAGCTCCGACCCAGGATGGATATAGGCTAGAATCTCCCCGGTAAGCGCACCTTGGGGTGCTACATACAGATGATTAGAAATGGGCTAAATTAATATGTGAGAATTAGCCTAGAAGAGAATGGGCCAAGCAGTGTTTAAAAGAATACAGTGTCCGTGTAATTATTTCGGGGCATAAGCTAGCCGGGCAGGCGGCTGGGGTGTTTGGGACGCAGCCCTGCCACCGCCCTTATTACTTCAATGGATTCCATGGAGAAGGCAGGTGTAAGTCTGATAGATTTACCTTTATAAGTAATTTGGCCTTTTTCCTATGCAGCTCTTAATATTCTTTCCTTATTCGGTATGCTTTGTGTTTTGATAATTACATGGCAAGGGGATTTTTTTTTTGTTTTGTTTTTTTGATCCAGCCTATTCGGTGTTCTGTATGCTTCTTGCACCTTCATAGGTATATCTTTCTTTAGGTTGGGAAAGTTTTCTTCTATAATTTTATTAAATATATTGTCTGGACCATTGAGCTGCACTTCTTCTCCTTGTTCTACTCCTATAATTCTTAGATTTGGTCTTTTTATTGTGTCCCATATTTCCTGAATATTTTGTGATGAGAGTTTGTTGGACTTGCTGTTTTCTTTGATCAGTGTGTTTATTTTCTCTATGGTATCTTCAGAATCTGAGATTCTTTCTTCTAACTCTTGTATTCTGTTGGTTATGCTTGTTTCTGTAGACTCTGTTTGTTTACTTAAATTTTCCATGTCCAGCTGGCCCTCTGTTTGTGTTTTCTTCTTTTCCTCCAGTTCAGTTTTCAAGTCCTGAACTGTTTCCATTATCTATTTGATTGTTTTTCCTTGGTTTTTGTAGGGTATCATTCACTGATTTATTCAATTCTTCAAACTTTCTGTCATATTTCTCACCCATTTCTATAAGGGTGTTTTTTTACATGCTGGCTCTCCCCAACGTTGGCTCTCCTGGCGCCGAGATATCAGGTCTCCATGCTGGTTCTGCAGGTCGTAAAGAAAGTGCCTACCCTGCTTTGTGCAGGCAGGCAATGGAAACAAAGGGACTCTTGCCCGCTTGGGTGCCCTGAGGAATCGGTCCCAGTGCCCAGACAGGCTGGGCTGGGTGATTTTATATGCTGAAAGAGGACAGAGGGGCCGAAGTGGGGAGGGTTCTGGATGGGAGCTGGGTGGGCTAGGAAGAAAGAGGTGGTATGCAGGGAGTGGAGGCCCTGCAGAGAGCCCAAGAAGGATAGGGGGCCAAGGAACCTCTGAGCTTCCCTTCCCTGGCTGGCGCCGCAGGGCCCGAAACGCACCCCAAGGCTGTCTCTCCTGGCGCCGAGAGATCAGGCCTCCGTGCTGGTGGGCAGGTCGCAAAGAAAGCACCTACCCTGCTTGGTGCAGGCAGGCAATCGAAACAAAGGGACTCCTGCCCGCTTGGGTGCCCCGAGGAATCGGACACAGTCCCCAGACATGCTGGGCTGGTTGATGTTATGTGTCGAAAGTTGACAGTGGGCCCGAAGTGGGGAGGGTTCTGGATGGGAACTGGGTGGGCTAGGAAGAAAGAGGAGGTATGCAGGGAGTGGAGGCCCTGCAGAGAGCCCAAGAAGGATAGGGAGCCAAGGAACCTCCGGAATCCTGGTTTTCTTTAACAAATCCTTCTCTTTTTTTCTATATTCTGGTGCATATCAATATTTCAAGAACTTAGAAGATATTCTCAGATACACAGGTTTGGAGATCTATTTCAGTAGTAGAGTATAGGCCTCTGGGTTCAGACAATTGTTATCACTTGAAATAGAAAAATGCAGCTCCTGAAATATTCATATATAATCACGTTTAACTTTTTATAATTTGTATGACCCATGCTTTTCAGTCCCAGTCCAGCTGGCCTTGGTGAGCTCCCAATAGATCAGCCCCACTTTCTCAGGGGGTGGGTGCACCCCTCTCAGTCCTGACTTCCTTGCTCATGTTCTCCCTCCTTTTGCTCCTTTTTTGGACCTTGGGAGCTCAGTCCGGTGCTCCAATGTGGATCTCTGTCTCTATCTCCAGCCATCACCAGATGAAGGTTCTATGGTGATATGCAAGATATTCATTTGGGACTGAAATAGCATGGGTTAAAACCGGACTATCTGAGTATGGCATACAAAGAGGGCAGATGAGAAGCCAAGGACAATGGCACTGGGTTTTGATTCTACTGCATGAACTGGCTTTGTGGGAACCTAGCCTGTTTGGATGCTCACCTTCCTAGACCTGGATGGAGAGGGTAGGACCTTGGACTTCCCACAGGGCAGGGAACCCTGACTGCTCTTTGGACTGGAGAGGGAGGGGGAAAGGAGTGGGGGGGAAGAGGAGTAGGGGGAGGGGGAGACTATTGGGGGAGCGGAAGGAAATGGGAGTTGGGGAGGAGGCTGAAATTTTTTCAATAAAATAAAATAAAATTTAAAAATGAGAAAAAATAATTTGTATGACCATATTTCATAATATTCATAATTACATCTTTCATTCATGTGTAGTTATTGTATAAGTGGTTGAAGTTAGTTTCTGTATTTTCTACAACTATGTTTTCCTAGCAGTTCCCCTCAAATTTAAATTCTTCATAATTCGTTGTGCCTTCTTTTAATAAACAACTCTCAATGTTCTTGTTTACTCATCATTTTAATGTTTCCTACCCTCAACAACCCTGGGTATCACTGACTATTGGTCTACTTGATGTCAATAGAGGTGATTATATAATTGATTTGTATGTCAAATGTCATAGCTAAAAAGAGAGGAAATGATATTTAAGTAGAATGATGGTACTGCCTGTTTTCAAATCACATATAAAGTGTTTTCTCTTCTTCATTTTCTTAACTTGTCACGTCACTCTTAGTATTAGATGAATTCATTTTGAAATAAATTCTAATGAAACCCTAATGACAAAAACAAAAATCAGTACAGTAATTCTGTCTTAGGACACATAGGTCCTACACAATCTCTCATTTTCTAAATTCTCTATAATATATAAGTATACCTGACATAGAAATTCAAATGTTTTCTAAGCAAAATGACTTGCTCAACAAGATTTCTTAAAATAGTAGGGGAATATTTCACCTTTGTTTGTGAGCTTCTCACATTGTGTAGTCAAAAATGGTGATAAAAAATTTCTTCACACTATTCTGTCTGAAAGTCAAATATGTTTGTTTTTAAATCTATTCTCTGGCACTTCTTTTTGTCAACCATTAAAAAAAATAGCAATCCTTGGCACTTCCTTACTTGATGGTATAGAGTATAATGCCTCAGGAAAAATAGTCAAAACAACTTTTGTTCTAGATACATTTTTAAGGAGGAAACCAGACCAACTATGACACTGCATAGTAATAACGCTTTGCAAAGTGAGCTTTCATAATCAGTGCAAATCAACATCTGTATTTGTGAATCTGCATTAATTATAAATATTTTCAACTTACCTTGAGAAAACATTATGGAAAGGTAAATGTGAAATCTCTCATTTAGTCAGTGTGTACTTTATTAAGTATGATGGCAAGGGATAATTTTCCATATTTTCTTGAATGTATCAAAATAGTTATTAAAATGTACACTGATCTACTGGATTTACATGAACATATTTTAAAGAGTTTATATATGATTAATTACATCACTGCATATGAATTTAGATTTAGTTTATACAAACTAAACTTTTCATAAATTTTCTCACTATTTTTCTAACTAGAACACAGATGGGTAAACTATGACAGTTTTCTACCTCAGGATAAAGAGTTACAAGCAGTTAATATCTGCTGAATGTAAGATGGTAAGTCCTCTCTAGAGATAATCACCCAGATTGGTCAGCCCTATTAACATACATATTCAAGAAATATTCAGCACCATATCCTCAGCAAGCCTCTTTACTGCAAACCTAGATTCTTAATATTTGTTCTTCCTATCCTTGGGGTGATCAAATTTTATGTTATATAGGTCATTCAGACTTAGAAAACCACATATGAATTTAACAGAGGGTGATGTTGACCCTTTGATAGCAATTCAGATAGGCTACTAATAATAGCAAAAGGCTAGAGACAGAACCTGTAATTATGAAAATAAACAGCAACAACAAAAACTGTCTCACAAAAGAAAACATGTTTCAATGCTTTTACAAGTTAATCCCCTACTGAATAATATGCTTAAGACCCATTGCAAAAATTAAACAAACATGATATAAATCAAGACAACACGTCTATGCCAAAGCTTACAAATCTTGTAGTAATGAGCCATAACAAGAATGATCCTAACGGTGTTCAAGAAAAATAATTGAAAAGAAAGTCATACAATTCAATGTCAAAACTAATTTAATCAAGCAAAAAACTCAATCTAAGACATGAAAATTAAATTCAATAAAAATGATAGAATAAATGAAGAAATGTCAAATTGAAAATAGGCCAGACAAAAGCTCAATAATGCCTCCAAAGTGTTTTTTTCTAAAAATTTCAAACAGCAGAATGGATTGCATGGAAAACATACTAGGGGTTGAAAGACAAAGTAGAGAAACCATATGCCTCAATAAAGGATAATTAGAAGTTTTAAAAATATGAACAGAACATGAGAAAGCATTGGTATACCATGAAAAGACCTAAGATTATGGGAATAGAAGAAGAATACTACAGTGAAAACATAGGGAATATATTTAATCAAACCACAGTATAAAATTGTTCAAACTTACAGAATAAGATACCTAGTAAAATGCAAAATGTATAGGCTTAAAAATTTTCCTACTACATATATTAGAGTTAAAGCATGAAAAACACGATAAATAAAGTGATTAAGTGTATTTAATGTTTCAAGGAAAAAATTGTCATAGCACTTGCAAAAGCAACTCCACAAGAATGACACCTGATTTTTCAAGAAAAATTATAGTCAGAAGGGTCTGGCAAAGGTATGTTGCAAGCCCTCAATGATAGCTACTATCAAACCAGGGTATTACATATAGTAAAAGTATGCATTAAAATTGAAGGAATAATGTAAAATTTCTAAAGGAGTTTAAGAACTATAGAGAAGTTCCACAGAGGACACTACAAGGATTCTTCAATTGTTTTAAATTTTCTAAAGAGAAGGATAAATACAATCAAGTGGAAGAGGGAATAAATACTGCCAGAACTCTTAAGAGGTCTAAGAAAACACCACACAATAAGCAAAATGTGTTATAGGATTACGCTCTTGTGAATGTAAAGATTTGTTACTCATATTGGTTTGGTTTAATGCAGTTTGGCCAATAGCGAGGCAGGAAATATAGGCAGGGTACCAGACTAGGAGAATTCTGGGAAGAGGAAAGGAATAGCATCAATCATCAGCCAGATGCAGAGGAAGCATGATGAGAGTGCCTTACTGAGGAAAGGTACCAAACCACGTGGCTAAATATAAAGAAAAATGGTGGGTTAATTTAGGTAGTAAGAGTTAGTTAATAATATGCCTGAGCTAGCAGGCAAAGGGTTTATAATTAATATATGCTTCTGTGTGTTTCTTTGGGACTGAACTCCTGCAAGACCAGGCAGGACAGAAAATTCCATCTAAAAAAATGACTGAAATTTTCTCTCTCCATAAATATAAATATATGTGTGTGCATGTATATATACATATATATGTATATATGTATATTATACATGTACATTTACAGAATTACATATCTTTCAAAATAACTTTTAATATTAAAAACTCAATTTAGCAACACAATATTCATGCTAGAAGATTGGATTAAGAAAAAATATGTATTTTTTTCAGCTTCCAAATAACATATATTATTATTCATGATAGATACTGCTTTTAAGTGAAAGTATAGACAAAGATATTCCAAGAAAATGGAACCAAAATCAGATGTGGTTATTCTCATTTCTGACAAAATAGGCTGCAAACCAAAAAGGGTATTATGTAATCAAGAGGTTTATTTCACATTCATTAAAAATCTCTACTAATGGAGTATTACAATGATAAACATATACACACCACTCAAGGGTACACTAAATTCCATAAAAAAAAAATTAAACCTAAATCCATAGACTAACCCTAGTGTAGTGATAGCGGTTTACCTCAATATCCCATTTTCACTGATAAGAATGTTAGTTGGACAAAGAAACACCAGTGTTAAATAAAATCATAAACCATATAAACCTACCAGACATCTGCAGAATAGTTTCCCCAAACAATAAAAAATCCAGTCTTTACAGGAGTCTACGGAACTTTCTCTTAAATAAACCACATGGTAGCACATTAAGCAACACTCAACAAACAAAGTAAAAATATCACCCTGAATTCTGTCTCAAAACAATGGAATAAATTCATACATAAGCATCAATAGAAACTACAGAAAATACACAAACTTATGGAAATCAAACCATAATACTGAAAGATAGATGGGTCAAGAAAGAAATTAAGAAATAAAGTTAAAATATTCCAGACTTCAATAAAAATGAAAATACTTTATATGTAAATCTATGGGACACAATGAACATAGTTCTAAGAGGGAAGTTCATAGAAATTAGTATCTAAATAAAAAAGGGTGAGGAATCTCAAATTATAACACAATGATTCACTTGACAGCTTTGGTAAGAACTTATCTAATGAAGATTTTGTTGTTTGAAGAGATTAACAAAATTGAAAATTTTGACCAAATTTGTCCCCAAAAGAAAAAACTTCTTTTTGATACAATGTTTCTCTGTGCAGCTGGGAGTGGCCTGTTGGTCATTCTGTGAGCTGAGTACAAATAGGCTGGCCTCAAACTCAAATATTTCTCTGCCTCTGACTCCCAAGTGCTGGGTTCTGGGTTTAAAGGCATGTGCCACCACCAACCTGGCTAAAGAAGGAATAGATTAATGATAGATGAAAGTGGAAACATAATCAACTGTGAGATAAGTTAGAGAACCATAATGGCATGCTTTAAAATACAGTATCTACTAAATTGGAACATCTAAAAGAAACATATGATTTTTATATGCAAATGATCTACTCATTAAGTCAAGATGAAGCAAATAATTAAAACAGACCTATAAAAACAAACAAGATAGGGTTTATTGCATATTTTTTAAATTAAAAAGTAAAGCCTAGACCCAGATGTTTTAGGTGAAGAATTGTACAAGACTTTTAAGGAATAACTAGTACCAATACTCAAATTATTCCATAAAATAATAGTAAGGATGTTTGTAAAAGTGATAATATATCATATTTTATATCTACATAAAATTACCATGTAATACATATTAGTCTATGTTTATATATACATTTACAGTTAAATAACAAAAAACAGTTTCATATTCTGGCTGACAATCTTCCCTACAAGAGCCTTAGCCAGTCTAACAAAACCCCAACAGCTGGCATGGAAATCTAACTTTTGAGTTGTTGTCTGAGAGACTGCCAAAATTTATAGACTATTGCTATTTATCTTGCTTGCATCACAGATGTTGAAGTTAAGTCATTATTTCTGAAGATACCATGTACTTCAGACACAGAACCCAGAGATCCCCGAGCTGGATCTGAACTGAAAGCCTCCTCTGTGAGAATAAGCTTTCATAGTAGTAGAAGGTGCCATGAAAGATGCCAAGTGAGTGAAGCAAGCAATAATACTAACCAGATGTGATACTTATGAATGGAAACAATTACCAGCATGCTGCAGTATCCTTAAAAGTGTATCAGTGACAGTTATTACCATTTATAATGACTAAGATTAAAAGGAAAATAAGACTTGGATGCATGGATATACTTAAAAGATGATATAAATACATATTTATTTATAAACATATGATCAGTATTCCATTTTTCAAGTTATACTATCAATCTATATAATAGCAAAAGCATGGCATGGTAATGTCATTAAAACAGATACACCAATCAATGGAATAAAGCTGATTAAAGTGACACAAGTCCATGTACTAACCCTCCTGATTTTTTTACAAGACTGCCAAAAATACATATTGAAGAAAAGATAGCATCATCAAAAAATGGTGCTTGTAAAACTGAATAGCTAAATGACCAGGTTTGTGTCTCTCAACCTGTATAAAACTCTATTCCAAGGATCACATATATCAACATAAAGCCACATGTCCTGAAACTTCTAGAGAAAAAACAATAAATATAATTCAACTTAAAGGTGCAGGAAAGGACTTTCTTAAGAGAACCATGGTAACACAGGAATTAATAGCAAAAATTGACAAATGGTTCATCATAAAACTTAAAAGCTCTGTACAGTAAAGCACACTATCATTGGGGTGAAGAAAGAGCCTACAGAATAGCTATATACATGACAGATGGTTATTGTCTCAAATACAAAAAAAACATAAAATTAAACACAAAGGAAACAACATCATTAAAAATTGGGAAATAGAACTAAACATATTTCTCAAAAATGAAAGAAAAGAAATACAAATGGATGAGAAATGTTTAAAAACATGTTGAACATTTTTAGCCATTAAAGAAATGCACATCAAGACTATTTTATTTTACTTTTATTTTTGTTTTTCGATACAGGGTTTCTATGTAGTTTTATAGCCTGTCTTGAAACAATTTCTTGTAGACCAGGCTGGCCTTGAACTCATAGAGATCTGCTTGTTCCCATCTCACAAGTGCTGGGATTATATGGTAAAAGGCAACAATCAAGCATTATTCAAGGGAGTACAAATTGATGCAGCCTGTATGGAAATCAGAAAGGAGGTTTGAAATTGTTTTCTTCTATGTTGTGGTGGAGAAAACACTGTTTTATTTAAGATTTCTATTGTTGTGACAAAGTACTATGACCAAAAGGAAAGTAGGGGAGGAAAGGGTTTATTTGGCCTACACTTCAGCATTGCTGCTTATTACTGAAAGAAATCAGGATAGGAACTCAAACATGGTAGGATCCTGGAGGCAGGAGCTGATGCAGAATCCATTCTTATAGAACCCAGAATCAGCAGCCCAGATATGGCTGGGCCCTCCCCCATTAATCACTAAATGATAAAATGCCTTACAGCTGGATCTCAAGGAGGCATGTCCTCAATTGAAACTTTTTCCAATTACTCTAATTTTTGTTAAGTTGACAGACAAAACCGTTCAGTATACTACCCAAAAGCAACTTTGGGTAATGGAGGTGGGTGTTGTATCTTATCTGTTGCTTTCATTGGTTAAGTAATAAAGAAAACTGCTTGGCTCTCTGATAGGGTAGAATTTAGATAGGTGGAGTAAACAGAACAGAATGCTGAGAGAAAGAAAGCTGAGTCAGTGAGTCGCCATGATTCTCCCACTCCAGACAGATGCAGGGTAAGATCTTCTCTGGTAAGCCACCTCGTGGGCTACACACATTATTAGAAATGGGCTAGTCCAGGTGCGAGAGTTAGCCGAGAAAAGGCTAGATATAATGGGCCAAGTGGTGTTTAAAAGAATACAGTTTCCGTGTAATTATTTCAGGGCATAAGCTAGCCATGTGGGCGGCCGGGTGCTGGGGATGCAGCCCCGCCACTCCTACTACAACATTTGGGAGTAAATGGTTTGTTTAACTTACAGGTTATTGTGCATTATTTAGGGAAGTCAAAACTGGAACCTAAGTCAGAAAATTTGAGCAACACATACAACTTGTCTCATGGGCTCAGGCAGAATTAATTATTCAAGTGCTGTGGTCCTTTGTGGTCATCCCATGCCCTGACATATAGATATGCTCTATTCTTCCCTGCAACTGAAGCTGCACTGAAATAATGTCCTCTTCTGTTTTATCATGGTGCCAAGTCTCAGCTTCTCTTTATGAACCCTACAATCCTGAGATTTCCACTGAATCTGAAATTGCACCTTCACCAATAGCTGCTCTTCTGTTCTCACAGTGACAAGCCCCAGGTGCTGATGCATTAGCTATTCATGTATTCAAAATCTAAATGCATTCAAAATACTACATACTACATGGGAGATTCTCACACATTGCAAAGTTCTTCTGTGAGTTTGGAGTGTTGAGAGATTTGTCCCCCTCTGGACAATAGCTTCTGTGTACTGACCCTGAAAAAGGTACTTCCCCAATTATTTCACTTAAGTGATGCTGTTTCCGTTACTCAGAGTAGATTCTTCAGTCACATTTAATGAACATCCATTTTCACACTAGGGTACAGAATGTTTCACTTCCACATATTATGTGTCCACTATTCTTTGTGTCCCTCTGAAATTTCTCATTGTGTAAAACTCTCTCAGCATTTTTACATTCTTAGCTCCCATAACTGCTCATTAAGCTCAATGGCTTTTTCTAGCCCAAAGTTTCAAAAACTCTATTATAGTCTTCTACCCAAACAACATCTTCAAACATTTTGACTATATATCCCAAAACTCTATATCAGACTAAAGAGATACATGCATATCCATGTTCATTGATGTTTTGTTCACAATAGCCAGGAAATGGAAATGGCCTAGAAGCTCATCAACTGATAAATGAAAAGTACAAATGTGGTACAGTTAGACAACGGAAAGTTAGTCAGGTTTTATGAAAAACCAAATTTGCAAGTAGATGTATGGGACTACAAATAATCAGGAGCAAGGTAGTCAAGATCCAGAAAGACAAAAATCACATGTTCAATTTCATGTGTTGAAACTAATTTTGAATCATATATGCACTTAAGGAGTATAGATAGAAGTCAGAAAATCAGTAAGTCATCAGAAAATAGTTTAATAGAGGCAAGATAGAATATGGGTAGTAAGATTGAAGAATGGAGAAAAATAAAGTAAGGGTTGACTGGGTAGAATGGGAAAAAGCAGAGTAGTAGAAGCTATATGGAGAGAGATAACTAATACTAAAGAGTTTTGAAAATGCCTATTTTAATTCTGGGTGGAGATGGTGTATGCCTTTAATCCCAGTGCTTGGGAGGCAGAGGTAGGCAGAAATCTGTGATTTCAATGCCAGACTGGACTACAGAGTGAGTTCCAGGACAGGCTTCAAAGCAACACAGAGAAAACATGTCCCAAAACAAAACAAAAAATCCTAACTGATACCTAGTACCGTAGAAGCTTCTTTTTTATTTTTTTAATTAATTAATTTATTTATTAATGATTTCTGCCTCCTCCCCACCACCGCCTCCCATTTCCCGCCCCCTTCCCCGATCAAGTCCCCCTCCCTCATCAGCTCAAAGAGCAATCAGGGTTTCCTGACATGTGGGAAGTCCAAGGACCACGCACCTCCATCCAGGTCTAGTAAGGTGAGCATCCAAACTGCCTAGGCTCCCCCAAAGCCAGTATGTGCAATAGGATCAAATATATGTTTAAGACAAAGTTCTTAAAAATAGGCAGTTGATACCAACCTAAAAGCTCCATCACTGTTGGATAGATTTCAGTGTGCTAGAAAATGTTTCGTAAGCTATCATGTGAGTGAGGTAATCATTTTTCTTATCCATCTAAGAAACCTGCAATCTATAATAAAGAATGACTTGTCAAGATATACACACTGATGAAATAGTGACACAAATGCTATGGTGTTAAACAAAAAAGCAAAACACTTTCTAAAACTCAATATAGAACACATGCCTTGATGGTTAACAGGATCAAAAATCCGTTACGATATCGGTCATGGTGGAAAATCTATTACTTTTTGATGGAGGAAGGTCATTGGTTAATTAATAAAGAAACTGCTTGGCTCTGATAGGTTTGAACATAGGTGGGTGGTGTAAACAGAACAGAATAATGGAAGGAAGAGGAAGTGAGCTCAGACACCATGCTCCTCTCTCCCGGGCAGACACAAGGAAGCTCCAACCCAGAATGGAAGTAGGCTAGAATCTTCCTGGTAAGCGCACCTAATGGTGCTTCACACATTAATAGAAATGGGCCAATCAGTGTTTAAAAGAATACAGTTTGTGCGTTGTTATTTTTGGGCATAAGCTAGCCTGGCAGTCAGGATCTGGGTACCAGGAACGCTGCCAACAGCTCATACTACAACTTTTATTCTGTTAAATTGATGTAGTATTTAAGTTTCTCTAAGTACTTGTCTTTATATTTCATATAATGGTGCTTCTCTTGTTCATTACAAAAGCTTCTTCTTTGGTAAATGATGATTGACACAGACTCAGAGATTGAGAAATTTCAGTGTGTACATCTAAGGGCAATCTGTTCCCTCAGGCATCATCAAAGAAGAACCAAAATCAGTGTATGACTATAGTTAAACAGTGTTTTTTTGACATTTGACATTGACATGGGTTGTATACACATAAGACCTGACATATATGTCAGACAACTGCACTTTTCTGAATAGAAAGGAGTAATTGATGAGAGGAATGGGGATGTTAGGGGGATGGACTGGGAGAAAAAGAGTGAGGAAGGGAGAGGTGGAGGGAGGGGAAACTGTGATTGAGCTGGGAAAATTAACAAAGAGAACCAACAATACTGTGATAGTGTGTAAAAGACCTACACAAGATCAATCAAATACTGTCCCAAAATTGATGGGTAAGAGGACATAAATTTTCATTTTCAGTTGTGAAATAGTGGCAGCTTGTGATGATCGGAAAAAGAAAAGACAGTTTTCTTTTGCAACAAGGCCCTTGAGAGGTTTCCTATTCTAAAGTACCTATGTCCATATTGGCAACATTACATAGACTCTATAGCTTAATAAAAAAGGAAAAAAAGCTATAAATTTAAAGTGTAAGATAATGGTGATGGAGATAGGAAAGAATTTGATGTGAGGGATAGGTTTTCTGATATATATATATATATGTTGTAAGTAAATCATATCAATAATCATAGTATGCTTTCCATATATGTGCACTAAAATAAGTTTATTATGTTCCTATGAGTGTCTCACAAATTTCTAAATTACTTCCTACACAGAAGTTTTATAGCTGCTAATTAAGTTTTGCTTAGTTTCTACTTTCTTTTCTGAAAATTTAAGATGAGAAAATAGATTTATTACGAATTTTGTTCTGGGTGGTGGTGGCACATGCCTTTAATCCCGTCACTTGGGTGGCAGACGCAGGTGGATTTCTGGAATTTGGAATTGTTCTGCTCTGTACTGTCAATGTCTGTGTTTTAGGGAATCACTGAGGTCTCTCTTTGCCAGCTCTCTTTGTCTTCTCTTCTGGTTCATTTTCTTGGTCCACTCTGTGCAATTATAGCTTGTGTTTTAGAGTTCCCCTTTTGGTTCTTCCCGTTGGTCCTTAATAGGTTTACCTTTATAAGTTACTTGACCTTTTTCCTTTGTAGCTCTTAATATTCTTTCTTTAATCTGTATGTTTTGTGTTTTGATTATTATATGGCAAGGGGATTTTTTTTTGATCCAGTCTATTTAGTGTTCTGTATGCTTCTTGAATATTCATAGGAATATCTTTCTTTATGTTGAGAAAGTTTTCTTCCATAATTTTGTTAAATATATTTTCTGGGCCTTTGAGCTATAATTTTTCCCCTTCTTCTATCCCTATTATTCTTAGGTTTGGTCTTTTTATTGTGTCCCATATTTCCTGAATGTTTTGTGATGAGAATTTGTTGGATTTGCTGTTTTCTTTGATCAGTGTATTTATTTTCTCTATGGTGTCTTCAGAATCTGAGATTCTTTCTTCTGTCTCTTATATTTTATTGGTTATGCTTGTTTCTGTAGTCTCTGTTCGTTGACCTAGATTTTCCATATTCAGCCGGCCCTCAGTTTGTGTTTTCTTCCTTGCCTCCATTTCAGTTTTCAAGTCTTGAACTGTTTCCATTACCTGTTTGAGTGTTTTTTCTTTGTTTCCCAGGGTATCATTTATGTTTTTATTCATTTCTTCAAACTTTTTGTTATACTTCTCATCCATTTCTATAAGGGCATTTTTTACATGCTGTTTAAGGGACTCTATCACTTTCATAATGTCAATTTTTCCACTTCTTTTGGATTAGGGTATTTAAGACCTTCTGTTGTAGGATCACTGGGTTTTGGTGTTTTCATGTTTTTCAGGTTGGTGGAGGAATTCTTGCCTTGACACCTGACCATTTCTTCCTTCAAATGCTATCTGAAGGATCTTATGGCACAGGATCAGTTTCCCTTGTTGGCCAGGGACCTTGCTGACAAAAGGTCTACCTTGCTGCATGCAGGCTATTGAAGCAAAGGAACTCCCGCCCACCCCGTTGCCCTCATCACCCCGTCCCAGCAAGCCCAAACAGGCTGAGCTGGCAGATCTTATGGCCCCACAGAAGAGAAGAAGAAGGGAGGAGGTTCCTGGGTGCAAGCTTGGATGGGTTAGGGAGAGAGAGGCCGTAGCAGAGGGGAACAGCCCCTGCCGAATGACTGGGGAGTCACGGGGGTTGGGGAATGTCCATGCTCCATTTCCGGGCTCCTGCTCTGGATCAAGAACACTCTCAACCCTGGTTTGGCAGTATTTTATTGAGTATTTTAGCATCAGTGTTCAAAGTGGTCTGTAATTCTCCTTCTTACTAATGTCTTTCTGTGGTTTGCATATTCAGGTAATTAATTGTAGCCTCATAAAAAGAGTTTGGCATTGTTCCTTCTGTTTCTATTGTGTGGAATAAATTGAGAAGTATTGATATTAGTTCTTCTTTGAAAGTATTCTAGAATCCTGAGCTGAAACCATCTGGTCCTGGGCTTATTTTGGTTGGGAGACTATTGATGTCTGTTTTTATTTCTTCAGTAGTTATAGGTTTGTTTAATTTTCTTATCTGGTCTTGATTTAATTTTGGTAAGTGATATTTATCCAAAAAGTTGTCCATTTCCTTATGTTTTCCAAAGTTGTGGAGTACAGGTTTTCAAAATATGACCTGATGATTCTCTGTATTTCCTCCATATCTGTTGTTATGTCCCCCTTTTCATTTCTGATTTTGTTAATTTGGATATTCTCTCTCTGCCTTTTGGTTAGTTTGGATAAAGGCTTGTTTATTTGTTGATTTTCTCAAGGAACTAACTCTTTGTCTCATTGATTATTTTTATTGTTTTCTTTGTTTCTATTTTGTTGATTTCAGCTCTCAATTTGATTATTTCCTGCAATCTAGTTTTCTTATGTGTGTTTGCTTCTTTTTGTTATAAAGTTTTCAAATATTCTGTTAATTCACTAGTGTGGGATTTTTTCAGCTTTTTTTTATGTAAGCATTTAGTGCTATGAACTTTCTTCTTAACACTGCTGTCATTGTGTCCCATAAATTTGTGTGATCATTTTTATTGTATTTTAGGAAGTATTTAATTTCTCTCTTCAGTTCTTCCTTCATCTATTGATGATTCAGGTGAGCATTGTTTAATTTCCATGTGTTTGTAGGTTTTCTGTAATTAGTATTTCTGTTGACTTCTAGTTTTAATCCATGGTGATCTGATAAAGTACATTGGGTTATTCCAATTTTTTTTTGTATTTGTTGAGGTTAGCTTTGTTACCTAGTATGTGGTCAATGTTTGAGAAGGTTCCATGAGGTGCTGAAAAGAAAGTATATTCTTTTATGTTTGGATGGAATATTCTATAGATATCTGTTAAGTCCATTTGAGTCATAACAGCTGTTAGTTCTCTGATTTCTCTGTTCATTTTTTGTTTGACTGACCTCTCCAGTGGTGAGAGGGGAGTGGTGAAGTCTCCCACTATTCGTGTGTAAGGTTTAATGTATGATATAAGCTTTAGAAATGTTTCTTTTACAAGTGATGATTGAAAGTTTTGCTGGGTATAGTAGTCTGGGCTGGCATCTCTGGTTTCTTAATGTCTGCATAGCATTTGACCATGACCTTCTGGCTTTCATTGTCTTTGATGAGACTTCTAGTGTAATTCTGATAGGTCTACCTTTATATGTTACTTGGCTTTTTTTCTTTGGAGCTCTTAGCATTCTTTATTTACTCTGTATGTTTAGTGTTTTGATTATTATGTGAAAAGTCGACTTCTTTTTTGGATCCAGTCTATTTGGTGCTTTGTAAGCTTCTTGTGTCTTCATAGGCATATCATTCTTTAGGTTGGGAATGTTTTCTTCTATAGTTTTGCTAAATATATTTTCTTTGCTTTTGAGTTGAAATTCTTCTCCTTCTTCTATACCTATTATTCTTAGATTTGGCATTTTCATGGTGTTCCATATTTCCTGGATAATTTGGGCTAAGATTTTGTTAGATTTAATGTTTTCTTTAAGTGATGATTATATTTCCTCTATTGTATCTTCAGAGCGTGAGATTCTCTTTTCCATCTCTTGTATTCTACTGTTTATGCTTACATTTTTGGTTGCTTATCATTTTCTCATGCTTTCTGTTTCTATAATTCCCTAGGCTTCTGTTTTCTTTATTGTTTCTGTTTCAGTTTTCAAGTCTTGAATAGTTTCTTTCGTATGTTTGATTTCTTTTTCTTGGTTTTCTTTGAGGGATTTGCTGATGTCTTCCCTTTTTTCTTTGTCTTTTCCTCCATTTCTTTAAGGGAATTTCTCATTTCTTTCTTAAGAGTTTCAAACATTCACTTGAAGTTATTTTTTTAGGACATTTTCTTCTGCTTCATCTATATTTGGTTTTTCAGTTCTTACTGTTGTAGGGTCTTTAGATTTTACTGGTGTTGTGTTGTTCTTTGTGGTGTTGCATGTGTTCTTACCTTTTCTAATCATCTTTTCCTCTAATAGATGTGGTTGGGGCTGTCTGAGATTCTGTTGAATAAATTTATGTGACAAAGAATTCAAAGCTCAGATAATTGTTCCTTGTGGTACAGTCAGTGTCACAGTTTTAGCAACCCTATTGGTTACTCCATGTTCCTGGAAATAGCTCAGTGCTCCTGTGCTTTGCTCTTCTCCCTTGGAATTTGCTCTCTTTGGCCTATTTTGGCCTAGGTTACTGGCTTTGACCTGTTCCTGTAAATTGTGGTCTTGATTCCCTCCTGCAGAAGTCTCTGGCATGGAGTTGGTCCTGCAAATGTTTCTGGCTCCAGTCTACTGTCTTGGAGTTCCCAGGCTCAGGTGCAAACAGAACCAAAGAGAACCTGGCTCAGGCTTCATCCCTCAGAGGTCCCAGGTTCCTGCCTATTCCTGTTGATGTCCCAGACCAATACCTGAACCCATCTCACCTTCTTCAGGCAACATCAGCAGTCATTTTTCTATGGATCCTGCCTTTCCAGTTTATATAGCATGGCATCAAGCAGTCCAGGCAAGAGTATTTTCTTGCCCAAATGACTCAAAAACTCCATAAGGAGCCTCTTTGGTGTCCATCATCCTCTTGAAGTAGATTGGTACTGACAGGAACAGATGTGTCTCATTTTCTTGAAAAATCCTGTTATTAAAACATTTTAAATGTCATATTCTGAAGGTCTTTGTAATATGTGAAAAATACACATCTAACTGAAGTATATATATAACTAGAAAACCTAACTAACATGACTACAAGCTTGAGTATTATAGATTACTATCGATTAGCCTATATTTCTTAAGTATCCATTACATTTTCAAATGAGCTATACAAGCACAATACCTTAGTCAAGAGCCATATAATTGATCTTAAATTTGTATCAATAAACCAAAATCTGTACCAAAGCAAAGTATCCATCTCTAAAGCATATCCCTTTAAATGTAAACAAACATTTATTAACAATATTTGGGAATTAGGGAATAGTTCTCTCCAAACTGCTTCCTGCTTTTAGCTGGGTGAAGTATTTTGGGGGATGATCATAGCAACCTTTCAGGTTCTTGGTCCAAACAATATTAGCCTGGAAGAAATCCAAAGGTTCTCATTTTCTCTGACAACAAAATCAGAACCTCTTTTCCAAAGAAACAAATCCTTAGACCCAAACCCTGAAGTCAAGATACCTTTAAATATATATATATATATATATATATATATATATATATATATATATATATTTAGCTTAGCAGCCCATAAAATGAAATATCTCTCTGTACTTAGCTCCTTCACAGTCAAAAAATTCAAAGAAAACACAATGATATACATAATCTAGACTCTCTGTTTATATTCTATCTTTATGTGACTTATTTTTCTTATTGCATTACTTTTTGTACCAATTTAATATTTATTTTATTACCTTTCTCTTTTAATCTGTGAGTGTCTAGCCTCTTTTATTTTACATTTACTGTCTTTTTTTTTTACTCTTTTTCTTCTTTCTCCCAAGCTTACGTACATTTATATAACACTGTAACCCATTTAGAGGTCTTTTTATCTGAATCTATCTTTATTGTGTATCTGTAATTATCTTTTGACAAGAAGCAACTTTTTTAATGTTAATTGGGTGTGACTATGACCAAAGCTGCTTTACTGGCTCTACACAGTCCAACATTGTGAAGGTCCATTCACTGCCTGTGAGACTGCTGAGTGAAAGCCAGGCTTACCACCTCAACTTTGGTAACCAGTTGGCCCATGCTGCCACCATGTAACTTGCAGCACACTGCCCACAAACCCCATTCAAGGGCTTAGCCTCCTGAAAGAGCCAGAGTTTGTCCTGGCAGCATGGCCCAAAACCACATGGAAGACCTCTCTTAAAGAAGCTGGAGCCCTCCCCCAGCAAACAAAACAAAAAGCTTTGTTAAACTCTTTTGTGTGTGTATGTCTAGAATTAATTTTTAACCTTGAGAAAAAAACTGAGTTTTTTTTTTTTTTTCCTACATGGATATGGTTGACTATGTTGGTGTACCAATTTGTTATAGGAAGTTTGTTTGTTTGTTCCTGGCTGCTTACACCTGAAATAACCACACAGAAACTGTATTAATTAAATTACTGCTTGGCCTATTAGCTCTAGTTTCTTATTGGCTAGCTCTTACATCCTAATTTAAACCATTTCTATTAATCTGTGTATCACCTTGTAGTTGTGGTTTACCAGCAAGGTTTCAGCTAGCAGCTCACATCTTTCTCCTCTGACAGCTTCATGGTATCTCACTGACTCTGCCTTCTTTCTCCCAGCATTTAATTTAGTTTTCCCAGCCTAACTATTCTGCTCTACCACAGTCCAAAACCAACTTTGTAATTAACCAATGATATTTATAGTATACAGAGGAGAATCCCCCATCAACTGTCATTAATCTATAGATAACTTTTAAGCCCCCAAAGAAAAAATAACAGAGCTAGTATAATAATCAGTCAAAGCTAACATGTTTTAATTTAAATAGCTTAGCAGAAAGTTTTCAACTCTAGGCCATTTTTTAAATTATTTATTTCTTCAAATGTTATCAATCTTTACTATATACCCTGTAGTAATGATTAATAAATATCTTTGCAATTTATATCTCTGTAAATACTTTAGTAACATTAACATGCCTGCTCCTAAAACATCTACATGTGATTCATGTAGATGCAGAGCATTCCTTTGTCATTGGAAATATTTTCTTTTTTTAAGCAGATGAAACCACGCATTAGAAAACAATTCTGTTTCAAAACTAATATTCCTATCAGGCTCATAAATAAAAAAAAACTATTTTTTCAATCAGTTTTATTCTCAAATTTACTCCTGTATGGCTTTTCACTTTAATGAATTTTGTTTATGTTCATGGTGTTGGCAAATTTTGTGCTTGCCCAAAGAATATAGGGAGACTCACTCTGATCACCACAGAGTCATGCTACTATACCTTAGTAGAAAACTGCAAGACCAGTTATTTTTCAAAATTAAATAGTAGATGTTGGTAGTGCCCATCAGTTTCCATGACTCCCCACAAAACAGCATATCTAAAATTTTCCATTTAAAAGAAACACATCAAAAAGTCCATCATCTTACAGAAATATATGATTATGACAATTTACTGCTTTTAATTTTATTTTGCAAGGCATACTATGACCTTAAACATAGAGCATTACAAAATAAGTACATTAGCAATAAATAGTTGAAGCTTTCAAAAACCAGCCATTAAACAACATTGCACAGGATAAGCTCATTTAGAGAGCACACCTAAAAGCACTGAATTTGAAGAGACATTTTTGGCTTCTAAAAAAAAAGCCTAACAAATATATGAAAAGTTTTAGACAGCACATTAATCCATTATATCTTCAGAATATTCTCAAGGATATAGGTTAGGATACTAAATGTTTTGATAAAAGCTTGCTTTTAAAAATAATTATTATCTGTACACAAAACAAAGAAAATATTTGTCATTTAAACTTCCTATTTGCAGTCATACTATTCTAAGTTAATAACTTAAAAATATTCTAAAGCGGGAAGAATGTGAACTTTGTATAAGAAGATTTCTTTTATAGCCTGGGAATGATGTCAGCTTGCCATATTTAGAGACATTTTAGAAAAAGGAAACTCAGTTGAGAAAATGGTCCCACAAGATTTATCTGTAGGCAAGCCTGTGGAGCATTACCTTGATTGATATTTGGTGTGGGAGGCTCCACCTCACTGTGGGCCATATAGTCACTGATAAGTGATCCTGGATGCTAAACACGTAGAACAAGTAGTTTGGATTATTTTAATCTTTGTTTTATTTTTATTTTTATTTTTTTAGAGAGAGAATATGATGTTGGATGGGCCTTGGGAGAATTTGGGTGGAGTCTGGGGAGGGGAAAACATGACATGAGCAAAATATATTGTATGAACAAAATCTCAAAAAACAAACATCAGTCCCTGCATACTGCCTCTTTCTTCCTATCCCACCCAGCTTGCATGCAGAACCCTCCCCACTTAGGCCCCACTGCCTCTTTCGACATATAACATCACCCAGCCCAGCCTGTCTGGGCATTGAGACCGAATCCTCAGGGCACCCAAGCGGGCGGGAGTTCCTTTGTTTCGATAGCCTGCCTGCACCAAGCAAGGTAGGTGCTTTGTTTACAAGCTACCCAACCAGCACAGAGACCTGATCTCTCAGCACCAGGAGAGCTAACATTGGGGTAAGTTTCTGACCCCAAAGCGCCAGATCGGGACAAGGAACTCAGGGGTACCTCAGCACCCTATCCTTCTTGGGCTCACTGCAGGGCCTCTACTCCCTGCATACTGCCTCTTTCTTCCTATCCCAACCAGCTTGCATTCAGAACCCTCCCCATTTCGGCCCCACTGCCCCCTTTCGACATATAACATCACCCAGCCCAGCCTGTCTGGGCATTGGGACCGAATCCTCAGGGCACCCAAGCGGGCAGGAGTTCTTTTGTTTCTATAGCCTGCCTGCACCAAGCAAGGTAGGTGCTTTGTTTGCGAGCTACCCAACCAGCATGGAGACCTGATCTCTCGGCGCCCAGAGAGCCAACACTGGGGTGAGTTTCTGACCCTGCGGCGGACAGGGAAATCAGAAGTTCCTCAACCCCCTACCCTTCTTGGGCTCTCTGCAGGGCCTCTACTCTCTGCATACTGCACCCAGCTTGCATCTAGAACCCTCCTCACTTCGGCCCCACTACCCTCCTACGACACATAACATCACCCAGCCCAGCCTGTCTGGGCACTGGGTCCGAATCCTCGGGGAACCCAAGCTGGCAGGAGTTCCTTTGTTTCTATAGCCTGCCTGCACCAAGCAAGGTAGGCAATTTGTTTATGAGCTACCCAACCAGCACAGAGACCTGATCTGGGTGCCAGGAGAACCAGCATTGGGGAGAGCCATCATTGGGCATGGAGATCTGATCTCAGCACCAGGAGAGCCATCACTGGGGAGAGCCATCACTGGGAAGGTACATCAGTAGGCCAGGAGACCTGATCAGGTAAAAGAAGATCCACAAGGGAGCATTTGGAAGAAGAGATGGGCAGACGCCAAGGCAAGAATTCACCCAACAAGGTGAAAAGCAACAAGAAGCCACCAGAAACTAGCGACCTCACAATGGGAGGACATGAACACCTTAATCAAGAAGAAGTAGAAAAGATTGATGTCATGAAAGTGATTGACACCCTTAAACAGCATGTAAAAAACACCCTTATAGAAATGGATGAGAAATATAACAGAAAGTTTGAAGAATTGAATAAATCAGTGAATGATACCCTAGAAAACCAAGGAAAAACAATCAAACAGATAATGGAAACAGTTCAACACTTGAAAACTGAAATGGAGGCAAAGAAGAAAACACAAACAGAGGCCAGCTGGACATGGAAAATTTAAGTAAACAAACAGAGTCTACAGAAACAAGCATAATCAACAGAATACAAGAGATAGAAGAAAGAATCTCAGATTCTGAAGATACCATAGAGAAAATAAACACACTGATCAAAGAAAACAGCAAGTCCAACAAACTCTCATCACAAAACATTCAGGAAATATGGGACACAATATAAAGACCAAATCTAAGAATTATAGGAGTAGAAGAAGGAGAAGAAGTGCAGCTAAATGGTTGAGAAAATATATTTAATAAAATTATAGAAGAAAACTTTTCCAACCTAAAGAAAGATATACCTATGAAGGTTCAAGAAGCATACAGAACACCGAATAGGCTGGATCAAAAAAAAAAAAATCCCCTCGCCATATAATATTCAAAACACAAAGCATACAGAATAAGTAAAGAATTTTAAGAGCAGCAAAGGAAAAAGGCCAAGTCACTTATAAAGGTATATCTATCAGATCTACACCTGACTTCTCCATGGAAACCATGAAAGCCAGAAGGTCCTGGATAGATGTACTGCACAAACTGAGAGACTATGGATGAAAGCCCATACTACTATTCCCAGCCAAGCTTCCGTTCACTATAAATGGAGAAAATAAAATTTTCCAGGATAAAAACAAATTTAAACAATACGCAGCCATAAATCCAGCCTTACAGAAAGTAATAGAAGGAAAATCACTAAACAAGGAGTCCAACAATGACCACAATAACTCAGATATCTAGAGACCCTTCACAAACACAAATCAAAGAAGGGAAACACACAAACTCTACGACTAAAAAAGTGACCGGAGTTAACAACCACTGGTCATTAATATCACTTAATGTCAATGGACTCAACTAACCTATAAAAAGGCACAGACTAAGAGATTGGATAAGAAAACAGGATCCAAAATTCTGCTGTTTACAAGAAATACACCTCAACCACAAAGACAGGCACCTACTCAGAGTAAAGGGCTGGAAAAAGGCTTATCAAGCAAATGGACCTAAGAAACAAGGAGGTGTGGCCATACTAATTTCTAACAAAGTTGACTTCAAACTTAAATCAATCAGAAGAGATGGAGAGGGACATTTTATACTCATAACAGGAACAATACATCAGAATGAAGTCTTAATCCTGAATATCTATGCCACTAATATAAAAGCACTCACTTATATAAAAGAAACATTGCTAAAACTCAAGGCAGCCATCAAACCGCACACACTAATAGTAGGAGACTTCAAAACTCCTCTCTCACCAATGGACAGGTCAATCAGACAGAAACCTAACACAGAAATAAGAGAATTAATGGAGGTAATGAAGTAAATGGACTTAACAGACATCTATAGAACATTCCATCCAAATAGGAAAGAATATACCTTCTTCTCTGCAGCTCATGGAACCTTCTTGAAAATCAACCACATAGTGAGTAACAAAGCAAACATCCACGGTTACAAAAAAATATTAGTAACCACCTGTGTCTTATCAGATCACCATGGATTAAAGTAAGAATTCAACAACAATGCTACCCCCAGAAAGCCTACAAACTCATGGAAACTGAACAGTCAACTACTGAACCATACCTGGATTAAGGAAAAGATAAAGAAAGAAATTAAAGTCTTCCTGGAATTCAATTAAAATAAAGAAACAACATACTCAAACTTATGGGACACTATGAAAGCAGTCCTAAGAGGAAATTTCATAGCACTAAGTGTCCACTTAAAGAAAACAGAGAAAGCTCACACTGGAGACTTAAGAGCCCACCTGAAAGCTCTAGAGAAAAGAGAAGCAGACTCACCTAGGAGGAGTAGAAGACTGGAAATAATCAAACTGAGGGCTGAAATCAACAAAATAGAAACACAGAAAACAATCCAAAGAATCAATGAAACAAAAAGCTGGTTCCGGGAGAAAATCAACCAGATTGACAAACCCCTATCAAAACTAATCAAACAGCAGAGAGAAAATTTGCAAATTAATAAGATCAGAAATGAAAAGGGGGACATAACCACAGATACAGAGGAAATTCAGAGAATCATTAGATCTTATTACAAAAGCCTATATGCCACAAAACTGGAAAATGTAAAGGAACTGGACACTTTTTTTAGATAAATACCATATACCAAAGTTAAACCAGGACCAGGTGTACAATCTAAATAGACCTGTTAGTCGTGAACAATTAGATGTGATTATCAAAATCCTCCCTACCTAAAAAAGCCCAGGACCAGATGGTTTCAATGCAGAATTCTACCAGAACTTCCAAGAAGACCTAATACCTATACTCCATAATGTATTTCACAATATAGAAACAGAAGACTCATTGCCAAATTCCTTTTATGAAGCTACAGTTACTCTGATACCAAAACCACACAAAGACTCAACCAAGAAAAAAATTAAAGGCCAATATCCCTCATGAACATCGACGCAAAAATTCTCAAGAAAATACTGGCAAAACGAATCCAAGAACACATTAGAAAAATTATCCATTATGATCAAGTACGCTTCATCCCAGGGATGCAGGGCTGGTTCAACATACGGAAATCTATCAATGTAATCCGTCATATAAATAAACTGAAAGAAAAAAAAAACATATGATCATTTCATTAGATGCTGAAAAAGCATTTGACAAAATTCACCATCCATTTATGATAAAAGTATTGGAGAGATTAGGGATACAAGGGACATATTTAATTATAATAAAAGCTATATATGCAAGCCGACAGCTAACATCAAATTAAACGGAGAGAAACTCAAAGCCATCCTACTAAATTCAGGAACGTGACAAGGCTGTCCACTCTCGCCATACTTCTTCAATATAGTGCTTGAAGTTCTAGCAATAGCAATCAGACAACAAAAGGGGATCAAGGGGATTCGAATTGGAAAGGAAGGAGTGAAACTTTCATTATTTGCAGATGATATGAGAGTGTACATTAGCAACCCCCAACTTTTTTTTTTTTTTTTTTTTTTGGTTTTTCGAGACAGGGTTTCTCTGTGGCTTTGGAGCCTGTCCTAGAACTAGCTCTTGTAGACCAGGCTGGTCTTGAACTCACAGAGATCTGCCTGCCTCTGCCTCCCGAGTGCTGGGATTAAAGGCATGCGCCACCACCGCCCGGCAACCAAAAAACTTTTACAACTGATAAACACCTTTAGTAATATGGCAGGATACAAGATCAACTCCAAAAAATCAGTTGCCCTCTTATACACAAAGGATATGGAATCAGAGAGGGAAATCAGAGAAGCTTCACATTTCACGATAGCCACAAACAGCATAAAATATCTTGGGGTAACCCTAACCAAGGAAGTGAAAGATCTATTTGAAAAGAACTTTAAGACATTGAAGAAAGTAATTGAGGAGGATACCAGAAAATGGAGGGACCTCCCTTGCTCTTGGATTGGGAGGATCAACATTGTAAAAATGGCAATTCTACCAAAGGCAATTTATAGATTCAATGTAATCCCCATCAAGGTCCCATCAAAATTCTTCACAGATCTTGAGAGGACAATAATCAACTTTATTTGGAAAAACAAAAAACCCAGGATAGCCAAAACAATCCCATGCAATAAAGGATTGTCTGGAGGCATTACTATCCCTGACTTCAAACTCTATTAAAGAGCTACAGTGATGAAAACAGTGTGGTACTGGCATAAAAACAGAGAAGTCGACCAATGGAATCATATAAAAGACCCGAATTTTAACCCACAAACCTATGAACACCTGATTTTCGATAAAGGAGCTAAAAGTATACAATGGAAGAAAGAAAGCATCTTCAATAAATGGTGCTGGTATAACTGGATGTCAACCTGTAGAAGAATGAAAATAGACCCATATCGATCTCCATGCACAAAACTCAAGTCCAAATGAACTAAAGACCTCAATATCAGTCCAAACACATTGAACCTGATAGAAGAGAAAGTACCCTAGAACAGATGGGCACAGGAGATTGCTTCCTATGTGTAACCCCAGCAGCACATACATTAAGGGCAACATTGAATAAATGGGACCTATTAAAACTGAGAAGATTCTGTAAAGCAAAGGACACTGTCACCAAGACAAAAAGGCAACCTACTGACTGGGAGAAGATCTTCACCAACCCCACAACAGACAAAGGTCTGATCTCCAAAATATATAGAGAACTCAGGAAACTAGACTTTAAAATGCTAATTAACCCAATTAAAAAATGGGGCACTGAACTGAACAGAGAATTCTCAGCAGAGGAAGTTCAAATGGCCAAAAAACACTTAAGGTCATGCTCAACCTCCTTAGCGATCAGGGAAATGCAAATCAAAACAACTTTGAGAAATCATCTTACACCTGTCAGAATGGCTAAAATCAAAAACTCCAATGATAGCCTATGCTGGAGAGGCTGTGGAGGAAGGGGTACCCTCATCCATTGCTGGTTGGAATGCAATCTTGTGCAACCACTTTGGAAATCAGTGTTTCGGTTTCTCAGGAAATTCGGGATCAACCTACCCCTGGACCCAGCAATACCACTCTTGGGAATATACCCAAGAGATGCCCTATCATATGACAAGAGCATTTGTTCAGCTATGTTCATAGCAGTATTATTTGTAATAGCCAGAACCTGGAAACAACCTAGATGTCCTTCAATGGAAGAATGGATGAAGAAAGTGTGGAATATATACACATTAGAGTACTATGCTGCGGAAAAAAAAAAAAAAAAACACAATGACTTCTCGAATTTTGCATGCAAATGGATGGAAACAGAAAACACTATCCTGAGTGAGGTAACCCAGACCCAAAAAGATGAACATGGGATGTTCTCACTCATAATTGGTTTTTAGCCATAAATAAGGGTCACGGAGTCTACAATTGGTGAACCTAAAGAAGCTAATTAAGAAGGTAGACCCAAGGAAAAACATATAGTAATTCTCTTGGCTATGGGAAGTAGACAAAATTGTCGGGGAGAAAACTGGGATCTTGGGGGTGGGTGGGATGGGGGTAAGGGGAGATGGGGAGAGAAAAGGGAGAAAGGGAGGATGGGGGGACCTTTGGGAAAAAAGATGATTGGGATAATGGAAGGTTGGATAGGGGAGCACAGAAACACAATTCTTAGTTAAGGGGCCATCTTAGGGTTGGCAAGAGACTTGAACCTAGAGTGGCTCCCAGGAGCCCAAGACGATGTCCCCAGTTATTTCCTTGGGCAGCTGAGGATAGGGAACCTGAAATGACCCTATTCTATAGCAATACTGATGATTATCTTACATATCATCATAGAACCTTCATCTGGTGTGGGATGGTGATAGAGACAGAGACCCACACTGGAGCACTAGACTGAGCTCCCAAGGTCCCAATGAGGAGCAGAAGGAGGGAGAACATGAGCAAAGAATTCGGAACCACGAGGGGTGCACCCACTCACTGAGACAGTGGAGCTGATCTATTGGGAGCTCACCAAGGCCAGCTGGACTGTGACTGAAAAAGCATGGGTTAAAACTGGACTCTCTGAACATGGCGAACAATGAGGGCTGATGAGAAGCCAAGGACAATGGCACGGGGTTTTTATCCTACTTAATGTGCTGGCTTTGTGGGAGCATAGTCACTTTGGTTGTTCACCTTCCTAGGAATGGACGGAGGGGGGAGGACCTAGGACTTACCACAGGGCAGGGAACCCTGACTGCTCTTTGGACTGCAGAGGGAGGGGGAGAGGATTGGGGGGAGGGGGAGAAGGTTGGGAGGAGGGGGAGAAGAGTGGGAGGATAGGGATGGAATTGGGAGGCTGGAAGAAGGCTGAAAATTGTTTTTTTTTTCTTTTCTCAATAAAAAAATAAATAATAATAAAAAAACAAACATCAGAGGCATTTAAAAATTTTTAAATACTTCCCTTTAATATGTTTAGAGGACTATAAACATACTACACCTAATCACCAGCTCCTTCAGTTAGGAAAGAAAATAAACAGAAACAAATCAGAAAGATAAAAATATTTTCTTTTTTTATATATTATTCTTTATTCTTATTATTATTACATTTTTTTACCTCCTCCCCTCCTCCCATTTTCCTCTCCCTCCCCCCATTACCCATTCTGCTCTCTCCAGTCCAAAGAGCAGTCAAAGTTTCCTGCCCTGTGGGAAGTCTAAGGTCCTCCCCCCTCCATCCAGGTCTTGGATGGTGAGGATCCAAACAGCCTAGGTTCCCACTAAGCCAGAACATGGAGTAGAATCAAAACCCATTGCCCTTATCCTTGGCTTTTCAGTCAGTCCTCAATGTCAGCCATGTTCAGAGAGTCCAGTTTGATCAAATGCTCCATCAGTCCCAGTCCAGTTGGCCTTGATGTGTTCCCATTAAATCGGCCCCACCATCACAGTGGGTGGACGCACCTCTCGCTGCCCTGGCTTCCTTGCTCATGTTTTCTCTCTCCTTCTGCTCCTCATTTGGACCTTGGGAGCTGAGTCCAGAGCTCCAATGTGGGTCTCTGTCTCTGTCTCCATCCATCGCCAGATGAAGTTTCTATGGTGATATGCAAGATATTCATCAGAGTGGCTTTAGTATAAGGCCAGTTCAGGTTCCCTCTCCTCAGCTGCTCAAGAAACAAGCTGGGGACATCTCCTTGGACACCAGACCCCTCTAGAGTCCAGTCTCTTGCCAAGCCTCAAATGGCTTCTGTAATTAAGATATACACTTCAACTTTTAAGATAGCCACACATAGCATAAAGGAACATGGGGTAACTCTAACCAAGGAAGTGAAAGATCTATTTGACAAGAACTTTCAGGCATTGAAGAAAGAAATTGAAGAGGACACCAGAAAATGGAAAGGTCTCCCATGTTCTTGGATGGGTGGGATCAACATAGTAAAAATGGGAATTCTACCAAAGGTAATCTATAAATTCAATGCAATCCCCATTAAAATCCCAACAAAATTCTTCACAGACCTTGAGAGAACAATAATCAACTTTATTTGGAAAAACAGAAAACCCAGGATAGCCAAAACAATCTTATTCAATAAAGGAACTTCTGAAGGCATTACCATCCCTGACTTCAAACTCTATTACAGAGCTACAGTAATGAAAACAGTGTGGTACTGGCATAAAACCAGAGATGTCAACCAATGGAATCAAGTAGAAGACCCAGATATTAACCCACAAACCTATGAACACCTGATTTTTGATAAAGGAGCTAAAAGTATACAATGGAAGAAAGAAAGCATCATCAACAAATGGTACTGGCAGAACTTGTTGTCAGCCTGTAGAAGAATGAAAATAGATCCATATCTATCACCATGCAAAAAACTCAAGTCCAAATGGATTAAAGATCTCAGTATCAATCTGAAGACATTGAACCTGATAGAAGAGAAGGTGGGTAATAGTCTACAACTTATGGGCACAGGATTCCACTTCCTACGTATAACTCCAGCAGCACAGACAATAAGTACAACATTGAATAAAAGGGAGCTCCTGAAACTAGAAGCTCCTGTAAAGCAAAGGACACTGTCATTAAGACAAAAAGGCAACCTACTGATTGGGAGAAGATCTTCACCAACCCCGCAACAGACAAAGGTCTGATCTCCAAAATATATAGAGAACTCAAGAAACTAGGCTTTTAAATGCTAATTAACCCAATTAAAAAAAGGGGGTACTGATCTGAACCAAGAATTTTCAACTGAAGAAGTTCAAATGGCCAAAAGACACATAAGGTCATGCTCAACTTCTTTAGCGATCATGGAAATACAAATCAAAACAGCCTTGAGATACCATCTTACACCTGTCAGAATGGCTAAAATCAAAAACACCAATGATAGCCTTTGATGGAGAGGATGTGGCATAAGTTGAACACTCATACATTGCTGGTGGAAATGCAAACTTGTGCAACGACTTTGGAAGTCAGTGTGGTGGTTTCTCAGGAAATTCGGGATCGACCTACCCCAGGATCCAGCAATACCACTTTTGGGAATATACCCAAGAGATGCTCAACCATACTACAAAAGCATTTGTTCAACAATGTTCATAGAGCATTATTTGTAATAGCCGGAACCTTGAAACAATCTAGTTGTCCCTCAATGGAAGAATAGATGAAGAAAGTGTGGAATATATACACATTAGAGTACTACTCAACAGTAGAAAAGAATGACATTTTGAATTTTGCATACAAAAGGATGGAAATAGAGAACACTATCCTGAGTGAGGTAACCAAGACCCAAATAAATAAACAAGTATGTACTCACTCATTAGTGGATTCTAGCCATAAATAAAGGACATTGAGCCTATAATTCATGATCCTAGAGAAGCTAAATAGAAAGGTCACCCCCCCCCAAAAAAAACATGTAGTTATCCTCCTGGATATTAGAAGTAGACAAGATTTCCAGGCAAAAATTGAGAATTTTGGGGTGGGGGGTGGGGGGTAAGGGAGGATGGGGAGAGAAAAGTGAGAAGGGGAGGATGGGGAGAGCTTGGGGGAATGGGAAAGTTGGGATGGAGTAGGAGTAGATAAAGATATTTCTACTTGTAAACGAAATAATGTTATATGTAGAGAACCCCAAAGATCACAGACATATATGCATGAGTGTAAGTAAATCTCAGAGAAAAACTTGAAGAAAAACATTAATTAATTAGTCTAATGCACAAAAATCCATGACTTTCTATACTACTTTCTATACTCACTAACAAGGACCAATTGAAGAGTAAATTCAAACAATAAGTCTTTTCAAAAATTATTAGAATATCATATTTAAACAAAGATTAGGCAAAAAATCTTATACAGTGATAACCCCAAACTATAGAAAAAGTAATCAAATAAAATATCAATAAATGGAAAGAAGTGATTAGCTTATGGGTTAGGGTAATTAATAATGTTATTATATCTACTCAGAGATGGATATTGTGGTACAAGCCTTTTAGCAGAGACTAGTGGAATATGGATTCAAATTTGAAGTAAGCTTTGGATACATAGACACCAAAACACAATATCTATGATTTGCAAAGTTATATACTTATTAAAAGTAATCTTTTTAACAATTTCAATAATAGTTCCTATTGGGGAAAAATGCACAAAATTTCAGGAAACCTTGAGGGACAAAATAAGTGTGAGAAAGAACAAAATTTGAAGCAATTTACATTCCAATTTTTAAATTTAATATTTTCTCTGATAAAAAGCTGTTGTTTCTCCATACAATTGTGATTAATATTTTGAAAACAGTGAACAGTCTAACAGAGGTTACATTACTAGTACACAGGATTGAACACATTTCCTTATGGCTATGTACAGAAGTGACTTGCTCAATGAGAATGAGGTTTTCTTTGTTCTTTTTGTTATCATAAAGGAGGAGGGTGAAATGCTTCCATGGTAATTAAATTTTCCTAGCTATTTTAAATAGATTGGCAATGAACACAGCTGAGCAGTTATCTAAATAGTAAAATGTCGAGTTCTTTAAAAATGGTGGAGAAATTGGAGCACTTATGTTTATTAGAAACACAAATGATACAAGGGATATACCAAGCAATATAACATTCCTGAAAACTAAACAACAGTATTTTTATGACCCCAAGATTTTGTGTATATATAACAAAAGTTGCTAGCAAGAAGTTGATTAGACATATTTGTACCTTTTTAGTTAGAGTCACACACAATAAAGAAAAGGTAAATATAATTCATCTCTCTCTCTCTCTCTCTCTATATATATATATATATATATATATATATAATATTTATATAATATTTTATTATTTAGACTTAGAAATGGACACAATTTTGCCATATAGTACAACATGTACATTTTAAACATATGCTAAGTGAAATTATCCAGTCATAAAAAATCAAAGTACTATTTATTTTTACATATATTGAGCCCCCAGTTGTGCTGGTTAATTTTTTTCTCAACTTTACATGAACTAAAAATATCTGGGAAGAGGAATAAATTGAGAAAATGCCTCCATACAGATTGTATTAGGACTATCTTTAATATTAATAAGTGATGTGAATGGGTTCAGCCAATGAGGAGTGGTACCACCCCAGGCAGGTTTTCCTAAGTTGTATAAGATGGAGGAATGAGTAAGTCATAAGTAACCAGCCACTAAACAGTGTTCCTCCATGGCCTTTGCTTCAGTTCTTGCTTGAAGTTTGCTCTTGAGTTCCTACCTTGACTTCTGTCAGTGACAGTGGATTGTGACCCAAGAATTGTAAGCAGAAATAAAATCTTTCTCTTCCAGTTGCATTTGGCCATTCTGGTTTTGGGTTTTTGTTGTTGTTTTTTTTGTGTTTTGTTTCATTGTTTGTTTTGGAGCAATAAAAATCTTAACATATTAGAGTACACATATTTACAAAGACACCACATGTTTCTGTCTGACAGAACGGTGACTGCCAGTGCCATAGATTGGTATATACTTTGAAGAATGATGGAATGAAGAATTACCATTCAGTGAACACAATTACAGTTTGCAAACTCAAAAAACAAACATAAAAAAAACCTCTGGGAAAGGCTATTCCTGATGACTTTCATGCCAGTGTTATTGAATTGTGCACATTAAAGTGGTTAAGATAATAAATAAATTAATTGTTTTTGCCACAAATTATGATAAAATTTCTTGAGGACCTGAAAAACTTCTTTGTGTTTGGCTATATGATTGGAATTTATTTTTTTTTCATTGAGAACTTTCAATCCAAATCCACATCCCCCTCTTTTATTGAAAATAGATATAGATTTTTTTCATACAATTTATTCTATTCATACAACCCAACAACTCTCACATCTTCCTCATGTCCATACCAACCTCAATCCAAATGTTTTCTCTTTTTCATTAGATAACAAATAGGCATTAATTATAATAATATTAATAAATGTAATAAGACAAAATAAAAACAGACCAATCAGAATAGGACAAACAAATATGCAGAAGTAAAAGAACAACAAAATCCCAAGTGAGCATATGGATACCGAGATACACACATTCACGAACACAGAAATTCCATAAAACAATGAAACCAGAAACCATAATATATACACAAAGCACTGGAAAAGTTTAAAAAATGTCCTGACAAAACACTATGTGATAAAGAACTTTCAAAAATGCCTTTTGAGTTCATTTTGTGTTGGCCATCTACTGCTTGGCATGAGGCCTGGCATGTATAGTGAGACACCTTATGTAGGGATAAGTCCCGCCCCTTAAGGGGCGTGTTCGCCTCGGGCTAATGTCTGCCTATAAATTTGGCGAGCAAGCTCCGAGCACTCGCTTCTGCTTTCCTGGTCTCCGCGGGAACGGTGGTTCTGTAAGTCTATTTCTGCATTCATTTACGCCATTACATTTTGGCGTCCAACGTCGGGCTATTTTGCCCCCGACTCAAGCGGGTAGCCCGCTAGCTAACACAGCACCCTCCCCGGTGCTGTTTTTCAGTTCGTGACTCCGGCCCCAGTGCGGAGTCCGAGACACACTCGGCGACAAAGGCCCATTCTGCCTGCCTTGGCTAAGTTTTGCAGCGGAACCCCACTGCCTGAATTAGCAGAAGCTCAAGTAATTGCGGTTTTGCAACAAAAGCTGCCACAGCATCAGATTTGGTCTGTTACAAAGTGACTTGGCCAGTTGTGGTGGCCCACGCCGGTAGGATTTGCTGAAGGAGGCAGAGGCAGGAGGATCACAAGTTTGAGGCCGGCCAGGCAGTGGTAGAGCACGCCTTTAATCCCAGAACTTGGGAAGCAGAGGCAGGCAGATCTCTGTGAGTTTGAGGCCTGCCAGGCCTTGGTAGTGCACGCCTTCAATCCCAGCACTTGGGAGGCAGAGACAGGCGGATCTCTGTGAGTTCAAGGCCAGCCTGGTCTACAAGAGCTAGTTCTAGGACAGGCTCCAAAAACACAGAGACCACCACTGGCAGGAACCGATCATTGCAGGTAAAAAATTTTTCTTTTATAAATAAAATGTCTGAACACATTACTGTTCAAGAATTTAATGATTTTTTTAATTGTACCATGTGGGAGATTTTACAAGAGGTGTCTATCACCCCACATATATGGATCCTTCTGGGATTCGTAGTTTTCATTGGTACCAAATGGTTTGATAATAGAAATATGATAAAGTCTTTACGAGACAAATCCAGGATTCTTAAGGTAGAGATTGAACGCTTAAAAACAATTGAGAATGACAACAATCTTCTCAAGAATCAGTTTGAAGTTCTCCAGGCTGATAACAATCTTCTCAAGAATCAGTTTGAAGTTCTCCAGACTGATAACAATCTTTTCGAGAATTGGTTTGAAGTTCTCCAGGCTGATAACAATCTTCTCAAGAATCAGGTTGAAGTTCTTCAGGCTGATGTTAAGGAGAAATTCATTACTATGGAAGAGGGAACAGCTGATCTGGACCATAAGATTCAGTCCCTTTCTGTAGGAAATGAAACATTAACTGAGAGAATCAAAACTGCTGAATGTGACAATCGGATTTTGTCTAAAGCTTATGACAGATTGACGGAAAGATTGTCAATACAAGAAGGCACGGTTTATGCCATAAAAATTATGTCCAAAGATGAGATGTTATCTCTAATGGACAAACTTCATACATTAGAATCCTCAATGAAGGCTTTGGAACATAATTCTGGACAGGAGATTCAGACATTGCAGAAGGCAATGGTGAATAGAATTGAAAAGATTGAGGAATTTCTAAATTCTGATGAAGAAGAGCAAAGGGTAGAAAGGCAAATTTTAACTACATCTGTGGGTAAGTCTCTCCGGGACAATTTCCACAAAGCTCTACCTACAGCTCTACCTGCCTTTCCCGTAATAACAACAGAGAAGGTGATTGGTTCCAAAAACCCTAGGGTCATCAAGGAGGATACATGGGAGCCTGTGCGTATGAATGATCTCATGGAAATAAAACAGGCTGTCATGACTTTTGGGATGCAAGCCTCTTTTGTTAAAGAGATGCTAAAATCTTGGGCCACGACAAGCAGAGCAACCCCCTCGGACTGGCTCCAGCTGAGCTCTGCGGTACTCGAGAGTGGACCGCAATTGAAATGGAAATGCTTATTCAGGCAAGAGGCTAGACTCTTAGAACAGCAGGAAAAAGCAAAGGGAATTGACATTTCCCTAGATCAAATTCTAGGTGAAGGGCTCTTTTCCGATCCTCAGGAACAAGCTAATTTGGATGAAAACACACTCTCCATGTGTACTACCACAGCCTTAAGGGCTTGGGACAGGGTACAAGACCCAGGACAGAGAATGGAATCATTTGTCAGACTTAAACAGGGTCAGAGAGAACCCTTTAGTGACTTTTTACAAAGATTAACTAAGGCTGTACAAATAGGAATATCTGACCCAGAAGCAAGACGTATAATGATTGAGTCTTTGGCTTATGAAAATGCAAATGTGGAATGCAAAAGGATTTTGGGTCCTTTAAAGCTCAGATCAGCGCCGTTGGAAGAATGGGTCTTGCATAAACTCAATGTTGATACATTTGATTATGGCACTGAAGCATGGGTAGAAGAAGCAATTTCCAATGGTAAAAGGAGACACCAGAATACCAAATGTTTTAATTGTGGAAAAATGGGTCATATTAAAAGGAATTGTAGACAACGGATTTTCAGAAATAATAATAATAATAATAATAATAATAATGCATCTTTCAGAAATAATAATAATAATGCATCTTCTAGAAATAACAGAAATAGGAGGACTCAGCCTTCAGGTTTATGTAGAAGATGTGGAAAGGGCAGACATTGGACGAATGAATGCAGGTCTACAAGAGATAGACAAGGCAACCTGATACAGTCGGGAAACGTGAGAGGGGGGGGCCTCACAGGCCCCCATGGCAAACATGGTTCAGTCATATCCAGTTTCTGCAGAGAACGTGCCTCATCAGGACAATTAGGAAGCCCCATGCCTACTGTTACAAGCAATAATGATCAGAAAGATAAGTTACGTGTGTTTTGGCAAACTTCTATAAATGATCAAAGACCTAAACTGAGAGTGTGTGTAAATGGCATTTTTATTACTGGCCTACTGGACACAGGTGCTGATGTAAGTATCATTACCCCAGAATCTTGGCATCCGTGTTGGCCTCTTCAGAATGTAAATGTTCAGCTCCTGGGAATTGGAACCCTATCTCGAGTAAGGCAGAGCACGAGATGGGTTGAATGTATAGGGCCAGAGGGACAAATAGGAAAATTAAAGCCATATGTAGCCAATATCGCAATGAATTTATGGGATCGTGACCTATTACAACAATGGAATACCGAAATTAACATTCCTGCTAAATCTAGAGCCTATATTTCTGAGAATAATATTAAAAGATATTACAAACGGAGAAAACCGGCCATTTGGGCTGTACAAGAACAAGCAATTGATGTCCCTTCAGAGATACCAACAGCCTTGCGTCTAAAATGGTTGACTGAGAAACCAATATGGACAAAGCAATGGCCTTTAGCTGAGGAAAAGTTACAGGCTTTAGAACAGCTGGTACAAGAACAATTAGATGCTGGACATATAGAAGAATCTACAAGCCCTTGGAATTCTCCTGTATTTGTGGTTAAGAAAAAATCAGGTAAATGGAGAATGGTGACAGATGTCAGGGCCATCAACAAGGTTATTCAACCTATGGGCCCTCTGCAATCTGGAATTCCTTTGCCCTCTTTATTACCAAAAGGATGGCCTCTCATAGTTATTGATTTAAAGGATTGTTTTTTCACTATACCTTTGCAAAAAGAAGATAGAGAAAAATTTGCCTTCACAGTGCCTACTTATAAAAATTCTCAACCTTCGAGGAGGTACCACTGGACCGTTCTCCCCCAGGATATGTTAAATAGCCCCTCCCTGTGCCAATATTTTGTGAACCAACCATTGCAAATAATACGCAAGAAATTTCCCAGATCTATAGTATACCATTACATGGACGACATCTTGTTATCCGATTCAAACATGGATACCTTGAACAGACTGTTTGAAGAAATAAAGATACTTTTACCTAAATGGGGATTGCAAATAGCTCCTGAAAAGATTCAGAAGGGAGATTCTGTTAATTATTTAGGTTATAAAATAGGTTTGCAAAAAATTAAGACACAAAAAGCACAAATTAGGAGAGATCGCCTACGGACTCTTAATGACTTTCAAAGACTCTTAGGAGACATTTCCAGTCTACGATCAGCTATTGGAATAACACCTGATCTAATAATTCATTTGAACAAAACCTTGGATGGTGATAAGGATTTAAACAGTCCCAGAGAATTAACAGCTGAAGCAGAAAAGGAACTGACAATGATTGAGGAAAAATTACAACAGGCACATGTGGACAGGGTGAATCCAGAGTTCGATTGTATTCTCGTCATACTACCATCAAAAATTTCTCCTACTGGAATTTTAATGCAGAGAGATGATATTATTTTGGAATGGATCTTTTTACCACATAAACCAAGTAAGAAACTGAAAACTTATGTGGAAAAAGTCTCTGAGTTAATTATAAAAGGCAAGCTGAGACTTTGTCAACTAGCAGGCATAGACCCAGCAGAAATTATAGTGCCTTTCACTGCTGATGAACTAAAGAAATTATGGGAAGATAATGAACCATGGCAAAGAGCTTGTGCTAATTTTTTGGGAGACATTAATAACAACTATCCAAAAAGCAAGCGGCTTAACTTCATAAAGAGAACTTCTTGGATTCTTCCTCGAATCGTCCGTGATGCTCCAATAACTGGAGCCCGTACATTCTATACTGATGCCAATAAATCATGGAAGGCAGGTTACAAATCAGAAGACTTGGATAAGGTGGAACAAAGTCCGTATACTTCTGTCCAGAAGGCGGAATTATATGCCATTCTTATGGTGCTAAGGGATTTTAAAGAACCTATTAATATAGTTACAGATTCACAGTACGCAGAAAGAGTTATTTTACATATTGAAACTGCTGAATTTATACCTGATGATACTGAACTAACCTCATTGTTCCTCCAGGTTCAAGATTTGATCAGGAACAGGCTTTGCCCTATGTACATAACACACATCCAATCCCATACGGGTCTGCCAGGTCCTCTAGCACAAGGTAATGCAGAAATTGATCAATTATTGATTGGTAGTGTGCTACAAGCCTCTGAATTTCATAAAAAAAAAACATCATGTTAATAGCTTTGGTTTGAAGAAAGAGTTTTCAATTACATGGCAACAAGCTAAGGAGATTGTAAAGAAATGCCCTACTTGCTCTTTCTATAACCAAACGCCACTGCCTGCAGGGGCTAATCCAAAGGGCACCCAAAGGAATGAAATCTGGCAGATGAATGTGTTCCACTTTGCAGAATTTGGCAAATTAAAATATGTACACCACACCATAGACACGTATTCAGGTTTTCAATGGGCTACTGCCCTGAGCACAGAAAAGGCTGATTCAGTAATCACACATTTATTGGAAGTTATGGCCATCATGGGTATACCTGCGCAAATAAAGACAGATAATGGTCCAGCATATGTATCTAAGAAAATGAAACTCTTTTTTGATTATTATAATATAAAACACATTACAGGTATACCAAATAATCCTACAGGTCAGGCAGTTATAGAAAGATCAAATCGTACTATAAAGGATATGCTGAACAAACAGAAAGGGACTGAAAATACCCCCAGAAATAGATTACATAATGCTTTATTAACCTTGAATTTTCTTAACGCTAATGAGAAAGGAACAGCAGCAGAAAGACATTGGATAATGGAAAAGTCTGCTGAACTAAATCAACCGATTTATTTCAAAGATGTGCTGACCTCTCAGTGGAAGCCAGGAGACGTGCTACGTTGGGGAAGGGGTTTTGCTCTTGTTTCCACAGGAGAAGAAAAATTGTGGATACCATCAAAATTAATAAAGTTTCGATTTGAAGAGGAGAAACCTCTTGGAAAGGAGAAATGACAACTCATCCACAATGATGATATTCATACAGGTGGTAAGAAAAACATATAGAATGGGGGCAGGGTTCTGTTCTTATCTCCACAGGAAAACACTCATCTTTGAGAAATTCAAGGGACCCTGGATGTTTGGATACCGACAGATGGAAAAATACCTGCCCAATCGGAAATATCAAGACAACTGAATGGGTTGTGTAAGTAATATTAAACCATATTTCTAAATTTATAAAGCTGGTTTTGAAGTTGGACTCTGGCTCAGTCCCTCTCCAATTCCAAGCCAGTTAGTAAGAGAAAAACCCAGAATTTCTGGAGTTTCTGTCTCATGTCAAGAGCCATGATATGGGACAGAAAGAAATATGAGTTTAGAAAACATCTTTGCTTTTCTTCATATCTATCATACTTTTCATTGAATATATCTATCATGCCTTTCATTGAATATATATGTATGTCTATATATGTCTATATGATTAATGTTTAAGTTTTTCACAATGAACAATGAGTTTTTCCTGAAGTGACATTTGAAGTTTCCAGGAAGAAGTTGGGGCCCCACAACAACAACTCTACCTGGTTGATATGACGTCATGATACTGATAGCGCTACTACAAGACCTGTTTTGGATACCAGCTGCACAAGACGATCCCAACTTGGTTAGCTGAAATGGTGCACATCTTGTACAACATTCTGGCCAGACCTCCACAAAATACTCAGAGACTATTTGCAATTTTAAAAGACATTGATCTTGAAATTTAACCATCATTTTACTTTCACAGGATCCCCCAGAAAGAACGTCGCCCCCATGACAGCTGGAAGTAATTCTAGAGGACGATGTCCCCTCTCCCAGTAAAGTTTACCCCTGGGTTTAGGGACATCATTTAGGGGTTGGGAGGTTGGGGGAGGAATTTTATAAGCTCAAGGATCATTTTGAAAAAAAAAAAAAAGAGGGAATGATGGGATAATAGATTTATAATTGTGAGTTACTGCTTTTAGACAAATATATTGGTATCAATTCTTGTATATTGAAACAAAGTTAAATTATATGGACTATTGTATGCATGCATGTTTCTATGTCTGTTTAAAACATTTTTATGTATTGACATATATTGTATTGATATATATATATATTGTATATATTTACCATATTGCAATGTACATTTCTACCTCTGATTAAGATACTTATATAATGTTTGTGTATTGATGTATATTTGCCATATTGCAATGTATATTTGTACAGTGTTTATATTTGGAGGTCATTATCCTCATTTGTTACACAGTTGTTTATTGTCTTAGTCTTTAAGTTAGATAGATATTTAGAATTATATAGACTAATTGTCATCTAAGTTTGTCATTTATAATTAGACTAATCAGGTTCTTTAGATATATAGAGATTATACTCAGTATAGATAGATAATCTTCAACCTCTTCAAAGAGCTGTAGAAAATGGCCTTTAATCTAACTCAGAGTTTCGTGATAGTGAGACACAATTGCTCCTGGCAACACCGCTCTATTCCCGAGAGAATGTTGAGCACCAAAAACACTACACCTGGAGCCTTTCTATTTGGCAGAACTGGCCTTTGGGCAAAGAAATGCCCATACCTCAACCACTGACACAGATACAGAGCGTGCATCAATGGATAAAACAGGACTGTCATATCCTGCCAAGACAGGGTAAGATAGTTTTGAAAAGTTCCTTGCCTTTAATAATGGTATGTCAGTTATGTTAGGCCTTAGCCAAAATTGGTTGACTCAACATTGCAAACGAGACTTTGGGTGATTGCCCAGGTAGTCAGTTGTCTCTGTCAATTGTTGCACATTTTGGATATATCTCGTTTGTTGAGTAGTGTTTATTCCCTTCTCAGATCTTTGACTGAGTTGAAGATTATATAATTGTAGTTACTCTTTACATTATTTGGACTTCTTGAGATAGAATGTTTAGCAAAGCTTTTGTTCTCAATATTGTTTGTTGTATTTATTATTTGTTGTTATTGTATGTAGTTGTATTTGGTTTAGTTCTGTCTTATTTAGACAAAAAGGGGAGATGTAGGGATAAGTCCCGCCCCTTAAGGGGCGTGTTCGCCTCGGGCTAATGTCTGCCTATAAATTTGGCGAGCAAGCTCCGAGCACTCGCTTCTGCTTTCCTGGTCTCCGCGGGAACAGTGGTTCTGTAAGTCTATTTCTACATTAAAGCTATATATATATATTTTTACACTCTGTCTGCATTCATTTACGCCGTTACAACCTTAGACGAAAATTAAAATTTGCTTTGAGAGCAGTTATCAGTTAGAGTTAACTTAGGGTTAGGGATAGGTCCTTTTGCCTACCTCCCCTCTCTGCAGATACCCCATCTAGCACAGATCTGTGCAGATCCTGTGTATGCTGCCACAATCTCTGTAAGTTTATACGCACACTGATAGGGTTTTTGTTGTTGTTGTTGTTGTTGTTTACAAGTCCTTGTTTCCTTGGTAGCCTCCATCCCATTTGGCTGTTAGAATATTTCTGCCTCCATTTTCACAGAGTTCCCTGAGACATAAGAAACAGGACTTGATAAAGACATCTCATTAAAGACTGAGTTTTCCAGGTCTTTCATTATCTGCATTTTTTCTGGCTATGGGTCTTTGTGTTTGCTCTCAACTGCTATAGGAGAAAACATTTCTAAAGATGGCTGAACAAGGCACTGAACTATAAGTATTGCAGAATATCCTTAGTTGTCATTTTGCTGTTATGGTCCTTTAGCATAACAGTAGTATTTGTTTTTTTTCCCCATGTCTCTGGCCTATCTAATCTCAGTTTCTTGGTCACCTGAATCCAGTCAGATATTGCTTGGTTTGTCACACAAGCTTTGTGACACAGTTGCACTGAAACGTCTTACAAGCATGTCACCACTGTAGATCAAAGGATTTGTATCTGAGTTGGTGTTTACCTTTCTCCTTCGGTAGCATACAGAGTATCTTCTAACTATGAACACTAATTAGTAGAGGTGAAGGTACTAGGAAATCACCAACTCAACTTCTGCAGGCACTGTATTCAGGAAAAGTTCCTTATTATCAGCTTTTAGAGAGTAACCATTAGTCTTAGAAATGCCCTGCATTGTTTGGGAGTCCTCCTGGTGCCCCTTTGGCCAACAAGTAGATTAGATGTAATCTATTCCTGGAAGTGCAGGATTCCTTTGATGACGAGCTTGAGAATGAGCCAGTTGGACCTCCATCTCCCCTGTTATTCCATGATTTCTTTTAGATGACCTTCATGTATGTTTATTGTTTAGGAAGCTTATACAGTATTTTTCAAGCCCTCAAATGAAACTTAGTTTTAGCTCTCCTCTGTATTTCCTTTCTCATTCCCCCTCCCCCCCTTTTTTTTAATCTCTCTGCCAATTTGGTCCCCCCTCCAATTCCTGTATTACCCCAGTTCATCTATAATTGTTAATACTATTTTTCCTTACAAAGTAATCCCATTCCCCCTCCGGTCTTTAATCAATACCTAACCTCTCTGTTTACATGATTATGTCGTTATATGAATTTTAACAATCTTATTATGGGCTAATATCTACATTTAAGTGACTGTATACCATATTTATTTTCGGTATGGAATATCTCAGTAAGGATAATTTTTTCTAGATCATCCATTTACCTATGAATTTCATGATTAGAGTTTTCTAATACTTGAATATTATTACATTGACTAAATATACCACATTTTCTTTATACTTTCATTTTTTGATGAACAACTAGACCTTTTCTACATTCTGGCTATTAGGAACAGATAAGCAACAAACACAGTTGAGTAACTGTCTCTGTAATATGATGAAACATACTTTTAGTATATGCCCAAGAGAGCTATCCCTCAACTTTTTAATAGAATTTTGAGTTATATCTATTTTCAGCGTTCAGAGGAGCTCCCAAACTGATTTCCACAGTAGTTGCCCAAGTTTGCACTAAATCATCAATGGATGAATATTTCCCTTATTTCACATCCTAGCCAATATGAACTGTCATTTGCTTTATTGATCTTAGCTATTCTTACTTGGGCAAGATGAAAAAGTAGTTTTGATTTGCAATTCCCTGATGATGAAGGATGGTGAGCTTTGTTAAATTAGTTCTCAGCTGTTTTTTTTTTTTCTTTTAAGAATTCTCTATTACTGGGCAGTGGTGGTGCATGCCTTTCATCCCAGCACTTGGGAGGCAGAGGCAGGCAGATCTTTGTGAGGTTGAGGCCAGGCTGGTCTACAAGAGCTAGTTCCAGGACAGGCTCCAAAGCTACAGAGAACCCATGTCTCGGAAAAAAAAAAAAGAATTCTCTATTTAGATCTCTACCCCATTATAACTGGGTTGTTTCTTTTCTTGAGGCTCAGTTTATTTTATTTCTTTATACATTTTAGATATTTCCCTCATTAGATATGTAGTTGTATTTTTTTTAATTCCTATTCTCAAGGATGCTACCTTGTCCAAGTGATGGTATCTTTTGTTATGCAGGAGCTTTTCAGTTCCATAGGATGTCATTTATCAATTGATATTCTTAGTGTCTATTGTATTGGTGTCAAGTTCAGAAAGTCTCCTTCTGTATCATGAGTACAAGACTATTCCTCACTTACTTTCTATAAGGCTCAGTGTATGTAGTTTTATGGTAGAGTATTTGAATGATTTGTAGATAATTTTGTGCGGGGTGATAAGGGTGGATTTCTTTGGATTCTTCTACATGTGACCATCCAAGTTGACCAAGAACATTAAAGATACTGTCTTTTTTCAGTGTGTATTTCTAGCTTCTTTATCAAACATCAGGTATCAATATGTCTGTGGACTATTATGGGGTCTTCAGTTTGCTTCCCTTGATTGACAAGTCTGTTTTTATGCCAATATCAAGCTGTTTTATTAGTGTAGGTCTGTAGTTCAATTTGTGATTGGGGATGGAAACTCCAACATTTATTATTCAGGATTGTTTTATATATCCTGAAAATTTTGTGCGTCCATATTTTCTTATTCAGGGTTTTTGTTGCTGTAAAGAGACACCATGACCATGGGAACTCTTATTAAGGAAAACATTTAATTGTTCAGAGATTTAGTCCAGTATCGTCATCATGGAACATGACGGCAAGCAGACATGGTGCTGGAGAAGGAACTGAGAGTTCCATATCTTGATCTGAAGGCAACAGGAAATAAACTGAGACACTAGGCATGGCTTGAACACCTATGAGACCTCAAAACACACCCCACAGTGACTCACTTCCTTCAACAAGGCCATACCTACTCAACAAAGCCACACATCCTAATAGTGCCACTACCTAGGAACTCATGGAGACCAGTTCCATTCAAACTGCCACATATATGAAGCTTAAAATTGTCCTTTAAAGGTTTTTAAAGACTTGGGTTGAGATATTTATGGGGATTTCACTGAATCTATTGATTGCTTTTCATAGGATGGCCATTTTCACTGTGTTAACACTACTAGTTAATCAGTATGGTAGATGTTTTATCTCATAATACCTTCTTCAATTTCTTAAAGTTTTACTTTACAAGAGTTTCCTCCAAGATGTTTTATCTTTTTTGAGACTATTGTGAAAGGTATCAACAATTCCTGATTTATTTCTCAACACAATTGTTATTTTTTTATATAGGAAGGTATTGTTTTTTTTGTATTTATTTTGTTTCCTGATACTTTGACAAAAGTGTTTAATAGCTGCAGAAATTTCCTAGGTGTGATTTTAGGTTTAATTATGTATATAAGCAGTTCATCTACAAATAAAGTTACTTTGACTTCTTCCTTTCTAATTTGTCTTCTTCTGTTGTCTTATTGCTTTAGGTAAGATTTCAAGGACAATCTTATCTAGGTGTGGAGAGATTGGACAAATTTGTTTCGTCCCTGATTTTAATGGAATTCCTTTGAGTTTCTCTCAATTTATGTAAATTTTGGCTGTCAGCTTGTTGTAAATTGCATGTATTATGTTGAGGTGTGACTCTTATATACTTACATTGATTGATTCCTTTTGTGTACAGAAGCTTTTGAGTTTTATGAAGGCTCATAAAAATATAACTTATATTAATATAAAGTTTTAACAACAGTTTAAATACTAGTTGAAGTGTGTATTTACCAATATACAATGCAAACATAGAACTTGGGAGGCTTGATCTAGAACTGACTTGTTCCTGAGGACTGAATTTCATCGTGCCTAGAAATGCTATGCAAACTACCAAAGGAGAAATAGAATAAATAGTCCTATATATCTGCAAAGCCCACAGATTATAACAAAACCAGTATGGTGACATGTTTCTAAAAGTACTGTCTTAGTTACTTTATTATTGATTTGGAAAGAAGCATAACCAAAGTAACTTAGAAAAATATTACTACCATGGCAAGGAACATGGCAGTAGAAGGCAGGCATAGCACTGGAGTAGTAACTTAGAGCTTGCATTTTGATCCACTACTTGGAGACGAGAGAAAGAGAGAGAGAGGGAGAGAGAGAGAGAGAGAGAGAGAGAGAGAGAGAGAGAAGAGAGAGAAATATCTTGACATGGTTTTTTGAAACCTCAAAGGCCACACATTTCCTCCAAGAAGACCACAATCCCGAATCCTTCCAAAAGCAGTTACAGCAACTCAAGCATTTAAATATTTAAGCTTAAGGCCACCTTTCTCATTTAAACTTCCACAGGTACAGTTGTGGCAATCATATGTTGATGATAAACTACATCTGTCTAATTGGATTTAAGGCTCACTGCTAGAGGAGAACTCATGCCAAGTACTATAATCATAGTGAACTAGCTATGGGTAGAGACATCATAGACTTTATAGGATTGGCTGTTATTACTATTTTCCTAAACAAATATAGTTCCTAACAGTAATATAAATATTTATTTTAATACTCACAGAGAAAAGTATCACTCTCATACCTTAACAAAGAAGCTGTTTGGGAGTAGATGGTAACAGTTATGGAGATTAATAAGTTATGTGAGCACAGAGCATAAGTGCCCAGGGTGTGCTCATCCTTAATAAATACATCTAAAATGTAATCCCTACACCTAAGGCTCAAAGAACATTGTAGTTAAATGGGGCAGAAAGTGTATAAGAGCCAAACGACAAAGATTTTTGATACTAGATAGTTTCTTCTAGACAAATTAGGGAAACTTTATTCTTGAAATCTCAACAATATGATTTCTTAATATGACCTACATAATTGCAACACTAATTAGTGTGCTGATGTAATGGGAGAAATTTCACAAGACCACACTCCTTCAGGCATGCAATGATGACAAAGAGGAGATTCAACAATTTTCAGAAACAAGCTCCCTGAGAGTGTATTCAATCCTAAGTAGTCAAACCTAAACTTATATATATGCAACAATAGTATATGGGTCAGTAGATTTCTTATATATTATACAAATTTATATGCACACATTCATAGGTAACAATATTTAAATAAAAGTACTCAACCATAAGAGAAAATGGACTTGAGACGGAATGCAGGAGAAGGAAATGTGAAATAATATAGTATTGATGTATAAAATTAAAAATAATTTTAAAATTTAAATGTCTCAAATAATTCTACATATATAAGTTATAATTTTTATTGTATCATTATATCTTATTTTACATTATATTTTATATACTTATAAACATTTACATGTAAATGCATATAGGCACTTTATTTAAAGTTTTTGTTGAGACATACAAAGCACATAAATCTTATGAAAAATTTTTAAATATTTAATAAATGCTAGTACAAATGACATATTTATGAAGTATGCATTTTCCAGAATATTCTAGTGAGAAGGATGCTACAAATTTGTATACATTCTCTCATTTATTTCTTAACATAGTATAGCTAAGTGATCATAAATATTGTAGCTTATTTGTTCAAATGTCCTTTTTTAATTAAAGATTTAAAGAAAATCCTACCTCACAGAAGTGTACAGTTGAGAATTATAAGGAAACTTTACTTCTCTTTTCACATAAACATACAAATGATATTTTTATACCACATCTAAGATTATAGAGTGAAAGTTTCTTAAGGAAAATTGTATTGTGGAATCTAAGACCAAGTCAATACATTTTTATATCTTGTTTTATTAAAATATATTTTTATAAGTTACATTTTGTAATTTATTCTTACCTTGGCACTATTTCACAGTATAAAGCATGATTGATTAGAACATACTGACATGATGATTTAAGTGGACTTAAACATTGACATTTTTTCAATGAAACATGAATAAAAGCAAGGTTTATTAGTGTTTTTGGTAATTTCATCAGCAAATTAATTACATTTGAGCAAGCTCTTATGCTCATTTTGGCAAAGAGAAATATTCTGATATTATGTCTGTGATACTGTTAGTATAGTACAACATATAGTCTGAATCTTCAAATACTAAATGAAGATTCTTAGAGCTTGTGCTTAGGTCTCTTCTAATTTTTTTAATTATTTTATTTTACAATAATATTGTTTTCCTGAATGTGTGTGTGTGTGTTTGTGTGTACCATGTGCATGCAAAGGAGTTATGGGTGGTTATGAATCTCCATAGGAATGGTGAGACATGACCTTGGGTCCTCTACAAGAACAGGAATTGCTCTCAACCACAAAGCTATCTCTCCAACCCTTTTATTTATGTCTCTTGGAAACATTAAAAACATTTAAAACATTAAGTTATGCCTGACTAATAACTTGCTATAGATTTATTTATTATTTTTGTGTGTATGTGCATGATGAATATATTCTGATCTTTCACTTCTGCATGGTCCCCAGGAATTGAATTAAGGTCATCAGACCTGTGGGGCAACCATGCATATCAACTGAACCAACTTGGTAATATCACTGTTAATTATTTTATCTATTTTCTAGATGAGAGACTCAATTGATGACAATTTAGTGAATTTCCTCAAAGTCATGTAAGTTGAGACTCTGCTGTACAAGGATAAAAAAATTAACTCTAAAATTGGGGGCCACATGCCTAAAAAAGAGGACAATGTCCTTTCATAATAATTTGTTCTAATTGCTTCTATATAACATTTTGGACTATCTTTGAAAAACCCCACTGATCCTTGTGTTAATCACATGTCCATTCCTGCACTGAAATACCATGATCAAGGCATCTTACAGAAGAGTTTACTTTTGCCTTATGCTTTGAGAGAGTTAGAGTCCATGACGCCAGAGGGTAGGTAGTAGGTCACAGTCAGACATAGTTGTTGGAGTATTAATTAAAGAGTTCACATTTTGACACGCAAATAAAAAGCAGAAAGAGTATACTGGAAGTAGCACATGGATTTTTTGAAACCTCAGTGTTTGTCCCCAGAGGCATAGTTTCCCCAGTAAGGCTGCATTTCCTAATCCTCCCCAAACTGAGGACCAAGTATTCAAATACCTGAAACTCATGGGAGACAATTCAGTCAAATCACCACAAAATTAAAACTATGAAAGATTTTTTTTTCTTTTTAAAAATAGTTAAAATAGAATTACATCACTTTTCCCTTTCTTTACCCCCTCCAGTCCCTTCTAGGTATCCTTATTTCAACTTTCCCATGCCCCCTACCCTTACTATAATTACATCTTTTCTTTTATTATTATAGTTACATATACATATCTACGTGTGTATGCACAAATGCATAGATAAAATCTGTTGAGTGCATTTTTATTGTTTGAGTGTATATGGCTTCAGGGCTAACCACAAGGGTCTCAACTTTGGGACAGGCTAATTGTCCATCTGTAAGACATCATTACTGGCTTGAAGCAATTAATCTAGACTTGAACCTCACAAAATTTCTCTCCTTTCATGTTACCATATCTTTTCATACTGTCATTGTTCATGTCTTGTTTATGTAGCCATTTCTAGGAAAAAGTGTTTCACAGAAGAATTGTGGGCATTCTCTTGCAATATTTCATCCCTGCTTTCACTGTGTTCTCTGATGCAGAAGATGTGATGATATAGACATATCTGTTGGGGCTGGGTTTCCCATGATTCATTGATCTCTGTACTGTTTCCAGATGTAATTTTCTGTGATAATCCCTGTTTTCTATAAAGAAAATCTTTTTTGAGGAGGGGTGTTAGATAGTTTTATCTATAGGTATCAGGAAATATTTAGAATGTAGTTAGGAACTACACATATCTAACAAAACTGGAGAAGTAGATTATTTTCCAAGGTCCATGAGTTCACTGGCCTTAAGAAGCCGGCTATATTTTTAATATCAGGCATGAATACCTTCCCATTGAGTGGATATTTAAGTCCAATAAGACAGTGGTTGGTTACCACCAATATGTGACTGCCAGTTCTTGGATTTTATGTATATCTTGCCATGTTGGTAACTGTTTATAGGTGTTTCAGTAAGATAGAACTTGAACAATAATTTTTTAACTAGAGAATCTTAGACTGTGGATAAAAGGCTCTGTGGTCATATGAAGCTTGAATCATCTGAGTCCTGTGCTACTATTATGCAGTATCTTCAGAAATGGGTGCTTATCTTTTACCTCAGAGAGGCAAACAAACGGTGCATAGATAGTGTATACTGTTTTAAGAGTTGTTTAGGCTACCATGACCAACCACGGGTGAAGAGGTTTTTTATGTCTGGTTCTGGGGGTTTTGTCAGTTTATGGTTCTTTTGTGGAACATTGTCAGTCCTATAATAAATATTTTATATGTATTAATATTTAATATTATCATATAATTTATAAAACATAGTATATTATGTGCATGTTTTAATTTGCAGTAAATATATATATATATATATATATATATATATATATATATATAAAACAAAATGATTTCTTTGAGGATTTATCAAACAACTCTGGTGTTATTTGTCCCCATACCTTCCCTCTTGTGTGTGTGTGTGTGTGTGTGTGTGTGTGTGTGTATGTGCATGTATACATGTGTGTTTGTTTTTCTTCAAATTTGGGGTTTCTTGAGCCTAAGCTAGGAAATGAAAAAATCAGAATATCCAATTAAATATAATAACAACATATTGTTCTTGTTTTATGTCTTGTTTTAATGACTTCATAGTATTTATAATGATTTTCTAGATTTAAGAAACACTGAAAGTTTTTATTTTGTATTTTCTTTACTTTGCCAAATGTATTTTAAAGCATGTCTTTTGTTGTTGTTTTTTTTCTTTATTATTAATACTTTTCTGTAATATATTTTGGTCATAAACTCCTCCAAGATACTTTCCACCTCTTTAGCCACCCAATTTTATATATTTCTCTGTATCTAAAAATAAAATAAAATAGAAAATGAAAATAAACAAAAATAAAATGAGACAAAAATGCCAAAACACACACACACATAACCCACAAATAAAGAACATGGAGTTTATTTTATGTTGGCCAGTGACTCCTGATGATGGAATGTGCCCTGGATTGTGGTTGATATACACAGTGACACTCCATTGGAGGAAATTTTCTTTCCTAGCATGTATCAATTGCAAATGGCTTCTTAGTTAGGGGTGGAATTTTGCATCCACTTAATCTTTTCATTGCTAAGATGTTGTCTGGTTTGAATCTGTGTAGATCTTGTGTTTGATGCCACAGTCTGTGAGTTCATAGGTGCAAAAGTCTTCTTGTGTCTGAAACATACTGTCTTTTGCTATCCTACTGCCTCCCTTGCACATACCTCCCTGAGCCTTGAGGGAAGTAGTTTGATGAAAACATTCTGTTTAGGACTGAGTGTTCCAAAATCTCTTCGTCACTGTACATTATTCAGTTGCAGGCCACTGTTTTAATTCATATTATTGCAAGCAGTTTTTCTGATGAGGTTTGACAGCTGTGCTGATCTACTGGTATATGTCATTAGGAGTCTTTTTATTACTAAGTTTCTTGAACAGAATAATAATTTTAAGTTTCTCCCTAGGACCATGACTTATCTAGTCTCAGGTTCTTAGCCAATTTAGTAGTGCCATGTGTGTGTTCCACCTTGTGGAGTGGGCCTTAATTTCAATTTTTAAAAGCTGATTAGTTAGTCACAGATCATCTGTGCAGTAATGTACCAAAATATATTGCAGAAAGGTCACTTTTGTAGGTCACAAGATTTGCAGTTTGCTGATTATGATGATTATCTTTCTTCTCTAAGAACATGGAGAGTAACTTCTAGCACCATGACTAATCAGTAGGAGTTAAGCTTCTAGCTGTGCAAAAGTACACCTCCATATTTCATGACAAATAAGTAGTATTTTCAGCAACCAGGCCATAGCTATCAGATTGTGAAGGATAATGTATTACTTTGCCAATATCCTGTGATGTTTTGAGGGGTCTGGGGAAACCCTGTGACCAATGACTCAACAAGATGTAATCCATCCTTGACTTTAGTAGTTTTGCTTCGTTTTGTATAAATGTGCCATATTTTTGTTCATTCATCACGTAATCATGTACACCTCAGCTGTTTCTAGTTTTTGTCTATTATAAAATTGAGCAGAAGAAACAGGAATTAGCAAGTATCTCTGGAGTAAGATATAGATTCCTTTGCATATGTACCCCAGACTGAATTGAGGTAGATAAATTTTTTAACTTCTGAGATACCACCACAATAATTTCTGCAATGGTTTTCACTCCCATCAGCAACGGAAAAGTGTTCTCAAAGTAGTTTTAATTGAATTCACTGAGCATAAGGAGAATTCTCTGCTTTGTTCTGTATCCCATTTTAAGTGGATTCTTATTTATGTTCATTTATTTTTGATCTTTATGTATTCTAAATAGTAATCCTCTTCCAGATGTATAACTGATGAATATTTTTCCACTCTTTAGGTTGTTGCTTTGTCCTAAAGAAAATGTCCTTTGCTGTACATAAGCTTTTAACTTTCATAGCATCTCATCTATTAGTTGGCAGTGTTAATAGATTTTTTGTGGGTGTCAAAAAATGGAGATGTGCTAGAAAGAAAGGCTCATTTGGAAAAAAAAATAATTCCAAGTGTATACCCCTTTACCCCTTGTTCATACTATTAGCAAAGTTCTGACTAAAACCTTATTCTGTAGCTTCAATATGAGGGTACAGGAAATAAAGTCTTAGAAAAGTTAAATATTTAAACATCACACCAGCTGGTAAGAAATACAGTGAATTTGTCTGGTTCAACTTTTTCTTTTCCCTTTTTTGCTGCTAATTTTTTTCTCTAAGTGATTAATTTTCTGACTTGTTTTAAAATTCAATTTGAACACTTAAAAATAATTTCCTTAACTCTAAATACTGTCAACATTTTTTCTATAGTGAGAAAAATATTACTTTTGGAACTTTAAAATTCTGATTAATTTTTTCAAAAGTTTCTGAACAGTGGAAATGAAGAATGTTCTTTAAATTTCTAATTTCCGTATGAGCATACCTAGCATTTCCAGAGTATCTATCACTTTCTTGCCTGGCACCATTTTCACTTGACTTGTAATTACTAATTGATCAGTCACCATTTAAGAAATGGGGGTTTTGTCATATTATTAAAAGTGCACAAAATTTTACTCCATCCCTCCATTCTATATCTTACATGTTGAATTTTCAGTTTCTCATGATACTTGAAAGTAATTTTCATGAGATTCTCACTATTGCATTTACAGAACTTAGACTAATTTCCTGATATATTCACAATAAATCTTATGTATGTAATACACAAATGAACTAATAAATTAACAAATAGTATAACCTAATTTCCAAATCTGTGGGTTTTATTTCTGAAAATTTACTTACTTCTTTCTTATTGAACTTTTGCCTTTATTATCTTTTCAGATGTTGCTTTATCTCTCCAATTGTCACACTTTTATTTCCTTCTTAAAACCGGTTTGATTACAAGAAGAAAATTACTGATCAAAATATATTCCTATATGAATTGTTTAGCTTGACCTATGAAAATTTTTTTTCCGAAATTCTAGATAAAACACAGTTGGTAGTAGTATACAAGCATGTTTCAATTTTTTTGTACACTTTAAGAAAAATAATACCCTAGAATAAAAATGTATATAAATAGTCAGGCTTTGACTCATGAATATACTAATTCTTAAAACAATTCATAACCATTTTACATCTTTGTCATTTTAGTATAACCATAAAAACATAACAGTAAGGGAAAAGAATATTTTTCTTTTTTTATATTTTCATGGTACATATTAAAGAAAGCATAATGACAGCTTTTATTATCATACGAACATATGACAAATAATTATGTTGTACATGCTACTCTCTTGAGGTTATCATATACTCATAATTAGCGGTAATTATGTTCATTGGAAGATATTAAAAATAAAAGATTATTAGTCTTGTCCCAAACTAATGAAGTACACGATACTCTCTGAATTTCATCATCACATGTTGTATTTCTGAACTTAAAAGCAAATAAGAAATGAATTTTGTTTTATATGAATGTGCCGATTACCCTTGAAAATTTGACAGTATTTTACCATTAAGTGATGTTCAAAATTTTGTTGAATAGATAATACATAGAGTATCATTCATCTCTACAAAATTCCTTTAATTTTACTCAATTTTGAATATATTTTTGCAATGTATAATTGCTGATAATTTTTCATTTTCTATTAATTATGCATGTTTAAAATATTATTGCCTTTATGATACAAAATGTGACAATGATATAAATATGATTTGTTAGACTGAGGTAAGAGAAAATATATTAAAATATTTTCTGTAAATAGAAATAGTTATCTTATTGGGAAAACAACTTTTATCTTTAAGTCTTAATTTTATTGCTATACTTAAAACCAGTCAATATTTGCATGCTGTTACTGCATCTTCAATAAAAACTTAGAAGCACTTGAAATAATATAACTGTTATAATATCTCATAGAATATAATGCACATTTCTATAAGCTTTTGACACTTGTTTACTCTCAAAGAATACCTAACCATTTTAAAGAAAAAAAAGTGTAATTTTCTGGGGAAAAACAGTTAAATGTAGTTAAAACAGTAATTAAATTATTTCTTTCTTATCTATTACCTGAGTAGTTTGGGGGATCTAAGAAGGGAAAAAAATCAGAACCTAATTGTTAGAACAGAATGAGCTATTAACCTTGTAAGTAGATTTGTGAGCTGCAATTAATCACAAATTGATGTTTGTGTGCTTTCATGAAGTGAATTTATTGAGCCTGGACACATTTTTCTTTCATAAATGACAAAATAGAAGTACATACTCCTGGGGAATCAAGGTTAGACCCCAGAAATTTAATAGGATTTTGTGTCCAAGTTGCCATGGAGATTTGTAAAGCTCTATGAGTCTGTGCTTCTGTGTACTGATGGCTTCTGGTAAAAGCTTCACCTTCTTTTTACTCAAAGGTGCTAGCAGGACATTACTTGAAAGAATCAGGACTTTCTTCATTCATTTTGTCCTGAAAGATATTAAATCATACTTTTCTCACTTCCCCCATTGCTTCTTTGTTCCTTCTCTTCCTCCCTCACCCCCCCTCATCTGCCCTTTAACCCAACATAAAATGTACTGGTATTAGGAAACATACTACTGAGTAAACTGGGCCCAAATATAAAACAATCTAGGACAATTGAGAGGCTAAGAATAAAAGGAAAATTTAATATAATAAATTATCTTCAGTTATGTTGTTTTTTTCTTAAAATGTATTTATATTCTCTATTCAAATACATTTTAAGTCTTCTTATGGTCCTTTCAAAGTGCTTTTTATTTTATTCATTAGATACATAATTTAATATTAAACAATATTTTTATCTACACAACTGCATCTAGGAGTTTTAATATTCAATCAAGACTATTTTGTCTGGTAACAAACAAAAGAAAGGATCAAAAGCATACATAAGACAAACAACATGAAAGAAGTGCCTGAGAATATATGAGGCTACATTCTTGGTAGTTCAGGGTGGACAGAAATTTTTATTCTGATAAAAATATGTAAGGATTTATAAAAGTTTTGTGAAGGATGGGGATTTTAGCAACCAACAGGAAAAACACTGCAAACAGCATAATAAACTTACAAACACAAAGATTTGAAGTGTCTATTATGCATTCAATGAATAATTGGATTGGAGTTGAAAAGAAAATACAGAAAGACAGAGACAAAATGTAAAATTACAAAGAAGAAATGTTAATCTCTGAATTTCTAGAGATACATAAAATGATGATAGCAACTACGGAATTTAAAGAGAATTTTAAAAAAGGCAGAAGAGAAATTCTTCACCTGAACCCACGTCAGAATTTACTGCAAGACTTAAGAGAAGTTGCTGTATATATAATTAATTTGTCATTTCTTTATTTATAGTAATCTAACCAAAGCTGAACACTGGTTAGTGCTCATAGAGTTTATAGAAAACATATTTTGCAGTATCTCAAGCTCAGATTTTATTCCATTTAATTATGCATGCAGTTGCATAATCTGCTGGATATACAGTTCTGTTGTCAATTTTTAACCATATTTAATGATCTAAGATGGCTAAAGTACTAAGGCACATTAAAAGTCTTTAAATTGATTTAAATAAAGCAGAATCAAGTTCACCAAACAAGGAAATCTCTCTCTCTCTCTTCTCTCTCCTTCCTCTGCCTTCTCTCCTTCCTCTGCCTTCTCCCCCCTCTCTTTCTCCCAGATTTCTCTGTGCAACTCTAGCACAAGCTGACCTCAACATATTTCTCTTTGAACTGAGTTTTTTTCATGAGATAATTCATCTTTCTAGTGTTATTTTTCTTCACTATAAAAATTGAAAAGGATTGTTTTGGCTATCCTGTGTTGTGGGCGCTCCTTCTGCTCTTTCAGCCAATAGCCACTGAGATACCAGCCCATTGTTGATGTGGGAAGGTCATTTATCTATTGTTATTTTCATTGGTTAAATAATAAAGAAACTGCTTGGCCTAATAGGGCAGAAAATTAGGTGGGTGGAGTAGACAGAACAGAATGCTGGGAAGAAGGGAAGTGAGGTCAGACAGGATGGAGCCAGCTGCCAGGTCAGATATGCTGAATCTTTCCGAGTAAACCACCACCTCATGGTGCTACATACATTATTAGAAATGGGTTAGTCAAGATGTGAGAGTTAGCCAAGAAGAGGCTAGAGCTAATGGGCCAAGCAGTGTTTAAAAGAATACAATTTGTGTGTTATTATTTCCAGGGCTAAGCTAGCCAGGCAGCTGGGACACAGGTGGCAGGAATGCAGCCCGCAGCTCCTTACTACAAATGTTATTTCGGGTGTAAAGCTAGCCTTGTGGGAGCTGGGCAGGATGAAAAGCAGACTTGCTCGCCTAATCACTACAAATGGTGCCCAGACATGGATAACTGAATCCACAGAAAGCTTGAGATAGCTTGGGAAAGAATAGAGTAAAGCATGTTTTCTTGGTAGCAGCAGTTTCTCAGCTCTGCTCTGCTTTCTAGAGGCAATCAAGTGCTCTCATCTAAGAGAGACTTCCTGACTCAGCTTTAGCTGCAAAACCCTGAAGCTCCTTTAAGAGGTTCTGCCACAAAACACTTAAATGTTGTTGATAAAAAGCTGTAGCAGGAAAAAAAAATACGCCATTTTAAAATGCCAGTTTTCTGGGCCATCCTGCCAGGGCAAACTCTGTCTCTTTCAGGCAGACAGTCTGACTGAGTGTGGTCTATGAGCAGAATGTTGCAGTGTGCTTGCTGGCAGGGACCTTGAAACACCATAGAGTTGTGGCAATAAAAGTGACTACAGCTGGTACCTCTGCCATGAGGCTAGAAAGCTAAGGAATGGGCTGGATCTAGCAGGCAAAGCCACAGCTTTAATCCTACCAAGATCGATCAGTAATTTAAAGGTTCATGTGGTCAGAAAAAGAGAGAGAGAGAGAGATAGTAAACAGAGATTCAAAAGCAAACAAGCAAAAAAAAACCTTTAAATGATTTACAGTATGTTAAAAATATATGCAGGATAAAAGTTAAAGTTCTTAAAGTAAAAAACAAAAAAAAAAGAAGAAAGAAAGTAGTTGGGTGTGGTAGTACACACCTTTAATCCCAACACTTGGAAGGCAGAGAGAGATTGACCTCTGAGACTTCAAGGGGCAGAGGTAGATTGACTTCGGTGACTTCAAGCTGTGGTAGCACACACCTTTAATCCCAATGCCTGGGAGGCAGAAAGACAGATCTCTGTGAGTTCAAGGTGTGGTAGCATACATTTTTAATTCCAGCACTTGAGAAGCAGAGGCAAGTGGATCTCTGTAAGTTCAAGGACAGCCTGGTGTACAGAGTTATTCCAGGGCAAAGATATACAGAGAACCTGTCTCAAAAAATAAAAGTAAAAATTAAAAAAAGAGGTTAAAATAAAGCCGCACAAAGATGGAAAATACACAGAGAATCTTGATACTGTATGCTATTATGCTCTCTTTGAATTGTTTGAATGCTGAGGAAGGAGCAACAGCTGCTCAAAGATATTCATTTATAAATGCTGCTGAACTAATCCAAAACAGATATTTTGAAAATACCTTGACTTCCAAATTTGGATCTAAGGTTATGATGCTTTGGAAAAGTCCTTCTTTTGTTTTCACAGAGGATGAGACCCCGTGGATTGCTTCTATCCCAATATGGTATGATAGACCACGCCCACATGAAAGGTTGCTGTGAACACCCTCAAAAAATTACTTCATTCAACTGCTGACTGAGATGAAGCTGGCACACAGGTTACACCATAAAAGACATGATTAACAGTGCCGCCATACAGCAGGAAGCAATTTGGAGAGAAAAAACTGTGCCCATGTTCCCAAATATTGTTTATAAATGTTCTTTTACATTTAAAGGAGGATATATAGGATATAGCTATGAATAATTTGCATTGTTATGACTCTTGGTTTATTGACACAAGTTTAAGGTCAATTTTGTTATATGTGATTGTGTAGTTCATGTAAAAATGTAATGTATATAGGCTGTTAATGGATAATCATTAATAATAATCAAGCTTGTAGTCATGTTAGTTAGATTTTCTAGATGTGCATAGATATATTTCAGATAGGCGTTCCTCATATCTTTCAAAGACTATAGAATATGGCATTTAATATTTTAATAACTTAGGACTTTTCATGACAATGAGACACATCTGCTCCTGACAGCACCAATCTACTTCAAGAGGAAGATGGGCATCGAAGAGGCTCCTCATGGAGTTGGTTAGCCATTTGAGCAAGAAAATGCTCTTGCAGGACTGATGCCTAAACTGGACACAAAGAACCTGCTTAGAGAGGACTGCTAAACTTTCCTAAAGATGAGATGGTCTTTCGGGGTTTTTGATTCATGAAAGAGTCTGTGAGACATTCTGCAAGACAGAGCAGATAGTGACTGAACTGCCTTTGAAATTTCTTGCTTCATGGAAATGTCTCTGGATACTATGGGCCTGTTGGCTGACGATGGATGCCCCAATGGTACAAATGAACTTTGGGTGACTGTATAGGCAGAAAGATGTCTCTGTCATTCCTAGAGTTTTGGAAGTTGCTTACTTCTTGTTTACTTAGGTAATATTATACCCTTCTGGAGTCTTTGATGGAGTTAAAGGATAGATAGCTATAGTTTTCCTTAATTATAATAAAAGATAAAATAGATATAAATATTGTAAGTGTAATTCTTGCTTTATAACTGTTTTTCTATATGTAATTTTACTATGTTAAAGTGAAAGCCTTTCTTTTTTGTTTAAACAGAAAAAGGGAAAATGATGTAGGAGGGCCATCTGTCTATATGTTACTTTCATTGGTTAAGAAAGAAACTGCCTTGGCCCTTTTGATATGACAACAGCTTAGATAGGCAGAGTAGATGTAACAAAATACTGGGAGAAAGAAAGCAGAGTCAGGCAGATGCCATGCTTCTCTTACCCAAGACGGGCAGTGGTTAGACTCATGCCTGTAAGCTACAGTCAAGTGGCAATACACATTAATAGAAATGGGTTAATCAAGATTTGAGAGTTAGCCAGTAAGAGGCTAGAGTTAATGGGCCAGGCAGTGTTTAAATGAATACTATTTGTGTGTTGTTATTTAGTGTGTAATGCTAGCCATGCAGAAACCGGGTGAGACGAAAAGCAGGCATGCTCATCTCATCACTACAACCCTGGGTTTTTTGCTTTTCTGTATGAAGTTGAGTACCGTTCTTTCGAGGTCTGTGAAGAATTTTGCTGAGTGTTGTACTGAATATGTAGCTTGATTTTGGTAAGCTTGCCATTTTTATTATGTTAATTCTACCTATAGACGAGCATGACAAATCTTTCCACTTTCTGGTGTCTTCAATTTCTTTCTTCAAAGATTTAAAGTTCTTGTCATATAGATCTTCCACTTATTTGGTTAGAGTTACAGTGAGATATTTTATGCTATTTGTGGCTATTGTGAAAGGCGATGGTTCTCTAATTTCTTTCTCAGCCCATTTATCATCTTTGTAAAGGAGGGCTAGCTACTGATTTTTTTTTGAGTTAATCTGGTATGCTACACTATCACTGAAAGTGTTTATGAGTTGTAGAAGTTCCATGGTAGAATTTTTGGGGTCCCTTATGTAAGCTATCATATCATCATCAATAGCCAGAACCTGGAAACAACCTAAATACCCCTCGACCAAAGAATGGATAAGGAAAATGTGGTGTATTTACACAATGGAGTATTACACAGCAGGAAAAAATAATGACATCTTGAAATTTCCAGCTAGAAAACATATTGAGTGAGTTAACCCAGACCCAGAAAGACAAATATCATATGTACTCACTTATAAGTGGTTTTTAGACATAAAACAAAGAAAACCAGCCTACAAATCACAGTCCCAGAAAACCTAGACAACAATGAGGACTCTAAGAGAGACATATCTGGACCTAATCTACATGGGAAGTAGAAAAAGATAAGATCTCCTGAGTAAATTGTGAGTATGGGGACCATGGGAGAGGGTTGAAGGGAAGGGGAGAGAAATAGAGGGGAGTAGATAAAAACATATGGTTCAATACAATCAATTAAAAAAGAAAAAATAAGTTGGTGAGAACCCAGCCAAGCTAAGGCCAGGAATGTAAAATGTCAGAAAAGTCTTCATAATTGTAAAATAAAGCTTTATTGCTATTTTCACATTGTGAGCAATAATTTCTATCTTAGAAAGTTAAATAAATTGTTTATTAATAAGTAATATCCTTAACAGTGCCTAGCATATGCCATGTAGTCAATAGATTTTTGCCTTTTTAATAGAATAGTAACTGGACTCACAGTCTTCAATGTTTGATATTCATATTCTACATAGATATTTGCATTTGTTTATGAAGAATATATCTATTATTTAACTAAGTATGGTAAGTGGATTGTCATTTAAAAACACTAAAATAAATAATAATTTAATATACTTAATTCCAGAATTATAACAAATTGCCTTTTTAGAATTCAGCAGAGAGTACAGCTAAAACTGTGATTTAACTAACATATACTTCTCTCTAGGTTGAATCAATTATATACCAGATCTAATAATATGAATTTTAAAATTATGACCACAATAAGTTGATATTTTATTGAATTACTTTTTAAATTATCATTATAAAATTTGGAAAAACTTTTAAAATAAATAAAATGAGAGTGGCCAACATTTAGTATCATACAGAGGCAAAAGCCAACCAAAGTTTGTAAGTGTATATACTCTCTAAGGATTGGTTAAAGTCATAAAGAGATATTTACATAGATTTATGTGATAGAGATGTACAAATAACTTCTATCTTGTAATTTCTGTTTTTGAACATTTATTATTTTAATAACTATTTGATTACTATTTACATTGAATGGATCTCCAAATGGCTCTAGTTTCAACTGAAATCATTTCTCTTTCTCTTCTTATTGACTAAGTTTGGAAACATATGTATCCTATTTTTAATAAAAAGATAAATATGTGGTGGTTTGAGTAAGACTCTCACCCACACACAGGCTCATGTATTTGAATGACTAGTCACCTAGGAATGAAGCTGCTAAGATCTGAAATATTAGGGGATCAGTTGGAGTAGCTGTGGCCTTGGATTAATTGCGGTACTTTGTGGCATGGGATTTGGGACTTCTAAAGTCCTGGAAAGGCCTGGTTGCTCTATTTTGATGCTGCTTGCAGATCCAGATGTAGAATTCTTAGCTACCACATCTGCCTGTTTGCTACCATGTTCCTTGCTATGAGGATGTTGGACTAAACCTCTGAAACTGTAAGCAAGCTCTAGTAAATGCTTTCTTTTTTGAGAGCTGCTGTGGTCATGGTGTCTTAGAAGACTAAGACAATATACATGATGCTTTACATATTAACATGTTTATCCCACATATAAGGTTTACTAAAAGACTCCATATACTTTACTTTTCTAAATTGAATAAATATGCAAATTTTCTTATTTCTCTTTTGCTTTTATTACTTGCTTTCCATGGTCATATTATGATCTGGAACTAGAAATGAACTATGCTTTTAGATCAAAGTGTTAGGTTTAATAAGCGATTATCAAAAATTCTTTAGGCTTTACTTTAGCTTAGCTTTTAACATCAGGCATCAAACTTGTATATGCCACGTTCTGATTACTCTAATAGTCTTACTCCACTCCATATTTTTCTTCAAAATTTTAAGAGTTTTGAATATCTGCCTTTTTGCACATTGCAACTAATAACATTTAGTATAACTTCACAATGAAGAACTAAATCAATTTTACATAATTGTTTTCTTAAAGCTTCCTAAAACATACTTTGCTCTTTTTTGAAACTTTAATGTTTTATTGCTTCTTTAAGATTTTTGAATGATAACAGTTGAATTTATTGTTTCATTTTTTTGTGTCCTGCTTCAGTTTTTAAACTTTATTTTGATAGATTTTAGATTTTTATTTTATGATGACAAATATTTATTTTTCTCAAAATTGTTAAGCATTACTAGAATATTTCATTATACACCATTATATTGGTTACTTTTCTGATTCTGTTAATAAAATGACATTCTCTAAAGCAACTTATAGAAGGAAGAATTTAATTTGGTGTATGTTTCACAGGGATATGAATATCATGATTGAATGAGACATATTGCCAAGGAGCAGACATGGCAGCAAGAGCAAAACACTTAACAAATACATCTCAACCACAACACAAAGCACAGAGAAGACAGAAATTAGAGTGACTCTCTAAAAAATCAAAGTCTGCCTCCAATAGCATACTTCTTCCCACAAGGTTCCACTTTATTTAGGTTATAAAACCTCTCCAACAGTATCAACAACTGCAAACTGAGTGTTCAATTACAAGAAGATATGGGCAACATTTCTCATTCCAGCTATCAAACTCTAATCCCTGGATCCCAGAGGACTCATGGCCATACCATAATAGAAAATTACTACTGTAAAAGTCTCCATAATCTTCTACAGTTTTCAACACTGTTTTAAAGTTCCATACCCAGCCTTGTTTTGATAGTCAAAGAAATTTCTGAATTGTAGACCTCTATAAATCAAATGAGATTATAAGCTTCCAATATATAATGACACAGAATATACATTGTCATTTTAAACAGAGACATGAGGGCATTGTGAGGAAATAGGCCAAACAAAAATGAGAACCCAGGAAGACAACTATCAAGTCCTGTAGGTTCATGTGCAAAGTTTGGGACTTTAATTTTAAAAGGCATAGATAACTTTGCCTCTCCAGCTTTGCTGTTCAGAATGGACTAATTTCCAGGTGCTGCTCACCTCTCCCTGTTGCATTGGTTACACAACTAGTATATAACTCTCCTCATCAGATCCATCGCCTCAGCTTCCATCTCCAACATCCAAGTCTCACCACCACAGCTATTCCTTCATGTTGACAGCTTTATATAAGGATTCTCAATGCCTGCTATCATGGACCCACATGTCACATGAACTCTTGACTCAGCTGCTTTCTGACACTGGATGGTTTATCTTCACTCATGTATCCTTTATGCCTCTAAATCAGTAGCACACGGACAACATTGTTTTACTTCCAGCTTTAGATAGATACGGTCCTTAAATTAGCAGTACATTTTTAAAATCATGACTCAGTTATTTTCTAGGAGCAGAAAATGCCTTAGGCTCTCTTTTACAAGTTGGTAGTATAACTGGATGGTTTTGCTCTGGGAATATCTTCTGCCTCTTCTTAATGGCCCTGATCTCCTTTACATTTAGAACTTCTCTTCCAGCACCTGCCTCATCTGTAACATTAAGATTTATATTGGCTTCTTTTCTCTTCCACATCATATACTTTGTATTTCTGCCCCACTTGCTCTTGTGGCCATGAATAAACCTTATCAATAGTAACTAAGGAACACACTCAACAGTATGCCGTGTCAAAATATCCTCTACAAAATAAATTAGCCCATTGTTTTTTTTTTTTTAATTTAGCCTCAGACACCTTCTCAGTACTTGAGCTGAATAAAGTCAGGTTCTTTGCCAAAATATCTCTGGATTGGCCTCTACCCATATTTGTGCTAAAGTACTTATTTTGCTCTGAAAACTCAAGAGCTGGTACTTCATGTTCCACATTGTTTGAAATACTGCTGTCTTCCCAAGCTTCTATTAGAATGATCCCTTAATTTCTGCTTACACTTCTCAACTACAGTTCTTTTCCAAAATTTTAAAGTCTTTCAAATTCCTCCCAAAATAACATGGTCTGTTTCTTCACAGCAACAACATACACCCTGGTAGCAACTTTTGTGTTGGTGAATTTTTCTGTTGCTATGATAAAAACCATTACCACATGCAATTTGGTAGAAAGTGAACAGTAAGTGGGGCAACACTGTAAATACAAATCCTTCTGCCAGTGAAATGCTTCCTTTAACAAGGCTCCACCTCTTCTAAAAGTTCTGATGCCCACTGACTTCTGTGGAAATATTTAATGGTATTAATGTGAACAATTTTCTATGATATTGAGGTGTTTTATATAGAGAGTTGTTTGGCTACCTCAATTTTGTGCTTATATATGGCATAGTATGTGTTTATGTGACTTTTATGTAGTGTGCGTATCCTTTTGTACTTAGTCTTTTGAAACTGGACTATATTTCTATATTAATTTTACAGACACTATTTTTTAATCTGAAAAGACTTTTGAAGCATTGTAGTAACTTATTAGCTCAAAAGACACAATCCGTTATCTCAAAATGATTATAGAAAGGTAATAGTTTAGGTATAGTGACAGCACATTTTGGGAAATTAATTTTGACAAGAAGACAACAAAATGAAAGAATAAACAGACTTAGGAAGTTATATGGACAACTCATACTGAACTTGACTGAGGGACTAGAAATGGGAAAAAAGGAGGTGTATACTTAAGAAACTAATATTAAACTTTTTGACTGTGAAAAAATTAATTAAAGCTTCTGCTTTATAGGAATATCTATAAAAGTTGAAGATAATGAGCAATATGCAAAATAATTTAACATCTGATTATTTACATTGTGATGTACATCTATAACACTTACATCACATTGGTGTCTGCCTGGCTCGATGACTGTCCAAAAATATTGTGGTTTATAAATATGTTTCTATATTGGTGGTACCTTTAACTACTATTCTAATACATGCTGTAATTTCTGAGTCATCAATAAAAATAAAAACTATTCCTCCATTTGAGGAAATTAATATTATTTAATGAACGTATTGTTAACAGTTTCCCCATAGTCATCCACTGTCTCTGATTTTTAAAACCTTTCTATCCCCGTTTCTGCCATGATATTTGATGTATTGGCATGGGAGAGTATAATATAGATGGCCCATTTAATGAGGAGCCTTTTGAAATTTCATATTATCTATATCTTGGATATCTGTGAATATCTATGTTAATTGCCATTGCTGTAGAAGAAGATTATCTTTTGAGGAATGAGATATGCACTAGTCTATGAGTATAACAATAAGACATTAGGAGTCAGTATAAAAATATCTACTTATAATAACAATAGCAGAAGTTTCTTACCTAGGACCTATTATTGGTCAAACCACAGGGGTTTTTTTGGTCCTAACAATAATGTGAGGTGTAAGTTCCATTTCATGGAACAGGCCTAAAATACATTTGAAAGTGTTTAGTTATTCCTATAACATTTATGTCAATATTGAATCAGTAGGCATATCTAATCATGCTTCTCATTGGTACACCACACAAGATTCTCTGATGAGTAAGACTGTTATTCTTTTTTTTCCCTCTGTCAACATTCATAGACTCAGCAGTAGCAAAATGTCCAATTGAGATCAAACTTCAAGGACAGTACCATAAAAATTCTCCATGTCCTAAATTTAATCTATATTGAACAGAATATATTGATAAAAGCACTGAATATATTCTTACTTTCAGGACTTAAGGGTCCGAAGGGAAATAATGCCTGAAAGTAAATGTCTAAATAGAGTGGTAACTTGTATAACAAGAATGCAGAGTGTTTAAAAAATAGTTTTACTGACCATTTTTTTTTCTTTCTTACCTGCCTTGCCTTCCTTCCTTCCATCTCTCTCTTTCAAAAATCACTGACTGCATTCAGTTGTGTACCAGTGGTGAAACCATCAGGTTCCATTGGATAGTTCCAATGAAATTGTTGTACACACGGTACCGAATAAAATAAATGGATAACACAACAAAGCCAATAATCACAAATCTTAGGATTTGGAGGATTGGTAGGGATAGTAGGAAGATTCAAAAAAAAGTATAAGGAAAAGAATTATTAGAACATATTGTCTACATGTGACTTGTTAAAGAAGAAACTTTAATTAAAAATGAGACAAAATGAACACAGTCAAAAACTCATTAGTTACCATGAATAGGTAGAGAATGAGATAAATTAGTGTAGACCAAAATAAAATTTATATATATATATATATATATATATATATATATATAAAGTTAGGAGCCATATTGCACAATTATGACTAAAGGTAATTAGATAGTGTCTATGGGAAAAATAAATGAGTAAATATTTGAGGATGCAGAAAAAACTTTGTAATGGTAAATATTTAATATTCCTCATAATATTAATTTTTTTCCCTGTTTGTATGCATCAAATACTGTTAATTTTGCAAACCTTGAATTTTATTTTATAATGAATATAATGTGGGTTCTAGAAAAACAAATAAATATGAATGAGGCATAGGCTGGATGTAAAACACAAAACACTTTCAGTAATGTAGCAGGATACAAGATCAACTCAAAAAAAAAAATCAATAGCCCTCCTGTATGCAGATGATAAAAAGGCTGGGAAAGAAATCAGAGAAATTTCACAATAGTCACAGATAGCATAAAATATCTTGGAATAACTCTAACCAAACAAGTGGAAGACTTGTATGAAAAGAAGTTTAAATCTTTGAAGAAAGAAATTGAAGAAGATGCCACAAAGTGGAAAGATCTCCTATGCTTTTGGGTAGGCAGAATTAACATAGTAAAAATGGCAATCGTACCAAAAACAATCTACAGATTTAATGCAATGCCCATCAAAATCCCAGCAAAATTCTTCACAGACCTTGAAAGAATGGTACTCAACTTTATATGGAAAAGTAAAATACCCAGGATAGCCAAAACAGTCATATACAATAAAAGAACTTCTGGAGGCATCACAATCCCTGACTTCAAACTCTACTCCAGAGCTACAGTACTGAGAACAGCCTGGTATTGGCATAAGAACAGATAGAAGGACCAATGGAACCAAAGACCCAGATGTTAATCCACACACCTTTGAACACCTGATTGTTGACAAAGAAGCAAAAAATATCAAATGGAAAAAAGAAAGCATATTTAACAAATGGTGTTGGCATAACTGGATATCAACATGTAGAAGAATGAAAATAGACCCATCTCTATCACCATGCAAAGAACTCAAGCCCAAATGAACCAATGACCTCAACTTAAAGCCAGTTACACTGAACCTTACAGTAAAGAAAGAGGGAATTACACTTGAACACATTGGTATAGGGGACCACTTTCTAAGTATAACCCCAGCAGTACAGACACTTAGAGAAACAATTAAGAAATGGTACCTCCTGAAACTGGAAAACTTCTGTAAAGCAAAGGACATGGTCAACAAGTCGAAACGGTGGCCTACAGAATGGGAAAAGATCTTCATTAACCCCATATCAGACAGAGATCTGATCTCCAAAATATACAAGGAACTCAAAAAATTGGTCATCCAAAGAAGAAATAATCCAACAAAAAATGGGGCATAGACCTAAACAGAGAACTCTCAACAGAGGAATCCATTATGGCTGAACAACATTTAAGGAAATGTTCAACATCCTTAATCATCAGAGAAATTCAAATCAAAACAACTCTGAGATTCTGTCTTACACCTGTAAGAACGGCCAAGATCAAAAACACTGATGACAACTTATGCTGGAGAGGTTGTGGGGTAAAGGGAACACTTCTGCATTGCTGGTGGGAATACAAGCTGGTACAGCTCCTTTGGAAGTCAGTATGGCAATCTCTCAGAAAATTGGGAAACAACCTTCCTCAAGATTCAGTAATACCACTTTTGGGTATATATCCAAAGGATGCTCAATGGTGCCACAAGGACATGTGCTCAACTATGTTCTAAGCAGCTTTGTTTGTCATAACCAGAACCTGGAAACAACCTAAATGCCCCTCAATCGAAGAATGGATAAGGAAAATGTGGTTCATTTCCACAATGGAGTACTACACCACAGAAAAAATAATGACATATTGAATTTTACAGGAAAATGGATGAAGCTAGAAAACATTATTTTGAGTGAGGTAAAGACTTGTCAAATCCATGTCCCCCCCCCCCCCCCCGCCCCAGGAAAGATTCCTAGACAGTGGAGGGAAAAGAGGGCAGCAGATGAACATACAGGGCTTCTGGTCTAGCTGCCTCTTCACTGTGCTAGAGCAACCCCACAAACCTCTCTAAACCCGTTTCTTCACCTTCACATGCCTCTTCAATTTAAGGGACACTCTGGAAGGCCATTTCATATTTCTTTATTTCTTTATTTATTTCTTTATTTCTTTATTTTTATTTTTATTTTTGAGACAGGGTTTCTCTGTGTAACAGCCCTAGCTGTCCTGGAACTAGCTCTTGTAGACCAGGTCAGCCTCAAACTCACAGAGCTCTGCCTGCCTCTGCCTCCCGAGTGCTGGGATTAAAGGTGTGCACCACCACCGCCTGGCTAAAACAGATTCTTGTAGATATATTTCAAATCATGTGAGTGAGGGCTGGAGAGATGGCTCAGCTGTTAAGAGCACTGGCTGCTCTTCCAGAGGTCATGAGTTCAATGCCCAGCAACCACATGGTGGCTCATAATCATCTGTAATGAGATCTGGCGCCCTCTTCCGGCATGTGGGCATACATGAAGGCAGAATGTTGTATACATAATAAATAAATAAATAAATCTTTTAAAAAAAGACAAAAAAAGAAATAAAATTATCACCTGTACTCACCAATAGGTGGTTTTTAAACATAAAGCAAAGACAACCAGCCTACAAATCATAACCCCAGAAAACTTAGACAACAATGAGGACACTAATAGTGACTTACATAGATCTAATCTACATAGGAAGTAGAAAAAAACAAGATGTCCTGAGTAAATTGGAAGCATGGGGTCCGTGGGGGAGGGTTGAAGGGGGAATGGAGAAGCAGGAAGGGAAGCAAAGAAAAATGTAGAGCTCAATAAAAATCAATAAAAAAATTAAAAAAAGGAAAGTTTTGAAATTCAGTCCTCATCTTCTACCTTTTGTTCTGGGGAAAAACACTCAGACCATCAGCTTTGTTCTGAAAGTACGTTTATCCCAACTTCAATTTGAAGTTTTATGTATAAAATATATAAATATTAACTATATATATATATATATATATATATATATATATATATATATATATATTTGAGACCTGGTCTTTCATTAGCAACTGGGGCTTGTCAATTTGATGATACTTGACATAAATGTAAGGGATCAACCCATTTCTACTTTCTCAGCTTTGAGATTACAACTCTGTACTTCCACACCTGGATTCTTAATACGGGCTCAACAGAGGCCCTCTTGGTTAAGGCAATCAGTCTGAAATTATTTTATATTTAAATTTAAAATTATAAATCTCCTTAAAATATACTAGGTGCACGTAGCAATATAACATCCTTTGTCCTATAAGTTAAATGCTTTTGCTTCTTAAGTGTAGTCCCACAATATTCAAGTGGATTAGCTTATTAATGAGATACAGAGCACAAAATACAACTGATTATTAACATAACTTAATATACTTAGCTACTTAAAATTGATGACAACTAAAATCACAGATGAAATCTCTACATAGTTTTCATTTGTTTTCTTCAACTCTGTGTTACCAATACAAATGTTTATAATTTCTACATGTATATCTATTGAGAAGTATTGGTGTACCTTGTTAATTTTAATTCTTTGATTTAAACTTTTTTACTCAGGTTAAGACTGATTTAATTACCACCATTACAATTTGTTTATGAATGTACTTTACTAGTAAGATTTTTGTTCTTGTGTGCTTTTGTACTGTTGTTTGAAGTTTATTCAGCTGGACTCTAAGGTCAAGCAGGTTGTTGGTGAGACTCCCTGGTAGGGTGGTGCTGTTATTTAGGCTTTTGGTTAGCCTCCCCTCTTGGATAGCCTTCCTGCTTCGGTGTGATCTCTCCTGCAGAGTTCAGCATTCTTGGGGATACTAACTTGCTATCACAGTCAAACAGTACAAATTAGAGGAACTCCACATTTTCGTGAAAGTGTTTGTGGCAATTCAGGTGGCAGAACAAGTGCATATGGGTATAGTGTAAACAGAAGTGCTGTGTACTAAATCAGTGTGATGCCCTCTGCTATGTTCCTTGCTTTCCCCAATAGTATAACTGCATCAATAACAAAAAATGTTCAGTTTCTAAAACAATATAATAAAAGTGAGCCCAGAATTTTCTGTTCCAAAATGATCATAATAAATACTGGGTGTCTTGCACAATGTGTTAAAGAGAAATTGATTTCAATGATATCTTTTCCTACATGTACTTTCCTGACCCAACTAAGAGTGAGTAGAAATTAGTGTCATTTATACTCTTATCATTTGTCATTCTATTTGTATGTTCTGTTAGGGTTCTGTGACCTCATACTATATTATGAAATTCAAATAAAGGCATTCTTCTTTATGAATTATACTAAATTAGTATTTTGTTCAAGGGACTACAACTGTGGTCTTATTCCCATCTTTCTGAGTTGGGTTCAGAGTCACCATGAAGTTCTGTGTACTAATTAGTGTGATGATTTCTATCTTTCCTAATGTATTTTACAAACTTTGTAATTTAGTGCATTTTCTCTGAGCATAATTTGTCTTTTCTTTTAAACGTTTTATTTATTTATTTATTTATTTATTTATTTATTATGTGCAAAATGTTCTGCCTGCCTGTATGTCTGCATTATAGAAGAGGGTACCAGATTCAACTATAGATGTTTGTGAGTCACCGTATGGTTGTGGGGAATTGAACTCAGGACCTCTAGAAGAGCAGCCAACGCACTTATCCTCTGAGTCATCTCTTCAGTCCCATAATATTTCTGTATCCTTATATATGCAACAATTACAGTCTCCTGCATCTTTCCTTCATGTCTTTATATTAAAATGAAACCCTCATGTAATTTACTTGTACAAAACTCTCTAGCTGCTCCATAATATTTTATTATTTTGTTAATACAATTCTTAAAAAAATTTCCTTATTTCAGCATTAATTCCAAATAATTCTTATTTTTGTTCATATAGTTCCAGTGGGTTTCCTAAGTCATTTTGTGATTTGGATATCTGATCTGTGAATTGATATCAAGTAATTATGTGGGAATATGTGGAATGTCTGTGGAATTCCCCAAGTGAATATTAAATAGAAATGTTTTGAATCATGTGGATTTCAGAAAATATTCATGAAATTAATTATCTCTTAATAATAAGGTTGAGTAATAAAAATAGAATCTCGGTAGATTTCTATTATTAGCTGGAATGTTGATTGCATTACTGAAGCCATCCTAATGACGTGACCTAGAATGATTAAAAGGCCAAACTTTGCATCATTTTTAGGTTATCTCACAACCATAAAGTACAACTGAATTTTTACAAAACTTTTTTGCATATATTAATTTTGACAAATGAAATAATAGGTTTTATTTATGGCATTTTCATACAAATATTTCATACACTTTGAAAATATACAATGTTATTCTAAGTCTGGTTAATTTCATATAAAATTATTATCTCCGTTTTCATCCATTTTCTTATAATTGATGGAATTTCATTCTTCCAAAGAAAAAGTGGTCTCCATAAGCAATGAAGTTTTATTCATCCATAAATTTTGCTATAATTCTAATGATAATTGTTTACAGTGAGATACAGTGTGTACACATATAATATAGCATAGGCATAGGAAAAGCACTGCCATTTGATGAACATTAATCCAATGATCAATCAATTCTATCTTCAGTAGCTACTGTGTCTATCAACATTCACTTTCTGTTGAGAACGTAAGAGACATATAGATAAGTAACTTCTGAACTAAGTGAAATAATGAGAATGATCCATTTAGACAGGAAGCTATCAAGGGAAGAGACCATGACTGTGTTAAATGGAAGTGTTAAGTAATTGATTATTTTACATTTTATCTGAATTACATCTTTAGAATTGTCATAAATCCCTCTGGACTTTCTCCTAATGAGAACAATGGTACAATATTTACAGGATCCAAAGAACTTCTGAACTCCCATCAAGTGTCACACAGGGGTACAGAATCCTGATATCAGAAGACAGTAGAGATTAATAAATATGGAGCAACTAGATGTGAGTCCTGAAGAAAAATTTAGATTGTTCAGAGTGGAAATGGTGATCTTGATTTTTAAATCAGAGAAAATTGTGTAAACACAGATGAAAGTTGATAATAGAATGTATTATTCACTAATATAGCTTCAACTGAGAATCTCACACAGAAAATTTCAAGCAATATAGGTGAATAACTATACCACATTTTAGAATCCTTAATAAATGGGGAAGTGAGAGGACCAAAATAATATTGAATTCTTTTTACATAGTGCTTGCTCACATACTTTGTTCATCAATTTTACTAGTATTCTTTCCTCTCACTGATCAGTGCTATAAAGCTACAGGTCTAAAGAAGAACAATCTCAACCCAATGTTATTTCCATTTTCTTTAAAGAAACATGTTTCTTGTTCCACATTTTCAACTTAATTTGAGACTAGCCTTTTAGGAGGAGAAACTGAAACATTATATTCCATAACATATTGGGCTGCTATATATGAACAAAAATAGACCCATCTTTCAAAGGAATGTCTTTTTCTGAAACACAGCAAATTGTTCACAGCTTTTACTCATGTCAGAATTTATCTCTTAATTTATTGTTTTGAGTTGATACTCAGCAGTCACGTTTTAGTGTGTGTATGTGCAAATGGACTATTTGCTATTTAGGAAATGACAGCTATACATATGCCAAGTCACTATAACACTTGTAAGTAAGTTATAAAATAACATCTATTACACTGTATCAAATAATTATGGTTTAGCGGAGTGATAATTTCTGTTTTAATGGAGGGAAGAGGTAAGGGAAAACATAGAGCTGTAGTCTTTAAAAAGCCTTAAAGTAGCATCAAAACCATGTTGCAGCACTTCTTTCTCTACTACAGACCATATAATTTCATCTGGCTACTGGATTGCAATATTATATCATATATACCTCCTCAAGCTCAACCTATTTCCTAATCAATTTATTAAACTAGTGGTCATAAATCATGGTTGGTGAAGCAATTTAAAGTAGGATAGAAGGTTGAAAATTTGGGCAGATATTCTTTACATCTTGTATACATTAAGAGGTTTATTAATATTACATTAGAAATGGACCAAGCATTTTTTCCTTTCATTTGTATTCATTTTATGCAGGTCTCTACCACAGTTGTTATGACATCTTTTGTTCTGCAATCTTTAATATTTAAAAGTTTTCTCATCATTGAATGCCCGATTCAAATTAATTTGTTTATTGAATTTGTAGTTTTAATTTGGTAAGATTTTTTTGTTTTGTTTTTTTTTGAGACAGGGTTTCTCTGTGGTTTTGGAGCCTGTCCTGGAACTAGCTCTTGTAGACCAGGCTGGTCTCAAACTCACAGAGATCTGCCTCCCGAGTGCTGGGATTAAAGGCGTGAGCCACCACCACCCGGCTTTGGTAAGATATTTTAAAAAACTGTACATGTTGCACTTTCCCTTGCACTTTACTTGACAGACACATTTGGTTGATTTATGCTAAATACATAGTAAATGAAATAAATTGAACTTCACTTAGAAACATATAACATAACATTGTATATGTTACTTGTTTCCCATTTTCATAAATAAAGTTTTAAAAGAATTTTGAAGAGCAGTCAGGGTTCCCTGCCCTGTGGAAAGTCCCAAGGTCCTCCCTGCTCCATCCAGGTCTAGGAAGGTGAGCATCCAAACTGGCTAGGCTCCCACAAAGCCAGCACATTAAGTAGGAACAAAACCCAGTGCCATTGTCCTTGGCTTCTCATCAGCCCTCATTGTCCGCCATGTTCAGAGAGTCCAGTTTTATCCCATGCTTATCAGTCCCAGTCCAGCGGGCCTTGGTGAGCTCCCAATAGATCAACCCCACTGTCTCCATGGGTGGGTGTATCGGCAGTAAATAAATGCAAAGGCAGATATTAAAGAATGTATATACAGTTTTAATGTTTAAACAAACTTACAGAACCGAGGTTTCCGCTTAGCCGTTTCACAGGAGGCAGGAAAAAGGAAAAAAAGGGAGGAGCCGCCTCCCATGTGCCCATTTATTGGTATGCATTCACTGGAGGCAAACCCCGCCCCCTAAAGGGGCTGACTTAACCCTACATCTTCCCCTTTTGTCTAAATAAGACAGAACTAAACCAAATATAACTATAAATAATAATAACAAATGATAAATATAACAAACAATATTGAGAACAAACGTTTTGATAGACATTCTATCTCAAGGAGTCTAAATAATGTAGAGAGTAACTACAATTAAATAATCTTCAACTCCATCAAAGATCTGAGAAGGGATTAAATATTAATTAACAAATGAGAGATATCCAAAATGTGCAACAAATGACAGAGACAACTGACTACCTGGGCAATCAGCCAAAGTCTCATTTGCAATGTTGAGTCAACCAACTTTGGCTAAGGCCTAACATAACTGACATACCATTATCAAATGCAAGGAACTTTCTTAGAATTATCCTACCCTGTCTTGGCAAGATAAGACAATACTGTTTCATATCATAGTCAGTAGTTGAGGTATGGGCTTTTCTTAACCCAAAGGCCAGTTCTGCCATGAAGAAAAGCTCCCAGTGGAGTGTCTTTGGTGCTCAACGATCTCTCGGGAGTAGAGTGGTGTTGCCAGGACTAATTTTGTCTCGTTGGCACAGAATTCTAGGTTAAAGGCCATTTTCTACAGCTCTTCAAAGAGGCTGAAGATTATACTATCTATACTAAATATAATCTCTATGCATCTAAAAGACCTGATTAACCTAAAAATAAATATGACAAACATATAATTTTCAATACCTATCTAATTTGAAAACTAAGAGAATAAACAACTGTGCAATATATAAAGACAATGATCTTCACCTGCAAACAATGTCATTACATATCAAATGTAAACAATGTTATTACATAAATAGTACCAGAGGTAAAAATGTACATTGTGATATGATAGATGTATCCACACAATATAAGCATACTCTTATATAAAAATAGAGGTAGGAACACTCACATTCAATATTCAATATATCAATATACAAGAAACAGTACCAATATAATTTTCTAAAAACAGTAAGTCACAAATACCAATCATCCCATCAAACCAGTTAATCCCCCTTTTTTTTTTATTACCACTAATTCCATACAATATCTCCCCATCCCCTCAACCCTAAACCAACCACTAAAAGATGTCCCTAACCCTGTGGGCAAACTCTGTTGGGAGAGGGGACGTAGTCCTCTTAGATTGCTTCTAGCTGACATGGGTGCGACATTCTTCTTAGGGGCCCCTGTGAAAGCAAATGATGGTAAAATTCCCAAATTAACCTTTGACCTAAGATAATTATAACTGGTCTCTGAGTGTTTTGAGAAGGTCCGGCCAGAGTGTTGTCAAAAATATGCATCATTCGAAATTGTCTCTTGCAGTTGGTACCAAAAAACAGGTCTAATATTAGCACTAAAAAAAAAAAAATCATGACGTCATGGAAACCAGATTGAGTTGATGTTGTGGGGCCCCATCTTCATCCTGGAGACTTCAAAGATTACTGTAGGAAAATATGTTGCTTGTTATGGGAAATTTAAACATTAACAACAAGGACATATACTGACATATAAAGAAAGACACAGATATGAGGAAAGGCAAAGAAAGTTTATCAAATATAAAATTATTCTTATTCTGTCCCATTTCATGGCTCCTGACCTGAGACAGAAATTCTGAAATATCTCTTATCAACAGGCTTGGAATTGAAGAGGGACTGAGCCATAGTCCAACTCCAAAACCAGCTCTACACATTTATAAAGAAGTGTTCAATAAAACATATATATATATATATATATATATATATATATATATATATATATAATCAATTCTTACAGTATGTATAGAATTTTATTGTTGATGCTCAGTGGGTCGTAACTATTTTCCATTCATCAGTAATTAAATATTCAGGGTCCCTTAAATTCTTTGAAGATGAGTATTTTCCTGTGGAGATAAGAAAAGAACCCTGCCCCCAACTGATCTGTAAACCTTACCCTCAGTATGCTCACCATCCTTGTTATTTTTCTTTTCCAAGTGACTTCTCCTCTTCAAACCGAACCTTTATTAATTTTGACGGTATCCACAATTTTTTCTCACCTATGGAGATAAGAGCAAAACCCCTTCCCCAACGCAGCACATCTCCTGGCTTCCATTGTGAGGTCAGCACATCCTTGAAATAAACTGGTTGATTTAGTTCAGCAGACTTTTCCATTATCCAATGTCTTTCTGCAGCAGTCATTCCCTTCCCATTAGCATTGAGAAAATTCAAGGTTGAAAAAGCATTATGTAACCTATTTCTGGGGGTGTTTTCCACCCCTTTCTGTTTGCTCAACATATCCTTTATAGTTCGTTTTGATCTTTCTATGACTGCTTGACCTGTAGGATTGTAGGGTATACCTGTAACATGCTTGATATTGTAATAATCAAAAAACCGTTTCATTTACCTAGAGACATAAGCAGGACCATTATCTGTCTTTATTTGTGTAGGTATACCCATGATAGCCAAGACTTCTAATAAATGAGTGATTACTGAATCAGCTTTTTCTGAACTTAAAGCAGTTGCCTACTGAAAGCTTGAATAAGTGTCAATGGTGTGATGAACATACTTCAATTTGCCAAATTCTGCATAGTAGAACACATCCATCTGCCATATTTCATTCCTATGGGTGCCCTTTGGATTAGCCCCTGCTGGCAGTGGCGTTTGGTTATAGAAAGAGCAGGTAGGGCATTTCTTTACAATCTCCTTAGCTTGTTGCCATGTAATAGAAAACTCTTTCTTCAAACCAAAGCTATTAACATGATGTTTTTTTATGAAATTCAGAGGCTTGTAGCACACTACCAATCAATAATTGATCAATTTCTGCATTACCTTGTGCTAGAAGACCTGGCAGACCAGTATGGGATCAGATGTGTGTTATGTACATAGGGCAAAGCCTGTTCCTGATCAAATCTTGAACCTGGATAAATAATGAGGTTAGTTCTGTATCATCAAGTATAAATTCAGCAGTTTCAGTATGTAAAATAATTCTTTCTGCATATTGTGAATCAGTAACTATATTAATAGATTCCTTAAAATCTCTTAGTACCATAAGAATGGCATATAATTCTGCCTTCTGGACAGAATCATAAGGACTTTGTTCCACCTTACCCAAGTCTTCTGATTTGTAACCTGCCTTCCCTGATTTATTGGCATCAGTATAGAATATACGGCTCCAGTTATTGGAGCATCACGGACGATTCGAGGAAGGATCCAAGAAATTCTCTTTATGAAGTTAAGCCGCTTGCTTTTTGGATAGTTGTTATTAATGTCTCCCAAAAAATTAGCACAAGCTCTTTGCCATGGTTCATTATCTTCCCATAATTTCTTTAGTTCATCAGCAGTGAAAGGCACTATAATTTCTGCTGGGTCTATGCCTGCTAGTTGACAAAGTCTCAGCTTGCCTTTTATAATTAACTCAGGGACTTTTTCCACATAAGTTTTCAGTTTCTTACTTGTTTTATGTGGTAAAAATATCCATTCCAAGATAATATCATCTCTCTGCATTAAAATTCCTGTAGGAGAAATTTTTGATGGTAATATGACGAGAATACAATCAAGCTCTGGATTCACTCTGTCCACATGTGCCTGTTGTAATTTCTCCTCAATCATTGTCAGTTCCATTTTAGCTTCAGCTGTTAATTCTCTGGGACTGTTTAAATCTTTATCACCATCCAAGATTTTGTTTAAATTAATTATTAGATCAGGTGTTATCCCAATAGCTGGTCGTAGACTGGAAATGTCTCCTAAGAGTCTTTGAAAGTCATTAAGAGTCTGTAGGCAATCTCTCCGAATTTGTGCCTTTTGTGTCTTAATTTTTTGCAAACGTATTCTATAGCCTAAATAATTAACAGAATCTCCCTTCTGCATCTTTTCAGGAGCAATTTGCAATCCCCATTTAGGTAACAGTATCTTTTTTTCTTCAAAGAGTCTGTTCAAGGCATCTATGTTTGAATCGGATAACAATATGTCATCCATGTAATGGTATACTATAGATTTGGGAAATTTCTTGTGTATTATTTGCAATGGTTGGTTCACAAAATATTGGCATAGGGAGGGGCTATTTAACATACCCTGCGGGAGGACAGCCCAATGGTACCTCCTCGAAGGTTGAGAATTGTTATAAGTAGGCACTGTGAAGGCAAATTTTTCTCTATCTTCTTTTTGAAAAGTTATAGTGAGAAAACAATCCTTAAAATCAATTACAATGAGAGGCCATCCTTTTGGTAATAAAGAGGGCAAAGGAGTTCCACATTGCAGAGGGCCCATAGGTTGAATAACCTTGTTAATAGCCCTGAGATCTGTCACCATTCTCCATTTACCTGATTTTTTCTTAACCACAAATACAGGAGAATTCCAAAAGCTGGTAGATTCTTCTATATGTCCAGCATCTTGTTGTTCTTGTACCAGCTGTTCTAAAGCCTGTAACTTTTCCTCAGCTAAAGGCCATTACTTTGTCCATATTGGTTTCTCAGTCAACCATTTTAGACGCAAGGCTGTTGGTATCTCTGAAGGGACATCAATTGCTTGTTCTTGCACAGCCCTAATGGCCGGTTTTCTCCATTTGTAATATCTTTTAATATTATTCTCAGAAATATAGGCTCTAGAAGTAGCAGGAATGTTAATTTGGGTATTCCTTTGTTGTAATAGGTCACGACCCCATAAATTCATTACAATATTGGCTACATATGGCCTTAATTTTCCTATTTGTCCCTCTGGCCATATACCTTCAACCCATATTGTGCTCTGCCTTACTCGAGATAGGGTTCCAATTCCCAGGAGCTGAATATTTACATTCTGAAGAGGCCAATATGAATGCCAAGATTCTGGGGTAATGATACTTACATCAGCACCTGTGTCCAGCAGGCCAGTAATAAAAATAACATTTACACACATTCTCATCTTAGGTCTTTGATCATTTATAGAAGTTTGCCAAAACACACGTATCTCATCTTTCTGATCACTATTGCTTGTAACATTAGGCATGTGGCTTCCTAATTGTCCTGACGAGGCATGTTCTCTGCAGAAACTGGAAATGACTGAACCATGTTTGCCATTGGGTCCTGTGAGTCCCCCCCTCTCATGTTTCCCATCTGTATCAGATTGCCTTGTCTATCTCTTGTAGACCTGCATTCATTCGTCCAGTGTCTGCCTTTTCCACATCTTCTACATAAACCTGAAGGCTGAGTCCTTCTATTTCTAGAAGATGCATTATTATTATTTCTGAAAATCCATTGTCTACAATTCCTTTTCATGTGACCCATTTTGCCACAATTAAAACATTTGGTATTCTGGTGTCTCCTTTTACCATTGGAAATTGCTTCTTCTACCCATGCTTCAGTGCATAGTCAAATGTGTCAACATTTTGTGTATGCAAGACCCATTCTTCCAAGGACGCTGATCTGAACTTTAAAGGCCCCAAGATTTTTTTGCATTCCACATTTGCATTTTCATAAGCCAAAGACTCAATTATTATACGTCTTGCTTCTGGGTCAGATATCCCTATTTGTACAGCCTTCGTTAGTCTTTGTAAAAAGTCACTAAAGGGTTCTCTCTGACCCTGTTTAACTGTGACAAATGATTCCATTCTCTGTTCTGGGTCTTGTACCCTGTCCCAAGCCCTTAAGGCTGCTGAAGTACATATAGAGAGTGTGTTTTCATCCAAATTAGCTTGTTCCTGAGGGTCGGAAAAGAGCCCTTCACCTAGAATTTTATCTAGGGAAATGTCAATTCCCTTCGCCTTTTCCTGCTGTTCTAAAAGTCTAGCCTCTTGCCTGAATAAATATTTCAATTTTAATTGCGGTCTACTCTCAAGGACCATGGAGCTCAGCTGAGCCAGTCCGAGGGGGTTGCTCTGCTTGTTGTGGCCCAAGATTATAGCATCTCTTTAACAAAAGAGGCGTGCATCCCAAAAGTCATTTTCTTTCTGTTTTATTTCTTTGAGAACATTCATATGGACAGGCTCCCATGTATCTTCCTTGATGACCCTAGGATTTCTGGAACCAATTACCTTTTCTATTGTTATTACTGGAAAGGCATGTAGAGCTGTAGGTAGAGCTTTATGGAAATTGTCCCGGAGGGATTTATCCACAGATGTAGTTAAAATTTGCCTTTCTAGCCTTTGCTCTTCTTCATCAGAATTTAGAAATTCCTCAAATTTTTCAATTCTATTCACCATTGCCTTCTGCAATGTCTGAATCTCTTGTCCTGAATTATGTTCCAAAGCCTTCATTGAGGATTCTAAAGTATGAAATTTGTCCATTAGAGATAACTTGTCATCTTTGGACATAATTTTTATGGCATAAACCGTGCCTTCTTGTATTGACAATCTTTCCGCCAATCTGTCATAAGCTTTAGACAAAATTCGATTGCCACATTCAGCAGTTTTTATTCTCTCAGTTAATGTTTCAACTCCTACGGAAAGGTACTGGTGGAATTTATGATCTAAAGCTGCTGTTCCTTCTTCCATAGTAATGAATTTCTCCTTAACATCAGCCTGTACCTTTTCTAAATTTTGCTCAGTTAACTGAGTCATGTTAAACAAAGATCTTCCTGGAGAACTTCAAACTGATTCTTGAGAAGATTGTTGTCATTCTCAGTAGTTTTTAAACGTTCAACCTCTGTCTTAAGAGACTTGATCATATTTCTGTTGTCAAAACATATAGTGCCAAGGAAAACTACGAATCCCAGAAATATCCATAGATGTGGGGTGATAGACACCTCTTGTAAAATCTCCCACATGGTACACTCAAAAAAGCGGTTGAAATCTACAAGAGTCACGTTCTCAGACATTTTATTTATAAAAGAAAAATTCTTTGACCTGCAATGACCGGTTCCTGACAGTGGTGACAAAAGAGTCCTCTTGAGTCCACGTGTCCTAAGTCTGAAATAATTGTCTCAAAAACAAAATTAGAGCAGACACCAGGCTGATAAGTAGCAATTGGGCCAGAAAGGGAACAGAGAGAATAGCCGCCAAAGTGAACAAATCAAAGTGATGCCGGCATGTTTGAGCCTGCTCGCAGGGCTGCTGTCACATGACCTGAGCACCGGCTGAGGAGGAAGGGGAACAGAGACTGATCACGCTGTTACAGAGGCACTGCCAATTTCAAACCGCCGGGAAGTGCTAGCTCTCCTGTCCCACTTGATTCTCTAGCAAGCAGCAGGGAAAATCGAGTCACTCAGAATCTCAGCTGCTTCCGCGCGCCCAGGGAGACCTCCGTGGGGAGGTGGCACTGGGAGCTGTTGCCCCCAGGAGGCTCCGATTTTTGGGGCAGGTATCCTCAAAGTCCCACGGGGCAGGCGCCAAATGTATCGGCAGTAAATAAATGCAAAGGCAGATATTAAAGAATATATATACAGTTTTAATGTTTAAACAAACTTACAGAACCGAGGTTTTCACTTAGCCGTTTCACAGGAGGCAGGAAAAAGGAAAAGAAGGGAGGAGCTGCCTCCCGTGTGCCCATTTATTGGTATGCATTCACCCGAGGCAAACCCCACCCCCTAAAGGGGCTGACTTAACCCTACAGGTGGGTGCACCCCTCGCGGACCTGACTTCCTTGTTCATGTTCTCCCTCCTTCTGCTCCTCATTTGGACCTTGGGAGCTCAAACAAAGAAAAAAAAAGAATTAACTGCAGGGGGATTTGTAGCCCTTTGGTTGAGGACAGGGCATACGATAATCTTGTCAATCCCAGTTTGGGCATAAATGCTTAGTATCTGTTTCCTCATTATTACATAATTACAACAATATTGTTTGTCAAAAAAAAGGAATAAAAACATTCATAAAGGTTATCTAAGAAAATTAAAAAAAAAAAAAAAGAATTTTGAGCCAGTGATATGGCCAAATGGGTGAAGTCATTGGATGCATGCATTCTAGCTGCATGACCCACAGTGAAAGGGGAGAATGAACTCTTCAAAGTTTTCCTCTTTTGTCTTCATGCACACTCTGGTAGTTTAGATCAAATACAAATATACATATGAGCACCTTGGCACATGTGAATTGTTGATTGCCTTTGGGTGGGCTACTCAGTCTAGGGGTTGTAACCCACCCTGCAATCAGTTATTCCAGGGTCACGGAGAGGCACTACCTGGAAGATATGGGCTAGGAAAGCAGAATGAGGCTAAGCGAGAATTCTTGTCAAAGCCTCCGTTTATTAGAGACGGGGTACAACTTTTATAGGGTAAAGAGTTGGGGGATGGGCACAGGGGCCTGGGCTCTTGCCGCGTGGTTCACGTTGGTCACATGGTCCGAGTTGGTCACGTAGGCAGGAGGTTGTCTTTGGTCAGGTCACTGTAGGCCAAGAAGTCACTGAGTTGACACACCTAGATCCCTAGATAGTTTGGAATGTGGGGTGGGTTCCGCTAACAGACAGCTCTCATTAACAGCCAATTTGGGTGTGGGGTAGGCTCTGTCAATAGAACTATTGCTAACACAATTAAGGGTGTGGGGTTCTCTGCAGACTCCCCAGGGTGATGGTTCCTGTAATGATTTTAGGAGGAAATTGGCTCCTGACATATCCCCCTTTCTTTTATAAAGACAGGCAGCTATTAAGTGAAGGGCATAGGTCAGAGTCCAACCATGGTGTCAGATCTAAAGGAGAAGGGACTGGGACAAGGAGAGACCCTCCTCTCGAATGGTGAAGCAATTTACCTCTCCTGGGAACAGAGGGGTGCCTTATGATTCTTAGGTCGAGTGGGGACCAGGTCTTTATCCCCCTTACCCGTCCTAGGATTCCCAGTATCCTGTCTTAGGTTGGGGGATTTCCTGCCACGAGTCACCCGTCCTTGGAGCTCCTCAAATGAAAGTATCTAGCGAGATTTAAAGTAAACAGATCACAGGGAGCCCTGTCTTAGGCTATGTGGAGGGCACTCCTCGTGCCTGGCACCATGCCATTGTTGAGTCAGTTTCTACAACCTCTGTATGGTGTGCTGTTCAGGCGAGGGCTCCACAATATATCCCGTCATTGGGCCCCTGCGTCAATCATTAATGGAAAGACTGTGAGGAGCTCCTCAAACAAAATATAATGATATAATTTGGGCACCAATAACTCCAACTTCCAGACAAGAAGAAAGGGCATTTTCCAAACCCAGTATTCACCTTTTAATCTGGCCTTTGGTATCCTCCTTCCTAAATGCCTATTCCACATAAAATTACGTGCGCTGCCTGCCAACAATTAGGGGAGTGTAAAAGGGATCTAAATCTAAAATTTTTAACATATGCATTAAACCCAAACACTTTACAGTGTGTGTCAAACCTTTCCCAACATCTATAAGCAGTTATAAGTATCATTACATCAATTGTAATAAGAGTACAATGACATACATTGTTGTTATTAAATACTATCAGTTCCATTCTCTGAACAACAGTGACAGGAACCCCAATCTTTCCCCTTCTTAAGTGAAGAGAGGTTAGTATTTTAATTAAAATGAGTTCTGTGTCCCAAAGATTAAAACTGTCAGATGTTTAGTCTGCATCAGAAGCAGCTTAGCATTTGTGCTTCAGGGCAGGTGGGATTCCTGAGTGAGGTGAGCTGGAGTCAGCAACCTGAAGCAGCACATCCTGGCACTTATCTCAGGCGGGTCTCCCTGGACTCTCTAGGGGCAGAACAACACCCTGCAGAGTTGCCTAGCAGGTTCTGTTATCAGGCACTCCTCTCCTTGGGGGCAGGAAAGGCCGGACCAAGGACCTCTCCCCAGTCGCCTCTGGAACTCCTCTGTGGGGCGTCTGCAGCCTCGACATCAGATCCAGCTTTTATTTTCTTTCTGTGAAAAAAGCATAAACATATCCTCGACCCCAAATATATATAGGTCGGGTTTTTTCATAATGCATTGTAAGGGCTTTTTCACCTTGCCCTAGCAAAGGTAAGCTTGGTGTTATCAAGCTAGATCCGTTTGTATCAGGATCTGTTGGCAACTTTTTATGAGTTGCTTTCAAGGAGCCTTGTTACGCTCCACAATTTTTTTTTTTAAATTTTTAACCATATATACACTTCTTCCATTGAAAGAGCCATTTGTAAAATTTAGCATAAAATCCTTTAAGGGATTTTTTGCTATAACATTAGCAAAATACAGGTGTGTGAACTGTAGCAATGATCTGGGAAAAGATTATTATTTTTGCCTTTGAATTGAGCAAAGACAATTGTCCAGGAATCAATCTTAAAACTATCAATGAATCTATTGTTTAGTATAAGAAGTATTGATCATAGTCAACATTTTGTCAAACCATTTTTCAGCTTTTATCCTGCCCTTTTGTATCAGACAGGCTACTGTTTTAAATTAAGAGTTTAATATCTTAACTGGCAAAGCTGAGAAGGTTTAGCCATAAACAGCATTTTTTTTATAAAACTGTTGTAGAATAAGTTTTATATTTAATATACACATTTGTCATAGCTGAATCATAATTAATATACTGTATTTGTTGATTATATACTTTACCTGTTGATTTATATTTTACCTGCTTGAGTACCTGTTAGGCAGCTTTCTTTAAACTCTCTATTGGAAACTGTTTTTTTGTAAGAATTTTACCTAGCGGCTCAAGGTCTCCCATAAGAATATTATAACTAGGGCTTTAACCATTGGACATCCATCCAAAAGTTTGTAAGTTATCCTCCTAAGTTTTAAGTCTGCCTTGCAGATAGGAAAATGGAAAAAGGAAGCATTTTAACTAATAATTTTGGCCTCATTAGACACCAACATGTAGAAAAATAGAAAGAGATCCATATTCATCTCTATGTAAAAAACTTAAGTTTAAATGAGCCAAAGGCCTCAGCATATAAAAATTATATTGAACCTCACAGAGAAAAATTTTTGAAGCACACTTTGCCACATCTCAAACACAGCCTCAGTGGCACAAACATTTGGAGAAACCATAAATCTCCTGAACTGAGAAACTTTTGTATAACAAGGCTATATAGTGGGAAAAGATCTTTACTTATCATAAACCCATTTTAAAAATATATGAAGAACTCAGGACATTAGTTATTAAAAATTTAATCCAAAAAATTTGTTATCTAAACTGAAAACCCTCAGACGAACTTAAAAATGTCCGAGACACTTAAAAAAATGTTCAAACATAACAACCTTTAGCCCTCAGAGAAATGCAAACCAAATCTCTGAGATTTTATCGTATCCTTGTAGACATGACCAAGATTAAAAATTATTGTTAACAATTTATGCTTAAGAAAAGGTGGATAAGGAAAAAACCTTATTGTTGGAAGTGTAAACCTACAGTCATCTTTTGATCACACATAGTATTGAAAAACGTGAACAAATCCAGACTCCTCCAGCAGGAAGAGAAGAATCAAAAACCCAGGACTAGCCACTTCAGCTACCCTGCACCAGGGACCAGCTGAAGACAAAACCAGACGGCAATCCTAATAACAATCCCCACAACAGTGAGTCTCCCCAGTGAGATTATCATTGTACTGTTTTAGGAACTAGCCCAAGAGAAAGCCAGACCAGATCTTAAGAATAATCTTGAGAAACAGGGAGTTTCCCCCTGCAGGTACTATCGTTTTAGGAACTAGCTGATTACGACCTTGGGAGTGGTCCCGAGAGGCAGGAAGTTGTCCCCCTGTGACCACCACTGGATTTTTGGAATTTATGACCCTCCTGGACCACTGGGCTGTGGTCCCTTTTTTCAAAAATTCTTTCTCCCTGTCACTAGGGGTCAAACTCCTCCCCCGCCAACCAAGACCATGTGCGCGACCTCAGCAAGGACAGTCTCTGGCGAGCCACGCAGGGGCCTATGCCATCCCGAGACCCAAGTGAGTCTCCCCAGCACTGGGAGCCCCACATTATGGCTTTTTTAAAAAAAAATTAGGCAAATATCTACCTCAAAACTTAGCAATACCCCTTTTGGGCCTAAATACAAATTTGTTTAACCATAAGACCATGTGCTCAGCTTTGCTTGCAGCAGAATTACTTTATCATAGCCAGAATCTGAAAATCCAAATGTATCTCTTTTACATCTAGGATAAATGAGACATCCTCCTTTTAAATATCCATGAAAACCACAAAATATCTTGGAGTAACTTTAAGCAAGCAGGACAGAAGTTTTGGGTCCTGTCATCTCTGCCTGTGAAGGCGGAAATGTTTTTTATTTTTAACCATTATCACTTGTTAGAGTATAACTCTGGCCCTTGATAAATTTAATTAAGAGGCCTGAGGCCTGAGTCTCAGCATTCCACCTTGAAGCCACACCTGGCAGCAGGAAAGAACCTCAAGCTGAAACAACATGACTCCTACCCAAGAGCAGGCCGTACAAAAGGAAAAACTTGTATAAGAACTTTAAATCTTGAAAGATCCCCTACTTTCTTGGGAAAGCAAAAGAAACATAGCAAAAATGACAATTTCACTGAAAGCAGTTTACAGATTCAGTGTAAATGTCCATTAAAAATTATAGCAACATTCCTCACAGAACTCACATACAGATTTTAATGTAAATGTTCATTAAAATTATAGCAAAACTTTTCACAGAACTCAAAAGAACAATATAGAACTCAAAAGAACAATCCTCAACCATATACGAAAGAAATAAAAACTCAGGATAGCCTAAACAATTAGTCTAGGGTTAGTAACCCACCTAGCAGTTCAGTTATTCCAGGGTCACGGAGAGGCACTACCTGGAAGATATGAGCTAGGAAAGCGGAATGAGGCTAAGCAAGAATTCTTGTCAAAGCCTCCGTTTATTAGAGACGGGGTACAACTTTTATAGGGTAAAGAGTTGGGGGGTGGGCACAGGGGCCTGGGCTCTTGCCGCGTGGTTCACGTTGGTCACATGGTCCGAGTTGGTCACGTAGGCAGGAGGTTGTCTTCGGTCAGGTTACTGTAGGCCAAGAAGTCACTGAGTTGACACACCTAGATCCCTAGATAGTTTGGAATGTGGGGTGGGTTCTGCTAACAGATAGCTCTCATTAACAGCCAATTTGGGTGTGGGGTAGGCTCTGTCAATAGAACTATTGTTAACACAATTAAGGGTGTGGGGTTCTCTGCAGACTCCCCAGGGTGATGGTTCCTGTAATGATTTTAGGAGGAAATTGGCTCCTGACAGTGAATGCATGAATAAATGCTTGCACACACACACACACACACACACACACACACACACATACACACACACACACACATACACACACACCAAATAATTTCAATACAGTACAATGTTTTCATTTCAGAAAAAAAAATCAATGATCTAGAAGTGACTTCCATAAAAAAATGCACACCACCCTCTACCTGCAATTAAACTTAATGTTTAAATTTGACTATATATAATTAAATATATGATATATATATATATATATATATATATATATATAATGATATCTCAGCGTGTAAAACTATTTTCCATACAAATAGAAGAATCAGAGTTCAGTGCTAACTACCTATGTGAAAAATAAAGGGCCAGAACTACAGTATGCACCTATAATCAGTCCTGAAGCTGTAGAGGCAGAGAGGAAGAATTTCTGGGTCTTGAGGGTAAGATAATCTAAATACTTCGGTGAGCTACTGTTTAGTGAAGGACCATCTCAAAATATACAGTGGAGAGCAATGTATGATAATGCCCCAAAATTGATTTCTGGTGTACACACCCACACTAAAACAGGTCTACACACTCTAGAAACAGGTATAGCACATGAATAAGCACTCACACGCATACACTCACACATGTATAAACATACACATCTATTTGAAAGCATTTTAAAAGTACTATTTTTTCTCTGATTGTAAACTGCAACCCTGCCAATAGGTGGTACTGAAATAGTAGAATGACAGTGCTGATACCTGCATATAATATATAATTTACCATAAAATTAAAATTTAAAAAGTTGTCTACCATCTAGTAAAACCATGGGATAGATCTGAATTCTAATAGACTCAGCTTGCATAAGCAAAAATATACTTCCTATGCTTTAGGAATTATGGTAGGATAGTATTGAAACTTTTTAGATTATCTTTAGTCAGTAAAATAGAATAAATATAGAAACCACAACATATATATATATATATATATATATATATATATATTATTTAAACATTCAACAAATATATTCATTAGTCCTTTCCAAAGCCTGAACTAAAGATAATATAAAATTTGAAATGCTTTGAAAGTTTTGATAATTTGATTTCATTTTTACATATGTCTAGGTACAATATGCATTTACTATAATTTTTCTGTTAATGGTTTATATGAATTCATAATCTATTTAATAGATGCTATAATTAGGAATTTGGAACTGTCCTCTTGTTGCACCTAATTTGTCATTGCTTTATATTAGCTATATAATAATCATATTTTATATTTTACTTTCCTGTTATTTATAGACTATCATGTTTCTGTAACTTCAATCTTCCAGTTTTGTGATAATTAAACAAGCACAACAAATCTCAATCATTTGTAGTAACTATACACTAACAAGTAATTTTGAAATCATAATTAATATTAATGAGGCAAGTTTTCTACATAACTCTGACTCTTTGTCCATAACATTTTCCTCAACTGGTCAACTTATAAGGTTCTCTTAAAACTTGTTATTTTTAGTTATGCATACATTTTATGTATGTGGTAGGCTCATGGTGCCTGTACAAGTGAAAATGCCTCAAAACCTCCTGGAGTTGTAGTTCTAGAAATTTGTGAACTATTGAATGTGGTTGATAGAAACTGAACTTGGGTCCTCTGCAAGAGCCGTCTTTACTCTTAACTGCTGAATCATCACTCCAACCTTCATGTAAAGTTCTTAAATGCATATTTCTTCTTATGGGCATCTCATAATTTACAATAAATGTATTGTTGTGACTTTTAACAATAAATTCATAACAACCAATATTTTAAATCATGCTTGAATTAATTCTAACACATTTTTTTCTGCAAGTCACATTATAACTTCCTAGTTCAGAAGCCAAATTACAAAGCACTATAATTTGGGGGGAAATTCTAACAATAATTTATTAATGTAAATTATGAAATGCAATAAATTTGACAGTAAATAGACTATTGAAAGCACTTGTGTATGATATGGAATACAAGAAAACAGAACAGTTTATCTGACTTTATGCAAAATATATGCATATATATAACTATATACATGATATAAAGAAAACAAATTTTCTCATACTCTTCATAAGGGTTAGCAATGAATATGTGTGATAATATAGTATACTGCTAGGCTATACTGTTAAATGGTAGGTATATTTAATGTATATGTATCTTACAATTTCTTTTTACTGTTCCTGGGTTTATTGGAACCTAACCTCATTGTAATCAAGGAACATGAATACTTAAAGTATTTAAAGAATGTAGTTAATTAACTATTATGTACTCTTATATCAGCAATTCCAAGATTTGCAGAGTTAATATATTAATTCTCTGATGCATTCTGACTTCTCCTAAGAAACTTTTCATAATTTAGGAGCCATTTTTAGGTGAAAGGAAATACAAATTCACTTTATTTTTGGAACTTGGATATATTCTCATATATAAATAAGACACAAGATTGTTTTAAATTAAATTGTTTGTGTTCAATGGATAGGGTATGAAGTTTATGAACAAATTCAAATTATACCCTCACAAAAGATAAATAATCATTAATAGTTTTTTAAAAATAGAGTATTTGATAGAACATAAATTCCCAGTATTTTATTTGCTTTCATGTAGAAATAAAAACTGCATTAATCATTGATTTGTATAAGCAGAGAGTTTTATACATCTTCATTTATAAAATGTTGCTCCTATAATAGTACATATTTCAATGATAATTCACCAGGGCTTGGACTTTGTCAAAAGTATATTCTTGCACATATACAATAACATATTTTATTTTATGTTGTAACAAACTCCTAAAATGAAAGTGAATGCATTTTAAAAAGTCTTTAGAGAAATAGAACTGATAGAATGAATACATACAGTATCTATTAGATTGCATTAAAGCTTATGGTCCAACTATTCTTACAATGGCTGTCTCTAGATGGAAAGTTCAAGAGTTAAGTAGATTTCAGTCCACAAGGCTCAGTGTCTCAAGTGGTCTTCAGTATAGGCTGGAACCCTGAAGAAGTAGAATGTGATACTAATGAAGGGATAGATGTGGTTGCAAAACAAGGGCAACCTGGCAAAGAGCAAAATCTTTCTTTTTTGTGCTTACATAGGCTGCCAGGAGAAGGTGCAACTCAGATTAAAGCTGGGTTTTCTTACCTCAAGTTATATGAATGTAGCAAGGATCTTTGATGGAGGAAGAGCATTGGTTAATTAATAAAGAAACTGCTTGTCCTGATAGGTTAGAACATAGGTGGGTTGAGTAAACAGAACAGAATGCTGGGCGGAAGAGAAAGTGAGGCAGACGTCATGCTTCTCCTATCCAGGGCAGACGCGATGAAGCAAGCCACCAGGTCAGACATGCTGAATCTTTCCCAGCAAGACTGGTGATACACAGATTACTAAATATTGGTTAGGCAAGATGTGAGAATTAGCCATTAAGAGGCTAGAACTAATGGGCCAAGCAGTGTTTAAATGAATAGAATTTGTGTGTTGTTATTTGGAGTATAAAGCTAGCTGGTGGCCAGGAGCCCGCATCTCCTACAACAGATCTTCTTTCATCAAATGATCCAATTAACTAAAAATCTCTCATGTTTGACCAGCCGCTGTGGAATTTAGTTAAATCTATATACAGTCAAGCTGGCAACTAAGAATCACCATCGTAAGTATATCCCTTTTCAGCATGACCCATAATCATGTATCTCTAGCTTGCTTAATTTCCAAATAAAAAACAATAACCGTGTCATAATCACACCCAACTTGATATAATTAACGCATATTTGCTTGCTTGTATAATTGCTTAGTGGGTAATAACACTGGCTCTTCTTTCAGAGGACTGGGGTTTGATTCCTAACAAAGCCACCTCCTAGGAATCCCTGCTATAGCCCTCCAAGATACTGATTGTATATTTGTGCTATAACTTTATTCAAACGGCTATTTCTTCCTTTCATGGGGCCAGATGCCACAGGAGAGCGGAGGACATGCTAATACAATGGATTCCATGATTTTTTTTTTTCTCTACTGTCACACTTCTTTGGCTCTAAAGTGAGTACCTTGGTCAGAAGCAATACTGTGCAGAATACAATGATGGTATATAAAGCATCTGTAAATCCATACATCCTAGTTTAGGGAGAAGCATTATGTGCATTAAAGGCAAATCCATAACCAGGATAAAGATCTAGCTTTGAGATATATACATGAAGTAAAACTGCAAAGCTCTTCCTCTGAGGTACTTTGCCTTCAATCAAGGGGTGTCACGGTCTGCAAATTGGTTTAGTTCTTGATATTGTTTCATTCACTGGTATTTCCTCTTGCGTCAATATAATGCAACCACTCTTTTATTTGTTTGAGACTTTTCCTCTATTTTACAGACCAACAAAATTCCAGTAGGCATCTAATCTATTTTATTCTTAGAAATACTATGACTAATTTGCCAATACCAATGTTCCATATGAATCATGTCACCATAAATTGCTTTGCCTGTGCTGCTCATTCTGGATCAGGCCATTTTAAAGATTGCTTTGCCTATACTAAACATTGCAATAACTATTACCACATTGCTTTGGTGATTAGGTGCTGCCACCTGCCTCTTGCTTCTTCAGGGCTGTTGTAATACGAGCGGTGGGGCTGTGTCCCCGGCACCCGGCTGCCCACACAGCTAGCTTTACCTGAAATAATTACACGGAAACTGTATTCTTTTCAATACTGCCTGGCCCATTACTTTTAGTTTCTTATTGGCTAGCTCTTACATATTGATCTAACCCATTTTTAATAATCTGTGTAGCCCACAAGGTGGCTTACCAGGGAAGATCTTAACCTGTGTCTGTCTGGAATGGGAGAATCATGGTGACTCCCCGACTCAGCTTCTTTCTCCCAGCATTCTGTTTTTTTTTTCTCTGCCTACCTAATTTTTTGTCCTATTAAAGGGCCAGGGCAGTCTCTTTATTTAACCAATGAAATTAACACAAAACAGAAGACTCTCCCCCATCACAGGGCCCAATTAAATCCATTACATTTAATTCATCCATCTGAGCAGCATCTATCTTGATTTATAAGAGGTTGTGAACCACATGAAGTGGCTGATGGGAACCACACATTGGTCTTCAGGCAGAGGAATACTTGTTCTTAACTGCTGAGTCATATCTCCAGCCCTATCTTAAAAAAATAATTCCCTATTTTCCTGAAGTGCTTGCAAGCAAATCTATGGGCTTGTGCATGCCAGGTAAGCATTCAACAAGTAATTCACAACCCTGGCCCTTTTCTCTTTTCTTTATAGTAAGTTTTTCCTCAATTTGTCTTGAATTTGTCTCCATTTTCCATCATTTCCTTCTGTTCATAAGTATATCCAAGCAATTATTAGTTCAAATATTTAGTTTTGTTGCATTACATTTCCATTTGTTTCTTTTTTAATGGCATTTGCATTATTTAAAAAATTATCTTTAAATAAACGGAGTCACTTCAGCTTTATCACAGATAATCCTACCAAAACTGATTATGAACCCTATTCCATTCAAACTTTTAGCATAAAGATATTTGCATCATATTGGTTTTAACATCTCAGGAAGGAAAAAAAAAACTCAAAATATTTAATTTTCTAACTACTGGCAACAGAGTAGTTTAAGGTTTAATTTAGATGGCATAATTGAGTAGGAAAGCTCATGGAAAATACTCTGAAATTTTATGTTAGAATCAGTGATGTTGAACCAATTAGCAGTGTTTACCATTGTTAGATATTTGGTCGCTAGACTAACTGGGTGATAAAATGTTTGTATAAAAAAATAGAATTCAGCCGGGTAGTGGTGGCACACGCCTTTAATACCAGCACTCGGGAGGCAGAGGCAGGTGGATCTCTATGAGATCGAGGCCAGCCTGGTCTACAAGAGCTAGTTCCGGGACAGGCACCAAAGCTACAGAGAAACCCTGTCTCGAAAAACCAAAAAAAAAAAAAAAAAAATAGAATTCAAATAGTTAAGGTTCAGTAAGTGAACCCATTATTCCTGAATATGAATCATTCTAAATTCAGCCTACTACTGCTAGTAATTATTCAATCTAGTATTTGAGTGCAAATAATACTCCAACATGGGAAAACTTATCTAACAACAGAGCCATACACATTCTAAAGTGATTTATTAAAAAAAAAATAGAGATATTCTCAGAAGATTTTCTCCCATTATATTAAAGACAAACTACTAAATTTGTTCATCAATTTATTAAATTTAACTGGCAAATATTTTATAGAAGAGATACATTATGAACGCAATGCTTAAATTAGTTAGTTGTATTTTATAAATGCTTTTCCCAAGTTAGAAAGAATCATTGCTTCGATACAAAGGCTGTGTGTTTCCCTTTATTTTGTAGATCACACACAATTATAATAAATAAAAGTGAACCTTTGAATTATAACTCAATCTTCCAATTTTACATCTTACAAATCTCTAGTAGGTATTGAATCTAAGGCAGGATGTTAACATGAATACAGACAGGACACAGAACAGATTTTTTTTTTTACTACATATAACCACTATGATATCATTCTACAGACAAATCTATGTTCATTCTGTGTCAATAACTCTTGTAAATCAGAAATTGTTCTCCTTTTTTTATAACTCAGTGCTTCTAATAATGTAATAAAAGGAAAATCCCAATGAATAGAATCAATATGAAAAAAATGAAATCATTTTAGATATGACCCTTATGTTTTAGGCATGAGTTATTTGAGGTTCATACAAATTGTTTCATATGTAAGAAGTTTATTATTACTGATGGAAACTAATATATTATTAGATAAACATACTATAGGCTATTTACCCATTCATTTCTTAAAATACATTTGAATAATTTTCACCTTTGGGCTATAAAGATAATAAATATCATAATTACTGTGTATGTTTTTGCCTGAAAATAAATTTTAATTATTTGTGGAATAAGATACTCAAGAGTGAAACTGTCTGATTGTATGACAGTCATATTCTACATTTTATACATTTATAAGACATTATTAAACACTTTTAAATTACCAATTTGCAACATGTAAGGGAATGACATTCTAGAGATTCTCATTAATACTTGATATTGTAACAATCTCATTTTTGCCATTTTGTTAGACTCATTGTCTTAGTTCAGTTTGTGTTCCTAAAACAAAGTATATCACAGTGGGTAATTTAATAAGAAAATAGGTTTATTTTGGTATACTGTTCTGAGGGCAGAGACATGAGAGTAGATGATATTACCCTATGTTTATTAGTATGGGAGAAATGGAGGAAAGGTGCTTAATTTTCTTGACAACAAACACTTTGAAAAACCTAATCATTTCTCCTTAAAACTAATTTTGATTCCCAAATAATCCTTTCTTGAGTTTCCTAAGCTTATAATCTTACTACATCTCATAAATCTCACTATTTTAGAAAACTATGCACACAGAGCAAACCTCAACATGTGACAAGTCACAGTCATACCACAGTAGTACTCATGATGTAAATCTACATTTTTACCAGCAGTCAAAGATACTGAATAGCCCCTCATACATTCTCAAATGGCATCTTTACATTCATTTTATCTTTATGTCGCTTGGGTGTTCTGATACCTTTCATTTCACTGAGTTATTTATGTATTATAAATCTTAGTCCTTTTCTACCTACAAATCTTGCAAACATTTTTATTTTTATTTGTGGGTGTGTTTTTTGAGAATATATACCTGTGCAATGCCCTCAGAGGTCAGAAGAGACCACCCAATCCCCTGGTACAGAGTTACAGAGGTTTATGAGCTGCCATGTGTGTTCTGGGAACCAAACCCAGGTTATCTGGAAGAGCAGCCAGTGCTCTTGACTTCTGAAACATTTCTCCACTCTGCCTGTTGGAGAAAGGTCCCTTGTTTGTCCCGGCCACCCAAAACCAAAATAACCACACAGAAACTATATTAATTAAAACACTGCTTAACCCATTAACTCTAGCTTCTTTTTGGCTAACTCTTATATCAATTTAACCCATTTCTATTAATCTGTATATCACCGTGTGGCAGTGGCTTACTGGCAAAGATTTGGCATGTCTGACTCTGGTGGTTTCGTGGTGTCTCTCTGACACTGCTTTCTTCCTCCCAGCATTCAGTTCCATCTTCCCCACCTACCTAAGTTCTGCCTTGCTATATGTCCAAAGCAGTTTCTTTACTCATTAATGGTAATCACAGCACCAGAAGGGACTCCCACATCAGCCTCGTGCTTATGGTTATTTTTCCCATTGGATTGATTTTGTAAGTGTGTCAAAACTAAGTTGTTAAATGTTGGGTACTATAATTTCCCCTACTTTACTCTTACTTTTCTTTTCATCCTTTTCCTTTTTAGTCTAAATTTTATTTAAATTATCAAAACTATACAAAGTTTTTGGATGCTTGTAAAATTCATTGTTCTTAAAATTTTATATGTTCTTGAGAGTTTTATACTGGTACACAGTGAAACACAATCATAGATAGCCTGCACTTATCCTGTGCAACTGCTCCCATTTATCCCAAATGTATGTATCTCCAAACTTCATGGTTTTTCTCTATTTCTCTCTCTGAATGTTGTGTCTTAGAGTAATAACCATAGAATCCAGTTAATGCCTCCCACATGTGCCTTGGGTATAGAGTCACCCATTGGAATTTGTAATTACATCAGTCCTTACATCCTTAAAAAAGAATTTGTCTCCTTCTTCTAGAAACTATCAACTGCCAATAGCTCTTCAGTTCAGGGTGTGGCCTGGAGATCATCAACTCTATCTATGACAGAATTTTGACTCTTCTGCAACCCCCACTAGCTGTCATGCATTCATGCATCTGTCAGAAACATCATGCTAAAAAGGTAGTGTTTCATAGCACTCATTCTCCCATCGTTCAGCTCTTAATTTTTTTTTTACCTTTTCTTTCATAATGTTCCCTGAGACTTTGTGTGGTTAGGTTAATATTAATCCTCTATTTTTGGCCATGAAAAACTTGCATTTCTGATGTGGGAGTCCCTTCTGGTGCTGTGATTACCATTAATGAGTAAAGAAACTTGCATTAAAAAGAACATGGGATGTACTCACTCATATTTGGTTTCTAGCCATAAATAAAGGACATTGAGCCTATAATGCGTGATCCTAGAGAAGCCAAATAAGAAGGTGAATCCAAAGACAAACATATAGGCATCTTCTTGAATATTAACCTTCATCAGGCGACGAAAGAAGACAGAGACAGAGACCCACATTGGAGCACCGGACTGAAATCTCAAGGTCCAAATCAGGAGCAGAAGGAGAGAGAGCACGAACAAGGAACTCAGGACCGCGAGGGGTGCACCCACACACTGAGACAATGGGGATGTTCTATCGGGAACCCACTAAGGCCAGCTGGCCTGGGTCTGAAAAAACCTGGGATAAAACTGGACTTGCTGAACATAGCGGACAATGAGGACTACTGAGAACTCAAGAACAATGGCAAAGGGATTTTGATCCTACTGCACGTACTGGCTTTGGGGCAGCCTAGGCAGTTTGGATGCTCATCTTACTAGACCTGGATGGAGTTGGGTGGTCCTTGGACTTCCCACAGGTCAGGCAACCCTGATTGCTCTTCGAGCTGATGAGGGAGGGGGACTTGATCGGAGGAAGGGGAGGAAAATGGGTGGCGGTGGCGGGGAGGAGGCAGAAATCATTAATAAATAAATAAATTTTAAAAAAAGAAAGAAATTCTCTTCTGTGAAACAGGCCTTAATTCCAATCTGAGGGTAACTAGTTACTCAATAATAACCTTGCCACCATTTGATCTGTGTGCACACTTTCTCTGGCAGGTCATTATTGCATCATGCTGCATTCAGTTTTGAGTAAGACCATTGATAATATTTTTCCCTCAGCAGCTTATAACAATTTTTGGTATAATGACAGCTAGTCAGTAGAGAAGAAGTTTCCCTGTTGGTTTGAAACTTATTTTACTATGTCCTACAACCAAAGTATGTGGTAACATTTTTATTTAAATTATTTTTCATTTTACATACAACCCCAGTTCTTCCTCCCTCTCCTTCAGCTGATCCCTTTACTCCTCCCTTACTGACCTCCACATCCAGTACTCAGAGGCGGTAAGGCTTCCCTTGGGGAGTCAAACAAGACTGAAATTCCAAGTTGAGGCAGAACCAAGCCCCTCCCCCACCCCTCACCCAGTTATCAAGGCTGAGCAATGTATCCCACCATAGGGAATGGGCTCCAAAAATCCAGTTCAAGCATCCAGGATAAATCCTCATTCCACTGTCAAGAACCTCCCAACAGATCAAGCCACATAACTCACCCACATTCAGTGGGTCTAGTTCACTCACAAGCAAGTTCCAGTCCAGAGTCCGTAAGCTCCCAGTAGCTTGGGCAAGCCAATTGCTCTCTTCTTTCCCCATTATGATTTTGACGCCCCTTACTCATGTCGCTCCTTCTTTTCTTCAGCTGAACTCTAGGTCAACCCAGTGCTTGGCTACGCGTCACTACATCTGCTTCCATCAGTTACTGGATAAAGGTTCTGTAATGACAATTAGGGTAGTCACTATCTGATTATAGGGGAAGGTCATTTCAGATACACTCTCAACTACTGCTAGGAGTCTTAGCTGGGGTCATCCTTGTAGGTTCCTAAGAATTTCCCAATCATCATGTTTCTCCCTAACCCCATAACTGTTCCTTTTATCAAGATATCTCTTTGATTGTTCTCCCTCTCTGTCCCTCCTCAACTCAGCCTTCTTGATCCATCATGTTCCCACTCTCCATTCCTTCCCTATTATTCCTGTCTCCCAGTTTACCCAGAAGCTCTTAACTATTTTCCCTTCCTGAAGCCCTCCACGTGTGTTCCTCTAAGAGTGGTTCTTTTACCTGTCTTCTCTGGGTTTGTGGATTATAGCCTGGTTAGCCCTTGCTTTACATATCCTCTTATGATACTCTGGGTCTAGATTGGCTCACTCGGGGAGAATTTTTATAGAAATTCAATGCAATCACAATCAAAATCCCAACACAGTTCTTCACAGATCTCAAAAGGACAATACTCAACCTCATAGGGAAAAACCAAAAACCCAGGATAGTCAAAATAATTCTATACAATAAATGAATTTCTGGAGGCATCATCATCTCTGACTTCAAGTTCTACTGTAAAGCAATAGAAAGTAAAACTGCTTGGTATTTACATTAAAACAAACACATGGTTCAATGGAATTGAATTAAAAATCATGATATTAATCAACACAACTATTAACACCTGGTTTTTGACAAGGCAGACATAATTGTACAATGGAAAAAAAGCAATTTCAAAAAATGGTGCTGGCATAACTGAATGTCACGATGTAGAAGAATACAAATAGATTCATATCTATGCCCATGCACAAAACTCAAGTCCAAATGGTTCAAAGACCTCAACAGAAATCCAGCCACAGTGAACCTCATAGAAGAGAAAGTAGGAAGTAGTATTGAACACATGGGCACAGGAGACCACTTTCTTACTATAACACCATTAGCACAGACACTGCAAATAATAATGAATAAGTGGGAACTTCTGAAACTGAGAAACTTCTGTAAAACAATGGAGACAGTCAATAAGACAAAGTGACAGCCCCCCAAATGGGAAAATATCTTCACAAACCAGACAGAAGGTTCATCTCCAATGTATATAAAGAACTCAAGAAACTAGACAAAAAAATACCAAATACTACAACTTAAAAATAGAGTACATATCTAAACAGAATTATCAGCAGAACAAACCCAAATGGCTAAAAGACATTTAAGAAATTTCTCACATCCTAAGCTATCAGGAAAATGAAAATGACTCTGAGATATCATCTTATATCTATCAGAATTGTAAAGATCAAAACACTGATGACAGCTTATGCTGGAGTGGAGAGGATGTGAAGTGAGGGGAAAACTCCATTGCTAGTAGGAATCCAAACTTGTACAGTACTTTGGAAAACAGTGTGATGGTTTCTCAGAGTGTGGGGCATCAATCTAACTCAAGATCCACCAATACTTAACTTTTGGGGCATATACTCAAAGATGTACAACCATAACACAAGGACATTTTTCTCAACTATGTTTATAGCAGCATTATTGGTAATAGCCAGAACCTAGAAACAACCTAGATTCCCCCCAACCTAAGAGTGGATAATGAAAATGTGGTACATTTATACAATGGAGTATATGGTATCTTAAATAAAGGGGCTTACCATAAAGTTCTGGGAGATAACCAATGCCAATTACAACAGCCCATGTTGTTTCGGAGACCATTAGGACCTAACTTTTCAGTAAGTGGTAGGAAGGAATCTGATGATTTCCACTGAGGTTTTCATTTAATAAATAATGTATTTGGGAATTGTATTAAGCACAAATGTAGTGTAATTATTTTCCAGTTCTGTTTATTTTAAAATTGTATTTTGAAATTAGCACATTGACTTAAGATTTCCAAAAAGTTGTTTCATATATCCTTAGATTTGACTAATGGGCCTACTATCTCTTCCTTTCTTCAAATCTTCTGCACTATTCTCACTCAATCATTTAATCTCCCAATATTCTTTACTATGTTTCATTTCACTTCTATTCTATATTTTTACTTTGCAATATTGTTTTTGCCTTTTAGTCTTATACATATTTTCATAAATATTTTTGTATCTTGTCTTTAGGCTTATACCTCTCTTCATAAATATTGTTGTATCCTGTATACATCTACAAGAAACTTTAGTAGTATTGATAATAGTTTCATTAAGTTATTGTATCATTCCTGTAAGTGTATGTTTTTCAAATATGTACATATTAACTATATACATTCTAAATCTAATGTATATATATATATATATATATATATATATATATATATATATATATGTGTGTGTGTGTGTGTGTGTGTGTGTGTCTGTCTGTCTGTCTTACAATATATTCCCTAATAAACATACTGGTCATATATATATATATATATATATATATATATATATATATATGTGAACATATATATATATACACATACATGTGTATTTGCATTGGTTTGTCTTACATAATGTATGCAATAAGACAATGTTTAGCCCACTTCAACACTGTGCTTCTCTCTCAGATTCCAAGCTCTCCTTCTCTACCATAAACACTGTAGACAATTCCTCCCGCAATATTATTTTTGGCTATCCTATACCTTCTCCCAAATCCACATACTGAAATGTGTGCCCTCTATATTTTTTAAATTCCATGGTTAATTTATCATGTCTACATATTCTTGGAAGTGTGGTCTTCTAATGGACCATGGTCATCCTACTAGGGCACTTAGCATTAAATAACTGATTCTCCCTCACCCAGCAACTGTCAGTTCATAATAGTTCTTTATGTAGGCATTGGACTTTATGCCTACCTCTTCTCTCCATGCTGGGACTTGTTCTGACTTGAGATTTTTCAGGTATTATGTATGTTAATAAAAACTGTTATGAGTTTATATGTTCAACTGCTCTACCCTGAAAACATTATTTCCTTATATTCATATAATGTCTCTCACACTTTATGCCAATCTTTATGCTTCATTTTCTGTGATGATTAATGAACCTTGGAAGGGAGGTTGTTATACAAATGTCCCATGCACTCTGCAGTCTCTTTTTCTCTGCACATCTACAAGTTGTATGTCACTTTATTAATATTTGTGTTCTGCCAGAAGAAGCTTCTCTGTTGAGGGAGGTAAGATGTAAAAAACTATGAGTATAGTAATAAGTCATTAGGAGTTTGCTTAGTACAGTATCTATTTAGCAGATATGCAAATGCAGTGCCAGGTGTGGTTTTCACCTTGTGGAGTTGAAATTAAATCCTATCAGAAAGTGGTTGATTGCTTCTGTGATGTTTGTTCCACTATTGCAGCAGTGGACAGGTCTTTTCAGACCAGTTTCTCTTATAGTTGGTAGGACTTAGAGCTGGATAATACTGCTGTTTACTTTTTTCTCCAGGTAGCTGGCATAGTATTTTTCTGCACCATGAGAAGCAGTCAGTAAAAATGAAGCTTCCATATCTGTACTAACTGATTTCTTCCTGTTCTAAACTAAAATATGCAGTTTCTTCAGCAATAGAGTTTTATCATCAAGTTCTAGAGGATAACTATGATACTTCTTTTCAACTTGGTTTCATTTGGAATTAACTAGAACTCAAGCATTTGGGAACATCTGTGAATAAGTTTTTTGATTGGATCATTTGAGGTGAGAAGACCTGCCCTAAATCTCAGCCACAGTTTCTGTTAGCAGTCTACATAAAAGGACATTGATGAAGGAAGCTTTTTACTTTTTATTTGCTTTCTCTCACTCTCATTGGCAAGTTCCTCAATCCCATTACTGATATGGCTTCATTGCCATTAGAACCTACTTATTCAGGATTGCAACATAGATTAAAGACTGGTTTAGACATCAAGATTCAGGGACTGTTTTGTTGATGTTTCTATCAGCAGGCAGCCATTATTGAACTGGCCAAACCATAGCATGTAAAACTACTCCACTAATTTCAAATATATTCAATGTTATATATCCCTTCCAGTATTACTTATAGTATGTTGCTCTCTCATTTTCCACCCAATTTAACCCATACTGTTCTATTATTTCCTTTTTATAGTGCAGACACTCCTTTATTTAAATAATATATGCTTATAATATATACATATATAATTTACTTTTTATTTTAGTTTCACTCTGTTACAAACATATCTACAGGGCATACAAATGACTTAATGATTTTTAAAGAATTTTTTGATCTTGCAGAGGGCCCAATTTTAGTTCTCAGTAGCAGCATGGTGGCTCACAACCAAATGCAACTCCTGTTTCAGGGGATGAAAAGCCCTATTTTGCCTTTCATGTACATCAGGCAAGGAAGGAAGTGGTACACATTCATGCATGCAAGCAAAACACAAACACAATTATTTTTAAATTTATTCTTCTCTTATACATTACATCAGACTGCAGTTCCTTCTCTAGTCCTCCCAGTTTGCCTCACACACATCTCTGCTCCCCCCAAAATCCACTCTTCCTCTGTTTCCCTTCAGAAAAACACAGGCTTCCCAGGGATATCAACTGAACATGGCATAATAAGAAACAATAAACCTAGGCACATACCATCCAATCAAGACTGATTTTATGACATTAAAAATAGTACTACCAAAATGATTTGTTGTACGTGTATCTTCACTACTCACATATATGTGAAAATTTATCACAGTCATATATTTGGAGTTAAACACCTACCATAGCTGAGTATTGTGAAATTTCAATTTGGTGAAGTTATATAAAAAGTATTTTGATAATGTATTACTCTCATATAACTGAGAATGATTTCCTGTGGTATTACTTCATATTATAGTCAATGATTGATATTTTGATGCTATGCAATAATATTTAATAGTTTTACAATTTGTTGTTAATATTTCTGGTAGTTTTTCTTGTTTGATATTTCAGTTTGTCTATATTTTGGATTGTTTTGATGTACCTTGATGTTTTTAAAATTGGTTCTTTTCAGGGAAACCACCAGAAAACACAGAGTTTTGGGGCTCAATCTCAGTGGATGTATCTACAAAACAATTCCACACCTAAGGTTCAGGGAATATTGTTAAAGAGAGTGTATAAAGAAGGTTTGAAATACAGGAAGATCAAGGCACCACCCTCATCTTTCTGATCTTAATTCTGTAGCATTTTTTCTCTGACAGCAAAATTTTATATATTTCCTTATTACATTGCTTTGACCTTGCAAAACTACACATGCACTCACAATGGATAAATGCATTATTTAGGTGGATATTTAACTCTTTGAAGAGTGTTTTATTTACCTTTCACAAAAGAACTGCAATTTCTTTAAATATAAGACTGTAAACCTCGATTTTCATAATTGCAGTGTGTGTGCCTATCTTTGGTGGTTTGAAAGTAACTGACACCCATAAGCTCATAGGGAGTGGCACTATTAGGAGGTATGGCCTTGTTGGATTAGGTGTGACATTGTTTGAGGAAGTGTGTCCCAGTTCACTTTCTGTTACCTACTGATCAAGATGCAGTACTCTCAGTTACCTCTCCAGTACCATGTCTGACTACATATTGCCTTGATTCCTGCCATGACAATAATGGATTAAACCTCTGAAATTGTAAGCCAGCCTCAATTAAATATTTTCCTTCATAAGGTCATGGTGTCTCTTCACAGCAATGGAAACCCTAACTAAGACACCATTCTATTATATATTATTTATTTACCACTGAGAATTATAAAATGTTCTATCATGGCAGTTGTTAGACAGAAAGAAGCATGTAAATACATATTTCTAACAGAAAAAAATACTCTTAATAGTGATAAAAAGGCATTTTCTACATTGTTTACAGATATCTACAAACACTTTATAGTTTAAATTGCCCTTTTTCAATACATTTTATACATCAGAATACTGCATTGTTCCTTACTTTCTTTTATGTATAAATTCTGAAGCACAGGACAATTTTTTCATGATTTTTCCATTAGATGGAATTTGTAAGGAAGCTGAGAATACTATTACTAAAATTATTTCCTTTTAAGTAACTATGATTATCTCATTGTATGTTATTTTAGATATATTGCTGTATGTAATTGTTTTAAAAAATCTAGGATGTTCTTTTAAATGTAATTTTGCTCAGAATATCTCAAATATACACCATATGCCTTCTGTGAAGCCAGCCCATCATTTCTACATGATCAAGTAGACATTAATCATATTTAAATGAAATAAAATTATAAATTTAGTTCTTGAGTTATTATTAGCAGCTGTATAAATACATTCACTGACCCTTGATATTAATTGCAATTTCCAATTATCCGGAAAACTTTCAGTAAAAACTGAGAGTTGTGTGTGTTTTCCTGTATGTTCACAATTCATGTCTCCAAAACTGCTGAAGGTGCTGGTTATATAATGTTCATGTGAATTTCTTTCAGTTTGATAGATAATTAGTTTAAAGAATGACTCATGAAATATGTCTGTCTCTTATTCTTTACATGATACAATGTAAGCAAATACTAAATAGATTTTTTCTGAGCATGAGCTCAGTGTTATTTTCTACACAATATTATGTTTTTAAGTAATGTTGGAAGTGTGGCATATGAATTATATCATACAAATAAATCAGCCTTTAGCTTTGTTCTACTGTGCCTAATTTGTGTGGTGTGGGTAACTCAGCATGAATCTACTCTTTACTATATTTTAGTGTCATTTAAACCCCTTGTTGAACATAGCAGGTTCTCATTGAGTGGAAGGAAAAGCATGAAATCAGGTGGGTGGAACATGAAGGATGGGGGTGGGGTAAAGATATGGGTAAAATTAGGGAGGAGTTGATGGAGGGAAAAAGACATAATTAAAATGTATTGTGTGAAAAAGATTAACTTTTAAAAAAGCATTTCCTAAACTCTGACTCTCAGTAGCTATTTTTATTTTTTCCTCTATATTTTGATTTCCATTTCTGTACAAATTGGCAGATAAACTTACTTCATTTATTTTAATTGACAAATAATTACATACATATTAAGTTGTAAAAGTTGATATTTTGGTATAGACTTACATTGTAAAAAGACCAAATCAGGCTTATTGGCATCATTTGACTTCCATTATTTATTGCTCCTTTATGCTAAGACTATACAAAAAATCATTGCTCAAATATTATGGAATATGCAATCCATCATTAATTACAGCAATCTTATTGAATAGGACAATGAAATTCACTTCTGACATCTGACTGAAACTTTGTACTCCTTAACTAGTTTTCCCCCCTTTCAGTTGAAACCCTTTCCCAGCCCTGATAATCATCCTTTTATTTTGTAATTGTATGAGTCTATTCCCTTCTGATTCGATATATAGATGAGCTAGTACTGTGTTTCTCTGACTCTTGCTTTTTCTTCTAAAAATTAATGCTCTCTAGATTCAGTGCTGTTGTCTGTCACAAGTGACATAATTTGCGTTTTCAAAGTCTAATGGCTATTGATTTGTGTAGTTACATGAGAATTTTAGTGCATTTACCCACAGATGAACACTTAAGTTCTTTCTCTATCATCACGACTTTGAATAAAGTTTCAATCAACATAGTAGTATTGATGCCTGTTCAATGCATAGACATCATTTTTGTGTATATTCCCAGTCATAAAAGTATTGATTTATATGACAGTTTTACTTTTGTTTTTTTGAAGCTTTCATACTATCATCTACAATAACTATGCTGGTTTACCATCCTATCAAATGTATAAAGTTTCCTTTACTTGAACATCTTCTAGACACTTGTTTTATTTATTTAATATGGTTTAGGTTAAAATATAGCCTATCATTTCCTCCCAACTGCTTCTTCCCCCAACATATCTTCCCTCTCCAGTCTCTCCCATCTCCCTCTTAAATTGATAACCTCATTTTCCTTGATTAATACCATCTTGTAATGAGTAACTATTTAGAGGGCTTATTCCTGGGAGAGGTTAATTCTCCTCTCCCAAACATAGCAGTCATTATTTGCCTGTACTTCTTTGTCCAGGGGGTGGGACTCCATCTTTATCAGTATGTCTATTGATATTTATTAGGCAGCCATTTCTAAAAGACACAGTCTCATAGCTGACTTCCTGAGCATCTGTCACTTAAAATCTTTGTGCCTAGTTCTCTGTAATGTTTTCCAAACCTTAGGTACAGTTTAAAAGTACCAAATAGATCAAAAGTGAAATTTCATTGTATATTTAATGTAAATTTCTTATTACTGAAAATGTTAACCTTTTTACATGTATCTGATGGCAATTTTGTGTTCAAAATTCTCAAATCTTACTTTGGCATAAATATAAAAAAAGAATTTTAGATACTTATTTTCATACTTGACCAATATTGAACTCCAGGTATAAAAATTCAAAGTACATTTGAAGTTAATCATGCCAATATTTTCATAAGATATTAAGATCAATCAATTTCAAATTGAATTAACCAATTCACAGTAACTACACTATCTTTATAATTAAGAATCTTTTACTATTTTTGTGGTTTTTATTTTTTCATCAGCCTCTGCTGTGAAGAGCAAAAGAATCTTTTCACATTCTTGAATCAATTTTGATTAAATATCTTAGTTAGAAGGAAGGTACATTGGTAACAAAATAACTGTGATAAATGAAACTGGTAGACCTATAAAATCGGCAGAGTATGTTTAATGCAGTCTATACTGCTTTACTTCCTTAAATTTATATTTGCTTAAAATAATTATAAATTTATATGTGTATATACACTTATTGACATGCTACACGTCCCTGCCAGGTTTGTGTGTTTATCTATATTTTTGTAGTGGTGGAAAATGAATATTATTTTATACAGAATTTTCTGATTTAATCTTTTTAAATTTTTATTTATAGGGCACAATTTGTTTCATACTATGTCAATGTATGTATATCTTTCAGCATTTTAACAAATACATGAATGGCATTTGTATAGAAAAATACATATTTATTAAATATTATACTGAATCTGTACCACTCAGAAACTTTGGATTGGATTTTTTTTTATGACCCTGAAATTTCTAAATTCACATCCAAGTTTTCTTGTTTTCAAGAATTTAGGAATGAAATTTAACTACAGATATTTACAAAATTTATACATTAAATTATATAAAACTGTAGTTATATTAATCCAAATTATTGTATGTATTTCAAACCCAATTATTTTTTTATTTGAAAGCAAGGTACTCAAATGTGGAAAATAGTTTCAGAAGAAAGAAGATTCCACTATAAAACACACATAGGTTTCCTCACACACACTTAAAGAAATTTTATTTTAATGTCCACTTTTCCATATTTTTATATAAAATAAGGAATAGACTGCAAATTAAAAAGAAGATAGTCAACTTTTATTATTAATAGCAATATATAATACATATATTTAGCTTTTAAAATTAAATGACAACAGTAACCAATTTTGCATTATTGGATATTCTTTCTGCTATAGAATATTTCAGAAGTCTAATACTTCAATAATATGTTACTAGATTCTATGTGATATTATCATGTAACTGATTTAAATAAGTTAATATGAACTCTTATTTAGCATGTCAAAGCTATAACACCTTTGGCAACTTGCTTCTAGGTAAAATTAATCTTCTCCATAATTTCATCATAGTGGTAGGAGCACTTGCAAGAGGGAAGAAAAAAAACCACATAATGACACAGGAAGTCAGAGAATAACTCAAGAATCAATCTTTGTATTTTGTGTTTTTCTATTTGATAAACTGTTTGGTCCTATGACAACTATGTTAATTCTTTCTAATGATGGATTCTCTCATCTTTTTACTCCCATCATTTCCATCCCTTCAATGTCCCACCCATCACCTCCCATAGCTTCCTAGCAGAAGATGCTTCCAGCGCATTAACTCTAGTGGGGGAAGCTACATTCAAACCTTGGCATTGTTTAGAGCTAAATTTATTAAAATTCAGTACTTCTTATTCCTGTCACACATCATGTACACATCTATTAAAACTTTTCAATCATTCTATCCGACACATACAATTTACTTTCTCTTTGTGCAGCATTGTATTTTATGTATAGTGGGTAAAAACATATACCATGAATTCTAGGTATTTAGTGGAATCTTACATACTTATATAATAAGATAGGATTCCAGATTTAATGGTTTGTGCACATTAGCCATATAAAAAGAACTATTTGAGGTTTTATTCAGTTACTTAGAGTTTGCATGATGAATACTCTTCACAATCTGTCAAAGACAGGTGACTATAGATGCTAACACTTGGACTAAACAATCTATGGAGAAGTAGAGTATAAATTTAGAGTTGAGAATAAATGGCCTATAACTCCTAAAATGAGCTCTATATATGATCAGTATGTCTTTTAGTGACTTTTGAATATCAGACAAGCTTGAATTAACCAGAGCTTTCTAAAGAATATAGCTAATGGGGTGCATGGTAGGCAAGAAGAGGCTGGAGTTCTCAGACCTCCAGAAAGGAAGCTGGAGAAACACATGTTCTGATGGTATAGTTTGGGTTTGAATGATTTCAAGCATGAGTCCCAGAAAAAGGCAACGTTAGTTCAAATCTGAACAAAGATTCATGCCTTCAACTGGTTAGATGTCTCACACAGAATTACACCAAAATATTTTATTCACTCTGTTGATGTAAATATGAAACTTACACTGACACGCTCAGAGAAACAACCAAATGAGTGTCTAATCAAATATCTGGAGATTTGTTTTTAGCCTAGTCAATTTGCCATAAAGTAACAGTCATGCTGACAAAAGCAAGAAGGAAAACGGAAAGTTGCAATTAGAATTATAAACAACTAGAGATAAACCCCAAACTTAGAAGAGTTAATTTCCTTCTCTAATTTCTTTTTAAAACCTTTTTGCACTTGTGTTGGTAGCTACTTATAAATCAATTTAACTTCTTCATATTATAATAATTTTTCTGGGGACACACAACTTATTAACAACAAATCTGAAACTGAAAATCTTACCAATTCAATATTGATTTTAAGGATATGCTAAGTTCCCTTTTTACTAATTTGAGTGTAAACCGAAAGATCTGGATATACTTCAAAATAAACTACACAATGATGTTGGTATTCTACTAATGATAAATGTTAGTTTGAGGGGGCTGGAGAGATGGCTCAGTGGTTAAGAGCATTGCCTGCTCTTCCAAAGGTCCTGAGTTCAATTCCCAGCAACCACATGGTGGCTCACAACCATCTGTAAAGAGGTCTGGTGCCCTCTTCTGGCCTTCAGGCATACAGACAGAATATTGTATACATAATAAATAAATATTAAAAAAATGTTAGTTTGAGTTAGAAATATTTGCCTTGGCATAAAATTGTCATTCTGAACTAGATGTCAAAGAATTTTGGATATGACTCAACAGTGTGGTGATTTTGAGTTAATTTAAAACATGCCCTGCTGCATCCTTTTTAAAAGAGTTCTGAACAAAGAAAACAAGCCTTATCACTGCCTGTGAAAGTACAGGGTATGATAAAGAGGTGTTTATATAGGCAAGAGGCCAGAGAAACCCTGTCTCGAAAAAAAAAATGTAATTTCAAGGCAATGTGAATAGTAGAAAGGATTAGAGAGAAGAAAGAAAAAATGGAAATATTTTAAATTAAAACTTTTTTTGTTTTTCTTTTTTCTTTTTATTTTTTATTGATTTTCATTGAGCTCTTCATTTTTCTCTGCTCCCCTCCCCCCTCTCCCCTCCCCCTTTAACCCTCCCTTAAGGTCCCCATGCTCCCAATTTACTCCAGAGATCTTCTCTTCTAATCTACTTCCCATGTAGATTAGATCTATGTAATCGCTCCTTGTGTTCTCATTGTTGTCTAAATTCTCTGGGATTATGGTTTGTAGGCTGATTTTCTTTGCTTTATGTTTAAAAACCACCTATGAGTGAGTGAGTACACGTGATAATTGTCTTTCTGTGTCTGGGTTACCTCACACAAAATAATGTTTTCTAGCTCCATTTTCCTGCAAAATTCAAGATATCGTTATTTTTTTTTTCAATTAGCAAACAGCCTTCCTCAAGACCCAGTAATATTACTTTTGGGTGTATATCCAAAGGATGCTCAATTGTACCACAAGGACATGTGCTCAACTATGTTCATAGCAGCTCTGTCACACCCAGAACCTGGAAACAACCTAAATGTCACTCGACCAAAGAATGGATAAGGAAAATATGGGACATTTGCAAAATGGGGTACTACACAGCAGAAAAAAATTAAAACTTTTAAAATATCTGACAACAAATATCCATCCCAACCATCCCATTCCCACAAGCTCTCCCCAAACCTACCCTTTTCCCTTATCTCTCCCCATCTCCCCTTACACCCACCCCACCCCCACCCCCATGCACCCAACTTCTGCCTGGTATTCTATTTATTTATTTATTTATTATTGAAAAGAAAAAAATTTCCGCCTCCTCCCAGCCTCCCATTTCCCTCCCCCTCCTCCCGCCCCTCTCCCCCCCCCCCACTTTTCTCCTCCTCCCTCTCCAGTCCGAAGAGCAGTCAGGGTTCCCTGCCCTGTGGAAAATCCAAGGTCCTCCACCATCCATCCAGGTCTAGGAAGGTGAACATCCAAACTGGTTAGGCTCCCACAAATCCAGAACATCAAGTAAGATCAAAACCCCGTGCCATTGTCCTTGGCTTCTCATCAGCCCTCATTTTCCACCATGTTCAGAGAGTTTGGTTTTATCCCTTGATTTTTCAGTCACAGACCAGCTGGCCTTGGTGAGCTCCCAATAGATCAACCTCACTGTCTCAGTGGATGGGTGCACCCCTTGTGGTCCTGACTTCCTTGCTCATGTTCCCCCTCCTTCTCCTCATTGGGACCTTGGGAGCTCAGTCTGGTGCTCCAGTGTGGGTCTCTGACTCTATCTCCATCCGTCGCCAGATGAAGGTTCTATGGTGATATGCAAGATATTCATCAGTATGGCTATAGGATAGGGCCATTTCAGGTTCCATATTTTCAGCTGCCCAAGGAACTAACTGGGGACATCGCCGGGGGCACCTGGGAGCCACTCTAGGTTCAAGACTCTTGCCAACCCTAAGGTGGCTCCCTTATCTAAGATAGGTGCTTCCCTGCTCCCCTATCCAACCCTCCTATATCCCAACCATCCCGTTTAACCAAGTTCCCCCCATCCTCCCCTTCTCACTTTTTTCTTCCTCTCTCCCTTTACCCCCATCCCGCCCCACCTCCAAGATCCCAGTTTTTGCCCGGCAATCTTGTCTAATTCCCATAGTCAGGAGGATAACTATGTTTCTCTTTGGGTTCACCTTCTTATTTAGCTTCTTTAGGATCACACATTACAGACTCAGTGACCTTGATTTATGGCTAGAAACCAATTATGAGTTAGTACATCCCATGTTCATCTTTTTGGGTCTGGGTTACCACACTCAGGGTAGTGTTTTCTATTTCCATCCATTTGCACGCAAAATTCGAGAAGTCATTGTTTTTTACCACTGAGTAGTACTCTAATGTGTATATATTCCACACTTTCTTCATCCATTCTTCCATTGAAGGACATCTACGTTGTTTCCAGTTTCCGGCTATTACAAATAATGCTGCTATGAACATAGTTGAACAAATGCTTTTGACATATGATAGGGCATCTTCTGGGTATATTCCCAAGAGTGGTATTGCTGGGTCCAGGGGTAGGTTGATCCTGAATTTCCTGAGGAATCACCACACTGATTTCCACAGTGGTTGCACAAGTTTGCATTCCCACCAACAATGGATGAGTGTACCCGTTTCTCCAAAACCTCTCCAGCAAAGGCTATCATTGGTATTTTTGATTTTAGCCATTCTGACAGGTGTAAGATGATATCTCAAAGTTGTTTTGATTTGCATTTCCCTGATCGCTAAGGAGGTTGAGCATGACCTTAAGTGTCTTTTGGCCATTTGAACTTCTTCTGTTGAGAATTCTCTGTTCAGTTCAGTGCCCCATTTTTTAATTGGGTTAATTAGCATTTTAAAGTCTAGTTTCTTGAGTTATTTATATATTTTGGAGATCAGACCTATGTGTGTTGTGGGGTGGGTGAAGATCTTCCCCCTTCAGTGGGTTGCCTTTTTGTCTTAGTGACAGTGTCCTTTGCTTTACAGAATCTTCTCAGTTTCAGTACGTCCCATTTATTCAATGTTGGCCTTAATGTCTGTGCCGCTGGGTTTATACATAGGAAGCAATCTCCTATGCCCATATGTTGTAGGGTACTTCCCACTTTCTCTTCTTTCAGGTTCAGTGTGTTCAGATTGATATTGAGGCCTTTGATTCATTTGGCCTTGAGTTTTGTGCATGGTGATAGATATGGGTCTATTTTCATTCTTCTACAGGTTGACATCCATTTGTGCCAGCACCATTTGTTGAAGATGCTCTCCTTCTTCCATTGTATATGTTTAGCTCCTCTATCGAAAATGAGGTGTTCATAGGTTTGTGGGTTAAAATCTGGGTCTTCTATAAGATTCCATTGGTCGACTTCTCTGTTTTTATGCCAGTACCATGCTGTTTTCATTACTGTAGCTCTGTAATAGAGTTTGAAGTCAGGGATGGTAATGCCTTCAGAAATTCCTTTATTGTATAGGATTGTTTTGGCTATCCTGGTTTTTCTGTTTTTCCACATAAAATGGATGATTGTCCTCTCAAGATCTGTGAAGAATTTTGATGGGACCTTAATGGGGATTACATTGAAGCTATAAATTGCCTTTGGTAGAATTGCAATTTTTACTATGTTGATCCCCCCAATCCAAAAGCAAGTGAGATCCTTCTATTTTCTGGTATTCTCTTCAATTTCTTTCTTCAATGCCTTAAAGATCTTGTCAAATAGATCTTTCACTTCCTTGGTTAGAGTTACCCCAAGATATTTTATGCTGTTTGTGGCTATCATGAAAGGTGATGCTTCTCTGATTTCCCTCTCTGCTTCCATATCCTTTGTGTATAAGAGGGCAACTGATTTTTTGGAGTTGATCTTGTATCCTGCCACGCTACCTAAGGTGTTTATCAGGTGTAGGAGTTCTTTGGTGGAGTTTTTGGGGTCGCTTATGTACACTATCCTATCATCTGCAAATAACGAAAGTTTAACTTCTTCCTTTCCAATTCGGATCCCCTTGATCCCCTTATGTTGTCTTATTGCTAGTGCTAAAACTTCAAGCACTATATTGAAGAGGTATGGAGAGAGTGTACAGCCTTGTCGTGTTCCTGATTTTAGTGGGATGGCTTTGAGTTTCTCTCTGTTTAATTTGATGTTAGCTGTTGGCTTGCTGTATATAGCTTTTATTATATTTAGGAATGACCCTTGTATCCCTAATCTCGCCTAGACTTTTATCCTTAATGGATGTTTAATTTTGTCATATGCCTTTTCAGCATCTAAAGAAATGATCATATGTTTTTTTTTTCTTTCAGTTTATTTATATGTTGGTTTACATTGGTAGATTTTCGTATGTTGAACCCGCCCTGCATCTCTGGGATGAAGCCTATTTGATCCTAATGGATACTATTTCCTATGTGTACTTGGATTTCAGTTTGCCAGTATTTTTTGAGGATTTTTGAGTCTATGTTCATGAGTGAGTTTGGCCTGTAATTCTCTTTTATGGTGGAGTCTTTGTGTGGTTTTGGTATAAGAGTAACTGTAGCTTCCTAAAGGAATTTGGCAATGACTCTTCTGTTTCTATATTGTGAAAAACATTAAGGAGTATAGGTATTAGGTCATCTTGGAAGTTCTGTTAGAATTCCACATTGAAACCATCTGGTCCTGGGCTTGTTTTGGTAGCGAGGTTTTTGATAACAGCTTCTAATTCTTCGCGACTAATAGGTCTATTTAGATAGTTCACCTGGTACTGGTTTAACTTTGGTATATCGTATTTATCTAAAAAAAGTGTCCTTTTTATATTTTCCAGTTTTGTGGCAAACAGGCTTTTGTAGTAAGATCTAATGATTCTGTGAATTTCCTCTGTGTCTGTGGTTATTTCGCGCTTTTCATTTCTGATCTTATTAATTTGCCATTTGATTAGTTTGGATAGGGGTTTATCAATGTTGTTGATTTTCTCCAGGAACCAGCTTTTTGTTTCATTGATTCTTTGGATTGTTTTCTGTGTTTCTATTTTGTTGATTTCAGCCCTCAGTTTGATTATTTCCAGTCTTCTACTCCTCCTATGTGAGTCTGCTTCTTTTTTTTTTTCTAGAGCTTTCAGGTGGGATGTTAAGTCTCCAATGTGTGCTTTCTCTGTTTTCTTTATGTGGGCACTTAGTGCTATGAATTTCCTCTTTGGACTGCTTTCATTGTGTCCCATTAGTCTGAATATGTTGTTTCTTTATTTTCATTGAATTCCAGGAAGACTTCAATTTCTTTCTTTATTTCTTCCTTAATCCAGGTATGGTTCAGTAGTTGCCTGTTCAGTTTACATGAGTTTGTAGGCTTTCTGGGGGTAGCATTGTTGTTGAATTCTAACTTTAATTCGTGGTGATCTGATAAGACACAGGTGGTTACTAATATTTTTTTTTTTGTAACTGTGGAAGTTTGCTTTGTTACAGAGTATGTGGTCAATTTTCGAGAAGGTTCCATGAGCTGCAGAGAAGAAGGTATATTCTTTCCTGTTTGGGTGAAATATTCTGTAGATGTCAGTTAAGTCCAATTGATTCATTACCTCCATTAATTCTCTTATTTCTCTGTTAGGTTTCTGTGTGATTGACCTGTCCATTGGTGAGAGAGGAGTCATGAAGTCTCCTACTATTAGTGTGTGCGGTTTGATGGCTGACTTGAGTTTTAGTAATGTTTCTTTTACATACGTGGGTGCTTTTATATTAAGGGCATAGATATTCAGGATTGAGACTTTGTCTTGATGAATTGTTCCTGTTATGAATATAAAATGTTCCTCCTCATCTCTTCTGATTGATTTAAGTTTGAAGTCAACTTTGTTAGAAATTAGTATGGCCACACCTGCTTGTTTCTTCATTCCATTTGCTTGATAAGCCTTTTCCCAGCCCTTTACTCTGAGTAGGTGCCTGTCTTTGTGGTTGAGGTGTGTGTCCTGTAAACAACAGAGTGTTGGATCCTGTTTTTGTATCCAATCTCTTAGCCTGTGCCTTTTTATAGGTGAGTTGAGACCATTGACATTAAGTGATTTTACTGACCAGTGGTTGTTAACTCCGGCCACATTTTTAGTAGTAGAGTTTGTGTGTTTCCCTATTTGAGTTGCGCTGGTGAAGGGTCTCTAGATGTCTGAGTTATTGTGGTCATTGTTGGACTCCTTGGTTAGTGATTTTTCCTTCTATTACCTTCTGTAAGTCTGGATTTGTAGCTACATATTGTTTAAATTTGTTTTTATTCTGGAAAATTTTTTTCTCCATTTATAGTGAACGAAACCTTGGCATTCTTGTCTCCTTCCAATTGAGCCTATAATTCGTGATCCCAGAGAAGGTAAATAAGAAGGTGAACCCAAAGAAAATCATATATCCTCCGGTGTTTAATTTTCTTTGGGACTTGCAGGCTGTAGGATACCGGGCAGGACAGAAACCCCAACAGATACCAGGCAGGCCCCTCTTGTTACATGGTTAGATTTGCCTACATACTTAACTTTATGTTCCTTCTCTTCCCCCATGTGCTGTTGTCTTTTATTTTTCCCTTGAAATCATTTATGTCCTACTACAAGTAATCTTCATTTTGTTGCTTTTTAAAAAAAAAATAAATTCCTTTTATATCCTAATCACAGTTCCCCTTCCATCCCCTCCTCCTGCACACACATACATCCCTCCAAGCCCATGGCCAAAGGATAAGGCCTCCCATGGAGAGCCAACAAAGTCTGTCATACCAAGCTGAGGCATGACCAAGCCCTTCCCCCCTGCATCAAGGCTGAGCAAGGCATCCTACTCTAGGGAATGGGCTCCAAAAATAGGAGTCATGCGCCAGGGGTAGATCCTGGCCCCACTGTCAGTTTACCCACAAACAGACCTAGCCACACAACTGTCACCTACATGTAAAGGGCTTAGTTCAGTCCCATGCAGGCTCCCCAGCTGTTGGTCCTGTGTCCTTTAGCTCCCACTCATTCTTGTCAGCTGTGTCTGTGAGTTCCCCTTCATGATCTTGCTTATATAATTCCTCCTCCCTCTCTTCCACTGAACACCCTGAGCTAGACCGAGTGTTTGGCTGTGGACTTCTATATCTGCTTCTATCAGTTACTTGGTAATAGTCCTAGGATGGCAATTAGGGTAGTTACCAATCTGATTACAGGAGAAATCCAGCCAGTTCAGGCACCCTCTCTATTCTTGCTAAGTGTCTTACCTGATGTCATCCTTGTGGATCCCTGGGAATTTTCCTGGCTCCAGGTTTCTCCTTAACCCATAAAGACCTGCTCTACCATGACATCTCTTTCATTACACTCCCCCTCCATCCCACTCACAACTCGACCATCCTATACCCTCATGTTTCCTTTTTACTTTCATATCACATATATTGTAAACCCCTTTGATCCCCCTCTTATGGAATATTTTCTGATTTTGAAGTCTTTACCCATACTCATTTCAGAGGGAGAATAATGAAAGAGATGTCATCATAGAGCAGGTCTTTATGGGTTAAGGAGAAACCTGGATCCAGGAAAACTCCCAGGGATCCACAAGGATGACCTCAGGTAAGACACTTAGCAAGAGTAGAGAGGGTGCCTGAACTGGCTGGATTTCTCCTATAATCAGATTGGTAACTACCCTAATTGCCATCCTAGGACCTTTATCAAATGTCTGATGGAAGCAAATATAGAAGTCTACATGAAGATATAGAAGTCCACAGCCAAACACTGGCTGATCATATATCTCCATTATGAATGGAGGTATAGTGACACGAGGGACTCAATTTGAGAAAAAGGATAATAAAAATCACCTACCTGAATAGGTGTACCTACCAGCCTGGTGTGGCAAATGGAGGTCCCTGGTAGAAGGTCTTTTGGATGCTGGTGGCTTAATCAAGGAAATGGAAATAGGCTAGAAGGGAAGCTGAGAGAATCCACAGGAAGGAGCCAGGAGCAAAGCTGAGTTTGTAAAAAGAGCCAGAATCTCCAGAGAAGGTAAAATGATCTGGGTGAGCAAGAAGAGAACACAGGATATGAACCATCCCACTTAGGAGTTTATTAGAGGGGGGAAGTGCACACAGGCCTGGGAAAAACTGTATAGGGGGGAGAGGGAGAGAGGGAGAGAGGCTGCCTCACTGAGTGGCGTACAGAGAGAGTAAAGATGGCACATCCAGCTTTTAAAAGCTGCATAGCACATACGCACAGGGGGAAAGACATGGCTACATCACACACTGATGACGGGCGACCCACGCCTTGCACATGCGCACAAAGGGTTAGTGTGAGTACGTCACGCTGATGACACAGATGATGGACAATCCATGCATGCACTCAAGGATTTTAGTTGAGTCATATGTGGAGGTAACCACGCCTGCGCGCACGTGGGTCACGCGGGACCCTTTGTTCCCAAGGGTCTGCTCACATGTGCCTGCCTTTAGGACCCGAAAGTGCAGCCTTATGGGTGGCTGAATAATTACAGAAGGAAGCATTAATATTGCTTTAATCCCATTTTTATAGGATAAAATTAATACTTGGAAGGATAAATTATTTGTTCAATATGACTTATCTAATAGATAGCTATGATTGCACTTAATGTAAACATTTCACCCCCATAGACTGTTTTTTCTGATACCGTATGCTCCCCACCCCCTGTGGCTAGAACATCATAAGGGAAAGAAAGTCTAATGCTATAGTATTAATTATAATATCTGACCTAATAGTATAGCATTTAAAATGAGGGTAAGTGAAAAACTAATGAATTGTATGAAATTATTGAGAACAAGTCAGGAAAATGGACTGGCTTTGTTTGTAAACGTAGTGGTTTGCTTCTTTGTTTCATTACCTTCTCCTCAAATAATAATGGGCATATATTATATTTTTAGTTTCATACTATAAATTAAGTTACATATGTATTATATTTATATATTTATTATGTTTATAATGCATTTTCATCTACATATATCTCCCTATGCACTCATTTTTTATTTCTTAAAATGATCAATCATAGATTTACATCTTTGCTTTGAAATATTTAAAACTTGATTTGCTAGTAGTGCAACTGCTTAGCTTGTGATACTTACATGAAATATTGTGAGCTTTTATGTAGGGTTCATCTTTGTAAGACATTTAGGTTCTAAATATCTCCATGAAAAATAAAATATCTTCCAAGCATCTCATTAGTCATTATAACTGAATAAAATTCTGAATTAGCTTGTATTTAGAGAAATTATTTTGATGTTAACCAAATTGATCCAAAGAAAACTTAGAAAAAAAAATCACTTCTGATCACAAAATTCCAAATATCCATTTGTCTCTATTGAGACTATATTCTACTATTTTAACAACTACTAGTAATAACTAAAAATTATTACACAGTAAATCATTAGAGGAGAGGAAATATTAATGATGTGGGAGTGATTTCTTATTAATAAAGAAACTGCCTAGACCCATTTGATAGGCCAACCCTTAGGTAGGCGGAGTAAACAGAATGGAATGCTGGGAGAAAGAAGCTGAGTCGGGGAGTCGCCATGATTCTCCCACTCCAGACAGACGCAGGTTAAGATCATTCCTGGTAAGCCAGCTCGTGGGCTACACAGATTAATAGAAATGGGTTAGATCAATATGTAAAAGCTAGCCAATAAGAAACTGAAACTAATGGGTCAGGCAGTGTTTAAAAGAATACAGTTTCCATGTAATTATTTCGGGTAAAGCTAGCTGGGTGGCAGGACACAGCCCGCCGCTCCGTATTTCAACAGAGTGGTGCCCAACGTGGGGCTAAATCCACTTAAAAACCTGAGAAGGCTTAAAAATAAGGAAAAGATAGCTTTTTGCTGTTTGTGGGTGGCGTGCCACAGAGAGAAATTGTCCTGACTCAGCAGCAGGAAAAAACTGGCTGTTTTAAAATGCCGGCTTTCTGGGCTGTGCCGCCATTACGATCTCTGTCTGGCTCCTGTGGGAGACAGAGCTTTTAAATGGAACATTTGGAGTAAAGCTCTACGGCTTGCTTGATGGCAATGTGGACTGCTGTGTGCCTGGAACTCTGTGTGGCTCAGGGGCACCAAATGGCTCTGAGGCGAGCGGCTTGGCTCAGCTCTGCCATGCTGAACTGTGCTGGTCTCAGGCAGAAACTACCGTAATTACCATAAAAACAGCACATTTAAGGTTTCAACTGGGCAGGACACAGGCGGTACCGTATTACCTGTACATGGTGCAACTTAAGTTTTTAAGAACTGCTGAACATTTTAAGAAATGCTCCTGGATAGTAAAAAAAATGTTACAGATTCACAATAAAACAGATTCAGACATAAAAGACCACAGTGTTGGATGAGTGTTCGTAGGCTTGAGAGAGAGAAGAAAAGAATATAGAGAATAAAGTTAATGGTTTAAAAAAAAAAGGTAAAGTCTTAAAAGAGACAGAGTACAGATAGTTAAGAGATTAAAAGAAATAAAGAAAAATAAGCCACGTAAGAATGGAAAATTCACAGAGAGTCTGGATAATGTACATTGTGTTTTCTTTAAAATTTTTGACTGTGAAGGAGCTAAGTACAGAGAGACATTTCATTATATGGACTGCCAAGTGTAACCAGAACGGATATCATGAGGGTATGACTTCAAAATTTGGGTCTAAGGATATGATGCTTTGGAGAGAGTCTTCTTTTGTTTTCACAGAGGATGAGACTCTATGGATTTTTTCTATTACAATTTGGTATGATAGACCACGCCCTCCTGAAAGGTTGTTGTGAACATCTTCAGAAAATTGCTTCGCTCAACTGCCAACTAAGATGAAACTAGCACACAGGTTATACCATGAAAGCCCTAATTAACGACGCCCCCATTCAGCAGGAAGCAGTTTGGAGAGAAAAACTGCACCCATGTTCCCAAAATATTGTTTATAAATGTTCTTTTACATTTAAAGGGGGATATGATATAGGTATGAATAATTTGCATTGGTATGGATTTTAAGGTCAATTTTGTTATATGTATATGTATTTTTGATCTTGAATAAGGTGTGATTGTGTAGTTCATTTTTAAAATGTAATGTATAATTAGGAAATATAGGTTGTTGATGGATAATCATAAATAATAGTCAAGTTTGTAGTCATGTTACTTAGATTTTCTAGATATATAGAGATATATTTCAGATAGGCATTCTTCATATCTCTCAAAGGCTACAGAATATGGCATTTAAAATATTTTAATAACTTAGGACTTTTCATGACAATGAGACACGTCTGCTGCTGGCAGCACCAATCTACTTCGAGAGAAAGATGGGCATCAAAGAGGATCCTTATGGAGTTTGATAGCCATTTGGGCAAGAAACTGCTCTTGCCTGGACTGTTGCATAAAATGGACACAGAGAACCCGCAGAGAGAGGACTACTGAACTTGCCTAAAGGTGAGATGGTCTTTCGGGGTTCATGACTCATGAAAGAGTCTGCGAGACATTCTACAGGACACAACAGATAATGACTAAACTGTCTTTGGAATTTCCTGCTTCATGAAAATGTCTGCTGGATACTTTGGGCCTGAAGGCTGAAGATGGATGCCCCAAAGGTACAAAAGAACTTTGGGTGACTGTCCAGGCAGCAAGATGTCTCTGTCATTTCTAGAGTTTTCTTATTTCTTGTTTACTTAGGTAGTATTATATCCTTCTGGAGTCTTTGATGGAGTTGAAGAATGAATAGATAGTTATAGTTTTCCTTAGTTATGATAAAAGATAAAATAGATATAAATATTGTAACTGTAATTCTTGCTTGATAACTGTTTTGCTATATGTAATTTTACTATGTTAAAGTTAAAGCCTTTCTTTATTGTTTAAACAGAAAAAGGGGAAATGATGTGGGAGTGATTTCTTATTAATAAAGAAACTGCCTAGACCCATTTGATAGGCCAACCCTTAGGTAGGCGGAGTAAACAGAACGGAATGCTGGGAGAAAGAAGCTGAGTCGGGGAGTCGCCATTATTCTCCCACTCCAGACAGACGCAGGTTAAGATCATTCCTGGTAAGCCAGCTCGTGGGCTACACAGATTAATAGAAATGGGTTAGATCAATATGTAAAAGCTAGCCAATAAGAAACTGAAACTAATGTGTCAGGCAGTGTTTAAAAGAATACAGTTTCCGTGTAATTATTTCGGGTAAAGCTAGCTGGGTGGCAGGACACAGCCCGCCGCTCCGTATTTCAACATATTAAAATCTGGTGAGTTACCAGCGAAACACTTGAACAAAAATTAGTGAAAGTTGGAAGGGAGCTAGTTGAGATGTGAACAAGCATGATCTTCGGGAAAGGCTAAGTGAAGACAGTGAGCATTAGAACGAAACTAATATTTTTAAAAAGTCCATTCGATGAAGAAATTGTCTTTCAAAAACTGGTGCAGCCAATTCATCGAAAACAGAAGTCTATTTTAGCCTTAATTTTTATTATATTTTAAGTATTGTTTTCATTGAAATGCAAACACATGACTTTCTCCTTCCTTTCTACCCTCCAGGCATTCCTGTCTCCCCTTCCTAAAATCCCTCTCATTTCCACCATTCTCAAGTTGGCAACCATTAATTGACTATTATTGTTACATTCATTAATGTGTTTAAATGTTTTTGCACATTATATATAACTACAAGCTATTGAGTCGATTTTTGTTATTGGTGTGTATATTACTTTTAAGCCTGATCATACTGTGTTAGAGAATCCATAAGGGCCTCATGCATGTAGTAAGCTATTTCAACTTTCAGTAGTCATTAGTTGCTTATAGTTCCTGTATGTCTGACAGAGAACTCATATTCAGAATATACAAACTCAAGAATAAAGTGTCAAAAAAACAATTAAGCCAATTAAACTCAATTAAAAATAGGCTAGGGATCTATGAGTTCTTCATAAAATAGACTTTATTTTTGTGTGTTTGTTTTTGGGTTTTGTTTGTTTTTAGTTTTTTATATTGTAAGCAGATTCTTCCCTCAGGCAATACATCCCAAACACAGTTTCTCTTCTCTCTTAACTCCCTCTCATTTCCCCTCTCCCCCAGAGCCAATCCTCCCTCCATTCTTCTTCAACAGCTAGACAGGACAAAACAAAATACAATAAAACAAGACAAAACTCCTCATATCAAGGCTGGTCAAGGCAAATCAATAGGAGGAAAAGAGTACTAAGATCAGACAATAGAGTCAGAGACACACCTGCTGCCACTGATAGGAATTCAACACTAAGTTAACAGCCATAGTATATATGCAGAGGATCGTGCTGATTGTGGCTTGAGCTTCTGTGAGCCCATGTGAGCCCTTTTTAGTTGATTCTGGTGTGTTATCCTGATGTCCTCTGTCCCCTCTGAATCCTATAATCTTTATGCCCCTTGTTCTGCCAGATTTCATAAGATTTCCTAAGGGAAGGAACCCAACGAAGACATGTAATTTAGACTTTTGCTGCATAATGGCTGGTTGTGGGTCTCTGTACAGGAGCCTGTTGCCAGAGAGAGCCTCTCTGATAATAAGAATGTACTCACTGTTCTAACAATCTATAAGTATAGCAGAATATCATTAGGAATCATTTAACTGCTTTTTTCCCCACGTTTGTTTGGTTCTATCCTAGGTCTCTGGGATATGCAATCTTCAGTTCCTGACCATCCAGTCAGTGTAGGGCATGAGGTGTGCCTCGGGCTAAATCAAACATTGATTGACTTCTTCACATGTTCTAGATTACCAATGCCCCACCATGTTTTGAATGCCTAATGGATTGTCAAGTGCTTTATGGTTTAATTGATGTCCAAGTTTCTCCTTCCATAGATTGGAGAGTACCTTCTCACACAAAAATGACTAGAATGTACGGGTGAAGTATGACTTGAATATATGAAAAAGAATGTCAGAAAAGTGCTGGTAAATGTGACATATAGACTCATTTTAAGAAAGATGGGCATGTCTTTTCGATCTATATCTATACATCTATATCTATCTACCTATCTGCCCGAATATGATTGAAGATATTATTTTGAATTAAGTCTAAACATAATAGTTATAACTATAAGAATTAAAGAAGTGGCACAAATATAGGGTGATATTATATTTTGTGGAATGTATTTATATAGAGAGAAATACTAGTTGTAATGTTCTAAATAAAATACTGTGACTCTTCATTTGAATAGAAGTTTAGGCAGAAATAATGATAAAATATTTATTATCATAGAGAAAATTTTAATGTAATTTACTCAAGAATGTTATATATAGAAGTCATGACTAGATTTCTACTAGATATTATATTATGTATTAGAAGATCAAAACATATAAATGATGATATGATAAATCATATTTTCATTTTCACTTAACTTCTAGACTGTATGCTGAAGAATCTGAAGAAATGAATATCAGTTCTGAGGATCACTTCCGTTCTCAAAACCATGCAAATCACACTCTCTGTAAAATGGAAAACTATTTGAAAGAGAAAAAATTATGTGATGTGCTACTTATTGCTGGACCTCTCAAGATTCCAGCTCATCGGAAAATATTATTATGCAGAAAGAACATGCAAAGAAAGCAAGTATGAATGAGAATGAATCTGTAAACTTATTACAAATTATATGGTGGAGAAATCATTTTTACTTTGAAATATTGAAAAATTATTATTATTTGTCCAACATCTAATAGAGCCAAAATTGGAGATTTCATGATGCATACAAAATACCAAAACCTCTGAAAAGATCAGTCTACTTAACTGCCCTTTTTAACGTTAGTAAAATTTAATTAAATATTAAATAAAATTTCATAAATTTAATACAAAATATTGTGATATTTTATATGTATGTTTTGAGACAGACTCTTTTTATGTATCCCAGTCTGGCCTGGATACTGCTATGCCAGACCAAGCTGACCTAGAACACACAGAATCTGCCTAGCTCTGCCTCCCTGGAATTAATGGCATTGGCAACCATGCATGGGAATTTTGAACATTTAATGAAGAAAGCAGACTTACACGTTTCACAAACTTATTGAAAACATTGTACGATTATGTGTGATGTTGTTGATTGATATAGTATTGATTTAACTTTTATCATTCTAGATTGGTTCTCAGTGCTGTGTCTGACTACTTTGCTGCAATATTTACTAATGACGTGCTTGAAGCCAGACAAGAAGAGGTCAAGATGGAAGGAGTAGATCCAAATGCACTTAATTCTTTGGTGCAGTATGCTTATACAGGTAAGCTCTCATTGTGAATTAACTAACATTAACATTACATTATACATCCTGCATTATAGTTATTTGTGTTCTACAAAAAATGGAAATATACCATTTAGCAATTAAAGAATTTTCCAAAACTGGAAAATTTAAAAGGACAAAATAATAAATTAATCACCATAATGTAAAATATAATGAATGTGCTGTTAAATATTGCTACCATGAGAGGAGAGGGATATTTTAACATAAAATGCAAGATTGTGTCTTATATGGGTTAAAAGTGTGGAGTAATTTATCTATATTAATTTTAATTATGTGTGCTTGGTGGGGAGGCTATGTGCATCTGATTGTAATTGCCATTGGGGAAAGAAGAGATTATTGGATCATGGAGCTGGAGTTAAGGGCATTTGTAAGTTCTTGAACATGGATAATTGATTAAAAAGTAGAACAGTTATAAATATAAATACAGCTTCCATCTGATTACAATAGAGTAAAACCAGAAATTGATAAAAGAAACACAGAAACTATACAAACACATGAGCATTTACCACCATTTTATTAAATAATTAATGTATCATCACAGACATTAAGAAGGAAATTAAAATATTCCTACCTTCAAAGGAAAATGGAAACATAACATACTAGAAACAGTGGGATAAAACAAAAGAAGCTTAAATAGCAAAAAATTTATCACTATAAGTGTTTATATAAAATGTTAGAGAAATCTCAAACAACATAATGAACATACAGGCATCACAACAATTTAATTTCATTATTAGTAATCATAAATCAAATATTAAGATCAGGACATACATTAAATAGATAAGAATAATACAGAAGGAAGGATCACTTAAACAAAGAGTTGGGTCTTTTAAAATAAACAAGTTTAATAAGATTAGAAAGGAAAGGGAAAACATCACAGGAGAGACAATCAAACTCAGAGAATCATTAGAATGTAATTCGAAGATAAATATTTCAATAAATTGGAAAAACTAAAAGAGATGGATAAATTGTAAGCACACATCAATTACTAAAATTAAGTCGAGTTAATGTAAAAAATACTTTAATAAATCTAAAACATGTAATGAAAAAAGTGCTACACAATAAATACCAAAACTGAATACAAAACAAAAATATAGTTATAGGTCAAACTCCATAATCAACATGGATGAAGACAGTCTTGATAACACTTCAAGTTCAACAACATATAAAAATGTCAATTGCCATGATCAAGTTGACCCAAGGGAAGAATATGAGCATACAAAAATGTGTCTGCAAGTGATAAATTAGTTATTGTTAGTCATAATTATAAATAATGAAAAATAGGAATATTTATAACATAAAGAAACATATAGATTAGTTAGATAATATGGACTGTTAATAGGCAATGAAATATGAAGGAAACACTGATAGATTCTCCTGTTGAAATGAATTTTTAAATGCCATGCTAGTTGAAGGAAAACTACTATAAAGATTACTTATTATAGGATTCCATAGTTGCAAGTGGATAAGAGAAGTAAGCAGTTTAAAAATATAGGATGTGATTACACTTTCCTTTTTCTAAGATACTAGTAGTTCTCCCCAGTTTAAGAAATAACACAATAAAATATGTAGACTTACTGCACACCTTGGAAAATATTATAGCTCAGAGGTTAAGAGCACTGACTGCTCTCTTCCAGAGGTCCTGAGTTCAATTCCAAGCAACCACATGGTGGCTCACAACCATCTGTAATGAGATCTGGTGCCACTGGCCTGCAGGCATACACGGAGGCTGAACACTGTGTACAAAATAAATAAATCTTTTAAAAAAAGAAAATACTAACTTACCATTCTTTATAATATTCACTATTCATTTGCTGCATTCATTTTGTTTAATCTTGTCTGACACCCTTTTTCCTTCTTTATTTGTATGTACACAAAGACTCCTTTGTATTTCTGTCTTAAACCATATTCTGAAAGAAGCTGCTGAACAACAAAAGACATAGTTGCCCTATAAAGGCCAACTAAAATGTCGCCTAAAATATCTGTTTCTTATTTTATGTGATATCTAATTGTTCTCTACTAATTGAAACCATTTAGGTGTGCTTCAACTGAGAGAAGACACCATTGAAAACTTGCTGGCTGCAGCATGTCTCTTACAACTGACTCAAGTCATTGATGTCTGCTGCAATTTCCTCATAAAGCAACTTCATCCTTCAAACTGCCTAGGGATTCGCTCATTTGGAGATGCCCAGGGCTGTGTGGAGCTCCAGAATGTGGCACATAAGTACACCATGGTAAAATAATTTGTTTCAAAGTAACTGATTGTAATAATATATACTTTCTCTGATGAAACTTAAAGCCTATATAAACTTACATAATTTTCAGGTAACTTGTACATTATCAATAATTAAAAAAAATTTGTTCAGGTGAATAATACTCAAAATTTTTACTTTAGAACTAAAATGGAATTTTACTAAATCTCTAAACTACAGAGAAATAAAATACTGCTCATTCTTAAATTGAACAACTCTGTATTTCTAATTGAATATACAGCATTGAAAGCATTACCTGCATAACCTTTTCAATAATTAGCAACTTATTTTGTAAAATTTGACAAATTAGGATTTCTATTAAAATTATATATTATTCAATTTTAAAAAGTGAATACAACTCAGTTTATAGATTGTTTGTTTATCATGTATAACGTAGTTGGTATAATTCCCAGGCCTTTTATAAACTGGGCATGGTGGTTAATATCTGCATTCTAGCCTGGTTGCTAGAGATAAGAGCATCAGGAGTTCTAGGTGATCCTCAACTCCACAAAGAATCTCAGGTCTGCCTGGGATACATGAGACTGTTTCAGAAAAGGAGCAGAAGAAAAGAAAAGTATAAGTGGCAATATTTCATCAAGATTAGTAACTCAAATGATTTTATTGAATTGGCTTTAAGTATTAGAAAAACCTTGTAGTTTGGAGAAAATAATTTTCAGTTCACTCATTGAACTTTAGAAATTACTCTTAACTCTACCAAGTTATAATGAATCAATTGATTATCAGTAGATAATACTTATTTAGAATTTGTACAGAGTAAAACCATCATTATTTATTTAGATAACAATCAAATGAAATACGGAATATAAAGGGGAAGGGAAAATAGGATATTAGATATAAAATAAAATCTTTACTATGGTTACTAATATTTCTCTGATAAAATGAAAACAAACTAACCTCTAATGCAGTAGATTAACAGAGAGGTGGATCTCTTTGAAACTTTATCAAAAGATAAATACTTTGAACAAATTAAATTGCACCAGACATTTGGGTTTTTAGAAAGAGGTAATTGCATATTAATGAAAAATAGAACACTCAGTGTAAAATTATTCAATAGAAATAATAGATTGTAGGATAAATTCATATATACCGATATGCATATATATACAAACACTCCTCTCAAACTCAAAACATAAAATATGAGTTGTCTAAGTTTTGTATAAATTTTATTCTTCTTTTTCCCCACCCCTACCAGCTCATTGCTTAGAATTTGAAGTTTCATATACAGTCCTGAAACAATACCAGAATGTGGAGAATCACATAATCACAGACTAACATTGTAAATATGTTATTTAGTCATGCTATTTATATTCCTGTGTCATAAATATGGATGCCATATAATCTAAAAGAACAGCAGTTATGTAGTTCAAAGTTTAATCCTACTATAAAAGCCAATCATGAAAACTTCCTGTTAAATTGCTTAAATTCTTGAAGTAAGTATTAACAGTTTCCTGTCTGGTATCTTACTCTTGCAGACAAAATGCACTCTGATAAACAACTTGTATTATTTTTTGCTGCTCAAAATGAACTTGCCTTCCTCTTTAATTGTGGTATCCAAACTGAGTGTCAAAGCAAGATGTCCATAAATACGCAATAGAGCTTTGTCCCTTAACACCCTTTTCAATAATATTAGTATCTATTTAGAATATAATAAAATTAGAAAAAAAAATACTTCTTATAATATGTTTACAATTCTGTATTGATAGTATTTGAATGCAAATAATTACTTTCTAAAAATACTGTTAGGCAAATTAGGTTATTGTGGCTATGAAATATTATCAAAATATCTCTTACATTTTAAGAAACTATAGCTTTCCTGGACCTCAAAGCCAGTTATTAGTGCACCTTGAAGTCACTTCAGACTTAAAACTGTTTCATGTTATGTACTCAAATTGTCTGCTTAGCTTGACTTGAACAGAAAAAAAGTGACAACCTTACTTCCTTTGGATTTCCCACATAATTAACTTTCACAGCCTAAGATAATCAATGCATACCTACAATTTGAAATTATATACTCTTCCTTGACACTGACATAGACTATTCTTGTGTATTGTTTGGTGAAAGCAGCAAATACAGAAGTTGAAAACAACTTTTTAAAATCTAACATAAGGATTGAAAGAAGTGGATTTTGGTTGGCCAACAATGATGTTTGTTGCTTGAATAAGTTGGGATTAGCTGGAATCAGTGACTTACTACCTTATAAAATTCTGTTATAAAGGTTCCTGTAAGGTATGCCATTCCTTCTCCATGTGATATTTTCTATGCTGTTCGATAAATACAAAGCAAATTCTTTATCAGTGACAGATTCAGAGACTCACATATATAAACACAGAAGGACATATACATATTCAGGAACAGATTCAGACTCATACAACAAACAGAAGAGAACACACAGGGAGCATTAAGTAGAGAATTCAAATCTGGACTCACTCTTGGTTAAATGACTCACAGGGTAAATGTTTAGTTTTTTTTTTCCTTAATGAGACACCAATGCATTATTGGTGATGCATAGAGTTAATCACTAATGAACGAAAATGATAGTTGAGTTGATAGAATAAGGAAAACAGCTTGCCTGCCCTGATTTGGGTGTTTTTTATCTACAATCAGCTTTGGATACATACTGCAAGCCTACACATAAAAGTTTCTATCTCAGTCATATAAATAATCAAAATATAATAAACAAAATATTTAGTTTATAAATATTACATGAAGTTAAGTACAGATCATAAATGGTTAACAAAAACATAAAAGAAAATCTTGCTGGAAGTTGCAAAAAAAAGGGCATCAGGTTCAAAATAATTTCAAAATAAAACCATTTAAAATGATTACTTGTCTATAGTTTGAAGTTCCACAGTGGCATGCACAGATGTTTGAAGATAATATATTTACTTTTATTTACACTAGTCTATATTGCTCATCAGTTTTCAATACACATATGAAGCAATGACTCTGAAATGATAGCAATTGGACCACAAAGTAAATGTATGCTTGTGTATTAAATATCACATTAACATATCTTATCATTACTTTAACTCTCAATAAAGACATTTTAAATAAACTTCTCTATGATACAATTTGGCACTGAGTAAGTTTTACACACAGAAATACTCTGTCTCTTGTTTTTATTTAAGGAATAAATACAGTTTCAGAATTAACACCTGATGACCATGACAGTTAATCATACATTTAATTTTTTATTTTTTAAAATTTCATTTTACCTTCCAACTACAGTTTTCTCTCTACCCCTCTTCCCACCTTCCTTGTTTCACCCATAACCCATCCCACAGGGCAAGACCTCCCATGGGGAGTCAACAAAATCTGGCACATAAAGTTGAGGCAGGACCAAGACCCCCTCCCCCCCGTATTAAGGCTTCATATGGCATGCCATCATAAGGAATGGCTCCAACAAGCTAGCTCATGAACCAACGATAGATAGATCCTAGTTCCACTGCTAGGGGCCCCTCAAATAAACTAAGCTACATAGCTATCTTCTATATGCAGAGGGCCTCGTTGAGTTTTAAAGAGGCTCCACAGCCATTGGTCTAGAGTTCATGAGTTCTCATGAGCTTGGTTCAGCTGTCTCTATAGATTTCCCCTTAATGATTTTGACCTCCTTTGCTCATATATCCCCTCCTCCCTCCTTTCAACTGGATTCCTGGAGCTTGGCCTGGTGTTTGGTCAATTTTTTCTTAACATTTCTACAAATACTCTGTAACCTCGAAAAGACAGTTGTATAGTTGAGCAAAATAAAATAAACATGATTTCAGATATTAATGTTAGAGTTCAGAGTTTTCAACTCATATAGGAGATCAAACAATGTGTACTGCATATCTGTCATTAGAGTAATCCATCTCTTCATAAGATCCTATAGTGATTACTTATCACTTGTAAAATTACTAATTAATGTGTGAAAGAACATTGCAATAATTTTCTATAAATGGGAGAAATGTTAGCCAGAGTGGTATGCGACAGAAGAACATCAGTTTTGTTTCAACTGATTGCCTTAGTCACAAAAGGGTTCATTGTTTAAATAGGCAAACTGATTTAGGAATTTAAGCCACCAGCATTTCAATATGGAATTATCAGCCTTCTTTTTTTACTTCATGAAAAAATTTGATATTTATTCTCCTTTTGCTAATGATTAAAGTAGAAGAAGTAATGTAATTATTTGATTTAGTTAAAACTCCAAATTATTTATAATCTGTTTTAAGATTCTCCAGAATATCTGTTTTTATCAAAACTCAATCTAGAAAGAAAATGCTTAATTATGTTTCAAGAGTATAAGAGTTTATATACTTAAAAAGATTGACACATTCAATTATATAAATATTTGAAATAATCCATGTTAATAATATGTATTTAAGAACTAGAAATTATGGGTGTGCTTTAATGAAAAATTGAAACATAGCTACTTATACTTTGATATTAGATTAAATATATATGGCAATTGCAAATGGAAACTTGAAATTACATACAGTAAAATGTGTGTTCTGATCTTTATGGAAATTAACAAAATAAAATACATTGAACTCTTATTTTATTAAACAGATTCTCAACTACTTTATCACAAGACATTGTATTTTTTTGTAGGAACATTTCATTGATGTAGTAAAGAATCAAGAATTCCTTCTGGTTCCAGCTAATGAAATATCAAAACTTCTGTGTAGTGATGACATTAATGTGCTTGATGAAGAAACAATTTTCCATGCTCTTATGCAGTGGGTAGGTTATGATGTTCAGACTAGGCAACGAGATCTGGCGAAGCTGCTTTCTTATATCAGACTGCCATTACTTTCACCACAGGTATGGAAATTTATTAAGGTAATGTAAATTGGATTTCTAAATTACCGCTAGGCAGCAGACCAGTCGTTATCCATCCAGTTTTACAAAGAATATCTAATAATGGTGTATACAGGAATCATTTCATAGAACAACATACTCTTCAATTGAAATTATTAATAATGGAGAAAAAGGAACATAGTTGAAAATAATAGCCTACAGATGATCCTAAACATCATAATATACATCAGTTTCAGTTTCATCCTTTGTCAGACAGCATTATAGCAAACAAGGAAAATGATTGAGGCTCCTTTCCTGATTCCACGCACCTTCTAAGCAAAGTGGTTAATAATCAAGAGAGCGCTTCATGTAAGGGGATTTAGGAGGAGTTAGATACAGGATATTACCTACAAACATGGGCAAATATCTCCTGTAATTGAAAACAAGCTCCTGTCCTTTCAGGTGCACTCATTATAATGGTATTCTCATTATGTGTACTAAACTAAAGGATTACAGAAAACGATTCTAAAAATAAATGTCCTTAGTTAAGACCTAAGATTGGCTCATATGTTGTTCAGGGTCTTTGTTTGCTTTCTTTTGTTTTGGGGGGTTCTTTTTGTTTGTTTGTTTGATTTTGTTTTTTTGAGATAGGGATTCTCTGTAGCTTTGGAGCCTGTCCTGGAACTATCTCTTGTAGACCAGGCTGACCACGAACTCATAGAGATTTGCCTTCTCTGCTTCCTGAATGCTATGATTAAAGATGTGCACCGTGACTGCCTAGCATGTTGTTCAGTTTTAACATGAATTTTTCCTCAAATGCAGTGCAGGCCTATTATTGCAACATTTGTGTTAATAACAATTTATTAATTGTAAACTAATCTTATAGTACGTGTGATTTATACAATATAGAAAAGCACATTGCTCATATGAGTTTCATGTTTATTGAATCTGGCTAAAGTGCCACAAATCATTTACTATAAAAAGAAAAATAGGTCTTGTAAAATTAATATAAAATTCATACATTTTATAACATATTTCCCAATTAAATGTTAATATTGAAAAACATATGTTAATGTATTGATAATTTCTCTCTTAGTTTTCACCTGTTACTTATTTGTATGTGATTGCATAAGACATTATTATCAAACCAAACAATAGAAAAAATGTAGTTTCTAAGGTAGCTGTTATTCCCAATCAAATAAAGTGAAAAATGCTTACTTGACTTTTTTTTTATTTTTAAATCTATATACAATGCAATTAAGGTTTCCCTAATGATATTTCATTCATATGAATCTATTATAGTTTATTGATATTCAGCTTACTGTCACATCCCATGTCCTCATCTTGCCTTCCTTTTATTCTCTCACAAATAAGCACATCATGAAAGTAGAAGAGACGCATACATATAACTAAATTTAGATTTTGTACATGCATGGGAAAGGTGTTGTCTTTCTGAATAGTTTATTTTTGTCGAGAATGGTCTTAATTTACTTGATTAGCTTGTAGATACTATTGGCTAGTTCCTCTTTATGAAGCACTGTTTTATTTCATACTGTTGGTAGGCATCTATATTTATTTATATATTTATATAATATATATATATATATTTATTGCATATCATAGATTTTTGAATAGTGTTAAAATAATCATGGGTGCACAGGTAACTATCTACATAGGATGCTGAATTATATTTCTTTGTAAATATTTCTCAGATTATTTAGTTAGATTATTTAGTAGCTCTATTGTAGATTTTTGAGGAAACTTCCTACTAGTTTCTTTTTACCAGATTACTTTTGAGACAGCAGTATATAAGGTTTTATTTCTCCTTATATTATATCATTATGTTACTCAATGGAGTTTTTTAAATTTTATATCTTTTTAAATTTTTTTCTTATAGGTGTATATTAATATGGAATTTCAGTGCATTCTTATTTTGTGTTTTCCTGATGTCTAAGGATGTTGAAACTTATTTACATATGTTGAATGACCATTTGTGTTTTTTAATTTGAGGATTATCTGTTCTGTTCAATTCATTTGTCCTTTTATTGATTTAATAAATTTGTAGTAGGAAGCTGCTTGTTGTTTCCTGGCCACCCAGACTCCTGAAATAATCAGAGAATAATATTATTTGCAATACTGTGTGACCAATAGCTTAAGTGTATTTCTGACTAACTCATATCTTAAATTAATCCATTTCCACTAATCTGTGTATTGTCACGAGGCTGTGGCTTGCTGGGTAAAGTTCCAGCATCTCTCTCTGCTGGGCTACATGGCTTCTCACTGACTCCACCTTCTTTCTCCCAGCATTCAGTTTAGTTTTCCCGGCCTAGCTAAGTTCTGCCTTGCACAGGCATCAGACAGTTTCTTTTTTCATTAACCAATAAAAGCAACATATACAAAAGGACTTCCTACATCCGTATTTGATATTTAAATCAAATTTCTGTTGATTCTAGATATTAACACTTTCTAAAATCACATTTATTTTTATTGTTTTAATTTGATTTTAAATTCCCACCACAGTTCTCCTCCCACCTCCCCCTTGCCTCCCCAACAGCCCAATCCCCATTCAGTCTACCCATTGGGTAAGGAGGCTACAATGGGGAATCAACAAAATATGGCACAGTAAGGTGGAGCAGGACAAAGTTCCCCCCCCCCCCTGCATTAAGGATGAGCATGGGGTCCCATCATAGACAATGGGCTCTAACAAGCTAGCTCATGCACCAGGGAGAGATCCTGGTCCTATTGTCAAGAGCCTCTCAAATACTACAATTTTCATCACTGTCTCCCATATACTTGGAGGGAATAGTTTGATCCCATGGAGGCTCCACAGCTGTCGGTCTAGAGTTCATAAATTTCCACAAGCTTGAACCAGCTGTCTGTATATTTCTCCATCATGATCTTGCTCATATATTACCTCCTCCCTCACTTTTATTTTATTTCTGGAGCTCGCCATGGTGCTTGGCTGTGGTTCTCTGCATATGTTTCCCCTGGTTACTGGATGAAAGCTCTACGATAATAGTTCGGCTATTCACCAATCTAATTACATGGTCAGACCAGGTTGGTCACCCACTCCATATTTCTTGCAGTCTTAGCTTGGGTCATCCTTGAAGATTCTTGGGAATTTCCTAGGAGGAGGCTTCTCCCTAACCCCATAGTGACTCTCTATTAAGATATCTCTTTCATTGCTCTCCCACTCCATCCCTCTCCTTAATTGATCATCCTATTCCCTTACATTCTCCTCTCCCATCTCCTTTTCTTTACCACAACCTTTCCCCCAATTTATACAGGTGATCTCATTTAATTCCTCTTCCCAGGGCAATCCATGTACCTCTCTTAGGGTCTTCCTTGTTACCTAGCTTCTCTGGCACTATGGATTATAGTCTGGTTATTCTTTGCTATACATGTAATATCTACTTATGTGTGAGTACATACTGCGTTTGCCTTTCTGAGTCTGGGTTACCTCACTCAGGATTTCTTGTTCTAGTTCTATTTGTCTGCAAATTTCACAATGTCACTTCTTTTTTCAGCTGAGTAGAGTTCAATTGTGTCAATGTACTACATTTTCTTTTCATTCATTCTTTCTTCAATAGAGGGCCATCTAGGTTGTTCTGAGGCTTTGGCTATTAAAATAATGCTGCTGTGAACAGTAATGAGCAAGTGCCCTTGTTGTATGACTGAGCATCATTTGGTTATATGTCTAGGAATGGTATATCTGGGTCTAGAGGTAGATTGATTCCCAATTTTCTAAGAAACTGCTATAGTGGTTTTCAAAGTGGCTGTACAAGTTTGTACTCCAACCAACAGTGGAGGAGTATTCCCCTGACTCTGTATTCTATTAACCAATTAAAATATATAGTTGGCAAAGAATTTTCTTGCATTCTGTAGAGGTTTGTAAATTTGTTTTCATGATGCTTTTTATTTATTTCACATGATCTTGTTCTTCATCTGTGATCCATTTAGATATGATTGGTACAATGTAAGAGGCAGATAATTTATACTTGCTCTTAAGCTTGCCGATACCCGATTTTCCTCCCTCCATCTGACAAAGAGAAGATCTTTGCTACTGATAGTTTTTATCAAAAGTTAGGTGTTGGCGGTGGATTCTGTCCTGCTTAGTGCCATAGCTAGTCATTCCCAAAAAATAGACAGAGGCCTACATTAATTATAAACTGGTTGGCCTATTAGCTCATGCTTTCTTATTAACTAACTCTTACATCATTCATTAATCTATTATCTTGTCTGTATTTATCACATGGCTTGGTACCTTTTGTCAATGTGGCATTCTCATCTTTCTTCCTTTATGTCTGGGTGATGACTACAGACTGAGCCTTTCCTCTTCACAGAATTCTCCTGTTCTTATTGCCCACCTATACTTTCTATCTGAATACTGGCCAATTGGAATTTTCTTAAATCAATACAGGTGACAATTCTTTATAGGGTATAAGACCACTGCCCCACAGTACTTTCCCCCTTTTTTTTCAAAGCAAAAACTCTGAATCTAATCTCCTTTGTTTAGCTTTCTCCATGACCATTATTCATAACAACTTTTAACTAAAACTCTTAAAAAAAGAGAGAAAGAAACATCCATAATTCATTTTTAGGGAATGTGGGCAGAGTTTTCTATGATACTTCCTGCTGATTAGAGATGCTGATAATCTTATAGGGACCTAAAGAAAATTTAGAGTTATGGGCAAGTCCTGAATGGACTATTCTGTGAGGCTTGATCATCTCAGCCAGCAGTATTGAGGCTGTTCTGGATGTAAAACTCAGACATCTGGGCCAAATGCCATTATTGGATATTTCTCAGGGGGTCTTCCTTGATCAAACCTGATTTTTCTAAGCCCAGAATGAATCCACAGCCTTTCATTTTCTGTGGAAACAAAAACAAAACCTCTTCTCCAAACTAACATATCTTTTTACTTAAATTTTGAAGTCAAGGCATTTTTCAAAATTTATATGCCATGTTAATCCAGCAGCATTTATAACCAAATGTCTTTTAGCAGGTGTTGATTCATCCTCAGCCATCAAACAACTCAAAGACAGTACAATAACATACACTACCCAGATTTTCTGTGTATTTTCCATCTTTACATGGCTTTATTTTGAACTCTATTTCTTTTCCTTTTCTTTTTAATTTCTGTTTTTATGAGACAGGGTTTCTTTGTATATCTTTGGTTGTCCTGGAATTCACTGTGGAGACCATGCTGTCCTTGATCTCACAGAGACCTGTCTGCTGCCTCTGCTTCCCAAGTGCTGGGATTAAAGGTGTGTGTGCCACCACTTCTCTCTCTCTCTCTCTCTCTCTCTCTCTCTCCCTCTCTCTGTCTCTCTCTCTCTTTCAACTTTATCCTTTTATTTTTCACTCCCAAGCCTACATATATTTTTAAACACACTGTAAACTATTTAGAGGTTGGTTTTGTTTTGTTTTATCGGAATCTATCTTTACTCTATATCTCTCCTTTTATGACCGCATGAGTGTTTAATTTGCTAAGTGGTATGGATAGGATTAAAGCTGTAGATTTGACAACTGGATCCACCCCATTCCTTAGTTTTCTGATAGTCTATCTTCATGGTGAAGCTGGAGCCATGTTTATTGCTACAACTGTATGGTGTTTCAAGGTCCCTGGAACCACCAAGAAGCATGGTATCGGCTATCCATAAATACCATTTAATTGTTTTGTGGTGGGCTTCTTAAAAGAGCTGCAAGGTTTTACAGCTAAACCTGAGTCAGAAAGCCTCTCTTAAATGAGATACATTTTTTTTCTAGCAAATGGAGCTCACACAAGAAAATGCTGCCACCAAAATGTCATGCTTAACTCTGTTCTTTTGTCTCAAATTACTTCCCAAGATCTCTCAGGTTTTATGTGCATGTAGTTGTCCACGTTGGCAACATTTGTTGGTGAAGGTTACTGTCCGGCTTGGTGCCACAGCCATTCAGTCCCAAAGAAAACACACAGAGGCCTAAATTAATTATAAACCGGTTGGCCTATTAATTATTTTGAGGTGTGTTCCTTCTAGTCATAATTTCTTTAGGGCTGTTTATCCTGAAGTGGTGTTGAAGATCACTGAAGGCTTTTGTGGTTGTCAATATTGTTATAATATCTATTAAAATCACCTTGTGGCTTCTATTCCTAAATCTATTAACTTACTGTTTTACATATGTTGATATACATTTATTGTACCTTCTTCACATACTGAAAATGAAACATATTTAAAAATATTGTTTGTCAGTTTTCATATATTTTTAAGACCATTTGAAAATATTTTATTGAGATAATGTGTGTCTAATTTCTCTGGAAAAAATGGTTTGAATTTTTCTATTTTTTGTGTGTGTTCCTTTTTGGTTTCAGATTCAGAATAATGCTACCTTCTTTTGGTGTGATTTTTGTAGAATGATTTCTCTTTCTGCTTTATTGAATTTTCTAAGACATAGTTATGTTAGTTATTCTTTAAAGGTCTGGTAGAATTCATTAATGAACCATATTTTTTTCTTTTTTGCTGAGATACTTGGATAATGCTTGAATCTTTTGGCTCATTATTTTTATACTATTATTATCACTTTTTATAACCTCTGAATTTAATCTTAGTGGTTTCTATCTGTCTAAGAATTTACTCCTTATCATAGACTTTCCAGAATCTTTTAAATAAACATTTTGAAAGGATTCACTAACAATTCTCTGGATTTAATTTGTTTCTAATGTAGTGTTTCCTTTTTCACCTATCATCTTGTTAAATTTGGCCCTTATCTTACTATATTTCGTTGATTTTTGTTATGTTCTTCTGGTCTCCATTCCATTTTTTTCTGCAATAATCTTTGTTATTTTTTCCATCTATTGATATTGAGTTTAGTTTGTTATTAATATATTTATGGTGTCAAAGTGTATTTTAAGTTGTTTGTATTTTCTGTTTTTTTAAAGCATTAATATCCTCTTAGAACTGCTTTTGCAATCTCATACTTTCTAATGAGTCCTCTTGTTTATTAAATTATAAAATTTTATGTGCTCATTGAGAATATATATATGTATATATACATATATCATGACATAATATCAATAGCCTTTTGGGTTTTTTAAGACAATGTTTCTTCAAGTGCTTTCTTGAGCATATTGTTGATCCAAAAGATAAGACAATAATAATACCTAAAACATAACTACTCTCTCTCTCTCAAATATTTCTCAAAATTCTTAATAAAGAACAGATAGTTGAAATTCCGATTATGTAGAAAATTTCTATTTATCTAAGCATACGAAACTAGGAAAATGATTAGATTCTGTAATTTTCACAGAACAACATCAAGATATTTTCTATGAACTTTTTAGAATCTATATTTTTAGACCCTATAATTAGGTTGAATAATATATATTTTAACCTGTTCATCATATTTTTTAGACATGAAAAATCCTGGGAAGCACTTATGTATACAAAGCTCTTAAATTTAGAGCTCTTTATTTAGATTTGGTATTTTTCAGCAGGCATTAGTTTAAACTTCTCTGTATTAGAATAAGGGGATGTGTCATACCTAATCATACAACTATTGTTCTCTGAACTTTAATAATGCTTTATACGTAAAATATGTCTTATTTGAAAATTTTCTAATATTGTTAGTAATATGAAATTAGATGGGCATGTAGAGTTTCTAAGATAATTGATTATATTTTGCTGGGTAGAGGCATGGGAAATTAAGAAATATGAGTAAAGAATATGAAGACGCATAAAAATAATGAGACAGAAAACTTGGAAAGTATCAGCAGGGCATTCCAGTGACAGAAATACTGAAATTCTCTAGCGTTTATTTTTTTCACAACTTTTGTACTCATCATAAAGGGTGGGGCTGGGGCGTGGGGGTTGGTTAGGGCAGAAGCACATTTGCATATCCTGACCACCTGTCAGAACGGCATGGACTTACTAGAATGAGCTATTTTAATTTCAAAAGAACTGAGCAATCACCTTCTGACTTAGGGCATGCGACAATTATTGTCAAATCTCCAAACTTTCTGATTATCAGACAAGGTGGAAATGGGCCGGTATTTTTTGACTTACGCAATATTTCAAACAAACACTAAAGAAATAAAATATATGAACATTATAAATTTATAAAGTGTTTTTTAGAGGAAAGTTTTATAGCATAATCTTCAAACCTATTTCAAATATCATGTTTAAGAAATGCCTGCAGTTTAGTCTGGCAAATCAAAATATTCCTTCACCAGAGAACAAGTCAAATAAAACAGAACTAAAGTTAACCAGAAAAAGAATTGTCATAAAAATCTTATGGTATAAGACTAACAATTTAATCCAGCAAACTTGTTTGCTATTTCTTTTGATATACTATGCCAGTGTGGATTCAATGATACATATCAACATTCTGAAATATGTCTTTGAGTTTTCTACGGTTCCTCTTGGGAACAATATTTTACCTATATTTTGTCATAGTTATTTAGGATCCTGTAATGTATTAGGTAATGGCAATATCTATCACCCACTTTTTCTGATCTTGACTAGTAATTATTCACACACACACACACACACACACACACACACACACATATATATATATATATATACTAGCTCAATTTAAAAAAGCATATGCTTTTAGAATAGTGCTGTGATGTAATGATAAAGATACAGTACAGATGAAGGGGATAATATCTTTACAGAGTATGTTTCCATGACATCTCCAATATCCCAAATACACAAAAATATGAACTGTTTGAATTAGCCTTAAGCAGTAGATGAACGTACTTAGCATTGTGTGCTATAGCTAGTCTCTTTGATTACTTTTGACAAATATTTTTCTTGTCATTTTTCATACTTAGTATTCCATGTTATAGAAATAAACCATGTTCTTTCTATGTTGGACTCCTTATATATGTACCATGCATTGTTGCTTTCCAGTTACTAGCAGATCTGGAAAACAGTTCGATGTTTGCTGATGATCTGGAGTGTCAGAAGCTATTAATGGAAGCTATGAAGTATCATCTCTTGCCTGAGAGAAGATCTATGTTGCAAAGCCCTCGTACAAAACCTAGAAAGTCAACTGTGGGGGCATGTTATGCTGTGGGAGGTATGGATTCTGCTAAAGGTAAAAGCAACACATTAATTAATTGGGAAAATACCTCCATTTGAAAAAAAAGAAGAGAGAGATATTTCTAACAGCCTCCGCATTATAAGGAGACTATTAAATCCTTGTTAAGTAAGTGTATCAGAAGCTGAATTTTCATAAATAGGGTAGTTTGTATGATTATTTTATACCTCATTTTCCTCCTTATCTTATGGATCATCATCTGTTAATTATGAATTACTTAATTCTTAATAGATATTTTACTTTAAGAACACAATATTAGGTTTGACTATTCAGTTTTCTCTGTCAAACCTTTACAGGGAAATTTTATTTATCTATCTAGCTCTATCTATCTGTCTGTCTGTCTGTCTTTCAGTCTATCTATCTGTATCATCTTTCTTTCTATCCATGTTTCTATTTTAGAAAGAGATAAATGTATTTTCCCAAATACAATAGTGACATCTAGTTAGTTCTCTTAATTCTGCTACATGCTTAAAGACTAATTATAAAAAAATACTGAAATGTTAACTGTAAGATCCTCTGTTTGAATTGCAATATAAGGTTAATTTTATATAAATAAAACTTCCATGAAGATAAAGGAGCAGCTTCTGAAGCTATTATCCTTCCCCTTCTTGAAAAACTTCGTCTATGGCTTTATTATTTTCATGTGAATTTTTCATTTTAATGATTCTTTTGGCTAAAATAACAAAGCGAAGATTTTTTTATTATTTTATTTTACATGGAAGGGTGTTTTGTTTTCATACATGATTGCAAATGCATGTTTAGCACCCATGAGTCCAATCTCAAGAAGAATAGAAGAGACTTCAGATCCCTTGGTTTGTTTTTAGCCATCATGTGAGTTTTGGAAATAGAAACTGGGTCATGTGAGAGGGCAGCTGGTGATTTGCCAACTGAATCATCTCTCCAAACTAAAGAAATGATTTTATAATGAAGTTTATTGAAAACAAAGTGAGAATACTGATAAATCATAAGTTGAAATTTTATTTGATAGATTGAATAAATGACCTACAACTTGAAGGTTTATCCTAGTAACAATCAATTATTTCCATTTGAAATTGGAATAGATATAAGAAATATGCCAATTAATTACAAAGAATTTTTACCTAGTGAATTTTCTATTACTATAATAGGGTATCTGAATCTAAGAAATTTAAAATAATAAAAATTATGAGCTTGAGGGACAAAAAAAGTAAGAAAGTGAAAATAGCAAAGAACATATAGAAGGTAAACTTTTGTTTTTATTACTGCCCATTAATTGTAGAATAAAGTTGTTTCGCTATGATACTGTAATACATACATATAGCATAGTTTTTTTTTTTTTAAATTGCCCTCTATTGTCTTTTCTCATCTCCTGTCTGATTTTTGTTTGGTAATAGTCTGCTTTCATGATAACTAGCGGAGTATTGTGAGAGCAAAATTGATCAATTTGTGAGAGTAAATATTCATCATCTTATCAGTTCTAATGCAAAAAACCTTTAAACATTGCCATAATATAGATCAGCTTGTCAATATATAAACTCTACAAAATATATATCTAATTTAACACATTTGAAAATGAGATTATAGAGGAAATAATTTCCAAAATTCTGGAACTACTTCATATAACTAGCGTTCTTCAGAAAATAACAAATACTATAGGATACCCTAATTAATTTCAGGTTTGACAGTTTCACATTTTATTACTTTTTGATTGTCTAATTTTTCACATATTGCTTCCATAGCCTAGGCTGATTTAAAAGGTGATGGCAATCCTACTGCATCAGCCTCCCAAGTGCTGGTATTACAGACATAAATGACTATCTCTGACTTTATTGCACTGAATAGAATAATATTAACAGCTTCTTGGTACTTAAATTAAAAACTGAAGGTATTAAGTGCAAAACATAAATGCAATTATCATTTGTTGAGATTTTTTTTTTCTTTCAGTGCTGGGAATCAGTTCAGCGCTTTACTTATGCTAGGCTTATGCTCTACCTATGCACTATAAATTCTGGTTCTAGTTTGTGATATCTTTAAAAACATAATCTGCAATATAGAAACATTTCTAAGTATTGAGACTCTGTTCATTTTATTTATTAATTGTATCGCAAGCACATGTGTGTCACAGTGTGCATATGAAGGCAATTAACAGGCATCAGTTGTCTCCTTGAGATCAAACTCCAGTCATCAGGTTTAGCTGCCAGCACCTTGATCCACTGAGCCATTTCTCTGGTACAGTACAGAAATCTCTTGTGTGTGTGTTTGTTGCATTTGCTCTTTCTTATCATTTTCAAGTATTTCTTGTCTATGTTATCCTTAAATGAATAGTTTATTTTAAACAATGAAATGATTGTAAGTGTATCCAGTTTCATGTCTGATTCTAAAGATCAATGAAATAGGATCTTTTTATACCTGAACTCTCTTACCACAGTTCTGTTTTGAAGGCATGTAAACCTTTCATTTTGAGGGTCTCTATATAGAAACACCATATAAAGCTCTATGGGAAGTTGACAACTATTAGGAAAATAACAAGAACTAGTAGTATCAAGTACCTTTTGGAAATACTTCATAACTCTGACCATAATACTGGAAGAGAACTTCTATTATTTCTACTTTGGGCAATTTAAGATTTGATAATCTTGAAATGTGACTGAATAATACTTACTAGAAGTCCTTGTTCCTTTATCGCCATTGTCACAATTCTAGAAGGGTTAGCAGTAAACCCCTCTGTACTCTTTGTGGTTTCAGGTTCTTGAACAGCCAGTGTGAGCTCCTATGATCAACAATAAAACAGTACAGAATTAGATACAAAATCTAAGTAGTATGCACAAAATGTGGAAAGTGTAGCGTCTACTTACATAAATCAGTATTATATTGAAAAGCATTTATCATTACAGTGCTATATATGCCTTTTCTTATAGTATATTGTTTCAGTTGCCTTGATGAGGTTTTTTGAATCTAATTAATTCCTATTAATGTCTAGGAATATAGTACTCTATTATTTATTTTTGGTTCTAAATTATATAATAAATACAGAACTACGATTAAATACAGACAACACACAAATGTCTGAAGCTAATGCTAATGACTAGAAATTATCATAAAAGAACCATCATCAGAAACTGTAGTCAAGATCTGAGTCAAAATTTTAAATTTGAATAGTTGAATTATCAGAGATGGTGATTAAAGAAACTGAGAAAGTCTTTAAAGTTCAAAATTCTAAAGTACTTATCCAAACTTTTGTGATTGCAATCGAGAAGTTAAATAAAATCTTACCTTGTGTAGTTAGCCTACTACGCTGGATATCGAGATATTTCTAGTTCATTTTTCTATGATAGCTAATGTAGCCTTGTCTAATTTCCTAACCTATTACCTTTCCAATGGTATCTATATTTTCTTAATAATTAGTATAGCTTAATTTTGAATTCCAATATAAATTGGCTATGATAATTTTCACTGAATAAACCAACATTAAAACAAATCAGGAGAATTAAAAGAATGATTTCTGAAAATTGTAATAAATAAAAACAAAACATTCTCAGAAATGTGTATTCGAAATCATGTAGGAATTTGTATGTATTTAAGTTTAACTGTATCATCTAAATATTTGTAGTGCAGAAAAGATGACCTAAATCAACATAAATTAGCTATAGAGACAATATAACCTCCACCTAAATTTTTGCCTTTATATGCTCTTAGACCATAGCCTTACAGCTGTCAATAACAACACTGCAAATGTTAACTTTATTTTCATTGTTACAAACTAATTTTCCTACAAATCCACCAGTAAAGAACATGTGGGAAGTGTTTTGCTTGTCCCTCTGATAAACTATAGGAATTAATACCAATTAAGTCTACTTTAGTTTTTTCATTATACTCATAGCCATTGTGATGAATCAGCCTTCACTGAAAATGCTCAGCAGCAACATTGAGTAAATTACAAAATGCAGTGTTTATAGAAGTAAAAATTCATTAAAATATTAGTTTAGAATTTACTATTTCACTGGTGAGAATATACTACTTCACTAAATTGATATTTCAAAAGTATAACTTAAAATTTTCATCAATGAAGTAATTCTTTAGAATTCTATAACTTCAGCTGCAATTCTTCACATAAACACCATGAAAATTTTGGAGAAATAATGCCAAAACCATATGTGAAATGAATTGTAATTCATAATTATTTAGTCCTCCCTCTAATGTTTAATTCATTTAAAATAATTTTCAACGCACATATACATCTATAAACATACAACAGAAAACCCTTACATTGTAGAAAATATAAAGAAAATAATTATTAGCATAATTAAAATTTCAGTTCACTGGCTTTAGTAAGCTATTGAAGGAATTATTAATTCATCTCATATTTTATATAAATATGCACTAAAATAACTAAGACACGAGCTTTTTCATAATATATATATTTATATTTTCATAATATATATATATATATATATATACCATGTATTGGTACTACTGTAATTGCCCACAATTTTATTTCATGTATTATTTAATATTATCATTAAATTCATATTTTGATGTCAAAACCAAATACACTACTTTCTGCTCAGGGTTCCAGTTTAATTTAAAAGCAGTGGAACTATCACTCCTTGCCTTATATATCTGTTAGTACTGTGACATGAGCTAGTTAAATTAATTTCAACTCTCTTTCCTGATGTTATGTTGTGAGTTAGAACACATAATATTAAATAACCACACTTATTGTTTAATTTTGTTTTTATTATTGCTAATTACATCTTTAACAGGTACTACTACAATTGAGAAGTATGACCTCAGAACCAACAGTTGGCTCCATATTGGCACTATGAGTGGTCGTAGACTTCAGTTTGGAGTTGCAGTTGTTGATAATAAACTTTATGTTGTGGGAGGAAGAGATGGTTTAAAAACGTTGAATACTGTAGAATGTTTTAATCCAGTTACCAAAACCTGGGTTGTGATGCCTCCTATGTCAACACATAGACATGGGCTTGGTAAGATATTTAATGCTATATAATTTTTCAAAAATATGTAGGAAAACTTTTCATACTAGATCAAGGAGCACTTTACAAGGAGATATTCCAAGAATCACAGTGGCTTAAAGGTTCTGGGAAAGTTAAGCAAACTTGAAATGCTCATGGAAATCTTTAATTGTAACATAATGTTATATTTTAATTCTATGTCCCTTCTACCAACATTTGAAAGGGTTCCATTTCAGAGAAGATGTTAATTTTCTGAAGGTCTATTTTATGGAGAATATAAAATGCAACAGAACACTTCCCTCAAGCTCAGTTGGGAGTAAAATTTTTGACAATGGTAAAGTATTATAAGCTCTTGTCAGAAAATTATGCCTCTGCACAACAAGCAAATTTGCATTCACTAAGATATTAAGATATTTTTGAATGCAAATACAGGATAAATATATTTATGTTTAGTACTTTTGCTGATCAGAACTCTAAAGCATAATTAAGGCAGAGGTCTCTACACAATTTATGGATAAGTAATGTTGTGTAGAATATTGGAAAACATTAATTCTCTTGAATATATATCAAGGTACGTTGATTTCTCTATACTATGTTCTATGTGCTTAAATATTATGGTATCTGAAAAAATGAAGTATTTGGCATTTTTTACAAAGTACGCTTTTATGATTTCAAAAAATATATGTGTAAGCAAATGTATCTATATGTGGGCTTACATACATGCAAATGGTGCCTTGGAGATCAGAAGAAAGTATCAGATCTATTGAAGCCAGAATTGCAGGCATTTGAGAACTGCCAGACATGAGTGCCATAACTGAACTCATCCAGTTCTTGGCAAGATCACAATAGACTTTCATATGGTACTATGGTACTACGTGTCAGATCCAGGACTGGAATTTTCTCACCATTTGTTTTGTTAAATTGTTTCTGTTAAATCATACACAATGTAGTTATTATCTGTTATATCATTATAATTCTTATGCATGTACATGTCCTGAAAAGATATAAATGCAAGCTTTAAAAATGCAATCTAACACATGTTACAAATCACATATGTGAGAAGAATGTACAAAAAGCAATGAGAATCTGATTATTGATGTCTTATCATGAAATATAGTGGTCAGGGGAAGTTTTTCTACGATAATAATCCCATATTTAGCCTCATATGTAATCAATTAATGACTCACATGGGCAGAAAACTATTTCAGATACAAAATAGTTCTTAAAGCAGTTTGTTGCTTCATAAGGCATAGGTAAATGACCCTTTATACTATGCTATCCTTTAGGTGTAGCGACACTTGAAGGACCAATGTATGCTGTTGGAGGTCACGATGGATGGAGTTATCTAAATACTGTAGAAAGATGGGATCCTGATGGACGTCAATGGAATTATGTGGCCAGCATGTCAACTCCTAGAAGCACGGTTGGAGTTGTTGCACTAAATAACAAGTAAACTTAAATATACAAGCTCTTTGTTACCAGACCATGTTGTGCAGTTTCTTTGTTTTGATCATCAGTCAGTAAACATTATACGTTATCAGATCATCCTTATTAGCAATTATAAAAGTCATTTGGTGCCAGGCGATGGTGGCGCACGCCTTTAATCCCAGCACTCGAGAGGCAGAGGTAGGCGGATCTCTGTGAGTTCGAGACCAGCCTGGTCTACAGAGCTAGTTCCAGGACAGGCTCCAAAGCCACAGAGAAACCCTGTCTCGAAAAACCAAAAAAAAAAAAAAAAAAAAAAAAAAAAGTCATTTGGTGGAATCTTCCTTTCTTTGTGATGGAAAATAGTTTTCTACAATAAATGCTACATTAAAAAAAATATAGACTCTATTCAAAATTTTGTCCTGGATCCAGAAATATAAGCAATCTTTGGGGAAAATTTTACATCTTAGTCTTATCTTAAAAGAATCAGAAACTGCATTTTACTTAAATCTTTAGGAAAAGTATATACTCATGAATTTGAAGAACACTATTTTAGATAATCATTTCCAATTTGCCCTAAATAAGTGACATCTTTTGCATTACAAGTCACTCTAAATTTATAAAAGTAATTTGTCTTCCTATGTTTATGAATAAGGTAAGTTATTGTTCACCAATCTCTCCTCTGAGAGTTTAAGGTGCATAAGTAATGAATTCCATCTGGTTTTTCCCTTCCTGAAGACTCACATTTTTTTGATTCTGTAAAAACAAGCTCTCCTGATGCTTCCAAACCTTGAATCAGTACTACATAATTATAATGGTTTTCTTTATTTTTATTTTATTTTCTTCTATTATTGAGATTATTAAATAATTACATCGTTTCTTCCTTCCTTTCCCTCCATCCAAACTGTCCCATATACCTTTCATATCTTTCTTGCAAATTTAAGGTTCCTTTTCATTGTTTTCACATTCATGCATATATATGCATATTATTAAATATAATTATAAATTATATTATAAATAAATATAACCTGCTTAGTCTGTATAATGCTACTTACATGTGTGTTTTTCAGAGATATGAAACCTTACTCTCAGTCACATATAGCTTACATGGTAGATAGTTCAGACAATAGTGTAACCAGTGTCAAGATTTATGTGATTCTGTACTACTATGTATGAAATTATTACCTGAACATCAATGAGCTTAGTAAAAACTCAGCACAGGTGTATTTTAGAGCTCAACAGAAAAAGAAATAGTAAATAGTTAAAGCAGAAGAGAGGTTCCTATCTGTAATATCAAGTGATTCAATTCCATAACCCCTCTATACACCACACCAGATTCAAATCATCAAATTGAATTTATTTCATTTTGCTTTATTGAGTTATATTGTTTTCAATTCAGTGTGAAAGAAAGCTACAAACATATGGTTTGATGATTGTTTATCATCTTTATTATTACCATATAATATTTAAATTAAAGCATTATATATTATAATAATTTACATTCATAAGTTATTAAACAACATTTTATAGTTACATTTTCTTCATAAGGATAATCTACCTTCTCAATTTTATTATATTTCATTAGTTGCCTTATATAAACATCTTTTAGGAAAAATATTATATTTAATACTAAACAGCTCATATATGACAGAAAGTATGAAGTGAAACAGATTGACCTCCTGTAACTGCAACTTTGTTGAAACTGATTGTTGGGACTACATATGAAAATAAATCTTCTTGATACCTTCTGAATTTCTGCACATAAATATTTTCCAGATCTTTCAGTGTTAAGTCAAAATTTTTCTTGACAAAAATTAAAGAGGGTTGTTTGGAATAGACTAGGCTTCACCAAGGGCCATAGATAAATACCCATTCGCAAATCCAGTCTTTCTGTTGACAACAGCAATGGATTAGAATATACATTATAAAGTGTAAGAAAATAAAAATGCCTTTATTGTCATCACTGTAAATGAATTTGTGTGACTATGTACACACATATGTGTATATATGTATGTGTGTTTATTTTTTTGTTTTTGTAGGCTGTATGCTATTGGTGGGCGTGATGGAAGTTCCTGCCTCAAGTCAATGGAGTACTTTGACCCACACACTAACAAGTGGAGTCTGTGTGCTCCAATGTCAAAAAGACGTGGAGGTGTAGGCGTAGCAACGCACAATGGATACTTGTAAGTTGTAGGGGGACATGATGCTCCTGCTCCTAACCATTGTTCCAGGCTTTCTGACTGTGTAGAAAGGTAAGTTTTTCCACATGTGGTTTTTTGGACTATTTAATGAGAAAAAAAATTTAAACTACAAAAATGTAATTGGATTCATTAGTTTTTATAATGGATTTGTACTTTGTAACATTCTACACTTATGCTTTTACAAAGTATTTTGTAAAAGGCCCTATAAATTTAGTATTAAACTTTATGAAACATATTTGTTTAGTTATGTTATAAAGTAGTGGCACAAAAGAGATAAACGTAAAAGGACATTTTTATGCAAAGTTATCAATCAGTCATGTTATCCAAATCAAATTAAGTTTACCATTTCAAAACTCAATTTGGTCTTCAAAGTGATAATAAAATGGACTGTCAAAAATATGAGCAGAATTTCCAAACAAAATTACTTTTCTGAACAACAACTTTACTTATTGCAATAAATATTTCCTTGCTCAAAGCTAATTTTACAGTTTTAGTCTTTGCTCTTTGGGCATCCTCCACCCAGATCACAAATAAAGACACAGAGACCTACTCATACTTATGAATGCTGGAGCTTTGCTTGTTTTTAGCAAGCTTTTCTAACTCAAATTATCCGATTTCTCTTTAACTTTGTTTTGCCTCTGGGCTTTTTACCTTTCTTTATTCTATATATCTTTCTTTCTTTTTAATCTGTGGCTGGGTGGCTGGCCCCCAGTGTCCTCTCTCCTCTTTCTCTTACTTATCTCTCTTTTTATTCTCTTGTTTTATCTCTCTACCAGGCAATCCCACCTATCCTTCTCCTGCCTAGCTATTTATCAGCCATTCAACTCTTTATTAGACCAATCAGTTGTCTTAGACAGGCAAAGTAACACAACTTTACAGAGTTAAACTAATGCAACATAAAAGAATGAAACACATCTTTATATCATTAAACAAATATTCCACAGATTAAACAAATATATCTTTAACTAACATTCTATGATATTTCTCACTTTTCTTTAAATAAAAATAAAATATTTTAACTTTAACATTGTAAAAGTGTACACAACAAAAGCAATTATCAGGCTGGAGTGATGGCTTAGCAGTTAAGAGCACTGACTGCTCATCCGGAGGTCCTGAGTTCAATTCCCAAAACCCACATGGTGGTTCATAACCATCTGTAGTGAGAGCCCTCTTCTGGCCTGCAGCCATGCATGCAGACAGAACACCATACACTGCTTTTATTTAAAAAAAAAAAAAGCAGTTATAGGGGCTATAGAGATGGCTCAGAGGCTAAGAGCAATCCCTGCTCTTCCAAACATCCTGAGTTCAATTGCCAGCAACCACATGGTGGCTCATAACCATCTGTAATGGGGTCTGGTACCCTCTTCTGGCCTGCAGGCATACACACATACAGAATATTGTATCCATAATAAATAAATGTAGTGGTAGGAGCGGCAGGCCGCTTCCCACCACCCGGCTATCTTTACCTGAAATAATTACACGGAAACTGTATTCTTTTAAACACTGCCTGGTCCATTAGTTCTAGCCTCTTATTGGCTAATTCTCACATCTTGCTTTAACCCATATTTAATAATCTGTGTATAACCATGAGGTGTGGCTTACCAGGGAGATTCTTAACCTGCATCTGTGTCGGGTGGGAGAATCATGGCCACTGCCTGACTCGGCTTTCTTTCTCCCAGCATTCTGTTCAGTCTACTCCGCCTATTTAAATTCTGCCCTATCAGGCCAAGCAGTTTTCTTTATTAATTAACCAATGAAAGCAACAGATAGATAACAACACTCCCACTTCAAATAAATAAATATAAAAAAGCAGTTATCAAGTAAGAGTTACATTTACAATTCAGATCCTTTGTATTTAGCAAATTCAAAATAAAATACTCCATTGATTATCTTATCTTAGTGATTCTGAAATGCTATGCCTAATTTATTTTCTATCATGCCTAAGTAAAGCTATAACAATATTTAGTCTTTATCTCCACCAAAGATCCCAGATGGATGTAATATTACCTAACAACAGAGACATTTTGTTTCCTGGACATTCACCCAATGTTCCTTTGCAATGTTGGGGCATCTATTTTTAGCCACAGGCCTACCATATCTGGCATACTTTTCAGTGAAGCAGAAATTTTGAAGGACTGTTCTACCTTGTATTGGCAAAATCTGACAGTCACTTTCCTCTGTGTCCTGCAGAATGTTTGTCAGACTTTTCTGTGAAGCAGGATTCTTGAAGGACTGTTCCACCTTCTCTTGGCAAACTTTAACAGTTTTTTTTGATGTGCTATACTTGCCCATTGAAAACAAACTCCATATGGAGTTTCTTCAATGTCCATCATTCTTTTATGAAGTAAAGTGTTGATGCCAAAAGCAGATGTGTCTCATTACCTTGAAAACCTTAGGTTATTAAACATATTAACTGCCACATTCTATAGGTATTTTAAATGTTTGATAATCACCTATCTGTCTAAAATATACTTGCTTAACCTTGAAAACATATCTGATATAACTAAAAGCCTCATTAGTATAGATTAACTACACACCCCATATCCTAATTATACATTGTATTTCTAAATGAGCTGTATAAGCACAATACACAAAATAAAAGTAGAAACATATATACATTATAACAAAAATAACTCTAAATTTGTATAAATATACGAAAATCAATGCCTATGCAAAAAAATAGAGATTAATAATTGTCTTCTTATCCTATATTGCTATATTTCTTTAATGATAACTAACATCCATAACCCACCAAATAACCAACAACGATCTACTCCATCTTTTTGGAATATAGGTTTCATGTTCTCCAAATTGCTTCCTGATATCTGTGGGTGAAGGCTTCTTTAGGGGGTCCCTGTAAATATTGAGATAATGGCCAAGTCCTGACAGACAAGATATATCTTTTGCTGATATATATCACCTGTCAATATCAGCAGCCCTTGCCCAATCAAACCTGATACTTATCAACCTGGAAGGAATCTATAGGTTTTTTTTTTTGTAGAAATAAAAACAAAAGCTCTTCTCCAAGGAAATTCATTTTTAAAAATTATTTTTAAAAGTTAAGATAGACCTAAAGCAGGTTGGTTCCACTTAACAGTCTAGTTCACAATCTCATGTCTGTTAGCCTGCTGCCCTTTGGTTATAGCAATCAAAAAACTCAAGTTCAATAAGGCAATATGTAGGATACAGACTCCATGTGTGTTTTCAAAATTTACATGGCTTATTCTTTTTTATATTACTTTACTTCTAGCTATAAAGTTTTGTTATGTTTTTAACTTTTTTTAGTAACTATTTTACCCTGTCTCTTTTCTTAAGCCTACATACATTGTAAAACTCACTGTAACCTGTTTAAATGTGTCTCCATATAGACCTCGTTTACTGCATATAGAATAGCTGCTTTTGACTGTATGAGTCTTTAAACTGCTAAGTGGTGTGGCTAGGACCACTGCTGCACTTTTAGCCAGCTTTTCTTAAATTATTCCATTTCTCTTCAACTATGTTTTTTCTCTGTGTTTCTACCTTTCTCTAGTCTATGTCTTTCCTTTCTTCTTACTCCATGACTGCCCATGTTGTTGGGAAGTTGGACCTTTGCCTCCTCCTTTCCTTCTTCTTTTCTCACTCTTCCTCTTCTCTCTCATCTCTCTCATTTATCTTCTCTGTCTGGCAGCCCCAACTATCTTTCTCCTGGTAAACTATTGTCTATTTAGCTCTTTATTACATCAGTCTTGTGTTTTACACATGCAAAAAAACTTTGCTTCACAGAGTTAAATAAATGCAACTTAAAAGAGTGTAACACATCTTTTTATCATTAAACCAATTTTCCACAGCATAAATGAATAGAAAACAACTTAAAATAATATTCCATGGCATGAGTTCTTAGAGTGGAAAACATTGGTTTAGATAAATAACATTATTTGTTGCTTAAAATAAAGATCATCTGTCTGTATTCTCTTTCAAAGTAGACAAAATACATAGGCACAAAAATAGTTAAAATAATGTTAAATTATCACCAAATCACAAATTATCAGTGGGATCTCAGAAAACACAGATGATATAAGAGATATTCCCTTAAAGAAATTCATGGAACAGGTAGAATTTGTACGTTGTAGACATATATTTCTGTTGGAATTTTCTTACTAACACACACATACATGCACACACACACATATACACACACAAATAAACACAGGATTGAACACAAGTACACAAATGTCACACACATTAAAGCCATTACTGTAAAGAAAGAGAAGGCTTTCCAGTTTTCTGGTTTCCATCACTGCTATCCAATCTTTTTCTTTTTTCTTTTTTTTTAATTTTTATATTGTTATTACAAATTTTCACCTCCTCTCTTTTCCCTCCCCTTTCCCCCTACTCCTCCTCCCTCTTGAGACCAAAGAGCAGTCAGGGTTCCCTGCCCTGTGGGAAGTCCAAGGTCCTTCCCACTCCATCCAGGTCTAGGAGGGTGAGCATCCAAACAGACTAGGTTCCCACAATGACAGTTCATGCATTAGGATCAAAACCCTGTGCCATTGTCCTTGGCTTCTCAGTCAGCCCTCCTTGTCAGCCACATTCAGAGTCCGGTTCGGTCACAAGTTCCATCAGTCCCAGTCCAGCTGGCCTTGGTGAGTTCCCATCAGATCAGCCCCACCGTCTCACTGGGTGGGCGCAACCCTCGTGGTCCTGAATTCCTTGCTCATGTTCTTTCTCCTTCTGCTCCTCATTTGGACCTTGGGAGCTCAATCCAGAGCTCCAATGTGGGTCTCTGTCTCTATCTCCATCCAATGCCAGATGAAGGTTCTATGGTGATATGCAAGATATTCATCAGAGTGGCTATAGTATAGGGCCAGTTCAGGTGCCCTCTTCTCAGCTGCTCAAGGAACAAGCTGGGGACATCTCCTTGGACACCTGGGAACCTCTCTAGAGTCCAGTCTCTTGCCAACCCTAAAATGGCTTCGTTAATTAAGATATATACTTTGCTGCTCCCATATCCACTCTTCCTCCATCCCAACCATCCCATTCCCCCAAGCTCTCCCCATCCTCCCCTTCTCACTTCTCTAACCCCTTCTCCCCTTACCGTGGCATTTTCTTCTGTAATAAGAGAATTATAATAATAATTGGACACTATATTTTTAAAAATCATGAAATTAAATTATATGAATATAAAAATGATTTCAAATTATTTGTGTGAATTTTGGAAGCTTATACTACATAAGAGATACAACCATGGTAATTTGAAATGAGATCTACAGTACTTCATTAGTCTGTGATATTCCTTATGGGTCCACTTTGGAAATATGTAATAATAATTAAAAATGAATTGCTTTGCTTGCAGTTCTTTTTTTTTTCTTTTTTTCTTGTTTATTTTTTTTTAGTTGTTGAAAAAGAATTTCCACCTCTTCCCCATTTCCTATTTCCCCCTCCTCCCACATATTGCCCCCTCCCCCTCTCCTCTCCCCCTCCCCCCCACTCCATTCCCCCTCCCTCTCGAGAATGAAGAGCAGTCCAGATTCCCTGCCCTGCTGGAACTACAAGGTCCTCCAACTTCTATCAAGGTCCAGGAGGGTGAACATCCAAACAGGCTAGGGCAGTTCATGTATTAGGGTCGAAACCTAGTGCCATTGTCCTTGGCTTCTCATCAGCCTTCATTGTCCACCATGTTAAGAAAGTACGGTTTCATCCTATGCTCATTCAGTCCCAGTCCAGCTGGCCTTGGTGAGCTCCCAATAGATCAGTTCCACTGTCACAGTGGGTGGGTGCACCCCTCGTGGTCCTGACTTCCTTGCTCATGTTCTCCCTCCTTCTGCTCCTCATTTGGATATTAAGAGTTTAGTCCGGTGCTCCAGTGTGGGTCTCTATGTCTATCTCGATCCATCGCCAGATGAAGGTTTTAAGATGTTATGCAACATATTCATCAGTATGGCTATGGGATAGGGTCATTTCAGGTTCCCTCTCCTCAGTTGCCCAAGGTACTAGCTGGGGACATCTCCCTGGACACGTGAGAGCCCCTCTAGAGTCAAGTCTCTTGCCAACCCTAAGGTGGCTCCCTTAATTAGGATATATATTTCTCTGCTCCCATATCCACCCTTGCTTTATCGTAACCAACCCATTCCTCTGAGCTCCCCCAATTCTGCGCTTCTCATTTTCTCACCCCATTTCCCCTTAACCCTTCCCACCTCACCCCCAAGTTCCCAGTTTTTGCCCGGCAATCTTGTCTACTTCCCATATCCAGGCAGATGACTATATGTTTCTCTTTGGGTTCACCTTCTTATTTAGCTTCTCTAGGATCACAAATTATAGGCTCAATGTCCTTTATTTATGGCTAGAAACCAATTATGAGTGAGTACATACCATGTTCATCTTTTTGGGTCTGGGTTACCTCACTCAGGGTTGTGTTTTCTATATCCATCCATTTGCATGCAAAATTCACGATGTCATTGTTTTTTACCGCTGAGTAGTACTCTAATGTGTATATATTCCACACTTTCTTCATCCATTCTTCCATTGAAGGACATCTACGTTGTTTCCAGGTTCTGGCTATTACAAATAATGCTGCTATGAACATAACTGAACAAATGCTTTTGTCATATGATTGGGCATCTCTTGGGTATATTCCCAAAAGTGGTATTACTGGATCTTGGGGTTGGTTGATCCTGAATTTCCTGAGAAATCGCCACACTGATTTCCAAAGTGGATTCACAAGTTTGCATTCCCACCAGCAATGGATGTGTGTGCCCCTTACTCCACAACCTCTCCAGCAAAGGCTATCATTGGTGTTTTTAATTTTAGCCCCTCTGACAGGTGTAAGATGGTATTTCAAAGTTGTTTTAATTTGAATTTTCCTGATCGCCAAGGAGGTTGAGCATGACCTTAAGTGTCTTTTGGCCATTTGAACTTCTTCTGTTAAAAATTCTCTGTTCAGTTCAGTGTCCCATTTTTTAATTTGGTTAATTAGCAATCTAAAGTCTAGTTTCTTGAGTTCTTTATATATTTTGGAGATCAGACCTTTGTCTCTTGTGGGGTTCATGAAGATCTTCTCTCCATCAGTGGGTTTTTTTTTGTCTTAGTGACAGTGTCCTTTGCTTTACAAAAGCTTCTCAGTTTCAGGAGGTCCCATTTATTCAATGTTCTCCTTCATGTTTGTGCTGCTGGGCATATACGTAGGAATTGATCTCCTGTGCCCATGTGTTGTAGAGTGCTTCTCACTATCTCCTCTATCAGGTTCAGTGTGTTCAGCCTGATATTTAGGTCTTTAATCCATTTGGACTTGAGTTTTGTGCATGGCGATAGATATGGATCTATTTTCATTCTTCTACAGGTTGACAACCAGTTCTGCAAGCACCATTTTATGAAGATAATTTCTTTCTTCCATTGAATACTTTTAGCTCCTTTATCGAAAATCGGGTGTTCATAGGTTTGTGGGTTAAAATCCGGGTCTTCTATTCCATTGATCGACTTCTTCGTTTTTATGCCAATACCAAGCTGTTTTCAATACTGAAGCTCTATAATAGAGTTTGAAGTCAGGGATGGTAATGCCTCCAGAAGTTCCTTTATTGTATAAGATTGTTTTGACTATCCCTGGGTTTTTTTTGTTTTTCCATATAAAGTTGATTATTGTTCTCTAAAGATCTATTTAGGTATGACCCTTGTATCCCTAATCTCTCCAATACTTTTATCATAAAGGGGTGTTGAATTTTGTGAAATGCTTTTTCAGCATCTAATGAAATGATGATATGGTTTTTTTCTTTCAGTTTATTTATATGATGGATTACATTGATAGATTTTCATATGTTGAACCAGCCCTGCAACCCTGGCATGAAGCCTACTTGATCGTAATGGATAATTTTTCTAATATGTTCTTGGATTCGGTTTGCCAGTATTTCATTGATGATTTCCACATCGATGTTCATGAGAGAGATTGGCTTGTAATTCTCTTTCCTGGTTGAGTCTTTTTGTGGTTTTGATATCAGGGTAACTGTAGCTTCATAGGAGGAATTTGGCAATGACTTTTTTGTTTCTATATTGTGAAATACATTAAGGAGTATAGGTATTAGGTCTTCTCAGAAATTCTGGTGGAATTCTGCATTGAAACCATCTGGACCTGGGCTTTATTTGGTAGGGAGGTTTTTGATAAAAACTTCTAATTCTTCGCAACTAACAGGTCTATTTAGATTGTTCATGTGTTCCTGGTCTAACTTTAGTATATGGTACTCATCTAAAAAAGTTTCCATTTCTTTAACATTTTTCAATTTTTTGGCATATAGGCTTTTGTAATAAGATCTAATGATTTTCTGAATTTCCTCTGTGTCTGTGGTTATGTCTCCCTTTTCATTTCTTATCTTGTTAATTTGTGTATTCTCTCTCCGCCATTTGATTAGTTTGGATAGGGGTTTATCAATCTTGTTGATTTTCTCCAAGAACCAGCTTCTTGTTTCTTTGACTCTTTGGATTGTTTTCTGTGTTTCTATTTTGTTGATTTCAGCTCTTAGTTTGATTATTTCCAGTCTTCTACTCCTCCTAGGTGAGTCTGCTTCTTTTTTTTTCTAGAGCTTTCAGGTGGGCTGTTAAGTCTCCAATGTGTGCTTTCTGTTTTCTTTAAGTGGGCACTTAGTGCTATGAACTTTCCTCTTAGTACTGCTTTCATAGTGTCCCATAGGTTTGAGTATGTTGAATCTTTATTTTCTTTGAATTCAAGAAAGACTTTAATTTCTTTATTTCTTCCTTGATCCAGGTGTGGTTCAGTAGTTAACTGTCGGGTTTCCATGAGTTCGTTGGCTTTCTGGGGGTAGCATTGTTGTTGAATTCTAACTTTAATCCACAGTGATCCAATAAGACACAATTGGTTACTAATTTTTTTTTGTAACTGTGGAAGTTTGCTTTGTTACCGAGAATGTAATCATTTTTGGAGAAGGTTCCATGAGCTGCTGTAAAGAAGGTACTTTCTTTCCTATTTGGATGGAATGATCTATAGATGTCTATTGAGTCCATTTGATTCATTACCTCCCTTAATCCTCTTATTTCTCTGTTAGGTTTCTGTCTGATTGACCTGTCCATTGGTGAGAGAGGAGTGTTGAAATCTCCTACTATTAGTGTGTTTGGTTTGATGACTGCCTTGAGTTTTAGTAATGTTTCTTTTACGTACGTGGGTGCTTTTATATTAGGGGCATAGATATTCAGGATTGAGATTTTGTCCTGATTAATTGTTCATGTTATTTGTAAAAAATGTCCCTCTCCATCTCCTCTCATTGATTTTAGTTTGAATTCAACTTCGTTAGAAATTAGTATGGCCACACTTGCTTGTTTCTTCGGTCCATTTGCTTGATAAACCTTTCCCCAGCCCTTTACTCTGAGTAGATGTCTGTCTTTGTGGTTAAGGTGTGTTTCTTGTAAACAGCAGAATGTTGGATCCTGTTTTCATATCCAATCTCTTAGCCTGTGTCTCTTTTTAGGTGAGTTGAGTCCATTGATATTAAGTGATATTAATGACCAGTGGTTGATAACTCCGGTCATTTTTTATTTTTCTTTTTTTTTTTTTTTGGTATTAGAGTTTGTGTGTTTCCCATCTTTGAGTTGTGCTGTTGAAGGGTCGTTAGATGTCTGAGCTATTGTGGGCATTGTTGTATTCCTTGGGTTGTGATTTTCCTTCTATTCCTTTCTGTAAGGCTGGATTTGTGGCTACGTATGTTTTAAATTTGTTTTTATCCTGGAAAATTTTGTTTTCTCCATTTATAGTGAACGAAAGCCTGGCTTGGTATAGTAGTCTGGGCTTGCATCCATGGTCTCTTAGTTTTTGCAGTACATCTATTCAGGACCTTCTGGCTTTCATGGTTTCCATAGAGAAGTCAGGTGTAAGTCTGATAGTTTTACCTTGACCTTTTTCCTTTGCAGCTCTTAATATTCTTTCTTTATTCTGTGTATTTTGTGTTTTGATTATTATATGGTGAGTGGATTTTTTTTGATCCAGTCTATTCAGTTGTCTGTATGCTTCTTGAACCTTTGAAGGAATAGCTTTCTTTAGGTTGGGAAAGTTTTCTTCTATAATTTTATTAAATATATTTTCTGGACCGTTGAGCTGTACTTCTCCTTCTTCTACCCTTATTATTCTTAGGTTTGATCCTTTTATTGTGTCCCAGATTTCCTGAATGTTTTGTGATGAGAATTTGTTGGTTTTGCTGTTTTCTTTGATCAGTTTGTTTATTTTCTCTATGGTATCTCCAGTGTCTGACATTCTTTCTTCTATCTCTTGTAATTTTTGGTAGTACTTGTCTCTGTAGTTCCTGTTCGTTTACCCAGATTTTCCACCTCCATCCTTCCCTCAGTTTGTGTTCTACATTATTTCCATTTCATTCTTCAAGTCTTGAACCATTTCCCTTACCTGTTTGATTGCTTTTTCTTGTTTCTCTTGGTTGTCTTGGGTATCTTTGAGAGATTTATTCATTTCCTCTACCTTTTTGTTTGTGATCTCTAATTGTTTATGGCAGTTTTTCACCTCCTGTTTAAGGTCTTCTATTATTTTCATATAATTCAGTTTAGAGTCGATTTCTTCTGTTTCTTCTGGAGTAGGGTGTACAATTCTTCTTGTTTCGGGATCCCTGGATTCTGGTGATGTCATGTTGCCTTTCAGGTTGTTAGAGGAATTCTTGCATTGGCGCCTTCCCATCTCTTCATTCAAATGGAGCCAGGAGAGGCCTGGTGTCTTGGTCCAGTCTTTGCTGTGACTGACTCTCTGGGTGGATCTCCTCAGTGTAGAAGCAGGAACCGTTCCGTGCAGATGGAGCTCCTCAGCACCGAAACATGGACTTCTGGTAGTCCAATGACCTGCGGACAAAAGGGCGAACTTTAAGGGGGGGGGGGGCTTGGCGGGGTCGGTAGAGCACAGGAGACCCTACAGCACAAGCTGAAGGTGCCCACGATCTCTTTTGGGGATCCTAGAAGCCTCACCGATAGGCAGGCACTCACTGCTCTTGGTGGGTATACTTAGTGTAGGAGCAGAGAACTGTTCTTGAGCAAAGGACTTAACAGACAACAGGCCAGGCTTGGGGGGGGGGTGGGCTGGTTGGTGTGTAAGAAAGACAGCCCTGTAGCAGGAGCTGGGGGAGAGGGGGTTGTGCTCTCTTCCGGGACAATCTGCCCCTGGATAGCACACACTCACCCATCCAGATGGAACTCCTCAGCACTGAAACCACTGCTAACCAATCTTAACTTAATAGAGGAAATGACTTATTTAGGTTATAATCCACTATTGAGGAAGCAAAGTTATGAATTGCAGCAAGAATATGGAGGCAGAACTGAAGCAGAGACAGTGAAGGAACACTACTTGTTCCTAAAGGCTTACTAAGCTTGTATCTTTATACAGCCCACGAGCATCTGCCCTGTGATGGCATTGCCAAAAATGGAGTTCACATTGACCATTAAGCAAGAAAATGCACACAGGCATGCCTTCAATCCAATGATTTGAAGACAATTCCTTAATTGAGTTTCCCACTTTTCCAGTGATTCCAGTTTGTGTCAAATTGACAAAACTAACCAGTAAAACAAAAAAAAAAGTTTTACATTTACAACATTATTACTTGTTGAAAAATGGTGACTTGCCCATTTCCCTGGAATTGTCTTAACCATTACTTAACATAGGAGAATTTAACTTTGATGATTCCCCATCCATCAGTGTTTATTTTCTATAATGTTAATTTAAAATGCAGTTCAAGAAGTCAAAGAAATTATTTCTAAGCATTCTATCATGTGTGCAATGGGCCCATTATTAAGTCTCCTATTTGTAAGAACATTAGAAATCTCCATTAGAATTAATGTGTTTAATTTATGTGTCTATATAGACTGAGTGAAAAGAGAAAGAAACAGGGAGATAAGTGGTGTTATTACAAGTTGAATATAATTAATTAGTCAGCGTGTTGCTTCATAACTTTATAGGTTTCATATTAATTAATAATTTCATTTCCTTCTTAAAATTCAATATTTTCTGCTGGGTTTTATCCAAGTGCTAGTGCCTTAACATTTGTCAACAATGTTAAAACCTAGTTTCAATTCTCAAGTATGCCAATAATGAAGAAATTAAGCAAAATCATAACAATTCAACATTTTCTGAATTAAATAATAACCTGATAATATTAGTATTTTGAGATTTGATTATGTATGAATTAAAAATACTTGAGAATTTATGTGAACATGGGAGGAATCACCTCTGTGAGTTTTCACTCACTTCTACTTATAATTAATTAATTTGACCACTATAGACTCAATTACATTATTGTTTGGAAAATACTACACATAGAGAATCAACTGTAGCTTTTCTTATTCTAAATTTCAACATACGATAACAATTTAACATGACACAGTAAGGACATTCAATAATGTAAAAGATACATAAAGATAATCTTGATAATTTGTGGGTTTCTGATATTATTAAAATATTATTGAAATAATCTAAAATTCAGAAAAAAGTTAAAATGAGACTTTTAGGTATCTATTGAAAATTTGTTAAGATTAAAAGATGTAATCCTAATATAATTAGTAAAAGGTGATATACAAGATAACACTTTCAATGTGCTTTTACAAATAGATCAACATGGTTAGAGCGCATGTAATGTATACTTGTATTAATTTACTTTTCACACTTTTTAGAGTCAATGTTACGTAGTTTAAGCATACAGGTCAAAGTTATAGAAAAGTTATCTATGGGAGACTTTAATGCCAAATTTGTATAACATATGAATTGAGTATGGACAAAAGAAATACCTGATGGAAAAAGGAAGCACTTTTTCTGTATGCTTTGTGTGTCCTCTTGTGGCTGGAGAGAGCTATATCGTGTACATATTCTTTAATTCTTCAATTCTTTATACTTTTTTTTTAACTCTTTTGTCTTGTATAGCAAACCTATGGTTGATAATGCTTTTCAGTGTTCCTAATTATGTATTTTACACAATAACACATTTTATTAATGCCTATTGATTTTTATTGTGATATTACTGAATTTTACCTCTCATTTTTCTTCATAAATCTCTTAAGATATGATCCAAAAAGTGATTCGTGGTCAACTGTGGCACCTTTGAGTGTTCCTCGTGATGCTGTTGCAGTATGCCCCCTTGGAGACAAACTCTATGTGGTTGGCGGATATGATGGTCATACATATCTGAATACTGTTGAATCATATGATGCTCAGAAAGATGAATGGAAAGAGGTATTATAGTAAAAATCTTCATGTTATTATATTTCAGAATTTATATATCAAATTCTTGTGGTCCATTATTTCATTTAATTTTCAAAAAACTTTGAGTAGTAGTATCATTAGCTGTGTGAAAAAGCACAGTTGAAAAACTGAGAAAATTGTCACAAAAGTAAAAACTTAATGCCAAAGCACCTGATCTTCCAGAAGCCATCTACAGTCTTCAATGATCTGAGCTGCAACTTCCTTATTTAAGGACAAGGCAAAAGTTGGGTCAAGGCAGTAAAAATTCTTTGAAGGCCAACCTTCTGGGTTATACTAAAGGCAGTGTTTCTTTTTTGTTTGTGTTTTAGGAAGTACCTGTGAATGTTGGAAGAGCCGGAGCATGTGTTGTAGTTGTGAAGCTACACTGAAACTCTCATTAGCTAATACAATGGAATAGAATTATCTCAAGAATGAAGAAGACATATCCTCTTTTCAGAAGTTGATAGCAGATTCAAATGCTGTTGTGTTGTTTTCACGTGTAGTTGAAATTTTTAACATTCATACGGCTGAAAAATGTGGATTACATGTTACTGTTGAGTATATGTGCTGTCTCAGCTTATAATCTAATGCAAAATCCCATGGGCTATGTTTAGCCTCATTAGCATAAAATGTTAAAGTACCTAACAAACATTTGGCAGTGGGCAGTATTTGAAGGTGATGAATGCATTAACAGTTTTCGTGTAAGGGTCTAGGAAGTAAAACATTTTCTATTGAAGGTACTCTACCATCTGGAATAACTTAATAAAAAAGAATGACAGAAGCTTTAAAGCATACCATCTTGTTTCAAACAATAGCTCACCTAGCTAATAATACCTCACATTAGCCAAGAAGAAAGTGTTTTCTGTGCCATGCATGAAACAGGTCATTCACTGATGTAATTTCCTATACTAATTACACAATGTCAAACTTTTCACAGGCTATTATTTTCAGTTAACTTTCTGCTAAAATATGTATATAAATTTTCTATCCCATGACATGGTGTGTTGATAGATTCATTTGCAGTAAAGTATCATAATGTCGCATATACAATCTATCATCTAATAGTGAATATTATATTGTTACAAACTTTGCCTGAGGGCCTCATTGTACAGAAGTTTATTCTTTCCTCAAACATTTAATATTTTCTCAATAAACACCTTCCATTATGTTAAAATTTGATCTAAACAAAGTTAAAGTTGAGAATATGATGCACAATATTAACAACGGAAACACTAAAAAGTTTAACATAGATAGTCAATTCTATAATTTTTCTTTACTTATCTATACCTAATCTTTTAATTTCATAATCATGTTTACCTAGCAGTAAATAGTAAAGACACATGTACTACAAAACTATACTTTTGAAAATAAAAATAAAAAGAGTATTTGAGTATTACTTTAGCTTTTATTTTATTTTCATTTACACTACTTAAAGATAAAACATTATGGTGAAATATTGAAAACTCATGTTTTTGAAGTTAACTTTTCAAGTAAATGTTCCATTTTTGAATTTCTATAATACTTCTCATAAAAGGAACTTTGCCTTGTAGAATATCAAAACAAGCAACAAAATCCAGAGTAATGCTTTAAAAATGCTACTTACTACCTATTAATTTTTTTTAATATCACAGCATATGTTGAAAAAAGGTATTTGTACTTTGGTAAATTGAATCTAAATAAAATCTTTTCCATCTGACTATAATGATTGTCATTCTAAAATATGTCCAGTGCAAGTTGTATGATTTTTCTGATGCTGTAGTGCCCCCAAAGCAAAAATATTTTAATGCTAATACACAATTCCCCTCCTTTGTTTCTTATTTTGTCTATAATTCTCAACAAAGTGGTGCAGACTTCACATCAAAGGTGGCATAGAAAGGTTAGCATACACACAAAAAAAGAAACATAAGACATTTCTGGATTTTAATGTTTATTTTAGCATTTTTTAATTATACATACTAATAAGTTGCCTTGTGACATTTCCTACATGTACATAAGGCATGTTTATCATATTAATCCTTTATATACCATCTCTTTTCTTCCCTTAGTCCTACTAATCTCCTCTCTCTCCTTAGCTAGCTCTTTCTTTAATAACTTTTATATTTACCTTTTTGAACTCACTGTAAACAAATGAGTTCCATTAGTGCTATTTACAGTAGCATGGGTGACAGGTTGGTTAGATGTGTTAAATTGTATTTTTATCAAATTAATGTGAAAGTACAAATGTCACAATTCTTTAACCCCATCACAATTTTTTCCTCATGAATATGAACATGTTTGAAATGGAGAACACAGATTTTATTTATTTTGTATTTTATTTTTAAAAAAAAAAAACCTATCGTTTTTTTCATTTTACATAACAATCCCAGTTTCTCTCTCCCCTCTTCCCATTCCCTCCACCTTCCTTCCCACACCCCACCCCCTCTTCAGAGAGGGTAAGGGTCATTGCTTTAAGGAAAAACCAAGGCCTTCCCTACTATATCTACAGTGAGCAAGGTATTCCCTCCAGAAACAATGGATTTTAAAAAGTCAGTACAAGCAGTATGGATAAAAGCTGGTCCCATTGCCAGTGGCCCTGTAGTCTGCCACAGCCATATAACTGTCACCCACATACAGAGGGCTTAATTTGGTCATCTGCTGATTACTTCCCTGTCCAGCCAGAATTGATGAGCATTCATTAGCTCAGGTAAACTGTTTCAGTGGGTATCTTGATCTCTTTGCTCATATTCTCACTCCTCCCGCTCTTTGACTAGGCTTTGGGAGCCCAACCCAGTGCTCAGCTGTGGATCTCTACCTCTGCTTCCATCAGTTGCTGGGAAAAGTTTCTATGGTGATATTTAAGATTGTCATCAATCTGACTACAGAGCAAGGCCAGTTCGGGCACCCTCTCCACTATTGTTTACGATCTTAGCTGGGGTCATCCTTGTGGATTCCAAGGAATTTATCTCATGACAGTCTTCTTGACAGACCCATAATGGCTCCCTCAATCAAGATATCTCTTTCATTGTTCTCCATCTCTGTCCTTGCTCCATCTCAACCATCCCATTCTGTAAATTCTCCTCCTCTTAGACCCTTCTTCCCTCCTCTTCCTCTTCTGCCTTTCCTTCTTTCACTCCCAATGCTTCTAATATTCTCAAGGAGATCATTTATATCCCCTCTTCCCAGGGGGATCTATATATGTTTCTCTAAGGATACTCCTTGTTACTTAGCCTCTCTGGAGTCATGGATTATAGGCTTATCCTTTGCTTTACAGTTAGAATCCACTTATGAGTCAGTACATAGCATGTTCATCTTTCTGTGTCTGGGTTTCCTCACTCAGCATGTTTATTTTTTTCTGGTTCCATCTATGTACAGCAAATTTCAAGATGTCATTGCTTTATATTGCTGAGTAGTACTCCATTATGTAGCTATCACGGTTTCTTTACCCATTCTTTGGTGGAGGAGCATCTAATTTGTTTCCAAGTTCTTGATATTACAAATAATGCTGCTATGAACATAGTTGAACAAATATCCTTGTAGTATGATTGAGCATCATTTAGGTTATGTCTAAGTGTGGTATTGCTGGGTTTTGTGGTAAGTTGATTCCCAATTTTCTGAAAACAAAAACAAACAAACAAAAAAAAAAACACCATACTCATTTCCAGACTGTTGTACAAATTTGCATTCCCACCAGCAATGGAGGAATGACCCCCTGCTGCACATCCACTCCAACATTAATTATCATTACTGTTTTTTGATTTTAGCCATTCTGATAGGTGTAAGATGGTATATCAGAATTGGTTTGAATTGCATTTCTCAGATAGCTATGGATGCTGAACATTTCTTTAAGTATCTTTTGCCCATTTGAGATTCTTCTTTTGAGAATTCTCACTTAGACATTTATCCCATTTTTTAAATTAGATTATTTGATACTTTGATGTCTAATTTCTTGAGTTCTTTATATATTTTTGAAATCAGTTCTCTGTCTTATATAGAGTTGGTGATGATATCTTCCCATTCAATGTGCTGCCTTTTTATCTTATTGACTGTATTCTTTGCTTTACAGAAGCTTCTCAGTTTCAGGAGGGCCCATTTATTGATTGTTGTTCTCAGTGTCTGTAATATTGGTGTTATATTTAGAAAGTGGTCCCCTGTGCCCATGTATTGAAGACTACTTCCCACTTTCTCTTCCATCATGTTCGGTGTAGTCATATTTATATTGAGGTCTTTAGTCCATTTGAACTCTATTTGCATTTTTCCACACGTTGACATCAAGTTATGCTAACACTGTTGGTTGAAGATGCTTTTTTTCTATTGTTGTGTAATTTTAGATTCTTTATCAAAAATCAGGTATTCATATGTGTGGATTAATACCTTGGTCTTCAGTTTGATTCCATTGGACAACCTGTCTCTTTTTATGCCAATAAAAACAGATTTGGAATTTAAATGGGAATTGCATTGAATTGCTTTTGGTAGGGCTGCCATTTTTATTATGTTGATTCTACCTATACAAGAGCACAAGAGATCTTTTCATTTTCTTTTTCTTTCTTTTTTTTTCTTTTTTTTTCTTTTTTTTTTTTTGGTTTTCCGAGACAGGGTTTCTCTGTGGCTTTGGAGCCTGTCCTGGAACTAGCTCTGTAGACCAGGCTGGTCTCGAACTCACAGAGATCCGCCTGCCTCTGCCTCCCGAGTGCTGGGATTAAAGGCGTGCGCCACCACTGCCTGGCCTTTTGATTTTCTTTTATCTTCTTCTATTTATTTCTTTGAGGAATTAAAAGCTTTTGTTGAACAGGTCTTTCTCTTCTTTGGTTAGTTTTACCTCAAGATATATTATGTTATTTCTGGCTGCTGTGAATGGTGATGTTTCTCCGATTTCTTTCTCAGCTTTTTTATCATTTGAATATAAGAGGGCAACTGATTTTTTTTTTAGTTGATCTGTATCCTGTCACATTACTGAAAGTATTTATTATCTATAGAAGTTCCCTAGTAGATTTCTTGGGGTCACATATGTGTACTATCATATCATCTTCAAATAGTGAAAGTTTGACTTCTTCATTTGAGTCCCCTTTATGTTCTCTTATTGCTCTAGCTAGAACTTCAAGAATTATGTTGAATAGATATGGAAAGAGTCTACAGACTTGTCTTGTTCCTAATTTTAGTGGAATCACTTTGAGTTTCTCTCCATTTAATTTGATGTTGGCTGTCTGCTTGTTGTATATTACTTTTATTATATTTAGATATGTTCCTTGTATCCCTGATCTCTCCAAGACCTTTATGATAAAGGAATGTTGAATATCATCGAAAGCTTTACAACATCTAATGAGATAATTTTATGGATTTTTTCTTTCAGTGTATTTATATGGTTGATTACATTGATAGATTTTTTTAATGTTGATCCATCCCTGAATCTTTGGGATGAAGCCTAGTTAATCAGGGTAGATGATTTTTTTGTTTTCTTGTATTTGGTTTGCCAGTATTTTATTGACTATTTTTGCAACTATGTTCATGAGGGACAATGGTCTGTAATTCTCTTCCTTGGTTGAGTCTTTATGTGGATTCAGTATCAAGGTAACTGTAACCTCATAAAAAGAATTTAGCAAAGTTCTTTCTGTTTCTATTTTGTGGAACAAATTGAGGAGTATAGGTATTTGCTTTTCTTTGATGTTCTGGTAGAATTTTTGCTAAAACTATCAGACCCTGGTCTTTTTGTTGTTGTTGGGAGGCTTTTGATGACATCTTCTATTTGTTTTTAAATTATGTCTACTTAAATTGCTCACCTGGTCTTGATTTATGTTATCTTTGACTGATGAATCTATTTTCTCTACGGTATCTTTAACACCTGTGATTCTCTCTTCCATCTCTTATATTCTATTGGTTATGCTTGCATCGGTACTTCCTGATCATTTAACCAAATTTTCCATTTTCTGAATTCCCTCAGTTTATATTTTCTTTATTGCATCTATTTCAGTTTTCAAGTTTTGAACTATTTTGTTCGCTTGTTTGTTGGCTTTTTCCTGGTTTTCTTGAGTTTATTTAAGATATTTTTTGATTTCATTCAATTTTTGTCTTTTCCTTCATTTCTTTAAGGGGATTTTTCATTTCCTCTTTAAGGGTCTCTATCATCCTCATAAAGTTATATGTAAGGACATTTTCTTCTGCTTCCTCTGGGTTAGGATGATTAGGTCTTCCTGTTTTATGCCTACTGGGTTTTGACATTACCATGTTGCTTTTAATGTAGTTGAATGAATTTTTGCTTTTGGTGCCTACACATCTCTTCCTCCAATTGGTGCCAACAGTGTCTTTGCTTCTTGGTCCAATCCTTGCAGTTGGTATTTGTGTCTTAGGAAACTGTTCTTAGTCTATTCTGTGCAGTCACTCTCTGTGTCCAGGGAGCTGCTGAGATCTCTCTTGCCCTTCTCTCATGATCTGCTGTGTGCCATTGCCACTTCTGGTTAAGAGTTCTTCTGAAGTATCAGGGGATAGGTGGATTAGGGGGCAGAGTGGGCCTTGTCGCTTAGAAGATCACATCAATTGGGGGTGGGGGTTGGAGATGACTACCTGCAAGAAAACTTGCCTGCTGGCAGGCTAGTGCAGCTGAGGCAGGTCGCTATCTGACTTTCTTATTTCTGGGTTATTTTAAAGTAAGAAAAGTCTTGCTCAGTACCTTCCACTGTAGTTCATGCCAATTTTTTCAGATCAAGTAAGCCTTTCAAATATTTTCTATTAATTAAATTTTGTTTAAACTGCTTTGCACATGTGCAATGCACATTCATGTTTCCCACCTCTATCTCTCTACCAATACTTTGAGTGACTCTCCTCCCCACAAATCTCTCTCACACATTAATACTAATCCTTTTATTTTGTGACCTCCATAGGCCATGTAACTCATCTCAGATCCACCTGCTACTCTCTACCTACCCAACCTCACGTGTTTCCCCCCCAAACCTATTACTGTATTGGATTGAGTTACTGTATTGGGTTTGGAGTTACTTCCTAGAGTGTAGGAAATCTACCAGGAGTCATATTTTTAAAGGAAACTGATTCTCTTATTTCAGTAGTTGTCAATGACCAATTTTCCTTTGTCCCCACCATTGACTCCCACGCTCACATTTTGTTTGACTTGAGCTTGTAAAGTTATTGAATATGCTATTATAGCTCCTGAAAGATCATATGTTTAATTCTTCTATTTGTTCAGAAAATACAATTTAACTCTAGTACTCTACCACCTTGACTCTTGCATATCTTTCTGTTTTCTATTCTTCTAAGAACCCTGAGATTTGGGAGGCTGGGGTAAGATGTAACTTTTTATTTTTTATTAAGAATTTCCACTTCCTCCCCTCCTCCCACTTCCCTACCTCTTCAGTCCAAGGAGCAGTCAGGGTTCCCTACCCTATGGGAAATCCAAGGTCCTCCCTGCTCCCCTCAGGTCCAGGAAGGTGAGCATCCAAACAGACTAGGCTTCCACAAAGCCCATCCATGCAGTAGAATCAAAACCCAGCACCATTGTTTTTGAGTTTTCCGTCAGCCTTCACCGTCAACCACATTCAGAGATTCTGGTTTGATCACATGTTCCATCAGTTCCAGTCCAACTGGCCTTGGTGATCTCCCATTAGATCAGTCCCACCGTCTCAGTGGGTGGACGCACCCATCGCTGTCCTGACTTCCTTGCTCATGTTCTCCCTGCTTCTGTTCTTCATATAGACCTTAGGAGCTCAGTCCAGTGCTCCAATGTGGGTCTCTGTCTCTATCTCCATTCATCGCCAGATGAAGGTTCTATGGTGATATGCAAGATATTCATCAGTGTGGCTATAGGATTGGGCCAGTTCAGGCACCCTCTTCTCTGCTGCCCATGGAAAAAGTTGGGGCATCTCCTTGGACACCTGGGAACCCCTCCAGAGTCAAGTCTCTTGCCAACCCTAAAATGGCTCCCTTAATTAAGATATCTATTTCCCTACTCCTGTAAGATGTAATTTTACTATTTATGGTTAAGCATTCCACAGTTTCTTATGTTCCACATGTGAAAAGGCTATAGGCCTTACTGTATATCAGTATCTCTTGCAAAATGAAGTTTCTCTATGAGGGTTGAGAGATGTACTATTCTGTGGTTAAAGTCAGAAGTCATTAGGAGTCCATTTAGCAGGATAATAACAGTAAGTTCTCTCATAGAGCCTATGATTTGCCTAGTCACAGGTTGCTGATGCCAATATTGGTGCCAGGTATAGATAGGGTCCATATTGTGGACAGGGTGGTAATCCAATCTTAAAGTGTTTGGCTATTCTCCATAACATTTGTGTATCACAATTAATAAAAACCCAGAGACAGTTCTTATGGTTGAACCTGAAGGTAAGCAAAACAGAACAGCTAGTCACTTGTTCTTACCTTTACCTCAGCCCAAAATAGTGATCCTGCTTCCAGGAATCCTCAAAATGAAACTGTGCCTGAGAATTATCTTCTCCTGTCTTATATTCCTCTCTAGTTCTGGTATTGAAGAGACATGCACCAAAATGACTAGTTTCTATGGCAAACTAATGTGGCTACTGGGATTGAAAATGTGTTTCATGACTTCCTGGTTTGTACGGTTGATGAGGATGGATGTTTTACTCTCTGAATTTCAGGAAAACTTTATTTATTAGAATAGAAATGAAATATAACTACACATTTGTGCCACAATCTTGCCAATAGGCATATCGTGCTGGAACAGTCATTATGGTATCCTTCAAGATTCACAGTTGGGTAAGACTGCTAACTACTTTTCTCTTTTGGTAGGGTGCATAGCACCTCCCAGCACTCTGAATGCTGGAGAATAGATAAGAAGCTTCTAGGGCAGTACTAGCTTGATTTCTCTAAATTTTATGAAATATATATATATATATATATATATATATATATATATTGCCTATATATGATACCATCAGCAATATAATCTTATCGTCAATTTCTTGGGGTAAAGGTGTAATCTCTAGAAGTCTACATGATCCCACCAGCAATCAATTCCAAAAGAGTTTCCTGTTGTTGGTTGTTTCTCCCCCTTTTTACTCTGTTGTCCTTTATACTTTGGTCTTTGGACTCTTTTGGGGGGCTTGCCACCCAGGTACAAAATAAATCACAAACCGAGAGATATATTATTATTTGTGGACAACCAGCCTTAGTTTGGCTTTTTTCTAGACACCTTTTCTTATTTTAAATTATCCCATCTACTTTTTGCCTTTGGACTTTTTTATTGCTTATGTATATCTTACTTTCACTCTTACTCTGTGGCTGGCTAGGTGGCTGAACTCTGACTTTCTCCTCTCCTCATTCTGTCTTGCCCCTTCTTTTCCCAAGATTCCACCTCCTATTTATACTCTTTTCCTACCAGCCCTACTTATACTTTCTCTGCTTTACTATTTGCCACTCAGTTGTTTATTAGAACATCATCTATTTTAGACAGACAAAGGATCACAGCTTCACAGAGTTAAACAAATATAGCATAAACAAAAGTAACACACCTTAAAATAATTTTCTACAACAAGTTACAGATTTCTGGCACTGGTCATTTCATTTCCTAGTTTATGTTATAGTCGACTGTCATATGTATACATATAAATGATATATATCAAGAAGCAACATTTTTGTCTACTAATTGTAAAGTGTTTAAATGTATGCATTCATATACTCATAGAAAGAATGCATTAATTAAAACTCATTTTTGGTAGTAGTTTTGTGAGAATGGCCCCTAAACTCTCATTTATGTACATGTTTATTACCCAGTCAATGGACTATTTGGAAAGGATGAGGAGGTGTGGCCTTGTTGGTGTAGTTATGTCTTTTGTGGGACAGTTATGCCTCTGAGAGTGGGTTTTGAAGTTTCAAAATCCCATGGCAAGTCAAGTCTCTCTCTCTCTCTCTCTCTCTCTCTCTCTCTCTTTTCTCTCTCTCTCTCTCTCTCTCTCTCTCTCTCTCTCTCTTTCTCTCTTTGCCTGTTGTCTGTGGATCAGAATAAAAAACCTCTTAGCTACTTCTCTTGCACCATGTCCATCCATTCCCCTCTCATGATAAAAGTGAATTAACCCTCTGAAACTGTAAACAGGTACCCAATTAAACACATTAATTTTAAGAATTACCTTGGTCATAGTGTCTCTACACAGCAATAAACCAATATCTAAGACATTTCCCTAACTGCATCTGCCTTGAAAGGTGATCTCCATCAATAAATGACCAGAAGGACCTGCCTTCACTTCATTTCCAAGTTATGTTTTGCTGTGACAAATATAGCTATATTTTTGTGTCTAGGCCTTTGTAGGTCTCCATCCATTTTGGTCACATCTGCTCAGATTCTTTTCACTTCCTTTTTTGTTCATTCTATGCTAGAGTGGCCTAGCATTATTTTCAAATGCAGCTGTAAAATGGAAGCCCAAGGTGTCTTATGCAGTTCTCCGTGAAGTCAATAAGCATTTAAACAGAAACAAATCAAGATGGAAAATAATAATAAAAAACAACAAAATCAGTACAACACTGTTTTTTATGTATACTTATTTGATTAGGCATTAATGTGGACACAGTTAGTTTTCTAGTACCATGTAATGATTACTGTAAAACTGACCATCTGTGCCATCATTTGACAGGTAACATGCCAAGTTGTTGACAACCTTATTTAACTTGGTACCTTAACCTGTGTGATGGGGAGGTGAGTGATCACCCACCCAGCTCTCAGGAGATCTTGCCTATTTCTCCTTCCCCTGAGTATCTATCCATATTTTTCTTAGGATAGTCCTTGCTACTTAGCTTCTCTGGAGTCACAAACTAAAGGCTCCTTATCATTTGCTTTAGAGCTAGTGTTCACTTGTGAATGGGTACATACCATGCTCATCTTTTTTTATTTTATTCCATTTGTCAACCTTTGTGAGATAATTGGGAGCTTTGGGGTGAGGGGAGAAGTGAAAGTAGAAGGGAGAAGAACTAGAAGGAACAGGATGGCTGAGATAGGGGAAGGACAGAGATAAAGAGCAAAAAAAAAAGAGATATCTTTATTTTGGCTACCATTATGGGACTATCTAGAAACCTGGCACTAGAGAAATTCCCAGGAATCCACAAGGATGACCCCAGGTAAGACCCTAAGCAATAATGGATAGGGTGCCTGAAGTGGCCTTGACCTGTAGTCTGGCTGATTACTATCTTAAATGTTACCATAGAAACTTTATCCAGCAACGGATGGGAGCATATGCAGAGAAAAACAGTGGAGCATTGGGCTGAGCTGCCAAAGTCAAGTGGAAGGGAAGGACGAGTGAGAACAAAAGCAAATAGGTCAAGAACATAATGGAGATATCCACTGAAACAGTTTACCTAAGTTAATGGAAGCCTTCCAACTCTGGCCTTACCATGAGGGAACCAGCAGATGACCAAACTAGGCCCTCTGTATGTGAATTGCAGTTGTATAGCTGGTATAGACTTTGGGGCCACTGACAGTAGAACCAGGATTTAGTACCATTGCTTTTTCTGGCTTTTTGGAACCCATTCTCTGTGGAGAGATACTTTACTCAGCCTAGAAATGGGGGGGGGGGGGCTTGATCCTGCCTGAAAGCAATGTGCTAAACTTCTTTGACTCCCTATGGGAAGCCTTATCAGGGCACTGAGGATTGAATGGGCATGGGATGGGGGGTTCGAGAGAGGAAGGTGGGGGGAGCAGAAGGAGAGGAGAGAGTAGGAAATGGAATTGGCATGTAAAAATGAGACAAGATAGCTTTATAAAAAAATAGATTTAAAAAGGAGAAAATCAGATGACTATCTTTGAAATCCATACCTTCACAAATCTTCATATTTACATTTGTCTTATTTCTGCCAATTCTACACTAACAAAACTTGATTCAGAATTTTTATCTGAACAAATAGGATATTTCCGGCCAGCCCAATGCATCTTAATTTGTTTGACTGAGCAAGTATTAAAATCTGTGAGAAACATAATTCTCTTCTTCAGATCACAAGAAAATTCTTGGTTTTATACATGATAGTATGTCCAATGCATGCCATCATTTATAGTATAGAAATTGTTTTCAACAAAAAAACTATTCAGCTCAATAAACAAACAAATGAATAAATTTAATATAATTGACTGAGGTAAGTTTTTCAACAAAAAGATATTCCCATAAAATTAGTTCAGAAAATACTATTCTTTCTGAACATTATTTCAAAATGACTTTAAAATCTAAAAGTAACTCCTAAATTGTAACACTTGAAGCAATTGAAGTTGGCCTTGTTTTAATAATGTCTGTATTCCCGTATTTCTACATTGAATGACAGTCAGACTTCCAGGATATAATTTGCACCTGCCACACAAGAGGTGGTCACCTCCATAAAAAGGGTCAGGATACACTAAGGCTACTCACCCAGAGCAGTGAGTGCCTGCCTACCGGACAGGCCTGAAGGTCCCCTGCAAGGGAGTGCGGGCACCTTCAGCTTGTGCTGCAGGGTCTCCTGCATTCTACTTGACCCCGCCATGCCCCCCAAGTTCGCCCTTTTGTCATTGGATAATTGGGATACCAGGCATCCCTGTTTCAGTGCTGATGAGTTCCATCTGCACGGGAACGGTTCCTGCTTCTACAATGAGGAGATCCACCCAGAGAGTCAGTCACAGCAAAGACTGGACCAAGACACCAGGCCTCTCCTGGCTCTATCTGAAGGAAGAGATGGGAAGGCAACAATGCAAGAATTCCTCTAACAACCTGAAAGGCAACATGACATCACCAGAATCCAGGGATCCCGAAACAAGAAGAATTGTACACCCTACTCCAGAAGAAACAGAAGAAATCGACTCTAAACTGAATTATATGAAAATAATAGAAGACCTTAAACAGGAGGTGAAAAACTGCCATAAACAATTAGAGATCACAAACAAAAAGGTAGAAGAAATGAATAAATCTCTCAAAGATACCCAAGACAACCAAGAGAAACAAGAAAAAGCAATCAAACAGGTAAGGGAAATAGTTCAAGACTTGAAGAATGAAATGGAAATAATGTAGAACACAAACTGAGGGAAGGATGGAGGTGGAAAATCTGGGTAAACGAACAGGAACTACAGAGACAAGTACTACCAAAAATTACAAGAGATAGAAGAAAGAATGTCAGACACTGGAGATACCATAGAGAAAATAAACAAACTGATCAAAGAAAACAGCAAAACCAACAAATTCTCATCACAAAACATTCAGGAAATCTGGGACACAATAAAAGGATCAAACCTAAGAATAATTGGAGTAGAAGAAGGAGAAGTACAGCTCAACAGTCCAGAAAATATATTTAATAAAATTATAGAAGAAAACTTTCCCAACCTAAAGAAAGCTATTCCTTTGAAGGTTCAAGAAGCATACAGAACACTGAATAGACTGGATCAAAAAAAAAATCCACTCACCATATAATAATCAAAACACAAAATATACAGAATAAAGAAAGAATATTAAGAGCTGCAAAGGAAAAAGGCCAAGTTACTTATGAAGGTAAACCTATCAGACTTACACCTGACTTCTCTATGGAAACCCTGAAAGCCAAAACGTCCTGGATAGATGTACTGCAGAAAATAAGAGACCATGGATGCAAGCCCAGACTACTAAACCCAGCCTAGCTTTCATTCACTATAAATGGAGAAAACAAAATTTTCCAGGATAAAAACAATTTAAACAATACGTAACCACAAATCCAGCCTTGCAGAAAGGAATAGAAAGGAAAATCAGAACCCAAGAAGTCCAACAATGTACACAATAACTCAGACATCTAATGATCGTTCAACAGCACAACTCAAAGAAGGGAAACTACAAACTCTACTACCAAAAAAAAAAAAGAAAAGAAAAGATGATTGGAGTTAACAACCACTGGTCATTAACATCACTTAATATCTATCAATGGACTCAACTCACCTAAAAAAGGCACAGGCTAAGGGATCAGATACAAAAACAGGATACAACATTCTCCTTTTTACAAGAAACACACCTCAACCACAAAGACAGACATCTACTAAGAGTAAAGGGCTGGGAAAAGGTTTATCAAGCAAATGGACCTAAGAAACAAGCAGGTGTGGCCATACTAATTTCTAATAAAGTTAACTTCAAACTAAAATCAGAGGAGATGGAGAGGGACATTTTATACTCATAACAGGAACAATTCATCAGGACAAAGTCTCAATTCTGAATATCTATGCCCCTAATATAAAAGCACCCACGTACGTAAAAGAAACATTACTAAAACTCAAGGCTGCCATCAAACCGCACACACTAATAGTAGGAGACTTCAACACTACTCTCTCAACAATGGACAGGTCAATCAGACAGAAACCAAACAGTGAAATAAGAGAATTAATGGAGATAATGAATCAAATGGACTTAACAGACATCTATAGAACATTCCACCCAAATAGGAAAGAATATTCCTTCTTTACTGCAGCTCATGGAACCTTCTCGAAAATTGATTACATACTCAGAAACAAAGCAAATTTCCACAGTTACAAAAAAATATATTAGTAACCTTCTGTGTCTTATCAGATCACCATGGATTAAAGTTAGAGTTCAACAACAGTGCTACCCCCAGAAAGCCTATAAAGTTATGGAAACTGGACTGTCAACTACTGAACCACTCCTGGATCAAGGAAGAAATAAAGAAAGAAATTAAAGTCTTTCTTGAATTCAATGAAAATAAAGACTCAACATACTCAAACCTATGGTACACTATGAAAGCAGTCCTAAGAGGAAAGTTCAAAGCACTAAGTGCCCACTTAAAGAAAACAGAGAAAGCACACATTGGAGACCTAACAGCCCACCTGAAAGCTCTAAAAAAAAAAGAAGCAGACTCACATAGAAAGAGTAGAAGACTGGAAATAATCAAATTAAGGGGTGAAATCAACAAAATAGAAACACAGAAAACAATCCAAAGAATCAATGAAACAAGAAGCTGGTTCTTGGAGAAAATCAACAAGATTGAGGAAACCCTATCCAAATTAATCAAACGGCAGAGAGAGAATACACAATTTAACAAGATAAGAAATGAAAAGGGGGACACAACCATAGACAGAGGAAATTCAGAGAATCATTAGATCTTACTACAAAAGCCTGTATGCAAAAAAAAAAAAAATGGAAAATGGAAAAAAAATGGACACTGTTTTAGATAAGTACCATATACCAAAGTTAAACAAGGACCAGGTGACCAATCCAAATAGACCTGTTAGTTGCCAAGAATTAGAAGTTGTTATCAAAAACCTCCCTACCAAAAAAAACCCAGGTCGAGATGGTTTCAATGTAGAATTCTACCAGAACTTCCAAGAAGACCTAATACCTATATTCCCTGATGTATTTTACAATATAGAAACAGAAAAGTCATTGCCAAATTCCTTTTATGAAGCTACAGTTACCCTGATACCAAAACCACACAAAGAGAAAATTACAAGCCAATCTCACTGATGAACATCGATGCAAAAATCCTCAATGAAATACTGGCAAACTGAATCCAAGAACACATTAGAAAAATTATCCATTTTGATCAAGTAAGCTTCATTTCAGTGTTGTAGGGCTGGTTCTACATATGAAAATCTATCAATATAATCCATCATATAAATAAACTGAAAGAAAAAAAAAGTCAAATGATCACTTAATTAGATGCTGAAAAAGCATTTGACAAAATTCAACATCCCTTTAGGACAAACGTCTTGGAGAGATTAGTGATACAAGGGTGATACCTAAATATAATAAAAGATATTTACAGCAAGTCAACTGCTAACAGCAAATTAGACAGAGAGAAACTCAAAGCCATCCCACTAAAATCAGGAACAGGATAAGGTTGTCCACTCTCTTCCCACATTTTCAATATAATGCTTGAAGTTCTAGCAATAGCAATAAGACAACATAAGGGGATCAAAGGGATTCGAATTGGAATGGAAGAAGTTAAACTTTCATTATTTGCAGATGATATGATAGTGTACATAAGCGACTCCAAAAACTCCATAAAAGAACTCCTACAGCAGATAAACACCTTTAGTAGCGTGACAGGATATAAGATCAATTCCAAAAAAATTGTCACCCTCCTATACAGAAAGGATAAGGAAGCAGAGAGGGAAATCAGAGAAGCATCACCTTTCACGATAGACACAAATAGCATAAAATATCTTGGGGTAACTCTAACCAAGGAAGTGAAGGATCTATTTGACAAGAACTTTAAGTCATTGAAGAAAGAAAGAAAGTATACCAGAAAATGGAAAGATCTTCCTTGCTCTTGGATTGGGAGTTTCAACATAGCAATGGCAATTCTACCAAGGGCAATTTATAGATTCAATGCAATCCCCATCAAGGTCCCATCAAAATCTTCACAGATCTTGAGAGGACAATAATCAACTTTATATGAAAAAAAAAAAACAGGATAGTCAAAACAATCTTATACAATAAAGGAACTTCTGGAGGCATTACTATCCCTGATTTAAAACTCTGTTCCAGAGCTACAATATTGAAAACAGCTTGGTATTGGCATAACAACAGAGAAGTTTACTAATTGAAACAAATAGAAGATGCGGATTTTAACCCTCAATCCTATGAAAACCTGATTTTCCATAAAGGAGATAAAAGTTAACAATGGAATAAAGAAAGCATCTTCACCAAATGGTTCTGGCATAACTGGATGTTAACCTGTTGAAAAATAAATATTGATCCATATCTATCACCATACACAAAACTCAAGTCCAAATGGGTCAAAGTCCTCAAAATCAATCTGTACACACTGACCCTCATAGAAGAGAAAGTGTTAAGTACTCTACAACTTATGGGCACAGGAGGACACTTCTTATGTATAACCCCAGCAGCACAGATATTAAGGGCAGCACTGAATAAATGGGACCTCCTGAACTGAGAAGCTCCTGTAAAGCAAAGGACACTGTCAATAAGACAAAAAGGCAACCCACTGACTGGGAGAAGATCTTCACAAACCCCACAAGAGACAAAAGTCTGATCTGCAAAATATATAAATAAGTCAAGAAAATAGTCTTTAAAATGCTAATTAACCCAATTAAAAAATGGGACACTGAACTGAATGAACAGAGAATTCTCAACAGTTGAAATTCAAATGGTCAAAAGACACTTAAGGTCATGCTAAACCTCCTTAGCAATCAGGAAAATGCAAATTAAAACAACTTTGAGATACCATCTTACACCTGTCAGAATGGCTAAAATCAAAAACACCAATGATAGCCTTTGCTGGAGAGGTTGTGGAGTAAGGGGCACACACATCCATTGCTGGTGGGAATGCAAACTTGTGCAACCACTTTCGAAATCAGTGTGGCGATTTCTCAGGAAATTCGGTATCAACCTACTCCAAGACTCTGTAATACCACTCTTGGGAATATACCCAAGAGATGCCCTATCATATGACAAAAGCATTTGTTTAATTATGTTCATAGCAGCATTATTTGTAATAGCCAGGACCTGGAAACAACCTAGATGCCATTCAAAGGAAGAATGGATGAAGAAAGTGTGGAATATATACATATTAGAGTACTACTCAGTGGTAAAAAACAATGACATCGTGAATTTTGCATGCAAATGGATGGAAATAGAAAACACTACCCTGAGTGAGGTAACCCAGACCTAAAAAGATGAACATGGTATGTACTCACTCATAATTGGTTTCTAGCCATAAATAAAGGACATTGAGCCTATAATTTGTGATCCTAGAGAAGCTAAATAAGAAGGTGGACCCAATGAGAAACATATAGTCATCTGCCTGGATATGGGAAGTAAACAAGATTGCCGGGCAAAAACTGGAAACTTGGGGGTGAGGTGGGAAGGAGGTAAGGGGAAATGGGGTGCGAAAAGTGAGAAGGGGAGGATGGGGGGCGCTTGGGGAAATGGATGGTTGTGATAAAGGAAGTGTGGATATGGGAACAGGTAAGTATGTATCCTAATTAAGGGTGTCATCCTAGGGTTGGCAAGAGACTTGACTCTAGAGGGGCTTACAGGTATCCAGGAAGATGTCCCCAGCTTGTACCTTGGGCAACTGAGGAGAGGGAACCTGAAATGACCCTATCCTATAGCCCTACTGATGAATATCTTGCATATATATCACCTTAGAACATTCATCTGGCGATGGATGGAGATAGAGACAGAGACCCACATTGGAGCACTGTACTGAGCTCCCAAGGTCCAAATGAGGAACAGAAGGAGGGCGAACATGAGCAAGGAAGTCAGGACCGTGTGGGGTGCACCCACCCACTGTGACAGTGGGGCTGATCTATCGAGGCTTATGAAGGCCATCTGTACTGTGACTGAATAAGCATGGGATAAAACGGGACTCTGAACATTTCCGACAATGAAGGCTGATGAGAAGCCAAGGACAATGGCACTAGGTTTTGATCCTACTGCATGAACTGGCTTTGTGGGAGCTTAGCCTGTTTGGATGCTCACCTTCCTGGACCTGGATGGAGGGGGGAGGACCTTGGACTTCCCACAGGGCAGAGAATCTGGACTATTCTTCAGACTCAAGAGGGAGGGGTAATGGAGTGGGGGGAGGGAGAGAGGAATGGTGAGAATGGGAGAGGAGTGGGAGGAGGGGGATGGAAATGGGAGATAGGGAGGAGGCAGATTTTTTTTAAACAAAATAAATAAATAAGAGAAAAAAACAAAGGGTCATGATATGGTAATGTTGTTCTGCTCCCTTTTTTTGTAATTTGGTGGATGCCTGAAAACATGTTAATTAGGCCTATGTAACAGAGATGGCATAGGTAGTTATGAACATGACCACAGCCATTCACCTGATTACCTAGGAAACAGAATGCTAATGAAATCCCCCCTCAGTTTATGTTTTGTTTTATAAGAATGTTTGAAGAATAAACACAAAAGATTTTCAGGATATGAATTCAGGATTTTATGAGGGATCACTGAAAATCTCCCTCCCGACAAAGCCATGTGAGTTGTATTTTTAATGTCACACCTCTGGTCTGGTCCAGAAAAATAATTTAGGGTTCGGGCTGGCACAAGACCCAAACAAAAGTCTCACTATGTATATCACCAAACATATAGCTCATTAAAAAATCCATAAGTTGTATTTCATTGGACTAAAAAATAAATCTTATAGAATATGTTATGAAGAGAATGAAAACAAATGCTACAGGGTAGAAGTAAATATTTTCAAGGAAAGACAGTTATCAAAAATATACAAATAACCCTAAAAATCAACAATGACAGACAATTGATATTTTTATAGCTTTGAATTCCATAGACATAGTGGTTTATAAAAATAGACATTTATTTGTTACACAGATTGATAATAAAACTCCTTGGTTAGGGTGCCCACATGGCATGATTTTAATGATGGCTCATTTTCTACTTTAAGGTTGCCAATTTCTTCTCAAACTCTAATAAAATAGAAAATAGACAAAAACATGTGTTCTCAGAGTTCCTATAATGACATTAAATCCATTAAATATAGCTCTGTCCTCATGAGATCACAATTCCTTTTTAAAGATCCTCCCGTTTCTAATGTCATTACAAATAGGAAATGAGATGTCAATGTGTAATTAGATAAGAGGTATAAATTCTCTAAGATAAATGTCAACTTCACATGTAAAATTGTTATTTCATTAGAACTGTCACAGACACTTAATACCTTGTAGATTCAATTCAAAATACTGAAGTCTAACATTTTATCTAAACATTTAAATCAGATATGGGTGAGAATCAAGATATGCTTTATTCTAAGGACAAAATTCCTTTTCATTCATGAACTTACAAAACCAAGGACATTAATGTAAATAGAAATTGTAATAAGATTCCTTTAGTTCAGCTCCTTATGCATAAAAATAATTTCTAGCTAATGCCCAGGGGTCACATCATGCTGGGACTCAGGTAGGTGATTGTTATGCTTCTTCCTGGTTTACACTGCCAGTCTCCTGAGTTTCATTCCCAGCCCTGCAGCCACCTGCTAGCAGGTGCCCCTTCTTCCACTCTACCTCCAATTCATGAGGGCACCTGACAAACCTTCGTGCTGAACCAACATTTTTTGTTTTTACCTGTGGACCTTTTCAGTCCTTCCTTACAGCCCACTCCCATTCATTTGTTTCAGCCCCAGATACCTAGAAACATGTCCCAAGAATGACTCCAGTAGTCACACCTACCGAGGACTCAGTAAGAAATACTTACTCTTCTTCCTTTCCTCCATTAAGCGTCTCCTGTCTAGTAAGTGCCACTCTTCCCAAAATACATTGATTCCCCTGAACCAAAACTTAGTGAGAACTCAGCTTTGCTCCTACCGATCAACTCTCACAACCCTTCTTTCTAGTCTATTTCTATTCATTTGTGTCATCACTATATTTCTCAAACCAATTTCTACTTGGAACTTTCAATGGCCATGGCAGGAAGGTGCTTCATATTAGGCTTCCTGTCCTCTCTTGCAATATCTCTGTCTCCAGCATCAGCCTGTAAAAACAAGCTTTCAGATTTCCCTTGTCCCACCTCAACACCATTCATTGTAGACTTCAGTTCTTGATACAGACACAGCATCTCTCTGTCCCTCTTTCATTCCTGTTTCTCCATAATTTTCCTTGTTTTATTTCAGCTTACTGTCTGAAGCCCCTCTTCACTCTGTAACTTCAACTACTTGGAGATACTGTCCCTTGATCTGGACAGAATTTCCTTAGCTCTTTCCAGCAGTTGCTCTTTGTCTTCTCTCCTATTATATTTCCATTCTGTTCTGTCATCTACCAACCATTAGAAGCCATCTGTTCCAAGGAAACCACAGCAACTCTATTTTCTTATATCCAGAGAGGGCAACATAAATCAAAGAATTGAACAGCCAACCAACAAAGTCAAGATCAGTTTCCAACACTTAATATCACCTTGATCATCATAACTCAAGAAGACTACATGACAATGTAAAAAATTAACATTTAAGACAATATGCCTCCACTAGAACCTTGTAAACCTATGACATTAGGCTCTGGGAAATGCAATATATCTGAAGCAGAAGACAAAAATATAGATGGAAGATTCTGTCCTACCTGTTCCCACAGTCATTCAGTCTCAAATAAACCACAGAGGGTTGTATTAATTCTAAATTCTTTGGCCTATTGCTCAGGCTTATTATTAGCTCCCTCTTATAACTTAAATTAACCCATAATTTTTATCTAAGTTTAACCATGTGGTTTGGTTACCTTTTCTCAGTAAGACAATATCATCTTGCTTCCTCTGCTTCTGGATGATGACTACATCTCTGTCTTTCTTCTTCCAAGAATTTTCCTGATCTGTTTGTTCCACCTATATTCCCTGCCTGGCTACTGGCCATTCAGCATTTTATTAAACCAATATGAGTGAAAAAACTTTACAATGTTTTTTACAATAATGTGGAGCATTATTCCACAGTAAAGAACTTCCAAATAGCAATCATAAGTATGCCCAAAGACATTAAAGAAGAGCAGATAAATCTTTTAATGAAATCTGTGAAAATAAAATAAATTGAATGAAATAATAAAAACAATTTATGACATGAGAGTAGAGTTTATCATAGAAATAGAATGACTAATGAAACTCCAAATGAAGTAAAACTGGAAATGAAAAATTTAGAAATTCAGACTAAAAAAAATCTCATAGGTACACCTCAACAACAGAGTACAAGATATAAAAACGAAAATAACAGACATTGATAATGAAGTAGATGAAACAGATACTTCAATCAAAAGAGATGTTAAGTCTTAAAAAAATAGGCACGGATATTCAAGGACATCTGGGACTCAATAAAAAGATCAAATCTCCAAATAATAGGTATTTAGAAAGAAGAGACCCAAGTCAGTGAAGAGACCCAGGCCAATAACACACACAAAAATAATTTCAGCAAAATTAATTAAGAAAAGTTTCCCCACCTAGGAAAGGTTGTGATAATCAAGGTAGAGGAGAATAGAAAACTTCAAATAGATTGAACCAAAAAAGAAATTCCCCATGACACATAATAATAATGACCCAGAGACCTAGAATAAAACCAGACACAATGAAAAAGTTAATATCAATATAATAATGCCTAATGATATTCTGTTATACTCATAGATAGACATGTAACCTTAATTGTTATCAGAGAGAGCTCATCCAGTAATTAACAGAAAGAGTTTCCAATCCATAAATTCTGTGGTATAATCTTTTTGTATACTGTGAAGATGTTTTTCTCTCATTTTTTTAATAAAGAGGCAATTAGTCATTATCTAGACAGAAAGAAATTGGGGGAGAGCAAGACTGAGAGAAGTCTCAGTTACCATATGAAAAAGGACCACCATGTGGAAAAATGTAGATAAGAAATATGGGTTAATTTAAGTTGAAATAGATAGTAACAAGCCTAAGCTATTGTCTAAGCATTTATCATTAATAGTAAGCCTCTGTGTGGTTATTTGGGGAGCCAGTTATCACAACAAAAACTCCAAATACACACAGCAAAACAAATAGGTGGAGCTCAGGGAATCATGCAGAAGAGCGGGAGAAAGTATTGTAGGAACCAGAAGGGTCAAGCACATTTCAAGAATATGTCCCACAGTATCAATTAACCAGGGCTCAAAAAGGCTCACAGTGACTAAACTGATTAGCATGTGGACTACCTGGGAGTGACCTAGGCCCTTTGCTTATACATTAGAATTGTGTGCCTTGGTTCTCTTGTACAACTACGAACAGTGGGAGCAGGGCCTCTGACTCTTTTACTAGTCTTTGGGACCCTATTTATCATACTGGTTTGCCTCACCAAGCCTAAATACAAAGGGAGGTACCAAGTTTTACTGCTACTTTATACGCCATGTTTAGTTTATGTCCTTGCATGACCTGTGGTTTCCTGAACAGGAACAGAGGAGGAGTGGATTGGGAGATGGAATAGAGGGCATATGGGGGTAAGAACTTGGAGGAGAGGATGGAGGAGAAACTGTGCCTGGGATGTAAAATCAATCAATCTATCAATCAGCAAATCACTAATCAGACAAAAAAGAAAAAAAAAATATTAGAAGTTGAAAAGGAGAAAGTTCAAGTAACATCTAAAGGCAGACAGATAAGAGTGATGTCTGACCTCATTTAAGACTCTAAAAGTCATAAGGGCCTGAACAGATGTTCTATAAACTTTGAGAAACTACAGGGACCAGCCCAGAGTATTATACCTAGCAAAATTACAAAAGAAGAAGAAAGAAAATCATCCCACAATAAAAATCTGCTGTGGGATAGTGCTTTTGTTCATTTTAAAGATTTGTCACCAATATTGGTTTAGTAACATACTGATAGGCCAGGAGCCAGGCAGAAGTATAGGTGGGACAAGTAGACAAAGAGAATTTTGGGAAGAGGAAAGACACACATGCAGTTACCAGACAGATATAAGGGAAACAAACCACATGACTAAACATAGATAAAATTATGGGTTATTTCAATTGTAAGAGCTAGTTAGTAATAAACCTGAGCTAATAGGTCAAAGGGTTTTCAATTAATATAACCCTCTGTGTGTTTCTTTGGGACTTAACCACTGCAGGACCTGGTATGATAGAAACATCTGTCTACAAAAACAAAATTTCAATAGTATCTATCTGCCATTTGAACTTTACAGAAAGTTCTAGAAGGAAACCTTCAGTGCAAAGAGGTTAACCATACCCATAAAATCATGAGAAATATATATTTCTGAACCATTTAATCAGAAAGGGGCTTATACCATAAAAAAATGATAAGAGAAATCAATTAATAGTGCATATTGAAAACTTTAATATTAATAATCTCAATTTCCCAATAAAAGACACAGAACAGAATGGATTAGAAAACAGAATCCATCCTTATGCTGCTTCCAAGAAACACACCTTAACATAAAGAATAGACATTACCTCTGGGTAAAATGTTAGCAAAATATATATCAAGCAAACTGACACAATAAACAAGCCAGCAAAACCATTTTAATATCAGATAAACTAGATCAGAAGAGATAGGAAATGACATTATATAGTCATCAAAGAAAAAATTCACCAAGAGGATATCACAATTTTAATCATTTATGTGCCAAAAGCAATGACATACAAATTCATAAAAGATACCCTACTACAAGTTAAATTACATGGTGATCCTCACACAGTGATTTGGGGAGAGTTCCCAGTCATAACAATAAAGAGGAAATTCAGACAAAAACTAAACAGAGAAATGGTGGACTTAAGTAACATCATAATTCAAATGGACAGATATTTACACAATGCAATGGCATTTTTTGTAGACTTTTTTTCTTGGAAGGCTTTGCTGAGGAATATTTGTGTCTTACTGGACTTTTGCTTATATATTATGATTTCTAATTTGTGTTTTTAATGAATTGTGTATGTACATGTGTGGATGCATGTGCTTGTGTGTGTCTGTGAACTTTCCTGCTTTTTTATTTCTTTACTATTTTTTTTTGGCTTTGTCTGCCTGTTTGTTTTCTAAATATAGATATAAAAAAGGCCTGGAGATGGATGGTGGTGGTTGTAAATCTGGGGATACCTGGGGAAGGGTAAATGGTTTCTGAGAATATTGCATGAAAAATTTATTATTTATTCATTTTCAAATACATATTTATTTTACACATTTATATTTATCTTTTCTGCATTTCAGAATATTAGAAATCTATATTTCTAATATGTATATAGGATGGTAACAGACAATAACCTAAAACTTACAGTATGGATTGCTCTTTATGCATACGATGTTTACGTCACCATTAATTAAAAAAACAACTCTCAATAATACCATTATAACTCTTGTGTCATCTACAAACATCTTTGTTGACATGCTTTCCCCTCTATGCCTACCAAATTAGAGGTTCTAAAAAAGACAAAGACTGGAACAGGTATATAATCTTCCATAGCTATTTGGAGTAGCACCCACATCATTCAGCCACACTGAATTAGAGATCTCACCTTTTGAAACCAGTAGTCCTGTCTTCACAGATTTTCTGACAAAGACCAAAGTCATATAATTTCATTTATGTGTTTACAACTGAAAAATCACTGAGGAATTTCACTGGAGGTAAAGGCTGGCTAAAATATGAAATACAAATGAATGCATTGGAAACTTACAGAAAATTACAGAAATGAGAATCATAATTCATTAATGTTGTTTCTGTCATATTTTGTTAATATTGTGATTATGCCAATATTTTTGTTTTCATTCCTCAATGAAATGTAAAATAAGACCAATTGATATAATCTCAGTGATTATCACATTTAAATTTTGAGATACTAAAAATTGTACTTCAAGGGATACTGACCCCTTTTCTAAAATATATAATGTGTTACAATTGTATGTGGGATAGTTCTATCATGCTAGATTTAGTAATGCTCTGATTATTGTTTGTACTTAAAAGTTAAGCATGATTTAAGAAAATATTATTTTATATTAATTTGATAAGGGATAGACTTGCAATGGATATTCTAGATTATCAATTTCGTTACATGTGGAATTAATTGAAATCCAAGCCTTTGGAACCACCATTGACAGATTTTTAACTAACTGGATCATTTGAAGTTGGAAGACCCACCTTAAATCTGGATTTTCTGGTGACAGTCTGTGTAAAGCACAAAGAAGAAAGAATATTTATTTTTGTTTGCCTTATTGCCCTTGCCTTTGCTTGCTAGTTTATTTCTTTACTGACACCAGAACTTTTTGGATTCTAGCATATAATGAAAACCAACAGAGACATTCAGTCTTGTGAGACTCAACAAATGTTGTATTCTTGGATTTTTCATTGGGAAACATATAGAGGGTAAGAGAGTCCTTGTGAACACACTTAATCACTGAAGAATTTGGGAAAGTTAAATGCACAGCTTATCACTTCAGTGGTATGAGGTGTTTAGCTGTAGTTTGCAACTGTGAAATTTTTTGGTACATATTGACACAGCACCCACCCGTATCTTTCAGAATTTATGATTTACTTATTCCAGACCCTTCTCCCCTAATTTTTGAGCATTGCTTTTAGGCCATAAGACACATCTGTATGACTGCTATCACTTACACTTTATAATATGATAAGTGGCATCTATATTATCATAAGGTCAGGCCAATCTTAACACCCACAGGCGTTATGTTTACCTCAATTATTTCTGAGTTAATTATACCCATTTTTTGAAACAAGTCAGATGTACTTTTGATGAGTTAAGTTACAAAACAATCCCACACCAGTACAGAATTATGAATAATAAAATGATTATTTATTTAAGGGGAAAACTTACAGATCACTGTCCTAGACAACAATCCTCTGTGCAAACAGGAACAGAGTCTAGCAGCCAGAAGCGAGAGCTGGAAGCAAGAGAGCAGGCACATGTTTGCCACTGCTTTTACAGTATAAGAGACCATGCCCAAGTGGGCTGGTATCTTAAAGGTTATCGGCTGAAAGAGCACAATGTGCTTCCACAGCATCTCCCATTTTTGTTTATATAAGAGAGTTTTATACCCAATACAAAGCTATATATACTAGGAACAGATATCAAGTATAATTAGAATTACAACCAGCATAAACAATATTAAGCAAGAATCATATGCTAAATGTTTTAATAAACATTATATTCTATGGAATCTAAGTATTGTATAGGAAAGGGCTTTGCTAGATCATAAGAGTACAGTAACTATGACTTGCTAATTTTCAACCCCATTGAAGGCCTGAGGAGGGAGGAGTAATATATTACACAATATGAAAATGTATCCTAAAAGTTGTATCAATATATAAAATATTCTAAACCAAGATATAAACATGCATATACACAATCTGACAAAATAACTTTGTATAGGTGTACAATGATGTAAACAAAATTAACAAATATAATTTAAACTTGTATCAATATACAAAAACAATACCAATGTAAATTATCTATAAATAACAGCTCATAAGTATTAACTCTATTACTCACTATTACTATCCCGTTTTTTTTTTTTTCATTTTTTTTTAACAAACATAGTTTGGCTGGTACCCAACCCTCTGTCTAGTACAAGTAATAATCAACAAACCGTAAACAGTGTTCCCCACCCTATGGACCAACATTTTTGGAATGGGGGCAACATCTTCTTGAATTGGTTCTCGTTGTCATAGGAACAAGGTTTCTTAATGGGATCCTGTAAAAGTAAAGTGATGGTTAAGTTTCAAAGTTACTGTCTAGTATAGTTGTAAACAATTTCCGAGAAGTCAATAGGGTTTTCTTTTCTTTTCTTTTCTTTTTTTTTGATGAAATTTTTATTCTTGTTTTTTATTTATTGAGAAAAGGAGAAAAGAAAAAAAAAGTTACCACCACCTCCCAGCCTCCCATTTCCCTCCCCCTCCTCCCACCCTTCTCCCCCTTCCCCACTCCTTTCCCCCTCCCTCTCCAGTCCAAAGAGCCATCAGGGTTTTCTGCCCTGTGGTAAGACCTAGGACCTCCCACCTCCGTCCATATCTAGGAAGGTGAACATCCAAACTGGCTGGGCTCCCACAAAGTCAGCACATTACGTAGGATCAAACCCCCGAGCGATTGTCCTTTGCGTCTCATCAGCCCTCATTGTTGGCCATGTTTAGAGAGTCCAGTTTTATCCCATGATTTTTCAGTCACAGTCCAGCTGGCCTTGGTGAGCTGTCAATAGATCAGTTCCACTGTCTCAGTGGGTGGGTGCATCCCTCGTGGTCCCGACTTCTTTGCTCATGTTCTCCCTCCTTCTGCTCCTCATTGGGACCTTGGGAGCTCAGTCCAGGGCTCCAGTGTGGGTCTCTGTCTCTACCTCCATCCACACCAGATGAAGGTTCTATGATGATATGCAAGATATTCGTCAGTATTGCTATAGGATAGGGTCATTTCAGGTTCCCTATCCTCAACTGCCCGAGGAACTAACTGGGGACCTTTGCTTGGGCACCTGGGAGCCCATCTAGGGTCAGGTCTCTTGCCAACCCTAAAATGGCTCCCTTAACTAAGAATTGTAGTTCCGTGCTCCCCTGTCCAACCTCCCTTTATCCCAATCCTCATGTTTCCCCAAGGCCCGACCTCCTTCCCTTCTAACTTTTCTCTCCCCATCTCCCCTTACCCCCATCCCACCCCACCCCCAAGATCCCAATTTTTTCCCCGGCAATTTTGTCTACTTCCCTTAGCCAAGAGGATAACTATATGTTTTTCCTTGGGTTCCCCTTCTTACTTAGCTTCTTTTGATTCACCTATTGTAGACTCCGTGACCCTTATTTATGGCTAGGAAACAATTATGAGTGAGTACATCCCATGTTCATCTTTTTGGGTCTGGGATACCTCACTCAGGATAGTGTTTTCTATTTCCATCCATTTGCATGAAAAATTCGAGAAGTCATTGTTTTTTACCGCAGCATAGTACTCTGATGTGTAGATATTCCATAATTTCTTCATCCATTCTTCCATTGAAGGGCATCTAGGTTGTTTCCAGGTTCTGGCTATTACAAATAATACTGCTATGAACATAGTTGAACAAATGCTTTTGTCATATGATAGGGCATCTCTTGGGTATATTCCCAAGAGTGGTATTGCTGGGTCCAGGGGTAGGTTGATCCCGAATTTCCTGAGAAACCGAAACTCTGACTTCCATAGTGGTTGCACAAGATTGCATTCCCACCAGCAATGGATGAGGGTACCCCTGCCTCCACAGCCTCTCCAGCAAAGGTTATCGTTGGTGTTTTTGACTTTAGCCATTCTGACAAGTGTAAGATGATATCTCAAAGTTGTTTTGATTTGCATTTCCCTGATTGCTAAGGAAGTTGAGCATGACCTTAAGTGTTTTTTGGATATTTGAACTTCTTCTGTTGAGAATTCTCTGTTCATATCAGTGCCCCATTTTTTAATTGGGTTAATTAGCATTTTAAAGTCTAGTTTCTTGAGTTCTCTATATATTTTGGAGATCAGACCTTTGTCTGTTGTGGGGTTGGTGAAAATCTTCTACCAGTCAGTAGGTTGCCTTTGTGTCTTAGTGAGAGTGTCCTTTGCTTTGCACAAGCTTCTCAGTTTTAGTAGGTCCCATTTATTCAATGCTCCCCTTAATGTCTGTGCTTCTGGGGTGATACATAGGAAGCGATCTCCTGTGCCCATCTGTTCTAGGGTATTTCCCACTTTCTCTTCTATCCTTTTCAGTGTGTTCGGGCTGATAGTGAGGTCTTTAATCCATTTGGACTTGCGTTTTGTGCACGGTGAAAGATGTGGGTCTATTTTCATTCTTCTACAAGTTGACATCCAGTTGTGCCAGCACTATTTGTTGAAGATGCTTTCTTTCTTCCATTGTATACTTTTAGCTCATTTATCAAAAATGAGGTGTTCATAGGTTTGTGGGTTAAAATCCGGGTCTTCTATACGATTCCATTGGTCGACTTCTCTGTATTTATGCCAGTACCATGCTGTTTTCATTACTGAAGCTCAGTAATAGAGTTTGAAGTCAGGGATGGTAATGCCTCCAGAAGATCCTTTATTGTATAGGATTGTCTTGGCTATCCTCGTTTTTTTGTTTTTCCACATAAAATGGATTATTGTCCACTCAAGATCTGTGAAGAATTTTGATGGGACCTTAATGGGGATTGCATTGAAGCTATAAATTGCCTTTGGTAGAATTGCAGTTTTTACTATGTTGATCCCCCCAATCCAAAAGCAAGAGAGATCCTTCTATTTTCTGGTATTCTCTTCAATTTCTTTCTTCAATGCCTTAAAGATCTTGTCAAATAGATCTTTCACTTCCTTGGTTAGAGTTACCCCAAGATATTTTATGCTGTTTGTGGCTATCATGAAAGGTGATGCTTCTCTGATTTCCCTCTCTGCTTCCATATCCTTTGTGTATAAGAGGGCAACTGATTTTTTGGAGTTGATCTTGTATCCTGCCACGCTACCTAAGGTGTTTATCAGGTGTAGGAGTTCTTTGGTAGGGTTTTTGGGGTCGCTTATGTACACTATCATATCATCTGCAAATAATGAAAGTTTAACTTCTTCCTTTCCAATTCGGTTCCCCTTGATCAGCTTATGTTGTCTTATTGCTATTGCTAGAACTTCAAGTACTATATTAAAGAGGTATGGCGAGAGTGGACATCCTTATAGTGTTCCTGAGTTAAGCGGGATGGCTTTGAGTTTCTCTCCATTTAATTTGATGTTAGCTGTTGGCTTGCTGTATATAGCTTTTATTATATTTAGGTATGACCCTTGTATCCCTAATCTCTCCAAGACTTTTAACATAAATGGATGTTGAATTTTGTCAAATGCTTTTTCAGCATCAAATGAGATGATCAAATGGTTATTTTCTTTCAGCTTATTTATATGCTGGATTACATTGATAGATTTTTGTATGTTGAACCAACCCTGCATCTCAGGAATGAAGCCTACTTGATCATAATGGATAATATTTCAGATGTGTTCTTGGATTCGGTTTTCCAGTATTTTCTTGAGGATTTTTGCGTCTATGTTCATGAGTGAGATTGGCCTGTAATTCTCTTTCCTGGTTGAGTCTTTGTGTGGTTTTGCTATCAGAGTAACTGTAGCTTCATAAAAGGAATTAGGTAATGACCCTTCTGTTTCTATATTGTGGAATACATTAAGGAGTATAGGTATTAGCTCTTCTTGGAAGCTCTGGTAGAATTCTGCATTGAAACCATCTGGTCCTGGGATTTTTTTTTTTTTTTTGGTAGGGAGGTTTTTGATGACAGCTTCTAATTCTTCGCGACCAACAGGTCTGTTTAGATTGTTCACCTGGTCCTGGTGTAACTTTGGTATATGGTATTTATCTAAAAAAAGTGTCCATTTCCTTTACATTTTCCAGTTTTGTGTTATACAGGCTTTTGTAATAAGATCTGATGATTCTCTGAATTTCCTCTGTGTCTGTGGTTATGTCCCCCTTTTCATTTCTGATCTTATTAATTTGCAAATTCTCTCTCTGCCGTTTGATTAGTTTGGATAGGGGTTTATCAATCTTATTGATTTTCTCCAGGAACCAGCTTTTTGTTTCATTGATTCTTTGGATTGTTTTCTGTGTTTCTACTTTGTTGATTTCTGACCTCAGTTTGATTATTTCCAATCTTCTACTCCTCCTAGGTGAGTTTGCTTCTTTTTTTTTCTAGAGTTTTCAGGTGGGCTGTTAAGTCTTCAATATGTGCTTTCTCTGTTTTCTTTAAGTGGGCACTTAGTGCTATGAACTTTCCTCTTAGCACTGCTTTCATAGTTTCTCATAACTTTGAGTATGTTGTTTCTTTATTTTCATTGAATTCAAGGAAGACTTTAATTTCTTTCTTTATTTCTTCCTTAATCCAGGTATGGTTCAGTAGTTGACTGTTCAGTTTCCATGAGTTTGTAGGCTTTCTGGGGGTAGCATTGTTGTTGAATTCTAACTTTAATCCATGGTGATCTAATAAGACGCAGGTGGTTACTAATATTTTTTGTAACTGTGTAAGTTAGCTTTGCTACCGAGTATGTGGTCAATTTTCGAGAAGGTCCCATGAGCTGCAGAGAAGAAGGTATATTCTTTCCTCTTCGGGTGGAATAATCTATAGATGTCTGTTAAATCCATTTGCTTCATTACCTCCATTAATTCTCTAATTTCTCTGTTAGGTATCTGTTCTCACCTGTCCATTGGTGAGGGAAGAGTGTTGAAGTCTCCTACTATTAGTGTGTGTGGTTTGATGGCTGCCTTGAGTTTTAGTAATGTTTCTTTTACATACGTGGGCGCTTTTATATTAGGGGCGTAGATATTCAGGATTGAGACTTCATCCTGATGAATTGTTCCTGTTATGAGTATAAAATGTCCCTCTCCATCTCTTCTGATTGATTTAAGTTTGAAGTCAACTTTGTTAGAAATTAGTATGGCCACACCTGCTTGTTTCTTAGGTCCATTTGCTTGATAAGCCTTTTCCCAGCCCTTTACTCTGAGTAGGTGCCTGTCTTTGTGGTTGAGGTGTGTTTCTTGTAAACAGCAGAATGTTGGATCCTGTTTTCGTATCCAATTCCTTAGCCTGTGCCTTTTTATAGGTGAGTTGAGCCCATTGACATTAAGTGATATTAATGACCAGTGATTGTTAACTCCGGTCACTTTTTTAGTAGTAGGGTTTGTGTGTTTCCCTTCTTTGAGTTGTGCTGGTGAAAGGTCTCTAGATGTCTGAGTTATTGTGGGCATTGTTGGAGTCCTTGGTTAGTGATTTTCCTTCTATAATTTTCTGTAAGGCTGGATTTGTGGCTACGTATTGTTTAAATTTGTTTTTATCCTGGAAAATTTTGTTTTCTCCATTTATAGTGAATGAAATCTTAGCTGGATATAGTAGTCTGGGCTTGCATCCATGATCTCTTAGTTTTTGCAGTACATCTATCCAGGACCTTCTGGCTTTCATGGTTTCCATAGAGAAGTCAGGTGTAAGTCTGATAGGTTTACCTTTATAAGTAACTTGGCCTTTTTCCTTTGCAGCTCTTAATATTCTTTCTTTATTCTGTATATTTTGTGTTTTGATTATTATATGGCGAGGGGATGTTTTTTTTTTTTTTTTTGATCCAGCCTATTTGGTGTTCTGTATGCTTCTTGAACCTTCATAGGTACCTCTTTCTTCAGGTTGGGAAAGTTTTCTTCTATAATTTTATTAAGTATATTTTCTGTACCGTTGAGCTGCACTTCTTCTCCTTCTTCTACTCCAATTATTCTTAGGTTTGGTCTCTTTATTGTGTCCCAAATTTCCTGAATGTTTTGTGATGAGAATTTGTTGGTTTTGCTGTTTTCTTTGATCAGTGTGTTTATTTTCTCTATGGTATCTTCAGTGTCTGATATTCTCTCTTCTATGTCTTGTAATCTGTTGTTAGTACTTGTCTCTGTTGTTCCTGTTCGTTTACCCAGATTTTCCACCTCCATCCTTCCCTCAGTTTGTGCTTTCTTCATTGCTTCCATTTCATTCTTCATGTCTTGAACTGCTTCCCTAACCTGTTTGATTGCTTTTTCTTGTTTCTCTTGGTTTTCTTGCGTGTCTTTGAGCGATTTATTCATTTCCTCTACCTTTTTGTTTGTAATCTCTAATTGTTTATGGCAGTTTTTCACCTCCTGTTTAAGGTCCTCTATTATTTTCATATAGTTCACTTTTGAGTCGATTTCTTCTATTTCTTCAGGAGTAGGGTGTACAATTCTTCTTATTTCGGGATCCCTGATTTCTGGTGGTGTCACGTTGCCTTTCAGGTTGTTGGAGGAATTCTTGTTTTGGCGCCTTCCCATCTCTTCCTTCAAATGGAGCCAGGAGAGGCCTGGTCTCTTGCTCTAGTCTTTGCTGTGATTGACTCTCTGGATATATCTCTCCAGTGTAGAAGCAGGAACCGTTCCCGTCCCGATGGGATTCCTCAGCAACTAAACAGGGCCGCCGGTAGCCCAATGATCTAGGGCCAACAGGATGAATGGAGCAAGGGGGTGTGGTATCCGTGAGCGCACAGGAAGCCTGGCGCTGGAGCTGAAGGTGCCCGACTCCCTTACAGGGGACCCTGAGGCCTGCCCGGTAGGCAGGCACTCACCGCTCTGGGTGGGTCGCCTTAGTTTAGGAGCTTCTCAATAGGGTCTTCTTTTCTTTTTTTTCTTTTTTTTTTAAGTTCTTATTTGAAGTTCTGGCCAGAATGTCATAAGAAGGTCCACCATTTCAGCAGCTGGTACCCAAAATTGCAGTCTTATAGTAGTGTTGTCAGCATCCTGATGTCATCTCAACTAGATGGAGTTGTTGCTGTGGGGCCTCATCTTCTTCCTGGAAACTTCAAATACTACTTCAGGAAAAGGGTCCAGATTCATAAACCGTATTCTGTTTTCTAGGTGACCCTTAGTGGATAGTTACTTTTCCTTCTGTCAGCATTAAAACATCCAGGGTCTCTTAAATTTTTGATGATGTGTATTTTCCTGCAAATATAAGAGCATAACACTGCTCTAAACTAACCATTATGAGCTTTTCTTACCACCTGTATGATTGTCACCATTGTGGATGAGCTGTCATTTCTCTTTTTCAAGAGGTTTCTCCTTTTTAAAGTGAATCTTAATTAATTTGATGGTATTAATAATTTTTCTTCTCTTGTCAAAACAGGAGCAAAACCCCTTCCCCAATGTAGCAAATATTCGGATTTCCATTGTGAAGCCAACACATCCTTTAAATATACTGTTTGATTCAGTTCAGAAGTTTTTTCCATTATCCAATGCCTCTCTGCTGTTGTTGTTCCTTTGTCATTAGTATTATGAAAGCTCCAGGATAATAAATCATTATGCAATCTATTTCTGGAGGTATTTTCCTTCCATTTCAGTTTGTTCAGCATATTCTTTCTAGTAAAATTTGATGTCTCCATAACTGCCTGAACTGTAGGATTATTTGGTATACCTGTAATGTGCTTTATATTATAATAAGCAAAAAAAAAAAGAAACTGCTTCATTTTCTTAGATACATATGCTTTACCATTGTCTGTTTTTATTTGTGCAGGTATACCCATGATGGCCATAACTTCCACTAAATGTGTGATTACTGAATCATCCTTTTCTGAGCTCAAGGCAGTTGCTCATTTAAAACCTGAATGCATGTCTATGGTGTGGAGTACATATTTTAATTTACCAAATTCCATAAAGTGCATCACATCTATCTGCCAGATTTCATTCCTTTGAGTACCCTTAGGGTTACTCCCTGCAGGCAACAGTGTTTAATTATAGAAATAAGAAGTAGGACACCTCCTTGTAATCTCCTTAGCTTTTTGCCATGTAATAGAAAACTCTTTCTTTAAACCTTTGCCATTGACATGATTTTTTTAATGAAATTCAGAGGGCTTCAAAACACTTTCAATCAATAATTGATCAATTTCTGCTTTACATTGTGCTAAAGGACCTGGCAGACCCATATGGGATCAAATGTGTGTTATGTATATAGGACAAAGCCTTTTCCTGATTATGTCTTGCAAATGCATGAATAATGAAGTTCATTCCATATCATTTGGTATAAATTCAGCAGTTTCAATATGCAAGAAAACTCTCTATGCACATTGTGAATCAGTATCTATATTGAGAGGTTCTTTAAAATCCCATAGTGCCTTAAGAATAGCATATAATTCTTCCTTCTGGACAGAATTTTAAGGACTTTGTTCCACCTTACTTAATTCTTCTTATTTGTAACCTGTCTTCCCTAATTTATTTGCATCCATATAAAATGTACAAGCTCCAGTTATTGGTGTATCACATACAATTTTGGGAAGAATTCAAGAAGTTCTCTTTATAATGTTAAGTCTCTTGCTTTGGGGATAATTGCCATTAATTTCTCCCAAAAAAATTAGCACAAGCCCTTTGACAGGGTTCATTGTCTCCCCATAAATTTTTTTATCTCTTCAGCAGTAAAAGGCACTATAATCTCTGCTGGGCTATACCTGCTAACTGATGAAGTCTCAATTTACCTTTTATAATTAATTCAGAGACCTTTTCCAGATAAGTTTTTAATTTTTTACTTGTTTATATGGTAAAAAAGTTCCATTATAAATAATATTGTCCATATGCATCAAAATACCTGTAGGAGAAATTCTGGAAGGCAATATTACTAGAATACAACTAAGAGTTGGATTCTTCACACTATCCACATTTGTTTCCTGTAATTTTCTCTTTAACAATCGTCAACTTCTTCTCTGTTTCCGATGTTAATTCTCTGGGACTATTCAAGACTTTATCACCATCTAAGGGTTTGTTTAAATGAATTATTAGGTCAGGTGTTGTCCTAACTGCCACTCATAGATAGGAAATGTCTCCAAATAATCTTTGAATGTCACTAAGAGTCTCCAACTTGTCTCTCCTAATTTGTGCCTTTTGTGTCTTAATTTTCTATAAACTTATTATGTAACCTAGGTTATTAACAGAATCTTTTCTTTGAATCTTTTCAAGAGCAATTTGTAATTCTCATTTAGGCAAGACTTTCTTTACTTTTTCAAGCATCCTTTCTAAAGTATCTGTATTTGAATCAGATAACAAAATGTCATCCATGTAATTGTAGATTATAGACTTAGGAAATTGTTTACATATTATTTCCAATAGCTGGCTGACAAAGTATTGGCACAGGGCACAGCTGATTGAGCATTCCCTGTGGGAGGATTGTCCATTGATATCTTCTAGTTGACTGAGAATTATTATAAGTAGGCACTGTGAAAGCAAACTTTTCTTTTTCCTTTTCTTGTAAAGGTATAGTGAAGAAATAATCCTTTAAATCAATAACTATGAGAGGCCATCCCTTTGGTAATAAAGACAGCAAAGGATTTCCAGATTGTAGAGGGCCCATAGTTTGAATAAGCTTGTTGATAGCTCTAAGATCTGTCACTATTCTACATTTTCCAGATTTCTTTTTAACAACAAATACTGGAGAATTCCAAGTGCAGGTAGATTCTTCTGTATGCTGAGCATATAGTTCCTCTTGTGCCAGCTGTTTTAAAGCCTGCAACTCTTCCTAAGCTAGAGGCCACTGCTTAATCCATAGAGGTTAACCATTTTATAGGTAGGGCTATTGGTACTTCTGAAGGTTTATCAATTTCTTTGTGTTCTTGTACAGTCCGGATTGCTGGTGTCCATCATCTATAATATCTTCTAAAATTTTATTCAGAAACATATGTTTTGGGGCTGCAGGAATGTTAATATTGTCTTCCATTGTTGCAATAGGTCACAACCCCACAAATTCACTGCAATATTGACTATATATGGCCTTAGTATTCCTATTTTCCCCTCTGGCCCTATGCATTCAACCCATCTTGTGGTTCCAATTTCCAGGAACTGAAAATGTACCTATTGAAGAGGGCAATTCAGATACCAAGATTCTGGAGTAATGATACTTACATCCACACCTGTGTCTCGTAAGCCTTCAATAAAAATGCCATTTATACACACTGTTAGCTTTGGTCTTTGATCATTTAAAGAAGTCTACCAGAATATACATTTCCTCCTTCCTACTAGAGTTTTTGACCCATTCTCCACATTTAACCCATCATTCAGACTAGTATTGCTTTTTACAGTAGGCATTGGATTTTTTAATTTTCCTGGCAAGATATATTCTCCACAGTAACTGGGAATGACTGGATCACATTTTTCATGGGGGCTTGTGAGAGGCCCCCCATGGTGTTTCCTGATAGTATCAGATTGTCTTGTCTATCTTTCATTGACCTACATTAATTGGTCCAATGTCAGCCTTTGCCAAACCACCTACATATACCTGAAGGTTGAGTCCTCCTATTTCTGCCATTCCTAGAGGAGACATTATTGCTAGGAATATGTTGTCTACAATCTCTTCTCAGATGTTCCATTCTACCACAATTAAAGCATTTGGTATTTTGATGTCTTCTCTTACCATTGGGAATTGCTTTTCCTACCAAAGTTTTGGTACTATAGTCAAGTTTCTCGACATTCTTTGGATGATGATCTGATCTTTAAAGGCCCAAGGATCCTTTTACACTCTATGTTTGCATTCTCATAAGCCATAGATTCAATTATTATACATCTAGCTTCTGGGTCAGTTACCCCTATTTGTACAGCCCTAGTTAGTCTATGCAAAAAGTTATTAAAAGTTTCTCTATGACCCTAATTAACCCTAAGATATGATTCAACTCTCTTTTCTGGATGCTGAATCCTGTCTCAAGCCTGTAATATTTTTGTGATATATAGGGACAAGATTGGTCATCATCAAGAGCTTGATCCTTCACCTAGAATTTGATCTAGGGAAATATCAAGTCCTTTTGCTTTTTCTTATTGCTCTAAAACTCTTGCCTCCTCTTTAAAAAAGCACCTACAAAGTAATTGCTGTCCACTTTCTAGGACTGTTGAGATAAACTGAGTTCAATCTTGAAGCATTGCTTAGCTACTGAAAGCCTATGTTTTGACCATTTACCTAATGAAGGACAAATGTAGTTTGTAAGTTACTATTGCTTGTTTAATTTCCCTCAGATCAATCATATGTATGGGCTCCCATGTACGTTCTTTGACAAGTTCAGGGTACTTGGGGCCAAATACTTTTTCTGATGTTTTTACTGAAAAGGCAGGCAGAACTCTGGGGAAACTATCCTAGAGATTTTTACATATCAATGAGGTTAAAATTTGCCTTTGTGCCTTTTGTTCCTGGTCATCAAATTTGATCATTTCCTCAATCTTTTCAAATCTGTTTATCCCTTTCATTTATAATGTTTGGATCTCCTGTCCAGTGTCCTGTTCTAATGTCCTCATTGTGGATTCCAAGGCATAAAGTTTGTCCAGTGGAGATAATGTCTCATCCTTGGACATAATCTTTATAGCATGCATATTACCTCCCTGGAGAGACATTCTATCAGTCAATCTGTCTTACCTCTTTGACAGAGTCCAAGTAATGCATTCAACAGTATGAATTTTCTCAAAAAATATTTCAGCACCCACCGTCATTGATTTGGTTTTATGTGCCAAATTGGTTGTTTTCTTCTCCAGAGTGCTGAATCTTCCTTTAATAAAATTACTTTTAGTCGTTACCATTTTCAAAAGTATCTCAGTTGACTGAGTTTTGTTATTTAAAGTGGTTGTATCCTTCTTCAGATTTCCAATCTCTTTCTTAAGAAACATTGTATCAGTCTGTAAAGACTGTACCATTTCTAAAAACACCTCATTTTTAGCGCTATTGTCAAACCATACTTTTTAAGAAAAAAATATTGAGGACAAAACTAATCCTTAGAATCAAAACCAGTGAAGTAGAAGGGACATCATATAAGTCTTGTAAACCACACATGTGGTGTAAGTAAAGAGGCTACTGAATCCTTGGACCATTAGTTAGGTTGTCTGACATACTGCCTTTTTAAATTATCAATTTACGATATATTTTGGATATTAAATCTTACCTGTGGTTTAATTGGCTGGATCAGGTGTAATAACTGTTACCTGCCAGTAGGTGTCATGGGCCACCAACAAAAATTTAAACCCAGAGGGTTGTAACAGTGTACTTGAATTCACATGGCTGGTCTGAAATCTGATTTTAGAGTGAAATGCTCAAATATAAATCACAGATTGTGTGCTCTGTGGATGTCTCTAGAGCAGTAGAATAGGCAAATGAAAACAAATCATTAGAAAGCTGCGGAACAGCTGGCTCAGGCTAGGGAAGCCCACATCCCACCTGAATATCTGTGGTGCATCTGGGCAGGAGACAAACGATAGGTTTCATGGGCACTTGAATCCAATCTGAGGCATGTAAATAGAAAATATAAAGAACCACGACTGATATATAGCAAGAAAAGCCACTGTGCGAGAATTATATATGAACTGCTGGCTCCATGCACAAGGCATAGCCAGCTGGGGGAGGGCTTGTGCCAAGCCAGACACACTCTGATTTGGCAGTGTGCAGCAGAGCCGAGGGGTTCTAAAACCAAATGTTCGGGTGCAAGGTGATGATGTAAATCACCAACAATCTCATACCATTTCATAATTATGAGTAATAAAAGGTTTATTTATTTAAGGGGAAAACTTACAGATCATTTTCCTAGACAACAGTCCTCTGAGCAAACAGGAATAGTCTAGCAGTTGGAAGCATGATCCAGAAGCAAAAGAGGAGCTACAGGCTTACCGCTGCGTTTATAGTATAACAGATCATGCCCAAGTGTGCTGGTATCTCAAAGGCTGAAGAAGCAGAATGTGCTTGCACAGCATACTTTGTAAAGAATCTCAATATAAACATGTCTTAAAATTGTTGTGCTCTCAGGGCTGAGTTAAGGGTTAGCAGAAAACTTTTCCCCCAAAATTGTGCTGTGCTTAATATGGATAAAGTAAAATGATCTGGGTCAGACTCTGAAAGTTCTGGATCAGTTCGAGTTAAGGAAATCAGGCTGATGAGAGTTTCATTTTTACCTCACCCTTTATTGTTTATTTCAGCTGTAGGGCCCACAGAAACAGTCACTGCTTGAATCATATGACCATAACTTGTACTTCACTATAAATATGCTCTCCACACATATAATATATATGTATGTGTATGTATATATGTATATGTATATATATATATATTCAAGCATTCTCTCAGTTTTGTTTATTTAGAAACTCTGACTAATACATAGTTGTAGTTCCTGGTGTGACTCTGAAGGACATAAATGAGTCTAGACAAGAAAAAATAATGTTTTATAATTTTGCCTCAGAGTTATGGTGGAAGAATTTAGATACATACACACTTCAATGAAACTTTATAGCATGTATTAGAAGCTCAAGATGAGAATGCTATGCCTGATGATTGCTATCAGAAATGTAATATCTTTTTCATGCCTTCATAGCACAGTTCTGTTCTCTTGATGCAATAATATCTGACAAAATTAGCAGGAGACTACCTGTTAGAGAAATTAACCAGACTTCTTCCTCTGTCGCACCAAAACAAACCTACATTTCTCATGCAGAGTAACTTGCTGAGTCCTAGAGCTCCTAGCTTAGCAGAGCTAAGATTCCCTGATTTCTTGTAGACATCTGCCTCAGAATAATTTTTTTCACTGCAATTCAATATGCCTAGGACTGTGCTTTGGATCTTTACTGGCTTCTCTGGATCCTGAGGCCATGCCTTTCTCAAGAAAGTGACATGTTCTTATGTTCTCTAATTGCACAAAATAATTGGAAAGGTAAACATGTGTGGATTTTGTTTCCCTCAAGTGCTTTATTAAAGTCAATAAGAATGTGGTCCAGAAAAAAAAAATACTTCATACTAAGAAGCAAGGCAATAATGATAGATACACTCAGTATAAAGTTGGAACTAAATGAAACTGATTTCTGTCACATCTTCTGTAATCTCAGATTTTCTCAGTAGATGGTGATATATAACCATTTTTTTTTCTCTTCATTTTCATCATCCTACGAATACTGCTATCAGCAATCAACTAGTTGGCAGCTTCTCCATATGCATGCACCTCACTGCTTCACATATTTATATATTTCTAGCCTCACAATCCTTCAATCTTAAGAAAGACAGACAGAAAATACACACACACACACACACACACACACACAGGAGAGAGAGAGGGAGGGGATGTAGGACAAGTTTATAGCAGTGAAAAGATCAGGACGACAAGTATTTTCTGTAAAATCCAAAGCCAGTATTTGGGTTCTTAGCAACTATACTGTTTCTGTGGTAGAGTTTACATTCATCTAATTAACATAAAACAGGTATAGAGAATATATTAATAAATTAGTGTAACTTCTTCTTGAAAAATTGTAGGAAATAAGATAAATTTTAAGTTTCAAGTAACTATATATATATATATATATATATATATATATATATATATATATATAACACAGGAAGTGGTAGGGACTGTTTTGGAATCAGTCTCAGGCTTGCCTCATTCCAGGCTGCTTATTTCTGCTGCTATGACCACTTGTTCCTTGAGCTCATACGTGTGATTCTAAAGGTAAACTACATAGGTTCTTATAATTTTAAGCAGCAATAGTTATAATTTTTTGACTCTCAGCAATTATTATACTATACAACCAATATGACAGCATATATGTTCATAGATAATTATTCGGGAAATTAAAAATTGCATATAGTATGGTAGTTTAAATGTCATTTGAATAGACCACAGTATCTAGTTAATCTAACATGAAAGCCTGTATTATTTTGGACTCAGTTTGTAGATATGGCTAATCTTAAAATCATTAAAATTCAATTTGAGTATTACTTTGATTCTATTGTTGTGTCTCATTCAACCAGATTAAAAGCCTTAGGAAGAAAATTGAAATTTCTTCATAGAAAAAGAAAATCTGATTCAAAATGGTAATAACTCTTTCTTTAGAGTTCCCTCCCTGCCAGGCTGCCCTACAGATTTCACAATTGCTGGCTCCCACAGCACATTTGCCAGTGTCTTAAAATAAATTTCTTCTGCTTCTGCTTCTCTGGAAATCTCTGTATAATACACATGAACAAATATAACACATTCGAAAAAGGCTATGTGTATCTTCATTTGTTCATATAGCTACAGTTTCTTGAGTTCTCGTGTTTAGGCAAAAACAGATTATAGCCATAATCATTAATCAGGGCTCTCTTTATCCATCTTCACAGACTATAACAGTATTTTTCAACAAGAAGCAATTTTCTTCTTCCCAAGGATATTTGTTAATATTTTCAGATATATTTGTTTGTCACAACTGATGGATTCATAAATCATTTATTAAGTAGAGATCATAAATATAACTAAGTATGTTAAATTATGACTAAATATGCTAAATTTCATGTGATAGCTCCATGTAACAAAGAGCTGGCAATTCAGAATTAACATATTATCAGCATCAAGGAGAGCTGATCTATTAGAATAAATTAGAGTCTACTCAAAATCTTTTCAAATAGTTGTTGAGTCTCCATGTTAGAGCAGAAGGCCCCTATCCAAAAGAGCTAGGAAAAAACCCTCTATTTCCTTCAATAGATGAACAGATAATAAAAATAAGATACATATAAACTATAGATCACTCTTCAGATTTAAAGAAAATGAAATTTTCAGGTAATTGTGTAGACTTGGAAAACATTATATTGAGTAAAGTAACCTAGACTCAGTACGCAATTGCCTCATGTTCTTTCTCCTTTGCAGTCCCTAGTTCCAAATTTTCAGATGTGAGTGTAAAACATGGAATAACCACAGAAACTAGGTGAGTATGAAGGGATACCTATTTGGTGACTTGAGAGGAAAGTATTGGTGTAGAAGTGATATTGAAAGGGAAAGGAAAAGGGAGGGGTTTAGAACAAGGCAGTGGGTAAGCAGGTTAATACAGAGGGAGATGAAAAAATGAGGGCCAAATACAAAGGTTATTTATAACATCTGAATGAATTATGTACTTATTATGTATTTTGTATTTGCCTAAAATTCTGCTGCATTTATATATATATATATATATATATATATATATATATATATATATATATAATTCATGTATATTTATACATATATAATATATGTATGCTTGCACACTCACACACTCAAGTATACAATGTGACCTTATTAAAAAGAAATCCCCACAATGATGTTTAAAAAGATGAGTAATTACTAAGCTTGAAAGGAGGACTGACATAATACAAACCAAATAAGTTGTTATTTTCTACTTTCAAAAAATCCCACTGTTTAAAAACAAATTGTGAATCATAAAACAGATGTATTTTAAATAAATAAATTTAAGGTAACAAAGAAGCAGGGCTTTTTAGACTTCAATACAGTTATTAAAATCATTAAGCTCAAAAGGACTGATTCTGGGTTTCTTATGGTGACTGACTTCTCACTCTGAACTACTATGACATTGTAACTTAGAACATGTAATGAAATACCAATACAAACAGAGCCCTAATTACTGTCAACATCTTTCAGGATAGGTGAAGAGAGAGCTATTTTCGACAGGCAGTGTTACTAGATTCTAGAAAATTTCACTATTCTTTTTTTTTTTTTAATCATTTCTGCAATTTTCTTTCAAAGTCTCTCCTTGAGGAATGACTACAAACTTTTGCCCTGATAGAATTCCAGGGGAGGTCATTGTGATCTTGTTTACTGTATGTCTTTCTCAGGAAACTATCCTGAAAATTTTCCAATGTTTTGTAGTAGTAGGGGCTGCGGGGATGCGTTCCCAGCACCCCGGCTGCCTGCTCGGCTAGCTTATGCCCGAAATAACAACACACAAACTGTATTCATTTAAACACTGCTTGGCCCTTTCTCTTCTAGGCTAATTTTCACATATTAATTTAGCCCATTTCTAATCATCTGTGTGTAGCACCCCAAGGTGCGCTTACCAGGGAAATTCTAGCCTATGTCCATCCTGGGTCGGAGCTTCATCCTGGGAGCGGGGCATGGCGTCTCTCTGATGCGTCTGCCCCCGAGAGGAGAGCTGTCGAGACTGCCTCACTTCCTCTTCCTCCCAGCGTCCTGTTCTGTTTACTCCTCCCACCTATCCTCTAACCAATAAAATGGGCCAAGGCAGTTCCTTTATTAGCCAATGACCTTCCTCCATCATGTTTGATTCTCTAAAACAGGACCAAGTGTCCCTTTGGAGAAAAGTCTATACTACCAGATGACCTACTTTATTCTTACTACATTGTCACTTTCTAGGAGAGTTTTGATAAGGACACAGTTAATTTAAGTGTGTCCTTCAAGTGAGATACAGAAACATTATCAAGATAAAGGTAAGAGTTGAAAGAAGCAGGCATTGCTTATAAATACTAGAGGACAGGAACTCATGAAAGAATCTAAAATCTAAATCAAGGCACTTTTGATAATACAGTGTGTGCATATGCCAGTAAAATGGCAAGAACAAATAACAGAAACAATTGACTGTATGTGCTAAAATGGAATTTAAATGCATCACATATAAAGAACTCGAGTAAATTTTTTCTTGGTCCAGTGCCAGAGTCTTCTCTTGGAAGAGACATTGTTGTGATAGTGTTTAAAATACTTCTTACTCAGAATTTTTAAACACTGCTATTTCTCAGTGTTAATATTGATGTTTTCAAATGTGAAAATGCATGTAATTATCACCACAGCAATGAGCTGTCATTGCTTGTATTTAAAAAAATAGGATGAATGTTAACTTTGTGACAGACATAGCTCATATTTTGAGAGAAGTTAGAAGCAGCTTTAAAATATAAAGTGACATGTTCTTTGAAGTAGTCCTAAGAAATACTTCTATAAGAACTAAAATTTGGATGGTCTCAGATACAAATCCACATCAAAAATGAAAAAAAAAAATCATTGTAGCCCCTGTAACTGGCTCCTTCATAACTGTGTTGATGCCATTTGATTTTTCAAGATACAACAAAATTGACACTGGGGAACTGAAAAGTTTCAAGATTCATCAAAGATAATTTTTTTCTGTCAGTAAAATGAAAATAAGCAAATAAATGCCCTAACAGCATATAAATCTGAATTTAAACTAATAATATAAGAAATACAATTTATCCTGGATCATTTTATAAACTGTATTTTGTAGCCCATGCTTTTAAAAATCAAATTAAAACCAATTACTAGTTTGGAAGCTATGAGGGTGTATTACAACTGGGTGTTTGATTGACCTCTATTTTTTTTTTTTGGTTAAATTTTAGATATTGTTTTGTCTCCTAGTGTAGAAGTGGTACATGCAATAAAGATGATTGCAGAATCTGACTATGTTACATTAAAACATTACCAACACACCTAATTTAAGGATAATGTAAATAATTTCTGTTGAAGAAAATGTAGTAAGTTTGAGTATGATCAGTATTGTTTATTCCCAGCCACAAGGAATGTGCACAAAATTGCTATGCAATTAACTCAAGAAACTCTTATTCTGAGTTAACTTAAAACATTTGATTTTTAGCTTGACACTCATGTGCAAACAAAAATGGGTAACAGTCGAAGTTATCCTGGAATTCACTTTGTAGAGCGGGCCAGCCTTGAACTCACAGTGATCCACCTCTGTTTGCCTCCCAAGTGCTAGGAGTAAACCTGGCAAAATTTTAAAACTGACCACTCATAGAAAAACTCCATAGTATGAGGATAATATCTGTGACATCAAACTTTCAAATAAAAATATTATTTAAATAATTCTATCAAATTCATTGAAGAATCAATGATTTTACTTATTTGGTAGAAAATAAAACTTTTTAAATAGTTATGAAGAGTTTTTTATTATTTCATTGAAAAGAATTGTTTTCAGGAAATGTATTCTGATCATACTGTTTTCCTCTTTTAACTCCTCTCATATCCCCAAACTCACTTTCCTCCCTTTGTGTGTGCATGAGTGTGTGCATGAGTGTCTGCATGTATGCAGGCAGGTGTGCATGTTTGTGTGTGTGTGTGTGTGTGTGTGTGTGTGTGCATGGATGCACACTTGTGCTTGCAAAGGCACATATGCGGAGGTCAGAGGACAGCTTTCTGAAGTGAGCTTTCTTCTATCTTTATTGAACTCAGGTTTTCAGGCTTGGAGCCATGTACCTTTATGTGCTCAGCCATCTAGCCAGCCTTGTAAATGATTTTACTTAATATTGAGTTAACCTACAAAACAGTGAGTTTCACTATAATGATTTTGAACATATACATTTTCTTTGTTCATATACTGCTCATTGCCTTCTATGAATGCTATCTTAAATTCATTTGAAACATTTAATCTACAAATAAATTAGTTTATAGTAACAATATAAATGCAAACATTGGTAAAATACTGAATATTTTTTTCATAAATTTTGGAAATATTTTTTGGAAATGTTTAGAGCAGAAATTCTTTCTAATTATAGCCCCAAATACTGTAATCTTCGGTCATTTGGTATAAAAAAACTAATAAAAACACTGTGGGCAAAAAATAATTAATAGGACTTTTAATTGTGAAATTTAGATTGAGTAATATTTTAGAGAGTCTTCTATATATGAAAACCTCCTTTCATATTTGCTGCCAATCATCAGTTAGAATTAAGATATATTTCAAATGCCTTCTTTATAACTACTTTAATAAGCTATTCCATAACTATAATAACAATATTTTTAGCAAATGACTACTTCAGTTTTGTTGAGTTTTTTTCAGAATCAGTTGCTACTCTTAGGTCATTAGGAATGAAACACTTTTTTTCCTTTGATTTTCTTGGCTTTTAATAAGTCCTTGTAATTGAAAATCAAATTTGGTGTCACACCAGCAAAGGGCAAAGCACGGTTACTCAGGAAAGTAAGAAGAGAAAGTAAACTCATGATGAACCTGGAGAATAAGCACGACCTTGTCTCTATTGAAAAAGGAGGCTTATGTATATAGATTAGTACTAGGAAGCTTTCCTTGCATACTCAAGTCCATGAGTTCAGTATACAGCACTAAAATAAAATGAAGCAGAACAGGAAGAGGAGGAGAAAATAAAATGATCACAACTTAAATTGTTAGAAATTGGAAACTTCAATTTTATATTTCATTTTTGAATACCTTGACTTCTGAGTTGTCAAAGAGAAGATATTCTAAATTTCATTTTAATTTGGTTGAATTATCATTTTTAATTGGATTGAAAATATTTAGAAGTCTTGTTTTTCCATGTAGAAATGTAGTAAAATAATCAGATGACTTAGGAACTATTTGTATTGTGAAACATATTTATTGATGGAACATACACTGAATGAGGGTTAGAAATAAAGCATCTTAACCAATATATACCCACCGTTTATTGTAAACCATAGTATTAAGAGTATAATATAGTGAACAGCATTTTATTTTAGTTTTCTACATGCCTCAGGATCTGTAGACTAAAGAGTAGTGAAGAAAGGAATCAATGTAGGGTATCTATCACTTCAAATTTATGAAATATAAAATGTAACTTTGAAGAATATTTCAGTAAATATTGAGAACAGTAAGATTTGTTTTAAGGAATACTCAAAATACCAGTACATTTTCCATAGGTATTTCTAAGAAACTGGTAAATGTGAATGAATATATAAAAAGAGTAAGTTTCTGACCTGCTCTTTCTTGGTGCCTGGGACTGAACCCTGGACATCATGACAGCTGGACAAGTGATGGCTCCCAACTCTTTTATAAAAGAAAGAATGTATTCCACAAAGATACTCATTCAGCTTTCTTAGGCTAGCCTTGAACTTGCTTTCTTTTTGCCTCAGCCTCCTAAAGAACTGACCTTATAAGGATACACAACCACTGTATGCTCTAATTAATATTCAGATAAATATATTGACTTTAAAAGATGCAAGACTTTTTGAAAGTGTTGCATTTAAGAATTATATTTTAAGATGTAATATATATATATATATATATATATATATATATATATGAGCATTTAGCCTACATGTTTGTATGTGTAACACTATCATGTACATGACTGGTGCAGGAAGAAATAAAAAGATATCGGAGCACCTGGTGCTAGGGTTACAGACGACTGTGAGCCACTGTGTAGGTGATATTTTTTAAATACAGGTCCTCCCTAAAATCAAGTGTTCTTCACTGCTAAGATATCTCTTTAGATCCTTGAGACTGATTTTCTTTTTGTTTGTTTTAGTGTTTTGTTGTTTTTGTGCATGTTGCACTGTATGTCCAAGAGAGGAAGGTCTGAGTCACATCAAATCTTAGAAAAGGAAGATGGAATTGATCACATTCAATGCACCAAGAGAAAGAGTAAAAAAGATCCGGTTGTCTCTGTCAGAAGGAAGTTGAAAACAAAAGCAACGAAAACCAAACCCTACAAGCTTTGGAACACATGGTAATTATCAGTGGTCTTCTCTGTGCAAATATTTTTGAAAACTAATTTTGATTATTCTATATGTAATTCTCGATGTTATTTTCAGCTAGTGTGACTAGGAAGATTCATAGGAAATTAAAAGTACCCCATTATACATTACTGTTAGCAAAGAGAAAAACCCACAAATTGCAAATCAAGACACTCAAAGGCTAATGGTAATTCTGCTTCTTTCATGAACTAGTACATCACCTGCAATTTTCCAGAACATGAATATGCCAGTTAGAGTAGTTCAAAATCTGTAATGCTTGGTATTGATAATACATTGAAACATTTACTAAATAAAATCTTTAAAACATACTTATGCATTTGTTTACTGGTGTTTCTAATAATAATGAGAAAGGAGCATAAATTTGAGAGTGTCAGGAGAGGAACATGGGAGGGACTGAAGGGATGAAAAAGCAAGGGAAATAATGTAATTATATTTTAATTAAGATAAAAATTCTAAAAATATCATAAGTAAATTAATAAAATAAAGTGAACCAGTTTATATTCTAGGGCTGGATATAGTTAGCTCAGGGTTAGAGCAATAACCTAGCTTATAACATTCTCTAATTTCTTTAACCTCAGAACTTTATTTTTCAGTTACTCCATTCCTTCCCACCTAAATGCAAATTAATTTACTATTCTATCAGTGTAGTTAGTATTTAAGATAACATATAAACATTTTTAAATATGTTATTGTATTTGTTTTGACATTCCCTTTCATACTGTAAAATACTATACTTTCTATTTGTTTATTAAATATCAGGTTTACTGTAGTCATTTGATCAGGTGCATGTGTCTCTGGAAGCAAGTTGATAAAGCAAAACACAGAGGTTTTAAAAGACACAATGAGGCTCTTTGAAAGTGACCTATAATCCGCTTGATCAAAAGATTGTTAGTCGTACTAAACATTTCAAAAAGTGAGATGAAACTTAGATGATCATAGACAGAAGCCCATGGAATGTGCACCAGAGAACTGGGTTAGTTAGTCTTTTGGGAAACAGCATATTCAAAACAAAGCCTTCTTTTCCATAAGCAATAATTTCAAAATGCTTTCCTTTCCTGAAAGCATTCCATTTTCATCATAGAAAAAATTAAAATTCAGCAAGAGGAAATTAAACATGCATACTACCTGCCTCTGAAGACAATTGTTCTTCAAGTCATTATTCATATTATTCTCAAATCCTTGAATTTAGGAATTACCTTCAACTATGTAACTTATTGAAGTTTATTTTCAAAGACTATTGCTTCTATTTTTATAGAGTATAGTGAGTACAGTAGAGTGATACAAGTTCACACAAAATATGTGGTGATTATCTTATTGCTTGTAGAGTATAATTTGTGCACATTTTACAGAGTAAAACTGCCTGGCTTACAATTTTTGGTCTTCCTTTGTCTTGTTACATAGTGTTAGGATGTCACTGAACCCTTCCATACTTCACTGTACTGATCTGTGGAAAAGGGGTTCAGGATTGTATCTACCACATAACAGTGAAAGCATCATATCAAATATACAGAAAGCTCATTGGTTACTGTGAATCTTTATTCAATGTTGACAAAAGGTGGACAAACGATGGAGCTTTGGTTACATGACAAGCTTAGCTTAGTTGGGAACAAGACTAACTTGTAAATTTTCATAATTTAAATACATATTACCTCTCTATGCCTAAATAACAAATACAACATTGCTTCTCTTTAGTATTACTATCTTCATTTTTTCTTTTCTGATTTCACTTTTACTTCTGTTTTCCACTTTCTTTTTGTGAATTACCAGAGATTAAATTTAATATATCATATATACTAAGAAAGCACTGTATCAGTGAGCTATCATATCTGATATTCACTCATTTCTTTAAAGGAAAATTCCTACCAACTTTCTATGATCAGATCTCATCTTGGCATTATCCTTACTTACCACCTCATACCAAGTAATTTGTTAATATTCTCCTCTCTCTCTCTCTCTCTCTCTCTCTCTCTCTCTCTCTAGTTAGTTTTTTTTTCAAGACAGGGTATCTCTGTGTGGCTTTGGTACCTGTTCTGGAACTAGCTCTTGTAGACTAAGCTGGCCTCAAGCTCACAGAGATCCACCTGCCTCTTCCTCCAAGTGCTGGGATTAAAGACACGTGGCACCACCATCTGCCCATTTGTTACTGTTTTTAATGGCCTACTCCATATGCACAACCACACACATACAGAGCATATAGAGTACCTTCTCCTTAACCAATATTTATTAAAGCATCAATCATTGGAGAAAACAATCAGAATATGAACTCAGCCTTCCTTTGTGGAAAGCCACAAAATTGGACTGTTTCTATGCTGAATAAAGTCTTGTATAGCACCAACCTATTGGCCACGCCATTGTCTGCATTAACTTTTACGAACTTATCATTTCTACTTTATTTTTATTTTAAAAATAATCTTTAGACATACAAAGGTATAATTAGTTTTGAAACTGGAGCTTTCTTTAAATGCTGTGTAAATGTTGATATTTATTTGCCCCAAGTCAGAATTTTTAATAAAAATCATTAGTTTTGAATATCATAAAACATTTCAGTTTTCCTTAAATAATTTATACATAAATTTCTAACTTCCTTTGAAACATCATTTTCTTGATTTTAATTCTGTCAAATTAAGATCAACTTTGGGTTCTAGATATTATATGTCATGTCTATAATCCTGGTACTGCTACTAAGGGAGCTGTCAGTCTAGGTTTTATAAGTGAGTGTCTGGATAGCTTGGGTTATATAGTAAGAACCCACATAAAAAGCAAAGAAACAAAATGAATATACATAATTAGTAGAGCATTACCTAAAAAGATTATTACCAGAACAGGTTGACAATTGCAACAGGGTGAAAGGTGCATGCCTGAGGTACATCCTTGCAAGGTAAAATAGAAAGAAATGCTCATTATAGCAAGAGATAAACAAGGCAACAGAATACTTGAGAATGGTACAGAGGGGTAAACAGAGTGTGGTACTGAAGAGATAAACGCCTGAAATTATTCCCTTGTAGTCAGATAAATCTTGGGAATAATTGTCAAGGATGCTGTTCTATATTCAGTTTCAGGTTCAGCCAGTGGTTACGGTCAGGATACTAGGGTTAAGAATGAAACCTGATTAAAGTTTGGTCAAGCCACATTATTAGACATTAAGTCTTCATTAGTAGATGGGGAAAATTAAAATATTGATAAGGCAATAAATGAAAAATTGGTGGATTATTGTTACATAATTGTTCAAATTAATTGCTTCTTTTCACATGAATTGTGGCTACATGCATTTATGTCTATTTATAAAGGTTTAGGTAATATATATCTTTGAGTGTTTCTGTAGCTTAAAGATTTCCAGTAAATAAGTAGAAATTTGTTGTGCATAGTAACACTAAGCAAGTGTGAAGCAAATTAATAAGGGAGTAAGTCCTTTTTTAAAAAAAACTTTTTTGGCTATTACAAATAATGCTGTTATGAACATAGTTGAACAAATGCTTTTGTAGTATGATAGGGCATCACTTTGGTATATTCTCAAGAGTGGTATTGCTGAATCCAGGGGTAGGTTGATCACGAATTTCCTGAGAAACCGAAACACTGCTTTCCAAAGTGGTTGCACAAGCTTGTGTTCCCACCAGCAATGGATGAGTGTACCCCTTTCTCCACAACCTCTCCAACAAAGGCTATCATTGGTGTTTTTTATTTTAGCCATTCTGACAGGTGTAAGATGGTATCTTAAAGTTGTTTTGATTTGCATTTCCCTGATCGCTAAGGAGGTTGAGCATGACCTTAAGTGTCTTTTGGCCATTTCAACTTCTTCTGTTGAGAATTCTCTGTTCAGTTCAGTGCCCCAATTTTTAATTGGGTTAATTAGCATTTTAAAGTCTAGCTTCTTGAGTTCTTTATATATTTTGGAGATCAGACCTTTGTCTGTTGTGGGGTTCATGAAGATCTTCTCCCAGTCAGTAGGTTGCCTTTTTGTCTTAATGACAGTGTCCTTTGCTTTACAGGAGCTTCTCAGTTTCAGGAGGTCCCATTTATTCAATGTTGTCCTTAAAGTCTGTGCTGTTCGGGTTACACATAGGAAGCGACTTCCTCTGCCCATCTGTTGTAGGGTACTTCCTACTTTCTCTTCTGTCAGGTTCAATATGTTCTGACTGATATTGAGGTCTTTAATCCATTTGGACTTGAGTTTTGTGCATGGTGGTAGATATGGGTCTATTTTCATTCTTCTACAGTTTGACATCCAGTTATGCCAGTATCATTTGTTGAAGATGTTTTCTCTCTTACATTGTATACTTTTAGCTCCTTTATCGAAAGTCTGGTATTCATAGGTTTGTGGGTTAAAATCCGGGTCTTCTATTCAATTCCATTGGTTGACTTCTCTGTTTTTATGCCAATACCAAGCTGTTTTCAATACTGTAGCTCTGTAATAGAGTTTGAAGTCAGGGATGGTAATGCCTCCAGATGTTCCTTTACTGTCCACATAAAGTGGATTATTTTCCTCTCAAGGTCTGTGAGGAATTTTTATGGGATTTTGATGGAGATTGCATTGAATCTATAGATTGCTTTTGGGAGAATTGCTATTTTTACTATGTTGATCCTCCCAATCCAAGAGCAAGGGAGATCCTTTCATTTTCTGGTATCCTCTTCAATTTCTTTCTTCAAAGACTTAAACTTTTTTGGTTGTTATTTTGTTTAAAAGGGATCCTCATAGAATGGGAGTGGCAAAATTAGAAATTTGTAAAAGCAAAGTATCAAGAATGCAAATAACATGCCGGGCGGTGGTGGCGCACGCCTTTAATCCCAGCACTCGGGAGGCAGAGGCAGGCGGATCTCTGTGAGTTCGAGACCAGCCTGGTCTACAAGAGCTAGTTCCAGGACAGGCTCCAAAACCACAGAGAAACCCTGTCTCGAAAAACAAAAACAAAAACAAAAAAAAACAAAAAAAAAAAAAAACAAAAAAAAAAGAATGCAAATAACATTTAAAATAGATTGTATCATCCTTTTATATTGTACTAAACCTGACTTCATATTATTAGCTGCAGTGTCATATGTATGTGTTTATACACATGTTTTTATCTTTAGTAGTACTCTTGAGATTATTAGATTTGAAAAACAATAAGGTGATTCTTATGAGTTAACAGAGCTTTATTTTCTGAGATGCATGTGACAATTCAAAAATACATACAAATACACAGAAATTAGAGATGAGACGACATATGAATATGTTACAAAATGGGAATCTTACAATCCCTCAAACTCTTAAAAAAGCATCAAAATAGTATAAATAAGCTTATTTGAGACTATCCAGCTTTTGAAAGAGGAAATGATATAACACCAAATTTTTCATTCCCATTAAATCTATCTGTCTATCTATCTATCTATCTATCTATCTATCTATAATACATCCACATTATATGTTGTTTTTCACATTAGAATCTTTAAGTTTTTATAATAAAATTTTATAAATCTACCAAATCCAAGATGGGTAACTATAATAATTTTAACCAATGTGTTAAGATCTCTATAGGCTATAGAAGTGTTGAATGGGTATGATATATTATAAGGGAATTCAAAGGCTCTAACACAGCTATTATATTTAATTTAACAAGCTAACTGATAATAAAGAAAGAAACTCTAATCCATGTTGAAAGTTACTAGTCCTCCTGAATATTATATTGCATCAGGTCACAAAAGCCTTCTTAGAGCTAGAAGATGCTCAAAAATTTATCAATAGCCAGAGGATTTCTTCAATGTGACTGAATAAAATAGATTCTCTAAAGAATGTATGAAAGGAACACTGAAGTAGAAAATTTCCTTCTTCTTCAAAAATGAATGACTATAGCCACAATGAACATATTTGTTACCTGACTACAATTTCTAAAGAAGATTTCATCTACTATCGATTTCAATTTAAGGCTATTGTTAACTTTCCCACTTTAAGGAAGACTTGTTTTCTATAGAACATAAAACCCCCAAAATGTCAATGATGTTTTTCTTCCTCTAATATTATCATCCAGTCTCTTATTATGGTGGAGTGTTTTGTCAAGAGGAAATGGTGTACGTATTGAGTCATAGGAGACACTACCTTAATAGGATTTTTCAAGGATGTCTCAATAACAGTATCCTTACTCAATTAGCCTTCTATGTGACCCAAGAGAAAGAAAAGTTTCATAAAACTCTTGGAAATTCACTCTAAATTCAGTTGACAGTAAAAGTAAAAGTTTTAATTTTTTTTCAGTAACTTTTTTGAAATTTCAAATGACTGTAGGAATGGGCACTTTATATAGAGGCCTACAAGCCATTCAGTAGTAATTTTCTAATTTAGACATTCTTATCCACTATATATATTTCCCCTCAGGATTTATAATCTATGGATGTATAATACTTCAAATTATCTGCCAACTAGTAGGTGATAAACCTAATAATAAAATATGTGCTATTTTATACTCATCCAATCCTCAATCTATAGAGTAGTGGGAAGAATGCCATTTTATAGAAGTACATTAATAAAAATTGGAGTACATTGAAATGGTTAACAAATGCATCGCTAATTGTTGACAACCAATTTATTCTCTCTTATGTAAAATTTAAACACAGTGAACATATATTACTATTCTTTAAAAATAAACACTTACGCAAACATAATCCTAATTAACATATAAACATTTTAATTACGTTGATCTTGTAAAAAATGAAATTCAGTTCCCTGCACCCCCATAGAAAGGCACATAGGCTCCTTAAAGTCTAGCTCTGGGAATTCAGAGTCACTTACTGCTTAATTCTAGTGACTTGAATTCCAGCCCTGCATCCCATGTTAATGTGGAAAGAAAGAAATGACTCTACAAAGTTACCTTCTCATTTCTACATGCAAATCGTGGCACTTGTAACCACCCATCCCCCAGCATATGTATTGCCTCTGCAGTGTCTTGCACACACAACAGTAATAATATTTTTTTTAAATAAAACCTTACATAGAGGCTGTCCTCTAACTTTAAATATGCCAGAATGTAAGAAACTATTCCTGGTCTCACTGACTCAAGACTGATAGTAGGAGAACCTGCATAGGACCAAATTAAAGCCAGTCAATGTGGGAGACAGTTATGAGGCTTAGGCAGTCTGTGCGGCTACTGTTATTAAAACCAGGATTTATCCCTAGTGCTTGAACTGGAGTCTTGGAGCACATTATCTTTGAAGGGATACCTTGCTCAGCCTAGATATAAGGGGAGGGCCTTGGTTCTGCCTTGAAGTGGTGTGTTAAATTTTGTTGACTCCCCATAGGAAGCCTTAACCTTTCTGAGAAGGAGATGGTGGGGTGAAGGAAAATGGTGAGGCAGGAGGAGGGGAGAGAATGAGAATGGGGAAAGCTATGTAAAATGATAAAAGATTGTATTAAAAAATTCTTACATCACAAAGTAGAATATTAAAAGCAAGCTGTTTCTGAGTATATATTGAAACAATTAATACAAAGAAATATGTATATTTCAAAGATAATGTTAGGACACACCCAATATTTGAGAAAAGCATTCTTTATATAATATAGCTTATATAAAATATAAATATAAAGGGTATTATTTTTATCCTCTTTAGTCTCATTCCAATAACACTAGCTCCCTCCTCTTAACTGTGCCTTGAAAGTGGCTTTGTTTTACTCCTGAAACCATGCTTCAGTATACTATTTTCAAAATTTCAGTTTTCTCATCTGTCAACTTGGGGAGAAATATATGTACCATGTTATTATTGCCATACATAATGCCAAAATACATGCAAAAGAAATTTTTTAAGTATAAATAGATCAAAATCTTATTTTTTTTGTGCAAGTACACTCATATATTTTTCCATTTGCCAACTTAATAATGGTTAAATAAGTTAATATTTTACAACTGATAATGCATACAATAACATTAATTTTAACTATTGATATATATGAATGTATTTAGTTCAAGTTACTGGGCCATAAGTAACATTTCTTTTTGTTGTTTTCAGTCAATCTTGAGAAGCATAAAAACTAAAAAATCAAAGGGGCAACATTAATTTCTTAACATTGTTCAGGTCAACAGAATTTTGAAGTATATATCTTAGTCTTTTGTTACAATAAATAAATAAATAGCCATCAAAAGCAATGTCATTATAAATATATCTGTGTCCAAACTAACTTTAGTTTCTGTGTTCAAATCATACAACACTATGGATTTAGCAAATTATTTGACCTGTGCCCTATAGAATTGGCTGTTTCCAGTAGTGGACCTAACATCTTGTAGTCAGATTTAATAATAATAGGAATCCACTAACATGATAAATAAAATAGTGCCTGTGTACATTTTACTGGGATAAAAGCATTTCAAGATTTTATCAGATATAATAATATCCCACATTAAGATTAAAATACTCAGCTTATTGTCAGTTTATTCTGTTTTCTTTTTGCTCAATTTATAGCAATCAATTATCTCCAGTACTACTCTGGTACCATAGAGATAGTATTTCTTAACAAAATGCAAGTTAATTTGTCTTTAATCATCTTTTCTTTATTCTAGAGTCAAAACATTTTAAAAGACTTATTGAAGGGTTTAATATTTAGTCTAATCTAATCTCTTATTGTTTTATTCTTTTTAGTTTCCATTTAATTTACGTGGTCCTTGCAGGAGTATATCTGTTTCCACTCTATAATCTATATAATTTGTTCTTTCAAGCTGATTTTTTTCTTCTAAGTTTAACACATTTTCCCATATTTTGTATATAGCAACTTTAAATTAACTTTTTCCTTTTGTAATTTTACTGGTCCAATTCAGTAAAAAATAAATTAGGAATATCATTTTTTATGAATGTATGCTATCCATTGACAAAGTATTGGCATGTAAAGAAGTCTCATTAGCATAACTTTTGTTATGAATAGTCCTATTTCTCTTCAATTAAGATTTTTTTCCCTTTTGTCACAGATAATGGGTTCTCTGCATTAATGAATGATACATAGAAGTAGAATAAGAAAAACACTTAAAATTATAAAATTCTAGAAACATTTTTGTGCTTTAAATCTTTCTAAGTGAAATTCTTGTTTTAAACATTTAATCATTTAAACCTATGGGTTTAAATCCCCCTTTAATTCCTCCAATATCCTCACTTTCAAATTCATGAATTCTTCTTTAATTATGACTTATGTGCATCCTACTTAGTTGATTTACTGTTGCTAATATGTTATGTGTTTAAAGTTGACTACTTGGGATTGCATTGCCTATCAGGAAATTCACTCCCTGAGAAACTGTGTTCTTTCATTTTAGAAGACATGTATTACCTTTAGCTCTTGATCTACTAATGGAGATTTGTGAAAATTAGTTCACTAATAATGTAATGTCTATTGTGCAATCATTATCCAGGAAATGTTTTGTCAACCATACTTTTGAGATTTCATTGTGCAATATTGTTGTCATATCTAAAAGACATGAACTAGCATCAGGCATCATATCTTGGTTCTTTTATGCATCTTCTGCAATGTTCTTAACCTAAGATGTAACAGATGATCAATTGCAGCTGTATACACCATGATCACATCATTTCACCATTTTGAGCAGTGGAAATCTCTGTAATAGATTTTGTTTCTTGCAAGTAAATAGATGATAGGTGAGAACTATACTTATCTGTTGATAAAAGCACAAACATTTAGAATGCAGTTAGAAATTGTCCTGGTTTTGTGAAGTGGCAAGAGTCACTTCTCTTTTAAGCGACAAGAACTCACCAGCTATGTGAAGTTGGCTAGGTTTACAGTGTTCTCCTATTCAGTAACCTTTAACTCTAATTAGCTCTCGTTTACTCCCAAAATAAATGTGTCACTATTGCACTATTGGTAATATATTGCCAGGACAATAATTATTGTGGTTCTTAATGTTTACAGCTTGGTGGAATTATTAATTGTTTTTTATACTTGGAAGCCCAAATAGCACCTTTCCATATCATGCCAGATATTTGCAAGTAATTTTCAGTAATATGCTTCCTTATATTTTGTTTTAAACTGAGATAAACTTTTCATTTAAAGCTCAGTCTGTTAAGGAAAGTGTTAGAGTGTACAAGGCCAATCTTATTTTGAAAATTACAAACTTTGAAATTGCATTGTGAGATTTATTTTAGAATTGACTCCTGACAATATGGATCTCATAAAATATGTTTTTCATTGAATATTTTCTATATTATTACAATCGATCTGATAGTTATATCAGACACATTGCAATGTGAATTTTGTCAGTTCAGGGAGAACAGTACATTCTTCAATAAGATACCATCAGATGTCATTCAAAATGTTGAAATAAAGACCTTAAGTTTATGCATCTCTATTGATAGCAATGCAAGAATATTCTTAGTAAATAAATATCAAAATAAACTTTTTAGAGCTATGAATATTAATAAAACACAGATAGTATCCTGAAAATTATTAAAGAAGAGCACCTAATTGTTGGTGAGAAGAGTGAGTCTTTAAACATTTTGTCTTGTGATAGTCACAGTCTCTTCACTTCCAAACATAGAATAATTTATATTCTGAATTATTATAATGTTTGACTACACAAGATAGAACTAGATATTTTTGTAAGCTTCATTTCCTTGAACTACATTTACACACAACACACATATACACACAAACCACCTTGGTAAATACACAACTACACATCTTCGTATCTAACTAGGACCTTCGTTACATCATAAACATTGACCTTGAGATATGTCTGTTAAGGAAAGTGGAAAGCAGAGTTTTAACTGTATACCTTGCTGAAGCAGTGAATAAGAATGAAAGCACAGAGGGAGATGGTTTTTACTCTCCTTTAATCTTCCACTGAAATCTCTCTTGTCTTGAGGCAGATTGATTCCCAGTTTTCTCAGAAACTGCCATATTGATTTTCAAAGTGTCTGTACAAGTTCGCACTTGCACCATCAGTGAAGGTGTGCCCCCCATGCTCCACATCTGTTTCTTGTGTTTTAAGAGATGTAAGAGGGAATCTCAAAGTCATTTTGATTTGCATTTCCCTGACTGCTAAGGATGTTGAACAGTTCTTTGTTTTTCAGTCATTATAAATTTTTATATTGAGAATTCACTGTTTAGATATGTTCTTCATTTTGATTGTATTATTCCTTTTTTAAAAAATCTAGCTTCTTTATGCCTTTATATGTTTTGGATATTAGCCCTCTGTCAGGGTTGGTGAAAATCTTTTCCCATTTCGTAGGCTGCCATTTTATATTATCAGTGGTGCCTGTTTCCTTACAGATGCTTTTCAGTTTCAGAAAGTTCCATTTAGTGCCTGTTCTTTTCTCCTACACCAATGTTTTCAAGGCTATTACTCTCTCTTTCTCTCTCTCTCTCTCTCTCTCTCTCTCTCTCTCTCTCTGTTTTGGTTTTCAAGACAAGGTTTCTCTTTGTTACCCTGACTGTCCTGGAACTCACTCTGTAGACCAGGCTGACCTCAAACTCACAGAGATCCGCATGCCTCTGCCTCCCGAGTGCTAGGATTAAGGTGCACACCACCAACACCCGGCCTACTTTCTCTTCTATAAAGTTCAATGTGTCTAGGTTTGTGTTGAAGCCTTTGGTCCGTTTGTACTTGAGTTTGAATCTATTTGCATGCTTCTACATACTCCCAGACAGTGAGACCAGTACCAGTTGTTAAAGTGCATTTTTCAATTATATATTTCTGGCTTTTTTTTAATCAAAAATAAGATGTCTATAGGTGTATAGATTTGTGGCTGGTCTTTGATTTAATTTCTTTGATGAACATATCTGTTTTTATGGCAAAATCATGTAGATTTAATTAAGAAAGCTCTGCAGTAGAACTTGAAATCAAGGATGGTGATACGTCTTGAAGTTTTTTTTTTTTTTATTGTACAGGATTGTTTCAGTTATTCTGAGTTTTTGGCTTTTCCATATTAAATTGAATACTATTCTTTCAAGATCCATAAAAATTTGCACTGGAATATTAATGGGAATTGCATTGAATCTGCTGGTTATTTTTTGACCAAGGTCATCTGTATATATGTTATGGTTGAATAGCTTGGTGTTCTTGTGGAATTCCTGAACAGTGGGATTGGAGGCTTTCTCTGACGCTTTTGCCTGCTTGTGGAACCCTTTTCCTCCTATTGTGTTGCCTCATCCAGACTTGAGTGATGGCATATGCCTGGTCTTACTTCAGCTTGTTATGTTCTGTTTGATTTATGTCCCTGGGAGGCCCGCTTATGTCTGAGGGTAGCCAGGCAGTGGTGGATCTGGGAAAGAGAGGAGGTGGCAGGGAGAGACTGGGTGGAAGAAAGGGATGTGATATTTGAGAAAAGAAAATAAAAGCCTCTTTAATCTCACTATAGCCCTGTAGTAATCTGCTTGCAGGAATCCCTCCTTCCACTCTATCTCTATTCTCTGGGAATTCTAATGAATCTAAGTTTGGACTTCTTTTTAGCCCATTTTGTATCCTTTGTGTCAGCATTCAATAACTACCAACATTCTTTACATAAGCCCATCATGGTTGTAAACCAGATATTTGATTTTCTTTCTTTTTCTGTCCCCCACTGGAAGCTCTCCAATCTCACCTTAGTCCTATAGCAGTTTGCTTGAAGTTGCCCATCCTTCCTCCTTAAGTGTATTAACTGGAGACTAAGTTTTGGGAGAGACACAGGATCACCTTTGCCCTTTTGTCCCTGTCTCTCCAGTTTATTCTCCATCTTACTACAATATATTTGCAGGAGCTATTCCTTTCATCACATCCACAACTCCTGTAAGAACCTCACCTTTTGATGCAAATAGAATCCCCTTATCCCTTTCCCTAAACGTCTCTATCATGTACTGAAATGCAGAAGTACTCTTTGCCAGGGAAAACAGTGTCAGCATACTTTCATAAGATACACAGAGGACCAATGTAACCAATAAACTACAAAGAATGGGTATGGAGAGAATGGACATTCCTGTCTTCCTCCTTATTTTAATTGGAAATACACTAAATTTCTTTCTGCTTGATATTGACTGTGGGCTTTCTGTAAATTACCTTTCTAACATTGATGGATGTCTCTTGATTTCATAGTCTTTCCAGGTATTTTAGCAAAAATAAATGGCATTAATTCGTCTTGGAAGATCTGGTACAATTCTGTGGATCTGGACTTTTAGGGAAACTAATAATGCTTCTGTTTTACTATAAGTTACGAGTCTGATTACATAATTGCTTATATGATCTGAATTTAACTTTGATAGGCCATATTTTTCAAAAAAATTATCCAATCTAATAGGTTTTGAAGTTTAGTGGAGTACAGTATGTCTGTCCTAATTTTCTGGATTTTCTCTTAGTCCATTGTGATGTTCCTATTTTTGTCTCTAATTTTATTAATTTGGTTCTTTTCTCTCACTTTTCTTTGATGAATCTAGCTAAGGTTTTCTCAGTTTCATTGATTTCATCAATGAAACAACTCTTCATTTCATCGGTCCTTTATAGTATTTTGACTTACTGATTTTTCTTGTTATTTGTTTCTATTTTATTGATTTCAGACTCAAGTTTAATTATTTCTTTAGGTCTCTACCTTTTGGATATTATTTATTTGTTTTGTTCTAGAGCTTCCAGATGTGCTGTGAAATTTGTAAGGTGAGGGTTTATTCATTATTTTTAAATGTAGGCACTTAGTGCTACGAACTTGCCTCTTGGAATGGCCTTTATTATATCCCATAGTTGTAAGTATGTTTCTCCGTGATGAGATGGTAAAGTGGAAAGATTCTCCCATCTGTTATAAAGATGCTATCAACAATTGATAATTCTTTTTGTTTTACTTTTTTTTTTTTTTTTTTTTTTTTTGATTTTTCGAGACAGGGTTTCTCCGTAGCTTTTGGTTCCTGTCCTGGAACTAGCTCTTGTAGACCAGGCTGGCCTCGAACTCACAGAGATCCGCCTGCCTCTGCCTCCCGAGTGCTGAGAAAAGGAGAAAAAAAAACAAGTTTCCTCCACCTCCCAGCCTCCCATTAACCTCCCACGCCTCCCACCCTTCTCCCCCTCCTCCCACCCTTTTCCCCCTCCCCCCACCCCTCCCCCCTCCCTCTCCAGTCCAAAGAGCAGTCAGGGTTCCCTGCCCTGTGGTAAGTCCTAGGTTCTCCCCGCTCCGTCCATATCTAGGAAGGTGAACATCCAAACTGGCTAGGCTCCCACAAAGCCAGCACATTAAGTAGGATCAAAACCCCGTGCCATTGTCCTTGGCATCTCATCAGCCCACATTGTTCGCCATGTTCAGAGAGTCCAGTTTTATCCCATGCTTTTCAGTCACAGTCCAGCTGGCCTTGGTGAGCTCCCAATAGATCAGCTCCACTGTCTCAGAGGGTGGGTGCACCCCTCGTGGTCCCGACTTCTTTGCTCATGTTCTCCCTCCTTCTGCTCCTCATTGGGACCTTTGGAGCTCAGTCCAGTGCTCCAGTGTGGGTCTCTGTCTCTATCTCCATCCAACACCAGATGAAGGTTCTATGGTGATATGCAAGATATTCGTCAGTATTGCTATAGGATAGGGTCATTTCAGGTTCCCTATCCTCAGCTGCCCAAGGAACTAACTGTGGACCTCGGCTTGAGCACCTGGGAGCCACTCTAGGTTCAAGTCTCTTGCCAACTCTAAGGTGCCTCCCTTAAATAAGAATTGTGCTTCCGTGCTCCCCTATCCAACCTTCCTTTATCCCAATCCTCCTTTTTCCCCAAGTTCCCCCCATCCTCCCCTTCTCCCTTTTCTCTCCCCATCTCCCCTTACCCCAATCCCATCCCACCCCCAAGATCCCAATTTTCTCCCTGGCAATTTTGTCTACTTCATATACCCAAGAGGACAACTATATGTATTTGCTTTGGTTCACCTTCTTACTTAGCTTCTTTAGGATCACCAATTGTAGACTCTGTGACCCTTACTTTTGGCTAGAAACCAATTATGAGTGAATACATCCCATATTCATCTTTTTGGGTCTGGGTTACCTCACTCAGGATAGTGTTTTTTATTTCCATCCATTTGCATGCAAAATTCGAGAAGTCATTGTTTTTTACCGGAGCGTAGTACTCTAATGTGTGTAGATTCCACACTTTCTTCATCCATTCTTCCATTGAAGGGCATCTAGGTTGTTTCCAGGTTCTGGCTATTACAAATAATACTGCTATGAACATAGTTGAACAAATGCTTTTTTCATATGAAAGGGCATCTCTTGGGTATATTCCCAGGAGTAGGTTGATCCCGAATTTCTGAGAAACTGAAACACTGATTTCCAAAGTGGTTGCACAAGCTTACGTTCCCACCAGCAATGGATGAGGGTACCCCTTACTCCACAACCTCTCCAAAAAAGGCTATCATTGGAATTTTTTATTTTAGCCATTCTGACAGGTGTAAGATGATATCTCAAAGTTGTTTTGATTTGCATTTCCCTGATTGCTAAGGAGGTTGAGCATGACCTTAAGTGTCTTTTGGCCATTTCAATTTCCTCTGCTGAGAATTCTCTGTTCAGTTCAGTGCCCCATGTTTTAGTTGGGTTAATTAGCATTTTAAAGTCTAGTTTCCTGAGTTCTCTATATATTTTGGGGATCAGACATTTGTCTGTTGTGGGGTTGGTGAAGATCTTCTCCCAGTCAGTAGGTTGCCTTTTTGTCTTGGGGACAGTTTCCTTTGCTTTACAGAAGCTTCTCAGTTTTAGTAGGTCCCATTTATTCAATGTTGCCCTAAATGTCTGTGCTGCTGGGGTTACACATAGGAAGCGATCTCCTGTGCCCATCTGTTGTAGGATACTTCCCACTTTCTCTTCTATCAGGTTCAATGTGTTCTGACTGATAGTGAGGTCTTTAATCCGTTTGGACTTGAGTTTTGTGCATGGTGATAGATATGGATCTATTTTCATTCTTCTACATGTTGACATCCAGTTGTGCCAGCACGATTTGTTGAAGATGCTTTCTTTCTTCCATTGTATACTTTTAGCTCCTTTATCAAAAATGAGGTGTTCATAGGTTTGTGGGTTAAAATCAGGGTCTTCCATATGATTCCATTGGTCGACTTCTCTGTTTTTATGCCAGTACCACACTGTTTTCATCACTGTAGCTCTGTAATAGAGTTTGAAGTCAGGGATGGTAATGCCTCCAGACAATCATTTATTGTATAGGGTTGTTTTGGCTATCCTGGGTTTTTTGTTTTTCCATTTAAAGTTGATTATTGTCCTCTCAAGATCTGTGAAGAAATTTGATAGACCTTGATGGGGATTGCATTGAATCTATAAATTGCCTTTGGTAGAATTGCCATTTTTACTATGTTGATCCTCCCAATCCAAGAACAAGGGAGTTCCTTCCATTTTCTGGTATACTCCTCAGTTTCTTTCTTCAATGCCTTAAAGTTCTTGTCAAATAGATCTTTCACTTCATTGGTTAGAGTTACCCCAAGATATATTATGCTGTTTGTGGCTATCGTGAAAGGTGAAGCTTCACTGATTAACAACTCTGCTTTCATATCCTTTGTGTATAAGAGGGCGACTGATTTTTTTGGAGTTGATCTTGTATCCTGCCACATTACTAAAGGTGTTTATCAGCTATATTAGTTCTTTGGTTGAGTTTTGTGTTTCGCTTATGTACACTATCATATCATCTGCAAATAATGAAAGTTTCACTTCTTCTTTTTAATTCGCATCCCCTTGATCCCGTTATGTTGTCTTATTGCTATTCCTAGAACTTCAAGTACTATATTGAAGAGGTATTTCGAGTGTGGACAGCCCTGTCGTGTTCCTGAGTTTAGTGGGATGGCTTTGAGTTTCTCTCCGTTTAATTTGATGTTAGCTGTCGGCTTGCTATAAATAGCTTTTATTATATTTAGGTATGACCCTTGTATCCCTAATCTCTCCAATAGTTTTATCATAAAGGGATGTTGGATTTTGTCAAATTCTTTTTCAGCATCTAATGAAATGATCATATGGTTTTTTTTTCTTTCAGTTTATTTATATGCTGGATTACATTGATAGATTTTCGAATGTTGAACCAGCCCTGCATCTCTGGGATGAAGCCTACTTGATCATAATGAATAATTTTTCTAATGTGTTCTTGGATTGAGTTTGCCAGTATTTTGTTGAGGATTTATGCATTGATGTTCGTGAGTGAGATTGGTCTATAATTCTCTTTCATGTTTGAGTCTTTGGGCGGTTTTGATTTCAGAGTAACAGTAGCTTCAAAAAAGGAATTTGGCAATGCCTCTTCTGTTTCTATATTGTGAAATAAATTAAGGAGTATAGGTATAAGGTCTTCTTGAAAGTTCTGGTAGAATTCAACATTGAAACCATCTGGTCCTGGGCTTTTTTTGGTAGGGAGGTTTTTGATAACCTCTTCTAATTTTTCACGAACACCAGGTCTATTTAGATTGTTCACCTGGTCCCGGTTTAACTTTGGTATATGGTATTTATATAAAAAAGTGTCCATTTCCTTTACATTTTTCAGTTTTGTGGCATATAGGCTTTTGTAGTAAGATCAAATGATTCTCTGAATTTCCTCTGTGTCTGTGGTTATGTTCCCCTTTTCATTTCTGATCTTATTAATTTGCAAAATCTCTCTCTGCTGTTTGATTAGTTTGGATAGGGGTTTGTCAATCTTGTTGATTTTCTCCAGGAAAAAGCTTTTTGTTTCATTGATTCTTTGGATTGTTTTCTGTGTTTCTATTTTGTTGATTTCAGCCCTCAGTTTGATTATTTCCAATATTCTGCTCCTCCTAGGTGAGTCTGCTTCTTCTTTTTTTTCAAGAGCTTTCAGGTGGGCTGTTAAGTCTCCAATGTGTGCTTTCTCTGTTTTCTTTAAGTGGGCACTTAGTGCTATGAACTTTCCTCTTAGGACTGCTTTCATAGTGTCCCATAAGTTCGAGTATGTTGTTTCTTTATTTTCATTGATATCAAGGAAGACTATAATTTCTTTCTTTATTTCTTCCTTAATCCAGGTATGGTTCAGTAGTTGACTGTTCAGTTTCCATGAGTTTGTAGGCTTTCTGGGGGTAGCATTATTGTTGAATTCTAACTTTAATCCATGGTGATCTGATAAGACACAGGTGGTTACTAATATTTTTTTGTAACTGTTGATGTTTGTTTTGTTAACGACTATGTGATCAATTATTGAGAAGGTTCCATGAGCTGCAGAGAAGAAGGTATATTCTTTCCTATTTGGGTGGAATTTTCTATAGATGTCTGTTAAGCCCATTTGATTCATTACTTCCATTAATTCTCTTATTTCTCTGTTAGGTTTCTGTCTGATTGACCTGTCCATTGGTGAGAGAGGAGTGTTGACGTCTCCTACTATTAGTGTGTGCGGTTTGATGGCTGACTTGAGTTTTAGCAATGTTTCTTTTATGTACGTGGGTGCTTTTATATTAGGGGCATAGATGTTCAGGATTGAGACTTCATCCTGATGAACTGTTCCTGTTCAACTTTGTTAGAGATTAGTATGGCCACATCTGCTTGTTTCTTAGGTCCATTTGCTTGATAAGCCTTTTCCCAGCCCTTTACACTGAGTAGGTGCCTGTCTTTGTGGTTGAGGTGTGTTTCTTGTAAACAGCAGAATGTTGGAATATGTTTTTGTATCCAATCTCTTAGCCTGTGCCTTTTTATAGGTGAGTTGAGTCCATTGACATTAAGTGATATTAATGACCAGTGGTTGTTAACTCCTTTCATTTTTTTTAGTCGTAGAGTTTGTGTGTTTCCCTTCTTTGAGTTGTGTTGGTGAAGGGTCTCTAGATGTCTGAGTTATTGTGGTCATTGTTGGACTCCTTGGTTAGTGATTTTCCTTCTATTACTTTCTGTAAGGCTGGATTTGTGGCTGTTATTGTTTAAATTTGTTTTTATCCTGGAAAATTTTATTTCTCCATTTATAGTGAATGAAAGCTTGGCTGGGTATAGTAATCTGGGCTTGCATCCATGGTCTCTTAGTTTCTGCAGTACATCTATCCAGGACCTTCTGGTTTTCATGATTTCCATGGAGAAGTCAGGTGTAAGTCTGATAGGTTTACCTTGATAAGTAATTTGGCCTATTTCCTTTGCAGCTCTTAATATTCTTTCCTTATTCTGTATGCTTTGTGTTTTGATAATTATATGGCGAGGGGATTTTTTTTTTATAACAAGCCTATTCGGTGTTCTGTATGCTTCTTGAACCTTCATAGGTATATCTTTCTTTAGGTTGGGAAAGTTTTCTTCTATAATTTTATTAAATATATTTTCTGGACCCTTGAGCTGCACTTCTCCCTCTTCTACTCCAATTATTCTTAGGTTTGGTCTTTTTATTGTGTCCCAAATTTCCTGAATGTTTTGTGATGACCGTTTGTTGGTTTTGCTGTTTTCGTTGATCAGTGTGTTTATTTTCTCTACGGTATCCTCAAAATCTGAGATTCTTTCTTCTAACTCTTGTATTCTGTTGGTTATGCTTGTTTCTGTAGACTCTGTTTGTTTACTTAAATTTTCCATTTCCAGCTGGCCCTCTTTTTGTGTTTTCTTCTTTGCCTCCATTTCAGTTTTCAAGTCTTGAACTGTTTCCATTATCTGTTTGATTGTTTTTCCTTGGTTTTCTAGGGTATTATTCACTGATTTATTCAATTCTTCAAACTTTCTGTTATATGTCTCATCCATTTCTATAAGGGCGTTTTTTACATGCTGTTTAAAGGCGTCAATCACTTTCATGAAGTCAATCTTTTCTACTTCTTCTTGATTAAGGTGTTCATGTCCTCCCGTTGTGAGGTCGCTGGTTTCTGGTGGCTTCATGTTGCTTTTCAGATTGTTGGGCGAATTCTTGCCTTGGCGTCTGCCCATCTCTTCTTCCAAATGCTCCCTTATGAATCTTCTTTTACCAGATCAGGTCTCCTTGCCTACCCAACGCTGGCTCTCCCCAATGTTGGTTCTCCTGGCGCCGAGAGATCAGGCCTTCGTGCTGGTTGGGCAGCTCGCAAACAAAGCGCCTCCCCTGCTTGGTGCAGGCATGCCACAAAAAAAAGGAACTCCCGCCCGCTTGGGTGCCCTGAGGATTCGGACTCTGTGCCCAGACAGGCTGTGCTGGGTGATGTTATGTGCCGAAAGATGGCGATGGGGCCGAAGTGGGGAGGGTTCTGGATGGAAGCTGGGTGGGCTAGGAAGAAAGAGGCAGTATGCAGGGAGTAGAGGCCCTACAGGGAGCCCAAGAAGAGATAATTCTTACAAAGGAATAATCAACTTTCTCCAGTGGAGTCTTACTTTGTATGTAAATAATATTTAAGAGCAGACCTCATGAGTAGAAGTAGATGGCGAACACAAAATGAACACAATGGTGTTTTGGTAGATATGTTTTGTTTCATATTGTTTTGATTGGATGTTCTTTAACTTACTGGTCTTTTGGTTGCATATTATGGTTTCAAATTTTGTTTTTTATTGTATGTGTATTTGTATGTGTGTGTTTTATGCTTTGCATCTTTAAAAATTACATTCTGTCTTATTTGCAATTCTGTCTGTTTTCTAAAGAAAGAAAGAGTGGGTGGGGAGACGCAGCATATCAAGGAGGATCTATGGAACGGGAGATCGTGATTTGAATATATCTTGTGAATTTTCAATAAAAATAAATTTTTATATATATAAATATATAAATATATATATATATATATATATATATATATATATATATGAGAGAGATTGAGAGATGAACTCTCCAGAAGATTTTTAAATGTTCAAAAACATTTCTGTGATTTTCAAAGACAATGAACCTGTCAGGATCTGCTCCTAATCAGGAGAGATCTGAAAATTATTTAATGTCACCTTTAGACAAACTTTAAAACCTGAAGAAGCAGGCAATTGACTCTATGGCAGCACATATTCTGTCTAGTAAAATTGTGTCGTCATATACACAGATCCCCTTTTACAGAATTGAATATTTATTAGTTTCAGAGCATCCTATTGGATTAATAGTTGAACACTAATTCAACTGAAATGGGATGCTAGTGGCAAAAAATGGCAAAGTGTTAACCTACTTACATAATTATTTCAGAAAGTCACTAGTATGTGCCAAAAGCAGCAGAAAGAACAAACACTGGGAGGAGGGAAGAATTTATTTTCCAAGATAAGACATTTAGCACATTTTCTTCTTGCTTAGAAAATTTGCTAAATGAAGAAATTATAATTCATTCAAATAAATAAACTGTGGTCTGTATCTAAGGAACACTGATAGAAACTTTTTCTAAGGAATCTCAGACACTGGATTAAGTGAACAAGTCATCAAATTAGCTTTGGAAATCAGGCTCATATAGTTAAAGGAAATCATGTCTAATAAACCAAAAGGAACTGAGATAATGATATCTCATCAAAGACAAAACATCAATAAAACAAGAGAGCTTGTGAAATACAATCAAATTGCTGTATTCTTTTTGGTATCACAAATACTATAACTGTAATTATACAGAGATTGTAATAGTCCTGGCACAAGATGAACATAGTTACCCAGCATTCTCTTAAATGTGTTGAAAACCAAAGATATGCAATTGGCACTTTTTGGGAGGCATGGTGAAAACCTTTGGCAATGGAAACTTCATGCAATCTTTGTGAGTATCCCTTACAAAGACTCCAAGCAGTGGAGGAAGTGAAACCTGAACAGCCTGTCTTCTATAAGCAGGCAAGGCCTCAAGTGGAGGGATTGGCCCACCAACTCAGCCACCAAACCTTCCACCTACAGTTTATCCTTAATGCAGAGTGTTCTAGGACCAGAGGCTAGCAAAATCCTCATTAAATAGGCTGGAGAGAATTCATCTAGCAGCTGATGGGAGCAGATGGGGATTCCCATCAACAAACATTGGGCAGAGTTTATTGAGGAAGAACTGGAAGACCCCACAGGGGTCAGGAACACCACAAGACCCAGGTCACAGAATTAATTGACTGACACTCATGGGAACTTGCAGAGATCAGGGAACGTGTGGGGTCTGACCTAGGTCCTTTGCATATATGTCATAGCTGAGTAGCTTGGTGTTATTGTGGGATTCCTAACTGTGGGAGCTGGGGCAGTCACCGACTCATTTGCCTGTTTGTGAGACTCTTTTCCTCCTTCTGGGTTGCCTCAGTCAGCCTTAATGTGACGGTATATTTCTGGTTGTATTGTATCATATTATGCCATGTTTGGTTGATGAACCTGGGAGACCTGTTTTTTTCTGAGGGAATGTGGAAGGAGCATGGATCTGGATGAGAGAGAAGGTTGGGAGGAGGCTGGGGGAGCGGAGGGAAAGGAAACTGCTATGAAGACACAATATATTTGAAAAAAAAACTAATAAACCATTATATGACTCACTAACAGATAAGCAAAATGCATTTTAGAAAACGCATAACCAATCATAATAAAAAAATGTCTGCATGGTGGCTATGGTGGCATGCTCCTTTAATCTCAGCCCTTTGCAAAGCAGTGGCAGGCAGAACTCTATGAGTCTGAGCCTATCCTGGTCTACACAGTGAATTCTAGGATTTCTAGGATAGCCAGAGTTATGTAGAGAGACCCTGTCCCAAACAAAACAAAACAAAATAATAAAAATTCTTTGCAAACTAGAAGAGAATGGAAACTCCATAATTTAAAGAAAAGGATAAGAAACTATACAGTAAAATAAAGAGATAAATATTTTCAGCTTTCACTCCTACTAAACATTAGTTAGAAATCTTAACTAATGCAATAAGATGCTAAAAGTAAGGCAGATGAAATATACCAGTGGTTTGAGTCTAGTTTCTAGATGACCTATAAAGCTAGAGGGAGAGAAATAACTGATGAAGTGCCTCCCCAAAACAGTCTTCTGACCTCTGCACAGGTGCCCTTTGTGCACTAAATTATTTTAAAACACTAAAAAGAAAGAAAATTCATATGTATCTTGGTAAAGAGTAAATAAAATAAAATTCTTGTTCTTAGATAACATGGTATTTTATAGATGATTTTAAATAATTGAAAATGTGAATATAATAAGATATTATAAAATGATGGATTGAAACAGGAACTGGATCTGACCCAGCTAAGGCCTACAGGCACATGGAAAATTCCACAACCTACAGAGGAGATGAAGAAAAATGTGGATCCAGGATGGAGACCAGATCTGGTTTCAGGGTATAGCACATAGTGGGGGTAAATTTCACAACTTGCAGCACAAACTGCAGACCAAGGCTCCAAAATAACACAGACAGATGTGTGGCCCTTGGCTACCCCAAATAGCTATATGCTAAAACGATACTGCTGACAACATCACTCTGTGAGACATAGAAACATCAATTTTAATCCAAAAGGGAAATTTTCTCCCTTTTAACTAGATTTTATAGTGCTATAAGGAGCTATAAAAGCTTTGGAGAAGAAATTTGATATATCAATGGTGCCACCTGACAGTGGATCCTACAAATTATAATACTGGTCTGTCAGACAAGACATGCCCACTGAAATAACAGTAGTTATGGGCTAACTGATTGCTGATTTAATCTGAGACCTGAATTACAATAGGGAATCACATGTGCGTTGCTGTAATCTAAATGAAAACCTCTAGCATGGAAGTTTATAGATACTAGCATAGAAAATGATATTCTAAATCCCAGTAACTCTTAGGCCTGGACTTCTCTGTTGGCAATGACTGGGTTTGTGGTCCTGCTACAGAACCAGTTTCTGTTGATATCCATGCCTTGTGCAACCACCAAAAGCAGTGAGGATAGGGTTGAACAGAGTTTCCCTCACTCCTTACAGCACTAAGGAGAACTGTGCCTGCCCCTCACCAACTGCCACAGTGAAAAGGGCAAACCTTGCACTGCCCCAGGACAGCACAGTGGAGCTGTCCCTGCTTGCAGGGGTGCTGGTGAGCTGGCTCTGATAACTTGAGAATATGAGAACTAGCCCCACGGTATATCACTCTGTGGCATGCGTGGAGAGATACACCCCTTGCCTCTCAACCCTCACTCCTCGCCACCTACTATTGACAGATAAACCTGGCTCCAGGGTCATGAGGTTGGGAAAGCTGACCCTGTCCCTCATCCGCTGCAGCATTTTGGAGAGTTGAACCTAAACCTATCCCAGATATCTTAGTAGAGTTGACCACATTTACAGGGGCACAGGTGATCTGATGCTCAAAAGCACATGGAAGATTTGGTCCCACCTTTTATCTGTCATATGGTGGAGCAGGAGAGGGAGATATGACCTTTCTTTAGCCCTTTGCTGCCTGAGGCAGGGAGGAGAGCTGGCCTTGGTGTCATGAGAGTTGGATAATTAATGCTGCGTCCAACCAACAACAGCAATGAGGAGAGCCGGTCCCACACCTCAACTGGGCAGCACAACAGAGCTGATCCTGTTGGCATGGACATAGGTGAGTTGGGCCTGGGGGTATAAGAGAAGGAGAGCTGTCACTGTCCCTTTCCTACTATTCCATATGGTGGCAAGTGTAAATATGCCTCTTATCCCTTGCCATCTATGACCGGTGAAAAAGCCACCCTGGTGGGAATGAGAACTGATGGTTTCGCTGTCACCAAGTACAGCAATCTAGAGAGCAGGCCCTGCACTTCCCCTAGTCAAAACAGTAGAGCTGCTCCTGATGCTGTGAATACTGGACCCTAGTGTGTAAGAGCAGGAGAACTGGCCTACTTCCTTGCTGTCTGCTGGTTTGGGTATGCTGTCCCAGGCAGTAATAGAGAGCTTCCCTGGGTGGTGATAATGAAGAAAAGCTGACAGGCTGACCAACACAGCTACCACCCAAGCCCAGAAGCAGAACTATGAAGCAGCCCATCTTAATACTCACCTCATATATGAACTGCTAGAGTACGTAAAGAGACGAGACTTGCAGATCTAAACTACATGATTTCCATGACACAAGGCAACAATAGGATATCCAAGAGGAGTCCCAGTGAAGGACGAGTATAGATTGTAAAATAGAAGCCAGAAATCTCAAACTGGACCAATGACACATTGCAATGAACACTTACAAGTAAAGATATATGAAATAAAGGGTATACTATGCGCCTTTCTGGTACAGCCATATTACAACTTCCATGACAAGATATTTTTTAGTTGAACTTTTTTGTTTGTTTGTTTGCTTTGCTTTTTGTTGTATGCTTATTTTCTATTTCTTCACTTTTGTTGTTACTTTTAAATTTTGTTGTGTTGGAGGGGGTTTGCAATGGCAAAGAGAAGGGATAGGGAGATAAGTGGGATCTGGATGAGTGTTGTGAAATCCATAAAGAATCAATAAAAAGTAAAAAAAAAAAGAATCTGTCTTCTTTGGAAATGGACAACAACATTTTAGGTTTAAAACAGTATTGTCTAAACAATCTTAGTGAATATAATTCATTCAAATAATTTTGGTATTGTACTGTTTAATTTATGACATGAGAATTATATATCAATAATAGTACGGATAAGAGCAATGAAGATATGCTGAGATCATCACTATCATAGATAAAGAGCTATTAAAATATGTCACCAAGGTCTCCTTCAATCTATGAGGATTTTGGTTCTCTATTTTAGATTCAACAAGAACCAAATTCCCTTTCTAATTTATTAGATTTTTTAATGGAGGAGGGTCATCTGTCTATGTGTTACTTTCTTTGGTTAATAAATAAACTGCCTTGGCCCTTTGATAGGACAGAAAATTCGGTAGGCTGAGTAAACAGAACAGAATACTGGATAGAAGGGAAGTGATGCAGACACAATGGAGACAGCCACCAGGTCAGACATGCTGAATCTTTCCCGGTAAGCCACCACTTTGTGGTGCTATACGGATTATTAGAAATGGGTTGATCAAGTTATGGGAATTAGCCAATAAGAGGCTAGAACTAATGAGCCAAGCAGTGTTTAAAAGAATGCAGTTTCTGTGTATTTATTTCGGGTATCATGCTAGCCGTGCTGGAGCTGGGCAGGAATGCAGCCCACCGTGGTGCTCCAGTGTGGTAATGTACTCCATATAAAACCTGAGAGCTTAATTTTAAACACACAAAAAACAGAGTTTAACGCAGATTTTTGCTCTTTGTGCATGGCATGCCACCAAGAGAATTTCCTGACTCAGCAGCCAAAAAAATGCATGGTTTTAAAACAGTTTCCTGGGCCCTGACACTGGTACAAACTCCTGGCTATGGTGCATTTGTGGGCCTGGATGTTTGTGTTCCCAATCAGGAAGAAAGTACTCTGAGACCATGCCTGTGCTCCCCGCTTGGGCAGACTGAATAATCAGGCTTATGCAGTCAGGAGAGCACGGCAGACTTTTGCCACTATACAAATAGATATTTTCAGACTGCATAGTGCTCTGTGTGTCAGATTTGGATGTAACTTGGATGAAAAGAGTTTCTGTGCCACACACTCAGTCTCAGAGTTAAAGTGCTGAGTATGGCTCCTACCGGGTGACCCCAGAGCTAGCAGAAAATGGTACATCCACCATTTTGAAATTGGAGAGAGGTGGAGCCAACATCCAGAGCATCCTGCAGAGGCACAACTGATTCAGTCACAAGTGGCTCCATCTCTGCTCCCATGCTGAACTGTGCTGACTTCAGGAGGGAACTATCATAATTATCATAATAACAGTGCAGTTAAGGTTTAGACAGGGCAGAAAAGAGGTGGTTCTGTATTACCTCTACATGGTGCAACTTAAGTTTCTAAGAAGTGCTTAAAATGCTCCTGGATAATAAAGAATTACAGATTCACATAGGACAGATTCAGACATAGAAGATCTAGAAATGGGTCACAGTGTTGGATGAGTGTACATAGGCTTGGGACAGAGAAGTAAAAGAATATAGAGAATAAAGTTAATGCCTTAAAAAATGGTAAAGTCTGTAAAGGAAAGTGATAGAGTAAAAATAAGCCATGTAAAAATGGAAAATTCACAGAGAGTCTGGAGTCTTTGTATTACTGTGTTTTCTTTGAATCTCTTGACCATAAAGGAGCTAAGTACAGAGAGACATTTCATTATATGGGCTCCCAAGCAGAACCAGAATGGATATCATAAGGGTATTATGACTTCAGAATTTGGGTCTAAGGATATGAAGCTTTGGAGAGGGTCTTCTTTTGTTTTCACAGAGGATGAGACCCTGTGGATTGCTTCTATCCCAATATAGTATGATAGACCACACCCTCCTGAAAGGTTGCTTTGAACACCCTCAAAATATTATTTCACTCAACTGCCGACTGAGATGAACCTGGCATGCAGGTTACACCATGAAAGATCTGAATAAAAGCTCCCCCATTCAGCACGAAGCAGTTTGGCAAGAAATAACTATGCCTATATTCCCAAATATTGTTTATAAATGTTCTTTTACATTTAAAGGGGGATATGATATAGATATGAATAATTTGCATTGGCATAAATTTTGCCTTATTGATAGAAATTTAAGGTCAATTTTGTTATATGTATATGTATTTCTGGTCTTGATTAAGGTATTGTAATTGTGTAGTTCATTTAAAAATGTAATGTGTAATTAAGAAATATAGGTTGTTAATGGATAATCATTTTTAATCAAGCTTGTAGTCATGTTAGTTAGATTTTCTAGATGTGCATAGATATATTTCAGATAGGCATTCTTCATATCTTTCAAAGGCTACAGAATATGGCATTTAATGTTTTACTGACTTAGGGATTTTCATGACAATGAGACATATCTGCTTCTGGTAGGACCAATCTACTTCGAGAGGAAGATGAGCATTGAAGAGGCTCTTTATGGAGTTGGTTAGCCATTTGGGCAAGAGACTGATCTTGCATGGACTATTGCATAAACTGGACACAGAGAACCTGCAGAGAGAGGACTGCTGATCTTGCCTAAAGGTGAGATGGTCTTTTCAGGTTCGTGATTCATGAAAGAGTCTGCGAGACATTCTGCAGGACATAGCAGATAGTGACTGAATTGTCTTTGAGATTTCCTGCTTCATGAAAATATCTGCTGGATACTATGGCCTGTAGGCCATAGATGGATGTTCCAATGGTACAAAAGAACTTTGGGTGACTGTACAGACAGCAAGATGTCTCTGTCATTTGCAGAATTTTGGAAGTTGCTTATTTCTTGTTTGCTTAGGTAATATTGTATCCTTCTAGAGTCTTTGATGGAATTGAAGAATGGGTAGTTATAGTTATAGTTTTCCTTAATTATGATAAAAGATAAAATAGATATAAATATTGTAACTGTAATTCTTGCGTGATATCTGTTTGTTATATGTAATTTTACTATGTTAAAGTTAAAGTCTTTCTTTTTTGTTTAAACAGAAAAAGGGGAAATGATGGAGGAGGGTCATCTGTCTATGTGTTACTTTCATTGGTTAATAAAGAAACTGCCTTGGCCCTTTGATAGGACAGAAAATTCGGTAGGCAACGTAAACAGAACAGAATGCTGGGAAGAAAGGAAGTGATGCAGACACAATGGAGACAGCCACCAGGTCAGACATGCTGAATCTTTCCCGGTAAGCCACCACTTCATGGTGCTAAACAGATTATAAGAAATGGGTTAATCAAGTTATGAGAATTAGCCAATAAGAGGCTAGAACTAATGGGCTAAGCAGTATTTAAAAGAATACAGTTTCTGTGTAATTATTTTGGGTATAAATCTAGCCATGCGGGAGCTGGGAAGAAATGCAGCCTACTGCTCCTTCTACAGATTTTTTAAAAATGCCAACCAAATTTCCCCCTTACTCCTTTCTTCCCATTCCCTCCTCACACCCTCCAACCCTATCCCCCTCCACACACCCTCCAACTCCAGCCCCCTCCATACACCCTCCTACCCCCCCCCCAATGCTCAGAGAGGGTAAGGCACATTGCTTTGTGGAAGATCCAAGGCCCTCCCTATTATATTTAGGCTGAGCAAGGTATCCATCCAAAGAGAATAGATTCCCAAAAAGCCAGCACATGCAGTAGGGATAAATCCACTCAGTGTGCCCCAGCCATACAACTATCAACCCCATTCAGAGGGACTAGTTTTGTCCTATGCTTATTCCTTCAGAGTCTGACTGGAGTTGGTGAGTTCCCATTAGCTCAGGTAGACTGTTTCAATGGGTGAACCCATCATGTCTTGACCTCTTTGCTCATATTCTCATTCCTCCCACTCTTCAACTGGATTTTTGGCAGCCCACTCCAGTGCTCCAATGTAGGTCTCTGCCTCTGTTTCTATTTTTTGCTGGATGAAGTTCCAATGATGATGTTTAAGATATACATCAATCTGACTACAGGGCAAATCAAGATTGGGCTTCTCTACTCTATTGCTTAGAGTCTTAGCTGGGGTCATCCTTGTGGATTTCTGGGAATTTCTCTAGAGTAAGGCTTCTGCTAACCCTATAATGGCTCCCTCAATCAAGATATCTCTTTCCTTGTTCTCATCTCTGTCCTCTCTCTAACTCGACTAGAAAATGTAGCAATTTACATGTTAGAGTACTACTCAGCGGGAAAAAAAAAAAAAACAATGACAATGCATATTTTACATGCAAATGGATGGAATTGGAAAACACTACTCTGAGTGAGGTAACCCAGACCCCAAAAGATGAATAAGGTATGTACTCACTCATAAGTGGATACTAGCTATAAACAAATGACATTGAGCCTATATAGTCCATGATACTAGAGAAGCAAAGTAATAAGGTGAACCCCCACAAAACCATATACCTGAAAATTGGAAACAGACAAGATTGCCTAACAAAATTGTGAGCATGGGGGTGGGGGAAAAGGGATGGTAGAAGGGGAAGAGGAAAAGAGTAGGGGAGGGTTGAGGAGAACTTGAAGAAACAAGCTCTTAAATATATTTCGTCACTCCCATGTTTGGAGTGACTTCAAGAGAAAGTTGTTGAGTAGATCTAAGTTTCTATTCAATAATTGTTTTTATCAGCTGCTGCAACAACAATTACATGAAAAAAGAAATGGGGTAATATTTGTGACATATTCAGGTCAACCTCTGGTAATAACCATCCATTGTTACTGTAATAAAATTACTGAAACATGAATTATTCTCACTAGAATTGAGAATCAGTTCTCCTTAAGAAAAGGGGAACTGAGTTTGAAGATAACTTTTACTTATTTAGAAATCCTACAAGATCAGAAAGAAAAAAATAAATGAGTGGAATTGACAAGTACATGGCAAATTTGATAATGACACAAACTTACCAGTGAAATATTTCTTATGGGAGAATTGTGACTTTAGCAAAGATTCAGGAGCAGCTTTCCAACCAATATTAAAAAAGCACATTTATCATGGTTAATAACATTGTTCCATCCATAAATATTCATGAACTTGAGGCATTTTCACCTTTACTAAGCAATGGACTCAAACATCATAGTACAAATGAAGCTTTTCTACATTGAACACTTAAAGTTTATTTTTTTTTGTTAGCAATCTTTAAAGCTTTCTTGAGATAGCCACTTAGGGAACCTTCGTTCAGGAAGCTTTGTCAAACTTACCACAGGTCATTCATATTACAGTGGATATAGTACAGCATCTACTGTAAAGGGGGAAAATAAAATAACCCAGTACAGGAAAATTTAATGGACGAAAGATTATTGTAGTATAAATGACATCTGCCGTCAATTTGTTAGAGAAACATCAGTTATACAACTATATCCAAATTTAAGGAAAGCAAAGGAATACATATAGTTGGGTGGTAAAGAAGAAAACAGTGTTTAATTTACAAGTAGAAGTCTTCCAAAATGCCAAAATTATAGAAAGAAATTTTCATTTATGGAGACAACTGGATAAACCTGTTTTTCTAGCTCACCAAATTGGCATACTAATTCTGGGATCTTAGCTGATGCAGATTCAGTGCTAGGCAAATAAAATTTGCCAATCAATAATAATTTGTTAAATACATTAATGAATCAATGAGTTAGAACAAGTAAATGAAATAAACTAATTAATTAGTGTATTAGTAAAAATCTAGCATTTAAATACTTAAGAAAAGCATAGTTCATTAATTCCACTGCAATGGCAACATATCTTTCTACAGGGGGACTAGAAATTGAATGCTGATTCTTAAACTTAATACTTTTCTGAAAGTTGTTACATACTAACCTTATCTTTTCTTCCTATTTTTCACTGCGTGTATGCATGCATGCCTGTGTGTGTGTGTGTGTGTGTGTGCACGCAAGTGCATGTGTGTGCGGGGTGGGGTGGGTGTGGCATAAGATTATATTATGTATCTCTTCTCCACCTCCCCAGAAACCATAGCTCTCCAATTTGGCTAAATTATCTGATCAGCAAACTTTTAAGATAGTCCCATATTCATCTTCTAGCACTGGGATTATATGCTAGGGTTCAGCCTCAGCTTGGGTTCAGGTCCTGAGATAGGAAAGGGGCATCAGTGGAAGGAAATAGTCTGACCACCAAGTGGATTGCACTCAAGTAAAGGCGAATAGGTCAGGCCATCTTTATTCATACGTAACAGCATTTTTTTTTCTTACCAGGGTTACAAGGACAACTTTATTATTAGTTTCAATTTTTGACTTTAAGAAATACATCACAATTTAAGGAATGCATTGTGATCATTATGAAAGCCCCCAATTGTTTCCCTTTATACTTCTCAATCCACCTTCACAATCCCTGTATAACCTTATTCTAGACAGAGTTCAACATTTTTGCAGGCTTAACTAAATAATGAGCCAGTAATATCCTGCTATCACAGTACTCACGTCATCTGATAGTTACTTGTGGTTACAACATTAAAAAGTGAAAGACATGGGGACAATGCTTTAAGGACAAGAATATTCAAAAACAGACAATTCTTTCATATCTACAAGATATATTTTTATTACATTACATTTTATACAAAAGGGTCCCATATATAAATCTCTCTATAAAAGATAGACTTTGACAAAGCATTATTTTCCCATCTTACTATACCATACTTCTTCCACCAATATAAGTTCCTATGTATGGTAAACATGGGTCTGTCCATTCCACATTTTGCAGTGTATTTTTTTTTCTTGGAACATAACAGATCCTCCCATTGATTGTATGCTTGGTGTCCAGCAAACTTACTCTCAACAGTTGGTACTATGTGTATTCCTGAGGCTTTCTTCCTACTCTGTGTATGCATACCCTGCTCTCCTTTTCCAAACTCTGAGACATGGTGAGTGTTTCAAGTACTGTTTTCTTATATGTACCCAACTATCTCCATTGAGTCAGAAAAGTTTCCAGGACTGAAAGTTGTAGTTAGTAATTACAGATTAGAGATTTGAGGAATATTATTCCTGATGTGGGTTTTCCCTTTGTATGCTATGAATATGTTTTATTTGGTTAATAAAGATGTTGCTTCTGCCAATGGCTTAACAGAGTAAAGCCAGTTGGGAAATCTGAACACACACACATGTATATATGTATACACACATACACACATATAATTTATATGCAATATTATATATACATATATTATATACATATACACACACACACACATCTATCTACTTTGCTTTTTCAAGAAAACATTTCTTTATTTAACCTTGGCTGTTCTTGAACTAGCTCTGTAGACAAGGCTGGTCTCAAACTCACTTGCCTTTCACTCTCAAGTGCTAGAATTAAAGGCATGTACCACCACCACCTGGCATGATTTTATCTTTTGATGTAAGGTATCATATAACCCAGGACAGCTACAGGTTTGTTATGTAGTAGAGGATGATCTAGAACTTCTAATACACTTCCACTGAGTGCCCAGGTTATAGGTATCATTCCTTTTGATCATCATTCTCCTTTCTTTCTTTCTTTCTTTCATTTCTTTATTTCTTTATTTCATTTTTTAATACAGTACTGGTAATCTTACCCAAATATTCTTTAATGCTAAGCAAGCATTTTACCAGCTGAGCCATATTTCCAGTCTGACATGGTTTAATTAAAGTTTAGTTTCTTTTTAAAATTCCATTACTATATTGTTATAATAGCTGCTTTTTGTTGCAGTGATAAAACACGTCCACCAATCCACCAAAAGTCTCTTACTGAAGAGTTTATTTTGCCTTCAAGAAGGATAAGAACTATACTTGCAAGAAAGCATGGTGGCAAAATGTAGATGGAGCAGCAGGAGCAGAGAGATGAAAGATCACACATTCAAATTGCAAGCACAAAGCAGAGAGAGGGAATGAAGGTGGAAGAAGGCTTTTGATCTCAATGCCTGCTCTAAGTGACAAACTTCCTCCATCAAGTCTCAGCCACCAAACTCTGCAAAAACAGTGCCACTAAAAGGACAAAGTGACCAAGAATATAAGGGACATATGACATAAAAACTACTGCTCATATTCATTGTAAAAAGTAATGGGTCTTATGATGACAATTTCTTTGAGGTAAATCATGTAATCATTAATCTATAAATAGCATTTTGCATTTTTATAAAATCTGTTGTCTATAAGTTAAGAAAACATCTTTTATAGTTCTGATTAGTTTGTTGATATAACAATGTCTAGTTGGGTATTATTCTTCTTCAAATGCAATTTTTCAGTTTTATTAACCACTGAATAAAATTCATATACCATATTTACTTTTAATTATCAGTTGAAAAATGTGTGGATTGGATCCCTTTCATGGTTATTTTGAGTGTGGAAATTATAAACATGGATGGGAAAATATCTTTATGGTATATTTATTTAGAGTCATTTTGTATTATGCCCAGAATTGTGTCATATGATAGTACTGTTTCAGTTATGTAAGGAACGAACTTTCAACCTGATTTCAATAGAGGTTGAATTAATCGACCAGGATAATGTAAGATTTTTTTTCTAAATAAGCAACAGTTCTTCCTATTATATATTTCAGTTATGATAGTCATTATCATTAGAAAGAGATCTCAATAGAGAATTAATTTGAATTTATCTGATAGTTAAGAATATTGAATGTTTTTCAAAAGATTTTGGTCACTTTTACTTCAGTTAGAGAAATGTTTCTATATTTCTTTGGGCCACTTATAATATATATATATGTACACACACACACACACACACACACACACACATATATATATGCCACTTATATATTTTCAGTCTTTACATATTCTAGATATTAACTGTTTGTCAGATGTACAGCTACTAATGATCTTATTCCATGCAATATTTTTTTTCCTTTACTGTTAGATATTTCTTAATTTCATGTAGTTCAAATGGTCATTCTTGTTTTTTTTTCCGTTTATTTATTTATTAAAGATTTCTGTCTCTTCCCCGCCACCGCCTCCCATTTCCCTCCCCCTCCCCCAATGAAGTTCCCCTCCCTTGTCAGCCCATAGAGCTTTCAGGGTACCCTGCCCTGTGGGAAGTCCAAGGACCACCCACCTCCATCCAGGTCTAGTAAGGTGAGCATCCAAACTGCCTAGGCTGCCCCAAAGCCAGTACGTGCAGTAGGATCAAAAACCCATTGCCATTGTTCTTGAGTTCTCAGTAGTCCTCATTGTCTGCTATGTTCAGCGAGTCCGGCTTTATACCAGGCTTTTTCAGATCCAGGCCAGCTGGCCTTGGTGAGTTCCCTATAGAACAGCCCCATTGTCTCAGGGTGTGGGTTCACCCCTCGCGGTCCTGAGTTCCATGCTCGGACTCTCTCTCCTTCTGCTCCTGATTTGGACCTTGAGATTTCTGTCCGGTGCTCCAAAGTGGGTCTCTGTCTCTGTCTCCTTTCATCGCCTGATGAAGGTTAATATTCAGGAGGATGCCTATATGTTTTTCTTTGGGTTCTCCTTATTTAGCTTCTCTAGGATCACTAATTATAGGCTCAATGTCCTTTGTTTATGGCTAGAAACCAAATATGAGTGTTTCTCTTTTTGGGTCTGGCTTACCTCACTCAGGATAGTGTTTTCTATTTCCATCCATTTGCATGCAAAATTCAAGAAGTCCTTGTTTTTTACTGCTGAGTAGTACTCTTATATGTATATATTACATACTTTCTTCATCCATTCTTCCATTGAAGGGCATCTAGGTTGTTTCCAGGTTCTGGCTATTACAAACAATGCTGCTATGAACATAGTAGAGCATATACTTTTGTTGTATGATAAGGCCTCTCTTGGGTATATTCCCAAGACTGGTATTGCTGGGTCCAGGGGTAGGTTGATCCCAAATTTCCTGAAAAACTGCCACACTGCTTTCCAAAGTGGTTGCACAAGTTTGCATTCCCACCAGCAATGGATGAGTGCACCCGTTTCTCCACAACCTCTGCAGCAAAGGCTATCATTGGTGTTTTTTTTTTTTATTTTAGCCATTCTGACAGGTGTAAGATGGTATCTTAAAGTTGTCTTGATTTGCATTTCCCTGATCGCTAAGGAAGTTGAGCATGACCTTAAGTGTCTTTTGGCCATTTGAACTTCTTCTGTTGCGAATTCTCTGTTCAGCTCAGTGCAAACAACTTGGTTTTATTTCCATAGCTGACAGACAGACTTCCTAAAAGAAGGGCTTTACTCATATTGCACATTTCTCCCTATGCTTTCCAATAACAGCTATAGAGTGTCAGGACATTAATGTCCATATTCTACCTTGAATGAAGTTGTGTCTGTAGAATTAAAGAAATATTTACATTCATTTTTAAATGAGTCATTATTCCTGTTTCTGTGAATAATGTTTTCAAATTTTAAGTGGAACTACATTGACACTAAGATCATTTTTTACAAAATACCTATTTCCACAATGTTAATTCTGCTAATCCAATTTCTTATATCTTGTTCAATTTGTGTTGTCAGTGTTAAAAAGTTTTGTTTTGAAATGACTTTTACATATTTGATTAGGTTTAATTCTGGATATTTTGAAATTATCCTGAAAAGAATGTTTTCCTAGTTTCTTCTCATTTTTTTTAAATTATTGGTATGTAGAAAGCTAATGATATTTACATGCTGACTTTGTATCCTGTTGCTATGCAGAAATGTTTTTTTCAGTTCTAAGAGTTTACGGTGGAATATTCATGATCTCCTGTGAATGTGACTTTATGTACAATCTGAAAATTGAAATCTTGTGACTCGGCTCTTTCACTTGAATCATTTTATTTCTCTCATTTTCTAGTTAGAAATTCAAACTTACTGACATTTGGTAGTCTGAGACAAGGAGACACTCCACTCCAGAGATATAGATGTTCTTCAACAGAGTCTATCAAGGAAAAGAAAAAAAAAAAGAGGAGATCAAACAGTGATGGTTATTTCACTGAACTGAAATTAAATACTTAACAAATAAACAAATTACTAAGGTGGAGGAAAAAGAATATGACAGGTGTGCAGAGTGTGGCTATGGTCCATTGCTGGACTTTGGTCAAGAGTGAGTAAGAGTGTGTTTCCAACACTGGGTACAGTAAAAAGTTCAGTTTTATCTTTAAAATGTAAATATTGATAACAATATCTACTATACAATAGTTTGTTCATTTTAAAATTATTTTTATAATTCAAGACAAGGAATAGTATACAATGCTTGTTCCTATGTACTCTGGAGATCTTTACTTCTGGTTACTACTTCTACTATTACAGATTTTTAAATGAAAATATTGAAAGCAATACCAATTTCTATCTAAGATATCAATACTAACACTGAATGAGGTCTTATTAAACCAATTAAGACAGTTTAGCTTTAATATGACCTTGTTTCTACTATGAAAACCCATTAGTTTTATTTTTCTTATTTTGCACATATTGGAGTCCTGTTTTAATGTTCTTTGAATGTTTGTGTATACAATATGGTTAATTAGCACAAAAAGGTTGTGTAGCATAACACAAGTCTTAACATTAGTAGCAGACTGATAAAATCAATGCTGCACTGTAATTGAGCAAACTAAGTTATCTGATATCTATATTGCTATGAAGTTATGTTGAATAATTACAAGATTAGTCTTTTTAATAAAAGTACAATGAGCTTATCATATAAATTAAAAGTTTTCATTTAATATTTTGCAAAATTTATAACCAGGGGATGGACATTTTTAATATAGACACTTATATGACTGCACAATTTATCATATATTTTGTTATTAAAAGTTTCAACAAATCTTTATAATGTTCTTCCTAACTGAAGTACTGAATAAACAGAAAGGGATGGAAAATACCCCCAGAAATAGATTGCATAATGATTCATTAACCTTGAAATTTCTTAATGCAATTGAGAATGGAAAAATAGGAGAAGAGTGGCATTGGATAATGGAAAAAACTTCTGAACTGAATCAACCAGTATACTTCAAGGATTTGTTGACATCCTAATGGAAACCAGGAGTTGTGTTACATTTGGGAAGAAGTTTTGCTCTTGTTTCCACAGGAGAAGGAAAATTATAGATACCATCAAAATTAATAAAGATACACTTTTAAAAGGAGAAACCTCTTGAAAAAGAGAAATGACAGCTTATCCACAATGGTAACAATCCTACAGGTGGTAAGGAAACTTCATAAGGGTTTGGGCCGGATTCTCCTTTTATCTTTACAGAAAAGTACACATCATCAAAAAATCAAGAGATCCTGGATGTTTGAATGCTGACAGATGGAAGAATAACTATCTACTAAGAATCATCTTGAAAATGAAATATGGATTATGAGGCCAGGTACTGGTTATACATGCATTTACACATACACACACACACACACACACACACACATACATACACACGTATATACACACATATATTTATTATTTATTTATTAATAAAGTCAGCTGGTTCTGGAGTTGAACAATGGCTCTATATGTCTCTAAATCCAAGCTTGTTGTTAAAAGGTACATACAGGTTTTCTGTCTCATATCAGGAGCTATCTGGTATTGGAAAGAAAGAAGACTTTAGGAAAAATTTTACTTTCTTCATTTCTATTTTGTCTATATTGTATTCTTCATTGAATGTAAGTTTATAGAAATGATGTTTAAGGTTTCCATGATGAACTGTAGATTTTCCTAGAGATCCTTTTTCTGCAGTAATCTCTGAAGTTTCCAGGAAGAAGATGGGGCCCAACAGCAACAACTCCACCTAGTTGAGATGACATCATGATGGTGACAACACTACTATAAGACTGAATTTTGGGTACCAGCTGCTGAAATAAAAAAAAAAAAGGAAGAAAGAGAGTAATTAGGTGTGGTAGTACACACCTTTGATCTCAACACTTGGGAGGCAGAGGGAGATTGATCTCTGTGACTTCAAGTTGTGGCAGGACACGCCTTTAATCCCAATGCCTGGGAAGCAGAGACAGATGGATTTCTGAGTTCACGGACAGCCTGGTCTACAGAGTTATTTCAGGACAAAGATATACAGAGAAGGTGTCTCAAAAAATAAAAGTAAAAATAAATGAAATAGAGGTTAAAATAAAGCTGTACAAAGATGGATAATACAATGAGAATTTTCATACTGTATCCTATTATACTCTTTTTGAATTGTTTGAATGCTGAGGAAGAAGCATCAGCTGCTAAAATATACTTGTTTATAAATGCTGCTGAACTAGTACAACATAGATATTTTGAAAATACCTTGACTTCAGAATTTGGATCTAAGGATATGATACTTTGGAAAAAAGTTTCTTCTTTTCTTTTCACAGAGGATGAAAACCTGTGGATTGTTTCTATCCCAATATGTTATGATAAACCACACCCTCCTAAAAGGTTGCTGTGAACACCTTCAGAAAATTATTTCATTCAACTGCTGACTGAGTTGAACCTAGCACACAGGTTATAACATGAAAGACCTAAATAACAACGCCCCCATTCAGCACGAAGCAGTTTGGAGAGAAATAACTGTGCCCATATTCCCAAATATTGTTTATAAATATTCTTTTACATTTAAAGAGAGATATGATAGATATGAATAATTCGCATTGATATGGATTTGACATTATTGATATAAATTTAAGGTCAATTTTGTTATATGTATATGTATTTCTGCTCTTAATTAATGTATTGTTATTGTGTATTCATTTAAAAATGTAATGTATATAGGTTGTTAATGGATAATCGATAATAGTCAAGCTTGTAGGTATGTTAGATTTTCTAGATGTACATAGATATAGTTTAGATAGACATTCTTCATATCTTTCAAAGACTACAGAATAGGACATTTAATGTTTTAATAACTTAGGTTTTTTTCATGACAATGAGACAAGTCTGCTCCTGGCAGCACCAATCTACTTCAAAAGAAGATGGGCATCGAAGAGGCACCTTATGGTGTTTGATAGCCATTTGGGCAAGAAACTGCTCTTGCCTGGACTATTGTATAAACTGGACACAGAGAACCAGCAGAGAGATGACTACTGAACTTGCCTAAATGTGATATGATCTTTCGGGGTTCCTGATTCATGAAGGAATATGTGAGATATTCTGTTAGACACAGCAGATAGTGACTGAACTGCCTTTGAAATTTCCTGCTTCATGGAAATGTCTCTGGATACTATGGGCCTGAAGGCCGAAGATGGATGCCCCAGTGGTACAAAAGAACTTTGGGTGACTGTCCAGGCAGCAAAATGTCTCTGTCACTTCTAGAGTTTTGGAAGTTTCTTACTTCTTTACTTAGGTAATATAATATCCTTCTGGAGTCTTTGATGGAGTTGAAGAATGGTTTGTTATAGTTATAGTTTTTCTTTGTTATGGTAAAAGATAAAATAGATGTAAATATTGTAATTGTAATTCTTGCATGATAACTGTTTTGTTATATGTAATTTTGCTATGTTAAAGTTAAAGCCTTTCATTTTTGTTTAAACAGAAAAAGGGGAAAAGATGGAGGAATGTCATTGATTAATTAATAAAGAAACTGCTTGGCCTGATAGGTTAGAACATAGGTGGGTGGAGTAAACAGAACAGAATGCTGGGAGGAAGAGGAAGTGAGGCAGATGTGATGAAGCTCCGACCCAAGATGGACGTAGGCTAGAATGTCCCTGGTAAGTCACCACCTCGTGGTGCTACCCACATTATTAGAAATGGGCCAAGCAGTGTTTATATGAATACAGTTTGTGTGTTGTTATTTTTGGGTATAAGCTAGCCAGGTGGCTGGGAGCTGGGTGGCAGGAACACATCCCACATCTCTTACTACAATCCCTGATGAACATATATCCAAAAATTCTCAATAAAATAGTAGTGAATTATGAACAAGCACATATCAGGATCAAGTTGACTTTAAGCTGAACATGTATGGTTGGTTCTTCCTGAAATTTAGGCTTGATTCAACATACAAAATCACTTAAGAATAATAAATTATATAAATGTATTTAATGCAATGTGATAATTCCAACAGATGCATAAAAAAACTCTTAACAATAACCAGCAAACAAACAAACAAACAAAAAAAAAAACAGCAAATGCGCTTTTTGACAAAAGTCTTTGAGAATGTAGAACTGGTAGAAATATATATACATGACATAAAGCCAACATTATCCTGAACAGAGTAATCCGACTGGCATGTGAAATGAGACACTTTCAATATGGTTTTTGAATCACCAGTTAGATCAACTAAAGAAAAAAAAATTAAAGAGATATAAATATGTAGATCAGTCAAATTATATCCATTTGCAAATGATCTGATAATATAAATAACCAATCTCAAATATTCCACCAGAAAATTTCCTGAAACAATCACAATTTCAGCAAAGTTGCAGGGCACAATATTAACTTATAAAAAATATTAACCTTTATGCATACTAACAACAAACACATTGAAAAAGAGATCATGTGTAGAAGGAGGCCAGCAGGCCTGCCTTTCATCCTGCCTGGCTCCCGCACTGCTAGCTTTATACCTGAATTTCTAATAAGCTGTGGTGGCTTACCGGGAAAGATTCAGCATATCTGACCTGGTGGCTGGCTCCATGGCAGCCCTAACCCAGAGAGAAGAGGCATAGCGATTGCCTAACTTCCCTTTTTCTCCCAGCATTCTGTTCTGTCTACTCCACCAACCTAAAGGCTGGCCTATCAAATGGCCAAGGCAGTTTCTTTATTAACTCATAAAATCAACACAAAACAGAAGACCCTCCCACACCATTCATGGACACATGTCCATTTCCAATAAAATCAAAGACAAGACAATATCTTGGAATAAACCTAAGTATGTGAAAGTACTCTACAAGGAAAACTTCAAATCTCTGAAGAATAAGATTGAGAAAGACACTAGTAACTTGAAAGATATTCCATGTTCATTTATTTGTGGAATTAATATTGTGATACTGACCATTCTTCCTAAAGCAATTTACATATTCTTTTATCCCAAGAAAAATACCCACAGCATCCTTCATAAAAACATAATTATAGTCCTAAAATTTATATGGAAGCAGAAATAACTCAGGATAGTCAAAGAAATTTTGAACAGAAAGAAAAAAAAATGAAGTGATTGCTAGTATAAGCTTTAAGGTATATTATAGACCTATAATAATAAAAACAATATAGCACTGGAACAAAAACTCATAATGAGCAATTGGACCAGTATAAAAAATAGAAAACCCAATCATGAAACTCATAACTCCTGTTGTCTAATATTTGACAGTGAGGGAAAAGAAAATTTACACTGGAAGAAAAACAATAGTATCTTTGACAAATTGCACTTGGAAAAGTAGATGTCCATATTTCATAACATGAAATAATACTGATATTTACCATCCTGCATAAAAAAATGAGATCCAAGTTGATGAATACCTCAACTGAAAATCTAAACTACTAAAATTTCTAGAAGAAAAATTGGGGTACCCTACAAAATGTGGGAATTGGAAAACACTTACTGGATAAGACTCCATTTGCCAAGGTATTAAGGTCAAAAATTGATGAGTGGTAATTCACAAAATTATAAAGCCTCTGCACAGCTAAGAAAGCAGTAAGACAAAGAAATAAACAACATAATGAGGGAGAGAATTTTAACCATATTTTTAACAAAGAAAAAGATGAACCAATTAAACACATATGGGCTAGAAATCTAACCAGGTTTTTTTTTTTAGAAAAATAAAATATAAAAGCCCATGGAATACTTTAAAAATTGTTAACAATCTTTCCAATTATGGAAATTAATTCTGATATTGCTTTTCACCCAGTGAGAATGGCTAGATCAATAAAATCACTGATAATTAAAGCTGATAAACATGTAAAGTAAGGAAACCTCCTCACTGTTGCTGGGAATTCAAATTTTTGTAGCCCTTCTGCAAATCAGTATGGAGAATCCTCAAAAACCTGAATAAATCTACCATTTTACCCAGCTATGCCACTCCTTGGCATATATTCCCGAAGTATCTGAAATCTTACTTCACAGATTCTTCCTCATACATATTCATACTAACCCTATTCATAATAGCCAGAAAATAGGAACAATTTAAATGTCTTATTGCTTGAAGCCCACATTTTAACTATTTTTTTCACAAAGGATGAATATATTTTATAAGAAACTATAGCTTAATTTTTTAGATCAGTCATATATATGGGTTTTATGTGTATTTTTTTTACTATCTTAGGGTACTTGGCAGCAGATGTTCTTTTTGAGATCACTGGATATGCAGTTAAAACTCTGTTTAAGCTATTTTAGAGTTTGGTACATACTGATGAAGCTAAATTTTGTCTTTGTACCGTTTGTCCCTGGTCATTATATTTGATAATTTTTTAAAAATCTTTTTAAATCTTTTAAAATCTTTTTAGCATTTTCTTTTGCAACATCTGGATCTCCAGTCTGATGTTTTGCTTAAATGTCTTCATTGAGGATTTTCAGGTGAGAAGTCTGTTTAGTAAAGCTAACTTCCCATTTTTAGAATAATTTTTATAGTGCATATTTTACCTTTTTGGAGAGACATTTTTTTGTCAATCTATTATAAGTGTTTAACACATTTTGATTAATCATTTAATAACACCAATTTTTTAAGACAATGTCTCTGTACACTTTGTCATTGATTTGTTTTGTTTATTAAATTGGATGTATTCTTTTTTAGAGTGTTGAATTATTTTAATTGGTCATTATCAGTCTGTAAAGAATGTATTATTTTGAAAGCACCTCATTTTTGGCCCCATTATTAAACAATGATTTTAAGGAGAAAATATGAAGCACAAAGCTAATCCCCAAAATTAAATAAAGGGATGCAGAAGGAAAATCACATAAACTCTGCATAATATCATATATAATATAAGTAAAAAAAAACTGTTGAATTTTTGTGTTGTTATCTGAAAAATATTCTCAAATTAAAAACAGTTCTTTAGTGCAAATCACAGACTGTGTGCTCCTCGGAGGTCCCTGAATGGTCAGCAGCCACTCTGGTCCAACAGAACAACATTGCCAACAGAGACACCCAGTGGAGCTCACGCCCTCCCTGAGCTTCCGTGGCATGCTGGGGAAAGCTGGACCCACAAGCCAGAAACACAGGGTGCCAATGACGCATGTATCTCGGTACTCAAAGCAGCTCTGAGATGCTGCAGAGGCTAGCAGCAATTTATGGCCTCCCACACAGTGAAGGCTAGCAGTGGATGGCTGAAGCCACAGAGAACATGAGCCTCATGTTGGGTGCCAAACTGTTGAATTATCTCGGGCCGAGAATAAACCAGGCTAGCTTAATGACACACTACTCATCTTTGAGCACTAAGCATTTTACTACCTCACAAATATGTTAAGGCATATTAGGGTATATCTCACAAATTTTCTCAGTCTTACTAAACATTCAAAAAAAATCATGTCTTTGTACTACAGCATTATGATCACACTAAACATGAATAATTAAATTGGAGAATGAATTTTAAATACCTCTGTTTTAGCTTTGAGTGTGTAGCTCTTATTATAGCGGGAATGGATAAAATCAGTTCATGACTTCAGGAGAGTAAAGGATTTCTGGCTTTTATTTAGTCCTACCCTCTTTGGAATAAATACCAAAGTGGTAATGAGGCCATTGCAGGGGTTCATGACATTTAACTTTTAGATGTTAAGAGCCACATTTAAAATACCTCAGGGTAATTACTGTTCATTTGGGGGGAGGGAACGTTTCTTCACAGGGTATAGTAATTGGATTGTACTTGGAGCAGTTTTGTAACATTCCTGCTATTAATAAATTTACATCAAGTTTTTTTTTTTTCCTTTTGTGGAGAGGTGGTAGTTCTTTTTGTAAAATTTTAGTTTTGAGGTCTTAGGTCTTAGTATTTGAACACACTTTATAACTAACTTCTTCTTAAAATTTTTAAGTACTGGAAATCCTTACCCAATTATATTATTTCCTTTATTTTGAAAATAATTTAGTTGCTTTATATTTGATAGTTTGTGCTGTTTTCTGTAATCACAATTAATCTAAACAGAGCTTATTTTCTTGAACATTAAAGTTTGTAATCTAAATAAAATCCTATTTTCAGTGAACATAAAGAGTTAGCACACTTTCCCTTTCTTCCTTAGGAATTAGTTGTTGCCAAAGTGAACAGGTTCTTCTTGTATAATGGGAATGTGCTCTGAACATAGGGGCAATATTAGTCATGACATTTTTGTCAGTCCCAAAATGGTTCTATTCCATTCTAGAAATATGAAATATGTAATTTGAAATCCTTAATAAAATTGGATCTAATTTTATATTAAAAAAAGCAATGGCTAGTTAAAAGATAGACCAAGTATATATTTTTATATATATTTTTTATAAGGGGTAAACTTACAAAACAAAAATGAGAAATCCAAGATCAGCTGTGTAGCACAAAACCCAAAGAGAGAAAGAGAGTAAACATTGGGTTGCTCTGCTTTTTTCTCCAGGTACACAAAAGTCATGCTTTAATCTGATCACACCCCTCAAAGATCATTGGCAGACAAAAAATCCCCATCAATAATGGAATATTATTCAATTATAAAGAATAATTGTATAAAATTTGCAGATATATTGGTGTACCTAGAAAATTTTATGTTTAGTGAAGCACAACTGTAGTGACATTTTTATTTGTATTTTAATCAATAAAGCTTTCTTGAGGATCAGAGTGCAAAGCTAAGACACTAGAGTTCAGGGAATTGTGGCACACACCTTTATTCCCAGGAGTCAGAAGACAGAGGCAGACAGATCTCTGTGAGTTCAAGTTTACCCTGAGCTACATAAGATGGATCAAAAAACAAGTCCAGGTGGCAGTGGCACACATCTTTAATCCCAGTGTATGGGAGTCACATACCTTTAATCTTAACACAAGGGAGGTAGAAATGTGAGCAATATGGCTGCACAGAAAGAAAAATATAAAGGGGGAGATACAGGAAATCACTAGTATATGGAGTGTGATGTTTGTTGGAGACGTAAGACAATCAAGGGAGTCTGAGGATTTCCTCTTCAGTCTAAGCAATATTAAAGGTAAAATGTTTTGTTAGTGGCTTATTGCTCTGCTTCTCTAATCTTGATGTTTAACCCTTCTGTCTCTGGGGTTTAATTATTTGTGCTACATCTGGCACCCAACATTTGGTTTATGAATTTATGAGAAATCCATTTTCCTGTGGCTTTACAGTTACCAGCATAGGCCAGGGTTACATGCAGCCAGAGTCACCACCCTACTGGTTAAGTTTTTTTCTTCTTCTCATGTGGCAGCTCTCCCTGAACCCCTGTCTAGGTTTGCCACAAAACTACATAACTGCCTTAAAATCCAGTCCTGCTTTTCTGCTCTATGAATCAAAAATTAGCCTCAAATATTCATCATCATCATCATTATCATCATCAACAACTACAACAGATTTAGTAATATAATTGGGAATTCTTGAAGACAGAATTAGTTAAAAAATGGGAAACATTACAATGGAGGTAATTGGGTCTCTGCATCATAATATACTGAACTGTTTGAAAATAGAACAATTAAATGAGAGGATAGCAAATTTAGATGTGATTTATATAATGTCAATTTTAAACATTATCATCTTTATCATTTTTGCTTTATCACCAAAATATCAGTTAATCTGAATGATAAAATACAACTTTTTAAAAAAGTTAATGAAACCGATTATTGAGTTATTCAAAACCACATAGAGGAATTTAATGGAGAACCAATTTCAGTGTTGCATTATAAGAATAGAGAGGAAGAGTCTAAGATTTTCAAATAACCAACTTTACTATATATAGTAACTTTACAGAAATTGTTAAATAGTAGAGACTCTCTAAGAGCTGAATGAACTATTTTTGCAAATGTTAGATTTAAGGAGATTCAAAGGAACAGTAGTCTCATATGACATTAATTCACCTTTTGTGAATAAAATGTCAGTTTTAAATAGAGTTATTACCACAGACTGAATAGACTTGTTTATAGCTGTTTTAGAGCCTGTTCCACAATTACAATGGAGTACCTTGTTCAGAGAATAGGATAAGACTATAAAACAAAGGAGTAAAGTTAGAGGTATGAAAATCTTGCAAGATCAACTTCATGGAGAAGGAGATTATCCTACTATAGAAAGACAATCCCTAGATGATGGTAACATCCTGGCTTTATGCCATGCAGCAGCTCTTAATTATTGGAACAGTATTAAAGAAGTAGGAAATCATATTGAATTATTCACTAAGATCATAATGGGCCCAAAAGAAAGAAACCTTCAATGATCTCTTCCTTTCTTTCTTCCTTCCTTCCTTCCTTTTTTGTTGTTTTTTGTTTTTTAAAGATAGTTTACTTTTGTAACAGTCTTAGCTGCCCTGAAACTAGCTCTGGTACACCAGGCTAGTCTTGAGCTCGTAGAAATATGCCTGCCTCTGCCTTCTGAGTGCTGCGATTAAAGGCCTAGCAACTGATTTCTTTAAAAGAATGATATCACCAATAATTAGAATGATACCAAATTCATAAGACTGACAAATAATAATTAAATTTCTGGCTTTTAAAACTGTTAGTTCCCAATGCAAAAGGATAATTATGCAATTAAAGGCAAGGTCTGCACCTTTTAAATAATTGATCTGAGATATAATTAATATTGAATCTTTCAACCATAATGATATTTGGTTAGGAGAAGTGATTTCCAGAGGTTAGAAGAAAAATTGAAATGTCAACTGTTTCAATTGTGCCTAACAGGTAACCTAAAACTAGTTTATAAATAGGTTATTCCTAGAAACATTTTTTTCTAAGCATAATAAATTTAAGAATGTCCCTATTTTCTCGATTTTGCAGAAGGTATGGCAAGGTAGGCATTGGACTAATGAATGTGGGTTAACAAGAGATATTCAAGGTAATAATTCCTTGCTGTCAGAAGATTTTTGGAGGGATCTCTAATAGGCCCCTATGCAAAATCCTGTTTAGTTGTCTTCTGCCATTGCAGAGGAAATTTTTTCTAGAGCAATTAAAGACCCTAATTCCTATGTAAGAAACCATATTTCTCTGGATAATAGAACAGCTTTAAAAGAGAGAACAGAAAGTTTAGAAGAAACAATTAAGTGAGTATTTGGCAAACATCTACAAAAGAACAATGACAAAAATTAAAAATGAACATAAATGACATTGTCTTTGAAGTTCTTGTGGACAAAGGTGTAAATATAATAATAATTTCATCAGAATCTTCACATCTTAATTGATCTCCTCAGAACATAAGAGTTCATTTTTTTAGGAATTAGAACTTTATCTCAGGTAAAACAGAGGGCAAGATGGGTTGAATGTACAGGGTCAGAAGAAAGAGAGGAATATTTAAACATGTGTTGTTCAATTAGTAATGCATTTGTGGGGAGGTGATTTGATACAGAAATAGAATATTCAGATTAACATATCCCAAATCATAGAAACAAACCACAAATTAATATATGCTTCTGAGAAAACTATTATATGATTTTATAAAGAACAGTCACCAACCATTCAGGTTGTACAAGAACAAGGAAAAACAGCTGCTGATATATCAAAGTCATCCAGAGCCTTACTTTTAAAATGGTTGCTGGAAAATTCTGTATGGTTTGTGTAATATCATTTAACAACAGAGAAACTGCAGACTTTAGAAAATCTAGTATATTAGCAACTAACACAAAACATATTGAAGAATAAAGAAACCCTTGGAATTCTCCTGTATATCTTTTAGAAAAAAAATCTGGAAAATGGAGAATGGTAACAGATCTAATAATAATGTGATTCAGCCAATGGGCTCTCTATAGTCTGAACTTCCTTTCCGTACTCTATTTCATAAAGGATGGGCTCTTTTAAGCAATTAATTTAAAATGTTGTTTCTTCACTATACCTTTACAAAAGAAAGGAAAATTCACCTTCTCAGGGCCTACTTATATTAAATCCCAGCATGCTAAGAGATATCAATGGAAGATTCTCCTACAGAGAATGTTAAATAGCCCCACGCTGTAACAATATTTTGAAGAGCAGCCATTGGAAATGATACATAAGCAATATCCTGAATCTATGGTTTAGCATTACATGGACAACATTTACTATCTGATTCAAATATGCATAGTTTAGAAAAAAATGTTAGAAGTCTTCAAAGAAAATTTTGCATTGTTGAAGATTATAAATTGTTTCTGAAAAAATGCAAAGATGAGATTCTATTAATTATTTATGCTATAAAATAGTTTTACAAAATATAAGAACTCCCCCAAAAGGCAAATTAGGAGGGATTGATTGCAGATGGTTTTCATTTAATCAAATAACTTGCCAAAAAAGAATATACCAAAGATTAGAATTTTGGAAATAGTTTTGTTTCTATCTTTTCACAAAAATGAAGGTATCCAGCTAAAGAATCCAAATACTACTGGACAAAAGAAACATCTGAAGAAAGAGAAAAATCATTCAGAAAAAAAAGTCCCCCAAAAGAGCAAATTGGTCTATTAGTTTGTCACATTCCCAGAGATTAAGATTTCATAAATCTTCCCCAATGTCTCTTTCAGCTATTCTCTAAAGACATGTGCTGCAAATGGTATTTTTGTAGCCCTAGTCCAGTTAGATATTATATCTGGCTTTAGATTTGGAGTGTGGCACTTTCCTTCTCTAAATTTAAGCATATTAATTAGGGCAAATTTAAAAATCCCTGTCCCTTGTCAGAAGAGTCACCTGATATGAAAAGAAGAAAAACAAATATTTAGGGCCTACATTCTTGCCACTAATCTCATAATTCTGTGGTCTTTTTTTCTTTTCTTTTATTTTATTGAGAAAAGGAAAAAAAATGTTTCCCCTTCCTCCCAGTCTCCCATTTCCTTCCCCTCCTCCCCCAACTCATTCCCCCTCACCCCACTCCTCTCCCACTCACGCCACACCTCTCCCCCTACCTCTCCAGTCCAAAGAACAGTCAGGGTTCCCTGCCCTGTGGAAAGTCCAAGCCCCCCCCCCTCCGACCATGTCTAGGAAGGTGAACATCCAAACTGGCTAGGCTCCCACAAAGCCAGAACATGAAGTAGGATCAATACCCCGTGCCATTATCCTTGGTTTCTCATCACCACTCATTGCTCGCCATGTTCAGAGAGTCCGGTTTTATCCCATGCTTTTTCAGTCACAGTCCAGCTGGACTTGGTGAGCTCCCAATAGATCAGCCCCACTGTATCAGTGGGTGGGTGAAACCCTCATGGTCCTGACTTCCTTGCTCATCTTCTCCCTTCTTCCGCTCCTCGTTGGGACCTTGGAAGCTCAGTCCAGTGCTCCAGTGTGGGTCTCTGTCTCTATCTCAATTCATCACCAGATGAAGGTTCTATGGAGATATGCAAGATATTCGTCAGTATTGCTATAGGATAGGGTTGATTCAGGATCCCTATACTCATCTGCCCAAGGAACAAACTGGGGACATTGCCTTGAGCTCCTGGGAGCCTATCAAAGTTCAGGTCTCTTGCCAGCCCTAAAGTGGCTCCCTTAACTAAGAATTGTGCTTCCATGCTCCCCTATCCAGCTTTCCTTTATTCCACTCATCCTGTTTCCCCAAGTTCCCCCCATCCGCCCCTTCTCACTTTTCTCTCCCCATCTCCCCTTACCACAAACCCACCCCACTCCCAAGATCCCACGTTTATCACTGGCAATTTTGTCTACTTCCCATAGGCAAAAGGATAACTATATGTTTTTCCTTGGGTTCACCTTCTTATTTAGCTTCTTTAGGTTCACTACTTGGAGACTCTGTGACCCTTATTTATGGCTAGAAAACAATTACGAGTGAGTACATCCCATGTTCAACTTTTTGTTTCTGGGTTACCTCACTCAGGATAGTGTTTTCTATTTCCATCCATTTGCATGCAAATTTCGAGAAGTCATTGTTTTCTTCGGCAGCATAATACCCTAATGTGTATATATTCCACACTTTCTTCATCCATTCTTCCATTGAGGGACTACTAGGTTGTTTCCAGGGTCTGGCTACTACAAATAATACTGCTATGAACATAGTTGAACAAATGCTTTTGTCATAAGATCGGGCATCTCTTGGGTATATTCCCAAGAGTGGTATTGCTAGGTCCAGGGGTAGGTTGATCCTGAATTTCTTGAGGAACTGTAACACTGATTTCCAAAGTGGTTGTACAAGATTACATTCCCACCAGCAATGGATGAGGGTACCCCTTCCAAAACAGCCTCTCCAGCAAAGGCTATCATTGGTGTTTTTTATTTTAGCCATTCTTACAGGTGTGAGATGATATCTCAAAGTTGTTTTGATTTGCATTTCCCTGATTGCTAACGAGGTTGAGCATGGCCTTAAGTGTCTTTTAGCCATTTGAACATCTTCTGTTGAGAATTCTCTGTTCAGTTCAGTGCCCCATTTTTTAATTAGGTTAATTAGCATTTTAAAGTATAGTTTCTTGAGTTCTCCATAGATTTTTGAGATCAGACCTTTGTCTGTTGCGGGGTTGGTAAAGATCTCCCAGTCAGTAGGTTGCCTTTTTGTCTTAGTGACAGTGTCCTTTGCTTTACAGAAGCTTCTCAGTTTTAGTAGGTCCCATTTATTCCATGTTGCCCTTAATGTCTGTGCTGCTGGGGTTATAAATAGGAAGCAATCTCCTGTGCCCATCTATTGTAGGGTACTTCCCACTTTCTCTTCTATCAGGTTCAGTGTGTTCAGACTGATATTGAGGTCTTTAATCCATCTGGACTTGAGTTTTGTGCATGGTGATAGATATGGGTCTATACTCATTCTTCTACAGGTTGACATTCAGTTGTGCCAGCACCATTTGTTGAAGATGCTTTCATTCTTCCATTGTATACTTTTAGCTCCTTTATCAAAAATGAGGTGTTCATAGGTTTGTGGATGAAAATCCAGGTCTTCTATACGATTCCATTGGTCGACTTTTCTGTTTTTATGCCAGTACTACACTGTTTTCATTACTGTAGCTCTGTAATAGAGTTTGAAGTCAGGGATGGTAATGCCTCCAGAAGATCCTTTATTGTTTTCATTACTGTAGCTCTGTAATAGAGTTTGAAGTCAGGGATGGTAATGCCTCCAGAAGATCCTTTATTGTATAGGATTGTTTTGGCTATCCTGGGTTTTCTGTTTTTCCATATAAAGTGGATTATTTTCCTCTCAAGATCTGTGAAGAATTTTAATGGGACCATGATGGGGATTGCATTGAATCTATAAATTGCCTTTGGTAGAATTGCCATTTTTACTATGTTGATCCTCCCAATCCAAGAGCAGGGGCGGTCCTTCCATTTTCTGGCATCCTCTTCAATATCTTTCTTCAATGCCTTAAAGTTCTTGACAAATAGATCTTTCACTTCCTTGGTTAGAGTTACCCCAAGATATTTTATGCTGTTTGTAGCTATTGTGAAAGCTGAAGCTTCTCTGATTTCCCTCTCTGCTTCCATATCCTTTGTGTATAAGAGGACGACTGATTTTTTGGAGTTGATCTTGTATCCTGCCACATTACTAAAGCTGTTATTTCAGCTGTAAAAGTTCTTTGGTGGTGTTTTTTAGGTCGATTATGTAGACTATCATATCTTCTGCAAATAATGAAAGTTTATCTTCTTCCTTTGCAATTCGCATCCCCTTGATCCCATTATGCTGTCTTATTGCTATTGCTAGAACTTCAAGCACTATATTGAAGAGGTATGGCGAGAGTGGACAGCCCTGTCGTGCTCCTGAGTTTAGTGGGATGGCTTTGAGTTTCTCTTCATTTAATTTGATGTTAGCTGTCGGTTTGCTGTATGTAGCTTTAATGATATTTATGTATGACCCTTGTATCCCTAATCTCTCCAAGACTTTTATCATAAAGGGATGTTGAATTCTGTCAAATGCTTTTTCAGCATCTCATGAAATCATCATATGGTTTTTTTCTTTCAGTTTATTTATAAGATGGATTACATCGATAGTTTTTTTTTTTTTTTTTTTTATGTTGAACCAGCCCTGTATCTCTGGAATGAAGCCTACTTGATCATAATCAATATTTTTTCTAATGTTTTCTTGGATACGTTTTGCCAGTATTTTGTTGAGGATTTTTGTGTCGATTAACATGAGGGAGATTGGCCTGTTATTCTCTTTCTTGGTTGAGTCTTTGTGCGGTTTTGGTATCAGAGTGACTGTAGCTTTATAAAATGAATTTGGCAATGACTCTTCTGTTTCTATATTGTGAAATACATTAAGGAGTATAGGTATTAGGTCTTCTTGGAAGTTCTGATAGAATTCTGCATTGAAAAAATCTGGTCCTGGGCTTTTTTTGGTAGGGAGGTTTTTGATAACCTCTTCTAATTCTTCGCGACTAGCAGGTCTATTTATGTTGTTCACCTGGCCTGGTTTAAATTTGGTATATGGTATTTATCTTAAAAAGTGTCCATTTTATTTACATTTTCCTGTTTTGTGGCATACATGCTTTTTTAGTAAGATCTAATGACTCTGAATTTCCTCTGTGTCTGTGGTTATGTCCCACTTATCATTTCTGATCCTATTAATTTGCGTATTTTCTCTCTGCCGTTTGATTAGTTTGGATAGGGGTTTATAAATCTTGTTGATTTTCTCCAAGAACCAGATTTTTTTCATTGATTCTTTGATTCTTTGGATTGTTTTCTGTATTTGTATTTTGTTGATTTCAGCCCTCAGTATGATTTTTTCCAGTCTTCTACTCCTCCTGGGTCTGTCTGCTTCATTTTTTTCTAGAGCTTTCAGGTGGGCTGTTAAGTCTCCAATGTGTGCCTTTTCTGTTTTCTTTAACTGGGCACTTAGTGCTATGAACTTTCCTCTCAGGACTGCTTTCATAGTGTCCCGTAAGTGTGAGTAGGTTGTTTCTTTATTTTCATTGAATTCAAGGAAGACTTTAATTTCTTTCTTTTTTTTCTTCCTTGATCCAGGTGTGGTTCAGTAGTTGACTGTTCAGTTTCCATGAATTTGTAGGCTTTCTGGGAGTAGCATTGTTGTTGAACTCTAACTTAAATCCATGGTGATCTGAGAAGACACAGGAGGTTACAAATATTTTTTTGTATCTATGGAAGTTTGCTTTGTTACCAAGTATGTGGTCAATTTTCGAGAAGGTTCCATGAGCTGCCTAGAAGAAGGTATATTCTTTCCTATTTGGGTGGAATGTTCTAAAGATGTCTGTTAAGTCCATTTGATTCATTACCTCCATTAATTCTCTTATTTCTCTGTTAGGTTTCTGTCTGATTGACCTGTCCTTTCGTGAGAGAGGATTGTTGAAGTCTCCTACTATTAGTGTGTGCGGTTTGATGGCAGCCTTGAGTTTTAATAATGTTTCTTTTATGTATGTGGGTGCTTTTATATTAGTGGCATAGATATTCTGGATTGAGAGTTCATCCTGATGAATTGTTCCTGTTATGAGTATAAAATGTCCCTCTCCATCCATTCTGATTGATTTAAGTTTGAAGTCAACTTTTTTAGAAATTAGTATGGCCACACCTCCTTGTTTCTTAAGTCCATTTGCTTGATAAACCTTTTCCCATCCCTTTGCTCTGAGTACGTGCCTGTCTTTGTGGTTAAGGTGTGTTTCTTGTAAACAGCAGAGTATTGGATCCTGTTTTTTTTATCCAATCTCTTAGCCTGTGCCTTTTTATAGGTGAGTTGAGCCCATTGACATTAAGTGATATTACTGACCAGTGGTTGTTAACTCCGGTCACTTTTTTAGTAGTAGAGTTTGTGTGTTTCCCTTCTTTGAGTTGCACTGGTGAAGAGTCTCTAGATGTCTGAGTTATTGTGGTCATTGTTGGACTCCTTGGTTTGTGATTTTCCTTCTATTACTTTCTGTAAGCCTGGATTTGTGGCTACGTATTGTTTAAATTTGATTTTATCCTGGAAATTTTTTTTTCCATTTATAGTGAATGAAAGCTTGGTTGGGTATAGTAGTCTGGGCTTACATCCATGGTCACTTAGTTTCTGCAGTATATCTATCCAGGACCTTCTGGCCTTCATTGTTTCCATAGAGAAATCAGGTGTAAGTCTTATAGGTTTACCTTTATAAGTAACTTGGCCTTTTTCCTTTGCAGCTCTTAATATTCTATCTTTATTCTGTATGTTTTGTGCTTTGATTTTTATATGGCAAGATGTTTTTTTTTTTTTTTTTTTTTTGGTCCAGTCTTTTTGGTGTTCTGTATGCTTCTTGAACTTTCAAAGGAATATCCTTCTTTTGGCTGGGAAAGTTTTCTTCTATAATTTTATTAAATATATTTTCTGGACCGTTGAGCTGTACTTCTTCTCCTTCTTCTATCCCAATTATTCTTAGGTTTGGTCTTTTTATTGTGTCCCAGATTTCCTGAATGTTTTGTGATGAGAATTTGTTGGCTTTGCATTGTTTTTTTTGTTGTTGTTGTTGTTTTTGTTTTTGTTTTTTTTTTTTTTTGATCAGTGTGTTTATTTTCTCTATGGTATCTTCAGTGTCTGAATTTTTTTCTTCTATCTCTTGTAATCTGTTGGTAATATTTGTCTCTGTATTTCCTGTTTTTTACCCAGATTTTCCATCTCCATCCTTCCCTCGGTTTGTGTTTTCTTCATTACTTTCATTTCATTCTTTATGTCTTGAACTGCTTCCCTTACCTGTTTGATTGCTTTTTCTTGTTTCTCTTGGTTTTCTTGGGTATCTTTGAGCGCTTTATACATTTCCTCTACCTTTTTCTTTGTGATCTCTAATTGTTTATGGCAGTTTTTCACCTCCTGTTTAAGGTCTTCTATTATTTTCATATAATTCACTTTTGAGTCGATTTCTTCTAATTCTTCTAGAGTAGGGTGTACAATTCTTCTTGTTTTGGAATCCCTGGATTCTGGTGATGTCATGTTGTCTTTCAGGTTGTTGGATGAATTCTCGCCTTGGCGCCTTCCCATCTCTTCCTTCAAATGGAACCAGGAGAACCCTGTTGTCTTGGTCCAGTCTTTGCTGTGACTGACTCTCTGGTTGTAACGCTTCAGTGTAGAAGCAGGAACCGTCTGGTCCAAATGGAACTCCTCAGCACTGAAACATAGACACCTGGTAGTCCAATGACTCGTGGACAAAAGGGTGAACTTGGTGGGCAGGGCGGGGACAAGTAGAACACAGGGCACCCTGCCTCAAAAGCTGAAGTGCTCGTTCTCCCTTTTGGGGTGGGGTCCTTTAGGCCTGCCCGGTAGGCAGGCACTCACCTCTCTGTGTGGGTAGCCTCAGTGTACAAGCAGAAAACTGTTCCTGAGCAAAGGACCTAGCAGTAAATGCAGGCTTGTGTGGGGGGTTCCTGTGTAAGAAAGACAGCCCTGCAGAAGGAGCTGGGGAAGAGGGGTTTGTGCTTTCTTCTGGGACAATCCGCCCCTGGATAGCACACACTCACCCATCCAGATGGAACTCCTCAGTACCTAAACAGGGCTGCCATGTAGCCCAATGAGTCCGGGACAAAAGGAAAAACCGGGCAGGTGGGGCAAGATCCAGGAGATTACAGGCACCCCTGGAGCACAAGCTGAAGGTGCCTGGGCTCCCTTACAGGGGAGCTTGAGGCCTGCCTGGTAGGCAGGCACTCACTGCTCTGGGTGGGTCACCTTAGTGTAGGAGCAGAAAACTATTCTTGAGCACTGGTCCTAGAATTCTGCAGGGCAGGGTTGGGGGGGTACTGGTGGGCTGGTTTGTGCATAAAAAAGACAGCCCTGCAGAAGGAGCTGGGGGAGGGGGTTTGTGCTCTCTTCTGGGACAATCCGCCCCTGGATAGCACACACTCACCTGTCCAGATGGAACTCCTCAGTACCTAAACAGGGCCACCTGGTAGCCCAATGATCCGGGGACAAAAGGAAAAACCGGGCAGGTGGGGTGAGATCCAGGAAATTACAGGCACCCCTGGAGCACAAGCTGAAGGTGCCCAGGCTCCCTTACAGGGGAGCTTGAGGCCTGCCCGGTAGGCAGGCACTCACCGCTCTGGGTGGGTAGCCTTAATGTATGAGCAGAAACCTGTTCCTTAGTAAAGGACCTAGCAGAAAACGCAGGCTTGTGGGGGGGGGGGGGTCGTGTGTAAGAAAGGCAGCCCTGCAGAAGGAACTTGGGGAGGGGGGTTTGTGCTCTCTTCCGAGACAATTTCCCCCTGGATAGCACACACTCACCCATCCAGATGGAATTCCTCAGTCTAATCCTGTGGTTTTATATTGACTCTTTAAAAGCTTTTTATAAAGTATGTTTTTTTTTTCATTTTTTTATTGAGAAAAGGAGAAAATAAAACAAGTTTCCACTTCCTCCTAGCCTCCCATTTTCCTCCCCCTTTATAAGATTAATATATATCTGTGTGTATATGTATGTATATACCTAACTTTTTCTCATGATATCAATTGTTATATAGAGTACTAATTCTAGAAAAAAGTTCATCTACCTTTCTGTATATGATTTCAGTTTTGAGTCCCTATCAGTTTTCTACAGTGAACAATGAGCACATCTAACAGTGAACTTTGAGGTCACCAAAAGGAAGATGGTATACCTCCAGAATGATTTCTCTAAGACTATAACACCTCTAAGCTGACAAATACCAAATAAAGATTGGCTTTGGTATACAAACCACTCAGAATAAATTCGAAATAGCTAAATGAGATGATCAAGTCTCACAGACTACTCAAGCCAGGACTTAAAATAAGTCATGGATTTTCCCATTACACAGATTCTGGACAACAAATGATACAGTTACATCTCCCAGCACTTGACAATTAACCCAAATTTTTCAGGATCTCATAAAGATGCCATTACATCTGGAGAACAGAAAATAAATTTAAGAACACAATGCCTACATTCCTTAGAGGTAGGGTGGGAAAACTTTTGGTACATCATTGGGTTATGGATGTTTGTCATTGTTTAGCAGAATTAGTTACAAGTTATTATTGGTAATGATATGAAAAAAAAAGATAAACATGGGAGATTAGATTCAGGATTTTTGTTTTGAAAAGAAAAAAAGGGGAGAATACAGACTTGATAGGATAAAAGTTTAGATTATTTGATCTACTTTGAAAAGAAAAAAGGGAGGCTATAGATATAAGATAAAAAAGTATATTATTAAATCTATTTTTCCAAAAGCAGATGCTAATTTTACATATTTTATACTGGGTTGGATATTTATATATAGGATACAAATTTTATGTATAGATACAAATTTGAGATTAATTTTGTTAGAACTTAGTGTACAAACATCTCTACTTTTATTCAAGATATTGTTCCTATACACCTCATTTAACTATGTAATGTACATTTGTATTTCTTGAAAATTGTTACTGCTTAGTATAATAAAAAAAATCAGGTTAGTACTTAATTACTTACAACAATCAAACTTGTAATCATATTAGATATCTTTTCAAGGCCAAACAAAATATATTTTTGATAACCATTCCATCTTCATGCATTTCAGAGATCTTCAGAATATAGCATGTAAAGATGTTTTAATAAGATAGGCTTTTTATTTATGACAAGGAGACACATCTGTTACAGACAACACCAATCTACTTTAGCGAAGATGAAGGGCATCAAAAAAACTTCATAGAGAGTTCATTTTCTTTGTAGCAAAATAAGCCACTGGGCAAGAAAATGCCATTGCCTCGACTCTTGACAGTATGCTGTCCTAAGTGGATAAACAGAAAACAAAAAGTTACTGCTAAACATTGCCAAGACAAGAAAGAACAGCCCTTCATAATATTCTGCTGCACAGAAGAGTCTGTCAGATACGCTAGGCCTATAGGCTAAAGATAGATGCCCAAATGTTGCAGATGAAAATTCTGCTCTCTAATGGAAATTTAGCCAGAGTCCTGGCATTAGTAAATTAAAGGAAAATAGAAGAAAATCTACCAGCTCCTCTTTTTAAGACCATCATAAACTCTTATTACTTTCTAAACCTTATTCTTAAATATCACAGATAAGTGTAGTTATCACCCCTCACCAAAGAAATGTTTTTTTTTAATAGCAAATGGAAGCATCCTAGAAAATGACTACTAGACACAATGTAGAGTCCAAGAGATTATGGGGATCCCAGTCACAATAGGTATATCTACATCAAAGATCTTACATCTATGACTCAGGAAAACCATGGAAGAAGAGTAAGAAATATTCTAAGAGCAAGAAAACTTTAAAGTCTGCTATAGGTCTTATGAACAAATACCTAAACAAGACATTGTAAATTTTTTTTTGTGATCCCACCCTTAGACAAAGAATAAATAGTTAATGCTACTACTAAAATTATGCCCCAAACCAGGATTGAACTTTGCAACCTTTTGACCAACACACAAGGATGAGCAGTAAAAACTATATATATAAAACAAAATGGGACTTTGTAACAGGAGGATCTGGCTGCTTGTCATCCCAGCTGCCCGGCTATCTTACATCCCAAATAATCACACAGAAACTGTATTCATTTAAATACTGCTAGGCCCATTATCTCTAGCCTCTTATTGGATAATTCTCACATCTTAGATTTAACCCATTTCTAATAATTTGTATATCACCAAAAGGTTGTGGTTTACCAGGAAAGATTCAGCATGTCTGACCTGGCAGCTCCATGGCAGCCCTCTCTGTATCTGCTTCCTTCCTCACAGAAATCAGTTCTGTCTTCTCTGCCTATATAAGTTCTGCCCTATCAGGCCAAGCAGTTTTTTATTGATTAACCAGTGAAAGTAATACATAAACAGAATGACTTCATACACAATTTCTCCTTTTCTGTTTTAAAGGGAAAGGAAGGCTTTAACTTTAACATAGTAAAATTACATATAATAAAACAGTTATCAAGCAAAAATTACAGTTATGGTATTTATATCTATTCTATCTTTTATTATAACTAAGGAAACCTATCACCATATATTCTTCAGCTCCATCAAAGACTCCAGGATGACATATACTACCTAAGTAAACAAGTAAGCAACTTCCAAAACTCTAGAAATGACAGAGACATCCCGCTGCCTGTATAGTTACCCAAAGTTATTCTGTACCATTGGGACATCCATCTTCAGCCTACAGGCCCATAATATCCAGGAGACATTTCCATGAAGCAGGAAATTTTAAAGATAGTTCAGTCACTTTCTTTTGTATCCTGTAGAATGTCTCACAGACTCTTTTATGAGGCAGGAACCCCGAAGACCATCTCACCTTTAGGCAAGTTCAGCAGTCATCTCTGCAGGTTCTTTGTGTCCAGTTTATGCATCAGTCCAGGAAAGAGCAGTTTCTTCCACAAATGGCTAATCAACTCCAAAAGGAGCCTCTTCGATGCCCATCTTCTTCAGGGGAGTAGCTTGGTGCTGCCAGGAGCACACATGTCTCATTGTTATGAAAAGACCTCAGTTATTAAAACATTTAAAATTCTATATCCTGTATTCTTTGAAAGATATGAAGAATGCCTGTCTGAAATACATCTGTACATACCTAGAAAATCTAATTAACATGACTACAAACTTGACTATTATAGATGATTACCTATTAACCTATATTTCTTAATTATACATTACATTTTTCAATGAGTGACACAATTACAATACCTTAACCAAGATCAGAAATGCATATACATATAACACAATTGATCTTAAACTTGTATCAATAAATCAAGATTTATAACAATGTAAATTATTTATCTTTATATCCTATAACCCTTTAAATGTAAAAGAACATTTATAAACAATATATGGGAATATGGGCACAGTTTTTTCTCTCCAAAGTGCTTTGTGCTGTATGTGGGAGCTGGTAATTGGGTCTTTCATGATGTATCCTGTGCGGTAGGTTCATCTCAGTCAACAGTTGAGCAATGTAATTTTTGAGGGTATTCACAGAAACCTTTCAGGAGGGTGTGGTCTATCAAACCATCTTTGCCTGGAGGCAATCTATAGTTCACGTCTTCCGTGAAAACTAAAGAAGAACCTCTTTTCCAAAGCATCATATCCTTAGACTCAAATTCTGAAGTTATTGTATCTTTATAATATACATGGTGGTTTAGCCTAGCACCCCATACAATGGAATATCTTGCTGTACTTAGATACTTCACAGTCAAAAAATTCAAAGAAAACACAATAATATACAGAATCCAGACTCGCTGTGAATTTTCCATTTTTACATGGCTTATTTTTGTTTTACTTCCTTGAATGTATGATTATCTCCTCTGTCTCTTTAAAGACTTTACCCTTTTTTAAAGTATTAACTTTATTTCATGACTCTGTATACTCTTTATCTTTTTTCTTCCAAGCCTACGTACATTTATACAACACCATGAACCATTTAGAGGTTGCTTATGTCTTAATCTGTCCTATTGTGAATCTGTAATTCTTTACTGTCCAGGAACAATTTCGCTTTAGGCTTTTAAAATAGTAAGTGCTCAAGAATGTAAGCTACAGAAATCCTAGGTCAAATACAGGTACTGGGGGCTTGCCGCACCCAGTCCAACATGGTGGAAATGCTTGTGGCTCTGAGCCATGGGCACTGCTAACATGGTGGAGCTGCTTGTACCTCTGAGCTGCTGCGAGGCAATGACCCCCTTCCAGGCACACAGTGAGTCCAGTTGCCATCAAACAAACCATAGCACTTTACTCACAGACCCCATCCAAATGCTCTATCTTCTGCAGGAGCCAGAGATGAGCTGGCAACATAGCCCAGAAAGCTGGCATTTTAAAACTACCATAACCTTTTTTCTCACTACAGCTGAATCAAGAAAATTTTTCTTAAAGCAGCTGCAGCATGCTTCAAATGAACAGCAAGGAGCTGTATTAAACTCTGTATTCTTTTTGGAACTCTCTCAGATTTTACATGGAGTCAGTCTACCACATTGGAGCACCATTCTGTGTCAGGAGGAATGGGCTGCTTGTTGTCCCAGTCACCTGTCTATCTTACACCTGAAATAATCACACAGAAACTGTATTCATTTAAATACTGCCTGGCCCATTATCTCTAGCCTCTTATTGGCTAATTCTCACATATTGATTAAACCCATTTCTAATAATCTGTATATCATCATGAGGTTGTGGCTTACAGGGAAAGATTCAGCATGTCTGACCTGGCAGCTCCATGGCGGCTCTCTGTCTCTGCTTTTTTCCTCCCAGAATTCAGTTCTGTCTTTTCTGCCTACCTCAAGTCTTCACTATCAGGCCAAGCAGTTTCTTTATTGATTAACCAATAAAAGCAATACATAGACAGTTGGACCTTCTACTCTAGGACTTAGCAAGTCGTGTGTGTGTGTGTGTGTGTGTGTGTGTGTGTGAATGAACATACATACATGCATATGTTATAATAATAATCCACAAATAGAGATTTAAAAGTTATTAATTTGATTCAGGGACATATAAATGTTTTGAGCAATGGTAACTGGGAGTAGCTGGAAGAAGAAAAAAGAAGAGGGTGTAGTATTAGGGGCGGCGGGGCCTCTTCCCCAGCACCCCAGCCGCCCGCTCGGCTAGCTTATGCCCCGAAATAACAACACACAAACTGTATTCATTTAATCACTGCTTGGCCCTTTAGCCCTAGCCCTTACTGGCTAATTCTCACATCCCGATCAACCCATCTCTAATAATCTGTGAGAACCGGTCTTACCGGGAAGATTCTAGCCTAGTCCATCCTGGGTCGGAGCTTCATCCCGGGAGCGGGGCATGGCGCCTCTCTCTGAGGCATCTGCTCCCGAGAGAGCAGAGCTGTGTAGTCTCTGACTTCACTTCCTCTTCCTCCCAGTGTTCTGTCCTGTTTTCTCCTCCCACCTATCCTTTAACCAATAAAATGGGCCAGGGCAGTGCCTTTATTAGCCAATGACCTTCCTCCATCAAGAGGGAAAGTGATTTAATTCTGAGAATAACAGTTGTTGGTCCAATGCCAATTTTTATCCATGATAATATATACATACAAGTACCATTATACATCCTGTTGATATTATACCAATAATATATAAGTATGTACACATTGGCATACACACAACAGCAATTAATGAAAGTAGAGGTCATAAATTTGAAGGAGAATAGGAAGGGGTATATGGGAGTTGTTGGAAGGAAGAAAGGGAAGTAGAAAGGCTGTAATTAAAAGCTTAAATATTTTCAAGTATAAAATGTTTTTATAAATATAACACAAAAAATACATACACACAAATTTACATGCTTAGAAGATTAAAATGGAGTCACCCTATAATATGACAATAATGATTCTATTAGACATCAGATATTAACAACTGAATTTTTATTTTCGTAATGACATTGAAAATAATATATTTATTAAAATATAAGATCCAACAACTTGTTTATGCCATTAAAATATGCTACATTTTTTTATAAATTACTAAATATATCAGATGCTTAGAATGAAACAAACCTTTGTCCTAAGAAATAGAACTAACAATTCTAATAATACTAATTTTTTACTATATTTTGTGTATATAATTGATAAAATCTTGTGACTAATCATTGCTACCTCATGGATTCAAATTTTGAAAGATATGAATGTTATTTTAAATATATTCTTCATTATGTTTCTGTAGTCAGACAAACCACAACCCTGTTTTAATACAGCACTATGATAAAAATACTCATATGTGAGTGGCATATGTCTAGAGAAAATAAATTCAAGAGGACAATCCAGTGTTGGATACCAATCATATCATATATTGTAAATTATATTTCCTGGTCTCTTTTCAATTGTCCTCTCCTAGATAGCTATTGCACTCATTTTTTTTTTCTTTCTTATCTTCTGACACCTCTTTTGGGCATTCCTTTCACTTATTAGCCTTTTTGTATTAGTTAGTGTTACTATTTCTGTGAAAAAAAGTAACATGACCAAAAGAAACTTGGAGAGTAAAAGGTTTATTTCATTTTGCATATCCCAATCATAGACCACATAAAAGGAAATCATTGCAGGACCTCAAAGCAGGAACCTGGAGCAAGAAACAGCTGCTGAATCCATGGAGGAACACTACTCGTTGCATTGCTTCTCATTGCTTTATCAGTCTGCTTTCTTACTAAGCCCAGTATCATCTGCCCAGCGATCCCACCACCACTACACATAATGGAAAGGGTCGTATCAATTCAAACACTCTTTATGAAAGTGCCCTACAGACTTGGCTATACATCCATCTTACAGAGGCATTTTCATGATTAAGATTCCTTTCTCAAAAATTACCTTACCTTGTGTCAAATTAACATAAAAATTAGCTATCATATCTACTTTTTTTTTTTATTTTTCGAGACATGGTTACTCTGTAGCTTTGTAGCCTGTCCTGGAACTAGCTCTTGTAGACCAGGCTGGCCTCGAACTCACAGAGATCTGCCTACCTCTACCTCTTGTGTGCCTTGATTAAATGTGGGTGCCACCACAGCTCAGCTTGTTAATTATGTCTTCAAGAATACTGATGCAATGTGAAAGATTTCATAAGCTTTCTTGCCCAGTATACTTAGCTATCTTTCTCTGTCCCCTCATAATCCTTTTTCTTTTATGAAGCTATGAATTCAGTTTATGATTCTTGCTTAAAATTAGCCCCCTCCCTTCATTGGTACACGATTTCCCATGTCCTCACAATCACTATAATATATGCTTCTAGAGAATTTTGGCCTTCTACTACATTCTAAAGTCACCAGGAAAACTACTACTATTCATTCCTGCTAAGAAAAACAAAATAAAAATTTCTTCCTCTTTCAATCTGTTTTATTAAAATTTATTTCACACAATATATAATGGTCATATTCTTTCTCTTCCAGCTTCTCTCAGATATTTCTCATATTCCTACCTACCTAAAATTCATCCTCTTTCTACTCTCTCCTGTCTCTCCTCCCATCTCTTCTCTTTCTCAAAAATATAAATAGGAAAATCAAAACAATCAAAAAACCCAATAGGACAAACAACAAAAACAACAATAAATGCATATAAAATAAAGTGTCATTTTTCTGCTGGCCACCTAATCCTGGGCATAAGAGTGTGGCCTAGAGTTTGATTGATATAATTAGTGACCCAATAGTAACATGAAAGCCCTCAAATTTTTAGCCATTTTTTCAAATTATGGGTTATTTATGGCCCTTCCATATATATTTTTGACCTCGAAAGTGGGGATATGCATAGTGAGTATTTTAAAATATGGATTATTTTTGGTTGTGAGCCTAGCCTTTAACGGTTGAGCCATCCCAATCCCAGCACTCGGGAGGCAGAGGCAGGCAGAACTCTGTGAGTTTGAGGACAGCCTGGTCTACAAGAGCTAGTTTCAGGAAGGAACCAAAAGCTACAGATAAACCCTGTCTCGAAAAATCCAATATATATATCTAAATTTGAATATAGTATACAGCAAGATTCTTTCAAATATTTTTTAAAAGTCAAATTAAAATAAAAATTTGATTTTGCTGAAAGTATTGTAGGTGGAAAAGAAAAAAGTCAGTCAATTAACTAAGATAATATTAAGAATTTAAATATATTTTTTTCAAAGTTCCATCAAGACTTACTTAAAATATAAGCTCTGATACATGGAATGGTCAATCTTATTTTCCATTACTTTCTCTTTTTCTCTTCACATGTATCCTCTTTCAATGTGATGAGACATAGTCATGGCATTATTAGACAGATCTTTGTTCTATTTGCTTAAAATTTTATGGCATAACTTTCTTGTCTTCTTTTAAGACTTTGCCATGGTGTCATCTACATGGATAGACTTTTCAAGGAGAATAACTTTAAAATAATAAAACACACACACATATATATGTAAATATAAACAGATACATATACACAAACGCACACACCACGTGTGTGCGCGTGTGTGTGTGTGTGTGCGCGCGTGTGTGTGTGTTTTGAGATAGGGTTTCTCTCTGTAATAGCTGTCCTGGAACTATCTCTTGAAGACCACACTGGCCTTGAACACATTGGGAGATCCACCTACTTTTGCCTCCTGAGTGTGGGGTTTAAAAGTGCATGCCACCACCACCTGGTTACCACCAATATTTTTGGTTTCTTTTCTTTGCTTTGCTTTTATTTAGAGGTTATATTAAATCTTAATTTGTCTACTACATAGTTTATTCATTTAAAAGTTACTTCACTTTATACTAAAATTCAAGCTTCATATTAAGCACTATTTTTGACTTTACATAAATCAATACTTAACATTTAAGAAATATTCAATAAACTTAAGGAATGAATTGATTATGTGGAATTTGAACTATGTGGCTGGCATTTTCCAAGATGTTAAAAGAAAGTTAAGTTGAATCTTAACTTTACAGTTACTACCTTTAGAGGTAAAAATCACTGGATTTAAGATCACTTAAACAAAGATAATTGGAATTGAGATCTTTGGAATTTAGACCACTCATGAATGTTGGTGATTATTCATTTTAAATTATCATTGATTTATGTGAAGTATAGAAGTGACATATTTTAACATTAGTAAATAATATATCTTCTGCACAGAAAGGGTTAAAGCACAGGTAAATAGTATCTCTGTGTGTGTGTGTGTGTGTGTGTGCGTGTGTGTGTGCGTGTGTGTGTGTAACTGTATTTATGTAATTTGGAGCAGTATAACAAATTACAAAGAATTATCCATTATGTCAAATGATTAAAAATATCAGAAACTCTAATTAATATACTATTTATTTTAAAAGTTATTTATTCTAGGTTTTGTAAGAAATATTCTTCTCTATTCATGCTGACTTCACTGTGACTAAAATTATTTGGCAAGTGTTGAAAGAAATATAAAGATATTTATTGAAAGAGATACATTTCATGATGTCCTAATACCAAATATCAATGATCATAGTGAAACTTTACTTGATTATCTACATTTGGCCTTCCAATTATAATATACAATATGTGGATAAGTTGTAGATTCAAAAGCAGAAATTTCTTGACATTTAAAATACATGAAAAAGCTTGGCTTCCTGTATTTGATATATAATCTCAAAATAAACACATCTTTAGATCCCCAGTCTATCATCAGTGGTGGATATAAATCTTTTGCTCCTATTCTCTATAATTTGAAGACACCAATTTGAGTGTGATTTATATCCAAGAATGGACATTATATCCCAACACTGTTTTTCATCATTTCATTGAAAAACTCCCTTTTTGCTTGATGTGAACCATAACAGGGATTATTCTTCCTAAAAAATTACAGACATATTTTTTCTTATAATATGGTAGTTCTAAGAAACATAATCTAGGTTATAGCCCTGTTATATTCTCTATGACATAAACACAATTTAATCATTTTAGATATGTTTATATGTGTATTATAATTGTCATAAATTTGTTTTAATTAACTGAATGTAGGGTAAGTCTATATAACTTCAAAGACTGTCTGTCTCCAGGAACATATTTACCCCAATCAGGATGCACTACCTAAAGTTCTACAAACAATGTCACCAACTGTAAACCAAGTTTTCAAGTGCCAGAACCTATTGAGGACATTTCTTTTTCAAACCTCATCTTCTTAGGACAAAGGCTACATAATATGTTAAATTTACTATACAATAATATTTAAAATGCATTAAGAGTGTTGTTTTTGTGGTAGAATATTTGTCTTGTATATATAAAGGATCAAGATTTATTTCCAGAATTATTAATGAAAGAAGGAAAATAGAAGAAATTTATATAAAGAATGAATGTTATTATACCATTGTACAAGCAAAACAGATAGAAATTAAACAGATAAATTACAGAAATAATAAGTGTTATGACTCAAACGGACATAACAGGTATATCCAGAATATTTTACCCAAACACAAGAGAATGCACTTTCTTCTCAGCATCTCATGGAACCTTTTCCAAAAGTGACCATATACTCGGCTACAAAGAAAGTTTCAACAGATAAAAAACAAGTGAAATAACTCCTTGCATCTTATCAGAACACAGTGGATTAAAGCTGGATTTCAGTGACAACAGCAACATTCAAAAGTCTACAAACTCAAGGAAACTGAACACTTCTCTAGTGAGTTTCTACTGGATAAAAACAAAGACACAAAGAAAGAAATAAGACTTCCTATAATTGAATGAAAATGAATGTACAATATACCCAAATTCATGAGACACAGTGCAAGTAGTGTTAAGAGGAAAACTCTTAGTGTTAAGTGTTTTCATGAAGTAGTTGGAGGAATTTCATACAAGAAACCTAACAGCATATCTGAAATCTCCAGAACAAGTAGAAGCAAACACACCCAAGATGAGTAGGCAGCAGGAAGTAGTCAAATTCAGGACTAAAATCAAAACAACAGAAAAAAAAAGAAAAATACAAATATTCAATTAATACAAGAGTTAATAATACAGATAATGAAATAAAGAGTTGTTTGAGAAAATGAATAAGGTAGATAAACCCTTACCTATTCTAACTAAAAGGAAGAGAAAGAATATCAAAATTAACCAAATAATGTAGTAATGAGTGCTGCGGGCTGTGGGCCAGCTCCCAGCTAGCTTCACCCGAAATAATTACACAGAAACTGTATTGTTTTAAACACTGCCTAGCCCATTAGTGCTAGTCTCTTATTGGCTAACTCTCACATCTTGATTAACCCATTTCTAATAATGTGTGTAGCACCACGAAGTGATGGCTTACCAGAAAGGATCTTAACCTGTGTCCATCTTGGAGAGGAGAGCCATAGCGTTTGCTAGACTCAGCATTCTTTCTCCCAGAATTCAGTTTTGTTTACTCTGCCTACTTAATTTTCTGTCCTAACAAAACCCAAGGCAGCTGGGCGGTGGTGGCACACGCCTTTAATCCCAGAACTTGGGAGGCAGAGGCAGGCGGATCTCTGTGAGTTCGAGGCCAGCCTGGTCTAAAGAGCTAGTTCCAGGACAGGAACCAAACCAATGAAAGTAATACATAGACAAATGACCCTCCTCCATCATTCCCCTTTTTCTGTTTAAACAAAAAAGAAAAGCTTTCAATTTAACATAGTAAAATTACATATAGCAAAACAGTTATAGAGCGAGAATTAGAATCACAATATTTATATCTATTTTATCTTTTATCATAACTAAGGAAAATTATAACTATCCATTCTTCAACTCCATCAAAGACTCCAAAAGGATATAATATTACCTGAGTGAAAAAGAAATGAGCAACTTCCAAAACTCTAGAAATGACAGAGACAACTTGCTGTCTGGACAGTCACCCAAAGTTCCTCTGTACTGTTGGGGCATCTATATTCAGCCTACAGGCACATAGTATCCAGCAGACTTTTCCATGAAGCAGGAAATTTCAAAGGCAGTTCAGTCACTTTCTGCTGTGTCTTTCAGAATGTCTCGCAGACTCTATCATGAATCAGGAACCCCGAAAGACCATCTCACCTTTAGGCAAGTTCAACAGTCCTCTCTCTGCAGGTTCTCTGTGTCCAGTTTATGCAACAGTCCAGGCAAGAGCAGTTTCTTGCCCAAATGGCTATCAAGTTTCATAAGGAGCCTCTTCAATGCCCATCTTCCACTTGAAGTAGCTGCTGCTGCCAGGAGCAGACTTGCCTCATTGTCATGAAAAGCCCTAAATTATTAAAACATTTAAAATGCCATATTCTGTAGTCTTTGAAAGAAATGAAGAATGACTATCTAATTGAAATATATCTCTATATATCTAGAAAATCTAACTAACATGACTACAAGCTTGAATATTATTGATGATTATCTATTAACAACCTATATTTCCTAATTATACATTACATTTTAAAAATGAACTACACAATCACAATACCTTAATCAAGAGCAGAAATACATATACATATAACAAAATGGGCCTTAAACTTGCATAAATAAAGTAAAATTTATACCAATGTAAATTATATCCCCCTTTAAATGTAAAACAACATTTATAAACAATATTTGAGGATATGGGCATAGTAATTTCTCTCCAAACTTCTTCCTGCTGTACAGGGGCACTGTTATTCAGGTCTTTCATGGCATAACCTATGTGCTAGTTTCATCTCAGTTGGCAGTTAAGTGAAGTAATTTTTTGAGGGTGTTCACAGCAACCTTTCAGGAAGGTGTGGTCTATCATAGCATATTGGGATAGAAGCAATCCATAGAGTCTCATCTTCTGTGAAAACAAAAGAAGACCCTCTCCAAAGAATCATATCCTTAGATCCAAATTCTGAAGTCATACCCTTATGATAGCCATTCTAGTTTCGCTTGGCAGCCCAAATAATGAATTGTCTCTCTGTACTTAGCTCCTTCACAGTCAAAAATTTTAAAGAAAACACAATAAAATACATAATCCAGACCCTCTGTAAATTTTCCATTTTTATGTGTCTTATTTTTTTTATTTCTTTTAATCTATACCTATCTTTACTCTGTCTCTTTAAAGACTTTACCCTTTTTTAAGGCATTAACGTTATTCTCTATATTCTTTTTTTTCCTCTCTCCCAAGCCTATGTATACTCATCCAATATTGTGACCCATTTAGATGTCTTATGTGTCTGAATCTGTCCTATTGTAAATCTGTAAATTTTTACTATCCAGGAACACTTTTGATTTGCGCCTTTAAATTGCTAAGCACTTCTTAAAAATTTTAGCTTGCGCCACATTAGGGGTAATATGGTACTACCTGTTTCCTGCCCATTCAAAACCTTAACTGCACTGTTATTTAGATAATTACAACAGTTCCTGCCTGAGGTCAGCACAGCTCAGCATGGTGGAGTGCCTCTGAGCTGCAGAGTGGCATCAGCTGGCTGCTCTGAATGTTGGCTCCACCTTTCTCCAATTTCAAAATGGAGGATGTACCATTTTCTACCAGCTCTGGGGCCGCCAGGTAGGAGCTTCTGTCAGCACTCTAACTCTGAGACTGAGCGTGTGGCACAGAAACTCTTTTCAACCAAGTTACAGCCAAATCTGACACGCAGAGCACTGCACAACCTGAAAACATCTTTCTGTATGGCGTCAGGCATCCTCCATGGTCTCCCGCCTACCTAAGCCTGATACTGCTGTCTGCCCATTTGCAGGCAGGGAGTGCTGAGCCATTGGCATGCTATCAGAGTACTTTGTTTCTGATCCCAAGAGGGAACATAAACATCCAGTCCAATAAAAGCCATTGAAATGCTTTAAAGCTAGAGTTTGCACTGGTGGCACAGCCCCAGGAACCCACATTTTAAAATAACTGCAGCTTTTTTTTCTGCTGCTATTTCTGAAACAGGAAATCTCTCTACAGCATGTCCTAGCAAACAGCAAAAAGCTGAGTCAAAGTCTATCTCCTTTTTTTTTTTTTTTGAAGCCCTCTCAGGTTTTTAAGTGGATTTAACTGGCCACATTGGGTGACAATTTGTAGTAATGAGGGCAGTGGGTTGTGGCCCGGCTCCCAGCTAGCTTCACCCAAAATAATTACACAGAAACTGTATTGTTTTAAACACTGCCTAGCCCATTAGTTATAGTCTCTTTTTGGCTAACTCTCACATCTTGATTAACCTATTTCTAAGAATGTGTGTAGCACCACGAGGTGGTGGCTTACTAGAAAAGAACTTAATCTGTGTCCATCTTGGAGAGGAGAACGATAGCATCTGCTTTACTCAGCTTTCTTACTCCCAGAATTCTGTTTTGTTCACATAATATTCTGTCCTATCAAAAGCCAAGGCAGTTTCTTTATTAACCAATGAAAGTAATACATAGACAAATGACACTCCTCCATCAAAATAACAACAAACTGAGGAAATCCAGAGAATTATTAGGTCATACTTCAAAAACCTGTACTCCACAAAATTTTAAAAATCTAAAAGAAATGAATTGGATGTTTTTGGAAAGTTACTACTTAACAAACTTCAACAAAGATCAGATAACTAGTTTAAATAGATCTATAGTCTCTAATTAAATAGAAGCAGTCATTAAAATCTCTCAGCATACACAAGAGCTTAGGGCTAGACGGTTTTTGATACAAATCCTATCACACTTTCAAAGAATAGCAAATACCAATAATCCTCAAATTATTTCACAAAATAGAAACAGAAAGAATATTGCCATTTTTTTCCTATGAGGGCACAGTCACCCTGAAACCCAAACCCCACAAAGATTCTACAAAGAAAGAGTATTGCAGTTCAATTTCACTCATGAACATTGATGCAAAAATACTTCATAATATTCAGGCAAACCTAACCCAAGAGCATATCAAAAAAATATTATCCACCAAGTAGGCTTCATCTCAGAGATTCAGGAATGATTTAAGATCATAAAAAATCTTTCATTGTAATCCATCATATAAACAAACTGTGAAAAAAAAATAAAACATGATCATCTCATTAGATGCTGAAAGAGCCTTTGACAAAGTTCAACACCCCTTCATGATAAAGTCTTGGAGAGATTAGGGATACATAAATCCAATAAAAGCAATATGCAACAAATCAAACGCCAACATCAAATTAAATGGAGAGAAACTCAAAACAACTAAAATCAGGAAAACGACAAGTTTATCACTCTCTCCATACCTATACAATATGGTATTTGAAAATTGTAGGCAAATGTGCAGAACTAGAAACACCTTGAGTAAGATAACCCAGACAGTATTAGCTGTAAAATAAAGCATAACTATACTATAATCTACAAAGCCAAAGAGAATAGGTAACAAGAAGGGCTTAAAGTGGAGACATCTGAATATCCATAGGAAGGGGAAATGGAAGAAATTTGGTGAGTGGACTGTGAGCAGGTGGAAATAGAAGCAGGAGGGATCAGGTTAGGAGTAGAGGGAGGGCGAGAGTACTTAAAACAACTTCTGGAAAGTTGGGGCTTTTCAGGATCCTGTAAAAACTTGATGAATGGGACTCTCCATATTCAATAAAGATGACTGAAACTAAGACTCATAGCAATAGTGGATACTAGCTTGAACTGGCCATATCCTGTGACCAAACATGACTTCCAGTGGAATGGCTGGGGCTCTAACCTAGACACATACCCTTTGCCCTTCAGTCTGTCCTGCTTATAGGATTTGATGAGTTAAGGGTGGCATAGAGATGAAGGAAATCACCAACCCATGACTGATCTTGCCTAAAACCCATGCCAATAGTGTAATCCCGTATCTGAAACTGCATGGAGCACCAGTTCCCACAGATTGAATGACCCAGATACCTAAGATTAAAACCTATTACCACTTGTGGGGATGTCAATAATTCCTAATGATTTTCTGCAATAGTCACAGATTGTTGCCTACCACAATTGTCATCAGAGAGGCTATATCTAGAAACTGATGAAAACAGATGCAGACCTTTATTCGAACATTAGGTAGAGCTCAGGGAATCTTGCAGAAGTGGAAGACAAGAGACTGGAGGAGTTAGAGATTCAATCACACCACAAGAAAACCTACAGAATTGCCTAACCTAGGCATATAGGGGCTCACATAGACTAATCTGATACCTAGTGAGGTTGCATAGGTCTGATCTAGGCACTCAGCATATATGTTACAGTTGTGGAACTTGGTCCTCTTGTGGGGCTTCTAACAGTAGGGTCAAGGGAAGTCTCTGACACTTTCCCTAGGTTTGAAGACCCTACTTCTCATACTGGATCACCTTGCCCATCTTTAATACATGCAGAGTTGCCTAGTTTTACTGAAAATTGATATGCCATATATTGTTGATATCCATGGGCTTGGAAACAGAAGAGGGGTGGGATTAGTGACAGGAAGGAGAGAAGGAAAAATTTGACTGGGATTAAAAATAAATAAATGAATAAATAAATTATAAATAGATAAATAGAAAGGAAGGAAGGAAGAAAGAAAGACAGAAAGAAAAAAAAGAAAGAAAGAAAGAAAAAAAGAAAGAGGAAAGAAATGTCACATCTAGAGAGTTGAATTAAAATTGTTCAGCAACAAATTAGATTGCTTCCATATTTTTTCATAGTGAATAATGCTATAATGGGCATTCAAATGCGGCTATAGTAATAAGGTGAGAATTTTTTCTCTGATTATGCATTTCTAAGAGGAATAGTAAGATCAATGTAGGTCTACTTTATTCAGAAATCCCCATGTTACCTCGAATAATAGAAGTAAGAGTTTATCTTCTCATCAAGGTTTACAAGGATTCCCCTTTCACACACTCAGCACACACATTCATAATTTAAACTCTTTAACATGTATGTGTTTGTATATATACATATATATATATATATGCACATATACACATACATATACATATATACATATAATATAGGGTGTGTGTGTGTAGGCATGTGTAAATTGTGTGTATGTATGTGTATTTGTAAGTATGTGTATATATGTGTGTATATGTATGTGTATGTGTAAGTGCATGAGTTGAATCAGGATGTCAGATCTTTTCTTATATGGTCTCCATTATTTTACCATGAAATAGAATATCTAGCCATTAAGCTTTCAGGATCCATGTGCATCCCAGTGGTAGTGTAAGAGACATTTATAGCCATGCTCAGCATGTCTGCTGAAAATTCAAAATCACATTATCATTTTTGCAGACAAACTTTTGTTACTATTGATCCATCTCCTCAGCTCCACTATTTGTCTTTTTAATTTATAGATATAACACACTTATAGGTCACTTTATATATTATTTGAACCAAAGTTCATTTAAGTCTTTTGCTTATTTTTAATTAGGTTAAGTTTTTTTTGATGCTTTGGGGTTATAAATATTCTTATACATTTTGATTGTTGGCCCATTATTAGATATGTAGTTTGTGAATACTTTTCTCACTTTATCGATTGTCTTTTCACTTTGTAGATTATTTCATTGAAGTGCAAATGATTTTTTTGTACAGTCTCATGGATTTATTTTTTTGCTGAAGATTCTTTTTATGATATAAAAATAATTAACAAATCCATTGATCAATAAATTTTGTCCTATATTATCTATTAGAAGATTTAAGGTTTTGGGTATTATATGTAAATATTTTGTCGATATACTGTGCGTTTTCTTTTTTTTAATACTGTGGATGATAACAATCGAAGATTACTATATGCTTATACTTAAAAATATGTTAAGAGCTCCAGAAGTCCTTCCTCTCCAAAGACCCACACATACTAACCATAAGTGAGAGACACTGTTTTCTCACACCCAGTCCTAGACCCAATCCAACTCTAATTCTCACCATACTTTCTATGAATTTGTTGCGTCACTGAGCCACACCCAATAAGAGTCCTCAACACCAAGTTGGAACATCATCTCCCATATCTCAACGTCACCCTTTGTCTTCTCATAGCATCCTAACAAACATTCCTGCCTTGGAAATCTGGTAAGTTAGACTAAAATTTTAAATCAAAAGAAACCCACTTACAAATTCCAGAAGTCCAGGTCCAATTACAATAAAAATAATATGGAAAATGTTCTCTTCTATCCAAATTTCATCAATTTTGTACCAATATTCTCTAAAGAGGGAAAATCAAAATTTAATAGAGATAATTCAAAAGAACAGTTAAAACATATTCAACAGTTTTGGTGCATCAAAATAAGACATAATAAGAAATGAACTTGAATATAGCAATCAGCTGCATGAAGTCTAAGAAAACACAAATGAAGAGCTGAAATAAAAAAATATAAAGAAAATACATGAAATGAAAATTTATGAAGCATTTCGATAACAGGTTGGATACACAGCAAAAGAAGTAAGAAGTGAGACGTTCCTCATCCCTCCTACACTTCCTGGTCATCCTGCTGGGGCTATACTGCCCGATACCTCCTCTTTCTTTCTATCCCACCCAGCTTACATTCAGAATCCCCCCAACCCCAGCTCAGCCTGTTCGGGCACTGGGAGCCGGACCGAATCCGAATCCAACCAGGAGGGCGGTAGTTCCTTTGTCTGCATAGCCTGCCTGCAGCAAGCAAGGTAGGCCCTTTGTTTATAAGCTACCCAAGCAGCATGGAGATCCGATCTGGGCACCGAGAGAGCCTTCATTGGGGTGAGTGAGTGCAGCAGCAGCCCGGAAGAGGGAACTCAGACATTCCTCATCCCTCCTACATTTCCTGGTCATCCTGCAGGGGCTATACTGCCCGACACCTTCTCTCTCTTCCTATCCCACCCAGCTTGCATCCAGAACCTCACCCCCCCCACGTCTGCCTCCCTCTCCTCTTTGGCCACATAAAATCTCCCAGCTCAGCCTGTTCCGGCACTGGGACAGGAGGGCGGTAGTTCCTTTGTCTCCATAGCCTGCCTGCAGCAAGCAAGGTAGGCCCTTTGTTTACGAGCTACCCAAGCAGCACAGAGATCCGATCTGGGCATCAGGAGAGCAATCACTGGGGAGTGACATCACTGGGAAGGTACATCAGTGGGCAAGGAGACATGATTCTGTAAAAGAAGATACATAGGGGAGCATTCAGAGGATAAGATGGGCAGGCACCAATGCAAGAATTCACCCAACAATTTGTAAAACAACATGAAACCACCAGAACCCAGCGACCTCACATAAGGAGGACATGAACACCTTAATCAAGAAGAAATAGAAAAAAATTGACTTTATGAAAGTGATAGAGGCCCTTAAACAGCATGTAAAAATGCCCTTAAAGAAATGGATGAGAAGTATAACAGAAAGTTTGAAGAATTGAATAAATCAGTGAATGATAACCTAGGAAACTAAGGAAAACAATCAAGCAGATAATGGAAACACTTCAAGACTTAAAAACTGAAATGGAGGCAGAGAAGAAAACACAAACAGAGGGCCGGCTGGACAAGGAAAATCTAGGTAAACAAATAGAGACTACAGAAATAAGGATAACCCGCAGAATACAAGAGATAGAAGAATCTCAGATTCTGAAGATAACATAGAGTAAATAAACGCATTGATCAAAGAAAACAGCAAGTCCAACAAACTCTCATCACAAAACATTCAGGAAAAATGGGAAACAATAAAAAGACCAAACCTAAGAATAATTGGAGTAGAAGAAGGAGAAGAAGTGCAGCTCAACAGTCCAGAAAATATATTTAATAGAATTATAGAAGAAAACTTTCCCAAACTAAAGAAAAATATACATATGAAGGTTCAAGAAGCATACAGAACACCGAATAGGCTGGATCAAAAAAAAAAAAATCCCCTCGCCATATAATAATCAAAACACAAAACATACAGTATAAAGAAAGAATATTAAATGCCACAAAGGAAAAAGGCCAAGTTACTTATAATGGTAAACCTATCAGACATAGACCTGACTTCTCTAAGGAAACCATGAAAGCCAGAAGTTCCTGGATAGATGTACTGCAAAAACTAAGAGACCATGGATGCAAGTCCAGACTACTATACCCAGCCATGCTTTTGTTCACTATAAATGGAGAAAACAAAATTTTCCAGGATAAAAAAAATTTAAACAATACGTAGCCACAAATCCAGGCTTACAGAAAGAAATAGAAGGAAAATCACAAACCAAGGAGTCAAACAATGACCACAATAATTCAGACATCTAAAGACTCTTCACTAGTGCAAGTCAAAGAAGGGAAACACACAAACTCTACTACTAAAAAGGTGACCGGAGTTAACAACCACTGGTCATTAATATCACTTAATGTCAATGGGCTCAACTCACCTATAAAAAGGCACAGGCTAAGAGATTGGATACAAAAACAGGATCCAATATTTTGCTGTTTACAAGAAACGCACCTCAAAAAAAAAAAAAAAAAAAAAGAAAGAGACAGGCACCTACTCAGAGTAAACGGCTGGGAAAAGGCTTATCAAGCAAATGGACCTAAGAAATAAGCAGGTGTGGCCATACTAATTTCTAAAAAGGTGACTTCAAACTTAAAACAATCAGAAGAGATGGAGAGGGACAGTTTATACTCATAACATGAACAATTCATTAGGATGAACTCTCAATCCTGAATATCTATGCCCCAAATATAAAAGCACCCACGTAAGTAAAAGAAACATTACTAAAACTCAAGGCTGCCATCAAACCGCACACACTAATAGTAGGAGATTTCAACACTCCTCTCTCACCAATGGACAGGTAAATCAGACAGAAACCTAACAGAGAAATTAAAGAATTAATGGAGGTAATGAATCAATTGGACTTAACAGACATCTATAGAATATTCCACCCAAATAGGAAGGAATATATTTTCTTCTCTGCAGCTAATGGAACCTTCTCGAAAATTAACCACATTCTCGGTAACTAAGCAAACTTACACAGTTACAAGAAAATATTAGTAACCACCTGTGTCTTATAAGATCACCATGGAATAAACTTAGAATTCAACAACAAGGATACCCACAGAACGCCTACAAACTCATGGAAACTGAACAGTCAACTACTGAAACATACTTGGATTAAGGAAGAAATAAAGAAAGAAATTAAAGTCTTCCTGGAATTCAATGAAAATAAGGAAACAACATACTCAAACTTATAGGACACTATGAAAGCGGTACTAAGAGGAAAGTTCATAGCACTAAGTGCCCACTTAAAAACAGAGAAAGCACACATTGGAGACTTAACAGCCCACCTGAAAGCTCTAGAAAAAAAAAAAAGAAGCAGACTCACCTAGGAGGAGTAGAACACTGGAAATAATCAAACTGAGGGCTGAAATCAACAAAATAGAAACACAGACTACAATCCAAAAAATCAATGAAACAAAAAGCTGGTTCCTGGATAAAATCAACAAGATTGATAAACGCCTATCAAAACTAATCAAGCAGCAGAGAGAGAACACACAAATAAATAAGATCAGAAATGAAAAGGGGGACATAACCACAGATACAGAGGAAATTCTAAGAATCATTAGATCTTACTACAAAAGCCTATATGCCACACAACTGGAAAATGTAAAAGAAATGGACACTTTTTTAGATAAATAACATATACCAAAGTTAAACCAGGACCAGGTGAACAACATAAATAGGCCTGCTAGTCGCAAAAAATTAGAAGCTGTTATCAAAAACCTCCCTACCAAAAAAAGCCCAGGGCCAGATGGTTTCAATGCGGAATTCTACCAGAACTTCCAAGAAGACCTAATACCTATACTCCTTAATGAATTTCACAATATAGAAACAGAAGAGTCATTACCAAATTCCTTTTATGAAGCTACAGTTACTCTGATAACAAAACCACACAAAGACTCAAACAAGAAAGAAAATTACAGGCCAATCTCGCTCTTGAATAACAATGCAAAAATCCTCAACAAAATACTGGCAAACCGAATCCAAGAACACATTAGGAAAATTATCCATTAGGATCAAGTAGGCTTCATCCCAGAGATGCAGGGATGGTTCAACATACAAAATCTATCAATTTAATCCAGCATATAAATAAACTTAAAGAAAAAACCCATATGATCATTTCATTAGATGCTGAAAAAGCATTTGACCAAATTCAACATCCCTTTATGATAAAAGGATTGGAGAGAATAGGGATACAAGTGTCATACCTTAATATAATTAAAGGTATATAAAGCAAGCCAACAGCTAACATCAAATTAAACAGAGAGAAACTCTAAGCCATCCCACTGAACTCAGGAACACGACAAGGCTGTCCACTCTTGCCATACCTCTTCAATATAGTGCTTGAAATTCTAGCAATAGCAATAAGACAACATAATGTGATCAAGGGGATTCAAATTGGAAAGGAAGAAGTTAAACTTTCGTTATTTGCAGATGATTTGATAGTGTACATAAGCGAAACACAAAACTCCACCAAAGAACATTTACAGCTGTTAAACAGCTTTAGTAATGTGGCAGGATACAAGATCAACTCCAAAAAATCAGTCGCCCTCTTATACAAAAAGGATATGGAAGCAGAGTGGGAAATCAGAGAAGCTTCACCTTTCACAATAGCCAAAAACAGCACAAAATATCTGGGGGTAACCCTAATAAAAGTAGTGAAAGATCTATTTGAAAAGAACATTAAATCTTTTAAGAAAAAAATTGAAGAGGATAGCAGAAAATGGAAGGACCGCCCCTGCTCTTGGATTGGGGGGATCAACATAGTAAAAATGGCAATTCTACCAAAGGCAATTTATAGATTCAATGCAATCCCCATCAAGGTCCCATTAAAATTATTCACAGATCTTGATAGGACAATAATCAACCTTCTATGGAAAAACAAAAAACCCAGGATAGGGAAAAGAATCCTATACAGTAAAGATCTTCAGGAGGCATTACCATAGCTGACTTCAAACTCTATTACAGAACTACAGTAATGAAAACAGTGTGGTACAGGCCAAAAAACAGAGAAGTCGACCAATGGAATCTTATTGCAGACCCGAATATTAACCCACAAACCTATGGACACCTCATTTTCGATAAAGGAGCTAAATGTATACAATGGAAGAAAGAAAGCATCTTCAGCAATTTCTGCTGGCACAACTGGATGTCAACATGTAGAAGAATGAAAATAGACCCATATCTATCACCATGCACAAAACTCATGTGTAAGTGGATTACCGACCTCAATATCAGTCCAAACACACTGAACCTGATAGAAGAGAAAGTGGGAAGTACTCTACAACAGAAGGGCACAGGAGATAGCTTCCTATGTATAACCCCAGCAGCACAGACATTAAGAGCAACATTGAATAAATGGGACCTACTAAAACTGAGAAGCTTCGATAAAGCTAAGGACACTGTCACTAAGACAAAAAGGCAACCTACTGACTGGGAGAAGATCTCCACCAACCCCGCAACAGACAAAGGACTGATCTCAAAAATATATAAAGAACTCAAGTAACTAGACTTTAAAATGCTAATTAACCCAATTAAAAATTGGGGCACTGAACCAAACAGAGAATTCTCAACAGACGAAGTTCAAATGGCCAAAAATCACTTAAGTCATGCTCAACCTCCTTAGTAATCAGGGAATGCAAATCAAAACAACTTTGAGATATCATCTTACACCTGTCAGAATGGCTAAAATCATAAACGGCAATGATAGCCTTTGCTGGAGAGGCTGTTTTGGAAGGGGTACCCTCATCCATTGCTGGTGGGAATGCAATCTTGTGCAACCATTTTGGAAATCAGTGTTTTGGTTTCTCAGGAAATTCGGGATCAACCTACCCCTGGACCCAGCAATAACACTCTTGGTAATATACCCAAGAGATGTCCTATCATATGCCAAAAGCATTTGTTCAACTATATTCATAGCAGTATTATTTGTAATAGCCAGAACCTGGAAACAACCTAGATGTCCTTCAATGGAAGAATGGATGAAGAAAGTGTGGAATATATACACATTAGAGTACTATTCTGTGGTAGAAAACAATGACTTCTCTAATTTTGCATGCAAATGGATGGAAATAGATAACACTATCCTGAGTGAGGTAATCTAGAACCAAAAATATGACCATGGGATGTACTCACTCATAATTGGTTTCTAGCTATAAATAAGGGTCACAGAATCTACAATTGCTGAACCTAAAGAAGCTAAATAAGAAATTGAACCCAAGGAAAAACATATAGTTATCATCTTGGCTATGGGAAGTAGACAAAATTGCCGGGGAGAAAATTGGGATCTTGGAGGTTGGGTGGGATGGGGGTTAGTGGAGATGGGGAGAAAAAAGTGAGAAGGGGAGGAGGGGGGAACTTAGGGAAACAGGATGATGGGGATAAAGGAAGGTTGGATAGAAGAGCAGGGAAGCACAATTCTTAGTTAAGGGAGTCACCTTAGGGTTGGCAAGATATTAGAACCTAGAGTGGCTCTCAGGCGCCCAAGGCGATGTCTCCAGTTAGTTCCTTGGGCAGCTGAGGATAGGGAACCTGAATCAACCCTATCCTATAGCAATACTGACGAATATCTTGCATATCACCATAGAACCTTCATCTGGTGATAGATGGATATAGAGACAGAGACCCACACTGGAGCACTGGACTGAGCTCCCTAGGTCCCAATGAGGAGCAGAAGGAGGGAGAAGATGAGCAAGGAAGTCAAGACCACAAGGGGTGGACCCACCCACTGAGACAGTGGGGCTGATCTACTGGGAGCTCACCAAGGCCAGCAGGATTGTGACTGAAAAAGCATGGGATAAAACTGGACTCTCTGAACATGTCCAACAATGAGGGCTGATGAGAAGCCAAGGACAGTGGCTCGGGGTTTTGATCCTACTACATGTCCTGATTTGTGGGAGCCTAGCCAGTTTGGATGCTCACCTTCTTAGACATGAACTGTGGGGGGAGGACCTTGGACTTTCCACAGGGCAAGGCACCCTGACTGCTCTTCGCACTGGAGAGGGGAGGAGAATAATGGGGGTAGGGGGAAAAAGGTGGGAGGAGGGGAAGGGAAATGGGAGTCTGGGGGGAGGAAGAAACTTTTTTTCTTTCTTTTTTTTTCCTTTTCTCAATAAATAAATAAATAAATAAATATATAAAGAAAGAAAGAAAGAACGAAAGAAAGATCGAAAGAAAGAAAGAAAGAAAGAAAGAAAGAAAGGTTAGCTAGGGACTGTCATCAGTTATGGTACAATGTTAGGGAGGATACACAGTCATTATCAGCAAGGCAGAGGAGAAAAGACCCCTTCAATCAAGACCAACTGGGTCTCTAGTAGAGGGTCTACCTTGATGGAGGAAGGTCATTGGGTAATAAAGGAACTTCCTTGGCCCATTTTATTGGTTAGAGGATAGGTGGGAGGAGTAAGCAGAACAGAACGCTGGGAGGAAGAGGAAGTGAGCTCAGACTCGACAGCTGTCCTCTCAGGAGCAGACGCCTGAGAGAGACGCCATGCTCGTGGCTCCTGGGCAGACGCACGCTAAGAAGCTCTGACCCAGGATGGACATAGGCTAGAATCTTCCCGGCAAGCGCACCTTGGGGTGCTACACACAGATGATTAGAAATGGGCTAAATTAATATGTGAGAATTAGCCTAGAAGAGAATGGGCCAAGCAGTGTTGAAATGAATACTGTTTGTATGTTTTTATTTCGGGCATAAGCTAGCCGAGCAGGCGGCTGGGGTGTTGGGGACGCAGCCCTGCCGCTCTTATTACTACAAATGGCGCCCCATGTGATGGACTAAATCCACTTAAAAAATCTGAGAAGGCTTAAAAATAAGGGAAAGAGAGTTTAACACAGATTTTTGCTGTTTGTTGGTGGCATGCTGTAGAGAGATTCCCTGATTCGGCAACAGTAGCAGAAAAAACGCTGTGTCATTTTAAAGCGCGACTTCCTGGGGCTGTGCCGCTGTTGCCATCTCTGTCTGGCTCCTGCGGGAGACAGAGCTTTTGAATAGAGTATTTGGAGTAAAGTGGTACAATTTGTTTGATGGCAACTAGACTCGCTGTGTTCTCTGGTCTGCTCTGCTTCTTAGAGGCAAACATGCGCTTTCTTCTAAAGAGAAGCTTCCTGACTCAGCTTTAGCTGCAAAGCCTGCAGCTCATTAAGAGGTCCTGCCACAAAACACTTAAATGGTGTTGACCAAAAGCTGAATGCATGCTTTTCGGTTTTCAGCCGTAGCAGGAAAAAAGCTGTGCCGTTTAAAAAATGCCAGCTTCTGGGCCATCCTGCCAGGGCAAACTCTGACTCTTTTACGCAGGCGGTTTTTGCGGTTTGCAAGCACAGGCTGCTGAAGCTCACTTGCTGGCTTGCCAGTACCTCAGCCATGAGGCAGGAAAGCTAAGGAATGGACTGGATCTAGCTGGCAAAGCCATGCCTTTAATCCTACTGATATTGCTTGGTAAATTAAAGACTTGTGTGGTCAGAAAAAGAGAGATATACCATAAAGAGAGATTCAAAGACAGAGAAAATTTCTGAATGGTTTAAAGTGTGTCAAAAATATATGCAGACTAAATGTTGAAGTTCTTAAAGTAAAAAAAAAAAAAGAAGAGAGTTGTTGTGTGTGGTAGTACACACCTTTAATCCCAACATTTGGAAGGCAGAGGGAGATAGACCACTGTGACTTCAAGGTGTGGTAGCACACGCCTTTAATCCCAATGACTGGGAGGCAGAGACAGGCGGATCTCTGAGAGTTCGAAGACAGCCTGGTCTACAGAGTTATTTCAGATCAAAGATACAGAGAACCTGTCTCAAAAAGCAAAGAGTTAAAAGTAAAAATACACAAAATAGAGGTTAAAACAAAGCTACACAAAGATGGAAAATACACAGAGAATTTTGATACTGTATGCTATTATGCTCTCTTTAAATTATTTAAATGCTGAGGAAGGAGCAACAGATGCTAAAAGATATTTATTTATAAATGCTGCTGAACTAATCCAACATAGATATTTTGATGCCTTGACTTTGAAATTTGAATCTAAGGACATGATGCTTTGGAAAGGAGTTTCTTATTTTGTTTTCACAGAGGATGAGACGCTGTTCATTTCTTCTATTCCTATTTGGTATGATGGACCACGCCCTCCTGAAGGGTTGCATTGAACATCTTCAGAAAATTGCTTCGCTCAACTGCCAACTGAGATGAAACTAGCACACAGGTTATACCATGAAAGACCTAATTAACGACGCCCCCATTCAGCAGGAAGCAGTTTGGATAGAAAAAACTGCGCCCATGTTCCCAAATATGGTTTATAAACGTTCTTTTACATTTAAAAGGGGATATAATATAGATATGAATAATTTGCATTATATAGATTTTGCTTTATTGATAGAGATTTAAGGTCAATTTTGTTATATGCATAAGTGTTTCTGATTTTGATTAAGGTATTGTGATTGTGTAGTTCATTTAAATATGTAATGTATGATTAGGAAATATAGGTTGTTGATGGATAATCATAAATAATAGTCAAGTTTGTAGTCATGTTAGTTAAGATTTTCTAGATTTGCATCAATATATCTTAGATAGGCATTCTTCATATCTTTCAAAGATTATAGAATATGGCATTTTAAATGTTTTAATAACTTAGGACTTTTCATGACTATGAGACACTCTGCTCCTGGCAGCACCAATCAACTTCAAGAGAAAGATGGGCATCGAAGAGTCTCATTATGGTGTTTGATAGCCATTGGGGCAAGAAACTGCTCTTGCCTGGAGGATTGCATAAACTGGGCACAGAGAACCCACAGAGAGAGGACTACTGAACTTGCCTAAGGTGAGATGATCTTTCGGGGTTCCTGATTCATGAAAGAGTCTGCGAGACATTCTGCAGGACACAAGAGATAGTGACTGAACTGACTTTGAATTTTTCTGCTTTATGGAAATGTCTGCTGGATACCTTGGGCCTGAAGGCTGAAGATGGATGCCCCAACAGTACAGAGGAACTTTGGGTGACTGTCCAGGCAGCAAGATGTCTCTGTCATTTCTAGAGTTTTAAAAGTTGCTTTTTTCTTGTTTGCTTAGGTAGTATTGCATCTTTCTGGAGTCTTTGATGGAGTTAAGAAAAGTTAGTTATAGTTATAGTTTTCCTCAGTTATGATAAAGATTATTGTAACTTTTACTTGATAACTGTTTTGTTATATAATTTTGCTATGGTAAAGTTAAAGCCTTTTTTTTGTTTAAACCGAAAAAGGGGAAATGATGGAAGAAGGTCATTGGCTAATAAAGGAACTGCCTTGGCCCATTTTATTGGTTAGAGTATAGGTGGGAGGAGTAAGCAGAACAGAACGCTAGGAGGAAGAGGAAGTGAGCTCAGACTCGACAGCTCTCCTCTTGGGAGCAGATGCCTGAGAGAGACGCCATGCTCGTGGCTCCTGGGCAGACGCACACTAAGAAGCTCTGACCCAGGATGGACATAGGCTAGAATCTTCCCAGTATGCGCACTTTGGGGTGCTACACACAGATGATTAGAAATGGGCTAAATTAATATGTGAGAATTAGCCTAGAAGAGAATGGGCCAAGCAGTGTTAAAATGAATACAGTTTGTATGTTGTTATTTCAGGCATAAGCTAGCCCAGCAGGTGGCTGGGGTGTTGGGGACGCAGCCCCCCCGCCACTCTTTATTACTACACTACCTGGCTCCCTTCTTAGGTGACTTTAATCCGCTGAAGTCTTCAGTCCCAGGAACTACTCTAGGAGACATTTCTCACTAGAGGACAGCATTTGAGCAACGGTCCAAATACAGGGTTGCTGGTGAGTGGGGGCTATCCATTCAGATCGCTTTAATAACTCAGTTATTACATGGATTTCTAATTCAATTTGCTGGACTGGGACCCAATTTGGTTTGATAAGATTTAGGAAGGAGTTTTAGGGATTTATTCCAGTAATAAATATGAATTGTTTCTAGATAGGTATTATGTCAGGTTTGTGAGTCATGCTTACCCTAGCACTTCTATTACCTAGCCTTTTAAATGCACATACATTATCGTGTTCAATTATTTATTATTGTAACTGAATAAAACAAGAGCAGAGTGGCTGCTTTGGCGACCTCTTTGTGTTTTCGACTTCTGCAAAAAAAAAAAAAAAAAAAAAAAGTAAGAATAAAGAAGTAGGAAATGAAAAATAAGTTTAATGTAAATTATAAAGAAAATACATGAAATGAAAATTATTGAAGCTTTTGAGTAAAAGTTTGGATACACAGCAAAAGAAGCAGGAAGTAAAAAATAAGTTTAATGTAATGATCAATGAAAATATTGACCAACAGAGAATCACCACAGAAGGTAGGTTATCTGTGCTTGAGGACAAGGAAAAGGTAATGGAATGTTCAATTTAAGAAAATTATTATTTTTAAAATTCACCAATGGGATATACAGGAATCTTGGCACATGGTAAAAAGACATATTATGTGAACAAGAATTCCATGCCAAAAGTATAGTTAGTGTTTTCAATAAAATCATAGAAGGCTAGCAAAGTCTTAATAAAAATGCTTTCCATCTTGGTATAAGCAGTCTCAGAAAAATCAAATGGAATCTTAAAGGGGATACTCATGACATATTGTTGTTAAAACATTAAAATACACACTAAAATATTTTGATAGCAGAAATAGATGAGAGTCATGAAACTTCTTTAGGCAGACCCCTCAGATTCATAGCACATAATTTGATAGAAACATTTAAGACCAGAAGTGATTGGAAAGATGTAATACAAGTTTTGTATGGTAACAGCTATCAATCAAGCAAAATTGTCTTGCTATAAATAAAGTAGACATAAGAACTTTTCATGATAGAAAATAGGCTTTAAGGATATTTCAACAGTAAGTCAATACTGTAGATCATATTAGATGGTTTACTTCAGACTGAAGAGAAGAATAATGATACCAAAGAGACTACAATGGAAAATTAAACAGTATCAGGAGTGTTAATCATAAAAAGTAAAATAAAACAAAACACACAAATCAAATAAATGGGAGGAATTTATATGAGCTATCAATGGTAAGTCTGAATGTTAATAATTGTAATTTCCAATAAAGTCAATCATATTAATAGATTGCATTAAAAATAGGATACATATTTTTGATGCCTCAGTGATATACACCTTATCATCAAAGATATATTTCACCTACATATAAATATTTGGAGAAAGGTACTTCAAAAAATGGACCTAACAAGAAAGAGATGCTGTTCGAATTTCTAACAATATGGACTTGTACCAAAAACTAGTCAAAACAGATAAAGAAGATCACTTTACACTCAGTAAGGAAGCAGTTTACTCATGAATGGAATAATAAAAAATTATAAATATACATGCTAAAACAGGTATACTCTATTTAATTAAATAAATGCTACTAGATAGAAAGTTATAAAATAACTGAAATACTATAATAGTAGAAGATTTGTAAGAGTCAAGTCTTAGAAAAAGAGAGGCAATAGTAATAAAAATTAACAATAAAAGAGTTAAAATGAAAAGTGTTTACAGAAATTTCCACACAAATAATAAAGACTAAACATTTTTTTTTACAGCAGCTCATGGGGAATCCTCAAAAAAATAGAATAAATTCCTGATTACAAAAATCATAAATACTTACAAAATTTAAAAATACATTTACACTTTTTGAACAATGATTGATTCAAAGAATGACTTAAGGCAGATGCGGCAGAGACGTGGCACAGAGACATGAACTTATATTTTTTGATGGTCCAAGCTTGAAACAGTGAAGCCCACACTGAGACCAGATCGCCCCACTACAATTAAATCAAGTAGGTTTTTTGGTGGCTGGCCTACAGAGTGGTAGTCCTTTTGTTGACGAGGTCCCTGGTGAACAGAGAGCCTGGTCCTGTCCTTGAAGACCCTCCTGAGTGGTGAGAATGTTCTTGACACATGGAAGGACCCAGGAAATGGAGAAGGGGCATTCCCCAACCCCCTTGACTCCACTGTCAATCTGCGGGGGCTGCTCCACTCTGCTGGGCCTGCTCCTCTTTTGTTGTGACCTCTCTCTCCCTGGTACATCCCAGCTTGCACCCAGGGCATTCCTTCCTTCCCCTTTCCTTCCGCAGGGCTGAAGGATCACCCAGTTCCGCCTGTTTGGGTGCTGGGTCGGGTGCTCAGGGCAGAGGGCAGCGGGAGATTCTTTGTTTTGATGGCTGGCCTGCAGAGTGGTAGGCCTGTTGTTGGCGAGGTCCCTGGCAAACGGGGAGCCAGTTCCTGTTCCTGAAGACTCTTCTGAGTGGTGAGAGGGACCCTGGCACATGGCGGGAGCAAGGAAACAGAGCAGGGGCATTTTGTAAGTGGAGCCCCTGTCCAGAAGGGAAATCTGATCCTGTTTTAGAAGACTCATTAGATAGCATCCATAGCAGGAGATGGGCAGGCGCCAAGTCAAGAATTCACCAAACAATCGGAAAAACAGCATGAAAACACCAGAACCCAATGATCTTACAACAGAAGGACTTGAACACCCTAGACCAGAAGAAGTGGAAAAATTTGACTTTATGAAAGCTATGGAGTCCCTTAAACAACATGTAAAAAATGCACTTATACAAATGGATGAGAAGTACAACAAAAAGTTTGAACAAATGAGTAAATACATAAATGATACTCTAAGAAACCAAGAAAAAAGGATCAAACAGGTAATGGAAACAGTTCAAGAACTGAAAACTGAAATGGAAACAAGGAAGAAAACACAAACTGAGGACTGGCTGGATATGGAAAATCTAGGTCAATGAGCAGAGACTACGGAAACAAGCATAATCAATAGAATACAAGAGATAGAAGAAAGAATCTCAGATTCTGAGAACACCATAGAGAAAATAAATGCACTGATCAAAGAAAACGGCAAGCCAACAAATTCTCATCACAAAACATTCAGGAAATATGGGACACAATAAAAAGACCAAACCTAAGAATAATAGGGATAGAAGGAGAAGAGTCACAACTCAAAGGCCCAGAAAATATTTTTAACAAAATTATGGAAGAAAACTTTCCCAACATAAAGAAAGATATTCCTTTGAATATTCAAGAAGCATACAGAACACCAAATAGACTGGATCAAAAAAAAATCCCCTAGCCATATAATAATCAAACATAAAATATACAGATTAAAGAAAGAATATAAGAGATGTGAAGGAAAAAGGTCAAGTAACTTATGAAGGTAAACAGATCAGATTTACACCTGACTTCTCTATGGAAACCATGAAAGCCAGAAGGTCCTGGGTAGAGGTACTGCAGAACTTAAGAGACCATGGATGCAAGCACAAACTACTATACTCAGCCAAGCTATAGTTCACTATCAATGGAAAAAACAAAACATTCCAGGATAAGAACAAATTTAAACAATAAGGAGCCACAAATCCAGCCTTACAGAAAGGAAATATTAGCAAAGGAATTATTACTAGAACTCAAGGCAGACATCAAACCACACACACTAGTAGTAGGAGACCTCAACAAACCTCTCTAACCAATGGACAGGTCAATCAGACAGAAACCTAAGAGAGATTTAAGAGAATTATTGGAGGTAATGACAGCAATGGACTTAACAGAAATCTATAGAATACTCCACCCAAATAGGAAAGAATATACATTCTTTTCTACAGCTCATGGAACCTTTCCGAAAATTGACCACATACTCAGTAACAAAGGAAACCTCCACAGATACAAAAAAAAAATATCAGTGTCTACCTGTGTCTTTTCAGATCACCACAGATTAAAGTTAGAATGCAACAACAATGCTACCCCCAGAAAGCCGACAAACTCATGGAAACTGAAGAGTAACTACTGAAGCACACCTGGGTCAAGGAAGAAATTAAGAAACAAATTAAAGTCCTCATTGAATTTAATGAAAATAAAGAGACACCATACTCAAACCTATGGGACACGATGAAAGCAGTCCTAAGAAGAAAGTTCTTAGCACTAAGTGCCCACTTAAAAAAAAAATGGAGGAAGCACACATTGGAGACTTCACAGTCCACCTGAAATCTCTAGAAAAAAAAAAAGAAGCAGACGGACCCAGGAGGAGTAGAAGACTGGAAATAATCAAAATGAGGCCTGAAATCAACAAAATAGAAACACAGAAAACAATCCAAAGAATCAATGAAACAAAAAGCTGGTTCTTGGAGAAAATCAACAAGATTGATGAACCCCAAACAAAACTAATCTAATGGCAGAGAGAGAACTCACAAATAAATAAGATCAGAAATGAATAGGGGGACATAACCACAGACACAGAGGAAATTCAGAGAATCATTAGATCTTATTACAGAAGCCTATATGCCAAAAAACTGGAAAATGCAAAAGAAATGGACATTTTTTTAGATAAGTACCATATAGCAAAGTTAAACCAAGACCAGGTGAACAATCTAAATAGATCTGTTTGTCACGAAAAATTAGAAGCTGTTATCAAAACCCTTCCTTCAAAAAAAAAGCCCAGGACCAGATGGTTTCAATACAGAATTCTACCAGAACTTCCAAGAAGAACTAATACCTATACTCCTTAAGGTATTTCACAATATAGAAACAGAAAAGTCATTGCCAAGTTCCTTTATGAAGCTACAATCACCCTGATACCATAACCTCACAAAGACTTAACCAAGAAAGAGATTTACAATCCAATCTCACTCATGAACATCAACGCAAACATTCTACATAAAATACTGGCAAACCGAATCCAAGAATACATTAGAAAAATTATTCATTGTGATCAAGTAGGCTTCATCCCAGAGATGCAGGGCTGGTTCAACATACGAAAATATATCAATGTAATCCATCATATAAATAAACTGGAAGAAAAAAAACTATATGATCATTTCATTAGATGCTGAAAAAGCATTCAACAAAATTCAACACCACCTTATGATAAAGGTCTTGGAGAGATTAGGGATACAAGGGTCATACCTAAATATAATAAAAGCTATATACAGCAAGCCGACAGCTAACATCAAATTAAAAAAAGAGAAACTCAAAGCCATCCCACTGAACTCAGGAACACGACAAGGCTTTCCACTCTTGCCATACCTCTTCAATATAGTGCTTGAAGTTCTAGCAATAGCAATAAAACAACATAAGGGGATCAAAGGGATTAAAATTGGAAAGGAAGAAGTTAAACTTTCATTTTTGCAGATGATTTGATAGTATACATAAGCGACCCCCAAAAAAATCTACCAAGGAACTCCTACAGCTAATAAACACCTTTAGTAATGTGGCAGGATACAAGATCAACTCCAAAAAATCAGTCACCCTCTGAAACACAAAGGATAAGGAAGCAGAGAGGCAAATCAGAGAAGCTTCACCTTTCACAATAGCCACAAACAGCATAAAATATCTGGGGGTAAATCTATCCAAGGAAGTAAAAGATCTATTTGACAAAAACTTTAAGTCTTTGAAGAAAAAAATCGAAGAGGACACCAGAAAATGGAAGGATCTCCCTTGCTCTTGGACTGGGAGGATTAACATAGTAAAAATGGCAATTCTACAAAATCAATCTATAGATTAAATGCAATCCCCATCATAATCCCATCAAAATCCTTCATAGATCTTAAAAGGACAATAATCAACATTTTATGGAAAACAAAAAACCCAAGATAGCCAAAACAATCCTGTACAATAAAGAATCTTCTGGAGGCATTACCATCCATGAGTTCAAACCCTATTACAGAGCTACAGTACTGAAAACAGCTTGGTATTGACATAAAAACAGAGAAGTTGACCAATGGAATCAAATAGAAGACCCGGTCTTTAACCAACAAACCTATGAACACCTGATTTTTGATAAAGGAGCTAAAAGTATACAATGGAAAAAAGAGAGCATCTTCAAAAAATTGTGCTCCCATAACTGGAGGTCAATCTGTAGAAGAATGAAAATAGATCCACATCTATCACCATGCACAAAATTCAAGTCCAAATGGATTAACGACCTCAATATCAGTCTGAACACACTAAACCTGATAGAAGAGAAAGTGGGAAGTACTCTACAACACATGGGCATAGGAGACCACTTCCTATGTATAACCCTAGCAGCACAGACATTAAGGGCAACATTGAATAATGGGACCTCCTGAGACTTAGAAGCTTCTGTAAAGCAAAGGACACTGTCACTAAGACAAAAAGGCAGCCTATTGACTGGGAGAAGATCTTCACCAACCCAGCAAATGACAAAAGTCTGACCTCCAAAATATATAAAGAACTCAAGAAACTAGACTGTAAAATGCTATTCAACCCAATTGTAAAATGCTAATCAACCCTATTAGAAAACAGGGCACTGAGCTGAACAGATAATTCTCAACAAAAGAAGTTCAAATGGCCAAAAGACACTTAAGGTCATGTTCAACTTCCTTAGTGATTAGGGAAATGCAAATCAAGACAACTTTAAGATATCATCTTACACCTGTCAGAATGGCTAAAATAAAAAACACCAAAGATAGCCTTTGCTGGAGAAGTTGTGGAGAAAGGGCTACACTCATCCATTGCTGGTGGGAATGCAAACTTGTGCAACCACTTTGGAAAGCAGTGTGACGGTTTCTCAGGAAATTAGTGATCTGCCTGCCCCTGGACCCAGCAATACCACTCTTGGGAATATACCTAAGAGATGCCCTGTCATACAACAAAAGTATATCCTCAACTATGTTCATAGCAGCATTGTTTGTGATAGCCAGAACCTGGAAACAACCTAGATGCCCTTCAATGGAAGAATGGATGAAGAAAGTATGGAATATATAGATATTAGAGTACTACTCAGCAGTAAAAAACAATGACTTCTTGAATTTTGCATGCAAATGGACAGAAATAGAAAACACTATCCTGAGTGATGTAAGCCAAACCCAAAAAGAAACATGGGCTGTCCTCACTCATAATTGGTTTCTAGCCATAAATAGAGGACTTTGAGCCTATTATTCGTGATCCTAGAGAAGCTAAATAAAAAGGTGAACCCAAAGAAAAACATATAGTCATCCTCTTGGATATTAACCTTTATCAGGCGATGAAAGGAGACAGAGACAGAGTCCCATGTTGGAGCACCAGACTGAAATCCCAAGGTCCAAATCAGGAGCAGAAGGTGAGAGAGCACGAGCAAGGAACTCAGCACCCACACACTGAGACAATGAGGATGTTCTATAGGGAACTCACCAAGGCTAGCTGAACTGCATCTGAAAAAGCATGGGATAAAACCAGACTCCCTGAACATAGCAGACAATGAGGACTTCTGAGAAGTCAAGAACAATGACACTGGGTTTTGTTCCTACTGCACATACTGGCTTTGTGGGAGCCTAGGCTGTTTGGATGCTTACTTTACTAGACCTGGAATGTATTGGCGTGAATAAATGCAGGAAGATATTAAAGAATATATACAACTTTAATGATTAAATAAACTTACAGAACCGAGGTTCCAGTGTAGCACAGGAGGTAGGAAAGAAATGGGCCAAGCTGCCTCCTGTGTGCCGGATGTATCCGTATGCATTCGCCCGAGGCAAACCCACCCCCTAAAGGGGCTGGCTTATCCCTACACTGAAAGGAGGTGGGAGGTCCTCCTTGGACCTCCCACAGGGCAGGGAACCCTGACTGCTCTTTGGGCTGATGAGGGAGGGGGAGGTGATTGGTGGAGGGGGAAGAAAATGGGAGGCGGTAGCAGGGAGGAGGCAGGAATCTTTAATAAATAAATAAATATCAAAAAAGGAAAAGGCATTGGACATGAACAAAAAAAAAGAGAATAACTTAAAAAGGAAATAAAAAATAATCCTAAAATTAAAAAGAAGTGGAAGCACAATACAAAAATATCTATGATATAATGGGCACACCCCCCCCTCAAAAAAAAAAGATTATATGTCATAAAACTGTGATATTGTAAACAATGATATGGTTAAGACCTCTGGAAAAACAGTAAGAAGTTGAGCTTAATGTAGTATACAGAGAAAAATAATTATGATCACTGCAGAAATTAATAAAATAGAAATAGAAAAATACAAAAGAATCAATAAAATGAAGAATATTTTCCTCAAAAAAAACAAAGAAGTTTTACAAACCCTTAGTGAAATTTAACAAAAGAATTACTTATAAGACCTAAATTCATAAAATTAGAAATAAAAAGAGAGAAACATCCTAAGATAACCTTGAAATGAAAAATATTATAAAGATAGCTTCGTAACTTAAATATCTAAGTTATACTAAACTGGAGAATTAAAAAGACATGGAATAATTTCTACGAGCATATGCCCCATAACAACATCGTTTAATGAGGATGAATTCTAAAACTTAAGCAGGTATAAAACCATTATTGAGATTGAAGAAGGAATAAAATATCTCCAAATGAAGATGAAGAGGAGGAAGAAGAGAAGAAGAAGGAATAGGAAGAAGAGAAAAGAAAAAAAATCAGATTTATTGTAGATTTCCACTAGGTGTTTAAAGAAACAGAGATAATACAATACTTACTCTATTAAATATAAAAGTAAAGAACATTTGCAAACTATTTATGACGTCAGCATTATGAGATTAAACCAAGAAGACACAGGGTCACCCAGAACAATACTTGCTTTCATTAATTCTCTTGGTAGTGCATCAGAATTAAGGACATCTGCCATTTATTAGAGAAACCATATGTCTTTGTTGTAAGATAGAATGAAATAAAGCTAGAATAGAATTGGGAACTTCATCCTGACTAGATGACTTTCAAAGTGATATAAGGTGCTATACATGCTGCTAGTGGACAAAAGACAAAGATGGTATGCCACTGACACAATAGAAAAATGAATTTTATGTCATTAATCAACTGCCCTGTGATTGGATTTCAGGTATATGTGGTGATACATGAGGAAGTTTGGGGACCGAGAAATAAAATTCATACTGTTCTTTAGTTAAATTGAAGTGGCATCAAACTCCCTTCTGAATATCTGTTTCCATAGCCATGGACAAAAGTTACTCTCAACTATATTCAAAAATTCCATCTTTATATCAAATGGTGGTAAATATAAAGATTCATGGCTGACCATCACAATTGATAATTGAAGTTATAGCCTTATCATAATTCAAACCACTTTCTCTTGGAAACAGCTTATTTGGTGGAAGATAAGGTAAGATGTATGTAAGAGTTGCAAGATAAGTGAGAGAGCTATAAGACATCACTTTTTTTTTTTTAACGGAAACAAGCAATGTACCATGAACTGACAATAGATGCAGTTATATGCACTGGGCTCACACAAGATTGTTAATAATAATCAGCCATGGATGAGCAAAAGAATCATGAGACCCTGCATTTTATTTTTGAATTATCAACTATTCCTAGATTCCAGGATGGATGGAGTCATCATTGTCTCCAGTTGTATATCTGCAGAATTTACCAGACTCCAATAGATAATTTCAAATACACAGTTTTATAGATAACCCTAATTAAGTTCATTGAGTCATGAAATAACACTTATTGACATAAATGTGTGAAATGTGGATTGTAATTGAATAAAGAGCTATAGCTATAGGTAGTAGAGGAAAGAAAGGGGTCAGTATATATTATATACATATATGATCCAATGAACCAATTTCATTAATTTTAACACTTACATATAGGAACGAGAATGATGGCTCAATGGTTGAAAGCATATGCTACTCTCCCTCAATTTTGCAAGAAGTCATATTATTTTAGAAACTGAAATACATTACACAATCTATTTATCAAATAAGGCATACAAAAAAACCAATAATAATCAATACAACATATCTGAGACTAAATGACTCTAGTATATATTTAAATAATATGACAAAATCTGCAAAGTATTCCAAAACTGATAATGACATATAATTTACAACCTTCAATATATTTACTTAAAATAATATTTATCCAATGGAAGTAATAAACCAAGTAACAAAGTAGAAAAGAATTGGTCTAGTTTGTAAATTTGATTGTACTACAAAATAGCCTAAGACAAGATAACATCTGCATGGACAATTTTAAAATGATTGACACATAGAATGTTGAATGTTAATTGGGATAAAAGCCCTTCATAAATATGGAAATTACTTAAACCAGTGATGCTATTGAAAAAAGATGCCAATACACAAAAAATAGGTGAAAGCATGGCTATAAGACAATATTATTTCTGAATGAGTACATATAGCCAATGACATCAGATGCTATCTTCTTCAGCCTTTTAATATCAACTCAATTCAGTGATTCTGAAGTGATGTCTAGATTTCCAGAGCCAGATTAGGACTTCAAGGCTTGTAGAAGTGAGTAATTGTGTTGTTGTTTTGTTTTTTAATATGTAGACAGATATGTTTGTATTACACAAGTACTATCATGCAAGCTAATCCAATAATACTCTTTCATTCTATTGGTTTCTACCCTGTCCCCATAGAAAATCCTGGATAAGACACACACACACACACACACACACACACACACACACAAAGACAAACAAAGCAAATAAATCAAAATGATATAAGAAAAAAGTAGTTATTGTGGTAATACTCAATATCTGACAAGAAGAAACTTAAGGAAAGAGGTTTATTTTGGCTCACGGTTTGAGGATGCATTTTATCATTGCTTGGAAGGATAGGTGGCAGGGGTGTGAAGCAACTGGTAACAATGTATTACCATTCTGAAAACAGAGATAAATAAATGTCAATTCTCTACTTATTTTTCAGTATATTATTCAGTGTAGGATGCCAATATTTAGAATGGATAATCAATCCCCAGATAAACAAGGCATGAAATGCCTATATATACATTCAGGCATGTATATTTTATTATGAGAAATACTGTTGTCAAATCAACCTTTACAGAAGACAATATATGTCAATATGTCATTCATTCAATCAATTTAATAGAAAACCATATCTAAAATCATACTAACCAAGATAAAATATTACAGAAATACTTATACATGTATATCCTATCATTAGCTATGTAGTAGAACCAACCTAAGAGCCAAAATAGGAGAGGAATTCACAAAGAAATTATGGCTTATAATCACAGTTGAATTTTCACCAATAAACAGTTTTATGTTTTACCTCATTTGTGATTCTTAGACATAATAGATACAAAATATCATATATGCTCTGATGACAAGAAAGTAGAAATTAAACTGTTCAAGAAAAAAGGAGAATAATGGGAAAGATGAGGGGTAAAAGAAGTAAGAACAGTGAGCATACAGAAGAACATTCTTAAAAGTACACATGAAATATGTCATTATGTTATCATATACAGTAGTGAAAGACAAAAATCAATTATTTCACTAAAACTTCAAGACTCATCTTAGAGTTAAGAATCTATAAATCTCTTATTGTTGGCATATAATATCAATTACTAGGGTTCACAAAGTAAAAAAAAATATAATTTACGGGATGATATTATAAAAATGAAAAAAAAAACAAAACCAAATTTTCAATAACCATAAATAATTTTAATTAAAAATTAAAAAAATAGAGATGGAGAGATAGCACAGACATTATGAGCAAAGCTTGCTCTTTAAAAACATGTGTGTTCATTTCCAAGCAGCCAAATAACAGCTCACATCTGTCTGTAATTTCAGTTACAAAGTGTCTGGCACCCTTACCCAGACATACATGTAGACAAAACACCAATGAACATAAATTAATAAATATTAAAAAATGAGAATGATCATATTAACAGGAGAAATTATAGAGCATGGACAATGAAGAGATGCCAGGATACACACAGTAATTACTTCATTGTGTGAACTTGAGCAAGTCATTGTACCCCAATATTCAGTCAAAAAGCATTCTAGATAGTATGATGATTATAATTTTAGATAAAATTATAATTCATATCAGTGAGTTTTAAAATTAGATTATAAGACATGACACTGACAGGCCTCTTTTATTTAGCCAAAGTTACCAATATGCTATAGTTATGTTTCTCACACAGAAGAGACTACCCTCAGTGCAACTACACATTGCTATTGAAATATGTTATGGTTTCATTGTAACATAGTTCTCGCAGACCTTTATGTATTAGCATCTGGTTCATAGCTAGTTGTGTTATAATGGGAAGTATGAGGCCTGACTTGTAATGGTAGATCATTAACGTCAGGCTTTTGAAGATTTATCCTGGTTTTTTGTTCTAGCTTTCTAGTTCTTAGTTTCATGGTATTTTAATTTCTTTTCTATTGCTGTGATAAAACACCATAAACAAGGCTGATGTGGGAGTGTCATATATCAATCTGTTGATTTCATTGGTTAATTAATAAAGAAACTGCTTGGCCTGATAGGTTAGAAAATTAGGTAGGCAGAGTAAACAGAACAGAATGCTGGGAGGAAGTGAGACAATTGCCATGCCTCTCTTCCCTGAGCCAGATGCGATGAAGCTCTGACCCAAGATGGACGTAGGCTAGAATCTTCCTGGTAAGTCACCACCTCATGGTGCTACACATATTAAGAGAAATGGGCCAAGCAGTGTTTATATGAATACAGTTTGTGTGTTGTTATTTTGGGGCATAAGCTAGCCAGGCAGCCGGGAGCTGTATTTAATTATGTTCTTTTTTACAGGTTCAGAATGTGAATTCATGACCATCATGTTCAGGTCCATGACAATATGCAGGAAGGCATGTGCTAGGGCTGTGGCTATGATGTTTAACCTGATCTAAAACCACAAAGAAGAGAAAGAGAGCTAACTGGGAATGTGGGATATGAAAACTGAAAGCCCACATGTACAGGCACACCTCCTTCAACATGACTATGATTCCTCCAACAAGGCTCTACATTTGAATACTTCCCAAACAGTCCTATCAACTGGGGAACAAACATTCAAATATACGAGCATATGGCATTAATTCTCATTCAAACCACCATAGATTCCATGATACTACCAGCAGCCTCATTTCCAAAGACAAGTGTAAGTCCCACATCAGGAAATTGTGAGAGTGGATACATTTTTCCTCTCCTAAATTACTTCTATAACTTATTATATGGTGGTTTTGAAAAAATAATTAGACTGTTACAGAACAGTCCTTGAGTAAACTGTAAAGATGTTTTGCTGGCATTGTTAATAAAATGCTGATTGGCCAGTAACCAGCAAAATTTTTGGAGCAGAAAAAATGCTGGGAAGAAGAAACGGCAAATTCAGGAAGTCATGAGAGTCGTGAGAGATAGGCAGGAAAGGAACATCACAGGAATTTCACAGATGAGGTAAATGAGTCTGGGGAAGTATAGAGAATAATGAAAATGTGTTAGTTTTGGATATAAGTGTTAGTAATAAACAAGCAGAAGCTATTGGTCAAGCATTTATAATTAATAATAAAGCTTTGTTTGTTTATTTGGGAATTAGCTTGTGGTAAATAAAACTTTGCCTAAAATGGAAACCTGATACAGAGATTTGGGTTGTTTCATAGACAAAACTAAGTGTGTGGTCCATAGCTATTGGAAACTGATTTTTCAGAGAAAGGTAGAAGAGTTCTCAGGGACAGGCTTAAAATAATTGCATGTGATAATTAATGCTCAATGATTCAGGATGTTGGGCATTTGGCAAACTGGAATTCTGAAAGAAATACTTACAATAAAGACCACATTTGTGATGTTTTGAAAGAAAATGAGAACTACAGATAGAATTTGGATATAATAAATACTAGCAAAAAAGGAAATTTGCCACAAAATTCATATGCCCTGAAAATTGTAGTAAAATTAAATGAGTAAGTAATGGTGTAATATACTTGTCGAGGCAATTTAATGACATTGTAGAATAAAGGCTGTGGTATGCTTACTGTTCACCACTCAGTGAGATTTTTAGAAAGAAAGAATAAGATGACAACACAAAGATGTGTAAAATGTGCGGTATGGCAAATAAAGGATTGTGTATTAATGAAATCGTGAGGTTACAAACAAAGTAGTTTCAATTTCTAAGGAGAGTAGTATCATTATATATATGGGAAATATAAAAGATACATTTTAAAGATTCTCTCTCTATATCTATATCATCTATATCGATATCTATATCAATATCAATATTGATATTGATATAGATATCGATATAGATATTGATAGATATAGTTCCATATTACAAAACATCAATCTCATTTGTAAAAAAAAAATCAGGTTTTTTGCAAAGGGACAATCTGAAAAAGAGAGATGCTAAATAGAGAGTGCCAATGCAGGAGTTGGCTACTTGAAGAGGAAGACTTCATAGGGAATCATTTTATTCCAGTTCATAATCACCAGAATTAAATTAAAATATTTCTGTGACTATGATAAGCAGGGTATTAATGATATCTTAAGATGCCAAATTTTATTGACATGGTGGATACAATTTTATAGCATGTAAGATACAAGAGCTATAGGTCATTGAAAATTGAATAAGTTTCCATAAAAACATCATTGAAGCTTGCATACCATGGTTGGTTCCCTTCAAAGGGATTCCATGAAGTCCTTGCTTGTAACTCTGAAGTTAAAACCAAAGTTGCAATGTAAACTCTACATGATGGCCATGATAGGAATATGGCATATCTTTCAAAAATAGCTGTAGACACTGAATGAAAGAGGACAAACAGTCCATGTGTAGTACACAGTACCAAGGTTTTGGAAGAGTTTCCTAACAACAATATTGAGGCCATAGATGCTGGGCATGGACTTAAGCTATTGGATGTTAGCTCTGCTAAATTTCAGTCTTGCTTTGGTATAATCTTTCCTTGTTGTCCTACCAGTTCTCCCTTTTTGAATGAGTATATTTTTTGATTATATATTGCTAGCATATAGCTTTCTTTTTGTTTTAATAAGAGTTCATACCTAGAAGATTGCCTTAGGTCACCAGTGACTTTGAACTTCTGAAAATGTAACCACTGGCTTCACAGTCAGGTAATGATGGTTGCTTTTCTCTTGTGGAAGGACACATAATGCGTTCTAGGACAGTGAATGATTTTTCATAGGGATAAAGCCTCTAGCAGGGCACTAACTTGATATCTCCATGCTTGGTAACATAAGCCAGTGCTTCAACCATAGGTTCTTATTGTTAACTTTATTGAAGGTAACCACATAGCATTGGCAAATTTCCATAATATTTCAGGAGCCTCATTGTCAATGATTTAACAATATGTAAACAATTCCTGATACATGGGGTGCTGTGGGACAATGATCTTGTACCCTGTAAAGATTTATCAGTTTTATTGCTTTAAGAAAATGTTGATTGGCCAGTAGCCAGGCAGGAAGTATAGGCAAGACAACCAGGTAGGAAATAGAGGCTGGGTGATGAGAACAGAAGGATTCTGGAAGAAGAATATCTCAGTCTGCAATTGTCAAACAGACACAGAGGAACCAAGATGAGAGTGCCTCACTGATAAAAAGTACCAAGCCACATGGCTAACATAGACAACAATAGTGGGCTAATTTAAGATGTAATAATTTATTTATAAAAGCTTGAGCTAATAGGCCAACCAGTTTATATTTAATGTAAGCATCTGTGTGTTTTGTGGGTCTGAACAACTGTAAGTCTGGGTGGGACAGAAACCTAAGTCAACAAATATTACCAACATAGACAATTGCATCCATATAAAACCTGAGAGAGCTTGGAAAGTAATTCTATACAAAAAATAACAGAGATAAGCATGACTTCTTGGTAGTAACATTTTCTCAGGTGGGCTCTGTTTTCAGGAGGCCAAAGTATTTTATTTAAGAGTGGCTTCCTGACTTAGCTTTAGTTGCAAAAATTTTGCAGTTATCTTTTAAAGGCCCCACCACAAAACAATTAAAGGTTGTTTATGAATAACCAACAGTATGCTTCTTGGTGGTGGCATGGACCTTGAAACTCCATAGAGTTCTGGCAATAAATTTGGTTCCTGCCAGTACCTCTGCCATGAGTCTAGACACCCAGAAAGCTTATAAATGGGGTACATTCAACTGTAAAATTCACAGCTTTACTCCTAGCCATATTGCTTAGCAAATTAAAGACTCATGTGATCAGAAAAAGAAAAATAGATTCAGATGAAAGAAAACCTCTAAACAGTTTACATGTGTGAAAAACAAAAACATATGTTGGCTTGAGAGATAAAAGAAAAAGGATAAAGTCCTTTGAAAAATAAAAGGAAAGATGATAGGTATTTTGGCACATACCTTTAATCCCAGCACTTGGAAAACAGAGGCAGGTAGATCTTTGTTAGGTAAAGTACAGCCCAGTGTACAGAGTGAGTTCCAGGACAGCTGGAGATACACAGAGAAATCCTGTTTAAAAAACCCAAAATTAAAAATAAAAAGAAAAGAAATAGTGTTTATAATAAATCCAAGTAAAGATGGAAAATACACAGAGGATCTGGATAATGTATGTTATTATATTGTCTTTGAATTGCATGATGGCTGAGGAAGGAGCATTATCTGCTAAAATACATTTGAATATAAATGCTGTTCGATTAATCAAACATATGTATTTTGAAAATACCTTGACTTTAAAACTTAAGTCAGAAGATATGTTGCTTGTGAAAAGAGGTTTTGATTTTCTTTTCACAGGAAATGAGGGACTGTGGATTCATTTTGCTTTAAGAAAAATAAGGTTTGATCAAGAAAACACCCCCTGAAAAAATATCTGATAGGAGTACACAGCCCAGATGATCCAACATTTCAGAGTACCTCTGTTGGAGTTTCCTCTGAGTACTACATCCAGAGCAGTTTCAAGACTGCTGACTGAGGTGATCAAGTCTCACAGCATACTCCAGTCAGGACTAGATCATAATTCTAAATTTTATTTAGGTATCCATAAGAATATCAGTGCCCCCAACCAACAGGAAGTAGCCTTGAAAACTACATCCACAAAAACTGCATTATGAATATTTATCTTTGTTTAGACTGTTGGTTCTTAGTTATTATGGATATTGGTCAAGCAGAAAGCTAAACAAAGGAGATTAAATTAATAATTCTTGTTTTAAAAAAGGGAGGGTTGCTGTGGGACAATTATCTTGTACTCTATAAAGATTGATCAGTTGTATTGTTTTAATAAAATGATTATTGACCAGTAGCCAGGCAGGAAGTATAGGTGGCACAACTGAGCAGAAAGTAGAAGTAGGACAATAATAACAGGAGAATCCTGGGAAGAGGAGAAACTCAGTCTTCAGTCATCACCCAGACACAGAGGAAGCGAAATAAAAATGCCTCACTGATAAAAGGTGCCAAGCCATCTGGCTAACTTAGACAACAATAATGGGTTAATTTAAGATGTAAGAATTAATTAATAATAAGCCTGAGTTAATAGGCCAACCAGTTTATAATTAATGCAAGCCTCTTTGTGTTTCTGTGGGTATGAACAGCTGTGGGACAGAACAGCTGTGGGACCAGGCAGTACAGAAATCTAAGTCAACAAATGGTATATTGTTTGAAATATGTAATGTCCAGTTGAGGTACTGTCATCCCCATATGTTATTTCTACTTAAATTCCTTTTATATATTCCTTTTAGGAAGCTTCCGAAGTGGTACATAACAATATGACTTTACCAAAAGGCCTTTAATATGAATTATCTTTTGTCATATTCTCTCTTTACCCCATCTTTCTATCTCCCTCCTCATTTAATTCTCCAAGTATCATCTTCTTAGTTTCTTCTTTATATCATTTTTCCCTATTTTAAACCACGTATGAGCTAATTAATCTCTGTGCCTATTCTCAATGAAACACACACACACTTAAAGATTAAAAGTTGACAACCTCATATAAGACAAAACATGCTATTTTGTCTTTTTTTCTTTTTAGTTTTGTATCTAAGAACAGAACCCAGAGCCTTGTGCTTGCAAGGCAAGTGCTCTACCATTAAGCTAAATGCCAAACTGTAAGCTTGTATTTCTGGGCCTCATTCTGGATGATTGATCTTTGTTTAACCCATTTTATTTTATCTATTTTCATAGCTGAATAATATCTCATTGTGCAAATGTACATTTTCATTTAATTCATCACCTATTTCCAATTTCTGGCTATTATGAACAAAACAGCAATATGCATGGATGAAAACATATCTCTGTAGCAAGATGTAGATGCAGCAAGGTGTCTAAGTGCAGCATTTTTGAACAATGTGTTAGATCAATTTTCAGATTTTACAGTATTATCCACAAAGATTTGTGGATGCCTTAAATGTGAGCCCATTTCTACCTTGAATAATGGTTGGAGAGTTGGAATTTACCTCTATTCCTTCAAGACTGTTGTTGTGTTTCTACTTTTAAAAAAAGGTCCAACCTATATTCAGGTCAGAGTGTTCTGCTCTCTCAAGGTTATTGTCAATAGGTGTGCCTAATATCCCCCCCCCCCTGGTGATTTTCAGGAATAGAGAAGTTTATTTGTTTCTACTTCAAACAATAGTCTAAGTATCCAACAAAGTTTCAGTTCCCTCAAAGAGATAACATTGTAGTCCACTCAGGGATTGGTTGGCCTACAGAATGTTTTGGTCTATGGTATGAGTGTGACTTGTTTTGTCCTATCATCAGAATGTTTAGCTATGGATGCAGCCTGCAAAATTTAACTGGTCTATTCATTTCTTTGTATCATGTAAATGACTTTTTTTTTTTCAATTTTACTCCTACCTTTTAGGGTTGGGGTATTTTAGGCACTTCGAAATTAAACATGGGCCATTTTATTATTCATTGGAACTCCCTTCTGATACTATTCTATATTTTTCTGTTTTATTATTTTTCATGTGTCTTTGTATTTTTTCCTTATATTTCTAAATCGCCACACCCACACCCAGGCAAGTAGTATTTTTTGTTTGTTTGTTTAGGCTGGTCCTCAACACATATTCCCATAGGAATTGTACCAATTTACACTCCCACTGGCAATGAATAAATACACTTGCCCCAATACCTCTTATCCTTGAGATCATGTACTGTCATTTGTTATATTGGTTATAGATATTCTGACAGGGGTGAGATGAAATACCAATATAGTTTTAGTTTGCATTCACTTCATGGTTAAGAATGTTGAATCATTTTTAAAAGTTTGTTTCAACGATTTGTGCTTTATTTTTGAGAAATTTGTTTAATTCTACACCCCATTTTTAATTTGAGATATTTGTTTTCTTGATGTTCAGAATTTTTTTGTTTTGTTTTGTTTAGTTACTTGCACATTCTGGGTACTAAACCTTTGTACGATATATGACAAACAGGTAAAAAATCCCATGTCTAACATAGAAGCTATGTACAAATTATGCTTGCTAGAAGAGTGAAACTTTGTATATCAGTCACACACCAAGACAGATCTTGTGTCAAGGTGCATTTGACCAATACAATATAGACTCTTTGTTTATTTATGTATGTATGGGTTTGTGTGTGTGTGTGTGTGTGTGTGAGTGTGTGTGTGTTTTCCTAAGATTAGATTATTTGGGGGCTTTATTTTCTTACTTCACTTATCTTTTTATTGCTCTTTATAAAATGAGAAAAGAATATGAAGTTGGGTCATAGGGAGGTGAGGAGATGTATGTAGACATGGTAGAGTGTGGTAGAACAATCTTTGCATACTTTAAATATGTATTGCTCTCATCGGTAATAAAAAAGCTGACTGGACAATGGCTTCCCAGTACTTTGGGGGCAAAAAGAATGCTGAGAAAAAAAGGGTGGAGTCTGAGGTGTCTCTAGTCAGATGCAGATAAAGTATGACATGTAGAAAATGAAGTAATAAGCCATCAGTCACATGGTAGAAATTAGGTAATAGATAACAGGTTAATTTAATTTGCAAGAGTTAGTAAAAAGCCTAAGCTATCATCCAAGCATTTATAATTAATATTAAGTGTCTTATAATTATCTAGGAACATCTGCTAGAACACAGAAAGCTCTGATTACAGGGGAGGGGAAATAAGACCAAAATACATTGTATGAAATTTTAAAAAATAAGAAAATTTAAAGGTAAACTATATAATCACAGGAATGTTATAGGAAATTGTTTTGGCATCTTTTTTGTATAATTTACAGTTAATTATACATTCTTCTAAATTCAGTTTATGCTGCTATTTAAATGTTAGAATGTGTGAATGTGTAAGCATGTACATGTATATACATATGTATGTATTCATATAAACTTATAAAACTCAATTGTACTAACAACCCTGGTGTGGGAAGTCCTTCTGTATATACGTTTTGTTTTTATTGATTACTGAATAAAGAAGTTAGAAGGGGAGAATAAAGAAGAGAGCTAGGCAGGGAAAACTAAATGGAGTGCTGGGAAGAAGGAGGAAAAGCCAGAGAGACACCATGTAGATGCCAGGGTGGAAAGACACAAGCTGCCAGCTGGAAACTTGACTGTAGGCCACAAACCTTGTGGCAAAATACGAAATAATGGAAATTGGTTATTTTAAAATGTAAGAGCTTTCTAGGCATATGCTATAGTGATTGCTCAAGCAGTGATTCAATTAATACAGTTTCTGTGTGGTCATTTTGGGAGACTGGGTGGCCAGAAACAAACAAGACACCCTTATATGTTGCGGGAGGTCCTCCCACTCCTCCAGCCTATCACCGCTGAGGTACCAGCCCATTGGGGCGTGGTTTCTCTCCCTTTAGAAAAGTGGCCACTTCCCTCTCCTCTCTCTCTTCACTTCCTGCTCCGCCAGGGACTAGACTCCTTTCCTGGTTGCGTAGAGGGCTGTTGCCTGGGACAGTGATCTGTAAGTTTTTTCCCCTTTAAATAAATACCACCCTAATAATCATAACCCCAAATTGGTGTGGCATTGTTTGTGACTTACGCCTTCATTTTGGCACCCAACGTTTGGTTTTAGAACCTCTCCTTTCCCCACTCACAGCCACGAGTTCGGCTTGGCGGGTGCTAGTTCGGCTTGGCGGGAGCCCTCCCTTCCTCAACTGCCAGCAGCCTTGGCCTCCCCACTGTGGATTTAAACTCCACAGGCCCGCATAGTCTCTGCCGCGTGGTTTGCTCTTTTCTGAGTCATTTTTAAATCACCCTTGCAAGCACAGCTGTTAAGTGGCACGAACCAGAGCACGAGGTTGCTGAAAGCTGCAACCTCTCAGGGTGACTCTGTCACGTGGAGGCATAAGTGGCTTCCAGTTTGCTCTTCTCTACCCCTGGATTCTGGGTTTCTGGTTCCTTCTCTGGAATTGATTTAATTACATTTACTTTGTTGAGAAACTTGCATTTTCCAGTTTTTAACATCTACTAAGGCACTGAAACAGGACCATGTTTTCACCGTGACTCTGCAACAGCACCACCTGCTGGATAATAGGTAATATGGCAGTTTTTGTTTCTAACGCAAATTTTACTGCTTTGTTTTCACTAATACAATGGATTAGTAAATTTATATTTACTAATACAATGAATTACATCATACAAGGTTTATATGATTATGGGGATACCTTAATTTGCTTGTTACTAGGTTTCAGTTTTCTTTTCCATATTCTATCATTAAGGAAGAATATGGCACTCCTAAGAATGATTGAATCTTTATGAACTAATAATGAACAACTAATGGACAGGATTAAAATTATTGAAAATCAGAGGTTATCTGAACAAGTGGATACTATGACAGACAAAATTGACTCCATATCCAAGGGTACTAAAAAGTTACCTGTGATGGAGGAAGGTCATTGGCTAATAAAGGCACTGCCCTGGCCCATTTTATTGGTTAGAGGATAGGTGGGAGGAGTAAACAGAACAAAACGCTGGGAGGAAGAGGAAGTGAGCTCAGAGTCGCGACAGCTCTCCTCTCTGGAGCAGACGCCTGAGAGAGACGCCATGCCCCGCTCCCGGGATGAAGCTCCAACCCAGGATGGACATGGGCTAGAATCTCCCTGGTAAGCGCACCTTGGGGTGCTACACACAGATGATTAGAAATGGGCTAAATTAATATGTGAGAATTAGCCTAGAAGAGATTGGGCCAAGCAGTGTTTAAAAGAATACAGTTTGTGTGTTGTTATTTCGGAGCATAAGATAGCCATGTGGGCGGCCGGGTGTGGGGGACGCAGCCCTGCCGCCCCATATTACTACAGTTGGTGCCCACGTGGACAACTGAATCCACAGAAAGCCTGAAAAAGCTTGGGAAAGAGTAAAGCATGCTTTCTTGATAGTGAGAATTTCTCGGGTCTGCTCTGCTTGCTAGAGGCAAGCAAGTGCCTCATCTAAGAGAGGCTTCCTGACTCAGCTTTAGCTGCAAAGCCTGCAGCTCATTAAGAGTTCCTGCCATGAAACACTTAAATGGTGTTGACGAAAAGCTGAACGCATGCTTTTCGGTTTTCAGCCATAGCAGGAAAAATGCTGCGCCGTTTAAAAATTCCGGCTTTCTGGGCCATCCTGCCAGGGCAAACTCTGACTGTTTGAGGCAGGAGGGCCGGCTACCGAGAGAGGAGTTGAGTGTTGTCTGTTGTAGCTCACTTGCTGGCAGGGACCTTGAAATGCCATACAGTTGTTGCTGTAAACATGGCTACAGCCTGTATATCCGCCATGAGGCTGGAAAGCTAAGGAATGGACTGGATCTAGGTGGCAAAGCCACGCCTTGAATCCTACTGCTATTGCTTGGTAAATTAAAGATTCATGTGGTCAGAAAAAGAGAGATATACAGTAAAGAGAGATTCAAAGATAGAGAAAATTTCTGAATGGTTTAAAGTGTGTTAAAAATATATGCAGACTAAAAGTTGAAGTTCTTAAAGTAAAAAACAAAAAAAGGAAGAGAATTGTTGTGTGTGGTAGCACACGCCTTTAATCCCAGTGCCTAGAAGGCAGAGACAAACAGTTCTCTGTGAGTTCAAGGTGTCTTAGCATACACCTTTAATCCCAATGCCTGGGAGGCAGAGACAGGCGGATCTCTGAGAGTTCAAAGACAGCCTGGTCTACAGAGTTACTTCAGGTCAAAGATACAGAGAACCTGTCTCAAAAAGCAAAGAGTTAAAAGTAAAAATAAACAAAATAGAGGTTAAAACAAAGCTGAACAAAGATGGAAAATACACAGAGAATTTTGATACTGTATGCTATTATGCTCTCTTTGAATTGTTTGAATGCTGAGGAAAGAGCAAAAGCTACTAAAAGATATTTATTTATAAATGCTACTGAGCTAATCCAACATAGATATTTTGATGCCTTGAATTTGAAATTTGGACCTAAGGACATGATGCTTTGGAAAGGAGTTTCTTATTTTGTTTTTACAAAGGATGAGACGCTGTTCATTTCTTCTATTCCGATTTGGTATGATGGACCACGCCCTCCTGAAGGGTTGGTGTGAACGCCTTCAAAAAATTGCTTCGCTCAACTGCCAACTGAGATGAAGCTAACACACAGGTTATACCGTGAAAGACCTAATTAACGACACCCCCATTCAGCAGGAAGCAGTTTGGAGAGAAAAAACTGCGCCCATGTTCCCAAATATTGTTTATAAATGTTCTTTTACATTTAAAGGGGGAAATGATATAGGTATGAATATGTATATGTATTTCTGATCTTGAATAAGATATTGTGATTGTATAGTTCATTTTTAAAATGTAATGTATAATTAGGAAATATAGGTTGTTGATGGATAATCATAAATAATAGTCAAGTTTGTAGTCATGTTACTTAGATTTTCTAGATATATAGAGATATATTTCAGATAGGCATTCTTCATATCTCTCAAAGGCTACAGAATATGGCATTTAAAATATTTTAATAACTTAGGACTTTTCATGACAATGAGACATATCTGCTCCTGGAGGCACCAATCTACTTCGAGAGGAAGATGGGCATCTAAGAGGATCCTTATGGAGTTTGATAGCCATTTGGGCAAGAAACTGCTCTTGCCTGGACTATTGCAAAAACTGGACACAGAGAACCCACAGAGAGAGGACTACTGAACTTGCCTAAAGGTGAGATGATCTTTCGGGGTTCCTGATTCATGAAAGAGTCTGTGAGACATTCTGCAGGACACAACAGATAGAGACTGAACTGACTTTGAAATGTCCTGCTTCTTGGAAATGTCTCTGGACACTATGGGTCTGAAGGCTGAAGATGGATGCCCCAACGGTACAGAGGAACTTTGGGTGACTGTCCAGGCAGCGAGATGTCTGTGTCATTTCTAGAGCTTTGGATTTCTTGTTTACTTAGGTAATATTATATCCTTCTGGAGTCTTTGATGGAGTTGAAGAATGGATAGTTATAGTTTTCCTTAGTTATGATAAAGATTATTGTAATTTTTACTTGATAACTGTTTTGTTATATGTAATTATGCTATGTTAAAGTTAAAGCCTTCCTTTGTTTTGTTTAAACCGAAAAAGGGGAAATGATGGAGGAAGGTCATTGGCTAATAAAGGCACTGCCCTGGCCCATTTTATTGGTTAGAGGATAGGTGGGAGGAGTAAACAGAACAAAACGCTGGGAGGAAGAGGAAGTGAGCTCAGAGTCGCGACAGCTCTCCTCTCTGGAGCAGACGCCTGAGAGAGACGCCATGCCCCGCTCCCGGGATGAAGCTCCAACCCAGGATGGACATGGGCTAGAATCTCCCTGGTAAGCGCACCTTGGGGTGCTACACACAGATGATTAGAAATGGGCTAAATTAATATGTGAGAATTAGCCTAGAAGAGATTGGGCCAAGCAGTGTTTAAAAGAATACAGTTTGTGTGTTGTTATTTCGGAGCATAAGATAGCCATGTGGGCGGCCGGGTGTGGGGGACGCAGCACTGCCGCCCCATATTACTACAAACCTGAAAGGGTTCAGGCTGTTGAATTTGACCTTCAGACTTTATCACAAAGTTTTGATAAGGTAACAGACAGAATGTACCTCCAAGATTGGAATCTACATGATATACAAGGAAAGTTTAAGGAGGACATGTTATCTTTGAAGGAAAAAAATTAAAGCCCTGGAATCACAGGTGCAGAATGGGGACCAAAAAATTGATGCCTCAGTGAAATCACTGGAAATATAAACAGGTCAGGAGATTCAGGATTTAAGAGAGACAATGATAAAAAGATTTGAAAAGATTGGAGAAATTATTGCAGCTGGTGAACAGAGTAAGGAAGCACAAGGACAGGATACAATGCCTCCACCAGCTATTAGAACTGGCTTACCCAGGGTTCTAGCGACATACCCTATACTTAATTCTGAAAAAGCATCAACTTCTAAAGGCTCAAAGGGAGTCAGAGAAGTTAGATGGATGCCAATAGTAATGAATGATCTGAAAGAAATTAAGCAAGCTGTTGTTAATTTTGGCTTGCACAATGCATATGTAAAGGAAATGATAAGGACTTGGGCTTCTAATTCTAGAGCTACTCCCCATGATTTCCATCAGTTAGCATCTGCAGTTTTAGATAATGGACCTTCCTTGATGTTTGGAATTTATTTCAGAGAAGAATCCAAACATATGGAACAGCAAGGAAGAGCGAAAGGTATTGAGGTTTCCCAAGATCAAATTATTGGTGCAGGAGAATATGCTGATCCACAGGTCCAAGCTCTTTATGACGATGAAGTACTGTGTCTATGTTACCAAGCAGCTTTAAATGCTTGGAATAGGATACAAGATCCAGCAAAAAGGGTTGAATCATATACCAGAATTAGGGAGGGACAGAAAGAACACTTTATTGACTTTTTGCAAAGATTAATTAAGGCTCTGGACATAGGGGTAACAGACCCAGAAGCTAGACGAATACTTCTTGAATCTCTAGCTTTTGAGAATGCAAACAAAGAATGCAAAAAGGTAATTGGGCCTTTAAAGTCTAGATCAGCACCTATGGATGAATGGATTCAGCATACGATGAATGTTGAGACGTTTAGCTATAATGATGAATCTTGGGTAGGAGAAGCGATTTCCAAAGCAATGAGGAGACATCAAACTGCCAGGTGTTTTAATTGTGGTAAATTATGACATTTGCAAAGGGATTGCAGGCAAAGAATTTATAGGAAAAATATCTCTTCTGGGAAGGACAAAAATAGGAGACCTCGGCCTTCAGGTATATGTAGGAGATGCGGTAAAGGCCGACATTGGTCCAACGAATGTAGGTCAACAACAGACAGCCGGGGCAATCCAATATCATTGGGAAACTCCTTGGGAGGCCTCTTGCAGGCCCCCAAGCCAACACTGGCCCAGTCATTCCCAGTCACAGTGGAGAACGTGCCTCACCAAGAAAATTAAAATCTCCAATTTCTGCTGTAAAAAGTAATACTGGTCTAAATGATGAATTACGTGTGGAGGATGAGTCAAAAAACCCAGTAGGACAGAGTTAACGTATATTTTGGCCGACTTCTATTAATGATCAAAGACCAAAGCTAAGAGTCTGTATAAATGGCGCTTTTATTGAAGGCTTATTAGACACAGGTGCGGATGGAAGTATCATTACCCCAGAATATTGGCATGTGAATTGGCCTCTTCAAGAGGTAGATGTTCAGTTCCTAGGAATTGGAACCCTATCTCGTGTAAAACAAAGCACAAGATGGGTTGAATGCATAGGGCTCGAAGGGCAAATAGGAAGACTAAGGCCATATATAGCCAATATTGCCATAAATTTATGGGGCCGTGACCTGCTACAGCAACGGAATACCCAGATTAACATTCCTGTATTTCCAGGAACTCATAATTCTGGGAAGGATATGATGAGGTATTATGGGAAAAGGTCACCAGCCATTCAGGCTGTACAAGAACATACAACAAATACCAAACCTTTAGAGGTATCAACAGGCCTACCTTTAAAATGGCTAACTGAGAAGCCAATATGGATCCAACTGTGGCCTCTAGCTGAAGATAAACTACAGGCATTGGAACAGCTGGTGCAAGAGCAACTAGATGCTCACCATATTGAAGAATCAACCAGCCCTTGGAATTCTCCTGTATTTGTTGTAAAAAAGAAATCTGGTAAATGGAGAATGGTGACAGATCTAAGATCTGTCAACAAAGTAATTCAACCTATGGGCCCACTACAATCTAGAATTCCTTTGCCTTCTCTGTTACCAAAAGGATGGCCTCTTATAGTTATTGATTTGAAAGATTGTTTTTTCACTATACCATTACAAGAAAAGGATAGAGAAAATTTGCCTTCACAGGGCCTACTTATAATAATTCTCAGCCTAATAGGAGATATCAATGGACTATCCTCCCACAGGGTATGCTCAATAGTCCTACACTGTACCAATATTTTGTAAGTAAGCCATTGGAAATAATTCGTAAACAATTCCCCAAGTCCATAATTTATCATTACATGGATGACATCTTGTTATCTGATTCAAATAAAGATACTTTAGAAAGTATGTTTGAAGAAGTAAAGAAAGTCTTGCCTAGGTGGGGATTACAAATTGCCCCTGAAAAGATTCAAAGAGGAAATTCTATTAATTACCTAGGTTACAGAATAGGGTTAGAGAAAATTAAAACGCAAAAGGCACAAATTAGGAGAGACCGCTTAAAGACTCTTAATGATTTCCAAAGATTGTTAGGAGACATTTCCAGTCTACGACCAGCTGTTGGGATAACACCTCATCTAATAGTTCATTTAAACAAAACCTTAGATGGTGATAAAGATTTGAATAGTCCAAGAGAACTGACAGCTGAAGCAGAAAAAAAACTGACAATGATTGAGGAAAAATTACAGCAGGCACATGTGGATAGGGTGAACCCAAATCTTAGCTGCATCCTAGTCATATTGCCTTCCAGAATTTCTCCTACAGGGATTCTAATGCAGAGGAAAGATATTATTTTAGAGTAGATATTTATACCTAATAAACCAAGTAAAAAATTAAAAACTTATGTGGAAAAAGTCTCTGAATTATTTATAAAAGGTAAGCTGAGACTTCATCAACTAGCAGGTATAGACCCAGCAGAAATTATAGTGCCTTTTACTACTGAAGAAATAAAAAAGTTATGGGAAGACAATGAACCGTGGCAAAGAGCTTGTGCTAATTTTTTGGGAGAAATTAATAGCAACTATCCCAAAAGTGGTAGACTTAACCTCATAAAAAGAACTTCTTGGATTCTTCCTAGAATTGTACGTGACGCTCCAATAACTGGAGCCCGTACGTTCTATACTGATGCAAATAAATCAGGGAAAGCAGGTTACAAGTCAGATGAATTGAGTAAGGTGGAACAAAGCCCTTATAATTCTGTCCAGAAGGCAGAATTATATGCCATTCTCAGGGTGCTAAGGGATTTTAAAGAACCTCTTAATATAGTTACAGATTCACAATATGCAGAAAGAGTTATCTTGCATATTGAAACCACTGAATTTATACCAGATGACACAGAGTTGACTTCATTGTTTATCCAGGTACAAGACATAATCAGGAACAGGCTTTGTCCGATGTACATAACACACATCCAGTCCCATGCAGGTCTGCCTTGTCCTCTAGCCCAAGGCAATGCTGAGATTGATCAATTATTGATTGGAAGTGTGTTGCAGGCCTCAGAATTTCATAAGAAGCATCATGTCAATAGTAAAGGCCTAAAGAAAGAATTTTCCATTACTTGGCAACAAGCTAAGGACATTATAAAGAGATGTCCTACTTGTTCTTTCTATAATCAAACACCGTTGCCTGCAGGGAGTAACCCAAAGGGTACTAAGAGAAATGAAATCTGGCAGATGGATGTGTTCCACTTTATGGAATTTGGTAAATTAAAATATGTACACCACACCATAGACACGTATTCAGGTTTTCAATGGGCTACTGCCCTGAGCTCAGAAAAGGCTGATTCAGTAAACACACATTTATTGGAAGTTATGGCCATCATGGGTATACCTGCGCAAATAAAGACAGATAATGGTCCAGCATATGTATCTAAGAAAATGAAACGCTTTTTTGATTATTATAATATAAAACACATTACAGGTATACCAAATAATCCTACAGGTCAGGCAGTTATAGAAAGATCAAATCGTACTATAAAGGATATGCTGAACAAAAATAAAGGGACTGAAAATACCCCCAGAAATAGATTACATAATGCTTTATTAACTTGAATTTTCTTAACACTAGTGAGAAAGGAATGACAGCAGCAGAAAGACATTGGATACTGGAAAAGTCTGCTGAACTAAATCAACCGATTTATTTCAAAGATGTGCTGACCTCTCAGTGGAAGCCAAGAGATGTGCTACAATGGGGAAGGGGTTTTGCTCTTGTTTCCACAGGAGAAGAAAAATTGTGGATACCATCAAAATTAATAAAGTTTCGATTTGAAGAGGAGAAACCTCTTGGAAAGGAGAAATCACAACTCATCCACAACGATGATATTCATACAGGTGGTAAGAAAAACATATAGAATGGGGGCAGGGTTCTGTTCTTATCTCCACAGGAAAACACTCATCTTTGAGAAATTCAAGGGACCCTGGATTTCTGGATACTGACAGATGGATAAAAACCTGCCCAATAGGAAATATCAAGACAACTGAATGGGTTGTGTAAGTAATAATAAAACATATTTCTAAATTTATAAAGCTGGTTTTGAAGTTGGACTCTAGCTCAGTCCCTCTCCAGTTCCAAGCCTGTTAGTAAGAGAAAAAAACCAGAGTTTCTGGAGTTTCTGTCTCATGTCAAGAGCCATGATATGGGACAGAAAGAAATATGAGTTTAGAAAACATCTTTGCTTTTCTTCATATATATCATACTTTTCATTGAATATATCTATCATGTCTTTCATTGAAAATATATATATATATATATATATATATATGTATGTATGTCTATATTATTAATGTTTAAGTTTTTCACAATGAACAATGAGTTTTTCCTGAAGTGACATTTGAAGTTTCCAGGAAGGAGATGGGGCCCCATAACAACAACTCCACCTGGTTGATATGACATCATGATATTGATAGCGCTACTACAAGACCTGCTTTGGGTACCAGCTGCACAAGACAGTTCCAACTTGGTTAGCTAAAATGGTGCACATCTTATACAACATTTTGGCCAGACCTGCACGAAAACACTCAGAGAATATTTGCAATTTTAAAAGACATTATCTTGAAATTTAACCATCATTTTACTTTCACAGGATCCTACAGAAAGAACGTCGCCCCTATGACAGCTGGAAGTAATTCTAGAGAACGACGTCCCCTCTCCCATTAAAGTTTGCCCTTGGGTTTAGGGACATCATTTAGGGGTTGATTATAATTACTATATGATTGAGGGTTGGGGGAGGAATTTTATAAGCTCAGGGATCATTTTGAAAAAAAAAGATGGATGATGGGATAATAGATTTGTAATTGTGAGTTACTGTCTTTAGACAAATATATTGGTATAGATTCTTGTATATTGATACAAAGATAAATTATATTGATTATTGTATGCATGCATGTTTCTATGTCTGTTTAAAACATTTTTTATGTAATGACATATATTGTATTGATATATATATATATATATATATATATATATATATTTACCATATTGCAGTGTACATTTCTACCTCTGATTAAGATGCTTATATAATATTTGTGTATTGATATATATTTACCTACTGCAATGTATATTTGTACATTGTTTATATTTGGAGGTCATTGTCCTCATTTGTTTCACAGTCGTTTATTGTCTTAGTCTTTAAGTTAGAAAGATATTGAGAATTATATAGACTAATAGTCATCTAAGTTTGTCATTTATAATAGACTAATCAGGTTCTTTAGATATATAGAGATTATACTCAGTATAGATAGGTAATCTTCAACTTCTTCAAAGAGCTGTAGAAAATGGCCTTTAATCTAACTCAGAGTTTTGTGGTAGTGAGACACGATTGCTCCTGGCACCACCACTCTATTCCCGAGAGAATGTTGAGCACCAAAGACACTCCACCTGGAGCCTTCTTTTTGGCAGAACTGGCCTTGGGGCAAAGAAATGCCCATACCTCAACGACTGACAAAGATACAGAGCGTGCATCAATGGATAAAACAGGGCTGTCATATCCTGCCAAGACAGGGTAAGATAGTTTTGAAAAGTTGCTTGCCTTTGAAAATGGTATGTCATTTATGTTAGGCCTTAGCCAAAGTTGGTTGCTTCAATGCTGCTAACGTGATTTTGGGTGATTGCCCAGGTAGCCAGTTGTCTCTGTGATTTGTTGCATGTTTTGGAAGTTGTTTTACTGAACTTCCTAATTACCCAGGTAACATTACTTCCCTTCTCAGATCTTTGATGGGGTTGAAGACTATATAAATGTAGTTACTTTCTCTCATGACTTGGCCAAGTTATTTATTATACGAGACCTAAGCTAGTTAGAATAGGATATTTGTACTTATTTTATATAATTTCATAGTAGGTTTAGAACTCTCTTATTTAAACAAAAGGGGGAGGTGTTGCGGGAGGTCCTCCCACTCCTCCAGCCTATCACCGCTGAGGTACCAGCCCATTGGGGCGTGGTTTCTCTCACTTTAAAAAAGCGGCCACTTCCCTCTCCTCTCTCTCTTTACTTCCTGCTCCGCCGGTGACTAGACTCCTTTCCTGGTTGAGTAGAGGGCTGTTGCCTGGGACAGTGATCTGTAAGTTTTTTCCCCTTTAAATAAATACCACCCTAATAATCATAACCCCAAATTGGTGTGGCATTGTTTGTGACTTACGCCTTCACTTATAGAAAAAGAAATTTACATTTTATAAGTCTTTCATCTATGAACAGAATATGTTTTAGATTTCACTCATTGTAATGTTAGCCATGGAATACAAGGCTTCCACATGTAGATTCCTTCAGTTTTTGATTTTCGAACAATTGGCAAATTTACAATTCTATTCATGGAATATTCCAGAATCATAGCACACATCATACATATAAGATAGTCTTCTAATGTAGATAGAGATTAAAACTTCAAACTTGTTTAGTTACTATGTTTGCTTCAAATAGTCATCATAATCTCTGTGACTATCATACATGACTTTGTAGATAGGATTAAGGGTGTATGTCTCAATATAGAGAGATGGCTGTATGCACTGAATGATTATATCAAAGTAGAAGAAAAAGTTGAGTATCAGAGAGATGTGATATAGGAAATACCGTAGATTTCTATGTTAGCCATGTGGCTCAGTACCATTTTTCACTGGGGCAGATCACATCCTGCTGCTTCGGTGGTCTGGGCAGGAGTGGGAGGAATCAACTTCCTCCTTCCCAGAATTCCCCTGTTCTCATTACATCATTTCTACTTCCTGTCTGGTTTTCTCGCCTATATTCCCTGCCTGGCCAATCAGTGTTTATTTATAACATGATTGACAGAATACAGACAATTCTCCCGCAAGAAATGAAAATCTTATCCTACAACTGTATGAAACTAATTTTTAACAACCACCTAAATAACTCAAGGAGACTATTTCCCAAAGCCTCTAAGAAAAATTACACTGTTTACATTTTATTTTAGCATGTCTAACCTTTGCCAGTACTGTGGTCTATGTAGATGAAAAATAAAGATTTTTTTTTACAACTAAATTTTAAATTATTGGCCATAATAACAAAAGAAAATGAAGCCCTATTATTGTTGCTGGTATTACTACTCATTACTATATATTATATTGTCCATGGCACTATTCTTAAAAAGCATTCCTGATCTTTTATTTTCCTCATTATCCCCACTATACTAAATTAGGCATGTTATTATGATTTCTAATATATTAACAATCATTTCCTTCTGAGGAAATCAATGGAAAATGTATTTAGAAATGGAAAGACTTATATACCTCTGTAGATACATTGAACTTTATTACATTGTTCTCTACAATCAGTTCTGCTTCACTGTATTTCAGACTTGAAATAAAAAAAAAAAGCATGATTTAATCACATGAAATTCCGGTGGGATGAAAATAATTTAAAGTTAAGGAACAAATGAAAGAAGTTAAAATGAAACTCAGACTGACAATTTAATAGTTATGTCACAGACACTTCCCTTTCATAGATGAAATTTTTGTTCAAACTACTAAAATGTCTTCAAATGGATAGCATTCAATATTAAAGTTCAAAACTAACTTGGCTTAATATTGTAGTCAATTCTAAGTAAGTAACAATTTTGTTTGAAATTTAAGTTGAATTTATTAGAGTATAAGGAGTGGTATCTGTCAAAAACAGGTGAGTATATTTTTATTAAAGAAATGACATTCAGTCATAAATGGTGAAAGTACAGATATAGATGTTGTTTAACTTTATTCCTAACATTTTAATTTTCTGATTCATTGGTAAAGGGATTTAAAGTAATGGCAAATCCTGTGAGCCCCATTTCAAAAATAATAATCATGTTTTCACGGTCTTGAGGGAAGTTTATGATTTCTATGTTATATATTTTTCAAAATTAAACCTGTCACTTATTTGTCAATTAAATACTTTTTAAACATATCAAGGTAAATAATTTTCACTGGCAGTATTTACCTCATTTTCCCAGTTATTTATTTTATACAATCTGTCTTCCAACAAAAATGGAAGGGCAGAAAATGAAATAACAGAATTTAGGCAATACAACAACAGTAACACAAAACCCATAGATTACTGGGACCTTATTTTTGTTTTGCTCCTAAACAGGCTATCTACAGGAATCATAGCCAGTGGGCCAAATAAAAATTTGGTAAATGTATCATATATGAGTTTGTCACTTGCTTTACTGCTGACTCTATTTTCTTAATTTCTAGACAGACTCCTTATTACCAATAGGGAAAAGTAATAGGTTATTTTGGCCACTGATATCAGTGAAGATATTATGGCTGTCATTCTTTATTTGGGGAATGAGCTAAGTAAGATGAGATGAAGTCATAGAAAAGGGTTGACTTAGAGTGTTGATTAATGGCTCAAATCTAATGTTCATGTTAATATGTTTCTAGATTTTTCACAAACATACACTTAAAGCTTGATGAAAGAAAGACTATATTATATAAAGCTGAATTGTAGGGCCAGACGCACAGAGGTGGCGGCGCGGCGGCCAGATGCACAGAGGCGGCGGCAAGGTGGCCAGACGCGGCGGCGCGACACTGCATTCAGGAAGAGGCTTTGGGGGAACAGCGCGGCGACAGACCCAAGCAGCGGGAACAGGCATGCAATAAGCAGAGCAGATCGCCCTACTACAATTGAATCAAAGAGTTAGGCCTTTGGTTGGCCAGGTCACTGGCACACGGGGAGCCTGGTCCTGTCCTGAAGACCCTTCGGAAGGGTGAGAGGGTTCTTGGCCTGTGGCAGGAACCAGGAAACAGAGCAAGGGCATTTTGTAAGCGGAGACCCTGGCCAGCAGGGAAACCTGATCTGGTTTTTAAAAGACCCATTAGATAGGATCAATAGGAGGAGATGGGCAGGTGCCATGGCAAGATTTCACCCAATAATCTGAAAAACAACATGAAAACACCAGAACCCAATGATCTTAAAATAGAAGTATTTGAACAACCTAACACAGAAGAAGTGGAAAAAATTGACTTTATGAAGGCAATAGAGTCCCTTAAACAACATGTAAAAAATGCCCTTATAGAAATGGACGAGAAGTATAACAAAAAGTTTGAAGAAATGAGTAAATACGTACATGATACCATGGGAAACCAAGAAAAAACGATCAAACAGGTAATGGAAACAGTTCAAGAATTGAAAACTGAAATGAAGGCAAGGAAGAAAATACAAACTGAGGACCAGCTGGATATGGAAAATACAGGTCAACGAGCAGAGACTACAGAAACAAGCATAATCAATAGAATACAAGAGCTAGAAAAAAGAATCTCAGATTCTGAGGACACCATAGAGAAAATAAACACACTGATCAAAGAAAGCAGCAAAGCCAACAAATTCACAACACAAAACATTGAGGAAATATGGGACACAATAAAAAAAAAACAAACCTAAGAATAATAGGAATAGAAGAAGGAATAGAGTCACAGCTCAAAGGCCCTGAAAATATTTTCAACAAAATTATGGAAGAAAACTTTCCCAACTTAAAGAAAGATATTCATTTAAATATTCAAGAAGCATACAGAACACCAAACAGACTGGATCAAAGAAAAACATTTCCTCACCATATAATAATCAAAACACAAAATATACAGGTTAAAGAAAGAATATTAAGAGCAACAAAGGAAAAAGGGCAAGTAACTTATAAAGGTAAACCAATAAGACTTACACCTGACTTCTCTATGGGAACTATGAAAGCCAGAAGGTCCTGGATAGAGGTACTGCAGAAGCTAAGAGGCCATGGATGCAAACCCAAACTACTATACCCAGCCAAGCTATCGTTCATTATCAATGGAGAAAACAAGACATTCCAGGATAACAACAAATTTAAAAAATACGTAGCCACAAATCCAGCCCTACAGAAAGTAATAGAAGGAAAATCGCAACCCAAGGAATCCAACACTGCCTACAATAACCCAGGTATCTAGTGACCCTTCACCAGCACATTTCAAAGAAGGGAGACACACAATCTCTACTACCAAAAGCAATAAGAATCACCGGAGTAAACAACCACTGGTCATTAATATCACTTAATATTAATGGGCTCATTTCACCTATAAAAAGGCACAGGCTAAAAGATTGGATACAAAAACAGGATCCAACATTCTGCTGTTTGCAAGAAACTCATCTCAACCACAAAGACATGCACCTACTCAGAGTAAAGGGTTGGGAAAAGGTGTTTCAAGCAAATGGTCATAAGAAAAAAAGCAGGTGTGGCCATATTAATTTCTAACAAAACTGACTACAAACTAAAATCAATCAGAAGAGACTGAGATGGTCATTTGATACTCATAACAGGAACAATTCATCAGGATGACGTCTCAATCCTGAATATCTACGCCCCAATATAAAAACACCTACTTATGTAAAAGAAATATTACTGGAACACAAGGCAGACATCAAACCACACACATTAGCAGTAGGAGACTTCAACACACCTCTCTCTCCAAGGGATAGGTCAATAAGGCAGAAACATGATAGAGAATTAAGAGAATTATTGGAGGAAATGAAGCAAATGGACTTAACAGATATCTATAGAACATTCCACCCAAATAGGAAAGAATATACCTTCTTCACTGCAGTTCATGGAACATTCTCAAAAATTGACCACATACTCGGAAACAAAGGAAAACTCCACAGATAAAAAAAAAATATCAATGTCCACCAGTGTCTTATCAGATCACCATGGATTAAAGTTAGAAGGCAACAACCACACTACCCCCAAAAAACCAACAAATTCATGGAAACTGAACAGTTAACTACTGAACCATGCTTGGGTCAAGGAAGAAATCAACAAAGAAATTAAAGTCTTCCTTGAATTTAATGAAAATAAAGTGACAACATACTCAAAAGTATGGGACACAATGAAAGCAGTGCTAAGTGGAAATTTCATAGCATTAAGTTCCCACTTAAAGAAAATGGAGAATACAGACATTGGGGACTTAACAACACACCTGAAAACTCTAGAAAAAAAAAAAGAAGTAGACACGCCCAGGAGAAGTAGAAGACTGGAAATAATAAAACCAAGGGCTGAAATCAACAAAATAGAAACACAAAAAACAATCCAAAGAATCAATGAAACAAAAAGCTGGTTCTTGGAGAAAATCAACAAGATCGACAAACCCCTATCCAAACTAACTAAACGACAGAGAGGGAACACACAAATAAATAAGATCAGAAATGAAAAGGGGGACATAACCACAGACACTGAAGAAATTCAGAGAATCATTACATCTTACTACAAAAGCCTGTATGTGACAAAACTGGAAAATACAAAAGAAATGGACATTTTTTTAAATAAGTACCATATACCAAAGCTAAACCAAGACCAACTGAATGATCTAAATAGACCGGTTACTCGTGAAGAATTAGAAATGGTTATCAAAAATCTCCCTTCGAAAAAAAGCCCAGGACCAGATGGTTTCAATGCAGAATTCTACCAGAACTTCCAAGAAGAACTAATACCTATACTCCTTAATGTATTTCACAATATAGAAACAGAAGAGTCATTGCCAAATTCCTTCTATGAAGCTACAGTTACCCTGATAGCAAAACCACACAAAGACCCAACCAAGAAAGAAAATTACAGACCTATCTCACTCATGAACATCGGCGCAAAAATTCTCAATAAAATACTGGCAAACCGAATCCAAGAACACATTAGAAAAATTATCCATTATGATCAAGTAGTCTTCATCCCAGAGATGCAGGGCTGTTTCAACATACACAAATCTATCAATGTAATCCACCATATAAATAAACTGAAAGAAAAAAAAACATATGATCATTTCATTAGATGCTGAAAAAGCATTCGACAAAATTCAACACCCCTTTATGATAAAGGTCTTGGAGAGAATAGTGATACAAGGGTCCGACCTAAATATAATAAAAGCTATTTACAGCAAGCCAACAGCTAACATTAAATTAAATGGAGAAAAACTCAAAGCCATCCCACTAAAATCAGGAACACGACAAGGATGTCCACTCTCTCCATACCTCTTCAAAATAGTGCTTGAAGTTCTAGCAATAGCAATAAGACAACATCATGGGATCAAGGGGATTTGAATTGGAAAGGAAGAAGTTAAGCTTTCGTTATTTGCAGATGATATGATAGTATACATAAGCGACCCCAAAAATTCTACCAAAGAACTCCTACAGCTGATAATCACCTTTAGTAATGTGGCAGGAAACAAGATCAACTCCAAAAAAATCAGTTGCCTTCCTATACACTAAGGATAAGGAAGCAGAGAGGGAAATCAGAGAAGCTTCACCTTTCACGATAGCCACAAAGAGCATAAAATATCTTGGAGTAACTCTGAGCAAGGAAGTGAAAGGTCTATTTGACAAGAACAATAAGTCTTTGAAGAAAGAAATTGAAGAAGACTCCAGAAAATGGAAGGACCTCCCTTGCTCTTGGATTGGGAGGATCAACATAGTAAAAATGGCAATTCTACCAAAAGCAATCTATAGATTCAATGCAATCCCCATCAAAATCCTATCAAAATTCTTCAGAGATCTGGAGAGGACAATAATCAACTTTATATGAAAAACAAAAAACCCAGGAGAGCCAAAACAATCATATACAATAAAGGATAGTCTTGAGGCATTTTCATCCCTGACTTCAAACTCTATTACAGAGCTACAGTATTGAAAACAGAGTGGTACTGGCATAAAAACAGAGAAGTCAACCAATTGAATTGAACAGAAGACCCAGATTTTAACCCACAAACCTATGAACACCTCATTTTTGATAAAGAAGCTAAATGTATACAATGGAAAAAAGAGAGCATCTTCAACAAATTGTGCTGGCACAACTTGATGTCAATCTGTAGAAGATTGAAAATAGATCCATATCTATTACCATGCACAAAACTCAAGTCCAAATGGATTATAGACCTCAATATCAGTCTGAACACACTGAACCTGATAGAAGAGAAAGTGGGAAGTACTCTACAGCACATGGGCACAGGAGACCACTTCCTACGTATAACACCAGCAGCACAGACACTAAGGGCATCATTGAATAAATGGGACCTCCTGAGACTGAGAAGCTTCTGTAAACAAAGGACACTGTCACTAAGACAAAAAGACAACTCACTTACTGGGAGAAGATTTTCACCAATCCCGCAACTGACAAAGGTCTGATCTCCAAAATATATAAAGAAATCAAGAATCTAGACCGTAAAATTCTAATCAACCTGAGTATAAAATGGGGCATTGAGCTGAACAGAGAATTCTCAACAGAAGAACTTCAAATGGCCAAAAGATACTTAAGGTCATGCTCAACTTCCTTAGCGATCAGGGAAATGCAAATCAAGACAACTTTAAGATACCATCTTACACCTGTCAGAATGGCTAAAATAAAAAACACCAGTGATAACCTTTGCTGGAGAAGTTGTGGAGAAAGGGGTACACTCATCCATTGCTGGTGGGAATACAAACTTGTGCAACCACTCTGGAAAGCAGTGTTTCGGTTTCTCAGGAAATTTGGAATCAACCTACCCCTGGATCCAGCAATACCACTCTTGGGAATATACCCAAGAGAGGCCCTATCATACAACAAAATTATATGCTCAACTATGTGCATCACAGCATTGTTTGTAATAGCCAGAACCTGGAAACAACCTAGATGCCCTTCAATGGAAGAATGGATGAAGAAAGTATGGAATATATAGATATTAGAGTATTACTCAGAAGTAAAAAACAAGGACTTCTTGAATTTTGCATACAAATGGATGGAAATAGAAAACACTATCCTGAGTGAGGTAAGCCAGACCCAAAAAGAGGAACATGGGATGTACTCACTCATATTTGGTTTCTAGCCATAAATAAAGGACATTGAGTTTATAATTCATGTTCCTAGAGAAGCTAAATAAGAAGGTGAATCCAAAGACAAACACATAGGCATCCTCATGAATATTAACCTTCATCAGGCGATGAAAGGAGACAGAGACAGAGACCCACATGGGAGCACTGGACAGAAATCTCAAGGTCCAAATCAGGAGCAGAAGGAGACGGAGCAAGAGCAAGGAACTCAGGACCATGAGGGTACACCCACACACTGAGACAATGGGGATGTTCTATAGTGAACTCACCAAGGCCAGCTGGCCTGGGTCTGAAAAAGCATGGGATAAATCCGGACTAGCTGAACATAGTGGACAATGAGGACTACTGAGAACTCAAGAATAATCGCAGTAGGTTTTTGATCCTACTGCACGTACTGGCTTTGTGGGAGCCTAGACAGTTTGGATGCTCACCTTAGGAGACCTGGATAGAGATGGGCAGTCCTTGGGCTTCCCACAGGTCAGGGAATCCTGATTGCTCTTTGAGCAGATGAGGGAGGGGGACTTGATCAGGGGAGGGGGAGAGAAATGGGAAGCGGTTGCGGGGAGGAGGCAGAAAAACTTAATAAATAAATAAAATAAAAAAAAGATGCAAGGCACTCACCACATACCATCTAAAAAGAAAAAGAAACTTAAAACTATGCATACAATAATTAAGTAAATAAATACTTTTGAAAAGGCAAAAAAAAGCTGAATTGTATCACCAACACCATTATATGTATTCAATTCAGTTTTAGCAGTATGAAAATTAGCTATACTTTATTTCATTGTACAACTTTGCTTATCTTAGCATAGGTATTTTTTTTTCAATTTCAAACAGTTAAGTAAACTGATTAGAAAAATGAGAGATTTATGCTAAGTGAAATGGATATAATGGTTGGGTTTTTCAATAATTAAGTTTTCCAACTAAATTACAGTGTATGAGGATGAATTAAAGAATGAAATTGTACAATTCTTAACAAGAAGTATTTCCTTTGTCTTATTTTTCTCAAATTCTTTAGATGTTGTGAGGATAAAAGAAAGGTCTAATGGAGATAATGAAAGTAAAGCGTTGGGTATACCCACAATGAGTTATCCAAGTATGAACTTAGAGTGGACATAATATTCCATGATATGATTTTCAGTTCATAGCATCACAAGAGTCAAACATAAATATAAATTGTTCATAACACTCCATGAGAATTTATATTTTCAAAGAAATTTCTATGGTCATTATCATAATAATTGCATAATATGAGCCAAAATTGATGAAACAAAGAGACATGTAATTCTTGGTATACCAAGGCTTCAAATATGAAACATTCCTTTTCTTATGATGTCATAAACAGTGATACTTTCTTTTTGTCGTAATATATGACAATATGCACAGAGCATTAGTCCTCAGGGAAATTAAATCGAGGATTTATGGTCTACCACTAATTAATGCTCAATTATTCACTATCTAATTGCTAATTTTCAGGTTCTTCAAAGAGGAAAAGCTTGTAAATTCACTGAAACACATACTGTTAGAAGTATGTTGACGTAACATAATGTCCTATGTTCATTGCTGTGGGATAATGCTCTTGTACACTTTAAAGATTTGTCACTCATATTAGTTTAATAAAACACCGATTGGCCAATGGTCAGGTAGAAAATATAGGCAGGGCAAACAGACTAAGAGAATTCTGGAAAGATGAAAGACAGAGACACAGTCACCAGCTAGATGCAAAGGAAGCAAGATGGGAATATCTTATTGAGAAAAGGTAACAAGCCATGTGGCTAAACATTGATAACAATTTTGCATTAATTTAAGTAGTAAGAACTAGTTAATAATAAGTCTGTGCTAATAGGCCAAACAGTTTATAATTAATATAAGCCTGTATGGGTTTATTTGGGTCTGAAGGACCACGAGAACAGGCAGAACAGAAATTTCCATCTACATTTCACCTAGCAGGGAAGTTCCATAGAGTCAGAAAGTAAATTGCTCATAAAAAGCTTTAAAACCTGTCTGAAACTGGCTACATTCACTAGGCTCCTCCCTTCTGAGGCTTATATAAGCAATACAAACTTCTCAGAGATAGTGTTAGACAAAGAAAACTTCCTAGAGGATTCTCAGACCTGACAAGTATGCCAGAAGAAGCAGAGGACAGCCAAACAACCCAAAAGAGATAAAGAAAATTTGAGCCTCCAGAAAAAGACTCAGACTAAACAAACTACATTCAAACCACATTCTTCAACTTTTTGAGCTCTCTGCAGGTAATGCAGTGAACTCCATGCTGGTTTTGGTGATGCAACTATCATTAAGGAATTTCTACTGATATAAAAAAGAAAAAAAAACATCTCACCAATATTCAAGTCAGTAACCAGAATTAAATATATAGGTTCAATAAATTGCACTTTAGTGGTATCCATACTTTCGTCTACTGTTGATTTTTGGGATGAGTAGATGTTGGTTCACTACTAACCAAAAAATACATGGTCATACAATACCATGTGACAGATTCTTATTTTACAGAATATACTAGAATATAGTTAACATATTTAGATATTTGATCTTTTTTTTTTTTTTTTTTTTTTTTTTTTTTTTTTTTTTTTTTGGTTTTTCGAGACAGGGTTTCTCTGTAGCTTTGGAGCCTGTCCTGGAACTCCCTTGGTAGACCAGGCTGGCCTCGAACTCACAGAGATCCGCCTGTCTCTGCCTCCCAAGTGCTGGGATTACAGGCGTGCGCCACCACCGCCCGGCGATATTTGATCTTTTATAAGTCTCAGTTAAAACACTATCCTGGAACTTTTTGCATTTCCCTAACAAAAATTTAAGTAACAAACTATCTTTTGGCACTAGTTCCTAGGTAAATAAAAACATTTTGTTTGTGCAGGAATTTCCATTCTCCATTCACTAAAAATAAAGTCCAGTTCAAGATCTGTTTAAGTTAATTTTTTATAAACATTCTAGCATTTTTACCATTTAAGTAAACTAAGGTTAAAAATGCATCTTTTAAGTTATAGCCTTGTAAATTGAAGGCCTGTGAATCTTCAAGCAGGAATGATAAAACAGATTTCAATTTTCTTTTTTATAGAAGAATCTTCCAGAAGCACTTAGAGAAAAAAAATCTAGAATCCAAAAGCACACAGAAAATAAAACATTTTACTAGAGATTCTCAAGATACTATTAGTACAGGCCATAAACTCAGACTTTCATTATTTACTGGAAATTATAATATACATGGTGACATTTTGGTTTTGATTAGTTTCTCTGACAATGTTCTCACTTTGTTCTTTTCCTATATTTGAAAATTTAAATTATTCATGTTAAGACAGACTCTAAGCAAATGAGAAAAGCAATGGGAAAACAATGATAATAAGGCTCCTTGTTTACACATACTTTAGACAATAGTGTAGCAGAATGAGAGCTTTTCTCTGGGGATACTCATTTGATTCCAGCTGCATCACTATTTTATAAAGGTTTATTTATGTAAATCCTCCTGTGAATTTATGTGTTTTACATTCTAACAATATTTTCCCCATTCTGAGTAGAGAATAAAAGCTGTCATTATATGTAAAAATGCAAGGAAATTTAATGATATTCTTGCTGTTTAACTCAGCCCTGTGCAACTGTACTTAAATAGTACTTACATAATGAGAATATTTAGGAAAGAATTTTAAAAAGCTTCACCATAGATTTTACCTAGGTTCTTTTTATTTATTTTGTAGAATATGTAGTTATGTTTGGCAAAAATAATTATTTAGGCAAGGAACTTATACTACCCTTAACATGAAGGGAATGATTAAAATAAACATAGCCATAAAGAAAATATCTCTTTTATAAATTTTGACCTTTAATATGCAGCCATAATTAATATCTAAGAGCCTAAAGTTAAAAATAAAAAAAAAATAGTTTTCACTCCCTGAATAGCTTATTGTGTTTCCAACTGAATAAATCTAAACACAAACAGAACATACTAATATGCCTGTTGGTCAGGGATCTGATTAATATAGTCAAAATAGATGAGCCCCATGTGACATAAAACAGGACAAAAACAATAGAGAGCTCCACTAGAAGGCCAAATATGTGGTTCTATACCTTAGGCCATGAGTAAGACTAATGTTTTAAAACTGGGGAAACTATGATGAAGAAGTAAAAGTAAAATCTGGACAGATGACTCATTCATTAAGAATGCTTGCTCCTCTTGCAAAGGAGTGACTTTTGGTTCCCAGTAACCATTTAGTGTCATTTATAGCTGAGCTTAATCTCGAGATAATTTGACACCATCGTCTAGCCTCTGAACATACATACTTGAATATAGAAACACAAATATACATACCTACACACACACACACACACACACACACACTTTAAAATCAATTTTATTTTAATTTTTTTTTCTTTTTGGTTTTTCGAAATAGGGTTTCTCTGTGGTTTTGGAGCCTGTCCTGGAACTAGCTCTTGTAGACCAGGCTGGTCTTGAACTCACGGAGATCCGCATGTCTCTGCCTGCCAAGTGCTGGGATTAAAGGCGTGTGCCACCACCGCCCTAAAATCAATTTTAAAAAGAGAAATAGAACACAGCCAATGTATTAGAAACTGAAAAATCTAGAATAGGACAAAATAACAAAAAGAAGAAAGGAATCAAAGAAAAATCAAAAGAAGCACACACAGACAACCCCCCCATACACACATAGAGGAATTGCATACAAACATAAAATCACAAGTCATAATTATAGAAAGTTAACACACAAAGAATCTGTAAGGTTAAAAAACCCTGACTAGTCTCTTGCCAATCCTCAAATGGCTCCCTTAATTAAGATGTATACTTTCCTGCTCCCATATCCACTCCTTCTTCATCCCAACTGTCCCATTCCCCCAAGCTCTCCCCATTCTCCCCTTCTCACTTCTCTCTCCCCATGTCCCCTTACCCCTGTCCCACCCCCATCCCCAAGCTCTCAATTTTTGCCTGGAAATCTTGTATACTTCCAATATACAGGAGGATAACTACAGGTTTTTTTTTTTTGAGGGGGGGTACACCTTCCTATTTAGCTTCTCTAGGATCATGAATGAGGAGCAGAGGGAGAGAGGACATGAGCAAGGGAGTCAGGGCAGCAAGGGGTGTGCCCATCCACTGTGAAGGTGGGGCCGATCTAATGGGAATTCACCAAGGCCAGCGGGACTGGGACTGATGGAGCATGTGATCAAACTGGACTCTCTGAATGTGGCTGACAATGAGGGCAGACTGAGAAGCCAAGGACAATAGCACTGGGGTTTGATTCTACTGCATGGATTGGCTTTGTGGGAGCCTAGTCTGTTTGGATCCTCAACTTCCTAGACCTGGAAGGGGCGGGGAGACCTTGTACTTCCCACAGGGCAGGGAACCCTGACTGCTCTTTGGACTGGAGAGGGAGGGGGAATGGGATAGTGGGAATGGGGGAGGTCGAGGGAAATGGGAGGAGGTGAAGAGGTGAAAATTTGTAATAATAATAATAATAAAAAAAGAAAAAAACTATAAAAATATCCTGACTAAATATTATGAGACAAAGTACTTCTAAAGATGCCATTGGGTTCATTTTCTGTTAGCTAGTCATCTACTTCTGGGCTTGTGTTTGCCCTTAAGATTGATTTTTATTCCAAGTGGCATTCCTTTGGAGATAAGTAGTTACTCTCACAAGCTTTGTACAAGTTTACAGGCAGGTCATTATTGTAGGCCAAGAAGTTTGTAGCTTGGCTGATGTTTACCTTTCTCCTTTGGTAGTGTGCAGAGTGCCTGATAATACTATGAACACCAATTCATAGGGGTCTACATTAGCACCAAATCAGCTCCTCCATGTTCAATGAGTTGTCTAGGTACTGCCTTTCACTATAGGATATTAACACCAATTTGTGGAGGACAGTCAATAATCTTGATAATATCCCAACATTTTCTCAAATTATATCACACTCAAACATATTTTACAAAGTTTCTACTACATTAGACTTTCTTATTACCACTTAAATGAACCTTAGTTTAGCTGTCACTCCCTGAATTCCCTCTCTTATCTCCCCCCTTCCCTTGGCCCTCCTAGTGCTTCCCCTCCCCCATCTATTCATTGCTGTCTATTCTATTTCTTCTTCCTAGTAAGATTGTTAACCCTCCTAGTCCTTAACTCTATACATAACCTCTGTATTTATATAGCAGCTTGCATATTTAAGGCTTAACAGTTAACATCCATATGTAAATAAATACTTAACGTATTTGTCTTTTGTGGGTCTGGGCTACACAACTCAGGGTGATTTTTCTAGCCCCCTCCATTTACTCCACTTACCTGCTCATTGTATAATTTCATATTTTTAATGGCTGAGTAATATTCCATTGTTAAAATGTAATAAATCATCTTTTTCCATTCATCTATTAGCAGATATCTATGCTATTCCCAATTTCTGACTATTATGACTAAAGCAACAGAAAGCACAGATAAATTGTCTCTTTAGTAGTGTGTGGAGTCTTTAGGTATATGCCCAAGAGTAGAATACCTGGTTATTGGGGTAGATCTATTCCCAGCTTCATTACATATTGCCATACTTATTTCTACAGTGGCCATACAAGTTTGTACTGTCATCACCAGCAGAGGCAGGTTCCCCTTATTCCATATACTCAGAAGCATGAGGTATACATTGTTGCATTCAGCTAGAATATTTTAACAAGTGTATGATGAAATCTCAATGTAGTTTTGATGTGCATTTCTCTGGTATCTAAGGCTATTGAACATTTTTTAGGTACTTCTCAGCAATCTGTCTTTCCTTTACTGAGTGTTCTCTGTTTATATCTTTGGCCAATCTTTTAAATTGGGTTGTTTCCTTTCTTGGTGTCTGGCCTTTGAGTCTTTTATACATTTTAGACATTTGTCTTTTATCAGATATGCATTTTGTAAGCATCTTTTCCCATTCTGTGGCCTGCTAATTTGCCCAAAATGTGTCTTTTTTCCACACAGAAGCTTTACAATTTTACGAAGTCCTTTTTATTAATTGTTGCTCTTATTATCTCTAGTGTTGTTGTCCTGTTCAGAAAGTTTTGAAATGTATTAATAAGTTCAAACCTAATCTCCACTTTCTCTTCTATAAGAAATAGGGTATCTGGCATTATGTTGATATCCTTGTTCTATTTGGAGTTTAGTTTTGTTCAGGGTAATAAGTATGGATCTATCTAGTCACAATCTTCTAGATGCTCCAACATTTTTCACCAATGCCATATGTTAAAGATTCTATCTTATTCACTGTGTATTTTTGTTTCTTTGTCAACGATAAAGAGGGATATCCATAAGAGGGAGGACTTCTTTCTAGGTATTCAATTCAATTTCTTAGATTAGTATGTATACTTTTGTGCCAATACCATGCTTTTTTTTTTCTTATAGCACTGTAGCAAAAATTGAGATCCAGGATGGTTATACCTCCAGTAAATCTTTTCTAATTCAGAATTGTTTTTGCTATCTCAGTATTTTTTTATGTATTTTCCATATGAAGCTGAACATTGTCCCTCAAACTTCTGTGAAGAACTGTACTTGAATTTGTAATGGAGACTACATAAAACTATAGAATTCTTTGGGTAAAATTGCTTTTCCCTTGATTGCTATATTAGTCCTATTGATCCATGTGATTAGAATTTAATTCCATCTTTAGGTATCTCCATATATTCCCTTCTTTAATATCTTAAAATTTTTATCAGGCTAGCCTTTTCACTTGCTTAGTTGGAGTTATTCCAATGTTTTTGCCTGTTTATTTGTTTGTTTATTGAGGCTATTGTGAATGGTGTTTTTTCCCTTGTCCCTTTCTCAATCTAGTCATCACTTGTAAACAACAAGTCTTCTGATTTTTGTGTGTTAATTTTTTTTTTATCTTGCTACTTTGCAAAAAGTGTTGATCAGCTGTATGAATTGACTTTGTATTTTTTTGGGACACTTGTATGTATTATCATACCATCTGCAAATAATGATACTTTACTTTGACTTTCTCCTTTTCAATATGATATACTTCAATTTACTCATTGCTTTAGCTGTGACTTCAAGTACTATATTTGAGTAGATATGGAGAAAATGGACAACCTTGTCATGTTCCTGATTTGAGTGGAAATTAACTGAATTTGTCTCCATTTGGGTTGACATTGGCTGTGGGATTGCTGCAAATGACTTTATTAAGTTGACATACGTCACTTCTATCCCTTGTCTGTTCATGACTTTTATTTTGATGGGCTGTTTGAATTTGTCAAAGGCCTTTTCTTCATCTAACATGGTGATCATGCCTTTTTGTCTTTCAGTTTGTTTATATAGTGTATATAATTTCTTGATTTATATACATTAAACCATATCTGCATATCTGTGATTAAGTCTACTTGATCATGGCAGATGGTATTTTTTATGTGTTCTTATACTCAGTTTGCTCGTATTTTATTTAAAATTTTTACATCAAAAATCATAATGGGAAATGATCTGTATTTTCTTTTCTTTGTTGTGTCTTTAAATTGTTTAGGGATCAGGGTAATGGTGGCATTATAAATAGAATTGGGCAATGAATGTGTTTGTATTTTGTGTAACAATTTGAGGATTGTTCGCTATAATTTTTTTTAACAGTCTAGATGTATTCTGTGTTGAAACCATCTCATTCTAGGCTGGTTTGGGGTGAGAAATTTTAAATTACTCCTATTTCACTCAGGGTTGCATGTCTATTTATATTGCTCATCTGATCTTCATTTCACTTTGATATGTGATATATATTGAAAATATCATCCATTTCTTTCATATTTTCCAATTTGGTCGAGTACAGGTTTTTTAAGGATGCATGATTTTCAAGAAATCTTCAATGTCTCTTTTTTCCTTTTCTAATTTTCATCTTCCTAATTACCTTTTAGTTAACTTGATTAAGAGTTAGCCAGTTGAATCCTTTCCACTGTATCTTACTAGCTACAAGTCACACTCCCTCTCCACAACCCTCCTATTCCCCCGAAAACCTTAGTAGAACTCTGAAACACAGCCTGATAATACACAGAGAGGAACAAGAGATGAGTGGACCCACCCAGTGATACACCCTACTCTCTAGTCCCTCAATACTGTACAAACCCCTGGGCCCCTCCCCCACCTGCATCAGCTTTTCTAGCCAGCCAATGAGCAAATTTCCTGCAGGTATGTGGTTCCAACTCCCCAATCCAATATATCAGACCCTGAAAGCTACAAGTCCCATTCTGCCTCCAAACCCTCCAATCACCCCCCTTCAATCTCAGTGGAACTATGAAACACAACCTGCTACGATACAGAAAGGACCAAGTGGTTGAGTGACCACCCACCCAGTGGGACATCACACTCTATGGTCTCTCCATATCAGGGCAAAACCCTGGGTCCCTCCCCTTCCTCAGCTTCTATAGCCAGACATCAGGGAAGCTTCTGATATGTAGGATATTTCAACAATCCCACCCCATCCATTAGACTCAGTAAGTTAAAAGTCCCTCTCTGCCCCCAAATGTTCCTATCACCATTCACTACCCTGGCAACCTCAGAGAAATTCTGTAACATATGCTGCAACTACACAGAGAGGACCAAAAGAAAATTCTAAGAGAAGAACTCTGCAGCCCAAGCTCTGACTGCACAGAGTGAAATAAGGGAGTGAACCAAGAGAGCAGACTAAGAGTGCAGGCCAAAATAGAGGGCCAAGAGAGACCTGAGTGGCTTCCTGAGACCAGACAGTGACAGTATAAGCAGACCAAGAAAAGTTCCCAAAGACACAGACAGCCACTACAATGATTGGACCAAGAGGCAAAGACATTCCTGCCATCAATTGGAGGAAAAAATGGGTAGGCACCAATGCAAGAATTCATCCCACAACCTAGAAGGCAACATGATAACACCAGATTGATTATCCTAACCTAGAAGAAGCAGAAGAAAAGATTTTAGATGTAACTTTATGAGGACCATGGAGACTTTTAAAGAATAAATAAATAATTCTCTAAAAGAAATGAAGGAAAAAAAAACAAAAAAATGGAAGAAATCAATGAATCTCTCAAAAAAATCCAGAAAACAAAGAAAAAAAAAAACAATTAGATGAAGCAAACAGTTCAAGACTGAAATAGAGGCAATAAAGTAAAGACAAACCAAGGCAATTCTGGATATGGAAAATCTGGGTTAAATTTAGAATCAACCTACCTCATGACCCAGCAATACCACTCTCGGGCATACACCCGAAAGATGCTCATACTATGAGGTCATCTGTTCAACTATGTTCATAGCAGAATTATCTGTAGTATCCATCACCTGGAAACTACCTAGATGCCTCTCAACTAATGATTGGATAAAGAAAATGTTGTAATTTAAACAATGGAATACTACTCAGTGGGAAAAAAAAACAATATCTCGAAATTTGCATTCTAAATTTGGAAACTAAAATTTGGAACTAAAAAAAAAAATCATTTTGAGTGAGGTAGCCCAGATCCAGAAAGATGAACACAGTATGAACTCACTCATACATCAATATTAGATGTAAAGCAAAGGATATTGAGCCTATAGTTCATGATTATAGAGAAGCTAACTAACAAGGTAAACCCTAAGGAAAAAAAAATACATAGATCCACCTGATGGGGAAGGCCTTGCTAACCAATAACCTTTAAGAGGTGGGTCTTAGTTAAGGTGTGGCATCACTGTAACCCAGGTAAAAAGATGTTCACCTCCATGTGCTCCCTCTCTGCAGCTTGCTATGCTTGGATTTCACATATCCTTTTTTATGAGTTTTCTACTTATAATAAATAAAATATAATTGTTTTATCCTTAGCTAGCCTAGTTATTTCCACACGTGGTACCCAACATGTTGGATATAAGAATCCCAGCACTGGTCTGTGGGCACCGGGAGTGCATCCCCCTGGGTGCGGATGCAAGTGGTGGGCAGAATTGTGTGAGTGACTGACAGTACTAGAGTGGTGGCCACTAGTCCTGCAAAAATTGTTTGAGAGAATTCATACTTTTGACTGAACTGCTAGGTGGGTTACTAACCCTAGACTGAGTAGCCCACCCAAAGGCAATCAACAGTGGCACCCGAACCAGTGACTCGGAGCACGGTCAACTATCAGACGACAACGCGCAGTCCCGGGACAACAAGAAGAAAAAAGAAGATTCTGCGGCTGTAGAACTCGGACAGATCTGCAGGATAAGGTAGGCGCAGGTTCACCGTCGTCCAAAAAGATATGGGACTTTCAAAGGAAGAGAAATTCATACAGGAATTTAATCAATCACTCAGGGAGAGAGGAGTAAGAGTCAAAAACAGAGATTTATGTGTTTGCTTGCGGACTCAAAAGGGAGTCCCTCGAGATGCGAGAAGTTAGGGTACAATCCACACAGCTACGCCTGCCAAACAGGCTGGCTGCTAGGGCTAGAGAGCCTATGTCTTTAAACCCCTGCCATATGGAGCTAAAGCTGACAGGCAGGTTTGCTATACAGGAATCTAGATTCAAAAAGCTGCAGCTTCACTTAAGACAGTAAATATGCTTCTTTTCCATTTTAAAAACCTTGCTTCTTGGTCAAAAATCTTTAGTTTGTAGGTGTATAAGTTTATATCTAAGGTAGATTAATTTCAGTACTGTGTTTCTGTAAAAAAGTTTTAAAATCAAAGATTGTGATATATTCAGAGGATTTTTAGAATTGTTTAGGCTATCCTGAGTTTTTATTTCTTTCGTATAAGGTTGGGGATTGTTCTTTTGAGTTCTATATTGTTCTTTTGAGTTTTGTAAAAAGTTTTGCTATAATTTTAATAAACATTTACATTAAAATCTGTATATGAGTTCTGTGAGGAATGTTGCTATAATTTTTAATGGACATTTACACTGAACCTGTAACTGCTTTCAATGAAATTGTCATTTTTGCTGTGTTTCTTCTGCTTTCCCAAGAAAGTAGGGGATCTTTCAAGATTTAAAGTTCTTATACAAGTTTTTCCATTTGTATGGCCCGCTCTTGGGTGGGAGTCGTATTGTTTCAGCTTGAGGTTCTTTCCCTGCTGCCAGGTGTGGCTTCAAGGTGGAATGCTGAGACTCAGGCCTCAGGCCTCTTAATTAAGTTTATCAAGGGCCAGAGTTATACTCTAACAAGTGATAATGGTTAAAAATAAAAAACATTTCCGCCTTCACAGGCAGAGATGACGGGACCCAAAACTTCTGTCCTGCTTGCTTAAAGTTACTCCCAAGATATTTTATGGTATTCATGGATATTTAAAAGGATGATGTCTCATTTATCCTAGATGTAAAAGAGATATATTTAAATTTTCAGATTCTGGCTAGGGTAAAATAATTCTGCTGCAAGCAAGGCTGAGCACATGTTCTTGTGGTTAAACAACTTTGTATTTAGGCCCAATAGGGGTATTGCTGAGTTTTGAGGTAGATATTTGCCTAATTTTAAAAAATAGACATAATGGGGGTCCCTCAGTGCTGGGGAGACTCTCACTTGGGTCTTGGGATGGCATGGGGCCCCCCATGGCTTGCCAAAGACCATCCTTGCTGAGTCAGGCACGTGGCCTTGGTTGGCAGGGGAGGAGTTCGACCCCAAGTGACCTGGAGGAAAGGGACCACTCCCAAGGGGACCACTCCCAAGGTTGTAATCCACTAGTTCCTAAAACAGTACTGTGATAATCACAGCTGGAAAACCTGTTTTTCGAGGTTAAGGTCTGATTTTGTCTTCTGCTAGTTCCTGATGCAGGGTTGCTGAACAGGCTGGCCCTGGATTTTTGATTCTTCTCTTCCTGCTGGAGGAGTCTGGTTTATCCAGGTTTTTCAATACTATGTGTGATCAAAAGGTGACTGTAGGTTTACACTTCCAGCAATAAAGCCTTTTCTTTACCCACATTTTCTTAAGCATAAATTGTTAACAATAATTTTTAATCTTGGTCATTTTTACAAGGATAAGATAAAATCTCAGAGTTTTGATTTGCATTTCTCTGAGGGTTAAAGGAAACATTTTTTAAGTGTCTCGGTCATTTTTAAGTTCATCTGAGAGTTTTCAGTTTACGTCTGTAACAAATTTTTTGGATTAAATTTTTAATAACTAATTTCCTGAGTTCTTCATATATTTTTGAAATGGGTTTATGATAAGTAAAGATCTTTTCCCACTATATAGCCTTGTTATACAAAAGTTTCTCAGTTCAGGAGATTTATGGTTTCTCCAAATGTTTATGCCATTGAGGCTGTGTTTGAGATGTGGCAAAGTATGCTTCAAAAAATTTTTCTCTGTGAGGTTCAACATAATTTTTATATGCTGAGGCCTTTGGCTCATTTAAAATTGAGTTTTGTACATGGATATGGATGTAGATCTATTTTCATTCTTCTACATGTTGGTGTCTAATGAGGCCAGCATTATTAGTAAAAATTCTTCCTTTTTCCATTTTCCTATCTGCAAGGCAGACTTAAAACTTAAGAAGAGGATAGCTTACAAACTTTTAATTAGATATACAATGGTTAAAGCCCTAGTTATAATATTCTTATGGGAGACCTTGAGCCGCTAGGTAAAATTCTTACAAAAAAAAAACAGTTTCCAATAGAGAGTTTAAAGAAAGCTGCCTAACATGTACTCAAGCAGGTAAAATATAAATCAACAGGTAAAGTATACAATAATCAACAAATACAATGTATTAATTATAATTCAGCTATGGAAAATGTGTATATTAAATATAAAACTTATTCTACAACAGTTTTATAAAAATTGCTGTTTATGGCTAAGCTAAACCTTCTCAGTTTTGCCAGTTGAGATATTAAACTCTTAATTTAAAACAGTAGCCTGTCCGATACAAAAGGGGCAGGATAAAAGCTGGAAAATCGTTTGACAAAATGTTGACTATGATCAATACTTCTTATACTAAACAATAGATTCATTGATAGTTTTAAGATTGATTCCTGGACAATTGCCTTTGCTCAATTCAAAGGCCAAAAAACAATCTTTTCCCAGATCATTGCTACAATTCACAAAACTGTATTTTGCTAATGTTATAGCAAAAAATCCCTTAATGGATTTTATGCTAAATTTTACAAATGGCTCTTCCAATGGAGGAACTACATATATGGTTAAAAATAAAAAATAAAAATTGTGGAGCGTAACGAGGCTCCTTCAAAGCAACTCATAAAAAGTTGCAAGCAGATCCTGATGCAAATGGATCTGGCGGGATAACACCAAGCTAACCTTTGCTAGGGCAAGGTGGAAAAGCCCTTACAATGTATTATGAAAAAACACGACCTATATATATATTTGGGGTCGAGGATATGTTTATACTTTTTTCACAGAAAGAAAATAAAAGCTGGATCTGATGTCGAGGCTGCAGATGCCCACAGAGGATTTCCAGAGGCGACTGGGGAGAGGTCCTTGGTCCGGCCTTTCCTGCCTGCAAGGAGAGGAGTGCCTGATAACAGAAGCTGCTAGGCCACTCTGCATGGTGTTGTTCTGCCCCTAGAGAGTCCAGGGAGACCTGGCTGAGATAAGTGCCAGGATGTTCTGCTTCAGATAGCTGAATCCAGCTCACCTCACTCAGGAATCCCACCTGCCCTAAAGCACAAATGCTAAGCTGCTTCTGATGCAGACTAAACATCTGACAGTTTTAATCTTTGGGACACTGAACTAATTTTAATTAAAATACTAACCTCTCTTCACTTAAGAAGGGGGAAGATTGGGGTTCCTGTCACTGTTGTTCAGAGACTGAAACTGGTGGTATTTGATTACAACAATGTATGTCATTGTACTCTTATTACAATTGATCTAATGATACTTATTACTGCTTATAGATGTTGGAAAAGGATTGACACACGCTGTAAAGTGTTTGTGTTTAATGCATATGTTAAAAATTTTAGATTTAGATCCCTTTTACACTGCCCTAATTGTTGGCAGGCAGCGCACGTAATTTTATGTGGAGCAGGCATTTAGGAAGAAGGATACCTAAGGCCAGATTAAAAGGTGAATACTGGGTTTGGAAAACACCCTTTTTTCCTGTCTGGAAGATGGACTTATTGGTGCCCAAAATTATATCATTATATTTTGTTTGAGGAGCTCCTCACAGCCTTTTCATTAATGATAGATGCAGGGGCCCAATGACGGGAGTTAGTGTGGACCCTCGCCTGAACGGCACACCATACAGAGGTTGTAAAAACCGGCTCAACAATGGCATGGTGCCAGGCACGAGGAGTGCCCTCCACATAGCCGAAGACAGGACGCCCTGTGATCTGTTTACTTTAAATCTCGCTAGATACTTTCATTTGAGGAGCTTCAAGGACTGGTGACTTATGGCAGGAAATCCCCCAACCTAAGACAGGATACTGGGAGTCCTAGGACGGGTAAGGGGGATAAAGTCCTGGTCCCCACTCGACCTAAGAATCATAAGGCACCCCTCTGTTCCCAGGAGAGGTATACTGCTTCACCATTCGAGAGGAGGGTCTCTCCTTGTCCCAGTCCCTTCTCCTTTAGATCTGACACCTTGGTTGGACTCTGACCTGATGCCCTTCACTTAATAGCTGCCTGTCTTTATAAAAGAAAGGGTGATCCTGTTGATTGCCTTTGGGTGGGCTACTCAGTCTAGGGTTAGTAACCCACCTAGCAGTTCAGTTATTCCAGGGTCACGGAGAGGCACCACCTGGAAGATAATGGGCTAGGAAAGTGGAAGGAGGCTAAGCGAGAATTCTTGTCAAAGCCTCCGTTTATTAGAGACAGGGTACAACTTTTATAGGGTAAAGAGTTGGGGGGTGGGCACAGGGGCCTGGGCTCTTGCCGCGTGGTTCACGTTGGTCACATGGTCCGAGTTGGTCACGTAGGCAGGAGGTTGTCTTCGGTCAGGTCACTGTAGACCAAGAAGTCGCAAGTTGACACACCTAGATCCCTAGATAGTTTGTAATGTGGGGTGGGTTCCGCTAACAGATAGCTCTCACTAACAGCCAATTTGGGTGTGGGGTAGGCTCGGTCAGTAGAACTATTCCTAACACAATTAAGGGTGTGGGGTTCTCTGCAGACTCCCCAGGGTGATGGTTTCTGTAATGATTTTAGGAGGAAATTGGCTCCTGACACTGTTGTGTATATTAATCGGATTCTGTTAAAGGACTATGACAGATTGACTGATAGAATGTCTCCCCAGAAAGGTAATATGCATGCTGTGAAGATTATGTCCAAGATACATTATCTCTACTGGGAAGACTCCACACCTTGGAATCCTCAATGGGGGCATTAGAACAGAACACTGAACTAGAGATTCAGACTGTACTTAAAGGCAGTGGTAAATAGATTTGAAAAGACTGAGGAACTTAAAGAATTTGATGACCAGGGACAATAGGTACAAAGACAAAATTTAGCCTCATCAGTATGTGAAAACCTCTGGGGGGACAGCTTCTCAAGAGTTCTGCCTGCATTTCTGGTAATAACATCAGAAAGAGTATCTGGTGCCCAAATGTGGGGCACAAACCCACAACCCTGAAATTAAGAGTGTCATGCTCCTGGCAGTACAGATGATTTCCTGAGAGAATGTTGATCACCACAGACACTCCACTCGGAGTTTGTTTTTTTCTTGGCACATTTCGCTTTTGAGCAAGAAACTGCCCATATCTCAACCACTGACAAAGTACATGGTATCCAGAAATGGATATGCAGGACACAAAAAGGACTGTCACATCTTGCCAAAACAGGGTAAGATGGTTCTAAAAAATTACCTACCTCTAAAAATGGCCTGTCAGGTTTGCTAGGCCTTAGCCAAAGTTGTTTGCTTCAATGTTGCAAATGAGACGTTGGTGATTGCTCGGGTAGCTAATTATCTCTGTCATATATTGCTAGCTTTGGAAGCTGCTTGATTACCTGCCTGCTAAAGTAATATAAATTCCCTCTAAGGCCTTTGATGTGGTTAAAGATTAGATAATCATAACTACATTACTCTTATGATTTATCCAAGCATATTTCTGATACAAAATTTTGACACTTTTAAATAGAATGTTTATTAAAACATTTGTCATGTCTTTCTTGCTTAATATTGTTTATGTTGTTTGTAATTTTATACTTGATATCTGCTCTTATTGTATATAGTTTTGTATTGGGTTTTGATCGCTCTTGTTTAGACAAAAGAGGGAGATGATGAGGAAAGCCTTGTTAACTAATAATCTTTAAGAGGTGGGTCTTAATTAAGGCATGGCTTTGCTGTGACACAGGTAAAGAGGTGTACTCCTCCATGTGTGCCCTCTCTGCACTTTTTTTTCCTGTAGGACATTGCTGTGCTTGGATTTCTTATTTTCTGTTTCATGAGTTTTCCCCCTATAATACATAAAATATAATTGCTTTATCCTTAACTAGTCTGGTTATTTCCACATCCACCTGGAAAGAGGAAATAGACAAGATCTCCTGACAATATTGGGAGCATAGGGTTGAGGGAAGAAGGGAGGGAAGAAGAGGGAAAGAGGAGAGAAGGGGAAGGGGAGAAGAACTTAATTTAATGGGATAGTTGGGATGGAAGAAAGACAAAGATGAGAGCAAGGAAAGAGATATTTTTATTGAGGGAGCCATTATGGGGCTAGCAAGAAACCTGTCACTAGAGAATTTCCCAGAAATCCACAAGGATGACCCCAGCTAAGACCCTAAGCAATAGAGGAGAGGGTGTCCAAACTGACCTTTCCCTGTAGTCAGATTGATGAAAATCTTAATTCTTACCATAAAACCTTCATCTAGCAACTTATGGAAACAGAGGCAGAGATATGCTGCAGAGCATTGGGATGAGCTCCCAAAGTCCAGTTGAAGAGTGGGAGGAGTGAGAATATGAGCCAAGAGGTCAAGACCATAATGGGGACACCCACTGAAAGAGCTAATGGGAGATCATCAACTCCAGCTGGACAAAGAAAGTATCAATATAGATCCAAACTAGCCCTTCTGAATGTGGATGCCAATTGCATGCCCGGGGCAGACTGTGGGGCCACTGGCAGTGGCACCAGAATTTGTACCTACTGCTTGTACTGGATTTTTGGGAACCTATTCTTTTTGGATGTATACATTACTCAGTCTAGATATGGGGGGGGGGGCTTTGGACCTTCCACAAATCAATGTGCCTTACCATCTCTGAGAAGTGGATGGAGGTGGAATGGGGTGGGTATGTGAAGGGAATGGGAGAAGGGGAGGGAGGTAGAATTAGGATTGATACGTAAAATGGAGAAAGATAGTTGTTTTCTTTTGAAAAATAATAAACTAAAATAAAAGAGTTTGCCAATTTTATCTCAAAGAACGAATCATTTACCCCATTTATTCTTTGCAATTTTCTTGTTTCTTTATCTTTTATTGGTTTCAGCCCTGAGTTTTATTATTTTTTCCATCTACTTCTTTTGGGCATAATTTTGTTCTCTTTGTTCTAGTGCTTTCTGGTATGCCATTAAGTTACAAATGTGTGACAATTCCATGAGTTTGAGTAAGTTGCACTTTCATTTCATTTAACCCTAAAAATTTTAATTTCTCTCTTAGTTTCTTTTTTGATTCATTTTTCATTCAATTATGAATTGTTTAGTTTCCATAACTTTGCAAGCTTGATGTTGTTTCTGTTGTTTTTGTTACCCAGGTTTACTTTCCATGGCTCAGATAGGACACAAGATGCTCTTTCATTTTTGTTGTATCTGCTATGACTTTGTGTCCATTTATGTTGTGATTTTCAGAAATTATCTCATGAGATGATGGAAATAACTTATTTTTGTGATTTGGTAGAATGTTCCATAAATAATTGTTAGATTCATTGTTATTTGATTTTTTTGTTTAGTTTTTGTCTGGATGATTTATCTATTGGCAAGAGGAAAATAATTGAGTCACCCACTACATGAAAACTGAACAACACAATACTGAATGAGAAGGGATCAAAACATAAAAATTAAATTGAATGAAATTTGAAACACAAAATATCCAAACTTATAGGATTATAGAATTGAGTTATAAAAGCTAAATTCATTTTAGAAGATAGTTATAACAGCTAAATTAATAGCACTATATCTCCATTTAAAAAGTTCAATAGATCTGATATTAGTCAAAAGAAGACAGTAAAAATAATAATAAAACTCAATTGTCTGCAAGGTCCTTGGCCCAGGAACAGTTCCTACTCCTGCACTGTGGCTATTCACCAAGAGAGGTGAGTGTGTGCCTGCCCGGCCGGAGGGGAATGCTGGACACTGCCAGCTCCTGCTGCAGGGGCTTCTTTGTTCCACATGACCATCTGTTCTCCCCAAGTTTGCTCTTTTGTCTGTGGGGTCCATGGATCTCCAGGAGTCCCTGTCCCTATGCTGAGGAGAGCCATCCAGACTGGTGAGTTGGTATCATGCTGGGGCAGGGCAGAATGTCCAGAAAAGGAGCACAGGGCCCCTCCAACTCCTGCTGCAGGGGCATCTTTGTTCCACACGACTCTGCATCCCCCAAGCCTGCCATATTGTCTGTGAGGTCCTTGGACCAGGAACAGCATACATAGGACCAAGACACCAACACTCTTCTGGCTGCATTTGAAGGTAGAGATGAACAGGCACCGATGCAAGAATTCCTCCAACAACCTTAAAGGCAACATAACAACAACAGATTCCAGGGATCACACAACAAGAAGACTTGAACACCCTATTCCAGAAGAAGTAGAAGAAATCTACTTTAAACATAACATTACAAAAATAATAGAGGACCTTAAACACGATGTAAAAAACTGCTGTAAAGAAATGGAGAAGACAAACAAAAAGGTAAAATAAATGAATAAATCTCTCAAAGATACCTAAGAAAACCATGATAAATCAATCGAACAGGTAATGGAAACAGTTCAAGACTTGAAAAATGAAATGGAGGTAACGGAGAAAACACAAAACAAGGGAAGGCTGGATATGGAAAATCTGGGTAAACGAACAGGAACAAGTATAACCAACAGAATACAAAATATAGAAGAAAGAATCTCAAACACCGAAGATACTATAGAGGAAATAAACTCATTGATTAAAGAAAATAACAAATCCAAGAAATTCTTAACACAAAATATAGGCCCATATTTCTGTATGGCATGAGAGCCATTAACCCTGTCTGAGCTGATCATGTAACTTTGCAGACAAGCTGTCTTTGCCTAACAATAGCCAGGATGTACTGCTCTTAGTTTCTTTTGTTATAAATGTAGATTACCTGAGAAGAGATGTTGGCTGAAGCTGATGATGTAAGAGTTAAGAAGTTTGGTGCTTCCTCCCTTTGTAATTTGGAGGATGTCTTATAGAGATGCTAATTCATGGCCTACCTGACTGCTAGATGCGGACATGACCTGAGCCCAGGCACCTGGTTGCCTAGGAGACAGCCTAATATGTTCTCGCTCTATAGATGTGGCGATATATAAGCTGTTTAGAGAATAAATGGGAGAGCTTTTTGAAGAGAACTTCCCCGTGAAAGATGACCGTGTAAGTTGTGTCTGATTATTCCTCGCGACTCCGTTCCAGTCCAGTTAGGGAATCTGTGTTGGACCCACACGGTCTCCGACAACAAAACATCCAGGAAATCTGGGACACCATGAAAAGACCAAACCTAAGAATAATAGAGGTAGAAGGAGAAAAAATACAGCTCAAAGGCCCAGAAAATATATTCAACAAAATTAAAGAAAAATTTCCAACCTCAAGAAGGATATTCCTATGAAGGTACAAGAAACATACAGAACACCAAATAGACTGTATCAAAAAAAAATTCCCTTGCCATATAATAATCAAAACACAAAACATACAGGTTTTTGATGAGGAATTAGAAGCTGTCATCAAAAACCTCCCTATCAAAAAAAGCCCAGGACCAGATGGTTTCAATGCCAAATTCTACGAGAACTTCTAAGAAAAACTAATACCTATACTCCTTAATGTATTTCACAAAATAGAAACAGAAGAGTCATTGCTAAGCTCCTTTTATGAAGCTACAGTTACCCTGATACCAAAACCACACAGACTCAACCAAGAAAGAGAATTACAGACTAATCTCACTCATGAACATTGACACAAAAATTCTCAATAAAATACTGGCAAACCAAATCTAAGAAAACATCCAAAAAATTATACATTATGATCAAGTAGGCTTCCTCCCAGAGATGCAAGGCTGGTTCAATATACAAAAATCTATCAATGTAATCAATCATATAAATAAACTAAAAGAAACAAACCATAAAATCATTTCATTAGATGCTGTAAAAGCATTTGACAAAATTCAACACTCCTTTATGATAATGGTCTTGGAGAGATTAAGGATACAAGGTTCATACCTAAATATAATAAAAGCTATATACAGCAAGCCAACAGCTAACATCAAATTAAATGGAGAGAAAATTAAAGCTATTCCACTAAAATTAGGAACAAGGTAAAGCTGTCCACTCTCTCTATACCTCTTCAATATAGTGTTTGAAGATCTAGCAACAGCAACATAAGGAGATCAAGGAGATTCAAATTAGAAATGAAGAAGTCAAACTTTCATTATTTGCAGATGATATGATAGTGTACATAAGTGACCCCAAAAACACTACCAAAGAACTCCTACAGCTGATAAACTCTTTTAGTAATGTAGAAGGACACAAGATCAATTCCAAAAAATCAGCTGCCCTCCTATACACAAAGAAGCAGAGAGGAAAATCAAAGAAACATCACCTTTCACGATAGCCACAAAAAGCATAATGTATCTTGGGGTAACTCTAACCAAGGAAGTGAAAGATCTATTTCACAATAACATTAAGTCTTTGAAGAAAGAAATTGAAGAGGATACCAGAAAATGAAAGGATCTTCCATACTCCTAAGATTGGGAGGATCAACATAGTAAAAATGGCAATTCAACCAAAACAATCTATTTCAATGCAATCCCCATCAAAATCCCAACAAAATTCTCCCCAGACCTTGAAATAACAATAATCAACTTTATATTAAAAAACAAAAAACCCAGGATAGCCAAAGCAATCCTATTCAATAATGGTAATGTAAGCATTAGCATCCCTTCCTTCAAACGCTATTGCAGAGCTACAATAATGAAAACAGCTTGATATTGACATAAAAACAGAGATGTTGAATAATGGAATCAAATAGAAGACTCAGATTTTAACCCTCAATCCTATGACCATCTGATTTTCGACAAAGGAGTTAAAATTATACAATGGAAGAAAGGAAGCATCTTTAACAAATGGTGCTGGCACAACTGGATGTCAACCTGTAGAAGAATGAAAATAGATCCATATCTATCACCATGCAAAAAAAAAAAAAAAAAAAAAACTCAAATCCAAACAAATTAAAAAGCTCAATATAAATCAACTATGTTCAAAGCAGCACTATTTGTAATAGTCAGAACCTGGAAATAACCTAAGTGCCCCTCAATAGAGGCATGGATAAAGAAGGTATAGCAATATGCAATATAAAGTTCTACTCAGTTGTAAAAAAAAAATGACATCTTGAATTTTGCATGAAAATGTATGGAAATAGAAAATACTTTGCTGAGTGAGATAAGCCAGACCCAAAAAGATGAATATGGAATGGACTAATTCATAAGTGGATTCTAGCCATAAACAAAGGATATTGAGCCTATAGTTCTTGATCCTAGAGACGCTAAATAAGAAAGTGAACCCAAAGAAAAACATATATTTATCCTCCTGGATTTTGGAAGTAGACAAGATCACCAGGAAAAAGATGGGAGCAGGGGATGGGGGGGTTAGGGGAAAAGGGAACATGGGGAGAGAAAAGTGAGAAGGGGAGGACTAGGGAGAGCTTGGGGAAATGGGATGGTTGGGATGAAGGAAGGGTGGATATGGAGCAGGGAAGAAGATATCTTAACTAAGAGAGCAATTTTAGGGTTGCAAGATACTTGACTCTAGAGGGGTTCCCAGGTGTCCAAGGGGATTTCCCCAGCTAGGTCCATGGGCAGCAGAAGAGAGGGTGCCTGAACTGGCTTTCTCCCACAGACACACTAATGAATATCTTTCATATCACCATAGAACCTTCATCTGGTGATGGATGGACATAGAGACCGAGAATCACATTGGAGCACTGGACTGAGCTTCCAAGGCCCAGATGAAGAGCAGAAGGAGAGAGAACATGAGCAAGGGAGTCAGGGCAGCGAGGGGTGTGCCCATCCACTGTGAAGGTGGGGCCGATCTAATGGGAATTCACCAAAGCCAGCAGGACTGGGACTGATGGAGCATGTGATCAAACTGGACTCTCTGAATGTGATTGACAATGAGGGCAGACTGAGAAGTCAATGATAATGACACTGGATTTTGATTCTCCTGAATGTACTGGCTTTTTCGGAGCCTAGTCTGTTTGGATGCACACCTTCCTAGACCTAGAGGGGGGGTCGGTCGGCTTGTACTTCCCACAAGGCAGGGCATTCTGACTTCTCTTAGGATTGGAGAGCAAGGAGGAGGGGGAGGAGGGGAGGGGGACGGATATGAGAGCATGGGAGGAGGTGAAAAATTTTAATAAATAAATAAGTAAAAAAAAAATAAAACTCAGTGCCAAAGTCAATAAAGTCAAAACAAATAAAGAAAATATAAAACAATATAACTAGTTTGTTTTTTGAGAAAAAATTAGTAAGATTGATATTCTTTTAGTAAAATAATTAATTAAAAACAGTGATGATCCAAATTAGCAAAATTAGTGATGAAAAGAGGGACATAACATGAGGCAGTAAAGAAATCCAGAGAATCGTAAGGACATACTTCAAAAACCTGTATTCCACTAGATTAGAAAATATAAAAGAAATCGATAAATATCTTGAAATATTTGTCAAAGTCAAAGGAAGAATGAACAAGCAATTTAAAAAGATCCATAGTACCTAGTAAAGTAGAAGCAGTAATTAAAGTTTCAGAAAAAAAAGAAAGAAAGAAAGAAAGAAAGAAAGAGAAAGAAAAAAAAAGAAATCACTCTGGGTTGGATGGATTCAGTGAAGAATTCTTTCTGACTTACAAAAAAAAAATGATTCCAACAGACACAAGCTTATGCTCTGCAACAGAAACAGAAGGAACATTGCCCAATTCTTTTTAAGAAGTCACAATTACCTTGATACATAAACCATACAAATACCTAACACAAGAAGAAAATTACAGCACAATTATCCTGATGAGCGTGGATGCAACATATTCAGCAAAATACTTGGAAATCAAATCCAAGAATTTTTGAACAAGATCACTTACCATGAATAAGTAGGCTTCACCCTAGTGTTCAGAGAGGATTTGATCTATGTAACTCAATAAATTTAATCTGCCACATAAACACAATAAAAACAGAAGTCTTGTGCTCATTTTATGTGATTCAGAAAAGGCATTTAACAAAACCTAACACCTCTTCAGGATAAAAGTCCAGGAGAGAATGAGTATACAGAAGACATACTTCAACTTTATTAAATGTGATTTATCACAAGCCTATACCCAGTATCAATCTAAATGGAGACAAACCCAATGCATTTCTACTAAAGGCATAAATAGAACAAGGATGCCAATGCACTCCATATATATTCACTATCGTACTTGAAGATTTAGCTAAAACAATAGACAACTGAAGATCATGGAGATAAAATAGGAAGGAAGAATAGTTAAAATATTTATATTTGCAGGTGATATGATTGCACACATAAATGTCTGCAAGATCTTCCCCAGAAAATTTTTTATACCTGAAGAGCCCTTTCAACAATGTAGCAGGATGCAAATTAAGCACACAAAAATCAGTAAGCTTATTATATACAGATGACAAATAAGCTGAAAAAATTACATATATATATATATATATATATATATATATATATAGAGAGAGAGAGAGAGAGAGAACCCAGAGTTGGATGAGCAGGGGGGTAGAGTGGATCTGGGAGTAGATATGGAAAGACAAAGCATGATTGTAATATATTGTATGTGAAACACTACTTTTCATAATAACAAACAAACCAGAGTATACACACAACACTCTAAACTTTGTTGTTCCTATCCAATTAGTCTTTTGGGTCTAATAGACCTGCCTTATCCTTGACTGTAGGACAAACCAGAAACAGAGTCTATAATATGAAGAAAATTTTGATATGTAACATAAAATCTCATTTCACACAGACTGATAGAATATTTACTTTGCATAGGCTACAATACCAAGATTGAGAAGTATTTGTCTTATCTGACATTGTTATACTGCATATATAAGAACAAGAAAATCATCAAGAAACAAACACAGATGAAATGTAAGTAAATGATTAACTTTACAAGCAATCATGAAGTAATGGCAATAATGATGCTCATTCATGTTAACATAACAATTCTTGGACAAACTAGTAGCTTCTGTAGGAGATAAAAATACTTTAAAAGAGTCAAATATAAATAAGACAACTTTAAATTAAGTGAAAGTTATCAATAGCCTGTTCTACTAGTATATTAACTCACCTAGTTGAAAAGATGAGTGAATCTGAAGAGAGAAAATATTCAATCTGAAAATTAAAAAAAAACCTATAAAAAGAAGAAAATAAGGTATATGTGATAAGAGAAACGAAAAGAGAGAAAGTATTGGAAAATAATTAAAAATAATACTGAATTTTTTTTCAAAGTCTTAACAAAGAAATATAAAGTCACATTAAAAGGCCCATATGATACCCAATAAGATAAATGCAAACTGAGTTTCAGGAAACCCAATAAATTGCCAAGAATAAACATAAAATAGGCAGTAAGTTGTCTTCATGATTTAGAATACTTGTCACAGAGCAGGAAACTGAGTACAGTCCTTGTAAATCACATGATGTAAGGAGTGAACCAGGTCATTCAGGTTGTCCTTTAACCTGTACACATTGCCTTGTCATGTGTGCATCCACACACATATCAGACATGGGTAGGCAAACAATAAAAAAAATATATAACTTTTATGGAAGAATGGATAAGAAAAATGTGGTACATTTACACAATGGAATATTACACAACAGAAAAAAATAGTGACATCTTGAATTTTGCAGGAAAATGGATGGAGCTAGAAAACATTATTTTGAGTGAAGTAACCCAGACACAGAAAGACAATTATCACATGTACTCACTCATACGTGGTTTTTAAACATAAAGCAAAGAAAACCAGCCTACAAACCACAATCCCAGAGAACTTAGACAACAATGAGGACACTAATAGAGACTTACATAGATCTAACCTACATAGGTAGTAGAAAAAGACAATATCCCCTGAGTAAATTTGGAGCATGGGGAGCTTGGGAGAGGGTTGAAGCGGGGAGGGGAGAGGCAAGGAGGGAGGGGAGCAGAGAAAAATGTAGAGCTGAATAAAAAATTAATGATAAATAAATGTGTATTAAAACTTATAAAAAGAGGAATGGAAAGTAGTGAAAGACATGTGGATCATCATATTTAACAAAATTTAAATGAATAAGTAATATCAGATATCTCAGCAGAAACATTAAATCCCAGAAGAACAATGGATACTGTATTTAAAATCGTATAGAAACATGTAAAATAAAATTAAAAGGAAAAAGTAAAGAATATTCAAAAAAGATGGCACTACAAACACTTTCTTAAATGATATGAGTTAGAAAAAGTAAAATTATAATAATAAAATGATATATAATACCAGTTGGTATGTCAACAGAGATGAGGGAACTCTCACAGGGCCCCACCCAAAAATGAATAGCTAAAAATAAGTAATATCCTGAGAGAGGGAAAATTACTCTTATTCAGGGAGAAGTCACCTGAGTGGTTACCCAATTGACTAGCCTTATGAACATGTTCATACAAGCAACATTAAACATGCTTTGCAGGTTATATTTACATATATATCCATTTACATATGTGCATATTTATTAATTTATAGATAATATTGGTAAATTATAATTAAAATAATATTAACAATTTTGTAGAAAGGACAACTAATAGTTGATATTTTATAAAATTAAGTTGCTATCTACTTTAAATAGCCTGCTATTATCACAAAATTTTTATGTAAGCCAAAATCCAGTCACAAAACAAAGATGAAAAGAATTCTTATCTCTGCAGTTTAGTTTACCACTGAAATATTCTTAGAGAGGTAGTTTGTAGTGAATAATAAACCTTAATATCTGCATTCTCTGGATGATATTCTTCAGGAAGTATTTGCTTGTCTTTCTCAGTCTTTTCCCCAGGACAGATTATTTAATGCACCCAGCAAAATTATTCACAAAGGTATTTTTTTAAATATTTACAGAAGAGTTAATATCCCTTTCTTTAATGGTAAAGCTTAATGTCTATTCTCTGTGGGCAGCCTTACTAACTCGCTCTTAAAGGGTCAAGACAAAGCAGAAAGGACAGTAAGAAACTTGAGATTAAAAATTATTTAAAAAGCCTGCAATGGGATTTCATGTTTCTTGAATCATTCCCACCTGGTTTAAATTTGCTACTTTTTTCTAAGAAGAGGTACACACACACACACACACACACACAAAAAAAAAAAAAAAAAAAACAAAAACAAACAAACAAACAAAAAAAAAACAGACTCTTCAAACCAACAATCATCCTTTTGGAAGTTAGTTCCTGCAGCTCCAATTGAGTATTGAAGGTTAGACTAACATCTCAAATGTGATCTCTGTAGAAATACTCATCTGAAACTACTCAGTTTATTTAATTGCTCTTGGACTCCTGAGACATATTGGCATATGCGTGACAAAATAAACATTTGATTCTTAAGCAGCTGAAGTTTGGGAGTGCCTATGAAAAAGCAAAATATAGATAATGTAACTTTGATTATCTTCCAAACCAGATAATACAAAATCCAAACACTTAGCTAAGCAAAATTCCCACAGTCAAATTATTAGTATCATACCATATTTACTAGGTTGATATTATTTTAGATTGCATCATGTAGCAAAATTTGGCCTCAAATTTAGGGTGTAGCTGATGCTGGACTTAAATCTCCTTATTCTTCTGCCTCTGCTCCAGAGATTACAGAGATTCACCAAAATTTTAATCTCAAAATGCATGTAATTTAAATAGCAGTTTTAATCTGTTTGGTTCAACTTTTCCAGGTCTTTTGACAACGCTTTGGAACACCTATCAGTCATTAGTTATCAGGTATACTAACACTTGTTCGATTTATGCCTTGGATTTATGTTTATATTTACTACTGACTGGAATTCAAGTTAATTTAGATACTACCACATTTTTTATATATTTGCAAATGTATTTGCTTATCTATTTTAATTATTATGATAATTACTAAGCTTATAAAATTAAGTGAGAATACTCAATGTATGGAACGTTTCCAATTCCTGAACTAGCTTATACGACCAACATTGACAGGGTTTATAGCAGCCTTTTCCTTACTCCTTGTGATGATGCATCTCTTCAAAGTTCCTTTCTGGAAAAAAGCCCAAAGCTGTATAAAGAATGTATTCGGTTAACAACTGATGCAAAGGTGCTGATACTTTCCAGTCCCTTTGAAGTTTAATTAAAAGTCTTATTAGAACTTATTAGATTATTCCCCTAAATACGCCTATCATTATTAATCCATTCCCTGTAACATTGAAATCTATACTTATCTCTTAAAATTCAAAAGTAAATTCTAATTGAGTTGAACACCAAAAATATAACCACCAGGAAGGCCAGAACTTACATCTACCTCTGTTTGTATGATGGGAAAATCTTAACTTTATCCCCAGCAAGCATTCTCAAAGAACCCAAGCATATTTATACAGACCTTATCCTTTATAATGCTTCACTTTCTCAGTTTTAGCCTCTGTTCCATATAGCTCTCTATTTATTGAAACCTCCTATAAGTCTATGTTTCTCAGCACAGATTAGAATGGAATATGTTTATTTACTACTGTTACTATCTATAAAATAGAAATTTGTTTCTGTCAACTTGCCTGGGTTGATCTTTGGCCTAACAGAGTTCAGGGTATCAATCTTAAAGGTCAAATGATGGTCATATGCAATAATGTTTGCAACATAATGTGTTTTCAATGTACAGTTCTAATAATTTAAGGAAAAATAATATTATCTAGTATTGACTATTACCACATTTATATGTACTATCTTTCATCTTCACATTTATTTGCTCTTTATCAGGGATTCTGTTTTTAGCAGTATCAGAACTCCAAATCAGCATATTAGAGATTTTCTTGGCCCCTCAAAGTTGCAAGATAATCACAAGAACTGAATGTCCCTCAGTTTTCAGACTTCAAAGTTGAAAAACAGGTAGAGGAGATATTCTCATATATTATTAATATTTTTATAAATTAATATTATTAATATTTTGTGATTTAAACTAATCGTTAAAACATTCTAGATAAGTGGAAGTAATTTTATAATCCATATTTTAGCAGTAACTAGGCCATTCTCATCTCTGGGGTAGAAGCTCAGTTCAACTTGCTTGAAATCATTAATCTCTACCTTCAAATGAAAAACAACAATAACAACAAAACTGTAGTCCTGTAATAAAAAGAGAAAGATAAACATATATTTTGCATAAAAAGTGAACAACATACCCCATAATAATTGGTGTGTTTACTATTCAAACTGATGTACTCTGATTCTCTTGGACATAAGCCCATCTATGTAATACAGGAATGTGCTATACAAATAAGCAAATAGACACAAAACAAACTGAAAAAGTGAGAAGCTTCAAATTACTTGTATTATTCTGCTAACAAATGATAGCTAATTCAGTTTCTGTTTTCTCTTCACTATGCATTTTTAATCACTACATGAAAGCAAGCAAATATCCATGTTGTGAGCCTCACATTGAAGGGACATCTGTCGGGGTCCAGCCTTGACAGGGTTTTCACATTCCAGGGGAAAGCATGTGGGTTAGAAACACTGGATGGAAGGAACAGAGAAAAGAAAAAGAAAAAGAACAGGGATACAGAATAGAACCAAGAGAGCAATCTCATGAAAACTGAATTCACCTGCTTTTATTTTTCATATGCTTATATATCCCAATCCAAAAGGGGGTGGGGATAAAGGTAAAAGACTGACTTAACATGATACAAAGAACAAACAGAGCATTTCCCTGCTTCAGTACCTGAAACATCAAGCAACTATATTCTGAGTTAAGCATTCTGTTGTTTAGAAAGATCATACTATGACCATACCTTAGAACAAGTAAGCATCTAGTAGGCAGCTATACCCTGGGTTAAACCTCCTGACATATATTTGAAGGATCAGATATAGGCTTTAATTCTCTGACCTTTGGTCAAGTTGGAACAGATACAGCTCTGGCCCATCTCAATACCAAAACACAAAGTAACCACACCTTAGGTCAGGATATTTTGTTTGTAGCTACACCTTAAGTCAGATCTCTTCTCAATAAACTTTAAAGATCAAAAGTAGGCTTAAACTCTTTGACCTTTAGTCAATATGGAGCAGACAACTTTCTGTGGCTCCCTACACATCAAGAGCAGTCATTTTTCCTGTGCTGGCCATTAGCAGTGTGCTTACAAAGTGAAATTTCTCAGCTCCAGAAGAAAGAAAGAAAAAATTCAATGAAAAAGTATATACAGAGATTTGGTTCAAGAATCTCATTAATGATACCCTGAAAGTCATTGAATTCTTTTAAACATATATTTAATAAAACTGGCATTCTACAGAACCAGCTAAAGATGATGCCAAGAATGTCTGCATTAGAAAATCTGTAAACTCTTCTTATTCCCACAGTACTGTAAATTGTGTTACAGGATTCTGGGATTTTCTTCTCACATAAATATTATATAAGCCATTTAAAATGCACCCTGATGCTTCAATTGCTTCTCCATAGGAATCTAAGTAAATCTAAAGTCATAACTTCTCATATTGTTTTTCTCCATTGCGTTCAGGTTGTTGTCTGCTCCTTGACATTCCATTTATATGTATAAGTTTCACTGCACATAACTAATAAATACAGGATTCTGACAGACATAAATTTTGAAATACATTTAATGAGAGTTATTCCACATTTTCTAAAGAAATATCTAGTAAAACTTAAAGGGAAGAAACAAGAAATCCCTAACAGAGAAAGCTAAAGGACTGATATTTTAAATTTCCTAATAAAATCAGCTGGGAAAATAAGGTGAAAAAATTGAAACTTTCAAGATCAAGAAAAAGAGATTAGATCATATCTCAAGGCACTCTATCTGCATCTTTTATTTAAAGAATAGCTCTCAAATGTTAACAGTTTGTTTTAGAGGATTATGGTGGTTAAATTGCTTCTATAACCCCCCCCCCCCCTTTTCCCAGATAAAATAATTCTGAGTGTTAAATCTCAAAATATTTGGAACTGTAGTTTAATCAAAATAAAAGACCTGAGGATTTAACTTTATCCTAATATAACCTACCTCTCCCTCTCTAATAAAAGAATCCTGACCAAAAATCCTAACCTAATTTACTTCTCTATTCTACTGTATTGTCATAGACAAACATTAAACAAATGAGAAAATTAATTTTATTAAAGCTCTTTCAGTAGGGAGAGAACTACAGATATGAAGGTTTAGGTATTTCAGTAGGGTGATATTTTTCTATAACACATTTGTTGGGACAAGCTGGCAACTTACAGCTGGGAACAAGTGTATTTGGCAATGTTTGTCATCACCAAAAGTTATAATCATTCAGAAAAAGACAGAATGTTTGTCTCTCTATCTAGTTTTAAAAGCTACCTCAAACCTCAATAGTACATAATACAAAAATGGATAGCTGAAGGGTCTGTATTTGGCCTTAGTAGTTGATTAAGATAAGAACAAAGAAGTGGATGTTTTTCTTGTTCCACATAAATAAAGGTTCACCAGTGGTGCGGGACAGTTCTATACTCTGTCATTTATATTTTAAATAAATGCACATTGTCTGGTATCCAGATAGGAAGTAGAGGTGGGGCATTGAGAACAGGAGTATTCTGGGATGTGACCTATCTGGCTGAAAAAGGTACTGAGACATGTGGCTAACATAGGTAAGAATAATGGGTTAATATACATTATAAGAGATAATATGAAGCCTGAGCTAATGGGCCAATCAATTTATTATTAATATAGACTCTCTGTGTGATTTTTCTTTGGGGCTAACTGGCTGTAGGAACTGGGCAGGACAGAAACCTCCACAAGCAGACCCTTATGTTACACACCAGTCAATATAGAATATTGAGAAAGAGTAAAAATCAATTACTTTCTACAAATTTTGATTAAAGGAGACAAAAAATAATAGAATATGAGAAGGAAAGGAAGGTGTAATCTCAAAATCTGGTTGAAGTGGCTATCCAGGTGAAAAGCAAGAATTCTAACTCAATTATCTATTGCTTAATGCCTTCTTCCTTCCATAAAGAAACCTGTAGTTTTCTAGGAATTTTTCCTGCTTTTATTTTGCCATATTATAACCCAATCCACAGTACCTCCAGAACCACCCTATAATCTCATTTATGAAGATAGAAAGGAAAGAATGAAACAAGAAAAGCAATATTTCTTAGTAACTCTGAAATGCAATTGAAAGTCATCAAAATGGAATAGATAGCTAATATTAATTACTTTATTATAACTCCTATGTAGAAACTTATACCAACTACTACATATGTCTTTTTTATGTGACTCTTTGTTGAGGAAGCCATCCCATTCTCCTAGATATATCTATCTTGCTTTCAATGGGTGCTTTTTTTTTCCTTTAACCTTTGTGTTTAAGGTTTTTATTGAATATCGTCCAATAAATCTTCAACTCTGTTTCATACAGGCTAGACCTGAAATTATTTTCTTTGTCAAAGTCACAAATTCTATGTTTGCCTAATTCAAAGTCAGCAAAAAGTTTAACAGTTCTCCTCTGACTGCTAATGGTGAACATGTGAAGCTATATTTCTTTTCTCTCATAGTTTATTTGGGGAAAGATAACTTTCGTAAGCTATTTACTGAAGCACAAAAACCATAGAGATTAGTTGCCTGTTTCTGAGTCATATCTACTACTGCACTAGGAACTCAGACTTCCATTGATCTCCTTTGGGGAAGTCTGAGTTCCTAGTGCAGTACTAAAAGTCTATGATAGCTAACATAAATTTATAAACCCAGAAAAACTATATGCTTAATTGAAGGAGAAAGATAAGATTTCCACAACATACACAGCATATAAATATTAATACCCAGCACACCAAAACTAGAGAAAACACAGGAGATATTATTTTGTGTGTTTAAAAGAGAATGAGCATAGCATAAAGACTAGAATAAAATATGAAGCCATAATTGTTAAAAAATTAACACTAAAAACACAAACAATGCCACCAAAAATCAACAAGAACATGGCTATAATTGACACACACACTTCATTAATACCTTTAAATGTTAATGGTCTCAATTCTCCAATCAAAAGACACAGAATGACTGAATGGATTAAGAAAAAAATACATCTATCTGTTGCCTCTGAGAAACATCTTAGTTTTAAAGAGAGGCACCTACTTAGAATAAAAAAAAAATTCCAATTACAGGTTACAAGAAAGCAACTTGTCATCACTATCCTAATATCTGACTTAATAGATTTCAAATTAAAACTAATCAGAAGTGCTAAAGAGGAACATTTTTTTAAATGTGGTGTATTTATACAATGGAGTATTACACAGCAGTAAAAACCAATGACATCATAAAATATGCAGTTAAGTGGATAAAACTAGAAAAATATCACCCTGAGTGAGAGAATCAAGACCCAGAAAAACAAAAATGCTATCTATTAAAATAGTAGATATTAGCTGTAAAGAAAAGGATAACCAGGCTACAATTTCCAGATCCAGAAAAGCTAAGTCACAAAGAGGGCCCAAAGAGAGATGCATGGATCTTCTTGGAAGGGGGAAATAGAAGGAATCTCCTGGGTAAACTGGTAGTGGAAGCAAGGTGGTTGAAATTATGAGAGCATGAGGGATAGGACTGGGTAGAAATGGGATGGATGGGGAGGATAATGAAAGAGATACCTTTATAGAGGACCATGAATAAGAAAATTCAAAAGGAGTAACACTTTATTCTAATCAAGTCATTGTAAACAACAGTATATTTTGGTTTCCCAGCAACCTAGACCTAAATAATCACACAGAAACTTATTAATTACAACAGTATTTAGTCAAAGTCTCAGGCATATTTCTAGTTAGGTCTTACATCGTAAATTAAACCATATATATATATATATATATATATATATATATATATATATATATATTTTATTTTACCATGAGGCTCATAGTTTATTACCTCTTTCTTCTTGGGTAGCTACAATGCATCTCTTTGAGTCTGCCTATTTTCTCCTTGTATTCAGTTTAGTTTTCTTGCCTACCTAAATTCTCCCCTGCCATAGGCCAATTCAGCTTATTTATTAACCAATGGTAATAAAAGATATTCACAGCATACAGAGGTGAATCTCATATCAATGGATCAATTAACAAAGAAGACATTAGTATTCTAAACTTACATGAACCCATTCTTGTAGAAGGACCTGCGGGCTGCTTCCCTTCGTCCGGTTCCTGGTTCCCTGGCTAGCTTATGCCCTGAAATAACAACACACAAATTGTATTCATTTAAACACTGCTTGGCCCATTAGTTTTAGTCTCTTACTGGATAATGTTGATGGAGCTGTGGGCCTCTTCCCCGCAGCCCGGCTCCTGCTAGCTTATGCCCCAAAATAATTACACGGACACTGTATTCTTTTAAACACTGCTTGGCCCATTAGCTCTTGCCCTTACTGGCTAATTCTGATATCCCGATCAACCCACCTCTAATAAATTGTGTAGCACCGGTCTTACTGGGAAAGATTCAGCATGTCTGACCTGGCGGCTTGCTTCATCACGTGCATCTGCCTCAGAGAGCAGAGCTATCACATCTGCCCGGGAGAGGGGAGCATGGCATCTCTGAGCTCACTTCCTCTTCCTCCCAGCATTCTGTTCTGTTTACTCCACTCACCTATGTTTTAACCAATAAAATGGGCCAAGGCAGTTTCTTTATTTTTTTAACCAATGACCTTCCTCCATCAGGATAATTCTCATATCTTGCTTTAACCCATATCTAATAATCTGAGTATCACCATGAGGTGGTGGCTTACTAGGAAGATTCTAGTGTACATCCGTCTTGGGCTGGAGCTTCATTGCTTCTGGCTCTATGGCATTTGATCTCACTTCCCTTCTTCCCAGCATTCGGTTCTGTCTACTCCACCCACCTAAGGGCTGGCCTATCAAATGGGTCAAGGCAGTTTATTAACCAATGAAATCAACACAAACAGAAGACCCACCCATATCACATTCTGGTTCATCCAACTTCATAAAAAAACTACTATTTGATTTAAAGACAAACATTAAGATAAATACATTAATATTAGCTGATTTCAGTACCCAACATTTCCCAGTAAATAGGCCATCTGGACCAAAATATAAAGAGAAACATTCAAATTAATTGATACCAACAATCTAATGGATTTATCAGATACATGCAAGTTATTTTCTCCAAACTATAAAGAAAACAGCCTAAGAAGAACCTTGAAGCTTTTCTAAAATAGAACACATCCTGGGTTGCACAACCAATCTTTACAAATTCAAAAATGTTGAAACAGTCCTTGTGCTCTATTCTTATCTGACCACCATTCAAAACTTGACATAAAACAAACCAGTGAATATTTAAACTCATGTAGATTAAACATCATTACTGAATAAGGAAATGCTTTAGAAAAGGTAAACTGAAAATCTAAAACTACCTGGGGAAAAAAAAATGAAAATGAAGATATAACAAATCAATAGGACACAGCTAAAGCAGTCCTACTAAGGAAATTTGTAGTTCTAAGTGCCCACATTAAAAAAATCAATAAGAAAGAGAAGAAACAGATAGCTTAATAATACCGCTCAATGATGATATTCAAGACAGTCATCAGTCTGACTATGGGACAAGTCCAGTTCAGGCACACTGTCCTCTACTGCCCAAGGATCTAGCTGGGAGCATCACCATAGACACCTCAGAACCCCTTTAGAACCAAGCCTTTTACCAACCCTAATTTAATGTTTTAATAACTTAGGTTTTTTCATGACAATGAGACAAGTCTGCTCCTGGCAGCACCAATCTACTTCAAAAGAAGATGGGCATCGAAGAGGTACCTTAAGGTGTTTGACAGCCATTTGGGCAAGAAAATACTCTTGCCTGGACTGTTGCATAAACTGGACACAGAGAACCCTCAGAGAGAGGACTGATGAACTTGCCTAAAGGTGAGATGATCTTTCGAGGTTCCTGATTCATGAAAGAGTCTGTGAGACATTCTGCAGGACACAGCACATAGTGACTGAACTGCCTTCGAAATTTCCTGCTTCATGGAAAAGTCTGCTGGATACTATGGGCCTGTAGGCTGAAGATGGATGCCACAATGGTACAGAGGAAATTTGGGTGACTGTCCAGGCAGCAAGATGTCTCTGTGATTTCTAGAGTTTTGTTAGTTGCTTACTCCTCATTTACTTAGGTAATATTATATCCTTCTGGAGTCTTTGATGGGGTTGAAGAATAGATAGATAGTTATAGTTGTTTTCCTTTGTTATGATAAAAGATAAAATAGGTAACTGTTTTGTTATATGTAAGTTTACTATGTTAAAGTGAAAGCCTTTCTTGTTTGTTTAAAGAGAAAAAGTGGAAATGGCGTGGAAGTCTTCTGATTTGTTTTGATTTCATTGGTTTATAAAGAGACTGACATGGCCCTTTGATAGGACAGAAAATTAGGTAGGTGAAGTAAACCGAACAGAATGCTGGGAAGAAGGGAAGTGAGGCAGATGCTATGCCTCTCCTCTCCAGGACAGATGTGATGAAGCTCTGGCCCACGATGGATGCAGGTCAGACATGTTGAATCTTTCCCAGTAATACAATAATCTGGTGCTATATAGATTATTAGAAATGGGTTAAGCAAGATATGAGAGTTAGCCATGAAGAAGTTAGATGTAATGGGCCAGGCAGTATTTAAAATAATACAATTTGTGTGTTGTTATTTTGGGGCATAAGCTAGCTAGATGGTCCAGAGCCAGGTGGTAGTAATGAAGTCTATCGCTTCTACTACAATCAACGGATCATAAAAATATTCATATATGCTTTGTAATACTGTTCAAGAATAAAGAAAAAGTAAATCATGAGCATTGGAGTTAAATATATGGAAATAACAAGGAAAATTTTGAGTTAGGTAACTCAGATCCAGAAAGACAAATATCACATGTTCTCTATTATTGGAGGCTCCTATCTCCAAATCTTCAGAGGTGAGTACATATTCTGTAGTATCTATAGAAATCTGGAAATTAGGGAACAGAGGAGAAATAGTGAAAGAAATAGCAGGGTAAATACAATCTGATCAGGGAAATGAAGAAATGGAAGCTCCTTAGAGAGATTGACAGACATAACTACATTATAACGTGACAGAAGGGAAAAGGCAAATTGGATAAATGATATAAAAATCTGATGGAGAAATTTGGAAATGAGAACTACATAGGAAAGGGAATGGTAAGTAAATACAGCAGAAAAGGTATTATGAGGAAAACAGTGAAAGTATCTGTAAAAACCACAAAGAAATTTTGTTTAACTTTAAACAATCTTACAATAAATATAACTACATGTATAAATATGTATATATAATATGTAATTATATATATATATATATATATATATATATCCAAATAATACAGAATATTGATTTGACTTTTGTTACCCTCCACAGGTAGAAGTTATGAGATATATACTTATTGCTGAAAACACCATTCCCTTAAAACAGATCCCAGAGATCCCTGGACTGGAATAGACCTGAATGACACAGTCCTATGGAGTAGCTTTGATGGCAGGAGAAGGCAGGATGCAAGTTTCCAAATCAGTGAAGAAACTTTATCCCTATCCAGATATGATGCCTATGAAACACATCAATGATTTTCATGGCATGATTAACTCTAAGGGTTCAGTAGTTTCACACACACATTGTTATTAACTAACAACTCTTTATTTGGACTTAAGACATGCCCAGAATGTAGGAATATCATTGTAGCTTTGGCACAGTTAATCTATTGATATTTCAACAAGCTATTTTTACTTAATCTATTTCTATTTCAACCAGCAATTGTGACTCCACAGTTACTGACTTGCCTCTCTGGTAGTGGCACAGCTACTCAAACTGCAGCCTGGTGTGAATTCTGTTCGCACAGACATCAGACTTGTCCCTGATATTAAAGGTAGCTTTAACAAAATCATTATCATCCTATTTATAAATAAGTCTAGAGATTCAAAGACTGGGGTAAAACCCTGCTATCTTAGAGAGACTGAGTAGTAAATAACAAAACTTTTCTCCTTGCTAGCAACTCTGAAAGTGAACTTTCTTCTGCTCCCCAAAACAACAAAAAGATGAGCCACTCCAAATCACTCCCTACTTTTACCAATGCATCTCTATCTTCAGATGCCCTCTGATGCTCTATAATTACTTTCTTCCAATCAGTTGCTAACTCAGGCTACTGATTCAGTGTTAATTTTATTTAACATAAGTGCAAGCAAGAGGTTCAGATTATGATTGAATATACCCCAACAAGGGAAATAATGCCTAGTACTGGAAACCTAGCTAACTACTCAGTGCAAATAAAGTCATGATTATTAGAGGAGAATTTGCAGTCTCTTGTTTACTAAACCAGTATAATCACTCACAACACCCCAAAACATATATCTTTATACTTACAGATACGTTTAGTATTTACCCCCACATAAAGGATATTCACTTTGTAACACATGAAAACTACTATGTGAAAGACCATAGCAAATCAAATTGCAGAGTTGTCAATCCTAGTTCCAATGAAATAATCTCCAAAACACTCATGTTCTTAACGTTGAGGCACTATTACAGAAGGGGTGGTAGAGAGATTTTAAGAGCTAGAAGACTGTTTTGTGAGGTCCTTCTGTGTATGTGCTGCTTTTATTGGTTAATGAATAAAGAAACAGCTTTGGACCTATAGCAAGACAGAACTTAGATAGTTCTAAACTGAATGCTGGGAGGAAGCAGAAAGAAGCCTCCAAGTTGCTGCCAGAGACAGACGTGCTGAAATTTTGCTCACGGTGATGCACACAGATCAATGGAGATAAGTTAAATTAAGGTGTAAGAGTTAGAAAATAAGAAGATAGAGTAAGTAGGCTAATCAGTGATTTAAATAATATGGTTTCTTTTTGATTATTTTGGAGCTGAGCAGCTAGGAATGAAACAAGCCGCCCCCTTAATACAGAAGACCAAGGAGTTCGCCAAGAGATAATTTCTCCTTATAACATCAGAAGTTACATACAAACGTCTCATCATTATGACTGCCCAAAGATGAGCTGAACAAGAACATCAATAGACATGCCAAAGTAGACAGGAAAATGCTCACAAGGCCTAAATTCTACAAGAAAGAACTTTAGGCAACTGAGGAAAGTTTGGAGCAGAAAAGGTGGTCATTCTCAGTGAACAACATACCAATTTATTTTCCAGTGTCAAACAGCCTGGAATATATACATGAGAGTAACATTATGTGTACTGAGCAGGTTATATTAGGAATATGTAAACACAGTATAACAAAATTGATCTTAAATTTGTATCAATAAACCAAAATTCATACTAATGCTGTTCTCTATAACATATCCCCCTTTAAATATAAAGAAACAGTTATAAACAATATTTGGGAATATGGGCATAGTTCTTTTCCCAATAGCTTCCTGCTAGATATTGGGCAAAGTCATTTGTGAGGTGTATTCAAGGCAACTTTTCAAGGGGTCTTGGTCTATCAAACCATATTATTCTGGTAGCAATCCATACATTATTATCCTTTGTGGAAACACAAGAAGTAAATTATCTCTAGACTGTTTTCCAAAGCAACATATCTTTAGATTCAAATTCTGAAGTCAACATACCTTTAAAGTATATATGTTGGTTTAGCTTAGCAATCCCCAGAATCGAATGTCTCTCTGCAGTCAAAAAATTAAAAAACACAATAATATACATAATCCAGACTCTCTGTGTATTCTCTATCTTTACATGACTTATTTGTTTTAAATCTCTTACTTTTAAATATTTTATTATCTTTATTTCTTTAATCTTTGACTATTTGTACTGTCTCTTTAAATACTTTGTTTTTATAAATGATTTAATTCTTCCTATAACTCTCTATACTCTTTTTCTTCTCTTTCCCAAGCCTATATACATTTATCCAAAACGGTGACTCATTTAGATTTCTTTTCCTTCTGAATTTGTCATCATTGTGTATATGTAATTATTTACTGTCCAGGAGCACTTCTTAAGTTGCAGCATTACTATGACAAATACGGCACTGTCTGCTTGCCCCACACAGTCTAGCATGGAAGAGCTGTTTGCTACCTCTGAGAAGAATGCTCACAGCCCCATTTTTAGGCACACAGTCAGTCTGTGTTGCCATTAGCAAGATGTAGCACTCAGTCTACAAACCTCATTTAAATGCTCCATAGCTGGACCTTGTCAGAGTTCAGGGCAGCATGGCCTAGGAAGCCACAGTTTCAAAACAGCACAGAATCAAATCAGCGTGGCTTTTTTCTGCTCCCCTTGAATCAGGAAAAACTTTCTTTAAGGAGCCATGCCTCTTCTTGCCTCTAGAAAATAGAGCCTACCCAGGAAAATGTTGCTACCAAACTATGCTTAACTTTGTTCTTTTATGTCTAGGATTCCATTTTAAGGTTACTCAGGTTTCACATGGATTTAGTTCACCATGTTGGTGTACCAGTTTTTTGTGATTTGGCTGCTTGTTCTGTTTCCAGCTGCTCAGCCACAAAATAATCACACAGAAACCATGTTATTTAAATAATATGATAATAATAATGGGCTAGATCCGACTATCACTAACTTCTTATTGGCTAACTCTTACACCTTAATTTAACCCATTTCTTTTAATTTGTATATTGCCACAAGTCTGTGGCTTATTGGGTAAAGTTCTAACCAGCATCTGACTCTGGCAGGGTTACATAGTTTCTCCCTTGATGTAGGAGGTTCTTCTGTCTATGTGTTGCTTCCATTGGCTGAATACAGAAACTGCTTTGGCCTTTTGATAGGGCAGACTTTGATAGGCGGAGTAGACAGAAAAGAATGCTGGGAAGAAGGGCAGTGTGGCAGATGCCATGAATCTCTGGCCTGAGATAGACATAGGTTAAAATCTTGCCAGTAAGCCACAGTCATATGGTGATACACATTTAATAAAAATGGGTTAATCAAGATGTGAGAGTTAGCCAATAAGAGGCTAGAGTTTTTGAGCCAAGCAGTAATCTAATAAAATTTTTGTGTGATTATTTTGGGGGTTATGCTAAACTGGCAGCAGGAAGCGGCACTTTCTTCCTTACAACACTCCCTGACTCTGCTCTTCTTTCTCCCAGCATTCAGTATATTTTTCCCACTTACCTAAATTCTGCCCTACTATAGGTGCAAAGCAGTTTCTTTTTTCATAAATGGTAATCACAGCATACAGAGGAGAATCCCACATCATCTCCAAATAGTGTTAAAATCCTGCAACCATGTGTTAAATACAAAAATCTATAGTTGTCATTTCTCATTTAAATCACAATACTAGTCATGGTGTCCTTGTGTTTGGCATATCATCTTATGCCTGGGAGTCAATAAGCACTGTGATTGTTATTTCATCTATACACAGAACAAACAGAAACATGGGCAAGGCTATTAAACATCAAATCTCCTGCCATTGACATACTTCCTCTAGAAAGACTCTAACTCCCAAAAGTTCCATAAATTTCCCCACAAGGACCACATGTTCAATGATATAAGTCCATGTGGGACTTTTTTTAAAATTAAAACTTCCATAGTAAATACTTGGCATGCTAAAATCAGATGTAAAAATATTTAATTTGATGATAGTGCTGTTGCATTGGAGTAAAGGAGTAGCTTATCGTATGCAGGGCCCTGAGATCAATTGGCAATACAGAAAATATTTTTAAAAGGGTTTATTTACATCCAAAGAATTTAAGGAAAGAGGAGGATAAATGAAGCAAAGGAAAGTTTTCCTAGACATGTTGATAGTCATATAAAATAAACCAATAAAAGGATAGAAATTGTCAAAGTAGATGAAACAAAAAACACCTTAAATTATGTCCCTCCCACTTAAAACTGTCCAGCTTGAATATATGGAGTCAACTGAGTGAAAACTATAGATTTGGGAAGCTATACAACATTGTAACAGAAATTAAAAAAAAATGAAGTAGCTACATAGATAGCTTTCAGACAAAGTAGTTGATACAAAAACAAACTTAAAATGGATAAAATGTTGTGTTATTAAGTAATTAAAGTGGTGAATTTTATCAAAAATGTCCTTAATATATCTTTAGTTAACATCAAACCATAAAGTTAGTGGAACAAAATCTGATAAAAGTATAAGGCAATTAATAAAAACAAATAATAACTAATAGTGTTGAAAAATCCAAACCCACCAACATCATTGACCCCTATGAATAACTAAAGCAAAATAAAGCATCAGTAACAACAAAACAAAGATAAATTCTGAAAATAACTATGTCTACATAATTAATTAAACCAAGTAAATAAAAAAATTAAAAACTAAAACTAACAAAGTATTCCAAAGGACAAGTACAATAAGTGAAGATGTCAATACTTAATGGAGAAATTGTGTCAATAAGCTATATACTTCCAAAATGAAAGCCTCAGGTATAGACTACTTCAAAATTAATTCTATAAAAAATGTAAAGAAAAAATACTATCAATTCAAAACATTTGAAACAGAGAGAACATCTATGAATTCATTCTTTGTGGTTACTATCATTCAAATACCAAGATTAGGAAAATGAATTGTGATAAAAAACCCTACAGATTATACTGTACAAAAATAAATGCAATAATAGATCCTTGTTAAGCTTTTTGTAATGTAAAAACAAAGCATGTGTAAAGAATTGTAAACTGTGAGAGTGTTACTTATTGTGGATATTCAGGACTGTTTCATCTTTTAAAAACAAATATAAACAATTCTATTAGAGAGAATAATCCTTTGACCATATTGATAAATGTTCGAAAAGCCTTGACAAATTGAAATGCCAACCCAGAATTAAAGCTCTCAGTAATGTAGGATTCTGGTGAACTTCATTTTGCTAAATTTTATTTAGTAAAATACTAGCATTATCATTAAAATTTATAGTGAGAAACAGTACCTTCTAAGGTAGGTAACAAAGAAAGGATATATTTACATCATTTTATTTCAATATTATTGTTAGAGTTCTATTTGGTACTTTATTATTTATGGTTACTATTCCTATAATGAAACACTGTAACCGAAATCAGTTTGAGGAGGAAAAGTTTTCTTAGACTTACATATCCTGAGTTATAATACAGTTTTGAAAATGAAAGTAGCAACTCAAATTGGGTGGTAAACTGTAGGCAGGAATTGGTGCCAAGTTCATGGAGGACTGGTGCTTATTTGCTTGCCCCTCATGGCTCTCTCAGTCTACTTTCTTTTTTTTTTTTTGGGGGGATTATTTGAGACAGGGTTTCTCCGTAGCTTTTTGGTTCCTGTCCTGGACTCAGTCTCCTTTCTTAAAGAACATAAGACCACAAGCATAGTATGGTAGCACCCACTGTCATTAATTAAGAAAACACCCTACTGGATTGCCTTCAGTCTGATTTTTGGGGATTAGGCGGGGTTGAGATAGGATTTCTCTATGTAAACCTGGATGTCCTGCCCTATATATTCTGATCTTACAGAACAAATGTTCCTCCTCTCAAATGACTAGTCTATGCCAAGTTGACATAAAACTAGCCCATCCAGGAATTGTATTGTTTTCTGTTTGATTTTGTTTTAAGGAATACTTGAAAGTGACACACAAAACTGCCACTCTATTCTTTATTTAATAACAGAAGAACTCCAATTTGTTCTCTTATTATGCTTCCTGATGTGAAGCAATATACTGGAGTGTGATTAATCTACCATGATTCACAAAGAAATCAACTTTCTCTTCCTTTCTTAGAAGATAGAAACTGCCCACAGATCCTTAGTAATGATTTGGAGTGGGCTCATAAACCCCCTTCCTCTTCCATACTGTAATGCTGACTGGCTCAATTCTGAACAGGTTTTCTGCAAAAACAAAACAAAACTAAAACTACAGCAGCTGTGAGTTCAGGAATACATTCTTTCAGACATGTTTAGAAGCCGTTTTCCCTCTGGTTCACCCTCACCTCTGGATTTTATAGGCTTTCCTCCCCTTTGTTATTGATAATTCTTGAATCTTATATGTTATAAAGGAGGAGTTGACATGCATATAATCAAGTTATAGCATAGTTAATTCTCAAGGAATTAAAAATAATTTAAATGACCATTCTTCACAGAAAACATAATTTTCTATTTTAAATATCTTAAAGAACTTTACAAATTCTTCTGAGACAAATAAGCAAACAAAATAATTTCTCATAATACAAATTTATGAGTTAATTAAATGCAGTGACTACTTGGAATATGAAGTGAAGAATGTATCATTTAATTTGTACCAGAAGTTAAATGCAGACTCTTCTGAACATACAAAATATTACATGTGAAAATCTATAAAACTAATAGAATAATAAGCTATAAATAAGTGAAAACACATACTTTTAATAAATTAAAATATGTCTTTGCTTAAAATATCATTTATATCTTTTTATTTATACTTGGCTGGTGCAGCAATCTATTTGAAAACTATTTTGTAGAAATAGACAACACTATCCTAATTTTCACATGGACTAGTGAAATATGATGAATAGTGAAAACAATAATGAAAATAACAAAGCTGAAGAAATGTTATTCTATTTTAACACTTGGTATAAAGTTGTAGTAGCCAAGCCAATGTGAAATTACTGAACTAACTGAGGTTCTTGTGGACTAGAAACAAAGCGTTCTGAAAGAAATATATCCAAAGAAACACTGGAGTTCTTTTATAAAGGAGAAAGAGAATTTCTGTGGGGAGAAATTAATTTCTAAAAGTGATACTAGAATAAGATTATCTCTCTACATGCAAAGGAAAAGTGAGCCTAGAGAAACAATTTGTGAGACTACCATATATGTGTATATGTGCCAAACTTTCATTTTCCAGTCTTCCATTGAGGGGCATCTAGGTTGTTTCCACCTTCTGGCTATTAGAAATAATGCCACTATGAACATAGTTGAACAAATGTTTTTGTAGTATAATTTGGCATCTCTTGGGTATAATCCCAACAGTGATATTGCTGGATACTGATGTAGGTTGACTCCTAATCTTCTGTAAAATTGCCACACTGATATCCAAAGTGTTTGCACAAGTTTGCATTCCCACCTGCAATGGATGAGTGTACCCCTTACTCCACATCTTCTCCAGCATACGTTATCATTGGTGTTTTTGATTTTAGCCATCTGACAAGTATCTGATGGTATCTCAAAGTTGTTTTGATTTGCATTTCCCTGATCACTAAGGAAGTTGAACATGATCTTAAGTATTGTTTTGACCATTTGGACTACACAGTGGTAAAAAACAATAATATCTTGAATTTTGCTTGCAAATGGATAGAAATAAAAAAAACACTATCCCGAGTGAGATAACCCAGACCCAAAATATGACTATGGTATGTACTCGTACTCACTCATTAGTGAATTCTAGCCATAAACAAAGGACATTGAGCCTATAGTTAGTGATCCTAGAGACGCTAACTGATAAGGTGAACCCAAAGAAAAACATATATAGATCCTCCTGGAAATTGGAAGCAGACAAGATCGCCAGGCAAAAGTTGGTAGCATGGGGGTGGGATGGGGTGGGAGGGAAGGAGAGAAAAAGAGAGAGGGGGAGAGAGAAGGGAGAAGGGGAGGATTGGGGAAAGCTTGGGGGTGTGAGATGGTTGAGAATGACAAAGGGAAGATACATGTGCAGGGAAGAAGTTATCTTAATTAATGGAGCCATTTTAAGGATGGCAAGAGACTTTGCTCTAGAGAGGTTCCCAGGTGTCCAAAGGGGTGTCTCCAGCTAGGTCCTTGGGCAATAGAGGAGAGGGTGCCTGAACTGACCTTGTCCCATACTCACACTGATGAATATCTTGAATATCACCACAGAGTCTTCGTTCGGCGATGGATGGAGATAGGGACAGCGACCCACATTGGAGCACTGGACTGATCTCCCAAGATCCAGTTGAAGAGCAGAAGGAGAGAGAAGATAAGCAAGGAAGTCAGGACCGTGAGGGGTTGGTCCACCCACTGAGAATATCACATATGTGTGTTGGAGGAAGCTGCTTGCTGGTTTCTGGCTGCTTAGCCCCCAAAATAAACACAAAATCTATATTATTCAAATCATTGCTTGGCCCATTAGCTCTAGCTTCTTATTGGCTAACTCTTATGTCTTAATTTAACCAATTTCTATTAATCTGTATATTGCCATGTGGCTGTGGGTTATCAGATAAAGTTCTTTCCGTCTGTATCCAGTGGGGCTACATGGCTTCTCTAAACTCTGCCTTCCTTCTCCCAACATTCTTGTTAAGTTTTCCCTGCCTAGTTCTTTTCTGCTCTATCACAGGCTCAAGTTTCTTTATAAAACAATGGTATTCACAGCATACAGAATGCAATCTCACATCACATGTAAGTTAAAATTTAATACTACAAATTTCTTTGGAGAATAAACTCAAGGTGTCTTTTGATTTTGTGTCAATCCATCATTAAGAAAATATTGATACATTAGTAATCTGTACTTTACTAAAGTACACTGTTGTTAAGAATACATTTTAAGCCACAAAGAAGCCTAAAAAATTTAAACATACATCTGTAAAAGCATTTATGTAAAAATACAATAAAGTAAAAAATTATAATATCATATAAACCAATAAAACAATTAAGAAGAGAAAAAAGATATGAACTTCCAACTCATTAAAGAAAGTCTAGGGGTCATATTGATCATATATCTTACTTTGTTTTCTATTACCATGATAAATACCATGAATGAAAGCAAATTGGGGAAGAACAGCTTATTTGAGCTAACACTTCTTGGTAATGGTTCATCATCGAAGGATGTTAGGGATGAGACTCATGGTGGGTATCTGGAATCAATACTGAAGCAGAAGTCATGGAGAAATGCTGCTTACTGGGTAGATTCCCATGGCTTGCATTGTTTTTCTTATGCCACCCAGGATCACCTGTTTAGGGATGGCACCTCCCCCATTTTTCTGGGCCCTCTAATACCAATTCATGATCCAAGAAAATACCTAACAGAAATACCTCCAAGCCAATCTGATGGAGGCATTTTCTTAATGGAAGTTTCCTCTTCCCCAATGACTCTAACAGGTGTCAGGGTGCCAAAAAAAAAAAAAAAAAAACAAACAAATAAAAAACCTGGAAAATCTTCAAAACATTTCTAAATAAGAATATATATATATATATATATATATATATATATATATATATATATAAAACCATTCTGAACTATCTAGTATAGCCAAAAATTTGATAAAAAAGCAAGAACACAAAGAAAAAATTACAAGAACTCTACATTACCATTAAGTAATAGAATTTAGAAAAATAGAGGAATGATTTATTTTAACGATTAAACATTGGGAAAATGAACCTTGTTCTTTCTGCCTGGGGAATGGGGAGATCCTAAGAGAAGCAATTATTATCAAAATTAGACTTGTGAGGTTTTAGTCTCTCTGACGGTAAGTTTATTTTGACATTTCCTGTGTCTGAATATAATGAGGTATTTAACCCAATTTTAGAGAGACATCATTTTAAACATAGCTTTTTCATAGTAAATTATATTTCATAAAGCAACATACTATTAAGCACATTTATTTTTCCAAATTATTATGTCTTATCTCTTTGGGTGCATGAAAACATTTTTTCTTTACTTTCTTTTGGCTGACTCATGTTTTAGATTTTCTTTGGATGATTCCCTTAGGAATAATATTTCATTTTAGTAGGCTTTAGCCAAAGTGAAATGAAAAAAAATGAACTAGGAATGGATATAAGAACATTTTTTTATGACAAGAATTTGCCACTGTGGGAAAAAATTGCTTTCTTTGTCACCTGGACAACCTGAGTCTAATACACAGGATCCATGGAATAAAGAAGTCTCAAAAATGTTGTCTTATGATCACCATGACACATTATCTGATAAATGGAAAATGAAAATATGGTACATAGTCCTACTCCAACATAGGCAAGTCCAGCATCCTGAGCTTCAGAGGGACAGTCAGAAGACCAGGGATGAAACAAAAATCAAAGAAAAAAAAAAACACTCATCCGACAAAGGCAAATTGAAAACTAGACCCATAATCATGCCAAATCCAGATGCCTAAATGTAAGAGTGAGAACACAGTGAACAACACCCAGGGAATAAGTACAACCACAGTCCTGATATTCCACAACAGCAAGCCCTGAATATGGGAACAGTGCTTAAGCACAAAAAAAAATAACCATAAAACCAACTTTATGAAGTTGATAGAGGTCATTAAAGAGGAATGAATAAATCCTTTAAAGAAAAAAAAATAAAAAAATGGCAGAAATTAATACATTCCTTAAAAAATGCTGAGAAAGCCAAGAAAAGCAAACGAATGGTTGAAGGACATAAATGAAACTGTTCAACACCAGAAAATGGAAATAGAAGCTAAAAAAACACAAACTGAGGGAATTCTAAAAATGGAAATTCTAGGTAAGGGAACAAAAACTACAGATGCAAGTGTCACCAACAGAATACAAGAGATGGAAGAGATAACTTCAGATGTTGAAGACACAACAGAGAAAATGATATATCAGTCAAAAAATGATAAGTCAAAAAAATTCTTAACACAAAATAGTCATGAAATCTGGAACAATATGAAAAGATCAAACATAAGAATAATAGGAATCAAAGAAGGAGGAGTTTCCTAGCTCAAAGGCCCAGAGAATATTTTTTTTTTCAAAAATCATAAAAAAATTTCATAAGCTAAATTAGAATGACTATAAATGTAAAATCCCCCCAAATATATTTTACCAGAGAAGAAAGATCATTTGTCACATAATACTCAAGGCATAAAACACATGGAACAAAGAAAGAATATTTAAAACTGTAAGAAAATAGGGCCAGATATCATATAAAGGGAGACCTATTAGAATTACACCTTATTTTCATTGGAGACTCTAAATGCCAGAAGGACCTAGAGAGATGTACTTCAGCCTCTATGAGGCCATAGGTACTAGCTGAGATGTCTATACTCAGCAAAACTTTTAATCACTATGGATAGAAAAATCCAAAATATTTCATGACCGTATCAAATTTAAACAACATCTCTCCATAAATCCAATCCCATAGATTGTACTTGAAGAAAAATTCCAGCCCTGGGATATTAATTTCATGCATAAAAGCACAGACAATATATAATCTCACACTAGCAGCATAACACAAAGAAGGAAAGCACACACACATACATACAGTCCCACATATGCACGCATGCACACACACACACACACACACACAAACACAAACATTCACACACATATAAAGTACCAACAACAACTACAACAAAAATAAGAGGACTTAACAACCGACTCTATTACCCCAATAAGCAGTCAGATTAACAGAACTTATGCAAACACTGAATCTGCCCTTCTGCTACATCCAAGAAACACAAAGATAGACATTATCTTGCAAGGTTGTGGTGCCACACAACTTTAAACCCAGCACTAAGGAAGCAGAGGCAGGAGGATCTCTGAGTTCAAGGCAAGCCTTTTTTACAGAGTGAATTCTATGACAGCCAGGAATACACAGTAAAACCCTATCTCAAAAAACTCATAAAGAGAGAGAGAGAGAGAGTACCTCTAACAAATGGTTGTAAAAATTTTCCAAGCAAATGAACCCCAAAGCAGTACGGTTTAGAGAGTTTAATATCTAACAAAATAGGCTTCAAACAAAAATTAATTTAAAAAGATTTGAAAGGATACTTCATACTTGTAAAAGGAAATATGCACAAAGATGATGTTTCAATTCTTATTATCAATGGCCCAAACAAAAAGGGCATCCATGTTTACAAGGGAAAAACTACTAAAGTTTAAATCACACATTGACCACCACACATTGATAGGATGAGACTAAAATGTCCCATTATCGACAATGAACAGATCATCCAGACAGAAATTAGGAAAATATTGCACGTAACAGACATTATGGACCAAATCAAGCTAATAGGTATTTATGGACGGAACATTTTACTCAAACACGAAAGAATACACTATAACAAGATGCATGTTAACCCAGACTCAAATCAATGAATACCACACACATCATTTCATGTTGAGACAATATCATTGTGAGCCTGTATATGTGCACTTTGGTCATATTCCCCATTATCCTCTTTTCCCTTTCAGTAAAGCACTTCCCTTCTTCCCATTAAAATATTTATTTTATTTTTATGTCTTTCAGTTAGTGCCCTAATGAATTTAATTAGGTTTGTTTGCATGCACACAGCTGCAGGGTTGTGTATTTGAAGTCAAGGAAGATTACCACTGATAATATGAATTCTCTCCTCTAGCTTCTGTTAACTGCCCTTAACCTCTCAAGAAGTGGTGGCAGCATATGAGCCCCTCACTCCTCCATGATGGAATTTTGATAGACTTTTTCCTTGTGCATGTATTCTGCAGGTAGTCACTCTTACTGTGCATTAATAAGTCCAATAGTTATGTGATGTCCAAAAGACATTTCACAGCACTCCTCACTATGTTCTAGCTCTTATACTCTTTCTTAACCCTCTTCTCCGATGATTCCTGGACCTTAGCAAACATGACACAGATGTCTTGCTTAGGCCTTGGCACTCTTACTAATGAAATAACTTTGTAGTCCTTATCAATATTTTACTTTTGATGACAAGCTGGTAATAAAATGCTTTTATTTTAAAATGATGTTTGAAGAAACAATATTTAAATATAGATATTTGTTACATGTAGTCTATTTGGAAAAAGTTGTATCTTGGTATACACAGTCAATTATATGTCTCTATTTTATCTGTAAGTAAATTTACTTTGATCATAATTGTATATTCCCACAAAAAACAATGCTTGTAGTGGCATTTCAATTCTATTTTAATAAATAAAGACCAGCTGAAGATCTGAGAGTAAACCATTCTCACTGGTCAGCCTTATTGATCAGGTTACGGTAACACACACCTTTAATCCCAGTAGCCACAATAACATACACTTTTAATCTCAGTAGACACAATAACACACACCTTTAATCCCAGTAACCATAATAACATACAGTTTTAATCTCAGTAGACACAATAACACACACCTTTAATACCAGAGGCCACAATTACATGCACCTTTAATCCCAGTGATACATGTCTTTATTCCCAGCCATAGAGAGGAATATAAGAGAGTGGGAGACAATTCTCAGACTCAGTCTCATTTCGAGATTCCAGGATGCAGGATCGCTGTTTCAGACTGAGGTTGAGGTAAGAGCCCGTGGCTGGCTGTTAACTTTTTGGGTCTTCAGGCTGAACCCCAATTTATTAATTGTGCTTCAAATACTCATATTTTAGTTGTATAAATATAATATAAAATTAGATTATCATATGAAGCTCTATTAATCTGAATCTGCTTGAAAAAATTCATATTAGATAAAAGTGTCTGTGTTTTCCCCTTAGTATTATAAATATAGTGAAACTATGTTTCAAATCTCCAAACTCATATATTTTCTTATGGTGAAAATACAATCTATAAAACTTAAACATCAGATGTTAAGAATCTTAAGATATTAGGAATTTATATTCTGAAGGACTATGTAAAGCTGTTACATCAGAATTCTCATTAATTTATATGGAACAAAATACTTTAAATATATAATTTGCAATTCTGGAAAAAACTTTTTAATTTGCAAATGGTTGTTTGTAAATATACTGTTTTTTAAACTAACAAGTGTCAGTCTAGCAATTATTTTATTTTATTTTATTTTATTTTTTTTGGTTTTTCGAGACAGGGTTTCTCTGTGGTTTTGGAGCCTGTCCTGGAACTAGCTCTTGTAGACCAGGCTGGCCTCGAACTCACAGAGATCCGCCTGCCTCTGCCTCCCGAGTGCTGGGATTAAAGGCGTGCGCCACCACCGCCCGGCTTTTTTTTATTGCTACCTACTCAGTTCCTATATTACTAATACCATTGTAGATTTACAGAAGATAAGTTACTGTTTCTTTGAAGGATATCATTGAAAACTTTTATTCTGAGAGTATTGTATGCAATTCCTGAGGTTGTGATACACATTTTGCCACATATTTTTTGTACATGTTATTTTAATACTCTTAACTTGTCCATGTCACATTTTAAGTGGAAACTGGCTAGTTTTTAAAATGCCCAGCATAAAGCATTGTCTTGATTAAACAAATACTATTTGTTTAACAAACAATTATGTTTGAATTGAGTCAATTGTTTGAAACACTTAACTGTAGTGATATTTCATTTGTATTTTAATAAAGAAGACTTGCCTGAAGTTCAGAGAGTGAAGGACAGCCATATTGATCAACCTTACAGACCAGGCCTTTAAATCCCAGTAGCCATACTAGTTTGCCTTTGAAACTAGTCATTAATGGTGCACATCGTTTATCCCAGCACTAGAGAGGAATATAAGACAGGAGGAGACAGCTCTCACACACAGTCTCATCCTGAAATTCCTGGACACAGGATTGCCATTTCAGCTTGGGTTAGAAATAAGAGCCAGTCACTGACTGTTTTGCCTTTCTGACCTTCAGGTTGTGCCCCAATTTCTGTCACAGGGATTTTTATTAATTGTACTTCATCTAACAGTCAATTACTTTGGTGTACACAAATAATTTTTACAAGATAAAACTTTTAAATCTTTGCTCTCTGTCTACTGAGCCCCATGGAAAATAACACGTGATAAACACCATATATAAGATAAGATAAAAAATCCAGGGTCATCAGGGAAATGCTTTTGAATTTAGAGTGGATCAGGCAAGAATTTTGGTACAATTCTCCATGTGATGACTACATGCTCAATTCCTTAAATGCATAATGTAGCTGAATGTCACAAGAGAATAATCATTATTTCAAATAACACTTGTCTGTTTCAGGTTTCACATCTCAGTAGTAAAGATATGAGTTAATATAAGGCTTAAGGGAGGGGAAGAACAAAATCAATTTCTTATTAAATGAGTTATAAACCAGAAAGCAGGGATTTGAGTTAAATCGTGATTCTTTTTACTTCTTGTGTGTTAACTTTTCAGAGTGGAGGTAGTAACTGTTATTTATTGCTTAGTAGTAAGAAACAAATATCACATTTATGGAAACCCATTAAATATTTGTCATGATCTAATCTATATTCAACTAACAGCCCAAAAATCCTTTGTGGACAGGTGTATTATTCAAATCTCATTAATAACTTTTTATCAACAAGCAAATTAGTTCATATGAATAGATGATGATGCCCAACTGCAATAATAAAGACTTGTTTTTATGACCAACCAAATACATAGTGAAATAATTCTTACATATTCAGTTTAATAAAAATGCTATTGTTGAGAAAAGAGAGACAGCTAAGTTTCTAAGAGTGCTTCCTGCTTTTCAAGCAGTCCCAAATACTGTTGCCAACACTCACATTGGTCATCTTAAAATGACCATACATTTAAGATGATCTGTACATACATCTCCAGTGAATCCAAGTAGCCCTTCTTGCCTCCCAGGGTATAAACATACACACAAGGCAAAATTTCATACAGAAATAAACAGCCACACATAAATTTAAAAAAAAATTCTATTGATTATAAACTTTTGGAGGGATGTATGAAAATTTATCTTCTAATTGTTATATTATATTTAGCATTAATAATGAGAGAAGTCAAACATTATTAGGAATTTGTAATTTTTACGGTTTATAAACCGTCTCCTTGTGATGCAATTTCCACAGAACTTGACAATATATTATAGTGGCTTTCTTAAAGTAATTGCTTTCACTATGGTATATTAAATTATTTAGCAAAGTGAAACATTAATATTTAATCAGATAGAATCCATTTTTTTTGTTTTATGCTCTATGAGATTGTCTACCCAATCAACCCCCCTATTCCAAAATAAATGTTTTTCTTTTTCTTTTAATTTTGCCTAGAAATATTCTTAGCCCAGAATCAATTGATCACTTTTCTTTATAACACAATTATTCCTTGATTATAGTGTTTTCATAATACTAGTTGTAGTAAACTATAGTCTTTTCAATAATTTACCTTTATTTTTTGTTTATTGGTGTTTTGCCTTAATGTATATCCATGTGAAGGTGTCAGAAGCCCTTGAACTAGAATTACAAACGCGTATGTGAGCTGCCATGTAGCTGCTGTCAATTGAACCTGGGTCCTCTGGAAGATCAGCCAGTGCTCTCCACCAGTGAACAATCTTTATATCTCATAAACTACAGTCTTGTTGGCTTGAGTATTTTATTATTATAAGGTAAGTATAGAAGTTTGGATGGCTCTAACTTTGTGTAAGTAGAGTTCAGTATTTTAAGTAATTCTTGGTCTGCCTCTCCATGGCACAAATTTGTTCCTTTCATCAAGGGATTTAGATATCTAAATCAGGTTATTGGACTTTCTTAGCAAGTACTTTTATCCTCTGAGCTATCTCACTTGCCTTAAATCATTTGATAAAGCTTTGCTGTATTTTACTTGGCTGGTATTGAGCTTAGTACTGTGAACTTATAGAATTTAGCATCACAGGTTTGTGGGTTAAAGTCAGGGTCTTCTATTCGATTCCATTGGTCGACTTCTCTGTTTTTATGCCAATACCAAGCTGTTTTCAATACTGTAGCTCTGTAATAGAGTTTGAAGTCAGGGATGGTAATGCCTCCAGACAATCCTTTATGGTATAAGATTGTTTTGGCTATCCTGGGTTTTTGCTTTTCCATATAAAGTTGATTATTGTCTTCTCCAGATCTGTGAAGAATTTTGATGGGGATTGCATTGAATCTATACATTGCTTTTGGTAGAATTGCCATTTTTACTATGCTGATCCTCCCAATCCAAGAGCAAGGGAGGTCCTTCCATTTTCTAGTGTCTTCTTCAATTTCTTTCTTCAAAGACTTATAGTTCTTGTCAAATAGATCTTTCACTTCCTTGGTCAGAGTTACCCCAAGATATTTTATGCTGTTTGTGGCTATCGTGAATGGTGATGCTTCTCTGATTTCCCTCTCTGCTTCTTTATCCTTAGTGTATAGGAAGGCAACTGATTTTTTGGAGTTGATCTTGTATCCTGCCACTGTACTAAAGGTGTTTATCAGCTGTAGGAGTTCTTTGGTAGAATTTTTGGGGTCCCTTATATATACTATCATATATAAGGTCCCATTCAATATCTTCTGCAGGAATCCCTTGGTACATATTAACTGCCTTAATTTGTGATTGTAAAGTGCACTTATTTTCATATAAAAATGAGAAAACAACCTTACCTAATATGTCAGTCTTTCTTCATATATTTTTACTTTCATCATTTCAAATATGTCATTCTATGGAAGTGGTTTTTTTCTAGTATTCTTAACACTCTGCCTTTCTATATAGGTTAATGTTTGTCTATTTACACTTTCCATGTTTTGTTTTGTAGTGCTATATGCATAATTATCATGAAGAGATTTTTTTTTATGTCATGTCTTTTTGAAGTTTTAAGTGTCCTCTATTTGAATATGCTGTGAAATTTTCAAATTTGGGGATATTTCTGGCAAATTTCACCAAAAAGTTTACACAACTCTTCCAACAAAATCACATCTCCTAATCCTTTCCAAACAGTTCTTCTAACTGGGAACTAAGTATCCAATCATATGAGCGTATGGTGGCCATTCTCATTCAGACAGTCTACTGTCGATTATCTGCACTATGCTTTTCATTTGATTCATTCAGGTTTTCATTTCTAAATTTTCCATTTTTATTTCAAAATCTGAATTGATTTACTAAATTTATAATGAAAGTTGTTGACTTTTTCATCCATATGGCTTTGTTTCACCTCCAGTTTGTTGATTTGTTGCAGACTTTCTTCTTAAGTCTTAGATTGATTTTCTTAGTTCACTTAATTTATTGTCTCTTATTTGAGATTATCAGTCATTTATAGAAGCACTTTTTCTAATTCTTCATTTAGAGTTAGTTATTTCTGTATTTTTGAATTCATAATGTAGTATTTAGGTGATATAATCTTTAGTGAAGTAATGATGCCTTCCATTTTTCATGTTTTAATGCATGGAAAAATTACTTATGCACTCTTTCTTTGGTTGTACATTTTGTTATACTTGGGAGTATTCTTTTCCTTTCCATATCCCACCTCTGTGTCTGTGCCTTACTCTCTCCAGGACCAGGTTGTAAGATTGTCCTACTCTGATGATCACTACCTACTAATTTATCACCACTATCCTGGCATCCCTACCAGCATAATTGATGCTATATAAGGTATACATTTCATTTAAAATTTGTTATGGCAGTGTGATATCTTATAGAACTCAACTAAACTTGTAGACCTACAGTCCTCAGTCTATAAGGTTTGGCTATAGAAGGTCAATTAACTGATGTCTTAAACTTATCTGCCACTTTATTAAATTTATGTATACCAAGTTATATTGTACTCAATTCTTGTTTATTTTTAACCAGTAAAAATGTTCTATAATAGAATTTCTGTTAGGTATATAAATATGGGAAAATATTCTGGTATTATTATGAGAAGGCATTGCTAGATACCTCATTTAAGAAGTGCAAACAATACATTTCCTACAATGAGATTACTGTTTTTACATTTCTCTGGCAAACCTTTGGCTGATTACTAACCCAAATGGCAGTAAGTTATAAGGCTAAGAGGTAGGGGGACAAACAATACAGAAAGAAATCCTTAAGATATGATGAATCTCTCTTTTCATCACTTCAACATCACATCTGTTTGTACTTGTTTTTTTTTTTTTAACTCTTTAGGGGCCTGCCACCCAGTTCCCAAATAAATACATAGCAATTTATTCTTACTTATGAATACCAGGTCTTAGTTTGGCTTGCTTCTGGTGAGCTTTTCCAACTTAAACTACCCCATTTCTCTTTAACTGTATTTTGCCTCTGGGCTTTTTTAACTTTCTTCATTCTATATATCTTTCTTTTCTTCTTATTCCATGACTGACTGTATTGCTGAGTGGCTGGCTCAAGCATTTTTGTTTCCTTCTTGTTTTCTCTATCATTGCTCTGTTCCCTACATTCCCCCTCCCTATTTTCTCTATGTCCAATAGAACTGTCTACTTCTCTCCTGACTAGCTGTTGTCCATTCAGTTCTTTATTAGACCAATCAGGTGTTTTAGGTAGGCAAAGCAACACAGTTTTACAGAGTTAATTAAATTCAACATAAAAGAAGATAACATGTCTTTGCATTGTTGTGGAAGTTTTTTCTGTCTGTGTATTGCTTTTATTGGTTAATGAATAAAGATCTTCCTTGGCTTGTTGATAGGGCAGAACTTAGGTAGGCAGGGAAGAAGGAAATGAATACTGGGATGAAGAAGATGGAGAAAAAGAGATGTCATGGAGCTGCCGAAGTCAGACATGCCAAATCTTTGCCAGGAAGCCACTGCCATGTGGCATTATACAGATTAATAAAAAATAGGTTACAATAATCTAAGAATTATCCAATAAGAAGCTAGAGCTAATGAGTCAAACAGTGTTTTAATCAATATATTTTCTGTGTGTTTATTTTGGGACTAGGCAACTCGGAATGCACAAACAGCCCCCTCCCAACAGATTGGTACCCACATGGCCAACTAAATTCATGTAAAACCTGAGAAGGCTTGAAAATAAATTATAGAAACAAAATACAGAGTTTAACACAGTTTCCTACTTTGGTCTAGCATCTTGCCATAGCTCCTTTAAGAGAGATTTTACTGATTCAGTCTTAGCAGGAAATAAGCTGTGGTCATTTTAAAATGCTGGCTTTCTGGGTTATGCTGCCAGAGCAACCTCTAGCTCTTTCAAGAGATGGAGTATTTGAGTGGGGTTTGTGAGCAGACAGTTGCAGCTTGCTTAATGGTGGCATGGACTGGCTGTGTGCCTAGAGATGGGGCACTGTGCATGTATCTAAGAGGTGGTTAGTAGTTCTGCCATGCTGGACTATGCTGAGTGACTGCTGAGCAAGCAGGCAGTGCTGTATATATCACAGTAATGTTGATGCTTAAATTTTATACTGGGCATGTAGGTAGACACTGCTGTATTTCCCCTAGCAATGGCATAGCTAAATTTTAAGAAGCACTTCGCATTTTCAAAAGTGCTCCTGGACAATAAATAATTACAGATATGCAATAAAGAAATCCTGATTTAAAAAAAAAAAGGACCTATAAATGGGTACAGTTTTGGATAAATGTATGTAGGCTTGGATGAGAGAAGAAAATGAGTATACACAGTTGGAAAAATAGTAAATGTTTTTTAAAGGGGGGGGGGTAAAGTCTTTAAAGAGACAGAGTACATATAGTCATAGATTAAAAGGAATAAAGAAAAACAAGCCACATAAAGATGGAAAATTCACAGAGAGTCTGGATTAAGTATATTATTGTGTATTCTTTGAATTTTTTGACTGTGAAAGAGCTAAGTACAGAGAGACATTTCATTGTATGGGCTGCTAAACTAAACCAGCATATATGTTCTAAAGGTATCATGATTCCAAAATATGATTCTAAGGATATGTTGCTTTGGAAAAGAGGCTTTTCTTTTGTTTTCATGGAAGATGAGAACCTGTGGATTGCTTCCAGATCAATATGGTTAAATAGAACAAGATCCCCTGAAAGGATGCTGTGAAACCCCCACAAAAATACTCTACCCAAAAAACAGTAGGAAGCAGTTTTGAGAGAAATAACTCTGTCCAAATTCCCAAATATTGTTTATATTTTTTTACATTTAATGAGGGATATGATATAGATATGAATAATTTGCATTGGTATGGATCTTGGTTTCTTGATACAAATTTAAGGTAAATTTTGTTATGCTGTATATGTATATGTCTGCCCTTGATTAAGAAATTGTGTTTGTGTAGTTCATTTAAAAATGTAATATATAATTAAGAAATATAGGTTAATAGATAATCGTCAAGCTTGTAGTCATGTTAGTTAGATTTTCTAGATGTATAGAGATATATTCACCTAACTTCAAATCTTTCAGAAACCTCTAAAATATGGCATTTAAAATGTTTAAAAACTTAAGACTTTTCATAACAATGAGATGCATCTACGCCTGGCAGCACAAAGCTACTCCAAATGGAAGATGGGCATCACAGAGGTTCATTATGGAGTTGGTTAGCCATTTGGTCAAGAAACTGCTCTTGCCTTGACTACTTAACTGAACATACACGACCCACAGAGAAATGACCGCTGAACTTGCCTAAAAGTGAGATGATCTTTTGGGGTTTCTGCTTCATGAAAGAGTCTGTGAGACATTCTGCAGGATACAGAAGAAAGTGATTGAACTGTCTTTGAAATTTCCTGCTTTATGGAAAAGTCTGCCAGATACTATGGGCCTGTAGGCTGAAGATGGATGCCCCAATGGTACAGAAGAACTCTGGGTAACTGTCCAGGCAGCAAGATGTCTCTGTCCATTCTAGAATTTTGGAAGTTTCTAAAAATCCTGTTTACTTGGGTAATATTATATCCTTCTGGAGTCTTTGATGAAGGTGAAGAATTTATAGTAGTAATTCTAGTTTTCCTTATCTTTATAAAAGATAAAGTAGATATAAATATTTTAACTGTAATTATTGCTTAATATCTGTTTTGTTATATGTAATTTTACCATGTTAAAGTTAAAGCCTTTCTTTTTATTTAAGTAGAAATGGGGAAATGATGTGAGAGGTCCTTCAGTCTATGTGTTGCTTTTATTGATTAATGAATAAAGACCTGCTATGGCCTGTTGATACGTCAGAACTTAGGTATGTGGGGAAGATGGAACTCAACACAGGGAGGAAGATGGCAGAGAAAGAAAGATGCCATGGAGCCACCAGAGTCACACATGCTGAATCTTTATGTGTAAGCCATTGCCATGTGATGATATACAGATTAATAGAAATGGGTTAAATTAATATAATAGTTAGCCAAAAAGAAGCTAGAGATAATGGGCCAAGCAGTGTTTGAATTAATACAGTTTCTGTGTGGTTATTTTGGGGCTGGGCAGCCAGGAATGAAGAAGTGACCTCCTCCTACATTGCATCATTAAACAAATATTTCACAGCATAAATGAGTGTATCACATCTTATATTCTCCAATATCTATGTCTGTTCTCTGTGACATTAAAAGAAACATATGAGAGGGAGATAAGACTTATTTTGTTTTGCAAACCCTGGTTTTGATTTACTGACGTAGAAATTAATGTATAAAATTCTTACTTAAATATAATTCTATTTTATTTCACTAGTAGTTTTTATACTACACACTAAAATAATAATGATACAAATCAAGTACTTCTGTTAAATAATAATCTCTGATCACAAATACTTGAGTTCACATCTTTGTTTTTCCTTTAGAAGCTGTAAGAAAAGAGAAATCACATTAGCCTCTTTCCTCTTCCTTTCTTCATCTGTGAACATGTTGATATAATTGCTTCATATTGGAGTTTTGAAAGTTAGATATTTATAAGACATGATTTAATATATATATGTGTATATATCTATGGCTTATTGTTACCACTTACCATTCTCTATATATTATATCTTGCTACAAGACTGATCCAATGCAAACTGTGCTTTATATACTTCTAAAATTCATTTTTGTGCTTTCCTCAATATATCAAATTCATAGTGGAAGTATCAATATCAGAAATAAAAGTCAATATTTTTAGACACCTTTATTAGAAGAATGAAAGTAGATCCATATCTATCCCCGTGCATGAAACTCAAGTTGAAGTGAATTAAAGACCTCAATATAAATTTGGTTACACTGGGCACAGGAGACCACTTCCTAAATATAACCCCAGTAGCACAGACATTGAGAGAAACAATAAATATATGGGACCTCCTGAAACTGACATGCTTCTGTAAAGCAAAGGACACAGTCGATTAAGACAAAAAGGCAGCCTACTGAATGGGAAAAGATCTTCACCAAACCCACATCAGACAAATGACTGATATCCAAAATATATAAAGAACTCATGAAAGTAGACATTGAAATTCTAAATAACTCAATTAAAAATGGAGTAAAGAACTAAACAGAGAATTCTCAACAGAAGAATCTCAAATGGTCAAAAAGATATTAAGGAAATGTTCAACATCCTCAGTCATCAATGAAATATAAGTCAAGACATTTCTGAGATACCATCTTATACCTTGTCAGAAAGGCAAAGATAAAAAATACCAATGAAAGCTTATGAGGAGTAAGAGAATACTCAACCATCACTGGTGGAAATTCAAACTTGTACAACTACTTTAGAAATCGTATAGCAGTTTCTCAGAAATTTGGGAGTCAACCTATCTCAGGATCCAGCAGTACCACTCTTGGGAATATACCCAAAAGATGCTCAATCATACTATGAAGACATATGTACAATTCTGTTCATAGCAGCATTATATGTAACAGCCAGAATCTGGAAATAACCTAGATGCCTCTCAACCAAAGCATGAATAAAGGAAATGTGACACATTTATACATTAGAGTACTACTTAACAGTAAAAAAAAAAATGGCCTATTGAATTTTGCATGCAGATGGATAGATTTAGAAAACACTATCCTGAGTGAGATAACCCAGACCCAAAAAGATGAATATGGAGATGAATGTGGTATATAGTCACTCATTAGTAGGTACAAGCTATAAACAAAGGATATTGAGACAATAGTTTATGATCCTAGAGAAGCTAAGTACAAGAAAAAAAATAGTCTTTTTTTTTTTTTACTGCTAAGTAGTACTCTAATGTATAAATGTATAGATCTACCTGGAAAGTCAAAATAGACAATATTGTCTGACAAAATTGGGAGCATGGGGGTGGGGGAGAAGGGAGGATGAAAGGGAAAGAGTAGGACAGAAGGGAAGAGAACTTGAGGGAATGGGAAAGCTGAGAATGAAGGAGGGCAGAGATGAAAGCAAGGAAAGAGATATCTTGAATGAGGGAACCATTAAAGGTTTAGCAAGAAACCTGGGTCTAGAGAAATTCCCAGGAATCCACAAGGATGACCCTAGCTAAGACCCTAAGCAATAGAGGATATGGGGCCCAATCTTTACTAGTTCTGTAGTCAGACTGATGAATATCTTAAATAATACCATTGAATCTTCATCCAAGAACTGATAGAAACAGAGGCAGAGACCTGAATCAGAGCACTAGACTGAGCTCCCAAATTCCAGTTGAAGAGAGGGAGAAATGAAAATATGATCAAAGAGGTCAAGAACATGATGGGGACACACATTGAAACAGTCTACCTGAGCTAATGGGAACTCACAAACTATAGTCAGTCTTGGAATGTACAACCATAGGGCCAAACTAGTCCCTCTGATTGTGATTGACAGTTGCATGGCTGGGGCAGACTAAGGGGCCACTTGCAGTGACACCAAGATTTATCCCTACTGCATGTACTGGCTTTTTGGGAACCTGTTCTCTTCGGATGGATACCATGCTCAGTCTAGATATAGTAGGGAGGACCTTCCCCAAATCAATGTGCCTTACTCTCTCTGAGGATTGGATGGTGGTGGGGTGGGAGGGTATGTGGAGACAATGGGACTAGGAGAGGGATTGGGAACTTGGATTGGTATGTATAATGAAAAAAAATATAGTTTTTCTTTTTAATAAATAAAAACAAATATAGATTAATAGGTAATCTTCTATATAGTCAAGCTTGCAGTCATGTTAGTTAGGATATATATATATATATATATATATAGAGAGAGAGAGAGAGAGAGAGGTTTCAATTAGATAGATATTCTTTAAATCTTCTAGAGACCTTGAGAATATGGCATTTTAAATGTTTTAAGAACTTAGGACTTTTCATGACTATGAGACATATCTGCTTTTGGCAGCACCGGTCTATTTCAAGAAAATGATTGGTATCAAAGAGGCTCCTTATGGAGTTTTCTAGAAATTTGAGCAAGAAACTGTTCTTTTCTATACTGCTTGATGGTATTCTGTATGAACTGGACATGCAGGACTTACAAAAAAAAATGACTGATAAATTTGCCTAAATGTGAGATTGTCCTTCAGTGTTCTTTCTTCATGAAAGAAACTGCCACACATCCTGAAGGACACAGAAGAAAGCAACTGATATACTTTTCCATTACAACGTAAAGGAGATTTTCAAATTACCTGCTTCACTAAATGTCTGCCAGATGCTCTGGGCCTGTAGGGTGAAGATAGATGCTGAAATGTTACAAAAGAAATTTGGGTGACTATCTAGGCAAGCAAGATGTCTATGTCAATGCTAGAGTTTTGGAATTTGCTTACAGTAATGCTCTTCTTGTCACTTAGGTAATATATTCTTCTGAAGTATTAGATGGAGTTGAAGAATAGATAGTTATAAATATAGTTTTCCTTAGTTATGATAAAGGATAAAGTCAATATAAATATTGTAATTATCATTCTTGCTTGATAACTGTTTTGTTGTATGTAATCTTGCTATTTTAAAGTAAAAGCATTAATTTTTTTCAGACAGAAAAGAGGAGGTAGTATGGTATTTACCTCTCTTTGCTGTGAATACCATTGGTTAATAAAGAATCTGATCTGGGCCTATTGCAGTGCAGAATAGGGCAAGGTGGGAATCCAAGCAGATAGAGGAGGAGAAGTAGGTAGAGTTACAGAGATACCTTGAAGCCACTACTGGAGGTGACAGATGCTGGAAACTTGCTGATAGGCCACAACCTTATGGTGATGCACAGATTAATAGAGATAGGATGATTTAAGCAGTAAAAGCTAGCTAGAAACACGCATGAGTGATTGGCCAAAATTGTTGCAATTAATATAGTTTCAGTGTTATTATTTTTTTGGAGTCTGGGAAAATGAAGAACAAATGAGCAACCTCAGACAAAAGGCTATAAATGGTTTAAATGTGTTTTAAAATATATATAAACTTGGGAGAGAAGAGAAAAATGATAAAGAATATCCTTAAAAAAGAAATTTAGTCAGGTATCATAGCACATGCCTTTAATTCCAGCATTTTGGAGGCAGAGACTGGTGGATCTCTATAAGTTTCAGGCCAGCATGGTCTACAGAGTGAGTTCCAAGGCAGCCAAAAATACACAGATAAATCCTGTCTCAAAAAAATTAAAAGTAAAAATAGGAGAAATATAGTAAAAAAAAGAACACTAAAGCCATGTAAAGATGGAAATTAAGCAGAGAATCTGGATACTACATGCTACTGTATAGTATTTGAATTGTTTGACTGCTGAGGAAGTAGCAAATGCTGCCAAAAGACATTTGATTTAAAATGCTGTTGGATTTATCTAATATATATTTTGAAAATGCCTTGACTCCAAGATTTAAGTCATAAAACATGCTACATTGGAGATGAGTATTTGCTTTTATTTCTACAGGAAATGAGTGGCTTAGATTCATTCTTTGTTAAGAAAAAATGTGGTAGGTTTGATCAAGGAAGATCCCCTCCCCCCCCACGAAAAATCTTCAATGGGAACAGAAGACCCATATGATCAGAGCATCTGATGCTGTTCCCTCTGTGTTCTACATCAAGAACAGCCCCAAGACCTCAAGACTGATGGCTAAGATGACACAAGCTCATAGAATACCCCAGTCAGGACTTGACCATAATTCTAGATTTTCTTTGGGTCTTTATAAGATTATCAGCACCTCCAATCAATGGGAAGTAGCTTTGAAAATTTCGTCTACGTTCCCCTCAAAAAATTGATTATTTAGTCTTTGTTTAGAGTGTTGGTTACAAGTTTTATTGATAATAGTCAGGAGACAAACTAAACGAGGGAAATTAGATTCAAATTTTTTGCTTGGAAAGAAAAGGGGAAAACTGCTGTGGTAAAATATTTTTGTACAGTTTAAACATTTGTCACTCATATTAATTTAATAAAATGCTAATTTGCCAGGTGCCAGACAGAAAGTATAGCTGAGACAATGAGAAAAGAAGGATTATGGGAAGAGGAATTGCTCAGACTATAGTCACCAGGCAGAAGCAGAGGAAGCAAGATGAAAATTCCTCACTGGGTAAGGTACTAAGCTATATGGCTAAACATAGATATCAATTATGGGTTAATTTTCATAGTTAGATCTAGTTAATTATAAGTCTGAGCTAATAGGCCAAACAGTTTATAATTAATATAAGTCTCTGTGTGTTTTGGTGGGATTGAACAGCTGTGGGACTGGGCAGGATAGAAACTTCTGTTTACAAATCTTATTATAATATCACATCCTAATAATGAACAAATCATTTAGAGTATAAAAAGAAGAAATAGTCGAGGAATATTGCAAAAGTTTATGACTTCTTTCATACTTTGAAACACCAGATATATAACTGTTTGAAATACTATTAATTATATGTATGCCAGTATTATAGTACCTTCTTTGAATTTTATAATAAAATGGTTACATTTTTAGAAAAAATATCTAAAAGCTCTTTCTAACAAATGCCCCACAAAAATGAATCCATGGACAGCTGGATTGCCAGGTGATGACATGAGACTCAACAGCCAAAAGCTATACAAGTTGAGTACAAAATCCCCCAGGTACTGCTTGAACAGGAGATGAACACAGCTCTCAAGGTGAAGCTGTGGGAATTGAATATAGCAGCTCACCAAGGAAACGGTAGTGACACTCAGGAAGACTATCATAATTTTTGTGCCAATTCTTCAGCTGATACCTTTCATGAAAATTCAATCTGCCATGTGAATGATATGGAGAAAAAATAAGTTGGAGGCATGCAGTTCTTTGCTCAGAGGAGGATTCCACCTAAGCCAACTTGGAAAAGCTTATTCAAAAAAAAAAAAAAAAGAGTAAAAGCACCCTGAACTGGCACCATGACTGTTGTGTAGGACAACATCCTTTGAAGACTTGGTCTTCCTAAGTAAAATAGTGGGCAATGTGATTCCTGTGAGGCTGAATGGAAGCTGGGTTCAAAGTTAATTTAGAGGAAGCACAGCAGAACTGCTTCTGGTGTACACACAGTGCTCACAAGCAAGGATGTTAATTTTGAATTACTAGAGTTTCAGTTATAAACAGAAATGACTAAAATATTATTCATAGAAAATAACAACAAACCAATTTTACTTTGATAATAAATTGATATACTAAATTAATATGTTACAGTTTAAATTATCACATCATTGAAAAATACAAAGGAATATTTGTTTTGGATTGACAGAGGAAAAGAACCATTCATGTTTTATATATAATCATTACTTTCAAAATGAGTCCAACGCATCTTGTTTTTATTTTTAAATGCCTGTTTATCTAGCTTTTTAACAACAATGTTGCTTTATATATCATGTACTAAATTAAATAATTCATGATTTAAATATTTCCTGGCATATTAAAATTATCAATTTTATCAGAAAATTGGCATATAAATCACACAGCATTTAAGTTGAATCAAATTTAAACTTAAAGATATTTGACATAGCAAGATTATGATTGACACTTAATTAAAATGCACTGATTCTATTTCTATAAACTTCTCAGCTTTATTTGTTGCTTTTGTCATCATTTGCCTTTACTATATTAAGGCACTTCTACCTTTTCATGAATGTAAAAGCTTGTACCATATGAAAGGATGTGAGCAGCAGCAACTTTTTGCAGTGAAATTATAAGACAGGATTCCATATGGTAACCTCGACTCACTTAGAACTCATTTTGTAATACAGCTTGAACTCAAACTCATTTAAATTCTCCTGTGTCAGTCGACCTGATTGATAGGATTAGACATATACTTGGCTAGGAGATGTTAACTTTCATATAAAAGATTCTCATTCCATCCCTACCTTTGCTTTTAAAAATTGCAAAGAATTTTAAGATAATCAGAAATGTAAAAACTGTGTTGTGTTTATTTTAGAAAAGCTTTCTATAAAAATATTAATTTTATTTTGAGTTTGTGCTGTTGTATTCAAAAGCTAGAAATATTTTTGTTGAACATTTTTATTGCTTTCTTATTTGACAATTTCAGATGTTTTAATATTTTACCTGCGAAATCTTTCCATCTTTCTCCCATTCCTGCCAAGCATTCTCTTTCCCTGGAGAACTCTTTCCCATATTTATGACTCTGTCTCTGTCTGTCTCTGTCTCTCTCTCTCTCTCTCTCTCTCTCTCTCTCTCTCTCTCTCTCTGTGTGTGTGTGTGTGTGTGTGTGTGTGTGTGTGTGTGTGTGTAGGTATATCCTGTTAAGTTTAACGAGGATCAGCTGTGTAAGCATGGTTTTGCAGTTATCCGATGGAACCTAGTAATTTCAACAGTATCTACAGAACTGAAGAAGATGCCTATCCATCTCCAGAATTTGTCAGTTGCTGATAGTTTAACAACATTTGGTAGGGAATGAATTGCCCCTCCCACATTTATAACTGTTGAACAGGACAACTTATATACACACAATGCTAGAAAACGAATGTTATAAGGAGTTCATGAATACCATGGTTGTGTTGTGGGATGCAACTACTGTCACATACCAGATATCATGCAAATCAGATATTTATATTATGATTAATAACAGTAGCAAAATTGCAGTTATAAAGTAGCAAATAAACAATTTTATGGTTGGGGGTCACTACAACTTCAGAAACTGTATTAAAGAGTCTCAGTATTGCTGTAGGAATTCCTAACTGCAGTAGCCTTTAAGCTACCTACCCACTTGGGCCCAGCCTCTTATACTATTTACGCCCATGTAAAGTGCACATCTGGTCTCATTTTTAGTTTTGGGATTTGGTTGCCGTCCCACATTCCAGGAGAGGATTGTGATTTGTGAGTCTACCCTTAAATAATTAATCCTTTAATATTCTCAGTTTTGTGATACTGCGGGAATTCTTTTGAGCATCCATCTTCATCTGGTGCCCACATGGATTCGGACACCACAACTACTAAATGGATAGCGTATAGTCCTAACTGGTCCACAGCCCAGAAAGTCTCTCAACCTGGCCCTCATGGCTTGTTTTTATCGAAGTGATTTTTTTGTAAAAGCCCCACCAAGGCAGAGCTAACTGCATGCAGCAACTTGGAAATTTGGCCAGCTCTCGAACATCCCATTTCCGACTGCCACATTTCTTGTACTGTGGTATCTATTGTGCAGCCTCCAGTTTGTGCTCCTTACCCATGAGTTCTGGGCTTCTTGCTCTGTGTATGGAATTGATTTAATTGCTTTTAATTTGTCAAGCAAGACATATTTCTTAGTATTTAACTAATACAAGGTGGGAAACTAAAATGGTTCAGGACCATTTGTCTTGCCACCAGTTGTATTGCTGCTAGTCATGACTCTGCAACCACAACATCTGCTGGACAATAAAGAATATTACACCTAAAACAATTTACCTGAAGAACTTTAAGGCTTTGAAGAAAGAAACTGAAAAGGATACCAGAAAATGGAAGGATCTCCAATGCTCTTGGATTGGGAGGATTAACATAGTGAAAATGGCAATTCTACCAAAAGCAATCTATAGATTCAATGCAATCTCTATCAAAATCCCAACAAAATTCTTCACAGATCTTGAAAGAACAATAATCTACTTTATTTGGAAAAACAAAAAACCCAGGATAGCCCAAACAATACTATACAATAAAAGTACCTCCAGAGGCATTACCATCTCTGACTTCAGACTCTATTATGGAGCTAGAGTAATGAAAACAGCTTGGAATTGGCATAAAAACAGAGATGTTGACCAATGGAATTGAATTGAAGACCCAGATATTAACCCACAAACCTATGAACATCTGATTTTTGACAAAGGAGCTAAAATTATACAATGGAAGAAAGAAAGCATCTTTAACAAATGGTGCTGGCATAACTGGATATCAACATGTAGAATAATGAAAATAGATCCATATCTATAACCATGCACAAAACTCAAGTCCAAATGGACTAAAGACCTCTATATAAATCCCACCACACTGTACCTGATAGAAGAAAAAAGTGGGAAGTAGTCTGCAACACATGAGCACAGGAGACCACTTCCTACATATAACCCCTGGAGCATAGACTATAAGAGCAACAATAAATAAATCAGACCTCCTGAAACTGAGAAGCTTTTGTAATGCAAAGGACACTGTTATTAAGACAAAATGGCAACCTACTGAATGGGTCAAGATCTTCACCAACCCCGCATCAGACAGAGGTCTGATCTCCCAAATATATAAAGAACTCAAGAAACTAGACATTAAAACTCTAATTAACCCAATTTAAAAATGAGGTACTGAACTGAACAGAGAATTCTCAACAGAAGATGTTCAATAAACCAAAAGACACTTAAGGTCATGCTCGAGCTGCTTAGCAGTTAGGAAAATGCAAACAAATAACTTTGAGATACCATCTTAGACCTGTCAGAATGGCTAAAATCAAAACACCAATGATAACTTATGCTGGAGAGGTTGTAGAGTAAGGGGAACATTGCTGGTGCGAATGCAAACTTGTACAACTACTTTGGAAATCAGTGTGGCAATTTCTCAGGAAACTGGGAGTCATCCTCCCTCAGGATCCAGCAATTCCACTCTTGGGAATATACACAAGAGATGCCCAATCAAACTACAAAAGCATTTGTTCAACTATGCTCACAGCAGCACTATTTGTAATAGCCAGAACCCTGAAACAACCTAGGTGCCCCTCAATAGAAGCATGGATAAAGAAGATGTGGCACATATACACTAGAGTTCTACTCAGCAGAAAAAAAAATGACATCTTGAATTTTTATGCAAATGAATGGAAATAGAAAACACATTACTGAGTGAGAATCTCCATCTGGCAAAGGATGGAGATAGAGACAGACACACACATTGGAGCACAGGGCTGAGCTTCAAAGGTCCAAATGAAGAACAGAAGGAGGGAGAACATGAGCAAGGAAGTCAGGACCACAGGGGGTGCATCCACCCACTGAGACGGTGGCACTGATCTAATGGGAGCTCACCAAGGCCAGCTGGACTGGGACTGATGGAGCATGTGATCAAACCAGACTCTCTGAATGTGGCTGACAATTAGGGCTGACTGAGAAGCCAAGGACAATGGCACTGGGTTTTGATTGTACTGCATGCACTGGCTTTGTGGGAGTCTAATCTGTTTGGATTCTCAGCATCCTAGACCTGGATGGAGAGGAGAAGACCCTGGACTTCCCACAGGGCAGGGAACCCTGACTTCTTTTAGGACTGGAGAGTGAGGGCAGTGAGAGGAGTGGGAATGAAATGGGAGGATGGATGGAGGTGGAAATTTTAAATAAATAAATAAATAAAATAAACAATTTACCTGATCTCATAACAGGCAATTAATAAATCAATATGGCAGACTATATTAACATTGAAACTTTAGGTAACGTTTTTGCAGATATTATGAATTATATTCTGCAAGACTTATATGATTATGGTGATCCAACTATTTATTGGATATTGGGACTTAGTTTTTTTCTTCATATTCTATCCTTAAGAAACAATGAGGCACTTTTAGAAATGATACAGTTTTTACAGACTAATAACAAACAGCTAGTTGACAGGATAAACAGCATGAAAAATCAAAAGATAACTGAAATAATTAATAATATTGAAAAGGGTAACATTAATTTGACAAGCAAAAATGAATTCATGTCTAAGGATACTGAGAAATTATCTGAAAGAATTCATACTGTTGAATTTGTCAAAAATTTGTTAAAAAGTTATTATAGGTTAGCAGATAGAGTATCTCTCCAGGATGGCAATCTGCATGCTATCCAAACAATGTCCAAAGATGAGGTTGATGTTTAAAGAAGAAACTTCAGACCTTGGAATCACATGTGGAAAATGAGGACCAGAGGCTAGTTCCCTGAATGAAATTACTAGAAATTTATACAGGCCAGAAAATTCAGGCTTTAAAAAAGATAATAGTAAAAATATTTGAAATGATTGAAGAAATTATTGGAGCTGAATAATAGGGAAAGAAAGCACAAGGACAAGATTCATGGTCACCAGTAGCTGTCAGAGATGACTTACCCAGGGTTTTAGCTTCCAATCCTTTAATATATTCTGACAAAGTATCAAGTTCTACAGGCACAAAAGGACCCAAATAAGGTAAATTAATACCTATAGGAATGAATGTTCTAAAGGAAATTAAGCAAACTGTTGTAATTTACGGCTTGCATTCTCCATTTGTTAAGGAGATGATAAAGACATGTGCATCTAGCATTAAGACAACACCACATGAATGGTTTCAGTTAGTTTCACAGTCCTGAAAGATGGGCCCCTGTTGATGTTTAATGAGGAGACATCAAAATGCCAAATGTTTTAATTGTGGTAGAATGAGACATCTGAGAATAGACTGTAGACAAGGAATTCCTATGAATAATATCTCATCTGGGAATGGCAAGAATAGGAGGACTAATGGGCCTCTCGCAGGCCCCCAAGCAAAAGTCTTCCAGTCATGCCCAGTCACTATGAAAGACATGTCTCACCAGAGAAATTAAAAAAACAAAAAAAAAACAAAAAAAAACAGAGCATTCTGTAGAAAACCATACTGTTCTGGATGATGGAATAAACATGGAGTATAAATCAAAAATTCTTACAGGAAATAGGAAACATATATTCTGGAAGACTTCTCTAAAGGATTAAAGAATAAAACTAAGAGTAAAAAAAATGGTATTGTAATTGTTAATTTGATAGACATGGGGACAGATGTACATATCATTACTCCAGAATCTTGGCATCCAAATTGCCTTCTTCAAGGGCAGATGTTCAGTTACTAGGAATTGGAACCATATCTCAAGTTAAACAAAGCACAAGATGAGTTGACTGCAGAGAGGCAGAACATCAGTGAGAGAAGATGAGGACATATGTGTCGTGGCCCGTGAGGGTCCAACATAAATTCCCTAATTCCTCAAACCGGCTGGAACGGAGATGCGAGGAAAAGAACTGACACAGCTTACACCGTCATCATGGAAAATGGCCAGATCGCTGTTTATTCTCCAAACATTTTATATACCCACACCAAATTGAGCGGGGAGGGGGGAAACCAATTTCGCCATCACCTAGGCAACCAGGTGCCTGGGCACAAGTCACATCCTCATCTAGCAGTCAGGTAGGCCCTTAATTAGCATCTCTATAAGACATCCTTCCAAATTACAAAAGTAAGGGAGCACCAAATATCTGAACTCTTAAGTCATCAGCTTCAGTCAAACATCTCTTCTCAGGTAATCCATATTTTAACAAAAGAATCTAGGAGCAGGCATCCTGGCCTTTGTTAAGGGCAGAGACAGCTCGTCTGCAGAGCTACGTGGTCAGCTCAGACCTGGCAAATGGCTTTTGTGCCATATCGAAATATGGGCCCACACATATGTGGCTAATATTGCAGTAAATTGATGGGTTTGTGACCTGTTACAGCAAGGGAATACCCAGATTAACATTCCTGCAGTCCTGAACTCATAATTCTGGGAAATATAGTACAAGGTACTATACAAAAAGTCACCCGCCATTTAGGCTGTACAAGAACACAAAGAAAGAAGCAAACCTTTAGAGGTACCAACAGCCCTACCTTTAAAAGGGTTATGTAAGAAACCAATATGGGTTAAACAGTGGACTCTAACTGACGAAAGTCTGAAGGCTTTAGAATACCTGGTACAAGAACAAATAAATGCTCATGACATTCAAGAATCAAACAGCCCTTGGAATTCTTCTGTATTTGTTGTTAAAAAAAAACCTGCTAAATGGAGAATGGTGACAGGTCGAAGAGCTGTCAAGTTAATTCAACCTATGGATTGAATTCTACAATCTGGAATTCCTCTGCCTTCTTTATTACCAAAAGGAAGGTCTCTTATAGTTATCGACTTGAAAGATTATTTCTTCACCATACCTTTACAAGAAAAGGATTAAAAAAAAATATTTGTCTTCACAGTGCCTACTTATAAAAATTCTTAACCTACTAGAAGATATCAATGATTTTCCTCCCACATGTAATGCTCAAAGACCCATTCTGTGCCAATATTTGTATGTCAGCCATTGGAAATAATATGTAAGCAATTTTCTAAGTCTATAATTTACCACAACATGGATGACATTTTGTTATCAGATTCAAATGCAGATACTTTAGTAAGAATGTTTGAAGAAGTAAAGAAAATTTAGGCAAAATGGGGTTTACAAATTATTCCTGAGAAGTTACAGAGAGGATATTCTGTCAATTACCTAGGTTATATGATAGTTTTAGAGAAAATTAGAACACAAAAGGCAAAAATTATGAGACATCAGTTTCAGACTCTTAATGACTTTCAAAGAGTGTTAGGAGTCATTTCCAGTATACGACCAGCTGTTGGGATAAACCTAATCTAATAATTCATTTAAACAAAACCTTACATGGCCATAAAGACTTGAAAACTCCTAGAGAATTAACAGCTAAAGCAGAAAAGTAATTGACAATTGTTGCGGAGAAATTACAGGAGGCACATGTGGATAGAGTAAATCCAAAACTTAATTGTATTCTAGACATATTGCCTTCCAGAATTTATCCTACAATAATTTTAATGCAGAGGGATGATATTGTCTTAGAATGATACTTTTTTTTGCCATAAACTAAGTAAAAAATTAAAAAAATATATGTGTAAAGTTCTCTGAATTACTTATAAAAGGTAAATTGGGACTTTAATCAATTAGCAGCTATAGACCCAGCAGAAATTATAGGGCCTTTTACTACTGATGAACTAAAAAAAAAGTTTTGGGAAGACAATGAACCGTGTCAAAGAGATTGTCGTATGTTCTTGGGAGAAATTAATAGTAACTATCCTCAAAGCAATAGTCTTAACCTTAGAAAGGAAATTCTAGGATTCTTCCCCAAATTGTACATGATGCTCCAATAACTGGAGCAAATACATTTTATACCAGTGCAAATAAATCATGGAAGTCAGGTTATAAATCAGAAGAATTAAGTAAGGTGAACCAAAGCCCTTATAATTCAGTCCATGCTATTCTCATGGTGCTAAGGCATTTTAAAGAACCTTTTAGTATAATTAATTATTCACAATTTGCAGAAAGAGTTGTCTTGCATATTTAAACTGCTGAATTTATACCAGATGATACAGAATTTACTTCATTACTCAAAGAGGTTCAAGATATTATCAGGAATAGGTGTTGTTCCATATACATAATGCACATGTGATCCCATATAGGTCTTTCAGGTCCTCTATCACAAAGTAATGCAGAAATTGATGAATCATTGTTTGGAAGCATGTTGTAGATCTCAGAATTCCATAAAAGTCATTACAGCATAGAAAAGGTTTAAAGAAAGAGTTTTCTATTACAATGGCAACAAGCTAAGGAGATTATAAAGAGATGCTATACTTGTTTTTTCTATAACCAAAAACCACTGACTGCAGGTACTTACCCAAAGGGTAGTCAAATGAATGAAATCTGGCAGATGGTTGTGTTCTACTTTGCAGAATTTGGAAAATTAAAATACATACACTACACCGTTGACACTTTTTCAGGTTTTTAGTGGGCAACTGCTTTAATCTCATAAAAGGCTGATTTAGTTATCACATATTTATTAGAAGTTATAGCCATCATAGATATGCCTGCACAAATAAAGACAGATAATGGTCCATTGCATGTCTCTAAGAAAACAAAACACTTTTTACTTATTATAATATTAAGCATATTATAGGTATACCACACAATCCTACAGGTCAGGCAGTTACAGAAAGATCAAATAAAACTTTAAAGGATATATTAAATAAACAGAATAGAATGCATAATGCTTTCCTAACCTTGAATTTTCCCAGTGCTAATGAGAAAGGCACAATAGCAGCAAAGAGACATTAGATAATAGAAGAGTCTTCTGAAATAAATCAAGTGGAGTATTTCAAGGACTTGTTGACCTCACAATGGCAGCCAGGAAATGTGTTAAGTTGGTGACAGGGTTTTACTCTTGTTTCTACATGAGAAGAAAAAATACACATGCCATCAAAATTAACAAAGTTTCAGTTTGAAAATGAGAAACATAAAAAAAATAAGAAAAGGAGAAACCTCTTGAAAAACAGAAATGACAGCTCATCTACAAGGATGACAATCATACAGGTGATAAGAAAACCTCATAAGCGTTTGGACAGGCTTCTGCTACTGTCTTTAGAGGAAATACTCATCTTCAAAAATTCAAGAGACCCTGGATATTTGGATACTGACAAAAGGAAAAGTAACTATCCAATAAGAATCATCAAGAAGATTACAAGTCAAATGAATATGACTTGTAAGAACAGGATGATCAAAATTTATATATATATATACACATTCATGACTATATAGAGAGCTGGCTTTGAATTTGGAAAATAGCTCTGTTCTTTTCTAAATCCAAAATTTTTTTTAAAAAGTAATATTCAGAGTTTCTGTCTCATATCAAGAGCCATCTGGTATGGGATAGAAAAAAGAATGAATTCAGAAAAAAATAGTTATTCATACCTATTTTTGTCTCTATAGTACCTTTCATTGAATATATGTCTGTATATATCTATGTAAATAAGGTTCAAGTTTTCCACATTGAACAATGAATTTTTCTTCACTAATATTTGAAGTTTCCAGGAACAAGATGGGACCCCACAACAACAACTCGACCTGGTTGATATGACATCATGATGCTGATAGCACTTCCATAAAATGGGTTTTGGGGTACAGCTGCTGAAGATGATTCCAAATTGATTAACCAAAATGGTATACTTTTTTTTTTTTTTTTTTTTTTTTACAAATTTCTGGCCAGAACTCCAAATAGGAACTTCAGAAAATCCCTACCAAATATTCAGATACTGTTTGCAATTATACCAGACAGTAATCTTGTAATGTAACCATCATTTTACTTTCAATTGATTCCATAAAAATAACAATATCCCATGACCTGGAAGTAATTCTAGAAGATGATGTACCTCTCCCAACAAAGTTTGTCCTCAGGGTTAGGGAAATCATTTAGGGATTTATTATAATTGGGATAGTGTTTGGGGTTGAGGGGGAAATTTTGTACGCTCAGGGATATCTTTGAAATAAAAGCAAAATTGGATGGGAAAATAAATTAGTGCGAGCTTACTCACACTAATAATAATAGTGAGTAATAGAGTGGATACTTGTGAACTATTATTTAATTTACATTGGTATGGATTCTTGTATATTGATTCAAACTTAAATTACATTGAATATGATAGTACTTTCATCCAGCATATTTGTATACATAGGCGAACTTATTTTGTCATATTGTATGCATGCATACTTCTACCTCTGCTTAAAACATTTTTGTATATTGATACAATTTTAGAATATACTTATCATATTGCAATGTATATATTTATCATATTGCAATGTACATTTCTACCTCTGATTAAGAAATTTATACATTGTTTTCATACTGATATAATTGCCCTCATTTTTGCACAGTTGTTTATTGTATAATATTTTAATATGATGTATTAGTATTTAAGTTCTATAGGTATTAAAATTATAGATCAATAGTCATCCATGTTGTTCATACTTATAGTTTGACTAATCAGGCTCTTTAGATAGAGATTGTATTCTGCATAGATAGGTAATCTTCAACCACTGCAAAGAGCTGTAGAATATGGCATTTAAATAACTTAGGTTTCTGTTGACATGAGACACAATTGCTCCAGACAGCACTGATCAATTCCAAAGAAAATGTAGAGTACAAAAGGCCCTTCAAGCTTGCTTTCTTCCTGGCAAATCTGGCCTTTGGGAAAGGGACTGCCCGTGCATTGACAACTGACAAAATGCATGATGTCCAGACAGGGCAAGCAGGATACAAAGAAAAAGACTGTCAAATCTTGCCAAGATTGAGTAAGATGGTTTTGAAAATTTTCTTGCCTCTGAAAATGGTCTGTCAGTTACTCTACCCCTTAGCCAATTTTGGTTTCTCCAATGTTGCAAATGAGGCTTTAGGTGATTACCCAGGTAGCCAGCTGTCTCTGTGATTTGTTGTACATTTTTGGAAGTTGCTTGATTGCACTTCTTCTTTACTCAAATAATATTATTTCCCTTCTCAGATTTTCAATGGGGTTGAAGAGTAGATAGTTGTAGTTACTTTCCTCTCATGATTTGGCCAAATTATTTATTATAAATATGTAAACTCACTAGCATATGATAATTATTGAAACATTTATCATGTGTTTCTTGTTTGATGTATATGTTCTTATTGCATATAATTTAGTATTAGGTTTAGAAATCTCTTATTTAAACAAATGAGGGAGGGTTTGTAGGAATTCCTACCACCAGTAGCCTTTAACTTATCTGCCCACTTGGATGTGTCCTCTTATATTATTCATGCCGATTTAAAGCATGAGTCTAGTCTCTTTTCTGGCTGTGCGATTGGGTTGCTGTTCTCTGTTCCAGCAAAAGATTTTGATTTGTGAGTCTACCACTAAATAAATAACCCTTTATTATTCTCAATTTTGAGCTAGTGTGGCATTTTTTTAAGGGTCCTTCCTCACAGTATTAGAAAGGTGAGAGCCACTTGTTTAGAAGATGGTATTTCATACCCCTTTTCATTATATTTCTGTTGGCAGGCGCTGGTAATCTTTGGGAGTATCTTTAGAAAATCAGGATAATTTTTTGGTCTTGACTAGAATAATTTGTGAAGCTGGATGAACATAGTCATCAGCATTGTAGCTGTTCTTGATGCTGGATAACCTCAGCTAGGCATTTTTATTGGAGTCTCTTCCCATTGTTCCAAAAATAAACTTTTGAAAGTAACATACATATCTGCATTAATGCAAGTATACACTATGTATTGTGTACAAGTAAGTCAAAAATAAATTTGTGTTATGTGTTTGAGCAGATAAAAAATATATCTCATGTCTCATAGTTCTTCCATTTTTTTTTTCGAGACAGGATTTCTCTGTGGTTTTGGAGCCTGTCCTGGAACTAGCTCTTGTAGACCAGGCTGGTCTCGAACTCACAGAGATCCGCCTGCCTCTGCCTCCCAAGTGCTGGGATTAAAGGCGTGCGCCACCTTCGCCCGGCAGTTCTTCCATTTTTATTTATGGTTTTAGCAAGGATTTCAAGTGACCTTCTTTGATCAAACCTCATTCTCTTTAAACTTGAATGAATCCACAGTCTCTCATTTCTGTAGAAATAAAAGTATAATTTTTTTCCCAAAGTAAATATCTTCTGATTTACATTTTGAAGTCAAGAAATTTAAAAATATCTAGGTTGATTTAATCTATTACCTTTTTATAATCCAATGTCTCTTAGTAGCCAAAAAACAAAAGAAAACTCAATAACATATAGGATCCAGAATCTCTGTATATTTTTCATCATTACTTGTCTTATTTTTTATTTTACCTTATTCCCCTTTAAGGATATTTTTTTTAAAACTCTATAAATATATGCATTTTTTGTAATGACTGTCTATTCCCTTTTTCTTTTCCCTTCTAAGCCTTTGTACATTTTGAAACATTTACAGGTCTTTTTAATCTTAATTTGTCCTCTCTGTACATGTGCAATCTTTTTTGTCTGCATAGCAAAGTCCCAAACGTGCCACACACAATACCCTGTCATCTAGCACTGGTAGCTGAAGTTCAAAGTCAGTGGCTGGAAGTTGCTTCTCTGTATTGGCACCCATGTGAGAGACTTTGGGAACCCACCATGCAGCATAGTGAACAGTTTTCTGGCAGTATCCAGGGACATGTACTTCAGCCAATATGAGAGAAAGAAATCTAGGAAGACATGCTTGGCTTTGCTTTTGTTTGGAGAACTTTTTGAAGCTTTCTCAGGTTTTATGTGGAAATTCTGGCCCCGTGTTGTAACACCTATGTAGATGGAGTATTTTTGTCTCACCTGCATCTCCCAAGCAACCACTCCAAGGCTTATATTAATTATAAATGCTGGTACAATAGCTCAGGGTTGTTATTAGCCAAATCTTACATTTTAATTTAAATTTTTTTCCTTGTCTATTCTTTGCACAATAGCTCCAACATGTCTTCCTCCCTCTATATCTCCTAGTGACTCCTCTAACACTACTCATTTCTTCCATCACTCTCAGTTTGGCTCTCTTGCCTAGATTTATTCTGTTAAGCTATTGATCAGTCAGTTTCTTTATTAAACTATTCACAATGACAAATTATCAGTGTGCAAAAGGATTATTCCATAGAATACTTCTGCTTTTATAGTCATTGTACAACATTTTTAGTTTCACACATTTGTGTCATCTCTTCTGGCACATCTTCTATCTTTTTAAAACATGCTTTGTTTAGTAGTCAAAGTAGTAGTTCTAGAAGCAGCACTTATTATTTCTCATTTCTAAGGTACTGTAGTATGCATGTAACTATCAATATTTTAACAATCCAGACTATCAAATTGATAGAAAGTATGTTTTTTTTCTGGTTTTGTGGTTATCTTGAATACTCTGCACACTATGAAAATAATGGTATCTCTTCTGCTAACATGACACATTTTTAATGACAAACACCATGTAAATTTTAGATTCTAGTTTTAGGAAGGATAAATTCTAAAACTCTTTGATAAATGTAAACCAATGTCAGCAAAATACTTACAAGTACATATAATTGATACAGAGATAATAATGTTGAAATTAGTTGCATAAACATTTTCCTCTTTGATTAAAATCTTCCATTTGGAAGGAAGCTTATGTAGACATAGGGTGTTTACAGGAAGGTGAAACAATAATGTGTTCTAAAGGGGTGCTGAAGCACTTCTTCTTCCAGGAAAGCTCATTAAGCTCAGAAAATAAACAATGCAAGGGTTTCATGAGGTCACTGATAATGACCAGATTCAGTATGTTCCACTCTTCTCTGAGCATATAAAAACAGGAAGGATTGTTGAGAGATGCTCTCAGATAAGCTAAACGTCTGAAAGAAGTAGAGATATCTAAGTTCCCTGGAAGAGGCTAGGACCCACTGAACTACCTAATAAAAAACACCACAATTTGTTGAGTTTTCTGTATGTTCTGCAGTGCACTCTAGGTTTCCAACTTTTGTCATTTCTCACTCCTGCTAGAGTGGGCATTCTGTGAAGTAGCTATCTGCGAGTCTTTCTGCTACTGTGAGTAATACTCATATTCTTATAAGCAATTACAACAAAACCCTTATTCACCAAATGGTACTATTCTAAGATCCTTAGTTTGGTTTGTAATTGGTTCTTGTAGTAAGAGGTAAGGGCCTGCTTGTTGGCCTAGTCACCTGGCTAGATTAACACCCAAAATAACTACACAGAAATTGTATTAATTAAATTACTGCCTGGCCCATTATCTCTAGCCTCTTATTGGCTAACTCTCACATCTTGATTCAACCTATTTCTAATAATCTGTATAAGACCACAAGGTCATGGTTTACTGGGAAAGACTCTAACCAGCATCAGTCTCAGGCAGGAGCTTCATGGCATCTGCCACTCTGCACTTCTTCCCAGCATTCATTTCTGTCTTCTCTGTCTACCAAAGTTCCACCCTATCAACTAGGCCAAGGCAGTTTCTTTAATAACCAATGAAAGCAACACAAATACAGAAGGACAACTTACACCATTTCCCCTTTTCTGTTTAAACAAAAAGGAAGGTTTTAACTTTAATATAGTAAAATTACATATAACAAAACAGTTATCTATCCAGAATTACAGTTACAAAATTTATATCTACTTTTTCGTTTATCTTAACTAAGGAAAACTATAACAAACTATAAATTCTTCATCTCCATCAAAGACTCTAGAAGGATATAATATTACCTAAGTAAACAGGAATTAAGCAACTTCCACAACTCTAGAAATAACAGAGACAAGTTGCTGCCTGTAGAGTCACCCAAAGTTATTCTGTACTGTGGGGGTATCCATCTTGAGCCTACAGGCTCATAGTATTCAGCAGTCTTTTCCATGAAGCAGGAAATTTTAAAAACAGTTCAGTCACTTTCTTTTGTGTCCTGCAGAATGCTTCGCAGACTCTTTCATGAATCAGGAACCCCATAGGATCATCTCACCTTTAGGCAAGTTCAGCAGTCATCTCTCTGTGGGTTCTTTATTGACCAGTTTATGCAGCAGTTCAGGCAAGAGTAGTTTCTTGCCCAAATGGCTAACCAACTCCATACGGAGCCTCTTCAATGCCCATGTTCCTCTTGAAGTAGCTTGATGCTGCCAGGAGCAGATATGTCTCACTGTCATGAAAAGCACTCAGTTGTTAAAACATCTTAAATGTCATATTCTGTAGTCTTCGAAAGATATGAAGAATGCCTATCTAACTGCAATATATCTCTATATATCTAGAAAATCTAAATAAAATGATTAGAAGCTTGACTATTATCAATGGTTATCCATTAACAACCTATATTTCCTTATTATACCTTGCATCTTAAAATAAGCTACACAATCACAATACCTTAATCAATATCAGAATTACATATACATATAACAAAATTGACCTTAAATTTATATCAATAAAGGAAAATCCATACCAATGCAAATTATTCATATCTATATCATATCCCCCTTTAAATGTAAAAGAACATTTATAAGCAATATTTAAGAATATGGGCATAGTTTTTTCTCTCCAAACTGCTTTGTGCTATATTGGGGCACCATTATTCAGGTCTTTCATGGTTTATCCTGTATGTTAGATTCATCTCAGTCGGCAGTTGGTTGAAACATTTTTTTGAAGGTGTTTACAGCAACCTCTCAGGAGGGTGTGATCTATCATACCATATTGGTCTAGAAGCAATCTGCAGGGTCACATTCTCTGTGAAAACAAAAGAAGAATCTCTTTTCCAAAGCATCATATTCTTTGACCCAACTTCTGAAGTCAAGATGCCCTTATAATATACATGTTTTTTTTTGGCATAGCAGCCCACACAATGAAATGTCTCTCTGTACTTAGCTCCTTCACAGTCAAAAAATTCAAAGAAAACACAATAATACACAGAATCCAGACTCTCTGTGAATTTTCCATTTTTACATGGCTTATTTTTCTTTATTTTTTTTATCTGTGACTATCTGTACTCTGTCTCTTTAAAGACTTTACCCCTTTTTTAAAGCATTAACTTTATTTTATGACTTTGTATACTCTTTTTCTTCTCTTTCCCAAGTCTACAATGTTATCTAACACTATGACCCATTTATAGGTCTTTTATGTATAAATCTCTCCTATTTCATTGTCTTTAATTCTCTACTGTCTTGATGAGCTTTTAAAATGCTAACCAGCTTGGTTGCAGCTGCTCTGGATGTTGAATCCACCTCTGTCCAATTTCAAAATGGTGGACGTACCATTTATGCTAGCTCTGGGGCCACCAGGCAGAAGCTGTACTCAGTAGTCAAACCTTAAGAATAAGCATGTAGCACATAAACACTTCTGAGTTACAGCCAAATCTGCCATGCAGAGCACTGTGCAGATTGGAAATAACTCTCTGTATGGTGATGGGAATCCACCATGCTCTCCTACCTGCCCAAGTCTAGTAGACCTGACTTCACTGCCTGCTCAGGCAGGGAATGCCAAGCCACAGGCATGGTCTCAGGTACTTTGTTCCTGACCCCAAGTGGGCACACAAACATCCAGGCCCACAAATGCTCCATAGGTGGAGTTTGCACCAGTGACAAGGCCCAGAAAGCTTTGTTTTATAATGGCGGATATTTTATTTTTGCTGATTCAGGAAAATCTCTCTATGGCATGCCACCAGCAAACAGCAAAAAGCTGTATTAAACTCTATATCTGTATTTAGAATTCCTTTTCAAGCCCTCTCAGGTTTTATGTGGAGTCAGTTTACCACATTGGGTGTCACTTTGTGGTATGGAGAGAGGGCCTGCTTTTCATCCTGGCCACACTGCTAACTTACACCCAAAATAATCACACAGAAACTGCATTCATTTACACACCGCCTGGCCCATTATCTCTAGCCTCTTATTGGCTGACTCTCACTTGATTCAACCCATTTGTAATAATCTGTATAACACCACAAGGTCGTGGTTTACCGGGAAAGATTCTAACCAGCGTCAGTCTTAGGCAAGAGCTTCATGATGTCTGCCACTCTGCCCTTCTTACCAGCATTCAGTTCTGTCTTCTCTACCTACCTAAGTTCTGCCCTATCAACAAAGTCAAGGCAGTTTCCTTAATAACTAATAAAAGCAACACAAATACAGAAGGACCTCCTATACCAGGTTTCTATCTAGGTTAATTAGAAGTTTGTTAACATAGCACCAACAATAGTGTCATACAACATTAGTGTAGGCCTCAATTATTAAATAAAATCTTATCAAAATTTTATTTTTCAAAGACTTTTAGAGCCAGATCCTGACTCAAACCATATAAGTCCTTATTTGTCTCTAACATAGAAAATTCATCAAATAGGTAGCAGATATGTTTAATTTGATGAATGGTGTCATATTGGTTTTATGATTAAATAATCATAAAGCTTTAAGTTCTTTCACAATCCTCTGATTTTCTTATTACAGATGTTTCTTTTAACTATAAATCAGCAAAATTAACTACCAATTTAAATAGCAATATTCTCAGGAAATATTAAACCAAGTTTTTAATTACTGTAAGATGTATTCAGATATCAGTTTTCTGGAATACACTATTTCTCATAGATATATATTTACTTTGTATCATTCTCAACCAAGTGGTTGATCTGATTTCATGTTTACATCTTACTGTAAAACAGCCTTATAAGAAAAATGTAATATTCATAACTGATAACTGGCAACCTAGTGTTTTTAAACTACAGACCAATCAATTTCAGCTAATATTAACTATGGCCACTCTCACTTTCTCACAGCCAGCTTTTATTTGTGTTTGCAGAATGCGAGGTCAGGAAGAAAAAAGTCTATTTAATGAATATTTAAGTAACATAGAATCTACTTTTAAAACTGATTCACTGATAGCAGCATTATCCTGTAAAACCTTACCTCAAATGTACTATTACTAGTTAAAATATCAGAGAAGACAGATACTGGCTAACTTACAAACAAGAAGCAAAAATTTTATAAAAATTCTATGCATCACAATTTTTCTCAATTATTTTTCCTTAAGTCAAAAGTAATATATCCAAATTTATTTTCCCCTATGCATGAAAGAGTGTTTATTATACTTTCTATTCAAAATTTATCCCTTACCAGTTATTGTTCTCACTTCCTATTGTTTTATACCAAAGCACATATTATCTCCACATTCAAATAAATTTTAGTAATATTCAAAAGATATATAGTAAACATTTGCTTTGTTGGAAAACAAAACATTGCTTTGAATTATAGTGCTATTACTGAGCATAAACAAATCATAAATAGAAAAATAGTACTTTGTATATATTAACTAAATTTTATAATCACTATATAAATCAGGTTAACAATGTATTATTGAATCATTAAGAGTGAATTTTAGATTTGTGGCCAATAATTGTTATATATTTATAAGTTGACATATTTCTTCTGATAACTGAATTAAGAATACTATATTTGGAGCTGGAGAGATGGCTCAGAGGGTAAGAGCACTTCCAGAGGTCACGAGTTCAATTCCCAGCAACCACATGGTGGCTCACAACCATCTGTAATGAGACCTGGTGCCTTCCTTGCCAACAGTACATTGTCTGCTTAATAAATAATAAATAAATCTTAAAAGAGTATAGTATATTTGAGGTAATTTTATAAAGGATATAGCATAGAAATTTTTGTTATTGTCTTGGAAAACACAATAAATATGTTCTATTCATTTAGAAAATATTTTGATAACACTTTTGTTGGTCATTCAGATAATATGACATTATTAGTTATGCCTAATATTATATAATACTTATTACAGACAGGATATTGTCTAAAGTATTTTTTTACAAAAACTAATAATAAACTCCAAATAACAAGATTTATTACCATTACTTTACAGATGAACAGGGTTGAAGTATGAGCAGCTTACATAATTTATTCACATTCTCACAGCTACTCATTGATAAACCTAAGACTGAGACACAGCATGCTGGCTTCAATATGCAGTTTCATTAAGAACAATGAATAAGGAATCCATATTACAAAGTCAAATGATGTCATACTAATCTTGTTAATGATTTCAGATATACACTTTTAGTCTGAATCCATTATTTTATGCTCTTTACAAATTTGCATACCACCACATTATATAAATAATGCCTTAAGAAGACAAATAATAAATATGTGGTATTTGAAACATTTCTAAAACTCTGGAATGATATTATAATATCTATAGATACAAGAGGAAAAAAATTGTTGGTGAGGAGACTAAAGGAAGATGAGGGAACTAGAGCCTGTAACATATGACCATTGGTACAATAACACCATGAATTGTTATGAGGGTAATAAACCACTTTCTGAATTCATTCTAGGTTCACTCTATGGAAGTGTAGAAGTAAAAGAAATGATGGCTGGGGAGATCATAAATATTAGAGGAGAATCTGCTAGTGTTATTTTAATATGTAAATATTGTATTAAATTGCCTTTGACATACATATCCCTATACAATAGTCCAGTTATCAAATCTTATAAGAGAACCTTCTTTTGACGGTGGATGACAAATAATAAGAGTACTTACAAGTGATTAATATGCAAATAATAAATGTCTGAAGATTGCTTAACCCCAAATAGAATATCCATGTCACATCCCTTCCCTAAAAGCTGAGAAAATCATCATGTTAAAGGAGTTGGAAAGATGGCAAGAGCCAGAGGCCACAAGGACTATAATGAAAATACTGTCTTCAAGACATAGAAGTGTCATTTTATTCATGAACTCAAAACAATTGTGGTTGTCGACTCAAGACCTGCACAAGATCAAACCATTAAACACTCCTCCTGCATGCCTGGGAGATGGGCATTCCAGACACCACTTCTAACTCAGGAAGGAAGTATTGACAATTCCTGTGGAAGAGAGAATCAATGATTTTAAGGGTGTGTCCCCTCATAAGTTACTTATGATCCAATGAATGATCCTTCTAGCATGCATATATTGGAAGCTCACATTGAACTCAGTGTTTTAGATGAAATGAAATTTAAAAATAGAGGACATGCAATTGGGAGGAAGAGGTGTGTGGATGAGCAAAGAATGAGATGTGGACAGAGGGAGTTAGATATTATCAAAATATATTATATACATGTATGATATTCTCATATATATATATATATATATATATATATATATATATATATATATATAGGCAGTCCCTAAATGGGTAGATAATTCAGATACCAGAAGCCAATGGTGAGCAAAAAAATCAAGGCCTACTGTAGGGTATTTCCATATGAGGTGTTTGTCAAAAAGGCTCCATAGGGTCTCTAAAATAACATATACTGTTGACATTGCTAATGGTTACCCACAATCCCTAGATTATACAATACTATTGCTGAAGATAATATATACTTTGTATTTAAGATACAAAGAAATTGTGCTTGGACTTCACTAAATTTTACTAATTCTTACCTTTCTTAGTTATCAAAAGTGCTATTCAGGCAGCTGGGAGAAAAAAAAAATTATCCATTGCTTTAACCACCATGCTTCAGTATTGACTTGGCAGGGGACCTGTACTTAGAGGTGATTTGTGATATTACTGTTACTAGATATAACCACTTTTTTATTGAATTTTAGGCCTAGACCATAAAAAAGGCTCTAAACCTGGCCAAAAATTCATGTCTGTGGGGGGTTACTGGCTCTAGGAGACCTCTTGGTACTATTTGCACAGATTGACAGCCTTCTATATATTTATGTTTGTACCCAAAAACAACTGCTGAAAACATCTTTGACCACATATGTTTTCCTTTTATGGTGTAGAGTAGTTAATATAGACTCATGGCTAGTCAAAATGCTGAGAACAAGTTACATTTGAGTACAGAGCTTTAAATGGGAAATCTGTGTCATCTCTTTAAAGACCCAGGAAATATTACAGTAGTTGAACAAGAAGGAATATAAGAGCTGGATGATGAAGTGAAAGATTTTTAATTAGTTTTTTTTACCAATATTGTCCTTGGAATCATGAACTTACAACAGTGCTAGTTTCCTACAATGGGTCTATATCTAAATGAGCCTCAAGTCACAAATGGTTGACAAGATTATGGTGCCCTGCCTCATCCAGGGAAACTACTGCCTGTTGAAGAATGCCAGAGGAGACAGCTTAGCTACTGGTGAGTCACCATGATTCAATGGATGGCCCATACTGATGTTCATGCCTATAGCTCTGGCTAAACTTATTGAGATTTGAAACAAAAATAAAAATGAAGCTAGACACAGAAAAATTGAAGAGAGACTTGTAGAAAGAAGAGAAAGTGGACTAGAATGGGGGAATGAAGCTTATGAATGTATTCAGAGTCAAATACAAATATGCAAAACATAGTCAAAGAATGAATTCATTTTGAAAGAGAGGAAATATGAGGTATTTGTAAAAGTAGCATAATATTTTCTCATGAAAATAAAAGCAAAAGCCCAGTGGTGGTGGTGGCACTTGTCTTTAATTCCAGCCTTTGGGAGGCAGAGGAAAATGGAACTTTATGAGTACAAGGCAAGCCTGATATACAGAATGAGTTCTAAGACAGGTTCCAAAAACTATACTGAGAAACCCTGACTCCAAAAAGTATTTGGAATTACCACATTCTTTCTGTGATAAAGCCAGTCATTTCAGAAGTTTCTGTGTTTTATATTCTTGGTGAGGAAATTTCAAGTATAACATGACAATTATAACACGGACAATTATGCAACTCTATTCTAGGAACCAAGGTCAGAATCTCCTATCTAACTAATATTAACTTCTATTAAACCACCTGTTTGTGTGGAAACCGCTACAGCAAACAATAATCTTAGCTTCTGTTAAACTGTTAACTTCTCCACGACAGCATTAGCTTATTTCTAATCTCAATCAATGATGAAAGAACTTTCTAATTATCTGTGAGCTTTATACAATGGCCATTCCATTTAAACAGTTTTCTTTGGTCCTATGTATCTGCATATTAAGATCAACCTACTTTTGTGACCACTTAGAAATGAAAAATATCTTAATTGATTATTAGCAGTAGATTACTATAGAAATGGTCAATATAATCCGTGAATCACCTGTGGTTGCATGTGTAATAACAGCATGTAGAGGGAGTTATGAACAAACTCAATAACCTTTAGATAGATAGTAGATGACCAATGTAAAAACAGGTGCTTTCTATAATTTTGAATGTCCATTTGAATTTTAAATTATTCTAGCATATTGTTATCTTAATACATGCAGTATAATTAAAACAAAACCGGAATCTCTGAATATCATGGACAATGAGGGCTGCTGAGAAGCCAAGGACAATGGCACTGGGTTTTGATCCTACTGCATGTACTGGCTTTGTGGGAGCCTAGCCTGTTTGGATGCTCACCTTCCTAGACCTGGATGGAGGGGGGAGGACCTTGGACTGCCCACAGGGCAGGGAACTCTGACTGTTCTTTGGACTGGTGAAGGAGGGGGAGGGGAGTGGGGTGTGGTGTGTGGGGGAGTGGGAAGGAAAAGGGAGGAAGGGAGGAGGTGGAAACTGAATAAAAAATAAAATAAAATTCAGAACACTCATCTTATTGTTAGTTTTCAAAACATATACCAAATATTGTTAATAAATGTTTGAATGCCCTGTTACACATACTACTAGCAAGATTTATTTTGAAACTTAGAAAGAGATAGTTATCGTTCCTGTATTGACAAATGAAAACAAGCTAAGGTCTGGACTTAAATCAAAATGCTAGACACTGATGGGAGGAATTTTCTGATCAGATAATTTAAAATAGGAAAGCCTAGAAAACTCTAAGGTGGAAAATAAAATTTTAAGATGTGTTACATTTATGCTGTGGAGAATTTGTTTTAATGATGCAAAGATGTGTTGCATTCTTTTTGGGGCATTAGTTTAACTCTGTAAAGCTGGGATTCTATGCCTGTCTTAAACACCTGATGGCATAATAAAGAACTGAATGGCCAAGAGCAAGGAAGGAAAGAAAAAAGATAGGTAGGTCTGGCAGGCAGAGAGAATAAACAGTAGGAGAGATCTGGGAGAAAATGATCTGAAAGCAGAGACATCAAGGTGTGAGAAAAGAGCCAGTCACACAGCCACAGAGCCAGCTGTGGAGTATGAGTGAACTAAGATTACAGAGGTAAGAAAAAGAAAAACAAAGAGGCAATAGGTGGATGGGTTCATTTAAGTTGAGGAAAAAAAAATGGCTAGAATAGTGCCAAGTTAAGGCAGGGCATTTATAAGTAAACATAAACCTCCATATATGTAATTTATTTGGGAACTGTGTGGTGGACAGCCCCACAAAAAATCAAAGAGTAAAAATAGTAAAAAATTAGCCAACAACATTTTGGCATACCAGTGTGGGCCTGGCTTTCCATGTAGGGCCTAAGAAAGCTGAAAGAAAAAAAGAAAGAAAGGAAAAAATGACAGGGATCTTTTAAGAGGTGGTGGTGTTCAGCAGGCAGTGCTAAATAAAAACTAGCAACAGCAAGCGAAGTTAAAAACTTTTGTGGCAATACAGGAACAAGCGTCCATAGCTACAAATGTTTAATGCAGTTCATGGTCACAAATCTCCAACCAAGCCGTGAGCTTTAGGCTTGGCCCCTATGAACCTAGAAGCAGGCAGAGCCAGTCAATAGCCATGAACAGTAACTATTTGTAGCTTAACAGTCTAAAGTTTGCTCATGCAGTCAAAAATGACCAAAAGATATGGAATAATATAGGTAAAGACAGAAAAATCTCTAAACAGCTTCCAGTGTGTTATACAGTGTGCATAGGCTTGAGAAAGAAATAAAAGGATATGAATAGTCATAGAAGAAATAGTTTAAAGTAATACAATCTTTAAAGAGAGAAGTAAAATAATAAAAATGAAAAAGCTACATAGAGTTGAAAAATACACATTGACTCTTAATCATATATAGTTTGATTTTGAATTTTTTTGAATGTTGATGAAAAAACAACAGCTCCTCAGAGACTTGGAATTGAAAGAGGGACTGTCGAATAAACCAGTGTATATACTTTAGGAATGCCTTAACATTGAAAAATAAAAAAGTATTTGTCTAATGAAAGTTAAAATGCTTTGGAAAGGGGGTTTTCCTTTTGCTTCCAGAGGATACAAGAGGCTGTAGATATGTTCTAGGTTAATATGGATCTGGTTTGATCGTCGGAGACCACCTGTACCTTAAGAGGTGATATGTATCAACAAAGGTTTCCACTGTTCTTCCCAGGACTTGGCTGTTATCTCTAATTATGCCTTAAATATGCCTTGACCACAATTCAGCAAGAAGCAGTCTAGAAAACCCAATGAACACATTCCTAAGTGTTGGATTTTGGGAGGCGTTTGGTTATTTGTTGGGTTCTAAATGTATTTTATAATTTAGGGGAATATAGGATAGAAAGACAACTATTAATCTCATATTTTGCATTGGCATGGATTTTGGTACATTGATACAAATTTAATTTTGTTGCACTGTATATTTTTGTACTTTTGTCCTGGGTATTGTTTTTATGTAGTTCATATAAAAATGCAATGTATAAATAAGAAATGTGATTAGTAGTTAGTTTATAATAATTAAAATTGTCTCATTAGGTATGTTTTCAAGGTAAAATTATATATTTTATACAGATGATTTTTAAACAATTGAAAGACCTATAGAATATGGCATTGAAAATGTTTTGTTAACTTAGGGGCTTGGCATGACAATGAAACACTTCTGCTCCTGGCAGTACCAGTTTACTTCAAAGAAAATGATAGGCAACAAAGAAACTCCATAGGAGTTTCTTTTTGTTTTGGCAAGGTTAGACAAGAAACTGCCTTTGCCTTGACTGTTTGACAATATGCTGTATAAACTGGGCATGGAGGATCCAAAGTAAAGTGTTTGCCAAAATAATGTCAGACAGTCCTTCAGGGTTCCTGCTTCATGTAAGAGTCAACATAACATTCTTCAGAACAGAGTGAAGTGATTAATGAAATTTTCCAATACAGTCTGGGAGAGTCCTTCAAATTTTCTGCTTCACTGCAAGTTCTGCCAGATACTTAGACTTGTAGGCTTTAGATGGATGTCCTAATGTTGCAGAGGAACTTTGAGCAACTGTCCAGGCAGTCCAATGACTCTGTTGTTATGTATTACTACATCCTTCTGGGTCATTCATGGAGTAAAACACTAAGTAATTTGAGTTTCAATTTTCTTTAGTTATTGTGGAAAGTAAATTAGGTATAAAACTTTGGAATCACTAAGATTTTACACCCCCAATATATACGACTGTTTTCTCTGAATTTTCTAAATACAAATAGTCTCAATATGGTACTTGGTAACTGTTTTTGTTGTATATAGTTTTACTGTGTTAAAGTTAAAATATTTTGTTGTGTGATTTTTTACTCTTTTGGCTTTTTTGGGACCCACTACCCAGCTCCCAAATAAATACATGGAGACTTTTTATTACTTATAAATGCCTGGCCTTAACTTAGCTTGTTTCTTGATAGCATAACTTAAGTTATCCCAACTACATTTTTGCCTCTGGGCTTTTTCCTTTTCTTACTTCTGTATGCCTTAGTTTCACATTTACTCCAGTGCTAACTGGGTGGCTAGACCCTAATATCCTCCTACCTGTGTTCTCTAGTTGATCCTCATCTTCCTCATTTCTTCTTCTATTTATATTTCCTGCCTGCCAGCCCTTTCTCTCATTGTCCCTGCCTTACTATATTCCCCAACAACCATTCATTTTTATTTAGAAAAAAGGGATAAGTATTGTAGAATATTGAGATGTGCTACATTTATTTATGCTGTGGAACATTTGTTATAATGATGCAAATATGTGTTGCATTATTTTATCATGCATTTGTTTAACTCTGTGAAGCTGGGATTCTTTGCCTGTCTAAAGCACCTGATGGTCTAATAAAGAGCTGAGTGGTCAATAACAAGGCAGGAAAAATGATAGGTGGGGCTGGCAAGCAGAAAGAAATAGGAGGAGAAATCTTGGAGAAAATAATCTGAGAACAGAGAGATCAATGAGTAAGAAAAGAAATGACCAGTTAATAGTCAGCTGCAGAAAGTAAGATTACAGAGGTAAAGAGGTAAGAATAAAGCCCAGAGGCAAAAAAAATATTGGCATAAATTAAGAAAAGATGTCTAGAAACAAAAAAAGCTACGGCTGAGCATTTATAAGCAAAAATAATCTCTCTCTCTCTCCCTCTCTCTCTCTCTCTCTCTCTCTCTCTCTCTCTCTCTCTCTCTCTCATGTGTTTGTGATGTGTGTGTGTGTTATTTGTTTGGAAGCTTTACTCAAAAGGGTAAAAAGTAAAACTCTAACAACATGGCACCATACCCTGGGAAACTGGGTTTGCACAGCATGAGAAATCAAGCTAACCATGAATCTGTGAGTGAACCAACAAACAACTCAAATCTATGGTATCTGCTTCAAGTTCCTATTTGAATTCCTGCCCAATTTTTTTTTTTTCAATAATGGATTGCTATCTGAAAGGGTAAGCTGAAAAAAACGATTTCTTTCTCTAAATTGATTTTTGTAAGGTTGTTTTATAACAATCAAAGAAACAATATAAGAACAAATATTATTCAAGATAGTGAAATGACTTAAAAATCCAACATTATCTCTTTTTCTAAGAAAAGGAGAAAAATGTCCTTGTAATTTTGGTATTTGAGTTAGGTGCTAGAGTAATGGATCAGGGTTACAAGTACTTGCTACTCTTGCAGGGACCCAAGTTTGCTACCTATCATATACAATGTAACTCACAAACACTAACACTAGTCTCAGAGAATCCAACATCCTTTTATGTAAGTACAAAATCCCATGATTAGAAGCAAACTTTTATTAACACTATATTGTGTGTGCTGTTGGTTCCATAGCATGTTCACTTTTCTTCTAGATACATATATCCTTTATTAAAACTTTGGAGTTTTTTTTTATTTCTATTTTATGTTTTTGTATGTACTTAGATGTATATATGTGTACCACTTGCATGCTAGTGTCCATTGAGTTCAGAAACAGGTGTCAGATGCCCTGGATCTGCAATTACAGACAGCTGTGAGCCATCATTTAGGTGCTAGGAATTGAAATGGGGTACTCTGAAAGAACATAAAATGCTCTTAACTGCTTAGTTATCTCTCCAGTTTTAAATTATATTTATGTTGATTTATAATATCAATATTACATGAAAAAAACTATAAGGCTAGATAATTGAAAATTTGTATTACACAAAACACCAGAATATCTATTACAGCTAGTGGATACAACAATAAAAAACTTGAAAAAGAACAAATAACAGTTTAAAATGGTGTTTAAATAGAATTTTCTAAAACTTCTTTTCTTAAGTGATGAACTAATATTTTTTAGACCTTAGTGATATATACTATATATTACCAACACATTTTTCCAAATGATAGAAATATAAAAGGAAACTTTATAATTGAATCCAATGTGTTCATGGCTATTTTTAAAGCTCATGGTGAATTAAAATAAGATGGGCATTACTGTCTTGAAAATTTTAGAATATGTGTTAAAAAATATAATCAATGAATATGTTTTAGGCCAGTAAGTCCAGTAAACAACATAGTGATATATTTTTTTTATACAAATAGTCAAATAAAAGAAAACTACAACATATCTCCTACTTCTTTACTCCTATTTTTAGTATATAAATCATTATTTGATTAGAAAAATTTGTCAGCTTCTTACTACACCTCCCTCTAAAGATGGGTTCTTGGGAATATAGGTTTTCTGTAATGAAAGAAAGTCCATGCAGCTTACAAAAATCCATGGAGAGTAAGCATATCCTTATTGTCACACATCATAAAGTGTTTTAACTTCCTTAAAACTGTCAAAATACAACAATGAACCCACTTTATTGTCCCATTTTTCTCTTCCTCATTTTCAAATTATCTCAGTTCATTATCAATGCCAATTTCCTTAAGACTGGGAAGTACTAGGTAAGGGTTTGAAACACACTCTTCATAAGCACCAGTGGAAAATAGCTGTGGGAATATTCTAGACTCAACAAGAATAAATAGATAAATATTGCTCCTGAGTACATTCTTTACAGTAGGACTTTTTAAAAGTTAGGAGCAGTATTAACCATTCAATCAAATTGTCATACAAATAAAATATTATTACTTTAGGTGTAACTACACGATTGTCATTAAATTCATTGCTTTTAAATACTAGCAATAGCAATGGTTTATTTTTATTATTTATTATTATTATTTTCTCCCTCTTTGCTGTCAGAATTTCATCAAAACTTTAAGCATTTTAACTTCAAAGTTGAATTTTTAAAAACTTTTATTAATATGAAAATCTATAAAAAATATATACAATAATTACTTTTAAAAGATTATCTCTATTAATTTTTCTAAAGTTGTTTACACTAGAGAATATCATCCTTAGGAAATATGTAAAATTAAGAACTGTAGTGTGTTTAACTTAAAATATATAAAAATTACAACAAAGTCACCATAATGAGTAAAGGAGAGTTGACTGATTTATTCTGAACAAGTAGAAGAGGTTCATTTTGACTTATTAGCTCAAAGAGCAACTGCTGATTCAGGGCCTGCTTCAGTCATTTTTCCCTAGCTCCCATCATGCTCCTCTAGTGCATTGTTCTAAAATTAATACAAATGTTGACCCCGTGCTCCACCCATATTAACCTACATAGACACCACACTGACACCCACGTTGATTCCACGATAAACCCACGTGCCTATCACTTATCATTACATTCTCTGTGACCTCACAGAGTATTCCTCAACACCTATCCAGACGTTGAAGGTCTCGAACGTTGCCAGCAGTCCACTGCCCAGAGCTGGGGTTATCGGTCTCTTCTTGGAGTTGTGTCTGCTTGGAGTACTTCAGCCTCGCAGCTTCACCGCCTCCCAGCAGCTACAGTGGATGCTCCAGATCCTGATCCAATGCCATAGGAGTTTTCGTAGCCCTTCAGGTAGAGTCGAGGAGTGTATGTCTCTAGCCCTTGACACTCTGTCTGCTTCATCCATATCTGAATTCAGCCTACTCATATATCATCTTCTTATCTCTCTCTAATCCCTAGGTTCAATAGAGTCATCTACAAGCTGCCATACCTAGTGAAGAAAATGTTTCATCCTAATTTGGAGGCAATTTCTCTTAAGAGAGTACAGAAGGAGTTACATGCCATGTCTCAAGATCCTCTGTCACAGTGTTCTGCAGGGCCTGTGGCAGAAAACATGTTTCATTGGAAAGCAACCATAATGGGGCCCGAAGACAGCCCCTACCAGGGAGGGGTATTTTTCCTAAACATTCACTTTCCAACCACTTATCCCTTTAAGCCTCCCAAAATTTCATTTATTACTCAAATCTACCATCCAAATATTGACCAAAATAGAAGCATCTTTCTAGATATTTTGGGTTCTGAGTGGTCACCCGCAATTACTATTTCCGAATGTTCTCTACTGTGTAATCCAAATCCAGATCTTCCACTGGTTCCTGAAATTGCGAAGGTCTACCACACGGATTTAAAACAGTATGAAAAATTGGCTCGGGAGTGGACAAAAAAATATGCAATGTAATTTCAACACAATTTATGTTATAATAAAAACTTGGTGGTTCACTTTATCAGCTGTGTATTATTGCTTTGAGCAAAGTGATGCCTCTCCAATCTTTTCTAGAGAAATATTGTACACTTTTCAAACTATGATTAATATGAAGTGTGGTTTGAGGGTGGAAGAGAAGGGAAAATGGATGAGATATAGAGGAGGTGAGGAGGGAAAGTGAGGACAAGTGCAAATGGATTGGGTATGGGGAGGTGGGAGGTGAAAGAAGGGCAGATACCTGAGAGATAGTGGTGAAGAGAGTAAAGAAGAGGGAAGATGGATTGAAGGGGTGAGAGTGAAGAGGATAGATGTGTTGTGTGTGTGGAGTGGGAGAAGGGCAGATGATTAGAATGTGTTAGAGGTGTTGTGGGAGTGAGAAAGACAAATGGATTTGGTGTAGGGTACGTAGGAAGTAAGAAAAGGACAGATGGATGGGAGGTTGGGGAATGAGAGTGAGGAGGACAGATGGATGGCAAGTGGGTAAGGTGGGGGTGAGAGTGAGAGGAAGAGGTTTCTAGAAGATACATGAAAGCAGGAGATTTGAGGTGCTGGAAAGAGTGTAAAACCAGTTTCATTTTAGATTTGCCTAAACAATTTTCAATGAATTAGGTATTAAAAACTTAGCAAGAAAAAGCTGTGGTGGCTTTCTGATCCAATATCAACCAGTATCTCCAAGCAGTAATGGGGGGAAACTCTTGTTGAGAAAGAATTTCTTATAATTAATGCTATGTATTATTACTATGCAATTAATGTTAGCTTATCCCTCATTAAGTAGTCACTGCTGGCCTGAACTCCAGATACTTCTTCACCAATATCCTCCTATATTGCCATTATAGGTCTGAGATTACAGCTTCCCTCATTTCCTCAATGGGAACTTTCCCATGTGGGGTTTTCAGACTGTATTTTGAAATCTACATTTATCTATCCAAAATTGAGTGGATTAAGAATTGTTATAAGTAAAATGTGTGATGCTTGTTACTACACCTGGCTTTTTATCTGGGTGCTAGAGATCCAAACAGAGTTTCTTAGGCTTGCAAAGCAAGCAATTTACTAAGTCATCTCTCCAGCCCTGGGGAGATATTTTTCTCTGTTTCAACAATTTTTGCGAATTTCTCTTGCCCCCATTGCTTCCAATCGTGATGAGACAAAGCATTCTGGCAGAAGTATGTACTGTAGAACAACTGCTGATCCCAAAGAGAGACAGACAAGAAAGGCTGGATATATATATATATATATATATATATATATATATATATATATATATATATATATTCCTGGCTTTCATTGCCTCCCAATTATGACACCAAATAATAAGCCATTCATGTCATTAACTTTTTAAGTCAGATATCATGCTCTAGCCACATCCATAAAGCCTTCTCATTGAGAAATCATAAGTAAAAAACATTTTCTTGAAACTAAGACACTGAGTTTTGTCACATGCCATGTCTGTATAATATGGACCAGATTAAAACTAAAAAACAAAACAAAAAAAAAAAAAAAACCCTTCATAGGATTTTTGACTATATGTGATTCTTTGTTTCAGGAAAGAATTTTTGCACAGATTGTTATTAGTTTCTGTTGACTGTGTTAACAAAGGTAACAGCAATACAATAGAAGCATTTCAGAAAATGAACAATTGTAGCAAGTATTTAGATTTTAAATTCCTCATGAATAGAGAAATTTTCATTGTGGTAAAAGTTTTATTTCCATACATTATGAGTTATTTAAACAGTTCTTATATTTAAATACCTATCATGTTACTAATATATATAATATTTCACAGTAATAGAGAATATTAAATATAGTATTTTCGATGTATTTTTAAAACACTGCTAATGTACAAGTTGCACAGTAGTATATTGGGAAATTTAAATGAATAATTTCTCCCAAATTGTTCTGTATTAACCTATTGTTCATAAGCATTTCAAAGTGACAGTGTTTGATGTCTAAGAGTACCAAAGAGGAATGAACTCACACTGCATGAGCTATTTGTAGCGGCGTAAACGAATGCAGACAGATTGTAAAAATATATATATCTATATCTTTAATGTAGAAATAGACTTACAGAACCACCGTTCCCGCGGAGACCAGGAAAGCAGAAGTGACTGCTGGGAGCATGCTCGCCAAATTTATAGGCAGACATTAGCCCGAGGCGAACACACTCCCCAAGGGGTGGGACTTATCCCTACATCTCCCCTTTTTGTCTAAATAAGACAGAACCAAACCACATACAACTATATACAATAACAACAAATAATAAATATAACAAACAATATTGAGAACAAAAGCTTTGCTAAACATTCTATCTTAAGGAGTCCAAATAATGTAGAGAGTAACTACAATTATATAATCTTCAACTCCGTCAAAGATCTGAGAAGGGAATAAACACTACTCAACAAATGAGATATATCCAAAATGTGCAACAATTGACAGAGACAACTGACTACCTGGGCAATCACCCAAAGTCTCGTTTGCAATGTTGAGTCAACCAATTTTGGCTAAGGCCTAACATAACTGACATACCATTATTAAAGGCAAGGAACTTTTCAAAACTATCTTACCCTGTCTTGGCAGGATATGACAGTCCTGTTTTATCCATTGATGCATGCTCTGTATCTCTGTCAGTGGTTGAGGTATGGGGATTTCTTTGCCCAAAGGCCAGTTCTGCCAAATAGAAAGGCTCCAGGTGGAGTGTCTTTGGTGCTCAACATTCTCTCGGGAATAGAGCGGTGGTGCCAGGAGCAATGGTGTCTCACTATCACAAACTCTGAGTTAGATTAAAGGCCATTTTCTACAGCTCTTTGAAGAGGTCGAAGATTATCTATCTATACTGAGTATAATCTCTATATATCTAAAGAACCTGATTAGTTTAATTATAAATGACAATCTTAGATGACTATTTATCTATATAATTCTCAATATCTATCTAACTTAAAGACTAAGACAATAAACAACTGTGTAACAAATGAGGATAATGACCTCCAAATATAAACAATGTACAAATATACATTGCAATATGGCAAATATATATCAATACAGAAACATTATATAAGTATCTTAATCAGAGGTAGAAATGTACACTACAATATCGTAAATATATACTATATATATATATATCAATACAATATATGTCAATACATAAAAAATGTTTTAAACAGACATAGAAACATGCATGCATACAATAGTCAATATAATTTAACTTTGTGTCAATATACAAGAATTGATACCAATATATTTGTCTAAAAGCAGTAACTCACAATTATAAATCTATTATCCCATCATTCCCTCTTTTTTTTTTTTCAAAATGATCCCTGAGCTCATAAAATTCCTCCCCCAACCTCCCAACCCCTAAATGATGTCCCTAAACCCAGGGGTAAACTTTACTGGGAGAGGGGACGTCGTCCTCTAGAATTACTTCCAGCTGTCATGGGGGCGACATTCACTCTGGGGGATCCTGTGAAAGTAAAATGATGGCTAAATTTCAAGATCAATGTCTTTTAAAATTGCAAATAGTCTCTGAGTATTTTGTGGAGGTCTGGCCAGAATGTTGTACAAGATGTGCACCATTTCAGCTAACCAAGTTGGGATCGTCTTGTGCAGCTGGTATCCAAAACAGGTCTTGTAGTAGAGCTATCAGTATCATGACGTCATATCAACCAGGTAGAGTTGTTTTTGTGGGGCCCCATCTTTTTCCTGGAAACTTCAAATGTCACGTCAGGAAAAACTCATTGTTCATTGTGAAAAACTTAAACATTAATAATATAGACACACACACACACACACATATATATATATATATATATATATATATATATATATATATATTCTATGAAAGGCATGATAGATATTTTCAATGAAAAGTATGAGAGATATGAAAAAAAGCAAAGATGTTTTCTAAACTCATATTTCTTTCTGTCCCATATCATGGCTCTTGACATGAGACAGAATCTCCAGAAACTGTTTTTTTCTCTTACTAACAGGCTTGGAATTGGAGAGGGACTGAGCCAGATTCCAGCTTCAAAACCATCTCTATATATTTATGAAGAAATGTTTAATAAGACATACATATATATATATATTAATACTTACAAAATGTGTCCATCCATCAGTAATTAAATATTCAGGGTCCCTCAATTTCTTTGAAGATGAGTATTTTCCTGTGGAGATAAGAAAAGAACCCTGCCTCCAACCTATCTGTATTTCTTACCATCAGTATGTTCGCCATCCTTATGCAAGAATTGTTATTTATCTTTTCCAAGTGGCTTCTCTTCTTCAAACCGAACCTTTACTAATTTTGATAGTATCCACAATTTTTCCTCACCTGTGGAGATAAGAGCAAAACCCCTTCCCCAACGTAGCACATCTCCTGGCTTCCATTGTGAGGTCAGCACATCCTTGAAATAAACTGGTTGATTTAGTTCAGTAGACTTTTCCATTATCCAATGTCTTTCTGAAGCCGTTGTTCCCTTCTCATTAGCGTTGAGAAAATTCAAGGTTAACAAAGCATTATGTAACCTATTTCTGGGGGTGTTTTCCACCCCTTTCTGTTTGTTCAACATATCCTTTATAGTTCGATTTGATCATTCTATGACTGCTTGACCTGTAGGATTTTATGGTATACCTGTAACATGCTTGATATTGTAATAATCAAAAACCCCTTTCATTTTCCTAGAGACATAAGCAGGAATATTATCCATCTTTATTTGTGTAGGTATACCCATGATAGCCATGACTTCTAATAAATGAGTGATTACTGAATCAGCTTTTTCTGAACTTAAAGCAGTTTCCCACTGAAAGCCTGAATAAGTGTCAATGGTGTGATGAACATATTTTAATTTGCCAAATTCTGCAAAGTGGAACACATCCATTTGCCAGATTTCATTCCTTTGGGTGCCCTTTGGATTAGCCCCTGCAGGCTAATCCAAAGAGAAGAGAAAATTATACCGCTAGATTGAGCTAAAATATCAGTACAAATTGTTCTGAAAACAATGTGGAAAAAAAAACAGATAAGCCAAGAGAAACAGTTATCCATCTCAAAAGCCATGCCAATCATTTAAAAGTTTCTAAGAATTCTCTGTTCAGCTCAGTGCCACATTTTATAATTGGGTTGATTAGCCTTTTACAGTCTAGTTTCTTGAGTTCTTTATATATTTTGGAGATCAGACCTTTGTCAGTTGTGGGGTTGGTGAAGATCTTCTCCCAGTAAGTGGGTTGCCTTTTTGTCTTAGTGGCAGTGTCCTTTGCTTTACAGAAGTTTCTCAGTCTCAGGAGGTCCCATTTATTCAATGATGCCCTTAATGTCTGTGCTGCTGGGGTTATATGTAGGAAGTGGTCTCCTATGCCCATGTGTTGTAGAGTACTTCCCACTTTCTCTTGTATCAGGTTCAGTGTGTTCAGACTGATATTGAAGTCTTTAATCCATTTGGATTTGAGTTTTGTGCATGGTGATAGATATGGATCTATTTTCATTCTTCTACAAGGAACTCAGGACCGCAAGGGGTGCACCCACACACTGAGACAATTGGGATGTTCTATCAGGAACTCACCAAGGCCAGCTGGACTGGGTCTGAAAAAGCATGGGATAAAACCAGACTAGCTGAACATAGCGGACAATGAGGATTGCTGAGAAGTCAAGAGCAATGGCACTAGGTTTTGATCCTACTGCATGTACTGGCTTTGTGGGAGCCTAGGCTGTTTGAATGTTCATCTTACTAGACCTGGAAGGAGGTGGGAGGTCCTTGGACTCCCCACAGGGCAGGGAACCCTGACTGCTCTTCGGGCTGATGAGGGAGGGGGAGTTGATTGGGGAGGGGGCGTGAAATGGGAGGTGGTGGCGGGAAGGAGACAGAAATCTTAAATAAATTAAATTAAATAAATAAATGAATAATAAACAAACAAACAAACAAAAAACCCAGGAGACCAAATTCCTACCTCAGACATGAAAAAAAAAAAAGTTTCTAAGGTTTTTTCTTTTCACGTTTGACTTGAAAAATCTTACCCCAATATAGTGCTTTGTATATTTACTCTTTAGTGCATAATAATGTTGGGGGAGGCTGTGGAACTTTTTATTATATACACTCTAACTGGCAGATATAGCAATGGTAGGATTTTGATGGTTTCTGCCTACCTCTTAGTTTCCAGTTACTCAGCTATCTGATCTACTACATGAACTGCCGTGTACTTTACCCAAGAATTGTGGATGGAGCCTTTCTGAAACCATAAGCCAAAATAAAGCATCCTGTAAGATTAAAGTGTTCCATAAGATTGTTCTGTCTGTTATTCTTTCACAGTGTCCTAAAATTAATTAATTCAACTCAAAATGTTACATACATTCTGGGTACCTTTGTAGATGAAATGCACTAAGTTCAAACCCATCATATCAAACTGTGAAGGGCTTAATTATAATTAAACTTCAATTCCTACCTTAGAATGTCACATATTGCTAAAGTAAAACTTTACACCATAAAAGAGAATACCAAAGTTTTCTTCTTAGGATAATTGGGAAGATCCTATCATAGTTGAGGACAAGAAAATATGAAATTCATTTTGGTAGTGGAAGTGTATCATACCTAAAAGAATTGATTAAAGTTCTTTGGTAAGGAAACCATAATCATTTATATAGAAAATTTAATGATTTGTCTATAAAAATCTTTGGAAATGGGTGGGTGGTGATTATGCATGCGTTCAGTCACAACATTTGGGAGGCAGAGGCAGATGGATCTCAGTGAGGTCAAGGTCAGCTTGGTCTATAAGAGTTAGTTCCAGGACAGGCTTGAAAGCTTCAGTGAAACTCTTTCTCAAAAAAAAAAAAAAAAAAAAAAAAAAAAAGGTAATTTTTGGGATGTATTTCAATTATCCTATGATATACCCTTACCGCAGTTTTTGTCATTGGATATTAAAAGAGAATTATGTTGCAGAGCATTTTAAATTATGAAGTATAAAGAAAATCATAAAACGGTATGATATATTTCAAAATATTACACATTTTCCTCAACATATATGAATAGAAATAACAGAGTATATGTCATAATGTATTGTAGGAGCCGCAGGCCTCTTCCCACAGCCTGGCTCCTGGCCACCTGGCTAGCTTATGCCCCAAAATAACAACACACAAACTGTATTCATTTAAATACTGCTTGGCCCATAATATCTAGCCTCTTCTTGGCTAACTCTCATACCTGGACTAGCCCATTTCTAATAATGTGTGTAGCACCCCAAGGTGCACTTACCGGGAAGATTCTAGCCTACGTCCAGCTTCATCATGTCTGCCTCAGAGAGCAGAGCTGCATTGCGTCTGAGCTCACTTCCTCTTCCTCCCAGCATTCTGTTCTATTTACTCCACCCACCTAAAGGCTGGGCCAAGGCAGTTTCTTTATTAGCCAGTGACCTTCCTCCATCAATAATGGATATTAACCTGTGATGTAATAGAAGGTACAGCAAATTAAGTTCAATGACTTAACTTCTTAAACCAAAATTCAGATGTAATTTTGTAGCTCTTCAAAACATAGATGAAAAGGCTGCCATTACTCAATTTGAGCATGTTCATTCCTTTACAAACTGCTTGGGGTGAACATTAAAGTTTAATGAAGAAGAAATGTTCAACTGGGTTGTCATTTAAGATCTTTCTACATTGAGAAAATCTTGTAATATATAACTTTTTAAATTTATGTTGTATGAATTTGTGAGTGTAGCTCCAGAATCTTGTTTAATATCTATGATAACTGTGTACTGTAGATCAAACAAACATGTTGAAGAGGACAGCAGAAGCTGGGTAGCAGAATCAAATGGTTCAAATGAAGGTATTAAAATGCCAGAGGTAAATATACAAGTTTACAGGAATAGACACAAAATTCAATGCTTTGAATTTGTCTGATGATGAGACCTATGTATTTGGGTGACTGGTAATGACATATTTGAATGTTAAATAAAATAATTCCACTAATAATTCTTGGTGCGCTTGTACAAACAGAATAACTCTAAGTAAAGTTAAAAAATGATTCATGCCATGAAATAGTCAGAATAACAAAATTATGTACAAAAGTCAAACTAGATTATAGTGCAACATGAGAAACATCATGCTGTGTCTTCTAAAGGAAAGAAGCTAGTATGTTATTTGTCTGAGTAATACCCACAGTATATGCCTACAGGAAAGCTTTTTATTAATGTAACTATGTGCATTATTCAAGATGGATTAAAGAAAAGGAAGAGAAAAGGAAAAAAGGGAAGAAACTAAAATAACTGAATTCATATCTCAATTCTGAAGGAAGATTTCTTATCTGCTGGAATAATGTCTGTCTTTTACATTTTCCTTTTTTCAAATGGTATATAACAGCTGTCCACATTATAAAGGTTAATAATAATTACTTAAATAAAGTAACTTAAATGTTAATTTAAAAAATATTGTTGAAAAAATGGGAGTAAAGAGAAATGGGAGAGAGCTAAGACAAATTAAAAGAGTTGTGGCTATGACCAATATACATTTTATACATACATGAAATTATCAAAAATAATAGGAAAAATGGTGACACTGAGATTATTTGAAGAAATATCTGATTAACGTGGTTATTGTGGAAATCTATCTCCAGTCATGACATGTGTGAGGAAGCCACTTGTTGGTCCCCAGCTGCTTAGCCCTGAAATAATCACACAGAAACTGTATTATTTAAGTCATTGCTTGACCCATTAGCTCTAGCTTCTTATTTGTTAACTCTTACATCTTAGTTTAACTCATCTCCATTAATCTGTTTATCAACACAAGGTTGTGGCCTACCGGCAAAGTTTCAGCACGTCTATCTCCATCAAGGGCTCCATGGCTTCTCTCTGACTCTGCCTCCATTCTCCCAGGATTAAGCTTAGTTTTCCCCACCTACCTCTTTTCCCTGTACATGCCCAAGACAGTTTATTAAACAATGATATTCACAGCACACAGAGGAGAATACCACATTAATGACATGGTCATCACTTTCTTGAATTCCCTAAAGTCGTGACTATACTTAGCAGAAGAGTACAAGTTTGAACCCAATATCATTCAATTGCAGAAAAAGGGCTGATGAGTCTTGAACACCCCCAATGAGCTATAACCAGTTAGTGATAGCTGGGTCTTAGGTAAGAGATACTTTTCCCTGAGGAATTATAGACAATAAACTGTTGATTGCAGAATGTCTCATGAGAAACTGCCCCTCCACATGGATTTCTAGACAACTGCTGCTAGGGAGGAAGGAGGTGCATCTAAAGGCAATATTATATTCCCAAGAATTTATGAGCAGTTAATTTGCTGCTGACTGGGAGGTGCTCATGAGGCACTGAACTGTTCCAGAGACACATAGACAATTATAAGTTGCTCAGAGAGAAACACAGAGGATTTTTCTTCTGTACATGCCACATGTGATTTACCCATATTCTTGTTACTGCCCTTCACCCATACCCCTTTAAGTATCTCTAATTAACTCTTTGGCTCACCAAACTTGTAGAACAAAATAATAGAATAAATTAATAGGTCTGGTATTATTTGTATATCTGGGGTAAGTAGATGTTAATTTTGTTTTCTGGGGATAGTTCACAGAACAATGGCCTTTCCAAATTGACAAATGTAATTTATCAATTCATATAAACATTATTGAATTAGCACACATTTACGTCTATGATATCTATATGTACTTTCTAAATAAAAACCATAAAGTGATCAAATTGTTCTTTACAATCCCCAAAAAGAAATCTAAATCTTCCTCAAAATGATGCAGCATTATTGTCATTGTTCTTGATATCCTATAAGAAAATGCTGTAATTAAAGTTAATATTTTTTTTTATTATACAGTCAGTGCACTTTTATTCTTTAGTAAAAAGATAATAGATGTCAATACAAACATACAGCTAAGAAGTAGCTTATTATGGAGCCAAATATGAGTGACCATGACCAGGTAGCACAGATTTATGTTACTCTAAGTTCATATTTCAATATGGAAGCAGCTCCGTAGGTGACAATACAAACACAGAGCCAAAAATTAGCTTATTATGGAAACCAATATGAGTGACCATGACCTGTTAGCACAGTTTTATGTTACTCTGAGCTCATGTTCAAATGTGGAAACATTTCTATAAAGATTTAAACAGTAACAGAACAAAAGAAGCCATAAATTAAGGTGCTTTTACATTACAGTCAAGTAGGTATTAGAGCAAATCAGGAATACCCTGGCTCCAGGCCTTAGATACTATGCAATGACACTCTTAATCCTTTGATTAAAGAAAAACCATGGTTTGCTAATACATTTAAAAATTTTGTTTTTCTAAAACCTGCTAGAATGATAGGGCTGGTTTTACCTATTAGTGGTATTTGCTAGGTCCAACACAGAGCAAGGTAAGGAATTAGGCTTAAAATACATCAAGATAAATTGGAATTAGTCTCTGGACCTGCAATATTTCATTGTGCAGACATCACTGAATTTCTAATTAATCAGCCTTTCCAGACACAGTATTCTTGCACGATTTCTTCTTCACAAAGATGAAGGAAGCAATGATAGACAGGTAGATTTATAAAGATATATATTCTCAAATGCATCAATAAATGTATACTATGTTAAATTCAGTTATTTCTATAACAGATATTATAGTATAAACACAGTTTCTTTTTATACTTATTGTTTATTCCCTTTAACCTCAGAGTGTACATTAATTGACTATGGTTGTTTGCCTTGTATTTAAGCCAAAACAGCATGCCTGAAAGAGGTAGATCATTAGCAGTCCAATGATGATAGGTTTGCTTAGTTTTCCACTGAATTTATTGGCTTGGTAAGAAACAGTAAGGGCTTCTCTGATGGTGTTCTTCTTTATATCCACGGTGGTACTATACTTAAATTTCTCCTTATTTGTCAGGATTAATTACTCCAGTAAGTAAAATAACTTCTATTTTTTTTTGTTTTTTTTTATTGAGAAAAGGAGAAAAAAAAAACAAGTTTCCACCTCCTCCCAGCCTCCCATTTCCCTCCCCCTCCTCCCACCCTTCTCCCCCTCCCCCCACTCCTTTCCCCCTCCCTCTCCAGTCCAAAGAGCAGTCAGGGTTTTCTGCCCTGTGGTAAGACCTAGGACCTCCCACCTCCGTCCATATCTAGGAAGGTGAACATCCAAACTGGCCGGGCTCCCACAAAGCCAGCACATTACGTAGGATCAAACCCCCGTGCCATTGTCCTTTGCGTCTCATCAGCCCTCATAGTTCGCCATGTTCAGAGAGTCCAGTTTTATCCCATGCTTTTTCAGTCACAGTCCAGCTGGTCTTGGTGAGCTCTCAATAGATCAGCTCCACTGTCTCAGTGGGTGGATGCATCCCTCGTGGTCCCGACTTCTTTGGTCATGTTCTCCCTCCTTCTGCTCCTCATTGGGACTTTGGGAGCTCAGTCCAGTGCTCCAGTGTGGGTCTCTGTCTCTATCTCCATCCATCACCAGATGAAGGTTCTATGATGATATGCAAGATATTCGTCAGTATTGCTCAAGGAGTGAGGTATCCAAGACCCAAAAAGATGAACATGGGTTGTACTCACTCATAATTGGTTTCTAGCCATAAATAAGGGTCACAGACTCTACAATAGGTGAATCTAAAGAAGCTAAGTAAGAAGGGGAACCCAAGGAAAAACATATAGTTATCCTCTTGGCTAAGGGAAGTAGACAAAATTGCCGGGGAGAAAATTGGGATCTTGGGGTGGGGTGGGTTGGGGGTAAGGGGAGATGGGGAGAGAAAAGTTAGAAGGGAAGGAGGTCGGGCCTTGGGAAAGCAGGAGGATTGGGAAAAAAGGAAGGTTGGACAGGGGAGCACGGAACCACAATTCTTAGTTAAGGGAACCACTTTAGGGTTGGCAAGAGACCTGACCCTAGAGGGGCTCCCAGGTGCCCAAGCTGAGGTCCCCAGTTAGTTCCTTGGGCAGTTGAGAATAGGGAACCTGAAATAACTTCTATTTTTAAGAACACATATATCTTTCAGTATTTATTCTAAAGCATGAGGGGTTTAAATAGCCTATTTAGCAGCATTAATGTCTAATTGAATGAAATCATTTTCATGTCTCCTGTTAGAATAGTTTCTGCTTTTATTGGTAAGAATTATAGACTTTCAGAGCGTTAACACAGACAGAAAACAGCTATTACTATTGAATCACTACAGAAAGCAGGGTCATTAGTCACATTTCTAGATATTGATTACTATTTCATTAATCATAATTATAATAGAAACAATTTCTCATTAGAAGCTGATATATGGAATCTACAGCATCTTCGGGAACTGTGCCCCCACCCTCAAAATTACTGCCACTCATCAGGCATTACTACAAACACTTTAAAGAGGCCATTCACAATCCCATCATTCCTCCTGTTTCTGAATGATGAGAAACATAGTAAGATCATTAAATTCCACTGTCACACTTCATGGGCTATATAAGTGAGTTTCTTAATTAGAAGCATTTCTGTGTTAAATAACATTATGATTTATGAAGCATTATGTAATATACGGATAATAGTTAAATAGCAGAACCATCGCAAAACAGAAAACTAAATTCTTGTCCACAAGCCTTATTGAAGCAACATTATAATAGTGCCTCTACCATGATGAAAGTAGAACAGTATGATCACATGGTGAGTCTGAGAAAAATCATATCAAATATTCAGTGGTGATCTCTTTTGTGACTATATTTGATATTCTGTAGTCATCATCATACATTGTTTTGGTTAGTTGAAGTCTATAACACAGAGACTATTAAACTCCTTAATTGTTGCTTGGCATCATTTGTCAATATGCCAATTGCTAAATATCATGAGTAGGTGTGTGAAAAATTTGAGCAGTACATTAAAATATGGTATTGTATTTAAGAAATCATTAAAATCCTCCTCTGCTTAGGAATTCCTTTGGTCACAATTTATGTGGAGCACAAAATATCTTCATATTTTTTATCAATTTAGATATTCTCCTTATCATTAATTTCCAAGTTATATATCTCCCAAACCCCTGATAATTGAACCATCACACTGGTTATGCTTACTTTTATTCCCCTTACCTCACAAAACAAATGGAACAGTTAAGTACAGTAATCAAAGCTCATTTCACTGAAAAATCTTCCTTGCAGTACATCATTTTATTTTTTTAAGGATTTATTTATTATGTACATAACATTCTGCCTCCATGTATACACACATGCCAGAAGAGGGCGCCAGATCTCATTATAGATGTTTGTGAGCCACCATGTGGTTGCTGGGAGTTGAACTCAGGACCTCTGGAAGCCAGTGCTCTTAAACCACTGAGCCATCTCTTATGACTATCCCAGAAGTCATAAAATGATGCTTAAAGCTGCTTGAGTCTACTTCTTTGAATAGCCAGATATTACACAGAGATAATCTCACAATACATGTCAGAACTTTTATTACCTCTGTCAAATGGTTTTAGAGACTTTCCATAAGACACTAGGCGCAAGATGAAAGAGAAAAGATAATGTTTTAGAGTTGGAACTCATGATAATTCATGCCCTATTTCATGTAACTTACATCTTCTTCAAGGGTTTCTTGAACCAGATTTTACACACACTTACATATATGTAATATGCATATTCCAACTTGATGTTTACTATTGTTTATGAAGTAATGTACAGATTAATGGATATGCTATTATGTTTTATACTAGTACAGAAGAGTAACTCACATTGAACAATACACAGTAAAATATTTCTCATAATTGTAGAGACTGAAGAATGCTATAATATGGAGGATACCATTCTATCATAGTACTTATTGCTGCCTGATTCAGAAAGCAGAATAATATACAGCAAGAAGGAAACTAATCATCATTTAGGATAAGAAACATTTATATGGTGCTGACCACACTATTGAAGATGGAGAAAACATCACCCCTTGTTACTGTTAGAAATGTTAACAAGAATTTAGAAGGGGGCAAATAATAAAACCATAACTGGGAAGATCAGGCAACAGCCAATGTATGATATGCATATGGTTGATGCTATGTGGCCACGTGATGGTTTACATAGTCAAGAATTCTGTCTGTTTTAAAACTAAATTAGTAAGTTAATATATTTTGTTTTAAAATCAAAACTATAGCTTGATACACTATAGCTATTCAACTCTGTTTTAGATTTCTGTGATCAGACTATTCAGCATGTTGCTTTATTTTGTCCATGAGAGTGCCCAAACCTCCTTGACATTTGGAGGCTGGGTACTACATCTTGGTATCTGAAAACTAAAAAAAAACTAACTACCATTCACATTAATTTTATTGGTTGTGGGCAGCCTAGAACTGGCTATGAGGCCTATGATGATCTTGAACTTTGCATTACTCTGCCTCCAAATCTAAAGTGCTAAGATTATAAGCATTTAGCACCATGCCAAGTTTCTTATTTCTACTACCTATACACTGAGACTTTCTACCTACTCAGAAGAATTACCTTGGGAGTTTCTGGAATACTGGTAATCTTATTTTTTGAGATAGGATCTTGGTATGTAGCCCTGGCTGAATAGAATGCAGGCTGGCCTCAGATGCACAGAGAGTGGCCACTGCAACATGAGTGCTAGAATTAAAGCTGGGAACTCTTATGTTGTCTTAAAAACTCTTGTTGCTTAGTGCCTCTGGCCCTAACTTTGTGCAGCATCCCATTTCTTGATGCTCACAGTGTCAGCAAACCAAAGGCAAAAGATTCACACAAATTAGAAGATGTTAGGATAATGGTATTTCCCCTTATTCAGAGAATAAAAGGTTTCTGCAAGCACACAGACTCATGCTCCTTGATTCTTTTTGTAATCCGTAGGCTTGATGCACTAAGGACTGGAGATATTGGTTTGTCAAATTCTTTCCTTTTTTTTTTCACTGAAAAATAATCAATAATGGTGTGACTCTGACAAATTTCCTGTCTCTAATTATTTATTCCATTATTCCTTTTGATTCTGCATCATAGTATGTTTGGAAGCATCTACCAATCAGTTCTATCTTAGTGATAGCTTGATAATGTAACCTGTTTTGCCTGAAGCTAAGTTTATATACACACAGAAAGTATATCAAGCAAAAAAAAAAATCATAGAAACTTATTACAAGAATTGTAGCATAGCTATCTCATAAACTTTTAAATTTTATCCCTCTAATGTTGTACCAAGTTTGTGTATTCAAAGAAACTATAATGCACAAAAGTAATCATAGAAATTTATTAAGGAACTGTAGCATAAGTGGTTTTATAAATGTTTTTGTTTTGTCCCTTTAATGTTGTACTTATAAGATATTTTTTTCCTGTGAATTTGATGTGGGAATTCCCTCTGTGTGCTGTGATTACCATTAATGAATAAAGAAACTGCCTTGGCCTGTTGAGAGGGCAGAACATAGGTAGGCAGGGAAGATGGAACTGAATGCTGGGAGAAGGAAGTTGGACAAGGGGATGCCATGAAGCCACCGCCTGAGATAGACATGCTGAAACTTTGCTGGTAGTCCACAACCTTCTGGCGATATACAGATTAATAGAGATGGATTAAATTAAGATGTAAGAGTTTGCCAGTAAGAAGTGAGAGCTAATGGGCCAAGGAGTGTTTTAATTAATACAGTTTCTGTGTGATTATTTTGGCGCTGAGCAGTCAGGAACGACCAAGCAACCTCTCTCCTTGCAGCATGAACTTATTGAAAACTAAAGCTAAAAGAAGCAAAACTATAGAAAAAATTAAAGTATACTCAGGTACTTCAATATCACCTCCATTAAAATATTTAAATCTAATTTGAAATAATTTTGTTGGACAATAATGGGTTCTGATTCAACTTGAATATAAATTATAGATTAGTAAGAAATATATATTTTTAATATAATAAAATTCATCTATACAAAAAGTAAAAAAAAAATGTTTATAAGAGCAATAGATAAATTCTTGGAAGTATGCCAATGCTTACATGAAAAACTTGTCAGGATATTTCTTTTTCTTAGAACTTAAAACCTATTCCCTTAACATATGCAGAAGCAGATAAACATTTCAACATAATTTTTCATATCCCTATATTTAGTTCATGTTGTTTGTAGCCAATAGACCAATCAAAACTGTTAGTCTTCCTATCCAACATAATATATTAAAACCAATATCTTTAAAGAATTGACTACAAGTCAAAACCTATTTGTAAATTTTAATATGGCAGTTCATGATTATAAAGTTTTAATCTGACAGGCCTCACATGAAAACCCATTACAAATATGTCAGATTTACTGCAGAGCTTGTGAATTAATGGCTCTGAAAGAAGTTGCCGCCAAGGTCTCAGGCCTCCTGAAGGGTTATGCTCTAAACATATTCATATTCATAACTTTGGCCATTTTCACCTCGTTCTCTTTCTTCAGAGATTTAATGTATTCGTTAGAGGAGTCTTTTATCTACTTGTATATGTTATTCATAACTAATTTATCTTCCTTTATGCTATTGTTGAGTCCAAGATCTATTTTCTCAGTAAGTTTGTTGTTGATATATATGTGATGCTTATTTTTCTTTTTTACTTGTTAATATATCCTTCCATAGTCCCTCTGGGATGAGCAATATTCTCTTCACCAGAAATATTGCTTCCTGTATTTTCTTTATGTTCTATTTGATAGATATGAAACTTTTTAGGATGTTTATGTATGGAAAGTCTTTCTTTCTCTTTCAAACATTGCAGATAGTTTTTTTTGTGTATATAGCTTGAGAATAGCTATTGTGGACTTGTAGGGCTTGGAATGCAATGTTCCAGGCTCTTCTGGCTTTCAAAATTTCCTTTGAGAAATCAGCTGTTATTATGATGGATTTTTTTCGTACATGACTTGTGATTTTTCTCTTGCAGCTTTAAGTATTCTTTCTTTCTATTGCATATTTCATATTTTAACTATGATGTGGCATAGGGATTTTCTTTTCTAGTCTTGTCTATTTGATGTTCTTTGTGAGTTTTCTATTGGTGTGACTTCATAATTTGGGGTAGTTTTCATCAATCATAGTTTGAAGTTAAGTTCTATGCCATTGAGTTGGGATTCTTCTCCCTCATGTATGCCCATTTGGTGTTTTCATGGTGCTTCGTGTTTCCTGCATGTTCTTTTTCTATGTTTTTTTTCTGTTTCTCAACATTCTTTTCTTATTTTGTTTCGATCTTTTATTCTATATTTGAGACCTGATATTCTGACTTCTTCTTGATTCATTCTCCTTCTAAGGCTTTGCATTTTCATGTCAGGCTATTGAGTTTTTCAGTTCTGTCTTCCTTTCAGAATAAGTCATTTTTAATATTTATATCATGATTGAATTTCATTCTGAAATCTTAGATTGTCTCCCTCATGTCTATCACCATATGTTTTTTTGTTTGTTTGTTTGTTTTCTTGGGCATCTTCAGGCATTTAACCTTCTTAAAATATTTCTCCTTGATTTCATTGAGATGTTTTTGTGTCTTCTTTAAATTTCATTCATTCAATTATTTGAGGAGGCTTGTGATAATTATTTTAAGTTATCTGTCCTTGAGTTTATCTAGGTTATTCTCATTGGCAAGCATTCTAGAGGTCTGGTAGATTTTGAAGAGAAGTTACTGCTTGAACTTTCATATTGTTGCTAATCCTATGAAGAGATATGGGTGCTGGGATTGAGCTGCATTTGTGGGCTGTGTCTGAAGTGGGTGGATGTAGGAGCAGCAATGGAGAAATTAGACATGGGATACTGCTTAGTTTTATTTAACAGGGGATGGACAAAGATGATGCACATCTCAGTATGACTTGACCTCCTCTGACAAGCTGCATTTCTAAAAAGCTTTATTTATACAAAAAGATATTTCCTCATTGACTTTAATCACTGGTTTAAGTCTTTCCATGGTACATACTTTTTCTAAAATCATCCCTGATTATGTAACACATTTAATAAAAACTCGAAGACGGATGTTGAGGTTCAACAAAAAGGTCAGAAAAACAAAACAGCTAGCCACTAAATGGTGATCCTTCTTCCAGGAATCTCAGAATGAGACTGTGTGTGAGAGCTGTCTCTTCCCATTATATATATATATATATATATATATATATATATATTCTTCTCTTGTGCTAGGATTAATGGCATGAACCACTACTGCTGAGCTTCTACAGTAAACTAAATGTGGCTACTGGGATTAAAGGTGTTTGTCACTACTGCCTGGTCTATAAGGCTGACCAGGGCAACTGTTTTACTTTCTGAATTTTAGATGAGCTTTTTTTTTTACTAAAATATAATTAAATATCATTACATGATTACATAAGCATATCAAAGTAAAAGAAACAAAATGAGCACACAACAAATTTTATGAGAACTAAAATCTAACATGATAAATCATTTTTTTTAACTCCATTTCTTTTTCCCTAAAATAAGTTTTGTAAAGCCTTGCGATTTTAGAAACACTGGACATGATGACTCTAAGTTTGATTAAGTTAGAATATAAGTTATTTCCTACTACCTGTTATACCAAGCTTTTCCTGTATTATTCCATTAATCTACTATAATGAATATCTGATCTTTCTATGGAAATAAAATTCCTCAGTTCCTTGTTTATTTTTTTTTTCTTTTATTTCTGCAATAAGACCACAATTCTTTCCTTCAATCAATGGAATATCATGTTCTACTATATACTCTTTCTATCAGGGAAATCCTGATCTGACAAGTATGCTCAGGAAGGTAGGAAGTTCACGGAGCCCGAATATTTCTCATTTTGTCTTTGTCATAAACTCCTTTTTAAATATGGTTCCTATATTTATTACAATCCTTCAAAGTGTGAAAGACCATCAAGTTTCCTAAAACTTCTTACTTTATTCCCAGGAGGCTATCAATACATATCACACTAATTTTATAATTAAAATCATTTCCTGTCTATGCTAATTCCATGTTTCTGAGGCAGAACATGAAAACATAATGATTCAGTTATAATATCAGCTTCTAAAATTTCCCTAAGTTTTTCTTCTTTAATGATTTTTTCCAGCATGTCAAAGATGCAGGGAAGAATTGTATAACATATTCCAACGAGGGCAGAGAAGGGTCAGTTTAAGTCATCTAAGTACTGGAATTTTGTCAAGCAGTGCTTTCAAGAAGTTTGGTCTCACTATCTGGGCATGTGGAATTCCTTTGTTGTTGTTGTTGTTGTTTTCTTTTCGGTTTGTTATGGACAAAACAGTTTTGAGGAATAAGAGAAGTGAAGGTGGGTTGAAACTCAAGGTTGGGAATTTAGTGGGTGAAATGAAGTCAGGAGGACAGACTAGACTGAACTAGTATGCAAGAAGTGTTTCCTATTTTTGGCATATAGGCTTTTGTAGTAAGATCTAAGGGAGCCACCTTAGAGTTGGCAAGAGACTTGAACCTAGAGTGGCTCCCAGATGCCCAAGCCAAGGTCCCCAGTTAGTTCCTTGGGCAGCTGAGGATAGGAAACCTGAAATGACCCTATCCTATAGCAATACTGACGAATATCTTGCATATCACCATAGAACCTTCATCTGGTGATGGATGGAGATAGAGACAGAGACCCACACTGGAGCACTGGACTGAGCTCCCAAGGTCCCAATGAGGAGCAGAAGGAGGGAGAACATGAGCAAAGAAGTCGGGACCACGAGGGATGCACCCACCCACTGAGACAGTGGAGCTGATCTATTGGGAGCTCACCAAGGCCAGCTGAACTGTGACTGAAAAAGCATGGGATAAAACTGGACTCTCTGAGCATGGCGAACAATGAGGGCTGATGAGAACCCAAGGACAATGGCACGGGGTTTTGAACCTACGTAATGTGCTGGCTTTGTGGGAGCCTAGCCAGTTTGGATGTTCACCTTCCTAGAAATGGACGGAGAGGGGAGGACCTAGGACTTACCACAGGGCAGGGAACCCTGACTGCTCTTTGGACTGGAGAGGGAGAGGGAGAGGAGTGGGGGAGGGGGCGAAGGGTGGGAGGAGGGGGAGAAGGGTGGGAGGAGGGGGAGGGAAATGTGAGGCTGGGAGGAGGTGGAAACTTGTTTTTTTTTTCTCCTTTTCTCAATAAAAAAATGGAAAAAAAAGAACATTAAAAAAAAAAGAAGTGTTTCCTAGTCTAAGCTGGAGTGAGGGAAATCATTCAGTAATTAAACTAATCTCATTTCACAAAACAGCTCATGAAAGCCAAGGGTTTTGTTGAAGGTTTAAACCAAGATGCAGTGCATATCACAATTATTTCCTTGTGAATAAAGCAGCTGTTCTTTTTTTTTTCTGCAGATTTTTCACTGTAGTGTTGAAGACCAGCTTCAACAAATATACCACTTACAAGAGAAGGTATATGGGGATCAGAAAAATGGTAAAGAGGGAGAAGACACAAGTAAAAATAATAAAACAGAAAATATAAGATAGTTCTGAAGGGGGGGTCCAGTGAATGCTGAAATCCCACTGCATTTAATTTTCCATACATCATTATAACCAAGTACAGCAGGGGTAAGAAGACAAAAGAATGCTTTAATGTGATACAAAGGACAATTATAAAAATTACTTGCTTCAATAATTTGAGCCATCAAGCAATCAATCCATGATAATGCATTCTATTGTTTAGTTAGTGAACCCACTCTAGACAAAGTATCCAATAGGCAGCCACTTCCAAGGACAAACCTCCTATTTCAAAAGGAGCAGAGATATGTTTGAATATCCCTACTATTGGTCAGGGTGGAGTAGGGTTACCTGTATGGGACATCTTAATTTCCAAAAACAAAGAACTGGATGTGTATCCTTGGTTGCTGTCAACAATTTTGAGCAATGTCAAACTCTCTGATATTTAGAGAAGATGGAAATAGGCTCACATTTTTTTTTATCCCCCTACATTGTAACTTACTCCCCTTCTGTTACAAATTTGGGATTAATCTACCACAGTTCATCACTATTTGAGCTATGTGTAGATAGTCACATAGTCAAGAAACCTGCTTCCTATAGCCAGGTCTTTACTCCTCTCTTGTATGTAAGCATGGAAATCTGCCTTCCTGAAATTATCTTTATTCACAGGAGTTCAGTCAGCACTTAGGGTCCAGGCAAATGCATTCCGTTTAAGACACTCGCAGATATCCAAAGGATATAGAATTCTTACATGCCCAAAGCTGTTAATTTGTAACTGCTCACATGGATAGAAAAAATAAGTATGCCTTGGTTTTACCTTACTTATAGATAAGAAAAGTGATGACCTTAAACTAACCTTGCATTTAAGCATTCCTAACGATTCACCTCACCTTCACCTCAATTTACTGATGACATTACTTCAGGAGATTAACTGCTTTTGCCTTAATATCAAGAAAAATAATAAACCATCTATCCACATCCCAGAGGAAGGCAAACTTTCACTGGAGCCTCTGATAAGCATCAAGATTAAGAGTTTGCTAACATTCAAGCCTGCTAACACTTGACAAAAATGCTAATGAATCAAAGGCCAAAACCTTTCCTTATCTGTTTATGTAGGTTGCCTTGTTACATATGCCTGCATTGTTTTCTGTGTCTATATAGCTGGGTAAGAACAAAGAGAGTTAACAGAATTGGAGACAGAAGCAAAAGCATCCCAGAAATTAACAGAGATAGGAAAATGAAAAAGATGAAAAATAGAAGAATATAGCAGAGAAATGGAATCAATTTAAGATTGAGACAGAGAATGATAGCTAAGAAATTATAGACATTTAGGACAAAAGAATTAGAATAAATTAAAAGGAAGAGAGAACAACCTTGAAACAGTTATTAGAAGGAAAACTCCTACATAAGGAAGTTAACTACACCCACAAAAACATCAGCAATACATAAACTAATACCAGAATAATTCAAAGGAAGGACACACACACATATATGCAAACATACTATCACTCTCAACCACAACAATAAAATAACAGGAAATAGCAATCATTGATCATTGATATCTCTCAGTGACAATGGACTCAATTCCCCAATGAAAAGACAAATACTAATAGAATGAATAAGAAAACAGTATCCTTTTTTTTTTCTGATGCATACAAGAAACACACCTCAACAACAAAGGTAAATGGTTGGAAAAGATTTTCCAAGTAAATGACCACAAGATAATAGCTATATAGCTATTCTAATATCAAATAAAATAGACTTCAAACCAAAAAATTAATCAAAAGAGATGAATGATATTTCAAACTCATCAAAGGAAAAATCCACCAAAATATTGCATTTCTTATCATCTATGCACCCAATATAAGGATATCCAGTTTTCTAAAAGGAACATTACTAAAACTTAAATCACACAACAAACTCCACACATTAATAGTGGGAAACTTCAATACCACAGTCTCACCAATAAACAGATCACATAAAATCTATACAGAAATAATGGAGCTAACAGACATTATGAATCAAATGAACCTAACATATATCTACTGAACATTTTACCCAAACACACAAAAAATATACCTTCTTCTCAGCGCTGCATGGAACCTTCTTCAAAATTGACCATATGCTTGGCTACAAAACAAGTCTCAACAGATACAAAGATATTGGAATAACCCACTCTACTTATCATACCACCATAGATTAAAGCTGGATTTCACCAACAACAGAAACAACAAAAAGTCTATAAACTCAAGAAAATAACTCTACTGTGATATCACTAGGTCAAGGAAGAGACAAAGAAGTTAAATGCTTCCTAGAATTCAGCAAAAATGAATGCACAATATAACCAATCTTATGGGACACAATGAAAGCAGTGATAAGAAAGTTCATAGCACTAATGTCTTCATAAACTGGAGAGGTCAAATACTAGCAAATTAATTGCACACCTCGAAGATCTAGAACAAAAAGGAGCAAGTACACCCAAAAGTAGTAGCTAACAGGAAATAAACAAAATCAGGTTTGATATCAATAAAATAGAAACAAAGAGAACAATGCAAACAATTAATGTAGCAAAGAGTTGGTTCTCTGATAAAATCAGAAATATAAGCCAACCCTAACTGAAACTAGCTATAAAGGAGAGAAAAAATATCCAAATACATAAAATCAGAAACAAAAGGGAGATTTAACAAGGAAATCCAAAACTATATTCCACAAAATTGGAAAAGTTAAAGGAAATGAACAACTTTCATAATAGATACCGCATAACAAAGTTAAATCAATATTAGATAAGCAATTTAAATAGACATAAGGAAATAGAAGCAAGATCAGTAGAATGAAGATGGAGGCCCCAACACTTCAGAGGAACACTGGTTGACTATCCAGGCATCCAGCTATTTCTGTCATTACTCACAAATTTTGGAAGTTGCTCGCTTGCACTTTCTGCTTACTCAGTTAATATTATTTCCTTCATGGGTCTCTGGAGGAGTTGAAGATCAGATAGCTATGGTTATAGTTTACCAGACACAGAAAGCAAGTTATGATAGAAAGTAAATTAGGTATAAGACTTTGGACTAACCATGATAGGACAGATATAATTTTTTTCTCTGAATTTGTCAAATGCAAATGGACTAAACATTATTGATGTATTTATTGCCTGGATATATTATATATAGTCATTGTACTTACTGTATTTAGTTTTTTTATATTAATTAGAGTCTTCTTTTTATTTTATACAAAAAGGGGAAATGTAGTGGCATTTCTATTGTATTTTAATATATAAAGACTGCTTGAAGATCTGAGAGTAAAACAGTCCCACTGGTCAACGTTACAGACCAGGTTATGGTAACACACACCTTAACTAAGCAATAAGGCATGATTCCATTTTGGAGTTTGGATTATCATTTTTCTAGAATTAAAAAAAATGGATGCCAACATAATTTCACTGTCATCTTCACTAAAGGTAACCATATGGAGTGGGCCTAAGAGTCAACAACAGACCTCCAAGATAGTTTGAATTGGAATAGATTTTTGTATAATGACTCATATACATATACATATTGGACACTGGAGAATTGTTTGCAGCAGGTTTGCCAAGTCAAAATATAGTCAGTCTTTTCCATGTCCTTGTTTACAAAGGAATCTCTCATGTTATGGACCTGGTGAAGCCTGCTGTTCTGAGTCTTCTGCCTCCAATGCATTGAAGACCTGCATATGACTGTATATGGAATAATCCCTGTCATTTTTTAAAAGATTCAGAAGCTGTTTGGTTTGTACTTAAGTATAACTTATTTATCCTTCTGATATCTCTGATAGTATTGATGGCTAGGCTAGCTATAGCATTGTTAGCTTGGTAGCATTAAAAATTTTCTAAGATATATAAAGGTCTGAAGTTATGAAAGTTCATAAGCTTTAGGGTCTCAGAAAATAAGATAAGATATAAGTGCAGGTTACAATGGTATAAATAAATAATTAAGATTTAAAAAAATAGATTTCTTTCCCCTTCTACATTATAGTTCTTATAAGCTGAAAAAGTGATGAATGCTTACTGTTGGGGTCACAAGAACAAGATTTTAAATTTCTTTTGGTTTTCTTCTGAATATAGGTTTATATGATTTTAACCCAGTTCTGTGGTTATTGCTAAGATTCAAAGGTATGTGTCTATTTCTACCATTTTCCAGGCATCTGTTATCTGTTATTTTTCTCTCTAATACAGATTTCATATGGACCTGAATGTTTCAAATGTATTATTATCCTTTAAGTACAAAAATTTAACCTTTTTTTCCTATTTGAACTTGTCTCAACAGGTTTCCACTTGGTTGGCAGACACAGTCAAGCATCACTTGCTGACTATAATCAGAACCAAATGACTGTAAACCCTGAACTCACAGAAAACTGATACGGGCCAGTCCAGCTGATATGCATGCACATCCCTGACTATTCAACAGAGTCTGTGAACCAGATGCTCTTGATAAATACCCCATTGCCTCAATTCCCTGTTTTCTTTTGACTAGCATTTTAGCCTTATTAGCCCCTGAGAACAATTCCTCAAATTCAGCCTGAAGCAGTTTCAGAAGAGAACATATCATCCTGTGATCCCTGGCTAAGATACTAGGAAAAAAAAAAAAAACCTCCCTAACATAAGGGGATTATATCTAGCACTGGATAGAAAGATGTTGTTTCTATGTTAACAATTCAGGGGTAGTGAAAATCCATGCTCAAAATTAATAGAAGTACTGGACAAATGCAAAACTAAATGAGATTCAAATCAGGGATGATTATTTGGTCCCCTCGTTATATTAATCATACTCCTAACTTTTGGACCTTGCATCTTATGTGGGGTTGTACAATTCATAAAAGAAAGATTTGGGACAATTCAGCTAATGGTAGAGAGATATCAACCGATGGCTACAAATGCAAGGGGACATGCTTATTACCTGAGTGTCCAAGGAAACTCAGAGGGCTTTAAGAAAATTAAGTAAGTTAAAGCAAGATTGAGGCCCATGATTGGCTCTTGTAGTCACAAGGAAGAAGAGGAAATGTGAGGACCTGACTTTGCAAACTCCATTTTAAAGAAGGGGATTCATCTTAAGCCATATAATGAGTGGGGGCTTATCCCAGCTTCAGAAATGTGCTTTAAAATAGCAGAATTTAAACAGATACCCTGAAAATAGCCAATTAAAGAGCTAGGGATCAGGGCCATAAAATTTAACAAGGTCCAGATGTTCCTAGAAAGCATCCTGTCCTTGAAGATACCTTGTCAGTTATTAATGGCTATTTGTTAGAGATTTTGTGTGTAAAAACTGACCAACGGTTTTAGAAACTACCTTCCCCAATAGCCTCCTTACTACCCCATGAATGGTAACATAGAAACCACATCTCTCTATCCAGTGCTAGATATAATCCCCTTAGGTTGGGGAGTTGTTTTTTTTTTTTTTTTTTTTTTTTTTTTTTTTTTTTCCTAGCATCTTACATCTTAGCCAGGGATCACAGGATGACATGTTCTTTTCTGAAACTGCTTCAGGCGGAATTTGAGGTATTGTTCTCAAGGACTAATAAAGCTGAAATGCTAGTCAAAAGCAAAAAGGGAATTCAGGCAATGGGGTATTTATCGCAAGACTCACCAACTCTCGTGATTATGGCATTTCTCCTATAAAAGTTGACCTTTTCCCTGGGTTCAGGACTGTACTTCCCTCATCCACTGTTTTGGAGTGATAGAGGTGTAGTCCAAAGTCACATTTGCATATTAAAATCCCTCTTGTGCTTTTTATAGGGATACGGATCCCTGGAGTTTCTTTCTTGGGAATAATTAACATGGGCATAATACAAACAATGGGGAACATGACACCTGAGCTGTCCATATTCTGTAACAAGACAAGGCCTCCGGTTGAGAGTTTGGGACATCAACTCAGCCACAAAACCTGCAGTTTGTTCTGCAGGTAGAGTATTCTGGGCAAGAGCATAGCAAAATTTTCACCAAAGAGACCAGAGATACTTCTTCCAGCAACTGATTAGAGCAGATGCAGAATCCCACAGCCAAACATTAGGCAAAACTATAGGAGTCCTGTGGAGGAGGCGGGGAAAGGATCAGAGGAACCAAAGGGTCAGGGATACCAGGAGAATATGTCTCAGAGATTCAAGGTGTTCAGAGAGACTGGGGAGCCTGGAGGGCTCTGACCTAGGTCCTCTCTCTCTCTCTTTCTCTCTCTCCATATCTATCTATATATCTATATCTATATCTATACTTACATGGCTGAGTGGCTTGATGTTTTTTTACGATTTCTAAACTGGGGCAGTCCTTGACTGTTTTGACTACTTATAGGACCATTTTCCTCATACTGTGCTGCCTTGTCCAGCCTTAATGTGGTGTTATGTGCCTGATCTTGTAGCTTGCTATGCCATGTTTGGTTGATGTCCCTGGGAGGCCTGCTCTTTTCTGAGGGTAATCAGAGTGGGGTGAAAATGATGGAGAGGGGAGGTGGGGGAAGAGACTGGGGGTAGTGGATGGAGGGAAACTGTGGTCTGGATGTAATATGTGAGTAAAGAAAAAAAGAAGCAAAAGGAAATGAAATCATAATACAGATTATGACAACTATTAGCTCATTTTTAGGGCTAACTAGGAAAGTATTCTTGAGATGGGTTTGTTTTCCCATTCACATTTATGGTACACCAATGAAGTACCCAACATCTTTTTTATTTTTACATTTATTTATTTATTTATTTTTAAAACAATCTTATTTTACATACCATTCTCAGTTCCCTCTTCTTCCTGTCCTCCCATTTAGCCCCCCTTCTCACCACTGCACTCCCCATTCCTCTGTCCTGTCCTCCAGATGCCCACTCATACTGCAAGTCCATTTGTTCAACTATGTTCATAGCAGCAACCTAGAGTCCCCTCAGCCAAAGAATGGATAAAGAAAAATATGGTACATATACACAACGGAATACTACTCTGTGGAAAAAAAAACAATGACATTTTGAGATTTGTGGGCAAATGGATGGAACTAAAATATAAAGCCATCCTGAGTGATTTAACCCAGACACAGAAAGACAAATATGGCATATACTCACTCATCAATGGATATTAGACATAAAGCAAAGGACAACTAGTCTACAGTCTACAAATGCAGAGAAGATAAGAAATTAGAACCCAAAGAGAGACAGAGAGAAATACATTTATTCCCCCTGGAAGGGGAAGTAGACAAGATCTCCTTAGCACCTAACTTTTAAATGCTGATATTTGCCAATAGGCTTGTGTGTAGTATGGAGGAGCAGGCTGTGTCCTGCCGCCTGGCTGGCTTAACCCCTGCAATAACCACAAAGAAATTATATTAATTTAATTACTGCCTGGTCCATTATATCTATCATCTTCTTGGCCAACTCTCACATCCTGATCTAACCCATTTCTGTTAATCTGTGTATCACCATGAGGTCGTGGCTTTCCAGGAAAGATTCAGTGTTTCTGATCTGGCGACTTCATGGGGGCTCTCTCTGTCTGCCTTCCTCCTCCCAGCATTCAGTTCTGTCTTTCTACCTATCTAAGTGCTGCCCTATCAAAAGGCCAAGTCAGTTTCTTTATTTAACCAATGAAAGTAACACAAATACAGAAGGACCTCCTACACGATTTGTGAGTTTCAATAATAAAGTAGACAAATAATTAAAAAAAATAGATTCTCACATGAAGATGTTCACAAATAAATATATGCTCAAACAGTAAATGACTAGTATTAAGAAGTTAATGAGCAAGGGAAAACATTCCTAAAATGTAACTCTTAGAACTACATGGCATTATAGTAAAATTCTGTCAGTTATTTAAAGAAGAATATCAATTAAGATTCAAAAATTTGAGGATGAAGGATCATTTTCAAACTGATGTTGGAGATAGCTTTGTGCTGATACAAAAATTGCATGAATACACTCCAAGAGAAGTAATCAATAGACCAAAATTTCTGAGAAATACAGATGCCCAAACCTTAACAAAATGTAACATGTAGGGCCTACTTGTGGGGATTTCTGTCTCACCCCAGACATTTCGTCCCAGAGAAAATCACACAGAGATCTCTTTAAGTTATAAACTGATTGGCACATTAGCTCAGGCTTCGTATTAGCTCTTATAACTTATATTAGCTGGTTATTCTAGTATATGTTAGCCACATGGTTCAGTACTTTTTCATTGGGGTAGGTCATATCCTGTTTCTTCGGTGTCTGGACAGGACTGCAGAGGAATGGGTTTCCTCCTTCCTACAATTCTCCTGTTCTCATTGACGCACCTCTACTTCCTGTCTGGTTGTCCTGCCTATACTTCCTGCCTGGCTACTGGCCAATAAGCATTTATTTAAAACATAATTGACAGAATACAGAATTGTACCACACCAAAAATATTTTCGTCAATCCTCACCAACAAAGCCATTAGCACATTAAAAGTTTATGCAACAATTATTAAATTAGATCATTTATTAGATGTAAAAATAAATACAAGAATATATTAAACTAGTAAACCTTATCAATTGAAAGAATTAAAAACAAAAGATTTTCTCAATGGATAAAGGAAATTTGTTTTAATTCAGCTCTATTATTATTTTTATTTTTGATACTATAATATAATTACATCAGTTCTATTCTTTTCCTCCCTTCAAATACTTTCATAGACCCTCCCTTGCTTTTTTTTTTAAATTGAGGTATTTTTCTTCCTTTCTATAAAACTCACCAAATGAGTAAGAAACAAGAAGTATTCTTAATCTATGCTATTTTCAGAATGTTTAGGTTGAATATTGTATTCAATTCAAAGACAAAAAATAGTAATTCTCTTTCTCAAATATCTGATATATGAAAAGATGCCCACCTTTACTACTGATACTGGACATATCAGGCAGAAGTCAATACCAGAAAAATATAAAATAAAAGAAAAACACAGAAATAAAGAAACAATATCTGTGAACTTACATGAGATTTTGAAATTATCCACAAGACCTTCAAACAGATTCTGACCAGACAAAAATTCCACCTTAGAGATATGGAAGAGAATAAGATTCTCACCTTCCCAATAAGCTATTTACAAGTGATACCCATTGAAAAAGGGAAAATATGTTTTCACTAATAGAGTGTCGCTTGGCATATTAATAGTACTCCAGGGCAGGTCCTATGTCCAGGAATAGATGTCCACACAAAATGGACTCCATATTTTTGGTGGCCTTTTAATAATTTTATTTAGTTATGATGCTCTTTGGTTTTGTTTGGGTCTATTTTCTTTGTTTGACTTACAGGGTTTTATTTGTTTCTGTTGATTTTGGTCTTTATTTTTGCTTTGAGAAAAAGAAAGAAAGATGAATAGGAAGCTGAATATAATCTGGAGTAGGTTGAGGAAGGGAAAGGATATGATCAAAATACATTGAATGAAAAGTTTAATAAAAAAATTAAAACATTGCCAGGTGGTGGTGATGCACACTTTTAAGTCCAGGAGTCAGGAAGCAGAGACAGGTGGTTCTCTGTGAGTTCATAGCCAGCTTGGTCTAAAAGAGCTAGTTCCATTATAGGCTCCAAAGCTACAGAGAAACCCTGTCTCAAAGAAATAAATAAAAATAAATAAAAGTATTAAATTTTTACCAAAATCATTTAAAACTAGAGAATACATTAAATAAAGGTATGGGATAGAAAGTTGACAGAATAAAAATAAATAATTTGAAACAAATTAAAAATAATATGTTCAGTGTCCATTTAGTTTTGCTTGTTCGCATATGGTTTTAGACATGAAGATTTGCTACTGGATAACTAATCAGTGGGCATGCCACTGAGAAAATATAATTTTACATTTCTCTACAGTTCCTTACTGGCTATACATCTCAGGGCAAAGCCAGATGAGGTTTCCTCCATCCATACTGATCTGTCAGTTGGTATTTTCCTTTTAATGTCTTAATTTGGCAGTGATATTGTTGAGATTTTATGGTACAGCTTTCTTGTCATATCTAGAAGGAACAATTTCACACCTAACTTCCTTTTCCTCTCATAATTTTTGATTTACCTCTTTTCTTATTTTTCCTGTGCCTTATATCTGAGAATTGTGGTGTATATATCAACTGGTTCTGGGTGTGCCACGATCAGTTGTTTTCTGCAGTTTTTGGCAAATTATACTTTTCTGTAATGGTCTCCATTTGCCGTAGAAAAAAACTTCCTTAATGAAGGATAAGAGCATATCTTTGGGTTAAATAATAAGTTTATAATACATGGGTTTAGTAAAGTGCTAGTTGTAGGTGTTGTTCTAACATCTGTGACCTCACTAGCCATAGATAATTAGCTAGATTTTAAGTATCCAGTAAGAATTTCTTCCTATTGAGTGGACCTTAAAATCAATTAGACATCTTATGGTTACACCCAATACTGTTAGGGGTACCTAACACTATTGTACTTTTTGAACCATTTAACCATGCTGTTCACTTTTGTGGATATCTGAGTAGAACTTTTACTTTATTTCATCTTTGGGTACCTCCTAGTACTGTACATGTCAAACAGTGAAGAGACCTTTTGGTAAGTTTCATTTCCAGATCAAGATTTTTATAAATACAAATATGTGTATATATATACACACACACACACACACACACACACACACACACACACACACCCTTAAATTCAGGTAAATATGAAATGACATGCTTCCTATGTCTTTTCTATACACCCTTAACACCCTTAGTTTTATTTATCCTTCTCCTTCTGTGTTGCTCTCCTTCCCTCACCCCAAATAATGTTCCCCCGTTTCCCCCAGTTCCAAATTCATGTAATCTGTATTCTGATTTTTTTCTCCTTTTAGAGCTTCCTGACACCAACGGATCTTTCACTTTCTTGGTTTCTGTGGTTGTTCTAAATTTTATACTCCTACATTAAAATGAAAGTGTTGTGTTTGTATTTATGGACTGGGATTACCTTATTCATTAAGATCTTGTCTATTTCTATTTATTTTCCTGCAAATTTCATAACTTCAGTTTTATTTATAGATGAATAATATTTCATAGTATATACACTGCACAGTGTCTTTGTCTATTTGTCAGTTTAGGGGCATTATATTGTTTCCTTTTTCTAGTCATTGTGATTAGAGTACCAATAAACTTCATTGAGCAAGCATCAGTGCAAAAATTTGTTGTCTAGTTTTTGCATATGCCAAGGAATGTAAGGTGAAATTCACAGAGACAAAAAGCAAAATGATAGCATTTCAGTAGCTAGAAAAAAAGAATAAGTGTGCATGTATGGATTCTCAGTTTTGTAAGATGACATTTTCTGGATGTTGTTGTTAGTGGTCATGGTTACAGAATGTTTTATTTAATATCACTGAATTACAAATTTAAAGCGTTCTGATATTAAATTATTATTACACTTTTTCCAAAAGAAATGAAATGAATTGGTGGTATTCGTTTAACCAGAGAAGTAAAGTTCCCACTAGTGGTTGATTGATGTGTTCATTTCTTCTTTTGCCAATATTACACACTATATTTGAAGCTTTCTCGAAGTGAAGCTCTGTGGGAAGCTCATGAGGTTATTGATAATCCAGTTTTCTTTGTGTCAGAAAAAAACATTAGGTTTTGATTCAATACACAGGCTGTCACTACTACACAGGTTGGTGTCAGTGCTTGCCATTGAAAAGGATGTTTGGGTGATTCTATGAAGGGTATTCAAATAAACTTCAGAGCTCTCAGGTTCAAAAACCTTTCTCAAACAGGTGTTTTATATTTCAGTAAAGTTCAAGAACGGTCATATAAAAATGTGAGAAGAGATTCTTCAAAAGTTTCCAAAGCATTATTTTTTAAGCCAATATTATTGGGTAAGTTGTCCTTCTTCTAGGGAAAGGTATGCAGGGCTAAAATAATAAGGAAACTTCTACCAATATAAATTTTTAAATTTATTTTCTAAGAGGAATGTCAATGTTGATTCCTCATGCTTACTCATTTATTTTTCATACATAAAAAGGCAAAATTTCAGGCTCACTACTGGACTGAGCACCCAAGGTCCCAATGAGGAGCAGAAGGAGGGAGAACATGAGCAAGGAAGTCAGGACCACGAGGGGTGCACCCACCCACTGAGACAATGGGGCTGATCTATTGGGAGCTCACCAAGGCCAGCTGGACTGTGACTGAAAAAGCATGGGATAAAACTGGACTCTCTGAACATGGCGAACAATGAGGGCTGATGAACGCCAAGGACAATGGCACGGGGTTTTGATCCTACTTAATGTGCTGGCTTTGTGGGAGCCTAGCCAGTTTGGATGTTCACCTTCCTAGACATGGATGGAGGGGGGAGGACCTTGGACTTTCCACAGGGCAGGGAAACCTGACTGCTCTTTGGACTGGGGAGGGAGGGGGAGAGGATTGGGGGGGAGCGGGAGAAGGGTGGGAGGAGGGGGAGGGAAATGGGAGGCTGGGAGGAGGCTGATACTTTTTTTTTTTCCTTTTCTCAATAAAAAAAAAAAAGAATCCTAAAAAAAAAAAAAAAATTTCAGGCTCACTAAAAAAGCTTCATCTTTTGAAATTTAAGTTTAGTAAACATTACTTCCGTATTTTATTAGTTCAAAGCATTGAACAAAGATGTAATAATTTAATCAGTGGGATTCACATATAGGTAGATACTGTCACCATTCAAGTAGTAGGGTCTACCTTCAGCAGATACATATCACATTAGTTATTATTATTATTGATAATACGCTCATGTGTAACACATATGAACTTTATTGTTACTGATATACTAAGAAAGTAGAACCAAAAGAGTGCCTACATATATCAAACATAAGACTTGAAATGCAAATGAAAGTACAGCATAAACATATAACTTAGTAATGAAAGGTGACCCTAAGCTACAAATAATTAATTTCATATAATATTTCTAAAACACACACATTTCTCTAGTACCTTACATCATTGACTCTGTGAAAAGTATCCTTCCAATGTCTTTAGCTTTACTTCTAAAACAGACTTCTGAATTCTTCTCTTTTAAACCTATATAAAAGTTCAGTTTCTATTTATCTACAAATGCGCTGTGCTGGAGTCTTACATCTTACCTTTTACCAGTGACATTTGTATTTTCTTGATTATATCTAAAATTTTAATTTGAATATTTTTTGTTTTATTAAATCTAGCACCTATCCCATAAAAAATGCAGTTATTTTTCTATGCCAACCACTTTAAGTACTTGAAAATTTATAACACTGATTTGGACCTTTGATAGCCACTGAAAATTCGTTGGTCAAGTACACTGTTTTCACCATTAATTTGCCAAAACATCTTAAATAGAGCAGCATGCTTAAAAAGTTATTCAGTATTTATTGGAAAGATGTATCAATAGTTAAGAATACTGTCTACTCTTCCATAGGACCCTAATTAAAGTCTCATGGTCCACATTTTGATTTACAACTCGTGCAACTCTAGTTCCAGGAGATTCAACATCCTCTTCTTTCCTCCATAGGCACCAGGCACATATGTGGTGTACGGAATTACATGTAGGCAAAACACCCATATACACATTTTAAGCTATTTATTTAATATAAAATCTTACATTTTAATTTGTATATTTTTATGAATGTTCATATGAAAATTTTAATAATCTTAATGTTCTTTTATATCTTTTATAACTATTTCTTGTATTTTTGTTATATTGTAATTATATTACCCCCTGTGCTATATAGTCTTATGTTAACTTGACAAAAGCTACAGTTATCTGAAAAGAGTGAACCTCAATTGAAAAAATGATTCTAAATGATCTAGGTGTAGTGCATTATCTTAATTAGTGATTCATGTGGGAGGGACCAACCCATTGAGGGTGTGGACACCCCTGAACTGTTGGTCTGAGGTTCCATAAGAAAGCGAGCCAGGAAAGCTATGGGGAACAAGCCAGTAAACAGAAATCCTCCATGGCCTCTACATCAACTCGTGCTTCCAAGTTCCCATTCTGTTTTGGTTTCTGCCCTGATTTCTTTTGATGATGAACAGCATTATGGAAAATAAAAGCCCAGAAAACTCCTTTCTCCCTAATTTGCTTTTTGTTTATGTTTTATCATCCCAGCAATACTAATCCTAACTAAGACATCTCTGCTTTACTTTTCTTCATACAAACCCTCCCATACAACCCTCCTTGTTTTCTTCCAGTTTAATATCCTCTTTTATCATTAATTGTTCTTTCATGTATATATATATATAAATTCATATATATATATATATATATAAATTCATATCTCTTAATATAATCTGCTCAGTTTGTATAATTTTTTCTATGTATGTTTTCACAGCTGAATATTGGATATCACTGGATAATCAATTGGTGTACTCTTTATGACGGAAGACAGACTGTATCTCCCACTCTTACCATTCCTTAGTTGCCTGTGGTTCTTTGTGTAGAGTTGAGGGCTCATTAGCTTTTTCCCCATTCATTTTGTTATAGCTATTGGTGTTGCCCCTGTTTAGTTCATATTGAGGCAATTAGATTGCTGAGATTTTATGGGTTTGGCTTCTGACATTGCTGGAAGACACAATCTCACACACACACACACACACACACACACACACACACACAGTCACTGAGCCTCTGTCTCTTACAATCTGTATGTCACCTCTTATGCAATGGTCCCTGAGCATTGGGTACTGAAATGTTCTGCAGATGTTTTCATTGGTACTGCATTCCACAACCAAATAAAAAAAATAACATCTACTCAGTCTTTATTATGTTTCTTATCTGTATTATTTCAGCATATGTACATTTGGTATTGAATACCCAATTGGTGTGTTCTTCACAGCTATGTAAACAATCAGCAGACCGAAGGAGAAAAATCCAATAAAATGGGAGATCTTTGCTAATTGTTGAACTTACAGAGGGTTAATATCCAGGATATACAGAAATTAAGGAGACAAAATAACAACAGCAACACAAACTATTCCTACCCATTGAAAAGATGAACCTGTAATGAACATATTTCTTATAAGAACAAGAAAAATGGTTAAGAAATTTAACAAAATTTGTTCAAAGTCTCTAGTAAAGAGCGGAAATGCAAAACAAGTTTGGAATGACAAGGACCAAAAGAGCAACTAAAATCAAATGTTGGAGAGGATGTGGGGGAAAAGGAACCCTATTCGTACGATATGATAGTGGGAGTGCAAACATGTCCAACTATTTTGTAAATCACAGTGGAAATTACACTGCTTTTTAAAAAATGTCATTTAGAATCTTTTATTGTGATTATTATCATTTAATAGTGGAAAATACTAACATTTATATTAGATTTTTGCCTTCAGAATGATTTTCTCAATAATAATTAGTCTGATTTAACAATTACTTTCAGTTTTCAGTTTAATAAATATTTCCCCAGAACCTCTTTCTAAAATAAAATTCAAAATTGATGAAGGTCATTGGTTAAATAAAAAGAAACTGCTTGGCCCTCATTGGTTAGAAGATAGGTGGGAGGAGTAAACAGAACAGAACAGAACGCTGGGAGGAAGAGGAAGTGAGCTCAGACTCCACAGTTCTCCTCTCGGGAGCAGACGCCTCAGAGAAACGCCATGCTCCCAGCTCCAGGGAAGATGCACACGATGAAGCTCCGACCCAGGATGGACTTAGGCTAGAATCTTCCCGGTAAGACCGGTGCTCACTAAGACCGGTGCTCACAGATTATTAGAGATGGGTTGATCGGGATATCAGAATTAGCCAGTAAGGGCTAGGGCTAAAGGGCCAAGCAGTGATTAAAAGAATACAGTGTCCGTGTAATTATTTCGGTGCATAAGCTAGAGCTAGCCATGTGGGCGGCCAGGGTGCCGGGGATGCAGCCCTGCGGCTCATATTACTACACAAAATGTTCTGTGACTTCAATAGAGATTTATTCTAATTTCCAGGTAAATATTTTGCTTTAAAATTTTCAAAGTTTTGGCTTTCATTTTGAGAGAACAATGTTCTTTGTAACAACAATAAAAGAACATCTCAAAATGACATTTTGAAATCATAAAAGATATTTTATGATTTTTAGTTATTTTTAGTTTACCTATTAAAATATAAATCACACATGAAAAGAAAAGACAATATTTAATAATTTTTCTGACATATATTACAAATCTTTAGTCATAGGATTGCATATCAGAGGAAACTATTTTGATATATTTAATGTGGTATTATTTCTTTATTTGTGATGTTTGTATTAATTCATCATTTAAATGAAAAAGTTTAATTCCTGAAATCAACTAACATGACTCTATCCCTGGAATCACTTTGTGGCTAACGTCTACAGAAATGTTGGATGGAATTTGAAGAAATAGTATGGGGAGCATTTCTAGAGATGTGACACTCATTGTATTATCACTTTTATTTATTATTTCTTTTCATCCTGAATATATTCTAAATATGCATGAACTGTATTATAGTTGACTAGTGTTTGACTTTTGCCAGTGCTAGTTTACCTGAAATACTCCTGCTGACTGAGCCTCAAATAACATGTTCAGCATTATACTACTCCCTTTGATCACTAACTTTCATTTGTTCTCTTTACATAGGGCAACTTACAAACTGATAAATTTAGTATAGCAACCCAAGACTGTTTTTGTCCTTACCTGTACATTTAAATGTAAGATCTTCAAAACAGTAATATATGTGGATATGATTGTTCTTTCATGTAACAATCATCCTTATATACACTTTTAAGGAAATATCATTCTTTGTAAGACAAGGATTCATTGTATATCTCTGGCTGGCTTGGAACAGAGATTTATCTTTCTGCCTCTAGAGTGCTGTAATTAAATGTATGTATTATCATGCCAAGCTTCAGGTAAGTGTTTTTTTTTTTCTTTTAAGAAATAACTGACAAATTGCATTATATGGGGATAAATTTACCTCAATACTCAGGAATACCATTCTTGGGCATATACACAAAGGATGCACAATCTTACCACAAGTGTATTTGCTCAACTATGTTCTTAGCAGCAGGCAGAAATGTGAAACAACTTTGATGCTCCACAATCAAAAAAAGGATAAAGAAAAATATAATATATTTACACAGTAAAAAACAATATTTCAAATAAACCACTCTCAGTGAGTTATCCCAAATTGAGGACAAACACAGTATTTAGTTACCCATAAGTGTATATTAGACATAAAGCAAATGATAACCAAGCTACAATACATAATTCCATAGTAGCTAAGTAAAAAGAAGAACCCTAAAAGGAGCATACATGAAAAGCACCAGGAAAGGGAATTACTTAAAATCTCATGTGTAAATTGGGAGGGGATATAGAAGGGAAGGGATGGGAAATGGGAGCGTAAGGGATCAAGATGTCCATGCTGCAGGAGAGATGGAAGGAGAGTTCAATGAAAGATTTATCTTGATACAAGAAACCCTATGTGGGGTGAGGGAGAAAACAGATGCTAGGGAAATTCCCAGGAATTCAAAAGGATGATGCCAGATAATACTCTTCATTATAGTGGAGAGGATGACTGAATGGGCCTTCTCTTATGATCAGACTAGTGACTACCCTAATTGTCATCATAGAGCTTATATCCAGTAAATAATAAAAACAGATGCAGTGACCCATAGTGAAACACTAGGCTCATGGAGTTCAGTTGAAGAGAAAGAGTAGGGTTCATATGTGCAAGGGGTGGCTAAGATCACAGAAATAGTAAACCTGAGCTAGTGGGAGCAAAAGAACTCTGGACTAACAGCTGAGAAACCTGAATGAGACCAAAGTTGAACCTCTGAATGTGGTGACAGTTATGTGGCTTGATCTGTTTGGGGAGACCCTGGTAGTGGGACCAGAACTTATCCCAGGTACATTAACTGGATTTTTGGTGCCCATTCCCTGTGGTGGGATTTATTGTTCAGACTTGATACAGACTGGGGGTGGGGCTTGGGATTGGTTCTATCTCATGTTGGTATTTGAGGCTTTGTTGACTATTAAGGGAGGCTTTACCCCCTGAAAAATGAGTGGATGGACGGCAGAAAGGAGTGGGTTAAGAAGGACACTTAAAAGAAATCCCACACTATCTCACAATTGAGAATAAGATAAAGTTGTTTTTTTTGTTGTTGTTCTTGTTGTTTTTTAATTTAGGGATAGACTCACAAATCAGAATCCTCTGCTGGAACAGAGAAGAGAAGACAAACCCACAGCCAGAGAAGAGAGCGAACACATGTATTACATCGGCATAAACAGTATAAGAAGCCATGACCCAGTGGGCAGATAATGTGAAGGCTATTGGCTGTAGGATTTTCCTACAGCACCTCCCCTCTTTGTTTAAATAAGAGCTGTCTAAGCCTAATACAAAATTATATACAATAAGAACAAATATATTAAATAATTATCTTATCCTAATGAGTTTAAATCTTGTATAATAAATAACTTGGTCCAGTCATGAAAGGAAAGTAACTACAACTATCTGGTCTTCAACCACATTGAAGATCTGAAAAAGGGAAAGTAAGAAGTACAAACAAGCAACTTCCAAAATTTGTAACAAATTACAGAGACAACAACAATCACCCAAAGTTTCATTTGCTACATTGAAGCAACCAACTTTGACTAAGGCCTAGTTTCCCTCAAATACTCCTGCTGAGTGAGCCTCAAATAACATGTTCAGCATTATACCACTTCATTTGATTACTAACTTTCATTTGTTCTCTTTACATAGGGCAACTTACCAACTGATAAATTTAGCCTAGAATAACTGACAGATAATTTTCAGAGGGAGGAAATTGTTCAAAACTGTCTTACCCTGTCTTGGCAAGATTTGACAGTCCTGCTTATCCATTTCCGGATACCATGTAACTTGTCAGTGGATGAGGCATGGGCAGTTCCTTGCCCATAGTCCAGTTTTGCTGAGAAGAAAACAAGCTCCAAGTGGAGTGTTTTCAGTGCTCAACATTCTCTTGCTAATAGATAGGTATGAAAGACCCCAGCTTAGATGCTGTAATGCCATTTTGCAAAACCTTCACACAAACAAATGTAAGTTCAAGGTAAAGGCAGTACGCCTAGGTGGCCAAAACAGGATATCTGTGGTCAGACACCAGGCCTAGGAGGGGAACAAACAGTTCTGGGGAAAACTACATGTACCCTAGATAGGGCCATGTCTGCTACTATTATCAGACCTTCATGTCTCTGGGAAACTTGTCCCCTAAATGAACCCATTGCCTCATTCGAACTGACCAATGAGATCCCTGTAACCATGCATTGCTTCTGTATGCCTGCTTTTGCCACCCTTTTCCTATAAAAAGACCTTCTCCCAGCCTGCAGGTGCGCAAGTCCTCCGAAAGGACTTTGCCACCCACAGGTACCTGTGCCCACCCAATAAACCTCTTGCTAATTGCAGCCAATGGTCTCGACTGTTCCTTGGGTTAGGGGTCTCCTCTGGAGGGAAGGACCACTCTGAGGGTCTTTCAGGTACTGACAAGAGCAATCTTGTCTCACTTCAACAGAACGCTAAGTTATTTAAATGCCATATTCTGTAGCTTTTTGAAGTGGTTGAAGATTACCTATTTATGCAGAAAACAATATCTATCTAAAGTACCTGATTAGTCTAACTGTATGACAAGCATAGATGATTATTGAGCTATAATTCTTAATATCTACATAACTTGAAGACTAAGACTTCATATTAAAATATTATACAATATGCAACTGTGTATATGAGGATAATGACCTCAATATGAAAACAATGTATAAGTATCTTGATCAGAGGTAGAAATGTACATTGCAATATGATAAATATTCTAAAATTCTATCAATATACAAAAATGTTTTAAGCAGAGGTAGAAGCATGCATGCATACAACATGACAAAATAACTTCACCTAGGTATACAAATATGATAGATTAAAATAGGAACATATTCAATGTAATTTAAGTTAGTATCAATATACACGAATCTATACCGATATAAATTCCCTATAAATAATAGCTCACAAGTATTAGCTCTATTACTCACTAGTATTATTAGTATTAGAAACTCACACTAATCTATTATCCTATCCAATTTTCCTTTTTTTTTCAAAGAGATCCCTGAGTTTACAAAATGCCCCCCCACCCTATACCAATTATAATCAATCCCTAAATGATGTCCCTAAACCTGAGGGAAAACTTTGTTAGGAGAGGTTATGTCATCTTCTATGATTACTTTAGGCTGTCATAGGGATGATGTTCTTTCTATGGGATCCTGTGAAAGTAAAATGATGGTTAAGTTCCAAGATTACTTTCTTGTATAATTGCAAATAGACTCTAAGTATTTGGTAGGGTTTATCTGAGATTCCTATTTGGAGTTATGGCCAGAATATTATAAAAAAAAAGTATGACATTTCAGCTAACCAAATTGGAACAAACTTGAGCATTTGGAATTCAAAAATAGTTCTTTTTTTCTTATTGTTAAAATTTTTTCATTAAAAATTTCTGCCTCCTCCCTGCCTCCCTTTTCCCTCCCCCTCCTCCCACTCCCCATGTCTCACTCCTCTCCCCATCCCTCTCCAGACAAAAGAGCAGTCAAGTTTCCCTGCCCTGTGGGAAATGCAGGGTCCCCCCACCTCCATCCAGGTCTAGGAAGGTGAACATCCAAACAGGCTAGGCTCCCACAAAGCCAGTACATGAAGTAGGATCAAAACCCAGTGCCATTGTCCTTGGCTTCTCAGTCAGCCCACATTGTCCACCATATTCAGAGAGTCTGGTATTATCCCACGCATTTTCAGTCCCAGTCCAGCTGGCCTTGGTGAGCTCCCAATATATCAGCCCCACCGTCTCCAAAAACAGTTCTTATAGTAGCACTATCAGCATCATGAAGTCATATCAACCAGGTGGAGTTATTGTTGTGGGGCCCCATTTCCTTCCTGTAAACTTTAAAGATTACTGCAGGATAATTCATTCTTAATTGTGGAAAACTGGAAACATTATTTATATAGATATATATAGACATATATATTTAATGAAAGGCACAATAGAGACAAAAATAGATATGAAGAAAAGTAACATTTCTAAATTCTTTTTTCTTTCTGTCTCATACCAGCTGGCTCTTGACATGAGACAGAAACTCTGAATATTCCTTTTAACAACATGTTTAGATGTAGAGAAGGACAGAACTGTTGTCTAACTCCAAAACATTTCTCAGTACCCTTAGATATGGATTCAATTTTATGTCTCAAATTAATGTTATTCTTTTTAATAGTATTACTTTTTTCAGGTAACTTTTGATTTTTGATGGTATTAATCCTGTCAACTAGCTGTTCATTATTAGCCTGTATATACTGTAATATTTCTAAAAGTCCCACATTCTTTTTCAATGATAAAGCATAAAGAAAAAAAACTGAGTTCAAATATCCAATAAATTGAAGTATCACCATAACCATATAAGCCTTGTCGAGAACAATTCATAGTATTAGCAAAAAAAAAAAAATACTAAAAGTTTCAATATTAATAAAAGACCCTCGGAGAGGACCTTTCCTCCGATGATGAAGACCCCAGATCCAGGACACTCCGAGACCAAACCACAGGATGCAATTAGCAAGAGGTTTATCGAGTAAACACAGGTACCTGCGGGCGGCAAAGTCCTTTCGGAGGACTTGCGCACCTGCAGACTAGGGGAATGTCTTTTTATAGGAAAGCGGTCAGCAGAAGCAGATTACAGAAGCCCATGTGTGGTTTGTGGTCGGTTGGAATGGGGCAAGGGGCATAAGTGGTTTCTCCTTTCCCAGCACAGATGTATGGCAACAGACATCCTGTCACATAGATGTCCTTGTCTTATATCCTGCTTTACAGATCGTCCTATTGTATCCTGCTTTGCAGCCAGGGACCCTGACCTCACTCTGCACTTACATTTGTTCTTCAAAAGCCTTGTGAAATGACGTTTCCGCAGCTAAGCTGGGATCTTTCATAGGGGGAATGTTTCTTTTGTGAACTGCTGATATTCTAAGTTTGGCACATATGCTAGCTATAGGCATCCTGTTTCCCCAAGCAAACAGGATGTTCTCATGAGAGCCGGCTAGCTGCAGGCCCTGAGAGGGTCCTGAGGGTCTCAAGTGAACAGGATGTTCTCATGAGAGCCGGCTAGCTGCAGGCCCTGAAAATTTTTTAACAAACTGGGCGTTCTCACGGGAGTATATTAGCTGGGGTTTTGGGGGGGGGGGTCTGTAGGGTCTTTCAATTAATGTAGTCTGCCATATTGTTTTATTAATTACATGCTATGAGATCCAGTAAATTCTTTTACATCTAATAATCTTTATTGTCCAGCACATGTTGTGGTTGCAGAGACACGGTAGCAATAGGAATGGTCCTGGGATGCTTTAGTTTCCTGCCTTTGTACTGGCTAAATGCTGAGAAATATACTTTGCTTGACAAACTAAAAAGAATTAAATCAATTCCATACACAGAGCAAGTAACCCCAAACTCATGGACAGGGAGCACAAACTGGAACCACACCAGGGAACACAACAGTCATGTGGGCCCTTGGGGAATTTCAAAGTGACCACATGCAGTAAGCTCTGCTGTGGCCGGGGTTTTACAAAAACCTTAGGTAAAAGTAATCCAAGCAGGAAGGGTTGGGAGAAATTCTGGACTGTAGACCAGCTAGGCATTTAGGTTGTGCACCTGGTAGGTGTGGAGTCCGAATCCACGTGGGTGCCAGATGAAGAAGGACAAATAAAGAAAATCCCACAAGAGCTCAGAATTGAGAATAATAGACAGTTTTTATTTAGGGGTAGACTCACAAATCAGAATCCTCCTCTGGAACGAAGAACTGAAACTGAATCCTGCAGCTAGAAAAGAGAGTGGATAAAATGATTTACATTGCCATAAATAGTATAGGGGCCACGCCCCAGTAGGGCAGGTAACTTGAATGCTGTAAGATTTTTCTACAGCAGGTGGGAAGTGGTGTATGGGAAAAGGGAAGGAAGGGAGAACTGGGGTTAGTACGTAAAATGAAAAAATATATAAATAAATAATAGTTATGTTATATATTATTTTCCAAGTTTAGATTAGTCCTTTTATTATAATTTGATAAATGTTCATGCCATGGAAATAGCAAAGTCTTTTTATTTTTAGGAATAATTGCTATTCTTTTAGGCAATTACATCACCATTTTTTCATCAGTCCATTCAAAGATGGCCATTTACTTTGCTGCTATTAATTGGCTCTTGTGGATAGTGTTCCAGTGAACATTGGAAATTCAAACATTGTTATATTATGATGCTTTCACTTTATTGATGTGCATATCCCAATAAAGAATTGCTGAGTCATGTATTAATTATATTTTTAATTTTTCGAGAAAACTCCATACTGCTTCTCCCCTTATAATAATAACTGGAGTAGTTGACATTCTTATAAAAGAACATACAAGTTTCAGCAATTTTATTATTTTTATACTCTATAGTCCTTAATATTTTTTTTTGATATTTTGGTACTAGGTATCCAATTATAATTATTACCTCATAGAGGTTTGTATTTGTATTTCTTTACTGTTGGTCATAATGGCAAGTTCATTACACACTCACTGGTTATTTTTATTTCTTCTTTGGTAAAATTTATATTTCTGATCTTTTATGTGTTATTCTATTTACTTGATTTTCCACTGTTATGTTGTTTGACATTATTATAAACAATAAAACCTTATCAGATAGATGGTTTTAGTTTTCTTTCTAATCTGTAGTCAGAGATATTTCCATTGAATAATTAGGCCACTTTCTGTCCTTTATGGTTTATTGTTTGTTTTCCAAGAGTTTTATTTCTTTTAGTTTGATGATGTATTCTCACTTATGTATCCATCCTTCTATAACTTAGGCTCACGTCCAAGAGCTATGCATAGTTAGAAGTGTATATTTTTCTAAGTACTAGGAAAAAAATAATTTTGTATGTTTTTCACACAATATAGAAAACAACATATAAAGAATATGAAAGTGATTCTTATATTATCAATATTATTATCTTATCAAGAATTCTTGTTATGCTTCAATAAAAATGCAACAATCCTTAAAGTCCAAATTTGTGAATAAGTACAAAATTTACAAATATTTGCTTTTTAATATTCTACCATATCCAATGAGTCTTCTAGTTTCTAAAGACAAAATTAGAGCTGTATCCATATCTTCAGATATGCAATAGATAATTATACCAAACTGTTTATTTTCTGATAAAGAAGAATAAGTGATACATATAATCTGAAGATCTACAACTCTCTGTAACACAATGGGCTGAGTTACCTAACACAAGACTATGGGGCTAGAGGCTAATGGTAAAAGGGTCATGATGACCAATGAATTTCAAGCACATTTTATTACATACCATTTTCAACCAGAACCTGCAAGCCACTGTCTTTGTCATCAGATATATGTTCAACAAGAACTAAAATGACTCTACTCTGGAAACAGTCAGCACTACCCTGCATAGCCAGAAGATTGTGGATGTAAAGAGGAAGAGGACACATGCCTTTAAGAGCTTCTCAGCTCCACAACTCCAGAAGCAATAGAGTATTCCATATTTCTCAACAGACAAAAGTATATATAGTTATAATATTTAACATTGCATGTAAAATAGATTCAGAATTTAAACATCACTAAATTTTATTTATAACAACACAGTCAAAAATCTTAAAAAAAATCAATGACTTTGATAAACATGAATTTGTTCCTGGATTTTTGTGAAATTACACAGCACAAAACATTTTTCAATTAACTCAAAATATAGTTACTTCTCACCACTTGAAACATATTTTACTCCACTCTGGTATGAACAAGATAATCTCAAATAAATCAAGCAAATAACAGTATCATGAACTTCACAATCACAGATTATTTTATAGACTTTAATTGCAAGTTTTGTGTATATTGGATTAACTATACTAATTAAATTTCTTCAGTATTTATTAAAGTTTTATTTGTATGAAATATATTTTGAAGATGTTAAACAAAGTTTACTATAAAATAGATTTTCTCCTGTCTAAAGCAGGGTGACAGAAGAGGTCAGCTTCCAAATGAAATTTTAAAGTTGAAAATCTCATGCTTTTGTGCTAAGGAGTAAAGATTCTACATTCTTGCACTTTACAGATGATAGATGAACATCTGTTTGTATGAATTTGCAACATCTCTTGTGCTTGTCACTTAATCATTGGATAAACAGATTGAAAATATTCAATTGTACACTTCAGGCAATGATACAAAAACATCTTCCATATTTATTCAAATTCAGTTTCATTTTGGTTTCAATAAGAAATTTGCGTTTCATGTGTTGAAGATTTGAAATGGAAGCATTGTTTTCATACTATTGAATCAAAGTGCTCATTATAGAAAATTCTAGAAACTGATAAAAATAAATTACTACCTCTCAGAGTTTCAAAGAATACATTTTGTAGAAAGACAACAGTAGATATTTGTATAATGTATTTAAACTTTACATCTAAAGCTAGAATTTAGAAATCACCTTCAAACTGAATTAAGCATTAATAATTCCTAGCATTAACTGGGTACCCCAGGAATGACAAAAAAAGAGAGAGGTTCTCAGCAAAGAACAAATCTATGGCCATATTTCTGATTAAATAGATAAATCTGCAATTTTTTTTAATTTATTTATTTATTAATGATTTCTGCCTCCTCCCCGTAACCACTTCCCATTTCCCTCCCCCGATCAAGGCCCCCACCCTCATCTACTGGAAGAGCAATCAGGGTTCCCTGACCTGTGGGAAGCCCAAGGACCGCCCACCTCTATCCAGGTCTCCTAAGGTGAGCATCCAAACTGCCTAGGCTCCCACAAAGCCAGTACGTGCAGTAGGATCAAAAACCAACTGCGATTGTTCTTGTGTTCTCAGTATTCCTCATTGTCCGCTATATTCAGCTAGTCCGGATTTATCCCATGCTTTTTCAGACCTAGGCCAGCTGGCCTTGGTGAGTTTCCGATAGAACATCCCCATTGTCTCAGTGTGTGGGTGCACCCCTCGTGGTCCTGAGTCCTTGCCCGTGCTCCGTCTCCTTCTGCTCCTGACTTGGACCTTGAGATTTCTGTCCGGTGCTCCCATGTGGGTCTCTGTCTCTGTCTCCTTTCATCGCCTGATGAAGGTTAATATTCATTAGGATGCCTATGTGTTTGTCTTTGGATTCACCTTCTTATTTAGCTTCTCTAGGAACATGAATTATAAGCTCAATGTCCTTTATTTATGGCTAGAAACCAAATATGAGTGAGTACATCCCATGTTCCTCTTTTTGGGTCTGGCTTACCTCACTCAGGATAGTGTCTTAGTTTGCTTTCTTAATCATGGAACTGTGCCGGCCACCTAGAGTTCCTGAGGTGCTTACAGATATATCCATTTCTTCTGGACATTGGCGCTAGCTCTAGGATTGCTCCTCCCACTTCAGCCTAGGCACTCCCACTTCTGTGGACTGCATGGAGGGGAGAGTCAGGAAACTCTGGGCTTGGTGAGGAAGTAGCCGGTGAGCTGAGTTGAGTCTAGCTTCACCGTCTTATTTTGTGGCCCTGCTCTCTTTGAGCTCCACCAGTCTATCACTACACTGAGGGAGCATCTGGGGGTGATTTTTCTTGTTATGTTGAATCCCCCTGTTTAGAGGATGTGATTTGACCAGAGTTGGGCCTGCCAATGGTTATGTTTATGTATGTGTGTGTGTGTGTGGGTATATACAGCTACTTGTGCTTGTGTGTGGAGGCCTGGAGTCAACATGAGCTCTCTTCCTCTTTCACATGCCACCTTGAATTTCATGTTCAGTGAGAAACTCTATCTCAAAGAGTAAGGTGGCAAGCGATAGAGGAAGAGAGATGATGGAGGGGTATCTGTCTACCTCCACAAGGCTTAAAAACATGTCTGTTCATCAAGTAGCCACTAAGCCATTCTCCAGGGCTACATTTTGATGTTTCTGCAAGAGAAAGGTAGATATCTGGGCAAATACATTCACTAATTATGTAATGCACTGAACTCCTGATGACTGACCTCCAAAAAATGTGTTCCCTTTTCCTCCTGTCCACAGTGGGACTGGCTTTAGGCTGCCTCTTTGCTTCATGAGACCAACAAAGAAGGAGCATGTGGTACGAAAGTGGAGCCCCAGCTAATGTAAGCCATTTAAAATGACCAAAAGTTATCTAGAAAAATAGATTCAGCAAAAGATTTTTATGTGTTTAGTATGTACAGGCATTACAAAAGATGTGGATGGATGGATGGATGGATGGATGGATAGATGAATGGATGGATGGATGGATGGGCGGACCATGAGCTATTTAGTAGCTACTATGAAAATAAAGATACACATGAATGGCATGTCAGAGATACAAGCATGAACAAAGCAGAAAGATGACAAGTGCCTTGAAGGAAAAGAAATCAAGGGAGTTAAGCAGTGCCAAGGAGGGTGAGCTTTTCAATACGATGGGCAAGGACTTCAGTGAGGAAGATTGGAACAAAATGTGAAACCAGAGTGCTGTCCAATAGAAATAATTTAAGCTGCAAAACCATAAAATAAGCAGATTGAATTAGTTTGAATGATGTATTTTTATTTAACCCAACATATCTAAACTATTTGGCATATAATCAAGACATAATTAGTAAAATGTTGTATACTCTTATTATTTATGTCTTTGCATTTAGTGTGTTTTACCTTTACAACACAAGTCATTTGGGACTTGCTAGATTTTAAATTTTTAATAACCACATGAAGTTAATGACAAATTTATTAGACAACACACTTCAGGTTAGATGTCCTCATTTTCGTATATCTCTAATCAACTGCACTTTATAGGGTGATTCTGTATTGAATGGATTAGAATTTTTAAGCATATTAATTTACTACTTACCATTAATTTGCATAGGTTCTTTTGCATGGATATTTAATAGCTCTTCACATCTTCATTCTCATACATCTACCTGTTCTTCATGAATTCATCCTTTCATCATTTGCTACGTCATATGCATCTCCTGCAAATATCTCTACCTGAAAGCAATTGTCTGGTTTGTAGGCTTTCTGTCTTATATGAGGTGGGTCTGGAGAGAGTTAAACAGAGTAGCTGGCATCTGTCACACTGATTGAGATTTTAAAGAGCACTGGTAGTGGGTCCACTGTCCAGTTTTGACTTGAAAGCTTTCCAATTGGCAGTTACTATTTTCTTTTTTTTTTTATTGAGAATAAAAAAATTTCCGCCTCCTCCCAGCCTCCCACTTCTCCCCCCCTCCCCCCACTCCTCTCCCCTTCCCTCTCAAGTCTGAAGAGCAGTCAGGTTTCCCTGCCCTGTGGAAAGTCCAAAGACCTCCCCCCTCCATCCTGGTCTAGGAAGGTGAACATCCAAACTGGCTAGGCTCCCACAAAGCCAGAACATGAAGTAGGATCAAAACCCATGCCATTGTCCTTGACTTCTCATTAGCCCTCATTGTCCGCCATATTCAGAGAGTCTGGTTTTATCCCCTGCTTTTTCAGTCACAGTCCAGCTGGCCTTGGTGAGCTCCCAATAGATCAGCCTCACTGTCTCCGTGGGTGGGTGTACCCCTCTTGGTCCTGACTTCCTTGCTCATCTTCTCCCTCCTTCTGTTCCTCATTGGGACTTTGGGAGTTCAGTCCAGTGCTCCAGTGTGGGTCTCTATCTCTATCTCCATCCATCGCCAGATGAAGGTTCTATGGTGATATGCAAAATATTCATCAGTATGGCTATAGGATAGTATCATTTCAGGTTCCCTATCTTCAGCTGTCCCAGGAACTAACTGGGGACCTCGCCTAGGGCACCTGGAAGCCCCTCTAGGTCCAAGTCTCTTCACAACCCTAAGATGGCTCCCTTAATTAAGATATGTGCTTCCCTGCTCCCCTATCCAACCTTCCTTTATCCCCATCATCCCGTTGCCCCAAGTTCTCCCCGTCCTACCCTTCTCACTTTTCTCTCCCTATCTCCCCTTACCCCCCTCCCACCCCACCCTTAAGATCCCGATTTTTTGACTGGCAATCTTGTCTACTTCCCCTACCCAGGAGGATAGCTATATGCTTTTCTTTGGGTTCACCTTCTTATTTAGCTTCTTTAGGATATCAAATTATAGACTCACTGACCTTTATTTATGGCTAGAAACCAATTATGAGTGAGTACATCCCATGTTCATCTTTTTGGTTCTGGGTTACCTCACTCTTGGAAAGCAGTGTTTCGGTTTCTCAGGAAATTCGGGATCAACCTACCCATGGACCCAGCTATACCACTCTTGAGAATATACCCAAGAGATGCCCGATCATATGACAAGGGCATTTGTTCAACTATGTTCATAGCAGCATTATTTGTAATAGCCAGAACCTGGAAACAACCTAGATGTCCTTCAATGGAAGAATGGATGAAGAAAGTGTGGAATATATACACATTAGAGTACTACTCAGCGGTAAAAAACAATGACTTCTCAAATTTTGCAATCAAAAGTTACTATTTTCTTTATGCCTACATATACCTGGAAATTCCTGTGCTCTTGCTTCTTAGACAGTCATTTATCAAGCTAGATATTTTCTGAGCATGATCCCAAAGGTCTTTACTCTTTGCTCTTTACACCTTACCTTTGGGGCATTGAATGGTCATTTGTTAGCTTTTGTAATTTATTTAATTTTTGTATTTGACATGAATATAGTCTTCCTTAATCACTATCATCATCATCATCATCATCATCGATAGGGGAATAACTAACATGTATAATGTTCTGGGTTACATTATCAGCACATCACATCCACACACAAAAAAAGAATAATTCCAATAATTTCTGAATACCAACCAATTTGTTTCTAAGGAGTTAAGATTTTGGCATATTTTCTTTATATCTTATTCACCCCAGACAGATCATACTTACATACACACATTACTTTCTCAAACTTGTATTGAACAAATTGTGGACACACTGTTCTTTGAACTCCCAGATACATAAATACATACATACATACATACATCACACACACACACACACACACACACACACACACACACACACACACCCTAGAAACAAAAGGAATTTTCAAACAGAAGCACAGGATGTTGATCAAAATCATAACTCTAATATCGGTGCTAATTTTTCTAAGGAATGCAATTTGGAAACTTTGTTAAAATTTTGTAGATTAAACCCTGGCATAGACTTGCTAGGAATCCTAGGATGTCAGAGAATATACCTTACTTTAAACAATTTACCTCTTAACCCCAAATTGATGGTATGGTGGTATCGGGATGACATGATTGATAGGTGCTTGGGTCGTAGCGATAGAATTGTCATGAATTGTATTGGTGTTCTTATAAAGCAAACCCAATAAACCCCCTGGGGTCTTCTTCCATATGAAAAGCCAAGTAGACTGCTATATGTGAACCAAGAGGCCAGTTCTTAGCTCAAATGTATCTACAATAGCTCTCCAGTTTCCAGAACCATGAAACAAAAATATTTTTATCAAAGTTAAAAACAAAACAAAACAGTTTTGCCAGTTTTTCTAATAACACCTTTAAAGCATAAGAGAAAATTGAGGATCATGCAGTACAATTGGCCGTGACTTCAGTCTCCTTTAATCTGGGACAATAGCTCAGTTTGCTTTGGTGTTTTGAAGCATTGATGTGTTTGGAGAGAACAGACTGCTTATTTCACAGAATGTCCCTCAATTTGGGTTTGTTGTCTGTTGTTTCCTCCTGGTTAGATTTGGACTGTGTGATTTTTGTTAGGAGTCACAGGAAAGTAATGCTGTGTCCCCTTAGTGCACCACATCAGGGGGCACATGAGGTTGCTGGCTGGCATTGTTGGTAATAGGCACTTGGATAACTTGGTTAAAGTCATGTCTTCCTTGTGCATCTCTCTTTTCCTCACGAGTTTGGCATCACTTGATGGCCATGCCTGAGGAAAGTTTATAGTAATGAAACTTTTAATTCCATTATCTTGTCTATATTTATTGTTCTGCTTTCTACTATAAGTAAGGCCTTACCCTCCCATATCATAAGTAAATATATTTATTCATATATTGTTGTTACTATATTTGAAGGGTTTTATCCTAATTTAATAAGTTATGAACCTTTATTATTATCTATTTTTTCTTCTCAGATTGCTACAGTTTGGGCTCTTGAGAGCCTCTTCAAATTGGCTTGGATGTCTTTTTGTCTATCATTATCTAATCATCTGAGCATCACCTTCATTTCCACTACAAGACACCAGGCCCAGTTTGTACTTACTTCTCCCTACATTAGCCCTTAAAATCATCCATTTTCCTAGGGAATTTTAGTTCTTTAAATGGATACTAGTATTTAGAAACCTTAATGCAGATATTGCATGCATGGTCAATCCTACAGGTGTCTCAGCGTCCTCTCAGTCCACCAGGCTAAGAGATAATTTCAATCAAATCATAACGTATCTACCTACCTAGAAATTTTGAGCTCACATTTATTCCTCTAAATTCCAATTCCATACCAAAGTTCATTCTGCCTTTCCTCTTTCCATTTTTATAATTCCTTTCTTAAACAGTGAGAAATCTCTGCTGTTATCCATAACATATTTACTCACTGTATCCTAGAGTACACAGAAGGTCATTTCAGCATTGCTAACCCATGATTGTGTGGAAGCTTGTTAACAAGGTCCAATATCAGTACACACACACACAGTGTCTTTAGCTTCTGACTGTACAATCCATCATTGTAAACAAACCAACCCGAGCTAGGTCTCTGTCTCTTCACTCCCAGGAAGCCACTTTGTCAACTATTAAGATTTTTCTATTTTTCTTTATCTTTTATCAGCCCTCCTCTACTAACACAACACATACACCTACGTGTGCACACACATACTCCTTTCTCGGAATTGGGAGAGCTAATTATGAGCATAATGCTCGTTTATTCCCCAAATATTTTAATGACAATTCCCTAAAAATAAAGACATTCTCTTGCAAAATAAATGCAACAACAACAAAAACAGGATTTAGTTTGTTTCTGATTGAACTCCTTTTGCTTTCTCTATTTTTTTTTTAATTCTTTGAGGGGCATGTGCATGTATGTGCGAATTAATAACAGTACAAGAAGTGAGAAATATTGCAATGGAAATCCACAAAAATATTTATTGTTTCTCTCCTTTCCTCCTCATTCTACTCATCTACTTTAGTTCACCAATATATTACCTTTTCCCCCATGCCCTTTTAACACAAATGGACACATTTGTGTATTTTCTAGACCAGATTTTTTTGCTTTCGTAAAACATGGAACCTTACACATGCGTTTAGGCTTTACTTTGGCACTTGAAAACATGACCTAGTGAGCATCCTATGTCAGTGCACAGAAGTCTTGGATCTTTCCTGACAGCTGCAGTGTACTACATTCCTGGCTGTTGGTATCTTAGGTTTTTTCAATAGTTTGCACTTCTGCTGCTTCAAGAAGATGCTGGAATATATACATTTTCTTACTGTTGCAGCTGTATCTTCAGGGTCAGTTTTTATAGGTGTAATAATAACAAAGTACAAGTGTGTCAAAATATAAAAACAAATGAAGTTTTGATATGCCTTGCCCAATTCCCTCCAGCAATCCATGAGAATGTCTCTTTCCCCAGAGCCTCCCCATCAAAGCATTTGCTATACTTTTTATTTTTTCTAAATCTGATAGGTGAGCAATCAGGGTTCCCTGACCTGTGGGAAGTCCAAGGATCACCCACCTCCATCCAGGTCTAGTAAGGTGAGCATCCAAACTGCCTAGGCTCCCACAAAGCCAGTACGTGCAGTAGGATCAAAAACCAACTGCGATTGTTCTTGAGTTCTTAGTATTCCTCATTGTCCACTATGTTCAGCTAGTCCGGATTTATCCCATGCTTTTTCAGACCTAGGCCAGCTGGCCTTGGTGAGTTCCCGATAGAACATCCCCATTGTCTCAGTGTGTGGGTGCACCCCTCGCGGTCCTGAGTCCTTGCTCGTGCTCCGTCTCCTTCTGCTCCTGATTTGGACCTTGAGATTTCTGTCCGGTGCTCCCATGTGGGTCTCTGTCTCTGTCTCCTTTCATCGCCTGATGAAGGTTAATATTCATGAGGATGCCTATGTGTTTGTCTTTGGATTCACCTTCTTATTTATCTTCTCTTCGGGATCAACCTACCCCTGGATCCAGCAATACCACTCTTGGGAATATACCCAAGAGAGGCCCTATCATACAACAAAAGTATATGCTCAACTATGTTCATGGCAGCATTGTTTGTAATAGCCAGAACCTGGAAACAACCTAGATGCCCTTCAACGGAAGAATGGATGAAGAAAGTATGGAATATATACATATTAGAGCATTACTCAGCAGTAAAAAACAAGGACTTCTTGAATTTTGCATACAAATGGATGGAAATAGAAAACACTATCCTGAGTGAGTTAAGCCAGACCCAAAAAGAGGAACATGGGATGTACTCATTCATATTTGGTTTCTAGCCATAAATAAAGGACATTGAGCTTATAAATCTGCAACTTTTATACTTAGATGTAGCTTTCAGTATTCAAAATATATTTAAAATAGGGTTTATAAACTTTATATTAGCTTTTTTGACAGGTATAGGTTCATAATTCATATAAAATATAATGATTTAATGATAGTTTAAAGTCTAAATTGGAGTCATCTTAAATTGCATCATAATTTTTCTTCTATTCCATGTAAACTATATAAAAGCTATCTATTTTCTATAACAATTATACTCATGAATTATAGCATACCTATATTATGACATACCTATAAATTATATCACAAGCAGATTATGTCCTTAGGACTTAGTAGAGATCAGTAAAGTAACTAACATAAAATGAGTAAATATGTACTTGTCTGCTGTGGGTCATTAGTCTGTATCCTGTCAATTATATTTTAAATAAATGCTGACTGGCCAGTAGCCAAGCAGGAGGTGTAGGTGGGACAACCAGAGAGGAAGTAGAGGTAGGTCAATGAGAACAGGAAAATTCTGGGAAGGAGGAAGTCCATTCTTCTGCAGTCCTGACCCCATCACAGAAGAAGCAAGATGTGACTGCTCCACTGTATGATGTACTGAGTCACATGGCTAACACACATAAAAATAATGGCTAATAATGGGCTATATAAGTTATGAGTTAATAAGAAGCCTAAGCTAATGGGCCAATCAGTTTATAACTAATGTAGACACAACTTTAATCCTCTCCATAATGTTTAGCCAAAACTTTAATCCTCTCCATAATGTTTAGCAAATTAAAGACTCACGTGATCAGAAAAAGAGAGATATACAGTAAAGAGAGATTGAAAGACAAATAAAACGTCTAAGTGGTTTACAGTGTGTTAAAAATATGTTCAGGCTTGGGAAAGGAAAAAAAAACATTAAATTCATTTAAAAAGAGAGAGAAAGTAGTTGGGTGTGGTATCATACACCTTTAATCCCAGAACTTGGGAGGCAGAGACAGGTGGATCTCTGTGAGTTCAAGGACAGCCTGGTACACAGAGTGAGTTCCAGGATAAATATACACAGAAACCCTGTCTCAAAAAGCCAAAAAATTAAAAATAAAAGAAATAGAGGACAAAATAAAGTCATATAAAGATGAAAAATACCCAGAGTCTGGAAACTGTATGTCATTATGTTCTATTTGAATTGGCTGTATGCTGAGGAAAGAGCAACAGCTGATAAAAGACATTTGCTTATAAATGCTTCTGAATAAATCAGAGATAGGTATTTTTTAAAATACCTTGACTTCAAAATTGAAGTCAAAACATATGGTACTTTGAAGAAGAGTATTTACTTTTGTTTCCACAGGAAATGTGAGGCTGTGAATTTATTCTGAGGTAAGAAAAATCAGGTTTGATCAAGAAAAAAACACCTGAGAAATCTCTGGTAGGAACAGATGTCCCAGATGTCTGAATTCTACACCCAGAACAAATTCAAGATGCTCCCTGAGATAATCAAGCCTCACAGGATACTGTAGTCAGGACTTGATCATAATTCTAATTTTTACATCCCCATAAGATTATCAGCACCCCCAACAAGCAGGAAGTAGCCTAGAAAACTACACTCACATTGCCCCCCCCCAAATGGACTATAGATATTTTCCTTTGTTTAGAATGTTGGTTACAAGTTGTTATGGCTAATGATCAGGAGAAAAGCTAAACATAGGATATTAGGTTCAGAGATCTTATTTAAAAAAATAGAAGGGGAAGTGCTATAGGACATTGGTCTGTATCTTGTCAATTATATTTTAAATAAAAGCAGATTGGCCAGTAGCCAGGCAGTAAGTATGGGAAGAACAACCAGACAAGAAGTAGAGGCAGGTTAATGAGAACAGGAGAATACAGGGAAAAAGAAAGCCCATTTCTCTGCAGTCCTGACCTGAACACAGAAGAAGCAATATGTGACTGGCCCACTGACAAAGGTACTGAGCTACATGGCTAACACAGATGAGAATAATGGCTAATAATGGGCTATATAAGTTATAAGAGTTAATAAGAAGCCTGAGCTAATGGGCCAATCAGTTTATAACTAATGTAGACCTCTGTGTGATTTCTTTGGGACTTAATGATTGTGGGAACTGGGCTGGTGAACTGGGTGGGACAGAAACCCTGATGACACTTGTAAATCAACTTTTACCTATGACATTTAAGTATATCTGGAGAAACACAAGATGACAAGGAAATAACAAAGCAGAATTTCTAAAAAAAAAAAAAAAAGTTTTCCAGAATGCATCAATAATAAACTTGAATGATCAAATATAAATATACTGGCATTGACTGATTGTTTAAGTCATTGACAATATGTATTTCTAAAAGAAGTGGCAAGAAATTCCAAATGGTACAACAGTGGTGCTTACATCCTGGTGTGCAGACAGAGGCCACTCTTTCATTTCCAGCCACTCAGACCCAAAAAATCATACAGAAACTATGTTAGCTACAACTCTGAGTAGCCTATTAGCTCAGGCATCTTATTATCTAACTCTTACATCTTGAATTAACCTATTTCTATTATGTTGTATTTTACCATGAGTCTCATTGTTTACTTGTAAGGTACCTGGGTTTTGTCTCCTTTGTTGACTACATGGTATCTTTCTGACTCCTCCTTCTTTCCTCCTCTATCTGCTTGGGATTCTCAAATTCTGTCCTGCTGTAGGCCAAAGGAGCTTTATTCATAAACCAAAAGAAGCAACACATACATAGAAGGACTTTCCACACCATTTCCTCTTTTCTGTCAAAATAAATAAAGGAAGATTTTAACTTTAACATAGCAAGATTACATACAACAAAAGAGTTATCAAGAAAAAAATATAGTTTTAATATTTAGTCTACTTGTGTCTGGAAAAATTTTATATTTAATTTATCTTTTATTACAACTAAAGAAAACTATAACTATCTATTTGTAAGACTATTATAGACCCCAGAAGTATATAATATTACCTAAGTTAACAAGAATTGCATTGTAAGCAACTTCAAAAACTCTAGAATTGACAGAGACATCTTGTTGCCTGGACAGTCACCGAAAGTTTTATAATATTGGAGCATCAATTCAGCCTACAGCGCCATAGTATCTGACAGACTTTTCCATGAAGACTGTTTTGCATTTATTGGGAGTTTTTCAGTCACTTTTTTCTGTATCTTGCCGAATATCTGGCAGACACTTTTATGAAGCAGGAACCCTGAAGAGTTGTCTCATCTTTAAGCAAGTTTAGCAGTCATTTTTTTTGTGTATCCTACATGTCCAGTTCATATAGCATATCATCAAGCAGTATAGGCAAGTGAAGTTTTTGCCCAAATGGCTAACCAACTCCATAAGGAGCCTTATTGATGCTCATCATTCTCTTGAAATAGATTGGTGCTGCCAGGAGCATGTGAGTCTCACTGTCAAACATCATAAGTTTTTAAACATTTTAAATGCCATACTGTATTAGTCTTTGAAAGGTCTGAAGAAAAACTATCCATCTGCAATATATCTCTGTACTTCTAAAAAACCTAACTAACATTACTACAGAATTGACTATTATAGATGGCTATTTTTTTAAATCAATTAATTTATTTTTTAAAACTATCCTTTATTATGTTATATACATATACCTATCTTACTCTGACTCCCTCCCCTCCTACTGCTTCCTCCATCCTCCCATCTTTCTTCTTTTATTAAAGATTTCCATCTCCTCCCCTCTGCCTACTCCCCTCCCTCTACCCCCTCCCCCTCCCTCTCCAGTCCAAAAAGCAGTCAGGGTTCCCTGCCCTGTGGGAAGTACAATGTCCTCCCCCCTCCATCCAGGTCTAAGAAGGTGAGCATCCAAACAGACTAGGCTCTCACAAAGTCAGTACATGCAGTAGAATCAAAAACCAGTGCCATTGTCCTTGGCTTCTCAGTCAGCCCTCATTGTCCGCCATGTTCAGAGAGTCCAGTTTGATCACATGCTCCATCAGTCCCAGTCCAGCTGGCCTTGGTGAGCTCCCCAAAATAGGGAACGCTTCAAGAATTTGTGTGTCATCCTTGTGCAGGGGCCTAGATGGCTATTCATTAACATGTTTTTAATTATATATTACATTTTTAAATGAGCTGCACAAACACAATACCTTAATAAAGAGCAGAAATATACATATAACAAAATTGACCTTAAATTTGTATTAACAGACCAAGATCAATATAAATGTAAAGTATTTATCTCTTTAGTGTATTCCCCTTTATATGAAAACAAACATAAACAATCTTTTAGGGAATTTGAGCATAGTTCTGTTCAACTTGCTTCCTGCTTTTGTTGGGTGAATTATTTGTTGACAGAGAACTTTTGGGGGGTCTTGTTCCATCAAACAATAATAGCCTGGAAGGAATCCACAGCTTCTCATCTTCTGTGGAAATAAAACCAGAAACTCTTTTCCAGTGCAATATATCCTTAGACCCAAATTTTGAAGTTGATAATATATATATATATATATATTAATATACATGCATATATGTGCATATATATATATATTTTAACTTAGCAATCCCCAGAATCGAATGTCTCTCTGAAGTCAAAAAAATTAACAAAAAACACAATAATAAGCATAATCCAGACTCTCTGTTGCTTATTCTTTGTTTATGTGGCTTACTTTTCTTTACTCCTTTAATCTATGACTGTCTGCATGCTGTCCTTTTAAAGGCATTGTTTTATTTCTTAAAACCATTTACTTTATTTTATAAGTGTCTATATTCTTTTTTCTTTCTCAAGCCTATGTACCTTTATCTAATTCATATGAATTTTTATTTATTGCATGTTTGGCATATTTGTAAATTTTTCCTGATCAAAAGTGCTTTTTTAAATGCTAAGCAGGCAAGACTAGGACTAACTGTGCCCAGTCTATCATGGCAGAGGCATTTTAATTGCCTCTGAGAAGCATGCACATCATCCCAGCTCCAGGGTCACAGATGGTCTGTGTCACGATTAAGTAATTTGTAACATGTTGCTTACAGACCCAATTTAAGTGCTCAGCCTCCTGAAAGAGCCAGAGCTGTTTGTATAACTAGCAAAAAACAGTAAGCCCTCCTCGAAAGAAGCCCTGAAGCCTTCTCTGCCAGTGTTGAGTCAGGAAGACTTCTCTCTCTCTTTTTTTTTTTTATTATTTTTAATTGAAAAACATTTCCTCCTCCTCCCAGCCTCCCATTTCCCTCCCCTTTCCCCCACTTCTCTCCCCTTCCCCCACTCCTTTCCCCCTCCCTCTTCAGTTCAGAAAGCTATCAGGGTTCCCTGCCCTGTGGGAAGTCCAAGGTCCTCCCCCCTCCATCCATGTCTAGGAAGGTGAGCATCCAAACTGGTTAGGCTCCTACAAAGCCAGTACATGCAGTAGGATCAAAACCCAGTGCCGTTGTCCTTGGCTTCTCAGTCAGCACTCATGGTCTGCCATGTTCAGAGAGTCCGGTTTTATCCCATGCAATTTTTCAGTCGCAGTCCAGCTGGCCTTGGTGAGCTCCCAATAGATCAGCCCCACTGTCTCAGTGGGTGGGTGCACTCCTTGCGGTCCTGACTTCCTTGCTCTTGTTCTCCCTCCTTCTGCTCCTCATTTGGACCTTGGTAGCTCAGTCCGGTGCTCCAATGTGGACTTCTCTTAAAGAAGCCGTAGTACCCCTGTTCCTGCCAGCAAACAAAGCCCATTTGGACAAAAGTATAACTACCAAGAAGTTGGCCTAAACTATGTTCTTTTGTGTCTAGAATTCCTTACCAAGCTCTCTCAGGTTTTAGATGGATGTACTTGACCATGTTCGCCCATTTTGTAGATGGTGGCCTCTCCTTCATTCTCGGCTTCCCAGACTCAAAATAATCACACAGAAACTATATTAACTACAGCACTGAGTGGTCTAATATCTCATAGTTATCATTAACTAACTCTTACATCTTGAATTAACCCATTTCTATTATTTTGTAATTTACCACAAGGTTTGTGGTTTACTGGTAAGATTCCCAGACATCTGTGGCCTTTATTTGCTACATGGTTTCTCTCTGATTCCATCTTCTTTCCTCCACTCCCTGCTTGAAATTCTCACCTTAGTCTCTTCTATCCTGGTGTAGGACAAATGTGCTCCATTCACTAACTAAAAATAGCAACATATATACATAAGTACTTCCCACACCACTGGGGATACCCTACAACCATCTAATTGGAGTTAAGAACCTCTTGATAGGATGGAATTTGTGTCTGGTGCTGTATATTTACGCTACTACCCTTGATCAGTAAAGCATGGACTTAGGAAAGAACTTACCACTGCCACTTCACTAACCTAGTATAGCTATTAACTACATCCTAAGTACTTAACCCCTTGTGCTATGTACTTTTATGTCAATTTGTCACAAGCTAAAGTCATGTGAGAAGAGGGAAGGAATATCAGTTAACAGGATGCCTTTATAAGATCAGGGTGTAGGGAATTTTCTTAATTAGTGATTGACAGGGTAGGACATAGCCCATTGTGAGTTGGGTCATTGCTGGGCTGGTGATCCTGTGTTCTATAAGAAAGAAAGCTGAGCAAGCCATGGGAAGCAGTCCAGTTAGCAACACCTCTCCATGACTTCTGTATTAGCTTCTGCCTCCAGTCTTCTGCCCTATCTGAGTTCTTTTTCCGACATACTTTATGTCATAATAGGAACATGTTTCTACATCTTACAATGATGTGGAAGCTCATAAGCCAAATAAACCCATTTGTTTTCTCCAATTGCTTTGATTATGGTGCTGTATCACACCAATAATAACCCTAACTCAGACACCATTATAATCACAGTTGGGTGTACCTTTCACTCTGATTCAAAGTACTTCTTTCTAAGAAAACGGAGATCATTACTGAAAGTTAAAACTAGACATAATGCAGATAACACATTACAGTGTAGTGCAAATCCCAAATTGATTCATCTACAACACAATGGTTACTTGAGAAAGTCATGGAATATCAGTGAAGATGGTGCAGAAATGCTGTAGAATATTTCATATGTATTCCATTTGTTTATGCTGTGGATCATTTGTTTGATGACACAAAGATGTATTGCATTATTTTGTGTTGTATTTATTTAACTCTGTAAAGCTGTGTTTCTTTGCCTGTCTAAAATACCTGATTGGTCGAATAAAGAGCTAAATGCCCAATTGCTAAGCATGATAGGGATAGGCATGATGCCTGGGAAAGAAAATGTGTAGAAGGATAAATCTAGGCTTGAGATATGAAAGAAGGAAAATGAATTAGGAAAAGAAAATGAGAGACAGGAGATGGTGGCACACACCTTTAATCCCAGCACTCAGGAGGCAGAGGCAGGTGGATCTCTGTGAGTTCGAGGCCAGTCTGGTCTACAAGAGCTAGTTCAAGGATAGGCTTGAAAGCCACGGAGAAACCCTGTCTCGAAAAAAAGAAACGAAAAGGAAAGTAGGACACTAGCCATCAGCCACCCATCCAAACAGCCAGTCACAGAGTAAGAAAGAAAAAAAATCATATAGGATAAAGAAAGCTAAAAGGTCCAGAGGCAAAATATTGTTAAAGAGAAGGGGCATGATTTAAGTTAGAAAATCTGCCTAAAAACAAGTCAAGCTAAGGCTTAGCATTCATAAGCAAGTATAAATCCCCATGTTTTTATTTAGGAGCTGAGACATATCCCCTCAAAGAGTAAGAACAGAAAACAAAAACAACAGGAAAGATTATATGAATTTAGTGAAGAAGATATATTTGTATGTGAAGATAAACTATAGTAATAAGATCTCAAAAGCATGATTGCCTAGAAAAGGCTTAAAAAGTAAAAACATTAACTGATAGGCCAACATTGGTTGGGAAATCCTCACAAGATTTCATCAGTAAAAGAAGAGCTGCAGGTAATAAATGGTTGATGATCCCGACTTCTTTGCTCATGTTCTCCCTCCTTCTGCTCCTCCTTGGGACCTTGGGAGCTCAGTCCAGTGCTCCAGTGTGGGTCCCTGTCTCTGTCTCTGTCTCCATCCATCACCAGATGAAGGTTCTATGATGATATGCAAGATATTCGTCAGTATTGCTCTAGGATAGGGTCATTTCAGGTTCCCTGTCCTCAGCTGCCCAAGGAACTAACTGGGGACCTGGGCTTGGGCATCTGGGAGCCACTCTAGGTTCAAGTCTCTTGCCAACCCTAAGGTGGCTCCCTTAACTAAGAATTGTGCTTCCGTGCTCCCCTATCCAACCTTCCTTTATCCCAATCCTCCTTTTTCCCCAAGTTCTCCCCATTCTCCCCTTCTCCCTTTTCTCTCCCCATCTCCCCTTACCCCCATCCCACCCCACCTGGGACCACGAGGGGAGCACCCACCCACTGAGACAGTGGAGCTGATCTATTGGGAGCTCACCAAGGCCAGCTGGACTGTGACTGAAAAAGCATGGGATAAAACTGGACTCTCTGATCACGGCGAACAATGAGGGCTGATGAGAACCCAAGGAAAATGGCACGGGGCTTTGAACCTACTTAATGTGCTGGCTTTGTCGGAGCCTGGCCAGTTTGGATGTTCACCTTCCTAGATATGGACGGAGGGGGGAGGACCTGGGACTTGCCACAGGGCAGGGAACCCGGATTGCTCTGTGGACTGGAGAGGGATGGGGGGGAGAGGAGTGGGGGGAGGGGGATAGGGGTGTGATGAGGGGGAGAGGGGTGGGAGGAGGGGGAGAAGGGTGGGAGGAGGGGAGGGGAGGTGGGGGGCTGGGAGGAGGTGGAAACTTGTTTTTTTGTTTATGTTTTTTTTTCTTCTTTTCACAATAAAAAAAAATTAAAAAAAATAAAAATAAAAAAAAGAAATTGTTTCTTAAACTATCTAAAGTCTGGATTACTTTTCAGGTGTGATGATTTAAATGGACATTCTGCAAACAAAGAAGACACAAAAGTGTGAAATGTCATTATCATCAGGAGAAACATGAAGTATGAAAGACTACAGTTATAACTCATCCTGGATTTGACCTGTGTGCCAAAGTCTTTATATCTTGCTATCTGTACGTTTAAAATACAGTGAATGTTAAAGAGCAATGCCTAGTAAGTTTTCTGAGTGTCTGTAAGCCATAGGAACATACACGACATTGTAGATTTCCAGTTATTTGTTTATTTTTAAATCTATTCAAAGCCCTTAATGTAAACCTGAAGCCTCAGTTTATAATTTTAAGAAATTTTGATTTTAAGTTATTTCTTTTTGGTTTTGTATTTCCTTTACTTTTTACTAACATTTCAGCTAACCACAATTTCCTTTAAGGAAAAGTTTGTTTACAGCGACAAGATATGATTTGAGTCAACTGTATACACAGCACTATAGCTAAGGTCTTCCCAGAACCCCTTGTCATTTCAAAAATAATTCTCATGAAACACCGTCTGAAAGAATTATAACCTTGTTTATCTCTCTTAAATGGTTTTCAAGCTTCTTGATTTAAGGAGTCTCTGAACTGTTGACCTTCAAGTAGTCTAGAGAGAAAGAAGGGACACAATAGGAAAACTTCCATAAAACGCAATATTCTTGTTAATGTTGCACTGATTTTCTGGTGCTCTTTTGGATTACTTCAACCGGTGGAATATACTGTGCTACTTACAATATTTGTTTCTAGAGTGACATTTAATAAAAATATGGTTGCCACTCTGTAAAGCCTCTAGATCTGTTTTGGTAGAACTGATTAAAAAAAAAACCTATAAGACTTATACACACAAGTGCTATATAAACTAAAAATAGAGATGTTTTAAGAATGAGGTCTAAAGAAAGGTGGGGTAATGGAGGAACTATGGGGAGGAACAAATAAACTTAGGGCCATTTATAGAGTCATATGGAACTCTAATATAGTATATTCTTTCTAAAATGTGTACATATATGAAGGTGCTCTAATAAAATTAATCAAACAACCAAGGAGGCAGAGCCCCAACTGGACATCTCTCATCACCAATGAATCCTCTAAGTTTGAGAATGGGCAGCATATAATTAAGTTGTTTGGCAAATGGTTCAATGGGAATGCCTAAATATTCAAGGCAAGCCTATGATTGCTCTCTATAAATTGGCTATAAGGTACTGTTGGGCAAGACAGTGCCTAAATAGCGAACAGAAAAAAGTTGAACTGGTGCCTACCTAGTACCTTCTTCCCTAAGACTGCTATTTCTGAAACTGAAAGGTGTGGAGAACCTCTCGACCAGCGAGAAAGAACAACCACCACACCAGGATTCTACTAAGATCACACTTTACTGGAGTGCCCTTGATTGATGGGGAGCAGAAAGCGAGAGGGGCAGGAAACGAGGGCAGGAAGGGAAGAGCAGGAAGTGAGGGGGCCGAGGGCACTGAGGCAGCTGCTTAAATAGGGAATTGGCACACGGGTCGCCCTGTGATTGGCTGCCACCAACAGCTGACACCAGACTGCATTGCGATAGGCTCAAGGACCCTTATCCACCTTGCATGCGGGAAGCGGGGGACACGCCGCTCTCAAAGGCATAGCCAAATATGGAGTTGTTTATTTCCAACAAGACAGGGTGTCAGCGCCATCTTGTAATGGCGATCCTGTCCGGCTCCCTGCAGAAAGGTACTCTGAAAGCTACCAAAAGAAAAAGGTAAACAGCAACCTAGCTACAAAGCCTTTGATATACAATGGTGAATTATCTTAAAGATGCATTATTGCAATAGTGGCATAAAGCTTGTGAAATGAACAAACCAATATGATTGGATCTCCTGCCTACTCCTTGAGATGGTACACATGCCAGATAATGCTCTGAAGACCAAGTACCTGAGACTAGATAGACCAGTATCCTAGAGAAAATCAGGTACTACTGTTTAACTAAAGTTATGTAGCAATAAAATGACTACTAGTTACCTTTTGTTATACTCATAGATCAGTGTCTTTACTCAGCCCTCATCAGAGAAACATCCTGCTGCAGTAGACTGGATCAAATATAAAGACCCATAGCTGGGCTTTGTTCAACATGGTAAGGAGGGAAAGGGTTCAAAGGCTTGCACACTTCTTTTTTGGGTCATTTTATGGATGATAGTTGCTTTTATATTGGCTTCATGTTGGAAAATTTAGGAGATATTTGAATATGATACTGAATTAAGTTAAGGACATAAATTTTAGACAGTAAAGTAAAACTACACTTTGAAGAGATTATGAAACACTTCCAGAATGAAATAGTTTACATTAATAAAATGCTTCAGATTATGAAAGTATAAAATATAAATTTACTTAAGACTCTTCCCAGTGTTAATGCAATCTCCTAAAAGTTGTAACAGAAGCTGAACTGTTAAGAGAAATTTCTACCATTAAAGATGGCCCAAGTTCAGTTCCAGGGACCCACACATCAGCACAAAATTATCTGCAACTCCACTTCCAGGAAAACTTATATCCCTTCTGGCCTCTATGCCAAGCATATACATGCATCACACACACACACACACACACACACACACACACACACACACACACAATGAAGACTGAACCCATCACATGTATATATACAAACAAAAGAGTGGGTTAAGTCCCTATTGTTGAAGATAACATGTACTTTAAATACAAGATCGGGTGACACTGAGATAGACCTTACTTGAAAGCCTGCTCTTGAGGACTAGTTTTGATAGGACTGAATGTCACTACAAAAAGCCAAATGTGCTGCCAATGAGCCACAATGAAGATACTAAAGATTATATATGAGAGCAACAGAGGCACTCATATATTGGTGTGACCAACAATTTTTAATTAAACTTAAAACATTTTTAAGGAGAGGAACAACATACATGGTACTGGAAATTTAGCTAGCTACAAAAAGCTCCTTAAGTCTTGGATGTTATAGGAGAATCTACTAATGCTACATTGTTAAACTAGCATAATTTCTAAGTGCATTCTAAATATTTGTCCTTATAATCACATATCAAGTATAGCTCTTGCCTCTCATTCTTTAAAACAGACAGACCAGTATAGAAAACAACTGGCCAAAATGCAGAGAACAAGTGGTTGTGGAGTTTCTAGTCCCGATTGATAAATCTATTAAATAACCCTTGTACATAAGGCTCAGGGAACATAGAAACAAGGTACAAAAATTTGTAAAAAAAACAAAAGAAAGCTGTTGTAAGAATGTATCTCCTGTAAGTGACAGGGAAGAGTCACCCATGATGCCTAAACCACATGGCTGTCTAAACAAGAGCAGGGCAAGTATAAAAAAAAATCATATTCATGCTTAAATAGGAGGGGAGAAAATTTCATGAGTCTCTACCCCTGAATGAAAAACTATAGTTAATTAAGTAATGCTGAGGGAGAAATTGTCTTTCCCTGGAATAAAAACATAATTGGTAATTCAATACCATGTCATCAGCCTGAAATTTGAATATATACAAGTAATACTAAACTGACTGAGAGAACTGTATCAATATTATATATAAATTTGCATGTGTGTATGTATTTGTAATAAAAAAGAGATCAATATTTTGAGAATAAACAATGTGGGGTACATGAGAGAGTAGAGAAGACCGGAAAAATACATAATTGCATTTTAATTATCAAAGACATTTTAAAGAAAAATATAGCAAAATAAAATGAAGTTATAATTGTTAGTATTCAGGGACACCCTGGCACGGCACACCATGCCCTGTGTTTACCTACATTGCAGAGGGGAGCCTGTTACTTTGAGAGGCAAGCACCACTCACTCTCAGTATCTCTCTTTATTTCTCTCTCTCTCTCTCTCTCTCTCTCTCTCTCTCTCCCCATCTCTTTCTGACATTCTTCTGAAGAGGCAGATATCTGATTCTCTCCCCCTCCTCTCTCCTCTCCTCTTCTCTCTTCTTAAGCTCTCTCTTCCTGTATGGCACTTCCTCCCCCTTTTTCTGTCTCTGTCCCTCTCCCTTCCCTCCCCCTACTCTCCCAAAACAATAAACTACACATTCAAGCAAATTCTGTTTCCTGCCTACATTCTTCCTCTGCCATAGGACCCAACAAAGTCTCTGGTGCAGAATCTGGTGCAGTACTCATTGTGACAGAATTTAAGATATTTACATTTTTACGTGTATTTTATTACCGAGCTAATTACTAAATTAGTTATTCACTTATATACTTTCTTGCACATAGACCACTGAATACAGGAAATAAGTATTTTTATAAAAATATTGGTTATTCAATACATTATAAAATCATTTTAATATGCACAAGGGAACAGTAATAGTTATAGAAGCAGAAATTTATTAAAATGTTTTTAAGAACATAGTAGATTGTTGAAGATATTTGTATTCCACTTTCTCTAGCAATTTCTTTAAGGAGAAAGAAAAAAAGGATCAAATGTGTAAATTAATCTAATGAGTAAACACCATAAATGGTTAGTATCATATTAGTAATGATGATTTGGATTTCTTCATGTTTATTTTTAAACCTTTGCAAGTAGTCTAGCTAATGATGTAGTTGCTGATAACAAATAATTGTAAAATTTTATTTGGTCTCATAAATATCTCACTTTGAAAGTTTTCCATTGATCATCATTTTTCTGAAAATATAGGTACTTAAATATCATGGCTTAATTAGCTAGTGATAGAAATGTGTGGAGCTGACACAAGTATAAACTCTGGAACATAAGCTTTGAAGTTTAATGAACAGAAATAGATATAATCATTAAAGTTTTCTTTACAACTTTCTTTTCATAATGTAGAAAATAGTGGCTCACATATTTAATCACACTAGTTTTCTTTTCATTCTCAATCAAATCTTGTAAAATATTTAAAAATATTCCTAGTAGTTTAGATGATAATCTTCCTTTTTCACAATGAGATATATCTTAGAGAATTAAACAATTTTCTCAGAAACTATATGTATACAATTATGAATATGTGATATCTATGCATTTGATATTTTTGAAAAAGTAGACTCTACCTGTAAATTTTTTATTGATGTTTTTTTTGTTACCTCTACATTTTTCTCTGATCTCTGCCCTGCCTCTCTCCTCCCGTTCAACTCTCTCCCATGGTCCCAATGCTCACAATTTACTCAGGAGATCTTGTCTTTTTCTACTTTCCCTGTAGATTTGATCCATATATGTCTCCTTAAAGTTCTCATTGTTGTTTAGGCTCTCTGAGATTGTGATTTGTAAGCTGCTTTTATTTGCTTTATGTTTAAAAACCACTTATGAGTGAATACATGTGATATTTGTCTTTCTGTGTCTGGGTTATCACACTCAATATGATGTTTTCTAGATCTATCCATTTACCTGCAAATTTCAAAATGTTGTTATTTTTTATGCTGTATAGTACTCTATTGTATAAATGTACCACACTTTTTTTCATCCATTCTCGGTCAAGGGGCATTTAGGTTGTTTCCAGGTTCTGGCTATGACGAACAATGCTGCTATGATCATAATTGAGCACATGTACCTGTGGCACAATTGAGCATCCTTTTGGTATATACCCAAAAGTGGTATTGCTGGGTCTTGAGGAAGGTTGTTTCCTAATTTTCTGAGAAATCACCACACTGATATCCAAAGGGGCTGTTTCAGCTTGCACTCCCACCAACAATACAGGAGTGTTCCCTTTACCCCAAAACCTCTCCAGCATAAGCTGTCATCAGTGTTTTTGAACTTGACCATTTTTACTGGTAAGAGGGAATCTCAGAGTTGTGTTGATTTGCATTACTCTGTCACTAAGAATGTTGAGCATTCCCTTCAGTGTCTTTCAGCCATTTTAGACTCCTCTGTTTAGAGTTTTCTGTTTAGGACTGTATTCCATTTTTTATTGGATTATTTGTTTTCTTGATGACCATATTCTTGAGTTTTCATATATTTTGGAGATCAAATCTCTGTCTTCTGTGGGGTTGGTGAAGATCTTTTCCCATTCAGTAGGCTGCGATTTTGTCTTATCAATCATGTCCTTTGCTTTACAGAAGCTTTTCAGTTTCAAGAGATCCCATTCATTAACTGTTTCTCTCAGTGTCTGTGCTACTGTGGTTGTATTTAGAAAGTGATCTCCTGTGCCAATGCATTGAAGGGTAATTCCCACTTTCTTTTCTATGAGGTTCAATATGGCTGGTTTCTTGTTGAGGTCTTTGATCCATTTGGACTTGAGTTTTATGCATGCTGATAGATATAGGTCTATTTTCATTCTTCTACATGGTCCTATCCAGTTATGCCAGCACCATTTGTTAAATATGCTTTCTTTTTTCCATTTGATATTTTTTGCTTCTTGGTCAAAAATCAAGTATTCAAAGTTGTTTGGATTAATACCTGGGCCTTATATTTGATTCCACTGGCCCTCCTGCCTGTTTTTGTATCAATATCAGGCTGTTTTCAGTATTGTAGCTCTGTAGTAGAGTTTAAAGCCAGAAATCATGATGCCTCCATAAGTTCTTTTATTTTACAGGATTGTTTTGGCTATCCTGCATCTTTTGCTTTTCTATATGAAGTTCAGCAGTATTCTTTTGAGTCTTGTGAAGAATTTTGCTGGGATGTTGAAGGGCCTTGCATTGAATCTGTAGGTTGCTTTTGTTAAAATTGCAATTTTTACTATGTGAATTCTACCTCCCCAAGAGCATGGGAGATCTTTCTACTTTTTGGTGTCTTCTTCAATTTTTTTCTTCATAGATTTAAAGTTCTTGTCACACAAGTCTTCCAATTGTTTTGTTAGCGTTACTCTGAGATCTTTTTTGCTGTTAGTGGTTATTGTGAAAGGTGATGTTTCCCTGTTTTCTTCCTTGGCTCATTTATCATCTTTCTACATGAGGGCTACAGATACATTTGAGTTAATCTTGTATTCAGCTATATTACTGAAAGTTTATGAGTTGTCAAAGTTCCTTGGTAGAATTTTGGTGGTTGCTTATGTAAACTATCCTATCATCAGCAAATACTGAGATTTACTTTCTCTTTTCCAATTTGTATTACCTTGATCTCCTTTTGTTGTGTTATTGCTCTAGCTAGGACCTCAAGAACTATAATGAATAGATATGGAGACTGTGTACAACCTTGTCTCGTTCATGATTTCAGTGGAATCACTGTGAGTTTCTCTCCATTTAGTTTGATGTTGGCTGTTGGCTTACTGTATATTGCCTTTATTATGTTTAGGTATGTTCCTTGTATCTCTGCTTTCTGCAATATCTTCATGATGAAGGGATGTTATATTTTGTTGAATGCTTTTTTTGGCATTTAATGAGATTATCATGTGGATTTTATTTTTAGTTTGTTTATATAGTGGATTATGTTGACAAATTTTCATATGTTGAACCATCTCTGTTTCTCTGGCACTTAGCCTTCTTGATTATGGTGTATGATTATTTTATATGTCCTTGGATTCAATTTGCCAGTATTTTATTTAGTATTTTTGCATCAATATTCATGAATGAGATTGGTCTGTAATTCTCTTTCTTAGTAATGTCTTTCTGTGGTTTAGGTATCAGGGTAATTGTAGCCTCATAAAAAGAGTCTGGCAATGATCCCTATGTTTCTATTATGTGGAGCAATTTGAGGAGTATTGGTATTATTTCTTCTTTGAAATTCTTGTAGAATTCTGAGATGAAACCATCTGGACCTGGGGATTTTTTGGTTGGGAGACTTTTGTTGTCTGTTTCTATTTCTTTAACTATTATAGTTCTGTTTAATTTGATTATCTTCTATCAGTAACTTTTAATATTAGTGATGATAAATTAAAAAAGAATATGGAAAATAAAGATAATGACTTGAGAAAATAAAGGAAAATGTGCTCTCCATTAAAGATCACTTGTTATTATGGATACTTCATGGGAGGTTCTTTCAAATTTAGGAATTATGTTTCCATAAGATTGAGGAGCCACTGTTGCTTATTCATGTATAATAAATCAATATGGCTATTAATGTGGAATTCGATATTGTTAGTAGCTTGATATCCTTTATATGGAAAGAACTATAGTACACTAATCCAGATTCCCAGACATAAAACTAATTTGAATCGAAGTTATTGATAACACATTTATATCACATTTTGCATTTTTTTATTATTTTATGTTTTTGTTTTTGAATTTATGAATCTATTCATTAGAAGATCTTGTTTATTATCTGTGAACTTTTTTTGTTCAGAGGAATCATCCAGCTGATACAGTGACAATTAATCACTTAAATAAAGAAGATTTACTTCTGACTATGAAAGGAAATCTGTCAGCTATAAGAGCAGCACATGTAAATAATTAAATACTAAGTACAATAACTCCTAAAGCAGATATGTCAAAAATGCAAAGAAACAAAGAACATCATTGTCATGTGAACATGTAGGAAGGAAACAGTATATTTGCATAGATTGTCCTGTTGTTGGGGGCTGTTTCTTTATTTCCCAGCTTCCCAGAACTAAAAAATAGTGCAGAAACTATATCAAGTATAACATTGTTTAGCCAATAGCTTATAGATATTTCTAGCTAATCTTAAATTAGCCCACTTCTATTATTCTGTGAATCAGCACAAGGTTGTGACCTACTGGTAAATTTCTGGCTTGTGACTGGCATCTTTGTCTTTCATCAGCTACATGAGCTTTCCCTGACTCTACTTTCTTTTTCCTATCATTTAGTTTAGTTTTCCTGCCTAGCTCTATTCTGCCCCACCACAGGACAAAACCTTCTTTATTAACCAATGATAATAAAACATATTCACAGTATACAGAGGGGAATCCCACATTAATCTACTATATTTTATTTGCCAGTATACTATAATTTGGACACATTAGTATGTTTGCTACTGCGTTTAGTGGTACTGGAGAACGAACTTTTATCTTCATTCCTTTTTCTTTGCTCATATGTACAACTATTCATACTACTTACTAGAATGTACTTGTCAATAGAATAATTGGATAGATTATCTCATTATTGAAGAAAGATATATTTTCCACCTTATAACTTAGACTGTATTAAAAGACGGTAATATCCTTAAATATGTTATTATGGTTTATTTCCTTCCAAAGTTAAATATTTACTTCTTTAAGTCAATAAACAATTTGTTCAAAGTAGAAATTTACAGCTCTGTTATTCTTTCAGACATAAGAATTAGCATTAGTGCATGCAGAGAATTTCATTTACTATAGTCAACAATTGTTCACATTTAGCAGTGACTGCATTTACACAGACTACCAAACTAGACTACATAGGTTATTTTAATTATTTCTCCTTTAAGCTCCCAAGCCTTTTATAAAATCAATAATTATCTGAAAGATCCAAAAGGGGTGCTAAAAAATTATATGTACTCACACACAAAGTTCCATGGTGAAATCTGAAATCATCCAGAATTTGGAGAACTTTTCAATGGAGATGCCAAAATCCATTCGGTTGTAAAACATGGCCTGAACTAAATTGTGACAGTTCCTGTACATTTACACTTGGTATAAATATTATTATACTTTCTGGCAGAAATATTATCGCATTATAAATAATTCTTGAGGATCATAGGTTAACATATGAGATGAACATATCATTTAATGTAAAAATTGAAATTCCTTGGCTTTTATAGCATACTTTCATATAAGTAATTGCAAACATATAGCAGTATTTTTTTACTTAACATGATCCCTACTGATTACTATAAAATATTTTTCCTTAGAGAAATGTCATTTAAAAAATTATCCCTATAAAAATACCTGACTAAAATATCTGTGATATAGGATTTTACTCTGTATGCTCTGATTACCATTAATGAATAAAGAAACTGCTTTGGACCTATAGCAGGGAATAACTTAGGTAGGTGAGAAAAACTAAACTGAATGCTGGGAGAAAGAAAGGCGGAGACAGAGAGAAACCATAGAGCTGCCTCCAGAGTCAGACATGCTGAAATTTTGCTGGTAAGCCACGGCCACATGGCAATAAACAGCTTAATAAAAATGAGTTCAATTAATATGTAAAAGGTAGCCAATAAGATGTTAGAGATAATGGGCCAAGCAATGATTTAAATAATATAGTTTCTGTGTGGTTATTTTGGTTCTGGGCAGATAGGACAAATAAATGTCCTCCTCCTACATATCTGTAAAACATTAACTGTCCCCATGTGGCATTCTTGTGTATTTACAGCCAATGTTTTATTCATCTATGCATCCTTAAGGCTTAAATTTAATACCTAGACTTGGTATTACATGTTTTATCTTGAGAATAGAATATGAAGGCAGGAGGATAAGCAATACAAGGCCTGCCCTGTCTACAGAAAAAAAATTTGGGACCAGTCTGTAATACATGAGAGTCTGTCTCAAAATAGCAGCAACAGTGAAATAAAATACTTCTACTACATTTACACTTTAATTAATGGTGTCTCTACACTTATACTATGAACTCTTTAAAATATTCAGTTTTTTCTGTCACTGTTTAGTGCTTAATAAAGTATATTTAAACACCAAATATTTTGTGCAGTTTTTATTAACATGTGATAGGTGTTACAAAATTAAATTTAATTTTAAATATTCATGTTTCCAAATATTATTTTAGAAGAGGTTGTCTTCCTTCCAAGTATGTTTGTGACATGGTTGTCAACATTCAGGTAGCTATAGGTATGTGAAATTATTAGATTTTGAGGCATATATTGCAATGTCCCCATCATTGCTCATTCTGATGATTACTTTGGCTATTGACTCTTTATGGTCTTTTGTGCCATATGAGTTTCAACATTGTTTTCCCTTGTTCTGTCAAGAAGTTATTGCAATTTTGATGGGGATCAAATGAACAGTTGATTATTTTCAGCAAAACAGCAATGTTTATGTTGATTTGACCAATTCATGAAAATAGAAGGACTTCCTATCTGGAATATTCATCTCTTTCAGTATTTTCACATTTTCATTTTAGGGTCTTTTATTGTATTGATTCAATATATTTCTAGGCATTAAATTAAACAATTGATTACTTAAGCTTAAACTATTGTGAATGAGATTTTTTTCTTAATTTATTGCTCAACAATTCACAGAAATGCTGAATACTCTTTGTTGATTTTATATCCTCCAATATTTAGGGAAAGTGTTTATCAGGCTGAAGGAGTTTCTGGTGCAGTCCTTAGGTTTTCTTCTGTATAATATTTTGTCACTTGCAAATAGAAATCATTAACTATTTTCTTTTATTTGAATCTATTTTACGTGTTTTTTTTTTTGGTTTTTGCTATGAGTAGGAATAACTTTAAGCATTATAATAAATAATTGCAGTGAGTCTGTCTTAGCTTTTCTAGCATAGTGATAAAATATGATAATGAAAAGCAATCTTAGGAGGAAAGGATTATTTCCTATTGCAGTTTGTCTAATATGACTTTCTATTACTGAAGTAAGTCAGGACAGAAAGTCAGAATAGGAGCCTGGATGCAAGAACTAAAGCAAAAACAATGAAGGAATTCTTCTTTCTGGCTTGTTCCCAATTGCTTACTTAGCCAGCTTTATAAGGCTTTATTGTTTTGGCATTCTAAATGCCTCTTACGTTTGGATGTTCATATCTTTTAGTGAAGTTGGTAGCTTTTTGGTATAATTTCATCAAATAAAATATGTTTCCCTTGGATTGTATTTCAGATCTTATTTCTATACTGCAGATTTTTCGGTCTGGTCTCATGAATATATTTCAAGGTTCTTGGACATTGTATTCATAGTCAATTTTATTCTTTATTGATGCTTAAATGTAGATTTACTTTATCTTTTTTTCCAAGATAATATATTTTTTTTTCTTATGGCTTGTGGAATTTTTTGGTGAGGTTCTCTTCTTCTATTTTTATTTGACACATGCTGTCTTTAAATTCCACATATTTGGTTGATTATTCTTTTTTAAAAAAATCTCAATATCTTGCTGAATATTTGTTGAATACTTTCTTTTGATTCTTCTGTTTCTTTCTTCTGTTTTTCCCTTCCTTCCTTCCTTCCTTCTTTCTTTTTAAAGAAAATATCTCATTATGTATGCAGCCTAGAACTTGCTATGTAGACCAGGTTGGCCTTAAATTCACAGAGTTCTGCATACCTTTCTGTCCCAATGCTGGAGAATTGTCTGTATTCTGTCAATCATGTTTTAAATAAATGCTGATTGGCCCAGTAGCCAGGCAGGAAATATAGGTTGGACAACCAGACAGGAAAGACAGGCAGGGCCATGAGAACAGGAAAATTCTAGGAAGGAGGTCATGCCCAGACCACAAAAGAAGCACGATGTGACCTGCCCCACTGAGAAAGGTACCGAGCCATGTGGCTAACATATAAGAATGTTAATATAAGCTATAAGAGCTAATAAGAAGCCTGAGCTAATGGGCCAATCAGTTTATATAACCTAATATAGACTGCTCTGTGGGAACTGGGCGAGACAGAAACCACAACAAGAAGGCCCTCATGTTACAGAATGGTGCCCAAGTGGATAACTGCATCCACAGAAAGCTTGAAAAAGCTTGGGGAAAAATAGAGCAAAGCGTGTTTCATTGGTAGCAGCAATTTCTTGAGTCTGCTCTGCTTGCTAGAGGCAAGCAAGCACTGTCATGTTACTTTGGAAAAGAGATTTTGCTTTTGTTTTCACAGGAAATTAGAGGCTGTGGATTCATTCTGAGTTAAGAAAAATCAGGTTTGATCAAGGAAAACCACCTGAGAAATCTCGAGGAGGAACAGATGGCCCGGATGTCTGAGTTCTACATCCAGAACAGATTCAAGATGCTGCCTGAAATGATCAAGTCTCACAGGATACTCCAGTCAGGACTTGATCATAACTCTAAATATTCTTTAGGTCCCCATAAGATTATCAGTGTCTTGAACCACCCAGAAGTATCCTGGAATACTATGCCCATATTCCAAAAAAAAAAAAAAAAAAAAAAAAAAAAAAAAAAAAAAAAAGGACTATGAATATTTTCCTTTGTTTAAAAAAAAAAGAGGGCAAGTTGTATGGGAGAATTGTCTATATTCTGTCAATCATGTTTTAAATAAACCTTTATTGGCCCAGAAGGCTGGAAAACCAGACAGGAAGTAGAAGTGGGGCAATGAGATCAGGAAAATTCTAGGAAGGAGGAAGCCCATTCCACCCCAGTCCTGCCCTGACCACAGAAGAAGCAAGATGTGATCTTCCCCGCTGAGAAAGGTACTGAGTCATGTGGCTAACATAGATAAGAATGTTAATATACACTACAAGAGCTAATACGAAGCCTGAGCTAATGGGCAAATCAGTTTATAACCTAATGTAGATTCTCTGTGTGATTTTCTTTGGGACCTAAATGGCTGTGGGAACTGGGCAGAGAGAAATCCCCAAAAGCAGGCCCTCATGTTACATCCCAAATCCTGGAATTGAAGGCCTTCACTACTGTACCAGGATCCCTTGCTGATTTTTTTTCATGTTGCTTTTTCATCTAAATTATTATTTTTTTCTCCTCTGTTTTGTGACTTTTGCCTTTATGTCAGGAACTTTTCTTGCCATATCTTAAAGTGAATTAATTTAAGTGTTGTCAGTTTCTTTGGTGTCATTTGACAACCTTTACTAGTAAATTTCTGAAACTGTCATTTCACATTTTACCTAACTCATTATCTTTGAATTCAGTATACAAGTAGTTACAATCTTTAGGAGATTTTATGTTGCCTTTATTTTCTTATTCTTTATCCTTCTATGTTGTGATTTATACATCTAAGTTTTTGAATATGTTTTCTAGTTTTCTAGCTTTTTTGCTGTTGCTGATGGTGGTGTTTTGTTGTTGTTGTCTATTGATTTTAAAGACAAGTTTTCTCTGGAGTCTGTCCTGGAACTTGTTCTGTAGTCCAACCCGGCCTTGAACTCACAGAGATTCACCTGCCTCTGCTTCCTGAATGCTGGCCCTGGTGGTAATGGTATTAACCTGAAGCAATTTGTATGGGTTTCTATTAAACATACAATGTATTGATAATATTTGGTTGCCACCAACATATGAAAATATGAGGGCCAGTTATTGTACATTATGGGTATTTCACCATGCTATTCATTGTTGCATCTCATATGTATCAGAAATAGTTAGAACTATTAATTGCTTCCCTCACTGGAGAATTTGCACAGGATTTTCTGGTTCTTTGGAAACTATATCTCAGGAAGAACACTATCAGGTAAGCCTTAGATCCCATTTTCTGAGCCTTGTATCTTAAGTGTCATAATATTTTACCTTCCACTTCTCTGTGGCAACCAAGGGCAACAACTATAGTCTATATTGTTTTCAAAATCACTTGAACTAAACTGACCAACCACTTTCAGCGACCATTACTAAAAAGGAAATATCTCATCCGTGGTATTTAGTTTTACTTACTGTATGATTTTCATAAAGAGCAGTGTCAGGACTAAGGACCTAACTTTATTTAAGATATATATGTATTATTATATTATTTAATTTTAGATAAATATAAAATAATGTGACACTTAATGTTCTATCCAAAAACAAACAAACAAACAAAAAACCAGAAAACCTTGGTGTAATCACTCCTTCCAATTTCTTCTTCCATATTGAACTCTCTCCCCACTATCCAAGTGAAGACTCCTCCCCATTTTGCCATGTTTTCTTTATATTACCACCATCCAGATATTCCCTCATGAAACTTCCACCATGGTTCCTTTTACTTCCTAGTTTCTGAGGTTACTCAGTGTTATATACTTACAGCTGAAGATCTGGAACCACAGAAGCATAAGAACATATAGCATCTATTGTCCTTGCTCTGTTATATCACTCAATATATAATCTTTTCTAGTCAAAAAGCTTACTAAAATTTCATGACTTCATTATCAGTTTCCTTTTGGAACAAAATAATGTTTAATATATATATATATATATATATATATATATATATATATATATAACATTTTCATGATCCATTGATTTAGTTTGTTTCCACTTTTTAGCTATTTTGAGTATAAAGCAATGAACATTCTTAAACAAGTATTTGTGGAACAGTATACCAAGTCTTTTGGACATATGGCAATAAATGGTATAGCTTTACCATATAGAAGATTTATTTTTCATTATTTTTAGGATTCTTCAGAGTGTTTATACCAGTTTTCTCTTACACTAATAGTGAATATACTTCTCCCTTTTTATATAACTTACCAACAACTGTGGTCAGTTGTTATTTGTGGGGTTATTTGTACAATCTGGATATTAAATTTTGTCAGGTATACAGCTATAAAATATTCTCACCTATTATATGGGCTTTGTTTCATGAGGAGGGTGGCCTTTTGCTCCAGCTGCCTGGCTAGATTACACACAAAATATACACATAGAAACTGTATTAATTAAAACACTGCTTGACCATTAACTCTAGCCTCTTGTTGGCTAACTCCTACATCTTGATTTAACCCATTTCTATCAATCTGTGTTTATTAAGAGGTTGTGCCTTACCGGGAAAGATTTAGCATGTCTGACAGGGCATCTCCATGACGGCTTTCTCACTCTGCTTTCTTTCTCTCGGAATTCAGTTCTGTCTTTTCTGCCTACCTAAGTTCTGCTTTATCAGGCCAATCAGTTTCTTTATTGATTAACCAATGAAACCAACATAGAAACAGAAGGACTTCCTACACCATTTCCCCTTTACTGTTTAAAAAGGAAATGAAGGCTTTAACTTTAACACAATAAAACTTCATGTAACAAAACAGTTATCAAGTAAGAATTACAGTTACAATATTTATATCTATTTTATCTTTCATCATAACAAAGAAAAACTATAACTATAACTATCTATTCTTCAACACCATCAAAGCCTCGAGAAGGATAGTACCTATGTAAACGAGAAGTAAGCAACTTCTAAAACTCTAGAAATGACAGAGACATTCTCGCTGCCTATAAAGACACTTAAAGTTTTCTACCATTGGCGCATCCATCTTCAGTCTACAGGCCCATAGTATCCAGTAGACTTTTCCATGAAGCAGTTCAATCGACAGTTCAGTCAATTTCTTCTATATCCTGCAGAATGTCTCACAGACTTTTTTATGAAGCACGAACCTTGAAGAACCATCTCATTTTAAGCAAGTTCAACAGTCATCTCTGTGGTTACTGTATGTCCAGTGAAACAGTCCAGGCAAGAGCAGTTTTTTGCCCAAATGGCTAGCAAACTTCATAAGAAGCCTCTTCGATTCCCATCTTCCTCTTAAAGTAGCTGGTGCTGCCAGGGGCAGATGTGTCTCATTGTCATGAAAAGTCCTAAGTTATAAAAACATTTTAAATGCCATATTCTGTCATCTTTGAAAGATATGAAGAATGCCTGCCTATCCATCTGAAATGCACATCTAGAAAATCTAACATGACTACACACTTGACTATTATAGATGATTATGTATTAACTTATATTTTTAAATTATACATTACATTTTTTTTTTTTATTTTAGAGACAGGGTTTCTCTGTAGCTTTTGGTTCCTGTCCTGGAACTAACTCTTGTAGACCAGACTGGCCTCAAACTCACAGAGATCTGCCTTGCTCTGCCTCCTGAGTGCTGGGATTAAAGGAGTGTGCCACCACTGCCCGGCCTATACATTACATTTTTAAATGAACTACACAATTACAATACCTTAATCAGGATCAGAAATACATATACATATAAAAAGATTGACTTTAAATTTATGTCAATAAAGAAACATCCATACCAATGTAAATTATTTATATCTATATCATATCCCCTTTTAAATGTAAACAAAGATTTATAAACCATATTTGGGAATATGAACATAGTTATTTCTCCCCAAATTGCTTCCTGCTGTATGGGGGTACTGTTCATCAGGTGTTTCATGGTGTATCCTGTGTGCCAGGCTCATCTCAGTCAGCAGTTGAGTAAAGTAATTTTCTGAGGGTGTTTACAGCAACCTTTCAGGAGGGCATGGTCTATCATGCCATTTTGGTCTAAAAGCAATCCACATCCTCTGTGAAAACAAAAGAAGAACCTCTTTTCCAAAGCATTATATCCTTAGACCCAAATTCTAAAGTAAAGATAACTTTATAATATACATGCTGGTTTAGCTTAGCATCCCATATAATGAAATATCTTTCTGTACTTAACTGCTTCACAGTCAAAAAATTCAAAAATAACACAATATTATGCAAAATCCAGACTTTCTGTGAATTTTCCATTTTTATGTTGCTTATTTTTCTTTACTCTGATTAAAATCTAATCTCTTTATCTTTTTTCTCCCAAGCCTACATACATTTATCAGACCTATTTAGAGGTTGTTTATGTCTGAATCTGTCCTATTGTGAATCTGTAATTCTTACTCTCTAGAAGAGCTTATAAAATGCTAAGCAGCTTTTTTGCAGCTGCTCTGGATGTTGGCTCCACCTCTCTCCAGTTTCAAAATGGTGGACATACAATTTCTGCTAGCTCTGGGGCCACCAGGTAGGAGCCACACTCAGCACTTTAACTCTGAGAATAAGGGTGCACCACATAAATTCTTTTTATCTGAGTTACAGTCAAATTTGCCACATAGAGCACTGCCCAGCCTGGAAACTTCTTTGTGTATAGCTGTGCGAATCCGCCATGCTCTCGTGCCTGCCCAAGCCTAGTAGACTGATTCCACCATCTGCCCAGACAAGAAGAGCCAAGCCTCGGGCATGCTTTCAACCCCGAATGGGCACAGAAACACCTAGGCACACAAATGCCATTGAAATGCTTAATAGCTGTTGTTTGTACTGGTAGCACATCCCAGGAAGTCGCATTTTAAAACCACACAGCTTTTTTTTTTTTTTTTTTTTTTTGGTATGGCTGCTGAGTCAGGAAAAACATTCTGAGGCACACCCCCAGCAAATAGCAAAAAGCTGTGTTAAAATATGTTTTGTGTGTGTGTGTATGTGTGTGTGTGTGTGTGTCTAGAATTACGCTCTCATGGTTTTTAAGTGAGTTTAGTTGATCACGTTGGCACCAAATTGTTGCACGAGGAGGGTGGCCCTTTGTTCTGGTCACCCGGCTAGTTTACACCCAAAATAATTATGCAGAAATTGTACTAATTAAAACACTGCTTGGCCATTAGCTGTAGCCTCCCGTTGACTAACTCTCCACATCTTGATTTAACCCATTTCTATAAATCTATGCTCACCATGAGGTCTTGGCTTACCTGGAAAGATTTAGCATGTCTGACCTGGCGTCTCCATGGCAGTTCTCTCACTCTGCTTTCTTTCTCCCAGAATTAAGTTCTGTCTTCTCTGCCTAAGATCTGCTCTATCAGGCCAAGCAGTTTATTTATTGATTAACCAATGAAATCAACACATAAACAAAAGGAGTCCTACACTAAGGGCTTCTTAACTCAATCATTTCCTTAGATGTAGAGTAGCTTTTTACTTTTGTGAGGTCCTACTTTGCCAATTGTTTGCTTTAAATACTGGACAAATAGGGTAGTTTTCAGCAAGTCCTTTCCTATAATATAGTATAGTACAACTTTTTTTTTTTTTTTTTTTTTTTTTTTTTTAGCAGCAGCTTTAGTGTTTTGGGTTTCAAATTGAAGGCCTCTATCCAGTAAAAGCTTTATTTTTCCAAGGTGATAGACTTGGTCTATAGTCAATTCTTCTGCATGAGAACTTTCAGCTTTCCCAGCACTGTTTGTTGAAAAAGTTGCTATTACTCTAGTGTATATTTTTTACTTTTCCTCAAATATCAGATGACTGTACTTATATGTACTCTTATTTGAGTCTTTCATTTTAATGCAATTGGTTGAAATGTCTTTTTCTGTGTGTATATCATATTGTTTTTCTTAGTATTTGTGTTGTAGTTAGTAGTTGCAAGGACAAATCACACCATAAAACAAGCTTTCATGTTGGAGGTTTATAGAGGAAAGAGAGAAGGGAAGAGTAATTGGGAGGTACAAAGGCCTGCCTGTCCCTTCAGAGAATTATTGGGGAAAAGGGAGAAGGTATGGACAAGCTCACTTTTAAACAGGATTTAGCACATGCACACAGAGACCATGCAGTCATCTAATGCATGTGCGGAGTCTACATAGTGATGTAACAGCCATAGTGGTCATAGCACCCTGTGCTGGCCAGGCATCTGCCTAAATACTGGCAATACATGCCCAGAGAGGATGCTCTAAATGGCTACAGCTGAAGACCCTGGGGAGAGACTGGCCTGATGCCTGAAATTTTACCAAGCACATGCATAAGGAGTGAGTGTGGTAGATTTCATTGGCTAGGTTCCCAAGGTCAGGCCAACATAATGACTGAATGCAAACAAATAACTCTATAATTTGTCTTGAAGTTTTCAGTGTCATTCTCTTCACAAGGATTCTTTCTATTTAGGATTGATTTTGTTATTTTGTGTTTTTTTCTGGTTCTATATGAATTTTAGTAACTTTTCCTATTTTTCTATTTCTGTGAAAAATGTTGCATGTCAATTAATTTGGGGTTGCATTGCTCTATAATTGCTTTTGGTAGGATAGTGATTATCACAATATTAATACTCTTGATTCATGAATATGGGCTATCTATTCATTTGCTTTTTTTTTTTCTCAATCTCTTTGTTCAGAGATTTGGAAATTTCCTTGTGGGAGTCTTTTACCTCCATGATAAGGTTTAGGGTAAGAAATGTTATTTTGATGCTACTATAAATGGAGGTTTTGAGGATCTGACTTTGCAAACTTAATTTTTAAGAAGGGGGTTATCTTAAACTCATTAAAGTAGCTGGGTAATCTCAGTTCCAAAAATGTGCTGCAATAGTGGAATTTTAATGGATACCAGGAAAATAGCCAATTAAGGAGCTAGAGAGCAGGGCCATAAAATTTAAGGAGGTTCAGATATTTCTAGGCGGCATCCTGCCCTTGAAGAATCTTGTCAGTTATTAATGGCTCTTTGTTAGTGTTCCATGCCCAAAAACTAACCAGTGATTTCAGAAACTGACTTACTCCTATGCTCTCCTTACCCAGTCCCCAAACAACAGTACATGAATTCCCTTGATCATGGATTTTACCCTCTCAAAGCTCTCCCTTCCCTGGGCTTGCCACCAGACATTTTCTTCACCCACCATTCTGGGGTACTGAAAGGGGTAACCCAAACTCGGATTTGTAAAATAAAGACTCTCTTGTAATTTGCATTGGAAACTGAGATCCATGAATTCATTTGGTAATTAGTAATTTGGGCATGGCAAGGGATGTCCAAGATATCTTTTTCAGTGTGTTTGTTGTTGGTGAAGAGAAAGGTCACAGTTTTTTGTTTGTTTGTTTGTAAGCTGATTTTTTATTCTGCTGCTATGCTAAAATAGTTGTTTATGGAAGTTTTCTAGTGGAATTTTCAGAATCTTATGTACAATATTATATCATTAGCAAATAGAGACAATTTCACTTCTATTTTCCCTACTTGTATCATTTCCATTTTCTTCTCTTGCCTTATTTTTCTAGCAAATATTTTAAGCACAATATTTAAAAATAATGAGGATAGTAGGCTTCACTGTCTCATTTCTTACTTTAATACTATCTCTTTTAACTTATCAGAATTTAGGATAATGAGAGTTGTGGGTTTGTCATATATAGCTTTTTTATGTTGAGGAATGTTTTTTCCAGCCCTGCTCCCTAGCACTTAAATAATGAAAGTATGCTTGATTTTATTAAAGGCTTTTTCTGAATTTATTAGAATGATCATGTAATTTTTGTCTTAAATTCCATTTAGTCAATTTAATATGTTTACTGAATCTCTGAATTTTCAAGATGAGACCAACTTTAATCATGGCAGGTTATTTTCTTGACATTTTTGTATTTTATTTTCTAAGCGGCTGTTTTATGTATTTACTCATTTATTTTGAGAGACTTTGTATCTAAGAATATCAGGAAAATTTCTCGTTGAGTTGTTTATATTTCTTTCTCTAGTTTAATATTAGAGTATTACTGGCTTTATATAATGAGTTTGAATAGTTTAAAAGAGAATGATCCCCAAAGGCTCAAATATTTGAATACATAGTCCCCAGTAGGTAGAATTGGAAATTAGAAGATATGACCTTATGGAGAATGTATGTCACTGGTGTGGGTGTAGAGGTTTCAAAAGACTTATACCATTCTGAATTAGGTCTCTGCCTTGTGCTTATGTCTGAAGATGTAGGCTCTTTGTTTTGCATCTGATAATAATCATGAACTCTAATCTTCTGAAACTGTAAGCTTCAAATCATCTCTTTTTTTTCTATGCATTACATTGATCACAGTGTCTTAACATAGCAATGAAAAAGTGATTAAAACGTAAGTTGCTGCAAGAGATTGGGCTACTACAGGCTTGACTACTTTTTTTTGAATGAGGAATATTTTTGACTTTGGACTAGGGAGGTCATTTAAGGCTATGATAGGGGCTTAACTGGACATCATAATAGATGTGTGAAGCATGACAGTGCTGAAAGAAATGTGGAAAAAGGAGTACCAGCTCAATAGGATTAAAAGGGTTTGATAAACTATGCTAGAGATCATTCTTAATAAATTTTGGCAAAGACCATGGCTTCCTTCTCCACTCAGCTTTTCCTAAAAATCTGACCAGGGCTAATGTAAATGTAAAGAACAAATTTTTTGGCAGAGATTTTAAGATTGTTCTATATTGACTTTACCACAATGGTTATTAGTTATAACTCATATATAGATCTACAATGAAAGAAATAAGCAGAGCAAACACACACACACACACACACACACACACACACACACAAAATGTACAATTTGAAGAAAAAGAAGTACCAGCTCTGTCAATGTTATTTATCTTCTCAAAGTACCAGCTCTTAGATTTATTGAGCCTACGTATTATTTTCTTTCTTTCTGTTTCATTAATTCCAACTTTGAACTTTATGATTTCTTGCCTTCTACTGGATTAATTTATTTTTCTTCTTGTTTTTTTTTTCCAAATTTTGGCATTGTATCATTAAGTTATTTATTTGTAGTTGTTCTGATTTTTTAATTTAGGAACTTAAAGTTACAAATTTACCTCTTAGATCTATTAAAGTATTCCAGAGATTTTGTTGTGTTATATTTTCATTTAGGCAAAGGAATATTTTTATTTCTTTCTTGAATTCTTCTTTGATTTATTCATAATTTAATAATGAGTTAATTTAATCACCATGAGTTTATAGACTCACATGAGTTTTGTTTGCAGCAGATTTTAATTGGGCCAGTGCATAACTAGCAGTAGGCTAGATATTACCCGCAGATTTGTTGTTTTATTGGATGAAGCAAAGGATATTCCCTGCCTTAGTTAGGGTTTCTACTGCTGTGAAAAGATGTCAGGACCACAGAAACTCTTATAATGAAACACATAATAGGGCTCGCTTATAGTTCAGAGCCTCCATATAGAGGGAAGGGTGAAGCCACTCAGGGAGACATGGCGCTGAAGAGGTCGCTGAAAGCTCTATATCAGAGTAGGTAGGCATCAGGAAAAGAGTAAGACACTGACTTGTTTGAGCATCTGAGACCTCAACACCTACCCCTACAATTACACCCTTCCTGCATCAAAGCCATACTTCATAATAGTGTCACTCCCTATGGGTCTGTGGGGGCCATTTTCATTCCAAGCAGCACAACTCCCAAATCACAGGTCTGGAGCTTTGACTCTGGACTTAGAGATAAAATACAGTGGAGGGAAGAATAGGAGAAGAAATAAAGGTATTACCAGTTAAGCGTAGCTCGCAAACAATGCGTAGTCCAAAGTCCTCAATCTGGACTTGATGGTCATAATTGTGTGGCTGACAACAGATGTAGCCAAGAATGGGAATCAACATAAATAGATTTTTTAATAATTAAAAAATTAAGAGCAAATTTATACAGGTATCATAAGGAAGATAAAACATAAAATATAAAGGGGCATTTATGTTGAGACATAGTTTCCTATTGCCCTGGCTAACCTGAAACCCATTATGTTTTCGGGGATGAGTTTCAATTCCTGATTCTTCTCCTTATAACTTTTAAGTGGTGGGTTCACAAATATGTGAACAATATTCAACTGATTGTTTTTCTTTTAAATAATAGCATGCATTTAAATTATTACTTATATTATATAGAAGCAAAGTGGAAACATATACCCCCCAAAAGGAAAGAAGAGAATAAAAGAAATTAAAAAGATATAGATTGATAGTCTGATAGTGGAAATTGTATAAAAGTTAATGAAATCCAAAAAGGGGAATAAAAATAATAATCTATTGTTTTCAAAATATTATAGAATAAATATGTACCTAAAAGCATAGTTGAAATATAATAAGGAAAAGCACATGAACAAGGAAGAAAGAAAAAAGAGAAAGAGTAAAGGGGGATGAAAAGAAAGGAAAGGAGAGGAATGAAAGGGAAGGGAAGGGAAGGGAAGGGAAGGGAAAGGGAGGGGAGGGGAGTGGAGGGGAGGGGAGGGGAGGGAAGGGAAGGGAAGGGAAGGGAAGGGAAGGGAAGAATCTGAAGAAAATTACAAAATATTGGAGGACATGATTCTCTCTGAATCCTTGAAAGCTTTAGACTGTCTGTTATAGACATAGGTGGGAGAATGGAAGATAAGTATAATCTGTGAATTTTTGTCTTTTTTGTTGCTTTTGTTGACCCTGTACTTGTTAAATATCATATTTGTCTAAGATGTCTTTATTTTTGCAAAATCCCTTCTTTGCATGTTCCCTGGGCTGTTACACTTAGCTTTACAGCCTGATTATTGTATAGGTCTTTCCATTTCTTTGAAAATCCTGATTGCATCATTTGGGATAGCTACTGTTCTAGTTGTCATGAATCTTCCAAGTTCGTTGGGAATGTGAGGAGCAATCGCAATGCTACAGTTTGGGTCAGGGGAGTTATTTGTACTAGCAAAATAGTCTTTTTAATTTATTTTTATTTAACTTTTTTTTTATTTTACATACAAGACCCTTTCCCCCTCCAACACCTTCCCTTCTCCCCCATGCACCTCCTTCCATCCCAATCCCCATCCACTTCTCAGAGGGTATAAGGCTTTCGTTGGGGAATCAACAAAGTATGGCATACCAAAAACTATTCTAAAAAGGCTCTAAATAATAATTCCAAAGCCATATGGCCGATAGATGATTCTAGTGTTTATATATTTAGCTGGCTTTGAGTTCAAGGCTGTGAAAGTCCATTGTTTATCTCAGTTGATGTTATCTACTTCTGGACACCTAGCTGAATCCCTGTGCATTGCATTTTTCAGCTTATCAGCATGTTGCCCTATAGCTCTCCACAACTGCCTCTCAGTGCTATCTTCCACTCCTAATTTGTATGATAGAGGAGTCAAGAACTTTACAAAATCAGTATGTTTGAGTCTTGACAGGGTTATGTGCTTGTCCAAAGGGTAGGAGTATTGATGTCTTTTCAGAAGTGTCAATGAGTTTATAAAATTTTCATTGAGGTTTCTACATCCTCCTTCCACTGCTTCTCCTCCTCAAAACCCCCAAAGCACACAATGGGGAGACACATAAAAGAATCTGTTCAGTTTGTACTTTTTCTTCCCTTTGGTGTATTGCCTGTCTTTCCCCCTACATTCCCCATTGTGTTATACCTTCATATTTCTAAACTCATCATATCTGAACCAATTCTATTATGTCTTATACTTAGCTGAGTCACATGAAAGTCTTATTTTACCTCAAAATAATTTTGATTTTTTATTTGTTTTTGTGTGTGTGTGTGTTTTAAGCTAAGTGATAGACTCAACTTCAGAACTTTGCTGAAAGTCTTGGAAAAATTCTACAGGACTCCTGGATAGGATGTGAGTCAGCAAATATGTTTCCTTCTCACTCGTCTCCTCTTCCTCTTATCCTCCTCTTCCACATTCTCCTCTTTTTCCTTCTCTTCCTCATCCTTCTTAATGCAACTGTGTATGTTGTCTGTATAAATGACTATGAATCAAATGAATGTCTAGTGTCTGCAGATACCAGTAGACAACTGATCCCCATGAAGCTAGAGTTACAGACAGTTGTGAGCCACTATGTAAGTGTTAAGAATCTAATCCCAGTCCTTTGTAAGAACATCTAGTGTTCTTAATTGCTGAGCCTTCTCTCCAGTGCAAACATATTACATTACTAAAGAATCTGTATGGAAGATTTATAGTGATGAATAGTAACTGCACTAACAGAAAGGAAGATATTCTAAGGAGACACTATTTTTTTTCAATCTGATAGTCAGACTATTGAAAGAATGGACCTTAAAAATTTGGTAATCTCCCCAGAATTTCATGCTGAGAGAAGGGAAAGGCAGAGGCAGAGAAAGAACTCATTTCTTCCCCTGGAAAGAAATTTCACACAGTTCCAACAATTTGTTAGACCACCTTACAGGATGAGACTGCAGCTTAATAAAGAAGTATCAATGGTGGACAGAACTACACATCCTTCAGGGTTGCTTAGGTGTGTGCGTGTCTTTGATTCTTTCATTGAAATTTTATTCTCACATCAATACCACTGAAGATGAACTTTGAGTATTTGCTGGTGATGACTTTTTCCCTCTTACCAATGTGTCCATATCAAATAAATCTCCTTTTTTGTTTTCTATTATGTATTTGAATCATTTAATTGTATTATTGATGGTGACTAGCTGACCCTGGCTTCAGGCTCCCCACTAAATTCAATAATAATATAGTCAGTAAGATTTTGAAATGTACATTTGTGTATAGACTATATATAATATAGATACAGTTTCCTTTCAGAAGGTTTTAAAATAGGATATACATATCATCATTTTCATTTATATTAAAATCATTGTTTTTGTTAATATGTCTTAAGCAAAAAGAAAAGATAGAAGACAAGACATGGACACAGAAGATAGTGAATATACTGGTAACCTAAAATAACTCAACAAGTAAAATACTTCAGACACAGAATTGAATATTAAAAGAAACAATGAATTATATGATATAAAACCCTCACTGGGCACTGATGGCTCATGCCTTTAATCCCAGCACTTGGGAGTCAGAGGCAGGTAGATCTCTGTGAGTTCAAAGCCAACCTGGTCTACAGAATGAGTTCCAGGATAATCTCTAAAGCTACAGAAAGAAACCTTGTCTCAAAAACACAAAAAAGAAAACTAAAAAATCTTAGCCCCTTTGTGACCACATAGACTTTTCATAAATAAATAATATTATCTCTCATACTATGTTTACTTATTTATTAATTCATCTTTGTCTTTCCCTAATTATGAGTTCCCTAAGATGGAAGTTAGCTTCTTAATCTTGAGTCCCTAAATCATAATTTTAGATATAAAATAATTCTAGATGAATTTTTATCATGCTGGTATTTTTGTTATACTGCCGTGTAGCAGCTATGCAACATTTCTCTCACATTCTTTTGAATATCAAGTGACCCTGGGCAAGGTAATTCAGGTTATTCTAAAGTGTTAAGGTCATTCCTTCAGGAAACTCCCAGGAATCCACAAGGATGACCCCAGCTCAGTTTCTTAGCAATAGTGGAGAGGGTGCCTGAACTGGCCATCTCCTGCAATGAGATTGGTGACTACAACAATTTTCACCAGAGAGCCATTATCCAGTAACTGATGGAAGCAGACAAAGAAATCCACAGTCAAACAATAAGCAGATCTACACAAGTCCTCCTGAAGAAAGGGAAAAGGGAATGTATGAGACTTGGGATCAAGTTCATGAAGGAGGAACCCACAGAGATAGCTGATCTGAGCTTGTGGTAGCTCATGGACTCTGGACCAACAGTTAGGGAGCCTGCATGGGGCTGGTCTAGGCCTTTTTCATGTGGGTGACAGTTGTGTAGCTTGGTCTATTTTGGGGCTCCTAGCAGTGGGATTAGGGCCTATCTCTAACACTTGAGTTGGTCTTTGGAAACTTATTCTCCATATTGGGTTGTGTTGTTCAGACTTGATGCAGGGAGAGGAGCTTATTCTTACCTCAAATTGATATGCCATGCTATGTTGATACCCATAGGAGGCCTCTAAATTCCTGAAAGAGAAGAAGAGTGGATGAGGGGAAGAGGAAGGATGTGGGAAAGTGAACGGGAGGAGAGAAGGGAGGGGAAACTGGTCTGGATATAATTAATTGAACAAATTTACTTAATAATGATAAAAATCCCTGCAAAATAATCTGAAGGATAATGCTTGCAGATACTGGGTTTGAGTAAATTAGTAAATAAACAAGGTGTACCTTCTTTGGACAAAGAAGGCAAAGTGTTAAAACTCAGAAATTTCTTTTATTATAATCTTGAGTTCTACCATAACAACTTCCATACTTTTGTCAAATTTTAAATTGTTAAATTTTAATGTTTCAGCCCAACTTATTCCTATAAGAAGCAGTAACTTTGATATTTTTCTACTTTGATATTTGAAATTTCTTTACTTGATTCAGACATGTATAAAAATGCTATCAGAAACTAAAGTGCTAATATCACCATTATAAAAATTCAGCAGGTCATGGATCATACTTAAGCAAACATTTATTTTTCATGTTATCATATACTTTGCCTCAAGTATACACAAAGTCATATTAAATTTCACTGGGTATTCAAAATCTTCATTGTACATAGTTTATTGACATTATGAAGAAGGCATTTGGATTCTTTTGATAAAACAAACATCAATATATTTCCTAGTAAAAAATAAACCACGGTCTCTACCCCTGACATTTACTTTAATATAATGTCTTTTTCTGCTTACATTCCATAATATGCTTCTGGTGAAGCTAAATAGATAATACTTATCTGTGAGTACAATGAAAACCTGATTGAAGACCATTTGACATTTTTAATACAACACTAAGGTGGTGGTAGGTTTTCATGACAGATGTCTAAGTTATACATAAGAACAAGACAATACTCTGAATGTGCAGTTTGATTTTTAACTTAAATTCAGTAATGAACATGTATAATATATAAAGTTCTTTTGGCAATAACTTTTTCAAAAAAGAAACACATACTGATATAGAACAACATAAAGCTAATTATATTAAACTGAAATGTCTTCCTTGGCAATGAAATTTTAAAATTAATATTAAGTACAGTTTTTTTATTGAAGATTGATAGTAATTTCAATAGCTGTCTAGCCTAAGGTATATAGTGAATGCACATAAAATAGTAATTGAAGGGATTCTGTACTCTGAGGAAGGATGAGCATGTGTTTACATGTAGCTATCACTTTTAGTAGTTATATTGCTTTGTGTAACTTACTGACATTTTTTTTCCTCCATCAAAACATGGGAAACACTATATATATATTGTTGCTAGAAAAAGTGAGATTATGAAAGCACTTTGTTGGGTACATGCCTGGATTAGTAAATACTCAAAAATTGATTATATTCAATGAAATTTCACAAATGTTTTTAAGACAGTTTTTATAACTTTGATACAATTTGGGCACAATGAGGATTTAAAAACACTTGAAAGCACTCAGTTTAAAAATAAACCCCAGTGACATTATGGAGCAACAATAACATGAAACTGGAACTGTTTATTATTAAAGATAACACAATTTGAAAATTGTGTTAAAATCCTAAGAATTATTTACATATGACAAAAATGTAATTCAAACTTGTGAGAACAATTCAAGCTTTAATTAACTCTTGATCATGTTCTAAATCAGCATGTATTTCACTTTTTATTAAAAAAATGATTTATTCATCTTTTAATTGACAGTTGAAACAGACACAGTAAAAATAAAAATGTAAATTAAATGGCAACTACTTTAATATTCAATGATATACAGTTTGGAAGGTGGAAAAAAAAGCAGCAGGAACATATCTCACTGAAAACAAGCCAGTATTCATGACCAGTCCTGCCATTTTAGTTTCATAGCTTGCTAAAACTTGTTAGAGAAAAGAATGACTTGCAACATATTGCTAATTATAACCATGATAGCTAATTGTTCATTATACATTCAATAAGTAATTCTAATAAATATAAATGGATTCAAGAATACATTTTATCACATCACCCTTAAAAAGCATCATAGCCTCATTAAAGGGGACAAGATATGTAATCTGTGAATTAGTATTAGTTACACCTGACTGTGTTTATAGCTTTCTTAAATGTGTTCATTTATTATTATTATTATTATTATTATTATTATTATTATTATTATTATTTTAAAACTGCAAGTCACAAACTCCCAGTTTGGTCTAGAACTCACTATGTTGCATTATGACCTTGAATTTCTAATCTTTATGCTTCAAAATCCCAAATTCTGGGACCACAGAGTCATGTACCATCAAACTCAATTTACATTTTGGGGCAGTTGAACCCAGGAATTCATGCTTGTGAGGCATGCATTCTAGCGACAGATATTATTTTTATTTTATATTTGACAAATTGAGGAGAAAAAATGAAACAGTATGCAAGACAGGCAATTTCTATTTCATCCTCAAATATTAGCTTATGAACCAAGAAATTCATAATATATGTGGCTGCTTAATTATGATCAAATATAATGCATGATGTATTCATCAGAAGCAAAATAACATTACTGAATTTACTATTATATTTCCTATATGGAGACTATACAAAACATTTTATTTCTAGACAAGGTAATTCAGGTTATTATAAATTGCTATTCAATGCTGGAAATTGTTCCTTCTGGCTGCCCTTTGATCTCAACTTCACAACAGTTTTTATTTATTTATTTATTTAATGTGCAGGCAGTCTGCATGAAACTTGTTATTACAAGTTCTTATCACTTTTTCTTTCTCTTTTCTTTTCTGAAACCAAAGTCATATTTGATCCCTTTCCTCCAGCTCTTTTACATAGAAGCACAAAATCTTTAAACTGAAAAGCAGCTGGCAATCATTAAATATGATTATCAATAAATTGTGCATGCAATTTTAGTTTATTCAGTGTCAAGATATTATCATATAGCAGTAACAAGCACTTTTCCATGCAGAGAATAAAGCAATTTACATAACTATGTTTTACAGAAAGAGGAAAAATCTATTTAACTTGATGTCTGAATGGGTAGCGCTCACCTCCCATGGGAGTATTATCTTGCCTTTGTTTTCAACTACCTGTAGTTTGAAATTTTGACTAGATGTAAATTTGATGGAAATGTATGTGATTTAACACCTGTTGGAAGGCCTTGCTGGATGGTCAGAGGTTGCAGTCTCTCATGGCCTGGAAGCTTTTCCCAAAATCTTAATAACATGAAGACTTCTTAATTCCCCACTGGAAATTTTTGCTTTCTCCCTGCTCTCCCTTATCAAGAGAATGTCCCTGGGATGAGAAGACTGACCTTATCTGAAAGCTGTCTCTAAGCCAGATGATTGATTGATCTTTAGCTTGACCCTTATAGCACATATTCCTGCTATAAGACTTGTACTGGCAGATTTTTTGTTGTTGTTGTTTTTGTTTTGTTGTTGTTGTTGTTTGTTTTTTGTTTTTCAAGACAGGGATTCTCTGTGGCTTTGGAGCCTGTCCTGGAACTAGCTCTGTAGTCCAGGCTGGTCTCTGTTATAAGACTCTACTGCTACATATCAAGCCTTGCGATAGGAGTGTGCCACTTAATACAAATTAGGTTTTATCTTCAGTTTTCCCAATCCTGTATTTTCCTTATACTCTGGAATAAAGTTGAGCTGATTCATCGAAGTACACCTCCCAAAGGGCTGTCTCCATCATGTTCACACACCATACAAGGATCTCTACCATCACGTCTGCCCCTTTGTCTTTCTGGACCGATGGTCAGAGGATTTCAAAGACAAAGGGGGCCCCTACGAAATACTATTGTTTTTAACTATTTCATTTTCACACTCATTATATAGAGCCAATATTGTCTACATAAAAATAGAAGAGAAGGGTACATAATGAACAAAACAAATACTAAACACTTTCCCTGTTGCTAGGGACCAAAGTCTTGCAAAGAAGGAAAATTTACCAAGATATACACAATATTTAATACAAATTTAAGCCTAAATGGGACTCAGAGCAGTGACTCTCAACCTCCCAAATGCTGTGTAATTTTGTTAGTGTTATAAATCGTTAAGTAAATATCTGATATACAGGATATCTCATATCCCTCCTCAAAATGAGTCATGACCCACAGTGTGAGAACAACTGCTCTAAAGCATTCACTGTTTCTATGAACTTGCACTGAGAAAGTAGAAAGTAACATATGATGTAGCACAAATAATAGAAACCCAGAGACAGAAATTGGGTAGTCAGAAAAGCAGAGAAGCTAATCACTAGAGAATTCTAACCAAGACTTGGAGATCCTTTCTTCAGTGTGACTGAAGACTGACTGACTACTAAGACCCTGAGATCCTGTTTTGTATTCCTCTCTAGCATTGGGATTAAAGGTGTGCACTACCACTGCCTGGCTTCTATGGTTAACTAGTATGGCTGCTTGGATTAAAGGTGTAGGCCACCACTGCCTGGCTTATATGGCTGGCTAGTTTGACTGTTTTGCACTCTCATCTTCATACAAGTTTTATTTATTAAAATATAAATAAAATATCACTAAATATGAGGATAATCAAGTAAGAATTCCCTGAGGGTGAAATAAGATAAAGATCAGAATACATGATGTAGGAGTCAAAAAAGGTTGAACTGAGGAAATCACTGTTCAGGCAACATACAGTATATGCCAGGACTCTGTGATAGGAGTCAACAGAAGTAAACTGAAGGGTAGTCATTATGACCATGCAGAGAGAGCATGAAGGAAGGAGCTGGGGAGCAACACAGCTGTGGGAGGGGGAAACCTAGTCATATGATAGGAAATTAATGGTCATTTTGGGGCAATATACTAATTTTAGCTTTTTGAAGCTACATAGTAAATGCCAGTCTTCAGTAATTTGTAATTATAATCTTCTTAAAATAAGCACCATACCTTTAAATTTTATTAAAAAAAAAAGGAAAGAGAATGAAGGGAAAATACCACTGATAGGAAAGAGGTACAATCGAGCTCAAAATTTAATAGCTTGTAAGTAACACTTAGTAATGCTATCCAATTCTCAAGCTATTTTACTGTTAAGCATATACCCCCCCCAAAATTGGAATCAACACATGAAGGATATACCTACATGCAGGATTATTCACAATCACTAAGGTATGTAATCATTCTATGATCCCAGTAATAAATTAATGGATTTTAACAAACATTTATTTATTTAAAGATTTAATATAGGCCGTGAAAAAATAAAATGTTATTATTTCCAGAACTCTGAATGAACTGGCTAAGTGAAATAACTCAAGAAAAAAGAGAAAATTATCACATGATCTTCTTTATATGCAAAATATATGATGCTGATTTTATAATATTAAAAAGTAGAAGAGTGTTTGGCACAGAATAGGAAATGTTTGTGGGAGAGAGAATGACTACAGGATGGTTAACCAGTACAGAAATGTAGTTGTATAAGAAGCATGACTTCTAATGTTTTATACCACAATTGCATAGCCATAGTTGATAAAAATTAATAGTATGTTTGTAAATAGCTAGTTCACAAAACGTGTAATGTTTGACATAAAAATGTAGTAAATATTTGAGTTTGGCAAAATAGCTCAGTAGATATGGATACTTGACACTAAACCTGATGACCTGAGTTCAACCTGGTAATATGTAGGGTAGAACGATATAAACAATTCCATCAAGCTGTACTACACACACACACACACACACACACACACACACACACACACCATCATAAAGAATTTAAATGTAAATATTTGACATGAAAGTTTTCTAATTATTCTGGTATTATTTACTGTGAGTTATATGTATGTAACAATGTTGAAATACCTACCACATTGTTGGGCTTCATGAGGCCCAGTGTAACTTTCTGAGCCTAGCTTGATTTCATGTGAGGCCGAGTGTAACTTCCTGAGTCTGGCATGAGTTTGGAGACCTGTCTCTGGCTATGACTTCCACACAGGAAGTGACTCAGCACAACCTGACCTAGGCCTGATTCTGCCCACTCACTGCTAATGTGGCAGAATATTATGGGCCCTTGTTCCTTGCTCCATCTCAGCCCATCTCAGGCTTCCCACTCTCTGGCTCAGCCTATTTAAGTTCCTGTCTAATACAATTAAATGAGATCCTGCTTTGGTAGACTCCCACCTCAGTGTGTGTGTTTTCCCCAGTGGCCAGGGGGGAGGTTTGAGTTCTGGTTGCTCACCATTCAGCTCAGCCCCAGGGATAGTCCTGAAGGTTTGGATCTCCCCCTGCCCTTTCTGCCTGAGAACCCATGTGAGGAACTGAAGAATCATTGATGGGCCAATCGTTCTGTGGGCAAGTGTACCCCCATTAAATATGGGTCAGTCCTCTTTTAAACAAAATCCTGCCCTTAGCCAAGCCTGTGAGAGGGTCAGCAGGCTCCCACCTAAATCTTTGTATGCTGGCCTTTGGGAGGCTGGACCTAAGGAACCAGGTGGAACACAAGCTTATGGTGATATTACCTTGTAAGTCAAAAAAGTATGGTTGTGTAGTAATAAGAGTGGCGGGGCTGCGTTCTCAGCACCCCCGGCTGCCTGCCCAGCTAGCTTATGCCCCAAAATAACAACACACAAACTGTATTCATTTAATCACTCCTTGGCCCATTGTCTTCTAGGCTAATTCTCACATATTAATTTAGCCCATTTCTAATCATCTGTGTGTAGCACCCCAAGGTGTGCTTACCGGGAAGATTCTAGCCTATGTCCATCCTGGGTCGGAGCTTCATCCCAGGAGCGAGGCATGGCGTCTCTCTCAGGCGTCTGCTCCCGAGAGGAGACCTGTGGAGTCTCTTAGCTCACTTCCTCTTCCTCCCAGCGTCCTGTTCTGCTTTCTCCTCCCACCTATCCTCTAACCAATAAAATGGGCCAGGGCAGTGCCTTTATTAGCCAATGACCTTCCCCCATCATGGTTGTAATAAAAACGCGTTGTTTTCCACATTTTACTGAATATATAAAATTTTATATATAATAATTTAAACAAACATTTTAGTTCTTTTTATATAAGTTTTGAACATTACAGACAGCAACCAAAGTTACTGGTTATGCTGCAAAACCTATTGCTTGAGTCAAAGAATATGGAGAAATCTATTGTCTAGCTTTCATAGTACTGCAATTTTCTATTTATGCTACAGGAGAAGAAAACTAGTCATTAGCACTGTATAGTTGTTAACTCTGTGAGTTATTAAAATGACTGGCCTAACAAGAAATGCTCACATAAACAATAGTGATACTAACACCATAGAAGTAATCAACCTCTTTCTGATTGTACTTAGGTTCCACAGCCCATAATGAAACCTATAACTTATGAAAAAGATAATAGCCCCTAAATGAGAAGCTAATGCTGCTGTTCTGCTAAATGGACAGATTTTGAAACCTAATCCTCATTGCATCTCTTAGCTTTCATCAAGGAAGCTTCCCATTGTATTGTCTTGAGTGACATTCTGTTTTAAGTAGCTATGCAGTGTTGCAGTCCTCTTTCATTGTAATGATATGGTAAGAATACTTATTTTTTATAGTGATAATCAGATAATTAAAACAAAAATACAAATCTTAGTGTAAGATAGACTAAATAAATGGATACTTTTTTTTTTAATTTGTAGACTTCAGGTTGTGTTTAAACATCTTAAATGTAATAACATATAATTTGGGAAGAGAGGTTTCACGCTTAATAGAAAGAATATATTGTTATGGATGCTAACACAAAGCAAGAAGACAAAACCTTGTGTTGTCTTAGAAAAGGGTGGCTAGAGAAAAAAAAAGTTGAGTTTTTATGTAAAGAGATACATTTTTAAATTTAGAAGAAATTTTAGCTTTCCATGAGTACAAGTGATACATATCCCACTTGTTAAACAGCACTTGTTATGACTAACAATAAATCCTGATTTAGGAAGCAGTACAAATTTTATGAAAAGTTAAGAAAGTTAACTCATTTAATGTATGAGTACTTTTGATAATGGAAGCCAAAAATTAAAGCAATGGCTTTTCTTTCAAGTTTAATTCAAGCACAGTTATTAGTTTAAAATTCTAATGTCAAATGAAATCTCACACTATGCAGACAGAAGTGTTCATAATAAGCCTACTTTACTTCATCTAAAAACAGAAAATGAAAGAATCATTGTACCATAAGAAAACAGGTGTAAATAGAGTAATTATCATAAAATGCATTAGTAATGCATTGCAAACCAGGGAGATTTTCGTAACAAGTTGTATTGCTCTGAACACAAGGTGGCAAGGAAAAATGACCATTTGTGCATCATTAGCATTGGAAACACAGTTCATTAGAAATAGGCAAATGAGTTAGCAGCAGATCAAGACATTGAAATCTACTCAGCTAAAGATTTAAACTGCTTGCTTATACAGTCTCTTGTGATATTCCTATGTGGACAAAGTTGTATATAACAGAGAAATAAAGGCATAGTATGACTTTTCAGAGGATTTTCTATAGAGGTTCATATAACTATTGTCACTAGAATATATTGCAAATGTATAATCATACTATAGATAAATGTGGACGGTAAATGAAAAATAGCTATATTACTAAAATTTTATTCTGAAGATGAACTATACTTAAATGACATGCTTTATAATTCTGAAAGCGGAATAATCAAACAAAATGTTCAAAGCTCCCAAAGTGATTGTTTAAAATACAGACTGGGGAAGCTTCTCTGATTTCCCTCTCTGCTTCCCTATCCTTTGTGTATAAGAGGGCAACTGATTTTTTGGAGTTGATCTTGTATCCTGCCACATTACTAAAGCTGTTTATCAGCTGTATAAGTTCTTTGGTGGAGTTTTGGGGGTCGCTTATGTACACTATCATATCATCTGCAAATAACGAAAGTTTAACTTCTTCCTTTCCAATTCGAATCCCCTTGATCCCATTATGTTGTCTTATTGCTATTGCTAGAACTTCAAGCACTATATTGAAGAGGTATGGTGAGAGTGGACAGCCTTGCAGTGTTCCTGAGTTTAGTGGGATGGCTTTAAGTTTCTCTCCATTTAATTTAATGTTAGCTGTCGGCTTGCTGTATATAGCTTTTATTATATTTAGGTATGACCCTTATATCCCTAATCTCTCCAATACTTTTATCATAAATGGGTGTTGAATTTTGTCAAATGCTTTTTCAGCATCTAATGAAATGATCATATGGTTTTTTTCTTTCAGTTATTTTATATGCTGGATTACATTGATAGATTTTCGTATGTTAAACCAGCCCTGCATCCCTGGGATGAAGCCTACTTGATCATAATGGATAATTTTCCTAATGTGTTCTTGGATTCGGTTTGCCAGTATTTTGTTGTGGATTTTTGCATCGATGTTCATGAGTGAGATTGGTCTATAATTTTCTTTCTTGGTTGAGTCTTTGTGTGGTTTTAGTATCAGAGTAACTGTAGCTTCATAAAAGGAATTTGGCAATGACTCTTCTGTTTCTATATTGTGAAATACATTAAGGAGTATAGGTATTAGGTCTTCTTGGAAGTTCTGGTAGAATTCCGCATTGAAACCATCTGGTCCTGGGCTTTTTTTGGTAGGGAGGTTTTTGATAACCTCTTCTAATTCTTTGCGACTAACAGGTCTATTTAGATTGTTCACCTGGTCCTGGTTTAACTTTGGTATATGGTATTTATCTAAAAAAGTGTCCATTTCCTTTACATTTTCCAGTTTTGTGGCATATAGGCTTTTGTAGTAAGATCTAATGATTCTCTGAATTTCTCTGTGTCTGTGGTTATGTCCCCCTTTTCATTTCTGATCTTATTAATTTGCAAATTCTCTCTCTGCCGTTTGATTAGGTTGGATAGGGGTTTGTCAATCTTGTTGATTTTCTCCAGAAACCAGCTTTTTGTTTCATTGATTCTTTGGATTGTTTTCTGTGTTTCTATTTTGTTGATTTCAGCCCTCAGTTTGATTATTTCCAGTCTTCTACTCCTCCTAGGTGAGTCTGCTTCTTTTTTTTCTAGAGCTTTCAGTTGGGCTGTTAAGTCTCCAATGTGAGCTTTCTCTGTTTTCTTTAAGTGGGCACTTAGTGCTATGAACTTTCCTCTTAGGACTGCTTTCATAGTGTCCCATAAGTTTAAGTATGTTGTTTCTTTATTTTCATTGAATTCCAGGAAGACTTTAATTTCTTTCTTAATTTCTTCCTTAATCCAAGTATGGTTCAGTAGTTGACTGTTCAGTTTCCATGAGTTTGTAGGCTTTTTGGGGGTAGCATTGTTGTTGAATTCTAACTTTAATCCATGGTGATCTGATAAGACACAGGTGGTTACTAATATTTTTTTGTAACTGTGGATGTTTGCTTTGTTACCAACTATGTGGTCGATTTTTGAGAAGGTTCCGTGAGCTGCAGAGAAGAAGGTATATTTTTTCCTATTTGGGTGGAATGTTCTATAGATGTCTGTTAAGTCCATTTGATTCCTTACCTCCATTAATTCTCTTTTTTCTCTGTTAGGTTTCTGTCTGATTGACCTGTCCATTGGTGAGAGAGGAGTGTTGAAGTCTCCTGCTATTTGTTTGTGCGGTTTGATGGCTGCCTTGAGTTTTAGCAATGTTTCTTTTATGTACGTGGGTGCTTTTAAATTAGGGGCATAGATATTCAGGATTGAGACTTTATCCTAATGAACTGTTCCTGTTATGAGTATAAAATGCCCCTCTCCATCTCTTCTGATTGATTTAAGTTTGAAGTCAACTTGGTTAGAGATTAGTATGGCCACACCTGCTTGTTTCTTAGGTCCATTTGCTTGATAAGCCTTTTCCCAGCCCTTTACTCTGAGTAGGTGCCTGTCTTTTTGGTTGAGGTATGTTTCTTGTAAACAGCAGAATGTTGGAACCTGTTTTCGTATCCAATCTCTTAGCCTGTGCCTTTTAATAGGTGAGTTGAGTCCATTGACATTAAGTGATATTAATGACCAGTGGCTGTTAACTCCGGTCATTTTTTTAGTCGTAGAGTTTGTGTGTTTCCCTTCTTTGAGTTGTGTTGGTGAAGGGTCTCTAGATGTCTGAGTTATTGTGGTCATTGTTGGACTCCTTGGTTAGTGATTTTCCTTCTATCACTTTCTGTAAGGCTGGATTTGTGGCTGCGTATTGTTTGAATTTGTTTTTATCCTGGAAAATTTTATTTTCTCCATTTATAGTGAACGAAAGCTTGGCTGGGTATAGTAATCTGGGCTTGCATCCATGGTCTCTTCGTTTCTGAAGTACATCTATCCAGGACCTTCTGGCTTTCATGGTTTCCATGGAGAAGTCAGGTGTAAGTCTGATAGGTTTACCTTTATAAGTAATTTGGCCTTTTTCCTTTGCAGCTCTTAATATTCTTTCCTTATTCTGTATGCTTTGTGTTTTGATAATTATATGGCGAGGGGATATTCTTTTTTGATCCAGCCTATTCGGTGTTCTGTATGCTTCTTGAACCTTCATAGGTATATCTTTCTTTAGGTTGGGAAAGTTTTCTTCTATAATTTTATTAAATATATTTTCTGGACCATTGAGCGGCACTTCTCCTTCTTCTACTCCTATTATTCTTAGGTTTGGTCTTTTTATTGTGTCCCATATTTCCTGAATATTTTGTGATGAGAGTTTGTTGGACTTGCTGTTTTCTTTGATCAGAGTGTTTATTTTCTCTATGGTATCTTCAGAATCTGAGATTCTTTCTTCTATCTCTTGTATTCTGTTGGTTATGCTTGTTTCTGTAGACTCTGTTTGTTTACTTAAATTTTCCATGTCCAGCTGGCCCTCTGTTTGTGTTTTCTTCTTTGCCTCCATTTCAGTTTTCAAGTCTTGCACCGTTTCCATTATCTGTTTGATTGTTTTTCCTTGGTTGTCTAGGGTATCATTCACTGATTTATTCAGTTCTTCAAACTTTCTGTTGTATTTCTCATCCATTTCTATAAGGGCATTTTTTACATGCTGTTTAAGGGCATCAATCACTTTCATGAAGTCAACCTTTTCTACTTCTTCTTGATTAAGGTGTTCATGTCCTCCCGTTGTGAGGTCACTGGTTTCTGGTGGCTTCATGTTCCTTTTCAGCTTGTTGGGCGAATTCTTGCCTTGGCGTCTACCCATCTCTTCTTCCAAATGCTCCCTTATGGATCTTCTTTACCGGATCAGGCCTCCTTGCCTACCCAATGCTGGATCTCCCCAATGTTGTCTCTCCCCAACGCTGGGTCTCCCCAAGGCTGGGTCTCCTGGCGCCGAGAGATCAGGCCTCCGTGCTGGTGGGCAGGTGGCAAACAAAGTGCCTACCCTGCTTGGTGCAGGCAGGCCAAAGAAACAAAGGAGCTCCCGCCTGCTTGGGTGCCCCGAGGATTCGGACCCAGTGCCCAGACAGCTGGGCTTGGTGATGTTATGTGCAGAAAGAGGGCGGTGGGGCAAAGTGGGGAGTGTTCTGGATGGAAGCTGGGTGGGCTAGGAAGAAAGAGGAGGTATGCAGGGAGTGGGGGCCCTGCCGAGAGCTCAAGAAGGATAGGGGGCCAAGGAACCTCTGAACTCCCCTTCCCGGGCTGGCGCCGCGGGGCCAGAAACTCACCCCAACGCTGGGTCTCCTGGCGCCTAGAGATCAGGCCTCCGTGCTGGTGGGCAGGTTGCAAACAAAGCTCCTACCCTGCTTGGTGCAGGCAGGCCAAAGAAACAAAGGAACTCCCGCCTGCTTGGGTGCCCCGAGGATTTGGGCCTAGTGCCCAGACAGCTGGGCTGGGTGATGTTATGTGTAGAAAGAGGGCGGTGGGGCAAAGTGGGGAGGGTTCTGGATGGAAGCTGGGTGGGCTAGGAAGAAAGAGACTTCTCTTATAATTATTAACAGTGCCAATGATTCATAATTTTCCTGCAGAGAATTTCTTTTGATAGGCATATTCAAAAATTTGTTGTCAAATAAGTATGACTGATATGTTTAACTTTTATGTTACACAAAAGTTGTTTTAACATTGCTTTATCCAATCAAATATTAACATGAATTTTTTCTTGTTTAGATCATGTTGCTGGGAAAAGACTAAAGTTTAATTTAAAAAATTCATTTTAGCCTTTGGATCATCTTTCATTAATCAATAACTTTCTTTTCCAGCCTCCTCCCATGACATGGATCCCTTCCACAGATGGATTCAAATAATACTGCATCCACATGCTGCCCTCACTTGGGTGAGGAGTCTGCAGAAGCACACTCAGGATGATCTGTGTGCCTCTAATCCCAAGTCCTTGTGAGGGAGAAGCAAAGTCGGTTAGTTAAAGCCACACTATGAAAGCCCAAATAATTACAACAACAACTCCACCAGGTTAATATGATGTCATGATGCTGATAGCTCTACTATAAGACCTGTTTTGGGTACCAGCTCATCAAGATGGTACCAACATGTCTAGCTAAAATTTATGTAAAACCTGGGAGGGCTTTAAGGGGAATTCTGGACACAAAAGAACAGAGTTAAGCATAGTTTTTTAGCAGCATTTTCTTGGCTGGGCTCTATTTGCTAGAAGCAGGAAGAGGCATGGCTCCTTTGAGAGAGGTTTTCCTGATTCAGCAGTAGCAGAAAAAAGCCATGTCACTTTGAAATTCTGACTTTCTAGGCTGTACAGCCAGCATGACCTCTGGATCTTCCTGGAGACAGAATATTTGGATGGGGCTTGTGAGCAACATGCTGTGGCTTGCTTGATGGTGACATGGATTAGTTGTGTTCCTGAGAATGGGGCTGGAAATATGGCTCTCAGAGGCACCAGGGCTCCACCATGCTGGACTGGGGTCAAGCAAAAAGTACCATGTATACGATAGTGATGGCACAGCTTAAGTTGTAAGAAGTGTTTAGCATTTTAAAAAGCACTCCTAGACAATAAAGAATTACAGATATGTAATACAGACACATCCAGATGAGTCATAGTATTGGATAAATGTATGTAGGCTTGTAAGAGAGAGGAAAAACAATATAGACAGCTATAAAAAGAAGTAAATGTTATTTTAAAAGGTACATTTTAAAAGACAGTACAGACAGTCATAGATTAAAGGAGTAAAAAGAAAATAAACCACACAAAAATATAAAATTCACAGAGAGCCTGAATTTTGTATATTATTGTGCTATCTTTGAATTTTTTGACAGTGAATAAACTAAGTACAAAGAAGCATTTCATTGTGTGGGCTGCTAAGCTAAACCAGCATGCATATTATAAAGATATCATGACTTCCAAATTTGGTCTAAGGATATGTTGCTTTGAAAAAGACATTCTTCTTTTGTTTCCACTGAGGATGAGAACCTGTGGATTATTTCCAGACTGGTATGGTTTAATGGAACAAGACCCCTAAAGGTTGCTGTGACCACCCCCCAAAATTACTATGCCCAACAATCAGTATGACGCAGTATGGAGAAAACTATACCTATATTCCCAAATAAATTGTTTGTTTACATTTAAAGGGGGATATGATATAGATAAGAATAATTTACATTGGAATGGATCTTGGTTTATAGAAACAAATTTAAATTCATTTATGTTATATGTATATTTCTAATCTTGATTAAGGAATTGTGTTTGTGTTGCACAATTAAAAATTTAATGTATAATTAAGAAATATAGGTTAATAGATAATCATTTATAATAGTCTGATGGAGGAAGGTCATTGGCTAATAAAGGAACTGCCTTGGCCCATTTTATTGGTTAGAAGTTAGGTGGGAGGAGTAAATAGAACAGAACGCTGGGAGGAAGAGGACGTGAGGTCAGACTCGACAGCTCTCCTCTCGGGAGCAGATGCCTCAGAGAGATGCCATGCTGAGATGCCATGCCCTGCTCCCGGGATGAAGCTCCGACCAAGGATGGACATAGGCTAGAATATTCCCGGTAAGCGCACCTTGGGGTGCTACACACAGATGATTAGAAATGGGCTAAATTAATATGTGAGAATTAGCCTAGAAGAGAATGGGCCAAGCAGTGTTTATATGAATACAGTTTGTGTGTTGTTATTTCGGGGCATAAGCTAGCCAAGCAGGCAGCCAGGGTGCTGGGAACACAGCCCCACTGCTCTTATTACTACAATAATCAAGCTTGTAATCATGTTAGTTAGGTTTTGTAGATGTACAGAGATGTATTTTAGATGAATAGGCATTCTTTAAGCCTTTTAAATCTACAGAATATGGCATTTAAAAAGTTTTAAGAGCTTAAGACTTTTCATGATATTGAGACACATCTGCTACTGGAAGCACCAATTACTTCAAGAGCAAAATGGACATGGAAGAGGCTTCTTATTGAGTTGGTTAGACATTGTGGCAAGAAACTGTTCTTACCTGGACTGCTTGAGAAATTGGGCATGCAGGACCCACAGAAAAATGACTGCTGAACTTGCCTAAAGCTGAGATGGTCCTTCGGGGTTTCTGCTACATGAAAGTATCTGCCAGACATTCTGAGGAATACAGGAGAGAGTTACTGACAAACTGCAAATATGGGCAGAATTGTCTTTGAAATTGTTTTGCTTCGTGGAAGTCTGCTGGATACTATGGGCCCTTAGGCCAAAGATGGATGCATCAACAATAGAGAAGAACTTTGGGTGACTGTCCAGGCAGCAAGTAGTCTCTGTCAATGCTAGAGTTTTGAAAGTTTTTTTTATGATTCTATTTACTTCGGCAATATTATATCCATCTGAAGTCTATGATGGAGTTGAAAAATTTATAGTTATAATTATAGTTTTCCTTTATTATGATAAAATATAAAGTAGATATAAATATTTTAACTGTAATTCTTGTTTGATAACTGTTTTGTTGTATGTAATTTTACAATGATAAAGTTAAAACCTTCTTTTGTTTAAACAGAAAAGGGGAAATGGGTGTGGGAGTTCCTTCTGTCTATGTGTTTCCTTTATTGGTTAATGAATAATGAACTGCATTGAGACTAAGGCAGGGAAGAACAGAACTAGGCACTGAAAACTAAGCAGAATGATTAGAGGAAGAAGGGTCAGAGAGAAGCTATAGAGCCATCAGAGACAGATGCTGGGAATTTTACCCGGAAAGCTACAGCCACATGACAATATACAGATTAATAGAAATGTAAATTAACATAATACTTAGTCAATAAGAAGCTAGGGTTAATAGGCCAAGAAGTGATTTATTTAATACAGTTTCTGTGTGATTATTTCAGGGCTGTGCAGCTAAGAATCAACAGCTTCCTCCTACATTGAAGATCTTGTTTAAGATTTTAATTTTTATATATTTACATATAGATTGTTATGAATTTATATTTTTTACAGTCAGAATTTTTCTAAGTTAAAAAATGTATTTGAGGAGTATATAAGGTACTATAATTTATAGATGATAAGTTTGTTATTAGTATAATTTATTTATATTTCCCTTTATAATAAGACAGAATTTTAATGTTTATATAAATTTTCAGTAATATATTGGCCACCAAGTAAGGAAACCATCCAGACTGAACCTTTATCTGGCGATGGATGGAGATAGAGACAGAGACTCACACTGGAGCACTGGACTGAGCTCCCAAGTCCCAGATGAAGAGCAGAAGGAGAGAGAACATGAGCAAGGAAGTCAGGACCACAAGGGGTGCATCCACCCACAGAGATGGTGTGACTGATTTAATGGGGGGTCATCAAGGCCAGCTGGACTGGAACTGAATGAGCATGTGATCAAACTGGACTCACTAAATGTGGCTGACAATGAGGGCAGACTGAGAAGCCAATGATAATGATGCCAGATTTTGATTCTACTGCATGCACTGGCTTTTTGGGAGCCTATTCTGTTTGGATGCATACTTTCCTAGACCTGGATGGAAGGGGGGACTTGGACTTCCCACAAGGAAGGGTACCCTGAGTTCTCTTAGGACAGGAGAGCAAGGGGGAGGGGGAGTGGAGGGAGTAGCAGGAAAATGGGAGGATGGGAGGAGGTGGAAATTTTTAATAAATGAATAAATTATATTAAAAAAAGAATTTGTGATAAAATAAAATTAAATGACATCAGTGTCATTTAATTAATAAAGTTAGCTTATTTGTATTTTAATTTTCAGTATTTTTATTTATTCATTTATTTGTGTGTGTGTGTGTGTGTGTGCATGTGAGTTTGTATGTGTTTACTTAGATGCATCTCATTGTACCAAGTGTGCTTGCATAGATTCTTTTAACCTGGAATGACAGATCATTTTGAGTGACCATGTGGGTGCTAGAAATTGAACCCAGATCCTCGGGAAGAGCAGTCAGTGCTCTTAATCACTGAGCCATCACACTAGCAAAAATTTTCAGTTTCTGTTTCAATGTCAGAAGTAGTGATAGAAGAGTAGAAAGTCTGATTATTATTTTTAATGTTTCGATGCCACAAATTAATTGTTACTCTTCATTGCTGGTGTTTGTGACTCTATTTCCATCTGAACCTTCTCCCAATCTTATTCACATAAAAACAACATAGTCCAGTTAATCTAGACACTACATCCCTAAATGGAAATAATCAATGGCAAGAAAAGAAAATTCACATGATTCCAATTGAGCACCCTTCCTCTCTGACAATACACTGAACTGTTGACAATTAGATAGAGGACATGGAAGTCAAATCAAAAATTTCCAGGTGGTGGACTGAGAGGTCACTGGAACAGGTTAAATAAGGAACTAACAGCATTAAATCTAAGAGAACCCTTAAATCCTGGAAAGTAGTTTTTCATCAGAGAGAATATGCAGGGTGTGTGTGGGAGGTTGGGGTGGAGCTAAGTATGAATTTCATTAGGTTTACTGAATCATCAAGACATGGGTAAAACTTCAGAAAAAAAAAATGAAAAAGGGTCTTATTTGTAGTATGAGGTTAAACACAGGAAACTCATGATGTGCCATCAAAATTGAACTTAGAAAGGAGCCAAAACCCAGTGTCAATATTTCTCTACTTCCAGCTAGAGTTTCTGATGTTCTTTATGCTAATCAATTTCCTTTCAACTTTCAAGGAAATAAATCACTAAAATAATCAATTTTATTGGCTTGGTGCCAGTTCTATCCAGCGCTCAGAACCTTCCAACACTACATATGGTATGTGTGTGGGTTCTTGTATATGTTGAGGGAGGTGAAAATCCTTCCCTTCAGAATACAGTCCCCTTCAGAATTATATACTAACGAAATACTCTAAAAGAAAAAAAATAAGGAAAAGAAAACATGCAAAGGGGTGCTAACTAGGGTTTTAAAACAAAACCAGATTTACACCAGGAAAAAAGAGAAAACTGTGCACAAGCATGAGGAGTGATAATGCATGTAATACCAATTGAGAAACAGGGATAAAATAGTTAAGAAAATGAGAAAGGATTTTCTTATGATCAAGAGAGTAGCATAAAATATTTCAACAATTTAAGAAGCCTTTTAAATACATGTGTTTCATGCATATTCCTGAAAAAAAAACAATATTTATAAATAACATGGGATGTTTTGTTTATAATATAAATCGCCTTTGTATTAGTTACAGTGATATAAAAAATAGAAGAACCTTTACAGTCTTCCTATTTTTGACTACTTAAGAATAGGATCCCATAACGACTTCCAAACCTTTCAATAATTAACGTGTTTGTAACAACTTATTGATGGAATAAAACTATACATTCTAAAAAAGAAGGAAATATATGTTAATTATGTTAATGCTTCCTTAACTTTGGCGAACATTTTTGGTAATTGTTATCTGCTTTGTAGCTGTCACTAACATAAATATTTTACTTTTACACATCAGGTTGTTTCATTTTCTAAAATTTATTCATACTTAAAGTAGACTCAGTAGCTTCAGAATATTTTATGTTATAGAAAAATACCATTTTAGTGACAGGACACAAAGAAACCTTAGTCAAGTCCATAAAGTAAACAGCTCTGAAAAGAATAATGCTATGAATAATATTTAAAGAACACTAGGGCTTGATTTTTCTTTTACTGTGATGAATATTGGTAGATTACTAATCTTTAGGAGGATATGCCATATTTTAAAACTTTTATGATGGCAAGAAAAGCTTAAAAGGAGTAATAATGGAATCATTAGCACAGACCTTTTAAAAACACTTCAGTGAATCAGTGCTTTATTTAAAAAATGAATAGATCAATTTAGAAAATAGGAACTTAGGAAGGATTGCTAACCTGAGTGAAAAAATAAGGGTATACTAGAAAGTGAAAAATGAATTCAAGAACTCACTATATTGTTTTCAACTGTATTTCTTGACATAAATTTTTATTAAGACTATACAAGTAAAAGCTATATTACTTGCTAGTAAAGTGTGAAGAGTAGATCAGTATTATATATAATCTTTGCAAGTCCTATTGGATATAGGTATTATGTCTTCTTGCCATAGTTTGAAAGGCTCCTTATTATTATCTAAAATTATAATTGAAGATTTAGTGATACCACAACCTCAAGGCAAATGTCCCTTGTAATAAATATAAAAGTAAGTTTGCTTTTGACAAAGCACTGAAAGATCTTCAAAAAATAGAGCATGAATTACTAAAATAAAATATTAGTAGTAATAATGGAATCATTAGCACAGACCTTTTGAAAAAACACTTTAGTGAATCAGTGCTTTATTTAAAAAAAATGAACATTAAATTTTGGCCTGCTTCTATTACTTCATACTCCTATAAGTGAGCAAATTATTATATGTAGGAAAGTCAGATAAATTAAGAATTGTGATGTTTCAAAACAGAAAAGATTTTGTTCATGGGATATAAAATTTTGTTATCTATATGGTACTGCATTGAAATAGTTTTTATTTACTATTTACAATTAATTACAGACAAAGGTATAAAATGAAGAGTAGAATCATTTGAAACTCAAATTATAAGCTGAAGTTTGATGGAAATGTGAAAGAAGACTGCTATGAGGAAATCATAAATGCTATGTGGGCCTTATTGTCTCATTTTGAATGTGTACTTTTAAACATATGTCTTCTCTTTCCCTACTGTACTTTCTTAAGCATTGCTTCCTTTTTTTGTATGTAAGGAAATAATTAAAATTCATCATCTCAACATGTCCGGGTACTCTCTCCATAAATTGTTCTATTTACCTTTTAACATAAAATATCTCATGAGTGAAAGATACTACATCCTTCACAAAAATTATGAGGAAAATTTATTTTGCTAAGTATTATATATACTTACTCTATAAGAGTTAAGAAACCAAATAGAAAATGGCATCATTTTCTAATTCAAAAAGAAATATACCTTCATGAAAAAGGAACAAAAATCATATTTAATTGAAAAACAATTGTAAAATTCCTATATGAAACATATATATTTTATTTTTAATTCTCATATAATATCATACATCCACTCTCTCAACCCCTCTCAAATATGTGCCTCCCTTTTTACCTACTCAATATCTTGGTCCCTCTCTCTTTAAAAAAAACCCAACAAAAAAATAAACAAATAAATAAAATAAAAGCCAAAGAAGACAAACCAAAAGCCCAACAAAACATAGAGTTGAAACTGTGCTGGCCAACTACTCCTGATTATGAGGACTGTCCTGGAGCATGGTTAATATACCCAGTGTTGCTCAACTCAAGAAAACTTTTTTTTTCCTACAAGTACTCTTCTAAATACATATTACATTGTAGAAAGAAGGGGAAAGGGAGAAGGGAGGAAAAAAAGGAAGGAAATAAAGAAGAAAGTAAAGAAAGAAGAAAGGAAGAAAGAAAATATATAGTATTAGAGACTTTCAAAACAAAAAGAAAACAGATACATCATGAACAGACATCTCATCAATGTATTTTTAATTTACAAGTTTTAAAACATTTGTTTTCAACAAAAAGTTGATTTGAAAGTTTTCATAGCAATAAAAAATTTCTAGTGATATATTGCTATTTGCATAGCTAAATATATTTTCAACCCTTATCAGAAAAGTTTCTTGCAGTAGATGGTAAAAAAAAGAGATCAACAACTAAACAATGTACACAGAATACTTACTTCTAAATGGAATGTCTTGATCACACACCTCCCCTTAAGGTTCAAAGAATCTATACAGAATATGGAATGGAAAGATTATAGAAACCAGAGGTGGTGGATACCTCCCAAGAGATTCAATTCATTTTTGACGAGTTTTTCAATTTGAATTAGCCTAAGAAGATGCAAATGGTCTTTTTTTCATTCCCACATATAATATACTCATTAATAACTTGAATGAACCCAGATCACATTTCTGCTTTATTAGCCACAATATATACACAATGTCTGTCTACTAAATGAACATGTATTTATGTTTACATTGTCTATAGAATAATCCTAAAGAATATGAAGTGTTTCTGTGGTATTTATTTGGCATACAAATTGTTTCAGTGCATAATGGCTTAATAACTGTATTATTTCACTTTATTTAACAAGTAAAATTTAAATAGAATCTTTTAATAGATTATTGAACAGAATATTTGCAAGTCCAGATTGAGGTATGAGCAAATTATGATATTTATCAAGAATTTTCTTTTTCTTAAATTCTTCTTTTATAATACAATAAGACATAACTTCTTTTGCCATATTTTACCAAGATGTTGACTAGACTACCTCTTTAAAAATCAGTATGTTTTTGATCTTGGCCATTCTTACAGGTGTAAAATGGCATCTCAGAGTTGTTTTGACTTTCATTTCTCTGATGTTGAGCATTTCCTTAAGTGTCTTTCAGCCATTTTAGATTCCTCTGTTGAGAGTTCTCTGTTTTGGTCTGTACTCCATTTTTTATTGGATTATTTGTTCTTTTGATGATGAATTTCTTGAGTTCTTTGTATATTTTGGAGATCAGGCCTTTGTTTGATGTGGGCTTGTGAAGATTTTCCCCCATTCTGTAGGCTTTCATTTTGTCTTGTTGACAATGTCCTTTGCTTTACAGAAGCTTTTCAGTTTCAGGAGGTCTCATTTATTAATTGTTTCTCTCAGTGTTTGTGCTGCTGGGGTTATATTTAGGAAGTGCTCTCCAGTACCAATGATGGCAACTTATGCTGGAGAAGTTGGGGGGATATAGAACACTTCTGCATTGCTGGTGGGAATGAAAGCTGTTACAACCCCTCCCAATGGCAGTGTGGTGAGTTCTCAGGAAATTAGGAAACTACTTTCCTCAAGACCCAGTAATACCACTTTTGGGTATATATCCAAAGAATGCTCAATCGTGACACAAGGACACGTGCTCAACTATGTTCATAACAGCTTTGTTTGCATAACCAGAACCTGGAAACAACCTAAATGCCCCTCAAATGAAAAATTGATAAGGAAAATGTGAAACATTTACACAATGAAGTACTACACAGCAGAAAAAAATAACGACATTTTGAATTTTTCAGGAAAAATGGATGGAGCTAGGCAACATTATTTTCAGAGAGGTAACACAGACACAGAAATACGATTATCACATGTACTCACTCATAGGTAGTTTTTAAGCATAAAGCAAAGAAAAACAGCCTCCAAACCACAATCCCAGAGAATTTAGACACTAAGAGAAACTTACATAGATTTAATCTACATGGAAAGTAGAAAGTAGAAAAAGACAAGATCTCCTGAGTAAATTGGGAGCATGGTGATCTTTGGGAAGGGTTGAAGATGGGAGGGGAGAGGCAGGGAGGGGAACAGAGAAAAATGTAGAGCTCAATAAAAATCAATTTAGTTTTTATTAACTACAGTAGAGATACCAATCAGAACAGCAAACTATTATTCCCCAGGATTTCTAAGTTCTCTTTACTTCTTATATTCTGTTTAACCCTAGGCATACAACATTTTAGAATCCCATTACACATTTCTTGATAATCCTCATGAAAATGCTGACACTTAAAAAAAAGAGAGTAATTAAAGGCAAAACAAAACAGAACTCACTGGATTACATTTGGTTTAATGAAACTTTTTCTTGAGAACAAATGTTTTAAAACTTCTAAATTAAAATTACATTGATGAGCCAGGTGGTGGTGGTGCATGACTTTAATCCCAGCACTCAGGAGGCAGAGGCAGGCAAATCTCTGTTAGTTCAAGGCCAGCCTGGTCTATAAGAACTAGTTCCAGAAGAGGCTCCAAAGCTATAGAGAAACCCTGTCTCGAAAAACCAAAAAAAAAAAAAACACTTTGATGATCTTTGATGATATATTCATGATAGATATGCTCATAATGTATCTTGTTTCCTTTCTTTTTTTGACAGTTTTAATGCTGTGAAATTTTTCCTTCCTTCCTTCTTTCCTTGCTGATGGAGGAAGGTCATTGGTTAATTAATAAAAAAACTGCTTGGCCCTGATAGGTTAGAACATAGGTGGGTGGAGTAAACAGAACAGAATGCTGGGAGGAAGAGGAAGTGAGCTAAGTTGCCATTTCCTCTCCTCTCTGGGGCAGATGCAATGAAGCTCCGACCCAGGATGGACATAAGCTAGAATCTTCCCGGTAAGCACACCTTAGGATGCTACATACATTATTAGAAATGGGCTAGTCCAGGTGCAAGAGTTAGCCGAGAAGAGGCTAGATATAATGGGCCAGGCAGTGTTTAAATGAATACAGTTTGTGTGTGGTTATTTTGGGGTATAAGCTAGCCAGGCAGCCAGGAGCCCGGCTGTGGGAAGAGGCCCTCAGCTCCTACTACACCTTGCTTCTGTTCTTTCTCCTTCCCTTTCTCCCCCTTTCTTTCTACAGTAATTACTGACTTAGATTTTTGTTTTGTATCCTTAATGGAAAGCTTTAAATTCTCAAAAATTCTGAGTGAAATAAAAAATATGCTTATGAATTTAAATTAGTTATTTCTTTGTGTGCACTTACACATAGATATTCTTGTATCACCTGTAAAACCACATTGTATTTCTATAATATCTTAATACTACAAACTGTTTTCCATTAGAGTTTATAGTGATTTAAATGGTAATGTTAGGGGAACAGGAGAGATATTTTAGTGGTTAAGAGTGGTTCTGGCTCTTCTAGGTCCTAGGCTTTGAATCCCACCAGATGACTGGAAACTCACACATGTGTGCAAGGGTTTAAATGAGTCATACATGGATGCAACCACACATGCATGCACGTGGGCCATGAGGGGCTCAGATGATGGGTGACTCACACACATGTGCAAGGATTTAGCTGAGTCATATGTGGATATAACCACGTATGAGCACATGTGGGTCACTTGGGGCTCTTTCTGCCCAAGGGTCTGTCTGCATGTGCCTGCCTTTAGAACCCAAAAGTGCAGCCTTATCTGTGGCTGAATAATTACCATCCCCCCTTTTCTTTTTTATAAAAATTTGGGGGGGGGGTTGCTGGTCTTGATGGATGGGTATGGGGTGTTGTAAGGTCTCTCATGACTGCTTCATGCTGACTTCATGGGTGTTGAGGAGTTGAGATGCTTGACCATGTCCTGGGGTAGCTGATTACTGTTATATTTTCTGGACTCTGAGGAACTGTCTGGCTGGCAGCTTGGATCTCACAAGATGCTGGAAAGGCAGAAAATTATGACTAGAAAAAAATTTTTGATTCCAGTGATAAGAGAAGAGAGTCCCAAGCTGGAGGATATAGGAGGGTTCTTTTTTTTTTTTTTTTTTTTTTGGTGGGTGTGGAGGAGGGAATTTTCCAGGGGTTCTTAAGACCAGGAATGATAAGGGAAGAATTAAATGATACTTATTGTGAGCAAGACTGGTCCATTTAGATAGGTCCAATTGACATCCTGGAGCTTATAAAAAATGTTTTAGAATAAATAAATTTTAGACTTATTAAAAGTTTATGATTACAATGATAGATTGAAAGATGGTGGGAGAGGGGAAAAAGGAGGAAAATAATTAAAAAGAATAATTATTAGACTCGCTAATATTTTACCTGAAGTATTTTTTTTGCATCATGGTATTACCTTAACATCCAGGAAACACTGCTGCAGTCAATGATAAACCTGTTATGTTAAGGGATTTTTTTTTTTGTGATTTTGGAGTTTGGGGCTAAAAACTCATTATTGTTTCTTACCACCTGGGCTTTTGACAATCCTTGTACCTCTGGCTCTATGTTTTATGATGGTCCCTGTAATAACAGCTGAGTGGTTAACTGGAAATTTAAGCATGACATTGGAGATACAGAGAAGTTGGTAAAGCATATAGGAGGAAGAGGAAGAGGAAGAGGAAGAATACATGGAGTTTTTGGTGGAAGAGAGTTGAGTAAGGATGAGGTTTTTATTTTTCTGGAACTTGGTGTCCTCTGGAACTTAAGGGAACAGGGCCCTGTTTGAGTTGCTGTATGTGAAGGAGTATCTTGAGCTGGAAGAATAAAATGTTTCAGGTGGGACAGGTGAATCCAATGAGAAAGTCCCTCGGGCTTGGCAGCTGTGGGAGTTTCAAGATTTACTTTAAAGGGACCCTGCCATTTAGGGGAAAAGGGTGAGTGGTGTTGGTCTGGGGGCGAGATTAGTACCTTATCTTATATTTTAATTCATGGCAGTGGCCATGAATTAACACATGGTAGAAGTAATGAGTAGTCGGTAAAACCCCATAGATGGGATAACAGTGGAAGAAGCAGGTGATCAGGAAGGGGAGAGGCCGGGGTCTAAAACTGGCCACCCTTACATGAGTTTAAAGGGTGAGATGAAAAGCAGGCCTTTGGGGAGAGCCCTAAGCCTTAGACAGTCCAGAGGAAACAGTTTTACCCAGTTGAGTTGAAGCTCCTGTGACATTTTAACAAAAACATTTTTTTTAAAGAATGGTTAGTTTGTTCTACCTTCCCTGAAGACTGAGGGTGGTATTCGATATGAAAATGCCAGGGGATTTTAAGAGCCTTGACAAATTTTGGGAAATCTGGGAAGTGAACTCTGGGCCATTATCCAAATGAAGAGAGGATGGGATTCCAAACCAGGGGATAATTTCTCAGAAAAGAACATCAGAAGCTGTCTGGGCCCTCTTATTAGTGGTGGGAAATGCTTCAATCCACCTAGACATTGTGTCCACCAAGACCAGAGATATTTAACTCTTTTGAGCATGGGCATATGAATAACATCCAGCCACCAGTCAGTTCCTGGAAGGGAACCCCTGGACTGCTGGGTGGGAAAAGGAAAGCTATGGTATTTAGTCTTGGGATCTGACTTTTGATGGATATGACAAGAGGCTGTGATAGTTTTTAAGAACTCTAAGTCCTCAGGGGTGGGTTGGAGGTGAGCCTTGACAAAATAAAACAGAGCTTGACAAAATAAAACAGATGAAAAAGCTGATGTAGGTACTGGGAGTCAGGGGGTATCTGTGAGAATGCAGGCTGTACTGTATGAACCCTCTGAGGTGACTGAGGTAGTTTTGGACTCTGGAATGCTACTGTTCTAGCTGCTTGGTCAGCATGATTATTTCCCTTGGAAATAATGGAACTGTTGGTCTGATGAGACTGAATAATTCCTATAGCTTTGGGGAGATGGAAAGCTTTTAACAGGCCCATAATGTAACCTGAGTTAGATATGGATCCTCCTTTTGTTGTAAGAAGCCCACACTTTTCTCAGGTAGCTGTGTGGGACCGGAGGATATGAAAGGCATATTTGGAGCTTGTGTAAAGATTTAAAGAGTGTCCTTTTGCTAACTGGAAGGCACAGGTAAGAGCTATCAACTCAGCCTGCTGATCAGTGGTATGGGCAGGGAGTACCCATGCCTCCACTACCCCAGTATCTGATACTATGGCATAGCCTGCTCTAAGCGTCCCATCTCATAAAAAGGAGCTGCCATCTGTGTACCTGGGAGAAGGTGTGCAGAGAGCAAATGAGGGATGGTATGTCCAGCTTCTGAAAGCCGCCTATCACATGTGCACAGGGGGTTGGCATGACTATGTCACACTGATGATGCAGATGATGGATGACTCATGCATGCATGCAAGGGTTTAGCTGAGTCTTACGTGGATGTAACCACTCATGCGCACATGTGGGTCACATGGGACCCAGATGACGGGCAACTCGCGCATGTATGCCATGGTTTAGCTGAGTCATATGTGGATACAACCGCACATGCATGAACGTAGGTCACGCAGGGCCCTTTGTGCCTGAGGGCCTGTCTGCACAGGCCTGCCTTTAGAAACCAGAAGTTCAGCCTTATCTGTGGCTGAATAACTACAATCAGTAGGAAATTTCAGTGAGTACTGAAAATTCTCCCATGACTAATTGCCAACAGTTTAATATACCCCTGACTTTAAAAGGTAGGAGTATAACAAAAAGACTGTTTTAACATAGAAGTTGAAAGTCATGTGGTACATTCATCATTCAAGACCTTGACTCTAGCCCTAGACCAAAAACTTTCCCTGGGTAGAATCCCAAGTTATCTCCATAAAAGGAGAGAGAACATAGTAGATCCTTAGACTTTTGTTTTAGGTAGCAACAAACTACTTTCCTATTTCAGAAGCATGAGGTCAGGCAACTAGCCACACATGTTTACAACAGCCTTGAGAGAACAAAACTCTGATTTACAACTAGGTGGGACCTTTGTTTGAGTTAGAAGCACAATAATCTCAAACTAAAAACGAGTCCCAAACTCTCTGACCTTAGGCCTCTTTGGGCTTCCACAATTTCTCCCTTTTTATTAACTTTAATAAAGTCTATGCTTCTGTACCAGGACATATAATCATGCCTGCCTTGGGATGAACACTTCTTCATTGCCCAGTCTTACCCGTCTTGGAATATGCATTTTAATTTATGCAAGTCTGTGTCTTAGGTGTCTGGAGACAAAAAGGATCAAATCCCATTTCTGACTGCCAGCAGACTTCTGTAAACAAAGGGTTAAGGGACAAAGGACTGGGTTCTGCATCTTCAAGCTAGGTTTTTGTCAAGAGAGTTCATTAGCAACTAGCTAATGGTAAACAAGCAGATAATACTTTGTGCTATGCATACTTCAATGACTAATATATATCCATATTAAAAGAATAGAGGATCACTAGGGTTGGGAATGCCCACTTTTAAATTGGTCTAGAGTATTTAGCTATATCAAACTCTAAATTTGTCTTATCAAACATATAAAATTCAATAATTCATTGCTAATGTCAAACTTTTCTCAGACAAGTTTTAAAAGTTTTCTAATCATTTCATTTTATAGTAAATATTGCTAGTGTCAAACTTTTCTCAGACAAGTTTTAAACATTTTCTAATCATTAACTTATAGTGAACATTAATAGTGTCAAACTTTTCTTAGACAGGTTCTGATCATTTTCTAAGAATTAACATCTTATAGCAAACTAAAGCATCAACAGATCAATACCATAAACATGATTTCACAGGCCAATAACATAACACATTTAACAAATCTTCATCTTCTTAAGTACATTTTAACCAAAAGACAGAAGATTTTTTTTCCTTTTTTTATTTTATTTTTTTTATTTTTTTTAAATTTATTTATTTATTAAGGATTTCTGCCTCGTCCCCACAACCGCTTCCCATTTCCCTCCCCCTCCCCTGATCAAGTCCCCCCCCCTCATCTGCTCGAAGAGCAATCAGGGTTCCCTGACGTGTGGGAAGCCCAAGGACTGCCCACCTCTATCCAGGTCTCGTAAGGTGAGCATTCAAACTGCCTAGGCTCCCACAAAGCCAGTACGTGCAGTAGGATCAAAAACCCACTGCAATTGTTGGGCAATTTCAACCTGTGATAGAGCAACTATTTTTGTAAGATTATCAGCTAAAGCATTACCTTCAGCTAATGGACCTGGAAGAGTTGAATGTGGTCGGATATGTCCAACAAAACATGGTAACTCTCTTTGTTCTCTGAAATTAACTGAGAGTATACTGAAAGCAAATCTTTGGGAATCTTGTAGTGCCAAAGAGATGGTATAAAAACAGTCTTTTAAGTCTAAAATGATTTTATGGGTACCTTTTGATATAACTGTAGGTTCTGATGCTCCCACAACTTTTGCATTAACTTCTCTTAAGTCCTGAATTAATCTCTACTTCTCTGACAGAATAAAACAAAATATGCAAGGAAGATGAATATAAGAATTTTCAAGTTAAAACTTTAAATTTATTGTTAAAGTTAAGTGGCTCTAGTTTATAATCCTAGTTTTATTATTGATACGTTACTAACTATAGTACTTCTTCTGTTTGTTAATACTAATAATTGTCTCACAGTTGTCTTTTCACTATTTAGCACTGTGCTTACAAAAACATGTTAACTCCAATTGATACAGTTACATCATAACCCAAACACCTAAGCTCAGTAAATATTACAGGAAAGAGGAAAGAAAGATCTTGAGTTAAATGATCAAGAAATCTGGAGTAGAGGTTGTGTATGCTCTATTTGAGAGGGAAGGTTTACCCATGAACTCTCAATTATATGAGTGCCTAAAAAAGAACTTAACCATAATACCAGTTCACATGTCAGTGTGGATCAGTGTAAGTTTACAGAGCCCCAAACATTGATGGACAACCACAGAAGGGAGGTAAAGTGATGTATGTATGATAGACATATGAAACTTATAGAAAAAGAAAGAAGACAAAAAAAGAAAAAAACAATAAGAAATACTGCTTCTGTAAGTAGTTATCTATTATACACTATATATAGTGTATATATACTATACATATAAATCTGGAAATATAGATCTTCTCAAGGAATATTATTGTTATTAATTACTGGATATTACTTTATTATCATCTACCCTGAAGAAGTCCTGTTCTCAAGATGACATATTTTATTTCCCCACAATTAACAGGTATATTTATATGATATTCAGTCCTTCTACAAAGAAAATTGGAATTGTACATTGTCCAAACAGAACTTTTTTCTGTTTTGATATATTAATGACACTGTATTTCAAAGTGCAAAGAACAAAAATACATTTAAAATATTTTGACACTGCTTGGTGTCAACATGGAAGAGAAATTATCATTTATGAGGTCAAGGAGTTTATAAAATTTAGCTAGTACTTAATGCAAACACATTTTTTGAACTTTAATATGAACACATTCTTTGAAATCACTGGTCATACTTTTTAGAGTGTCTAGATTTCTGCTTTTCAAGTTGATCACGTCTTCAAACTCAGTTTATTTGCAGCGTGGACAGAGTATCTTAGTTCACAGATTTTTTAGGTGTTATTGCTGAATAATATAAACAATAGTGAAACAAAAGTTTATACTTTATAGTGTATATCCAGAGATGGAATACACTTATGTAAGTACTCACAATATGATGACAGTTAACATTTCAGTCTGCCAAAATTACTGGAATTCTTTTCATGTTAAAGAGTCATCATCAAACAGAATACAGATATTAAGTTCCTAGGTTTGCTATATCCAATCGTCATAAGGATTTCAGTTTTAACATCTTCCAATTTCCAAGCCCTTGTGACTTAGTCAACAGAAATTGGAGGAGAGTCAATGAGTAGTGTGGTAAATATGTCTCAGTGTTTTTTATCATAAATTAGAGCATACTCTCAAAAATTAAGAGTGGACAGTGTTCAAAATGGCTCTCTACATATTTAGAATTTCTTTGCACTTATTTCGAATTTCTCTAGAAAAAAAAATTCTGGGGATGATTGTCCTCTCCAAGTGTTGATAGATATATTTGATTTGACTCTATATAAGGACATAATGGTATATCCTTGTAATTTGTCTGAAAGCCTCCTGACACAGAATAATACTATGAAGTTTGGGGCTTTTGAAATGAAATTTCAATAATTATCTAGTAATATATTTCTGATAGTTTTAGCATGATAAGTAAGCCTCCTCCCAGGCCTAGACATTGGACTAAAATCCAATTTGGATGACTATTTTTACTTGTCAACTTATCAGAACTCAGAATTATATATTAGATAGGTTTGCAGGCATTTATAAAGGAAAATATTTTTAACAAAAACAAGAAGACACATCTAAACTGTGGGCAAAACTATTTTATGATAATGTAGCTATAGTGAATAAAAAAGGATAGGGTTCTGAGAAAATGCATTCATCCCTCTCTTTTCCCTGTCTGTAGATAAAATATGACAAGAAGCTCCAATTGCCTGCTCTTTTGACTTCCCTGTCATAATGATTTTTGAACTAAAATAAACCTTTTCTACCCTAAGCTGCCTTTGTATGAATCTTTTGGTACAGCAACAGGAAAAGAAACTAAGACACAATTCTCATGACCAACAATTAAGAGTTCTGAAATTCCATTTCTCAGTTTCATACGACTTTGATTATGATGGAGAATTTCAGTTCTAATGTTCTCCAAGAATGGTAAAACCAAACTTGCACCTAAAATCAACTGCAACCATTTTATGTTCAGTTTTCTGATTTAAAAACTATCTTTCAGTAGAAAAAAAAAAAGTGAATTGGGCTTTTTCACAGGATATCACAATCCATGATGGAAGAAAAACATGTATAAACATTTATGGTACATTACTGTGCAATCTATAAAGAGTAGGTAGATATTTTGAAGGTTGTGCATGTTCAAGTTAAGTGGAAAACAACCTGAAAATTATCAATTGACAAGACTCTAAAAATGCCATGGCAATGCAATTTAAATACTATATTATTATAATCAAAATACTGAATACCCTTGCGTAATAACATTTAAGATTATTTTGTTATATTAGTTAATTAATTACTTGACCTGTGTTTGTGTAAATGTGTGGGCACACAAGTACAATGGCACAAATATGGAATTCAAGGAAACTAGTAGCAGTCAGTTTTCTCTATTATATGTATCCTAGGAGGTCAAGCCTTGGTGGTAAGTGGCTTTAACCAAAAACACATATCCTGAGTTACATTTTAGAAAATAAATATCTTAGTAAATACATACTATAGACTTAAAATAACTAATAAATGTGAATGAATGAGGTAAGTAACAAACCACCATTAGAATATGATAATGATAATTGCCAGAAACAAGAAATATGGATAAAGGATACTGTCATTGGTAGAATCTTCAAGGGTTATTTAATTTGCATAGCATCAAACTTTTCCCTCAACTTCTCTACAGAAAAATATTTAATAATGTCTATTATGATTTCAACATGAATTGAAAACAGTAGAAATTTATTTTCTTCTGTTAAGTATAGAAATTAGTAATTCAGATTCAATAAAATCTAGAAAAGACAAATAAATGTATTACAGAAAGCCCTACATTAATCAAGGATCAAGTTAAAGATTAGAGCAAGCAATGCTGTTATAAATCTGATATAAAGTGATATAAAAATATTCATTTGTATTATTTCTCTTTATGTTGCAAATTATCCAATAATGAGAAAACACCAGAAGAAAGAACTGATCGACAGTGTGTAAAATACCTAACTGAGAATCCTCACATATTTCACAGTTATGAATTATATGAAAAGAATAAGACATTATCAATGAGCAGAGGAGAATAAAGAGAACTGACCAGTAAATGAAATGTGGGATTTTAGAAACATTTTAAAATATGTATGTTTGACATCAGTATTGGAGCATATATTATGAGTCAGAGAATGCAGTCATGCTTTTCTTTCCTGTCTGCAAGTTTACAAATAACTGACACAGAGACTCAATATTAATTAAGAATGCTTAGGCAATAGTTCATGTTTATTACTAGCTAACTCTTATATTGTAAATCTTTCTTATCTATGCTAATACAATGTATCAGTACCTTTTTCAGCATGCATGTTTATCACCTGCTTCCTCTGCATCTTACTCAAGGTTCCTTACACTTCACTCTTCTTTCCAGCATCCTCCTAGTCTGGCTTTCCCATCCAATCTTTTCTTGCCAGCTATAGGTCAGTCATCTCTTTACTAATCACTGAGAGTAATACGTATTTACAATGGTCAAAGATTATTCCATAGCAAAAGAACATTACTAGAAACACTGGTTAAATATGGGCAGTAGAAGTTCAGTTAATAATGTTCATAGCAGCATTATTTGTAATAGCCAGAACCTGGAAACAACCTAAATGCCCATCAACTGAAGAATGAATAAAGAAAATGTGGCACATTTACACAATGGAGTATTATTTAGCAGTGAAACAATCACATCATAAATTTGTAGGCAAATGGGTGGAACTAGAAAAAAATTACCCTGACTGTGCTAACCTAGACCCAGAAAGACAAACATGGTACATACTCACACATAAGAGGATATTAGATGTAAACCAAAGGATAACCACAACCTCAAAGAAGACAGGAATCAAGAAGGACACCAAGATGGAAAAATGAATCTCCCTGGAAAGAGGAAATAGATGAGATGTCCTTGGAAAACTGGGAGGTGTAGAAGAGAGGGGAAGGGTATGGGAACATGAGGGATTGATATGGCCATGTTGAGGGAGGGACAGAGAGGGTGAGCAAGAAAAGACATATCCTGATAGAGGGAGTTATTATGGGGGTAGACAGAGACCTATTACTAAAGAAATTTGCAGAAATCTACAAAGATGACCACAGATAAGACTCCTAGCTATAGCAGAAAAGATGCCTGAAGTGGCCTACTCCTGTAATCAAATTAGTGACTACCCTAACTATTATCATAGACCCTAAATCCAGTAACTGCTGGAAGCAGATGCAGTGATTCACTGCCAAGCACTAGGCTGAGTTCCTAGAGCTCAGTTCAAGAGAAGGAGGAAGGAACTTATGAGTGAAGATCTTAATGGGGAAAACCACAGAGACAGCTGGCCTGAGCTAGTGGGAACTCATGGACTCTGGACTGACAGTTGAGGAGCCTTCATGGGCACAAACTAGGCCCTCTGATAGTGAGTGACAGTTGTGTGACTTATCTGTTTGTGTGGCCCCTAACAGTGGGACCAGGACTTATCCCAGGTGCTTGAACTGGCTTTCTGGAGCCCTTTCACTATGGTGGGATATCTTGTTCAGCTTTGACGAAGGAAGGAGGGGTCTTGTCCTGTTTCATCTTGGTATGCCAGACTTTATTGACTCCCTAAGGGAGGCCTTTCCCTTTCTAAGGAGTGGATGGGGCTGGAAGGGAGGGGACTTGAGGAGCGGGAGAAAGGAAGGGAGAGGGAACTGGGGATGGTATTTAAAATGAAAAAAAAAAATGAAAAAGTAATGTACTAATGCTTATTGCTTAGTTTTTATTATTTATATTTTCTTTTTTGTCAATATTATATATATACAGTATATTATAATCATATTCATCCCATGAACCTCTCTCATCTCCCTCCTACTTTTGTTGCTTAATAATTACTGCTATGAACTTCCCTCTTTTCCCCAACAAATCTCCCTCCCACTTTCATTACTTATTTTTAATAGATATATTGTCGTCATGGAGGATAATGACACAAAGTGAACCTGGAACTGTATGCAGGAATGTTGTAGATTGTATTTACAGTTGTTGTGCCTATTTAGTTATTCTAAAAAAAGATTTTTAAAATCTGTCTAAGATAATGAAGTGATGGACAGCCATTCTATCATGCTATCTATGCATAAGTAAGATAGTTAACCTAGCAAGATGAGTGCAATCAATGAAAATGGACTCAAAAGAAAATTCTGTTTAAAATGAGGTATTGAAAAACAAGTGAAACTAACATGAGGTTATGGAAATCAGAATGTTGGTTCCTTCTATGGGAAGTATAGATAGCTTTCTATGGTGATCCTTGGATTTATGAATTCATTAAGACATATGTTTGTCAAAAAGCATCATCTGCACTCTAAGGATATTTGAGTATGACTATAATAAATTTTATGCAAATATAAAATTCAAGAAGTCCTACATTACATTTTGAGCAAAATATGAACTGAACAAAACTATGGAAGGAATGAAATTATGATTAATTGCAATATCTTGCCACCACACAAATTTCCCACTTTCACTAGGAAACATGTATCCTATCATATATTCACAACATATGATATTTTTCTGGTCAAAATACATACTCAAAAGAATATCATTAATCATATTCACCAACTAGTAAACTTCTTTCAACTAAATAAAATTTTAGTATGGCTTCATCCCTTGGATTATACAAACATTTCTATTTCATTAAATGTTTTGTGAATACATATTATGTTTTTTCTTAAAATTTCCATATATCACAGCAAAACTTTTTATTACAATGTATGCTGCAAGTGTCTTAATCCAATCAATCTCTGTGCTAAAAAATAAAGTTCATTTGATTTGCAGTAAAGTTTACATTATTAATATTTGTAATTACAAATATACACACACATGAAAAAGATCCAGTCAGTAATACAACTTTAAATTTTGGCTTTTTGATCAAGTATATATGAAAACAGCATGTTGTTCTTTCTTTGCTACAATAAAGGCAACATGATAAATTGAAGCAAATAGGCAGTATTATTATCAAAATCATCTTTATGTGCAGTTGAAAATGTATGTACAGAATGTTATAATTGCTTTCATCAACATTATGAATCATATTTTAGATAATGAATTTTAATTTATCTTTTTATTTTGAGATATGCATTTGTCTAAAAGCAATTAATGCTCAATTGCTATGTAAACTGAATAATTTAGAAATGTAAATTAATACAGAACACAAACAAGTATACTTTTATTAATTTATATGTTATCACAATCTGTTTAATTTAAAAATTGAGGTTTACTGAATGACAGTTTGCTAACTCTATAGTTTTCTTAATGGAAATGTTCACTTCAATTGAGGTCAGAATCTGATATTTTACTTAATGAGAACATACTATACAAATAAATTCTAATACTTACACAATCACAATAAACTATTGATAAAATACATAATTTTTTAAATAGTAGAAAAGACATAATTTTACATATTTTAAATACACAGTGTTTATTATCCATGCTTAAAGCTTTCTGCTCATATAATACTTTAGACATAAGACAACTTTCAAAGATAACTCCCACTTTAGACAGAACAATGTGTTTAATATTTTGTTGGGGTCTTGAAGAGCTTTACAAAGTGCTTTCACCAATTTAAACATATATTAAAATCACTTTCCCTGAACTTTTCTTTCTACCATTGGATAACCTATAAACTATTAATTTGTATTTGCCTGAGGAATTAATTTACTTCACTATTGCTGCAGTTTGTTTATCTTTATCAATGAGATTCACTAGAGCTACTGGGCACTTGTTTCTGTTTATATAAGTGATTATTGTTTAGGCTCTGTGATAATTTGTTAGGCTTAAAAATAAATAAAAAACAACAAAATAAACAAAAATGGCTGGCAAACTGTAAATCACAGATCTGCTTTGTAGGAAGAGAATGAGGAAGACAGAGAAATAAAGCAATCCCATTTGAAATAAGCTGGTATGAATTTTAGGCACATGGCATCATGCAGCCACATAGCTGGGACAGCAGCTTTAGGGGAAAAAAGTAAGAAAGCTGAATGTACCTGAAAGTTCGAAAACATACTCAGGTTCTTGCCAACATCCAACAGAAAAGGACAGAGAAGAAAAACTAACAGTTACAAATTCTCAGTCAGGACTCAGAAAGGCAGGCATATGTTTCTGACAGCTTTGGTAGCTACTAAGAATTATACTGGAAGGGTCATTATTAGAAGAAAAATTACATTATCATAAACAGAATCTGCCTTCCTATCTTTGGTCCCAATTTCCTTAAATGTGTTCACTTAGCCTGAGATTTGTCTTGAAATCTCAATGGAAGAGACAAAGACATGCCATAATTTAGAGGTATATTTCATTCTTTAAAATAACATTCCTTACTTTGAGGGAGTAGCCCTGAAACCATTAAAGAGCTGGGATGAAATGGGAAATTAGATGTAATCCATTTCTACCATGAAATTGTAGTGATCATGTTCCAAACCTGTTCATCTGAAGCATTTAATGTCTTGACTAGGATTTTTGTTTCTACTTATGCAGAGACTCTAGGAAGTAGTGTTATCTAAAGATAAGAAACCAGATTCTAACATCATGGCTAAAGAACAAAAGACATTTTTCTAAGTGTTTGCTTTTTTTTTTTTTGAGTTCTTGTTCTGAGCTGCATTACAGTTTCTATCTCCTGCTGTCATCACTTCCCTCCTCTTGGGAGGTAATCCCAACTACTATCAATTGGTAATCCCAATCATGACCAATTGAGTTTCATATTGTTCGATGGAATCATTGAATCTAGCAGTTAAGTACACCTATCACAGGACACCAAACATGCATGCCAGTTTCCATTTGTATAACAAGATATATGGAGGAAAGGAAGCTGCCGCAGACTGACTATCTTGGAGATCGAAGACCAGGGGAGAACAAGGGTGAAGGCTTAGGAGAACCCAGGATTCAGCGAATGACAGACAGACACAACTCTAATGAGATTTGAATGTGCTGCAACTTTACTAAAATTCAAGCATCACTTTTAAGAGATTACAGAAGGGAGTTGGCAGACATAAAAGTTTCCGTAGAAAAATGATTACAGACAATTGATTATTCTCAGCAAGTCTTGTGGTCAGGGCCAGGTGGGCAGAGCTTTTCTTTTAAATTCGTCTCACACCACTAACTGTGCTTTCTCATGGCCCTAAATCGTATCTGCCCTCAAGGTAACCAAGGTAACCCAAATCTTCAGGATTCCACCCCCAGGGTTTGTTCCAATATTGAATGGCTGGCTTCATATTGTCAAGAATAGCCTGCCTTTCTTTCCTATCTAAAATGTACCAGGGGATTCTCATTCTGGCTAGCCTCTCCATAAATGGTAATTCATGCCATTCCATACATTTTCCTTCATAATTTGCCCATCTTCTACCAAATCTCCTATCATGAGCTCTTTCTGTTCTAGGGTATCTGTAAATTCCCCCAGAGAGCGAGCCAGAGTCTTAATCATAATATTAATGGCCTGAATCAAGGGAGGGAACTGACACATCAGTTCCTCCATATTCAAGGAGCCGTTGGAAATGTTTTCTGGTTCCTTGAACAAATTAAGTTTTTGTCAAGAGAAAAATAGAACAGAAGAAAAAGATAGCAGAGTCAATGCAAGAAACCATCGCCAGGAACAAAATGAACGAGGTCGTTGAGACTAATCTGGCACCTCAACTGGAGCAGACTGCCAGGGAACCGCCTGGGGCCAAGCTCCAGGAAGCAAGAACCCCTCCTTTTGATAGGGCCACCACCTGAGAGGCATTTTGTCACACAGGCGAAACAGCTGTGGCAGGAAGCCTTGACTAATGCCTAGAGAGAGATGAGAAAAAAGTAAAGAAAAGAATTACCAGTATTAAAAACTTTTGGCAGGAACAGAAGGAGAGGGAGCATGAGCAAGGAACTCAGGACCGGGAGGGGTACACCCCCACACTGAGACAATGGGGATGTTCTATCCGGAACTCACCAAGGCCAGCTGGCCTGGGTCTGAAAAAGCATGGGATAAAACCGGACTAGCTGAACATAGCGGACAATGAGGACTACTGAGAACTCAAAAACAATGGCAGTGGGTTTTTGATCCTACTGCAAGTACTGGCTTTGGGGGAGCCTAGGCAGTTTGGATGCACCTTAGGAGACCTGGATAGAGGTGGGCGGTCCTTGGGCTTCCCACAGGTCAGGGAACCCTGATTGCTCTTCGACCAGATGAGGGAGGGGGACTTGATCGGGGGAGGGGGAGGGAAATGGGAAGCGGTGGCGGGGAGGAGGCAGAAATCCTTAAATAAATAAATTAATTAAAAAAAAGAAAAAAAAAACTTATGGCAGAAGTAACAAGAATAATGCATATTTTTAAAGGCTCTTATCAATATCCATTAGAATGTCGTGATGGACTCATAAAGCATATTCATCTTTTGGTCTCCTAAGCTCTCCTAAACTTGGTCCACCAAGTTTGGCATCTGGAATCATATGATAAAGCCATGATTTTCATTTGCTCTTTTGAAGAATTTTTGGGTTGACTAGACTCATAGCACAATGACCCTCCTAGATGGCTTCTAGAGAGGGAGAGAGAAAAGAAACTTGACTACCATTCAATTTTTAAGTTAAAACAATAGGGAACCTGTGTCTCCTCGCTTCAGGGAGGTACTACAGTTTCAGTTTGTGGTGGGTTTTGAAAGACTTCCTGGATTTCTAGGTCACCAATAAAAATTGTTTAATTGTGCAATTATATTTTTTCTTCTTATCATTATTTTTATATTTTTAAAAAAAGATAACAAACTATCTTTTTTTCATTATACATACCAATTCAAGTTCCCATTCCTTCCCCTCCTCCCATTCCTTCCACTGAGATCCCATCCCCAACCCCCATCTCTGGGAAGGCACATTGCTTTGGGGAAGGTCCACCACCCTCCCTGTTATACCTAGGCTGAGCAAGATGTACATCCAAAAAGATTAGGTTTCCAAAAATCCAGTACAAGCAGTAACAATAAATCTTGGTCCACTTCCAGTGGCCCCTCAGTCTGCTCCACCCAGGCAATTGTCAACTACACTCAGAGTGACTAGTTTGGACCTATGATTCTTCCTACTCTGTCTAGCTGGAGTGGGTGAGCTCCCATTAGCTCAGGTAGACTGTTTCAGTAGATGTACCCATCATGGTCTTGACCTTTTTGCTCATATTCTCATTTCTCTCACTCATCAAATAGACTTTGGGAGCTCAGTCCAGTGCTCAATGTGGGTCTCTGCTTCTTTTTCCATCAGTTGCTGGATGAAGGTTCTATGGTGATATTTAAGATATTCATCAGTCTGACTACACGGCAAGGCCAGTTTAGGCACCCTCTCCTTTATTGCTTAGGGTCTTAGATGGGGTCATTCACGTAGATTCCTGGGAATTTTTCTAGATCCAGGTTTCTTGTTAAACCCATAATGACTCTCTCAATAAATATATTTATTTCTTTGCTCTCATCTCTATCCTTCCTCCATCTTGACTATCCCATTCTCTCAAGCATTCTTCTCCCATCCTCACGCCCACCTCTGTATTCCTCTTCTGCACTCACTTCTCCACCCACCCCCATGCTCCAATTTTTCAACTTTGTCAGGCTCTCTTTCAACTTTCCAGGTGGATCTATATATGTTTTTCTTGGGTTTCATATTATTACGTAGTAGCTTCTCTAGGATCATGAACTATAGGTACAATATCCTTTGTTTATAGCTAGAATCAACTTATGTGTGAATACATCCATATTCATCTTTTTGGGTCTGAGTTACCTCTGTGAAGCAATGGGCACAGTTAATAAGACCAAAGAGCAGACTACTGTATGGGAAAAGATCTTCACCAACTCCACATCAGACAAAAGACTGATATCCAAAATATGAAAAGAACTCAAGAAATTAGACATCAAAATTCCAAATAACCCAATAAAAATGGGGTACATAACTAAACAAAGAATAATCAACAGAATAATCTCAATTAGCTTGAAGAAACTTAGGAAAATGTTCAACATTCTTAACCATTAGGGAAATGCAAAACAAAACAACCCTAAGAATCTATCTTACACGAGTCAGAATGGCTAAAATCAAAAATCCCAATGATAGCTTATGCTAGATAAGATGTGGACTATGGGGAAAACTCATCCATTGCTGGTGGGAATGCAAGCTTGTACAACCACAATGGAAATAAGTATGGTGGTTTCTCAGAAAATTGGGAATCAACCTATTTCAGGATCCAGCAATACCACTCTTGGGCAATTATTTTTAAACATTTCATCAACAGGAATCCAGAAATCCTGGTATTTCCATAGTAGAAATTATTTGTTGCAAAGTTGTATCATATTTCCTGGATACTTTCAAATTAGTAGTTCCCAAATTTAAATATAAAAATGTCACCTATATATTGGATAGTCTGGTAGTAACAGAGATCAGTTTTCCCATTTTCAAAATCAAAGGAAGAATTATAGAGTCATTTAAGAGCAAGGAACATACCCAAGAGCATAAGTGCTACTGAGAGACAGCAAGTGAACTTGTCCTGAAAACCATTGTTTCTTCTCTTAAGCATTTCATTGGAATATTTATTTTTATCCATACATGTGGAAAATAGGGATACTTTGAGATTTTTTGTTCTCTAAGTGTTTTGTTTACAAAGGATAATTATAAAACGTGGTGATAAAATACAGACAAATATATTTGTATGCTCACTGTATTCTCACAACACTCAAATTACAATTTGACAGTCAATGTTTAGTTTACACAAATAAAATAATCTGAGCTATGAACTTACTGCTAATACCATAAGTAGTTACAATGTTCATGTGATTAGACATTCAGAACTCCAGATTGCCTATTTCTAAGAATATAAATATTTTGTTATAGTACTTCATTTCATGTTGTTTTTCTTATAGTGATATTAAATTTTATTATTTGTCGAGTTCTCATTCATGAAAAATGATTTTGTCATATAAATACAAGAGTGATAAATTAAGGTTGCACAAAATTATATATTATGCAGATTATAGCAAACATCATATCAAGATTATATTTTAGTATGTGATCACAGTTAGTGACATTTTAATAGATGGCAATATTGTATTTCCTTCAAAATAAAAGTAAACATTCATATGTAATCACAGTTCTAAGGGAATAATGTTCATAAAGTAATTGAAACTTTTTTTTTTTTTTGGATTTTCGAGACAGGGTTTCTCTGTAGCTTTTTGGTTCCTGTCCTGGAACTAGCTCTTGTAGACCAGGCTGGCTTCGAACTCACAGAGATCTGCCTGCCTCTGCCTCCCGAGTTCTGGGATTAAAGGCGTACGCCACCACTGCCCGGCTTGAAACATTTCTATAATCATGGTTTTAAACATCATTCAATACTACATAGATTGAAGAAACTTACTCATTTCTTTCATTTTCTTTTTTACTTTCATGACAGTACTTTAAGAGATGGTCTTAATCAGAATTTTTTTTCTCACAAGAAATGTAATACACATTCGTGAATATTTCTTTTATTTTGACTACTCTTTAATTATTGTGTATTTTTCATCTAAATTAGAGTCTTAAATTTCTACATTTTTAATATATTCCTAACAGTCTAATTTAAAAATATACATAAAATCATGACATTGTAAATGTTAATAATGTACCATCACATGCTTTGATTCATGCACAATTTTTGGAATGTTTAAACAAAGTTAAATTTATCTTTCTCCATCATATTTTAAGTTCTTTTTTACTCAAGTGTTACAATCTTTTTTTTCTAGATTATTGAAATGTAAACTATGTTTTGTCATTGATTTTGTCATCCTACTCTATGCCAGAATATCAGATACTTCTACTGGTTTAAATATATTCCCATCTATCACATTTTCAAATCTCTCTCCCCTAAACAGGTTTTAGTTGTAATTAATAAAATGTGTTCAACAGTTTATCATACTTTTTTTATTGGTTTCAGTACTATTATTACATTTCATCTAAAAGGAAACCCTTGCTACATGTTAAAACTGGAAATTTTGTCTCATAGTCCATTCCTTCTGCATCCTAGTAAATACAATCTCATTTATAAATTTGTTCACACTAGCAGTCTGAGAGCCACTTTTGTCATTTGACATTCTCTTACAAAGATGCATACAATAAATACATCAACTAGATATTTTCTTGTTGTTTGAAAAATTATTTGTTGTCCGTGAATGCTAAACAAAGTTTTATTAATAATATCCAAAAACTGGAAACAAACCACATGGCATTTGATAGATGAATGGTACATCCTATTTTACCTCAATAATGCATACTACATATCTCCACTTCTTTTCAGTCTCCATAAATATCATCATGGTTTACCAAACCAATATTTTGCATTGAATCATGTTAACAAATCCTTGAAATGTCTCTTTTTTATGCTAAATTGAAAGTATCTGTTCTCTATTCATTGAAATGTTATATGATGATTGATGGCTCAGTGATTAGGAACACTTGGTGTTTTTGCAAAAAATCTGCATTCAAGGTATCCAATAAACTTTTACGGCCTCCACAGGAACTTCATGCATGTGATGTACATACAAATGGACACACACACAAACACACAAATGAATGAATGAATAAACAAATAATAGACAGATAGATCATCTGCATTTTGACCATCTTTGGATTTCTGTGATGGTTTCCACATGATAAAAAAAAAAACTTTTTTCATATGGACTGAGAAAAACACTTTTATTTTGACTGCAGTTAGGAATTTTAATACATGTTTTTACATAAATATTTGTACATAAAAATGTTTTACCTTTTAGCTAATTTATATTTTCTAGTTCCTAATTAAAGGTAGTATTTTATTATTTCCATGCTTTGCATTTTTTTAATTTTACATTTAGATACAGAACTTACTGAATTCTATGTGATGAGTCCATATACTTTAATTTTGAAAAATCAAGTATCTATACAATTACGAAACTTACTTATTTACAGATTCTACCCAAAAATTTTAGAACTAAATTTAGAAAGTTTGTTGAACTTCTATTTTCACAGGTTAGAAAATATGACTAGTTCAAATGTGTTAAAATGTCAAGAACAAAAAGCAAGCAAATGAAATTCCTAAGCTTCTATTAACTATAATACTGCCTGTACCTAAAAAGAGAAGAAATAGATCTCAATGGGCATGGACATTACAGACCTGAGGAATCTGAACTAAAATTATAGTGGGAATTAATGAACCGATGTCTAATTTTCCCAAACAAGTGGCACAGTGATTGCTCTAGCAACACCCATTGAATAAGATGTGCATCACTGTCTTCTGGGCAATCAACATCTTAATTATTTTAAGAAGTATTACTGAATCATCAAAAGCCATTTCATTAACATCTTTATCAGGTCATTAAAAATGGTCGAAATCCTTCTCATAAAAGAAATTTCATAAAATTAGTGTACTGTAAAATCAAGTTCTCAATTGTCTAGAACAAGCAAATATTTCACTTCAGAAAACATGATATGGAAATGAGTGCAAAATATTGAAGCATAACAATGAATCTGAAATCTAGGGAGTCTTTCAATTCATGTTAAGCTAATATATAATATATAGACACATTTCCAAAGAACAGACCCTATCAGACTGGTAGAAATCGGTATATTCTAAGTTTGGAATATATATATAGATCCTTATTGTGATATGCTTACTTGGGGTTAAAGAGACTGAGATAGAGAAAGTATATGTTACCTATTTATGTGTACACAGTTCATGTCCATATTCTCTTCTAGATTATAAATTTGTCCTTGTGTTTTCCTGTGTTTTCAGTCCAAAAGAATTTAAAAGAAGGGTTGCTGATAAATGCTGTTTATATTTGAACATGTATGTAATAGAGACTAAAATTCAACTTAGACACTACTTTCTTAGCCTTGATCCTGTAGACTAAATATTCTTCTTTAGTTGGATGAATTTCTCATAGACTAGTAAAGGCATCTTATTTACTATTTGTGGTAGAGGAGAATTTCATTTGTCTTTTCTTACTCAACAATACTTTTAAAGTTTTTTTTTTCCATGTACACAGTGAGAGAATTTCAGAGCTATGTATTACACTGAGGATTCTACATTTTTAAGAGTGATATTGACCCATGTCTTTTACAGACAAGGTCTAAAGATGTTTTACATATTTGGACTCGTGAGTAGATATTACACTCTGATAAGTAAAATTAATATATTAATAAATTTATAAAAATAAAATCAATCAGTTATGACAGAATAATTAATTTTTTGAGTTTCTATCTTAAATAAGTTTTAGAGATACTGCTTTATAATTTTCAACTACAAATAAATACATAAAAATGCTTTGATATGTGTAGAAAAATTCAAAAATACAATTTTAAAATGATGGGTGACTTTCCCACTTATTAGATCCAACACACATATTATATATTGCATATTGAAACCACTGAGTTTATACCAGATTATACAAAATTGACTTCATTATTCATTCAGGAGCCTAACATAATCAGTAATAGGCTTTGTCCATTATACATAACACACATTCGATCCCATATGAGTGTGCCAGGTCCTCTAGAGTTAGTCAAAGTTGGCTGCTTCAACATTGCAAATGAGAATTTGGGCAATTACTCAGATAGTTAATTGTTTCTGTCATATATTGCTTCCTTTGGAAGCTGCTTGATTGCACTTCCTGCCTGCTCAAGTAATATTACTTCCCTCTCATGCCTTCGATGGGGTTTAAAATTAGATAATCATAGCTACATTCCTCTTATGATTTAGCCAAGATTATTTCTGATATAAGATTTAGACTCTTCTGGATAGAATGTTTATTAAAACATTTGTCATGTGTTCCTTGCTTAATATTGCTCATGATGTTTGTAATTTTATATTTGATATCTGTTTCTATTGTATATAGATTTGTATTGGGTTTGGACTCTCTTGTTTAGACAAAAGTGGGAGGTTATGTGGAAAGCCTTGTTAACCAATAATCTTTAAGAGATGGGACTTAGTTAAGGCGTGACTTTGCTGGGATCCAGGTAAAAAGTTGTGCACCTCCGTGTGTGCTTTCTCTGAGCCTTTTACCTCTGGGACATTGCTGTGCTTGGATTGCTCATTTCCCGTTTTGTGAGTTTTTCCCTTATAATAAATAAAATAACTGTTTTATGCACAGCTTGCCTGGTTATTTCAACAGTATATGTTATAATTATCATACATTTACATCTCTAAGTTAATAGCTCCATTTAGTCTTTCATATATTAATATAACATGCCTATGTAGAAATAATTATCAATTTTCTGCTTTCAAAAGTTGTATCCATAAATTTCTCACAACTTATTTATTTTTTTAGTCCCAAATTCTACATATCATCCACAAACTATAATTTACTTATACTATTTGTCTCAAATTTATCAAGTTTCTCTCTTGAAAATAGAGCTTAATCTTTTATCTGTGCAGTCTGTTCTACCACTTATCCTCCTCAACAACTAAAATTGACTCCTCTCCTTTCTCCTTATTCTCATTTTTAACTGGCTTAAATTCATTGTATCTTTGCAGCCAGAGAAATATTTTAATAGCATATTAAACTAAATGAATACTCCATCTTGTCTGTTCAATAATAGTGGTTTTACTCAATTCTCTGGCCTCATTTTCTTCTCTCATCCATTACTTTCAGTTACTACAGTCCTTCAGGTCTTCAGGTGAATAAAACACTGTCACACACTAGGACATTGCATACCTTTCTCTCTACAGCAATTGCATTTTGTTTCTTTTAATTCATCTTGAAAAGTGCTATTCATTTTTTTCTACTACAATTTAAGTGTCTCATTCACAGAAAGACAACCCCTGTGATTTTTCTTTTATTTAGCCCTGTTATTTTTTATATCATTTACCACAATTTACATTCCAGAATTACTTGTGAAAGTGCCTGTTTAATTAACATTTCCCACACTACATTGCAATTTTTATAGATACTTTACTTATAAATAGGTCACTTACTTCCTTAAAGAGCAAGTTAATTTTTCAATCAGCTTTCATAGCAAGTTTAAAAATTTCAGTTTGCCTTTTAATGTTCTTTCCAATTAACTCTCCCCATCTGGCTGTATTCACTTCCAAGAGAGATAAACAGGGAAGATGAAATCCACATGTGGTGAGGTCTTCCAAATGCTAACCCATGTGCTAGAATATTTACCTGCATGGCCTAATATGTTCCTCATGATAATCATTTAGAAAGAGATATTATTGTCTTTCATTTTTTTTTTTTTTTTTTTTTTTTTTTTTTTTTTTTTTTGTTTTTCGAGACAGGGTTTCTCTGTGGTTTTGGAGCCTGTCCTGGAACTAGCTCTTGTAGACCAGGCTGGTCTCGAACTCACAGAGATCCGCCTGCCTCTGCCTCCCGAGTGCTGGGATTAAAGGCGTGTGCCACCACTGCCCTGCGCTTGTCTTTCATTTTAAAGATAAGAAAATTGAGTCTCAAATAGCAAATGCTTTGCCAGAAATTTTGGAATTAAACCCAGAAATGGGAAAATAATCCTTGATCTATTTTGTGCTTGCCTCACCTCATACTTGCATTACTCATACTTGTTCCTCTTGCCATTTCACACATGCACTCCTACCTCAGATTGTTTAAAATAATCTCTTGCCTCACCATGCCACATCCTGACTTTTGTTGCACCTTTCCCAGAGCTTTTCTCTAACACTAGTTTTCACAAATAACTTTGAAATGACCCTTGTTAGCATAGCATTTAATCTGTCTCATTAAATAGGTTCTTATATTCCTTTCTCAGTGTTGTGGAAAGGATAATCCAGCTATTTAATTGTATGTGTACAGACAAAGAAGGAAAACTTCTGGATCTTGTAAATACTGGCTGCTTTTGAGGATGCCTTGTCTCTGTTATTGAATCTGACAAGCTCTAGAGAATAACACCCAATTTTCCATTAGAATGCAGAAAGCAGTAGATATTTTTACTTGTAGAGGAATTTGCTGAATCAATAATAAATCAATTCTGAATGTTCTTTTTCATTAAGTGCTGTCAGCATTGCAAAACCACCTTACCATATTGTATACTGCCGAGATATATTCAGTATGCAAACTTTCAGTTATCTTGTCTCCTATTCTTGCTTTCAAATCTCTCTTATGTATAGATCTTATGCATCTAGATCTATGCTTAAGGTTATTGACTGAAGAATTGATGTGCCTAAACACCAGAATTTCTGCTAAAAGTCACCAGTGCCCCTGTTTTTTCTTAATTATTCATTTTTGAAATTTTTATTTTTCTTCTTTTCATTAACAGTCTTTGGTAAATTCATTAATTTATCAAAAAATTAATTAACTTTTTTATGAATTTTTAATTTATCAAAATGTTAATCTATTCTTTCCACTTTTTTTAGAATTGCTGCAGTAGCTTTGTTCTTATCATAAATGGTAAAAACCAAAGCACTGTTTTTTTCTTTATATATTTGCAAATCTTAAACCTTTCACATAAAGTAGAGCTTTATAGCTTATGTTTATATATACATATATGTTATAGGTTAAAGCTACTGCAAAATAAAAAAGAAGTTCTTTAAATGCAAGTACTGTGGTACTCCAAAAGTCAATCTGATAAGTGAGTAGGTTTATAAGTAATGTGTGTAGACAGTGGTTACACTATGTATAGATTAGACTGATATTATTCATATCGCAAACATTTTTATTTTTTTATTTTTTTTATTTTATTTTATTTTTTAACTTTTTTTTTATTGAGAAAAGGAGAAAAAAATGTAAGTTTCCACCTCCTCCCAGCCTTCCATTTCCCTCCCCCTCCTCCCACCCTTCTCCCCCTCCTCCACTCCTCTCCCCCTCCCTCTCCAGTCCAAAGAGCAGTCAGGGTTCCCTGCCCTGTGGTAAGTCATAGGTCCTCCCGCCTCCATCCATATCTAGGAAGGTGAACATCCAAACTGGCTAGGCTCCCACAAAGCCAGCACATTACGTAGGATCAAAACCCCGTGCCATTGTCCTTGGCGTTCATCAGCCCTCATTGTTCGCCATGTTCAGAGAGTCCAGTTTTATCCCATGCTTTTTCAGTCACAGTCCAGCTGGCCTTGGTGAGCTCCCAAATAGATCAGCTCCACTAATTGGTGATCCTAAAGAAGCTAAGTAAGAAGGTGAACCAAAGGAAAAACATATAGTTGTCCTCTTGGCTATGGGAAGTAGACAAAATTGCCGGGGAGAAAATTGGGATCTTGGGGGTGGGGTGGGATGGGGGTAAGGGGAGATAGGGAGAGAAAAGGGAGAAGGGGAGGATGAGGGGAACTTGGGGAAAAAGGGGGATTGGGATAAAGGAAGGTTGGATAGGGGAGCACGGAAGCACAATTCTTAGTTAAGGGAACCACCTTAGGGTTGGCAAGAGACTTGAACCTAGAGTGGCTCCCAGGTGCCCAAGCCATGGTCCTCAGTTAGTTCCTTGGGAAGCTGAGGATATGGAACCTGAAATGACCCTATCCTAGAGCAATACTTACGAATATCTTGCATATCATCATAGAACCTTCATCTGGTGATGGATGGAGATAGAGACAGAGACCCACACTGGAGCACTGGACTGAGCTCCCAAGGTCCCAATGAGGAGCAGAAGGAGGGAGAACATGAGCAAAGAAGTCGGGACCACAAGGGGTGCACCCACTCGCAAACATTTTTAATAGTCCATAACTTTATTTTGCTACTCAGAACAGTGAATGCTTTAAAAATTAAGTATTTTTATTGAATTTTTTTCCCATTGGTTTTTCAAAACAGGGTTTCTCCATTTGAGTGAATTCTTTTTGTAGCTCTGGCTGTCCCAGAACTCACTCTGTAGACGAGGCTGACTTGAGCTCATTGCTCCTCCTGTGTATGACTCACAAGTACTGGAAGTATAGGCATGTGTCACCACCCCTGGGTATTTATTGAAACTGTAATGTTATACTTTTAATTATGTATGGGTGGATAGGTGCAGATGAGGGCAGGTGCCTATAGAAGTCAAAATAGGGCATCAGATTTCCTACATCTAGTTATAAGTAGTTATATACTGCCTTTTGTAGGCGATGGAAACTAAACCATGGTCCTCTCCAAGATTAGAATACCTCTTAACTGCTGAGTCATCTCTACAGCCTCTATTTATGAAGATTTTCATTAATGTTTTAAAATTATCATTATAGACACCACATGTAACAGAAATCAGAGTATAGAATCTACATACTACTAGAAAGAACTATACTACAATCTCTTTTCTTCTACCTGAGTCTGCAGTGCTTTATTATGTTTACACACACACACACACACACACAGTGAAGACTGAACCCATCACATATATATATATTTCTTATTTCCAAATAGATTAATAAAATTCTGATATTTCCAGAAATTTGCTCATAAGAACCACCAGAAATAATGATTATCTACAATTGGACATTTGAGAAATCACTCAAATGGACAAATAAAAATAGCATTGCTGGCTATATCTCATTGAAGTTCCAAAATTAACATTCTTATTTATAAATTTATCTAAGTTTATACTTCAGCAGTTTGACAAATAAAGATTTTCTTTCACAATGCTAAACAAATAGAAATATTGCATAGGCTAGGAAATATCACTATATATACAGGAATTAATATGTTATTTTATACAATTGTATTCTTGAAAAACTGATTGTTAAAAATCTTTAGGAAACTTGTTAAACAGAATTCTTGGTAATTTTAATAAGTCATGCATTTGGCAATACAAAATCAGCCATATAAAATTAAGGCATTATTCATGTATATTAAATTCCCAAATCTTAAATAAAATAGCAACAATTTAGCAAAGAGTACAGTTTGAAAAAATTTGAAAGTCTTATTTTCTTATACTTGGTTCAGTAAGTTCAGTAAGAGAAAATTGCTTTCTAGCTGCCATCAGATCAATCAAATTGTCTAGGTTCATTGAATTCTTATACTTTTTTGCAGGAGCAAACACTGTTTTAAAGTTCAGATATCTTATGATATGATGAAAATATGAATTTTTCTATGTTTTTAGATACTTTGTCATGAGTCAGAAAGTATGTTGTGAGTTACTAAGGAAGTTTCAGAAATGTAGGCCTTTTAAGCATATCTTTCTGTCTAGAATACTCCTTCAACTTAGCTTCTTTCATCATTTAGATTTTAGTCTGGAAATGTGTCTTATTCTGGAATTCTAGCCATTATCTTCTTTATATACTTAGAAAGTATTAAATTAATTTTCAGTTTACATTTCTATTTCATTTCCTGGACTCAGCTATCACAAAAACAGTACTTATGTTTATTATTTATTAAGTCTCATTTATATAAACTAAGAATGAACAATAATCAGAGAAATTAACAATTTTTAAATGTTCTTATTAGCAAGTGAAATAAAATCAGTTTCTATTAGGACATTTATATATATATATATATATATATATATATATATATATATGTGTGTGTGTGTGTGTGTGTGTGTGTGTGTGTGTGTGTGTGTATTGCATTTTTGAGTGTATTCACCATTGTCATTAACCATTATTAATGGCTCTTTTCATCTATGATTCCTGTAAAACTGTTTCTTCTTCTTAAGTATTCAACTAAACCTTTTATTTTCCTTGTAAATATAATGTGACTAATTGGATCTCTCTTTCTGTCTCTATTTCTGTGTATGTGTCTCTGCCTCTGTCTCCCACTCACACACACACAAACACGCACACACACACAATAGGGAAAAGAAAAATCATAACTATGCCAGGGTTTATGAGACTAGAGAATAGAGCTTTAAAAGAAGTTTTAAATAATTGTTGAATATCAAAAGAAAGGTTAAACAAAAGATTTGTGCCAATACTAACAAATGTACTTTGCATTTTCATAGATATAAATTGATACTGTTTCTAGCACAAATTTCTCATGCCTCCTTATCAGAAATTTTAGCAAACTGCATATATACTCTCTTTTTCCTTTTTAAAGTTTTAAATCTTTACATATCCTAATAGAATAAACACTATGAGTTCTATTTGACATGTTCAAATTATCAAACCACTGGATGTAAACTCAAATAGTAACAAGAAAGCCCGGGAAAGAACTGGCAGCTTATAAAAACAACATAATCAATTATAATAATACAAAATTGTAAGGAGGAAAAAAAATCTAGATAGGATGAAACAGTAGAATGAACTTGAAAAGGAAGTGCTGATATCATGTAATATATAATATAAGGGCTCATGTCATTGCTCTGTTAATTAAAGTAAATTGGTCTAAGACTTTTTCATCAGATTGATATAAGCTTGTGACAGTAAAGTAGATGAGTGACATAACACAAAATCAGATGTTTATAATTTGATTAAATATTCTAAACCATCATATGTGGGAGGGAAATCTCACATCACCTCCCCTTTTCTGCTTAAATAAAAAAAGGAAGGTTTTTAACTTTAAAATAGTAAAATTACATACAACAAAACAGGTATCAAGCAAGAATTATAGTTACAATATTTATATATACTTTATCTTTTATCAAAACTAAGGAAAATTATAACTTTATACTATATAACTCCATCAAAACTCTAGAATTGACAGAGACATCTCACTGCCTGGACAATCACCAAAAGTTCTTCCATTAGCTTGGTGCTGTCAGGAGCAGATGTGTCTCGCTTTCATGAAAAGTCTTAAATTTTTAAACATTTTAAATGCCATATTCTGAAGGTCTATAAAAAATTTAAAAAATACCTATCTAACAGAAATATATCTTTATACATCTAGAAAATCTAACTAAAATGACTACAAACTTGAACAAGATTGACCTTAAATTTTAATCAATAAAGCAAAATTCATACCAATGCAAGTCTCTATAGCATATCCTCCAATAAATGTAATAAAATTAATAAACAGTATTTGGGAATATGGGCACAGGTCTGTCCAAACTTCTTCCTGCTATTTGTTGGGCAAAGTAATTTTTTGAGGGTGTTCAGAGTGACCTCTCGGGGGATTGTGGTCTATCAAACCATATTAGCCTAGAATGAATCCACAAGTTCTCATCCTCTGTGGAAACAAAAGAAGAACTTTTTGCCCAAGCAGCATATCTTTAGATTCAAATTCTGAAGTCAAGATACCTTTATAATATACATGGTGGTTTATCTTAGCAGCCCATATATTGAAATGTATCTCTGTACTTAGCTCCTTCACAATCAAAAAATTCAAAAACACACAATAATATACATAATCCAGTCTCTCTGTGAATTTGAATTTTCCATTTTTGCATGGTTTATTTCTCTTTACTCTTTTCAATCTATGTCTGTTATTACTCTGTCTCTTTAAATAGTTTGTTTTATGTTTTAAAACCATTTACTTTGTATAACTCTCTGGTGTACAAAGTTCTTCTGTCTATGTGTTGCTTTCATTGGTTGAATAAAGAAACTGCCTTGGCCTTTTGATAGGGCAGCACTTAGGTTGATGGAGTAGACAGAACTGAATGCTGGGAAGAAGGGCAGACAGAGAGCCACCATGGAGCTGCCAGGTCAGACATGCTGAATCTTTCCCAGTAAGCCATGACCTCATGATGAACACAGATTAATGGAAATGGGTTAAATCAAGATGTGAGAGTTAGCCAATAGGAGGCTAGAGCTTATGGCCAAGCAGTGTTTTAATTAATACAGTTTTTGTGTGATTATTTCAGGGGTTAAGCCAGCCACCAGATCAAGGGGCCTCAATCCCTGCAATAGATTGACTCCCAAAACAGGCCTTCTTCTCCTCCTATGACAACTCTCTACATTCCTTTTCTCTCTCCGAAACTCATGTACATTTATACAACACTGTGACTCATTTAGAGGTCTTTTATGTCTGAATCTGTCCTATTGTGTATCTGTCCAGGAGTGCTTCTTAAAATGCTAAGCACTTCTTAAAATCTTAAGTGGCACCATTGTTAGTGTAAATATGGTACTTTCTGCTTGCCACACCCAGTCCAGCAAGTTGGAGCTCCTAGCTGCCTCCAAGAGACAAGCACAATGCCCCTTCTCTAGATACACAGCTGGTCCATGTTGCCATCAAGCAAGCTTTTGCTTTCTTGTTGCTTACAAACCCCATTCAAATGCTTGGTCACCTGAAAAAAAAAACAAACAAACAACAACAACAAAAAAAAAAACAGAGGTCATGCTGGCAGCACAGCCACGAAAGTTGGAATAAAATTGGCGCAGCTTTTTTACTGCTAGCACTGAATCAAGAAAACTTCTCTTAAAGAAACTGTGGCAAGGCTCCAGCTGAAAAAAAAATGTATCTAAACTTTGTGTTTTTGTGCCTTCTCAGGTTTTACATAGATTTAGTCCACCATTTTGGTGCACCAATTTGTTCGAGGGAAATCCCACATAAATCATATATTTTCATTCAGTGAGACCAAAATAGAATAATTGAAATTTTACTAAATGCAATGTACATTATTATAGATGTATGAAATATTCAAAACAACTACTATATAAGCTAAAGGGAAAGCTCTAAGAGAATTACAAATAAATTCATATATGAGTTCAGGTGAATAAAATAGCAAAAAAAATTATTATAATAAACAATATGCTTATTTGGGAACAATTTGTTTATTAACATAAATAACCTTGACATTCATAATGTAGGGTATTTAAAGTATGGATAGTTATGCTATAAACTAAATATTGCTAAGTGATAAATATAAGAAGTGAATATATAGTGTTCAGTATATTCATATTCTTGCTCTAATATTTTCACAATAAAACATAGAAAATTACTTTAAACTGCTGGTAAATGTTTTAATACAGAGAAATACATGGAGTTTTAATGAGGAAAGTAGAAAGTGGGAGTTGAAGACGAGTAGCATCAAAAGAAGAAAGTCATGAAATGTTAATTGGTTACAAAATATCAACAAGTCTACAATAAAGAGACTTAGTAAGTCTCAAATGAATACAAAATGACTGAAAAGCATGCTAAGACATGGTCATGAAAAGTACTAGAATTCTCTGACAAAATGTTTTACTTTTACATATTTGTGGGTTAGAATTATCAGTTCAATATCAATGGCTGATTTATATGTCCAATACTGTCACAATTATCTGATTTTAATCATCTATACCAACCTCTCCTTTTTTCTTCCTGAGAAAATACAATGAGCATTGCAAGCATTTTGTCATTCTGTGCTTGTAGCTGTATTTAGAATACATTCCCATATACAGATGATGTTACATTTTAGGGTGAGTTGTGCTTTATGAGAAGCAAAGTGTTATTTGCCTTCATGAAAAGAGTTTATTTATTAGAGTTGGACAAACCAATATAGTCCAAAAATCTTTAGCTTATCTAGGGGCAGGAAGAGGTGTACACACCTTTAATCTTAGTACCTAAGGAGGATCTTTATGAGTTTGAGGCCAGCTTGGTATACAGAGCTAGTTCCAGGACAGCTAGGGCTGTTACACTTAGAAACCCTGTCTTGATGTGTGTGTACCCTCTGTGTGCTGTTATTACCATTAATGAATAAAGAAACTACCTTGGCCTGAGAGGGTAGAACTTAGGTAGGCAGGAAAGACTAATACTAGGAGGAAGAAGGCAAAGTCAGAGAGATGCCATGGAGCTGACAGAGACAGATGCTGGAAATTTTACCCAGTAAGCCACAGTCTTGTGGCCATACACAGATTACTAGAAATGGATTAAACTAAGATGTAAGGGTTAGCCAATAAGAAGTTAGAGCTAATAGTTCAAGCTGTGATTTAGTTAATACACTTTCTGTGTGGTTATTTTGGGGTTAATCTAGCTGGGCAGCTGTGAAGAACAAGCAGCCAGCCTCCTCTTCGAGACTGGTGCCCACATGGCCAAATAAAATTCACATAAAAAGTGGCATTTTCTTGGATGAGCTCTGTTTTCTAGAAGCAAGAAGAGGCATGGCTCCTTTAAAAGAAGATTTCCTAATTCAGCCATAGCAGGATAAAAGCTGTGTGGTTTTAAAACACAGCTTTCTAGGCTGTACCACCAGCATGAACTCTGGCTATGAAGCATTTCAATGGAAATTTTGGGCCCAGGTGCTTTTGTGCCCACTTGGGATCAGGAGGAAAGTGGCTGAGACCATGCTCACAGCTCAGCACTCTTCACCTGGGAAGGCAGTGGCATCAGGTCTACTAGTCTTGCACAGGAAGGAGAGCATGGTGGGTTGTGCCACCATACACAGTGGTATTTCCAGGCTGCACAGTGCTCTGCATGTCCGATTTAGTTATTATTCATATAAAAAGGGTTTATGTGCTGCACGATCATTTTCAGAGTTAAAGTGGTCAGCATGGTGGTCCTAGAACCTCCACCATTTGGAAAGTGGAGAGAGGTAGAGCCAGCATCTAGAGCTGCTGCACCCAAGCTGCTAACCATTTTAAAAGCTATTCAAGACAGTAGAGAATTGCAGATAATGCAGTAAGGACAGATTCAGACATAAAGACCTCTATATGGGTCACAGTGTTGGATAAATGTATGCAGACTTGGAAAAGAGAAGAAAAAGGCTTGGAAAAAGTAAAAAAAAAAGTCTTTAAATAAGCAGAGTACTGACAGCCATTGATTAAAAGGAATAAAGAAAAAATAAGCCACATAAAGATGGAAAATTCAGAGAGTCTGGATTATATATGTTATTTGGTTTTCTTGGAATTTTTTGGCTATGAAGGATCTAAGTACAGAGAGACATTTCATTATATAGACTGCTAAATTAAACCAATATAAAGGTATCTTGATTCCAAACTTTGAGTCTGAGGATATGTTGATTTGGAAAAGAGGTTTTTCTTTTGTTTTCACAGAAAATGAGAACCTGTGGATTTCTTCCAGACCAATATGGTTTGATGGAACTAGATCCCTTGAAAAGTTGCTATAAATACCCACAAAGGAAATGCTTCTCCCAATAAACAGCAAGAAGCACTTTGGAGAAAGATAACAATGCCCATATTCCCAAGTATTGTCTATAAATGTGTATTTACATTTAAAGGGTGACATGCCATAAAGATTTGCATCGGTATGGATCTTGGTGTATTAATGCAAATTTAAGGTCAATCTTGTTATATGTATATTTATGCTCTTGGATAAGGTATTGTGATTGTATAGTTAATTTAAAAATGTAATGTATAATTAAGAAATGTAAGTAAATAGATACTCATTAATAATAGTCAAGTTGATAATCATGTTAGTTAGACTTTTTACATGTATAGAGATCTATTTCAGTTAGATAAGTATTCTTCAAATCTTTCAGAGACCTTCAGATTATGGCATTTAAAATGCTTAAGAACTTAAAACTTCTCATGACAGTGAGACATGTCTGCTCCTGGCAGCACCAGTTACTTCAAGAGGAAGATGGGCATTGAAGAGGCTCCTTATGGAGTTGGTTAGTCATTTGGGCAAGAAACTGCTCTTGCCTGGACTGCTTAACTGGACATGCAGGACCCACAGATTAATGACTGCTGAACTTGCCTAAAGGTGAGATGGTCCATCATGGTTCCTGCTTCATGAAAGCGACTATTAGACATTCTGTAGGACACAGAAGAAAATGTCTGTCATGGTGTAGGAGGTCCTTCTGTGTGTGTGTTGCTTTCATTGGTTAGTTAATAAAGAAACTGCCTTGGCCTAGTTGATAGGGAAGAACTTAGGTAGGCAGGAAAAATAGAACTGAATGTTTGCAGGAAGAAAAAGGCAGAGTATGAGAGAGACACCATGGATCCTCTGCCTGAGATGGACACTGGGTATAATCTTTCTCAGTAAGTTACTGCCATGTGGCTATATACAGATTAGTAGAAAATGGTTAAATTAAGGTGTAAAAAACAAGGACTTCCTGAATTTTGCATACAAATGGATGGAAATAGAAAACACTATCCTGAGTGAGGTAAGCCAAAACCAAAATGAGGAACATGGGATTTACTCACTCATATTTGGTTTCTAGCCACAAATAAAGGACATTGAGCTTATAATTCATGTTCCTAGAGAAGCTAAATAAGAAGGTGAATCCAAAGACAAACACATAGGCATCCTCATGAATATTAACCTTCATCAGACGATGAAAGGAGACAGAGACAGAGACCCACATGGGAGCACTGGACAGAAATCTCAAGGTCCAAATCAGGAGCAGAAGGAGACGGAGCACGAGCAAGGAACTCAGGACCACGAGGGGTGCTCCCACACACTGAGACAATGGAAATGTTCTATCGGGAACTCACCAAGGCCAGCTGGCCTGGGTCTGAAAAAGCATGGGATAAATCCGGACTAGCTGAACATAGCGGACAATGAGGAATACTGAGAACTCAAGAACAATCGCAGTGGGTTTTTGATCCTACTGCACATACTGGCTTTGGGGGAGCCTAGGCAGTTTGGATGCTCACCTTACTAGACCTGGATAGAGGTGGGCGGTCCTTGGGCTTCCCACAGGTCAGGGAACCCTGATTGCTCTTCGACCAGATGAGGGAGGGGGACTTGATTGGGGGAGGGGGAGGGAAATGGGAAGCGGTTGGGGGGAGGAGGCAGAAATCCTTAATAAATAAATAAATAAATAAACAAACAATAAAGAATTAGTTAATAAGAAGCCTGAGCTACTAGACCAACCAGTTAATAACTAATGGAGACCTCTGAGTGTTTAATTGGGTCTGAACTGCTGTGGTACTGGGTGGGATAGAAACCTCTGTCAACATTATTATATCAATACAATGTATTACATTAATTGATTTTTCAAAAAAAAAAAGGCGAAGGTGTGAGAGTTAGCCAATAAGAGGCTAGAGATAATGGGCCAAGCACTGATTTAATTAATACAGTTTCTGTGTGGTTATTTTGGGGCTAAGCTAGTCAGGCAGCTGGGATGAACAAGCAGTCCCTCTGCCTACAATGCTGTCAAACTGCCAATATAGGCAGACCTGTCTTTGAAATTTCCTGCTTTGTGGAAAAGTATTATGGATACTATAGGCCTTTAGGCTGAAGATGGATACTCCACATTCCAGAAGAACTTTGGATGACTTTCCAGGCAGTGAGATCTCTCTGTCAATTCTAGAGTTTTAGAAGTTGCTTACAATACACTTCCTTGTTTACTTAGGCAATATGAAATCTTTCTGGAATCTTTGATGGATTCAAAGAATATATATTATAGTTTTCCTTAGTTATGATAAAAGATAAAGTAGATATAAATATTGTAACTGTAATTTTTGTTTAATACCTATTGTGTTAGGTGTAATTTTACAATGTTAAACTTAAAGCCTTGCTTTTTGTTTAAACAGAAAAGCGGAGGTGATATGGGATTCTCCTTTGTGTGCTGTGATTACCATTAATGAATAAAGAATCTGCCTTGGCCTGATAGGGTAGAACTTAGGTAAGCAGGAAAGATTAATCTGAATGCCAGGAGGAAGAAGGCGAAGTCAGAGAGATGCCATGGAGCTGCCAGGAACAGATGCTGTGAATTTTACCCAATAAGCCTCAGCCTTGTAGAAATACACTAGAAATGGGGTAATCTAATATTTAAGAGTTGGCCAATAAGAAGTTAGAGCTAATAGGCCAATAAGTGATTTAATTAATACAGTTTTCTGTGTGGTTATTTTGGGGGTGGCTGGGAAGAACAAGCAGCCCCCCTCTCCTACACTATCTTGAAGACAATCAAAGAAACAAAAGCCTCTCATAAAGGAGAATGGAAGGGGATATGTTGTGAAATGGTTTCAAGGGTATGAGCGTAAACAGATGTTTGGAAGGTACCAAAGGAACTTTAGGATAAGAGGTACCTGGAAGAACAGTGGAACAACTATTAACCCTGGTTAATAAATGGTTTGATGTGACTGTCATCACTTTCCTGGCACTTTATATCATTTCCATCATTTTGATTTATAGTTTAAAAGAGAACAAATGAGGTTTAGGATCCTTGGAACTAGTAGCATCAACATAATTCTCATTGCCTCCTGTTGAATTAGAGTTCTGCTGAATTTGAAATCCTAATCCTAGTTTTAAGGTCAGTGGTAAGCTGATGGTCTTTGAGTCAGAAATTGTTTTCTGAATTTAGCTTCAGAATTATATTGTTCATTCAGGTTTGGATAGTGTACTGAATGGTGTTTTGGATATTTCAGGTTAGCAAGCAGACTAGAGAGAGAACTGGTGGTAGAAGTAGATATTGTTCTAGGTGGTAGTGATTACATTCTCTGAGATGATATCATCTGAATTTAATGGCCTGTCCTATAGAAAATATCAATCATCCCAAAAGAATAAGCAACCAGGAGCCAAAGACACATAGAATTAAAATATTCAAGGACTATAGATTCTGAGATAGTCTTAACTCATCCTGAAAACTAGCTAAGAAATGTCACAGCCAGGAGATCTGTAAACATAAAGTATAACTTCCAGATGGAAGCCAGGCTAGATTGCCATAGTTACTTGTAAAACAAGACACACTACCGAAAAGTAAGATTATAAGTGTCTTAAATCATGTAAAATAAATAGTCATGTTCTGGGGAGGGATTTTTTTTTTACTTAAAACAACATTATTATCCCCCCATTCATCCGTTATCACCAGCGGCAGTTTAAAGATCTGGAGTCACCAGAGTGAAAGAGCAAAACCCACACTAGATGTAGCACACAAGGAAAGAAGACTCTGCACCCCATCTGGGCTACACACTAGAGCTGATCCTGTTGTAGAGGACACAAGTAAGCCCGGGTTGAGGGTATGAGAGCAACAGAGCTGATCACACACTATTCCTTGTCTGTCATGTTGCATGGATGAGGGAGAGATGTACTCATCTCTATGGCCCTTGCTACTTGCAGCAAGCAAGAGAGCTGGTCCCAGGGACATGAGAGTACAAGAACTAAGCTCTGCCCCTTACTCCCTCACCAGTGGCAGCTCACAGGATATTGAACCTGCATCCTGTATCCTGCCTGGGGAGCAACACTAGAACTGACTGTGTTTTGTTTTTTGTTTCACTTTTTTTTTTTTTTTTTGCTTTTTTGTTTGTTTTATTTTGGTGTGGGGATGTTCAGGTTAGACAGCCCTGAGGGAATGAGAGCTGGCCTTGGTGGTATGAGTGAGGGTGAGTCAAATCTGAGGACCTAAGGGCAGGAAAATTGGCTCCAGTTCTTGATGAAGACTGGATTGGGTGAGCTAGCCTAAGCAGTGCTGGAGAAATTGCCTGGGTAGTGGCTATAAAGAAAAGCTAGCAGGCTTACCAACCCAATTTCTAAGGCTGTATTTTTGCCCAACCCTACCTACACCACATCTATGAACAGTTGGAACATGTGAAGAGTATGAACCTACAGATCCAAAACGGCAGCATTTCAACTGACACAGTTCAACAAGAGAATATCCAAGAGGAGCCTCACTAGATTCCATTGGTGCTATAGCAAAAACCAGAGGCCTCAAGCTAAACCAATGACTAGAGGCAATGAACACTAGCAAGTAGTGATGAGTGGAATAAAGGGTAAATTGTGTGACTCAAACGGCTACATTACAGTTTCAATTACAAGATCTTTCTCCTTTTTTGTTGTTTGTTTTGTATTTTGATTTGCTTCCTTGTTTTTTGTTGTTGTTGTTTGTTATTTTTAATTTGGTTTTGTTTTAGAGGGAGGTTGTATAGACAGAGGGTAGATATGAGGGCATAGAGAGATAAGTAGAATCAGAATGCATGATGTGAAATTTAAAAAAAAAACAATTAAAGTTTCAAAAAGACAGAAGTATAAGCGTAAAAAGGCAATTGTAGGTCTCCAATAACTTGAAGAAAGTGATGACATCAGTCCAGGCAGTCTAAAATGGCTTTCTGAAGAAAAATGTTCAAGGTGAATTCTCCAAAGTGAACTGTGTCTTGTAAGAAACATAGGGAATGAGGGGATAACTTGTAAAATTATATTGTAGAATACAGAAAAATGAAAAGGGGATTATTGAAAGTATTAACTACTGATCGGGATCAGGAGGTGTTTTTGAGTTGGTTTTAAACAGGCTTCCCAGAAGAGTAGAGAGAAATCTCAAAAGAGGCTGACAAGTAAACGTTGTCAACATTTTTATGGCTGGAACAGTATTAACTATGGAGGGATACACCCATGGTGACAGGTCTTAAACTTTTAATCCAAATCAAGGATTGGGAGAGAGGGAATGTGAAAGCATACAGGGCAGACAGCTTTAGTGTATTTTTACCCTATGGAAGTGTTCTAAGTTAGAACCAAAGTTCTGAATTAATGTGTAGAGAAGATCCCAAAAAGGTGAATTCAGCCTTTTAAATATACTTATACTGAACATGGTGATGGTATTGTTTGTGCAACTGTTATAATTAATGGAGAGAGATAATTTCCTTCTGAGTCTATTAACTGCTGATTTTAGAAGAATTACAAATATTAAAGGACACTGAAATAGATGAGGTGGGTTGTAGGCTTGGAAGTAATGTAGGATCATGAAATTGTAGCTTGGAGAAGTGCTAGCCAATACTATAGAATAATGATTCAGGAACGAAAGCCAGGGCATTACTAGATAGTAGGGATGGCTCCAAAAAACAAATGATAATATGATCTATAAAGACAATTGATTCATCTGAAGCCCTTTCCATTTTAATGTGGGATGCTCTTATTCACACAGTGAACATATCCAGTATAATCAGTAAATATTTGAGGTTTTGGTTTGGGTGCATGTAAATAAAATCTATTTGTCAATATTTTCTTGGTCTAGCTACCCTACATTGGAAAGGTATAAAATAGGGGACATCTGAAAACTACTTCCGAATTGACCTGACAGCATCTGAGGAAAGTCTCGAAAGTGATCGTTTATACTGAAGAACTCCTGTGCCTATGAAAAAAGGCTCGATTTAATTTGGATGGTTTTTAGAGCATCTAGTCCTCAACTGACCTAGGTCAAGATGAAAGTTCTGTTTGGAAATTAACAGAATTTTATTTTATATTATTACAGTTTTTGCCTATATATTCTCTTGCTGGATATGAAACACCATATTTCCTTAACATCTACTTTTAGGGAATTGAGAAGAACCCTTCGATTTTCTTTCTTTTTAATTTTATTTTATTTCTTTTTGAAGTTTTTCTCTACTAGTTGTACCTGTAAATATATAATTCTCTGGTGTTAAATGTAAATGGAGGGTGTCTCTGCCTTGCCTGGTCACAAATGAGGCCCTTCTTAAATAATCACTCAGTAGTTTAATATTAATTACAAACTATTTTGAATATAAGTTCAGAGTTATTATTAAATAACTCTTGAAAATAAATTAAGCCATTTCTATTAGTCTGCATTTTAGCATGAAGGCCATGACTTGTTACTTCACATTTTGCTTCCCCAGAGGCTGCTGGCATTTCTCTGACTCTGCCCTCTTCTCCCTCCTACTCTTCTTGGATTACCCACATGACTCTATTCTGCCTGGCTATTGTCAAAATCATCTTCTTTATTAACTTACGGTCATAGAACATTCACAGCATACAGAAAAACATCCCACAGCATTTCTGATTTTCTGTCTAATTGAAATGAAAGGTTTTAAATTTAACATAGTAAAATTACATATAACAGTTATCAAGCAAGAATTACACTTACAATATTTAGATTATTTGAAATTGGCAAAATTAAAGGAAATATTCTATCATCTATCACATCTTTGTGAGCCTAAAGATTAACACCCAATTTAACTTTTATAATAACTAAGAAAAATTACAGTTAAAATTATTTAGCCATAAACCCCATCAAAAAAACCAGAAAAATATAATATTACCTGAGTAAACAGACAGTACAAGCAATCCACTTCTAAAATTGCAAAAAATGATGGAAACAACTGGCCTCCTGGGCAGTCACCCAAAGTTTCTCTGCAATGTTTCGGCATACAACTTTTGGCTACAGACCTCAAATATCTGATAGACCATTTTCAGGAAAAGGAACATTTGAAAGACTACTTACCTTGTCTCGGGAAGGTTCAGCAGTTTCTTTACCTTTTATGCTGCTTATCCAGATTGGACAATGTACTTATTGTCAGCAATCAACACAAAGGCAGTGTTTTGCCCAATAGGCCAGTTTTTCCAAGAGGAAAACAAGCTCCATATTCAGTGCCTTTTGTGCCCATCATCCTTTCAAGAATAAATCAGAGCTACCAGGAATAGATGTGTATCACATTGAAAGAATTTTAAGATATTAAAACATTTTAAATGCCATATTCTGAAGGCCATTGAAGTGCCTGAATATTGCATGTCCAACTGGAACATATCTTTGTATATATAGAAAATATAACTAACATGAGCTTTAATTTTACTATTATAGATGGGTAATTAGTCTGTATTTCTTATTTTTTAAATACACATTATAATTTTAAATGAGCTGTACAAACTCAATACCTTAAACAAGAGCAGAAATAAACATAGAATATAATAAAATCAACCTTAATCTTATATCAACAAACTAAAGTCAATGCAAAATCAAAGTATTTTGAGATTAACAGTTGTTTTTTAGATTAAGAATTTATCTACAATAATCTACCATTTTTCCTCATTTCTATATCATATCCCCTTTTCTCTTTTGAAAGAGATAGACTATCACCAATAATAATTTGTAATCAATGCCCTTTAAATGAAAACAAATAATTATAAACTATATATATATATATATATATATATATATATATATATATATATGCATAGTTTTCTAGACTACCACCTCCTGATTGTTGGCCTCTTAAAAGGACTACAAGGTTTTTGCAGCTAAAGGTGAGTCAGGAAGTCTCTATTAAATGATATGGGCTTTCCTCTGGCAAACAGAGCAATCAAGAAGTTGTGCCTAACTCTGTTCTTTTTTTTTTTTTTTTTGTCTAGAATTATTTCCTACATTCCAGATTTTATGGCGATATAGTTTCCCACATTGGATGCAATTTGTTGACATAAGTTTCTGTCCCTCCTAGTCCCACAGCTTTTCCATCCAAAAGAAACACACAGAGGTTTGCATTAATTATAAACTGGTTGGCCTATTAGCTCAGGTATTTTATTAAATCTTATATCTTACATCAACCCATAATTCTTGTCTGTGTCAGCCATATGACTTGGTACCTTATATAAATGATATATTATTTTCGTGCTTCTTCTATGTCTAGGTGACAACTACAGACTGATCCTTTCATGTTCCCAGAATTCTCCTGTTCTTATCACCCCACCTATACTTGGTGCCTGATTACTGGCCAATCAGCATTTTATTAAACCAGTACAAGTGACAAATCTTTACAGGATAAAAGACCATTGTCCCACAGCAGACCATAGTTTATTCTCTTTAGATTATTCTTTTAATCTATGACTCTTTTATTCCCTCTCTCCCAAACCTATGCTTATTTATCATACATATTTTGATACTTTTGGAGGTTTTTTGTCCAAATATGTCCTTATTGTGTATCTATAATTTTTTCTGACCAGAAGAGATTTTAAACTGCTAAGAAGACATGGTTTGGACCAAAGCCACAGCTTTAGTGTCTGGGTCAGCCTTGCTTAGCTTTCTCACATGGTGGGAGTACCAAAGGGAGACATGCTTACCTCTCCAACTTTGGGAACTAGTACTAAGCAACATGCAGCTATCTTCTTAAGCCCATAGGCAGCAAAACAGAGAAATCTCTTCACAATGAACCATGTTAGAGACTGTGGAAACCCACCTGTGGCTGAAGCCTAGCATGGTCAGGGGACTTGGGTATATACCTACCACATTTGCAATGAGAGACATCAACATTGAGCATCCTCTTCTCTCCATTTTGTATATCAAAATCCTTTTTAAAAAGCTTTGGTAGGTCTCATGTGGAAATTCTGGCTGCAAATTGAAGCTCCAAATGTAAATGGAGGTTTGCTCTGGCACCAAATGTATATTGAGGCTTTTTTTGTCCTGCCCTGTCACAATGCCCTTTTAAAATAATCACTCAGAGGCTTAATATTAATTACAAACTATTTGGCCTATTAGCTCAGCTTTATTATTAACTAGTTCTTGCAATTAAATTAATTCTTTTCTACTAGTTTATATTTTGCTGTGAGGGTTTGTTGCAGGAGGTCCTCCCACTCCTCCAGCCTATAGCTGCTGAGATACCAGCCCATTGGGGCGTGATCTCTCTCCCTTTAAAAAAGCAGCCACTTCTCTCTCCTCTCTCTCTTCACCTCCTGCTCTGCCGGCTACTAGACTCCCTTCCTGGCTGCATAGAGGGCTGTTGCCTGGGACAGTGATCTGTAAGTTTTTTCCCCTTTAAATAAATACCACCCTATTAAACATAATTCCAAACTGGTGTGGCATTGTTTGTCACTTACGCCTTAATTTTGGCGCCCAACGTTTGGTTTTAGAACCTCTCCTTTCCCCGCTCGGCTGCCGGCCGCGAGTTTGGCTTGGCAGCAGCCCTCCTTTCCTCAGCCACCACCTGTGCCTTGCAGCGGTGGCCTTGGCCTCCCCATGTGGATTTAAACTCCACAGGCCCGCAAAGTCTCTGCCCGTGTGGTTTGCTCTATTCTGAGTCGTTTTGAAATCTCCCTTGCAAGCACAGCTCTTAAGTGGCATGAACCAGAGCACGCGGTTGCTGAAAGCTGCAAAACCTCAGGGTGACTCTGTCACGTGGAGGCATACACGGCTTCCAGGTTGCTCTTCTCTACCCCTGGATTCTGGGTTTCGGGTTCCGTCTCTGGGATTGATTTAATTACGTTTACTTTGTTGAGAAACTTGCATTATCCAGTTTTTAACATCTACTAAGGCACTGAAACAGGACCCCATTTTCATCGCTACTCGGCAACAGTGCCACCTGCTGGATAGTAGGTAATATGGCAGTTTTCATTTCTAACGCAAATTTAACTGCTTTGTTTTCATTAATACAATGGATTAGTAAATTTATATTTACTAATACAAAGGATTATGTCATACAAGGTTTATATGATTATGGGGATACCTTTATTTGCTTGTTACTAGGTTTCAGTTTTCTTTTCCATATTCTATCATTAAGGAAGAATATGGCACTCCTAAGAACGATAGAATATTGACGAACTAATAAAGAACAACTAATTGACAGGATTAAAATCATTGAAAATCAGAGATTATCTGAACAAGTGGATACTATGACAGACAAAATTTACTCCATATCCAAGGGTATTAGAAAGTTACCTGAAAGGGTTCAGGCTGTTGAATTTGACGGTCAGACTTTATCACAAAGTTTTGATAAGGTAACAGACAGAATGTACCTCCAAGATGGGAATATACATGATATACAAGAAAAGTATAAGGAGGACATGTTATCTTTGAAGGAAAAAATTAAAGCTTTGGAATCACAGATGCAGAATGGGGACAAAAATTGATGCCTCAGTGAAATCAATGGAAATATATATAGGTCAGGAGATTGAGGATTTAAGAGAGACAATGATAAAAAGATTTGAAAAGATTGGAGAAATTATCACAGCTGGTGAACAGAGTAAGGAGGCACAATGACAGGATACAATGCCTCCACCAGCTATTAGAACTGGCTTACCCAGGGTTTTAGTGGCATACCCTATACTTAATTCTGACAAAGAGTCAACTTCTAAAGTCTCAAAGGGAGTCAGAGAAGTTGGATGGATGCCAATAGCAATGAATGATCTGAAAGAAATTAAGCAAGCTGTTGTTAATTTTGGCCTGCACAATGCATATCTAAAGGAAATGAACAGGACTTGGGCTTCAAATGCTAGAGCTACCCCCCATGATTTCCATCAGTTAGTGTCTGCAGTTTTAGATAATGGACCTTTCTTGATGTTTGGAATTTATTTCAGAGAAGAATACAAACATATGGAACAGCAAGGAAGAGCAAAAGGTGTTGAGGTTTCCCAAGATCAAATTATTGGTGCAGGAGAATATGCTGATCCACAGGTCCAAGCTCTTTATGACGATGAAGTACTGTGTCTATGTCACCAAGCAGCTTTAAATGCTTGGAATAGGATACAAGATCCAGCAAAAAGGGTTGAATCATATACCAGAATTAGGCAGGGACAGAGAGAGCCATTTATTGACTTTTTGCAAAGATTAATTAAGGCTTTGGACATGGGGTTAACAGACCCAGAAGCTAGACGAATACTTCTTGAATCAGTAGCTTTTGAGAATACAAACACAGAATGCAAAAAGATAATTGGGCCTTTAAAGTCTAGATCAGCTCCTATGGCTGAATGGATTCAGCATACAATGAATGTTGAGACGTTTAGCTATAATGATGAATCTTGGGTAGGAGAAGCGATTTCCTAAGCAATGAGGAGACATCAAACTGCCAGGAGTTTTAATTGTGGTAAATTATGACATTTGCAGAGGGATTGCAGGCAAAGAATTTCTAGAAATAATATCTCTTCTGGGAATGACAGAAATGGAAGTCCTCAGCCTTCAGGTATATGTTGGAGATGCGGTAAGGCCAGCATTGGTCCAATGAATGGAGGTCAACAACAGACAGACGGGGCAATCCAATATCATGGGGAAACTACTTGGGGGGCATCTCGCAGGCCCCCAAGCCATCAGTGGCCCAGTCATTCCCAATCACAGTGGAGAAAATGCCTCACCAAGAAAATTAAAAGCTCTAATTTCTGGTGTAAAAAGCAATACTGGTCTAAATGATGAATTACGTGTGGAGGATGAGTCAAAAAACCAAGTAGGACAGAGTAAACGTATATTTTGGCATACTTCTATTAACGATCAAAGACCAAAGCTAAGAGTCTGTATAAATGGCACTTTTATTGAAGGCTTATTAGACACAGGTGTGGATGTAAGTGTCATTACCCCAGAATCGTGGCATCCGAATTGGCCTCTTCAAGAGGTAGATGTTCAGTTCCTGGGAATTGGAACCCTATCTCGTGTAAAACAAAGCACAAGATGGATTGAATGCATAGGGCTCAAAGGAAAAATAGGAAGACTAAGGCCATATATAGCCAATATTGCCATAAATTTATGGGGCCGTGACCTGCTACAGCAATGGAATACCCAGATTAACATTCCTGTAGTTCCAGGAACTCATAATTCTGGGAAAGATATGATGAGGTATTATGGAAAAAGGTCACCAGCCTTCAGGCTGTACAAGAACATACAGCAAATACCAAACCTTTAGAGGTACCAACAGCCCTATCTTTAAAATGGCTAACTGAGAAGCCAATATGGATCAAACAGTGGCCTCTAGCTGAAGATAAACTACAGGCATTGGAACAGCTGGTGCAAGAGCAAATAGATGCTCACCATATTGAAGAATCAAACAGCCCTTGGAATTCTCCTGTGTTTGTTGTAAAAAATGAAATCTTGTAAATGGAGAATGGTGACAGATCTAAGAGCTGTCAACAAAGTAATTCAACCTATGGGCCCACTACAATCTGGAATTCCTTTGCCTTCTCTGTTACCAAAAGGATGGCCTCTTATAATTATTGATTTGAAAGATTGTTTTTTCACTATACCATTACAAGAAAAGAATAGAGAAAAATTTGCCTTATCAGTGCCAACTTATAATAATTCTCAGCCTAATAGGAGATATCAATGGACTATCCTCCCACAGGGTATGCTCAATAGTCCTACATTGTGCAAATATTTTGTAAGTAAGCCATTGAAAATTATTTGTAAACAATTCCCCAAGTCCATAATTTATCATTACATGGATGACATCTTGTTATCTGATTCAGATAAAGATACTTTAGAAAGTATGTTTGAAGAAGTAAAGAAAGTCTTGCCTAGGTGGGGATTACAAATTGCCCCTGAAAAGATTCAAAGAGTGAATTCTACTAATTACCTAGGTTACAGAATAGGGTTAGAGAAAATTAAAACGCAAAAGGCAAAAATTAGGAGAGACCGGTAAAAGACTCTTAATGACTTCCAAAGATTGTTAGGAGACATTTCCAGTCTACGACCAGCTGTTGGGATAATAACTGATCTAATAGTTCTTTTAAACAAAACCTTAGATGGTGATAAAGATTTAAATAGTCCAAGAAAACTGACAGCTGAACCAGAAAAGTAACTGACAATGATTGAGGAAAAATTACAGGAGGCACATGTGGATAGGGTGAACCCAAATCTTAGCTGCATCCTAGTCATATTGCCTACAGGGATTCTAATGCAGAGGGAAGATATTATTTCAGAGTGGATATTTATACCTAATAAACCAAGAAAAAAAAATAAAAACTTATGTGGAAAAAGTCTCTGAATTAATTATATAAGGTAAACTGAGACTTCATCAACTAGCAGGTATAGACCCAGCAGAAATTATAGTGCCTTTTACTACTGAAGAAATAAAAAAGTTATGGGAAGACAATGAACCATGGCAAAGAGCTTGTGCTAATTTTTTGGGAGAAATTAATTGCAACTATGCCAAAAGTGGTAGACTTAACCTCATAAAAAGAACTTCTTGGATTCTTCCTAAAATTGAACGTGATGCTCCAATCACTGGAGCCTGTACATTCTATAATGATGTAAATAAATCAGGGAAAGCAGGTTACAAGTCAGATCAATTGAGTAAGGTGGAACAAAGCCCTTATAATTCTGTCCAGAAGGCAGAATTATATGCCATTCTAATGGTGCTAAGGGATTTTAAATAACCTCTTAATATAGTTACAGATTCACAATATGCAGAAAGGGTTATCTTGCATATTGAAACTGCTGAATTTATACCATATGACAAAGAGTTGACTTCATTCTTTATCCAGGTACAAGACATAATCAGGAACAGGCTTTGTCCAATGTACATAACACACATCCGGTCCCATAGAGGTCTGTCTGGTCCTCTAGCCCAAGGCAACACTGAGATTTATCAATTGTTGATTGGAAGTGTGTTGCAGGCCTCAGAATTTCATAAGAAGCATCATGTCAATAGTAAAGGCCTAAAGAAAGTAATTTCCATTACATGGCAACAAGCTAAGGACATTATAAAGAGATGTCCTACTTGTTCTTTCTATAATCAAACACGGTGGCCTGCAGGGAGTAACCCAAAGGGTACTAAGAGAAATAAAATCTGGCAGATCCATGTGTTCCACTTTATGGAATTTGGTAAATTAAAATATGTACACCACACCATAGATACGTATTCAGGTTTTCAATGGGCTACTGCCCTGCGCTAAGAAAAGGCTGATTCAGTAATCACACATTTATTGGACGTTATGGCCATCATGGGTATACCTGCATGAATAAAGACAGATAATGGTCCAGCATATGTATCTAAGAAAAGGAAATGCTTTTTTGATTATTATAATATAAAACACATTACAGGTATACCAAATAATCCTACAGGTCAGGCATTTATAGAAAGATCAAATTGTACTATAAAAGATATGCTGACCAAACAGAAAGGGACCAAAAATACCCCCAGAAATAGATTACATAATGCTTTAGTAACCTTAAATTTTCTTAACGCTGATGAGAAAGGAACGACAGCAGCAGAGAGACATTGGATACTGGAAAAGTCTGCTGAACTAAATCAACCGATTTATTTCAAAGATGTGCTGACCTCTCAATGGAAGCCAGGAGATCTGCTACGTTGGGGAAGGGGTTTTGCTCTTGTTTCCACAGGAGAAGAAAAATTGTGGATACCATCAAAATTAATAAAGTTTAGATTTGAAGAGGAGAAACCTCTTGGAAAGGAAAAATGACAACTCATCCACAATGATGATATCCATACAGGTGGTAAGAAAAACATATAGAATGGGGGCAGGGTTCTGTTCTTATCTCCACAGGAAAACACTCATCTTTGAAAAATTCAAGGGACCCTGGATGTTTGGATACTGACAGATGGAAAATTACCTGCCCAATAGGAAATATCAAGAAAACTGAATAGGTTGTGTAAGTAAAATATATTAAACCATATTTCTAAATTTATAAAGCTGGTTTTGAAGTTGGACTCTGGCTCAGTCCCTCTCCAATTCCAAGCCTGTTAGTAAAAGAAAAACCCATAGTTTCTGGAGTTTCTGTCTCATGTCAAGAGCCATGATATGGGTCAGAAAGAAACATGAGTTTAGAAAACATCTTTGCTTTTCTTCATATCGATCATACTTTTTATTGAATATATCTATCATGCCTTTCATTGAATATATATGTCTATATATGCCTATAAGTTTAATGTTTAAGTTTTTCACAATGAACAAACTGTTTTTCCGGAAGTGACATTTGAAGTTTCCAGGAAGAAGATGGGGTCTCATAACAACTCCACCTGGTTGATATGACGTCATGATACTGATAGCGCTACTACAAGACCTGTTTTGGGTACCACCTGCACAAGACAGTTCCAACTTGGTTAGCTGAAATGGTGCACATCTTGTACAACATTCTGGCCAGACATGCACAAAATACTCAGAGACTCATTGCAATTTTAAAAGACATTGATCTTGAAATTTAACCATCATTTTACTTTCACAGGATCCCCCAGAAAGAACGTCACCCCCATGACAGCTGGAAGTAATTCTAGAGGATGACGTGAAAAAACAATATTTCAAATCAATAAATATAAGAGGCCATCCTTTTGGTAATAGAGAAGGCAAAGAAATTCGAGATTGTAGTGGGCCCATAGGTTGAATTACTTTGTTGACAGCTCTTAGATCTGTCACTGTTCTCCATTTACCTGATTTTTTTTTTTTTTACAACAAATACAGGAGAATTCCATGGGCTGGTTGATTCTTCAATATGGTGAGCATCTAGTTTCTCTGGCACCAGCTGTTCATCTTTTAGACCAGTATTACTTTTTTCAGCTGTTCCAATGTCTGTAATTTATCTTCAGCTAGAGGCCACTGTTTGATCCATATTGGGTTCTCAGTTAGCCATTTTAAAGTTAGGGCTGTTGGTACCTCTAAAGGTTTGGTATTTGCTGTATATCATTTTACAGCCTGAATGGCTGGTGACCTTTTTCCATAATGCCTCATCATATCTTTCCCAGAATTATGAGTTCCTGGAACTACAGGAATGTTAATCTGGGTATTCCATTGCTGGAGCAGGTCACAGCCTCATAAATTTATGGCAATATTGGCTATATATGGCCTTAGTCTTCCTATTTTTCCTTTGAGCCCTATGCATTCAATCCATCTTGTGCTTTGTTTTACATGAGATAGGGTTCCAATTCCCAGAGACTGAACATCTACCTCTTGAAGAGGCCAAATCGGATGCCAAGATTCTAGAGTAATGACACTTACATCTGCACCTGTGCCTAATAAGCCTTCAATAAAAGTGCCATTTATACAGACACTTAGCTTTGGTCTTTGATTGTTAATAGAAGTATGCCAAAATATACATTTACTCTGTCCTACTTGGTTTTTTGACTCAGCTTCCATGCGTAATTCATCTTTTAGACCAGTATTACCTTTTTCAGCAGAAATTGGAGCTTTTAATTTTCTTGGTGAGGCACGTTCTCCACTGTGACTGGGAATGACTGGGCCACTGTTGTCTTGGGGGCTTGCGAGAGGCCCTTCAAGGAGTTTCCCCATGGTATTGGGTTGCCTTCTTTGTCTGTTGTTGACCTGCATTTGTTGGACCAATGTCGGCCTTTACCACATCTCCTACATATACTTGCAGGCCTAGGTCTCCTATTTTTGTCATTCCCAGAAGATATATTATTCCGAGAAATTCTGTGCCTGCAATCCCTTTTCAGATGTCCTAATTTACCACAATTAAAACTCCTGGCAGTTTGATGTCTCCTCATTGCTTAGGACATCGCTTCTCCTACCCAAGATTCATCATTATAGCTAAACGTCTCAACATTCATTGTATGCTGAATCCATTCATCCATAGGAGCTGATCTAGACTTTAAAGGCCCAATTATCTTTTTGCATTCTGTGTTTGCATTCTCAAAAGCTACTGATTCAAGAAGTATTCGTCTAGCTTCTGGGTCTGTTACCCCTATGTCCAGAGCCTTAATTAATCATTGCAAAACGTCAATAAAGGTTTCTCTCTGTCCCTGCCTAATTCTGGTATATGATTCAACCCTTTTTGCTGGATCTTGTATCCTATTCCAAGCATTTAAAGCTGCTTGGTGACATAGACACAGTACTTCGTCGTCATAAAGAGCTTGGACCTGTGGATCAGCATATTCTCCTGACCAAGAATTTGATCTTGGGAAACCTCGACACATTTTGCTCTTCCTTGCTGTTCCATATGTTTGTATTCTTCTCTGAAATAAATTCCAAACATCAAGAAAGGTCCATTATCTAAAACTGCAGACACTAACTAATGGAAATCGGGGGGGGGGGGGTAGCTTTAGCATTAGAAGCCCAAGTCCTTATCATTTCTTTTACATATGCAGAGTGTAAGCCAAAAATAACAATAGCTTGCATAATTTCTTTTAGATCATTAATTGCTATTGGCATTCATCTAGCTTCTCTGATTCCCTTTGAGCCTTTAGAAGTTGACTCTTTGTCAGAATTAAGTATAGAGTTTGTCACAAAAACCCTGGGTAAGCCAGTTCTAATAGCTGGTGGTGGCATTGTATCCTGTCCTTGAGCCTTATTACTCTGTTCACCAGCTCCAATCGTTTCTTCAATTATTTCAAGTCTTTTCATTATTGTCTCTTTTGAATCTTGAATCTCCTGTCCTGCATGAGTTTCTAGTAAAGATTGTATGGTTCTTAGGAGTGCCATATTCTTTCTAAATGATAGAATATGCAAAAGAATATTGAAACCTAGTAACCAGTAATTTAAGTTATCCCCATAGTCATATAAACCTTGCATGATATAACCCATTGTATTGGTAACCAGAACAGTAAAATTCGTGTTGGAAACGAAAACTGCCACATTACCTATTATCCAGCAGGTGGCACTGTTGCCGAATCACAATGAAAATGGGTTCCTGCTTCAGAGTCCGCCTAGTATTTGTTAAAAACTGGGAAATGCAAGTTGCTTAACAAAGTAAATGTAATTAAATCAATTCCGTACACTGAACCATAAACCCAGAATTCAGAAGAGTAACCTGGAAGCCATGTATGCCTCCACGTGACATTGTCACCCCAAGGGGTTGCAGCTTTCGGCATCCGGCAACCGCATGCTCTGGTTTGCGCCACTTAAGAGCTGTGCTTGCAAGGAAGATTTCAAAATGACTCAGAAAAGAGCAAACCACGCGGGCAGAGACTACGTGGGCCTGCGGAGTTTAAATCCACGTGGGGGGGGGCAGATGATAGGGTGCGTGGGGACTTGAAGTCAATCTGAGGTGTCTCAAAGAAAAATATAAAGAAATGCAGCAAGAAAAGCCAGTGCATGATAATTTATATTAAACTGCTGGCTCCATGCACAAGATACAGGTCACAAGGCCACCGCAAGGCACAGACCGCGGCTGAGGAAGGAACGGCTTGCGCCAAGCAGAACTCGCAGCCGGCAGCCAAGCAGGGGAAGGAGAGGTCCTAACCTTGGGTACCAGGTGAATGCGTAAGTCACAAACAATGCCACACCAGTTTGGAATTATGATTAATAGGGTGGTATTTATTTAAAGGAAAAAAAAAAACAAACTTATAGATCACCGTCCCAGACAACAGTCCTCTGTGCAACCAGGAAGGGAGTCTAGTTGCAGGCAGGGCAGGAAGTGAAGAGAAGTGGCCACCATTTTAAGGGAGAGAGACCATGCCCAAATTGGCTGGTATCTCAGCAGCTATAAGCTGGAGGAGCGGAAGGACCTCCCGCAACATTGAATATTGAATGTGAGTGTTCCTACCTCTATTTTTGTATAAGAGTATGCTTATAACTTTGTCTTTATTGTATTGATACATCTACCATATTACAATGTACATTTCTATCTCTGATATTATTTATATAATAACACTGTTTACATTTGATATGTAATGACTTGTTCACAGTTGAAGATCATTGTCTTCATCTATTGCACAGTTGTTTATTCTTTTAGTCTTCAAGTTAGATAGGTATTGAGAATTATATGTTTGTCATATTTATTTTTAGGTTAATCAGGTCTTTTAGATACATAAAAATTATATTTATTATAGATAGTATAATCTTCAGCCTCTTCAAAGAGCTGTAGAAAATGGCCTTTAATCTAACCTAGAATTCTGTGCCAACGAGACACAATTACTCCTGGCAACACCACTCTACTCCTGAGAGAACATTGAGCACCAAAGACACTCCATTGGGAGCTTGTCTTCTTGGCAGAACTGGCCTGGGGGTTAAGAGAAGCCCATACCTCAACTACTGACAAAGATATGAAACAGGATTGTCTTATCTTGCCAAGACAGGGTAGGATAATTCTAAGAAAGTTCCTTGCATTTATTAATGGTATGTCAGTTATGTTAGGCCTTAGCCAAAGTTGGTTGACTCAACATTGCAAACGAGACTTTGGGTGATTGCCCAGGTAGTCAGTTGTCTCTGTCATTTGTTGCACATTTTGGATATCTCTCGTTTGTTAAGTAATATTTATTCCCTTCTCAGATCTTTGATGGAGTTGAAGATTATATAATTGTAGTTACTCTCTATATTATTTAGGCTCCTTGAGATAGAATGTCTAGCAAAACTTTTGTTCTCAATATTGTTTGTTGTATTTATTATTTGTTATTATTGTTTATAGTTGTATTTGGTTTCATTCTGTCTTATGTAGACAAAAGGGTCAGATGTAGGGTTAAGCCCAGCCCATTGGGGGTGGGTTCGCCTCGGGCGAATGTTTACCTATAAATCTGCCAGGCATGCGCCCAACCTTCCCTTCTGCTTCCTGTTCTCCACAGGAACCGTGGTACTGTAAGTCTATTTCTCCATTAAAGCTGTGTATATTTTTTACAATCTGTCTGCATTCATTTACGCCGCTACACCTCTCCAATCCTTGAGATTCACTTCCTTTTCCTATATAAACCTGCCTTTGAATCTCACGCTCTCTTTGCTCTCCTAGTCCTTCACTTATCGCTCCTGGTCTTTGTTTTCTGCATTCAAATATCTCACTCACTTCATAGCCTAGTCTATTCTGTTAGTCATGCTTAGCCTGGACCCTTCCAGATGCCTATGGCCTTTCTCTCTCACACATCTACAACAAAAGCCTTCTCCTTAACCATACATTGGAAGAGTCATATCTTTGTTTTCATTCATCAGACAGCTGAAAATTCTCTATTTGTTGTCCATTTCTAATTTTTCATCCAAAAAATGTTTTTAGATTAATTTCTTATTTGTGGGGCAGCAAACAAGTACTTTCCCCCACTCTGTACACCATCTGTAATCTATATTAAATATCAAGAGATATTTATTACTAAAACAATTAAATACACCAAAGAATGACATTGAAGCAGATAATATAAGAAAAACAAATATTGTCATGAATATCTGTAGTACAAGAAGTGTTCTGCAGATTCACTGTAATTGTCATTAAATTTTAATAGGATTCTACACAGAAATATATTAACATTCATAAAATATACATGGAATGTCAAACAGTCAAAAATAAGGTTGCTAAGGGCTAATATGAGAGTTATTAAAGTAACCAACTTTAAATTATAATGAAGAATTCTTGAAAAACAGCAACAAGATACTGACACAAAAATAACACATTGACCAAGTAGAATAAAAGACCACAATTTAACATTATGTAGCTATAGTTATCTTTCTTTTAAAAGATCAAAATATGTATTTAAAAGTATGCAGAGTTTTCTCAATGAGTAGGTGTGGAAAAAAGGGAAAAGATTAAAATTAGATCTTTCATCTTATACAATAATTCAGATAATAATGGATAAAAGTTGAAAGAGAAAACAGATATCACTATAAGATCTAGGTACAGATTATCAATTTTAAATAGTATGTCAATGGCTTGGGATTTAATGACAGGAAGTGATAAAGGAAGTGTATGAAATTATACATATTATATACAATGAACAAAACAGTAAAGAACAAGTAGCTGTATTTTTTGGTTGTCTAACTGTGAACTTCCTTTGTAAGGATTTTCCTCTTTTCAAATTCTCTATGCTTTTGCTAATATGTCACATTGTTGTTATGGCATGTCTTAATATTTTGTTCAACAATCTGTATACTTCTATATCAAAATGAAACTCATGAAAAAATCTAAAACATTCTGTTATTTATTTCATCACTATCACTGTATTTATAAACCATTTCTAGAATATTGCTGTTATCTGGACACAAATTATTACCTTTTTTCACAATTTTCTAGTGATACCATATTGGAATTTGCATGTGTACTTGATTATATCTACCATATTTTTATGGCAAATGTCATTCTCTTAAGATGTTGCTAAAATTTTCAGTTTGGTATATAATACTGACATTGACTGTAGTTGATGCCATGACTCATATTTTATATAGTTCTTTAGCTACAATTAATTTTTGGGGATACAATCTCTATTGATAAAGGATGGAAAAACTACAGTGCTACCAATTACTGTGAGGCATGTGAGAGTAAATTTGTGGTGTCCACTGTGTGGTATCTCTATTAACGGGAATGATCAAAATAAGAAGATTCCATATATTTTCCGAAAACATACTGAAGAAAACTCTCTTGTTTGTGATTCTCTCTGGCATTTATGACCCCAGATATCCAGATTAGAGCATAGTTCAATAGACAACTGATCATAGAGAATCTGGAGGCAAAATCTTTGGAATTACTTCATGGTACCCACTTCTAGTCCTGGTGATGGTATGTATCTATGCACAACATAGTGTGATATATTTTTGTAGAACCATAGTGGCTCTTCATAGTAATCAGTAAAGGCCTAGTAGTACTATGTCATAATATATAGCACCAGACAAATGATGTTAAACTAACCTAGCAATGCTCTCTAAATTGCCCATTTTTGTACAAGTAATAATATAGGCTCCTGTATGGCAATCCAAATCGCTCAGTTCTAGACAATGGCACCTGTTCTATTATATTCTATACTGAAAAACAGTTTCTAGTAATGCATTTGTCATATCATCTCAAATATTGATTTCAAAACTGCTCTGCTATGTCAAGTTGAATTCTTACAGTTGCAACACTGTGTTAACATTTTAAAATAATTTTGGTCTCCAAGAGTATGTCTGCTAAGACACTATAAGCTTGAGTGGTATCTGTGTTTTCAGGATTAATACTACCTTCAGCGGCCTAAACTCTGGTGGTTGGTAGAAAATGTGAAATCTTTATCCATTATAAAGCCACCAATAAGAGTCCAAGTTGTTCCCTTACCTTAAATATGTGGTACACTTTTGACCACCAGATATTTTCCAGTGCCTACAATTACTAAAATTCACCTTGATGAACTTTTCTAGGTGTTTTCCCCATCATAGAATAGTTTCTTTCCCATCCAAAAAAAAAAAAAAAAAAAAAAAAAAAAAAAAAAAAAAAAAAACCATTGGGGAGATAGGGTCTCATCTCCTGAACATACATACAAACTTTTCAGTAATATGAGTTCCAGATTCTCCTTTACCTAGTTCTAATATGTTCCATTGCACTTGACTGAAAATACAGTTACTTACCTGCATCTTTTGGTGAAAAATAGTTTTGAAATGCTGCATATCTTTTAGAATGGAAAAAAAATCATCATAAATGAAGTATATAGAAGATGCTCAACAAAATAAGCCTTATGTTATGACTAGAAAGATTATTCTTCATATCAATTCATTTACATGATATCAAATTGTAGTCATGTTAATGTACAAACACTTTAGTCTGAAGTGCTTTGTTATATCAATTTGAAATTACAGAAATGATGAACTCTCTTTTTAAAATGCAGTATTGTTCAACAAAAAGTCATAATCATGTGTCTTCAACATCTGCATTTTACATTCTTTTTTCTTTTTTCTTAATTTATATATTTAACATTTACACCTCCTCCCATCCTCTCTTTTCCAGCCCACTCCCCCCACTCCCCCTCACCCTCGCTCTCAAGTCCTAGGAGAAGTCAGGGTGCCCTGCCTTGTGGGAAGTTCAAGCGCCCTCCCACTCCATTCAGGTCTACGAAGGTATGCATCCAAACAGACTAGGTTCCCAAAAAGCCAGTACATGCAAGAATCAAAATAGAGTGTCATTATCATTGGCTTATCAGTCCATTCTCATTGTCAGCCACATTCAGAGTCTGGTTTGATCACATGCTCCTTCAGACTCAGTCCAGCCGGCCTTGGTAAGTTCCCATTAGATCAGTACCACCGTCTCCAAGGCTCACAGTCCTGACTTCCTTGCTCATGTTCTCCCTCCTTCTGGTTTTCAACTGGGCTTTGGGAGCTCAGTCCAGTGCTTCAATGTGGGTCTCTGTCTCTATCTCCATTCCTCGCCAGATGAAGGATCTATGGTGATATGCAAGATATCCATCAGTGTGTCTATGGGAGAAGGCCAGTTCAGGCACCCTCTCCTCTGCTGCCCACGGACCTAGTTGGGGAAATCACCTTGGAAACCTGGGAACCCCTCTAGAGCCAAGCCTCTAGCCAACTCTAAAATGGTTCCCTTGGTTAGGATAACTTCTTCCCTGCTCCCATATCTACCCTTCCTCCAACTCAATTACCCCATTCCCTCAAGCTCTCCCAAATACTCCCCTTCTCTGTTCTCTCTCCGCATCTCCCCTTCCCCCTAATCCACCCTCACCCCCAGCTCCCAACTTTTGTCCAGCGATCTTGTCAACTTCCAATATCCAGGAGGATAACTATATGTTTTTCTTTGGGTTTACCTTTTTATTTAACTTCTCTAGAATTGCGAACTATAGGCTCAATGCCCTTTGTTTATAACAGGAATCTGCTTATGAGTGAGTACATATCATATTTCTCTTTTTGGGTCTGCGTTATCTTACTCTGTCAAGTGTTTTCTATTTCCATACATTTGCATGCAAAATTCAAGATGTCATTGTTTTTTACCGCTGAGTAGAACTCTAAAGTATAAATGTGCCACACCTTCTTTATCCATTCTTCTATTGAGGGGCACCTAGGTTGTTTCCAGGTTCTGGCTATTACAAATAGTGCTGCTATGCACATAGTTGAACAAATGCTTTGGTAGTATGATTGGGCATATCTTGAGTATATTCCCAAGAGTGGAATTGCTGGATCCTGAGGTAGGTTGACACCTAGTTTCCTGAAAAACTGCCACACTGATTTCCCAAAGGGGTTGTACAAGTTTGCATTCCCACCAAAAATGGATGAGTATTCCTCTTACTCCACAACCTCTCCAGCACAGGCAATCATTGGTGTTTTTTATTTTAACCATTCTGACAGGTGTAAGATGGTATCTCAAAGTTGTTTTGATTTGCATTTCCCTGATCACTAAGGAGGTTGAGCATGACCTTAAGTGTCTTTTGGCCATTTGAACTTTTGTTGAGAATTCTTTCTTCAGTTCAGTACCCTGTTTTTTAATTGGGTTAATTAGAGTTTTAATGTCTAGTTTCTTGAGTTATTTATATATTTTGGAGATCAGTCTGATGCAGGGTTGGTGAAGATCTTCTCCCATTCAGTAGGTTGCCTTTTTTTCTTAATGACAAAGTCCTTTGCTTTACAGAAGCTTCTCAGTTTCAGGAGGTCCCATTTATTCATTGTTGCTCTTATTGTCTGTGCTACTGGAGTTATACGTAGGAATTGGTCTTCTGTGACTATGTGCTGCAGAATACTTCCCACTTTCTCTTCTATCAGGTTCAGCGTGGTCAGATTTATATTGTGGTTATATATTTAGACTTGAGTTTTGTGCATGGTGATAGATATGGATCTATTTTCATTCTTCTACATGTTGAAAACTAGTTATACCAGCACCATTTGATAAAGATGCTTTCTGTCTTCAATTGTATAATTTTAGCTCCTTTGTCGAAAATCAGGTGTTCATAGGTTTGTGGGTTAATATTTGGGTCTTCAATTCAATTCCATTGGTCAATATTTCTCTTTTTATGCCAATACCATGTTGTTTTCATTCCTGTAGCTCTGGAACAGAGTTTGAAATCAGGGATGGTAATGCCTTCTGAAGTACTTTTATTGAATAGTATAGTTTGGGCTATCCTAGGTTTTTTGTTTTTCCATATAAAGTTGATTATTGTTCTCTCAAGGTCTCTAAAGAATTTTGTTAGGATTTTGATGAGGATTGTGTTGAATCTATAGATTGCTTTTGGTAGAATTGCCATTTTTACTATGTTGATCCTATCAATTCAAGAGCAAGGGAAATCCTTTCATTATCTGGTATTCTCTTCGATTTCTTTCTTCAAAGACTTAAAGTTTTGTTTTTTTTTTTTTTGGTTTTTCAAACAGGGTTTCTCTGTGGTTTTGGAGACTGTCCTGAAACTAGCTCTTGTAGACCAGGCTGGTCTCGAACTCACAGAGATCCACCTACGTCTGCCTCCCAAGTGCTGGGATTTAAGGCATGCACCACCACCACCCGGCAAGTTCTTGTCAAATAGATCTTTCACTTCTTTGGTTAGAGTTACCCTAAGATATTTTATGTTATTTTTGACTATCATGAAAGGTGATGATGGTTCTCAGATTTCCCTCTCTGCTTATTTATCCTTTGAGTATAGGAGAGCAACAGATTTTTTGGAGTTGATCTTGTATCCTGCCATATGACTAAAGGTGTTTATCAGCTGTAGGAGTTCTTTGGTAGAGTTTTGGGGGTCACTTATGTACACTATCATATCATCTGCAAGTAACAAAAGTTTAACTTCTTCTTTTCCAATTTGAAACCCCTTGATCTCTTTATGTTGTCTTATTGCTATTGCTAGAACTTCAAGTACTATATTGAAGAGGTATGGAGAGAGTGGACAACCTTGTCGTGTTCCTGATTTTAGTGGGATGGGTTTGAGTTTCTCTCCATTTAATTTGATGTTAGCTGTCGGCTTGCTCTAAATAGCTTTTATTATAGTTAGGGGTGACCCTTGTATCCCTAACCTCTCCAAGACCTTTATCATAAAGAGATGTTGAATTTTGTCAAATGCTTTTTCAGCATCTAATGAAATGATCATATGGTTTTTTTTCTTTCACTTTATTTATATGATGGATTACATTGATCGATTTGAATATGTTGAACCATCTCTGGGATGAAGCCTACTTGATCATAATGGATAATTTTTTAATGTGTTCATGGATTCGGTTTGCCAGTATTTTTTTGAGACTTTTTGTGTCGATGTTCATGAGTGAGATTGTTCTGTAATTCTCTTTCTTGGTTGAGTCTTTGTGTGGTTTTGGTATCAGGGTAACTATAGCTTCATAAAAGGAATTTGGTAATGACTCTTCTTTTTCTAGTTTGTAAAATACATTAAGGTGTATAGGTATTAGCTCTTCTTGGAAGTTCTGGTAGAATTCTGCATTGACACCATCTGGTCCAGGGATTTTTTTGGTAGGGAGGTTTTTGATAACAGCTTCTAATTCTTCACGACTAACATCTATTTAGATTGTTCACCTGGTCCTGTTTTAACTTTGGTATATGGTACTTATCTAAAAAAAAAAATATCCATTTCTTTTACATTTTCCAATTTTGTGTCATACAGGCTTTTGAATTTCCTGTGTCTGTGGTTATGTCCCCCTTTGCATTTCTGATCTTATTAATTTGCATCTTTTCTTTCTGCCATTTGATTAGTTTGGATAAGGGTTTGTCAATCTTGTTGATTTTCTCCAAGAACCAGCTTTTTGTTTCATTGATTCTTTGTATTGTTTTCTGTGTTTCTATTTTGTTGATTTCAGCCCTCAGTTTGATTATTTCCAGTCTTCTTCTCCTCCTGGTTGAGTCTGCTTCTTCTTCTTCTTTTTTTTTTTTTTTTTTAGCTTTCAGGTGTGCTGTTAAGTCTCTAATGTGTGCTTTCTCCGTTTTCTTTATGGGGCTACTTAGTGCTTCGAACTTTCCATGTATGCTTTGAGTTCTAGTAATGTTTCCTTTACATATTTGGGTGCTTTTATATTAGCGGCATAGTTATTTAGGATTGAGACTTTTTCTTGATGAATTGTTCCTGTTATGAGAATAAAGTGTCCTTCTCTTCTGATTGATTTTAGTTTGAAGTCAATTTTGTTAGATATCAGTATAGTCACACCTGCTTGTTTCTTTAGACCACTTTACTCTGAGGTAGTGTCTGTCTTTGAGTTTGAGGTGTGTTTCTTGTAAACAGCAGAATGTTGGATCCTGTTTTCGTATCAATTCTCTTAACCTGTGTCTTTTTATAGGTGAATTGAGTCCATTGTTATTAAGTGATATTAATGACCAGTGGTTTCTAACCCTGGTTATTTTTTCTGGTGGTAGTGTTTGTGTGTTTCCCTTCTTTGAATTGTGCTGGTGGACGGTTGTTGGATGCTTGTGGTATTGTGGGTGTTGTTGGCTTCTTTGGTTTGTGGTTTTCCTTTTAGTATTTTCTGTAAGGCTGGGTTTGTGGCTAAGTATTGTTTAAATCTGTTTTTGTTCTGGAATATCTTGTTTTCTCCATCGATGGTGAATGTGAGCTTTGGTGGATATAGTAGGCTGGGCTTGCATCCATGGTCTCTTAGTGTCTGTAGCACATCTATACAAGACCTTCTGGCTTTCATGGTTTCCACTGAGAGGTCAGGTGTAATTCTGATAGGTTTCCCTTTATATGTTACTTGACCTTTTTCCCTTGCAGCTCTTAAAAATTTATTTCCTCTATAGTATCTTCAGTGTCTGAGATTCTTTCTTCTATCTCTTGTATTCTGTTGGTTATGCTTGTCTCTGTAGTTCCTGATCGGTTACCCAGATATTCCATATCCAGCCTTCCCTCGGTTTGTGTTTTCTTCATTACCTCCATTTCATTTTTCAAGTCTTGAACTGTTTCCATTACCTTTTTCATTGCTTTATCGTGGTTTTCTTGGGTATCTTTGAGAGATTTATTCATTTCTTCTATTTTTTTGTTTGTCTTCTCTACTTCTTTACAGCAGTTTTTGTCATCCTGTTTAAGCTTCTCTATTATTTTCATAATGTTATGTTTAAAGTCTAGTTCTTCTACTTCTTCTGGAATAGGGTGTTCGAGTCTTCTTGTTGCATGATCCCTGGAATCTGATGTTGTCATGTTGCCTTTCAGGTTGTTGGAGGAAATCTTGCATTGACACCTGCCCATCTCTCCCTTCAAATGCAGCCAGGCAGGAGAGTCTTGGTGTCTTGGTCCAATCTATGCTGTGACTGACTCTGGGTGGAACTCCTCAATGCAGGTGCAAGAACTGTTCCCCTCTGGATGGATAGCCTCAGTGCAGGAGTAGACACTGTTCCTGGGCCAAGGACCTCACAGCAAATAGACAGGCTTGGGGGGTGGGCAGGGATGTGTGGAACAAAGAAGCCCCTGCAGCAGGAGTTGAAGGGGCCCAGTGCTCCTTTCCAAAACGTTCCACTGTGCCCAGGGATGGCACCCCCTCACAGGTCTGAAAGATTGTTCTCATCACAGGGACAGGACTCTTGGAGGTCAAAGGACCCCACAGACAAAAGGGCGAACTTCGGGGGAGGGGAGGGTTTGTGGAACCAAGAAGACCCTGTAGCAGGAGCTGGAGGTGTTGTGTACTCCCCTCCAGCTGGGCGGGTGCAAACTCACCCCTCTGGGTGGGTAGCCTCAAGGCAAGAACAGGAACTCTGCATTTTACATTTTTCTTCAAATTAGATGAAAATTCATTAGAGAAAAGGTATATTAAAGTATCAATATTTCAACTTTAAGTTCCTGGTATATGTGTTGACAATAGAGAAAAAGTGAGGTCTCAATAAAAGCTGAGTTTCATAATCAAGTTACTTGAAGAGACGTGTGCTAACAGTAAAATACTGTAAATAGGTTTGTTCTTTGTGGGCTATAATACTCATTTAAAATAGTCTTTACTATTTGAGAAAATAATACCTTTTGCCTATTTAAATCATCTATTGTAGAAAAATAATAACCTTATAGTTTTCCAGTTGATTTTAATATCAAGACAGCTGGCTTTATATTTGTATATAAGATAAGATGATGGAAGTATTATAAATTTTATGACTTGTTTCTTAGATCAAATAAGTGTTTTGTTACTCAGCATGGTACACTGTGATGGTGGGAATTATATTCAAATAAAATGGTGTATTTAATTTTGGTTAGACTTTTACTATTTAAATAGCAATGTTATTCTCCTAATAATTATTTGTTATTTGAAATATTTTGGGCAAGTAAAATATAAGAAATATAATAACCACTGTTTATTTACTAGAAGATAGAATTTGTGCTGGTAATTTTATAAACCAATAGTTGTAAGAAGATTGTTATCCAAGTTGAAACTTCATTGTAATATTAATTACTAAGAATGTCAGTCACTTGGTACAGAGAAAATATGTCATACTGAATTATACTTCATCATAACAGAAAATAAATTTTAATCAAAATAAAATTAATTTCTAAAATAATAAAAAAACAATTCATTTTGCCTTTTTGGGGAGGTGTACCCTATCAAATTACAGAAATACTCACATAAAAGACCAATCCTCTAAAAATAATCAATTATACAATCTCCTTTAACAATATCACTATCAGTATAGTTGTTGGAGTGTCCAATAATAAAAGCTTTAAAAAAAATGCTGGGCAGTGTTGACATGCCTTTACTCACAGGAATTGGGAGGTAGAGGTAGGTGGATTTCTCTGAATTCAAGGCCAGACTGGTCTACAAACGTGGGATCTAGAAGAAGCTACAAAGCTACAGAGAAAACCTGTCTCAAAAAAAAAAAAATAAAACAAAACAAAAAGCATAACCTAAATAGAATTCAAAACACACTTTGAGTAAAATGTTACAACATCTGGAGGTGTTCAAGTTCTATCTGGACTAACTATACAGTCCTTTACTGAAGCATTTAGGAGAATGAGTCAGGATAATTAATCTTTGTTTTGGCAGAAGTGTCACCTCACCTTTGGCATCAATATACCCAAAGAGTCTGGAATATTTCACTCCAGGCCCAGGTGTCCAAAGAGGCTGGAAGGTTCATGTGGAGGCTCCACCAAAAGCCCCCTCATCGAGAAGTTGCCTCAGTCCAGACTCCAGCCCTGAGAAAGCCTACCAAATGATGACCTCTTCCCAGAAATGCTCAAGACCACTAACACTGGTGATGAAGAAAGGTCATTGGTTAAATAAAGAAACTGCCTTGGCCCTGATAGGACAGAAAATTAGGTAGGCGGAGTAAACAGAACAGAAAGCTGGAAGGAAGAGGAAGTGAGATTAGAGGCCATTTCCTCTCTTCTCTGGGGCAGACACAATGAAGCTCTGACCCAGGATGGACGTAGGCTAGAATCTTCCCGGTAAGTGCACCTTGGGGTGCTACACACATTATTAGAAATGGGCTAGTCCATGTACGAGAGTTAGCTGAGAAGAGGCTAGATATAATGGGCCAAGCAGTGTTTAAATGAATACAGTTTGTGTGTTGTTATTTCGGGGCATAAGCTAGCTGGTGGCCAGGAGCCAGGTGGCAGGTGGCAGGAACGCAGCCCGCAGCTCCTTCAACACATAGGGTATGCAAACTGCCCCCTAGAGAACAAACAAGTGGTTCTCTGGTCTTCCTTTCCCATTTCCTCTCTGGGTGGCTGGAAAGCCATCTGGGAGCACTTGTATCCATAAAATCTGGGCTTTTTCTAATTTGGTTTGATTTGTTCTGATTTGAATTGTTGTGTCAGCAGAGAGATTTATTGGGGTGAAATGAAAATTTTCAATTGGAGGTACCACTGCGGGTGTGTTTTTTTCTTACACTGGCCTAGGAAATGTGTTGGGAAGATACCCTTATCCTCTGCACTGGTTCCCCACACCTGCTCTCTGCCAAGCTAACATCAGCTTTGACTGGGTAAGTTGCTATTTCCAAGTCATTGCCTCATAGGCACAGGGCCTCCTGCCATATTTGGGTTGTCCTGTGAAAGATGTGGCTGTGCCAGGCTTCTAACCAGTTACTGAGACAAGGACCTGCATTGTCCTTTTTTCAGAAGATTCAAGGGAATTTTACCTGACTCCATTTTTTGATGCAAAGCCTACCACAGTGGATTCACTGCATTAGGTTTTAAGTACCAGGCAAGACAGGTTCTATGAGGTGGAGAAAGGGAAAATGAAGAGGGCTGACTTTGAGTAGGGACAGAAGAACAGGCACACCGATTTAAAAAAAGGCATAAAAAACATTACTTAAGATTACTTAATCAAGACTGCTGCTGAGGGCGATGTCTGTCTGGGTCCATTGTCCTATCACAATCAGGGTAAATGCTCCATTGTAACACCAAATACCACATGAATGCCAAGTGTCTAGGCTATGCTAGTTTCTAAGGACTATGCCATTACTGGGGCCTTGCTGATATGAGTGGCATGCCACACAAGGCCATTGAGTCCTTCAGTCCCAGGCTGTGGCCTAAGGCCATGTCTGGGTCTACGGCCCAGCAGTAACCAAGATGCCAGTTGATGTGTGTGGCTCCTGTTACCACCAAGGCCTGTTCTGATATCCAAAGTCTAGCCAGCCACCTGAGACCATGTCGGTGTTTGAGGGCTTTCTTCCTGCCTGGGGCCATACAGTTCTGAGTTGCCTATGCTGATGCATGAACAATGGTGACAAGTGGGCTCAAGCTGTTGCTGATGGCCTTGTCTGGGTTCATGTTCCTGCTACAGTTGGGTTCTGTGACGATGTCCATGGTCTGTGTTGCCACAGAGGATCATAGGAACCATGCTTGTTGAAACTCAAGGGCTATGCTGAGTCTGCCCTGCCCCTCACTGATTGTGGGGTAGCTGATCCTGCAGCAGAAGAGCTGGCCTTGCTCCCCACCACTTGGGAGAGATGGCCCAATCCATCACTATTGGCACTGGAGAGCTGGCCCAGATGGCATGGGCCTGTAAAAGATGACTCTGTCCCTCACCTGAAGGGAGTGTTCTCAGTATCCCAGACCAACATACTCAGTTACCACCAAGACCCACATTCTGGGGTTTGGATTAGCCCACCCTAACATCTACCTTATATATGACCTGCTGCAGTATATGAAGACTGATCCTATAGAACAGGTTGTATTGCCATTGTCCTTGTTGTCACCCAAAATTTAAAAGTAAATTCCTATTGTTGAAGGCACACCACACTTCACATACAGGGCTTAGAAAATTGATCTGTAACTGTACCAACAATAAAGGAGAATGGTCATGAGTTTGAGAGAGTGGAAGTACAGGAAGAGTTGGAAGAGGAGACAGATTGGGGGACCTTTAAATTTTAACTAAGGGTGCTTTACATTATGATATTGCAATGAATCTATGGGCACAGGGAATGGAAAATTGTCATTTGAATGAGATTATTCCCATAGGCACAGATGTTTGAACACTTCATTTCCCATTTGTGACTCTGGGGAAGTTTAGGAGGTAAGACCATGTTGGAGGAAGTATGTCACTTGGGTTGGACTTTGAGGGTTCAAAGTCTCCTTGACTCTTCTAGTTCAGTCTCTCTGAATTATGTTTGTGCTTGCATGTGTGAGATATCAACACTCTCTCAGATTTTGTACCTGCTACATGCTGCCACACATCCTCATCATAATGGATTCCAATTCCCTTTAAAGCATAAACCAAAATAAACTCGTTATTTAAAACCTAACATAGTCATCTATTATCACAGCAACAGAAAATAAAGACTAATACAGAAGTTAATTGCTGATTTTTTTCTTATTTATGTTGGGAGAATTCTGTAACTTCTGGGTTTTTGAAATATACAGCAACTGCTTTTTCTGAATTCATAGAGTAAAATATTTCTGCTTTATTATTAGTCTGTTTATTTCCTAGATTGCCTCAATCAGAATCCAAATGGTGAAGTTACTGTAGATTTATGAATTAAATTTTGCCTTGATATGATTTCATATATATAGCTACTTAGAGAAGGATGAGCTTATTTTGGACCTTTGCTCCAAAGGGAAAAGAGTACTTTTTTTGAGGGTGGGAACAGAGAATATGAGGCTGGATGGTAGGCTAATGGGGAGAATCTGTGAGGAGCTGGTGGAGAATAAAGAATATGCTCAAACTGCAGTGCATGAAAATATTTTTAATAAGAAAAAGTCAATTATTGTGAAAAGACATGGCAGAATACAGCAAGCATGATGGCAGAAACAAATAATTGAAAACTCAAATCTTCAAATGTAACCATGAAGCAGAGAAATTAGTGGAAGTAACAAAGTTTTTTTTTTTGTTTTTGTTTTTGTTTTTGTTTTTGTTTTTTAACTCTTTAAGCCCACCTGGGTGACATACTTATATCTCCCAACAAGGCCATACTTGTAAACTTCTTTAAATAGTGCTACCAACTTGGGTATAACATATTACAATCTGTGGTAGATGTTCTTATTCATATCACCACACCATAGCATATTATCATGAAAAAATCTATTTTTGCAGTATATTAGTTTTCTTCAGTTATGACAAAAATGCAAATAAAAATTCTGATAAAATAAAGAGAAATAAATGGTTTGGAACCTACAAATGAATGTTCCTGCCACAAATGACATGGTTTTCTTTTATGAAAATGCAAAGGGCTCTTGAGTATATTTGTTAGAATTATTAAAGGAAATCGTCAAAGTAGCAAGTAACAGCATCATTACACAAACTTGTTATTACTCAATACAAATAATAAAAAACTAATAAATCCAATAAAATCACTATATACATACTCATAAGGTGCAAGAAACCTGGAAATGTTAACAAAATATGGGCAAGATGTGTATTTGTCTTAGTTTCTTTTCCTATTGTTGTACTAACATATTCTTTAAAAAGCAAGGACTTGAGGATTTATTTTGGCTCCTAAATCAAGGTATTATTAAATCATACATCCTAGTGGGAAATTCACAGTAGAAGGAGTCTTAAATAGCTAGTCAAATTACTTTCACAACCAGGAAATACAGATGCAATCCAGTCCTTAATTCTCTTTTTCTATTTTCTACCATCACTCCAGAATGTTCTTCCCAGGAAATGGTATTAACCACAAATAAGATAGATAATACCGTTTCACATAATGGAATCAAAATACCTCCCCATATGCAGACCCAGAGCCCCATCCCATTCATGGTTCTATATTCTGCCTAATACACAATTAACACTAACCATCACACACTGAAATGTTGTTTAGAGAAATTAAAGAAGTAATTTGTGATATATACTATCATTTACAACTAAATTGGTTTTAAACTATATATTTTCTTCATGTTTATGACAAGTGTCACTGAAATTGTAGTTACAATTCCAAAGGATTGTCTTATATAAGTTGAAAAGCTCAATCTAAATTTTTTAAAGAACAACAAAATATTTAGCGTGACCTAAAATAAGTTGAAGAACAAAATAAATTTACTCATCTCCAGAGAGTATACAAGTAAGTAGTCTCTAGTATTGGTTTAAATATGAGGTGATAGAGACAGTGAAATGATGGGAGCTGCATAAATAAACAACATACATATGTAGATAATTATTATACAAAGTTGTCATATTGAGGTAATGTGGAAAGGGCATCATTCTGAGCACATGTAAATGAAGCATATGAAAAAGAGCGAACATAAACACTTACTTTACATAATTTGCAAAGCTGTGTCATAGTTCTCAAAGTAATAAATCTCATTATAAAACATCTCAAGAAAGCAATGTAAATATGCATGATCTTGGGATGGAGCAACATTTCTTATGCAGAATATGAAGAACAAATCTCTCAAAACAATATTTTTTCTTCTTCATTAAAGTAAAGCTTTCTTCCCTCTCAATATATTTACAAAACCAAAAACTAAAGAGGGGCTACAAACTATTCACAGTACAGATTTATGACTGAGACCCTGATTCTATTATGTGTAAATATCTCATAAAACTCAATAATATAATCAATAGCATGATATTTAAAGACAAATTTTACAAAATAATATGAATAACAAATAACATTATAGAATGATGATACACTCTATTGAAACTATAAAGACCATATATAATACTTATAATTTGTCACTAGAGATATAGAATAAAATGTGATTTCTTATATCACTTTTAGAAGAGTAAATTGATATAATTACTCTAGAAGAATACTATGTAAATTTCCCAAAAGTTAAGCATATCTCATAAAATCAACAACTTTATTCATTAGTTATTTATCAATAAAATAAAAGTAAATATATTTGTATCCAAATGTCCATAATAGCCTTACTTAAAATGTCCAAAAGGTTAAAGTGACTCAAATGAGCGTGGAAAACAAAATAGGTCATTATTTTGTTGTATATTCAGAGAAAGGATTGAACAATAAAATTACATAACAACTGTTGTTATATTTAGCAGATTTTTCAACCTTCCAAACCCATGTTACACGAATGAATCAAAATAAAAATATTGCTTATTACATAATTTCATTAAAATTAATATATGTAAAATTACTTACAATAAAATTACAATATAATTGAATAAAATGTCATGATTAAACCCATTACGTTGTAGAACAATAATAAATAAAATTCAACACAAAAGAAAGCATCCCAAACACCTGGAGTACTATATGAGAAATCAAATCATTGTTTCCAGTTGAGAATTTCAGAGGGTTAACTGGCCAGATTCAAATATGTACTTTTCTAATTTTAGGTTCCATTGATGGCTATATGTGTATACATTTATAACATTCAATTTACATAATAAATGTTCTTTATAGTTTCACAAATTATATCTCATTAGTTAATAATTATGAAATCAGTAGACAAGAAATAACAATTAAAATTTCAAGCAAACAAGAAACAGCATGCTAAAGAAGATGAAGCAAAGAAATTTTGTTCATTGGTGGTGGGAAATCAAACTGTCATTATAAAACATAATTGCAGAGGTTCCTAGATTGTTAAAAGCATATCTTAATCTTCTCTCCCAGGACACTGAAGACATAATCTCATAAAATTCTTTCCATTTACAATTATAGTTTTGTTTTTTTTTTGTTTTTTTTTTTTCTAACAGCCAAGCCAACTTGAAGTAGAAAAATGTGTTTCTTCCAAAACAAAATATGTAAGCAAATTTGGCACATTTAGAAAACATGGCATAAATGAACTATGCAAATCAACATAGGGTAATATTTTATACATTTCACTAAGTGAAGACAAGACTCAAAAGGCTGCACACCATGATCCCAAATTCATGGGTTATTGATCCAAATATGTACAAATAATGTGAAAACATTAAATACATATCAGAAAATATTTTGGTCTACATCTTGCAATGGAAAGAGTTTAATTTCTATCCGTTGAAGGTAAGATACACAAGTGAGAAAGTAAACATGATTTGCATGATGATTAAATGAATTTCATTCTTACAAATTCTCAGAATATGTATTATTTCAAGTATAAAAAAATATCAATTTGTTGAATAAATTGAAGTGGATTTAAGATAGCTCTAGGTAAAAATCAATCTTAATAAAAAAGAAAGGTGTGTACCAGATGCAGTATCTGTATGTATAAAAAAAGAATTTCAGATGCACTTAGAAATTACAGTGGTTTAGGAAATCAGCAGTAGTAGTTTCTCTTTTAGACTGTTATATTTCTGCCCCGAGTCGTTGGTTGGTATCAGGCAAGAATTTCCACCTATTGTGCTATCCTTAAGTTCAATTAGAAAGCCATTGGTTACTACCAAGATAAAAGTGCCAATATTGCACCCTGTAGGATATCATATCAGGCTGACTGTTGTAGTTGATAGATGTTACATCTGACTATTTATTGTATTTCTACCTTGATAGATTGCAAAATGTCTTCAATACTCTGACAGATAATACACATGGAAGCAGCTTTGTGGTCAGTTCCAGACCTTTTTCTCCAAGTCTTGTGTCTAAAATGTGTGATGCCTCTAGCAATAAGGTTTTACTGTCCAATTATAGAAGTAAACCAATGACAATAAGAGGAGCCTATATTATTTAGGAGTTTCTTTGATTTCTCTTAAGACCAACAATTCAAAGGGAGGTTTCCCATGACTAACACATTGCTACTTACTAGTGTAAATAGGGGGAACATTATCACCCCATGTGAACTAACTTCATTCAATATATATACATACATATATGAGTGTGTGTTATGTATGTCTTTTTAAGTTTTTATATGACAATATTTACTTGTGTCTTTCTCCAGTGTCTTTAGTGTTATTTATTACTTCTACCACCTGATTGTTGCTTCCTTTCCAGTTTTTTCCCATTTATAGATTCTGTATTCTAATATCTCCCTCCCTAGTGCTCCTCTCTAATATCTTCCATGATTTTTGTTTGGTTTATGAACTCTGGTGTCTATGTTTATTATAGGTTATATATCCATCACTACGTATTCATAGCTAGGACTTCCAAATATGTTGGAACATGAATTGTCATTCTGTGTTTCAGATGCTTTCCTCAATTTAATATTCTTTAGTTCCATCCATTAAACTGAAAATATTATTATTTCCATTTTTCTTTCCATCTGAACAAAATTCCATTGTGAATGTGTATTATGTGTTCTTTATCTATTTCCTGAATGGCATATACTGAAGACCATTTACTTTCCTTTTTTGAAGCAGATGAAGATCATTAAAGAAATCTGCAACTAGTCAAACTCCAGAGAACTGACCATGAGGTGCTCAGCCACAATTGGAACACAAACCATATAACTAAAGTTCAGGAAACATATGAACTAGGACTGGAATGCCTGCTGTGAAACGGTGTGGGTTTTTTTTTTTTTGTATGACAAAGGAGATGAACATATGAAATCTCAAAAATATAGTTTTTTAAGCAATACCTACATTATGACACAAGTTGACATGTCACTGTTTGTGGGGGATATCTCACAAAGCATCTCTCATAGATAAAAAGGTATACGCAATTAATGGCTACTGAGAGAGAAACACTTTGCTTCAGTGAAATGCCTTCTGATAGGTTATCCAATTCTAAGTGGTCAGTCCTAAACCCAGATACATATAGGCAACACTGAATGGAGTCATATGTATATGTATATATGTATATATGTATATAGTTGTGTGAAATATATGTGTATATGTGGGCCCATATTTCGAAATGGCACAAAAGCCATTAGCCCGGTCCGAGCTGATCACGTAGCTCTGCAGACAAGCTGTCTCTGCCCTTAACAAAAGCCAGGATGCCTGCTCCTAGCTTCTTTTGTTAAAATGTGGATTACCTGAGAAGAGATGTTTGACTGAAGCTGATGACTTATGAGTTCAGATGTTTGGTGCTTCCTTCCTTTTGTAATTTGGAAGGTGTCTTATAGAGATGCTAATTCAGGGCCTACCTGACTGCTAGGTGCAGACATGACTTGAGCCCAGGAACCTGGTTGCCTAGGTGATGGTGTAATGTGTTTTCCCCCCACTCAATTTGGTGTGGGTAAATAAAATGTTTGGACAATCAACGGGGATTCTGGCCTTTTCCATGATGACGGTGTAAGCTGTGTCGGTTCTTTTCCTCGCGACTCCGTTCCAGTTGGGTTAGGGAATCAGAGAATTTATGTTGGACCCTCACGGGCCCCGACATGTATATTTTAAAGAAATGTTCATTGGTTTGAGTCTGAGAGAGTAGGAACATTAAAGAAGTGTTAGGAGACAATTTCCTCCTAAAATCATTGCAGGAACCATCACCCTGGGGAGTCTGCAGAGAACCCCACATCCTTAATTGTGTTAGGAATAGTTCTATTGACAGAGCCTAGCCCACACCCAAATTGGCTGTTAATGAGAGCTATCTGTTAGCGGAACCCACCCCACATTCCAAACTATCTAGGGATCTAGGTGTGTCAACTCGCGAATTCTTGGCCTACAGTGACCTGACCGAAGACAACCTCCTGCCTATGTGACCAACTCGGACCATGTGACAAATGTGAACCATGCGGCAAGAGCCCAGGCCCCTGTGCCCACCCCCCAACTCTTTACCCTATAAAAGTTGTACCCAGTCTCTAATAAATGGAGGCTTTGACAAGAATTCTCGCTTAGCCTCCTTCTGCTTTCCTAGCCCATTATCTTCCAGGTGGGGCCTCTCCGTGAACCTGGAATAACTGATTGCAGGGTGGGTTACAACCCCTAGACTGAGTAGCCCACCCAAAGGCAATCAACAGTGGCGCCCGAACCAGCGACTCGGAGCACGGTCAACTATCGGACGACAACACACAGTCCCGGACAACAAGAAGGAAAAAGAAGATTCTGCGGCTGTAGAACTCGGACAGATCTGCAGGATAAGGTAGGCGCAGGTTCACTGTCGTCCAAAAAGATATGGGACTTTCAAAGGAAGAGAAATTCATACAGGAATTTAATCAATCACTCAGGGAGAGAGGAATAAGGGTCAAAAACAGAGATTCATGTGTTTGCCTTATGTATTTGCTTGCGGACTCAAAAGGGAGTCCCTCGAGATGCGAGAAGTTAGGGTACAATCCACACAGCTCCGCCTGCCAAGCAGGCTGGCTGCTAGGGCTAGAGAGCCTATGTCTTCAACCCCCCTGCCATATGAAGCGAAAGCTGACAGGCAGGTTTGCTATACAGGAATCTAGATTCAAAAAGCTGCAGCTTCATTTAGGACAGTATATATGCTTCTTTTCCATTTTAAAAATCTTGCTTCTTGGTCAAAATCTTTACTTTGTAGGTGTATAAGTTTATATCTAAGGTAGATTAATTTCAGTACTGTTTTTCTGTAAAAAAAAAGTTTTAAAATCAAAGATTGTGATATATCCAGAGGATTTTTAGAATTGTTTAGGCTATCCTGAGTTTTTATTTCTTTCGTATAAGGTTGAGGATTGTTCTTTTGAGTTCTATATTGTTCTTTTGAGTTCTGTGAAAAGTTTTGCTATAATTTTAATGAACATTTACATTAAAATCTGTATGTGAGTTCTGTGAGGAATGTTGCTATATTTTTTAATGGACATTTACACTGACTCTGTAAACTGCTTTCAATGAAATTGTCATTTTTGCTGTATTTCTTCTGCTTTCCCAAGAAAGTAGGGGATCTTTCAAGATTTAAAGTTCTTATACAAGTTTTTCTGTTTGTACGCCCGCTCTTGGGTGGGAGTCGTATTGTTTCAGCTTGAGGTTCTTTCCTGCTGCCAGGTGTGGCTTCAAGGTGGAATGCTGAGACTCAGGCCTCAGGCCTCTTAATTAACTTTATCAAGGGCCAGAGTTATACTCTAAACAAGTGATAATGGTTAAAAATAAAAATAAAAACATTTCCACCTTCACAGGCAGAGATGACAGGACCCAAAACTTCTGTCCTGCTTGCTTAAAATTACTCCAAGATATTTGGTGGTTTTCATGGATATTTAAAAGGAGGATGTCTCATTTATCCTAGATGTAAAAGAGATACATTTGGATTTTCAGATTCTGGCTATGATAAAGTAATTCTGCTGCAAGCAAGGCTGAGCACATGGTCTTAGGGTCAAACAACTTTGTATTTAGGCCCAAAAGGGATATTGCTAAGTTTTGAGGTAGATATTTGCCTAATTTTAAAAAATAGACATAATGAGGGTCCCTCAGTGCTGGGAAGACTCTCACTTGGGTCTCGGGATGGCATGGGACCCCCCCATGGCTCGCTGGAGACCATCCTCGCTGAGGTCTCGCACGTGGCCTTGGTTGGCGGGGGAGGAGTTTGACCCCGAGTGACCAGGAGAAAAAATTTTTGAGAAAAGGGACCACTCCCAAGGGGACCATTCCCAAGGTTGTAATCCGCTAGTTCCTAAAACAGTACTGTGATAATCACAGCTGGAAAACCTGTTTTTCGAGGTTAAGGTCTGGCTTTGTCTTCAGCTGGTTCCTAGGGCAGGGTCGCTGAAGTGGCTAGTCCTGGATTTTTGATTCTTCTCTTCCTGCTGGAGGAGTCTGGTTTATCCAGGTTTTTCAATACTATGTGTGATCAAAAGGTGACTGTAGGTTTACACTTCCAGCAATAAAGCCTTTTCTTTACCCACATTTTCTTAAGCATAAATTGTTAGCAATAAATTTTAATCTTGGTCATTTTTATAAGGATAAGTTAAAATCTCAGAGTTTTGGTTTGCATTTCTCTGAGGGCTAAAGGTTGTTATGTTTGAACATTTTTTAAGTGTCTCTGTCATTTTTAAGTTCGTCTGAGAGTTTTCAGTTTACGTCTGTAACAAATTTTTTGGATTAAATTTTTAATAACTAATTTCCTGAGTTCTTCATATATTTTTGGAATGGATTTATGATAAGTAAAGATCTTTTCTCACTATATAGCCTTGTCATACAAAAGTTTCTCAGTTCAGGAGATTTATGGTTTCTCCAAATGTTTGTGCCACTGAGGCTGTGTTTGAGACATGGCAAAGTGCGCTTCAAAAATTTTTTCTCTGTGAGGTTCAACATAATTTTTATATGCTGAGGCCTTTGGCTCATTTAAACTTAAGTTTTTTACATAGAGATGGATATGGATCTCTTTCTATTTTTCTACATGTTGGTGTCTAATGAGGCTAGCATTATTAGTTAAAATGCTTCCTTTTTCCATTTTCCTATCTGCAAGGCAGACTTAAAACTTAGGAGGATTGCTTGCAAACTTTTGGTTGGGTGTCCAATGGTTAAAGCTCTAGTTATAATATTCTTATGGGAGACCTTGAGCCGCTAGGTAAAATTCTTACAAAAAAACAGTTTCCAATAGAGAGCTTAAAGAAAGCTGCCTAACAGGTACTCAAGCAGGTAAAACATAAATCAACAAGTAAAGTATACAATAATCAACAAATACAGTATATTAATTATAATTCAGGTATGACAAGTGTGTATATAAATTTAAAACTTATTCTACAACAGTTTTATAAAAAATGCTGTTTATGGCAAAACCTTCTCAGTTTTGCCAGTTAAGATATTAAACTCTTAATTTAAAACAGTAGCCTGTCTGATACAAAAGGGCAGGATAAAAGCTGGAAAATGGTTTGACAAAATGTTGACTATGATCAATGTTTCTTATACTAAACAATAGATTCATTGATAGTTTTAAGATTGATTCCTGGACAATTGCCTTTGCTCAATTCAAAGGCCAAAAAAAATAATCTTTTCCCAGATCATTGCTACAATTCACACACCTGTATTTTGCTAATGTTATAGCAAAAAATCCTTTAAAGGATTTTATGCTAAATTTTACAAATGGCTCTTCCAATGTAAGAACTGCATACATGGTTAAAAATAAAAACAAACAAACAAACAAAAAAGATTGTGGAGCGTAACAAGGCTCCTTGAAAGCAACTCATAAAAAGTTGCAAGCAGATCCTGATGCAAACGGATCTGGGTTGATAACACCAAGCTAACCTTTGCTAGGGCAAGGTGGAAAAGCCCTTACAATGCATTATGAAAAAACCCGACCTATATATATTTGGGGTCGAGGATATGTTTATGCTTTTTTCACAGAAAGGAAATAAAAGCTGGATCTGATGTCGAGGCTGCAGATGCACACAGAGGAGTTCCAGAGGCGACTGGGGAGAGTTCCTTGGTCCAGCCTTTCCTGCCCCCAAGGAGAGGAGTGCCTGATAATAGAAGCTGCTAGGCCACTCTGCAGGGTGTCATTTCTGCCCCTAGAGAGTCCAGGGAGACCCACCTGAGATAAGTGCCAGGATGTGCTGCTTCAGGTTGCTGACTCCAGCTCACATCACTCAGGAATCCCACCTGCCCTGAAGCACAAATGCTAAGCTGCTTCTGATGCAGACTAAACATCTGACAGTTTTAATCTTTGGGACACAGAACTCATTTTAATTAAAATATTAACGCCTCTTCACTTAAGAAGGGGGAAGATTGGGGTTCCTGTCCCTGTTGCTCAGAGACTGGAACTGGTAGTATTTAATAACAACAATGTATGTCATTGTGCTCTTACTACAATTGACCTGATACTTATAACTGCTTATAGATGTTGGGAAAGGTTTGACACACGCTGTAAAGTGTTTGGGTTTAATGCATATGTTAAAAATTTTAGATTTAGATCCCTTTTACACTGCCCTAATTGTTGGCAGGCAGCACACGTAATTTTATGTGGAATAGGCATTTAGGAAGGAGGATACCAAAGGCCAGATTAAAAGGTGAATACTGGGTTTGGAAAACGCCCTTTCTTCTTGTCTGGAAGATGGAGTTATTGGTGCCCAAAATTATATCATTATATTTTGTTTGAGAGGCTCCTCACAGTCTTTCCATTAATGATAGACGCAGGGGCCCAATGACAGGAGTTAGTGTGGACCCTCGCCTGAACAGCACACCATACAGAGGTTGTAGAAACTGGCTCAACAATGGCATGGTGCCAGGCACGAGGAGTGCCCTCCACATAGCCCAAGACAGGGTGCCCTGTGATCTGTTTACTTTAAATCTCGCTAGATACTTTCATTTGAGGAGCTCCAAAGACGGGTGACTCGTGGAAGGAAATCCCCCAACCTAAGACAGGATACTGGGAATCCTAGGACGGGTAAGGGGGATAAAGACCTGGTCCCCACTCGACCTAAGAACCATAAGGCACCCCTCTGTTCCCAGGAGAGGTAAATTGCTTCACCATTCGAGAGGAGGGTCTCTCCTTGTCCCAGTCCCTTCTCCTTTAGATCTCACACTGTGGTTGGACTCTGACCTGATGCCCTTCACTTAATAGCTGCCTGTCTTTATAAAAGAAAGGGGGATCTGTTAGGAGCCAATTTCCTCCTAAAATCATTGCAGGAACCATCACCCTGGGGAGTCTGCAGAGAACCCCACACCCTTAATTGTGTTAGGAATAGTTCTATTGACAGAGCCTAGCCCACACCCAAATTGGCTGTTAATGAGAGCTATCTGTTAGCGGAACCCACCCCACATTCCAAACTATCTAGGGATCTAGGTGTGTCAACTCGCGACTTCTTGGCCTACAGTGACCTGACCGAAGACAACCTCCTGCCTATGTGACCAACTCGGACCATGTGACCAATGTGAACCACGCTCTTATAAAAGTTGTACCCCATCTCTAATAAACGGAGGCTTTGACAAGAATTCTCGCTTAGCCTCCTTCCACTTTCCTAGCCCATTATCTTCCAGGTGGGGCCTCTCTGTGACCCTGGAATAACTGATTGCAGGGTGGGTTACAACCCCTAGACTGAGTAGCCCACCCAAAGGCAATCAACAAAGAAGGGTGTGGGACACAGGGAAAATAAATACAGCTGCACTGAGATATGAGAATCACAAAATAGTTAAGCACCAATAATACTACTTTAAAAGCAATTTACAGGAAAGTTTAAAGTATGTTTTTTTTTTCTCAACTATCACTCTCTATCTCACTGAAATTAGGTCTGTTGCCATACATTTTGAAATCCCCCTTTGGAGTCTTAATAACTTATTTTCTATATAAACTTTTATGCCCAAGTGAAGATATTTCAGTTTGAAGTGGGTCAGACTTGGAATTGTCTGCACTAGAGAAGGTTATATGTTATAAATTAAAACTAAAGAAAATAGAAATCATATTTTAAATATAAACATAAGCCTCTGAGTAGCCTAGCACACTGAAAATTCCTTCTCTACCTTTATATCTCTCCAGGGTTATTTGACAAACAATCTAGGAAACACCTCTATTGGGATTTTTCCTATGGCTTATATTTAATTTTGAATATGTGTAGGTGTTCATTTCACCTGAGTGTTCTGTCAAGAAAGCACTTCCAAAAAGGTGATATTCAAACACTTTTTTGTTTTTTTCTTTTGTCAATTAGAAATATTATTGCTTTGATAAATCTATCTTGAAATATACTAGCGTGAAGATCTTAAAAACCCTCCACATTTTAAGGAAGTCAAATGTCTTATCAGTTATTTAAAATTATATAACCATTACAATGAACACTAAACAGATACTGAAAACGAAAGATAAATCTGGTAAATATTAAAGATTTATAAATTTTTTGACTTTCAAGGTAAAATTCTGAAATAGGTGTAACAATCCATTTGACATCATGAAGTATACATTCTATATGTTTTTACAAAGATAAATCACGTAATATTAAAATCAAAATTAAAATTTATGACCAAGAATAGCATCTGATGCATGCAAATACTGCAGTTGGGAAAATCTTATAGGAAGATTGTGGAATTCTTTAGACAGAGGTTTCTGTCCATCTGTTCCTACAGCTGTTTAGTCCCAAAGAAACACAAAGGTCTGGATTAATTATAAACTGGTTGACCTACTAGCTCAGGCTTCTTATTAACTAAGTATTACATCTTAATTAGCTTATAATTCTTGTCTGTGTTAGTCATGTGTCTTGGTAACTTTTATCATTGTGGCATTTTCATCTTGATTCTTCTGCATCTACAGACTGATCCTTTCCTCTTCCCATAATTCTCCTATTCTGTTTGCCCCACCTATACTTCCTACTTGGCTACTGGCCAATTCACATTTTATTAAACTAATACAAGTGACAAATCTTTATAGGGTACAAGATCATTGTCCCACAGTACTTCCCCTTTCTTTTCTAAACAAGAGCTCTGAATCTAATCTCCTTTGTTTTGCACTTTTCCTGACGAATATCCATAACAGCTTGTAACCAACACTGTAAACAAAGACCAACATCTATAATCAATTTTGGGGTAATGTAGGTGTAGTTTTCTTTTTTTTCTTTTTTTTTTAATTTATTTATTTATTAAGGATTTCTGCCTCCTCCCCCCAACCGCTTTCCATTTCCCTCCCCCTCCCCCGATCAGGTCCCCCTCCCTCATCTGCTCGAAGAGCAATCAGGGTTCCCTGAACTGTGGGAAGCCCAAGGACTGCCCACCTCTATCCAGGTCTCCTAAGGTGAGCATCCAAACTGCCTAGGCTCCCCCAAAGCCAGTATGTGCAGTAGGATCAAAAACCCACTGCGATTGTTCTTGAGTTCTCAGTATTCCTCATTGTCCGCTATGCTCAGCTAGTCCGGATTTATCCCATGCTTTTTCAGACCTAGGCCAGCTGGCCTTGGTGAGTTCCCGATAGAACATCCCCATTGTCTCAGTGTGTGGGTGCACCCCAAGTGGTACTGAGTTCCTTGCTCGTGCTCCGTCTCCTTCTGCTCCTGATTTGGACCTTGAGATTTCTGTCCAGTGCTGCCATGTGGGTCTCTGTCTCTGTCTCCTTTCATCTACACCTGTCAGAATGGCTAAAATAAAAAACACCAATGATAGCCTTTGCTGGAGAGGTAGGTGTAGTTTTCTAAGTTACATCCTGCTCATTAAAGGCACTAATAATATGAAGTACTAAAGAAAATTCAGGGTGATGATCAAGTCCTGACTGGAATATTCTGTGTGGCTTAATCATGTCAGCCAACAGTCTTGTGGTTGTTCTGGATATAGAATTCAGAGGAAATTTCAGCAGTGGTCTTTTTAAATGTTTGATCATCTGGACCATCTGCTCCTCACCGAGAATTTTCAGGTGGTCTTCCTTGATCAAACTTGATTTTTCTTAACCCAGATGAACCCACAGCTTCTCCTTTCCCATGGAAACAAAAGCTAAACCTCTTCTCCAAAGTAACAAGTTTTAACTTAAATTTTAAGCTCAAGTCATTTTCAAAATATATATGTTGGATTGATCCAGCAGCATTTTTATTCAAATGTCTCTTAGCAGCTGTTGCTCCTTACTCAGAAGTCAAACAATTAAAAGAGACCACAATAACATACAGTATCCATATTCTCTGTGTATTTTCCATCTTGTTGTGGCTTTATTTTAATCCCTATTTTATTTTTACTTTTTTGTTTTTTTATTGCTTTATAAATAACACCATTCAAAATTTCCACTTTCTCCCCTCCTCCCATTTTCTTCCTGCTTCCCCAACCATCCTCCCCACTCCTCATCAAGTCCTAAGAGAGGGTACCCTGCCCTGCGGAAAGTCCAAGGCCCTCCCCCACTTTATCCAGACATAAAAAGATGTGTATCCAAATAGACTAGGATCCCAAAAAGCCAGTACATACAGTAGAGACAAATCCCAGTGCCATTATCATTGGCTTCTCAGTCAGCCTCAATTGCCAGCCACATTGATAGACTCCACTTTGATCCGATGCTTGTAAGTCCCAGTCCAGCTGGCTTTGGTGAGCTCCCATTGGATCAGGCACACTATCTTAGTAGGTGGACCAACCCCTCGTGGTCCTGACTTCCTTGTTCATATTCTCCTTCCTTCTTCTCTTCAACTGTATCTTGGTAGCTCAGTCCAGTGCTCTGATATGGGTCTATGTCTCTATCTCCATCTGTTGCCAGACAAAGATTCTATGGTGATATTCAAGATAGTCATCAGTCTAACTATAGGACAAGGCCAGTTCAGTTACCCTCTTTTCCAGTGCCCAGGGTTCTAACTGGAGACATCACCTTGGACTCCTGGGAACCCCTCCAGGGCCAAGCCTCTTGCCAACTCCAAAATGGCTCCCTCAATTACGATATCTTCTTCCCTGCTTGCATATCCACCCTTTCCATCCCACTCTCCAAGCTCTTCTCAACCCTCCCCTTCTCCCTTCTCTCTCCCACTCTCCCCTTTGCACACCACAACCCCAAACCCATGCTCCCACTTTTGCCTGGCAATCATGTTTACTTCCAATTTCCAGGAGGAAATTATATTTGTTTTCCTTTGCGTTCACCTTATTAGCTTTTTTAGGATCACTAACTATAGTCTCAATGTCCTTTGCTTATGGCTAGAATCCACTAATGAGCAAGTACATACCACATTCGCATTTTTGGGTCTGTGTTATCTCACTCAGGATAGTGTTTTCTATTTCCATCCATTTGCATGCAAAATCCAAGATGTCATTGTTTTTTTTTACTGCTGAGTAGTACTCTAATGTGGTAGATGTGACACACTTTCTTTATCCATTCTTCCATTGAAGGGCATTTAGGTTTTTTCTAGGCTCTGGCTATTACAAATAATGCTGCTATGAACATAGTTGAACAAATGCTTTTGTCATATGATAGGGCATCTCTTGGGTATATTTCCAAGAGTTGTACTGCTAAATCCTGAAAGTAGGTTGACTCCCAATTTCCTGAGAAATGGCCACACTGATTCCAAAGTGGTAGCACAAGTTTGCATTCCCACCAGCAATGGATGAGTGTTTCCCTTTCTTCACATCCTTTCCAGCATAGGTTATCATTGGTATTTTTGATTTTAGCCATTCTGACAGGTATAAGATGGTATCTCAAATTTGTTTTTATTTGCATTTCCCTGACAGCTAATGAAGTTGAACATGTCATTAAGTATCTTAGCCATTTGAAATTCTTCTATTGAGAATTCTCTGTTCAGATCAGTATCCCATTTTTTTAACACAGTTATTTTGAATTTTAATGACTAGTTTCTTGAGTGCATTATATATTTTGGAGATCAGACCTTTGTCTGATTTTGTATTGGTGAAGATCTTCTCCCATTCAGTAGGTTGCCTTTTTGTCTTAAGGACTGTGTCTTTTACTTAGAGAAGTTTCTCAGTTTCAGTAGGACCCATTTATTCATTGTTGCTTTTATTGTCTGTGCTACTAGGGTTATACATAGGAAGTGGTCACTTTTGCCCAAGTATTGTAGGCTACTTCCCACTTTCTCTTCTATCAGGTTCATTGTGTTCGGATTTATATTGAAGTCTTTAATCCATTTGGAATTGAGTTTTCTTCATGGTGATAGACATGGATCTATTTTCATTCTTTTACAGGTTGACATCCAGTTATGCCAGCAACATTTGTTAATGATGCTTTCTTTCTTCCATTGTATAATTTTAGCCTCCTTGTCAAAAATCAGGTGTTCATAGGTTTGTGGATTAAAATTCAGGCCTTTGATTTGTTTCCATTTGTCTATGTCTCTGTTTTTTGTGCCAATACCAAACTGTATTCATTTCTGTAGCTCTGGAATAGAGTTTGAAGTCAGGGATGTTAATGCCTCTGGAAGTTCCTTTATTGTATACGATTGTTTTGCTGTCCTGGGTTTTTTGTTTTTCCATTTAAAGTTGATTATTGTTCTCTCAAAGTCTGTGAAGAATTGTGTTGGGATTTTGACGGAGATTGCATTGAATCTATAGATTGCATTGAATATATAGATTACTATGTTGATCCTACCAATCCAAGATCATGGGAGATTCTTCCATTTTCTGGTATCCTTTTCAATTTCTTTCTTCAAAGCCTTAAAGTTCTTGTCAAATAGGCCTTTCAGTTCTTTGGTTAGTGTTACCCCAAGATATTGTATGTTATTTGTGGCTATCATGAAATGTGATGTTTCTCTTATTTCCCCTCTACACTTCTTTTTCCATTGTATATAGGAGGGCTACTGATATATTTTTTTTTCAGTTGATCTTTTATCCTGCCACACCACTGAAGGTATTTATCAGTTGTAGGAGTTCTTTGGTAGAACTTTTGGTGTCACTTATGTACAATATCACATCATCTGCAAGTAACAAAAGTTTGACTTCTTCCTTTCCAATTTGATATCCTTATTTTGTCTTATTGCTATTGCTAGAAATTTAAGCACTATATAAAAGACATATGGAGAGAGTGGACAGCCTTGTCTTCTAGTGGAATGACTTTGAGTTTCTCTCCATTTAATTTGATGTTAGCTGTCAGCTTGCTGTATAACGCCCTTATTATTATTCCTAATTAAACAGGAAGTGCATTGTAAACAACTTCCAAAAGTCTAGAATTGACAGAGACATCTTACTGCCGGGACAGTTACCTTAAAATTATTTTGCACCACTGAGTATCCATTTTCAGCCTACAGGACCATAGTGTCCAGAAGACTTTTCCATGAAGCAAAAAATTTCAAAGGCAGTTCCACTTATATTAGCAGTTTGTCAATTATCCTTCTATGTCCTGTAGGACACCTGACAGAATCTTTTATGTAGAAGGAACCACAAAGGATCATCTCACCTTTAGGAAAGATCAGCAGTCATTTTTCTGTGGGTCCTGTATGTCCAGTTAAGCAGTCCAGACAAGAGCAGTTTCTTGCCCAAATGTCTAAGAAGCTTCTTCGATGCCTATCTTCTCCTTGAAGTAATTAGTGATGCCAGTAGCAGACATGTCTCATTTTCATGAAAAGTCAAAAGTTATTAAAACATTTTAAATGCCATATTCTAAAGGTCTCTGAAAGATCTGTAAAATACCTATCTATCTGAACTACATTTCTGTACATCTAGAAAATCTAACTAACATGACTACAAGCTTGAGTATTATAGAAGATTATCTATTAACTTATATTTCTTAATTATATATTACATTTTTTAAATGAGCTACACAAACACAATAACTTGATCAAGATCAGAAATACAGATACATAAAACAAAATTGGCCTTAATTTTTTTTCAAAAGCAAGATCAATACCAATGCAAATCTCTATAGCATATCCCTCTTTAAATGTATACCAACATTTAAAGACAGAATTTTGGAATATTGGAATAGTTTTTACCATACTTCTTCCTGCTGATTGGGGGTTTTGTTCATCAGGTTTGTATGGTGTATCCTGTATGCTAGGTTCATCTCAGTCAGCAGTAGGGCAAAGTAATTTTTTGAGGGTGTTCATAGCAATCTTTCAGAGGGCATGATATACCAAACGATATTGATCTAAATGCAATCCACAGGTTCTCATCTTCTGTGAAAACAAAAGAAGAAACTCTTTTCTAAAACAACATATCCTTAGACTCAAAATTTGAATTTCAGATACCTTTGAAATATATATGTTGGTTTAGCTTAACTGCCCATACAATGAAATGACTCTCTGTTCTTAGCTCCTTCACAGTCAAAAATTTCAAAGAAAATACAATAATATACATAATCCTGACTCTCTGTGTATTTTTCTTTATTCCTTTTAATCTATGAATATCTGTATTCTGTCTCTTTAAAGACTTTATAATTTTTTATAAATAATTAATTTTATTTTATGACTTTCTATAGTCTTTTTCTTCACTCTTCCCAAGCCTATGTACATTTATCCAACACTATGATTAATTTAGACTTCTTTTATTCTGAATCTGTCCTTATTGCATAATCTGTAATTCTCTACTATCTAGACGAGCTTTTAAAAGGATAGGCAGCTTAGTTGCAGCTGCTTTGGATGCTGGCTCTGCCTCTCTCTCAACTTTTAAAATGGTAGAAGCACCACCAGTGCCACCTCTGGGGCTACCAGGCAGGAGCAATGCTCAGCACTCCAATTCCGAGAATGAGTGTGTAGCACATAAACCCTTTTTATCTGAGTGACAGCCAAATCTGCCACACAGAGCACTGCACAGCCTGGAAACAACTCTGTGTATGGTGACAGGAATCTGCCATGCTCTCCTACCTGTGCAAACCTAGTAGATCTAATCTCGCAGACTTTCCAGGCAGGGAGTGCTGAGCCAGAGGCTTGGTCTCAGCTATTTTCCTCCTGACCCTGATTGGGCACACAAACACTGGGCACACAAACACCCAAGCCCACAAATGCCATGGAAATGCTTCATAGGTGGCAACATAGCCCAGGAAGCCATTTTTTAAAACTGTGCAGCACTTTTTCTGCTACAGCTGAATCAGGAAATTCTCATCCAAAGGAGCTGTGGCACACTGCCTACAAACAATAAGAAACTATATTAAACTCTGTATTTTGGGGTCTAAATTTTCTTTACAAACTCTCTTAGGTTTTAAGTGGATTTATCTGGCCTTGTGGGCACCAATTGTTGCAAAGAATGTGCCAGCACCTCTAGGTCGTGGCCTACCAGCATTTTTTCATCATGTCTTCAGCTGCGGATCCATGGTGTTTCTGATTCCACCTTTCTTCCTTCCAGCATACAGCCTAGCTTTCCCGGCCTAGTTCTGTTCTTCCCTGACACAGGCTCAAAGCAGTCCTTTATTCATTAACCAATAGAAGCAACACATAAACAGAAGGACCTCTCATACAATTATATCACCCTGAATGTCTGATTTTGGAAGCTAAGTAAGGTCAGGCCTAGTTAGTACTATCATGGAAGATCACCTGGGAATACCCGGTGCTGTAGGATTAAAGGCATGCACCACCGCTGCCTGGCTAGCTCAGTCAATATAGCATGAGACTCTTAATCTCAGGGTGGTGGTTTAGTGCCCCACATTGAGTGCCAATTTGTTGGGGGAGAGAGCATATTGATTTCTGGATGCTTAGTTACCTTAGCCCAAAATAATCACACAGGAAGTATATTAATTAAAACATTGCTTGGCCCATTATCTCTAGCTTCTTACTGGCTAATTCTTTTATTAATTTAACCTGTTTCTGTTAATCTGTATATAACCATGGGCAGTGGCTTACTGGCAATGATTCAGCATGTCTGACTCTGGTGGCTCCATGGCTTCTTTTTTCACCTTCCTTCTCCCAGAATTTGTTTTAGTTTTCCTTGCCTAGCTCTATTCCCTTACAGCTTTGCTATAGGCCCAAAGCAGTTCCTTTATTAACCAATGAAAGCAACACATAGACAGAAGGACCTCCCACATCAGTCCTCCTCCTACAAATTCTATAGTTCAGAAAGTTGCTTACAATGCACTTCATGTTTACTTAGGTAATATTATATCCTTTTGGAGTCTTTGATGGAGTTGAAGAATACATGGCTATAGCTATAGTTCTCCTTATATATTATAGAAGATAAAATAGATATAAATATTGTAGCTATTGTTCTTGATTGTTAACTGTTTCATAATATGTAAATTTACTATGTTAAAGTTAAAACCTTCCTCTATATTTAAATAGAAAAAGGGAGGTGGTGTGGAATTTTCCTCTGCATGCTGTGATTACCATTACTGAATAAAGAATTGCTTTGGACCAATAGCAGGACAGAACTTAGGTTAAGTAGAGAAAACTAAGCTGAAGGTTGGGAGAAAGGAGGTAGAGTCAAAGGAGAAACCAGGTAGCCCCATCTATATATCCAAAACTGGTTCAAATTTTACAAAATAACAAATGTTCAAAATTCATTGGCATTGTTATCCATTTAGTATCACTTCCTACAGTATTTTTCATGCTTTTATAGGCTTTAAATTTTTGGAAATTTTATGCATTTATTTAATATATTCTGGTAATTTTTACATTTCATTATCTTCTCTCATACCGCTCCACTTCTTCTGAACTCCTTTTTTTGCAATTAATCTCTTTCCTTACAGTATACATATATCAGTTTTGTTAATTGTATTTGTTTAATTTTGGGACTGTCTTAGTTAATTTTTTTTTTGAATTCTGTAGTTTCTTTTTTTTTGTTTTTTTTTTTTAATTTATTTTTTTATTAAGGATTTCTGCCTCCTCCCCGCAACTGCTTCCCATTTCCCTCCCCCTCCCCCGATCAAGTCCCCCTCCCTCATCTGCTCGAAGAGCAATCAGGGTTCCCTGACCTGTGGGAAGCCCAAGGACTGCCCACCTCTATCCAGGTCTCCTAAGGTGAGCATCCAAACTTAGTTAAATTTTTATTGCTGCAAAAATATACCATCACCACAACAACAAGAGGAATATTCTATTATCATCAAATGGTAGGCAGCATGGAAGCATGCATGCAGATATTGTGCTGGAGAGGTTGCTGAGAATTCTATATTTTGGGTTTACAAGCAGCAGGAAGAGACCAAGACAAACTGGGCCTAGCTTGAGCATCTGAAACCTCAAAGCCTGTGACACATTTCCTCCAATAACACCAGATCTACTCCAACAATTTCACACCTTCTAATAGTGCCACTCCCTATGAGACTATGGGGGTCATTTTTTGTTCAAATCATCACATCAAGTTAGAAAAAACAATCTAGAATTCAAATAGAAATTGTTTATTACACTGAGAGCAAAAGCAAAAAGCTCCTTCCAATTTATGCCCAGCACATTTGAAACTAAAGGTAACTACTTCCATTAGGATACAGCTAGCATTTTATTAACATGTCAAGCTACAAAATACATATTGCATGTTCTTATTTTTATCAGTAAAATGGGTGTTTACATCATTGTACCAAACAAAACTGTTTGCAAAAGGAGGCTGAAGAGATGACTCAATGATTAAGAGCAGTGGTTGCACTTCCAGATAGCTTCAATTCAATTCGCACCGCCCACATGGAAGCTCACAACTCTACTTTAAGGAGATTTGATGTCATTTCTGACCTCTGCACACCCCAGACACAAATAATGGCACAGATATACATTTGCAAAATACTCATAAACATATAAAATAATAACATTAAATGCTTTTAAATATCTGTATAAATTAATTAAATAATGTAAAAGAACATCTTGTAAAAGTGTCTTTATATACTCTGTAGCTCTTTTTAAATAGATAATTCTAAATACTTGCAAAATCTACATAGTATATAATAAATTTCAACCAAAGAAATATTTTTTTGTTTGTTAATTTTATTTTTTTTTAGTTATTGCAAAAAAAAATTCTGCCTCCTCTCCGTTTCCCATTTCCCTCCCCCTCCTTGCACATATGGCCCCCTCTCCCCTACCCCTCTCCACCTCCCCCCACTCCATTCCCCCTCCCTCTCGAGAATGAAGAGCAGTCCAGATTCCCTGCCATGAAGGAAGTCCAAGGTCCTCCCACTTCTATCCAGGACCAGGAAGGTGAGCATCCAAAGAGGCTAGGCTCCCACAAAGCCAGTTCATGTATTAGGATTGAAACCTAGTGCCATTGTCTTTGGCTTCTCATCAGCCTTCATTGTCTGCCACATTCAGAAAGTCCAGTTTCATCCCATGCTTATTCAGTCCCAGTCACTCTGGCCTAGTCTAGTTTCTTGAGTTCTTTATATATTTTGGAGATCAGACCTTTATCTGTTGCAGGGTTGGTGAAGATCTTCTACCAGTCAGTGGGTTGCCTTTTTGTCTTAGTGACAGTGTCCTTTGCTTTACAGAAGCTTCTCAGTTTCAGGAGGTCCCATTTATTCAATGTTGCCCTTAATGTTTGTGCTTCTGGGGTTATACATAGGAATCGATCTCCTGGGCCCATCTCTTGTAGGGTATTTCTCACTTTCTCTTCTATCAGGTTCAGTGTGTTTAGCCTGATATGGAGGTCTTTGATCCATTTGGACTTGATTTTTGTGTATGGCGATAGATATGGATCTATTATCATTCTTCTACGGGTTGACAACCAGTTCTGCCAGCACCATTTGTTGAAGATGCTTTCTTTCTTCCATTGAATACTTTTAGCTCCTTTATCAAAAATCAGGTGTTCTTAGGTTTGTGGGATAAAATCTGGGTCTTCTACTCTATTCCATTGATCGGGTTCTCTATTTTTATGCCAATACCAAGCTGTTTTCAATACTGAAACTCTGTAATAGAGTTTGAAGTCAGGAATGGTAATGCCTCCAGAAGTTCCTTTATTGTATAAGATTGTTTTGGCTATCCTGGGTTTTTTATTTTTCCATATAAAGTTGGTTAATGTCCTCTCAAGATCTGTGAAGAATTTCGATGGGATTTTAATGGGGATTGCATTGAATCTATTAATTGCCCTTGGTAGAATTGCCATTTTTACTATGTTGATCCTCCCAATCCAAGAGCAAGGAAGATCCTTCCATTTTCTGGTATCCTCCTCAATTTCTTTCTTCAAAAACTTAAAGTTCTTGTCAAATAGATCCTTCACATCCTTGGTTAGAGTTACCACAAGATATTTTATCCTATTTGTGGCTATCGTGAAAGGTGATGCTTCTCTGATTTCCCTCTCTGCTTCATTATCCTTTGTGTATAGGAGGCATAGGAGGGCAACTTATTTTTTGGAATTGATCTTGTATCCTGCCACACTACTAAAGGTGTTTATTAGCTGTACGAGTTCTTTGCTGGAGTTTTTGGGGTCGCTCATGTACACTATCATATCATCTGCAAATAATGAAAGTTTAAATTCTTCCTTTCAATTTGAATGAATTTTATCCCTTATGTTGTCTTATTGCTATTGCTAGAACTTCAAGCACTATATTGAAAAGGTATGGCAAGATTGGACAGCCTTGTCGTGTTCCTGAGTTTAGTGGGATGGCTTTGAGTTTTTCTCCATTTAATTTGATGTTAGCTGTCGGCTTGCTCTAAATAGCTTTCATTATAGTTAGGTATCACCCTTGTATCCCTAATCTCTCTAAGACCTTTATCATAAAGGGATGTTGAATTTTGTCAAATGCTTTTTCAGCAACTAATGAAATGATCATATGTTTTTTTTTCTTTCAGTTTATTTATATGATGGATTACATTGATCAATTTGTATATGTTGAACCATCTCTGGGATGAAGCCTACTTGATCATAATGGATAATATTTCTAATGTGTTCTTGGATTCGGTTTGCCAGTATTTTGTTGAGGATTTTTGCGTCAATGTTCATGAGTGAGATTGGCCTGTAATTCTCTTTCTTGGTTGAGTCTTTGTGTGGATTTGGTATCAGAGTAACTGTAGCTTCATAAAAGGAATTTGGCAATGACTTTTCTTTTTCTATATTGTGAAATACATTAAGGAGTATAGGTATTAGGTCTTCTTGGAAGTTCCGGTAGAATTCTGCATTGAAACCGTCTGGACCTGGACTTTATTTGGTAGGGAGGCTTTTTATAACAGCTTCTAATTCTTCACGACTAACAGGTCTATTTAGATTGTTCACCTGTTCCTGGTCTAACTTTGGTATATGGTACTTATCTAAAAAAGTGTTCATTTCTTTAACATTTTCCAATTTTGTGGCATACAGGCTTTTGGAGCAAGATCTAATGATTTTCTGAATTTCCTCTATGTCTGTGGTTATGTCTCCCTTTTCATTTCTGATCTTGTTAATTTGTGTATTCTCTCTCAGCTATTTGATTAGTTTGGATAGGGGTTAATCAATCTTTTTGATTTTCTCCAAGAACCAGCTTTTTGTTTCATGCATTCTTTGGATTGTTTTCTGTGTTTCTATTTTGTTGATTTTAGCCCTTAGTTTGGTTATTTCCAGTCTTCTACTCCTACTTGGAGAGTTTCCTTCTTTTTTTTTTTTCTAGAGCTTTCAGGTTGGCAGTTAAGTTTCCAATATGTGCTTTCTCCATTTTCTTAAATGGGCACTTAGTGCTATCAAATTTTCTCTTAGCACTGCTTTCATAGTGTCCCATAGGTTTGAGTATGTTGAGTCTTTATTTTCATTGAATTCAAGGAAGACTTTAATTTCTTTCTTTATTTCTTCCTTGATCCAGGTGTGGTTCAGTAGTTGACTGTCCAGTTTCCATGAGTTTGTAGGCTTTCTGGGGGTAGCATTGTTGTTGAATTCTAATTTTAATCCATTGTGATCTGATAAGACACAGGTGATTACTAATATGATTTTTGTAACTGTGGAAGTTTGCTTTGCTACCGAGTATGTGGTCAATTTTCGAGAAGGTTCCATGAGCTGCAGAGAAGAAGGTATATTCTTTCCTATTTGGTTGGAATGATCTATAGATGTCTGTTGAGTCCATTTGATCCATTACCTCCCTTAACCCTCTTATTTCTCTGTTAGGTTTCTGTCTGATTGACCTGTCCATTGGTGAGAGAGGAGTGTTGAAGTCTCCTACTATTAGTGTGTGTGGTTTATGACTCCCTTGAGTTTTAGTAATATTTCTTTTACATAAGTGGGTGCTTTTATATTAGGGGCATAGATATTCAGGATTGAGACTTCATCCTGATAAACTGTTCCTGTTATGAGTAAAAAATTTCCCTCTCCATCTCTTCTGATTGATTTTAGTTTGAAGTCAACTTTGTTAGAAATTAGTATGGCCACACCTCCTTGTTTCTTAGGTCCATTTGCTTGATAAACCTTTTCCCAGCTCTTTACTCTGAGTAGATGTCTGTCTTTGTGGTTGAGGTGTGTTTCTTGTAAACAGCAGAATGTTGGAAACTGTTTTCGTATCCAATCTCTTTGCCTGTGCCTCTTTATAGGTGAGTTCAGTCCATTGATATTAAGTGATATTAATGACCAGTGGTTGTTAACCCCGGTCATTTCTTTCTTTCTTTCTTTCTTTCTTTCTTTCTTTTTTTTGGGTAGTAGAGTTGTGTGTTTCCCTTCTTCAAGTTGTTCTGGTGAAGCGTGATTAGATTTCTGAGTTATTGTGGTCATTGTTGGACTCCTTGGGTTGTGATTTTCCTTCTATTACCTTCTGTAAGGCTGGATTTTTGGCTATGTATTGTTTAAATTTGTTTTTATCCTGGAAAATTTTGTTTTCTCCATTTAAAGTAAAGGAAAGCTTGGCTGGGTATAGTAGTCTGGGCTTGTATCCATGGTCTCTCAGTTTTTGCAATACATCTATCTATCCAGGACCTTCTGGCTTTCATGGTTTCCATAGAGAAGTCAGGTGTAAGTCTGATAGGTTTACATTTATAAGTAACTTGGCCTTTTTCCTTTGCAGCTCTTAATATTCTTTCTTTATTCTGTATGTTTTGTGTTTTGATTATTATATGGCAAAGAGATGGGATTTTTGTCCAGTCTATTCAGTGTTCTGCATGCTTCTTGAACCTTCAAAGGAATATCTTTCTTTAGGTTGGGAAAGTTTTCTTCTCTAATTTTATTAAGTATATTTTCTGGACCATTGAGCTCTATTTCTTCTCCTTCTTCCACTCCTATAATTTTTAGGTTTGGTCTTTTTATTGTGTCTCAGATTTCCTGAATGTTTTATGATGAAAATTTGTTGGTTTTGCTGTTTTCTTAGATCAGTGTGTATATTTTCTCTATGGTATCTTCAGTGTCTGAAATTCATTCTTCTATCTCTTGTAATCTGTTGGTAGTACTTGTCTCTCTGTAGTTCCTGTATGTTTACCCAGATTTTCCATCTCCATCCTTCCCTCGGTTTGTGTTTTCTTCATTACTTTCATTTCATTCTTGAAGTCTTGAACCGCTTCCCTTACCTGTTTGATTGCTTTTTCTTTTTTCTCTTGGTTTTCTTGGGTATCTTTGAGCAATTTATTCATTTCGTCTTCTTTTTTTTTTTTTTTTTGAAATCTCTAATTGTTAATGAGAATTTTTCATCTCCTGTTTAAGGTCCTCTATTATTTTCATATAATTCACTTTTGAGTCGATTTCTTCTAATTCTTCTAGATTAGGGTGTACAATTCTTCTTATTTTGGGATCCCTGGATTCTGGTGATGTCATGTTTCCTCTCAGGTTGTTGGAGGAATTCTTGCATTGGTGCCTTCCCCTCTCTTCCTTCAAATGGAGACAGGAGAGGCCTGGTGTCTTGGTCCAGACATTGCTGTGACTGACTCTCTGGGTGTATCTCCTCAGTGTAGAAGCAGGAACCGTTCCCATCCAGATGAAATTCCTCAGCACCGAAACATGTACTCCTGGTAATCCAAGGACCCGTGGACAAACGGGTGAACTTGTGGGGCAGGGCGGGGTCGAGTAGAACACAGGAGACCCTGCCGAACAAGCTGAAGGTGACTGCACTCCCTTTGGGGGTCCTTGAGGCCTGCCCGGTAGGCAGCCACTCACTGCTCTTGGTGAGTAGCATTAGTGTAGGAGCAGAAACCTGTTCCTGAGCAAAGGACCTTGCAAACCACGCAGGCTTGGGGGGGGGGGGGGTCGTGTGTAAGAAAGACAGCCCTGGAGAAGGAGCTAGGGGAGGGGTGTTTGTGCTCTCTTCCAGGACAATCCACCCCTGGGTAGCACACACTCACCTGTCCAGATGGATCTCCTCAGCACATGAAGAGGGAAGGCTGGTAGCCCAATGAGCTGGGGACAAAAGGATGAATGTGGCAGGCAGGGCGGGGTCCAGTAGAGCACAGAAGACCCTGGCAGGCAAGCTGCAGGTGCCTGTGCACCCTTTGAGGGTCCTTGAGGCCTGCCCCGTCGGCGGGCACTCGCCACTCTGGGTGGGTAACCTTAGTGTAGGAGCAGAAACCTGTTCCTGAGCAAAGAACCTTGCAGACCACGCAGGCTTGGGAGTGGGGGGGGGGGGGTCTTGTGTAAGAAAGACAGTCCTGGAGAAGGAGCTGGGGGAGGAGGGTTTGTGTTCTCTTCTGGGACAATCCGCCTCTGGATAGCACACACTCACCCGTCTAGATGGAGCTCCTCAGCACCTAAAGAGGGACCCCCAAAGAAATATTTATATATGACTACCAAATGTGAAAATTCAAATAAGCTTCTCATTTCAATAATCTACTTTTAGTATCATTTGCTATTCCTAGTCAGTTGACTAAAATGAAGGTTAAAATTTAAAAAAAAATAATAAACTTAGGCTATAAAAACTGCATTATTATTCCTGAAAAAAGTGAAAACCAAGAAACTTACATTAATTTTTTGATCATATTAAAGAAGACATTACTGAATATTTTATAGGATACTTACACTATGCACTCAAACTAAGGTCACATGTAAATTACTGGTTCATGTGCTTACTTTATTTGCAGTTTTATTTCTAATGCACAGAGATATCTTAATGATACAGCATAAAGTAGGTAAAGAATCTCATGAGATAACCTATTGTTTTCCGTTATAATTAGGCATTGTTTCTCTAAAACATTGCTAATCATGTTTAACAAAAATTATGTAAAATAATCTACTGATTAAGCAATCATAATTAGTGTGTGAAATATCTGAAGTAAGTATTTCCCAAAGTAGTTATACAAAATTTAGTAAAAATCAGAAAGTATTAGTATTTTTGATCTTGGCCATTCTTACAGGTTAAAGATAGAATCTCAGACTTGTTTTGATTTGCACTTCTCTGATGACTAAGGATGTTGAACATTTCCTTAAGTATCTTTCAGCCATTTTAGATTTCTCTGTCGAGAGTTCTCTGTTTATGTCTGTACTCCATTTTTATTGCATTATGTGTTCTTTTGATGATCAATTTCTTGAGTTGTTTGTATATTTTAGAGATCAGGCCTCTGTCTAATGTGGGGTTAGTGAAGATCTTTTCCCATTCTGTAGGCCGTCATTTTGTCTTGTTGATCATGTCCTTTGCTTTACAGAAGCTTTTAACTTATTTAAGAGAGGTTGTTGGGAAAAGGGAACACTTCTGCATTGCTAATAGGAATGCAAGCTGGTACAGCCCCTTTGGATGTCAGTGTGGCGATTTCTCAGAAAATTAGGAATTAACCTTACTAAAGACACAGTGATACCACTTTTGGGTATACATTCAAAGGATGATCAATGGTGTCACAAGGACATGTGCACAACTGTGTTCATAGCAGCATTGTTTGTCATAGTCAAAACCTGGAAACAACCTAAATTCTCTGTGACCAAAAAATGGATAAGGAAAATGTGGTACATTTACACAATAGAGTACTACACAGCAGAAAAAATAACGACATCTTGAATGTTACAAGAAAATGAATGGAGCTAGAAAAGTATTTGAGTGAGGTAACCCAGACACAGAAGGACAATTATCACATGTACTCACCTCATAGGTGGTTTTTAAACATAAAGCAAAGAAAACCAGCCTACAAACCACAATCCCAGAGAACTTAGACAACAAATGAGTACACTAAGAGTATGTTATATAGATCTAATCTACATGGTAAGTAGAAAAAGACAATATCTTCTGAGTAAATTGGGAGCATGAGGACCTTGGGGGAGGGTTGAAGGGGGGAAAGGGAAAGGCAGGGAGGGGATTAGAGAAAATGTAAAGCTCAATAAAAATAAATAAAAATCAGAAAGTATTATGTTTTCCTTAAGTTAATTTTAGGTATTTATTTAGCATTCCTCCTTAGGATGAATCCTCAATTCACTTTTGGATAATATACTTTTACTTTGGAATAGGAATTCACTATTTGATAGCATATATGTTTAATCGTGGTTCAAATTGCATTATTAAAAGGAGACTGAATTATTAAGACTCCGTCCTAACGAAAAGCATGGCAGTGTTGGGTAGTGTGGCCAACTTTAAGGTTCACTAGGAAAATATCCACGTCCTTGGCCATTTTGATAATTCTTCTTATTTCTATAAAGGTGAGAATCTTCTGCCACGTGATCCAACAGCAATTTTCTGCCTTACCACAGGCCTATAGCATGAAATAAGCTGATAATGGAATCAAGTTTCTGGAACTATAAGACAAAATAAATCTTTCTACTATATAAGTTTTCCTTTTTGCAATTTTCCATCAGTCAAAATTGTCTGGAAAATATATTTATACATGTTTTTTAAAATTTTGTTGAGAATTTAACATGTCTTTTGTATTTATATAATTTTCAACTTTTCTTCTACCTATTCTACTCTTCCCACTCCTCTCATGACTTTTCATTTCTCAAGTTCTCATCAAATTCTTTCATAAATATTACTGTGTGTGTGAGTGTGTATGTGTGTGTGTGTGTGTGAGTGGTGTGTGCAACCTACTGAATTTATTTAATAGTGTGAGTATACAGCCTGTTTATATGTACAGGGCTGAGGGCTAACCACTTGAGATTGGGTAGAGTATACTATGGTCTTGACTCCACAGAAAACTTGATTCTTTCTTTGTCAACACCAATTACAATACAATTGTCTGTAGCTCTTCTTTTAGGGATGGGCCTCACATGATTCCCATCCAACCATAGTGATACATTGACCTATGTGGTAATAATGTAAGTCTTGTTTAGTCAGTCATATGAGTTAGGTTTCATGGGTGCAGTTTAAGCATCCTCATCATCTGGCTTTTAAAATATATATGGACCATTTCCCCTGACATTCTCTGAGTCTAAGGATTATTGTAGATGGCATAATTGGGGATAGGCTTCCAAAAGTTACTTATTTTCTGGATTTTTTTTCCTTACCACTTTGCAGATTTTTGTAAGAGCTGCTAGCTGTAGCATAAAGAACCTTCTTCTGTGAGATGTGTAAGTTAGACTTGTATATGTAAGGATAAGTATTTAGAATATAGTTAGAAATTTTATTGTTTTAGCAAAATGGTTGTAATAGGTTCTCTTCTAGATTCTGTTGTCTCTTCAGCCATGGGTAGTTGGATAGATTTGCAGCAACAGACATGACATTTCTCCTACTGAGCAAGAGTTAGGTCCAACTGGAAAGCTGCTGGTTATTCCTCAAATAAAAGTGCCACCACCACACCTCTTGGGTATCTTGCACGGTCAGTTATTGTTGTGATTTGTTAGTTTTATTTGGTCAGTTTATTGGTTGATTTACTCCTTTGACACCAGGAATATCACTATTTAATATTATGATAGATAGTTCAAGAAGGAAGTTTCCAGGTCATTTCCAGCTTGGTTTCTGTAAGTCCTGTGTCTAAAGTACGTGATATCTTATGCAATTGGGAATTACCTTCAGGTTCTGGGAGGCAAGGAAAGGCAATGGCAATAGCATTTATCATTTTAGAAGTATCTGGGGACCCCCTAACCAACAATTCAAAAGCATGCTTTTCATGTGAGGGCCTTTTATATATTTAATATTCCTCTTGTGAGGAGGAATATTACAATGTGTGGTAAAACTTCAGTTCTATTATATATCAGTATGTTTTTAAAATGTTTCCTTGTTGACTTTAAAGACATCCTTATTGTTATCTCTATTTCTTCTCTTTCCCTGTTTGACACTTCCTACCCCTTCTCCAGTTATCCCATGAAAAATTTTTGCTTTCCCCTGTAATATTGCTCGTGCCCTAATATGTACCTCTTTAGAGTTCCTTTTATATTTCATTTCCCTGATCCCTTTCTACTTTTCTAGCTTTTGCCATTACATCGGCTTATATGCTCCATAAGTTCAGCGCTAGGAGCCACAAATAATAGAAAATGTGTTTGTTATTTTTACTTAAATAAAGCTAGAGTGAAACAAACAGAAAGGAGCAATTCAGCACTTCATTAACTCATTTAAAATTGACTCAGTTATATGGTCAATTTTCAAGGAATAATGCATTAATACACAACTGAATGAAATGTATACTATACAATGAGAAAAGTTGATTTTTTAATATTTTAATGATTTCTCCCAAATATTTAGTCCGACAAAAGCTACTTTATAATATGTCAAGATCTGATGCATCTAGCTATGGTTGTTCTTGGCATCAGGAACCATTTATGCAAAGGTCACATTAATATTGTGTATGATTGTCTTTGTATGAAAATGCAAACCATTATTATGACAGGTAGTCATCTTCTAAGGGATCTGATTACATCTGACCTTTTGAAATCTCTAGAGATCAAAAGTAGCTTAAAAGAAGTGTTTGTGCATGCATAAGACAGAGCTGGGATTCCATACCCTGACTGTATCCAAGAACAAATGCAATGTCAGCGCAACTCAGCCAAGGCTTATAGAAAATAATTTCTTCTATAGTTTTACATCATAAAAATATATGGTCTATAACTGCATGTGTAATAAATTTAAATAATTTATCATCAATACAATTTCAAAGAAATCATTTCAAGGAACATATCATTTTATAAATTCAAGATGCATTTTTAATAAATATTTATTTCTTAAAACCATTGTCAAACTTTTAAAACTAGATTTGCTTTCAGTATTCCTAATAATATATTGATATTATGGATTCTAATATATATATATATATATATATATATATATATATATATATATATATATATACATACACACACATATGTAATGATACTTCATCTAAAAGAAACACAGATGTAGGTTTGTTTTAGTTGTCTTCTTTTTCTGAACACACTTCATCAAAGGGTCAATATTTATAACCTTCAATACATAATAAGAATAAGAGTCAATATATATCTTAGATTTTTATTGATGTAACTATAAATTAAATTGCAAAATAATTGGAATTAAATTAACTGATTCATACAAAGCATGCTAATAATTGTCATCATATCTCACATTTAAGTGAGTCAAATTAAATGTAAGTATATCACATTTGCAACTTTGACAATATTCCTTAGGTTTTCATCATTATACATATATATTAAAATAAAAACATGAAAATTTCTAGCATGATATACTTAGTAATATAAATTAATTCTACAAGAAATTGGTGCAAAGTTGAGCCTAACTGATCAGAAAATGTGAACAAGACATGATACTGGTAATTTGAGTCAAGGATATTTTTTTCAAATAATACAATTTCGTACAAACATAGCATTATTTAGGTCAAAGTTGAATCCTCAGAAGTAAAGAAACCCATGGCTTCTCTCTAATAGATAATGAAAATTTTCTCAAGATTCATGAAGATTTCTTTCCATAGTGTCTCCTTCTTTTCAAATTTTATACACATATCCTACTTTTATTTTTTAATAATATTAATTTTTGTTGAAAATTTTACAATTGCAGTAGCAAAGAGAATCATAAAGGAAATACACTTGTGGTAATTGGAGTGGTATTAATAAAAGATTCAATGATGCCATGATTCAAAATGTCTTTGCCATGCTCAAAGAACAATGATATCACAGAATGTATTTGAATTTGCATACTTGAGTATTTCTGAGCAGTAAGGAACCATTAGCTAACAATGCCAATGTATAGCTGAGTAAGAAGACAGAAGCAGGATGCTCTTGCTGGGAAGAAGCAATCACTGTTTTTGGAGAAACTGAAATGATTCAATATAATTTGCTATTTTGCCACATTTGCTTCTTCTGGAGATAATCATACTTTGAAAGGTGAAAATGTTTTAGTTATGAGAGTAGGCTGTATAGTTATTTTCTTTAAAATGTAGATAATTTACAATAATTATAGAAATTTATATTATTAATATGTCAAATGGTAATTAACATATATGTATGTATTATTTTCATAGAATTCACTGACGCATAGGTGATACATTAAACATGTATTTCATCTTCATAGATATGGATCTAATTTTCTTTTAATGATGAAATGATAAAGATTGTTCCTTTCATTACTTCACATTATCCTTCTAATTACTATCTGTAGCATGGAAAATAAAAGAACAGAGACAGATATTGGGGTTCAACTTGAAGATCAAAAAAAAAAAAAAAAAAAAAACCCCAAAACAGTCAGGGAAAAAACTGGAGGATCTCAAAGGCCAGATGATGCCAGGTTGAGAACACCAGTAGATAGCTACTTTCAGTTAAGCAGATTTCAGTCCTACATAGCAGGCACTACTCCTGATTCAGAACCTAGGAATCCGACATCAGGTATTGATTCAGACAGTAACAGTTCTGCAGAGAATGAAGAAAGAGGTTGTTGTCTAGGCAGGAGAACCTGAAGCTAACATACTAGAACAAGGAGTTATCTCAGCAGAGCAAGGTGCTACATCTGTCACAGGAAGTGATACAGTCCCTCAAAGCAGTCTCCCCAGAAAGCCAATGTTCTCCTTTCTGTGGATGATGAGGGAAAAACTTGTACAGTATATTTGGAACAGTGAACCAGTGCTGGGCATCGTTGGCTTTCAGCCTTACGCTTTAGATACAGATGCATTTCTAAGTGGCTCAAAGGACAAACACAAATATGTTCTCAGTGTAACCAGAAAGCTAACCTCTTTGACATAATTTTCCTTTATGCCCAATACCTCGGAGCTTTGGATCCTAGTGAACAAGATTCTGTAAAAAAGTGACTTACTTAATGAACAAATGCCCAGGAAGCAGGCTGAGCTAGAATCTTCACAGTGCTGGCTCCAACTTCAGGTCATCATTGATAAATGCACTATATGCCACATCCATGTCCAGGACTTAGAAATCTGTATTATATGGCATCAGAATTAAGTTGTACAGTAGCACAGGAGCTCCCAAGCATTTTGTGGAAACGGCTCACCCTCCAGCCACAACCAGCATTAATGTTCCTCCAAAAAGTCCCTCACACTATCTCAGATACGAAACTGTCAAATTATAGCATATTGTGTTGGTTTGAGCTTCCTGGTGATATCACAGTTTTCTTCTCAGACTTCCTTCCAGGCATTGGTGTTAAGATGTTGAATACTGCCAACATAAAAAACAGCTAAACTAGTCAGCCATACAGGTCTGGGATTGGTGGCACACACCTTTAATCCCAGGACTCAGGAGACAGAGGCAGATGGATCTCTGTTAGTTCAATGCCACCCTGTGCTACACAAGACTGAATGTGTGTAAAAGAGAAGCAGAGTTCAGACAAAGGTAATCACAGCATTTGGGAGTTAGACACCTTTAATACCAGCACTAGGGAGGCGGAGACAGGATTGATATGGCTGGGCAGAGAAAGAAGTGTAAGGGGGAAGAGACAGGAACTCAGTGAAGTGTAGGGTGTGGAGTCTTCAGGACTTGTGTAGATGATCTCATCATTTTTAGTCTAAAAGAGTCGGTAGCTGGCTGCTTTTCTTTTTTGATCTTCACGTTGAAATCAAATATGTGTTTCTGTTTTTTTTTTATTATTCATGCTACAAGTAGCTTTTGAAATTCTTCATGCAGAAATGAATTAACTAGAATTTCAGTAATTTTAGGTTTACTAGAGAGCAAGACTGGCAGAGTTTCACTGATGTCAAAGGACAGAGCGTTATTGAAGTACACAGTGTCCAACTGTCTCTGAAAAAAGGGAGTGTAGCCCCAACAAAACGGAGTTTATTAGGGTGAGGGAACAGCTGCAAATAAAGAATCTGTCCCTACAATTTACCCCACATCTTCTCCAGCTTACATTGTCATCAGTATTTTTGATCTTGATCATTCTTACAGGTGTAACATGGAATCTCAGAGTTGTTTTGATTTGCATTTCTCTGATGTCTAAGGATGTTAATCATTTCCTTAAGTGTCTTTTAGCCATTTTAGATGCCTCTGTAGAGACTTCTCTGTTTAGGGAACACAGCATTTTTGCATTGCTAGTGGGAGTGAAAACTGGTATGACGATTTCTCAGAAAATTAGGAAACAACCTTCCTCAAGACCCAGCAATACCACTTTTTAGTATGTACCCAAAGGATGCTCAAGCGTACCACAAGGACATGTGCTCAGCTATGTTCATAACAGCATTATTTGTCATAGCCAGAACCTGAAAACAATGTAAATGCCCCTCAACTGAAGAATGGACAAGGAAAATGTGGTACATTTACAGAATGGAGTAATACACAGCAGAAAAAAAAAAGTGACATCTTGACATTTGAAGGCAAATGGATGGATCTAGAAAACAGCATATTGAGTGAGGTATCCCAGACCCAGAAAGACAAATATCATATGTTCTCACTCATAAGTGGCTTTTAGTCATAAAGCACAGAAAAACCAGCCTACAATTCACAATCCCAGAAAACCTTGACAATAATGAGGACCCTAAGAGAGACATACATGGACATACAAGGACAGTAGAAAAAGGCAAGATCTCCTGAGTAAATTGGGAGCATGAGGACCATGGGAGAGGTTTGAAGGGGAGGAAAGAGGAAAGAAGGGGAGCATAGAAAAATGTATAGCTCAATAAAATCAATAAAAAAGGAATCTGTAAACAGAAATTCTTAGAGGATGCTGTTGTCTTGGGTCAAAGTTCTGAGACAGACATAATGCATGTTTTTTTTTTTTTTCTGGAAGTGGCTTTTTTCTTCTTCAACAGGGTCTTCAGTCAGCCTAAGAAATAAATTATGAATACAGGTCAGCATCACCTTAATAATTGACCAATTATATTCTGATTGTTGTAGTAGGGTGGGCTCCTTAGATAGAAGGGTCAACTGGGAATTGGCTTTCAGATAATTCCCTAATGTTAGTAGTAGATGCTTGATTTGGGGTAATGTCTTAGTTTTTGAAGATTTTTCTGTCCGTTACGACACTCTATTTTCTTAAGCCCTGAAGTATCTAATATGAAAAAAGAAATATTATTTTAAAGATATCTGTGTAATGTTTTCTCCTTGATTTCCATAGGCAAATGATATTTTAATGCCATGATCAAAGAATCAATGAAATAAAAAGCACTGAATATTATTTAAAGCAATGTACCTAGTAATTCTTATGTATCTAAAAAAGGAAGAAGAAAAAAAAAAGACAAAAGAAAACTAGTGTTGAGTAGCAAAGGACTGAAACCTTAGAAAAAGGTATGTTCCAAATGATAATTTATGAAATATTTATCCAAGAATATTATTAAATACACATGCCCATATTATTTGTCTAGGATTCTGATTCTGATTCATTAAACCTAGAATTGAGTCCTATTCTTCATTATTTTACAACCAGTTCATCTACTAAGGATAATCATATCATTTCTTATTCAAAAATTGAATGTGTACAGCAATGTAAGCTAAAGGAACGCCCCACACTCAGCTGTCTTAGACAAAGTGTTTAGAGCACAGAGAATAGGTTTTAAAGATCACTTGGAGACATGGTATTTGAGAGGAAAAAGAGTGGTATCAGATTTTCTATTAATTTGCTTACTAGGTAAACACATTTCTCATTAAGTTTGATGACCTCAGTTTAATCATTGGTTACAATATTTGTGAAGGGGACTCCTACAACTAACTCCCACAAGTTCTCTTCAAACCTCTAATTAAAGTACTCTGGTAGAAACTCCTCCTTTAAAATAACTAAGTGAATTTAAGAATGCAAGGAAGTCAGGACCACGAGGGGTGCACCCATACACTGAGACAATGGGGCTGATCTAATGGGAGCTCACCAAGGCCAGCTGGACAGTGACTGAAAAAGCATGGGATAAAACTGGACTCTCTGAACATGGCAAATAATGAGGACTGATGAGAAGCCAAGACAATGGCACGGGGTTTTGATCCTACTTCATGTACTGGCTTTGTGGGAGCCTAGCCAGTTTGGATGTTCACCTTCCTAGACATGGACGGAGGGGGGCAGACCTTGGACTTTCCACAGGGCAGGGAACCCTGACTGCTCTCTGGACTGGAGAGGGAGGTGAAGAGGAGTTTGGGGGGAGGGGGAGAAGGGTGGGAGGAGGGGGAGGGAAATGGGAGGCTGGGAGGAGGCGGATACTTTTTTTTTTCTTTTCTCAATAAAAAAAAAAGAATTTTTAGAAGGGTACTATCAGAGTTAGTAGAGAAAAGATATCCTTTGAAATCAAGCTAAAGAGACCATTTCCTCAAGAAGGAGAATGTATGCACAGTCAAATCCTTATTAGAAGTCAAGTACCAATTCCCTTTTAAGTTAGAAATTTCTTCTGCAAAATGTAACTCAAGAAAATTGGCAAGATAAAAACAAGTGCTTAGTTAAGATCTTTAGGAGACCAAATTAAAATTTATACTCAAGTGATACTTTAAGAATATAAATTTAAAAAACAAATATTGCAAGAGAAATGCCAAATTTTAGAAACAAAGGAAGAAGTCTAGGGTGTGCCAGTGCTATTAAAAGTATTATTCTAAGCTGGCATTAAAAAAGAAATTCATAACTTTCTTTAAACTACAAAATCTCCTTCCCCAAATTAGCTGAGGAATAGAAAACAAGAGAGAGGAAGAGATTTAATATTGTTTGATGATTACATTTCAATTTCTAACCCAATCCAAATCAAGACTCTGAAGAAAACAAAATAGAGGATCTCTGGGTATGCATAGTTATAGGCTTGCTTAGAAACAGATAAAAATATTGGAGTTAGTGGACATATGAGACAGAATATTTACAATTCAAATTGGTCAACTGATGGCTCATTAGATCACTTATTTGTAGGGGACTTTTCTAACTACTGCCAGCAGATGTGTAATGGAAGGAGTTATATATTCATGCATTCTTCTGTCTTCGATCTAAACATTGTCTCTGCTCTTCATCTTTTCCACCTCATATCCTTCTAGCTATGAAACCTGAACCAAAAGATACTCCGATACTTTTGATCCTGCTATTGAGCCCTACAATTTTATCCTCAGCATTCAACTGCTCCTTCTGCCTCATCAACCTCTTCTTTCCCTCCAGCAATTGGCTGTTCCAGTTGCCCAACCCTCATACCTACTTTCACCACCCACCCCTCATTACCTGCTTTTTTGCCACTACAGACCCCTGCCCTAGACAATCCAATCTGGCTACAGTTCTCCCTTTGTGAGGGGTAGCCAGAGTAGATGGACTGGTTAAAGTTCATTTCCCCTTCTCAGGCGGCAGTCTAGCTAGAGATCAGTTTACAATATGTATCTTGGAGGGTCTTCAAAAGGATGCCCTCAAGTCAGTAAACTGTGATAAACCTTAGGATATAGTTCAGAACAGACAGGAAAATCCATCTCAGTTCCTAAAATGCCTCACAAAGGCACACTTGCAGTATACTGACTTAGGTGTAGAACCCCAAAAGCTGGTTGTGGTGGTACATACTATTAGGATTTGCTGAAGGAGGTAGAGGAGAGGAACCGCTGGTGAACTTGGGATCAGGGATAAGGGAGAAGTAAAAGAAATGGAAGCTCCTACTTTGACTAAAAGATCCCTGATGGAGGAAGGTCATTGGCTAATGAAGGAACTGCCCTGGCCCATTTTATTGGTTAGAGGATAGGTGGGAGGAGTCAACAGAACAGAACACGGGGAGGAAGAGGAAGTGAGGTCAGAGACTCCACAGCTCTGCTCTCAGGAGCAGATGCCTGAGAGAGACGCCATGCCCTGCTCCCTGGCAGACACACGTGATGAAGCTCGGACCCAGGATGGACTAGGCTAGAATCTCCCCGGTAAGCGCACCTTGGGGTGCTACACACAGATGATTAGGAATGGGCTAAATTAATATGTGAGAATTAGCCTAGAAGAGAATGGGCCAAGCAGTGATTAAAAGAATACAGTTTGTGTGTTGTTATTTCGGAGCATAAGCTAGCCATGTGGGCGGCCGGGTGTGGGGGACGCAGCCCTGCCGCCCCATACTACTACAGGTTGGCGCCCAGACGTGTGGACAGCCGAAACCCACTTAAAAAACCTGAGAAGGCTTAAAAATAAGGGAGAGAGAGTTTAACACAGATTTTTGCTGTTTGTTGGTGGCGTGCTGTAGAGAGATTTCCTGATTCGGCAACAGTAGCAGAAAAAACGCTGTGTCATTTTAAAGCGCGACTTCCTGGGGCTGTGCCACCATTGTGATCTCTGTCTGACTCCTGCAGGAGACAGAGCTTTTGAATAGACCATTTGGAGTAAAGTGCTACGATTTGTTTGATGGCAACTAGACTCGCTGTGTTCTCGGGTCTGCTCTGCTTGCTAGAGGCAAGCATGCGCTTTCTTCTAAGAGAGGCTTCCTGACTCAGCTTTAGCTGCAAAGCCAGCTCATTAAGAGGTCCTGCCACGAAACACTTAAACGGTGTTGACGAAAAGCTGAGCGCATGCTTTTCGGTTTTCAGCCGTAGCAGGAAAAAAGCTGCGCCGTTTAAAAATGCCGGCTTTCTGGGCCATCCTGCCAGGGCAAACTCTAACTGTTTGAGGCAGGAGGGCCGGCTACTGAGAGAGGACTTGAGTGTTGTCTGTTGTAGCTCACTTGCTGGCAGGGACCTTGAAATGCCATCCAGTAAACATGGCTACAGCCAGTACCTCAGCCATGAGGCTGGAAAGCTAAGGAATGGACTGGATCTAGCTGGCAAAGCCACGCCTTTAGTCCTACTGAGATCGCTTGGTAAATTAAAGACTCATGTGGTCAGAAAAAGAGAGATATACAGTAAAGAGAGATTCAAAGACAGAGAAAATTTCTGAATGGTTTATTCTGAATGTTTTTTTTTTTTTTTTTTTTTTTTTTTTTTTTTATTTTTTTTATATTTATTTATTTATTATGTATACAATATTCTGTCTGTGTCTTGAATGTTTTAAAGTGTGTTAAAAATATATGCAGACTAAAAGTTGAAGTTCTTAAAGTAAAAAACATAAAAAAAAAAAGGAAGAGAGTTGTTGTGTGTGGTAGCACACGCCTTTAATCCCAGTGCCTAGAAGGCAGAGACAAACAGATCTCTGTGAGTTCAAGGTGTAGTAGTGTACACCTTTAATCCCGAATGCCTGGGAGGCAGAGACAGGCGGATCTCTGAGAGTTCAAAGACAGCCTGGTCTACAGAGTTACTTCAGGTCAAAGATACAGAGAACCTGTCTCAAAAAGCAAAGAGTTAAAAGTAAAAATAAACAAAATAGAGGTTAAAACAAAGCTGCACAAAGATGGAAAATATACAGAGAATTTTGATACTGTATGCTATTATGCTCTCTTTGAATCGTTTGAATGCTGAGGAAGGACCAACAGCTGCTAAAAGATATTTGTTTATAAATGCTGCTGAACTAATCCAACATAGATACTTTGAAAATGCCTTAACTTTGAAATTTGGATCTAAGGACATGATGCTTTGGAAAGGAGTTTCTTATTTTGTTTTCACAGAGGATGAAATGCTGTTCATTTCTTCTATTCTGATTTGGTATGATCGACCACGCTCTCCTGAAGGGTTGCAGTGAACATCTTCAGAAAATTGCTTCGCTCAACTGCCAACTGAGATGAAACTAGCACACAGGTTATACCATGAAAGACCTAATTAACGACGCCCCCATTCAGCAGGAAGCAGTTTGGAGAGAAATAACTGCGCCCATATTCCCAAAAAATGTTTATAAATGTTCTTTTACATTTAAAGGGGGATATGATATAGATATGAATAATTTGCATTAGTATAGATTTTGCTTTATTGATAGAGATTTAAGGTCAAATTTGTTATATGTATATGTATTTCTGATCTTTATTAAGGTATTGTGATTGTGTAGTTCATTATTAAAATGTAATGTATAATTAGGAAATATAGGTTGTTGATGGATAATCATAAATAATAGTCAAGTTTGTAGTCATGTTAGTTAGATTTTCTAGATATATAGAGATATATTTTAGATAGACATTCTTCATGTCTTTCTAAGAATAGGACTTTTCATGACAATGAGACACTCTGCTCCTGGTAGCACCAATCTACTTCAAGAGGAAGATGGGCATCGAAGAGGCTCCTTATGGAGTTTGATAGCCATTTGGGCAAGAAACTGCTCTTGCCTGGACTATTGCATAAACTGGACACAGAGAACCCGCAGAGAGAGGACTACTGAACTTGCCTAAGGTGAGATGATCTTTCGGGGTTCCTGATTCATGAAAGAGTCTGCGAGACATTCTGCAGGACACAACAGATAGTGACTGAACTGACTTTGAATTTTCCTGCTTTATAGAAATGTCTGCTGGATACCATGGGCCTGAAGGCTGAAGATGGATGCCCCAACGGTACAGAGGAACTTTGGGTGACTGTCCAGGCAGCAAGATGTCTCTGTCATTTCTAGAGTTTTGAAGGTTGCTTTTTTCTTGTTTGCTTAGGTAGTATTGTATCTTTCTGGAGTCTTTGATGGAGTTAAGAATAGTTAGTTATAGTTATAGTTTTCCTTAGTTATGATAAAGATTATTGTAACTTTTACTTGATAACTGTTTTGTTATATGTAATTTTGCTATGTTAAAGTTAAAGCCTTTTTTTTTTTTTGTTTAAACCGAAAAAGGGGAAATGATGGAGGAAGGTCATTGGCTAATGAAGGAACTGCCCTGGCCCATTTTATTGGTTAGAGGATAGGTGGGAGGAGTCAACAGAACAGAACACGGGGAGGAAGAGGAAGTGAGGTCAGAGACTCCACAGCTCTGCTCTCAGGAGCAGATGCCTGAGAGAGACGCCATGCCCTGCTCCCTGGCAGACACACGTGATGAAGCTCGGACCCAGGATGGACTAGGCTAGAATCTCCCCGGTAAGCGCACCTTGGGGTGCTACACACAGATGATTAGGAATGGGCTAAATTAATATGTGAGAATTAGCCTAGAAGAGAATGGGCCAAGCAGTGATTAAAAGAATACAGTTTGTGTGTTGTTATTTCGGAGCATAAGCTAGCCATGTGGGCGGCCGGGTGTGGGGGACGCAGCCCTGCCGCCCCATACTACTACAGATCCCTACCCAGTAAGTTCACAGGACAGGTTGACACTATCAAAAATGAATGAGTGAGAGGAATACCCTTTCAAACTCATAGGGAAGACAACTACTTACGATGTGTTTCTTTTCTCAGAGCTTCTCCAACATTAGGGCTAAGCTTGGGTATCTGGAGAGGTAGCCCCTAACCCCACAGGCAAAAGTCTTAGCAGTGGCCTTTAAAATTTATAGTGAGAGATGATAAAGCTCGTAAACAAAATACCAGATGCTGGCCAAGGCCATGTGACCGGTCTTAGAGTCTGCCCAGAATACTTTGCCCCTTGGGTCTTAAGAACCACCACGTCTCTGTTACAAATGTGGTCAACATGGGTCCAGGGCCTGGCTTTCCCCTAAAACCGATGGTCCATATCAATCATGCCCAAAGTGTTATCAAGAGGGACACTTCTCATTTAGCTGCCTCCATGCACCTTGTGTCACAGACCACGAACAAACTGATTTTATAGGCTGGGCATTGATGACTAAGGACACTTGAGCTCTCTTGACCCAACCACTGTCACCTCTGAAAGGAAGGCATGGTGGATGTCATAGTATCAGGGTGATCCCTCTTCTTCTTCTTGGACAGCTGTGACATATACTCAGTACTGAAAGAGTTTGGGGGACCCACCTCATCTTGTCTCACTTGTGTGGGTGTAGTGGGGCAGCCTTACTTACCTCACCACTTCCACCACTTAATTACATTTTCAGAGATATTCCTATGACTTATTTATTTTTGGTAGTGACAACCTGTCCTGTGCCCTTACTGGGAAGGGATCTTTTAGACTAAGTAGGTGGACTCCCATGTCTGGGACACCCCCAAACCCTTTTGTTGCTAAACACCATTCCCCCATTGCCATTCAATTACAGCAACCTATGTCATATATCACCCAAGCCCAGTACCCACTCCCACTCCAGAACCTTACAGGACTTAAATCTACCATCTCTGACCTCCTAAGAAAAAAATCTACTGTGTCCTATGTCATTTCCTTTAACAACCCTCTACCTGCAGTTAAGAAACCTAATGGAACACCTCACTCAGGATAGTGTTTTCTATTTCCATCCATTTGCATGCAAAATTCGAGAAGTCATTGTTTTTTACCGCAGCGTAGTACTCTAGCGTGTATATATTCCATACTTTCTTCATCCATTCTTCCATTGAAGGGCATCTAGGTTGTTTCCAGGTTCTGGCTATTACAAATAATACTGCTATGAACATAGTTGAACAAATGCTTTTGTCATATGATAGAGCATCTCTTGGGTATATTCCCAGGAGTGGTATTGCTGGGTCCAGGGGTAAGTTAATCCCGAATTTCCTGAGAAACCGAAACACTGACTTCCACAGTGGTTGCACAAGATTGCATTCCCACCAGCAATGGATGAGGGTACCCGTTCCTCCACAGTCTCTCCAGCAAAGGTTATCCTTGGTGTTTTTGACTTTAGCCATTCTGACAGGTGTAAGATGATATCTCAAAGTTGTTTTGATTTGCATTTCCCTGATTGCTAAGGAAGTTGAGCACGACTTTAAGTGTCTTTTGGCCATTTGAACTTCCTCTGCTGAGAATTCTCTGTTCAGTTCAGTGCCCCATTTTTTAATTGGGTTAATTAGCATTTTAAAGTCTAGTTTCTTGAGTTCTCTATATATTTTGAAGATCAGACCTTTGTCTGTTGTGGGGTTGGTGAAGATCTTCTCCCAGTCAGTAGGTTGCCTTTGTGTCTTAGTGACTATGTCCTTTGCTTTACAGAAGCTTCTCAGTTTAAGTACAGAGACCCACACATGAGCACTGGACTGAACTCCCAAGGTCCCAATGAGGAGCAGAAGGAGGGAGAACATGAGCAAAGAAGTCGGGACCACGAGGCGTGCACCCACCCACTGAGACAGTGGAGCTGATCTACTGGGAGCTCACCAAGGCCAGCTGGACTGTGACTGAAAAAGCATGGGATAAAACTGGACTCTCTGAACATGGCGAACAATGAGGGCTGATGAGACGCCAAGGACAATGGCACGGGGTTTTGATCCTACTTAATGTGCTGGCTTTGTGGAAGCCTAGCCAGTTTGGATGTTCACCTTCCTAGATATGGACGGAGGGGGAGGACCTAGGACTTACCACAGGGCAGGGAACCCTGACTGCTCTGTGGACTGGAGAGGGAGGGGGAGAGGAGTGGGGGGAGGGGGAGAAGGGCGGGAGGAGGGGGAGGGAAATGGGAGGCTGGGAGGAGGTGGAAACTTGTTTTTTGTTTATGTTTTTTTTCTTCTTTTCTTAATAAAAAAAAAAAAAAGAAACCTAATGGATCCTACTGCCTGATCCAAGACCTCTGGCTCATTAATTATGCAGTGGTTCCCTCTATCCCATGGGGCCTAACTCCTACACCCTTCTTTCCGCTATTCTCTCAGGGATCTCTCACTTTTCAATTCTGGATCTCAAGGATGTCTTTTTCTTTATCACTCACAGCTCTCAGTCTCAAAATATATTTGCTTTCACCTGGACTGACCCTGACACAGCTCACCTGGATTGTCTTACCCCGTGGATTCTGGGACAGTTTATGTCTATTTGGCCAGGTCCTCTCTTCTGACCTACTCACCCTGTCTCTCCCCAAGTCTAAATTCATACAGTATGTAAATGACATTTTACTTTGCAGCCCATCCTTAGAAATTAGCCAAATGAATACCTCTGCTCTTCTAAATTTCTTTCTAGCAGGGGCTGTAGAATTTCATCTTCCAAGGTCCAACTGTTCATTCCTCAGGTCACCTACTTGGGAGTAACCATTACCCTAACCCACAAAGCTATTACTTTTAGAGAGAAAAAAAAAACAAAAAAAAAAAAAACCTGTCTCTTGCAGTCCCCTCTATTAAAGAGGAAATTTTATCATTCCTAGCAATGGCTGGCTTACTGCATTCTTGGATTTCCTCTTTTGCTCTCCTGGTCTGTCCCTTATATGAGGCACCTCTGGGCTGCTTAAATGAAACTCTTATTAATATTGACACTAAGCACTTGCAGAAATTCCAACAAGCTCTCCTTTAGGAGCAAACCCTTTATCTCACCGAACTGTAATGTCCTTTCTCCCTCTGTGTAACAGAAAAGGAGAGATATGCCCTTGGGGTTCTAGGCTCCCAGCTAGGAAACTCTTTTGCACCTGTAGCATACATGTCAAAAAAACTTAGACCACAACACCCAGGGAAAGGAACCTTGTAGCTGCCGAGTTCCTTAATCATGAATCAAAGAAACTAACATTTGGGTCACCCACTACTATTTTCTCCCTCCACAACCTGTCTCATCTCTTAAAGCTTACAAACTCCCCCACCTTCCTGAGTTCTTTATTTCTAAGTGGCTCTGGTGGACGATGCCACAGTTACTTTCCAATCATGCTCACCCCTCAATATCTCAAATCTCCTCCCTCAACTTAATATTGACTATTCCCCATCTCATTCTTGCATTGAAACCCTAGAAGAACAATTGCCCCATCCTTCACACATACAGGAGGGCACAATACCTCAGGCTACTTATACCTAGTACAAAGATAGTATCTCTTTTTTTGCATGAGGAGATCCAAAGACTAGTCTACATTATAGGGTCAGATACTGGCTTGCTGGAAGCACAGGTACTACTCACCCACACTACTAACACAAAGGCTGAGTTAATAGTTTTCACTTTTGCCTTCCAATTGGCATAGGCACAATCCCTAAGTATTTATACAATCTCGAAATAACATTTTTATATCCTCTTGTCCCAAGCTGTTATCTGAAAAAAAAAAACATGGGGTACTTAAAACAAAATGAAGATCCATAGCTAACTCAGATAAAGTTATTGTTGTGCTAAAAGCCTCCCATATCCCCCAAACTGTAGGGATTATTCACTGCCGGTCTCATCAGACTGGCAGCTCTATTATTTCTAGGGAAACAACCAGACTGAAGAAGACACTAAAGCTGCAGCCCTCTGAGGCCCAGACTCACCTAATCCAGTATAGGGAATTCACACACTGAAGCCCACATATTCACTGTCACCACTGACATTCAACAAGTTCTATTCTACTTACACCAGCTATTTCATCCTAATAGGCTCTGTCTCATTTTGTCAAGGCTCACCTCCAGTCTACTTCTGAGGATTACATTTCTTAAAAACTATCATTGCTTCTTTTCAAACCTGTCAGATGTCAGATGCTAATTCCAGATTTCATAGCATCCTTTTTCCTACCCACCAGTCCAGGAGTCCTCTCACAGGGTCTTACTTGGTACTTGACTTTACCCCATGCCCACAATCAGATGAGTCAAACATATCCTGGTATTAGTGGATATATTCTGAGGGTTCACAGAAGCATTTCAGACCTCTAAGGAGAAAGTCTAGACAGTTTCTGACATCATTCGCCAGGAAATTATTCCCCAATTTGGAATTCTATCCTCTACTCAGTCAGACAATGCTACTGAGTTCTCCTCTCAGATTTCTCAAACCCTATCTAAAGCTCTCAGCACCCCTTTACATTTTCACATCCCTTACCACTGCCAGTGTTCAGAGAAGTTATAACAAATGAAGTTTTCCTTAAAAGACATTCTTGTTAAAATGTCACCATAACTTCACCTTGACTGTGTAAAGCTCTTGTCTCTGGATTTGTTCAGGCACTGGGACCTCTCCAAACAACCCTTTTCCATTTCACTCTTTGAACTCATGTATGGGCAGCTGACTATAACCTCCTCTCTCTTACATAAATCCTCTTCTCTCCCTGATCACCTCCTTACACCCTTACTTTATCACTTTTACTCCCCTCTATGGAACTTTACTGATTATACCCTACCTCAAGCATGTACTGACCCTTGTCTATCTCCAGTCAACATTTGAGATCAGGTTCTTCTTTCTCCTCCATACCAACAGCTATCACCCCTTTTCCCTAAATGGCAGGACCCCTTCAGAGTAGTTCTTGTAAGTCCTACAGCTGTTAAGTTTGATGGCCTTCCTCATTGGATTCATTTATTTCATCTCAAACCTTTTACTCACCTCCCATCACAAGCTTATACTCCTTCATACACAGCAACTCTAACAGGAGCCTGTTCCCATAATCTTTGCAGGACACCGGATCAACTTCCTTGTCTCTAATCTCAGAAGAATGAGGCTTCACCTTACATCCATACTCTACTGGATCAAAAGCTCCACATGCTGTCCTTCCTGACTTCTCTTCCTTTCCCAAGGCTGACCTGCATTCTCCTGTTTCTACTGATTACACCATGTTCCATCAATCTCCTTTCTATTTATCCCCAAAGATTCATTCAAAACTCTTAATCAAACCAATTAGCTGTTGTTACAGGAATACAAGCCACTAGCCACAGAGATGGAAGGAGAAGGACAATCAAGCACACCCAGGTATGTTCAGAAATCAACTACCTTTCTCTCCTGAGTGTTAAAGTGATGCTGTGATGATGAGGGAAGGAATGGGTACTTTAAAGTTTGCCTATATAAAGATAAAAGCTAAAAGTCAACTTGGATTCACTTCAGACAAGTCAGCACCCACATCAATTGATTGTCAGGGCCCAATAATTTTTTTTCTTCCTAAATTTGAATTTATCTTCTGCTCTGTCAGCATCTCACTAGATCCAAGAAATACTGGGAAGTTCCACATAGCATGAGTCAGCCATGAAATGACCACCTACTAGCACGCCAGCTTTCCCACAAAGATGGTTGACATGACACCCCCTAAGTCAGCATGAAGTAGTCTTGAGAATTCAACGTCCCTATACCTGCCTTACTTGGTACCACCTTTAATTAATCACCCTTAAATAATAAAAAAGTAGGAAATGTTAGGATTCTAGCATTTTACTGACCCTGTCCCTCATTAGTTGACAGTCCACTGGCATTCAGGCAAATAACTAACCAGTTCAGGGACCTTGCTACTGTATGTCACTATGTTATGCTTTACATGGCAACATCTTGCATTGTTTGACTACATCATGCATTGTGTGTCTATGTAAGGCTCTGTACACACCACACATGCAAGATTTCCCTTTTAAGTAAACTTCTCCTGCTTGTTCAGCCCTTTACTTCCTCTTCCCAGGTCGACTGACAAAAGTCACCTCCTACTCCCTGTTCTTTTTTTTTTTATTTTTTAAATTTATTTATTTATTAAAGATTTCTGTCTCTTCCCAGCCACCGCCTCCCATTTCCCTCCCCCTCCCCTAATTAAGTCCCTCCCCCCTCAGCCCGAAAAGCAATCAGGGTTCCCTGTCCTGTGGGAAGTCCAAGGAACCCCCCACCTCCATCCAGGTCTAGTAAGTTGAGCATCCAAACTGCCTAGGCTCCCACAAAGCCAGTACGTGCAGTAGGATCAGAAACCCAGTGCCATTGTTCTTGAGTTCTCAGTAGTCCTCATTGTCCGTTATGTTCAGAGAGTCCGGTTTTATCCCAGGCTTTTCCAGACCCAGGCCAGCTGGTCTTGGTGAGTTCCCAGTAGAACATCCCCATTGTCTCGGTGTGTGGGTGCACCCCTCATGGTCCTGAGTTCCTTGCTCGTGCTCTCTCTCCCTCTGCTCCTGATTTGGACCTTGAGAATTCAGTCCTGTGCTCCAATGTTTACTCCCTGTTCTTATAAACCTCCCTGATGGTTTGTTGAACTTGGTGGCTCATTCCTCATCACTACAGTCACCGCCAAACAACATTAAGGGAATGAAAACAGCCTCTTCTCTATTTTGTTGCTTTAAGAAGCAGTGAAGTGATTTGTATGATAAACTGCAGTCAATTTTTATGAAACAAATACTTCACTGAACAAGGCATCATTCCTAAATACTTATACCATTGCCAGAAGGCATTGTTTCCTAAGGCTCTTTTCCATTTTATGTTTTCCTTACAACTATAATTGTTAAGTGTTAAGTCTTTTTTTTTTTAAATAATTTTTTTATTAAAAAAAGAAGAAAAAAAAACATAAACAAAAAACAAGTTTCCACCTCCTCCCAGCCTCCCATTTCCCTCCCCCTCCTCCCACCCTTCTCCCCCTCCTCCCACCCTTCTCCCCCTCCCCCCACTCCTCTCCCCCTCCCTCTCCAGTCCACAGAGCTGTCCAGGTTCCCTGCCCTGTGGTAAGTCCTAGGTCCTCCCCCCTCCGTCCATATCTAGGAAGGTGAACATCCAAACAAAGCCAGCACATTAAGTAGGATCAAAACCCCGTGCCATTGTCCTTGGCGTCTCATCAGCCCTCATTGTTCGCCATGTTCAGAGAGTCCGGTTTTATCCCATGCTTTTTCGCTCACAGTCCAGCTGGCCTTGGTGAGCTCCCAGTAGATCAGCTCCACTGTCTCAGTGGGTGGGTGCACGCCTCGTGGTCCCGACTTCTTTGCTCATGTTCTCCCTCCTTCTGCTCCTCATTGGGACCTTGGGAGCTCAGTCCAGTGCTCCAGTGTGGGTCTCTGTCTCTGTCTGCATCCATCACCAGATGAAGGTTCTATGATGATATGCAAGATATTCGTCAGTATTGCTCTCGGATAGGGTCATTTCAGGTTCCCAATCCTTAGCTACCCAAGGAACTAACTGGGAACCTCATGTTGGGCACTTGGGAGCCCCTCTAGGGTCAAATCTCTTGCTCACCCTAAAGTGGTTCCCTTAACTAAGAATTGTGGTTCCGTGCTCCCCTATCCACCTTTCCTTTATCCCAATTCTCCTGATTCCCCAAATCCCCCCTCCTTCCCTTCTACCTTTTCTCTCCCCATCTCCCCTTACCCCCATCCCACCCCACCCCCAAGATCCTAATTTTCTCCCCGGCAATTGGGTCTACTTCCCTTAGCCAAGAGGATAACTATATGTTTTTCCTTGGGTTCACCTTCTTACTTAGCTTCTTTAGGATCACCTATTGTAGACTCCGTGGCGCTAATTTATGGCTAGAAACCAATTATGAGCGAGTACATCCCATGTTCATCTTTTTGGGTCTGGGACACCTCACTCAGGATAGTGTTTTCTATTTCCATCCATTTGCCTGCAAAATTCGAGAAGTCATTGTTTTTTACCGCAGCGTAGTACTCTAGCGTGTATATATTCCATACTTTCTTCATCCATTCTTCCATTGAAGGGCATCTAGGTTGTTTCCAGGTTCTGGCTATTACAAATAATACTGCTATGAACATAGTTGAACAAATGCTTTTGTCATATGATAGAGCATCTCTTGGGTATATTCCCAGGAGTGGTATTGCTGGGTCCAGGGGTAAGTTGATCCCGAATTTCCTGAGAAACCGAAACACTGACTTCCACAGTGGTTGCACAAGATGGCATTCCCACCAGCAATGGATGAGGGTACCCGTTCCTCCACAGCCTCTCCAGCAAAGGTTATCCTTGGTGTTTTTGACTTTAGCCATTCTGACAGGTGTAAGATGATATCTCAAAGTTGTTTTGATTTGCATTTCCCTGATTGCTAAGGAAGTTGAGCACGACTTTAAGTGTCTTTTGGCCATTTGAACTTCCTCTGCTGAGAATTCTCTGTTCAGTTCAGTGCCCCATTTTTTAATTGGGTTAATTAGCATTTTAAAGTCTAGTTTCTTGAGTTCCTTAAATATTTTGGAGATCAGACCTTTGTCTGTTGTGGGGTTGGTGAAGATCTTCTCCCAATCAGTAGGTTGCCTTTGTGTCTTATTGACTATGTCCTTTGCTTTACAGAAGCTTCTCAGTTTAAGTAGGTCCCATTTATTCAATGTTGCCCTTAATGTCTGTGCTTCTGGGGTTATACATAGGAAGCGATCTCCTGTGCCCAGCTCCTGTAGGGTACTTCCCACTTTCTCTTCTATCAGGTTCAGTGTGTTCGGGCTGATATTGAGGTCTTTAATCCATTTGGACTTGAGTTTTGTGCACGGTGATAGATAAGGGTCTATTTTCATTCTTCTACAAGATGACATCCAGTTGTGCCAGCACCATTTGTTGAAGATGCTTTCTTTCTTCCATTTTATACTTTTAGCTCCTTTATCGAAAATCAGGTGTTCATAGGTTTGTGGGATAAAATCCAGGTCTTCTATACGATTCCATTGGTCGACTTCTCTGTTTTTATTCCAGTACCACACTGTTTTCATTACTGTAGCTCTGTAATAGAGTTTGAAGTCAGGGATGGTAATGCCTCCAGAAGATCCTTTATTGTATAGGATTGTTTTGGCTATCCTGGGTTTTTTGTTTTTCCATATAAAGTTGATTATTGTCCTCTCCAGATCTGTGAAGAATTTTGATGGGATCTTGATGGGGATTGCATTGAATCTATAAATAGCCTTTGGTAGAATTGCCATTTTTACTATGTTGATCCTACCAATCCAAGAGCAAGGGAGGTCCATCCATTTTTTGGTATCCTCTTCAATTTCTTTCTTCAATGCCTTAAAGTTCTTGTCAAATAGATCTTTCACTTCCTTGGTTAGATGTACCCCAAGATATTTTATGCTGTTTTTGGCTATTGTGAATGGTGAAGCTTCTCTGATTTCCCTCTCTGCTTCCATATCCTTTGTGTATAAGAGGGCAACTGATTTTTTGGAGTTGATCTTGTATCCTGCCACATTACTAAAGCTGTTTATCAGCTGTAGGAGTTCTTTGGTGGAGTTTTGGGGTCGCTTATGTACACTATCATATCATCTGCAAATAACGAAAGTTTAACTTCTTCCTTTCCAATTCGAATCCCCTTGATTCCATTATGTTGTCTTATTGCTATTGCTAGAACTTCAAGCACTATATTGAAGAGGTATGGGGAGAGTGGACAGCCTTGTCGTGTTCCTGAGTTAAGTGGGATGGCTTTGAGTTTCTCTCCGTTTAATTTGATGTTAGCTGTCGGCTTGCTGTATATAGCTTTTATTATATTTCAGTATGACCCTTGTATCCCTAATCTCTCCAAGACTTTTAACATAAATGGATGTTGAATTTTGTCAAATGCTTTTTCAGCATCTAATGAAATGATCATATGGTTTTTTTCTTTCAGTTTATTTATATGCTGGATTACATTGATAGATTTTCGTATGTTGAACCAGCCCTGCATCTCAGGAATGAAGCCTACTTGATCATAATGGATAATTTTTCAGATGTGTTCTTGGATTCGATTTGCCAGTATTTTGTTGAGGATTTTTGCGTCGATATTCATGAGTGAGATTGGCCTGTAGTTCTCTTTCCTGGTTGAGTCTTTGAGTGGTTTTGGTATCAGAGTAATTGTGGCTTCATAAAAGGAGTTTGGTAATGACCCTTCTGTTTCTATCTTGTGGAATACATTAAGGAGTATAGGTATTAGATCTTCTTGGAAGATCTGGTAGAATTCCGCATTGAAACCATCTGGTCCTGGGCTTTTTTTGGTAGGGAGGTTTTTGATAACCTCTTCTAATTCTTCGCGACTAACAGATCTATTTAGATTGTTCACCAGGTCCTGATTTAACTTTGGTATATGATATTTATCTAAAAAAGTATCCATTTCCTTTACATTTTCCAATTTTGTGGCATATAGGCTTTTGTAGTAAGATCTAATGATTCTCTGAATTTCCTCTGTGTCTGTGGTTATGTCCCCCTTTTCATTTCTGATCTTATTAATTTGCAAATTCTCTCTCTGCCGTTTGATTAGCTTGGATAGTGGTTTGTCAATCTTGCTGATTTTCTCCAGGAACCAGCTTTTTGTTTCATTGATTTTTTGTATTATTTTCTGTGTTTCTATTTTGTTGATTTCAGCCCTCATTTTGATTATTTCCAGTCTTCTACTCCTCCTAGGTGAGTCTGCTTCTTTTTTTTTCTAGAGCTTTCAGGTGGGCTGTTAAGTCTCCAATGTGAGCTTTCTCTGTTTTCTTTAAGTGGGCACTTAGTGCTATGAACTTTCCTCTTAGGACTGCTTTCATAGTGTCCCATAAGTTTGAGTATGTTGTTTCTTTATTTTCATTGAATTCCAGGAAGACTTTAATTTCTTTCTTTATTTCTTCCTTAATCCAGCTTTGGTTCAATAGTTGACTGTTCAGTTTCCATGACTTTGTATGCTTTCTGGGGGTAGCATTATTGTTGAATTCTAACTTTAATCCATGGTGATCTGATAAGACACAAGTGGTTACTAATATTTTTTTGTAACTGTGGATGTTTGCTTTGTTACCGACTATGTGGTCGATTTTTGAGAAGGTTCCATGAGCTGCAGAGAAGAAGGTATATTCTTTCCTATTTGGATGGAATGTTCTATAGATGTCTGTTAAGTACATTTGATTCATTACCTCCACTAATTCTCTTATTTCTCTGTTAGTTTCCTGTCTGATTGACCTGTCCATTGGTGAGAGAGGAGTGTTGAAATCTCCTACTATTAGTGTGTGCGGTTTGATGGCGGCCTTGAATTTTAGCAATGTTTCTTTTATGTACGTGGGTGCTTTTATATTAGGGGCATAGATGTTCAGGATTGAGACTTCATCCTGATGAACTGTTCCTGTTATGAGTATAAAATGCCCCTCTCCATCTCTTCTGATTGATTTAAGTTTAAAGTCAACTTTGTTAGAGATTAGTATGGCCACACCTGCCTGTTTCTTAGGTCCATTTGCTTGATAGGCCTTTTCCCAGCCCTTTACTCTGAGTAGGTGCCTGTCTTTATGGTTGAGGTGTGTTTCTTGTAAACAGCAGAATGTTGGATCCTGTTTTCTTATCCAATCTCTTAGCCTGTGCCTTTTTATAGGTGAGTAGAGTCCATTGACATTAAGTGATATTAATGACCAGTGTTTGTTAACTCCGGTCATTTTTTTTTAGTCGTAGAGTTTGTGTGTTTCCCTTCTTTGTTTTGTGTTGGTGAAGGGTCTCTAGATGTCTGAGTTATTGTGGTCATTGTTGGACTCCTTGGTTAGTGATTTTCCTTCAATTACTTTCTGGAAGGCTGGATTTGTGGCTGCGTATTGTTTAAATTTGTTTTTATCCTGGAAAATTTTATTTTCTCCATTTATAGTGAATGAAAGCTTGGCTGGGTATAGTAATCTGGGCTTGCACCCATGGTCTCTCAGTTTCTGCAGTACATCTATCCAGGACCTTCTGGCTTTCATGGTTTCCATGGAGAAGTCAGGTGTAAGTCTGATAGGGTTACCCTTATAAGTAATTTGGCCTTTTTCCTTTGCAGCTCTTAATATTCTTTCCTTATTCTGTATGCTTTGTGTTTTGATAATTATATGGCGAGGGGATGTTTTTTTTTGATCCAGCCTATTCGGTGTTCTGTATGCTTCTTGCACCTTCATAGGAAAATCTTTCCTTAGGTTGGGAAAGTTTTCTTCTATAATTTTATTAAATAGATATTCTGGACCATTGAGCTGCCCTTCTTCTCCTTCTTCTACTCCTATTATTCTTAGGTTTGGTCTCTTTATTGTGTCCCATATTTCCGGAATGTTTTGTGATGAGAGTTTGTTGGACTTGCTGTTTTCTTTGATCAGTGTGTTTATTTTCTCTATGGTATCTTCAGAATCCGAGAGTCTTTCTTCTATCTCTTGTATTCTGCTGGTTATGCTTGTTTCTGTAGTCTCTATTCATTTACCTAGATTTTCCATGTCCAGACGGCCCTCTGTTTGTGTTTTCTTCTTTGCCTCCATTTCAGTTTTCAGGTCTTGAACTGTTTCCATTATCTGTTTGATTGTTTTTCCTTGGTTTTCTAGGGTATCATTCACTGATTTATTCAATTCTTCAAACTTTCTGTTATATTTCTCATCCATTTCTATAAGGGCGTTTTTTACATGCTGTTTAAGGGTGTCAATCACTTTCATGAAGTCAATCTTTTCTCCTTCCTCTTGATTAAGGGGTTCTTGTCCTCCCGTTGTGAGGTCGCTTGTTTCTGGTAGCTTCATGTTGCTTTTCAGCTTGTTGGGCGAATTCTTGCCTTGACGTCGGCCCATCTCTTCTTCCAAATGCTCCCTATGGATCTTCTTTTACCGGATTAGGTCTCCTTGCCTACCAAACGCTGTCTCTCCCCAATGTTGGCTCTCCCAATGCTGGGTCTCCTGGCGCCGAAAGATCAGGCCTCCGTGCTGGTTGGGCAGCTCGCAGACAAAGCGCCTACCCCGCTTGGTGCAGGCAGGCCACAGAAACAAAGGAACTGCTGCCCCCCGGGAGCCCCGGGTACTCGGACTCAGCGCCCAGATAGGCTGGGCTGGGCGATGCCACGCGCCAAAAGAGGGCAGTGGGGGCGAAGTGGGGAGGGCTCTGGACGGAAGCTGGGTGGGCCAGGAAGAAAGAGGCAGCACCCGGGGAGTAGAGGCCCTGCAGAGAGCCCAAGCAGGACAGGGGGCCAAGAAACCCCCGAGCTCCCCGTCCCAGGCTGGCGCCGTGGGCCAGAAACTCACCCCAATGCTGGGTCTCCTGGCGCCGAAAGATCAGGCCTCCGTGCTGGTTGGGCAGCTCGCAGACAAAGCGCCTACCCCGCTTGGTGCAGGCAGGCCACAGAAACAAAGGAACTGCTGACCGCCCGGGAGCCCCGGGTACTCGGACCCAGCGCCCAGATAGGCTGCGCTGGGCGATGCCACGCGCCAAAAGAGGGTAGTGGGGGCGAAGTGGGGAGGGCTCTGGACGGAAGCTGGGTGGGCCAGGAAGAAAGAGGCAGCACCCGGGGAGTAGAGGCCCTGCAGAGAGCCCTAAGTGTTAAGTCTTAAACCCTGGGACAAATGACTGATGTGACTGATGTGCCTCTTTAACATATCAAAGACGGCCTATCTGCAAGATTCTCTAATTATCTTTCAGTCTCTAAGGTTTTGGAACCAGATGAATGAGGAAAAAAAAGAAAAAAAAATGGAAAAGAACTTCGCCTAGGCATGGTGGAAGAGCATAACCAGAGAAAGGGACATCTGGGAGCGTCCAGAGAGGACACGACCCGGAGTCATGTGAAGAGAGGGACAAGGGCAAGTGAGAGGTGTAACTGAAATGGTTAGAATATATAGGGAAGAACATCTGGAGAAATGGCAGACCAGTACTTGCTTGGACTGGAAATGTTGAGGGTAGGGGGTGTGTGGTATGCCAGGCATAATATCCCAGTAATCAGTAGGAACTGAGGGATACAAGGAGAATCTGGTGGCCAGGTATGCTTTGGTGTGTTAAATACGCACCTCAGCCTTTCTCTCTGGGTTTAAATTAAAGTTATTCAAATGAAAATTAAACTATGAAACTTGCAGGTAAACGAGTGCAGTTGGAAACAATAATTTATAGTGAGATAATTTCAATCAAGAAAGATAAGCAAAAGTATTTTCTCCTATCTGTGTATGCCAGTTTCTGATATATATATATATATATATATATATATATATATATATATATATATTATTTAGAATATCCTTTCAAGGAGAGACGACAGATAGCAGTGGTATAATGGTTTAAAGATAGCTATTAGAACAAGAAGAGTTCTAGTGATACAAGGGGGTTGGGAGAGTAGAAGAAGGATTACAAGAAGGGATTAATAACATTAAAGGCCTTTTGTAAAAGTCATGGAAACCTAATTACTACCATAGGAACTTCCTAAACATATATACACACATAGAAAAAAGAATTATAATTTAATTACCATATAATGAAATATCAGTGTTCTTACTAGAAACTACATGGTAACTAATGAAAAGCCTAGTGCCAGAAATGGGTCACGTGTTTTGGACTTATTAGGGAATGAGATCCCGAAGCATTACAGGATATTGCCATTTCTATAAGTTACCCTCCAGAACTTGAATGTAAGACCCTATCAGTAAAGACACTGCATACTTGGAAATTGCAAGCTTTTACTGATCTAGAAATTTCATCACTACTGTTGAACTTTCATAATGCTGAAAGATGCTACAAATGATACTGGGGATAAAAATAATCATTATTCTCACTCAGATATTCTCCCTGTGAGTGACAGAAACATACACTCTGATGTGATAGTGGTCTGAATATCATGGAAGTAAACAAACACTTTCTGACAGGATTTAATTATCAAGCCAAAAGTTACCTGGCACAATTGTTAGTCAAAGAACCTATTGCTAGACAGGCCATGGGTCCTAGAGGAGAACATACTACAAATGCAATGCTAAATGGGCATACCATTTAATTGATTCCTAATGATTTACATTATACCCATAGATTAATGCTTTTCTCAACTCTCACCAAAGGAGTTTCAATTTGCAGTCGATATTGACTAATACAAAGACCCACAACTGGTCAAAGTGCAGAGAACATGTTACTGCAGAATGTTTAGCCATACATGGAATATTGATATCAAAGTTCTTCCTCCCAAGGTTTCAGAATCATTAGGGAAGAAACCACAGAAAGATTTTGAAAGACAGTGGAAATGGAGGAAGGCAAAGGAACTGTGTCCTCTGGAGATAACAGAGCATGTACACATATGAACTCAAAAAGAATGTGATATGAAGTTCAAGCCAGACAAATCTCAACATGGAGAGGAAATGTGGACCTTCAATTTCACTCTTAGCTATAGAACCATTGGCTATAGAGAGCGGTTGGAATTAAAGTAAGTTTTCTTTAATATTGTTATCCATAGTTATTAGACTGTGCCTAGCAAAGGCAATCCATCCAAAAAATATATAGACAGCACAAATTGGACTTGATGGGTTTAAAAATAAAGAAGACACAAAATTAGATTGGTAGGAATCATTGGAGGAGATAAAGGTTTGGTTGATATGTTGAAAACACACAAAATAAAATTCTTAAAAAATTAATTTGAAAACAAGTGTGTAAATTATCTCATTATTTTACTATCCTTATATTCCCATATCCTTTCCATCTGAAGGACAAGCAGAGTCTGATATGAAATTTGGACTTCATGGTCTTTTAAATGTGTTCAAAAACTTGAAATCTGTGTGTGTTTATTCACCCAAATGCTAAAATCTTTAACTTGTTTCAGTCTTTAAACTTGCTTCAACAATATCTGCAATTTTTCAGCCAATTGATTTTATGTATGCTCAATTAAAATATAAGTGCTCACTTACAGCCAATCTTTCAGACTAGCTGAGAGCAGTAAAGTAAAAGATGTATGTTTTCTCCTAGTAAAATGATAGTTTTTCTTTTTTAAAAGCTACTGAGCACTTATTTCAAAATAAATCCTTTATAATATAATATTGCTGACATATGCTATACTCCAGATGCACAGTTTCTTCCAATGCCCCATAAAAATATTCAATGGATTAGAGCGGTAATCAGGAACCACGTAGGAAGTACCATTTCCTGTACAGTCATACTTCACATTTTTCATCTACTTTTTCTGAAAAGCATAAATAACTCATAGAATGATTGAGGGTTTTAGGATAACTAATGCATAACACTGACCCGAAAAGTGCTTACCAAAGAGTAAAAACTAAGAGCAGTTACTCAAAATAGGTAGTGCTATAAGTAGCAATAGAAGTTACACTAGAATCAGAGGAGCAATACACTCAGGAATAACATGATAAAATCAGATTAGAAAACACCTTAGCAAAAGTAAAATTGTTCAGGACAAGTTTTGTTAAAAATGTGAAACAGGTTATGTTCATGAGTATGAAAATACAGTCAATTTATTGACTGAAGATTTCTATATCTCCTGATATATCAATTGGGATTAAAAGTATGTCTTGAAATTTTGATACATATGCTTCAGATGGCATGTATGTGTGTGTGTGTGTGTGTGTGTGTGTGTGTGTGTGTGTGTGTGTGTAGAGAGAGAGGGGGGATTAGGAAGGTAGGGAAAAAAAGAAATATAAAATACTTCTTCAATTAGGAGTGTATGGGTAAGTTTTATTGTTCACAAAACAGTAAAAGCAAAACAAAAACAAAAACAAAAACAAATCCCAGAGTGCTTTGCACATGGTAGAGAGAATTCTAGTTCCACCATTCTAAAGTAACTAGATTATCTTTTACAAGATGTATTTATTAAAAATCAGAGAAGACCTTGTAGTCTTTAGTATCATAGGTGCCTGAGACAATGAAGCATTTGTACCATGAAAATATTCACACATATGTAACAGTTTAAAGAGACTCTAACTGACCATACCATATTTGCCACCCAGACTTTACTAAGGTTTCCTCTGATATGGTTTGAACTTGCTGTTTTTAATTTTTTTTATTGAGCTATATATATTTTTTCTTCTCACCACCTCACTACCCTGTCATGGTCACCATGCTCCCAATTTACTCAGGAGATCTTGCCTTTTGCTACTTCCCATGTACATTAGATCCATGTATATCTCTTTTAGGGTCTTTTTTTTTTTTTTTTTTTTTGTCTAGGTTCTCTAGGATTGTAAATTGTAGTCTGGTTTTTCTTTTCTTTATGTCTAAAACCAGGGTCTGGGTTAACTCACTCAATATGATGTTTTCTAGATCTATTCATTTGCCTGCTAATTTCAAGATGTCACTTTTTTCTGCTGTGTAGTACTCTATTGTATAAATTTACCACATTTTCCTTTCCATTCTTCATTCGAGGGGCATATAGGTTGTTTCCAGGTTCTGGCTATGAAAAACAATGCTCCTGTGAACATAGTTGAGCACATGTCCTTGTGGAATGCTTGAGAATCCTTATGGTATATACCAAAAAGTGGTATTGCTGGGTCTTGAGGAAGGTTGTTTTCAATTCTCTGAGAAGTCGCCATACTGATATCCAAAGCATCTCTACCAGTTTGCACTCCCACCAGCAATGGGGTAAAGGGAATACTCCTCTATGGTTTGAACTTTCAAAGGACACTCCACCTGACTTCATTAACATATTCTCACTAATGGAGCCAAGTCTGTCAGTGAGTTTAATCCTATTGTTCTGCATCTTTGCAACAAATTGAACCAATTCCAGTTTACTTTGCCAGGTGTGTATGTATCTAAATAATTTTTTTATAAATCATATTTGTATTGCAATGTTTGCTATAGTTTATTGGGATTTCAGTCAACTTTGATATTTTAATAACACTGGCATCATAATAATGCTGAGATATTCAGTCCCCAATTTGGCATAAATTCACATTCATTCATCTATTTTTGAATTTAACAATGTACAAAACTTTTGTCAAATATATCCTTAAATATTTTGTGTATCTCATAGTTTCATAAATGGTATCACTTATTTAATTTAAGTTTCTTTAACTTTGTTCTTATGATATACTAAGCTTGTGTCTTACAAACTTGTTTAAATCATTTATTTGTGAATTTTATTATGATTTGGGGAAAGGGACATTTCTCCTTAGAAAGTCATCTCTTTTTCTTCCTTTTCAATCTGAGATTTTAAGTTACTTATTGTGTTGTCTAGAAATTTCACTATAATGTTAAAAAATAGTGGTGAGAGCAAACATATTTTGATTCAGACACATTAGGGGAAAGTTATCAGTCTTCCACAATTAAGTAAAAGGACTATATCTTGGTGCTGTTTTTAAAATGACACACTTTGTTAGACTAGACTGTGGAAGTCACATTTTTATCCCAGTGTACCAACTTTTGTTCAAGAAGAGATGCTAGGTTTATATTTTTTCTTGTTTTCCAACTACTTAGATAATTATGCTTACTTTTACATCTTATTTATAGTATTTCACTGCAGTGTTCTGGCATTAAAACCTATTTGCCTATATAATATATATATATTAATGCTAATATTCCTTCTTGTTAATATTGACAAAAATGGAAAACAACTAAAATACCGATAATAAAGTCAGGATAAAATAAACTTTAAAAAAATAGATGAATTTAGATTCTTATTTTTTTGTTGTTGTTGTTTGTTTATTTCTTTATTCATTTGAGACAGGGTTTCTCTTTGTAACAGTCCTGGATGTCCTATAACTCCTTTGTAAATCAGCCAGGCCTCCACCTCACAGAGGTATGCCTGCCTCTGCCTTGCAAGTGCTGAGATTAAACAACTGTACCCTCACCACCTGGATTTAAGTTCTCATTCTTATATGTAGAAATAATAATACTTATTATAAAAGTGAATCTTAAAACATTGAAATTATGATAATGCTATGCATACATTTAAAAACTCCAAAGAAATGGGAGGTATCAGCATGCTGACAGGTCTGAGAAAGACCAAATAGCCTCCTTCTTTTCACAGAAAGACTGACTGTAAACAAGTGATATGAAATTCTCTATGCAAGAAATCAGAAACTAATTAATGTCTTTACTTGAATCTTATAAATTATACAACTGTGTCCAATATAGAACAGCATCATATAATCAGCAAAATTCCTGTCTCTGTCTAGGGTTGTCCAGAGAACCAGCCTATGGCTAGTTTTGAAATTGATTGGGTGGCTCTCTTACAATAAAAAAAATGGTAGTTCAAGTTATTTTCATAGAGCCATTGTACAAAAGCCACATGTGCGTGCTTCTTGGAGATGAAAACTGTGACAGCAGTTCCAAGAATTCATTATCACATCATTTACTGAGAATCCTTTTTTCTTTAAGCTTCATACATGCAAGTAGGAAGAGTGGCCATGCTTTATTCCGTGAGATATTAATGCACTGTATCAGGTAATGTGAAGAATCATTCACAAGGAAATGGATCAACAGATAAAGGCACTTGCTGTCAACTTACTAACCTGAGTTTAAATTCCAGAACATACAGAATAAGGAGAGACTTTTTCTTCTTATCCTCTAACCTAGATATGTGCTCCAAAGAAGGTGTGGGTGTGCATGCCACTCCCTTTCAAATGAATAAACAAGTAAACAAACAAACGTGAGACAAATCAACAAAAAAGGACTCTAAATGAACAAAATATTCAATAACTGACTGTTGGCTCAAATAATCTAACGAACAAAGAAGATGAAATAAAACACAACCACATTGAAGCACATTGTAATTAAACTGTCAAAGTTGAAGAAAAATGTTTTCTAATAGGAATTACCTAGATAAATAAAATCAAATAACTCAAGGAGCTAAAAAGAACAGGAAAAAGCACTGGGATAATCTTAAACAGGACAGGAGTAAACATCTGCTTTAATTTCAACATAATATAAACAAGAATCTGAATAAAATAATGAAACAAAGGATTTGGAAAGTGAATTCTATGTAGGGATCAAAATATTGAAGAAAATACAATATAAAAAAGAAGTTGAAAGTGAAAAATTAGCAATCCTTTTAGAAAACTCAGTAGAAAGACTTACCAAAACGTACCAAGATTACATTAAGAAATGAAAACACAGCCAGGTGGTTCTGGCACACATCTTTAATCCCAGCACTCAGAAGGCAGAGACAGGTGGATTTCTGTGAGTTTGAGGTCAGCCTGGTGTACAGGAACTAGTTTGAGAATAGGCTTCAAAACTACAGAGAAACCCTGTCTCAAAATACAATAAAAAAATTGAAAACACAGCAATTTCCTTTTGGATGAATTTTTTTTCTCTTATTTATTTATTATTAATTAAAGATTTCTGCCTCCTCCCTCCACCGCCTCCAGTTTCCCTTCCCCTCCCCCAATGAACTCCCCCTCCCTCATCAGCCCGAAGAGCAGTCAGGGTTCCCTGCCCTGTGGGAAGTCCAGTGAGTCCAAATTTGAATTCTTCATCTCTCTCTGTGTACCTTCTACTTGTAGTTACTGACCTGTCTGGAGGCTCGCTGTTGAATGTTTCTGATCCGTGTCTGTGCGTGATGACTGTGAGTATATGTATTTTCTTTTCTGTGTCTGTTATGCCTGCTGTGTGTACTATAACTAATGAAGGGCGTTGAACTGCATATATTTAACATCACAGTAAAGATAGCATGATAAAAGGATAAAAAAATTTACAGAAATCTTGAAGGAAAAAAGTTATTTACCGATCCCAACTATGCCTGTATAACATTCAATATTGCATGCATACAATGTTATTCACATGCATTCACATTGCTTACAGAATTTAGGCTGGATATTTCGTTTTAAGGTTGCTTCTAACCTTAAAGCTTAGGAAGACTTAAGAGAGTGGAAATAGCAGAGTGGCTATGATTAAAACACTCTGTAATTATTTTTGAGATTTTCAGAAAATAATCATCCCTTAGACTTAAAAATGAATATAATCTAAAATTGAAAGGATGGGAAAGAATATTACATACAAAGAATAACTAAACATCAGAGAAAACAAATTAAACATTTAAATTATCTTTTATATATAAAAGTATGCTATATAAAAAGGGATAAATTATTAGGTGATATAACTAACAAATTCAAAGGCAAATTACACAAGCAAAGGGAATAGAGAGTAATAAATTAACTCTGTTTACTCTCCCATGTAATAAAAAGGACAGAATAGAAAATATTGAGGAATAACTTCAAAATGAAGTATAGGAGCTGAATAATGTTATAGATTAAATACACCCAAGATAAATGTACAACAAGTTCAAGATAATTGTAACAGAATATATTCTTAACATTAACAGATAGAGCCTTGCCTTTGTTAGACTAGACTGCAAATCAGAAAGCAAATCTTTCAGATTCATTCTAGCATATTCTAATAAGATACAATGACTTATTTTTAATTTTGTTTCATATTTTTCTATTTATTTATATTTGTATAGGCTTTGTGTCCTATAATATGATCTGTTTAAAGAAAAATTTCCTTTGGCTGCTGAAAAAAGTGAAATGTTGAAATCAAATAAACTGCATATGCTTGTTAATACAATTCCTCTTCAGTGAAGTTTGTTTTTGAAGTTTCTTCAGAATTTTTTATTTTTATTTTAGTTTGGATGATATATCTAAAAGTCAGAGTAGGGTGCTGAGTATAGGCCACTAAATATTTCTACAATTTGTGTATGAATAATTATCTGATCTTTAACAAATTTTAATATTGTCTCATGAAATTAGAAGACCCTGCATTTGTAGATATATATTTAATTATTATATCATCATGATGAATTTTTCTTTTGAATAACAAGAGGTAATTTTCTAACTTCTTCTGACTACTATTTGTTTAATTTTCCCTTTTTAAATATCAGAATGTTTCAAGCATGCTATTTTTAACTTCTGTTTGCTTGGTTAATTTAAATCCTGTCGGTTCCTTTGATAATGACTGTTGAAAACAACAGTTTGACCTTGGGTACCTATTATAGCTTCTCTTACTCAATATAATATTTAAAGTCTTAGGTAAACCAATGAAATGAAACGATAAAATTCATAAAAATTTTAAAAAATTAAAATCTTTGCAGATGACATAATCATACAGTAAACTACTTTTAGTAGCATTGACATTTTCACAATATTAAGTTGTAGTAATCTGTAATCATGGAATGTCTTTCCATCTTCTAGTGCCTTTAATGTTTTTATGCAGTGTTTTTAATATTTTATTGTAACTCTCTTTTAATACTTGCTAAAGTATTGTGGTGGTTTTTGAACAAAAATGACCCCCAAGATTCATATATTTAAATACTTGGTCTCCTGTTAGTAAAACTGTTTGTTAAGGATTAGTAATGTGACCTTGTTAGAGGAGGTGTGCTTCATGCTTATAGACCAGGATATAAGATCTCAGCTACTGTTCTAGTACTATGCCTTCCTGCTTTCTGCCTTACTCAAGCCATAATGGCCAGATTAAATGGACACAAACTTCTAATGTCATTTTCACAGAAATAGAAAAACACTGGGTCTTGAAGTTCTTAATGACTCCTGAGCAAAAAGAACGATGCATCAGAATCACATGACTGGATTTCTAACATATTACAAAGTTTCAAAGCCATCACGGTATTGGCACAAAACAGACAGGTAGCTAAAATTAAGTATGTTAGAAGACCCAGAATTTGATCCACACATTTTATAATCCAACAAATTTTTAACAAATATACCAAAAACAGACATTGGAAAAAAGAATCTAACAATTGTGCTAGAAAAAGTGAATATCCACATGGTAAATAATAAAAGTAGATTGATATACTTTATCCTCTGTAAAAATAAATTTTAAATGGATCAAAGATTTTAATATATGTCTCAAAACTTTGAAGCTTTAAGCAGAAATCAAAGAGAAAACAATTCAAGTTATAGGTTTTCTGAAACATTCTCTAATAGTTTCGAAAATAATACCAAAAACTGTCAAACAGAAGTGCAATAAACTTAAAATTTTTAAACTTGCTGCACAGTGAAGGAAATAATCATGTAAAGACAGCCTAGAGACTAGGAGAAAGTCTTTTCTATCTATATATCTAGAAGATGATAAAATTAATAAAGTATTAAATGAGCTTGTGGTGATTAGTTGCTATTTTGTTTCCATTTTTGTTTTGTTGTTATTTTTGTTTGTTTGTTTTTCAACTTGGCATGAACATATCTGAAAAGGAGAATCTTACTTGAAATACTGTGTCCAAAAGATTGTCCTGTGGGCTTGTCTGTTGGGCATTTTATAATTTAAAATAAAATGACAGAATTTCTTCACATTCACTTGCCCCTCCCAATTCCAATCCTCCTCTCTTCCAATCAATTTCCTACTCTTTTATTATAAATCATTGTTATTGCATATACATATAAATGAATAAGCATTCAAATACAACCTGCTGAGTAATTCAGTGTTGCTTCATGCTTATATTTCTTGGTTTTGGATAGAAGCATTCAAAAGACTCTACTCTGGGGAAATCTTACTCTCCCTTATCAGATGAAGTCCTGTGAAGTTTTTCCTACCTACATTAAGTTATCCACAGTTGTTGGAATTGTCCAGCTGTTGTTTAGGCAACCATGTGTAAGTATTTAGAATATAGTTAAAATATACTGGTATAAGAATGTGGTGGTAGTATACTCTTCCTCTAAGGTATATGGAATTAGTGATTGCAAGTGGAAAAATTTATACCAGAAATTATTTCCCTTTTTTAAGTGGGCCTTGAGTTTAATTAGAAAGCTCTTGGTTACTGTCAAGATATATATGCCACCATTACATATTATGGGATATCTTGCCATGCTGGCCAATTTTATGGTTCAGAGACCAGACAACTGTGTTCAGTGCCAACTCTGGGAATGTGGTGCTGGGCTGTATAATAAAGCAAGTTGGGCAAACCATTGCACACAAGATAGTAAGCAGTTTTCCTCCACAGACCTGCTTCGTTTTCTGTCCTGTTCCTTCCTGTACATAATTCCCTCAAATGATGGACTACAATTCGGACATGTAGTTCAAATAGATTCTACCCTTCCCTTGTTGTTTTAGTCAAGTTTAGACAATAGAAAACAATCTAGAATAAACTACTGACATGAAATATTTAAAACACTGAAGAAAGAATATTTAAAAACACAAATTCCTAAACCAAAATATTTTAGTTTATAAATGAGATAATTAAGTGAAACAGGTAGTTCTTAAAAGATACCTTTTAAATGGCTAATAAATATGAAAAAAACCCACAATATTCAATGTTCATAGCCAAAAGCAAAATAAAAGTTAAAACAAGAGAGAACTTTCTTTTCACCTCAGTAAGAACTGGCTATTATTAAGTAAACAAAAATAGCATATGCTGATGAGGATTTGGGGAGAGGAATCTTTATACATTATTAGATTCTTTTTGTTTACCTCTGGAGGCGTCTCAACAAACTAAAAAGAGAACTGACATATGGGCTGCATCTATTACTACTCTACTTATACTTGAAAATGCATAAGTCAACATATCATATAAATGTTTACAGATCTATTTCTATTGTTGCTTTCTAGTTACAACATCCAAGTTGAAGAAACAGCCTAATTGTTCAATAGGTTAGTGTAAAGGAAAAATATATGTGTATACTATGAAGTTTTATTAAGTCATAAAAAGGAATAAAATGCTTTCTGGAAGTTGATGCAGCTAAAGAACATATTAGTCAAAATAATCCCAACTCATGAGGCCAAATATTGAATATTTTCTATTATTTGTTGATTCTTTAATTATACAAGATACACAATGCCATATGTGTACACAGTGAGACTGTGTGATTCTATGTATGTGCCTGTGACATAAAAATAAATGGGAGATTGAACAGAAGAAGACTAGCAGGAGGAGCAAAAAATGAGGAGGAAAGAGTTGTGATGGAAGTTTAACTATAATCAATAGATATGATACTCTTGAATTAAAATTTGATGCATATATATTTTATATATGGCATACATATTATATATAATGAATATATATCAATAAAAAATTCAGTTATCACATTTCAGGAAAATGTAATACCAGACTTAATTCATATTGGTAATGAAATAACTCTATTAAACAATCTAGAAGTTCCTAAATAGTGTTAAGATAGAAGAACAATATAATACAACATTCATACTTCTATGTTGTAATACGGAGCGGCGGGCTGTGTCCCGCCACCCGGCTAGCTTTACCTAAAATAATTACACGGAAACTGTATTCTTTTAAACACTGCCTGACCCATTAGTTTCAGTTTCTTATTGGCTAGCTTTTACATATTGATCTAACCCATTTCTATTAATCTGTGTAGCCCACGAGCTGGCTTACCAGGAATGATCTTAACTTGCATCTGTCTGGAGTGGGAGAATAATGGCGACTCCTGACTCAGCTTCTTTCTCCCAGCATTCCGTTCTGTTTACTCCGCCTACCTAAGGGTTGGCCTATCAAATGGGTCTAGGCAGTTTCTTTATTAATAAGAAATCACTCCCACATCATTTCCCCTTTTTCTGTTTAAATAAAAAAGAAAGGCTTTAACTTTAACATAGTAAAATTACATATAGCAAAACAGTTATCAAGCAAGAATTACAGTTACAATATTTATATCTATTTTATCTTTTATCATAACTAAGGAAAACTATAATTATCTATTTATTCTTTAACTCCATCAAAGACTCCAGAAGGATATAATACTACCTAAGTAAACAAGAAATAAGAAAACTCTAGAAATGACAGAGACACCTTGCTGCCTGGACAGTCACCCAAAGTTCTTTTGTATGGTTGGGGCATCCATCTTCAGCCTTCAGGCCCATAGTATCCAGCAGACATTTCCATGAAGCAGGAAATTCCAAACACAGTTCAGTCATTTTCTGCTGTGTCCTGCAGAATGTCTCGCAGACTCTTTCATGAGTCATGAACCCCAAAAGACCATCTCACCTTTAGGCAAGTTCACCAGTCCTCTCGCCGCCCGCAGCCCCGCAATATGCCTCCGTGGCCCGCTGGCTCTCGGCCATGGCGAGGCTCTGCCGGCGCATCCCCTGCGCCCTGCTCCTAGGCCTGGCCGCGGTGCTGCTGAAGGCGCGGCTGGTCCCCGCGGCCGCCAGAGCCGAACTCGGCCGCTCCGACCTCAGCCTTATCCAGCAGCAGCAGCAGCAGCAACAGCAAAAACAGCGGGAGGAGGCGGAGGAGGAGAGGCCAGAGGTGCCTGGGGCATCTTCGACTTTGGCGGTTCCAGGATCTGTATTTATGCTAAAAGTTCAGGTGAATGACATCATCAGTCGCCAGCGCCTGAGTCAAGCCATTGTGGAGGTGTTTGTTAACTACACGAAGACGAATTCTACTGTGACTAGAAGCAATGGAGCAGTATTGATCAAAGTACCGTACCAACTAGGACTCAGCTTAACCATCGTTGCTTACAAAGATGGCTATGTCTTGATGCCTCTGCCTTGGAAAACCGGAAGGATGCCAATCTATTCTTCAGTTACGCTTTCACTGTTCCCACAAAGCCAAGCAAACATATGGCTCTTTGAAGACACTGTTTTGATTACTGGAAAATTCGCTGATGCCAAATCTCAACCAAGTGTTCAGTTCTCAAAAGCCTTCATCAAACTTCCTGAAAACCATCACATCAGCAACGTGACTGGCTATCTGACAGCTCTACAGCAGTTCTTAATGGTGGACAATTTTCTGTACACCACGGGAATCACTCCTAACAAACCAGGTCTGGAAAACATTGAGCTGACTCCTCTTGCTGCGATATGTGTGAAGATATATTCTGGAGGGAAAGAGTTGAAGGTGGATGGTGCTATTCATGTGTCTCTTCCTCTTGTACATGCAAACACTGTAAGCATGGGAGATCGCATACCCGCGTGGACATTTGATATGAACACAGGTGCTTGGGTGCATCATGGCTGGGGAATAGTCAAGGAGCATAACAGCCACCTGATTTGGACCTACGATGCCCCCCATTTGGGCTACTGGATAGCAGCCCCACGTTGGGCGCCACTCTGTTGTAATACGGAGCGGCGGGCTGTGTCCCGCCACCCGGCTAGCTTTACCTAAAATAATTACACGGAAACTGTATTCTTTTAAACACTGCCTGACCCATTAGTTTCAGTTTCTTATTGGCTAGCTTTTACATATTGATCTAACCCATTTCTATTAATCTGTGTAGCCCACGAGCTGGCTTACCAGGAATGATCTTAACTTGCATCTGTCTGGAGTGGGAGAATAATGGCGACTCCTGACTCAGCTTCTTTCTCCCAGCATTCCGTTCTGTTTACTCCGCCTACCTAAGGGTTGGCCTATCAAATGGGTCTAGGCAGTTTTTTATTAATAAGAAATCACTCCCACATCACTTCTAGGTCATTCTTCAAAGTATTAAAATGACAATCAATAATTGTTGTCTAATATTCACTTATTAGACAACACTGTTTACAATGGCAAAGTGTTTGAACCTATATACATCCATTAGAACATAAAGATAAAGAAAATATAACACATGTATAAAGTAAATTATAATAAAATACAGCTTACAGGGCACAAATTTACAATACTCAACACTGTGAATTAAAATTGAGAGTATTAAATTCAATCTGTCATACTTAAGAAAGACAAGTACATGATTCCACTTATGTGACACCCATAAAATCCTAAGGTTCATAGCATCAAAGAGAAGAATGGATGTAACAGGAAAGAGGAAGTGAGAAGTGAAGAAAATCAGAAATTAAGGTCAATAGGCAAAAAGTTCTAGTCAAGCAAGATCAATAAAGTAAAAAGGTGCCATTAGAGATGACTCAGCAGTTAAGAGCACTTGTGGTCTTCCAGAGAAGTGGAGTGCTATTCAGAGAACACATACAATACCTTATAGCTGCCTGTAGCTCCAGCTCCTGAGAATTAGATGATTCACAGGGCCTCCCACACTCAGAGGATATGTTATCAGTAGCAGTGACTGAAGAATGGAGACTCTGACTATCCAATCTGCCTACACATCAAGAAGGAGCTTCAGTGATGCAGCTTAGTTATCATCAATGCTAGGGAAGGCTTTTCTGTGATGCAGCTGCCTTTGAGTCACCAATGGTCCTGTGAAACATCCCTCATCTGTACTTCTGTATGTAACCTCAAATAAACTCCTTGACTCAATAATCTTGAATAGATTTGTTTCTTCAGCCTGCCAATGTTGTATATGTGGGTGAACAGATGTTCACTCATGTCTCCACCAGAAAAATCACAAAATAGTTATAAATAATTGGAATAAAACATAAGCAAACAAATGTTAAACTATCATTATAGAATACTGTCTCTATTTTTATAGGTTAGAGTTCAAAGAGAAAAAGTATGACCATCAAAATTAGAGGGATTTTCATAGTATTACTCCATTATTAATGGTATTCACTTCTTTTAATAGGCAACATTTTTAAAATGGAGATGAATTACTACATTTGCCTCAGGTATTATGTCTACCCTTTAAGATACCATGCACATTAGCAATCATAGTCTCAGCCAGCACAAAAATTAGGCACAGATGTTTGTTCTCAGTAGTTCACAGAATATGAACACATTTTGAAAGCTCGCTGTCTCAAATATGCCATGATTATGGAATGTTAATTTGTCAAAATTTGTACTACATTCAAAGATCTCATTTAAGTAGAAAATGTATATAATCCAAGTTTGCATTTCACAAAATTCTGGTAAATATAAAATGTGAGAATAGTTTCATTTTTTTTCTGTGTTGCTTTGAATTTTGATGTAGGCATTTTTATGGAGACAGACCTTCATAAATTTTTCCACTGAATAAACTGACCAGCAGATGGCATTATTGTAATTTCAAAATGTCCTTAAGTAAAATTAGGAAAACAAGACATGAACAAATTTAATCTTGCAAAATTTTGTCCTTCACATTTATAATAAAATTGTGCTTGCTTTTTTGTTAATGACTCATATTGAACAGATATAAAAATAGAGCCACCTCACAAATTTTAAACACTGGACAACAGCATATACACTTAGGAGAATTTTTTTTTTCATACCAATAAAGTTAAATGGTCTGTGTACATATCAAAAAATACTTACATCCATCATTTAGAGTTTTAAATTAGCATGATATTATTTTCTATATACATTTATTTTTCAAAATGACTTTAAACAAATGAGACTTTATATAATTGATGATTTTTCAATGCCAATGTTCAGTAATATGCTCATAATTGATGAGAATCTACAGGATAGTAATAACTATGGATGTTCAGAGAAGAAAGATTGTGAAATTTTCAAATAAAAAACACCTTCAGTATTTCTGACTAATGTGAATAATCATAAAATAGAAAGACTCTGCTGAAATATACAGGGGAGTTTGAGACTCAGCTAAACTATAGAAATACAAAAGAGCTGATGACTACCAACTAACTCATTGTTAGGCTTATGACACATAAAACAAACTTGAGTCACTCCATCATGGATGTTTTATAAATAACAATAATATATAGTCAAAATAACAGTTCAAACCTCCCCTTGCCCTGCTTCTTACACCCTATCTCATCAAATCACAACTTTCAGCTTCCATCCACAACTATTTTTGGGGAATCCACAGAGGAGAGTTGATATAAGCTAATGAACATTCCTTATGACTTCCATCTGGATCATGTCATTTTATTCTTTGCAGCAGCAGATGCTTATTTTCATGATCTATTTCAAGGTTGGGTTTGAGAATCAGACAACAATTAACAATGTGTTTTCTACATAGGCTTTTAAAGATGTGAATCTAAAGTTGTCTTTATTCTAAATATCAAGTAAGATAAAAAACTAACTGATCACACATGCTACAAGCTTCTTACCCTATCCAGAATGTATGTTATAACTACTTCCATCAGAGTATGTTTCCAATGCACTAATAATGTTGATGCTATTGATGCTATGATGCTGTGCTATGTTATGTGAGGAAAAGGAAAAATTTGTCTATTTCATCTTTTCTTTCTGACACTAGCTCAATGCAACATTATGTTTTGCTTTCTGATATTTGTGTTGAAAATAATTATCACAATCACTCCTTAGTATACATTCCACAAGCTTTTAGTCCCATATAGAACAGCATGAAAATGATACACAGATGCTCTATTCAGATTGCTCCTATCCTTCATTGCCAGGAAAATGCCATTTGATAAAACTCGCATGACTGAATTTCCTCTATTCTAATAACAGTGAAACCTCAATTCTCCCTTACAGCTGCTATTCATCCTACACCATATAGTATGTTTTTCATGTGTTTTCTAGTTCCATAAAATTTAAAAGAGTTGGATTTTATAGAAGAAACTGAATCAGAAAAATTGATTTCCAGGTGGCAGTACTGAAGGTGAAACTGCTGCTTTTCCCAGTGCCTAGATTTGTGTGATTAAATAAACAGGCTACCCAAGGATTCTTCTGGCAAGAATCAAACACTCACTGATCCCATGTAAAACTGTTTTTATTACTCAGTGTAAAAGCTGATAAATAATAGAGCTAATCAAACACTAAATATTATCTCTTTTCTTCATTTTAATGAGAAGAAAATCCAGATCTAGACTTGGATGCTTAGTGAATTAATGAGATGAAACAAATTCTGTCTCCTTACCCTATAACTATTCAATAGTGCTAAGGTTAGGGAAAAATAATTTCTTTTGTGTATGCATTCATGTGAAAACCAAACATGAAATCATCTTCTCATTGACTATGTTGTTGCTATCAATCAAAAGAAAATGTTCCATAAAGGAGAACATATCTGTGAATATAGAAGTAGGGGAAGGTTTTTGTGATTAGGTATATATCATTCATTTCCCTTTCTATGCAGACTGCTCCAAGATTTACAGATAGAGGTATAATTTTTATGACTTTTATCCTACTCTGAACAGTGTGTCAGCATGGAGTAGTATAATATTCTTTGGTGAATCATAACACCTTACTAAAATAGTTCACCCAGTCATTATCTGAATTGTTTTGTAGTATTCTGTATGCTAGATTATACTAGAAAGAATAACTACAACAAAGTATGGAATAAGCATACACTCTCTTCATTTCTAAAGGTCCATTTTCTGCAGAAACCCACTCTCATGGAAACATGTGAATACAGACTCAGAGAATTTAAATGAGTTGAACATTGCAGCTATATAGATGGAGGCTGTTTGTTGACTTCCTGGTATTTCAGACCCAAAATAATCACACAAAAACTGTATTAATTAAAACACCACTTGGCATATTAGCTTATGCATGTTTATAGCTTGCTCTTATATCATAAATTAACCTATATCTATTAATCTGCGTATCACCACAAGGTAATGGCCTGCCGACAAGTTTCCATGCCGCATCAGTTGCCTGCAGTGGCTACATGGTGACTCACTGACTATATCTTCTTTCCACCTCTATCTGCTTGGAATTTTCACCTTACTCTATTATGCTAAGCCACTGTCCAAAACAGCTTTATTCATTAACCAATAAAAGCCACACATATACAGAAGGACATCCCACATTACTTCCCCTTTTCTGTCTAAATAAAAAGGAAGATTGTAACTATATTATAATAAAATTATATATAACAGATCAGGTATCAAGCAAGAATTACAGTTACAATATTTATATCTCTTTTATCGTTTGTCATAACTAAGGAAAACTATAACTACCAATTATTCAACTCCATCAAAGACTGCAGAATCATATAATATTACTTAGTAAACAGGAAGTACATTGTAAGCAACTTTCAAAACTCTAGAATTGACAGAGATATCTTTCTTCCTGGACAGTCATCCAAAGTTTTTCTATATCATTTCAGCATCCATCTTCAGCCTACAAGCCCATAGTATCTGGCATACATTTTCATGAAGCAGGAAATCTGAAATTCTTTTATGCCTTATACTGGAAAAATTCATGAGTTTCTTTCTTTGGTGTCCTGGAAAATATCAGGCAGTTGTCTCTTGAAACAAAAACCCTGAAGGACTATCTCACCTTCTTTAAGTAACTTCAGCAGTCATTTTTCTGTGTGTCATGCATGTCCAGTTTATACAGTATACAATCAAGCAGTTTGGACAAAAGCAGTTTCTTGCCCAGATGGCTAACAAACTCCATGGGCTCTTTGATGCCCATCATCTTCTTGAAATAGATTAGTACTGCTGGGAACAGATGGGTTTCATTGTTTTGAAAAGTCTTAAGTTCTTAAATATTTTAAATGCCACATTCTGTCAGTCTTTGAAAGGTTTGAAGAAAACCTATCCATCTGAAATATATCGCTGAACATCTAGAAAACCTAACTAATTTGACTACAAGCTTGACTACTATGGAGTACTGTTAACCTGTATTTTTTTTAATTATACATTACCTTTTTAAATGAGATTCACAAACATAATACCTTAATCAAGAGTAAGAATATACATATAAATAATTGAATTTAAATTTGTATCAATAGATCAAAGCAAAGTATTAATCTCTAAATCATATACCCTTTAAATGCAAATAAACATTTATAAACAATACTTGGGAGTTTTGATGTAGTTCTTTCCAAACTGCTTTCTGTTGGTTTTGGATGAAGTAGTTTTTAGGGGTTCACAGAGACCTTTCAGGGGGTTCTTGGTCCCTCAACCTACATTAGTCTGGAAGGAATTCACAAGTTCTCATCCTCTGAGGAAACAAAAGTAGAACATCTTTTCCAAAGAAACATATCTTTAGACACAAATTTTGAAGTCAAGATATCTTTAAGATATATATGTTTTTTAGTTTAGCAGCATGTACAATGAAATATCTCTCTGTACTTATTTCATTCATGGTCAAATATTCAAAGAAAACATAATAATATAAATAATTCAGACTCTCTGAGTATATTTCATCTTCATGTGGCTTAATTTTTTGCTCTATTACTTTCTTTTAAAAGTTTAATATTTATTTTATTATCTTTGCTCCTTTAACCTATGGCTGTCTGTACCCTTTTATATCAGAACTGTCTATACTCTATTTCCTCTCTCCCTCAAGCTTACATATATTTATCCAACACTGTGGCCCATTCAGAGGTATATTTCTGTCTGAATCTCTCTTTATTGCATATCTGTAATTATTTTCTGATCAAGATCACATTTTTTCCCAATTGCTAAGCAGACATGGCTAAGAACAATTTTGCCACCCTGACTGTGGGCTCCACCCAGTTTAACATGGCAGAGGCATGTTCACTGATTCTGACACTGCCAGGCAGGAGACATCCTCACAACCTTAACTTTGAGTAGCACTGTGCCAGCATACAAACCCATTTTATCTCAATAAAAGCTAAATCTGCCATGCAGTACAGTGTGAAGCCTAGAAATATTTCTGTTTATGGCCATGGGAATCTGTCATGCTCTCCTGCCTGTGCACACATAGCAAAGCCAATCCAGCCACTTTTCCTGGGTGGGGTGCTGAGCAGCAGTCACGCTTTCAGCTACTTTTCTCCTAACACTGAGTGGGTATACAAATATCCAAATACAAAGTGCATGGCTTGCCATGTCTGTTAGCCCCTGTCGTTTTCTTCTGTGAGGTCTGTTTGCTAGAGTCAAGCATGTCTCTTAAGAGTCTTCCTGATTCAGCTTTAGCTGCACTAAACTTGTAGCTCTTTAAAGAGGTTTCACAACCAAACACCTAAGTGGTTTTTATGAATAGCCAACAGCAAGTTTCTTGATGGTGGCAAGGATCTTGAAACTCCATAGACTTGTGGCAAAAATCATGGTTCTTGTCAGTACCTTCACCATGAATCTTGACTTTTGAAAAACTGAGAAATGGGATTGATCGAGCCCTCAAAGCAAAGGCTTTAAGCCTATCCATATCACTTAGCAAATTAAAGTCTTATGTGGTCAGAAAAAGAGATATATACAGTAAAGATAGACATAGACCAAAATAAAATCTATAAATAATTTATACTGTTTTTACAAATATATGTAGGCTTTGGAGAAAAAAAGAAAAAGAATAAAGTTCTTAAAAAGAAAAGAAAGAGAGTAGTTGGGTGTGAAGGCACACACCTTTAATCATAGCACTTGGAGGACAGAGGTAGGCAGGACTCTGTGAGCTCAAGGACAGCCAAAGACACACAGAGAAACCCTGTCTCAGAAAAAAACAAAAATCAAAAGTAAAAGTAAAAGAAACAGAGTTCAAAAAAAGCCACATAAAAATGGATAATGCATAGGTAATATGAATACTGTGTGTTATTGTATTGTCTTTGAAGTGTTGATGGCAGAGGAAGAAGCAACTGCTTCTAAAAGACATTTGATTTTAAATGCTGCTGGATTAATCCAACATGTATATTTTTAAAATACATTGACCCCAAAATTTAGGGTCAAAAGATATGTTATTTTGGAGAAGAGGTTTAGCTTTTGTGTACACAGGAAATGAAAGGCTGTGAATTCATTCTGGGTTAAGAAAAAATAAGGTTTTATCAAGGAAGACCCCCAAGAAAAAAATCTCAAAACTGAGCAGCTGGCTCAGATGATCTTACATTTTAGAGGACCTCTGTTGCAGTTTCTTCTGTGTTCTATATCCAAAACAGCCACAAGATTGCTTGCTGAGATGATCAAATATCATAGAATATCCCAAACAGGACTGGACCATAATTATAAATTTTCTTGTGGTCCCCATAATATTATCAGTGCCCCCAATCAGCAGGAAGTAACCTTGAAAAATATGCCCACATTTTTAAAAAAATGAATTATGGATGTTTCTTTTTGTTTAGAGTGTCTTTACAAGTTGTTATGGATAATGGTTTGAAAAAAAAAGCTAAACAAAGGGGAAAGATTCATAATTCTTGTTTTGAAAATAAAATAAAAGGGGGAAGTGCTGTGAAACAATGGTCTTGTATCCTGTAAAGATTTTTCACTTGTATTGGTTTAATAAAATACTCATTGGCCCATAGCCAGGCAGGAAGTATAGTGGGGCAAATACACTAGGAGAATTCTGGGAAGAGGAAATGCTCAGTCTGCAGTCATCACACAGACACAGATGAAGCAAGATGAGAATTCCTCATTGATAAAAGGTACCAAGCCACATGGTTCACACAGACAAGTATTATGGGTTAATGTAAAGTATAAGAGTTGGTTAATAAGAAACCTATAATAGGCCAGCCAGTTTATACTTAATATAGGCTTCTGTGTTTTTATTTGGGATGGAATGGCTGTGGGATCAGGCAGGACATAAACCTCTGTAAACAGAGCTGATTTGAGCTACAGTGTATTTTCTGGCAATTACCATCCACTACATGTCTTTTGGTGATTGAGAGCTTATAAATACCTGACATAGATATTACCAGGAATTCAAATGACCAAAACAACTGCCAGCTAACTCCATTTCTTTATTGTACAGAATATACAGGCAGCTCTGCAACAGGGCTGCTAACTAAAGGCATGTGCTTGCATTTTAAAAGTAAGCAATTCCACACTACAGGGTTTTCCTTTGTTTAATCCTTTTCTGATAAGCCTCACAATTCTTCTGATGACAACTATGAAATTGTCTTCAACCTAATTAATTTCTATGATATTTCAGTGCTAAATATATCTAAGCCATAAAATGTTATTCTATGCTTGTTTAACATTTAGGAATTGTTTCCAGGAAAAAATATTAAATTTAAGACTACCAAGAATTTTAAATAAAGATTTGTTTGTCATCTGGCTAATCATGAATCAAATAACTTTTAGATAAATTAAATAAATCCCTTTGGAATCAGTCTATTGCTTTCTTGATATTTTTTCTTTGTATGCTATGAGTCATCTAAAAAATAATACAACTAATAATCTCCTAGACTCTTGAGTGGATAGAGTTCATGTTTGTAGGAGTGAATGATTCATTTCTTGTAGTTTGCTCATAAACATTGAAGATAAATATCAGTATATACTTTGAAATTTTGTTGTGATTCTTTTGAATGTTTTTGTAAATGTAATACTTTCCAATAAGTTATAAAGAGGCAATAAATACTAAGAACCTAAACTAAAAAGAACTTAAAATATTATGCATGTATGACTTTTCTATAAAATATAAGGAAATAATTCAGGAAATAAAAGATTTTAGAGTAAGGTGTTGTTTGTGAAGATACCATGTTTAAAGTTGGTTACAGAACATGCAGCAGAAATTTTGACTGCCCTGATTCTTAATATTTCCCCAGATAATTGACAACTAAAATATAATGTTAGATCTTTTCTTGTAGTAATTAAATCATATAGATTTCCTCAACAAGCAATATAGTGAAAGACTAATCCCAATACATGGTCTGATGGTGTTTCAAATTCAAGCTTCATGTTCTGATAATAGTCTCTATTATAGCAGAATTCTCTAATGAATGACAATAAGATGATATAATGATTAGTATTTTGGTCCTTTTTAATATATACAGTGTATTATTTTCATTTTAATGTGAAAAATGAATAAATACTAGAAATCAACATGAGCTGAGTTAAAACAAACAGACCAAGGAAAATAACACTAAGATTCATCAAAGAGTACTTTTGGTAATTACATGTATTTGTAAACAGTAAAATAAGCAGAATCTAGCCAAATTGTAGACTTCATTAAGTGTATGATAGTTATATTTTTTAAATTAAATTTATTTATTTATTTTACATCTGGCTGAAGTTTCCCCTCCCTCTTCTCCTCCTATTCTCTTCCCTCTGCTCCACTCCTAACAACTAGTCTGTTTCTGTTCAGAAAATTGTAGGCCTCCTATAGGTATCAATAAAGCAAAGCATATGAAGTTGCAGTATGACTGAACTCCTCCATTTGTATTGAGGCTAGTTAAATCAACTCAGTATGAGGAGTAGGTTCCCAAAAGTCGACCAAAATGTTAAGGCCAGCCCCTGCTCCCACTGTAAGGAGTTCCATGAGTAAACCAATCTATACAACTGTCACATATATGCATAGGGCCTCATGCTTGGATGAGGGACAGATGCATATGGGAATATAAGGGATATGGTGGGTGTGGGGTTGGGGAGAGAGAGTACTGAAAGACACTACAGGAGAGGAGAGGCATTTCAGTATCAGATAGAAACCTCCTACAAGGCCAACTCCCAGAAATTCACAAGGATAACAGGCAAAGACTCCTACAAAAAGTGGATATGCAGCCTGTGCTGGTCATCTTCTGTGACCAGGTGTTGCAGGACAATTCTATATTCTGTCCATTATATTTTAAATAAATGTTGATTGGCCGATAGCCAGGCAGGAAGTATAGGCGGGAAAACTGGACAGGAAGTAGAGGCAGGACAATAATAACAGGAGTATTTTAGGAAGAAGGAAGGTCTTCCCCCAATCCTGTCTCAACCACCTAAGAAGCAAGATGTGACCTACCCTGCTGAAAAAGGTACCAATCCATGTGGCTAACATAGATAAGAATAATGGGCTATATAAATTATAAGAGCTAATATGAAACCTGAGATAATTGTTCAATCAGTGTATAACTTATGGAGACCTCTATGTGATTTTCTTTTGGGCTTACTGGCTGTGGGAACTGGGCAGGACAGAAACCCTAACAAGCTGGTTTGCATGCTACAACCAGGCAAGACTTCAAGTGGAGAGTTTAGGACATCTACTCAGCCCTGCCTGTGGGATGTGCTTGGAGATATTAAATGTAGTGAATAGATTGTGGGACTGACTGACCAAGGACTGGTACAGCCTTAGACCCATGCCATGAAAGTGACCCCACACCTGATATAGCCTGTAGTGCCAGAGCACAGAGGCTGGATATCCCAGAGACCTATAATAGAATCAAATACAATTGAAGAAAAAAATTGTCAAAGAAATGAGGCCTGATGATATTTTGTTACATTCATAAATTGGCATCTACACCATCTGTCATCTGAGAGGCTTCATCTAGCAACTGATGGCAACAGAGACAGACAACTGCAGCCAAACATTAGTCTAAACTTGGAAATCTTGTCAAAGAGATGAAGGATGGATTATGTGAGGCATAAGGGTCAGGGACATCACAAAAAATACCCCACAGAATTAACTAACCTAAGGTTATAAATCAGAAAGAATGAACCAATAGCTAGGAAGCATACATGTTACTGACCTAGAAACTCATATTTTTGTATAAGACCCTCTATAAAAAGGAGAGGATATACTCACTTTTGTTGACTGTAAAAAATACAATAACTTAGAAGTTTTATTGTTTTGATAAAAAGTTTTAAAGCATTTGCCAAGCATTAATTTCGACAAGACAAAAAGTCAAAGAGATAGCAACAATCAATAATGCATTTGTTCAACAAATCTTTATTACCAGAATTTCAAAGAACAGATAATAACAATATTCATCTTAATGTTCTATACAATTGAAACAGAAAGGACATTGCCAAACTCTTCTCTCAGGTGACCATTACCATCATACCCAAATCACACAAAAATGCAACAAAAAGAGTATATGCCCAAGGGTGGTATGCTGGATCACAATTTCTATGCTGGACATCTATTTCTAGCATGTTGAGGGGCCTCCACACTAATTGCTACAGTAGTTATACAAGTATGAGCACTCACTAATATAGTAAATGTTTCCCTTTCCTTACATGTGTAACACCACCTGTTGACATTTTTCTTTAAGCACAGATGTTCTGAGTGGGGTAATATGATATCTTAAATAGTTTTCATTTGCATTACTCTGATAGATAAGGATATTTAAAAATATTTCTCATTCGTTTACATTTCTTCTTTTGAGATTTTTAAGTCCCTGTCACAATTTTTAATTATGTTGTGCATTTTCTTTGTGTTTTAATTTTGTATTCTTTAAAAATTTTAGATCCTAGCCAGCTGTAAAATAAATAGCTACAATGTTTTTTTTTTTCACTCATATCCTGCCCCTTCACAATGTTGGTGCCCTTTACCGTGCTGAGTTTCATGAGGTCACATTTGTCAGTTTTTGGTGTTAAAGATTGTACTTTTAGATTCTTGTTCAAAATGGATGTTCCATTGAAGAAGAGTTCAAGCCTATTTCCCAATTTTCCTCTGCCAGATTTAGAGTATCTGTTCTATTAATGTCCATTTCTTGATTAATTATTAGGCCAGTCAATACATTTTAATTGGCTTAATTAGGGAATGATTTAAAAAATGAGAAATAGGATAAAATAATTCCCATTTACTCAAATATGAATGATTTTATCTATAATGATTTTATGGAAAAATAAGAGGTGATCTATTTGGAACATAGTAATTTCAGGTTCCAATTTGTCATCCAAGTAGAAGTCAGCTTGATTTCTTAGTCTAGAATTTGAGAGAGAACTGTACATTAGGAATATAAAAGTTTTGTCTTTTAACTTTGTCAAGAGCCACATTTTGGGGTGAACTATGCTGGTGACAACAAATTATAGCTCCTCTCCATCCATGGTTCCTGAGATGTAGGAAACAATTCCCTCCAGGCAACCCAGCGGCAGTTAAATGATCATGTTATTTGAGGGCCAAGGAAAATAAACCGACATTCCCCTAGGACCATATATATGGCATCTACATATGCACTGGCAATTTTACAGATGATTCTGGCTATAGCAATTCTACTAGTGCACTTGTTCTTCATGTTCTTTTTTTCACATTCCACACCATTGGCTTCTGCAAATATGGACATGCTGCACAATTATATGAGTCTTCCTGATCTGATGGAGCAGACAGGCATTAAAGCTGTAAAGCAGGTCATGGGGGAAAAACCTATCTGATGGAAGAATTGGGTAAAATGCAAAAATTTTTCTTTGCCTGATTATAAAACTTGGCAAAAGAATTATACTGAAACAAATGAAAAACACTTGGCTATGATGAATAATGTTTCTGAAGAACCTAAGACTTTAGGGCTGACTGTCTATGGTCTTATGAATCAAAATTTTAATTGTGAGGAACAACAATGGGAAAGGTACAACAATGGAGTAAAGCCCATTAAACTCTGCTTCTGTAAACTACAAGTAGTTAACCTGTAAGGTGAAAGCCTCAGAAGTTATTTTATGATTAGCTGAGCTAAAATTTAAGAATGTGGTGGCTTCATGGGGCTTGGGATTTGGGAAATATGATAAATGATGATGTTCTGATTTCAAATATTCTTTATACTTCTTTTGATCTGCTTTGCCCATGTAATGATTAACCTATGATAAGAAAAAGGAATCATTTTACTTGTGTAAAATTTGTAATAAAAGACTGAGGTTTGAAGCTCATGATGGAAGAACCTGCCCTGCAGCTGATAGCCTGTCATCTTGCATCAGAATCTTGTGTTCGTGTACTCACTTTGCCTTCCAGACATCCTAGATTCGAGACCCAATTCTCTGCCGAGGCTGGTTCACAGAAGAACCCTCCTAGCCACAGTAGAATCATGTGTTCCAGGGTAGGCACATGAGGACTAGAATATGTTACGTGGGAGGAACAGAGATAAGAAGAAAAAGCAAAGATATTAGAGAGTGCAGGGAGGGCACCTCAGTGAATACTGACTTGACCCGTGTTTCTTTTCCATACACTTTTTTACTCAACTACAAATGGGAGAAAGAAGGAAAAGGACTGCTTTAACATGATGCAAAAGAAAACCAAAGCAGTTACTTGACCCAGTACTTGAGACATTAAGTCATTTTTCCTTGGAAAAAACATTTTGTTGTTTAGGCAGGGAAACCATCCTAGACCAAGTATCCTGAAGACATCCACTCCCTAGGTCAAACCTTCTATTTCAAAAGAAGCAGAAGTGTGCTTGAATTCTCTGACCTTTGATCAAGGTGGAGTGGATGTACCAATATAGGCCATCTTAATGTCCAACACCACGTAACCACATCCTAGGTTGTGGTGTATAGCCACAGTTGTTGTCAACAACTTTGAGCAAGCTCAAACTCTCTGGTAGAATAGGCTCACATTTGGCCTCCACATCACTGTGTTTTGTATTTAAAATCATTAAACAGGATGAAATCTTCAAATGGATGAGAATACAGAGGAAAAGGGGGAAATATAAAGGAATGAAATATTCTGGATCTTCAGTGTTTAATAGTAGAAAACAAAGGAGGAAGTGTTACTATTCCAGCCACACAATGTGACTGACACTTCCTGGTTCCAGGGCCATGTATGTGTGAACATGTGCTCAGGCAAAATACCTAGCCACCTGGGGGACCTTAAAAGGTAGTGTGTGACCTATGTGTGGCATGGTTGCATCACCTACATATGACGCAGCTACATAACTCCTTGTGTGCATACATGAGCTCCATCATCTGCATATGACATAGCGACATCAACACCCTGTGTGCATGTGTTAGGCAGCCTTTAAAAGCTGGACATGTCATCTTCAGGTCTCTCATTTTGCATACCAACTTCACCAGGCCTATATACATCTCCTGTAATAAACTCCTAAGCAGGTTTGTTGCATGCTTCATGCTTCCTTCTCACTCAAGCCAGGTAATTTCAGGAAGGAATAAATCATGTAAAAGTTACCAATGAGGTAGTAGAAAACTGAGAAAAGTCATCATCTGCTGTTAGAATCATAAAGACAGAGATCTGAGAATTTCCCATTTTGCTCTGTAATATATAGGTCATTGGTGATTAAAAAAAAATGGAATTGAAAAAAAATTTGAAGAGAATATCAGACTCTTCATTATGGTATACCGTAAATAAAACCAGATAAATGGTGTAGCTGTTACAGAGAGAAGTAAAATTTGGGGAGGGTTTTATTTAATTTTTGTTGGAATCCACAAGACTATACAGTGAATGTATAGCTGACAGACCAATAGATAGATTCAAAAGAAATGTATGTATTCACATCCACATGAAGAACCCATTCATCAAAGCTGCAGAGACACTTGTATTTTGGAAATGTTGCTGTCAAATCTGTAAAATCCTTGTGAAGACAAGATTCTCCCTCCAAAATAGGATTCATTCCCCAAATACCTCAGCATTGGTAACTTCCCCCTGCACAGGCAATGGAATGACTTGCCCTGAGGCATTAGAGTGATAACATTCACTCTTGTTTTTTAATCAGTCAAATTTACATAAGGTTGATCCCCACAATTACCTTTGCTAACAGAGAACATAGGCACTTCAAAAAGATAGGAAGACATCTGGGGTTCAGGGATGTTTATTAACTTTATCTAATGTTTTGGAATGTTAGATATTTCCCTTTGGAAGTTGGGTCCTGAATGGTATCACCCCCTTCCTGGAGTGCTGCTTTGTCAGGTTCTACCTGCCTCTTAGTGATTTTCAAATGCATATGGTATCATTCTTTTGCCAATGGAATATTTTAACCATGTCTGTAAAAACTAAAAACCTAGTGGAAATCGCCTCTCCTTACTGCTCCTTAGCCCATACTAATAAAGAACATGTAGAGATAACATACATGAGTTGATTTATTCTGTTTACCCTGAAATCCAATTACTCATGTTTTTGCTTACCATAGCAAATTTTATCTTGACACTGAGGAGGAGCTCAGACTGGTACTCAAGGCCCCCAATATATTTTAAGATGGGGAACATGACAAAAATAGATGTCAACTGCAGGTATTTGAATAAAATGTGGAAGGGAACAGGACAAAGGAAAAAGAGAGCAGTAAGACTAGGTAGGATTGAGGAAAAAATATAGTATCAATATTACATATAATACAAACTCTATTTCCTCTTATTTCTGATCTAAGTATGCAATAATGCACTATAAATTAAAACTTTGTAGAAGTAAGTAGATTTTCCTATTGAACCAAGAAAATTCTGTTTTACCTTTCCTCATTCTCCTTTTTGTCCCTGCTATTGCTCTTTAAGAATGTTTGCATTTGTCCGTGCTGGAATAAAGTAATTCATGTCCTTCCTGGTCTAGTTGAAAACCCTTCACTGAGGCCCTTTCACCACTACTCTAGCTATCCATAAATTGGTTACAGTCTCTAACCTCATAATTTAGTCTTTAAGCATATATCCTCTAAAACCATCTAAATTTGACATACTGATTTTTCTAGACACTATAATGTTGGCTTCTTAAAAAAGAGTCTATGTTATATATATGAGAGTCTTCATGAACTATGAAATTATCTGTTCTTAAGTCTGAAGTATCGCAAATATCTAAATAGAATATTTGTTGAATAAATAACCACAAAATACTAACATATTTCAGGCATGTGGACTTCCAAAAACTTTTCAAATGGTTCTATTTGATTAGTACTTCTGATATGTTGACCTATATTTCACTGGTTCTGAAGAGTATGCCTGAAGAAGCATGGGATTTGGTGTTAGTAATACTGCACTGTGATCTTAACCATAGTACTAACTGATGCCTTACAAAGAAAATTGCCTCTCTTTTTCATGAAATTACTGCTATTTTTCATGTGGTTTCCTGAACCAAATATAGGTGTTCTATTTATTCTTTATTACTGACTCCATATACACAAATAATTCTGCTTTTTATGATAAGAAATTATTATTTATTTTATTCTAAAATTTAAAGAAATATAATACATTTAAATTGCATTTTCTTCCCAAATGTATTCTGGGGAAGTTTTCCAAGTGTTATCAAATACGGTTCATCAAATACATTATATGGTGACATCAAATAATAAAATTAAGCACTAGCATACTTAAAGGAAAAGAGATGACTAGAATGTGCTGAAAATTAATTGACTCTTTGATTGCATGGGCTAAGTACCAATTCAAAGATATCTCCAAAATCACAATGAATCAAGAACATGGTTAAGTTCATTTTTTAAACAGTATTCTATTTTGGTCTTTCGAACAGTGAGCAAGATTTTGGATTTTGTTTAAGAAATGATGTTCTTTTCTTTTCTCTGTTTTTCTTCTTCTGCAAGTATAAAGACATTTTAAGGATTGAAGTTTTTGCCCAATTTGTATGTTAATAAGTAAGCTTATAGCACCTAGAACAAAAACACTTGTGAAGATGATAGATTATTACTCAGTCATATCTGTAGTTAAAATTCAGTCTCTTGTGGCACACGTGTGGTGATTTGTATTATAGAAAATGAATCCTGAAACAAGGGATCTTAAAATTTTAGAGCAAATATGATGTTTCTGATTTACTAAAGAAGTATATAGTATTGTTATTTCATTGGATTGTGGAGGTAGAACCTATAGCATGCAAGTTTGTTACCAATAAAAATATTCTTGAAAAGAAAATTCCAACTAAAAGTAGTCAGTGTCCCATTCAAAAGGATTAGAGAATTATTGAAAGTTGTGTCCATAAGTAGAGTATTGACATATTTTTCATCCCCACTCATCCCTTCAACTCCAGCTGTGTACTTGCCACTCCCTCTCAAGCTCATGAATTTTTATTTATTATTGTTATATATGTATATATAAATATTTTAAATACAGTCTATTGAGTCCATTTAGTGTTTTTGTGTGCATGTATATGTGTGTGTGTGTGTGTGTGTGTGTGTGTTTCTGTTCCTCATGTCCTTTTCTTTAAATTTTGACCAGATGTGGTCAAAGAAATCTTTAATGCTACATCTGCTCAAAAAGAAAATAAGTTTCTTTGATGAAGAGCAAATGTTCGCGGAAACTGCTCATTGGTTCCCAGCTGCCCAGAACTTAAATAATCACTCAGAATCTATATTAATTGTAATACTGATTGGCCAATAGCTTAAGCATATTCCTGGGTAACTCTTATATCTTAAATTAACCCTCTTCTATTAATCTGTGTATTGCCATGTGGTTGTGGCCTACAGGTAAAGCTCCATTTGGTGTCTGTTTCCTGCAGGCTGCTACGTGACATCTCACTGACTTCAACTAATTTCTCCTCTATCTCTGCTTGAAATTCCTGCCATTATCTATTCTGCCAAGTGAAAGGCCCAAAGCAGCTCCTTTATTAATCATAATAAAACATAGTCATAGCATATAGATGGGAATCTCACATCGAATGAGAGCTGTATATCTCTGGGTATAAAGGTGGGTGTTTAATATGTATTTAGAATGCAGTTAAAAATTCTACTGGTATAGGAAAGTGGCAGCTGTAGGGTCATTAGGGACCATGATCTCAGTAACTATGGATCAGGCATTAAGAGCACTTAGATGGCAGCTGATTAACCCCAATATAAAAGCACTACTAACTATTGCACACTAGAGCCATTGTGGATATCTTGTGCTGATAAGTTTTGTGGTCAATGAGTATTTATAGATGTGTGTGTGTGTGTGTGTGTGTGTGTGTGTGTGTGTGAGTGTGTGTATGTCTATGTGTGTTCATGTGAGTAGAAGAACAAGTATGTCACAGAGTAACATGTATATCAGACAGATAACATCACTAATTATGAATACAAATTTTCATCATACTATTCAATTCTTATACAAATATTGTCCATGCTTTTACAAAATATCTTATCCATCATCATGATGTTCTACACAGTATTGCTTCTGGTCAAGGATAATTTGACATTTAATAAACTGTGGAAATGGATCCAATTTTACAAATTTACTGAACATGTTTTTCACCAACATCTTATAGTATCTGTTTTATGTAATAATGGAATAACTTTTTGAAATTTCAGTCACACATGCAGCTAGGTATTAGTAATTTGGTAGACTTTGGACAACATTGTACAGGAGTTTAAATAATCGACTTGACTACCCAGTTATATTTCTAGCACAAGTAAAATTCTGAAAGATTTAGAGATAATATATATAAATAAAGATGCAGAGTAAGTCTTTCCTTCTGGGTTTCAGTTACCTTAAACTCATTCAGTTAAAAATACATTGGTGTGAGAAATAAGATTATCCCTATAAAAATAAATGTACTATTTTATTAAATATACAAATTTAAAAAGACTACCTATATCAAAATTGCATCAGAATTGGTTTGTCTATGTATTTTTCTCTACTTGAGTACTTTTCTGTTTTCACGTGGCCCTCCTTGTATTAGTGTCAAGGATGAATTCCTTGTGCCTTGATATTCTCTTGTCTTTTTTGACGATTGGGTAAATTTGTAATGAACTCTCTACATGTTGTCTCATATTTTAACTTTGCTTTAACTATATAATTCTTTGGTTGTTTTTCTTTTTCCTTTTCAGAGTTTTTTATATATCATACCACTGCCCTTGGGAATACAGGGATTTTGTTCAAAAAAATGATAGCATGTTGCAATCTTCATTGTATATGAGTAACAAGTGTGTTCCCATAATAGTCTTTTACTGCCAAATTTGAAACAATGTGTGTCATTTGTGTGTCTATTTACTTATCATTTGTTAAATAGTGATGATTTTATTTTCTCATTTGTAAAATTTCGGACATTTACAAAATGTCTCTTGCTCCTGTCTCTTGTATTTAAGATCCCTATAATGCATATACCACTCAGTATAGTAACAATTTTTATTAAGTACTCTTAACTTTTTCTGTATATTTTTATGCCTACCTACTTCAGTATTCAAAATTACCTCTTTTTAATAAAGAATATAATTGACTGCCTACAGCCACTAATATCATGTTTTCCCTGAATTTAAAGTCACAATCTTCTCTGTATTAACTTGAACATTTAATTTAAATTGCAATGATAGCCATGATCATAATGTTATTTCAGAAGGCCCAAGCTAAGATATGGAGCATTATATTTGTAAAATAGAAGATTTATCTCTAATGCTTTCTTTGTTACAAATCTCCCTGTTTCAAGGACTGTCGATATCTGATTAGAGCCACTGAAATGTATCACCACCATTACTATACTCTTCATCCTCCACCTTCTCAGTCACCCTATGCCTACTCCTTATCTGCCTCTTACTCCTTCTCTTCTTGCCTACTATAGGTGCCATTCTTCAATAGACTTCTTAGACATTTGTCTCTAGTTCATTGTTTTGTTTCTACAGAATTAAACTTGCATAAGTATACACGCAACAGTGTAAAGTTACTGGAAGTTTTTTCATAGTAACTATCACTTGAATATATTTCAACATATTTAACATATACAACAATTTATGTTAGCTCTATTGGGGAAAAATCATTTTCATTTTCACTGTGTGTCTGTAGTTCTCAAGAGGTTGTTCTTGGTATACTTCAATTTACAGTAGCCTGGAAAGTGACTTATAAAAGAGAGATGCTTCAGATATTCTAATTTCCACCTAAAATTCTTTTAACTTCATCATATTTTCTCAGGTCTATATGTATCCTTTTGATAAAATAATGTTTGCTGCATTATTTATTTTTTATAAATCAAATATATATGACAATAAAAGTTTATACTGTATTCAAATCCAGATACAAAAATGTGCCTAAGTTCAAAACAAGATGTATGTATGTATATACGTATGTATTTATTTGGTTGATTGGTTTTGGGACCTATGTCCTCTGCTGGTTTGTAATTTGTTGTGTACCTCAGGCTGGCATTGAGTATGTGTTCTTCATAACTCAACCTGCTGATGGCTGAATTGACAGGCTTGCAGGATCCAGACTGCTCTAAAAACCTTACTTTTGTAAATTTACTCTTTGTCCCAGTAGAAAACACTTCAGAAATTTCACAGTGAAAACTATATAAATTTACTGCAAGTTCTTCTGTACCAGTCATTGCTTTTCACACAATTCCAAATTTTTATAATCATAAATAACATCTATCTCTTCAGAAACTTCTATTCAACTGTTCTTTTAAAATTATTTATATTGACCTACATATTTTTCTCTACTCCTCTTCCCTTCTTCTCTCTACTATGACTCACACTCTTCCATTTTACTGAAGAGACCTTGTCTTTTATTACTTCCCATGTAGATTAGATCCATGTACGTTTCTCTTAGGGTCCTCTTTGTTATATAGGTTCTCTGGGATTGTGAGATATAGGCTGGTTTTTCTCTGCTTTTTGTTTAAAAGTCACTTATGAGTGAGTACATATTATATTTGTTTTTCTGGGTCTGGTTTACTGTTATCAAATACAGCTTGTTCATTCCTGGCTGCCCAGACCTGAAATAATCATACAGAAACTATATTATTTGCAATATTGTTTGTCCAATAGTTTAAGCTATTGCTCACTATTTCTTTTAGCTTAAATTAACTCATTTCTATTAATCTCTGTACTGCCATGTGGCTGTGGACTACCGGTGAGGTTCTGTCCAGAATTCAACGTCTGTCTCTTGTGGCAGCTACATGGCTTCTCCTTGACTTCACCTTCTCTTTCCTCTTCTGTCTTCTCAGAATTCCCACCTTGCCATATTCTGCTAAACCACTGGCCAAAAGAGATTTATTCATTAACCATAAAAGCAACACATTAACAAAAGAACTTCCCACACCATTTCCCATTTTCTGTATAAATAAAAATGAAGTTTTTAACTTTAATATAGTAAAATTGAATATAACAAAAAAGTTATCAAGCAAGAACTAGGTATGATATTTATATCTACTTTAGGCTTTACCATAATTAAGGAAAACTATAATTATATCTATCTATTCTTCAACTCCATCAAAGACTCAAGAAGGATATAATATTACCTAAGAAAACAAGAAGTACATTGTAAGCAAATTCCAAATCTCTAGAATTGACAGAGACATCTCATTGCCTAGAGAGTTGTCCAAAGATTTTTGTGTAACCTTGGGCCATCCAGTCTTTAGCCTACAGGCAATAGTATCCAGCAAACTTTTTCTTGAAGCAGGAAATTCCAAGATCTGTTCTGCCTTGTATTGTCAAAATCCATCTGTCGCTTTCTTCTGTGTTTGGCAGAATGTCTGGCAGACCGTTTCATAAAGCAGGAACCCTGAAGGGTGGTCTCACCCTTAGGTAAGTTCAGCAATCATTTTTCTGTGGAGTCTGCATGCCCAGTTCATACAGCATAACATCAAGCAGTCCAGGCAAGAGCAGTCTCCTTCCCAGATGTTCAGCAAACTTCATAAGGAGCAGCCTCAATAGCTATCATCTTTTTTTAGTAGATTGGTGCTGCTAAGAGCAGTCATTTCTCATTGTCATGAAAAGTCTAAGCCCTTAAAAAAATAAATTCCATATTCTGTAGTCTTTGAAAGATCTGAAGAATATCCATCTGAAATATATCTTTGTAAACCTAGAAAACCTAACTAACATGATTTCAAGCTTGACTGTTATTGATGACTATCTATTAACCAATATTACTTAATTATGCATCACATTTTTTCTTACTTTTTCTTTTTTTAATTGACTTTTATTGAGCTCTACATTTTTCTCTGCTGTCCTTCCTGCTTCTCCCATCCTCTTCAACCCTCCCTCAAGGTCTCCATGCTTCCAGTTTACTTAGGAGATCTTGTCTTTTTCTACTTCCCATGTAGATTTGATCTGTGTAAGATACTCTTAGTGTCCTCATTGTTGTCTAAATTCTCAGATATTATGATTTGTAGGCTGATTTTCTTTGCTTTATGATTAAAAACCACTTATGAGTGAGTACATGCCATAATTGTCTTTCTGTGTCTGGGTTACCTCACTCAAAATATTGTTTTCTAGCTTCATTTTCCTGCATAACTCAAGATGTCATTATTATTTATTTGCTGTGTACTACTCCATTGTGTAAATTTACCACATTTTCCTTATACATTCTTTGGACAAGGGGCCTTTAGGTTGTTTCCGGGTTCGGGCTATGACAAACAATGCTACTATAAACATAGTTGAGCATATGTCTTTGTGGCATGATTGAGCATCCTTTGGATATATACCCAGAAGTGGTATTACTGGGTCTTGAGGAGTGTTGTTTCCTAATTTTCTGAGAAATTTCCACACTGACATCCAAAGGGACTGTGCCAGATTGCATTCCCAACAATAATGCAGAAGTGTTCCCTTTTCCCCACAACCTCTTCAGCAAAAGTTGTCATCAGTGTTTTTGATCTTGGCAGTTCTTACAGGTCTAAGATGGAATCTCAGAGTTGTTTCAATTTGCATTTCTATGATGACTAAAGATGTTGACCATTTCTTTAAATGTTTTTCAGCCATTTTAAATTCCTCTGTTGAAAGTTCTCTGTTTAGGTCTATATTCCATTTTTTATTGGATTATTTGTTCTTTTGAGGACCAATTTCTTGAGTTCTTTGTTTATTTTGGAGCTCAGACCTCTGTCTGATGTGGGATTTGTGATCATTACATTTTTAAATGAGCTGAACAAACACAACACTTTAATCAATAGTATATATATATATATATATATATATATATATATATATGTGTGTGTGTGTGTGTGTCTGTGTGTATTGACCTTAAATTTGTATCAAAAAACTAAGATCCATTCCAATACTAAGTATCCTTCATTATATCATATCCCCTTTTAAATTTAAAGACACATATATAAACTATATTTGGGGATTTGGGCATAGTTCTTTCCAAACTGTTTTCTGCTTTTTGTTGGGTGATGTAATTTTTGGGGTGTTCATGACAACCTTTTGGGGGTCTTGGTCCATCAAACAACATTACTCTGGAATTAATCCACAGAGTCTAATATTCTATGGAAACAAAAGCAGAACCTCTTTTCTAAAGCAATAAGTCCTTAGACCCAAATTCTGAAGTCGTTAAACTTTAAAATATCTATGATTGTTTAGTGTAGCAGCCCATACAATGAAATGTCTCTCTGTACTAAGCTTATTCACAGTCAAAAAATATAAAGAAAAAAAAATCAATAATATTCATAAACCAGACTCTCTGTATATATTCAATCTTTACCTGGCTTGTTTATACTCTATTACTTTTTAATATTTATTTTATTATCTTTAGTCTTTTAATCTATGATTCTCTGTACTCTGTCTCTTTAAAGACTTCATTTTACTCTTTTTTTTTAATTTATTTTCTTCTTTTTGTAACTCTCTACAATTTTTCTTCTCTCTCCCAAGCCTATGTACATTTATTTATCCAACAGTGTAATTCATTCCATTTAGAGGTCTTTTCCATCTGGATTTTTCTTTATTGCTTATCTGTAATCCTTTTCTGACCAGAACCACTTTTATTCCCCTAAGGGAGCATAGCTCAGGCCGATAGGGCCCTGCATGCCTGCTTATTCTACCCAGTCCAGCATTGTGGAGGCATGTCCAATGCCTCTGTAAGCAGCACATCAGCACATACTGCCCCAGTTTCTAGTATTCAACAGGGTTATGTGGAGCCATTAAGCAATTTGTAACATGCTGCTCACAGACCCTAATTAAATGCTCCATAGCTGGACCTCCTGAAAGTGTCACAGCCGTTTGTGCTGGCAAACCATGAAGCTGCCACTTTTTCCATATTAAACTTGTAGTTTTATTCGGGCTTGATTTTCAATAAATGTTTCAGGGAGAGCTGAAGGAAAGCGAAAATCCCATGGGGTCAAGGGCTTCCCAGATGCCTGAGGAGGGATTGTGTCTGCTTCCACCCTCCAAAAAAAGGGGCTTGGGGAAGAGACACAGGCAGGGAAGGGGGCTGGTCCCCAGTCTGTACAAGTGGTGCTTGGGGGTGAAGGACTATGGAGAGCAGGGGACCAGACCATGGATAAGTGGGATAAAGGACACAAGATCCTTTGCCAGAATCCACAGCTTTCTGACTCCAAATTGAATTAAAAAGAAAATAAGGGAGGTGGGGGAACCTAAACCACAAGCAGTACCCAATTCCTTTTACCCCACCAGGGCTGTGAGGGAAGAGGCAAGTAGCTTCATCAAGGCCATGGCTTCCTCATTCCTGGCCAAGGGAGTTAGGTGAAGGGCAGGGTCTCCCTGACAGTTTGAAGGGGTGAGGAAAACCAAAATAAAACATGAAATAAATTGTATAGCAGTCTAGCCAAGGGCCCAGCCAGAACAGAACCCAGCTCCGGGAAGGACCTCTGTAGGCTTAAGGATCTCTGCTGCCACCACTGTCACTCAGTGAGCCAATTATTTTGCCATGGCCTTGATTGCAACAGCTCCCTCCTCTGTCATGGCAGACAGCACTATGATCAGGATCTTTCCTCCGCAGTCATACCCTGCTCAGTCTCCTTGCCAAGATCTCCCTTGGTCAGACAAAAGTCCTCTTGTTCCTCCCCAATGTCCTGGAGCAGGGATAGGTACCCATGCTGGATTTCAATCTGCTGGAAATCATTCCTTTTGATGTTTGGGACATCCATATTATGAGTTGATGGGCAGGTATCTTCATATTTCTTCCCAGGAAAAATGTCAATACCAATCATGTGAACCTTGGCATGGCCATGCTTGCCAGTCTTCAAAGTAGACATCTGGACAATCTTACATGGCTGGCCTTTGAGCACCACAAAACCATTTTTACGTAATGCTGAGCACTGCATTGGGATGGTGGCTGAGGCCCCTGCATCTCCTGTCTAGAAGTCCAAATCATCTGCCATTTTAAAGGCCTCGATTACAACTTGTGCAAATGACTTGTGCAAATTTACTGACTTGACCCTGTCCGCTGCTAGCCCATCTGCTGCCTCTAGCACCACTGCTACAGCTGCACTCGGGTCTTAGTACACAAGAACCGTTTCCCCACGGACAAACCAAGCAGCCCATTTTGAAACTGCACAGTAATGCTGAGTAAGGAAGCCTCCTCTTAAAACAATCATGTCTCTGCTTGTTTTTAGCAAACAGAGCCCACCTGAGAAAATGCTTAACTTCGTGTGTGTGTGTCTAAAATTTCTTTTTTAAGCTTTCTCAAGTTTTACGTGGATTTAGTTGGAATCCCACATCATATGTTGGTTTAGCTTAGCAGTGCATACAATGAAATGTTTTTCTGTACTTAGCTCATTCACAGTCAAAAACTTCAAAGAAAATGCAGCAATATACATGATCCAGACTCTGTGTATTTTCCAATTTACGTGGCTTATTTTCTTACTCTATTACTTTTTCTACAAGTTTTATATTTATTTTATGATCTATACTTCTTTAAACTATGACTGCCTGTGCTCTTTCTCTTTAAAGTCTTTGTTTTACTTTTTTTTTTTCTTCTTTAAATCCTAAGCAGTATGTGTAGTGACCAATTTCGCGGTCCTGCCTGCTTGCTCTCCCTAGTCCAATATGGTGAAGGCTTGTTTGCTGCCTCTGAGAACCATTCTTTCTGCCCCAGATCCAGAGATGTAGTGGGTCTGTGTCACCATAATGCAATTTGTAACATACTGCTCACAGACCCCAATGAAGTGCTCAGCATCCTGAGTTTGTGCTGGTAGTACAAATCAGGAAGCTGTCATTTTGAATTCATGTATTGTTTTTTACTGCTACTCCTGAATCAGAAAGACCACTCTTAAAGAAACTATAGAGCTCCTACTCACTACCAGCAAGCAGAGCCCATCCAGGAGAAAAAAAAAATGCAGCAAACTTTGTTGTTATTTTTTGTGTGTATGTTTGTCTAGAATTCTTTTCCAAGCTCTCTCAAGTATTATGCGGATTTAAGTGGCACACATTGACATGTCAATCTGTTGTTGGCGACTGCTCCTTCATTCCTGGCTGCCCAGATCCAAAATAATAACAAAGAAACTATATTATTTTTAATACTGTTTTGCCAGTATTAAGTGTATGGCACTTATATCTTAACCCATTTCTGTTAATCTGTATATTGCCACATGATTGTGGCCTACCAGTATGTTTCTGTGCAGGTCCAGCATCTGTCTTCTGTGGCAGTTACATGGTTTCACCTTGACTCTGCCTACTCTCTAACCCTCTATCTACTTGGAATTTTTGTCTTGCCCTATTCTGATAAGCCACTAGCTGAAAGAACTTTATTCATTAACCAATATAAGCAACACATAGAAAAAAGGACTTCCCACACTAGGTTACTTCACTCAATATATTTTCTAGATCCATCCATTTGTCCACAAATTTCAAGATGTCATTATTTTCCACTGTGCAGGACTACATTGTGTAAATTTACCATATTTTCCTCATCCATTCTTTGGTTGGGGGTCATTTAGGTTGTATCTAGGTTCAGGCTATAACAAATAATGCTGCTATGAACATAGGTGAGCACATGTCCTTGTGGTATAATTGAACATCCTTTGGATATATACCCATCAGTACGGAGATTTCTCAGAAAGTTAGGAAACAACCTACCTCAAGACACAGAAATAACAAACTATTTTTAATAGAGTTTTAAATTTTCTCATTATAAAAGTGGCATTCTATCACCTTAGAACTGGTAATTTATTAGAGTAATGGGTTTTAGAGTTGATTCTTCATTAGTAAGGAAGCAAATGGCAGAAGCACTACAATATCACTCTTTGTGCTAATTTCTGCTACTTTGGCTGCAGATTCTATGACCTTACACTCTTCTCTCTTAATATGTGCTTATATAAAACATTTTTTTATACATGAAAAGCTATTTTTTCTGGCAGAATATTAATGTTCAATGTCAATGCCTAAGATACTTTAGACTAGATTAAATATCAAGACAGGGGATTCAATTCCTATTATTATATAAAAACAGATTAAATAAAAAAATTTACATCTGTTTTTTGACAGGTGTCTAAGCAATAAGAACTGAAAGGAATTTTGTCACTGAAAATAACTAAAGTAAAATATATATGCATAAGTAATATGAAATTATCTATATTAAACTGATTTGATTTTGGTTAACAGCAAGAAAGTTGATAGTCTTAAATATATTCATTTACTGTAAAATAAGTACTAATCATGAAACACATACTGATGCATACCTCTTGGGTAGTGATTACATAAAATTAAGTTTTGTCTCTGTAATGCTGATATAATTTGGATCCAGGGAAATCTCTTTGAAAAATCATAAACTGTCTTTATAACCCCAACAAAATATTGATGCATTTTTAATGAATGTTTGATTTTCTTTGAATAAACTTTAAACTATCCATTAAACAGATGCATGTGGAATGTCTAATATACTCATGACCACCATTATTCATCCTTTCCCTCACATTAAAAGCGTTTTACTTAGCTCTTATTAAAAAAATATTGATAACACAAAATAATATTTATAGAATATCTACCAAATCTCCATGAATTATGCCATATACTAAGAAGAGCTAAAGGTAAATATTATAACATTGTTTTTAACTTTCATAATTCTAGTGTACATTTGTAGACAAGAGAAATGTCCATATCCTCATATAAGGCATGGCATAGCATGAGATATTATCAAATGGTTGATTCTCTAGCGAAATCTACATCAAACCTTAAAGGTTTGGGAATGTTCAGGAATAAAGAAAAAGACTTCTGTATGTTTGTGTTCAAGAGAAATCTGCTAAATGTATGAGTGAAGAAATGTGACAGCACTTATACTATTAGATATCCATGTTTGCATGCAATCATAATATGTAATGTTAGATTTTATATTCGTTAGTAAGCTGTTTTTCCACACTAAAAGTTTATCATTGTGAATATCATGAGTTTTTTTTTTTTTGAAGAAACATAACTATTTTACTATTGGAGTACACTGTGGCTTCAAATCTATATATTTTCTGGATTTACAAAATTGTAAACAAACTTAAAAGATTAAAAAGGTCTGAAAAAACAAAAGAGTATAAAGAATATTGACAGATAAATTTTGTCTAACAAAATAGGTTTTAATCAATGTAGACAAACTTACTTCTCAGTTTATCCTTTGTGTTCTTCCCTCTCTATCATCTATATGAAAGAATTGCAGAAGGGATGTTAAAGATATTAAATCTCTAAGGCAGCAGTGCACTTTAGTCTTTCATAAAATTGGGGAGTTAAGCAGCAGTGTAAATGGTTGGGTAAAGAATAAGATCCAAGTATGACAAACAATAATATGGATTAATCTAAGGATATGCTAAAGTTGAAAGTTACACACACTATTTTTTTCTACTCCCTCTATTCTAGAATGAGAATCTAGTACATTATGCAATATAATTTAAAGTTGGTTTTATTGGTTATGTTACCAGTGAAATAAATGCAGTTCAATTTCTAAAGTTCCTATGATCATGGGAGATATTGTCAAGCTACAGGGACAGACATCTGCAATGTGGAATCTCTTATAATCTCTTTGTACTGACAAGTGATAATGAAACACTCGGAGGACTCCTCTTCAATTCTTACCAATCTAAAGATGTGCATTTTCTTGACTCCTGGAGACAGGAATAAATCATAAATGAGAATATTCCCACAGGAGGGAGCTGGAAGGAGGCCACTCAATTAATTTTCAAGACTGCCTAGGAGGCACAAGGCTAAAAGAAGCTGTTCTTTGATGGAAAAAAAATATATACAACTTATAAAAAAAAACTTATACTTAGCCGTTAAAAAAAAATGCTAAGTAATTTACAAGACTAGTTTTCTTTCTCTTTTGACTATAAAAGGTATTGTGTTTTTAAAAGAATTTGTCACTTTCAGAATGCAATTATTTCTTAAAAGGACAAAAATACAGTCTTTACTTCTGTTACCCTTAAATCTTCTAAAAGTAAAAGAAAATAATTGCCTTGTTTGTCTTCTTCCCAAAGTTAGATAATGTAGAACTGAATATGTAGCTAATCTTTAAAATAGAACTTGTTATATAGCAAACATCTAAAAACGCATCAAATTATTAGATACTTTAGCATAATGTGTTTGATACATGCAGATAAGTTTGAGAAATATTTAAATAAAAAGACAAATCTTAATGTTTAATGCAATATAATAATCAAAGTGTGAAATATCTATTAAATTGGAGATTTCAAGCTATTAACCAAAAGAGATTTTTCTACTCTGAGAAATTTTTATTGCCTGGTTCCATCTCTGTTTATGATGGGAGCAGAAATAGGAGATAGTAAGACAGCACATGATTTCTTACAGAAAATTTTCAGTATAGATTGTATTTAAGGGTTATAATTCTTTTTTTTTGTTTATTCAGCTTTATTATATATGCATGTTAATCACAAGTGGTCAGGCATGGAAAAATCACAAGATGAGCTAAACTCTAGATACTCAAAGTCAGACAATTATTTCAATGGATTATTTGCAGGCTTTGTCTGATAGAAACCTCAACATCCTGAAAAAAAAAATAGATCACATTAAATGAATAAGTTATTTTAAAAAATTATATGTTTGTTTACCCAGGGATGACAAACAAAATCTGGGTAAATGAACATATAATTCTTAAAATAAGACAAAAACCAAAGACTGGGACTGATTTCCACAGTAAGCAATCGAAGAGGGCAGACAATTGTCAGCAAGAAAGACAACCAAACCCATATGACAGTGCAATTCACAAACAAGTGAAGATTTTTATTTTATTGTAAACATTTTTCCTTAAAATAATCTGTTTTCTATCATATTAGATTATAATGGGAAATAGTCTAGATAGGAAGGAACAAATAAGGGAAGGAGGGAAGGAAGGAAGTAAAGAAGAAAGTAAGGAGGGAGAAAAGGAGGGGAAAGAAGGGAATAATAATGAACTCATAATTTCAATCACATATCAAGATTTTTTTTAAATTATAAACTGGCTTATTAGATCAGGCCTTTTTTTTCTATTTTACTTTTTAAAAAAGAAAATGATCTTTCTTTTCCATTTAAATACCAATCCCAGTTCCTACTCTCTCACCTCTTTCCATTTCCTCCATCTTTCCCCCTATCCCCATCCCTTCCCACACCTATAGAGTGTAAGGCACACTGCTCTTGGGAAGGTCCAAGGCCCCCTACTATATCTAGACTGAGCAAGGTAACTATCAAAAGAGAATGGGTTCCCAATAAGTCAGTACAAGCAGTAGGGATAAATCCTGCTTCTACTGCCCTTGGCCCCACAGTCTGCCCCTGCCATACAACTGTCACCCACATTCAGAGGGTCTAGTTTGGTCTGATGCTGGTTCCTTCCCTGTCTGGCTGGTGTTGGTGAGATCCCATTAGCTCAGGTAAACTCTTTTAGTGGTTGTCCAAATCATGATCTTGACTTCTTTGCTCGTATTCTCCCACCTCCCACTCTTCAGCTGAACTTTGGAAGCTCAGACCAGAGCTCTACTGCAAGTCTCTGCTTCTATTTCCATCTGTTGCTGACTGAAACTTCTATGGTGACATTTAAGATAGTCATCAATCTGTCTACATAGGTAAGGCCCATTTGGGCACTCTCTCCTCTAATGCTTAAGGAGGTCATAGATGGGGTCATCTTTGTGGATTCCTGAGAATTTCTCTAGAGTCACTATTCTTGCTAGCCCCATAATGACTCCCTAATCAAAATATCTCTTTTCTTGCTCTCATCTCTGTCATTACTTCATCTCAACTATCCCATTCCGTCACCCCCTTTCTCCCCTCCTTCTTCCCTCACCCCCCTGCTCCCAACTTTGTCAGATGATCATTTTTATTTCCCCTTCCCAGGTAGATCTATATGTTTTTCTTAGAGTTTGCCTTGTTACTTATCTTTTCTGAGGTCGTGGACTATATTTTTGTTATCCTTCGCTTTACAAAAAGTATCCATTCATGAGTGAGTACATACCATGCTCTTCTTTCCATGTTTAGGTTACCTCACTCAGGATTATTTTTTCTAGTCCTATCTATTTGAACTCAAATTTCAAGATGTCAGACTATTTTTACCACATTTTTTTTCTTTATCCATTCTTCAGTTGAGGGGCATCTAGGTTGTTTCCATGTTTTGACTATGGTATATTATGGTATATTCCTTTTGGTATATGCCCAAAAGTGGTATTGCTGTGTCCTGAGGTAGGTTAATTCCCAATTTTCTGAGGAACTGACATAATGATTTACATAGTGGTTGTTCAAGTTTACATTCCCACTCACAATGGAGGAGTGTTTCCCTTATTCCACATTCTCTCCAACATAAGCCATCATTGGTGTTTTGGACATTACCCATTCTGACAGGTGTAGTATGGTACCTCAGGGTCATTTTAATTTACATTTCCCTGATGGCTAAGGATGTTGAACATTTCCTTAATTGTATTTCTGTCATTTAAGATTCTTCTGTTGAGAATTCTTTGTTTAGTTCTGTGCCCCATTTTTAATTGTATTATTTGGAATTTTGATGTCTAATTTCTTGAGTTCTTTATATATTTTGGAGATATGTCTTCTGTCTGATATGGGTTTGGTGAATATTTTTTTCCCATTCAGTAGATTTCATTGACTGTGTCCTCTACCTTACAGAAGCTTCTCAGTTTCAGGAAGTCCCATGTATTTAATGATGCCCCCAGTGTCTGTGCTACTGGTGATATATTTAGAAAATGTTTCCTGTGCTCATACATTGAAGGCAACTTTCCACTTTTTCTTTTATCAGGTTTAGTGTGGTCACATTTATATTGAGGTCTTAATTTAATTTGGACTTCAGTTTTGTGCTTGGGGATAGATATGGATGTATTTGTATTTTTCTATATATTGTCATCCCGTTATGTCAGCATTATTTATTGAAGATATTTCCCTTTGTCTATTGTATAATTTTATCTTCTTTGTCAAATTGAGGTGTTCATAAGTGTGGGGATTAATATCCAGGTCTTCAACTTAATTCCATTGGTAAACATTGTCTTTTTTTTTTTGACAAGACCAAGCTGTTTTCATTACTGTAGCTGTATGAAACAGCTTGATGTCAGGGATGGTGATGTCTCTTGAAGTCTCTTTATTGTTCACAATTGTTTTGATTATCCTGAGCTTGTTGTTTTTCCATATGAATTTGATTGTTGTTTTTTTTTTTTTTTCAAGCTGCAAGAAGATTTGTGTTGGGATTTTGTTGGGATTGCATTGAATCTATAAATTGCTTTTGGTAGAATTGTCATTTTTATTATGTTGATCTTACATATCAAAGAGCCTGGGAGGTCTTTCCATTTTCTGGTATCTTCTTTAATTTCTTTCTTCAAAGACTTAAAGTTCTTGTCAAAAAGGCCTTTAACTTTTTTGGTTATTGCTATCCCTAGATATTTTATGTTATTTGTTGCTATTGTGAGGGGAGATGTTTTTCAGATTTCAATCTCAGCTTCTTTATCATTTATATATAGGAGGGAGAATGATTTTTTTTAGTTGATCTTGTATCCTACCATGTTACTGAAGGTATTTATCAGGTGTAGGAGTCCCATGGCTAAGTTTTTGGGGTCACTTATGTATGCTATCATATCACCTACAAATAGTGAAAGTTTCACTTCTTCTTTTCCAATTTGAAGCCCCGTGGTCTCTTTTTGTCTTATTGCACTAGCTAGAATTTCAATAACTATGTTGAATAGATATGGAGAGAGTGGACAGCCTTGTCATGTTTCTGGATTTAGTAAAATTGCTTTGGGTTTCTATTCATATAATTTGTTGTTGGCTGTCAGTTTGCCGTATATTGCCTTTAATATGTTTAGATATGTTCCTTTAATCCCTGATCTCTCCAAACCTTTATCATGATGAGGTTTGGGATTTTGTTAGATGCTTTTTCTCCATGTAATCACATGATCATATTTTAAGCATATTTTATAGAAAATTTCATTGATAGATTTTTATAGGGTGAACCATACCTGCATCTCTGGATGAACTCAACTTGATAATGGTGGATGATTTTTCTTTATGTGTTTTTGCATTCAATTTGCCAATATTTTATTAAATAATTTTGGATCTATGTTCATGAGTCAAACTGGTCTGGAATTCTTTTTCTTTATTGCATCTTTGTGTGGTTTTGGTATAAGGGTAACTGTAGATTCATAATAGGAATTTGTCAATGTTCCTTCTGTTTCTACTGTGTAGAACATTTTGAAGAGTATAGGTATTAGCTCTTCTTTGAAGTTTGTTGTAATAGGAGCTGTGGGACTTCGTCCCCGGCATCCAGGCCACCTGGCTAGCTTATGCACTGAAATAACAACACACAAATTGTATTCTTTTAAACACTGCTTGGCCCATTTCTATCTAGCCTCTTCTAGGCTAACTCTCGCACCTGGACTAGCCCATTTCTAATAATCTGCTGTAGCCCACGAGGTGGCTTACCAGGGAGATTCTAGCCTACATCCATCCTGGGTCAGAGCTTCATCGCATGTATCTGCCTGGAGTGGGGAACATGGCGTCTCTGCTCCAGAAAGCAGAGCTGTCGAGTCTGAGCTCACTTCCTCTTCCTCCCAGCATTCTGTTCTGTTTACTCCACCTACCAATGTTCTAACCTATGAGGGCCAAGCAGTTTCTTTATTGTTTAACCAATGAAATCAACAGATTGATATATGACACTCCCACATCACTTTACCTTTTTCTGTTTAAACAAAAAAGAAAGGCTTTAACTTTAACATAGCAAAATTACATATAAAAAACAGTTATCAAGCAAGAATTACAGTTACAATATTTATATCTATTTTATCTTTTATCATAACAATGGAAAACTATAACTATCTATCTATTCTTCAACTCCATCAAAGACTGCAGAAGAATATATTATTACCTAAGCAAACAAAAAAGTAAGCAACTTTTAAAACTCTAGAAATGACAGAGACATCTCGCTGCCTGTACAGTCATCCAAAGTTCCTCTGTACCGTTGGGGCATCCATCTTCGGCCTACAGGCCCATAGTTTCCAGCAGACATTTCCACAATGCAGGAAATTTCAAAGGCAGTCACTATCTGCTTGTCCTGAAGAATGTCTTGCAGACTCTTTCATGAATCAGGAACCCCGAAAGATCATCTCACTTTTAGGCAAGTTTAGCAGTCCTCTCTCTGCGGGTTCTCTGTGTCCAGTTTATGCAATAGTCAAGGCAAGAACAGTTTCTTGCCCAAATGGCTATCAAACTCCATAAGGATCCTCTTCGATGTCCATCTTCTTCTTGAAGTAGATTTGTGCTTCCAGGAGCAGAGTGTCTCATTGTCATGAAAAGTCCTAAGTTATTAAAACATTTAATAGCATATTTTGTAGTCTTTGAAAGATATGAAGAATGCCGATCTAACTGAAATATATATCTAGAAAATCTAATTAAAATCTAATTAACATGACTACAAACTTGACTATTATTAATGATTATCCATTAACAACCTATATACATTACATTTTTATGTGAACTACACAATCACAATACCTTAATCAATATCAGAAATACATATACATATAACAAAATTGATCTTAAATCTCTATCAATAAAGCAAAATTTATACCAATGTAAATTATTTATTTCTATATCATATCCCCCTTTAAATGTAAAAGAACATTTATAAACCATATTTCAGAACATGTTTGCAGTTTTTTCTCTTCAAACTGCTTCCTGCTGAATGGGGGCACTGTTAATCATATCTTTCATGGGGTAACCTGTGTGCCAGGTTCATCTCAGCTGGCAGTTGAGCAAAGCAATTTTTTGAAGATGTTCACAGCAACCCTTCAGGAGGGCGTGGTCCATCATACCATATGGGAATAGAAGAAATGAACAGGGTCTCATCCTCTGTGAAAACAAAATAAGAAACTCCTTTCCAAAGCATCATGTCTTTAGATCCAAATTTCAAAGTCAACACATTTTCAAAATATCTATGTTGGATTAGTTCAGCAGCATTTATAATCAAATATCTTTTAGCAGCTCTTGCTCCTTCCTCAGCATTCAAACAATTCAAAGAGAGCATAATAGCATACAGTATCAAGATTCTCTGTGTATTTTCCATATTTCTGCAGCTTTGTTTTAACCTCTATTTTGTTTATTTTTACTTTTTTTTTTCTTTTTGAAACAGGTTCTCTGTATCTTTGACCTGGAATAACTCTGTAGACCAGGCTGTCCTTGAACTCTCAGAGATCCACCTGTCTCTGCCTCCCAGGCATTGGGATTAAAGGTGTATGCTACTACACCTTGAACTCACAGAGATCTGTTTGTCTCTGCCTTCTAGGCACTGGGATTAAAGGCATATGCTACCACACTTTGAAGTCACAGAGGTCAATCTCCCTCTGCCTCCCAAGTGTTGGGATTAAAGGTGTGTACTACCACACAACAACTCTCTTCTTTTTTTTTGTTTTTTACTTTAAGAACTTCAACTTTTAGCCTGCATATATTTTTAACATGCTGTAAATCATTTAAACATTTTCTTTGTCTTTGATGCTCTCTTTACTGTATCTCTCTCTGTTTTTCTGACCACATGAGTCTTTAATTTACCAAGCAATCTCAGTAGGACTAAAGCCGTGGCATTGCTGGCTAGATTTAGCCCATTCCTTGGCTTTCTGCCATACCAACCTCGTGGCTGAGCTACCGGCCAGAGCCGCATTCAGTGCCACAAGTCTACAGTGTTTCAAGGTCCTTGCCATAAAACAAGCTGCAACAGACAACACTCAAGTCCTCTCTCTGTAGTCTGCCCTCCTGCCTCAAACAGTCAGAGTTTGCCCTGGCAGGATGGCCCAGAAAGCCGGCATTTTAAAACAACACAGGTTTTTTTTTTTTTTTCCTGCTGCTGAGTCAGGAAAATTTCAAAATGGAGGATGTACCATTTTGTGCTAGCTCTGTGGCTGCCAGGTAGGAGCGGCACTCAGCACTTTAATTCTGAGACTGAGCGTGCAGCACAGAAATTCTTTTCATCCAAGTTACATCCAAATCTGACACACACAGCACTGTGCAGTCTGAAAACAGTCTCTGTATGGTGGCAGGAATCTGCCATGCTCTCCCACCTGCCTAATCCTGATTTGGCCATCTGCAGGTGGGGAGCGCTGAGCCATCAGCATGGTCTCAGAGGTCTCCGAGCACTCTCCTTCTGATCCCAAGTGGGAAAACAAACATCCAGTCCCATAAAATCCCTTGAAATGCTTTAAAGCCAGAGTTTGCAATGGTGGCACAGTCCCAGGAAGCCGCACTTTAAAATGACACAGCTTTTTTTCTGTTGCTGTTGCTGAATCAGGAAATCTCTCTACAGCACACCACCAACAAACAGCAAAAATCTGTGTTAAACTCTCTCTCCCTTATTTTTAAGCCTTCTCAGGTTTTTAAGTGGATTTAGTCCATCACGTAGTGCGCCAATCTGTTGTAATATGAGCGGTGGGGCTTCGTCCCCGGCAGAAGTTCTAGCAGAATCTGCCCTGAAACTATACATCTCTGTGTTTTGTTTTGTTTTTTTTTCCAATTGGGAGGCTTTTGATGATTGCTTCTATTTCCTTGCAGTTCATTGGTCTATTTAAATTGTTCACTTTGCCTTGATTTAATTTTGGTATGTGATACCTATCCAAAAAAATGTCCATTTCTTTTACACTTTCCAATTTTGTGGAATACATGTTTTGTATTATCACCTAATGATTCTCTAGATTTCTTCAGTGTCTTTTGTTATGACCCCCTTTTCATTTCTGATTTTGTTAATTTGGATGTTCTCTCTCTGACTTTTGTTTAGTTTGAAAAGGGTTTGTCTATCTTCTTTATTTTCTCAAAGAACCAGCTTTTTGCTTCATTGATTCTTTGTATTGTTTTAATTGATTCTATTACATTAATTTCAATCATCAATTCAAATAGTTCCTGTAATCTACTACTCCTGGGTAAGTATGCTTTTTTTTTTCTTCTAGAGCTTTCAGGTGTGCTCTTAATTCACTAGTGTGAGATTTCTCCATTTTCTTCATGTAGGCACTTTGTGTTATGAATTTTCTTATTAACACTGCTTTCATAATGTCCCATATGTTTGAGTTCATTGTGCCCTCATTTTCATTGAATTCTAGGAAGTCTTTCATTTTCTTTTCTTTTTTTTTTTTTACTAGTTACTTGACTCAGGGGTGGTCCAATTGATACTCTTCAATTTCTATTAGTTTGTAGGCTTTCTGCAATTAGTGTTGCTCTTAAATCCTAACTAAACCATGGTGGTTCATTAAGATACAAGGAGTTATTTTTGTATACAGCAGAAGGAAGAATCCTGCTTTCATATCCATTCTCTTAATCTGTGTCCCTTTATAGGTGAATTGAGTCTATTAATATTAAGAGATATTAATGACCAGTGATTGCTAATTCCTGATATTTTTTGGCGGTAATGCTTTAGTGTTTCCCATCTTTGGGGTTTGCTGGTGTGAGGTTATATATTGTCTGTTTTTTGTGGGTGTAGTTAGCTTCCTTGGGGTGGAGTAGTACTTTCTGTATGGCTGGATTTGTGGACAGGTGTTGTTTAGATTTTGTTTTGTCACAGAATATATTGTTTTCTCTATTGATAGTGGTTGAAAGCTTTGTTAAGGGTAGTAATCTGGATTTGAATCCATAATTCCTTAGTGTCTGCAGCACTTCTGTCCAGAACCAGCTAGCTTTCATGGTTTCCATTGAGAAGTCAGGTGTAATTCTGAAAGCTCTTCTTTTATATGTTACTTGGCCTTTTTTCATTTGTAGCTCTTAATATTCTTTATTCTGTGTGTTTTGAATTTTGATTATTATATGGTAAGAGGACTTTTTTTGACCAGTCTATTTTGTGTTCTATAAGCTTCTTGTACCTTCATAGGCATACCCTTCTTTAGAATGAGAGAGTTTTCTTCTTTGATTTCTGTCGAATATATTTTCTGTTCATTGAGTTAGAATTTCTTTTGTTCTTCTATCCCTATTATTCTAAGTTTTGGTCTTTTCATGTTGTCCCAGATTTCCTGGATGTTTTGTGTTAAGAGTTTTTTGGATTTAATGTTTTCTTTGCCCAAAGAATCTCTTTCCTCTATAGTATTTTAACACCCGAGCTTCTCTCTTCTAGTGCTTCTATTCTGTTGATTATGTTTGTCCCTGTAATTCCAGTTTGTTTACCCTGATTTTCCATATCCAGAATTCCCTTGGTTTGTGTTTTCTTTATTGCCTCTACTTCAGTCTTCAAGTCTTGAACTGTTTGAACTGCTTGCTTCATCTGTTTGTTTGTTTTTGTTGTTTTGTTTTGTTTTTCTTGGTTTTCTTTGGGAGATTTATTGATTTCTTCTTTTTTTTATTCATCTTTTCATCCATTTCTTTAAGGAAAATTTTAATTTCCACATTAAAATTCTCCATCATCTTCATGCTTCTTCTGGGTTAGTATGGCTAAGTCTTCCTAATGGATAACCTCTGGGTTCTGGTGCTACCATGTTGCCTTTTTGGTTGTTGAGTTGATTTTTGCAAGGGCACCTACCCATCTGTTCCTCCAGTTGGTACAAGCAGTATCTTTGTTCTTTGTTCAATCCTTGCAGTGGCTGCCTATGTCTTTGAGAAATGTTCTTGGTCTGTTCTGTACTGTCATTCTCTGTGTCTCAGGGAGCTACTGATAGCTCTCTTGGCCTGTTCTCTTGGCCAAATTTCTCAGTCTTCTCTCACAGTTCAGTCTCTTGGTCTACTCTGTACAGTCACACCCTGTGCTTCAGAGTTCCTCTCTTGGTCCTGTCTGTGTAATTGCATCATGTTCTTTAGAGTTCCTCTCTTGGTCTTTTCTGTGTAGTTGCATCCTGTTCTTCAGGGTTCCTCTCTTGGACCCCTCTCTTGGTCTTCTCTGTGTTATTACTTAAAAAAACAATCCAAATTCCCACTGTCTCTCCTCTTCCCCCTCTCTCCACATACCTCTCCCTCCCCTCCAATCTTAAGAGAGGGCAAGGCATCTTGCCCTGTGGAAAGTTCAAGGCCCTTTCCACTACATCCAGGTGGAGGAACATATACATCCAAAGAAAATAGGATTCCAAAAAGCCAGAACATGTAGTAGAGACAAATTCCAGTGTCACTGTCATTGGCCCCTCCATCTGTACCAACTGTTAACCATATTCAGAGGGATTAGTTTGATCCCATGCATGTCTATTATTTCCAGTCCAGTTGGAGTTGGTGAGCTCCCATTAGCTTAGGCATATTGTCTCAGTGAGTGAACCCATCATGGCTTTGACTTCCTTGCTCATACTCTCCCTCCTGCTCTTCAACTAGATCTTGGGAGCTCAGTCCAGTTCTCCTATGTGGGTCTCTGCCTCTGTTTCCATCTGTTGTTGGATGAAGGTTCTATGGTGATATTTAAGATAATCATCAGTCTAACTACAGGGCAAGGCCACTTCAGGCACTCTCTCCTCTATTGCTTAGGGCCTTAGCTGGGTTCGTTCTTGTGGATCCTGTGACTTTTTCTAGATCCAGTTTTCTTGCTAACCCCAAAATGGCTCCCTTAATCTCAATCAAGATATCTCTTTTCTTGTTCTCATATCTGTCCTTCCTCCATCTCAACTATCCTATTCCCTCAACCTCTCACCAACACTCCCTGTCTCTCCTTCCCTTCTCACCCCCCCTTTCTTTCTACCCTATGCCCTCATCCTCCAAAATTTTGTCAGGTGATCTTGTCTGCTTCAAATTTCCAGGTGGATCTATATACATTTTTCTTTGGGTCCACCTTATTACTTAGCTCCTCCAGGATCATGAACTGTAGGCTCAATGTCCTTTGTTTATGGCTAGTATCCACTAATGAGTGAGGACATACCATATTCATATTTTTGGGTCTGGGTTATCTCACTCAGAATAGTGTTTTCTAATTCCATCCATTTGCATGCAAAATTCAAAATGTCATTGTTTTTTCTATTGCTGAGTAGTACTCTAATGTGTAGATGTGCCACACTTTATCCATTTTTCAGTTGAGGGGTATCTAGGTTGTTTTCAGTTTCTGGCTATTAGAAATAATGCTGCTATGAACATAGTTGAACAAATGTTCTTTTAGTATGATTGAGCATCTTTTGGATATATTCTCAAGAGTAATATTGCTGCATTCTGAGGTAGATTGACTCCCAGTTTTTTGAGAAACTACCACACTGATTTCACAAGTGGTTGAAAAAGTTTGCATTCCCACCAACAAGGGATGAGTGTTCCCCTTACTCCACACCCTTTCAAGCATAAGCTATCATTAGTGTTTTTTTTTTTTTATTTTAGCCACTCTAACAAGTGTAAGGTGATATTTCAGAGTTATTTTGATTTGCTTTTCCCTGATAACTATGGAAGTTGAAAATGTTCTTAAGTATCTTTTGACCACTTGGAATTCTTCTGTTGAGAAAACTCTATTTAGTTTAGTATACCATGTTTTAAATGGGTTATTTAGAATTTTAATGTCTAATATCTTGAGTTCTTTATATATTTTGGAGATCAGTTTTTTGTCTGATGTAGGTTGATGAATCTTCTCCCATTCTGTTGTGGTGGCACAAGCCGGTAGGAATTGATGAAGAAGGCAAAGGCAGAAGGATTACAATTTTGAGGCCAGCCTGGGGTAACTTATATATGCCTGTTTTAATTATAGTTAGGAGGATTTTGAACCCACTAATGTAGGCTGAAGATAATTGTTTTCTTAGTACAAAGAAATGTCAAAATATTAATTAAGAATCTACAAATGTAAAAGCTGCTAATCTCTTCAAATGTAATACATGATACATCCATCAAAACTAGTATTTAAGGAAAAAGTGACAGGAAAGTTGTTAATGGCAGTAGAGTAGGTTTAAATCAAGCTGTCTCTATACAGAAGTTTCTTTAAACTTTGAATGCTAAGTAAGCAAATGGTCATTGACTATAATGAAACTGAGATCTTTAAAATAAAATTTGAATTTCATACACACTATTAGGGAATTTTTGCATTCATGCCTGGTTATGTGCAGTTAAGGACATCAAATTATATGGTAAGAGTACAATGCTAGTGACTATACTGGAGAAAATGCTTAAGAACTGAGAAAAAAAATGGAGGCTACAGATCTTTTTGCAGTTGTACAATACAAACTCTGTAGTGGAGGCTTTCTTAATGCTATTTATGTTTTAGCCATGCTGTTTATTTTTGCGTTTTGTTGTTGTTGTTGTTGTTTTTTAGGATTACACTGCTGGGTACCTAGTGGCATCATATTTTCTAACAAGTGAGAGTAAAAAGCCTGACTGAAATGTCAGATTCCTTTATCATCTTTCTATACTTCCAAGAACACATGAATATTAGAGGAAAGAAATAAATGCAAACAGTCCTCACTGTACATAGTCCATTCATTTATGTTTTTCCCCACTCAAAGATGTACTCTCAATATAAACTTCTTCTTAAGGCTTTTCAGAACTAGAAGCTGGAAGCAATCACTCCTACAAACAAGATTATGTGAGACTTCATCTGTCCTAATTAGAATTCCTTTTTCTGTGCATTTTTGTCATTAAAACATATGAATGCCTTTTTTTATCATTCTAATACTTCAAGAAAAATATTTTGTTTATCTCTATACAATGAAGATTCACATATCTGGAATAATATTAATCTATTAACATTTTGGTCAACAGTTACTTTGACTGTCATCTGTAAATATTACATTACTACATATATACACATATGAAATAAAGAGGTGGATAAGAAGGAAGAGTAATGATGGAATAGTAGAAGGAACTGAGTCGTGTGAACACTTTGTTCTTGTTGGTTTACCACTCTGGCAGTGGTGGGAAGTGGGAAAATGGAGTCAAATTATAATGCAGACTAAAGACTCATGCATTAGAAAACTATTCAGAGCTTTTGACATTATATATTCTTAGGGTTAATAAGAATCACTAGAAAAAAGTGTAAATCACAAGGACAAGTTTCAATTGGCAAAAACATGTTTTTCCATAAAGGCATTTAAACAAACAACAAGTAACAATTGATAATAATCTGAAATAAACTGGGAAAAGCACAAAAACTTAATTCAAGACTGATTCTGAATTTTGAAAAAAAAAAGTCACAAGGATCTTTTCTTCTATTCTTGGAGTCTTCTAACAAGCAATCAGAATTCTCCCCCCATGACTCTGTTCTTGGACCATGTTCTGACTGCTGATGAATAGAGGAGTTTTTAAATGTTAATGATTTAAAGGAAAAGAGCAAACATGGGTGATGCTTTTTCAAAAAACGTTTATATATATATATATATATATATATATATATATATATATATATATATGAACAGGAGAATATTGGGAAGAAGAAAGCCCATTCCTCTGCAGTCGTGACCCAGCCACAGAAGAAGCAAGATGTGACTGCCTCATGGAAAAAGGTGCAGAGCCATGTGACTACCACAGATAAAAACAATGGGCTAAGAAGCCTGAGTTATTGGGCCAAACAGTTTAAAACTAATGTAGACCTCTGTGTGATGTCTTTGGGACTTACGGACTGTAGGGATCAGGCAGGACAGAAAACTCAGGCAACACAAAGTCATTTAAACACATAAAAAGAGACAGTTAAAATGAATAATATGAAGTAAACTTACTCCTATCTACTACCACTGGGAAAAGCACAAAAACGTATTCCAAGAATGATTCTGAATTTTGAAAAAAAAAAAAAAACAAAGTCACAAGAATATTTCATTCTTTTCTTGGAGTCTTCAAACAAGCAATCAGAATTCTCCTCCCATGACTCTTCTTGGACCATATTCTGACTGCTGATGAATAGAGGAGTTTTAAAATGTTAATGAATTAAAGGAAAAGAGCAAAAATGAGTGATGCTTCCTCATATAACTATTGTTTAAATATTTAAAATATAAATATACATATATATACATATCCTTAAATGTAATACAGTCTTATATCTTTCTATATAGTCCTTATATATTATATTATATTATATTATATTATATTATATTATATTATAAAGTCATTTTCAAGATTTTGAATTTTATTAGCAGCATTTGATTTTATTTTCCCTTTGATTGCTGACCTTACATACTTGAAATTCATTTCCGCTATTTTCCATTGTAGCATTATTCCTGAATGTGATGTTAACAGTACAGAAAAATAAATACCCAGTTCTTAAAATTATTAATTCAAAAATGGCAGAGAATTTTAAAATCTCATATATGATTTTGTAACTGAATATAGTAGGCTTGTATCTCAGTAAGTAAAAACCTGAAAGTACACTAAAGTGGTAAATGATTAGATAGAAAGTTTATTACTTGCAACAGTCAAAGAGCTACTGGGATTGTTTACAAAGCAACTTTCTGTAAAGAGAGACCTTATGGGAATTTGATGATAGAGATTGTGTTTAATCACAGAAAAGTTCAGAATCACAAAACATTCTTGAGAATATTCAAGTCCAGGCATATATTTTTGAGTAGGCTCTATTTAACACCATGGAAGTAATGTTCAAAAAGTAAATAAGATTTACATAATTCTGAGGAGATAATTTAGTATTATACTGAGTCGTTTGCTCTAATCCACTGAAAAATGATATAAAATGAATCAATAACCTTAGCTTATACTTTGTCTTGTTCTCCTATGCTTTTAGTTGAAATAAATGTATCAAACAGCAAATCTTCCCCAAACAAACAAATAAAAACAACTGATATTTTGCTAAAACCTTCTTGAAGAAGAAGTTTTCTTTCACTCTAAATATAGAATCTTGCCTCTAAATGTACCAGTCTCTCTTAGGAGCCAACAGTATCTAAAAATTATTCCTTCTAAATTATTTTACTTAGAAAGGTCACAAAATAGTAGAATTGCAAACCAGTTAAATTGGGCTTTTAGTATTTTTATTGATGATTTCACAGTTTCACTCACATGTAAAATGTATCTTAATCATATCCTTCTTAACCTCCTCCCTTCTTGTTCACTTCAACACCCCCTCCACCTAACATGTTCTTCTTTTCTTTTATATTTGAGAAGACTTTTCAAAGTTTTAATTAAATTTTTTAACTTATTTTATACACTAACCAATATTTGCAATTTTTCCTCTCTTCCCATTCCCTCCCCCTCCTCCCTTCTACCCCCAATCTATTTCTCCTCTTTTTCCTTTTAGAAAGGGACAGGCTTTCAATTTTTTTTTCTTTTGATAAAGCATGCCATGATATCAAGTTGAGGCAGAACCAAACTCCTCCCTGTGCATCAAGGCTGGGCAAGGCATCTCATCATAGCAAATAGTTTCCAAACACCAGCTCATGCATCAAGGATAGGTCCTGGTCCCACTTTTAGGACCTATCAAACTGTCAGACACATGTAAGGGCCTAGACTGGTCCTATGCAGGTTCTCTAGCTGTTGGTCTTGATGGGGGTAGAGAACATTTTTGGGTTAGAGAGAAACCTGATGTCAGGGAAACTTCCAGGAATCCACAAAGTTGACTCCAACTGAGACTCCTAGAAACAATGGAGAGGGTGCCTAAATTAGCCTTGTAAGCAGATTGCTGACTACCCTAATTTTCATCATAGAGCCTTCATCCAGTAACTGACGAAAGCAGATGTAGAGATCCACAGCCAATTACCAGACTTAGTTCAGGGAGTCTTGTTGAAGAGAGGGAAGAGGGTTTGAGCTAATGGGGTCAGGGCCTTTTGAGAATTTTATGTACAGCTGTGATTGTTTTCAATAAATATATCTTTCATTTACTCTCATCCATTTATACTCTCAAAGACTATTGTTCCAACTTCATGGGCTATTTTTCTATCTAATGACTTCACACAGTGATGTCTGTTTGGACATGAGTGTGTATTTCTTAAAAATGACTACTATTCCAAGCAGGTCTCAACTGACAATAGCTTCTCAGGTAGAGATGGCAATTAATGACGCTCTCTTCTGCCTATGTTTGTATTTTGGCTGGATTGATCTTTTGCTGTCACGACTGCCTCGACCAGCAAGGAAGACGCAACACCGGACTCTTCTTTCAGCAGTTTATTCAGGAACCTTGAACATTCTTCGAATAGTGGGGAAAGCTAACTCACAGCTAAAGTAGTCCCTGGTCAGACAGCCCCGCAAGCTATGTGGGAAATGCGGATAGGTCTAGGTACACGAAAGCAAGCCACATTCTCAGTGTAGACCATATATGGAATGGTATGTAACGTAGAACACCTTCTCAGTCTTAGCCATATATGGGAATAGTACGTGACTTAGAGCACATTCTCATGAGGGGGTGAAGGGCGGAAACCAGCACCACCCTCATGGCACTGCACAATGCAGCTCTCTACAGTTTTCCCTTTTTAGTTTTAATGCTATAGGTAAGAGTAGTGGCCTGCTCTCTGTGAACCAAGAGCCTTGCATTGATCCTCCCTGAGTGTCTTCCACACAGAGAGTACCAGACCAGCTCGATGCCATTTTCCAGAGGTGGGGTCTTGGGCATCAATCCACATGCAGCAGGCTTGCTATTCTCAAGGCTGCTGGACAGGCATCCTTGAGTGCAGTGCCTTGCCTCGCACCCTGAATGCGTCAAATTAATGTTTCATGGTAGCTAACCATACATGGGGAGATTGGCCAGCCTCTAGGGCTGCAAAGGCTTGAATGAATATGGCTGCATTGTGACTCTGAGAGCCTCTAATCCGACAAATACACCACAGACAAGCCAGAGAGACTATCACCATGAGACCAGTTAATGCTCCTAAACCCGCCCATTCCTTCAAATGGTTCATCACTGTGGAGATCCAGGTAGAAAGTCCTTCAGCCATTCCAGCATCCACTCAGGTAGAATTCATGGTGACAATGCCTACCCTGAGCTGTTCCATCATGGTATCAAATTATCCAGTCCAATTACCTAAAAGATAACTAGATAATTGTTTAGACAAATTTGTAGCATGGGTAAAATTCTCGTATTGTATGCTAGTCACACAAAGCCCTGCATATTTCCATTGGCAGCCCAGTTGAGCCAATTGCCAAAGAACATCAATTTGCTCCTGTACCAAATCAATTCTTTGATTAATCACCATCAATCCTCCTTTTAATTGTGCATTAATGCCTTTTTGAACATGCAGGGCCAATGCATCATTGGCTGAAAGATTATTCAAAGTCTGCACAGTCTGCACAGTATGGCTCATGGCAATCGTTGCCATGGCAGCTCCAGCTGCGGCCAGGGAAATGGCAGTTATGATGGCAGCGGTAATTCCAAAATCTCTTTTTTGTCTGAATAAAGTCATGATGTGAGGAGCATCCACGGGAACGGGTACCCACCGTGGCATAGGAGCAACAACCACATATTTAAACTGACTGGCATTCCAACATTGGGTATAAAAGCAACTATATTTATCACAATAGGTTGGCTCTGCTTTGCTTACAATAAACAGAAAAGGGGGATAAATATAAACAGGCATGGAATTATAAGTAAATAAGAGCTGCCCTGGCTCCTTCACTCGAACAGCCCGCTTGTGTTGAATATACGGCAGTAACTCCTTCTGGGGTCATGACTGTTTGGAGTTGAGGGGATTTAGGGCTGCCAGGCTCCCATGGGTGAGAAGTGCTCCAGGTAAACTGGCTAAGACCATGAACCCCTCCGCCAATCACAATAATGGGTTCTAAATTCATGCAGCTACCATTAATTCCACACAGTAGCCAATTATCAAAAGGATTAGACACATAGCTTTGAAAAGGATTTTGATCACTAAAATTAAACCCGGTGCTAATCCCGGGGGAAAAGGAAAAATGTTGCGCTTTATCGACCCAAGATACTGTGTGGGACTGACAACCAGTCCAAGTCCAGATTTCTCCCCAATTTACTCCCCAGCAATAGGGAGCCCACTTCGATTGGTGTGGAGGAATACTATCGCTCATTTTAGCAGGCCACCATCCTGATACCCAGGTGGCATTTGCTGAATGACAGGGGTCACCGGAATCCAGGGGTAAGTCAAACCAGCCAACTGTTTGGTTATACAAGGGAATGCAGGAAGATGCTTCAGAAATATTATGGACTATATAAAAACATAAGCTCCCTTCTAAGTTAAAGGATCTATTTTCTCCTATGGGAGCTAAATCTGCTTCTAATTGCAAATAGGGAACATCAAGACTTCTATTACTACTAAACAGACGGGGAAACAACTTAGCATCATGACGTATTGGCATTGGTTGTGGAAACACGGAAAGGATCCCCCATCTCAGCTCCATCCGTCCATTCGGAATCATCAGTAGGATGAGCCATAGTACAATCAGCGCCAGTCTCCTGATCCTCATTGTTCTGAACTTGCCTGATCAGTCATTCAGGGATCCACACCAAGTCCTGCCAGTCCTGGAGAAAAACACAAACAGAACCTCGTGCCCATGTCAGCACGGGATCAGGCCCGTGCCAGAGCCCTGTTAGGATATCTTTCCATTTTACCATCCCTTGTACAGGACTGTGGGGGTCCTGATGTCTATCAGCTGCAGAGCAACCATGAGCATCCAAATTTAAAAAATTAATGGTAAATAAAGCAAGGGAGAGTCTCTCTTTTGAGGTATGGTCGTGGCCTATTCCCCCTTTTTGTTTCAGCAGACACTCCTTGAGTGTACAATGAGCACTCTCCACAACGCCTTGACCTTGAGGATTATAAGGTAGGCCATGAGTAAGCTGCACCTCCATTTGGCGGCAAAAGGAGGAGAAACTTTGACCTGTGTAAGCAGGTCCATTATCAATCTTTAATTGGGAAGGTTTGCCCAAGCTGCCCATGCCTCTAGGCAGTGGGTAATCACATTACGTGCTTTTTCTCCTGTGAGAGGCGTGGCATGTATCACACCTGAGTAGGTATCCACCGAAACATGTACATATTTATGATTGCCAAATTCAGAAGTATGTGTTACATCCATCTACCAGATCTTAAGAGGTAGAAGACCTCGGGGATTTACCCCGATGCTAGGTGGATGCAAATGAATCACACATTGAGGGCAGTCTAAAACCACTTGTCGAGCATCTGCTTAAGAAAGACAAAATTTTTGTTGTAATGCTTTTGCATTAACATGAAAAGTCCTGTGAAAAACTTTTGCTTTCTCCAGAGTGGAACTCAGAAATATACATTCCTTCCTAGTCCACAGGTCCACTATATTGTTTCCCTCATACCTGGTAGGCCTATATGGGCTCTAATATGTTGAACATAAAAACAATTTTTTCTTTGCCAAATTGGATCCTGCAATTGTTGAAACAGAAGGCAGACTGGACTGGAGCTTTTGATAGGACCAGCTACTTCGAAAATCTTGAGGGCATTTACCACCTAAGCAGAATCTGATATTAAATTAAAGGCAACAAGCCTTAAAAACTTCAAGTACAATTTTTAACTCTATAATCTGAGATGAACCAGGTTCAAATTGATGCATTACAGGTTCTTGTTTGTCTACTATATATATCCCACAGCCTGTCTTAGATCCTGTAAACACATTTGGGGCTATGAGAATAGGCTGTGAAGATGTTATTTTAGGAACTACCACAGGATGTTCCTTTAAAAATCCCAACAATGGATGTTTGGGATAATAATTATCTATATTTCCATCAAAACTACATTGCAAGATAGCCCAATCATCTATCATAGCACACAGAATTTTAACTTGATGACTGGAGTAAGGCACTATAATGGTCGTGGGGGCAACCCCAAAATATTGTAAACATTGCTGAATTCTGGTTAGGGCTAAAATTGCTACAGCAGTAGGACAATGCTCAAGAGATTTAGCTGGAGATATCTTAGGATGGATGCAAAGCAATGGCCCACTCTGCCATAAAGGTCCTGTGGGCTGGTAATATGAGGGAAGAATGCATAAAGCAACATCTTGACCCTCTTGTATCCTTTGTAGGAAGGCATCTTGTAACCTGTTTTCCACCTTTTTTAATGCTTCTTGTGCCTCAGTAGTCAACTGCCTCGGAGAATTCAAAGTAGAGTCTCCATTTAAAACACTATACAGAGGCTTTAACTCGTAGTTTGGAAACTTCAAATAACATCTTATCCAATTTATATCACCTAACAGCTTTTGAAAATCATTTATTATCTTTAGACTATCTTTCCTTAATTCTATCTTTTGAGGGATAATCTGTTTCTCACAAACTCTTACTCCTAAATAATTAACAACTTTATCCTGTTGTACCTTTTCAGGGGCTACATGCAGCCCTCTCCTTCCAAGCAGCTTAATAAGCTCCACATAGGCCTGATCTAACATTTGTTCATTCTTGGCAGCCAGCAATATATGGTCCATATAAGGAATGCATCTTAAAGTGGGAAATTTTTCTCTCACAGGTGCAATAGCCTCCCCCACATACATCTGACACATTGTAGCACTATTGGCCATACCTTGTGGCAAGAAAACCCACTCATATCTTTTGTCTGGTTCTTCCTGATTACGAGACCGAACCGTAAAGGCAAATCTCTAGCTGTCTTTATAAAACAAGGGAATGGAGAAAAAACAATCTTTTATATCTATCACAATAATAGGCCAGGAGGCAGGCAAAGAGGATAATAATGGCAACCCGCATTGCACTGGTCCCATGACTTGCATTTGATTGTTAACAGCTCGCAGATCATGTAATAGACACCACTTTCCCGATTTTTTTTTTATTACAAAGATAGGTGTATTCCAGGGGGAAATGGATGGTTTAATATGGCCCAGGGTTAACTGTTCCATTATCAACTCATTGGCAGCCATGAGCTTCTCAGAGGAAAGAGGCCACTGAGGAACCCACACTGACTCCTCTGTTTTCCAAGTAATGGGAATCCTTCCCCAGTGCCCTTTAGGAAAAAATCAGCCCTTGTCTAGAAGAGTGTTGTTGCACTGATACAGGATCCTTTTTTCCCTGAAACATCTTTCCTAATCCAAAGCTTGGATGATAGCCCATCCTAGTCATCATCTGTTGTGAGGCTGGGGAATATACATTGCTAAGCTTAAATCCCATGTCTTTTAGCAGATCCTTCCCCCACAGATAAACAGGGAGTTCTAATACATAGGCTGCATACTGCCTGAATGACCTTCATCATCACTCCACTGCAAATGCCTAGCACTTATGTCTGGGGTCTTAGCATAGCCCAGGCCTTGCAGGGTGTGTGAGGAGGTTTGAATAGGCCAACCTGATGGCCAATCCTTTGTTGCTATAACACTTTTATCAGTGCCCGTGTCCAACAGGCCAAGTATACACTTCCCATCTATCTTGAGTGACAAGACTGGGCGATGATCCATATCAAGGGGCAGTAAAGTCAAATCTGTGCCTGAGGAGCCAAAGCCTTTGTCTCCCCTTTCTGTGGGGCAGGCTTCAAACCACCCATGAAGGCTGGGAAGGAGAACGAGCTGAACAATCCGATCTCCAGGGATTCTAACATAATTTTGACTACCCCAGTATAATCTAGGTCTATAATTCCAGGATGAACTCTTAGGCCTCTCAGTGTTGTGGAGGACCTCCCTATAAACAGTCCTACTGACCCTGGGTCAAGAGGCCCCCTAAAGTCTGAATCCACCAACTGGACCCCCCATCTGAGGGGTTAATATAATTCTGGTAGTGGCACGGAGGTCCAGTACGGCTGAACCCACAGTGGCTCTCCATGGTCCTTCAGATGTTGGAGAGAAGGCCACGCCCCCTGGCTCTTGTCTTGGTCCTGACTCTCTACCACCCCATATATTTGTAGGCCCTGGGTACGGGGCCCCGCTGCCCTTTTTTTGGACTGGAGCCTATACTCGTTTGAGGTAAAGGCTGGCCGTTTATATCTTTCACCGACGGGCATTCATTTGCCCAATGTCTACCCTTCTTACAACTCGGACAAATATCTGTTTGAGCTACACATTGGCTAGTGGGCCCCTGAGAGGCACCCCCTCTCTCTAGGCACTGTCGCTTTAAATGTCCTACCTGGCCACCTTTAAAGCAGGCCCCGGAAACTGATCTTTTTCCTTGTGTTAGCTACACCACTGCAGCTGCTAGGCCAGCGTTGGTGAGTCAGTGGTCCTCCTAACTCCCCGCAAACCTTCATCCATGCTTCAAGGCCTTGGCTTTTGTAAGGAGTTATAGCATTCCTGCATTCTTTCGTACATTGCTCATACCAGTTGTTTTATCAATGGCATAGCCTGATCAGGGTCCCCAAAAAGTCTGCCTGCGGCCTCAACCATGCGAGTGACAAAATTGGAGAATGGTTTAGTAGGGCCTTGTATGATCTTGGTAAGATTGCCATTTACTTCTCCTTTGTTAGGCAAAGCCTTCCAGGCTTTGATGCCAATTCTATTGACTTGTTTGAAAACTTTAATCGAATATCCGGTCTGGTGATTGGCGAAAGGACCCTGACCTAGCAACATATCTCTGTCCCAAGCAGCATTCCCTGCTGCTTGATTGGCAGCAGCCTCCTCATTTGAGAACTCTATTAAAAAAGCTCTCCAGTCTAAATATTGTCCTGGGCTCAGACAAGCACGAGCAAGCCACTCCAGTCATTGGGAGTCATGCAATATCGACTTAAAGCCTCTACTTGTGCCTCTGTGAAGGAAGCGTTAATCCCATAAATTCTCACAGACTCAGCTAAGGACTTAATAATCTTAAAGTCTAGAGGTTCCTCATATCTGTTTCCCTGCGGATCTTGAAACACTGGGTATGCAAATCGCAGCTCAGGTCTCACCACCTTCCAGACTCCGGGACAGAATGAGCGTCTGGAGCCACCTTGACCCCCTCCCACATAAGGAGGTAGAGACATGGGTGTCGAGGGGCAGGGCGTTAGGGCTCTTGGAACCTTTTCTTCCTTTTTTCCCCTCTTTCTTAATTTTGCCCTAGACAATTTTTCTATGAGTGCCTGTAGCTCTTCATCTGACTCATCTGATTCTTGATCTCCCTCCACTGGCGCCTATAAGTCAGCAAGGTCTGGGTACAGTGTTTCTCGCTTTTGACGATTCTTTTCACTGTCGGCTTCCTCTGACTCTTCTGATCGTTCTTCCTGTAGCATTTCTAATGCTGCCTGTTCGGTTTTTTATGGCTTTACTGCAGCGCTCATCCTCAAGACAGCTTTTTACCAGTCTCCAAACAGGCCTCACTCCTCCTTTAAGGTTCCCTGTTGATATGCAAATTCTAGGTCTCTTCTTAGTTTTTCCCAAGAAGATATTGAGAGTCTCCCTGAATCTGCGAACCAAGGTGCAATGGTATTGCACTCGTTCAGGAATTTCTCTAAAGTACTCCTTTTAATTTTTAAATTCTTAGAACGAAGCAGCTCATTTAGAGCCAAAAAAATTGGGTGCGAGTGGGAAGTGCCCATAGCTAATCCTGTGTTGTTTTTCCTTTAGACTCTTACTTTTGGCTCGCCTCTCTGGGAACTCACCCCACCCTCCCTTTGTCTTCAGAGGAGAGCGAAACTGCCTGCCTTTGCCACTAATTCTCACCTTATCTGGGAATTTACCTCCCCCACTCTCTCTTTATTTACAGAGAAGAGCGAATTTCCCAGCTTTTGTCACAGATTCCCAATTTATCTGGGAACTTATTCCCGCCCTCTCTTAATTTAACAGAGAAGAGCTAATTACCTGCTCTTGTCGTGGATCCCCACCTTTTTTCCTGGGAACTTACCAGTGCACTGCCCTGACAGCAAAAAGTTCTGAGTCCTTAGTGAGGGAAGATTCCCCCACCCCCCCCCCCCCCCCCCCCCCCCCGATCGGGCCACCACCTGTCGCGACCGCCTCGACCAGCAATGAAGACACAACACCGGACTCTTCTTTCAGCAGTTTATTCAGGAACCTTGAAAGATCTTCGAATACCGGGGAAAGCCAACCCACAGCTAAAGTAGTCCCTGGTCAGGCAGCCCCAGCAAGCTATGTGGGAAATGCTGATAGGTCTAGGTACAGGAAAGCAAGCCACATTCTCAGTTTAGGCCATATATGGAATGGTATGTAACATAGACCACCTTCTCAGTCTTAGCCATATATGGCAATAGTACGTGACTTAGAGCACATTCTCATGAGGCGGTGATGGGCAGAAACCAGCGCCACCCTCATGACACTGCACAATGCAGCTTTCTACATTTTGCAGGTCTTTTGAATGCATTCAAAATTTCTATGAGTTTTTTTGTCAAAAAAATGTCACACCTGGCTAACATTAGTTCACTGTACTTTCCTTCTGGTTCTTACAATCTTCCCAACACCCCGTTTATGATAATTCCCAAGCCTTAATTGTCAGACTTTGATACAACTATCAAATTTAGGACTAAGCACTAGTTTCTTATTATTTGCATAGTTACCTGCTGTTTGTCTATGTACTAATTGACATATACTACAAAAGGAATGATGACAGCTAAGAGAACCATGGAAACATTTATAAGATTAGAATTTAAGGGTCAGATAATTGATACATCCATCAAGCATAATAACTATATTAGATTCACCCCTAAGTGGAACCAACTCTGTTATTGGAATTTTGGTTCATATAATAGTGCCAGGCATATCCTATATTATAGAATGGGCCTTAGAGCTAATCAGAAAGTGATAGATTCAGAACATTCATGCCATTGTTGTACCACTGGGCATGTTTTGCTAGATCTGTCGTAATTGTAGCCCATGGATTTATATCTGTATAAGACTATTGGCTGTCTTCTTCCCCCTGGTAATGTGCATAGAACCTTCTATCACCTTTATTGTTAGCCACTAGAAATGAAGCTTCTATATTTAATAGGGATTTCTCCACGTGTTATGAATCATGTATGTGGTGCATTTGCGGAAAAAAAAAAAAAGGTTTTATCTTGTGAAAAACCTAGAACAATGACAATAGTATGTAATGTTAGAGGAACTAATGAGATCCTACTGATCCATACCTAGAAATGAATTTGGCCATGTCAGGTTCTGGGCTTTGAATTTGTTATTCTATGGTATCTAGGAGATGCTCTTTCCCTCATAATACAGTAATTCTATTTCAAATCTTTTAAAATTCGTATGCATATACATTAGGAAACTTCTACAGTAGTAGGCAGTTTTTCACTCTATAATTCCATTTTTATTTACTTGACACTACTCATAACACAAATATTGAAGATGGTGAGGAGTATAGTGCATTAAAGTACAGGATTATAGTAAATTAAAGACCTAAAGTCAAAATCAAGAGTCAACAAGAAAAGATAAGTAATCCCTTGCGAGTTTTAGACAAACACCAAAAATCTGTACAACAGAACAGAGGATGTCAACCTGGAGAAGAGAGTCTGGGGCTGCTTGTGAGCTAGAGCATATGAGTGTGACATGAGTGCTTACTCTCTCTACTGAGGACTTAGAGCATGCTCAAGCCTATATGTAAGCAGTGAATGCACTTTTGTTTCCCAGCCACTCTGTCCTGAACAATCACACAAAAGCTATATTAACTTCAATGATGTTTGGGCCAATGGCTTAGCAGGGTAAATTTAGGAGGGAAATCAGAACATAGATGGAGAGAATGTAGATGGAGTCGGGAAGACTCCAAAGGAGACAGATGCCAGAACTGTACTTCCAGCATTCTAACTATTAAGTTTATCATATCTAAAGCAAGAAAGCTCCTACCCTTTTAAAGAATCTGTGCTTTTTTTTCTACATTTAAATTCTAGACATGATTTTAGGAAGGATTTTACAGGTAATTTTTACAGTTAGAAAATTTTTAGAAAACTTGAGCTAAATAATCTACTCAGACACATATATAGACATATACACAAGCACATGTATATGTACATGCACACACAGACACACACAAATACATCAACACCACCATCATCACCACCACCCATGCTACTACTACCACCATACCTTAATGGGCAACTGAAATATATTACTTTAAACAATTAAATCAGAAATAAATTTATTTAGATCTTGATAACAATCTTCATTAGCTATCTGCTACTCTTTCTGGCTTTAAGTGTTTATTTACTTTTTGATGCATAAGGCATTGAGAATTGCCTAGAGAAAGGAAACTTTGCATTAGACATCTTCTATACTAGTGCTGTATGAACTTTTGGATTGTGTATTTATCCTTGGTGCAAAAAAAGACAAATGATGTCCCAACCTGTGTAAGGGGATTCCATAATTGTTTAGGAAGGCAGAACACAACTAAGCAACTAGAGACATTTAAAAATATAGTCCTCACATGCCTATTCCCTCAAATTTGGATGAATTAGGTATTATTAATCTCACAGAACTTTATGTCATCTACTAGAAAACAAAATTGAAAGTGATACAACAGTGCTATACTTTCTCCACTTCCATTCATCTGTACCTGACTTTCCTTTTTTTTTTTTTTTTTTTTTTTTTTTTTGGTTTTTCGAGACAGGGTTTCTCTGAGGCTTTGGAGCCTGTCCTGGAACTAGCTCTGTAGACCAGGCTGGTCTCGAACTCACAGAGATTCACCTGCCTCTGCCTCCCGAGTGCTGGGATTAAAGGCGTGCGCCACCATCGCCCGGTCTGACTTTCTTTAAAGTGTGTCAGCACACATTAAATTCCTTGTCTTGAAACCTTGGTTAGGTTAATGCTAGTGGGTGGAAAATTCAGCAGTAATTGAAAAGAGAAGCTTAAAACCACAGGACATACAAAACTCACTTCAATTTTTTCAGCGACTGAAGGTAGAGGCAGGCATGACAAAAGAAGTCATAAAATCAGTGAGATTGACTTTTACGAAGGATAATAAAATATGAGTGTGATAGGTGAACGAAGATAAAAAGGCCCGTAACTTTCTGAGCTAGTGTTACCTCACTCAGAATGTTTATTTCCAGCCATAAATTTGCATATACATTTCAAATTCCATATTCTTTCCATTATGTATATGTACCAGATTTTCATTATCCATTTATCAGTTGACATCTAGATTGTTTGCACTTTCTCTCTACTGTGAAGAATATGGAAATTAAAATGGCTGAACATGTATCTCCTTAGTAAAATACAGAGTTCTTTCAGAACAGGTACAGTATAGCTTTTGTACTAATTTCCACATTGATTTCCATAGAGTTTGCATATATGTACACTACTAGTAAAAATGAATGAGTGTTCTTATTTCACTAAACTCAGGTTGGCATTTGTCACTGTTCTAATTTTATTTCACAACATCTGTGTATATTATGACTACCAGTCCTCAGGGATTAGGTCAATTCCACATAGATTCCTCCAGTTTTTTTTTGTTTTTTTTTTTATCTGATGTTTGCGATGTCTTTAGCAATACAGTATATTATCTTCAGGTTCTACAAGGCAAGCAAAGGAATAACATATTTTATTTTGTTAATCTATTTAATTCCCGTGATCAATAACTCATGAGAAGCGTTCCTATTCATGACACTGAGGCTCTTGTGAGGAGATTCAAAATCATGAGAGACATGATTTCATTCAAACTATATATTTTATTCATATACGTAATATGGAGTATCAGTTTTGTGATTTCTTTGTATATTCAAAAAACTAACCTTCTACCAGATGTACAGCTGGTAACAATTTTTTGTATTTTATAGGCTGCATCTTTACTTGAATGATGCTATTGTTTTTCATACAGATGCTTTCTATTTCTTTTATCTTTTTTTTTTTGTAAGGCCATTACATTTATTTATTTATTTTCATTTTTTTTTTATTATTGAGAAAAGGAAGAAAAAAAAAACAAGTATCCAACTCCTCCCAGCCTCCCATTTACATCCCCCTCCTCCCACCCTTCTCCCCCTCCTCCCATCCTTCTCCCCCTCCTCCCACACCTCTCCCCTTCCCTCTCCAGTCCAAAGAGCAGTCAGGGTTCCCTGCCCTGTGGTAAGTCCTAGGTCCTCCCCCCTCTGTCAATATCTAGGAAGGTGAACATCCAAACTGGCTAGGCTCCAACAAAGCCAGCACATTGTGTAGGAACAAAACCCTGTGTCATTGTCCTTGGCTTCTCATCAGCTCTCATTATTCGCCATGTTCAGAGAGTCCAGTTTTAACCCATGCTTTTTCAGTCACAGTCCAGCTGGCCTTGGTGAGCTCCCAGTAGATCAGCTCCACTGTCTCAATGGGTGGGTGCACCCCTCGTGGTCCCAACTTCTTTGCTCATGTTCTCCCTCCTTCTGCTCCTCATTTGGACCTTGGGAGCTCAGTCCAGTGCTCCAGTGTGGGTCTCTGTCTCTATCTCAATTCATCACCAGATGAAGGTTCTATGGTGATATGCAAGATATTCGTCAGTATTGCTATAGAAAAAGGGTCCTTTCAGGTTCCCTATTCTCAGCTGCACAAGGAACTAACTGGGGGCCTCAGCTTGGGCTCCTGGGAGCCACTCTAGGTTCAAGTCTCTTGCCAACCCTAAGGTGGCTCCCTTAACTAAGAATTGTGCTTCCGTGCTCCCCTATCCTACCTTCCTTTATCCCAATCCTCCTTTTTCCCCATGTTCCCCCCATCCTCCACTTCTCCCTTTTCTCTCCCCCTCTCCACTTACCCCCATCCCACCCCACCCCCAAGATCTCAATTTTCTCCCTGGCGATTTGGTCTAATTCTCATAGCCAAGAGGATAACTATATGTTTTTCCTTTGGTTCAACTTCTTACTTAGCTTTTTTAGGATCACAAATTATAGACTCCGTGACCCTTATTTATGGCTAGAAACCAATTATGAGTGAGTACATCCCATATTCATCTTTTTGGGTCTGTGTTACCTCACTCAGAATAGTGTTTCCTATTTCCTTCCATTTGCATGCAAAATTTGAGAAGTCATTGTTTTTTACTGCAGTGTAGTACTCTAATGTGTAGATATTCCACACTTTCTTCATCCATTCTTTCATTGAGGGGCATCTAGGTTGTTTCCAGGTTCTGGCTATTACAAATAATACTGCTATGAACATGGTTGAACAAATGTTCTTGTCATATGATAGGGCATCTCCTGGGTATATTCCCAGGAGTGGTATTGCTGGGTCCACGGGTAAGTTGATCCCGTATTTCCTGAGAAACCGAAACACTGATTTCCAAAGTGGTTGCAAAGATTGCATTCCCACCAGCAATGGATGAGGGAACCCCTTCCTCCACAACCTCTCCAGCAGAGGCTATCATTGGAGTTTTTTATTTTAGCCATGCTGACAGGTGTAAGATGATATCTCAAAGTTGTTTTGATTTGCATTTCCTGATCGCTAAGGAGGTTGAGCATGACCTTAAGTGTCTTTTGGCCATTTAAACTTCCTCTGCTGAGAATTCTCTGTTCAGTTCAGTGCCCCATTTTTTATTGGGTTAATTAGCATTTTAAAGTCTAGTTTCCTGAGTTCTCTATATATTTTGGAGATCAGACCTGTGTCTGTTGCGGGGTTGGTGAAGATCTTTTCCCAGTCAGTAGGTTGCCTTTTTGTCTTGGTGACAGTGTCCTTTGCTTTACAGAAGCTTCTCAGTTTTAGTAGGTCCCATTTATTCAATGTTGCCCTTAATGTCTGTGCTGTTGGGATTACACAGAGGAAGCGATCACCTGTGCACATCTGTTGTAGGGTACTTCCCAATTTCTCTTCTATTAGGTTCAATGTGTTCTGACTGATAGTGAGGTCTTTAATCCATTTGGACTTGAGTTTTGTGCATGGTGATCGATATAGGTCTATTTTCATTCTTCTACAGGTTGACATCCAGTTATGCCAGCACCATTTGTTGAAGATGCTTTCTTTCTTCCATTGTATACTTTTGGCTCCTTTGTCAAAAATGAGGTGTTCATAGGTTTGTGGGTTAATATTCGGGTCTTGTATACGATTCCATTTGTCGACTTCTCTGTTCTTATGCCAGTACCACACTGTTTTCATCACTGTAGCTCTGTAATAGAGTTTGAAGTCAGGGATGGTAATGCCTCCAGACAATCCTTTATTGTATAGGATTGTTTTAGCTATCCTGGGTTTTTTGTTTTTCCATATAAATTTGATTATTGTCCTCTCAAGTTCTGTGAAGAATTTTGATGGGACCTTGATGGGGATTGCATTGAATCTATAAATTGCCTTTGGTAGAATTGCCATTTTTACTATGTTGATCATCCCAATCCAAGAGCAAGGGAGGTCCTTCCATTTTCTGGTATACTCCTCAATTTCTTTCTTCAATGACTTATTGTTCTTGTCAAATAGATCTTTCACTACCTTGGTTAGAGTTACTCTAAGATATTTTATGCTGTTTGTGGCTATCGTGAAATGTGAAGCTTCTCTGATTTCCCTCTCTGCTTCCCTATCCTTTGTGTATAAGAGGGCAACTGATTTTTTGGAGTTGATCTTGTATCCTGCCACATTACTAAAGCTGTTTATCAGCTGTAAAAGTTCTTTGGTGGAGTTTTTGGGGTCGCTTATGTACACTATCATATCATCTGCAAATAACGAAAGTTTCACTTCTTCCTTTCCAATTCGAATCCCCTTGATCCCATGATGTCTTATTGCTATTGCTAGAACTTCAAGCACTATATTGAAGAGGTATGGCGAGAGTGGACAGGCTTGTCGTGTTCCTGAGTTTAGTGGGATGGCTTTGAGTTTCTCTCCATTTATTTTGATGTTAGCTGTCTGCTTGCTGTATATAGCTTTTATTATATTTAGGTATGACCCTTGTATTCCCTAATCTCTCCAATACTTTTATCATAAAGGGATGTTGAATTTTGTCAAATGCTTTTTCAGCATCTAATGAAATGATCATATGGTTTTTTTCTTTCAGTTTATTTATATGCTGGATTACATTTATAGATTTTCATATGTTGAACCAGCCCTACATCCCTGGGATGAAGCCTACTTGATCATAATGGATAATATTTCTGATGTGTTCTTGGATTCGGTTTGCCAGTATTTTGTTGAGGATTTTGGCATAGATATTCACGAGTGAGATTTTTCTATAATTCTCTTTCTTGGTTGAGTCTTTGTGCGGTTTTGGTATCAGAGTAACCGTAGCTTCATAAAAGGAATTTGGCAATGCCTCTTCTGTTTCTATATTGTGAAATACATTAAGGAGTATAGGTAATAGGTCTTCTTGGAAGTTCTGGTAGAATTCCGCATTGAAATGATCTGGTCCTGGGCTATTTTTGTAGGGAGGTTTTTGATAACCTCTTCTAATTCTTCGCGACTAACAGATCTATTTAGATTGTTCACCTGGTCCTGGTTTAACTTTGGTATATGGTATTTATCTAAAAAAGTGTCCATTTCCATTACATTTTCCAGTTTTATGGCATATAGGCTTTTGTAGTAAGATCTAATGATTCTCTGAATTTCCTCTGTATCTGTGGTTATGTCACCCTTTTCATTTCTGATCTTATTTATTTGCAAATTCACTCTCTGCAGTTTGATTAGTTTGGATAGGGGTTTGTCAATCTTGTTGATTTTCTCCAGGAACCAGCTTTTTGTTTCATTGATCCTTTATATTGTTTTCTGTGTTTCTATTTTGTTGATTTCAGCCCTCAGTTTGATTATTTCTAGTCTTCTACTCCTCCTAGGTGAGTCTGCTCTTTTTTTTTTCTAGAGCTTTCAGGTGGGCTGTGAGCTTTCTCTGTTTTCTTTAAGTGGGCACTTAGTGCTATGAACTTTCCTCTTAGGACTGCTTTCATAGTGTCCCATAGGTTTGAGTATGTTGTTTCTTTATTTTCATTGAATTCCAGGAAGACTTTAATTTCTTTCTTTATTTCTCGCTTAATCCAGGTATGGGTCAGTAGTTGACTGTTTAGTTTCTATGAATTTGTAAGCTTTCTGGGGGTAGCATTGTTATTGAATTCTAACTTTATTCCATGGTGATCTGATAAGACACAGGTGGTTACTAATATTTTTTTGGAACTGTGGATGTTTGCTTTGTTACCGATTATGTGGTCGATTTTCGAGAAGGTTCCATGAGCTGCAGAGAAGAAGGTATATTCTTTCCTATTTGGGCGGAATGTTCTATAGATGTCTGTTAAGTCCATTTACTTCATTACCTCCATTAATTCTCTCATTTCTCTGTTAGGTTTCTCTCTGATTGACCTGTCCATTGGTGAGAGAGGAGTGTTGAAGTCTCCTACTATGAATGTGTGCGGTTTGATGGCTGCCTTGTGTTTTAGCAATGTTTCTTTTATGTACGTGGGTGCTTTTATATTAGGGGCATAGATATTCAGGATTGAGACTTTATCCTAATGAACTGTTCCTGTTATGAGTATAAAATGCCCCTCTCTATCTCTTCTGATTGATTTAAGTTTGAAGTCAACTTTGTTAGAGATTTGTATGGCCACACCTGCTTGTTTCTTAGGTCCATTTGCTTGATAAGCCTTTTCCTAGACCTTTACTCTGAGTAGGTGCCTTTGTGGTTGAGGTGTGTTTCTTGCAAACAGCAGAATGTTAGATCCTGTTTTTTTATCCAATCTCTTAGCCTGTGCCTTTTAATAGGTGAGTTGAGTCCATTGACATTAAGTGATATTACTGACCAGTGGTTGTTAACTCCGGTCATTATTTTAGTCGTAGAATTTGTGTGTTTCCCTTCTTTGATTTTTGTTGGTGAAGGGTCTCTAGATGTCTGAGTTATTGTGGTCATTGTTGGACTCCTTGGTTAGTGATTTTCGTTCTGTTACTTTCTATAAGGCTGGATTTGTGGCTGTGTATAGTTTAAATTTGTTTTTATCCTGGAAAATTTTATTTTCTCCATTTATAGTTTACGAAAGCTTGACTGGGTATTGTAATCTGGGCTTGCATCCATGGTCTCTCAGTTTCTGCAGTACATCTATCCATGACCTTCTGGCTTTCATGGTTTCCATAGAGAAGACAGGTGTAAGTCTGATAGGTTTTCCTTTATAAGTGACTTGGTCTTTTTCCTTTGCAGCTCTTAAAATTCTTTCATTATTCTTTATGCTTTCTGTTTTGATTATTATATGGCGAGAGGATGTTTTTTGTTTTTTTTCTTTTTTTTTGATCCAGCCTATTTGATGTTCTGTATGCTTCTTGACCCTTCATAGGTACATCTTTCTTCAGGTTGGGAAAGTTTTCTTCTATAATTTTATTATATATATTTTCTGGACCATTGATCTGCACTACTTCTCCTTCTTCTACTCCTATTATTCTTAGGTTTGGTCTTTTTATTGTGTCCCATATTTCCTGAATGTTTTCTGATGAGAGTTTGTTGGACTTGCTGTTTTCTTTGATCAATGTGTTTATTTTCTCTATGGTATCTTCAGAATCTGAGATTCTTTCTTCTAACTCTTGTATTCTGTTGGTTATGCTTGTTTCTGTAGACTCTGTTTACTTAAATTTTCCATGTCCAGCTAGCCCTATGTTTGTATTTTCTTCTTTGCCTCCATTTCTGTTTTCAAGTCTTGAACTGTTTCCATTATCTGTTTGATTGTTTTTCCTTGGTTTTCTAGGGTATAATTCACTGATTTATTCAATTCTTCAAACTTTCTGTTATATTTCTCATCCATTTCTATAAGGGCGTTTTTTACATGCTGTTTAAGGGCATCAATCACTTTCATGAAGTCAATCTTTTCTACTTCTTCTTGATTAAGGTGTTCATGTCCTTCCGTTGTGAGGTCACTGGTTTCTGGTGGCTTCATGTTGCTTTTCAGCTTCTTGGGCGAATTCTTGCTTTGACGTCTGCCCATCTCTTCTTCCAAATGCTCCCTTATGGATCTTCTTTTACTGGATCAGGTCTCCTTTCCTACCCAACGGTGGCTCTCCTGGTGCCCCAACGCTGGCTCTCCCCAATGCTGGTTCTCCTGGTGCCGAGAGATCAGGCCTCCGTGCTGATGGGGCAGTTTGCAAACAAAGTGCCTACCCTGCTTTGTGCAGGCAGGCCATAGAAGCAAAGGAACTCCCACCCGCTTGGGTGCCCGGAGGATTCGGACCCAGTGCCCAGACAGGCTGGGCTGGGTGATGTTATGTGCCAAAAGAGGGCGGTGGGACCGAATTGGGGAGAGTTCTGGATGGAAGCTGGGTGTGCTAAGAAGAAAGAGGCGGTATGCCAGGAGTAGAGGCCCTGCAGAGAGCCCAGGAAGGATAGGGGGCCAAGGAACCTCTGAGCTCCCTGTCCCATGCTGGCGCCTGGCGGGGCCAGAAACTCCGCTTTCCATTTCTTTGAAGTATTATTCGTCAATTCATAGTCTTAATGTATGAATTACCAAAGTCCTATTCATAAAATCTGTGCATTTGCCTAAAGATGAAACATATTTCCTAAGTTTTCTTGTATCAGATTCAGTCTATCAGGTCTTAGGTTAAGGTTTTTTATTCATTTGGAGCACATTTTCTCTCATATGTTGGCATTATCTTCAAGTCATTAGATACGTGTTCTTGAATTGGAGAATATATAGTAGTCAGTAAACTAGAAAGGCATCATGGAGAGGAGTGAATTAGGGAAGGGTCTAGAATGCAGGGGTTAAAAAAAATTATCAATCACTAATTATGAAAATGCTCTGATGCGGGATTTCCTTCTGTATGCTGTTATTACCATTAATGAATAAAGAAAGCTGGCTGTGGCTAATAAGGTAGAATAAAGGGAGGCTGGTAAACATAAACTGAATGCTGAGAGAAAGAAGGGTGGAGTCACAGAGAAGCCATGGAGCTTCCAGAGATAGACACTGGAAACTTTACCTGGTGAGCCACAGCCACGTGATGATATACAGATTAATAGAAATGGGTTAAATCAATATAAGAGTTAGCCAATAAGAACATAGAGCTAATGGGCCAAGCAGTGATTTAATTAATATAGTTTCTGTGTTTATTTCGGGTCTAAGCTAGCTGTGCAGCAGCAACTAACACAAGTGACCTTCTGCAACAATGCTCTATCTGCAATGTCTTGACTATAGCCTGTTCTTTCAAAGACATTTTCTCAATTAAGATTCCCTCCCCTTAGATGACTATAGCTCCTGTCAAGTTGACGTAAAACTAGCCAGCACATGGATTTTTGTTCATCAAATTTCTTCCACCAAGGCTCAGGGATCAGTGAAGAAGATTACTTAGAAAAATTGTAAGAGCCAAAGGTGATAGATAACTCTAATGAAATAATGCTTTCCAAACACAACAAGGCTGAACATATATACTCAGAAAGATGATAGCATGCAAAATTCTTGTACAAGTTCAAACCAGATAAAAAAAATAGTACCAACATTGAGAAAGGACGTGGACACAGAAATTACACCACAGAATTATCTAGAGACAAATTTAATAGAGACATTAAAACAATTAATGTACCATATTTTTAATGATTATTATTGAGCTCTACATTTTTCTCTGCTCCCCTCCCCTTCAACCCTCCCCCAAGGTCCCCATGCTCCGAATTTAATCAGGAAATCTTGTATTTTTTCTACTTCCCATGTATATTAGATTTATGGATATCTCTCTTATGGTCCTCATTGCTGTCTAAGTTTCCTGGAATTGTGATTTGTCGGCTGGTTTTCTTTGTTTAATGTTTAAAATCCACTTATTAGTGAGGACATGTGATACTTGTCTTTCTGTGTCTGGGTTACCTCACTCAAAATGATATTTTTAATACCTTCTTAACAGATATGTTTATTTCTAGCTTGTGTTAACTTGACACAAAATTAGCCAGCAAAGATTCTTACAAGAACTCAATAAATATCAATAAAAAAGTTAGTCATGTCATTGTAGGCCTATAATCCCAACACTTTGAAGATGAACTCAGGAAGATCAGTTCAATATTTCTCTTGTGTATACCCAGTTGTCAGTTATGCTGGTCTAAATGAGACCTCATTTCTGTTGCCTTAATCTTTGACCTGGCTATTTTTTTTTTTGCCATCTTAACACAAACTAGAGTAATCTGGCAAGATTGAACTACATTTGAAAAAAAAAATATTTCAACAGATTGACCTATAGGTGAGTCTACGGAGAATTTTCTTGTTTCAAAATTTATATTGGAAGGACCAGTTCCTTGGCCAGGTAGTCCTGGGTTTTATTTAAAAAAAATCAAACTAATTGAAGTATGGAGAACTTGTCAGTAAGCATCATTCCTTGGGAATGTTTGCTTCAGCTCCCGCTTTTCATCCCAGTAGTCACAATGACACATACTTTTAATCAAAGTAGCCATACTAACTTAACATAGAAACCAGGCAGTAGTGGTGCGTGCCCTTAATCCCTGAACTAGAGAGGATTATAAAATGGGAGGAGACAGCTCTCAGCCTCAGTCTTATTTCTGAGATTTCCTGAATGTAGATCACCATTTTTGGACTTAGATTGAGGTAAGAGTCAGTGGCTGGCTGCTTTGCATTTCTGGTCTTTAGGTTGAACCCCAATATTTGTCCCTGAGTTTTTATTAATCATACTTCAAATCCCTTCACCTGTCTTATAATCATCTTATTACCATTTATAAAGATTATGTTTTCATGAAACAATCTCCAAAAAGACTGTATCTGTTAACCTAAAGAGACTGGTGATTAAATTTTTTAAGCACTAGTTGTAGGGATGAAATCATCCAAATTATGGCAGGCAAAGAGAAAATACACATTACTGAAACAGCTTACCTGAGCTAATGGGTGCTCACTGACTCCAGACTGACAGTGGGGAAAGCAACATAGGACCAAACTAGGTCCTCTCAATGTGTGTGACATTTGTATGGCTAGGGTACTCTGTAGAGCCACTAGCAGTGAGTGGTAAAGGCATTTATCCCTACTGTTTGAATTGGCTTTTGGAGCCCAATCTCTTTGGCAGTATATCTTTCTTTGCCTAGATATAGTAGAGAGGGATTTGGTCTTGCCTCAAAATGATGTGCTAGACTTTGTTGACTCTCCTTAGGAAGCCTTACTCTCTATGAAGAGTGGGTGGGGGCCTGTGGGGGGCGGTGGAAAGAGTGTCAGGGGGAGAGGGGTAAGTAAAATGAGAAACGACTATTTTTCAAAAAATAAGTTGATTAAACAACTAAAAGGAAAAGAAAATATGAAATAAAACAGAATGAATTGTAGACTTCATTGACAGGAAACACATATGAAACTCCTCTTCTGATGTATCTGTTGATTTCTATCAGTTTAAAAACTGTCTGATTTTGAGAACTGTGCACAGATTTATTACATTTCCCTACATAGCATTTTTTAAACTCTTTCTCATTGTAGCTTATATCCCTGCTCTCAATCCTTAGGTAATAACATCCTAAAAATAGACAAATCCATTTGATGTCTATATTTTTTTCAAGTGAGAAGTGGTGATAAAGAGAAAAAGACAGGGACACAGGAGCTCCAGATATAATTTGAAATTTCAAATTAATGAATTAAAAATGTGACCAGAGAAAGATGTTTGTGAATTAGTATGAAAAGAAATTCCATTAAGAAATATAAAATATGAATAAAGCAAGTGTACTTTACCAGAAAATAATCTTTCTAGTCTTATATTTATTTTCTTTAATAATTAGCATCTGCATCCCCCTGGGAAGCTCAGTGCCTAGGTTCCCTGAGACAGACAGTGACTGTATAGAGTGGACCAAGAGGTGGGTGACCAGCTTCCCAGATGTACAGACCAGTTTCTTTTTTTTTTTTTTTTTTTTTTTTTTTTTTTTTTTTTTTTTTGGTTTTTCGAGACAGGGTTTCGCTGTGGCTTTGGAGCCTGTCCTGAACTAGCTCTGTAGACCAGGCTGGTTACAGACCAGTTTCTAGACACAAAGCACCAGTGCAAAAGCTTTGACACACCTCAGTGCACAAACTTATCCTTAGGCAAGCCACATGTAAACAGGCTGCCCCACAGCACTCCCTATAAAATCCTGTAATCTGCAGGTCCTACCATGCTGCCAAATGTGCCAATTCCCTGTGACATCAGTGGCTCCCAGAGACACGATAGTAACTGCACAGAGCAGACCAAGAGCAGCTCCCTGAGACACAGACAGTGAAAAACATTGATACATCCAAGAAATGATCCCTGAGGCAAAGGTACCAGTTGCATCTATCAGAGCAAGCAGCAAAAGCATTGCCTACATCAAATTGAGGAAGAGATGGATAGATGCCAATGCAGAAATACATTCAACAACCTAAACAGCAATATGGTACCAACAGAACCTGCTAGTCTTACAACAGAAAAACCTGAGCATCCCAACTCAGAAGAAGCAGAAGAACATGAGTTTAAAATAACATTATGAAGATGATAGAGACCTTTAAGAAAAAAACTCTTTTTTTTTAAATTTATTTATTTATTAAAGATTTCTGTCTCTTCCCCGCCAATGCCTCCCATTTCCCTTCCCCTCCCCGGTATTGGCATAAATAAATGCAATGCAGATACTAAACAATATTCACACTTTAATGATAAACTTACAGAACCGAAGATCCCGCGTGGTACAGGAGGTAGGAAGGAAAAAGTGCCAATCCGCCGCTCTGCCTCTCCACCTCTCCGTGCGCCCATTTATTGGCAGGCATTCACCCGAGGCAAACCCGGCCCCCAAAAGGGGCTGTTTTAACCCTACATCCCCCCTTTTGTCTAAATAAAACAGAACTAAACAAAATATAACTATAAACAATAATAACAAATGATAAATATAACAACCAATATTGAGAACAAAAGTTTTGCTAGAGAGTAACTACAATTAAATAATCTTCAACTCCATCAAAGATCTGAGAAGGGAATAAATATTACTTAACAAATGAGAGATATCCAAAATGTGCAACAAATGACAGAGACAACTGACTACCTGGGCAATCAGCCAAAGTCTCGTTTGCAATGTTGAGTCAACCAACTTTGGCTAAGGCCTAACATAACTGACATACCATTATCAAATGCAAGGAACTTTCTTAGAATTATCCTACCCTGTCTTGGCAATATAAGACAACCCTGTTTCATATCTTAGTCAGTAGTTGAGGTATGGGTTTTTCTTAACCCAAAGGCCAGTTCTGCCAAGAAGACAAGCTCCCATTGGAGTGTCTTTGGTGCTCAACGTTCTCTCGGGAGTAGAGTGGTGTTGCCAGGAGTAATTGTGTCTCAATGGCACAGAATTCTAGGTTAGATTAAAGGCCATTTTCTACAGCTCTTCAAAGAGGCTGAAGATTATACTATCTATACTAAAAATAATCTCTATGTATCTAAAAGACCTGATTAACCTAAAAGTAATATGACAAACATATAATTCTCAGTACCTATCTAATTTGAAAACTAAGAGAATAAACAACTGTGCAATATATGAAGACAATGATCTTCAACTGTAAACAATGTCATTACATATCAAAATGTAAACAATGTTATTACATAAATAGTACCAGAGGTAGAAATGTACATTTTGATATGATAGATGTATCCATAAAATATAAGCATACTCTTATACAAAAATAGAGGTAGGAACACTCACATTCAATATTCAATATATCAATATACAAGAAACAGTACCAATATAATTTTCTAAAAACAGTAAGTCACAAATACCAATCATCCCATCAAACCAGTTAATCCTCCTCTTTTTTTTTTGAATATACCCCTAATTCCATACAATATCTCCCCATCACCTCAACCCTAAACCAACCACTAAAAGATGTCCCTAACCCTGTGGGCAAACTCTGTTGGGAGAGGGGACGTCGTCCTCTTAGATTGCTTCTAGCTGACATGGGGGCGACATTCTTCTTAGGGGCCCCTGTGAAAGCAAATGATGGTAAAATTCCCAATTTAACTTTTGAGTTAAGAAAATTATAACTAGTCTCTTAGTGTTTTGAGAAGGTCCAGCCAGAGTGTTGTCAAAAATGTGCATCATTCAAAATTGTCTCTTGCAGTTGGTACCAAAAAACAGGTCTAATATTAGCACTTAAAAAAAAAAAGAAAAATTCATGACGTCATAAAAGCCAGATTGAGTTGATGTTGTGGGGCCCCATCTTCATCCTGGAAATTTCAAAGATTACTATAGGAAACTATGTTGCTTGTTATGGGAAATTTAAACATTAACAACAGGGACATATACTGACATATAAAGACACAGATATGAGGAAAGGCAAAGAAAGTTTATCAAATATAAAATTATTCTTATTCTGTCCCATTTCATGGCTCCTGACCTGAGACAGAAACTCTGAAATATCTTTTATCAACAGGCTTGGAATTGAAGAGGGACTGAACCATAGTCCAACTCCAAAACCAGCTCTACACATTTATAAAGAAGTGTTCAATAAAACATATAAATATAAATAAAAAAATCAATACTTACAATATGTATAGAATTTTATTGTTGATGTTTAGTGTCTCATAACTATTTTCCATCCATCAGTAATTAAATATTCAGGGTCCCTTAAATTCTTTGGAGATGAATATTTTCCTGTGGAGATAAGAAAAGAACCCTGCCCTAATCCTATCTGTAATCCTTACCATCCGAATGCCGGTCATCCTTGTGAATGAATTGTTATTTATCTTTTCCAAGTGACTTCTCTTCCTCAAACCGAACCTTTATTAATTTTGATGGTATCCATAATTTTTCCTCACCTGTGGAGATAAGAGCAAAACCCCTTCCCCAACGCAGCACATCTCCTGGCTTCCATTGTGAGGTCAGCACATCCTTGGAATAAACTGGTTGATTTAGTTCAGCAGACTTTTCCATTATCCAATGTCTCTCTACAGACGTCGTTCCCTTCTCATTAACATTGAGAAAATTCAAGGTTAACAAAGCATTATGTAACCTATTTCTGGGGGTGTTTTCCACCCCTTTCTGTTTGTTCAACATATCCTTTATATTTCGATTTGATCTTTCTATGACTGCTTGACCTGTAGGATTGTATGGTATACCTGTAACATGCTTGATATTGTAATAATCAAAAAACCGTTTCATTTTCCTAGAGACATAAGCAGGACCATTATCCATCTTTATTTGTGTAGGTATAACCATGATAGCCATGACTTCTAATAAATGAGTGATTACTGAATCAGCTTTTTCTGAACTTAAAGCAGTTGCCCACTGAAAGCCTGAATAAGTTTCAATGGTGTGATGAACATACTTCAATTTGCCAAATTCTGCAAAGTGGAACACATCCATCTGCCAGATTTCATTCCTATGGGTGCCCTTAGGATTATCCCCTGCTGGCAGTGGCATTGGGTTATAGAAAGAACAGGTAGGGCTTTTCTTTACAATCTCCTTAGCTTGTTGCCATGTAATAGAAAACTCTTTCTTCAAACCTTTGCTATTAACATGATGTTTTTTATGAAATTCAGAGGCTTGTAGCACACTACCAATCAATAATTGATCAATTTCTGCATTACCTTGTGCTAGAGGACCTGGCAGACCCATATGGGATCAGACGTGTGTTATGTACATAGGGCAAAGCCTGTTCCTCATCAAATCTTGAACCTGGATAAACAATGAGGTTAGTTCTGTATCATCAGGTATAAATTCAGCAGTTTCAATATGTAAAATAACTCTTTCTGCTTATTGTGAATCAGTAACTATATTAATAGGTTCTTTAAAATCTCTTAGTACCATAAGAATGGTAACCTGCCTTCCCTGATTTATTGGCATCAGTATAGAATGTACGGGCTCCAGTTATTGGAGCATCACGGACGATTCGAGGAAGGATCCAAGAAGTTCTCTTTATGAAGTTAAGCCGCTTGCTTTTTGGATAGTTGTTATTAATTTCTCCCAAAAAATTAGCACAAGCTCTTGCCATGGTTCATTATCTTCCCATAATTTCTTTAGTTCATCAGCAGTGAAAGGCACTATATTTTCAGCTGGGTCTATGCCTGCTAGTTGATGAAGTCTCAGCTTGCCTTTTATAATTAACTCAGAGACTTTTTCCACATAAATTTTCAGTTTCTTACTTGGTTTATGTGGTAAAAAGATCCATTCCAAGATAATATCATCTCTCTGCATTAAAATTCCTGTAGTAGAAATTTTTGACGGTAATATGACCAGAATACAATCGAGCTCTGGATTCACTCTGTCCACATGTGTCTGTTGTAATTTCTCCTCAATCTTTGTCAGTACCTTTTCTGCTTCAGCTGTTAATTCTCTAGGACTGTTTAAATCTTTATCACCATCCAAGGTTTTGCTCAAATGAATTATTAGATCAGGTGTTATTCCGATAGCTGGTTGTAGACTGGAAATGTCTCCTAACAGTCTTTGAAAGTCATTAAGAGTCCGTAGGCGATCTCTCCGAATTTGTGCCGTTTATGTCTTAATTTTTTTGCAAACCTATTCTAACCTAAATAATTAACAGAATCTCCCTTCTGAATCTTTTCAGGAGCAATTTGCAATCCCCATTTAGGTAACAGTATCTGTATTTCTTCAAACAGTCTGTTCAAGTTATCTATGTTTGAATCAGATAACAATATGTCATCCATGTAATGGTATACTATAGATTTGGGAAATTTCTTGCGTGTTATTTGCAATGGTTGGTTCACAAAATATTGGCACAGGGAGGGGCTATTTAACATACCCTGTGGAGGACTGCCCAATGGTAACTCCTCGAAGGTTGAGAATTGTTATAAGTAGGCACTGTGAAGGCAAATTTTTCTCTATCTTCTTTTTGCAAAGGTATAGTGAAAAAACAATCCTTTAAATCAATAACTATGAGAGGCCATCCTTTTGGTAATAAAGAGGTCAAAGGAATTCCAGATTGCAGAGGGCCCATAGGTTGAATAACCTTCTTGATAGCTCTGAGATCTTTCACCATTCTCCATTTACCTGATTTTTTCTTAACCACATATACAGGAGAATTCCAAGGGCTGGTAGATTCTTCTATATGTCCAGCATCTAATTGTTCTTGTACCAGCTGATCTAAAGCCTGTAACTTTTCCTCAGCTAAAGGCCATTGCTTTGTCCATATTTGTTTCTCAGTCAACCATTTTAGAAGCAAGTCTGTTGGTATCTCTGAAGGGACATCAATTGCTTGTTCTTGCACAGCCCTAATGGCCAGTTTTCTCCGTTTGTAATAACTTTTAATATTATTTTCAGAAATATAGGCTCCAGGAGTAGCAAGAATGTTAATTTGGGTATTCCATTGTTGTAATAGGTCACGACCCCATAAATTCATTGCAATATTGGCAACATATGGCTTTAATTTTCCTATTTGTCCCTCAGGTCCTATACATTCAACCCATCTCGTGCTCTGCCTTACTCGAGATAGGGTTCCAATTCCCAGGAGCTGAACATTTACATTCTGAATAGGCCAATATGGATGCCAAGATTCTGGGGTAATGATACTTACATCAGCACCTGTGGCCAGAAGGCCAGTAATAAAAATGCCATTTACACACACACTCAGCTTAGGTCTTTGATCATTTATAGAAGTTTGCCAAAACACATCTTTCTGATTACTAGTGCTTGTATCAGTAGGCCTGTGGCTTCCTAATCGTCCTGACAAGGCATGTTCTCTTCAGAAACTGAAAATGACTGAACCATGTTTGCCATGGGGGCCTGTGAGGCCCCCCTCTCACGTTTCCCGTCTGTATCAGATTGCCTTGTCTATCTCTTGTAGACCTGCATTCATTCGTCCAATGCCTGACTTTTCCACATCTTCTACATAAAACTGAAGGCTGAGTCCTTCTATTTCTGTTATTTCTAGAAGATGCATTATTATTATTTCTGAAAATCCGTTGTTTACAATTCCTTTTCATATGACCCAGTTTGCCACAATTAAAACATTTGATATTCTCGTGCCTCTTTTTACCATTGAAAATTGCTTCTTCTACCCATGCTTCAGTGCCATAGTCAAATGTGTCAACATTTAGTGTATGCAAGACCCATTCTCCCAAGGACGCTGATCTGAACTTTAAAGGCCCCAAGATCTTTTTGCATTCCACATTTGCATTTTCTTAAGCGAAAGACTCAATTATTATATGTCTTGCTTCTGGGTCAGATATTCCTATTTGTACAGCCTTAGTTAACCTTTGTAAAAAGTCACTAAAGGGTTCTCTCTGATCCTGTTTAACTGTGACAAATGATTCCATTCTCTGTCCTGGGTCTTATACTCTGTCCCACGCCCTTAAGGCTGCTGTAGTGCACATGGAGAGTATGTTTTCATACAAATTAGCTTGTTCCTGCGGGTCAGAAAAGATCCCTTCACCTAGAATTTTATCTAGGGAAACATCAATTCCCTTCGCCTTTTCCTGCTGTTCTAAAAGTCTAGCCTCTTGCCTGAATAAGCATTTCCATTTTAATTGTGTTCCACTCTCAAGAACCGTGGAGCTCAGCTGGAGCCAGTCTGAGGGGGTTGCTCTGCTTGTTGTGGCCCAAGATTTTAGCATCTCTTTAACAAAAGAGGCATGCATCCCAAAAGTCATTATGGCCTGTTTAATTTCTTTGAGATCATTCATACGGACAGGCTCCCAGGTATCTTCCTTGATGACCCTAGGGTTTCTGGAACCAATCACCTTTTCTGTTGTTATTACTGGAAAGGCATGTAGAGCTGTAGGTAGAGCTTTGTGGAAATTGTCCCGGAGGGATTTATCCACAGATGTAGTTAAAATTTGCCTTTCTACCCTTTGCTCTTCTTCATCAGAATTTAGAAATTCCTCAATCTTTTCAATTCTATTCACCATTGCTTTTTGTAATGTCTGAATCTCCTGCCCAGAATTATGTTCTAAAGCCTTCATTGAGGATTCTAAAGTATGAAATTTGTCCATTAGAGATAACTTGTCATCTTTGGACATAATTTTTATGGCATAAACCGTGCCTTCTTCTATTGATAATCTTTCCGCCAATCTGTCATAAGCTTTAGACAAAATTTGATTGTCACATTCAGCAGTTTTGATTCTCTCAGTTAATGTTTCAGTTCCTACAGAAAGGGACTGCTGGAACTTACGATCTAATTCAGCTGATCCTTCTTCCATAGTAATGAATTTCTCCTTAACATCAGCCTGTACCTTTTCTAGATTTTGCTCAGTTAACCGAGTCATGTTAAACAAAGATCTGTTTTCTTCCTGGAGAACTTCAAACTGATTCTTGAGAAGATTGTTGTCATTCTCAATAGTTTTTAAACGTTCAACCTCTGCCTTAAGAGATTTGATCATTTTCCTATTATCAAACCAAATAGTGCTAAGGAAAATTAAGAATCCCAGAAATATCCATAGATGTGGGGTGATATACACCTCTTGTAAAATCTCCCAAATGGTGCACTCAAAAAAGTTGTTGAAATCTGAAATTGTCACGTTCTCGGACATTATTTATAAGAGAAAAAATTCTGTTACTTGCAATGACCGATTCCTGCCAGTGGAGGCGAAAGAGTCCAGTTGAGTTCACGTGGCCTAAATCTGAAAAAAAAATGACTGAAAAACAAAATTGAAACAGATACCAGACTGATAAGTAGCAATTGGGCCAGAAAGGCAATAGAGAAAAGGCAGCTAGTGAACAAATCAAAGGGATGCCGGCGTTTTTGTGCCAGGGCTCGCAGGACCGCTGTCACGTGACCCAAGCACTGGCAGAGGTGGGAGGGGAACAGAGAGTGATCATGCTGTGCTGCAGATTTCAAACCCGGGGAGTGCTAGCTCTCCGGTCCAGCTTGATTCTCAAGCAAGCAGCAGGGAAAATCGAGTCGCTCAGAATCTCAGCTGCTTCCGCGCACGCCCAGAGAGACTGCTCAGAATCTCAGATGCTTCCGCGAGTGCCCAGAGAGACCGCCGCAGCGGCCCGGGGTGCAAGAGACTCCGATTTGGGCCTGTTCTCGGCAAAGCCCCACTGAGAGGGCACCTAGTGTATCGGCGTAAATAAATGCAGTGCAGTTGCTGAACAATATTCATACTTTAAGGATAAACTTACAGAAATGAAGTTCCCACATGGCACAAGAGGTAGGAAGGAAAAAGGGCCGAGCCACCTCTCCGAGCGCCCATTTATTGGCAGGCATTCGCCCGAGACAAACCCCGCCCCCTAAAGGGGCTGTCTTAACCCTACACTCCCCCAATCAATTCCTCGTCCCTCATCAGTCCAAAGAGCAATCAGGGTTACCTGCCCTGTGGGAAGTCCAAGGAACCCCCACCTCCATCCACGTCTAGAAAGGTGAGCATCCAAACTGCCTAGGCTCCCACAAAGCCAGTACGTGCAGTAGCATCAAAACCCCCTTGCCATTGTTCTTGAGTTCTTAGTAGTCCTCATTGTCTGCTATGTTCAGCAAGTCTGGTTTTATCCCATGCTTTTTCAGACCCAGGCCAGCTGGTCTTAGTGGGCTCCCGATAGAACATCCCCATTGTCTCAGTGTGTGGGTGCACTCCTCGCGGTCCTGAGTTCCTTGCTCGTGCTCTCTTTCCTTCTGCTCCTGATTTGGACCTTGAGATTTCAGTCTGGTGCTCAAATGTGGGTCTCTGTCTCTGTCTCCTTTCATCACCTGATGAAGGTTAATATTCAGAAGGATGCCTATATGTTTGTTGTTGGATTCACCTTCTTATTTAGCTTCACTAGGATCACGAATTATAGGCTCAATGTCCTTTACTTATGGCTAGAAACCAAATATGAGTGAGTGCATCCCATGTTCCTCTTTTTGGGTCTGGATTACCTCACTCAGGATAGTGTTTTCTATGTTCATCCATTTGCATGCAAAATTCAAGAAGTACTTGATTTTACTGCTGAGTAGTACTCCAATATGTATATATTCCATACTTTCTTCATCCATTCTTCCATTGAAGGGCATCTAGGTTGTTTCCAAGTTTTGGATATTACAAACAATGCTGCTATGAACATAGTTGAGCTTATACTTTTCTTGTATAACAGGGCCTCTCTTTGGTATATTCCCAAGAGTGGCATTGCTGGGTCCAGGGATAGGTTGATCATGAATTTCCTGAGAAACCGCCACACTGCTTTCCAGAGTGGTTGCACAAGTTTCCATTCCCACCAACTATGGATGAGTGTACCCCATTCTACACAACCTCTCGAGCAAAGGCTGTCATTGGTGTTTTTTATTTTAGCCAATCTGACAGGTGTAAGATGCTATCTTAAAGTTGTCTTGATTTGCATTTCCCTGATTGCTAAGGAAGTTGAGCATGACCTTAAGTGTCTTTTGGCCATTTGAACTTCTTCTGTTGAGAATTCTCTGTTCAGCTCAGTGCCCCATTTTAAAATAGGATTGATTAGCCTTTTACAGTCTAGTTTCTTGAGTTCTTTATATATTTTGGAGATCAGACCTTTGTCAGTTGTGGGGTTGGTGAAGATCTCCTCCCAGTCAGTGGGTTGCCTTTGTGTCTTAGTGACAGTGTCCTTTGCTTTACAGAAGCTTCTCAGTCTCAGGAGGTCCCTTTTATTCAATGAGGCCCTTAATGTCTGTGCTGCTGGGGTTATACGTAGGAAGTGGTCTCCTGTGCCCCTGTGTTGTAGAGTACTTCCCACTTTTTCTTCTATCAGGTTCAGTGTGTTCAGACTGATATTGAGGTCTTTAATCCATTTGGACTTGAGTTTTGTGCATGGTGATAGATATGGATCTATTTTCATTCTTCTACAGATTGACATCCAGTTTTGCCAGCACAATTTGTTGAAGATGCTCTCTTTTTTCCATTGTATACTTTTAGCTCCTTTATCAAAACCAGGTGTTCATAGGTTTGTGGGTTAATATCCTGGTCTTCTATTCGATTCCATTGGTCGACTTCTCTGTTTTTATGCCAATTCCAAGCTGTTTTCAATACTGTAGCTCTGTAATAGAGTTTGAAGTCAGGGATGGTAATGCCTCCAGACAATACTTTATTGTATAAGATTGTTTTGGCTATCCTGTGTTTTTTGTTTTTCTATATAAAGTTGATTATTGTCTTCTCCAGACCTGTGAAAAATTTTGATGTGATTTTGATGGGGATTGCATTGAATCTATAGATTGCTTTTGGTAGAATTGCCATTTTTACTATGTTGATCTTCCCAATCCAAGAGCAAGGGAGGTCCTTCCATTTTCTGGTGTCATCTTCATTTTCTTTCTTCAAAGACTTATAGTTCTTGTCAAATAGATTTTTCACCTCCTTGGTCAGAGTTACCCCAAGATATTTTATGCTATTTTTGGCTATCGTGAAAGGTGATGCTTCTCTGATTTCCCTCTCTGCTTCCATATCCTAAGTGTGTAGGAAGGCAACTGATTTTTTGGAGTTGATCTTGTATCCTGCCACATTACTAAAGGTGTTTATCAGATGTAGGAGATCTTTGGTAGAGTTTTTGGGGTCGCTTATGTATACTATCATATCATCTGCAAATAATGAAAGCTTAACTTCTTCCTTTCCAATATGAATTCCCTTGATCCCCTTTTGTTGTCTTATTGCTATTGCTAGAACTTCAAGCACTATATTGAAGAGGTATGGAGAGAGTGGACATCCTTGTTGTGTTCCTGATTTTAGTTGGATAACTTTGACTTTTTCTCCATTTAATTTGATGTTAGCTTTCGGCTTGCAATTAACTTAAAGTAATGAAAGAACACACAAAAAATCAGAAGAAATCAATAAATCTATTAAAGAAGGCCTAGAAAAACAAATCACAAAGGTGAAAGAAACAGTTTAAGAGCTCAGAATTGAGGTAGAGCCAATAAAGAAAACACAAACTGGGGGAATCCCAGAAATGGAAAATCTGTATAAATGAACAGTAACTACAATTGCAAGCATAACCAACAGAATAAAGGTCATGGTAAAGAGAATCTCAGGCACTGAAGATATATACCATAGAGAAAATAGGTTAATCAGTCAAAGAAAACATTAAAGTCAACAAATTTATGGCAAAATTTCTAGAAAATCAGGGACACTATGAAAAGACCAAATCTAAGAATAATTTTGATTTGGGATGTGCTTCTGTATATGTGTTGCTTTAATGGTTAATGAATAAAGCTGCTTTTGTATATGGCAGTGAAAAATAAAGCCAGACGGGAAATCTGAACAGATATATCGGGAAATGGTAGGCAGAGTCAGGGAGAATCCATGTAGCTTCCAAAGTAGCCAGACATGCAAGAACCATTACCAATAGGCTAGAGCCTCAGGGTGATACACATGTTAATAGAAATTGGTTAAATTAAGATGTAAGTGGTAGTTAATAAGAATCTGGAACTAGTAGGTCAGTGTTGTAATTAATATAGTTTCTTTGTCATTATTCAGGTCTGAGCAGCCAGGAAACAAAGTAACAGTCTCTACTTTGTTTCTATTATATGGATATAAAAAAAAGAGAAGAATACCAGTACAAAGGCACAGTAAATATATTCAGCAAATCATAGAAGAAAACTTTCCCAACCTTAAGAAGGAAATGTGTATGAAGATACAAGGAGCTTACAGAACTCCAAATAGACTGTAATCCCCCAGAAAGACCATTTGCCACATAATAATCAAAACAAAAAAGGCAGAATAAAAAAAGTATATTAAGAAATGAAAGGGAAAAAGTCCAAGTAACATATAAAGACAGATCCATCACAATAATACCCAACTTATCAATAGAGACCGATGGAGGTGGGTCTTCTATTTATCTGTTGCTTTCATTGGCTAATTAATAAAAAAAAAACTGCTTGGCCCTAATAGGAGAGAAAATTAGGTACGTGGAGTAGAGAGAACAGAATTCTGGGAGAAAGAAGCCAATTAAGTGAGTTGCCATGATTCTCCCACTGCAGACAGATGCAGGTTAAGATCTTTCCTGGTAAGCCACCTCGTGGGCTACACAGATTATTAGAAATGGGTTAGATCAATATGTAAGAGCTAGCCAATAAGAGGCTGGAACTAATGGGCCAGGCAGTGTTTAAAAGAATACAGTTTCCATGTAATTATTTTGGGTATAAAGCTAGCCGTGCGGGCAGCAGCTGGGTGCCAGGAACATAGCCCACAGCTCCATATCATGACAGAGTGGTGCCCAGCATGGTAATGAACTCCACGTAAAACCTGGGAGGGCTTAAAAAGGAGAGAGAGAGAAATTAAGACAGCTTTTTGTTGTTTGTGGGTTGCGTGCCACAAAGAAATTTTCCTGACTCAGCAGCAGAAAAAAACTGGCTGTTTTAAAATGCCAGCTTTCTGGGCTGTGCTGCCATTGTGATCTCTGTCTGGCTCCTGTGGGAGACAGAGTCTTTGAATGGAGCATTTGGATTAAAGTGCTACGATTTGTTTGATGGCAACTAGACTTGCTGTGTGCCTAAAAGGAAGTCATTGTGTGCTATGGCTCAGAGGCACAAGCAACTCCGCCATGCTAGTGGTGCAATGTACAAGGATCAGAGGCACAAATGGCTCAGCCACGTTGGACTGGGCTGGGAAAGCTGGCAGTAACTGTTTTTGACCTAGGAATGTCACAGCTTAGATTCTTAAGTGCAGTGATTTAAAGGCACAAATCAAAAATGCTCCTGGCTAGTAAAAGATTACAGATTCACAATGGGACATCCAGACATAAAAGACCACTAAATGAGTCACAATTTTAGATAAATGTACGTAGGCTTGAGAGACAGAAGACAAAAAAAAAAAATAGAAAGAGAGAATAAAGTTAATGTTTTTTTAAAAAAAAGGGTAAAGTCTTTAAAGAGACAGAATACAGATAGTTAAGAGATTAAAAGAAATAAAGGAAAACAAGCCATGTAAAAATGGAAAATTCACAGAGTCTGGATTCTTTGTATTATTGTGTTTTCTTTAAAACTTTTGACTGTGAAGGAGCTAAATACAGAGAGACATTTCATTGTTTGGTCTGTCAAACTATATGTATGTTCTAAAGGTATCATGATTTCAGAATTTGGGTCTTAGGATATGATGCTTTGGAAAGGAGTTTCTTCTTTTGTTTTCACAGAGGATGAGACCCTGTGGATTACGTCTATCCCAATATGGTATGATAGACCACGCCCTCCTGGAAGGTTGCTGTGTACATCTTCAGAAAATTACTTCACTCAACTGCCGACTGTGATGACCCTGACAAACAGGTTACACCATGAAAGATCTGATTAACAGCACCCCCATTCAGCAGGAAGCAGTTTGGAGAGAAAAAAAAACTGCGCCCATGTTCCCAAAATATTGTTTATAAATGTTCTTTTATATTTAAAGGAGGATATGATATATGTATGAATAATTTGCATTGGTATGGATTTTAAGGTCAATTTTGTTATATGTATATGTGTTTCTGCTCTTGATTGAGGTATTGTGATTGTGTAGTTTATTTAAAAATGTAATTTATAATTAGGAAATATAGGTTGCTAATGGATAATCATTGATAATAGTAAAGCTTGTAGCCATGTTAGTTAGATTTTCTAGATATATAGAGATATATTTCAGTTAGATAGGCATTCTTCATATCTTTCAAAGACTAAAGAATATGGCATTTAATGTTTTAATAACTTAGGGCTTTTCATGACAATGAGACATGTCTTTCTCCTGGCAGCACAAGCTACTTCAAGAGGAAGATGGGCATCAAAGAGGTTTCTTAGGGAGTTGGTTAGCCATTTGGGCAAGAAACTCCTCTTGCCTGGACTGTTGCATAAAATGGACACAGAGAACCCGCAGAGAGAGGACTGCTGAACTTGCCTAAAGGTGAGATGATATTTCAGGGTTCTTGATTCATGAAAGAGTCTGTGAGACATTCTTCAGGACACAGGAGAAAGTGACTGAACTGTCTTTGAAATTTCCTGCTTCATGGAAATATCTGCTTGACACTATGGGCCTGAAGGCCGAAGACGGATGCCCCAACGGTACAAAAGAACTTTGGGCGACTATCCAGGCAGCGAGATGTCTCTGTCATTTCTAGAGCTTTGGATTTCTTGTTTACTAAGGTAATATTATATCCTTCTGGAGTCTTTGGTTGAGTTGAAAAATGGTTAGTTATAGTTTAATTTTCCATTGTTATGATAAAAGATAAAGTAGGTATAAATATTGTAACTGTAATTCTTGTTTGATAACTGTTTTGCTATATGTAATTTTACTATGTTAAAATGAAAGTTTTCTTTTTTGTTTAAACAGAAAAGGGGGAAATGATGGAGGCAGGGCTTGTATTTATCTGTTGCTTTCATTGGCTAATTAATAAAGAAAACTGCTTGGCCCTAATAGGAGAGAAAATTAGGTAGGTGGAGTAGAAAGAACAGAATTTTGTGAGAAAGAAGCCAAGTCAGTGAGTTGCCATGATTCTCCCACTTCAGACAGACACAGGTTAAGATCTTTCCTGGTAAGCCACCTCATGGGCTACACAGATGATTAGAAATGGGTTAGATCAATATGTAAGAGCTAGCCAATAAGAGGCTGGAACTAATGGGCCAGGCAGTGTTTAAAAGAATACAGTTTCTGTGTAATTATTTCGGGTATAAAGCTAGCTGTGCGATCGTCCGGGTGCCAGGAACATAGCCCGCCACTCCATATCACAACAAGAGACTCTGAAAGGTAGAAGATCCTGGACAGATATTATATAGATACTAAGAGACCATAGATATCAATCCAGACTGCTATACCCAGCAATACTTTCAAGCACTGTAGGTGAAGAAAACAAGATATTCCATGACAAAACCATATTCAGACATTAACTATCCACAAATGCAGCCATACAGAAAGCAGTAGAAGAAAAAATCTATCCCAAAGATATTAGCTGTACACACAAAAACACAGGCAAGAGGTAATCATACCCAAGCAAATCCTAAAGAAAGGAAACACAAGTATACGATCACCAAAAATAACAGGAATTTATAATCACTTGTCATTAATATCCCTAATTATTAATGGACTCAATTTACCTATAAGAAGACAGAGATTAACCGAATGAATATGAAAACAGGATCCATCTTCTACAGCCCACAAGAAACACACCTCAACACCAAAGACAGATATTTCTTCAGAGTTATGGGTTTGGAAAAGACTTTCTAATCAAATGGACCTAATAAGCAAACTGGTGCAGTTATCCTAATAAATAACAAAATAGACTTAAACCAATGATAATCAAAAGAGATCAAGAATATTTCATATTCATCGCATGAAAAATTCAATCGAGATAAAGTCTCAAACATGAATATTTATGCCACAACTACAGGGCACCCATATTTGTAAAACAAACACTCCTAAAGTTTTAATCATAAATCAATAACCCCAGTAATAGTGGGAGATTTCAACATACAACTCTCAACAATAGACAGACAGGTCTGTCAAACAGAAAATTAATAGAGAAACAGGTGAAATAAAAAATGTTTTTACTCAGATAGGTTTAATAGGCATAATTAGAACATTCTACCCTAACACAAGGGACAATACCTTCTTCTCAGCACCTCATGGAAACTTCTCTAAAATTGACCACATACTCATTTACAATGAAAATCTCAACAGATACAAAAATACTGAAATAATCCCCTGTATTTAATGGATCACCATGGATTAAAGTTATAAATCAACAGCACTGCAAATTACAAAAAGCTTAAAACCTTATGGAAACTAAATAAAGTTCAACTGAATTACCATCGGTTCAAGGAACAAATAAAGAAAAAAAATAAAAACTCCTTAGATTTCAATGAAAATGAAGTTACAACATACATCAGTAAGATAGACAAATTGATATGTAATCTTACTAAAATGCAGAGAAAGATTATCCAAATTAACAAAATAAGAAACATAAATGGGGACATAACAATAGACACTAAGGAAATCCTGAGAACCATTTGAGTATGCTTCAAAAACCTGTACTCCACAAAATTGGTAAATTTAAAGGAAATGCACAACTTTCGTAATAGGTTCCATATACCAAAATTAAATCAAGTCCAGATAAACAAGTTAAATAGACCTATAATCTCTAAGGAATTATAAGCACTACTTAACAGCCCCCCCCAAAAAAAAATTCCTCAGGACAAGATGGTTTCAGTGAAGAATTCTACCAAAATTTCAAAGAAGAGCTAATATACAATACTCTTCAAATCGTTTCACATAATAGATAGAAAAGGAACATTGCTATATTCCTTTTACATCACTATGCTTATCTTGACCCCCCAAACTACCCAGGATCTACTACAGCTGATAAAAAACTGTTGGTAATGTGGCAGGATATACAATTAACTAAAAAAAAAAATCAGGAGCCCTCCTATTTACAAATGATGAATGGCTATGAAAGAAATCAGAAAGCCGTCACCCTTTACAAAAGCCATAATTATAAAATATCTTGTGGTATATCTAACAAAAATTGAAAGACCTGTATGACAAGAAATTCAAACATCTAAAAAAAGAAAATGAAGAAGATATCAGAAAATGGAAAGATCTTCCATGCTCTTGAATAGGATCAGCACAATAAAAATTACAATCATACCAAAATCAATCTACAGATTCAATTCAATCCCCATAAAAATCCCAACACAATTCTTCACAAACCTCAAAAGAACAATTTTCAACTTCATATGAAAAAATAAAAAAAAACAGAGTTGGTAAAATAATCTTGTACATAAAAGAAAATTCCAGAGACATCACCATTCCTGACCTCAAACTCTACTATAGAACCATAGTAATAAATGCAGATTGATATTGCCATCAAAACAGAGATGTAGACTACTAAAATTGATTTGAAGAGATGGACATTAATCCAAACACCTAAGAATACCTAATGTTTAAAGAAGAAGCCAAAATGGTACAATGGAAAAAGGAAATCATCTTTAACAAATGATAATGACATAACTGAATGTCAACATGTAAGATTACAAATAGATCAGTATCTATTACCACACACAAAACTCAAGGACAAATGAATAAAGGACACCTCAACATAAATTCAATTTCAATAAGCCTGAGAGTAGAGAAATTTGGAAGTACCCTTGAATGCATTGGAAGAAGATACAACTTCCTATATATAACACCAGTAGCATAGACATTGAGAGGAACAATCAATAAATGGGAATTACTGAAGCTGAAAGTGTTCATTAAGACAAATGACAGAGTAAATAAGACAAAATGACAGCCTACAGAATGAGAAAATATCTTCACCGATCCCACATCTGACAAAGGACTGATATCCAAAATATATAAAGAACTCATGAAACTTGACATCGAATAGTCACATGAAAAATGGGTACAGTGTTAAACTGATGTAGGAGGTTCTTCTGTTTATGTGATGCTTTCATTGGTTGAAAAAAGTAACTGTCTTGGCCTTTTGATAGTGCTGTACTTATGTAGGTGGAGTAGACATAATTGAATGCTGGGAAGAAGGGGAGAGAGAGAACCACCATGGAGCTGCTAGAATCAGACATGCTGAATCTTTCTCGGTAAACCACAACCTTGTGGTGAACAAAGATTATTAGAAATGGATTAAATCAAGATGTGAGAGTTAGCCAATAAGTGGCTAGACATAATAGGCCAGGCAGTGATTTAATTAAGACAATTTCTGTGTGACTATTTCAGATATAAGCTAGCCAGGTGGGATGAAAAGCAGGACTGCTCCTTCTACAATATTAAACAGAGAAATATCAGTAATAGAATGAGTGAAAGACATTTAAGGAATTGTTCAACATTATTAATCATCAAATCTAGCTGGTCCGGGACCATGTGATCAAACTGGACTCTCTGAATGTGGCTGACAATGGGGGCTGACTGAGAAGCCATTGACAAAGACTTGTTTCTACTGCATGTATTGCCTTTTTGGGACCCTAGTTTATTTGGATGCAAAGATTCCTAGGCCTTGGACTTCTCACAGGGCAGGGTTTTCTCCCCTCTTTTAAAGAGGGAGGGAGAGGGAGGAGGATGAGAGGTGGAACAGGAGGGGAATGGGAGGAGGGGAGGAAGTGTAAATTTTTGAATGGAAACAAAAATTAAAAAAATACAGAGGACAGCTTATTTTGGAGAGGATGTGGAGTCAGGAGACTACTCCTCCATTGCTCTTTGGAATGAAAACTTAGACAACCACTTTCAAAATCAGTATGATGGTTTCTCAGAAAACTGGGACACAATCTACCTCAATATCCATTGATACCATTCCTGGGCATATACTCAAAGAATAATCAATCATATCACAAGGATACTTGCTCAACAGTGTTCATAGAAGGATTATTCATAATATCCAGAATCCAGAAACAACCTAGATATCCTTCAACTGAATGATGCATAAACAAAATATGTTACATTTATACAATGGGGTATTACCTCCCTGGAAAAAAAAAAAAACAATGGCATCATGAAATTTGCAGGAAAATTGATAGAACATGAAAAATCATCCTTAGTGAAGTAACCCAGACTCAGAAAGACAAAGTATGTTCTCAATCATAAGTGCATATTAGACATAAAGCAAAGGATAACCATACTACAATCCACAGCTCCATAGAAGCTAGGTAGCAAGATATATTCTAAGACAAACATATGGATCACCCTGGGAAGGGGGGTTAGATCAGATCTCCTGGGTAAACTGGGGGCAAGGAAGTGATAAAAAAAAGATGGGAGAAGAGAACATACAGGAATGGGAGGGTCAATGGGGGAGAGGAATGGAGTTGGAGAGAAATGAAAGAGAGATCTTGGTAGAGAGATCCACTATGGGTTAGGGAGAAAGCTGGTACTGGATAAATTCCCATGAATCCTCAAGTATGAAAGCAAAATAGTGTTGTAATAGGAGCGGCGGGGCTGCATTCCCAGCACCCCGGCTGCCTGGCTAGCTTATACCCTGAAATAATTACACGGACACTGTATTCTTTTGAACATTGGTTGGCCCATTATATCTAGCCTCTTCTCGGTTAACTCTTGCACCTGGACTAGCCCATTTCCAATCATGTGTGTAGCACCCCAAGGTGTGCTTACCGGGAAGATTCTAGTCTACATCCATCCTGGGTCGGAGCTGAATTACGTCTGCCTCAGAGAGTAGAGCTATCGCCTCTCTCCGCAAGAGGGGAGCATGGTGTCTCTGACCTCACTTCCTCTTCCTCCCAGCATTCTGTTCTGTTTACTCCTCCCACCTATGTTTTAACCTATGAGAGCCAAGAAGTTTCTTTATTATAATTAACCAATGAAATCAACAGATTGATATATGACACTCCCACATCAAACTAGGAATCCTAGGAATAGTGGAGAGGATATAGAAATTGGCTCTCTCCTGTAATCAGATTGGTAAATATTCCAGATATCATCACATAGCCTTCATCAAGTAACTGATGAAACTAGATGTAGAGATCCACAACTTTTATCAATGGCTTCTCAGTCAGCCCCCATTGTCAGCCACAGTCAGAGAGTCTGGTTTGATCACATGCTTATTCAGACCCAGTCCAGATGGATGTGGTGACCTCCCATTAGAACAGGCACACTGCCTCAGTTGGTGGAACAACCTCTCATGGTCCTGACTTCCTTGCTTGTCTTCTCCCTCCTTTTGCATTTTAATTGGACCTTGGGAGCTCAGTTAGTTACTCTGATAAGGGTCTCTGTCTCTATCTCCATATGTCACTGGACAAAGATTCTATGGTGATATTCAAGATAATCATCAGTGATAGTAGGGCAATGAAAGTTCAGGCACCCTCTCCTCTGCTGTCCAAGGACCTAGCTGGGGACATCCCCATGGACACCTGGGATCCCCTCAAGAGCCAAGTCTCTTGCCAACCCTAAAATGGATCCCTTAATGTAGGTATCTTCTTCCCTGCTACTATATCCGCCCTTCCTCCATCTCTACCCTCCCACTCCTCAAAGCTCTTGCTTGTCCTTCCCTTTCTCCCTTCCTTCTCACCCTTTCCTCTTCCCCAACCTCACCCTTACCCTTTCCCCCAGCCCCATGATCACAACTTTTGCCCTGCAATCTTGTTTGTCTCCAATTTCCAGGAGGATCTATATATGTTTTTCTTTGGGTTCACCTTGTTATTTGGCTTCTCTGGGCTTGTGAACTCTAGGCTTAATGTCCTTGGTTTATGGCTAGAATGCACAAATGTGTGAGTACATACTATATTCCTATTTTTGGGTCTGGGTTATCTCAGCCAGGATAGTGCTTTCTATTTCCACCCATTTGCATGCAAAATTCAAGATATCATTTTTTTTCCACTGTGTAGTACTCTAATGTGTATATATTCCACACTTTCTTTAATCATTCTTCCATTGTGGAGCATCTAGGTTGTTTCCAGGTTCTGGCTATTACAAATAATGCTGCTATGAACATATTTGAACAAATGTTTTTGTAGTATGATTGGGCATCTCTTAGGTATATTCCCAAGAGTGATACTGCTGGATCCTGAGGTAGGTTGATTCCCAACCAAACAACAGACTGAACTCTGGGAATCTAATCAAAGAAAGGGAGGAAGGAATATCCAAAAAAAAATTAAAATCATGTTGGGGAAACGTACAAAGAAAATTGCTCAGAAAACTCATGGACTCTAGAACAATGCCCATGAAGCATTAATTGAACTAAACTAAGCCCTCCATATGTGGTGAAAAAGTGTAAAGCTTGAAGTACCTGAGAAGACACTGTAAGTAGGACCAGGATCTATCCGTTGTACTTGAGATAACTTGTTGCCTGGTATTTCCTATAGTGGGATGGCATGCTCAAACTGAATGCAAGGGTGGGACTTGATCCTGCCTCCAATAAATATGCCTGACATCGGTGACTCTCTATGAGAACCCTTACTGGGGAGAGTTGTGGATATTTAAATATATATACATTTAAATTTATATACTTAAAGGTCCATATATAAATACCCATTTTTTGTTTTTAGATTGAAAGGGACATATAAGGTACATTTTTGTCTATTTAAAAGGCACGTGCAACTTATATGAAGGCTATGTGTTTGTTTCTGGCTGCACAGAACTGAAACAATCACACAGAAGCTGTATTAGTTACAACACTACTTGGCTTATGAGCTTATGCATATTTCTAGCTCACTCTTATCTTTTAAATTGGCCCATTTCTATTATTTTATATTTTACCATGAAGCTTGTGGCCTACTGGCAAGATTCGGGTTGGGAGATTGTGTCTTTCCCCTCTGGCAGCTACATGGCATCTCTTTTTTTTTAACTATTTTTTTATTGAAAAAAGAAGAAAAAAAAACGAAAAACAAATTTCCTCCTCCTCCCAGCCTCCCATTTCCCTCCCCCTCCTCCCACCCTTCTCCCCCTTCTCCCACCCTTCTACCCCTCCTCCCACTCCTCTCCCCCTCCCTCTCCAGCCCAAAGAGCAGTCCGGGTTCCCTGCCCTGTGGTATGTCCTAGGTCCTCCCCCCTCCGAAAATTTCTAGGAAGGTGAACATCCAAACTGGCTAGGCTCCCACAAAGCCAACACATTACGTAGGTTCAAAACCCCATGCCATTGTCCTTGGGTTCTCATCAGCCCTCATTGTTCGCCATGTTCACAGAGTCCAGTTTTAACCCATGCTTTTTCAGTCACAGTCCAGCTGGCCTTGGTGAGCTTCCAGTAGATCAGCTCCACTGTCTCAGTGGGTGGGTGTTCCCCTCGTGGTCCCGACTTCTTTGCTCATGTTCTCCCTCCTTCTGCTCCTCATTGGGACCTTGGGAGCTCAGTCCAGTGCTCCAGTGTGGGTCTCTGTCTCTGTCTCCATCCATCACCAGATGAAGGTTCTAAGATGATATGCAAGATATTCGTCAGTATTGCTATAGGATAGGGTCATTTCAGGTTCCCTATCCTCAGCTGCCCAAGGAACTAAAAACAGAGAAGTCGACCAATGGAATCGTATAGAAGACCCGAATTTTAACCCACAAACCTATGAACAGCTCATTTTTGATAAAGGAGCCAAAAGTATACAAGGGAAGAAAGAAAGCATCTTTAACAAATGGTGCTGTTATAACTGGATGTCAACCTGTAGAAGAATGAAAATAGACCCATATATATCACCATGCACAAAACTCAAGTCCAAATGGATTAAAGACCTCACTATCAGTCAGAACACATTGAACCTGATAGAAGAGAAAGTGGGAAGTACCCTACAGGAGATGGGCACAGGAGATTGCTTCCTATGTGTAACCCCAACAGCACAGACTTTAAGGGCAACATTGAATAAATGGGACCTACTAAAACTGAGAAGCTTCTGTAAAGCAAAGGACACTGTCACCAAGACAAAAAGGCAACCTACTGACTGGGAGAAGATCTTCAGCAACCCCGCAACAGACAAAGGTCTGATCTCCAGAATATAAAGAGAACTCAGGAAACTAGACTTTAAAGTGCTATTAAACCCAATTAAAAAATGGGGCACTGAACTGAACAGAGAATTCTCAGCAGAGGAAGTCCAAATGGCCAAAAGACACTTAAGGTCATGCTCAACCTCCTTAGCAATCAGGGAAATGCAAGTCAAAACAACTTTGAGATATCATATTACACCTGTCAGAATGGCTAAAATAAAAAAAAAAAAAAACTCCAATGATAGCCTTTGCTGGAGAGGCTGTGGAGGAAGGGGAACCCTCATCCATTGCTGGTGGGAATGCAATCTTGTGCAACCACTTTGGAAATCGGTGTTTCGGTTTCTCAGGAAATCCGGGATCAACTTACCCCTGGACCCAGCAATACCACTCCTGGGAATATACCCAAGAGATGCCCTATCATATGACAAGAGCATTTGTTCAACTATGTTCATAGCAGTATTATTCGTAATAGCCAGAACCTGGAAACAACCTAGATGCCCTTCAATGGAAGAATGGATGAAGAAAGTGTGGAATATCTACACATTAGAGTACTATGCTGCAGTAAAAACAATGACTTCTCAAATTTTGCATGCAAATGGATGGAAATAGGAAACACTATCCTGAGTGAGGTAACCCAGACCCAAAAAGATGAATATGGGATGTACTCACTCATAATTGGTTTCTAGCCATAATCAAGGGTCACGGAGTCTACAATTGGTGATCCCAAAGAAGCTAAGTAAGAAGGTGAACCAAAGGAAAAACATAGTTGTCCTCTTGGCTATGGGAAGTAGACAAAATGGCCAGGGAGAAAATTGAGATCTTGGGGGTGGGGTGGGATGGGGGTAAGGGGAGATGGGGAGAGAAAAGGGAGAAGGGGAGAATGGGGGGAACTTGGGGAAAAACGAGAATTTGGATAAAGGAAGGTTGGATAGGGGAGCACGGAAGCACAATTCTTAGTCAAGGGAGCCACCTTAGAGTTGGCAAGAGACTTGAACCTAGAGTGGCTCCCAGATGTACATGGCATCTCTTAATGCTACCTTCTTTCTCCCAGCATTCAGTTTAGTTTTTTTTCCCACTTATCTCTATTCTGCTAAGCCACTGGCCAAAACAGATTTTTTAATTATCCAACAAAAGAACACATAGAAGTACTTCTCATACTATTTCCCCTTTTCTGTTTAAATAAAAAGGAAGGTTTTAACAATTTGGTCCTCCAACATCGTTAGCTATATCCACATAAAACCTGAGAAAGCTTGGGAAGGAATTCTAGACACAAAAAACCCACAGTTTAGGTGAATTATTATTATTATTATTAGCTTGTGGCATTCTGCAGCTTCCTTAAGACTTCCTTAAGAGGAGTATTCCTGATTCAGTGGTAGGAAAAAAAAAACTGTGCAGTTTTGAAATGACAGCTTTCTGGGCCATGTTGCTAACAATAAGCATTAATTCTGACTCTTTTGGGAGGTCCCACTATGGCACATTTAAATGGGATTTGTGAACAGAATGCTACAGGTTGCTTAATGACAACACAGACTAGCTGTTGTAGAAGGAGTGGCAGGCTGCGGCCTGGCTCCTGCTCAGCTCCCACACGTTTAGCTTTACACCCAAAATAACAACACACAAATTCTATTCATTTAAACACTGCCTGGCTCATTATATTTAGCCTCTTCTTAACTAACTCTCACATCATGCTTTAACCCATATTTAGTCATCTGTGTATCACTACGAGGTGGTGGCTTACCATGAAAGATCTTAAACTGCGTCCATCTCAGAGAGGAGTTATGGCATCTGACCCACTTCCCTTCTTCCCAGCATTCTGTTCTGTCTACTCCACCCACATATGTTCTGACCTATCAGGCCAAGCAGTTTCTTTATTAATTAACAAATGAAAGCAACACATAGAAAGAAGACCCACCTATATCAAGCTGTGACCCAACCCTGGAACAAGGTGAAAAGAATGGCTTGCAGAGGCAGTGAGCAGACCTCCACATGTTGGACTGGGCAGATCCAAAAAAACAAAGCAGACTTAGTCCTTGTAAAGCTGTTTAGAATTTTAGGAAGTACTCTTGGACAGCAAACAATTTCAGACACATAATAGGACATATTCAGACATAAAAAAAATCTCTAAACAAGACACAGTATATTTAAAAATGTGCATAAGCTTGAGAAATAGAAGAAAAAGAAAAAAGACAGTAAATATAATATTTTTTAAAAATATTTATGTATTATGTATACAATATTCTGTCTGCATGTATGCCTGCAGTCCAGAAAAGGGCACCAGGCACCATTACAGATGATTGTGAGCCACCATGTGGTTGCTGGGAATTGAACTCAGGACCTTTGGAAGAGCAGGCAGTGCTCTTAACTTCTGAGCCATCTCTCCAGCCCAGTAAATATAATATTAAAGAGTACAGTCAGTCATAAATGAAAGGAGTAAAGATAATAAAATAAATATTAAAATTGTAGAAAAAATATTACAGTAAAAAAAATAAGCCACATAAAGATGGAATATATACAGAGAGACTGGAATATATATATGTTTATGTTATCTTTCAATTTTTTGACTGTAAATGAGCTAAATACAGAGAGACATTTCATTGTATGGGCTGCTAAGCTAAACCATCCTATCTATTTTAAAATTATCTTGATTCCAAAATTAGGGTCTAAGAATATGTTGCTTTAGAAAAGAGGTTCTACTTTTATTTCCACAGAGGAGGAGAACCTGTGGAATCCTTCCAGACTAATGTGGTTTTATGGACCAAGATCCCCCAAAAGGTCATGGTGAAATCCCCAAAACACTTTGCCCAACAGAAAACAGGAATCAGTTTGGAGACAAGTACCCCCAAATTCCCAAATATTATTTATAAACTTTTGTTTACATTTAAAGGGGGATATGCTATGGAGATGGATACTTTGCATTGGTATGAATCTTAGTTTATTGATACAAATTTTTGGTCAATTTTGTTATACATATATATCATATATATGTGTGTATATGTACATATATATATTTCTGCTTATGATTAAGGTATCATGTTTGTGAAGCTCATTTAAAAATATAATGTTTAGTTAACATGTAGGTTAATAGATGGTCATCTATAATAGTCAAACTCCTAGTCAAGTTAGTTTGGTTTTCTAGATACATAGAGATATATCTCAGTTAGATAAAATGATTTTTCAAATCTTTCGGAGACTTTCAGAAAATGACATTGAAAAGGTTTTAAGAACTTAGGACTTTTCATGACAATGAGACACATCTGCTCCTGGGAACACCAATTACTTCAAAAGGAAGATGGACATCAAATAGGCTCTTTATGGAGTTTGCTAGTCATTTGGGCAAGAAACTGCTCTTGCCTGGACTTCTTAATATTATACACTGTTAATTTGGGCAAGAAACTGCTCTTGCCTGGACTTCTTTATGTTATACTCTGTTAGCTGGACATGCAGGACCCAAGGAGAAATGACTGATGAACTTGCCAAACGGTGAAACAATCCTTCAGGGTTCATGCTTCATGAAAGAGTATGTTAGACATTCTGCAGGACAGAAGAAAGTGACTGACAAACTGCCAATATAGTTTGCACTGTCTTTGAAATTTTCTGCTTCATGGAAAAAAGTCTTCCAGATACTCGTGGACTGTAGGCTGAAGATGGATGTTCCAATGATACAAAAGAACTTTGGGTGATTGCCCAGGCAGCAAAACGTCTCTATAAATTCTAGTTTTAGAAGTTGCTTACAAATCACTTCCTATTAACTTAGGTAATATTATATTCTTCTGGGGTCTTTGATAGAGTTGTAGAATAGATAGTTATAGTTATAGTTTTCCTTATTTATGATAAATGATAATGTAAAAATAAATATTATAACTATAATTCTTACTTGATACCTATTTTTATATGTAATTTTACTATGTTAAAGTTAAAGTCTTCCTTTTTATTTAAACAGAAAAGGAAATGGTGTGGGAAGTCCTTCTGTATATAAGCTGCTTTTATTGGTTAATGAATAAAGAAGCTGGCTTGGACTGTGATAGGGCAGAGTAAGTGAAACTAAATGAATGCTTAGAAAAAGGAGGTGGAGTTGAAAGATGTCATTTAGCTGCCAGAGGGGAAAGAGCTGAGCTGCCAGGTGGAACCTTGCCTGTAGGTCACAAGCTTCATGGTACAATGTAAAATAATGGTAATGGGTTAATTCTAGTTGTAAGAGCTAGGAATAAGGTTAAGATATTGACCAAACAGTATTGCAAGTAATACAGTTTCTATGGGGCTGAGCAGCTGGGAATAAAGAAATGGTCTCCTACTACATGTGTGTAATAGATTGTACATATAATTGAACTGGATTTTATGCTTATGTATTAAACTAGAGTTGGAGTTTTGCAATTATTGAATTTTTGTCTATCTTCTTCACATTTAAAGGAATGAACACTCCCACATCATGTAGAGATATTCATTTGTGAAAGATAATTTGGTGGCTTTATCTACATTACTTGTTTCTTTTTAAAAGAAAGAGGGAAATCTCTCTTGATTAAAGTAGTTTTTTATAAACTTTCAGATCCAGTGGTAAAAGAATGAAATTTAATATGTGTCAGTGATTGCATTACTAAAGTGTTAAAATATATGCTTTCAGGAACTTATAAGCTGTATTCAACACAAATCTCATCCTAAGTATTAGAATCCCTTTGGCAAAGAGGCAAAGACTGTTCAGTAACCCCCTCGTTATATGGAGAAGTTGACAGGAAATAAAAATGAATAGAAACAACATTCTTTTCTCAGAATGCAGAGAAACTTTAATTGACCCAAGGATAGTGGCTATTTCCAAAGATGTGACATTGCCTTACAATTATTTTCTAGCCCCAAGAATTCTGCTCTTTTCATTACCATGTACTTATCTCAACATGGTAAAGTTTTGATTTTGGTAAAGATTCATTTCTTTGACTTTCTATGTAGGGGGCATCATTTACATTTTCATGCATATTTTTATTATGTTAGATGTGTTTTTTGTCTGTTCTATTCAAGTAGAATAAAAAAAAAAGCTTGTGGTAAAGTTGTATCTATTTTAATGTGAGGAACAGAGACTGTAATTCTTCATTTAATGGGGGTTGGATGTTAGAACTAACCATTATTAGCTTTCTGCCTGGTCTCAATCAGTATGTTACTACTTTAATGCACTAATGTGTTGGAATAAATTTCTCTCTATATATATACCTATAGAACATCATACATAATAGAAATTGGACAGTTGAATTTTATTATTATAATTTTTATTTGACTGCTGATAAAACTATTATCCCTGTTTTTTCATAATTAAAATTTTGTGTATATAAAAGGATTATCATTTATTTGATTATTACTACATTTATTTAGTTCATTTTTATTTTACACTTAATAATGTTCTGTGCTTAAGATAAGAAATGATTAAACTGTTTGTCAAACTCTGATAATAAGGCAACACTAGGCATTTACTTTTATGAATCAGGAACTCATACCTGGTATTTATTGAGCAGTGAACTTGGCCAGCCCTGCTTTTATGTTCTTTATGCTTTTGTATGTTATTTTTGAAATTGTAACCTAGTTTTAATTTCTCTTCCTTTTCTTCCTCCAAACCCTCCCATATAATTCTCCTCACTCACTTGCAAATTTGTGACCTCTTTTGTGACTAATTTTACTCTATGTATATATTTATATGTACATAACTATATATTTCTAAATATAACCTGCTTAGTGCATATAATGTTACTTATATGTTTTCAGAACTGAATGTTTAGCACTGGGCAACCAATTAGTATGCTGTTCTCTTGGGAACGTAACATGTCTTACTCCTAGCTTTCCTCAGTTGCCTCTCTAGGGTTAGGTCTTTGTGAGCTTTTTTCCATCTACATTGATATGTCCATTGGTATCATCCTAGTACAACTTAATTTTTAGCACTCACATTGGCGAGATTTATAAATGTACTTTCTGATATTACAAAGAGACACAGTCTCATAGCATATTCCCTGATCCTCTGGCTCTTACAATCTTTCTGCACTGTCTCCGGAAATGTTCCCTGACCCTTATATGTGATAGTGTTTTAGTTTTATAGATGTATCCATTGGGATTGGGTTTCAAACTTTCATTTTGATTTGTTGTGGTTTTATGTAGTGAACTCTGTCTGTTGCAAAGTAAAGCATCCTTTATGAGTAGAAAAGACTACATTTAACTGTGGGTATAAGGACAAATGCTTGTACACATGAAAGTGGAGAATGCTCATGCATTCCCTGCTGCCCAGACCTGAAAAAATCATACAGAAACGTTTTTAATTACAATACTATTTGGCCAATGGTTAGTCATAGTCCTTGCTAGATTTAACATCTTGAATTAACCCATTTTTATTAATCTATGTATTACCATGAGGCTGTGGCCTATAGGTAACTTTTCATCCAGCATCTGCCTCCATTGGCAGCTACATGGTATTTCCCTGACTCCATGTTCTCTCTCTCTCTCTCTCTCTCTCTCTCTCTCTCTCTCTCTCTCTCTTTTCAGATTTCCTGGAGTTTTTCTGCCCTGTCATAGGCCAAAATAGCTTCTTTATTAACCAAAGGTTATAAGACTTATTTACAGCATCTCTCCTTTACTGTCCAAAAAATTAAGGTTTTAACTTTAACATAGTAAAATTACATATACAAAACAGTAATTAAGCAAGAAATATAGTTACAATAGTTAGTCCATTACATCTGGCAAATTAAGGATAATACTTCATCTTCTAGTCTATCTTTGTGAGTCTAACATTTTATATCTACTTTATATTTTATCATAAATAAGAAAAACTGTAGGTATAACTCTCTCTCTTTAACACATTCAAAGCTTCAGAAGGATATAATATTACCTTTGTAAATAGGAAGCACATTGTAAACAACTACCATAACTCTAGAATTGACAGAGACATCTCACTGTCTGAATAATCATCCAAACTTTTATAACATTGAGGCATCCAGCTTCAGCCTAGAGACCCATAATATCTGGCAGACTTTTTGGTGATACAGGCAGATCTATGCTTTCTTGTACCGGCAAAGTTTATCAGTATTTTCCTTCTGTGTCATGCAGAATGTCTGGCAGTTTCTTTTGTGTAGGAGGAACACTGAAGGACCAGTCTGTCTTTTGGAAAATTCAGCAGTCACCTTTCTGTGGTTGTGTGGGACAATTGACTATATTCTGTCAATTATATTTTAAATAAATGCTGATTGGCCAGAAGCCAGGCAGGAAGTATAGGCTGGTAAACCATACAGGAAGTAGAGGAGGGTCAAGGAGAACAGGAGAATGATGGGAAGAGGAAAGCTTGGTGTGTAGTCATTGCCCCACCACAGAAGAAGCAAGATGTGACTGCCTTGCTGACAAAGGTACTGAGCTTCGTGGCTAACACAATAAGAATAATGGGATAATGTAAGTTATAAGTGTTAATAAGAAGCCTGAGCTAGAGCTAGTGGCCCATTCAGTTTATAGTTAATGTAGACCTTTGCATAATTTCTTTGGGACTTAATGATTGTGACCAGGCAGGACAGAAAACCTCGGAGAAGAAATGGTGCCCACATGGACAACTCTATTCACATAAAGCCCGTGAGAACATGGGAAGTTATTCTAGATAAAAAGAATAGAGTTAATCATGGCTTCTTAATAGCAGCATTTTCTCAATTGGGCTCTTCTTGCCAGAGGCAAGCTCTGTGATTTGAGAGAGGCTTCCTGATTCAGCATTAACTGTGAATCCTTGCAGCTCTTTTAAGTGGTACTGCCATGAAACACTTTAATGGCATTGATGAAAAGCTGTCTACATGCATGTTGGTGGTGGCAGGGACCTTGAAATGGCATAGAGTTGTGGCAATAAACATGGCTCTGCCATGAGGCTGAAATCTCAGAATGCTAAGGAATGAGCTGGATCCAGCTGTCAAAGACACAGCTTTAATCCTCTCCATATTTCTTAGCAAATTAAAGACTCATGTTGTCAGAAAAATAGAGAGAGAGATAAAATAAAGAGAGATTCAAAGATTAAGAAAACCTCTAAATGATTTACAGTGTGTTAAAAAATATATGCAAGCTTGGGAGAGTAAAGAAAAAGGTTAAATCCTTAAAATAAAAAAGAGAGTAGTTGGGTATGGTGGTACACACCTTTAATTCCAATACTTGGAAAACAGAGGGATTCAGACCTCTGCATGTTCAAGGCATGATGGCACACACCTTTAATCCCAAAAACTAGTGAGGCAGAGACAGGTGGAACTCTGTGAGTTCAAGGACAGCCTGGTCTACAGAATGAGTTCCAGGAGTGCCAAAGATACACAGAGTACCTGTCTCAAAAAGCCAAAAATTAAAAGTAAGAATAAAAGAAATAAATAAAGCCATGTAAAGATGAAAAATACACAGACAGTCTGAATAATATAGGTTATTATGCTCTCTTTGCATTGTTTGAATGTTGAGGAAGAAGCAACAGCTGCTAAAAGATATTTGCTTATAAATACTGTTGAATTAATCGAAGATAGATATTTTGAAAACACCTTGACTTCAAAATTGAAGTCAAAAGGTATGTTACTTTGGAAAAGAGGATTTGCTTTTGTTTCCACAGGAAATGAGAGGCTGTGGATTTATTCTGAGTTAAGAAAAATCAGGTCTGATCAAAGAAGACCACCTGAGAAATCTCCAGTAGGAACAAATGGCCCAGATGCCAGAGTTCTATATCCAGAACATATTCAAGATGCTGCCTGAGATGATCAAGCCTAACAGGATACCCCAGTCAGGACTTGATCATAATTCTGAATTTTCTTTAGGTCCCCATAAGATTATCAGTTCCACCAACAAGCAGAAAGTAGCCTGGAAAACTATGCCCACATTCCCTAAAAATGGACTATGCATATTTTCCTTTGTTTAAAAAAAAAGAGGGGGAAGTTTTGTGGGAGAATTATCGGTATTCTATCATTAATTTAAATAAATGCTGATTGACCAGTAGCCAGGCAGGAAGTATAGGTGGGTAAACCAGACAGGAAGTAGAGGTGGGTCAAGGAAAACAAGAGAATTTTTGGGAAGAGGAAAGCTTGGTGTGCAGTATTGCTCTGCCACAGAAGAAGCAAGGTGTGACTGCCTCACTGATAAAGGTACTGAGTCTCATGGCTAACACAGATAAAAATAATGGGCTAATATAAGCTATAAGTGTTAATAAGAAGCCTGAGCTAGTGTCCCAATCAGTTTATAGTTAATGTAGACCTCTGTGTGATTTCTTTGGGACTTAGCGATTGCAAGAACCAGACAGTACAGAAAACCCCAACAACACTTTGGGTCCTGGATGGCCATTTCATGGAGCATACAATTAGGAAGTTTAGACAAGAACAGTTTCTTGCCCAAATGGTGACCCTTGTCACATTAAAGGCAAATTCCATAATGAGTTTCTTCAATGCCTACCAACTTCTCTGAAGTGCTGCTAGAAGCCGACATGTCTCATTGTAAAGAAAGTCTAAGATCTTAAAACATTTAAGTGACATATTCTGGAAGTTTTTGAAGTTTTGAAGATTATCTATTTAACTGGAATATATCTCTGTATATCTAGAAAACCTTATATGACTAAAAATTTTATTATTATAAGTGACTATTAATCTCTATTTTGTAATTATTCATTACGTTTTTCAATGAGCTGCACAAACACAATACCTCAAACAAGAGTTGAAGTACATATACACAGTGTAACATATCAAACTTAAATTTGTATCAATAGACCAAGATCCATAACAATGCAAAATATTGTCCCCCGTAAATTAAAACATTTATAAACAATCATATAAGGAATTTGGGCTTAGCTTTTTTCCAAACTGTTTCCTGTTAGTTGTTGAGGAATGTATTTTTAGGGTTCATAAAGACCTTTCAGGGGCTCTTGTTCTGTCAAACCACATTAGACTGGAAGGAATCCACAGGATTCCATCCTCTGTGGAAACAAAAACAGAACCTCTTTTCCTCAGTAACATATCCTTAGACTCAAATTTTGAAGTCAAGATAATCTTAAAATATATCTGTTGGTTAAGTTTAGCAGTCCTGAGAAACAAATGTCTCTCTGCAGTCAAAAAAATTTTAAAAATCACAATATGCATAATATAGACTCTCTGTGTATATTCCATCCTTATGTAGCTAATTTTTACTTTATTAGTTTTAATATTTATTTTGTTATCTTTGCTCCTTTAATCTATAACTGTCTACACTCTAATCTATACTATTCTTCCTCTCTCTCTAAAGCTTATAGACATTTTTAATACAATGTGAACCATTTAGATGTTTATTTTTGTCTGAACCTGTCTTTATTGTTTATCTGTAATCATTTTCTTACCAGGATACTTTTTTAAAATGCTAAGTGGGCCTGGCTAGAACTGACTTCCTGTCCCTACCTCCTGTTAGCTCCACCCCCTCCAATGTGGTGGATATATGTTCACTGCCTCTGCAAGCCATGTTTACCATCCCAGTTCAAGGAACACAGTGGGTCTATGTTACCACTAAACAACTAGTAGCATGCTGGTCTCAAGCCTCATTTAAGTGCAGGACCTCCTTAATGAGCCATGTTCACACTAGGAGCATGAAAGAGGAAGCCATACAGATTTTTCTGCTAATGCTGAGTTCTACTTTAAAAGTAACCACATCTCTGTTTGCCACCAGAAAACATAGTCCACCTGAGAAAATATTAGTACTGAGAAGTTCTGTTTAAATCTGTTCTTTGGTCTAGAATTTCTTCCCAAGTGCTCTCAAGTTTTAGGTGTATAAAGTTGTACATGTTGGTGCCATTTTGTAAGCAGAGACGGTTTCTTCATTTCCCTGCTGCCCAGACCTGGATAATCACACAGAAACTACAAGGATTCCTAGGTAACACTAAGCAAGAGTGAAGAAGATGCCTAAACTGGCCTTCTCCTGTAATCAGATTGATGACTACTTTAATTGTCATCATAGAAATTTCATTCAGCAACTGATGGAAGCAGATACATAGATCTATAGCAAAGTACTGGGCAGAGTTTCTGGATACCAGTCCAAAAGAGGGAGGAGCTGTAATGTGAGCATGATAGTGATACCCACAGAAACTACTGATCTCAAGTACTGAGATCTCACTGACTCTGGTCTGATAGCAGGGGAAATTGTATAGGACCAAATTAAGTACACTAAATGTGGGGGACATTTGTGAACCTTGGACAGTCTATAGGGTCTATAGGCAGTTGGATCATATTTTATCCCTAGTTCTTAAACGAGCATCTTGGAGCCCATTCTCTTCAGATGGATACATTGCTCAATGTAAATATAGGAGGAAGGACCTTGGTCTTGCTTTCAAGTGAAGTTTGTTGAATGGCCATGGGAAACCTTACCCTTTCTGAGAAGCAGATCTGGAGTAGGGGGATGGATGTGACTGAGGAGGGGAGGGAATGGAAATGTGGTTAGTTATGTAAAATTAGGAAAGATTGTGCTAGAAAAAGTCTTAATAAAAAAGGAAGAAAAAAAAGTTGTTTTTTTTTTTAAGTTGGGCAGTGGTGGCACATACCTTTAATTGTACCACTTGTGAGTCAGAGGCAGTGAGATGTCTGTGAGTTTGAGGCCAACCCGGTCTATAAAGCAAGTACCAGGACAGAATCCAAAGCTATACAGAGAAACCATATCTTGGACAAAAAAAAAAAAAAAAAAAAAAAAAGAAAGTTCTTTCTTGTACCAAGGAATTTTTATTCAAGGCAATTACCTAACTTTTCTTCTGTCAGGTTGTATTTGGTATTCTGTTTATGTCCTTGATCCATTTGGAATTGAGTTTTGTGCTTGGTTATAACTATGCATCTATTTGTGTTCTATATGAAACCAAGCAATTTGAACAGTACCATATTTTGAAGATAGTGTATTTTTCCTTTCCAGTGTGCATTTTTTGCTCCTTTGTTCTTGTGGGAGCTTTTGTTGTTGAGGGATTATGCTTTCATCTGGCACCGAAATGTGGGGCAGTCCTTCTCTAATTCCAAGCCTATTGTTAAGAGAAAAACCCAGAGTTTCTGTCTCATGTCAAGAGCCATTATATGGGACAGAAAGAAATATGACTTTAGAAAACATCTTTGCTTTTCTTCATATCTATCATACCTTTCATTGAATATATCTATCATGCCTTTCATTGAATATATGTATGTCTATATATGTCTATATGATTAATGTTTAAGTTTTTCACAATGAACAATGAGTTTTTCCTGAAGTGACATTTGAAGTTTCCAGGAAGAAGATGGGGCCCCATCACAACAATTCCACCTGGTTGATATGATGTCATGATAGTGATAGTGCTACTACAAGACCTGCTTTGTGTACCAGCTGCCCAAGACGGTTCCAACTTGGTTAGCTGAAATGGTGCACATCTTGTACAACATTCTGGCCAGATCTCCACAAAATACTCAGAGACTATTTGCAATTTAAAAAGACATTGATCTTGAAATTTAACCATCATTTTACTTTCACAGGATCCCCCAGAAAGAACATCGCCCACATGACAGCTGGAAGTAATACTAGAGGATGATGCCCCCTCTCCCACTGAAGTTTGTCCATGAGTTTAGGGACATCATTTAGGGGTTGATTATAATTAGTATAAGTTGAGGGTTGGGGGAGGAATTTTATAAGCTCAGGGATCTTTTTGGAACAAAAAGAGGGAAAATTGGATGATGAGATTAGATTGGTCCTTGTGAGTTATTGTTTTTAGACAAATACATTGGTATCAATTCTTGTATATTGATACAAAGTTAAATTATATTGACTATTGTATACATGCATGCTTCTACCTCTGTTTAAAACATTTTTATATATTGATATATGTATATACATATATAGTATTGATATATGTATATTTACCATATTGAAATGTACACTTCTACCTCTGATTAATATGCATATATATATATATATATTTACCATATTGCAATGTATACTTGTTCATCATTTACATTTGGAGGTCATATTGTCCTTATTTATTGCATAGTTGTTTACTGTCTTAGTCTTTAAGTTAGATAGGTATTAAGAATTATATAGATGAATAGTCATCTATGTTTCTCATTTATAATTAGACTAATCAGGTTTTTTAGATTCATAGAGAATATATTCAGTATAGATAGATAATCTTCAACCTCTTCAAAGAGCTGTAGAAAGTGGCCTTTAATCTAGCTCAGAGTTTCGTGGTAGTGAGACACAATTGCTCCTGTCAACACCAATATATTCCTGAGAGAATGTTGAGCACCAAAGACACTCCACCTGGAGCCTTTCTTCTTGGCAGAACTGGCCTTTGGGCAAAGAAATGTCCATACCTCAACTGCTGATAGAGATACAGAGTATCCGTAAACAGATAAAACAGTACTGTCATATCCTGCCAAGACAGGGTAAGAAAGTTTTGAAGTTTCTTATCTTTGAAAATGGTATGTCAGTTACGTTAGGCCTTAGCCAAAGTTGGTTGCTTCAACACTGCAAGCGTGACCTTGGGAAATTGCCCAGGTAGCTAGTTGTCTCTGTGATTTGTTGCATGTTTTGGAAGTTGTTTGATTGAACTTCCTAATTACTCAGGTAACATTATTTCCCTTCTTAGATCTTTGATGGTGTTGAAGACTATATAAATGCAGTTACTTTCCTCTCATGACTTGGACAAGTTATTTATTATACAAGACTTAAGCTAGTTAGAATTGGTTATTTGTTCTTATTGTATATAATTTCATAGTAGGTTTATAACTCTCTTACTTAAACAAAAGGGGGAAATGTTGTGGGAGCTCCTTCCGCTCCTTCAGCCAATAGCCCCTGAGATAACCAGCCCATTGTCTCTCTCTCTTTAAAAAAGCAGCCACTGCCCTTTGCTTGCTCTCTGCCTTGAAACTCTGCTTCCAGTGACTAGGCTCCATTACTGATTGCACAGAGGGCTTTTGTCTGGCATGGTGATTTGTAAACTCTTCCCCCTTAAATAAATAACAATTCTATTAATCATAATTCCAAACTGGTATGGGATTGTTTGTGACTTATGCCTTCACTTTGTAAAAACATAGGAGTTTGCAGATGTGTAGACCTTTGTCTGTCTTAAATCTGATTCTACTGACCAATGTGACAGTTCTTATGTCAATATCATGTTTTTTATCACTATAGCTCTGTGGTGTAACAGTTTCTTTCCTTGTTTGCTTAGATGCCTTCTGACAACATATTGATATACATCTTTTAATGATTTTTTTAAAAAATGTGCATTAGTGTTTTACCTACATGTATGACTGTGTGATGTCAGATCCTCTAAAACTGGAGTTATAGACAGTTGTAAGTTGCCGTATGTGTGCTTGGAATTAAACAAAAATTCATTGGAAAAACTGATAGTGCTTTTAAATCCTCATCCATCTCTCCAGCCCCAGATATATTTGCAATTCCAGGAATACTCTGCTCTCTTTTCTTAAACAATAAGTTGAGAACACTCAGATTGGTATCCACAATGCATCATGAACAGATTTGCTTGCTGTTTCTCTCTCCAGTTATCCTTGCTCTATAACAAGAATGATACTTATTCAACAACAGGTGAACTCTGCCATGGGGTAAGATGCCTTTAATCATGGGGAAACCTTATTAGTTTGACTATAGATTCAGACCAAGTAACCCTTACACTTTTCACCCAAAGCAACAACTACTACTTCTGTGTGTTTCTCATAGTCAGTACAAAGGCTTGTGTTCATCATTAAGCTCAATGAGTTTCTGAAAGTTACTGCATGGAAAGGAGATATTCAGATTCATTTTGACACAATTAACCATCTAGTAGCCACCAAGAAAAACAGGCACTTGATTATTTTATATTTATTTTTCCCTTTTGTTTTGTGTTAAGGTTTGTGAATTTTGAAGTAGAAAATATTGCAATAATATCTCTTAATATACTTGCATGTTTATTCCATTATCTTTTCTACTTCTCCATATGTTTTTACTTAAGTGTTTATTGGTACTGAACTATATTTTCTTTATGAGCATTATTTACCTTTGAATCTGAATTTTGTAAAAATTGTTACATTATTAGTTAAAATTTGCTGCACCCCTTCACCTTATTCCATAATATTGTGAAAGTGGCTATAATCAGTTCTCTTTAAGGTTTATTTTTGTTTAAGAGCAGCCCTTAATATTAAACTATGTGAGTCATACTATCAAACTGAATAATCATTCTGAAGTCTTCATCTGAAGTCCAATTGGTTAAGTGATTTGTGTCCCTTGTGGCAAGCAAATGATTCCTAGTCTTTTGAGAATGTCAATAGTCAGGGACCCCCCATCCCCCCCCCAAAAAAAGAGAATGCCAATAGACATTTTAAAATGAAAGCTTGTTTTGATTCTTTCCTATTGTTAGTCACTTTCACTCACTTGTACTTTAGAATTAAGGTATATACTAAGACACTACAATATATATTTTCAAACATTATGTGTACAAGAATGTTATAATCCTTTAGTACTTAAACTCTGAACCTACTATTTGGATGGAATCATATCATTTACCTTTGAGTATACTTTCTATGGAGTATAACTTGTAGTGTTCTCAAAACCACCAAGCATAGAAAATAATAGGGATGATGTTCTTTTCTTTCTTTTTCTGGGGGATTACTCTTCTCTTATATCCTAATGTTTGATGAACATTAATTAATGAATGTTGTTCCACTTTCTAGTTGTTAATAGTAGAAAGGAATACTTGATCCTGTTACACTCTCATAAACAGAAGAACACATCTGTGTTCAGCTAGTGAATGAAATCTATTAGAGAACAATGTGGTGACAAAACAGTGGAATTTTAATCTATTCAGAGAAAAACTATCCAAAAATAAACCAAAATCAAAATGTAATTTTTAAAAAGAAAAATAAAGAAAAAAATGATTTCTTTCATATCTACAGTGGTATGTTTGTCATATTATTTGTAGAAACATCATAAGAAACATTATTACATTCAGGCAAGAAAAACATGACCAAAAACTTGTTATTGGAAGTTTTAAACATTTCCATAACTGTAAAAATATCTTTACCTTGCATATATAGATAGATAGATGATAGATGATAGATAGATAGATAGATAGATAGAGAGATAGATAGAGAGCTAGAGAGATATATTAGGTATATGCTGTCCTCAAAATCAGATTCCTATGCTACAATACAAAGGATACATACATTAAGTGACATGAGTTTTTTGAAAATGATTATTTTAATTTTACGTTATTAAAATCATTTGTTTATGAAAAAGTTGCTAAAATATGCTATCACTGAACCTATATTCATCCTACCTACCTATTATGTGAATTTAAATTGAGACAGGGTTTCACAAAGTTTTGCAGGCTGGCCTCAAACTCACCAGGTCCTCTGTCAAACCTGGAATATAGAATTATCTTGACTCAGACTTTGAATTCCTTAAAATAAAGGCTTATATAACAAAATTGAGGTTTCAAATTGTTAAGTATCTAAGTAATGGCTAGAATGAATTTATACTCTTAAGAAAAGAAAAGAAAGATATCCTCTGTTGTTAAAGGGCTAGTGTTTACTAAAATGTTAACTATACTATGCATTTGATTCTGAGAGTTTGACTTTCCTGCATTCTTCTTCTAGATTATCCTAATTAGATAACATATCATTTAAGCTAATAAGGATATATTGTACAGTTTACTTTGATCTTCTCAAATTCTTAGGCTTATAGTGATGTAATATCTATTAAAATTCTGTTCAACTAAAAAATTGTAAACAAGAGACAAAGAAAATTTGCAAACTTTCAGTCTACCATTTAATAAATAACATATGTCATATTCTTTGCATAATTTTCTCCTGTGTCCTATGAACCTTAAAATTCAGTGAGGAATAAAAATTAGTCAGTATTTATATTTTCCAGACAAATATTTGAGAATCTATTACAGTAGAGTTCCTTTCTGGGGATATGTGAGTCATCAACAGTGAGAAAATACAAATTCTTTTAAATTCTGTGCAACACAACTTAATATAATATTTAATCTGCTGACATTTAAAAATATTTATAACCTATAACATCAAGATTAATTATGAGGTCAAGCATGTCAGAAATATATTATTACTGGAAACGAGCTATCATTTAGATGCTGCTATAGGCTAATCATTTTCTCTGCCAATCTGTGTCAACTATAAAGCCTATTAATAAGAGATAGAAATCTTGTAGATATAAATGTTAGTTTTCTCCACCTGCTAAAAGTGTGCCACAAACATTTCACAATAGAGTATATAATTCTATCAAGAATTGTATTCATCTACATAAGAAAAAAATCTTTTTTTACCATATCAGAATCTTAAAACTTTGTCATACATCAAATCTTTTATTCACTATTTCTTATTTGTAAGTAGGGTAAAAGACATACCACATACCTGACAATAAACTGATAGTTTGCATCTAATAACAGTACTAGGATAACTATGTTAACTAACCTATCATGTTTTTCAAAAATTCTAAGTAAAACTTATCATGGTTTATAACATTTTCTTCTCTAAAATGTAAAATTAGAATGGTTTAGAATGTAGGTTGTACTAAAATGAATATGAAATAACAAATCTTTTGAAATATTTTTGTTCTGATGCAAAAAAAATGAGCACTAAAATAATTTTCAAACTTTTATGCATTAACAAAAACTGGAGAATTTATAAAAGCACAGTCTTTCAAACTTCCATCTAGAGTTCCTGCTTTAATAAATCTAGAGACTGGTAATTTGAATTTGCTACTCATTTCCAGATAATGCTCGTGATGTTCATGCCAATACTCCAGTTTTCTATCCACATGTTACTATTTAAAGAAAGACTCCTTATCTAATACCATAACCAAAAGTTATATAAAAGTATGTGAAGAACTAAAACTTAGGGAAAATAGATCTTATTGGCATTTTCTATGGATTTCAAATTCACAATAATTTGTTGATTATAACTCCAAATATATAAGAAACAAAAAATTAAATTATAACCAACTGAAAACATTTGCACTGATTGCTTTCTTTTTTAAACACTTCAACTTAATGAATGACTAACTGAAAGTACTGTAAATTTCATATAATATACAAACATGTAAATTTAAAAATCTCACCTAAAAGCCGGGCGGTGGTGGTGCACGCCTTTAATCCCAGCACTTGGGAGGCAGAGGCAGGCGGATCTCTGTGAGTTCGAGGCCAGCCTGGTCTACAAGACCTAGTTCCACGACAGGCTCCAAAACCACAGAGAAACCCTGTCTCGAAAAACTAAAAAAAAAAAAAGAAAAAAAAAAATCTCACCTAAGCAAACTCTTGCTTAACTAAAAGCAATACCCACTGAAACACATTATTTTTTTTAATAGTTTTAAGACAGAAAACAGTCTTAAATACAGGAATTGTTGAGTGAAAAGGAATGTGCCACTATTATTCCTAAAATGTGCAACAGAAAAAAGCATTTCTAAAATTTTGAGCAAAATTTAAAGCAGTTTTAATTAAATACTAGCCAGGTAGATGGGCTGTGGCCAGGTCCTCATCTGGGCCCCAAATCACATTTTTCAAGTGTTTAAAAAGGGAACCACTTAATTCATTGCATTTCTCATCAGATTCAGACAGAGGCAAGGATACATCATCATCATGTATCTCTTTATTGTTTTTTTTTTGTTGTTGTTGTTTGTTTTGTTTTTTCAAGACTGGATTTCTCTGTATCTTTGGAATCTGCCCTGGAGCTAGCTCTTGTAGACCAAGGTGGCCACAAACAGAAATCTGCCTGCCTCTGCCTCCCGAGTGCTGTGATTAAAAGCATGTGCCACCACTGCCCAGTCTCATCATGTATTTTCTACCTGAGTTTCTCTTGCCTGCGTGTGATCAAGCACATCCCATGTAGTTGGTTCAAACAAACTTATTTTAGGAATGTGAAAACATGTAACTTGCTATTTCCCTAAAATTATAGCTCCCAGCATTCCAGGAAGTTATCTTGTCCTTGGGCAAGCCGTACTTTCAAGCTAACTTTAGCTTTTATATTTTTGACTTGAGTTGTATGCTGAGTCAAATCCTTGACTCTGTGATAGATACCTGTTTATATCTGAACCCAGTTACCATCAGATTAATGATATGCACACAGTAAACAGAAGGGTTAAAGGCTCTATGATGACTGGTATCAGAGTTGATATCTAGAATGAACCTGAAAATTGATAGGTCACTTCATTTATTTTATCTCAGGTCTCCTTTCTGCCATGTTTCTTTGACTGCAGCCAGATTGGAATCCCAAATGGTTTGTATAGAAACAGCAATTTTATCTTAAAGTTATATAATACATCTTTATTCAACATTAATCAGGACATGTGCCCTATTGTATTTTAGAACTCTTTAATTCATCTGTTTAGAAATCTGGGCCCACTTTCCCAGTATGCCATTAGTATTATAAGTAGCCATTTTGTCCCCTACGTTAAGGAGTTTCCTTTTAACTAAGCACAACTGCAACAATAGTTCTGAACATACATAGGCCTTAACAGTACAGTTTATAATAATAATAATAAAAAAAACAATTTCTGAATTAAAGCTCTTTTTAATACCAAAAGAAAATTTTTAAATTTTGAATACAGTCCACAGGAAAACTGGCAAATTTTCTTTCTTTGTCCTGACATAGTGAACCATTACAAAATACCACAGTTTCTTATATGATTCAGCTTACCAAAATATATACATCTTAAAAATGTTAACTAAATAAGGAAGTTAGTCATACATTCTGAAATCAGTCTCTGTTAGCCTGAATAGACCTTAGGTAAGGAGAGACACTGCCAGGCTACTTAGGTCATTGTCTTGCTGTATCATGGGATGGGAATACTTCAGTCTCTGGTGTTTATTATTTTGTGCTCACTGCTGTGACCTTAAAATTTTATCCTTTTTATGTATCTATTTATCAAGATTTAAAAAAAATATAATAAAATATTTTATAAATTTAAAATCTCCTACAGAATCCTGCACCCACACTTGGGGGATATGGGAGGTGAATAGGCTGTGCCCCTGTTCCCAGGAACCCCAATTCCCTAAGACCCTCACATGGGAGAAAAGCAAGTGGCCCCTCCCCAGTTCCCTAGGCATTTCTAGCTGCTAGCAGGGAGATTGAATCCTCTATCCACCCCGACCACAAGCTGCTGTTCCCTGTAAGCTCTATGGAACCCTGAAAAATACAGCCTGCACCAATACTGAGTGGACCCAAGAGCCTGATCCAATACTTAGTGGACCTAAGAGACAGCACAGCAAGGAATGGACCAAGAAGCCAAGACACTACTGGCCTTATTTGAAGGAAGAGATGGGTAGGCGCCAATGCAAGAATTCCTCCAGCATCCTAAAAAAAAATGACATGGTAACAACAGAACCCAGCAGACATACAAAAGGAAGACTTAATCACCCTACCCCAGAAGATGTAGAAGAAAACGACTTTAAACATAACTTTATTAAAATAATGAAGACCTTTAAAAATGAAGTGAAAAACTCCCTTAAAAATATAGAAGAGAAGACAAACAGAAAGCTGGAAAAAAATTAATAATTCCCTCAAAGAAATCCAGGAGAACCAAGAAAAAGCAATCAAACAGGTGAAGTAAATAGTTCAAGACGTGATTGAAAACAAAAACTGAAGGAACTCGGGAAATAGAAAATCTGGGTAAACAAACAGGAACTACAGAGACAAGTATAACCAACAGAATTACAAGAGATAGAAGAAAAAATCTCAGGTGCTAAAGATACTGTTGAGGAAATAGACTCATTAGTCAAAGAAAACACTGAATCCAACAAATTATTAACACAAACCATTCAGGAAATATGGAACACCATGAAAAGATCAAACCTAAAAATAATAGGTGTAGAAGAAGGAGAACTGCAGCTCAAAGGCACAGAAAATATATTCAACAAAATTATAGAAGAGAATTTTTCCAACCTATACATGGATATCCCTATAAAGGTACAAGAAGCCTACAGAACACCAGATACACTAGATCAAAAAAAAAATCTGCTTGCCATATAATAATCAAAACCACAAAACATACAGAACAAAGAAAGAATATTAAGAGCTGCAAAGGAAAAGGTTAAGTAACATATAAAGGTAAACCTATCAGAATTACACCTGACTTCTCAATGGTAACCATGAAAGCCAGAAGGTCCTGGATAGATTGGTGCAGACACTAAGAGACCATAGATGCAAGCCCAGAATAATATACCCAGCAAAGCTTTCATTCACCATTGATGGAGAAAACAATATATTCAATGACAAAAACAAATTTTTAAAATCCATATCCACAAAGACAGTCTTACAGAAAGTACTAGAAGGAAAACCTCAACCTAAGGAAGCTTACTACACCCACAATAATACAGACATCAGACAACCCCCAACCAGCATAACAAAAAGAAATGAAACACACAAACACTACTACTGAAAGATAACTGGAGTTAACAACCACTGGTCATTAATATTGCTTAATATCAATGGACTCAATTCACCTATAAAAAGACACAGGCTAAAAGAATGGATATGAAAACAAGATTCAGCATTCTGCTGTTTACAAGAAACACACCTCAACCTCAAAGACAGACACTACCTCAGAGTAAAGGGCTGGGGAAAGGTTTTCCAATCAGAAGAGATGGAGAAGGATACTTTATACTCATAACAGAACAATTTATCAAGATGAAGTTTCAATTCTAAATATATATACCCCTAATTCAAGGGGACCCACATATGTAAAAGAAACATTACTAAAATTTAAATTGCACATCAAACTCCACACACTAATAGTAGGAGATCTCAGCACTCTTCTCTCACAAATGGACAGGTCAAACAGACAGAAAGATAACAGAGAAATAAGAGAACTAACAGGTGTAATGAATCAAATGGACTTAACAGGCATGTATAGAACATTCCACCTAAACAAAAAAGAATATACTTTCTTCTCAGCACCTCATGGAATCTTCTCTAAAATTGATCACATTCTCAGTAACAAAGCACACATCCACAGACACACAAAAAATTGGAGTAATCCACTGTGTCATATCAGATTACCATGGAGTAAAGTTAGGATTCAACAACAATACTACTCGCAGAAAGCCTACAAACTCATGGGAAGTGAACAGTCAACTACTGAACTACACTTAGGTCAAGGAAGAAATAAATAAATTAAAACCTTCCCTGAAATGAAAATGAGGGCACAACATATCCAAATTGTGTTACACTATGAAAGTAGTGCTAAGAAGAAAGATCGTAGCACTAAAAGCCCACATAAAGAAAACAGAGAAAGTTCACATCAATGTCCTAACAGCATGCCTGAAAGCTCTAGAAAAAAAAAGGAGCAGACTCACTCAGGAGGAGTAGAAGACAGGAAATATTCAAACTCAGGGCGGAATTCATCAAAATAGAAACACAGAAAACCATACAAAGAATCAATGAAACAAAGACCTGGTACTTTTAGAAAATCAACAAGATTTACAAACACGTATGCAAACTAATCAAAAGGCAGAGAGAACATCCAAATTAACAAAAATCAGAAATGAAAATGGGAACATAACAACAGACAAGGAGGAAATTCAGAGAATCATTTGTTCCTAATACAAAAATCTGTACTCAACAAAATTGGAAAATGGACAATTTTCTGGATAGATACCATCTACCAAATTTAAATCAAGATCAGGGGAGCAATTTAAATATACCTATAAGCAACAAGGAGATAGAAGCTTTCATCAAAATCCTCCCAACAAAAAAAGCCCAGGGCCAGATGGTTTTAGTGCAAAATTCTGCCAGAATTTTCAAGAAGAACTAATACCTACACTCCTCAAAGTATTCCACATAATAGAAACAGAAGGCTCATTGCCAAATTCTTTTTATGAAGCTACAGTTACCCTGATACCAAAACCATGCATAGATTCAACCAAGAAAGAGAATTATGGATGAATATCAGTCATGAACATGGATGCAAAAATTCTCAATAAAATACTGGCAAATCTAATCCAAGTACAGATCAAAAAATCATTCATCATGATCAAGTAGGCTTCACCCAGAGATGCAGGACTGGTTCAATATACAAAAATCTATCAATTTAATCCATCATATGAATAAACTGAAAGAAAATAAACATATGATCATTGCTAAAAAAGCATTTGACAAAATTCAACGCCCCTTCATGATAAAGGTCTTGGATAGATTAGGGATACAAGGATCATATCTAAATATAATAAAAGCAATATACAGCAAGGCAACAGCTAACATCAAATTAAATAGAGAGAAACTCTAAGCAATTCCACTAAAATCAGAAACAAGACAAGGCTGTCCACTCTCTCTATATATCTTCAACATAATTCTTGAAGTTTTAGCAATAGCAATAAGACATCATAAGGAGATCAAGTGGATTCAAATTGGAAAGGAAGACGTCAAGCTTCATTATTTGCAGATGATATGATAGTGTATATAAGTGACCCCAAAAACTCTACCAGGGAATTCCTACAGCTGACAAATAGGATACAAGATCAACTCAAAAAAAAAAAAAAGTAGCCATCCTATACACAAAGGATAAAGAAGCTGAGAGGGAAATCAGAGAAACATCACCTATTAGAAATAGCCACAAATCACATAAAATATTTTGGGGTAACTCTAACAAAGGATGTGAAAGACCTATTTGACAAGAAATTGAAGTCTTTGAAGAGAGAAATTAAAGAAGATACCAGAAAATGGAAAGTTCTCCCATTCTCTTGTGTAGGCAGGATCAACATAACAAAAATGGGAATCTTGCCAAAAGCAATTTGTAAATTTAATGCAATCTCCATCAAAATCCCAACACAATTCTTCAGAGACCTTGAAAAAACAATCAACTTCATATGGAAAAACAAATAACCCAGCATCACCAAAACAATCCTGTAAAATAAAGAAACTGCTGGAGGCAATACCATCCCTAACATCAAGCTGTATTACAGAGCTACAGTAATGAAAACAGCTTGGTATTGGCATAAAAACAGAGATGTTGACCAGTGTAATTAAATTGAAGCCCCAGATATTAAGCCACACACCTACAAACACCTGATTTTTGACAAAGAAGCAAAATTTTTACAATGGAGAAAAGAAAGCATCTTCCTCAACAAATTGTGCTGGCATAACTGGATATCAACTTGTGGAAGATTGAAAATAGATCCATATCTGTCGCCCATGCACAAAACTCAAGTCCAAATGGCTTAAAGACCTCAATAAATCTGACCACACTGAACCTTATAGAAGAAAAGGTGGTAAATAACCTTCAATGCACGGGCACAGGAGACCACAGACAACAAAAGCAACAATAAATAAATGGGATCACCTGAAACTGAGAAGCTTCTGTAGAGCAAAGGACACTCAGTAAGACAAAAAGGCAGCCTACTGAATGGGAAAAAAATTACTAACCCCAAATCAGACAAAGGACTGATCTCCAAAATATATAAAGTACTCAAGATATTAGACATTAAAATTCTAAATAACTCAAATAAATGTGGTATACTGAACTAAATAGAGAATTCTCAACAGAAGAATTGTAAGTGGCCAAAAGATACTTAAGGACATGTTCAACTTCCTTGGCTATGAGAGAAATGCAAATCAAAACAACTCTGAGATACCATCATACTCCTGTCAGAATGGCTAAGATAAAAAATACTGAGAGCTCATGATGGCGACAGTGTGGATCAAGGGGAATGCTCATGAATTTCTGGTGGGAATGCAAACTTGTGTAACCACTTTGGAAATCAGTGTGGAGTTTTCTGAGAAAACTGGGAATGAATCAACCTCAGGATCCAGCAATACCATTCTTGTGAATATACCCAAAAGATGCTAAATCATACTACAAAAGCATTTGTTCAACTACATTCATATCAGCATTGTCTTCTATAGCCAGAACTTGGAAACAAGCTAGATGCCCCTCAACTGAAGAATGGATAAAGAAAGTGTGGCACATCTATGCATTAGAGTAATACTCAGTGGTAAAAAATAACGGCTTCTGAAATTTTACATGGAAATGGATGGAATTAGGAAATACTAGATGGAGTGACGTATCCCAGACCCCCCAAAAATGAATATGGTATGTACTCACTCATAAATGGATACTAGGCATAAACAAAGGACTTCTAGCCTATAGTTCATGATCCTAGAAAAACTAAATAATAAGGTAAACCTAAAGAAATACATATATAGACCCTACTGGAAATTAGAAAGAAACAAAAATTTGGGAACATGGGAGCAGGGGGTAGAAAGAAGGGGAGAAAGGGGGGATTGAGGAGAACTTGAGGTAATGGAATAGTCGAGATGGAGGAAGAACAGATATGAGAGCAAGGAAAGGGACATCTTGATTGAGAAAGCCATTAAGGAGGTAGCAAGAAACGTGGCTCAAATAATGCCCAAGATCCTACAGGGATTACCCCAGCTAAGACCCTAAGCAATAGAGGAGAGGGTGTCTGAACTGGCCTAATCCCATAATCAGACTGATGATTATTTTAAATATCACTGTAGAATCTTCATCCAACAAAAGATGGGAACAGAGGCAATGACACACATCAGAGCACTGAACTGAGCTCCCAAAATACAGTTGAAGATTGGAAGGAGTGAAAGTATGAACAAGGAATTCAAGACCATGAAGGGTTCATCCACTGAAACAGTTTGCTTGAGCTCACCAACTCCAATTGGACTGGGAGTCAAACTCTGAATTTGGTTGACAGTTGGGGCAGACTGAGGTGGTATGGGAGAGCCTTCTGTTTTGTGTTGATTTCATTGGTTAAATAAAGAAACTGCCTTGGCCCTTTAATAGGACAGGAAATTAGTTAGATGGAGTAAACAGAACAGGATGCTGGGAAGAAGGCAGTGAGCCAGTCGCAATAGCTCTCCTCTCTGAGTTGGACACAGGTTAAGAATATTCCCAGTAAGACACCACCTCGTGGTGCTACATTCATTAGAAATGGGTTAATCAAGATATGAGAATTAGCCGATAAGGGACTAGAGTTAATGGGCCAAGCAGTGTTTAAAAGAATACAGTTTCTGTGTAATTATTTCAGGTATAAAGCTAGCCAGGAGCCAGGGTGGCAGGATCCCAGCCTGCAGCTCCTTCTACAGAGTGGCTGCCCAACATGGTAACAAACTCTACGTAAAACCTGAGAGAGCTTAATTTTAAACAGAGTTTAACGCAGATTTTTGCTGTTTGTTGGTGGCGTGCCATAAAGAGATTTCCTGTTTTAGCAATAGCGGCAGAAAAAAAGCCGTGTCATTTTAAAGTGTGGCTTCCTGGGGCTGTACCACCAGTGAAAACTCCCTGGCTTTAAAGCATTTCATTGGCTTTTATGAGACTGGATATTTCTGTTCCTGCTCAGGATTGGGAGGAAAGTAGCTGAGACCATGCCCTTGGCTCAGCTCTTCCTGCCTGGGCAGATGGAGGAATCGGACTTGGTCAGGCGGGAGAGCATGGCGGATTCCGACCACCATACAGACACATGTTTTCAGGCTGCACAATGCTCTGTGTGTCAGATTTGGCTGTAACTTGGATGAAGAGTTTCTATGCCACACACTCAGTCTCAGAGTTCAAGTGCTGAGTATGGCTCCTACCTGGTGGCCCCAGAGCTAGCACAAAATGGTACATCCTCCATTTTGAAATTAGAGAGAGGTGGAGCCACGACAAGGTTGACTGGGTGGGGCAATACCTGTTTTTGACCTAGGAATGTCACAGCTTAGATTCTTAAGCACTTAATGATTTAAAAGCACAAAACAAAGTGCTCCTGGATAGTAAAAAATTACAGATTCACAATAGGACAGATTCAGGCATAGGCTTGGGAGAGAGAAGAAAAAATAGAGAGAATAAAGTTAATGTTTTTAAAAAAGGGTAAAGTCTTTAAAGAGATAGAATAAAGTAAAATGATAGAGTAAAAATAAGCCACATAAAAATGGAAAATTCACAGAAGGTCTGGATTATGTATTTTATTGTGTTTTCTTTAAAACTTTTGACTGTGAAGGACCTAAGTACAAAAAACATTTCATTAAATGGGCTGCTAAGCTGAACCTACATATACGTTCTAAAGGTACTTCAGAATTTGGATCTAAGGATATGATGCTTTGGAGAGGGTCTTCTTTTGTTTTCACAGAGGATGAGACCCTGTGGATTGCTTCTATCCCAATATGGTATGATAGACCACACCCTCCGGAAAGGTTTCTGTGAACACCCTAAAAAATTACTTCACTCAACTCCTGACTGCGATGAACCTGGCACACAGGTTACACCATGAAAGATCTGATTAACAGCGCCCCCATTCAGCAGGAAGCAGATTGGAGAGAAAAAACTGTGTCCATGTTCCCAAATATGGTTTATAAATGTTCTTTTACATTTAGAGAGGCATATAATATAGATATGAATAATTTGCATTTGTATGGATTTTAAGGTCAATTTTGTTATATGTATATGTATTTCTGATTTTGATTAAGGCATTGTGATTGTGTAGTTCATTTAAAAATGTAATGTATAATTAGGAAATATACATTGCTAATGGATAATCATTGAAAATAGTAAAGCTTATAGTTATGTTAGTTAGATTTTCTGGATATATAGAGATATATTTCAGTTCGATAGGCATTCTTCATATCTTTCAAAGACTACAGAACATGGCATTTAAGATGTTTTAATAACTTAGCCCTTTTCATGACAATGAGACACGTCTGCTCCTGGCAGCACCAATCTACTTCAAGAGGAAGATGGGCATTGAAGAAACTCTTTACGGAGTTTGATAGCCATTTGCCTGGACTGATGCATAAAGTGGACACAAAGAACCTACAGAGAGAGGACTGCTGAACTTGCCTGAAAGTGAGATAGTCTTTCGGGGTTCCTGATTCATGAAAGAGTCTGCGAGACATTCTGCAGGACACAGTAGATAGTGACTGAACTATCTTTGAAATTTCCTGCTTCATGGGAATGTCTTTGGATACTATGGGCCTGAAGGCTGAAGATGGATGCAGTAGATAGTGACTGAACTATCTTTGAAATTTCCTGCTTCATGGGAATGTCTTTGGATACTATGGGCCTGAAGGCTGAAGATGGATGCCCCAATGGTACAGAGGAACTTTGGGTGACTCTACAGGCAGCGAGATGTCTCTGTCATTTCTAGAGTTTTGTAAGTTGCTTACTTCTTGTTTACTTAGATAATATTGTATATTTCTAGAGTCTTTGATGGAGTTGAAGAATGAATAGATAGTTATAGTTTCCTTAGTTATGATAAAAGATAAAATAGATATAAATATTGTAACTGTAATTCTTGCTTGATAACTGTTTTATTATATGTAATTTTACTATGTTAAAATGAAAGCCTTTCTTTTTTAATCAGAAAAAAAATGGGAGATGGTATGGGAGAGTCTTCTATTTTATGTTGATTTCATTGGTTAAATAAAGAAACTGCCTTGGCCCTTTAATAGGACAGGGAATTATTTAGGCAGAGTAAACAGAACAGGATGCTGGGAAGAAGGCAGTGAGCCAGTCGCAATAGATCTCCTCTCCGAGATGGACACAGGTTAAGAATATTCCCGGTAAGACACCACCTCATGGTGCTACACTCATTAGAAATGGGTTAATCAAGATATGAGAATTAGTCGATAAAGGACTAGAGTTAATGGGCCAAGCAGTGTTTAAAAGAATACAGTTTCTGTGTAATTATTTCAGGTATAAAGCTAGCCAGGAGCCGGGGTGGCAGGAATGCAGCCCACAGTTCCTTCTACACTGAGGGGTCATGGATAGTGACACTGGAATTTGTCTCTACAGCATGTGCTGGCTTCTTGGGATCCAATCCTTTTCTGTTGTAAGCCTTGCTCAACATAGATGTAGTAGGGAGGGCCTTGGGCTTTCTACAGGGTGGGGTGCATGGCCCTCTCTTAAGAATGGAGGGGGTGGAGTGGGAAAGTCTGTGGAGAGAATGGGAGGAGGGAAGGGAGTGGGAATTTGGATTGGTATTTTTTAAGGAATAAAATCATAATTTAAAAAAGAAAAAAATTAAAATCTATAGCCTTACATACTTCAATAATTTCAAATACTTTCTCAAAAAGTATCTAGTTTTTTTTCTTAATTTTTTCTGAAAATTTTATTTTCCTTTTAAAGAATTTTAAAATCTCTCAACTGTATACTCCTGAAATATTAAACTATATTTTTTTTCTTTTAAAGGTGAAAATATAAGGAACAACCATAACCTACACAAGGAGAAACCAAGCTCCAACAGAGCAAACAGTCCAATTCTCAATATCTGGAATCCCTCTGTGGCTTTTCTATGGGGATTGAAGTATTTTCTGGGCTCATCAGCAGTATAACCAGCCTGCCTTCTAGATACCTGCTGGCTCTGTGACCTTTTAAAATATTTGCAACCAATACTATCTGGGCACTCTTATTTTACAAAGTTTGATGGTCAACAAGGTACATTTTTGTATATGAAATCATGGAGTGAAAGCATTAATACCTTATTAAACAAACATTCTTTCTATGTACCATCTTTTATAAAACTTGTTTTTAAGACAGGAAAGAAATTATCATACAAAAATACTTCCCATCCAAACTGCCCTAGAGACCTGTTGTCATCTCCTTGGTTGGTGTACGCCACATGGTTGCTGTTACTCAAAATGATAGTGAAGCCACATGACATCTTTCCTCTTTAAGCCTAGCATAATTGACTGCCAAGGGGTAATGGCAGGCCATATGTCACTTGTATACCAAAATGAAGTAATGCCACATAATTCCTTTAAGATTACCCATTAATACATTTCCAAAAACCAACATTGTATTATGAGTTTAAACTAATATTTTTGTTGCACATATTACAGAGTATTTTAATCATAAAAAGTTCATGTAATAGTTTTAGGCAAATAAATGAAACCAATAATCCTTTAGCTGTTCTGTTTTGCTCTTTTCTCTTTGTCATAGCTCTTGACATATAGAGATATGTCCTGATATAGAGAATTTAAAAGCATGCCTGGGTGTGTAAAAGGGAGAGCCATAACTCAATTCCACAGTCAGCTTTTCAAAAAAGTAGAATAACATAAAACAACTTTCACATTATCTGTACCCAAACAGCAATCAAATCTCTGCTGAATTAAACCAAGTGATAAGAAAACTTAGAGATATATTCTGAGACTGGGCAGTTAATAGCAGGATAAATAGCAAAATTTTAAACAAGAAACCTTGAACACAGTATGCTCACACATTCAAAGACCAGTCAGAAATAAATATGTAGTTGCCACCATATATTCATGCATCCATTTGCATCTGAGGCAATCCTGCCTCACTTCCATGTTTGCAACAAAACTTACAGACATATCAGCAAGCACAAACCCATCTCTACACACAAACAAAACAGACAAAGCTTTCCACACAAAACAGATAAAATTTACTCTATCTCCTCCATGATAGTAATTTCACCAACTTGGGGATGTCACCTTGATAGATACGGGTGCTGAATTCAATTACCAGTGGGTGATAGCACCTTTTTGATTATAGAGGAAAGGAAATTCAATGGGACATTTTGGTTAAAGGAGGCAGGGCAACTTTCTGAGCTAGAGGAGTTAGTGGTTATAAGATGTAGGCCTGGTGCTGAATCTCTAGATGCACAGTGGTGTTACAGTACTGGGGAAACTAAGCATATTCCACACAGGGACTCTGGACTTCTACATGAGTCTACTGAACTTTGCTTCTAAGCTGGCCACTGGGACCCAAACACGACCCTGGGCATTGCATTGTGTGCCCTGCTGTGCACAGACCCACCACATACTGCCACTGAATCCCATGCTCCCAAAGTTTTGCAATTCCTGGAATTATCTTTGGAACAGCTCTCTTGTTTATCAATCTTGTCATTTGCTTATCAGCTTGCCCCGAGACAGAACACATAAAGAGACAAGAGAAGACACAGATCCAAGATGACAACAAAAGCACAAGACAGCCACATTGACAATTGACTCATTCAGAGGTCTAACAGTTTGACCAAGAGAAATTCTGTTCACAAATAGGAGGTCTATTTTTTTTCTTTTTTTTTAGTTATCTTTCTGAACAACACAGAAGCTGAAAATCCATCAGAGGACATCTCTCTCTGAGTTCTTCTAACATCCAGAATGTCTAATCCTGAGAGAACAGGGTAGCCAAACCAAAGCCATGGCAGGCGCCTAGTAGCCTTTGCCAGAGACCAGGCCTCAGTTTCAGTTTTCTGGGCCTGAATAAATAGTTCTTGGAAAGGGCACAACTCACAGGCAATCAATTAGCAGATGGCTTTATGCTAGCTAAAGACAGCCCCCCCTCCCACTGCTGTAAAGTCCCTAAACTCTAAAGTCACCTACCAATCCTATTAACAAACAGGATTTTTTTTTGTTTAATCCCACCAATCAGCCCCTAGACTAACCTCGTCTCTCTGTACCTCCCCTAATATTGCTTAAAAGAACCTTAGAGATGTTCTTGGAATCATCATTTTGTCACTTTGTCAGATGGTTTAACATCTGTATCATGAAATTTTTGCTCTTGAGAATTAAACGATCTTACTGAATGCGTATGTGTCTGGGGGTCTATTATGGGACTTCTTATGGACCCTATCCATCACACTCTGGGCCTCTCCAAACCCCTGTCTTGGTCCCCAGTGTCATGGGGAATTCTGGGTTCCTTAGCTTTGTTGTATGGCCTTGGCATTGAAATCCTGTTGATTGGTACTCAGGTACCAGACCTCTCTTGAGTGCTTTGGCACCTAGTCTCACCAGGGCATTCCTTGGGCTCCAAGGCAGGTGAGATGAAAAAAACTGGTGGTTCTGGCTGAACCTCCAATTAACCCGAAATAACCAGATGACCATGGAAAAACTCCTTTTGCCATGGACAAATCATTGCTATGCCTCATCAGGACACTACATCTCAAGATTGGGGTCCCCTAGACCCAGAATCCAGAAACCTCTGGGCGAGAATAAAAGAAATAAAATGCTTGCTGTTTTCCTTTCTAGCACAATGCTTTACCTCGTGAGTTCACAGAGTAAAAAGCATGGCCCTTGAGTGGAAAGTCCAGCTTAAGCAAAATTTGGGTGGAATGATGTTTATCTCCAAATGCTAATCCTGAGATTCTCAAGAGAAAAAAAAAAAAAAACAGTTCCACATTTTTTGAGCCACACTAGAGCAAGCTGTAAATAATACTGACTAGGTAGATGAAACCTGGCGCAGGCCTTTTCTGGCTTCTGGGAAAATGGCCTAAAGTCACAGTTTGCAGTAGCTTAAAAATACAAAACACATATTTCATTGTATTTCCAATAAGGTCTGATCAGGGTCAGGATACATCCTGGTGCATTTCCTGCCTAAGCAACTCCTGCCTACACGTGGTCAAGCACATCTGGGGCAATTTTTATGTTAGGGATGTGAAAACATATGGCTTGCTATTTCCCCAAAGCTACAGCTCCCAGCATTCCAGGAAGCTTATTTTTTTCTTCAGCAAGTTGTACTTACAGGGTAAATTTGGCTGTTACACAACATCCATACTTATTGAATGATCATAATAAAAGAAAAACATTCTGTGATTTTTGTTAAAACAAGGACAATGTTAAAATCTACCATATCCCTATGGAAAGAATGTGTAGGACAGAGTATAGGTAACTGAGGAGAGAACAGTGGGAAATTATAAATTAAAACACTGGGTTTCTATTAAAGTAGGAAAATTAGTATAAATAGAAGATGCTGATGCTCTCACGGAATTGTAAATATAGTAAATAAAATCATGGGGTTGCACAAAAACATTAAAATGGTGAATTTTGTACAGTATGTGCTGAACAATAAAAATAAAATTGTATGCAGCACAGAAACAGGAGATTGTCTATTAAACCTTGTCTATTCCACAAAAGTAAGATATGAGCAAAATATTCTTTATAAATTTAATTTACCAAAATGAATTATCCTAGGTTGTCTTATAAGTTAATATTACTGGCAATAGACTTTGGCCATATAAATGCACAGCTTCCTCTGGAGATATGATATGGGTTGCTATTGCATTCAGTTTGACAGACTTTCTGTTCATTAGCATCATTTATTTCTTCTAAGAGACCTAAGCATCATATTTTGACTTCTATAGATTTACAAGGTAAATTAGTACCAAGAAGAGATACTGCTTAGTTGTGTATTTTGTTCCCAATGATATAAATAACATTACATTTGCATTTAATGTGCAGTGTTTTATAATGTATGAAATATATGACTTCTAGATAGACATGCAGTAAGTATCATATACTGGAAGTGACTGGAAAGTTGAGTGAAAGATATTTTAATCTTTTTTTTTTTGGACTGGGGTTGAATAGAGTGAGTACTTTAAGATGAGAAATTGCTGAATCATGATATATAGCTGAAATTAATAAGGTATTCTCACTTTAGAAATTATTTCAAGATATTTAAATATTTTTGACAGATCAAAGATAGAATGCATCTAAAGATTAGATTGAGCTTGTGTGACATAGCATATGATTCACAGTTTAAAAATATTCTTGTAGGAGTTGGGTTGTGCTGTCACGTGCCTTTAATCCCAGAACTCTGGGGGCAGAGGCAGGTTGATCTCTGTGAGTTTGAGGCCAGCCTGTTCTAAAAGAGCTAGTTCTAGGAAAGGCTCCAAAGCTACAGAGAAACCCTGTCTCAGAAAACCAAATAAACAATTCTAGAAGGTATTTTCTTGTTAAAAGGCTGTTTGTTGTTATCAGTGTTTGTCTATTAACATGCTTTGTTGTTATGGAAACATGAAAACATTATGATTAAAACAGCCATAATGCTACATGATTATAAACATAAATGTTTATTTTACATTGTTTCATGAATTAAAAAAATATTCAATTATATTTATGGCATATATTTTGTGAGTTCATTAAGTATTTGGAAACAATGTAGTATAAAGACGCATGCAGGAAGACTCTAGACTAGATTCTATTGGATTTGATTTTAATTCAAATTTTACTACCTGTACAGTATTCAGATATCTAGTCTCTCTTTGTGAACTGCTATTTCTTATGCATTTAACGGAAAGTGTAATGAAACCTATTCTATATGGTTGTTGTGAATATTAAATATTATGGCACATGTCAAGTCATCAGGAAAGGCTCAATAATTTTAGTTGCCGTGATATGTGATCATATATTCAGTTACATACTTTGTAATCATTGACTGTAAAAGATATTAGATTTGAAAATCTGTGGTTTTTAGTATAGGAATTTTATAAATATTAACTAAAATGTATTAGATTGAAATTCCAGAATCCCAGGATATTACAGATTATGTTATACTGTAGGTTAAATTATGTTGCATAAATTACTGTGATGTTTAGATACAAGCTTACATATGTTAATCTTGAATGAACGCCTCTATGATGAGTTCTGAGAGCTTCTGAACAATTACCTCTCTCCAAATATTTCTCCCACTACAAAAATTATAGTCTTTAAACTGAAATCACTTTTTTGGGAAACATATTTTTATCAGGTCTTTTATTAGTGTTTAATTTTCAAGAGACAAATTTGTTTGTAGGACATTTTCATAAGAAATTATAAATCAAAGTAACTTACAAAGTTTTGAAGCAATTGATACTTACCACACCCCAAGATAGGATCAGATATTCTGTAAGTGAGAAGGTGACATTGGATTACCCACTACCTGAATTGCTTTCTAAGAATTGGTTTTTCAGGGTATCAAACTAACATGAAAATAAAAGAACATTACTAAAGTAAAATTGATGAGCAAAATCAAGCTCCATACACTAGTTTTAAGGTTTTTTCTGACTCATTTCTTATCCCATATTTTTCTTTTAGATACAAGGCAAAATTCATTTGAATTTTCTCAAGAGCAGAATAATTGAAGGAGTTATTTAGGCATGGGAATTAAACTATTGTTCTGAAATAGATGGAACAAAAATGTTGTGGGGAGCAACAGCAAAAGAAAAGCAGAGGATATAAGGGTTTGGGAAGGATCTATTAAGTATTGAATGAAAACTTCCAAATAATTTTCATGGAATACCTTCCCACAGAACTGCTTGAAAGAGATTTATGTATACCAAGTAACTCAAGTCTGGGTTTCGTCGAAGGTTATCTTGGTTATAATTGGAATAAACTGGCTGGCTTTGCCTTTTAATAAACATTTATTGGAGTAGGTGGTGAAGTATTCAGATTCAGTGTATTCTAATGCTTCATTTCATATGCAGTTGCACAAATATTGTATTGAATGTCAAAACACATGATATAATTATATCTTTAATTTCTCATCTTTATTTGTCACTTAAGAGTTCGCATCACTTTATTGCTTTCTTTGTAATTTGCCTTTTGGGTTAAAGACAAAGTCTGATAATAGCAAATAATTAAATTGCTCTTAGTTCAGAATGCCAATGAGATTTGATTGAAAATATCAATGGGCTTCCTAAAGAAAGAATTAAATCTAAGATTTTTTTTCTTGATAATGTAGCATGAAGGGCCAGCTTTGTTGGGGTTTCTGTCCTCCCACCAGGTCCCACAGCCAGCAAGCCCCAAAGAAAGATCACACAGAGATCGCTATAAGTTATGAAGCTGATAAGCCCATTAGCTCAGGCTACTTATTAGCTCTTGTAGCTTATATTAACCCATTATTCTTATCTATTTTTGCCATATGGCTTGGTACCTATTTTTAGCTGGCAGGTCATATCCTGATTCCTTGGTGGTCTGTGCAGGACTGGGAGAAATCTGCTTCCTACTTCCCAGAATTCTCCTGTTCTCATTGCATCATTTCTACTTCCTGTTTGGTTTTCCTGCCTATACTTTCTGCCTGGCCAATCAGTGTTCATTTAAAACATGATTACCAGAATGCAGACAATTCTCCCACACCACTTCCCCACCAAAAAAAAAAAAAAAAAAAACAAGAGGAAAATATCCATAGTCCATTTTTTGAGAGTATGGGCATAGTATTCCAGGCTACTTCCAGCTGTTTGGGGGCAATGATAATCTTATATGGACCTAAAGAAAATTTACAGTTATGATCAAGTCCTGACTGAAGTATCCTGTGAGTCTTGATCATATCAGGCAGCAGTCTTGAATCTGTTCTGGATGAAGAACTTAGACATCTGGGCCATCTATTCCTGCCAGAAATTTCTCAGGTGGTCTTCCTTGATCAAATCTAATTTTTCTTAACTCTGAATACATTAATAGCTTCTCATTTTCTTTGGAAACAAAAGCAAAATCTCCTCTCCAAAGTAACATACCTTTTGACTTCAATTTTGAAGTCAAGGTATTTTCAAAATTCCTATCTTAGATTAATTCTGTAGCATTTATAAGCAACTATCTTTTAGCGGCTGTTGCTCCTCCCTCAGCATTCAAACAATTTGAAGAGAGTATAATAGCATACAGTATCAAGATTCTCTGTGTGTTTTCCATCTTTATGTGACTTTATTTTAAACTCTATTTCTTTTATTTTTACTTTTAACTTTTGGCTTTTTGAGACAGGTTCTCTGTATATCTTTGTCCTTGAATTCCCTCTGTAAACCGGCTATCCTTGAACTCACAGAGATCCATCTGTCTCTGCCTCTACAGTGCTGGGATTAAATGTGTGTACCACCACACCCAACTACTATCTTTCTTTCTTTTTTTTATGTTAAGACTTTAAACCTTTTTTAAAGCCTGTATATATATTTTAACACACTGTAAACTATTTAGAGGTTTTTTTCTTATCTTTGAATCTCATCTCTCTTTACTTATTTCTCTCTCTTTTTATGACCATGTGGGTCTTTAATTTGCTAAGGAATATGGAGAAGAATACAGCTGTGGCTTTGATGACTAGATCCAGCTCAATCCTTAGTTCCTATGTCATTTCAAGGTCCTTCCCAGGAAGTAAGCTGCAACAGTGTGTCCATAGCTTCATAGTCAGGACTGCCTGCTTGAAAGAGTCAGAGTTTTCCCTGGCAGGACAGCCCAGAAAGCTGGCATTTTAAAACAGCGCAGCTTTTTTCCTGCTATGGCTGAAAAAAGAAATGCTTTACTCTATCTAGTCTTTCGCAAGTTTTCTCAGGCTTTCTGTGGATGCAGTTATCCACGTGGATGCCATTTGTAATATGAATAGGGCCTGCTTGTTGGGCTTTTCTGTCCTGCCCAGTTTCCCACAGCTTTTTATCCCCAAAGAAAATCACACAGAGATCTCTATGTTATAAAACTGATTGGCCCAATAGGCCAGGCTACTTATTAGCTCTTGTAGCTTATATTAACCCATTTTTCTGATCTATTTTTGCCATGTGGCTTGGTACCTTTTTCAGCTGACAAGTCACATCCTGCTTCCTTGGTGGTCTCCACAGACTGGGGGAATCAGCTTCCTCCTTCCCAGAATTCTCCTGTCCTCATTGCATCATTTCTACTTCCTGTCTGGTTTTCCCACCTATACTTCCTTCCTGGCCAATCAGTGTTTATTTAAAGCATGATTGATAAAATAGAGACAATGCTCCTGCACCATGATAAAATTATTATATTAGCTAAGTTAAACTTTATATATGATATCCAATATCTTGACAACTAATGTACTATTGTTATTTAGATAATGAACAAGTCATACTACAGCAAAGTCAATAACTGCAAGCAATTTAAATGTTGATATCCAATTAATTATATGCCAAGGATGTTGGAATCCATGAAGAGTCAGTTATTGGTTCAGAGCAGCAATAGGGCTCTCTGATGGTGGCCAGGCTAGTAGAGGACATGTAGACTGTTCTATGGCTGTGCTATGAATAAATGATGCAAATTATGAGTTGTTGGGCAATAGTTTGAAAAAAATCAAGAATCAGTCTCATTTTGGTAATATTTCTGTTTGTCTGTCTCTCGGTCTGTCTATTTCTTTCTCTTTCCCTGTGTGTGCATGAATGCACATGTGTATATGTCCTTTAGCCTGTATGTCTATCTGCCTGTCTGTATTTCTGCCATGGAGAGGAATTGGATTGACAGTTTATAAAAGATGATGGTGGTAAGTAGTTGTTTTGAGTGAGGTTTAGGGAAAAGCCAATGAAATCCCAATAACCAAATTTACTGAATTGGGAGACAGCAGATTCATTAAGGAAGAGCCTAGCTAAATAAGTATTTTTTTTTCTGTTTACACTTATTATTCCTTTAGTTGTACTGATTTTTATACACCATAGTTTTATAATATCCCCCTACAAAGTTCTCTTCAACTCCCACTTAATCCCCATTCTTTCCAGAATTTCCTTCCATGTATACATCTTCATAAATATGGAACTATTTTCCTGAACTTCATCAGCTTTATTCTCATTTCACACTATTTTCCATATTTGTATGTGTGAGAGAAATAGAGAGAGATAGAAATAGAGACAAATAAAGAGAGAGAGGGACAAATAGAAGCACAGAGGGAAGGAATTAAAGTATATGTATACTATATCTCCACCTTAGATTTGAAAGTAAAATTGTTTTCTATGTAGACAGACTATTAAGGACTTCAACCAGTTGCATTCATGTGGTGTTTTGTCCATCTTTTCCATTAGTCTCATCAGCCGCTAAAAATATTTTAGTTTGTTTCTGAAATGCCTCTTAAACATCTTGTTATATCTATCATTAATATATACATTCTAAGATCTAGCAGCTGTTATGTCCAATAGGAGGATATCCACCAGAACTCTGACTTTCATGATTTGCAAGGTTTTTGAACTTTTTTCCTCAAAGAAATACAAGATCTTGTTATATAGCCCTCACTACTACCATGATTGCCCAACCTCTGTCAATCAAATTCTGCAATTGTAGGTGTATTCAATACGAGACACTTGGCTCAAAATCATTCTTTCTAATAACAAAGTTTAATTAGAATGATTAAATTTTAATGATTCATATATGACCAAATGATATATTTTTCAAGCCTCACATAAGCACCACCGTGATAGATCCAAAGACATCCTGCCTTCCCAGGTTCCCAGAGTCACCTGTTTCCACTGTGACTTCCTTAGACAGATTACAAAATTAGAAGGCATCTACAAAAGAAAGACAGATAGACATGCATACTTCTGATGTATATAAAATCTTTTTTATCAACTTCTAAGTCCAACTTTGCAGATTTGTGTCTGGGAGACCTGAAATCTGAGGACCTGAAAGAATGGGGCAGACTACAGTCTAATGCTGTAGATAGCCTTACTTTAGTTTCAGTGTTATGCTATATATGAATGTAACAAAGAAAGCAATGATCCAAGGAAGAATGTTTGAGTTTAGAAAAACATGATCTGAAAAAACATGTCAATAAATGTCAGTAAGCACATACTAAATATATCCAGAGCAGGTCTTTCCTATAACTTTCTCAGGAAAGACCAATTTAAACACAGTTGCCTGAATCATACTATAGATTATGTCTGGATAAGCACAAAAGCAAGGTAGTATGCCATATTGAAGCCTTAATTAATTATTCTTTATTAATAAAAAATTCAGGGGGAAAATACTGTGGTAAGAACATGAACGATCAGAAAAGCAGGAGAGAAGCCATCAGTGACTTCTTACCTCTTCTGCTTTATCCTCCACATAGGGTCAAGACCCTCTATCAGCCCCACCTTACTACTTCCTGCCTCTTTAAATGTTTACAGTCCTTTAAACCTCTATGGTTAATTTTAGTCAGCTAGTGGCTAGCTTCCTTTGACTACAAGCATGTTTTATTTGTCAGAACATAATAAAAATATCACATAATACCACATTCAGATTCAGGGTACACTGACAAGATTAGGTTATATAGCTATGGTCTCACATATAACAAGAATAAACAGGTTTCATCAATTGAATCTAAATTTTGTCACAGCAGGCATGAAATCATGTTCAAGAACAATCCAGGTGCAGGGTGGTGGTGGCACACGCCTTTAATCCCAGCATTCGGGAGGCAGAGGCCAGTGGATCTCTGAGAGTTCAAGGCCAGCCTGGTCTACAAGAGCTAGTTCCAGGACAGGCACCAAAGCTACAGAGAAACCCTGTCTCAAAAAACCAAAAAAAAAAAAACAAAACAAAACAAAACAAAAAAAAAAAACAAAAAAAAAAAACTCAAACAAACAAACAAACAAAAAAAAAACAAAAAGAACAATCCAGGTAACAATGTATACCTGAACTAAAAGGCCCTTAGACTTTTTTCCTGGAGCCTCTCTCAGTTCTGAAGACACTGTTCACCATGCATCATTCATTTCACTGTGTTCCAATAACTTTGAATCTATAAAACTAGTGATTTTAAATTTTTCTCCATGAGGAGAAATAACTGTTTAGTGTAAACTTTTTTTTATTTGAACATATCTAATAGAACTAACCACTGTGTCCCAAATTTCTGATACCATTGTCTGTTTTTCTCATGATTGTTATTTTCAAGTGTAGAAATGTGTTATTTCTATAAGATACCAGTATTATCTATTATTTTTCCTTAGCAAGTACTTGATAAAAATTAGATGAATAATATCATTATTTCTTATCTATTCTGGGTGTGTTTGTTGATGTTAAACTTTAAAAATTGGAATAAGAATTATTAGTTACTTAAAAGATATGACTATTCTAAATATGTAAAATTAACTTGCACTTCTCAATCTTATAAATGGATTGAATCAGTGATTCAACATTTAAAGAAACTAAATATTTAGCAATTAACTACAAAATGTAAAATCAAACTTGAAACAGTTATAGTTAATAGTATAAATGTTTATAAATTACCGTAATATAATTTTATATTACCATTCTTGTCTAAGTTAGTGTTTCTATTGCTATTACTATGACCAAAGGCAACTTAGTGTTTATTTGGCTTATATATCCTGAGAAACACTCTATTGAGGGAGGAAGGCAAAGCAGGAACTAAAACCTGGAAGGAACCTGGATATAGGAGTTGATGCTAAGAATGTGAACTAGTAATGCTTACTGGTCTTTTCCTTACGGATTGCTTAGCCAGCTTTCATTTAGAACCCAGAACCAACAAATCCAAGGGGGGCAGCATCCACAAGGAACTAGGTTCTTCCCCACCAATAACTAATTTAGAAATATAACCTACAAGCCTGCCTACAACCTGATCTAATGGAGGTATTATCTCAACCGATACTCCTTCCTCTAAGATAATTTTAGCATGTGTCAAGTTGACCTAACACTAGCCAGTACAATACTACCAAATATTGCAAAATAATGTAAGTAATAGAAAGTAGTAACTAATTTCCAAAAGTAAATGTTTTTGCATAGTACTTAGATCAATGGAATAAGATATTTAGGAGAACTATTCAAGAAATAGGATTAAATAGTCATGCCATGTGGTTTAATTATACTAAAATACCATCTTTAAAAATTAAGTCTCTTATATATTTAGGGTTGTAAGTAAAACCTTTAATAACTGAGCCATCTGTTCAGTCTTAATGTAGCCCATGCTAGCCTTGAATTTGTGTTCCTCCTGCCTGTTGCAAAGGAGGCCAGGCAGTTATGGCAGAAGCCTTTAATCCCAGCACTCAGGAGGCAGAAACAGGTGAATCTCTGTGAGTTCGAGACCAGCCTGGTCTATAAGAGCTGGTTCCAGGATGGGTAGGAATGTTATCTGGTCATTTCTCTAGAGAAAATCTCACCCATAGCAAGTCACTCCCAAGTGTCATTGGCTAAATGGATCTAGCTTGCACAACATTTCTCATTTTTTAAGTTAAGAAGGTGCTAACTCTAACATAAACTATGTACAATAAGAACTATCAATTATTGTCAGAAGAAATAAAAGTTAAGAATATGAAGATGAAACTACAACCAACAAGAATAACATCAAGAAAGACTTTCTAAATATCTAAATCATAGGTAATATTCTAATAGCTATCTTATCCTGAAGAGTTCATGTCTTGTACCTAATATACCCTTAACTAAAATACAAGAGAATTGCAATTTTAACTATTTAGTCTTCAAGCCCTTTGAAGACCTGAGAAGAAAAATATTATTAACTGAATAAGCAGTAAGTAGAAGCAAGCAAATGCCATAAGATGCAAGAAATGACAGAAACAGCTGGTTGCCTGGATAGTCACCCAAGATTCCTCTGTGTTATTGTGACATTCCCCTTTAACTATAGGCCTACCTAGAATATCTGAAAAACCATTTTCAGAAGCAGAAAAATTTGAAGGACTGACCTACCCTGTCTTGGCAAGGTTCATAGGTCACTTTTCCTTATATCTTGCTTGTCCAGAATGGACAACATGCTTACTGTCAGTAGTTGAAGCCAGGGCAGCCCTTTACCCAATAGGCTAGTTTGCTAAGAAAAAATCCCCATATGAAATATCTTCAGTGCTCATCATTCTCTCAGGATTAAACTGGTATTGCCAGGATATCAACAGAATTCTAAGTCACTAAAACATTAAAATGCCATATTCTATAGGTCTTTGAAATGGTTGAATATTACCTGTCTGTATGGAATACATTTTTGGGCATCTATAAATTGTAACTAACATTACTATAAATATGAATAATGCAGTTTACTATTAACCTGCATTTCTTAATAACCTATATATCTTAAAGACTAAAGCTTCTCATTATAAAAATAATCTGTAAACATGTATACAGTATAAGGACAATGACATTGAAATTGTGACAATATACACAAATATCTTAATCAGAGGTAGAATATTCATTATGCCAAAAAAATCCTATTTTGCATCAATATACAAAATATCCTAAACATAAGAGGAAACATATCTATAGTATAACAAGAGTACTCATATTTGCAGCAATATACAAAATACTTTAACCAGAAGGAAAAATTATGCATATATAATATGAAAAATATAATTTTGAATTTGTAGCAATATAAAAATTATTTTAAGAAGGAATATTTGTATGAATATATAACATTGCAAATTATCTAAAACTGATACTTGCTATTTTAGTTTATAAGTACATACAATAAATGTGCCTTGTTGTCCTATCCTATATATTCCCCTTTTCTCTATTACACATGAGATGCCTGAGTCAAATATTTATTGTTTCACTCCCAACCCCAACAATTTATAACCAAACATTACTGATTACAATTATCTATAGCCGTGAGAAAAACCAATTAGCAATCCATCCCAGAAAGTACAGGCTGAAACTGCATACAGCAGACCAAGAGGTAAGTGATCTGTGAGCAAACTGGATACTTCAATCTCTAGGCACTTGGTACCTGGTCAAAACCACAGGCCTCTCACCCACCAACCTCATGTTCATTTGTTACCCAGAAGATAAGCTTCATGAAGTTAGGCTGCTCCAACTCCCCCAGCCCATTAATTGGCCCCTGTAAGCTACAAGTCCCACTTAGTCCCCAAACCCTTCTATCCCCTGTGACCTCAGAGGAACTCTGAGGCACAGGCTACAGCTGCACAGAGCAGATAAAAAGTCGAGTGATCAGCCAGCCAGCTGAGCACCCTACTCTCTAGGTCCCCAGTACTAGGACAAAACCTCAGGCCCTTCCCCAACCTGTCTCCTCTTCAGTAGCCAGCCAGCAAGCTTCCTTGCATGTAGGCTTCTAGCCAATCTTTTTTTTTTTAAATTATCCCATATACCTTTCCTCTCTGTGTTTTTCCCTTTTCTAACTTCTATATATCTTGCTTTTATTCTTATTCTGTGGTTGACTAGGTGCTGTGTGGTTGGCCCTTGATGTCCTCCTCTCCTTGTTCTCCCTTTTTTTTATTCACTTTATTTATTTATTTTTTATTGAAAAAAAAATTCCGCCTCCTCCCAGCCTCCCATTTCCCTCCTGCTCCTCCCACTCCTCTCCCCCTCCCCCCACTCCTCTCCCCCTCTCTCTCCAGTCTGAAGAGCAGTCAGGGTTACCTGCCCTGTGGAAAGTCCAAAGTCTTCCCCCCTTCATCCTGGTCTAGGAAGGTGAACAGCCAAACTGGCTAGGCTCCCACAAAGCCAGCATATGAAGTAGGATCAAAACCCAGTGCCATTGTTCTTGGCGTCTCATCAGCCCTCATTGTTCGCCATGCTCAGAGAGTCCAGTTTTATCCCATGCTTTTTCAGTCACAGTCCAGCTGGCCTTGGTGAGCTCCCAATAGATCAGCCCCACTGTCTCAGTGGGTGGGTGCACCCCTTGTGGTCCTGACTTCTTTGCTCATGTTCTCCCTCCTTTTGCTCCTCATTGGGACATTGGGAGCTCAGTCCGGTGCTCCAGTGTGGGTCTCTGTCTCTCTTTCCATCCATCGCCAGATGAGGTTCCGTCCAGATGGAACTCCTCAGCACCTAAACAGGGCCGCCTGGTAGCCCAATCTCCCCTTGTTCTCTTATTCTTTCTTGTCTTCCCAGACTTCTCCTTCACTTATACTATCTGCTTGTCAGTCCCATTATCCTTTCTCGTGCCTCACTATTAAGCATTCAGCTCTTTATTAGGCCAATAGCTTTTTAGACAAGAAAGAATCCCTGCTTCACGGGATTAAATAAATGCAGCATAAACAAAAACAACAAATCATTACATTGTTAATGTTCCAGAGCAAAAAGAAAAGTAACACACCTTAAAATAATACTCTAAAACAAAAGTTAATTAAATAAAATTTAAAAAATAGAGAGAGGAGAAAAATAGACTTATACTAAATAAAAATCAAAGATAGCTGAGGAGTTAAATCCGACAACAACAAAAATGAATATCAAGAATAACAGTGTAATTGGGAAAATGTAATTCAAACCTATAATGATGTATACCATGTCATGTCAATTAGAATTTTTAACATAAATAAACAAAGCCTCATGAAATTGTGGATAAATAAGAACTCTCATATACTGTCGATAGGAATAAATATGAGTGTAATCATGATAGAAAAGAGTATGAAATTTTCTCTAAAACCTAAATAAAGTATCACAATATAATAGTCCAGCAATTACATTATCCCACTTCTGGTTATATTCACAAAAGGACTAAATACAGTATGTTCAAGAGATGTCTATATGTTTTTTTTTTTTTTGGAAAGAGAATAGTAAGTAGATATAGGAGTACCACTGGATAGTAAGAATAATTTCTAATGTTTGATAACATAGTAGGATAACTACTGTTGACCATAGATAATACATTATCTCAAATTCTGAGTAGATTGCATTTGGGTTTTCACAAGACAGAGAAAGTATATTTGTCTCAGGTGGTAGCTATGCCAATTACTAGAGTCTGATTATTACAAATAGTATATATGCACTAAATTGACAAACTTTTCCCTAATTGATATGTATAGTTACTATATACCAGTGAAATATAAGCATATTTATTGATTTTAATACAACTTATTTAACTGTAGGCCTTTGTGTTTCTCTGTGGGTATTTGCATGTGAAGAGTATTAAAGATGGTATAGAAGTACATGGATTTGGAGTTTTAGGCAGTTGTGAGTCACTTGAAATGGATACTAGGAACCAAATCCCAGTGCTTTGGAAGAACAGCAACTACTCTTAACTTCTCAGTTATTAAATTTTGCATCAGGAAAAATATTTTGAGTAAGGAAAATAGATTCAGAGCCTTTCTGCCAATATCAAGTACAGAAGAATGACCATGAGGAAACAGTAAAATTTTCATAAATAATAATGCAAGTATGTCAATGCATCATTTTACAGGTTTTGGTTTAAGTAAATTTTAGTCTACCAAAGTGAATAAAAACCAGTATGTTGTCTAGAGGAAGACCTCATTTATTATAAAGACAAACCCAAATAAAAGCAGACATTTTTTTGATGGTCATGATGGTCTTTGAGAGTAATCCCAGGAGTTAGGGACTACCAACTGAAAAACTACAAGTTTGAAACCAGCCTAGGCTACATAGTGAAATTTAGGCCAGTGTATGCAACAGTAGTGATATGATAATAAAAATGAATTCAATAAAATGTTTGAGAAAATTTATTATGCTGATGCCTATCAAAATATAAAATAACATAGCAATATTAGAAAAACAAATGTCAGAGAAACTGATGGAAGCTAACAAGATTTAAAAGACATTATAGGACCTGGAGAGAAGACACAATGCTTGAGTTTATCCCTCTTTTAGAAGTATTCTTCTTGGTTTCCAAGCATACTGACTGGACAGCACACAACTGCCTGTAACTATACTTGCAGATATTCAACATAATCACCCCTGTGGGAATACAGACTCACTTCTTCAAACATGGACACATGCACTCATCCATGCAAACACATTCACATAATTAAAATAATAAAATAATTTTAAGAAGACATTGTATAATTATTAAAGGGTCAATTCTCTAGCACATAAAACCATTATTGTACATATGCCAAACAAGAAAGTATGTGACACAACAGCCAATAGAAACACAAAGAGAAATCAATAAATCTACTATTACTATTGCAGACTTTATGATATTTTATCACTAACTGAAAGATCCAGTAGAAAACGTGTTAGGAAGAAACAGTATTGCAACAAGAACCTTTTTAAAGTTTAAAATGTTATTGTCAATTTCTTCTTTTAAGAATTTCAGCTAAAAGCTGCAAGTAGCTTTGGCTTTTAGTCTGTTTTTCTAATAGAAGTAGAAAATTATTTTTATTCTATGTTACGTAGTACCCTTTATCATTTTTACAATATTCTGAGCAGTGGATGATTGATATAGAAGCCTTCCAGGGCCAAAGACAAGATGATTTAGTGAGGAAAGGCATTTATTACCATGGCATAGCACCTGACTTTGGAATCCAGGGTCCACATGAAGGAGGAAAAAGATTCCTTATCCTGTGACCTTGAAATGCATGTGTTATCTTAAGGTATGCACACACAGACACACACAGACACACACATACACACATTGCTACCTATTTATAGAGTGGCATGACAATTCGACATTCAAAGAATGTGTATAATAAATCAGAAAATTAGCCTAGGTATCTTATTTCTCTTTGCCTTCCCATAATACACAAATGATAATGATCTTGGCAGGGAATGGTAAACTAGTTATTTAATTCCAGTACTTCAAGGGCAGAAACAGGTCTGGTTTCTGTGAGTTCAAGGCTAAACTGGTCTATATAGTTAGTTTCAAGCCAGGCAGCATTGCAGAGTTAGAGGCTCTTTCAAAACCAAATCAAACCCAAATATAATTATCACAACTTGCCTTATAGCAGTTGATAATGGTGATTCATCTGCAATTCCAAGAATCAAAATTTGAAACTGGACAATCATGAGTTAGAATCCAGTCTGTCTTGTATACTGAATTCATATTCACTTCTTCAGCATGTCCTGCCCTCATGTAGTGCCATAACTAGACTCATACTAAGTCTCAAAATCATTTCAGGAGTGGGACAGAAAGATTGTAAGCACCAGAAGTACTGTAAAACTGCTGTAAAATAATATTGCATGTATGAGTTCACAAAAAAGCACCTGATTGTACACACAAAATATGTGTAGGATCAAGCTGGCTAATTAAATTCTAAGGAAGTATGGGAGATTGGCACATAAAGACCTACCCCTAACTAAGGAGTTATAATCATTGATTTCTGGAGAGAGAGAGAGAGAGAGAGAGAGAGAGAGAGAGAGAGAGAGAGAGAAAGAGAAAGAGAAAGAGAGAGAGTTTTCTTCAGGGATAAGTTCTTGAGAGGCAACAAATATTCTTGTAGATGTACTGACATACATGCACACAGAAGCAGTACTTGGTAGATTCTGTGTGTTTAAAAGAAAAACCAAGAACATGTGATGTTGGGAGGAAATAATGATGGAGGTATATAGAATAATTGGGAAACAGAGAATTGGCAATAGATTAATTTGATCAAGGGACCTTATACATGCATATGCAGTTCTTAAACAGTAAAAAATTACAAATAAGCCAAGACAAAAAAAAAAACTGTCTTTAAGTTTTGACCAGGAGATAGGTATACAAAAATTAAAATACAAGAAAATGCTCATTGTTTTCACTGGGTACTCTTTTGTTCTAAGGTCTTGGATAGTATACAGAGATCTGAAATAGTTGACTCTGGTAGATTTTTTTGCCAGATTTTTATTTGTTTTATATCAGATTCATCCTCTAGAATGTTTTATTTTACTGATGTAACAGACAGGAATACATAAGTACTGAAAGAGTTTCTAGTGCAAGGAAAAAAATAGAACAAAAAAAGAATACAGCAAGATTCAAAGAAGTAAAGGAAAACCTGTTATCTTCAAAGAATACCTAGACACTAAACTGTGAACAGAAAGTACTCTGCATTGCAATGCTCTTATTATAAGTAGTTTATATAGAACACCATTCTTTTTGAAGGTAATAATTGTACATATGCACTCTCTCATGCACAAATTGTTTTAATCTATGTGTTGTCAAGCAGGGTATACAAACTAAAAATTGACCATATCATTATTGACTAAAATACCATTATATTTCGGGTAATATTTTTTTGTGTCACCTTGTAACATTGTGGTCCAGCTTGTTGGTGTTTCTGTCCCGCCTGGTCCCATAGCTGGCAAGGTCCAAAAAAAAAAAAATCACACAGAGGATTCCATAAGATTATAAACCAATTGTCACATTAGCTCTGGCTTCTTATTAGCTCTAGTAGCTTATATTAACCCATTATTCTTATCTATGTTAGCCATGTAGCTGGGTACCTTTTTCAGCAGGGAAGGTCACATCTTGCTTCCTTGGAGTCTGGGAAGGAGTGGGGGGTATGGGTTTCCTTCTTCTCAGAATACTCCTGTTCTCCTCACCCACAAAGAGATGTGGTTAGTGTTTAGTTGAGTGCTTAAATATCTATTCTGAGAGTAGTAAACAAGCATATATGTGGATCTCAGTTGCACCATTGCCAGCTAGAGCTAACTTGTGCAAAAAAATAATACTTAACCCATATCTTAAACATTTTTGTCCTAAAATTTACAAATTGATGTCAAGTGTGCAGCCATATCTCTATGTTGAGATGCAGCTTTCAAGAAAATAATGAAGTTAAATTGATATAAGAATGAAACAATATTTTGATAAATTATGCCTTTATAAAATATTTTAAAGTGAATGATATTTTGTGTATGCCAGCTCTTTCCTTTATTCTATGCCCCATTGTTTTTTTTCCTCCCTTGTTCTGTATTTCTCTATTTCTTGCTCTACAAATAGGTTTTGAAAGCAAAGTGAGAAAACAGAAATTGGTAACCCAGGAACAAATCCGTCACTAGAAATGGAATTTCTTAACCTCTCTCTCTCTCTCTCTCTCTCTCTCTCTCTCTCTCTCTCTCTCTCTCCCTAGACATAATGACAAACAGACAGATATATGGATGTGAGCTCAATCAGTAACTTGCTTGCTATGAAAACATGAGGACTTGAGACTGCTCTCCAGAACCAAGGTTAAAAAGCAAAACAAAGCTGGGCTTGATGTATGAATCACAGCTCTGGGGATCGGAAGGTAGGCTCCTCTTACCCAGGGCACCCTTGCCAGATTATATCATCTATTTGTCCAATTCCAAGTCAGTGAAATACCTGCTTCAAAAACAGAAAGACCATACCTTTTTAGTAACATCCTAAGTTTTTCCCTATTTCCTACCTCACACAAACATACACATAAAAATGAGAGATGGAAATGCATATATAGAAAATGAGAGACACAAGAGTTCCTTTTTCTAGGAACTTTTTAGCATGTGCTTACTGTCAGTATAATTTCTTTCAAGGCACACTGTTCTTTGGAGTCTATTACCAATCATATTGCTTTAAAATAAGATAATTCACAAGGAAAAAACTACTCATTTTACTAAGGCAGACCTTTTTTCTTCAGATTTAAGATCATGTGTAGGAAAATTTCATGGAGAGTCTGTCATCTACAAGTTTCAATTGACTATGAATAGCAAGAAAATATACAGTTTTAATAAGAATAGCAACTAATAGTAAGCTCTTATTTTCTGGTAGACATGATTTAACTTATATGCTCAGCTATGTCAACATTCAATTCTCAGATGGAAACAGGAACAGAGTTACAGCAATTTGACTTAAACCCTGTTGACATAGCAGGACTTCTAAGCCAGGGCACCTGAATTTGGTTTTCTGCTTTGAATCTTTATGATGCTCTATCCTTGATGACATGGAGTCTGTAGTTTAAAAATATCATCTGATGAAATGAAAGTTCCACAACATCAACCTGTTCTCCAGCATCTTCTGAATATCTATTTATTTAATTGAGGAAACATTTTTTAAATTATTTTATGATCATGCGATGACTCAGTTCCTTTCAGCATCATGTCCACATTCTAAACTAAAGATAGCATGTCACTACAGGTGCTTGTACCAGTAAAATCAGCTTCACTAGCCGGGCGGTGGTGGCGCACACCTTTAATCCCAGCACTTGGGAGGCAGAGGCAGGCGGATCTCTGTGATTTCGAGACCAGCCTGGTCTACAAGAGCTATTTCCAGGACAGGCTCCAAAACCACAGAGAAACCCTGTCTCGAACCCCCCCCCCCAAAAAAAAAAATCAGCTCCACTCTGGAATTCCATTTTACATCATGATACAAAATTATGATCATTTGACTAAGCATTGCTATACTAAAATGAGATCCTGCAAATATCACTTTCAGTAAAAGGTATAGTTTTGAAAATTGACAAATAGATATCATGTTCTAAGACTTTGGGAACATGGATATTCTTTGACACAAATTTCAAACTTTCTTTTTTTGTTTTTCTGAGACAGGGTTTCTCTGTGCAACATCCCTGGTTGTCCTGGATCTCGCTTCTTAGAACAGGTTGGACTTGAACTCAAAGGGATCCACCTATTTCTGCCTTTTAGAGCTAGGATTAAAGGCATGGACTATAACTGCCCACCCTCTCATCTAGATTTTTATTTGTCATTTTCAGAGCCATTTCTTATGTCCTATTTTAACCTTTCTCCCAAAAATAGTGTCATAACAAAAATATGTGTATAAAGCTAATAAAATTTTTGACCAGTAAAAAACAGTTTGGGAAACAAGGACCAGCTTTTCTTCATTAATCATCTTATATTTGATTTACCTATTTTATCAAAATATGGAGACCCAATTCTAATTTCATCTGTCTCCTTTATATAAAGGGTAAAGAAGAACATATTTTCCTCAAATTTCTATTTTCATAATTTAAAATGTTGTCATGGATATCATTCATCCAGTATTTTTTGAAGATTAAATAGCAAAAAGAAATCATATACAAAACACCCTTTTGTGTATAGCACACACTGCATACCCAATATGCCACAGAATATTCAGCAAATATACTAATTATTGTACCCTTGAGTCTCTTTATATTCATAAATGGCTTGAAAATTATGAATTTTTAAAATGTAATAAACAAATCAATGTACCAACTTTAGCTACAATAAAATTTGTTTTTTTTTTCTTATTATGAAACAGTAACATTTCATGTTTTTTTTTCCTTTTTCAGAGATGCTTCATAGGACAATCCATGGTCAGTTAGCCAAGCAACAAACTACAGATGCTCCTTAATTAACAATGAGATTATGTTTCAATAAAGGTATGTTAAGTTGAAGACACCATAAACTGAAAATGCCTATATTACAACTAACCTAGCAAGCAAACATGGTTTATCAACGTCATGATCTGTATAATATCAGTTGTTTACCTTCATCACCATATGGTTGTCTAGGAGCTGTGACTTACTGCTGCTGGTGTGCATTGCAAAAGGGTATTGTATCATATTTTACTAGCCAAGAACTTAATAAAAAAATTAAAATTTGAAATACAGTTTTTACTCTGTGTTGGTAGCTTCTACACCTTCATATGAGTCAACAAGTGTGGTGCGCCTGAACTACGTATTAGTCTTGCGTCTTTGAGATATGCTTTCATTACACAGCCCAAGTTTGCCTTCAACTCAGTAATGTAGCCTATATGAGCTTCAAATTTAGGGTACTTCTGTCTCAGTTTCTTCCTCAGTAATGATATTGGAGGTATTCAGCACCCTCCTGGCTGAAAAGCATAAACTTAATCATAAGTACAGAAATATGAACTTTCAATAAACTCAGTGCTTTGCTATATATTGGAAACCTGACCACCAATATTTGTATTAGATGCCAAATGAAGAAAAAAAGAAATAAAATGCGGACAAGGCTTCTCCTTGGTAGAGTGGAGGTTTATTGTACATATGATGGAGAGAATAGTCAGAGGCAAAGGCATCTGAAAGTTTCTGCAGTATACTCAATGTATCAACTTAGTGAAGCCATGTGAGGAGAGGGGGGTAAAGGAGAGGGAAGAGACAGGAGGGAATATAACAGGAGACCAAGAATCCAAAAGTCCAAATGGAACAAAAATCAGAATAATCAAAATTGCTTCATTGTATAGGAATCAGAGAAGCTGTGATGAAAGCCCAGTCCAGTCCCTGCTCTGGAGATGTTTAGGGTAGGGACTGGGATATGCCAGCAAGGAAGATCTGTTACAGATAGGGGTTAAGAGATACTGGGCAACTTGGCCAATATCACCTAATATGTTAATAGTCATATCAACCCTTTGTCCTAGGTTTGAGACCTAACAGACACTTAAAAGTATTGAGAGGTTGGAAATTTGAAAGGTGATTTGAGGGTTATAGTGTGTCCTCAAAAAATTGATTGATGTTAAAATTGGAGTTGGTTTCCTATAAAAGAATAAGCATAAGCTCTCCCCTCTCTGTGTTTTTTCTAATAAGTGATGCACTGTGCCATGGTAAAATGCAGTACAAATTCAATTATAAGACAATTGCAATTTGATGTGAATTTCTTATCATCTAAAACTATGAAAAAAAAAGTTCAGTACTTTATAAATTTTTCACAATAAGGTATTCTGATATTGTAGCAAAGGAAGAACAAAGAGACTTAAATTAGATAAACTTACTTATCTTAAGAAATAGTAGTAAAATATTATAGATCTGCAAATTCTCATCTACTATATGCTTGAGGGCAAAGTAAAATTTTAATACATATTTATCTAATTCCTTATCTAATCATAAGGCTCAAAGAGTGTCGACTATGAAGTTTCATGCTTGAATGAGAGAGTGGTGTACTTCAGATAAATAAGGGGCAGCATTTTGTTTGGAGTATTAAGTTTTATCCATAATGGGTTTTTTAATTACTTTGTCACTTTTCAGGAGTAAAGTTTCTTCACACTAATTTGAGACATTAACAATTTGTGGGCAGAGGTTAAGTAGCAGACATTTCAGAACTGAAATAGTACAAACAAAAGAAAATGACCTCTATCTGCCATTCTCTTTGAGGAGAAGTTGATACTCACTTCTTACATAGGAAATATAAACCACTCTACATGGACAGTGTGTCTTTGTGACTCAAATGCTGACAAGTAGCACTTGACGAATATTTTGGCCAATATTGTCTATACATTCATTATCAAATGGATTTTCTTCTGAGATAGAAAATAGCCTCTTAAGCCGGGCGGTGGTGGAGCACGCCTTTAATTCCAGCACTCGAGAGGGAGAGGCAGGCGGATCTCTGTGAGTTCGAGACCAGCCTGGTCTACAAGAGTTAGTTCCGGGACAGGCTCCAAAGCCACAGAGAAAAACCCTGTCTCGAAAAACTAAAAAAAAAAAAAAAAATAGCCTCTTAAAGTTGAGCATCCTAAAAGTCATATTCTTATTTCTTGATCCATAAACACGTATTTAAATATGCCTCAAATTCCCATTATGACATTAACTGTGCTGTTATTGTGTGCTATTTGAAAAATCCTTGAAACAGAAGAGAAAAGTCTGGCTCAGGGCTCAACTTTTGTTTAGTTTTATATGTATTGATTACCACAAGAAGATTTTTATAAATATATAGTTTTTAGCTTTGAGTTATCAGGGATAAGAACCGTGTTCAATGTACATAAGCATGGCTTGAGTCTTATATGTAACCAACACTGGTTTCAAACATTGTTTCTGTTGCCGATAGCTGCAGGGGATGGCACATGCTCTCAGTAGTTTATAACCTTTATAAAAATATATGTTAAAATGTTGCAGCAAGGATTGTGGAAAAAGCAATGGATATCTGGAACAACATGCTCAGTATTACTGAAATAAAAATATTTAGAATTTTCCAAGCAATTTTTAAGTACATTCTGTGATGGCAAGTACAAATACTGAGTCTCAACTTGTTATAATAGTGCATATAGATCATTACGCAAAGAGTTTCAAGTATAGTATGCATATACTTACTTGCTAAGTCTAAAAAGGAATATATGAAAATAATACAAAATATAGGTGCCAACACATGTTTCCATTAATAGAATAAACTTTTAGTTATTTTGGAAGCTAAAATTTTTGTGCCTCCAATATATGCATATTTTATGTTAATTATTAATTTCTTAAATAATTAATGGGCTCCATCAACAATCCATAACTAATAGAAAGTTAACATTTAGGAAGAAAACTCATCAGTGTATATCCTCATAATTTGTGTTTAATTTATCACAAGTTCAACTTTAGAAAAATTGAAAAGTCAATAAAGTAATTATAACAGACAAAAATAAAAAAAATCTTCTGCCTTTCTTTAATGTAATTCTAATAATACAATACTCTCACAACTGTATATTCTCGAGGAAAGCTAGGTACATTAAATTTATGCATAGGAAAAAAAATTATTTTATTTTTTTGTTGAAAGACATTAAAACTGTAAAGATGGGGAGGTAAATAATGTGGGCTGTTGTCTACCTCCTTTGAAAACTTATCAAAATTATTTCTTCTATTGCTTCTATTTGTTTTTATCTTCTGAGATGAAGTATTTTTTTAAATAAATCTTTTTTTAAGAATTATTTATTTATTATGTATACAACATTCCTTCCATGCATGCTTGCATGCCAGAAGAGGGCACCAGATCTCATTATAGATGGCTGTGAGCCACCATGTGGATGCTGGGAATTGAACTCAGCACCTCTGGAAGAGCAGTCAGTGCTCTTAACCTCTGAGCCATCTCTCCAGCCCCCCTGAGATGAAGTATTATATTGCTATAATACAATAGTAAGTTAAAATGTGGCAAATAGTTGTTTAACACTTTAGTAAATGTGTAAAGTTTTAAGCTAGGATGCCTAAAATGTAGTAGTTTTGTCAGCTGAGTCTCATCTTTTTCTAATATTATATATAGATCATTAGGCACAGAGTTTCATTTAGATCATATATTTTCTTACTTATTATGTCTAGAAGACATCAGGTTACAGCTCTCTTCTTATCTGAGGTCTCAATTGTTTCTTCCCATCCCTCCCACACAATATTCCAAGAGCCTGAGATGGTAATGTGTGGGAAACTTACTGCTCCCTAGATCACTTTCGCCCACCCTGTTGCGTTTGGCTTCTCCTGCTATTCTGATCTGTCAAATACCAACCCTACAACGAATTACTGTTCTATTTTTCCAATGTTCTGAACATTCTGACTGTTCTGCATGTTGCAGTTAGAGACTTTCTGCCTGACCATTAGACCATCATTAAGTTTCCTAGTTACCCAGTCACAGAAGAAGAACTTCCTCCTTTCCCTAATTCTATATTTACCTTGCTTATTCCCTTGAATAAACAAGACTTTATCAGAATCCTGTATTATTTCCATCTCTTGTGTCTCTTGTACCTTTCAAGTCTCATTGCCCCTCTGGGGTCTCCTTTGACTTACCTGTGAGTTGGGGCAAAATGGTGCCCAACATGGAGCTCGAGTACGACGGATTCAATGAAAAACACTGGTGAGGTACAGTTAAGAACACAAGAAAAACAGGAGTCTGCTCTGTCTTCTGAACCTTGGTAAGTAGAACAGCGATTATGGGACAAGAAATTAGCATAAATGAGACATTCATTAAAGGCATGAGGGGTAAAGTTTAGAATTAATTAATTGTCTGGATTCTTTAATCATACTAAAGATGTTCTATAGATGAGAAAAGATGATAGAGATTTAGAGAGGCTCGTAAGCATTATTATAAAGAATTTGAGCTGAGAGATGTCCCAGTAACTGCTTTTTTTAAGTAGAATCTAATTAATAAATTTTTATTTTAGAGAATTCAAGATTTTGTAGTTGCCAATGTCAATGGTATTGGAGAGAAAATATTATTAAAAGATGTTAGACAAAATAGACAAAAAGGAGCCTGAATATTTGCAATAGCAAATATGAATTTTCTGACCTTTGTGTTGATAAAGCTCAAAATAATAAAGCCAGCAACAATCCTGTGCCAAGGGAAATTATTTTTCCTATGATAAAAGGCAAGTGGAGCTTATGATGACCCTAATCAGCAGGTTAATACCCCACTTGAAATACATGAATAACTGTGAGAGAAATAGGCATGGAAGCATGGGAGCATCGTCACCCCCATGGGAGATAACTACGGTTCTTGTAATAAAGTTATCCAGAAATGGACCTAATATTAAATTCTTGGACAGACTAAAACAAACAATAAAAAGAACTGTAATTGGAGAAGAAGCAAAGAAACAATTTTTAAGATGCTAAACATATAAAAATGCCAATGAGGGTTATAAGAAGCTATGCTATTGGTTTAAGAAATAGGAGATATAAACAGTTATATGAATGTATGCACTAATATTTTATCTGAAAGTAGAAAGCTGCAATTAACTGCTGAAACTATGGCTACCACTTACTATAGTTTGCAAAAGCAAAATAAAAATTTATAAGACTTTAGGTATGGACAAATCAGTTTCTTACAAAAAAGCTCAGACAAAATCAAAAATAGTTAAAGAGCATATTCAAAATGTCTTTTTGAATAGAATATAACCTATGATCACATACAAATTTGTATGGAGATCTGGCATTTGGAAATGCTCAAGGGGAAAACTTAGTAGCTTCTTGCTTTGTTCAATAGGGACATCAACATCTACATACTAATCATCTATATTTTCAACATAAAATTTAATTTTGACAAGCAAAACAAATTATTTTAAAGTGTCCAGTTTGTCATCCATTCTATATACGTTCTATTTCTTGGGTATTGCAGGAGCTCCTTCCCCTCCTTCAGCCAATAGCCACTGAGATACCAGCCCATTGGTGCGTGGTCTCTCTTTCTTTAAAAAAGCGGCCACTGCCCTCCACTCTCTCTCTCTGGCTTCCGGCTCTGCATCCAGCAGCTAGGCTCTCTTCCTGATTACACAGAGGACTGTTCTCTGGGATGGTGATCTGTAAGTTTCCCCCCTTCAAATAAATAACCATCCTATTAATCATAATTCCAAACTGGTGTGGGATTGTTTGTGACTTATGCCTTCATCTGGTGCCCAAACGTTTGGTTTTAGGCTTGGCACAAGCCCTCCCTCCCTCAGCCGTGGCCTGTGCTCTGTGCGTGGAGCCAGCAGTTCAATATAAATTATGACGCAGTGGCTTTTCTTGTTGCAATTCTTTATATTTTCCCTTTACATGCCTCAGGTTAATTTCAAGTACCCACGCACCTTATCGGTTGCGTCCCCACGTGGATGTAAACTTCACAGGCCCGCACAGTCTCTGTATATGATTGGGCAGGGACAGAGAGAACCCTTTATTGACTTTTTGCAAAGATTAATTAAGGCTCTGGACACAGGGGTAACAGACCCAGAAGTTAGACGAATAATTATTGAATCTCTAGCTTTTAAAAATGCAAACATAAATTGCAAAAAGATCATTGTGCCTTTAAGGTCTAGATCAGCACTTATGGATGAATGGATTCAGCATACGATGAATGTTGAGACGTTTAGCTATAATGATGAATCTTGGGTAGGAGAAGCGATTTCCAAAGCAATGAGGAGATATCAAACTGCCAGGTGTTTTAATTGTGGTAAATTAGGACATTTGCAAAGGGATTGCAGGCAAACAATTTCTAGGAATAATATCTCTTCTGGGAATGACAAAAATAGGAGACCTTGGCCTTTAGGTATATGTAGGAGATGTGGTAAAGGCCGGCATTGTTCCAACGAATGCAGGTCAACAAAAGTCAGACGGGACAACCTGATACCATCAGGAAACCCCTGGAGGGGCCTGTCACAGGCCCCCAAGCCAGAAGTGGCCCAGTCATTCCCAGTCACAGTGGAGAACGTGCCTCACCAGGAAAATTAAAAGCTCCAAATTCTGCTATAAAAAGTAATACTGCTCTAAATGACAAATTACATGTGAAGGATGAAACAAAATATTCAGTAGGACAGAATAAACGTATATTTTGGCAAACCTCTATTAATAATCAAAGACCAAACTAAGAGTCTGTATAAATGGCATTTTTATTGAAGGCTTATTAGACACAGGTGCAGATGTAAGTATCATTAATCTAGAATCTTGGCATCCGACTTGGTCTCTTCAAAAGGTAGATGTTCAGTTCCTGGGAATTGGAACCCAATCTCATGTAAAACATAGCACAAGATGGATTGAATGCATAAGTCTTGAAGAGCAAACAGGAAGACTAAGGTCATATATAGCCAATATTGCAAAAAAATTATGGGGCCGTAACCTGCTACAGCAATGGAATACCCAGATTTACATTCCTGTAGTTCCAGGAACTTATAATTCTGGGAAGGATATGATGAAGTATTATGGAAAAAGGTCACCAGCCATTCAGGCTGTACAAGAACATATAGCAAATAGCAAACCTTTAGAGGAACTAGCAGCCCTACCTTTAAAATGGTTAACTGAGAAGCCAATATGGATCAAACAGTGGCCTCTAGCTGAAGATAAACTACACGCACTGGAACAGCTGGTACAAGAGCAACTAGATGCTCACCATATTGAAGAATCAACCAGCCCTTGGAATTCTCCTGTTTTTGTTGTAAAAAAAGAAATCTGGTAAATGGAGAATGGTGACAGATCTAAGAGCTGTCAACAAAGTAATTCAACCTATGGGCCCACTACAATCTGGAATTCCTTTGCCTTCTCTATTACCAAAGAAATGGCCTCTTATAGTTAATGATTTGAAAGATTGTTTTTTCATGATACCATTACAAGAAAAGGATAGAGAAAAATTTTCCTTCACAATGCCTACTTATAATAATTCTCAGCCTAATAGGAGATATCAATGGACTATCCTCCCACAGGGTATGCTCAGTAGTCCTATACTGTGCCAATATTTTGTAAGTAAGTCATTGGAAATAATTCCTAAGCAATTTCCCAAGTTATCTGATTCAAATAAAGATACTTTAGAAAGGATGTTTGAAGATGTAAAGAAAGTCTTGCCTAAATGTGGATTACAAATTGCCCCTGAAAAGATGCAAAGAGGAAATTCTATGAATTACCTAGGTTACAGAATAGTGTTAGAGAAAATTAAAACGCAAAAGGCACAAATTAGGAGAGACCGGTTAAAGACTCTTAATGACTTCCAAAGATTGTTAGGAGACATTTCCAGTCTACGACCAGCTGTTGGAATAACACCTGATCTAATAGTTCACTTAAACAAAACCTTAGATGGTGATAAAGATTCGAGTAGTTCCAGAAAACTGACAGCTGAACCAGAAAAGGAACTGACAATGATTGAGGAAAAATTACAGGAGGCACATGTGGATAGGGAGAACCCAAATCTTAGCTGCATCCTAGTCATATTGCCTTCCAGAATTTCTCCTACAGGGATTCTAATGCAGAGGGAAGTTATTATAAACCAAGTAAAAAATTAAAAACTTATGTGTGAAAAGTCTCTGAATTAATTATAAAAGATAAGCTGAGACTTTGTCAACTAGCAGGTATACACCAAGCAGGAATTATAGTGCCTTTTACTTCTGAGGAAACAAGAAAGTTATGGGAAGAGAATGAGCTTTTGCTAATTTTATGGGAGAAATTAATAGCAGCTATCCCAAAAGTGATAGACTTAACCTCATAAAGAGAACTTCTTGGATTCTTCCTAGAATTGTACTTGATGCTCCAATAACTGGATCCCACACATTTTATACTGATGCAAATTAATCAGGGAAAGCAGGTTACAAGTGAGATGAATTGAGTAAGGTGGAACAAAGCCCTTATAATTCTGTCCAGAAGGCAGAATTATATGCCAGTCTTATGGTTCTAAGGGATTTTAAAGAAACTCTTAATATAGTTACAGATTCACAATATGCAGAAAGAGTTATCTTGCATATTGAAACTGCTGAATTTATACCAGATGACACAGAGTTGACTTCATTGTTTATCCAGGTACAAGACATAATCAGGAACAGGCTTTGTCCAATGTACATAACACACATCCGGTCCCATACAGGTCTGCCTGGTCCTCTAGCACAAGGTAATGCTGAGATTGATCAGTTATTGATTAGAAGCGTGTTGCAGGCCTCAGAATTTCATAAAAAGCATCATGTCAATAGTAAAGGCCTAAAGAGAGAATTTTCCATTACATGGCAAAAAGCTAAGGACATTATAAAGAGATGCCCTACTTGTTCTTTCTATAATCAAACACCATTGTCTACAGGGAGTAACCCAAAGGGTACTAAAATAAATGAAATCTGGCAGATGGATGTGTTCCACTTTATAGAATTTGGCAAATTAAAATATGTATACCAAACCATAGACACGTATTCAGGTTTTCAATGGACTACTGCCCTGAGCTCAGAAAAGGCTGACTCAGTAATCACACATTTATTGGAAGTTATGGCCATCATGGTTATACCTGCACAAATAAAGACAGACAATGGTCCAGCATATGTATCTAAGAAAATGAAATGCTTTTTTGCTTATTATAATATAAAACACATTACAGGTATACCAAATAATCCTACGGGTCAGGCAGTTATAGAAAGATCAAGCCGTACTATAAAGGATATGCTGAACAAACAGAAAGGGATGGAAAATACCCCCAGAAATAAATTACATAATGCTTTATTAACCTTGAATTTTCTTAACGCTAATGAGAAAGTAACAACAGAGGCAGAAAGACATTGGATAATTTAAAAGTCTACTGAACTAAATCAACCGATTTATTTCAAAGATATGCTGACCTCTCAATGGAAGCCAGGAGATGTGCTAAGTTGGGGAAGGGGTTTTGCTCTTGTTTCCACAGGAGAAGAAAAATTGTGGATACAATCAAAATTAATAAAGGTTTGATTTGAAGAGGAGAAACCTCTTGGAAAGGAGAAATGATAGCTCATCCACAATGATGATATTCATACCATTGGTAAGAAAAAAAATGGAGGAATGGTCCTCTTCTTATCTCCACAGGAACACACTCATCTTTGAAAATTTCAAGGGACCCTGGATTTTTGAATACTGACAGATGGAAAAATAACAGCCCAATAGGGACTATCAAGAAAACTGAATAGGGTCTGTAAGTAAAATATACTACATCATATTTCTATGTTTAAGGAGCTGGTTTTGGAGTTGGACTCTGGCTCAGTCCCTCTCTAACTCCAAGCCTGTTGTTAAGAGAAAAACCCAGAGTTTCTGGAGTTTCTGTCTCATGTCAAGAGCCATGATATGGGGCAGAAAGAAATATGACTTTAGAAATCATCTTTGCTTTTCTTCATATCTATCATACCTTTCATTGAATATATGTATGTCTATATATGTCTGTAGTAGGAGCTGTGGGCCTCTTCCCACAGCCTGGCTCCTGGCCGCCTCGCTAGCTTATGCCCCAAAATAACAGCACACAAATTGTATTCATTTAAACACTGCTTGGCCCATTAGCTCTAGCCCTTACTGGCTATTTCTGATATCCCGATCAATCCATTTCTAATAAACTGTGTAGCACCTGTCTTACCAGGAAAGATTCAGCATGTCTGACCTGGCGTCTTGCTTCATTGCGTGCGTCTGCCAGGGAGAGGGGAGTATGGTGTCTCTGAGCTCACTTCCTCTTCCTCCCAGCATTCTGTTCTGTTTACTCCACCCACCTATGTTCTAACCAATAAAATGGGCCAAGGCAGTTTCTTTATTTTTTAACCAATGACCTTCCTCTATCATGTGTCTATATGATTAATGTTTAACTTTTTCACAGTGTACAATGAGTTTTTTTTCCTGCAGTGAACTTTGAAGTTTCCAGGAAGAAGATGGGGCGCCATCACAATAACTCCACCTGGTTGATATGATGTCATGATACTGATAGTGCTACTACAAGACCTGTCTTGGGTACCAGCTGCCCAAGACAGTTCCAACTTGGTTAGCTGAAATGGTGCACATCTTGTACAACATTCTGGCCAGATCTCCACAAAATACTTAGAGACTATTTGCAATTTTAAAAGACATTGATCTTGAAATTTAACCATCATTATACTTTCACAGGATCCCCCAGAAAGAACGTTGTCCCATGACAGCTGGAAGTAATTGTAGAGGACGATGTTCTCTCTCCCAGTAAAGTTTGTCCTTGGGTTTAGGGACATCATTTAAGGGTTGATTATAATTAGTATATGGTTGGTGGCTTGGGGACGAATTTTATAAGCTCACAGATCTTTTTGAAAAAATGGGGGGGATAATTGGATGATGCCATAATAGATTTGTAATTGTGAGTTACTGTTTGTAGACAAATATATTGGTATCAATTCTTATATATTGATACAAAGTTAAATTATATTGACTATTGTATGCATGTATGCTTCTACCTCTGTTTAAAACATTTTCTATGTGTTGATATATATTATATTGTATATATTTACCATATTGCACTGTACATTTCTACCTCTGATTAAGATACTTATATATTCTTTATGTATTGATATATATTTACCATATTGCATTGTATATTTCTACATTGCTTATATTTGGAGGTCATATTGTCCTCATTTATTGCACAGTTGTTTATTGTCTTAGTCTTTAACTTAGATAGGTATTGAGAAGTATATAGATCAATAGTCATCTAAGTTTGTCATTTTATAATTAGACTAATCAGGTTCTTTAGATACATAGAGAATATATTCAGTATAGATAGATAATATTCAACCTCTTCAAAGAGTTGTAGAAAATGCCCTTTAATCTAACTCAGTTTCGTGGTAGTGAGACACAATTGCTCCTGGAAACACTGATTTATTCCCGAAAGAATGTTGATCACCAAAGATTCTCCACCTGGAGTCTTTCTTCTTGGCAGAACTGGCCTTTGGGCAAAGAAATGCCCATACCTCAACCACTGACAGAGATACAGAGTATCCATGAATGGATAAAACAGGACTGTCATATCCTGCCAAGACAGGGTAAGATAGTTTTGAAAAGTTTTTTAACTTTGAAAATGGTATGTCAGTTATCTTAGGCCTTAGCCAAAGTTGGTTGCTTCAATGCTTCAAACATGACCTTGGGTGATTGCCCAGGTAGCTAGTTGTCTCTGTGATTTGTTGCATGTTTTGGAAGTTGTTTGATTGTACTTCCTAATTACTCAGGTAACATCCCCTTCTCAGATCTTCGATGGGGTTGAAGACTATATAAATGTAGTTACTTTTCTCTCATGACTTGGCCAAGTTATTTATTATACAAGACTTAAGCTAGTTAGAATAGGATATTTTTACTTATTGTATATAATGTTGTAGTAGGTTTAGAACTCTCTTATTTAAACAAAAGGGGGAGGTGTTGCAAGAGGTCCTTCTGCTCCTTCAGCCAATAGTCGCTGAGACACCTGCCCATTGGGGCATGGTCTCTTTCTCTTTAAAAAAGCGGCCACTGTCCTCCACTGGTCTCTGGCTTCCAGCTCTGCCCATATTGGCAGGTTGCCAGTCACTTTCTTTTGTGTCCTGTAGAATGTCTGGCAGACTCTTTCATGACACAGGAAATCTGAAGAACTGTCTCACTTTTTAGAAATTACCCATCACTTTTCTGTGGGTCCTGCATGTCCAGTTCATACAGCATACCATCAAGCATTTCAGACAAGAACAATTTCTTGACCAAATGGCTAGTCTCATCACATTGAAGGCTAATTTCATAATGAGCTTCCTCAACACCCATCAACAACTCTGACATTGACAGAAGTACACATGTCTCACTTTTGAGAAAAATCTAAGCTCTTAATCCCTTTTAAATGTGAAATTCTGTATATCTTTGAAAGATGTGAGGAATATCTTTCATTTTGATATATATCTCTGTACATCTAGATCAAGAAAACAGTTTGACTATTATAGTTGACTTATGTTAATCTATAATTTTAATTGTATATTAAATTTTTAAATGAGCTGCACAAAAAATGATACCTTAAATAAGAGTAAACATGTACATATAACAAAATAAAGCAAAGGACATGATCAATAAGACAAAATGACAGCCTACAGAATGGGAAAAGTTCTTCACTAACCCTACATCTGACAGAGGTCTGATCTCCAAAATATACAAAGAACTCAAGAAATTGGTTACCAAAAGAACACATAATCAAATAAAAAAATGGAGTACAGACCTAAACAGGGAACTCTCAACAGAGGAATCTAAAATGGCTGAAAGACACTTAAGGAAATGTTCAACATCCTTAGTCATCAGAGAAATGTGAATCAAAACAACTTTGAGATTCCATCTTACACCTGTAAGAATGGCCAAGATCAAAAACACTGATGACAACTTATGCTGGAGAAGTTGTGGGGAAAAGGGAACACTTCTGCATTGCTGGTGAGAATGTAAGCTGGTATAACCCCTTTGGATGTCAGTGTGGTGATTTCTCAGAAAAATAGGAAACAACCTCCCTTATGACCCAGTAACACCACTTTTGGGTATATATCCAAAGGACGATCAATTGTGCCACAAGGATATGTGTTCAACTATATTCATAGCAACATTGTTTGCCATAGTCAGAACCTAGAAACAACCTAAATGCCTCTCAATCAAAGAATGGATAAGGGAAATGCGGTACATTTACACAACAGATTATTACACAGCAGAACAAAATAGTGACATCTTGAATTTTGCAGGAAGATGAATGGAGCTCAAAAACATTATTTGAGTGAGGTAACCCAGGCACAGAAAGACAAACATCACATGTACTCACTCATAGATGGTCTTTAAACATAAAGCAAAGAAAACCAGCCTACAAAACACTTAGAGAATTTAGACAACAATGAGGACACTAAGAGAAACTTACATAGATCTAATCTGCATGGGAAGGAGAAAGTAGAAAAAAACAGTATATCCTGAGTAAGTTGGGAGCATGGGGACCTTGCAGGAGGGCTGAATGGGGGAGGGGAAAGGCAAGGATGGGAACAGAGAAAAATGTAGAGCTCCATAAAAATCAATAAAAAAATAGACCTTAAATTTGTATCAATAAATCAAAGTCCATACCAATACAATGTATTCATCTCTATATATTTCCCCATTTTTTTTCTTTAGAAAGACCTTGCCTATAACCATTAACCAATTATAATCAACCCCCCTTTAAATGAAAACAAACACGTATAAGCAATTATTTTGAGAATTTGGGCATAATTTCTACAAACTACTTCCTGCTGTTTGTTGGGTGAAGTGTTTTTTAGCATTAATTGAGACCTTTGGGGTGGCTTGTTCCATCAAACCACATTAGTCTGGAAGGAATCCATAGATTTGTGTGCTCTGCAGAAACAAATGCAGAACCTCTTGTCCAAAGTAACATATTCTTAAACTCATATTTTGAAGTCAAGAAACCTTTAAAATATATATGTAGGTTTAGTTTGGCAGCCCGTACAGTGAAATTTCTCCTTTTACGTAGCTCATTTTCAGTCAAAAAATTCGAAGAAAACATAATAATACACATAATCCATACTCTTTGTGCATTTTCTATCCTTACACAGAGTTTTATTCTATTAATTCATAATATTTATTTTATTATCTTTACTCCTTTAATCTATGACTATCTGTAGTCATTCTTCTCTCTTTCCTAAGCCCATTTAACACTGTGACCCATTTAAAGGTCTTCTTTTTTGTCTGAATCTGTCTTTATTGTATATCTGTAATTCTTTTCTTACAAAGAGTGCTTCTTAAAATGCTAAGCAGCATGGCTAAGACTAATGTTGCAACATTGTCTGTTGTCTCAATCTAGTCCAACATGGTGGAGGCATGTTTTGCCTCCAGCTCCGTGAGCCATGCTAACCACCCTATCTCTAGGGGTGCAGCAGGTCTATGTTACCTTTAATCAACTTGTAGAACTCTGCTCACTGCTCACAAACTCTATGTGCTCTGTAGCAGGATATTCCCAAAAAGCAAGAGCCATTTGTGCCAACAGCATAAACCAGGAAGCTGGCTATTAAAGAAGCTACACCCCTGCTTACTGCCAGCAAACAGAGCCTATCTGGAAAAAAAATGCAGCTACTAAGAAACTATGCATGGCTTTGATTTTTGTGGGTCTTGAAGCTCTCTTTTTCTTCTTAAACTTTATTATATCTTACTTTTATCCATATTCCAGATGGTAGATACCATTATGTAAGCAAATTCCCTTCCTGGCTGCCCAGACATGAATAACCCCACACAACTATATTAATTACAACACCATTTAAACAGTGGATCAGGCCTATTTATAGCTACTTGTCATATCTTAAATTAACACATTTCTATTAATTTGTGTGTCACCATGCGGCTGTGGCTTGTACGTACGTACTTGGCATCATTCTCCTTCAGGAAATACATGGCATTTGCCTGACTCTATCTTCTTTCTCCCAGCATTCAGTTTAGTTTTCCTGCATAGCTCTATTTTGTCTTACCACAGGCCAAAGCAGCTTCTTTTTTAAACAATGGTAATAAAATATATTCATAGCATATAAAGGGGAATCAGTACAGTCTTTGATCAAATGGCATGGAACTAAAGTTAGAGAATAAAGTTAGACATGTAAAAGGCTTTTCAGGCACTGAATATCTAAAATTTAGTAGGGTATAGAAACAGCCAAATAATTTTATAAATTTTTTAAAAAATATTCATTCTTGGTTATCAGTTCAGTTTGTTTGCTTTGCAATTCTTCAAAAACTTTTGACATATGCTTATTTCATACACTAATTTTTCACTAATCATAGTATTAAATAGATATGGGTTGTTCAGATAGCATTAATAGCTGTTGGCTACTGCTGATACTTAGAAATTTTAATACTTATATATTTAAAAATTGTAGTAAAGAAAATATAGATCATCAAAAACCCATTAAAATGGCAATGGGTTTTTGATCCTATTGCACGTACTGGCTTTGTGGGAGCCTAGGCAGTTTGGATGCTCACCTTACTAGACCTGGATGGAGGTGGGTGGTCCTTGGACTTCCCACAGGGCAGGGAACCCTGATAGCTTTTTGGGCGGACGAGGGAGGGGGACTTGATTGGGGGAGGGGGAGGGAAATGGGAGGAGGTGGTAGGGAAGAGACAGAAATCTTTAACTAATAGAAAGAAAGAAAGAAAGAAAGAAAGAAAGAAAGAAAGAAAATATAGATCTTCATTTAAAATTTGTTGTTCTAATTTTAAAAGATACATAGTCATGAAAATGATCATTCAGTTTAATAAGTGTAACATTTGGAAAGTTCCATATAGGTCTTGAACTCAGATCTTATGAAGAAGAAATGAGAAGCATATCATATTGGTATACATATAATTTGACTGAAACAGAAATTATTCCATCTGTCCATAAATATAAAAAATTAATTTAATACTATTCAAGATAATGTTACTCAAGCACTTAGTTCATAAAGAAGTGTACCAAATGTAGTGATGTAAATGTGATACTTAAAACGTTCCAAATTACCCTGCTTTTAAGTATCAAAGAGGAAGCAATTTCAAAAAAAAAGTTAAAGACAGACAAGTGAACAGTAGAACAAAAGTCAAGAAACCCTTGCTATTTCAGGAAGGATGTTAATTTTTGATTTGTATATATATATACAAATTATATATATATATATATATATATATATATATATATAATTTTAGCAAATAAGGAGAAATGTTATTGAAGATTAGACTCCTGGTGTCTGACTACATCATTAATCTCCATTTGTCTACAAAATATTTAGGGATTATTTCTGGTAAGAGTTGATTATTAACTAAAAAATATTTAGCATAATTTTATTAAATCAACATATTAGGCAAATTTTTTTTCAAGCAGCATCAGAGTTGCAGATGAAATCTTTATTGAAGTAAGAGTTGAAGAAAATTCTATCATTATGATAAGCAGCATAGTGGGGATGTGATGTACTTTCATAGTACGAATACTATTTGGGACAATATTTTAATATTCTGTAAAGACCTATTTTTATTTACAAAATGATCGCATATGTTTTTTTCCATATTTGACTAGGAAAAACCATTGGTAGAATTAAACAAAAGCTCTCCTAGACTCAATTTGATGCTTTTGGTTTGATACAGACCAGATCATGGCACAGTAGGAATAGCTCAAAATTCAAACCATGAATGTTTTGTATTTATTTTCATCTCTAACTATTACTTTCTTCTCTAGTTATGTCAGTCATATTTTTACCCTTTTGTTGTTGCTTCCCTTGGAGTTGTCAATTTTATAATCTCCAAAATGATTGTATGAAAAAAAAAAAACATCTCTGACAAAAAGTATTTTCCATGGTATTCTTAGAAGTATATCTTGTAGGCAACATTGTTGTTAGAATTAAATTATCCCCCTAAAATATATAGTTTGAATAATTTATTAATAACAGATGCAGGCTCCAATTCTCTAAATAATACACTATGAAAAGATAAGGTGTTCCAGGATGAGCTTTCATAGAAATAACAATGGATGGATAAATATGCTGTTTGTAGATTAATTCAGAAATGTGAATCATTGAAGAGACAAGAGGGAAAAATAAACAAAATGAAGTAAAGGTCACGAAATGACATAAACATAAAGCAGAAGGCTTGAGATGAGGAATGAAGGTCAAATGCCAGAGTAGGAAGGCATGAGGTATTAAGTTCCATAGCTAAAGTAATTTGAACAACCCAGTTTTCATCTACCTAGGCTCTTTTCCTGATATGTTGTGCTGTGTTAGTAAAAGCAATATAATGTACTAGGAAAGTCAGGCATATATCTCTTCTGTTGTAGTCTCTGCTAAAAGCCTGAAAGCCCTGCTTGAATTTTATCATGGGATATTTTTCTCATAACCTGCTTATATATTAGAGATTCATGGGAGGTGTAGGTACATATCATTGATTACAATTACAATAAAAGATACAGTGGCAGTAATGGTTATTAATGTCTAAAGAAACCATTTCCGGTGCACAAGATTTTTTTTATTATTTCATTCTCCCAGTTATTCCAAATAGTACATGGATACTCAAATTGGGATTCTAGTCACTTTTATTCATAAAGCATAACTCGTTTTTGTTGAATATTGACCTATGATTTGCTTTTGTATTGCTGCTGACTAGCAGCAAATTTCATTACCAGAACACAATTTTTCAATTCATCTTCAAATTAAGGCACTGCAAGCTAAGTAAGAATGTTTGGCTGGAAAAGATAAAACTTTTTTCTTGAAAAACTTTGTGTATTTTTCAGAGTTCGCGATGCAGTTTTTATATAAGTACACCCTTAGAGAAATATAGGTTGCTGCAGGTTATTTTGTAAATAATATTGTTTTTTCTAAGAACAGAGAAAATAATCCAAGTTTGATAATAAAGAATTTTATCAATTAAAGTGCTGAATCACAAAGAAACTAAAGAGTATTAAGATGAGACATTTAAAGGACAATGTACTTAACACAAGGATGCATATTATCAAAGACTCATTTTATTACAAAATGCCCTCACCAAGACAAAGTGGATTAGCGTTCAAGATACTAATGAAGATAATTTTGTCTAGGTCATTAGATGCTCAATAGTGTTTGGAGGAGATATAAAAGAATTGCACCTGGCTGTTCTCATAATCGTTTTTTATATCCGTAAGTGGGAAATGGTGTGCATATTGGATACATTTTGATGCATAATGCCAAGCAAAGAACAGCTTCACAATCATAATTCTAGGTTTATAAGAGACAGAAACCCATTAATTTGTGTCTAATTATGCTCCTCCATGTGAGGTATAAAATATCTTAGGGATTCTATAATAAAGCCTTATTAAAGTGGATGAAAAATAATTGTGAAACTCTTCCTGTTATTGCTAATGATAATGCAAATGCTAATTGCTCTGCTAATCTTTTGAGGGATCTATCTAAAAATATATTATACTTCTTGGCTTCCCTCACTTCCTGACAAAGAAATTTCTGTAAGAAACCTGTTTGTTTAACTTTGTGAATTAGAAATTCAAACACCATTACACAAAATGAGAATGAGTATTTGGTATCCATTGTTTACATGCAAAAGAGAAAGTATGATACCATTAACAAAAATTCTAAAATAACAAATATATGATTTTATATTCATTATTAATTCTGAATAGTTGAGAGCCTTTAGGTTATTATAATTCACTTTAATATAGCTGATTATACAGGCTATTTCATAGTCTCCAATTAAGTAATATTTATTATATTATGTGTGACTTTCTATTTTGTAATATTTTAAAGATGAAATGATATAAATTTACTCCTCTTATCTCAACAACTTCCAAATAGATTAAAAAAGCATATAGATCCAATGCACCCAAAACAGGACAGATTATGATCATCCTCACTTCTTAGAAAAATAAAAGATGAAGAACACAGAACAAGATGTAGAGAAGGAATGCAGAAAAATTTCTCTTGGAGATGTTTTGTATTTAAAAAAATCTTTGAGTACAGGTTAACATGGATGTGTATATTGTAATTGCCTTATTCCCTTGAGACAAAATCACTCACTGAATTTGAAGCTAGGGTGGAGGCCAGCAAACCAAGTAAACCTTCTGTTCATATGGGCACTGAGGTAACAGGCATGCATTCATTCCTGGTTGTTTATGTGGCTGTTAGGCATTTGAACTCATGCCCTAATGCTTGATCAACTAAGGCTCTTATTAAACACTGAACTATGTCCCCAGGCAAGGAACCAATTATTCTTTTTTATATTTGGTCTATAAATCTACATTTTAATAACTCTGGCCTAATTTAATTATTAAATTTTCCCACATGACTATTTCCCTTGCTTTTTTGTGTGTATATATGTATAAGTACATGCAAGTGTGTGGGTGAACATGCACATGTGTCTATGCATATAGATGTATGCCAGAGGTCAATATCGGGTATCTTTTCTTAATCATTTTCTACCTTTTCTTCTACCAAGAACTGATCTAAGGGTTCACCAGCTTGGCGAAACTCAGGAAAAAAAGCACTTAGGGTGTTCCTATTTCCACCTGCCTTCTACCTAGAACTACAGGCCTGTAGTTAAATATTCTTTATTGGTTAGTTTTCTTCTCCACACCCCAGGCTCATATTCACCAGAATTTTTTTTTTCTTGTCAAAGCCTCAGTTTATTAGAGACGGGGTACAACTTTTATAGGGTAAAGAGTTGGGGGGTGGGCACAGGGGCCTGGGCTCTTGCCGCGTGGTTCACATTGGTCACGTAGGCAGGAGGTTATCTTCAGTCAGGTCACTGTAGGCCAAGAAGTCATGAGTTGACACACCTAGATCCCTAGATAGTTTGGAATGTGGGGTGGGTTCCGCTAACAGATAGCTCTCATTAACAGCCAATTTGGGTGTGGGGTAGGCTCTGTCAATAGAACTATTCCTAACATAGTTAAGGGTGTGGGGTTCTCTGCAGACTCCCCAGGGTGATGGTTCCTGTAATGATTTTAGGAGGAAATTGGCTCCTGACAGATCCCCCTTTCTTTTATAAAGACAGGCAGCTATTAAGTGAAGGGCATCAGGTCAGAGTCCAACCACTGTGTCAGATCTAAAGAAGGGACTGGGACAAGGAGAGACCCTTCTCTCGAATGGTGAAGCAATTTACCTCTCCTGGGAACAGAGGGGTGCCTTATGATTCTTAGCTCGAGTGAGGACCAGGTCTTTATCCCCCTTACCCGTCCTAGGACTCCCAGTATCCTGTCTTAGGTTGGGGTATTTCCTGCCACAAGTCACCGGTCCTCAGAGCTCCTCAAATGAAAGGTATCTAGCAAGATTTAAACTAAACAGATCACAGGGCACCCTGTCTTGGGCTATGTGGAGGGCACTCCTCGTGCCTGGCACCATGCCATTGTTGAGCCGGTTTCTACAACCTCTGTATGGTGTAGTGTTCAGGCGAGGGTCCACACTAACTCCCGTCATTGGGCCCCTGCGTCTATCATTAATGGAAAGACTGTGAGGAGCTCCTCAAACAAAATATAATGATATAATTTTGGGCACCAATAACTCCATCTTCCAGACAAGAAGAAAGGATGTTTTCCAAACCCAGTATTCACCTTTTAGTCTGGCCTTTGGTATATCTGCTTCCTAAATGCCTACTCCACATAAAACTACATGTGCCACCTGCCAACAATTAGGGCAGTGTAAAAGGGATCTAAATCTAAAATTTTTAACATATGCATTAAACCCATACATTGTTATTAAATACTACCAGTTCCAGTCTCTGAGCAACAGGGACAGGAACCCTAATCTTTCCCCTTTAGTGAAGAGAGGTTAGTATTTTAATTAAAATGAATTCTGTGTCCCAAAGATTAAAACTGTCAGATGTTTAGTCTGCATCAGAAGCGGCTTAGCATCTGTGCTTCAGGGCAGGTGGGATTCCTGAGTGAGGTGAGCTGGAGTCAGCAACCTGAAGCACATCCTGGCACTCATCTCAGGCGGGTCTCCCTGGACTCTCTAGGGGCAGAACAACACCCTGAAGAGTGGCCTAGCAGCTTCTGTTATCAGGCACTCCTCTCCTTGGGGGCAGGAAAGGCTGGACCAAGGACCTCTCCCCAGTCGCCTCTGGAACTCCCCTGTGTGCATCTGCAGCCTCGACACCAGATCCAGCTTTTATTTTCTTTCTGTGAAAAAAGCATAAACATATCCTAGACCGCAAATATACATAGGTCGGGTTTTTTTTTTATAATGCATTGCAAGGGCTTTTCAACCTTGCCCTAGCAAAGGTTAGCTTGGTGTTATCACGCCAGATTCGTTTGCATCAGGATCTGTTGGCAACTTTTATGAGTTGCTTTCAAGGAGCCTTGTTAAGCTCCACATTTTTTTTTTTATTTTTAACCATATATGCACTTCTTCCATTGGAAGAGCCATTTGTAAAATTTAGCATAAAATCCTTTAAGGGATTTTTTGCTATAACATTAGCAAAATACAGGTGTGTGAATTGTAGCAATGATCTGGGAAAAGATTATTGTTTTTTGGCCTTTGAATCAAGCAAAGGCAATTGTCCAGGAATCAATCTTAAAACTATCAATGAATCTGTTGTTTAGTATAAGAAACATTGATCATAGTCAACATTTTGTCAAACCATTTTCCAGCTTTTATCCTGCCCTTTTGTATCAGACAGACTACTGTTTTAAATTAAGAGTTTAATATCTTTTTTTTAACTTTTTTTTATTGAGAAAAGAAAACAAAAAAAAAAATTCCTCCTCCTCCCAGCCTCCCATTTCCCTCCCCCTCCTCCCACCATTCTCCCCCTCCTCCCAAATTTCTCCCCCTCCCCCCTCTCCTCTCCCCCTCCCTCTGCAGCCCAAAGAGCAGTCAGGGTTCCCTGCCCTGTGGTAAGTCCTAGGTCCCCCCCCCCTGTCCATTTCTAGGAAGGTGAACATCCAAACTGGCTAGGCTCCCACAAAGCCAGAAAATTAAGTAGGTTCAAAACCCCGTGCCATTGTCCTTGGCTTCTCATCAGCTCTCATTGTTCGCCATGCTAAGAGAGTCCAGTTTTATCCCATGAATTTTCAGTCACAGTCCAGCTGGCCTTGGTGAGCGCCCAATAGATCAGCTCCACTGTCTCAGTGGGTGGGTGCTAACCTTGTGGTCCCGACTTCTTTGCTCATGTTCTCTCTCCTTCTGCTCCTCATTGGGACCTTGGGAGCTCAGTCTAGTGCTCCAGTGTGGGTCTCTGTCTCCATTCATCACCAGATGAAGGTTCTATGATGATATGCAAGATATTCGTCAGTATTGCTATTGGATAGGGTCATTTCAGGTTCCCTATCCTCAGCTGCCCAAGGAACTAACTGGGGACTTCAGCTTGGGCATCTGGGAGCCACTCTAGGTTCACGTCTCTTACCAACCCTAAGGTGGCTCCCTTAACTAAGAATTGTGCTTTTGTGCTCCCCTATCCAACCTTCCTTTATCCCAATCCTCCTTTTTCCCCAAGATCCCCCCATTCTCCCCTTCTCCCTTTTCTCTCCCCATATCCCCTTACCCCCATCCCACCCCACCCCCAAGATCTCAATTTTCTCCCCGGCAATTTTGTCTACTTCCCATAGCCAAGAGGACAACTATATGTTTTTCCTTTGGTACACCTTCATACTTAGCTTCTTTGGGATCACCAATTGTAGACTCCTTGACCCTTGTTTATGGCTAGAAACCAATTATGAGTGAGTACATCCCATATTCATCTTTTTGGGTCTAGGTTACCTCATTCAGGATAGTGTTTTCTATTTCCATCCATTTGCATGCAAAATTTGAGAAGACATTGTTTTTTACCGCAGCTTAGTACTCTAATGTGTAGATATTCCACACTTTCTTCATCCATTCTTCCATTGTAGGGCATCTAGATTGTTTCCAGGTTCTGGCTATTACTAATAATACTGCTATGAACATAGTTTAACAAATGTTCTTGTCATATGATAGGGCATCTCTTGGGTATATTCCCAGTAGTGGTATTGCTGGGTCCAGGGGTAAGTTGATCCCGAATTTCCTGAGAAACCGAAACACCGATTTCCAAAGTGGTTGCACAAGATTGCTTTCCCACCAGCAATGGATGAGGGTTCCACTTCCTCCACAGCCTCTCAAGCAAAGGCTATCATTGGAGTTTTTTTTTTTTTTATTTTAGCCATTCTGACAGGTGTAAGATGATATCTCAAAGTTGTTTTGATTTGTATTTACCTGATTGCTAAGGAGGTTGAGCAGGACCTTAAGTGTCTTTTTGCCATTTGAACTTCCTCTGCTGAGAATTCTCTGTTCAGTTCAGTGCCCCATTTTTTAATTGGGTTAATTAGCATTTTAAAGTCTAGTTTCCTGAGTTCTCTATATATTTTGGAGATCAGACCTTTGTCTGTTGCGGGGTTGGTGAAGATCTTCTCCCAGTCAGTAGGTTGCCTTTTTGTCTTGGTGACAGTGTCCTTTGCTTTACAGAAGCTTCTCAGTTTTAGTAGGTCCCATTTATTCAATGTTGTCCTTAAAGTCTGTGCTGTTCGGGTTACACATAGGAAGCAATCTCCTGTGCCCATCTCCTGTAGGGTACTTCCCACTTTCTCTTCTATCAGGTTCAATGTGTTCTGACTGATAGTGAAGTCTTTAATCCATTCGCACTTGAGTTTTGTGCATGGTGATAGATATGGTTCTATTTTCATTCTTCTACAGGTTGACATCCAATTATGCCAGCACCATTTGTTAAAGATGCTTTCTTTCTTCCATTGTATACTTTTGGCTCCTTTATCAAAAATGAGTTGTTCATAGGTTTGTGAATTAAAATTCGGGTCTTCTATACGATTCCATTGGTCGACTTCTCTGTTTTTATGCCAGTACCACACTGTTTTCATCACTGTAGCTCTGTAATAGAGTTTGAAGTTAGGGATGGTAATGCCTCCAGAAGATCCCTTATTGAATAGGATTGTTTTTGCTATCCTGTTTTTTTATTTTTCCATATAAAGTTGATTAATGTCCTCTCTAGATCTGTGAAGAATTTTGATGGGATCTTGATGGGGATTGCATTGAATCTATAAATTGCCTTAGGTAGAATTGCCATTTTTACTATGTTGATCATCCCAATCCAAGAGCAAGGGAGGTCCTTCCATTTTCTGGTATCCTCCTCAATGTTTTTCTTCAATGCCTGAAAGTTCTTGTCAAATAGAACTTTCACTTCCTTGGTTAGAGTTACCCCAAGATATTTTATGCTCTTTGTGGCTATCATGAAAGGTGAAGCTTCTCTGATTTCCCTCTCTGCTTCCATATCCTTTGTGTATAAGAGGGCGACTGATTTTTTTGGAGTTGATCTTGTATCCTGCCACATTACTAAAGGTGTTTATCAGCTGTAAAAGTTCTTTGGTGGGGTTTTTGGGGTCGCTTATGTACACTATCATATCATCTGCAAATAACGAAAGTTTCACTTCTTCCTTTCCAATTCGAATCCCCTTGATCCCCTTATGTTGTCTTATTGCTATTGCTAGAACTTCAAGCACTATATTGAAGAGGTATGGAGAGAGTGGACAGCCTTGTCGTGTTCCTGAGTTTAGTAGGATGGCGTTAAGTTTCTCTCCATTTAATTTAATGTTACCTGTCGGCTTGCTGTATATAGCTTTTATTATATTTAGGTATGACCATTTTATCCTTAATCTCTCCAATACATTTATCATCAAGGTGTGTTGAATTTTGTCAAATGCTTTTTCAGCATCTAATGAAATGATCATATGTTTTTTTTTTCTTTCAGTTTATTTTATTCTGGATTACATTGATAGATTTTCGTATGTTGAACCAGCCCTGCATCCCTGGGATGAAGCCTACTTGATCATAATGGATAATTTTCCTAATGTGTTCTTGGATTCGGTTTGCCAGTATTTTGTTGAGGATTTTTGCATCGATGTTCATGAGTGAGATGGGTCTATAATTTTCTTTCTTTGTTGAGTCTTTGTGCAGTTTTGGATTCAGAGTAACTGTAGCTTCATAAAAGGAATTTGGCAATGCCTCTTCTTTTTCTATATTGTGAAATACATTAAGGAGAATAGGTATTAGGTCTTCTTGGAAGTTCTGGTAGAATTCTGCATTGAAACTATCTGGTCCTGGGCTTTTTTTGGTAGAGAGGTTTTTGAAAACAGCTTCTAATACTTCGATACTCACAGGTCTAATTAGATTGTTCACCTGTTCCTGGTTTAACTTTGGTATATGGTATTTATCTAAAAAATTGTCCATTTCCTTTATATTTTCCTGTTTTGTGGCATATAGGCTTCTGTAGTAAGATCTAATGATTCTCTGAATTTCCTCTGTGTCTGTGGTTATGTCCCCCTTTTCATTTCTGATCTTATTAATTTGCAAATTCTCTCTCTGCCATTTGGTTAGTTTGGATAGGGGTTTGTCAATCTTGTTGATTTTCTCCAGAAACCAGCTTTTTGTTTCATTGATTCTTTGGATTGTTTTCTGTGTTTCTATTTTGTTGTTTCAGCCCTCAGTTTGATTATTTCCAGTCTTCTACTCCTCCTAGGTTAGTCTGCTTCTTTTTTTTCCAGAGCTTTCACGTGGGCTGTTAAGTCTCCAATGTGAGCTTTCTCTGCTTTCTTTAAGTGGGCACTTTGTGCTATGAACTTTGCTCTTAGGACTGCTCTCATAGTGTCCCATAAGTTTAAGTATGTTGTTTTTTTATTTTCATTGAATTCCAGGAAGACTTTAATTTCTTTCTTAATTTCTTCCTTAATCCAGGTATGGTTCAGTAGTTGACTGTTCAGTTTCCATGTATTAGTAGGCTTTCTGAGGGTAGCATTGTTGTTGAATTCTAACTTTAATCTGTGGTGATCTGATAAGACACAGGTGGTTACTAATATTTTTTTTGTAACTGTGGATGCTTGCTTTGTTACCGACTATGTGGTCAATTTTTGAGAAGGTTCCATGAGCTGCTGAGAAGAAGGTATATTCTTTCTTATTTGGGTGGAATGTTCTATAGATGTCTGTTAAGTCCATTTGATTCTTTACCTCCACTAATTCTCTTATTTCTCTGTTAGGTTTCTGTCTGATTGACCTGTACATTGGTGAGAGAGGAGTGTTGAAGTCTCCTACTATTAGTGTGTGCGGTTTGATGGCTGCCTTGAGTTTTAGCAATATTTCTTTTATGTACGTGGGTGCTTTTATATTAGGGGCATAGATGTTCAGGATTGAGACTTCATCCTGCTGAACTGTTCCTGTTATGAGTAAAAAATGCCCCTCTCCATCTCTTCTGATTGATTTAAGTTTGAAGTCAACTTTGTTAGAGATTAGTATGGCCACACCTGCTTGTTTCTTAGGTCCATTTGCTTGATAAGCCTTTTCCCAGACCTTTACTCTGAGTAGGTGCCTGTCTTTGTGGTTGAGGTGTGTTTCTTGTAAACAACAGAATGTTGGATCCTGTTTTCGTATCAAATCTCTTAGCCTGTGCCTTTTAATAGGTGAGTTGAGTCCATTGACATTAAGTGATATTAATGACCAGTGGTTGTTAACTCCGGTCATTTTTTTACTCGTAGAGTTTGTGTGTTTCCCTTCTTTGATTTGTGTTGGTGAAGGGTCTCTTGATGTCTGAGTTATTGTGGTCATTGTTGGACTCCTTGGTTAGTGATTTTCCTTCTATTACTTTCTGTAAGGCTGGATTTGTGGCTGCGTATTGTTTAAATTTGTTTTTATTCTGGAAAATTTTATTTTCTCCATTTATAGTGAATGAAAGCTTGGCTGGGTATAGTAATCTGGGCTTGCATCCATGGTCTCTTCGTTTCTGAAGTACATCTATCCAGGACCTTTTGGCTTTCATGGTTTCCATGGAGAAGTCAGGTGTAAATCTTATAGGTTTACCTTTATAAGTAATTTGGCCTTTTTCCTTTGCAGCTTTTAATATTCTTTCCTTATTCTGTATGCTTTGTGTTTTGATAATTATATGGTGAGGGGATGTTCTTTTTTGATCCAGCCTATTCGCTGTTCTGTATGCTTCTTGAACCTTCATAGGTATATCTTTCTTTTGGTAGGGGAAGTTTTCTTCTATAAATTTATTAAAAATATTTTTTCTGGACCATTGAGCTGCCCTTCTTCTCCTTCTTCTACTCCTATTATTCTTAGGTTTGGTCTTTTTATTGTGTCCCATATTTCCTGAATATTTTGTGATGAGAGTTTGTTGGACTTGCTGTTTTCTTTGATCAGAGTGTTTATTTTCTCTGTTGTATCTTCAGAATCTGAGATTCTTTCTTCTAACTCTTGTATTCTGATGGTTATGCTTGTTTCTGTAGACTCTGTTTGTTTACTTAAATTTTCCATGTCCTGCTGGCCCTCTGTTTGTGTTTTCTTCTTTGCCTCCATTTCAGTTTTCAAGTCTTGCACCGTTTCCATTATCTGTTTGATTGTTTTTCCTTGGTTTCTAGGGTATCATTCACTGATTTATTCAATTCTTCAAACTTTCTCTTATATTTCTCATCCATTTCTATAAGGGCGTTTTTTTACATGCTGTTTAAGGGCGTCAATCACTTTCATGAAGTCAACCTTTTCTACTTCTTCTTGATTAAGGTGTTCATGTCCTCCCGTTTTGAGGTCGCTGGTTTCTGGTGGGTTCATGTTGCTTTTCAGCTTGTTGGGCAAATTCTTGCCTTGGCGTCTACCCATCTCTTCTTCCAAATGCTCCCTTATGGATCTTCTTTACCGGATCAGGTCTCCTTGCCTACCCAATGCTGGCTCTCCCCAATGCTGGGTCTCCCCAACACTGGGTCTCCTGGAGCTGAGAGATCATGCCTCCGTGCTGGTGGGCAGGTAGCAAACAAAGCGCCTACCCTGCTTGGTGCAGGCAGGCCAAAGAAACAAAGGAACTCCCGCCCGCTTGGGTGCCCTGAGGATTTGGACCCAGTGCCCAGACAGGCTGGGCTGGATGATGTTATGTGCAGAAAGAGGGTGGTGGGGTAAAGTGGGGAGGGTTCTGTATGGAAGTTGGGTGGGCTAGGAAGAAATAGGCGGTATGCAGGGAGTGGAGGCCCTGCAGAGAGCTCAAGAGGGATAGGGGGCCAAGGAACCTCTGAGCTCCCCTTCCCAGGCTGGCGCCGCGGGGCCAGAAACTCACCCCAACACTGGGTCTCCTGGCTCCGAGAGATCAGGCCTCCGTGCTGGTGGGCAGGTCGCAAACAAAGTGCCTACCCTGCTTGGTGCAGGCAGGCCATAGAAACAAAGAGACTCCTGCCCGCTTGGGTGCCCCGAGGATTCGGACCCAGTGCCCAGACAGGCTGGGCTGGGTGATGTTATGTGCAGAAAGAGGGTGGTGGGGCAAAGTGGGGAGGGTTCTAGATGGAAGCTGGGTGGGCTAGGAAGAAAGAAGAGGTATGCAGGGAGTGGAGGCCCTGCAGAGATCTCAAGAAGGATCATTCACCAGAATTTTAACACTTGGCTGAATTCTCACAACTTGGTTGTAACCAGTTGATTGTTCTTCATATTATTCTGACCTCTTTCTTAATTTTCAAATTACATTTAGACTTTCTTTGACTATTGTGTATTCATGCCTTGCCCATCAGACATTATTTGCATAAATACAGTAAGCTTCCCTTTAAATATAGCCTTTCCAGTTGGATACAAATTATCTGACTGAAGCCAGAAGAAGTGGCACATGCGAGTAACTGTAGCACTTGAGGCAGTGTAGAGGTGCGAAAAGAATGTGGACTTCAAAGTCAAGCTCGCCTATACAGTGAGTTTGAGTCTATTATGTGCTATATCATGTGTCTCAAAAACAAACACAATATTTTACTGCATTTCCCTTTTCCTGTATCATTCTTTTAATTAGACATACTTTGGCAAAATTACTTTGGGAATTAAGATAGTAAGACTATTTCTGATGATGCTTCTGTAACACCTATCAATGTAAGTGCCTGCCCAAAGTGTGATAAGTGCAATTATGCTTATCTCCTGTTGATCTATTTATTCAAAGACTCATGGTGATATCAATTTAATTCCTACTTCAAATGTTGAATTCTGAATTCTGAAGGTTCAGAGTATACTGTGCACTTGCAACAAGAGATAATTAATATACTTAATGAAATCATTTTTATTTTCATTAACTTCTTATTTTCTGATTTCTTTTGATACTGAAAATCAATAATGGATCATTTTTGATAACAAGAGTCCTTCATTTTCTTCTTTTTCTGACTTTCAAAAAAATAATTGTGTTTTATTGGCAAAGATGCCTAACAGAAGTATCTTTCAAATCTGTAGAAAACAGGATTTGTTGAAGAAAAAATAAATTACCATTCTTAAAATTTTTTTTGAAAATAGTTTTTAAACTCCATTTTGTATAGATATGTATGCAAATGTGAGTGCAAGAGTTCATGAAGACCATGGGCCCCGTGTCTTACTCTACTTTCTATTACTGTGATAATGAACATTAATTTGGGAAGAAAAGGGTTTATTTAGGTTATCTGTTCTACCACAGGCCATAATCAGGAGAATTTAGGGCAGAAACCTGGAGGCAGGTACAGAAGCAGAAGTCACGGAAAAACTTTACTTAGTGACTTGCTCCCTAATGATTGTTCATTCTGCCTTCTTATACAAACCAGAAACACCTGCCTCAGGGTGTCACTGCTCTCAATGTGCAAGGTTTTCTCACATAAATCATTAATTAAGAAAATAGTCCCACAACCTTGTAAACTGATTAACCTGACGGAAGCATTTTCTCAATAAAGGTTCTTTCTTTCCAGATGACTCTAGCTTGTGGGAATTAGAAAAAAAGTAAGCAAACAAAGATATACTAATCAGCACAACCTGAAATTACAGACTGTTGCATATGAGTTTTTGTTTTTAATTGAGAAAAGGAGAAAAAAAAAAACAAGTTTCCACCTCCTCCCAGCCTCCCATTTCCCTCCCCCTCCACCCACCATTCTCCACCTCCTCCCACCCTCCCCCCCTCCTCCCACTCCTCTCCCCCTCCCTCTCCAGTCCAAAGAGCAGTCAGGGTTCCCTGCCCTGTGGTAAGTCCTAGGTCCTCCCCTCTCCGTCCATTTCGAGGAAGGTGAACATCCAAACTGGCTAGGCTCCCACAAAGCCAGCACATTAAGTAGGTTCAAAACCCCGTGCCATTGTCCTTGGCTTCTCATCAGCCCTCATTGTTCGCCATGCTCAGAGAGTCCAGTTTTATCCCATGCTTTTTTAGTCACAGTCCAGCTGGCCTTGGTGAGCTCCCAATAGATCAGCCCCACTGTCTCAGTGGGTGGGTGCACCCCTCGTGGTCCCGACTTCTTTGCTCATGTTTTCCCTCCTTCTGCTCCTCATTGGGACCTTGGGAGCTTAGTCCAGAGCTCCAGTGTGGGTCTCTGTCTCTATCTCCATCCATCACCAGATGAAGGTTCTATGATGATATGCAATGTTCATAGCAGTATTATTTGTAATAGCTAGAACCTGGAAACAACCTAGATGCCCTTCAATGGAAGAATGGATGAAGAAAGTATGGAATATATACACGCTAGAGTACTACGCTGCGGTAAAGAACAATGACTTCTCAAATTTTGCATGCAAATGGATGGAAATAGAAAACACTATCCTGAGTGAGGTAACCCAGACCCAAAAAGATGAATATGGGATGTACTCACTCATAATTGGTTTCTAGCCATAAACAAGGGTCAAGGAGTCTACAATTGGTGATCCCAAAGAAGCTAAGTAAGAAGGTGAACCAAAGGAAAAACATATAGTTATCCTCTTGGCTATGGGAAGTAGACAAAATTGCCGGGGAGAAAATTGAGATCTTGGGGGTGGGGTGGGATGGGGGTAAGGGGAGATGGGGAGAGAAAAGGGAGAAGGGGAGAATGGGGGGAACTTGGGGAAAAAGGAGGATTGGGATAAAGGAAGGTTGGATAGGGGAGCACAGAAGCACAATTCTTAGTTAAGGGAGCCACCTTAGGGTTGGCAAGAGACTTGAACCTAGAGTGGCTCCCAGTTACCCAAGCCGAAGTCCCCAGTTAGTTCCTTGGGCATCTGAAGATAGGGAACCTGAAATGACCCTATCCTATAGCAATACTGATGAATATCTTGTTGCTTATGAGTAACCTGAGGTCGATGCCAGAAGCTGAACATATAACAAAACAATGTGTGTACTTAACCCTTGAGCTGTCTTTCCAGTCATTCATAATGTGACACTGTCAAGGGCTAAATCATAATAATGCTTAACTCACTCAGGTCACAAGATGTTTCTTGCTTATCACAGAGTAGGCAAGGAGGAGGATATTATAAACAAGGGGCAGCTCCTCAAGACCAATATGAAATCTTCTAGTTCCAGGAATAAAACTGGAGGGCACAAGGAAAGTTGAAAATTTATAGCACATGTAGGTAGATTATAAGATATAAAACTGTAGGATGATGGTTGTTACATACTTATTATCAATCTTGAATAGTCTAGTAACCATGAAATATGCAAAACTGAAAGGACCAGTCCTGTTCACATGACAGTAATAGTCAAGGGGCAAAAGCAATATAAGTAAATTTCCACTTAATTAGAAATGTACAAAGTAACATAGTACAGTTTTTGTAGCACTTTCCCCTAGTGTGAACTAGATTGACCTTAACATAGAATAATACAAATATTAGTGATTATAGTTACCAGAAGCAATTTAGTTGCCATATAGAATGCCAATGGGTTAATAATTAGTCAAATGCACTTCATCATTAATGTGTAATGTGTTTATACATATCCTTATGTTTGCAGTTTTGAGACATACTTGAAAAATACAGTTTAAATCATTTCCAATCTACAAGAACAAAGAATAGAGAGTAGAAGCAACCTTAAGTGATAGCAAGAAACACAACATATTGTAGTTCATTTACAATGAAAGAGCAGAATAGACATCATCATCTGAATAGATGGTCATATGTTATTCACTAAGAAAAAAGGTCAGCAAACTGGTCTCAGCAGAAACTGGAAAAAAATCTCTATCTTTTTGCCAGTATTGACCTTATGTTAAGACCAAAGTTCTTTAATTTTGTAAGTAAATATTGATGGTGTTAAAAGAAAATCTTTTCTATTACCTTTGTTATTGTGGAGTGAAAAAAAGTTTGTTTTAACAAACATAGCAGGCCATAAACTATGTATTTGGCATCAATTTTATATAGTTATTTCTAAAATATATAATGGAGTACCTCTCATGTTCTTGGTATATTGATTAAGGAAGGATAAAGTGTTGCAGACAGTGCAAAAACTTTCCTTCGAGTTGCTCAGTGTGCAAGAATAAGTTTAAAGTTGTTTCTTTTTTTTTATTAAAAATTTCCACCTGCTCCCCTCCTCCCATGTCTTTGCCCCTCCCCCGAATCCCCTTCCCCATCCCTCTCCAGTCCAAAGAGCAGTCAGGGTTCCCTGCCTTGTGGGAAGTTCAAGGTACCCCACTTCCAACCAGGTCTAGGAAGGTGAGCATCCAAACAAACTAGGCTCCCACAAAGCCAGTACATGCAGTAGGATCAAAACCCAGTGCCATTGTCCTTGACTTCTCAGTCAGTCCTCATTGTCAGCCACATTCAGAAAGTCTGGTTTGATCACATGCTCCATTAATCCCAGTCCAGCTGGCCTTGGTGAGCTTCCATTAGATCAGTCCAACTGTCTCAGTGGGTGGGTGCATCCCTCACGGTCTTTGCTCATGTTCTCCCTCCTTCTGCTCCTCATTTGGATTTTGGGAGCTCAGTTCAGTGCTCCAATGTGGGTCTTTGGCTCTACCTCCATTCATAGCCAGATGAAGGTTCTATGGTGATATGCAAGATAATCATCAGTGTGGCTATAGGATAGGGCCAGTTCAGGTGCCCTCTCCTCAGCTGCCAAAGGAACAAGCTGGGGGCATCTCCTTGGACACCTGGGAACCCCTCTAGAGTCATATCTCTTGCCAATCCTAAAATAATGCCCTTAATTAAGATACACACTTCTCTGGTCCCATATCCACCCTTCTTTCATCCCAACTGTCCGATTCCCCCAAGCTCTCCCCAGCCTCCCCTTATCACTCCTCAATCCCCATCTCCCCTTATACCCACCCTACCCCTACTCCCAAGATCCCAACTTTTGCCTAGTAATCTTGTCTACTTCCAGTATACAGAAGGATAACTATATGATTTCCTTTGGGTGCACCTTCATATTTAGCTTCTCTAGGATCACGAATGTCCTTTATTTATTGCTAGAATCCACTTATGAATGAGAACATACCATATTCATATTTTTGGGGCTGGGTTACCTCACTCAGGATAGTGTTTTCTATTTCCATACATTTGCATGCAAAATTCAAGATGTCATTGTTTTTTTGCCACTGAGTAGTACTCTAATACATATATATTCCACACTTTCTTTATCCATTCACTCATTGCGGGGCACCTAGGTTGTATCCAGGTTCTGGCTATTACAAATGATGCTGCTATGAACATAGTATAATAAATGCTTTTGTAGGATGATAGGGCATCTCTTGGGTATATTCCCAAGAGTGGTATGGCTGAATCCTGGGGTAGGTTGATCCCGAATTTCAAGAGAAACTGCCACACTGATTTCCAAAGTGGTTGCACAAGTCTGCATTCCGACCAACAATGGATGAGTGTTCCCCTTTCTCCACATCCTTTCCAGCAAAGGCTATCATTGTGTTTTTGATTTTAGCCATTCTGACAGGTGTAAGATGGTATCTCAAAGTTATTTTGATTTGCATCAAATCCCTGATCGCTAAGGTGGTTGAGCATGACCTTAAGTGTCTTTTGGAAATTTGAATTTCTTCTATTGAGAATTCTCTGTTCAGTTCAGTGCCCCATTTTTTAATTGGGTTAATTAGCATTTTAAAGTCTAGTTTCTTGAGTTCTTTATATATTTTGGAGATCAGACCTTTGTCTGTTGCAGGGTTGGTGAAGATCTTCTCCCAGTCAGTGGGTTGCCTTTTTGTCTTAATGACAGTGTTCTTTGCTTTACAGAAGCTTCTCAGTTTCTGGAGTTTCCATTTATTCAGTGTTGCTCTTATTGTCTTTGCTCCTGGGGTTCTACATAGAAAGTGGTTTCCCATGCCCATGTGTTGTAGACTACTTCCCACTTTCTCTTCTATCAGGTTCAGTGTGTTCACATTAATATTGAGGTCTTTAATCCATTTGGACTTGAGTTTTATGCATGGTGATAGATATGGATCTATTTTCATTCCTCTACAGGTTGACATCCAGTTATGACCGCACCATTTGGTAAAGATGCTTTCTTTCTTCCACTGTATATTTTAGCTCCTTTGTTGAAAATCAGGTGTTCATAGGTTTGTGGGTTAATATCCAGGTCTTCTATTCAAATCCATTGGTCGACTTCTCTGGTTTTGTTTTTTTTTGTTTTTTTGTTTTTTTTTTTTTTTTTTGCCAATACCAAGCTGTTTTCATTACTGTAGCTCTGTAATGAAGTTGGAAGTCAGCGATGGTAATGCCTCCAGAAGTTCCTTTATTTTATAAGATTAATTTGGCTATACTGAGTTTTTTGCTTTTCCATATAAAGTTGATTATTGTTCCCTCAAGTTCTTTGAAGAATTTTGTTGGGATTTTAATGTGGATTGCGTTGAATTTATAGATTGCCTTTGGTAGAATTGCCGTTTTGTCTATGTTGATCCTACCCATCCAAGAGCATGGTAGATCCTTCCATTTTCTGGTCTCCTCTTCAATTTCTTTCTTCAAAGTCTTAAGGTTCTTGTTGAATAGATCTTTCACTTCCTTGGTTAGAATTAACCCAAGATACTTTATGCTATTTATAGCTATCATAAAAGGTGAACTTTCCCTGAATTCCCTCTCTGCTTCTTTATCCTTTGTGTATAGGAGGACTACTAATTTTTATGAGTTGATCTTGTAACCTGCCACATCACTTAAGGTAATTTTCAGCTGTAGGAATTCTTTGGTAGAGTTTTTGGGGTCATTAATATACACTATCTTATCATCTGCAAATAACAAAAGTTTGACTTTTTCCTTTCGGATTTGAATCCCCTTGATCTCCTTATGTTGTCTTAGTGATATTGCTAGAATTTCGATAATTATGTTGAAGAGATATGGTAAGAATGGACAGCCTTATCTTGTTCCTGATTTTAGTGCAATGGCTTTGAGTTTCTCTCCATTTAATTTGATATTATCTGTTGGTTTGCTATATATTGCTTTTACTATATTTAGGTATGATACTTGTATCCCTAACCTCTCCAAAACCTTTATTATAAAGGGGTGTTGAATTTTGTCAAATGCTTTTTCAGCATCTAATGAAATGATCATATGGTTTTTTTTCTTTCAGTTTATTTATATGGTGGATTACATTGATGGATTTATGTATGTTGAACCAGCCCTGCATCTCTGGGATGAAGCCTACTTGATCATAATGGATAATTTTTCTAATGTGTTCTTGGATTCGCTTTGCCAGAATTTTATTGAGAATTTTTGTGTCGATGTTCATGAGTGAGATTGGTCTTTAATTCTCTTTCTTGTTTGGTTCTTTGTGTGGTTTTGGAATCAGGGTGACTGTAGCTTCATAAAAAGAGTTTGGCAATGACTTTTCTGATTCTATTATGTGAAACACATTAAGGAGTATAGGTATCAGCTCTTCTTGGAAGTTCTGATAAAATTCTTCATTAAAACCATCAGTCCTGGGCTTTTGTTGTTGTTGTTGTTGTTGTGACGATTTTTATGACAGCTTCTATTTCCTTACGACTTATGGGTCTATTTAAATTGTTCACCTGGTTTTGATTTAATTTTGATAAATGAAACTTATCTAAAAACAAGTCCATTTTATTTTTACATTTTCGAACTTTGTGGCATATAAGCTTTTGTATTAAAACCTAATGATTCTCAAGTGAGAAGGGTAGGATGGGGAGAACTTGGGGCAACGGGATGATTGTGATAAAGGAAGGTTGGATAGGGGAGCAGGGAAGCACATATCTTAATTAAGGGAGCCATCTTAGGGTTGGGAAGAGACTTGGACCTAGAGGGGCTTCCAGGTGCCCAAGGGGAGGTCCCCAGTTAGTTCCTGGGGCAGCTGAAGATAGGGAACCTGAAATGATCCTATCCTATAGCCATACTGATGAATATTTTGCATATCACCATAGAACCTTCATCTGGCGATGGATAAAGATAGAGACAGAGACCCACCCTGGAGCACTGGACTGAGCTCCCAAAGTCCCAATGAGGAACAGAAGGAGGGAGAAGATGAGCAAGGAAGTCAGGACCATGAGGGGTGCACCCACCCACTGAGACAGTGGAGCTGATCTATTGGGAGCTCACCAAGGCCAGCTGGACTGTGACTGAAAAAGCATGGGATAAAACCGGACTCTCTGAATATGGCGGACAATGAGGGCTGCTGAGAAGCCAAGGACAATGGCAGTGGGTTTTGATCCTACTACATGTTCTGGATTTGTGGGAGCCTAGCCAATTTGGATGTTCACCTTCCTAGACCAGGACGGAGTGGGGAGGACTTTGAACTTTCCACAGGGCAGGGAACCCTGACTGCTCTTCAGACTTGAGAAGGAGGGGGAGAGGAGTGGGGGGATGGGGAGAGGAGTGGGGGCAGGGGGAAGGAGTGGGAGGCTGGGTGGTGGCAGAATTTTTTTTTCTCAATAAAAAAAAAAAGACCTAATGATTCTCTTTTCATTTCTGATCTTGTTAATTTGTATGCTCTTTCACTGCCTTTTGCTTAGTTTGGATAAAGGTTTGTCCATCTTGTTGACTTTCTCCAGGAATCAGGTCTTTGTTTCATTGATTCTTTGGATTGTTTTCTGTGTTTCTAATTTGTTGATTTCAGCCCTCAGTTTGATTATTTCCAGTCTTCTACTCCTCCTGCGTGAGTCCGCTTCTTTTTTTCTAGAGCTTTCAGCTGTGCTGTTAAGTCTCTAATGTGAGCTTTCTCCATTTTTTTAATGTGTCCTCTTAGCACTGCTTTCAAAGTGTCACATAGATTTTGGTATGATGTGTCTTTATTTTTGTTGAATTCTAGGAAAACTTTAATTTCTTTATTTCTTCCCTGACCCAGGGGTGGTTCAATAGTTGAATGTTCATCTTCCATGAGTTTGTAGGCTTTCTGGGGGTAGAATTATTGTTAAATTCTAACTTTCTTCCTTGGTGGTCCAATAAGACACAGGTGGTTACTAATTTTTTTGTATCTGTGGACGTTTGCTCTGTTACCGAGTATGTGATCAATTTTCGAGAAGGTTCCATGAGCTGCAGAGGAGAAGGTATATTCTTTCCTATTTAAGTGAAATGTTCTATAGATATCTGTTAAGTCCATTTGATTCATTACCTCCATTAATTCTCTTATTTCTCTGTTAGGTTTGAGTCTGATTGACCTGACCATTGGTGAGAGAGGAGTGTGGTTTGATGTCTGCCTTGAGTTTTAGCAATGTTTCTTTTACATAAGTGAGTGCTTTTATATTAGGGGCATAGATATTAAGGATTGAGACTCCACCTAATAAATTGTTCCTGTTATGTGTATAGAATGTCCATCTCCATCTCTTCTGATTAATTTTAGTTTGAAGTCAACTTTGTTAGAAATTAGTATGGCCACACCTGCCTTTTACTTAGGTCCATTTGCTTGTAAAACTTTTCCCAACCCTTTACTCTGAGTAGATATCTGTCTTTGTGGTTGAGGTGGGTTTCTTGTAAACAGCAGAATGTTGGATCCTGTTTTTGTATCCAATCTCTTAGCCTATTCCTTTTTTTTTAATATTTATTTATTTATTTATTTATTATGTATACAATATTCTGTCTGTGTGTATGCTTGCAGGCCAGAAGAGGGCCCCAGACCTCGTTACAGATGGTTGTGAGCCACCATGTGGTTGCTGGGAATTGAACTCAGGACCTTTGGAAGAGCAGGCAATGCTCTTAACCTCTGAACCATCTCTCCAGCCCCCTTAGCCTATTCCTTTTTATAGGTGAATTGAGTCCATTGATATTAAGTGATATTAATGACCAGTGATTGTTAACTCCGGTTTTTTTCTTTTCTTTTCTTTTTTTTTTTTTTTTTTTTTTGGTAGTAGAGTTTGTGTTTTTCCCTGCTTTGAGTTGTGCTGGTAAAGGGTCGCTAGACGTCTTAGTTATTGTGGGCATTGTTGGATTCCTTGTTTGTGATTTTGCTTCTCTTACTTTCTGTGAGGCTGGATTTGTGGCTATGTATTGTTTAAATTTTTTTTTTCCTGGAATATTTTGTTTTCTCCATTTGTAATGAACGAAAGCTTGGCTGGGTATAGAAGTCTGGGCTTGCATCCATTGTCTCTTAGTTTCTGAAGCTTATCTCTCCAAGACATTCTGGCTTTCATGGTTTCCATAGAGAAGTCAGGTGTAAGACTGATAGGTTTACCTTTATAAGTTACTTGACCTTTTTCCTTTGCGGCTCTTAATATTCTTTCTTTAATCTGTATGTTTTGTGTTTTGATTATTATATGGTGAGGGGATTTTTTTTTGATCTAGTCTATTTGGTGTTCTGTATGCTTCTTGAACCTTCATAAGAATATCTTTTTTTTTTTTTTTCGAGACAGTGTTTCTCCGTAGCTTTTGGTTCCTGTCCTGGAACTAGCTCTTGTAGACCAGGCTGGCCTCGAACTCACAGAGATCCGCCTGCCTCTGCCTCCCGAGTGCTGGGATTAAAGGCGTGCGCCACCACCGCCCGGCAAGAATATCTTTCTCTAGGTTGGGAAAGTTATTTTCTATAATTTTGTTGAACATATTTTCTGGGCCTTTGAGCTGTAATTCTTCTCCTTCTTCTATCCCTATTATTTTTAGGTTTGGCATTTTTATTGTGTCCCAGATTTCCTGGATGTTTTGTGATGAGAATTTTTGGATTTGCTGTTTTCTTTGATCAGTGTGTTTATTTTCTCTATGATGTCTTTAGCATCTGAGCTTCTTTCTTACATCTCTTGTTCTGTTGGTTATGCTTTTCTCTTTCGTCTCTGTTCCTTTACCTAGATTTTCCATATCGAGCCAGCTCTCAGTTTGTGTTTTCTTCATTGCTTCCATTTCAGTTTTCAAGTCTTGAGCTGTTCCCATTATTTGTTTGATTGTTTTTTCTTGGTTTCCTAGGGTATCTTTTATGGCTTTACTCATTTCTTCAAACTTTTTGTTATTCTTCTCATCCATTTTCAACTGAGTTTTTCACATCCTGTTTAAGGGACTCTATCTCTTTCATAATGTAAATATTTTCTACTTCCTCTGGATTAGGGTGTTCAAGTCTTGCTGCTGTATGTTCGCTGGATTCTGGTGTTAGCATGTTGCTTTTCAGACTGTTGGAGGAACTCTTGAATTGGCGCCTGCCCATCTCTTCCTTTAAATGCTCTCTGATGGATCTTATGGTACAGGATCAGGGCCCCTTCCTGGCCAGGGTCCTCACAGACAAAAGGCCTAGCTTGCTGCCTGGAGCCTTAGTGAAACAAAGGAACTCCTGCCAGGTTGCACTTACCACCCTGTCCCAGCCCCAAAACAGGCTGAGATGGGGGATCTTATAGCCACAAAGAATGGAAGGTGTGCCTGGGCACAAGCTGGGATGGGCTAGGAAGAGAGAGACTACAGTAGCTGGGGAGAGAAACACCTGCAGAGCGACCAGAAACATTAGGGGGTTGAGGAATGTCCGTGCTCTGTTTCCGGGGCTCTGCCCCTGGTCAGGAATACAGTTACCCCTCCGATAGACCTTCTGGTACAGGATCATGACCCCTTGTTGGCCAGGGACCTCGCTACTTTAGGTTTCTTAAACTTTTTATTAGTTCTTAGCTTTGTGCCATGTTCTTTGAACATATTTTCCACACCTCCAACAATTCCTCCCAGATTTATACCCCCTTTCATAAGTAACTTTATGTCTTTTGTTCTGAAAAAAACTCTCAAGTACAAATTGTGCTGGCCATATATTATTGGATGTGTGGCATTCAACTGGAAAGCGAGCATCTTACCAGGGAGTGTATAGTAGAGAGAGATATCTCTTTACCAGAAGTTAAGAATTTTCCATAACTCTATTGGTAGGGATGCTATTTCAGGCCTGGTACTTTGTTCTTTTTTTCTTAATGTAAGAGAGAAAAGAATGGTCATTTACAGGATAAAAATTTATTTCTAATAACATATATATTGCAATTCTAAAGAAATGTTTTCTCAGTAGTTTAGTAATCTGGTAGTTTGAGAAAGAAGATGATCTAAATGTTGAATAAAGATAATAATATTGAGAATCAGCATCTTATTCATTTTGTTATTAAAATAAACATTGAAGTCACAATTCCATTCTACCAGATACTTAGAAATGCTCCTAGGAAATAAATTTGGGCATGCAACTATAATGCCTCAATAATTAGAAATGCTAAGTTTAATATGAAGCAAATTATATTATATCTTTTTTTCCATTTGAATTTTTTGCTTCTTTGTCAAAAATCATGTGTTCATAGGTATGTGGACTGATACCTGGGTCTTTGTTTCAATTCCATTGGTCTGTTTTTATGCCAATAACAGACTGTTTTTCAGGACTGTAGCTATGTAGTAGAGTTTGAAGTCAGCAATTGTGATGCCTCCAGAAGTTTCTTTATTTTACAGGAGTGTTTTTGCTATCTAGAGTTTTTTGTGTTTTCATATAAAGTTGAATATTTTTCTTTCAAGATATGTAAAGAATTTTGCTGGGATTTTGATACACATTGCATTGAATCTGTGGTTTGCTTCTGGTAATATTGCCATTTTTACTATGCTATTTTTACTTACCCTAGAGCATGGGAGATCTTTCCATTTTCTGGTGTCTTCTTCAAAGATTTAAAGTTCTTGTCATACAGGTCTACCACTTGTTTGGTTAGAGTTACTCTAAGATATTTTATGTTATTTGCGGATATTGTGAAAGGTGATGCTTCTATGATGTGTTTCTCAGCCCATTTATTATCTTTGTAAAGGAGGGCTACTGATTTTTTTAGTTAATCTTGTATCCTGCTACATTACTAAAGGTATTTAAGAGTTGTATTTTCTGCTTTCCATTTAATTTGATGTTGGCTGTGGACTTGCTGCATACTGCCTTTATTATTTTTGGGTATGTTCCATGTATCCTTGATCTCCCCAAGACCTTTATCATGAAGGGGTGAAAGCACATTCAGTAAATGGTGCTGGCATAACTGGATATCGGCATGTAGAAGAATGAAAATAGATCTATATCTATCACCTTGCATAAAACTCAAGTCCAAATAGATCAAAGAACTCAACATAAAACAAGCCTCACTGAACCTCATAGAAGAGAAAGTGGGAAGTACACTTGAATGCATTGGCATAGGAGACCACTTCCCAAACAGAACACAAGTAGCACAGACACTGAGAGCATCAATCAAAAAATGAGATATTTTGAAACTGAGAAATTTCTGTAAAGCAGACACAGTCAAAAGACAAAACAGCAGTCTACATAATGGGAAAATACCTTCACCAACACCACAGCAGACAGAGGACTGAACTCCAACATATACAAAGAACTTACGAAATAGTTAAACAAGATCGGAGCCCCTCTCCTCTATTGCTTAGGGTCTTAGGTGGAATCATCCTTGTGGGTTCTTGGGTATTCCTCTAGATCCTGGCTTCTGCTAACCCTATAATGGCTCCCTCAATCAAGATATCTCTTTCCTTGTATGATCTCATCTCTGTCCTTCCTCCATCTCAAATATCCCATTGCCTCAAGTTCTCCTCGACCCTCCCCTTTTCCCCTCCTCTTCCCCTGCTACCTTCCCTTTTCCCCCCTCCCCTCTGCTCCCAGTTTTGTCAGGTGATCGTTCCCTGTAATCCAACTGATGATTATCTTAAATATTACCATAGAACCTTCTTTCAGCAACTGATTGAAATAGATGCAGAGACCCACATCAGAGCATTAGACTGAGCTCCCAAAGTCCAGCTGAAGAATGGAAGGAATGGAATATGAGCAAAGAGAACATGACTGTGATGGATTCACACTCTGAAACAGTTTACGTGAGCTAATAGGTGCTCACCAACTCAAGCTGGACTGGGAAGGGATAAGCATAGAATAAATGGATATCACATCATTTGGTTTTCATAGTTCTGCAACATATTAGGTTATTCTATATCAATACTCATGTATTCAGTTGTTGTAGATAGTTTAAAATAGCTCACACATATTATGAAAGTAGATAGTATCAGTTTGGGTAACTTATATTTTATACTACCAACAATATCAAATAGAAACCACTATGCCCATGTACCTACATAAAGAAAACAGAGTAGGGAGAAGTTTTTAAATGTTTTGTTTAGCTGAAAACTATCAGGACAGAATATCTAAATTCATTTTCAGTACTCCTTTCCTTTGCTCATTACATATTTTAGCTACAATTGATTCTGTTTATTAATTTGTGTTCATCCTAAATGTTATAAAAAATATCTGATTAAATATAAACATCAACAACAAACCTCTAAATATTCTAATGGTGAGTATTGCCCAAATAAATAAGCACTAAAATTGTCTACTTTGTTAGCTTCCTGAAATAACTAATGTTCCGTATAGCCAGAAATGCAAATAACCTTCAGTGTTCACACTAACATTTTGTTGATGTTAAGAATGATTGAAGAAAAAAACATTTAACTCCAGTCTGAAATAGCAATGACATAGTTCCCTCTTGAAATACAGATAATTTCAGAGGGTGAATTTACATGGTAAAGTGGAGATACTTTTGTTAGAAATTTTTAAATAAGACATTGAGAGCACAGAGAAGTGAAATATCCTTGTAATCCTAGCTCTTAAGAAGATGATTCAAGAAGCTGATGACATCAATGTTTTCCTGCTTTATATAGGTTCAGACTACCCTGGTATATATAGGAAGATTCTATTTTAAAAAGGAATTTAAATTACACTTTTGTGTTACTAAGTTCTACTCATTATAATTTTAAACAATTGAATGGAAAGGCAGAAATCACCTACTAAAATCCACTGCTTATCATTTAGTTTATTTTTGATAGATTTTATAATCATATGTTATTTATGTTTTGTAAATAATACTTGCCAGAAGATCAGAGTGCAAAGTAGGAGAAGTCAGCTATACAGCCATATAGGGGAATACATCTTTAATCTCAGGAGACACAGTAGTTAGCCATAGAGGCTGTGAGGTAGTGGTCATGCCTCTTTACACAGCAATAGAGAGTAATGTCTGATGTGAAGAGACAGGTTTCAGTCTCAGTCTCAGTCTGAGGATTCGTGGAAGCAGGATCTCCCATTTCAGGCTGAGGTAGAGGTAAAAGCCTGCAGCTGTTCACTTTGCTTTTTTTGATCTTCAGTTTGAACTTCAATATCTGTCTCTGGATTTTTATTATTGTTGCTGAATCTTGTGCCCAACTTTTGGGGTACAAATTCACCAAAAACATGTTGGCATGTGGCTTTGCAACCACTGGCATAGGCCTGAGCTACATGTAGCTGAAGTCACTGCCTTACCATCTAGGCTTTCCTTCCTTCTCTGCTGGTGATTTTTCCCTGAAGCCCCTACTCAGGCTTCTGCCCAACTAGGTAATTTCTGCCTTGAAATTTAGTAAGGCTATTCTTGTTATTTGCAGGAGCAATAAGGCTGATATCTTCACCAACAACAATGGCACATTTAATGAGAAAAGTGGGAATGCTAAAGGGAGGAATTAGTTAAAAGGGAGAGTTTTTTCCCATGTTACAAAAATTATGATAGAGAAAGTTAGGTCTCTGTATGCATCTCATGTGATGCATTATTTAAAATTAAGAGAGGTATGTATGTATCTAATCTACATGGAAAGTAGAAAAACACAAGATCTCCTGAGTAAACTGGGAGCATGGGTACCATGGGAGAGGATTGAAAGGGAGTATAGAGGAAGGGAGGTGAGAACAAAAAAATGTATAGCTCAATAAAAAGATAAAAGGGAAGTATTAAATGAAGTGATAATTTAACCAGGATTAATAGACTGTTGAATATCATTTTGATAATCCTTGTTTTCATTTTGATAATTCTTGGTTTATCTATTTAAAAGTTGTTTGGTTTGACTGCCTAGATACAGGCCTTAGAAAAATTTAATAAAGCCAGATCACAGAGATATTCATATCCAGAGTAATTTAATTGAGTACTAATTTCAGAATTCCATTATAAGATTTGAGATGAACAGCCTGAGGTTTTCAAATAATGAACCAAAATATATCCAGCAACCTTACAAGAAATATAAAATGGCAGAGGCTCAAGGAACACCTCTGCCAATGTTAGATAGAAGGAGATTCAAGGAAGCAATAGTCTCATATAGCATGCATTTACTTTTTGTGAAGAAAATGTTAAACATTTTATGAGTTTGTGATATAATTATACCTAAAGACTAGATAGACTAGGTTAAAGCAGTTTTAGAGCCTGGTCCACAACTAAAATGGAGTAAGACTGAGACTTTTGAACAATGGAGAAAAGCTACAGTTATGAAAACCTTCCAATATCAACTTCTTGGCTGAGACTATGGGGACTAATGGAGAAAGGCTAGAGGTATGGAAACCTCACAATATCAACTTCTTGGATAAAATTGTGCTACTATAGAATGACAATCCCTATATGATGGTGACATTAATGCTTTATGTCCCTCAGCTTTGAATGTTTGGTACAGAATTGAAAAAGTAGGAAAGATAATTGAATCGTTACTAATGCCATACAGGGCTACAAAGAAAACTTCAGGGATTTCTTACAAAGATTGGCATCAGCAGTAAATAGAATGATACCAAATTCAGAAGATAGACATATAATAATTGAATTGCTCACTTTTTAAAGTGCTAATTCTCAATGCAAAAGGATAATTAGGCCTTTAAAGACAAGGTCAGCACCTTTGGAGAAATAGATCCAAAATATAATTAATATTGAATCTCATGACCATGATGATACATGGATATGAAAAGTGGTTTCCAGAGGTTTGAGGAAAAATCAAAATGCCAAGCATCATAAGTCTGGCAAACAAGGTCACTGTAAAAAGAATTATAAACAGAGTATTCTTGGAAACAATAATTTTTCTAAGCATAATCCAAATACAACATCCTCCCCCATTCTAGATTATGCAGAAGGGGTGTGTGATAAAGACAGGCAATGGGATAATGAATGTAGACCAACAAGAGATATTCAAGGTAATTCTCTACCATGAGGAAACTCTTTGAAGGTCCTCTCTAGGGCCCCTATTCCAAATCATTTTGTATAACCCCAGAGGAAACTCCTTTTTGGAGCAATTAATGAACTTAATGCCTATTGTAATAAATCATACTGATTAGGATAATACAAAAGTTATAATAGAGAGAGAACAAAACATTCAGAAGAAACCATAATGTGAATGTTTTGGCAATCTTCTATAAATGAATGATGATCAAAAGTAAAAATACAAATAAATGACATTTTCATTAAAGGTCTGGTAGTCACAGGTGCAGATGTAATAATTATTTTACTAGAATCTTAGCATCCAAATTGGCTTCTTCATGAGGAAAATGTTTAGCTTTTAGGGATTGGGACTTTATCTCAGGTAAAGCAGAGCATGAGGATGGGTCAAATATATACGACTGGAACCACAGAGAAGAAAATTAAACCATTATGTTACTAACATAGAAATGAATTTGTGGAGATGTGATTTATTATAAAAATTGATACTCCCATTAACATTCCCCTACTCTTAGAGAAAAATACAATTTAACATATGTTTCTGGGGAAACTATTACAAGGTATTATAAAGAACAGTCTGTGAGTATTCAGGTTGTACAAGAACAGGGCACAACAGCTGCTAATCTTCCAAAAAAACTAATAACCCTACCTGTAAAATGGTTGTCAAACTTGTATGGGTTGTACAATGGCCTTTAACAGCAGAGAAACCACAAGCTTCAGAATAGCTGGTATAGGAGCAACTAAATGCTCAGCATATTGAAGAATCAAACAGGCCTTGGATTCTGTTGTCAAATCTTGTATTTGTTATTAAAAAGAAATATTAAAAATGAAAAAAAAATGGTGACATTTACGAGCTGTTAATAATGTGATTCAACCAATGAGCTTTCTACAGTCTGGAATTTCTTTGCATTCTTTATTGCCTAAATGATGTTCTTTTTTAGTCATTGACTTAAAAGATTGTTTCTTCACTATAACTTCACAAGAAAAAAGAAAAAATTGCCTTCACAGGACCTACTTATAATAATCCTTAGTCCTTTAAAAATTACAATGGAAGATTCATTCAACAAGGAATGTTTAATAGTCTTACACTGTGTCAATAAGTCAGTCATTGGATATGATACATAAGCAATTTCTTGAATTTATACTTTACTATTACATGGATGACATTTTACTATCTGGCTCAGATGTAGATATCTAAGAATATCTTACAATCTTTGAATTAATCTTTCTACCACATAAACCGAGTAAAAACCTAAAATCTTATGTTGAAAAGACCTCTCAATTAATTCTCAAAGGAAAATTGAGACTTTGTCTATTAGAAGAAATAGACCCAGAAGAGATTATAGTACCTTTTAATAATGAATAAATTTACAAATTATGGGAAGAAATTGAATCCAGGCAAAGAGTTTGTAGTAATTTTTTGGAAGAGATTAACATCAAATAGCCAAAATCAAAAGAATCCAACTTGTAAAGAGAACTAGCTGGATCCTTCCTTACATTGTTTGGGAAACACCAGTAACTGGAGCCCATATATTGTATACTGATGCAAATAAATCAGGAAAGACAGGTTAAAAATCAGAAAATTTAAGTAAAGTAAATCAAATTCTTTATGATTCTCTCCAAAAGATGGGATGTTCCTTTAGAGTTTCTGCTTTACAGAGGATACTGTAAAGGACAGAGAAGAAACATAGGGAAAATATAGGCAATATAGGCAAAACAGCCTTTCAAACTTCCTACTTCTTAAAAAAGTCTGTAAATTTTAAAAATATAAAAGTCTGTAGATTTTAAGAATATAACTTTATTTAATTACTGGATAATTGTTGATGTGAAAAGGAAGCAGTTCCTTTTATCTCAGTGTTCCCGTTTTATATTTCATGTTAAGGGTCTTTTCAAGAAATAATTGATAACATGGACTCTGTACAGTTTGGAAAAATCTTAGTTAGTAGTGAAAAAATGGGACTCAGAAAGAAGTTATATACAGTCTTAACTTATTTGTCTGTTGCTGTGATGAAATAACCAGAAAAAAAATACCTTAAAAAAAACAGTTTATTTTTGCTAATAATTTTATGACTGAGTTGACCTGCTAGGAAATTAAAGAAAGAAGCTGGAACAGTTATTCATAGTTCATTATAGCCAAGAGTAAAGGAAATAAGTTAATGCATTTCTGCTTCCAGTCAGGTCACTTTCTCCAGTCCTTTTGAGTTCAGGATGCCCGATTTAGGAAAAGGCACTACCCACAAAGAGTGTATCTTCCCATCTCAATTAATATAATGAAGATAATCTCCTACACATGTCCTGAGAACAGCATGATCTAGAAAACTCTTTCAATAATACTACTTTCTTCAAATGATTCTAACTTGTGTCAAGTTGACAATTTAAACTGACCATGATTGTTACCTAAAACTAAGATGATACTTTGAGTGCTGATGATCCTGAAAAATGATGGTTACACTACTCTTTAACACTTTACCACCATATTCTAAGAAGAAAATGCATATTAAAATAGGTTATTTGTAGGCAAAGGGTAGAATAAAATTTTATAGCTATCAATCCTGCCTTTAGTATTTAAAAAATGTTATTTTGGTAAAGGTCTGTCTCATTGGTTTTTCTCATTTGCAAATGGAAATAATACTAGATTCTAAATCAGTGGTGTTGAAAGAATTAAATCATATGATATAAAGCATCTAAGACTAGAATCTGTTAGATATATGCTAAACATCACCATTGTTATTATACTCTTTTACTATTACTTTAAAGAATGTTGATTTCAGTAAGAAAAGTTCCTGTTTAAATAATCATGTTTTCTTTAAAAATTTTGTTTTCAGATATATATCTCATCACAATGGCATGTATTTTATTTTTGACCTAAAACAGTATTTGTTTTTATATGTACATTCAAATTTATATTGATGACAATATCACAATTCTATATCTGTTTTTAAGAAAGAATTTTGGGCACAGTATATTTTGGCTGTGTCACTTTCCTTGTTTCCCTTATGCAGTATACATTGGTATTATCTTCTTTATTAACTACTTAAGGTAGACTGATATGGCTCACTGAAAGTCAGATTTCTCATAAATATTATATGGAAGTAAAAGGATCTACTGGAAAACTGAATACAGGTATTTATCGTTAGGTTGGAAGGATAATATAAATAATACATAGATGATAATTTTTGTACTGTACTGTAGAATTCACATATAGTTTCTTTGCCTAATGTGTTCCATTTATGGATTTCCTTAATTTTTCTTCATGAGAGAATTTAGGGTAAATTATTTAAAAACTTATAGAAATTATTAACATTAGGTTACCATTTTTATGGCAATCATTTATTTCATGTACTTCATAAATCTGCTTGCACTCATTAGTGTGGTATTAATGCAGTAATCCTAGAAATTAATATTTAAAATTTGTAAGTGCTCTTTTTCATCTTCCTCTCGGAGAGGCAGCTTTGCTTCTGCCTCTCTCCCCAATTCTCTGCTTCCCCCCTTCTCTGTCTCTTTCTCCTCTTCTCTCTCTCTCTCTCCCTCTCTCTCTGTCCCCCCTTCTCCCTTCCTCCTGCATAACCCCCTGAATAAACATTCAACTTCACCCTGAAAAAAAAATAAAATAAAATTTGTAAGTGATTGTAACAATCACTGTTTATTATCATAAACATGTGAACAGCACATCTGGAACCCATGAGAAGAAAGAATAATACCCTTTATCCTCTATCTCATGTATCAAACATTGCTGATATTATAATGACACATATAACTTATATCTTTTTTTCTTTAATTTTTTAACTTTTATGTTTTCTTGTGATATTTTTCTTTATTCAAAATCAATAGCACAATAACCCTATGGGAACTCCTCTTGAAACTTTAATAAAGCTAATTTAATTAGTAATTAATTTTTACCCGGTACTTTAGATAAATTATTTTATTTAATCCTTATTGACTGTAGAATACCATGGGATATGTTGCATTCCACTTACCACTGAAAGACATCAGTTCAACCTCCATAATTATTTCCTCATCCATGTATTTCTTTTATGTTCTCCATATAGTTCTAGTTTCAACCATTATAATATATCACATGTATCACAACAATATTTCTTATTTCCCTACAAACTGGTTATTATATAAACAAATTTTACCCATATTTGATATCAGGGCATCCAGAGAAGGTGTACAGAACGGCAATATAAAAAATTACAATGTGTTACTTGACTTTGTCCTCAATATTAATCTAGGACATAATTCATGGAATACCATACATTTCCAGGGATTATTTCAATGTTCAAATTCCATTCTAGTTATGAAGATGAAGGTAGATATTATCTTTTTCTGGTTTAGAAAAATATGTAAAATGTTTTGCTTAAATGTACATTGTCTCAGAAGAAACTAACAATTGATTTACTACCATTGTCACAACCATTTTATGAAAGCTTTCTCAGACATTGGTATTGATATTTATGCTAATGTATTTTACCTACTCATTCATTGTTTTAATTTTTATATAGATCAACCTGTACAAATTTTGTATTAAATAATAATAAAGATAACCTAACTAGTCTTTAAGAAGAACAACAAAACACATATTTCATGAAATATAAAGAATTCTGTTTGGAGTAAGAGGATTTGTATTTCTTTTATCATTATTCTTGCTTTTAAAAATACTTTCACACCCCCACTCTTGTTTTCTTCTCCTATATCCCCAAGGAGCTGATCTGAGTGCAGATTCTTTTTGAAGTTAATAGGAATTATAGGCTTGGTTCAGCTCCACAGGGCATAAAACAAGATGAAAACCAGTCTTAGTCTCACAGTAGAAAACACCATCACAACACTTGCTGTGCTATTAAAGGATGTTCTCCCTTTTTGTTGTTTATTTTGAAATAATGACACAAACGGTCAAGAAAGAGATTAGTTTACCAGCAACTATCCAACATGAAATCTTCAGGAATAAATCATTACAGGTATAAAGTTGGTATCAACTAATCCATACTATATTGAAGATTTTTTTTTTAAATTAGATAATGTGTTTCAACTAGTTTAGACATTATGACAGGCACGAAAGATCTAAAAGTAAGTGCTTATTTAGCCTTTAAAGTATTTTTACCCTCACTACTCCTGTAAATTTTCTATTTCAAAATGACTTTCAGGGAATAAAAGATATTTTTGTAGTGCTAATAAATTTAATATAGATCCCAATACAGGATAAGCAAGTACACCTTCCACTGTACCAGACACAATTTAAAAATATATTGTAAAACTTTAGAAAATATATGGAATTTGGGTAGGCATAATATAAATTATGGGATATACATGTTAACTGCAAAGTGATTACCACAATTAATTCAATTAAAAATAGTACTTCACTCTGCATATTAATTTTAATTTATTGTAAGTATTCCTGAGAACTAGAACACCAAGTTAATCGCAGTTATTCACTATTTTAAGAAGTCACTTGAATTTTTCTTAATATCTGGCCATAAAAATGTTTTTCATTTCTCCTCCTAAATTTGCCAAGTGACATTTCACATTATTTCTCAAAAGGAACTGGAAAGTTTATATTCTAATTTTTCTTTCTTCCCTCCTCTTCTTTCTTTCTACTTCTTGCTGGTGTTAGATATCATCAAGAGAGATTTTCTGTTATTCTTTTAAACTGCAACATAGTATTTGTTGCATAATGAACCAGAACACCTGCAGGAATATTCAATACTATTTATACTCTTAAATTCAACAAAAGCATGATGATACCACTCCTGAGCTTCCAGTGTAAATGTTTAACATTAAATACCATAAGTTTTACCTCCATTAATCTTACAGGGAAAGAAGCCAGAATTCCATAAGGGCATTTAAATTGTGAGAGTACAGAGTGGCTACTTTACTTAGTACTTTCCTATTTCTAAACACATGAAATTAAATATTATGCATTTCACACAGAAAATACTTCTTTTAAATAGAGACTGAAATTTTTGTTTCCTGGCTACTCTTACCTGAATAATCACACAGAAACTATATGACACACAACACTGTTTGGCCAATGGGTCAAATGTATTCTTACCTAGCCTTTATATCTTAAATCAACTGATTTCTATCAAACTGTGTATTGCCTCAAGGCTGAGGCCTACTGGTATCATTCTGACATCTTTATCCTTCAGCAGTTACATGGTATCTCTTTGCCCATGCTTATTCCTGTATATCTCCATTTGGATTTCTTGTCTTTCTTTACTCTGCTAAGCAGTTGACCAAAACACCTATATTCATAAAGCAATAAAAGCAACACATATACAGAAGGACATCCCACATTATCTCCCCTTTTCAGTGAAGTTAAAAAAGCAAGGTTTTGACTTTTAACATAGTAAAATTACTTATAACAAAATAATTATCAAGCAAGAATTATAGGTACAATATTTATACTGCTTGTGTCTGGCACAATTACAGAAAATATTTTATCAACTCTTTTATCTTCGTGAGTATAAAATTTCATACCTAATCTACCTTTTATCATAAAAAAGAAAAAACTATAACCATAACTATTTTTATTCAACTCAATTAAAGATCACAGAAGGATATAATATTAACTAAGTAAACAGGAAGTGTGTTGTAAGCAACTTCTAATATTCTAGAATTGACAGAGATATCTTGCTGCCTGGACAGTCAGCCAAAGTTGTTCTGTGATTTGGGGCATATGCCTTCAACTTATACGATCATAGACATTATCAGCAGACTTTTCCAGGAAAGAGGAAATTTGAAAGACTGTTTCGCCTATATTGGCAAGTTTGTCGTTCACTTCCTTCTGTGGCCTGTAGAATGTCTGGTACACACTTACATAAAGTGGGAACTCTGAAGAACTGTCTCACTTCCTTTTGGCAAGTTCAAAAGTCATTTTCCTGTGGGTCTTGAATGTCCAGTTTATACAGCATGCCATCAAGCAGTCCAGGCAAGACTTGCCCAAATGGCTAACCTTGTCACATGGAATGTAAATTCCATAGTGAGTTTCTTCAATGTCCTCCAACCTCTCTAAAGTAATTTATGCGGACAGAAGCAGACATGTCTCACTGTCAAGAAAAGTGTAAGTTCTTAAAACCTTTTAGGCTGAAGAGTTCCATCCAGAGGTGTGTGTGTGTGTGTGTGTGTGTGTGTGTGTGTGTGTGTGCTATCTTGGGGAAGACTGTATTGGAAGAGAGCACAGCACCCCCCACCCCCACCCCCCTACCCCCCACCCCCCATCCCTGACCTGCTCCTGCTACAGGGTCTTCTGTGTTCCACTGGACCCTGCCCTGCCCCCATGATTGCCCTTTTGTCTGCGGTGTCCTTGGACTACCAGGAGACCCTGTGTCTGTGCTGAGGGGTTCCATCCAGACAGCAACAGTTACTGTTTCTGCACTGGAGGAGATCCACCCAGAGAGTCAGTCACAGCAAAGACTGGATCAAGACACCAAGACACTCCTGGCTCCATTTGAAGGAAGAGATGGGCAGGTGCCAATGCAAGAATTCCTCCAAAAACCTGAAAGGCAACATGACATCACCAGAATCCAGGGATAAGGAAACAAGATGAATTGAACACCCTACTCCAGAAGAAATAGAAGAAATCGATATTAAACAGAATATTATAAAAATAATAGAGGAACTTAAACAGGAGGTGAAAAACTGTCATGAAGAAATAGAGATGACAAAAAGTTAGAGGAAATGAATAAATCTCTCAAAGATTCCCAAGAAAAACAAACAAAAACAACCAAACAGGAAATGGAAACATATCAAGACTTGAAAAATGAAATGGAGGTAATGAAGAAAACACAAACCGAGGGAAGGCTGGATATGGAAAATCTGGGTAAACCACTTATGCCTAGAATCCACTTATGAATGAGTACATACCATATTCATCTTTTTGGGTCTGGGCTACCTCACTCAGGATAGTGTTTTCTATTTCCATCTATTTGCATGCAAAATTGAAGATGTCATTGTTTTTCACTGCTGAGTAGAACTCTAAAGTGTTTATGTTCCACACCTTTATCCATTCTTCTAATGAGGGGCACCTTGGTTGTTTTCAGGTTGTAGCTATTACAAATAGTGCTGCTATGAACATAGTTGAACAAATGCTTTTGTAGTATGATTGGGCATCTCGAGAGTGGAATTGCTGGGTCCTGTAGCACAGACAATGAGAGCAACAATGAATAAATGGTACCTCCTGAAACTGAGAAGCTTCTCTAAAGCAAAGGACATTGTCATTAAGACAAAAAGGCAACCTACTGAATGGAAGAAAATCTTCACCAACCCTGCATCAGACAAAGGTCTTATCTCCAAAATATATAAAGAACTCAAAAAACTAGACTTTAAAACTTTAATTAACCCAATTAAAAAATGGGGTACTGAACTGAATAGAGAATTCTCAACTTAAGAAGTTCAAATGGCCAAAAGACACTTAAGATCATGCTCAACCTCCTTAGTGATCAAGGAAATGCAAACCAAAACAACTTTGAGATACCATCTTATACCTTTCAGAATAGCTAAAATTAAAAACACCAATGATAGCCTATGCTGGAGAGGATGTGGAGTAAGGGGAACACTCATCCATTGCTGGTGAGAATGCAAACTTGTGCAACCACTTTGGAAATCAGTGTGGTGGGTTCTCAGGAAACTGGGAGTCAACCTACCTCAGGACCCAGCAATTCCACTCTTGGGAATGAACCTTTTTTCTAAGAGAAAAAGTACTATTCTTTTTTTTCTTTAAATAAACTAACAATTACAACTAAATTTTTGAGGAATATATTATTAAAGTTTACACTAACATAATAAAATTGTTTTGAAATATTGTTATTATATTTACTATGAAAATTTGTTTCATGTAAAAATTTATGTCTCTACAAATGCCTGAATATTAGGGCAGAATTTGTAACTACACTTTAATACATGTCCTTCTTATACGTAACTGAATTTAGGAATACATGGCCAAAATGTTTCAAGTAAACCATAGACTTGGAGTTGTAAGGGGAAGTTATTGCTAGGAAGAGGGAAAGAGAATACTTACATTCTAAGATTAACATTTGGTTCTCTTGCTAACAAAAAGCAACAATACCAATTTTGAATATGAAGTTTTCCACAATTCAGAAGCAGCAAGTTGAGTAAGTATGTAGAGACAACCATTTGCAATCAGTGAGATTAATTTTCTAATACATTTATTAAATTTAGGTTTTATTTTAGTTGTCAATATACCTTTCCATGAATTCACTTTTATAAAGGTAGGGGTAATAGGGAATAAGGGGCTTAATTTTTAAATTATTGGAAATAAAAATTCTTCTGAATCTCTTTATCACTTCATCTATTAACTTAATTATTTTCTTAAAAGAGTTCACTTTAGTGAATCTTCTTCTTCCAGTTAATACAAATTTGCCTGATCAACCTATTCTATTATATTCTTGACTTCTACATGTCACACAACTTATATCTACTATAATCTCATACTGAGACTGAAACTACAGTTTTCTCCTACATCTCATGTATATGCTAACTTCTTTTTGTGAAAAGGTGACAGGTATTATTTCTATCAATAATATAGATAATTCAATTGGTTTTGGTTATCATTCATAATGGATCACCTATAAGTAATACTTGTCAATTTTTTTAAATTCATTTCATAAAAAAATATGTCATGGGCAATTTATACTAAATAAAACAGATTTTTTTTAACCAAGTGAACTAACACAAGAAAGTTATCATGTCTACTATAAACTTTATGACATTATTTTTTAAAGTTTGGGTGCTAGTGGTGATTAAAAACTCAATAGGGATTCTACCACTGACAGATCAAAAACAGCTCATTATTGACCGGCATCTAACACATCTCTTCTTGAGATAATTGTTTTCAATAGCCAGGCATAAATCAAGTTGTATTTTATGTTTAATTGGGTAAAAGTTTCCTATAAAAGGAAGGTAAATACTTTTTTTCTGGAAGTCATGCTTCAAAGGAAGACCACATGTTACTCTTCCTAGAAGAGGGAAGAAATTACATAAGACATTTTCTATGCACCAGGTTTATTATTATATTTTTTAAATTTTTTATTGATTTTTATTGACTCTTATAATAAAACTTTATCTTGCTCACATTGATTATCCTCCATATTTTGCTACAAGATATGTTTCATACTCGAATTAATGGTTCATTGAGTATAAACTCATGGTGTTGGATGGTAAAAGTCCTTGTTTCCTTGATTAGAATAGAATGACTAAAGACATTGATGACCTCATACATATTACTGTTTTCATTTAGAAAAATGAGTGAAATCCTAAAACTTTGCTATTTTACAAAGACATTTTTAGGATGTCAAAAAAAGTTGCTCTGGCTAGAAGGAAAAATACAAGAAAGATTAAAATGAGCTTGGTATATCTAAGAAGGAGAAGACAAGCACACTTATGGGGCTTATATTTCTTTGGCTTTATTTTCTTTCACAAATGCTTGTCAAGTACAAGCTGTGTATGACATGCAGGTTTGTGTTTTTACTGCCTGCATATATTGAAAGGGTAGGCGATAGAGGATGCTAGGAGAAACTAGCATATCATTGTAAGACCCAAGCAATATTTTGGCATACCAGGTCATTTCATCATGGGAGAAATATTCCCTTCTTTCTCAGCTTTCTAGAGGCCTTTTTTGTTTTTGTTTAAATCACTAACCATGCTTCAGTAAGTACATAGAATTAAGGAAACTTAAAGCAGTGGAAGGAAAATTGTAATTTGTTTATATCTATTGTTAGATCATACAAATCTCAGTTACTGTTCATTTCAAAGATTTATGGATTTAGTGAATTCTAAATAGTACACTTAGAAAAACAACAAAAAAGCTTCTTCCTGCATGCCTTTCTACCTATTTTCACTCTAATTTCTTTTATATTGTTCCCTTTTTAGTGTTGACTTTGTGTGTTGTAAGTTTTCTTCCACTGAGCTAAATCCCTAGCCCTGTAAAGTTTTTTTTTTTATGAATTTCATTCTACATTATTTAAAAATATATGCATGGAAAGTTATTTGCATGGGATACAAAGAAATAACATTTTGACCATCTTGGGAGCGCATACTTGATAGCTTTTTCCCCAAATTTCTTCCAAATACTAGCTCTGTTAAGAGGTTATTTGCGACATTTTAAGGAGTCAGCTGAATAAATGATTGTAAAGTACTGGCAAGTATTAGGAAAGTGGTGGGAGGACCCTGACATTCAGCAGTTATCCTCAAAATGTATTCTGTGTATGAATAACTTATCTGTATTTGTATCAGAAGTCTACATTGTAAAAGCACCTCAGGTTGTTCTACTTAGAAACACTGAACATAACATTCTATACTCAGATAACAAAATCTGAAATGCCGTGTTCTAATGGGGCAATTTTTCCTCAGTGTAGATACGGAAAGTAACTTTCCAACTTGTTAATGTTTGAAAAGTAAGTTAACAGTTGAAGTAATAAGGGCGGCGGCGGGGCTGCGTCCCCAACACCCCAGCCGCCTGTCCGGCTAGCTTATGCTCGGAAATAATTACACAGATACTGTATTCTTTTAAACACTGCTTGGCCCATTCTCTTCTAGGCTAATTCTCACATATTAATTTAGCCCATTTCTAATCATCTGTGTATGGCACCCCAAGGTGCACTTACCAGGAAGATTCTAGCCTATGTCCATCCTGGGTCGGAGCTTCATCCCGGGAGCGGGGCATGGCGTCTCTCTCAGGCGTCTGCTCCCTAGAGGAGAGCTGTGAGTCTGAGCTCACTTCCTCTTCCTCCCAGCGTTCTGTTCTGTTTACTCCTCCCACCTATCCTCTAACCAATAAAATGGGCCAGGGCAGTTCCATTATTAGCCAATGACCTTCCTCCATCATTTCCCCTTTTTCGGTTTAAACAAAAAAAAAGGCTTTGACATAGCAAAATTTCATATAACAAAACAGTTATCAAGTAAAAGTTACAATAATCTTTATCATAACTAAGGAAAACTATAACTATAACTAACTATTCTTAACTCCATCAAAGACTCCAGAAAGATATATTACCTAAGTAAACAAGAACTAAGAAACTTCAAACTCTAGAAAAGAAAAAGACATCTCGCTGCCTGGACAGTCACCGAAAGTTCTTTTGTACCGTTGGGGCATCCATCTTCAGCCTTCAGGTCCATGGTATCCAGCAGACATTTCCATAAAGCAGGAAAATTCAAAGTCAGTTCAGTCACTATCTGTTGTGTCCTGCAGAATGTCTCACAGACTCTTTCAAAATGAATCAGGAACCCCGAAAGATCATCTCACCTTAGGCAAGTTCAGTAGTCCTCTCTCTGTGGGTTCTCTGTGTCCAGTTTATGCAATAGTCCAGGCAAGAGCAGTTTCTTGCCCAAATGGCTATCAAACTCCATAAGGTGCCTCTTCGATGCCCATCTTCCTCTTGAAGTACATTGGTGCTGCCAGGAGCAGAGTGTCTCATTGTCATGAAAAGTCCTAAGTTATTAAAACATTAAATGTCTTATTCTGTAATCGTTGAAAGACATGAAGAATGTCTATCTAAAATATATCTACGCACATCTAGAAAATATTAACTAACATGACTACAAACTTGACTATTATTTATGATTATCTATTAACAACTTATATTTCTTAATTACACAGTACATATTTAAATGAACTACACAATCACAATACCTTAATCAAAATCAGAAACACTTATAAATATAACAAAATTGACCGTAAATCTCTATCAATAAAGCAAAATCTATACTAATGCAAATTATTCATACCTATATCATATCCCACTTTAAATGTAAAAGAACATTTATAAACATTATTTGGGAATATGGGCGCAGTTATTTCTCTCCAAACTGCTTCCTGCTGAATTGATGCGTCGTTAATTAGGTCTTTCATAGAATAACCTGTGTGCTAGCTTCATCTCAGTTGGCAGTTGAGTGAAGCAATTTTTTGAAGGCGTTCACACCAACCCTTCAGGAGGGCGTGGTCCATCATACCAAATTGGAATAGAAGAAATGAACAGCGTCTCATCCTCTGTGAAAACAAAATAAGAAACTCCTTTCCAAAGTATCATATCCTTAGATCCAAATTCATAATATCTATGTTGGATTAGTTCAGCAATATTTATAAATGAATATCTTTTAGTAGCTTTTGCTCTTTCCTCAGCATTTAAACAATTCAAAGAGAGCATAATAGCATACAGTATCAAAATTCTCTGTGTATTTTCCATCATTGTACAGCTTTGTTTTAACCTCTATTCGTTTATTTTTACTTTTAACTTTTTGCTTTTTGAGACAGGTTCTCTGTATCTTTGACCTGAAGTAACTCTGTAGACCGGGCTGTCTTTGAACTCTCAGAGATCCGCCTGTCTCTGCCTCCCAGGCATTGGGATTAAAGGTGTATGCTACTACACCTTGAACTCACAGAGATCAGTTTGCCTCTGCCTTCTAGGCACTGGGATTAAAGGTGTGTGTTACCACACACAACAACTCTCTTCCTTTTTTTTTGTTTTTTTACTTTAAGGACTTCAACTTTTAGTCTGCATATATTTTTAACACACTGTAAACCATTTAAAAATATTCTTTGTCTTTGAATCTCTCTCTACTGTATATCTCTCTTATTCTGACCACACGAGTCTTTAATTTACCAAGCAATCTCAGTAGGACTAAAGGCGTGGCTTTGCCAGCTAGATCCAGTCCATTATTTAGCTTTCCAGCCTCATGGCTGAGTACTGGCTGTAGCCACGTTTACTGCGACAACTCTCTATGGCATTTCAAGGTTCCTGCCAGCAAGCGAGCTTCAGCAGCCTGTGCTTGCAAACCGCATGAACTGCCTGCATAAAAGAGTCAGAGTTTGCCCTGGCAGGATGGCCCAGAAAGCTGGCATTTTTAAACGGCGCAGCTTTTTTCCTGCTACGGCTGAAAACCAAAAAGCATGTGTTCAGCTTTTTGTCAACACTGTTTAAGTGTTTCATGGCAGGACCTCTTAATGAGCTGCAGGGTTTTGCAGCTAAAGCTGAGTCAGGAAGCCTCTCTTAAATGAGGCACTTGCTTGCCTCTGGCAAGCAGAGCAGACCTGAGAACACAGCAAGTCTAGTTGCCATCAAACTAATCGTAGCACTTTACTCCAAATGCTCTATTCAAAAGCTCTGTCTCCTGCAGGAGCCAGACAGAGATTGCAATGGCGGCACAGCCCCAGGAAGTCGCGCTTTAAAATGACACAGCGTTTTTTCTGCTACTGTTGCCGAATCAGGAAATCTCTCTACAGCACGCCACCAACAAACAGCAAAAATCTGTGTTAAACTCTCTCTCCCTTATTTTTAAGCCTTCTCAGGTTTTTTAAGTGGGTTTCAGCTGTCCACACGTCTGGGTGCCAACTGAAGTAATAAGGGCGGCGGAGGGGCTGCGTCCCCAACACCCCAGCCGCCTGCCTGGCTAGCTCAGTTGGTAGAGCATGAGACTCTGAATCTCAGGGTCGTGGGTTCGAGCCCCACATTGGGCGCCATATGAAGTAATAAGGGCGGCGGCGGGGCTGCGTCCCCAACACCCCAGCTGCCTGTCCGGCTAGCTTATGCCCCGAAATAATTACACGGATACTGTATTCTTTTAAACACTGCTTGGCCCATTCTCTTCTAGGCTAATTTTCACATATTAATTTAGCCCATTTCTAATCATCTGTGTATGGCACCCCAAGGTGCACTTACCAGGAAGATTCTAGCCTATGTCCATCCTGGGTCGGAGCTTCATCCCGGGAGCGGGGCATGGCGTCTCTCTCAGGCGTCTGCTCCCTAGAGGAGAGCTGTGAGTCTGAGCTCACTTCCTCTTCCTCCCAGCGTTCTGTTCTGTTTACTCCTCCCACCTATCCTCTAACCAATAAAATGGGCCAGGGCAGTTCCATTATTAGCCAATGACCTTCCTCCATCATTTCCCCTTTTTCGGTTTAAACAAAAAAAAAGGCTTTGACATAGCAAAATTTCATATAACAAAACAGTTATCAAGTAAAAGTTACAATAATCTTTATCATAACTAAGGAAAACTATAACTATAACTAACTATTCTTAACTCCATCAAAGACTCCAGAAAGATATATTACCTAAGTAAACAAGAACTAAGAAACTTCAAACTCTAGAAAAGAAAAAGACATCTCGCTGCCTGGACAGTCACCGAAAGTTCTTTTGTACCGTTGGGGCATCCATCTTCAGCCTTCAGGTCCATGGTATCCAGCAGACATTTCCATAAAGCAGGAAAATTCAAAGTCAGTTCAGTCACTATCTGTTGTGTCCTGCAGAATGTCTCACAGACTCTTTCAAAATGAATCAGGAACCCCGAAAGATCATCTCACCTTAGGCAAGTTCAGTAGTCCTCTCTCTGTGGGTTCTCTGTGTCCAGTTTATGCAATAGTCCAGGCAAGAGCAGTTTCTTGCCCAAATGGCTATCAAACTCCATAAGGTGCCTCTTCGATGCCCATCTTCCTCTTGAAGTACATTGGTGCTGCCAGGAGCAGAGTGTCTCATTGTCATGAAAAGTCCTAAGTTATTAAAACATTAAATGTCTTATTCTGTAATCGTTGAAAGACATGAAGAATGTCTATCTAAAATATATCTACGCACATCTAGAAAATATTAACTAACATGACTACAAACTTGACTATTATTTATGATTATCTATTAACAACTTATATTTCTTAATTACACAGTACATATTTAAATGAACTACACAATCACAATACCTTAATCAAAATCAGAAACACTTATAAATATAACAAAATTGACCGTAAATCTCTATCAATAAAGCAAAATCTATACTAATGCAAATTATTCATACCTATATCATATCCCACTTTAAATGTAAAAGAACATTTATAAACATTATTTGGGAATATGGGCGCAGTTATTTCTCTCCAAACTGCTTCCTGCTGAATTGATGCGTCGTTAATTAGGTCTTTCATAGAATAACCTGTGTGCTAGCTTCATCTCAGTTGGCAGTTGAGTGAAGCAATTTTTTGAAGGCGTTCACACCAACCCTTCAGGAGGGCGTGGTCCATCATACCAAATTGGAATAGAAGAAATGAACAGCGTCTCATCCTCTGTGAAAACAAAATAAGAAACTCCTTTCCAAAGTATCATATCCTTAGATCCAAATTCATAATATCTATGTTGGATTAGTTCAGCAATATTTATAAATGAATATCTTTTAGTAGCTTTTGCTCTTTCCTCAGCATTTAAACAATTCAAAGAGAGCATAATAGCATACAGTATCAAAATTCTCTGTGTATTTTCCATCATTGTACAGCTTTGTTTTAACCTCTATTCGTTTATTTTTACTTTTAACTTTTTGCTTTTTGAGACAGGTTCTCTGTATCTTTGACCTGAAGTAACTCTGTAGACCGGGCTGTCTTTGAACTCTCAGAGATCCGCCTGTCTCTGCCTCCCAGGCATTGGGATTAAAGGTGTATGCTACTACACCTTGAACTCACAGAGATCAGTTTGCCTCTGCCTTCTAGGCACTGGGATTAAAGGTGTGTGTTACCACACACAACAACTCTCTTCCTTTTTTTTTTGTTTTTTTACTTTAAGAACTTCAACTTTTAGTCTGCATATATTTTTAACACACTGTAAACCATTTAAAAATATTCTTTGTCTTTGAATCTCTCTCTACTGTATATCTCTCTTATTCTGACCACACGAGTCTTTAATTTACCAAGCAATCTCAGTAGGACTAAAGGCGTGGCTTTGCCAGCTAGATCCAGTCCATTATTTAGCTTTCCAGCCTCATGGCTGAGTACTGGCTGTAGCCACGTTTACTGCGACAACTCTCTATGGCATTTCAAGGTTCCTGCCAGCAAGCGAGCTTCAGCAGCCTGTGCTTGCAAACCGCATGAACTGCCTGCATAAAAGAGTCAGAGTTTGCCCTGGCAGGATGGCCCAGAAAGCTGGCATTTTTAAACGGCGCAGCTTTTTTCCTGCTACGGCTGAAAACCAAAAAGCATGTGTTCAGCTTTTTGTCAACACTGTTTAAGTGTTTCATGGCAGGACCTCTTAATGAGCTGCAGGGTTTTGCAGCTAAAGCTGAGTCAGGAAGCCTCTCTTAAATGAGGCACTTGCTTGCCTCTGGCAAGCAGAGCAGACCTGAGAACACAGCAAGTCTAGTTGCCATCAAACTAATCGTAGCACTTTACTCCAAATGCTCTATTCAAAAGCTCTGTCTCCTGCAGGAGCCAGACAGAGATTGCAATGGCGGCACAGCCCCAGGAAGTCGCGCTTTAAAATGACACAGCGTTTTTTCTGCTACTGTTGCCGAATCAGGAAATCTCTCTACAGCACGCCACCAACAAACAGCAAAAATCTGTGTTAAACTCTCTCTCCCTTATTTTTAAGCCTTCTCAGGTTTTTTAAGTGGGTTTCAGCTGTCCACACGTCTGGGTGCCAACTGAAGTAATAAGGGCGGCGGAGGGGCTGCGTCCCCAACACCCCAGCCGCCTGCCTGGCTAGCTCAGTTGGTAGAGCATGAGACTCTGAATCTCAGGGTCGTGGGTTCGAGCCCCACGTTGGGCGCCATATGAAGTAATAAGGGCGGCGGCGGGGCTGCGTCCCCAACACCCCAGCCGCCTGTCCGGCTAGCTTATGCCCGGAAATAATTACACAGATACTGTATTCTTTTAAACACTGCTTGGCCCATTCTCTTCTAGGCTAATTCTCATATATTAATTTAGCCCATTTCTAATCATCTGTGTATGGCACCCCAAGGTGCACTTACCAGGAAGATTCTAGCCTATGTCCATCCTGGGTCGGAGCTTCATCCCGGGAGCGGGGCATGGCGTCTCTCTCAGGCGTCTGCTCCCTAGAGGAGAGCTGTGAGTCTGAGCTCACTTCCTCTTCCTCCCAGCGTTCTGTTCTGTTTACTCCTCCCACCTATCCTCTAACCAATAAAATGGGCCAGGGCAGTTCCATTATTAGCCAATGACCTTCCTCCATCATTTCCCCTTTTTCGGTTTAAACAAAAAAAAAAGGCTTTGACATAGCAAAATTTCATATAACAAAACAGTTATCAAGTAAAAGTTACAATAATCTTTATCATAACTAAGGAAAACTATAACTATAACTAACTATTCTTAACTCCATCAAAGACTCCAGAAAGATATATTACCTAAGTAAACAAGAACTAAGAAACTTCAAACTCTAGAAAAGAAAAAGACATCTCGCTGCCTGGACAGTCACCGAAAGTTCTTTTGTACCGTTGGGGCATCCATCTTCAGCCTTCAGGTCCATGGTATCCAGCAGACATTTCCATAAAGCAGGAAAATTCAAAGTCAGTTCAGTCACTATCTGTTGTGTCCTGCAGAATGTCTCACAGACTCTTTCAAAATGAATCAGGAACCCCGAAAGATCATCTCACCTTAGGCAAGTTCAGTAGTCCTCTCTCTGTGGGTTCTCTGTGTCCAGTTTATGCAATAGTCCAGGCAAGAGCAGTTTCTTGCCCAAATGGCTATCAAACTCCATAAGGTGCCTCTTCGATGCCCATCTTCCTCTTGAAGTACATTGGTGCTGCCAGGAGCAGAGTGTCTCATTGTCATGAAAAGTCCTAAGTTATTAAAACATTAAATGTCTTATTCTGTAATCGTTGAAAGACATGAAGAATGTCTATCTAAAATATATCTACGCACATCTAGAAAATATTAACTAACATGACTACAAACTTGACTATTATTTATGATTATCTATTAACAACTTATATTTCTTAATTACACAGTACATATTTAAATGAACTACACAATCACAATACCTTAATCAAAATCAGAAACACTTATAAATATAACAAAATTGACCGTAAATCTCTATCAATAAAGCAAAATCTATACTAATGCAAATTATTCATACCTATATCATATCCCACTTTAAATGTAAAAGGACATTTATAAACATTATTTGGGAATATGGGCGCAGTTATTTCTCTCCAAACTGCTTCCTGCTGAATTGATGCGTCGTTAATTAGGTCTTTCATAGAATAACCTGTGTGCTAGCTTCATCTCAGTTGGCAGTTGAGTGAAGCAATTTTTTGAAGGCGTTCACACCAACCCTTCAGGAGGGCGTGGTCCATCATACCAAATTGGAATAGAAGAAATGAACAGCGTCTCATCCTCTGTGAAAACAAAATAAGAAACTCCTTTCCAAAGTATCATATCCTTAGATCCAAATTCATAATATCTATGTTGGATTAGTTCAGCAATATTTATAAATAAATATGTTTTAGTAGCTTTTGCTCTTTCCTCAGCATTTAAACAATTCAAAGAGAGCATAATAGCATACAGTATCAAAATTCTCTGTGTATTTTCCATCATTGTACAGCTTTGTTTTAACCTCTATTCGTTTATTTTTACTTTTAACTTTTTGCTTTTTGAGACAGGTTCTCTGTATCTTTGACCTGAAGTAACTCTGTAGACCGGGCTGTCTTTGAACTCTCAGAGATCCGCCTGTCTCTGCCTCCCAGGCATTGGGATTAAAGGTGTATGCTACTACACCTTGAACTCACAGAGATCAGTTTGCCTCTGCCTTCTAGGCACTGGGATTAAAGGTGTGTGTTACCACACACAACAACTCTCTTCCTTTTTTTTTTGTTTTTTTACTTTAAGAACTTCAACTTTTAGTCTGCATATATTTTTAACACACTGTAAACCATTTAAAAATATTCTTTGTCTTTGAATCTCTCTCTACTGTATATCTCTCTTATTCTGACCACACGAGTCTTTAATTTACCAAGCAATCTCAGTAGGACTAAAGGCGTGGCTTTGCCAGCTAGATCCAGTCCATTATTTAGCTTTCCAGCCTCATGGCTGAGTACTGGCTGTAGCCACGTTTACTGCGACAACTCTCTATGGCATTTCAAGGTTCCTGCCAGCAAGCGAGCTTCAGCAGCCTGTGCTTGCAAACCGCATGAACTGCCTGCATAAAAGAGTCAGAGTTTGCCCTGGCAGGATGGCCCAGAAAGCTGGCATTTTTAAACGGCGCAGCTTTTTTCCTGCTACGGCTGAAAACCAAAAAGCATGTGTTCAGCTTTTTGTCAACACTGTTTAAGTGTTTCATGGCAGGACCTCTTAATGAGCTGCAGGGTTTTGCAGCTAAAGCTGAGTCAGGAAGCCTCTCTTAAATGAGGCACTTGCTTGCCTCTGGCAAGCAGAGCAGACCTGAGAACACAGCAAGTCTAGTTGCCATCAAACTAATCGTAGCACTTTACTCCAAATGCTCTATTCAAAAGCTCTGTCTCCTGCAGGAGCCAGACAGAGATTGCAATGGCGGCACAGCCCCAGGAAGTCGCGCTTTAAAATGACACAGCGTTTTTTCTGCTACTGTTGCCGAATCAGGAAATCTCTCTACAGCACGCCACCAACAAACAGCAAAAATCTGTGTTAAACTCTCTCTCCCTTATTTTTAAGCCTTCTCAGGTTTTTTAAGTGGGTTTCAGCTGTCCACACGTCTGGGTGCCAACTGAAGTAATAAGGGCGGCGGAGGGGCTGCGTCCCCAACACCCCAGCCGCCTGCCTGGCTAGCTCAGTTGGTAGAGCATGAGACTCTGAATCTCAGGGTCGTGGGTTCGAGCCCCACGTTGGGCGCCATATGAAGTAATAAGGGCGGCGGCGGGGCTGCGTCCCCAACACCCCAGCCGCCTGTCCGGCTAGCTTATGCTCGGAAATAATTACACAGATACTGTATTCTTTTAAACACTGCTTGGCCCATTCTCTTCTAGGCTAATTCTCATATATTAATTTAGCCCATTTCTAATCATCTGTGTATGGCACCCCAAGGTGCACTTACCAGGAAGATTCTAGCCTATGTCCATCCTGGGTCGGAGCTTCATCCCGGGAGCGGGGCATGGCGTCTCTCTCAGGCGTCTGCTCCCTAGAGGAGAGCTGTGAGTCTGAGCTCACTTCCTCTTCCTCCCAGCGTTCTGTTCTGTTTACTCCTCCCACCTATCCTCTAACCAATAAAATGGGCCAGGGCAGTTCCATTATTAGCCAATGACCTTCCTCCATCATTTCCCCTTTTTCGGTTTAAACAAAAAAAAAGGCTTTGACATAGCAAAATTTCATATAACAAAACAGTTATCAAGTAAAAGTTACAATAATCTTTATCATAACTAAGGAAAACTATAACTATAACTAACTATTCTTAACTCCATCAAAGACTCCAGAAAGATATATTACCTAAGTAAACAAGAACTAAGAAACTTCAAACTCTAGAAAAGAAAAAGACATCTCGCTGCCTGGACAGTCACCGAAAGTTCTTTTGTACCGTTGGGGCATCCATCTTCAGCCTTCAGGTCCATGGTATCCAGCAGACATTTCCATAAAGCAGGAAAATTCAAAGTCAGTTCAGTCACTATCTGTTGTGTCCTGCAGAATGTCTCACAGACTCTTTCAAAATGAATCAGGAACCCCGAAAGATCATCTCACCTTAGGCAAGTTCAGTAGTCCTCTCTCTGTGGGTTCTCTGTGTCCAGTTTATGCAATAGTCCAGGCAAGAGCAGTTTCTTGCCCAAATGGCTATCAAACTCCATAAGGTGCCTCTTCGATGCCCATCTTCCTCTTGAAGTACATTGGTGCTGCCAGGAGCAGAGTGTCTCATTGTCATGAAAAGTCCTAAGTTATTAAAACATTAAATGTCTTATTCTGTAATCGTTGAAAGACATGAAGAATGTCTATCTAAAATATATCTACGCACATCTAGAAAATATTAACTAACATGACTACAAACTTGACTATTATTTATGATTATCTATTAACAACTTATATTTCTTAATTACACAGTACATATTTAAATGAACTACACAATCACAATACCTTAATCAAAATCAGAAACACTTATAAATATAACAAAATTGACCGTAAATCTCTATCAATAAAGCAAAATCTATACTAATGCAAATTATTCATACCTATATCATATCCCACTTTAAATGTAAAAGGACATTTATAAACATTATTTGGGAATATGGGCGCAGTTATTTCTCTCCAAACTGCTTCCTGCTGAATTGATGCGTCGTTAATTAGGTCTTTCATAGAATAACCTGTGTGCTAGCTTCATCTCAGTTGGCAGTTGAGTGAAGCAATTTTTTGAAGGCGTTCACACCAACCCTTCAGGAGGGCGTGGTCCATCATACCAAATTGGAATAGAAGAAATGAACAGCGTCTCATCCTCTGTGAAAACAAAATAAGAAACTCCTTTCCAAAGTATCATATCCTTAGATCCAAATTCATAATATCTATGTTGGATTAGTTCAGCAATATTTATAAATAAATATGTTTTAGTAGCTTTTGCTCTTTCCTCAGCATTTAAACAATTCAAAGAGAGCATAATAGCATACAGTATCAAAATTCTCTGTGTATTTTCCATCATTGTACAGCTTTGTTTTAACCTCTATTCGTTTATTTTTACTTTTAACTTTTTGCTTTTTGAGACAGGTTCTCTGTATCTTTGACCTGAAGTAACTCTGTAGACCGGGCTGTCTTTGAACTCTCAGAGATCCGCCTGTCTCTGCCTCCCAGGCATTGGGATTAAAGGTGTATGCTACTACACCTTGAACTCACAGAGATCAGTTTGCCTCTGCCTTCTAGGCACTGGGATTAAAGGTGTGTGTTACCACACACAACAACTCTCTTCCTTTTTTTTTTTGTTTTTTTACTTTAAGAACTTCAACTTTTAGTCTGCATATATTTTTAACACACTGTAAACCATTTAAAAATATTCTTTGTCTTTGAATCTCTCTCTACTGTATATCTCTCTTATTCTGACCACACGAGTCTTTAATTTACCAAGCAATCTCAGTAGGACTAAAGGCGTGGCTTTGCCAGCTAGATCCAGTCCATTATTTAGCTTTCCAGCCTCATGGCTGAGTACTGGCTGTAGCCACGTTTACTGCGACAACTCTCTATGGCATTTCAAGGTTCCTGCCAGCAAGCGAGCTTCAGCAGCCTGTGCTTGCAAACCGCATGAACTGCCTGCATAAAAGAGTCAGAGTTTGCCCTGGCAGGATGGCCCAGAAAGCTGGCATTTTTAAACGGCGCAGCTTTTTTCCTGCTACGGCTGAAAACCAAAAAGCATGTGTTCAGCTTTTTGTCAACACTGTTTAAGTGTTTCATGGCAGGACCTCTTAATGAGCTGCAGGGTTTTGCAGCTAAAGCTGAGTCAGGAAGCCTCTCTTAAATGAGGCACTTGCTTGCCTCTGGCAAGCAGAGCAGACCTGAGAACACAGCAAGTCTAGTTGCCATCAAACTAATCGTAGCACTTTACTCCAAATGCTCTATTCAAAAGCTCTGTCTCCTGCAGGAGCCAGACAGAGATTGCAATGGCGGCACAGCCCCAGGAAGTCGCGCTTTAAAATGACACAGCGTTTTTTCTGCTACTGTTGCCGAATCAGGAAATCTCTCTACAGCACGCCACCAACAAACAGCAAAAATCTGTGTTAAACTCTCTCTCCCTTATTTTTAAGCCTTCTCAGGTTTTTTAAGTGGGTTTCAGCTGTCCACACGTCTGGGTGCCAACTGAAGTAATAAGGGCGGCGGAGGGGCTGCGTCCCTAACACCCCAGCCGCCTGCCTGGCTAGCTCAGTTGGTAGAGCATGAGACTCTGAATCTCAGGGTCGTGGGTTCGAGCCCCACGTTGGGCGCCATATGAAGTAATAAGGGCGGCGGCGGGGCTGCGTCCCCAACACCCCAGCCGCCTGTCCGGCTAGCTTATGCTCGGAAATAATTACACAGATACTGTATTCTTTTAAACACTGCTTGGCCCATTCTCTTCTAGGCTAATTCTCATATATTAATTTAGCCCATTTCTAATCATCTGTGTATGGCACCCCAAGGTGCACTTACCAGGAAGATTCTAGCCTATGTCCATCCTGGGTCGGAGCTTCATCCCGGGAGCGGGGCATGGCGTCTCTCTCAGGCGTCTGCTCCCTAGAGGAGAGCTGTGAGTCTGAGCTCACTTCCTCTTCCTCCCAGCGTTCTGTTCTGTTTACTCCTCCCACCTATCCTCTAACCAATAAAATGGGCCAGGGCAGTTCCATTATTAGCCAATGACCTTCCTCCATCATTTCCCCTTTTTCGGTTTAAACAAAAAAAAAGGCTTTGACATAGCAAAATTTCATATAACAAAACAGTTATCAAGTAAAAGTTACAATAATCTTTATCATAACTAAGGAAAACTATAACTATAACTAACTATTCTTAACTCCATCAAAGACTCCAGAAAGATATATTACCTAAGTAAACAAGAACTAAGAAACTTCAAACTCTAGAAAAGAAAAAGACATCTCGCTGCCTGGACAGTCACCGAAAGTTCTTTTGTACCGTTGGGGCATCCATCTTCAGCCTTCAGGTCCATGGTATCCAGCAGACATTTCCATAAAGCAGGAAAATTCAAAGTCAGTTCAGTCACTATCTGTTGTGTCCTGCAGAATGTCTCACAGACTCTTTCAAAATGAATCAGGAACCCCGAAAGATCATCTCACCTTAGGCAAGTTCAGTAGTCCTCTCTCTGTGGGTTCTCTGTGTCCAGTTTATGCAATAGTCCAGGCAAGAGCAGTTTCTTGCCCAAATGGCTATCAAACTCCATAAGGTGCCTCTTCGATGCCCATCTTCCTCTTGAAGTACATTGGTGCTGCCAGGAGCAGAGTGTCTCATTGTCATGAAAAGTCCTAAGTTATTAAAACATTAAATGTCTTATTCTGTAATCGTTGAAAGACATGAAGAATGTCTATCTAAAATATATCTACGCACATCTAGAAAATATTAACTAACATGACTACAAACTTGACTATTATTTATGATTATCTATTAACAACTTATATTTCTTAATTACACAGTACATATTTAAATGAACTACACAATCACAATACCTTAATCAAAATCAGAAACACTTATAAATATAACAAAATTGACCGTAAATCTCTATCAATAAAGCAAAATCTATACTAATGCAAATTATTCATACCTATATCATATCCCACTTTAAATGTAAAAGGACATTTATAAACATTATTTGGGAATATGGGCGCAGTTATTTCTCTCCAAACTGCTTCCTGCTGAATTGATGCGTCGTTAATTAGGTCTTTCATAGAATAACCTGTGTGCTAGCTTCATCTCAGTTGGCAGTTGAGTGAAGCAATTTTTTGAAGGCGTTCACACCAACCCTTCAGGAGGGCGTGGTCCATCATACCAAATTGGAATAGAAGAAATGAACAGCGTCTCATCCTCTGTGAAAACAAAATAAGAAACTCCTTTCCAAAGTATCATATCCTTAGATCCAAATTCATAATATCTATGTTGGATTAGTTCAGCAATATTTATAAATAAATATGTTTTAGTAGCTTTTGCTCTTTCCTCAGCATTTAAACAATTCAAAGAGAGCATAATAGCATACAGTATCAAAATTCTCTGTGTATTTTCCATCATTGTACAGCTTTGTTTTAACCTCTATTCGTTTATTTTTACTTTTAACTTTTTGCTTTTTGAGACAGGTTCTCTGTATCTTTGAACTGAAGTAACTCTGTAGACCGGGCTGTCTTTGAACTCTCAGAGATCCGCCTGTCTCTGCCTCCCAGGCATTGGGATTAAAGGTGTATGCTACTACACCTTGAACTCACAGAGATCAGTTTGCCTCTGCCTTCTAGGCACTGGGATTAAAGGTGTGTGTTACCACACACAACAACTCTCTTCCTTTTTTTTTTTGTTTTTTTACTTTAAGAACTTCAACTTTTAGTCTGCATATATTTTTAACACACTGTAAACCATTTAAAAATATTCTTTGTCTTTGAATCTCTCTCTACTGTATATCTCTCTTATTCTGACCACACGAGTCTTTAATTTACCAAGCAATCTCAGTAGGACTAAAGGCGTGGCTTTGCCAGCTAGATCCAGTCCATTATTTAGCTTTCCAGCCTCATGGCTGAGTACTGGCTGTAGCCACGTTTACTGCGACAACTCTCTATGGCATTTCAAGGTTCCTGCCAGCAAGCGAGCTTCAGCAGCCTGTGCTTGCAAACCGCATGAACTGCCTGCATAAAAGAGTCAGAGTTTGCCCTGGCAGGATGGCCCAGAAAGCTGGCATTTTTAAACGGCGCAGCTTTTTTCCTGCTACGGCTGAAAACCAAAAAGCATGTGTTCAGCTTTTTGTCAACACTGTTTAAGTGTTTCATGGCAGGACCTCTTAATGAGCTGCAGGGTTTTGCAGCTAAAGCTGAGTCAGGAAGCCTCTCTTAAATGAGGCACTTGCTTGCCTCTGGCAAGCAGAGCAGACCTGAGAACACAGCAAGTCTAGTTGCCATCAAACTAATCGTAGCACTTTACTCCAAATGCTCTATTCAAAAGCTCTGTCTCCTGCAGGAGCCAGACAGAGATTGCAATGGCGGCACAGCCCCAGGAAGTCGCGCTTTAAAATGACACAGCGTTTTTTCTGCTACTGTTGCCGAATCAGGAAATCTCTCTACAGCACGCCACCAACAAACAGCAAAAATCTGTGTTAAACTCTCTCTCCCTTATTTTTAAGCCTTCTCAGGTTTTTTAAGTGGGTTTCAGCTGTCCACACGTCTGGGTGCCAACTGAAGTAATAAGGGCGGCGGAGGGGCTGCGTCCCCAACACCCCAGCCGCCTGCCTGGCTAGCTCAGTTGGTAGAGCATGAGACTCTGAATCTCAGGGTCGTGGGTTCGAGCCCCACGTTGGGCGCCATATGAAGTAATAAGGGCGGCGGCGGGGCTGCGTCCCCAACACCCCAGCCGCCTGTCCGGCTAGCTTATGCTCGGAAATAATTACACAGATACTGTATTCTTTTAAACACTGCTTGGCCCATTCTCTTCTAGGCTAATTCTCATATATTAATTTAGCCCATTTCTAATCATCTGTGTATGGCACCCCAAGGTGCACTTACCAGGAAGATTCTAGCCTATGTCCATCCTGGGTCGGAGCTTCATCCCGGGAGCGGGGCATGGCGTCTCTCTCAGGCGTCTGCTCCCTAGAGGAGAGCTGTGAGTCTGAGCTCACTTCCTCTTCCTCCCAGCGTTCTGTTCTGTTTACTCCTCCCACCTATCCTCTAACCAATAAAATGGGCCAGGGCAGTTCCATTATTAGCCAATGACCTTCCTCCATCATTTCCCCTTTTTCGGTTTAAACAAAAAAAAAGGCTTTGACATAGCAAAATTTCATATAACAAAACAGTTATCAAGTAAAAGTTACAATAATCTTTATCATAACTAAGGAAAACTATAACTATAACTAACTATTCTTAACTCCATCAAAGACTCCAGAAAGATATATTACCTAAGTAAACAAGAACTAAGAAACTTCAAACTCTAGAAAAGAAAAAGACATCTCGCTGCCTGGACAGTCACCGAAAGTTCTTTTGTACTGTTGGGGCATCCATCTTCAGCCTTCAGGTCCATGGTATCCAGCAGACATTTCCATAAAGCAGGAAAATTCAAAGTCAGTTCAGTCACTATCTGTTGTGTCCTGCAGAATGTCTCACAGACTCTTTCAAAATGAATCAGGAACCCCGAAAGATCATCTCACCTTAGGCAAGTTCAGTAGTCCTCTCTCTGTGGGTTCTCTGTGTCCAGTTTATGCAATAGTCCAGGCAAGAGCAGTTTCTTGCCCAAATGGCTATCAAACTCCATAAGGTGCCTCTTCGATGCCCATCTTCCTCTTGAAGTACATTGGTGCTGCCAGGAGCAGAGTGTCTCATTGTCATGAAAAGTCCTAAGTTATTAAAACATTAAATGTCTTATTCTGTAATCGTTGAAAGACATGAAGAATGTCTATCTAAAATATATCTACGCACATCTAGAAAATATTAACTAACATGACTACAAACTTGACTATTATTTATGATTATCTATTAACAACTTATATTTCTTAATTACACAGTACATATTTAAATGAACTACACAATCACAATACCTTAATCAAAATCAGAAACACTTATAAATATAACAAAATTGACCGTAAATCTCTATCAATAAAGCAAAATCTATACTAATGCAAATTATTCATACCTATATCATATCCCACTTTAAATGTAAAAGGACATTTATAAACATTATTTGGGAATATGGGCGCAGTTATTTCTCTCCAAACTGCTTCCTGCTGAATTGATGCGTCGTTAATTAGGTCTTTCATAGAATAACCTGTGTGCTAGCTTCATCTCAGTTGGCAGTTGAGTGAAGCAATTTTTTGAAGGCGTTCACACCAACCCTTCAGGAGGGCGTGGTCCATCATACCAAATTGGAATAGAAGAAATGAACAGCGTCTCATCCTCTGTGAAAACAAAATAAGAAACTCCTTTCCAAAGTATCATATCCTTAGATCCAAATTCATAATATCTATGTTGGATTAGTTCAGCAATATTTATAAATAAATATGTTTTAGTAGCTTTTGCTCTTTCCTCAGCATTTAAACAATTCAAAGAGAGCATAATAGCATACAGTATCAAAATTCTCTGTGTATTTTCCATCATTGTACAGCTTTGTTTTAACCTCTATTCGTTTATTTTTACTTTTAACTTTTTGCTTTTTGAGACAGGTTCTCTGTATCTTTGACCTGAAGTAACTCTGTAGACCGGGCTGTCTTTGAACTCTCAGAGATCCGCCTGTCTCTGCCTCCCAGGCATTGGGATTAAAGGTGTATGCTACTACACCTTGAACTCACAGAGATCAGTTTGCCTCTGCCTTCTAGGCACTGGGATTAAAGGTGTGTGTTACCACACACAACAACTCTCTTCCTTTTTTTTTTGTTTTTTTACTTTAAGAACTTCAACTTTTAGTCTGCATATATTTTTAACACACTGTAAACCATTTAAAAATATTCTTTGTCTTTGAATCTCTCTCTACTGTATATCTCTCTTATTCTGACCACACGAGTCTTTAATTTACCAAGCAATCTCAGTAGGACTAAAGGCGTGGCTTTGCCAGCTAGATCCAGTCCATTATTTAGCTTTCCAGCCTCATGGCTGAGTACTGGCTGTAGCCACGTTTACTGCGACAACTCTCTATGGCATTTCAAGGTTCCTGCCAGCAAGCGAGCTTCAGCAGCCTGTGCTTGCAAACCGCATGAACTGCCTGCATAAAAGAGTCAGAGTTTGCCCTGGCAGGATGGCCCAGAAAGCTGGCATTTTTAAACGGCGCAGCTTTTTTCCTGCTACGGCTGAAAACCAAAAAGCATGTGTTCAGCTTTTTGTCAACACTGTTTAAGTGTTTCATGGCAGGACCTCTTAATGAGCTGCAGGGTTTTGCAGCTAAAGCTGAGTCAGGAAGCCTCTCTTAAATGAGGCACTTGCTTGCCTCTGGCAAGCAGAGCAGACCTGAGAACACAGCAAGTCTAGTTGCCATCAAACTAATCGTAGCACTTTACTCCAAATGCTCTATTCAAAAGCTCTGTCTCCTGCAGGAGCCAGACAGAGATTGCAATGGCGGCACAGCCCCAGGAAGTCGCGCTTTAAAATGACACAGCGTTTTTTCTGCTACTGTTGCCGAATCAGGAAATCTCTCTACAGCACGCCACCAACAAACAGCAAAAATCTGTGTTAAACTCTCTCTCCCTTATTTTTAAGCCTTCTCAGGTTTTTTAAGTGGGTTTCAGCTGTCCACACGTCTGGGTGCCAACTGAAGTAATAAGGGCGGCGGAGGGGCTGCGTCCCCAACACCCCAGCCGCCTGCCTGGCTAGCTCAGTTGGTAGAGCATGAGACTCTGAATCTCAGGGTCGTGGGTTCGAGCCCCACGTTGGGCGCCATATGAAGTAATAAGGGCGGCGGCGGGGCTGCGTCCCCAACACCCCAGCCGCCTGTCCGGCTAGCTTATGCTCGGAAATAATTACACAGATACTGTATTCTTTTAAACACTGCTTGGCCCATTCTCTTCTAGGCTAATTCTCATATATTAATTTAGCCCATTTCTAATCATCTGTGTATGGCACCCCAAGGTGCACTTACCAGGAAGATTCTAGCCTATGTCCATCCTGGGTCGGAGCTTCATCCCGGGAGCGGGGCATGGCGTCTCTCTCAGGCGTCTGCTCCCTAGAGGAGAGCTGTGAGTCTGAGCTCACTTCCTCTTCCTCCCAGCGTTCTGTTCTGTTTACTCCTCCCACCTATCCTCTAACCAATAAAATGGGCCAGGGCAGTTCCATTATTAGCCAATGACCTTCCTCCATCATTTCCCCTTTTTCGGTTTAAACAAAAAAAAAGGCTTTGACATAGCAAAATTTCATATAACAAAACAGTTATCAAGTAAAAGTTACAATAATCTTTATCATAACTAAGGAAAACTATAACTATAACTAACTATTCTTAACTCCATCAAAGACTCCAGAAAGATATATTACCTAAGTAAACAAGAACTAAGAAACTTCAAACTCTAGAAAAGAAAAAGACATCTCGCTGCCTGGACAGTCACCGAAAGTTCTTTTGTACCGTTGGGGCATCCATCTTCAGCCTTCAGGTCCATGGTATCCAGCAGACATTTCCATAAAGCAGGAAAATTCAAAGTCAGTTCAGTCACTATCTGTTGTGTCCTGCAGAATGTCTCACAGACTCTTTCAAAATGAATCAGGAACCCCGAAAGATCATCTCACCTTAGGCAAGTTCAGTAGTCCTCTCTCTGTGGGTTCTCTGTGTCCAGTTTATGCAATAGTCCAGGCAAGAGCAGTTTCTTGCCCAAATGGCTATCAAACTCCATAAGGTGCCTCTTCGATGCCCATCTTCCTCTTGAAGTACATTGGTGCTGCCAGGAGCAGAGTGTCTCATTGTCATGAAAAGTCCTAAGTTATTAAAACATTAAATGTCTTATTCTGTAATCGTTGAAAGACATGAAGAATGTCTATCTAAAATATATCTACGCACATCTAGAAAATATTAACTAACATGACTACAAACTTGACTATTATTTATGATTATCTATTAACAACTTATATTTCTTAATTACACAGTACATATTTAAATGAACTACACAATCACAATACCTTAATCAAAATCAGAAACACTTATAAATATAACAAAATTGACCGTAAATCTCTATCAATAAAGCAAAATCTATACTAATGCAAATTATTCATACCTATATCATATCCCACTTTAAATGTAAAAGGACATTTATAAACATTATTTGGGAATATGGGCGCAGTTATTTCTCTCCAAACTGCTTCCTGCTGAATTGATGCGTCGTTAATTAGGTCTTTCATAGAATAACCTGTGTGCTAGCTTCATCTCAGTTGGCAGTTGAGTGAAGCAATTTTTTGAAGGCGTTCACACCAACCCTTCAGGAGGGCGTGGTCCATCATACCAAATTGGAATAGAAGAAATGAACAGCGTCTCATCCTCTGTGAAAACAAAATAAGAAACTCCTTTCCAAAGTATCATATCCTTAGATCCAAATTCATAATATCTATGTTGGATTAGTTCAGCAATATTTATAAATAAATATGTTTTAGTAGCTTTTGCTCTTTCCTCAGCATTTAAACAATTCAAAGAGAGCATAATAGCATACAGTATCAAAATTCTCTGTGTATTTTCCATCATTGTACAGCTTTGTTTTAACCTCTATTCGTTTATTTTTACTTTTAACTTTTTGCTTTTTGAGACAGGTTCTCTGTATCTTTGACCTGAAGTAACTCTGTAGACCGGGCTGTCTTTGAACTCTCAGAGATCCGCCTGTCTCTGCCTCCCAGGCATTGGGATTAAAGGTGTATGCTACTACACCTTGAACTCACAGAGATCAGTTTGCCTCTGCCTTCTAGGCACTGGGATTAAAGGTGTGTGTTACCACACACAACAACTCTCTTCCTTTTTTTTTTGTTTTTTTACTTTAAGAACTTCAACTTTTAGTCTGCATATATTTTTAACACACTGTAAACCATTTAAAAATATTCTTTGTCTTTGAATCTCTCTCTACTGTATATCTCTCTTATTCTGACCACACGAGTCTTTAATTTACCAAGCAATCTCAGTAGGACTAAAGGCGTGGCTTTGCCAGCTAGATCCAGTCCATTATTTAGCTTTCCAGCCTCATGGCTGAGTACTGGCTGTAGCCACGTTTACTGCGACAACTCTCTATGGCATTTCAAGGTTCCTGCCAGCAAGCGAGCTTCAGCAGCCTGTGCTTGCAAACCGCATGAACTGCCTGCATAAAAGAGTCAGAGTTTGCCCTGGCAGGATGGCCCAGAAAGCTGGCATTTTTAAACGGCGCAGCTTTTTTCCTGCTACGGCTGAAAACCAAAAAGCATGTGTTCAGCTTTTTGTCAACACTGTTTAAGTGTTTCATGGCAGGACCTCTTAATGAGCTGCAGGGTTTTGCAGCTAAAGCTGAGTCAGGAAGCCTCTCTTAAATGAGGCACTTGCTTGCCTCTGGCAAGCAGAGCAGACCTGAGAACACAGCAAGTCTAGTTGCCATCAAACTAATCGTAGCACTTTACTCCAAATGCTCTATTCAAAAGCTCTGTCTCCTGCAGGAGCCAGACAGAGATTGCAATGGCGGCACAGCCCCAGGAAGTCGCGCTTTAAAATGACACAGCGTTTTTTCTGCTACTGTTGCCGAATCAGGAAATCTCTCTACAGCACGCCACCAACAAACAGCAAAAATCTGTGTTAAACTCTCTCTCCCTTATTTTTAAGCCTTCTCAGGTTTTTTAAGTGGGTTTCAGCTGTCCACACGTCTGGGTGCCAACTGAAGTAATAAGGGCGGCGGAGGGGCTGCGTCCCCAACACCCCAGCCGCCTGCCTGGCTAGCTCAGTTGGTAGAGCATGAGACTCTGAATCTCAGGGTCGTGGGTTCGAGCCCCACGTTGGGCGCCATATGAAGTAATAAGGGCGGCGGCGGGGCTGCGTCCCCAACACCCCAGCCGCCTGTCCGGCTAGCTTATGCTCGGAAATAATTACACAGATACTGTATTCTTTTAAACACTGCTTGGCCCATTCTCTTCTAGGCTAATTCTCATATATTAATTTAGCCCATTTCTAATCATCTGTGTATGGCACCCCAAGGTGCACTTACCAGGAAGATTCTAGCCTATGTCCATCCTGGGTCGGAGCTTCATCCCGGGAGCGGGGCATGGCGTCTCTCTCAGGCGTCTGCTCCCTAGAGGAGAGCTGTGAGTCTGAGCTCACTTCCTCTTCCTCCCAGCGTTCTGTTCTGTTTACTCCTCCCACCTATCCTCTAACCAATAAAATGGGCCAGGGCAGTTCCATTATTAGCCAATGACCTTCCTCCATCATTTCCCCTTTTTCGGTTTAAACAAAAAAAAAGGCTTTGACATAGCAAAATTTCATATAACAAAACAGTTATCAAGTAAAAGTTACAATAATCTTTATCATAACTAAGGAAAACTATAACTATAACTAACTATTCTTAACTCCATCAAAGACTCCAGAAAGATATATTACCTAAGTAAACAAGAACTAAGAAACTTCAAACTCTAGAAAAGAAAAAGACATCTCGCTGCCTGGACAGTCACCGAAAGTTCTTTTGTACCGTTGGGGCATCCATCTTCAGCCTTCAGGTCCATGGTATCCAGCAGACATTTCCATAAAGCAGGAAAATTCAAAGTCAGTTCAGTCACTATCTGTTGTGTCCTGCAGAATGTCTCACAGACTCTTTCAAAATGAATCAGGAACCCCGAAAGATCATCTCACCTTAGGCAAGTTCAGTAGTCCTCTCTCTGTGGGTTCTCTGTGTCCAGTTTATGCAATAGTCCAGGCAAGAGCAGTTTCTTGCCCAAATGGCTATCAAACTCCATAAGGTGCCTCTTCGATGCCCATCTTCCTCTTGAAGTACATTGGTGCTGCCAGGAGCAGAGTGTCTCATTGTCATGAAAAGTCCTAAGTTATTAAAACATTAAATGTCTTATTCTGTAATCGTTGAAAGACATGAAGAATGTCTATCTAAAATATATCTACGCACATCTAGAAAATATTAACTAACATGACTACAAACTTGACTATTATTTATGATTATCTATTAACAACTTATATTTCTTAATTACACAGTACATATTTAAATGAACTACACAATCACAATACCTTAATCAAAATCAGAAACACTTATAAATATAACAAAATTGACCGTAAATCTCTATCAATAAAGCAAAATCTATACTAATGCAAATTATTCATACCTATATCATATCCCACTTTAAATGTAAAAGGACATTTATAAACATTATTTGGGAATATGGGCGCAGTTATTTCTCTCCAAACTGCTTCCTGCTGAATTGATGCGTCGTTAATTAGGTCTTTCATAGAATAACCTGTGTGCTAGCTTCATCTCAGTTGGCAGTTGAGTGAAGCAATTTTTTGAAGGCGTTCACACCAACCCTTCAGGAGGGCGTGGTCCATCATACCAAATTGGAATAGAAGAAATGAACAGCGTCTCATCCTCTGTGAAAACAAAATAAGAAACTCCTTTCCAAAGTATCATATCCTTAGATCCAAATTCATAATATCTATGTTGGATTAGTTCAGCAATATTTATAAATAAATATGTTTTAGTAGCTTTTGCTCTTTCCTCAGCATTTAAACAATTCAAAGAGAGCATAATAGCATACAGTATCAAAATTCTCTGTGTATTTTCCATCATTGTACAGCTTTGTTTTAACCTCTATTCGTTTATTTTTACTTTTAACTTTTTGCTTTTTGAGACAGGTTCTCTGTATCTTTGACCTGAAGTAACTCTGTAGACCGGGCTGTCTTTGAACTCTCAGAGATCCGCCTGTCTCTGCCTCCCAGGCATTGGGATTAAAGGTGTATGCTACTACACCTTGAACTCACAGAGATCAGTTTGCCTCTGCCTTCTAGGCACTGGGATTAAAGGTGTGTGTTACCACACACAACAACTCTCTTCCTTTTTTTTTTGTTTTTTTACTTTAAGGACTTCAACTTTTAGTCTGCATATATTTTTTTTTTTTTTTTTTTTTTTTTTTTTTTTTTTTGGGGATAGAGTTTATTTTGTGGGTACTGGAAAAGGTATAAGGGTAAGAGGAATAGGGAGAGAAGAGGGAGAGGGAGAGAGAGAGAGAGAGAGAGAGAGAGAGAGAGAGAGAAGGGGGGTGGGGAGGAAGCAGTAGTTCTCTGCATATATTTTTAACACACTGTAAACCATTTAAAAATTTTCTTTGTCTTTGAATCTCTCTCTACTGTATATCTCTCTTTTTCTGACCACACGAGTCTTTAATTTACCAAGCAATCTCAGTAGGACTAAAGGCGTGGCTTTGCCAGCTAGATCCAGTCCATTATTTAGCTTTCCAGCCTCATGGCTGAGTACTGGCTGTAGCCACGTTTACTGCGACAACTCTCTATGGCATTTCAAGGTTCCTGCCAGCAAGCGAGCTTCAGCAGCCTGTGCTTGCAAACCGCATGAACTGCCTGCATAAAAGAGTCAGAGTTTGCCCTGGCAGGATGGCCCAGAAAGCTGGCATTTTTAAACGGCGCAGCTTTTTTCCTGCTACGGCTGAAAACCAAAAAGCATGTGTTCAGCTTTTTGTCAACACTGTTTAAGTGTTTCATGGCAGGACCTCTTAATGAGCTGCAGGGTTTTGCAGCTAAAGCTGAGTCAGGAAGCCTCTCTTAAATGAGGCACTTGCTTGCCTCTGGCAAGCAGAGCAGACCTGAGAACACAGCAAGTCTAGTTGCCATCAAACTAATCGTAGCACTTTACTCCAAATGCTCTATTCAAAAGCTCTGTCTCCTGCAGGAGCCAGACAGAGATTGCAATGGCGGCACAGCCCCAGGAAGTCGCGCTTTAAAATGACACAGCGTTTTTTCTGCTACTGTTGCCGAATCAGGAAATCTCTCTACAGCACGCCACCAACAAACAGCAAAAATCTGTGTTAAACTCTCTCTCCCTTATTTTTAAGCCTTCTCAGGTTTTTTAAGTGGGTTTCAGCTGTCCACACGTCTGGGTGCCAACTGAAGTAATAAGGGCGGCGGAGGGGCTGCGTCCCCAACACCCCAGCCGCCTGCCTGGCTAGCTCAGTTGGTAGAGCATGAGACTCTGAATCTCAGGGTCGTGGGTTCGAGCCCCACGTTGGGCGCCATATGAAGTAATAAGGGCGGCGGCGGGGCTGCGTCCCCAACACCCCAGCCGCCTGTCCGGCTAGCTTATGCTCGGAAATAATTACACAGATACTGTATTCTTTTAAACACTGCTTGGCCCATTCTCTTCTAGGCTAATTCTCATATATTAATTTAGCCCATTTCTAATCATCTGTGTATGGCACCCCAAGGTGCACTTACCAGGAAGATTCTAGCCTATGTCCATCCTGGGTCGGAGCTTCATCCCGGGAGCGGGGCATGGCGTCTCTCTCAGGCGTCTGCTCCCTAGAGGAGAGCTGTGAGTCTGAGCTCACTTCCTCTTCCTCCCAGCGTTCTGTTCTGTTTACTCCTCCCACCTATCCTCTAACCAATAAAATGGGCCAGGGCAGTTCCATTATTAGCCAATGACCTTCCTCCATCATTTCCCCTTTTTCGGTTTAAACAAAAAAAAAGGCTTTGACATAGCAAAATTTCATATAACAAAACAGTTATCAAGTAAAAGTTACAATAATCTTTATCATAACTAAGGAAAACTATAACTATAACTAACTATTCTTAACTCCATCAAAGACTCCAGAAAGATATATTACCTAAGTAAACAAGAACTAAGAAACTTCAAACTCTAGAAAAGAAAAAGACATCTCGCTGCCTGGACAGTCACCGAAAGTTCTTTTGTACCGTTGGGGCATCCATCTTCAGCCTTCAGGTCCATGGTATCCAGCAGACATTTCCATAAAGCAGGAAAATTCAAAGTCAGTTCAGTCACTATCTGTTGTGTCCTGCAGAATGTCTCACAGACTCTTTCAAAATGAATCAGGAACCCCGAAAGATCATCTCACCTTAGGCAAGTTCAGTAGTCCTCTCTCTGTGGGTTCTCTGTGTCCAGTTTATGCAATAGTCCAGGCAAGAGCAGTTTCTTGCCCAAATGGCTATCAAACTCCATAAGGTGCCTCTTCGATGCCCATCTTCCTCTTGAAGTACATTGGTGCTGCCAGGAGCAGAGTGTCTCATTGTCATGAAAAGTCCTAAGTTATTAAAACATTAAATGTCTTATTCTGTAATCGTTGAAAGACATGAAGAATGTCTATCTAAAATATATCTACGCACATCTAGAAAATATTAACTAACATGACTACAAACTTGACTATTATTTATGATTATCTATTAACAACTTATATTTCTTAATTACACAGTACATATTTAAATGAACTACACAATCACAATACCTTAATCAAAATCAGAAACACTTATAAATATAACAAAATTGACCGTAAATCTCTATCAATAAAGCAAAATCTATACTAATGCAAATTATTCATACCTATATCATATCCCACTTTAAATGTAAAAGGACATTTATAAACATTATTTGGGAATATGGGCGCAGTTATTTCTCTCCAAACTGCTTCCTGCTGAATTGATGCGTCGTTAATTAGGTCTTTCATAGAATAACCTGTGTGCTAGCTTCATCTCAGTTGGCAGTTGAGTGAAGCAATTTTTTGAAGGCGTTCACACCAACCCTTCAGGAGGGCGTGGTCCATCATACCAAATTGGAATAGAAGAAATGAACAGCGTCTCATCCTCTGTGAAAACAAAATAAGAAACTCCTTTCCAAAGTATCATATCCTTAGATCCAAATTCATAATATCTATGTTGGATTAGTTCAGCAATATTTATAAATAAATATGTTTTAGTAGCTTTTGCTCTTTCCTCAGCATTTAAACAATTCAAAGAGAGCATAATAGCATACAGTATCAAAATTCTCTGTGTATTTTCCATCATTGTACAGCTTTGTTTTAACCTCTATTCGTTTATTTTTACTTTTAACTTTTTGCTTTTTGAGACAGGTTCTCTGTATCTTTGACCTGAAGTAACTCTGTAGACCGGGCTGTCTTTGAACTCTCAGAGATCCGCCTGTCTCTGCCTCCCAGGCATTGGGATTAAAGGTGTATGCTACTACACCTTGAACTCACAGAGATCAGTTTGCCTCTGCCTTCTAGGCACTGGGATTAAAGGTGTGTGTTACCACACACAACAACTCTCTTCCTTTTTTTTTTGTTTTTTTACTTTAAGAACTTCAACTTTTAGTCTGCATATATTTTTAACACACTGTAAACCATTTAAAAATATTCTTTGTCTTTGAATCTCTCTCTACTGTATATCTCTCTTATTCTGACCACACGAGTCTTTAATTTACCAAGCAATCTCAGTAGGACTAAAGGCGTGGCTTTGCCAGCTAGATCCAGTCCATTATTTAGCTTTCCAGCCTCATGGCTGAGTACTGGCTGTAGCCACGTTTACTGCGACAACTCTCTATGGCATTTCAAGGTTCCTGCCAGCAAGCGAGCTTCAGCAGCCTGTGCTTGCAAACCGCATGAACTGCCTGCATAAAAGAGTCAGAGTTTGCCCTGGCAGGATGGCCCAGAAAGCTGGCATTTTTAAACGGCGCAGCTTTTTTCCTGCTACGGCTGAAAACCAAAAAGCATGTGTTCAGCTTTTTGTCAACACTGTTTAAGTGTTTCATGGCAGGACCTCTTAATGAGCTGCAGGGTTTTGCAGCTAAAGCTGAGTCAGGAAGCCTCTCTTAAATGAGGCACTTGCTTGCCTCTGGCAAGCAGAGCAGACCTGAGAACACAGCAAGTCTAGTTGCCATCAAACTAATCGTAGCACTTTACTCCAAATGCTCTATTCAAAAGCTCTGTCTCCTGCAGGAGCCAGACAGAGATTGCAATGGCGGCACAGCCCCAGGAAGTCGCGCTTTAAAATGACACAGCGTTTTTTCTGCTACTGTTGCCGAATCAGGAAATCTCTCTACAGCACGCCACCAACAAACAGCAAAAATCTGTGTTAAACTCTCTCTCCCTTATTTTTAAGCCTTCTCAGGTTTTTTAAGTGGGTTTCAGCTGTCCACACGTCTGGGTGCCAACTGAAGTAATAAGGGCGGCGGAGGGGCTGCGTCCCTAACACCCCAGCCGCCTGCCTGGCTAGCTCAGTTGGTAGAGCATGAGACTCTGAATCTCAGGGTCGTGGGTTCGAGCCCCACGTTGGGCGCCATATGAAGTAATAAGGGCGGCGGCGGGGCTGCGTCCCCAACACCCCAGCCGCCTGTCCGGCTAGCTTATGCTCGGAAATAATTACACAGATACTGTATTCTTTTAAACACTGCTTGGCCCATTCTCTTCTAGGCTAATTCTCATATATTAATTTAGCCCATTTCTAATCATCTGTGTATGGCACCCCAAGGTGCACTTACCAGGAAGATTCTAGCCTATGTCCATCCTGGGTCGGAGCTTCATCCCGGGAGCGGGGCATGGCGTCTCTCTCAGGCGTCTGCTCCCTAGAGGAGAGCTGTGAGTCTGAGCTCACTTCCTCTTCCTCCCAGCGTTCTGTTCTGTTTACTCCTCCCACCTATCCTCTAACCAATAAAATGGGCCAGGGCAGTTCCATTATTAGCCAATGACCTTCCTCCATCATTTCCCCTTTTTCGGTTTAAACAAAAAAAAAGGCTTTGACATAGCAAAATTTCATATAACAAAACAGTTATCAAGTAAAAGTTACAATAATCTTTATCATAACTAAGGAAAACTATAACTATAACTAACTATTCTTAACTCCATCAAAGACTCCAGAAAGATATATTACCTAAGTAAACAAGAACTAAGAAACTTCAAACTCTAGAAAAGAAAAAGACATCTCGCTGCCTGGACAGTCACCGAAAGTTCTTTTGTACCGTTGGGGCATCCATCTTCAGCCTTCAGGTCCATGGTATCCAGCAGACATTTCCATAAAGCAGGAAAATTCAAAGTCAGTTCAGTCACTATCTGTTGTGTCCTGCAGAATGTCTCACAGACTCTTTCAAAATGAATCAGGAACCCCGAAAGATCATCTCACCTTAGGCAAGTTCAGTAGTCCTCTCTCTGTGGGTTCTCTGTGTCCAGTTTATGCAATAGTCCAGGCAAGAGCAGTTTCTTGCCCAAATGGCTATCAAACTCCATAAGGTGCCTCTTCGATGCCCATCTTCCTCTTGAAGTACATTGGTGCTGCCAGGAGCAGAGTGTCTCATTGTCATGAAAAGTCCTAAGTTATTAAAACATTAAATGTCTTATTCTGTAATCGTTGAAAGACATGAAGAATGTCTATCTAAAATATATCTACGCACATCTAGAAAATATTAACTAACATGACTACAAACTTGACTATTATTTATGATTATCTATTAACAACTTATATTTCTTAATTACACAGTACATATTTAAATGAACTACACAATCACAATACCTTAATCAAAATCAGAAACACTTATAAATATAACAAAATTGACCGTAAATCTCTATCAATAAAGCAAAATCTATACTAATGCAAATTATTCATACCTATATCATATCCCACTTTAAATGTAAAAGGACATTTATAAACATTATTTGGGAATATGGGCGCAGTTATTTCTCTCCAAACTGCTTCCTGCTGAATTGATGCGTCGTTAATTAGGTCTTTCATAGAATAACCTGTGTGCTAGCTTCATCTCAGTTGGCAGTTGAGTGAAGCAATTTTTTGAAGGCGTTCACACCAACCCTTCAGGAGGGCGTGGTCCATCATACCAAATTGGAATAGAAGAAATGAACAGCGTCTCATCCTCTGTGAAAACAAAATAAGAAACTCCTTTCCAAAGTATCATATCCTTAGATCCAAATTCATAATATCTATGTTGGATTAGTTCAGCAATATTTATAAATAAATATGTTTTAGTAGCTTTTGCTCTTTCCTCAGCATTTAAACAATTCAAAGAGAGCATAATAGCATACAGTATCAAAATTCTCTGTGTATTTTCCATCATTGTACAGCTTTGTTTTAACCTCTATTCGTTTATTTTTACTTTTAACTTTTTGCTTTTTGAGACAGGTTCTCTGTATCTTTGACCTGAAGTAACTCTGTAGACCGGGCTGTCTTTGAACTCTCAGAGATCCGCCTGTCTCTGCCTCCCAGGCATTGGGATTAAAGGTGTATGCTACTACACCTTGAACTCACAGAGATCAGTTTGCCTCTGCCTTCTAGGCACTGGGATTAAAGGTGTGTGTTACCACACACAACAACTCTCTTCCTTTTTTTTTTGTTTTTTTACTTTAAGAACTTCAACTTTTAGTCTGCATATATTTTTAACACACTGTAAACCATTTAAAAATATTCTTTGTCTTTGAATCTCTCTCTACTGTATATCTCTCTTATTCTGACCACACGAGTCTTTAATTTACCAAGCAATCTCAGTAGGACTAAAGGCGTGGCTTTGCCAGCTAGATCCAGTCCATTATTTAGCTTTCCAGCCTCATGGCTGAGTACTGGCTGTAGCCACGTTTACTGCGACAACTCTCTATGGCATTTCAAGGTTCCTGCCAGCAAGCGAGCTTCAGCAGCCTGTGCTTGCAAACCGCATGAACTGCCTGCATAAAAGAGTCAGAGTTTGCCCTGGCAGGATGGCCCAGAAAGCTGGCATTTTTAAACGGCGCAGCTTTTTTCCTGCTACGGCTGAAAACCAAAAAGCATGTGTTCAGCTTTTTGTCAACACTGTTTAAGTGTTTCATGGCAGGACCTCTTAATGAGCTGCAGGGTTTTGCAGCTAAAGCTGAGTCAGGAAGCCTCTCTTAAATGAGGCACTTGCTTGCCTCTGGCAAGCAGAGCAGACCTGAGAACACAGCAAGTCTAGTTGCCATCAAACTAATCGTAGCACTTTACTCCAAATGCTCTATTCAAAAGCTCTGTCTCCTGCAGGAGCCAGACAGAGATTGCAATGGCGGCACAGCCCCAGGAAGTCGTGCTTTAAAATGACACAGCGTTTTTTCTGCTACTGTTGCCGAATCAGGAAATCTCTCTACAGCACGCCACCAACAAACAGCAAAAATCTGTGTTAAACTCTCTCTCCCTTATTTTTAAGCCTTCTCAGGTTTTTTAAGTGGGTTTCAGCTGTCCACACGTCTGGGTGCCAACTGAAGTAATAAGGGCGGCGGAGGGGCTGCGTCCCCAACACCCCAGCCGCCTGCCTGGCTAGCTCAGTTGGTAGAGCATGAGACTCTGAATCTCAGGGTCGTGGGTTCGAGCCCCACGTTGGGCGCCATATGAAGTAATAAGGGCGGCGGCGGGGCTGCGTCCCCAACACCCCAGCCGCCTGTCCGGCTAGCTTATGCTCGGAAATAATTACACAGATACTGTATTCTTTTAAACACTGCTTGGCCCATTCTCTTCTAGGCTAATTCTCATATATTAATTTAGCCCATTTCTAATCATCTGTGTATGGCACCCCAAGGTGCACTTACCAGGAAGATTCTAGCCTATGTCCATCCTGGGTCGGAGCTTCATCCCGGGAGCGGGGCATGGCGTCTCTCTCAGGCGTCTGCTCCCTAGAGGAGAGCTGTGAGTCTGAGCTCACTTCCTCTTCCTCCCAGCGTTCTGTTCTGTTTACTCCTCCCACCTATCCTCTAACCAATAAAATGGGCCAGGGCAGTTCCATTATTAGCCAATGACCTTCCTCCATCATTTCCCCTTTTTCGGTTTAAACAAAAAAAAAGGCTTTGACATAGCAAAATTACATATAACAAAACAGTTATCAAGTAAAAGTTACAATAATCTTTATCATAACTAAGGGAAACTATAACTATAACTAACTATTCTTAACTCCATCAAAGACTCCAGAAAGATATATTACCTAAGTAAACAAGAACTAAGAAACTTCAAACTCTAGAAAAGAAAAAGACATCTCGCTGCCTGGACAGTCACCGAAAGTTCTTTTGTACCGTTGGGGCATCCATCTTCAGCCTTCAGGTCCATGGTATCCAGCAGACATTTCCATAAAGCAGGAAAATTCAAAGTCAGTTCAGTCACTATCTGTTGTGTCCTGCAGAATGTCTCACAGACTCTTTCAAAATGAATCAGGAACCCCGAAAGATCATCTCACCTTAGGCAAGTTCAGTAGTCCTCTCTCTGTGGGTTCTCTGTGTCCAGTTTATGCAATAGTCCAGGCAAGAGCAGTTTCTTGCCCAAATGGCTATCAAACTCCATAAGGTGCCTCTTCGATGCCCATCTTCCTCTTGAAGTACATTGGTGCTGCCAGGAGCAGAGTGTCTCATTGTCATGAAAAGTCCTAAGTTATTAAAACATTAAATGTCTTATTCTGTAATCGTTGAAAGACATGAAGAATGTCTATCTAAAATATATCTACGCACATCTAGAAAATATTAACTAACATGACTACAAACTTGACTATTATTTATGATTATCTATTAACAACTTATATTTCTTAATTACACAGTACATATTTAAATGAACTACACAATCACAATACCTTAATCAAAATCAGAAACACTTATAAATATAACAAAATTGACCGTAAATCTCTATCAATAAAGCAAAATCTATACTAATGCAAATTATTCATACCTATATCATATCCCACTTTAAATGTAAAAGGACATTTATAAACATTATTTGGGAATATGGGCGCAGTTATTTCTCTCCAAACTGCTTCCTGCTGAATTGATGCGTCGTTAATTAGGTCTTTCATAGAATAACCTGTGTGCTAGCTTCATCTCAGTTGGCAGTTGAGTGAAGCAATTTTTTGAAGGCGTTCACACCAACCCTTCAGGAGGGCGTGGTCCATCATACCAAATTGGAATAGAAGAAATGAACAGCGTCTCATCCTCTGTGAAAACAAAATAAGAAACTCCTTTCCAAAGTATCATATCCTTAGATCCAAATTCATAATATCTATGTTGGATTAGTTCAGCAATATTTATAAATGAATATCTTTTAGTAGCTTTTGCTCTTTCCTCAGCATTTAAACAATTCAAAGAGAGCATAATAGCATACAGTATCAAAATTCTCTGTGTATTTTCCATCATTGTACAGCTTTGTTTTAACCTCTATTCGTTTATTTTTACTTTTAACTTTTTGCTTTTTGAGACAGGTTCTCTGTATCTTTGACCTGAAGTAACTCTGTAGACCGGGCTGTCTTTGAACTCTCAGAGATCCGCCTGTCTCTGCCTCCCAGGCATTGGGATTAAAGGTGTATGCTACTACACCTTGAACTCACAGAGATCAGTTTGCCTCTGCCTTCTAGGCACTGGGATTAAAGGTGTGTGTTACCACACACAACAACTCTCTTCCTTTTTTTTTTGTTTTTTTACTTTAAGGACTTCAACTTTTAGTCTGCATATATTTTTAACACACTGTAAACCATTTAAAAATATTCTTTGTCTTTGAATCTCTCTCTACTGTATATCTCTCTTATTCTGACCACACGAGTCTTTAATTTACCAAGCAATCTCAGTAGGACTAAAGGCGTGGCTTTGCCAGCTAGATCCAGTCCATTATTTAGCTTTCCAGCCTCATGGCTGAGTACTGGCTGTAGCCACGTTTACTGCGACAACTCTCTATGGCATTTCAAGGTTCCTGCCAGCAAGCGAGCTTCAGCAGCCTGTGCTTGCAAACCGCATGAACTGCCTGCATAAAAGAGTCAGAGTTTGCCCTGGCAGGACGGCCCAGAAAGCTGGCATTTTTAAACGGCGCAGCTTTTTTCCTGCTACGGCTGAAAACCAAAAAGCATGTGTTCAGCTTTTTGTCAACACTGTTTAAGTGTTTCATGGCAGGACCTCTTAATGAGCTGCAGGGTTTTGCAGCTAAAGCTGAGTCAGGAAGCCTCTCTTAAATGAGGCACTTGCTTGCCTCTGGCAAGCAGAGCAGACCTGAGAACACAGCAAGTCTAGTTGCCATCAAACTAATCGTAGCACTTTACTCCAAATGCTCTATTCAAAAGCTCTGTCTCCTGCAGGAGCCAGACAGAGATTGCAATGGCGGCACAGCCCCAGGAAGTCGCGCTTTAAAATGACACAGCGTTTTTTCTGCTACTGTTGCCGAATCAGGAAATCTCTCTACAGCACGCCACCAACAAACAGCAAAAATCTGTGTTAAACTCTCTCTCCCTTATTTTTAAGCCTTCTCAGGTTTTTTAAGTGGGTTTCAGCTGTCCACACGTCTGGGTGCCAACTGAAGTAATAAGGGCGGCGGAGGGGCTGCGTCCCCAACACCCCAGCCGCCTGCCTGGCTAGCTCAGTTGGTAGAGCATGAGACTCTGAATCTCAGGGTCGTGGGTTCGAGCCCCACGTTGGGCGCCATATGAAGTAATAAGGGCGGCGGCGGGGCTGCGTCCCCAACACCCCAGCCGCCTGTCCGGCTAGCTTATGCTCGGAAATAATTACACAGATACTGTATTCTTTTAAACACTGCTTGGCCCATTCTCTTCTAGGCTAATTTTCACATATTAATTTAGCCCATTTCTAATCATCTGTGTATGGCACCCCAAGGTGCACTTACCAGGAAGATTCTAGCCTATGTCCATCCTGGGTCGGAGCTTCATCCCGGGAGCGGGGCATGGCGTCTCTCTCAGGCGTCTGCTCCCTAGAGGAGAGCTGTGAGTCTGAGCTCACTTCCTCTTCCTCCCAGCGTTCTGTTCTGTTTACTCCTCCCACCTATCCTCTAACCAATAAAATGGGCCAGGGCAGTTCCATTATTAGCCAATGACCTTCCTCCATCATTTCCCCTTTTTCGGTTTAAACAAAAAAAAAGGCTTTGACATAGCAAAATTTCATATAACAAAACAGTTATCAAGTAAAAGTTACAATAATCTTTATCATAACTAAGGAAAACTATAACTATAACTAACTATTCTTAACTCCATCAAAGACTCCAGAAAGATATATTACCTAAGTAAACAAGAACTAAGAAACTTCAAACTCTAGAAAAGAAAAAGACATCTCGCTGCCTGGACAGTCACCGAAAGTTCTTTTGTACCGTTGGGGCATCCATCTTCAGCCTTCAGGTCCATGGTATCCAGCAGACATTTCCATAAAGCAGGAAAATTCAAAGTCAGTTCAGTCACTATCTGTTGTGTCCTGCAGAATGTCTCACAGACTCTTTCAAAATGAATCAGGAACCCCGAAAGATCATCTCACCTTAGGCAAGTTCAGTAGTCCTCTCTCTGTGGGTTCTCTGTGTCCAGTTTATGCAATAGTCCAGGCAAGAGCAGTTTCTTGCCCAAATGGCTATCAAACTCCATAAGGTGCCTCTTCGATGCCCATCTTCCTCTTGAAGTACATTGGTGCTGCCAGGAGCAGAGTGTCTCATTGTCATGAAAAGTCCTAAGTTATTAAAACATTAAATGTCTTATTCTGTAATCGTTGAAAGACATGAAGAATGTCTATCTAAAATATATCTACGCACATCTAGAAAATATTAACTAACATGACTACAAACTTGACTATTATTTATGATTATCTATTAACAACTTATATTTCTTAATTACACAGTACATATTTAAATGAACTACACAATCACAATACCTTAATCAAAATCAGAAACACTTATAAATATAACAAAATTGACCGTAAATCTCTATCAATAAAGCAAAATCTATACTAATGCAAATTATTCATACCTATATCATATCCCACTTTAAATGTAAAAGGACATTTATAAACATTATTTGGGAATATGGGCGCAGTTATTTCTCTCCAAACTGCTTCCTGCTGAATTGATGCGTCGTTAATTAGGTCTTTCATAGAATAACCTGTGTGCTAGCTTCATCTCAGTTGGCAGTTGAGTGAAGCAATTTTTTGAAGGCGTTCACACCAACCCTTCAGGAGGGCGTGGTCCATCATACCAAATTGGAATAGAAGAAATGAACAGCGTCTCATCCTCTGTGAAAACAAAATAAGAAACTCCTTTCCAAAGTATCATATCCTTAGATCCAAATTCATAATATCTATGTTGGATTAGTTCAGCAATATTTATAAATAAATATGTTTTAGTAGCTTTTGCTCTTTCCTCAGCATTTAAACAATTCAAAGAGAGCATAATAGCATACAGTATCAAAATTCTCTGTGTATTTTCCATCATTGTACAGCTTTGTTTTAACCTCTATTCGTTTATTTTTACTTTTAACTTTTTGCTTTTTGAGACAGGTTCTCTGTATCTTTGACCTGAAGTAACTCTGTAGACCGGGCTGTCTTTGAACTCTCAGAGATCCGCCTGTCTCTGCCTCCCAGGCATTGGGATTAAAGGTGTATGCTACTACACCTTGAACTCACAGAGATCAGTTTGCCTCTGCCTTCTAGGCACTGGGATTAAAGGTGTGTGTTACCACACACAACAACTCTCTTCCTTTTTTTTTTGTTTTTTTACTTTAAGGACTTCAACTTTTAGTCTGCATATATTTTTAACACACTGTAAACCATTTAAAAATTTTCTTTGTCTTTGAATCTCTCTCTACTGTATATCTCTCTTTTTCTGACCACATGAGTCTTTAATTTACCAAGCAATCTCAGTAGGACTAAAGGCGTGGCTTTGCCAGCTAGATCCAGTCCATTATTTAGCTTTCCAGCCTCATGGCTGAGTACTGGCTGTAGCCACGTTTACTGCGACAACTCTCTATGGCATTTCAAGGTTCCTGCCAGCAAGCGAGCTTCAGCAGCCTGTGCTTGCAAACCGCATGAACTGCCTGCATAAAAGAGTCAGAGTTTGCCCTGGCAGGACAGCCCAGAAAGCTGGCATTTTTAAACGGCGCAGCTTTTTTCCTGCTACGGCTGAAAACCAAAAAGCATGTGTTCAGCTTTTTGTCAACACTGTTTAAGTGTTTCGTGGCAGGACCTCTTAATGAGCTGCAGGGTTTTGCAGCTAAAGCTGAGTCAGGAAGCCTCTCTTAAATGAGGCACTTGCTTGCCTCTGGCAAGCAGAGCAGACCCGAGAACACAGCAAGTCTAGTTGCCATCAAACTAATCGTAGCACTTTACTCCAAATGCTCTATTCAAAAGCTCTGTCTCCTGCAGGAGCCAGACAGAGATTGCAATGGCGGCACAGCCCCAGGAAGTCGCGCTTTAAAATGACACAGCGTTTTTTCTGCTACTGTTGCCGAATCAGGAAATCTCTCTACAGCACGCCACCAACAAACAGCAAAAATCTGTGTTAAACTCTCTCTCCCTTATTTTTAAGCCTTCTCAGGTTTTTTAAGTGGGTTTCAGCTGTCCACACGTCTGGGTGCCAACTGAAGTAATAAGGGCGGCGGAGGGGCTGCGTCCCCAACACCCCAGCCGCCTGCCTGGCTAGCTCAGTTGGTAGAGCATGAGACTCTGAATCTCAGGGTCGTGGGTTCGAGCCCCACGTTGGGCGCCATATGAAGTAATAAGGGCGGCGACGGGGCTGCGTCCCCAACACCCCAGCTGCCTGTCCGGCTAGCTTATGCCCCGAAATAATTACACGGATACTGTATTCTTTTAAACACTGCTTGGCCCATTCTCTTCTAGGCTAATTCTCATATATTAATTTAGCCCATTTCTAATCATCTGTGTATGGCACCCCAAGGTGCACTTACCAGGAAGATTCTAGCCTATGTCCATCCTGGGTCGGAGCTTCATCCCGGGAGCGGGGCATGGCGTCTCTCTCAGGCGTCTGCTCCCTAGAGGAGAGCTGTGAGTCTGAGCTCACTTCCTCTTCCTCCCAGCGTTCTGTTCTGTTTACTCCTCCCACCTATCCTCTAACCAATAAAATGGGCCAGGGCAGTTCCTTTATTAGCCAATGACCTTCCTCCATCAAACAGTTTTTACCTGAAAGATTCTTCATTGCCACCAGTGACAATTATACTGCAACTGTCACAGGCAGTTCCTGAAATTTCTAGTTGTTATCCATCTGATTAAAGCATTCATTTTTGATAGGCCATATGTAGCAATAAGGCCACAATAATTATTTATGCAGTTGTAAAACCATATTAGACTCATATAAAATATCTCTTTACTCTTTAATAGATATTATCAATATACTCTAATTGCAATGATTATTCCACAGAATATACTGAGTAACTTCTTGCACAGTAATAAGAAGTTGAATTTGTCTTCTTGATCAAATTTTTAGTTTTTAAAGATTATAAATAATTTAAACTACTAAAATATACCTAGGTACTCAGAGTCAAATTGCATTTCTTTTATAATTTGGAAGTATTATTGTCAATCAGTGTATATCTTTGTTAATTTTGTTATCTGTATGACAAGAGAAAAAATAGATACTTTTGGTAAAGGTAATACTTTATTAATTATTAATAAATGCTAATGTACCTAATATGTATTCTAACTTTGTCATGAGAAAGCAAGCACAATATCCATTCTTACACTCTTAAACACGGCTTTCCTCTGTCAAACCAGAGAGAGAATGGCATCATTAAATATTGTGCCTTTCTTTCAAAGTGAAGTAAATAATAAATGAAAAGGAAATATCCTGTCTGAATGGTTTTGTTGTTTTCATGAAACATTAACTCTGAAGTGTTAACAGATGTCTATGAATATATGCTGGACTGAAATTCAAAGATTTCACATTTCATGTGTTTATTTTTCTGATTCTTTAGAACCTTTCCTAGGTGTGTAAAAACGGCTATACTATTTGTTTCAGCAGTGTCCCCTTTGGTGCTGTTCAAAAGACCAAGATTCTTAAACTTTTCATGAACTATAAATACCTCAGACCCACTAATAAGATGAAATAATTGCCTAGGACTTTGGCAGCTATTTGATTTACATTACCAATATGAATGTTTTGTTTGGTCCTTTAAATTTTTTTCATCTCCAAGAAATAGTATGTATTGTGTAGTTACGATAAATTACTTTTCAACATATCTTGCAGAAGAGAGCATATATGATACTGATTTTCTTTAAATATTGTACTATACAACTTTGCCAAAGAAGGGAATATACTACTGGTGAGAATAGGTGATGTTTTTTTTTTAATTCAGTGATTGAAATATAATGAAGCACTTGCTTTTGGCTCTTATGAAGTATGCAGACATGATTCACTAACACAGAGAGAAAATATACTGCTTAGTTGTACAAAAGCTATTTTTTAATTAAAATGTTGACATTGTATTTAATTGTCAATTAACTACAAACACATGAAAGTATTTAAATATATTAAATTTTATTATTTTTGAATATTCCATACAGGGATGCAATGATATATGATTGTACATAATCTCAAATTCTGTGCCTTCAATCTTCCAAATATTTTCCCCTTCTAAGTTTATGACTTCTTTTTTATAGGTCTCAAAGACCAATTAGTGCTGTGAAGATGTGTATTGCTATGAGACTATACATTAGATCATGTGATTTTAAAAAGTGGCAACACCCTCTAAAAATAATGAATTTCCATATCCTGATATGGGATTTCCCTCTGTATCCTATACATACCATTGGTTAATAATGAATCTGCTTTAGTAGTGCAGAATAGGGCAATGCAGGAATGCCAAGTAGATAAAAGAGGAGAGAGTAGGAGGTCTCAGTAAGAAACCAAGTATCCAACAGAGGAGACAAAAGCCAGAACTTTGCCTGGTAAGCCAAAATTATGTGGCAATACAGAAATTAATAGAAATTAATTTAAGATATAAGAGCTAGGTAGAAAGATGCTTAAGCTATTGACCAAACAATATTGCAAATAATATAGTTTCTGTATGATTATTTTGGGTCTGGGGAGTTGGGAGTGAATGACCAGCCTCTTCCAACAGAATGGCATACCAGCGTGGGGCAAGAATTTAAAGTTAAGAGTTCCTTTGTTTCTGTGGCCTGCCTGCACCAAGCGGGGTAGGCGCTTTGTCTGCGAGCTGCCCAACCAGCACGGAGGCCTGATCTTTCGGCGCCAGGAGACCCAGCATTGGGGTGAGTTTCTGGCCCACGGCGCCAGCCTGGGACGGGGAGCTCGGGGGTTTCTTGGCCCCCTGTCCTGCTTGGGCTCTCTGCAGGGCCTCTACTCCCCGGGTGCTGCCTCTTTCTTCCTGGCCCACCCAGCTTCCGTCCAGAGCCCTCCCCACTTCGCCCCCACTGCCCTCTTTAGGCGCGTGGCATCGCCCAGCCCAGCCTATCTGGGCGCTGGGTCCGAGTATCCGGGGCTCCCGGGCGGGCAGCAGTTCCTTTGTTTCTGTGGCCTGCCTGCACCAAGCGGGGTAGGCGCTTTGTCTGCGAGCTGCCCAACCAGCACGGAGGCCTGATCTTTCGGCGCCAGGAGACCCAGCATTGGGAGAGCCAACATTGGGGAGAGACAGCGTTTGGTAGGCAAGGAGACCTAATCCGGTAAAAGAAGATCCATAGGGAGCATTTGGAAGAAGAGATGGGCCGACGTCAAGGCAAGAATTCGCCCAACAAGCTGAAAAGCAACATGAAGCTACCAGAAACAAGCGACCCCACAACAGGAGGACAAGAACCCCTTAATCAAGAGGAAGGAGAAAAGATTGACTTCATGAAAGTGATTGACACCCTTAAACAGCATGTAAAAAACGCCCTTATAGAAATGGATGAGAAATATAACAGAAAGTTTGAAGAATTGAATAAATCAGTGAATGATACCCTAGAAAACCAAGGAAAAACAATCAAACAGATAATGGAAACAGTTCAAGACCTGAAAACTGAAATGGAGGCAAAGAAGAAAACACAAACAGAGGGCCGTCTGGACATGGAAAATCTAGGTAAACGAATAGAGACTACAGAAACAAGCATAACCAGCAGAATACAAGAGATAGAAGAAAGACTCTCGGATTCTGAAGATACCATAGAGAAAATAAACACACTGATCAAAGAAAACAGCAAGTCCAACAAACTCTCATCACAAAACATTCAGGAAATATGGGACACAATAAAAAGACCAAACCTAAGAATAATAGGAGTAGAAGAAGGAGAAGAAGGGCAGCTCAATGGTCCAGAAAATCTATTTAATAAAATTATAGAAGAAAACTTTCCCAACCTAAGGAAAGATTTTCCTATGAAGGTGCAAGAAGCATACAGAACACCGAATAGGCTGGATCAAAAAAAAAAATCCCCTCGCCATATAATTATCAAAACACAAAGCATACAGAATAAGGAAAGAATATTAAGAGCTGCAAAGGAAAAAGGCCAAATTACTTATAAAGGTAAACCTATCAGACTTACACCTGACTTCTCCATGGAAACCATGAAAGCCAGAAGGTCCTGGATAGATGTACTGCAGAAACTGAGAGACCATGGGTGCAAGCCCAGATTACTATACCCAGCCAAGCTTTCATTCACTATAAATGGAGAAAATAAAATTTTCCAGGATAAAAACAAATTTAAACAATACGCAGCCACAAATCCAGCCTTACAGAAAGTAATTGAAGGAAAATCACTAACCAAGGAGTCCAACAATGACCACAATAACTCAGACATCTAGAGACCCTTCACCAACACAAAACAAAGAAGGGAAACACACAAACTCTACGACTAAAAAAAAAAATGACCGGAGTTAACAACCACTGGTCATTAATATCACTTAATGTCAATGGACTCAACTCACCTATTAAAAGGCACAGGCTAAGAGATTGGATAAGAAAACAGGATCCAACATTCTGCTGTTTACAAGAAACACACCTCAACCACAAAGACAGGCACCTACTCAGAGTAAAGGGCTGGGAAAAGGCCTATCAAGCAAATGGACCTAAGAAACAGGCAGGTGTGGCCATACTAATCTCTAACAAAGTTGACTTTAAACTTAAATCAATCAGAAGAGATGGAGAGGGGCATTTTATACTCATAACAGGAACAGTTCATCAGGATGAAGTCTCAATCCTGAACATCTATGCCCCTAATATAAAAGCACCCATGTACATAAAAGAAACATTGCTAAAATTCAAGGCAGCCATCAAACCGCACACACTAATAGTAGGAGACTTCAACACTCCTCTCTCACCAATGGACAGGTCAATCAGACAGAAACCTAACAGAGAAATAAGAGAATTAGTGGAGGTAATGAATCAAATGGACTTAACAGACATCTATAGAACATTCCATCCAAATAGGAAAGAATATACCTTCTTCTCTGCAGCTCATGGAACCTTCTCGAAAATCGACCACATAGTCGGTAACAAAGCAAACATCCACAGTTACAAAAAAATATTAGTAACCACCTGTATCTTATCAGATCACCATGGATTAAAGTTAGAATTCAACAATAATGCTACCCCCAGAAAGCATACAAAGTCATGGAAACTGAACAGTCAACTATTGAACCATAGCTGGATTAAGGAAGAAATAAAGAAAGAAATTAAAGTCTTCCTGGAATTCAATGAAAATAAAGAAACAACATACTAAAACTTATGGGACACTATGAAAGCAGTCCTAAGAGGAAAGTTCATAGCACTAAGTGCCCACTTAAAGAAAACAGAGAAAGCTCACATTGGAGACTTAACAGCCCACCTGAAAGCTCTAGAAAAAAAAGAAGCAGACTCACCTAGGAGGAGTAGAAGACTGGAAATAATCAAAATGAGGGCTGAAATCAACAAAATAGAAACACAGAAAACAATACAAAAAATCAATGAAACAAAAAGCTGGTTCCTGGAGAAAATCAACAAGATTGACAAACCAATATCCAAGCTAATCAAACGGCAGAGAGAGAATTTGCAAATTAATAAGATCAGAAATGAAAAGGGGGACATAACCACAGACACAGAGGAAATTCAGAGAATCATTAGATCTTACTACAAAAGCCTATATGCCACAAAATTGGAAAATGTAAAGGAAATGGATACTTGTTTAGATAAATATCATATACCAAAGTTAAATCAGGACCTGGTGAACAATCTAAATAGACCTGTTAGTCGCGAAGAATTAGAAGAGGTTATCAAATACCTCCCTACCAAAAAAAGCCCAGGACCAGATGGTTTCAATGCGGAATTCTACCAGATCTTCCAAGAAGATCTAATACCTATACTCCTTAATGTATTCCACAAGATAGAAACAGAAGAGTCATTACCAAACTCTTTTATGAAGCCACAATTACTCTGATACCAAAACCACTCAAAGACTCATCCAGGAAAGAGAACTACAGGCCAATCTCACTCATGAATATCGACGCAAAAATCCTCAACAAAATACTGGCAAATCGAATCCAAGAACACATCCGAAAAATTATCCATTATGATCAAGTAGGCTTCATTCCTGAGATGCAGGGCTGGTTCAACATACGAAAATCTATCAATGTATTCCAGCATATAAATAAACTGAAAGAAAAAAACCATATGATCATTTCATTAGATGCTGAAAGAGCATTTGACAAAATTCAACATCCATTTATTTTAAAAGTCTTGGAGAGATTAGGGATACAAGGGTCATACCTAAATATAATAAAAGCTATATACAGCAAGCCGACAGCTAACATCAAATTAAACGGAGAGAAACTCAAAGCCATCCCACTTAACTCAGGAACACGACAAGGCTGTCCACTCTCCCCATACCTCTTCAATATAGTGCTTGAAGTTCTAGCAATAGCAATAAGACAACATAATGGAATCAAGGGGATTCGAATTGGAAAGGAAGAAGTTAAACTTTCGTTATTTGCAGATGATATGATAGTGTACATAAGCGACCCCAAAAACTCCACCAAAGAACTCCTACAGCTGATAAACAGCTTTAGTAATGTGGCAGGATACAAGATCAACTCCAAAAAATCAGTCGCCCTCTTATACACAAAGGATATGGAAGCAGAGAGGGAAATCAGAGAAGCTTCACCATTCACAATAGCCAAAAACAGAATAAAATATCTTGGGGTACATCTAACCAAGGAAGTGAAAGATCTATTTGACAAGAACTTTAAGGCATTGAAGAAAGAAATTGAAGAGGATACCAAAAAATGGATGGACCTCCCTTGCTCTTGGATTGGTAGGATCAACATAGTAAAAATGGCAATTCTACCAAAGGCTATTTATAGATTCAATGCAATCCCCATCAAGATCCCATCAAAATTCTTCACAGATCTGGAGAGGACAATAATCAACTTCATATGGAAAAACAAAAAACCCAGGATAGCCAAAACAATCCAATACAATAAAGGATCTTCTGGAGGCATTACCATCCCTGACTTCAAACTCTATTACAGAGCTACAGTAATGAAAACAGTGTGGTACTGGCATAAAAACAGAGAAGTCGACCAATGGAATCGTATAGAAGACCCGGATTTTATCCCACAAACCTATGAACACCTGATTTTCGATAAAGGAGCTAAAAGTATAAAATGGAAGAAAGAAAGCATCTTCAACAAATGGTGCTGGCACAACTGGATGTCATCTTGTAGAAGAATGAAAATAGATCCATATCTATCACCATGCACAAAACTCAAGTCCAAATGGATTAAAGACCTCAATATCAGTCCGAACACACTGAACCTGATAGAAGAGAAAGTGGGAAGTACTCTACAGCACATGGGCACAGGAGACCACTTCCTACGTATAACCCCAGCAGCACAGACACTAAGGGCATCATTGAATAAATGGGACCTACTTAAACTGAGAAGCTTCTGTAAAGCAAAGGATATAGTCAATAAGACACAAAGGCAACCTACTGATTGGGAGAAGATCTTCACCAACCCCACAACAGACAAAGGTCTGATCTCCAAAATATATAAGGAACTCAAGAAACTAGACTTTAAAATGCTAATTAACCCAATTAAAAAATGGGGAACTGAACTGAACAGAGAATTCTCAGCAGAGGAAGTTCAAATGGCCAAAAGACACTTAAAGTCGTGCTCAACTTCCTTAGCAATCAGGGAAATGCAAATCAAAACAACTTTGAGATATCATCTTACACCTGTCAGAATGGCTAAAGTCAAAAACACCAAGGATAACCTTTGCTGGAGAGGCTGTGGAGGAACGGGTACCCTCATCCATTGCTGGTGGCAATGCCATCTTGTGCAACCACTGTGGAAGTCAGTGTTTCGGTTTCTCAGGAAATTCGGGATCAACTTACCCCTGGACCCAGCAATACCACTCCTGGGAATATACCCAAGAGATGCTCTATCATATGACAAAAGCATTTGTTCAACTATGTTCATAGCAGTATTATTTGTAATAGCCAGAACCTGGAAACAACCTAGATGCCCTTCAATGGAAGAATGGATGAAGAAAGTATGGAATATATACACGCTAGAGTACTACGCTGCGGTAAAAAACAATGACTTCTCGAATTTTGCAGGCAAATGGATGGAAATAGAAAACACTATCCTGAGTGAGGTGTCCCAGACCCAAAAAGATGAACATGGGATGTACTCGCTCATAATTGGTTTCTAGCCATAAATTAGGGCCACGGAGTCTACAATAGGTGAACCTAAAGAAGTTAAGTAAGAAGGTGAACCCAAGGAAAAACATATAGTTATCCTCTTGGCTAAGGGAAGTAGACCCAATTGCCGGGGAGAAAATTAGGATCTTGGGGGTGGGGTGGGATGGGGGTAAGGGGAGATGGGGAGAGAAAAGGTAGAAGGGAAGGAGGGGGGATTTGGGGAATCAGGAGAATTGGGATAAAGGAAAGGTGGATAGGGGAGCACGGAACCACAATTCTTAGTTAAGGGAACCACTTTAGGGTGAGCAAGAGATTTGACCCTAGAGGGGCTCCCAAGTGCCCAACATGAGGTTCCCAGTTAGTTCCTTGGGTAGCTGAGGATTGGGAACCTGAAATGACCCTATCCGAGAGCAATACTGACGAATATCTTGCATATCATCATAGAACCTTCATCTGGTGATGGATGGAGACAGAGACAGAGACCCACACTGGAGCACTGGACTGAGCTCCCAAGGTCCCAATGAGGAGCAGAAGGAGGGAGAACATGAGCAAAGAAGTCGGGACCACGAGGCGTGCACCCACCCACTGAGACAGTGGAGCTGATCTACTGGGAGCTCACCAAGGCGAGCTGGACTGTGACCGAAAAAGCATGGGATAAAACCGGACTCTCTGAACATGGCGAACAATGAGGGCTGATGAGACGCCAAGGACAATGGCACGGGGTTTTGATCCTACTTAATGTGCTGGCTTTGTGGAAGCCTAGCCAGTTTGGATGTTCACCTTCCTAGATATGGACGGAGGGGGGAGGACCTAGGACTTACCACAGGGCAGGGAACCTGGACTGCTCTGTGGACTGGAGAGGGAGGGGGAGAGGAGTGGGGGGAGGGGTAGAAGGGTGGGAGGAGGGGGAGAAGGGTGGGAGGAGGGGGAGGGAAATGGGAGGCTGGGAGGAGGTGGAAACTTGTTTTTTGTTTATGTTTTTTTTTCTTCTTTTCTTAATAAAAAAAAATATTAAAAAAAAATAAAATAAAAACAAAAAAAAATTGTGGAGCGTAACAAGGCTCCTTCAAAGCAACTCATAAAAAGTTGCAAGCAGATCCTGATGCAAATGGATCTGGCGTGATAACACCAAGCTAACCTTTGCTAAGGCAAGGTGGCAAAGCCCTTACAATGCATTATGAAAAAACCCGACCTATGTATATTTGGGGTCGAGGATATGTTTATGCTTTTTTCACAGAAAGAAAATAAAAGCTGGATCTGATGTCGAGGCTGCAGATGCCCACAGAGGAGTTCCAGAGGCTACTGGGGAGAGGTCCTTGGTCCAGCCTTTCCTGCCCCCAAGGAGAGGAGTGCCTAATAACAGAAGCTGCTAGGTCACTCTGCAGGGTGTCATTTCTGCCCCTAGAGAGTCCAGGGAGACCCGCCTGAGATAAGTGCCAGGATGTGCTTCAGATAGCTGACTCCAGCTCACCTCACTCAGGAATCCCACCTGCCCTGAAGCACAAATGCTAAGCTGCTTCTGATGCAGACTAAACATCTGACAGTTTTAATCTTTGGAACACTGAACTTATTTTAATTAAAATATTAACGCCTCTTCACTTAAGAAGGGGGAAGATTGGGGTTCCTGTCCCTGTTGCTCAGAGACTGGAACTGGTAGTATTTAATAACAACAATGTATGTCATTGTGCTCTTACTACAATTGACCTGATACTTATAACTGCTTAAAGATGTTGGGAAAGGATTGACACACGCTGTAAAGTGTTTGGGTTTAATGCATATGTTAAAAATTTTAGATTTAAACCCCTTTTACACTGCCCTAATTGTTGGCAGGCAGCACACGTAATTTTATGTGGAATAGGCATTTAGGAAGGAGGATACCTAAGGCCAGATTAAAAGGTGAATACTGGGTTTGGAAAACGCCCTTTCTTCTTGTCTGGAAGTTGGAGTTATTGGTGCCCAAATTATATCATTATATTTTGTTTGAGGAGCTCCTCACAGCCTTTTTATTAATGATAGACGCAGGGGCCCAATGACAGGAGTTAGTGTGGATCCTCGCCTGAACAGCACACCATACAGAGGTTGTAGAAACCGGCTCAAAAATGGCATGGTGCCAGGCACGAGGAGTGCCCTCCACATAGCCTAAGCCAGGGCGCCCTGTGATCTGTTTACTTTAAATCTCGCTAGATACTCTCATTTGAGGAGCTCCAAGGATGGGTGACTTGTGGCAGGAAATCCCCCAACCTAAGACAGGATACTGGGAATCCTAGGACGGGTAAGGGGGATAAAGACCTGGTCCCCACTCGACCTAAGAATCATAAGGCACCCCTCTGTTCCCAGGAGAGGTAAATTGCTTCACCATTTGAGAGGAGGGTCTCTCCTTGTCCCAGTCCCTTCTCCTTTGGATCTGACACCATGGTTGGACTCTGACCTGATGCCCTTCACTTAATAGCTGCCTGTCTTTATAAAAGAAAGGGGGATCTGTCAGGAGCCAATTTCCTCCTAAATTCATTACAGGAACCATCACCCTGGGGAGTCTGCAGAGAACCCCACACCCTTAATTGTGTTAGGAATAGTTCTATTGACAGAGCCTACCCCACACCCAAATTGGCTGTTAATGAGAGCTATCTGTTAGCGGAACCCACCCCACATTCTAAACTATCTAGGGATCTAGGTGTGTCAACTCGCGACTTCCTGGCCTACAGTGACCTGACCGAAGACAACCTCCTGCCTACGTGACCAACTCGGACCATGTGACCAACGTGAACCACGCGGCAAGAGCCCAGGCCCCTGTGCCCACCCCCCAACTCTTTACCCTATAAAAGTTGTACCCCGTCTCTAATAAACGGAGGCTTTGACAAGAAAAAAAAAAAAAAAAAAAAGAATTTAAAGTTAAAAAGAAAAGGCTTTTAGACCCACAAAAATGGAAGCCAAGTGCAGCTATTTGGTAACAGCATTTTTTTCCAGAGAGTTTCTGTTTGCTGGTAGCGAGCAGGAGCACAGCAGCTCCTTTAAGAGAGATGTTCCTGATTCAGCATTGACAGCCAAAATCAAAGTGCAACTTCTTTAAGAAATGGCAGCTTCCTGGTTTGTGATATTTGCAGGTACAACTATGAATCCTTCAGGAGGCCAAGCACTTAAGGGGTCTGTGAGCAGTGTGTTACAAATGACTTAAAGGTAACACAGACCCACTGTGACCCTGGATCTGGTGTGGAGAGAATGAACATGCCTCCATCATGTTGGACGTGGCAGATCAAGCAGGCAGGACCTTGGAGTTATTCCCAGTCATGCCCGCTTAGCATTTAAAAGAAAAAAAAAACGCTCCTGTTCAGAAAATAGTTACAAATATGCAATAAAGACAGATTCAGATAAAACTGACCTTGAATAACACCACTTTCTTAACTAGGAAAGAAACATTCAACTTAAGATTTATGAAAATAAACTATCAGCGAGATACTGTGACTTTCTGGTGAACTACTGGAGTATATGCTATAGCTTTTGGGGACCAGATTCATCTGTACTTAATCTTTCTTTCTTCCTTCTTAAGTACATAATTAACCTCAGTTTCTTCAATCATAAGATAGAAACGAAACTGCCCATTATTAAATGAGTTTATAGTTTTAAATGAGATAAAAATATGTGACATTTTGAGTCCTCATTTACTTTAAATTATGTTTAATTAGAAATAATCCAAACAGATCAATTTACATATAAAAATATTTAAAAACAAATTGAGTGCTTTTATATTTCATGTATCATGTTTGAATTGATTTGTTTAAAGAGAACAAAATATTCTCTTAAATTAAATGTATGGTAAATGATACTAAATTAGTTTGGGGAACGAATGTGACCATTTAACTGCAATAAGTACTAAAATGAGGTTCAAGATATAGAGATTTACAGCAAAGGGATCAGATTTAGGTCAATAAGGTTCCATAAATTTATTATGCATGAAGTAATATCAAAAGCATTAACAGGTAGTAAATTTGTAAAAGATGAATAAAAACACTCGAACCAAAAGAAGCTCTTTGTCTATACAACCGACATAGGAAGATACTTTAGTGAATATGAGAGTTTTAAATAAGACCAATGTCCTTAGACAGGAGAAACCAAGTGCATGTATTAGTTGCTTTTCTGCTGTTGAGATACAACAACATAACCAAGGAAACTTAAGGAAAGAAGTGTTTATTTGTGTCATGGCTCCATAGGCTTAAAGTCAATAATGTCAGACAAAAAGAAGGGCAACAGTAGCAGGAATCTGGTGGCTCTTATCCTGAACTTGGAATTTTGAACCCTCAAAGCCTGCCTGCAGATGCATATTTTTCCCCAAAGGAACAAACATTTGAACCTACCTAAATAGTGCCACAAACATCTGAGCCTATGAAGGATCATTCTCATTCAAACCACCACAAAAGGTTTGTAGTATATGGTGATATTTATTTATTCACTAACTGTAATGAGAAACCATCAAAGCATTCTTTTCATCTCCTGTGTGAGGAAGTGATAGATTAGAACTGACTATCTATACAAGTAGCCTGAATAATCATTCAGAGAAGGCCCTGAATAGAAATAAGGAATCAAGCTAAATTGATTCAGTAGTAGTTTCAGTGTTCAAGGACAATGGAAAAAGTCATAAATAGACATTTTGGCAGTGTCTCAGGCACGATTAATGACTCCCAAGGCTCATGTTAAGAGGACTTGCATATGACAAATGTATAGGGCTTGAAAATCATCCAATGAAGGAGTCAAATTGGGATAACAGTATCATTGGTAGTGTTAGACACATGGGTTGTATACACAAACATATAAACATTCTTTATATCCAATAAAATTTTCAATAATATCATATTCATCCAAGTGTGTTTCATTTTCTGTTACTATGAAGAAATACAATGGCCAAAGTGACTGAATGAAACAATAGGATTTATTTTTGCTTACATTTCCAGAAAGACAGAGTTCATTACAAATGTGAAGTCATAGCAGCATGCAAGGAAAGCATGGAGACAGAAGACAGAAGATCATAGTTTTATCTTCACACATGAAACCAAGATGACAAACAACAAGTGCAGTGAGGAAACACATCCTCAAATCTTGTCCCAAGTGATATATGTCCTCCAGCAAGATTCTACCTCCTATTATACCTTCATGCAGCACAATTAATTGTAGAACAAGTTTTTAAATACATGATGCAATGGGGACCAGTTGTCATCAAAACAACCATTACAAGAAAATGTATTCATAATCCCAGCACTCAAGAGGAGGATATCTGAGCTCTGCAAGTTAGAGACCAGCCTGATATACATAGCAAATTACATAAGTGATAAAGAATGAGTTTTGAGTGGAGGAAATGTTAAGCAATGAAAGTAAACAAATGCACTTTTTAGGGGTACTCATTATGTAAAAAAAAAAAAGTTTTCTATACCGATTTTTTAACCTCTCCAAATAATAATCTTCTGAATTTAGAAGGCATGTACAAAGCCCAATTCCTGTAATAGTTGAGTAAACACATTGAAATCACAATATACATACTTGGTAAGTTCATAGTTTTGAAAAGATTTTTATACATTGGTTGTATGAATATCAGATTAAAATTTATACTAAGCCAAGCTTATTCATACTTACTACTTATGTTGGTGCATTGGAATTTCAACAGTTCATACCAATACATTAAGCTGTTATGTTCTGCTTCTTTACTTAAGCATTTTAGTTTGTCTCACCTCCAGCAATGTGTCAAATGGTGAGGGTATGAGGCTTTGATATCTTAAAACGGTCAGTTACAAATCTAAAAAAATGTCACTGGGGTAGGAAAGCCCTCAGTTACACAGTACAAGCTAAATATGGTTGTGCTCTTTTAAAAAATGTACTCACAATAATGAGTAGTGAATAGGATTTTAGCCACTGATATGTTTGATAATTTCAAGTCACCCATTTGGTGTTATTCAATGGTTTCTTTGTAATCACAAATTTCATCACATACATAAATAGAACTTTATGATAATCATGGGATTAATTCTTTTGAAATTCAGAAATGTGACTTCCTGGACATTTGATACAGTAATTCCCTTACTGCTTTTCTTACTGGCATATTCAGGTATCATGCATTTTAAAATATAGAGAATTTTGAGGATAAATGCATGATATGTAAATTTTTTTCAATATCACAATATGCTTCACAAGTTTAAAAAATACTGACTGAGACTATGAAGTGCAGAATGAATACTAGAAGGAGGAAGATAATAATTACAGCAAAAGCCATAAACAAAGCTGTTAAAATGGTAAGTCTGTTATCAGAGAGATTATTCTCAAATAAATTATTTTGTGATTTTTTTATCACTGTATCCAAGTAGATTCTGCTAACATGGATCTTTCCAGAAAATATACCCTGCCAAAATCCTGAAATTTTTTTTTTCTTATTTATAAGTATAGATTTAAATTGTACAGTTTCCTTATTCTATGCATATGTCTAAACTGCTAATATAACTTATTTATATCCAATGTGATTACCCTCTAAAAATACTATAATTGGTATTGTTTTTGCACTGTGACCATTTCACCCCAATTATGTTGCTGAATAATTTTACATAACAACTATATTTCCATCTTAAGCAGTGATTATATTTAATGTCAAAAGAAATATTATTTTTTTCTTTCTCATCATAGTGAAAGGTTTTGATAATGAATCTGAGTTTATAAAAATAACAGAGCATCAGTTTCAGTTTAATTACAAATTTAGAAAATTTCATATTGGAGCTTCTAATTAAAACTTGAAAAGTATCATATTAATAATAAATTCTGATAATTGTCTAAACAATGACCAATATGTATTTTTGGCCATTTGTAATTTTCACAATAGAAAAAGTGACAATTTCAATAGTTGTTCCATGCTTTTTTCATTTTTATTAACAGATTGAAATGTTGGTAACAATTAGTAATTTTTTATTAAGGTAGGCAGATAGGATGCTTTGAGTGGGAATATTACTTATAGAATGTTCATTTTCAAAATCTGGCTGGAAAAAAAAATCTGATAAAAATGTTAAAGTATGAAACAGCATTTATTCCCATCCATATTTTTAATTGCTATCTCCATAAATCTTTTCAACAAATCTTTTTCAGATACAGTGAGAACCTGAAGAAAAGAAAGTTAAAAATAATTTTATGTGGGCATCTCAGAATGTATGCATTGTTCACTGGTGTGATAAGTAACAGTTAAATTTAGAGACAAAAGAGAATGACAAATACATACCTATATTTGTCAGCTTAAACAAAGTACCAGTTTGTTTTTCTGACTGTTATTTCATAGAAATATTATTTTATCATTCTTCCTACTGAAAGAGAAAAAGGTATAATCTTTTGTTATTTATTTAAAATGCAGCAAGATGAGCCTAAATTAGTGTGAGAAAATGTCATACTCTTCTTATTCTAAGTAAGGTCTGTATTCATCTATATATTGAATATGTTTTAAAGTGCTTCTCCTCTTATTTCAAGTTTTCAATGGCTGTAAGATAGGTTTTCATTGTCTTTAGTGGCTTAGCTTCTATAAGTTACATATGGTCCAGCAAATACTCCTGCACCAATGTTCAGTCATGTAAGAAACCCTAATTAGATGCAGTGAGGCACAAGTAATAAAAAAAGACAAAAAAAAAAACAAGGTTGGGACATATTGGAAAGAAAAGGTTTCATAATAGTGGAAGGAGAAAAAACATATGGTAATGTGGGATGAACTGACATATATATATATATATATATATATATATATATGTTAAATTATCAAAATATTTAAAAATAAACATACATCTACAAAGACATGGTATATATACTTGCATACATAATGACTGATGAATAGCAGTTAACCATTTGAAAGGCCATTTTGATGTCAAACTAATTTATATTTATTAGTTTAAGTAGGACATCATATTTCTTAATTGAAACAGTCTTTAGTATGTTACAACCTAATTGATAAATCAATCTAGATAAACTAATAATGAATCAGATTACACTTTTTCTGTAGCTATAAAACCCCTATTTTTCCCTTTATTAAAAGTTAAAAAATATGTTACATATAATAAAACATCTCTTTCAACAGTTCATTATTTTGCTTGCCATTGTAATCTACATTTGTATCATTAAATAAATTATAATCTACTTTTGTTATTGGGTCTTTATATAGTCCTGTTTGGATTCCTAGAATACAGTTTAGTCTATATGTATAAAGTTAATGCACAGTAAATGTGGATTGAATTTAAGTTGACAAAAGGAGATGGTGCTAGACAGATGGTGTATGCTGAAAATACACGAAAGAATTCAATTTTAAAATTAAATTTATAAAATTATTCCAAACTTTTATGATACCATGGATAGTAACTTTTTCAATGTTCTTACTCAATTGAAAGGGGGAGTTTGTCAAAATAGTGACTCCAAATAAAGGCAAGATTTGACAGGTTGTAGAGATTAACTGTGAAACAAGTAGAAGTGGGACAGTGAAACAAGACAGTGAAAGTGAAACTGAACAGTGGAAACAAGAGAGTGAAAGGTGACTTAGAAAATGTTAGCTGGAAGATTTAGGTAGGGAGTGCTTGGAACCAGATGCTTGCTTTTAGACCTCAACAGTTGTCTATTGCATTAAGCTGAAAGAAAATAAAGTATTCTTGGGTTCAAATTCTAATCCTAAATGTATGACTCAAGAAATTAGAATAACAATAGCACCTGCCTTGCAGGGCTATTGGTGAGAGGCAAAATAAAGTTTAGACAGAGTTAATGTTGTGTAAGTGAAATGGAACTTGGAAATCATTAATTCTGAAATGCATTTTCTTCTTCCCATGGCCTAATTCTTAGTTGTATCCATGCACATCACTATTCTTACACTTGTTCATTCTTTGAAAATTTCATAAAATGTATTTTGATCATATTCACCTGGAGTCTCCACTCAACTCCTTTCAGATCCACTTTCTCAACCCTTCCCAAATACAGGCCCTCCCTGCCTCTCTTAGAGACCCAACTCTATAGCCTTTATTCTATGTATATATAGAAAACACCCAGGCAAACGTTCATTGAAGTATGGTAGACCTTTTAGTAGACACACCCTCAAAGAAAACTGATGATCCCACACTCTCTAACATCAATAGTTGATAACTTCTTCTTGGCTAAGATTAGGGGCCTATGAGTCTGTCTGTTCTGAAATTCAATAATTTTCTTAAATTATTTTTAATTATTTGCCTTTTTATCTCAGAAATGTACTTATCATACTTTATCAATAACCCCTGGACATGTGTGAAACCAGAGTATTGTAACACAGTTCTGGCAAATTTTTAAATTGCTTCCCTCCTACCACTATCTCCTAAATATTGCAATTACAGCTATGTTAGATTGTGCTTAGCCATCAATTATCATTTTTATTAGTAACATCTTGTTTCTTTTATCTTTACTTTTCAGATGAAAGTTTAAGACATCACACTTAGTGAAACTTTATTTTTGTAAATTCTACAATAATTGTTTAAAATAGAGTTACATTCCTCTATTATTCTTTGATAGCCTCAAGACTATCCTGACATTTATGCCAGTGCATATAGCAGTTACAATGCACTTCATACAAGGGGAAATTTGAAATAAGGGAGGGAGACAGAATATACAGGCAGAAAGAAAAGTAATACATTTGAAAAGTTTGTAGGATTTTGCAGTTTAAAAAAGCTCACAATTTTGACAAAAAATAGCATCAATGATTTAGGTGGATAGGAGAATTTTAGGAGAGATTTTTAAAAAAGGAATTCCCTCATATTAACACCAAATAAAGAAATCATTTTTTCTCTATCATTTTGTACTTATCATAAAACAACTGACTATTGTATTAAACTATTCTGTTTTCCTTATCTGTTTCATCCATTTTTAAGATGCTGCTTAATTCCTAGATGTCATTCCCTCTATATTTTCATATTTAAAAACAGCAAAAATATAATCCTTTTGCTTTTTTGAGGCAGCTTTATTCTCCCAATTTTTTCTCAGACTTCAAAAGAGAAGAACAAAGAAAGCATAAAGAAATATATACAATATAAAGAAAAACAAAGTCCCCAATACTGGCTGATCTTCCCATCTCTTCTTTGAATGTTCTCAGAGACAGAAGAAAATCCAAATTCCAAAACTCAGTTTTCTCTTGCTGTTAGTGTAAATATTTTTAAAGTTCATAAAGGATATTTAATGAGACATGAACACATGAATGCTAAGGAAAATTACAGCTCAGGTTACAGGACAGTATGCCCAGAAGAATAATGTTTATTTTTTGTTATTAATAATGCAGGCTGATACATATGAATAGATAAAAGAACTTGAAAATATTTATCCTACAAAGGTGATAATACATTGTCTAAATCTTTGTGGGTGGCTTGAATTTTATTGTTATTGATTATGGTATATTTTCTGTTCTGCTAGAGTAAACTTGTACTATTTTGAGTAAGAAAAATATTTCTGATTAACATAAAAGTAGACATCATTTTTCATATCCTATGAAAAATTATGTGTAAGGTCACATATATGACATGATAATTAACATTTACATGTCTTTCCTTGGTTTTTAAACTTGGATGGTTGTGGTGGGTCACATCTGTAAACCCTACAATAGGGAAGTGGAAAAGAGGAGGATCATGAATTGAAAGTCCTCTGTTGGACAGCCAATTCAGGACAGCCTGTCAGAATAAAGACAACAAATCTTCGCATCCTGTATTTGCCTCACAAATAATATATTTAAAGGTTCCTATTCCAGAAATCCAAAGAGTGACCTGAATTTTCACTTTCTGATTTTTCCATGTTCTTCCAGAATACATAGTGATTATGTCCTCTGAGGACTGAACAATTTCTGCATTATTGTGTGTATAATTATTAGAGTTCTCCATAACTAACCACTGTAGTTACACTAAGCCTGGCACTTCATCTTTTTTCCCCTTAATCCCAGAATTAAAATGGTCCACAATACTTTAAATTTGTTTGGTAAATATTTATTGATTTCATTTAAATAAGTTGTAGTAATAAGAGTGGCGGGGCTGTGTCCCCAGCACCCCAGCCGCCTGGCTAGCTTATGCCCTGAAATAATTACACAGATTGAAATCATTTAATCACTGCTTGGCCCATTTCTATCTAGCCTCTTCTAGGCTAACACTCGCAATGGACTAGCCCATTTGTAATATTCTATGTAGCACAGCTAGGTGCGCTTACCCGAAAGATTATAGCCTACAGTCCATCCTGGGTTGGAGCTTCATCGCGTGTGTCAGCCCAGGAGCCGGGAACATGGCGTCTCTGCTCCAGAGAGCAGAGCTGTCCATCTGAGCTCATTGCCTCTTCCTCCCAGCATTCTGTTCTGTTTACTCCTCCCACCTATGTTTTAACCTATGAGGGCCAGGCAAGCAGTTTCTTTATTTTTTTAACCAATGACCTTCCTCCATCATTTCTCCTTTTTCTGTTTAAACAAAAAAAAAGGAAGGCTTTAACTTTAACATAGCAAAATTACATATAACAAAACAGTTATCAAGTAAAAATTACAATAATCTTTATCATAACTAAGGAAAATTATAACTATAACTAACTATTCTTAACTCCATCAAAAACTTCAGAAAGATACAATATTACCTAAGCAAACAAAAATAAGCAACTTTCAAACTCTAGAAATGACAGAGACATGTCACTGCCTGGACAGTCACCCAAAGTTTCTCTGTACCGTTGGGGCATCCATCTTCAGCCTTCAGGCCCATAGTATTCAACAGACATTTCCATGAAGCAGGACATTTCAACGTCAGTTCAGTCACTATCTGTTGTGTCCTGCAGAATGTCTCACAGACTCTTTCATGAATCAGGAACCCCGAAAGATCATCTCACCTTTAGGCAAGTTCAGCAGTCCTCTCTCTGCAGGTTCTCTGTTTCTAGTTTATGTAATAGTCCAGGCAAGAGCAGTTTCTTGCCCAAATGGCTATTAAAACTCAATAAGGATCCTCTTCGATGCCCATCTTCCTCTTGAAGTAGATTGGTGCTGTCAGGAGCAGAGTGTCTCATTGTCATGAAAAACCCTAGGTTATTAAAACATTAAATGCCATATTCTGCAGTCTTTTAAAGATATGAAGAATGTCTATCTAACTGAAATGTATCTCTATATATCTAGAAAATCTAACTAACATTACTACAAGCTTGACTATTACTGATGATTATCCATTAACCTATATTTCTTAATTATACATTACATTTTTTAATGAACTACACAATCACAATATCTTAATCAATAGCAGAAATATGCATATACATATAACAAAATTGACCTTAAATCTCTATCAATAAAGCAAAATCTATATTAATACAAATTATTCATATCTACATCATATCCTCCTTTAAATGTTAAAGAACGTTTATAAACCATATTTGGGAACATGGGCACAGTTTTTTCTCTCCAAACTGCTTCCTGCTGAATGGGGGCGTTGTTAATTAGGTCTTTCATGGTATAACCTGTGTGCTAGTTTCATCTCAGTTGGCAGTTGAGCGAAGCAATTTTCTGAAGGAGTTCACACCAACCCTTCAGGAGGGCGTGGTCCATCATACCAAATCGGAATAGAAGAAATGAACAGGGTCTCATCCTCTGTGAAAACAAAATAAGAAACTCCTTTCCAAAGCATCATGTCCTTAGATCCAAATTTCAAAGTCAAGGCATTTTCAAAATATCAATGTTGGATTAGTTCAGCAGCATTTATAATCAAATATCTTTTAGCAGCTCTTGCTCCTTCCTCAGCATTCAAACAATTCAAAGAGAGCATAATAGCATACAGTATCAAAATTCTCTGAGTATTTTCCATCTTTGTGCGTTTTATTTTAACCTCTATTTTGTTTATTTTTACTTTTATTTTTTGCTTTTTGAGACAGGTTCTCTGTATCTTTGACCTGGAATAACTCTGTAGACCAGGCTGTCCTTGAACTCTCAGAGACTCGCCTGTCTCTGCCTCCCAGGCATTGGGATTAAAGGTGTATGCTACTATACCTTGAACTCACAGAATCTATTTGTCTCTGCCTTAGTGGCACTGGGATTAAAGCTGTGTGCTACCACACCTTGAAGTCACAGAGGTCAATCTCCCTCTGCATTCAAAGTGTTGGGATTAAAGGTGTGTACTACCACACATAACAACTCTCTTCCTCTTTTTTTTGTTTTTTTACTTTAACAACTTCAACTTTTAGTCCGCATATATTTTTAACACACTGTAAACCATTTAGAAATTTTCTTTATCTTTGAATCTCTCTTTACTGTATATCTCTCTTTTTCTGACCAAATGAGTCTTTAATTTACCAAGCAATATCAGTAGGACTAAAGCCGTGGCTTTGCCGGCTAGATGTAGCCCATTCCTTAGCTTTCTGCCATTCCAACCTTGTGGCTGAGGTACCGGCCAGAGCCGCATTCAGTGCCACAAGTCTACAGTGTTTCAAGGTCTCTGCCAGGAAGCGAGCTTCAACAGCCTGTGCTTGCAAACCACACGAACCGCCTGCATAAAAGAGTCAGAGTTTGCCCTGGCAGGACAGCCCAGAAAGCTGGCATTTTTAAACGGCACAGCTTTTTTCCTACTACGGCTGAAAACCGAAACGCATGCTTTCAGCATTTCGTTTACACCATTTAAGTGTTTCATGGCAGGACCTCTTAATGAGCTGCAGGGTTTTGCAGCTAAATCCGAGTCTTAGATGAGAGCGTTTGCTTGCCTCTAGCAAGCAGAGCAGACCCGAGAAATTGCTGCTATCAAGAAAACATGCTTTAATCTTTCCCAAGTTTTTTCAGGCTTTCTGTGGATTCAGTTATCCACACGTCTGGGCGCCATCCTGTAGTAATAAGGGCGGTAGTGCTGTGTCCCCAACACCCCAGCTGCCTGGCTAGCTTATGCCCTGAAATAATTACATGGATTGCATACATTTAATCACTGCTTGGCCCATTTCTATCTAGCCTCTTCTAGGCTAACTCTCGCACCTGGACTAGCCCATTTCTAATATTCTATGTAGCACAGCTAGGTGCACTTACCAGGAAGATTCTAGCCTACAGTCCATCCGGGTCGGAGCTTCATCGCGTGTGTCAGCCCAGGAGCTGGGAGCATGGTGTCTCTGCTCCAGAGAGCAGAGCTGTCCATCTGAGCTCATTTCCTCTTACTCCCAGCATTCTGTTCTGTTTACTCCTCCCACATATGTTTTAACCTATGAGGTCCAGCCAAGCAGTTTCTTTATTTTTTTAACCAATGACATTCCTCCATCAATAAGTATTTCATTACTTAACCTCTACTGGAGTGGGGATAATGGTTGTGGTAGCAGGGCTTTGAATATTTCTGTGGGCTCATAGTTTTTCCAGTAAATCTAAGATACAGTTCACTTGTCATTTTCTTCCATGCACTGAGTTGATGAATGTGTAGCATATAGTTTAGTTAATTCTCTTTTGGAATAAATAGGTAGATAAAGTCCTTATACTATAAATGGATAGTTGGTATTTGTTGTTGTAGTAGTTGTTTTACAAATGAGATGAGTGAAGTAAAAGGCTGGGCACACATTCTAGAAAAGAAAAAAAATTCTTTTTTCTAATATTAAAATAAGATAAAATAAAAAATAATGCATTGGAATTGGACAACATAAACAGAAGTATAAAAAAAGCACAAGAAATATACCCATTTGTTCACACATTCAGAAATCTCATAAAATAACAATTTGGGAGCCATATTATAAATGCAGAGGACCTGGTACAGATCCATACAGGCTCTGGGAATGCCATCTCAGTCTTTGTGAGTTCATATGAACTTGAATCATGTTGATGTGAAAGCTCTTGTTTTCTTCATGTCCTCAAAACCCTATGGCTCTTACACTCTTTCCAATTCTATTCCACAGGATACTCTGAACACTGAGAGGAAGGTTTTGAGAGTGACATCCCATTTAGTGCTTAGTGTTACAAGACCTCTCATTCTCTGCATAATTCCTGACTGTGGGTCTTTGTATTTGTTCCCATCTGCTGCAGGAGAACGTTGTGTAATATTAGTTGAACATGTGTTACATTAATTTTTCCCTTGTAACATTTGTTTAATGCATCAAAATGTGTTGCGTTTTTATATTGCATTTGTTTAACTCCGTGAAACTGTGTTTCTTTGCCTTACAAAAACATCTGACTGGTCTAATAAAGAGCTGAATGACCAAAAGTTAGGCAGGAGAAAAGATAAGCAGGACAGGAATGCAGAGAGAAAAAATAGGAGGAGAAATCTAGCCTTGAGGGAAAAGAGGAAGTTAGAGCAAGAAAATGAAGAGAAGAGGATGTCATCGTCCAGCCACACAGTCACACAACCAGCCATGGAGTGAGAAGGAAAGAAAGTTATATAGGTTAAAGAAAAGTAAAAGTCCAAATGCAAAGGTAGATGGGACAATTAAAATTAATGTGCCAGACTTCATTGTCTTTCCATGGGAGGCCTTACCCTTTCTGAAGAGTGGATAGGGGTGGGTTGGCAGAGGTGTGGGGAGAACAGGAGACAGGGAATGAGGGGGAACCGTGGTTAGTATGTAAAACTAATAAAAAAAATAAATTGGAGGCGCTTTGTTTACAAGCTACCCAACCAGCACGGAGACCTGATCTCTCGGTGCCAGGGGAACCAACATTGGGGTGAGTTTCTGACCCCGTGGCGCCAGCCTGGGACAGGGAACTCAGAAGTACCTTAACCCCCTATCCTTCTTGGGCTCTCTGCAAGGCCTCTACTCCCTGCATACTGCCTCTTTCTTCCTATCCCACCCAGCTTGCATCCAGAACCCTCCCCACTTTGGCCCCACTGCCCTCTTTCGACACATAACATCACCCAGCCAAGCCTGTCTGGGCACTGGGTCCGAATCCTCAGGGCAACCAAATGGGCGGGAGTTCCTATGTTTCAATAGCCTGCCTGCACCAAGTAAGGTAGGCGCTTTGTTTACGAGCTACCCAACCAGCACGGAGACCTGATCTCTTGGTTCCAGGAGAGCCAGCATTGGGGAGAGCCATCATTGGTCACAGAGATCTGCTCTCGGCATCAGGAGAGCCATCACAGGGGAGAGCCATCACTGGGAAGGTACATCAGTAGGCAAGGAGACCTGATGTGGTAAAAGAAGATCTATAAGGGAGCATTTGGAAGAAGAGATGGGCAGACGCCAATGCAAGAATAAACCCAACAAGCTGAAAAGCAACATGAAGCCACCAGAAACCAGGGACCTCACAACGGGAGGACATGAAAACCTTAATCAAGAAGAAGTAGAAAAGATTGACTTTATGAGAGTGATTGATGCCCTTAAACAGCATGTAAAAAACTCCCTTATAGAAATGGATGAGAAGTATAACAGAAAGTTTGAAGAATTGAATAAATCAGTCAATGATACCCTAGAAAACCAAGGAAAAACAATCAAAGAGATAAAGGAAACACTTCAAGACTTGAAAACTGAAATGGAGGCAAGGAAGAAAACACAAACAGAGGAACGGCTGGACATGGAAAATTTAAGTAAACAAACAGAGTCTACAGAAACAAGCATTACCAACAGGATACAAGAGTAAGAAGAAAGAATCTCAGATTCTGAAGATACCATAGAGAAAATAACACACTGATCAAAGAAAACAGCAAGTCCAACAAACTCTCATCACAAAACATTCAAGAAATCTGGTAGACAATAAAAAGACAAAACCTAAGAATAATAGGAGTAGAAGAAGGAGAAGAAGTGCATCTCAATGGTCCAGAAAATATATTTAATAAAATTATAGAAGAAAACTTTCCCAACCTAAAGGAAGATATACATATGAAGGGTCAAGAAGCATACAGAACACCGAATAGGCTGGATCAAAAAAAAAATCCCCTCACCATATAATAATCAAAACAGAAAGCATAAAGAATAAGGAAAGAATTTTAAGAGCTGCAAAGGAAAAAGACCAAGTCACTTATAAAGGTAAACCTATTAGACTCACACCTGACTTCTCCATGGAAACCATGAAAGCCAGAAGGTCCTGGATAGATGTACTACAGAAATTGAGAGACCATGGATGCAAGCCCAGATTACTATACCCAGCCAAGCTTTCATTCACTATAAATGGAAAAAATAAAATTTTCCAGAATAAAAACAAATTTAAACAATATGCAGCCACAAATCCAACCTTACAGAAAGTAATAGAAGGAAAATCACTAACCAAGGAGTCCAACAATGACCACAATAACTCAGACATCTAGAGACCCTTCACCAACACAACTCAAAAAAGGGAAACACACAAATTCGATGACTAAAAAAGTGACCGGAGTTAACAACCACTGGTCAGTAATATAACTTAACGTCAATGGACTCAACTCACCAATTAAAAGGCACAGGCTAAGAGATTTGATAGGAAAACAGGATTCAACATTCTGTTGTTTACAAGAAACACACCTCAACCACAAATACAGGCACCTACTCAGAGTAAAGGGCTGGGAAAAGGCTTATCAAGCAAATGGACCTAAGAAACAAGCAGGTGTGGCCATATTAATTTTTAACAAAGTTGACTTCAAACTTAAATCAATCAGAAGAGATGGAGAGGGGCATTTTATATTCATAACAGGAACAGTTCAGCAGGATGAAGTCTCAATCCTGAACATCTATGCCCCTAATATAAGAGCACCCACATACATAAAAGAAACATTGCTAAAATTCAAGGCAGCCATCAAACCGCACACACTAATAGTAGGAGACTTCAACACTCCTCTCTCACCAATGGACAGGTCAATCAGACAGAAACCTAAGAGAGAAACAAGAGAATTAATGGAGGTAATGAAGCATTTGGATTTAACAGACATCTATAGAACACTCCACCTAAATAGGAAAGAAAATACTTTCTTCTCTGCAGCTCATGGAACTTTCTCAAAAATCAACCACATAGTCGGTAACAAAGAAAACATCCACAGTTACAAAAAATATTAGTAACCACCTGTGTCTTATCAGATCACCAAGGATTAAAGTTACAATTCAACAACAATGCTATCATCAGAAAGCCTACAAATTCATGGAAACTGAACAGTCAACTACTGAACCATACCTGGATTAAGGAAGAAATACAGAAAGAAATTAAAGTCTTCCCGGATTTCAATGAAAATAAAGAAACAATATACTCAAACTTATGAGACCCAATGAAAGCAGTCCTAAGAGGAAAGTACATAGCACTAAGTGCCCACTTAAAGAAAACAGAGAAAGCTTAACAGCCCACCTGAAAGCTCTAGAAAAAAAAAAGAGAAGCAGACTCACCTATGAGGAATAGAAGACTGGAAATAATCAAACTGAGGGCTGACATCAACAAAATAGAAACACAGAAAACAATCCATAGAATCAATGAAACAAAAAGCTGGTTTCTGGAGAAAATCAAAAAGATTGACAAACCCCTATCCAAACTAGTCAAACGGCAGAGAGAGAATTTGCAAATTAATAAGATCAGAAATGAAAAGGGGGACATAACCACAGACACAGAGGAAATTCAGAGAATTGTTAGATCTTACTACAAAAGCCTGTATGCCACAAAACTGGAAAATGTAAAGGAAATGGACACTGTTTTAGATAAATACCATATACCAAAGTTAAACCAGGAACAGGTGAACAATCTAATTAGACCTGTGAGTATCGAAGTATTAGAAGCTGTTTTCAAAAACCTCTCTACCAAAAAAAGCCCAGGACCAGATAGTTTCAATGCAGAATTCTACCAGAACTTCTAAGAAGACCTAATACCTATACTCCTTAATGTATTTCACAATATAGAAACAGAAGAGTCATTTCCAAATTCCTTTTATGAAGCTACAGTAACTCGGATACCAAAACCACACAAAGACTCAACAAAGAAAAAGAATTATAGGCCAATCTCACTCATGAACATCGACCCAAAAATCCTCAACAAAATACTGGCAAACCGAATCCAAGAACACATTAGAAAAATTATCCATTATGATCAAGTAGGCTTCATCTCAGAGATGCAGGGCTGGTTCAACATAAGAAAATCTATCAATGTAATCCATCATATAAATAAACTGAAAGAAAAAAAAACATGATCATTTCATTAGATGCTGAAAAAGCATTTGACAAAATTCAACATCCCTTTATGATAAAAGTATTGGAGAGATTAGGGATACAAGGGTCATACCAAAAATATAATAAAAGCTGTATACAGCAAGCCAACAGCTAACATCAAATTAAACGGAGAGAAACTCAAAGCCATCCCACTAAACTCAGGAACACGACAAGGCTGTCCACTCTCGCCCTACCTCTTCAATATAGTGCTTGAAGTTCTAGCAATAGCAATAAGACAACATAATGGGATCAAGGGGATTCAAATTGGAAAGGAAGAAGTTAAGCTTTCATTATTTGCAGATGATATGATAGAGTACATAAGTGACCCCCAAAACTCCACCAAAGAACGTTTACAGCTGATAAACTCCTTTAGTAATGTGGCAGGATACAAGATCAACTCCAAAAAATTCAGTCGCCCTCTTATACACAAAGGATATGGAAGCAGAGAGGAAAATCAGAGAAGCTTCACCTTTCACGATAGCCACAAACAGCATAAAATATCTTAGGGTAACTCTAACCAAGGACGAAAAGGATCTATTTGACAAGAACTTTAAGGCATTGAAGTAAGAAATTGAAGAGCATACCAGAAAAAGGAAGGACATTCCTTGCTCTTGGATTGGGATGATCAACATAGTAAAAATGGCAATTCTACCTAAGGCAATTTATAGATTCAATGCAATCCCCATCAAGATCCCATCAAAATTCTTCACAGATCTGGAGAAGACAATAATCAACTTTATATGGAAAAATAAAAAAAAAAACAGGATAGCAAAAACAATCCTATACAATAAAGGATCTTCTGGAGGCATTACCATCCCTGACTTCAAACTCTACTACAGAGCTAGAGTATTGAAAACAGCTTGGTATTGGTATAAAAACAGAGAAGTCGACCAATGGAATCATATAGAAGACCCGAATTTTAACTCACAAACCTATGAACACCTCATTTTCGATAAAGGAGCTAAAAGTATACAATGGAAGAAAGAAAGCATCTTCAACAAATGGTGCTGGCACAACTGGATGTCAACCTGTAGAAGAATGAAAATAGACCTATATCGATCACCATGCACAAAACTCAAGTCCAAATGGATTAAATATCTCCATATCAGTCAGAACACATTGAACCTGATAGAAGAGGAATTGGGAAGTACCCTACAACAGATGGGCACAGAAGATTGCTTACTATGTGTAACCCTAGCCTCACAGAAATTAAGGACAACATTGAATAAATGGGAACTCCAGAAACTGAGAAGCTTCTGTAAAGCAAAGGACACTGTCACTAAGACAAAAAGGCAACCTACTGACTGGGAGAAGATCTTCACCAACCCCGCAACAGACAAAGGTCTGATCTCCAACATATATAGAGAATTCAGGAAACTAAACTTTAAAATGCTAATTAACCCAATTAAAAATGGGGCACTGAACTGAACAGAGAATTCTCAACAGAAGAAGTTCAAATGGCCAAAAGACACTTAAGGTTATGCTCAACCTCCTTTGCAATCAGGGAAATACAAACCAAAAAAATTGAGATATCATCTTAAACCTGTCATAATGGCTAAAATAAAAAAAAACTCCAATGATAGCCTTTGCTGGAGAGGCTGTGGAGGAAGGGGTACCCTCATCCATTGCTGGTGGGAATGCAATATTGTGCAACCACTGTGGAAATCAGTGTTTCGGTTTCTCAGAAAATTCAGGATCAACCTCCCCCTGGACCCAGCAATACCACTCCTGGGAATATACCCTAGAGATGTCCTTTCATATCAGAAGAGCATTTGTTAAACTATGCTCATAGTAGTATTATTTGTAATAGCCAGAACCTGGAAACAAACTAGATGCCCTTCAATGGAAGAATAGATGAAGATAGTGTGGAATATATACACATTAGAGTACTACACTGAGGTAAAAAACAATGACTTCTCGAATTTTGCATGCATGGATGGAAATAGAAAACACTATCCTGAGTGAGGTAACCCAGACCCAAAAAGATGAACATGGGATGTACTCACTCATAATTGGTTTCTAGCCATGAATAAGGGTCACAGAGTCTACAATTGGTGAACTTAAGGAAGCTAAGTAAGAAGGTGAACCCAAGGAAAAACATATAGTTATCCTCTTGCCTATGGGAAGTAGACAAAATCGCCGGGCAGAAAATTGGGATCTTGGGTGTGGGATGGGATGGGGGTAAGGGGAGATGGGGAGAGAAAAGTGAGAAGGGCGGGATGGGGGTAACCTGTGGAAAAAGGAGGATTGGGATAAAGGAAGTTTGGATAGGGGAGCACGGAAGCACAATTCATTGTTAAGGGAGCCACCTCAGGGTTGGCAAGAGACTTGAACCTAGAGTGGCTCCCTGGAGCCCACGGAGATGTCCCCAGTTAGTTCCTTGGGCAGCTGAGGATAGGGAACCTGAAATGATCCTATCCTATAGCAATACTGACGAATATCTTGCATATCACCATCGAACCTTCATCTGGTGATGGATGGAGATAGAGACAGAGACCCACACTGGAGCACTGGACTGAGCTCCCAAGGTCCCAATGAGGGTCAGAAGGAGGGAGAACATGAGCAAAGAAGTCGGGACCACGAAGGATGCACCCACCCACTGAGACAGTGGAGCTGATCTATTGGGCGCTCACCAAGGCCAGCTGGACTGTGACTGAAAAATCATGGGATAAAACCGGACTCTGTGAACATGGCGGACAATGAGGGCTGATGAGAATCCAAGGCCAATGGCAGTGGGTTTTGATCCTCCTGCATGTGCTGGCTTTGTGGGAGCCTAGCCAGTTTGGATGTTCACCTTCCTAGATGTGGACGGAGGGGGGAGGACCTAGGACTTACCACAACGCAGGGAACCCTGAGTGCTCTTTGGACTGGAGAGTGAGGGGGAGAGGATTTTGGGTAGGGGGAGAAGGGTGGGAGGAGGAGGAGAAGGGTGGGAGGATGGGGAGAAGGGTGGGTGGAGGGGGAGATGGGTGGGAGGATGGGGAGAAGGGTGGGTGGAGGGGGAGAAGGGTGGGAGGAGGGGGAGGGAAATGGGAGGCTGGGAGGAGGTGGAAACTTGTTTTTTGTTTATGTTTTTTTTTTCTTCTTTTCGCAATAAAAAAAAAGTGAAAAAAAAATAAAAAAAAAATTGAAAAAAGAAATCTGACTATAGATAAGCAAAACTAAGACTGGGTGTTCATAAATAAGAATAACCCCCATTAATGGATCTGGATGGTCAGTCCCCAAAGCAAAAAAATAAATAAATAAAAGTAGAAAAGATACAGGAGGAGGCTTCTCTGATGATTGGTAAGCAAGGCACTCATTTATGATTATAGAAAAATGTCATTAGTTGTCATTTTATGGCTACATTTTTAGTAGAATTGGCATTTTGGTGTTTAATCTAGGTCCCTGAACTATCTAGTATCAAATTCTTAATCACCCAAAGAGTGTTGGGTATGGGTTCCATGACATCAAGTGGGCCTTAAGTCAAATCAGATATTGGTTGATTATTCTCACAAACTTAGTGTCACCATCTCCTTAGAATATCTTGCATCCAGGACACTATTGTCTAAAAGGGGGGTTCTGGCTGGATTGGTGTTTATATTTATCTTTGTAGTATGCAGAGTATCTTCCTTTTTCAAAAACAATAGAAGACAGGGATGAAGGTTCTATGTAGGCACTGGCTTGACTTATCGATATTCAATGATATTTTGTAGATGTTTTCTTCAGCAATGGGGACTTGCCATCAATTTGCTGAGAGCAACCTATAATCATTGTGACAGATTTGATTGTTTGTTGGTTCCCATGAGAACTATTTTGCCATCACCTTAACTAGATGTAACCTATTCCCACTACTGGATGCTTCATCTGGTGATAAGAGATGGCCAGTTGAGGCTCTATCTGTTCCCATTATTTAGTGGTTTTATCTAGATCCCCTTCATGTATGCACATGGTTTAAGAAAGTTCTACTCCGTCTTTGGCTATTCCTACTGCACGTACTGGCTTTGTAGGAGCCTAGGCAGTGTGTATGCTCACCTTACTAGACCTGGATGAAGGTGGGGGTTCCTTGGACTTCCCACAGGGCAGGGAACTCTGATTGCTCTTCGGGCTGAGGAGGGAGGGCAACTTGATTGGGGGAGGGGGAGGGAAATGGGAGGCGGTGGCGGGGAAGAGACAGAAATCTTTAATAAATAAATAAATTAAAAAAAAAAGAAAGTTCTACTCCATTAGGCTTCCATACTATCCTTCAAGCTAAGAAAGAATTCTTAGTATCAAAAACAACTATTCCAACTAAGAAGATCCACTCCTCTCTCTCCAAAACCTGCCCTCTCAGAGAATCACCAAAAAATAAAAACACCAAAAAGCCTAATCATTCATTCTCAACAATGGCCAGTGACTTCTCCCCTGAAGTTTCCAGCAAGCAAATTCCCACCTAAAGCATTGTAATTGGGCACAAACTCAGTTTATGGAGGATTACGCATAATCCACTACTACAGGCTACATAAGCTCCCCCTTTAGTTCAGCTATGTGATTGTTCCTGCCCCTTCCCCTGCCTTTATCTCTGGGGACTGGAAGACTCACCCAGGAGTGACATTACATAAAATAAATGTAGTCTTTTATTTATTTATTTTTTAAATTTGGCTTGATCTGGCTTACTGTGTCAGCAGAGAAACCTCTTATCAAAGTACAAAAAAAACCTATTAACAACTATTACAAGTATAGAACCAGTCTTGAGATAAGATCTGAAATAATAACTTTCAAGTTGATATTTTTAAGTTTCTATTATTATGTTTTATTGAATGAATCTCCTGTATTTTTTGAAGGACTCATAGATTGATTCTTATTTGATCACAGAATTTGAATTATAACTCATTTTAAAAACATACTAGATTTGATGCCTGTGAACCACTGTTGTTGTTTTAGGAGTTGTTTAATGTATTTTGTAACAAATGGATGGTGTGGGAGGTTCTTCTGTCTATGTGTTGCTTTAATTTGTTAATGAATAAAGAAACTGCCTTGGCCTGTTGATAGGGCAGAACTTAGGTAGGCGAGGAAGACAGAACTTAATGCTGACAGAAAGAGTCAGGTTGATGCCATGGAACCACCACCAGAGACAGACATACTTTCATGCTTTGCCAGTAAGCCACTGCCACATGGAAATACACAGATTAACTGAAATGGGTTAAATTAAGATGTAAGACTTAGCCAATAAGAAGCTAGAGCTAATGGGCCAAGCAGTTATTTAATTAATACAAATTCTGTGTGGTTATTTTGGGGCTAAGCTAGCCAGGCAGCCGAGACAAATAAGCGGCACCCCCCTGCAACAAATTGGCACTCCAATGTGGTCAATTAGCACTATATAAAACCTGAGAGGGCTTGAAAAGGAATTCTAGGTACACACATACACACACACACACACACACACACACACACACACACACACATAGAATTTAACACAGCTTTTTTTTTTAGTTTGCTGGCAGCATGCCAGAGTTCCTTTAAGGCAGGTTTTCCTGACTCAGCCATAGCAAAAGAAAAAAGGCCACACAGTTTTAAAATTCCGGTTTTCAGAGCTATGCTGCTAGCACAACCTCTGGCTTATACAGGAAGAAAACAGAGCATTTGAATGGTGTTTGTGAGCAGACTGCTGCAGCTTGCTTAAGGAAAATAGCTGAGACCAGCTCAGCACTTCTCACCTGTGTTGGCTGTGGGATCAGGTCTACTAGGCATACACAAGTGGGAGAACATGGCAGATTTTTGCCGCCATAAACAGAGATGTTTCCAGGCTGCACAGTGCTTTGCGTGGCAGATTTGACTGTAACTCAGATAAAAAGGGTTTATGTGCTGCATGTTCATTCTCAGAAGCCTTCCTTTTTGTTTAAACAGAAAAGGGGAAAAATGGTATGTGAGGTCCTTTTGTCTATGTGTTGCTTTCTTTTATTAATGAATAAAGAAACTGCCTTGGCTTATTGATAGGGCAGAACTTAGGTAGGTGGAGAAGGCAGAACTGAATGCCTGGAGAAGGAAAGAATAAGGGAAATGCCATGGATCACTGCCAGAGATAGATGTGTTTTGCCAGTAAGACATTGCCATGTGGCAATGCACAGATTGATAGAAATGGGATAAATTAAGATTTAAGACTTAGCCAATAAGAAGCTAGAGGTAATGGACCAAGCAGTGATTTAATCAATAGAGTTTCTGTGTGGTTATTTCAGGACTAAGCTAGCTGGGCAGCCAGGACAAATAACCGGCACCCCCTGCAACAAATAGATTATCAGTGCAGTGTGCATTCTACTACAATAAATAAATACAGAGCTCAACTTACAGTCTTTGGAAAGTTTATATGTTAATGGCATCTCCCAAAAGACTTTACTTTTGTGAGCAATCATATTAAAATGATTAAAATATGAACTAGCTGAATTTGGTATGGTTCCAACTATTTTATCAAGTTGTCATCATGATTTAGACACAGCAAATACCAGTTGTTGATGGCTTTGCTATAATGTTTCCTTGTGCTTCTTTGAGGATTATTTTTTTCAGATAGTATGCTTCATTTACATAAATAAGATATTACAGATATTTTCACAAGAAAAAATCTGGGAATTTCTGGATGTTAAAAATATTTTAGAACTTTCTCCTACTTGAAACACTGCCTTCACACTGCTGGTGAAATGTTCCAATTTCTGATATTTCCTCTGCTTTATTATAGGGATCATATATGCTATATCATATGGATATTTGTTTTATTTTATAGGCAAATGTCTGAATGTGAATTTTACAGTTGGTATTAGATTTTTTTAAATGAGATGGAAAATTCATCTTTGAAAATAAGAAAAACTGTCAACCATGAGAGCATTTGGGAAAATGAGGTGGAAGGATTGTTAGTTTCAAACCAGTTTGAGCTACAATGAAATGAATTTCAGACAAGATCTATTTATTGGTAAATCTACATGTTATAGTTTTTTCTTTTATAAATTTATTATTTTCTTGTATCTTCCATGTCAGGCACTACGAAAGCTTGAGTATTTGTCATTTTAAATAGTCTTTAAATAATAATAAACATAGAAATGTATATAAATAGAAAGAAATGAATTATTCTTTACATTTAATTCTTCTTATAACAGTTTTATCTTTAAAAATAACAAAAATGAAATAAAGTAGCAGCATATTAAATAGCTAAAATTCCCTCTATATATGATGTGTATGAAATGGTCAAAGAACAAAAAACAATTTTAGAAAAACTTATAGTAGCACACGTGATATAAGCTATCACACTAAATAGAATAAAGTTTTTTCTCTGAAATCATCTTCATTATATAATCTCACAATTCGATGGCAATAATATTATTATAATTTATGTATTATATTCAACATAAATAGATGTTTATTCAAAAATTTTATGAGGATAATATTTTGTAAATCATTCCCTATGCACTTATGTAACTCATTATATTACATTATCATTTCTGATAGACAAAAAGGCAAATATACAACCTCAGGAAAAACAAAGATAAAACCTTCAAGTATCATCATTATAGTCACAGAGACAAACCAAGCTCAATAGCCTGAATTGTTTCTAAAAAAAATTTGTTGATACTGCAAAATAGTAGGAAGAAGGATGGGGATAGATATTTGCTTTACACAAGCACTTGAATTTTGATGGGTAGGTGTTGTTGAGTTTTCCATGAGATTTTAATAAACTTTGTATAGTAAAGTACCAGCAAATAAACAGATAGGTAGACCAACATAGTAAAACAAAAGACCCAGAAAGTTACTTGCCTAATATTTAATTAAACTATCCAACACATACAGAAAAGAAAAAAATTTCTTTTAATGTTTTGTGCCTGGTGTGTTCAAGTAGAAGAATAAATCTGAGTAAATCTAAGTATATATCTGGCATTTTGCACTAAATTCAACTAAAAATGTATCAAAGGCCTGGATGTAATATATTAAAATATGAAAATACTACATTAAAATATGGACATAATACTCCAAAATGTAGGCACAGGTAAGGAATTTCTAAAATGTCAAATTGCTTTTTAAATGATTGCAAAAATGACAAAAGTGATTGCAAAAATTTAAAAAGCATTTGTACAAAAAGGAAATAGAAAATAAAGGAAGTCTAAAAGGAAAAAAATATCTTTGTGAATTGTATATCTGGCTAGGATTTAATATCTAAAATCTATAATAAATAACAATCAGCACCAAAATATGCAGTCAATACATGGGAAAATATATTAAATGAATAGTTGTCAAAAAAGAATTACAAACATATAGAAGAATGAAACTCGGTTACCTATAAGAAATAAATAAAACTTGTGAGACATGAAAGAATAATCAGGACTGAGAAAGACATATTAATGTTTTTCTCAAATGAAAAATTTAGATGCAAATTACAGACACATACAAAATGTGTACATATGTAAAAATAGAAAAAGTACTATGAGGGTAAAGTAGGATTGTAAAAGATGGAGGTAAAGAAAACAAGAAAACAGGAGAAAAAATAAAGACAAGTATCACATTATTTTTTATGTGAAAAATATAAAAACAAAATGGAAACTGGGTAGTCATAAACAGTGGAATATGGGAGAATGGTTGGAGTTGACTTTGAGCAAAATACAAAACATTCATATATGAAAATGCCACAAACAAACCAATTAAAACAGAGACAGGGACTGCAAAAGAAACTTGAGATACATTCACAAACAATTTTATTCGTTGTTTCAAGAATTTCTTTCATAAGCAAGGCATCAAGTACCAAATAATCCAATTAAAAAATTGAGTAAGATCAAAATAATTTTGAACAGATGAATCTCAAACGTCTGAAAAATATTTAAGAAACTGCTCAATATCCTCAGCTGTCATGGAAGTGCAAATCAAAATTACTCCGAAATATCATCTTACACCAGTCAAAATGGTACAGCCTGGACAGCCGAGACTGGCGGGGGGTGACGGGATTGAGACACGGAGGCTTCTTTTCAGGTGGAAGAACAGCAACCTTTATATTGCCCAGCAAACTTTTATACCTCTACAGCTTCTGTGGAGACCCACCAGCCAGAAAAAACACAAACGTCCTTGTCAATTACAGACCACAAGGAAGTTCTGCTGTCAGTCAGGGGGAGTGAGGGCGACTGGATCACAACAGTTTCCCCCATTTTATTTTATAATACCTTGCCTGTCATGGGGAATAGCCCTCTAATATTCCCTATCTTAGGTAGCATCCTGCCCCCAAAGTATTGCCCGTCAGTGGCTACCCAGACACATAGCCCTAAACCAAGTATCCCTAGGACTAACTGCGAAGGAGCTAGACCAGCGCTGCAACCATCTAGCATGCACTAACTTGGTGGTAAAATTAACAAATCAGTATTGCAAACCCCTCTCATATGACGGTTGAGTATAGTAGCAGAAGCATGCAATAGAGTGCCATGAATAACACACATAACATGATTAATTGTTGAAAAGTCCAAAGATAGTCCTCTTGCTCCTGAACCAGAGTCACTTTTTGGTTCAAGGTCAATATGCCCAATTGAATATGTCCATTAAAATTTATAAAGTCCAAATCATTGCTGACTCTTTCAGACTGCTGGTTGACAGTCTCAGCCATCTGCACAGTCTGTAAGAGAGCAAGTCCGGCAGCAGTAGCTGTGGTGGCAAAGCTCTGCTCCAGCGCCTTATGGCCCCAGCCACACTCATTCTGGATCCAAACTGCTGCATGGAGTGGAGCAGACCAGAAAAATAAACATTGTATGTACTCACTCATAAGTGGATATTAAAGGTAAAGCAAAGTATAATCATTTTGCAATCTATAACCCCAGAGAAGTTAGGTAAAAACGAAGCTCCTGAGAGTGTTCACATGTGCAGGGTACCAGAAAAAGAAAATACTTAAAGTCTTTGGAACAAACTGGGAAAGGGAGTAGAAAGGAGAGGATGGGGGATGGGAAAGTGAGGGCTTGAGATGGCCCAGTTGGGGGAGGAATGAAAAGGGGGAATAACATCTAGATAGAGGGAGGCATTATGGGGTAAGGGTTATACCAGGTGCTAGAGAAATTCCCAGGAATCAACAAGAATGACCCCAGATAAGACTCCTAGCAATAGTGGAGATGGTGTGTGAACTGGTCCCAGTCTAGTTGAAGAGAAAGAGGGGGGATTATATAAGCAAAGGGCTCAAGGTCTTGAAGGGGAAACCCCCAGAGATAGTTTACCTGAGCTAGTGGGTGTTTATTGACTTTATTGACTTTGGACTGATAGCTGGAGAAGAGGACCAAAGGAGGCTCTCTGAAAGTGGATGACAGTTCTGTGGCTTGGGAAGTCTGTGAGGCCACTGGCAGTGTGATCAGGATTTATTCCCAGTTCATAAACTGGCTTTTTGGGGCCCATTTCCCCATGGTGGGATACTTTGCTCAGCAGTGACACAGTAGTGCGGGACTTGGTCTTGAATCAACTTGATATGCTAGACTTTGCAGACTCCTCATGTATGGCCTTACCTTGTCTGAAGAATGAATAGGGGGTTGCATGAGAGGATGGTTGGGGGAGCAGGGAGAGAGAAGGGAGGAACAACAGTGGTTGTGATGTAAAATGTAAAATCAAAGAACTATTAAATAAAAAAAAATGTTAGTTGAAGTATGTATAGTCTCTATGGTTCAGTATGTATTGTAGTACCCCAAAATGCTGTAGAAATGATATATAACTGAAAATTCACATAGAAATCAATCACCACTACCTGATATAAACTTGCCTGAAAATATTAGCAAAATAAGTTTTGCAATTCAGCACACAGTGGCATTTTGATGGTCATTCACAAAAATAAAGCTGATGTATATTGCATTAGAAGCCAGTAAAGACTTAGAAAATATGTGTTCTCACCCACCTCCATTACCATGAGAACACATAGAAGTTTTCTGCTGCTCTCATAGCTGCAAATGTGGCATAATCTTAAAAATGTCAAATTTTATTATAACCAGTAAACTAAAATAGCCAGTTCCCCATATACATTTAGGAATATGAGTAAAAATCACATACATATTCTATGTCTAATGCTCTTAAAAGTATATTGAGACATTACCGTAAGGGCAATTATAAAAATAAAACAAATTATATATGAAAAATATTTAGAATATAATGTGTTACATATTTCCATTTCTGTGTTATTTACTCTTTAATTTGAACAGATTTGCAATACACTTATTTTATCAATTTTTTTTTCAAGATACTTTCACAAAGACCTAGATTTCACAAAGGCCTAATTTGGATCCCTGTACCCAAGTAAAAACCAAACAATGTATGCTTGTAATCACAAAAAAGACAACATGAATACAACCAGATCCCTGAAGCTCATTGTCCAGAGAGCCTGGATGAATAATATATTTATAAGCACCAGATTCAGTAGCAGACCGTTCTACAATATCAGGTGTTAATTTCTGAGATCATATACATACATATAAGATTGAACCAATTATACATACATACAGATTGAACCAATTATATTTATATATTTAGGAATATGTTTATGTGGTGTGGTACATTTAAACAATGGACTACTATTCAGTAGCAAAAAAACAATGGCATCTTGAAATTTGGGCATATCTTGAAAAAAATCATATTGAGTGAGGTAATCCAGACCCAGAAAAACAAATACAATATGTATTCACTCATAAGTAGCTTTTACACACATAACAAAGAAAAACCAGCCTACTGTCTACAACCACAAAGAAACTAGACAAAAAAGGAGGACCCTAAATGGAAAAACATGGCTCTGCATAGAAAGGAGAAGAAGACAAGGTCTCCTGAGTAAATTGGGAACATGGGGATTATAGAAGAGGGTAGAAGGAGAGAGGTGAGAAAGAGAGGGGAGTGGATACAAAAGTATAGTTCAATAAAAACAATAAAAAAACATTATTCTAAGAGATAATATTAAAATATAGCAAAATAAAATATAAAATTGGACAGGCCAGACCAAGAGAAGGAAAATGACCAAGAGAAGGCAGATGAAACAGATACCAGTAAGTGGAGACTGCTTGTTCATTCCCAGCCATCCAGACCCGAATGAACAAACAGAAACTTAATTAATTACAACACTGCTTGGCCAATAGCTTGGGCATATTTTTGGCTAACTCTTTTGTCTTAAGTTAACCCACTTCTACCATGCTGTATTGCCATGAGGCTATGAACTACCCGGTAATGTTCTGGCATGTCCTCCTTTGGCAACTACAGGGCATCCCTTGACACTACCTACTCTCTCTATCTCTAGTCTGATTTCTGGTCTAGCTTTATTCTGCTAAGCCATTGACCCAAACATCTTTATTCATCAACCAATAAAAGCAACACATATGCAGAAGGATATCCCACATCAGATACCCACTTATTCATACATTCACAAATCCCATAAAAACACTAAACTGGAGGCCAAAGGACCAGGTGCAGATTAGTGAGGGTTCTCTGAATGATGAAAAGAATTTTCTTAATTGAAGTTCTCTTCCTAGATAACCCTAGCCTGTATATAGTTGTAGGAATTAACACAGGCACCAAGAACCCAAACACATTAACCTGAGATAGAAGTGTCATAGTCAAACTAAAACATGCTTACTGTGGTGTTACAATAATCCGCAGTGTTTAGTGCATCATTGTGGTGTATATGTTTGATGACTAGGAGCAATAGGCAATACGATATATCTTGAGGCTATAATAGGATAGATTTATGAAATTAAATCTGTCATGTTTACATGATAAAATTTACTAATGTTACATTTTTAAAAATATGTTCTTAGTTTATTTTTTTTCTTTTTTTATTGAGAAAAAAAATTTCAACCTCCTCCCATCCTCCCACTCCTCCCTCACTCCCCCCACTCCTATCCCCGTCCTCCAACTCCTCTCCCCATACGCCCACTCCTCTCCCCCTCCCCCCACTCCTCTCCCACTCCCTCTCAAGTCTGAAAAACAGTCAGGGTTCCCTGCCCTGTGGAAAGTCCAAAGTCCTCCCTCCTCCGTCCTGGTCTAGGAAGGTGAACATCCAAACTGGCTAGGCTCCCACAAAGCCAGAACATGTAGTAGGATCAAAACCCAGGGCCATTGTCCTTGGCTTCTAAGCAGCCCTCATTGTCCACCATATTCAGAGAGTCCGGTTTTATCCCATGCTTTTTCAGTCACAGTCCAGCTGGGGTTGGTGAGCTTCCAATAGATCAGGCCCACTGTCTCTGTCGGTGGGTGCACCCCTCTTGGTCCTGACTTCCTTGCTCATCTTCTCCCTCCTTCTGTTCCTCATTGGGACTTTGGGAGCTCAGTCCAGTGCTCCAGTGTGGGTCTCTGTCTCTATCTCCATCCATCACCAGATGAAGGTTCTATGATGATATGCAAAATATTCATCAGTATGGCTATAGGATAGGATCATTTCAGGTTCCCTATCTTCAGCCGCCCCAGGAACTAACTGGGGACCTCGCATTGGGCACCTGGAAGCCCCTCTAAGTCCAAGTCTCTTCCCAACCCTAAGATGGCCCCCTTAATTAAGATAGGTGCTTCCCTGCTCCCCTATCCAACCTTCCATTATCCCAATCATCCCGTTGCCCCAAGTTCTCCCCATGCTACCCTTCTCACATTTCTCTCCCCATCTCCCCTTACCCCCCTCCCACCCACCCTTAAGATCGCGATTTTTTGCCTGGCAATCTTGTCTACTTCCAGGAGGATAGCTATATGTTTTTCCTTGGGTTCACCTTCTTATTTAGCTTCATTAGGATATCAAATTATAGACTCACTGACCTTTATTTATGGCTAGAAAACAATTATGAGTGAGTACATCCCATGTTCATCTTTTTGGGCCTGGGTTACGTCACTCAAGATAGTATTTTCTATTTCCATCCATTTGCATGCAAAATTCGAGAAGTCATTGTTTTTTACCGCTGAGTAGTACTCTAATGTGTAAATATTCCACACTTTCTTCATCCATTCTTCCATTGAAGGACATCTAGGTTGTTTCCAGGTTCTGGCTATTACAAATAATGCTACTATGAACGTAGTTGAACAAATGCCCTTGTCATATGATCGGGCATCACTTGGGTATATTCCCAAGGGTGGTATTTCTGGAATCAGGGGTAGGTTGATCCCGAATTTCCTGAGAAACCAAAACACAGATTTCCAAAGTGGTTGCACAAGTTTGCATTCCCACCAGCAATGGATGAGGGAACCCCATCCTCCACAAACTCTCCAGCAGAGGCTATCATTGGTGTTTTTTATTTTAGCCAATCTGACAGGGGTAAGATGATATCTCAAAGTTGTTTTTATTTGCATTTCCCTGATCGCTAAGGAGGTTGAGCATGACCTTAAGTGTCTTTTGGCCATTTGAACTTCTTCTGTTGAGTATTCTCTGTTCAGATCAGTGCCCATTTTTTAATTGGGTTAATTAGCATTTTAAAGTGTAGTTTCTTGAGTTCTTTATATATTTTGGAGATCAGACCTTTGTCTGTTGCGGGGTTGGTGAAGATCTTCTCCCAGTCAGTAGGTTGCCTTTTTGTCTTAGTGACAGTGTCCTTTGCTTTACAGAAGCTTCTCAGTTTTAGTATGTCCCATTTATTGAATGTTGCCCTTAATGTCTGTGTTGCTGGGGTTATACATAGGAAGCGATCTCCTGTGCCCATTTGTTGTAGGGTACCTCCCAATTTCTCTTCTATCAGGTTCAGTGTGCTCAGACTGATATTGAGGTCTTTAATCCATTTGGACTTGAGTTTTGTGCATGGTGAGAGATATGGGTCTATTTTCATTCTTCTACAGGTTGACATCCAGTTGTGCCAGCACCATTTGTTGAAGATGCTTTCTTTCTTCCATTGTATACTTTTAGCTCCTTTATCGAAAATGAGGTGTTCATAGGTTTGTGGGTTAGAATCTGGGTCTTCTATACGATTCCATTGGTCGACTTCTCTGTTTTTATACCAATACCAAGCTGTTTTCAATACTCTAGCTCTGTAGTAGAGTTTGAAGTCAGGGATGGTAATGACTCCAGAATTTCCTTAATTATATAAGATAGTTTTGCCTTTCCTGGGTTTTTTGTATTTTCATATAAAGTTTATTATTGTCCTCTCCAGATCTGTGAAGAATTTTGATGGGATCTTGATGGGGATTGCATTGAATCTATAAATTGCATTTGGTAGAATTGCCATTTTTACTATGTTGATCCTCCCAATACAAGAGCAAGGGATATCTTTCCACTTTCTGGTATCCTCTTTAATTTCTTTCTTCAATTCCTTGAAGTTCTTGTCAAATAGATCTTTCACTTCCTTGGTTAGAGTTACCCCTAGATATTTTATGCTATTTGTGGCTATCATGAAAGGTGAAGCTTCTCTGATTTCCCTCTTTGCTTCCATATTTTTTGTGTATAGGAGGGTGACTGATTTTTTGGAGTTGAACTTGTATCCTGCCGCATTACTAAAGCTGTTTATCAGCTGTAAAAGTTCTTTGGTGGAGTTTTTGGGATCGCTTATGTACACTATCATATCATCTGAAAAGAATGAAAGTTTAACCTCTTCCTTCCCAATTCAAATCCCCTTGATCCCCTTATGTTGTCTTATTGCTATTGCTAAAACTTCAAGCACTATATTGAAGAGGTATGGAGAGAGTGGACAGCCTTGCCATGTTCCTGATTTTCGTGGGATGGCTTTGAGTTTCTCTCTGTTTAGTTTGATGTTAGCTGTCTGTTTGCTGTAAATAGCCTTTATTATATTTAGGTATGACCCTTGTATCCCTAATCTCTCCAAGACTTTTAACATAAATGGATGTTGAATTTTGTCAAAAGCTTTTTCAGCATCTAATGAAATGATCATATTTTTTTTTCTTTCAGTTTATTTATATTATGTATTATATTGATAGATTTTCGTATGTTGAACCAGCCCTGAATCTCAGGGATGAAGCCTACTTGATCGTAATGGATAATTTTTCTAATGTTTTCTTGGATACGTTTTGCCAGTATTTTTTTGAGGATTTTTGCATGGATGTTCATGAGTGAGATTGGCCTGTAATTCTCTTTCTTGGTTGAGTCTTTGTGTGATTGTGGTATCAGAGTGACTGTAGCTTCATAAAAGGAATTTGGCAATGCCTCTTCTGTTTCTATATTGTGAAATACATTAAGGAGTATAGGTATTAGGTCTTCTTGGAAGTTCTGGTAGAATTCCGCATTGAAACCATCTGGTCCTGGGCTTTTTTTTGGTAGGGAGGTTTTTGATAACCTCTTCTAATTCTTCGCGACTAACAGGTCTATTTAGATTGTTCACCTGGTCCTGGTTTAACTTTGGTATATGGTATTTATCTAAAAAATTGTCCATTTCCTTTACATTTTGCTGTTTTGTGGCATATAGGCTTTTGTAGTAAGATCAAATGATTCTCTGAATTTCCTCTGTGTCTGTGGTTATTTCCCCCTTTTCATTTCTGATCTTATTATTTTGCAAATTCTCTCTCTGCCGTTTGATTAGTTTGGATAGGGGTTTGTCAATCTTGTTGATTTTCTCCAGGAACCAGCTTTTTTTTTTTCATTGATTCTTTGTATTGTTTTCTGTGTTTCTATTTTGTTGATGTCAGCCCTCAGTTTGATTATTTCCAGTCTTCTACTCCTTCTAGATGAGTCTGCTTCTTTTTTTTTTTTTTCTAGAGCTTTCAGGTGGGCTGTTAAGTCTCCAATGTGTGCTTTCTCTGTTTTCTTTAAGTGGGCACTTAGTGTTATGAACTTTCCTCTCAGGACTGCTTTCATAGTGTCCCATAAGTTTTAATAGGTTGTTTTTTTTTATTTTCATTGAATTCCAGGAAGACTTTGATTTCTTTCTTTATTTCTTCCTTGATTCAGGTGTGGTTCAGAAGTTGACTGTTCAGTTTCCATGAGTTTGTAGGCTTTCTGGGGATAACATTGTTGTTGAATTCTAACTTTAATTCATGGTGGTCTGATTAGATGCAGGAGGTTACGTATATTTTTTTATAACTCTGGAAGTTTACTTTGTTACCATGTATGTGGTCAATTTTCGAGAAGGTTCCATGAGCTGCAGAGAAGAAGGTATATTCTTTCCTATTTGGGTGGAATGTTCTATAGATGTCTGTTAAGTCCATTTGATTCTTTACCTCCATTAATTCTCTTATTTCTCTGTTAGGTTTCTGTCTGATTGACCTGTCCATTGGTGAGAGAGGAGTGTTGAAGTCTCCTACTATTAGTGTGTGCTGTTTGATGGCTGCCTTGAATTTTAGTAATGTTTCTTTAACGTACGTGGGTGCTTTTATATTAGGGGTATAGATGTTCAGCATTGAGACTTCATCTTGATGAATTGTTCCTGTTATGAGTATAAAATGTCCCTCTCTATCATTTCTGATTGATTTAAGTTTGAAATCAACTTTGTTAGAAATTGGTATGGCCACACCTGCTTGTTTCTTGGTTCCATTTGCTTGTTAAGCCTTTTCCCAGCCATTTACTCTGAGTAGGTGCCTGTCTTTGTGGTTGAGGTGTTTTTCTTGTAAACAGCAGAATGTTGGATCCTGTTTTCTTATCCAATCTTTTAGTCTGTGCCTTTTTATAGGTGAGTTGAGTCCATTGACATTAAGTTATATTACTGACCAGTGGTTGTTAACTCCGGTCACTTTTTTAATAGTAGAGTTTGTGTGTTTCCCTTCTTTGAGTTGTGCTGGTGAAGGGTCTCTAGATGTTTGAGTTATTGTTGTCATTGTTAGACTCCTTGGTTTGTGATTTTCCTTCTATTACTTTTTGTAAGGCTGGATTTGTGGCTACATATTGTCTAAATTTGTTTTTATCCTGGAAGATTTTGTTTTCTCCATTTAAAGTGAATGAAAGCTTGGCTGGGTATAGTAGTCTGGGCTTGCACCCATGATCTCTTAGTTTTTGAAGTACATCTATCCAGGACCTTCTGGCTTTCATGGTTTCCATGGAGAAGTCAGGTGTAAGTCTAATAGGTTTACCCTTATAAGTAACTTGACCCTTTTCCTTTGCAGCTCTTAATATTCTTTCTTTATTCTGTATGTTTTGTGTTTTGATTATTATATGGCGAGGAGATTTTTTTTTTCGGTCCAGTCTATTTGGTGTTCTGTATGCTTCTTGAACCTTCAAAGGAATATCTTTCTTTAGGCTGGGAAAGTTTTCTTCTATAATTTTATTAAACATATTTTCTGGATTATTGAGCTGTACTTCTTCTTCTTCTTCTACTCTTATTATTCTTAGGTTTCGTCTTTTTATTGTGTCCCAGATTTCCTGAATGTTTTGTGATGAGAATTTGTTGGTTTTGCTGTTTTCTTTGGTCAGTGTGTTTATTTTCTCTATGGTATCTTCAGTGTCTGACATTCTTTCTTCTATCTCTTGTAATCTGTTGTTAATAGTTGTCTCTGTAGTTCCTTTTCGTTTACCCAGATTTTCCATCTCCATCCTTCCCTCAGTTTGTGTTTTCTTCATGGCTTCCATTTCATTCTTCAAGTCTTGAACCGCTTCCCTAACCTGTTTGATTGCTTTTTCTTGTTTCTCTTGGTTTTCTTGCGTGTCTTTGAGCGATTTATTCATTTCCTCTATCTTTTTGTTTGTAATCTCTAATTGTTTATGGCAGTTTTTCACCTCCTGATTAAGGTCCTCTATTATTTTCATATAGTTGACTTTTGAGTCGATTTCTTCTAATTCTTCTGTAGATGGTGTACAATTCTTCTTATTTTTGGATCCCTGGATTCTGGTGGTGTCATGTTGCCTTTCAGGTTGTTGGAGGAATTCTTGCATTGGCGCCTTCCCATCTCTTCCTTCAAATGGAGCCAGGAGAGGCCTGGTATCTTGGTCCAGTCTTTGCTGTGATTGACTCTCTGGGTGTATCTCTTCAGTGTAGAAGCAGGAACCGTTCCCGTCCAGGTGAACTCCGCAGCACCAAAACATGGACGCCTGGTTGTCCAATGACCGGAGGACAAAAGGGGGAGCTTGGGGGGCAGGGTGGGGACGAGTAGAACACAGCACACCCTTCCGCACAGGCTGAAGGTGCATGTGCTCCCTTACCTGGGGTCCTTGAGGCCTGCCCCTTAGGTAGGCTCTCACTGCTCTGGGTGGGTAGCCTTAGTGTAGGAGCAGAAAACTGTTCCTGAGTAAAGGACCTTGCAGAAAACAAAGACTTGGGGGGGGGGTCGTGTGTAAGAAAGACAGCCCTGCAGAAGGAGCTGGGGGAGGGGGGTTTGTGCTCTCTTCCGGGACAATCCACCCCTGGATAGCACACACTCACCCGTCCAGATGGGATTCCTCAGCAACTAAACAGTTCCGTCTGGTAGCCCAATGATCTGGGGACAAAAGGATGAATGGAGCAAGGGGGGAGCGTATCCAGAAGAGCACAGGAGAGCCTGGAGCATGCACGAGCTGAAGGTGCCCGGGATCCCTTACAGGGGACCCTGAGGCCTGCCCGGTAGGCAGGCACTCACCGCTCTGGCTGGGTAGCCTTAGTGTAGGAGCTTAAAACTGTTCTTGAGCACTGGTCCTAGCATACAGCAGGGAAGGGTTGGGGAGGTGTGCTGGGCTCTTAGTTTAAATAGTGTATGACTTTTGTAGAATTTTCTTGCATCATACACATTTTCGAAGAAATTATAAAACAAAAGACTTTAAAGCATCTAATTTAGATTCTCATAAACATGATCTATCATCCAGGAACATCAGTTGAGTAACTAGTATCTGTCCTAGTATTCATGATTTTCCTGATTGTCAATGTGACCCAATCTAAAGTCACTATGAGACATATACCTCTGGGTGTCTGTGAGGGCGTTTTAAATTGGATTAGAAGGGTTAGCAACACCTGTCCCAAATGAGGGTATTATCATCCCGTGGGAAGTGGTTCCTATAGTTAAGGAAAGGGAGAAAGCAAACAGAACACAGTCTCCATTTCTCTCTCTTTGTTGATTATGAATACAAATTAACCACATGCCTCATTCCCTGCTATGATGGACTCTGGTATGAAACTGTTAGCTAAATCAATTGTCTCTGTAAACAGCTTTACTCAAATATTTTGTCACTTTATTGAGAAATACAATTAAAATTAACCATCAGATATGACAACAAAGAATTATTAAGTTCTTCTAATATCTTTCTTTTCTTTCTTTTTTTTTTTTTTTTTTTTTTTTTGGTTTTTCGCGATAGGGTTTCTCTGTGGCTTTGGAGCCTGTCCTAGAACTAGCTCTGTAGACCAGGCTGGTCTCAAACTCACAGATATCCGCCTGCCTCTGCCTCCCAATTGCTGGGATTAAAGGTGTGTGCCACCATCACCCGGCAAGTTCTTTTAATATCAAAATGAGAAAAAAACTATTACATAAAGAAAACTGTAGAAGGAACAGTGGGCTGTGTTCCTGCTGCCTGGCTCCCTGCCACCTGGCTAGCTTATGCCCCGAAATAACAACACACAATTTTGTATTCTTTTAAACACTGCTTGGCCCATTAGTTCTAACCTCTTATTGGCTAATTCTCACATCTTAATTAACCCATTTCTAATAATGTGTGTAGCACCATGAGGTGGTGGCTCACCGGGAAAGATTCTAGCCTATGTCCATCTCAGAGAGGAGAGCTATGGTGTCCGCCTCACTGCCTTCTTCCTCCCACAATTTTGTTCTGTCTTTCCTGCCTATGTTCTGACCTATCAGGCCAAGCAGTTTTCTTTATGAATTAGTCAATGAAAGCAACAGATAGATAGAAGACACTCCTACATCAGAAAACTACCAGAACATTTTTAATATGGTTCATAATTTTTAGTATGCCCTCAAAAACAGACAATAAGAAATGGTTAGAATTTACCCCAAGATTTAATACTGATGGAAAAACCAATTTTTAAAGATACAATTACAACTAAGTAAAGCTATTTTAGTAATAACTAAAATAAATAAATGTTGGAGGTTGTTGACTTGACATAAACAAGTCAAAAGTAGTAATCTGTTAAGGTGAGGCTAGTTATAGATTTTTTTGTTTGTTTTTACATAAAGTCTATAATAATAACAGAAAAATATGTTTTCTATTAAACAAAAACATGCAGGACTGATATGACATAATGGAGTCCTGGCCTTCCTACTCACCTCCCCAGTTGGTGACCTTACTTGCCCTTGTTGTTCTAGGTTTCTGAGAAACTTGCAAATTCCATGCTCTCAGAGTTGTTTACCAACCCTGCTTCCTTCCTAAGTATGCATTGCTTTGGCCCTAACCTGAGGATCCAGCAACAAGATCTCCATCCTGTTAGCCCACATGTCTGGGTTAGGTATAAAACCCCCTTGGTGATGTACAATAAAGGCTTCTGATTCTGCAACATCCAGAGTGTGTCTTTTATTCATCCTGACATCCTTCACTCGGACTTGGAATCCAGGCTGTGCTGGCAGAGCAAGTGGAGGTCCCACTGACATCCAAGAAAGAGGGGTAAGAGCACAGGGTCATCCTGGGCCATCAGGAACATAATGGGGTATCAAGATGGAAACTGCTAGCAGCAAAGAGAATTGCAATTTCAGGTAAAAGGATTGTTAGAGCAACAAGGAACGAAGGTAAAAGAAAGAACCATAGAAGCTTTTACTAAAACCATAGAGCAGGACATTCACTGATTTATTAAGAGAGGAGGTCTGAATGTTCCAGATTGGGAAGAGGTGTGCAGAGACCTACAAAAGAATCTTCAATGAGAGGGTCCTGACAGTTTTCCTACTGTGACCTTTTCACTGTGGCTGTTAGTTAAAGATGCTCTGTTAATGGATAGCGTGAAAGTTAAACAGGAGGTAGAAACAGCTAAGGAAGTTTTACAAGATTCAGGAAGAAGAGACCCACCACTCTCTGTGTTCTATAGAGGATCAGGAAGGAGAAAAGGGGGCATGTGGTGGTGGTAATGGGAAAAATGTTGAGAGAGGATCATTAGAGAAAATCTGCTATGCCTGGTTCAGAAAGCAGTCAATTGCTCTGCAGGAGTCTGATGATTCCGAGTTTTAGAGGATAGTGAGGAGTCATCAGAAGATGAGGAAGAAATAATACATAGGGAGATAAGAGATTTTTGTAGAAAGCTGAGAAAATGTAAAGCAGAAGAAGAAGCTTCACCCCCAACTCCTTTGGCCCCACCGGCTTATAATGATGAAAGATGGTGGTCTCATTTAAATAAGGATGAAAATAGAGGGGTAAAAAAAATAAAAATAAAAAAAAAATAAAATAGAGGGGTATGTTTCCACTGTGCACACAGGGTGGTACCTATAATGGAAGTACCAGACCCTAATAATCCAGGGCAGGTGATGTGCCAACATTTTCCATTAGAGTTTAAGGAGATAAAGCAGTTAAAAGGAGGCTTTTGCTGCCTATGGAGCCTAAGTACCCTTCACATTGGCCATGGTGGAGTTTTTCTCAGCTCTGAATTTTACACAAAAAGATTGGCAGCAATTATGCCACACTGTTTTATCTTGGGGAGACTATCTTCTATGGCCGGGAGAATACCAGGAAAGCTGTTTGCAGACAGCACAATTGAATGCTCAAGCCAGACAAGCTCAGCACAATTTAGACATGTTAACTGGAGCTGGGGCTTATGCCAATTTGCAGCAGCAAATTTTGTATGATCTGGCAGTATTTGCACAAATAGCCACCACTGCTACTAAAGCTTGGATGGCCCTACCCAACAGGGCAGTGGGAGATTAGCTGTCTAAAGTCTTACAAGGGCCTTCAGAACCATTTCAGGACTATGTGTATGGGCTATTGCAGTTAGCAGGGAAATTTTTTGTGGATGCCATGGCAGCCATGCCCATAGTAAAACAGATCACATTTGAAAATGCTAACACATATTTTAAAGAAGCCTTACACCCTCACAAAGCAGAGTTTAAATGAATATATCAGGATATGCAGAGATATAGATGGAAATTTCATTCAAGGTCAGATTATAGCAGCAGCTATTCAGCCTCAGGGAAACTTGCTAGGACAGGGACTGGGGGATGGAGGCCATAATTGTTTTAACAGTGGAGCTCCTGTCCATTTCTGGAAGGAATGCCCACAGCTGATGATGGGAAGAGTTGCTGCAGCCAGCACAGCCTGGATAGCAAAGACTGGCTGAGGGTGCCGGGATTGACAAATGAAGTCTTCTTTGCAGGTGGAAGAACAGCAACCTTTATTTTGCCCAGCAAACTTTTATACCTCTACAGCTTCTGTGGAGACACACCAGCCAGAAAGAACACAAACATCCTTGTCAATTACAGACCACAAGGAAGTTCTGCTGTCAGTCAGGAGGAGTGAGGGCGACTGGATCACAACAGTTTCCCCCATTTTATTTTATAATGCCTTGCCTGTCATGGGGAATAGCCCTCTAATATTCCCTATCTTAGGTAGCATCCTGCCCCCAAAGTATTGCCCGTCAGTGGCTACCTAGACACATAGCCCTAAACCAAGTATCCCTAGGACTAACTGCGAGGGAGCCAGACCAGTGCTACAACCATCTAGCATGCACTAACTGAGTGGTAAAATTAACAAATCAGTATTGCAAACCCCTCTCATATGACGGTTGAGTATAGTAGCAGAAGCATGCAATAGAGTGCCATGAATAACACACATAACATGATTAATTGTTGAAAAGTCCAAAGATAGTCCTCTTGCTACTGAACCAGAGCTACTTGTTAATTCAAGGTCAATATGCTCAATTGAATATGTGCAAAGCATTGCTGACTCTTTTCAGCAAGCTGGTTGACAGTTTTAGCCATCTGCAGTCTGTGAGAGAGCAAATCCGACAGCAGTAGATTTTGTGGCAAAGCTCTGTTCCAGCTGCCTTATGGCCCCAGCCACATTCATTCTGGATCCAAACTGCTGCATGGAGTGGAGCAGAACTTAGGGAAGCAGGCTCACTGCTCCTGTTCTGGAACCATTGAAAGGGCCCCACTTTAACAATCTTTTAGGGAGTTTGGGCATCATCAACCCGTCTGGCTACTTCCTGCTGAGCAGGTGTGCTACATTCTTGGGAGTATTTTACATCAACATTTCAGGGGTTCTTGGTGATTCAAACCCTGTAAATTTGCAATGAATCCACAGGTTCTCATCCACTGTGGAGGCAAAAGCAGAACCTCTTTTCCAAGGCATCAAATCCTTAGGCCCATATTTTAAAGTCAAAATACCTTTCTTAGCAGTTCCCAGAATTAAATGTCTTTCTCAAGTCCAGAACACAAAAGACAAAACAGTCAACATAATAACATATATCTCTACACATTCTATCTGTTGAGGCCCTCAATTCACCTTCCTGACTCCTTTTTGTTATTTCCCTACTGGCCAATCTTCCAGAGGGCATCCCTCAGTACATCTCTGGGGATGATGTGGGAAGGTCATATGTCTATCTGTTGCTTTCATTGGTTAATTAATAAAGAAACTGCTTGGCGTGATAGGTCAGAACTTAGGTGGGTGGAGTAGACAGAATAGAATGCTGGGCAGAAGGGAAGTGAGCTGCAAACTGTATGGGGCCTGGTAAGGAACACCCTAATATTCACGCCAGTATGCCGGACTAGTCCTTTATATCCATCTGTTTATTCCACCAACTGTTAGAACAAGCTCTTGTTAATGCCACTTTTTCTCTTCAGGAAATATATTTTGTTAAGGTACAGAATCACTCTTAAAATTCTTCATTTTTACATCACTATGTAATACTCAGTAATACTTCCATAGCTGATTTTACTCCAAATGCTACATCTAGCAAGGTTGTGGTACTAAGAAATATTTGGTACTTCATGAATAAGGAGGATTTTAAAAGTACTGTGACACATGATCATGGACCTACCCCAGCTCCCTCTTGCTGGCCTACAGTAGCCAGCTTTGATCTGCAAGGAGCTTTGCTTTCGGCAGAGTGTATCAGCTAAAGTACAGATTTGTTAAGAGGTAGGGTTAACATGTGGTGGTATGGCCATGGGCCTGCTGACTTCGGAATAGTAGTTTTGGGGAGGGAAATGCTATTTTTAATTGTTCTTCTAGAAACTGCAACCTGAGCAGTTGCAGGGATGGAAGCTCCTTGGCTGCTCTGTTAGCTTGTGTACCAGTGATCATTCCTTTGCCAGTGCAAGAGAAGTCTGTTTGAGCAGAAGTGACACTTCTGCTATCGAGAAAAAGTGATATCGAAGTAATAGCTGCTGTGGTTGCAGTCATTGCAGTCTCTGCTGCCGCTACAACAGTAGCTAGACTGGCAATGGCCCAAACATCTCTTGTGGCAGATCCAGTAGATAGATTGGCAAGACAAGTTAGCAAGGTCCCTTAAACGTAAGAAGCCTTGAATTCTTACATCAATTTGTACTTTTAAATTTAAATCAGCAAACTGCCTTATTGCAAGTGCAGGTGGACTCATTATGGATAATTAAACAATTGTCTTGATACAGCTTGTGTTACATCCTCTGTTGTGATCAATGCTTCTGAAATTGTAAAATTCTATTTCCCTTAATTTTAAATAATACTCAGGTGCCACCTGTTTTAGCCAATGCTATGGCCCAGTTGGGAGGCTGGGTCCAACAGTGGCCAGGGACTCTTGCTGGCTATTCTGGGTTTTGTAGCCATGAACATTTGTCTCTGGATTTGGTGTGAACTTATGCAATCCATGAGATCACAAAACATGGTCACTCAGCAAGATCTTTTAAGTTTGTCATCTCGGAATCCAGATGTGCCACAAGTCTGGCTACAAATGCAGAAATATTGAGGATACCTCCATAGATGGGCAATTTCTAATGGGGAGCACCCACCTAAGATAGGGAAGATGCCTCCCAAGGATGGTTAAGGGACTGCTCTCCTGAGATGACCTAAGAAAGGAGGATCTTCCTTTTATAAAATAATTATGGGGGAGATGTTGGGACCTATGATTTATGATTTACCTATGGAGTCCTGGCCTTCCTACTCACCTCCCCTGTTGGTGACCTTTCATGCCCTTGTTGCTCTTTGTTTCTAAGAAACTTGCAATTTCCATGCTCTCAGAGTTGTTCACCAACCCTGCTTCCTGAGAATGTGTTGCCTTGGTCCTAACCCAAGGATCTGGTGATGAAGTCTCCATCCTGTTGGCCCACCTGTCTGGGTTAGGTATAAAATCCCCTTGGTGATGTACCATAAAGGCTTCTGATTCTGAAATATCCAAAGTGCATGTTCCATTAATCCTGATGTCCTTTACTCAGCCTTGGCTCTAGCTGCACTCGCGTGGCACAGGACAATAAAACAATAATTGCTTAAGTGGTAAACAAATAGAATGAAGTAGAATCAGAATAATTATATTTAAATAAGTTATAACCTACTTTAGAAAAACAGTTCTATAATTTGTATGGTAATATAAAATAGTGCATTTCATGGCTACCAAATTTTCTCATAGCAAATATAATGCCATATTATACTAATCTTTCAACTCAGCTCTTCTAAATATAATCTGAAGCAATACATTTTAATCAGCACAAAGATGTGGAAATGAATATTGGGAAACTGATAAGTTGTATCAGATAGAAACCTATTGATATTCATGTTAGAGTAATGAAGTCAATAGACATAACAGTACACCTACAGACAACAACTCTAATACCTATAGTTAGTCATAATTATACCCTGCAAATATCACTCAGGAAAAATGAAAAGTGGGAGTTGATTTCTCTTTTATTGTCAACATGACAATGCTTTGAACTCATGCTAAAAAAAAAATACAATTTTTCATCTCTTGCTTAACTTTGACACATTTCCCTTTTGTATCTTTTTTCAAGCAAGCATATATTTATTCAGATTTTCTGAACACTGCCTATTTCCTAGCAAAATTATTTTAACATGGGAAAAAATGCAAAGGAAATTATAATCATCCCCAATTTTCTGGATATCTTGAATTTTCACCTAGTGCTTTGACCAATGGTTTTTAACCTCTAGGTTGCAACTCCTTGAGTGAAGGACCATTTCACAGTGGTTGCATTTCAGATATTTACATTAGTATTCATAAGAGTAGCAAAATTATAATTATTAAGAAGTATCTACAATAATTTTATGATTGGAGTTAGCACAGAATGAAGAATTGTGTTAAAGTGTGGTAGCATTATGAAGGTTGATAACCAGTGCTCCAGACCATGTGGTGGCAATTGGCTATGTGATATGACACAGAATTCATACAGAAATTGTGTCTGCACAGCATAAACGCCTCTTGTCAAAAATGATCTTGTAGGTGGACATAGTTACGATCACCTGCTATTCTAACCCTTGAAAGACTTTGTGGGAGAAGATCAAAACACCATTCTATAAGCATCTTACCTACAACTAAGACTTTGTTCAACCACTGAACAGTACAAAAATTAATTGAACGGAAAGAACTGAAAAAAAGTTTATAACTTGATAATTAAAAAGTTCATCTTCAATAATAAAAATAAATAAAAGGATTTATAGGAAAATTATTATTATGTCATACAAATATAAATGTGTAAGTTAATCTTTTTATTTACATAGTTATTTAATCTGAAATATTTATATAAATAATTGCATTTATGCATTTACTAATATATTACAGTTTGACACTAATAGAAATGCATATAATTTAGACACACACATATAATAGTAAAGTTGTATGGTAAAAATAAGTGAGACAATGGAAATTACTGCATACTGATGAACAAAACCTAAAGTTATACATTCCCCCATAGAGGTTAATTATCATTACTAATCTAAAGCAAAGTACATTTGGGACCAAGTCTCTTCAGTATGAAGTGTACAGATGATTATCAACAAATCAACAAATTTGTTTCAAAAACCAAACATTCTAATTAGAAAAACATGGACAAAAATAGAGTGTTGATCAATAAGTAGGTGATTATTGTGATTTCAATGAATATGAGCTTCTTGGGCTTATATGTTTGAATGCTAGGTCCTCGGTGGATAGAAGAGTCTGGTAAGGACTAAGAAGAGTGGCCTTTTTAGAGGAAGTATGTCACTGGGGTTTGGGCTGGGCTCTGATAGTTTAAAAGCCTAAGCCAGGCCTTGTATCTCTCTTGCCCTCTTCTCATTCCCTGTGGATACAACGTAAAAGTCTCAGCTACTTCTCTAACACCATGTATGCCTGCTAACATGCTATCTGTGATGATAATTATAAACTAAAGTTCTAAAATTGTAAACAAGATCCAATTAAATGGTCTTAAAAAAAAAAAAAAGAGTGGCCATGGTTATAGTGTCTCTTCCCAGCAATAAAACAGTGTCTATGAAAGTATTTACACAAATTACCGAATTTCCTTACTTGGAAAATCACATAGTCATCCAAATGAATGAAATGAAAATAGGGTACTCAGTAATATGGCACTTATATCTATGTGAGGCTTAAGGGTCAAGAATTCCCATTACTGATTTATGATGTATTAAACTAAAAAATATTTAAGTATATGAAAGTCAAGTTCCTATTTTATATAAATCATATACATTTCTATTCATTTTAAAGCCTAGACATATATATGTTTACCTACTTAGATTACTGTTTCTCCAGAGAAGAAATAAGAAAAACATTGTGAGTTTCTAAATTTAAATTATATATGTTTCAGGTATCTTTATAAACACTTATTTTCTTTTCATTTATGTGTATCCGTGGGCATGAGAATGGTTGTCCATACAGAAGAGCATCTTAGATCCTCTGAAACTGGAGTTACAGCTGGTTGTGAGATGCCTGTATGGTTGCTAGGACCTAAACCTGGGTATTCTTTAAGACCATCTGCTCTTAAACAGAGTAATTTCTTTACCACATTTTAATTTTTTAATTTATTTACAAGTATTGTTTAATAGTTATAAAAAGAAAAATTCTACATGGCATTCTAAATTATGCCATCTTCACATTTGTATGCAATGCCTTTTACATGCTTGCACAGGAGTTTAGTAACTATTGTGTGAAAAGTCTTTTCCTGGGCAACACACATGTCTATTCACGTTAGACAGGGAGACCACAACAGGCCAAAGGACAGATGTCACCAAAGTCGAAATGAGTTTGATTGGGTTCCTTTATCACTGCAGCATAGTTGACAGCCTACAACAACATGGAACCTCGAACACATTGCACTGTCTGAAGGCAGCTCAACAGGTTGGAGTATCCTTTACAATTTCCTCATTTGGTCTAAGCCTTTTCCAGGAAGTTTGGCTTGTTTTTTTTTCTTACAAGTTCCTCCACGGTCTAAGCCTCAACTAGGAAGTTTAGCCGGTTTTTGCTTCTTCCAGGGAGCTAGTCTGGTCTCAACTTGGGATGTCTGATAGTGATTCTCAGCAACTTCTTGTTTACTCTCGGGGGCCTAGTGAATCTTGTCAGTTTCAGGAACTTTCTGAAACTATTTTAAGTTGTTTACCTTCTGTCTTAAGGAGCTTCCCTGCAGCATCAAATGTTTCAAGCACAGAGGAACTTGCTATGTAACAGTAACTCAATTTGGTTGTGAGTTCTCTCAGGACTCTTGCAAAGCATTATTCATATGCTATATTATAAATATTAGATATAAAATGAAGGTGGGTGAATACATAATAGATCCTTGAAAACAGACATAGTTCTCTTAAATTTCAAAATAAATTTAACCACATGGGTCTCTCTGCACATTCTTCAGAAAAACAACATAAATATCAACAGGATACCATATACCAAAATTAAATCAAGACCAAGTGAACAATTTAAATAGACCTATATACTGCAAAGAAATAGAAGCTGTCATCAAAAGCCTCCCAGCCAAAAAAAAAAAAAAAGCCCAGGACATGATGGATTTACTGCATAATTCTACCAGAACTTCCAAGAAGAGCTAATACCTATACTCCTCAAAGTGTTCCACACAATAGAAACAGAAGGAACGTTGCCAAACTCTTTTTATGAGGCTGCTGTTACCCTGACACCAAAGACTCAATGAAGAAAGAGAATTACAGACTCACCCATGAACACAGATGCAAAAATGCTCAATAAAATACTGGCAAACCGAAACCAAGAACACATCAAAGAAAATATATATATATATATCATCCACCATGATCAAGTCGGCTTCATCCTAGAGATGCAGGGATCGTTTAACATATGAAAACCTATCAATGTAATTCATCAAAGAAATAAACTGAAAGAAAAAAAAATACGATCATCTCTTTAGATACTAAAAAAACATTCAACAAAATCTAGCACCCCTTCATGATAAAGGTCTTGGAGAGATAAGGGGTACAAGGAACATATCTAAACTTAATAAAAGCAATATACAGCAAGCCTACAGCCAGCATCAAATTAAATTGAGAGAAAACCAAAGTGATTACCCTAGATAAGACTGTCCACTCTCTCCATATTTCTTCAACATAATTCTTGAAGTTCTGGCTATAGCAATAAGACAACAAAAGGAGATCAAGGGGATTCAAATTGGAAAGGATGCTATCACAGTTTCTGAAGAAGTTATGCAAGCTCTTAACAAAGAAAATAAATCATCATTTCTAAATGATGTAAAACCTATGTACTATAATTATTATCAGTCCAGCAAGACATCCCAAATGTACAGTAGTGGCACTTGCATATTTTTGGTAACCAATAGCTGTCCCACTGGATTTATAGCCTTCTACAAGATTAAAATCATGCCTAGTATTAAAACCTAGAAAATTATAGACCCTAGGGGAAAACATACCATTGCCCTTTTCCTAAATCTGTATAATTTCTAACTGCATTCTAAGTATTTATTCTTATACCCATAGAGAGTTGTAGCTCTCATCATTCAAGAAATAAGCTTCTTCTCTTTTTGGTTTCATGAGTCAGGTTTTCTCTGTAGCTTTGGAACCAGTCCTGGTACTAGCTCTTGTAGACAAGGCTGGCCTTAAACTCACAGAGATCTGCACGCCTCTGTGCTGGGATTAAAGACACGCACCGCCACCACCTGGCAAAATAAGCTGCTTTTTTGCTAATGAAAAATGCTATTGAAAAAATGTGGAGAATATTATTGAGATTTCTAACTCTTCAAAATATGGAGAATATGTGACTCAGGCACAAGGTAGACAATTCCAACTAACATATCTGCAATATAAATCTCACTCCTTGGGTTCACAGAAAATGTCAGAAGAAATCGTGGAAAGATTGTTAAAGTCACAAGCCAAAGATAACCTACTGTTGGATATACTTGAGGGAATATTCACTTCCCCTATACTTGAGGGAATATTCACCCATGATCCATGAAATCTTAACAATGTTGTTGCCTGAATAAGAACAGCATAATTGCATCCAAACAGTTGATATGTCTACCTAGAGCTAGAAAATCTCATGGGGATCACCCCTAGATAAAAGTTTCATGGAAGGAGGGTATTCACTCCAAGCTCAAGTTCTTATATAGTCTGGCCAACCCAGAGTGATCATCCCTGGGCACATAAAAATATAAAAGCACTAGCACTGTATGCATTCAGTAGGTTATAATGTGTGTGCATAAATATGTATATTTATGTAACGAAGGTAATTAATTAATGATGAGTTTGGGAAGGAGGAGAAAGCAGGTTGAGAGTGGTACAGATATAGTGGTATTGTATGAAGTTACCAAAACATAAAAATAAAAAAAAGATGTTAAAAGGAGCACAAGCTCAGAACCTCTTGCAGATCTAAAGAAACAGTCTGTATGCTAGAAAAGTTTGTAGGTCATTGTTATGCACATTCAGTTAAGGATGAATTGAAACAGAACATAAATTAAAAATTGTCTATGTTCTCACATTTGTGGTCAAATATCTTTTTTTTCTTACTATCCTCATCTTCAATTGCAAAACCAGACAGCCACTCATAAATAAATAAGTCAGATGTGTTCTGAAAAATATTTGAAACTATAAGTGTTAGGACATTAAAAGGATGACAGAAATTTTATTAAAGTAAATTTAATTTATGATAGATGTGTAACCTGGCCTTCACACTGAGTACAACAGAAATAAAGACTAATTATCTTTCTTACTATAAAATTCTATTTGGAGAAAATAAACATAATGCATGCTTTTCATCTTCATTTTCATAACTCATCTCAGTGGAAAGATGGGTAAATATCACATCACATTACTTCTTGACAGCATATATCCAGTCTTCAGCAGTGCTAAAAAATATGTATGACAGAACATTTGCAAAACTTTTCCCCCCAAATATCAATTGAAGTGTTTTTCTAGACAATGTGTTGTCAAATACCTTGAACTGTAATATTCTAAAAGAGCTGAAATATATGGTATTCAATATATATGTGTGTGATATTTTTACATCAACTGTAACTATTTCAAACTAAGTACACTCACACAGAAAATGGAAAAACCAGGAACAGTGAGGCACAGAAGGCATACATGGCAGGACACATGTTTAAAACCTTTGAAGAAAAGGTCTATGGGCATATCTGTGTTTTCAGCTTCAGAGGAATGGCATAATAATACAAAAGGAATCAAATAAAATCATTAATTAGGCAGAATAAGTTCCTGGTTAAACGTGAGAAAATGTTAGTTAAATTATCCCTCAATTCACAGTTGTTGGAAGATATTTGAGATAGGGTTTCTCACTGGGACCTAAAACATTCCAATTAGGTTAATCTAGGTGATTAAATTGTCATGCTGTATATCTTACATGGGTGCTGGGGGAAATCACATGAGTTCTTTTCTTGTATGACAACTTTTTACTGAATGAGTTCTCTTCCCAGACCCAGGAACAGTATTTTTTTTTGCTCAAATTTTGAAGGTATGTAAGATGTGTGTCTATGTGTGTGTGTCTGAGTGTGTGTGTGTGTGTGTGTGTGTGTGTGTGTGTGAACCTTGATGTCCTGAGCATATAATATAAAACTAGTTGTATACTTATGCCTTTTATTACCTCACATACAAAAAAGTACCTGAATAATGAAATACCTTTCAGTGTTATTCTATAATCACTTACTTAGATGATCCAGTATGTATTACCATGCATACCAAATTCATTATGTTTCAATGAACTCATCTTTAAAGTGGTACAATAAAAGTCTCCTATGTCAGATTTTACTCAATGTGCCATCTCATTGGCCCTACTTTTGCCTTTATAAAATGTCTTTGATAGTTACATTTGCTCTGCTTTGAGAATCTAATAGTTCTTCAGTGTAGTCATTTCCATAATCCAGATTTATAATGATTAATATATGTTTCAAGAAAGTGGAATTTTTTAAATGAGATGTTTGTAAAGTTGGATACTAATTTAAAGAATCTTTTCCTTTACAAGTTTCTAACAAAAAAAAAAAGACCCACATATTTTTTTCAGAATTTTCTTTTTTTCAAACATTCTGGTTGACTGAAATTTGAGTATGTTTTAAAGTGAACAAGAGGTAAGTAAAAGGATCATTTAGGCTTAATAAATCCTATTTCTTGTGTCTATATATCAGTCCCCTAAATATTCCAGGCAATAACTTAAGACTGACTGTGCTTCTAATGATACTGCATATAAAATTTCTCGATGAAGAAATGGTCAAAATCTTCCTTAGTAATTCAGATGACTTCCATATTTAATGTCTATAATACAGTACTTATATATCCTTAATTACTGCTCTTCACCAATGAGTGTCTATTGAGAAAAATAAATAGTATGTTTGTCAGATCAAGTAGAATGTTTTCCTTTGCTGAAGTTATTTTAAATGCCTACTGTAATTAAGCAACTTAAATTTGAGTTTTCAGAGTCTGGTAGAAATTACTAGCTTGCTTTCTCACTTTTTTACTTAATTCATAGCAAAGGGGTTGGTAGCACTCTTTGACACAAATTGTGGTCTCCCAATCCAGTCATAAATATTACCTCAAAGTGGAATGTTAGCTGAGGTCCAATGAGCATCTTATCCTCTATTTCTGATCCATATCTAATTGAAACTAAAACAATTGGCAGAGCAACATTTGTTTATATAAAGAAGAAAATTAATATTCACCTTCATAGTTGTGTAAAAGGTTGAAGAAATGTAAAGTGATGATGAATTTTGTACTTTAATAAAAGCTATAAAGCTTTTATTAATTTTAACAAATCTTAATCGAATGCTTATAAACTTACAAAGAAGACTGAGACAGTTTTGGGTTGTGGAATAAGCAGGTATTCTATTCAACTCTCCTATGGGTTTACTGCTGTTTTACATAACTCATTTAGTAAATCCATTTGCTAAGTAATGAATTAGTCAGTAATGAATCCAGATGGCTCAGTCAGTAAATTACTTGCCTAAGAAGATTGAGGACTTGAGTTCAGATCCTTGAACCCACATAAAATCGCCAAACATAGTGTTATACAATTGTAATCCGAACATTAAGAAGGCAGAGACCGTAGGATAATTGGATTAGTTGGTGAGCCTGTTTAACCTACTTTGTGAGCTTGAAGCCAGTGAGATACACTGTTTTAAGGATGAAGACAACCTAAGGTTGATGTCAGGCTTACATAAGGAAGTATACATGTACATACAAAGTCAGTGTGATAGCTAACATAGGTTGTCAACTGCATCAGATTCAGGAACCAAGGTTCTGAGGACTCCTGTGAAGGATTTTTTTTTTCATCAGATTATTAGAAGCAAGAAGACTCATCCAAAATCTGGGCAGCACATTTTAGTATCAGTCCAAATAAAATGACATGGAAGAAATAAACTTTGCTTTTTGCCTGCTTGCTGTCACTCTTACTGTCAAGTTCATTGATGCTGTTGCTGGGACATTCATTCACAGTGTTGGAAACTATAATGTTGAAATTTCATTTCAGACAGAAGGTCAGAAGAGTTACAGGAATCTTCCAGGTATCTAGGGAGAGACTGATGACTTGATGAGACTTTCAACCTCATGTACTAAATGACTATGTGAATTATTGATCGTTCCAGAATTAGACAGCCAGTATTGAAGTAATAGTACTGCATCTTATAAACCAAGAAAAATAATTCTCTTTTTATATACATACACACACACAACCATTTCTTTTCATTTAGAGAACTCTAATACATTTATTCATTCACATCCATCTGTGTAAACACAAACATCTTCTCATACACATGGCACCAAAAATAATTAAAAAGATGATTAATTGCTTTTTTAAATCCTTTCTTATAAAAGGTACAAAATGATTAAGGCTGAAACAACATAGGGTCTAGCTAAAGAATAGATATTAAAATTACTAAAAAGAATTAGCCCTTTGTCCAAGACATACCGTTGATTGTTTTTTTTTGTCCCTATTCTAATGTATTTATGTGTATTTTATGATCTGGAAATCTTATGCACTTGAATATATTCCAGGTCTCTGAGGAAAATGCAATACAAAGCAATTTGATTACTTTCAAAAGCCAAAATTGAAAAGTCAATTTTAGTTCCATGTGAATGGATGCTTTTTGCTAAGTGATATAACCCTAATAGTATACTGATACTTTTATATCACTCCCACAAACCTGAGTAATAAATCACTCATAAGGTCATCTTATAATCATTTGCTAAGGTGACCCTGTATGCATATTACAATGACAATATGGATTTTTCAAAATTAGTAATATGTAAGAAAATATTTTTAGGACTAAGGAATGGAAACTAAAAGTAATGGTATACAGAGTATAAAGTGTTGGCCAAGCATAGAACACACATACATATATAACCATCTAATTCCTTAAAGGGGGCTATAATTGCTGTTCTTGACTATAGCAAAGAAAACTGAGGATTGAAATGGTCAAATAATTTGCTCATGCTTAATGAGCATTGAGCTGATATTTGAACCTAGGTCAATCTGGTTATAAAGACTTCAAAATTAACTATCATACAATAAAAAATATTTGTATGAAGTACTGTGAGGGTAAGAAAAGATATATGTAGTCTGGGTGACAGAAAAAGACATCATAAAGGTCTAATATTTTACTCAAGGTATGTTTGTATGACAGGCACGTAAGGATCAATGCTAGGTTGTTTGAGGTAATAATTTTATGCTATAGCTCATTATTTGTAGTCCTGAACAAATAGTACTAGATTTTTTATATAAATAAACAAAGGCTTACGCAGAAGAGTTCACTATCTCAGTACCCCATCACTCCATAAAAAAAAAAAAGATATAATGTTTAAACTGTGGTTCTTTGAGAAGAAAACTCCAAGTTCTTTCTACTTCCTTTAATGGTTCCCAGTATGGTACTTTGCAAAAGAGGGGCTCTTACATATTTATTGAATGAATGAAAGTGTCCTAAAATATGTTTAGAATCTTGTCAAGCAGAAAGATATTCTGAAAATCTCTCTATGTGAATGACAAAAAATGACCAAAAGCAGAGAAATGGGGTTTTGTGGAGGTTTTTGGCTGACAGCAAACCAGTCAATTCAGCTTAAGTATAATATAGAGGTAGACAGTCATGTAAAATTGAAGTTGGCAAGGTGCCTAGTTAAAAAGACTGTAAGAATTTTATCCAATATAAACTATTCTTATCTAAAGAAAATACAGATGTATTAAAGAGGTTCTCAAAGAATTATATGCAACTATAATTATTTCAGTGTAATTAATGTTTCTCTTTGCTAGATGATTAAGCAGGAAGTGACATAAAGAAGTTCATATTGGAACATTCAGGAATGTAGACCTCAAGGACTAAAGGAAGATGCAGGCATAAGGATTTGCATAGTTATGAGACCTTGCAGTGTGTAAACCCATAATAGATAGCATCTTATTATTTAAAAATGATGTCACAAAAAAGCATTTCAAATCTGAGAATAGAGAAAAAGAATAGGTCCACTAATAACACAAGAAAATTTTCTACTTCCAGACAATAGGGTAAAAAAATGGTAATATTTAAAATATTAGCAGTTCATTAGACATTTACTGTATGACTGATACTTTTAAAGTAGTTCATAGAATAATTTTACTTCTCAAAACAGCTGTTCGTGATTATATTTATAATTTTACCCCATTGTATATATGAGGGGAATCTGGCTTCCAAAAATTAAATAACTTGCATTGTTTCCTTAGATAACCAGTGGGTCATTGAAGATATGCTTTTCACATAAACAAGTACAATATGGAAAATTTACAATAGATGAAATATAGTTGAGTTTCAAATTTTTAGGGCTAGGAGAAACAAGTGATTCAAGAACATTCTTATTTGTCAAACAAAATTTGGTGCATGTGCACATGTGTGTTCATGTGTGTATGGGTGCATGTATACACAGGTTTGTTTGACTGTGTGTGTTTGTGTGTCTATGCATGTACTATCACGCTTGTGGAAGATAAAAGGCAACCTCAGTCATTCCTCAAGTGTTATTTGATACTGTTTAAATTATGTTTTATTTCTATATGTATGAAGCTGTATAAGTTAATGTATACCACGTGCACACAGAAGTCTGGAAAGGCCAGAAGAAAGAGTTTGATTTCTTGAAACTTGAGTTATATGTATTTGTAAACCACTATGTTGTGTTAGTATCTAAATACTTAACATCTATCTGCAAGAGTTATAAGCATTTTTTACCACTAAACCATCACTCCAGCCCCATTCAACCATTTTAGAGATGCTGTCTATTGTTGTTCTGAAACTGTAGGCTAGTCTGAATTGCCAGAAAGCCCCAGGGATCCACCTCTCATTGTCCATAGCACTGAGTTTGCATCTATATACAAGCTTGTAACTGGATATTTCTCATCCTGCCTGGTCCCGCAGCCATTTTTTAAAATAAAAAGAGACTTAATATTAATTACACACTGTTTGGTCTGTTATTTCAAGCTTATTATTAACTAGCTTTACAATTAAATCAACCCATTTCTATAAATTTATATTTTACCAAAAATCTTGTGGCTTGTATACATCACATCTTGTTTCTCAGGCAGCTGCTTGGGTCTCTTTCACTCTATCTTATTTGTCCCTGTATCTGTCTGGATTTCCCACCTAGCTATATTCTGCCTTGTCATAGACCAAAGAACCTTCTTTATTAGTCAATAGTAATAAGACATATGCACAGCATACGGAGAGCAGTCTCACACCATCTGCCCTTTTCTGTCTAATTTAAAAGGAAGGTTTTAACTTTAAAATAGTAAAATTACAGATAACAAAGCAGTTATCAAACAAGAATTACAGTTACAATATTTAGTCTCTATGTATTTGACAAAATTAAAGAAATTGATCTATTTTATATTTGTGAGTGTAAAGTTTTATATCTAATTTATCTTTTATCATGCTAAAGAAAATTATAATTATTATTATCTAGTTTTCAACTCCACCAAAGACCCCAGAAGGATGTCATATAACCTAAGTAAACAGGAAGTACATTGTAAGTAGCTTACAAAATTCTAGAAATGTCAGAGATATCTGACTGCCTGGACAGTCACCAAAAGCCTTTCTCTAATTTTGGGACATCATTGTTCAAGCTATAGGCCTAGAGTGTCTGGCAAACATCTCATTGAAGGAGGAAATTTGAAACTGTCCCAAAGATATTGGCAGTTTGTCAGTCATTTTCTTCTGTGTCCTGCAGAATATCTGGCAGACTCTTTCATGAAACAGGAACACTGATGGACAGCCCACCTTGCTTCAGCAAGTTTAGCAGTCATTTTCCTGCAGGTCCTGCATGTTCAATTTATACGGCATTCAGTCAAGCAGTACAGGCAAGAACAGTTTCTTGCCCAAATGGCTAATCTTACACAGTGAAAACAAATTCCATGAAGAGCTTCTTTGATAACTATTGTCCTCTTGAAATAATTGGTGCTGCCAGGAGCAGATGTGTCTCACTGTGAAGAAAATTCTAAGTTCTTAAAACATTCAAATATCATATTCTGTAGGACTTTGAAATGTTTAATAATTGCCTATTCATCTGAAATATATCTTTGCATATCCAACAAACCTAACTAACATGATTGATTATAACTTTGACTCTTATACATGACTATTAAATTTGTATTTCTTAACTATACAATACATTTTTATAATGAGCTGCATAAGCAAAATGCCTTAAACAAGAGTAGAAATATACATGTAGTATTAAAAAAAAGACTTTAAATTTGTATCAATAAATCAAAATCCATACCAGTATAAAGTATTTTGAGATTAACAGCAGTTTTTTGTTTTAAGGATTTAGATCCAATAATACACCCTTTTCCTAATTTCTATATCACAAACACAGTCTTCCTGCTGGGAAGGCTATCATTTCACCAACTGAACTATCTCTCCAGCACTATTTTAAGATATTTTTTAACATATTGTTGTTGCTCTGGAAATGTAGCAAGCTCAGTGGTAGAGTGATTGACTAGTACACAGGCTTGGTTCAGTGCCCAGCACCAAAACATAGAAACACTGTAACTACAGTCACAGAAATGAAAAACATAACTATGGAATAAACATAGGGTGATGGAAAATTTTCTCAGGCATACATTGCTTATATTTTAGGGCTTTGCTTTGAAGTTTGTAATGAGATTTTCAAGTATGTTGTGCAAATCATCTAGTGTAAATGTAATGGTTAATTTTTTAATGTTATTATTCCAGTGTTATGAATAGATAGAAATATACTCTAATACCAAAAGTGACTACAGATTTAAAAGATGAAGAAAAAGATCTATTTTTCTATGATTACTGTTTTGACATACTTTTAAAATAACTATTTTGAGATTATACCATATTAACGACATGTCCTCCTTCTCTTTTCCTTCCTCCAAATGTTCCTTTCTCCCTTGCATACAGACATTTACATTTTAAAAATTACGATCAGGCAAGAATTATCATTTTTAGAGTTTTATATATAGAAGTTGTGAAGAAACCTTCCCATTGTATCAAATATGTTCTTCTTATTAAATTCATTGGTTGTTCTTATTCTCAACAGAAAGAAGATAAACTGTCTTAAGCAGATATTTATCATCAAAGTCATCAAAAGGGCAGAGACTGCCTAAAGACAAGCAGTATACAGATCTTCAAGTACTCTAAGTAGCTAAAGAAAAAGGAGAAATGTAGAACATAGGTTCTTTGATATACAGTCTCAGTTAAAGATGTTGCAGTTGCTCTAGAACAAACACTCTGAAATGTTTATTTTGCTTTTGGGAATTTTCTTCCAATTTTTAACTTAAGGTTTAAAAACCCATACTATTTCAAAGTTACTGTTATCAATCTTATCACTAGATGGCAGCATGATTCTTATAATAGAAGTGGAAAGACAGCTCAACATGCACTAGCAAGATTAAAAATAAATTAATTGCAAAGCAATTACTGCCAGAGAAATAATGCAAAGTACCCGGCTTTCTCATGTTAGACCAATCTGAAGCAAGCTTTTGTATATTTGAACTTGTTTAATTTGATTTTATGACTCTCTGCCAGTCTTAGAAGTGAGTTTTTCTCATTTTTCAAAGAACTTTATTCCATTGATAGGTTCCTTTTACATCTCTTCTGCATTCTCTAACAAACAATACCTATCTTGACTATTATGTGTTAAACACATGAAAAAACATTAAAGCTAGAGAAAAGTAGCTGTGAGATGGCTAATGGGTTTCCCTAAAGAAAAATGATACGTATGAGTTGAGGTATTTGTTGTTAGGTTTAATACTTTTAAAAATAAATTTTAACAGAAATCATATGTAACCAAAGCAATAATTTGCAATTTTAGAAGACATTAAGGATCATCAAAGGGATTCTTTTACAATTTCTTTGTGCATTTGTTTTAGTGAATAAAAACTTTATCCTCAAAGAAAATATTCACCAAAATCATGAAGAATATGATACATAAAATCAGAGCTGTTTCAAGTACAGAGGAGTTAGTATATGAGAACTGGGAACTGGGCATCTGGGCCTTAGAACACACAAGGTTTATGCTTATTTTTTGTATCTACCCTTAGTATATTTGAAGTAAACAGCATGGAAATATCCAAGACAGTATAATTTATTTACTTTAACCGGTCTAACTTAAGACTAAGGCTAATTTGTTAAAGACCCTGCCATACAAGCATAAGGACATACTTTCTTATCCCCAACACTTCCACAAAAGTCAGGTGACGTTGCACACTTCTGCAACCCCTATAGCTAGCAGGTAGAAAGAGGCTGATTCCTAGATAAATCTAAGCAATCAGTTATCTCTGGATTCAATGAGAATCCTCATAGACACTGTCTCAAAAGAGAAAGAAGAGAGCCACAATAAAAGACACCTGATATAAACCTCTTGTTTTTACAGAAGCATGCCTGCATTTACACACACACACACACACACACACACACACACACACACACACAAACACACATCTAATTTAAAAATTCAAAGAAAGTCTAAGGGAAAAACTATACAATTCCTACTAAAAATGATCACTGTGTTACAAGCATAATCTTGCTCAGTCAAGGTCCCATATGACTTCAATTATAAAACTGTCTCCTTTAATGACAGATACAGTTTTTGTTAGAGCAAAATACACAGATGGCTCTGCATATTAAAATCACTTCTCACATACAATTATCAAGTTTTCTGTTTTACATGTTATTTATGAATATATTTCAATTAGAATGAAATAATTTACCATGGACCATATAGAAATTGTAACATATATAGAGTGTTTCAAATGAGTTTAGTTAATATTATTTCCTCTAAAATAATAATAAAAATAAACACAGAGAAAAACATTGGATTGGAATCTAAGAAAAAAATACCAGGGCAGAACAAAAGAACAAGGACTCTTGACCCTTATTGATTTAGTTCAACATAATGTACTGTGTTGACCATGGAGGAGTTACTAATAGAGTTTAAGCTGAGTGAATGGAGAAAATGAGAAATAGTACATGGTGCACTATGTTGTCAGAGGATAAAAAGCAAAATTTATACAAACACACTAGAGAAAGTCAATCTGCAAAGAATGCTACTAGACAAAATTTGTATTCACTTGTAGAAGGATGAAAATATATTTCCATCACACATTCTGTACAAAATGTCCATTTAAAACAAATCAAAGTCCTTAATGTAAAACCTGATACTTATACTCTAAACTGCCACTGGAAATTATATGAAAAACAATTCAAGATGTACTCATAGGTGAGGAATTCCTAAAGAAATTTCCAATAGTTCAGTAAATAACATCAACTGACAGATGGGATTGCAAGAAGTTTTAAAACTTATACATCATAGAAAAGAACAGAGTAAGAGACAGATTAGAGAATAGGAGAAAGTCTTTGCAAACTTCCTATTTAAAGGGGGATTGATATAGAATATATAAAGGACCCAACACATAAATAACATAAGAAATCAAAAATAACAACCCCAAATAGTTTAGCTATAAATGGGAAAATGTAATGAGCAGACGGTTCTCAAAAGATGAGGTGCAAATGGCCAAAAAGTATGCAGGTAAAAAAAAAAAGGTATTAACATCTTTAGCCATGATGAAAAGGCACATGCCACACATTTGATCAAGAAGGAATGTGCCTAAAGTAAGGGATGCTGTAGTTGGCTATGGAAGGCATTGTGGGACAGTGAGGAAGTAGGTATGCAAGTGTGTGAACACTCATGCCCCTCACATACTGTTCTTATTTTTAGAGACATGATGCCTGACCTATATCCCAGCCTTACAGTCAGAAATAAAAAGCCCCAAAGGCTCTTTCTTTTTTTTAATTTATTAGATTTTTAAAAAAATATCAATCCAAGTTCTTATTCCTTCCCCTCCTTCCATCCCCTTCACACACCCTCTCACCCCACTTCCATCTAATCCTCTGAAACTGTAAGGCACGTTGCCTTGCGGAAGGTCCAAGGCCCTACCTACTATATCTATGCTGAGCAAGGTATACATCCAAAGAGAACAGAATCCCAAAAAGTGAGTACATGCAGTAGGCATAAATCCTGGTGCCACTGCCAGTGGTCCCTCAGTCTGCCCCAGCAATGCAACTGTCAACCACATTCAGAGGAACTAGTTTGGTCCTATGCTTGTTCCTTCTCAGGGGCTCTTTCTTGAGGAGCAATGTAGAAAGGGCCTTTGATCAAAGGCAGAGTCATGAGTTCCCAAGATCCCAGGGCCAGTCTTCAACCTTCTTCCTTTCTCTATCCTACACTTAGTGCTTTGGAGTGAATAACTGATCAAATAGAAGAAACTAAGTGTGTCCTGACCACTAGTTATTGAAGCAATTCCGATCTGAAACAAATAAAACAACAACAAATGTATACTGGCACTCCTCCTCATCCAGGTCACTGTCTTGATAATTATGAAAATCAATAGTAATAAATGCCATGGAGGATATGGGGACAGTTACCCTTTACATTTCTGGTAGGAAAGTAATTTAGTGCATCCACTAACTATATTGGTATGGAAATAATCCAGAAAAAAAGTATATTTAGCAAAATAGAACTACATGCTACAACATTTCTGGAAATAATCAGTATATTAAAGAGATAACTACAAATTATGTTTATAGAATCAAAATAGGCAAGAACTGACAGATAGATAAAGGATACTCATAAAATCAAAAGTACGTTTAAAATCTCCTGAAATGTCTTATCTTTAGACTTTATCTCTGCAATCTATGATCTCTGTACTATAAATACGAGTGTTAAATATGAGAAAAAGTTGGCTATGTTGTCATTCTGTTTGACTTCCTAGATAGTGATCATAATTCATGTGGTATGGAATAATAGAGCTTTCTTATGTTTTGTCTTCGAATTTGTAATTTGCAAACCTGGCAAGACAGTTCAATGGGTAAAGGTGATTGCCCTCAAATAAGGTGACATGAGGTCTATCTCCAGAACCTACAGAAAGGTGAAAGTAGAGAAATAGCTTTTACTTTCACATGTGCACCTTAATATGGGTCCCCACTCACATAATGGTGCAGACAGTTAATGATTTTTTATTTTTTAATGTCCAATTGCCATTGGTAGTTGTTAACCTGAAACCAGAGTTTAGGAGCAGAGTGAGTTCGGGTACCTATTATTTCTCCCTGATGATCCTTTGCTGCAAAACTGTAGTTAAGCAATGGTTGTGATCTACCTGTAGCCAGAGCTTATGTTGCAGTTTGTTTCTCTAAATCAGAGATCTCAGTAGTGACCTTAACACTGCTTCTTCCCCTGGCTTCTCTGTTAGTGTGAGAATTGCTTCTTAGTAGCTAAGATCTGGATTGATTCATCACAATTTCTAATGAGTTTCTTAATTCTCTCTTAGGTGCTAAAAATAGCTCCCCCCATTAAATTCTCTTCAACCTCTCTGAAAAAGCTGTTTTCTGCAGTGAGTATAATTAAGGAATATCCATCTCTTATTCTACTCTCATACACATACTGTCCTTCTTCCATTATTTTAGCAGTTATTTAAACAGTTAGGACTTAGATAGAAAAATAACACTAGATTTTTTTAATAAAGACTTAATAATTACTTAAGTGAAATGATTTTAATCATAAGAACTGTTAACTCAGTTAGCAGGAAGAGTTAGAGTAATAAGAAACCATTACCTAAAGAAACAGTTTTAGCCCTTGGATGAAACAACAAGGCTAGTATGCTTTCACGCAGCCCCAGGATGCACAGTCACTTGATAAGTGTTGGAACCATGACATGGCCATTTGGAATTGTTACTACAGCAGAGGAGATTCAGCAGTTGCCAGGAAACAAACTACAGAAGGATTAGAAACCTGGATTTGATCTCCCTTCTCTTCTTCATTAGGTATCTCTCACTAGCGAATCTACATGAGAAAAAAAAAAGCAGAATAAAAAAAGACAAATGCAATTTTATAAGATCACCCTTCTGCAACATTGAAAATTCACTAAAGAATCTGTATATTTTAATGTAAGTGACTGATCAATTTATGCTTCAATCCTCATTAAATACACTTCAAGAGGTTTTATCCAGACAATTTTAGATGAATTTTAAGGGAATTCTATAATTGGATAGAGAATATCCATCAAAGGTCCAGATATTCAAAATCTGGAACCCAGAGTCATGCTCTTGGAAGGTGCCATATATATGTAAGAGGTAGGGGCTTAGCTGGTACAGTTTGTAGCACCTGTAGGACCATTGACTCTAGATTTTGTAGTATAATGACAACCTACAAAATCTACAGTGATTCTGGACACAAAAAATCAGATGTTGAGGGAGGATAAAAATATATATATTCAGAATCTTGTCAGGCATTGTGGTACAAATCTTTAATCCTGGTACTTAGGCAGGCAGACCTCTAAGAGTTTGAGGCAGCTCCAGACTATATAGTAAGGAATAAAACCATGTCTGCCCCTGCCTCTCACCACAAAAAAAAGAAAATAACAAAAAGAAAACAAACCAAAAAGCAGAAGTAACACCTAATTGAAAGTCTTCAATGTCTGTCTCTAAATGAGGCTATAAGATTCCAATCTATTCTGTCTTTCTTCATTTTTGGTAAGAATATTTGTTTCAAGATATGCTCATGCAGAAATGTACTGTGTGATCAGAAGCATAAAACAACTGAGAAATTTGGTCATGGGCAAGAATATGCAAAATTCTGAGTCAAAAATAAACCTATTTTTATTAGTTTAGTATCTAAAGTATTTTATTATGTAGATGGGAAGCCAACTGATATATGATACACTCATATTGATAAACTTAACTTCTGTTCCAATTATTCTGGTCCATTATTCATGTAATATCTTCTGGTCTCACCATTAAAAATTAATTAAAATATTGTATTCCTATTGTCCATAAGTATTTTGTGATTTCTAGATTTTGAAATTCTTCTCTGGGTTATGCCAGAACTTGATTTTTTTAGGATGAGGTTAAGCCAATGTGATTTGTAGTGCTTATGCTAATCTTCAGAGTAGAGGCATAACCTCTAGACTGACACATCCCCAACAGAGCTTACATTAACACACTATTTTAATAAAATTACTGTATTTTTTTTGCCATAGTGAAGATTGAACCCAGGGCTGAAAACATGCTGGAGAAATGTCCTATTACTGAGCTCTCCTCCTTAACCCTTCTTTCATATAAACTGCATGCCATTTTTAGTTTTATTTTTCAAAATGTCCTTTCTACATGATATTCAATTCTATTTTAGAGTTGCTAAGTAAAACATTATTTGCTAGAGTTAGACATTCTAAGTTAAAAGTATTATTTTCTTTTTCTTTTTTTCTTCAGTTTTCTGCATGCATGTATGTCTGTATGCCAAAGGAAGGTATCAGATCCCATTACAGATAGTTGTGAGACACCATGTGGTTTCCGGGAATTGAACTCAGGACCCCTGGAAGAACTGATAGTTCCTTTAACCGCTGAGCCATCCCTGCAGTCCTTTAAGTATCATATTTATTTATTTATTTATTTATTTATTTATTTATTTAGGATTTCTGTCTCCTCACCATACCCGCTTCCCATTTCCCTCCCCCTCCCCCAATCAAGTCCTCCTCCCTCATCTGCTCGAAGAGCAGTCAGGGTTCCCTGACCTGTGGGAAGCCCAAGGACTGCCCACCTCTATCCAGGTCTCCTAAGGTGAGCATCCAAACTGCCTAGGCTCCCACAAAGCCAGTACGTGCAGTAGGACCAAGAACCCCACTGCGATTGTTCTTGAGCTCTCATTATTCCTCATTGTCCGCTATGTTCAGCTAGTCCGGATTTATCCCAGGCTTTTTCAGTCCCAGGCCAGCTGGCCTTGGTGAGTTCCCGATAGAACATCCCCATTGTCTCAGTGTGTGGGTGCACCCCTCGTGGTCCTGAGTTCCTTGCTCGTGCTCCGTCTCCTTCTGCTCCTGATTTGGACCATGAGATTTCTGTCTGGTGCTCCCATGGGGGTCTCTGTCTCTGTCTCCTTTCATCGCCTGATGAAGGTTAATATTCATGAGGATGCCTACGTGTTTGTCTTTGGATTCACCTTCTTATTTAGCTTCTCTAGGAACATGCATTATAAGCTCAATGTCCTTTATTTATGGCTAGAAACCAAATATGTGTGAGTACATCCCATGTTCCTCTTTTTGGGTCTGGCTTACCTCACTCAGGATAGTGTTTTCTATTTCCATCCATTTGTATGCAAAATTCAAAAAGTCCTTGTTTTTAACTGCTGAGTAATACTCTAATATGTATATATTCCATACTTTCTTCATCCATTCTTCTGTTGAAGGGCATCTAGGTTGTTTCCAGGTTCTGGCTATTACAAACAATGCTGCCGTGAACATAGTTGAGCATATACTTTTGTTGTATGATAGGGCCTCTCTTGGGTATATTCCCAAGAGTTGTATTGCTGGATCCAGGGGTAGGTTGATCCCGAATTTCCTGAGAAACCGCCATACTGCTTTCCGAAATGGTTGCACAAGTTTGCATTCCCACCAGCAATGGGTGAGTGTAGCACTTTCTCCACAACCTCTCCAGCAAAGGCTATCATTGGTGTTTTTTAATTTAGCCATTCTGACAGGTGTAAGATGGTATCTTAACGTTGTCTTGATTTGCATTTCCCTGATCGCTAAGGAAGTTGAGCATGACCTTAAGTGTCTTTTAGCCATTTGAAATTCTTCTGTTGAGAATTCTCTGTTCAGCTCAGTGCCCCATTTTATAATTTGGTGGATTAGCCTTTTGCGGTCTAGTTTCTTGAGTTCTTTATATAGTTTGGAGATCAGACCTTTGTCAGTTGCGGGGTTGGTGAAGATCTTCTCCCAGTCAGTGGGTTGCCTTTTTGTCTTAGTGACAGTGTCCTTTGCTTTACAGAAGCTTCTCAGCCTCAGGAGGTCCCATTTATTCAATGATGCCCTTAGTGTCTGTGCTGCTGGGGTTATACGTAGGAAGTGGTCTCCTGTGCCCATGTGCTGTAGAGTACTTCCCACTTACTCTTCTATCATGTTCAGTGTGTTCCGACTGATATTGAGGTCTTTAATCCATTTGGACTTGAGTTTTGTGCATGGTGATAGATATGGGTCTATTTTCATTCTTCTACAGATTGACATCCAGTTTTGCCAGCACAATTTGTTGAAGATGCTCTCTTTTTTCCATTGTATAGTTTTAGCTCCTTTATCGAAAATCAGGTGTTCATAGGTTTGTGGGTTAATGTCAGGGTCTTCTATTCGATTCCATTGGTCGATTTCTCTGTTTTTATGCCAATACCAAGCTGTTTTCAATACTGTAGCTCTGTAATAGAGTTTGAAGTCAGGGATGGTAATGCCTCCAAATAATCCTTTATTGTATAAGATTGTTTTGGCTATCCTGGGTTTTTTATTTTCCATATAAAGTTGATTATTGTCTTCTCCAGATCTGTGAAGAATTTTGATGGGATTTTGATGGGGATTGCATTGAATCTATAGATTGCTTTTGGTAGAATTGCCATTTTTACTATGTTGATCCTCCCAATCCAAGAGCAAGGGAGGTCCTTCCATTTTCTGGTGTCTTCTTCAATTTCTTTCTTCAAAGACTTATAGTTCTTGTCAAATAGATCCTTCACTTCCTTGGTCAGAGTTACCCCAAGATATTTTATGCTATTTGTGGCTATCGTGAAAGGGGATGCTTCTCTGATTTCCCTCTCTGCTTCCTTATCCTTAGTGTATAGGAAGGCCACTGATTTTTTGGAGTTGATCTTGTATCCTGCCACATTACTAAAGGTTTTTATCAGCTGTAGGAGTTCTTTGGTAGAATTTTTGGGGTCGCTTAGGTATACTATCATATCATCTGCAAATAACGAAAGCTTAACTTCTTCCTTTCTAATACGAATCCCCTTGATCTCCTTATGTTGTCTTATTGCTATTGCTAGAACTTCAAGCACTATGTTGAAGAGGTATGGAGAGAGTGGACATCCTTGTCGTGTTCCTGATTTTAGTGGGATGGCTTTGAGTTTTTCTCCGTTTAATTTAATGTTAGCTGTCGGCTTGCTGTAAATAGCCTTTATTATATTTAAGTAGGACCCTTGTATCCCTATTCTCTCCAAGACCTTTATCATAAAGGGGTGTTGAATTTTGTCGAATGCTTTTTCAGCATCTATTGAAATGATCATATGGTTTTTTTCTTTCAGTTTATTTATATGGTGGATTACATTGATAGATTTTCATATGTTGAACCATCCCTGCATCTCTGAGATGAAGCCTACTTGATCATAATGGATAATTTTTCTTATGTGTTCTTGGATTCGGTTTGCCAGTATTTTATTGAGAATTTTTGCGTCGATGTTCATGAGTGAGATAGCTCTGTAATTCTCTTTCTTGGGTGGGTCTTTTTGTGGTTTTGATATCAGGGTAACTGTAGCTTCATAAAAGGAATTTGGCAATGACTCTTCTGTTTCTATATTGTGAAATACATTAAGGAGTATAGGTATTAGTTCTTCTTGGAAGTTCTGGTAGAATTCTGCATTGAAACCATCTGGTCCTGGGCTTTTTTTCTAAGGGAGATTTTTGATAACCGTTTCTAATTCTTCGCGAGTAACCGGTGTATTTAGATCGTTCACCTGGTCTTGGTTTAGATTTGGAATATGGTACTTATTTAAAAAAATGTCCATTTCTTTTGTATTTTCCAGTTTTGTGGCATACAGGCTTTTGTAGTAAGATCTAATGATTCTCTGAATTTCCTCTGTGTCTGTGGTTATGTCCCCCTTTTCATTTCTGATCTTATTTATTTACGTGTTCTCTCTCTGTCGTTTAATTAGTTTCGACAGGGGTTTGTCCATCTTGTTGATTTTCTCCAAGAACCAGCTTTTTGTTTCATTGATTCTTTGGACTGTTTTCTGTGTTTCTATTTTGTTGATTTCAGCCCTCAGTTTTATTATTTCCAGTCTTCTACTTCTCCTGGGTGCGTCTGCTTCTTTTTTTTTCTAGAGCTTTCTGGTATGTTGTTAAGTCCCCAATGTATGCATTCTCCGTTTTCTTTAAGTGGGCACTTAGTGCTATGAACTTTCCTCTTAGCACTGCTTTCATTGTGTCCCATAGGTTTGAGTATGTTGTCCCTTTATTTTCAATAAATTCAAGGAAGACTTTAATTTCTTTCTTGATTTCTTCCTTGACCCAGGTGTGGTCCAGTAGTTGACTGAAGTTGATAGCTTATTTCCTGGAGTTACAGATGGTTGTGTGACAATGTGGGGGCTGGAAACCAAACACAGGTCCTACTTTTCACCTTTAAGTTACCTCTCTAACTCCTAAGGCTTAAGGTTTCAAGATACAAAAATATGTCAGTTACTTTAAACTTCATAAATATTAGAAAAGATGACAATGTTCTATATATTAAAGCAAGAAACATATCAGTTACTGCTCTCAATTTAGGTTCTATAAAGTTTGCATGCCTATTAAACTTCCATCTTCTCTGTTCATGACTTCTTTTATTTATTTATTTTTTTATTGAAAAAAAAAATTCCACCTCCTCCCAGCCTCACATTTTCCTCCCCTTCCCCCCACTCCTCTCCCCCTCCCTCTCCAGTCCGAAGAGCAGTCAGGGTTCCCTGCCCTGTGGAAAGACCAGTGTACTCCCCCCTCCATCCAGGTCTAGGAAGGTGAGCATCAAAGAAAAACATATAGTTATCCTCATGACTTCTTGATAATATTGACAGAAATCTACTTTCAACAGAATATTGGAGAAAATAGTAACCATGCATTAGGAAAATGGCGTACAATCATGCCATTCCCAACACCATTGGAGATTATTATATAACCTGTCACTTCATTATGACCTCACATCTGACAGAAGATCCTGACATGCCGGTCATAGGTTTCACCCTCAAAGCCCTGCAGTTGTCCCAGAGAAGGCTCCTGCCTCATTACCAATTAAGCTAATTATGTTCTGAAATAATCTCTGCCATTCTGCTGTTAGATACATAAAATTTCAAATCTTCACAAAAGGTATTCCTTCTATCATGCTGGCAATGCTCAATTATTTCCCCAATCAATCCCACACAGTGAACATAACAGTATGAAAGGTTAAATAAGAAAACAATGTTTTCACAAGCTTCTGTATACATCTTGTCAGTGAGGGACAGAGAGTTATAAGGCAGGAAGCTTAAGAGGTTGAATAAATTCATCTCAAATATTACATATGGAAGCAATATTCCACCAAGAAATAAAATCTTTGGAAACTTGCAGATTTCAACCTGAATATTTTTAGCAGATGCTGAATCATGTTAACACACTAGCTATCAGAATTTGGAAATGGAGAGTTGCTAGTGGGTATATATCAGTTATAACTCTCACCAAATAGAAAAAAAAAACAGCAGAAATCTGCATTCTCAGAGCATACTTTGGTGAAATATACACTGTGTCTAACTACTGATAGATGTGAAATAGTGTATACAGCAGAAATGGAACAAATAGCTAGTTAAGGACTCTAAAATAGTTAAAAGTAAGCAGAATTGTCTGACATAACTTGAAATTTCTAGATAATCACATAGCAAATGTAAAAATGTACAAAATTTCACAGGTGCTTCCTGGCTTCCTCAGGAAAACTATTCTAATAGAGATTCTCTTTTGGAAGTCATACAATACTGAGTAAGGAGACAGTACATTCCATGTCCTCTTAAACTGTTTCTTCAGTGCAATGTTGTCTCTGGTGTACAATAAGCTTAAAAGAGGTAGTGATAGAGAGACCAAAGCTGCTATACCCAAGAAGAATCTTTGTCCAATGTGACCTTCCTTGGAGAATACAAAATGGGAAAAACTGCTGAGGGCATTGCCACATTTGCCTAGTATACATTGTCTTGCTTCTGTTTCAAACTGATGATACATGAGATTACCACCAAATAATTTTTTACTTATTTTTCATGTAAATTTTGCTCAGTTGTATAATTTTTGTGTGTATTTGGGTTGGGTTTTCTGATGTATATTCTACCATAGTTGCTGTACACATAAGGTCTTTCTCCTGTGTGAAATTTGTTGTGCCCTGGAAGGGAGAATTTCTTCCAGAACAATTTCCCCTATATATCACACGTAAAAACATTTTCTGCTGCTTGGCCTTTCTTGCATGCCTCAAGGTAGGCTTTACTGACATTTTTTTTTCCCACAAGTGCTAAATGTCTAAGACTTTTTTTATTTATTTATTTTTATTATTAAAAATTTCTGCCTCCTCCCCGCCTCCCATTTCCCTCCTCCTCTCCCCCCTCTCCCTCCCTCCCCAGTCCAAATAGCAGTCAGGGTTCTCTGCCCTGTGGGAAGTCCAAGGTCCTCCCCCCTCCATCCAGGAAGGTGAACATCTAAACAGACTAGGCTCCCTCAAGGCCAGTACATGCAGTAGCATCAAAACCCAGTGCCATTGTCCTTGGCTTCTCAGTCAGCCCTCATTGTCCGCCACGTTCAGAGTGTCCGGTTTGATCCCATGCTTTCTCAGTTCCAGTCGAGCTGGTCTTGGTGGGTTCCCAATAGATCAGCCCCACTGTCTCCATGGGTGGATACACCCCTCGCAGTACTGACTTCCTTGCTCATGTTCTCCCTCCTTCAGCTCCTCATTTGGGCCTTGGGAGCTCAGACTTTCATGCCTAAAGATATTTATTCATTCTCCCACAAAATTAAATGGAAAGTTCTTTCACATGGCTGGCATGATTAGAAATGGTTCCTGGTTCATATTGACTGCTCATAGCAAGGCCCTACATAGCAAGGTACAACATTTACTTTAACTTTATGATTGACTCATACCTGTGACAACTGATATCTTGAAAATACCTTTGCTATGACAGTCTCATAAAAACAGTTTGCTCAGAAAGCACACATTTGTCACACTCATCATAGGAAAGAACAGGGTCAGGCTCAGCCTCTAGTATCCTCATGCTGACTATATCAAAGTCCAGTGAAAAACCTATCCTGTCTACTCTAGGAGGCCCAACCTGGGTAGATACAAAGATTCAGAATCAATAATCCCTGATAAACAAGTGAAAAATTCACCAACATTACCTCATAGTACAGGTATTTCTGAAAACTGCTATTTAGTTCCTACTCCTCAGGAGAGAAGTATGCCATCACATCTTCAAAGCTCACAAGAGATCTGATCTGAGCAAGGTCCAGGTTCACTGCTTCCATAAGGCTAAAACCCAGGTCACAGTATTTGAGAGAAATGAGCTTGGTGTACAAATGCAGTAGTCATGACAGATCACATGGCCTTAAGACAGGCTATTCCTGGAAGATGTCAGTCAGGATGTTGGCTACACCCTAATTCAAGAATATAAGTTCAGAACAAGGAAATCAAAGTTCTTACCCAACACACTTACAGATATGGAACCCACCTGAAATGTCATTTTTCTGCAACTGATTTATAGAAGTTTCCTGAGAAGCAGCCAGGCAACAGCTCCAGCCATCTCTTCGGGGATCTTCCCACTTTTAGCCACTGAACTGTGACTGAGCCAGGAAATGATGTAGTTGGAAAGTGGCATTGGCGGAAATCATGCCTTTTCTCCACGTAAAGCGGCTTTATTTAAAAATACAGAACAACATTCTTTAGCTAAGAAGAGTCTCCCAAATCTTTCTACAAAGTTGACTTAAGACATCAAAGTTCAGAGTTTGTAGCATGGTTCAATTCCGTCTAAAAGTTCCATTTTAAACTTCCTAGTAATTTCAGATTCACATCTCAGTAGTAAAATATGGTTTGGGATTAAGAATTTCTTTCAAAAATACACATTATAGCTGGAGAGTTAGTTAGCTCAATGGATAAAGTAATAAAGTGCTTACAGCAAAAATATAATGAACTGAGAATAGATCATGAGGATAACACATATTTTTCCATTTTTTTTTTGTTGAGAAAAAGAGAAAAAAAAACAAGTTTCCACCTCCTCCCAGCCTCCCTTTTCCCTCCCCCTCCTACCACCCTTCTCCCCCTCCTCCCACCCTTCTCCCCCTCCCCCCACTCCTCTCCCCATCCCTCTCCAGTCCAAAGAGCAGTCAGGGTTCCCTGCCCTGTGGTAAGTCCTAGGTCCTCCCCTCTCCATCCATTTCTAGGAAGGTGAACATCCAAACTGGCTAGGCTCCCACAAAGCCAGCACATTATGTAGGTTCAAAACCCCGTGCCATTGTCCTTGGTTTCTCATCAGCCCTCATTGTTCGCCATGCTCAGAGAGTCCAGTTATATCCCATGCTTATTCAGTCACAGTCCAGCTGGCCTTGGTGAGCTCCCAATAGATCAGCTCCACTGTCTCAGTGGGTGCGTGCACCTCTCGTGGTCCCGCCTTCTTTGCTCATGTTCTCCCTCCTTCTGCTCCTCATTGGGACCTTGGGAGCTCAGTCCAGTGCTCCAGTGTGGGTCTCTGTCTCTATCTCCATCCATCACCAGATGAAGGTTCTATGATGATATGCAAGATATTTGTCAGTATTGCTATAGGATAGGGTCATTTCAGGTTCCCTATCCTCAGCTGCCCAAGGAACTGACTGGGGACCATGGCTTGGGCATCTGGGAGCCACTCTAGGTTCAAGTCTCTTGCCAACTCTAAGGTGGCTCCCTTAACTAAGAATTGTGCTTCCGTGCTCCCCTATCCAACCTTCCTTTATCCCAATCCTCCTTTTTCCCCAAGTTCCCCCCATTCTCCCCTTCTCCCTTTACTCTCCCCATCTCCCCTTACCACCATCCCACCCCACCCCCAAGATCTCAATTTTCTCCCTGGCCATTTTGTCTACTTCCCATAGCCAAGAGGACAACTATGTTTTTCCTTTGGTTCACCTTCTTACTTAGCTTCTTTGGGATCACCAATTGTAGACTCCGTGACCCTTGATTATGGCTAGAAACCAATTATGAGTGAGTACATCCCATATTCATCTTTTTGGGTCTGGGTTACCTCACGCAGGATAGTGTTTTCTATTTCCATCCATTTGCATGCAAAATTTGAGAAGTCATTGTTTTTTACCGCAGCGTAGTACTCTAGTGTGTATATATTCCATACTTTCTTCATCCATTCTTCCTTTGAAGGGCATCTAGGTTGTTTCCAGGTTCTGGCTATTACAAATAATACTGCTATGAACATAGTTGAACAAATGCTCTTGTCATATGATCGGGCATCTCTTGTGTATATTCCCAGGAGTGGTATTGCTGGGTCCAGGGGTAGGTTGATCCCGAATTTCCTGAGAAACCGAAACACCGATTTCCAAAGTGGTTGCACAAGATTGCATTCCCACCAGCAATGGGTGAGGGTACCCCTTCCTCCACAGCCTCTCCAGCAAAGGCTATCATTGGAGTTTTTTATTTTAGCCATTCTGACAGGTGTAAGATGATATCTCAAAGTTGTTTTGATTTGCATTTCACTGATCGCTAAGGAGGTTGAGCATGACCTTAAGTGTCTTTTGGCCATTTGAAATACTTCTGTTGAGAATTCTCTGTTCAGTTCAGTGTCCCATTTTTTAATTGGGTTTATTAGCATTTTAAAGTCTAGTTTCCTGAGTTCTCTATATATTTTGGAGATCAGACCTTTGTCTGTTGAGGGGTTGGTGACAATCTTCTCCCAGTCATTAGGTTGCCTTTTTTGTCTTGATGACAGTGTCCTTTGCTTTACAGAAGCTTCTCAGTTTTAGTAGGTCCCATTTATTCAATGTTGCCCTTAAAGTCTGTGCTGTTGGGGTTACACATAGGAAGCGATCCCCTGTGCCCATCTCCTGTAGGGTACTTCCCACTTTCTCTTCTATCAGGTTCAATGTGTTCTGACTGATAGTGAGGTCTTTAATCCATTTGGACTTGAGTTTTGTGCATGGTGATCGATATGGGTCTATTTTCATTCTTCTACAGGTTGACATCCAGTTATACCAGCACCATTTGTTAAAGATGCTTTCTTTCTTCCATTGTATACTTTTGGCTCCTTTATCAAAAATGAGGTGTTCATAGGTTTGTGGGTTAAATTTCGGGTCTTCTTTACGATTCCATTGGTCGACTTCTCTGTTTTTATGCCAGTACCACACTGTTTTCATCACTGTAGCTCTGTAATAGAGTTTGAAGTCAGGGATGGTAATGCCTCCAGACAATCCTTTATTGTATAGGATTGTTTTGGCTATCCTGGGTTTTTTGTTTTTCCATATAAAGTTGATTATTGTCCTCTCAAGTTCTGTGAAGAATTTTGATGGGACCCTGATGGGGATTGCATTGAATCTATAAATTGCCTTTGGTAGAATTGCCATTTTTCTATGTTGATCCTCCCAATCCAAGAGCAAGGGAGGTCCTTCCATTTTCTGGTATACTCCTCAGTTTCTTTCTTCAATGCCTTAAAATGGAGAGAAACTTAAAGCCATCCCACTAAACTCAGGAACACGACAAGGCTGTCCACTCTCGCCATACCTCTTCAATATAGTACTTGAAGTTCTAGCAATAGCAATAAGACAACATAAGGGGATCAAGGGGATTCGAATTGGAAAGGAAGAAGTGAAACTTTCGTTATTTGCAGATGATATGATAGTGTACATAAGCGACCCCCAAAACTCCACCAAAGAACTTTTACAGCTGATAAACAGCTTTAGTAATGTGGCAGGATACAAGATCAACTCCAAAAAATCAGTCGCCCTCTTATACACAAAGGATATGGAAGCATAGAGGGAAATCAGAGAAGCTTCACCTTTCAGGATCGCCACAAACAGCATAAAATATCTTGGGGTAACTCTAACCAAGGAAGTGAAAGATCTATTTGACAGGAGAACACATTTAAATAGCCCTCCTGACTGAATGCTGTAGTCCTCATTGCAGGGGCTAGGGAGTTGGGAGGTGATGTAGAAACCAGAGAAGCTATAGAAGTTGACAATGGGAAAAGAAAGGGGAAAGGAGGGCACACAGCAAGGAAGGAATGAAGGTTCAAGGGTGGAAGAGTGCATGAGTTCTAGGTAGCTTTTCAGGGGAAAGGACAGAGTGGCAGTGATGCTGAAGAGAGGAGGGAGCACTGATAGAGGAAGTCATTTGGATTATGGTGAGAGGCAGGCTCAGGAGAAAGGCCTTGGAAAGGTCTTTAACTCTGTGAAGAGAGGGAGAGTTACATGGATGCAGAGGATTGATACTATGGTGTACCACAGAGACTGAGAGAGGAGGGCAAAGGAAAACAATTGCTGAGGGCTTGCTGGCCAGTCAGCTAGTGTAGACAAGACAAATGGTTACACAGTGACCTCTGGACTCCATAGGTGCATGCCTAAGCAGATATATGTCCATATAAATGAAAACATACACAGAGACTTTTCAAAAATGTCTTATCTAATTTTTCCTGTACAGATTTGTGTATATAACTGTACTTGAATATTCTCTGTCATTATAATAGTAAATTATAATCTTCAATTATATGTACAACTGCATTCCCTGTAACTCACATTGTGACTCATAATTTAAAATATTACTGATAAAACCTATGTATTTTGTGTTTTTATAATGACAAGAAACTTTGAGACATTGTAGATTATCAGTCTGCATCAGAGGAGGTAGTTTCATATCTGTATTTATTATCGCTGCACATAATTACAGTTGTATGGGTTTGGGAGACTCAGTGTGATATACAAACTTATGCACATAATGTACATTTCAAATTCCCAAATATTATGTGAATTATTCAAGAACATCTCATCTTCTCTATTTAAATGTGATATAGATATCTTCTTGCTATACTTATGAAAATTAAATTTGTAAAGTATTTTATAATATGAAGATTTAATTTTTCAAATGCATTTACGCATCAATTCAATTAATAGCGTCTTTCACATATGTATTGGTTATTTATATTTCTTCCTTTCAAAAGTAACTGTCAGATCAATTGCCATGGTTTGGTTGATCAATTAGTTGTCATTTTAAAGACTTTTTGGTTCTTTATATGCTCTTTGCTACCAGTCCTAATTAGGAGAAGAGCTGGCATCCCCCTGCATTCCATATATTGTCTTTTCAGTCTGATGATTATTTTTTCTTTACATGCAGAAAAATTTTTTTTTGACTGGATGCCATCTCATTTAGATTTATTTGATTTTCGGAGCTATCGACATCATACAAAATCAATTCTCAAACCAGTATCTTAAGATTTTGGAATGTTTTGCTAGTGATTTCCTCTAATAATATCAGTGTTTTGGTCTTAAATTAAGATCTTTGCTCCATTTTAAGCTTTTATTTAGTATAAAGTAAGAAATTTTTATTTTTATTCTGTGAAAATTTTGTAAATATATGCAAGGCATATTGATCACATCTACCCCTATTATCCCTTCTGTCAATACATAGGATTCTTCACTTTTTCTCCTTACCAAATTTGGGGTCCATCCTTTATGATTAATTAACTCACTGAGTCCAATTAGTTTTATCCATATGTTCACATGAATAGGATCATCCATTGAGGTATGAAGAACCTACCAGTGGTCATACTCCTGAAGAAAACTGATCTTCCCTCAAAGGGCACTAATTAACAGTAGCTCTACACCTAGATATGGAACCTTGAGAACACCTCAATTTAGGGTACAATCCATTTAGGGAACAAATTTCAGTCATTAATCTACATGTAATTATAAAGTTGCTTGAGTACTATTTGTTGAAGAGGTTGCTTTTCCTCCTATGTATAATTTTGGAACCATGGATGAGAATAATTTGGATGCAAAAACATGGATATATTTTTATGTTGTCAAAGCTGACTTCTCAGTCTGTGTGTTTTAACACTAATCATTGTTGATATATAGACAAGCTTCTGATTTTTCAGTGCCAAGTTTGAATCCTGCTACATCACTGAAAATGGTCATCTGTCTTGAGTCTCCTGAGTATAGAACCATGTAATTGGCAAACAGGATAATTTGACTTTCTTTTAATTTATATCCTCAAACTTGTTGTTTTGCATACGTTTGCAGGCCCATTTTAAACTTTACCTTAAATTGCATTTGTAGATTCATGTATGTCCATGTATATCTTCTGGATTGAGTTTTAACAGTTTGAAAATAATGTTGTAAATGTCTCTCATTTTCCAGGAGATATACAGAAGACAGACACTTGCTTATCTTTCTTTAAAGTACAGACAGGTAAAGAAAATTTCAGCAACTAGGGTTGTGAAGAATGGAAATGATAGTTATTTCCAGTGTGCAAATTAATAATAGAAACATTTTTCCCTAAATTCTGCATGGGGTGGAAAGGGTATTGAAACTTTGCGTGTTCTAGGAAAGAAATTGGCTAGGCATAGAATTAAATGATACATCTTTTATGGTACTACCATGAAGTCCCATCATCATCAGTCTTTCTTGTCTAGAAGTATGACTCACTTAGACATGTGGAGGTAGAAAACTAGGAACAAAAATTCACATGAGTCAGAAAGGTGATGAAAAGGATACAAGAATTTGATGAAATTTTAATTAGGAGAACAACACTATTATATTTTAATTGTAAGTTTTTACTTCCAGTATACAGATTCTAAAAGAGCCATGGAAAAATGAAGACCCAGGAAAATGTTCTCTAAATAAAAGATTAATATTAATACTCTAAATAAACCCTAATTATGTGCAGTTATAGAATTTATCTTATAGAAAAATGAAAGTAATTTTCTCAAAAGTGATCACCAAGGTCAGGAATGAAATGAATAAACAGAAGTCAGAATTGAAAAGCAGTTAATTCCTGGGTGTTTTCCCAAAACTACTTTTTACTTACAATGGCTACCTCTATCAAGATATCATTTAATGTCTGTACTTCTACATCCCTCCCCCATCTCAACCTTTATTTTCTCTCATGTTCTCAACCTTCCTGTACTCCCCCCACAACCTTCACTTTACTCAGAAAATCTTATCTATTACCCTTTGTAGGGCAATACATGTGTGTCCATCTTAAGGTCTTCCTTGTTACCTAGCTTCTCCAGGACTGTGGATTGTAACCTGGTTATTCTTATATATAACCAGATAACCTGCTTATTTGATAGCTGCTTATATGTGAGTACATACTTTGATTGTCTTTCTGTGTATAGGCTAACTCACTACACCTAGGAATCCACAAGGATGTTTAGAGCTTTTATTTAGCAATAGTCAAAAGGGTACCTGAACTGGCCTTCTCCTGTAATAATATTGGTTACTGCTCTATCATCATAGAACCTTCATCCAGTAACAGATGGAAGCAGAAGCAGTGATCCACAGATAAGTGCTGGGCTGAGTTTCCAGAGTTCAGTCAATGAAAGGAATGAGGTATTATATGAGTGGTGGCAGGTCAAGATCATGATGGGGAAGCCCAGAGTCAGTTCACCCAAGATAGTGGGAGCTCACAGACTCTGGACTGATAACTGGGGAGCAAGCTCAGTACACATAGTAAAACTATTTTTCAAAAGTAATAAAAGGATGAAAGATTTCACAGGAAAACAAATATTGCTGAAGCACATCACAACTGTAACTGCCTTACAGGAATGCTAAATGGAGTCTTTCACCTTGAAGCAAAAGAATGCTAAATATTTTCTTTGTAGGAGAATATATAAAATAAACCTCTTAGCATGAATATTATGTGATAAATTGTTGGGCAGAGCAGGATGATCATCAGTCCCAGCCACCCAGTCATGAAATATTTACATAGAAACTGTATTAATTAAATCACTGTTCAGCCCATTAGCTCTAGCTTCTTATTGACTAACTGTTATATTAATTTAGCCAATTTCTAATAATCTGTATATTGCCACGTGACAGTGGCTTACTGGCAAAGTTTCAGCATGTCTGACTCTGGTGGTTCCATAGCATCTCTCTGACTCTGACTCCTTTCTCCTCACATGCCATGCAGTTTTCCCCCTCCTAACTAAGTTCTGCCTTATCAACAGGCCAAAGCTGTTTCTTTATTCATTAACCCATAAAAGCAACACATAGACAGAAGGACCTCCCACACAATTTCCCCTTTTTTTGTCTAAACAAAAAAGAAGGCTTTTACTTTAACATAGTAAAATTACATATAACAAAACAGGTATCAAGCAAGAATTTCAGATACAATATTCATATTTAATTTGTTTTTTATCATAACTATGAAAAACTATATTCATTATTCAACTCCATCAAAGACTCCAAAAGGATATAATATTACCTAAGTATACAGGAAGTACATTGTCAACAACTTTCAAAATTCTAGAATTGACAGAGACATCTCACTGCCTGGACAGTCACCCAAAGTTCTTTTGTACCACTGGGGCATCCATCTTCAGCCTACAGGCCAATAGTATCCAGTAGACTTTTTCACAAAACAGGAAATTTCAAAGAAAGTTCCACCTATACTGACAGTTTGCCAGTCATATTTTTGTGTCCTGCAAAATGTCTAGCAGTCAGACTCTTTCATGAAGCAGTAACCCTGAAGGATTGTCTCACCTTAAGGCAAGTTCAGCACCAAATGCCCTCAGCAGTTTGTATTTATATTTGCATATGCTTTCACACATACTTACATATACATATATATGTATATATACATGTACATTCATATATATAAGTATATTTATTCACATATGAGTATACATTTATATACCAAAATTATCAAAAAAGACTGGTGTGGGAGAATTGTCTGTATTCTGTCAATCATGTTTTAAATAAACACTGAATGACTAGGCAGGAAGTATAGGTGGGACAATCAGACAAAAAGTAAACGTGGGGCAATGAGAACAGGAAAATGCTGGGAAGGAGGAAGCCCATTCCTCCCCAGTCCTGCCCAGATCATAGAAGAATCAGAATGTGATCTGCCCTGCTGAAAAAGATACTGAGCCATGTGGCTAACATAGATAAGAATAATGGGTTGATATAAGTTATAGGAGTTAGCAAGAAGCCTGAGCTAATGAGCCAATCAGTTTATATCTAATGTAGACTCTCTGTGTGATATTCTTTGGGACTTGCTGGCTGTAGGAACTGGGCAGGACAGATATCCCAAGAAGCAGGTCCTCATGTTTCAGAAGATTTTGTGAATTTGAGGGAGGAGGGAGTCAAGCTGAGGGACATGTGAGCAGACTGAGGAAGAGAGTAGGGTGGAAATGTAATTACTGCAATTATGTATGGCATTGTCAAAATAATGATGGTGTACTGAACAAACTTCCTTCCATCTCTCTTCTTCTCCCTCAGCTAGGCATCTAAAGTAAGACCATCCTTGCATCATGTCAGGGTTTTTATTGGAAAAACAAAATATTACCCATACTAAGTAATTATATCTGTCTCAATATTCTTGATAACCAGTTCTGGGTATTTAAATCATTATATACTCAATGAATGTGCTGACAAGCAAAAAATAAAATTTAAAGAACTAAACTAAATCTACAAATGTATATAACAAATAATAGATAAGTCAGTAATCAAAATTTAAGTTAAAAACCTCAAGACCATATCAAGTTGATTTTATTGGTGAATTTATTGCATGTCTAAGAAAAAATGTAAGAGAAGAATCTATTGTCATTAAAAAATAAATTCACTTATACCAAAAAAAAAAAGAAGAAAATCTTTGGTAATATGCCAGTGGGTAAAAATAGAAAACTCTCTTACTGCTACAAATGATTTATGTCTATTGATGATATGTTTGGGAAAAAGTAATTACTGACTTTTGATATTCTTTAATTTCTCTTGTCAGTGTACACCATTATTTTACCCACTTTGAAAAAATTGTTATAATTTTTATAATTTCAGAGTCATTTGGGAAAGAGAAATAGGACCTTCTTATACCATCTGTAATAATAATAATAGCTTTGTCATGCTCTGTGCCATTGCATAATCTAACTTAAAAAACATTAAACAGACTCCCAACAACTAAGAAGAAAAAAAAAGAAAAAGAAAAATTCCAGATGCTTTTTGAAATCTAGAAAATGGAAAAGGCAATTTTGCTAGGTTTATATTAACATGAAAGCAAAGCCAGATCCACCCCAAAAGTAAGTAATTTGATATCTGTGGTATAAATGAATGCAAATGTCAATGGCAAAATACTGTATACTATAATAAACGGGGGTTTATGCCTGGGATGTAAGGCTGATTGAACACGTCCAAATAAACTAAGACTATCACACAAACAAGATAAAGGATAAAAATCCTAAGACTGTCAAGAGATACAGAGGGATCTAGAGGAGTGGCTAATGAATCACATTGAAATGAACCTGATAGTCAACATCCATGTTATAGTGTTTTAGCATTTTGGTCCACAGATGTTAGTTGTGTATAAAGACTTGTTCTAGGGACCTGTGCAGTCTAGGTTTAAGCCACCATGACACAAGGTAGCTTTATGTGAAAGGATGGAAACTCAATTGAGAAAATGCCTCTAGATGATCTGGCTGGAGGACATTTTTTTAATTAGGGATTAATGGAAAAGTGTCTGGCCAAATTTGCTTGGTGCCATGCCTTGACTAGTAGTTCTGGGTTCTGTAAGAAAGCAGGCTGAAAAAGGAATGATGAGCAAAGAATTAAGTATAATTCTTCCGTGACTGCTGTGTCAGTTCCTGCCTCAAAGTTCCTACCCTGTTTGAGTTCCTGTCCTGATTTTCTTCATTTATAAACATGATTTGTAATCGCAATTCAAATAAACATGTTCCTTTCTAAGTTTCTTTGGTCATGGTGCTTATCACAACAATAGTAACCCTAATTACAAAAGGCCCATGTAATCATAAATGTCAGTGTTGGCTTATAATTATATTAGGTGTAATTCTGGTTTATATGCTTCAAATGATTCCATGTAATGAGCAATACTGCTGTTCATTTTTTTAAAAAAAAATATTTATTTATTATGTATACAGTGTTCTGCCTCCATTTATGCACGCAGGCCAGAAGAGGACACCAGACCATATATATATATATATCGAGTCACCTTATAGTTGCTGAGAATTTAACTTAGGACCTCTGAAAGAACAGTTGGTGCTCGTAACCTCTGAACCAACTCCCTAGCCCCTGCTGTACATTTTCTAATAGGAGAGAAAATAAACTTTAGCTTCTTGGATTTTATTTGTGAGGTGCTAGTGGACACCCCTTTATTTTTCTCACTGCCTCCTTTATCTATTGTGACAATAGTGAGCTCCTTCAGATAGTTCCTCAATAACTGGCTCAATATGTAACTCACTGGGAACAAGGAAATAAAAATCTTCTCCTAGTAGTAACTACTAAAATAGAAAAGGGGTTTCAATACCTATTATTAATGCACACATCCAGTAAGTGTGGGCTACCATATATAATCATGTGAAAGATTTAATTTACAGGAAGGAAAGTCAATTTCCTGGTACCAGAAGAGGCTATCATTCTGCTAGATCTGAGTTTTGTTCCCCCAGAGGAGACTTGATCGGTTTATATAAAAAAAAAACAATTTTTCAAAAAGAACTGAGATGTAAACAGTTATTAGCAAGAACAAGTTCTGAACCCCTTTTACATTAGAAAAATATAGAACATATTAATATATTTTCACTCAGGATCAAGATGGTGATGTGCAAAACCACAGAGACAGCTGACCTGATCTAGTGGCAGCTCACAGACTCTAGACTGACAGCTGAGGATATTGCATGGAACTGAACTAAACCTTCTGAAGGTAGATTACAATTATAAGGCTTGATCTGTTCAGGGGCTCCTGATAGTGGAACCAGGACCTATGCCAGGTTCATGAACTGGCTTTTTGGAGCTTATTCCTATCATGGGATACCTAGCTCAGCCTTGAAACAGGGATGAGGAACTTGGTCCTACCTTATCTTGGTTTGCCAGACTTTGTTGACTCCCCAAGGAAGGGCTTAACCCATCTGAGGAGTGGATGATGAATGGGAAGGGCAGTGAGGGGAAACAGAATTTTGTATGTAAAATAAAATAATAAAAATAACCAAAAAGATGTTTTTATTCAGATAGGTAATGATAATGGCCCAACAAATTTCAACATGGGATCAGAGATACTACCACTGATTGGAATGGTACAACTAGTAGGTATAGAAATAAAAACAATTAAAATGTCTTGAGACTCCATAGTTGTAAAGAGGGACAATATATTTTTGTTTCTACTAGCATTCAAAAGAGAGACAATTTCCTGATTAATCACCCACTTAGTGTAAAAAGGCACTAATTCAGAATTCTGTGTCCCTATTTCATTGAGGGTTTAGGAAATGAGGGGCTGTTGACTCTGATATTGCTGTAATAGTCACAAAAGCCATTGTGCCTTGAGAAACTTTGAAGGAGGTTTATATCTTGCTATATAAAATTAGAATGTCATAGTGAGTATACAGTTTCACAGAACAGCTTGAGGAAGAAAAGGTTATTATTGAATGTGAAGGAGATCTTTTAGGTAAAAAAAAAACTATTTTGTATTAGCACCTTTATTATTCAATAGCTTTACCCCTTAAGTGGCTCCTATTCCACTATTGTACAGAGATTGCCTTATTGTATAGAGATGCTTGCTGATCACAAAGGAGATGTCTTTCAAATTCTGTATGATTTAACTTCTCAAGATTTTCAATCAATTTACTATTCTCCAGGTTCCTTGGCTCTGACCTAACTCCTTACCATCACAGTTGTTAATGCATCTGAAATGCTTTGTATTTGAAAATGCAGTCTTTTGAATTGTCAATAGATATAATTTGGAAAAAGTCACCCTGTACTTATCAGACATTCTAATTTTTGTGTTATTCTTTATCAACAATAGTGCTAAAAGATCATTTTATCTATCACAGGATGTTCTAATAGCTTCTATATTAGCCTCCACAAATTCAGCAATTTTCCTGAACCTCTCACATAAGTGAAGAACAGTTGCTTTTATACTATTTATCACAGCAATCAAAATCAACACGCCATCTTCATTTTCAGCATCTTTTTGATATAGGAAGGCAAATAAAAGTGCTGAACAGAGATCAATCTGTAAACAAGGTATTCATTTCAAATTAATAAAGAGGTTTTTTTTAAATTTATTCTAGCTAGTTGTAGATAAGATATGAGGAAACATCTGGCAGCTGTCTCATCCCTTAAACTAAAATGGCCCATAATTTAAATGGACTTTACCTGTGGATCATACATTAATTAATTAATCTCTGCTATGAACAATGCATGTAATATTGCTAGCTGCATCAAACATCTGCCACCTTAATTCTCCAAAATGAAGGTCTTAATATTTGTCTGCTGCAGAGTCCTGGAGCAAAATATCCTTGTTGTATACTAAAAGGAACAGAAGCTATCACAGGGACTCATTCTATCTCTCTGCATGCAGTGGTGACCACTATGTGCTACAATGAAGAATTAATCACTTTAGCAGCTTTACAAAGTCTCATACTCATTATCATTTGTCTAAGTTTGTTTTCCAATTTTAATAAAATAAGAATAATTTTATTATATTTTAGTAAAATAAACCAACAGAGGCTACAAAAGGAAGTTTACAATTCCAGGTTACGGTTTATCATTGCATTGAAGTCAAAGGAAAAGGAACCCAAGCACCTAGTTAGACTTCATCAACAGTCAACAACATAGAACAGTGAATTAACTAATGTTTCTCTGTGTTCAGTTAGCTCTCTCTTTACTTTCAGTGTAGAACCTTGCCACAAAACTCTAACATACAGATTGTTGATTTCTCTTTTTACCAGACTCAAACCAACAAAAAAAGTAACTCACAAGCATGCCCACATGCCAACCTAATCCAGATAATTCCTTTTTAAAACATCCTTCCCTGGTGAAGGATGTGTTAAGTAAACAATGAAAATAAATCAACACACTTTTAAAAATAAATTGTACCTTACAAATTAGTTGCACTCTTGCCACCAAATTATGGAAGAATGATGCTTCTTCTATTCTAACCTCCTTTCTCCCTGAATGTTTCTCTAGAGTTGTCAATGACATCTTCATTGCTTAGATATATTACAATAAACTAGGTACCTTAGAATGAACTGTCTAAGGTAGAAATCAAAACTGTATTTAATATTGATGGCAACACCAATATTACATGTGAAACAGCTGGATAAAGGGAGGCCATTTTCATTCTGGACATCTACCTTTTTCATACAAGATGTCATCAGTGTTTATGCCTTCATTTAGATGCCCAATGCAAGGTCGACAAATATTTTTTTATGTGTGTACTGTTAGTATTTGAGCAGTCTTGCTTTGCTTATCCTACTGACAAATGGCAATTTCATTTTCATGATACAGATTTATTGGAAAGATATGCTTGCAAGATATAGTGAATACAACCCTTGAATTCTGGATCTTTCATAATGATATTCAGACAAAGGTCCGAGACTCTGAAATAAATAAGATAATATTTATCCCAAATTTTCCTTATTCAGTCCAACTTGGTGGCACTTTTAGTTGTCACTGTATATACATGAGACTTCTGTCATTTACCTGACAGAGTAGGGCAAAGCAAAAAGGCCAAATGTAAAGGACAGACTTCTGAAACTGTAATAGTCATTTTGTCATCAAATGTGACATTAGTTAATGAGATTTGCTGTAATATTCCCTTGAGAAGTACTCCCTACAGTTGAGAGCAAAATGACTATATTAAGCCTTTTATTGTTTCAAAAAAGGCCATGAATTGCTGTGTGATAGATGTCTATGCAGAATAAATTCTGTCTTGTTGTTGGGGTTTCTGTCCTTCCTGGTTCCTGCAATCATTATTTCCCAAAGAAATCACACAGAGGTCTACATTAGTTATAAACAGATTGGCCTATTAGCTCAGGCTTCTTATTAACTCTTTTAACTTATATTAGCTCATTATTCTAGTCTATGCTAGCCTCGTGGCTTGGTACCGTATTCAGCGATTCAGTCACATCTTACCTCGTCTGTCTCTGGGTCATGACTGCGGACTAAGACTTTTTTCTTCCAAGGATTCTCCTGTTCTCTTGCCTGGCTACTGGCCAATCAGCATTTATTTAAAATATAATTGACAGAATACAGAACATTGTCCCACACCACTTCCCCCTCTAAAAAAAAAAAAAAAACTCTGAATCTAATATTCTTTGTTTTGCTTTTCTCCTGAATATTATCCATAACAACTTGTAACCAACATTCTAAACAAAAGAAAATATCCATAGTCCATTTTTTGGGAATGTGGGCATAGTTTTCCAGGATAGTTCCTGCTTGTTCGGGGAGCTGATAATCTTATGGGGAACTAAAGAAAATTTAGAATTATGATAAAGTCATGACTGGAGTAAGTATCCTATGAGGCTTGATCATCTCTGGCAGCAGTCTTGAATATGTTCTGGATGAAGAACTCTGACATTTGGGGCATCTGTTTCTACCAGAGATTTCTTAGGTGGTCTTCCTTGAACAAACCTGACTTTTCTTAACTCAGAATGAATCCATAGTCTCCCATTTCCTGTGGAAACAAAAGCAAAACCTCTCCTCTGAAGTAACATACCCTTTGACTTCAATAAAGTAAAAGTATATTTAAAATACCTATTTTGGATTACTTAAGCAGCATTTAAAGGTAAATATCTTTTAGCAGCTGTTGCTCCTTTCTCAGCAGTCAAACAATTCAAAGAGAGTATAATAACATACAGTGGTATAGAGGGGTTTGTATTTGTGTTGCTTTCATTGGTTAAAAAACCAGCCTTGGCCTTTTGATAGGGCAGTACTTAGATAGGCAGGAAGACAGAATTGAATGCTGGGAGGAAGAAGGCAGGCAGAAAGAGAGCTGCCATGAAGTTGCCAGAGTAAGACATGCTAAATCTTTCCCAGTAAAACACAGCCTCGTGGTTGTACTCAGATTATTAAATATGGGTTAAAGCATGATGTGAGAGTTAGCCAATAAGAGGCTAGAGATAATGGGCCAGGAAGCAATTTAATTAATACAGATATCCATGTGATTATTTTGGGGGTTAAGCTAGCCAGGGGATGGGACACAGTCCACCACACCTCCATACTACAATACAGTATCAAGATTCTCTATGTATTTTTAATCTTTACGTGGCTTTATTTTAACCTCTATTTTTTTTATTTTTACTTTTAATTTTTGGCTTTTTGAGACAGCATATCTCTGTGTATCTTTGTACTAGAACTTACTCTCACTGTCCTTGAACTCACAGAGATCCATCTGCTTCTGCCTCCCAAGTACTGGGATGAAAGATGTGTATCACTACATCTTGAATTCACAGAAGTCTGTCTGCCTTTGTCTTTCAAGTGTTGGGACTAATAGTGTGTGTCATATCACCAATATACTCTTTTTTTTTTACTTTTTTTTTTACTTTAAGGAATTTGACCTTTTACTTTTCTTTCCCAAACCTGTATATATTTTGTAAACTCTAAACCATTTAGAAATTTTCTTTGCCTTTGAATCTATATTTATTGTATGTATCTTTTTTTTTTCTGACTACATGAGTCTTGAATTTGCTAAGCAATATGAAGAGGATTAAAGACATGGCTTTAATGGCTGGACCCACCCTATTCCTTAGCTTTCTGAGATTCCAGCCTCATGGCAAAAGTATGGCTATAGCCATGTTTACTGCCACAACTCTATGGTGTTTCAAGGTCCCTGCCAGCAAGCAGGCTGCAGCAGTGCACTCAAATGCTCTGTAGATGGACCTCCTGCTTGAAAGAGTCAGAGTTTGTGCCTGGCATTTTATTTTATTTTTTTACACTGAAAATTTTATTGAATAATACTTTTTTATTGATCTTTATTGAGCTCTATAATTTTCTCTGCTCCCCTCCCTGCCTCTAACCTCCCCATTTCAATTCTCTCCCAAGGTCCCCATGTTCCCAATTTACTCAGGAGATCTTTTCTTTTTCTACTTTCTACTTCCTATGTAGATTACATCTATGTAAGTCTCTCTTTGTGTCCTCACTGTTATCTAAGTTCTTTGGAATTGTGGTTTGTAGGCTGGTTTTCTTTGCTTTATGTTTAAAAACCACCTATGAGTGGGTACATGTGATAATTTTCTTTCTGTGTCTGGATTATTTTACTCAAAATAATGTTTTCTATCTCCATCTATTTTCCTGGAAAATTCAAGATGTCATTATTTTTTTCTGCTGTGTAGTACTCTGTTGTGTAAATGTACCACATTTTCCTTATCCATTCTTTGGTCAAGGGGCATTTAGGTTGTTTTCAGGTTCTGTCTATTACAAACAAAGCTGCTATGAACTTAGTTTGAGCACGTGTCCTTGTGGCACGATTGAGCACCCTCTGTATATATACTCAAAAGTGTTATTAGTGGGTCTTGAGGAAGGTTGATTCCTAATTTTTTGAGAAATTGCCACACTGACATCCAAAGGGGTTGCACCAGTTTGCATTCCACCAGCAATGCAGAAGTGTTCCCTTTACCCCACAACCTCTCCTGCATAAATTGTCATCAGTGTTTTTGATCTTGGCCATTCTTATGGGTGTAAGATGGAATCTCAGAGTTGTTTTGATTTGCATTTCTCTGATGACTAAGAATGTTGAACATTTACTTAAGTGTCTTTCAGCCATTTTAGATTCCTCTGTTGAGAGTTCTCTGTTTAGGCCTGTACTCCATTTTTTTTATTGGATCATGTGTTCTTTTGGGGACCAATTTTTTGTGTTCTTTGTATATTTTGGAGATCAGACCTCTGTCTGATGTGGGGTTAGTGAAGATCTTTTCCACTTCTGTAGGCTGTTGTTTTGTATTGCTGACGATGTCCTTTGCTTTATAGAAGCTTTTCAGTTTCAGGAGGTCCCTTTGATTAATTGTTTCTTTCAATGTCTGTGCTGCTGGGATTATATTTAGGAACTGATCTCCTGTGCCAATGCATTCACTTGTATTTCTAACTATCTCTTCTAAAGTCCAGTGTGGCTGGCTTTATGTTTAGGCATTTGATCCATTTGGACTTGAGTTTTATTCTTAGTGATAGATATGGGTCTGTTTTCATTCTCCTACCCGTTGATATCCAGTTATGCAAGTACCACTTGTTAAATATGCTTCCTTTCTTCCATTTGCTATTTCTGGCTTCTTTGTCAAAATCAGGTGTTTGAAAATGTGTGGATTGATATCTGGGTTTTCTATTCAGTTCCATTTGTCCTCCTGTCTGTTCTTATGCCAATACCAGGCTGCTTTCAGTACTGAAGCTCTGGAGTAGAATTTGAAGTCAGAGATCGTGATGCCTCCAGAAGATCTTTTATTGTACAGGATTGTTTTGGCTATCCTGGGTTTTTTGTTTTTCCATATGGAGTTGAATACCATTCTTTCAAGGTCTGTAAAGAGTTTTGCTGGGATTTTGATGGTCATTTCATTGCCAGCATTTTTCCTGTGAGGGCTGAAAACCAAAAAGTATGCAGTCAGATTTCATCAACGCCTTTTAAGTATTTTGTGGCAGGACCTTTTAAAAGAGCTGCATGATTTTACAACTAAAGCTGAATCAGGAAGCCTCTCTTAAATCAGAGCACTTGCCTCTAGCAAGCAGAGCCCACCTGAGAAAGTGCTGCTATCAATAAGCTGTGCTTAACTCTATTCTTTTCTGTCTAGAATTACTTCCGAACCTCTCCCAGATCTAATGTAGATGCAGTTTGTCCACATGGGCACCATTTGTTGTCAGAGGTTTTCCATCCTGCCCAGTTCCTTCAATTGTTAATTCCCAAAGAAATCACACAGAGGTTTATGTTAGTTACAAACTGATTAACCCAATAGCTCAGGCTTCTTATTAACTCATATATCTTATATTAGCCCATTATTCTTGTCTATGCAAGCCATGTGGCTTGGTAGTTGTTTATTCAGTAAGGTAGTCACATCTTACTTCTTATGTGGCTGGATAATAACTGCAGACTAGAACTTTCTTCTGCCCAGAATTTTCCTGTTCTCATTGACCTATCTCTACTTCCTGTCTGGTTGTCCTACCAAAAATTCCTGCATGGTTGCTGGCCAATCAGTGTTTATTTAAAATATAATTAATTGACAGAATACAGACTATGGTCCCATACCACTTCATTTTACCATCAGTTATGTCAAGGTTGAATTTACATTGCTACCTTTGCTAAAATCAATCTAGTTGCCTCAAGGTCTCTCTATATTCTTGTCTGAGGTTAGGACTCTAATTATGCCACATAGTATGTGTAACAATCATTTCAGAAACAAGATAGGCACTGAAATATTTTGTAAGCATATTGCATCAAGTGTAAGTTTAATTGAAAGCTCCCTCAATGAGAGGGCTTTTGTTGTAAGACTGAATTACTCTTAATTCAAGAACTTTGCACAAACTTACACTACTACTGATATATAATAAACTTTTCCACTAAACATTTCTATGTTTTAATGTGTATGTGTCCATGTTTTCTGTACATTTTAATTCATGAGATTCCATTATAATGTATAATGGGATGAATATAGATGTTTGATCTTACCCCTAGAACCTGGAGGCCAGATTTAGAGCAAGTATTTTCATAGAACCTATTGATGATTAACTACTGTATAAGAACTACAATCTACCCATTTTTATTGTCATACAGAGGAACATAAATTTTCTCCTCAAAATCTTTCACTCTATTCAAAAAATAATGGATGGTTAATTAATCTTACTTTGTCATCTAATTGCCTTAAATAACTGAAATTATATATGACTTGTTTTCACATAATGTTGCTGGCAAAGTAGGAAATAAAGTCATTTCACTGTAAAAATTAATTTGAAAAACATAACAATGGAAATATCTTTCTGCTTCACTTGATGACTAACTAAAAGTAGAGAAATAATCATTGGAAACAAAATATCCCATAATAAAGAAAATAAATTAAATGACACTTAGCTATGACATTGTGGATCTATTACTATTATTGATATGAGTTATTGATGTGGGATTCTCCAATGTACTTTGTGTATACCATTTGTTAATTAAAAAAAACTGTATTTGGCCTACAGCAGGGCAGAACAGAGCTGGGTGGGAAAAACCAAACTGAATGCTGAGAGAAAGAAGGCAGAGTCAAAGAGATGCCATATAGCCACCACTGGGAACAGACATGACAGAAACTTGCTGGTAAGCCCCAGTTGGTGACTGGTGACAGATTAATGAAAATTGGTTAAATTATAATATAAGAATTGACAAATAAGAAGCTAGAGTTAATGGGTGAAGCAGTGATTTAATTAATACCATTTCGGTGTGGTTATTTTGGGGCTGAACAGTCAGGAACAAACAAGTAGTCTCCCAGAACAAATTGGTGCCAAACCTATAAGTAGCTTCCTTCCAAATTTCTGTGCCATCATGGTCGATTAAATCCATATAAAATAAAAGCTTTAAAAAGTTATTCTAGACACAAAAAAACAACAAAGTTAAGGATTTTCTTGGGTGGGCTATGTTTGCTAAAAGCAAGCATAGGCATGATGCTTTTAAGAGGCTTCCTGACTCAGTTGTAGCAGCAAAAACAGCACAGCTTAAAAATGGTGGCTTTCTGGTTCACCAGCACAAAGGACTCTGAATCTTTTGGGAAATTCAACTATGGAGCACTTGAAATAGGTTTGTGGGCCCAGGTGCTTGTATGCCCTCTTGGGGTTACAAGAAAGTAGCTGAGACCAGGCCTGCAGCTCAACACCACCCACCGGGGCAGGTGGTGGGATGAGGTCTACAAGGAATGCACAGGCAGGAGAGCATGGTGGATTCCCACTGCCATACAGAGATATTTCCAGGCTGTGCTTTGAGCTATGTTACAGATTTTTTTATTCAGATAAAAAGGGTTTATGTGCTGCATGTTGCTTCTAAATATATATACATATGACCTGTTTTCACAGTATATATTCCTTTGGAAAACAGGTTGTTCTTTTGTTTCCACAAAAGATGAGAACCTGTGGAAATATTCCTGACTAATGTGGTTTAATGGAACATGATCCCGAAAGGTCACCGTAAGCATCCCCCAAAAATTACTTCACACAAACAAAAGCAGAAAGCAGTTTAGAGAGAACTAAATCCACCTTTAGTAATGTGGCAGGATACAAGATCAACTCCAAAAAATCAGTCGCCCTCTTATACACAAAGGATATGGAAGCAGAGAGAAAAATCAGAGAAGCATCACCTTTCACGATAGCCACAAATAGCATAAAATATCTTGGGGTACATCTAACCAAGGAAGTGAAAGATCTATTTGACAAGAACTGTAAGGCATTGAAGAAAGAAATTGAAGAGGATACCACAAAATGGAAGGATCTCCCTTGCTCTTAGATTGGGAGGATCAACATAGTAAAAATGGCTATTCTACCAAAGGCAATTTATAGATTCAATGCAATCCCCATCAAGGTCCCATCAAAATTCTTCACAGTCCTTGAGAAGACAATAATCAACTTTATATGGAAAAGCAAAAAACCTAGGATGGCCAAAACAATCTTATACAATAAAGGAACTTCTGGAGGCATTACCATTCCTGCCTTCAAACTCTATTACAGAGCTACAATATTGAAAATAGCTTGGTATTGGCATGAAAACAGAGAAGTCAACCAATGGAATCAAATAGGAGACCTGGACTTTAACCCACACACCTATAAACACCTGATTTTTGATAAAGGAGCTAAAAGTATACAATGGAAAAAAAGAGCATCTTCTACAAACTGTTATGGCAAAACTGGGTGTCAGCCTGTAGAAGAATGAAAATAGATCCATATCTATCACCATGCACAAAACTCAAAACCAAATGGATTAAAGACCTCAATATTAATCTCACCACACTGAACCTGATAGAAGAGAAAGAGGGAAGTAGTACATAACACATGGTAACAGGAGACTACTTCCTATGTAGAACCCCAGCAGCACAGACAATAAGAGCAACAATGAATAAATGGGACCTCCTGAAAATGAGAAGCTTCTGTAAAGCAAAGGACACAGTCATTAAAACAAAAAGGCAACCTACTGACTGGGAGAAGATCGTCACCAACCCTGCAACAGACAACAGTCTAATGTCCAAAACATATAAAGAACTCAAGAAACTAGACTTTAAAATGCTAATTAACCCAATTAAAAAATGGGGCTCTGAACTGAACAGAGAATTCTCAACAGAAGAAGTTCAAATGGCCAAAAGACACTTAAGATCATGCTCTACCTCCTTAGCAATCAGGGAAATGCAAATCAAAACAACTTTGAGATATCATCTTTCACCTGTCAGAATGGCTAAAATCAAAAACACCAATGATAGCCTTTGCTGGAGTGGTTGTGGAGAAAGGAGTACCCTTATCCATTGCTGGTGGGATTGAAAACTTGTGCAACCACTTTGGAAAGCAGTGTAGTGGTTTCTCAGGAAATTCAGGATCAACCTACCCCTGGACCCAGCAATACCACCCTTGGGAATATACCCAAGAGATCCCCTATCAAATGACAAAATCATTTGTTCAACTATGTTCATAGCAGCATTATTTGTTTTAGCCAGAACCTGGAAACAACCTAGATGTCCTTCAATAGAAGAATGGATGAAGAAAGTATCGAATGTATACACATTAGTGTACTACTCAGCGGTAAAAAGCATTGACTTCCCTAATTTTGCATGCAAATGGATGGAAATAGAAAACACTATCCTGAGTGAGGTAACCCAGACCCAAAAAGAGGAACATGGGATGTACTCACTCATAATTGGTTTCTAGTCACAAATAATGGTCATTGAATCTATAATCTGGTATTCTAAAGAATCTAAATAGGAAGGTGAACCCAAAGAAATACATATAGCTGTTATCCTGGGTATGGGAAGTAGACAAGATTGCCGAGCAAAAAATTGGGAACTTGGGGGTGGGGTGGGATGGGGGTAAGGGGAGATGGGGATAGAAAAGTAAGAAGGGTAGAATGGAGGGAACTTCGGGATGATTGGGGGAAAGGAAGGTTGGATAGAGGAGCAGGGAATCACATAACTTAATTAAGGGAGCCATTTTAGGGTTGGCAAGAGACTTGAACCTAGAATGGCTCCCAGGTGCCCAGGGTAATTTCCCCAGTTAGCTCCTTGGGCAGCTGAGGATAGGGAACCTGAAATGACCCTATCCTATAGCCATACTGATGAACATCTTGCATATCACCATAGAACCTTCATCTGGCGATGGATGGAGACAGAGACACAGACCCACACAGGAGCATCGGACTAAACTCCCAAGGTCCCAATGAAGAGCAGAAGGAGGGAGAAGATGAGCAAGGAAGTCAGGACCACGAGGGGTGCACCCACCCACTGAGACAGTGGAGCTGATCTATTGGGAGCTCACCAAGGCCAGCTGGACTGTGACTCAAAAAGCATGGGATAAAACCGGACTCTCTGAACATGGTGGACAACGAGGGCTGATGAGAAGCCAAAGACAATGGCACTGTGTTTTGATCCTACTTCATGTTCTGGCTTTGTGGGAGCCAGCCTGTATGGATGTTCACCTTCCTAGACCTGGATGGAGGGGAGAGAACCTTGAACTTTCCACAGGGCAGGGAACCCTGACTGCTGTTTGGACTGGAGAGGGAGGGGGAGAGGATTGGGGGGAGGAGGAGAAGAGTGGGAGGAGGGGGAGAAAATTGGGAGGCTGGGAGGAGGCGGGAATTTCTTTCTTTTTTCTTTCAATAAAAAAAACTAATTTAGTATACATTTGTTGTTTAATACTTCATTGGCATTAGACCACTTGCAATTAATAGTTTTGATATCTTAGGACAATATGTTAATGTTAGTGCATTTCAAATATAAAAAAAAAACCAGGAAACTACATGGATACACTGTTTTTATATGAAATTATGGCTTGTGCTATAACATATTTTAGTAAAATTAGACAAATATTATTATAAATTGTGAGTGCCCTGACCCTCTTATAGTAAAAAGTACATGCCATATTGATTACATTTTGATCCTACTCTAAGTTTTAAGTCAAAAATTTATATTTGTCAATCAACGTGAGGAGATAATATCATATTGTGACTTTAGTATTTTTATAATATTGGCTTACTTAATATGTCTTAAAGAAGTTAAATAATACTCACAATAAGCATGAATACAAAAATGTAAATAAAGTGTCTACTGAGACAGAGAAATATAAACACTATTATTCCTGAGTATTAATTCATTTATTCAAGTCAATTTCAGATGATATCAAACAGTCCTATAATCTTCTAAGAAATATACCCTTATGAAAAATGAGTACTTTTATTGCAGTGATAAAAATAATACATCTATTTGTGATGACATTTTAATATCTGTGAGAGGAAAATACTCTAGAAATTGTTAGAAAAATATTCTTTTTTAATATAGTAAGGATTTTGAAAAATGCATATTATGTTTCAATGAAATAGATTTGTTCTTTTATTAAATTAGTTAAATTTGTTGAAGGTTCTTTTTCCTTATAACTCTTTAATCTAAGCAACACTGGGAGTAGTGGAAAAATGTGTGGCCTCTTAATCCTAATTTTCTTTCTCACATTAAACTAGGCTTGTGATTCAAAGTCACTTAGCAAACATCATTTACTTTAACTATAAAATTGAGGGAAGTTACTGAACTGGATCAGTGATTGTTAAACATTCTTTTCTTATTTTTTCATTATATATTTTTTTAAATTTTTATTTAATATGAAAATTATTCCCTCCAATAAAATACTAGTACCATAACAACTTGACTTAGGCTTTATAAAAAGACTGTGAACATAGCTGATCTCTAATTGAGATGATTATCCATTCTAAAATTCTTAAAAAATGCATTTTGTTTTAAATTTTACTTACATCTGAGGAATGTAATCCATATTAGGTCCTACTTTTACTTTATCAAAGGTGCAAAGCAATGCTTTGAACATCTCAACTCAAAGATCTACATCCTCAGATCAGGAAAAATCATATTGGACTGACAAATTTTAATGTAATTCCTAAGCTCTGATGTGAGAAATTCCCTTTCTTTTTTACCTAAAAGTGTTCCTTCCTTTTATATGAACTTTCATTATAAATGCATTTTCATAAGTGGTAAATAAACATGAGAATACTAAATTATTTTCATGGACACTTGCTAAATACTTTTATGCATCTGATATTTTGCAATGTACACCACTGCAAATCTAAAGAATATTATTTATTTAACCATTAGAACATTTCTAAAATCCTGATATAGTTAAGCAGGTACAGTAATCTATAGTAAACTTAAAGAGTTATGAGTTGTAAAAATACAACACTAATTTTGATATTTTTGATATTTATGAAGAAATTTGAAAGCTCAGTGTATCATTTTAACCAACACCATATTGAAAACAAGTTTTGACAGAAGATAATCTACTAAGCTCTTAGAGATCTATGTAATGCCACTTTCTTTATCTATTCACATCAATTAAAACTTTGCATGCAATGAATTAATTACTTCTTTTCTAATAGTTATTCATTTTATCTGTGCTGGAGGAGGGAAAGCAAAGTCCTTATAATTCTGTCCAGAAGGCGGAATTATATGGCATTCTTATGGTGCTAAGGGATTTTAAAGAACCTATTAATATAGTTACTGATTCACAATACGCAGAAAGAGTTATTTTACATATTGAAACTGCTGAATTTATACCTGATGATACAGAACTAACCTCATTGTTTCTCCAGGTTCAAGATTTGATCAGGAACAGGCTATGCCCTATTTACATAACACACATCAGATCCCATAAGGGTCTGCCAGGTCCTCTAGGACAAGGTAATGCAGAAATTGATCAATTATTGATTGGCAGTGTGCTACAAGCCTCTGAATTTCATAAAAATATCATGTTAATAGCAAAGGTTTGAAGAAAGAGTTTTCAATTACATGGCAACAAGCTAAGGAGATTGTAACGAAATGCCCAACATGCTCTTTCTATAACCAAACACCACTGCCTGCAGGGGCTAATCCAAAGGGCACCCAAAGGAATGAAATCTGGCAGATGGATGTGTTCCACTTTGCAGAATTTGGCAAATTAAAATATGTTCATGACACCATTGATACTTATTCAGGCTTTCAGTGGGCAACTGCTTTAAGTTCAGAAAAAGCTGATTCAGTAATCACTCATTTATTAGAAGTCATGGCTATCATGGGTATACCTACACAAATAAAGATGGATAATGGCCCTGCTTATGTCTCTAGGAAAATGAAATGTTTTTTTTTGATTATTAAAATATCAAGCATGTTACAGGTATAACATACAATCCTACAGGTCAAGCAGTCATTGAAAAATCAAATCGAACTATAAAGGATATGTTGAACAAACAGAAAGGGGTGGAAAACAACCCCAGAAATAGGTTACATAATGCTTTGTTAGCCTTGAATTTTCTCAATTCTAATGAGAAGGGAAAAACGGCTGCAGAAAGACATTGGATAATGGAAAAGTCTACTGAACTAAAGCAACCAGTTTATTTCAAGGATGTGCTGACCTCACAATGGAAGCCAGGAGATGTGCTGCGTTGGGGAAGGGGTTTTGTTCTTATCTCCACAGATGAGGAAAATTTGTGGATACCGTCAAAATTAATAAAGGTTCGGTTTGAAGAAGATAAGTCACTTGGAAAAGATAAATAACAATTCATTCACAAGAATGGTGTGCATACTGATGGTAAGAAATACAGATAGGTTGGGGGCAGGGTTCTTTTCTTATCTCCATAGGAAAATACTCATCTTCAAAGAAATTAAGGGACCCTGAATATTTAATTACGGATGGATAGACACATTTTGTAAGTATTAATTTTAAATATATATATATATATATATATATATATATATATATGCATTTATAATGAAAGTACATATAAAAGGAAGGAACACTTTTAGGTGAAAAAAGAAAGGGAATTTATCACCTCAGAGCTTAGGAATTACATTAAAATTTGTCAGTCCAATATGATTTTTCCTGATCTGAGAATGTAGATCTTTGAGTTGAGATGTTCTAAGCATTGCTTTGCACCCTTGATAAAGTAAAAGTAGGACCTAATCTATAGTAAACTTAAAGAGTTATGAGTTGTAAAAATACAACACTAATTTTGATATTTTTGATAATTATGATAAAATGTTTAATAAGACATATATATATACATATATGCATATGTCTTATTAAACATTTCTTTATAAATATGTAGAGCTGGTTTTGAAGTTGGACTCTGGCTCAGTCCCTCTCCAATTCCAAACCTGTTAGTAAGAGAAAAAACCCAGAGTTTCTGGAGTTTCTGTCTCATGTCAAGAGCCATGATATGGGACAGAAAGAATTATGAGTTTAGAAAACATCTTTGCTTTTCTTCATATCTATCATACTTTTTATTGAATATATATATATCATGTCTTTCATTGAAAAAAATATATAGACATATATATGTCTATATATATATATATATATATGTATCTATATATGTCTATATGATTAATGTTTAAGTTTTTCACAATGAACAATGAGTTTTTTCCTGAAGTGACATTTGAAGTTTCCAGGAAGAAGATGGGGCCCCACAACAACAACTGTACTTGGTTGATATGACGTCATGATATTGATAGCGCTACTACAAGACCTGTTTTGGGTACCAGCTGCACAAGACGATCCCAACTTGGTTAGCTGAAATGATGCACATCTTGTACAACATTCTGGCCAGACCTCCACAAAATACTCAGAGACTATTTGCAATCTGAAAAGACATTGATCCTGAAATTTAATCATTTTTTTACTTTCACAGGATCCCCCAGAAAGAACGTCGCCCCCATGACAGCTGGAAGTAATTCTAGAGGACGATGTCCCCTCTCCCAATAAAGTTTGTCCCTGGGTTTAGGGACATCATTTAGGGGTTGGGAGGTTGTGGGAGTAATTTTATAAGCACAGGGATCATTTTGGGAAAAAAAGAAAAAAAAGAGGGAATGATGGGATAATAGATTTATTATTGTGAGTTACTGCTTTTAGACAAATATATTGGTATTGATTCTTGTATATTGATACAAAGTTAAATTATATTGACTATTGTATGCATGCATGTTTCTATCTCTGTTGAAAACATGTTTATGTATTGACATATATTGTATATATATATATAAACATATATATATATGGTATATATATCTTCAACTCCGTCAAAGATCTGAGAATGGAATAAATATTACTTAACAAACGAGATACATCCAAAATGTGCAACAATTGACAGAGACAACTGACTACCTGGGCAATCACCCAAAGTCTCGTTTGCAATGTTGAGTCAACCAACTTTGGCTAAGGCCTAACATAACTGACATACCATTATTAAAGGCAAGAAACTTTTCAAAACTATCTTACCCTGTCTTGGCAGGATATGACAGTCCTGTTTTATCCATTGATGCATATATATATATGTAAATATATATATATATATATAAATATATGTATATATATATATATTTACAATCTGTCTGCATTCATTTACGTCGTTGCATTTTATTTTATAGTTCTTTTGTACAGTCATAAAGCAATATCTACAATAACACTCATTGCTATTTTGATTCAATAGGGCTAATCATTATAGTTTGTTTTATGCATATTATTCAGTATTATTATTTAGACTCTGTAAATGAGTCATATTTTACTGATGTTAATTTTAGCTTCATGTTCTGTCCATTCTACAATGTTGATAACATAATAGATTCCATATTTGCAAGTTATTTAATACTTAATCAATTCCTATTCTCTTCTCATATTAAGTGTCCTGTCACCACATCCACATTAGGAAAGAAACACTCTTCTAAAGAAAAAAAAAACAGAAACAAGTAAACAAACCAGAAAATTGAAGAAGGAAATGAATTAAACTCACAGTGTAGTTTTAATATTTGTACTGAGTTCAGAACTCTTATTTTTACTACTAATTTGTTGTTGAGAGTATGTGCTTGTCCAATTGTATTTCTTCTTCCCATTGATTTCAATAGAAATAAGGCAACCGTTCTATCACAAAGCTAGATTACAAGTCCTACTTCTGAAACTTCATCAGGCTAGAAATATAGCCGCTAATGAGGTAGTATAAAAATCGAATCACCTATATATGTGTCCATGTATTCATAGTTGAATTAAAAATTTTTATAATTCTTATTATTTCTAGAAAATAAGAGATAAATGATAAGAATTAAATAATTTTTAATAACCCCAACATGGTTGAAAATGCATGGCAGATCTTCTCAGCATTTGAGAGTGGTAAGGAGAGTCCATTATTTCTCTCATCTGACATATGAGGATTTTATGTCTAGAAAGAAACACATGCAATAAAAATATAATTAGATGAGTTAACAGAACATATGTTTCATGAAAGAAGACGGAGAATCCTTGCAATTAAAGATTTAAGTGCTAAAGAGAACACAGAAAAGGATAAGGTAGGGAAGGGTTTAACCAAATCAAGTTATATAGAAAAAGGCCCACATGAATCTACTAGTTTCCAAGCTAATTTTAAAATATATATTCTTAAGGAGTTTGAATAGAGGCAGCCTACATGTGTAGACAGATTGCAATTGAATTGAAGTGACAAACCTATGGTATCTTTACAAATTGTTATGGTTCCCATCACCCAGAACTTTGGCTGGCACTTCCAGGTTCCTGGGCCATGTGTGTGCCCAAAATGTACTCAAGAAACTTATATATCCACCCAGGGTCTTCAAGCTTTGTGTGACCTACATGCAGCATGGTCAAATCTCCTATGCATGACACAGCTACATAAGCCCTTTTGCACATGTACTCATGCGCCCTTTTGCCCTGTGCAAAAGGCAGCCTTTAAAAGCTAGACATGCCTGCTCCACACTCTTTCCCTGCGCTAGGCAGCCTTTAAAAGCTGGACATGCCTGCTCCACACTCTTTCCCTGTGCTAGGCAGCCTTTAAAAGCTGGACATGCCTTCTCCACACTCTTTCCCTGCTCCGACTTCCTTGGGACTGCAAATGTCTTTCTCTCTCTTAATAATCACTTAAAGTGGGTTTCATTGTGTGTTTCCACGGCATTCTCACTTGCACCTGGTAATTTCTTTGGTGTTGAGTCTCTGTTTGCTCTCCTTCTTCCTCTCTGAGGGCCAAGACCCTGAACCAGGTTTTTCCACAACATCTTGTGTTCCATCTGCCCAGATGCAACTCCTATACACACCAGAAGCTTCAATCAGAGACCTTTTTCCCTTTTGGTAAGCTCCGAACCTGAAGACTTGACCATTGAGTTCCTACAACCCTCTGGAATAAGAATAAACCCAACCACAGCATTCAGTGCTACAGTTGAGACCTTCACTGACATTTACCTCTCATTGTTCCCCACAACAAAAAACTGAGAATTGGCATTGCCACAGTTCAGAAATTTTTCTTTATTTGACCCACTTGGAAGGAGTCCTATCACCACAGCCACTGCCACCATGCAGACCCTGTTCCCTTAAGTTTCAGAGGATACCAAGATCAGCTATGTTTTCTCTAGTACCAGAAGAATAAAGTTTTGCCACCGTACTCAGCTTTCCTGTACTAGAAACTCCATATGCTCTCCTTTATGATTCTCATTTTTTCCTCTTTCTCCTATATGCTTTACCAATTTCTTTGTATCTCCAATATCATACTTAAATTTCCAGTTAACCATTCATCTGTTGTTACAGGGACCATCATTAAACAGAGAGTTGGAGGTGCAAAGACTGTCAGATGCCCAGGTGGAAAAAAAAAACACAAGCTTTTAATATGTCTAAAATTTATCTCTTTTTATTAATTTAAACATTCTCATAAGGTCCAGGGAGAAACACCTCAACAGACCAGACTCACCCAGATTAAGTATCATTTAATTCTCCCCTGGTCTTAGGACCCCTGTAAAACTCCTTCCCCCATCTGAAGAACCCAGAGAATGTCCCTCAGTCTTCCATGTTTGGACCCTTCTTCCTCAATAACCAGGATCTAAAAGTTTTCTAAACATAATCTTTGGCTTTGGCAGCATCATGCCAGGTCTAAGCTCCCAATCAGACAGTTTCACAGAGCCCAGGAAACACGGAAGTAATCATCTACTCCAGGATGTTGTCAAGAACCCCAACTCTCTGATGCCCACAAGCATCAAGGAGGTAGCCTTGAAAAACCCACACCCCATTTCTACCCATTGGTAATCCTTAACCTTCCCAAACCTTTTATAATAAACAAAGGGTGGAATGTTATGGTTTCCATCACCCAGCATTCTGGTTGGCACTTCTGGGTTCCAGGGCCATGCATGAACTGACTAGTGCTCAAAAAACTTACATAGCCACTAGGGTTCTCAAGCCCTATGTGACTTCTGTGCAGCATGGTCATATCACCTATGCATGACACAGCTATGTAATCGCTTGTGCTTTTGCATGAGCCCCTTTTTCTGCATGTGTTATGCAGTCTTTAAAAGCAAGACATGCCTGCTACATGCTCTCTCCCTGCAACAACTTCCTCAGGCCTGCACACATGTCTTTCTCTCTTAATAAACTCATAAATTGGATTTGGCTGTATGTTTCATTATCTCTTCTGGCTTGAGCCAAGTAACTTCACAAACAACAAAGCCCACTGCCATTTTTGTGGTTACCAGTATAACTATATACTAAGACTATATTAATAAAGACACCACATCCTTTGGGTGCAGAACTTTGAGAAATCTAATTCCCTCCCTCTCTGGTGGGTAACTTTCATAGTGTTAGGGGAGAAAATATTTCAGTGCTATTACTCAGCACTGAATCCTTCATAATATAATACCAGACAGTTGTGTGACTATTATCAAATAGCAAAGCACTTTTTCATTATATTTGAGAACTGTTCTATAGGAAGAAATTCATACTTAATATTGTAGACTTATTCAAATATTCATAGATGGAGAGTTCATAAGCCCTCAGATGGAACATTGTTTCTACATCATTGTTTTGTGATTATAATATCATTACATTTCTCCCTTTTCTTTTCCCACTCTCAAACCTCCCACATAACCTACCCTGTTCTCTTTCAATTCCTTGTTTATTTTCATTAATTGTTATTTCATGCACATATGTATATATAGAGAAATACATATTTCTTTGCTTTACAGAAGCTTCTCAGTTTCGGGAGGTCCCATTTATTCAATGTTGCCCTTAATGTCTGTGCTACTGGGGTTATATGTAGGAAGTGGTCTCTTGTGCCCATGTGTTGCAGTCGACTTCCCACTTTCTCTTCTATCAGGTTCCGTGTGGTCAGATTTATATTGAGGTCTTTAATCCATTTGGACTTGAATTTTGTGTATGGTGATAGATATGGATCTATTTTCATTCTTCTGAAGGTTGACATCCAGTTATGCCAGCACCATTTGTTGAAGATTCTTTCATTCTTCCATTGTATATTTTTAGCTCCTTTGTTGAAAATCAGGTGTTCATAGGTTTGCGGATTAATATCTGGGTCTTCTATTTGATTCCATTGGTTGACTTCTCTGATTTTATTCCAATACCAAGCTGTTTTCATTACTGTTGCTCTGTAATAGAGTTTGAAGTCAGGGATGGTAATGCCTCCAGAAGTTCCTTTATTGTATAGGATTATTTTGGCTATCCTGGGTTTTTGTTTTTCCATATAAATTTAATTATTGTTCTCTCAAGTTCCTTGAATAATTTTGTTGGGATTTTGATGGGGATTGCGTGGAACTTAAAGATTGCCTTTCTTAGAATTGTCAGTTTTACTATGTTGATCCTACCCATCCAAGAGCATGGATCCTACTGAATGGGAGAAGATCTTCACCAACTGCGCAGCAGACAAAGGTCTGATCTCCAAAATATATAAAGAACTCAAGAAACTAGACTTTACAATTCTAATTAACTTAATTAAAAAAATGGGGCACTGAACTCAACAGAGAATTCTCAACAGAAGAAGTTCAAACGGCCAAGCGACACTTAAAGTCATGTTCAACTTCCCTAGCTATCAGGGAAATGCAAATCAAAACAACTTTGAGATACCATCTTACACCTGTCAGGTTGGCTAAAATCCAAAACACCAATGATAGCCTTTGCTGGAGAGAATTTGGAGTAAGAGGAACACTCATCCATTGCTGGTGGAATGCAATCTTGTACATCCACTGTAGAAATCAGTGTGGCAGTTTTTCAGGAAATTCGGAATCCACCTACCTCAGGATCCAGTGATTCCACTCTTGGAAATATACCCAAGGGATGACCAATCATACTACAAAAGCATTTGTTCAACTATGTTCATAACAGCATTATTTGTAATAGCCAGAACCTGGAAACAACCTATATGTCCCTCAATGGAAGAATGGATAAAGAATGTGTGGAATATACACCCACTACAGTACTGCTCAGCGGTTAAAAACAATGACATCTTCAATTTTGCATGCAAATGGATGGAAATAGAAAACACTATCCTGGGGCTGGAGAGATGGCTCAGAGGTTAAGAGCATTGCCTGCTCTTCCAAAGGTCCTGAGTTCAATTCCCAGCAACCACATGGTGGCGCACAACCATCTGTAATGAGACCTTCTGCCCTCTTCTGACCTGCAGGCATACACACAGACAGAATATTGTATACATAATAAATAAATATTTTTTTAATAAAAAAGAGAGAAAACACTATCCTGAGTGAGAAAACCCAGACCCAAAAACGTGAATATGGTATGTATTCACTCATTTATGGACTCTAGCCATAAACCAAGGTCACAAGCCCAGAGAAGAGAAATAACAAGGTGAACCCAAAGTAAAACATATATAGATCCTCCTGGAAATTGGAAGCAAATAAGATTGCAGGGCAAAAGTTTTGAGCATAGGGTTGGGGGCAGGGGTAGGGGTAAAGTTGGGGAAAGGGGAGAGGGGGAGAGGGAAGGGAGAAGGGAAGGACTGGCAAGAGCCTGGGGGAGTGGGAGGATGGAGATGGAGGAAGGGTGGATATAGGAGCAGGGAAGAAGATACCTACATTAAGGGATCCATGTTAGGGTCAGCAAGAGACTTGGCTCTAGAGGGGATCCCAGGTGTCAATGGGGATGTCCCCAGCTAGGTCCTTGGGCAGCAGATCAGAGGGTACCTGAACTGGCCTTGCCCCACCATCATGCTGATGATTATCTCAAATATTGCCAAAGAATCTTTGTCCGGCTACAGATGGAGATAGAGACAGAGACCCTCATCAGAGCAACGTACTGAGCCCCAGAGGTCCAGTTGAAAGACAGAAGGAGGGAGAAGACAAGCAAGGAAGTCAGGACCAGGAGAAATTGGTCCACCAACTGAGGCAGTGTGCCTGTTCTAATCGGAGCTCACCAAATCCAGTTGGACCCGGTCTGAATGACCATGTGATCAAACTGGACTCTCTGATTGTGGCTGACAATGGGGACTGACTGAGAAGCCATTGATAATGGCACTGGGACTTGTTTTTACCACATGTTCTGGCTTTTTGGGACTCTAATCTATATGGATGCACAGCTCCCTAGGCCTGGATGTAGGGGGGCTGCTTGGACTTCACACAGGCATGTTTCCTTGCCCTCTCTCAAGCAGGATGGGAGAGGGAAGAGGGGATGTGGTGGAGCCGGAAGGGATTGGGAGGAGGGAAGGAAGTGTAAATAATTGAATGGAAACATAAAAATTATTAAAGAATATATATTTCTAAATATAACCTACTCATTCTGTTTAATGTTAACTATATGCATGTACTCCAGGATTTACCTTTAGCACTGGAATGTGTTCCTTCCTAAGAAGGACCATCTCTCCTATTTCAAGCATTATCCACTTGCTTGTAGTTCTTTGTGTAGGGACGATTCCTTGTAGACTTTTACCTATCCAGTTTGGCATTTTTATTGGTGTCTTCTTTGTGAAAGTCACATTTGTTTGGATGTTGATGAGATCTTTTGAGACTACATTTTGATGTTATTAGGAGACAGAATTTCAGGACAAACTCCTTTATCTGTTGTTTTTACACCATCCTTTGCACTCATCTGCAATGTTTTCGATAGCCTCAAGTGCAAAAGTGTTTTGTAGTTGTATTCATTGTGATTGGTCTACACATTTCTTAATTTTTATTGACTGTGCTTTTCTGCAGTGATTTCCATTTGTTGCAAAGTGAAGTTTCCTTAAGGGGTGATGACTCTGATTATCTTTGGGTATAAGAAAAGTGTTTATAAATTGTTTTTTGTGAATTAATTATTCTGGATTAGTAAATTAGTCATAGATTCTCCTCTAGTAACAATTACTTCACTATCACCAGCAAATCACCATAGGGTGTAGTAATGTCTGTATAATTTGGGATTAACAAACAGCTCTCTAATTTGACTCAATAACCATGACTTCACTATCACCAGCAAAACTACCATAGGGTGTAATAGTATCATGTACAATTTGGTTTAACCAACAGCTCTAAAATTGTACTCAGCAAGAGGGAAAGCTTAACTAGTACTGGAATCTGCACTCCACTTTTTAAAAATAACCCATGGTATCAGACTTTTTTTTTTGCCACCAACCAGCTCGCAAAAAATGATAATAGGACCTTATTATTAGTTTTGAATGCTTGGACTAACTTATGATTCCTTCTGGCCAGCTCTTTTAACTTAAATTAACCTGTTTCTCTTCATCTATATTGTGCCTTTGGGGATTATAATGATATCTTGACTATGTATTAACCAGTAATGCTTCCCTAGAGATTGGAGTGCAGAGATAAGCCACTAGAGGCCAGGTAGTGGTGGCACACATCTTTAATCCAGGACTTGACAGACAGAGGCAGAGGTTAGTTTAAACTAACAGAGGTTAGTTTAAAGGCCACCCTGGGCTACACAAAATGGATTCTGTCTAAAAGAGAAAAGGAGCTCACACAAAGGTGATCCTAGAATTTAGGATCACAGGTCTTTAATCCCAGCACTATGGAAGGTGAGACAGGAATATTATGGCTGGGTGGAGAAAGGAATATATGTAGAAGGAGACAGGAGCTCAGTGTAGTCTGAGGTTTTGTAGAGACGGTTGCAGTCTGATATTTGTTGGATACAGTTGCAGTATGAGGTGTAGTAGAGATAGATGCAGTCAGGCTATGCAGTCTGATAACAGGATTGCCCTTTTAGTCTGAGCCTTGGTAGAGCTAAAATATCTCTCTAGTGACTGACTGCTCTGCTTCTCTGATTTTTATTGTTAATTATGATTAGAATTTGTGCTACAGGACTTTTTTTAACCTTTCTTTTCTTTGTATTTCTTTCTATCTTTTCTCTCCATCCCCCCATCCTTCCCTCCTTTCTATCTATCTATCTATCTATCTATCTATCTATCTATCTATCTCAATTTCCTGTTCTCTCTATGTCTAGATAGCTGGTGACTGTCTGGTTTCTACTCCAGGGCATCACTATTCTCTCTTCTTTCTCTCTCTTCCTCCCCTGAGTATAGATTACTCCTCGTATTTATTTTTGTGTTCCTGACAGTCCTGCCTTTCCCTCTTCTGTTTATCTATTGGCTGTTTAGCTATTGATTAGAACAATCTGATACCTTAGGTTGGCAAGGTGAAACAAATGCAACACATCTTTCTATAATTAAATGTACATTTTTGCATCATAAAACAAGTGCAGCATGAAAAATATAACACACATTTATACCATTAAAATAGTATTCCACAGCATAAAAATATAACACATCTTTACATAGTTAAATGTTCCACAAGAAGCCATGAATCCCAATTAGTTCTGTATATCTATATGTGTAAGAGCATGGGATCATCCACTGGATCATGGACAACTAAACCGGGATAACACCCACAAAGAAACATGATTCATCCTTCCCTGAAAAGCTATTATTGCAAATAGCTCCTCAGTTAGGTATTAGCCATAATTAGCTCTTCTTAAAGAAACGTAAGCTACAGTTGTGCACAATGGCTCCTCTGAAGTATTATCATATTCTCATGATAGAATATTACTGATGATAAAGAATGCACTCTAATGACATACATAATAACATGGATATATCTTAAAGAATTGAGCTAACTAAAAGTGGCAAGTATAAAATAATGCTTCTGACACAAATTCTGGAATAACTCAAAATTATTTAAAGAAAATAAATGAATTTTTTCCATAAAACAGAGGTGGGAGTTGTGGTAGTATAAACTGCTAAAAAGGTTGAAGAAACATCTTTTCCAAGTTGAGTTACTTTCATATTTAACAAAACTTTTGCATATATTATAGATTATTCCTATAAATCTTTTACCTAGCTTTCATTATTGGTAATATCTTATGAAATAATTATATATATAGTATGTATTTTATATAGCAATTATATATAATATATTTATATATGTTGTATATATATACATATACAACATTAAGAAGTTGACATTGCTAAGATACAAATTCCTTGTTCTTTGTATTATTCCAGTTTTTCTCTCCCCACTTACTAATTTTTTTCCATCTTTACCATGATTAAACTCACTGTTTTTTGTTACATTTAGTCACAAAGTTTTTGGGTTTTTTTTTTTTTTGTTTGCCATGTTTTTTTTTATCATTACTCCTTATGAGCAATTTGAAATGCTAGTTATGCATTTTGAAATGAAACAATTTGGGATGGTTTAATAATTTGTTTAGACTAAGATTTGGGGAGAATTCCAAAGAGTTGGTGTAACTTTCTTATCAATTCATGTTAAAGATTCATTATATTTTTAATTGAATATGTATATTTATGTGTGTGAAAGCACATACATGTATGTATGTGTGTATGTGTGTGCACAAGTACATATCTGTGCATATAAATACATGTGCTCATGGAGACCTTAGGCATTGTTTCCCCATGGATAATAGAGAAATAAATTTGTGAACCACCTTATATAGGTGCTGGGAACAGAATTCAAGTCTACTTCAGGAGCATAATGTGCTCATGACCATTGAGCCATCTTTGAAGGAGGAGCTTTTTTTCCCCAGCCACCCAGAACTGAAATAACCACACAGAAACCATACTAATTAAATGATTTCTTATCCCATTAGCTCTAGCTTCTTATTGGCTAATTCTTATATTAATTTAACCCATTTCTAATAATCTGTGTATTGCCACGAGGCTGTGTCTTACTGGAAAAAATTCCCAGCCTCTGTCTCATGCAGCTTTATTGTGTCTCTCTGTCTCTGCCTTCCTTCTCCAAGCATTCAGTCCAGATTTACCTGCCTACCTAAGTTCTGCCCTATCAACAGGCCAAGGCAGTTTCTTTATTCATTAATGGCAGTCACAACACACAAAGGGGACTTTCACATCAACTTATCACATCATATTACAGTATGCATGATAATAATATAGTTTCTTGGTGGTAATTACTTTTATGATAAGTACTGTTGGTTTATCACTTTCCAAAAATATTAATAATATTAACACATGATGGACAATTAGTAAACAGTAATCCAATGAAAATGAATAAATTAGTTAATGAAATATGATATCATCTATTTGGTATATTCAGAATATGTTATAAGTTTTTGCTTTAGCCCAAGAATATGAAAAGTGTTTACAAGGTTGATGATTGTTAGCATGTTTTGAAAGAGTTAATCATTACCTTACATTTTTAATCAATTTTTAAAGTGACATTTTATATTTCCTAGGAAAAATGGTGTTTTTTATAATGGAATAAATGTGAGCATTTATTTAACTCAAAATATGGTTCAAATTTATGAAATCTTACATAAACCATATGACTTTCTTGATATAAATATACTATTTGCAAAATATATCTACTGATAATAATTAACCATATAACTTATTCTATATGAATAAATTTATTCAAACAAGTTATTAAATTCTTAGCATAATGACAAATATAAGATATTCTTAGTAAATGCTTATGACAAATGTAGTCATTTTAACAATATTTTCCCCTTTCAAAGAGTGTATCTGCAAAAGTGATACAAGACATGTCTTGATTGATGGAGCCACTATGGGGTTAGGTTAGCAACAAACCTTGCAATAGAGAAATTCCCAGAAATCCACAGGGAGGAGTAGCAGAAGGGGTGCCAGAACTGGCCTTGCCCTGTAATCAGACCAATGACTATCTTAAATGTCACTATAGAACCTTCATCCAGCAACTGATGGAAGTATAGACAGAGAGCCACAGTGGAGCACTGGGCTGAGCTCCCAAAGTCCAGTTGAATAACGAGAGAACTGAGATTATGAGCAAAGAAGTCAAGAACATGATGGGGATACCAACTGAAACAGTTTACCAAAGCTAATGGGAGATCATTAACTCCAGCTGGACAGGGAAGGAACCAACATAGGACCAAACTAGGCATCAGAATGTGTATGACAGTTATAAGGCTGGGTAAGACTGCTGGGCCACTGGCAATGGGACCAGGATTTATTCCTACTGCTTGTATTGGCTTTGTTAAACCCATTCTCTTTTGAGGGATACCTTGCTCAGCCCACATATAGTAGAGAGGACCTTGGTTCTTCCTCAAATCAATGTGCTTTAAGCTCTCTGAGGAGTGAATGGGGCATGGAGTGGGAGGGAAGGTGGAGGGAACAGGGAGAAAGGAGGGAGTGGGAACTTAAATTGGTATGTAAAACAAAAAAGATGGATATATATATATATATATATATATATTAAAAAAGAAAGAAAAACATTTCATTTTATTCAGGCAGGGGTACATCAGGAAGAGATAAAAGTAGAGGCACAGGGAGAGATGACAAGAATGGGGGATACACTTGTGAAGCAATATAGAAATTAAATGCATTGGAAACTCTCTGGATTCTACCAGGGTGACCCTAGTGAAGTCTCTTAGAACCTCAACTGGACACGTTCTGTAACAAAGAAAGTCTTCCAGTGATGTGATTGAAACATAATTCCAGTCAAAACATCCTTGTACTACAATTTGTACATCCTAAAAGATGTGTTGGGGTAAAAGTGGCACCGAAATTGTGGGAAAGTTCAAAGCCCAGCAAAAAAAAAAGAAATGTAAATGAAATGATTCCTAATGATAGTCTGCTGTATTCATAAAGAAGGGCCTAGCATTATTGTCATCAGAGAGGCTCCATCCAACAATTGATAAAAATAGATACAGAGACCAACAGCCAAACATTATGCATGGAATCTTGGGGAAATGGGGAGGAATTATGGGAAACATCACAATGATACAGGAAGTAACACACACACAGAAAAACAACAATAACAACAAAGTCACTGAGTCATCTAACCCTCTGGTCATAATGACTCACAGAAACTGAACCAATAATCAGTAAACATACCTGTTCCTTACCTAGACACTCTGCATATATGTTACAGTTTTATAGCTTAATTTTCTTCTGGAATTTTCTAACAGCAGAAGCAAGGGCTGTCTCTAATGCTTTTGCCTACTTTCAGGACTCTTTCTGTCCTTCTGGTTTGCCTCAGTCAGCCTTAATATGAAGGGAAGTACAGAGTTATATTGCTACTTGATTTCATGTGTGATTGTTATTCTTGGGAGCCCTGCCCTTTCCTAAAGAATAATTGAGCCCTAAAGAATAATTGAGCAGTGCATGGGGAGTGGGGGTAGTTTGAAAAGAGGAGAGGGAGAACTGATGGTGGGATCTAATATATGAAAGAATAAGTTTAAATAAGAGAAAATCAGCTGAGCGGTAGTGGCACACACCTTTAATCCCAGCACTTGGGAGACAGAGACAGCAGATCTCTGTAATTTTGAAGCCAGCCTGGTCTCCAGAGTGAGTTTCAGGACAGGCTCCAAAAGCTACAGAGAAACCCCGCCTTGAGAACCAAAACAAAAAAGAGAAAATCAGAAAGAGCACAACTGTGTTAACAAGGCAACTCAACACATATATCTTAGTAATTGTGTTTTAAAGCAATTCAGTCATGTATGCTTATATGTGCATTCTTTGTTTTATCTTTAGCAAACAATGAAAGAACAAAGACATTTTTGAAGGAAAAAAACATTTTCTTGCATTTCCTTAGATACAACACAAGAAAGTGACCTTGGAACAGCTACAGAGAGTGAGAGAGACAACACATTTGCGTGCTTGTGTGTTTGTATTTTTGAGGTTTTATGTTTATCTGTTTGTGTGCCAAATTAATTAGTGATCTTTTCTGAATTTTTAGGTTATTTGGTAAAATTGTTTTTAATCACGTGGTGCCCAGCCTCAACTGAAATATCTACAACACAATCTATACTCAGGGCAAAGGGATCATAGCAGAAATTGGGGAAGAAAGAAAGAACCTACAGGAAGTTTGCTGAAGGATTTCATCTCCTCGAAATATCAAAGAAGCTACAGCCATAAAGTCTCATCAATATGACTGAATAAACAATACCTAAAAAGGGATGACACCAATTGATATGCAGACTTGAAACAGGAAAATCTCATGGAGTCTTCACCATAAACAAAGAACTACAGACAACTCTGGAATATAAGAAAAGGAGAAGATTTCCCTGAGGAAGAGTACTGTAATTGATTATCTAAAACTATGTGGACAATACATACATAAACATAATGCTGTATGTACTAAGTATGCTTTATTTAAATATTTATTTGTTATTTAATATCTTACTTATATGTTTATATGCTTATTTATATATTAAAAGTTTGTCAACAATTAAAGAGATGGTAGTTGGGAGATTGAGAGAGAACTAAGGCTTGCATAAGAATATCTGAAATGAATAAAAGGAGAGTAAAAGGATAACAATATTATGTAATTTTGAAAAATAAAAGAAATATTAAAAAATAAAATATCAAAAGAGATTAAAGTCTCCTGCAATAAAATTTATAATGCAAAGAATAAAGAACCAATAGATATTAAGCAATGAAAGCCTTTCATGATAATTGATTAACAGAACAGATTTTATATAAATGAGCACAAAACTGACAATATATAGATTCAAAAAAATGCCAAAAGTAAACATCAATGACAATTCTTTGCAAAAATAAAATGAAAATCCTAAAATGTGTATAAATTTGTGAAAGACCATGGAAATTCTGAACATACAATGTTGGTGGTGTCACAACACTAAAAACTACATCAAATCCATGCCCAGAGATTGTTCGCTCAGTGATTCTCAATTCTGTAAAGATGACAATATTAGCTATCACATATTTTATATGTGATCATATTTTAGTACAGCAACACATTCCTCCTCTCTTCATTCTCTTCTTTATTTTTTTCATAATTCCATTCCTCTCTTTTTGCTCTCCTTTTTCTTCCCAAATTTTCTGATAACCTAGTAGATCTGAGTTTTAGATTCTAAGTAAATACCTTTTTCTTTCATATCATTCATTATTCAAAAATCATAAATGCAATACCTCATGCTCATGTGTATATATAAATAAGCATGTTTATACATTTTCATATATTCAAACATAAAACTAAGTTTTAATAATTACATCACAACAATGAGATACTTTATTCACATTATTTTGAGTAAGTTTTCTGCCTCAATACCTTACAAGACTAAATATAAAACACATGGTATATTTGTTAATGTTATATTTCCATTTAACTAGATATTTATGCAAATATCAATTATCTGTCACTCTTATAGTTTGCAGTTTGGCATAATATGCATAATGAACTATTTTAAGCAAAGATGATTATTCTTAGTATGACTTGATCACATTCAGTCAAATGAATTATAAAGAGAAGAAGAAAGTAGTGTTTCAGTAAAGGAGAAATTCTGTCCCAAGACTTCACCACAAGCTGTTGCCTAACTTTGCAGCCTAATTACTTGCCAGCCAACCCCAAACATTCAGGATGTTTTTATCACTACCATGAGGTTAGCCATTTTTTAATGTATACACGCAAAATTGCTCAAATATCCACACTCATACACAGAGAAGTACAGAGAGGGAGAGAGCAGGAGACCGAAACAGGAGAAAGAAAAACAAAGAAAACTTATCATTATTATTTGTGAATTCCATATTATAAAATTATACACTAATGTAAAATATTTATGATTAACATTTAAATTCTCAGTAGTAGTTCCATTTTATGATGTACTACTAGTGGGAAAATCCTAGAGTTATCTGATATTCTCCATAGAAGATGAATAATAAGTAGTAGTTCCACTTTTATGACTTACTACTAGTGGGAAAATCCTAGAGTTATCTGATATTCTCCATAGAAGATGAATAATGCTATGACAAAAAGAGACAGAATACAGTAGCCACTGCAGTATATGTCAAGAGATTCTGGCTCTAATCTCAACTGGACAAGATTTGATTGACAAGCATTGAATCTTTAGTGAACACTCTAAAAGAGACAGATTTGTATTTTTCTGGAATTGGCTTACTTCTTTGTAAAATAAAGAATATAGAATTCACAAGAGTGATCTTCTGAGGTGATTTAATATAAAATTGATGTGAGATGGTGTGTGTGTGTGTGTGTGTGTGTGCGTGCATACATGTGCCTGTGTGTGTATACCTGTGTGTATTTCCATAGGATCAATAATTTATAATTCTAAAGTTTGTGTTAAAGTAAATAGCAGGTATGATGAGAAAAATGAATAATTTATATATCAGGAGGAGTGTATTATGCCCTCTCAACAGAATTCTGTTATATTGATGTAATTCATTTTTTGTGGGGGAGGGAGATTCATGATGGATTGAATCTATTTTCATGCATAATGAACAGATACCTCAGTATTTTGCACTAACTTAGTGGCTACTTAACAATTCACCTTATTCTGCATTGTAAGCATACAATAATTCTTTAACCCTTATTGAAAGTCTTCTCAATTTGTTGTTACATCACATATATTTATTTGTTAATATTTCTATATTGAAGTAATAAGGGCGGCGGCGGGGCTGCATTCCCAGCACCCCAGCCGCCTGCTCGGCTAGCTTATGCCCCGAAATAACAACACACAAACTGTATTCATTTAAACACTGCTTGGCCCTTTAGCTCTAGCACTTACAGGCTAATTCTCACATCCCGATCAACCCATCTCTAATAATCTGTGAGAACCGGTCTTACCGGGAAGATTCTAGCCTAGTCCATCCTGGGTCGGAGCTTCATCCCGGGAGCGGGGCATGGCATCTCTCTCAGGCATCTGCTACCGAGAGGAGAGGTGTGGAGACTGGAGTCTGAGCTCACTTCCTCTTCCTCTCAGAGTTCTGTTCTGTTTACTCCTCCCACCTATCTCTAACCAATGAGAGCCAAGCAGTTTCTTTTTATTTAACCAATGACCTTCCTCCATCATTTCCCTTTTTCAGTTTAAACAAAAAAAAAAAAAAAGGCTTTAACTCTGCCTCCCAGGCATTCGGGATTAAAGGTGTACACTGCTACACCTTGAACTCACAGAGATCTTTTGTCTCTGCCTTCTAGGCACTGGGATTAAAGGCGTGTGCTACCACACACAACAACTTCCTTTTTTTTGTTTTGTACTTTAAGAACTTCAACTTTTAGTCTGCATATATTTTTAATACACTTTAAACCATTCAGAAATTTTCTCTGTCTTTGAATCTCTCTTTACTGTATATCTCTCTTTTTCTGACCACATGAATCTTTAATTTACCAAGCGATCTCAGTAGGACTAAAGGCGTGGCTTTGCCAGCTAGATCCAGTCCATTCCTTAGCTTTCCAGCCTCATGGCTGAGGTACTGGCTGTAGCCATGTTTACTGCTATAACTCTATGGCATTTCAAGGTCCCTGCCAGCAAGCGAGCTTCAGCAGCCTTTGCTTGCAAACCGCACGAACCGCCTGCATAAAAGAGTCAGAGTTTGCCCTGGCAGGACAGCCCAGAAAGCTGGCATTTTTAAACGGCGCAGCTTTTTTCCTGCTACGGCTGAAAACCGAAAAGCGTGCGTTCAGCTTTTCATCAACACCATTTAAGTGTTTCGTGGCAGGACCTCTTAATGAGCTGCAGGCTTTGGAGCTAAAGCTGAGTCAGGAAGCCTCTCTTAGATGAGGCGCTTGCTTGCCTCTAGCAAGCAGAGTAGACCCGAGAACACAGCGAGTCTAGTTGCCATCAAACAAATCATAGCACTTTACTCCAAATGCTCTATTCAAATGCTCTGTCTCCTGTAGGAGCCAGACAGAGACTGCAATGGAGGCACAGCCCCAGGAAGTCGCGCTTTAAAATGACACAGCGTTTTTTTTTCTGCTACTGTTGCCGAATCAGGAAATCTCTCTACAGCACGCCACCAACAAACAGCAAAAATCTGTGTTAAACTCTCTCTCCCTTATTTTTAAGCCTTCTCAGGTGTTTTAAGTGGGTTTAGTCCATCATGTGGGGCGCCATATGAAGTAATAAGAGCAGCAGCGGGGCTGCGTTCCCAGCACCCCGGCCGCCTGCTCGGCTAGCTTATGCCCCGAAATAACAACACACAAACTGTATTCATTTAAACACTGCTTGGCCCATTCTCTTCTAGGCTAATTCTCACATATTAATTTAGCCCATTTCTAATCATCTGTGTGTAGCACCCCAAGGTGCGCTTACCGGGGAGATTCTAGCCTATGTCCATCCTGGGTCGGAGCTTCATCCCGGGAGCAGGGCATGGCGTCTCTCTCAGGCGTCTGCTCCCGAGAAGGGAGCTGTGGAGACTGGAGTCTGAGCTCACTTCCTCTTCCTCCCAGAGTTCTGTTCTGTTTACTCCTCCCACCTATCTCTAACCAATGAGAGCCAAGCAGTTTCTTTTTATTTAACCAATGACCTTCCTCCATCACTATATAACTTAATACATTCATTAAAGTTAATTCCTTTTAATTTCTGAATAATTATATGTGGTTCTGTCATACATTATCAGGTTTTGATATAACTCTTCAAGGTGGAAATATTAAATCTACCTAACTAATACATCTGTCACTTCATATATACTGCTTTGGGAAATTTGAAAATTGCCTCTCTCAGAAATATTGTCACTTGCATTGTATTTTAAAGAACAATATTCACTATTCAGTGTCATAAACCTGAAGGCATTTCTCCTGTTACACACAAATTTTCTATTATTTCTCAACATCATTTTATGCCCTCTTATCCTTTGCTTCTATTAGTTTATTTTCTCTATTTCACAAGTTTGACAGTTTTAGATTCTACCTATAAGCAAGATAATAAATTATTTGTCTTTCTATGCTTGGATTATACAAAGCACAATATCCTTTAGATTTTCAATGTGTGTTTACTAATAATAAAATTTTATTTAGAAGATAGTGTAGGAGGAATCCATGCAGCTATCACAATATGTCCATGTATTTTTGCATAAAAATACAGCAATTTAACATCTTTTTCTTATTACAAATTAGTGAAATTATAATTAAATCTATGTTCATAATAATTATTTATATTTTAGAATTTTATCATCTTAGATAATATTAGACATTCCACTACTGTTTGATTTTTCTGTTCTTTAAATATTTGTTAGTTGTCTATTGTGATAAAATATGACCAAAACAACTTAAAACAAAAGAGTTTAATTTGGGCTTACATTTAGGCCTTACAAAGGATTAGATTTCATGACCATCATTTTGAATACGTTGACAACAGACAGAGAGGCACTGTGCTAGAGAAATAGTTGAGTGCTCACATCTCATCAACAAGCAGAAAACAGGGAGATCTAATTGGGACTCAAATAGGTTTTTTAAACCCCAAAGCCCACTTCTCACTGATACCTCTTTTCCAGTGTTACCACAGCATCTAATACTTCTAAACATTAACACTACTAAAATCTAAGAAATCAAGCTTATGAGCTTTTGGAGCCATATAATAAAACCAACAGAGTATTTAAGAATGTAAGTATAATTTAATTGATACTCAATTTAAAATTATTCTGGTTTCTCTTAATATATTTTCTATTGATATATTTCTAGTAAAATTTTCATTATTTTGAATACTGAAGATATCCTTATATATTTTCCCTTTCAACTATTTACAACACACTCACACACACACACACACATATACATATAAATATACATATATATATATATATATATATATATATATTCTGGTGATTTTGCTGTATTCTCTCATAATTTTAAAATTAAACACAGTTAAACCTATATTGCACAACTATTCCCGTATTGTACAAGAATCTTAATATTAGCATATTAGCTACTATTTTTATCACAAATAATTCACTATTAATGACGGTCTACATTTTTAATTTTCACCAAAATGAAAAGTAAATTTATCACTCATGGAGAATGTCATTGCTATCTGCAAAATTAAAAACTATCACCAATTATGAATTTTTCATTAAGTTATACATAGTGTAGAGTTTCTTTTGGGTTTTACAAATGCTAAAATAGTTTGTGGTGCCTTCCTTGAAGTATTATTGAATATGCAAAGAAACAGTTTCTGTTTCTATTATTTACTTTTCACTAAAACAGTATAAGAGAAGAAGCATTTAATTTGGTTCATGGTTTTAGAGTAAAATACATTATACTGTTGAAGGAATGATAGCAAGAACGAAAGACTGCAGAACATAGTGGTGGATGCCTAAGCTTGGGAAGAAAATAGAGGAGAAAGAAATGCAACCAACTATAAAACTTAAGACTAACCTCAAAGTAACCCATTTTTTCTTTTTCTTTTCCTCTTTTCTTTTCTTTTAAACAGTGCCTGACCCATTAGTTTCAGCCTCTTTTTTTTATTTTTTTCTCTTTTTTTAATTAATTCATTTTTTATTGAAAATTTCCACCTCCTCCCACTTCCCTCCCCTCCCCCCATTCTCCCTCCCCCTTGCCATCCTCTCCCTCTCCAGTACAAGGAGCAGACTAGGCTCCCACAAAGCCCGTCCATGCAGTAGAATCAAAACCCAGGGCCATTGTCATTGGCTTCTCCATTAGCCTCCACTGTCAGCCACATTCAGAGAGTGTGATTTAATCACATGTTCCATCAGTTCTAGTACAACTGTCCTTGGTGATCTCCCATTAGATCAGTTCCGCCATCTCGGTGGGTGGACACACGGCTCGCGGTCCTGAATTCCTTGCTCATGTTTTCCCTCCTCTGCTCTTCATATGGTCCTTAGGAGCTCAGTCCAGTGCTCCAATGTGGGTCTCTGTCTCTATCTCCAAACATTGCCCGATGAAGGTTCAATGGTGATATGCAAGATATTCATCAGTGTGGCTATAAGATAAGGCCAGTTCAGATACCCTCTGATCTGCTGCCCAAGGGACAAGCTGGGGACATCTCCTTGGACACCTGGGAACCCCTCCAGTGTCAAGTCTATTGTCAACCTTAAAATGGCTCCCTTAATTAAGATATATACTTCCCTGCTCCCTCATCCACCCCTCCTCCTTCCCAACCATCCCATTCCCTCAAGCTCTCCCCATCCTCCCCTTCTCCTTTCTCTCTCCCAATCTCCCCTTATTCCCACTTTACCCCCACTCCCGTGCTCATAACCCCTGTCCAGCAATCTTTCTTCACAGACCTTGAGAGAACAATAATCAACTTTATATGGGAAAAAAAAAAACAGAATAGCCAAAACGATCCTGTACAATAAAAGTAGCTCTGGAAGCATTGCCATCCCTGACTTCAAACTCTATTACAAAGCAACAGTAATGAAAACAGCTTGGTATTGGTACAAAAACAGAGATGATGACCAATGGAATCAAATTGAAGACCCAGACATTAATCCACAAACCTATGAACACCTGATTTTCGACAAGGGAGCTAAAAGTATACAATGGAAGAAAGAAAGAATGTTCAACAAATGGTGCTGGCATAACTGGATGTCAACCTGTAGAACAATGAAAATAGTTCCATATCTATCACCATACACAAAACTCAAGTCCAAATGGATTAAAGACCTCAACATTAATCTGACCACACTGAATCTGATAGAAGAGAAAGTGGGAAGTAGACTACAACACATGGGCACAGGAAACCACTTCCTACGTAGAACCTCAGTAGCACAGACAATAACAGCAACGGTGATTAAATGGGACCTCCTAAAACTGAGAAGCTTTTGTAAAGCAAAGGACACAGTCATTAAGACAAAAAGGCAACCTACTGTTTGGGAGAAGATATTTACCAACCCCACATCAGACAAAGGACTGATCTCCAAAATTTATAAAGAACTTAAGAAACTAGACATTAAAACTCTAATTACCCTAATTAAAAAAATGGGGTATTGAACTAAACAGAGAATTCTCAACAGAAGAAGTTCAAATGGCCAAAGACACTTAAGGTCATGCTCAACCTCCTTAGCAATCAGAGAAATACACATCAAAACAACTTGGAGATACCATCTTATACCTGTCAGAATGGCTAAAATCAAAAACACCAATGATAGCCTATGCTGGAGAGGATGTGGAGTAAGAAGAACACTCATCCATTGTTGGTGGGAATGCAAACTTGTGCAACCACTCTGGAAATCAGTGTGGCAGTTTCTCAGGAAACTGGGAGTCAACCTAGCCCAGGACCCAGCAATTCCACTCTTGGGAATATACCCAAGAGATGCCCAATTATACTATAAAAACATTTGTTCCACTATGTTCATAGCAGCATTATTTGTAATAGCCAGACCTGGAAACAACCTTGGTGCCCTTCAATAGAAGAATGGATAAAGAAGGTGTGGCACATATATACTTTAGAGTTCTACTCAGTGGTAAAAAAAAATGTCATCTTGAATTTTCCATGCAAATGGATGGAACAGAAAACACTATCCTGAGTGAGGTAACCCAGACCCAAAAAGATGACTATGGTATGTACTCACTCGTAAGTGGATTCTATCTGTAAATAAAGGACATTGAGCCTATAATTCTTGATTCTAGAGAAGTTAAATTAGAAGGTGCACCCATTTTTTCTTATTATGCCAAGCTTCTAAAAGCTTCTGTAAAAGTCTCAAAAAGTCGCCACCAGTGGAAAACCAAGTTCAAACACAAAAAAAACCTGTTGAAACTGTTGTGAAATCAAATTGTGACAACAGCAAACTTGTATAGTAGCACATTCCCAAATCCTGATATTAGTTCTAACAATTTCAAACTAAGTCATTAGCTTAGTTTTGTCATGTAAGCTAATATTTTCAGTAGAAAAGCTATATATATTCTGTGGAAAAAATATGGAACATATTATTTCTTGATATGATCTTTTATCTAGGTCCCTTATTAAAATGTGAAAAGCAAGAGTAAATTTTTGCATATTTTTTCTTAGTCATGGCAACAAAACTGACTCTAAATTTTACCTGCACATTGACTAACACAAAATAACCAAATAATATTCAAGATTTAGCATGTCCCCAGTGCGGAAACCTTCCTTGATCATTCTTACAAGTCTATTCTCTTCATATAAAGAAAATAGAATATACTTATACTATTCTTTTTATACAATAAAATGTCCTTAATCTATACTTTTTACATGAGTAGTTATTAGTTGTGTTGCTATGGGACCACCTTCTGTTCCTTCATCCAATATCATTTAAGATACCAACCAACTTCGGCATAGCCTCTTATATTGTAAATGCAGCTGAAGAGCATGTGCTCCACTCTTTTGCTTCTCTCACTTCTGGCTGCTAGACTCTGTTTCTGTTCCTGTTCATACAGAGGACTGTCATCTAGGACAGTGATCTGTAAGTTTTCCCGAAGTAAATAACCCTTTATCATTCATAATTTTGAACTAGTGTGGTATTATTTGAGTCTTCCACCTTCATCTGGCACCCAACCATTTGGTTATAGAAACTCCATTTCTGAATGGACACACCCAGCTCAGCATGAGTCCTCCCTCAACCTGCCTCTGCTGCAGCCTGTGCATGAAGCCATCAGTTCATTTGGGTAGAGAATTCTCATGCAGCAGCTTTTCTTGCTACGGATCAGCCTTGGTTCTTTATATTTTCTCATTACATACTTTGGAGCAGCTTCAAGTTTTTGCACTCTCTCCCTATTGCCTGTGCCCCATCTCCATGCACTGTGGAAAAAGAGGCAGGACACAAGCTTTCTTGGCTGCCTCTATTATATTGTTATTCCTGTACTGCTTGGCTGTTAACAAATCAGGGCCCACTGCATAGTACACAATCTGTATTTCTACTAAATAACTATTTTTAATCTGAACATATCTTTTAGCCTTTCACCCCAAAATCAGATTCAGACCAGTCATGCAAATCCACATGCATCACTAGAACCTGTTGGGTTTGTTTTGTAGGTGGCCTGCAGCACCTACTGGCAGGTTACTGTTATTGCACCTACTCCAGCTTAAACTCAGTCATAGTTAAGATCCATAATTTAAAATATAAATTATAAATTTATAATTTAACAGGGCAATATATCAGACAACCTAACTGTCCAAGGTTTCAATAGCATCTTTACTTACCCTATGTATGAGGTTTTATAAGATTTTAATGATTTCACTGCTACATCACTATTTTTTTTATTCTGGGGATTATTTCTCTCCTTAGGATTTTTTCTTAAAATATGGTTTGATAATAGGACTAAGAATGGGGCACTTTTAGAAATGGTGCAGTCTTTACAGACTGATACCAAGCTTCTCAAAACGAAGTTGTAACTCTGAATAAGAATATAAGCAATTTAACAAAACTCAGTCAACTGAGGTACTTTTTAAGATGGTACAAAATAATAGTGATTTATTAAAAGAAAGATTCAGCACTATGGAGAAGGACACAGCCAGTTTGGCACATAAAACCCCGTCAATGACAGTGGGTGCTGAAACTTTATTTGAGAGAATTCTTACTGTTGAATGCATTAATTGGACTCTGTTGAAGGGGTATGACAGATTGACTGATAGAATGTCTCTCCAGGAAGATAATATGCATGATATTAAGATTATGCCCAAGGATGAGCCATTATCTCTACTGGACAGACTTCATACCTTGGAATCCTCACTGAGGGCATTATACCAGAACACTGCACAGACTTTACAAAAGAGACTTTACAAAAGGCAGTGGTAAATAGATTTGAAAAGATTGGGGAACTTATCAAATTTGAAGACCGAGGACAAAATATACAAAGACAAAATTTAGCTTCATCACTATGTAAAAAACCTCTGGATAGCATCCTGAGAGTTCTGCCTGCCTTTCTGGTAATAACATCAGAAAGAATATCTGGCCCCAAGAACCTTAAGATTGTCAAAGAAAATTCATGGGAGCCCATAAGTATGACTGATCTAAAGGAAATTAAAGAAGAAATTCTAGCTTATGGACTACATTCATCCTTTATTAGGGAAATGGTCAAAACATGGCTTCCAGTAACAAAGCAATCCCACAAGACTGGAGTCAGTTAATCTTAGGAGTCCGAGAAAGTGGACCACAGTTACTGTAGAGGTGCTGTTTTAAGAACAAGCTAGAATTTTGAGCAACAGGAAAAAGCAAAAGGACTTGATATTTCCCTAGAACAAATTCTCGGCAAGGGACTTTACTCTGATCCTCAGGATCAAGCTCTTCATGATGAACACACCTTGTCTCGATGTAGCACAGCAGCTTTAAAGGACAGGGTTCAGGAACCAAGAAGTAAAGTTGAATCATATCTTAGGGTTAAACAGGGTCAGAGAAACTTTTAATAACTTTCTACAAAGACAAACTATGGCTGTACAAAGAGGAGTAACTGACACAGAAGCTAGATAGATAATAATTGAATCTTTGGCTTGTGAGAATGCCAAATTAGAATGCAAAAAGATCCTTGGGCCTTTAAAGATCAGATCAGCACCCATAGAAGAATGGGTCATGCATACAATGAATTTTGAGACACTTGACTATGTACTGAGACTTGGGTAGGAGTAACAATTTCCAGTGGCAAGAGTAGAGAACAAAATACCAAATGTTTTAATTGTGCTAGAATGGGACATCTGAGAAAGGATTGTAGACAAGGGTTTCCTAGGAATAATGTCTCCTCTGGGAATGGCAAGAATAAGAGGACTCAGCCTTCAGGTATATGTAGGAGGTATGACAAAGGCCAACATTGGACCAATGAATGTAGGTCAACAAAAGAAATAAAGGCAACCTGATACTATTGAGAAGCGCCATGGGGGGGGAGGGAGCTCCTTGCAGGCCCTCATGAAAAATGTGGTCTAATTATTCCCAATTAGTGTGGAGAATATGTCTGACCAGGAAAATTAAAAATATCCAGTACCTACTGTAAAAAACTATATTGGTCTGAATGATGAGTTAAATGTAGAAGATGAGTCAAAACCTCCAGCCTCCAGTAGGACATGGGAAACGTATATTCTGGCAGACTTCTATAACTGATCAAAGACCAAAGCTAAGGAGTGTGTATAAATGGCATTTTTATTAAGGCAGCTTACCAGATTTGGGGTGTGGGTGCAAGTATCATTACTCCAGAATCTTGGCATCTGAATTGGCCTCTTCAAAAAATAGATACTCAGTTCCTGGGAATTGGAACCCTATCTCAAACAAATCACAAGATGGGTTGAATGCATCAGGTCAGAAGGACAAATAGGAAGACTGAGGCCATATATATTCACTATTGCAATGAATTTGTGCTGTCCTACCTACTGCAGCAGTGGAATACCCAGATTAAAATTTCTGCACCTCCGAAAGCTTATATTTCTTTGAAACATTATGAGATATTTTAGACAATGATCACCAGCCATTCAGGGCTACTAGGAGATATCAATGAACCATCATCCCACAGGGAATGTTGAATAATACCACCCTGTGCCAATACTTTGTCAAACAGACATTCGAAATAATACATGAGCAATTTCCTAACTCTATGAAGTACCAATACATAAATGAAATTTTGTTATCTGATTCAAATACAGATATGTTAGAAAGGATGTTTGAAGAAGTAAAGAAAGTCTTGCCTATATGGGGATTACAAACAAATTGCTCCTGAAAAGATTCAAAGAGGAGATTCTGTTAATTACTTATGTTACAGGATTGGTTTGCAGAAAATTAGAACACAAAAGGCACAAATTAGGAGAGAATGGTTGTGGACTCTTAATGACTTTCAAAGATTATTGGGAGACATCTTCGGTCTATGATCAGCTGTTGAAATAACACCTGACCTAATAGATGATCTGAATAAAATTTAAGATGATGATAAGGATTTAAATAATCCCAGAGATTTAATAACTGAAGTGGAAAAGGAATTGTCAGTTGTTGAGGATAAATTACAGAAGGCACATTGGATAGGGTGAATCTAAATCTTAATTGTATTCTAGTTTCCTTTTAGGATTTCTCTTAAGAATATTAATGCTGAGGTATGATATTATCTTAGAACAAATCTTTTTATCACATAAACCACATGAAAAATTAAAAACATGTAGAAAAGGTCTCTGAATTAATTATAAAAGAAAAATTGAGACTTCATCAATTAGCAGCTATAGAACCGGCAGCCTTTTACTGCTGATGAAATTAAAAAAAAATGTTATGGGAAGACAATGAACCCTGGCAAATGGATTGTACTAATTTTTGGGGAGAAATTAATAGCAATTGTCTCAAAAGTGATATACTTATCCCTTTAAAGAAACATCTTGGATTCTTTCCTGAATGCATGATGCACTAATAACTGGAGCTCATACATTTTATACTGATACAAATAAATTAGGGAAGGCAGGTTAGAAATTAGAACAATTAAGGTAAAACAAAGCCTTTTAATTCGGTCCAGAAGGCAGAATTATGTGCTATTCTTATGGTACTAAGGGATTTTAAAGAACCTCTCAATATAGTTACTGATTCACAATATGTAGAAACAGTTGTGTTGCATATTTAAACTGCTGAATTTATACCAGATGATACAGATTTGACTTCATTATTCATCCAGGTGCAAGTCATAATCAGGAATAGACTTTGTCCTATATACATAACACACATCTGATCCCATACGGGAGTGCCAGGTCTTTTAGCTCAAGGTAATGCAGAAATTGATCAATTATTAATTGGAAGCATGTTTCAGGCATCAGAATTTCATAAGAAAACATTATGTCAATAGCAAAAACGATATTAAGAAATAGTTTTCTATTACATGAAAACAATCTAAAGAGAGAATAAAAAGATGTCCTACTTGCTCTTCTTATAATCAAACACCTTTGCCTGCAGGGAATAACCCAAAGGGTACTCAGAGAGAGAGAGTTGGTTTTGGAGTTGGACAATGGCTCTGTACTTCTCTAAATCCAAGCTTGTTGCTAAAAGGTACATTCAGAGTTTCTGTCTCATATTGGGAGCTATCTGGTGTGGGACAGAAGAAAGACTTTAGAAAAAAAATACATTCTCCATGTTTATTCTGTCTATATCGTATTTTTTTATTGAATGATATTTAAGTCTTCCATGATGAACAATAGATTTTCTTACAGATCCTTTTCCTGCAGTAATCTTTGAAGTTTCCAGGAAGAAGATGGGGCCCCACAGCAACAACTCTGCCTAGTAGAGATGACATTGTGATGCTGACAGTGCTACTATAAGACTGTAATTTATGTATATATAAATATAAAATTGAGATAAATTAAGATATATATATATATAGTATTCAAGTGCATGTGCTTGTATCTATGCAAAATAGTTATTAAAACATAAGGAATAATTAAAATGTATTTTGATTTTTGAAATTTTTGAATGTATTTTTCTGATATTTAAATAGATCTTGAAAAACAGGGTCTGCAATATTCTCTTTCAAAGTACTCTTTGGAATATACCCAAAAGATGCTCTTTCATACTATAAAACCATTTGTTCAACTATGTTCATATCAGCATTATTTGTAATAGCCAGAACCTGGAAACAACCTAGATGCCCCTCAATGGAAGAATGGATAAAAAAAGTGTGGAATATGTACACATTAGTGCATTACTCGGCAGTAGAAAACAATGACATCTTGAATTTTGCATGCAAATGGATGGAAATAGAAAACACAATCCTGAGTGTTACAGACCCAAAAAGATGACTATGGTATGTACTCACTCATAAGTGGATTCTAGCCATAAATAAAGGACATTGTGCTTATAATTCGTGATCCTAGAGACGCTAAATAAGAAGGTGAACCCAAAGAAAAACATATAGTTATCCTCCTAGATATTGGAAGGACACAAGATTACCAGGCAAATATTGGAAACTTGGGGGTGGGAGTGGGGTGCGGATAAGGGGAGATGTGGAGAAAAAAGTGAGAATGGGGATGGGAAGAGCTTGGGGGAATGGGATGGTTAGGGTGGAGGAAGGGTGGATATGGGAGCAGAAAAGTATATATCTTAATTAAGGGAGCCATTTTAGGATTGGCAAGAGACTTGACTCTAGAGGTGTACCCAGGTGTCCATGGAGATGTCCCCAGCTAGATCTTTGGGCAGCTGAGGAGAGGGAGCTTGAAATGGCCCTATCCTATAGCCATACTGATGAATATCTTGCATATCACCATAGAACCTTCATCTGGTGAAAGATGAAGCTAGAAACAGAGACCCATATTAGAGCACTGGACTGAGCTCCCAAGGTCCAAATGAGGAGCAGAAGGAGGGAAGACATGAGCAAGGAAGTCAGGACAGCGACTGGTGTGCACACCCACAGAGATGGTAGGGCTGATCTAATGGGAGCTCACCAAAGCAAGCTGGATTGGGACTGATGGACGATGTGATCAAACTGGACTCTCTGAACTTGTCGGACAAGGAGGGCTAACTGAGAAGCCAAGGACAATGGCACTGGGTTTTGATCTTACTGCATATACTGGCTTTGTGGGAGCCTAGTCTGTTTGGATGCTCACCTTCCTAGACCTGGATGGAGGGGGGCGGGTCTTGGACTTTCCACAGAGCAAGGAACCCTGACTGCTCTTTGAACTGGAGAGGGAGGGGATGCGTGGAGGGAGAGGAAAATGGGAGGAGGGGAGGAGGTGGAAATTTTTAAGTAAAAATCAAAATTAAATAAATAAATTAATTAATTAATTAATAAAAGAATTACTCAGCCATTTGAATTTTCTCTGTTGAGAATTCTCTGCTTAGATTTGTACCCTATTTTGCTTGGATTATTGAGTTTGTTGATATCTAGTTTTTTGAGTTCTTTACTTAGGATATTAGTCCTCTCTCTGTTGTGGGGTTGTTGAATAGCTTTTTTTGGTGAAAATCATTTGGTAGGCTGCCTTTTCATTCTGTTGACAATGTCTTGATCTTAGTGCCTGCAGTATTGGTGTTCTGTTCAATAAGTTGTTTCCTATGTCAATATTTTCTAGGCTATTTTAAGGTCTTGAATAGTTTCCTTCACCTGTTTGTTTATTTGATTGTTTGTTTGTTTGTTTGTTTGTAGGTGGCGTAATAACCAGGCTAGCTTAATATGAAACAGCAAATTTTAATGAAGTAATAGCTTACAACACCAGGGATCCAGTGATGAGCAGGAGATACAAAAAAGAGAGAGACCAGCAGGACAAATTTATATGTGTGTTAGCCCGAGGCGAACACGCCCCCCATTGGGAGGAGTTTCCCCTACATTTTTTTCATAGCTTTCTTGACATTCTTTAAAACATTTACTGATTTCTTCCAATATTTTGTCATTTCCTCTATTTTTAATGGAGTATTTTATTTTCTCCTTATGAACCTTTTTTCATCTTCACAAGGTTGTTTTTAGGGCTGTTTCCTTGTGCTTTAACTGTTCTTGAATACTCATGTCTTGCTGTCATAGGATAGCTGGACTCTGATGATGCCATTATGCCCTTTCTGTTGTTGAGTGCATTATTTTTTGTTTGTCTGTTTATTTTTTGTTTTACATTGTTTTAGTTGAGCTATATATTTTCCTTTGCTCCCCTCCATTCCTCCCCCACTACCCTCTCCCAAGGTCCCCATTTTCCCAATTTATTCAGGAGATCTTGTCTTTTTCTACTTCCCGTGTATGTCTTTGTTGTCTAGGTTCTCTGGGATTGTGAACTGTAGACTGGCTTTTCTTTGCTTTATGTCAAAAAACACTTATGAGTGAGTACATATGATATTTGTCTTTCTGGGTCTGGGTTACCTCACTCAATGTGATGTTTTCTAGATCCAACCATTTGCCCTCAAATTTCAAGATATCATTATTTTTCCACTGTGTAGTACTCCATTGTGTAAATGAACCACTTTTTTTCCTTATATATTCTTTGGTTGAAGGGCATGTAGGTTGTTTCTAGGTTCTGGCTATGACAAATAATGCTGTTATCAACATTTTATATTCACATTAATACTCTGGTTTTGAGACGATTATAAGTCTAGGTCCGCGATTTCTGAGTTTGTCTATGTTGGATGAGTTTTTTTTCCCCCCTTGGTTTTGGTTTACTCTTTAGTCTTCTATTCTTTGTGTCCTGAATTTCTAGTGGCTGCAATGACTGACTTCTGGTCTTTTGGGAAGTCTGTAAGTTGGGAGCAGACATTCTGGTATTTAGCTTTGCCTTTGGTGCAGCAGAATGCCCTTGTTATTCTGATAGATGTTGCCTACACATGTTCTGACTGCTTAGCCTGCATATGTTTTGACTGATATGACCAGTACCTGAGAAAAGGAAGACCATTGAGGTTGTGGAAAAACCTGACCTTGGTGATGACATTGAGGTGGGAGATGTGAGGTGGGAGAAGTGGCTCCTTCTTGAGGACAGAAGAAGAGAATGGCTCCTTCTTGAGGATAGAATCTAGGGAGTTGGGCAGTTTAGCTGGCAAGTGAGTCACTAACTTATTCTTCAGACTAGGGTGATCTGCACTTGAGCCTTGAGTGTCCTGGAATATTTTTAAATAAAATGTATTTCTTTATTTTGAAAGTGTTAATTATAAAATAATTAACATTATAAAATATATTTAAAACAGACTGGTGCTTGCCTTTAATCCCAGCACTCAGGAGAAAGAGGGAGGTGAATCTTTGTGAGTTTGAGGTCAGCCTAGTCTACAAGAGCTAGTTCCAGGACAGCTAGGACTGTTCACAGAGAAACCCTGTCTCAAACACACACACACACACACACACACACACACACACACACACACACAGAGTAATAAATGTGAAAAGAAAACTTATTCAATTAAGAAAATGTATGTGTTAACAACAAGCATGTCTACATATATACATAAATGGATAAAAGTGTATATAGTCTCAATTTAATCTTTTTAAAAATTTATTTGTTAACAATTTCCACCTGCTCCCATCCTCCCATTTCCCTCTCAATTTCCCCCCTCCCCCTTACTTTCCAGTCCTAAGAAAAGTCAGTGTGCACTGCCCTGAGGGAAGTCCAAGGCCCTCCCCTCTCCATTCAGGTCTAGAAAGGTGTGCATCCAAACAGACTAGGCTCTCAAACAACCAGTACATGCAGTAGAATCAAAACGCCTTGCCATTATCATCGGTTTCTCAGTCAGCCTCATTGTCAGCCACATTCAGAGAGTCCGGTTTGATCACATACTCATTCAGCTCCCATTAGATCAGTCCCACTATCTCCATGGGTGGATGTACCCCTCCCGGTCCTGACTTCCTTGCTCATGTTATCCCTCCTTCTGCTCTTCATCTGGGCCTTGGGAGCTCAGTCCAGTGCTCCACCGTGAGTCTCTGTCTCTAATTCCGTCCATCGCCAGATGACGGTTCTATGGTGATGTGCAAGATATTCATCAGTGTGGCTATGGGAGAAGGCCAGTTCAGGCACCCTCTCCTTTGCTGCTCAATTTATTCTGTAAGATTTTATTTGATACTTAAAATAAGCATATTTTTTCAAATATAATTCTTGAAATGTGATGGTAATTGCAACTTTGACATTTACTTAAACAAATCATCCAAATTTTAGGGATCAATTTTTAAAATCTGAGGGTGGCATAATTTTACAAATTTTTCTCAGGAAGTACTGTAAGTAAAATATTTGCCTTTTTCACTTTAATGCTGAAATTACAGACATAAGCCGGCATTTAGTCATTATTTATCTTTTGATATGTCATGTTTCTCTGGACAGTTTATATTGATATCTAAGTCTCACAATCATTCCATGCATTAACTTCCATTTGGCTTATAGCTGCATTTAATGACAGCTCAAAACACATGAAATGTGAGCTTTCACATTTGTTAGAAACCAGGGTAGTTATGAGTTAGTACACCCAATTAGCTCAAACTAGGAGATGAGGTAACATAGACCTTCTACCTTAACAAATGTAGCAATAAATACAACTCATTATATGAACAGTGAGGGATAAATGAAAATTATCTAAAGTGGAATGAGTAAGATTAGTTCTCTCAACCATATACATTTTTCAAAGGATATAATTTTTAATCCTAAAGAAATTATTTCTCCTCAAAAAGTATTAAAAACTTTATTAATTTCTATGTATGAGTACTAATTTTTTTCCTATATGTATGCATCTGCTCCATTTGTGTACCTAATGGCTACAGAGGCCAGAACAAGGTGTCAGAGCAACTTGAACCAGAATTACAGAAGGCTGTAAGCCAAGACACCATGTGGGTGGTAGGAATAGAACCTGGGGCCTCTGGAAGAGCAGAAGCAAATGCTCTAACCTGCTGAGATATCACTTGAGCATCCAGCCTCCCTCCCCCCTTTTCTCTTATATACATATAAGTGTATATTGTGTTATATGTTTATATTTGTTCCCAAGAATTATGATCCTCAACTAGGTCCCAGTTTTAAATAAATAAATCAAAATAATCTTTAAAGAAGTAAATAATGAGGTGTGATAATTTATTTTTACCTATATTTTTTTTCTACATTTTATATTTAATGGAGTCAGGAAATTAGTAAATTATTCCACTACAGAACTTAAGTATATTCTGTCTTCTTAGCCATAGTACACAGAGTGTATATATATATATATATATATATATATATATATATATATATATATATATATATAGTGTGTGTGTGTGATAATGTCTGAAAGTATAATGAATACATATATTTACACATATATGTCTTATGTGTACTTATAAAAGTATACGTAATCATAAATGGTTATTAAATGGGTTATATCAACCAATCATCAATTTAAATGAAAAACAATGAATTATAATTCTATAAATTAATGTGTAATAATCTGTGAAGAAAACGTATCAATGAGTAGCAAACTTTAGGTTTCTGAGGACACCATGGAAAATGTCATAATCAAAACTCTTTTAAAAGTCATATAGATGAGTTTCTTTTTTGAAATTTATACATTTATTAAAAATTTCCATCTCCTCCACGCCTCCCACCCCCCCCATTCCTCTCCAGTCCTAAGAGAAGTCAGGGTGCCCTGCCCAGTGGGAAGTACAAGGCCCTCCCCACTCCAGCCAGGTCTAGAAAGGTATGTATCCAAACAGACTAGACTCTCAAAAAGGCAGTTCATGCAGTAGAATCAAAACCCAGTGCCATTATCATTGGCTTCTCAATCAGCCCTCATTGTCAGCCACATTCAGAGTGTCCGGTTTGATAATATGCTCATTCAGTCCCAGTCCAGCTGGCCTTGGTTAGCTCCCATTAGATCAGTCCCGGTCCTGACTTCCTTGCTCATGTCTTCCCTCCTTCTGCTCTTCATCTGGGCCTTGGGAGCTCAGTCCAGTTGCTCCAATGTGGGTCTCAGTCTCTATCTCCATCCATCACCAGATGAAGGTTCTATGGTAATATGCAAGATATTCATCAGTGTGGCTATGGGATAAGGCCAGTACAGGCACCCTCTCCTTTGCTGCCCAAGGACCTAGCTGGTTATATCTCCTTGGACACTGGGGAACCGCTCTAGAGACAAGTCTATTGCCAACCCTAAAATGGCTCCCTTAATTAAGATATCTTCTTCAATGCTGCCATATCCACCCTTCCTCCATCCCAACCATCCCATCCTCCTCTTGTTCCTTCTCTCTCCTCATCTCTCTTTCTTCCCACCCCACCCCCATTCCTGTGCGCTGAACTTTTGCCCAGTGATCTTATCTACTTCCAATATCCAGGAGGATAAATATATGTTTTTCTTTGGGTTTACCTTCTTATTTAGCTTCTCTGGGTTCACAAAGTATATGCTCAAAGTCCTTTGTTTATGGTTAAAATCCACTTATGTGAGAGTATAACCATATTCATCTTTTTGGGTCTGGATTATTTCACTCAGTAAAGGGTTTTCTATTTCCATCAATTTGTATGCAAAATTAAATATATCATTGGGGTTTTTTTTGTTTGTTTGTTTTTTTGTTTGTTTGTTTGTTTTTTCCACTGAGTAGAACTCTATAGTGTATATGTGCCAGACCTTCTTTATCCATTCTTCTATTCAGGGGCACCAAAGTTGTTTCCAGGTTCTGGCTATTACAAATAGTTCTGCTATGAACATAGTTGAACAAATGTTTTTGAAGTATGATTGGGCATCTCTTAGGTATATTCCCAAGAGTGGAATTGCTGTGTCCTGGGGTAGGTTGACTCCCAGTTTCCTGAGAAACTGCCACACTGATTTCCAGAGTGGTTGCACAAGTTTGCATTCCCACCAACAATGGATGAGTGTTCTTCTTACTCCACATCCTCTCCAGCATAGGCTATCATTGGTGTTTTTGATTTTAGCCATTCTGACAGGTATAAGATGGTATCTCCAAGTTGTTTTGATATGTATTTCCCTGATTGCTAAGGAGGTTGAGCATGACCTTAAGTGTCTTTTGGCCATTTGAACTTCTTCTGTTGAGAATTCTCTGTTTAGTTCAATACCCCATTTTTTTAATTGGGTTAATTAGCGTTTTAATGTCTAGCTTCTTGAGTTCTTTATATATTTTGGAGATCAGACCTTTGTCTGATGTGGGGTTGGTGAAGATCTTCTCCCATTCAATAGGATGCCATTATGTCTTAATGGCAGTGCAATGTCCTTTGCATTACAGAAACTGCTCAGATTTAGGAGGTCCCATTTATTCATTGTTGTTCTTATTGTCTGTGCTACTGGGGCTATACATAGGAAGTGGTCTCCTATGCCCATGTGTTGCAGACTACTTCCCACTTTCTCTTCTATCAGATTCAGTGTGGTCAGATTAATGTTGAGGTCTTTAATCCATTTGGACTTGAGTTTTGTGCATGGTGAAAAATATGGACCTATTTTCATTGTTCTACAGGTTGACATCCAGTTATGCCAGCACCATTTTTTAAAGATGCTTTCTTTCTTCCATTGTATTATTTTAGTTCCTCTGTCAAACATCAGGTGCTCATAGGTTTGTGGATCAATATCCATGTCTTTGATTAAATTTCATTTACCAACATCTCTGTATTTATGCCAATACTAAACTGTTCTCATTACTATAGCTCTGTAATGGAGTTTGAAGTTAGGGATGGTAACAACTCCGGAAGTACTTTTTTTTGTATAGGATTGTTTTGACTTTCCTGGGTTTTTTTTGTTTTTCCACATAAAGTTGGTTATTGTTCTCTCAAGGTCTGTGAAGAATTTTTTTTTTGGGATTTTGATGGGGATTGCATTGAATCTATACATTGCTTTTGCTAGAATTCCCATTTTTACTGTGTTGATCCTCGCAAATCAAGAACATGAGAGATCCTTCCATTTTCTGGTATCCTCTTCAATTTCTTTATTCAAGATTTGAAGTTCTTGTCAAATAGATCTTTCACTTCTTTGGTTATAGTTACCCCAAGATACTTTATGATATTTGTGCCTATCATGAAAGGTGATGTTTCTCTGATTTCCCTCTCTGATGTTTTCTTCTTTGTGTGTAGGAGGGCAACTGATTTTTGGAGTTGATCTTCTATCCTGCCCCAATACTAAAGGTGTTTACCAGCTGTAGGATTTCTTTGGTAGAGTTTTTGGGGTCATTTATGTACACTATCATATCATCTGCAAATAATGAAAGTTTAATTTCTTCCTTTCCAATTTGAATCAACTTGATGTCCTTATGTTGTCTTGTTGCTAGAATTTCAAGCACTATATTGAAGAGGTATGGAAAGAGTGGACAGACTTGTCTTGTCCCTGATTTTAACAGAATGGCTTTAAGTTTCTCTCCATTTAATTTTATTTTAGCTGTCGGCTTGCTGTATATTGCTTTCTTTATATTTAGGAATGAACCTTGTATCCCTAATCTCCCAAAGACCTTATCATAAAGGGTGATTAATTTTGTCAAATGCTTTTTCAGCATTTAATGAAATGATCAAAGGTTTTTTTTTCCAGTTTATTTATGTGATGGATTACATTGATAGATTTTCATATGTTTACCCAGCCCTGCATCTCTGGGATGAAAACTACTTGAACATAATGGATAATTTTTGGATGTGTTCTTAGATTCGGTTTGCCAATATTTCATTGAGAATTTTTGCATCGATGTTCATGAGTGAGATTGACCTGTAATTCTCTTTCTTGGTTGAGTCTTTGTGTGGTTTTGGTATAAATGTAACTGTAGCTTAATAACAGGAGTTTGGCAATGACTCTTCTGTTTCTATTTTGTGACACACATTAAGGAGAATACTATTAGCTCTTCTTGGAAGTTCTGGTAGAATTCTGCATTGAAACCATTTGGTCCTAAGCTTTTTTGGTAGGAAGTTTTTTTTTTTTTTTTTTTTTTTTGACAGCTTCTAATTCCTCGCAACTCACGGGTCTATTTAAATTGTTTACCTGATGTTGATTTAATTTTGGTATACGGCCCTTATCTAAAAATTTTCCACTTCTTTCACATTTTCCATTTTTTGGTATACAGGGTTTTGTAGTAAGATCTAATGATTCTACGAATTTCCTCTGTGTCTGTGGTTATGTCCCCCTTTTCATTTCTGATCTTGTTAATTTCATGTTCTCTTTCTGCTGTTGGATTACCTTGGATAGAGGTTTGTCAATCTTGTTGATTTTCTCCAAGAACCAGCTTTTTGTTTCATTGATTTTTTGGATTGTTTTCTGTGTTTCTATTTTGTTGATTTCAGCCCTCAGTTTAATTATTTCAAGTCTTCTACTGTTCCTTGGTGAGTCTGCTTCTTCTTTTTTTTTTTTCTAGAGCTTTCAGGTGTGCTGTTTAGTCTCTAATGTGAGCTTTCTCCATTTTCTTTGTGTGGGCACTTAGTGCTATGAACTTTCCTCTTAGCACTGCTTTCATAGTATCCCATAGGTTTGGTTGTGTTGTGTCTTTATTTTCATTGAATTCAAGGAAGACTTTAATTTCTTTGTTTCTTCCTTGACCCAGGGGGGTTCAGTAGTTGATTGTTCAGTTTCCATGAGTTTGTATGCTCTCTGGGGGTAGAACTGTTGTTGAATTCTAACTTTATTCCATGGTGATCTGATAGCACACAGGTGGTTACTACAATTTCATTGCATCTGTGAATGTTTACTTTGTTACCAATTATGTGATCAATTTTTGAGAAGGTTCCATGAGATGCTGAGATAGATGTATATTCTTTTCTGTTTGGGTAGAATGTTCTATAGATGTCTGTTAAGTCCATTCAGTTCATTACATCTGTTTGTTATCTTTCTCTGTGAAGTTTCTCTCTGGATGACCTGTCCATTGGTGAGAAAGGAGTGTTGAAATCTCCTACTATTTGAGTGTGGGGTATGATATATATTTTGAGTTCTAGTAATGTTTCTTTTGCATATGTGGGTGCTTTTATTTTAGGGGAGTAGATTATTCAGAATTGAAGCTTCATTCTGATGAATTGTTCCTGTTATGAGTATAAAGTGCCCTTCTCCATCTCTTCTGCTTGTTTATTTGGTCCATTTTATTTGAAACCTTTTTCCCAACCCTTTACTCTGAGCTAGTGTCTGTCTTTGAGATTGAGGTATGTTTCTTGTAAACAGCAGAATGTTGGATCCTGTTTTCATATCCATTCACTTAACCTGTGCTTTTTCATAGGTGAATTGAGTCTATTGATATTAAGTGATAATAATGACCAGTGGCTGTTAACTCCAGTTATTTTTCTGGTTATAGTGTCTGTGTGTTTCCCTTCTTTGAGTTGTGTTGGTAAAGGTTTATCACATGCTTGTGTTATTATGGACATTGTTGGCTTCATTGGTTTGTAGTTTTCCATCTAGTATTTTCTGTAAGGCTGTGTTTGTGGCTATATATTGTTTAAATGTTTTTGTACTGGAATATCTTGTTTTCTCCATTGATTGTGAATGCAAGTTTTGCTGGGTGTAGTAGTTTGGGCTTGCATCCATGGTCTCTTTATGTCTGTAGGACATTTACTTCAGACCTTCTGGCTTTCATGGTTGCCATTGAGAAGTAAGGTGTAATTCTGAAGATTTTCCTTTATATGTAACTTGACCTTTTCCCTTTGTAGCTCTTAATATTCTTTCTTTATTCTATATGTTTTGTGTTTTGGTTATTATATGGCAAGGGGATGGCTTTTTCTTTAATTCAGTCTATTTTGTGCTCTCTATGCTTCTTGTACCCTCATGTGAGTATCCTTCTTTAGGTTGGGAAAGTTTTCTTCTATAATTTTGTTGAATATATTTTCTGTCCCTTTGAGCTGTAAATCTCCTTCTTCTACCCCTATTATTCTTAGGTTTGGTCCTTTCATGGTGTCCCAGATTTCCTGGATGTTTTGTGTTAATAATTTTTTTTTATTTGTTATTTTCTTTTATCAATGGGTTTATTTCCTCTGTTGTATCTTCAGCATCTGAGATTCTTTCTTCTATCAGCTGTATTCGGTTGGTTATACTTGTCTCTGTAGTTTCTGTTTGTTCACCCAGATTTTCCATATCCAGCCTTTCCTCGGATTGTGTTTTCTTCATTACCTCCATTTCATTTTTCAAGTCTTGAACTGTTTCCATTACCTGTTTGATTGTTTTGTTTTTTTGTTGTTGTTGTTTTGTTTTGATTTTCTTGGGTATCTTTGAGAGATTTATTTATTTCTTCTACCTTTTTGTTTTTCTTCTCCATTTCTTTAAAGCATTTTTTCACATCCTGTTTAAAGTCCTCTATTATTTTCATAATGTTCCATTTATATTCGATTTCTTCTACTTCTTCTGGAATAGTTTGTTCACGTCTTCTTGGTGCGTGATCCCTGGATTCTGGTGTTGTCATGATGCCTTTCCTGTTGTTAAAGGAATTTTTGCATTGGCGCCTGCCCATCCCTTCCTTAAAATGCATCCAGGAGAGTCTTGGTGTCCTGGTCCAATCTTCGCTGTGACTGACTCTCTGGGTGAATCACCTCAGTGAAGGAGCAGGAACTGTTCCTGGGCCAAGGACCTTGCAGACAATAGTGCAGTTTTGGGGGAGGCCGAGTAATGTGGAGCAAAGAAGCTCCTGCAGCAGGAGCCGGAGGGGCCCTGTACTCCTTTCCCGGACAGTCCACCCCGGGATGTCACACACTCACTTGTCTGGATGGATCTCCTCAGCACAGGAACATTGACTCCTGGGAGTCCAAGGACCCTGTATACAAAAGGGTGAACTTGGGGGGAGGGCAGGGTCATGTGGAACATTGCAGAAAGAGCTGGAGGTACTATGCACTCCCTTTCAGGGACCTTCCTGCAGGCGGGCAAATACTCACCCCTGTGGGTGGATAGCCTCCTAGATATGTAACTTTCATCACAGATAAAGTTCTTGACATATTAAATCATAACTTTCCTGTATAAATAAATTATCAGGGCTAAATTTAATATTGACAGAACTCTCCAAGAATTGATCTCACACTATTAATATTACAAATTTTCCAAACCTAAAATAATACATATATGTGTACATATCTCATCTCCAAATTTTGGAATTAATTTTAGCAATTAATACAGGCATCGATTCATTCTTTAACAGAAGGCTATGATGACAGATATATATTATAGTCAAGTAAATTTAACTTTATCTCTACAAAATCATTATAAGAAATTAATCTGTGGCTGTGATACTCTGTGATATTTTCTCACTTGTTTTATTTTCAGTAACAATGCCACCTGATGTATTAAATAACACTGTTGGAATAATAAACTGTCTGTTCTACTAATATCTCTTCAGAATAGCAGAACATTTGAAAATAGCATTTACTCTTATAAACAATACATTCCAGATATTAATACAATCCAGATATTATTCAGAAAAATCTATAAGTGGTATTGAAAGGTTCTTCATACTTCACTACTGTTAGACAGAATCTATTGAAACAATTTGTTCAACTGTTTTGAGTCTATACAACAGAAAAAATATACATAAAAGTGGGATACTAAATGATAATGATATCAAGAGAATTTGATTCATATCCGTGTTACATGACAGCAAAGGAGTAGAGAAAATTTGAAAGCAATTCCATTCTGTAATATAGGAGATTTATGATTTTAGAAGTTAAAACAGCACCAAGGAGTGACATTATTATCAGCAATGATGTGATGAACTTGTTGAATTCACTCAGGAGTTAGGCCTGGATGGTTCAGTTTTCTGTTTCCTTCTTATAAAATACACACGCACACACACACACACACACACACACACACACACACACACACAGTAGAGAGATGTAAAAACCCATAAGAGAGATACACACATACAGAGATGCGTACAAAAACCAAAAACACATGAACAAGCACACACTCAATAAAGAGTTTAAAAGCCAAAGAGAGATACACACACCTACAAAGCATAACATACTATTTTGTACAATTTTATTTTCAGTGTTTTGAATTACATAGTTTTTGAAGGGATATGGAAAAATAAAAATGAGTTAGCATATTTGAAAGTTTTGAAGATTGAGGTGTTATGTAGGACATATACATAAAAATCTAACCTAAAATGTGACATTATTTGGAAACAGAGTCTTTGGGGTAATGATTAAAAGGAAACTATGATGCTTAGACCTAATCAAATACAACTTGTGTCACTATACAAAGGATAGTTTTGAATACATAGAACTACTGGTCTGTCAAGAGTTATAAAGAAAAATGTACATCTATAAGGAAACTTAAGAGTAAAAATATTCATTTTTTTCAGTGCCCTAAAGCTGAAAATCACCTTTTATTTCATAACTTCCAGGACAGAGAATCATTTCACAGTTCATTGGCCAACACATACAGTATCCCTCAAAATCTAACCAACATGTGGGTAAAGATCATAGGAATATGTGTGAATAAGCAGGTATATAAACCAAACGCAAGATCTATCAGCATCAATACCAACTCTTTCACTCCACAATGATTGAGTTCATCTACCTCAGAAACCTTTCTTAACATTAAATCACATAGTTCTATTACATACAGGCAAAACAAAAAAAAATTAAAAACTCGGTTGTAATATTCTTATTCACTTTCTATAACAAAGAATTGCAGAAGTTAAATATCCCATTTGTAAAATAAAAAAAATATAAATATGTTTAAAGTATTCTCAACTTAAAATTTTAAGAAGGTAGTAAGAATTAGGATCTTCTTTAAAAAAAAAAACAAGAAACAAGCTCTGTAATAAATATCCATGTGTATTTGTTTTTTTGTTCTAATGTTTTTTTCAGGACAAGGTTTCTCTCTAGATTTGGAGCCTGTCCTGGACTCTCTATGTAGATCAGGCTGGCCTTGAACTCACAGAGATTCACCTGTCTCTGCCTTCCACGTACTATGGAAACAAACAAGGAAACAAAAAATCAAGTAACACTTTTCAGCTCCATTTCTCCACAGAAAGTACCATAAAGAAAATGCCCACTAACCAACACTCTGATCACCAGGTACAGGGAACAACTTATTAGTTCCAACAACTGAAACCCACAGCCAAATTTATCAATATGTGTATTGTAATGTTTCTCAAATTTTTTCTGTAAGCATCCTTAGTGCAGTATAAGGAAGCAATAGATTGAGAGTTTCTCTGTCCTATTAGTCCACTAAATTGTAAATAAATTAAACTCCCACATATTTATGCATATATATGAATATAAGTATATATTCTTAGATATTTATATGTAAATATTTATTTTCTGTTACTGCAAGCTAACTAGCTTTGAGCTCACAGCAAGTTCTTATGGTTGATGTTTCTGATTATTGAATTTAGTGATATTTGACACTGTCATTTGAGTACAACACTCTCTCATTTAAAGAAACACAGCGCTCATCTCAGAGGGCATAAGAGTTTTTTTCTGAATCCAAAATGAGTGGCAGTGCATGGTTGGGGAATATAAATTCAGGTTACCACAAACTCCATGTTTCAATGTGTTAATAGCTTCATGGGAAGTTTTTTATCTTATTTATTTATTAATAGTAACAGTGCAACAAAAATAACAAAAAAAGCATCAATTAAGACACTAGCTGCTGGTAAGATGGCACAACAATTCATGGTATTTACCACCAAACCCAATGCCCTCAGTTCATTCCCAATAGTATATGATAAGAAGAGACAACCAAATAGCAAAATTTGTCCTGGGCTCTTCACAAGTCCTTCCTTCAATTTTTTTTTAAAAATAGGAAATTATAATACATTCAAGAACATTGATGGAAGCAAGTGGGGAAAATATTTGGTTCAACCCTTTTGTACTATATGATGACATTCTAAATTTTGGGGTAGTAGAAGATAAGGATCTGTTCATACGTTTTGTTCTCATTAGTTAGTATTCAATTTTTAAGAAGAGGACTTTCAATTGATAAATATCTCCATCACATGGACTGTAGGCAAGTTTGAGAGGGTGTGTTCTTAATAGATAATTGATATGAAAGGAATCAGCCTCCTGAAAGTAGTGTTATCCCTTTGCAGGAAATTGATGATGATATTTTTTTTAAAAAAGCTGAGCAAGTTAGTAAGCAGTATTTTGTTCTCTGCCACAGTTCCTGCCCTGACCTGTGTGTTGTAAACTGAAATAATCCCTTTCCTCTCCAAGTCCCTATTGTTCATAGTATTTATCACAACAATAGACACCAAACTAAAACACATACCAAGGGATATGTAATGGGCACAGAAATGTTAAGTCACATACAGAAGATTACAATGGTCATTCAACAGGCCAAGATAGACCAAGGCAATATTTATTTAGGCTCTGAACTTGTAACATTCCAATCTTTCATCAATCATCGAAATATACTACAATTTCTCTACAATCTTGGAAATTCTAATCAGTCTTTTAAAGAAGTTTAACACAAGTTAACTGTGAATTTTAGTTCATAACTCTCAGAATTTGTGCTTGGCTTTAGTAAATCTGAATGAGGCAGAAGAATAGAGATAGTCTATTAAGTGTGCTACCTGATTTTTTGGGGTCTTCTTCCCTTTATTCCATTTTGGCAAATACCTGTGATCTCTTGCCACATACATATATTGGAATCCATTGACCCAAACTATTTCTTTAGCAAACCTTGTCAATTATGTACAGCTGGCTTTGTTCTTTTGCTTTCATGGAGTTTGTGCATTCTATCAAACTTGTGCCATCTTGTGAGACATCTGTTGTTCCCTTTGAACTAAAATTTGGCATTCTTCTGCCATTCGATTCACATAGAAATTCACGTTGTTTTTGCCAGGCTTTGGTTGGGCAAATCTTTAATACCAGCATTCAGGAGGCAGAGGTAGGCCGAGGCAGACAGGTCTCTGTGAGTTTGAGGCTAGTCCGGTCTACAAGAGGTAGTCCTAGGACACACTCCAAAGCGACAGAGAAACTCTGTCTCAAAAAACAAAAACAAAAGCAAGAAATTCCATTGTTTGTGCTTTATTTTTGTTCTTGAAGTAAATTTGTGGAGACATTTTAAGACAGAGAAGCAGGTTTATCTCGAAATCTGTTGTGGTTTGTATGAGAATGGAAAGTGCACTTTTTGATTTCTTGATCCCTGAACAAGTTTCACTTATGACTTAGAAAATAATTTCTTTTATTATTCTAGTTTATGTATCTGGAAGGGCATCAGATTTCATGCAAACCTGTTTTGAGAAATGACTTATTTGAGAATCTATGGTCACTTTTAGTGTTTTTTATTTGTTTTGCAACCATACATTTTATGGTTTGCTCACCCTTTTAGCTTTATATCTATATGGCTATAAATACATATGTATATCCAAACAAATGTTAGTGGAAAGAAGCTGTATCCACCATTGGACTGTATATAAGACTGATTAAATAATTAGAACTTCACTGTTTGTGCAATACCAAAAATATAGAGGAGTGCATTTGTTTCTTTTCCACAATGTCAGAATTTATTGCATGGTGGTAAATTCAAAAGGTAAGAGAGTTTCAAAAGCAACAACTTGTTTGATAATATATCTTTCTTTAGTAATATGGCAAAGTCAAATGATTGATATCTTAATTATTAATATTAACTTTCACATCACACATCACAAATCAAATGTGTCTTTCTATATGAATACATGTAGATTACAGAAACATATGTAAAAAGAAAAAGGACACAACAAAATTCAAGATGTTTCAGAAGTGGGCTTACAGAAATGTGAATGAATCTATGTTGATAAGACAAGGAACCCAAATCTAAGGTTACAGAGAAGAAGCTGCAATTGTGGAGTCAAATAATTGTGGAGTCAGGGTTAAGAGAGGAGGTGCAGATGAATACAGCTGTAAGGTGAAAGAGTAAGATCACACCGTAAAATGGAAAGTCTTAAGATGTAGATGGCAAGTTTTGATGGCAAAAAAGAGTACAGGAAGATGCCAGTTGAATAAACTATATCTATAATAGAGACAAAATCAAGACAAAAGCTTTCTGATTATTGGTCCTTGACAAACATACTAAATGTCAAATGAAAGGTATATTATTGGTAAATGTGTCTTTGTAATGTTTGAGTAAGGGAATTGTACATGTTCCTTGAACAGGTGTGTACAATTCTGGGGCATGATTTATCTGATGTGATATTAATAAGTCCAAGTGCCCCCCCTATCTCCATTCACCATGGAAAATGTACACAGTAGTATGTTTTCAGTTTCGTTGAATATTGGTGTGCTGGACAGATGATATTGTTTGGAAATGTCAATAGATATTACCTAAGGCCTATAAGAAGAAATTTATTGTGACCCATTTACATAATGATTCTACTAATGTATTTGAAGAGTCAATTTAATATTTCTTTGTCCTATTTCTATAGAAACTTCAAGAATATGAAGAATGATGATAACACATTGGAGCATAGAATTTATGGTAATTTCAATCTGTGTTCATGGGTCATGTTCATTCATGTTTGGCTTCAGAGTAACCTTTATTTTATTTACTTTGGTCAAAGATCTCTTTTTCTAGTGTCAAGGGCATGAAAAAAGGTGTTTTAAATTTTTGTTTTATTTTATGAATAGAGTTTTTTTTTCTTTTTCCTTTCAATAAGGTAAACTATTATTCAAAATTACTTAGTGGATTATTATTTATCCAATCATGGCAAGAATGAGGACATCAAAAGAAATATTTCAGAATGTTTGAGACAGAAAGAATGAAAGCATTGTAAAGAAAGTTACCCCTGCATAAAAATCAATTCTTGGCTTACAATACATGCAAGCCTTACATTTAACTATATAACCAGTCCTGAAATGAATGATTTTGTGTAGGCCTTATATAATTATAGGGCATTAGGAAGCATTGAATTTCTGTAGTGACCTTCAAAGTAACCTTGGTCCTATAGTCCTATCAACAAAGTAAAAAAAATGTAATACAATAATAGTTGAGTATAGGTTAATGGTAATGTAGCTGATGATGCCATGTAGCAGGAGATAGATGAGAAGTTCACCTGGAATTCCAAACATCACTCCCTGATTCTAATCAAAATATATAAAAAATAAATATGTAAAAAGATAGTATGTTTGTGTCTATTTAATTTTCTAAGTTGTTTTAATACAAAACAGTTTTAGGCACCATCAAGATATGGCTGCTCTTTAGTTGGGTTTTTTAAAAAGAGATTTATCAAATGAACTGTTTATAAATCTAAGTTATTTTGCTAAATATATTTAAGATATAACAATTTATGTATGTGTATATATGTATTGTTAATAGAAAAATATAAAATAAATTTTACATCCTGAATTCAAGACCTTCAAGTTCTGAAGATATGCTTCTTCTGAGTGCTATGTTAGATACATAGATTAAAACTTTTGTGTCTTTCCACAATATCAAGTTTTAATAAATAATAATAAATTCTCAGGGTTGGAATGTTTTAATAGCCACTATTTACAAGATATTCAAGCTTTCCCTAGTTATTCTGGATAATTCAAATATAAATTCTTTTATTCCTATCACATTTACATGTTCTCTGAACCCATGTCATATAAAAGTTTTTTCTCTATGCACATGTGTATATGTTTGATAATAGAATGACTGGAAATATTTAAAGCAATCCCAACAGAGACCTAGAGCACTGGTTCTCAACCTTACTGCCACCCTTTAATACAGATCCTCATGTTTTGTTGACCCTCCATAAAATTGTGTTCATTGCTGCTTCATAACTATAATTTTACTACTGCTATAAATCCTAATGCAAGTATCTGTGTTTTCCAATGGTCTTAGGAGACTGCTGTGAAAGAGTCAATTGACTTCCCAAAGGGTTTCCAACCCACAAATTGAGATCTACTATTCTAGAGGTTTCCGAAGTGGGTTGACAAAAATGTAAATTTGGTTCACATTGATCGGACAAGGAGTTCCGATCAGCTGCTAGAAACTTCTAATTTTGTTCATGTCATTTTGAGTGACAGGTATGAGAATGGAAGTGTAAAATTCAGGCCAGCTGCAGAAGCAAACTGGCAGGACTTGATCTTGGCAACAGACCAACAAGATAATGGATGGATAACAAAGCAAGACAGGTTAAAAATAAAGCTGGGAAGACATCAGTTAAGGTCAGCAGTAGGAAGCTAAACCGGGTTGAATTTCTAGGAATATTTGAGAGATTTTGCCTGTTGGCCCTCCATATGCACACACACACACACACACACACACACACACACACAGAAACACACATCCACTATGTAGATATATGTGGGCTGGGGGAATATCTCTATTACAGTGATATGTGTCTATCTCTTAATGAGGTACAGGTCAGAGAATTACACTCTTTCCTTGGTCTGATTTGCTCAATAATTTCTTGAGCCCGGTTTTCTCATAACATTTCAAAATGCCTATGTTATCTTATAATCTCAATTCACAACCATAAATTTGAAGTATAACAACATTTCTATTTTCAGGAATAAGCCATGGTGTGGCATTTGCCTCATGGGTCATGGGTGGTACCAGAGAGATGGTACCTTTCTGGTGTTTACTCTAGTGCAGTGTTATCATCCATCCTTGAAATGTCAGCAAAAGCTGCTTTGTAAATGAAACTTATAAGGACAAGGAACAACAACTGTGTGTGTGTGTGTGTGTGTGTGTGTGTGTGTGTGTGTTAAAGAGAGAGAGAGATCTGACAATATAATGTTTCATTTAAAATTGTTAAATTATTGATTAAAAGTAATTAACATTATGTTCTAAAATGTCTATCAGTTTTTTTGTGAAAGACCAATTAAAATCAACCTTAGCCAATTTTCAAGTACACAACATAGTACATCCACTGTAGCTCACAGGACAGATAATAGATTTTTATAATGGCAGGCTCGCATCAGCAGATCATCCTGGGTACATAACTTTTTGTTGATAGGAACCGTGTCAAAATCTAGACTTTTTTTTTTTTTTTTTTTTTTTTTTTTTTGCAGAGGATTGGATTGAGAGCTAGCATTCAGTAGTTCTCAGACTGTCAACATTTATGGGTTAATAGTGTAAGTTTAGTTGCTAAAAATACTTAAACATGAAGAAATCAATAGCAGGAATTATAGTATTTAAATTTTGGACTAAAATGTCTTTGAAAGTCATACATAATGTCATGCATTTCTCACTATAGTGTTTCGAAAGGTGAAGGAGGTGGAAAATGAGTATGAGGCCAATGTGAGTTTCATTGTCAGTTCAACCTTTATGATCTTCTTTCAAAGTACCTAAGCAATACACCTCTTTCAAAATACCTAAGCAATACAGAAACAAAAGCAAATGAGTAAGTTCCCAGCCCCAAGCAAAAGACAAAAACAACAACAAAAAACCTAAAGCTAAAATTAATATGGATGATGTAAAAACCACACATGGAACTTTAACTTCAGATTATATGTTTAATTTTGACTTACCACTATAAATGAAAAATCAGTGCATGAAAAATCAGTGCATGTTCATTAATCATGCATTTAAAGAGTTGGATTGTAGCTCATTAAACACGTCCTGAGTGCATTTTCTATCTCAAAGTTTAATCATGTTCAGTTGATTTAATCCGCACAGCACAGTTTGGTGGTTATACTTACATATTATAAACAAATGGAATCTTAATCTGACTAAATGATATTTTAACATTATTCAAGTACAAAAATTGAAATTTATAGTACATCTCCATAATGGGTAATCTTAGTTTCCAACTTGACTGCATCTGGAATAAACTAAAACAGCCAAAGTCTGCTGGAGACTCATGTAGGGCCTTTTCTTGAGATTAATTTAAACAGAAAAATAAAAAATAAAATATGGGCAACACTTTCTTGGAGAATCACACATAAAAAGACGTGGCAGAAAGAAATATTCCCTTATTCTTGTTCTCTCTTACTAGCAGATCTGTCTATACTGTTGTTGTGACAATCCTTTATTGATACAGAAACAACTATTTCTGATGTAGACCAAAAATAAGCCATTTTTAGGAATCCTCCAGGCCATCAGTGCCAGATTGGTCCTTCTGAGACATATAATATATAATGAAGTCTTGGAGAAAGACTATCCTTGGTTTTCCCAAACTGTGGATCTAATCAATGTGCAGCTATAGCTGGGTAGAACCTTAGCCAGAAGACTCTAAGATGTGAGAACTTCTGAGTAAACAAATAGGTTTAGGACTACTTGAATCCACATAACCCAACATTTCATACCAACCTTTAGCAGCATGTACAATATGGAACCAAATCTCATATTGCTTAATTTTGTGTCCCTACTGATTTTTGGACTTTCTTGCAACCTGTTCCACCTTCTTCTTTCTAAGTGTCCTTTTGGGAGTGGAACTGTTTCTCCTATGTCTATGCTACCATTACATTTAAAGTACACAGTATATTTCAATTTGTATATTACAGCTTAAAGAATATGCTTCAAAATGAATTGTACTTAAGTGTTATTCTGATATTATTTATTTTAAGATATATTTGACTTTGAAGCTGACCTGGAAATATTTGAGCATTTGGAATTCCTGGAGTGGAATGAATGTGCCATGTATTTCAGGGAGCCAGTGATTTAAGAGGTTCTTAGAAAGATCTTGTTGAAACTTGTATTTATGAAGTGATGATTCCAGTATGAGAACTATGTACTGTTAATGCTGCCAAGCTTTATCTTTTTATTTCATTCATGCCTGATTCCACATTCTATGAGGGATAATGTATAACATTGGATTTCTCCACATACTGACAATTTCATATTCAATTTATCATGCTCTAGAACCATGAGACCAATACATCTATATTGTTTACATAGTAGCCAATTAGTGGTATAATGGTATTATGGCAGAAATGTGTGTGTGTGTGTGTGTGTGTGTGTGTGTGTCTGTGTGTGTGTGTGTGTGAGAGAGAGGATATATTAATAAATAAACTAAGACAATCCTGAACAGCATCAACTAAATGTCTAAATTATCATCAGTTCAAAAATCCTGCATCAAATCATTTAAGTAATTTGTCCTCAGGATGATTAAATTTTGATTATAACCAATGCTAAGGAATAATTTTTTTTGTAGAGTGAGAAATGAAAAAAAAAACTTCTCCATTTTAGTTTGGCTTTGTTTTATTGAGACAGGGTGTCTCTGTGTAGTTTTGGCAACTGCCCTCAAACTCACTCTGTAGTCAAGGTTGTCCTTGAACTCAAAAAGATCCAAATTTTCCAATCTTAGAATAAAATTATGGTGTACTCTTCCAAGAACAACTTTAGAGAAATGATTTTTATAAAGAAAATGGAAAGGAAAAACGTCATTTATCCCATTTATCCTAAGCAATTTCAAATTGAGCCTAGTAAATTCTTTAGTTTTAAAGACCTGGAAAAAAAATCAACTTTGGCTCTTAGCTCCATCATGTAGGCTGTAATTCTCATTCTAGTGGATACGTTTTTACACAAATATGTTTATAATCGTGTATAATTAGTTTTATGCTATTTCTTCTTGTCTATATACTTTTAGTAGCTATGATAATGAATCCACATTATCTGAAGATTGGGATATGGACATTAGTAGGGGTTTTAATTGCTCTGCTTATAGTAATCATTAAATCACAGAGGTAAAAAGTAAATAAATACATACCATTTTCTTATATTTTAGAATGCTTGCATTCTGTTAATTCTGTTCCAAATGTTTGTTATTATCTAAGTCAATTGCTTTTATATTTGATCATGTTATGCATACTGATTACTATGTCATGGAATCAGTATTTATGTTTGTATGTATATTAACATTCCTACTTTTCAGTCATTTGATCTAATAGTGCTTTCTTTTTAGCTAAATCACTTTTTAAAATCTTTATATATCTGATAATCATCAATAGTGGCTGAAAAATTCAGCAGTTTCTGTGTAATCATTATTTTATCACAATTTCTTTGGTAATTTATAGAATGTAATTGTTGTCATAGAGGAGAAGGACAGAAAACTTGTAGGTATAAATTTTGAAATGTTATAAAATTTAGAAAAAAAAATATATTTGGCCACTAGGATGGAAGGAATGCAGACAAAATGACCTAAGTTATGAAAACAATCTAAAACATTTTTTTTATGTTTTTCAGTACCTTCATGGTTCTTTTTTTTCTTTTCTTATGTTATACAGCAAATAAAAATAAAATTGAAACTACAAATGTAAAAATGTAGACAAAGCTCTACTGATTCTGCAAGGCAATTTTAAATGCATAGCAATCCAAAGGTATACATAGATTTCTATTTGATCTGGAATAACAATTGAAAACAGAAAAGCAAAAATGGACAGTGGCAGAGCTAGGGAAGTTTAAAAGGAGCAATATAGAGAAGTGCAGCTGATTTAGAGGGGAAAAGAAGAAAAGGGTGGAGAGTATTATTAACTGTTTTATTATTGTGAAGGAACATCAGGACCAAAGTAACTCATATATTTTTTTTTACTTATTTTTACTTAAAAATTTCCACCTGCTCTCCTCCTCCCATCACCCTCCCCCTACCTCTCCAGTCCAAAGGCAGTCAGGGTTCCCTGCCATGTGGGAAGTCCAAGGACCTCCTCTTTCCATCCAGGTCTAGGAAGGTGAGCATCCCACAAAGACTAGGCTCCCACAAAGCCAGTACATGCAGTAGGATCAAAACCCAGTGCCATTGTCCTTTGCTTCTCAGTCAGCCCTTCTTGTCGGACAGGTTCAGAAAGTCCGGTTTGATCATAGGCTCTATCAGTTCCAGTCCAGCTTGCTTTGGTGAGCTCCCATTCGATCAGTTCCACCGTCTCCGTGGGTGATTTCACCGCTCCCGGTCCTGACTTCCTTGCTGATGTCCTCCCTCCTTCTGCTCCTCATTTGGACCTTGGGAGCTCAGTCCAGAGCTCCAATGTGGGTCTCTGTCTCTATGCGTTTAGTTGGAGACTAGCTTAGTGTTTCAGAGATTTGTGCCATTATCATGATGGCAGAGTGTGGAAGGATGCTTAAAAGAATCCCACAATAGCTCAGAATTGAGAAATAGATGTTTATGTATTTATGGGTAAACTCACAAATAAGAATCCTCACAAATAAGAACTAAGAACACAAACGGAAATCTGCTACTGGAACAAAGAGGCCGGATGCTGACTCTGAATCAGCATATATATATTATAAGAAACCATGCCCCAGTGGGTGGGAAACTACTAACTGTAAGACTTCCTACAGATCCTCCCCCCTTTGTTAAAATAAGAGAGTTCTAAGCTTAATACAAAATAATATACAATAAGAACAATATATTCAGTAATTATCATATTCTAACTAGTTTAAGTCTTGCATAATAAATAACTTTGCCAAGTCATGAGAGGAAATTAACTACAACTCTATAGTCTTCAACCCTATGGAAGATCTGAGAAGAGAAATATTACTTAAATAAGCAGGAAATGTAATCAAGCAACTTCCAAAATGTGCAACAAATGACAAAGACACCTGCCTACCTGGGCAATCACCCAAAGTGTCATTTGCAACTTTGAAGCAACCAACTTTGGCAAAGGCCTAGAGTAACTGACAGACCATTTTCAAAGGCAGGAAATTTTTTAAAACTGTCTTATCCTGTCTTGGCAAGATTTGACAGTCCTGCTTATCCATTTCTGGATACATTTCCTGAGACAAAGGCCAGTTTTGCCAAGAAGAAAACAAGCTCCATGTGGCATGTCTTTGGTGCTCAATATTTGATGTTGTAGGAAGTCTTACAGTTAGTGGTTACCCGCCCACTGGGGCATGGCCTCTTATACTATATATGCTGACATATATGTGATATATATATATGATATATATGTGTGTGATACATATGTGATATATATATATGTATGTGTATATATATATATATATATATATATATATATATTACAGTGGATATACCTACCACACAACTTTTGTGCATAAGACTTAGGTGTCAGAAGAAGATGGAGCAGAAATATTGTAACAGTTAAGACATAAGAACAAAATATGTGACATGAGATTATATCTTTGTAGATGAAGTTTTATCTGCCTGGCCCTGCAGTTTTTTAGTTCCAAAGAAACATGTAGAGGCTTATGTTAATAAAAACTCAGGCTTATTAGCTCAGGATTATTATTAACAAACTCTTCTATCTTAAATTAAACCATAATTATTATCTGTTTCACAGATCTAATCATGTGGCTTCATTACTTTTTTCAGTACAACACTTTCATCTTCCTTCCTCTGTGTCTGGGTGGTGACTACAGACTGAGCCTTTCTTCCCAGAATTTTCCTAGTCTTATATTTCCTATCTGACTACAGGCCAATCATCATTTTATTAAACCAATAGGAGTGACAAATCTTTACAGGATACAAGAGCATTTTTCAACAGCACATCTGCTAGACATATCATGGAGCTACACCCGTGAAATCTCAACAGTATGGCTAAGTAATCAAGACTTGAAAACGATAAAATCAAAAGGTATGGTAACATGGAAGGGGGAAATTTCACAAGCCTTCAGGCACAGGCAAAGATACTAAAGGCAACTAAGGAACGTGAAATGTAAGAGAAAACTTTTCCCCAAGGGAAAGTCACCCAACTGGTTATCTAATACTACAAGGTCAATCCTGTAATCCTGTGATTATATATGAGAGAAGAGTAAATTTAAAAAAGTGTTAAAATATTTTTCAATAAAATAATACAAAATAAAAATGATTATTAAAATAAATAGACCATTGGGTTTTTTTTTCTGTTTTATTATGTAGGGAACCATGAAAACAGTTTTGTTTTAATTCCCTTGTTTATTCTTTCCACTAATTTTGTTTGTCACTTTTCCAACCCACAGTCTCCAGGTCTATTAAACTGAAGCCAAATGAGTTCTATCAATGACTTTGGAAAGAAAGTGTATGCTGAGAATGACAATAGCTAATCAGCTAATAACATTTGTAAGACGATTATTATCTGCTGGGCTCCACAGCAAGTGCTGCATTAAAAAAATTATAAAACTTACTTTTATCTATACTCATGACATTACCAAGTGTTGTCTTCACAAATTGTTGAGAAACAGTAGCCCATGGTATTCATCATTGAAAGAATTAGCTGAAAGAAAGTTATTTTGATTGATAATGGTTACCACAAGAAAGAGCAATATACAAAAGATATAATCTAAGCTGTTTCAGCTTTATGAACAGAATATAAATTATAGTCTCTAAAGTTGATGGCTTAAGTACTACTTCGATTAGACATTAAGAACAAAGAAATATTGCTTTAAACTGATATAGCCTATCCACAATAATTATGTAGATGACTAAAGTGAAAGAATAATGGAGTATCTAGTTAAGATGTCTGTGAGTTTACTCAAAGCACCAATTATTTCTATAAATAGATCATAGGTAGATAACTTATTAATAAGGCAAGTTTTTAAAGATCTTGCAGTGTTCATATAGCATTTATTTTTTTCATTGAATTATACACTAAACAGAAATATAAAGTCTTAAATTAATTACAGAGCTGAAATTTTGATACTAATAAGTAAAAGAAAGCCAGTAAAAAGACTTAGAGGGGTTGAATATTGGGAACTGACAATGTTTGACAACAAATATGTAAATGTATCTTAATTTAGTGTTGAAAACTAATGTCTTGACTGGACGTACAAAATAATGATCTTGAAAATGAATTGGTCAAGAACAACAAAATTCAGACTTGCACTGCTGTCTGATAGAGTAAATTGTTTTTATTTATTCTCCATTGTAGTATTGTACTAAAACCTAAAAACAAAATTAATTCTCTAATATTAATATTTAGCCTATCACATCTTGAAGTACTTTCAAATGTCAAAGTGCCTTTAATATATCAACAGAAACTTTTCTCTTTTCTTTGTCATTATCAGGATACACTTTTATTGTTAAAGTATCTTTAATATGAGTTATTTTATGAAAAATAAAACAAGCAGAAAAATTATAATGACATAATGGACCAAATAATATCAAGGCATCCAGTAAGCATTACTAGTGAAACTATGAGGCCAGCATGAGGGGACACCTGTACTAAATGAAGAGGTAAATTTATTAGTTGAGAGAGTTATGCCACCCATGTAAAGTGAATGAACCTACTATAGCAAATCTGTTCTGTGGTTAGCAATTAAGAGCATAGCAGAAGGATTTAAGACTCTGAGAATTTGGTTATCAGTTATGTAGTTATATTTACAATAATAATCACCATCATTGTTACTGTTTTGTCATTGTCCTCGTTTGAATCATCACACTAAGTGCACATACTTATTGTGAATTTATAACATACTAAAAACTTCAATAAGTCATTTACATGAATTATCTCCTACCCCACAATACAGTGAAATCCATCAAGTGTAGAAATGAAAATTTAAAAAGTGAAAAATAATAAATTATTATCTGAAGTAGCTCTGTAATTTCTCTTTTGAAATCCCAAGAGAGAAAGAAACTGTCTTCTAATTTGTGGTGTATTTTTTTAAAAAGACAAATTTGGGGAGAAATTCTCATCCAAACAGAAACCCTGAAGTTTTCAATGGATGTTTTTTTTTTTTTAATAAAAGATTTATTTTTCTATTTTTTCACTCCTCTCCCCCTCCTCCCACTCCTCTCCCCCTCCCTCTCAAGTCTGAAGAGCAGTCAGGGTTCCCTGCACTGTGGAAAGTCCAAAGTCCCCCCCCCTCCGTCCTGGTCTAGGAAGGTGAACATCCAAACTGGCTAGTCTCCCACAAAGCCAGAACATGAAGTAGGATCAAAACCCAGTGCCATTGTCCTTGGCTTCTCAGCAGCCCTCATTATCCGCCATATTCAGAGAGTCTGGTTTTATCCCCTGCTTTTTCAGTCACAGTCCAGCTGGCCTTGGTGAGCTCCCAATAGATCAGCCCCACTGTCTCCGTGGGTGGGTGCATCCCTCTTGGTCCTGACTTCCTTGCTCATCTTCTCCCTCCTTCTGTTCCTCATTGGGAATTTGGGAGTTCAGTCCGGTGCTCCAGTGTGCGTCTCTGTCTCTATCTCCATCCATCGCCAGATGAAGGTTCTATGGTGATATGCAAAATAACCATCAGTATGGCTATAGGATAGGATCATTTCAGATTCCCTATCTTCAGTTGTCCCAGGAACTAACTGGGGACCTCGCCTTGGGCACCTGGAAGCCCCTCTAAGTCCAAGTCTCTTCCCAACCATAAGATGGCTCCCTTAAGATATGTGCTTCCCTGCTCCCCTATCCAACCTTCCTTTATCCCAATCATCCCATTGCCCCAAGTTCTCCCCATCCTTCCCTTCTCACTTTTCTCTCCCCATCTCCCCTTACCCCACTCCCACCCCACCCCAAGATCCAAATCATTTGCCTGGCAATCTTGTCTACTTCCCCTACCCAGGAGGATAGCTATATGTTTTTCATTGGGTTCACATTCTTATTTAGCTTCTTTAGGATATCAAATTATAGGCTCACTGACCTTTATTTATTGCTAGAAAACAATTATGAGTGAGTACATTACACGTTCATCTTTTTGGGTCTGGGTTACCTCACTCAGGATAGTATTTTCTATTTCCATCCATTTGCATGCAAAATTTGAGACGTCATTGTTTTTTACCGCTGAGTAGTACTCTAATGGACACAGGCGATCGCTTCCTAGGTATAACCCCAGCAGCACAGACATTAAGCACAATACTGAATAAATGGGACCTACTAAAACTGAGAAGCTTCTGTAAAGCAAAGGACACTGTTACTAAGACAAAAATGCAACCCACTGACTGGGAGAAGACCTTCACCAACCCCTTAACAGACAAAGGTCTGATCTCCAAAATATATAGAGAACTCAAGAAACTAGACTTTAAAATGCTAATTAACCCAATTAAAAAATGGGGCACTGATCTGAACAGAGAATTCTCAACAGAAGAAGTTCCAAGGCCAAAAGACACTTAAGGTCATGCTCAACCTCCTTAGCAATCAGGGAAATGCAAATCAAAACAACTTGGAGATATCATCTTACACCTGTCAGAATGGCTAAAATCAAAAACACCAATGATAGCCTCTGCTGGAGAGGTTGTGGAGGAAGGGGTTCCCTCATCCATTGCTGGTTGGAATGCAAACTTGTGCAACCACTTTGGAAAGCAGTGTTTCGGTTTCTCAGGAAATTCGGGATCAACCTACCCCTGGACCCAGCAATACCACTCATGGGAATATCCCCAAGAGATGCCCGATCATATGACAAGGGCATTTGTACAACTATGTTCATAGCAGCATTATTTGTAATGGCCAGAACCTGGAAACAACCTAGATGTCCTTCAATGGAAGAATGGATGAAGAAAGCGTGGAATATATACACATTAGAGTACTACTCAGCGGTAAAAAATCAATGGATGTTAACCAATGAAAAAATTATGAATTTTCCACAAAGCTAGTGTACATTTTGTTCTAGATAAATTCAGGGGTTTGACTGATAATTTCTTTTTTTCCTTGAATGTAATAAATGTTTTGCTAGAATTGTCATAACAACAGGCAGAGATGTTAAAATATTAAGCTTACAATTGTTTCTCAATGAAAACGTACATTAAACATGGGCATGGTTGAATCAAATGAATACATAATAAATAAAGATATAATATGTCAAATGCCCTTGCTTAGATTACTGAATACAAAATTTGACATTCATTTAAATATCAAATATGATCAAAGCAAATCTATCTTCTAGAAACAACACTGAGCTCAATTTTACCTGAGCAAAACTGTGCAGATTCATTTGTTCAGTCCATTTGTGCTCCCCTAACAGAATAGTGGAAACTAAGTAATTTGTGAAGAACAGAACAATAATTTTCTCACAATTAGGGGAAATGTGAGGTCTGATATTAAGAGGATAATAGGTTATTTTTTTATAGTGAGAGCTTAGTATCCAAAGAATGTAGAGCATACATATTATATGAATGCTTTTTTGTAAAGGCTCTAATACTTGAATTCTAGAGGGTACTCGTTCAAATCAGCACATTCTTCCACAGGCCTCACTCAATTAAATTTCACATTAATGCAACAAAATTATCTCAAGCTCCAAAAGACTAATCTCATTCTAACATATGCTTTAAAACAGAAGTACAGCCCCTTTACATATGAGAGGGGTAGAAGTCAAGATATGATATATCATTGAACAAATTGCCAATAAAGTCAAACAAGCTATGTGCTTCTATGTTTAAATTGCAGAACAGGCATAGGAGAGAAATTTGATGCAAAAACAGGAAACAAGGAAGGAAGTGATGAATGTCTAGAACCAAACAAATTAAAAGGTGTTAAACCAGGAAGCTTGAAAGTAATACACCCTCTGCACCTTCTAACTTCAAACACTCTGGGGTGGAGCTTAAATTCTCATGAGCTCCCATGAGACTTGGTCTCCATGGTTTTAATGAATATAAAACATATCACTGCTCTCATAAGTTGGAGTCAATTTGCTGAAATTTTTTCCAGGTACCTAGCATTGACTTACTGGCAAATCTCCTGCTATTGAAACCTTGGAAGTAACATTCTGCCATAACTCCAATCAGTATTCATTAGTCAAGGTTCATTGTGATGACTCTTCCCCTGCAACAGGTATTGACATGAATCAAAATAATTTCTTTTTTTTTTCAAAATAATTTCTGATGTATACTTGGTGTAAAATCAACATTTCTACAGTTTCTAAAATTTGTGAGTCTGAAGATGTAACATCATATGTTTGTCCTCAAGGATTATTATTTGTACTATTCACTGTGGTGGCCTGGACAACAGCAGGGCCTGCTTAAACCATATCAACAACATATAGATAGTGCACAGAAGGAGAAAATAGATATGCAGTGTGACTCTTGGAAGCCAGAAAGCTGCATTTTAAAACATGAAAATTGAAACTAGAATGAAAAGGATAGTCTTTTTTTTTTCACACAAAGAAAACAATTTCCTTTGTTTATAAAGACTATTGTCTGCTTTCAGGAATGATGAATCAGCTCTATTTTGTCAATTACTCTGTTGTTTATTCAAGATAGACAGTTTTCATTGTGAGGGCTGCAGCATCTGCTTTGAGGAGTAATGCTTAAACCCTATTTAATTTTATTCAGTCATTTTTGTTTTGTTTTATGTGAATTGTGTGTTGTTTTGAACATTTTGATCATCATATACAATTAAAAAAGTATTACAAAACGCATGATAGAAGAAAATACAGAAAAGCCATGATCATCTTAATAAAGACAGAAAAAAGACTGACAAAAACCAACATCTCTTTCTCATAAAAGCCTCAAATAAAATGCAAATAAAATGAAAATATTTCATTATGGTAGAAGCTGTCCTCAACAAACCTAAATTTGGAAAATCTGAAACATAGGATTTTGTTAAAATGCCCTTAACCTGTATTGCATCCTATAACTTGTGTTCCCACACCTACCTTCCATTTAACCTTTCCATTGTTCTCCTTTAATCTTTTATGCCACCATGTTCTATCTAAATTCTCTTGAGTGCTTATTTTCTCATGGCCACTTACTAAGTTTCTTACTTATATAGTTGAAATGCAACACACATATCTAAAGATGTAACGGCGTAAACAAATGCAGACAGATTGTAAAAATATATACAGCTTTAATGGAGAAATAGACTTACAGAACCACCATTAGCGCAGAGACCAGGAAAGCAGAAGTAAACGCTGCAAGCATGCTAACCAGATTTATAGGTAAGCATTAGCCCGAGGCTAACACGCACCCTAAGGGGCGGGACTTATCCCTACATCTCCCCCATTTGTCTAAATAAGACAGAACTAAACCAAATACTACTATATACAATAATAAAAAATAATAAATATAACAAACAATATTGAGAACAAAAGTTTTGCTAAACATTCTATCTCAAGGAGTCTAAATAATGTAGAGAGTAACTACAATTATATAATCTTCAACTCTGTCAAAGATCTGAGAAGGGAATAAATATTACTTAACAAATGAGATATATCCAAAATGTGCAACAATTGACAGAGACAACTGACTACCTGGGCAATCACCCAAAGTCTCGTTTGCAATGTTGAGTCAACCAACTTTGGCTAAGGCCTAACATAACTGACATACCTTTATTAAAGGCAAGGGACTTTTCAAAACTATCTTACCCTGTCTTGGCAGGACATGACAGTCCTGTTTTTCCCATTGATGCACGCTCTGTATCTCTGTCAGTGGTTAAGGTATGGGCATTTCTTTGCCCAAAGGCCAGTTCTGCCAAAAAGAAAGGCTCCAGGTGGAGTGTCTTTGGTGCTCAACATTCTCTCGGGAATAGAGCGGTGTTGCCAGGAGCAATTGTGTCTCACTATCACGAAACTCTGAGTTAGATTAAAGGCCATTTTCTACAGCTCTTTGAAGAGGTTGAGGATTATCTACCTATACAGAGTATAATCTCTATATATCTAAAGAACCTGATTTGTCTAATTATAAATGACAAAATGAGATGACTATTAATCTATATAATTCTCAATATCTATCTAACTTAAAGACTAAGACAATAAACAACTGTAACAAATGAGGATAATGTCCTCCATATATAAATACTATACAAATATACATTGCAATATGGTAAATATATATATCAATAAACAAACATATAAGTATCTTAATCAGAGGTAGAAATGTACACCGCAATATGATAAATATATACTATATATATATATATCAATACAATATATGTCAATACATAAAAAAATGTTTTAATCAGAGGTAGAAAGATGCATGCATAAAATAGTCAATGTAATTAACTTTGTATCAATATACAAGAATCGATACCAATATATTTGTCTAAAAGCAGTAACTCACAATTATAAATCTATTATCCCATTATTCCCTCTTTTTTTCTTTTTTTTTTCCAAAATGATCCCTGTGCTTATAAAATTACTCCCACAACCTCCCAACCCCTAAATGATGTCCCTAAACCCAGGGACAAACTTTATTGGGAGAGGGGACATCGTCCTCTAAAATTACTTCCAGCTGTCATGGGGGCGACGTTCTTTCTAAGGGATCCTGTGAAAGTAAAATAATGGTTAAATTTCAGGATCAATGTCTTTTCAGATTGCAAATAGTCTCTGAGTATTTTGTGGAGGTCTGGCCAGAATGTTGTACAAGATGTTCACCATTTCAGCTAACCAAGTTGGGATCGTCTTGTGAAGCTGGAACCCAAAGCAGGTCTTGTAGTAGCGCTATCAGTATCATGATGTCATATCAACCAGGTTGAGTTTTTGTTATGGGGCCCCATCTTCTTCCTGGAAACTTCAAATGTCACTTCAGGAAAAACTCATTGTTCATTGTGAAAAACTTAAACATTAATCATATAGACATATATATATATATATATATATATATTCAATGAAAGGCATGATAGATATATTCATTGAAAAGCATGATAGATATGAAGAAAAGCAAAGATGTTTTCTAAACTCATATTTCTTTCTGTCCCATATCATGGCTCTTGACATGAGACAGAAACTCTGGGTTTTTCTCTTATTAACAGGTTTGGAATTGGAAAGGGACTGAGCCAGAGTCCAACTTCAAAATCAGCTCTACATATTTATAAAGAAATGTTTAATAAGACATATATATATATATATATATATATATATATATATATATATATAATACTTACAAAATGTTTCCATCCATCAGTAATTAAATATTCAGGGTAACTTAATTTCTTTGAAAATGAATATTTTCCTGTGGAGATACGAAAAGAACCCTGCCCCCAACCTATCTGTATTTTTTACCATCCGTATGATCGCCATCCTTGTGGACGAATTGTTATATATCTTTTCCGAGTGGCTTCTCTTCTTCAAACCGAACCTTTATTAATTTTGATGATATCCACAATTTTTCCTCACCTATGGAGATAAGAGCAAAACCCCTTCCCCAATGCAGCACGTCTCCTGGTTTCCATTGTGAGGTCAGCACATCCTTGAAATAAACTGGTTGATTTAGTTCAGTAGACTTTTCCATTATCCAATGTCTTTCTGCAGCCGTTGTTCCCTTTTCATTAGCATTGAGAAAAGTCAAGGTTAACAAAGCATTATGTAACCTATTTCTGGGCATGTTTTCTACCCCTTTCTGTTTATTCAGCATATCCTTTATAGTTCGATTTGATCTTTCTATGACTATTGACCTATAGGATTGTATGTTATACCTGTAACATGCTTGATATTGTAATAATCAAAAAAACCATTTCATTTTCCTAGAGACATAAGCAGGACCGTTATATGTGTTTATTTGTGTAGGTATACTCATGATATCCATGACTTCTAATAAATGAGTGATTACTGAATCAGCTTTTTCTGAACTTAAAGCAGTTGCCCATTGAAAGCATGAATAAGTGTCAATGGTGTGATGAACATATTTTAATTTCCCAAATTCTGCAAAGTGGAACACATCCATCTGCCAGATTTCATTCTTTCGAGTGCCCTTTGGATTAGCCCCTGAAGGCAGTGGCATTTGGTTATAGAAAGAGCAAGTAGGGCATTTCTTTACAATCTTCTTAGCTTGTTGCCATGTAATAGAAAACTCTTTCTTCAAGCCTTTGCTATTAACATGATGTTTTTTTATGAAATTCAGAGGCTTGTAGCACACTACCAATCAATAATTGATCAATTTCTGCATTACCTTGTGCTAGAGGACCTGGCAGACCCGTATGGTATCTGATGTGTGTTATATACATAGGGTAAAGCCTGTTCTTGATCATATCTTATACCTGATAAACAATGAGGTTAGTTCTGTAACATTAGGTATAATTTCAGCAGTTTCAATGTGTAAAATAACTCTTTCTGCTTATTGTGAATCAGTAACTATATTAATAACTTCTTTAAAATCCCTTACCATAAGAATGACATATAATTCTGCCTTCTGGACAGAATCATAAGGACTTTGTCCCACCTTACCCAAGTCTTCCAATTTGTAACCTGCCTTTACTGATTTAATGGCATCAGTATAAAATGTACGGGCTCCGGTTATAGGAGCATCATGGATGATTCAAGGAAGGATCCAAGAAGTTCTCTTTATGAAGTTAAGCTGCTTGCTTTTTGGATAGTTGTTATTAATGTCTCCCAAAAAGTTAGCACAAGCTCTTTGCCATTGTTCATTATCTTCCCATAATTTCTTTAGTTCATCAGCAGTGAAGGACACTATAATTTCTGCTGGGTCTGTGCCTGCTAGTTGACGAAGTCTCAGCTTGCCTTTTATAATTAACTCAGAGACTTTTTTCACATAAGTTTGCAGTTTCTTACTTGGATTAAGTGGTAAAAAGATTCATTCCAAGATAATATCATCTCTCTGCATTAAAATTCCTGTAGGAGAAATTTTTGATGGTAGTATGGCGAGAATACAATCGAGCTCTGGACTCACTCTGTCCACATGTGCCTGTTGTAATTTTTCCTAAATCATTGTCAGTTCCTTTTTGCTTGAGCTGTTAATTCTCTGGGACTGTTTAAATCTTTATCACCATCCAAGGTTTTGTTCAAATGAATTATTAGATCAGGTGTTATCCCAATAGCTGTTTGTAGACTGGAAATGTTTCCTAACAGTCTTTAAAAGTCATTAAGAGTTCGTAGGCAGGCAGTGGTGGCGCACGCCTTTAATCCGAGCACTCAGTAGGCAGAGGCAGGCAGATCTCTGTGAGTTCGAGACCAACCTGGTCTACAAAGGTAGTTCCAGGACAGGCTCCAAAGCCACAGAGAAACCCTGTCTCAAAAAACCAAAAAAAAAAAAAAAAAAAGTGTCCTTAGGCGATCTCTCCCAATTTGTGCCTTTTTTGTCTTAATTTTTTCCAAACCTATTTTATAACCTAAATAATTACCAGAATCTCCCTTCTGAATCTTTTCAGGAGCAATTTGCAATCCCCATTTAGGTAAAATATCTTTATTTCTTCAAATAGTCTGTTCAAGGTATCCATGTTTGAATCGGATAACAAAATGTCCTTTATGTAATTGTATATTATAGATTTGGGAAGTTTATTGCATATTGTTTGCAATGGTTGGTTCACATAATATTGGCACAGGGAGGGGCTATTTAACATACCCTGGGGGAGGACAGCCCAGTGGAACCTCCTTGAAGGTTGAGAATTTTTGTAAGTAGACACTGTGAAGGCAAATTTTTCTCTATCTTCTTTTTGTAAAGGTAGAGTGAAAAAACAATCCTTTAAATCAATAACTATGAGAGGCCATCCTTTTGGTAATAAAAAGGTCAAAGGAATTCCAGATTTAAGAGGGCCCATAGGTTGAATAACCTTGTTGATGGCCCTGAGATCTGTCACCATTCTCCATTTACCTGATTTTTTTCTTAACCACAAATACAGGAGAATTCCAGGGGCTGTTAGATTCTTCTATATATCCAGCATCTAATTGTTGTTGTACCAACTGTTCTAAAGCCTGAGCTTCAGTTGTTAATCTTGCTCACAAAGGTTGGGAATGATTGAGCTTGTGCCCCTTGTGCTGGGGCGGGGGCAAAATAGCCTGACATTGGACGCCAAAATGTAACGGCATAAACGAATGCAGACAGATTGTAAAAATGCAGCTTTAATGGGGAAATAGACTTACAGAACCACCATTACCCTGGAGAACAGGAAAGCAGAAGTGAGCACTGCGAGAATGCTCACCAGATTTATAGGTAAACATTAGCCCGAGGCGAACACGCCCCCTAAGGGGCGGGACTTATTACTACATAAAGATCAAAGCTAACATCAACAAATGAGAGAAAACTTGTGATATTTGCCTTGGTCAGAATTAGCTCACTCATAATGTTTATCCCTAGCCTCATGTACAATGAAATAATGTAATACAGTTGTAAATAGGTATTCCTCTAGACAATTACGCTAAACAAAAAGTTGGACTCATAAAGAGAGATAGAGCATGTTATCTCATACCATTAAATCAACTTAAATTAAATTATATTATTTATAATGTATATATATATGTATGTATATACACACACAAATGTATACATATATGTGTGTGGTGTTTGTGTGTGTGTACCTATACTTATTAAAGTAGAAACAGTGTTGTAGGTAGGTGAAAGAGACCATAATATAGTGAGGATTTTGAAACATAAGAGTAATGAAATACTCATGCCATGAAGTCACAGGAAAAGAAGACACTATTTACAAAAAAGAAAGGAGACCAGCAAGTTTGGGACAGAAGAGATAGAGAAGGATAATGTAGGAGAGTGAATATTTAGAACTGAGTGATGACTTATCTGTAATGGCAATGTCAACAAAACACATTTATTTATTGTAACCTTACAATATTTTGTAAAATATGTTCAGAAAAATTTTATAATGTGTCCTTATGATAATACAATTAAAGCAATATTAAAAAGCAAAAATAGGAAATTGAAAAATATATAAAAGTTTTAAAAATGTAAATTATATTAAAACTATTAATTATCTATTTTTTAAAAAAATGTTATTTCAAATATGAGTGAGTACATCCCATGTTCCTCTTTTTGGGTCTGGCTTACCTCGCTCAGGATAGTGTTTTCTATTTCCATCCATTTGCATGCAAAATTCACAAAGTCCTTGTTTTTTACTGCTGAGTAGTACTCTAATATGTATATATTCCATACTTTCTTCATCCATTCTTCCATTGAAGGGCATCTAGGTTGTTTCCAGGTTCTGGCTATAACAAACAATGCTGCTATGAACATAGTAGAACATATACTTTTGTTGTTTGATAAGGCCTCTCTTGGGTATATTCCCAAGAGTGGTATTGCTGGGTCCAGGGGTAGGTTGATTCCGAATTTCCTGAGAAACCACCACACTTAATTAGTGATCCTAGAGAAACAAAATAAGGAGAACCCAAAGAAAAACATATAGGCATCCTCCTGGAAATTAACCTTCATCAGGCGATGAAAGGAGACAGAGACAGAGACCCATATTGGAGCACCGGACAGAAATCTCAAGGTCCAAATCAGGAGCAGATAGAGAGAGAGCAGGAGCAAGGAACTCAGGACCATGAGGGGTGCACCCACACACTGAGACAATGGGGACATTCTATGGGGAACTCACCAAGGCCAGCTGGCCTGGGTCTGAAAAAGCCAGGGATAAAACCGGACTCGCTGAATATAGCGGACAATAAGGACTACTGAGAACTCAAGGTCAATGGCAATGCGTTTTTGATCCTATTGCACGTACTGGCTTTGGGGGAGCCTAGGCAGTTTGGATGCTCACCTTACTAGACCTGGATGGAGGTGGGAGGTCCTTGGACTTCCCACAGGACAGGGAACCCTGATTGCTCTTTGGGCTGACGAGGGAGGGGGAATTGATTGGGGGAGGAGAGGCAAATGGGAAGCGGTGGTTGGGAAGAGACAGAAATCTTTAATAAATAAATAAATTTTTTAAAAATTAAAAAAATAAAAAATATATTATTTCATAAAGAACATTAAGAGGGGAAAGTTTATAAATTGGTATGTATATGGAACATTTTAAATAACCCATATATATGTAATTTTAATCTAGAAGAACCCATTTTTTAGGAGAGCATTGTAGAGAGCTTCTATTTTTTATTAAAGGAGTGGTAACCTATTGCTTTACCAATTGTACTTACCTTGTCCCCAAATCTGAACATTTAGGAGTAGGTTTGTGATAATTTTAGGCTTAGTAGTATCAGATATACACTTGAATTTTATTTGATACCACTTAAACTTCCTTAATTCTAGCATGAATCATAAATAATTTTCTTAAATAATGTGAGCAGAAGGTGGGATGCATTGATTACAGCTAACAAGACAGGTGCTTTAAGCACATGTGGCTTCTTATAATTTGGTTCTGTTTACTTGCTTCCCAGGATTACTAAGATTTATGAGACAAAATCTGTTTGCATGGAAAAAAGTACAGTGTGACATTATACTGTAAAATACATTATGCAATGGTTGCTATGATCAAGTAATTAACATATTCATCAGTTCATGTTCTTTTGTTGTTGTTGTTGTTTTGTTTTGTTCTTTTCAGGAACAATTTGTCTTAGAAAATAGGTTAGTGTACTCACGTTTCTTTATAACAGAATTTAGCATGCATGATTGGAAAATTGTGTGTGTGTGTGTGTGTGTGTGTGTGTGTGTGTGCCCTAGAGCACTCTGAACAGCTGCAGTGCAATCACAGCCTACAGATAAATGCCAGGTGTCATTTTCCCACTTTAATTCAACAAGCTATAGCATTTCACTGAACCTAGACCCAGGTTGGCAGCCAAGAAGTTCTATCAATTCGTCTACCTCCATTCTGTTAAATTTTATAATTGTACGGTCTCCTATGGATTTTATCACTTTACGTGGATCCACATGCTTGCACATCAAGTGCTCTTGCTGAATCAATCTTTCTAGACCTTTTGCATATTTTGAAGTTTGTAGGGGGGGAGTCACAACTTTCTTTTCCATTTTTACTTTTTGTAATAGGACTTCAAGGATGTCTGCTGGCAGGTGATATTCTCAGACAACTAGGCAAAATGATTCATTTTATTAACTCACTTGTTTATACAACTTATTATCCACCATGCCTTGCTGTACACTTACATTTAGATTCACAAACAATTTAAAGGAATTCTTCCTTCTTTTTGTAAAGCCAATAATCTCTCTCTCTCTCTCTCTCTCTCTCTCTCTCTCTCTCTCTCTCTCTGTGTGTGTGTGTGTGTGTGTGTGAGTGTGTGTGTGTGTGTGTGTGTGTGTGTGTGTGTTGAGTCATGATATGGCTAAAGTGGAATTTTTTTCCAGCATGAATTTACAACTGAAACAAATAAAAATCTACAACAGAAAATTTAGTCTATCCTGATTTTTTTAGGTGAAACTTTACACAATACCTCATCACCTTTTATTCTTTTGGTCTTCGTAAAGTTCTTAGTGTATGATGCCTGGAGAGAACTCTATACTAGAGAGAGGAAGACATTTGAAGAGATATGAGATGTGACCTAAAACAGCTATCCCTCCTTTAACATCTTGCAAGTGTTTTCATGTCCATTATAAGGATGGATAGCTTTCTACTGGATAGCATAGTGTGTTTAGAGAATAATTTATGGTATCACAATTTTCTGCAAAACAGAACATCCTTTACCATCCAAAAGGGAAAAAAAACTCATTTGTGATGTTTGAAAGCAATGGAAAATGAAGCAAGGACATTAAAATAAAATTCAGATCTCTGAGTTTTCGAAAACATGGACAATTCTTCAGTTTCACTCATACCAGAATGGCAAGTCTGGCATGTTCACTTGTGTGATTTGTGGCATTATAGAACTTTTTTTAAAGCAAAATATTTATAAAATAATCCTTTTTATTATTGTTGTTTGCTTGCATTTTTTGTTTGATGTGCTTAGTTTTTGAGATGGTGTTTCCCTGTGTAACATCCCTGGCTGTCCTGGAACTAACTCAGTTGATCAGGCTACCTAGCTCTAGTATATTTCTTATTTGAGAAAATTATTGTAAAACACCCAAATGGCAAATCATTTTGAGCAGACATCAAAGTAAGCTTCCAACAAAGAAAGCAATCATTCTTTAAAAACAAAATTGAGTTGTTAAAGGAACAGCTTATAATGAGTATCAAGCTACAATGAAAAGTAAAATGAAATAAAACAAGAGAAGATTAAATATTCTCCATGAAAATTTTTAGTTGAAGTAACATGATTAAAAAAAAAAACATAGCTTCATAACAGTTCCAGTTACAGATTATGGGCACTTATGAGAAGTTTAAAAGGTAAAGGTACATGGCAAACAATGAGGGCTGATGAGAAGCCAAGGACAATGGCACGGGGTTTTGATCCTACTTCATGTTCTGGCTTTGTGAGAGCCTGGCCAGTTTAGATGTTCACCTTCCTAGACATGGACGGAGCAGGGAGGTTCTTGAACTTTCCACAGTGCAGGGAACCCTGACTGCTCTTTGGACTGGAGAGGGAGGGGGAGAGGAGTGGGGGGAGGGGAGAAGTGCGGGAGGAGGGGGAGGGAAATGAGAGGCTGGGAGGAGGAGGAAACTTTTTTTTTCTCAATAAAAAAAATTCCAAAAAAAAAAAAAAAAAAAAAAGGAAAGGTACCTGTTGCCAAGTCTGACAACCTGAGCTCAGTCCCAGGTAGAGAGAACCAACTTTTGAAAATTACCTCTGACCTCACATTCAGATTACATGCACTTGGTTCTTGTCATGGTGACATTTCAGGAAATGTCAAAGTAAATATATCCAATATAGACTGTCAATGAAACAATAACTTTATATACAAATTTATTTTTATAAATTTTGCAAATATTGACAAATAAATGACAATATATAATAAAAACCTAAAGAATAAATAAATAGGGAGAAAGGAACTATTGAATGTCATTTCCCACCTCAAATAATTTAGATCATTGGAACCATAAGCAGTCCAACTCATACATCAACAATGATAATGAACCAGTTTCAAAACTTAGAACTTTTGAGACCTATTTGGTCATGTTATAAAAAGGAGCTTTTGTGACGGCGGCGCCGGCCCACACGCGCGCTGCGGCGGCTCCCTCCCAGCCTCCCCTCCCCTCCCCTCAGTCCCTTTCCCCTTCCCCACCCCGCCCTGCCGGGCCAGCGCAAGCCGTCGCCCGCCCTCAGCATCGGCCCCCAATGTCAGCCCGCGCGCCGCGGGCTGGGCCCCTAGCTCCTCCTCTCAGGTTCCGCGGGCGCCGGGCGCTCTCCTCCCCGCAACTCGTACTCTCACACCTCGCGGGCACGCGGGCAAGCGGCGCCGCCATGAGCGCCCAGTTCCAGGCTGCACACTGGCCTAGGTGCGGCGGCCCGAGATAGGGTCCCCTGAGCCTCCCGGGGGAGGAGAGGAGCCAGCCCCGCGCTCCGCCCCCTCCCCCCGCGATTGCCGGCGCTGCCGCCACCTCGCCGCCTCAGCCAGGCGGGGAGGAGGAGTAGGAGCAGGAGCAGGCCTCCGGACCCCGCACCGCCACCCGCAGGACATTTCTGATTGATTGCATCCTTGAAGAGCATCAGTAGAAGAGGAAAAAAAAGATGGGTGTGAAAACATTTACTCACAGCTCCTCTTCCCACAGCCAGGAAATGCTGGGAAAACTAAATATGTTACGAAATGATGGACATTTTTGTGATATCACTATTCGTGTCCAGGATAAAATCTTCCGGGCTCATAAAGTGGTACTAGCAGCTTGCAGTGATTTCTTTCGCACAAAACTTGTGGGCCAAGCAGAGGATGAGAACAAAAATGTGTTAGATCTTCATCATGTTACAGTGACTGGCTTTATACCTCTTTTAGAATACGCTTACACAGCCACTCTGTCAATTAATACAGAAAATATTATTGATGTTCTAGCTGCAGCCAGCTATATGCAAATGTTTAGTGTTGCTAGTACCTGTTCAGAGTTCATGAAATCTAGTATTTTGTGGAATACACCCAATAGCCAACCAGAAAAGGGTCTAGATGCTGGGCAAGAAAATAGTTCTAATTGCAATTTTACTTCTCGAGATGGAAAGTATTTCTCCAGTGTCTTCAGAGTGCAGTGTTGTGGAAAGGACCATTCCTGTCTGCCAAGAATCCCGGAGGAAATGCAAAAGCTACATTGTGATGTCTCCCGAGAGTCCTGTAAAATGTAGCACACAAACAAGTTCACCCCAGGTATTGAATTCCTCAACTTCCTATGCAGATAATAGAAATCAGCCAGTTGACTCTTCCTTAGCTTTTCCATGGACTTTCCCTTTTGGAATTGATCGAAGGATTCAGCCTGAGAAAGCAAAGCAGACAGAAAATACCCGGACTTTAGAGTTGCCTGACCCATCTGAGGCAGGTAGAAGAGTGACTGACTACGTGACTTGTGAGAGCACAAAAGCTACCTTGCCTCTAGGTACAGAAGAAGTTGTGCAGGTCAAAGTAGAAAGATTAAGTGATGAGGAAGTCCATGAGGAAGTGTCCCAGCCTGTCAGTGCGTCTCAGAGCTCACTGAGTGATCAGCAGACAGTGCCGGGAAGTGAGCCAGTTCAAGAGGACCTTCTGATTAGTCCACAGTCTTCCTCTATAGGCTCAGTAGATGAAGGAGTTACAGAGGGGTTGCCTACACTTCAAAGCACTTCTAGCACCAATGCTCATGCAGACGATGACGACAGATTGGAAAATGTTCAGTATCCCTACCAACTCTACATTGCTCCTTCTACCAGCAGTACAGAACGACCAAGTCCAAATGGTCCAGACAGACCTTTTCAATGTCCAACCTGTGGGGTTCGATTCACCCGTATTCAGAACCTAAAACAGCACATGCTTATCCACTCAGGAATTAAACCATTTCAGTGTGACCGCTGTGGAAAAAAGTTCACCAGGGCTTACTCGCTAAAGATGCATCGCCTAAAGCATGAAGGTAAAAGCTGTTTCCGGTGCCAGATATGTAGTGCCACTTTCACTTCCTTCGGGGAATATAAACACCATATGAGGATTTCCCGGCACATTATCCGCAAGCCTCGGATTTACGAGTGCAAAACATGTGGCGCCATGTTCACCAACTCTGGAAATTTAATCGTGCACCTGAGGAGTCTGAACCATGAAGCATCAGAGCTAGCAAACTACTTCCAGAGCAGTGATTTCTTAGTGTCGGACTACTTAAACCAGGAGCAAGAAGAGACTCTGTTCAGTATGATCTTGGAGAAAACACTTTTGAAAGCAACTCTTCTGTTCAAATGCCTGTGATTTCACAGGTCTCCTCAACCCAGAATTGTGAAAGTTCTTTCCCTTTGGGGTCTCTTGGTGGGCTTGCAGAGAAGGAGGAGGATGTGCAAGACCAGCCAAAGACCAGTGCTCATGCTGAGGCCACCCAAGATGACCCCCCAAAGTCAGAGCTGTCTTCTATAACTATCGAGTAATTTTGTGATTTGGCCTTGGTTTTGGTTTTTGGAAAGTGCCTGTGCTTGGTCTTTAATGTTTAAAGTTAACTTTTCAAACAAAGAAGGGTGCCCTTTGTAAGCCCTGAAATTGGAGGGTTGCTTTGTTTTTGTTTTTTCATAGCTGAGAGATTGCTTCTGTATGTATACAATAAGGTAACATTGAAACAGAATATAAACTCTGAGAGTTAAAGAGAAGCAGCTGATTTCAAACATGGCAATTCTTCCCATTGTTAAAGTGGGCAGCAGCAGATACAGAAGAAACCAGGTTATTGTTGACTTTCCTGAGATAAGAGGGCTCATGGGAAGTTAGTAAACAGAATTTGACAATGCCTAAGTAAATGTTTACTCCTAGATGCAGGGTGTTATAAACCCTGTAGTTTTGGAAGTATTTATGGTAATTTTTTCAAATGAAGGTAAATAACTTTTGAAATCCAGCATATTCTTTTTTTAAGCCATTATGAATTTTCATGGTGAAAAATTGGTATCGGGCAGGCATTTCCTGTACCTTTATAGTACCACTCCAAAGGCTAAGAGGTGTGATTGAGAGAAGTCAGGCTGTGCATGGAATGGCCAGGGTACAGAATGAGGTATGTATACCCCAGCTTTATAGGAATTGTTTTAATACTGTTTTTCTTACTAGAATGAATGTTTACCTGGCCTTTGAATGCTGATACCTGGCTAACTAGGACATTGCCCAGATAAGTGTCCTATTGTCCCATCAACAGTACTTTCACTTGCATATACTATTGTGCTGCCATATAAAAGAAAAATATTGAAGATATTCTATATTTTATATATAGGTTTATGTATTGTTGGGGATGTTTATGCTGTGCTGTTTGGGACAAAATAAAAGAATTCTGTTTTGAGGCTACCTTCTTAAAAAAAAAGGAGCTTTTGAATAAGAAAGAATAATGAACATCTAATAACAGCAATGTTGATCATTTGTATTATTAGTTAATTGATAAGCACTTTCCTAAATGATTTCTCTCTATATTTTATATAAGCCTAGAAGCTATCCAAGCAGGAATGTTTACTGTCTACATTTTATTAACAAAAATAAAGGAAAAATAATTATCCTAAAATTATACAAACATTAGAAATAAAGCAAGATCCTAACATACTTATTTGAATAGAAAGTAAGGTAATAATACTAATATTTTGTCTCAAATATTTCATATCAATGCTTTAATAGGAAAATTATAAAAAAATCACAATTTTAAGGTAAATGGTAGAAATGTGATAGATTTGAAAAATAAAATATATCTTTTCTGTAAAGAACATATAATAGCAACTACTAATGTGATAAACATCTATTTTTAATTATTTATTTTTATTAATTCTTTGGGAACTTTTTTTTATTTATTATGTATACAGTACTCTATCTGTGTGTATGCCTGCAGGCCAGAAGAGTGCACCAGACCTCATTACAGATGGTTGTGAGCCACCATGTGGTTGCTGGGAATTGAACTCACGACCTTTGGAAGAGCAGGCAATGCTCTTAACCACTGAGCCATCTCTCCAGCCCCCCTTTGGGAACTTTTTAATATGTTTTGATCATATTCAGCTTATCTTTCCCAACAAATTTGCTCCCCTTGCTTACTGACCAACTAAGTCTTATTTTTTTTTCTATCAAGGTCAATATACAGCACAAATATTCATGCATTATGAATTTACTGTAGAATATCATCAATTTATTAGGAACTATAATTTTAAATAAACTTTCATTCCCAGCAAATAAGAATTGCCAGTAGCTCCTCATCTAGGGAATGAATTCCCTGCCCCTCTCTATGATGGGATTTGGTCTTGTTTAAGCTTGCACAGGTTTTGTATAAGATATCACAACCACTGTGTGCATAGCTGTCCTACTATGACTGGAATAAAATTTTCCCTTATGGTTACCCACTATCTCTGACTCAAACAATATTTCGATCCTCTCTATGGTAATGATTTCTGACCCATCAGAAAAGATATTATTCAGTCAACTATTCTCTGCACCTTAGCTAGTTGTAGGTCTCTGTGTTAATCATCATGTAGTTCAAATAGAAATTGCTCTTATGCTTTTTGAGTTACCTTCACCTATAGGTATAATGATAAGTCGTTAGGAATTGGTTTAACATTATGCCCCTTTGGAAAAATAACAGTTTTCCCCCTAAAATTCATGAACTATTTGGCCACAGATTCTCAGACTGATAATTGTGTCACATACTGGTTTCATCTTTTATTGTAGTCATTTTATCCAGTAATAAAGTAGTTAGTTACTCCTGTGATATTTGTGCCATTATTGTACAATGGGATATGCCTTGTCAGGCCAGTAATTGTTACAGTTCTTGAAGTTCACAACTTAGTACAGACAATGATGATTTTTTTCTTTTGGTAGTATACATATCACTTTTCAGCAATGTGATAATTAGACAGCAGGGATCAAGCTTCCTGGACATTGCCAGCTTGATTTCTCTATGTTATATGACTCAAGAATGTGGTATCTTAAATTACAGGGTCTTACCATCAAGTTCTAGAGAGGAACCAGGAGTGATGGCAATGATCTGTTATGGTTCAGGCTTGATGGGACATCATTGGCCAAGAACTTGAAAACAAGTAATACCTATTCTTCACTTAGGGGCAACACATTAATCAGACTGGGTTTGTTGTATTTACATTTTCTGACATATATGATCTGTCTTTGTTTTTTTTTTGAAAAATTATTTAATTTTTTTTGTTGTTTTTTTTGAAAAATTATTTAATTTTTTTGTTGTTTTTTTTGAAAAATTATTTAATTTTTTTTGTTTTTTTTTGAAAAATTATTTAATTTTTTTTGTTTTTTTTGAAAAATTATTTATTTATTTTTTTGTTTTTTGTTTTTTTTTTGAAAAATTATTTAATTTTTTTTTGATCTGTCTTTGCATATATATATATATATATATATAATATCTGTTTAGTAAAAAAAAATCCCTTTTGTTCTTGAGGAATTCTATGACACAGTTCATCAGTTCATTAATATACATTGGATTACTGAAAAGGAAACAAAAAGTAAAACCTGAAGGTCCCATAATATTTTCACAAATGTACCCTTTCTCTTCTTCTTTTCTTTAACCTGATATGCCATCATGTAATAGAGTATTTATTATCTGAAGGAATCAGGAGACCCTACCTAGTATCCAGAATTAGTCCTTTGAGATGAATTAATCTTAATTAAATTTTCTTTTTGCTCTACCAGTAAGTGTTTTAATCCACATATAGATTTATTTGCAAATGGAATATAGTAAAGAACTTATCAACAATGCTTCCTCTGGTGGAATTTTGATATATTGATGCCTAAAGTTTGGTAAACTAAGTCCCAGAATGATCAATTTCTTGTCTTAAAAATGATATAAGTTCTTTAAAGCATGTAATTAGTGCTGATATAACATCAATTTTTCCTAGACTACACAGGAAACTACATGAGAACAAACCATTTATTCCTGAAAATTCCCAGTAATTTTGCATTTTAATTTCTTTTAGCTGTTTGCCAACTTCAATTACACTGTATACACTATCCAATATACTAAAAGTAATGGAATAGTCATGTAGTTGTTGTATATTTAGTACAGATATTCTTGCCTATTTTGCTTACTTCAGAATTGAAAAGGTGGTGTGATTGAAGCAGGAAATAAAACATTCTGAAACAAACCATAGTTTGTGAAGATCCTAATTTGTTTCTTAAAACTGTTGGTTTGTTTGTAGCTGGGTTTGCCCCTGCACAATTTTGATATCCCCTTCCATCATGCCTTGTTTTCTGAGACAGGGTCTCTCTTTCTGAACATAGAACTAAATGATTCAGGCTTATTCACTGGCCAGTTAAATCCCAAACATATTTTTCTCTGATCTGAAGTTTCCAAAGATTTTCATCAAATCTGATTTTATGTGAATGCTGGGGATACAACATTAGGTGTTCAACAGAAGTACCAAATCATATTACCCAATGGGATATCTTCCCAGTGCTTTTATTTGGTTTACAGAAATTATTGCACAATTTAAATGCATTAAAATATGAAAATGTTTTGTCCTAAATCATTTCTGGAAACATACTGTGCTTCACTGGGCTTAATTTCTCACAAGTTATTTTCACCAACTGTGCAACTGGCACTGGTTGGGTCAAGTTCAATACACACAAAATAGGAGAATTTACCAAATTTAAGTAAGTATTTAAAAGCCGTTTAATCCATCTTACCACTTCAATAGCTTTTTAATAAGACAATTCACTTACTATAAAATTCATAGTTTCAGTATATTCAACCCATGTTGAACTTTCAGTATCATCATAATAATCCATAATCAAAAAATAAGAAATTCAGCAATCATCATTTTTAAATTGTAAGTAATTTCCATCACCCTAGAATAAAACTTTATTCCATTCACGGTCACTTCATATTTACCTTTTCTTTCAAGATTTTCAAGTGATCACCTGTATGTACTGTTTTCTTCTGTGAAGACAAAAATGACACAATACACTATGTTGCCTTCAGGTGTCATTTATACTGCATTTTGCTATAACTTTGCCACTTTTCGTTGAATATTATATTTGATGACTGTACCATTATATATATACATTATATACACACACACACACATATATATATACATACATACATACACACACACACACACACACACACACACACACATATATATATATATATATATCAGGTAGGTGATAAATAACTGAGATTTGTAAACTTTTTTTATTAAAAATATTGCTGCAAGAAATACTGATTTACACATCATTGTGTGGAGTAAAGCAGGAATTTTAGGTAGATACGTAGAAATAGGGTTTTTCAAACTTATGGAAACTTAAACATGTTTAAAAGAAAATGTCAGATTATTTTCAAAATATCTTCCATGTTGTATCTTTATTACATTAGCTAAACTTGCATGACTCTTTCTCTTTGAGTTCCTATTACAGCCAATGTAGAACATTTTCCTGTTACCTGTATCTTGATTTCAACCATCATATTACATTTTCAATGGTTTACAGGTTGCTAAATAATCAGTCCGTGGCTTTATGAGGTAAATGCTTAACCATAGCCAGACAAGTGGTTTCTATGTGTGACTTCATTGTCAATACTGGAAGTATCCCTTATTCTTGTTTCTTCCTAAAACTCTAAGAAATTCTACTGGTTCATAAATTTGAGCAAATAAACTCAGCTAAATTTAACTTACTTCAAGTTTTTCTTAACAAATTCTCATTAATAGTGTGTGATGTTTGCAATGTTGCCATATCCTCACTGACATTATTTCTTCTATTATCTGGGACAGAGTCTCACTGTTCAGCGCAAGAGTGACCTTGAATTCACAAAGTATTCTAGGCTTACCTAAACCATGCAGTCATACTCTTTCTCATTCTTGCATGTGCTGAGATAATAAGAGAGCCTCCACACCTGGCCTGATTTTTGTTATTCTCTTAGTAGGCACATATTTTAGGTTCTATGTTTCTGATCTAATAAAATGTGTTGACAAATACAATTTAAGGAAAAATGAGTTATTTTGGTTCACTACTCTAGAGCACAATCATAGTAGGGAAGTCGAAGTGTCAAAGCATTAGGAGTGTGAAGGAGCTGATCACCTCACACCAATAATCAAGTAGGAGAGAAGGAAGAATATATACTGGTGCTGAGCTCCCATTCTCTGTCATTACTTTCCAGATTATTCCACCAATGAAAGGATGCCACCAATATTGGCTCAATCATCACACCTCAATTATTATTAGAATTATTGGCATGACCAAATGCCCATCAGTTAGCTGATTATAAATTCTGTCAGGCAGAAAATTGATACCAACCATGGTAACATCCACATGATTTTAAAGTTGTATCTCATTGTGATTTTGACCTACATTTCTCCATGTCTAATACTGTTGATTATTATGAATTTGTGTCTGTGTTTTTGGACAAGGATTTCCTTTAATGCTATGAACATATTTAAACACTACAACATCTTTGACTAGTTATATATTAATAGAATTTCAAGAGGTATTTCTTATGAGCTCCTTTATTTGATTGCTCCTGAGTTATGATTAGCTATTTCACTTTTTATATTTTCCATTGAAAATTGAATATCCTATAAAATCATAAATGGTGAACATAGAAATCATACTGTAATTTCCATGCAGTTTTTCCCACTTGGTCACATTGTGACATCCCTGGCTTATTCCCATAAAGAATATATTTCTTGAAAAAATTGCTCTAAATTTGCCATTTTGTTATGCTTGTGATTGAGTGGATTTTCTGGGATGACACGAAATGATGTCTAGTTCACTTTTTGTCAAGGTTTTCTGTCTATATCTTAATGTATGCCTTCAATACTCTAATAGTTTAAAGCTCTGCCATCAATCACTTTATGGTTGCACTGAATCTTAAGGTGATCTAAAGTCAAGAAAGAAGTACCATTTTAAAAAAGTTTACTGAATATAATTACAGCCTAGTACAGTCACACTGCAAATCTTTAATTATCTTTTATGAAAATTTTATTCATAATCTTTATTATCTTGCATTTAAATATTATGCTTTTACCATTGTTGAAGAGTATCACCATTTAAGGCAGCTAAGATTTTAAGTAATAAAACTTATTTTTGTTTTGGTGACTGTTTTCTTTGCTTTTTGGTGTGTGTGTGTGTGTGTGTGTGTGTGTGTGCACTTGTGTGTGTGCCTCTGTGTGAGTGTGCCTGTATGAATGTGTGTGTGTGTGTGTGTGTGTGTGCATGTGTGTATGTGTGTATGAGAGATAGAGAGACAAATGTCAAAGGTCTTGGAGAGAATATTCTTCAAACAATGAATTCAGAGTTAAGTTAAATAACTATGGTCCCAGTGGAAGAGACTTTTTCCAAGGAGCTGTCAAAATATCTAATAGTGACAATTTCTTTACTATGATGTTTGTTGATGATTTCCAAGCTTCTTCTGCACTTTACATTGACTGATGGAGCTCTATTTCTCACTAAAACTGAAAAAACACGGTTGCTCATTTTCAAAGCTACAATAAATATACAGAAAAAGAGGCTGAGGCTACAGTGGGTATAAATGCAAGAGTACACATTTTTTTCAGAGATTCAACCATCTTTTGTGAAGAGACATTTCTAAAATTGTTGATTGGTTGGCTTGTTCTCAGAATTTGAAAGAAACTTGATTTTCACTGATTTTTAAAATGTGTTCTTACTGTTTTTAATGGTATATTAGTTTTATACTTTACAAGTCTGGAAACCCCATGTCTAACACTTCTAATCTGGGGATAAGCTATTATAATCACTTTTCAATTTATAATATTTAATTCTTAAAGTACTTCTATCTTTAAACTAAAATATATCTTTATTCACCTATATATGGTTACGTCCTTTAAAATATATTTTATTACATTGAAGAATGATATAGATATAAGGGATACACCATGAAGTTTATACACACTGATCCTAATGATTTTTATAGACAGTAAAATTAATATATGTGTGGCATATATAATCATGCAATTTCTTTTAAAATAGCCAAATGCTGACTTATCAGAAATTCCTATTAAAGTGCAATCACTATTCTGTGGTTGGACGAAAATATTTTACATAGGCTCCTAGGGAGTAGTACTATTAGGAGTTGAGACATTATTGAACAAGTTGTGAAAGTGTGGCTCTGGGGTAAGTTTTGAGGTCTCAAATGCTCAAGCTAGGCCCAGTGTCTCACTCTCCTCCTTCTGTTTGATGTACGGGATGTGAACTCTCAGCTACCTCTCCAGAACCATGTCTGCCTGGGTACTGCCGTGCTTTCTTCCATATTTTTTGGCATGATGATAATGGACTACAACTCTGAAATCTAAGCCAGACCAAATTTAATATTTTGCTTTATAAGAGTTGTCATTGTCATAGTATCTCTTCACAGCAATAAAACCCTAATTCAGAAAACTATTAATCTTCATCCTTGTGCTGAACATTAGATCTCCGAATAGGTTCATCCTACACATCTTTTATACATCTTACACAAAACTTTTACAGTTGTGATTTATCTGGAGCCCCCCAATTCCTTCTATTTCACACCTTTCATTGCAAATATAATTTTTGATTTGTTTTGAATTTGTTTTAGGTTCCCTATATAATAATATTCCTTTTACATTTTTTAGTGAAATTATTTTATGTGTATATGTGTTTTACCTATATGTACATCAGAGCACAACTTACATATCTGGTATACTTACAGGCCAGAGAGCTCATTAGATCCCCTGAGACTGAAGTTACAGTTGTGAATCTCCAGAGATCTTAATGTCTAACTTATGTCTTTAGTCTTCATTTCCTTATTCTTAAATATAATTTATTTTCACTAATATATATTTATATGTGCATGCATATAATCTCAAAAATTCATCATTTGTTCATAAGTAGAAAATTTGGTTATATCTGTATTCAGGACATGGTGAATAATGTTGCAATTATCCTAGGAGACTAAGCACTGCTTTAAATAGTTACTTTATTAATATTATTCTGGTATCAAATGATGCATAGAAGTCTTTTAAAGAATATGCACTAAATGGATAATTCAATGGAAGCCTGAATTGGTGCAGGATAACTGTCTGTATTCTGTCCATCATGCCTTAAATAAACACTGATTGGCCAGGCAGGAAGTATTGGTAGGTCAACCAGACAGGAAGCAGAAGTGGGACGAGAACAGGAGAAATCTAGGAAGGAGGAAGCCCATTCCTCTGAGTCCTGCCCACACCACCGAAGAAGAAAGTTGGGGCCTGCCCTGCTAAAAAAGGTACTGAGCCATGTGGCTAACATAGAAAAGAATAATGGGTTGATATAAGTTATAAGAGCTAATACAATGCCTAAGCTAATGGGCCAATCAATTTATATCTAATGTAGACTCTCTGTATGAATTTCTTTGGGGCTTACCAGCTGTGCAAACTGGGCAGGACAAAACAAAGGGGCCACACACTTCTTAGTACTACAGAATGGTGCTCACATGGACAACTGCATCCACATAAAGTCTGACAGAGCTTGGGGAGTAATTCTGGGTAGAAAAGAATAGAGTAAAACATGGCTTCTTTGTAGCAGCAATTTCTCAGGTCTGCTCTACTTGCTAGATGCAAGCACTCTCATTTAAGAGAGGCTTCTTGACTCAGCTTTAGCTGCAAAATCTTGCAGCTTTGTTAAGAGGTCCTGCCATGAAACATTTACAAAGTGTTGATGAAAAGGCTACCACATGCTTTTCGGTTTTCAGCCGTAGCAGGAAAAAAGCCATGCTGTTTTAAAATTCCAGCTTTCTGGGCCCCCCAACAGTGCAAACTCTGACTCTTTGAGGCAGGAGGTCTGGCTATAGAGAGAGCATTTGAGTGTGTTTTGTGAGCACACTGTTGCAGTTTGCTGACAGAGACCTTGAAATGCCATAGATTTGTGGCAATAAACTTGGCTACAGCCAGTACCTCCACCATGAGGCTGGAGTCACAGAAAGCTAAGGAATGGGCTGGAACCTTAGCCATCAGAGTCATGGCTTTGATCCTCTAAGTATTGCTTGGCAAATTGCAGACTCCTGTATTCAGAAAGAGAGAGATAAAGTAAAGAGAGATTCAAGGATTAAGAAAACCTCTAAATGGTTTACATTGTGTTAAGAAAATATACCAGAAAATGGCTAAAGTTCTTTTAAAAAAGGGAGTAGTTGGGTGGGGTGGTACACACTTTTAATCCCAACACTTGGGAGACAGAGGTAGACTTACCTCTGTGACTTCAAGGTGTGGTACCACACATCTTTAATACCAAAGCCTGGGAGGCAGAGACAGACAGATCTCTCTGAGTTCAAGGTATGGTAACACACACCTTTAATCCCAGCAATGAAGAGGCAGAGACAGGCGGATATCTGTGAATTCAAGGATAGCCTGGTCTATAGAGGGAGTTCTAGGACAAAGATACACAGAGAACCTGTCTCTAAAAGCCAAAAGTTAAAAGTAAAAATAAAAGAAATAAAAGTTAAAATAAAGCCACATAAAGATGAAAAACACACAGAGAATCTGGATACTGTATGTTATTATGCTCTCTTTGAAGTTTTTGAATGCAGAGGAAGGAACAACACCTACTAAAATATATTTGCTTATAAATGCTGCTGAATTAATCCAAGATAGGTATTTTTAAAATACCTTGACTTCAAAATTGAAGTCAAAATCTATGTTATTTGGAGAAGAGATTTTGCTTTTGTTTCCACAGGAAATGAGAGCCATGGATCCGTTCTGAATTAATAAAAATCATGTTTGATCAAGGAAGACCACCTGAGAAATCTCCAGTAGGAACAGTTGGTCCAGATGTCTGAGTTCTACATCTAGAACAGATTCAAGACTGCTGCCTGAGATGATCAAGACTCACAGGATACTCCAGTCAGGACTTGATCCTAATTCTAAATTTTCTTTAGGTCCCCATAAGATTATCAGCACCCCCAACTAGCCAGAAGTAGTCTGGAATACTATGCCCACATTCCCAAAAATGGACTATGGATATTTTCCTTCGTTAAAACAAAAAGGGGGAAGTGATGCAGGATAATTGTCTATATTCCGTCAATCATGTTTCAAATAAATGCTGATTAGCCAAGCAGGAAGTATAGGTAGGTCAACCAGACAGGAAGTAGAGGTGGGGCAATGAAAACAGGAGAATTCTAGGAAGGAGGAAGCCCATTCCTCCCAGTCCTGCCCAGACCACCAAAGAAGTAGGATGTGACTTGCCCCACTTAACAAGGTACTGAGCCCTGTGGATAACATAGATAAGAATAATGGGTTAATATATGTGATATTAACTAATAAGCTAATAAGAAGCTTGAGCTAATGGGCCAATCAGTTTATCATGAATATAGACCTCTCTGTGTGATTTCTTTGGGGCTTACCTGCTGTGGGAACTAGGCAGGACAGAAACCCCAACAAGCAGGACCTCTTGTTACACTGAATAATGGGAAATAGTGTGCTTGACAATGAGCAAAACATTCTTTGTTTTCAACTAAGAATATATAATATTCATTGAAGAATTGCCTCCAACAAATTTTCTGTGAGCATGTCTGGGAAGTGTTTTCTTAATTGATAATTAATGTTGGAAGAAGCCTATTAATTATGAGAAGTAACATCCCATTGCATTTGTGACTGTGCTACATAAATTCTTATGAACTGAACATGTGCCTGTGAACTGAACATCCTAGTAACCAGAATTTCTCAGTGATTTCTACTTCAAGTTCTTTCCTTGAGTTCTTGCACTGACATACCTCAATAATAAATTTTGACTTGAAATAAATGATAAAATAAACTTTGTTCCACCAAATTACTTCTGGACAGAGTATTTCATACCAACAGCAGAAAATCAAGTAAGAACACTTGGCTTTTATGATGTTAGTAATCTTGTTACACTTCTATGTAGAAACTGCAAGAGAAGAAAGACATTCAAAAACTTTAGCAATTTATGTCTTTTTGTTTGTCCAACATCTGTCTTCATACTTAAGGCAGACTACAGAGTGTCTTAATCTCTCTGACAGTGATTGCTTTTTCAAATAAGTGACTTACAGTGTGCCTTAATGTTTCCCTTTGTTTTTGGTTGTGATGAATTGTTACATTGCTGTGTTTTTATCCTCTTCTGTTAATTTTCAGATCCCAGGTTAATTGGGTTCATACATTTAATTTGCCTACTTTATCTTTCCCATTTCTTATAAGAGGTACTTTGATGTGACCATGAAAACATTACACAAACACATTTACATGTGATGATGTGGGATTTCCCTATGTATGCTGTGAATACCATTGGTTAATAAAGAACTGTTTTGAGCCTAAAGTAGAGCAGGGTAAACAGAGCTATGTGGGAAAAGCTAAACTAAATGCTGGGATAAAGGAGGATGAGTCAGAAAGAAGCCACGGAGCTCTGCCAAAGACAGAGCAGATGCCAAAAATTTACCCACTAAAACCATAGTCACATGGAAATACACAGATTAATAGAAACGGATTAAATTAAGAGGCAAGACTTAGCCAATAAGAAGTTATAGTTAAAGGGCCAAACAGTGATTTAATTAATATGGTTTCTGTGTGTTTTTTTTTTTCAGAGTCTGGGCAGCTGGGTAAGAACAAGTAGCCTCTAACTACAAATTGGTGCACTAACGTGGGACTGACTACATCCACATAAAATCTGAGAAAGCTTGGAAAGAAATTTTAGACACAGAATAATAAAGTTTGGCCACACTTTTGTGGGGAGGGGCCTGGCGGCATGCTGCAGCTCCCTAAACATAGGTTTTCTGATTCATCAGTAATAGGAAAAATGTCGTGGCTGTCTGGGCCATGCTGCCAGCACAAACTCTGGCTCTTTCAGGAGACTGAGCATTTAAATGGGGTTTGTGAGCAGACTGGTACAACTTGCTTAATGGTAACATAGACATGTTGTGTGTCTGAAAATAGGTCTGTGGGCATGGTTCATTCTAAAAAAAAAAAAAACTCTACCCCACGTTGGCCTGGACAGAGCCAAAAGACAAAGCAGCCTTTAGTTGTTGCTTAGCATTTTAAGAAGCCATTCTAGTAAGAAAAAGATTACAGATATACAATAAAGATGGATTCAGACTTTTTTTTTTTTAAAAAAAAGGCTCTAAATGTGTCACAGTGTTGGAAAAATGCACATAGGCTTGTGAGAGATAAGAAAAAGACTATAGAATGTTGGAAAAGAATTAAATTGTTTAAAAAGCAAAGTCTTTAAAGAGAGAAAATTTGTAGTAAAAGTAATAGGGGTAAAGAAAAATAAGCCACATAAAGATGGAAAACACACAGAGAGCCTGGAATATGTACATTATTAAGTTTTCTTTGAATTTTTGACTGTGAAGGAGCTAAGTAACCAATGCACATGCGCATGCGCGCGCACACACACACACACACACACACACACACACACACACACATAAATATGAGGGACACCAAAGAAAGTTACTGGGGAATTGTCAATATAGACAGTACTGTCTTTGAAATTTCATGTTTCATGGAAAAGTCTGCCAGATACTATGGGCCTGTAGGCTGAAGACTGAATGATCCAACAATACAGAAGAACTGTGGGCAATTATCTAGGCAGCAAGATGTCTCTGTCAATTCTCGAGTTCCGAGAGTTGTTTACAGTGCACTTCATATTTACTTAGGTAATATATTTTTCTGGAGCCTTTGATAGGGTTGAAGTATTTATATTTAAAGTTTTTCTGATTTATGATAAAAGATAAAGTAGATATAAATATTGTACCTGTAGTTTTTGTTTTATACCTGTCTTGTTATATCAAATTTTACTATGTTAAAGTTAAAATCTTCCTTTTTATTTAAACAGAAAAGAGGAGGTGATGTGGGATTTTCCTCTGTATGCTGTGAATACTATTGGTTAATAACGAGCTGCTTTGAGCCTATAGCAGAGCAGGGAAAACCAGCGTTAGGCTGGAAAACTAAACTGAATGATGGGAGAAAGGAGGAGGAGTCAGAGAGAAGCCACGGAGCCCTGCCAGAGACAGACCAGATGCCAGAACTTTACCTGGTAAGCCAAAGCCATGTGGCTTACACAGATTTCATGGGTTAAATTAAAAATAAGAAGCTAGAGGTAATAGTCCAAACAGTGATTAATGAATAGAAGTTCTGTGAAGTTATTTAGGGAATCTGGGCTGCTGGAAAACAAACAAGCAGCCTCTAACTTAAGATTTGCCTACTTTACCTTTTCCATTTTTTATCAGAGGTACTTTGCTGTGAGTGGGAAAATATTACACAAACATACACACACATATGCACATATAAATAGCAAATATTATATTTTATTATTCATATTAGTACTTTATACTAATTACTATAAAATGACATTTTCCTTGAATTTTACTTTTTTAATCAATATAACTTTATTAATTCTAAGCAGTTGTAAGTTTCTTTTATTTACATAACTTTTTTGAATTTGAAGAAAAATATAACTTAAAAAATATTTGAATATATATACATATACATATATATGCCCAATCCATAAATATTCCTCTTTTAATTCCTTATATTTCTCACTGCCATATATTAATTATATATAAAATAAGTCTCATTATGATATATTCATGTATGAATATAAGGCACTTTTATTATACTAACTTCAATTGCTCTCTCATACTCCTCACATTCCTATCAATCCCTTTCTTCTATTGTCATGTCTATAATATTTTTTAACCTTAAAGGAGGATGGACTATTTGCTAGTGGATACCACAACTGAAAAAAATAGCTCCTTTCTCCCTGTACAACCATGTACATTTACCTGTAGATCCTCAGGGGACTGTGGAAAATATGAGGCAGCTTTCCTAGCCAGTTAGCATTTTTTAGAATTTAATTTTGTATATATACACACAGACAAATATATGGATATTCTCCTTTTTTTCTGAAACACAGTTTCTCTGTGTTTCCTTGACTGTCCTGAAACTTGTTCTTTAGATAAGGCTGACCTCTGTCTCAGAGATCCACCTGACTCTGACTTCTGATTTCTGAGAATAAAACCATGTGCCATCTCTGCCTGGTATATGTATTATTGTAATAGTTTTATTAGTACCACTCTAAGATGAAGTACACAGAATAATAGTCGGTCATTACTTTAAGTTACTTGAAGTTATTGTCTTAATTAAGTTGCCCCCTTCTCATTATCTATTTAATTGATATATTGTAAACAAATTTTGACGGGAAGCCAATGTGTCTTACTACAAAAGGAACGAATGAATAAATAACGAGACAAATAAATTTTAAAAACCAACCAACAAAACAGACAAAACCCCTTTTCTTAAGGAGTTGCACTATTTTTAACTTTAAAGTATGACTAATAACAATTCTGTTGGATTGCATAATTTCCAGCAATTAATGTTCTAAACATCCTGTGTTGAAGAATACTACTGTGGATTAAGGAGAAAAAAACCCAGATCTTTATGATAGGAAAATTATATGTCAATTGTTCCTCAGTGGAACCCTTCTGTGGAGACAAGCTCATTTACCTCAGGCTGTTTATTCACATTAGAAAATCTGAAATTTAATGATGGGATAAAAAGTATTCATCACTTCTTCAATTAAATATATTTCTTCTTAAAACTTTATGGTATAAAGAAATTGTTTTATAGGCAAACTCAGGGTGCAGCATTTACTTTGAATTAATGGCATAGGAATTTTGTATGTACTGTGGTAGAACCTTTCTCAGACTAATTTGCTTGCCTCAAGAATATGGGGCACTTGACATTTATAGTCAGTAAAGACAAACCTGGTACAGTGACTTCCAAATTCATTGATCCACTCTAATTAAGATTAAATGAGGATAAACTTTATGTAATAAGCAAGGCAGAAGAAACAATGACTAATGTGGAGAATTAAAATAAACTGAAAAATTTGGGAAAATCATGACAACCTACTCTGCACTAGAGGACATTCAAAAAAAGAGAAAACTATTGAAATTCCTTTCTTGTTATTGATATGTGGCTATGTAAAAAATTAGACAAAACCTGAGGCGAATGTGTTCAGGCTGGTTACTTCAGGTGAAGGTGATGAACACCTCCCACACTCTATACATGTCCCTGGCCAGACCAGAGAGATGATGCACTTTGTTTAACACTATGTACCCATTAGAAGTCACTGAAAGCCTCCTCTGTATATCTATCTATGGCTTCAGCTTTGTTAGACACTGACATTACCTATCCCTAGCTGTTATTCACTTAGCTGGTATTGCTACTCATTAAATTTGTAGGCGTTTTAACTACATTAATATCTCTCTGTTCTTGAATGAATCAAAAAAGTAGCTGTTGTTATATTAAATCAAGCCCTTGTCTACAGGATGGTTTTCAGTGAGCTTCCTGACAGAGGTAAATAATTTCTATTTCATAGAATTTGTGTTTCCTTGCAGTTTAATCTGTTAGCTGTGTTACAAGAATATGTAAAAGAACAATGGTACCTAGCATATGGTACCCAGGACGTGTCTCATGGTAGCTATCCAGACAGCCTACCAATACTGGTCTTATTCCTCAGAGATTATTTGTCTCTTATTGGATTCTGTAGACTACTCTTACTCATTTGCACACATTTTAATTCTCTTTATTTAGTGTTAATGAGTTGGAATCAGTCATGTCTCTCTATTCATTGTTTTTTATTCCCTTGGAATGAGAATGTTTTCTATTCACTTGCTGTACCTCTGCATCTTGGATTTATTTACCATTATTTCATCATAAACTCAAAAATATATTTGTCCTGCTTGTTGGGAAAGAATATATAGTTAAATTTTTGACTAATGTTAGAAGGATTAAAACTTAGGAATGTTTGAAAAAGACTAAATGTTTTTTTTTCCATTTTCCCCTGCTTAGCTTTGTAGGCTATGGGCACAATAATGAAATTTATAGCTGGAATTTAATCCTAAAGGTTATACACTCCTAGCAGTGTTGTGAGTGCCTATTGCAGTTTCTTCTAAGTTACTGTGATAAAATATATTAATAAACAGCAACTGAGTCAGAAATAGTTTATTTGACTTCCTATTCTAGATTACAGCCTATCATTGCTAGCAAGTCAAGACAAATTCTAAACAGCTAGTGATGTTCATTCACAGTCATGAACAGATAACAAACACAAAAGAACAACAACAACAACAACCTCCAAATCTGTATTCATTTAATTCACTTTTTTTCACACTTGTACCCATCATGGCTCAGTCAATGACAATGTGGTGATTACCACATTCAGGGCTATTCTTCCTAACTCAATTAAACAATTAAAAAAATCCTAACCAAATATGCCTGAAGGTCAACATGATCAATATAATCTCTTATTAAATTTCCCTTGTCAGTTGACTTTAGGTTACACCAGGCTTATAATAAAATTAAATATCATATAAAGCAAATATTTCTTTCCTCATTGTTCTAGAAGCTAGAAGTTTAATGCCAAAGCATATTATTGTAAAGTTCTAGAATATTTTTTTCTGAACTTGCAAACATCTAAAATTTTGCTGCCAATTCACATGACTTTGATTCAGTGCATATAAGCTTTTTAGTTTTATTGGTTCTAAGGCAGAATACCTATTAGATTAGAACCCTTGACTTATGCATTCATTTAACCCAAGTTATTTCTTAAAAGCTCTATCCCTAAATATTATTGTGTTGAGAGTTAAAATTTTAAGATGTGAATTTTTTAGAAACAAAATTTATTTCAAGAACATAGTTTTGGAGTAATCCCAGAGAGGTCTTAAAGGAAGGAGATAGTAAAATATAGGTACAATGAAAGGAGAGAGAGAGAACATTGGTTGCAAAAAGGCTCAAGTAATGAGTGGAGTGAGGGATGTGCAAACAAAAGTATGGAGGAATTTTCATCCAAGATATAGGAGCTATGAAAATGTTATTTGGAAAAGTAAAAGAAGTTGTAGAACATATGTGATATGAACGAGCAAGAGGTAATACTTGGAGTTATTTGTTGACATGGAAATAAAGACAGACAGATGGGGAAATGGAGAAGACAGTACAAGTAATCAAAACAAAAGGGATTTGAAGACATGAAAATTCCATACTTTATAAGGTAGTTAAAAAGATTTTTGTAAAGAATGAGAATACAGGTATTTTGTATGAGTTGATAACCATTCTTCCTGAAGACATAGATTATTAAAGAAAAATATCACTTATAACTATGATTTGTTTTCTATAAATGATTGATCAAGGATACTTTTGATATACCCAAAATGATAAAAGCTTTTGTCATTGCCTTTGGTTGTCAAGCATAACAAATGGTAAAACACTTATTCCTGAAGATACACTTTGTATGCAGGACCTAGGGAAATCAATCTCAACCTGATAACGTGTGTGTGTGTGTGTGTGTGTGTGTGTGTGTGTGTGTATCTGTGTGTGTAACTATGTGTCTTACCCATCTCTGGACTATATGTGCTACAATAGCTGCTTGCAAGAGTAATACAGGCATGAGTGATAGAGAGTAAGTAACCATTTGGTTGTATATGGACCACAGGAAGGAATTTATGTCTGATATGGTAAATGTTGTCAAAAGTCCATGCCTCATAAAGCCATAGGCTCTAGAGAAGAATCTACCATACTCTTGTTTTGCTAAATGGTCATCTTGGCAAACTTTCTCCTACATACTATTATTTATACTCTCTGATTTTCAGTGTTCCTTTTTAGAAAGGTTTTAAACGTACAAATTTTTGAGAGTGATTGTGACTGTTAGTATGCTCATATTTTGTTTGTGCTCTCACAAATAAAGCTTGCCTAGAGATCATAGTGTGGAGCTAGCCACTAGTTAACAATAGGGGCCAAGCAGAGATAGCTCACATCTTTAATACAAGCACTGTATTCCCAGTATTTGGAGACACATGCCTTTAATACCAGCTTTAGGGAGGAGCAAACAGGAAGTGATATGGCTGAGTGGAGAGAGTAATATAAGGTGGTTGAAGACTGGAGTTTGCCTTCTTTTAAGGCTGAAGAGTTGAAGTTTTAAGAAATAGCTATGACTTGCCCCCCCGGCCCCCCTCCCCCCTCTCTGACTTTTCAGCCTTTACCCTTATATCTGATTCTGGGTTTCCCTTATTAGTACCAATCAGATTTCAAAATAGAGTTCAGCGGCAGACATGACAATTCTATTAAATTCTCTAACAACAAATTTCAAGAAATATCATGGAAGTAGGTGGCAATGCCTTGACCTTATGCGTATTGTTAGGCCCAAGGGAAGTCAGGGCCAGGAGGGATGTGCCCATCCACTGTGACCGTGGGGCCGATCTAATGGGAATTCACCAAGGCCAGCTGGACCCCAGCTGGACCCCAGCTGATGGAGCCTGTGATCAAAGCAGACTCTCTGAATGAGGCTGACATGGAGGGTTGACTGAGACGCCAAGGGCAAAGGCAGTGGGTAACCCCTGGCTAGAATGGACAGCGGGGTTGCTCCACTCGTTTAGCCGCGGCTGTACTGTGGCAAACTAAGCCAAGATAGGCAGTGAGGTGTTAGCACGCTCCGGCCCTAGTCATGTGTGTCCTGCGCTCTGGTTGTCTTACTTCCATTACTGCGGGCTCGGGCAGTAAAAGGCAGCTGCAGCTTCAAGGTCAGCAGCCTGTGTAAAAAGCGGGCAGCATGCAGAGGCTTGAGCTCCATTTGCTTGTGCGCGTGGACTGCACTGGGCGCTGTGGGTGCTGGCGCCTGTGGTTGCATCGGGACAGGAGGGGGGAGGGGAAAGCTGTTATGGTTTTGGTCCCTTTAAGAGACAAGCCACACCCATTCCCCTCCCCATCCGCTGAGGCAGGCTGATCTTCAGCTTCCAGCCTGAGCTCATTCTCTTTTCCATTTTCCTCTCGGAGAGGCAGCTTCACTTCTGCCTCTCTCCCCACTTCTCTGCTGTGAAAGCTGTGGTGGGCTAGCAGGCTTGGCGCAAGCTGAGTCGCACTTTCTGACACTCATATCTCTTATTACAACAGCTAAGTCCAGCTCAATAATATATCAAAAGTAAAATTAAGATCATTTTGTTCCCTGATATTATGAATTGTAACATATAAAGGTACTGATGTTGCATTCCATTAATACAAGCACTTGGGAGGCACAGGTATGAAGATCACTCACTAAAGGCCATCCAGGTTTACAGAGTGAGTTCTAGTACAGCCAGGGTTATACAAAGAAACTCTGTCTTGAAAACAAAAACAAAAAAATACAAAAACAAAACCACTTCAAGCTGAGATTAAATTTTGAGCACTTTTTTTTCTTTATAAATCCTTTCTATAAAATTACTAATCATTCAGCATAGTGTGACAATATAAAGAATATACTATTAGTAAAAATTCTCTACTATTATCTTAGATCTAAAAAGACTGAGGCAATATAAATTAATTAATGACAGGGAAATATACAAAAATATACGATTTAGTTCTCTGTATACAAGAATATATGCAAGACTATTCAATGATCATACACTTATTAAATAATCAGAGATAAAAATCTCATATGTCAAGTGATGGAGGAGGGTCATCTTTCTATCTGTTGTTTCATTGGTTAAATAAAGAAACTGCCTTGGCCCTTTAATAGGACATAAAATTAGGTAGGCGGAGTAAACAGAACAGAATGCTGGGAGAAAGAAGCTGAATCAGGGAGTCGCCATGATTCTCCTACAGGACACAGATGCAGGTTAAGATCTTCCCTGGTAAGACACCTTGTAATTATCAAGTTCATATTATCCTGCTCAGTCAGGTCTACAAAACATGGCTTCTTAGAACTCCTGATCCTTGATCCCTAAGACTTATGGTTACTACATATCAGTGTAGAATAGAAACTAAATATGTCACTCAACTAAATTTGACATGAAAATGACTTAGATGAGGAATAAATAAGAAAAAATATTTATATTCTTCTGAATCAGGAATCAAAAGTTAAGGTATATTTTATTTGTCTGTTGATAATGTTTTTTTTCTAAGATGGCAGAATTTGAAAGGTGGAAGAGGGAAAGAAACTCCCATATGATTTATGTAAGAATGCTGATATTATTTTTGACAGTCAAACATTATATTTTAATTGACTCTTCAAATTGCCGCTTCTTATACTGTTTAATTGCCTCCATATTTTCAGTATATCATGGGGTTGTGAAATACAAAGAACAATAAGTAATATCAAAATTTTAAAATAAGTTTTGTCATCTATCCAAGTAACTCTTAATTTATTCTAATAATTATTATCTTCTTTTGTGTGTGTGACTAGTAGTCTCTGATTTAATCGTGTTCTGATCACTTCACATAAAGAAAACTTGAAATAACAATTTGGATTGTGTTCCTATATGATCCAAGTGAATAAGTTCAAAAATAAAAGAGGCTATTTGGTTTGAGTCATTAGTTAAAGACAGGTGTACCTTCACAAATTCTGCTTTGTAGACTCATTAGCTCAAAAGAGACAATAAGATTGGTGGAACATTCTCTAAAGATTCAGCAAAATATCTGGAATTAAATAAAAAAAAATTGCAAGGCTGTCTACTTGTATTACTTATATAAAAAATATGTGAAATCTTTGCTAATAGACTGGTAAAGTTTTAAACCTAAGTTATTTGCTTCTTTTGGTCCTGTTGAATCAATTGAGTATTTTAAAGTAAAGACGTATAATTATATTTATTAATAATATTTTACAATGACAAGAATTATCTATGTTTCTCTGTAATAGAGCTACAGTGTTACAGTATTCTGTGTATGCCATCAGCAGCCTTATCGATCATATGTGTAGAGTACTTCTAGATTGCATAATTTTCTTTTTCATGGTTTCATCTCATTGTCCTGTTAACAAATATTTCTAAGCATACAATCCTAATAATAATACCATTAAGAAGCCACATTGAGTTGCTTTCATAAAAAGAAAGTTAGATATGATTAATGAGTATCAAGACAGAAAAAAATTACTTATGGTTATTTTCACTAATCATATCAAATTGCTATAGGACTTATCTTGGAGGCCCAAAATTGTGACAGAAGCTGTTAAACTTTTAAACAGATAATGTGAAAAGCAAAACCATAAAAAGTTAAATATCAATCATTGAGAAACTTCAAGTGACCTTGATTGAGAACCAACCTTGGATATATGTTACTTTCAGCACCACAATTATTATGGCTGTGGCTGAAGCCCACAGTTTGTGACATTAAGAAGAATAAGGGGAATTTACTGTAATATTGAATTTTTGCCATCTGTGGTTTGCTTAAATGATGAAGTAATACATAATACATAATGTTCAAGTGAGCAATGACATAAATACAGCTGAAGAATTTTGGAAAATATAGATAAATTAATTAAGAAGCCAAATAACATGCCACAGAAAATCTTCAAGCCTCTTAAAAATATGATAACATTTTTGCTTATAATAATTAGAGACAAGGCAACAGTGCACGGGTCAAAATTTTTTGAATCAGTGAGAATAGGGCCTTTTTTGAAAGTTAAATTTATTTTATTTTTGAGATTATTGTGATACATCATTTTTAAGGTGAAATATTATTTTAACTGTGCAAAGATGTGTTACATTTGTTTATGCTGCAGAATATTTCTTTAATTGTGTGAAAGTGTGTTACATTTGTTTCTGTTGCTTTTGTTAAGTATGTAAATATATGTTACATTTATTCCTGTCACCTTTGTCTAGTTATATGAAGATGTGTTGCATTGTTTCACCTTGCCTGCTTAAGGCACCTGAATGATTTAATAAAAAGCTGAGGCAGCTGCTAGTCATACAAGGAGATAGCAGAAAAGTAAGAAATACAGAAATAATGAAAGATAAAGAACCTTCAGGGAAAAGGTAGATAAAGAGAAATAGGTTAATTAAAATTAAAATGGCTAGCCAGAAATGAGTCTAAGCTAGTTAGGTCAAACATTCATAAGTAATAAGAAGTCTTCATGTCATGATTTGGGATCTGGTTGGTGGCTCAAAAGAAAAGTCTGATACATTTGACATTCCAACATAGGACCTAAATGTCTACACAGGGCCTGAGGTATCTGGAAAAAAAAAGAATATGGCTTCTTTGGAAGGATCTACATTATTACTACAGTAAATATAAACAGTAAGCTATGTAAAACCACTTACTGTAGTTGGACACTGCCATACCAAACCAGGGATGATTAAATGCACCCTAGGACCAGGCCCACAGGCTTAATGCTGGACTCTCACAGAATCAAGGAAGGGATAGAGCCAGACACCAAAGGAAAGGCATGGTGGAGGACTCAGTAGTATCTTAGCAGTTTAAAACTTTGCTTATGGAGACAGAAAATAATTCTAGAGTTACTCAGGAAAGAAAGATCCAGATAAGAAAAAAAAAAACTCTCTAAAAAGTTTATGGTATGTTTAAAACTGCACAAGCTTAAGAAAGAAAAGAAAATGTGTTCAGATAATCATAGAAAAAGCTAAATATTGTGTAAGTAATAAAAAATAGAATAAGCCATGTAAAGATGGAAAATACACAGGGAGCCTGAATACTATTTGTTATTGTGTTCTTTCATTTTTTTTTGAATACTGATGAGTGAGCAACAACTTCCGAAAGACATGAGATTGTAACAGGGACTGATGAATTAAACCATCCTAGATACTTTGAAAATGTCTTAACTTTAAAATGTAAGTCAGAAAATGTATTGCTTTGGGGAAGATGTTATACTCTAGTTTCCATAGAAAATGAAGGGCTTTGCATTCCCTTCAGGTTGAGATAAGGTTTGATCACAAAAGAACCTCTGAAACTCTTGGCTACTAAAATAAAAATAAATAAATAAACCTAGAAAATCTTCTAGAAAAATGGCATATATTTTACCTGCTCAAACATAAAAAAGTCATCTTTGACTAGCTTATGTACAACACACAGTCTATACATGTGTTAATGCAGATATGTATGTTACCTTTGAAGATTTGTGTATTTTCAGAGGAAGTGAACCAGATGCTAATGAACACAGTTATCCCAGGTGATGCAGTGTCTCAGTTTGACTCTCTTATAATTTTTCAGAGTTCTACATCCAGCATACTTTTCAAAGCTGCTGACTGAGATGATCCAGTCATTTTTTAAGTAATTTAAACACTTTTTATTTTTTTTCCTTTCAAAAATTTACACTTTCTCCCATTTCCTTCTAGCTTCCCCACTCCCCCTTCCCTGCCCCCCATCATCCAGGCCTAGGAAGCTGTGCTTCCACATAAACTAGGGTCCCCAAAAGCCAGTGAATGCAGTAGAAACAAGACCTAGTGCCTTTATCAATGGCTTCTCAGTCAGCCCCCATTGTCAGCCTCATTCAGAGTCCGGTTTGATCACATGCACGTTCAGTCCTGGTCCAGCTGGATTTGGTGAGCTCCCATTAGAACAGGCAATCTGATCCAGCAGGTGGACCAACACCTCACCGTCCTGACTTCTTTGTTAGTCTTCTCCCTCCTTCTATTCTTCAACTGAACCTTGGGAGCAGAGTACATTGTTCTGATGAGGGTCTCTGTCTCTATCTCCATTCATCGCTGGACAAAGATTTTATGGTGATATTCGAGATACTCATCAGTGTGATAGTGGGGCAAGGACAGTTCATGCACCTCTCCTCTGCTGCCTAAGGACTTATTTGGGGACATCTTTGTGGACACCTGGGATCCCTTCTAGAGCCAAGTCTCTTGCCACCCCTAAAATGCCTCCCTTAATGTACATATATTCTTCCCTGCTCCTATAACTGCCTTTCCTCCATCTCCAAACTCCCACTACTCCAAGCTCTCCCCATTCTTTCCCTTCTCTCTCCCCCTCTCCCCTTCCCCCAACCTCACTCCCACCCCTACTCCCATGCTCCTAATTTTTGCCAAGCAATCTTGTTTGCTTCCAATTTCCAGGAGGAACTATATATGGTTTACTTTGGGTTCTACCTTGTTATTTGGCTTCTCTAAGCTTGTAAACTATAGGCTTAATGTCTTTGGTTTATGGCTAGAGTCCACTAATGAGTGAGTACATACCATATTCATCTTTTTGTGTCTGGGATAGTGTATTCTATTTCCATTCATTTGCATGCAAATTTCAAGATGCCATTGTTTTTTACTGCTGAATAGTACTCTAATGTCTATATATTCCACACTTTCTTAATCCATTCTTCCATTGAGGGGCATCTAGGTTGTTTCCAGGTTCTGGCTATTACAAATAATGCCACTATGAACATAGTTGAACAAATACTTTTGTATTGTGATTGGGCATCTCTTGGGTATATTCCCAAGAATGGTATTGCTGGGTCCTGAGGTAGGTTGATTCCCAGTTTCCTGAGAAACTATCACACCGATTTCCAAAGGGGTTGCAGAAGCTTGCATTCCCACCAGCAATGGATGAGTGTACCCCATACCCCACATCTTCTCCATCATAGGCTATTATTGGTGCTTTTGATTTTAGCCATTCAGACAGGTGTAAGATGGTATCTCAAAGTTGTTTTGATTTGCATTTCCCTGATCACTAAGGAGGTTGAGCATGACCTTAAGTGTCTTTTGGCCATTTGAACTTCTTCTGTTGAGAATTCTCTGTTGAGTTCAGTATTCCATTTTTTACTTGGGTTAATCAGAATTTTAATGTACAGTTTCTTGTGTTCTTTATATATTTTGGAGATCAGAGTTTTGTGTGATGTGGGGTTGGTGAAGATCTTCTCCCATTCAGTAGGGTGCCTTTTTGTCTTAATGACAATGTTGTTTTACAGAAACTTCTCAATTTCAGGAGGTCCCAATTATACAATGTTGCTCTTATTGTCTGTGCTACTGGGGTTATACGTAGGCGATGATCCAGTTTTAAGAGATTATTATTGTCAAGACTGCAAATGAGCCTTGTCTATTTACATTGCACAGTGATGGGACAACAAATATTATATCTAGTTTTCTTAGGATTTGACCATTATTTTCTTACGTTCCCTAAACATCCCTTCATCCCCACAAAGCAGAAAAGCAGTCTAGAGTATAAAATGCCCACCTTTATAAGAGGTAGGATGGATGGTTTTTGGTCATTTGATGTGTTACAAATGTTTGTTATCATTTAGGGAGAAATATTATTAATTTATTTATTTATCTATGTATTTATCTGTTTCTTTTGATATGAGTTCTGGAATTATGCACAGGTATTTGTGTTGGAAGGCAACAGTTCTTATATCCCAAACCCCATGGCTGAACAGTGTTTAAAATGGTGCCCCTTAAGCATTCTATTTCTGAAGAGATTCAGGATTCTTGGTTTGGGGCTCTAATGTTTCCTCTCCTCTAATTTCCATTTAGGCTCATTGCAAATTCATAAACATAAGCATACACAACACACAGAGAGACATTCTACAGTCAAATGGAAATTTATTAAAACATAAAATATTGTTCCTTGTAGTAGTAGGAGCAGCGGGGCTGCGTCCCCAGCACCAGGCCACCCGCACAGCTAGCTTTACCTGAACTAATTACACGGAAACTGTATTCTTTTAAACACTGCCTGACCCATTAGTTTCAGTTTCTTATTGGCTAGCTCTTACATATTGACTAACCCATTTTTATTAATCTGTGTAGCCCACGAGCTGGCTTACCAGGAATGATCTTAACCTGCGTCTGCCTGAAGTGGGAGAATCATGGCAACTCCTTGACTCAGCTTCTTTCTCCCAGCCTTCCGTTCTGTTTACTCCTCCCACCTATGTTTTAACCTATGAGGACCAAGCAGTTTCTTTATTGCTTAACCAATGAAATCAACAGGTTGATATATGACACTCCCACATCATTTCCTCACCTACAGGTTGTGAAATTTGAGTAAAACTTCTATAATTACCATTTTTAATGAAGTCCTAAGGGAGGCTCTACTCTTCAAATGTTTTTTCCAAGCCATGGATGTTTGGATTACTCATATCTTTGGATATATCTAAAGGGAAAAGGGTTAAGTGAATTTTATTTTACAAGACACTTTCTCTACATCTCCAGTTGCTTAAGTGAATCATTCTTCTTGCTCATGAATTACATCATAGAACAGAATTTCTACTGGCCTAGTGGATAACATATTTGATCATCTTTCAGCACGTCATTCACAGAAATAAAAGATGAATGATTTATAACATGAACTGTGCTTAACAGTGTATACAAATTGATATGTTTGAGACAAGTTCATCAAATTTTGTGCTGCTCTACTTTGTAAAGAAAATTGTGCTATTATTTCTTTATTCAAGTAACTATGTATATTTATAGTGCTTGTGTGCTATAGTTTAACCCATACTTCTTGCTTTGGCCTTAGCAAGAATTACTTTCTTTCATACTTGTCTTAACATATGTGTTACTCAGCTTTAATGTGCATATGAATCATATCGTGATGTACATTGAATTAAATATTTTAATTCCCTAACACTATATCAAATTCTACAGATTGCAGTTAATTTTTCTTTGAGCTAATTTATCAGCATAAAGAAAAAGGTCACTTTGGAATGAGAAATGAAATGAGATATTGTAAACAGAGAATGTGCATTGGTTTCCCAACTGCCCACACTTGAATAATCACATAGAAACTATATTAATTGCAACAGTGCTTGGCCAATAACTCAGTTGCATTTCTAGCCAACTCTTATACTCTAAATTAACAAATTTCTATTAATCTATGTATTGCCACGAGTCTGTGGCTTACCAGTAAGTTTCTGGTGTCTTTCTCCTTTGGCAGATACATGGCATCTGCCTGATTCTGCCTTCTTTCTTCCTGCATACAGTTTAATTTTGCAACCTATATAGGGTAAGCCCAGCCCAATGGGGGGCGTGTTCACCTTGGGCTAATGTTTACATATAAATCTGATGGGTGTGAGCCCCACCGGTCCTTTTTGTATTTCCTGCCCATAGTTGGATCCCTGGTGTGGTAAGCTATCCCTTCATTAAAATTTGCTGTTTCATATTAAGCAAGCCTGGTTATTATGACACATACGACACATACACTTGGCGCATCAACATCGGGCTTTTTTGCCAATGCCCCTGCACAACGGGGGGGGGGGGGCACAAGCTCGATCTTTCCCAGCTTTTGCGAGCAGGGCAGCTACCGGAGCTCAGGAAGCGAGACTGGGCTGGAGCGAGCAAAGCCTGCTAGCTTTCACAGCATACTTCCTCCTCACTTTCCCTTCCCCCACTCCCATCCAGCTGCACATTCATTGGCGAATCCACCCAGGCCACTGTACAGTCGCAACTCGGCAGACTGGATTTTTCCTGGCACTTGCTAGCCCCCGCCCCAGCCCCTACAAGGCCACTCTGCACAAGTGACTGCTCTGCATCTGACCCCCCCTCGCTGGTGGCTGAGTCCAGCCTTGACTCTGCCCCGTTTCCTGCCCCCCCCCCATTCCCCCCCCCCCCCCCCCCCCGTTTCTTACAGTTAACTTTCAGTTTTCGGTTCTGAGTAGACTTTTCAGACCGGCTTCGACTCTTGCCACGTGGACTCACGTGCACTTCACCAACACATCATGTGCTGGCAGAAAACGGTCATTACAGGTGAAAATTTTCTTTTATAAATAAACATAAATATAGATTTGATTGAAAATGTCTGAAAACGTTACCATTCAAGACTTTAACAGACTTTTTGATTGTACCATGTGGAAGATTTTACAAGAGGTTTCTTTCAAACCATATCTATGGATCTTTCTGGGATTCATAGTTTTCCTTGGTACTATATGGTTTGATAATAGAAATATGATAAAGTCTTTACAAGACGAATCCAGGATTCTTAAGGCAGAGGTTGAACGCTTAAAAACAATTGAGAATGACAACAATCTTCTCAAGAATCAGTTTGAAGTTCTCCAGGAAGAGAACAGATCTTTGTTTAACATGACTCGATCAAGTGAGGAAAATTTAGAAAAGGTACAGGCTGATGTTAAAGGGAAATTCATTACTATGGAGGAGGGAACAACTGATTTGGATTGTAAGCTTCAGTCCTTTTCTGTAGGAACTGAAACATTAACTGAGAAAGTCAAAACTGCTGAATGTGACAATTGGATTTAGTCTAAAGCTTATGGCAGATTGGTGGAAAGAGTGTCAATACAAGAAGGCAAGGTGTATGCCATAAAAATTATGTCCAAAGATGAGATGTTATTTCTAATGGACAAACTTCATACTTTAGAATCCTCAATGAAGGCTTTGGAACATAATTCTGGACAGGAGATTCAGACATTGCAGAAGGCAATGGTGAATAGAATTGAAAAGATTGAGGAATTTCTAAATTCTGATAAAGAGGAGCAAAGGGTAGAAAGGCAAATTTTAACTCTATCTGTGGGTAAATCTCTCCAGGACAATTCCCACAAAGCTCTATCTACAGCTCTAACTGCTTTTCCAGTAATAACAACAGAGAAAGTGATTGGTTCCAGAAATCCTAGGGTCATCAAGGAAGATACATGGGAGGCTGTCCGTATGAATTATCTCAAAGAAATTAAACAGGCTGTTATGAATTTTGGGATGCACACCTCCTTTGTCAAAGAGATGCTAAAATCATGGGCTGGAACAAACAGGGTCACACCCTTTGACTGGCTCCAACTGAGTTCTGCAGCCCTTGAGAGTGAAACACAATTGAACTGGAAATGCCTATTTAGGCAAGAGGCTAGACTCTTAGAACAGCAGGAAAGAGTGAAGGGAATTGAGATTTCCCTAGATAAAATTCTAGGTGAAGGGCTCTTTTCTGACCCTCAGCAACAAGCTAATTATGATGAACACACATTTTCCATATGTGCTACAACAGCCTTAAGGGCTTGGGACAGGGTGCAAGACCCAGGACAGAAAATGGAATCATTTTTCAGAGTTAAATAGGGTCAGAGAGAACACTTTATTGACTTTTTACAAAGGCTAACTAAAGCTGTACAAATAGGGATATCTGACCCAGAAGCAAGAAGTATAATAATTGAGTCTTTGGCTTATGAAAATGCAAATTTGGAATGCAAAAGGATCTTGGGGCCTTTAAAGCTCAGATCAGCGCCCTTGGAAGAATGGGTCTTGCATACACTCAATGTTGATACATTTGACTATGGCACTGAAGCATGGGTAGAAGAAGCAATTTCCAATGGTAAAAGGAGGCACCAGAATGCCAAATGTTTTAATTGTGTCAAAATGGGTCATATGGAAAAGAATTCTAAACAACAGATTTTCAGAAATATTAATAATGCATCTTCTAGAAATAACAGAAATAGGAGGAGTCAGCCTTCAGGTTTATGTAGAAGATGTGGAAAGGCAGACACTGGATGAATGAATGCAGGTCTACAAGAGATAGACAAGGCAATCTGTTACAGATAGGAAACGTGATAGTGGGGGCCTCACAGGCCCCCATGGTAAATATGGTTCAGTCATTTCCAGTTTCTGCAGAGAACGTGCCTCGTCAGTACAATTAGGAAGCCCCAAGCCTACTGTTACGAGCAATAATAATCAGAAAGATGAGTTGCGTGTGTTTGGGCAAAATTCTATAAGTGATCAAAGACCAGAACTAAGAGTGTGTGAAAATGGCAATTTTATTACTGACCTGCTGGACACGGGTGCAGATGTAAGTATCATTACCCCAGAATCTTGGCATCCATATTGGCCTCTTCAGAATGTAAATGTTCAGTTCCTGGAAATTGGAACCCTATTTTGAGTAAGGCAGAGCACTATATGGGTTGAATGCATAGGGCCAGAGGGACAAATAGGAAAATTAAGGCCATATGTAGCAAATATTGCAGTGAATTTATGGGGTCGTGACCAATTACAACAATGGAGTACCCAAATTAACATTCCTGCTAATTCTAGAGCCAATATTTCTGAGAATAATATTAAAAGATATTACAAATGGAGAAAACTAGTCATTCAGGCTGTACAAGAACACAAAGCAATTGATGTCCCTTCAGAGATACCAACAGCCTTGCTTCTAAAATGGTTGACTGAGAAACCAATATGGACAAAGCAATGGCCTTTAGCTGAGGAAAAGTTACAGGCTTTAGAACAACTGGTACAAGAGCAATTAGATGCTGGACATATTGAAGAATCTACCAACACTTGGAATTCTCCTGTATTTGTGGTTAAGAAAAAATCAGGTAAATGGAGAATGGTGACAGATCTCAGGGCTATCAACAAGGTTATTCAAACAATGGGCCCTCTGCAATCTGGAATTTCTTTGCCTTCTTTATTACCAAAAGGATGGCCTCTCATAGTTATTGATTTATAGGATTGTTTTTTTCACTATACCTTTACAAAAAGAAGATAGAGAAAAATTTGCCTTCCCAGTGCCTACTTATAACAATTCTCAACCTTCGAGGAGGTACCACTGGGCCGTCCTCCCCCAGAGCATGTTAAATAGCCCCTCCCTTTGCCAATATTTTGTGAATCAACCATCACAAATAATACGCAAGAGATTTCCAAAATCTATAGTATATCATTACATGGACGACATTTTGTTATCCGATTCAAACATGGATACATTGAACAGACTGAAGAAATAAAGATACTTTTACCTAAATGGGGATTGCAAATTGATCCGGAAAAGATTCAGAGGGGAGATTCTGTTAATTATTTAGGTTATAAAATAGGTTTGCAAAAAAATTAAGACACAAAAGACACAAATTAAGAGAGATAGCCTACAGACTCTTAATGACTTTCAAAGACTGTTAGGAAACATTTCCAGTCTACAACCAGCTATTGGGATAACACCTGATCTAATAATTCATTTGAACAAAACCTTGGATGGTGATATAGATTTAAACAGTCCCAGAGAATTAACAGCAGAAGCAGAAAGGAACTGACAATGATTGAGGAAAATTTACAACAGGCACATGTGGACAGGGTGAATGGAGAGCTCAATTGTATTCTTGTCATACTACCATCAAAATTTTCTCCTACAGAAATTTTAATGCAGAGAGATGATATTATCTTGGAATGGATCTTTTTACCACCTAAACCAAGTAAGAAACTGCAAACTTATGTGAAAAAAGGAAGTTATAGTGCCTTTCACTGCTGATGAACTAAAGAAATGTTGGGAAGATAATGAACAATGGCAAAGAGCTTGTGCTAACTTTTTGGGAGACATTAATAACAACTATCCAAAAAGCAAGAGGCTTAACTTCATAAAGAGAACTTCTTCTATCCTTCCTTGAATCATCCGTGATGCTCCTATAACGGGAGCCCGTACATTTTATACTGATGCCAATAAATCAGTAAAGGAATGTTATAAATCAGAAGACTTGGGTAAGGTGGGACAAAGTCCTTATGATTCTGTCCAGAAGGAAGAATTATATGCCATTCTTATGGTAAGTGATTTTAAAGAACCTATTAATATAGTTACTGATTCACAATAAGCAGAAGGTTTATTTTACACATTGAAACTGCTGAAATTATACCTAATGATACAGAACTAACCTCATTGCTTATTCAGGTGTAAGATATGATCAAGAACAGGCTTTACTCTATGTATATAACACACATCCATCCGATCCCATACGGGTCTCCCAGGTCCTCTAGCACAAGGTAATGCAGAAATTGATCAATTATTGATTGGTAGTGTGTTACCAGCCTCTGAATTTCATAAAAAAAAACATCATGTTAATAGCAAAGGCTTGAAGAAAGAGTTTTCTATTGCATGGCAACAAGCTAAGGAGATTGTAAAGGAATGCCCTACTTGCTCTTTCTATAACCAAATGCCACTGCCTTCAGGGGCTAATCCAAAGGGCACTCGAAAGAATGAAATCTGGCAGATGGATGTGTTCCACTTTGCAGAATTTGGCAAATTAAAATATGTTCATCACACCATTGACACTTCTTCAGGCTTTCAATGGGCAACTGCTTTAAGTTCAGAAAAAGCTTATTCAGTAGTCACTCATTTATTAGAAGTCATGGCTATATATTTCTTATCAAACATTTCTTTATTAATATGTAGAGGTGGTTTTGGAGTTGGACTTTGGACTATGCCTCAGTCTCTCTTCAATCCAAGCCTGTTGATAAGAGATATCTCAGAGTTTCTGTTTCAGGTCAGGAACCATGAAATGGGACAGAATAAGGATAATTATGTACTGGATAAACTTTCTTTGTTTTTCCTCATATCTGTGTCTTTCTTTATATGTCAGTATATGTCCGTGTTGTTAATGTTTAAATTTCCCATAACAAGCAACAAATTTTCCTACAGTAATCTTTAAAGTTTCCAGGATGAAGATGGGGCCCCACGACATCTACTCAATCTGTTTTTTATGACGTCATGAATATTTTTTAAGTGCTAATATTATACCTGATTTTTGGTACCAACTGCAGAAGACAATTTCGAATGGTGCACATTTTTTACAACACTATGGCCGGACCTACTTAAAACACTCAGAGACTAGTTGCAATTTTCTTAGGTCAAAGGTTAATTTGGGATTTTTACCATCATTTGCTTTTACAGGAGCCCCTAAGAAATATGTCGCCCCCATGTCAGCTAGAAGCAATTTTAGAGGACGACGTCCCCTCTCCCAACAGAATTTGCCCTCAGGGTTAGGGACATCATTTAGTGGTTGCTTTAGGGTTGAGGTGATGAGGGAGATATTTTATGGAATTAGGGGTATTTTCAAAAAAAAAGGGGTATTAACTGGTTTGATGGGAGGATTGGTATGTGTGAATTACTGTTTTTAGAAAATTGTATTGGTACTGTTTCTTGTATACTGATATATTGAATATTGAATGTGAGTGTTCCTACCTCTATTTTTGTATAAGAGTATGCTTATAACTTTGTCTATATTGTATTGATACATTTACCATATTACAATGTACATTTCTACCTCTGAAATTATTTATATAATACCATTGTTTACATTTGTTATGTAATGACATTGTTTAAAGTTGTAGATCATTGTCTTCATATATTGCCCAGTTGTTTTTTCTTTTAGTCTTCAAGTTAGATAGGTATTGAGAATTTTATGTTTGTCATATTTTTTTTTCTTTAATCAGGATTTTTAGATACATAGAGATTATATTTAGAATAAATAGTATAATCTTCAGCCTCTTCGAAGAGCTGTAGAAAATGGTCTTTAATCTAACCTAGAATTCTGTGCCCCAAACGAGACACAATTACTTCTGGCAACACTGCACTACTACTGAGAGAACGTTGAGCACCAAAGGCGCTCCACTGGGAGCTTGTCTTCTTGGCAAAACTGGCCTTTGTGTTAAGAAAAGCCCATACCTCAACTACTGACAAAGATACAGAATATCCATAAGTGGATGAAGCACGATTGTCTTATCTTGCCAAGACAGGGTAGGATAGTTCTAAGAAAGTTCCTTGCCTTTAATTATGGTATGTTCAGTTATATTAGGCCTTAGCCAAAGTTGGTTGACTCAACATTGCAAACAAGACTTTGGGTGATTGCCCAGGTAGTCAGTTGTCTCTGACATTTGTTGCCCATTTTGGATATCTCTTGTTTGTTAAGTCATAATAATTCCCTTCTCAGATCTTAGACGGAGTTGAAGATTATATAATTGTAGTTACTCTCTACATTATTTAGACTCCTTAAGATAGAATGTTTAGCAAAACTTTTGTTCTCAATATTTTTTGTTATATTTATTATTTGTTATTATTGTATATACTTGTATTTGGTTTAGTTCTGTCTTATTTAGACAAAATGAGGAGATGTAGGGATAAGCCCAGCCCATTAGGGGGTGTGTTCTCCTCGGGCTAATGTTTACATATAAATCTGGCAAGCATGAGCCTGCTGCCTCTTCTGTTTTCCTGTTCTCCGCGGGAACCTGCGGGTCTGTAAGTCTATTTCTCCATTAAAGCTGTGTATATTTTTATAATCTGTCTGCATTCATTTACACCGTTACATGTACCCAGTCACTTATATTTTAAATAAATTCTGGTTAGTAAGTAGCCAGGCAGAAAATATAGGTGGGTTGACCAGGCAGGAATTAGAGGTGATGCAATTGGAATTCTTGGAAGAAGTATGTCAGTCTGCGATCATCACCCAGACCCAGAGGTAGCCAGACACAGATCAAGCAAGATATGACTGCTTTGCCAAAAATAGTACCAAGACATGTGGCTAACACAGACAATAATAATGGGTTAATATAAGATGTAAAAAAGAGTTAATAAGAAGCCTGAGCTACTAGGCCAACCATTTTATTATTAATGTAGACCTCTGTGTGTTTATTTGCAACTAAACATCTGTCAGACAGGCCAGGACAGAAACCTCAGTCAACAGACAAAAGAGTCAGACATACACCTATTCCCACTGTTAAGAGTCCCAGAAAAACACAAAATTAACAGCCATAACATATACAGAAGACCTGGCGAATAGTCATGAAGTCCCAGTGTTGCTGCTTCAGTCTCTGCGAGCCTATATGAACTCTGATTAGTTGACTCAGTGGACCAAGTTTTTCTATTCTCCCTTCCATGTGCTTATGACTTTCTTGTCTCTCTTCCATGGGGTTTCCAATCTATGATGTGTGGGGAGGGAACCAATGGAGATTTCTTATTTAGCCATCTTCACAGCAAAATGTCTGACTGTGTCTCTGCACCCATTCCTATCTGATGCACAAAGACATTTCTTATGACAATTAGATAAGTCACTGGTCTCTGAGTACAGCAAAATATCTTTAGGAATAACTTGTTTTAATTATTTGTTCATTTGTGTACCAATTCTTATTCTTATTAACCTGTTATACTTGATAGTATCAAATATATCTGTGATATCTAGCCTGATTTCTGGTGATCCAGGGAATGCGTGGCATGGGCTCTCATGACATGGGCCTCAAGATAAAGCAAATATTGGTTAGGCCTCCCACAAATTCCTTACAACCATCTTGAAGGTAAGAAAGAATGTAGTAGAGGGGTTATAGATGGGTTTCTGTCCAGGTCTCTTTCCATAGCCTGCAGATATTTTTCAGGCCAAAGAAATTATAACAGGGATGAAGGCTGAATGCAGACACCAACTCGGCTTCTCTGTGTTCAATGGCGTGTATGTATGTTTTCTTCTGCAGTTGGGTCCCTGCTGTCAGTTTTCAGAAATCAACCTTCTATCCTATCATCAGCCAATAAATCAACTGAATGCAACCCACTCCTACCTCTAGAAGTCTTGGCTGGCTACAAAAGATGACCAGTTTAAACTCTGTATAATCCTTAGGAATCATCATTAATGCTAACCTCACAGATTCCAGGAAGTTTCCACGTCACTAGATAACCAAGCTATCCTGCAAATTTCCCCTAATTTCAGCTGTCCTTCTCAGAGCACACTTCTTCAACCCCCTGACTTCATCACTCCCACTCCCATCCCCAGACACCTACAATATGATCATGAAATTTATTCTATTTCCCTTTCCCATAAGGGTCCATGCATCCCACTAGATCCCTCCTCTTTAGTTATTTTTTGCTGGTCCATTTTTCACAGCTTGATTATCATACACTTAACAACTGATATCCAATTTTAAGTGAGTACTTTCCACTTTTAATTTCCACACATAAGTCAGGTCCAAGTGGATGTATCAGTCATTATAATTGTTCTTAATAATAAAAACTCAAAGTCAGACATTAGGGGGTGAAAGCTGAAACATCAGAGATCCAGAACACCCTGTCACTAGTTCTTACCTCGAGTGAATCCTCATACCAAAGGGTAATCCTGTCCCTATGAATCCTCACACTGAATGCCTCTCTACAAAACCTGACTCAATTTTTAACTCCTGTCTCCTCTTGCATTATATTTTTTCTCTACTCAGCCATATCACTTCCCATCTCCAGCTCCAAAGTAATGGAATTAAAGGTGTGAGTCACCGACACTTGGCTCTGTTCTCTTTTAGACTGATTCAATCTCACTCATGTAGCCCAGTTTGGCATTGACCTCACAGAGATGTGTCTACCTCTGTCTCCTAAGTGTTTGAATTAAAGGTGAGTATCACCATTCATTGCATTGCCTCTCTGGATAACTAGAATGGCTAGATCCATACTCTTATCTTTAGGTGAGCTATGCTTTTTTGATCACAATCAAAATGTCACCACAAGTGGATCAAAGATCTCAACATAAAACTAGGCAAACTAAACTTCATAGAAGAGAAAGAACGTAGCAACCTTGAACATATTGGCACATGAAGGCACCTTCCTGAAAAGAATGCTAATAGTGAAGGCACTGTGATCAACAATTTATACATGAGACATTATGAAACTGACAGCATTCTATAATTCAAAGGACACTGTCAGACAGACGCAACAGAAGGAAAAAAGATTTATACCAAATCCATAGCCAATAGAGGACTGGTAGCCAAACAATATAAAGAAATCAAGATATTAGATAACAAAAAAATCCAATTAAAAATGAGATACAGATTAAAATAGGGATTTCTCAATGGGGAAAACACAAATGACTGGAAAAAAACTTAAAGAAATGTTCAGTTCCTTCCAGAGAAATGCAAATCAAAATTTCTTTGTTATTTTGTCCTTTACGCCTCAAAATGGCTAAGATCCATAACACAAGTGACAACTCACTCAGGAAATGATGCAGAGCAATGGGAATACTCTTCCATTGATATTTTGAGTGTACAAAAGCCTTGTGGTAAAATATAAAATAACAGAGATGGGTTGATTTTAGATGTTTATACTAGCTAGCAATATGCTTAAGTAACAGATCAAGCACTGTTTTAAATAATATAGTTTCTGTGTGATTATTTCAGGGCTAAACAGCAAGGAAACAAAAGCTTCTCTCCTTCTAAAAAAATGGTGCCATTCACATAAAACCTGAGAAACTTAAAAAAGAATCTTAGATACAAAAGAACAGAAGTAAGCATAGTTTTGTAGCAGCATTTTCTAGGCTAGGCTTTGTTTGCTAGAAGCAAGCAGAGGTATGGCTCCTTTAAGAGAGGTTTTCCTGATTCAGCAGTAGCAGAAAAAAGTCATGGTTTTAAAATGATGGTTTTCTGGGCCTTGTTGCCAGCATGACCTTCCAGCTCTTTCAGGAGGCAAGGCATTTAAATGGGTTTTGTGGACAGCGTGCTGCAAGTTTCTTGGTGGCAGCATGGGACAACTGGTTATCAGAGTTGAGATGGTGACAATGGCTCCCACCCAGCATTCTCAGGCAATGAACAAACTTCCACCATATTGGAGGGCATGGAGCAACCAGGTAGGGCCCTATATATACCCTAGTAATGATGCAGCTTAAGTTTTTCAGATGTGTTTAGCATTTTAAGAAGTGTTCCTTCAAGTAAAGAATTAAGAATACACAATAGAACAGATTCAGATATAAAAGACCTCTAGGTGGTTTACACTGCCGGATAATTTTCATAGGCTTGGCAGAGAGAAGAAAAAGAGAGTAGAGTATTATAAAAAGAAATAAATTGTTAAAAAACAAAACAGTCTTTAAAGAGTCAGTGTACAGACAGTCGTAGATTAAAAGGAGTAAAGAAAAATATGCCATTTAAAGATGGAAAACTCATAAAGAGCCTTGGGTATGTATATTATTGTGTTTTCTTTGAATTTTTTGACTGTGAAGAATCCAAGTACAGAGAGACATCACATTATGTGTTCTGCTAAGCTAAACAAGCATAGATATTTTGAAAGTTCATGCCTTTAGAATTTGGGTCTAAAGATTTGTTGCCTTGGAAAAAAGGTTCTTTTTTTCCACAGAGGATGAGAAGCTATATGTTTTAATGGACCAAGACCCCCTGAAAGGTCACCTTGAACACCACTCAAAAATTAATTCACTCAATAAACAGCAGGAAGCACTTTGGAGAGAACTATGCCCATATTTTCAAATATTGTTTATAAATGTTTGCTTACAGTTAAAGGGGGATACACTATAGAGATTTGCATTGGTATGGATCTTAGTTTATTGATATAAATTTAAGGTCATTTTGTTATATGTATATTTCTGCTCTTTATTAGGGTGTTGTGTTTGTACATTCCATTTAAAAATGTAATAAAGAGTTAAGAAATATAGGTTAATCTATATTATAGAGTCATCTATAATAGTCAAGATTGTATTCATGTTTATTAGGTTTTCTAGATAAATAGAGGTGTATTTCAGTTAGGTAGGTATTCTTTTAACCTTTCAGGGACATTCAGAATATGTCATTTAAATGTTTTAAGAAGGTAGGACATTTCATGACATGAGACACTTCTGATCCTTGAAGCACCAATCTACTTCAAGATGATAGAGAGTACTGAAGAGGTTTCTTATGGAGTTGGCTAGCCATTTAGGAAAGAAACTGCTCTTGTCTGGACTGCTTTATGAACTAGAAGTGCAGGACTCACAGAGAAATGATTGCTGAACCTGTCTAAAAGTGAGATGATTCTTTTGGGTTCCTGCTTCATGAAAGAGTCAGCTGGATTCAATGGGCCTATAGGATGAAGATGGATGCCCCAACACTATAGAAGAACTTTGGATGACTGTTCTGGCACCAAGATGTCCCTGTCAATTCCAGAGCTTTGCAAATTGCTTACAATGCACTTCCTGTTTACTTACATATTATTATATTCTTCTGGAGTCTTTGAAGTAGTTGAAGAATAGATATAATTATCATTTTCCTTAGTCATGATAAAATATAAAGTAGCTATAAATATTGTAACTAAAATTCTTGCTTGATACCTGTGTTATATATTTAATTTTACTCTGTTAAAGTTTAAAACCTTTTTTATTTAAACAAAAAGGGGAGGTGATGTGGGATTTGCCTCTGTGTGCTGTGAATATGATTGTTTAATAAAAGAACTGCTTTGGGCCTATAGCAGAGCTATAGGGAAACAGAGCTAGGTGGAAACTAAATACTGGGAGAAAGGAGGTGGAGTCAGAGAGAAGCCAAGAAGCCCTGTTGGAGACAGATGCCAGGACCTTTTCAGTAGACCATGAAACTCGTGTTAAAATATAAAATATTGAAGATGGGTTCATTCTAGTTGTTAGAGCTACCTAGCAAAGTGCTTAAGTAATTGGCCAAGCAGTGCTTTAAATGACATATGACATACATTCTGTGTGATTAATCTGGCACTAAGTGGCCAGGAACTGCAAGCAACCTCTCTCCTTCCAACAAATAGATAAAAAAAAAAAAAAAACTATAGTGTATTTACACAATGGTGTATTACTAAGCAGTTTAAAAACATGACATCATGAAATTGAAAGCAAATAGATAGAACTAGAAAACAATCATTCATTGTAGTAATAGGAGTGGTGGCAGGGCTGCGTCCCTGACACCCCAGCTGCCTGCTAGCTTATGCCCGAAATAACAACACACAAACTGTATTCATTTAAACACTGCTTGGCCCATTTCTATCTAGCCTCTTCTAGGCTAACTCTCGCACCTGGACTAGCCCATTTCTAATATTCTATGTAGCACAGCTAGGTGTGCTTACTGGGAAGATTCTAGCTTACGTCCATCCTGGGTCAGAGCTTCATCGCGTGTGTCTGCCCTGGAGCTGGGAGCATGGCGTCTCTCTGAGGCGTCTGCTCCAGGAGAGCTATCGAGTCTGAGCTCACTTCCTCTTCCTCCCAGCATTCTGTTCTGTTTTCTCCACCCACCTGTGTTCTAACCTATGAGGGCCAGCCAAGCAGTTTCTTTATTTTTTTAACCAATGACCTTCCTCCATCAATTCATCTTTAGTGAGATAACCCATATCCAGAAAGACAAATATTGTATGAACTGACTTAAAAATAGATATGAACTGTTATATAAATTACAATCAAGCAATGCACCACAGACCCAAAGAGGTTAAGTAAAATGCAGAGCTCTATTGTTGGCACTTGGATCTTTTTGGGAAGGGATAATAGAATACTTTTGCAAGTGTACTTATCAGGAGATAGAGTGAGAACAATCAGTCAAGAATGGGGGAGATAGCAGAAGAAAATAGTCAGCTGGAAAAATGTGAAAAATTAAAAAAAAATTAAAAAGATGTTAAACGTTGAAATATCATATGGTGGATTTTTCTTTGAGGAGTGTGTAGTTTCCCTCACTAACTCTTTTAATTAGTTTTGGTTTTAGACTGAAGGAAGCTGCTATAAAACATTGTTATTCTAAAATGACTCACCCATTTAATTTGTTTTTTCTTAAAAATGATTTGCTTGTTAGCAGAAATGTCCTCAGATAGGTGCCTAATATTTATTTGAAAATATTTTAATCAATATATTTATTCTTCTTTAAAAATTATTAAAATCTCAGAAATGTATTTTATTATTAATTTAACAGATAAATATTATTATAATAATAGATATTTTTAAGTAAGTAGAAAATTATTGATATGATTGAACAATCAGGAATCATCAAATAAGATTTAATTTCAGTTACTTTACTCAGGATTTGCTTCTATAAGTGAATGAAATTCATTATATATTTTTAGTAACCAACTGTAGGACTCAGGGAATTATAGAATATAATACTGTGTGAATGTATCTCACAGTTTATGAATATTATACAGTGTTACAAGTTGATAATGAGACAGTTGTGTTGGTTTAGGGTTAAATCAACTTGGTACAAATAAGATTTCCTGTAGACAAGTCTACAGTGTATTTTCTTGATTGATGATTGATTTGGGTATGCATATCTAATTGGTCTTGGTGCCAACCCTGGCCAGGTGGTGCTGATTTTCATAAGAAATCAGGCTGAGCAAGTCATGTGAAGCAAGCTAGCAAGCAGCCTACCTTCATTGTTTCTTCTTCAGTTGGTTTTCCAGGTTCTACATTAATTTGTTGGCCAGAAGTCACTCATTGAGGGAGTATGGCTTGTATGTCAGTAGAAATACACCCATTCTTTTCCAAGTTGGTTTTAGATATTGCTTTTTATCATGGAAATAAAAACCTTAATTGAGACAATTTAAATGTGAAATCCAATGGAACAGTGGGGTATATTATTATTATTATTTTGTTAACTGGCTTATATATAACTATATACCAAATCTTTTCCCATTTAATTTAGAGCACATTGTCTTGGTTTCTCTGTACTTGTTTCTACCCCACTGTGCTTGAGTTGTGTGATCAGCTTTTGGCTGGGATAATACACTGTTTTTTTTTTTAACAGAAACAAATTAAAAGAGCAAAAGCTCATTCAAGTTCATAGTTTTAGAAATTGTAGTTCATCCTAGATTTGGAAGCATAACAGAACAACTGTTTCATCACATGTTTATAGTAATAGTTGCCTGAAGTTGATTAATAAATCAGTGACCTAGTAAGCAGAGAGTATGGTGAACAATTAATCAGGCTGTAATCTTCAAAGGCAAGTTACCAATGATTTAATTCAATTAACTAGACTTCATAGTTGAATGACTTCACTGTACTTTCCCCAAATTGTGCCACAAACTATAGAACAAGCATTGGAAGCTTGCATTCAAATTACAAATGTGGAAGAAGGTTCTTTCCATGTCTTTGTCATCTATACTAATATATGTATTTAGTCAGAAATTAGAGAAGGTTGAAACTTTGGGTGCTATCTATGACATCTCAGAGAGAAGCAAAGTATTGACTACATGGACATCAGGATGACAGCCTAATAGTCAATTTTCACCCTTAGTCCAGGTTCTAAGCAATCTCTTAGAACTTCTTCATCTTACATGAGTTGTAATTGTGGGTCCATGAAAAGTATTCATTAACCTCAAATATTCTCATCAGGACTTCTCATTTTCCTTACAAAACTGTTGCTGCTATGAAGGTTAAGAAAAGAAAAAAAAAATTGTGCTCATTCAGCAGTTTCTTCTACAACATGAGAAAGTTCACACAAAAATTATAGCTCTTTGAAAACAAGTGAGATTCCTGGGAAAGCAATGAATTCTCTGTTACCAGTAGTATGCAAACAAAGGGTCTGTGGTTCCTATAGTTGTTACAGAGTCAAGGTAGGTGTTACTGACTGTTTGGTGTTGTGAACTTCTAATATCTTGAGTTGTGGTGATCCTGAAAATAAACAGAAGAAACTTAGTTACTTTAATATCAATGTAATAAGCCATCATGATAAAGGCATCTAATTAAAAAAAGAGTTTAATTGATGTTTAAAATTTCAGAATGCTCAAATAAGTAATCTTCATAGTTTGAAGCAGTGATATCACTGCAAAAGTAACTGAGAATACACATCCTCATTCAACCATAGGAGACAGGAAAAAAGAGAGCTCACTAATAATTTCACCAGAATTTGAAACTCAAATGACACACCTCCACAAGACCACGATACCTTATCTTTCTCAAATAGTTTCAAGAACTGAGGAACAAGTATTCAAACATATGAGCCTAAGGGAGGAATTCATATTCAAACTACCACAATAACATTGATTGGTTTAAGAACTTTTACCACAGTGTATCTTATAAATGATAACATTAGATGCGATAATACTTTGTGTATTCACTATGAATGAAATATATGTATGTACAATATTAAATATACATTTTAAATTCCAACAAATTTGCTCCCTTGAAGAGACCTTTGTCTTATTAGTTATATGTGAACAAATATACAGAGACTTGCATCTCTAAGAAAATCATAAGTAATCATGCTAAACTAATGAGAAATAATATCCAAGTTTTGTGTGCATTACATCCTCACATAAATTTTTTCCAGATTTTGATACATGATCATAAAATCACACATCCCCCAAATCCAATTAATTTGCTTGCCTCTAATATGATTATACAATCCATTTAAGTGATTTTCCTATAAGTTGAACAAAAATGTATTCAAGTGTATGAAGAAAAACAGGTACTACACACAAATTAATTACTAGACTATACTCTTAAGGGTAATGAGAGGCTTTGTACATGGGATTCCTCAGTAATATTCTCTCATTAAACTTCTCAGTTGTAAAAATATAGTAAAAGAATATATAAAATACCAATTGTGCATCAAATGGAATACAATTATATACTAGGATGTTACTTTGTCTTTCCTAGAAATCTTAAAGCCATCTGCTTTCCAATGCTTATTGGTTAACACTTTTACAAAGCCAGATAATAGCAAAGGTAAAACAATCTATCATGGTCTCTGCAAACCATTTTCAATTTAAAATGCTTGTTCAAACATTACTCTTTTGCTATTGTTTAACAAAAATAACTCTTAGAATACATGTTTGCAGAGGATAGTAATCTTTTCAATCCCATAAAGCCATACAAACAGATGGTTTGTATATAGTTATAAGATATAAGTCTTAATTACCAGCCTGTAATATATATATATATAAGAACAGCTGGGTCTTAGAAAATGTCATATATATTAAGAGCATGACATAGAAGTATAAAGAAATGTAAGCTATATTTCTACATAATATTTAAGAGTTTAGTTCAGTTTTCCTGCATCAAAGAACACTGGGTGTACCAGAGCATTTATCCATAAGAGCAACTTAGTAAAATATGTTTAAACAGCATTGTGGTGTGAGGAAAGACAAAAGCACAAGCACAAGCAAGCACATACAAATTCATAATGAGACAGAACAATTGGCCAAGACAACTTGTCTGCAGACCAAAAGCACAGAACCTAATGATGTATGCTCCTAGTCAATCACAATATGCCAGGAGTGAATGTCAGTTTCAAAATATCCAACCAGAAATGTTTCTATGGCAGCTCAATTTCCCTAATCACATAAAAAAAATCCCAACCTGTTTACAATGAAGAACTTCTGTATTGGAATCTCCCAGAGACTGTGCCATTGCCTCCGTGTCTTATAACCACTTGACCCCCCCAAACATAGGAAACATATAAAAGGCAGCAGCAACAATCCTGCTAAAACTATCACTGGCACCCAACATGGATGGACCTTTTACTTTTTCTCACATTTTGGTCCTCCTTACTATCTTTTGTGCTTGGTGAGCCAGCTGCTGTCCCCATTCCAACTCTCTGTTGGGATCCTGAGGTGATCTTTTAGGCCTATTTATAATTTTCTAATTTTCTTTGATGAGTTGAGGATTTCTTTCCTATCCCTACATTTTATTTTCTTTCCCATTTGTCTTCCTGGGCATGAAATCTCCATCATGACTCATTTTGTCCCAGTACCACCACATAAGGGCTGACACACAGGAGGTAGAACCAGTAAAGGACTCTCTGATGGGTCCTTTTCACCCAGAGACACTGTGTGAGCATATGGCTATGTCCTAAGAAACCGTGGAAGTCCCTAACTATAAGCATCACACTTGGTCTGTGAACACTACTTTCCTTTTCCCTTCATTCCTTTTCCTCTCCTGGACTACCTCTCTGCCTGAGAGCAACTTTTGCCTGGGACCACTCTACAAGATTGTCTAAAGGCTATCTTGCTTTACAGGGAATCCTGACAGCTCTTTGGAGTGTAGACTGTTGGACTCCATCTCCTAGTTTCTCTTCCTAACTAATCTATTTATGTGAACACCTATTAAAAATTCATCAGGGCAGTGGCTGTTCTCTTAATTCACAGAAAGACTTTGGCTGTTCAACTGTGGTTGAATCCCCTTTACCTTTCTGCATTGGAATGTTTTCCTTAGACAGAGGCTACATCTACTTGCTGAAACCTGTTACTGGGTATGAGGACCAAGAGGCAGTTGCCACTTATCCCATGTCTTCTGGCTGCTTTCTTCTTTGTTGCCCCACCTCACAGGATCCTCCTGGGGCCCATCATGAATGGTGCCCCTTTCTTAGAGGGGAAGCTGTTACCTGATTTATCCTTGAGCAGATGTAAACATTTAACTAGAATATGCACCTCATATGCTCCATGGACCCATTGGAACTTCTGAATAAGGCAGGTGTTGTAAACCCCAGAGGATTGGTTCCCCATGAACATTGGCAGATGGATGTCACTCATTATATCCACCTTGGAAAGCTTTTCTGTGTATGCCTTGACCCAAACAGGGGAGAAGGCTAATTTAATGACTAATGTTTCTCTCATATCTTTCTTAGCCAATTTATCATCTGTACAAAATAGGGCTACTGATTTTTTTTAGTTAATCTTGCATACTGCTACATCACTTAAGGTGTTTATGAATTGTGTTTTGGTAGAATTTTTGGGGTCACTTATGTAAATTATCACCATCAGGAAATATTGAGAGTTTGACTTATTTTTTTTCCATATTGAATTGCCTTGATCTCCTTTTTTCATGTTATTTCTCTAGCTAGAACATCAAGTACTATATTGAATATATAAGGAGAGAGTGGAAAACATTGTCTTGTTCCTGATTTCCTGTTCCTTGTGAGATTGTTTTGAGTTTCTCACCATTTAATTTGATGTTGGCTGTTAGCTTGATGTATATTGTGTTTATTATGGTTAGTTATGTTCCTTGTATGCCTGCTGTATCCAAGACCTTTATAATGAAGAACTGTTATATTTTCAAAGGTTTTTTTCAGCATCTAATGAAATCATCATGTAGGTTTTTTTCAATTTGTTTATATGATTGATTACAATGGCAGGTTTTTGTATGTTGAATCATACCAGCATCACAGGGATGAAGATCATGGTAGATGATTTTTCTGGTGTGTTCTTTGATTTAGTTTGCCAGTATTTTCTTGAGAATTTTTGCATCAATGTTCATGACAGTTGTTTACAAATCTCTTTTTTTTTTTTTAGTAATGTCTTTGCGTAGTTTGTGCATCAGGGTAGTTGTAGCCTCATAAAAAGTTTGGCAATATTCTTTCTATTTCTTTTGTGTGTAATAATTTGAGGAGTATTGGTATTATTTCTTCACTGAAAATCATGTAGAATTCTGCAGTGAAAACATCTTGTTCTTAAATTTTTGTGGTTTGAAAACTTTGAATTAATGTTTCTATGCCTTTAGCAATTATAAGTTTATTTAATTTGCATCTCTAGCTTTGATTTACTTCTGGTAAGTGATATTTACCCAAAAGATTGTGAATTTCCTTTAAATTTTCCAATTGTGTAGAGTATTAGCTTTTGAAGTATAACTTGAATACTTTGGATTTTTTCAGTGTATGCTATTATGTCCCCATTTCATTTCTGATTTTGTAAATTTGGATATTCTCTCTCGGCCTTTTGTTTAGTTTGAATAAATGGTGTGGGAGAATTGTCTATATTCTGTCAATTATGTTTTAAATAAACACTGATTTGGCAGTAGCCAGGCAGGAAGTATAGGCAGGACAACAAGAGAGGAAGTAGAGGCAGGTCAATGAGAACAGGAGTATTCTGGGAATAAGGAAGCTCTTTCTGTACTTCCTGTCCAGGCACTGAAGAAGGAAGTTGTGACGTATCCCACTGAAAAAGGTACCAAGCCATGTGGCTAACATAGATAAGAATAATGGATTAATATAAGTTATAATAGTTAATTAGAAGCCTGAGCTAATGGGCCAATCATTTTATCATTAATATAGGTCTTTGTGTGATTTTTTTTGGACTTACTGGCTGTGGAAACTGGACAGGACAGAAACCCCAACAAGCAGGCCCTCATGTTACAGATAAAGGTCTATGTATTCTGTTGATTTTCTAGAAGAACATTTTTTTTCTCATTGATTCTTTTTGTTGTTTTCTTTGTTTGTGTTTTGTCTATTTTAGCTCTCAATTTAATTACCTTTTTCCATCTATTCTTTGTGGGTTTCTTCTTTTTGTTCTAGATTTTCCTGTTGTTCTATTAAATCAATAGTGTGAGATTTTTTTGCATCTTCTTTATGTAGGCATTTAGTGCCTTGAGCTTTCCTCTTAACATTACTTTCATTGTGTCCCATAAATTTGGTTATGTTGTATGGTAATTTTCATTGAATTTAATGACGCCTTTAATTTCTTCCTTGATCTGTTGGTGATTCAAGTGAGTTTTGTTTAATTTCCATGTATTTATAGAGTTTCTGAAATTAGTGTTGTTTTTGAGTTCTAATTATAAGCCCTGGTGCTCTAATAAGATACAAGGAGTTATTCCAAATTTTGTATCTGCTGAGGTTTGCTTTGTTATGTAGTATGTGGTAAATTTTTGAGAAAGGTCCATGAAGTGCTTAGAAGAAGGCATATATTTTACATTTGGATTGGTTGTTCTATAGATGTCTGTTAAATTCATTTAAGTAATGACATCAGCTATTCCTTGTTATGTTTCTGTCTGACAGACAGCCAGTGGTGAGAATGGGGTACTTAAATTTCCCATTATTAGTGTTTGGGTTTAATGCATGATTTAAATTTTAGAATGGTTTCTTTGACAGATGAGGTTGCTCTTGTATTTGAGATTTTATCTAATAATTTTTCATTTGACAGATATGAAATGTTTTTTTTTCTCTTTTGATTGATTTTTAGTCTGAATTCTATCTTATTAGATATTAGGACAGCTAAACCAGTTTTCTTCTTAGTTTCATTTGCTTGGAATTTCATTTATCAGAACCTTTACTCTGAGGAGATGACTATCTTCGAGGTTGAGGTGTGTTTCTTTTCTGCAGCAGAAGGATTGGTCATGTTTTTATGTCCAATCTCTTAGGCTGTATCTTTTTATGGGTGAATTGAGCCCACTTATATTAATTACATGGAATTGCTAGTTCTTTTTACTTAAGTTTTCATTGTTGGTGATGCTATTGTGTTTTTTTTTTTTTCATTTTTTGGGATTTGCTTCTGTGAAATCATCTATCGTACGTGTTTTGGTGGAGGTAGCCAATTTCCTTTGGTTAGAGTATTTCTTTTAGTGTTTCATGTAGGACTGGATTTGTGGTTAGGTATTTGTTAAATATGCTTCTATCATGAAATATCTTGTTTTCTCCATTCATGGTGAGTAAAAATTTTGCTGTGCTAGTATCCATGGTTACTAATGTCCACATAAGACTTGAACAGGAACTTCTGGTATTCATTGCTTCCAAGTCAGATTTAATTCTGATAGGTCTGCCATTATATGTTACTTGGCATTTTTCTTTTGCAGTTCTTAATATTATTTCTTTGTTTTTTATGCTTAGTTTATTGATTATTCTGCGGCAAGGGGATTTTTTTTTCTTTTGGTGCAGACTATTTGGTGTTCAAAAAGTTTCTTGTATCTTCATATGCATATCTTTCTTTAGTTTGGGAAAGTTTTCCAGTATGATTTTGATGAATATATATTTTTTTGTAGTTTTGCGTTGGACCTTTCTCCGTCTTCTAGCCCTATTATTCTTAAGTTTGATCTTCTCACAGTGTCCCATATTTACTGAATATTTCCTCTATTATATCTTCAACACTTGAAATTCTCTTTTCTATCTTTTTTACACTTACATTTGAGATTTCTGATTGTTTTCTCATTTGTTACATATACAGAAATCCCTCAGTTTGTATTTTCTTTATTTTCTATTCTTTCACGTGTTTGATTGCTTTTTCTTGGTTTTCTTAAGGGATCTGTTGATTTTTTTTTCTAATTTTTTGTCTTTTCCTCCATTTCTTTTTTTTCCGTTTATTTATTTATTAAAGATTTCTGTCTATTCCCCGCAACCACCTCCCATTTCCCTCCCCCTCCCCCAATCAAGTCCTCCTCCCTCGTCAGCCCAAAGAGCTATCAGGGTTCCCTGCCCTGTGGGAAGTCCAAGGACCACCCACCTCCATCCAGGTCTAGTAAGGTGAGCATCCAGACTGCCTAGGCTCCCACAAAGCCAGTACGTGCAGTAGGATCAAAAACCCATTGCCATTGATCTTGAGTTCTCAGTAGTCCTCATTGTCCACTATGTTCAGCGAGTCCAGTTTTATCCCAGGCTTTATGAGACCCAGGCCAGCTGGCCTTGGTGAGTTCCCAATAGAACATCCCCATTGTGGCAGGATACAAGGTCAACTCTAAGAAATCAGTGGCCTTCCTATACACTAAGGATAAGGAAACAAAGAGGGAAATCAGAGAAGCATCACCTTTCACAATAGCCACAAATAACATAAAATATATTCGGGTAACTCTGACCAAGGAAGTGAAAGATCTATATGACAAGAACTTTAAGTCTTTGAAGAAAGAAATTGAAGCAGACACCAGAAAATGGAAGGATCTCCCCTGCTCTTGGATTGGGAGGATCAACATAGTAAAAATGGCAGTTCTACTAAAAGCAATCTATAGATTCAATGCAATCCCCATCAAACTCTCATCAAAATTCTTCTCAGATCTGGAGAAGACAATAATCAATTTTATATGGAAAAACAAAAAAAACCCAGGATAGCCAAAACAATCTTATACAATAAAGGATCGTCTGGAGGCATTACCATCCCTGACTTCAAACTCTATTACAGAGCTACAGTGATGAAAACAGTGTGGTACTGGCATAAAAACAGAGAAGTGGACCAATGGAATCGAATAGAAGACCCTGACATTAACCAACAAACATATGAACACCTGATTTTCGATAAAGGGGCTAAAAGTATACAATAAAAAAAAGAGAGAGCATCTTCAACAAATTGTACTGGCAAAACTGGATGTCAACTTGTTGAAGAATGAAAATAGATCCATATCTATCACCATGCACAAAACTCAAGTCCAAATGGATTAAAGACCTCAATATCAGTCTGAACACACTGAACCTGATAGAAGAAAAAGTGGGAAGTACTCTACAACACATGGGCACAGGAGACCACTTCCTATGTATAACCCCAGCATCACAGACATTAAGGGCCTCATTGAATAAATGGGACCTCCTGAGACTGAGAAGCTTCTGTAAAGCAAAGGACACTATCACTAAGACACAAAGGCAATCCTCCATTTCTTTGAGAGAATTTTTTATTTCCTCTTTAAGGGCCTCAAATATTCTCCTCAATTATTTTTTTAGGTTTTAATTTTTAAACTTTATTTTTAATGTTAGTTTTTATTTCTTCGGCTTCATCTGCATTGGGGTGTTCAACACTTGCTATCTTCTTGTCACTTGTAACATGAACAGGGCAAGCTTGTTGGGGTTTCTGTCGTGCCCGGTACCCACAGCCTGCAAGCCCCAAAGAAATTCATACAGAGGTCTCCATAAGTTATAACCTGATTGGCCCATTAGCTCAGGCTACATATTAGCTCTTGTAGCTTATATTAACCCATTATTCTGATCTATTTCTGCCATATGGCTCAGTACCTTTTTCAGCTGGCAGGTCACATCCTGCTTCCTCAGAGTCTGGACAGGAGTGGGTGGAATCAATTTCCTTCTTCCCAGAATTCTCCTGTTCTCATTGTATCATTTCTACTTCCTGTCTACTTCCAGGCATGCCAATCATCATTTATTTAAAACATGATTGACAGAATACAGACAATTTTTCAACACCAATCACTAGTTTTTGCTGGTGCAGTATCACACTTTGTGGTGTTGAGTGTGTTCTTACCTTATCTATCCATCTTTTCCTCTGATTACTGCAGTTGTGGCTGTGTGATTACTCTTCTAAGTGAAAGTGCAACCATGGTTCAGATGGTTGCTTCTTGTGGTAGAGTTGGAGCCATGGATCCAGTTACCCTGGAAGTTTTTTGATGTTCCTAGAGGTTGCCCGCCAGTCCCAGAGGCCCCTCTGCAATCAAGGTTCTTTTGGGCCTGCTTCCATGGAGGTCACTTGGTTTGACCTACCCCTGCAGTGATTTCTGGCTTGGATATGCTCCCTCAGAGGTCCCTGGATCAGCCCTGGTCCCATTTAGGTAGTTGGCTCAAGCCTGTTCTCTTGGAGGTCACTGGCTCTCTTGTGGAAGTACCTGGTCTGAGCCTGGTTCTGCAAAGGTCACTGGATTGGACCTGCTCCATCAGAAGTTTCTCACTTGGGCCTGCTCCTGCAGAGGATACTGTCTTGGACCTGCTTCATCAGAGGTCACTTCCTCCTACCTGCTCTTGTGGAGATCACTGACCTGGGCCTGATCCCGCAGAAGTTGCTGGCTTGGGCCTGCTTCTGCAGAGGTCAGTAGCTTGAGCCTTCTCCCTTAGAGGTTGCTTGCTCAAGCCTGTTCCCACAGACATTACTGACTCAGGCCTGCTCTATCGGAGGTTGCTTCCTCATACCTGTTCCTGCAAGTACCTCGGGCCTTATAGCTTCTTAATTATTTGTTAATTAAACAATCATTTTGTTGTAGATAGAGAAAAATCTTTATTCTTATTGGACTCTGAAAAATGCTTAAGCAATAATGTTTCAGAAATGTCCAAGTATTGATGTCTACTATTTCAAATGGTCAGAAACAGTATTTAGGCCTCTAAATATTTTGTAGCATTTTTTTTAAAAAAATGTCTTGTGAAATAAATGATTTTTCTTTATAAATTTCTATAATAATTCTCTATAATGCAGAACTTTTATTCAGTTTATATTTTGATGTAAATTTTGAAAAATATAGAGAGAAATTAATCCTTACCATCGTTCTAAGATAAGTATATCAGGCATAAGTTTTACTCTGAACAAAATTGTCAAATGTGGTTTTATATTTGCCTAAATATGACTTATTAATTAATATTAGTCACTGAACCAAAAGTAACAAACTTTCTCAAAGAGAAAAAAACTCTTGTCACTAAGGTCTGTTAATTTGATTTTATTTCCACTAACTCATAGAAATATGGAAGGAGAGGCTAAATTCTATAAAATTGTACTATGTTCTTCACATGCACACAAACCTTTACATGCATCTTTTATTCTACATCTCAATCACATTCATATACATGCATGAATTAAAATAATCAATTTCTAAATGTTATAAACAGCAAGCAAAAAATCATTTAAAAAATTGAGTAGTATAATAAAATGCAAGATATTCATATTGTTATACATGATGGTAGGACCATTGATAATAAATATAACCAGAAACAGTACCTGGCTTTTACTTACAAAGCCTACATTCTACAGACACTGAACTACCGAGTAAAAAGTCATAACGGACTCTAAGTAAATGTGTAGCTATCTGCCTGAATACTTCAACATCCCTCTAGAAGACAAATTATGATTCTCTTTTATAATTAGAAATAAGTTTCCAGATACGTTTTAGTGGGCAGTGTACTTTCCTAGCCAAGTAAGAAGCTTGTCAATTGTAATTACCTTGTTAATTACATGTACCACAAATCCCATTCATGAAGGTGTATGCATGTGTATAATCTCAGTATTTAGGAGGTAGGAAGATCAAAAGGTCAATATTTTACTTGGTTGCATATAACAATAAATAACAACCTGGGCTCTGGACACTATCTCATAAACCAAAATAAAAAAAAATATTTTCCTCAGAAAGAAATACCTACCTGAGTTTATATTCTCATAAACGTTAGTTTCTTTACTGAACTACTTTTCTGATTAATACATTAAAATATCACACTTACTACAAAAGATTAACATGACACAAGTGAGAAATAGAACATTATTTGACTAATGAATGTCAAATAAAATGTTAATTTTATAAATATCATTTGTTGATGAAAATGCATCAGAACTTATTTCTAATAACCTAGAGTACCATAATAAAGCACTGTCATGAAACATATTCTGTGTAGTTCAGTGAAACTCAACAAACATGAAGTAATAATTGAACATTAAATCAGAAAAATCTGATCAGTACAGACAGCTACATCTTGAAGTTCAGATTTAAAAGGCAAATAAAAAATAAAAAAAAATGTATGTTTGCTTTCCCCACTTGCATTTTAAACCTAGCTGATATCCTCCAAGGTAATACAAAAATAATACTAATATTTTGGTTGATTTTGAACCCTGCAATCAAGAAAGAGTATGATAGTATGACCCTACTGAGTTATTAAACAGAAGATATGAAATTACTTAATAACATTCCTTTGAATGTCACATATATTTAGTTATTGATCTCAGGTGCAAAAAAATGAAAGTTTACCCATCTTATTTATTTTGGAAAAGGGTTATATTTCTAGCTACTTTTTGTCAACACTATAATCCATTTTGGTGTAGTCTGCTGCTTTTTTGGATGCATCTTTTGTCTCATATTTGCTTTCTCTGGTTTACAGTATCCATCAAGACAAACACATAACCATTAAAATGAGCCACATGTAATTTTTGCATTATCTTATTCACACTGAGATCACTGTGTAATTAGTTTATGCTCTAATTAGAAAATTTATCATTCAGGTCTTGTAATAGCTGTTTCCTTCATGCTGTTCATCTTTGAGTAGAGTGAAAAAATATGGTAGGTTAATTATTTTGATAGTATGATTTAAAATTTTCACACTAAGTACAAAATTATTATTAAATAAGTTTCCATGGCTAGGGTAATTCACTATTACTGTCTTATAAATTATATTTATGCTAATTAATTTTATATTTATAAATAATATATATTATATGTCACTGTTTTATATATGTTTATATTTATTTACTACTCACTATATGGGAGTATAATAATGGGAGGGGGTAAGAAAAATTGATTTTATATACCAACTACAGGAAGTCTGAAGACTAGGTCACACATAGCAACCAAAGCAAAGCAATGATCACATTTTACTTACATGACCAAAGCAAAGAGAAAGAACAGAAAAGTGGCACCAGACTCTCAAGACTAACAGTTCCCCTCAGTGTCATACTTCCTCCAGAAATACTCCGATGTTCTACCTCCTAAAGATTCTACAACCTTTACAAGTAGCACCATCAGCACAAGAACATGTCATAAGTCTGTGGAGGACCTTTAATATTGAAACACACACACACACACACACACACACACACATATATATATATATATATATATATCAGTATTATATTATATGTATATACAATATAGGTTTTTATGTTTGAATGTATATACATACATATATACATACATACATTTATATGTTTGCTAACAGTGAAATACAAATACAATTTAGAGAAGTCTAGAGTCTCTCTGGATTAGCCTTTCTTCTTTCCCTCTTTTCTAATATATATATTCCTTTTCTCACATATATTTCTCTTACCAACTGGAAATTCATTTTCTACAGCAATGTGTAGCAATTCTCTGGGCGAAGCCTAGTCAGAATGATTCTTATTTTCTTTTACAGGAGCCTAGTAATAAACATCATACTCAAGTTAAATGCAAAAGGAATTGTGCCCCAAATCCCAGCACATTATATAAAATATGACATTGAATTTCATAGCAATGGTATAAATATATGAATGCTGGCTAGTTGCATTTTTTATATAAAACCAATACCCACATAAGTGAGATAACTAGAATCCTAACTCTCATATTTTTAGCTCCAAATCAATGTACATTTCTGCAGAGATTAACTGACAGGAGGTAAATATGTTATATTTATTTCCATCATAGTGTACAGATGGAATACAAGTACCTAGTCTCATAATTCATAAAAATCAAATGTAGGAAATAACAAAAGACAAAGGTGTCATTTTAAAAACCTTTTTATAATTTGTGGTGCTGCTTTTATCATTTGTATATATTTAGGAGAAGGATATAGAAATAGAATTTAATTATTTTAGTGTCATGTGAAGAGAACTAAACCTGAAACCAGAACATATATATCATATATCATATATAATATATAATATATATATATATATATATATATATATATATAATGAGCAGAAAATGATTCCTATTACCTACTATTATCATGGGTGCAATTTTATTATACCTATCTAGTATAGCAAAATAGTTGCCCGTATCTGTTGACTGGTCCCTCTGTTTTTTGCTATGAAGTGTTTTGATTCTTTCTCATTAACTTCTACTTTAATTTCTTTATATATCTGACAAATAATATTCTGCAGGAACACATGTTTGTTCCTTTTGAGGGTTTTGAGATTTATTGCTATATCTATGGATAGTCAAGTGAATTTTGGTGTACAAAAGTGATAACTCTTCACCTCATGAAGGTTTAGGGATGTAATTGAAATAGAATATTAAATCCAAACATTTTCTTCTTAAGTTGTTACTGTGGTCATTGTTGTAGGAAACTTCCTTTAAAGCCATCAATTAGTCTGTGGCTTCAGATTTATTTATAAACTTGATCAGGTTAATGGGATTCTCTAAAGGTTATTTTCTTTAATTCAGAAAGTTCTGATGAATAATGTTTCCATGTACATGTATTTCTAGATATACAGAGATACATTTCATTTACACAGATGATTTTCAACACTTCAAAAACCTACAGAAAGTAGCATTGAAAAGGTTTTAGAAACTGACTTTTCTCAATTACTTCAGAAAGGTTTATGGTTATTGAAGAAACCTGTTAAAGAATTGCATTTATTCAAGAAACTACTTTTACCTGTACTGCTTGATGACAAATAGTATACTTAGTGTATTAAAAATTAATGTTTCACACACACACACACACACACACACACACACACACACACACACGTTTAGCTTAGCAACCCTCAGAATCAAATGTCTTTGCAGTTAAAAAAATCAAAGAAAACACAATGATACACATAATCCGGACTCTGTGTATTTTCCATTTTTCATGGCCCATTATGATTATTTTATTCTAGTTTTCCTATAAGAACCTAAGTTCAAGCCAGGTGGTGGTGGCATACACCTTTGATCAGGCACTTGGGAGGTAGAGGCAGGTGGATTTTTGTGTGTTTGAGGCCAATCTGGTCTACAAGAGCTAGTTCCAGGATAAGCTCCAAAGCTACAGAGAAACCATTTCCTGAAAAACCAAAATAAGAACCTATTTTTAATATTCTTAAATTATTTTTATATATTTCTCTATTTTTCATCTTTTCTACACATTTGTAAAACTTACTGTGACCCGTTTAGAAACTTTTTTTTTGGTCTGATTCTGTCTTTACTATGTATCTATAATATTTTTCTAACAAGGACTGTTTCTATAATTGCTAAGCAGTCATGGCTAGGACTAACAGTGCAGCATTGCCTACTGGTTCCATGCCATCCAACAAGGTGAAGATATGATCACTATGTTTGTGAGCCATGCTCATTGCCCCAGTTCCAGGGACAGAGTGGGTCTCCATTGGCATTAAGCAAGTATTAGCATGCTACTTACAAACCTCATTTAAGTTTTCCATAGCAGGAATTTCCAAAAATGCCATAGCCATTTGTGTCATAAGCATGAACTAAAAAGTTGTATTTTAAAAAAGCAATGCCTTTGCTCACCACCAGCAAACAGAACCAACCTAAAAAACTGTGTCTAACAAGAATCTGTAATTGACTCCATCTCTTTGTGGGTCTAGAAACACATTTTTATGTTTTCTTCGGCTTCATGTGATAGTATGTAGCTGAACATTGGGTACTATTAAGTAACCGGAGACTATACTTTCGTTTCATTGTTGGCCAGACCCAAATAATCACACAGAAACTGTATCAATTACAACACAGTTTGGCATATGTCTCAGGCATATTCCTAGCTACCTCTTAACTTAACCCATTTCTGTTAATGTATGTATCTCCATGAGACTGTAGTTTACCAGTAACGTTCTAGCTGCTTTCTCCTTGGGTAACTTCATGGTGTCTCCTTGATTCCACCTCTCTCTCTCTCTCTCTCTCTCTCTCTCTCTCTCTCTCTCTCTCTCTCTGTTCAGATTTCGTTCCTGGCTTTACTTTGCTAAACCAATGACTAAAACAACTTTACTCATCAACCAGTAAAAACAACACATATAAAGAACATTCCATATAATAACACAACTTCACAGAATACAGAAGGATTATTCCACAACAGTTGGGCCTATAGAGATAACTCAGTACTTAAAAGAAATTGCTTTTTTAATATAAGGCTTGGGGTCATTTCTCAACATCTATGTGATACTAAATATTCACTATTTTTGTTTTTTGGTACAATGCATTAAAGTAGTTTCAATGAGCACTCTTTGAATAACTGTCCTTTTTCAATTTTAAAAACTAGCTATAATTGTATACCATATATATTTATATGTATTATATTATATATACTATATGCATTATATATGTTTATATTTTTGTACATACTAACTGTTTGACAATTATTTTACATTAGGCAGCTAACTACTTTTCTTATTAAACTCAATAATTAAAGGGACTGGTTAACTAAGATAGAATTGTCCAAGCAAATTACAATTATATAAACAGAATTTGAGAATAAGAAAAGGTTTGAAAGAATATTTTATACAATTATTTTTACTTGGTATGATTGTGTAATTGTATTTGATTATTTACAAGACTTAAAAACCATGAGGAAGACCTTTCTTGAAGTACTGTGTTCTCCATCTCTTACTTCAAAAAGGGAAAGTCAATTTTTGTTTGTTTATTCATATTTCAGAAGCGTGTACATTTTATTAAAATAAAACAATTTTCCCTGCTACAAACAACTATTGAAAAACACAAATTATTTCCAACACAAAATAAAATCAAATTCAGTTTTAAACTATACATTAAAGAGATTATTATATCTCCTTTCCAGAGAATTTTACTATCTTCCAAGAAAAGCTCTTTGTTAGCAACTTTCTATTGACTTATTCAACCTCACATTTCTTTATAAAACACTAGATATTTATTTCTATGCATTTTAACTTAATCTATTTATAAAAATTAACAAATAGAATAAAATATTTAATCAGCTTGATTTTCTTCTTTTTAAAACTTTGATTTTTCTTTCTATTTCTAATCACTAGGGTTTTCATACATATATATATATATATATATATATATATATATATATATATATATATATATATATACATATATATATTCAACTCTTGTTACCCCCTTTTGCCAGGCTCCCATTCCTACTGATGAATTCTTTTCCCAACTAGTATCTCTTCTACTTCCCAGTCTTTTTTGACAGCACTATACCTTAGAAAGATAGCCACAGCTGAAATATGATAATGACTCAAAAAACAATGTGATCTCTAAAGAGAAGTCAGTTTTCATACTAATATTCTCCATTCTCTGAATTTTATAATCATTTGGTTCTTCTATGATGATGTACTATGGTCTTTTGATGGGGTGATGCATATGTCTCAATCAGGACTTGAACATTCAAATGTCACTTATTCTCAGCACGTTGAACAATTATATGATTCTGCCTTGATTGTAAGGCACTATCAAAAGAAACATTTCTATATAAACTGAGAGAAGCACTTTTCTAGGTATAGAAACATAAATATTTACAAAGCAATTTGGCTGCATTTCCATTTACCAAATTATTAGTTTCATTCTATCTAGATCTATGCATGAGTCCCCTTCTGAGGACTGTGTCTCTAGTCCACTTAGAAAGTAGTTACATGCTTATTTCATAACTGTCATGCCACTTTACATCAGTAGTAAATATCTTTACTAACAGGTGGTTGGTTATTTTAACATGAAATGTCCAACTTTGGTTACACTGTTTATGACTATGCTCCCCCAACAGCCTGAAAAACACTGCCATTATGACTCATGCTTAGCACATTTTACTGATTCATCCATGTTTTGACTTGCTCTTTTATGTCTAAATAACAGCTATTGTATATAAAATTAAATCATGTTTGTCAAGTTTTTGTTTGATAGTTATTTGGATTGTTCCTTTTTAAAATATGAATATATGTTATTATGAAGAGTTATACAGTGTTTCAAAATAATCAGCTGTCAATTCTCTTGAGTTGAACAGCTGTCAGACCACATCTTAACTCTGCAAATTTTGAGAGATTTAAAAAGCAGCCACAAAATTTGTATTCTCATCAGCAATATAATTATACTCCAGTGTCTCTATAACTTTGCCAACATTTTGTCATATGATTTTTCTGAAGTTGAAAGGACAATTGTTGCTAAAATGTTTCATTAGAATGTGGATTACATTTAATATACATAGTAGTTTATGATGTTTGTCCTACATAATCAAGTTCATATGTCCTTTGGAGAAGTCATCCCTGATTTCTAATTGAGATGACATTTCATAGTTGATGTTTAACAATTTCTTTCATCATCTATGTATTACAACCTCATGGAATATAAGGATTGTAAATATCCTGTTTTATATGTTCTCTTTTCACTTTCTTTATGGAACAATTTGCAAAATATAGAGACTATATTGAAGAAATGTCATCTATATAATTTGTTGGTTATTTGTGCTCTTGCTATTCTGATCCTGTGACTTCAAGAAATAAGTAATTGATGCCCAGGAAATTAAAAAAAAATCAGAATCCTATTATGGTTCTCATCTAATGTGACATGAAGATAGTATTGTAAATTAATGAACACAGAATAAAAAATGTTTCTAAAACTTAATTAGATTATCACCCTTCGAAAAAAGAAATAGTATTTAAAAGATAAATTGAGTATTTGAAGAAAATGATCAAGAACAAAAGAAAAATAAATGCCAAATAACTGAAGAACCAAACTCTTTTCTTACAATGTATATTTATTACTAAATTATTCATCTAACATAGCTACAATAAAAACAAAATCTAAGCATCCTACTAACATAATACCAAAAGGTAAATATAAAGATATAATTTTTAAAAATTGACACATTTAACACACACAACCACACACACACACACACACACACACACATATATATATATATATATATATAAACTATATGATATATTTATAAAAATTTTTTAATTGATAAAACATATATACATTGTAAAATATGTACACATAGTAGGGTAATTATGGCCTTGGAATTTGATGTCAAACATGAAACAAACTTACTCTTTATGATTATGATAAAATCAAATTTCTCAATAACATCAGTATCACACAATAGATTATGTTTCCTTCCAAGATTAGTAGTAACTAGAGATGAGGCAATGAATATTTAAGGTTGATAAAAAATTAATAATAATTAGAAAAATTTAAAAATAATAAGTTAATAGCAATAAGTAAACTAAAACGACAGTTAAAAGAAGATAATCATTTCTGCGTCTTTTTTTAGCAATAGGGTATCTTATGAGTATAAAACCTAATATATATTTCAAAATTATTGTTAAAGAAAACATAATTATGAATTTCAGCACATAGAGATGGTTTAAAGTTGAAGAAAACCAAAGTTATATTACCTCAAACTGATTAACATATTATATACATATACTATACTACATAAAGATGTACAAAGTTTAAAAATAATTAACGTTGGAAAGCATTTTCTCCAGTGGTGATTGACATTGAATTTGTGGCTTCACACTTGTGAGTATTCTACTAAGAAGAAGCACACAGAGACCTTCATTTCTTTAGTTTCCATTTATAAAACATCTTTATTTCTACCTATGATATAAATTTGAAAATTACTCTTTGCAATTGAATTCATTATTAGACCTATTTTATGGTTCCAAATGTTATTAACCAACCCAAATAATTAGAAATTTAAATGTCACAGCTAATATTTAAACTCAGCCTGATTAACTTCAATGTTCCTACTCAATTTAAAAATGAAAAACAGAAGATTATTCTTTGCAAAGAAAATATTTAGAATAAAAATATAAAGTGCATAATATAAATTATCCATTCAAATAAATAATTTTGAATATTTTATTTTACATAAATATTCTCCTTTAAGCATGTAATGTTCTATTTCCCAGTATAGTTTATTCTTTGTATAACCATATACACAAAACTTGAGACACTATGTTAGTCTAAATTGACCCAGATGGAGGAAATGAAAAAATACCCTAAAAGCGAAATTAATGTGATAAAAAAATATTTTCAAACTGTGGTAAAAATCATTTTTAGTTGTTACTGAATAATGTTTAAGATTAAAATATATCACAATATATGTAGTATTTCAGAAATTACAATTAAGTTTGCTTTCAATTCATATTTTAGACTGTACACACACACACACACACACACACACACACACAAAACAACATGAAATCGACATACATAGTATGGGTATTCTGGTCTATGAGTGAGGAAAATATATGTGCCAGAGCTCATGTGTTGAACTCTGGAGACATCCTTTTTTCAAAATATTTTTGATTTAGGCCAAAGCTTGTTAATGAATAGAAAACTATGTAGTGATGGGTGTTGTTTCTTCCCCTTAAATGTCCAATTAATAGTAAGTATTAATTATTGAATAAATTTCAAACCCTTAACTCACCATTGAGAAAGTGACACTTATCTGTGGAGAAGATACCTTAAATTTTTAAATTTGTCTGTTGAACAGATAAATGTGAATCAACTATGATGTTGGTTTAAATGTTTCAAATTTCTTCATTTAAAACTGGAGTAAGTATGAGTACTTACTTACTAGTTCATTTTTGAGGTGAAATACACTTGAGGCATAACAATCATTTTTAAGTCATATGATTAGTTGAGTTCAGTAATTGTTGTCCTAAATCATCCAAGTAACAGAGTAAATGAATACCATTATTTATGTTTAAGATAGGAGTTTCCCTGGGTATTTTGTTTTTCCATATAAAGTTAATTATTGTCCTCTCAAGATCTGTGAAGAATTTTGATGGGACCCTGAAACAACAAACCCAGGATAGCCGAAACAATTTTATACAATAAAGGAACTTCTGGAGGCATTACCATCCCTGACTTCAAACTCTATTACAGAGCTACAGTATTAAAAACAGCTTGGTATTGGCATAAAAACAGAGAAGTCGACCAATGGAGTTGAATAGAAGACCCGGATTTTAACCCTCAATCCTATGAACACCTGATTTTTGATAAAGGAGCTAAAAGTATACAATGGAAGAAAGAAAGCATCTTCAACAAATGGTGCTGGCACAACTGGATGTCAACCTGTAGAAGAATGAAAATAGATCCATATCTATCACCATAAACAAAACTCAAGTCCAAATGGATCAAAGACCTCAATATCAGTCCGAACATACTATACTTGATAGAAGAAAAGGTGGGAAGTACTCTACAGCATATGGGCACAAGAGATCACTTCTTCGTATAACCCCAGCAGCACAGGCATTAAGGGCAACATTGAATAAATGGGACTTCCTGAAACTGAGAAGCTTTTGTAAAGCAAAGGACACTGTCCCAAAGACAAAAAGGCAACCTACTGACTGGGAGAAGATCTTCACCAACCCTGCAACAGACAAAGGTCTGATTTCCAAAATATATAAAGAACTCAAGAAACTAGACTTAAAAATTCTAATTAACCCAATTAAAAATGGGGCACTGGACTGAACAGAGAATTCTCAACAGAAGAAATTCAAATGGACAAAAGACACTTAAGGTCATGCTCAACCTCCTTAGCGATCAGGGAAATGCAAATGAAAACAACTTTGAGATACCATCTTACACCTGCCAGAATGGCTAAAATCAAAAACACCAATGATAGCCTTTGCTGGAGAGGATGTGGAGTAAAGGGTACACTCATCCATTGTAGGTGGGAATGCAAACTTGTGCAACCACTTTGGAGATCAGGGTGGTGGTTTCTCAGGAAATTCGGGATCAGCCTACCCCAGGACCCAGCAATACCACTCTTGGGAATATACCCAAGAAATGCCCTATCATATTACTAAAACATTTGTTAAACTATGTTCATAGCAGCATTATTTGTAATAGCCAGAACCTGGAAACAACCTAGATGCCCTTCAATGGAAGAATGGATGAAGAAAGTATGGAATATATACATATTAGAGTACTACTCAGTGGTTAAAAAAAATGACATCTTGAATTTTGCATGCAAATGGATTGAAATAGAAAACACTATCCTGAGTGAGGTAACCCAGACCCAAGAAGATGATCATGGGATGTACTCACTCATAATTGGTTTCTAGCCATAAATAAAGGACATTGAGCCTATCATTTGTGATCCTAGAGAAGCTAAATAAGAAGGTGAAACCAAAGAAAAACATAGTCATCCTCCTGGATATTGGAAGTAGACAAGATTGCCAGGCAAAAAATGGGAACTTGGGGTTGGGATGGCATGGGGGTAAGGGGAAATGGGAAAGAAAAGTGAGAAGGGGAGGATGGGGAGAGGTTGGGGGAATGGGATGGTTGGGATAAAGGAAGGGTGGATATGGGAGCAGGGAAGTATATACCCTATTAAGGGAGCCATCTTAGCGTTGAAAAGAGACTTGACTCTAGAGGGGCTCCCAGGTGTCCAGGGAGATGTCCCCAGTTATTTCCTTGGGCAGCTGAGGAGAGGGAACCTGAAATGGCTCTATCCTATAGCCATACTGATGAATATCTTGCATATCACCATAGAACCTTCATCTGGCGATGGATGGAGATAGAGACAGAGACCCACAATGGAACACCGGACTGAGCTCCCAAGGTCCAAATCAGGAGCAGAAGGAAAAAAACAAACAAACAAACAAACCATGGGCAAGGAAGTCAGGATCCGCGAGGGGTGCACCCTCCCACTGAGACAGTGGGGCTGATCTATTGGGAGCTCACCAATGCCTGCTGGACTGGGACTGAAAAAGCATTGGATAAAACCGGACTCTCTGGACATGGTGGACAATTAGGGCTGATGAGAAGCCAAGGACAATGACACTGGATTTTGATCCTGCTGCATGAACTGGCTTTGTGGGAGCCTAGCGTATTTGGATGCTCACCTTCCTAGACCTGGATGGAGAGGGGAGGACCTTGGACTTCCCACAGGACAGGGAACCCTGACTGTTCTTTGGACTGGAGAGGGAGGGGGACAGGAGTGCAAGGAGGGGGAGAGGAGTGGGGAGAGGGAGAGGGAAATGGGAGGCGGGGAGGAAGCAGAAATTTTTTCAATAAAAAAAAAAAGAAATAAAGTTAGGAGTTTCCCTTCTTTTCAATAAAAAATATAACAAGACTAATGGATTTTATGTCATCAGGTAATGGACAAACTTGTAAAGTTAACAGTTATGAAACCAAAACTAATTTGTGACATTATCTTCCTTCATTTATTACCCTCTATCATTTAAAATATTTATTTTATATACTTTATATTATTTATTAAGACAATGTGGCATCAACTGTTCAATATTTATCAACTCTACCAATCATGTAAGCTGAACTTTAGTTTTGCTCTTTAATTTCATTTTTAAAATGAATAAGCTCTTTTACTCTGTTCTAAATAACTACATGGTTGGTGCTAGAAAAGAAGGTTTAAAATCTAGCCATGCTAGCTACATTCCTAAAAGTCCTTAATTAGGTTACCCGTAACCACGACAGGTGACTCACAAAGACTAATAGTTCCAGGTCCAAGACACACTCGTGTATCTGAGTACTCAGAAAATATTCCTATATGTATAAATAAAAAATAAGCTCTTAAAACACCTATGTGATGACCCACAATCCTTAAGAAATTCAATTTAGGCTGAGTAAGTGAGAAAGTAGTTAGTCTAACACATAAGTAGCTCTTTATTTTGACCCCTTCCCTATAAAAAAGAAAATGTCATTCTTATCTTTTAAGAATTGAGAGTTGTGGTAGAAAGGGGTGACATTTGTCTATATTACAAAGAGTGGCATACAAGCATCTTGAGGTAGATCAATTCACAGTTTTCTGAGTACCTGCACATTGATTTCCATGGTGAATATACAAGTTTGTACTTCCACCAGCAAGAGCTGTTTTTTGTATTGTTTGTCTTACCCATTCTCCCAGGTATAAAAATAAATCTCAAAGTAGTTTGATTTGTATTTACATTATGGGAAAAGATATTGAATATTTCTTTAAGCTTTTCTCAAGTATTTGAGGTTTCTCTAATGAGAATTCTCTATTCAGGTCTTTACTCCATTTTTTAACATAATTTTTATTGATTCTTTAAGAACTTCATATTATGCATCTCAAACTCACCCATTTCCCTTTCTGTTCATATCTGTATTCTTCTCCAAAAAAAAAAAAAAACTAAAAAGAAATAATGAAAAGAAGATAAAAATAAAAAATGACAATAAGAATGTAAATTAAAAACAAACAAAACAAAATAACCCAATTCATTCCTCTATCTTTTTCACCCCCTTCATCACATTTTCATTCATCTACATTCAGCTTAGTGACATTTGGAGATGCTGTGTATCCTGCAATATAACCCTTTGTCCTCACGGAATTACTTGCAAACATTCATTGTGTAATGTGTTGTTGGTGAGGTGGTCCCTTGTTTGTCCCAGCTGCCTGGCTAGCTTGCACCCAAATTAACCACAAGGAAGCTGTATTCATTTAAACACTGCCTGACTCTTTACCTCTAGCCTCTTATTGGCTAACTCTCACATAGTTTAACCCATCTCCATTAATGTGTATTGCCATTTGACTGTGGCTGACCAGCATGAGTCTAACTAGTGTCCGTCTCGGGCAGGAGAACCATGGTGTCTGCCACACTGCTTTCTTCCTCCAAGAATTCTGTTCTGTCTTCCCTGCCTATTTGAGTTCTGCCCTATCAACTAGGCCAAAGCAGTTTCTTTAATAAACAATGAAAGCAATACAAATACAGAAGAGCCTCCTACACCAGAAATTAAAAACAACATGAGCAAGGCAACACAGACACAAAAAGACAAACATAACGTCTGCATTTTTAAGATGATGTTAGATATTAGGTAAAGTATAATCACTTTACTAACACAGACCTAGATAAGTTAGATAAAGAGAGGTGGCTTACGGGGAATAAATGGATCTCTCTGGGAAAGGGAAATAGAATATATTTAGTGGGTGAACTGTGGGATCAGGATGGATCAGTTCAGAGATGGAGAAACAGATAGAAAGAGTACTAGGAGAAGTGATTGTAATAGGGGGCTTTTAGGGGACAATTTGGAAACATAGTGCAAAAAAAAACTACCAGGAAACTATGGGGGGACCCTAGCCAAGAGTCTTAGTAAGGAAGGATATGGAGCTTGAACAAGTCATCTTCTCTCACTATACTAGGCTCCCAGTAGTTTTACTGGGGCACAAATCCAGTCACAAAACTTATGACCTACAACCTGTCCTACTTTTAAAATTTACCAAGTCAGTGGTGGCTCACCACTTGTAGCAATAGCCAACCACCTTCTGGCCTCAATTGAGGCCCATGTCACAGGATGCAGCCAATGTGCAATACCTTGCAGATGGCCTGGGACCAGAAGCTAGGAAGCTGAGAGACAAGGGGTAGAACCAAACACAACTGATAGGCCACAAACAAACAAACAAATAAATAAATGAATAATAAAGCAAATGACATTAAGCTATAATTATAGGATCAGTGCCTGGCTCAATCATCAAAAGAGAGACTCCTCAACCAGCTGATAGGAACTAAAAATAGACTCACAGCCAATCATTAATTAGAGCTAAGGGAACACCATGTAAGAGAGTGAGACAGGATTGTAGGAGCAAAAAATGGAGGATATCATGAAAACATGCCTGACAGAATCAACAAAGCAGGGTTCACTGAGTCTTACAGATCTGAACCAGCAAACATACAACCTTAATGAGTCTACTCTAGGCCCTCTGTATGCATGTAAAATTGTTTAGTCTGAGTTTTTTTCATATATTCATAAAAATGGTTATGACATGTCTCTGACACATTCTCCTTTTTGTAAATTTTATCCTCCTCCTAAATTTCCCCCTGCAGCCTTTTTATAAGGCTTTATTCTTAGTGTTACTAAATTTTATAATTCCATGTTTAGTTAATATCCCTGGAAGGACTGCAATTCTCTAAATGGAGGAACAGTTGATCTGAGAGAGAAGAGAGGTATGGAGAGGAGATGTTAGTGAAGGTATTCTGTGTCCTGGTAGTTTCTCACAAACAACAAGATACTTAATGTTAATTATAAATGCATACCCAATTGCTTAGCCTTGCTACTAACTAGTCTTGCAATTTAAATTAACCCATATTTCTTATCTAAGTTCTACCAGGTTGTTCATGCCATGTTGTCTCATTTTCTATACATTCTTTTCCTGAGTCTGGCTTGTGACATCTCATACTCTGCCCTTCTTTTCTGCATTCTCTCAGCCTCATAATTCTTGCCTAGCTATTGGCCAATCAGCTTTTTATTAATAGTGAGAGCAGCAAATTAAAAAAAAATGTAGAAGTATTATCCCACCAAATTTCTCCCTTTTTGTCTAAATAAAAGAGGTTTTAATTTGAACATAATAAAATTATGTACAATAAAAAGTTATCAAGTAAGAATTTAAGTTACTATATCTCATATGTCTGTATTTGGCAATATTAAAGTAAATACTCTATTTTTATCTTATATTTGTACCTCTAAAATTTTATACCAAATTTACCATTTAATCATAACTAAGGAAAGTCTAAGTCTAATTATTTAGTCTTTCACTCTATTAAAGACCCCAGTACGGTGTAATGTTACTTAAAGAAAAGGACATTTAACTAGACACTCACCCAAAGTTCCAGTGTATCATTGGGGCATTCAACTTTGACCTATAGACCTAGTATATCTGACAAACATTTTTGAGAAGCAGAGAATTTTGAAGGACTGTCCTACCTTATCTTAGCTAAGTTCAACAGTTGCTTTTTTTAATGTCCTTCTGGTCCAGTTTGGACACTATACTGTCGGCAATAGAGGCAATGACAGATTTTTCCCAAATGGCTAGCTTTTGCAATAAAGAAAACATGCTCCAAATGGAGGTTATTTGATGCCCATCATCATTCTGTCAGGAGCAGATATGTCTCACTGTCAAGAAAAACCATAGGTTATTAAACTTATTGAATGCCATTTTCTTTAGGAATTTGAAGTATTTGGAGACTATCTATCTAAATATATCTGTGTGTCTGTGTATGATTTTAAAAACATACTTAACATAACTATAAATTTGACTATTTTAGATTATCAATCTGAATTTTCACCTACACATTTCAATTTTAAATGAGCTACATAAACACAATACACCAAATGAGAATGGAAACATACTATAGAATAAAAACAATAATTTTAAATTTGTAAAAATAAACCAATATCCATACCAATGCAAAATATTTTGAAATTAATAGTTTTTATTTTGGATTAAGTGAATTCAGTAACATACCTTCCAATCCTATCATTCTCATATTATGTCCTTTTATCCCTTAGAAAGAGACATTTCATGACAGTATTATTTGTAACAGCCTGAACCTGGAAACAACCTAGGTGTCCATCAACTGAAGAATGGATAAAGAGATTGTGGCACATCTACACATTTTTTTGGTGGTTAAAAAAATGACATCTTGAATTTTGCATTCAAATGGATGGAATTAGAAAATGCTATTTTGAGTGAGGTAACCCAGACCCAAAAAATGAATATGGTATATGCTCACTCATAAGTGGATACTAATCATAAAAAAAGGACATTGAACCTATAGTTCATGATCCTAGAGAAGCTAAATAAGGTGGACCCAAAGAAAAACATATATAGACCAACCTGAAAATTGGAAACAGACAAAAATTTGGGAACATGGGGGCAGGGTGTAGAAGGAAGTGGAGAATGGGTTGTTCAGAAGAACTTGAGGAAATGAGATAGTCGAGATGGAGGAAGGATAAATATGAGAGCAAGGAAAGAGATATGATGATTGAGGGAGCCATTAGAGGTTTAGCAAGAAATCTTGCTGTAGAAAAATTCCCAGAAATCCACAAGGATTTTCTCACCTGGGCCCTTAAACAGTAGAGGAGAGGGTGTCTTAACTGGCCTTACCTTATATTCAGACCGATGATTATCTTAAATATCATGACAGAACCTTCATCCAACAACAGATAGAAGCAGAGGCAATGATCCACATTGGAGCACTGCACTGAGCTCCCAATATCCAGTTGATCCATATTTTTGCAATGTGGATGTCATTCTCTCAAATACTCCATGTTGTTTGGGCACATTGAAATTTTGGGGGGACCCTGAAAACATTCAAGATAATGTTTAAGTCTTTGGTGAAGTAGTTTGTGAAGCTAGGCCATCATAGTCAGCAGTGTTGAAGCTGTTCCAGATGCAGAACTCCAAAAAGAATTATCTCCAATATCAATAAGTAAATTTAAAAATTTTAAAGTGAAGTAGATATAGGTTTAATAATTCTTAAATTACATTTTTTTCTACAGGAAGCATAATGTATCTTTCTGCAAATAATTTTGCCTATACTCAGTTGTAAAGGAAAATCAGAAATCTAGTTGATTAATAAGAAGTAAGGGATGGAGATTAAGTAATAGAAAAAAAAGAAAAAAAGAGGTGGGGTGAAAACTCAGGGAAGTCCCCACAAATGAATTCTTCAAATAACCCTATCAGCCCTAATACTTCTTCATTCAACTAGATATATTAATCCATATCCCTTTGTGTTACCTCATTTTTATAATTTACTACATTTTCTGAAATTCACTTTAGACATGATTAATTGTAACCAAATCTCTTAGGCTTCCATTTATTTATAAATGCTCTCAGTAACTCATGTGAATGGTTACTTATGTTATTTCTGAGACAAAATATTTGACAAAATCAACTTAACGAAGTACAAATTTATTTTGCTTGACAGTTTGAGTATATGGTTGATTGTGAAATGTAATAAATGGCACTAGGAACAAATTATTGGATTCAACTCTAGTCAAGAAACCAAGAGTGTTTAATACAATTGGGACAGCTTGCTTTATCAATTTTAGGCATTTTGGAGAGATCTCAGATCATGGAATGGATTCACCCATAGTTACAGTGGTTATTCTCTACCACAATTAACCCAATATAGAATCTCTAAAGTATTTTTTCTATAATGATTCCAAATGCTGTCAAGTTGACAAAGAATATGAATCACCACATGAAATCAATCAAATTTGTGTTTTTCTATATTGCACATGTCATATGTATATTTATTACCCATGCTTTACCAAAAACAACTATAGAAAAATATAGTTATCACAAAAAAAGAAACGATAAAGTTATAAGTGGGCAGCAGTAAATTGTGTATCTTCTAATGTGCAGTAGTTATTACTATGATAAACTATTAGGTTTGAATGTAGGAATATGTCATTGATCTATAAGTATATAATTTCTAAATTATTAACAAAATCTTGAACTGTGAAATTATTAGTAGAAAAAAATTCTTAGAGAAATATTTTTATGAGGAGATTTAGTATGAATTTCTGTAGCAAAACTGATGAACAAAGCTTTAAACATATAAGAATATGTTTATAATTTTTATGTTTCCCAAATATAGGAATTACTCAATTTCCTTATTTATAAAAATATAGCTCTTTCTGTTAAAATAAAAAATATGCCGACATAAAGTTGTTTAGACCTAGATTTATTCAAGGCTCATGATAACAGTGATACAAATAAATTTTGTTTGCCTTGGAAGAAAATAATTCAAATAATTGCATTAATTCCCATGTAGAATGTTAAATAATTTTGCAGTATCTAATAGTCTTTGTTTGCTTTATTTTTCACACATTGTCTCTTATAACCCAAGCTTGCTTTGATCTTCTACTTCTACTGGATTTGTCTCTCAGGAGCTGAGAATGTGTGTGTGTGTGTGTGTGTGTGTGTGTGTGTGTGTGTGTGTATGCACGCGCTCACATGCATGCATGTGTGTGAATATGGTAATTCTAAGCAATGAAGGAGTCTTTCTCTTGCTCCACTTTTTTTCCAGCATAAGTTGCCATTAGTGTTTTTCTTTTTTTTTTTGTTTTAATGACTTTATTTTTGCTTTTTGTGCATTTTGCCCACTTCTCAGTAGAAATGAAAACCATTATTTCCAAGAAACTCTTACAGAGATGAGGTTGCACTGTTGCATTTTTATAACTATACCTCTCCTTTGTTTTTTTTAATCTTAACTTACAATGTTAATATCAGCTCAAATCTAGTTTATCTTTTTTTTTTTTCATCTTAGCCATTCTGACAAGCATAAGACAGAATGTCAATGTTGTTTTGATTTGCAATTCTCTGATGGCTAAGGTTGTTGAGAAATCCCTTATATGCCTTTTGGCAATTTGAGTATACTCTGCCTGCAGGAGTCCTCAGTTCAGTTCTCAGCAACTATAACAGGCAGCCACCAACAAGCTATAGCTCCAGTTTCAGGAAACGTTTTGACTCTTTCACCTAATGGTAGAACCACATGTAGACTCACAGCCACATATGTTTAAAGTAGTGCCAAGAAAGTTATGGAAGCAATTAACCCCTTTCTAATCAAATCTAAGACGGGGGTTTTGAACCTACGTAATGTGCTGGCTTTGTGGGAGCCTAGCCAGTTTGGATGTTCACCTTCCTAGAAATGGACGGAGAGGGGAGGACCTAGGACTTACCACAGGGCAGGGAACCCTGACTGCTCTTTGGACTGGAGAGGGATGGGGAGAGGAGTGGGGGGAGGGGGAGAAGGTTGGGAGGAGGGGGAGGGAAATGGGAGGCTGGGAGGAGGTGGAAACTTGTTTTTTTTACTTCTAATATGGACAGAAATATGTGTCCAGATCAGTCAAAGATCTAGATGAGAACCTAATGCTATTATTCTTTAAATGAATTTAGTACTTAAATAAATTCCAATGACATTTTGTTTTACACAAAAATCAGAACATCTCTTAACCTTCATTAGAAAAGCTCCTACTTGAAGAGGCTGATATTTTAAAAGATGTCCAACAATGACTTGCAAAGATTAACAGAGAGTTTTACAGAGTTCTCAGCTCTAAAGTGATGTTTATACTACACCAGTCTATTCCACAATGAGGGATACTTAAAGAATAAGGGACAGAAAATAATTTGAGAGTCAGAGGTGGTATATATCTTCAAGAAATTATTGATTTTGTGTTCATAACAGGGAAATTATACATATGAACACTAAGCAATTGTAACAGCATACATGAGATGTGTGGAAGGCCAACCTTACAAAAGCCAGCTTAGTTGGAAGAATGGTCATCAAGTCCCATCTCTAGCTGAGAGCTCTAGGCAACTGGTAACTTGTGGAATAACAGTCACTTCTCTTTAATGGTGTAATTCTGATGGATAAATCACGACACTAGTTGGAAGGCAGTCATCAAAGGGTAGTTTAGGCACAATAAACTGAAATAGGTTAAAAAGGATATAAGAAAGAGGTTTTGGGTAGGTAGCGATTTAGGAGGATCTCAGAAAAGTTTTGGTTAAGGGGGAAAATATGTTCTGTATAAACTTTATTAAATTTTCAAATGTTTGATAAAAGTGATCATGAAAAATAAAATAAATTTCTTTGGATTTTTATATTTTGTTAATGTTTATTTTGTTTTGAGCACTTTTGGAATAACCTGATATTAGCTAGAATACACTGTGTAGCTAATACTACCCTCAGACTTGTGTAAATAATTTTCTTTTACTCCCTGAGTTTTGGGAATTCATCTATGAAACATGATGCATGATACACTAAAAATATTTCTAGTGTATTATTATAATTTAAGTAACTTCTCATGTGATAAAATATTTAATAAAACAACTTAATTTCTCCTGAAGAGCTACCTTCTGACATTATTTATTGATCTTATAATGTAGGAGGGGAAGCAAAGTTTCTCAGAAAGAAACTAAACCACCCACTGAACTTTCTGGAAGAATTATTAACTGATTTGAACTTGAATGATTGCAGATAGTATGAAATATTATAAGCCCACAGCCAAATTATCTTGAGTAATTTTTATCTCACTTAATAGTCAGGCATTGCCTTACTCTGTCCTGGATGTAAGAGCTTTGTGATTCTTTGGCAATTATTTGTAAAATGTACAAAGACACTTTTCTCCTGCCAAACTACACTAAGCTGCTTTCATGTAGCTTCTGAGGCATGATATGCTGAGATTTTCCTCACTTTGTTTTGTAGTACCTATTTAATATTTCCACCAATGTGTGAAAATAATTTGATTTAATAATACCTTGATTTATGATTTCCTTTGTTTTTGATTTCTTTTCTTTTCTTTCCTCTTCAAGCTGCTACTATGATGAAAAATGGAATTTGGGGTGACCTAAGTCTGTTTTCAGGCCATAATCATTTGTATTTGGCTCCAGAAATATCTGTCTATTATCCTTTGGTAATAGTTTTGCTTTATACATCAACAAAGAGAAAGGTTTTAATTTTTCTTCATGTTTACTTCCTTTGATTTGTAAATTATTTAAATTTCATTTATCATTTAGTTTTGATCACTATATTTTGAATAGGAATTAGTATTTTCTTTTTTCATAACTGTATTCTCAACCTTTAAAATAGTGACTAATATGCAATGCATAATCAGTAAACATTTTTGATTACATAAATTAGTAAGTAAACAGAAAAATATTTCTCTCATACTTTTTTGAGACAAACACATACTAACATGTATATATAGTTAATAGATATCCTTTGACTTTTATAGTAAATTTTTAAAAAAATTAAATATAAGACATAAAATTGAAAGACTATCTTTAAGATATTTTTTTCAGTATTACAAAGCTTATACTGGGCCTATGGCTATCACCTGTCATGATTGAGCTGAGCCTATAATTCAATTTTAGAGAAAAAAAACTTAATTCAAGGATTCTCCTGGTAAAACTAACAAACAAAGTGAAAAAAAATCAATAAAATTTGAACTCACTTCATCTCTACTTAGTCCTATAGCTCTCATGTAGGAAATATTAACTATCATAATCAGGGCAGCAGTTAGACTATTGTAGGTCCACATAAAATGCTAAATGTTTAGCATACACTCTTCTTTCTTTTTTTATTAGAATGTGACTTGACAAGGTGAGTAGTTAAAGAACATGAGCTTTCCTTACAAGAACTTTATCATGTCCCTTTTTCCACTTTGTCTTTTTCCAATATGAGCAATTACTGTTCCCAGGTAAAAAGGACTTCTTGAGCCTAAGTAAAGAAATATTTAAGAGGGTCAGATAATATTGGAAGAATAAAAATGATAACATCAACATTTGGAACAATAATCTCTTTAATTCATGACTTCTTAAGTTAGCAAAGTATCCATACTTTTTGATATTTACAAATAGTCTTTTTGATTTTTTATACATTTAAATTTTCATATGGATGTACAGTATACCATGTGATAATTTTTGTTAACTTTCTAAGATAAGTGTTTCATACATAAATCTTCCTCCCTACAATTTGACTGTGTCCAGTAGTTTTCACAGTGATGGAAAGTTAATTCACAAATGCTATTTCCCTGAAATTAAAAACATGCATATAATTACTTTTCCCATCATGTCAAGATACAGAAAGATTTTTATTTCAAAGTCTTTCTTTATTCCATTACTAAAAGATAACTTTGAAATTCACCTTTACATTTATATTTCTATCCCAAATATAGTGAGACTATACATTGAAAAGATGGCAAATTTAAAAATAAATGAGACAAAACATGTCTAATACAGATGTAAAACAAACCTGTAACTAAAATACTTCTGCTTCAGTGAATTAAAAAAAGAAATGAAAAGGAAAGGAAGGAAAAGAAAAGAAAAGGACATGACTACTTATAGGTGTTTTGAAGGAGAAAATTTATTGTAAATAAAAGGAAGAGCATAGCCAAAGGCAGAGATATCTGGGAGAGTCCAGAGTAGACATGACCAGGCTGACATGGGTCATATAGGAAGAGAGTGAGAAAAAGAGAAATGGAATAGAGATGAAACAGGTGCAGGACAAATGTATAAATGGGGCAGGTAAACAAAATATCTATAATACATAAGGAATAACCTCTGGCGAAAGGGCAGTCCAGCACTTGGGATTCATAATTTTAGGTTAGGCGCTTGTGTATTCAAAACAAACCCTGAAATAGGTTATGATTGAGGGTGCCTGAAGAACATGGCAGCCAGATCCACTTTGTCATGTTACATAGGCACCTCAGCCATTTGTCCGAGGGTGTGAGACTTAAAAATCATAAAGAAATAGAAACAATGAGACAGGAATGTTTCCTACTGTAGAAAAAGCCTGGCTTCCACATAAGTTCATTTGACTAATAATAGAGATTGAAGATAGTACAGTGCTACAGTTATTATTATCAATTAAAGGTAACCTTCAATAAATGTCAAAAAGATATTCAAGATGATTAACATTTATTTGAATTAAGAAGCCATATTTATTAGATAATTTTTTATTCTTAATATATATATATTAATAATAATATATATATTATAATTATATTATATATTAATAATAATATATTATTATATATATAATATATATTATTCAGAGACACAGACCTCAGTAACAACAGCTGTTTTTTTTTTAACATTCTGATTAGATACTTAACTTGTTTGAGTGAAAAGTACGACTTTATATATGGAGGCAGTTCTAAATTAATATAAATAATCACTATTTTTAGAAGGCAGTTGTTACTTTTGGAAACTTCTCAGAAAGTATAAACTATAGAATAAACTTTAGATTCATTGACTTCGAAAAATTACTGCATGTTAGAAAGAGGTTAGAAGCATTAGTACTTTGTTCTTCAGAAACCACTGCATTTAAGATTTTATTAAACATTATTCACAGTAACTGATCCTCATTTTGCTCTTACAAACATTAAGTTCAAACATTAGAGTGGTCCTCATCTTGCAATTTGGTTACCTTATATAAATATCGGGGACAAAATGGGATATGTAGTTGCATTCTGTCTGACATTCCTCCCACAACAATTAGCTGCTGTTTAGTTTCTTTTTTATTCTATTAAACTATAGATTAGATAATATTCTTGGAAACTACTAATTTTATTGTAAATGAAGCACCAAAGACAAAGGATAAGATTTGAAACAAACCTTTTGATTCAATGAGGCACAAAATGCAATGTCTAAATAACTTCATCATTACCAGATATATGACTAAATGTACATTGTATTGGGTCATCTGCATTTAAATGGATATGTGAAGGAAGAATGTATGCCACAGGGTAGAATTTTTCTTTTAGTGAGAACAGATTTAATGAGTTTTATTCTTTTTTATTTAAGTACCTAGAGTCACATATGTTAAATAACACTTGTCCTGTTAGAAATTCAAGCATCTTGACAAAAGGTAGCTGAAAATAAAAAAAAAATTATGTTTTTGTTTTTATTTTTTTTTAATTTAATTTAGGTTACTCAGAAAGTGATACTCTAAAGTATGACATTCCTTGTTCAATATTGTCTATGTTCTCCCTCTTTCCTGGAAACTAAGTATACCATATCTTTCCAATCTCCCCCCACTGTTTTTCTGTCTCTCTGTGTGTCTCAGTATCTCTTTGTCTGTCTAAATGACTTTCTTTCTATCTGTTTATTTCTGTGTATAAGTGTATCAAAGGTCAAACTGAAACTGTTTCTCTCAGGTATGACATATAAATATTTATAAATACCTGTAGAGATATGTAAAGAACTCAGAAAGACAGAGCTGTGACTAATGTGACTGTGGTGGCAGAAGCCTTTAATCTCAGAGCTAGTGTGGTGGAGATGAAGGCAGAGGTGGAGGTCAAAGCAGAAGCAGAGACAGAATCAAAGGCAGAAGCAGGGGTAAGTGGATCTCTTTGAGTTCAAAGTCAACTTGATCTATACAGTGGTGACAGTCAGTACCCCATAGTGAAGCCCTGCCTCAAAGAAAAATAATAACAGCAAAATATTTATTTTGGCCACCATGTATCAGTCATTACCTATCATTTTGAGATCTGGAATTACTGCCTTATTCCAATATACTTTTCATATGATAATTGTGACAAGTAGAAAATATTAACCTTTTTTTTTGAAAAAGGCATATAAGTTAGATTAGCATGGATTTAGCAGAATTACAAGTGAAGTAAAAACATAAGACCTGAAGTAGAAAGTCTAAAAGTAAATAATTTGGAAAGAAATTCTGTCCAGGTACAGAAGAGCATAGACAGAGAGAAATTATTTGTAGGAAGATTAGTATTTAGTAATCTCAAAATGCAGAACTTGACACTGAGACATCTCATAGCAAGGAAGAAAAAAATCCTCATCACAAATATATGGAAAACCAAAGTTGTAACTGAGTTATCTCTATAAAATTTCTCTAGATCCATGATGCATGTGATCTCTGTGGAAATAATTCAAATTAGACATTGTAGTGTAGAATTCTGATGGGACTTATTGCACGATAAAGTGAAGTGCTTCCAAAATGTTAATTCTCTGCAAAGTGTCAGAGATTTGTCTCAGCTTTCATTCCCCTTTTGTGCCACAAATTATTTAGTAGTGTCATGTACTCATTCTAATCCCTTCCATGTTCACCTCCCTTAATCCCTGTCCAAATTATGGTCTGATGTTCTTTTAATACACACACACACACACACACACACACACACACACTCACACACACACACACTATACTGTTTTTTGCACCAACAATCAGGTTCATTTGCTGGTTTTGTAATCTGATAATCATTAGATTATGAGGTATGAATTCATGCCCAATGGCATTTAAGTCTGCTAATTTGCTACCTAAAAATATTAATCATTTTCTGTGATTTAAATTGTTTCTCACTTCTGACTTATAGATTGTTTTCCATAGCAGGAAGTTATGGAAGAAACAAAATGTATTACACTGTTGAAACTTTTGCATAAATGAATGATTCTGAACAGGTGTAAATATTCAAATACATGTATGTGTTTGTATGTGTTAATGATGTAGTTTATTCTTATACTGCTCCCAAAGACAAATATTAAAACTACAGGTTTCACTTCAAAGAAATATTTCCTTCTCTTTTAAAACTGGAAACTTCAAACTGTGTAATGTTTGAATTATTATGGATTTGCATATTAATCATGAATTTTAAAATAATTGTCTTAGAATTTTAATATGGCACATGAATAATTTTTGCATGTTATCTGCAACTAGATTATAGAAAAATAAACTAGGATCTTTTTAGACACTTGAAAACGATTACTCAGTCTCCTTTTCCAATGTTGAAGCAATCGACTTTGGCTAAGGCCTAGCATAATTGACAGATCATTTTCAGAGGCAGGAAATTTTTCAGAACCATTTTACCTTGTCTTGACAAGATTTGACAGACCTGCTTATCCATTTCCAGATACCATGTACTTTGTCATTGTTTGAGGCATTTGCCAGTTTCAACAAGAAGAAAACAAACTCTGATTGGCATGTCTTTAGTGCTCAACCTTCTCTTAAGTATAGATTGGTACTCTCAGGAGCAATCATGTCTCATGTCTACAGAATCCTAAATTATTTAAATGCCATGTTCTACAGATCCTTGAAGTAGTTGAACATTACCTATCTAGATAGAATACAATATCTATGTATCTAAAGAACCTAATTGATCCTACTGTATGTACAACAGACATGAATAATTATTGACCTATATTAATTAATACATGTATAACTTAAAGACTAAAACTTCATGTCAGAATATTAAATAATCTGTAAACAAATATGCAACAAATGAGGACAATGACCTCAAAATGTAAACAATGTATAAGTTTCTTGATCAGATTTAGGAGTAATATATAATGAAATATGAAAATATATCCTAAAAGATGTATCAATATACAAAATGTTCTAAACAGAGGTAGAAACATTCATTCATACAATTTGACAGAATAACTATGCATAGGTTTAAAAATTATGTAAACAAAAATGACAAATATAGTTTGAATTTGTATCAATGTAAAGAACTATGCCAATGTAAATTGTCATTGAATAATAGCTCACAAGTATTCACTCTATTTCCCAATATTATTATCCCTTTTTTTAACAAACATACTTTTCACCCCAACACTCTATCCAGTAAAAGTAATAATCAACAACTCCTAAACAGTGTTCCCAACCATAAGCCCAAATATTGTTTGGGGGACAGGGGTAGTCATCCTCTAGAAATGTTTCACACTGTCATGCAGGTAATGTTCTATTAATGGGATCCTGCGAAATAAAGTGATAGTTAAGTTGCAAAATGACTCTCCAGTATATTTGCAAACAATTTACAAGTAGTTGAGAGGGTGTTAATTTTTTTCAAAGTTCTTATTTGGAGCTCTGGCCAGAATGTCATGAGAAGGTGTACCATTTATCATCTTGTATCCAAAAATTCGCTCTTATAGTAGCACTGTCAGCATTTCAATGTCATCTAAACTAGGTGGAGTTGTTGCTGTGGGGCCTCCTCTTCTTCCTGAAAACTTCAAAGATTACTGCAGGAAAAGGATGTGTAGGAAAATCTACTGTTTATCGTGGAAAACTTAAATATCTTTCATATAAAATATATTCAATGGAGAATACATTATAGACAAAACAGGCATGGAGAAAGTAATTTTTTTCCTAAAGTCTTCCATCTGTCTCATGCCAGATGGTTTCTGATATGAGACAGAAACTCTGAATGTTCCTTTTAACAACATGCTTGAATTTAGAGATGTACAAAGCTATTGTCCAACTCCAAAACCAACTAAACATGTTGATGTGTGTGTATGTTTCTGTGTGTGTGTGTGTGTGTGTGTGTGGGTGGGTGGGTGGGTATGTGTGTGCGTGTGTGTATAAATGTAGGTGTAACCAGCAAAATCCATATTCCATTTTCTAGATGATCCTTAGTGGATAGTTATTTTTCATTCTGTCAGCATTCAAACATCAATTCCTTTTCTGCTTCAGCTGTTAATTCTCTGGGATTATTCAAGTATGTATCACTGTCTAGGGTTTTGTTTAAATGAATTATTAGATAAGGTGTTATCCCAACTGGAAATTTCTCCTAATAATCTTTGAAAGTCATTAAGAGTCTGCAACCAGTCTCTCCTAATTTGTGTCTTTTGTGTTCTAATTTTCTGTAAACCTATTCTGTAACCTAAGTAAATAACAGAATCGTCTCTTGGAATTTTTCAGGAGCAATTTGTAATCCCCATTTAGTCAAGACTTTCTTTACTTCTTCAAACATCCTTCCTAAATTATTTGTATTTGAATCAGATAACAAAAATCATCTATGTAATGGTAGATTATAGACTTAGGAAACTGCTTATGTTTCCAATGGCTGGCTGAAAAAGTATTGGCATAGATTAGGGCTATAGAGCATTCCCTGTTGGAGGATGGTCCATTGATATCTCCTAGGAGGTTGAGAATTATTCTAAGTAGGCACTATGAAGGCTAACTTTTCTCTATCCTTTTCTTGGATAATTAAAGAAACAATCCTTTAAATTAATAACTATGAGAGGCTATCACTTTGGTACCAGAGAAGGCACAGGAATTCCAGATTGTAGAGGGCCCATAGATTGAATAACCTTATTGATAACTCTAAGATCTGTCACCATTCTCCATTTTTCAGATTTCTTTGTAACATCAAATACAGGAGAATTCCTATGGCTGGTAGCTTATTCTATGTGTCAAACATCTGGTTACTCTTCTACCAGTTGTTTTAAAGCCTGCAACTTTCCCTCAGCTAGAGGCCACTGTTTAACCCATATCAGTTTCTCAGTTAACCATTTTAAAGTTAGGTCTGTTGATACCTCTAAAAGTTTATCAATTGCTTTGTGTTCTCATACAGCCCAAATGGCTGGTGTATGTCATCTATAGTATCTTCTAATATTTTTCTCAGAAACATAAATTTTAGAGCCTGCACAAATATTTGATCTGGTTATTCCTTTGCTGCAGTAGGTCACGACCCCAAAATTTACTACAATATGGTTATATATAGCCTTATTCTACCTATTTGCCCTTTTGGCCTTATGCATTCAATACGTCTCGTGCTTTGTTTTACACAATATTGGTTTACAATTCCCAAAAACTGAGGATCTACCTCCTGAATATACCAATTTGAATGCCAAGATTCTGGAGTAATGATACTTACATTCCCCACCCATGTCTAATAAGTCTTCAATAAATGCCATTTATACACACTCTTAGCTTTGGTCTTGGATCATTTATAGAAGTCTGCCAGAATATATATTTTCTCTCTCCTACTGGAGGTTTTGACTCATTTTCCACATTTATCCCATCATTCAAACCAGTATTGCTTTTTTTTTATTGGATATTTATTTATTTTTTTAATTTTCCTGGCAGGACACATTCTCCACAGGACCACATTCATCATGAGGTTCTGCAAGAGGACCCCATGGCATATCTTGATGGTATTGGGTTATCCTGTCTATTTTTCATTGACCTACACTCATTGGTGGTATATTGGCCTTTGCCACACCTTCTACGTATACCTGAAGGCTGAGTCCTCCTATTTCTGCCATATCCAGAGGAGACAATATTCCTAAGAATCTGTTGTCTACAATTCCTCTTCAGATGTCCCATTCTACCACAATTAAAACATTTTCTATTTTGATGGCTTGTCTTACTAATGGAATTTGCTTCTCCTACCCAAGCTACAGTACCATAGTCAATTATCTTGACATTCATTGTATGCAAGCCTCATTCATCCATGGGTGTTAATCTGATCTTTAAAGGCCAAAGGATCCTTTTTACATCCTATGTTGGCATTCTCATAAGCCAAATATTCAATGATTATACATCTAGCTTCTGGGTCAGTTGCCCCTATTTGTACAGCCCTAGTTAGTCTTTGCAAAAAATCACTAGAAGTTTCTCTCTGACCCTGTTTAACCCTAAGAAATGATTCAACTCTATTTCTTAGTTTCTGAATCCTGTCCCATTTCTTTAAAGCTGCTGTGCTACATAGGGACAAGGTGTGATTATCATAAAAAGCTTGATCCTGAGGACCAGAGTAAAGTCCTTCACCTAGAAATTGATCTAGGGAAATCTCAAGTCCTTTTGCCTTCTTTTGTTGCTCTGAAATTCTTGACTCCTCTTTAAAGAAGGACCTCCAAAGTAAATGCTGTATACTTTTTAGAACTATTGAGATGAACTGACTCCAAACTTGAGGCATTGCTTTGCTTCTGAAAGCACACTTATTGGCTATTTCAATGACAAAGATGGATATGGTTCATTAGCTACAATTGCTTGTTTAATTTCCTTTAGGTCAGTCATATGTATAGGCTCCCATGAATATTCTTTGACAACTTAAGTATCTGAGTCCAGATACTTTTTCTGAAATTATTATTGGAAAGGCAGGCAGAACTCTGGAGAAGGTATCCCAGAAATTTTTATGTACTCATGAGGTTAAATTTTGCCTTTTTACCTTCTGTTCCTGGTCATCCAATTTGATAATTTCCTTAATCTTTTCAAATATTTTACTGTTTCCTTTTGTAACGTCTGGATGTCATGTCCAGTGTTCTACTCTAATGCCTTCATTGAGAATTTCAAGTTATGAAGTCTATCTAATAGAGATAATGTCTCATCCTTGGACGTAATCTTTATAGCATGCATATTATCTTCCTGGAGAGACATTATATTGGTCAATCTGTCATACCTCTTTGCCAGAGTCTGAATAATATATTCAACAGTGCAAATTCTCTCAAATAATGTCTCAGCACCCACTGTCACTGATTGGGTTTTCTGTGCCAAATTGGCTGTATACTTCTCCAGAGTGTTGAATCTTCCTTTAAATAAATTACTATCAGTCTGTACCATTTCCAAAAGTACCTCAGTTAACTGAGTTTTGTTAGTTAAATTATTTGTATCCTCCTTCAGATTTCTGATCTCGTTTTCAAGAAGCTTGGTACTGCTCTGTACCATTTCTAAAAGTACCTCAGTTGACCGAATTTTGTTAATTAAAGTGGTCTTATTCTTCTTCAGATTTCCAACCTCTTTCTTGAGAAGCCTGGTATCAGTCTGGAAAGACTGTACCACTTCTAAAAATGCCTCATTCTTAGCCCTATTGTCAAACCATGTTTTAAAGAAAAAATATTGTGAAGACTAATCCCCAGAATTAAAAATAGTGATGAAGATGAGACATCATATAAGTCTTGTAAAATCTCACACATGGTTTAAGTAAGGATACTATTGAAACCTTGGACAGTTAGGTTGCTTGACACATTCCCCTTTTAAATTAACCTCTTATGATTTATGTTTTTGGATATTAAATTTTACCTGTGCTTTAATTAGCTGGATTAGGTGCAGTAACCATTACCGGCCAGTAGGTGTCAAGGGCCACCTACTAAACAAACCCAGCTGGCCCCAGTGACACTCTGAGTCATGAGACTGGTCTGAATTTGATTTTAGCGTGAAATGCTCAAAGATATGCTTAGATCAAAAAAATAGTTATTAATAGAAATCACAGACTGTGTGTACCAAGCTGGGCCCTTATTGATCAGCAGCCGCAGGAACACAGGGTTAATAAGATAACCATAGGTACCTAGGAAAGCCCATATCCCATCTGAATTTCTGTGCAGTGTGAGGTAGTGGGACATAGACACTGGGACTGCAAGCTCCTCTGAAGCAAGTAATGAGATAATATCAAGAATCCCTGCTAGAAGTATTGACATTACACAGTTAACAATGCATCCACAGAGCTTGGCTGAGGAGGAAATAAAAACTGAACAGGAGGTGGAAGAGGGAATGGACATTTCCACTCGCTCCAAAGATCCTGGCTCTACAGAGCGAACGGCTCAGAAACGGAAGTTCCCCAGCCCTCCACATTCCTCCAATGGCCATTTGCCCTAAGACTCCTCCACAAGTCCCATTAAAAAAAAAAAAGAAACCCGGCCTACTGAACAGTAGCAATAAGGAGCAGTCAGAGCTAAGACATGGTCTGTTTTACTATATGAAGCAGCCACTCACCACAGACCCTGTTGATGTTGTACCGCAGGACGGACAGAATGGTTTCTACTGCTGGGTTTGTCACCGGGAAGGACAAGTCCTTTGCTGTGAGCTCTGTCCCCGGGTTTATCATGGTAAGTGTCTGAGTCTGACATCGGAACCAGAGGGGGACTGGTTTTGTACTGAACGTGAGAAGATTACAGTAGCAGAATGCATCAAGACACAGAGCAAAGCCATGACGATGCTGACCATTGAACAGCTGTCCTACCTGCTCAAGTTTGCCATTCAGAAAATGAAGCAGCCAGGGACAGACGCTTTCCAGAAGCCCGTTCCCTTGAAGTAGCATCCCGACTCTGCAGAATACATTTTCCACCCCAGGGACCTTAGTACCTTGGAAAATAATGCGGAAAAGAAGATGTACGGCTGCACGGAAGTGATGGAGGAAGGTCATTGGCTAATAAAGGAACTGCCCTGGCCCGGGCCAAGCAGTGCTTAAAAGAATACAGTGTCTGTGTAATTATTTTGGGGCATAAGCTAGCCAAGCAGGCAGCCGTTGTGCTGGGAATGCAGCCCGACGCTCTTATTACTACACGGAAGCCTTCCTGGCTGATGCCAAGTGGATCCTTCACAACTGCATTATTTATAATGGGGGAAATCACAAGTTGACGCAAATAGCAAAAGTCTTCATCAAGATCTGTGAACATGAGATGAATGAAACTGAAGTATGTCCAGAGTGCTATCTTGCTGCTTCCCAAAAATGAGACAACTGCTTCTGTGAACCCTGTAGCAATCCACACCCTCTGGTCTGGGCCAAACTTAAGGGGTTCCCATTCTGGACAGCGAAAGCTCTGAGGGACAAAGATGGGCACGTTGATGCCCGTTTCTTTGGACAACATGACAGAGCCTGGGTCCCCATCAATAATTGCTACCTCATATCTAAAGAAATCCCCTTTTCTGTGAAAAAGACTAAAAGTATCTTCAACAGCGCCATGCAAGAGATGGAAGTTTACGTGGAGAATATACGGAGGAAGTTTGGGGTTTTTAACTATTCCCAGTTCAGGACGCCATACACCCCCAATAGCCAGTACCAAATGCTGCTCGAACCCAGCAACCCCAGAGCTGGCACTGCTAAGACAGACAAACAGGAGAAGGTGAAGCTCAATTTTGACATGACAGCGTCCTCCATGATCCTCCTGAGCAAGCCCCTTCTGAGCAGGGGCGCAGGCCGCAGGATCTCCCTGTCCGACATGCCACGCTCCCCCACCAGTACGAACTCTTCCGTGCACATGGGCTCCGACGTGGAGCAAGACCCCCGAGAAGAAGGCCCCATCCAGCCATTTCAGCGCAAGTGAAGAGTCCATGGACTTCCTTGATAAGAGCACAGCTTCCCCAGCCTCCACAAAGACGGAGCAAGCAGGGAGTCTGTCTGGCAGCCCGAAGCCTTTCTCTCCGCAAGCACCGACACCCATCATGACTAAGACAGACAAGACCTCCACCACTGGGAGCATCCTGAACCTGAACCTGGATCGAAGCAAAGCCTAGATGGACTTGAAGGAGCTCAGCGAGTCGGTCCAGCAGTCGGCCCCCGTCCCTCTCATCTCTCCCAAGCGGCAGATTCGAAGCCAGTTCCAGCTCAACCTGGACAAGACCATAGAGAGCTGCAAAGCACAACTAGGCATAAATGAGATCTCCGAGGACGTTTACATGGCTGTGGAGCACAGCAATTCAGAGGACTCCGAAAAGTCAGAGAGCAATGACAGTGAGTACGTCAGCGACGAGGAACAGAAGCCCAAGAATGAGCCAGAGGACCCTGAGGAAAAAGAGGGGAGTCGAGTGGACAAAGAGGCCCCTGCCGTTAAAAAAAAGCCAAAACCCGCAAACCCGGTGAAGGTCAAAGAGGAAGCGAAGAGTAACTCACCAGCCAGCGAGAAGGAAGAGCCTGCCCCCGCCACGGACAAGGCCAGCCCTGAGCCTGAGAAGGACTCAGAGAAAGCAAAGCTTTCGCCTCACCCTACAAAGGACAAGTTGAAGGGGAAAGACAACACGGATACCCCCACAGTGCATTTGGGCTTGGACTCCGACTCCGAGAGTGAACTTGTCATAGAATTAGGAGAAGATCCTTCTGGGCGGGAGGGTCGCAAAAACAAGAAGGAGCCCAAGGTACCATCACCTAAGCAGGATGGTAAACCGCCACAGTCTTCCGCGGCTGTCAACCAGTCTCCCCCAGAGACGCCAGTGCTCACCCGCTCGGCCACCCAAGCACCCGTGGCTGGCGTCACGGTGGCCACTACCACCAGCACAATGTCAACCTTCACAGTCACAGCACCAGCCACTGCCGTCACAAGAAGCCCAGTGAAGAAGCAGAGGCCGCTGTTCGCAAAGGAGACTGCCCCGGCTGTGCAGTGGGTTGTGTGGAATTCATCAACTGTCCAGCAGAAGGAGGTCACCCAGATCCCATCGACTTCCACCATCATGCTGGTAACCAGCACTCAGCCTGCAGCTCTGGTCAGCAGTTCCAGCTCCTCAAGCACCTTGGCGTCTGCCATCAATGCCGACCTGCCCATCGCCACTGCCTCAGCCGAAGTGGCCGCAGATATTGCCAAGTATACCAGCAAAATGATGGATGCCATAAAAGGGACAATGACAGAAATCTACAATGATCTCTCCAAAAACACCACTGGAAGCACAATAGCTGAGATTCGAAGGCTGAGGATCGAGATTGAGAAGCTGCAGTGGCTGCACCAGCAGGAGCTTGCTGATACGAAGCACAACCTGGAGCTGACCATGGCAGAGATGCGGCAGAGCTTGGAGCAGGAGCGGGATCGACTCATTGGTGAGGTGAAGAAGCAACTGGAGCTGGAGAAACAGCAGGTGGTAGATGAGACCAAAAAGAAGCAGTGGTGTGTCAACTGCAAGAAGTAGGCCATCTTCTATTGCTGCTGGAACACTAGCTACTGTGACTACCCCTGTCAGCAGGCAAACTGGCCTGAGCACATGAAGTCCTGTACCCAGTCAGCTACTGCCCCTCAGTTGGAAGCAGATGCTGAGGCGAGCACAGACACAGGAAATAAGTCATCCCAGAGCAGCTCCTCCTCCAATGCACAGTTGGTGCTGTCAGAAACGACCAGCGCCTCCAAAGAGAAGGAGACATAGGTGGAGAAGGGCAAGGACAGCTCGACCCTGGGTCTTTCTGGCTCCAGAGAGACGACGCCCTCCTCCATTCTGTTGGGTTCCAACCAAGGCTCTGTTAGCAAGAGGTATGACAAGCAGCCCGCCTATACCCGAAACACCACAGACCACCAGCCGCATCCCAACTACCCAGCCCAGAAGTATCATTCCCGGAGCAGCAAGACCGGTTTGTGGAGCAGCAGTGAGGAGAAGCAAGGGTCAGCCGGCTCTGAGCACAGTGCAGGAACCAGCAGGAAGAACCTCATGCCCCAAGAGTCTTGGGAGTCTCGGTTAGACACCTTCTGGGACTAGGGTGCATTGTGAGCCAGGATATGCCTCCCTGTGGGGGGAAACAAACCCAAACAACAGGAAGCAACTGAAACTGGAGAACAGTCACCTTTCAAATTCCTAGCACTCAAGCTCTGCCCATGGGCTTGGCTGCAGGGCAGCGACTTAACTCCATCCCAGCATGGGCCTTGGCTGGGACTGCTGGACCTCGTGAGCCCAACACTTTAGGTGTAAGTAGGTACAATTTGTGACGTCACTGACCTAGCCTACCTTCCTTTGTCATATCTATACTGACCTTAACTTATAAGAAAAAAAAAAGAAAAAGAAAAACAAGTTATATATAAAAGAAATCTACAATGAAAAGAATGTTTTGCTAATCCAGAGGGCTGGCTAGTTAGCACTCTGGTATCACTGTGGTGTCAGGGCTGGGCCCAGGAATGGCTATTCTCACGCAGGTCCTCCTCCTTGGATATCCAGGGATTGGGGGGGTATCCACTGTCGCTCTGCAGCACACCACGATCGGGGCTCTCAGGCTGTGCTGTCCTGGACCCGCCACACCAAGCCATCGGCCCCTCGCAGACCCTACAAGACGATGTTATGAAACACAAGCTTGCTTGCTCGAAGGACACAGAGAGAAGCTTGTGTGTTTGTGATTTCAGCTATGGTTCCCCAAGGGGCAAAGCAGCCTGCTGTTTATGCAAGGTCCCCATGAGCAGTCCCTGCTCCATCATGGATGCAGACGACTTTCACGTGGGGATGCCCCTTCTCGCTGCCAAGTGCTTTTCCATAAACACACAGATTGGTGAAGAGATAACACGTCTCATAGCAATGACCCAAAAGCAAAGTGCACGGTGAGGACATGTGAGCCCACGGATGGAGCATGTATGTATTATTTATATGCTGGAGTTCTACGTTTTATGTAAGCATAAAACACAGGCAGTGTGAGAGAAAGACAGGAACAGTCATGCTGTCCCGTTAATGCTATGTCTGCTGTAGGTTCCCATTTTGTATGTTGTGTAAAACGAGCATCCATCGACGCAACAGGCGATGTGTGTACATGAGAAAAATTAATTGTACATCATTCCAGTACATTCCGTTGTACATTTTAGTCTTTCTTTACTTTCTCTTCATTGTTGCTAAGAGAATGCAAGCTGTGCATCGTCCAGCTAGTTTACCCCACTAGAGAAGAAGGGAAGAAATGCTGGAGGAGAGCAGAGAGAAAGAACATTCGTGAATTGCAGTTGTCAAAAAACAAAACAAAAAAAAAACAAACAATCTAGCCTAGCTGGCCTTCTTTGGGAAGCGTAACTGCTTTTAGCATATGGGAGTATTTTTTCACATTTTCTTGTATTAAATTTGTATTAAACTTAAATATCTTTAAAAAAAAAAGAATCCCGGCTAATCTGCAGTAAGAAAAGTCACTACTTCATGAGAATTCTATTTCCAAATTAATGGCTGGCTTCATGCATAGGCTTCGGCCTACTGAGGGAGGTTTCATGCCAAGCCAGGCACACTCTGAACCAGTGGTGTGCAACACAGCCTTGAACACATTAGTAGGGGTGGGGATTTCTTAAACCAAACATTCGGGCACCAGATGATGACATAAGCCATAATATAATATTACACCATTTCATAATTATGTATAATAATATTTAAGGGGAAAACTTACATATCACTGTGCTAGATAACAGTCCTCTACATGAACAGGAACAGAGTCTAGTAGTTGGAAGCAGAAGCAAGAAGCAAGAGAGAGTGGGCACACATTTACAGCTGCTTTTATAATATGAGAGACAATGCGCAAATGGACTGGTATCTTAAAGTCTGTTGGCTGAATGAGCAGAATGTGCTCTCACGGCCACAAAGTATTGGTGTTTGCAGATAATATATCAGTATATATAAGTGTCTACAAACTTTCTATTAGGGAAATTCCACAGCTGGTAAATACCTTCAGTTATGTGGCTGGATATATTGACTTAATAAAGAAATTGGTATCCCTCTTATAAACAAATGGGAAAATGACTGATAAAGAGATCAAGAAAAAATATCTTTTGCAATAGCAAAAAAATAATATAAAGTAACTTGGGGTGATTCTAAACAAGCAAGTGAAAGATCATGTATGATGTTTTTCTGTTTATGTATTACTTTCATTGTTTAATGAATAAAGAAGCTGCTTTGGGCCTGATAGGGCAGAACTTAGGTAGGTGGAGAAGACAAAACTGAATGCTGGGAAGAAGGGCAGAAGGAGAGAAGCCATGGATCTTCTGCCTGAGATGGACACTGGTTAGAATCTCTGGTAAGCCACTGCCACGTGGTGATACACAGATTAATGGAGATGGGTTAAACTAATATATGAGAGTTAGCCAATAAGAAATTAGAGCTACTGAAAACACACAAACTTTCAAAGGTAACATATGTTTCTTCATTAATACAATTATGGACTGAGTGTTGTATATAAGCTAGCCAAAGATTTTTTTTGTTTTGTTTTATATTTGAGCAGGTAAAATATATGTCACCTGTCTTGTAGTTTTTCAAGATTTAATTCTTTATGTCTGTAGTCAGTTTTCGGGGGGTTTACCTCAATCCAACCTGATTCTCTTTAATCTTGAACAAATAGCCTTGTGTTTTCTGTGGAAACAAACTGACCTATTCCCCCAAACAATACGTTTTCTGACATTCATTTTCAAGTTATGCCATTCCTAATGTATCTAGGCTGATTTAATTTGTCAGTTGCTTCCGCAATCCATTGTATTTCAGCAGCTGTCACTGTTCATTAGCATTCAAAAATTCAAAATTGACCCAACATTATATTAGCCATGTTCTCTGTGTAATTTCCTTATGTGGATTATACTTTTTATATTATTTCAATTTCTCTTTAAGGACTTTTTTATTATTTATAAACTACTTATTTTTATGACTGTCTACATCCATTTTGTTTTTAAGCCTATGTACATTTTCTAAATGCACTGTAACCTGTTAAGAGGGTTTCTTCTGTCTGGATCTGTCTTCATTGAGAATCTATAACATTCTCTTATCACAAGAAAGTTTTAAACTGCTATGTCAGCTATTGCCACATGCATGGATAAGCTTAGTGCATTGCACTGGTGGTTGGCTCTAGCCCACAGGCAGCCTCATACACCTAGCCTACACAGATAGACTTGTTCACCATATAGGTGCTGCATCAAGAAGTAGGATTTGATCTGTGTTTTCATTTTTTTTAGCTTTCTCAAGCCTTATGTGGATATATGTGGCAGGATATTGAGCACCATATATAGAATTTTTTTTCTTTGGGTTATCAGTTCTCATAATAAGACATTGAGAAGTATTACTAATTATGAAACACTAGTCTATATGTTAGATTTGTCCTATTTGCTCTTATAGCTCAAATTAACCCAGATCTTCCAATATATGTTCTTTTATGTGGCTCCATTTACTTCACTCTGTACTGTCTATCATGATTCCTTTCCATTTGACTGACCTCTCTGGCCCATTCTTCTTTCCCTAACTCTTGCTTTCCAGAAGTTTATCTATACCTTGTACCTAACTATTGGCCATTTAGCTTTTATTAAACCAATCACAGTGACACATCTTCACAGAGTGTAAAGGAATATTCCACAGCAGGTTTCAGCAGTTATATTTCCATTTCTCAGATTACTTATTATGTACCTTCTGATCATGTTATTGGGGTTTGAGAAAAAGACCAAACACTTAACTACTTTCTGTATGAATTGACTACAGTGTGTATACTTTACCTGGGAAGTTGTCATTCATGTGCTTGCTTGCACATGGAAGAATTTATTACTTTTACTTAAAAAAAAAGAAAGAAATTAGAGCTAATGACCAAGCAGTGTTTTAATTAATACAGTTTCTGTGTGGTTATTTCAGGTGTAAGCTAGCTGGGAAGCAGGGACGAATAAGGAGACCACTCCCTTCAACAAGATCTGCATGATACAATCTTCAAGTCTTTTTGAAGATGAAAATTGAAGAAGATATCATAAAATGCAAAAGTTTCTGATGATCATGAATCTGCAGTATTAACAAAGAAAAATGCTCAAGGGAGCTGAAGCAATCTTCAGATTCAACACAATCCCCATCAAAATCCCAACACAATAAATCATAGACCTTAGAAAAATAATACTTAAATTCGTATGGAAAAAGAAAAACAGAAAACCAGGATAGGTAAAAGTAATCCTTTCTATACAATGAATGAACTTCTAGAAGTATCATCGTCCCTGATTTCAACTTGTTCTACAAATCTATAGTAATATAAACAGCATAATTTTGGTATAAAATGAGACAGGTAGATCAATAAAAATGAATCTAAGATATGCTACACACATTTGGGGCACCAGGTTTTTGACAAAGAAGTCAGAAATATACAATGAGAAAGAAAAAATATCTTCAAAAATAGTGCTAATATGACTGGATATGGACATGTAGAAGAATGCAAATAGATCTTTGTCTATTACCCTGCACAAAACTCAAGTTCATGTAGATCAAAGACCTCAATATAAAACCAGCTATACTGCCTTGAACACATTAGAATTGGAGACAACTTCTTGAACAAAACAGCAATAATGTAGACACTAATTTCTACAAATAACAAATGGAAACTCATGAAACTGATTTTTTTTCTGTAAGGCAAAAGGACAATTTCAATAGGAGTAAAGGCACCCCACAGATTAGGAAAAGATTTCCACCAACTCCACATATTACAGAGTGCTAATATTCAAAATATATAAAAAACTCAAGAAACTACACCTCAGCAAACTAAATAATATGATTAAAAATGGGGTACAGATTTAACCAGGGAATTCTCAACAGAGGAAACTCAAATGGGAAATTTTCAGCGTATATAACCATCAGGGAAATGAAAATCAAAAGGAGTTGATATTCTTTCCTATACATGTCAGAAGGGCTATGATAAAAAAGAGTAAGTAAATAAAATCCAAAACTATCCATTGTTCCTAGAATTAGGGAGATTAAAATCAAAGCAACTTTATGATTTCATCTTACCTCAGTCATAATAACAAAGAGACCAGAGAATTCACCAAGCCACTGATGAAAACAGATTCAGAGTTCCACAGTCAATCATTTAGCAAAGCTCCAGGAGTCCTGCTCTTGTGGAAGAGGTAGGAGAAAGTATTGGACAAATCAGAACAGGTGGGAACACTAAGTAAATAAGTAAATGGGGAAGAGAAAATCAATTGATCAAGACTAATGGGGGTTGAAGATATCATAGATCTTGTAGACGTCTGACCTTGGTCCTCTGCAAACATGTTAGACTTGAGTGGCTTAGCGTTTCGTTGGAATTCCTGATAGTGAGAGAAAAACTGTCATTGGCTCATATACCTTCTTATTGGGACCCCTTTCTTCTTGCTAGATTGCCTTCTGCAGTCTTAATGTGATAGTTTCTGCCTCTACTTATTTGTATATTACACTTCATTTGGTTGATGTCCCTAGGAGGTTTGCTTGTTTTTATTGGAGTGGAAACAATGGGGTGAGTTGAAGGAGAGGGATTGGGGAAAAGAGAACCTGGGAAAGTTGTGATCTGAACATAATATATGATTAAAGACTAAAAATAAATCAAATCAATAAAACAGAACAAAGAAACCTATTTTCTCTTCTCCTGTTATTTCCTTATCTTGTTGTGTTGGCCATGGGAATCTATTGTTCAGATGGAGCTGCATTTCTCTGGAGGTTATAAATGACAGAGATCAATTGCTGTCATCCCTCAGTATTCACTATTTACACTGTTGGGATACTTTTCATATTTTGAACTTTTCTTAAATAATCAAAGAATGTAAGATTAGCATTACAAAATAGTTGTGACTTTAGAGCTGGAAAGAAGGTTTTAAGAGTGTTTTCACTTTTCCACTTGAGTTGACTGCTCAACAATTATATCTGACAGCTTAGACTCACCTTTAACTCAGGTCCAGAGTTAATACAAACAACAAGAACAACAAATACTCCTGAAATTCTAGTAAGTATGGAGACAGAAGTGGAGGCAAGGTACTGTACATCTCCACATGACTAAAGGACTGTTGCCTGAAAGAGAAAAACATTGCAATGTTTTCATTAAAAAACTCCATTCATTGTATGTGAACAACTAACGACAGGAATATATTTTCTTCATTCTTTTGACCATAACAATGAAACTGACAAAATTATCCAAATAAAACTGTGAGGAATAAATTCTTTTAATACTTATTTATAATTTTGCATGTATGTATATATACATAAGTATATGTATGAGCACCACATGTATACATGGCAGAGGTCAGTAGAGGTCTAAGATGACTTGAGCTTAAATTTACAGTTGTGAGCTGCTTGTGAATGCTGGTAACCAAACCTGAAGCTTCTGCAAAAACAGTAATTTCTCTTACCTGATGACTTATGTCTTCAGCCTGTGAATTAAATGGTTTCAATGATAATGGAAAACTGTTTATGGAGAATGAGTGAAATAAAATTAAGTTATTTATTATTATTGTTGTTGTTGTTTCTGTTGCTGTTGTTATTATATATTTTGTATCTTGTCCTATGCTTAGACCACACAAAGATGGATGGCTTTATATGGTCAGGGTGGGTCAACTTCCATGCTACAGTGTTATTAGTCAAGCAACAGTGTGTAATAATAGCCATAATAAACTACGGCATGCATATTCTAGACTGCTTTAGGGATCTACCCTACTTGAGTTATTTTCTGTCATACATTTGGCTTTGAACAGCAGCAGGTATTGTGTTAAACAAGGGAAACTTAAAGGATTTTAGTTATATGAAGTGTTTCCATACTTCAATCTGATCTCCTAGAGAGAAATTTTGCTAGCTACTTCTAAAGCACATATATTCTGTTTGTAAAAAAAAAAAAAAACAATTATACAGTAAAGAGAGAAAGCCTGTCTCTTCACAAAGTGTTTCTTCGCTGATTAGATCAGGACAACATTGAGGAGAAAGTAAGGAATATCTTTTACGAATAATGTTTTAATAAGAAACATATTTTGGTATACACAAAAAGTGTCTCTATTAAATAGTCTAAATTATTGACTAAAGTTAGTAAGACAAAGTATATATTTTTCAGGGTGCTGGAGCAAAATGAGGAATTTCAGTTCTCAGAACAATATGATCAAATTTCTTGCATGATTTTATTTGATAGTCTAGACAATATATGCTGCTGAAAATGAAGAATCTATGTGGAGGACTTAAAAATTCCAGTAGTTCAGTAATGAAATGTGGGGGTGTGCACAGCTAAAATTGCTTTGGTCCTGAGATGTCCACGAACAATATGCAATCTCATCTCACCATAGAGATGACTCACACCTTTTGCAGTGAGATGGAGATGTCTTCTATAGTCTTTCTACTCTGTATGTTATTTTATTATTGTACAATTTGATAAAGTTTAGAACATGTCATTCTATATTTTCTCCCTTTGTAATCTCATCTGTTCTTCAGTCTTTAAATGCTTTATATATGCTGGCAAAAGAAATGGACAGTTTTTTTTTTTTTTAGATAAGGACCAAATACCAAAGTTAAACCAAGACCAGGTGAATGATCTAAATAGACCTGTTAGTCGCAAAGAATTAGAAATTGTTATCAAAAATCTCCCTTCAAAAAAAGGACATGGCCAGATGATTTCAATGCAGAATTCTACCAGAACTTCCAAGAAGAGCTAATACCTATACTCCTTAAGGTATTTCACAATATAGAAAAAGAAGAGTCATTGCCAAATTCCTTTTATGAAGCTACAGTCACCCTGATACCAAAACCTCACAAAGACTGAACAAAGAAAGAGAATTACAGGCCAATCTCACTCATGAACATCAACGCAAAAATTCTCAATAAAATACTGGCAAACTGAATCCAAGAACACATTAGAAAAAATTATCCATCATGATCAAGTAGGCTTCATCCCAGAGATGCAGTGCTGGTTCAACATACGAAAATCTATCAATGTAATCCTTCATATAAATAAACTGATATAAATAAACCATATGATCATTTCATTGGATGCTGGAAAATCATTCGACAAAATTCAACACCCCTTTATGATAAAGGTCTTGGAGAAATTAGGGATACAAGGGTAATACCTAAATATAATAAAAACTATTTACAGCAAGCCAACAGCTAACATTAATTTAAATGGAGAAAAACTTAAAGACATCCCACTAAAATCAGGAACATGACAAGGATGTCCACTCTCTCCATACCTCTTCAATATAGTGCTTGAAGTTCTAGCAATAGCAATAAGACAACATAAGATGATCAAGGGGATTCGTATTTGAAAAGAAGAAGTCAAGCTTTCTTTATTTGCAGATGATATGATAGTATACAGAAGCAACCACAAAAACTCTACCAAAGAACTCCTACAGCTGATAAACTCCTTTAGTAATGTAGCAGGATACAAGATCCACTCAAAAAAATCAGTTGCCTTCCTTTACACTAAGGAAAAGGAAGCAGAGAGGGAAATCAGAGAAGCATCAACTTTCACGATAGCCAAAAATAGCATAAAATATCTTGGGGTAACTCTGACCAAAGAAGTGAAAGATTTATTTGACAAGAACTTTAAGTCTTTGAAGAAAGAAATTGAAGAGTACACCAGAAAATGGAAGGATCTCCCTTGCTCTTAGATTGGGAGGATCAACATAGTAAAAATGGCAATTCTACTCAAAGCAATCTATAGATTCAATGCAATCCCCATAAAATCCCATGAAAATTATTCAAAGACCTGGAGAAGACAATAATCAACTTCATATGGAAAAACAAAAAACCCAGGATAGCTAAAACAATCCTATACAATAAAGGATTGTCTGGAGGCATTACCATCCCTGTCTTCAAACTCTATTACAGAGCTACAGTACTGAAAACAGCTTGGTATTGGCATAAGAACAGAGAAGTCGACCAATGGAATCGAATAGATGACTCGGACTTTAACCCACAAACATATGAACACCTGATTTTCAATAATGGAGCTAAAAGTATACAATGGAAAAGAGAGAACATCTTCAACAAAGTGTGCTGGCATAACTGGATGTCAATCTGTAGAATGAAAATAGATCAATATTTATCACCATGCACAAAACTCAAGTCCACATGGATTAAAGACCTGAATATCAGCACGAACACACTGAACCTGATGGAAGAGAAAGTGGGAAAAACCCTACAACAGATGGGCACAGGCGATTGCTTCCTAGGTATAACCCCAGCAGCACAGACATTAAGGGCAACATTGAATAAATGGGACCTACTTAAACTGAGAAGCTTCTGTAAAGCAAAGGACACTGTCACAAAGACAAAAAGGCAACCCACTGACTAGGAGAAGATCTTCAACAACCCTGCAACTGACAAAGGTCTGATTTCCAAAATATATAAAGAACTCAAGAAACTAGACTGTAAAAAACTAATCAACCCAATTATAAAATGGGGCACTGAGCTGAACAGAAAATTCTCAACAGAAGAAGTTCAAATGGCCAAAAGACACTTAAGGTCATGCTCAACCTCCTTAGCGATCTGGGAAATGCAAATCAAGACAACTTTAAGATAACCTCTTACACCTGCCAGAATGGCTAAAATCAAAAACACCAATGATAGCCTTTGCTGGAGAGGTTGTGGAGTAAGGGGTACACTCATCCATTGCTGGTGAGAATGCAAAGTTTTGCAACCACTTTGGAAAGCAGTGTGGCAGTTTCTCAGGAAATTCGGGATCAACCTACCCCTGGACCCAGCAATACCACTCCTGGGAATATACCCAAGAGATGCCCTATCATACGACAAAAGTATATGCTCAACTATGTTCATAGCAGCATTGTTTGTAATAGCCAGAACCTGGGAACAACCTAGATGCCCTTCAACGGAAGAATGGATGAAGAAAGTATGGAAGTACTTATTAGTAGTACATTTTAGAGCACTACTCAGCAGTAAAAAAACAATGACTTCATGAATTTTGCATGCAAATGGACGGAAATAGAAAACACTATCCTGAGTGAGGTAAGCCAGACCCAAAAAGAGGAACATGGGATGTACTCACTCATATTTGGTTTCTAGCCATAAATATAGGACATTGAGCCTATAATTTGTGATCCTAGAGAAGCTAAATAAGAAGGTGAACCCAAAGAAAGACATATAGTCATCCTCCTGAAGATTAACTTTCATCGGGCCATGAAAGCAGAGACAGAGACCCAAATTGGAACACCGGACTGAAATCCCAAGGTCCAAATCAGGAGCAGAAAGAGAGAGAGCATGAGCAAGGAACTCAGGACCGTGAGGGGTGCACCCACATACTGAGACATTGGGGAAGATCTATCGGGAACTCAACAAGGCCAGCTGGCCTGGGTCTGAAAAAGCATGGGATAAAACCGGACTCGCTGAACATAGCGGACAATGAGGACTGCTGAGAAGTCAAGATCAATGACACTGGGTTTTGATCCTACTGCACGTACTGGCTTTGTGGGAGCCTAGGCAGTTTGGATGCTCACCTTACTAGACCTGGAAGGAGGTGGGAGGTCCTTGGACTTCCAACAAGGCAAGGAACCCGGACTGCTCTTAGGGCTGATGAGGGAGGGGGACATGATTGGGAAAGGTGGAGGGATATGGGAGGCGGTGGAGGGGAGGAGGCAGAAATCTTTAATAAATAAATAAATAAAAAAGCTTTTTTTTTAAAAAAAAGAAAAAGTCACTGTTAAAAATGTAAAACCTTGTGAATCCACAATTATCCCTTTAAAATTGGATTTATTCCCAAAATTCCTTAGCTATGTAACTTCCCATGCATGGATAATGGATAAATCTTTGTATTCCCTCACACTATTGAGGCCTTAGAGCCATAACATTCAATCTTTATTTTAACAGTCAAATTTACATACATTCAATCCCCAAAATTATTTCTAAACATATGAATTTCAAAAAAAAAAAATAGGAAGACTATACCAGACAAAGTGGTCTGTATGTGGATAAGTCCAGGAACAGAGATGTTTAGTAAATTTACCTAATGGTTTGGATTGTCAGGTGTTTCCTCTTGGATGCTGGCTCCTTTTTGTGTGGTGTCACTTTTTCTGGAGTTCTGCTTTGTCAGATTCTACCTGCCCCATTTTGTGATTCTAAAATTCATGTGGTATAATTGCTTTGTCTATAAATTTTTTATATCATGTCTGTTAAATCTAAAGAGCCATTGGAGTTTCCCCCTTCCTTCCTTCCTTTCTCTTTGCATCAATGAATAAGGAACATGTAGAGTTAATCCATATGAGTTGACTTATTACATTTATCATCAGATCCAGTTTGCCAGGTTTTTGCCTGCAATGACAAATCATAGCTGGATCCTGTGGGGATGCTGAGGCAGGTACTTACTCAAGACCTTAATAGATTCCCTTTGTTGGATACATTCATTATTAAATTAAAACCCAAATGGATTCTGGTCCTGTCTATCTTGTCCCTGTCTGCTTCTAAACTTCATCTTAAATCATTTACCTCAATTTACTGTTTTAGAAATTTGGTTTACACAGAGCATACAAATCTACTTTCTATTGTTAGTAAATTAAATATGACAATGAATCCCAGTTCTCCAATGGAATCTAACTTTAAGATATCAGATTGAAAGCTTATTAAACTTACCTCTTTTCCCTGTTATCTAATGATTTCTTTTCCATTTGTTACCATCTATCTATCTATCTATCTATCTATCATCTATCTATCTATCATCTATCTATCTATCTATCTATCTATCATCTATCTATCTATCTATCTATCATCTATCATCTATCTATCTATCTATCTATCTATCTATCTATCTACCTATCTAACCTATATCTATCATCATCATCACCACCGTCATCATCTTCATCTGTCTATCTACCTACCTATCTTCTAACTGCCTATCTACACAACTGTGTATCTACTTAACTACCTACCTACCTAATTTGATTGTAAATTTGGCTACATATGAAATCTACTAAAACCTATCTATCTTGGAATGACTTGGACAGAATTTCTGACTGAGTCATTTAAGATCAGAAAAGCAAATATAAATTTTCCCATACTTTCTAGTAGCAGCCCAAGTTAAGGATATAGACAAAGGAAATTTTGCTTTTCTCCTGTTTATTCTCACTTTCACTGGTAAGTTTATCTATTCTGTTTTTGTGGAATTCCTTCATCAGTATTTGAGCCAACTTATTCTTCCTAGGACATGAGAGACCCAATTTAGAATAAAGATCAGCAGTGTACCTCTAGAATTCCAGCAGTAGGATGAAACTATGAAGACTTTCAGGCCTGTCGACTGAAAAATGATTAAATTTAGGAATTAATATCAAAAAGTGGATTCAATGAATAATTATAATAAGTGAATTTTAAAGAGGAAAATAGATAAGGAAAATGATGAATATGTGACTGATACTGGGTATCTCCTTAGGTAGATAGCTTTCTGCACAAGCCTGGTTAGGTTCAGTCTGTGGAATCCAAGTAAAGTTAGAAGGAGAGAAATAACTTCATAGACTTGTCTTCTGACTTCTACATGCAAGCTGTGGCACATATGTAGCCACATGCATATACACATTAATCACAATAAATACCTTTTTAAAGTGTTAAGTATGATTTGACTAGAGAACTAATTCATAAAACATGAAAAAAAGTTAAGTGTTTTTGGAAAATAATTTACATTTTCTGTTTTCTCCTGGAGTTGAGAATTCAATTCATAGGAATAAACATCTTATATCTGAAACTGAAAAGGAAAAGGAAAAGAGGGAGAAAACAGAAAATGATACAATTATTTTCATCGTTGAGCTAGCCTAAGGATTTGATTCATGAAGCTTTGGAGATATGACCATTTGTGCCAGCTATCCTGCAATGATGCCATCAACTTGAGATCTCACATAGCCAAGTCATGCTATATTGAAACATTAACTTCTTTTTTTTTTTTGGAAGGCACATGTAGTACTCTCGAATAACAGATCAAAAAGTCAGATAGTAGAATGAGAGAGTAGATTACTGACTAGGATCATAGCCAACTAATTTATATTTGTACCTTATATATTTCTCTTTTTTGCCAAGCATTTTAATTATTTTTGGAGACTATGTATCTGTGACCATTATGGAATTTGGTATGTATATAAAACTGGTTTCCAACTTAAACGGTTCTTCCTGCACTTATTTCCCAAGTGTTGTTATTAAAGGTGTTTGATAGTGCGTAACACATGTATTTACTATTTTTAATTCCAGAACTTACTAGATCACTGTAACTTTGCAGTATGTTTCAAAACAAATAAATATCAAACAAACAGAGAAGAAAAGAAAGAGAGAAAAGTAAAGTGGGGATTGGATAAAAGGTTTAGCTATTGAGAGTGAATACTGTTCTTGTTGAGAATCCAAGTATGGATCCTAGCCCCCACATTCGAAGCTCACAACTGCCTGCAACTTCAGCTCTAGGGTGATGGCTCTGATCTTAGCAGAGACCTTCATTCATGTACACACACACACACACACACACACACACACACACACCTTATAAACATGTTTTAAGTAAGAAAACTAAATCTTTTAAAAAATGAAATGGAGAAGGTTATGCTACTATTTCATTAAACCAAAAGAAAAGAATTATAATTTTAGTGTATAATTTTAGTGTATTTTCTGAAATAATGAGGAATGTACATACTTGGTAGCATTCCTTGGACAATCAATATGTATAACTTTTCCCTCTTAAAAATCAAAGTTTTCAGATAAAGTAAGAAAATTAATTGTTTAAGGTTGAAATTACTGGGTAGCTTCATTACCTGTGTTGAGATAGAATAATGCACAAAAGTAATAATGTATTACTCAAAATAGAAAGCATTTCATGATTTTATAATTACTGGATTGGGTATTTCTTTGAAGAAGTTGACCCCAAAATCACAGAATACCTATTTTGTTGCTAAATCATTATTTATCTTCATGGTTTTATACTTTCTTCCTTACTTATCACAGAAAACAGCTGTGATATTTGGCTCATGAAACTTGCAGCAAATGAGAAATTCTGTCTTTGACTCACTAGGCATTTGATGCCAGATAAGATTTTCTCATTATACATTTTAAAAATGGCTTTGCTGATTTTTTCTTCATCAGGGAGACAGTCATGACAACCTTGTGAGTTCAGCATAACCCTTGTAGATAAAGTACAGTTCGTATCATTCAGTATCACCCACTACATATTCACCCAGTCTAAGGTTGGAACTAGAGAAAAATGCAAACCTTTTTGCATAGGCTTTTCTAAAACAACCCTCTTTCCCAGAAGGAAGATATTCTGCCCATTTTCTAATTTTGTTGCAGTAATAAAGCAATCCTGGAAGTCCAAAATAATTAGTTTCATTTGTATTTTTAAAATGCAGCCAGAACTTGGATGTCTTTAGTCATCTGTTCCTAGAGTGAATTCTTTTTCTAAATTAATACTTTTATGAAATTGAAATAGATAAAATTAGGCATTGTCTAGAAAAGTGAACAAGCTAAATCATTTGTTTTTTCAGAGTAAGTGTCTTGCTTGGAATCAAAAATTGGAAGAAAAATTGAATATCTTGCACATTTAAAAATATATGATGAGTCTGGGTTACCTCACTCAGGATAGTGTTTTCTATTTCCATCCATTTGCATGCAAAATTCGAGAAGTCATTGTTTTTTACCAAAGCGTAGTACACTAATGTGTAGATATCCCACACTTTCTTCATCCATTCTTCCATTGAAGGGCATCTAGGTTGTTTCCAGGTTCTGGCTACTACACATAATACTGCTATGAACATAGTTGAACAAATGCTCTTGTCATATGATAGGGCATCTCTTGGGTATATTCCCAGGAGTGGTATTGCTGGGTCCAGGGGTAGGTTGATCCCGAATTTCCTGAGAAACCAAAACACAGATTTCCAAAGTGGTTGCACAAGATTGCATTCCGACCAGCAATGCATGAGGGTACCCCTTCCTCCACAGCCTCTCCAGCAAAGGCTATCATTGGAGTTTTTTTTTTTTTTTTATTTTAGCCATTCTGACAGGTGTAAGATGATATCTCAAAGTTGTTTTGATTTGCATTTCCCTGATCGCTAAGGAGGTTGAGCATGACCTTAAATGCCTTTTGGCCATTTGAACTTCTTCTGTTGAGAATTCTCTTTTCAGTTCAGTGCCCCATTTTTTAATTGGGTTAATTAGCATTTTAAAGTCTAGTTTCCTGAATTCTCTATATATGTTGGAGATCAGACCTTTGTCTGTTGCGGGGTTGGTGAAGATCTTCTCCCAGTCAGTAGGTTGCCTTTTTGTCTTAGTGACAGTGTCCTTTGCTTTACAGAAGCTTCTCAGTTTAAGTAGGTCCCATTTATTCAATGTTGCCCTTAATGTCTGTGCTGCTGGGGTTATACCTAGGAAGCAATCGCCTGTGCCCATCTGTTGTAGGGTACCTCCCAATTTCTCTTCTATCAGGTTCAGTGTGCTCAGACTGATATTGAGGTCTTTGATCCATTTGGACTTGAGTTTTGTGCATGGTGATAGATATGGGTCAATTTTCCTTCTTGTACAGGTTGACATCCAGTTGTGCCAGCACCATTTGTTGAAGATGCATTCTTTCTTCCATTGTATACTTTTAGCTCCTTTATCGAAAATGAGGTGTTCATAGGTTTGTGGGTTAAAATCTGGGTCTTCTATACGATTCCATTGGTCGACTTCTCTGTTTTTATACCAATACCAAGCAGTTTTCAATACTGTAGCTCTGTAGTAGAGTTTGAAGTCAGGGATGGTAATGCCTCCAGAAGTTCCTTTATTATATAAGACTGTTTTGGCTATCCCGGGTTTTTTGTTTTTCCATATAAAGTTGATTATTATCCTCTCAAGATCTGTGAAGAATTTTGATGGGAGTTTGATGGGGATTGCATTGAATCTATAAATTGCTTTTGGTAGAATTAACAATTTTACTATATTGATCCTCCCAATCCAAGAGCAAGGGAGATCTTTCCACTTTCTGGTATCTTCTTCAATTTCTTTCTTCAATTCCTTAAAGTTCTTGTCAAATAGATCTTTCACTTCCTTGGTCAGAGTTACCCGAATATATTTTATGCTATTTGTGGCTATCGTGAAAAGTGATGCTTCCCTGATTTCCCTCTCTGCTTCCATATCCTTTGTGTATAGGAGGGCGACTGATTTTTTGGAGTTGATCTTGTATCCTGCCACATTACTAAAGGTGTTTATCAGCTTTAGGAGTTCTTTGGTGGAGTTTTTGGGGTGGCTTATGTACACTATCATATCATCTGCAAATAATGAAAGTTTAACCACTTCCTTCCCAACTTGGATCCCCTTGATCCCCATATGTTGTCTTATTGCTATTGCTAAAACTTCAAGCACTATATTGAAGAGGTATGGAGAGAGTGGACAGCCTTGCCGTGTTCCTGATTTTAGTGGGATGGCTTTGAGTTTCTCTCCGTTTAGTTTGGTGTTAGCTGTCGATTTGCTGTAAATAGCTTTTATTATATTTAGGTATGACCCTTGTATCCCTAATCTCTCCAAGACTTTTATCAAAAAGGGATGTTGAATTTTGTCAAATGCTTTTTCCCCATCTAATGAAATGATCATATGATTTTTTTTCTTTCAGTTTATTTATATGATGGATTGCATTGATAGATTTTCTTACGTTGAACCAGCCCTGCATCTCTGGGATGAAGCCTACTTGATCATAATGGATAATTTTTCTAATATGTTCTTGGATATGGTTTGCCAGTATTTTGTTGTGTACTTTTGTGTCGATGTTCATGAGTGAGATTGGCCTGTAATTCTCTTTCTCGGTTGAGTCTTTGTGTGGTTTTGGTATCAGAGTGACTGTAGCTTCATAAAAGGAATTTGGCAATGACTCTTCTGTTTCTATATTGTGAAATACATTAAGGAGTATAGGTATAAGCTCTTCTTGGAAGTTCTGGTAGAATTCTGCATTGAAACCATCTGGTCCTGGGCTTTTTTTGGTAGGGAGGTTTTTGATAACATTTTCTAATTCTTCGTGACTAACAGGTTTATTTAGATTGTTCTCATGTTCCTGGTTTAACTTTGGTATATGGTATTTATCTAAATACGTGTCAATTTCTTTTATATTTTCCAGTTTTGTGGCACAGGCTTTTGTACTAAGATCTAATGATTCTTTGAATTTCCTCTGTGTCTGTGGTTATGTCCCCCTTTTCATTTCTGATCTTATTAATTTGCATATTTTCTCTCTGCCGTTTGATTAGTTTGGATAATGGTTTATCAATTTTGTTGATTTTCTCTAGGAACCAGCTTTTTGTTTCCTTGATTCTTTGGATTGTTTTCTGTGTTTCTATTTTATTGATTTCTGCCCTCAGTTTGATTATTTCCAGTCTTCTACTCCTCCTAGGTGAGTATGCTTCTTTTTTTTCTAGAGCTTTCAGGTGGGCTGTTAAGTCTCCAATATGTGCTTTCTCTGTTTTCTTTAAGTGGGCACTTAGTGCTATGAACTTTCCTCTCAGGACTGCTTTCATAGTGTCCCATATAGTTGAATAGGTTGGGTTTTTTTTGTTTTGTTTTTTTTTTATTTTCATTGAATTCAAGGAATACTTTGATTTCTTTCTTTATTTCTTCCTTGATCCAGGAGTGGTTCAATAGTTGACTGTTCAGTTTCCATGAGTTTGTAGGCTTTCTGGGGGTAGCATTGTTGATGAATTCTAACTTTAATCCATGGTGGTCTGATAAGATTCAGGAGGTCACAAATATTTTTTTTAGAACTGTGGAAGTTTGCTTTGTTACCGAGTACGTGGGCAATTGTTGAGAAGGTTCCATGAGCTGCAGAGAAGAAGGTATATTCTTTCCTATTTGGGTGGAATGTTCGATAGATGTCTGTTAAGTCCATTTGCTTCATTACCTCCATTAATTCTCTTATTTCTCTGTTAGGTTTCTGTCTGATTGACCTGTCCACTGGTGAGAGAGGAGTGTTGAAGTCTCCTACAATCATTGTGTGCCGTTTGATGGCAGCCTTGAGTTTTAGTAATGTTTCTTTTACGTACGTGGGTGCTTTTATATTAGGGGCATAGATATTCAGGATTGAGACTTCATCCTGATGAATTGTTCCTGTTATGAGTATAAAATGTCCCTCTCTATCTTTTCTGATTGATTTGAGTTTGAAGTCAACTTTCTTAGAAATTAGTATGGCCATAGCTGCTTGTTTCTTAGGTCCATTTGCTTGATAAGCCTTTTCCCAGCCTTTTACTCTGAGTAGGTGCCTGTCTTTGTGGTTGAGGTGTGTTTCTTGTAAACAGCAGAATGTTGGATCCTGTTTTCGTATCCAATCTTTTAGCCTGTGCCTCTTTATAGGTGAGTTGAGTCCATTGACATTAAGTGATATTAATGACTAGTGGTTGTTAACTCCGGTCACTTTTTTAGTAGTAGAGTTTGTGTGTTTCCCTTCTTTGAGTTGTGCTGGTGAAGGGTCTCTTGATGTTTGAGTTACTGTGGTCATTGTTGGACTCCTTGGTTAGTGATTTTCCTTCTATTACTTTCTGTAAGGCTGGATTTGTGTCTACGTATTGTTTAAATTTGTTTTTATCCTGGAAGATTTTGTTTTCTCCATTTATAGTGAACAAAAGCTTGGCTCGGTTTAGTAGTCTGGGCTTGCATCCATGGTCTCTTAGTTTCTGAAGTACATCTATCCAGGACCATCTGGCTTTCTTGGTTTCCATAGAGAAATCAGGTGTAAGTCTGATAGGTTTGCCCTTATAAGTAACTTGACCCTTTTCCTTTGCAGCTCTTAATAATCTTTCTTTATTCTGTATGTTTTGTGTTTTGATTATTATATGGCGAGGAGATGTTTTTTTTTTTTGGTCCAGTCTATTCAGTGTTCTGTATGCTTCTAGAACCTTCAAAGGTATATCTTTCTTTAGGCTGGGAAAGTTTCTTCTATAATTTTATTAAATATATTTTCTGGACCATTGAGCTGTACTTCTTCTCCTTCTTCTATCCCAATTATTCTTTGGTTTGGTCTTTTTATTGTGTCCCAGATTTCCTGAATGTTTTGTGATGGGAATTTGTTGGTTTTGCTGTTTTCTTTGATTAGTGTGTTTATTTTCTCTATGGTATCTTCAGTGTCTGACATTCTTTCTTTTATCTCTTATAATCTGTTGTTAGTACTTGTCTCTGTAGTTCCTGTTCGTTTACCCAGATTTTCCATCTCCATCCTTCCCTCAGTTTGTGTTTTCTTCATTGCTTCCATTTCATTCTTCATGTCTTGAACCGCTTCCCTAACCTGTTTGATTGCTTTTTCTTGTTTCTCTTGGTTTTCTTGCGTGTCTTTGAGCGATTTATTCATTTCCTCTACCTTTTTGTTTGTAATCTCTAATTGTTTATGGCAGTTTTTCACCTCCTGTTTAAGGTCCTCTATTATTTTCATATATTTCACTTTTGAGTCGATTTCTTCTAATTCTTCTGGAGTAGGGTGTACAATTCTTCTTATTTCGAGATCCCTGGATTCTTGTGGTGTCATGTTTCCTTTCAGGTTGTTGGAGGAATTCTTGCATTGGGACCTTCCCATCTCTTCCTTCAAATGGAGCCAGGAGAGGCCTGGCGTCTTGGTCCCGTCTTTGCTGTGATTGACTCTCTGGGTGTATCTCTTCAGTGTAGAAGCAGGAACCGTTCCCGTCCAGATGAACTCCTCAGCACCAAAACATGGATGCCTGGTAGTCCAATGATCAGAGGACAAAACGGGGAACTTGGGGGACAGGGTGGGGACGAGTAGAACACAGGACACCCTGCTGCACAGGCTGAAGGTGCATGTGCTCCCTTACCGGTGTTCCTTGAGGCCTGCCCCTTAGGTAGGCTCTCACAGCTCTGGGTGGGTAGCCTTAGTGTAGGAGCAGAAAACTGTTTCTGAGCAAAGGACCTTGCAGAAAATGAAGACTTGGCCGGGGGGGGGGGGGGGGGGGGGGGGGGGGGGGGGGGGGAGGGGGGGGGGGGGGTCGTGTGTAAGAATGACAGCCTGCAGAAGGAGCTGGGGGAGGGGGGTTTGTGCTCTCTTCCGGGACAAATCGCCCCTGAATAGCACACACTCACCTGTCCAGATGGAACTCCTCAGCACCTAAACAGGGCCGCACGGTAGCCCAATGATCCGGGGACAAAAGGATGAACGGAGCAAAGGGGGGAGGGGGGCGGTATCCAGAAGAGCACAGGAGAGCCTGGTGCATGCACGAGCTGAAGGTGCCCGGGCCACCTTACAGGGGACACTGAGGCCTGCCTGGTAGGCAGGCACTCACCGCTCTGGGTGGGTAGCCTTAGTGTAGGAGCTTAAAACTGTTCTTGAGCACTGGTCCTAGCATACAGCAGGGCAGGGGTGGGGAAGGGTGCTGGGGGGCTGGGTCATGAAAAAGAAAGACAGCCCTGCAGAAGGAGCTGGGGGAGGGTGTTTTGTGCTCTCTTCCGGGACAATCCTCCCCTGGATAGCACACACTCACCTGTCCAGATGGAATTCCTCAGCAACTAAGCAGGGCCGCCCGGTAGCCCAATGATCCAGGGACAAAAGAAGGGATTATTTTTAATTTGCTAGGTATGATACCATTGGGCAATCTTCTTTATAGTGAGAAAAATTTCAAGTAACAAAGAATATTTTACCAAAGATCATACTTACTTTATGGGTGAGTTCAGAATTTCATACAATGCTTAGTTTTTAAAGAACATAGAACATAAAGGATAATCTACTACCTTAATGCAGGATAGTCATGGATGCTGACTGCATTCTCAGAACAAATTGTTTGAGGAAATTCAACTATTCCATCTTTCTGTATTCTCTTTCTCTTCTTACTTTTGTTTCATTTATTTCATATATTTATTATATTAATAAATATAATTTATTAATTATAAACTGATTGGCCCATTAGCTCAGGCTTCTTGCTAACTCTTATAACTTATATCAACCCATTATTCTTAACAATGTTAGCCACATGGATCAGTACCTTTTTCAGTGGAGCAGGACAGTCACATGCTGCTTCTTTGGTGGTCTGGGGAGCACTGGCAGGAATGGGCTTCTTCTTTCCTAAAATCCTCCTGTTCTCATTCCCTGCCTCCACTTCCTGTCTGGTCAACCTGCCTATACTTCCAGCCTGGCCAATCAGTGCTTTATTAAAATACATGATTGACAGAATACAGATAATCCCCTGCACCATTTTCTGTAACATGAGGGGCCTGCTCGTTTGGATTTCTGTCCTGCCTGGTACTCCACAGTCAGCAAGCCCCAAGAAAATCACACAGAGATCTCCATAAGATATAAAACTTATTGGCCCATTAGCTTAGGCTTATTGGTAATTCTTGTAGCTTATATTAACCCATTGTTAAACAGAAAAAAAAAATTGAAGTAGGTGTAAAACCGAAAAAAAAGTTGAAGGTGGAAAAATTATCACAGATTAGGGACTGTGAGTGACTTCTTAAAGCTGGAATAGTTAAGAAAATAGAGAAGCTTCAAAAACAATGCATGTCTTCCAGTATTCTGATATTGACACAGTTATAATTATTTCAAACTTTCAGCTTTATGAATTTTATGATAATAATTTTATTTGGTGTTTTGTGATCAAGTTTTTCTGTAGCTTTGGAGCATGTTCTGGAACTAGATAATGTAGACCAGGCTGGCCTGGAACTCACAGACATCTGCCTGCCTCTGCCTCCCAAGTGCTGGGATTAAAGGCGTGTACCAGCACTGCCCATTTAATTTTGTTATTTTAAATTTTCAAATTTGTAACAATTTACTGAAGCAATAGAATAAAACAATTCAGTGTCCAATAAGTACACGTGGATGCATAAAGCAATTATTTTCTCTTTCTTTCACTCAGCTTTTTGTTGTCTTCTACAGTAAATCTACAGCTGTAATGAATCACCATAACCAAAAACCACTGGATAAGAAACAGGTTTATGTAATCTTACAATTCTCAGGTTACACTCTGTCATTAAGGGATATCAGGACAAAAACTCAGGGCAAGAAGTTGTAGGCAAAAACTGATGGAAAGGCCATGGATTGCTGCTTACTGGCTTTCTTCACATAGCTTGTGCACCCTGCTCTTTTTTGCAGATTTATTTTTCTCCCATATATTGCATCTGGTTGGCAGTTTCCCCTCCCTCTCCCACAGTGGTTTTCTTCCTGCCTTCACTTCTCCCCCAGATCTACTCTCCCTCAGGCTCCTCTCCAATATGTGCCATTCTTCAGGGACATTATGTAAAAGGGGAATACAACCTACAATAAACCAGAAACATATTTTTACATCAAGGCTGGACAAAGCAACTCAGTAGGATTAAAAGGAACACATAAATTGGCAAAAGAGTCAGAGACATCCCCTGCTCCCATGGCCAGGAATCCGACAAGAACACCAAGATACTCAGCTATAACATAAGTGCAGAGGACCTAGATTAGGCACCTACAGGCTCCCTGATCTCTAAGCAAACATGCTTCCAGATTTTATCTTACAACTGTCAAAATGGTTAAGCTCAATAAGGCAAGTGACAGTTCAATGTAGAGGATGGAAAGAAAGGGGAATAGTTCTCTACTTCTGGTGAGAGTGCAAACTTGTGCAGACTCTTTGGAAATTAATATGGTGGTTCTTCTCAAATCTGAAAATTGACCTACATCAACACCCACTGCCAAATTCTCCCTGCAAGTCTTCACTCAGTCCCTTCCTATTATAGGAACCTCCTGGCTTCATATGCTTCCCCCTACCTTACACCCTACACCAATGTGACTGATCTGCTCTTTTCTATAAAATCCAACTGTTTTCACCTTTGTACTTTTGGACCTCTTTACTGATGTGGCTGGTTCTCTTATTTCCTCTCTCCATTCCTCTCCTCCTGTCCCCTCATGGTCCACCTCAGAATCATGCATACTCTGGATTTTCCCAGAGATCTGTGCCAAAGGCTGTTCTCTGTCTTATATCTACAGTAAATTTTCTCCTTCATCATACCTAGGAGCATGATTCCTTTTTTTATTTTTCTTTTTTTATTCACTGCTAAAGAGTAGCACCATCCACAGAAGGCTGGGAGCTCCAACATCAGTCATTAATCAAGAAAATGCCAATTAAGAATAGAATCTTCATTAGGTGACAGATGGAGATAGAGAAAGAAACCCACATCAGAGCACTGGACTGAGCTCCTAAGGTCCAGTTGAAGAGCAAAAGGAGGGAGAATATGAGCAAGGAAGTCAGGCCTGCGAAGGGTTGTTACACCCACTGAGACAGTGTGCCTGATCGAATGGGAGCTCACTAAAGCCAGCTGGACTGGGACTGAACGAGCATGGGGTCAAACTGGGTCCTCTGAATATGGCTGACAATTGGGACAGACTGAGAAGTCAATGATAGTGGTACTGGGATTTGTCTCTACTGCATGTACTGGCATTTGGGATCCTAGTCTATTTGGATGCATACCTTCCTAAGCCTGTATGGATGGGGGAGGGCCTTGGACTTCCCACAGGTAGGGTACCCTTCCCTCCCTTAGGACTGGAGGGGGAAGGAGTAGGGAGAGTGGGGGAGCAGGAGAAAAATGGGAGGAGGGGAGGAAGTGGAAATTTTGAATGAAATTATTTATAAAGCAATAAAAAATAAAAAAGAATATTTTTCCAAGATAAATTGAAATTTATTTCACGTTGACAAAACACTACTCAGGAGACTAAGTAAGTTGATTTAATGGTATAATGGAAAAATATTTCAAAAACAATTTTTGAAATATTGTTCCATTATAATTCCATTAATATAATGATGAATTATTTACACATTTACACATATGACACTTGTGAAGAGTAAAATTGACTTGGTAATATAATAAAGCTTTAATATTGACTAAGTTTTAGAATGAAATAGATTGTACTATTAAAAATAAATTATATAGAAGATTACTTTAAAAAGAAACTATTTCTAAGATATTTATGTGATGTAAGTTCACAAAATGATAAATTAATAAAGTCTAATGTGTCATCCTCTGGAAATGACTCCATAATCAGGTTATGAATACTGACAATATTAGAAAACTCAGTACTTGAGAGTAAGTTGATGCCATATAATGAGTCCCTATAAGCAAAGGAGATGGACAGAATACACTGTATAACATTTCCATACCTGGGTTACTAGCTTTTAATAAAATTCTAGTCTAGAAATGGAGACAAGGGCTTCAAGATAGCAGTATAGTGGGTCATTAAATGTATTCACTGTGTGATGACAGAAAGACTGATAACGCCTGGCGGTGGTGGCACACACCTTTAATCCCAGCACTCGGGAGGCAGAGGCAGGGGGATCTCCGTGAGTTCGAGACCAGCCTGGTCTACAAGAGCTAGTTCCAGGACAGGCTCCAAAACCACAGAGAAACCCTGTCTCGAAAAACCAAAAAAAAAAAAAAAAAAAAAAAAAAAACCTTCATCTGGCAATGGATAGAGATAGAGACAGACACCCACATTGGAACACTGGACTGAGATCCTAAGGTCCAAATGAAGAGCAGAAGGAGGGAGAACATAAGCAAGGAAGTCAGGGCCGCAAGGTGTGCGTACACCCATGGAGACTGTGGGACTGATCTAATGGGTGCTCACCAAGGCCAACTGGACTGGGACTGAATGAGCATGTGATCAAACCTGACTCTCTGAATGTGGCTGATAATGAGGGTTGACTGAGAAGCCAAGGACAATGGCACTGAGTTTTGATTCTAATGCATGGACTGGCTTTGAGGGAGCCTAGTCTCTTTGGATGCTCATCTTCCTAGACCTGGATGGAGGGGTAAAGGACCGTGGACTTCCCACAGGGCAGGGGGTCCTGACTGCTCTTAGAACTGGAGAGGGAAGGGGATGGGGAGTGGGGGGAGTGGGAAGGAAATAAGAGGATGGGAGGAGGTGGAAATTTTTAATAAATAAAATATATAAGTCATAATTATCAAGTTGACTTTAATTATTCTCTTGTTTTAAAAAATCCTTATTGAATTTTCTGTTTTTCCTAAGAATTTAAAATAGACTTTGACAATTTTTATTAACATATTATGATGAAATATTAGTTGAAATTCTGTTGAATCTATGTATTAATTTATGTATTACTGTCATTTTAATAATTCAATTTTCCAACTCGGAGACACATAATTGGTGGATGTTCTTCTCTTATTTTTATTTACAAATTGTAACTACTGATACATAGTATTAATATCAAAAGTTTATAAATGATTTAGTAAAATTGATGATAACTGTTTCTTACAATTTTGTTAGACTACATATTATGATATATTTTGTTCACATATTCATAAGTTTTCTGCTGTAATCTAATATTTTGACACCTGGTTGAAAAAAAAATATTAGTTTTAGGGAATAGAATGTGAACATGTTGACATTTTTACAATGACTGTCATAACATTAGTGAAAAGTGGAAAGGCTATTTTTTACTTCATAATTTATGACTTTCATATTATCTCATTGCTTGACTGCACTGACCAAAACTTCAAGTACATGAAGAATATTAGCAAATGTGGTCTTCCTTTTCTTATTTCTGATTTTTTTCTCACATTCACAGTTAACACTAATATTAGCTCTTGTTGAATTACATATGAACTTTCACAAGTTCTTTCAATTGCTGTTTTAAAAATTTGCAAAACTATAATTGATCACTGACTTTAACTGAAGCTGTTTTTTATAAACTAATATATATATATTGATTTTTCATTTTTAGGCTATTAACTGACTACTTTTTTCAAATTTTAACTTTACATAACATACATGGATAGTCTACATGATCAGGGTAGATAATCATCATCAATAAAGTGTTTCTTATTCTGTTTATTTTTAAACCAAATTTTATTCTTATACTTATGAAATATATTGTTTTTGCCCTGGGGCTTTACAAACTACCTTTTTGGTTATATCATTGATACAAAAATATTTTATGAGAAGAAATCTTGTTCACTCATTTGATAATACAGATTGCAAAGATTTTGATTTTCCTGGGCCATTTGGTAGTATTCTCTAATGAAACTAGCTAGGTCTGGAAATTCTATTCTGTAATTAAAAAATAAATGACAGTCTCCTTTTGAGAAATGGTCAGCTTCATCTACAATGTTCCTTAATTTTAACTTTCTCACTATATACCCTCCTACCACTCCCTTCCCCTGATCTCCCCACTGGATCATTCCATTACAGCTCCCTAACCACACATAACATTCTATTCTATTTCCTTTTTTAAAGGATCTATATCTAATCTATATCTATATCTCTGAACTATTATCTCCTAGTCCCTTTATCTGTACCTAACCTCTGTGGTTTTCTGTTTGGTAGCTTGACTATGATTGATTTAGGAGCTAATATTCACATATAAGCAAATACATTCCATATTTATCTTTCAAAATCTGGATACTTCACCATGAATGATTTTTACTAGTACTTTCCATTTGCCTGCAAATATCATGATGTCATTTATTTAATGGCTGAGTAATATTTTTTTGTATAATTGTACCATATTTTATTTAGTTATTTTTCTGTTGAACATCTCAATTGTTTAAGGTTTCTGGATATTATGAATAGAGAAGCAATGAACATGTCTGAGTGTCTTCATGGTAGGATGAAACTTCTTTTGGGTAAATGATTTCTAGTTATACAGATGCCAGCAATATCTCATACATCAGTTAGGAGAAGACCTAACACTAACTAACAAGGATGTATTCAATCTACCCTATCCTACCAAGTCTATTACAGCACAGGATATCTTGTGAAAGCTTCACTCTAATGTGCTTTAAAGGTACAGATCCTGTTTGGGTATGACTGGTCTTAAGATTACATCCTGGAGATTTCTGTCCGGTGCTCCCGTGTGGGTCTCTGTCTCTGTCTCCTTTCATCGCCTGATGAAGGTTAATATTCCTGAGGATGCCTATGTGTTTGTCTTTGGATTCACCTTCTTAAATCTCAAGGTCCAAATCAGGAGCAGAAGGAGACGGAGCACGAGCAAGGAACTCAGGACCACGAGGGGTGCACCCACACACTAAGACAATGGGGATGTTCTATTGGGATCTCACCAAGGCCAGCTGGCCTAGGTCTGAAAAAGCATGGGATAAATCCAGACTAGCTGAACATAGCGGACAATGAGGAATACTGAGAACTCAAGAACAATTGCAGTGGGTTTTTGATCCTACTGCACGTACTGGCTTTGTGGGAGCCTAGGCAGTTTGAATGCTCACCTTAGGAGACCTGGATAGAGGTGGGCAGTCCTTGGGCTTCCCACAGGTCAGGGAACCCTGATTGCTCTTCGAGCAGATGAGGGGGGGGGGACTTGATCGGGGGAGGGGGAGGGAAATGGGAAGCGGTTGTGGGGACGAGGCAGAAATTCTTAATAAATAAATAAATTAAAATAAAAAAAAAAAAAAAAAAAAAAGATTACATCCTGGAATTAAGAGAAGCCATTTGTTGTACCACCTATTCTCTGTAAGATAGTTAAAACATCTCAATTAATCAATTAATAATGAATATCAGTAAAAAGAAACTGGGCAGAGCGGCAGGAAAATCCAACATTGTCTCCAAGTTCATGTTTGGGTTAGTGAAATGATGGTAAGGTTTAACTATAGGGCTAGACTTGAGTGACTATGTCACTTTATGGCTTCTTCAATATTTCAGCAATCCTTTTTCTGTTCCTTAAGGTGATATAGCAAGTTTAATTTTTTTTCTGGGAAAAAGGTTTGCCCTTTGCCTGTCCCAAGGTTTTAGGCTTTCTCTTCTCTCAGCATGAGATTCTTGAGGGAATGTTAGTTTAACTCCATTGTTCTATTAGTTTCACATACAGACTGAGGAATGCACATGGCTGCATCGTTATTTTAATTGAAAATAGATTATTTTCTCATATAATAAACCTATTTTATGCTTTCTACCCCTCGATATTTCCCAGTTCCTTGTCACTTACCAGTCCCTCCAGATCTCTATTAAAGCAAAATCTTTCATATCAAAGTACAACATGGCAACACAACATGAGAAAAAGTATCCAAAAAGGAGGCAAAAGTGTCAGAGAGCCACGCGTTCTCATAAGGGAGTTCCATAAAAAATGCTAAGCTGAAAGCTATAAAAGATACATGCAAAGGAACTGATTCAGATCCATGTAGGCCCTGTATTTGCTGCTTCAGTCTCTGTGAGCTCATATGTTTCTTTCTTAGTTGATTCAGAGGTCCATGTTCACCTGGTGTCTATCCCTTCTGACGTTTACTGTCTTTCTGTCTCCACTTCAGCAGAATTGCCTGAGATCTGAGAAGAGAGATTTGATGGAAACCTCCTATGTAGACTCTTTCTGCACATGTTTGCTGAGGGTCTCTGTGTCTGTTCCTATCTGCTGCTTAGGAAAGCCTCTCTGGTTTTGTCTATATAAGGCACTGATCTATGTGTATAGAAGAATATAATTAAGAATCTATTTATTTATTTATTTATTTATTTTTAGCTCTGGTTTTGGTTTTACTCTAGGACTTTGGGCTATCTAATCTTTGGTTCTTGGTCATCCAAGCACTAATGGGTACAGTTTTCCTCTCGTGGAGTATGACTTATATGAATCATACATTTGCTACTCCCACAAATTATATAACCCTGTTGGCTTACCATATTTTCAGGCAGGACAGATTGTAGGTCGACTGTTTGATGACTTTGTTTCCATTCATACTTATTGGTAGTCTGTAGAGTACTTTCCCATACAAAAGAGACCAGAATGCAGAGTTGGAGGCTCCATGTAGAAACAAGTCTATCTTCTCCATGTTCAAAGAGTTGTGAGGATATTGTCCTCAGAAATGGTTCCCCACTGTTTATTTAGACTATCTTTATTTTACCAGACTGATTACATTACAAAATAGCTCCTTCATATTTATGCTTTAAGAATTATGACTACTAGTGCCACAAACTTAGTTGAAAGTTTCTGTCCCAAGACCACTGAAAGATCTTATCCACTTCAACAAATCTATGGATGGTGTCATCAGTAGCTCTAGTTGTATTGACAGATAAATACCAATGATTTAGAAAAAATATAAATTAGCCAATCAAAAACATAAAGCATAGATAAATAAAGATTACTTAGTGTAAAAATTGAAAAAAAAAATCAATGAAATGTATCTAAAAGGATTATTTGTGGGAGTATGAATGTAAGACAGCATCTCACTCTCTAGACCAAGATGGCCTGGAAATCACTATAAACTACAAACTGGTCTCAAATTCATGACAAGCTTCTTGCTATAACATCTATTGCACTGGAATTGCCAGCTAGAGTCACAACTGGAAGCACTTGAAGGCATTAATGTAGACAACAATATTTTAGGTAGAACTTTAAAAGCATAGGTAAACAAAGTATAAGTAGTAAATGGGATTGTATCAAGCTAAGATGCTTCTATATATAAAAACAAAGCAACTAAAGATAAAAGTAATGTGAAGAATATTCATAAATGGGACATTGTGAAAACAATGTGAAAAATACTTGTAAATGGGACATGAAAATACACTAACACTGGGGTATTTAGAAAGTACCCCAAAACTAATTCTTGAATATATGTCACACACAAGTGTCTTAGTTAATGTTTTATTGCTGTGAGGAGACACCATGACTGTGACAATTCTTATAATGACAAAAGTTTAACTGGGGCTAAAACAGTATAATAGCTTCAGTCCATTATTGTCATGATGAGAAGCATTGCAGCCTAAAGTAGGCATGATGCTTGAGAAGGAGCTACGAGTTCTATATCTTAATTTGCAGGCATCATAAGAATACTGTGTCCCAAATTGGGTGTACTTTGTGCATTTGAGACCTCAAATTGGGCTTCCAGAGAGATAATATTCCTCCAACAAAGCCACACCTCCAAATATTGCCACTCCCTATGTGGTAAGCATTCAAACACTTGAGTTCAGGGGGCCATACCTACCTACTCAAATTATTACAAGAAAAAAAGAAAAATACCAAGTGCAGTGGCAGCACAAGTCTATAATCCTAGTACTCAGTACATGATGCACTAGTATCAAAAGTTGGAGGCTGGTTTATGCTACAAACTAAGTGTTTGTCTCTAAAACAAAACTAAAACCAAAGCAGAAACAAATGAGCAAATAATTTGATAATGACAATTATCCACAAGAAAAGAAACTCTTCTACACCTTTGAATGGAGTATAAAAAGGATAATCCCTAAGGAAAACAATGTGGTGGTGTCTTGACAAACTACAAAATGCTCTTACACCCTCCTAATCATATGTTGTAGAACTATTCATAAGAGCTAAAATATGAAATTATTCCATACTTCAGTACTTGATAGGATAAAGAAAACATTGTATGTTTTCCCAGGGGTGTACTTTTAAGCTATAAAAATTACTATATCCTGTCATCTGTACCTCATGAATAGAATTGGAGATCATTACATTAAATGAAACAGGTCAGTAACAGCAAGCCAATTACCATATGTTTTTACTTGTTGATAAAATGAAATATATCTTCCTTACAGAAACATGGGGTCTCTGGAGGCCAGGAAAGCTAAAGGAAGGGATGATAACAATGAGTTCATTAAGGGACACCAAAACCACACTTTGATTGAAGAATTTATTTCAATCTGTTCTTTAAAACAGTAGTCTAACTATTGAGCAAAAACTACATGTGAATGATGTATTTCAAAATGCCTATAAATAAAAAGGACAAAATTATTCATACATAAAATTCATTAGTGACTGAAAAATAGTAATTATCTTGATTTGGTTAATATATGTTTTAAGTATATACTGTAATACTATTATGTATCCATAAAGACATTTGAATTCTAAAGTCATTTATTTGCTTGATATGTATGTATGTATGTATATATGTATGCATGTATATATGTATCTATTTATCTATCTATATGTGTGTGTTTAATTTATTTATATATAAACTTATGTTGAAAAAGGGAAGCATGAAAGACTATATATCCTAATTAATATCAGGCAGATAGTGGCTATCTAAATATTTTGTTATGATAAGATTTTTGACTTGTATATTCATAAATTTGTGATATTCTGATATTTGTTAAGTGAATAAATAATAATGCACGGAGTTTATTCAGTCTCACTTTACAAATGAAGCTACTTGATAGAAGCCCAGATAAAGGCTGAGAATAGTGAGTGTAATAACTACATTCTGGTTGTAGAAATTGATCTCATTTGTGGGATAATGTTCTTGGAAATGATGATTAAAATGTTTTCTAGTCATCACAATGTTAAAGATCCAGTGCAAGGAAACATGACTTTCTGAATTTAAAATTAATACCAAGTAATATAGAATGTATATGTTTGATATGTGATTCAGAAGAGCAATATGAAAATACAAAGCATAGGATTTATGATTCCAGCAAAACTAAACTCATTGTGTTCTAAATTAAGGTTTATGTTAATAATTAAAGCTTTCACATGTCTCAAAACATCAAACATTAGCAAGTGCCAAGTAATAGTTTTCTTGAAAAACAGTCTTATAAATTTGCTTGATTAACAATGTTTCATTTTAAGTATGTCTTTTTTAGCTGTGTAAACTTAATTTGATAATTCTATCAATTCATTTTCCTCTTTTCATTATTCACATGATGGTTCATATCTCCCACCCACCAGGGAATGAATGTGCTCTACTAACCTCTATGACACCAGAGATGCAAATGATGTTCATAAATACATGCAGGGAAATTATTCATGCATATAAGTTAACAAAATAAATCTGAAAAGTTTATATGTAAGTATAATTGTTATATTAGGAAGGAATACATAAAGAATTGATAAATACTATAAATGTGAACATCCTAATCTTTGTTTTCTTAAATTTATTGTAGTTAGAAATTATAATATCTGATTGTGTTCTTAACTAAAAATTATTGTGAATAAATTATCTGATTTTATTACCTAGTCCTGCCCGGCCTGTAATTTGTAAAGATCAACTGGAATCTACTTCATGAGTACTAGAATTAAAGTCATGTACCAGTATGCCTCACAAAACAAAACAAAACAAAAACAAGCTACTTTTAGAATTCATTATATATGTGTATATGTTTTATATTGTGTATGTATGATCATGTTTGAGTAAAGGTTCACTTTGCTCCAGTATGAATTCAGCTTTTATACTTTCATGAACAATATTTCTCTGTTCTAAATAAATACTGTTTTAAGGCACTTAACATATATTTTGTTATGATAGTTTTAAAGATAGATATAAACAATACTAAATTTCTTGAGAGAAATTTGTCAGAAAGTTTCAGAAAAAAACATGCACCAAGATGAAATAATAAAATGAACAAAAACATGGGCAAAAGAAACTAAAAATAAGCCAATATGACTAATAAATCACAATAGTACAAATCAAGATTGATACATAAGAGGTGTGAAACAAAGTACCATAAAATTTTCATATTTTAACCCCCCAAAAAGACCATTTTCAAAATCAAAATACATCAAAATTAAATAAGTAAGAAAAAGGCATTTTTTAGATTACAGTTTAGATGAATGGCAAAAATGCAAAAATTTCAAAAGTTAAATTAAAAAAATTCTCTATCCCTAATGAGACAAAAAAGTACCTTGTATAGAAAAAAGAAAAACTGGCATAGTTTTAAATGGCTAGGTCTCTTTTTCACTAGAATCAATGGAGGTTCACCAAAAATAGTTTTATTGAAACTGGACTGAAATCATACATTGAAATGAAATCTGAAAAATATCATCACAGACATAAATAAAAAAAAGGAAAAAGTAACAACTCCAATATATTATATTAGCATAAATATTTTGACTTTAACTCATTTGAGATAAAAACACAAAGAATCCCCAACAGAATTAAAGACAGGGCAAGAATTTACCTTGCAAAGTAGGCCCTGGATTTTCCCCCACCAGGATAAAAGAAACTTTTATCATTAGAGACAAGCACCATGATGGGTCTGTTCTTCAGTTACTTATCTTCGTACATTTTAATGACCATCAGAAGCCAACATCTCTTGTTCTTTCACTGAGTCACATCTCTACAATTTATTATCTTTTGTTAAAGGAAGATGTATGTGCCTGTTGGTTTTAGGTTTTCAATTCTTTTTTGGAACTCCTTCATGTATGTGAAAAAGCAATCAAATAAAAATCCTTAGACTTTTCTTCTAGTATCTTATTTTTTGTTAGACCTTTAATTTTTTAGAGACAAGCTACTGAACCACAAAGTAAATTATTGCATTTTCCTTTTAATGAAACAATCATAGCAGTGACTTATTTCTTAGAAACAATACCTACTTCTCATTAGAAATGTAGCCATAGTTAAATATATAGGTATTGCATTTGAAAATTTCTTTCCTGCCTGTTCACACAGCTGTTTAGTCCCAAAGAAATACACAGAGGCTTATATTAATTATAAATCATTTGGCCTCTTAACTCAGGCATATTCTTAACTAGCTCTAATAAACTCTAATTATAATTAGCCAGCTCTTATAACATTACATTGTTGTTAGTAGATTGAAGTTTCTGTTCTGCCTGGTTTCACAGCCATTCATTCTCAAAGAAACATACAGAGGATTGTATCAATTATAAACCATTTAGCCTATTAGCTCAGGTTTATTATTAACTAGCTCTTACAAATTAAGATAACCCATAATTCATATATTTGTTTAGCCACATGGCTTGTTACCTTTTCTCAGTGCAGCATTTTCATCTTGATTCCTCTGCATCTAGGTGGAGACTACAGACTGATTCTTTCCTCTTCCCAGAATTCTCCTGGCTGACTGCCAATCAATATTTTATTAAAGCAAAATGAGTTACAAATCTTTACAGGGTACAAGAGCATTCACCCATCGGAGCGATAACAATATAATAGGGCAAGAGAAACATTACATATTTATTGATTAAAGGTATTTTCTATGAGATGAGACTAAGGCAGGGTAAGTAGAGGATTACATTTGTGAAAATTCTTAATATTTATTTGTCAAAATAGGAATCCAATAAACACCTTTTAAAACTATAAATGCCTATAACATTGTGATTAGCTTCAAAAATATGGATTGTGTAAATATTTCTAAAAAGAACTAAATTGTTTTTTTAAAAAAAAAACTTGATTCTGAAAGCACATAAGGAGAATTATAACAATAAGAAGAAATGGTATATCTGATCACTGCCCTTAGATTTCAGGAACCCCTAATCAAAATAGTATTAAAGTTTATTTAGTCAAACACTTTCTGAAAAAAAAAAACATTGAAAGGGGAGAGGGGATAGAGTTCAACATTCAAAATGGGTTACACTAATGTGCTGTCTCTTTCTACTTGGTTTGCTTTATGATCTATGCAAAATATGTGACTTTTATCTCCTCTCTTTATCATTTTCAAGAACTTAGTCACTAACGTTGATCTTGTTTCCCTTTCTATTTGGATTTATGTATTAGTTTTGCTATTGTGTGTCTGTCTTTGTACAAGATACCTTATTTCTTTTTATCCACCTTTTCATTTTAGTACTTTTCTTCTGAAAATTAAAAATAGTAGGTTATTGGGTTTATTAAGGAAGTTTTAGCAAATTTGTTTATGTTAAATTATTTAAAGCAATGCACAGAATGATAAGTATGCCATGAATATTAGCTTTAATATATATGGTCAAGCACAACATTGCTGACCATGCTCCATTATTTCCATGTAATATAATTGTGCAGTCATTTTTTTCCTTCTAATGACAACTTGAGATTTTATTAGCCTATAGTCTTAATTCTTTTTTTTTTTTTTTTTTTTTTTTGGTTTTTCGAGACAGGGTTTCTCTGTGGCTTTGGAGCCTGTCCTGGAACTAGCTCTGTAGACCAGGCTGGTCTCGAACTCCCAGAGATCCGCCTGCCTCTGCCTCCCAAGTGCTGGGATTAAAGGCGTGCGCCACCATCGCCCGGCTATAGTCTTAATTCTTAATTCTCTCCCTGAATTAGGTAATTGCCAATATCCAGGTCAGGTAAAAGCTAGCTAAACATAAATGGGAGACAAGAGAGAAGAGGCCAAGAGTTGAAGCTTTTAAAATAAACAAAAAATTTTGAAAATGGTTATGGGTTGAAAGTTCCCTAACAATATCTATCATTGTATTTTTATGAATGGGGCTGCAACAATAGAGGGTATATTTTCAGACAGTAAATAAAAAAAATCTTTTATACCAAACCTGTACATTATGAAATACTTTGTTATACTACATAAAAATTGTTTTCAAATAAGGATATATTAATATAAAAAAATCTGTGTAATCAAATCATTAATTTATCTGGAAATTTCATTACATTTTTCTGATATTGATAATGGGTAAATCCATATAGTAGAATGTGTGAAATGAATGACACAGAAAAATGCAGAAAACCATGAAGCATTCATTTGAGAGACAGAAAACATGCAAATATAGTATTTGAGTTGTCCAGATAGTCTGTAATCCAAACAAAAAAAAAAACAATATCATGGGCCTTATTACTTAATTTTCCACTCTAAATATGATATCATTAAAAGTCATAAAACAGAGTCATAAAGATAATTCAATGGGTTAAAGCTCTTGCCACCAAACCTGAAAAAATGAGTTCCATCCCTAGAGCCCCTATAATGGAAGAAGAGCACCAACTCCTAAAATCTGTCCTTTGACTACCATTCAGGACCCCACACACAGACAGACACATAGACATGCACACAAATAAATAAAATAAATAAATGTAGTAATATGATTTGAGCATATCAAGTATTCTTCAAGAATATCCAAATACAAAATATTTCTTGAGAGCTCTAGCAAGTTCTTAGTAAAATTAATCAATTTTCTAAAAAATAAAAATCACAAGATGTCCAAATTACTGTTTAAATATAACTTGCTTATGAATAATTCAAGAATGCTTTAATGATAGCTTAATTGCTTTACCCAGGTTATTTCTTTTTGGTAATCTTTTACATAATTGTTTCAAGAAAATTTTACGAAGTACTGTTTTCAGTTCTCTAAATGTATAAAACATAGGAAAAGTACACAGGTATTAAATATTCATAGGTTGAGTAGCCTACAGCAATTTTAATATGTGTCCTTTGATTGTACTATTCAATCCAACTGACCTTTGAGAAGAAAGCAGACTGTTTTCTTTATTAAATTAACCCTATGTGCCAAAAATGTCTGTACATACATATTACTAGTAAGCAATGTATAAATGGAGTAAGGTCAAATTAAAGATCCAAATAATGGCAATGCAATTAAAGTAATCAAGCCTTCTAAACTGCATCTGTCATTAAGCATCATCATTAGAAATTTGTCCTTTCTCCTTTCTCCTACCAAGAAACAAAATGGACCACCAACTTGAAAAATAGCATTACTCCTGTAGAAGAAAAAGATATTTCTGAATGTACTTGCTGGTATTCTTCAAAAACTCATGTCAATTCCCTGAAATATTAACTTTGACATTTTTTTAAGCTAAACTCTATTTCCCTGTGAACTTTTACTGTGTTGTAGAAGATATATTCCTCCAGGGAGAACATGTCTTTGTAGAGTAATAAAATTACACTTAGGTATAGGAAAAAAAATTCTTTTAAAAACATATGATTTAATAAGAAATGGGTGTCCTTCTTAAAAAAATCAAAAAGTAATGATGTAATACAGTAATTGTAAAATGTAACCAAATGCTTTGGGAATTGTTAAAGAACAGACAGAATGATGCTGTAAGGGTGTGTGGAATGTCATGTTAAATACCTTCAATTGTTCTAGAAGTTTTATAGCCAATATTGCTCTAATATTCTTATTGTGTATAAGATATTTGATTAAATTATTTTGGGATAGGTTTGCCTGAGCAATATGGACCTTTTTTGAAGTCATAGAAACTAAAATAAAATTAAAAATATTTATGTTACTATTATCAGCAAATGCATCAGTATTATTTTGAATTTTTTAATATTCACAATCATAATTTTTCTATATTTTTTAGTGTCATTTATTACTTGAGGGGGATTGTTTACAAAATAAAATATAAATTGTAACAAAACTCATGCATAAAAAATTTTACTGATGTTCAAACACCTTATTTAATATGGTATTGTAATTACATACTGGCAAAAAAAAATCTTCCATTGTATTTAACTGTCTAGATTATATAAAACACTTAATGTTGTATAAATCCTTTGTGCTGAATAGTTATGATAGTATACTGTTCATGGATAAAAGGCAAGAAAATATATCTACACATGTTCATAGAGTTTGAAATTTTTCTGAGTGTTTTCAATTTGATTGGTTGACTGTGGATATGTTGAACACACAGCAAAATCTAATTTCATATCTTAGAACCAAAAGATAATGACAAAATCTCCAAGTTATCATATTACCATTATTTCTTAATATCTGAAATGTAATTTCAAATTGTTTAATGTTTTTGAATGAAAGCTTTGTTTATAGTCAAAGATGTTATAATTGAGATATCTTTTATCTTAAAGTTAATATTATTGAACAAAATAAAGTATTGTATTTTCTTCTATAAAAATAATTTCAGTGTTAACACTACAAACCATCCAACCAATTTGTAACAACTCCCTTGTTGGATCAACTACCCTGAAAATGGCTACCACCTGAATGTGTGACTGATGCCTTATAATTTTCAACATCTGGAATAGGATGGAATCAGCAGGACTACTCTGAAAAGAATAGGGAAGCCACTTGTTATCCTTTAAAACCAAGAGTGGACTAAATGAATACACCAGAGGTCCAGAATATGGTAAAAATGGTAAATATTTGAATGATGTCTTAAAAGGTTGAAGTGAAAATGGGTACCATTTGAAGAACAATTGAAAAGGGGTCAGTCAGTCTTTCTATATGGTTGAATGCCATTCTAAAAGTATGAATTGTTCATGGCCTGCAAGAATAAAATACCAAATCATATAAAGGGAGGTCCATTGGAGTACTGTCAAATTATTCATAGGAAACTAAAATGTAGACAGGTTTGGAATAATGTATTTCATGATCTGAAAGATAATAACTGCCAATGAATAATATTATACTCAGTTAACCACTCTGTCATAAATGAAGAAAAAATAAGTACTTCCCACAATAAAATAGAATAAAGGAATTTGAAACCAAAAGCAAACTTTATAAAAGAAACAAAAGGATAGCTGATAGATCCACAACTTTGGAATGAACATGTCCAGTTCTAGCATTTATTTTGTTTGGTTTATCCACCTACAGAAGGGAACTACTAGCTGAAGCCTGTGACTTTTGTTTGTAATTTACAAGCTTTTATCTCAGATCATGAGATGAGAATGAGGCCATTATGGAATGTGGCCATCTTTACTAGATAGTTGTGCCCATTCCCTAACAGTCTGTCTATCAGGGGTCCTCTCTAACTTTTCTTTCTTTTGGTTTTTAGAGTCTTTGTGTAGCTTTCATTGTTCTGTAACTTGCTCTGCAGACTAACCTGGTCTGGATCTCACAGAGCTCCACTTTTCTCTGACTCCTGGGTGCTGGAATTAAAAGTGTGTTCCACTACTGCTCATTATTTCGTTATTTTTATTACTTAAATTTATTCATCTATTTAAGATCTCAACCACAGGTTTTTTCCCCTCTTTTACTCCCATTCCTTCTTGCTATATCTCCTCTAACTCCTGCAATCCATTAATTCTGTTCCTGCTCAGAAAGAGACAGGTCTCCCATAGGTGTCAACAAATCATGGCATATCAAGTTGCTGTGGACAAACATACTCTCCTAGTTTTAATGATGGACAAGATAACCCCATTTGAGGAATAGGTTTCTCAAAGTCAGTCAAAATATTGGAGATATCACCTATTCCCAATGATTAGAGTCCCATAAGTAGATAAAGTAATGTAACTGTCACACATAAGTAAAGGGCCTATATTAGTCCCACACAGGCTCCATGGCTGTTGACCCAAACTCTGTGTGCTCCTACAGAATCAGAATAGTTGTTTATGTTGGTTCTCTTGTGATATGCTTGACTACTCTGGCTCAGTGTGTGTGTGTGTGTGTGTGTGTGTGTGTGTGTGAATGTAAGGGTGTAATGGGAATTGTGAGAGTGGCCAACCAATGACTGGTCTGATCTCAGACCCACACCAAAAGAGTGATCCCACACCTGAAACTACCTGGCATGCTAGAATCCAGAGGATGATTGGCCCAGAGACCTAGGATAGAACCAATGACAACTGAGAAAAAAAATTTAATGAAATGATGCCTTAAAAATTATTATACTTATATATTGGTTACTATCTCAATTATAATCAAAGAGCCTTCATCCAGTAATTAATGAAAAATGATGCAGATATCAATAGCCAAGCATTGGGCTGATCTGAAGGAATCCTGCTGAATTTATGGAGGAAGGATTATACAAGCATCTTTAACTTTTAATCTCTCATTTGCTCCTCTAACTCTTAAATTGCTGTGATTATAAACTAGCTCCACCAAACCAAACTTATGTTTATAACTTATAAAAAAAAATTCTTACTTTTTTCTTTCTGTTTTACTTCATCATAATGAAATCATAGTATTATAGTAAAACAGGGTGCAGTTTCCCATTAACATCTTTCAAGATGCATAATACTTGGCAATTTTTTCAAATCAAATAGGCAAAACTATTTTACCAAAATCATTTACTAATAAAATAGCTATTTAAATTATGTAAATAAATGCATCTGTGTTATCTTGAATTAGTAACTAAATCATCATAAATATATACACATTTATGTGTGTATTTAAATATATTTATCTCTATTTAATATATGTGAGTAATTGTCAAGCATAAAATAAAAATAACTAATTATAAACCACCAAAGAAAAAAATGAGAAATATTTAGGTTTATAACTGCTACTTAACATAAGTGGCTTTTAGATAAGTATTTCATGCTTAGAAATATATTAAGTGCTAAGAAAACATACAATATAGTGCATACTTATAGTCCCAGTACTTGAAAAGTAGAAGTAGGATGATTAGGACTTCAAGGACAATCTCTTAAACATAGATAGTCCCAAGCCTACCACTGCTATGTAAAACATTATATCCAAAAAAAAACACTAAAATAATTAAAAAGAAAATTACACAAATGCCAACTATTATTGTTATGATGATCTGTTATCTACTGAATTTCATTCAGCCTAAGAATAAAATTAATATTGGTAATTTTATATTGTAGAAATTCAGGACATTATATTTTCAAAGCTTTCTCTATTAAGCCTTGATCTGCCCAAGCAGAATGTCAAAATTTCCATTCTCATTTTAACACTGTAGATATATCAAGCTTTTCTCTCACTATAATTACTTAGAGGAAAATTAGTACCATAAAGTTCTTCATTTATCATCCTATGATGTTCTCATTTTTTTTGATCTAGCTTTTATGAGCTTAAATTCAGATAGAAGTTTATTATTATTGATTTATAAGTAGCCAACAAAATAGTAAATTATGCATTTGAAAGCAGTTCTTGCTGACATTTTTAAAGTTCACTGGACACATTTTTTTTTCGTTTTCTTTTTTCTATAGCAGGAATATGCTGCTAACATTCAAGGTCTGCAATCTGATTCACATGTATACTTTATTAAGACATAAATGCATTGAGATCTTATGAATACTTCATGTCTAAGTATGCCATAATTTCATACTGCCAATTTGAAATCATTTTTTTCTACATCCAAAGACTGCCTTATAATACAACAGGTATAGTCTGATAATTATTTTAAGCAAGATTTGATCTCACTGTCTTCACAAAGATAACCATGATGTATTCATGAATCTTTGTAACGGCGTAAACGAATGCAGACAGATTGTAACAATATATATAGTTTTAATGTAGAAATAGACTTACAGAACCACTGTTCCCGCGGAGACCAGGAAAGCAGAAGAGACAGCTTGGAGCTTGCTCGCCAAATTTATAGGCAGACATTAGCCCGAGGCGAACACGCCCCTTAAGGGGCGGGACTTATCCCTACATCTCCCCTTTTTGTCTAAATAAGACAGAACTAAACCAAATACAACTACATACAATAACAACAAATAATAAATATAGCAAACAATATTGAGAACAAAAGCTTTGCTAAACATTCTATCTCAAGGAGTCCAAATAATGTAAAGAGTAACTACAATTATATAATCTTCAACTCAGTCAAAGATCTGAGAAGGGAATAAACACTACTCAACAAATGAGATATATCCAAAATGTGCAACAATTGACAGAGACAACTGACTACGTGGGCAATCACCCAAAGTCTCGTTTGCAACGTTGAGTCAACCAATTTTGGCTAAGGCCTAACATAACTGACATACCATTATTAAAGGCAAGGAACTTTTCAAAACTATCTTACCCTGTCTTGGCAGGATATGACAGTCCTGTTTTATCCATTGATGCACGCTCTGTATCTCTGTCAGTGGTTGAGGTATGGGCATTTCTTTGCCCAAAGGCCAGTTCTGCCAAAAAGAAAGGCTCCAGGTGGAGTGTCTTTGGTGCTCAACATTCTCTCGGGAATAGAGTGGTGTTGCCAGGAGCAATTGTGTCTCACTATCACGAAACTCTGAGTTAGATTAAAGGCCATTTTCCACAGCTCTTTGAAGAGGTTGAAGATTATCTATCTATACTGAGTATAATCTCTATATATCTAGAGAACCTGATTAGTCTGATTATAAATGACAAACTTAGATGACTATTTATCTATATAATTCTCAATATCTATCTAACTTAAAAACTAAGACAATAAACAACTGTGTAACAAATGAGGATAATGACCTCCAAATGTAAACACTGTACAAATATACATTGCAATATGGCAAATATATATCAATACACAAACATTATATAACTATCTCAATCAGAGGTAGAAATGTACATTGTAATATGGTAAATGTATACTATATATATATATATATATATATATATATATATATATATATATATATATCAATACAATATATGTCAATACATAAAAAATGTTTTAAACAAAGATAGAAACATGCATGCATACAATAGTCAATATAATTTAACTTTGTATCAATATACAAGAATCTATAACAATATATTTGCCTAAAAGCAGTAACTCACAATTATAAATCTATTATCCCATCATTCCCTCTTTTTTTTTTTCAAAATGATCCCTGAGCTTATAAAATTCCTCCCCCAACCTCCCAACGCCTAAATGATGTCTCTAAACCCAGGGGTAAATTTTACTGGGAGAGGGGACGTCGTCCTCTAGAATTACTTCCAGCTGTCATGGGGGCGACGTTCTTTCTGGGGGATCCTATGAAAGTAAAATGATGGTTAAATTTCAAGATCAATGTCTTTTAAAATTGCAAATAGTCTCTGAGTATTTTGTGGAGGTCTGGCCAGAATGTTGCACCATTTCAGCTAACCAAGTTGGAACTGTCTTGTGCAGCTGGTATCCAAAACAGGTCTTGTAGTAGCGCTATCAGTATCATGATGTCATATCAACCAGGTAGAGTTGTTGTTGTGGGGCCCCATCTTCTTCCTGGAAACATCAAATGTCACTTCAGGAAAAACTCATTGTTCATTGCGAAAAAACTTAAACATTAATCATATAGACATATATAGACATACATATATATATATATATATATATATATATATATATATATTCAATGAAAGGTATGATAGATATATTCAATGAAAAGTATGATAGATATGAAGAAAAGCAAAGATGTTTTCAAAACTCATATTTCTTTCAGTCCCATATCATGGCTCTTGACATGAGACAGAAACTCCAGAAACTCTGGGTTTTTTCTCTTACTAACAGGATTGGAATTGGACAGGGACTGAGCCAGAGTCCAACTTCAAAACCAGCTCTATATATTTATAAAGAAATGTTTAATAAGACATATATATATATATATATATATATAAATTAATACTTACAAAATGTGTCCATCCATCAGTAATTAAATATTCAGGGTCCCTCAATTTCTTTGAAGATGAGTATTTTCCTGTGGAGATAAGAAAAGAACCCTGCCCCCAACCTATCTGTATTTCTTACCATCAGTATGTTTGCCATCCTTATGCAAGAATTGTTATTTATCTTTTCCAAGTGGCTTCTCTTCTTCAAACCGAACCTTTATTAATTTTGATGGTATCCACAATTTTTCCTCACCTGTGGAGATAAGAGCAAAATCCCTTCCCCAACGTAGCACATCTCCTGGCTTCCATTGCTAGGTCAGCGCATCCTTTAAATAAACTGGTTGATTTAGTTCAGTAGACTTTTTCATTATCCAATGTCTTTCTGCAGCCGTTGTTCCCTTCTCATTAGCGTTGAGAAAATTCAAGGTTAACAAAGCATTATGTAGCCTATTTCTGGGGGTGTTTTCCACCCCTTTCTGTTTGTTCAACATATCTTGTATAGTTCGATTTGATCTTTCTATGACTGCTTGACCTGTAGGATTTTATGGTATATCTGTAACATGCTTGATATTGTAATAATCAAAAAACCGTTTCATTTTCCTAGAAACATAAGCAGGACCATTATCCGATTTTATTTGTGTAGGTATACCCATGATAGCCATGACTTCTAATAAATGAGTGATTACTGAATCAGCTTTTTCTGAACTTAAAGCAGTTGCCCACTGAAAGCCTGAATAAGTGTCAATGGTGTGATGAACATACTTCAATTTGCCATATTCTGCAAAGTGGAACACATCTGCCAGATTTCATTCCTTTGGGTGCCCTTTGGATTAGCCCCTGCAGGCAGTGGCATTTGGTTATAGAAAGAGCAAGTAGGGCATTTCTTTACAATCTCCTTAGCTTGTTGCCATGTAATTGAAAACTCTTTCTTCAAAACTTTGCTATTAACATGATGTTTTTTATGAAATTCAGAGGCTTGTAGCACACTACCAATCAATAATTGATCAATTTCTGCATTACCTTGTGCTAGAGGACCTGGCAGACCCGTATGGGATCGGATGTGTGTTATGTACATAGGGCAAATCCTGTTCCTGATCAAATCTTGAACCTGGAGGAACAATGAGGTTAGTTCAGTATAATCAGGTATAAATTCAGCAGTTTCAATATGTAAAATAACTCTTTCTGCATATTGTGAATCTGTAACTATATTAATAGGTTCTTTAAAATCCCTTAGCACCATAAGAATGGCATAAAATTCCGCCTTCTGGACAGAATTATACGGACTTTGTTCCACCTTATCCAAGTCTTCTGATTTGTAAACTGCCTTCCCTGATTTATTGGCATCAGTATAGAATGTGCAGGCTCCAGTTATTGGAGCATCACAGATGATTCGAGGAAGAATCCAAGAGGTTCAATTTATAAAGTTAAGCCTATTGCTTTTTGGATAGTTGTTATTAATGTCTCCCAAAAAATTAGCACAAGCTCTTTGCCATGGTTCTTTATCTTCCCATAATTTCTTTAGTTCATCAGCAGTGAAAGGCACTATAATTTCTGCTGGGTCTATGCCTGCTAGTTGACGAAGTCTCAGCTTGTCTTTTATAATTAACTCAGAGACTTTTTCCACATAAGTTTTCAGTTTCTTACTTGGTTTATGTGGTAAAAAGATCCATTCCAAAATAATATCATCTCTCTGCATTAAAATTCCTGTAGGAGAAATTTTTGATGGTAGTATGACGAGAATACAATCGAGCTCTGGATTCACCCTGTCCACATGTGCCTGTTGTAATTTTTCCTCAATCATTGTCAGTTCCTTTTCTGTTTCAGCTGTTAATTCTCTGGGACTGTTTAAATCTTTATCACCATCCAAGGTTTTGTTCAAATGAATTATTAAATCAGGTGTTATTCCAATAGCTGGTCGTAGACTGGAAATGTCTCCTAACAGTCTTTGAAAGTCATTAAGAGTCCGTAGGCGATCTCTCCTAATTTGTGCTTTTTGTGTCTTAATTTTTTGCAAACCTATTTTATAACCTAAATAATTAAAAGAATCTCCCTTCTGAATCTTTTCAGGAGCTATTTGTAATCGCCATTTAGGTAAAAGTATCTTTATTTCTTCAGTCTGTTCAAGGTATCCATGTTTGAATCGGATAACAAGATGTCGTCCATGTAATGGTATACTATAGATTTGGGAAATTTCTTGCATATTATTTGCAATGGTTGGTTCACAAAATATTGGCACAGGGAGGGGCTATTTAACATACCCTGGGGGAGAATGGTCCAGTGGTACCTCCTCGAAGGTTGAGAATTGTTATAAGTAGGCACTGTGAAGGCAAATTTTTCTCTATCTTCTTTTTGCAAAGGTATAGTGAAAAAATAATCCTTTAAATCAATAACTATGAGAGGCCATCCTTTTGGTAATAAAGAGGGCAAAGGAATTCCAGATTGCAGAGGGCCCATAGGTTGAATAACCTTGTTGATGGCCCTGAGATCTGTCACCATTCTCCATTTACCTGATTTTTTCTTAACCACAAATACAGGAGAATTCCAAGGGCTGGTAGATTCTTCTATATGTCCAGCATCTAATTGTTCTTGTACAAGCTGTTCTAAAGCCTGTAACTTTTCCTCAGCTAAAGGCCATTGCTTTGTCCATATTGGTTTCTCAGTCAACCATTTTAGAGGCAAGGCTGTTGGTATCTCTGAAGGGACATCAATTGCTTGTTCTTGTACAGCCCAAATGGCCAGTTTTCTCCATTTGTAATATCTTTTAATATTATTCTCAGAAATATAGGCTCTAGAAGTCGCAGGAATGTTAATTTCGGTATTCCATTGTTGTAATAGGTCACGACCCCATAAATTCATTGCGATATTGGCTACATATGGCTTTAATTTTCCTATTTGTCCCTCTGGCCCTATACATTCAACCCATCTAGTGCTCTGCCTTACTCGAGATAGGGTTCCAATTCCCAGAAGCTGAACATTTACATTCTGAAGAGGCCAATACGGATGCCAAGATTCTGGGGTAATGATACTTACATCAGCACCTGTGTCCAGCAGGCCAGTAATAAAAATGCCATTTACACACACTCTCAGTTTAGGTCTTTGATCATTTATAGAAGTTTGCCAAAACACACGTAACTTATCTTTCTGATCATTATTGCTTGTAACAGTAGGCATGGGGCTTCCTAATTGTCCTGATGAGGTACGTTCTCTGCAGAAACTGGAAGTGACTGAACCATGTTTGCCATTGGGGCCTGTGAGGCCCCCCTCTCACGTTTCCCGACTGTATCAGGTTGTCTTGTCTATCTCTTGTAGACCTGCATTCATTCGTCCAATGTCTTCCTTTTCCACATTTTCTACATAAACCTGAAGGCTGAGTCCTCCTTTTTCTGTTATTTCTAGAAGATGCATTATTATTATTATTATTATTATTATTATTATTATTTCTGAAAGATGCATTATTATTATTATTATTTCTGAAAATCCGTTGTCTACAATTCCTTTTCATATGACCCATTTTGCCACAATTAAAACATTTGGTATTCTGGTGTCTCCTTTTACCATTGAAAATTGCTTCTTCTACCCATGCTTCTGTGCCATAATCAAATGTATCAACATTGAGTGTATGCAAGACCCATTCTTCCAAAGGCGCTGATCTGAGCTTAAAAGGCCCCAAAAGCCTTTTGCATTCCCCATTTGCATTTTCATAAGCCAAAGACTCAATCATTATACATCTTGCTTCTGGGTCAGATATCCCTATTTGTACAGGCTTAGTTAATCTTTGTAAAAAGTCACTAAAGGGTTCTCTCTGATCCTGTTTAACTCTGACAAATGATTCCATTCTCTGTCCTGGGTCTTGTACCCTGTCCCAAGCCCTTAAGTCTGCTGTAGTACACATGGAGAGTGTGTTTTCATCCAAATTAGCTTGTTCCTGAGGATCGGAAAAGAGCCCTTCACCTAGAATTTGATCTAGGGAAATGTCAATTCCCTTCGCTTTTTCCTGCTGTTCTAAGAGTCTAGCCTCTTGCCTGAATAAGCATTGCCATTTCAATTGCTGTCCACTCTCGAGTACTGCAGAGCTCAGCTGGAGCCAATTTGAGGGGTTGCTCTGCTTGTCGTGGCCCAAGATCTGAGCATCTCTTTAACAAAAGATGCTTGCATCCCAAAAGTCATGACAGCCTGTTTTATTTCCTTGAGATCATTCATACGGACAGGCTCCCATGTATCCTCCTTGATGACCCTAGGGTTTTTGGAACCAATCACCTTCTCTGTTGTTATTACTGGAAAGGCAGGTAGAGCTGTAGGTAGAGCTTTGTGGAAATTGTCCTGGAGAGATTTACACACAGATGTAGTTAAAATTTGCCTTTCTACCCTTTGCTCTTCTTCATCAGAATTTAGAAATTCCTCAATCTTTTCAATTCTATTCACCATTGCCTTCTGCAATGTCTGAATCTCCTGTCCAGAATTATGTTCCAAAGCCTTCATTGAGGATTCTAAAGTATGAAGTTTGTCCATTAGAGATAACATCTCATCTTTGGACATAATTTTTATGGCATAAACCGTGCCTTCTTGTATTGACAATCTTTCCGTCAGTCTGTCATAAGCTTTAGACAAAATCCGATTGTCACATTCAGCAGTTTTGATTCTCTCAGTTAATGTTTCTTTTCCTACAGAAAGGGACTGAATCTTATGGTCCAGATCAGCTGTTCCCTCTTCCATAGTAATGAATTTCTCCTTAACATCAGCCTGGAGAACTTCAAACTGATTCTTGAGAAGATTGTTATCAGCCTGGAGAACTTCAAACTGATTCTCGAAAAGATTGTTATCAGTCTGGAGAACTTCAAACTGATTCTTGAGAAGATTGTTATCAGCCTGGAGAACTTCAAACTGATTCTTGAGAAGATTGTTATCAGCCTGGAGAACTTCAAACTGATTCTTGAGAAGATTGTTGTCATTCTCAATTGTTTTTAAGTGTTCAATCTCTACCTTAAGAATCCTGGATTCGTCTCGTAAAGACTTTATCATATTTCTATTATCAAACCATTTGGTGCCAATGAAAACTACGAATCCCAGAAGGATCCATAGATGTGGGGTGATAGACACCTCTTGTAAAATCTCCCACATGGTACAATTAAAAAAACTGTTAAATTCTTGAACAGTAATGTGTTCAGACATTTTATTTATAAAAGAAAATTTTTTTACCTGCAATGATCAGTTCCTGTCAGTGGTAGTCTCTGTGGTTTTGGAGCCTGTCCTAGAACTAGCTCTTGTAGAACAGGCTGGCCTCGAACTCACAGAGATCTGCCTGTCTCTGCCTCCCAAGTGCTGGGATTAAAGGCGTGTACCACCACGGCCTGGCAGGCCTCAAACTCACAGAGATCCACCTGCCTCTGCTTCCCAAGTGCTGGGATTAAAGGCGTGCACTACCAATGCCTGGCTGGCCTCAAACTCACAGAGATCCACCTGCCCTTGCCTCCCAAGTGCTGGTATCAAAAGCGTGCACCACCACTGCCCGGCTAAGTCACTTTGTATCAGACCAAATCTGCCGCTGTGGCAGCTTTTGTTGCAAAACCGCAGGTACTTGAGCTTCTGCTAATTCAGGCAGTGGGGTTCCGCTGCAAAACTTAAGCAAGCCAGGCAGAATGGGCCTGTGTGGCTGAGTATGTCTCGGACTCGGCACTGGGGCCGGAGTCACGAACTGAAAAACAGCACCCGGGAGGGTGCTGTGTTAGCTAGCGGGCTACCCACTTGAGTCGGGGGCAAAATAGCCCGACGTTGGACGCCAAAATGTAACGGCTTAAACGAATGCAGACAGATTGTAACAATATATATAGTTTTAATGTAGAAATAGACTTACAGAACCACCGTTCCTGCGGAGACCAGGAAAGCAGAAGAGACAGCTCGGAGCTTGCTCGCCAAATTTATAGGCAGACATTAGCCCAAGGCGTACACGCCCCTTAAGGGGCGGGACTTATCCCGACAAATCTTAACTGTGTCCTTTTTAACTCTTCCTGTATTATGCCAGCAACCATTAGAATGTGGCAACATGTCAAAATTCACAATTTTACCAAGAGATATTCATGATAATTATGGAAAAACAAACACAAAAGAAATAAACTGAATCAGTATATGACACAAGGTTTCATACAAATATGAAGCTATAAAAGATATTTGTTTATTTGAAATCTAAAAAAATGAGTAGGAACTATATATATATATATATATATATATATATATATATATATATATATATGAGACTTAACAGGGTAAAATATAATAAGAATAACTGAGAGAATCCTGGTCAAGGATTGTTGACATACTCTCACACCTGGTATGGGGCCTCTCAAATAACCATGTGAGGAAGTCCCTTCATAGTAGCTGTGTGGAGGTAATGTTTTCTGAGCACTACCAGAGTGATACATAATTAAGAACAAGTCAAATCACTCCTTGTCAGATTTTTAAATAGATTAAACATTGTCTAAGGCACATGAAAGTAACTGTCAAATAGTCAAGTCATGAGTCATGAATGATTTCAAGAGAAAGTCATATTACTTCATTAATGGATTAGTTTCAAATATATCAATGCAAAAATCAAAGCTCTCGCCGGGCGGTGGTGGCGCACGCCTTTAATCCCAGCACTTGGGAGGCAGAGGCAGGCGGATCTCTGTGAGTTCGAGACCAGCCTGGTCTACAAGAGCTAGTTCCAGGACAGGCTCCAAAGCCACAGAGAAACCCTGTCTCGAAAAAAAAAAAAAAAAAAAAAAAAAAAAAAAAAAAAAAACCTCTCATCTTAAATAATTAAAAGATTTTTTTTTTTATTTTGGAGACAATTGAGTAAACAAGATACAGAAATACATATTTATTGTTGCAGCACAAATAATAGAAACATAGAGAAAGAAATTGGGGTTCAAACTTAAAACCAGAATAGCAAAGCAGTCAAGCCACTACAGAATTCTTACCTCTCCCAAGGCTGGGAAATCACAAACTAAGCAGACTAAAACTTTCTATCCTCTCATTTTATATTCCCTCTAGTGGTGGATTAAAGGTTTAGGCCTCCCTAGTACTGGGATTAAAGGTGTAGGCCACCACCTGGATTTGTTTCTCCCTTGATCTTGTATAATTCAAGGAGGCCTTCAACTTACAGAGATCCATCTGACTCTGTCTCCCAAATCCTGTGATAACATATGTGTGTCATCATTGCCTGACCTGTAGTGGGTATAGCTTTGCATCTGGTATTCAGGTAAGATTTATTTATCAAAATACAAATAATATGTCACTACCATATTGTTCTCAATTAGAAATAGTTTCATGAAGTTTTATTCCTTTACAGATAAAATAAATAATATAAAGGAAACTTTAGAATATACTAGTTCATACATCTGAGAGGCAGTAACAAAAAAAAATGGAAAGTTCTCTCCAAGTCTAAGGTGATATCTGATAACATTCTTAGATTTGGGTGGGTAGAAGATAGTGGTCTATAGGAGGAGGCTGCTTGCTCTTCCCTGGCCACCCAGTTCTGAAAGAATAACACAGAAACCATATTAATTACAATAATTACAATACTGTTTGACCAATAGCTTAAGTTTATTTCTAGCTAGCTTTTACATCTTAAACTGACCCATTCTGTTATTAGGTGTATTACCACAAGGCTCGTGGTTTACCAGCAGTGTTCCTGGGCAAAGCTTCTTTCTAGCTATTCTTAGTCACAAACAAGTCAAAGCACACAACAATAAAAAACAAACCCTAAGTTTTAATCAAATCCACATCATCTTTATTTAGAGGAAAGGGATCTATGGTATTACTTTTACATGGTATAATGAATTCTAAAAAGTTTTGGAGAAATCTGCAAGCAAACAAAAGCATGTCTTTTGTTTTAAACAAAGATATATTTGGCAAACTGGAGAGACGGCTTAGCAGTTAATAGTATTTACTATGCTTCCTAGGAATCTAGTTTCATTCTCAGCACACATATCTTGCAGCTCACAACCCCTATAACTACATTACTCAGTGGAAATGATACCCCTAGCCTTATAAACCTATAACATTATACATATTTTCATATGCATACAAACACTTAAATTAGAATATAAATCAAAAGAAAAAATAAGACTATTTTAGGTATGATAGCTTGTTTTAATGTTAAAAATAATATTATATATAAGATGCATCTTTTTATTGTTTTTATTTGTATATTTTCTATAAAAACACTAAAAATTATTATGAAAAATTTCAATATTTTTTATTTTGAGTTGCATAGAGTAAAGTGTTTCATTTTGATATTAAAACATATACTGTAACATCCTTTGGTTATGGTCATACTGTCATTTTATCCTTTTTATTTTCCTTCTTCTCTTCTCCCCATTGTTCCTTTCCACATAACTAATAGTTCTTCTTTTACTTCCATCTCATTTTTAATTTTCCCTGAGATTTCACATATGTGAGGAAACATATGCACTGCTTAGTTTTGTGTCAACTTGACACAATCTAGAGTAAGTTTTGTAAAATGGCCATTCCTCAACCAATTTGCCTGTGCTGCATTTTTTGATTGACAATTTCTTTGGAAAGTCCCTGCTCACCACAGGCAGTACCCTCCCTGGCCAAGTTTTACTGAGTAATATAAGAAATAAAGCTGAGAAATTCAAATTAAGCAAACCAATTTATCAAAGTTCTTTCATGGCCTACATTTAAGTTCCAATTTCTAGGTTTTTGTGGTATTTACTGGCCTGACTCCTAGAAAGTAAACTATAAGTGGCAAGATAAAATAAACCATTTTCTTTTTGTTGCAGTGTTCTATCACAGCAATAGAAACTCTATGTCAAAATATTTGTTGGCGTCCTTTCTTTTCCAATTTTAGAATTGTTTGAGGATCATTGCTACTTCTTTATTTCAAAATGCACATTTATATTCTGCAGTATATGGGTTGTGGAGATGGCTCAGTGCTAAAAAGTGTTCTTGTGATCTTGCAGAAGACTTGGGTTTGGTTACTAGACAGCAAATATTGGCATGTAACAATCTGGAACTCCAGTTTAAGGGGAGTCAATTACTTTTATAACATTGTTAGATTAGTGGAAACATGTGGCAAACATACATATATACTAAAGAATATACAATAAAATAATAATAAAATTTAACATTAAAATATAATTATTTGTGTTTTTCTGTGTTTGGATATTCAAATAATATTTCAAACTCATTGCTCCTAAACTATATATTTAATTTTCTATAGTCTTTTGGTACAATATTAACAGATAATATGTCCTTTTTATCAATTTTGAGATCACTTTCTAATATTTTAAAACATAAATTTTGAGATTATTCCTAAATGATTGTGTAAATTTTATTGCTATGTGTTGTATGGTACAGTATATTTCCACCAATCTGTTAATGGAAAAGGGTAATAACAGCTTAAATTATTTTATCTTTCTATGTATTCTTTACCACATGTAGCATATGCTTGAAGAAACTATATATTTGATAAAGTTGTAGATAGATAAATGGATAGATGATGTGGGAACTCCTTCAATAAATGGCCTTTGAGGTGCTAGACCATTTTAGGTGTAATTTTGGGTACTAAAAATCAGAATAGAAATATGCATACTCTCTCTTGGCTTCTGGATTGGTTCCCATTACCCACTCTTGAAGGGGATTATTGATCTCTGGGTATACTCTTAAATAAAGAACCCTTTATTGTACTCCATTCTGAGCCAGTGTGGGACTATTGCAATCCATTACAAATTGGCAATAAGCATGGATCCTGATTCCACATCCACCACAACCAGCCCAAAAGGTCTGTGGCTCAGAAGGTCTCACACCCCATCCTGCATCCCTGCTATGTCCCACCGCAGACCACTACAGCCACTCCTGCTGGTGCCCAAGCCCTATTGCCTGCCCTTCCCTCATGCAGCCCACCTGCCTCAACATGCTTTTCACCAGCTGCTTTAGCCACCTGAAATTGCTTTTCTACATGTCAATTTGCAAACCAGACTACTGTCTACGAGCATAGACTTCTCTGGGTTGTGTATGTGGCTTGCAAACTCTGGGTTCACTAATAGTCTCACCATATAAGGAATCAAAATAATCGCCCTCAATGTGTTAAGCATATGTGTTAGTATTTTAAGTTGCCAAAATGTAGAACCAAGTGCCTCCACCATGGAATTAAGCAGGACCAACATATCTCTCTACTGCATGCACCCACAAAAGCAACACCTTCTGGACAATAAAGATTATTATGTCTATATAGATTTACTGAACTCTCATAGCAGAAATTAGTTCATTTGCTAAATAAATAAATTTGAAAGTTATAGAATTGTAGACAATATCTCAACCCATGAATTTAATAATATTTTTACTTATACTATGGATGGTTTCCTAAAAGGTTTATGTGGTTTTTCTAATACATCATTTTTTGTGATATTGGGACTTAGATTTATTTTTCATGTTATATTCTTAAAATTATGGTTTGATATGATGGCACTTTTAGAAATGAAACAGTCCTTACAGACTAATAATGAGCAGCTTGCTGACAGAATTCATATAACTTAAAATCAAAAGTAAGCTGAAAAATTAATACCATTGAAAAGGATACCATTAATTTGAAAGAAAAATTCAATACATGTCAATGTGTTATGAAACCTTACAAAAGTGTTAAAAAAATTTTACTGTTGAAATGAACAATCAAAATATTTTAAAACGTTATGATAAGTAAGCAGCTAGAGAATCTGTAGTAAGGACCAGTGGTGGGCTGCATTCCTGACCCCCGGGTCCTGGCTGCCTGACTAGCTTATGCCCCAAAATAATTACATGGAAACTGTATTTTTTAAACACTGCTTGGCCCATTAGTTCTAGCCTCTTATTGGCTAATTCTCACATCTTTGATTAACCCATTTCTAATAATCTGTGTAGCACCACGAGCTGGTAGCTTACCAGGGAGATTCTTAACCTGAGGCTGCCTTGGAGAGGAGAATCATGGCGACTGCTTGACTCGGCTTCTTTCTCCCAGCATTCTGTTCTGTTTACTCCACCTACCTAATTTTCTGTCCTATTAAAGGGCCAAGGCAGTTTCTTTATTTAACCAATGAAATAAACATAAAACAAAAAATCTCCCCCATCAAGAATCTCTCCAGGAGAGCACTCTGCATGCCACCCAAATAGTATCCAATGATGAGAAGCAGTCATTAATGAAAATATTTCATACCTTGCAATTATATGTGTGGAATTAGATCCATAATTTGTTTGAGTTTATGAAATCATTAAAAATATTCACTGGTCAAGAAATTTAGGCTTTACAATAAGAAAGTTTTAAAAGAATTTGAATTGATTAAAGAAATTATCAAAATTGGTAAGCAGAGAGGGAAGGTACAAAGAAAGGATTTAGCACCCCATACTTGTTAGAGATCACTTACAAAGTAGTTTAACTACTTACCCCATTATCACCTCTGACAAACCGTCAAGTATTAAGTACCCAAAAGGATTCTAGGAATGTAAATGGAAACCTATAGCTATGAACAATATAAAAGATATTAAGCAAGCAGTAGTATCTCATGGCTTTTACTCACCGCTTGTTAGGGAGATGGTAAAGGCTTCAAGAAATAAGGCTACCCCACACAGGTGGCTTCAATTAGTCACAATCACAATGAAAATGAAACTAGTGAGAAGACACAAAATATTATGAAGATGGAAGATATAAAATAATCCTATACTAGCTCAGAATTATATATAACAAAGGGTTATTTATTAAAGGGTAGACATGCAGATCACAGTCCTCTGAATGAACAATGAACAGGACCTAAATTGAGGAGCTAGGAGAGGGTGAATGAGCACACACATTATGTCAGCAATTATAAGAGGCCAGGCCCATGTTGGCTAGTATCTTAAAGGCTACTTGGCTGAAGGAACACTTACAGCAATATTACCACAATACGGAAGAGCAAAATGATTTGACATTTGGAAGTAATTTAAGAAGTTGATGTTCCCTTCCCCAACAAATGTTGTCCTCAGTGTTAGGGACATCAAATAGGCATTGATGGTAACTGATATAGAGTTGTGAGTTGGGGTGGAAATTATATAACCTCAGTGATCTCTTGTGAAAGAGAAAAAGAAAGTGAGTGGGATAATTGTTAGATTGATGTAAGCTTATACACACTAAGTGTGAATAATAGAATGAATATTTGTGAGCAATTGTTTATAGACAATTTACATTGGTATAGATTCTTATATATTGATACAAATTCAAATTATATTTGTTATGTTGAATATGCTCCTATTTCTGTTTATAATATTTTTACACCTATGTGAAGTTATTTTGTCATATTGTATGTATGCATGTTTCTACCTCTCCTTAAGACATTTTGTATATTGATACAATTTTATGATATATTTATTATATTTAATATATATATATATATCTGATCAAGATACTTATACATTTTTTACACTTGGAGGTTATTGTACTCATTTGCTGTAGAGTTCTTTAAAGACTATTTAATATTCTTATATGAGGGCTTACTCTTTTTTAATTTTTATTGCATAAATAATACCATTAAAAATTTCCACGTCCTCCCCTCCTCCCATTTCCCTCCTGCTCTCCCACTCATCCTCTTCCTTCAGTCCTAAAAGAGGGCAGGATATCCTGCCCTGTAGGAAGTCCAAGACCCCCCATCCAGGCTTAGGAAGGTATCCATCCAAATAGAATAGGATTCCAAAAGCCAGTACATGAAGTAGAGAAAAATCCCAGTGCCATTATCATTGGCTTCTCAGTCAGTCCCCATTGTCAGCCACATTCAGAGAGACTGGTTTGATTACATGCTCATTCAGTCCCAGTCAGCTGGCTTTGGTGAACTCCCATTAGATGAGGCACACATGGTTATTAGTGGTAATTCTTATGAAGATCTATAATTAAAAGGAGCAAAATAAAACTTCAAAATAGACAGTTTGAGGAAAAAAGGAGCACAAAGATATGGAATGAGATAGGTCCTCAAGAAATATTCAAAAAGAAAAAAAATATTAAGGAAAAACAGATGATGAGTGGAATAAAAGGAGTCCTGAACTCAAGACAAGATTCCACCCAACTAAACTTAAAACTTGTGGAACGGAATTAAAGAAAAGTTCAAGTAGTAAAGAGAAGCATCAAAACCAGAAAGTTTATGAAGATGTAATTAAATGAAGAAGCCAAGTTCCATGCAGAATTTGGCTACTTTGACAACGGGTTCTGGCTTTACAATCAAGGATAAAAGAAAGGGATTATTTAAATTACCCCCTTGGCTAAGGGAAACTGTTGAGGCTAGGCATATGTCAGGGGTGTCATTGAATAAAGTTATGAAAGTGGAAGCCGGATTTCACTGGAGACTCTAAAATATTTGAAATGGTAGATTAAAGAGAAAACATCCAAATAAAGCTGCAAGAGAAGTATAGAACCAGCCTAAAAGAAAGAAGTATGTTGCAGTCAAAAAACCTGAAAGAAGTTGGAGATCTAAGGAGCCCTTTGACAACAGATGTAGAAATGGAGAGGTTAGAGTTTGCCCTTCTGGTTTTCTGCCATGATTTTGTCTAATATTTCCTCACTATGCTCTCTTTATTCTCAGTTTATGGTGGTTATAAATAATCACTTCTACTACATTTTGGAAGTATGTGATCTGCTTTTGGATATTGTTTTTTTTTCAGGGGATTATAGTTATAAGATTGTATTAAATCTCATAAGAGACTTTGAACTTACATTTTAACTAGTATTGAGAATGTAATATACCATGTGGACATCTCAATGTGGATTAAATTCATTTTGTATTATGATGTGGTTGTAGGCCTCTGGATCCAAGGAATGAAATGTGATTTGAAAGGGAATAGCACCACAGGTTCTTGGATTTGACTGCTTAGTGAGGAAAAGACGCACTATTTGAAAATATTAAGAATTATATCCTTGTGGAGGATGCATGACACAACAGCCTTCTGGGTTTCAAAAGCACAAGTCAGGTACAGTGGCTGATTCACTCGTCATTTTACCTATGGATATGGATGTGGATCTCTCAGCTACCATGTTTGCCTATGTGCTATTATGTTCTCTGTCATAAGGATATTGGAGTAAACCTCAGAAACTAAGCAAGCATAAATAAAATACTTTATTTTTCTAGAGTTGCCAGGGATGTGGTACCTTTTAACCACAATAGAATATTGACCAGGATAGCACCTAAATCATGTAAACATTATCTGAATATTCAATAGACTATTGTTAAAAAGATCTACAGCTTTATTGTTTAAATCAGCTGATTCCCAAATGCTCACTTCAAGAAGTTGCCCTTATTCTATAAGAGATCTGTTCCTGCAGGTTTGATATAGAAAATCCTCAAGTATCAGCAAATTTCTTCAAGCTTTCAAGATTTTATGAAGACAAGAGATCAAATTAATTTGTACCAGTATGGCATGGCTTGAGCTTTTAAATGATGAAACCACCCTAATTATCTGTACTCAACTCATCTCTCATTTATTATCTCTCCTTTTATCCTATTTGGAGCTATTGCTTCTTGCTTCCTTGATGTGATGAGGATACCAGTTTCTTCTCTCTGTAGCATGGTCACACTTCATACCAAGACAGAATTGTGTCTATGCATCTGACTTAGCTACCTAGCCAGATTTTTTGGGCCTAAACTGATATCCTGCATTATTGTTTGCCTATTCACAGAAGATAAGGATTTTCTGTGATTTGGAGATACCAAAATAAAATATTCATTCCAGCTGAAATATTTTATTTTAAGGTCTTTCTTAAGATATTTCTTCTCTAGCACAGAATTTTTTAGGGCAGGAAAAAAGTGAGGTCTCCCATTTCAATGCAGGTTGGTTTTAAAAACACAAATCTCCCATATTTTTTTAAAAAAATAGTTTTCTCTTAAATATTATATCCTGACTGCATTTTCCCCTCCCTCCACTCCATCTAGCCTCTCTCCCATCCCCTCTCTCCCCCAAATCAATGTCTCATCTGTTTGCCCCCCAAAAAAAATAACAAATAACAAAGCACACACAGACTGGCTTTTTAGTGATATCCAGTAAACATACAAGATACAATAAGATTGTGCAAAATCCCACATATGGCAAATAAGTAAGAGGAAAATTTTTCCAAGATCAGGCTAATGACACAGGAACAACTCCACTTCCACTGATGGGTGTCACACAGGCACACTAAGCTATAGAACGATAGGGTATGTGTAAAGAAACTAGTTCAGACTCATACAGGGTCTTTGTAGTTTTCTTCAGTTTTTGTGAGCACCTATAGCCCTGTTGGTCATGTTCTCATAATGTCCTTTATTCTTCCAGCAGCTACAATCCTGCCCCCCTTTCTGTTGTTGTTCTTCTGGCTCCATTCTCCAATGTTTGGCTGTGGGTCTCTGTATTTACTGTCATCTGTTTCTCAATGATGCCTTTCTCATAAAAAAATGTCTTAGTCACCAATCTATTGTATAACATAATATTATTAAAAATAAAAAAAAAATTTCAAAAAAATGGTGCTGGTCTAACCAGATGTTAGAAGAATGCAATTGGATCCATATCAAACACCCTGCAAAAAACTCAAGTCCAGAAAAATCAAAGTCCTCAACATAAGTTCAGAAACACTGATACTACATAGAAGATAAAGTGGCAAATAGCCTTGAATTCATTGACATAGGAGACAGCTTCCTGAATAGAACACTGATACTATGAAAACTAAGAACAACAGGCAATAAAACGAACATCATGAAACTGAAAAGTTTCTGTAACTAAAAAGATACTATTAATAGGACAAAACATCAACTTACACATTTTCAAAAGATTTTCACCAACTTCACACATCGCAGAGGACTAATATCCAAAATGAATAAAGAAATCAAAAAGTTATACATCAACAAATCAAATAATTCAATAAAAATGGACATAGATCTAAACAAAGAATTCACAATAGAGAAATATCAGATGACTAAAGATGACTTAAGAAATATTCAAAATCCTTGGCCTCCAACAACATGACTGATGCTTTCTTTTACTGTTTTTCTTACATCACCAGTGAGGGGAATTGCACTTCCTCCCACGGGTTATACCTAGCATTCTAAGTTAGTATCTGTTTTTTTTCTTTTTTTTTTCTTTTTCAATTAAAAATTTCCACTTCCTCCATCCTCCCATTTCCCTCCTGCTCTCCCACTCACTCTCCTCCCTCTCCCTCCAGTCCTAAGAGAGGGCAGGATACCCTGCCCTGTGGGAAGTCTGAGGCCCTTCTCCATCCAGGCCTAGGAAGGTGTGCATCTAAACAAACTAGGATCCCAAAAAGTCAGTACATGTAGTAGAAACAAGTCCCAGTGCCATTATCAATGGCTTCTTAGTCAGCCCCCATTGTCAGCCACATTCAGAGAGTCCAGTTTGATTACATGCTCTTTCAGTCCCAGTCCAGCTGGATTTGGTGAACATCCATTAGATCAGGCACACTGTCTCAGTTGAAAATCTAAGGTTATATATATCAGCACTTTTCAATTCTCTACTTGTGTTACAATAGTCCTTCCTTGATTTTTTATATTAACCATGTATTCTTGCATCTTCTACACACAACTTTTTTCATATGTGGGGAGACACTTGATAGTATTGTTGTCTCTAGTCCATCATCTTCCCTCTTCCTTGATGTACAATGTTTTTAACTGACTTTATAAAGAGCAGTTTACCCTATTATTAGAACTATTCATTTGAAGAATGCGAGTGGATATAAAACAAATAAAAAAAAATAGTTTAGCTTCAATTGAGACCTTGAAGAACAGGCACATGTCCTTTTAAAAGTTTTATCAGGAATTTGAAGAGTTTCAAAAATCATCCAAATGACCAAAATATATAGTATATAAAAAGTGTAAATTATTTAAACTTGTTAATTGGGTATGACCTTAACAGGTATAGGAAAGCTGATGTTTATTATTTTAAGGTATTTTTAAAACATAGATGTGAACTATTGCAATTTATTTTGTCCAATGTCAATTGCAAATATCCACTCTTGCAATTAGAGCCAGTGTCATATGGACAAATTAAGCAATTAGTCAGCAAGAGAAGTTTGATTCATAGCTCAAAAATATAGAGAATGTAAAATTGAATGTTAAATATTTTTATGGAATACTTTTTGAAAAAAAATTAAGTTTTATCACTTATACTTTGTAGTGAGCCGGACAGGATCGCCATTACAAGATGGCGCCGGCATCCTGTCTTGTTGGAAATAAACAACTCCATATTTGGCTATGCCTTTGAGAGCTGCGCGTCCCCCGCTTTCCGCATGCGCAGTGGATGAGGATCCTTGAGCCTATCCCGATGCAGTGTGGTGTCAGCTGTTGGTGGCAGCCAATCACAGGGCCACCCGTGTGCCAATTCCCTATTTAAGCAGCTGCCTAAGAGCCCTTCACCCCTTCGCTTCATGCTGTCTCTCCCCTTAGCTCCCTGCCCCTTCGCTCCCTGCCCCTTTGATTCATGCTCTCCCTGCCCTTCTCTTCCTGACCCTTGTTTTCCTGCCCCTCTCGTTTCCTGCTCCCCATCAATCAAGGGTACTCCAGTAAAGCGTGATCTGAGTGGAATCCTGGTGTGGTGGTTGTTCTTTCTCACCGGTCGAGAGGTCCGCCACAAATCCTCATACTTAAATTAATGAATAGAAAAAAAGATCACTGAAAGTATAATTTTCTTATACTTCTATATAAGTATAAAGTAAAAGGATGTTTTTAAATTATACTTTCAATTTTTAATATTATTATAACATTCCATTTGCTTTTATTGTATGAATAGGTTCTTAACTATGGGTGATATAAAGACTTTATGAATTTTATTTTTCTTTTTATTTATTTATTTTTTTTATTGAAAAAAATTCTGCCTCCTCCCCGCCTCCCATTTCCCTCCCTCACCCCACACTCCTCTACTCCTCCCACCACTCCTTTACCCCCCCCAATTCCATTCCCCTTCTCTCTCCAGTCCAAAAAGCAGTCAGGGTTCCCTGCCCTGGGGAAGTCCAGGGTCCTCCACACTCTATCCAGGTCGAGGAAGGTGAGCATCCAAACAGGCTAGGTTCCCACAAAGCCAGTTCATGTAGTAGGATCAAAACCCAGATCCATTGTCTTTGGTTTCTCATCAGCCCTCATTGTTCGCCATGTTCAGAGAGTATGGTTTTATCCTATCCTTTTTCAGCCCCAGTCCAGCTAGCTTTGGTGAGCTCCTAATAGATCAGTCCTACTGTCTCTGTGGGTGGGTACACCCATCGTGGTCCTGAGTTCCTTGCTCATGTTCTCCCTCTTTCTGCTCTTCATTTGACGTTGGGAGCTCAGTCCTGTGCTCCAATGTGGGTCTCTGCCCCATCTCCATCCATCGCCAGATGAAGGTTCTCTGGTGATATGCAAGATATTCATCAGTATGGCTATGGGATAGGGCTATTATAGGTTCCCTATCCTCAGCTGCCCAAGGAACTAACTGGGAATATCTCCCTGGACACCTGTGAGCCCCTCTAGAGTCAAGTCTCTTGCCAACCCTAAGATGGCTCCCTTGATGAGGATATATACTTTCCTGCTCCCATATCCACCCTTCCTTTATCCTAATCATCCCATTCCCCCAAGCCCCCCACATCCTCCCCTTCTCACCTTCTCACATTTCTCTCCCCATTTCCCCTTACCCCCATCACAACCCACCCCCAAGTTCCCAATTTTTGCCGGGCAATCTTGTCTACTTCCACTATCCAGGAGGATGACTGTATGTTTTTTCTTTGGTTTCACCTTCTTATTTAGCTTCTCTAGGATAACAAATTATAGGCTCAATGTCCTTTATTTATGGATAGAAATCAATTATAAGTGAGTACATCCCATGTTCATCTTTTTGGGTCTGGGTTACCTCACTCAGGATGGTGTTTTCTATTTATATCCATTTGCATGCAAAATTCAACATGTCATTGTTTTTTACCACTGAGTAGTATTCTAATATGTATATATTCTATACTTTCTTTACCCATTCTTCCATTGAAGGACATCTAGGTTGTTTCCAGGTTCTGGCTATTACAAATAATGCTGCTATGAACATAGTTGAACAAATGCCTTTGTAATATAATATGGCATCTCTTGGGTATATTCCCAAGAGTGGTATTGCTGGGGCTTGGGGTAGGTTGATCCCCAATTTCTTGAGAAATCGCCACACTGATTTCCAAAGTGGTCGCACAAGTTTGCATTCCCACCAGCAATGGATGAGTGTACCCCTTACTCAACAACCTCTCCAAAAAAAGGCTATCATTGGTGTTTTTATTTTAGCCATTCTGACAGGTGTAAGATGGTACCTCAAAGTTGTTTTGATTTGTATTTCTCTGATTGCCAAGGAGGTTGAGCATGAACTTATTTTACTTATATAATTAAGTTGAAATCAAAATATATTTCAGTAGCTCACTATCCTATATAAGTTTTAGAATTAAAACTACAAATATTTGACACATTATAGGAAGATATTCATTGCCTTATTAGTTGCTTATTTTTAGATTTAATTATAAATATAATTATTGAACAGAAAATACATATTATAATATTATGGAATAATAGTGTAACTGGCATAATAACCAGACTAGACTTATATGAAACAGCAAATTATAATGAAGGGATAGCTTACAACACCCGGGATCCAGCTATGAGCAGGAAATACAAAAAAAAAAAAAAAAAGAGCAGCGGGGCTCACGCTCTCCAGATTTATGTGTAATCATTAGCCCTAGGCAAACTTGCCCCCTAATGGTCTAGGCTATCCCTACATCTCCCTCTTTTGTCTAAATAAGCCAGAATGAAACAAAATACAACTATATACAATAGTAACAAATAATAAATATAACAAACAATATTGAGAACAAAAGTTTTGCTAAACATTCTATCTCAAGGAGTCTAAATAATGTAGAGAGTAACTACAATTATACAATCTTCAACTCCATCAAAGATCTGAGAAGGTAGTTAATATTACTTAACAAACAAGAGATATCCAAAATGTGCAACAATTGACAGAGAAAACTGACCACCTGGGCAATCACCCAAAGTCTCGTTTGCAATGTTGAGTTAACCAACTTTGGCTAAGGCCTAACATAACTGAAATACCATTATTAAAGGCAAGGAACTTTCTTAGAACTATCCTACCCTGTCTTGGTAAGATAAGACAATCCTGTTTCATCCACTTATGGATATTCTGTATCTTTGTCAGTAGTTGAGGTATGTGCTTTTCTTAACCCAAAGGCCAGTTTTGCCAAGAAGACAAGCTCCCTGTGGAGTGTCTTTGGTGCTCAAAGTTCTCTCAGGAGTAGAGTGTGTTGCCACGAGTGATTGTGTCTCATTGGCACAGAATTCTAGGTTAGATTAAAGGCCATTTTCTACACCTCTTTGAAGAGGCTGAAGATCATACTATCTATACTAAATATAATCTCTATGTATCTAAAAGACCTGATTAACCTAAAACTAAATATGACAAACATATAATTCTCAATACTTATCTAACTTGAAGGCTAAAAGAATAAACAACTGTGCAATAGAAAAAGACAATGATCTTCAACTGTAAACAATGTCATTACATATCAAATGTAAATAATATCAGAAGTAGAAATGTACATTATAATATGGTAAATGTATCAATACAATATAGACAAAGTTATAAGCATACTCTTATACAAAAATAGAGGTAGGGACACTCACATTCAATATTCAATATATCAATATACAAGAAACAGTACCAATACAATTTTCTAAAAACATTAATTCACAAATACCAATCATGCCATCAAACCAGTTAATCCCCCCCTTTTTTTGAAAATACCCCTAATTCCATAAAATGTCTCCCCATCCCCTCAACCCTAAACAAACCAATAAATGATGTCCGTAACCCTGAGGGCAAACTCTTTTGGGAGAGGGGATGTCATCCTCTATGATTGCTTCTAGCTGACATGGGGGCAACATTCTTCTTAGGTGGTCCTGTGAAAGCAAATGATGGTAAAATTCCCAAATTAACCTTTGACCTAAGAAAATTGTAACTAGTCTCTGAGCGTTTTGAGAAGGTCCGGCCATAGTGTTGTCAAAAATGTGCACCATTTGAAATTGTCTCCTGCAGTTGGTACCAAAAAACAGGTCTAATTTTATCACTTAAAAAAAAAATATTCATGATGACATAACAAACAGATTGAGTAGATGTCATGGGGCCCCATCTTCATCCTCAAAACTTCAAAGATTACTGTAGGAAAATGTGTTGTTTGTTATGGGAAATTAAAACATTAACAACAAAGATATATACTGACATATAAAGAAAGACACAGATATGAGTAAAGGCAAAGACAATTATCAATTATATAATTATTCTTATTCTGTCCCATTTCATGGCTCCTGACCTGAGACAGAAACTCTGAAATATCTCTTATCAACAGGCTTGGGATTGAAGAGGGACTGAGCCATAGTCCAACTCCAAAACCAGCTCTACATTTTAATAAAGAAATATTCAATAAGACATATATATATGAATATAAATATGTATATATATATATATATATATATATATATATCATTAATACTTACATTACATATATGGTTTTATTGCTGATCCTTAGTGGGTTGTAACTAGTTTTCATCCATCAGTAATTAAATATTCAGGGTCCCTTAAATTCTTTGAAAATGAGTATTTTCCTGTGGAGATTAGAAAAGAACCGTGCCCACAACCTATGTGTATTTCTTACCAATACAAGGTCCCTGCCCACCTCCTATCTGTATTTCTTACCATCAGTATGATCACCATCCTGGTGAATGCATTGTTATTTAACTTTTCCAAGTGGCTTCTCTTCTTCAAACCGAACCTTTATTAATTTTGACGGTATCCACAATTTTTCCTCACCTGTGGAGATAAGAGCAAAACCCCTTCCCCAATGCAGCACATCTCCTGGCTTGCACTGTGAGGTCAGCACATCCTTGAAATAAACTGGTTGATTTAGTTCAGTAGACTTTTCCATTATCCAATGTCTTTCTGCAGCCGTTGTTCCCTTCTCATTAGCGTTGAGAAAATTCAAGGTTAACAAAGCATTATGTAACCTATTTCTGGGGGTGTTTTCCTGTCCTTTCTGTTTGTTCAACATATCCTTTATAGTTCGATTTGATCTTTCTATGACTGTTTGTCCTGTAGGATTTATGGTATACATGTAACATGCTTGATATTGTAATAATCAAAAAAAAAAAAAAAACGTTTCATTTTCCTACAGACATACCCATGATAGCCATGACTTTCAATAAATGAGTGACTACTGAATCAGCTTTTTCTGAACTTAAAGCAGATGCCCACTGAAAGCCTGAATAAGTGTCAATGGTGTGATGAACATATTTTAATTTGCCAAATTCTGCATAGTGGAACACATCCATCTGCCAGATTCATTCCTTTGGGTGCCCTTCAGATTAGCCCCTGAAGGCAGTGGCATTTGGTTATAGAAAGAGGAAGTAGGACATTTCTTTACAATCTCCTTAGCTTGTTGCCACATATTGGCATCAGTATAAAATATACAGGCTCCCATTGGAGCATCACAAATGATTCGAGGAAGGATCCAAGAAGTTCTCTTTATGAAGTTAAGCCTCTAGCTTTTTAGATAGTTGTTATAAATGTCTCCCAAAAAATTAGCACAAGCACTTTGCCATGGTTCATTATCTTCCCATAATTTCTTTAGTTCATCAGCAGTGAAAGGCACTATAATTTCTGCTGGGTCTATGTCTGCTAGTTGGAAGTCTCAACTTGCATTTTATAATTAACTCAGAGACATTTTCCACATACGTTTTTAGTTTTTTACTTGGTTTATGTGGTAAAAAAGATCCATTCCAAGATAATATCATCTCTCTGCATTAAAATTCCTGTAGGAGAAATTTTTGATGGTAGTATGATGAGAATACAATCGAGCTCTGGATTCACCCTGTCCACATGTGTCTGTTTTAATTTTTCCTCAATCATTGTCAGTTCCTTTTCTGTTTCAGCTGTTAATTCTCTGGGACTGTTCAAATCTTTATCACCATCGAAGATTTTGTTCAAATGAGTTATTAGATCTGGTATTATACCAATAGCTGGTCGTTGACTGGAAATGTTTCCTAACAGTCTTTGAAAGTCCTTAAGAGTCTGTAGGCGATCTTTCCTAATTTGTGCCTTTTGTGTCTTAATTTTTTGCAAACCTATTTTATAACCTAAAAATTTAACAGGGTATCCCCTCTGAATCTTTTCAGGAGCAATCTGCAGTCCCCATTTAGGTAAAAGAATCTTTATTTCTTCAAAGATTCTTTCCAAGGTATCCATGTTTGAATCGGATAACAAAATGTCATCCATGTAATGATATACTATAGATTTGTAATGATATACTATATACTCTTTCTTGCATATTATTTGCAATGGTTGATTCACAAAACATTGGCACAGGGAGGGGCTATTTAACATACCCTGGAAGAGGATGGCCCAGTGGTACCTCCTCAAAGGTTGAGAATATTTATAAGTAGGCACTGTGAAGGCAAATTTTTCTCTATCTTCTTTTTGTAAAGGTATAGTGAAAAAATAATCCTTTAAATCAATAACTATGAGAGGCCATCCTTTTGGTAATAAAGAAGGCAAAGGAACTCCAGATTTCAGAGGGCCCATAGGTTGAATAACTGTTGATAGCCCTGAGATCTGTCACCATTCTCCATTTAACTGATTTTTCTTAACCACAAATACAGGATAATTTGAAGGGGCTGGTAGATTCTTCTATATGTCCAGCATCTAATTGTTCTTGTACAAGCTGTTCTAAAGCCTGTAACTTTTCCTCAGCTAAAGGTCATTGCTTTGTCTATATTGGTTTCTCAGTCAACCATTTTAGAGGCAAGGCTGTTGGTATCTCTGAAGGGACATCAATTGCTTGTTCTTGTACAGCCTGAATGGCCGGTTTTCTCCGTTTGTAATATCTTTTAATATTATTCTCAGAAATATAGGCTCTAGAAGTAGCAGGAATGTTAATTTGGGTATTCCATTGTTGTAATAGTTAACAACCCCAGAAATTCACTGCAATATGTCCTTAATTTTCCTATTTGTCCTTCTGGACCTATGCATTAAACCCATCTCGTGTTCTGCCTTACTCGAGATAAGGTTCCAATTCCCAGCAGCTGAACATTTACATTCTGAAGAGGCCAATACAGATGCCAAGATTATGGGGCAATGATAATTATATCAGCACCTGTGTTAGCAGGCCAATAATAAAAAATGCCATTTACACACACTCTCAGATTTGGTCTTTGATCACTTATAGAAGTTTGCCACAACACAAGGAACGCATCTTTCTGATCATTATTGCTTGTAACAGTAGGCATGGGGCTTCCTAATTGTCCTGACAAGGCACGTTCTCTGCAGAAACTGGAAATGACTGAACCATGTTTGCCATGGGGGCCTGTGAGGCCACCCCTCTCACGTTTCCCAACTGTATCAGGTTACCTTGTCTATCTCTTGTAGACCTGCATTCATTTGTCCAGTGTCTGCCTTTCCCACATCTTTTACATAAACCTGAAGGCTGAGTCCTATTTCTGTTATTTCTAGAAGACACATTATTATTATTTCTGAAAATCCGTTGTCTACAATTCCTTTTCATATGACCCATTTTGCCACAATTAAAACATTTGGTATTCTGGTGTCTCCTTTTACCATTGGAAATTGCTTCTTCTACCCATGCTTCAGTGCCTTAATCAAATGTATCAACATTCAGTGTATGCAAGACCCATTCTTCCAAGGGCGCTGATATGAGCTTTAAAGGCCCCAAGATCCTTTTGCATTCCACATTTGCATTTTCATAAGCCAAAGATTCAATCATTATACGTTTGCTTATGGGTCAGATATCCCTATTTGTACAGCTTTAGTTAGTCTTTGTAAAAAGTCACTAAAGGGTTCTCTCTGACCCTGTTTAACTCTGACAAATTATTCCCTTCTCTGTCCTGGGTCTTGCACCCTGTCCCAAGCCCTTATGGCTGCTGTAGTACACATGGAGAGTGTGTTTTCATCCAAATTAGCTTGTTCCTGAGGGTCAGAAAAGAGCCCTTCACCTAGAATTTTATCTAGGAAAATCTCAATTCCCTTCACTTTTTCCTGCTGTTCTAAGAGTCTAGCCTCTTGCCTGAATAAACATTTCCAGTTCACTTGTGGTCCACTCTCAAGTACCGCAGAAGCTAACTGAAGCGAGTCAAAGGGCGTGGCCCTCTTTATTGTGGCCCAAGATTTTAGCATCTCTTTAACAAAGAAGGCGTGTATCCCAAAAGTCATGACAGCCTTTTTAATTTCTTTGAGATCATTCATATGGACAGGCTCCCATGTATCTTCCTTGATGACCCTAGGGTTTCTGGATCCAATCACTTTCTCTGTTGTTATTACTGGAAAGGTAGGTAGAGCTGTAGTAGAGCTTTATGGGACTTGTCCCGGAGAGATTTACCCACAGATGTAGTTAAAATTTGCCTTTCTGCCCTTTGCTCTTCTTCATCAGAATTTAGAAATTCCTCAATCTTTTCAATTCTATTCACCATTGCCTTCTGCAATGTCTGAATCTCCTGTCCAGAATTATGTTCCAAAGCCTTCATTGAGGATTCTAAAGTACGAAGTTTGTCCATTAGAGATAACATCTCATCTTTGGACATAATTTTTATGGCATAAACCGTGCCTTCTTGAATTGACAATCTTTCTGCCAATCTGTCCCAAGCTTTAGACAAAATTTGAATGTCATATTCAGCAGTTTTGATTCTCTCAGTTAATGTTTCAGTTCCTACAGAAAGGGACTGAAGCTTACAATCCAAATCAGCTGTTCCCTCTTCCATAGTAATGAATTTCTCCGTAATATCAGCCTTTACCTTTTCTAAATTTTGCTCATTTGATAGAGTCATGTTAAACAAAGGTCTATTCTCTTCTTGGAGAACTTCAAACTGATTCTTGAGAAGATTGTTGTCATTCTCTATTGTTTTTAAGCCTTCAACCTCTGCCTTAAGAATCCTGGATTCGTCTCATAAAGACCTTATCATATTTCTATTATCACACCATATAGTACCAAGGAAAACTACAAATCCCAGAAAGATCCATAGATGTGGGGTGACAGATACCTCTTGTAAAATCTCCCACATGGTACAATCAAAAAGGCTGTTAAAGTCTTGAATGGTAACGTTTTCAGACATTTTCAATCAAATCTGTATTTATTTATTTATTTTTTTATAAAGGAAAACTTTTTACCTGTAATGACCGTTTCCTGCCAGTAGATGATTGTGTTGGCGAAGTGCACATGAGTTCACATGGTAGGAGTCTGAGCCGGTCTGAAAAGTCTACTCAAAACCCAAAACTGAAAGTTAACTGTAAGCAGCAGGGGGGGAGGACCAGGAAATGGGGCAGAGCCAAGGCCGAACTAAGCCCCCCACAGGGAGGGGACGCAGAGCAGTAAAGTGTGCAGAGTGGCGTTGTATACTGATCACTCTCTTTTCTGCTAGGTGCTCTGAAGTGGGCTGAATACAGAGGTGCTTGCACCACTGTTGGGCAGGGCGGGGTGCACAGACTCGTGCAGTGGCGGATTCAACTATCTGCCGAACCTCGAAGTCACCCTTTAGGAGTCCTGTTTGCCAACTTTCTAGCCAGGGCCAGGAAAAATCGAGTCACTGTGGATGTTCAGTGACTCAGAATCTCAGCTGCTTCTGCTACCATAGTAGGGCAGAGTGGACTGGCAAGGAGCTGTGCTGAGAGGGTACAATTTCCCTGGAGGGAGAGGCCTCCAGAGGTCGCCACCCAGGAGGCTCTGATTCCCGGAGGGTATCCGCAAATCCTCATGGGGTGAAACAGCAAATTTTAATGAGGGGATATCTTATAACACCAGGGATCCAGCGATGAGCAGGGAATAAAAAAAAAAAAAAAAAAAAAAAAGAGCGGTGAGGCTCACGCTTGCCAGATTTATATGTAAACTTTAGCATGAGACAAACACACCCCCTGATGGGCTGGGCTATCCCTACGTTTTATGAAATTATAATTTTAGACATCCTACAGCAAAAGTAATTATTTTGTGTTCTTTTGAATAAATGTTTCCATTTTAATTTGCAATTGTCTTTAAAAGATATGAACAAAACTACAGGTTAGTCCTATAATCAAGAAAATTTTAACTTTGTTACAGAGCCTAAAATGTTAACTTTGTTGCGAATGTTAAATGAGTTGCTAAAATAATTACCATATATTCTTCTGATATGAAGAAATATATTTGCTTGATATGATATAATTTTAAGCACATATTGAAGTAGGTAATCTAGGGTTGCTTTAGACTTATGATTATATTAGTTATAATGAAACAATACAACTTTCAATAATTTAGTAACTTGCAAAAAATAATTACTAAATTTTCATAGATTTGGTTATGAAATATTATTAATTACATTTTATAAGACATTTTGAAATGAATGTTCCTTAGGACCATTGGACAAACATGTTGAAAATATTTTGCAGTGAAGTTTGATGCTTTGTTAAGGGGCATTATGTGTGAGTACATTTAATGCAATTCTAATTTTACCAATTTAAAATGAGAATATTTGACATCTATTACATATCTTGATGATTTTACTATATTCTTTCTAATTCCTCTTCTGATTTTATTTTGTTTAATTTGTTCTCTATCATAGAAATTAATTTTAAAATTATATTTGTGTTTAAGTTAAATAAGCATTTTATATTATTTCTTAGCTTAGACCTATAGAAAGTTAAATAGTTAGACATTTTTATACTGTTTTTGTTTGGCACAGAATACTATTCCAAATGAATGAATGCATTTGTTTTTTTTTAGTTTAGCTTGGTTGGTTTACCTAAATTTCTTGGGTTTTGTGTTACTTTACAGTTATATAAAATATACATACTAACTCATTGTATTTCTATCACTCTAATATTTCTAAACAGTAGTATACAGTGATGCCATTTTTCCTGTGGAGAAAATTATTAATCATGGTCTGTACCTCAATTATCAGAATCAAGATTGAATGATTGTTTTAATGTTAAAGTTGCCTTCTTAATAACCTTTATGATGATGTGGTAGACAGAATGATTTCTCTCAAAGTATGCTCAGTACTAAATACTATTAACAAAAACATAACAACAACAACAAAAATCCTGTAAACATATCACATAATCTTAAAGGTATCTTTCTGGGTTTTTTTGTTTGTTTGTTTGTTTTTATATCATCTAAGGTAATACTTTTTTGTTTTGTTTTGTTTTGCTTTTTGTTTTTGTTTCTTTTGTTTGTTTTTCAAAACAGGTTTTCTCTGTGGAGCTTTTCAACTTGTCCTGGAACTCATTCAATAGACCAGGTAGGCCTCAAACCCACAGAGCTCTGACTCCTAAATGTTTTGATATAAAAAATGTGCCACCATGGCCCACAATAATGTTTTCATCATATAAACATAAAACAATGTTTTTATCTTTTCATTCTATTTTCCTAAAAGTTATTAGTTTATCAATTTTGGTGTAATATAATTAGTATTTATTCTTCTTAATAAAATGGATGTATTTCTAAAATTATAATTTTTATGACAAGAATAGTAAATTATTACAGCATGATAATACATGTCATTATTTCTGGACAAAACAAGATCATAATCTGAAACATAAGCAATAAATTAACCTTTCATTGTTATATATATATATATATATATATATATATATATATATATATCAAATATTCCACAGCATAAACAAATGTAACACATCTTAAAATAACATTCTATGACAACAAACAATTAAAAAATACCAGCTCAAACATGATGAAAACCTAAATGTAAATCATGGAAATATAAAGTTAGTGGAAGAAAACAAGAAAGAAAGTTCTTGGGCCTGATCTCTCGGGGCAAGGAGTGACAGCATTGAGGTGAGTTTCTGGCCCCGGGGTGCCAGCCTTGGAAAGGGGAGCTCAGAGGTTCCTTGGCCCCCTATCCTTCTTGGGCTCTCTGCAGGGCCTCCACTCCCTGCATACCTAGTCTTTCTTCCTAGCCCACCCAGCTCCCACCCAGAACCATCCCCACTTCGGCCCCACTGCCCTCTTTCTGCACATAACATCATCCAGACCAGCCTGTCTGGGCACTGGGTCCGAATCCTCGGGGCACTCAAGCAGGCAGGACTCCCTTTGTTTCTATCACCTGCCTGCACCAAGCAGGGAAGGCGCTTTGTTTGCGACCTGTCACCAGCATGGAGGCCTGATCTCTCGGCGCCAGGAGAGCCAATGTTGGGAAGAGCCAGCGTTGGGTAGGCAAGGAGAACTGATCCGGTAAAAGAAGATTCATAAGGGAGCATTTGGAAGAAGAGATGGGCAGACGCCAAGGCAAGAATTAGCCCAACAAGCTGAAAAGCAACATGAAGCCACCAGAAACTAGCGACCTCACAACGGGAGGACATGAACACCTTAATCAAGAAGAAGTAGAAAAGATTGACTTCATGAAAGTGATTGATGCCCTTAAACAGCATGGAAAAAACGCCCTTATCAAAATGGAGGAGAAATATAACAGAAAGTTTGAAGAATTGAATAAATCAGTGAATGATACACTAGAAAACCAAGGAAAAACAATCAAACAGATAATGGAAACAGTTAAAGACTTGAAAACAGAAACGGAGGCAAAGAAGAAAACATAAACATAGGGTCGGCCAGACATGGAATATTTAAGTAAACAAACAGAGTCTACAGAAACAAGCATAACCAACAGAATACACGAGTTAGAAGAAAGAATCTCAGATTCTGAAGATACCATAGATAAAATAAACACACTAATCAAAGAAAACAGCAAGTCCAACAAACTCTCATCACAAAATATTCAGGAAATATGGAACACAATAAAAATACCAAACCTAAGAATAATAGGAGTAGAAGAAGTAGAAGAAGTGAAGCTCAATGGTCCAGAAAAAAATATTTAATAAAATTATAGAAGAAAACTTTTCCAACCTAAAGAAAGATATACCTATGAAGGTGCAAGAAGCATACAGAACACCGAATAGGCTGGATCAAAAAAAAACATCGCCTCGCCATATAATTATCAAAACACAAAGCATACAGAATAAGGAAAGAATATTAAGAGCTGCAAAGGAAAATGGCCAAATTACTTATAAAGGTAAACCTATCAGACTTACACCTGACTTCTCCATGGAAACCATGAAAGCCAGAAGGTCCTGGATAGATGTACTGCAGAAACTAAGAGACCATGGATGGAAGCCCAGATTACTATACCTAGGGAAACTTTCGTTCACTATAAATGGAAAAAATAAAATTTTCCAGGATAAAAACAAATTTAAACAATACGCAGCCACAAATCCAGCCTTACAGAAAGTAATAGAAGGAAAATCACTAACCAAGGAGTCCAACAATGACCACAATAACTCAGACATCTAGAGACCCTTCACAAACACAAATCAAAAAAGGGAAAAACACAAACTCTACTACTAAAAAAATGACCGGCGTTAACAACTACTGGTCACTAATATCACTTAATGTCAATGGACTTAACTCACCTATTAAAAGGCACAGGCAAAGAGACTGGATACGAAAACAGGGTCCAACATTCTGCTGTTTACAAGAAACACACCTCAACCAGAAAGACAGGCACCTACTCTGAGTAAAGGGCTGGGAAAAGGTGTATCAAGCAAATGGACCTAAGAAACAAGCAGGTGTGGCCATACTAAACTCTAACAAAGTAGACTTCAAACTTAAATCAATCAGAAGAGATGGACAGGGGCATTTTATACTCATAACAGGAACAGTTCATCAGGATGAAGTCGCAATCCTGAACATCTATGCCCCTAATATAAAAGCACCCACGTACATAAAAGAAACATTGCTAAAACTCAAGGCAGCCATCAAACGGCACACACTAATAGTAGGAGACTTCAACACTCCTCTCTCACCAATGGACAGGTCAATCAGACAGAAACCTAACAGAGAAATAAGAGAATTAATGGAGGTAATGAATCAAATGGACTTAACAGACATATATAGAACTTTCCACCCAAATAGGAAAGAATATACCTTCTTCTCTGCAGCTCATGGAACCTTCTCAAAAATCGACCACATAGTCGGTAACAAAGCAAACATCCACAGTTACAAAAAAATATTAGTAACCACCTGTGTCTTATCAGATCACCATGGATTAAAGTTAGAATTCAGCAACAATGCTACTCCCAGAAAGCCGACAAACTCATGGAAACTGAACAGTCATCTACTGAACCATACCTGGATTAAGGAAGAAATTAAGAAAGAAATTAAAGTCTTCCTGGAATTCAATGATAATAAAGAAACAACATACTTAAAATTATGGGACACTATGAAAGCAGTGTTAAGAGGAAAGTTCATAGCACTAAGTGCCCACTTAAAGAAAACAGAGAAAGCTCACATTGGAGACTTAACAGCCCACCTGAAAGCTCTAGAAAAAAAAGAAGCAGACTCACCTAGGAGGAGTAGAAGACTGGAAATAATCAAACTGAGGGCTGAAATCAATAAAATAGAAACACAGAAAACAATACAAAAAAATCAATGAAACAAAAAGCTGGTTCCTGGAGAAAATCAACAAGATCGACAAACCCCTATCCAAACTAATCAAACGGCAGAGAGAGAATTTGCAAATTAATAAGATCAGAAATGAAAAGGGGGACATAACCACAGACACAGAGGAAATTCAGAGAATCATTAGATCTTACTACAAAAGCCTATATGCAAAAAACTGGAAAATGTAAAGGAAATGGACACATTTTTTAGATAAATACCATATACCAAAGTTAAACCAGGACCAGGTGAACAATTGAAATAGACCTGTTAGTCGCGAAGAATTAGAAGAGGTTATCAAAAATCTCCCTACCAAAAAAACCACAGGACCATACGGATTCAATGTGGAATTCTACCAGAACTTCCAAGACGAACTAATACCTATACTCCTTAATGTATTTTACAATATAGAAACAGAAGAGTCATTGCCAAATTCCTTTTATGAAGCTACAGTCACTCTGATACCAAAACCACACAAAGACTCAACCAAGAAAGAGAATAACAGGCCAATCTCACTCATGAACATCGATGCAAAAATCCTCAACAAAATACTGGCAAACCGTATCCAAGAACACATTAGAAAAATTATCCATAATGATCAAGTAGGCTTCATCCCAGAGATGCAGGGCTGGTTCAACATACGAAAATCTATCAATGTAATCCAGCATATAAATAAACTGAAAGAAAAAAACCATATGATCATTTCATTAGATGCTGAAAAAGCATTTGACAAAATTCAACATCCCTTTATGATAAAAGTATTGGAGAGATTAGGGATACAAGTGTCATACCTAAATATAATAAAATCAATATATAGTAAGCCGACAGCTAACATCAAATTAAATGGAGAGACCTAAAGCCATCCCACTAAACTCAGGAACACGACAAGGCTGTCCACTCTTGCCATACCTCTTCAATATAGTGCTTGAAGTTCTAGCAATAGCAATAAGACAACATAAGGGGATCAAGGGGATTCAAATTGGAAAGGAAGAAGTGGAACTATCATTATTTGCAGATGATATGATAGTGTACATAAGCGACCCCCAAAACTACACCAAAGAACTTTTACAGCTGATAAACACCTTTAGTAATGTGGCAGGATACAAGATCAACTCCAAAAAATCAGTCGCCCTCCTATACACAAAGGATATGGAAGCAGAGAGGGAAATCAGAGAAGCTTCACCTTTCACGATAGCCACAAACAGCATAAAATATCTTGGGATAACTCTAACCAAGGAAGTGAAACATCTATTTGACAAGAACTTTAAGGCATTGAAGAAAGAAATTGAGGAGTATACCAGAAAATGGAAGGACATTCCTTGCTCTTGGATTGGGAGGATCAACATAGTAAAAATGGCAATTCTACCAAATGCAATTTAAAGATTTAATGCAATCCCCATCAAAGTCCCATCAAAATTCTTCACAGATCTTGAGAGGACAATAATCAACTTTATATGGAAAAACAAAAAACCCAGGATAGCCAAAACAATCCTATACAATAAAGGATTGTCTAGAGGCATTACCATCCCTGACTTCAAACTCTATTACAGAGCTACAGTGATGAAAACAGTGTGGTACTGGTATAAAAACAGAGAAGTCGACCAATGGAATCGTATAGAAGACCCGAATTTTAACACACAAACCTATGAACACCTCATTTTTGATAAAGGAACCAAAAGTATACAATAGAAGAAAGAAAGCATCTTCAACAAATGGTGCTGGCATACCTGGAGGTCAGCCTGTAGAAGAATGAAAATAGACCCATATCTATCACCATGCACAAAACTCAAATCCAAATCGATTAAAGACCTCTCTATCAGTCAGAACACATTGAACCTGATTGAAGAGAAAGTGGGAAGTACCCTACAGCAGATGGTCACAGGAGATCGCTTCCTATGTGTAATCCCAACAGCACACACATTAAGGGCAACATTGAATAAATGGGACCTATTAAAACTGAGAAGCTTCTGTAAAGCAAAGGACACTGTCACCAAGACAAAAAGGCAACCTACTGACTGGGAGAAGATCTTCACCAACCCCGCAACAGACAATGGTCTGATCTCCAAAATATATAGAGAACTCAGGAAACTAGACTTTACAATGCTAATTAACCCAATTAAAAAATGGGGCACTGAACTGAACAGAGAATTCTAAGCAGAGGAAGTTCAAATGGCCAAAAGACACTTAAGGTCATGCTCAACCTCCTTAGCGATCAGGGAAATGCAAATCAAAACAACTATGAGATATCATCTTACACCTGTCAGAATGGCTAAAATAAAAAACTCCAATGATAGCCTTTGCTGGAGAGGCTGTGGAGGAAGGGGTACCCTCATCCATTGCTGGTGGGGATGCAATCTTGTGCAACCACTTTGGAAATCTGTGTTTCGGTTTCTCAGGATTTTCGGGATCAACCTACCCCTGGACCCAGCAATACCACTCCTGGGAATATACCCAAGAGATGCCCGATCATATGAAAAAAGCATTTGCTCAACTATGTTCATAGCAGTATTATTTGTAATAGCCAGAACCTGGAAACAATCTAGATGCCCTTCAATGGAAGAACGGATGAAGAAAGTGTGGAATATCTACACATTAGTGTAATACGCTGCGGTAAAAAACAATGCCTTCTCGAATTTTGCATGCAAATGGATGGAAATAGAAAACACTATCCTGAGTGAGGTAACCCAGACCCAAAAAGATGAATATGGGATGTACTCACTCATAATTGGTTTCTAGCCATAAAGAAGGGTCGCAGAGTCTACAATTGGTGATCCCAAAGAAGCTAAGTAAGAAGGTGAACCAAAGGAAAAACATATAGTTGTCCTCTTGGCTATGGGAAGTAGACAAAATGGCCGGGGAGAAAATTGAGATCTTGGGGGTGGGGTGGGATGGGGGTAAGGGGAGATGGGGAGAGAAAAGGGAGAAGGGGAGAATGGGGGGAACTTTGGGAAAAAGGAGGATTTGGATAAAGGAAGGTTGGATAGGGGAGCACGGAAGCACAATTCTTAGTTAAGGGAGCCACCTTAGAGTTGGCAAGAGACTTGAACCTAGAGTGGCTCCCAGATGCCCTAGCCAAGGTCCCCAGTTAGTTCCTTGGGCAGCTGAGGATAGGGAACCTGAAATGACCCTATCCTATAGCAATACTGACGAATATGCATTTCATCATAGAACCTTCATCTGGTCATGGATGGAGATAGAGACAGAGACCCACACTGGAGCACTGGACTGAGCTCCCAAGGTCCCAATGAGGAGCAGAAGGAGGGAGAACATGAGCAAAGAAGTCGGGACCACGAGGGTGCACCCACCCACTGAGACAGTGGAGCTGATCTATTGGGAGCTCACCAAGGCCAGCTGGACTGTGACTGAAAAGGCACGGGATAAAACTGGACTCTCTGAGCATGGCGAACAATGAGGGCTGATGAGAACCCAAGGACAATGGCATGGGGTTTTGAACCTACATAATGTGCTGGATTTGTGGGAGCCTAGCCAGTTTGGATGTTCACCTTCCTAGAAATGGACGGAGAGGAGAGGACCTAGGACTTACCACAGGGCAGGGAACCCTGACTGCTCTTTGGACTGGAGAGGGAGGGGCAGAGGAGTGGGGGGAGGGGGAGAAAGGTGGGAGGAGGGGGAGGGAAATGGGAGGCTGGGAGGAGGTGGAAACTTGGGTTTTTTTTCTCCTTTTCTCAATACAAAAATGGAAATAAAAAGAAAGTTCTAATTTTAGTGGCCAAATACAGTCTATTCCAAAAGTAATGAAATTTTAAGTTTAATTAAACCAAATCACATGTGATAACAATAATTGAAACACTTCTCAATGGTAAATGGAGAAAACAAAATGGGGAAAGCAGAAATTCTGTAAAAAGAGAAAAATTGTTAACATGCAATATAAAAATTATAATAGGCAAATTTAAAAATATCCGAAAAATAATAGCCAAAAAACAGATTAAAAACAGAAAGTAGCTTCAAGTAAGAACTCCCCCCCCAAAAAAAATTCAAAACTCTAAGTACATATCAATGTCAACTATCAGAGTATCATAAAGAAATACTAATTATATATGAACTCATCTCATTATGAAAGTGCTATAGTTTGTTTTTTATGGTGCTATGAAGAATATTGTTCAAAGAAACTTGTGGAAGAATTTTAGTGTTTTATGGTTATAGAGAAATAAGTGTATATCATTGATTGGAAAGATGGCAAAAAGAGACACACATGTTGGCCAAAGGAGAATGGCTTACATTTTCAACTGCAAGCAAATGCAGAATGCAGATATCATATAACACTATAAACATTCAAAGCTGGTCCCGAAGCATAATTCTTCCAAGAAGGTCACACTTCCTAAACCTCCTCAAACGATACGACCAACTGAGGACCAATTCAACAAATACATGAGCCTATGCAGAATATTCTTATTAATACAATCACAATATGCTAATATCAATAATTCTCATGTCACATCAAATTCACATAGTAAAATGTCTAAAATTTCATCAGAAGGAGTATATGTGGATGATATGCTATCACATTTGCCGTGTTTTTCTTAAGCAAAATAATTGATCAGCTAAATGTTAATCAAAGCTATATGCAAGGGATGAAGAGATTGCTCAATATTTAAGAGTACTATCTGCTCTTATAAAGGGCCTGGTTTTAATCACATATATCCACAGGGTGGCTCACAATTGTCCATAACTTCCATTAAGGGGATATTTTCCTTGTTATGCCTTCTAGGGATACCAGGAAGGCATGCGGTGAACAAACATAGATGTTGTTAAAATGCTTATAAACTGTGGTAGCATTTCATTTGTATTTTAATAAATAAAGCTTGCCTTAAGATCAGAAAATAAATCAACTCCACTTTTCTACCTTATAGACCAGGCTTTGGTAACATGCACCTTAAATCACAGTAGCCACACTAGTTTGTCCTAGAAACCCATTGATACATGCCTTTAATCCCAGGGGTGCATGCCTTAAATCCAAGCCAAAGAGAGAAATATAAAATGGGAGGAGACAGTGCTAAATCTCATTCTGCGATTTCTGGAGGCAGAATAAAATCATTTTTGCCTGAGGTTGAGGTAAGAACCAGACGTGGGCTGCTTTGCCTTTCTTGTCTTCAGGTTGAACCCCAATATATGTGTCTGACTTTTGTTATTAATCATGATACAACACATAAAAATAAGTAAATATTATATATATATATATGCATTTATATATTTCAACCCTTATCAAGTAAATAAGATGTTTATAATTTTTAAATTTTATTGTGTAAGTTTTCAGATGCAATTTGTTTATATGAGTGCTCAGAAAAAGCTCTAGAAACCAAAAGAAGAATGTCCCTTCATTTTAAGTATGACTATGAATATCCATAACTATATATTTGCAGTACTCAACTGTAAACAGAAACAAAAGACATAAAAGTTATTAGGAATAGAAATATAGACTTTTCCATTCATGAACTGCTTAACATTATTTCACTATTATTTAATCAAATTAACCTCTTAGATATCTATTGAAACTTGATCAGTTCTATCTTGAGTTAGTTATGTTTACATGGAATATGTAAAAATTCATAACAATAATGGAAAGATAATTGTCACTAAATATATTGGCTTCATTGTTAATCATAAGAAAGATTTTGGAGATTTGTTACGTAGAAATGTATATAAGTATTTAAAAAAACAATGTCTAGGATTTTTTTCTCTAACGTAAGTAATGAGAATTGAGTAGAAAATAATTAGATTTCTCTTGCTTCACCTGTACGTTTTCAAGCAACATAGTACTTTTGCTTGACTTGTACATATACATTATTTTGTGTTATGTTCTATTTTTGCATTTACTTTTATTCATTTGTGTGTGGGTGATTATTTGTGTCATTGTATATATGTAGAGGAGTCCTTTCTCTCATTTTAAGATGCTGGTCTTAGAGATTGACTTCAGATAGTCATATTACTGGCATGTGACTTATTTACTATGACATATTGCTGGCCCATGTTTTTGCATTTTAATTTTTCAATGCCTTGTCATTTGTTGTCTTATATAGTCTTATTTTTATATTTTAAAGAAGTGATCTATATTTTATCATATAGCCAGAGGACATTACTTGCTTTACTTACATAATTACTTATATTTAACTACTTGATTTTGTTTTTGTTTTTACGGATATTCAGGATTTTAACTTTAAGAATGTACCTGCAAGATAATATGCATTATAGTTGTGAAAGCACATGTAGAATATGTAACAGTTGGATGTTATATAAGAACCACTGTGAACATAGATTCATAGGCATAGCATAGGAATGACCCTTTTTCCAAAATGCTTTGTCACTTTCTTTTTTTATTGATTTATATTGAGCTCTACATTTTTCTCTGCTCCCCTCCCTGCCTTTCCCCTCCTCTTTAACCCTTTCCCAAGGTCCCCATTCTCCCAATTTTCTCAGATCTTATCATTTTCAACTTTCCACATAGAACAGATCTATGTATATCTCTTTTAGAGTACTCATTGTTATCTAGGTTCTGTAGGATAGTAATTTGTGGGCTGATTTTCTTTGTTTTATGTTTAAAAAGCACTTATGAGTAAGTACATGTGATAATTGTCTTTCTGTGGCTGGGTTATCTTACTCAAAATGATGTTTTCTAGCTTCATCCATTTTCCTGCAAAGTTCAAAATGTCATTTTGTTTGTTTGTTTGGTTGGTTGGTTGGTTGTCTTTTTCTGCTGTATAGTACTCCATTGTGTAAATGCACAACATTTTCCATATTCATTCTTTGGTTAAGGGATACTTAGATTGTTTCTAGGTCCTGTCTTTAACAAACAATATTGCTATGAACATAGCTGAGCACATGTCCTTGAGGCACAATTGAGCCGCCTTTGGAAATATACACAAAAGCAGTATTTTTTGTCATGCCATTAAGACTTCAGTTTATTAATTTTCAGTGACAATAATTTAAAAGGTACAAAGGATCTCATATTACAGAAATATGGAAATATACAATAAAGAAAATCAGGGGTCAAACTGCTGAAACACAATAGCATCAGCTAGCAAGGAAGCCAGAAACCAATGTGAATTACTCCAGGTAACCAATATGCTTGCTTTCATTGTTTTGGGTTTTAAGACAGCTTCATGTATGTACCCCTAACTAGCCTCAAACTCACTAGGTGGATTCTGGATTTTGTTCCAAAAACATGAAAAGAGATCAATGCACAGAACAGATGAATTCACACTGCCTGTTAGGTGCATCTACTGTCTACATTTCAGCCTGCAATCTGAACTGAACACACATTAACAGCCCACACAGTACAGTTTCAGGTGTACAGTAGAAATTTTCCAGGTAAAGCTGGGCATTGTGGCACAAACCCTAATCCCAGTGTTTGGGAGACAGAGGTAAGTTTAAGAGGCTGACCTAATCTGCACAGCAAGTTCTAGGCCTAGTCAGGGTTAATAAGTGGATCAAATTTCAATAGTACCTGTTCACACACTCAAAAATCTGCATTTTTTAGGAAAGCTGACTTCAGCCCTGACTTTACCACTGACAAAAATCAAGACTGGTGCATGGGCTACCACTGGAAATCCTATCTACAAAGCCTTTTCAAGACTCTGCACTAACTAGAAATGGGGCAAAGAATAATTTGAAAAAAATAATACTGCTTTTCACAAATGATGAGTGGGCCTGGGCCAGCCAGTAAGTGTACCAAATAATGCCGAAGTCTCTAGTGACTCAAAGTTGGAGGTTCTGTGAAGCAGAGATGCTCTGATCTATGGGGTCTCACACAGACACCCTGTACATGATTAGCACCAGCAGGCTAATGCCTAGATTGCACAGGACTGACTTCAACGCTGATGAAGCATCTTAATTAATTCACTGAAGAATTAAGCTTGGCAACACTCTTCTTACAAAATACTACTTAGTGCTTGATGTAGAAACCAAATAAAGCAGGCTTTCCCCCTTGACAGTACTATGTTTGTGTGCAAAGTGCTAGTTTTATTTACGAACTTAAGCAAACGCTAGAGTCCGTGGGAAGCAGTGAATGAGGCTGACATCTTTTAAACAGTCTTGTGGCAACAAATGTTGAATCCTGCTTGCTGGAGGGTCACCTCTCATAGAGACTGGGTCTGTTGGTGCTTGGGGCCAAAGGCTATCACACTACTCCCAGAAGCCAAGGGCAGAATCCCCCCTAAGAATCCGAGTACCTTTAACATCCTTCCTTCTTCTAGTGACACAACTAGCAAAAAGGGACCAACTGAGGTAGCTACCCAGTTTTTAGATACCAGTTAACAAATTCAATGACAATTCAAGGTGTAGCAAATTGATTACTTTTGCTGTTATTTTTATGACAAGGGGAGAACAATAATCAGCAAAGAGCAGGCAGTTTACTCAGAAGTCAGCATCCAAGGTAAAATAATTCTCTGCTGAATTTGACATCACCCCCATCCTCTCACACTTGCCCACTTGCTTCTCAAAGAAGTTTGTCTTCCCTTGTAGTGAAATATTTTCCATGAAGTCAAACGGATTTTCTACTTTGAAAATCTTGCTGAACCCTAGCTCCAGCATAAGTCTGTCTGCCACGAATTCGATGTACTGCTTCATCAGGGGGCAGTTCATCCTGATGAGCTTCATAGGCGGGGCCTCCGTGAGAAACTCCTGCTCTATCCTCACTGTGTTCATTATGTTTCTTGTACTCTTTGCTCCGACGGCTTGTGTACCAGGTGCCTGAACATCAGGCAGGCAAAGTCACAGTGTAAACTGTCATCTCTGCCAGAATATTGACACAAAAGAGCCAGAGAAGAAGATCCCTTCTACAGCAGCAAAAGCCACAACTCGTTCTCCATAAGTAGCATCTTTGTCCCCAATCCAATGCACGGCCCAGTCGGCCTTCTTTTTCACACAAGGCATTGTCTCAATAGCATTGACAAGATATTCCCTCTCTTTGGAATCTTTAATGTAAGTGACGATGAGGAGACTGTACATTTCAGAATGCATGTTTTCCATGGCAATTTGGAAGCCGTAGAAACAGCGGGCCTCTGTAACCTGAACTTCTTGGCTAAAGCGCTCCACCAAGTTTTCATTGACTAATCCATCACTCGCCACAAAGAAAGCCAGGACATGGGATATAAAATGTCCCTCGTCGGGTTTCAGCGCTTCCCAGTGTTGAATATCCTTGGAGAGGTCCACCTCCTCAGCCATCCAGAAGGAGGCCTTGTCTTTCTTGTACAATGCCAGATATCATGGTACTCGATAGGAAAGACAAGGAAGCTGCGGGGATTTTCTCTCAGTAAGGGCTCATCCTCAATGCTGGGCTTAGTAGATTCTTTACTTTCTGGTTCGGCCGGGTCCAGGAAGATTTTCCTGGCAGCCTTGCTTGCCAGGTTGTGGGTCCCGCTGAGACTCGGGGGCATGTTCTCCTTCTCGGACAGGTTGAGTCACTTCAGTGGAGACACCCTCAGCTACTGCTTGTCAGTGATGGTGGCCAGCAGCATGTCGAGCAAGGGTAGCAGCGGAGAGGGCAGAGGAGCAGCTAGAACCCGGAGCCCACAAAAGCAGTATGAATGGGTCTTGGGGAAGATTGTTTCCTAATTTTCTGAGAAATCATAACCCTAACATCCAAAGGGAATGTACCAGCTTTCATTCCCACCAGCAACCTTTTCCCCACAACCTCTCCAGCATAAGTTGTCATGAGTGTTTTTGATCTTGGCCATTCTTACAGGTGCAAGATGGAATCTCAGAGTTATTTTGATTTGCATTTCTCTGATGACTAAGGATGTTGGACATTTCCTTAAGTGTCTTCCACCCACTTTATATTCCTCTATTAAGAGTTCTCTGCTTAGATCTGTACTTGATTTTATTATTGGATTACTTGTTCTTTTGATGTTCTTTATATTTATGAAGTATTTTCCTGTGCCAATGTGTTCAAGTGTACTTCTCACTTTCTTTTCTATAAGGTTCGGTTTGGCTGGCTGTATGTTGAGGTCTTTGATCCATTTGGATTTGAATTTTGTGAATGGTGATAGATATGGGTCTATTTTCAATCTTTTACATGTTGATATCCTGTTATGTCAGCACCATTTATTAAATATGCTTTCTCTTTTTCATTTGATATTTTTTGCTTCTTTGTCAAAAATCAGGTGTTCAAAGGTTTGTGGATTAAAATCTAATCCTTTTGGTTCCATTGGTCCTCCTGTCTGTTCTTATGCCAATAACAGGCTGTTTTCAGTACTGTAGCTCTGTAGTAGAGTTTGAAGTCAGGGATTGTGATGCCTCCAGAAGTTCTTTTATTGTACAGGATTGTTTTGGCTATCCTAGGCTTTTTGCTTTCCATATGAATTTGAGTACTGTTCTTTCGAAGGCTGTGAAGATTTCTGCTGGGATTTTGATGGACATTGTATTGAATCTATAGATTGCTTTTGATAAAATTGCCATTTTTACTATGTTAATTCTGACTAACCAAGAGCATGGGAGATCTTACCACTTTCTGATTTCTTCTTCAATATTTTTCTCAAAGATTTAAAGTTCTTGTCAAACAAGTCTTCCACTTGTTTGGTTAGAGTTACTCTGAGATATTTTATACTATTTGTGGATATTAGGAAGGGTGATGTTTCCCTGATTTCTTTCCCAGACCTATAATTATCTGTGTACATGAGAGCTAGAGTTTTTTATTTTTTTTTGAGTTAATCTTGTATCCTGTTACATTACTAAAAGTTTTTTTTTTGAGTTGTAGAAGTTCCTTGTTAGAATTTTTGGGGTTGCTTATGTAAACTATATCATCAGCAAATAGTAAGAGAATGACTTCTCTTTTTCTGATTTTATCCACTTTCTCTCCTTTTGATGTCTTATTGCTCTAGCTAGGCCCTCAAGAACTATATTGAATACATTTGGAGAGAGTAGACAACTTTTTATTGTTCCTGATTTTAGTGGAATTGCTGGGAGTTTCTCTCCATTTAATTTTATGTTGTCTGTTGGCTTGCTGTATATTGCCTTTATTATGTTTTTGTATGATCCTTGTATCTCTGCTCTCTCCATGATCTTTATCATTAAGGGATGTTGTATTTTTTCAAAAGCTTTTCTGGCATCTAATGAGACGAACATGTGGTCTTTATTTTTTAGTTTGTTTATATGGTGGATTACATCGAAAGATTTTCATATTTTGAAACATCCTTGCATCTCTGGTATGAAGCCAACTTGATCATGGTGCATGATGGTTCTGATATATTCTTGGATTCAACTTGCCAGTATTTATTTAGTATTTTTGCACCAATATTCATTAGTGAGATTGATATGTAATTCTCTTTCTTAGTAATGTCTTTCTGTTGGTTGGTTATCAGGGTAATTGTAGCCTTATAAAAAGAGTTAAACAATGTTCTTTCTGTTTCTATTGTGTGGAATAATTTGAGGAGTATTGGTATTGTTTCTTCTTTGAAAATCTTGTATAATTCTGAGATGAAACCATCTGGTTTGGGACTTTGTTTGTTTGGGAGACTTTTGACAGCTTTTTCTATTTCTTCAGCAGTTATAGGTCTGTTTTATTTGATTATCTGGTCTTGATTTAATTTTGGTAAGTAATATTTATCCAGAAAGTTATCCATTTCCTTCATGTTTTCCAATTTTGTGGAGTAAAGGCTTTTGAAGTGTGTCCTGATGATTCTCTGTATTTTCTCTAATTCTAGAGAAATAGTTTTTTTAAAAAAATTATACAGTTAAAGAAATAACTCTTCGTAGTAAACATAATCGATACCATATTTTTACTGAGGGTATTCCAGCTAATATTCATGATAGAATATGCTGCATTCAAAGTCACACATCTAATAAGCACATCAGTAAGAATTAACCATATATTTTGTGTTTAAAATCTCGTCTCTTTCCACTAACCTTCCTGTTATTTAATATCATTTTGTACATTGGAACACTGCTTAGAATAAATGTTTTTCAAAATAGCATGAATTCAGCAATAATGAAACTTTTCTGAATAGGTGACAGAACACCAGTTCAAATGTCTTGAGAAAGAAATGAATTGGTTGTTCCATGCAAATGAAGAGAGCACCATCTGCGGAAAGCATCACTGTGTACCTAAGTGTTCCAAACATATCATCAGAGCTCTATCTCTTAACATCTGTGAGCACTCCTCTTCCCTTTATTCAAGCATAATTGTGATGCTGGCTCATCCCAATAGGCAGCAAAGACTCCTAGAGTAGTATAATCCTGGGGAAGTATTGTGGCCAGATTTGGCTTTTGAGCTCCCTTTTGGGGATGATTGGATCATTAATGTGTGAATGTTATGGACAATTCTGAATTAGTGATCCCTCAAAAATGTTCTGAACAATAATTAAATTTATTCTTTCACAGTTTCACAGATGTTCATAAGGCATATTGAACACTATAACATCCATCCTTTCCCATCTCTAAAGCATACTTTCTAGTCTCTCTCTATCCTACAAATCTATTTTTCACATTTGTATTTATTTGTTTTTTTTTTCCCACTGAGATTAACCAGGTCGGCTTGTGCAACATAGAGTTTCGAATATATGTTGCAACAGAAGGTACTGAAGAGTAGGTACATTACTGAAAACAGCACTTCCTCCTCTCAAGGAACCTGTTAGAAGCTAACAGCGTAGAGGGAAAAGGGAAAGATTTGAAAGCCCCTTCTTTGCCATTACAGATAATTTATGAACCATTCTTGTAATGGATAGAGTTCAAGTTACCCCAGTTATTCAGAATTTATGATCAAAACATTTTGGGAAAGCATAGGATGATATTTTCAACCCTTCACCTATCTTTCAGCTTTCACACACCTGCCACTCTGTCTTTCACAATTTTTTTCTGAGTCTTAAAGGAAATTATATAAATGTGTTGTCTAGGATTGAACCCTCAAGAGTAACATCTCAACATCTTTGCTTAGCAATGAATTTTTATTTATTGTTGTTCAATGAAAAGATAAACTTTTGTGATTAAAATTGAGAATAAAATTTGTTTATTGGCATAAAATAGGTCTATTGAAGTCATTATGATGGTGTAAAAATTTCATTAAAAGAATAGTATTAAGATTGCCAATTGTACCTTTGACTAGCACATGCAGACACACACATGATTCATTAACCTAGTTCATAGTTGTGTGAACCACTAATGGGTTCCATGCAATGAAGTATACCTATATTCCAATTGCAGCATTTAAATTAACCACCTCCAATAATACTGTGATACTATTGCACAGGTAGAGAATCATGGTATTAAAGATTGATATGATGTTTTTAGATTTCACAACTTGGTAATAGTATTACACTGCCTGTTAACATGACACAAGAAAGAGAGAGAGTCATTGGAGAGCATGAAGCATCCCTTGGAAAAAAAACAGCTCCAAAAATATGCTTGCAAGACATTTTCTTAATTAGTAATTTATAAGCAAGGCCAAGACCATAGTTAGTTGTACTACCAATGAGCCAATCATTTTTGGTTACATAAGGAAGTGAGCTAAACAGGTCATGATGTGAAAGCCAGTAGGTACCACCCATTCATGACTTCTGCATCACGTCCTGCCTAGGTCCCAGCCTAGTTTGAGTTACTGTTTGACTTCCCTCAATGATGAACTATAATATGGAAATTTATGCCAAATAAATCCTTTTTCCCCAAATTGTTTTTGATCATAATCTTTCATCATAGCAATAGTAACCTTAACTAGGACAGACATTGTCATCAGGATGGTGGTATATTGCTGTGACAAACCTTATCAAGCTGGTTTTAGGAGCGTTGTGAAAGGACTTTGGGTAAGAAAAGTGATTGTGGGTTCTAAGCTTGGTGTTCAGAAAAATTCTGATGATAGAGGACTTGATCGTGAAATTACATTTTGAGACTTATTTAAAAATATGTGCCACTGTATATTTTTAAAATTAAAATAAAATTCTGTAGAACTCAGAAAACTGAATATCATCAAACAAAACAATCCAAATTTTAAAAATTTGGCAGAAAAATAACAAATTCTCATTAGACAAATCTGCAAAGACTGAGAAACACTTAAAGAAATGTTCCAACATCTTTAGCCATCAGGGAACTACACATAAAAACTACATTGATATTCCATCTTACAACTATCCAAATAACTAAGTTCAACAACACAAATTAAAGCTCATGCTGGTAAGGATGCAGAACAAGGAGAACACTCTTCCATTGCTGGTAGAAGTGCACAATCATGCAGGTATTTGGAATTCAATATGGTGGTTCCTCGGAAAATACTGAATTAATGCACCTCAAGAACCAGCTATACCACCCTTGAGCATATACCCAAAACACACCCTACCCTACCACAAGGACATTTACCAACTGTGTTCATAACAGCTTTATTCATAATAGTCAGTAACTGAAAATAACCTAGATGACTTTCAACCGAAGATTAGATGAAGAAATTGTACACAAGGAAATTGTTACTCAGCTGTTAAAAAAAAATGACACCAGAAAATTTGAAGGCAAATGAATTGGACTAGAACAAAATCATCCTGAGTGAGGCACAAGAGACCCAGAAATAAAAAGATATATAATACTTTTAAGCAGGTATTAGCTGTTAGGAAAAGGGTAATCACACTATAATCCACTGATTCAGAGAAATAAGTTAAAAAGAAGAGGTGTAAAGGGATAAACACAGATATCTTGGGGAAGGGGAAATACAAAAGATTTTGTGTGTATACATGAAGTATGTGAGGATAGAAACAGTAAAATAAAAAACAGGTTGTGAAGAAAGGGGCGGAGGGTATAAGTATGGTGAGAGATGGCTGGAAAATGTGGGCATTTAGGTGCAATATGAAAACATTGTTCAGTTGAAACTTCCTGGAACCTATGAGGTTGAGCCTAGAAAGGAGACCTAGTAATAAAGGATATGGAGCCTGAACCCCCCATTTTCATTAATCAGGCTAGACTCTCATTATCGACAATGGAACAACAACGCAACCACAAAATCTGTGACCCACAGCCATGAGCCATAAGCCATCATTAACTCAGCACACATTAGAGCTCATGGGAATGGCCAGCCGATGACTTCTGTAACCTGAGGCCCACACAATGAGAGGCAGCTCACAAACTACACTACCTAGATGGTCAAGATTGTGATATCATATGGCTCAGAGACCTAGGGTATACCAAGCACAACTGACAAAAACAGTCAATCAAATTTTTCCTAATGATATTCTGCTGTACTCATAGGTGCCTAGCCCAATTGTCATCAGAGAGTTTTCTGCCAGCAGCTGAAGGAAGCAGAAAAATCCCCACAGCCAAATATTAGTTGGGGTTCAGGGGAATGCTTTAGAAGAGGGGCAGAATGATTGAAGAAGCCAAATTGTTCAAGGACTCAACAATAACATTACCCATAGTATTCAATAGAACCTTTATTGATATCCACCACCTCTTCTGCATATGTGTTGTGGGTTTTTAGCTTAGAGTTTTTATTGGACTGCAAATGGTAGGAATTGAGCGGTCACTGATATATTTGCTTGCTCATGCGGTAAGTTTTCCTCTTATTGGTTTGCTTCATCCAGCCTTTATATGAAAGTATAGACATATTTTATTGAAATTTATTTTGTAAAGTTTGGTTGATATCACCAGAAAGCCTGCTTCTTTCTGCATGGAAATGGAGAAGTGGATTTTAGGGACAGTGGAGATGTAAAGTTACTGGAAGGAGAGATGGAAGGATGCTGTGGTTGAGGTATATTGTATAAGAAAGAATAAATTATTCTTTAAAGAGTTTCTGTGGTTTTCATTAGCTGGGGCTAAAGGTCTGCCTTGTTTCACAAGATACCAGCAACATTGATGTGAAATCTTTGATTTATAAGGATAATTTATGCTGGTAAGGTGAAATTGAGAAATAGGGAATGATGAAGAAAAAACTAGCATCAGTGACATGAAATCTGATAAATGTGTCCTGACAGTATGGATAGGTATGTTATAGAGGCAGACAAGGTTGTACCTTGTGCTGGCAGGTGGACTTAGTAATAACTGTCACCCAGATGGTACTGTTTTTGAAGTCAGGAAGGGACCATGGAGAGCAGCAGAAGTTTGGTTCTGTTAAAAGCCAGGAGAGTAAATTGCTGAAGATATAGTCTTACTAGCAAATGAAAGCCAAGAATTAAAAAGTTCATGAAGAGAAGTTGAGACTTGCCACCGCGAAGAGTGCCAGGAGGCTATTTGTGAAAATGCAACCTAGTAGCAATAGAAGACATCAGTCTCTTTGAGACACCAGTACTACAGGGTGACCATGAACAACATAAATGCAAGAATTAAGCCTGGAAAATTAACTCTGTGTGCTTCATATGGTAGAACCTATAAAGCACTCCAAGTTTCTTGGAGGAGTTCAGGATATCATGAGTAAATTCAAAATATTGTATTGGACATTGTATTATTTACAATGTTATCATTTAGTTTTGCTTTGTTGAAATTGAGGCTGTGCTCTGCTTCTTTCTTCTTAATATAAAAAGGTAATTTATTTTTGATATTATAGAAGTCCAAAGTTAAGAGTCTTTAAACATTTTTTTAATGAGTTAGGAGTTTTATAAAGATGTTTGATTTTAAAAGGTACAAGATATGTTTTGACAACTTTTAAAGTGCTTGAATTTGTAAGGCTGTGAAACATTTTAAAATTGTAAAGTATTTTATATTATGATGTAACAAGAGATCTTGAAGATGAACAAAAGAAAGTTGTAAGTTAAACTTGTAAGTTAACAGTGATGTGTTTATCAAGCTGAAAAGGGGTCAGTTGAGTTGTCTAGTTATAGACAACACTAGCAAGAGTCATTGGAGGAAAGGATACATCAATTTATAAAATTCCTCATAAGATCAGGCTGGGGGCAGGCCTGATTGGGGATTATCTCAACGAAAAATTGATGGGGAACTAGCCAAACTATTGTTGGTAGTACCATTCCAGGGTAGATGGTCTTTTGTTTTATGCAGACTAAGGAAGCTATAATGAGCAAATCAGTAAGTGGCTCCCCCTCCTTGTGTCTTCATTAACTTCTGTCTCCAGGCACCTGCTCTGTTTGAGTTCCTGCCTTACTTCCTTCAGTGGTCATCTATGGTGTGGCAGTTTAAGCAAAATAAACATTTTCCTACCCAACTATCTTTTGGACATGATATGTTATCATACCAATGTAACTCTAACTAAAGCCTTTTCTCACTCGGCACACTGAATAGGACATTCTATAACTGGCAAAGCTCATCAATAAATAAAAAGAATTCCAGCTAAATTCTAGCTTGCTTTATTGGATCTATTACAGAAATTTTTATAGTATCTTAAAGCAATAAAGTATTCTTAAATATAATTTATTTATTTGATAATTTCATACGTACATTATTTTTTTTGGTTTTCTTGTTTGTTAAAGAAAGGATTTGCCTTTGAAATGCTGGCTCTCCTGTAATGAGCTCTCTAGACCAGGTTTACCTTGAAATCAAATGGGCCAATGATTCCAGCTCCAGGGTATTGGAATTAAAAGTGTGGATCACCACAACGAACCCAACACATTAAAGGTATTTAGATAATACTTACCAGAAATAATTCTTTTGTTAACTCCTCCTGGACTTACTTCCTACTTTCTTATATCCCTCTCAACTTCATCTATTTCTTTATATAATCCTGTAAGTGTAATTTGTGCATACATTATATATATATATATATATATATATATATATATATATATATATATATACTTTAAAAATAAAGCTTGTCTAAAGATCAGAGAGAGAGAGGATAGCCATTAGGTAGCAATAGCAGTTTGGAGATCTATACAGACAGACTGAAAGTGATATAGCTGGGCAGAGAAAGGAAGTGATAAGGCCAGATAGAGAGAAGTCTTGATTTTATGAAAAAATATATTACACAAAATCTAACATTAACAAGAAAATTATTTTTATGCATGGTTACTTATCAATCAATTTGTTTCAGACTAATATTCACCAACTGCAAGGGACATTAAGAAATTATCTTATGTAATAAAACTAAATACTAAGATATCCCAAATTAAATCTTTTAAAAAGAGGGAAATAATTAGCATGCATAATATATGTTGTGTGAAAGATAGTGTCATAATAATACAAAATGGATAAGAGTTATAAATAATAAAAACGAAACAAATTTAAATTGAACTTAAAAAAGGAAAATGTACACTAGGTAACTTTGGGGTGAAAGTTTCTATCTCTCTCAAATTTAAAATACCTATCATTGTAAACACATTTTTTTTAGAAAAAATTATAAAAAGTAGTCACAATGATTTGTTTTTACCAATGAGATATATCTTTAAATAAATATCAAGGAAGTTGATATGCTAAAATAAATATTTTTAATTATTTTTCTAATTTCCTTACTGTTATTTTTACATTAAACCACTATCTGCAATGCAGTCACCAAAAATCTGGTAATAAACACAGGTTTGTAATTGACTTTGAACTCTAGCTTCTTTGAGTCAACCACTTTTATGACTGCTTTTATGAAGTCTTCCAGAACTACGAACTACAAAATTATGATCCACAGGAATGGCAATCATACAGGTTTCAGTACAAATATTTTTCATGTCTGTCCCTTTAAAGACATCTGAAAGCTTTACAATTGCTTCATAATATATTTCACCATGCTTTGTAATAGGTCCTGCAAAGATTTTCAATATATCTAATCATATATATATATATATATATATATATATATATATATATATATATAATATTCCTGAACACAACAAAGCAGAATCTTGTGTATCTGGTATATTTGTAGCCATGACCATTTCACCTGTATGTAGAGTATCAAATCCATCAATTTGATTTAGTAACTATATTAATTTATTCTGAAGCTCTCTGTCAGCCTATGTACCCTCAGAAATTTGAAAGCCACAAATAGCATGTATTTTATCTATAAAAATGATGCATAACTGGCAGTCCCTGCCACAATTAAACATTTCTCTCTAACCACATGAACACATTCACCAATGTACTTGTTTAAATAGAACTAGATACGAACAATAAGAAGTTGCAATCCAAATCCCAAAGAAGGGAAAAGCACACAAATTAGCATCAACAACAATGAAAACTAAAACAAGAAGAAATATCAATTACTGGTCATTAATATCCCTTAATATAAATTAACACAACTCACCTATAAAAAAGAACAGTATAACATATTGGATACAAAACAAAATCCATCCTTCTTCTACATACAAGGAACTCACCTCAACCTCAAAGACAGACATTATCTTAGAGTAAAGAGTTGGGGAAAATATACCAATCAAATGGACCTAAGAAACAAGCAGATGTAGCTATACTAATATCAAGCTAAAATAAATCAAAGAGACAAAGAAGGACATTTCATATTAGTCACAGGAAAAATTGAGAAAATCTCAATACTGAACATCTATGCCCCAAATACAAGGGCACCCTCATATGTAAAAGAAACACTTCTAAAGCTTAAATCATACATTAAACCTGACACACTAATAGTGGGAGATTTCAACACTCTACTCTTATCACTTGACAGGTCAATCAAGCAAAAACCGAACAAAGAAATAAGGGAACTAGCAGATGTTATGACTCAAATGGACTTAATAGTCATCTATAAAATATTCCATCCAAACATAAAGAATATACCTTCTTCTCAGCACCTCATGGAACATTCTTAAAAATTTAGCACATACCCTGTGAGAAAACAAACCTCAACAAATACAAACAAAATGAAATAACTCCATGTGTCTTATCAAATCTCCAAGGTTTAAAACTAGAAATCCACAAAAATACAAATTCCAGAAAGCCCACAAGCACATGGAAATTAAACAAGGCTCAGCGGAATCATCAATGAGTCAAGGAAGAAATAAAAGGAGAAATTAAAGACTTCCTAAAATTCAATGAAAATGACCACACAACATACCCAAATTTATGGGACACAAAGAAAGCAGTGTTAAGAGGGAAGCTCATAGCACTAAATGCCTACATAGAGAAGCTGGAAAAATCCCACACTGGTGAATTAACAGAACATTTGAAAACTTTAGAAGAGAAAGAAGCAAATTAACCCAAGAAAATTAGACAGCAGGATGTAATCAAATTGAGAGCTGAAATCAACAAAATAGAAACAAAGAACACAATACAAAGAATCAATGAGACAAAGATTTGTTTGTTCGAGAAAGTCAAAAAAATAGACAAATCTTTACCAAACTAACCAAAAGGCAGAGAGTATCGAAATTAACAAAATCAGAAAAGAAAAGGGGGATATAACAACAGACACAGAGGAAATACAAAGAATCATCAGGTCATATTTCAAAAACCTGTACTCCACAACATTGGAAAACAAAGGAAATGAACAATGTTCTGGATAAATATCACTTACCAAAATTAAATCAAGACCAGATTAGCAAAATAAACAGACCTTTAACTGATGAATAAATAGAAACAGTCATAAAAAATCTCCAACCCAAAAAAAAAAAAGAATTCTACAAGATTTTCAAAGAAGAAATAATACCAATAATCCTCAAATTATTCCACAAAATATAAACAAAAGCAACATTGCCAACCCCTTTTTTATATGAGGCTAAAATTACCCTGATACCCAAACCACAGAAATATATTACTAAGAAAGATAATTACAGACCAATCTCACTCATGAATATTGATGCTAAAATACTAAATAAAATACTGGCAAATCGAATCTAAGAACACATCAGAACCATCATCAGAATGATCAAATTGGCTTCATCCCAGAGATGCAGGGATAGTTCAACATTTGGAAATCTACCAATGTAATCTACCATACAAACAAACTGAAAAATGAAAAAAAAAAATAATGATCATCTCATTAGATGAGGAAAAAGCACTTGACAAAATATAGGATACCTTCATGATAAAGGTGTTGGAGAGAGCAGGAATATAAGGACCATACCTAAACATAATAAAGGCAATATACAGCAAGCCAATGGCCAACATCAAACTAAATGGAGAGAGACTTCCAGTGATCCCACTGAAATCAGGAACAAGACAAGGTTGTCCACTCTCTCCATTTCTATTCAATATAGTTCTTGAGGTCCTAGCTAGAGCATTAAGACACCAAAAGAAAAGCAATTGGATACAAATCAGAAACAAGAAGTCATCCTCTGACTATTTGCTGATGATATGATAGCTTAAATAAGCATCCCCCAAAATTCTCCCAAGCAACTTCTAAAAATCATAAACATTTTCAGTAATGTATCAGGATACAATATTAAATAAAAAAATCATGAGCCCTCCTGTACATAAATGAAAAAAAGAGCTTAGAAAGAAATCAGAGAAACATCACCCTTCACAATAGCCACAAATAGCATAAAATATCTCAGACAAACTCTATCCAAACAGATGGAAGACTTGTATGACAATAACTTTAAATCTTTGAAGAAAGAAATTGAAGAGGACACCAGAAAGTGGGAAGATATCCCATGTTCTTGGGTAGTCAGAATTAACATAGTAAAAATGTCAATCCTACCAAAAACAATCTACAGATTCAATGCAATGCGCATCAAAATCCCAGTAAAATTTTTCAAAGACCTTGAAAGAACGGTACTCAACTGCATATGGAAAAGCAAAGAATCCAGAATAGCCAAAATGATCCTGTACAATAAAAGAACATCTGGAGGGATCACACTCCCTGACTTCAAACTCTATTACAGAGCTACAGTACTGAAAACAGCTTAGTACTGGCATAAAAACAGATAGTCAGACAAATGAAACAAAATCAATGACCTGGATATTAGTCCACTAAACTTCCAACACCTGATTTTTGACAAAGAAGCAAAAAATATAAAATGGAAAAAAGAAAACACATTTAACAAATGGTCCTAGCATAAATGTATATCAACATGTAAAAGAATAAAAATAGATCCATATCTATCATCATGCACAAAACTCAAGTCCAAATGGATCAAAGACCTCAACATAAAGCCAGCCACACTGAATCCTATAGGAGAGAAAATGTAAAGCACACTTGAACACATAGGTATAGAAAAGCACTTCCTAAATATAACCTCACTAGCCTTTGGATGTCAGTGTGGCAATTTCTCAGAAAACTAGAAAACAACCTTCCTCAAGACACAAAACTACCACTTTTTAGTATATATCCAAAGGATGCTCAGTCATGCCACAAGGACATATGCTCAAATATGTTCATGACAGCATTGTTTATCATAGTCAGAACATGGAAAAACACTAAATGTCCCCCAACTGAAGAATGGATAAGAAAAATGTGATACATTTGCACAATGGAGTACTACACAGCAGAAAAAAAGTTACATCTTGAGTTTTGCAAGCAAATGGATAGAGCTAGAAAACATCAATTTGAGTGAGGTAACCCAGATACAGAAAGACAATTATCACATGTACTCCCTCATAAGTGGTTTTTAAACACAAAACAAAGAAAACCAGCCTGCAAATCACTATCCCAGAAACGTTAGGCACCAATTAGGACCCTAAGAGAGACACACATAGATCTAATGTACATGGGAATTATGAAAAGACAAGATCTCCTGAGTAATTTGGGAGTTTGTGAACCTTGGGAAAGGATTTGAAGAGGAGGGTAGAGGCATGGAATGAAAGAGAGAATTTAGAGCTCCATAATAATCAATAAACAAAAAGAAGTTTCAGTCCAGGTGGATAGTAGCAACTCATGCCAGAAGTGCCTTCACACGGCCTGGTGGTCTATATATCAAACAGCGTTTTGGAGGTATTATTCCAACAAGAGGGAAAAAAAATCTGTTTGTAAGAGGGAATTCTATTACCTTTCTTAACTTCTGAATCTTCTCTAAATTCCCTCAAATCTCAGAACAAGAAACATTTCCAGTGTCCTCATGAGACATGTAAACCAAAGTATCCACCCATTTGCAAATACCTCAATATGCTTAGTATAGTCATATCCAAAGCTAGTCCTGTGTCTGGCCTCAGCTTAATTTTAAACTGATGAAAATAACCTATAATATATTTTGGTCCATTTGTCCCATTGACAGTGAATCTTTCGTCTGTCAATTGTTTAAGCAGTTCAACCACAATCTGCCCAATACATTGTACTGCCTTCAGATAATTTTTAGACATTTCCTACTGCTTGGTAAATTCTTTTAATTGTTCCCTTAGCTCCTTACAATGTTCCTCAATTTCCTTGTGCTTAGCATTTTCTTGTGGTAGTCCTGAAGCACCTTATGTCTAGGGCCCACCATGATGAGAAAACATCAATTTTTAAAATAATTTCAAAATAAATATTATTTTAATCATTATTTTTAAAAGTAATAAAAATATTAGTAAAACAATAGCTTACCCCCATTTTTTAAGGAAATTATCCTTACATTCACTGCAACCTTTATAAGTAAAGAATATAATTTAAACTGTTTTCATTTAAAACAGAAACAATTATATGTTCAAATATAGAATATAATTTTAATAAAAACCAGTTCCAAAAAATCAATCATACAGGTGAAATACAATAATTTATAATTATTGATTAGTTAAAAAATATTATCTGGGTCAGGTGGGATCAGCTAAAGTTAGCAGCATAAACCCGTAAAAACTCAATTTTGATTTGTAAAGTATCATATTCATTCCTCATGATATGTTTTCTATGCAGTTCAATAGAGAGTGAAATCATTTGTTAGGGTTATATACACAAACACATACAAACAAACACAACTCACACAGTTCGTGCAACAGGCATATATACGTATAGACAGAAATACACAGAGAGAGACACACAGTTTCAAAAGACACCATTCAAAAAGACACAGATTCACAGTTATGCAGGAGAATGAAAAAAGGGCAAAAGACACAGGGAGCATGAAGCAAAGAATTCAAACCTTTTCGTGATCTTGAAGAAGTAACTTCAAATGAAAATGATTTTATTTCTTTTCTTAAGATGACACTGATGCAGTATTGGGAACACAGATTTAATCACTAATTTATTATGATCCACTTATGATTCAATGATGAGAAAGTATCTAAAATAATAATTTCAAAGGAAAAATTGTTCTAAAGTGTTTATATAAATTTTGCTAAAATTTATAACCCACTTAAAAAAACAATGCAAAAGCAGGAAAACATTAAAATGAAAAGGAATTGTTGGTACTGAGGAGATCCAGAGTGATGAGCAAGTGGCCTCCCGGCCAGAAGGTCTCAGGGAAGAGAGTCCAGATACTCTCCAATTCCCTAAACTTTTCTGGCCATCCAATGGGGTGTATTCCCAGCTACTGGCTTTCTATAATTACCCCATTCCATCTTGCCCCCAAGCACTCCTTTCCATCTGCGGGGTTCTTGGATAACCCAACTCAGCCTGGACTCTGCTCCCTGGGACCATCCAGCTGGGTGTGTATATAACCCTAACAAATGATTTCACTCCTTTTCATCTGTGGAGTCCTTAGATCCACCATCACAGCCTGCTTAAGGGCAGAGGGGATCTGAGAGCCAAACCAAGCACTGAAGGGTCCTAAGAGAGGGCAGACCAAGAAAAACTCCCAAGTACACAGTCAGTCACAGCAAAGATTAGACAAAGATGCCAAGACTCTCCGGGTCTCATTTGAAGGAAAGATGGGCAGATGCCAATGCAAGAATTCCCAAACAACCTGAAAAGCAACATGATAAAACAAGAATCCATCAAACACACAACAGGAAGACTTGAATACCCTAACCCAGTAGAAGAATTGACATTAACGGAAACTTATGAAAATGATGGAGACCTTTAAACAGCAAGTAAAAATTTTCATTAAAGAAATGGAAGAGAAGACAAATAAAACGTTAGAAGAAATTAATAGATTCCTCAAAGATACCCAAGAAAAACAAGAAAAAGCTACCAAATAGATAAAGGAAACATGTTGTTCAAGACTTGAAGACCAAAATGGAGACAATAAAGAAAATACAAACCAAGGGATGGCTGGATATGGAAAATCTGGGTAAAAGAACAGGAACTACAGAGACAAGTATAACTAACAGAATACAAGAGATAGAAGAAAGAATCTCTGGTGCTGAAGATACTATAAAGGAAATAGATGCATTGATGAAAGAAAACAACAAATCCAACAAATTCTTAAAACAAAACATTCAGGAAATCTGGGACACCATTAAAAGACCAAAGCAAAGAATAATAGGGGTGGATGAAGGAGAATTCCAGCTCAAAGGCACAGAAAATATATTCCACAAAATTATAGAAGAAAATTTTCCCAACCTAAAGAAGGATATTCCTATGAAGATACAAGAAGCTTACAGAACACCACATAGACTGGATCAAAAAAAAATCCCTCACCATATAATAATCAAAACACAGAATAAAGAAAGAATATTAAGAGCTGTAAAGGAAAAAGGTCAAGTAACATATAAAGGTAAACCTATCAGAATTACACCTGAATTCTCTATGGAAAATATCAAAGCCAGAAGGTCTTGGATAGATGTGTTACAGACATTAAGAGACCATGGATGCAAGCCCAGACTATAACCAGCCAAGCTTTCTTTCACCATCAATGGAGAAAACATGATGTTCCATGACAAAAACAGATTTAAAAAACACATAGCCACAAACCCAGCCTTATAGAAAGTACTAAAAGGAAAACCTCAACCCAAGGAAGCCAACAAGACTCACAATAGCAAGGACATCTCACAACCCTCCACCAACACAACACAAAGAAAGGAAACACACAAAAACTACCAACCCCCAAAATTAACCAGAGTTAACAACCATTTGTTATTAATATGACTTAATATTAATGGTCGCAATTCACTTGTAAAATGACACAGGGTAAGACAATGGATACAACAACAGGATCCAACTTTCTGTTGTTTACAAGAAACACACCTCAACCAAAAGACACTTAAGGTCATGCTCAACCTTCTTAGCAATCAGGGAAATGCAAATCAAAACATCTTTGAGATTCCATCTTACACATATGAGAATGGCTAGAATCAAAAACACCAATAATAACCTATGCTGGAAAGGATGTGGAGTAAGGGGAACACTCATGCATTGCTGGTGGGAGTCCAAACTTGTGCAACCACTTTGGAAATCAGTGTGGCAGTTTTTCAGAAATTTGGGAGTCAACCTACTCAGGATCCAGCAATACCCAAGAGATGTCTAATTATACTACAAAAGCATTTGTTCAACTAGTTCATAGCAGCATTATTTTTAATAGCTAGAACCTGGAAACAACCTAGATGCCCCTCAATGGAAGAATGGATGAAGAAAGTGTGGAATATATACATATTAGAGTACTATTCAGCGGTAAAAACCAATGACTTCGTGAATTTTGCATGCAAATGGATGGAAATAGAAAACACTATTCTGAGTGAGGTATTGCAGAGCCAAAAAGATGAACATGGGTTGTACTCACTCATTAGTGGTTTCTAGCCATAAACAATGGACATTGAGCCTATAGTTTGTGATCCTAGAAAAGCTAAGTAATAAGGTGAACCCAAAGAAAAACATATATTTCCTCGTGGAGATTGGAAGCAGACAAGACTGCCAAGCAGTATTTGGGAGCATGGAGGTGGGGGTGGTATGGGAGGAAGGGGAGAGGGGGAGAGAGAGTAAATAAGGGTAGGGTTGGGGAGAGCTTGGGGGGAGTAGGATGGTTGAGAGGAGGAAGGACAAATATGGGAACAGGGAAATAGATATCTTAATTAAGGAAAACATTTTAGGATTGGCAAGAGGCTTGTCTCTAGAAGGATTCCCAGGTGTCCACAAGGATGTCCCCAGCTAAGACCCTGGGAAGTGGAGGAGAGGGTGCCTAATCTTGCCTTGTCCCATAGTCAGACTGATGACTATCTTGAATATCACCATAGAACATAGAGAGAGAAAGAGACCCACATTGGAGAACTGGACTGAGCTCCTAAGGTCCAGTTGAATTACATAAGGAGGGAGAATATGAGCAAGGAATTCAGGACCATGAGTGGTTGGTCCACCCACTGAGACAGTATGATTGATCTAATGGGCGCTCACCAAATCCAGCTTGACTGGTACTGAATGAGCATAGAATCAAATTGGACTCTCTGAATGTGGCTGACAATTGGGGCCAACTGAGAAGTCAATGATAATGGTAATGGGTTTTGTCTCTACTGCATGTACTGAGTTTTTCTGATCCTAGTCTATTTGGATGCACACCATTCTAAGCCTGGAGGTGGGGGGGGTGGACTTCCCACAGGGAAGGAACCCTGCTCTCTCTTAGGACTGGAGAGGTAGGGCAGAGGGTGAGTGGGGGAGAGGGAGAGAGATTGTAGGAGGGGAGGAAGTGGAAATTTTGAATGGTATTATTTATAAAGCAATAAAAACTAGAAAAAAAAAGAATTGCTTCAAATTTGTAAATGATATTTCAGATACTCTCTCTCCAAAAAATGTTCGGTATATTTTGTCCTCATTCTTAATTGTTTTTTTTTCTATAGAGACATTTGAGTACGAATATTCTGTCAATTTGCATATGATTTTATATTATAATTTTTACAGATTGTTTCTTTTTTTTTATTTTCATAGTTCTCCTTTGTTTTCCATCAATGTTTTTCTCTTGTTTTCATCCTGTCATTGTTTGTTCATTTTATCTAAAACAATGCTTTGTTTCTTTTTCAATTTTTCTATATGTGTGTTTTGCTTGCATATATGTATGTACTTCAATTATGTGACTACTGGAATTATAGAATGTTGTAAACTCCCATGTGGTTATAATAAACTGAACATGTATTCTCTACAAATGCTCCTTGTGTGTGTGTGTTTTAGTTATGTATTTTGACACTTTCTTTTCATTGCTTTAAATGTGGTTAGAGACTTGGAATCTCCCAATACATTCTTAAGAATTGAAAACAGAGATTTGAGCCATCACACTCAGTTTAAATATATGATTTTTATTCTTCTACTCTTCTTCTTGTTATTTTTCATCCCTTCACAATTTTTCTTATTTTTCTTTGTGTTTTGTAAGTTATTTTAAGTTTTATTTTTATTTTTGTGTTATTCTCTAGTATATTTCTTATTTTTTCTCAATTTACTCCCAGACCAATTATTTTCTTGATAATATTTTTTTTTTGTTCTTTTTTTCCCTACAGTAATTAATGGAGTTATGGAGGCGTTTGACTTTATTTGGTGATTACTGTATCTGTTGGATAGTTTCATGTGAAATTGACAGAAGTCAAAGTCATTTGACAGGTAGGAACCCCAATTAAGAAAATACCTCCATATTATCAGGATGTAGGCAAATCCGGAAGGCAGATTATTAATTAATGATTGATAAAGCAGGTTCAAGAGCATTGAGGGAGGAACACTATCATGCTGGTAGTTGTGGTTTCTATAAGAAGGCAGGCCGAGGAAGCCATAATGTTTAAGCCAGTAATCAAAACCCCTCCATGTCCTTTGCATCAGCTTCTTACTGTATCAGTAAGGGTGACATAAACTGTGAATGAAATAAACCCTTTTCTTCTGATTTTGTTTTTGATTATGGTATTTCATTATAGAACTATAATCCATAATTAAGACAAGATATCACAATAAGTGATATATTGGTGGGAAAGCTACAATCATGTGATTTGGGGGAGGAATATGGAAGGACTTTAACAATTTATGCAAGAAAAGCCACTGAGTGTTCAATGCTTAGTGAATTTTTCTGTAATAATTTGGAAGGTAAGAATATTGAGTGCAAGGCAGATAATAAAGGCTTAGTTTGTGAAGTTTTAGAGAGAAGTTAAAAGACTATCATGTAGTAATAAGGGTGGCAGGGCTGTGTCCCAAGCACCCTAGCTGCCTGGCTAGCTTATGCCTGAAATAACAACACACAAACTGTACTCATTTAATCACTGCTTGGCCCATTTCTATCTAGCCTCTTCTAGGCTAATTCTCACATATTAATTCAGCCCATTTCTAATCATCTGTGTAGCGCCCCTAGGTGCGCTTACCTTGAAGATTCTAGCCTATATCCATCCTGGATTAGAGCTTCATCACGTGTGTCTGCCCAGGAGCCTGGAGCAAGGCGTCTCTTTGAGGCGTCTGCTCCAAAGAGGAGAGCTGTGGAGTCTGAGCTCACTTCCTCTTCCTCCCAGTGTTCTGTTCTGTTTACTCCTCCCACCTATCTTCTAACCAATGAGGGCCAAGCAGTTTCTTTTTATTTAACCAATGACCTTCCTCCATCACTATCACAGGCATTTGTTAGTTTGAATTTAGTGTCTGTGGCTCTGATTACCTGGGGATGAAGAATTATCTGTTGTTAACAAGATACCAGAAACACTAACGTGAAAATTTGTTTTTCAATTATGTGAACAAGAACTAGAATTATAGACCTTTGCTTTACTGGGCTACTTAATGGTGTTTCACTAGGTATGAGAAAACAGCAGTAATTAAAAAGAGACTAACTGCTTTTAAATCTCTGCAGTAAATCTTCTATAATGTATTTTCTGAGATTCAGCACAGAGAAAAAGCTGTGTTCCAAAGGCATCAAAGATTTTTACCTCAAACTGGAAGACAAACTTGCTATTTTAAATATGCACTGGTCTGATGACATGGAGTTAAGCTGAGGTTTTCCACTCTTGGGGTCCAAGAGAGTCAATTGATAAAGTTGCAGCCTTGGTGACAATTGATGACCTGGGATTAAAGGGGTCTGGCAGAGAATTTGAGAATTGCCATCCTAAAGAGAGCCTAGGGGAGGCTATTGGTTAAAGTATAGTCCAGTACAGCAGAAGACCCCAGCGTTATAGAGAAAGGAGTACTATGAGATAACAAGAACAACAGCAGCAGTGTAGTCTATGCAGCTGAAGGTTAGAAAAGAAACTGTGTTTCAGAGGCTGAAGCTGGAGAAGTGACATTAGTGCCATGGTAGAGCACAAAAGATCATGACTGAATCCCAGACTTTGGACATTTTGTTGTTTGCATAGTTTGGCTTTACTTAGATTTGATTGTCACTGTGCCCTATTTCTTCCCTCTTAATATCAGTACTATTTAGTTTCTTTTTGATTTTATGGTGCTCAGAGTTGACAGAATAAAATTTTAAATAGATTTTAGCTTTTAAAGGGATTTTGGATTAAAAAACAAACAAGAAAGCTGAATTTAAGGTGGTTAAATTTGCAAAGACAGTGTAAATTATAAGCTCGTAAAATTTTTTATGTTGTGGTATTGATATTAATATGTCATCTTGGTGATCAAGAGGAAAGGAAAGGTTGCAGCTTAACAGTGATGTATCTATCTGTTTGTCAAGTTGACACAGGGTCAATTGTACTGGGTCAATTGTCCGTATGTCAATTGACACTGCTAAACTCATATGAGAGAAAGAAACCTCAATTAACAAATGCCTACATAAGATAGGATTGTAGGCTAGCTTGGATAGCATTTATTTAATTAGTGATTGATGCTGGAGGACACAGGCTATTGTGATTGGGGCCCTCTATAGAGGGATCCTATAAAAAAAAAGAGAGTCTTAGAAAGTCAGTAAGAAGCACCAATCAATGGTGTCTGCATCAATGTCCCCCTTCAATTATGAACTAATATGGGGAAGTATGAGCCAAATAAACTCCTTCCCCAAATTGTTTTTTGTTCATGGTGATGTTCTCAACAATAGAAACCTTATTTAAGGCAGTGTCTTGGTATATTTTCTTCACATTTTTTTCATCAGTTGTGAATATACTGTACTTTTTTTTCTCTTTCTCTCACAGTGATGTTAGATATCAGACTGACTTCTTCCAGCATGATGTGAGCTTTAACTGCTAAAATCTATACCAGAAGTCCAGTGAAGAGGAACTCCAATTGGCCTGTGACACATCTTAATCCTGACTGAAAATTACGAATTATTCACCTAAAGAAACATCATATTAAAATCTCTAGTTTAAACCTTGGCCCTGGAAATATAAATTCCAATGCAGAAGCACAAAAATTAACAAAATAAAATAAAATATTGCTGTGAATATTAACAGTCCTACTCTAAGTGATTCTGCCGATTATGAAGTGAACAAAATATGAACAAATAATACCAAAGAATGTGATAAGAATCATATAATATCAAAGAAAACACAAATGTAAAGAAAAAAGATTAAAAATGAAATTATGAATCCAAGAAGGGAAATAACGCAGGACTAGAAAGAAAAAATTAACATTAGATATAAATACTGAAAAGAACAAAAACAAATACTGGCATTGGATAGGAAAACTTCAATAAATCAAGAACCACAACAACAAAAGAAAAAAACAGATGAAAGCCTAGGCACTGACACGAATGAAATGGAAGATAGACTATCAAGACTTGAAAATGGAGAAGATGAAAAAGAACACTCTGAAAGCAATACAGAAAAAAAAAAAGAAAAAGAAAATGTATAGCAAGACTTTTTTTTCAGAAGTGTCTCACTATGTTCCCTCTTTGCTCTTCAAGTGATAGGAGTTTGCTTAGGCTGTCCCTTTAATATGTGATTAAATATTCAAGCTACCACAACTGGACTATACAAATATTCTTGAACTACATGACATAAACAAAATTAAAGCATGTGGTGCTAGAAGAGAACACAGAAATGACTAACAAAAAGTATAATTATAACATAGTCCCAGAAAGTTTTCCAAAACCTGGGATAACACTACTTAGACACACATTCATAGAAGGCTTTTGAAACAACAAAGAGACAAGAAACATTTCATCTCATTGTGACATGTGAGCTGTGAAAGAAAGGATATTGACCGCACAAGAGAAAAGTCAAATTTCCATGAGTGCATATTATATGACGATATATTTAGAAATTCCAAAACATTCCTGTAGAAAACTCCCAGAGAGGAAGTGTTAAAAATTTGATATTGAGAGTCCAGTTTTATCCAATGCTTATTCAATCCCAGTCCAGCTGGCCTTGGTGAGCTCCAAATAGATCAGCCCCACTGTCACAGGGGGTGGGTGCACACCTCGTGGTCCTGACTTCCTTGCTCATGTTCTCCCTCTTTCTGCTCCTCATTTGGACTTTGGGAGCTCAGTCCAGTGCTCCAATGTGGGTCTCTGTTTCTATCTCCATCCATCGCCAGATGAAGGTTCTAAGGTGATAAGCAAGATATTCATCAGTATGGTTATAGGATAGGGTCATTTCAGGTTCCGTCACCTCAGTTGCCCATATGAACATGGTGGACAATGAAGGCTGATGAGAAGCCAAGGACAATTGCACTAGGGTTCGATCATACTAAATGAACTGGCTTTGTGGGAGCCTAGCCTGTTTGGATGCTCACCTTCCTGGACCTGGATGGAGGGGGAGGGGCCTTGGACTTCCCACGGGGCAGGGAATCCGTACTGCTCTTCAGAGATAGGGGGAATGGAGTGGGTGGAGGTGGAGAGGAGTGGGAGGAGGGGGAGGGAAATGGGAGGAGGGGAGGAGGCAGGAATTTTTTCAAGAAAAATAAATAGATAAATAAAATAAATAAAAAATTGATATTGAGATCTACATATTAGAGATGTTATGATCTGCTGCTGGCTTGTCTTGCCACTTAGGTACACTGTCCCTTTAAGAGACAAACCCGGCTCACTCCTACTCTTCTGCTGAGGCAATCAGATCTTCTGCCTTATCCATCTTGTGCTCTTTCTCTCTTCCTGTCCCTCTTACATCCATCCTGTGCTCTTTCTCTCTTCCCGTCCCTCTTATGAGGAGATAGCTGCTGCCTCTCTCCTTGTTCCTCCCTTTTTCTTCTTCCTCTCTCTCTTTTCCTCTGTCTCACTGTCTCTACTCCTTTCCCTTTCCTTTCATAACCTACTAAATAAGCTCTATACAAAAACTCTCTGCATAGCATATCTGTTTGTCTCTCACCTGCTACGACATCTCAACAGCCAAGAGGACCAGCCAAGGCCCCTCCTGGGACTGGCCTAGCCCCACATGGAACCTGCTGAGGCCTTAGGTGGTGGGACCATGATGGAGGAAGGTCATTGGTTAATTAATAAAGAAACTGCTTGGGCCTGATAGGTTAGAACATAGGTAGGTGGAGTAAACAGAACAGAATGCTGGGGGGAAGAGGAAGTGTCGTAAGATGCCTCAGACAGGCCCCATACTCCCCTCTCCTGGACAAATGCAATGATGCTCTGACCCAGGATGGACGTAGGCTAGAATCTTCCTGGTAAGCACACCTTTTGGTGCTACACACATTAATAGAAATGGGCCAAGCAGTGTTTAAAAGAATACAGTTTCCGTGTAATTATTTCAGAGCATAAGCCAACAGAATGGTGCCAGGCGTGGTAGCAGCAATTTCTCGGGTCTGCTCTGCTTGCTAGAGGCAAGCAAGCGCTCTCATCTAAGAGAGGCTTCCTGACTCAGCTTTAGCTGCTAAACCCTGCAGCTCATTATGAGGTCCTGCCACAAAACACTTAAATGGTGCTGAGAAAAGCTGACTGCATGCTTGTTTGTTTTCAGCCATAGCAGGAAAAATGTTGTGCTGTTTTAAAATGCTGGTGTTCTGGTCCGTACTGCTAGGGCAAACTCTGACTCTTTCAGGCAAGCAGTTTGAATAAGGAATGTTTGAACGTGGTCTGTGAGCAGAATGCTGCAGCTTGCTTGCTGGCAGGGCTCTTGTAATGCCACAGAGTTGTGGTGATAAATGTGGCTACAGCTGCCGGTACCTCTGCCATGAGGCTGGATAGCTAAGGAGTAGGCTGTATCTAGCCGGCAAAGCTACAGCTTTAATACTACCCATATTGCTCAGTAAATTTAAGTCTCATGTGGCCACAAAAAGAGAGATATTCAGTAAAAGAAAGATTCAAAGTTGAAGAAAATATTTAAATGATTTACAGTGTGTTAAAAATATATGCAGGCTAAAAGTTAAAGTTATTAAAGTAAAAAAAATGGAAGAGAGTATTTGGGTGTGGTAGTACACACCTTTAATCCCAACACTTGGAAGGCAGAGGTAGATTGACCTCTGTGACTTCAAGGTGTGGTAGCACGTGCCTTTAATCCCAATGCCTGGGAGGCAGAGACAGAAGGATCTCTGAGAGTTCAAGGACCTCCTGGTCTACAGGTCAAAGATATACAGAGAACCTGTCTCAAAAAAATAAAAGTAAAAATAAACTGAATAGAGGTTCAAATAAAGCCACACAAAGATGGAAAATACACAGAAAATCTTGATACTGTATGCTATTATGCTTTCTTTGAATTGTTTGAATGTTAAGGGAGAGCAACAGCTGCTAAAAGATATTTGTTTATAAATGCTGTTGAACTAATCCAACATAAATATTTTAAAAATACCTTGACAGTAGAATTTGGATCTAAGGATATGATACTTTGGGAAAGAGATTCTTCTTTTGTTTTCACAGAGGATGAAACCCTGTTGATTGCTTCTATCCCAGTATGGTGTGGTAGACCATGCCCTCCTGAATGGTTGCTGTGAAAACCTTCAAAAAAATCACTTCACTCAACTGCCAACTGACATGAATCTAGCACACAGGTTATACCATGAAAGACCCAAATAACAGCACCCCACTCAGCAGGAAGCGGTTTGGAGAGAAATAACTGTGCCCATGTTCCCATATATTGTTTATAAATGTTCTATTACATTTAAAGGGGGAGATGATATAGATGGAAATAATTTGCATTGATATGAATCTTGGTTTACTGATATTAATTTAAGGTCAATTTTAATATGTATATGTATTTCTGATATTGATTAAGGTATTGTGATTGTGTAGTACATTTAAAAATGTAATGTATATAGGTAGTTAATGGATAATAATAATAATAATAGTCAAGTTTGTAGTCATGTTAGTTAAGATTTTCTAGATGTCCATAGACATATTTTAGATAGGCATTCTTCATATCTTTCAAAGATTATAGAATATGGCATTTTAAATGTTTTAATAACTTAGCATTTTTCATGACAACGAGATACATCTTCTCCTGGCAGCACCAATCTACTTCAAGAAGAAGATGGGCATCAAAGAGGCAACTTATGTAGGTGGTTAACCATTTGGGCAAGAAACTGTTTTTGCCTGGACTGATGCATGAACTGGACACAAAGAACCCACAGAAAGAGGACTGCTGAACTTGCCTAAAGGTGAGATGATCTTTCAGGATTCCTGACTTATGAAAGAGTCTGTGGACATTCTGCAGGACACAACAGATAGTGACTGAACTGCCTTTGAAATTTCCTGCTTCATCAAAATGTCTGCTGGAAACTGCAGGCCAAAGATGGATGCCCCAATGGTACAGAGGAACTTTGGGTGACTGTCCAGTCAACAAGATGTCTCTGTGATTTCTAGAGATTTGAAAGTTGCTTATTTCTTGTTTACTTAGGTAATATTATATCCTTCTGGAGTCTTTGATTGAGTTGAAGAATACATAGATAGTTATAGTTGTTTTCCTTTGTTATGATAAAAGATAAAGTAGATGTAAATATTGTAACTGTAATTATTGCTTTATAACTGTTTTGTTATATGTGATTTTGCTATGTTAAAGTTAAAGCCTTCTTTTTTTGTTTAAACAGAAAAAGGGGACATGATGGAGGAAGGTCATTAGTTAATTAATAAAGAAACTGCTTGGGCCTGATAGGTTAGAACATAGGTGGGTGGAGTAAACAGAACAGAATGCTGGGGGGAAGAGGAAGTGTCGTAAGATGCCTCAGATAGATCACATACTCCCCTCTCCTGGGCAAATGCAATGAAGCTCCGACCCAGGACGGACGTAGGCTAGAATCTTCCTGGTAAGCACACCTTTTGGTGCTACACACATTAATAGAAATGGGCCAAGCAGTGTTTAAAAGAATACAGTTTCCGTGTAATTATTTCGGAGTATAAGCTAGCTGGCGGCCAAGAACACAGCCGCAGCTCCCTCAACAAGACCAGGTCCCCTCATGGTCTGTTGCTGCCACTTGGGGAATGGGCTCTGGCCTCTTAGAAACCGCCACCTTTTTGTAACCCGCAGAGCAGGCCTTTGGGTCAACTGCTGCTGCCCTGCCTGGGACACCAGCAGCTTTAGAAAATAACAATGGTATTGTGACTTGACTCTGACTTCTATCCTCCACAGGTCACCTGGTTAGACCTCTGGGCACTCACCAGATCACCAGCCATGGCCCCTCCAGGGAACAGCTTCCCCTCAGACCTGACAAGGCCTTGGGTGGTGAAATGCATTGTCCTTGTGGCTTGTCACTGGCACTTGGGGAACCACTGCCCCTTGGGTAAACTCTGGGTCACCCACTGCTGCTGGCCTTGGGAAAACTGCCACTTGTTTTAGAGAATAGAATTGGTGCATGATTTGGTCAAGCTCTCTCCAGGTTCCCTACAACCTGCTGGTGGGGCAGCTGAGGACATCTGGGGACCCTGTTTTTGGAGCATTTTCCATCACTGCAATTGTACAGATTCCCTTCTCCAAGTCAACTTTCATTCACATTCACCTCTGGTTTCATCCCATAGCTACTAATGTGAAAGAAACACCTGGAGTGGTCCTCCCACTGTTAGAATTTTTTTTATCAGATTACCCAAAGTGGTTCTCCTGCTGTTTGATTTTTTTTTCTTTGTACTGTTTGGCTCCCTTAGACTGTACTCACTGAGATGTGTGTTCATTTTTTGGGTCTCTGATTTTTTTTGTTTATTTGATTTTTCATTGGTTTTGTTTTGTTTTGATTTTCCTTTTGTACCACTTGTAAAGTGGTGCCCGCTGTCAGAGACAACCCCGAGTGGTCACTAGCCCTGAGTTGATGGTGCAGAAGCTAGCCAGGATCAATTATCAATCCCCTTCCCCAAGAAGGAGATGTCCTGCTGACAGGCATTGAGGTTTGTGTTGTTTTCACTTTTTAAACTATGGGAAACAAACCCTCAAAAAGAATCAGTCACCAGCAAACAGGACTGTCGGTATCTCACTACCAGCATCTCATACCCATCTGCTTCTCATTTTACTGGGTATCCCCTTTCCCACCTGTCTGTAAGAAATCTTTTTCTCTTGCTTCTATTCTATTCTATTCTATTCTATTCTATTCTATTCTATCCCTTCCATCACTATCACTGGTCCTGTAGAAACTTACAAGTTTAGTTGGATCCGTGAGGCATCTGTTTCCAGTTCCAGCCTTTGTTCCCAGGCACAGTTGGTGGTACAGCAACATGGAAGGTCATGGAGCTAAGTAACTTTCTTCTCTACTTCATGTATAAAAGAATGTGTGAATGGTGTGGCCACATGGATATAATTCTGTTTCAAATGTATTTATACATGGCCTCTATCTCTATCTTCTTACTTTTTTTTTTTAAAACTCCCTCCATTCAAGAAAACATGATTTCTCCATACAATACATGACTGCCACCATTTTGACTAAGTGACCTCACCACCCTTAAAACTGAGGGCCAGGCCAGGTGACCAAGTCCCACCATTTTTACTGAGATGTTCCCTGACTAATTCCACTGTTTTCTTGTGACTTTTCTTAAATTCCTCTCACTGACTCTGTTAGAGGTTTGTTTCACACAGTTGCAAACCTTTGGAAGAGTCCACCAAGAGCATCCACTTCACCCAACCTCTATTTAATGTATGTGTATGCATGTGTACATGCATGTGAATTGAATTAACTATGTATAAATATAAGTTACCTTTACTCTGTGTATATGTGTATAAAACTTAAATTTAACTGGGTATAAATTCACATATGTTTACTGTTAAATGTAATAATCATCTGTCCATTATATTTCATTTTAGACTAAGAAAACAATAATTCTCATGTTTTAAACTCGTATGAACTTTTAAGTTTCTTATAAAAATACAGTATATTTCATCAAACCTTTCTTTAAAATATATTAAGCTGTTCTCTACTATTAAGTTATTAAGTTCTATTGTTAAGTTTCTTTTGCAAGCAGGTATTTTTTCTTCTTCTTCTTTGTCTTTTACAAAAAATCTTAACTGCTATGTTGAGGGCCAGTACAGTCAAGTTTGGAACCAGCTCTCCAGGCAGATTCTGTACTGTAGTTATAACTTACCTATACCTGATAAACAGCCCTCAACTGCCCAGAGATCTGGGTAATATGGCATTTAAATGTTTAATAATTAAAAGAGTTTTCATAACAGAGAGAGACAGGTTGACTGCAAGCAGCAGCACTCTGTTTCCTCCAAAGAAGACGAACGACTAATGGGAACAAACAATGTCCATCTACAATTTGCTCACCAACTGCCAAGCACTGAACACTGGGCAAAACTGCCTTTCATCTAAACTGAAGATCTCCAGACAGTAGACAGAATAGCTAGTATTAACAGCCTAGCTGCTCAGGTCAAGGTCTTAGAGACACTGGACATTTTCATACCAAAAAAACTAGGACAGGAGTAAAGAGACCAGCTACCCCAGGATGTGACAAAGACCCAGCTTTCTCAGGTCCCTCTGCCAAGACAATGCCCACAAATAAGCAAGAAGCAGTCTTGAGAATCTGCTTCCAAAATTCATTTAACCTGTTGTACCTAATTTCCCACCTTTTTATTATTAGAAAGAGATGGAAATAGATGATCTGTTGGGAGCTTTTCCTGACACTTGTGTACCCTGTCCATTTAAGAGACAAGCCCTACACAGAGCAAGTAGAACTTCTGCTTCCTCCAGCCTGTGTTTTCTCTCATCGCATCCATCTCCTGAAGCGGTGAGTGCTACCCCCTCCCTCTTTATCTCTCTTTCCCTCACTCTCTCTTTTTCTTTGCCTCCCTCTCTTCTCCCCCTTCTTCTTTTCCACCTTTCCGTTTTCCCTCCATAACCCACTAAATAATCTCTATACCTAATCTCTCTCTGCATGGGGTATCTGTCTGTCTCTCACCCACTGCAGTCTCCCAACTGCCTGAGACCTGCCAAGGCCTCAGGTGGTGGGACAGGATGCCCCTCATGGCCCCCTGCTGTATCAAGGGTACCCACCAAGGCTGCTTCAGCTCTGCCATGGCCTGAGGTCACCTACTGTGGTCCCTCATGGGACCAGCCTTCACCTGCCAACTAGCCAAGACCTCTGGCCCATGATGGTCTCATTGCTGCTTCACTCGGAAATCCTGTTGTTTTTTACAGAATAGCAGTTGGAGCATGTTATTATCTTTCCAGGTCTATGTTACTTCCTTTAGTACATTCTCCCACTCTATCGATTTATTGTTTTTTTTGTAATAGCATATATCTTTATAGTTGAACAAAATTCTATTGATTGTAAGTACATTTTCATTATAAATTTACCAATAGGAGGACATCTATGCTGTTTCCATGTTTCAGCCATTGTGATTATAGCAAGTTTGCTCATGGATGCATGTTTTTCTCTGTACTATAGAATGGACTATTTGGGGTATAATACCAAGAGTAATATAGTTAGGTGATATGGTCAATCTATTTTTAGTTATTCAACCAATGGTCACATTGTTTTTTATAATGGGTGTTCCAATTTTCACTTTGACTAACAAAAAATGTAGGAAGGGACCCCATTCACCATATCATAGAATATATTTGTTGTCTTTTATTTTCTTAATCTTATTCTCTATAAATATTTCCCAATGCTCATAATTGACAATCTTATTTATACATGTTTTTAATATATCAAAGAAATAGACATGTGATACTAGTCTTAAAAATGGTTTATGTGATCATTATTGAAAATATGTTGTACACCTTTTATTTTAATTTATCAAATTAAAATAAAGATGATACAGAACAAAGAAATAAGATTTTGCACCATTTTTCTGATTGTTGGAAATGTTATGTTCTTTGGACAAGAAACAATGTAAATTGTATTCAAATCCAATAATAGGCATTTTACACTTCTATATTTGATTATTTTTTTCTTTTGTGATTTCAGACCTTTATGATAAAGAATACATTAAGACCCAATATTGTTTTAAAAAAGAATTTACAAATGAGAGATAGACAAAAATATCAAACCTATACAAAAAATAATCCAAAGAGTCCATTTGGTGTTTAAGTGAAATGCAGTAAAATCACTGAAAAATATCACTCTATGGAGAGAAAAGGAATTTATTGGGAAGCAAAACTTTCAAGATCTCGCATGGAAGTAGAAAAAAAAAACACCTCAGTAGGGGACAGGCAGATTTTATAAAATAGTTGAGATGATGTAAGCTTTCTGGGACAATCAGGAACTAAATGCATTTTGCTCATGGCAGTTATCTGTTATGGAAATGCCAAAGAGACAGTTTTTTTTTTGTTGTTGTTGTCGTTGTTTTGTTTATATTAAGCAGAAAGTCACATAGCAAGGGTTGTAAGAAAGCAGGATTTTGGAACTATTTTCTTCTAAGAATCTGACCTAATGGTATCAACTTGCTATTTTAGGACACTCTCATCAGCACTGTTATTTTGATGTTCATTTTATGGCTTAGCAGTATTTGATAATTATTTCTGGGCATGACATCTCCCTGCTATGTTAATTTTAAATTTGTGTGTGTGTGTGTGTGTGTGTGTGTGTGTGTGTGTTTTATGTCTTTTGAGAAAGAAACAGGAGAGGCCAGAAAGGAAGTTAGGTGCATACAGAGGATGGGAGAATCTGGGAGGAGTTGACAAAGAGAAAGAATATAATAAAAATGTTTGGTATAAAAATTAAATAGAAATAATAAATAGTAATGAAGATCAATTGTAAATGAAGACCAATTGTAAATAAAGATCAATAGTAAATGAAGATCAATTGGAAAATAAAAGTAAAATTCAATGGAAGAAAACATGAAGTCTGTTACTCATTATTTTCAAATTTGTATAATTTATAAGTTGAGGTTAGAAAACCTCCAAATCTATTAGTAAGTATTAGTAAGTACCTTCAAAGTAAGACTTATACTTTTTTTAAGTGCAATTTGGAAATAAATATATAGAAAACCTTTATCTAAATTTTTTCATCATTAATTTACTTTTCACAATATACAGTGAATCACATATGAACTAACAATTTGTCAACAGAATAAGAAATTTTAGGGTCCTCCTTTCAAGGCTCATAGTTCTTCTCACAATAAGGGAAGCAAGAATATTAGAGGTGGTAGATGACTTGTTGTGGGTCACAGGGCAGCCTGTCCACACATAATGGGGCACAGAGCATGTAAGACACAGGCTGCACAGCTGCTATAGCAGGCAACCCTGGGATCCAGGAAAAGTTATAAGCTGGCACTTATGAGGAACAGACCATCCAAAAGAAATTCCTAACATTCCACCCACTGTAGATAGGATCACCTGCAAACACATGCCTCTCACTTTTTACCAGGACACCCATAGATAATTGTCAGCCAATCAGGAGTTCTAAAATTTAGAAATTTCCCTATCTTTGCTACTATAAAAACTCAGACTCAACCAAGCCTGGGGCTCTCCAATCACTCCAATATGTTGGACATATGGAGGGAGAGTTCAAGTTTGTAAACTTGTATAAGAATAAAGGCTCTTTGTTTTTACATAGAGGACTCAGTTTCCTAGTTGGTTTTGCGGAGACTCTATGATCTGGCCATAGCATTTTGGACTCTCTGGTGTACATGGAAGGTGCTGGTTTGTTTCCCAGCTGCCCAGATCAAAAATAATCATACAGAAACTATATTAATTACAACACTGTTTGGCCAATCACTTGACCAAATTTTTAGCTGGATCTTATATGCTAAACTAATCCATTTTCATTACTTTGTATTTTACCACCAGGCTCATCATAGTTTACCAGAAAGATCCCTGATTGTTTCCTTTGCCAGCTGCATGGCTTCTCTCTGACTTCACCTTCTTTTCTCCTCTATCTCTGCTCAGAATTCCCACCTTGTTCTATTCTGCACTGACATAGGCCCAAAGCAAATTCTTTTTTTAATCAATGGCAATAAAACATCTTCACAGCATACAGAGGGGAATACCACATGACTCTGGTATCCCCCCTGCCCATCAGGATCTCCAACTTGAAGAGACTTCAGTGAGTCAGTAAATATTCTGTTTTCTCTGTGTAAACTCTGTTTCATGTCTTTTGTTTTAAATATCCTTTTGTAAGTGTTCCCAGAATCTATGAAAGTCTGTCGATGGTTTAAGTTAACTTGAGAACTTTCACAGGCAGGGTACTTGGGGAGATGTCCCCAATGCCCTTCTGTATTTGGGTCCCAGGACCCTTAAGTATGAGAGTGAATCTTTCTGGTTTCTGTAGGTAGATGCATAGTGGGTGCTCACATCATCTCAGTTTCACTTCTCTAAATAGACAGGCAGGTTGCACCAGCTGTCATTTTGGTCCAGTTTTGTCTCCAAGTCCCTAAAGACTCTATTTTTCTGTGTACTGTTTTGCTTCTGTCTTCTCTGTGTCCTCTTTCTGACTTATGATACTGATGTGATGGGGCAGACTCAAGCAAAACTTCTTTGTCTTTAATATTGAATCACTAACAGGACTTTAGAGATAGAGCCATATGTATAGAAGTATATTTTACTGAAAGGGATGAGAAATATATCCTCTGCCTGTATTAAACATTTCATTAAAAGGAGGAAGCCTTGGCCTCTAGTATGGGGACAACAAGGGCAGGTTTGCCATAGAAGCATGAGGCTGCCAGTCAGCATGCTTGTATGCATGGGTGGCTGGGCTATACAGAATACTTGTGACGGTGTAACAAGACTGCCAGCCAGAGGTGTAGAAGGCAAAGGTGCTCCATTAGTATTTTTAAAATGGAAAAAAGAATCCAGGGTTAATTTTTATGGCTGGAAAAGTTAACAATATTTTCCTCTCATGATGAGTGCCACCCTGCCCAGTCCTATGCTGGTGGATGGGTTCCCTCATCCTTCCCTGGGGGCTGTATGCCTTGACATCTGGTCAAATTTGGTCAAGGTTTGTCTTCCTGGGCCAAGGACAATGAGTCACAATCACTGGCTATAAATGTTAAACTGAAGTGGCCATGTTATGACACTATAGCCAGTCTTCTTTCCACCAGAATAGATTTGGTCATTGAGATTCAATAGCTTATCAATGTCTGCCATCATTTAGAGGAGTTGATTATAAATTACTGTTGGTTAGGGTATGAAAAAAATATGTTAAAAATTTAACCATTTAATTTAATTCCAGTTAAAGTTTTGTTCTGTTCAATGTTTGTGACTATTTCTTTAAAAATTTATGAATGATTGCTTTGTTGAAAAGTTTGTCTATGTAAAGTTTCTTGCAAGTATGGAGCTGAGACAGAAATAGTTTGGATACTTTTGCTCTCTCTGCCACCCATCACTGCTATGACTACATTTATGGGAGTAACCTCAGAAATTATCACTTCACTCTGTTTACAAGATTTGGGTTGGCAGAAATTCAGATTTTTTTTTTAAATTTAAACAATGTTAAAATTGTTTTATGCTATTCTTTATTGGCTCTAGGGTTGGATTATAGCACTTCCTTCACTAGACCCAAGCTTATTTAAAAAAGTTTTCTTTGTCACTCTGTCTGTCTGAGCCACTTCCACCATGACAAGAAGAAAACAAAGCAGAACAATCAAATAAAAAGTTATGTGGACATTCTGTATCTTCAGATTTATAAATTTATTTTGTTAAATATGGTTTAAAATCTCTTAAAATTGTAATAAAACTAGTTAAAAATTTAACTAATAACACTGGAAATTGATGGCTTGAAAAGCTATGTATGAGTAATTTTAAAAAATCCATAAAGCAAAATTCCTATTTGAATTTTGGATTGTGATTTTGCTAAATTTTAAAAAGGAGGATGCCACATAATCTTACCAGCATCTTGACTAAAGGTAGTCACATGGATTGGGTCTAACTTGGAGGCAACAATAGATCTCCAAGATAGCTTGGATTGGGATAGATTTTTGTATGATGACTCATTTCACATTCTAAAAACATGGTTTAAAATACATGTATACGATTTAAAGTAGTGAATCTACAACTCAATGCTTTTACACTAAAGAATATACATTGCTCTGCCAGCTGCACTTTGTTAATTTAAGAGTCACTTTGGTGATAATGGCTATGAAGACATAAAGCAGTCATAGGAAACATAATGTTTACAAATGTATGGCAGAACTAGTGTCCCAAATAATATGAATTTGCAAAGATGGTCCTTAACAGTTGTAGAAATGTCAGTGCCAGGTACGAGTAGCCAGAAGTAACAGCTACATTGCAATGGAGCAGGCTGAGATCTAATAGAAACTATCTATATGCCATTTAAGGTGGAGCCAAAGAGATACTTTTTTTTGATATTGTGGAAAGACATTTAAGAGATTTCATATTTTTAGAACAGATTTTAAAATATTTAAATTTACAAATCTATTGGACATTTTACATATAAAATGTTTTATATTGTTAATGCTTCTATTTAAAATAAAAAGCTAAAAATTAGTGGCACAGCCATAGAACCAAATGCTAAACAGAAACTGGGATGCTCAATTCTTTTTAAGTAACAAGACAATGACCCAGGCAGTTAGATAGAGGGCTTGGAACAGCATCCAAGACTATGGCCCTCAATCCTTTGAGGGTATTCATTGGTAGCCTAGGACCACCTGAATGTCAGATGTTTAAATTGAAATTCATAACACTGACAAAACTGCAATTGTAAAATAACATTGGAAAAAATTTAATGGGGGAATCACCACAAAATGGGAAACTATATTTAAATGTTAAAACCTTTTTCAGAGAAAGTTCCTTTTCCCTCAGGTGGCTTAGAGAAAGTTTATACTGCCTAGAAACATTGCCAATCTCCTTATCTCTGGCAGAAAGAATTTGTGGCCCTGTTATTAACACATGACTGTTTTGTTCCTTAGAACTACTTGTCAAAGACAATGTTGGCTCCTCGGGCTCCTTTCTGTTCCCATTTTGCCCAGAAACATTTTCCTTGTTACCTTTCCTTTTCTTTCCTGGAGACAACATAAACAGCTGACTGCAAATGTGTTCTGTTTTTACCCTTGGAAAGACTAATTCAGTTTCTTTTTTAGCTTCAACTCAAAATCATTATTTTTAAGGCTAAACCTTACATACTGTAAAGTTTTAGTCTTATAAATGCTGTAAACTTATTACAGACTGTTATAAAAACAAGTTAATAGTCATTCATCATTAATGTACTAATAGAATTAATTACACAACAAGATTTATTCAGTTCCTGTATATGTTTTTAAAGTCAAATAAAAAATTAGCTAGAAACAAAGTTTGCCTAATCAAATATATGTAGGCAGCCTTCATACTTTAGAGATCTCCAGAATATGGCATATAAAATGATGATTAAAAAGCTTATTACATTAGTCAGAGACACTGAGATCCTAGTAGTGACCCAAGGTCTCCACAGAAGATTATGTGACACCATGATGTAACCACCTGGATTAAGATGATGTTGACCACTGGGCAAAATGCCCCAATGCAACACCTGCTGCCAGGACCTGTCCCAGACTGTGTAAAAATTGCAGGACATTGGAAAACTGATTGCACCATGTTTGGCTAGACAAAATGAATTTGTTTTTTTTTTTTTCATGTCCCTCTTTCACAAAGAAAAATAGTACACCTAATGGGCCTGACTAACAATGTTTTTTATTCTAATACTTCTGCCTCCAATGCTATGGAGACCTGTATATCACTAACTGTATATAGACTCTGGTAACTGTCATTTTTAATAGATTTGGAAACTGCTTGGTCTGTACTCACGTATACTTTATTTGTCCTTCTGGGATCTCTGATAACATTGATGAGTATAGGCTACCTGTAAATTTGATATTTATCTATTTATCTTAGCAGCAGCAGGCATTCAGATCCTTCCAGAATGCTATAGTCAGCATGTAAACCCATTTGTGTGTGTATATATATATATATATGTGCTATGTCCTTTATTGATGGCTAGAATCCACTTATGACTGAGTACATACCGTATTCATCTTTTCGAGTCTGGCTTACCTCACTCAGGATAGTGTTTTCTATTTCCATCATTTGCATGAAAATTCAAGATGTTATTGTTTTTACCACTGAGTAATACTCTAATGCACATATATTCCACACTTTCTTTATCCATTCTTCCATTGAGGGGCACCTAGGTTGTTTCCCGGTTCTGGCTATTACAAATAATGCTGCTATGAACATAGTTGAACAAATGCTTTTGTAGTATGATAGAGCATCTCTTGGGTATATTCCCAAGAGTGGTGTTGCTGGATCCTGGGGTAAGTTAATCCTGAATTTCCTGAGAAACCACCACACTGCTTTCCAAAGTGGTTGCACAAGTTTGCATTCCCACCAGCAATGGATGAGTGTACCACTTTTTCCACAACCTCTCCAGCAAAGGCTATCATTGGTGTTTTTTATTTTAGCCATTCTGACAGGTGTAAGATGGTATAACAAAGTTGTTTTGATTTGCATTTCCCTGATAGCTAAGGAGGTTGAGCATGACATTAAGTGTCTTTTGGCCATTTGAACTTCTTTTGTTGAGAATTCTCTGTTCAGTTCAGTGTCCCATTTTTTTTTTAATTGGGTTAATCAGAGTTTTAAGGTATAGTTTCTTGAGATCTTTATATTTTAGAAATCAGCCCTTTGTTTATGAGCTACTCAAGAAGCACGGAGATCCGATCTAGGCAACAGGAGAGCCATCATTGGGGTGAGTGAGTTTCTGACCCTTAGCAGCAGCCTGGAACAGGGAACTCAGATATTCCACATCACTCCTACACTTCCTGGTCTTCCTGCAGGGGCTATACTGCCCAATACCTCCTCTCTCTTCCTATCCCACCCAGCTTGCATCCAGAATCCTCCCACTTCTGCCTCCCTCCCCACTTTGGACACATAACAACTCCCAGCTCAGGCTGTTCGGGTGCTAGGACCGAATCCGAATCGGGAGGGAAACCAGGAGGGCAGTAGTTCCTTTGTCTCAATAGCTTGCATCAAGCAAGGTAGGCCCTTTGTGTATGAGCTACCCAAGCAGCATGGAGATCTGATCTAGGCACCATGAGCCATAACTGGGGAGAGACATCACTGGGATGGTACATCAGTGGGCAAGGAGACCTGATCCTGAACGAAGATCCATAGGGGATCACTCGGAGGAAGAGATGGGCAAGCACCAATGCAAGAATTCACCCAACAATCTGAAAAACAACATAAAACCAACAGAAGCCAGCGACCTCACAACAGGAGGACATGAACACCTTAATCAAGAAGAAGTAGAAAAAATTGACTTTATGACAGTGATAGAGGCCCTTAAACAGCATGTAAAAAATGCCCTCATACAAATGGATGAGAAGTATAACAGAAAGTTTGAAGAATTGAGTAAATCAGTGAATGATACCCTTGGAAACCAAGGAAAAACAATCAAGCAGATAATGGACAGAGTTCAAGATTTGAAAACTGAAATTGAGGGAAGGAAGAAAACATAAAGAGAGGGCCGGCTGGACATGGAAAATCTAGGTAAATGAATAGAGACTACAGAAACAAGCATAACCAACCAAATACAAGAGATAGAAGAAAGAGTCTGAATTCTGAAGATACCATAGAGAAAATAAATACACTGATCAAAGAAAACATCAAATCCAACAAACTCCCATTACAAAACATTCACGAAATCTGGGACACAATAACAAGACCAAACCTAAGAATAATAGGAGTAGAAGAAGGAGAAGTGCAGCTCAAACATCCAGAAAAATATACTTAATAAAATTAGAGAAGAATTTCCAAACCTAAAGAAAGATATACCTATGAAGGTTCAAGAAGCATACAGAACACTGAATAGACTGGATAAAAAAAATCCCCTCACCATATAATAATCAAAACACAATCCATATAGAATAAAGAAAGAATATTAAGAGCTGCAAAGGAAAAAGGCCAAGTTACATATAAAGGTAAACCTATAAGATTTACTCCTGACTTCTCTATGGAAACCATGAAAGACAGAAGGTCCTGGATAGAGGTTCTCCAGAAACTAAGAGACATTGGATGCAAGCCCAGACTATAATACCCAGCCAAGCTTTCATTCACTATAAATAGAGAAAAGAAAATTTTCCAGGATAAAAACAAATTTAAACAAAATGTAGCAACAAATCCAGCCTTTCAGAAAGTAATAGAAAGAAAATCACTAACCAAGGAGTCCAACAATGACCACAATAAATCAAACATCTAGAGACACTTCACCAGCACAACTAAAAGAAGGGAAACACAAACTCTACTACCAAAAACGTGACCGTAGTTAACAACCACTGGCCATTAATATCACTTAATGACAATGGACACAACTCACCTACAAAAAGGTACAGGCTAAGAGATTGGATGCAAAACCAGGATTCAACATTCTGCTGTTTACAAGAAACACACCTCAACCACAAAGACAGGCACCTACTCAGAGTAAAGGGATGGGAAAAGGCTTATCAAGCAAATGGACCTAAGAAACAAGCAGGTATGGCCATACTAATTTCTAACAATGTTGACTTCAAACATAAATCAATCAGAAGAGATGGAGAGGGACATTTTATACTCATAACAGGAAAAAATCATCAGGATGAAGTCTCAATCCTGAATATCTATGCCCCTAATATAAAAGCATACACTTACGTAAAAGAAACATTGCTAAAACTCAAGCCAGCCATCAAAATGCATACAATATTAGTAGGAGACTTCAACACTCCTCTCTCACCAATGGACAGGTCAATCAGACAGAAACCTAACAGAGAAATAAGAGAATTAATGGAGGTAATGAAAAAATGGACTTAACAGACATCTATAGATTAGTCCACCCAAATAGGAAAGAATATACCTTCTTCTCCGCAGCTCAAGTAACCTTCTCGAAAATTGACCACAAAGCAAACTTCCACAGTTACAAAAAATATTAGTAACCACCTGTGTCTTATCAGATCACCATGGATTAAAGTTAGAAATCAACAACAATGCTACCCCCAGAAAGCCTACAAACACATGGAAACTGAACAGTCAACTGCTAAACCACCCCTGGATCAAGGAAGAAATAAAGAAAGAAATGAAAGTCAACTTTGAATTTAATGAAAATAAAGAAACAACATACGCAAACCTATTGGACACTATGAAAGCAGTCCTGAGAGGAAAGTTCATAGCACTAAGTGCCCACTTAAAGAAAACAGAGAAAGCACACATTGGAGACTTAACAGCCCACCTGAAAGCTCTAGAAAAAAAAAAAGGAAGGAGACTCAAATAGGAGGAGCAGAAGACTGAAAATAATCAAACTGAGGGCTGAAATCAACAAAATAGAATCACAGAAAACAATCCAAAGAATCAATGAAACAAAAAGTTGGTTCCTGGAGAAAATCAACAAGATTGATAAACCCCTATCCTAACTAATCAAACGCCAGAGAGAGAATATGCAAATAATAAGATCAAAAATGAAAAGGGGGACATAACCACAGGCACAGAGGAAATTCAGAGAATCATTAGATCTTACTACAAAAGCCTGTATGCCACAAAACTGGAAAATATAAAAGAAATGGACACGTTTTTAGATAAATACCGTATACCAAAGTTAAACCAGGACCAGGTGAACAATTTAAATAGATGTGTTAGTCGCGATGAATTAGAAACTGTTATCAAAAACATCCCTACAAAAGAAAGCCCAGGACCAGATGGTTTCAATGCGGAATTCTACCAGAACTTCCAAGAAGACCTAATACCTATACTCCTTAATGTATTTCACAATATAGAAACAGAAGAGTCATTGCCAAACTCCTTTTATGAAGCTACAGTTACTCTGATACAAACACCACACAAAGACTCAAACAAGAAAGAGAATAACAGGCCAATCTCACTCATGAACATCGACACAAAAACCCTCAATTAAATACTGGCAAACAGTATCAAAGAACACATTAGAAAAATTATCCATTTAGATCAAGTAGGCTTCATCCCAGAGATGCAGGGCTGGTTCAAAATACAGAAATCTATGAATGTAATCCATCATATAAATAAGCTGAAAGAAAAAAAAAAACGTTTGATCATTTCATTAGATGGGGAAAAAGCATTTGACAAAATTCAACATACCTTTATGATAAAAGTCTTGGAGAGATTAGTGATACAAGGGACATAACTAAATATGATAAATGCTATTTACAGCAAGACGACAGCTAACATCAAATTATAGGGAGCGAAATTCAAAGCCATCCCACTAAAATCAGGAACACGACAAGGCTGTCCACTCTCTCCATAGCTCTTCAATATAGTGTTTGAAGTTCTAGCAATACCAATAAGACAACATAAGGAGATCAAGGGGATTCGAATTGGAAAGGAAGAAGTTAAACTTTCGTTATTTGCAGATGATATGATAGTGTACATAAACAACCCTAAAAACTCCACCAAAGAACTCTTACAGTTGTTAAACACCTTTAGTAATGTGGCAGGATACAAAATCAACTCCAAAATATCAGTTGCCCTCCTATACACAAAGGATATGGAAGCAGAGAGGGAAATCAGAGAAGCATCAACTTTCACGATAGCCACAAGCAGCATAAAATATCTTGGGGCAACTCTAACCAAGGAAGTGAAAGATCTATTTGACAAGAACTTTAAGGCATTGAAGAAAGAAATTGAAGAGGATACCAGAAAATTGAAGGATCTCCCTTGCTCTTGGATTGGGAGGATCAACATAGTAAAAATGGCAATTCTACCAGAGGTAATTTATGGATTCAATGCAATCCCCATCAAGGTCCCATCAAAATTCTTCACAGACCTTGAGAGGATAATAATCAACTTTATATGGAAACACAAAATACCCAAGATAGCCAAAACAATCTTATACAATAAAGGAACATGTGGAGGCATTACCATACCTGACTTCAAACTCTCTTATAGAGCTGCCATAAAGAAAACAGTGTGGTATTGGCATAAAAGCAGAGAAGTCGGCCAATGGAATCATATAGAAATGCAAATCAAAACAAATTTGAGATATCATCTTACATCTTCAGAATGGCTAAAATCAAAAACACCAATGGTAGCCTTTGCTGGAGAGGTTGTGGAGAAAGGGGTATACTCATCCATTGCTAATGAGAATGCAAAGTTGTCCAACCACTTTGGAAATCAGTGTGGCGGTTTCTCAGGAAATTCAGGATCAACCTGCCCCAGGACCCAGCAATACCACTCTTGGGGATAAACCCAAGAGAGGCCCTATCATATAACAAAAGCATTTTTTAAACTATGTTCATAGCAGCATTATTTGTAATAGCGAGAACCTGGAAACAACCTAGATATCCTTCAATGGAAGAATGGATGAAGAAAGTGTGGAATATATACACATTAGATTACTACTCAGCGGTGAAAAACAATGGCTTCTCGAATTTTGCATGCAAATAGATGGAAATAGAAAACACTATCCTAAGTGAGGTGTCCCAGACCCAAAAAGATGAACATGGAATGTACTAACTCATTATTGGTTTCTAGCCATAAATAAATGACATTGAGTCTATAATTTGTGATCCTAAAGAATCTAAATAAGAAGGTAAACCCCCAAAAATACATATAGTTATCCTCCTGGATATGGGACGTAGACAAGATTGCCGAGCAAAAATTTGGATCTTGGGGGTGGGGTTGGATAGGGGTAATGGGAGATGGGGAGAGAAATGTTAGAAGGGGAGGATGAGGAGAACTTGGGAAATTGGGATGGTTGGGATAGAGGAAGGATGGATATGGGGGCAGGGAAGCATAGATCTTAATTGAGGGATCCAGCTTAGGGTGGGCAAGAGACCTTAACCTAGAGGGGCTCCCAGGTGCCCAGGGGGATATCCTCACTTAGTGCCTTGGGCAGCTGAGGATAAGGAACCTGAATTTGCCCTATCCTATAACCACACTGATGAATATCTTGCATATCACCATAGAACCTTCATTGGGCGATGGATGGAGATAGAGACAGAGACCCATATTGTAGCACCAGAATAAGCTCCCAAGGTCCAAATGAGGAGTAGATGGAGGGGGAACATGAGCAAGGAAGTCAGGACCGTGATGGGTGTACCCACCCACTGAGACCGAGGTACTGATCTATTGGGAGCTCACCAAGGCCGGCTGGACTGGAACTGAAAATGCATGGGATAAAACTGGACTCTCTGAACAATGAGGACTGATGAGAAGCCAAAGATAATGGCACAGGGGTTTGATCCTACTTCATGTTCTGACTTTGTGGGAGCCTAGCCAGTTTGGATGCTCACCTTCCTAGACCTAGATGGAGGGGGGAGGACCTTGGACTTTCTACCTGACTGCTCTTCTGTCTGGAGAGGGAGGGGGAAAGGAGTGGGGGGAGGGGGAGTGGAGTGGGAGGAAGGGGAGGGAAATGGGAGGATGGGAGGAGGCGGAATTTTTTTCCAAGCAAAAATAAATTAAAAAAAAAAAGGAATCAGACCTTTGTCTGTTGTAGGGTTGGTGAAGATCTTCTCCCACTCAGTAGGTTGCATTTTTGTCTTAATGACAGTGTCCTTTGCTTTACAAAAGCTTCTCAGATTTAGGAGGTCCCATTTATTCAATGTTGTGGTTATTGTCTGTGATACTGGGGTTATATATAGGAAGTGGTCTCCTGTGCCCATGTGTTGTAGAGTACTTCCCACATTGTCTTTTATCAGGTTCAGTGTTTTCAGATTTATATTGAGGTCTTTTATTTATTTAGACTTGAATTTTATGCATGGTGATAGATAGGGAACTATTTTTATTCTTTTCTGGTTGCCATCCAGTTATGCCAGCACCATTTGTTGAAGATGCTTTCTTTCTTCCATTTTATACTTTTAGCTCCTTTGTCGAAAATCAGGAGTTCACAGCTTTGTGGGTTAAAATTCATCCGGGTCTTCTATTCGATTCCATTGGTCAACATCTCTGTTTTTGTGCCAATACCAAGCTGCTTTCATTACTGTAGTTCTGTAATAGAGTTTGAAGTCAGGGATGGTAATGCCTCCAGAAGATCCTTTATTGTATAGGATTATTTTGGCTATCCTGGGTTTTTTTGTTTTCCATATAAAGTTGATTATTGTTCTCTCAAGGTCTGTGGAGAATTTTGTTGGGATTTTGATGGGGATTGCAATGAATCTATAGACTGCTTTTTGTAAAATTGCCATTTTTACTATGTTGATCATCCCAATCCAAGAGCAAGGGAGATCCGTCCATTTTCTGGTATGCTCTTCAATTTCTTTCTTTAAGGATTTAAAGTTCCTATCAAATACATATTTCACTTCCTTGGTTAGAGTTACCCCATGATATTTTATGTTATTTGTGGCTATCATGAAAGGTGATGCTTCTCTGATTTCCCTCTCTGCTCCTCTATCCTTTGTGTATAGGAAGGCAACTGATTTTTTGGAGTTGATCTTGTATCCTGCCATGTTAATAAAGGTGTTTATCTGCTGTAGGAGTTCTTTGTTTGAGTTTTTAGAGTCACTTCTGTACACGATCATATCATGGCTTTTAGTTTCTCTCGACTTAATTTAATGTGAACTGTTGGCTTTCTGTATATTGCTTTTATTATATTTAGGAATGAGACTTATATCCCTAGTTCTCTAAGACCTTTATCATAAAGGGATGTTGAATTTTGTCAAATGCTTTTTCAGCATCTAAAGATATGACCATATTTTTTTTTACTTCAGTTTATTTATATGATGGATTACATTGGTAGATTTTCATATGTTGAACAAGTCCTACCTCTCTGTAATGAAGCTTACTTGATCATAATGTATAATTTTTGGATGTGTTTTTGAATTTGGTTTGCCAGTATTTTATTGATAATTTTTGCATTGATGTTCATGAGTTATATTGTTCTGTAATTTTCTTTCTTGTTTAAGTCTTTGTGTGGTTTTGGTATCAGGGTGACTGTAGCTTCATTAAAGGAGTTTGGCAATGACTCTTCTGTTTCTGTTTTGTCAAATACATTAAGGAGTATAGGTATTACGTCTTCTTGGAAGTTCTTGTAGAATTCTGCATTGAAAGCATCTGGTCCAGGGCTTCTTTGGTAGGGAGGTTTCTGATGACAACTTCCAATTCCTTGTGACTTACAGGTGTATTTAAACTGTTCATCTGGTCTTAATTTAATTTTGGTATATGGTACTTATCTTTAAAAAAAAGTTTCCATTTCTTTCACATTTTCCAATTTTGTGGCATACAGGGTTTTGTAGTAAGATCTAATGATTCTCTTAATTTCTTCTGCTTCTATGGTTATGTCCCCCTTTTCATTTCTGATCTTGTTAATTTGCATGTTCTCTCTCTGCTGTTTGATTAGTTTGGATAGGGGTTTGTCAATCTTGTTGATTTTCTCCAGAAACCATCTTTTTTTTTTTTCATTGATTCTTTGGATTGTTTTCTTTGTTTCTACTTTGTTGATTTCAGCCCTCAGTTTGATTGTTTCCAGTCTTCTGCTCCTCCTGGGTGAGTCTGCTTCTTTTTTTTATAGAGTTTTCAGCTGTGCTGTTAAGTCTCCGATGTGTGCTTTCTCCATTTTCTTTATGTGGGCACCTAGTGATATGAATTTTTCCCTTAGTGCCCCATAGGTTTGGGTATGATGTGTCTTTATTTTTCATTCAATTCAAGAAAGACTTTAATTTCTTTCTGTATTTCTTCCTTGACCCAGGGCTGGCAAGAACCAATGATTGGACCCTGCCATTGGTACTTGCATAAAGGGGAGGAATGTGGGTCCCAAGGCATCCTGGCATACATAATGGGACCCAAGGAATGTGGGGCACAAACCATTCAGCCACCACAGCAGCCAGCGTGGGAACCAGGAAAAGCCATAAACTGACACCACCAAGGAAAAGACCATTCAAAGAAAATTCCTATCAGTCTAAACATTGTAAATAGGATCACTTTCCAGCTCACATCCATTGCTTTCCACAAGGACAACACTAGACAAATGTCAGCCAGTCACGGTTCCTGAACATAATCAATCCCTGACCCCCTCCCTACCTTTGCTACTGAAAAAAATCTAACCCCAACTGAGCTCAATACTCTCCAGTCGCTCCATATTTTGGAAACCCAGATATTCCACGATTCAAACTTGTGCAAGAATAAAGACTCTTTGCTTTTAGGTACAGGACTCAGTCTCCTTTTTGATTTGGGGGAGGGTCTGTGTGATCTGAGCATAACATTAAGAACTCATAGACTTTTCATCATGTCAATCACTAAGTTCTGTAAATGTTTAGAAGGACATTGAAAAACATATTTATAAAAAAGTACTTCATTAAATTTAGAGGGTAGGCATGACTATAAACTGAAACTGTTGAAACAATGTTAGAAATTTGTTTTCCTTTTGTCAAACAAGTGATAAGTAGAGTCTGCTACACAAAAGCTCAGAAATTTGTTGTCATCAGGAGTGTGAGATTTTAAGCCAAGTATCAAAAAACTGTACAATCTTGACTTCAATGTCAACACATTTTGCAAACAGAAACTTGGTTAATAGGGGGTTCAAAAGAATTTTCCATAATATTATTTTTAAGTTCATAAGATAATCTAAGTGAAATTGTGACATTTAATAAGCAAAAGAGTAAATTGCTAAAACATAGTTAAGTATCTATTTTGATTCATTGTTGATTTCAAAAAATAATGTCAAATATATTTTTCCTCAATAAATTTATGTAATATAAAGCTAATTTTTCTCAAAAAGTATTATATAGTTTAAATGTACTTCAAAATTAAAGGATCAATATTTTATCTAATCATTATTTCCTTCACATTCCCATATAAAAAAGTAAGTTAAGCCAGGTCATTAATTCTAGCTCCAGAAGCATCAAAGTTTCAAGGCCATTGTAGTAAATTTAGTGTCATCAAATGAGTAGTTGAGAAAATGTAGATACAGAGTAAAGAAAGAAAGAAAAAAAGAAAAGAAGAAAGACTAATATATGATAGATACATAGAGAGATTCACTGATAAAATATTTACCTAGAATTTTTTTTTAATTTCTTCATATTTTATGTTCCATCCCCACCACTACTAATAAGAATAAAGAAAACAAGCAGAATTATTTGAGGAAGATAATAATTTGCTCTTAATTTCCTTTCCTATTACGATAAAATTTCCTGATGAAAACAAATTGAAGGTAAAGTCTTTAGTTGTTTCATAATTATTCTTTACGGTCCTTCATTGTGGGTACATCACAGTCTCAGAAATCTGAAGCAGCTGGCCATATTACATCAATAGTCAAAAGCAGAGAATGACAAATTAATATATGGATGAATATGATCAGCTTGCCTTGTTCTATTTATTCAGTTCATGATTCAAAACCAAGGAAATGATGAGATCCATAGCACTTAGGTCCTGCAATACAAAGTAGTTTAATTAACACAATCTTTCATTGATATGCCCTGAGGCCAGCTTCACCTGGAAAACTCATCGTTGAGACTCCATTGCTAGGTGATTTTAGATTGTGATTAATTGATAATTAACACTAGCCCTTGTATAACTTTTAGTTCCTTTCAGGAAACAAAAAAGACTACTGCCACTATCTTTTAATTATCCATCAAAGGTAAGGTTATTTCAATACACATTTAGCAATTGGAGTAATAGTATAAAATGTTATTTTTTGTTATAAAATCAAAAGCTTATGATTGGTCAGTTAAAATCATAATACTGCTAGCGTTTACTCTTCTAAGTATGTTTCCTTTGTATTGGAATGCAGAACAAGTGCAGCATTGAATGTATTACCTGTCACAACACTTTCTCCAACTGGACAAATTATACCCCTCAGTTGGGTAGTACAAATGTAATTCTGTAGCCATACATTGTTTCAAAGAACTCCTGCTGTGAAGGGATGCATTATTGATCATCTGTATCTATGTGATACTCATATTCTTCTTCCTCTACTGAAATCTCATCACAAAAAGATTGTGCCCTTTCAAAGTAAACTTTTTGCTAGATTTGATACTTCCAGGTGTACATAGGTCCATTTTAAATTAGAACCAGACCCTTTTGTAATCATCAGACTCAGATTTTATAAATATAACTTAACCATTATAGAAAGATTGTGCATATTTACAGAATATAAGAAACAATGTTGCATTTTAAAATCCACAAGCCTAAGGAAGAAGAATCTGAAGGATATTAGGTAATAGATATGCTGAAAATGTATTCTTTTATTTTTAAAACAACTTTTAAAAATACCTCTCTGTGTCTGTCTGTGTGTGTGTGTGTGTGTGTGTGTGTGTGTGTGTGGGTGTGTGTGTGTGTGTGTGTCTTTATTTCTTGTTGTGAAATTATCCTGGAATGAGAGTAAAGTATCTAAGTAATAATTTCATTTTTATTGGATCATATCTGAACTCTTAAAAATAATAGTCAGTGCTTATAAGTAATAAGATCACTGAAACCCATCATAAAGTTCTAATTTCTTAGTGTCTTAATAGCATAAATAAGTAATATAAGATAACCTTGTGTATGTTCTAGAGGAGTCCAATATTGCAAATATTTGTCAGAGTGAAAAGAATTAATAAGGAATAAAGCATCAAAATAAATCCTAAATATTTCACAAATAATTGTAAAGAACATTTTCATTTATACAGTACAGTTTCTTGATCTTTACAAATGGTTGTATAGTCTGTACAGATCTTCCTTGATTAAATGACCTGGCCCAATGTTTCATAATGTCTCAGAGAAATATTTTAACATAAAAATGTAAGAATACTCATTAATAAGAGAATATTTAAAAAAATCATGTTGTTTCTTCATAACTACTAAAAAACCTCACTATCAAAAAAGCATGTATGTTTATTTTGATAAGTAAATTTCAGTCTCCAGTTGTTTTTCCCCTTTATATTTTTTACTTTTCTGATTTTTTGAGACATACTTTCTCTGAATAACCCTGACTGTCCTAGAACTCAGTCTGTAGAGCACATTGGCCTTGAACTCAGAGATTTGCCTTCCTCTGCCTCCCAAGTGCTGGTATTAAAGTCATGTGCCTCTGCACCTGACTTACTGTTGCAATCTTAACACTAAGGGAATATGTAGTATTCTTAATCAATGAAATACTTATGTACACATATAAATCAAATGATCCAATATAAAAAAAATAAATGTTATTGATCTACAAATGGAAGTAAAGAAATTAGCAATATTTTTGTTTTATATTATAACATTTTGAAACATTGTTTTCTTATTGGCATCAATCTGATAAAAATATTAAAACATATATATCTATATATGAAGAACATTACACAATAAGAGATTAAAACATTGTTTATCATTTTAAATTTTAATGTCAGCTGACAATAACAAGCACAACATTATGAATACAAATCACCCTGTTAGTTGATGTATTAGAAAGAGCAGTGTAAAAATCCAGCATGTATGAAATGATTATATGTATGATAGTCTAGCTTGTTAAATGCTTCTATATTCTGCTTCAGATGCCTACAGACATGTTTAAAGGTAGTTGATATTACACTGCTTTTATCTACACTGTAAATCATGTTGAAATCCTGAAACCTAGAATATTAAAATGTTACCATACTTGAATATAAAATATTCAAAGACAGGACTATATTAGAATAGAGCTCTTATTGTCAAGACCAATCTAGAACTACTGATTTTTTTAGGAGTTTAAAATACAGATCAAAATGGAAAAAAGAATGTGAAAAACAAAAGAATGTGTAAGAGCAGAACTTCTGAAGAAATAGACCCTGATAAAACTTAAATTTTAAAATATAGCCAACAGAAGTAAGAAAACATATATTAATTTAGCTAGATATGATGAGTCATACTGTAGTTTCTGCATTCAGGTAACCAAGGTAGGAAGATTTATGAGTTTAATATGACAGCCTATATCAAAAAATGAAATAAAAACAAAGCCTGTGACTAGTTGTTATAGGGGTGGTCCCCAAGATCACACTCATCCTAACAAGTGTGCTGCCACTGGGCTCTACTCAAATCCCTGATTCTTGTTCTTTTTTGTTGTTGTTTTTAGATTCTGACTGATGGTTGCTAAGATAAATATATTGAACTTAATTCATTTCTTTAGCTAAAGCAGGCTCTGAACTACTGATCCTCCTATGATAGAACTATAAACAGTGCCACAGACCTAGGATTACTTGTGTGAATCATAGAAAACTTATTTTCATCTTCTAATACCTCAGATCATGCCCAGTTATTCTACTAAACCAATTCTTGGTACAATCAAAAAAGCATATTAATTTTCAAAGACAAATAGTAGGTTTATCACAATAGCATGTGAAGTAAGTGGTAATTAAGGTCACACACCAATGACATGCACATGAAATTCAAAAAAAATCTATTAGACAATTATAAGATTTTACATAAGATCAATAATAATCACCTTGTTTCATGAGGATATTTTTAGAGAGAATTATAATCAGAATAATTACTTAAATGCCCTGCTTGATTTAATAGCATTATTTTTCCTTATATATTTTTAATTGTCAATTTTTGGTCTCAGATTCCTAAGAATTTAGACACATTTGTTAATCAATAAAATAAACCCTCTGAAGCACTCAACTTCATATTTTGAGGTATGAAATCACAGAAAAGCACTGAAAACTTTACTTATCTTTCAAAGTAATTAAACAACTCTGTGCATCAGTATTCCCTTTTCAGAAAGACTAAATAAGGTGATGAAAGACTGTTATTTTATGTATATAACATTGGGAAATATTTCTTATGTTTTTTATTATAATTCTAAACAGTTTTTTTGCAAATACTTTATGTAATGAGAGACATTGAAGCATATTGATATCAGTTTCTAATGTATTTCAAATTAAAGATTAAATTATAATTCATTACTAAGCAATAGCCTTATTATATCATGCAATAAATAACATTTAAAACTCTCTTCTGAGGAAAATGATTTATATGGACTTCTCCTAGGTGAAGGGAAAAGGCATGAAGTTTTTGAGTTTGGTATGGAGATCAAGGAATAATACAAATTTATGCAAGGCAGACTGTATTTACTGTAACAGAAAGTGGAAGAAAACATTACTCCAGTCAGGAGTAACTATGAAATCATTCTTCAATGACTCCTATACCAAAACCTGTACTGGAGTAGAAGGCACCAGCTCTTCATGCTTACAAAGAGCACTATGGAAAGCAGAAACATTAAATTCCCATGCCTTTCTTTTTAATAGAAGAGATTTATACTTGTTTTCTACCCAATAAGTTGGGATTTTATATAGATAATAACCTGGTGATCTTCTACTATCTGTAGAGCCAGTAATTACTGGAAGCACCCATTCTCATGAAAGATTCATGGACTTTACAAAAGAGTCTACAATTATGCTTATTTCTGACACTTATTCTAAGCATTATTTCTCTATTAATACAGCATATTCTTATATGAGTGGTCACATTTATTTTGTCAATTACATGCTATAGCCTAGCTTTCTAGGACCACCATTCTCCTTATCATGACATATTGATTTTCTTTTTTTGTTTGTTTGTTTGTTTGTTTGTTTTTTGAGACAGGTTTTTTCTGTAGCTTTAGAGTCTGTCCTGAAACTAGCTCTTGTAGGCCAGGCTGGCCTCAAACTCAAAGAGCTCCTCCACCTTCCTCTGCCTCCCAAGTCCTGGGATTAAAAGTGTGCATCACCACCACCCAGCAGCATGTTGGCTTATTATTAATTGTGAATGCCCAGGCTTAGTTTAGGCTTATTTCTAGCTACAGTTTTAAAATTAAAATTAACCTATTTCTATTATCTATGCTTTGCCCTTGGTTTTGTTAACATCATCTACATACAATCCAGCTTTCCTGCTTCCTCTGTGTCTGTCTGTCTTTCTGGGCCAAAGTTAGCTGTCCCACCACTCCTGCTTGCTGGTTTCTCTTTTCTTTTTGTTACCAAGTCCACCTACTTCTCCTCTACCTTGGTATTGGCCATTTAGCTTTATATTAGACCAATCAGGTGCCTTAGGAATATAGGGCAAAAGAGTAACACATTTTTATACAGTTAAACAAAAGCAGCACAAACAAATATAGCATAACTTTACATAGCTAAATAATTATTCTATTTTTCAACAACATGTGCTTAGCAGAATACTTTTTATGCAGTCCTATATTAAGTTTTATTATTATAATTGCCACCAGAAAACTTTTTCTCCAATGCTTTACTGTGTTTAAGTATGTCAAAAATAAACTAATCAGAACCAACCCTTCTTGCCTCAGGTAGAACATTTCTCTGACAGCCATAGTGTTTGCAATGACTCCCTCATAGCAGGTATTTTACATTACAGAAGTTGATTTTGCAACCATTTGTGTTACACAGAACCCAACATCTAGAAGAAAGAGCAATTGATAAATACTTTTTTTTTCATTTTCTTCTGTAGCACTCATTCTTAGATGATAGAGATATTTGTCATCTTCCCATAGTTTTCTATTTTTTTCACTCTTCCATGGTATCAATTCTTTTACTATAATTGTTGAAGTAATAAGGACGGTGGCGGGGCTGCGTCCCCAACACCCCAGCCGCCTGCCCGGCTAGCTTATGCCCCAAAATAATTACACGGACACTGTATTCTTTTAAGCACTGCTTGGCCCATTCTCTTCTAGGCTAATTATCACATATTAATTTAGCCCTTTTCTAATCATCTGTGTGTAGCACCCCAAGGTGTGCTTACCGGGGAGATTCTAGCCTAGTCCATCCTGGGTCGGAGCTTCATCCCGGAAGCGGGGCATGGTGTCTCTCTCTGAGGCGTCTGCTCCCGAGAGAGTTGTGGAGTCTGTGTGCTCACTTCCTCTTCCTCCCAGCATTTTGTTCTGTTTACTCCTCCCACCTATCCTCTAACCAATAAAATGGGCCAGGGCAGTGCCTTTATTAGCCAATGACCTTCCTCCATCAAATTGTATCAGTGATAATGGGTGTTGATCCTACCATCAGGACTTCACTAAATCATATTTCTTTAAACTTTTATTTCTTTATGGATTCACATTGAAGTTAAGAATGTTAAAGTCTTATTTTGCAAAATGGTAGTACATACCATAACAGATGACTTCATATCTTTCAGAGACATCTTATCATATTCATTAAAATAAATACTAGGTAAATAATAAAAGAAAGTAGAATCACATTCATTGTCTTAGTATGCTACATCAAAAGGTGTATGACCAGTTAAAGTGAACCATTGGATCTTGAAAAATATTAATATTTAGAAGTGTCTAGTAGACCCCCAAACTTAGCTATCCTCCTGCAACTTCAGTGGAATTGTGAAACACAATGCTCTAATACTGAGGGGACTTAAGAGGTTGGCTCCCCCTTTACACAACTCCATCCACTGGACCCTGCAAAAACTACGAATACCATACCACCCCCAAACTCACCTATCCTCCTGCAAACTCAGTGGAACTCTAAAACAAAGCTTTCTCCAATACTGAGGAGAGCTAAGAGATGAGTGAGCAGCCATGGGGCAGAACGCCCCATTCACTAGGATCTCCACAGTGGGATAAAACGCCGGGCCCCTCACCTAACTCTCTAAGCTGTTTTTATCCAGCCAATAGGAAGGTTTCCTGAAGGTAGGAGCCCCCATTACTAAAGTCCATCCACTTGACTCTCCAGGCTACTAACTCCACCCAACCCCCAAACTCACATGTCCTCCTTCAACCTTGGTGGAACTCTGAAACACAGCTTGCTACAATACTGAGGGGACTAAGAGCTTGCTACAATACTGGGGGCACCAAGAGATTTATATAATACTTAGGGGATCAAGAACTTCCTATAACACTGAGGAGACCAAGAGAGGACCAAAAGAGTGAAACAGGAGAAAAGATCAAAAGAGTAGGTTTAGAGAGACTTCAGAGACTTCTTGAGACACAGACATTGACAATACATATCAGAACAAGAAAAATTCCCAAACACTCAGACAGCAACTGTAAGGACTGGACCAAGACACAAAGACACTGCTAGTCTCATTTGAAGGAAGAGATGTGTAATCATCAATGCAAGAATTCATCCAACAACCTAAAAATCAACATGATAGCACCAGAACCCAGTGGTCTCAAAACAGGAAGACTCAATCATTCCAACCCGAAAGAAACAGAAAATAATGACTTTAAACATAGCTTTATGAAAATGATGGATAATTTTAAAGAGGATATGAAAAACTATCTTAAAGAAATGGAGGAAAAGACAAACAAAATCTTGATAGAAATTAATACATCTCTCAAATAAATCCCAGAAACCAAAGAAAATCAATCAAACAGGTTAAACAATTAGTTCAAGACTTGAAGACTGAAATAGACACAATAAAGAAACACAAACTGAGGAAATTCTCTATATGAAGATTCTGGATAAACTAACAAAAGCTACAGAAAAAAAGTATAACCAACAGAATACAAGAGATAGAAGGAAAAAATTCAGGTGTTGAAGATACTGTAGAGGAAATAGACTCATTTATCAAAGAAAAATTAAATCCTGCTTCATAAGCTCCTTCTGCTCATTCAGCCAATAGTATTTAAGATACCAGCCCACTTGGGTATGATCTCTTTGGTTTGCAAAAAGCATCAGGAACCCTGGGCTTTCTCTCTTGCTTTGGAATCTGCTTCTGGCTACCAGACTCTTTTCCTGGTTGGGTAGAGGGCTGTTATCTAGGACAGTGATCTGTAAGTTTTTTCCAATTAAATAAATAACCCTTTTATTAATCATAATGCAAAACTGGTGTGGGATTGTTTTGGGACTTACTCCATTATCTGGCATCCAATATTTGGTTTTAGAAACAACCCCCAATCCCACCAAACCCCCACCTGGATGCCCTCTCTCAGCAGTGGCCTGTGCATGGAGCCAGCAGCAATTTCCACACCTCCTGGAATCCATGGGCCCAGTCTCTGCCCACCTGATTTGTGGTTTTTAAACCCCCCTTGCAGCCAGAACTTAGGCAGTGTGAGTCAGAGCACAAGCATTTGCTGAATGATGTAAACACCCTGGGGCAAGAACTCCCTGTGATGTCCCAGCTCAAATAGACAAGCTGTTTGAAATCCCCTCCACAAAGGAGTGGAGCACTGCCACAGCAGCTGTGTCACAACCCCCTGCATCAGGTGAGAGAGGAGCAGCAGGGTGGTCATGCCAAGGGTGAGCTGTGCTGTTTATCAGCCACTAGAAGCTCCCTGGGTTTTTTGTGCTCTGTGCCTGGACTCTGGGTTTTCTTCACTTGTGTACTACATCTAATCTGTCGAGTGAGATTTTAAAACAAGATTTGTCATGATACCTAGTTGCAGTGGTTCCAGTCGTGACACAGAAAGATCACCACCTGCTGATAAACAGGTAAAATGGCAGGTTTTGTTTTTAATGGAACTCTTGCTGTGGTTTTTGCTGCCACTATGAAAGAAATCACAAGATGCCTCTATGCCTATAGAAATACCTCAATTTCCTGGTTATTAGGTTTCAGTTTTCTTCTTGATATTATATCATTATGGAAATATATGGCATTAATTAATAGAATTAATACCATGCTAGGTGAAATTGACTCCATATCTAAGGGTACTAGGAACTTACCTGAGAGGGTCCAGGCGGTTGAATTTGACATTCAGAAGTTATCACAGAGCTTTGATAAAGTAACAGACAGAATATACCTCCAGGATAGCAATTTACATTATGTTCAGGAGCATTTCAAGGAGGAGATGCTATCTTTGAAAGGAAAAAATAAGACCTTGGAATCACAGGTGCAGAATGGGGACCAGAAAATTGATACTATAGTAAAATCACTAGAAACATATGCAGGTCAGGAAATTTAGGCTTTATGAGAAATTATGATTAAGAGATTTAAAATTATTGAGGAAATTATAGGAGCTGATGAACAGGGTGAGAAGATACAGCGGCAGGATACACTGTTACCAACTGCTGTTGAACTGGATTACCCAAGATTTTAGTGGCATACCCTGTAATTTACTCTGAAAAAGCATCAACGTCTAAAGGTTCAAGGGGAGCCAAAGAAGCAAGATGGACGCTGGTTGGAATGAATGACCTAAAGGGAATGAAGCAAGCCGTCATTAATTATGGCTTGCACTCTACATTTGTTAAGGAAATGATAAGAACTTGGGCTTCTAATGTCAGGGCTGCTCCCCATGATTTCTCACAGTTAGCATCCATGGTGTTAGAAGATGGACCTTTCTTGAGGTTTGTAATTTATTTCAGAGGAGAATCCAAACATATGAAACAGCAAGGGAGAGCAAAGGGTGTGAAGATTTCCCAGAATTAAATTCTTTATGTAGGAGCGTATGCTGATTTACAGGTTCAAGCTCTTTATGATGAAGAAGTATTGTCCCTATGCCATAAAACAGCATTGAATGTTTGGGATAGAATACCAGAATAGGGAAAATGATCAAGTCATATACCAGGGTTCACGTTAAGTGAAAACTGATCATTTCTCTACCAGTAACAAAAAAATGTAAATAGCTCCTTATCCAGGGGTGAAATGATGTATCTGTGTTTTATAAATTTATTTTATAACAATCTGACTTTTTATTGAAATCTTCATTTCATTTGCATAACCCTATATTTTTCTCCTCTAAATTGTTTATACAATTTTGTAATATATATATTACCTAGACATATATCACACTACAGTATTTTAATTGAGCTTTCATGAAAGGTATCCTTAATATTAAAGTATTTCTCTTTAAAATGCTCTAAAAGTTTTGAACCACATTTCTTTCAAAAATGTTTAGATAACAATAATACCAATTAAACATTTATAATATGTAGCCATTTTTACAGTTGATGAACTTCTTTCCTGCCCCTTCTCCTTTCTGCCATTGTGACTACATGGGTGCTATATTTGTACATTAGAAGTCCACAAAAACACAGTTGTAAATGTTGATTATATAACATTTACAAACAAAATTCTATCCATATTTCTGTGGTTATTCTTACTGGTATTCATTATTTTCTTGTGAGTTTTTATTATTTGTTCTTTCAAAAAATATATTAGTAACATTTTGGTATATCTTATAAGTGTTGCATGTGAGTGGCAAACTAACAACATCTTTTTTGCAGAACTTCTATAATATATTTATTTGTGTATGTATGTGTTTGCATGTGTGTGTGTGTATGAGAGAGAAAGAGACAGAGAAACAGAGAGAGAGAGACAGAGAGAAAGAGATCACATACCATAAAACACATGTAGAGATTGGAGGTTGATTTTTGTCCTTCTGGAATGTGGGTCCTAGGTATCAAAGTTCGGTTTAAGAGCAAAAGTCTTTACCTGCTGAACAATTTTGTTGGTCTTCTACTGACAACTACTAATAGATTTTTGCTTATCTTTGAATAATATGTTTTTTCCATAATTTATTCATGATTGCTCTTCTGACTATAGAAATTTTCAGTACTAATGTTATATTTGTCTTACTATTTGAATATATTCCTATGCATTCTTCTGTGTATACTATTCAGTTAGCCTAAGCTTAGTATGAGAGTGTCTGTCAGGACTCTTCCATTCTTACCTATGATTAAGAAACGGAGAGATATTGGGATAGATATATAAAAAAAGAAAAGGACATAAAAATTAAAAAAAAAATAAATTGATTAATTTGAAAAAGGACATAAAATAAAAGAAGTCTATTAATCTGGTCATTTTCTGGGAGTTTCTGAAGCTATTTAATTTTGTTTACTTTCTGAATCAAAGAGCTTCCCTGAAAAATGAATTGTTTTAGCTACCTTTAAACTGTCCAATGTCTTAATGATGGAAGATTTTGCCTCAGTAGGAATTTCTTTAATACATCCTAATTCAGAATTTTTATGACATGTCTTTTGATAGTGTAACCATGAATTTTAAGTCTTTTTAAAATAATTATAAGTAAAATTGTTTTATTTTGTTAACTTAAAAATTTGTGTGCATCTAAAGTATGGTGTCTCTTGATTGATTATTATACAATACATCTCCTTGGTTTTATATTTATATTTAAATTATTTTTTTAAATGTGATATTGTAATGATTAAAACCATAGCTTTATTTTTGGGTTTCAAATATTTCTTATTGTTCATTGCTGCTAGTGTTACTTATTTTGGTGATTTGCTTGAATCTTCAAAATTGTTCACATAGTCTATTTAAAATAACTTAGATTGATACATCATTTAATCATTTTAAAGTTTTTTTTCTATTTAATAGAGTATATCATGAATTCTTTTAAAGTAATATTCTTTAATGTGTCTCATATTATTTCTCTTTAATGATTTTAATGAAACATTATTTCATTTTATTTTAAATTTATTATTATTATTATTATTATTATTATTATTATTATTTTGCCAGTGTAAGGCCTGGAAGTCAGTAAGGAGTAAAAAACTGAGTGTTCTGTTTTTAAAGAAATTTACAAAAATAAACATAATTTTAGGCTTTCAGATATGTTGAAAATTGCCAAAAATATTTAAAATTCCTCTAACTATATTGAAGGATTTGACCAAATTCTTTCTCTGGGTAAATTGGTGCTAACATCAGTCAACTGAATGTTAAGCATTGGTGCTTAGCAGTTTTAAAATGCACTCTGAAAATAAGGTCTTATCTTGGGGCACTATATCAGAAACCAAAATAATCATACCCTTTAAAGGAGACATGTCCAGGAAGACAGCAACAGATTATATCATAACAACATTTTGGTGATTGGATGGTACTTGATGATATTATGTCTGTGAATAGGATATATTTCGTTTTTCACCAGTTGTAGTCTTCTAGAAATGATTGTAAGTGGCCATAAGGCAATTCAACATTGTTAATATTCCACAAATTTTATTCAAGTTTTTTTTTTCTGAAAGATCTCTTCAAATGTTTGGAAAAATCACTGGTTCATTTATATAGATGTAATAAAGTTAAAATTAAAAATATTTATATTGCTTACAGTGACTTATGCAGATAGAGTTAAGTTGTACCTCCTGGTTTTATCACTTGAATATCTCATGTTCAATCCAGGTAAATAAAACTTAAGATGGTGTTTTTTATTCTTTATATAGTTATTTGATATTATTTTCTAGACACTATTTCTACAATCTTTTCCCGTTAATCACTTATATCATGTAATTTTATATACTACATACTTATTTAGTCATGAAGCTAAGGATCTACCCTTTCAGTTTCACTCTATATATCTAAGAGCATTTCATGCATGAAAGAAATGTTAATCCTAATGTTGCCAGTAAATCAAGATTACTTTCATTTATTTTCTGAAGTTTTATATATGTATGCTCAGTTCATTTCATTATAATATCTCCTATCTTTGAATAAATATCACATAATTTTAAATAGACACAATAAAACAAAAATTAAGTTCAATCTCTGAGTAAAATGTACTTAACAATAACAACCTGGCAGAGTTAAGAGACATATATTGGTTACTTCCTTTAAATGAGAGATCTTTAACATGTGCTGGGCATGGCATGAAAAAGGAATTCATAAAAAAAATAGTTTAATCTAATAAAAAGTAAAATCACAAAACTGCATGCCACATCACCACAAATAGTTTTTAATTAAGTACAGGAAAGTATGTCTAGTCACACTATGGTCATCATTACTTAATGAGTTCCAGATAATAAATAATTAAAAGAAAGCACAAAACATGGAAAGAAGCAAAGTAGAGCAGATGAAGCATGAATTGTTTTCCTATGATAATAGAAGTATTCTTTATATGAGTGTAGCAGAAATACATGGCAATATGTCTGTAGAAAAATATAACATAGCAAAGAGTGAATGAAAAAACAGTGAATCTCACTTTCCATAAAACAAAATCTAATGACAAGAAAACATTCAGTAGCTCCTATGAAATAGAACAGAAAATGTGTCTTAATTATGTTAAATTAATTAAATTAATGTAATTTCACTGCGGGAAGGAATGTTACTGTACTGGATTAATAAAGGAAATAAGCATAGATCATGAAACATAAGACCAAAGGTATTGTTCTAGGGGACACATTCTAGAGAAAAGATATTTACTGTAAAGTTATAGTTTGCCACCACTATTTTTCTATACTACTATGGATAAAATAAATTTATTGAGAATGGATGATACGTGTCCCTCTGAAGTAGAGATTATAAGAATTAGGGAGATCAGTTGATATAGTCATTGTGTTTTAATAAATAAAACTTGCCTGACGTTCAATGTAAAACAGCCACATTAGTCAGCCTCACAGGTCAGGCAGTGGCTGCATGTACATACCTTTAAATCTAGCAACCACACTAGTTAACCATAAAGATTGGAGGGGGTAATGGTGGAAGGTCATTGGTTAAAAAATAAAGAAACTGCTTGGCCCTCATAGTTTAAAACATAGGTGGGAGGAGTAAACAGAACAGAATGCTGGGAGGAAGAGGAAGTGAGCTCAGAGGCAGTGCACCCCTCTCCTGGTCAGACATGATGAAGCAAGCTGCCAGGTCAGACATGCTGAATCTTTCCCAGTAAGGCTGGTGCTACACAGATTACTAAAAATGGGTTAGGCAAAATATGAGAATTAGCCCGTAAGAGGCTAGCGCTAGTGGGCCAAGCGGTGTTTAAATGAATACAGTTTGTATGTTATTATTTCGGGTTTAAAGCTAGCCAGGGGACCAGGAGCTTGGGTGCCAGGAAATTAGCCCACAGCTATTACAACAGGGGGGGTCCATTTCTTTAATCCCAGCACCAGAAAGTAATGTAAAATAGAAGGAAACAGGTCTCACTTTGTTTCATTGTGAGGATTCATGGAAGAAAATGCCATACTGCAAAATGTTAGCATATAAAATGCCTGTCAATTACTTCTTAAAACTTAGATTGTTCAAAAACTAGAATAGCCAGCAATTGTAAGAAAACCCATAAAAACAAGAAGATGAAATATTATTGAAAAGATGATTGGATGTTAGAAAAACTGAATAAATATTAATAACACAGAGACTAATACAAAAAAACCTAGGACAGCCAAAACAATCTTATACAATAAAAAAAATTCTGGAGGCATTACCATCCCTGACTTAAAACTCTATTACAGAGCTGTTGTAGTAGGAGTGGCGGGGCTGCGTCCCCGGAACCCGGCTGCCCACATGGCTAGTTTATGCCCCGAAATAATTACACGGAAACTGTATTCTTTTAAACACCACTTGGCCCATTATATCTAGCCTTTTCTTGGGTAACTCTCGCACCTGGACTAGCCCATTTATAATAATGTGTGTAGCCCACGAGGTGGCTTGCCAGAGAAGATCTTAACCCACGTCTGTCTGGAGTAGAAGAATCATGGCGACTCACTGACTCAGCTTTCTTTCTCCCAGCATTCTGTTCTGTTTACTCCACCTATCTAAATTCTACCCTATGAGAGGGCCAAGCAGTTTTCTTTATTACATAACCAATGAAAGCAACAGATAAGATACAACACCCACCTCCATCACAGAGCTACAGTATTGAAAACAGCTTGGTACTGGCATAAAAACAGAGAAGTCGACCAATCGAATCGAATAGAAGACCACAATTTTAACCCTCAATCCTATGAGCACCTGATTTTTGATAAAGGAGATAAAAGTATACAATGGAAGAAAGAAATCATCTTCAACAAATTGTGCTGGCATAACTGGATGTCAACATGTAGAAGAATGAAAATAGATTCATATCTATCACCATGCACAAAACATATGGACAAATGGAACAAAGACCACAATATCAATCTGAACATACTGAACTGATGGAGGAAGGTCATTGGTTAAATAAAAAGAAACTGTTTGGCTCTCATTGGTTAGAAGATAGTTGGGAGGAGTAAACAGAACAGAATGCTGGGAGGAAGAGGAAGTGAGCTCAGAATCCACAGCTCTCCTCTCAGGAGCAGACGCCTCAGAGAGACCATGCTCCCAGCTCCCAGGCAGACACATGTGATGAAGCTCAGACCCAGGATGGACATAGGCTAGAATCTTCCAGGTAAGCGCACCTAGGAGTGCTATGCAGATGATTAGAAATGGGCTAAATTAATATGTGAGAATTAGCCAAGAAGAGGCTAGATAGAAATGGGCTAAGCAGTGATTAAATGAATAGTGTTTGTGTGTTGTTATTTCGGGCATAAGCTAGCCAGGCAGCCGGGGTGCTGGGGATGCAGCCCCGCCGCCCTTATTACTACAAATGGTGCCCGATGTGATGGATTAAATCCACTTAAAAAACCTGAGAAGGCTTAAAAATAAGGGAGAGAGAGTTTAACACAGATTTTTCCTGTTTGTTGGTGGCATGCTGTAGAGAGATTTCCTGATTCGGCAACAGCAGCAGAAAAAATGCTGTGTCATTTTAAAGCGCAGCTTCTTGGGGCTGTGCTGCCAGCATGAACTCTGGCTTTAAAGCATTTGTGGCACTCTGCTTGCTAGAGGCAAGCAAGCACTCTCATCTAAGAGAAGCTTCCTGACTCAGCTTTAGCTGCAAAACCCTCCAGCTCATTAAGAGTTCCTGCCACGAAACACTTAAGTGGTTGACGAAAAGCTGAACGCATGCTTTTCGGTTTTCAGCCATAGCAGGAAAAAAGCTGCACCGTTTAAAAATGCCGGCTTTCTGGGCCATCCTGCCAGTGCAAACTCTGACTGTTTGAGGCAGGAGGGCTGACTGCAGAGAGAGGACTTGTGTGTTGTCTGTGGACATAATGCTACAACATACTTGTTGGCAGGAACCTTGAAATGCCGTAGAGTTGTGGCAGTAAACATGGCTACAACTGGTACCTCAGCCATGAGGCTACAAAGCTAAGGAATGGACTGGATCTACCTGGGAAAGACTCGGCTTTAGTCCTACTGATATTGCTTGGAAAATTAAAGACTCATGTGGTCAGAAAAAGAGAGATATAGAGTAAAGAGAGATTCAAAGACAAAGAAAATTTCCAAATGGATTACGGCGTGTGAAAAATATATGCAGACTAAAAGTTAAAATTCTTAACGTAAAAAAAAAAAGGAAGAGAGTTGTTGTGTGTGGTAGTACACACCTTTAATACCAATACTTGAAAGGCAGAGGGAGATTGACCTCTGTGACTTCAAGGTGTGGTAGCACACGCCTTTAATCCCAGTGCCTAGAAGGCAGAGACAAACAGTTCTCTGTGAGTTCAAGGTGTCCTAGTGTACACCTTTAATCCCAATGCCTGGGAGGCAGAGACAGGCAGATCTCAGAGAGTTCAAGGACAGCCTGGTCTACAGAGTTACTTCAGGTCAAAGATACAGAGAACCTGTCTCAAAAAGCAAAGAGTTAAAAGTAAAAATAAACAAAATAGAGGTTAAAACAAAGCTGCACAAAGATGGAAAATACACAGAGAATTTTGATACTGTATGCTATTATGCTCTCTTTAAATTATTTAAATGCTGAGGAAGGAGCAACAGATGCTAAAAGATATTTATTTATAAATGCTGCTGAACTAATCCAACATAGATATTTTGATGCCTTGAATTTTAAATTTGGACCTAAGGACATGATGCTTTGGAAAGGAGTTTCTTGTTTTGTTTTCACAGAGGATGAGACCCTGTTCATTTCTTCTATTCCAATTTGGTATAATGGACCACGCCCTCCTGAAGGGTTGGTGGGAACACCTTCAGAAAATTGCTTCGCTCAACTGCCAACTGAGATGAAACTAGCACACAGGATATAACGTGAAAGGCCTAATTAACGACACCCCCATTCAGCAGGAAGCAGTTTGGAGAGAAATAACTGGGCCCATATTCCCAAAAAATGTTTATAAATGTTCCTTTACATTTAAAGGGGGATATGATATAGGTATGAATAATTTGCATTAGTATAGATTTTGCTTTATTGATAGAGATTTACAGTCAATTTTGATATATGTATATGTATTTCTGATATTGTTAAAGGTATTGTGATTGTGTAGTTCATTATTAAAATGTAATGTATAATTAGGAAATATAGGTTGTTGATTATATTTATATATAACCTATTTATAATAGGTTGACTATTATAAATAATAGTCAAGTTTGTAGTCATGTTAGTTAATGTTTTCTAGGTCTGCGTAGATATATTTTAGATAGGCATTCTTCATATTTTTCAAAGATTATAGAATATGGCATTTTAAATATTTTAATAACTCTGGACATTTCATGATAATGAGACACTCTGCTCCTGGCAGCACCAATCTACTTCAAGAGGAAGATGGGCATCGAAGAGGCTCGTTATGGAGTTTGATAGCCATTTGGGCAAGAAACTGCTCTTGCCTGGACTATTGCATAAACTGGACACAGAGAACCCACAGAGAGAGGACTACTGAACTTGCCTAAGGTGAGATGATCTTTCGGGGTTCCTGATTCATGAAAGAGTCAGTGAGACATTCTGCAGGACACAACAGATAGTGACTAAACTGACTTTGAATTTTCCTGCTTTATGGAAATGTCTGCTGGATACAATGGGCCTGAAGGCTGAAGATGGATGCCACAATGGTACAGAGGAACTTTGGGTGACTGTCCAGGCAGCGAGATGTCTCTGTCATTTCTAGAGTTTTAAAACTTGCTTTTTTTCTTGTTTGCTTAGGTAGTATTTTATCTTTCTGGAGTCATTGATGGAGTTAAGAATAGTTAGTTATAGTTATAGTTTTCCTTAGTTATGATAAAGATTATTGTAACTTTTACTTGATAACTATTTCGTTATATGTAATTTTGCTATGTTAAAGTTAAAGCCTTTTTTTTGTTTAAACAGAAAAAGCGGAAATGATGGAGGAAGGTCATTGGTTAAATAAAAAGAAACTGCTTGGCCCTTATTGGTTAGAAGATAGTTAGGAGGAGTAAACAGAATAGAACGCTGGGAGGAAGAGGAAATGAGCTCAGTCTCCACAGCTCTCATCTCAGGAGCAGACGCCTCAGAGAGACACCATGTTCCCAGCTCCCAGGCAGACACACGTGATGAAGCTCCGACCCAGGAAGGATGTAGGCTAGAATCTTCCTGGTAAGCGCACCTATGGGCGCTTCACAGATGATTAGAAATTGGCTAAATTAATATGTGAGAATTAGCCTAGAAGAGGCTAGATAGAAATGGGCCAAGCAGTGATTAAATGAATACAGTTTGTGTGTTGTTATTTCGGGCATAAGCTAGCCAGGCAGCCCGGGTGCTGGGGACGCAGCCCCGCCTCCCTTATTACTACACTGAACCTGATAGAATAGAAAGGGGAAGTACTCTCCAACATATGGGCTAAGGAGATTGCTTCCTACGTATAACTCCAGCAGCACAGACATTAAGGGCAATATTGAATAAATGGGACCTCCTGAAACTGAGAAGCTTCTATAAAGCAAAGGATACTGTCATTAAGACAAAAAGGCAACCTACTAACTGGGAGATGATCTTCACCATCCCCACAACAGACACAGGTCTAATCTCCAAAATATATAAAGAGCTAAAGAAAGTAGACTTTAAAATGCTAATTAACCCAGTTAAAAAATGGGGCACTGAACTGAGCAGAGAATACTCAACAGAAGAAGTTTAAATGGCCAAAAGACGCTTAAAGTCATGCTCAACCTCCTTGGCAATCAGGGAAATGCAAATCAAGACAACTATGAGATATCATCTTATACCTGTCAGAATGGCTAAAATCAAATACACCAATTATAGCCTTTTCTGGAGAGGTGTAGAATAAGGGGTACACTCATCCATTGCTGGTGGGAATGCAAACTTGTGCAACCAATTTGAAAATGAGTGTTTGGGTTTCTCAGGAAATTTGGGATCAACCTACCTTAGTACGCAGCAATACCACTATTGGGAATATACTCACGAGATGCCCTATCATTTGACAAAAGCATTTGTTCAACTATGTTCATAGCAGCATGATTTGTAATAGCCAGAACCTGGAAACAACCTAGATGGCCCTCAATGGAAGAATGGATGAAGAAAGTGTGGAATATATACATATTAGAGTACTACTCAGCCATAAAAAAACAATGACATCTTGAATATTGCATGCAAATGGATGGAAATAGAAAACACAATCCTGAGTGAGCTAACCCACACCCAAAAAAATGAACATGGGATGTCCTCACTCATAACTGGTTTATAGCCATAAATAAAGGACATTGAGCCTATAATTTGTGATCCTAGAGAAGCTAAATAAGAAGGTGAGCCCAAGGAATAGCATATAGTCATCCTCCTAGATATTGGAAGGAGACAAGATTCCTGCGCAAAAATTGGGAACTTGGGGTGGGATGGGTGTAAGGGGAAATGGGGAGAGAAAAGTGGGAAGGGGAGGATGGGGGGAGCTTGGGGGAATGGGATGATTGGGATAAAAGAAGGGTGGATATGGGAGCAGGGAAGCATATATCCTAATTAAGGGAGCCATCTTAGGGTTGGCAAGAGACGACTTTAGTGGGGCTCACGGGTGTCCAGGGAGATGTCCCCAGTTAGTTCCTTGTGCAGCTGAGGATAGGGAACCTGAAATGACCCTATCCTATAGCCATACTGATGAATTTCTTGCATATCACTACAGAACTTTCCTCTGGTGATGGATGGAAATATAGGCAGAGACCCACTTTGGAGCACTGGACTGAGCTCCCAAGGTCCAAATAAGGAGCAGAAGGAGGGAGAACATGAGATAGAAGTCAGGAACCCGAGGGGTGCACCCAACCACTGAGACAGTGGGGCTGATCTTTTGGGAGCTCACCAAGGCCAGCTGGACTGGGACTGAAAAAGCATGGGATAAAACCAGACTCTCTGAACATGGCGGACAATGAGGGCTGATGAGAAGCCAAAGAAAATGGCACTGGGTTTTTATCCTATTGCATGTACTGGCTTTGTGGGAACCTAGCCTGTTTGGATGTTCACCTTCCTATACCTGGATGTACTGGGGAGGTCCCTGCATTTCGCACAGGGCAGGGAACCCTGACTGCTCTTTGGACTGGAGAGGGAGGGGGAAGGAATGGGGGGAGGGGAGGGGAGTGGGCGGAGAGGGAAGGAATGGGGGGAGGGGGAGGGAAATGGGAATTGGTGAGGAAGAGGAAATTTTTCAATAAAATGAATAAATAATGATAATAATAATAATAATAAATTAATACAATATCTCTAATTTCAGCAAATGCATTATTTCTTATTAGGCCTACATTATAAGGCAACAATAGACATTAGTTGTAGAGGAAATCCCTGTTATTATTTCAATAAAAGCCATTCAGAATCTAAATAATTAAAAAGCATTATATGTTAAACAAATCATGAAATTATTTTTGAATACAAGAATAAGGACTGGTTTGAGGTTTTATTATCACCACATTGAAAACTTGTTTGTCCACATCTTCTAAAGTTGAAAGCATTTATCAATTTTTCTGGTGGGATACTCAAAAATGAAATTTATTTTATATAAATACTTGCAAATAATATTTTAGCAAGTTTATTTATGGAACACTAAAAGTGAAAAAAAAAGATTTTATCCCAAAAATAGATAAATAAATAAATGATATCAACATATTATCAAGTAAATTTTACTTTTATAGATATTTGTAAGATCATAGATTAATTCTAAAAGATAAATTTTAAACAGACTAAATGAAATATATGTACTTCATAATTAAATTAAATTTAAAAGGGCATAATAATTAAAAAGAAAGCATCAAATTTTCCAAGGCTTAGGTGACCAGGTGCTATCTTCCTACCTAGACCTTCCTGGATGCCAACATATGTTCTCCTTACAACTTGAAAATATTAAAACTACACCCCCTTATGGGCTACATTTGGCTGTCATGAAATTTATATGTGTGTACATATTTTCCAAAATTCAGAGAATACAGGACTAAAAACATTTAGCTAATAGCAATTAAATATTATTTTCATTTTTTTATTTAAATGATATTTTTCCTCATATATGTGGTGTTAAAATAATACCGATTATTTATTTACTCACTGTGGTTACACTAATGGCAGCACTACTAAAGCATAACTTTTTGAAATATAACCATGTATCATTTCCTATACTGAAACTTGCATTGTAAACCAGGCTGATTATGCATACACAGAGGTTTGACTTCCTATTCTTCCTAGTAATTGGATAAAAGGCTTATGTCAATATACAATTCTGCTTGTTTTTCTTTTCTCAGATAAATATAAATTCATGATTTCTGCTGCTATTGAATTGATATTTTATATTGTAAATTATTTTTACCAAAAAAAGTGATTTCATTTTTCTAAAGAGTGACTCTGTTTTTAGCATAATACATATTTATGGATTATTTGGATATATAAGCATCACAGTATTATCAAATCACACATGATCCTTTTACTTATTGATACTGAGTCAGCACAGATGAATTATTATTAAATACATTTGTCATGTTAATGATTTTAAATCATGTATTTTACCAAACGCACAAAGATGTTTTCTGAAATTCTTGATAAATACATCTTTAAAATTGTAAAAGTTCTTTATGAGGCTGGAGAGATAGAATGTTTAAGAGCTCTTGATGCATTTGCAGAGGACCTACATTTGGTTTTCCAGCATCCACATGATGATGCACAACACTGTCTAACTCCAGTCTTAGAAATTTGAAGGCATCTGCTTTATTAATATTAATTAACTTTTTATATTTGATTTTTTTCTTTGGGAACTGGAGAGATGACTCAGAGGTTAAGACTATTGGCTACTCTTTCAGAGATACTGTGTTCAATTTCCAGCAATCACATGTTGACTCACAAACATTTATAGGAGGATCTAATGCTCTTCTGGCATGCAAGCATGCATTCAAACAGAATACTGTACACATACCAAATAAATAAATTAGAAAAATATTTTTCATTCAATATATTTTGTTCAAAGTCTCTCCCTTCCCAAAAATCATTTCAGATCCTCACCACCTCCTTAACCACTCAAATTCCAAGCAAAGAAAAACCCAAATGAAAAACCAAAGCAAAGCCAGGTGTGGTGGCCCACATGTTTAATTCCAGCACAGAAAGATGGACAGATCTCTATGAGTTTGATACCAGCATTGCCTGCAAAGTAATTTCCAGGACAGCCAAGACTGCTACACAGAGAAACCCTGTGTTGAAAAAACACACATAAAAACACACATACACATACACACGAATAAAACGAAGAGTAAAGGAGGAAAGAAAATCAAAACAAACAGAATACAAAAACCTGTAAAACACAATGGACAAAAACAAAGCAAAAACAACACAAGAAAACGGGGATTGTTGACCAACAACTCCTGGGCATGGAGTCTGCCCTGGCATGCCTTGGTAAACTCAGCCACACTTTATGGGAGAACATTGATTGTCCCCTTTTCCAGTAGATATCAATTGCAAATAGCTTCTTTGCTAGGAGCTGGGGCTATGTGTTGACTTCACTTCTCCATGCTGCGATTTTGTCTGGTTTTAACCTGTCCACTACATCACTGTCTTTGTGTATCTGACTCTTGAGAACTGCCTGCCTTTTCTCACATCTTTTTTTTTGTTTTATTTTTGTAGCTTTATAAATAATATCATTCGAAATTTTCACCTCCTCCCCTCCTCCCATTTCCCTGATGCTTCCCCACTCACCCTCCCCCTCCCACTCCAGTCCTAAGAGAGGGCAGGGTATCCTGTCCTGTGGGAAGTCCAAGCCCCACCCCCTTCATCCAGGCCTAGGAAGGTGTGCATCCAAACAGACTAGGATACCAAAAAGCCAGTACATACAGTAGAGACAAATCCCAGTGCCTTTATCATTGGCTTCTCAGTCAGCCCCCATTGTTAGCCACATTCAGAGAGTCCGGTTTGAAGACATGCTTGTTCAGTCTCAGCCCAGTTGGCTTTAGTGAGCTCCCATTAGATCAGAAACACTGTGTCAGTTTGTGGACCAACACCCGCAGTCCTGACTTTTTTGTTCATCTTCTCCCTCCTTCTGCTCTTCAGCCGGACCTTAGGAGCTCAGTCTAGTGCTTCTATGTGGGTCTCTGTCTCTATCATCATCCATTGCCAGATGAAGGTTTTATGATGATATTCAAGATATTCATCAGTATGACTATGGGACAAGGCCAGTTCAGGCACCCTCACCTCTACTGCTCAGGGACTTAGCTGGGGAAATCCCCGTGGATACCTGGGATCCCCTCTAGAGCCAAGTCTCTTGCCAAACGTAAAATGGGTCCCTTAATTAAGATATCTTCTTCACTGCTCCCATATCCGCCCTTCCTCCATCTCAACAATCCCACTCCCCTAAAATATCCACAATCCTCCCCTTCTTCTGCTGAGAATTCTCTGTTCAGTTCAGTACCCCATTTTTTAATTGGGTTATTTAGAAATTTAATGTCTAGTTTCCCGAGTTCTTTATAAATTTTGGAGATAAGACCATTGTCTGATGTGTAGTTGGTTGTCTTTTTGTCTTAATGACTGTGTCCTTTGCTTTACAGAAGCTTCTCAGTTTCAGGTCCCATTTATTCATTGTTGCTCTTATTGTCTGTGCTACTGGGGTTATACATAGGAAGAAGTCACCTGTGCCCATGGATTGCAGTATACTTCCCACTTTCTCTTCTATCATGTTCAGAGTGGTAAGATTTATATTGAGGTCTTTAATCCATTTGGACTTGAGTTTTGTACATGGTGATACTTATGGATCTGTTTTCTTCTACAGACTAAAATCTAGTTATTCAAGCAAAATTTGTTAAAGATGCTTTCTTTCTTCCATTGCATAATTTTAGATTCCTTGTCAAAAATCAGGTATCCATAGATTTGTGTATTAATATCCAGGTCTTTGATTTGATACCATTGGTCAACGTCTCTGTATTTATGCCAATACTAAGCTGTTTTCATTACTGTAGCTCTGTAACAGAGTTTGAAATCAGGGATTGTAATTTAGCCTCCTGAAGTTCCTTTATTGTATAGCATTGTTTTTGCTATCCTGGATATTTTTGTTTTTCCATATAGCATTGATTATTGTTCTCTCAAGGTCTGTGAAGAATATATATATATATATATATATATATATATATATATATATATATATATATATATATAGTGAATTCTAAGCAAGCTAGTTCATCAGTTATACCTATGATGAAAAATATTATTGTATCATCCAAAAACTGGAAAATATCTGAAAAAGGTATATAATAATTATGGGGAGAATGCACAAATTGACAGACAAATAGCCAGACACAAACATAAATACACACACAAAAAAAAAATCTAAAACCAGATCCAACTGTAAGATATACTACAATGCTAGAGTAAAGTAATAAACACAGCTGACCTTGGTCATTGCAACGCTTTACACAATAGTCAATAACTGGAAAAAAATTCAAATCAATTGAAGAATGAATGAATATAAGTGGAATGTATACATAGCTTAATATTATTTATCTTTAAAAATAATCCAATTCTACAATTGTTAATATCCTTAAATACACAGATCAGGCCCCTGTTTTGAGTTCTTAGTCTCAGAAATAAAAGAATTGAGGAGTGGAATCAAATTGAAGTACAAACATAATTTTACTAGGACTTAAAAGAGAAAATGAATGGAAGGCAAAATATAAACTTCAGCAGCTATGTAGAAGACGTAAATGGAGGAAAACAAAAAAAAAATGCATGCAATTTCCATGAGTATGAAGGTCAAGTATATGGTTAACAAGCAGCCACAAGTTTGTAAGATGGGTAATTTAGAGATATTATGAAACCGACATATTAGTGGGGAAAACACAATGTGTTAAGGAAGGCATACAAAAAAAAGTAATAGAAAAAAATAAGTCATTCTAAATTGGGAAGTCTTAGAACCCTATTTGGCTTCTGGTTAGGGGGCAGGGATTCTGAGGAAGAAACTTGCAGAATATATTAGAAATATTGCTTCCTATATCTTAGCATAGCTTAATATGAGTCCAGCTTCCCAGAGAAGATTTGTTAACTACCACGGTTGAATGAACCCACCTGAAATATGAGGTCTCTACTCAATCCAATGAACAAAATCTTTCTACTGAAAACTTTTCTACTATAATGTGGGTGGGATTTTTTTTGTCACATTTTGTTTAAATGAAACAAAAAAGATGAGTACCACATGTTGTCATTCACATGTAAAACACAAAATGTAGTACATTTTATAGAATCAGAGAATATTCTAGTGAATATTCTAAAAGTATGGAAGAATAGATATGGACTAAATTTTGAAAAGTTATTAGTTGGCAATAAATCATAGTTAAAAGAAAGAAATTCTCACTTATTGCAAAGTAAGGTGATTAGAGGAAAACAACCATGCACATATTATATTTAAAAAGTAATTTTAAAAATTTACCCTAAAGAAATGATAAATGTACTACATAATGTCTATTTTACCATGCTACAGAATGTATTCAATGTATATATCTGTTTAATGAAGTAATAGGGGCGGCGGGGCTGCGTCCCCGGCACCCCAGCCGCCTGCTCGGCTAGCTTATGCCCAAAATAACAACATGAACACTGTATTCATTTAATCACTGCCTGGCCCATTCTCCTCTAGGCCAACTCTCACACATTAATTCATCCCATTTCCAATCATCTGTGTGTAGCACCCCAAGGTGCGCTTACCGGGGAGATTCTAGCCTAGTCCATCCTGGGTCAGAGCTTCATCCCGGGAGCGGGGCATGGCGTCTCTCTCAGGCGTCTGCTCCCGAGAGCAGAGCGGTCGAGAGACAGGTGGATCTCTGAGAGTTCAAAGACAGCCTGGTCTACAGAGTTACTTCAGGTTAAAGATACAGAGAACCTGTCTCAAAAAGCAAAGCGTTAAAAGTAAAAATTAACAAAATAGAGGTTAAAACAAAGCTGCACAAAGATGGAAAATACACAGATAATTTTGATACTGTATGCTATTATGCTCTCTTTGAATTACATAAATGCTGAGGAAAGAGCAAAAGCTGCTAAAAGATTTTTATTTATAAATGCTGCTAAACTAATCCAACATAGATATTTTAAATTTGGATCTAAGGACATGATGCTTTGGAAAGGAGTTTCTTATTTTGTTTTCACAGAGGATGAGACGCTGTTCATTTCTTCAATTCCGATGTGGTATGATGGACCACGCCCCCCTGAAGGGTTGTTGTGAACATCTCCAGAAAATTGCTTTGTTCAACTGCCAACTGAGAAGAAACTAGCACACAGGTTATACCATGAAAGACCTAATTAACTACGCCCCCATTCAGCAGGAAGCAGTTTGGAGAGAAATAACTGCGCCCTTATTCCCAAAAAATGTTTATAAATGTTCTTTTACATTTAAAGGGGGATATGATATAGGCATGAATAATTTGCATTAGTATAGATTTTGTTTTATTGATAGAGATTTATGGTCGATTTTGTTATATGTATAAGTGTTTCTGATTTTGATTAAGGTATTGTGATTGTGTAGTTCATTTTAATATGTACTGTATAATTAAGAAATATAGGTTGTTAATGGATAATCATCGATAATAGTAAAGCTTGTAGTCATGTTAGTTAGATTTTCTAGATATATAGAGATATATTTTAGATAGACATTCTTCATGTCTTTCAAAGATTACAGAATAGGACATTTAATGTTTTAATAACTTAGGACTTTTCATGACAATGAGACACTCTGCTCCTGGCAGCACCAATGTACTTCAAGAGGAAGATGGGCATCGAAGAGGCTCGTTATGGAGTTTGAAAGCCATTTGGGCAAGAAACTGCTCTTGCCTGGACTATTGCATAAACTGGACACAGAGAACCCACAGAGAGAGGACTACTGAATTTGCCTAAGGTGAGATGATCTTTCGGGGTTCCTGATTCATGAAAGAGTCTGCGAGACATTCTGCAGGACACAACAGATAGTGACTGAACTGACTTTGAATTTTCCTGCTTTATGAAAATGTCTGCTGGATACCATGGGCCTGAAGGCTAAAGATGGATGCCCCAACGATACAGAGGAACTTTGGGTGACTGTCCAGGCAGCGAGATGTCTCTGTATTTTCTAGAGTTTTAAAAGTTGCTTTTTCTTGTTTGCTTAGATAGTATTGTATCTTTCTGGAGTCTTTGATGGAGTTAAGAATAGTTAGTTATAGTTTTCCTTAGTTATGATAAAGATTATTGTAACTTTTACTTGATAACTGTTTTTTTATATGTAATTTTGCTATGTTAAAGTTAAAGCCTTTTTTTTTTTTGTTTAAACCGAAAAAGGGGAAATGATGGAGGAAGGTCATTGGCCAATAAAGAAACTGCTTGGCCCTGTGGCTGCAGTAAACAGAACAGTTTAAACATGATTTTTAGCCAACCAAAACATAGTTTTTTTTTTAAATTTTATCTACCTATTACAAAACTTCCAATACCTTTTTAAAATCATATAACGATAATAAAAAAAATATTTTTTTTTCTTTTTATTGACAGAAGTTTCTGTCCCACCTGGTCCTTTAGCCATTTAGTCCCTATAAAACACAGAAAGGCTTATAATAATTATAAACTGTTTGGCCTATTAGCTCAGGTTTATTATTAACTAGCTCTTACAACTTAAATTAAGCCACAATTCTTATCTATGTTAGCCATGTGGCTTGGTACTTTTTATCACTGAGGCATTCTCATTTTGCTTTTTCTGTGGCGGTGTCCTGACTGCAGACTGAAACTTTTATTCTCTCTGAATTCTCCTATTCTGTTAGCACCACCTATACTTCCTGCCTTGCTACTGATCAACCAGCATTTTATTAAACCAATAAAGGTGACAAATCTTTACAGGGTACAAAAGCATTATTACACAGCACCACTTTTTTTTCTTTTTACATATGTATAATTCTTCAAGGTAACAGTATATACATTTTCGAATTAAGTCAATTCAAGTCATTATTATTTGGTGATGTATAGAGACTCTCATACCTTTCTCATTGATTGATTGATTACTTTGCTTGGGGGAAACTTGCATGTCCTGGAATGTATAGAACTCTCAGAGTACAACTTGTGGAGTTGGCTCTTGTCTTCCAGCATGCAAGATCAAGTAAAGAAATGCAGACTAGATGGTAAGGTTGGCAGAAAGCACCATTACACTATGAGACAATTTGCTAGAACATTTTTTTTTCTTAAATAGTCTAAAGATATATTTTTGAATTATTATTTAACAAGTAATTTGAACACACACTGAAAATGTCTGATATTTACAATAACATTTTCAATTAATGATGAAATCTTTTTGTTAAATGTGCAATTAAGCAAAGTTTTTTCTCAATCATCATTTAACCTCCTATAAAAATAAAGAGAATGATGACTCATTGCATAGTATAAACTTGTTGGATGACTATCTAATGGTAATATATAATTTAGAGGTTATATAGCATAAGCTTATACTTTTACAATATAGAATATTTGTATTTGCTAATAGATGCCTGAGATATGAATATCTTCATAGATTTTTCAATTTATTTCTCTATCAGTTATACTTCATTAAAAATTCAGTTTTATACTTATTCCTTCCTTAACTTATGCCTAAAATGTTTAATGTAACAGTTCTCAAAATATTGTCCCCCAAAATTTTTTATCTATTAGTTTTTAAGAAATGGTTTCTTGGTATAGCTTTCCTGAAACCTACTTTGCTGTGCAGACTTGCCTGAAACTCAGAGAATCTCTTTGCCTCTTTTTGCTGGGACTAAAGCTGTACACTAAATAGGTCAAGCATCTTCATTAACTGGTTCTTGTAGATTCATAATCTACCTAAAGAAAATGTGCAAAGAAAATACTCTTCATAAACATATCACTCTCTAGTAATATTTTTCATTGTGAAGCTGTGTTTCTAAAAAAAAATTTGCTGCTGGAACTAAAATCAAATAAGTGGCAAAAATCTTTTCAAAGACAAAGATTTTAGGGTCATAAAATCGGAAAAAAAATATTAGTTCTCATCCATTTCTATAAGGGCATTTTTTACATGCTGTTTAAGGGCGTCAATCACTTTCATGAAGTCAACCTTTTCTACTTCTTCTTGATTAAGGTGTTCATGTCCTCCCGATGTGAGGTCGCTGGTTTCTGGTGGCTTCATGTTGCTTTTCAGCTTGTTGGGCGAATTCTTGCCTTGGCATCTACCCATCTCTTCTTCCAAATGCTCCCTTATGGATCTTCTTTACCGGATCAGGTCTCCTTGCCTACCCAATGCTGGATCTCCCCAACGTTGTCTCTCCCCAATGATGGGTCTCCCCAAGGCTGGGTCTCCTGGCGCCTAGAGATCAGGCCTCGGTGCTGATGGGCAGGTGGCAAACAAAGCGCCTACCCTTCTTGGTACAGGCAGGCCAAAGAAAGAAAGGAACTCCCGCCTGCTTGGGTGCCCCGAGGATTCGGACCCAGTGCCCAGACAGGCTGGGCTGGGTGATGTTATGTGCAGAAAGAGGGCGGTGGGGCAAATTGGGGAGGGTTCTGGATGGAAGCTGGGTGGGCTAGGAAGAAAGAGGAGGTATGCAGGGAGTGGGGGCCCTGCCGAGAGCTCAAGAAGTATAGGGGGCCAAGGAAGTTCTGAACTCCTCTTCCCGGGCTGGCAATGCAGGGTCAGAAACTCACCCCAACGCTGGGTCTCCTGGCACCTAGAGATCAGGCCTCCATGCTGGTGGGCAGGTCGCAAACAAAGAGCCTACCCTGCTTGGTGCAGGCAGGCCAAAGAAACAAAGGAACTCCCGCCTGCTTGGGTGCCCCGAGGATTCGGACCCAGTGCCCAGACAGGCTGGGCTGGGTGATGTTATGTGCAGAAAGAGGGCGGTGGGGCAATTTGGGGAGGGTTCTGGGTGGAAGCTGGGTGGGCTAGGAAGAAAGAGGAGGTATGCAGGGAGTGGGGGCCCTGCCAAGAGCCAACTAATTACAAGGAGGAGCAGAAGACTGGAAATAATCAAACTGGGGGCTGAAATCAACAAACTAGAAACACAGAAAACAATCCAAATAAACAATGAAACAATGAGCTGGTTCCTGGAGAAAATCAGCAAGATTGACAAACCCCTATCCAAACTAATCAAACGGCAGATAGAGAATTTGCAAATTAATAAGATCAGAAATGAAAAGGGGGAAATAACCACAGACACAGAGGAAATTCAGGCAATCATTAGATCTTACTACAAAAGCCTGTATGCCACAACACTGGAAAATTTAAAGTAAATGGACACTTTTTTAGATAAATACCATATACCAAAGTTAAACCAGGAACAGGTGAACAATCTTAATAGACCTGTTAGTCACAAAAAATTAGAAGCTGTTATCAAAAACCTCCCTACCAAAGAAAGCCCAGGACCAGATGGTTTCAATGCAGAATTCTACCAGAACTTCCAAGAAGACCTAATACCTATACTCCTTAATATATTTCACAATATAGAAACAGAAGAGTCACTGCCAAATTCATTTTATGAAGCTACAGATACTCTGATGACAAAACCGCACAAAAACTCAACCAAGAAAGAGAATTTTAGGCCAATCTCACTCATGAATATCGACACAAAATTCCTCAACAAAATACTGGCAAACAGAATCCAAGAACACATTAGAAAATTTATCCATTATGATCAAGTAGGCTTCATCCCAGAGATGTAGGACTGGTTCAACATACGAAAATCTATCAATGTAATCCATCATATAAATAAACTGAAAGAAAAAAAAACACATGATCATTTCATTAGATGCTGAAAATTCAATATCACTTTATAATGAAAGTTTGGGAGAGATTAGGGATACAAGGGTCGAACCTAAATATAATGATAGCTATATTCAGCAAGCTGACAGCTAACATCAAACTAAACCGAGAGAAACTCAAAGCCATCCCAGTAAACTCAGGAACACGACAAGGCTGTCCACTCTCTCAATACCTCTTCAATATAGTGTTTGAAATTCTAGCAATAGCAAGAAAACAGCTTAAGGGGATCAAGGGGATTCAAATTGGAAAGGAAGAAGTTAAATGTTCCTTATTTGCAGATGATGTGATAGTGTACATTAGCAAACCCCAGGTTCTGACTATTACAAATAATACTGCTATGAACATAGTTGAACAAATGCTTTTGTCATATGATAAGGAATCTCTTGGGTATATTCCTAAGAGTGGTATTGCTCGGTCCAGCGGTAGATTGATCCCGAATTTCCTGAGAAACTGAAACACTGACTTCCACAGTGGTTGCACAAGATTTCATTCCCACCACCAATGGATGAGGGTACCCTTCCTCCACAGTCTCTCCAGCAAAGGTTATCCTTGGTGTTTTTGACTTAAGCCATTCTGACAGGTGTAAGATGGTATCTCAAAGTTGTTTTGATTTTTATTTCCCTGATTGCTAAGGAAGTTGAGCACGACCTTAAGAATCTTTTGGCCATTTGAACTTCTTCTGTTGAGAATTCTCTGTTCAGTTCACTGCCCCATTTTTAAATTGGGTTAATTAGCATTTTAAAGTCTAGTTTCTTGAGTTCTCTCTATATTTTGGAGATCAGACCTTTGTCTGTTACGGGGTTGGTGAAGATCTTCTCCCAGTCAGTAGGTTGCCTTTTTGTCTTAGTGACAGTGTCCTTTGCTTTACAAAAGCTTCTCAGTTTAATAGGCCCCATTAATTCAATGTTGCCCTTAATGTCTGTGTTTTTGGGGATATACATAGGAAGCAATCTCCTGTGCCCATCTGTTTTAGGGTATTTCCCACTTTCTCTTCTATCAGGTTCAGTGTGTTTGGACTGATATTGAGGTTTTTAATCCATTTGGACTTGAGTTTTGTGCACGGTGATACATTTGGGTCTATTTTCATGCTTCTACAGGTTGACATCCAGTTGTGCCAGCACCATTTGTTGAAGATGCTTTCTTTCTTCCATTGTATTCTTTTAGCTCCTTTATCGAAAATGAGGTGTTCATAGGTTTGTGGGATAAAATTCAGGTCTTCTATACAATTCCATTGGTCGACTTTTCTGTTTTTATGCAAGTACCACACTGTTTTCAATACTGTGGCTCTATCATAGAATTTGAAGTCAGGGACGGTAATGCCTCTAGAAGATCCTTTATTGTATAGGATTGTTTTGGCTATCCTGGGTTTTTTTGTTTTTCCATATAAAGTTGATTATTGTCTTCTCCAGATCTGTGAAGAATTTTGATGGGATCTTGATGGGGATTGCAATGAATCTGTAAATTGCCTTTGGTAGAATTGCCATTTTTACTATGTTGAACCTCCCAATCCAAGAGAAAGGAGGTGCATCCATTTTTTTGGTATCCTCTTCAATTTCTTTCTTCAATACCTTAAAGTTCTTGTCAAATAGATCTTTCACTTCCTTGGTTAGATTTACCCCAAGATATTTTATGCTGTTTGTGGCTATCGTGAATGGTGAAGCTTCTCTGATTTCCCTCTCTGCTTCCATATCCTTTGTGTTTAAGAGGGCGACTGATTTTTTTGGAGTTGATCTTGTACCGTGCCACATTACTAAAGCTGTTTATCAGCTGTAAAAGTTCTTTGGTGGAGTTTTGGGGGTTACTTATGTACACTATCATATCATCAGCAAATAAAGAAAGTTTCACTTCTTCCTTTCCAATTCGAATCCCCTTGATCTCCTTATGTTGTCTAATTGCTATTGCTAGAACTTCAAGCACTATATTGAAGAGGTATGGCGAGAGTGGACAGCCTTGTCGTGTTCCTGAGTTAAGAGGGATGACATTGAGTTTCTCTCCGTTTAATTTGATGTTAGCTGTCGGCTTGCTGTACATAGCTTTTATTATATTTAGGTATGACCCTTGTATCCCTAATCTCTCCAAGACTTTTATCATAAATGGATGTTGAATTTTGTCAATTGCTTTTTCAGCATCTAATGAAATGATCATATGTTTTTTTTTCTTCAGTTTATTTATATGCTGCAATACATTGATAGATTTTCTTATGTTGAACCAGCCCTGCATCTCAGGAATGACGCCTACTTGATCATAATGGATAATTTTTTGGATGTGTTCTTGGATTCGGTTTGCCAGTATTTTGTTGAAGATTTTTGGGTCGATATTCATGATGAGATTGGCCTATAATTCTCTTTCCTGGTTGAGTCTTTGTGTGGTTTTGGTATCAGAGTAACTGTAGCTTCATAAAAGGAATTTGGCAATGAATCTTCTGTTTCTATATTGTGGAATACATTATGGAGTATAGGTATTATGTCTTCTTGGAAGTTCTGGTAGAATTCCGCATTGAAACCATCTGGTCCTGGGCTTTTTTTGGTAGGGAGGTTTTTGATAACAGCTTCTAATTCTTCACTACTGACAGGTCTGTTTAGATTGTTCACCTGGTCCTGGTTTAATTTTGGTAAATGTATTTATCTAAAAAAGTGTCCATTTCTTTTACATTTTCCAGTTTTGTGGCATATAGGCTTTTGTAGTAAGATCTAATGACTCTCTGAATTTCCTCTTTGTCTGTGTTTATGACCTCCTTTTCATTTCTGATCTTTTTAATTTGTGTATTCTCTCTCTGTTGTTTGATTAGTTTGGATAGGGGTTTATCAATCTTGTTGATTTTCTCCAGGTACCAGCTCGTTGTTTCATTGATTCTTTGGATTGTTTTCTGTGTTTCTAGTTTGTTGATTTCTGCCTTCAGTTTGATTATTTCCAGTCTTCTACTCCTCCTAGGTGAGTCTGCTTCTTTTTTTTTCTAGAGCTTTCAGGTGAGCTGTTAAGTCTCCAATATGTGCTTTCTCTGTTTTCTTTAAGTGGGCACTTAGTGCTATGGATTTTCCTCTTAGGACTGCTTTCATAGTGTCCCATAAGTTTGAGTATGTTGTTTCTTTATTTTCATTGAATTCAAGGAAGACTTTAATTTCTTTCTTTATTTCTTCCTTAATCCAGGAATGGTTCAGTAGTTGACTGTTCAATTTCCAAGAGTTTGTAGGCTTTCTGGGGGTAGCATTGTTGTTGAATTCTAACTTTAACCCATGGTGATCTGATAAGACACAGGTGCTTGCTAATTTTTTTTGTAACTGTGTAAGTTAGCTTTTTTACCGAGTATGTGGTCAATTTTCGAGAAGGTTCCAAGAGCTGCCGAGAAGAAGGTATATTCTTTCCTCTTTGGGTGGAATAATCTATAGATGTCTGTTAAGTCCATTTGCTTCATTTCCTCCATTACTTCTCTAATTCCTCTATTAGTTTTCTGTCTGATTGACCTGTCCATTGGTGAGAGAGGAGTGTTGAAGTCTCCTATTATTAGTGTGTGCGGGTTGATGGCTGCCTTGACTTTTAGTAATGTTTCTTTTATTTACGTGGGTGCTTTTATATTAGGGGCATAGATATTCCTGATGAATTGTTCCTGTAATGAGTACAAAATGTCCTTTTCCATCTCTTCTGATTGATTTAAGTTTGAAGTCAACTTTGTTAGAAATTAGTATTGCCACACCTGCTTGTTTCTTAGGTCCATTTGCTTGATAAGCCTTTTTCCAGCCCTTTTCTCTGAGTAGGTGCCTGTCTTTGTGTTTGAGGTGTGTTTCTTGTAGACAGCAGAATGTTGGATCCTGTTTTCGTATCCAATCTCTTAGCCTGTGCCTTTTTATAGGTGAGTTGAGCCCATTGACATTAAGTGATATTAATGACCAGTGGCTGTTATCTCCGGTCACTTTTTTAGTAGTAGGGTTTGTGTGTTTCCCTTCTTTGAGTTGTATTGATGAAGGGTCTCTAGATGTCTGAGTTATTGTGGTCATTGTTGGACTCCTTGGTTTGTGATTTTCCTTCTATTACTTTCTGTAAGGATGGATTTGTGGCTACATATTGTTTAAATTTGTTTTTATCCTGGAAAATTTTGTTTTCTCCATTTATAGTGAACAAAACTTGACTGGATATAGTAGTCTGGGCTTGCATCCATGATCTCTTAGTTTTTGCAGTACATTCTGGCTTTCATTGTTTCCATAGTGAAGTCAGGTGTAAGTCTGATAGTTTTATCTTTATAAGTAACTTGGCCTTCTTCCTTTGCGGCTCTTAATATTCTTTCTTTATTCTGTATATTTTGTGTTTTGCTTATTATATGGCAAGGGGATTTTTTTTTTTTTTGATCCAGCCTATTTGGTTTTCGGTATGCTTCTTGAACCTTCATAGGTACATCTTTCTTCAGGTTGGGAAAGTTTTCTTCTATAATTTTATTAAGTATATTTTCTGGACCGTTGAGCTGCACTTCTTCTCCTTCTTTTACTCCAATTATTCTTAGGTTTGGTCTTTTTATTGTGTCCCATATTTCCTGAATGTTTTGTGATGAGAGTTTGTTGGACTTGCTGTTTTCTTTGATCTGTGCATTTTTTTCTCTATGTTATCCTCAGAATCTGAGATTCTTTCTTCTATCTCTTGTATTCTGCTGGTTATGCTTGTTTCTGTAGTCTCTATTTGTTTACCTATATTTTCCATGTCCAGCCAGCCCTCTGTTTGTGTTTTCTCCTTTGCCTCCATTTCAGTTTTCAAGTCATGAACTATTTCCATTATCTGCTTGATTGTTTTTCCTTGGTTTCCTAGCGTATCATTCACTGATTTACTCAATTCCTCGAACTTTCTGTCATACTTCTCATCTATTTCTATAAGGGTGTTTTTTTATATGCTGTTTAAGGGTGTCAAACACTTTCATGAAGTCAGTTTTTTCTACTTCTTCTTGATTAAGGTGTTCATGTCATCCTGTTGTGAGGTCACTGGCTTCTGGTGGTTTCGTGTTGTTTTTCAGATTGTTGGGTGAATTCTTGCATTGGTTTCTGCCCATCTCTTCCTCCCAATACTCCCATATGGATCTTCTTTTACAGGATCAGGTCTTCTTGCCCACTGATGTACCTTCCCAGTGATGTCACTTCCCAGTGATGTTTCTCCTGGTGTCCAGATTGGATCTCCGTGCTGCTTGGTTAGCTCGCAAACAAAGGGACCACCCTGCTTGCTGCAGGCAGGCTAAGGAGACAAAGGAGCTACTGCCCTCCCCTTTGCCCTCCTGAATTGGATTCGGTCCCAGTGCCCAAGCAGGCTGAGCTGGGAGGCGCAATGCCACCAATGAAGGGAGGGAGGGAGGGAAACAGGGGGTGGGGGGATCTGGATGGAAGCTGGATGGGATAGGAAGAGAGAGGAGGTATCGGGCAGTATAGCACCTGTAGGATGTCCAGGAAATGTAGGCGGGCTGAGGTACGTCTGAGTTCCCGTTCCTGGCTGTCTCAGCACTCACTCACCACAATGATGTTTCACTCGGTGCCCAGATCAAAACTCCGTGATGCTTGGTTTGCTCGCAAACAAAGGGCCCACCCTGCTTGCTGCAAGCAGGCTATGGAGACAAAGGAGCTACTGCCCTCCCCTTTGCCCTCCTGATTCGGGTTTGGTCCCAGCACCCAAACTATACATTACATTTTTAAATGAACTACACAATCATAATACTTTAATCAATATCAGATATACATATATATATGTAATAAAATTGACCTTAAACTTGGTAGCAATAAATCAAGATTTATTGCAAATTACTCATCTCTATATAGTATCCTCCTTTAAATGTAAAAGAATATTTATAAACAGTATTTGGGAATATGGACACAGTTATTTCTCTCCAAACTTCTTCATGCTATATAGGGGTGCTGTTAATTAGGTCTTTCATGGTATAACCTGTGTGCCAGGTTCATCTCAGTCAGCGGTTTAGTGAAGTAATTGTTTGAAGGTGTTCACAGCAACCTTCAGGAGGGCGTGATCTATCATAACATATTGGGATAGAAGCAAGCCACATGGTCCCATCCTCTGTGAAAACAAAAGAATAACTTTTTCAATGCATCATAACCTTAGATCCAAATTTTGAAGTCAAGGTATTTTCTTGGATTAGTTCAGCAGCATTTATAAACAAATATCTTTTAGCAGCTGTTGCTCCTTCCTCAGCATTCAAACAATTCAATGAGAGCATAATAGCCTACAGTATCAAGATTCTCTGTGTATTTTCCATTTTTGTGCGGCTTTATTTTAACCTATATTTCATTTATTTTTACATTTATTTTTTGGGACAGGTTCTCTGTATATCTTTGTCCTGGAATAACTCTGTATATCATTAGGCTGTCCTAGAACTCACAGAGATCCTCCTGTCTCTGCCTCCCAGGCATTGGGATTAAAGATGTGTGCTACCATACCTTGAAGTCAAAGAGGTCAATATACTTCTGCCCATTGAAGTCATAGAGGTCAATCTACCTCTGCCTTGCAAGTGTTGGGATTAAAGGTGTGTACCCCCACTCTCAACTACACTCTTTTTTTTTCTTTTCTACTTTTAAGAACTTTAACCAGTAGCCTGCATATATTTATAACACACTATAAGTCATTCCGAGGTTTTCTTTGTCTTTGAATCTCTCTTTACTGTATATCGCTCTCTTTTTCTGACCACATGAGCCTTTAAATTACTAAGCAATATGGAGAGGATGAAAGCCGTGGCTTTGACAACTGGATCCAGCCCATTCCTTAGCTTTCCAGCCTCATGGCAGAGGTACCGGCTGTAGCCATTTTTATTGCAACAACTCTATGTCATTTCAAGGTCCCTGCCAGCAAGCAAGCTGCAACAGTATGTCCACAAACAACACTCAAGTCTGCTCTCTGTAGCTGGCCCACCTGCCTCAAAGAGTCAGAGTTTGCCCTGGCAGGACAGCCCAGGTGCCGCTTTTCTCCTGCTACAGCTGAAAACTGAAAAGCATGCGGTCAGATTTTCATCAACACCATTTAAGTGTTTCACGGCAGGACCTCTTAAAAGAGCTGCAAGCTTTGCAGAAAAAAACTGTATCAGGAAGCCTCTCTTAGATGAGAGCACTTGTTTGCCTCTAGCAGGCAGAGCAGGACCGAGAAATTGCTGCTACAAGGAAACATGCTGTATTCTTTCCCAAGCTTCCTCAGGCTTTCTGTGGATTCAGTTATCGACATCTGGGCACCATTGGTAGTGATGAGGAAGCAGGACTGCTTTTTGTCCTGCCAGGCTCGCACACAGCTAGCTTTACACCTGAAATAAGAACACACAAATTGTATCCATTTAAACACTGCTTGGCCTATTAGTTTCAGCCTCTTATTGGCTAATTCTCACATCTTGCTTTAACCCTTATTTAGTAATCTGTGTAGCACCACGAGGTGGTGGCTTGTTGGAAAAGATTCAGCATGTCTGACCTGGCTGATGGCTCCATGGCATCTGCCTCACTACCTTCTTTCTCCCAGCATTCTGTTATCTTTCTCCACCTATCTAAGCTGCTGTCCTATAAAAAGCCAAGGCAGTTTATTAACCAATGAAAGTAACACATAGACAAATGACCATCCTCCATCAAGACTTAAAGACAGATATAGACAGTCATAGAAAAGATAGTTTAGAATAACTAAAAATAAGTCCAGGTACAGAAAAAAATACATAAGAACTCTGGATCCAATTTTGTGTGTTCTTAACTTTCAATTATTTTAAATGCTAATGTACAAAAACAGTAGCCCCTGATATATGTTGGATCATGGAAAATGCTAAATTAAATCAACTATATATTTTTAAAAATTCTTTTTTTTTTTTTTTTTTTTTTTTGGTTTTTCGAGACAGGGTTTCTCTGTAGCTTTGGAGCCTGTCCTGGAACTAGCTCTGTAGACCAGGCTGGTCTCGAACTCAGAGATCCGCCTGCCTCTGATTTTTAAAAATTCTTAATTTAAATATGGAAGTTAGGCAAAGTGTTGCATTCATAGAGATGTTATGATTTGTTTCAACAGAAAACAAACAGCTGTGGATTCCTTCCATATTAATATAGATCAGATTTGAACAAGCAAGACCTTTTACATATTTTTGCTTCAGACATGGAGAAGGAAAAAAAAAGCTACAGGACAAGTGATGTATAATCTGATCCCTTGACGTGGAATAAGCTCTAAGAGGAGACTGAACATAATAAATCTTGTTGGCTATAGAGACTTCATGATTTAATTTTTTTCTGGATTATGTATATTATGTATTTTCTTTGAATTTTTTAATTTGAATGAGCTAAGTACAGAGAGACATTTCATTATAAAGGCTGATAAGCTAAACCAACACATTTACTTTAAAGGCATCTTAACTTTAAAATTTTGGTCTAAGGATATATTGCTTTGGAAAAATGGTTCTGCTTTTGTTTCTACAAAGGATGATAACCTGTTGGTTCCTTCTTGACTAATGTGGTTTGAGGAACCAAAACCACCTGAAAGGCCTCTGTTAATACCCCAAAACACTTCACCCAACCAAAAACAGAAGGCAGATTGTACAGAGCAAATTCCAAATCCCCTAAATGATTGTTTATAAATGTTTGTTTACATTTAAAGGGAGATAGGGTATATAGACAAATAATTTGTCATTTTATGGATCATGATTTATTATTAAATGTGATCCTTTCTTATGAATGGATAAAGATTTGTATTACAGTTTGGTGATATAGTCCAAATGGACTTATAAAGCTGACAGATGACTTTAACTGTTCAAACAAATAAAAAAAAATAATCTGTAGCTGAATTTGCAAACCCCACAGTCCATACTTGTGTTAGTGCAAGTATGTATGATACCCATGAAAATTTGTGCATCTTAGAGAAAGGGGACAAAACACCAATGGAAATAGGTGGTCCAGGTAATCCAGTCTCTTAGTATGCCTCTATTGCAATTTACTCAGGGTTCTTCATCCAGAACACCTTCAAGCCTGCTGACTGAGATAATATTTCTCATAGACTACTCCAGCTAAGTATTCAGACAATCTCTGCACTTTTCAATTGTACAGAGACGAGACAACATATAATACAGCTAAATCTCCCTGGACTTTACTATTATAACAAATTACCCAGGGTTTCCTAAAAGTGTCAGAAACCACAGAAAACAGGTAACAATCTAGAGATCATGACACTGACATTCCCAACATGGATGGTTTTGGGTAATTTGATGGGTTATAGATGTTAACCATCATTTAGGGTCATTTGTTATAAGGTATTGATCATGTTGAAGAAAAATAAGCTAAATAACCAAGTTTTATTCAAAGATCTCTTTCTTGAATAAAAAGGGGGTATATAATATAGAAATGAAGAGATAAAACAGTAAATGAGTCTACTTTAAATAATCAATACTCTCAATCATTTTATATTGTTATGGATTTTTGTATATTGATAAAAAATTTAAGGTTTTTTTGTTAAACATTAACTCTCCAAATTTTTTTTATTGTCAGTGAAAATTGGAGTAATAATTACAACTGACCCACTTTATAGAATGTATCAAGTTGATTATAGCAATTATTTCAGTAGGAATGGTCTACTACTGCCTAAGCAATTTTAAAAGAAATTTGCAGAATTTGCAATGTCTAATTTCAACACTTTACAATTTCACTGTAGTGTTAATTATACATTGTGTGTATTTTCAGAGCATATTTAATTGCACATGAAAAAAACTGAAGTTTTCTATGTAAATTTTACAATAACTAAAAAAAAAACAAATTACAATGTCTTTCTAAAAGACTACATCAACAGAAAATAAGAGGATTTTTAGCTGTTCAAAATGAGAAGTTGAGCACTCATGTCTCAGGTGTGTTTTTTTCTGTCTTCTTTAGTAGGCAATGCTGATGGAAAATTCTGTGTCAGCTTGTTTAAATCAAAGCAACTTATAATTTCTCCTCTCTCTACATCCAAGTTTAAATTGGCCAAAAGAAAAATTTGCACAAGACCTAGAGAGTTGAAGTGGAAGAACATTAAAGTCTGTGAAGTTTCCATAGTGGGATGTGGTGATGAACAGATAGAGAATTGTCCCATCATTTATTTTGTTCTCATGCTTCCTGTTTTTCCTCTAGCCAAGGTTTTATCAACCTGTGAGTTCCAACTCTTTTGTCAAACCTTTAAATATAAAAATATTTACATTATGATTCATAATAATAGTAAAATTACATTTGTGAAATAGCAACAAAAATAATTTTAAGGTTGGAGGTCACCACAACTTGAGGAGGTACATTAAAGAGTTAGGAAAATTGAAAGTCTTTTCTCCAAGTCTTTTTCAACACTCATGACCCTGTTGGTCAACAATGACTAGACTCAATGTTAGTCAAGCTGCAAGCCCACAGAGGACATCACTGTATCTTCTATCTTTTTAGGCATGCCCATTGGTATTGCTGGAGGTATCCTCAGGCTGTTCACTTGGCTATTGACTTAATTTCTGTCCTAGCAACTCCTTTGAAGACCTTACTTTGCCAGTCCCTTACCAGCTAGAACAAGTCTAATTGCTATCTTAAGTCTCCTATCCACATTGTTTACAGCAATTCCAATTTCCTAACTGAATTCTAGCTTAGGATAGAGCAACCCCATCCTTAGGTCACTTAGTAAGATCAAACACTTACGAGAACTCAGTAAGTTAGTTACATGAGGTAGAAGAATAGCATAGAGCCCCATGGTACAAAACTAGGGACATTGTCATCAAAGAAATGACATTAAATTTCAGTTGATAGCTTTTTTTATTGATTTTACTGAGCCCTACATTGTTTTTTGCTCCCAACTCTGCCTCTTCCCTCCCCTTAAACCCTCTCCCAAGGTTCCCAGGCTCCCAATTTACTCAGGAGATCTTGTCTTTTTCAACTTTCCATGTAGATTAGATCTATGTATGTCTCTCTTAGGGTCTCAACTTCACATGGAAAACCAAAAAAAAAAAAAAAAAACAACAGAATACTGAAAAAAAATCCTGTACAATAAAAGAATTTCTGGAGGTATCACAATTACTGACTTCGTACTCTAGTAAAGAGTTGCAGTACTGAAAACAGCCTGGTATTGGCATAAAAACATACAGGAGAACCACTGTAACTGAATCAAAGACCCAGATATTAATCCACATACTTTAGAACACATGATTTTTGACAAAGATGCAAAAAAAAAAACAAGTGGAAAAAAGAAAGCATATATAACAATTGGTGCTGTCATAACTAGATATAAACATGAAGAAGAATGAAATAGATCCATATCTATCACCATGCACAAAAAAGGTCCAAATGGATCAAAGACCTCAACATAATGGAACCGAATAGAAGACCTGGATATTAATCCGCACTCCTTTAAACACCTGATTTTTGATAAAGAAGCAAAAAAAAAATATAAAAAAAGAAAGCATATTTAACAAGTGGTGCTGGCATAACTGGATATCAGCATGTAGAAGAGTGAAAATAGACCCATATCTATCACCATACACAAAACTCAAGTCCAAATGGATCAAAGACATCAACATAAAGCCAGCCACACTGAACCTTATAGAAGAGAAATTGGGAAGTGCACTTACTTGAATGTACTGGCACAGGAGACCATTTCCTTAATATAACTCCAGTAGCACAGACACAGAGAGAAACAATTAATAATTGGACCTTCTGAAGCTGCAAATCTTCTGTAAAGCAAAGGACACAGTCAACAAGAAAAAACAATAGCCTACAGAATGGGTAAATGTCTTTATTAACCCAACATCAGACAGAGGTCTGATCTCCAAAATATACACAGAACTCAAGAAATTGGTCATCAAAAGAACAAATATAATCGAATAAAAAAATGGAGTACAGACCTAAACAGAGAACTCTCAACAGAGGAATCTAAAATGGCTGAAAGACACTTAAGGAAATGTTCAACATCCTCAGTCATTGGAGAAATGCAAATCAAAACAACTCTGAGATTCCATCTTACACCTGTAAGAATGGTCAAGATCAAAAACACTGATGGCAACTTATGGTGGAGAGGTTGTGGAGTAAAGAGAGCACTCTTGCATTGCTGGTGGGAATGCAAGCTGGTACAGACCCTTTGGATGTCAGTGTGGAAATTTCTGAGAAAATTAGGAAACAACCTTTCTCAAGACCCAGCAATATCACTTTTAGGTATACATCCAATGGATGCTTCACCGTACCACAAGGACATGTGTTCAACTGTGTTCACAGCAGCATTGTTTGTCAAAGCCAGGACCTGAAAACAATCTAAATGCCCCTCAACTGAAGAATGAATAAAGAAAATTTGGTACATTTACACAAATGTGTACTACACAGCAAAAAATAATAATGACATCTTGAAATTTGAAGAAAAATAGATGGAGCTACAAAACATTATTTTGAGTGAGGTAACCCAGATATAAAAAAGACAATTATCATTTGTGTTCCCTCATAAGTGGTTTCTAAACATAAAGCAATGAAAACCAGTCTACAACACAATCCCAGAGAACTTAGACAACAACGAGGACACTAAGAGAGATTTATATAAATCTAACCTACATGGGAAGTAGAAAAATACAAGATCTCCTAAGTAATTTGGGAGCACAGGGTATTTTGGAGGAGGGTTTAGGGGGATTGGAGAGGCAGGGAGGGGAGCAGAGAAAAATGTAGAGCTCAATAAAAACATATAGTTATCCTCCTGGATATTGGAAGTAGACAAGATTGCCAGGCAAAAGTTGAGAGCACAAGGGTGGGTTTGGGCTGGGGGTAAGGTAGATAGGGAGAGAGAAGGGAGAATGGGAGGATTGGGGAGATCTTGGGGGAATGAGATGGTTGAGATGGAGGAAGGGTGGATATGGGAGCAGGGAAGTAGATATCTTAATTAAGGGAGCCATTTTAGGGTTGGCAAGAGCCTTGACTCTAGAGGGGTTCTCAAGTGTCCAAGGGGATGTTCCCAACTTCTTCCTTAGGCAGCAAATGAGAGGGTGCCTGAACTGTCCTTATCCCATAGCCACACTGATGAATATCTTGCATATCACCATAGAACCTTCATCTGGCAATGGATGGAGATAAAAAAAATAAAATAAAAATCAATAAAAAAGAAAAAAAGAAAAAGTCCAGCTATTGCTGAGCACAGGGGATTATTATATGGTTGAGTGCCCTTTGGTTATATGACTAAGAGTGGTATCCCTGGGTCTTGAGGTAGATTGACTACCAATTTTCTGAGAAACTGCCCTATTGTTTGCCAAAGTAGCTATACAAGTTTGCACTCTCACTAGCAGTGGAGGAGTATTTACCTTACTCTTCATCCTCTCAAACATAAAGATGTCCTCAGTACTTTTATATTAGCCATTCTGAAAGGTATAAAATGGTAGGGTCTGAGTTGTTTTGGTTTGAATTTCAATAGTGATTAAAGATGTTGAGCAATTCCTTAAATGTTTTTTTGGCTGGTTGTTGTGATTCTTCTCCTGAGCATTTTCTGTTCACCTCTGAATATCATTTTTTTTAATTGGATTGTTTTGTACAATGATGTCTAGTTTCCTGAGTTCTTTATATATTTTGGATGTCAGGACTCTTTCAGATGTGGCATTGTTGAAGATCTTTTCTCATTCTGTAGGCTGTCATTTTTTTTTCCTTTTTACCAAATCCTTTGCTTTACAGAAGCTTTCACTTTCAGGAAGTTCCAGTTTTCGATTGTTGCTCTCAATTTTTGTGCTACTGGTGTCATATTTAGGAGGTGGTCTCCTCTGCCAAAGCATTCAAGACTACTTCCCACTTTCTCTCCTATCAGGTTCCATATAAATGGATTTATGTTGAGGTCTTTGATTCATTCTAACTTGAGTTTTGTGCATGGGGATAGAAATGGATCTATTTGCAATCTTCTACATGTTGACATCCAATTATGCCAACACCATTTTTAAAAGATACTTTTTTTTTCTATTGTGCTATATTGGCTTCTTTGTCAAAAATCAGGTGTTCTGGCTGTGTGTATTAATGTCAGTGTCTTCTATTTAATTCCATTAGACCATGTGTCTGTTTTTATGACAATACCAAGCTGTTTTTTAAAACTATAACACTACAGTCGAGTTTGAAGTCAGGGATGGAGAGGCTTCCAGAAGTTCCTTTAAGTTCAGGATTGTTTTAATTATTCTGGATTTCTTTTATGTTTTACCAAATGAAGCTGAGTTTTGCTTCTTCAAGTTCTGTGAAGAATTGTTTTGGAATTTTGTTGGGGATTATATTAAATCTTTAGATTACTTTTGGTAAGATTGCCATTTTTATTATGTTGACTCTTACTATACAGTTCTTAAAGTTCTTGCTAGAGCAATAAGTCAACAAAAAGATATCAGTGGAATACAAATTGGAAAGAAAAATGTCAAGCTATTGCTATTTTCTGAGGATATGATAACATTCATAAGTGGCCCCAAAAAACTTTACTTGAAAAGCATGGGATGTCTTTTAATTTTCTGATATTTTCTGATGGAGGAAGGTCATTGGCTAATAAAGGAACTGCCCTGGCCCATTTTATTGGTTAGGACATAAGTAGGTGGAGTAATCAGACCAGAACGCTGGGAGGAACAGGAAGTGAGGTCAGAGACTCCACAGCTCTGCTCTCGGGAGCAGACGCCTCAGAGGGAGACGCCATGCCCTGCTCCCAGGATGAAGCTCCGACCCAGGATGGACTAGGCTGGAATCTCCCCGGTAAGCGCACCTTGGGGTGCTACATACAGATGATTAGAGGTGGGCTAAATTAATATGTGAGAATTAGCCTATAAGAGAATGGGCCAGGCAGTGTTTGGAGGAATACAGTGTCCGTGTAATTATTTCGTGGCATAAGCTAGCCCGGCAGGCTGCCGGGGTGTTGGGGACGCAGCCCCGCCGCCGCCCTTATTACTTCAATTTTCTTCAATTTCTTTTGTAGAGACTTAAAGTTCTTGTCATACAAGTCTTTCCCTTGTTTGATTAACATTACCCCTAAGATATTTTATATTTGTAGATACTGTAAAAGGTAATGTTTTTCTCTTTTTTTCTCAGCCCAGTTTTTCATTTGTATATAGGAGAGACACTGATTCTTCTGAGTTGACCTTTAATCCTGCCACATAACTGAAAGATTTTTTTCAGCTTAAGGAGTTTTCAAGTAAAATTTTTTTTGGCGTCACTTATGCATGTTATCATATCCTCAGCAAATAGCAATAATTTGACATTTTTCTTTCCAATTTGTATTCCATTGATATCTTTTTGTTGACTTATTGCTCTAGCAAGAACTTCAAGAACTGTATTAAATAGATAAGGAGAGAGTGGTCAGCCTTGACTTGTTCCTGAGTGTAGTGGAATCACATTGAGTTTCTCATTTAATTGATATTGGCTGTTATTGCTTTTAATATGTATAGATATGTCCCTTTTATCCTTGATCTTTTGAAGACCTTTATTATGAAGGGGTGTAGGATTTTGTCATTGGCCTTTTCAGCATCTAATAAGATGATCATGTTTTTTTTTTCTTTTCTTTCATTTTATTTATATGGTGAATTACATTGATACATTTCCATCTGTGAGATGAATCTTACTTGGTCATGGTGAATAATTTTTTTTATGTGTTCATGGATTTGATTCCATAGTTTTGTATTGATTATTTTTGCATCAATGTTGATGAGGTGGATGGTCTGTAGTTGTCTTTCTTTGTTGCATGATTTTGTGGTTTGTGTATCAGAGTAACTGTTACTTTATTAAAAATATTTTGCAATATTCTTTCTGTTTCTATAGCTTGGAATATTTTGAGAAGTATTAGAATTAACTCTTCTTTGAAATTCTGGTAGAATTCTGCCTTGAAGTCATTTGGTCTTATATGTTTTTATCTGGGAGAATTTTTATGTTTTCTTCTATTTCCTTAAGTGTATTTGAATTGTTTTTCTGGTCTTGATTTAACTTTTGCATATGGAAACTATCAAGGTAATTGTCCATTTCTTTTAAAATTTCCATTTATTTGATGTTCTATAAGCTTCTTGTATCTTCATAGTTATTTCTTGCTTTAATTTGGTGAAAATTTCTTCTATGATTTTATATAATGTGTTTGTTGTTCCTTTGAGCTGTTATGCTTCTTCTTCTAACCCTATTTATCTTGGGTATGGTATTTTAATGGTGACATAGATTTCTTAAACATTTTGTATTATGGCTTTGTTGGCTTTAATATTTTCTTGACCATTGAATATATTTCCTCCGCTGTATCTTCAATGCCTGAGTTTCTCTCTTCCATTTCTTGTATTCTGCTGGTTATGCTTGCCTCTGTAGTTTTTGTTAGTTTACTTAGATTTTTCAATTTCCAGGATTCTCTTAGGTTTTGTTCTTTGTTGCTTCTATTTCACTTTTCAAGTCTTGAATTGTTTTCTTCACTTGTTTGGTTGCTTTTTCTTGTTTTCTTTAAGATATTTATTAATTTCTTCCAATTTTTTGTTTGTCTTTTTCTCCATTTTATTTAAGGGAAATTTTCATTTCCTCTTTAAGGTTCTCTATCAACTTTATAAAAATTTTTAAAGGGCATTTCCTTCTGCTTCTTATGGGTTGCGGCATTCATGTTTTCCTGTTTTAGGATCACTGGGATGTGGTGGTATCATACTGTTCTTTATATTTTCAATGTATCCTTCCAGTGGCTTATACTCATTTATTCCTCCAGTTTGTGCAGAAACTGTCTTTGCCTCTTTGTCTGATTGCTGCAGTTGGTGTCATTGTCTCAAGGAAACTATCAGTCCACTCTGTGCAGTTGCTGTCTACATCTCATGGAACCATTGTGGTCTTAGGTGTTGGCTGGGTTTATGGACTGAGTGGAACTTGTAGATTGCAGGATACTATGAGAGTTGCTGGAGCAGCCTGATTCTTGCTCTGTTCTGGGCAGTTTAAGTGTATGTCTCAGGGAGACACTGAGGACATTTTAGGGTAGAATGTGACTTGTAGTATACATGGTCCAATGAGGGTGTACTGGAGCAGTTTGCTTTCCCCATAGATATTTAAGAGAATACAATAAGGATAGAGTAAAAAGAAGAGTAGTTTTTTTCCTTGAACTGTATAAAAGCAGAAATGTAGTTACAAAACCTATGCAATGTGGGGTGGGAATTAACCAACAGTATTTTTAACTCTCAGTGTTTAACAAGTATAAAATGACAATATTTCTTAAATTGTTCAAAAAATCAAAAAATAGAAACTATCAGAATTCTTTTATATTAAATATTTATGAAGTAATTCTAAAATCACATATAAATAAAAGTAAGTAAAAACCACAACAGCCATGTTAAAAGAATAGACAGTTCTATATCTCACTTATATTTATATATCAACAGATACACAAAACTGAACTGAACCTTTTCTTAACTATTAATTTCACATAGCTGAACTTCAGAGCTTTATTATTTGTCTTTTCTTCTTTTTGTATTGTAGTTTTGTTTGCAGTTTAGTTGTTTTTGAGGCAGGTCTCAAACTCATAGCAATCATACTCCCTCCATTTTCAGTGTCTTTAAAATTTAAGCATGTGCCATTATATTTAAACTTGATTTTGACTACTTAGTACTACATTAATATTTTAGAGTATAGTTTTTGGAGACAGAGAAAGTCAGATCTCAAGTGTTGTGATTTGCCAGACAAGAACAATTGTGACTCATAGCTGTACATTGTTTCATGCACAGTGTACTTAAACATAAATTCACACTAATTAAATGCACAGCCTTATTAAAATTGTTTCTAGGGAAGTTGAAAATAGTTATGTAAATCTGGGACCAGTGAGAGAGCTCAGAGGGCAAAGGCACTTGATCCTTGCCAGACATCGTAGTGACATGAGTTTAAATTCTGGGATCCACCTAGTAAAGGGAAAGAACTAAGTACCTCAAGATATTGTCTGACCTATGAATGGATACTGTGGCAAATGATTCATTCCCTCATACAAAATATATATTTTAAATAAATAAAAATATTTTGGTAGATGGTTTTAACTTTGTTTTCTATTTCTGTGATAAAACAGCTTACTAAAAGGGAGCATGGGAGAGGACATGGGAGAGGACAGTCCAGGGATGTCAGGCAGGAATCTGGAGGAAGAAACTGATTGTAGACAGATTTTTCTGTTCCATCTACCAGATCCAAAATAACCACACAGAGACTTCTTATTAATTAGGAAACTCTCCCAATAGCTTAGGCTTATTATTAGATAACAATATAAATTAATTTAACCAATTTCTGTTAATCGATGTGCTGTTCTGAGGGTTCATTTATTAAATACCCAGTCTGCTCATTCTGTGGTTCATGGCTTCTTCTTATGAGCCTACATTATTCTTCCTAAAATTCTCTCTGCCCAAAAATTCTGCCTAGTTCTTGGCCATTCAGCTTTTAATTAAAGCAAACCCAATAACAAACATTCATATTATATATAAGAATTATTCTCCATATAGAGGTTCTTTGATGCCCATCATTTTTTATGTGATGTGAACCAGTCCTGCCAGGAGCAGACATCTCTCACTGTAATAAAAAGACTTATGATTTTAAACAGCTTTAAATGTGATATTCTCTAGGTACTTAAACTATCTGCCGATCACCTATCTATCTAAATATATTTTGGAATGACCTCAAAACCATATCTAATATGACAAAAAGTTTGATGATTATTGATTATTATTAACCTGTATATATTATCCTAAATATATATCAAAGACTAAAACTTTGCACACACTTATTAAATGAGCTTCATAGGTACAATATCTTAAATGATGATAGAAACATGTATACAATATAACAATAACCTTATTGTTGTCTAGGTTCTCTGGAATTATAATATGTAGGCTGATTTTCTATGCTTTGTGTTTAAAAACCATTTATAAGGGAGGACATTTGATAATTGTCTTTCTGGGTTTGGGTTACCTCATTCAAAATGATGTTTTTAGCTTTATCCATTTGCCTACAAATTTCAAGATGTCATTAATTTTTTCTGCTGTGCAGTACTCCATTGTGTAAATGTACTACATTTACCTTGTTCTTTCTTCAGTCAAGCAGAATTTGGATTGTTTCCAGGTTCTGACTATGACAAACAATGCTGCTATGAGCATAGCAGAGCACATGTCCTTGTGGCATGATTGAGCATCTTTTGGATATATACCCAAAAGTGGTATTTCTGGGTCTTGTGGAAGGCAAATTGAATCCAAAACATGTCAGAACCATCATCCACCATGATCAAGTCAGATTAAAACCAGAGATGCAGGGAAGGTTAAACATATGAAAATCTGTCAATGTAATCCACCATATAAACAAACTGAAAAAAAAAAACATATGATCATCTCATTAGATGCCAAAAAAGCTTTTGACAAAATACAACATCCCTTCATGATTAAGGTCTTGAAGAGAGCAGGGATAAAAGGAACATACCTAAACATAATAAAGGCAATATACAGTAAGCCAACAGCAAACAGAAAACTAAATGGAGAGAAAATCCCAAAGATATTACTGAAATCAGGAATAAGACAATGTTGTTCATTCTTTCCATATCTACTCAGTAGAGTTCTTAAGGTCCTAGATAGAGCAATAAGACAGCAAAAGGAGACCAAGGGGATACAAATAGGAAACGAAGAAATCAAACTTCAGTTCTTGCTGATAATATGATAATTTATGTAAGTGATCCCAAAAATTCTACCAAAGAAGTTCTATGACTCATAAATACTTTCAATAATGTAGCAGGATACAAGAATAACTCAAAAAAAATCAGTAGCCCTCCTGTAAACAGATGATAAAATGGCTGAGATAGAAATTAGTGAAACAACATCCTTCACAACAGCCACAAATAGCATATACACACTGGCATGGACACCCATAACACTTATAGTTTTAAAAATTACATTAAATAATAAAAAATGATTAAGCAGGTCTATGAGAACAAAATTTACTCGGTTTTATATTCCCAGACATTCTTTGTTGTTTATTTTTAAAATGAGGCCTGGGTGACAAAAGGAAGGTGCATGTACGTAGCATAATAGTCATTACAAAACTCTTGCCTGATCTTATTTTTCACTTTGAAATAATGATATTCCTAAATTTAAATGATTCTTATACTTTTTTGGCCTTTTTCTTTTATTTTTATTTAAAATTTCAAAATGTCTTTAAATTATATTTTTGACTAATTTGTTTTTGAAAAGTCTAATATAAATGTGATACATCTTAATTTTATAATCTTCACCCTTAGACTCTTTCTAGATTTTTTCCTTTGTATTTAATTGTATGCTCTGTTAATATTATCTAGATATTTAATTTCTATCTTACATATTATTTTTCCATATCTTTGTTTTGGTATTAAAAACTAACTTTGGGAAAGTTACAACCATTATTATTATTCCAAATATTTCTTTTATTACTTCATTGTTTCTTCTTCTGAAATTCTCATTAACATACATAGAGTCTTCAATTGATCATAATTTTTAATTTTTGCTTTGCTTCATTTTTATTTTATTCTTTATTTTTCAATGAATTTAATTAATTTATTCATCAGCCATATTCAACTTAAAGATGAACACAACACAGACATTTAAAAATATTATTTTGATTTATACTCTTTATCATAATGACCAAAGAATGTGAAATATTTTATTATTGAAGAAAAAAAGGCTAAGCAAAATGAACATTTGATCAAGACTCCAAGAAGATGGAGATTGGGGTATGGTAGTAATGATATTATAAGTTAGTGAAAAGTTTACATAGCCAGGTATGTTATTTTGGACTTGAATCCTGAGATCCAGGTGGAAAGATGAAGGGTTATCTCTCTTAGTTCAAGTCCATTGCCAGCTACACCTACAAAGTCAAACTCTGTCTAAGAATGAAGAAAAAAAGAAAAGAAAAGAAAAGAAAAGAAAAAAGAAGGAAAAAGAAGGGAAAAAATAGGAAAGTGTGAATAATGCATTGTTTTTGTCATGTTCTTGTACACCTTGTATCTAACTACTCTTTGTCTACTTCACTGCTGGTTCTGTTTCCATGAGAAATGTTTGGTGACTTATTGTGTTTTATTAGTGATTTCTATAATATTCTGTATAAAATAATGTTTGTATGTGTATTACATATATATATATATATATATATATATATATATTACTAAACAAAATTTCTCTCTCCTTTACTATAGAAATCAGTACATAACAATAAATACTCAGGGGCCAGTGGTTACTTGTGAGCCTTTACTTACTAGCCACTATTATTTCATATAACTCCATAGGGATAAGAGGGGTCCAATGGTTCTTTTTTTCTGATGTGGGATTTCTCTATGTATGCTATGATTACCAATGGTGAATAAAGACACTGCCTTGGACTGTTGATAGGGCAGAACTTAGGTAGGCAGGGAAAACTAAACTGAATACTGAGAGAAAGGAGGCAGAGTCAGATAGAAACCATGTAGCCCCGCTGGTCATAGACACTGGAACTTTACTGGGTAAGCCACTGCCATGTGGCAATACACAGATTAATAGAGATGGACTAAATTAATATGCAAGAGTTAACCAATAAGAAGCTAGAGCTAATGGGCCAAGCAGTGATTTAATTAATACAATTTCTGTGTGATTATTTCAGTTTTAGGTGGACAGGAAAAAAACAAGCAGCCCCCTCCAACACATTGACACCAATGTGGTGGACGAAATCCACTTAATTCTAGCAGTAACCTAGGCCAAAGTAGGCTTGAGGTAATAAACTCCACCTTGGTCTGAAGTAGGATTGAGGCAATAAATTCCAAAGGATTGGGACTGAACAAGCTACATATCCCTGAGTGAGCCTAAGGAAGCAAGCTCCATGGGAGCAGGAGCTTTGAGCCAATCCAGTCTGGGGACACTGGCAGACAAGGATTGAGCCAGCAACCTGGTCCAGAGCAGACCAGAGACAGTAAACTCCACCAGAACTGGTACTGGGGAGTAATCCCTGAGCAAGTGAGCCTGAGCCAGAGACTGTAGAGGGCCTGGATGTGATTCTGAGACCTTCAAGGGAGTAGACCTAAGCCAGGACCTCTGTGGGTCTGGGCATGGATGTAGAACCTCATACGTACTAGGCTTGAGCCAGTAATTCTTCCAGTCTGAGCATGAATCTGGGACCTCCAAAGGAGTAGTGAGGAACCAGAGACCTCTGCAGGGCCAGGGGTGAGTCTGGGACCACAGAGGGAGTAGGCCTGAGCCAAGACCTCTGCAGGTCTGGACATTGGTCTGGGACATTGGTCTGGGAAATCAAAGGAAATAGGCAGGAACCAGAAAACTCTGTGTGTCTGTGCGTGTCTGGGACCTCTGAGGGAGTAAGCCTGAGCCAGGTCCTCTGCAGGTTTGGGTGCACCCAAGCCTGGGAACTCCTAGGAAGTAGACCAGATCTAGAGACCTTTGCAGGACCAACTCCATGTTAGGGAATTCTGCAGGCAGGAATTCAGTCTAAGATTTACAGAAATAGGTCAAAGAGGATAACCTAGGCATGAGACAGCAAACTCCAAAGGAGCAGAGCAAATCCCAGGAGTCCTAAGCTATATCCAGGAAAACAGAGCAAACAAAAGGTAACTAGCACGGTGGCACTGACTATATCATGAGAAACAAACATCTGAACTTTGGATTCACTGGCATCTAGATTGATCAACAGAATCTCAGACAGCTCTAACCATACCTATTAGAGGAAAAGAAGAGTAGTAAAGGGAAGAACACATACAACACCACAAAGAGCAACACAACACCAGTAAAACCTAAAGACTCTACAATTGCAAGACTAGAACAACCAAATATAGATGAAACAGAAGAAAATGACCTAAAAATAATTTCAGGAGAATGTTTGAAACTCTTAAATAGGAAATGAGAAATTACCTCAAAGAACCGGAGAAAAAGACAAACAGATTTGGAAGACATCACTAAATCCCTTAAAGAAAACCAATAAAAAGCAATCAAACATATAAAAGAAGCTATTCAAGACTTGAAAACTGAAATAGATAAAATAAAGAAAACACAAGAAGAGGGAAAAATAGAAACATAAATTATGAGAAAAGAATCAGACACCACAAATGCATGCATGACCAACAGAATACAGAGACTGAAGAAATAATCTCAAGCGCAGAAGATACAATATAGGAAGTAGACTCATCAGTTAAAGAAAATATTATATCTAACAAAAGCTTAACCCGAAATCCGGAAATATGGGACACCATGAAAAGGCCAAATCTAAGAATAATGCATATAAAAGAAGAAGAAGTTTTACTCAAAAGCACAGAAAATATATTTAACAAATTCATAGAAAAAAAATGTTCCCAACCTAAAGAAAGATATGCCTATAAAGATACAAGCTTACAGAACACCAAATAGACTGAATAAAAAAAGGCCCCTCACCACATAGTAATCAAAACACTACACATACAGAATAAAGAAAAAAATATTAAGAACTGCAAAGGAAAAAAAAAGATAAATAACATATAAAGGTAGACCTAGCAGAATTATACTTGACTTCTCATTGGAGACAATGAAAGCCAGAAGATTGTGTTCAAGCATTATGCAGACATTAAGAGACCACAGATTCCAGCCCAAACTACAATACCCAGCAAAACATTCATAGATGGACAAAACAAGATATTCCATGACAAAATTAGATTTAATCAATACCTAGCCACAAACCCAGACCTACACAAAATACTAGATGGAAAACTCTAACCCAAGGAAGTTGGCTACATCAGCAAAAATACAGACAATTGATGGTCTCATAGCAGCAAATCCAAAAGGGAAAAAGGCACAAATTAAAATCACCAACAATAAAATCTAAATTAATAGAGATAGCAATCACTGGTCATTAATATCCTTTAATGTAAATGAACTCAACTCATTTATAAAAAGGCACAGGCAAACAGATTGGATATAAAACCAGAATCCATCCTTCTTCTCCATATAAGAAACACATCTCAACCTCAAAGAACAGACATCATCTCAGAGTAAAGGCTTTTGGAAAAAAAAAAATAATCCACTCAAATGGGCCTAAGAAACAGGCAGGTGTAGCTAGCCTAATATCTAAGGAAATTGAATTCAACCTAAAATCAGTCAGGAGAGACAAAGAAGTTCATTTCATATTAGTCACAGGAAAAATCCATCAAGAGGAAATCTAACTTCATATATAAAAGAAACACTTTAAAGCTTAAATCAAACATTGATCCTCACTCATTAATAGTGGGAGACTTGAACACTCCCCTTTCACCACTGGACAGGTCAGTCATACAAAAATAAAATGGACAGAGAAATAAGAGAACTAATTGATTTTATGACTAAAATGGAATTAACAGACATCTATAGAATATTCTATCCAAACAGAAAAGAATATACATTCTTCTCAGCACCTGATTGAACCTTCTCAAAAATTGATAACATATTCAGTAACAAAACAAACCTCAACAAATATAAAAAATGGAATAACCCAATGTACCTTATCAGATCACCATAGTTTAAAACTATGTCAACAGCAATACTAATTCCAGAAAGCCCACAAACACATGGGAATTTAACAATGCTTACCTGAATCATTAATGGGTCAAGGAAGAAATAAAGGGGGAAATTAAAAACTTCCTAATATACAATGAATATGGCCACAAAACATACCCAAATTTGTGGGACACAATAAAAGCAGTGTTAAGAGGAAAGTTCATAGAACTAAATGCTACATTAAGAAGCTTGAAAACTCCCACACTAGTAAATTAACAGAACATTTGAAAATGTTAGAAAAAAGAAGAAGCTAACTCACCTAACAGAACTAGATGGCAAGAAATAATCAAAGTTGAGAGCTGAAATCAATAAAATGGAAACAAAGAAAACAATACAAAGAATCGATGAGACAAAGAGTTGGTTCTTTGAGACAACCAATAAAATAGAAATACCTTTATCCAAACTAATCAAAAGGCAGAGAGAGAATATCCAAATTAACAAAATCAGAAATGAAAAGGGAGACATAACAAAAGAAACAGAGGGAATACAGAGAATCATCAGGTCATATTTTGAAAACTAGTACTCTACAAAATTGGAAAATTTAAAGGAAATTGACAACTTTCTGGATAAATATCACTTACCAAAATTAAATCAAGACCAGATAAGCAAATTAAACAGATGTATTACTGCAGAAGATATATAGTCATCAAAAGTCTCCCAACCAGAAAAAAACTCAGGACCTGGTTTAAGCTCAGAATTCAATAAGACTTTCAAAGAACTAATAACAATACTTAAATTATTCCACACAAAGAAACAGAAAGAACATCGCCAAACTCTGATTATGAGGCTACAGTTACCCTGATACCCAAACCACAGAAAGACTTTACTAACAGAGAATTACAGACCAATCTCACTCATGAACATTGATGCAAATATACTAAATAAAATACTGGCAAATTGAATCCATAAACACATCAGAACCATCATCCACCATGACCAAGTCAGCTTCATCCCAGAGATGCAGGAATGGTTCAACATACAAAAACCTGTCAATGTAATCCACCACATAAACAAACTGAAAAAAAAAAACCCACAATGATATTATAAGATGCCACAAAAGCTTTCAACAAAATACAACATCCCTCCATGACAAAGGTCTTAGAGAGAGCAGGGATACAAGGAACGTACCTATTCATAAAGGCAATATACAGTAAGACAACAGCCATCATCAAACATAATGAATAGAAACTCACAGCCATTCCACTGAAATCAGGAACAAGACAATGTTGCCCGCTCTCTCTATATATATTCAATATAGTTCTTGAGGTCCTAGATAGAGCAATAAGACACCAAAGGGAAGCCTGGCGGTGGTGGCTCACACCTTTAATCCCAGCACTCAGGAGGCAGAGGCAGGCGGATCTCTGTGAGTTCGAGGCCAGCCTGGTCTACAAGAGCTAGTTCCAGGAAAAAAAAAAAGACACCAAAGGGAGATCAAGGTGACACAAATTGGAAAAGATGTCGAACTCTCACTGTTTGCTGATGATAAGATAGTTTACATTAGTGATCCCAAAAATTCTACCAAGGAACTTCTACAACTCATAAACACTTTCAGTAATGTAGCAGGATACAAGAATAACTCAAAAAAAAAAAATCATTAGCCCTCCTGTAAACAGATGATAAAATGGCTGAGATAGAAATTAGTGAAACAACATCCTTCACAATAGCCACAAATAGCATAAAATATCTCAGAGTAACTCTAAACAAACAAGTGGAAGACTTGTATGACAAGAACTTTAAATCTTTAAAGAAAGAAATTGATGAAAACACCAGAAAGTGGAAAGATCTCCCATGCTCTTGGGTAGACAAAATTAACATAGTAAAAAATGGCAATCTTACGAAAAGCAATCTACATATTCAATGCAATGCTCATCAAAATTCTAGGAAAATTCTTCACAGTCCTCAAAAGGACAGTATTCAACTTCATATGGAAAACAAAAAACCTAGGATAGCCAAAACAATCCTGTACATTAAAAGAACTTCTGGAGGCATCCCAATCCCTGACTTCAGAGCTACAGTACTGAAAACAGCCTAGCAATGGCATAAGAAGAGACAGAAGGACTAATGGAACTGAATAGAAGACCTGGATATTAATCCACACTCCTTCAAATACCCGACTTTTAACAAAGCAAAAATAACAGACAGAAAAAAGAAAGCATATTTAACAAGTGGTGCTGGCATAACTGGATATCAACATGTAGAAGAATGAAAATAGACCCATATCTATCACCATACACAAAACTCAAGTCCAAATGGATCAAAGACCTCAACATAAAGCCAGCAACGCTGAACCTTATAGAAGAGAAATTGGGAAGTACACTAGAATGCATTGGCACAGAGACCACTTCCTAAATATTACCCCAGCAGCACAGGTATTGAGAGAAACTATTATATATTGGAACTTCTGAAACTGAAAAGTTTTGGTAAAGCAAAAGACACAGTCAACAAGACAAAAACGGCAGCATATAGAATGATCAAAGATCTTCTGTAACCCTACATCATACAGAGGTCTGATCTCCAAAATATACAAAGAACTCAAGAAATTGGTTATCAAAAGAACAAAAATCCAATAAAAAATGGAGTACAGAGTTCCTGCGAGTTTCTTCCTGCTGTGTGCATCTGACATCTGGCCTCTGGCTTCTAGCAACTTCCCTTGTGCCATGGCCCCAAAATGGCAATCTATGTATCTGCCTCAGTCCAAGAAACACAAACTGGCTCCTTCCCTGAAACTGGAGGACAAGTCGGCCTCCCCCGGCCTGCTAAAGTGAGAAAAAGAATAGTAAGAAGCAATTGAACACATTGACAAATTACAAAATGAAATAGACTGACTTAATGAACAAGCAAGTGAGGTAATACTAAAGGTAGATCAAATAATATAACAAACTCCACCAACTGTTTTTTTTTCCAGAAGAGGTCAGAATTGATCTCTAAATTTCCAAATTTTGGGGTAACCACATTTGTCAACCATCCACAAGTGTCTGCATTGCTTGGGGAGAAAGACAAAGAGGCTCTGCGTTATTTAACCAGAGTTAAAGTAACAGAATTTGAAGATATTAAATCAGGTTACCGAATAGATTTTTATTTTGATGAAAATCCCTATTTTGAGTATAAATTTCTCTCCAAAGAATTTCATCTGAATGAGAGTGGTGATCCATCTTCAAAGTCCACTGAAATAAAATGGAAATCTGGAAAGGATTTGACAAAACACTCAAGTCAAACACAGAATAAGGTCATCAGGAAGAGACAACACAAAGAACAAGAGACCTTCTTTACCTGTTTTACTAAATGCTCTGATGCACGTGCAGATGAGTTAGGAGTGGTCATCAAAGACAACATTTGGCCAAAACCCTTGCAGTACTATTTGGTTCCTGATATGGAAGATGGAGGGGGAGAGGCAGAAGATGATGACGATGATGATGATGAAGGAGAAGGCTTGGAAGATATCGATGAAGAAGGGGATGAAGGTAAAGAAGATGATGATGAAGGGGAAGGAGAGGAGGATGAAGGCAAGGATGACTAGCACAGAAGACTGATGGATTCTGACCCTCTTTTTATTTTCTTTTTATTTTTTTTTAAATTTCTCTAGTCCCTAGGAGCAAGTTACATTCATTTTCCTCCCATCCCCAATCCTTCTTGTGCTCAGTTGCCCTGTTTTTGAGGTCTTGCTTCTCAACATCATGGTTCTCAACTTATTTTGGCGGAAATGTCTTGCACAAAATACAATGGAAAAAGAATCTCCACTACTCTGTTCTACATTCATTTTTATCTTTTCTTGTATTGAACTGTGGGATCAACACCACCACAACTGTCCTCTGTGGGAAAAAAGAAAAGCCCTCCAGCCCCTTTGGCTCTGCTGGAGGCAGGGGGGTGCTAGGCCCCTGTATAGTAGTGCATAAAATTCTAGATTTTTTTCCTTTCTCTGAATATTGGGCTCAGAGATTAAACTGTGTCTATGTGAATACAGACAGTTAGCATTTACCAACAAGTATTTGTCTACTTTTACTTGTTGAATAAAAGAAAAAAGGGGGGATATAGAAGGTCATCACGGATGGGTTTGAGGTGTCTGGGGGGGGTAAGTGGGAATTGTGACAACATGGTTTCTCCTTTGGCATGTTTAATTGTGATGTTTAACAGACATCCTTGCAGTTTAAGATGACATTTTTAAAAGAAAATTCTCTCATAATGATGACTTGAGCCCTACCACTCAATGGGAGAATCAGCAGAACCTGTAGGGGTTTATTTGAAGTTCGCATTCTCTGTTGTAACTTTTTTTTTTAATTTTTAGGTTTTTGGTTTTCACTGGTAGGAAAAGATGCTCATTTTAAATGTTAAAGTGTACAAGTTGCTTTGTTACAATAAAACCAATGTGTACGCACACACGCACACACACACACAAATGGTGTACAGACCTAAACAGAGAACTCTCTACAGAGGTATCTAAAATGGCTGAAAGATACTTAAGGAAATGTTCAACATACTTAGTCATCAGAGAAATGCAAATCAAAACAACTCTGAGATTCCATCCTGTACCTGTAAGAATGGAAACGATCAAAAACCCAGATGCCAACTTATGCTGGAGAGGTTGTGGGATGAAGGGAAAATTTTGGTATTGCTGGTAGAAATGCAAGTTGGTACAGCCCCAGTGGATGTCAGTACAGTGATTGTTCAGAAAATTAGGAAACAACCTACCTCAAGACCCAGTATTACGTCTTTTGGGTATATATCCAAAAAATGCTCAATCTTTCCACAAGTACATGTACTCAACTATGTTCATAGCAGCATTGCTTTTCATAGCCAGAACCTGGAAATAATCTAAATGCCCCTAAACCGAAAAATGGATAAGGAAAATGTGGTACATTTACACAATGGAGTACGACACAGCAGGAAAAAATAACATCTTGAATTTTGCAGGAAAATGAATGGAGCTACAAAACATTATTTTGAGTGAGGTAACCCAGACACAGAAATACAATTATCACATGCACTCCCTCATAAGTGGTTTTTAACCATAAAGCAATGAAAACCAACCTACAAATCATAATGCCAGAGAATGTAGACAACAATGAAGACACTAAGAGAGACTTACATAAATATAATCTACATGGGAAATAGAAAAAGACAAAATCTCCTGAGTAAATTGGGAGCATGGGCACCTTGGGAGAGGGTTGAAGTGGAGGGGAGAGGCAGGGAAAGGAGCAGAGAAAGCTGTATAGCTCAATAAAAATCAATAAAATAAATACTGTGTATCAAACAAAGAAAAGAAAATGAATTATTTTGTACACTAAAAAAACAAAATTTAGCTGCAGGTTTTTTTTTTTTTCAGAATGGGCTTTTCTTGCTGGCAGCATGCTGCAGCTCCCTTAAGAAAGGCTTTCCTGATTCAGCGGTAGTGGGGAGGAAAATGCCACGGCAATTTTGAAATACCAGCTTTCTGGACTGTGCTGCCAGCTTGACCTCTGGCTCTTTCAGGAGACTTAGAATTTGAATGGGCTTTGTGAGCAATGTGCTACAGCTTGCCTGGTGACAATATGGACCTGCTCTGTGTCTAGAGATGTGGAACTCTGCATGGTTCTCATAAGTGGCTATCATCTCTGTCATGCGTGATTGGGTGGGGAAAGCAGACAGTGCCATATTTCCCCTAGCAATTCTGCAGCTAAAAATTTTAAGAAGTGCTTAGCATTTTAAGAAGTGTTCCGGAAAAGTATTACATATACACAAAACACTGATTCAGACATAAAAGACCTCTAAAAGGACTATACACAGAGAGTCTGTATTATGTATATTATTTTGTTTTCTTTGAATTTCTTGACTGTGAATTAGCTAAGTAAAGAGAGACATTTCTTTGCAAGGGCTGGTAAGATAAAACAGCATAGATATTTTACAGGTTTCGTGACTTCAAAATTTGAGTCTAAAGATAAGTTGTTTTTGAAAAGAGGCTCTTATTGTATTTCCCCAGAGGATGACAACTTTTGGATTCATTCCAGACTAATGTGGTTTGATGGACCAAGAGTCCTTGTAAGGTTGCCTTGAACACCCCTCAAAAATTTACTCTACCCAGTAAACAGTAGGAAGAAGTTTGGACATAACTACACTCATATTCCCAAATATTGTCTATATATTAGTGTTTACATTTAAAGGGGGATATGTTATAGAGATTTGCATTGGGATGGATCGTGTTTATTGATACAAATCTAGGGTCAATTTTGTTCTATGTATATTTTTCCTCATGATTAAGGTATTTTGTGTACATCTCATTTACAAACGCAACGTAAAATTAAGAAATTTAAGTTAAAAGATAATCTTCTACAATAGTCAAGCTTGTAGTCGTTTTAGCTAGATTTCTGAATGTACAGAGATGTATTTCAGATGGGTAGGCATTCTTCAAACTTTTCAAATACTACAGAATAATCAACCCAATTATAAAATGGGGCACTGAGCTGAACAGAGAATTCTCTACAGAAGAAGTTCAAATGGCCAAAAGACACTTAAGGTCATGCTCAACTTCCTTAGCGATCAGGGAAATGCAAATCAAGTCAACTTTAAGGTACCATCTTACACCTGTCAAAATGGCTAAAATAAAAAAAAAACACCAATGATAGCTGGAGAGGTTTGGAAGAAAGGGGTACACTCATCCATTGCTGGTGGGAACGCAAACGTGTGCAACCACTTAGGAAAGCAGTGTGGTGGTTTCTCAGGAAATTCAGGATCAGCCTACCCCTGGAGCCAGTCATACCACTCTTGGGAATATACCCAAGAGAGGCCTTATAATACAACAAAAGTATATGCTCTACTATGTTCATAGCAGCATTGTTTGTAATAGCCAGAACCTGGAAACAACCTAGATGCCCTTCAATGGAAGAATGGATGAAGAAAGTATGGAATGTATACATATTAGAGTACTACTCAGCAGTAAAAAACAAGGACTTCTTGAATTTTGCAAACAAATGGATGGAAATAGAAAACACTATCCTGAGTGAGGTAAGCCAGACCGAAAAAGAGGAACATAGGATGTACTCACTCATATTTGGTTTCTAGCCATAAACAAAGGACATTGAGCCTATAATTAGTGATCCTATAGAAGCTAAATAAGGAGAACCCAAAGAAAAACATATAGGCATCCTCCTGAATATTAACCTTTATCAGGCGATGAAAGGAGACAGAGACAGAAATCTTTAATAAATACATAAACGGAAAAAAAATAAAATGTTTTAAGAATTTAGGACTTTTTATGACAATGAGACACATCTACTCCTGGAAACACCAATTGCTTGAAGAGGAAGATGGACAATGAAGAGAGTCCTTATGAAGATTGTTAGCCATTTTTGCAAGAAACTGGTTTTGCCTGGAATGCTTGATGGTATGCTTTGTGAACTGAACATGCAGGACCCACAGAGAAATGACTGCTGAACTTGTCTTAAGGTGAGAAATGGCCTTCAGGGTTCTTGCTTTATGAAAGGGTCTTTCAGACATTCCGAAAGACACAGAAGAAAATGACTGGCAAACTGCCAATATAGGCAGAACTATCTTTGAAATTTCCTGTTTAATTGAAAGGTCTGACAGTTACTATGGGCCTATAGGCAGAATATGGATGTCCCAATGATACATAAGAACTTTAGGTGACTGTCCAGGCAGCAAGAAGTCTCTGTCAACTCTAGAGTTTTAACTTAGGTAATATTATATCCTTCTAGAGTCTTTGTTAGAGTTGAAGAATAGATAATAATAATATAGTTTTCCTTACACTTATGATAAAAGATAAAATAGATATAAATATTGCAACTATAATCCTTGCTTGATACCTGTCTTATTATATTTAATGTTACTATTTTAAAGTTAAAATCTTCATTTAAATAGAAATGGGGAGGAGATATGGGATTTTCTTATATATACATTGGTGAATAAAGAAACTGCCTTGACCTGCTGATAGGGCAGAACTTAGGTAGTCGGGAAAAACTAAACCGATTGCTGGGAAAAAGGAGGCAGAGTCAGAGAGAAGCCATGTAGCCCCACCAGACACATATGGAAAACTTTACTTGGTAAGCCACTGCCATGTGGCAATACACAGATCAATGGACATGAGTTAATTTAATATGTAAGAGTTAGCCATTAAGAAGGTAGAGGTAATAGATTTAATTAATACAGTTTCTATGTGATTATTTCAATTCTGTATGTCCAGAAAATGAACAAGCAGCCCCCTCCCAACACTTCTCATCATCTCTGGCTGGATGTTGAAAGGCCTAATCTCCTGCAGGTTAACTGCTAAGAAGTAAAATGTGTAACAGAAGTGTTATCACCTATGGAGAGCAATATCCCACATGCATTCTTTCCCCTGTCTCTTAAATTCTTTATATTTATGTTGTTGTGTTCCCTAACTCACCAAAGGTGTTAATATAGGTATCTAATTGATGGCTAAGCACTGAACAGTTCCTTATACTCTGTAATGTGTACACAAATGAAATCTCAAGCAAATGAAGTGAAAAGTTTCTAAAGAAGAAATGCAAATGATAATTAAATATTTTAAAGGAAACTTGATCATTCCATATTTTTAAAATGATGGATGATAAATAATCATCAGAGAAATGATAATTAAAATAATTTTTGAAAAGAAACCTCCTTGCAAACACAATAGCCATCATCAAGAAATATGACACAGCAGAAAAAATAACATCTTGAATTTTGCAGGAAAATGGATGGAGCTACAAAACATTATTTTAAGTGAAGTAAGCTCTAACCCAGACACCCAAAGACAATTGTCACATATACTCACTCATAGGTGGTTTTTAAACATAAAGCAAAGAAAGCCAGCCTACAAACCACAATCCCAGAGAACTTAGACAACAATACAGACACTAAGGGAGACTTACATAGTTCTAACCTACATGGGAAGTATAAAGTAGAAAATGACAATATTTCCTGAGTATATTGGGAGCATGTTGACCCTGGGGGAGACCTGAAGGGGGGAAGGGAATGGAAGGGAGGGGACGCAGAGAAAAATGTAGAGCTCAATAAATATCAATAAAGAGCCAGGCGATGGTGGCGCACGCCTTTAATCCCAGTACTTGGGAGGCAGAGGCAGGCGAATCTCTGTGAGTTTGAGACCAGCCTGCTCTACAGAGCTAGTTCCAGGACAGGCTCCAAAGCCACAGAGAAACCCTGTCTCTAAAAACCAAAATAAATAAATAAATAAATATCAATAAAAAAGATGAGGCCTCACATTCCTGTCAGTGCAACTTAAATATTTTGCTCAGTTTTAATTATCATAGCCTTAAGAAGAAAGAAGTAGGAACCAATTAGTCTTTATACCATAATAACACTGATTTTTATCACCTTTTAACATTATATGACAATTTAAATATTGCAAAGAGAGAAATATTTATGCTTAAAATCTCATGTATAACCTGCCACCAGTATTTGTTAAACATTAAGAAGACTAATAAATTTAGTGAAATATTTGAAATATACATTGCACTATTAATAAGTGATACTTCCCTGGATTTAGAATAAGGGTTTACTTTAATAAAGTATTTATAATATTAAAAACAGTATAAAAATACCTAACAAGAATTTCAAAAGAAAACTGAAGTAATCATTTATAAACTTCATTACACATTCATTTTTCTTTCTTCTATGTCTAAGCTAAGTTTTAAGCTTCTCATGTTCTGTCATCAGAGATTGTTAATATACACATTAACCATAATCACCTACATTTATATTACAACATCTTGCTAAATAATCATATATAAATATATAACATTTTTCTTAAGAAGAAATAATATCTTTATTTTCTCTAAAAGACACACTAAGTGTTCTTAAATTCATCATATTTTCAGTCATACATAGGTATTAGACGTTCCTTCTATTTGGTTATTTGCTTAGTAAATTCGGTATACTCATAGAAATGTCAAGAAAAATTAAATTGGTCTTAATCAAAAGTCTTAAAGGAGTGGAGGGAGGGACCAGAGCAGGACACAAAATCTGTATGTCAGGAAAATGGAATGAATATATATTTGAAGGAGGGAGAAATCTTTCAAAAAGAAAAAAAGGTGATATTGAAAGGCAGAGTTAAAAATATAGCATATTAATGTATATATGAGAAAATTTCAGACTGCAATCCATTTCTTTGTATGGCAATCCAAAGACTTAGTTTAAAAATTAATAGAATGAAAAGATCAGTGAAATTTTCAGCAAAATAAAAATAACAAAATACTACTTGAGGTCATGTCAACTGTAACACACAAAGGGAAATAAGACCACTATGATGGATAATCTTTATTGTTAACTCAGTTGGAATGAAGGCAATCAAAAAAAAAAAAAAAAAAAAAACCACTGACCATATCTATGAGGGATCATTTTGTCCAGATCATCTAAAGTAGGAAAACTCACCATAAACATTGAGAGCATCATTTAGTGTCTGACCTCCCCTGCCACATATGAAGAAAAAGGTCTAAGCAGAAAGGCTTGCTTATGCCTCCTTGATATATTTTTTTCTTATAAGTTCATCTCTAGTTTTCTTCCTACTTCTAATTCTTCTGCATTCCTTTGCTTCATCCCAAAGAGGCAGGGCTGGTTCAACATATGAAAATCTGTCAATGTAATCCATCACATAGATAAAATGAAGGAAAAAAAGTAACATATGATCATTTCTTTATATGCTTAAAAAGAATTTGACAAAATTCAACACCCCTTTATGATAAAAGTCTTGGAGAGACTAGGGATACAAGGTTCATTCCTAAATGTAAAAAAAAAGCAATATACAGCAAGCCGACAGCTAACAAATTAAATGGAGAGAAACTCAACGGCATCCCACTAAAATCAGGAACAAGATAAGGCTGTCCACATTGCTGAATTTCATAGATCTGATCACATAAACCAATCTAATAAAGAACCAAAATTGATAGAACCCGCTTTATGATTTTGTATTCTTTTTTTTTTAATTTATTTATTTATTAAGGATTTCTGCCTCCTCCCCGCCACGGCCTCCCATTTCCCTCCCCCTCCCCCGGTCAAGTCCCCCTCCCTCATCTGCTCGAAGAACAATCAGGGTTCCCTGACCTGTGGGAAGTCCAAGGACCGCCCATCTCTATCCAGGTCTAGTAAGGTGGGCATCCAAACTGCCTAGGCTCCCCCAAAGCCAGTACGTGCAGTAGGATCAAAAACCCACTGCCATTGTTCTTGAGTTCTCAGTATTCCTCATTGTCCGCTATGTTCAGCTAGTCCGGATTTATCCCATGCTTTTTCAGACCCAGGCCAGCTGGCCTTGGTGAGTTCCCGATAGAACATCCCCATTGTCTCAGTGTGTGGGTGCACCGCTCGCGGTTCTGAGTTCCTTGCTCGTGCTCCCTCTCCTTCTGCTCCTGATTTGGACCTTGAGATTTCTGTCCGGTGCTCCAGTGTGGGTCTCTGTCTTTGTTTACTTTCATCGCCTGATGAAGGTTAATATTCAGGAGTTTGCCTATGTGTTTGTCTTTGTATTCTTAAAAAGCTGTCAATTCACTGAAGTCACTTTATCTTTCTCAGTATTACAATCTTAGAAGACGATACAGCCTACCACAAAATTATTTCGTCACCAAGCTAATATAAATGAAAAAAAATGAAAAAGGAAGCTGTATATTCTCCTGTACTATATTCAAAGCCAATTAACTAATTAGAAATTAAATTAGTATGGAGACAATTGAATGTTAAAGATTTAGATATTAATTAAAATTCATCGTATTCTATGATTAGTGCCCAAAATAGTCATTCCTTCCTTACAAATACCAGAATGTATTAAGTTAACCAAATTTAAGTTTCCACCAATCAAAAGGTGAAGAATGCATATTAGATTTATATATGACATTTTCCCTGCTATTCAGCAACATGGTTATTTAATTTTCCACCAATGTAACTTGAAAAATGCTTTACTTCATAGCTTTCTTTGGTCTATTGCTATAAATACTTTTTAAAACTACCTAAATGTTGACACATGGAATTTGGGGTAGAGTTAATCTGTGTTCCTGGGTAATAACTTATACTTTCCTTCAGAATAAACAATCTTTTCTCCAATTTGATCCAATTGCTATTTTTCTGCATTCAGGCCATACAGTTAATATGTAGAATAAGGGAATGTGGTGAATAGAACTCATGTTGCTGTTTAATCTGATTTATACATTTTTATGCCTATAGCAGAAAGAATATACTAAGTTTTATGAGGCTTCGGACAACCAGGTAAATAAGAATGCTGAACACTTATGACATTTGTAATTCTTAGCATCTGCCATCTTGTTAATCCTATAGCTATAGCATCCAATTTACCATATACAAATATAGAAGTCATTTTCATGCATTTATTTGGTCATTCATTTGATAGTTACAGATTTACACAAATACACTTTTTAGTATATTCATGTGTCATTAATGAATGACAATAGTCAAGAGAAGATAATTTCAGGATACTTGAATAGCATGCTTCAATATGGAAGTAATTTCATGAATTTTATAGTCTCAAAACCAAGAAAAGTTATAAATGAAGACATTTTTAAATATACTGGTGAGAACATCAGATATTATAACAAAGCAGGTAAAATTGTTACAAGATTTTACCTGTGATTTTATCCTATTGTTAGCTTTCGGCTTGGAGCAAGCAAGAAATCAGTGTCTCTAGTTAATTAATTCCAAAAGTTTTAGATCAAAGAAATGGCAACTAGAAGTTGAACAAAATAATTTAGTCCCAGATCTGCCAAATTCCAATTCTACATAATTATGGAGCTACAATAATTCTGTCAAACTTTTAGAATCCATAATTTATTTTTGTTTCTGCATAACGTACATGGATAAGAAAGAGTCTTTCTAGGAAGTTCTGTTTCCATTTTATACCATAAATTCATGCATATATTTTACACTATTACAAGAACCATTTCTACTCAATCTCTTTTGTGGAAATCTACAAACCACTTCTTTAGACAGGGTACTTAAATATCATTTTATTTAGACTTTCTCAGATTATTTACAAGTTACTGATGAGCAATATTTATATTTCAAAGTGTTAACATGTCATCAGAATATATCACCAGATAAGCAATGGTTAGAAAGAGTTATCTACCTGTGCATTTGTGAAAACAGCAGCAATTTCTGTTATTAGCACATCAGGAACTTTTCAAAATAAGGCTAGTCTCATGCGTGTTTTCTAATAAAATATATTTTGTGAGAAAGTAACAGATAAATAGAGGTATTTAATTAAGTCTACATTAATAGTGAAAGTAAACACCAAATATGTTGTTAATTAATTGAACCAATTAGTGGTTGAAATCAGAGAGATTCATTCAGTTCAGTTAAGAATGAGGGCTCCTAAAGAGCCAAGATACAAACACAGCATCTAGCTTCATACTCAGAACGGTACAAAGATAAAGGATTAATTTATGCTTCTCTTAGATGGATTAAAGTCATTTGGCACAAATTGTAAAGTTTCTTTCTTCTCCCTCTTTCTTGAACATAGTCCTATTTACTATCAAACTCTCAGGCTGGGAAGTGAAGAGGGGAAGTAGCTAGAAGAGGGAATAATTCATACATTATTTCTGTCTTTGGTGTAAATATCCTGTGCACCTGCAGCTTCAAGACAGTTATGGAAATAGAAGTACTTAGAAATTCAATGTGAGTTTATAAAGTTTGTGTTTTACCATGCAAATCATATTCTTCTTAGGAAAATATCTTAATTTCCTACCTTTGTACATTTTATCTTTGTGAATGTATGACAAAAATCACATTCAGTCAATACAAAGTTTATTTCAGAATACTGTTCTACTTTGTTTTCTGTGAGCCTTGTAAGTTGTGAAATGAATTTAAGTGTAGCAGACACAAAAGAACTTTGTATTAATGAGAATTCACAGAGAGATATATTCAGCCATTTGCACTTTGGTTCATGAATAACAAGTGACCATTCATGCTGCTAAGTAAGAAAACTAGCCACAAAGGTGAGAAAAGATAGTGCTTTAGAAGAAAATGCAGTAAGCAGGGATTCTTTCTAACTTCAGGGTGTTTTTCATTTGCTTAATTGATTAGCAGAGAACCTGACTATACAAGTGTTGGCAAATCAACACCTTCTCTTTACAGTAACCCTTAACCCCAGGAACTCAGTAAAATTACTCTTACAGCTTGGTAGGCTTTCCAGAGTCCAATTGATGAGCTTTCTGCAGGTGTCCAGTAGTTTTTCTTTTTCTTGATCTTCAGTGTAAATATGATTTTCTATGTAGAAATCTCACACAAGGTTATAAGACGCACCCCACATGAAAGGTGGGAAATAGACAATAATTTCACTTCATCCCTTGCAAGGTTCTATTATTTTCTATGATATGCATCAGGATATTATACAGGTGATCAAATATGTTTTCTTTTTTGCCATTTATTTAATAAACTCTTTTTTTTTTTTTGGTTTTTCGAGACAGGGTTTCTCTGTGGCTTTGGAGCCTCTCCTGGAACTAGCTCTGTAGACCAGGCTGGTCTCGAACTCGCAGAGATCCGCCTGCCTCTGCCTCCCGAGTGCTGGGATTAAAGGCATGCGCCACCATCGCCCGGCCTAATTGATGGTTCGCTGATGTGGGACTAGAAATAATTCTTCCTAAAGGACATGATATTAGAAAAAAGTATTGATTAAGTTCAGCTGAAAGTGAAGAAGAAGGGGGAAACCAGATAGAAAGCACAAGAATGTGTAATAAATTAAGTCTCCACCTTTTCTATGAAGCACATTTGTTGCATAATGCTATAAGAAATAAGTAGAGATACAAATGAACATAAAGCTAAAGTTTGAGAACACAGATATTGTCTATCATAAGTGAAAGCATGAAATGCTAAATGTTGGTTTGACTATTAATTTTAAGAGCAAATACAAGAAAGAAATGTACATAAAGATGACATATACTTTGATTAGTATTTTAATAAATTTAATAAATGACAGTGACAATAGGAAAAAAAACTTTAGAAAGTAAGTTAGCAGTCATTCTTAAGACAAAGAAATTTGTATTTTTTTTCTTAAAATTTGTGTCATCATAAAATGGTCTGATTGGCAAGATATTAAGGTTGACAAATTTCACCCTTCTACCAATGAGTAAAAGGACAGCAGTTGGTTAGAGGCCAGATTATTCAAAGTAAAACATGAGGAAAGAAGATAATTTTAGGTCTCAAATCTCAGTATTGAACAGATGGGGTGCGCATGAGCCTTTGTGGAAAACAAAGGGGCTATTTCAAGACTGTACACTCAAAGCTCCTACATTAGACCATGTCTCTTCAGAACAGAAGCACCTCTCCTGTCCTTTTAAAGTTAATCTTGACCAGAAAGACTATGATTAATAGTTTTACGTCAACTTGACACAAGCTAAAGTCATTTGAGAGAAAGAAATCTGAATTAGAAAAATGCCTTAATAAAACTGAGTCTCAGAAATCCTCATGGTGATTTTTCAGATGTGGAGAATGAGGATTTTCAGATGTCTGAGATATCATCATGGGAAAGCATCTGCCTTGCTTCCAGGTTGTAACCAGTTTATGTGAGATGAAAGAATCTCAAGTGAGCCTTTTGGCTGTAACTCTGTACTCCAGGGCTTGAAGACTTCAACAAGATTTTCTGTTACAGATCTACATTCTTCTACATTGAATGAAGCTATGACACCATCTACATTTTAGAACAGGATGCTTTGTGGATATATTTGTGTAAATTCCAATATGTCTTCACTCAGAGTATCATCAAACAACATTGTTGAGTTTTTGAGTCCATGTTCTTTGTCCAATATATCCACCCTCAGAGTTAATCCATTCAAAGGTAAATACGGATTGGCAGATGAGGGCTAATGGTAGGCAGAAAAAAAATGCATCTTTGAGATCCAGAATAACATAGATCTTCGTTTTAGAAGCTATATTGATTTGTAGCTCTGATGTGTTTGATAAATTTTCAGACTTGATTATTCTGGTTTTCATTTGCATATGGGCTCTTCAATTCTTAATCTACTTTGATAGGTTTTTGGGGAATACCATTTTAGCTTCCAGAATAAGTTACTTGCTACCACTTTAGCTTCCAGAATAAGTTACTTGCTACCACTTTAGTTTTAAGAATAAGTTACTTGCTACTACTTACCTCTCTGTACATCTTGGAAGAGTTGAAAAAGTAGTCTTCACGTGTACCACCAAACACAAAGTAATTTGTCTCTTTCATGTGTTTTTAAAATAGAATGAAATATAGTTTTGTAATATAGAGTAAACCAGGGAAAGTCACCACCTGAAAGTTGTTTTAAGTAACATTTAGTGACAAATAATTGTAGAAAATCTAATCTCTGTACTTCAAAGGTTAAATAAAAGTTGGATGAAAACTTGATAGGTTTATCTTGATACTGTTTTTTTTTTCTTCCATTCTATTATTTTGGCTGAAAGTGTAGGAATAAGATATCTTTTATCACTTTTTATTTGAACCATCCTGTTTTCCTGGAAAATCTTTTGCTGTTTTTCTTGAATCACTCTGTATTTCTGAAAAAGTAGAAACTTCTGCAGATTATGTTATGCTGATAGAATAATATTAATAAACTCTCTTTTTATCTTTTTTAATTCATTTTTTTTTCATTTTACATACCAACCTTAGTTCCCCCTCCTTCCCCTTCTCCTATTCCTCACCTTTTCTCATTTCCCTCCATCCACTCTTTGGTGGGACGTAAGTCGTCCCTTGGGTAGTCAAAAAGCTAGCAAACCAAGCTCTATTCACAGGGCTTTGTTCGCTAAACATTCATTCCTTAACACATTGAGTTTCCCAAAAATTTTGTGTGCTTACTGCTTTGCTGAATTCTCCCTACTGCGTGATTGCTTTTAGACAAGTTGTATGACCTCCACTCCAAATTAAACATCATGGTTGCTTTATACTTTTTCTTCTTCATTCTAGCTATAGCTGTTAAGATGTACTGCCTGCCCTTCCCAGCAGGAGGGGCATGTTTTCTTTTTAAAACTATATTTGAATTTCCATTCAAATTCCAGGAACTCTATTATTACATTCTTTTATTAATGACACTAAAATCTCCATGATGGAATGCTGACTTCTCATGAAGCAGACTGATGCCATCCTGAGAACCATATTGTCCTATTAGGGCTACAAGTACTTTGTTGAACCAATTCAAAGAACAAGTATAAAGACAATAATCTATCTGTTAACACATTTAACTGAGCCAGTTAATTATCCCATGCTTTTGCTCCTAGATTCATGATCAAAACTGGATTTAGTTGTTCATCTACTTATACTGAAACTTCTAGTCATTATCCTTAAGATGAGCTTGATATCATTCTTTCTAAACAACTAATCACCATACACTTATAAGGATTCTTAGAACAACAATTTCAGCCCTAAGAAGGAGGGGAAAATAAAATTTTAACAGATTTTCTATTTAGTATTAAAAATTATAGGTCATTTACTGTGAAAAAATTAAAAGATGTCAAATAAACTACAACCCTCCCCTCTCAAATAAACCCCATCACTCACTGCCAATAAAGAATATACTGAATCAGCTAATTTAAATAGGTTCAAACAGCTTTGAAAATACATAAGTAACAACATGACAGAGTCAATGCAAAATCAGAGTTCTCATTGTAAAGAAAACAAGACATAATTTATGCTTGAGTCATTCTGAGTGACTGTTGTTCAGGAACATAAATTTAGTTTATCTCAAATTCCATAGTCTAACTTGGAAGAAGTTACATGATTTTTTTATAGTTTTACAGAACAGAGGAAGTCATGTCAAGACAAGTTTCAAATACCATGGTGTGTATATCAGAGACATATACTATAAGATGTAGGAAACCCCAGAAGCTATCTGATGAAATTCTTAGCATTTGGGTTAGTAAAAAGATAGTTGAATATTAAGGTAATAGATTCCAGTTAGTCACAAGATGTAAGTTCAGGCAAAAAGGTGAACTAGCAATTGATGTTATAGAGTACTAGAACTAGCAAAAGATTATGTGGTTAATCTCAGGTCCTATGATATTTCAATCTCTCCTCAGTCCTGAAATTGTAATCCATTAGACTCTATTATACAGCTTGTTATCAGTTTTTTTTATTTATGATAGAATAATACTGTACTAAAAAAAACAAAGAATCTGAAAAATAGAGAATCTAATTTTAATTTTGAAGTTGAATTTAAACATTGAGAAGAAAAATGTACTCATGTGTCTCAAAATAAAATGTGATCAAGCAGACAAAGAATCTGTGAAATTTAAGCTAGATCATTTTTGATTACCCAGTCTGAGAAATAGAAGCAGGGAATGAAGAAAAATACTCAGCTGTGGAACTTTACCATGCATATGAATTTGTACTTAATGGGACCCAGGAAACAAAAGATGCGGAGAAGTATCAGCAGGGATAGCTAAATAAGAAAATAAAAAGCATTTAAACTTGCACAGAATATATATCTGCATATATAGGGAGCTAAATAAAATAAAAATGGAATACATACTTGTTGAATGTTGGAAATGAATAAAGAATCTTGAATCAAAAAGATAGAAAGGAATTCATGTACACAGAATATTCATCATTCATAAGCAATCCAGTTCAGAGCTAGTTAATTTTGTAATCCCAGAGAAGAAATTTGTAATACCAGTATAATAGAGGTTAATATAGAAACCTTGGAACGGGAGTTATGGGTAGTTTTAGTCCCCATGTAGGTCTTAGGAAGTGTGGGTCATCTGCAAGAACAGTCAATACTAAGTTGAAATCTAGTGTACCCTACAAAATAAGACCATATGTCATAACAAAACAAAACACTGAAATCCACATATGAAGGTACACAGTATTTAAAAGAAAGCACATGATAGAAAATTCTATCTGGGAAAAACAAATCAACTGAAAGACAGTAAACTGTCATGGTCCAGTGGCAGCCTGGACCATAACTTATTTCTCTGGACCGGCATGGGAAGACAGCTCATATGACTTTATTGGGAGGGAGATTCTCAGTGATCACTAATGAAATCTTGAGTTCACATCCTCAAAAATTCATCTTGTCCTTTTTTTTTGTTGTTGTTGTTGGTTTTTTTTTTTTTTTTTTTTTTTTTTTTTTTTTTTTTTTTTTTGTCCTCGGATCACGGGGCTACCAGGTGGCCCTGTTTAGGTACTGAGGAGTTCCATCTGGACGGGTGAGTGTGTGCTTTCCAGGGGCAGACTGTCCCGGAAGAGAGCACAGGCCCCCCTCCCCCAGCTCCTTCTGCAGGGCTGTCTTTCTTACACACGACCCCCCCTCCCCCCCCACAAGCCTGGTTTTCTGCTAGGTCCTCTGCTCAGGAACAGTTTTCTGCTCCTACACTAAGGCGACCCGCCCAGAGCGGTGAGTGCCTGCCTACCGGGCAGGCCTCAAGGACCCCCAAAAGGGAGCCTGGGCATGGTGCCTCTGCACTCCTGGATCTTGTCCCGCCTGCCTGGTTTCTTCCTTTTGTCCCCGGATCATCCGGCTACCAGGCAGCCCTGTTTAGGTACTGAGGAGTTCCATCTGGAAGGGTGAGTGTGTGCTATCCAGGGGCGGATTGACCCGGAAGAGACCACAACACCCCCCCCTCCCCCAGCTCCTTCTGCAGGGCTGTCTTTCTTACACCCGCCACCCCCCCCTCCCCCCGCCACAAGCCTGCGTTACCTGCTAGGTCCTTTGCTCAGGAACAGTTTTCTGCTCATACACTAAGGCTACCCACCCAGAGAGGTGAGTGCCTGCCTACCGAGAAGGTCTCAAGGACCCCCCCCCAAAGGGAGCATGCGCACCTTCAGCTTTTGCAACAGGGTGTCCTGTGTTCTACTCGTCCCCGCCCTGCCCCCCAAGTTCTCCCTTTTGTCCATGGTTCATTGGACTACTAGGTGTCTATGTTTCGGTGCTGAGAAGTTCCATCTGGACTGGACGGTTCCTGCTTCTACACTGAAGAGTTACAACCAGAGAGTCAGTCACAGCAAGGACTGGACCAAGACACCAGGACTCTCCTGGCTCCATTTGAAGGAAGAGATGGGAAGGCACCAAGGCAAGAATTCCTACAACAACCTGAAAGGCAACATGACATCACCAGAATCCAGAGATCCCGAAATAAGAAGAATTGTACACCCTACTCTAGAAGAATTAGAAGAAATCGACTCAGAAGTGAATTATATGAAAATAATAGAAGACCTTAAACAGGAGGTGAAAAACTGCCATAAACAATTAGAGATCACAAACAAAAAGGTAGAGGAAATGAATAAAGCACTCAAAGATACCCAAGAAAAACAAGAAAAACAAGAAAAAGCAATCAAACAGGTAAGGGAAGTGGTTCAAGACTTGAAGAATGAAATGGAAGCAATGATCCATATCTATCGTCATGCACAAAACTCAAGTCCAAATGGATTAAAGACCTCAATATCAAGCTGAACACACTGAACCTGATAGAAGAGAAAGTGGGAAGTACCCTACAACAGATGGGCACAGGAGATCACTTCCTAGGTATAACCCCAGCAGCACAGACATTAAGGGCAACATTGAATAAATGGGACCTACTAAAACTGAGAAGCTTCTGTAAAGCAAAGGACACTATCACTAAGACAAAAAGGCAACCTACTGACTGGGAGAAGATCTTTAACAACCCCACAACAGACAATGGTCTGATCTCCAAAATATATAAAGAACTCAAGAAACTAGACTTTAAAATGCAAATTAACCCAATTAAAAAATGGGGCACTGAACTGAACAGAGAATTCTCAACAGAAGAAGTTCAAATGCCTAAAAGACACTTAAGGTCATGCTCAACCTCCTTAGCGATCAGGGAAATGCAAATCAAAACAACTTTGAGATATCATCTTATATCTGTCAGAATGGCTAAAATCAAAAACACCAATGATAGCCTTTGCTGGAGAGGATGTGGAGTAAGAAGAACACTCATCCATTGCTGGTGGGAGTGCAATCTTGTGCAACCACTTTGGAAATCAGTGTTTCGGTTTCTCAGGAAGTTCGGGATCAACTTACCCCTGGACCCAGTCATACCACTCTTGGGAATATACCCAAGAGATGCCCGATCATATGACAAAAGCATTTGTTCAACTATGTTCATACCAGTATTATTTGTAATAGCCAGATCCTGGAAACAACCTAGATGTCCTTAAATGGAAGAATGGATGAAGAAAGTGTGGAATATCTACACAGTAGAGTACTACGCTGTGGTAAAAAACAATGACTTCTCGAATTTTGCATGCAAATGGATGGAAATAGAAAACACTATCCTGAGTGAGGTAACCCAGACCCAAAAAGATGAACATGGGATGTACTCACTCATAATTGTTTTCTAGCCATAAATAAGGGTCACTGGACTGAGCTCCCAAGGTCCCAATGAGGAGCAGAAGGAGGGAGAAGATGAGCTAGGAAGTCAGGACCATGAGGGGTGCACCCACCCACTGGGACAGTGGGGCTGATCTATTGGGAGCTCACCAAGTCCAGCTGGACTGTGACTGAAAAAACATGGGATAAAACCGGACTCTCTGAACATGGCGAACAATGAGGGATGATGAGTATCCATGGACAGTGGCATGGGGTTTTGATCCTACTTCATGTTCGGGCTTTGTGGGAGCCTAACCAGTTTGGATATTCACCTTCCTAGACATGGACGGAGGGTGGAGGACCTTGGACTTTCTAGAGGGCAGGGAACCCTGACTGATCATTGGTCTGGAGATGGAGGGGGAGAGGAGTGGGGGTAGGGGGAGAAGGGTGGGAGAAGGGGGAGGGAAATGGGAAGCTAGGAGGAGGGGGAAACTTTTTTTTCCTTTTCTCAATAAAAAAAAGAAACTCATCTTGTTTATTCTCCAAATAGCCTTTATACCAAAACATAAACAGAGGAGAAATTCATTTGCATTCTGTTCATAGGTAACCAGATGAATGGCTGTTAGTCACGTCCACATCTTTGACTACACCTTTATATGCCCATTTTGTGACGTTTCACTGGTCTTCCTGCTCTGTATGCTACTTCTGTCATGTAGGCCTGAATTAGCATCTCTATTCAGGTATCATCCAAATTACAGAAAAGAGCAAAACAACATCCTGACCCTTTGTTAGGGTAGTGACAGCCTACGGGAAAGGCTATGTGACTACTTTAGGTATGACCTATGGCTTGGGAACTTGGATGCCATATCATATAGAAATGTGGGCCTATTATAAACATCCAATTATGCAAGTTAAACTGAATGTAATAAAAGCTAAAACACTTAATAATGCTTTAAGAAATATTTATATTGTAAAAAAATCCTATTCTTTGAAAAAGAACATTGATACAAAGTACATATAAGATACTAAGTACAACAGATTGAAATAACTCTAAAGGGGCTAGAAAGATTGTTTTATTTCCTCTAGCAGACCAAAGTTCAATTCTCAGTGCTCTAATTTAGAGCTCATGGTGGTCTGTAATTCGAGCTCCAGACATACTACATAGACCTACATGAAGGCAAAACACACATGAACAGAAATTTAAAAAAAAATTACAAAACTTCTTGTAGACATACCAAAGTAAAGATTAAAAAAAAAGATAAAAAGAAATTTTGAAATTATCAAGGAAAAAGTGACTCATTAAATAAAAATATCGAACACAATTCTTTCTAGATTTAACTCAGGTTACCAGACACATGCAGCAAGTGTTTTTTCCCATGTTGAGCCATATCACCAGCTTTCTATTTTCCATTAATTTTTAAATGCTTATTGTAATATGCTTTAATTAATTTTATTTATATACACAAATATGTGAAAATTTAACATTATTTTTTTTCATAAAGGTTGTTTTATTATAATAAACTCATGGTTTACATACCTATTTTTAAATATGGAATCTAAAAATAATTAAGGCAATATTTTATTCTGGTTTCTGTTTCTTTACATCTTATCTTCATTACATCCTTTCTATTTACTATCATTGAAGTATTTCTCCACAAATTTACATTACTCTTTGAACTAATTTTTTTTCAAAATGAATTATTTCTAATATAATTCATGACATATTTTATAGGAGCCAATTATCTAATTATCTCAGTTGTTTATCTTGAAAGAATTCATTTTAATTTAATTTAGCATTCATTTAAAATGCAAAATTAATGACAATATCTCTTATTTCAACTGAGTCATTTGTAGCCATAGCTTTAAAAAATATGTTACACACATAATTGTTCCCAAGGAATGTACAAGAATATTTATACTGTTCAAGTATTGCTAGATTTGGAAAAAAATGTTTGTGAAGTGTTATTTTCTACTTAATTGGACACATACTTTTGAAAAAAGAGATGCATATATATTATGCATTTATGTATGCATACATGAATGCTTGTGTGCATGCCTAAAATGCAAGGATACGAGAAAGAGTTAAAGCATTACGTATAATTTTTTTGCTCATTAGCAACATCACCAAGATATCGACTAATTGGCTGACATTGTGTTATATTCCCACAGTTGGTTTAATTACAACACCTTGTCTTACTCAGTATCTGAGAACAACTGTGGATGTATGTGAAGAAAAACATTTTGGATCTAACAATAGACAATAGTTTATAAACTCTTCTAACACAAGCTTCCTTCTCATGGGTAATAAAGAAATGTTGTTCTCACATGCTGCCAAGTCTTTTCTGTGTGGCAGAAATGAAGTTATTCATTAGATGTTTGCTGCTTAATTTGAATTCCCTGGCCAAAATGACATTTATATGGGAAAATGAGTTTCAGAGTCTTGATAAGATAAACTTAAGCCTTTATTTTTCACCTAGTCTCCATTCCATATGATTATTTTAGTTGAGAATTGACTAAGATGTTTTAAAGTTTATTCACATTTATTTCCTTGATGTTGAATAAAGCAGATGCTTATTTGATTCTTATAAACAGTTCAAAGTACAGTTTTGCAATGCAAATGAATAATTGGATTATTCATTTTGAAGACTTTTAGCTTATGTAAATAGTTATATTTTATGCCACAGAAAGAGTAACTGTTGAATGAAGAAGTGCTGCCAAAGCATAAATATATTTTTTAATTTAATGAAGTCTTTTAGTTCATTATGAAACATGAACGTCATACAACAAAATTTATACCAAGATTATTTATTTCCTTACTTTATATTAGCTTTATATTATAAATATTTTTATCTGTGCAAACAATGGTTGAACAGGTTACAAAATTATATAAAAAAAATTGTATTGAAGAGGAAAAAACATTCTGTAAAAATTATGTATTGTTTCTTATAATATCCAAATGTGAATCCACTATATTAATTTAATTAACTTTTGATTATTTCAAAACTATTTTCCAATAAAATCCCCCAAAAACTTCTAATTTTTTCAAAATTTATCTTTACATAAATTTTACTTCAAGTAGGAGAAATGCAGTGGAATATATTTTACAATTTAAATGATCATGAAAATTGTATTTGAAAAGATTATAATATGATGACCAGAGTCAGAAGGTCAGAGTAATGCAAAATGATAGTGAATTATATTGTGCCATGATAATTTTTTCCAAATTATATTATGATATCAGTACCCTATAAATATTTAAATTACAGAAGTATACTTTCAGTCAATTCACTATATGGTAGTCAGTATTTGTTTGTATTCTATCTCTATATAGTCAAGATGATCTTGTATTTAAAAATGACAAAACAAAAAAGGCAAGTTTTCTTTCTTACAAAGTCATGAATTTTTTGAAGATATTTATCATTTAATTTTGAAGAATCACAAAAAGTAAAATTACAAAGAGACTAGATTACAAAGTTGTAAAGATTTTCAAAAAGGAAAATTACTGAATTTCAAAAACTAAGACTCATTGTGACTAAAATCTGTACCTCAGGAGTACCTGAAGAACTATTAAATAGATATTTTTGAAATCTATAAATATTTTTTTTAAAAAATAATGAATGTGGCACTCATCATTATAGGTTAATAGTTAAATAAAACCATTTTTCTCTTGTTTATTAGCACACACTAATGCAATTCTATGGAAACATAACATTACAATATGTTATTAAAAGTCCTTCTTACTTTTCCTTATATTTTTGGAAGGCATCATAATTGTCTATTCATATATTACATTTTCAACAGGATAAAAATTCAAATGTTTTTTTTTCTGCTATTCTCTACAGACATATAATGTAATTTTTTTTGTAGTCCCAATCTAATTAAAACTACAGCTGACTTTGAAGTTGGTGCACAAATCTCTTCTTCTCTAACCCAAAGCAAGCTTGTTAAAGGAAAATCCCAAATCTTTGAATCATGTCAGAAGAACCACCAGATATAGGTAGAAGAAAAACAAAATTTTAAGACCCTTTTATTGCCATTTACCACTAACTTCAAAATTCTTTGGTTTTATTTTGATTATTTAACAGTTTTTGAAGGTAAAATATTATCTCAAATTTTATAAGATTAAAATTATTAACAAGGTGTAATTTTGTCATGATATCAATAGTTTAATAGAGAACTAATTAAGTCAAGAAGGTCTTATCTAGCTTCCCGTACAAGATTTTGGGTTTGAGTATCTTTCATAAATATATTTTTGTACTTTGGATGTATATAACGGCTTATGGTCATTTAATGTCTTTGAGATCTGATTTATATACTATTTAAAACGTTTTTTTTTTGTACTGAACAATGTCTATGCCTAACAATGACTTTTGCAGTATCCAAAAGGATGATGGAATCTCCAATTATGATTCCAGCACTATTATGGTAACACCACTATGATGAAAAAACACCACCTAAAAATCATCTTTGGAGTACATGGTACTCAGTACCATTTTGATGTAACTGGCTGAGATGTTATAGCCTCACAGACTACTTATCAGAGCTTGAGACAAACATTGCACTTTCCCATTATGGAGAGCCTGGACAATAAATGATACAGCTACCTCTCTCAGGATATAACAATTAATTCAATTTTTTCTTCATGTTCCTTTAAAGATGCCTTTACCCCCAAATAGCAGGGAGTAAAATTAAGAACATGACATCAACATTTCTGAGAGGTGAGATGGGTGATATTTGGTGTTTCATTGGGTTATGGAGATTTGTCATTTTTCAGGGAGGTTGGTAACATATTATTATTGATAAAGATCAGAAAAAAATTGAACAACCATTTTAGATTCAGGGTTCTTTTTTTAAAAAGAAAAAGGGGGTTATTAATATGATAAAATATTACAATAAATTATTGAATCTTTACAGAAAAGAAAAAGAGAGAATATAGAAATAGGATCAAAAGGTAGATTATTGAATCTATATTTTAATAAAAAAGTAACTAACAGTTTTAAATATTTTGCATGTATATGTATTTTTATATTGATATCAATTTAAAATTATTTTTGTTAGAATATAATGTGCATATATTTTAATATTGTTCAATATGTCATTCTTATACAACTCATTTAACAATTTAATCCAAATGTCTAATACTTGAAAGTTATAATTACCAACTCTTTATGATAAGAAGAAGAAAAAGCATGTTAGTAATTAGTTACTTATTACAATTGAACTTGTAGTCCTATGAGTTATGCTTTCAAGGTCAAAGAGAGATATTTTTTAAATAGACAACTTATCTTCAAACACAAGATATTTATATAATGTGGCATTTAAGATGTTTTTAATAACATAGCTTCTTTTTATGAAAAATAGACATTTCTGCTCTTGGCAGTATCAATCTACCTCATAGAAAATGATGGGCATCAAAGCAATTCCATATGGAGTTCACTTTCTCTGTGGAAAAAGTTAGCCACTGGACAAGAACTTATGTTAGCCTTGATTTCTGACATTATGCTGTCCAAATTGAAAAATCAATATAAAAAACAATATTACTGTCAAACTTTGTCAAGATAAGGTAGGACAGATCTTCAGAAAGTCTTGCTTCACAGGAATATCTGTCAGCTATGCAAGGCAAGTAGGTTAAAGATGCATGACACAATGTTAAAAAGGAATTTTGGGTGACTCTCGAAACAAGCAAAAGTTAAAATAATTTAACATAGCCATGCTTTCCTCATGAGGTAAACTACAGATAACACACGTAAGCAAAAAGTAAAGCATAATCTTCTATATTCTTTTCTAATATCCTGCTTATTTCTCTTTTTTCTTTGCTTTATTTATTAAAAATTTCCACTTCCTCCCCTCCTCCAATTTCCCTCCCCCTCCTTCCAATCCCCCTCCCCCTCCCTCTTCAGTTCAAAGAGCAGTCAGGGTTCCCTGCTCTGTGGGAAGTCCAAGGTCCTCCCCCTTCCATCCAGGTCTAGGAAGGCAAGCATCCAAACAGACTAGGCACCCACAAAGCCAGTTCATGCAGTAGAATCAAAACCCAGTGCCATTGTCCTTGGCTTCTCAGTCAGCCCTCATTATCAGCCACATTCAGAGAATCCGGTTTGATCACATGTTCCATTAGTCCCAGTTCAGCTGGAATTGGTGAGCTCCCAATAGATCAGCCCCACCATCTCAGTGGGTGGACACACCCCTCACAGTACTGACTTCCTTGATCATGCATGGTCTCTCTTCTTCTGATCCACATTTGGACCTTGGGAGCTCAGTCCAGTGCTCCAGTGTCGGTCTCTGTCTCTATCTCCATCCAGCGCCAGATGAAGGTTCTATGGTGATATGCAAGATATTCATCAGTTTGGCTATAGGATAGGGCCAGTTCAGGTGCCCACTCCTCAGATGCCCAAGGAACAAGCTGGGGACATCTTCTTGGACACCTGGGAACCCCTCTAGAGTCAAGTGGTTTGCCAACCCTAAAATGGCTCCCTTAATTAAGATATATACTTCCCTGCTCCCATATCTACCCTTCCTCCATCCCACCCATTCCATTCCCCCAAGCTCTATCCATTCTTCCCTTCTCACTTCTCTCTCCCCATTTCCTCTTACCTCTTCCCCACCCTTACCCCCAAGCTCCGAATTTTTGCCTGGCAAACTTGTCAACTTCCAATATCCAGGAGGATAACTATGTGTTATTCTTTGGGTTCACCTTCTTCTTTAGCTTCTCTATGATCAGGAATTATAGGCTCAATGACCTTTATTTATGCCTAGAATCCACTTATGAGAGAGTACATACCATATTCATCTTTTTGAGTATGGGTTATCTCACTCAGGATAGTGTTTTCTATTTCCATCCATTTGCATGCAAAATTCAAGATGTCATTGTTTTTTACAACTGAGTAGTACTCTAATGTATATATATATTCCATACTTTCTTTATCTATTCTTCCATTGAAGGTCATCTAGGTTGTTTCCCGGTTCTGGATATTGCAAATAATGCTGCTATGAACATAGTTGAACAAGTACTCGGGTAGTATGATTGGGCATCTCTTGGGTATATTCCCAAGAGGGGTATTGTATCTTGAGGTAGGCTGACTCCCAATTTCCTGAGAAACTGCCATACTGATTTCCAAAGTGGTTGCAGACGTTTTCTTTCCCACCAGAAATGGATGAGTGTTCTTCTTACTCCAAATCCTTTACAGCATAAGTTATCATTGGTGTTTTTGATTTTTGCCATTCTGACAGGTGTAAGATGGTATGTCAAAGTTGTTTTAATTTGCATTTCCCTGATGGCTAAGGAGGCTGAGCATGACCTTAAGTGTCTTTTAGGCATTTGAACTTCTTCTGTTGAGAATTCTCTGTTCAGTTCAGTGCCCCATTTTTTAATTGGGTTAAATAGCATTTTAAAGTCTAGTTTTATGAGTTCTTTATATATTTTGGAGATCAGACCTTTGTCTGTTGCAGGGTTGGTGAAGATCTTCTCCCAGTCAGTGGGTTGCCTTCTTGTCTTAGTGACAGTGTCCTTTGCTTTACAGAAGCTTCTCAGTTTCAAGAGGTCCCATTTATTCAATGTTGTCCTTAATGTCTGTGCTGCTGGGGATATACGTAGGAAGTGATCTCCTGTGCCCAAATGTTGTAGAGTATTTCCCACTTTCTCTTCTATCAGGTTCAGTGTGTTCAGCCTGATACTGAGGTCTTTAATCCATTTGGACTTGAGTTTTGTGCATGACGATAGATATGGATCTATTTTCATTCTTCTACTGGTTGACAACCAGTACTGCCAGCACCATTTGCTGAAGATGCTTTCTTTCTTCCATTTAATACTTTTGGCTCCTTTATCAAAAATTGGGTGTTCATAGGTTTGTGGGTTAATATCCAGGTATTCTACTCGATTCCATTGATCGACTTCTCTGTTTTTATGCCAATACCAAGCTGTTTTCAATACTGTAGCTCTGTAATAGAAGAAGTTCCTTTATTGTATAAGATTGTTTTGGCTATCCTGGGTTTTTTGTTTTTCCAAAAAAAGTTGATTATTGTCCTCTCAAGGTCTGTGAAGAATTTTGTAAGGATTTTAATGGGGATTGCATTGAATCTCTAAATTGCCATTGGTAGAATTGCCATTTTTACTATGTTGATCCTCCCAATCTAAGAGCAAGGGAGATCCTTCCATTTTCTGGTATCCTGCTCAATTTCTTTCTTCAAAGACTTAAAGTTCTTGTCAAATAGATTTTTACTTCCTTGGTTAGAGTTACCCCTGATGGAGGAAGGTCATTGGCTAATAAAGGCACTGCCCTGGCCCATTTTATTGGTTAGAGGATAGGTGGGAGGAGTAAACAGAACAAAATGCTGGGAGGAAGAGGAAGTGAGCTCAGAGACTCACAGCTCTCCTCTCGGGAACAGACGCCTGAGAGAGACGCCATGCCCTGCTCCCGGGATGAAGCTCCAACCCAGGATGGACATAGGCTAGAATCTTCCTGGTAAGCGCACCTTGGGGTGCCATACACAGATGATTAGAGATGGGCTAAATTAATATGTGAGAATTAGCCTAGAAGAGAATGGGCCAAGCAGTGTTTAAATGAATACAGTTTGTGTGTTGTTATTTCGGAGCATAAGCTAGCTGAGCAGGCAGCCGGGGTGCTGGGAATGCAGCCGCAGCCACCCTTATTACTTCATATGGCGCCCACGTGGACAACTGCTTCCACATAAAGCCTGAGACAGCTTGGGAAGTAATTCTTGAACAAAATGAAAGCATTGTGCCTAGTTTCTTGGTAGCAGCAATTTCTCGGTTCTACTCTGCTTGCTAGAGGCAAGCAAGCGCCTCATCTAAGAGAGGCTTCCTGACTCAGCTTTAGCTGCAAAGCCTGCAGCTCATTAAGAGGTCCTGCCACGAAACACTTAAATGGTGTTGACGAAAAGCTGATCACATGCTTTTCGGTTTTCAGCCATAGCAGGAAAAAAGCTGTGCCGTTTAAAAATGCCGGCTTTCTGGGCCATCCTTCCAGGGCAAACTCTGACTGTTTGAGGCAGGAGGGCCAGCTACCGAGAGAGGACTAGAGTGTTGTCTGTTGTAGCTCACTTGCTGGCAGGGACCTTGAAATGCCATACAGTTGTTGCAGTAAACATGGCTACAGCCTGTATATCCACCATGAGGCTGGAAAGCTAAGGAATGGACTGGATCTAGCTGGCAAAGCCATGCCTTTAGTCCTACTGAGATTGCTTGGTAAATTAAAGATTCATGTGGTCAGAAAAAGAGAGATATACAGTAAAGAGAGATTCAAAGACAAAGAAAATTTTTAAATGGTTTAAAGTGTGTTAAAAATATATGCAGACTAAAAGTTGAAGTTCTTAAAGTAAAAAACAAAAAAAAAAGGAAGAGAGTTGTTGTCTGTGGTAGCACACGCCTTTAATCCCAGTGCCTAGAAGGCAGAGGCAAACAGATCTCTGTGAGTTCAAGGTGTAGTAGTTTACACCTTTAATCCCAATGCCTGGGAGGCAGAGACAGGCGGATCTCTGAGAGTTCTAAGACAGCCTGGTCTACAGAGTTACTTCAGGTCAAAGATACAGAGAACCTGTCTCAAAAAGCAAAGAGTTAAAAGTAAAAATAAACAAAATAGAGGTTAAAACAAAGCTGTACAAAGATGGAAAATACACAGAGAATCTTGATACTGTATGCTATTATGCTCTCTTTGAATTATTTGAATGCTGAGGAAGGAGCAACAGCTGCTAAAAGATATTTATTTATAAATGCTGCTGAACTAATCCGACATAGATATTTTGATGCCTTGACTTTGAAATTTGGATCTAAGGACATGATACTTTGGAAAGGAGTTTCTTATTTTGTTTTCACAGAGGATGAGACGCTGTTCATTTCTTCTACTCCGATTTGGTATGATGGACCACGCCCTCCTGAAGGGTTGGTGTGAACGCCTTCAAAAAATTGCTTCACTCAACTGCCAACTGAGATGAAACTAGCACACAGGTTATACCATGAAAGACCTAATTAACGACGCCCCCATTCAGCAGGAAGCAGTTTGGAGAGAAATAACTGCGCCCATATTCCCAAAAAATGTTTATAAATGTTCTTTTACATTTAAAGGGGGATATGATATAGATATGAATAATTTGCATTAGTATAGATTTTGCTTTATTGATAGAGATTTAAGGTCAATTTTGTTATATGTATAAGTGTTTCTGATTTTGATTAAGGTATTGTGATTGTGTAGTTCATTTAAATATGTACTGTATAATTAAGAAATATAGGTTGTTAATGGATAATCATCGATAATAGTAAAGCTTGTAGTCATGTTAGTTAGATTTTCTAGATATATAGAGATATATTTTAGATAGACATTCTTCATGTCTTTCAAAGATTACAGAATAGGACATTTAATGTTTTAATAACTTAGGACTTTTCATGACAATGAGACACTCTGCTCCTGGCAGCACCAATGTACTTCAAGAGGAAGATGGGCATCGAAGAGGCACCTTATGGAGTTTGATAGCCATTTGGGCAAGAAACTGCTCTTGCCTGGACTATTGCATAAACTGGACGCAGAGAACCCACAGAGAGAGGACTACTGAACTTGCCTAAAGGTGAGATGATCTTTCGGGGTTCCTGATTCATGAGAGAGTCTGCAAGACATTCTTCAGGACAAGCAGATAGTGACTGCCTTTGGAATTTCCTGCTTGATGAAAATGTCTGCTGGATACTATGGGCCTGAAGGCTGAAGATGGATGCCCCAACGGTACAAAAGAACTTTGGGTGACTGTCCAGGCAGCGAGATGTCTTTGTCATTTCTAGAGTTTGAAGTTTCTTAGTTCTTGTTTACTTAGGTAATATTATATCTTTCTGGAGTCTTTGATGGAGTTAAGAATAATTAGTTATAATTATAGTTTTCCTTAGTTATGATAAAGATTATTGTAACTTTTACTTGATAACTGTTTTGTTATATGTAATTTTGCTATGTTAAAGTTAAAGCTTTTTTTTTTTTTGTTTAAACCGAAAAAGGGGAAATGATGGAGGAAGGTCATTGGCTAATAAAGGCACTGCCCTGGCCCATTTTATTGGTTAGAGGATAGGTGGGAGGAGTAAACAGAACAAAATGCTGGGAGGAAGAGGAAGTGAGCTCAGAGACTCACAGCTCTCCTCTCGGGAACAGACGCCTGAGAGAGACGCCATGCCCTGCTCCCGGGATGAAGCTCCAACCCAGGATGGACATAGGCTAGAATCTTCCTGGTAAGCGCACCTTGGGGTGCCATACACAGATGATTAGAGATGGGCTAAATTAATATGTGAGAATTAGCCTAGAAGAGAATGGGCCAAGCAGTGTTTAAATGAATACAGTTTGTGTGTTGTTATTTCGGGCATAAGCTAGCCGAGAGGGCGGCTGGGGTGCTGGGGTGCTGGGGAAGAGGCCCTGCCGCCCATAATACTACATACCCCCAGATATTTTATGTTATTTGTGGCTTTCGTAAAAGGTGATGCTTCTCTGATTTCCATCTCTGCTTCCATATCCTTTGTGTATAGGAGGGCGACTGATTTTTTTGAGTTGATCTTGTAACCTGCCACATCACTGAAGATATTTAGCAGCTGTCGGAGTTCTTTGGTCAAGTTTTTGGGGTCACTAATGTACACCATCACATCACCTGCAAATAACGGAATTTTGACTCCTTCCTGTCCAATTCAAATCCCCTTGATCCCCTTTTGTTGTCTTATTGCTATTACTAGAACTTCAAGCACTATGTTGAAGAGATATGGTGAGAGCAAACAGCCTTGTCTTGTTCCTGATTTTAGTAGAATGGCTTTGAGTTTCTCTCTATTTAATTTGATATTAACTTTTGGATTGCTATATATATTGCTTTTATTATATTTAGGTATGATTCTTGTATCCCTAACCTCTCCAAAACCTTTATCATAAAGGGGTGCTGAATTTTGTCAAATGTTTTTTCTACATCTAATGAAATGATCATATATTTTTTTTCTTTCAGTTTATTTATATTATGGATTACATTGATAGATTTTCTTATGTTGAACCAGTCCTGCATCACAGGGATGAAGCCTACTTGATCATAATGGATAATTTTTTAATGTGTCCTTGGATTGTATTTGCCAGAATTTTATTGAGACTTTTTGCATCAATGTTCATGAGTGAGATTGGTCTGTAATTCTCTTTCTTGGTTGGCTCTTTGTGTGGTTTTGGAATCAGGGTGACTGTAGCTTCATAAAAAGAGTTTGGAATGACTCCTCTGATTCTATTATATGAAACACATTAAGGAATAAAGGTATCAGATCTTCTTGGATGTTCTGAGAAAATTCTGCATTAAAACCATCAGGTCCTTGGCTTTTTTTGGTTGGGAGATTTTTTTGTTTGTTTGTTTGTTTTTTGTTTTTATGATTGCTTCTATTTCCTCATGACTTATAGGTCTATTTAAATTGTTCACCTGGTATTGATTTAAATTTGGTAATTGGTACTTATCTAAAAACAAGTCCATTTCTTTTCAGTTTTCCCACTTTATGGCATATAAGCTTTTGTAGTAAGACCTAATGATTCTCTGAATTTCCTCAGTGTCTTTTGTTATGTCTCCCTTTTCATTTCTGATCTTGTTAATTTGTATGATCTCTCTCTCTCTCTCTCTCTCTCTCTCTCTCTCTCTCTCTCTGCCTTTTGATTAGTTTGGATAAAGGTTTGTCAATCTTGTTGATTTTCTCCAAGAACCAACTTTTTGTTTCATTGATTCTTTGGACTGTTTTCTGTGTTTCTATTTTGTTCATTTCAGCACTCAGGTTGATTATTTTCACTCTTCTACTCCTCCTGAATGAGTCTGCTTCTTTTTTTTTCTTGAGCTTTCAGATGTTCTGTTAAGTCTCCAATATGAGCTTTCCCCGTTTTTTTTTAATGTGGACACTTAGAGGTATGAACTTTCACCTTATCACTGCTTTCATAGTTTCCCATAGGTTTGGTTATGTTGTGTCTTTATTTTCATTGAATTCTTGGAAGACTTTACTTTGTTTCTTTACTTCTTCCCTGACCAGGTGTGGTTCAGTAGTTGTCTGTTCATTTTCCGTGAGTTTGTAGGCTTTCTGGAGTAGGATTATTGTTAAATTTTAACTTTATTCTACTGTGATCAAATATGACACAGGTGGTTACTAATATTTTTTTGTATCTGTGGAAGTTTGCTTTGTTACTGAGTATGTGGTCAATTTTTGAGGTTCCATGAGATGCTGAGAGGAAGGTATATTCTTTCCTATTTGGGTGAAATGTTCTATAGATGTCTGTTAAGTCCATTTGATTCATTACCTCCATTAATTCTCTTATCTCTCTGTAAGGTTTCTCTCTGATTGACCTGTCCATTAGTGAGAGAGGAGTGTTGAAGTCTCCTACTTTTAGTGTGTGGTTTGATGTCTGCCTTGAGTTCTAGTATTTTTTTTTACATAAATGTGTGCTTTTATATTAGTGTCATTGATATTCAGGATTGAGACGTCATTCTGATGAATTGTTCCTGTTATGAGTATACAGTGTCCATCTCTATCTCTTCTGATTGATTTTAGTTTGAAGTCAATTTTGTTAGAAATTAGTATAGCCACACCCACTTTTTTCTAAGTCCATTTGATTGAAAAAGCTTTTCCCAATCCTTTCCTCTGAGTAGATGTCTGTCTTTGTGGTTGAGGTGTGTTTCTTTTAAACAGCAGTATGTTGGATCCTGTTTTTGTATCCAATCTCTTAGCTTGTGCCTTCTTATAGGTGAATTGAGTCCACTGATATTAAGTAATATCAATGGCCAGTAATTGTTAACTCTGGTTATTTTTTCTTCTTTTTTGGTGGTACAGTTTCTGTGTTTCCCTTCTTTAAGTTGTACTGGTGAAGGGTCGCTAGATTTCTGAGTTATTGTGGGCATTGTTGGATTCCTTGTGTTGTGATTTTCCTTCTATTACTTTCTGTAAAGCTGGGTTTGTGGCTATGTATTGTTTAAATTTGTTTTTATCCTGGAATATTTTGTTTTCTCTATTGATGGTGAACGAAAGCTTCACTGGCTAGAGCAGTCTGGGCTTTCAGCCATGGTCTCTTATTTTCTGCACCACATCTATCCAAGACCTTCTGGCTTTCATGGTTTCCATAGAGAAGTCAGGTGTAATTCTGATCTGTTTACCTTTATAATTACTTGACCTTTTTCCTTTGGAGCTCTTAATATTCTTTCTTTATTTTGTATGTTTTGTGTTTTGATTATTATATGGTGAGGGTTTTTTTTTTTCCAGTCAATTTGGTGTTCTGAATGCTTCTTTTTAGGTTGGGAAAGTTTTCTTCTATAATTTTGTTGAATATATTCTCTGGGCCTTTGAGCTGTAATTCTTCTCTTTCTTCTATTCCTACTATTCTTAGCTTTGGCCATTTTATGGTGTCCCAGATTTCCTGTATGTTTGTGATGAGAATTTCTTGCATTTGCTGTTTTCTTTGATCAGTGTGTTTATTTTCTCTACAGTGTCTTCAGCATCTGAGATTCTTTCTTCTATCTCTTGTATTCTGTTGGTTATGCTTGTCTCTGTAGTTTCTGTTTGTTTACCTAGATTTTCCATATCCAGGCATCCCTCTATTTGTGTTTTCTTCATTGCCTCCATTTCAGTTTTCAAGTCTTGAACTGTTTCCATTATCTGTTTGATTGTTTTTTTCTTGGTTCCCTAGGGTATCTTTTAGGGATTTATTTATTTCTTCAATTTTTTTTTGTTATTCTTCTCATCCATTTCTTTAAGGGAGTTTTTCACATCCTGTTTAAAGAATTCTATCACTTTCACAATGTCTATTTTTTCTACTTCTTCTGGATTACAGTGTTCCAGTCTTCCTGTTGTAAGTTCGCTGGTTTCTGGTGTTATCATGTTGTTTTTCATATTGTTGGAGGAATTCTTGCATTGGCACCTGCCCTTGTCTTCCTTCAAATGCTCTCCAGTGGATCTTCTGGTACAAGATCAGGGCCCCTTGCTGGCCAGGGACCTCACAGACAAAAGGCCTAGCTTGCTGCTTGCAGGCTTGGTGACACCAAGGACAGGACTCTTGGAGGTCTAAGGACCCCACAGACAAGACGTGGAATTTGTGGGGGAAGGGAGGGTTGTGTGGAGCCAAGAAGTCCCTACAGCAGGAGATAGAGGTACCTTGTACTCCCCTCTGGCTGGGCGGGTGCACGCTCACCCCTCTGGGTGGGTGGCATCAGTGCAGGAACAGGAACTGTTTCTGGTCCAAGGATCTTGCAGACAATGGCCTGCTTATTTCTCTTTTTCATTCCTATGTCATTTCTTTGTATGCCTTTATTAGCAAACTTGATGATAATAATTATCAAACACATAATTTTTCATTACATATTCCTTTCTTTTTGAAACTTTTTTTTTTTGAGACAGGATTTCTCTGTAGCTTTGGAGCCTGCAGTTGAATGAGCTCTTATACAACAGACAGGACCCAAACTCACAGAGATCCACCTGCCTATGCATCCCAAGTGCTGAGATTAAAGCCATGCACCACCACAGCCCAGCTTTGAAATATACTTTCATTGTATTTAAATTTCCATTTATAAAATTATATGTTTAATTTTAATGTTTCACTTTTATTATTTATTGCTATTGATTTTGATCTTCCAAATAAGAAAAAAGATGCCCAACCCTAAAAGATAGATTCCCACCTAAAAAATCCCTATAAAATGTGAAAGAAGTTCTAAGAAAAATAGAGTTGGAATGCCACTAAATATGTATGAAACAAACAATTAAAACACAAAATATTTGTTTATCTGTCATAATATTTAAAGAAATAATAATTTCAATAATATAAGAATCTTAGAAATTTCAATAATAAAAGAATCATAGAACACTAAATAGACTTGAATAAAGGAGAATGTCTGAAATCAATATTATACTTACAATGGGAAGAATAATTAAAAGAGAAAGAATATGGCAAGATTAATAATTTAAAATGTAAAACATTTTCTTTAGATTTTTTTTTTTTTTTTTTTGGTTTTTCAAGACAGGGTTTCTCTGTATCTTTGTGCTCTTCCTGGAACTAGCTCTTGTGGACCAGGCTGGCCTTGAACTCCCAGAGATCCGCCTGCCTCTGCCTCCTGAGTGCTGGGATTAAAGGCGTGCGCCACCACCGCCCAGCTTCTTTAGAATTTTTGGTGGTCCGCAGCAGAATGCTTAAAGCTAAAAACCATGGAAAGGTATATGGTAAGCACCAAGAGTACATTAGAGCCAGCCAGTATTACTGCATGGTAGAAAGCTACCCTTTAAAAAAAAAATCCAAAAGAAGCATTAGTGAGATCAATTTGGGGCCAGTAAACACTACACTAGCAAAATTACTGAAAGGAATGCTATACAAAACTGAGCAAGAATGACTCTCAGAATCATGAGAGCACAGGGATGAATAAACTTTATAAAAGAAGATGAAGAAAGGTTAAGGAAGAATAAATCAAGCATGTCTAAATCACTAAATCATCAAATCTATTAAATTAATAATACAGAACAAAATTAGCAAAATAAAAGCGATTTATAAGTCAATAAGACATACAAAGGAAATTACCAATAATCATCTCATCCTTCTTATCAATACCACTAAATGGGGCTGGAGAGATGGCTCAGCGGTTAAGAGCACTGACTGCTCTTCCAGAGGACCCGGGTTCGATTCCCAGCACCGACATGGCAGCTCACAACTGTCTGAAAATGCAGTTCCATGAGATCTGACACCTTCACACCAACAAACATAATAAAGTTAAATAAATAAATAAAAAAGTTTTAAAAAAAACAATACCACTAAATTAGTCTTAATTCTCCAGGGTATGTTCTCAGACTGTTTGCCTGTATAAATAAAATATATACAGATTGATTTTTGTTTGTCAAAACACCTATCATTGGCACAGAAAGTCATAGTGACTCAAACTGAAATTATAGAAAATTAAACACTATGAAAATAGAATCTAAAAAGAAGCAGGCATATCCCTTAAATATTTGGCCTTAGATTTCAAGGCATAATTCTAAAAGTTAAACATTAATAATATGAGTCAAGATAATAATAAAAATGTGAACCCCATTTTCTATAACAGACATGACTAGTTCTAAAGGATGGAAAAATTACCATCACAAACAAAACAACCAACCACTGGCCTTTACCTCAGTCTAAAATAGTGTTCCTGCTTCCATTAATCTTAGAATGAGACTTTGTATGAGAGCTACCTCCTCATTTTATGTTCCTTTCTTCTTCTGGGGTTAAAGGAGTAAACCATTATTGTCCATTTTCTATGGAAAACTAGTGTGGCAACTGGTATTAAAGATGTGTGTCACCACTGCCCAGTCTGAACTTCAGGCAAGCTTTATTTGTTAAAATACAAAGGAAATATTACTACATTTCCTCTTTTTGTCTAAAATGTGGTGGTGTGTGCCTTTAATATCAGCAGTTGTTAGGCAGAGACTGAAGAATCTACCTCTGTGAGTCTGAGGCCAGGATGATCAGTGTGACTGTTTTACTCTCTGAAATTCAGGCTGTGGACAGGTGCTTCCTATTCCTGGTTATATATCATTTAGTAAGATGTTTATGAGTTTTACTAGATATAAACTTTTATTCCTCATATGAAATCAAATAAGCTGTGGTGTTTGTTTTCTTTATTATACCATATAACTGAGTTTATACTCCCTTAAATGAGAACATAAATTCTATGTTCAAAAGGGAAATAGGCACATTGTTTTACCTATGTTTATATTTTGTTTTTTATTTATTTTCATAGAGTTATTGTACTAAGTTGATTATGGATCCATATTATGTTTAGGGAGCATTCTTTTTTGGTTTATTTGCAAGGCAATTTACAGCCCTTGGAGCTCTTTCTGTTTATTATAATAATAATATATAATATATTATTACACAGGAAGCCATCTAGTAATCACTTTGTCTTTCTTTTTTTTTTTACTTAACATTTTAAAGTTAGAAAACAAAGAAAACTTTGACTTTTGCATTTTGATGTGTATATGTCATTCAAATTCATTATAATTTCTGCTACCCTACTGCTCATCATAGATTTCACAACCTGTATTCTCAATGAAGTATTTAAAGTTTAAGCCAGAAGTATAAGGAAAGGCATATAAAAGGTTATGATTGGCAAAATGAAGCAAACATATTATCATTACTTGAAGGTCATGTGCTCCTACCAATTAAATACTTTAAATACTCTCCTTTAAGACATATAGTTCTGATAAACCCTTCCCAGAATAGTAGTAGAATAAACCACAGAAAAAAAAAATCCTTGCTAAGAGAATTGTAGATGGTAATAGACGATAAATCCCCTTTGTCCTTGAAGTGCAAGAATTAATATGTTTGAGAACTATATTTCCAAAATAAATTTTATTTATTTATTAACATATGTTTCATGCTTGAAATGATTTTTTCATATTAAACATTTAAAGAAATTGAGATTTTTTATAGAAACACAAAATAAAGCAAATAAAAGGAATAATATTAAGGAAAAGAAAAGTGAAATGCTGGAAAAATTATATTACTTGATTTCACACTAGACTGTAGAGCCCTAGGAAAGAGAAGTTTCACAAAACATCTAATCAACCCAAAGGAATTAGATAAATTTTAAAATGGGCCCAAGGAGACATTGCATTCTGACCCATGATAAACAGCCAAACATGCATTGGTTTACATACAGTCTCTGACAATTGCTGCAGGTAAAACTGAACATCAACATGTGAAATTCTTTGGCAAGATCTCTGTCAGTGATCTTGTATGAAACAAAACAAAAACAAAGTCATTGGACTTTTGAAATTAATATTAAGATCATCCTATGTAGTGATGTTTCATTATGAGCAAAAAGAGACAGCCTTTGGCCAACAGGCAATGCCAAATCCTCTCCTAGTCCTTGGAGAATATCAGGCTTAGAAGCAGTTTTTGCCATTAGCTGTTGAGTGCAAGTCCCAAAGATTTTTATTCCTGTGAGGGGAAGAACATCTTACCTATCTTGACAGATAAGCTGATAAATTCCCTGAGGAAAAACAGGCCGTTTTTGGTTTTGTGTGGGTGTTTTGCAACCAAGAGAAAGCCTAAAATGCAGGTCTTTGTCTTCTAAGAGGACACACATAGGATGATGCGGACTGGCTTGTCTCTATATTAGAAGCTCTGTATTTTTTTTTTTTAATGCCATGGTCTCAGGTTTGTAAAGGCACTTGAGAACAAAAATCATTGTCTGGTATTTTAAATTGGATATATAAGCTACATTTTTAAAGCTCTTGTAATCTGGAAGCATATACACACATAAGATTTAAATTTACAACACAAAAACACAGGTAGACATATTGTGGCCACATTATTTTAACAGAGAAACAGAACAGACTTGGAGACCTGTGTTGGCTTACTGGGAAAGAGAGAGAGGAAGGACTGGAAAAAAAAAAAAAAAAAAAAAAAAAAAAAAAAAAAAAAAAACAGATTTATTGTAGGTGCTGGGCCCAGAAGCTGATGGGCAAATGTGCTCCAGGAACTGGCGCTGTGTCTATTACAGACGGAAAAGTGCAACTCTGCAAAGTGCCACTTTGGGGCCAAGTGCCCCTCTGCAAACTAGCGGTGCCACATTTGGGCTTTAGGAACTGGCGGCCCGGCATCTTTGTTGGGACTTTGTAGCTTTTACGGGCATAGTGTGGCATGTGGCTTTGGGCATGGTCGGTGCACAGTGGCGGAGTGCCCCGGAGGCCACAGAGTCAGGATAAAGAACAGGAGTGCTAATATCACATACAAAAAGATGGAAGTGGAGGCAGAACAAAATACAGGGTAGCCAATAAAAAGAGAGAAAACATCAAAAGAGGAGGGCCAAGAGCACCATACTTGAAGAAAACACGGGCTTGGAGTGTAATTTAAGTTAGATTGTTACAATTTAAAAAGTTTTAAGTGCCCACTTAAGGCGTTTGAAATCGGCTAGGAAACTTAAAAAGCCTATTTTAAAAACATGCCTCTGACATGGTGCATCCACAGGAGAGGGGGCACCAAGTCAGTAGAAATCTGCATCTAAACTATATGGAGTATATGAGAAATTGGGAAGGAACGTCTTCTAGCACCCAAATCCCATCTCAGCAGAGAAACCCTCCCCCCTCCTCCCCTGGCATTGCAGGTCAGGCCTTTTGCACAGCTGTGACCTCAAAAAAGCCTGAAAAAATTAACGGGTCACCCCCAAACCCTGCCCGCATGCAGTTATAAAGGGAAACTCACCAAGTGAAGCCAAACTTGTCTGGCAGAGTGCATGTGCAGGAAGGCCTGTTTTCCAGTGTGGCCTCAGACCCCGGGCCCTGGCGTCTGGACCCCACAGGAAAAAACTAAGGCTCCTCGGTGGGACACTCCATATGTTAAGAATAAGAACAGCTCTGCTGGCGCAAGAAATCCAATTAGGTCAAAACAAACCAACCAAAATGCCCATTGTTTGATTAAGATGCTCTCGGGTGGCCAAGCTCATGGCAGGAAGACAGGACAGTAAGGAGCCCATGCAGAACCAAAATCCACGTGTTCCTCCTCTAGGAGGCCCCCTAAATACCCTGTAGGACTGGTCCTGACCTCAGTGAAATCCTTGCATGCTGGGATTTGGAGTCCAGAGCAAAGCAACTACCAGGCCAGGGGCTGGGGCTACGCCCCTAATTTAACACACAATAAAGTTAGATCTTATGTAAAACACCAAAAATAATGCAAAAAAGTAATACATAAATGAATCTAATGGGAAAGTATCCATGCAGGTTTATTTGTACAATACAGCTGCAACTATTCCCCTGTTAATATTGTCATCACAATTATTTCTGAAAACTTCATTAAAAGAGTATTTGCAATTCTGTGTGTTCATTCAGACAGTTAAAAAAGTTACATCTTCCATGGGAGTAATTAGAATTTTGAGGCATGTTCACATTATAACTAGTACATTGAGTTTTACGATTCACTGTATACAAATAAGTAAACTATAGCTAGAATATTAGGCAAAATATTTTTGTGTTTATTACACCAAGGATATTTTGCATGTTTCAATATACAATATCCATTTACTCAATATTCAATGCTACTCACATTAGTATAAAGCTATTAATTTTTTTCACAATTGTAACCGTATTTTATTTTTTAATATATTTATTGATGACATTTGCAATTTTATTTTTAAATTACAAGTATTTTATTGACTTAAAAACAAAAAAAATCATACAAACATTCATATTTCAGTAAATGTGTGTGCTTGGCTTACCTAGCTATAATATTAATCTAATAATAATGATCTACACTCTTAACCACATTGTGACAAATGACAAGATTTTATTCTTATTAATGGCAGAATAGTATGTTTTTTTGTATGTTAATCATATTCTGTTTTTCGTTTTTGATTTTTTGAGACAGGATTTCTCTGTAGCTTTGGAGACTCTCTTTGGGCCTAGCTCTTGTAGACCAGACTAAGCTCAAACTCACAGAGATCAGCCTGCTTCTGCCTCCTGAATGCTGGGATTAAAGGCATGGCATGTGCCACCACTGCCTGGCCTATATTTTCTTTATTCGTTCATTAGATGTTGGATACTTTGTTTTCATTTCATGACTGTTTTAAATAGAGGTTCAGTAAATGTGAAAACATAGATAATTCTTTGGTGAACCAATTTTACTTTCCCTTGTATATATTTTTATTAAAAAGATAGAAAGATTGTTGTTTCCTATTGTTCCTTCATTTTGAGAAATATCTATGTTGTTTACTTCAATTACTCCACTAATTTACATTCTCATTAACTTTGTTTAAAATTTATCTTTCTCCATATCCCTCTCTTTGTCATATACATGCATTTTGCCAAAAAATAATATATATATATATATATAATAAAAAGAAAAGAAAAGAGGTATGAAGAAGCAGTCTGTGTTATTACTTGAAAAAAATTATTGTTCCCAGCATTTCCATTGTACTTACCATGTACATTGCTATAAAATTACTTGGGGAATCACGAAATTTATAAATGTATGATATTTCTTTTATTCTATCAATTTGATTATCAAAGTTGTCAGAATGCGCTTCAGAGGCACTATTTTCTGAAGATCCTATTGTCTCTTCCGCACTATTCTTCTCATGGTGATTCTCTATTTCTGTCTGTCTGTCTGTCAGTCTGTCTCTCTGTGTGTGTGTGTGTGTGTGTGTGTGTGTGTGTGTGTGTGTGTGTTGGTCTATCTGTCTCCTCAATGAAGATTCTGTCTAGAACATAAAGGTTATCATTTCAAAGGACTCATCATGTTTAGAACTCCTTTTATTGTATTGCTTCTGTCTCATGCTCTACATCCACCTGGATTCAAGATTATGGCCTAAAGATATTTTCCATATTCATAGAAAATTGGCAGTGTACACTTATATTGCTAGACTTTGTTAACACTTTAAATGATATCTTTGAGCAGGTATTTTAGAAATAGTATGAGTTATTTCTCACGATGTGCTTATTAAAATGATAATAACAATTGCAGTAATATTCTGAGAAAATATTTTAAATGAACATTTGTTTGCAATTAAAAATCATCACATAATTTCATCCCCAATTAGACATACCTTCATAGTAAGATCAGGAAAATCTAAATTGTTTCTGAAAACTACAATTTTGTAATGACAACATATCTTACAAGGGCCTTTTGACCTGAGCTTTTAAGTTATTAACAATGTCTAGTTTAAAACCACACACTGTGGGAAGTGTTTTAAATGCTCTCACTATGTAACTCACTACCTTAATGTTAAAAAGAAAAGTCTTCCTAGTAATGATTATATTTTCTGTGTCTTTATTTCCAGTAATACATTTTTATTCATATCACTTTAGTGAATACCAAACTGGTTATACAAGTACATCAACAAATTAAAAGAAAGATTTTGACGTATAATTTTGGCCACTTTATCAAAGTAAAATATGTTAAATTATGCATGTTAACATAAAGATAGATACAAGTCATTTTATTTTATAGTTTCGATTCATGACACACTATAGCATAAACTTGAAATTTTTAAATGGCAAACAATTTTAAATATAGACAAATAACAAATTTCTATTTTTAAATTTATGGGGTAAATGCAACAAAATAATTTATATTTGTTGTTCATATAATCAGAAAATATGAAAAAATAAACTTCCATTCCTTAGAGAGAGGGTTAATCAATTTCCTCCAAAAATGAGCTATATTATAGCTTATCCAATCCAAAGTGATCAGTCCTAAACACATTTGACTAAAATGACTCAAGGTGTTCTCTCTCTCTCTCTCTCTCTCTCTCTCTCTCTCTCTCTCTCTGTGTGTGTGTGTGTGTGTGTGTGCATACATGTGTGTGTATGTGTGTGTGCACACTCACACATTCATGCCGCAGGAGCACATAAGAATAATAACAAAAATAGGGGTCAATATTTTGAGAGGAATCATATAGATGAAACATAGGATAGGGAGACGGAGGGGTGGGGATGTTGCAAATACAGTACTCATATATGAAGTTCTAAAAAAATGGAAATCCAAAGTCAAGTAATGGGCCAAGGTTTTAGAAATACGGTTGAAGGGAGGGAAGAAAGATTTTAATAGCCCAGGGAGTCAAAGTCAGCACAAGAAAACCAACAGAAACAACTTACCTGGGATCTTAGGCACTCACAGACTCTGGACTGACAGCTAGGGTACATGCATGGAACCAAACTAGGTCTTATACATATGTGTGACTATACATATACACACATACATACTTGATCTACTCATGAAGGTCATAGCAATGGGAACTGGGTCTGTCCATATCTGGATCTTCTGGTACAAGATTAGCGCCCCTTGCTGACCAGGGAGCCCTCTGATGGATCTTCTGGTACAGGATCAGATCCCCTTACTGGCCAGGGACCTCGCAGACAAAAGGCCTAGCTTTCTGCTTGCAGGCTTGGTGAAACTAGGGACAGGACTCTTGGAGGTCTAAGGACCCCATAGACAAAAGGGGGGACTTGTGGGGGAAGGGGAGTGTTGTGTGGAGCTAAGAAGTCCCTGCTTCAGGAGCTGGAGGTGCCTTGCACTCCCCTCCGGCCTGGCAGGTGCACACTCATCCCTCTGGGTGGGTAGCCTCTGTGCAGGAGCAAGAACCATTCCTGGGCCAAGGACCTGGCAGAAAATAGGGCCGGCATGGGGGCGGGCAGGGATGTGTGGAACAGAGAAGCCCCTGCAGCAGGAGCTGAAGGGACCCAGTGCTCCTTTCCCGGTAGTTCTGCCCCACCCAGAATGGCACCCACTCACCGGTCTGAAAGGTTGTCCTCAGCACAGGGACAGGACCCTTGGAGGTAGAAGGACCCCACAGACAAAAGGGAGAACTTGGGGGAGGAGGGTTGTGCAGAGCCAAGAAGCACCTAGAGTAGGAGCTGGAGGTGCCCTGCACTCCTCTCCAGCCGGACAGGTGCACACTCACCCCTCTGGGTGGGTAGGCTCAGTGCCAACAACTGATAAAGGAAACTTTGAAAGCCACACAGCCCCCAGATGAAAATTTTAAAAATTTGGAAAGACCAGTGATACCATTCGAAACTATTAGAATCAGAAAAACTGTTAGTACAAATCAAAGAAAAAGTGAAAATATTTCATGAATAAAATAATTTAAATAGGGAAATGAGACAGGAATTCTTTGGTCTGAAAAGAAGATTAAATATATTCAAAACTATACAAAGAACAAATAACTGTAAAATAGTTAACAAAATTGGTCTAAGAAAATTATAATATCACAACACACAATGGGAGTTTATGAACATTTTTCTGTCATAATTCCCATTATAATTAATCTCAATTCTCTCCCCCAAAAGACACAGACTAACAGATGAGTTTAGAAAATCTCTTTCTGCTACATCCAAAAAATTGACTTCACTGTCAAGGACAGATAGCACCTTAGAAAAAGGTTGTAAAAATTATTCAAAGCAAATGGAATAAGTAGAATAAGTAAAAATGCAAACTTAGGTATTCTAATCATGGAAAAAGACTTCAAACAAAGTGTGACTTCAAAATTATATATATATATATATATATATATATATAAACTAAATCTCTATGTGATAAATAATTTACTAAATTTATATCTATAACAACAAAGGAGATAGACACAGTAATTAAAAGTTGTTCAAACTTGTAGAAAACGAGGTAGTTGATGACATATCCCCTATCTGGCTCTGTTCTAGCAGATTCAATCTCATTCCCAGGTCTGCAGCAGGACACTGGATGCAGGCTTCCCTGAAACCTGTTCCTATTTCTGGTCATCCCCCACTTTTTTTTTTTCATTTTAATTTACCTCCTCCCATTCATTGATTTATCCAAGTCTCAGTACCGAAACGACATCCTCTGGGAAATCAAGACTTCCTCCTCCAGGGCACCAAGTAAGCTGAAGGCAGACTCCTGCTTCTTACTTTGCTCCTCTAGTTCCAGTAACATTCTAAGTTTGATAGCAAAAAAACATGCTATATTTTCCTTTACATCTATGACCTTATTCCTAGTAGATCATAATGATCTTCTCCTCCAACCTACCTTTCCTCAAACTTATCCACATAATCCAGACTCCAACACCAGCATATACTTCTTTTGCAAATATCCAGGAAATCTCAGACACTATAGATAGATCAAACCCAAGAATAAGAGAAAGAAAAACAAAGAAGATTGAGAAGTACAGTTCAATGGCCCAGAAAATATTTCAACAAAATCATAGTAGAAATTTTTTTGTGTGTGTCTTAGAATTTCTATTTACAGGAAAAGACACAATGTCAATATGACCACAATAATTCTTTACTTTTTCAATTGGCCATTTTTGTTCATTTTTTTTTCTTTTTGATTTTTTTAAAAAATTATCTTTTCTCATTTTAAGTCAAGTTCTCACTGCTGCCCTTCCTCTCAGTCCCTCTAACTTCCCTCCAATTCTACTCCCATCCATACCATAGAGAGAATAACTCTTCCCATGGAGAGTCAAAAATGTCTAACACATTGTTTTGATGCCAGAACAACATTCTCCGTACAATTTCTAGGTTGACCAAGGTAACCCTCCAAAGAGAATGGGTTCCAAAAAGCAAGAACAAGCATTAGGGACAATTTCTGGTCTCACTGCTAGTGGTCAGACAGTCTGCTCCAGACATTCAATTGTCACCCACATTCCAAGGGCCTAGTTTGGTCCTATGGTGGATTCCTAGCTTTCACGCATGAGTTGGTGAACACCCATTAGCTCAGGTAATCTCTTTTAAGGGTATCCCCAAAATTATCTTGACCTCTTTGCTCTTATGTCACTATTTTTACTCTTCAACTTGAATTGAAAGCTTAGCCCAGTGCTCCTCTGTGCAGATCTGCATCTGCTTTCATCAGTTGCTGGATAATTGTTCTATGATGACATTTAAGATAGCCAGTATCAATACAGGGCAAGACCTATTCAGGCATTCTCTTCTGTTGCAAGGAGCCACTTGTTTATTTTCTGGCCACCCAGAAAAGAAATAATCACACAGAAACTGTATTAATTAAATCACTGTTTGTCACATTAGCTCTATATTCTTATTGCCTAACTCTTACATCTTAATTTAACCCATTTATATTAGTCAGTATATCACAACAAGGTAATGGCCTACCAGCAAAGTTCTGGCATGTCTGACTCTGGCAGCAGCTCCATAGTGTTTTCTGAGTCCACCTTTCCTTCTCTCAGCATTCAATCCACCCTCCCCACCTACCTAAGTCCTGCCCTACCAACAGTTCAAGGCAGTTTCTTTTTCATTAATGGTAATTCCAGCACACAGAGCAAACTCCCAGATCACTCTTCACCATTGCTTAAACTCTAAGCTGGAGTCATCCTTGTGGATTCCTGGGAATTTCTCTAGGCCTAGGCATCTTGTTAGCCCCACAATGGTTCCTTCAATCAAATTATCTCTTTCCTTGCTCTCCATGTCTGTCCTTCATTCATCTCAACCATTTCATTCCCTTGTGTTCTCCTCCCTCTAACTTTCTTTTCTTCACCTACATTTCTCTTTGCTTTCTTCCTCCATACCATGCCCCTATTTTTCCCAGAAGATCTTCACTAATATCCCCTTCCCAGGGGGATCTATGTATATTTTTCTTAGGGTTCTCTTTATTTATTTTTTCTGGAGTCATGGACCATGGGCTCCTTATCATTTGCTTTACAGTTAGTATTCACTTATGAGTGAGTTCATACCATGCTCATTATTTTGGGTTTAGTTTACCTCAGTCAGGACTTTTTTTCTAGTTTCATCCATTTGCATAAAAATTTCAAGATGTCATTTTCTTTATCACTGAATAGTACATCATTATATAAATGTACCACATTTTCTTTACCCATTATTTGGTTGAGGGGAAACTAGGTTGTTTCCAGGTTGTGACTATTACAAATAATGTTGGTACGAACATAGTTTAACAAATGTCCTTGTAGTATGATTGAACATCATTTGGGCTTTTGAAGTAGATTGATACCCAGTTTTCTGAGAAACTGCCATACTGATTTCCAAAGTACAAGTTTTCCTTTAAACCAGCAATTAAGGAATAGTCCCCTTACTCTGCATCCTTTCCAGCATAAGCTATCATTGGTGTTTCTTATCTGAGTCATTTTGATAGATGTAAGATGGTATTCCAGAATCATTTTGATTTGCACTTCTCTCATGGCAAACCTAATAATAATAGGAATAGAAGAAGAAGAAGAACTCTAACTCAAAGGTACAAAAATATATTCAACAAAATCATAGAAAAAAAAACTTTGCCAACCAAAAGAATAATATACCTATCAAAATACAAAAAGATTCCCAGGACTCGGGAAGCAGAGGCAGGAAGATCTCTGTGAGTTCGAGGCCAGCCTGGTCTACAAGAGCTAGTTCCAGGACAGGAACCAAAAACTATGGAAAAACCCTGTCTCGAAAATTAAAAAAATATATATACAAAAAGATTACAGAGCACCAAATAGACTGGACCAGAAAAAAAGTCCTCTCACCACTTAATGATCAAATGATCAAATACAAAACATACATAATAAACAAAAATTATTAAGAGTTTCAAAGGAGGCCAGGCAGTTGTGGCAGAAGCCTTTAATCCCAGTACTCGGGAGGCAGACTCAGGTGGATCTCTGTGAGTTTGGGGCCAGCCTGGTCTACAAGAGCTAGTTTCAAGACAGGCATCAAAGCTACAGAGAAGCCTTGTCTCAAAATCAATCAATCAAACAAACAACAACAAAAAAACCCAGAAAGAACAAAAATTAAAAAAAAAAAAGAATGGTAAAGGAAAAAGGTCAAGTAACATATAAAGGCAGAACTAATAGACATATACCTGATATTTCAATGGAAACCATGAAAGAGAGAAGGTTCTGGACAGATGTGCTGCAGACACTAAGCGACCACTGATACAAGCCCAGATTACAATACCCATCAAAGCTTTCAATCACCATTTATGGATAAAACAAGATATTCCATGACAAAACCATATTTAAGCAATGCCTGTTCACAAACCCAGCATTACAGGAAGAACTTGAAGGAAAACTCCAACCTAAGACAGCTAACTGTACCTACCAAAAACACAAGCAACAGATACCCTCACAGCAGCAAACCCCAAAGAAGGGAAAAACACAAACACCATCACCAAACAATATCAGGAATAAGCAATCTGTGGTCATTAATATCTCTTAATATCAATGGACTCTATTCACCTATAAAAAGGTACAGGCTAAAAGAATGGATAAGAAAGCAGGATCCATATTTCTGCTGTATGCAAGAAACACAACTCAACCTCAAAGATAAACATCTACTCAGAGTAAAGGGTTGGGAAAAGGTTTTTCAATCAAATGGACCTAAGAAACAAATGGATGTGGCCAGCTTCATTTCTAGGAAGAGATGTGTAGGCACCAATTCAAGAATTCCTCCAACATCCCCAAAAGCAACATGGCAAAAACAGAATCCAGCAGACACACAGCAGAAAGACTTGATTATCATAACCCAGAAAAAATGATTTTTAACATTTATAAAAATGATGCAGACCGTTAAAGGGGAAGTGAAAAATTCACTGAAAAAATGGAAGAGAAGACAAACAAAAATTTAGAAGAAATTAATAAATTCCTCAAAGATAACCAAGAAAACCAAGAAAAAACAATCAAACAGATGTAGGAAACAGTTCCAGACTTGGCCAAAATGAAGTAATAAGTAAAGCACAAACTGGGTGAAGGCTGGATATGGAAAATCTGGGTAAATGGACAGGAACTACAGAGATAAGTATAACCAACAGAAAACAAGAGATGAAGAAATAATCTCAGATGCTGAAGATACTATAGAGGAAATAGACTCATTAATCAAAGAAAACAATTAAATCAAGAAAATCTTAACATAAAATATTCGGGAAATCTAATACATCATGAAAAGACCAAACCTAAGAATAATAGGGGTAGAAGAACTCTAGCTTAAAAGATAAGAAAATAAATTCAACAAAATAATAAAAGAAAACTTTCCCAAGCTAAAGAAGGATATCCCAATGAAGGTACAAGAAGCTTACAGAACACCAAATAGACTGGATCAAACAAAACATCCCTTCACCACATAATAATCAAAGCACAAAATATACAGAATAAAATAAAAGAATATTAAGTGTTACAATGGAAAAAAAATGGAGTAATAAATAAAGGTAAACCTATCTGAATTACACCTGACTTCTAAATGGAAACCATGAAAGCCAGAAGGTCTTGAATATATGTGCTGCAGACACTAAGATACCATGGATGCAAGCCCAGACTACTATACCCAGCAAAGCTTGCATTCACCATCAATGGATAAAACAAGATATTCCAGGACAAAAACAGATTTAAACAATACATATCCACAAACCCAAACTTATGGAAAGTACTAGAAGGAACACCTCAATCCTAGGAATCTAACAACACCCATAATAACACAGACATCTGGTAACCCTCCACCAACACAACCTAAAGAAGGGAAACACACAAGTGCTACCACAAAACAAACAAACAAACAAAAATAGGAGATAACAACCACTGGTCATTAATATCACTTAATATCAATTGACTCAATTCCTATAAAAAAAAAGACACAGGTTAAAAGAATTGAAATGAAAAAAGGACCCAGGATTCTGCTGTTTACAAGAAACACACCTCAACCTCAAAGGCAGACACTACCTCAGAGTAAAGGGTTAGGAAAAGATTTTCCAATCAAATAGACCTAAGAGCACGTATGGCTATCCTAATATCTCACAAAATTGATTTCATAGTAAAATCAACCAGAAGAGATAGAGAAGAACACTTTATACTCAAAGCAGGAACAGATAATCAAGATGAAGTCTCAATCCTGAATATCTATGCCCCTAATATAAATGCACCCACATATGTATAAGACATATTACTAAAACTTAATCACACATCAATCCCCACACACTAATAGTAGGAAATTTCAATAATCCTCTCTTGCCAATGGAAAGGTCAACCAGACAGAAACTTAACAGAGAAAGAAGAGAAATAACAGATGTAATGAATCAAATGGACTTAATAGAAATCTATAGAACATTCCACCCAAACAGAAAATAAATATTGTCTTATCAGAACCTCATAGAACATTCTCTAAAATAGATTACATACTTGCTAACAAAGCAAACATACACAGATACAAAAAAAAAATGGAGTAACCACCTGTGTCTTATCAGATCATCATGGTATAAAGTTAGAATTTAATAACAATACTACCCCCAGAATGTATACAAATTCATGGAAACTGAACAGTCAACTACTGAACCACCCTTGTGTCAAGGAAGCAATGAAGAAAGAAAGTCTTCCTTGAATTCAATGAAAATGAAAGCACAATACATCCAAACCTTTGGGACACTATAAAAGCAGTGGTAAAGAAAAGTTCATAGCAGTTAGTGCCCACATAAGAAAATGGAGAAATCTCACATTAGCAATTTAGCAGCACATCTGAAAGCTCTAAAAAAAGAAGAAGAAGAAACAGACCCACCAAGGAGGAGTAGAAGACTGGAAATAGTCAAAATGAGAGTTAAATTCAACAAAACAGAAACACAGAAAACAATACAAAGAATCAAAGAAACAAAGAGCTGGTTCTTTGTGAAAATCAACAAGATTGACAAAATCTTAATCAAAATAATCAAAAAGCAGAGAGAGAACAATCAAATTAACAAAATTAGAAGTGAAAAGGGGGACATAACAACAGACAATGAATAAATTCAGAGAATCATTAGGTATTACTAAAAAAGCCTTTACTCCACAAAATTGGAAAATGTCAAAATAAATGGATATTTCTTTAGATAGATACCATATACAAAAATTAAATCAGGACCAAGTGAGTAATTTAATAGACCTATAATTCATGAGGAAACAAAAGGTGTCATCAAAAACCTCCCAACCAAAAAACAGGCCAGGGCTGGATGGTTTTAGCATAGAATTATAGCAGATCTTCCAAGAAGAGCTAATTCCTCTATTCTTCAATGTGTTCCACATAGTAGAAACAGAAGGGTCATTACCAAACTCTTTTTATGAGGCTACAGTTACCCTGATAACAAAACCACACAAAGACTCAAACAAGGAAGAGAATTTCTGGTGGGGGACAATTCTGTATTCTGTCAATTATGTTTTAAATAAACACTGATTGGCCAGTAGCCAGGCAGGAAAACCAGAGATGAAGTAGAGGTGGGGCAATGAGAAAAAGAGCATTCTGGGAAAAAGGAAGCTCTTCCGGCAGTGCTGTCCAGACACTGAAGAAGCAGGATGTGACCAGCCTCGCTGTAAAAGGTAGTGAGCCATGTGGCTGACATAGATAAGAACAATGGGTTATTATAAGTTACAAGAGTTAATAAGAAGCCTGAGATAATGGGCCAATAAATTTATAACATAATGTAGAATCTCTGTGTAATTTTCTTTGGGAATAAATGGCTGTGGGACTGGGCGGGACAGAACCCCATCAAGCAGACCCTCATGTTACAAATTACAGAGCAATTTCACTAATTAACATTGATGCAAAAATTCTCAGTAAAATATTGGCAAACTGAAACAGGGAAACATCACCTTTCACAATAGCCAGAAATAATATAAAATATCTTGGGGTAACAAAACCAAGGAAGTGAAAAGGCAATTTGACAAGAACATTATGTCTTTGAAGAAAGAAATTGAAGAAGATACCAGAAAATGGAAAGGTCTTCCATGCTCTTGGATAGAAAGGATCAACATAGTAAAAATGGCAATCCTACCAAAGGCAATAAATAGATTCAATGCAATCCCCATCAAAATCCCACCACAGTTCTTCACAGAACTTGACAGAACAGTAATCAACATCACATTCAGGGAAAAAAACCTAGGATAGTCAAAACCATCCTATACAATAAAGGAACTACTAGAGAATATTACCACTCCTGACATCAAGCTCCATTACAGTGATACAGTAATGAAAACAGCTCTATATTGACATAAAAACAGATATGTTGATGTAGCGGCTAAAATGAACTCAGACAAAAATTGTAATAACATATACAGCTTTAATTGGGAAATAGACTTACAGAATCAAAAGTTTCAGCGGAGAACAGAAAATAGAAGGGAAGGCAGGGAGCATACCCGCAATCTTTATAAGTAAAAAATATCCTCGGGGGACCCCGCCCCCTGCAAGCAAGATGATTGGCTGAGTCTCCCCTACATGTTGACAAATCGAATAGAATTGAAGACCCAGATACTAATCCACATACCTATGAACACCTGATTTTTACAAAGAAGCTAAAATTATACAGTGGAAAAATAAAAGAACCTTCAGCAAATGGTGCTGGCATAACTGGATGTCAAGCTGGAATTGTGATATGTGGGATGGATTTATTTGCTTTATATTTAAAAACCACTTGTGAGTGAGTAATTGCCTATTTGGATCTGGGTTCCTCACTCAAAATGATGTTTTCTAGCTTCATCCATTTACCTACAAATTTCAAGATGTCATTTTTTTCTGTTGTGTAGTACTCCATTGTGTAAATGTACTATATTTTCCTCATCCATTCTTAGGTATAAGGACATTTATGTTGTTTCCAGGTTCTGGTTATGACAAACAAAGTTGCTATGAACATAATTGAGCACATATCCTTGTGGCACCATTGAGCATCCTTTGTATATATACCCAAAAGTGGTATTACTGGGTCGTGAGGAAGGTTGTTTCCTAATTTTCTGATAAATAGCCACACTGACATCCAAATTGGATTTACTAGCTTGCATTCCTACCAGCAATACAGGAGTGTTCCCTTTACCTCATGACCTTTCCGGTGTAAATTTTCATCAGTATTTTTTATCTTGGCCATTCTTACAGGTGTAAGTTGGAATCTCGGAGTTGTTTTGATGTGCATTCTTCTGATAACTAAGGATGCTGAACATTTCCTTAAGTGTCTTTCAGCCATTTTAGATTCCTCTGTTGAGAGTTCTCTGTTTAGGTCTGTACTCCATTTTTACTGAATTATTTGTTCTTTGGATTGCCAATTTTTGGAGTTATTTGTATATTTTAGAGATCATACCTCTCTCTGATGTAGAGTTAGTAAAGACAATTTTCATTATGTAGGCTGTTGTTTTGTATTGCTGACCATGTCCTTTGCTTTACAGAAGCTTTTCCGTTTTAGGAGATCCCATTTATTAATTGTTTCTCTCGGTGTCTGTGCTGTTGGGGTTATATTTAGGAAGTGATCTCCTGAGCCAATACAGTTAATTATACTTCCCGCTTTTTCTTCTATAAGGTTCAGTGTGGCTGGCTTTATGTTGAGGTCTTTGATTCATTTGGACTTGAGTTTTGTGCATGGTATTAGATATGGGTCTATTTTCATTCTTCCACTTGTTGATATTCAGTTATGCCAGCACCATTGGCTAAATATGCTTTCTTTTGTCCATTTGATTTTTTTTTTTGCTTCTTTGTCAAAAATAATGTGTTCAAATGTATGTGGATTAATATCTGGGTTTTCAATTTAGTTCTTTTGGTCCTCCTGTCTGTCTTTATGCCTATACCAGGCTGTTTATAGTACTGTAACTCTGTAGTAGTGTTTTCTATTAAAATGAAAGACCTAATAAAAGAATGACAATCAAGAAAGTTGAAAATGACAGCATCATTTTATTTCATGTAAAGATTCAAGAAAAGTAATTTTATTTATATTTTTATTGTTTTAAAAACTGAATGTTTAGAGAGCACCATTATATACCAATTTTGTTTTCCAAGAAGGAACTAGCTTCATGTGTATTTAAATGAAATAATTAAATTAAACTTTTATATATTATTTGCAAACTCTACTAAATACAATTATTCAGAATGTAGTAAAATCACAATGCAATTATTACTTTTATAATCACTCCTATCTGATGCTTTTCAGAAAGTATATTTTGTTGGATAGAAGCTTTATCCCTGTGACTCATACATAAATCATTTATTTTAGTCAGCATCTTCAACTAATGGTTTTGGGCTTGGTCACCAGACTTTTCTTTGTCAGTCTTGAAGATTTCAGAAGGCCAAGCTTACAAAATAATTGCAGGCTAAATCATTAACACTCCTATATCTCTTTACTTGCAGGCATACACAAATTATATGTATACAGTGAATTGGTCATTTCTTTAGATTTTTTGATAATACATATACATTAATTAATACATATTTATGATATGAAAAAAAATTAGCATATCTAATCCTATAATATTTTAGCTTATTACTCAACAGAGCTTTTCAAACACTAATGTTTTCTCCATAAAGCAAATCCTGCAAAAAAACTTCTTAAACACATGAAAACAGGAAGTATACATCGTTTTATTTTGGGCCATTTTTAAACAGTAATATCACAATAACAATCCCCCCACCGAAAAAAAAAGATATAGATGTAAAAACTTTGTGATGAGGATTTACTTAGTAAAAATGAAATCTTTTGATATATGGAAACTGAAACAAAAGACCAGAAAGTCAGCTAATTCAGTTTCAACTAAGCTTGTTCATACTGAGGGATCCAAACCTTTCTTACCTTATGTGCATGCTCACATAAGTCTGTAAATATGATGTGACAATCAACTCTAGGGTTACAAACAAACTGAAGTACATAGTTTCAATGACTGCACAACTTCAACACTTCAAGAGTTGTGAGGAATGGCTGCATTTGATTTAAACCCAAGTATAATTTGCCATTTACATTAATCGCTTATTTCAGCATCGCACTACATACATCATTATGGTAGTGTATATTTTACAATTAAAGTTTTTATATTAGAAGTAACAGTGTTGATGCTAGAGTGTAGCTCAGTGGAAGAGGCCTTGGTTACCATTTAGTAGGCTCCATGTTCAATTTTCAGCTTTTTGGAAAAGGGCCAGTGGTAAAAATTGCTGTGAAAGTTAATTTCTATGAAAAAAAATGTTTTTATTGAGTTATTCCTTTTTGTCCTCTCCCCTCATTTCCTTCAGAAAATGTAAAGGTAAACATAGCAAGATATCTGAGAGGTTAAGATTATTCTATAATCTAAAACATACAGATAAGAGCTTGGTGTTGAATAAAAATATATTCAATTGACTAGAAATGGGCAGATATTTTAATATTTTATTATATTTGCTTTTGTGAAAATTATGTCAAACTTAAAAGTTACAGCTGTATGAGGGTGTCACGGCAATCATGTAAATAAAACTGTGAAGTGAGGTCTTTTCTCATAAGTAATGTTGTGGGGAATACCAAGTAGGACTGACTTCAGGTTTCTGTCTTCTGTTTCTGTCTTGATTTTCCTCAGTAATAGGTTATGATTAGAACTGGAAGCCAAAAATATTATTTGTCCAATAACTTGTTTGTTGTCAGAATATTTTTGTCATAGCAAAGGTAATCTAATTAGAACAGTAAACTTTGAAATTGCAAGTTTAGAATTATCTAACACTAAACACACTACTTTCTATGAAAATGACCAACATATAAATTCTAAAGTAACAAGGCATATATGATAGCTTTTAACTCTAACCCCAACACCAAAGATGATGAGAAGGGAAGAGCCCCTCGAAGTTTAAAATAAAACTATACAAAAAGTTCCAGGAAAGCCTGGACTACAAAGTGAGGAATATCACAAAACAAACTATAGCATGTGACATAAAAAGCAGTATAACAACTTTCTATGTCATTGTAAAAAAAAAATCAAATCCTGTAATTCCCTTATAGAACTAAGCCAACAAGAAGCATCCTCCTTCTTATTCTAAGTTCTTCCTTTAATGAACAAGAATACAAAGATTATATTAATATTATTGGTTTATACAACACTAAGAAAGACAACATTTGTTGAGTAATAAATCTTCTTTCCAATATTATTTTACATGCATTGTTCCTAATTTCTTTTTAAATTCATATAATTCTGTAAGTGTCCCTACCATAAGTCTTATCAAACAGAAACATCATAAAATAAACTTAAAATATTATTTTTATTTCTTAAATCCATAAGACTTAATGTACTAACATGCCTTCTACTTTGACTTAAAATTATTAATGTGACTTATTGTTCAAAACCCATATTGGAAATATGTCTGTTAAAATGGATTAGCACAATTGTTTTGTATGTTTGTAGGCAGAGTTCAATAACATATTTTTTTCTACTGATGCACTGGCAGAAAACAAATATACATAAAATATATAAAGATTATTTTCTATATAACTATCACATGGTTATTCAAAATTGTTTGACAAAACCATACAGCATTTCTTTTGCTTTGAAACTCCACTTTGCACTTCTCTACATTTTAGAGAATCAAATCCCTAACTATTATATGTAATTGTTCCATATTTTGATGCCTTAAGGTGTTTTGCCACACATTTTGTTTTAATTTGCTTGTGTGCTTGTGTGTGTGCGAAAGAGGTAGAGAGAGAGGGAGAGAAAAATGTATTTGTAGAGATGAATGTATAAGTCTTATTCTGCATGACTCTGTGTGACAATGTACATGTGGAGGTTAGACGATGGTGTACTAAATCAGTTCTATATTTTTTCCTTTTTTGAGACTGAACCTCTCTTCCCATTTTACAGAGTTCTGTACTCTAGGCTAGTGGCCTATAGGATGCTAAGCAATTTTCCTGTGTCTGTAAAAATGTGGGAATTACAGAAATTTCACTACATCTGGATTTTTTAAAATGTAATTTCAAAGGATCAAACTCAGGTCATCCAACTGAAGCATCAAGAACGTTTACCAGCTGAGCAACATCACTGGTCAGTGTTTTTTTTTTTTTTCCTCCATTTGAAGAAATGTGCTATATACAATGACATGGGTGAACAGTAGATATTGGTCTCATTTATTCAAAGTAAGAGGTTTCTGTTAAGAAGTTAAAAAATGGAAAAAAAATGTTTAATCTTGGGAAATTGAGTTTTAATAATGAATAACCTGAGAAGTTGAGAGAAAATTAACAAAGCATGCTTTTTGTTAACTTTTGTGTACTTTCTCTTTAAAGCCTAATTTTCTTAACAGATCTTCATTCCTATATCAGATTATATAAAATAGTGAATCTTGTATGCATTCTGTATAAGCTTAGAAGCTGGAGACTATTTCCTTATTTTTTAAAAATGCTTGATAAATTAGTGTATTATTTCCTTTTCTTTGATACTTTAGTATTTCTTCTTCCAGATTTTATAGAGTTTCCTACTGTGATTCATCATTATTCCTGATTTTGGTGCTTTGGCTGAGTTTTAACTATCAGCCTGTTTTGTTTTCTTGATGATTGGTATGCTCAATAGGGCAGAGGTAACAAGACTCTGCTGATAGTTTTTTTTTTTTTTAAACATCATTTAATGTGCAACTTTATCATTGTTTCTAATATCTTACACATTTTCATTATTCACCCTATTTGAAAATACTTCACATGTGTTCAGAAGTTTCCCAAAATGATTACTTCTGTAACTGATTCAATGTTTATAATTTTAAGAGACCAAGGGTAAATGGAAAAAAGCATCAGCTAACATTTCATTGATTCTTCTTAGCCTTCTTTCAATGATTATAGTGATTGATAAAATGTACTCTATCCATTATTAATCACCATGCTACTCTAAAAATACCAGGACACATTGTTAATACATGGAGTGTTCCAAACATCAAGGGCGTTATAAGATTTTATCAACACACCAACAAAACAACAGTATAGGATTTCAATAATTATTCTAATAAAATTTAAACTTCAAAACAAATTTTATGTATTTATGCTTAATTTCTATTCTTTTATTAGTGTCTAGTCATTAATTCTGAGGACTAATGAAGAATGTAATAATATGAAATGAATTGTACTATATAATCTACTATTTATCTGTTTAAAACAAATCCACATCAAATACATATATATGCATACACATGTATGTAAAATTACACACAAGCATACATACACATGTACATATACACATTAACATACTTATGAACACAAACAATCTTAAAAGTTATCTAGTTGATTGTGAATTTATTTTTTTCTTTCTGTTTGGTAGCATTCTAATGTCTCTATTTCTATGTTATAATCATGAAATACAGAAATTTTTAATAATTCATTTTGAATGCTTATATTTTTCAAATTGCATTTATTTTACAAAACCAGTTCAGTAACTCTGACTTATTACTTAAAAAAATCAAAAATTAAAATCCCAAATAAGTATTGTATAACTGAAAAGAGAAGCCTTTAAAGAAATACTTTCCAAAGATGCTTACGAAGACAATAAAATAAATTCAAACAAGAAATATCAATGATAATTGTCATCCATAGAGGTATTGGATGGAATCACATTTCAAAATGGAAAAAGAAGTCATGCAAGTTAGTCTGTTTATAGTAATAAATAAAATTTCATTAAATGCCCACTTGAGTATTTTGCTTCACTAAAGTTTTAAAGTTGGAAATATTTTTTTTTGAGTTGTTTGTTACACTTAAACATTCACAGTGTCCTTCATAAAATTATATAGAGAAAGTGAGAACAGAATAGCTTTTCTTACAGTTAGTAATTAATATTGACAAAAATTTTATTAAAACACAAAAACATATGTTAGTTAAAATGATACTAAAAGAAAGAAAATTGTTTTATATTTAATAATTGATTCAGCATTAAAATTAATTTTTAAATGTAAACTGTATTTTTTCATTATACATAGCAATCCAAGTTCTCCCTCCCTCCCCTCTTTCCATTCCCTGTACATACTTCCCACTCCACTCCCATCCACTCTTCTGAGAGGGCAAGGCATATTGCTTTGGGTAAGGTCTAAGACCCTCCCTATTATATCTGTGCTGAACAAAGTATCCATCCAAAGAAAATAGATTCTCATAATTTCAGTATATGAATTAGAAATTAATCCTGGTGTCACTGTCAGTGAACCCTCTGTCTGCCCCAGCCACTTAGTCTGATATTTGCTTCTTCCCAGTCTGCCTGGTGTTGGTGAGTTCACATTAGCTCAGGTAGACTGTTTCAGTGGGTGTACTCATCATGGTCTTGACCTCTTTGCTCATATTCTCATTCCTACCTCTCTTCAGCTGGATGTTGGGAGCTCACTCCAATGCTCCGATGTGGGTCTTTGCTTCTGTTCCCATAAGTTGCTGGATATATGTTCCATAGTGATATTTAAGATATTCATCAGTCTTACTACAGGGCAAGGACAGTTCGGCCATGCTCTCCTCTATTGCTTAGGGTCTTAGCTGCTGTCATCCTTATGGATCCCTGGGAATTTCTCTAGTGCCAGGTTTTTTATAACCCCAAAATGGCTCCCTCAATCAAGATATCTCTTCTCTTGCTCTAATCTCTGTCCTTCCTTCATCTCAACTAACCATTCCAACTTCTTCATGCCCCTGCTCCTTTCCCCTCCTCTTTCCCTTCTACCCTCTCTTCTCCACCAGCTTTATATTTCCAATTTTGTCAGGTAATTTTTTTCTGTTTCAACTTTCCAGATGAATCTATATATGTTTTTCTCAGAGTTCACCTTGTTACTTAGCTTCTCTAGGATCATGAACTATAGGCTCAATATCCTTTGTTTATGGCTTAACACAGAGATACCTAGGTCATATCAATGATAATAACACTGCACACTAGTAAAAGAGAGGAAGGAGGGTCACAGAAACTCTAGCATGGTTTCTTACCATTACTCTTTCATTGTCTGGGAGATCAGTCATCAGCTCTTCAGGGGTTCAAAGGTACTTCTCACAGTTTGTGCGTACTAAGACTTTTTACCAAGGCATGTTAGGAAAAAGACACCCATGTTCTTCCTTCATTGTTTTCTTCAGACCTTTTCTTTATTATTCTTTTGAATTCTCTATTATGTACTTAACTGGGGACTTCTCTCAATATTGATTTTTTTTTCCTTCTCACCCTATCTTTAGTCTGACTGTCTTCATTCTAATTCCTTCTAACTCTCTCACTCTTTTTTTTTTTTTTTTTTTTTTTTTTAATTTTCGAGACAGGGTTTCTCTGTAGCTTTTTTGTTTCCTGTCCTGGAACTAGCTCTTGTAGACCAGCCTGTCCTCGAACTCACAGAGATCTGCCTGCCTCTGCCTCCCGAGTGCTGGGATTAAAGGCATGTGCCACCACCGCCCGGCTAACTCTCATTCTTAATATTTTCATCTAACTTTATCATTTTTGATGTTTTTCTTCTAACTTTCATTATTTTGTTTATTTATTTATTTTGAGGTGTTTTTTTTTTTTTTTTTTTTTTTTGAGACAGGGTTTCTCTGTAGCTTTTGGAACCTGTCCTGGAACTAGCTCTAGTAGAACAAGCTGGCCTCAGACTCACAGAGATTTGCCTGCCTCTGCCTCTCGAGTGCTGGGAATAAAGTTTTGTGCCACCACTGTCAGGCTAATTCTTTCATTCGTGATGCATTTTCAAACTCTAATTCTCAATGTATCCTTCTAACTCATTTTAACTCTTGAATTATTGATATTTTCCTTTTAACTCATTTTATCTCTATCTTTATTCTTTCCTTACAGCTTATGTAGCCCCACAACTTCTTTCAAGCAATATAGAAATTACAACAATATTTTGTTGCTTTTCAAGTGAATGAACACAAAGATTGCAAGAAAAACAGCACATTTTACATAGGCAATATATGATTAAACATTTTACATATTACAGGTGATAAACAAATAATTCCCTAAACCTAAATAATTCATACCCAAGCAACTTGTTATAGATCAACCATGTGATCAAGAAAAGTATTCTTTTCAGTCATGTTTTTCTCTCAGGCTGCATTTTGCAGTTACAAAGAAAGGATCAATTACTTTTTTTTTTCTTTTTTAATTGAGAAAGGGAGAAAAAAAAAATTTCCACCTCCTCCCAGCCTCCCATTTCCCTCCCCTCCTCCCCCCCTACGCCCCCTCCTCCCACCCTTCTCCCCCTCCCCCCACTCCTTTCCCCCTCCCTCTCCAGTCCAAAGAGCAGTCAGGGTTTTCTGCCCTGTGGAAAGACCTAGGACCTCCCACTTCCGTCCATATCTAGGAAGGTGAACATCCAAACTGGCTGGGCTCCCACAAAGCCATCACATTACGTAGGATCAAACCCCCATGCCATTGTCCTTTGCGTCTCATCAGCCCTCATAGTTCGCCATGTTCAGAGAGTCGTTTTATCCCATGCTTTTTCAGTCACAGTCCAGCTGGTCTTGGTGAGCTCTCAATAGATCAGCTCCAGTGTCTCAGTGGGTGGGTGCATCCCTCGTGGTCCCGACTTCTTTGCTCATGTTCTCCCTCCTTCTGCTCCTCATTGGGACTTTGGGAGCTCAGTCCAGTGCTCCAGTGTGGGTCTCTGTCTCTATCCCCATCCATCACCAGATGAAGGTTCTATGATGATATGCAAGATATTCGTCAGTATTGCTCAAGGATAGGGTCATTTCAGGTTCCCTATTCTCAACTGCCCAAGGAATAACTGGGGACCTCAGCTTGGGCACCTGGGAGCCCCTCTAGGGTCAGGTCTCTTGACAACCCTAAAGTGGTTACCTTAACTAAAAATTGTGGTTCCGCGCTCCCCTGTCCAACCTTCCTTTATCCCAATCCTCCTGCTTTCCCAAGGCCCGACCTCCTTCCCTTCTAACATTTCTCTCCCCATCTCCCCTTATCCCCAACCCACCCCACCCCAAGATCCCAATTTTCTCCCCGGCAATTTTGTCTACTTCCCTTAGCCAAGAGGATAACTATATGTTTTTCCTTGGGTTCCCCTTCTTACTTAGCTTCTTTAGATTCACCTATTGTAGATTCTGTGACCCTTATTTATGGCTAGAAACCAATTATGAGTGAGTACATACCATGTTCATATTTTTGGGTCTGGGATACCTCACTCAGGATAGTGTTTTCTATTTCCATCCATTTGCATGCAAAATTCGAGAAGTCATTGTTTTTTACCACTGAGTAGTACTCTAATGTGTAGATATTCCATACTTTCTTCATCCATTATTCCATTGAAGGGCATCTAGGTTGTTTCCAGGTTCTGGCTATTACAAATAATACTGGTATGAACATAGTTGAACAAATGCTTTTGTCATATGGTAGGGCATCTCTTGGGTATATTCCCAAGAGTGGTATTGCTGGGTCCAGGGGTAGGTTGATCCCGAATTTCTTAAGAAACCAAAACACTGACTTCCATAGTGGTTGCACAAGATTGCATTCCCACCAGCAATGGATGAGGGTACCCCTTCCTCCACAACCTCTCCAGCAAAGGTTATCATTGGTGTTTTTGACTTTAGCCATTCTCACAGGTGTAAGATGATATCTCAAAGTTGTTTTGATTTGCATTTCCCTGATTGCTAAGGAAGTTGAGCATGACCTTAAGTGTCTTTTGGCCATTTGAACTTCTTCTGTTGAGAATTCTCTGTTAAGATCAGTGCCCCATTTTTTAATTGGGTTAATTAGCATTTTAAAGTCTAGTTTCTTGAGTTCTCTATATATTTTGGAGATCAGACCTTTGTCTGTTGAGGGGTTGGTGAAGATCTTCTCCCAGTCAGTAGGTTGCCTTTGTGTCTTAGTGACAGTGTCCTTTGCTTTGCAGAAGCTTCTCAGTTTTAGTAAGTCCCATTTATTCAATGTTGCTCTTAATGTCTGTGCTTCTGGGGTTATACATAGGAAGCAATCTCCTGTGCCCATCTGTTTTAGGGTAATTCCCACTTTCTCTTCTATCTTTTTCAGTGTGTTCGGACTGATATTGAGGTCTTTAATCCATTTGGACTTGAGTTTTGTGCACGGTGAAAGATGTGGGTCTATTTTCATTCTTCTACAGGTTGACATCCAGTTGTGCCAGCACCATTTGTTGAAGATGCTTTCTTTCTTCCATTGTATACTTTTAGCTCCTTTATCAAAAATGAGGTGTTCATAGGTTTGTGGGTTAAAATCCGGGTCTTCTATATGATTCCATTGGTCGACTTCTCTGTTTTTATGCAGGTACCACACTGTTTTCATTACTGTAGCTCTGTAATAGAGTTTGAACTCAGGGATGGTAATGCCTCCAGAAGATCCTTTATTGTATAGGATTGTTTTGGCTATCCTGGGTTTTTTGTTTTTCCATATGAAGTTGATTATTGTCCTCTCCAGATCTGTGAAGAATTTTGATGGGATCTTGATGGGGATTGCATTGAATCTATAAATTGCCTTTGGTAGAATTGCCATTTTTACTATGTTGATCCTCCCAATCCAAGAGCAAGGTAGATCCATCCATTTTTTGGTATCCTCTTCAATTTCTTTCTTCAATGCCTTAAAGTTCTTGTCAAATAGATCTTTCACTTCCTTGGTTAGATTTACCCCAAGATATTTAATGCTGTTTGTGGCTATCATGAATGGTGAAGCTTCTCTGATTTCCCTCTCTGCTTCCCTATCCTTTGTGTATAAGAGGGCGACTGATTTTTTGGAGTTGATCTTGTATCCTGCCACATTACTAAAGCTGTTTATCAGCTGTAAAAGTTCTTTGGTGGAGTTTTGGGGGTCGCTTATGTACACTATAATATCATCTGCGAATAACGAAAGTTTAACTTCTTCCTTTCCAATTCGAATCTCCTTGATCCCATTATGTTGTCTTATTGCTATTGCTAGAACTTCAAGTACTATATTGAAGAGGTATGGAGAGAGTGGACATCCTTGTCGTGTTCCTGAGTTAAGCGGGATGGCTTTGAGTTTCCCTCCATTTAATTTGATGTTAGCTGTCGGCTTGCTGTATATAGCTTTTATTATATTTAGGTATGACCCTTGTATCCCTAATCTCTCCAAGATTTTTAACATAAATGGATGTTGAATTTTGTCAAATGCTTTTTCAGCATCTAATGAAATGATCATATGGTTTTTTTCTGTCTGTTTATTTATATGCTGGATTACATTGATAGATTTTTGTATGTTGAACCAGCCCTGCATCTGAGGAATGAAGCCTGCTTGATCATAATGGATAATTTTTCGGATGTGTTCTTGGATTCGATTTGCCAGTATTTTGTTGAGGATTTTTGCGTCGATATTCATGAGTGAGATTGGCCTGTAGTTCTCTTTCCTGGTTGAGTCTTTGAGTGGTTTTGGTATCAGAGTAATTGTGGCTTCATAAAAGGAATTTGGTAATGACCCTTCTGTTTCTATATTGTGGAATACATTAAGGAGTATGGGTATTAGCTCTTCTTGGAAGTTATGGTAGAATTCCGCATTGAAACCATTTGGTCCTGGGCTTTTTTTGGTAGGGAGGTTTTTGATAACAGCTTCTAATTCTTCGCAACCAACAGGTCTGTTTAGATTGTTCACCTGGTCCTGGTGTAACTTTGGTATATGGTATTTATCTAAAAAAGTGTCCATTTCTTTTACATTTTCCAGTTTTCTGTTATACAGGCATTTGTAATATGATCTGATGATTCTCTGAATTTCCTCTGTGTCTGTGGTTATGTCCCCCTTTTCATTTCTGATCTTATTAATTTGCGTATTCTCTCTCTGCCGTTTGATTAGTTTGGATAGGGGTTTATCAATCTTGTTGATTTTCTCCAGGAACCAGCTCGTTGTTTCATTGATTCTTTGGATTGTTTTCTGTGTTTCTATTTTGTTTATTTCAGCCCTCAGTTTGATTATTTCCAATCTTCTACTCCTCCTAGGTGAGTCTGCTTCTTTTTTTTTATAGAGCTTTCAGGTGGGCTGTTAAGTCTTCAATATGTGCTTTCTCTGTTTTCTTTAAGTGGGCACTTAGTGAGATGAACTTTCCTCTTAGCACTGCTTTCATAGTGTCCCATAAGTTTGAGTATGTTGTTTCTTTATTTTCATTGAATTCAAGGAAGACTTTAATTTCTTTCTTTATTTCTTCCTTAATCCAGGTATGGTTCAGAAGTTGACTGTTCTGTTTCCATGAGTTTGTAGGCTTTCTGGGGGTAGCATTGTTGTTGAATTCTAACTTTAATCCATGGTGATCTGATAAGACACAGGTGGTTACTAATATTTTTTTGTATCTGTGGAAGTTAGCTTTGTTACCGAGTATGTGGTCAATTTTCGAGAAGGTTCCATGAGCTGCAGAGAAGAAGGTATATTCTTTCCTCTTCGGGTGGAATAATCTATAGATGTCTGTTAAGTCCATTTGCTTCATTACCTCCATTAATTCTCTAATTTCTCTGTTAGGTTTCTGTTTGATTCACCTGTCCATTGGTGAGAGAGGAGTGTTGAAGTCTCCTACTATTAGTGTGTGTGGTTTGATGGCTGCCTTGAATTTTAGTAATGTTTCTTTTACATACGTGGGCGCTTTTATATTCGGGGCATAGATATTCAGGATTAAGACTTCATCCTGATGAATTGTTCCTGTTATGGGTATAAAATGTCCCTCTCCATCTCTTCTGATTGATTTATGTTTGAAGTCAACTTTGTTAGAAATTAGTATGGCCACACCTACTTGTTTCTTAGGACCATTTGCTTGATAAGCCTTTTCCCAGTCCTTTACTCTGAGTAGGTTCCTGTCTTTGTGGTTGAGGTGTGTTTCTTGTAGACAGCAGAACGTTGGATCCTGTTTTCGTATCCAATCCCTTAGCCTGTGCCTTTTTATAGGTGAGTTGAGCCCATTGACATTAAGTGATATTAATGACCAGTGGTTGTTAACTCCGGTCACATTTTTAGTAGTAGGGTTTGTGTGTTTCCCTTCTTTGAGTTGCGCTGGTGAAAGGTCTCTAGATGACTGAGTTATTGTGGGCATTGTTGGACTCCTTGGTTAGTGAATTTCCTTCTGTAATTTTCTGTAAGGCTGGATTTGTGGCTACGTATTGTTTGAATTTGTTTTTATCCTGGAAAATTTTGTTTTCTCCATTTATAGTGAACGAAAGCTTGGCTGGATATAGTAGTCTGGGCTTGCATCCATGATCTCTTAGTTTTTGCAGTACATCTATCCAGGACCTTCTGGCTTTCATGGTTTCCATAGAGAAGTCAGGTGTAAGTCTGATAGGTTTACCTTTATAAGTAACTTGGCCTTTTTCCTTTGCGGCTCTTAATATTCTTTCTTTATTCTGTATATTTTGTGTTTTGATTATTATATGGCGAGGGGATGTTTTTTTTTTTTTTTTTTTTTTTTTTGTTTTGATCCAGCCTATTTTGTGTTCTGTATGCTTCTTGAACCTTCATAGGTACCTCTTTCTTCAGCTTGGGAAAATTTTCTTCTATAATTTTATTAAGTATGTTTTCTGTACCGTTGAGCTGCACTTCTTCTCCTTCTTCTACTCCAATTATTCTTAGGTTTGGTCTTTTTATTCTGTCTCAAATTTCCTGAATGTTTTGTGATGAGAATTTGTTGGTTTTGCTGTTTTCTTTGATCAGTGTGTTTATTTTTTCTATGGTATCTTCAGTGTTGATATTCTCTCTTCTATCTCTTGTAATCTGTTGTTAGTACTTGTTTCTGTCATTCCTGTTCGTTTACCCAGATTTTCCATCTCCATTCTTCCCTCGGTTTGTGCTTTCTTCATTGCTTCCATTTCATTCTTCATGTCTTGAACCACTTCCCTAACCTGTTTGATTAATTTTTCTTGTTTCTCTTGGTTTTCTTGCGTGTCTTTGAGCGATTTATTCATTTCCTCTACCTTTTTGTTTGTAATCTCTAATTGTTTATGGCAGTTTTTCACCTCCTGTTTAAGGTCCTCTATTATTTTCATATAGTTCACTTTTGAGTTGATTTCTTCTATTTCTTCAGGGTGTACAATTTTTCTTATTTCGGAATCCCTGGTTTCTGATGGTGTCATGTTGCCTTTCAGATTGTTGGAGGGATTCTTGTATTGGCGCCTTCCCATCTCTTCCTTCAAATGGAGCCAGGAGAGGCCTGGTCTCTTGGTCCAGTCTTTGCTGTGATTGACTCTCAGGGTGTATCTGTTCAGTGTAGAAGCAGGAACCGTTCCCGTCCAGATGGGATTCCTCAGCAACCGTCCTGATGGGATTCCTCAGCAACTAAACAGGGCCGCAGGTAGCCCAATGATCCAGGGCCAACAGGATGAATGGAGCAAGTGGGGGGGGGTGGTATCCAGGAGCGCGCAGGAAGCCTGGTGCCAGAGCTAAGGTGCCGGGCTCCCTTACAGGGGACCCTGAGGCCTGCCCGGCTGGCAGGCACTCACCGCTCTGGGTGGGTCGCCTGAGTTTAGGAGCTTAAGACTGTAGTTGAGCACTGGTCCTAGCATACAGCAGGGCAGGGTTGGGGAGGGGTGCTGGGGGTGCTGGGTCGTGCGAAAGAAAGACAGCCCTGCAGAAGGAGCTGGGGGAGGGGGTTTGTGCTCTCTTCCGGGACAGTCTGCCCCTGGATAGCACACACTCACCCGTCCTGATGGGATTCCTCAGCAACTAAACAGGGGCGCCGGTAGCCCAATGATCCAGGGCCAACAGGATGAATGGAGCAAGTGTGGGGGGGTGGTATCCAGGAGCGCGCAGGAAGCCTGGCGCCGGAGCTGAAGGTGCCCGGCTCCCTTCAGAATCAATTACTTTATTACTTGTCTTGAAAGGTAGTCTTATAATAAATCTTAAAGGAATCATAAACTGGAGCTTTTATATATGGAAATATATCAGGAATCTAAAACACAAATTGCTCCAATACTGAGGCTACTTAAGAGGTAAGTGAAGAGCCACTCTCTAGGGCCTCCACAGTGTCACAAAACTGAAGACCCCCTCTTCTAACTCCCTCAGCTTTTCTAGCCAGCTAGCTGGGAGTTTTTTGCAGCTAAGCTTCCCCAAACCCAAACCAATCCAGAGGTCCATCCAAATTACTAGCCATACCTTACCCCCAAACACATCTATCCTGCAACCTCAATGGAACTCTCAAACACATATTTCTCCAATACTGAGGGGACTAAAAAGGTGAGTGAAGAGCCACATGACAGCACACCACATTCTTAGGACCTCCATAGTGGGACAAATCCCCAGGCCCTGCCCTAACTCCCTTGGATTTTCCAGCCATCCACCAGATTTTCCTTTGGGTAGGCTCCCCCAAGACACATGCTCATCCACTGGACATCCCCAAGCTATGAGCCACTCAACCTAAGAGCTGAGAGCTTGCTATACTACTGAGGGGAACAAGAGCTTGCTACAACACTGAGCAGATTAAGAGAGAGTACCAAGAGAGCAAACCAGGAGAGAAGACCAAGAGAACAGTTTTATTGAGCCCCTCAGAGGCTCTCTAAGACAAACATTAACAGTACAGGGCAGACCAAGAAAAAACTTCCAAACACTCTGACAGCCACTAAAAGGATTGGACCAAGATGCAAAGACACTGCTGGTCTCACTTGAAGAAAGAGTTGGATAGGTGCCAATGCAAGAATTCATCCAACAACCTAAAAAGCATCATGGTAACACCAGAACCCAGTGGTCACATAACAAGAAGACACTATCATCCTAACCCAGAAGAAGTAGAATAAAATGACTTTAAACTAACTTTCTGAAAATAATATAGACATTTAAAGAGGAAATAAAAAAAAAACTTCCTTAAAGAAATGGAGGAAAAAACAAACAAAATCTTGGAAGAAATTAATAATTCCCTCAAAGGAATCCCCCCAAAAAACAATTAAGAACAATCAAATAGGTGAATCAAACAGTTCAAGACATAAAGACTAAAATGGAAGTAATAAAGAAAACATAAACCGAGGAAGTTCTGAATATGGAAAATCTGGTTAAATGCACAGGAACTACAGAGACAAGGCTAACCAAAAGAACACAAAAATAGAAGACAAAAACTCAGGTACTGAAGATACTATAGAGGAAATAGGCTCACTGGTCAAAAAAAAAATTAAATCCTTCAAAATTTTAACACAAAACATCTAGGAAATCTGGGACACTAGAAAATGAACAAACCAAAGAATAATAGGGGTAGAAGAGGGGATAACTCCAGCTCAAAGACACAGAAAATAAATTCAAGAAAATCATAGAAGAAAACTTTCCCAACCTAAAGAAGGATATCCCTATGAAGGTACAAGAAGCTTACAGAACACCAAATAAACTGAATTCTCACACCATATAATAATCAAAACACAAAACATAGACTAAAGAAAATATTAAGTGCTGCAAAGGAAAAAGGTCAAGTAACATACAAAAATCTATCAATGTAATCCATCATATAAATAAACTGAAAGAAAAAGAATATATGATTATTTCATTAGATGCCAAAAAAGCATTTGACAGAGTTCAAAAATTCTTCATTATAAATGTCTTGGAGAGATCGTGGATGCAAGAAACATATCTAAATATAATAAGAGCAATATACAGAAAGCTGACAACCAGCATCAAATTAAAGGAGAGGAAAACAAAGTGATTCCACTAAAATCAGGAACAAGACACATCAGTCTACTCTCTCTATACCTCTTCGATATAATTCTTGAAGTTGTAGCAATAGCAATAAGACAACAAAAGGAGATAAAGGGGATTAAAATTTGAAAGGAAGAAGTCAAACTTTCAGTATTTGCAGATGTTAGATATGATAATATTGACAAGTGACCCCCAAAACTCTACCAGAGACCTACAGCTGTTAGATTCCTTCAGTGATATGGCAGGATACAAGATCAACTAAAACAAATTACTAGCCCTCCTAGAATTTTAATAAAGAGGCTAGAGGAAAATGAGAGAAGCATCCCCTTGTACAATAGCCACAAATAACATAAAATATTTTGATGTAACCCTAACCAAAGAAGTGAAAGACATATTTGACAAGAACTTTAAGTCTTTGAAGAAAGAAACTGAAGATGATACCAGAAAATGGAAATTCTCCTGTGCTCTAGAATAGGTAGGATCAACATAGTAAAAATGGCAGCTCTACCAAAGGCAATCTATAAATTCAATGCAATACCTGTCAAAATCCCAACAAAATTCTTCATAGACCTTGAGAGAACAATAATCAACTTTATATGGAAAAACAAACAAAAAACAGGATAGCCAAAACAATCTATGCAATAAAAGAACTTCCAGAGGCATTACCATCCCTGACTTGAAACTCTATTACAGAGCTATAGTAATGAAAGCAGCTTTCTATGGGCATAAAAACAGAGACATTGACCAATGGGATCAAATAAAAGATGGGGATATTAACCCAGAAACCTATGAACACCTGATGTTCAACAAGGAAGCTAAAAGTGTACAATGAAAGAAAGAAAGCATCTTCAAAAAAGGGTGCTGGCATAACTGGATGTCAAGCTGTAGAAGATTGAAAATAGATCCATATTTATCACCATGCACAAAACTCAAATGGATTAAAGACCTCAATATAAATCTGACCACACTGAACCTAGTCAAAGAGAAAGTGGGAAGTAGTTCAATACATGGGCACCAGAGACCACTTCGTAAATAAAACCCCAGTAGCACAGACACTGAGAACAACAATAAATAAATGGAACCTCCTTAAACTGAGTAGCTTCTGTAAAGCAAAGGACACAGTCAATCAGACAAAAAAGGCAGCCTACTGAATGGGATCTTCACCAACCCCACATCAGACAAAGGACTGATCTTCAAAATAAATAAAGAACACAACAAATTAGACATCAAAATATAAATAACTCAATTAAAAATGGGGCACTGACCTAAACAGAGAATTCTCAACAGAATCTCAGATGGCCTAAAGATACTTAAGGAAATGTTCAACATCCTTATCCATCAGGGAAATGCAAATCCAAACAACTCTGAGATACTCTCTTATACCTTTCAGCATAACTGAGATCAAAAACACCAATTATAGCTTTTGCTGGAGAGGATTATTTTGCTGGAGAGGATTCCTTCCAGTGCTGGTGGGAATGAAACTTCTGCAACCACTTTGGAAATCAGTGTGGTGGTTTCTCAGTAAACTGGGAATTAGCCTACATCAGGATCCAGCAACACCACTCTTGGGTATAAACCCAAAAGATGCTCAATCATACTACAAAAGCATTTGTTCAACTATGTTCATAGCAGCATTATTTGTAATAGCCAGAAACTGGAAACAAACTAGATGACCTTCAACTGAAGAATGGATAGAGAAATTGTGGCAAATTTATACATTAGAGTATTACTCACCAGTAAACATCTTTAATTTTGCATGTAAATGGGTGAAGTTAGAAAACACTATTCTAAGTGAGGTAATACAGACCTAAAGGGATTAATATGGTATGTAATCACTTATAAGTGGACACTAGATATAAACAAAGAATATTGAGCCTAGAGATCCTAAGAAGCTAAGTAATAAGGTGTACCCAAAGAAAAACATATATAGATCCACTTGGAAATTGGAAGCAGACATGATTGCCTGAAAAAATTGAGGGCATGGGGATGTGGGGAGAAGGGAGGGTAAAAGCAAAATAGGCATGTAGAAGGGGGAGATTGAGGAGAACTTGAGGAAATGGGATATTCAAGATGGAGGAAGTACTGAGATGAGGGAAAAGAAAGAAATATCTTGACAGAGGGAGCCATTATAAGGTTAACAGAAACCTCTAAAGAAATTTCCAGGAATACATCAGGATGACTTTGGCTAAGACCCTAACTAATAGAGAAGAGGGGTCTTGGTCTTGACTTGCCCTGTAGTCAGACTGATGAATATCTTAAATATCATCATAGAACCTTCATCTAGCAAATAATGGAAACAGAGGCAGAGACCCACATGGGAGTACTGGACTGAGCTCCAAAGTCCATTTGAAGAGTGGGATAATTGAGACTATAAACAAAGAGGGCAAAACCATGATGGGTACATCCACTGAAACAGTTTACCTGAGCTAATAGGAGCTCACCAACTCCAGCCAAACCAGGAAGGAATAAGCATAGGACTAAACAAGTCCCTTTGAATGTGGTTGACAGTTAAATTGCTCTGGCAGCCTGGGGCCACTGGCAGTGGCACCAGGATTTATCCCTACTGCATGTACTGGCTTTTTTGGAATTCTGTTCTTATTGTATACCTTACACAAGCTACATAAAGTAGGGAGGGTCTTGGACTTTCCATAAGGCAATGTGCCTGACCCTTTCTGAAGATTAGATGGGGGAAGAGTGTAAGGGTGTGTGGAAGAAATGGGAGAAAGGGAGGGAGTGGGAACTTGAATTGGTATTTTTAAAAATCTAATAAATTATAAAAAGGATTTCAGGTTTCTCACTCAAGTATATAACATTAACTCTGAAATCACATACCACTTAGCAGATGAGCATATTTAACAGCACTGGTCATTTTTACCCTTGAATCACTCTATTCAAAACAAATACTGTAACATCCCAAGTTTGGGTTTATGTAATTTTAATATTGGAGGAAAACAGTATGTATTAAATTGCTTATGAAATCAAAAAGAAGAAAATGAATCAGTGAGGTCTACTTTAAAACTTTAGGGTACATACCCACTCTTTGACAGTTTTCTTAATATCATGAGATTAAGGGCAGAAATGTGTATAAGCAATTATCACATTTGGCCATCAAACAATCCTAGAAAGAAAAGTGTGTTAGCCAGTAATAATTGGGCAGGTTTGTTCTTTTCCCCTAACCTCAAAGAGTTCATCACTCAATTATGTGTCTTTTTAAAACTTCAGATTATCTTCTTCTTCTTCTTTTTTTTTTACTTCAAGGGGATTATCAAAATATCTGATCTAACCTGAAGTTATTATAAGTCTTTCTTTCAGCTAATGGTACACGCTGTAACCTGTGAAAGAATGTAAGATAACTGGGATACTGGAACTCATTTTTTTTTAGTTTTTTTAATTGATTTTTAATGAGGTCTACATTTTTCTCTGCTCCTCTCCCTGCCTCTTCCCACCACTTCAGTTCTCTCCCAAGGTCCCCATGATCCCAATTTAATTTATTCATGGGATCTTGTCTTTTTCTAGTTCCCATGTAGGTTATATCTATGTTGGTCTCTCTTAGGGTACTCATTGTTGTCTAGGTTCTTTGGGATTGTGATTTGTGGGCTGGTTTTCTTTGCTTTATGTTTAAAAACCACTTGTAAGTGAGTACATATTATAATTGTCTTTCTGGGTCTGGGTTACCTCACTCAAAATGAAGTTTTCTAGCTTCATTCATTTGCCTGCAAAATTCAAGATGTCATTTTTTTTTTCTGTTATGTAGTATTTCATTGTGTAAATGTACCACATTGTCCTTATCCATTCTTCAGTCAGGGGGCATTTAGGTTGTTTTCAGGTTCTGGCTATGACAAACAATGCTGCTATGAACATAGCTGAGCACATATCCTTGTGACACAATTGATCATCCTTTGGATATATAGCCAAAAGTGGTATTACTGGGTCTTTAGTGTAGGAGGTTATTCTGTTTTTGTGTTGCTTTCATTGGTTAATCAATAAAGAAACCACTTGGCCTGATAGGACAGAACTTGGGTAAGCAGAGTAGACAGAACTGAATGCTGGAAAGAAGGGCAGAGTGACAGATGCCATGGATCTCCTGCCAGAGATGGACACTGGTAAGAATCTTGCTGGAAAGCCACAGTCATGTGGCCATACAAAGATTAACAAAAATGGGTTAAATTAAGATATAAGAATTAGCCAATAAGAAGTTAGGGCAGAAACAAAATGTGCCAGGCAGTATTTAAATCAGTTACTGTGTTATTACTTTAGGTGTAATAACAAAAGGGACCAGAACAAAAGGACTCCTCTCCTTGCAACAGGTCTTGAGGAAGGGTGTTTCCTAATTTTCTGAGAAATTGCAACACTGTACCAAATTGCCAAAGGGGCTGTACGAGCTAGCATTCCAACCAGCAATGCAAAACTGTTCCCTTTACCCCACAACGACTCCAGCATAAACAGTCATCAGTGTTTTTGATCTTGACCATTCTTATAGGTGTAAGATGGTGTAGTGAGCCGGACAGGATCACCATTACAAGATGGTGCCAACATCCTGTCTTGTTGGAAATAAACAACTCCATATTTGGCTAAGACTTTGAGAGCTGCGTGTGCCCCGCTTCCCACATGTGCAGTGGTTTTGAGTCCTTGGGCCTATCCTGACGCAGTGTGGTGTCAGCTGATGGTGGCAGCCAATCACAGGGTTACCCGTGTGCCATTTCCAGATATAAGCAGCTGCCTTAGGGCTCTTGGGCCCCTCTTGCTTTCTCTCTCCTTCGCTTCCTGCTCCCCATCAACCAAGGGCACTCCAATAAAGCGTGATCTGAGAAGAATCCTCGTGTGGTGGTTGTTCTTTCTCACTGGTCGAGAATTCTGCTGTAGCTGGTGCCAAAACCCCGGGAACTTCGGTTGCCAGGCGAGGGGCAGAAGAGGATTCAGAACTCAACACGCAGAGTGGTGACGTCGGTAAGTCTTTCCAAGTATGCTGATTGCAGTCAGCAGGTGCACCAAATAATCCTCAAGGTAAAGATTGGGGATCCGCAACAAAAAGCGGGTTTTCTGCTCTCGCTGGTAGAAGGGAGAGTGGAGGTAATAGGGCCGAGACCAAAATGGACGGTTTAAAATGAGGGCCACTACCAAAGTGGAAGGTTCAAAATGAAACTAAAAGAAAGAATGGGATTTTAGAATGGGCGCTTCAACAACACACCTGATTTTTCTAGCTCTTAATGAGCTGTTACGGAGTGCTTTGGAGAGGTTTTTGGCTGAAGGTGACACAGTTGCACCTTGGTTTGCCGCCTCTGGCAATCTTAATGTGGCATCCTGTAATAGGCTTGGTAGAGATCTGGATTTTGCCACTAAAGAAGATATGCTAAGGAAGGGAATTATATTCTTATGGTTCGAGTTACTGAGGCCTCCGGATTTTGTAGAATGTGAACAGCTGCAGCTCCAAGGCCTAGCAGCACTGAGGGTCTGCAAAGCTACAAACACGGGACCTGCCTTGAGGACCAACAAGACTAGAATGCTAGGCCACTCCCAGCATGAGCCTTAGGGCATAGAAGCACAGCAGGACCATGGTAAGGCTCACCAGCTTAACCGGTAAGGCCCAGCTGCTCTGCTCAGCCATGCCTCCAAGCAAGGCTGAGCACATGTTCTTATGGTTAAAGAACTTTGTATTTAGGCCCAAAAGGGGTATTGCTAAGTTTTGAGGTAGATATTTGCCTAATTTTAAAAATATAGACATAATGGGGGTCCCTCAGTGCTGGGGAGACTCTCACTCAGGTCTCGGGATGGCGCCCCCCCATGGCTAGCTGGAGGCTGTGTTGCTGAGGTTGCGCTCGCGGCTTTGGTTGGTGGGGGAAGAGTTCGACCCCGAGTGACTGGGAGAAAAAAAAATTTAAGAAAAGAGGCCACAGCCCTATGGTCAAGGAGAGTCATAAATTCCAAAAATCCAATGGTGGTCACAGGGGAACTCCCTGCCTCTCGGGACCACTCCCAAGGTTGTAATCAGCTAGTTCCTAAAACAGTAGTACCTGCAGGGGAAAACTCCCTGTTTCTCAAGATTATTCTCAAGATCTGGTCTGGCTTTCTCTTGGGCTAGTTCCTAAAACAGTACAATGATAATCTCAGCAGGGAGGCTCCCTGTTTCTCAGGATTGTTATCAGGATTGCAGTCTGGTTTTGTCTTCAGCTAGTTCCTGGTTCAGGGTCGCTGAACAGGCAAGTCCTGGATTTTTGGTTCTTCTCTTCCTGCTGGGAGAGTCTGGTTTGTTCAGGTTTTTCAATATGATGTGTGATCCAAAGATGGCTGTATCAGTTTACACTTCCAGCAATGGAGTTTTTGATCAGTGTTTCGGATACTAAATAATAGATTCATTGATAATTTTAAGATTGATTCCTGGACAATTATGTTTGCTCAATTCAAAGTCAAAAACAATAATATTTTCCCAGATCATTGCTACAATTCACACAACTGTATTTTGCTAATGTTATAGCAAAAAATCCTTTAAAGGATTTTATGCTAAATTTTACAAATGGCTGTTCCAATGGAAGAACTGCATATATGGTTAAAAAAATTATGGAGCATAACAAGGCTCCTTAAAACAACTCATAAAATTTGCAAGCAGATCCTGATGCAAATGGATCTGGCCTGATAACACCAAGCTGACCTTTGCTAGGCAAGGTAAAAAAGCCCTTGCAATGCATTATGAAAAAACCCAACATATATATATATATATATATATATATATATATATATATATATATATATATATTTGGGGTCTAGGATATGTTTATGCTTTTTCACAGAAAGAAAATAAAAGCTGGGTCTAAAGTCGAGGCTACAGATGCCCCACAGAGGAGTTCCAGAGGCGATTGGAGAGAGGTCCTTGGTCTGGTCTTCCCTGCCCCCAAGGAGAGGAATGCCTGATAACAAAACCTGCTGTGCCACTCTGCAGGGTGTCATTCTGCCTCGGGAGTCCAGAGTGACCTGGCTGAGATAAGTGCCAGGATGTGCTCCAGATAGCTGAATCCAGCTCACCTCACTCAGGAATCCCACCTGCCCTGAAGCACTAATGCTGAGCTCCTTCTGCAGTTTGAATTCTGGTTTGCTTTGAAACTAAGATGCAGACTAAACATCTGCCAGTTTTAATCTTTGGGACTCAGAACTCATTTTAATTAAAATATTAACCCCTCTTCACTTAAGAAGGGGAAAGATTGGGATTCCTGTCACTGTTGCTCAGAGACTGGAACTGGTGGTATTTAATAACAACAATGTATGTCATTGTGCTCTTACTGCAATTGATCTAATGATATTTGTAACTGCTTATAGATGTTGGGAAAGGTTTGACACACGCTGTAAAATGTTTGGGATTAATACATATACTAAGAATTTTAGATTTTGATCCCTTTTACACTGCCCTAATTGTTGGCAGGCAGCACACGTAATTTTATGTGGAGTAGGCATTTAGGAAGGAGGATACCGAAGGCCAGACTAAAAGGTGAATACTGGGTTTGCAAAATGCCCTTTCTTCTTGTCTGGAATTGGAGTTATTGGTGCCCAAAATTTTATCATTAGGAGCTCCTCACAGTCTTTCCATTAATGATTGACGAAGGGGCCCAATGATGGGAGATAGTGTGGATCCTCACCTGAACAGTACACCATACAGAGGTTGTAGAAACCGGCTCAACATGGGCATGGTACCAGGCACGAGGGGTGCACTGCCCTGTGATCTGCTTATTTTAAATCTCGCTAGATACCTTTTATTTGAGGAGCTCCAAGGACGGGTGACTTGTGGCAGGACATCCCCCAAGCTAAGACAGGATACTGGGAATCCTAGGACAGGTAAGGGGGAAAAAAGGCCTGGTCACCACTCGACCTAAAAATCATAAGGCACCCCTCTGTTCCCAAGAGAGGTAAATTGCTTCACCATTCGAGAGGAGGGTCTCTCCTTGTCCCAGTCCCTTCTCCTTTAGATCTGACACCATGGTTGGACTCTGACCTGACGTCCTCCACTTAATTGCTGCCTGTCATTATAAAAGAAAGGGGGAACTGTAGTGAGCCGGACAAGATCACCATTACAAGATGGCGCCAACATCCTGTCTTGTTGGAAATAAACAACTCATATTTGGCTAAAACTTTGAGAGCTGCATGTCCCCCGCTTCCCACATGTGCGGTGGTTTAGAGTCCTTGGGCCTATCCTGACGCAGTCTGGTGTCAGCTGATGGTGGCAGCCAATCACAGGGCGACCCCTGTGCCATTTCCAGATATAAGCAGCTGCCTTAGGGCTCTCAGGCCCCTCTCGCTTTCTCTTTCCCTCGCTTCCTGCCCTTCCCTTCCTGCCCCTCGTTTCCTGCCCCCTTCGCTTCATGCTTTCTCTCAACCAAGGGCACTCCAATAAAGCGTGATCTGAGAAGAATCCTCGTGTGGTGGTTGTTGTTTCTCGCTGGTCGAGAAGTCCGACACAAGATGGAATCTCAGAGATGTTTTTATTTGCATTTCTATGGTGACTAAGGATGTTGAACATTTCCTTAAGTATCTTTCAGCCATTTTAGATTCCTCAGTTGAGAGTTCTCTGTCTAGGTCTGTACTCCATTTATTTTGTTGGATTATACATTGTTTTGGTGATCAATTTCTTGAGTTCTTTGTATATTTTAGAGATAAGACCTCTGTCTGATGTGGGGTTAGTGAAGATCTTTTCACATTCTTCAGGCTGTCATTTTGTCTGGTTGACCGTGTCCTTTGCTTTACAGAAAATTTTCAGTTTCAGGAGGTTCCATTTATTGTTTCTCTCAGTGTCTTTGCAACTGGGGTTATATTTAGGAAGTGGTCCCCTATGCCACGGCATTCAATTGCACTTCCCACTTTCTTTCCTAGAAGGATCAGTGTGGCTGGCTTTATATTGAGGTCTTTCATCCATTTGAACTTGAATTTTGTGCATGGTGATAGATATTAATCTATTTTCATTCTTCTACATGTTGATATCCAGGTGTTTTTCGTTTTTAATTAATTAATTAATTAATTAATTAGATTTCTGCCTCCTCCCAGCCACCGCCTCCCATTTCCCCCCTCCCCCAATTGAGTCCCCCTCCCTCATCAGCCAGAAGAGCAATCATGGATCCCTGCCCTGTGGGAAGTCCAAGAACCACCCACCTCCTTCCAGGTCTAGTTAGGTGAACATCCAAACTGCCTAGGCTCCAACAAAGCCAGTATGTGCAGTAGGATTAAAACCCAGTGCCATTGTTCTTGGCTTCTCAGCAGCCCTCATTGTCTGCTATGTTCAGCTAGTCCGGTTTGATCCGATGCTTTTTCAGACCCAGGCCAGCTGGCCTTGGTGAGTTCCCCATAGAAAATCTCCATTGTCTCAGTGTGTGGGTGCACCCCTCGCAGTCCTGAGTTACTTGCTCATGCTCTCTCTCCTTCTGCTACTGACTTGGACCTTGGGATTTCAGTCCAGTGCTCCAATGTGGGTCTCTGGCTCTGTCTACTTTCATTGCCTGATAAAGGTTAATATCCAGGAGGATGACTATATGTTTTATTTGGGTTCAACTTCTTATTTAGCTTCTCTAGTATCACGAATTATAGGCTCAATGTACTTTATTTATGGCTAGAAACCAATTATGAGCGAGTACATCCCATGTTCCCTTTTTTGGGTCTGGCTTACCTCACTCAGGATAGTGTTTCCTATTTCTGTTCTTTGTGTGCAAAATTCAAGAAGTCATTGTTGTTTACTGCTGAGTAGTACTCTAATATGTATATATTCCATACATTCTTCATTCATTCTTCCATTGAAGGGCATCTAGGTTGTTTCCAGGTTCTGGCTATTACAAACAATGCTGCTGTGAACATAGTTGAGCATATACTTTCCTTGTATGACAGGGTATCTCTTGAGTATATTCCCAAGAGTGGTATTGCTGGGTCCAGGGCTAGGTTGATCTCGAATTTCCTGAGAAACCACCACACAGCTTTCCAAAGTGGTTGCACAAGTTTGCATTCCCATCAGCAATGGATGAGTGACCCCTTTCTCCACAACCTCTCCAGCAAAGGCTATCATTGGTATTTCTGATTTTAACCATTTTGACAGGTGTAAAATTGTATCTTAAAGTTGTCTTGATTTGCATTTCCCTGATCACTAAGGAAGTTGAGCATGACCTTAAGTGTCTTTTGAGTTGATTAGCATTTTAAAATCTAGTTTCTTGAGTTCTTTATATATTTTGGAGATCAGACCTTTGTCAGGTGCGGGGTTGGTGAAGATCTTCTCCCAGTCAGTGGTTTGCCTTTTTGTCTTAGCGAAAGTGTCCTTTGCTTTACAGAAGTTTCTCAGTTTCAGGAGGTCCCATTTATTCAATGTTGTCCTTCATGTCTCTGCTGCTGGGTTAATACGTAGGAAGTAGTCTCCTGTGCCCATGTGATGTAGAGTACTTCCCACTTTCTCTTCTATCAGGTTCACTGTGTTTGGACTGATATTGAGGTCTTTAATCCATTTGGACTTGAGATTTGTACATGGTGATAGATATGGATCTATTTTCATTCTTTTACAGATTAACATTCAGTAATGCCAGCACAATTTTTTGAAGACGCTATTTTCCATTGTATACTTTTAGCTCCTTTATCAAAAATCAGGTGTTCATAGGTTTGTGGGTTAAAGTCCAGGTCTTCTATTCAATTCTATTTGTCGACTTCTCTGTTTTTATGCCAATTCCAAGCTGTTTTCAATTCTGTAGTTCTGTAATAGAGTTTGAAGTCAGGCATGGTAATGACTCCAGACGATCCTTTATTGTATAAGATTGTTTTAGCTATCCTGGGCTTTTTTGTTTTTATCCATATAAAGTTGATTATTTTCTTCTCCAGGTCTGTGAAGAATTTTGTTGGGATTTTGATGGGGATTGCATTGAATCTATAGATTGCTTTTGGTAGAATTGCCATTTTTACTATGTTGATCCTCCCAATCCTAGAGCAAGGGAGATCCTGTTGCGGGAGGTCCTTCCACTCCTCCAGCCAATAGCCGCTAAGATACCAGCCCACTGGGGCATGGCCTCTCTCTCTTTAAAAAAGCAGCCACTTCACTCCTCACACTCTCTTTGCTTCATGCTCCATTTCCAGCAACTAGACTCCTTCCTGAATGCGCAGAGGGCTGTTGTCTTGGACGATGATCTGTAAGTGTAAGTTTTTCCCCTTTAAAAAAATACCACCCTATTAATCAAAATTCCAAACTGGTGTGGGAGTGTTTATGACTTATGCCTTCATCTGGTGCCCTTTATTTGGTTTTAGGACCCCTCCTTCCCCTGCTCAGCTGCCTGCCACCAGCTTGGCTTGGCCTGAGCCCTCCTCCATCAGCTGCTGGCTGTGCCTTGTGGCCTGTGCCTTGTGTATGGAGCCAGCTTTTCTTGCTGCAATTCTTTATATTTCCCCTTTAGACACCTCAGATTGACTTCAAGTCCCCAGGCACCCTATCGTTTGCCTCCCCACGTGGATGTAAACTCCACAGGCCTGCAGTAGTCTCTGCCTACGTGGTTTACTCTTTTTTGAGTTGTTTTTAAATCTCCCTTGCAAGCGCAGCACTTGAGTGGTGCAAACCAGAGTGCAAGCTGTTGCTGAAAGCTGCACCCCCTTGGGGCAACTCTGTCATGTGGAGGCATAAGCGGCTTCCAGGTTGTTCTTCTCTACCCCGGATTATGGGTTTCTGGTTCTGTCTATGGGATTGATTTAATTACATTTACTTTGTTGTAAGGCAGACACTGAAACAGGACCCCGTTTTCATCGCAACTCAGCAACAGTGCCCACTGCTGGATAATAGGTAATATGGCAGTTTTCATTTCTAACGCAAATTTTACTGCTTTGTTTTTACTAATACAATGGATTAGCAAATTTGTATTTACTAATACAATGGATTACGTCATACAAGGTTTATATGATTATGGGGATACCTTAATTTGCTTGTTACTAGGTTTCTGTTTTCTTTTCCATATTCTATCATTAAGGAAGAATATGGCACTCCTAAGAATGAAAGAATCTTTATGAACTAATAATGAACAGAAGAATATGGCAATCCTAAGAACGATTGAATCTTTACAAACTAATAATGAACAGAAGAATATGACACTCCAAAGAACGATAGAATCTTTACAAACTAATAATGAACAACTAATTGACAGGATTAAAATTATTGAAAGTCAGAGGTTATCTGAACAAGTGGATACCATGACAGACGAAATTGACTCCATATCCACGGGTACTAAAAAGTTACCTGAAAGGGTTCAGGCTGTTGAATTTGACGTTCAGACTTTATCACAAAGTTTTGATAAGGTTACAGACAGAATGTACCTCCAAGATGGGAATCTACATGATATACAAGAAAAGTTTAAGGAGGACATGTTATCTTTGAAGAAAAAAAAATAAAGCTTTGGAATCACAGGTGCAGAATGGGGACCAAAATATTGATACCTCAGTGAAATTGCTGGAAACATATACAGGTCAGGAAATTCAGGAATTAAGAGAGACAATGATGTTGGGGGAGATGTGGGCTGTGGTCTTGCCACCCCAGCTCCTGGTCACCTGGCCAACTTATGCCTTGAAATAACAACACACAAACTGTATTCTTTTAAACACTACTTGGCTCATTAGCTCTAGCCCTTACTGGCTAATTCTGATATCCCGATCAACCCATCTCTAATAAACTGTGTAGCACCGGTCTTACTAGGAAAGATTCAGCATGTCTGACCTGGTGGCTTGCTTCATCGTGTCTGCCCGGGAAGGGGGAGCATGGCCTCTGAGCTCACTTCTTCTTCCTCCCAGCATTCTGTTCTGTTTACTCCTCCACCTATGTTTTAACCTATGAGGGCCAAGCAGTTTCTTTATTTTTCAACCAATGACCTAAAGACACTCCACCTAGAGCTTTTCTTTTTGGCAGAACTGGCCTTTGGGCAAAGAAATGCCCATAACTCAACCACTGACAGAGATACAGATTGTGCATCAATGGATAAAACAGGACTGTCATATCCTGCCAAGACAGGGCAAGATAGTTTTGAAAAGTTGTTTGCCTTTTGAAAATGGTACGTCAGTTATGTTAGGCCTTAGCCAAAGTTGGTTGCTTCAATGCTGCAAACATGAATTTGGGTGATTGCCCAGGTAGTTAGTTGTCTCTGTGATTTGTTGCATGTTTTGGAAGTTGTTTGATTGTACTTCCTAATTACCCAGGTAACATTATTTCCCTTCTCAAATCTTTGATGGGGTTAAAGACTATATAAATGTAGTTACTTTTCTCTCACGACTTTGCCAAGTTATTTATTATACAAGACCTAAGCTAGTTAGAATAGAATATTTGTACTTATTATATATAATTTCGTAGTAGGTTTAGAATTTTCTTACTTAAACAAAAAGGGGAGGTGTTGCGGTAGATCCTTCTCATCCTCCAGCCAATAGCCACTGAGATACCAGCCCATTGGTGCATGGCCTCGCTCTCTCTTTAAAAAAGCGGCCACTTCATTCCTCATGCTCTCGTTGCTACTTACTCCATTTCCAGTGACTAGACTCCTTCCTGATTGCGCAGAGGGCTGTTGTCTTGGACGATAATCTGTAAGTTTTTTTCCCCCAAATAAATACCACCCTATTAATCATAATTCCAAACTGGTGCGGGATTGTTTATGACTTATGCCTTCAAGATCCTTCCATTTTCTGGTGTCCTCTTCAATTTCTTTCTTCAAAGACTTAAAGTTCTGGTCAAACAGATCTTTCACTTCCTTGGTCAGATTTACCCCAAGATATTTTATGCTATTTGTGGCTATCGTGAAAGGTGATGATGCTTCTCTAACTTCCCTCTCTGTTTCCTTATTCTTAGTGTATAGGAAGGCAACTGATTTTTTGGAGTTGATCTTGTATCCTGCCACATTCTAAAGGTGTTTATCAGCTGTAAGAATTCTTTGGTAGAGTTTTGGGGGTCACTTATGTATACTATCATATCTTCTGCAATTAAAGAAAGCTTAACTTCTTCCTATCCAATAAAAATCTCCTTGATCCCCCTATGTTGTCTTATTGCTCTTGCTAGAACTTCAAGCACTATATTGAAGAGGTATGGAGAGAGTGTACAGCCTTGTCGTGTTCCTGATTTTAGTGGGATGGCTTTGAGTTTTTCTCCATTTAATTTAATGTTAGCTGTCAGCTTGTTGTAGATAGCTTTTAATTTATTTAGGTATAACCCTTGTATCCTTAATCTCTCCAAGACCTTTATCATAAAGGGGTGTTGAATTTTGTCAAATGCTTTTTCGGCATCTAATAAAATGATCATATGTTTTTTGTTTTTTTCAGTTTATTTATATGGTGGATTACATTGATAGATTTGGGTATGTTGAACCAGCCCTGCATCTCTGGGATGAAGCCTACTTGATCATAATGGATAATTTTTCTAATGTGTTCTTAGATTCGGTTTGCTAGTATTTTATTGAGAATTTTTGCGTTGATGTTCACGAGTGAGATAGGCCTGTAATTCTCTTTCGTGGTTGGGTCTTTGTGTTGTTTGGGTATCAGGGTAACTGTTCCTTCACAAAAGGAATTTGGCAGTGACTCTTCTGTTTCTATATTGTAAAATACATTAAGGAGTATAGGTATTAGGTCTTTTTGGAAGTTCTGGTGGAATTTTGCATTGAAACCATCTGGTCCTGAGCTTTTTTGTTAGGGAAATTTTTGATAACAGTTTCTAATTGTTTGCAACTAACAGGTCTATTTAGATCTTTCACCTGGTCTTGGTTTAACTTTTGTATATGGTACTTATCTAAAAAAAAAATTTCCATTTCTTTTGCATTTTCCAGTTTTGTGGCATACAGGCTTTTGTAGTAAGAACTAATGATTCTCTGAATTTCCTCTGTGTCTGTGGTTATGTCCCCCTTTTCATTTCTGATCTTATTTAGTTACGTGTTCTCTCTCTGTCATTTAATTAGTTTGGATAGGCGTTTTTCGATCTTGTTGCTTTTCTCCAAGAACCAACTTTTTGTTTCATTGATTCTTTGAACTGTTTTCTGTGTTTTTATTTTGTTGATTGCAGTCCTTAGTTAGATTATTTCCAGGCTTCTATTCCTCCTGCGCACATCTGCTTCTTTTTTTTTCTAGAGCTTTCACCTGTGCTATTAGGTCCCCAATGTATGCTTTCTGCGTTTTCTTTAAGTGGGCACTTAGTGCTATGAAATTTTTTTTCTTAGCACTGCTTTCATCATGTCCCATAGGTTTGAGTATGTTGTGTCTTTATTTTCATTAAATTCAAGGAAGACTTTAATTTCTTTCTTTATTTCTTCCTTGACTCAGGTGTGGTTCAGTAATTGACTGTTCAGTTTCCATGAGTTTGTCAGCTTTATGGAGGTAGCACTGTTGTTGCCTTCTAGCTTTAATCCGTGGTGATCTGATAAGACACAGGTGGGCACTGATTTTTTTTTTTTTTGTATCTGTGTTAATTTCCTTTGTTACCGAGTATGTGGTCAATTTTCAAGAAGGGTTCCATGAGCTGCAGAGAAGAAGGTATATCCTTTCCTATTTGGCTGGAATGTTCTATGGATGTCTGTTAAGTTCAATTGCTTCATTACCTCAAATAATTCTCTATTATGTTTCTGTCTGATTGACCTGTCCATTGGTGAGAGAGGTGTGTTGAGGTCTCCTACTTCTAGTGTGTGTGGTTTGATGCCTACCTTGAGTTCTAGTAATATTTCTTTTACATAAATGGGTGCTTTTATATTAGGGACATAGATATTCATGATTGAGATGTCATCCTGATGAATTGTTCCTGATATGAGTATAAAGTGTCCATCTCTATCTCTTCTGATTGATTTTGGTTTGAAGTCAGTTTTGTTAGAAATTAGTATGGCCACACCTACTTGTTTCTTAGGTCCATTTCCTTGATAAAACTTTTCCCAACCCTTTACTCTGAGTAGATGCCTGTCTTTGTGATTGAGATTTATTTCTTGTAAATAGCAGAATGTTGGATCCTGTTTTTGTATCCAGGCTCATAGCCTGTGCCTTTTTATAGCTGAATTGAGTCCACTAATATTAAGTGATATTAATGACCAGTGGTTGTTGACTCTGGTTATTCTTATTGTTTTTGGTAGTAGAGATTGTGTGTCTCCCTTCTTTAAGTTGTGATGGTAAAGGGTCGCTAGATGCCTGAGTAATTGTAGGCAGTGTTGGCAATGTTGGATTCCTTGGGTTCTGATTTTCCTTCTATTACTTTCTGTAATGCTGGGATTTTGGCTATGTCTTGTTTAAACTTGTTCTTATCCTGGAATATTTTGTTTTCTCCATTGATAGTGAACGATAGCTTGGCTGGGTATAGTAGTTTGAGTTTGTATCCATGGTCTCTTTGATTCTGAAGTACCACTATCCAGGACCTTCTGGTTTCATGGCTTCAATAGAAAAGTCAGGTGTAAGTCTGATAAGTTTACCTTTATAAGTTACTTGGCCTTTTTCCTTTGCCACTCTTAATATTCTTTCTTTAATCTGTATGTTTTGTGTTTTGATTATTATATGGTGAGGGGATTTTGTTTTAGATCCAGTCTATTTTTTGTTCTGTATGCTTCTTGAATATTTAAAGGAATATCTTTCTTTATGTTGGGAAAGTTTTCTTCCATAATTTTGTTAAATATATTTTCTGGGCCTTTGACCAGTGACTCTACTCTTGCTTATATCCCTGTTATTCTTAGGATTGGTCTTTTTATTGTGTCCCATATTTCCTGAATGTTTTGTGATGAGATTTTGTTGGCTTTGTTGTTTTCTTTGATCAGTGATATTATTTTCTCATGGTGTCCTCAGAATCTGAGATTCTTTCTTCTATCTCTTTATTCTATTGATTATGCTTGTTTCTGTAGTTTCTGCTCATTGACCTAGATTTTCCATATCCAACTGGTCCTCAGTTTATGTTTTCTTCCTTGCTTCCATTTCAGTTTTCAATTCTTGAACTGTTTCCATTACCTGTTTGATCGCTCTTTCTTGGTTTCCCAGGGTTTCATTTACATATTTACTCATTTCTTCAAACTTTTTGTTATACTTCTCATCCATTTCTATAAAGGCAATTTTTACATGTTGTTTAAGGAACTCTATTACTTTCATAAAGTCATTTTTTTCCACTTCTTCTGTGTTAGGGTGTTGAAGTCCTTCTGTTGTAAGATCATTGCGTTCTGATGTTTTTCAGATTTTTGGGTGAATTCTTGCCATGGCACCTACCTATCTCCTCCTACCTATGCTATCTAATGGGTCTTCTAAAACAGGATCAGGTTTCCCTGCTGGCCAGGGTCCCCACTTACAAAATGCCCCTGCTCTGTTTCCTGGCTCCCGCCGTGGGCTAAGATCCCTTTCACCCCTCAGAAGGGTCTACAGGAACAGGACCAGGCTCCCCATTCGCCTCCAAAAAAAAAAAAAAAACATTCCTGCTGCCCTCTGCTCCGAGCACCCGAACCAGTGCCCCAAACAGGCTGAACTGGGTGATCCTGCGGCCTCGTGGTAGGGATGGAGAAGGAAGGAAGCCCCTGGGCACAAGCAGGGTTGGGCCAGGGATAGCAAGGTCGCAGCAGAGGAGGAGTAGCCCCAGCAGAGTGGAGCAGACCTTGCAGATTGACCGGGGATTCAAGGGTGTAGGGGAATGCCTCAGCTCCCTTTCCTGGGTCTCACCGCAGGCTAAGAACACTCTCACCATTCAGGAGGGTCTTCAGGGACAGGACCAGTCTCCCTGTTCACCAGGGACCTCACCAATAAAAGGCCTACTATTCTGCAGGCCAGACCCGAAAAAACCTACTTGGTTTAATTGTAGTGGGACGGTCTGCTCTCAGTGTGGGCTTCACTGTTTCATGCGTAGACCATCCCACGTCAGTGTCTAAGCTGAGTCCGCTGCATCTGTGCTCCAGTCTGGTCTCCCCACCACGTCTTCCAGTTGGTTTTCTTAATCATTACCTAAGCTGTGATCTACACAGTTGTTCAAGATGAACTCATGAGTTCTAACTGTGTGAAAATTCCTTGTTTATTTTTTATCATAAAATTCTATTTAAACTAACATTATTATCAATTAGACAATACAGCTTAAGAAGTCATCTTAAAAATAATCCACTGGTAAAAATTCTGATTATAATGGGATATTTTCACTACATAAAGACACTATATTACAGGCAGTATGTATGTCCCCACACCCATTTACCCATATGAGATACCAGAGAAAGATAGCCTGTGTTTACTGTGTAAACATGAAAAGGCACAGCAGAAACAAAAGCCATTCTAGTATCTGTGTTCTTGGAGCATTGTCTATAGGAGATTTATTGATCAGGAATTTTCCTACTGGAGGGCTGATACCTGAACTTCAGATGTCACCTGCTGCTCCTTGTCATTATTACTGCCCTTGCTACCTACATTTCCTCTGATAAATTAAGAGGGAAGTAGAAGAAAAGGCCCTTAGACTACTTAGAATATAATTAAAGAGGTGGCTTTGATCAAAATAAAACATATTCATGCAAATAATTAAATAAACCAGGTATGGTGTTCAGTATTATTTTCCTAAGTCCATGCTCAGAGGTGTCAGCATAATATTTTCTTTCACCTGTGAGATCCTCACTGACCTTTATGTTGTTCTAAGAGAACTTCATCAATCCTGTTTCTGGAGTCCTGGAAAGCAACTACAATGCTGTTTCTCTTTGGATACATACAGTTTAATTTCAACTGTATGAAAAAAGAAAGGGAAATTACAGACACACAATGATTTCTGGAGAATGCTACAAAAGAATGCTTATTGGAACCATATTTAAAATGGTTTCTACATAATTTTCCAGTCTTTATTGAGCCAATTTTGTCCATTTATGACCTTTTTTTTATTCAAAATAGAGTCTACTCTCACAAAATACATCCTGACCAGTTTCCCTTCTCTCCATTCTTCCCAGTTCTGCCACCCATGACCCTTCTCCTCCAGATCCACTCTACTTCTGATTCTTTTCAGAAAGGAGCTGGCCTCCAAGAGACAACAACCAAACATGATAAAACAAGATACAATCCAATAAGGCAAATACCCTCAAGGCTTGGGAAGGCAGTCCAATACCACACACTGAGTCAGAGTCACCCCTGTTCTTACTGTTAGGAATCTCACAAAAACACTAGACTAAAAGTCATAACATACACACAGAGAACCTGTTTTAAAACCACTCAGGTTTTATGACTGCTGTTTCAGTTTCTATGAATGTCCATAAGTCCTGTTTAGTTTTTTAGTGGACTGTATTCTATGGCGTTCTTCTATCCTCTCTGACTCTTACAATATTTACTACCTGTCTTCCACTGATTGGTCCATAGCTCTCAGGAAAGAATCCTATGTTTGGCTGTAGGTCTCTGCATTTGCTCTCATCTGCTGCTGAAGGAAACCTCTGTGATAAGAATTAGACTAAACATCATTTCATTGATTTTATACACACACATACATCCAACTTCCCACCCCTCCACAAGTCACTACAGTCACCTAGACCATGCAAACTCTACAGTCAGATCCGAGGTTAGACATTGTAACCCAATATCTGAAAACAAGACATCTTCAAAAATTTCTACCTCTCTCTCTTTCTCTCTCTCTCTCTCTCTCTCTCTCTCTGTGTGTGTGTGTGTGAGTGTGTGTGTGTGTGTGTGTGTGTGTGTGTGTGAGAGAGAGAGAGAGAGAGAGAGAGAGAGAGAGAGAGAGAGAGAGTAAAATCAGTCCTGTTCAGTTTTACACTGTTTCTGGATGATGCAGTTTCTGATTCGTGTGAATTCAGACATTGTCATGCATGAACTCCATCTCATGAGTTTGAAGTTAAACCAGATATTGTGATGCCACTCCAATGAGTTCTGAGAGAGCATTGCCCTAGCACATATTACAGGCAGGGCTGACTCCAGGTTGAGGATTTTTTTTTTTTTTGCCTGAGTTGATGTACAGGTTTCTCTATCCATAATCCATAGCCTCCAGAGTACCTTCCCTCATCAGAGAAACTCAAACATAGGGGTGAAGTCTTCATTAATGTTTAATAGAGTAATAGGAGTAAAGCTCAAAGGTCAACATTATTCTTCTGCAAAATGTTTGTTAATTGAACTATTTGCTGGCATTTTGAAACATTTATTAAGGGCACCATTCTTTATAGTGAACATTACACTGAAGTTGGATGGAGCAAAATTTCAGAATAAAGATGTACCAACAAACCTCAAATGCATCAACAATGATTTCCCTCAGATCACTGGAGACAATAAAATATTGGCTTTACAGATGCCTTTCCTGCCTCATTGATGGATTTCAACCGTGCAAACATTCCATCTTTCTCATGTCTTTCAAAGGTTTAAAATGCAGCATTTATTTATTTATCTATATATTTTTAAATGCAGCTTTTAAAGAAGCAGATAAAACTTTCTACTTTGGTGTGATAATCAAGGTGGAGGTTAGCACAGTCACTTAGACCATGCAGGCAGTGCAGTCAGTTCTGAGGTTTAGACATCATAGCCTAATCTCTGAATCCAGGACATCTTTTGACATTTTTCCCTTGAATTTGCTAGCAAAGGAGACTCTACAGAGACCTTGAGGACAAGCAACTCTAAAAAAGTGCTTAAAGATGCTCTTATTTCATTTTTATGAGAAACTGAAAGTCATTACCTTTATCATAATAGGACTGAGCAAACATCAAGGTTCGAGGCATAGCAAATTTCAGAGATGAAACTACCTGCCCAAAGTGCAGAATTATTGTCCTCATTGATTCCAAAAGGACCCAAGGCTAGCTAGAGATTATAGTGGCAACTTAAGGTTTGTGTTTTCTTACTGAATTTAGGTAATTTTTTTTTCATTTTTCCATTCAAAAATTTACACTTCCTTCCCTCCTCCCTTCCCCCTCCTGTTCCCCTAATCAGCCTCCTCCCTCCCCCTCCCTCCTTAAGAGAGGACAGGGAACCCTGCCCTGTGGGAAGTCCAAGGCCCTCCCCCTACATCCAGGCCCAGAAAGCTTTGCATCCATGTAAACTGGGGTCTCAAAAAGCTAATACATGCAGTACAAACAAGTCCTAGTGCCTTTATCAATGGATTCTCAGTCAGTCCCCATTGTCAGCCACATTCAGAGAGTCTGGTTTGATCGCATGATCAAGATGGGTTTGGTGAGCTCCCATTAGAACAGGCACACTGTCTCAGTGGGTGGACCCATCCCTCATGGTCCAGATTTCCTTGCTCATCTTCTCCCTCATACTGCTCTTCAAGTGGACCTTGGGGACTCAGTTCCTTGCTCTGATGAGGGTCTCTGCCTCTGTTTTCATTCATAGCTGGATGAAGATTCTATGGTGATATTTGAGATAATCTTCAGTGTGGTAGTGGGGCAAGGCCAGTTCAGGCATACTCTCCTCTGCTGCCAAAGGACCTAGCTGGTGACATCCCCGTGGACACCTGCGATCTCCTCTAGAGCAAATCCAACAAAGTCTTAACACAAAACATCCAGAAAATCAATGGAGAAAACAAGGTATCCCAGGATAAAAACAAATTTAAACAATATGTAGCCAAAAACCCAGCCATACAGAAAGTAATAAAAGGAAAAATCACAACTCAAAGAACCCAACAACACCCACAATAACTTAGATATCTAACAACCCTCCACAAGCACAACCCAAAGAAAGGAATTTCTTATCTGAAAAGAAAACATTAAAAACCCAGAAGTGAAATCTTGTGGGAAGTTACTGATTTTCTCAAGGGAAACTACTTTCCATTTAACATTTTTTTTTTAAATTCCCTCCTGTTTTATTTTTTCAAGGACTATCTACTAGGTTTAGATAAATTAAAATATATTTATCTTCAGATATTTCATGTGTCCCAATCTTAGTATTTTCCTCAATAAAAGTAGTACGGTGGATACATCTTGAGCATGACTTTGTTTCTGTTTGTCTTCTTTTCCTCTGGCAAAATGAGAGTTAAATGACCTTTTGTTTTGTGGATTAAAAGAAAATGATTGATCTAAAATAATTTTCTTATAAGGTATATGTAAGGATTGCATATTTGTTAGTGTTTGCCATAATTAAAACAAATAATATTTATTTTGGAATAATTTTTTGATACAAAATCTTTATGATTTGTGCCCCCTATTCAAGCTGTAGTAACTTAAAGCTCTAGTAAATATTTAACATAAAATTTTTTTTATTTAAATGTAGTACAAAATTAATTTAGAAACTCAAGTTATAAATTAGAGTTTACCAGTAAAAGGGTTATAAATTAGAGACTCTCAGGCAAAAATAGTCTGAAAAAACAATATTTTACATAATATTGGGTAAATAAAAGCACTGTAGAGCCTGATCTCAACATGCATTAATTATCTTCTGTGTTTCCTTTTGTACTCTTTTTTTTTGCTCAATAGGAGACACTCTATACATTGTTAATCATCTTTAATCATATTCCATTCCATACTCATCCACCAGAAGTAAGAATATTAACTGACCATGAAGATATCTTCATTTCATTCAGTTACAGAAACAATATTTTAGTAAGTATTCTAATAAAAGCAACTCTTAGTTTCTCTAGGCAAGAGTAGAATGACTCCAGAATTGTTTGTGTTGGACAGGAAAAACAAAATCCTTCACTGAAGCATTAGGTGTTATATTGACAGTATCCTGTCTTACTCCCATCCTATTCCCTTAACCTATGCACTTTATGTTTGGGAAACAAGAAAATAATTGTATGTTTCACATTTCTGAGTATAGAAAATAAAACTTATATAGTGTTAGCACAAAGCTGTTTCTAGCATTTTAATATTTTGGAGCTGTGGTTCCTGTGGAAGTAGTCTCATTTGTAAATTTCCTTTGCATAAAACAGATACTTAGTTATTGAATGATTCTTCCAAGAGCTGATGACAAGTTTTTAGATAAAGCCACTGACTAAAATTCAACAGAAAGAATAAACAAAAGAAAACAAAACAGAAAAGAATCTTATTTACAGTAGATGACATCTCCTATAATGGTGAATCTCTTCCCCCACTCTAGATTGAAAATAGGATTTTTTGATAGAACATCTTTTAAAGAGCTGCCTTGTTTTTCTGAGAAAACAGAGTTTTACAAAGAATTCAAATTTGTATTTATTGCTAAAGTTTGGTGTTTATCACACAAATGTCTACCTATTTTTACAACAGAAAAGTCGAAAGCAATTACACACTGAATAGAAGATTTAAATTAGGGAAGATGTTACCTTTATTTACAGTTTCAGAGGCTTCATTCCATCATGACTGAGAGGAAGTAATAGAGCAGAGTATCTCATCTAATGGTAGCTTGATATTTTCCAATCCAAATAATATTGTAATTTAGTAAAGATAAACCATCACACATGTAGGCTCCATTCTATCACATCCATTGTCTTCATGTATTTCCTATTCAAGCATTTGGATGGAAAAAATTTGTGAACAAGTAAATCATGCTAGAAAAGACATTTATTTCTCTTTTCCAATGGCTTCCTCTCCAGTTGTTACCATACTATTATAGTGAAACCCTATCTTTATACTTGTGTTTGATAACACATATGCACCCATATTGGTTTTCCTCAAATGTCTGGAATTTACTCTTTAAAGGTCTGATTATGTTTTCCCTAATATCATCTCCACATATAAAATCTTTTTTACTTATGTTCTGTTAACATTCCCTCAACTGTAATACATATCTATTAAAATAAAATATCAATAAAATAATTTAAATGACCGCTCATTGTAAGACTGTCTATTCATACTGGCTCTTTGGACCACATCGAAATTGGTGTCTCATGGAGCATCAATGTACTTCTCTAAAAAATGGATATCTTTATTTCAGTGTTTCATTTGACACTAATATGTGATAACATAATAGCTTATGGTTATAGACAATTCCATAACATAAAATTTCAAACTGTGCATAATACAGTGAAGAAAGTATTTACCATTTTATGAATAGCTCAGAAAAACAAAGCATTAAATGTGAAAATATTCAAATATAAAATATAACATCTCACCAAGTAGGTGACTGTGAAAAATAATTGAGTATAGAATTTCAAGTGCATTTAATCTATCCAGTATCATTGAGCAAGGTAGTGTTCAGGATGTACTGATACTAAATTCAATTGGATAAAACAGGCTGAATGACCCTTCTTCCTCCCTTCCATGGGGCCACCGGATCTGCCAGCTCAGCCTGTTTGGGGGGTGGGACAGGGTGCTGAGGGCAACTGGGCGAGCCAGAGTTTCTTTGCTTCAATAGTCTGCCTGCAGCAAGGTAGGGCTTTTGTCAGAGAGGTTCCTAGCTAACAAGGAAACCTGATCCTGTTCCATAAGATCCATCAGATAGCATTTGAAGGAAGAGATGGACAGGCACCAAGGCAGGAATTCCTCCACCGATCTGAAAAAGAACATGAAAACAAAAGAACCCAGTGATCTTACAACAGAAGGTCTTGAACACCCTAATCCAGAAGAAGGGGAAAAATTGACATTATGAAAGTGATAGAGTCCCTTAAACAGCATGTAAAAAATGCCCTTATAGAAATGGATGAGAAGAGAAACAAAAAGTTTGAAGAAATGAATAAATACATAAATGATACCATAGGAAACCAAGAAAAAACAATCAAACAGGTAATGGAAACAGTTCAATAACTGAAAACTGAAATGGAGGCAAGGAAGAAATCACAAACCGAAGGACAGCTCGATATGGAAATCTAGGTCAGTGAACAGAGACTACAGAAACAAGCATAACTAATAGAATACAAGAGATAGAAGAAAGAATCTCAGACTCTGAAGAAAACATAGAGAAAATAAATGCACTGATCAAAGAAAACAGCAAAACCAACAAATTCTCATCATAAAACATTCAGAAAATATGGGACACAAAAAAAGACCAAACCTAAGTATAATAGGGATAGAAGAAGGAGAAGAATTACAGCTCAAAGGCCGAGAAAATATATTGTCCAAAATTATGTAAGAAAACTTTCCTAACATAAAGTAAGATATTCTTATATTCCTATGAATATTCAAGAAGCATACAGGACATCAAATAGACTGGATCAAAAAAAAAAATCCCCTTGACATGTAATAATAAAAAGACAAAACATACAGATTAAAGAAAGAATATTAAGAGCTGCAAAAGAAAAAAAAAAAGGTCAAGTAACTTATAAAGGTAAACCTATCAGACTTACACATGATTTCTCTATGGAAACCATGAAAGTCAGAAGTTCCTAGATAGAGGTACTGCAGAAACTAAGAGACCATAGATGGAAGCACAAACTACTATACCCAGCCAAGCTATCGTTCACTATCAATGGAGAAAACAAAATATTCCAAGATAACAACAAGTTTAAACAAGACATAGCAACAAATCCAGCATAACAGAAAGTAATAGAAGGAAAATCAGAACCCAAGAAATCCAACATTGCCAACACTGCCTACAATAACTCAGACATCTAGCAACCCTTCACCAGAACAACTCAAAGAAGAGAAACACACAAACTCAACAACCAAAAAAATAATAACAACCCGAGTCAACAACCACTGGTCATTAATATCGCTTAATATCAATGAACTCAATTCACCTATAAAAAGGCACAGACTAAGAGACTGGATAAGAAAACAGGATCCAACATTCTGCTGTTTACAAGAAACACACCTCAACCACAAAGACAGAAATCTACTCAAAGAAAAGTGTTGGGAAAAGGTTTTTCAAGCAAATGGACCGAAGAAACGAGCAGGTGTGGCCATACTAATTTCTAAAAAATCTGAATTCATGCTAAAATCAATCAGAAGAGATAGAGATGGTAATTTTATAATCATAACAGGAACAATTCATCAGGATGAAGTCTCAATCCTGAATATCTATGCCCCTAATATAAAAGCACCCACTTATGTAAAAGAAATATTACTAGAACTCAAGGCAGGCATCAAACCACACACACTAAAAGTAGGAGACCTCAACACACCTCTCTCACCAATGGACAGGTAAAGCAAACAGAAACCTAATAGAGAATTAAGAGAATTATTTGAGGTAATGAAGCAATTGGACTTAACAGACATCTATAGAACATTCCAGCCAAATAGGAAAGAATATACCTTCTTCTCTGCAGCTCATGGAACCCTTCTTGAAAATTGACCACATACTCGGTAACAAGAAAATTTCCACAGATACAACAAAAAAAAAATCAGTGTCCACCTGTGTCTTATCAGATCACCATGGATTAAAGCTAGAAGGCAACAACAGTGCTACCTCCATAAAGCTGACAAACTCATGGAAACTGAACAGTCAATTACTGAACCACAAATGGGTCAAGGAAGAAATAAAGAAAGAAATCAAAGTCTTCCTTGAATTTAATGAAAATAAAGACACAACATACTCAAACCTATGGGGCATGATGAGAGCAGTGCTAAGAGGAAAATTCATAGCACTAAGTGCCCACTTAAAGAAAACACAGAAAGCATACATTGGGGACTCAACAGTACACCTGAACGCTCTAGGAAAAAAAAAAAAACAGACACACCCAGGAAGAATAGAAGACTGGAAATAATCACACTGAAGGCTGAAATCAACAAAATAGAAACAGAGAAAACAATCCAAAGAATCAAATAAACAAAAAGGTTTTCCCCAGAGAAAATCAATAAGGTCGAAAAACCCTATACAAACTAAAGAAACGACAGAGAGAGAACACATAACTAAATAAGATCAGAAATGAAAAGGGGGACATGACCACAGACACAGAGGAAATTCAGAGAATCATTAGATCTTACTACAAAAGCCTTTATGCCACAAAACTGGAAAATGCAAAGGAAATGGACTTCTTTTTTTAGATAAGTACCATATACCAAAGTTACACCAGGACCAGGTGAACGATCTAAATAGACCTGTTAGTCACGAAGAATTAGAAACTGTTATCAAAAATTTCCCTTACAAAAATCCCAACACCAGGCCGGGCGGTGGTGGCGCACGCCTTTAATCCCAGCACTCGGGAGGCAGAGGCAGGCGGATCTCTGGGAGTTCGAGACCAGCCTGGTCTACAAGAGCTAGTTCCAGGACAGGCTCCAAAACCACAGAGAAACCCTGTCTCGAAAAACCAAAAAAAAAAAAAAAAAAAAAAAAAAAAAAAAAAAAAATCCCAACACCAGATGGTTTCAATGCAGAATTCTTCCAGAACTTCCAAGAAGAGCTAATACCTATACTCCTTAATGTATTTCACAATATAGAAACAGAAGAGTCACTGCCAAATTCCTTTTATGAATGAACGGTTACCCTGATACCCAAACAACACAAAGACCCAACCAAGAAGGAGAATTACAGGCCAAACTCACTCGTGAACATTGATGCAAAAATTCTCAATAAAATATTGGCAAATCGAATCCAAGAACACATTAGAAAAAATATCCATTATGATCAAGGAGGATTCATCCCAGTGATGCAGGGCTGGTTCAACATACACAAATCTATCAATGTAATCCACCATATAAATAAACTGAAAGGAAAAAAAAATATTTCATTAGATGCTGAAAAAGCATTTGACAAAATTCATCATCCCCTTATTCATAATCCATTTTGGAGAGATTAGGGATAAAAGGATCATACCCAAATATAATAAAAGCTATTTACAGAAAGCCGACAGGAATCATCAAATTAAATGGAGAGAAACACAAAGCCATCCCAATAAAATCAGGAACAGGTCAAGGCTGTAAACTCTCTCCATACCTCTTCAATATAGTGTTTGAATATCTAGCAATAGTGATAAGAAAAGATACGGGGATCAAGGATATTCGAATTGGAAAGGAAGAAGTTAATCTTTCTTGAATTGCAGATGATATGATAATATATATATATATATATATATATATATATATATCCCCAAAAAGTCTACCAAAGAACTCCTACAGCTGATAAACACCTTTAGTAATGTGGCAGGATACAAGATCAACTCCAAAAAATTAATTTCCCTCTTATACACTAAAGATAAGGAAGCAGAGAGGGAAATCAGAGAAGCATCACCTTTCACGATAGCCACAAATAGCATAAAATATCTTGGGGTAACTCTGACCAAGGAAGTGAAAGATCTGTTTGACAAGAACTTTAAGTCTTTTAAGAAAGAAATTGAAGAGGACACCAGAAAATGGAATTATCTCCCTTGCTCTTGGATTGGGAGGATCAATATAGTAAAAATGTCAATTCTCCCAAAAGTAATCTATAGATTCATCGCAATCCCCATCAAAATCCCAAAAAAATTCTTCACAGACATTGAGAGGACAATAATCAACTTTCTATGGAATAACAAAAAAAAAAAAAAACAGGATAGCCAAAACAATCTTATACAATAAAGGAACATCTGTAGGCGTTACTATCCCTGATTTCAAACTCTATTACAGAGCTACAGTATTGAAAGCAGCTTGGTATTGGCATAAAAACAGAGAAGTCAACCAATGGAATAAAATAGAAGACCCGGATTTTAACCCACAAACCTATGAACACCTGATTTTCGATAAAGGAACTAAAAGTATACAATGGAAGAAAGAGATCATCTTCAACAAATGGTGTTGGCAGAACTGGTTGTCAACCTGTAGAAGAATGAAAATAGATCCATATCTATCACCATGCACAAAACTCAAGTCCAAATGGATGAAAGTCCACAATGAACCTGATAGAGAGAAAGTGGGAAGTATTCTACAACATATGGGCATAGGAGACCACTTCCTATGTATAACCTCAGCAGCATAGACATTTAGGGCAACATTGAACAATTGGGACCTCCTGAAACTGAGAAGCTTCTGTAAAGCAAAGGACATTGTCACTAAGACAAAAGGGCAACCCACTGACTGGGAGAAGATCTTTGCCAACCCCACAGCAGACAAAGGTCTGATCTCCAAAATATATAAAGAACTTAAGAAACTAGATTTTAAAATGCTAATTAACCCAATCAAAAATGGGGCACTGAAAAAAAATGGGGCACTGAACTGAGCAGAAAATTCACAACAGAAGACGTTCAAATGGCCAAGACACATAAGGTCATGCTCAACCTCCTTAGCGATCAGGGAAATGAAAATCAAAACAACTTTGAGATATCATCTTACACCTGTCAGAATGGCTAAAATAAAAAACACCAATGATAGCCTTTGCTGGAGAGGTTGTGGAGGAAGGGGTACCCTCATCCATTGCTGGTGGGAATGCAAACTTGTGCAACGACTTTGGAAAGCAGTGTGGCAGTTTCTCAGGAAATTCGGGATCAACCTTCCCCTGGACCAAGCCATACCACTCTTGGGAATATACCCAAGAGATGCCCGATCATATGACAAGGGCATTTGTTCAACTATGTTCATAGCAGCATTTTTTGTAATAGCCAGAACCTGGAAACAACCTAGATGTCCCTCAGTGGAAGAATGGATGAAGAAAGTGTGGAATATATACACATTAGAGTACTAGTCAGCGGTAAAAAAACAATTACTTCTTTTAGTTTTTATGCAAATGTTGGAAATAGAAAACACTCTCCTGAGTGAGGTAACCCACACCCAAAAATATGAACATGGGATGTACTTACTCATAATTGGATTTTAGCCATAAATAAAGGACATTGTGTCTATAGTTCATGATCCTAGAGAAGTGAAATAAAAAGGTGAACCCAAAGAAAAACATATTGTTAATCTCCTGGATATTGGAAGTAGACAATATTGCAGGGCAAAAATTTGGAACAGGGTTGTGGGGTGGGATGGGGAAAAGGGGAGATGGGGATAGAAAAGTGAGAAGGAGAGGATGGGGAGATCTTGGGGGAATGGGATGGTTGGGATAAAGGAAGGATGGGTATGGGAGCAGGGAATTATATATCTTAATTATGAGAGCCATTTTAGGGTTGGCAAGAGCCTTGACTCTAGAGGGGTTCCCAGGGGTTCAGAGAGATGTACCCAACTAGATCCTTGGGCAGCTGAGTAGAGAGAGCCTGAAATGGCCCAATCCTATAGCCATACTAACAAATATCTTGCATATCACCATAGAACCTTCATCTGGTGATGGATGGAGATAGAGACAGAGACCCACATTGGAGCACTGGACTGAGCTGCCAAGTTCCAAATGAGGAGCAGAAGGAGGGAGAACATGAGCAAGGAAGTCAGGATCCGCGAGGGGTGCACCCTCCCACTGAGACAGTGGGGCTGATCTAATGGGAGCTCACCAAGGCCAGCTGGACTGGGACTGAAAAAGCATGGGATAAAACCGGTCTCTCTGAACATGGTGGACAATGAGGACTGCTGAGAATCCAAGGACAGGGACACTCGATTTTGATCCTACAGCATGTACTGGCTTTGTGGGAGCCTATCCTCTTTGGATGCTCACCTTCCTAGATCTGGATGGAGGTGGGAGGACCTTGGACTGCCCACAGGGCAAGGAACCCTGACTGCTCATCGGACTCGAGAGGGTGGGGGGGGGAGTGGGACCTGGGGACTGGGGGGAGGGGGAGTGAATAGCGAGGCCGGGAGGAGGTGGAAATTTTTAGTATAAAAAGTAAAATAAATAAAAATAAAATAAAATAAAACAGGCTGAATCACGCTTCTGATCAGCTGAAGTTACATGCACTAAATAATAGCTTTAGAGCATCCATTTATTGAAATATTATCTGTATTTCACTGTTACTAGGAAATTGAAGGAGCAGACTGAGCACTGGAGATCATTGCTTCCTATTTCCCTGCCACTGAGGGAGATGGAATATCTCTCTCCTACTTCTTAGCTCTTAAACTGACCTTTTATCCAGATCTACACTTAAATTAATATGAGTTTAACTGTCAATATATAACATATGCACACAAAATTTCATTGTATTTATTAATTTCCATCAGGAAGAAGGGAAAAGACTTGAGCAGAGGAAGATACCTCCATGATTTTAGGAAAAGAAAGTAAGTAATAGAAAGGCATTCAAGAAAAAGAACAACTGAGAAGACACAGTTGTGAAAGGCCAATACAATGGAAATTTTTCATGTAACCAAACCACTTTGCAGATTTCTAAGTGCAGGACCTTGTACTGATAGAAGATGCTTCTAATAAATTGGGTTTATGTCCTGCTTCAAGCAGATAGATAAAAGGAATTGAACATCCCTCTCTATCTTAATCTTCTTTAGATTTAAATATTTAATTATTGAAAGGAGATCTATTATGATTTCCCACAGATATAAACACCATAAATTGACCTCATTATAATTTTTTTTATTTATTTCAAGGTAACGTGCTTTATTTAATTTTCTCATACCACATTGCTCATTCTATTCGATGAAATCAAGCCTAAAAACTCCCACTAATTGAGTGAGAAACTTAAATATAAGCTCCCCATCCTGAGAAATATGTGGAATTGAATTATCATATAATTATTACAGATTATTCTTTTAAAAACCAGATTAGTGAAGAGTAAAACTCTCAATACTATTTGTAGTTTTCATTATTATTGTGTTTATTTATTCTACCTACATAATTTCATCAATTTTTAATTTAATCTTCTGCATGTATGCAATCAATGCAAGTATACAAATTGATGGAAGAAAGGATAAATTACAAAAGTTCTAATAGTATGCTAATATTTTTCTATATTACAAAGTTGGTTATCTCCATAGTTCTACTGAAACAGTAATAAAGACACCTACAAACTGAACCTCAAGAGAATATTTGGACTCTTGGCAGTTATATGGAATGAAATTTATAAAAAAAAATGTAGTCATTGTGTAAATAAGCATTTTTATTAAGAGAGATGAAATTATGGGTTCATGATTCAGCCTCAATTGGGTCTGTCTTGAGGACTGTGGCCAGTGTTATTTCAAAAGGCCTTAGGAATCTTGGGAGATGATATCAAAGTACTTAATTGAGCCAGTCCCACTTTCCAATGCCCTGGGAAAACTGGACTTGCCTCTGTCTGGCCACTACAGCAACAGTGCTGGACCCTGCACTTGGGAAAGATGGCACTTTCTACTCACCACAGGCAAGTATGAACCTACCCTGACAGCATGCATGTAGGGGAGCAGAATCCACACCCTTGCCCTAGGAAGGAGAGCCTGTTATGCCCAGATCACAGAGCCCATCTCCCCTCAAAACAACAACAACAAACAACTACAACTAGGAGACAAAGTTCTGAATGTAAAAGCAAAGAACCTTTATTCTTAAACTAGTTTGTAAACTTGGATTCTCTATATGGTATTGGAGTGATTGGGTAGCCCAGAGCTCAGTTAGGGTTGGGTTTTTATACTAGTAAAGGTGGGGGTGAGGGATTTCTAAGGTTCAGGTCCTCTCATTGGCTGTCATTTGTCTATGGGTGTCCCAGTGAAAAGCAATTGGTGTGTCCTGGCAGGAGATCCTATCTACAATGGTTGGAACCTTAGGAAATTCCTTTGGATGTTCTGTTCCAGGGTGGTACCTGTGTAGCTTGTGGTCTTTCTTGGAACAAGGTATTGCCCTAGGTTAATCTACTGAGATTTAAGCCTCTATTGAGCTTGCCATGGATGGGTCTTCTAGTCCCAGTGGCTCAATCTGACATGCTTGCATAATACTCAGACCCACAAATGGGCATTCAGTTGATCAACTTTATAATCAACCCCATTTAGGTCCTGATGGAGCTCATGAAAGGACTGGTCTTGCAGAACAATACCAGTCTGATCAACAAGACACATTATACCACAGAAGTGCTCTTATGAGGATCCAGTGAAGATGGTGAACCAAAAACCAGAGGCCTTAAACCAGACCAAAGATTCATTGCAATGAACAGATGCCACTCAAGCTGATGGGACAAAGAGGTGTACTATATGACACATCAGAGTCTCCAATGCCACCAGAATGGATGAAAAGGCGATGGAGAGTTAGAAGAAAAGGAGAAAGAGAGATCTTTCTGATTTCTGGTATGTTTTTTTGCTCTCTTTTGGTTTATTGGGGAGACAGATATTTTTTCTTCCTTTTGTTTGCTTTCTTGATTTGTTTGGTTTTCTTTTGATGGGGGGGTGTAACAAAGAAGAGAGGGGATATGGGGGTACCAGAAGTAAAACAGAATTGGAATGCATAGTATGAAATACCCAAAGATGCAATAAAGTTAAAAAAAAACATGAAAGTCTCTAATTCTTCATGCTGTCCCAGTGTTTAAAATATTACCACAATTCGAGGAAGTATGTGAATATTGACTATTTCTTTTAACAGCATATGTATTCATACCAATATTTGAGCCTTGGCAATATTAGAAAGTCTCTAATATATTTCACTAAGGTTTAGATCACTTTCAATGGTAAGTTGCAGTTGATTAAGCTTTAAAGAATAACTAGAGATAAGGTCAATTACACTGAACTGTACTCTACTACAAGATACTTCAACTAGAAAAAAGTTAACTAAATAAAAGCTTTTTAAAAATATGAAAATCTATTACAATAACTGTTTTATGTGAATATTTCACTGACAATAAGCTTTATTTTAAGTCAATTTATCTTCATCTTCTATATTGTAGAATGCAAGATCTCCCTGTATTCTCTCCTTAATGTACCAGTTTAGCTGGCCCACAGTCTTCCAGGGATTTTCTTCTCCCTGGCTCTCATATCCCTATGGGATTTTGGAGCTATAATGTTACAAGGCTATAATATCCAAATTCATCTGGATGACAAGATTCTGAACTCAGTTCCTTACGACTGTATAGCAAATCCTTTAGCCACTGTGACATCACACCAGTGCAAACAACAATGGGAACAAAACAATTATTAGTATTTTATTAATTTGGCTATTTTTCTACTTTTTCCTGGTATCTGATAATTAGCCCATCTTATTCTGAGCCAGAAGACTCTTCTGCTGCCTCTGAAACACAAGTAAACTTTAAGGTAAAACCTTTTTTGTTCTATCTTCTAATTTGTACCCTTCCTTCCTAGTTGATACGTATAGGATCCTTTGTTGAGGAATATTTGTTTGCTATGCAAACAAGTGCTGTATTTGTTTGTGTTGTGAAATATTTAACTATAAAGATGTGTTACTATTTTACCATGCCTGCCTAAGTCTCTTGATTAACCTAATAAAAAGGTGAGCAGCAAAGAGTAAGGGAGGTGATATATGTGAAACTTCCAGGCAAAAAGAGTTAGTAAAAGCAAGAATTTATGCTTTTCAGAGAAAGAAAAAGAGACAACAGGACAGGGAGATGATAGGGGCCATCCAGTCACACAAGGAGGAAGCAAGAAAGTAGAACCTACCTAATGAAAGATAGGTAGAAAGTCCAAAGACAAAATGTAGATGAATAAAAATACATTAAATTATGTTAAAAACATAAACTAAGGCCAAGCATTAATAATTAAAAATAAGTCTTCATGTCTTTAATTGTGAGCTGGTTGACAACCCCCAAAAAAGTCAACTGAAGTTCTTTCTGGCATTTTTGATTTATTCACCACTTGAAATGAAAACAAAAGGTTTAATATTTTGCCCAGGCCATTTTTCTTACTGACATTTTATCCTAAAGTGATGACACCTGTGACCTCCATCCCTGATAAACTCTACCTATAATAACTATGCTGTGATTTGCTGAAAGCCTGGTGTGGCCATATTTTCCACAATGCCAAGACAGAGATAGGCATGTTTTTGGAAATTCAGTCCAATCTGGTCTGCATAGTAAGTTCCAGGTCAGCTTCACATACAAAGTAGAAAAAAAAAAAACTATGTTTAAATATGTGTATCAGAAATGAGAATACAAACAATTCTCCAGCACCACTTCCCCCTCTTTTTTTTAAACAAAGGAAAATACCCATAGTCCATTTTTTGGGGACTCTGGGTATAGTATTCAATGCTACTTCTGGCTGGTTGGGGGAGCTGATAATCTTAAAGAAAATTTAGAATTGTGATCAAGTCCTAACTGGAGTATCCTATGAGTCTTGATCATCTCAGGCAGCAGTCTTGAACCTATTCTGGATGTAGTACTCTGTCATCTGGGCCATCTGTTCCTACTGGAGTTTTCTTAGGTGGTCTTTCTTGAACAAACCTGGTCTTTCTTAACTCAGAATGAATCTACAGCCTCTCATTTCCTGTGGAAACAAACGCAAAATCTGTTCTTCAAAGTAACATACTTTTGATTTCAATTTTGAATACCTATCTTGGATTAATCCAGCAGCATTTATAAACAAATATCTTTTAGCACCTGTTGCTCCTTCCTCAGCATTCAAGCAATTCAAAGAGAGCATAATAACATGCATTATCCATATTCTCTGTGTATTTTCCATCTTTATGTGGCTTTATTTTAAACTCCATTTTATGTTTAATTTTTGGCTTTTTGAGACAGGATTTCTGTGTATCTTTGTCCTGGAATTCCCTCTGTAGACCAGGTTGTTCTTGAACTCACAGAGATCCACCTATCTCTGCCTCCTCAGTGCTGGGATTAAAGGCATCTATTACCATAACTTGAACTCACAGAGATCTGTCTTCTTCTGCCTCCCAGGCATTGGGTTTAAAAGTATGTGCTACCACACCTTGAACTCACAGGGGTCTGTCTTCCTCTGCCCCCCAGGCATTGGGATTAAAGGCATGTATCACCACACCTAACTACTCTTTCTCTCTTTTTTATTTAAGGACTTTAATCTTTAGCCTGAATATATATATATATATATATATATATATATATATATATATATATATGTATTGGTTTTTCGAGACAGGGTTTCTCTGTGGTTTTGGAGCCTGTCCTGGAACTAGCTCTTGTAGACCAGGCTGGTCTCGAACTCACAGAGATCTGCCTGCGTCTGCCTCCCGAGTGCTGGGATTAAAGGCGTGCGCCACCACCGCCCTGCTCCTGAATATATTTTTAACACACTGTGTAAATATTGAGAGGTTTTCTTCCTCTTTAAGTCTCTCTTTACTATATATCTCTCTTTTTCTGACCACACAAGTCTTTAATTTACCAAGCATATGGGTAGGATTAAAGCTGTGGCTTTGATGACTGGATCCAGCCCATTTTTTAGCTTTAGTGAGATTCCAGCATCAACATCACGGCTGAGGTACCAGACAAAGCCTTGTTTATTGCCACAACTCTATGACATTTCAAGGTCCCTGCCAGCAAGCAAGCTGCAGCAGTGTGCTGCACAAAAACTACATTGAAATGCTCCATAGTCGGACCACCTGCCTGAAAGAGTCAGAGTTTGCCCTGGTAAGATGGCCCAAAGAGCTGGCATTTTAAAACAGTGCATTTCTTTCCTTTTATGGATGAAAACCACAAAAAGCATGCAGTTGGCTTTTCATCAACAGTGTTTAAATGTTTCATAGCAGGACGTCTTAAAAGAACTACAAGGTTTTGAAGCTAAAACTGATTCAGGAAGCCTCTCTTAAATGAGCACACTTATTTGCCTCTACAAGCAGAGCAGACTCAAGAAATTGCTGCTACCAAGAAGGCATGCATTACTTTATTCTTTTCTGCCCAGAATTACTTACAATGGCTTTATGTGGATGCAGCTGTCCACGTGGGAGCCATTTTGTAACATGAGGGCTGGGCTTATTGGGTCTTCTGTCTTGCCTGGTTCTCACAGCCAGCAAGTTCCAAAGAATCACACAGCGAGTCTGCATTAGATATAAACTGATTGGCCCCTTAGCTCAGGCTTCTTATTAACTCTTATAGCTTACATTAACCCATTAATCTTATCTATGTTAGCCAAATGACTCGGTACCATTTTCAGCAGGACAGGTCACATACTGCTTCTTGGGTGATCTGGGCAGGACTGCTGGAGGGAGCTTCCTGCTTCCCAGAATACTACTATTCTCATTGCCCCACCTCTACTTTCTGTCTCGTTTCCCCGCCTATACTTCTTGACTGGCTAATGGCCAATATGTGTTTATTTAAAACATGATTGACAGAATACAAACAATTCTCCCACACCAACTTAATAATATTATACTTTGGAAAAAGTAAACATGTATGTGGGAAATAAGTATCAGCTCAGAGAAAAGACAGGAAAGCTGAAAGATTAATTAAGTAGAGGATTTGGGAATAATGAAACTATTCCGTGTAATACTTGTGGTAAGAGGAAGATTCTGCATTTTGTTTCAAGTTAATAGACACAAGGAAAGTTTCCTACTTCTTTATAAATTGTCTGCAATGCTAGTGACATGACTCACTGGAGATAGCCTTTAATCTCTTTTACCCTGAACCAAAATAAACACTTCTTTTGAGAATTGGGTGGGGCATTTTGTCACCCCAACAAGGAAAGTAACTAAGACAATTGCCAGTTTCTTTATGCTTTACTATCATGATTTTATAAAGATCTCTAAATTCTTGCATTTTGCCTGTCTGTAGCACCTGCATAGAAAAGAGGACACTGTGGTCTGATAATAGCATGAGCAGTATTTGGGTCTACTTGAAGCAGGGCTACATCAAAGAACTATTTTTCTTAGGCCCTGGCAAGTGAGTGAGATGTTTTTGGGATTATCTTATAAGATCATTCTCTGAAAATAATTAAAGCAGATTTTGATTGCCTGAGATAAGTTATTTACCAGGCTGGCATCAAACATGCAATGATGGTTGAGCTTGTACTTCTCTGAGTGTTGTAATGACAAATACCAGTTACTATTTCTTTCCCAGATTAATAATTTATATATCTCTAAAGCATACACATTATGCAGCTAGCTTGCATAATATGAATAAATAAGAGTAGATAGTAGTCTTAATTTCTTTTGTTTTGTTTTTGTTTTCAAGGCAGGGTTTCTCTGTGCAACCTTGAATGTCCTCAAACTCACTTTGTAGCCTATGCTAGCATCAAACTCACAAACGTATACATGCATCTGCCTCTTGATGCATGGATTAAAGATGTCCACCATCAACAACAGGCACTAGCACAATTTGTAATAAAATCCTCATTTCCTTTCGGGCATTTGCCATAATAGTCCATGTGCTTATGTTATTGTTAATTTTATTTTTAAAAACCATTTCCATCTATAAATTCTAAGTTCTTATGATTCATATGATGAGGTATAGTCAGAGAAGCAACCCCACCATCTATATCAATATTCTGTTTGGCAAAATTATTTTTTTTCAACTGACAACTTCAATTTTTAATAATAGAAACATTTTTGCTACTCCAGACACAATTTCAGGGCATAAAAATTTTTACCTATAAAAATAAAACTTAAACTCATCACCATTATAAGTACAGCTTTTAACTTCTAGATTTAAAATGCTCCCCTGCACCTCTCCCCATTCATTTAACACCATTCTGGTACCAACACAATCTGGAGAAAAAACAGTATTACAGTAACACTTAGTTTCATTTTATATAAGGATTGGAACAATGTTTAAAAATAAAGATCTTTGGTCTCTGGGGCTCTCTTCCTTTTTTGATGCTTTAAAAATGCTGCTGTAGTAACTGGTGTTGGGGAGAGAACAGCAATTTTCAGGAATGTGAAACTGGCAGATCTTCAATACAGTTAAATTTCTGAATCACAAGGTGTAGTGCTCATGGCAGTGAGCAAGGTTCAAATAAATATAGATGAGGATTCCTGCATCACACAATTTACTTCAAGTAAAAAAAAAAATCACAGATAGCAAAAGTCACAGATAGCCATCAGCTACAACTTTTAGGTTCTAGCAGGGTCTTAAACTGAGAAGCTAATGCTTCATTCACCAAATCTAAACTTACATTGAGGATTAATTAGAAGAGCAGGTGGTTGGCAAGAGCATACACACATTAAAGCCAATACCTGAATAGAAACAACAGCAAGAAACCATGAAGGTATTCCCTGAATAACAAAGGCAAAGTGTTGGGTGACAATGTCACTAAAACCTCAGTGATGCACTGAAAAGAAATTACAAGCAAAATTAAGCAAGCTATGACATTCATATTTTATAGCTAGTTCTACTGTGTTTCTTTTATTTCAATTTTTTAACTCTTCTTAATAGCTTAGAAAATCCAACTGTCCCTGGAGCTTGTGGAGCATAACCCACAATTGGATCTGCTTCCCACAGGATGATAGTCTGACAAGTCAGGAGAGCCATCATAAAGGGACAGATAATCAAAGGCATCATTCATAGAAAGGCGAAGACATGGGTCACCTTGGAATTTTCAAAAGAATCATTAATTGTCACCATGTTTATAATTCCTTGGGAATTTATTAACAACAACAAAATCTATCTTGACAAAAACTAGACTGGCTGGGAGGCTTCTCCACAAGCCAAGCATGCTATTTCCACTGATGTCTGATATGCAAGCAGCTGCAGAAAATGAGGCGACTGTGCCCACCCTTAGGAAGGCTTCTATTGCATATATATTTCTTTGGTTGGGAGGAGCATGAAGACTTCTGTTAAAATGGTTCCATAATGAATTTCTCTTATACAGTCAGCTGGGTTGGAATTCTTTCCTTGGGGCCTTAGTCAAATATCTGAGAGGCAAGGATGTGGTAGAATTGGCCTTTAATCAGCATACCTGGCCTCTACTTTGTAAGAAGAACTTTGGAGAGGGATGAGGGGACACCAAATGGTGGAGGAACATGGGAAAGGGAAGGCAGAATAAGGGGGAAAAAGAGCAATTGTCACAAAGTTTGCTGTGAGTCTTGGACTTGATACAGATTCTAGCAAATAGCGGAGAGTAAACAGTTATCCTTACCTAATCTCCTTTTAAACTCTGAGAACAGGCCCGGCAGTGGTGGCACACGCCTTTAATCCCAGCACTCGGGAGGCAGAGGCAGGCAGATCTCTGGGAGTTCGATGCCAGCCTGGTCTACAAGAGCTAGTTCCGGGACAGGCACCAAAGCTATAGAGAAACCCTGTTTCGAAAAACCAACCTCTGGAGGGAACAACCTCTGGAGGGAAAAATTACATTTAACAGGAATCAGTCTTGGTCAGCCCATACCTACACAGAGAAGCTATACCCAGAGACAATCCATTCCATGCTAGCAGAGTCCTGGTCCAACCTTAAGAGCAAGAGGCATACCTCTGAATCACCTCAGGACCAGCTGTAGGGAGCCTACCTCCAGATCACGTCAGTCAATGGTAAATTCACCATAGGTCAGCTTCAGCACATGGATCTCTCCTTTGGGTTTAGCTCCTAGCTCTTGGGCTTTGACCCCACATTATACCACTAGCAAATCAAACAATCTTAAAATGACCTAACATCAACCCTGAATGCTTTTAAATGCTTTTAACTCCATTACAAACAAATACACCTTCCTCCTCTATTCTTAACTCAGAAGCCACGCCACCATCCGGAGCCATGGGTTCTCACCTCCCCCTTTATCTTCCCAACATGTTCTTTATTTTCGTTGTCAAAATTCTTATAAAATATATTACCAATCCTCCAGAGTTCCTAAATTTCTGTGTCATTCAGATCATGGAGACGGATTGTTCTGACAGAAGAAAACCAAGCAAATAATTTCAGCAGAGTACAAGTATTCAAAGACTGCTTGTTAATATCTGCATACCCTGAAGCCTAACCAAAATCTCAATATCAAAATAATTAGAAGAAAACAGGGGAAATCTACCCATAATTCATGCTCCCATATGTGCCGGATGACCACAGGCTCACGGCTTGCAAGAAGTGACATCACCATGCTGTAACAGAGCAAGCTTGCAGAGTCACTTATTTCATTTCACGGAATAGAAGACGCTGTGTGAGCAGGCTTTGAGAACTGTGTCTAGAGTGAAAAGAGGAAGACTCTAGCATGGTGTGTCACAAAATCTGCTCTCTGAGCACAGACACTGCTGCTCTTTGATGGGTCCAAACTGTACCTTTCTGATAGGAAATCCTTTGCATTAGCGGTGCATTCACACCTCACCCAGGGCTTCCTCCAGCTTTTGCCTGGAGGTCATAAATGAAGGTCATTTCAGACTCTGCGGCTGCTCATCTTCTTGTTTGTCCAAGATGGACAAGAAATTCTGCAACCTTGGTAGGCTGAAGGCTTCCCACTCTCCAATTTCATGTTTACGAAGAACAAAACTAAGGTGGTCATTTCTGAGTCCTGCTACCAAATGCGGGTAGATTGGGTGTTCCTGGTCAGAGAGCTCGCAGGCATACACATGGTCTTCTCCGTGACAACAAATATAAAGTGTAAGCTTGGTCGGTCTCTCTATCACTAGAAACTTCTTGAGCAAGGCCTTGATTACTTCTCCCATGGTGTTTGTACTGGTGATATGAAGTGTCTTCACACAACCTCTGTTATTCAGTGGGAGTCTCCTAGGGCTGGGTAAGGTATGGCTCAGTTTGCAGAGTTCTATATGCACCCTAATGAAGCCAGTGAAAATCCCATTTGAATTCAAGGTCACCTTCAACTTATCTGTAAGAGCTAAATAGTACTTATGGACATTTTCTCTGATTTCCTATTTGCTGATGTAGTTGTGAGTTTCCTTTTCTTTCACCTGGCTGACCAGATTAGAACTTGCCCCAAGGTGCTCTCCCTTAGAACTTTAAAGAATTTATTTTATTTCTTAAAACCATTTACTTTTTTAATTGTCTATATTCATTTATTCTCTCTCTCCTAAGCCTATGCACATTTAAAAACAAACAGTGACTCTTTCTGAGGCTGTTTATATTTGAATCTGTCCTATTATGTATCTGTAATCCTTTTCTGTCTAGGGGTGCCTTTTAAAATGATAAATGGTACGGTTAGGACTTAGGCTGAATTGCCTTTTGGCTCAGCTCAGTGTAACATGGGAAAAGTACATTCACTGCTCCTGAGAATTCCTGGTGGGATATGTCCTGATCACCTCAACTATGCAAACCATTTGGCCCATGCTGCCACCATGTAATTTGCTGTACCTTGACCAGAAACCCCATTAAAGTGTTCAGCGTCCTGAAAGAGAAATATTTATGCCAGTAGCGTGAACCAGGATGCCAATATTTCTTAAAGAAGTTGCATTTTTGCTGCAAATGTTGAATCAGGAAGACTACTTTTAAAAAAGTTGAGGTGGCCCTGCTCAGCACCAACAAACAGAGGCCATCAAAAAAAGGCAGCTACCAAAAAAGCCATGCTTAACTCTGTTCTTTTCTGTCTAGATTTCCTTTGCAAGCTTCTTCGAATTTTATTTGTATGTAGTCAACCAAACGTTGGGTTATCAATGTTTAGTCACAGACTGCTCATTTGTTTCTCAGCCACCCAGACCACAAAATAATCACAGACAACACTGTTTGGCATATTTGCTCATAATTCTTATTGACTAGTTCTTAAATTAACCCATTTATATTAATCTGTGTATTTCCATGTGGTTGTGACCTACCATTAAGGTTTTGTCCAGCATCTGGAATCTGTCTCCTGTGGCAGTTACAGGTTTTTCTTTGACTCTGCCTACTCTCTCTCTATATCTTTTCCATTTTGGCTATATTCTGTTAATAATTCGCTGAAAGCAGCTTATTTATTAACCAATGGCAATAAAACATATGCATAGCATACAGAGCGGAATCCTACACATCAATTATCCTGAGCATAGAAAATCTCAAAGCCTGTCCCACATTAGCACTTCATCATGAAAGGCTATATATAGTTGAAAAGCCACCTTTAATAATAATTTAACTCCCTATAAAATTCTGTGGGCCATTTACATTGAAACCACCACATTCCACTTTGCCTCCATAAGATTTTTTAAAAAAAATATAATGCAAAACTCATTTATTCAAATTTCAAATATCCCTATTTTCTATTGCAGTTTCAACCAGGTTTTAAAGTCAAAAGTTCCAAGTGACTTCTGAGATTCATGTAATCTCTTTTCTGTAATCAATTCTAAAAGTTAGAATAAAAAGAAGATCACATATGTACAACATAAAATGACATAATATATACATTACCATTAAAAATGCAGGAAACAGAGCATAATGAGGAAATATTGGACAAGTGATCGATGAAAAACTCCAACTCTGCTTCTTCATGGCTGATCTCACGATGCTCTTCAGATCTCTAACTCCAATAATCTTTGTTGACTGTAACAAATTTCTTTCTCTTGAGCTGGTTTTATTCTCTGTTAGCAGATTTTCTTAGCATCTATCACAATGCACTGTCTTCTTCTAAATCTTGACATCTAGAAAGTAATCCAGGCTTCAAATTCACAGTTTCACACAGTGTTCTTTCTTGGTTTCAATTCTCAAACACCCCTAATACAGACTTGGCCTAAGAAGACTTCCTCAGGGGCAAATTCTATTGTCCCTTACTTCTATCATTAACTCCAGAACCATGTGTCCAAAGCTGCTAAATACAATTTCTTATTAGGGCTTTAACCTGGCACTTTTCTTCAAATATATCTTCACAAGCTTTCTGTCCTTGACTGCCTAACATTTTTTTGTCCTGATACTGCATATAATGACCAAGATGGTCTAAAAACTTAGATATTTGCTAGCCTCTTCCATCCTAGTGCTGAGATTAAAGACATGAACTACCATATTCAGCTCTAAACTTCCCTTTAATTAATATATACAATTTGCAATTGTATCAGTGTATGACCTTGCCCTTATATTACCATTACATTTATTTTATTTCTTAATGTTTTTATGTCTTTGAACATATAACTTAGCTTGAGTATACTTTCTGGTGCTATTTTTATACTCAAATACTTTTTCTTGCTCAGTTTGTTCCTTTTCATTTCAGTCATATTTCTTCATTATAGTTAACATTGATGACCACTGAACAACATCTATTTTAGTTTCTCTTGAGGATTTCTCTGCCAGCAGAATTGTTCCAAATCCCTTCTCTTTAACCTCATGCATACTCTTTAGATAAGCAATAGGTAGGCACTTTCTTCACTTAACTATTACTAGAATGATCTCTAGGCAACACACTAAAGTTATATTTCTCACAAACTTCTTGAAGAATCCCCCAACAGTTCAAATACCACTTAGCACCTTTGACTTTCATGTTCTTACAAATATGGCTCATTAAGTAGTGCTTAAATAATTCTACTATTTTGCTAACCCAAGTACCAAAGCCTAAATACCTCCAAAAATATGGGCATGCATATTATAGCAATACCCCCATCCCTGGAACCAACTTCTATCTTAGGGTTTTTATTGCTGTGAAGAGACACAATAGCCATGTCCACTCTTATGAAAGAAAATATTTAATTGAGTGATTGATTACAGTTTAGAATTTTGTCTATTATCAACATGGTTGGACATGATGCCAGGCAGGCAGACATGATACTAGAGAAATAGCTGTGAGTCCCCCATTTTTTCCAGAACAGAAAGTGGTTTGAGAAATGAGAAAGTGTCTTGAGCATATACAAGACCCCAAAGCCACACCTCCTCATAACCCTCCTACCTATGAGACTATGGGGGCAATTAAATTTAAAATACTATATAACTACAATTGTAGAAGGGTAAAGGTCAACATAGGTGAAAGAGGGATGACAGCCAAATAACACTAAGGTTTTTGATAATGATTCAAGAATTATTTCATTATATAATTATTTAAATGTATATATATATATATATATATATATATATATATATATATTCAATTTAGATCACTTGTGCTGACAGGGCTCTCCAGAAGAACCATAAGCCAGAAAATTCTTCAGTGTCAAGCACAAAAAAATTCCAATCAAATAGTCAAAGTATTGAATCATTATGAATCTTAGGAAAAACTACTAACAACAAATTGCTAGACCACGCCTGATCCTGTTCCAGAAGATCCATCAGAGGGGTGAGTGTGTTTTTGACCTGCAGCAGAAGCCTGAAAAGGGAGCATAGGCATTCCCCAACCACCTTAACTCCCTGGTCCTTCTGTAGGGGCTGCTCCCCTCTGCTACGGCCTGTCTTTTCCTAACCAATCCCAGCTTTCTCCCAGGAAACCCATACCTTCTTCATCCCTTCCGTTGGGCCATAAGATCCCCCCAGCTTAGCCTGTTTGGGTGCTGTGATGGGGCAGTGAGTACAAACAGAATGGCGGGAGCTCCTTTGTTTCAATAGCCTGTCAGCAGCAAGATAGGCCTATTGTCAGTGAGGTCCCTGGCCAGTCAGGGGCCCTGATCCTATTCCAGAATATCCATCAGAGGGGTGAATGTGTTCTTGACCCATAGCAGGAGCCTGAAAAGGGAGCACAGACATTCCCCAACCCCCTTAACTCCCTGGTCTTCTGCAGGTGCTGCTCCCCTCTGATAATGACCTCTCTCTTCATAAGCAATCCCAGCTTGAACCCAGGAAGCCCCTCCCTATTTCCTCCATTCCTCAGGGCAATAAGGTCACCCAGCTCAGCCTGTTTGTGTACTGGGACAGGGTGGTGAGTGCAACCAGGTGGGTGGGGTTCCTTTGTTTCAATAGCCTGCAAGCAGCAAGGCAGACTTTTTTATCAGCGAGGTCCCAGGCCAGCAAGGGAACCTGATCCTGTACCAGAAGATCCACTGGATGGCATTTGAAGGAAGACATGGGCAGGCGCCAAAGCAAGAAATCCTCCATCAACCTGAAAAACAACATGAAAACACCAGAACCCAGTAATCCCACAACAGAAGGACTCGAACACCCTAATTCAGTAGAAGTGGAAAAAAATGACATTATGAAAACAATAGAGGCCCTTAAACAGCATGTAAAAAACACCCTTATAGAAATGGATGAGAATTATAACAAAAAGTTTAAAGAAATGAGTAAATCTGTAAAAGATACCCTGGGAAACCAAGAAAAAACAATAAAATAGGTAATGGAAACAGTTTAAGAATAGAAAACTGAAATGGAGACAAGGAAGAAAACACAAACTGAGGGCCGGCTGTGATGGAGGAAGGTCATTGGCTAATAAAGGCACTGCCCTGGCCCATTTTATTGGTTAGAGGATAGGTGGGAGGAGTAAACAGAACAAAATGCTGGGAGGAAGAGGAAGTGAGCTGAGAGACTCGACAGCTCTCCTCTCGGGAGCAGACGCCTGAGAGAGACGCCATGCCCCGCTCCCGGGATGAAGCTCCAACCCATGATGGACATAGGATAGAATCTTCCTGGTAAGCGCACCTTGGGGTGCCATACACAGATGATTAGAAATGGGCTAAATTAATATGTGAGAATTAGCTTAGAAGAGGCTAGATAGAAATGGGCCAAGCAGTAATTAAATGAATACAGTTTGTATGTTGTTATTTTGGGCATAAGCTAGCAGGCGGCTGGGATTTTGGGGACGCAGCCCCGCCACCCCATATTACTACACGGCTGGGTATGGAAAATCTAGGTAAATGAAGAGAGACTACAGAAACAAGCATATACAATAGAATACAAGAGATAGATGAAAGAATATCAGATGCTGAAGACACCATAGAGAAAGTAAGCACACTGATGATAGAAAACAGCAAATCCAATAAATTCTCATCACAAAAAATTCTGGAAATATGGGACACAATAAAAAGACCAAGATTAAGAATAATAGGGATAGAAGAAGGAGAAGAATTAAAGCTCAAGGCCAAGTTCCCAAAATAAAGAAAGATATTCCTATGAACATTCAAGAAGCATACAGAACACCAAATAGACTAGATCAGGAAAATACATCCCCTCACCATATAATAATCAAAACAGAAAACATACAGATTAAAGAAAGAATATTAAGAGTTGCAAAGGAAAAAGGTCAAGTAACTTATAAAGGTAAACCTATCAGACTTACACCTGACTTCTCTATGGAAACCATAAAAGCCAGAAGGTCCAGGACAGAGGGACTGCAGAAACTAAGAGACCATGGATGCAAGCCCAGACTACTATACTCAGCCAAGCTATCGTTCCCTATCAATGGAGAAAACAAAATATTCCAGGATAAAAACAAATTTAAACAATATGTAGCCACAAATTCAGCCTTACAGAAAGTAATAGAAGAAAAATCACAACCCAAGGAATCCAATATTGCCAACACTGCCTACAATAATTAAAACATCTAGTGACCCTTCACCAGCACAAATCAAAGAAGGGAAACACACAAACTCTACTTCTGAAAAAAAAAAAAGAATAAACACCGGAGTCAACAACCACTGGTCATTAATTTCACATAATATCAATGGACTCAATTCACATATAAAAAGGCACAGGTGGCGTCAGACGACACAGGTGGCATCAGACGATGCAGGCGACGCCAGACAATGCAGGCCACAGGTGGCAGGGACCACAGGCAGCAGGCGGCAGGGACTGCAGCCCGCAGGCAGGGGGACCTGCGTGGCAGCAGACACAGGCGGCAGGGACCGGCACACAACACTGAGAGCAGATCACCCCACTACAATTAAAACAAAGAGGTAGGCCTTTGGTTGGTGAGGTCCCTGGAAAAGGTGAGCCTGGTCCTGTTCCTGAAGACCCTTCTGAGGGGTGAGAAGGATCTTGGCCCCTGGCAGGAGCCAAGAAACAGAGCAAGGGCATTGTGTAAGAGGAGACCCTGGCCAGATGGGAAACCTGATCCAGTTTTAAAAGATCCATAAGATAGCATCCATAGGAGGAGATGGGCAGACGCCAAGGCAAAAATTCACCCAATAATCTGGAAAACAACATGGAAACACAAGAACTCAATGATCTTACAACAGAAGGACTTGACAACCCTCACATAGAAGAAGTGGAAAAAATTGACTTTATGAAAGTAATAGAGTCCCTTAAACAACATGTAAATAACGCCCTTACAGAAATGGATGAGAAATATAACAAAGTTTTTTTTTTTTTATAGTTGAATGGCTACATTCTTTTTTTTCTTTTTTTTATTGAGAAAAAAAAATTTCTGCCTCCTCCCAGCCTCCCACTCCTCCGCCCACCCCCCACTCCTTTCCCCGTCCCCGCACTCCTCTCCCCCTCACTCTCCAGTCTGAAGAGGAGTCAGGGTTCCCTGCCCTGTGGAAAGTCCAAAGTCATCCCCCCCCCTCCATCCTGATCTAGGAAGGTGAACATCCAAACTGGCTAGGCTCCCACAAAGTCAGAACATGAAGTAGGATCAAAACCCAGTGCCATTGTCCTTGGCTTCTCAGCAGCCCTCATTGTCTGCCATATTCAGAGAGTCTGGCTATATCCCCTGCTTTTTCAGTCACAGTCCAGCTGGCATTGGTGATCTCCCAATAGATCAGCCCCACTGTCTCCATCAGTGGGTGCACCCCTCTTGGTCCTGACTTCCTTGCTCATCTTCTCCCTCCTTTTGTTCCTCATTGGGACTTTGAGAGCTCAGTCAAGTGCTCCACTGTGGGTCTCTGTCTCTATCTCCATCCATCGCAAGATGAAGGTTCTATGGTGATATGCAAAATATTCATCAGTATGGCTATAGGATAGGATCATTTCAGGTTCCCTATCTTCAACTGCCCCAGGAACTAACTGGGGACCTCACTTGGACACCTGGAAGCCCCTCTAGGTCCAAGTCTCTTCCCAACCCTAAGATGGTTCCCTTAATTAAGGTATGTGCTTCCCTGCTCCCCTATCCAACCTTCCTTTATCCCAATCATCCCATTGCCCCAAGTTCTCCCCCTTCTCACTTTTCTCTCCCCATCTCCGCTTACCCCCATCCCACCCAACCTCAAGATCCCGATTTCTTTTCTTTTTTTTTTTTTTTTTTTTTTTTTTTTTTGTTTTTTCGAGACAGGGTTTCACTGTGGCTTTGGAGCCTGTCCTGGAACTAGCTCTGTAGACCATACTGGTCTCGAACTCACAGAGATCCGCCTGCCTCTGCCTCCCAAGTGCTGGGATTAAAGGCGTGCGCCACCATCGCCCGGCTAGATCCCGATTTTTTGCCTGGCAATCTTGTCTACTTCCCCTACCCAGGAGGATAGCTATATGTTTTTCTTTGGGTTCCCCTTCTTACTTAGCTTCTTTAGGATATCAAATTATAGACTCACTGACGTTTATTTATGGATAGAAACCAATTATGAATGAGTACATCCCATGGTCACCTTTTTGGGTCTGGGTTACCTCAATCAAGATAGTATTTTCTATTTCCATACATTTGCATGCAAAATTTGAGAAGTCATTGTTTTTTACCGCTGAGTAGTACACTAATGTGTATATATTCCACACATTCTTCATCCATTCTTCCATTGAATGACATCTAGGTTGTTTATAGATTCTGGCTATTACAAATAATGCTGCTATGAACATAGTTGAACAAATGCCCTTGTCATATGATGGGGCATCTCCTGGGTTTATTGCAAAGAGTGGTATTGCTGGGTCCAGGGGTAGGTTGATCCCGAATTTCCTGAGAAACCGAAACACTACTTTCCAAAGTGGTTGCACAAGTTTGCATTCCCACCAGCAATGGATGAGGGAACCCCTTCCTCCACAACCTATCCAGCAGAGGCTATCATTGCTGTTTTTGATTTTAGCCAATCTGACAGGTGTAAGATGATATATCAAAGATGTTTTGATTTGCATTTCCCTGATCGCCAAGGAGGTTGAGCATGACATTAAGTGTCTTATGGCCATTTGAACTTCTTCTGTTGAGAATTCTCTGTTCAGATCAGTGCCCCGTCTTTTAATTGGGTTAATTAGCATTTTAAAGTCTAGTTTCTTGAATTCTTTTTATATTTTGGAGATTAGACATTTGTCTGTTGCGGGGTTGATGAGGATCTTCTCCCAGTCAGTAGGTTGCCTTTTTGTCTTAGTGACAGTGTCCTTTGCTTTACAGAGCTTCTCAGTTTAAGTAGGTCCCATTTATTCAATGTTGCCCTTCATGTCTGTGATGCTGGGGTTATACATAGGAAGCGATCGCCTGTGCCCATCTGTTGTAGGGTACCTCCCAATTTCTCTTCTATCACGTTCAGTGTGCTCAGACTGATATTGAGGTCTTTGATCCATTTGGACTTGAGTTTTGTGCATGGTGATAGATATGGGTCAATTTTCATTCTTCTACATGTTGACATCCAGTTGTGCCAGCGCCATTTGTTGAAGATGTTTTCTTTCTTCCATTGCATACTTTTAGCTCCTTTATCGAAAATGAGGTGTTCATAGGTTTGTCAGTTAGAATCTGGGCCTTCTATACGATTCCATTGGTTGACTTCTCTGTTTTTATACCAATACCAAGCTGTTTTCAATACTGTAGCTCTGTAATAGAGTTTGAAGTCTGGAGTATTAAGGAGGAGCGGCGAGGCTGCGTCCCCAAACCCCAGCCGCCTGCTAGTTTATGCCCGAAATAACAACACACAAGCTGTATTCATTTAAACGCTGCTTGGCCCATTCTGCTCTAGCACTTACAGTCTAATTCTCACATCCCGATCAACACATCTCTAATAATCTGTGAGAACCGGTCTTACCGGGAAGATTCTAACCTAGTCCATCCTGGGTCGGAGCTTCAATGCATGTGTCTGGCCAGGAGCGGGGCATAGCGTCTCGCTGAGGCGTCTGCTCCAGAGAGGAGAGCTGTGGAGTCTGAGCTCACTTCCTCTTCCTCCCAGTGTTCTGTTCTGTCTACTCCTCCAACCTATCTTCTAACCAATAAAGTGGGCCAAGGCAGTTCCTTTTTTAGCCAATGACCTTCCTCCATCAGAAGTCAGGGATGGTAATGCCTCCAGAAGATCATTTATTGTATAAGATTGTTTTGGCTATCCTGGGTTTTTTGTTTTTCCATATAAAGTTGATTATTGTCCTCTCGAGGTCTGTGAAGAATTTTGATGAGACCTTAATGCAGATTGCATTGAATCTATAGATTGCTTTTGCTAGAATTGCCATTTTTACTATGTTGATCCTCCCAATCCAAGAGCAAGGGAGATCTTTCCACTTTCTGGTATCCTCTTCAATTTCTTCCTTCAATGCCTTAAAGTTCTTGTCAAATAGACCTTTCACTTCCTTGGTTAGAGTTATGCCAAGATACTTTATGCTATTTGTGGCTATCGTGAAAGGTGATGCTTCTCTGATTTCCCTCTCTGCTTCCATATCCTTTGTGTTTAGGAGGGCGACTGATTTTTTGGAGTTGATCTTGTATCCTGCCACATTACTAAAGGTGTTTATCAGCTTTGGGAGCTCTTTGGTGGAGTTTTTGGGGTGGCTTATGTACACTATCATATCATCTGCAAATAATGAAAGTTTAAACTCTTCCTTCCCAATTCGAATCCCCTTGATCCCCTTATGTTGTCTTATTGCTATTGCTAAAATTTCAAGCACTCTATTGAAGAGGTATGGAGAGAGTGGACAGCCTTGCCGTGTTCCTGATTTTAGTGGGATGGCTTTGAGTTTCTCTCCATTTAGTTTGATGTTAGCTGTCGATTTGCTGTAAATATCCTTTATTATATTTAGGTATGACCATTTTATACCTAATCTCTCCAAGACTTTTTTCATAAAGGGATGTAGAATTTTGTCAAAATCTTTTTCAGCATCTAATGAAATGATCATATGATTTTTTTTCTTTCAGTTTATTTATATGATGGATTACATAGATAGATTTTTGTATGTTGAACCAGCCCTGCATCTCAGGAATGAAGCCTACTTGATCATAATGGATAATTTTTCTTAAGTGTTCTTGGATATGGTTTGCCAGTATTTTGTTGAGTATTTTTGCATCGATGTTCATGAGTGAGATTGGCCTGTAATTCTCTTTCTTGATTGAGTCTTTGTGTGGTGTTGGTATCAGAGTGACTGTAGCTTCATAAAAGGAATTTGGCAACGACTCTTCTATTTCTATATTGTGAAACACATTAAGGAGTATGGGTATAAGCTCTTCTTGGAAGTTCTGGTAGAATTCCGCACTGAAACCATCTGGTCCTGGGCTTTTTTTGGTAGGGAGGTTTTTGATGACAGCTTCCAATTCTTCACGACTCATAGGTCTATTTAGATTGTTCACCTGGTCCTGGTTTAACTTTGGTATAGGGTATTTATCTAAAAAAATTCCCATTTCTTTTACATTTTCCAATTTTGTGGCATACAGGCTTTTGTAGTAAGATCTAATGATTTTTTGAATTTCCTCTGTGTCTGTGGTTATGTCCCCCTTTTCATTTCTGATCTTATTAATTTGCGTATTCTCTCTCAGCCGTTTGATTAGTTTGGATAGGGGTTTATCAATTTTGTTGATTTTCTCTAGGAACCAGCTTTTTGTTTCATTGATTCTTTGGACTGTTTTCTGTGTTTCTATTTTGTTGATTTCTGCCCTCAGTTTGATTATTTCCAGTAGAAACTCCTCTTAGGTGAATCTGCTTCTTTTTTTTTTTTCTAGATCTTTCAGGTGGGATGTTAAGTCTCCAATGTGTGCTTTCTCTGTTATATTTAAGTGGACACTTAGTGCTATGAACTTTCCTCTCAGGACTGCTTTCATAGTGTCCCATAAGTTTGAATAGTTTCTTTATTTTCATTGAATTCAAGGAAGACTTTGATTTCTTTCTTTATTTTTTTCCTTGATCCAGGTGTGGATCAGAAGTTGACTGTTCAGTTTCCATGAGTTTATAGGCTTTCTGGGGGTAGCATTGTTGTTGAATTCTAACTTTAATCCATGGTGGTCTGATAAGATGCAGGAGGTTACAAATATTTTTGTAACTGTGGAAGTTTGCTTTGTTACCGAGTATGTGGTCAATTTCCAAGAAGGTTCCATGAGCTTCAGAGAAGAAGGTATAGTCTTTCCTATTTGGGTGGAATGTTCTATAGATGTCTGTTAAATCCATTTGATTCATTACCTCCATTAATTCTCTTATTTCTCTGTTAGGTTTCTGTCTGATTGACCTATCCATTGGTGAGAGAGGAGTGTTGAAGTCTCCTACTGTTAGTGTGTGCCGTTTGATGGCAGCCTTGAGTTTTAGTAGTGTTTCTTTTACGTACGTGGGTGCTTTTATATTAGGGGCATAGATATTCAGGATTGAGACTTCATCCTGATGAATTTTCCCTGTTATAAGTATAAAATGTCCCTCTCTATCTTTTCTGATTGATTTAAGTTTGAAGTCAACTTTGTTAGAAATTAGTATGGCCAAACCTGCTTGTTTCTTGGTTCCATTTGCTTGATAAGCCTTTTCACAGCCCTTTACTCAGAGTAGGTGTCTGTCTTTGTCGTTGAGGTGTGTTTCTTGTAAACAGCAGAATGTTGGATCCTGTTTTCGTATCCAATCTTTTAGCCTGTGCCTTTTTATAGGTGAGGTGAGTCCATTGACATTAAGTGATATTAATGACCAGTGGTTGTTAACTCCGGTCACTTTTTTTAGTAGTAGAGTTTGTGTGTTTCCCTTCTTTGAGTTGTGTTTGTGAAGGGTCTCTAGATGTCTGAGTTATTGTGGCCATTGTTGGACTCCTTGGTTTGTGATTTTCCTTCTATTGCTTTCTGTAAGGCTGGATTTGTGGCTACGTATTGGTTAAATTTGTTTTTTTTTCCTGGAAGATTTTGCTTTCTCCATTTATAGTGAACAATAGCTTGGCTGAGTATAGTAGTCTGGGCTTGCATCCATGGTCTCTTAGTTTCTGAAGTACATCTATCCAGGACCTTCTAGCTTTCATGGTTTCCATAGAGAAGTTAGGTGTAAGTCTGATAGGCTTACCCTTATAAGTAACTTGACCCTTTTCTTTTGCAGCTCTTAATATTCTTTCTTTATTCTGTATGTTTTGTGTTTTGATTATTATATGGCGAGGAGATTTTTTTTTTTTTTGGTCCAGTCTATTCGGTGTTCTGTATGCTTCTTGAACCTTCAAAGGAATATATTCTTTAGGCTGGGAAAGTTTTCTTCTATAATTTTATTAAATATATTTTCTGGACCGTTGAGCTGTACTTCTTCTCCTTCTTCTATCCCAATTATTCTTAGGTTTGTTCTTTTTATTGTGTCCCGGATTTCCTGAATGTTTTGTGATGAGAATTTGTTGGTTTTGCTGTTTTCTTTGATCAGTGTGTTTATTTTCTCTATGGTATCTTCAGTGTCTGACATTCTTTCTTCTATCTCTTGTAATCTGCTGTTAGTACTTGTCTCTGTAGTTCCTGTTCATTTACCTAGACTTTCCATCTCCATCCTTCCCTCGGTTTTTTGTTTTCTTCATTGCTTCCATTTCATTCTTCAAGTCTTGAACCGCTTCCCTAACCTGCTTGATTGCTTTTTCTTGTTTCTCATGGTTTTCTTGCGTGTCTTTGAGTGATTTTTTCATTTTCTCTACCTTTTTGTTTGTAATCTCTAATTGTTTATGGCAGTTTTTCACCTCCTGTTTAAGGTCCTCTATTATTTTCATATAGTTCACTTTTGAGTCGATTTCTTCTAATTCTTCTGGAGTAGGGTGTACAATTCTTATTTCGGGATCCCTGGATTCTGGTGGTGTCATGTTGCCTTTCAGGTTGTTGGAGGAATTCTTGCATTTGCGCCTTCCAATCTCTTCCTTCAAATGGAGCCAGGAGAGGCCTGGTCTCTTGGTCCAGTCTTTGCTGTGATTGACTCTCTGTGTGTATCTCTTCAGTGTAGAAGCAGGAACCGTTCCCATCCAGGTGAACTCCTCAGCACCAAAACATGGACGCCTGGTAGTCCAATGACCCAAGGACAAATGGGGGAGCTTGGGGGAGGAGCAGGGTGGGGACGAGTAGAACACAGGACACCCTGCCACACAGGCTGAATCTGCAAGTGCTCCCTTACCGGGGGTGCTTGAGGCCTGTGCCTTAGGTAGGCTCTCACTGCTCTGCGTTGGTAGCCTTAGTGTAGGAGCAGAAAACTGTTCCTGAGCAAAGGACCTTGCAGAAAATGAAGACTTGGGTGGGGGGTCATGTGTAAGAAAGACAGCCCTGCAGAAGGAGCTGGGGGAGGGGTGTTTGTGGTCTCTTCCGGGACAATCTGCCCCTTGATAGCACACACTCACCTGTCCTGATGGGATTCCTCAGCAACTAAACAGGGCCGCTGGTAGCCCAATGATCCGAGGACAAAAGGATGAATGGAGCAAGGGGGGGTGGCGGTATCCAAAAGAGCACAGAAAGCCTTTGCGTATGCAGGAGCTGAAGGTGCCCAGGCTCCCTTACAGGGGATCCTGAGGCCTGCCCGGTAGGCAGACACTCTCCGCTCTGGGTGGGTAGCCTTAGTGTAGGAGCTTAAAACTGTTCTTGAGCACTGCTCTGAGCATACAGCAGGGCAGGGTTGGGGAGGGGTGCTGGGGGGTTGGGTCATGCAAAAGAAAGACAGCCCTGCAGAAGGAGCTGGGGGAGGGGGGTTTGTGCTCTCTTCCGGGACAATCTGCCCCTGGATAGCCCACACTCACCCATCCAGATGGGATTCCTTAGCAGCTATACAGGGCCGTCTGGTAGCCCAATCTTCTGGGGACAAAAGGATGAACAGAGCAAGGGGGAACACAAAGTTTGAAGAAATGAGTAAATACGTACACGATACCCTTGGAAACCAAGGAAAAAATGATCAAACAGTTAATGGAAACAGTTCAAGAATTGAAAACTGAAATGGAAGCAAGGAAGAACACACAAACTGAAGATCAGCTGGATATGAAAAATCTTGGAAATGAGCAGAGCCTACAGAAACAAGCATAATCAATAGAACACAAGAGATAGAAGAAAGAATCTCAGATTCTGAGGACACCATAGAGAAAATGAACGCACTGATCAAAGAAAACAGCAAATCCAACAAATTCTCATCACAAAACATTCAGAAAATATGGGACACAATAAAAAGACCAAACCTATGAATAATAGGAATAGAAGAAGGAGAAGAGTCACAGCTCAAAGGCCCAGAAAATATTTTTAACAAAATTTTGAAAGAAAACTTTCCCACCATAAAGAAAGATATCTCCTTGAGTATTCAAGAAGCATACAGAAAACCAAACAGACTGGATCAAAGAAAAACATCCCCTCCTCATATAATAATCAAAACACAAAATATACAGGTTAAAGAATATTAAGAGCTGCAAAGGAAAAAGGCCAAGTAACTTATAAAGGTAAACTGATCAAACTTACACCTGAATTCTCTATTGAAACCATGAAAGCCTGCATAGAGATACTTCAGAAACTAAGAGACCATGGATGCAAACCCAAACTACTATACCCAGCCAGCTATTGATCACTATCAATGGAGAAAACAAGACATTCCAGGATAAGAATGAATTTAAACAATACGTAGCCACAAATCCAGCCCTACAGAAAGTAATAGAAGGAAAATCGCAACCGAAGGAATCCAATATTGCCAATACTGCCTACAATAACTCAGGCATCTAGCGACCATTCACCATCACAACTCAAAGAAGGGAGACACACACACTCTACTACCAAAAACAATAAGAACAACCAGAATAAACAACCACTGGTCATTAATATTACTTAATATTAATGGTCTCAATTCACCTATAAAAAGGCACAGGCTAAGAGACTGAATATGAAAACAGGATCCAACATTCTACTGTTTGCAAGAAACACATCTCAACCACAAAGACAGGTATCTACTCAGAGTAAAGGGTTGGGAAAAGGTGTTTCAAGCAAATGGTCCTAAGAAAAAAGCAGTTGTGGCCATACTAATTTCTACCAAAACTGACTTCAAACTAAAATCAATCAGAAGAGATCGAGATGGACACTTCATACTCATAACAGGAACAATTCATCAGGATGACGTCTAAATCCTGAATATCTACGCCCCAAATATAAAAGCACCCACTTATGTAAAACAAATATTACTAGAACTCAAGGCAGGCATCAAACCACACACACTAGTAGTTGGAGACTTCAGTGCACCTCTCTCTCAAATGGACAGGTCAATCAGACAGAAACCTAATAGAGAATTAAGAGAATTATTGGAGGTAATGAAGCAAATGGACTTAATAGACATCTATAGAACACTCAACCAAAATAGGAAAGAATATACCTTCTTCTCTGCAGCTCATGGAACCTTCTCGAAAATTGACCACATACTCAGAAAAAAAGGAAACCTCCACAGATACAAAATAAAATATCAGTGTTCACCTGTGTCTTAGCAGATCACCACTGATTAAAGTTAGAAGGTAACAACAATGCTACCCCCAGAAAGCTGACAAACTCATGGGAACTGAACAGTCAACTACTGAACCAACCTCGGTCAAGGAAGAAATTAAGAAAGAAATTAAAGTCTTTCTTGAATTTAATGAAAATAAAGAGACAACATACGCAAACCTATGGGACACAATGAAAGCAGTGCTAAGAGGAAAGTTCATAGCACTAAGTGCCAACTTTAAAAAAAAAAATGGAGAAAGTATACATTGTGGTCTTAACAGCATACCTGAAAACTTTAGAAAAAAAGAAGCAGACTGCACAGGAGGAGTAGAAGCCTGGAAATAATCAAAATGAGGGCTGAAATCAACAAAACAGAAACACAGAAAACAATCCTAAGAATCAATGAAAGAAAAAAGCTGGTTCTTGGAGAACATCAACAAGATTGATAAACCCCTATCTAAACTAATCAGATAACAGAGAGAGAACACGAAAATAAATATGTTCAGAAAAGAAAAGGGGGACATAACCATAGACACAGAGGAAATTCATACAATCATTAGATCTTACTACAAAAGCCTGTATGCCACAAAATTGGAAAATGCAAAAGAAATGGGCATTTTTTTTAGATAAGTACCATATACCAAAGCTAAACCAAGACCAGGTGAACAATCTAAATAGACCTGTTAGTCGCGAAGAAATAGAAACTGTTACCAAAAATCTCCCTTCCAAAAATGCCCAGGACCAGATGGTTTCAATGCAGAATTCTACCAGAACTTCCAAGAAGAGCTAATACCCATACTCCTTAATGTATTTCAAAATATAGAAACAGAAGAGTCATTGTCAAATTCCTTTTATGAAGCTACAGTTACCTTGATACCAAAACCACAAAAAGACCCAAACAAGAAAGAGAATTACAGGACAATCTCACTCATGAATATCGCTGCAAAAATTCTCAAAAATACTGTCAAACTGAATCCAAGAACACATTAGAAAAATTATCCATTATGATCAAGTAGGCTTCATCCCAGAATGCAGGGCTGGTTCAAAATAAGCAAATCTATCAATATAATCCACCATATAAATAAACTGAAAGATAAAAAACATATGATCATTTCATTAGATGCTGAAAATGCATTCGATAAGATTCAACAGCACTTTATGATAAAGGTCTTGGAGAGATTAGAGATACAAGAGTCATACATAAATATAATAAAAGCTATCTACAGCACACCGACAGCTAACATTAAATTAAAAGGAGAAAAACTCAGAGCCATCCCACTAAAATCAGGAACAAGACAAGTATGACCACTCTCTCCATACCTCTTCAATGTATTGCTTGAAGTTCTAGCAATAGCAATAAGACAACATAAGGGGATCAAGGGGATTTGTATTGGAAAATAAGAAGTTACACTTTTGTTATTTGCAGATGATATGATAGTGTACATAAGGGACCCCGAAAACTCTACCAAAAAACTCCTACAGCTAATAAACACCTTTAGTAATCTGGCTGGATACAAGATCAACTCCAAAAAATCAGTTGCCTTCCTATACACTAAGTATAAGGAAACAGAGAGGGAAATCAGAGAAGCATCACCTTTCACGATAGCCACAAAGAGCATAAAATATCTTGGGGTAACTCTGACCAAGGAAGTGAAAGATCTATTTGATAAGAACTTTAAGTATTTGAAAAAAGAAATTGAAGAGGACACCAGTAAATGGTAGGATCTCCCTTGCTCTTGGATTGGGAGGATCAACATAGTAAAAATGGCAATTCTATCAAAAGCAGTCTATAGATTCAACTCAATCCCCAACAAAATCCCATCAAAATTCTTCACAAATCTGGAGAAGACAATAATCAACTTTATATGGAGAAAAAAAAACCCAGGATAGCCAAAAACAATCTTATACAATAAAGGTTAATATGGAGGCATTTCCATCCCTGACTTCAAACTCTATTATAGAACTACAGTATAGAAAACAGCTTGGTATTGGCATAGAAATAGAGAAGTCGACCAATAGAATTGAATAGAAGACCATGACTTTAACCCACAAACCTATGAACACCTGATTTTCAATAAAGGATCTAAATGTATACAATTTAAATAGAGAGCATCTTCAACAAATTGTGCTGGCAAAACTGGATGTCAATCTGCAGAAGAATGAAAATAGATCCATATCTATCACCATGCACAAAACTCAACTCCAAATGGATTAAAGACCACAATATCAGTCTGAACACACTGAACCTGATAGAAGAGAAATTGGGAAGTACGCTACAACACATGGGCACAGGAGACCACTTCCTACGTATAACCCCTGCAACACAGACATTAAGGGCCTCATTGAATAAATGGGACCTCCTGAGACTGAGAAGCTTCTGTAAAGCAAAGGACACTGTCACTAAGACAAAAAGGCAACCTACTGACTGGAAGAAGATCTTCACCAACCCCGCAACTGACAAATGTCTGATCTCCAAAATATATAAAGAACTCAAGAAACTAGACCGTAAAAGGCTAATCAACCCAATTATAAAATGGGGCTCTGACCTGAACAGAGAACTCTCAACAGAAGAAGTTCAAATGGCCAAAAGACACATAAGGTCATGCTCAACTTCCTTAGCGATCAGGAAAATGCAAATGAAGTCAACTTTACGATACCATATTACACCTGTCAGAATGGCTAAAAAAAAAAAAAAAAAAACACCAATGATAGCCTTTGCAGGAGAGGTTGTGGAGAAAGGGGTAGACTCATCCATTGCTGGTGGGAATGCAATCTTGTGCAACCACTTTGGAAAGCAGTGTGGCGGTTTCTCTGGAAATTCAGGATCAACATAACACTGGACCGAGCAATACCACTCTTGGGAATATACCCTTATCACACAACAAAAGTATATGCTCTACTATGTTCATTGCAGCATTGTTTGTAATAGCCAGAACTTGGAAAAAACCTAGATGCCCTACAATGGAATAATGGATGAAGAAAGTGTAGAATATATACATATTAGCATACTACTCAGCAATAAAAAGCAAGGACATCTTGAATCTTGCCTGCAAATGGATGGAAATAGAAAACACTATCCTGAGTGAGGTAAGCCAGACCCAAAAAGAGGAAAATGGGATGTACTCACTCATATTTGGTTTCTAGCCATAAATAATGGACATTGAGCCTATAATTCGTGATCCTAGAGTAGCTAAATAAGAATGAGAACCCAAAGAAAAACATATAGGCATCCTCCTGAATATTAACCTTCATCACGCAATGAAAGGATACAGAGACCCACATTGCAGCACTGGACAGAAATCTCAAGGTCCAAATCAGGAGCAGAATGAGAGAGGGCATGATCAAGGAACTCAGGACCACAAGGGGTGCACCCACACACTGAGACCATGGGGATGTTCTATCGGGAGCTCACCAAGGCCAGCTGGACTGGGTCTGAAAAAGCCTGGGATAAAACCAGACTCGCCTAACATAGCGGAAAATGAGGACTACTGAGAACTCATGAACAATGGCAATGGGTTTTTGATCCTACTGCACATACTGGCTTTGGGGGAGCCTAGGCAGTTTGGATGCTTACCTACTAGACCTGGATCCATGTGGGTGGTCCTTGGACTTCCCACAGGGCAGGGAACCCTTATTACCCTTTGGGCTGATGAGGGAGGGGGACTTGATTGTGGGAGGGGGAAGGAAATGGGAGGTGGTGGCAGGGAAGAGACAGAAATCATTAATAGATAAATAAATTTAAAAAAATGCACAAGCTAAGAGATTGAATGTAAAAGCAGGATCAATTATTCTGCTATTTCCAAGAAAAACACCTCAACCACAGAGACAGACATCTACTCAGAGTAAAGGGTTGGGAAAAAGGTTTTTCAATTAAATGAACCTAAGAATCAAGCAGGTGGGGCCATATTAATTTCTAACAAAATTGACTTCAAACTAATATCAATCAGAAGAGATGGAGATGGACATTTTATACTCATAACAGGAACAGTTCATCAGGATGAAGTCTCAATCTTGAATAACTCTGCCCCTAATAAAAAAGTACCCACTTATGTAAAAGAAACATTACTAGAACACAAGGCAGTAATCAAACCACACACACTAATAGTAGGAGACTTCAACGCTCCTTTCTTAGCAATCGACAGGTTAATCAGACAGAAAGTGAACAGAGAAATAAGAGAATTAATGGAGATAATGAATCAAATGGATTTAACAGACATCTATAGAACATTCCACCCAAATAGGAAAGAATATACCTTCTTCTCTGCAGCTCATGGAACCTTTTCAAAAATTGACCACATACTCAGTAACAAAGAAAACTTCCACAGATACAAAAAACATATTAGTAACCAACTGTGTCTTATGGGATCAGCATGGATTAAAGTGAGAATTCAACAACGATGCTACCTCAATAAAGCTGACAAACTCATGGAAAGTGAACAGTCAACTACTGAACCACCACTGGGTCAAGGAAATAAATGAAGACAGAAAGTAATGTCTTCCTTGAATTTAATGAAAATAAAGATACAACATGCTCAAACTTATGGGACAATATGAAAGCAGTCCTAAGAGGAAAGTTTATAGCTCTAAGTGCCCACATTAAAAAAAATGGGGAAAGCTAATATTGGAGACTTAACAGCACACCTGATAGCTCTAGGAAAAAAAAAAGAATCAGACTCACCCAGGAGGAGTAGAAGACTGGAAATAATCAAACTGAGAGCAGAAATCAACAAAATAAAAACACAGAAAACAATCCAAAGAATCAATGAAACAAAAAGCTGGTTCTTGGAGAAAATCAACAAGATTGACAAACCTTTATCCAAACTAATCAAATGACAGAGGGAGAACACACGAATTAATAAGATCATAATTAAAAAGGGGGACATAATAACAGACACAGAAGAAATTCAGAATAACATTAGATTTTACTACAAAAGACTGTATGCCACAAAATTGGAAAATGTAAAAGAAATGGATATTTTTTTAGATAAATACCACATACCAAAGTTAAACCAAGACCAGATACATAATCTAAATAGACCTGTTAGATGTGACAAATTAGAAGTTTTTATCAAAAATCTCCCTACCAAAAAAACCCAGGACCAAATGGTTTCAATGCAAAATTCTACCAGAACTTCCAAGAAGAACTAATACCTATTCTCCTTAATGTATTTCACAATGTAGAAACAGAAGAATCATTGACAAATTCATTTTATGAAGCTACAGTTATACTGATACCAAAACCACACAAAGCCTCATCCAAGAAAGAGAATTAGAGGCCAATCTCATAAATGGACTTCGACACAACAATTCTCAGTAAAATACTGGCAAATCGAATCCAAGAACACATTAGAAAAATTATCTATTATTTTTTAGGGTTCGGCAGGGCTGCGTTCCTGCCACCCTGGCTACCGCATGGCTAGCTTTACCCGAAATAATTACACGGAAACAATATTCTTTTAAACACTGCTTGGCCCATTATATCTAGCCCCTTCTCGGCAGACTCACACACCTGGACTAGCCCATTTCTAATAATATGTGTAGTACCCCCAGGTGCGCTTACCGGGAAGATTATTGCCTACATCCATACTGGGTCAGAGCTTCATCGTTTCTGCCCCAGAGAGGAGAACTATCCAGTCTGAGCTCACTTCCTCTTCCTCCCAGCATTCTGTTCTGTTTACTCCACCCACATATGTTCTAACCTATCAGGGCAAGCAGTTTCTTTATTGATTAACCAATGAAATCAACAGATTGATATATGACACTCCCACATCATTTCCCCTTTTTCTGTTTAAACAAAAAAAAAAGAAGGCTTTAACTTTAACATAGGAATATTACATATAACAAAACAGTTATCAAGCAAGAATTACAGTTACAATATTTACATCTATTTTATCTTGTATCTTAACAATGGAAAACTATAACTATAACTATCTATCTATTCTTCAACTCCACCAAAACTCCAGAAGTATATAATATTACCTAAGCAAACAAGAAATAGGAAACTTCCAAAACTCTAGAAGTGATAGAAACATCTCAGTGCCTGGACAGTCACCTAAAGTTCCTCTGTACCATTTGGGCATCCCTTTTCGGCCTACAGGCCCATAGTATTCAGAGACATTTCCATAAAGCAGGAAATTTCAAAGGCAGTTCAGTCACTATCTGCTGTGTCCTGTAGAATGTCGTGCACACTCCTTCATGAATCAGGAACCCCGAAAGATATTCTCACCTTTAAGAAAGTTCAGTAGTCCTCGCTCTGCGGGTTCTCTGTGTCCAGTTTATGCAATAGTCCAGGGAAGAGCAGATTTTTTGCCTAAATGGCTATCAAACTCCTTAAGTAGCCTCTTTGATGCCCACCTTCCTCTTGAAGTAGATTGGTGCTGCCAGTAGCAGACATGTCTCATTGTCATGAAAAACCCTAAGTTATTAAAACATTAAATGCCATATTCTGTAGTCTTTGAAAGATATGAAGAATGTCTATCTAAAATATATCTATGTACATCTAGAAAACCTAACATGACTACAGACTTGACTATTATAGATGATTATCCATTAACAACCTATATACATTACATTTTTAAATGAACTACACAATCACAATATCTTAGTCAAGATCAGAAATACATATACATATAACAAAATTGACCTTAAATCTCTATCAATAAAGCAAAATCTATACTAATGCAAATTATTCATACCTATATCATATCCCCCTTTAAATGTAAAAGAACATTTATAAACAATATTTGGTAATCTGGGCACAGTTATTTCTCTCCAAACTGCTTCCTACTGTAAAGGGGTGCTGTTAATTAGGTCTTTTATGGTGTAACCTGTCAGGTTTATCTCAGTTGGCAGTTGAGCTAATTTTTTGAAGGTGTTCACAGAAACCTTTCAGGAGGGCATTTTCCATCATACCATATTGTGATAGAAGCAACCCACAGGGTATCATCCTCTGTGAAAACAAAAGAAGAAACTCCTTTCCAAAGCATCATGTCCTTAGATCCAAATTTTAAAATCAAGGTATTTTCAAAATATCTATGTTGGATTAGTTCAGCAGCATTTATAAACAAATATCTTTTAGCATCTGTTGCTCCTTCCTCAGCATTCAAACAATTCAAACAGAGCATAATAGCATACGGTATCAAGATTCTCACTGTATTGTCCATCTTTGTGCAGCTTTACTTTAACCTCTATTTCGTTTATTTTTACTTTTATTTATTTATTTTTATTTTGCTTTTTGAGACAGGTTCTCTGTATATTTTTGACCTGGAATAACTCAGTCGACCAGGCTGTCCTTGAACTGTAAGAGATCCTTCCGTCTCTGACACCCAGGCATTGGGATTAAAAGCATGTGCTACCACACCTTGAAGTCATAAAGGTCAATCTCCCTCTGCCTACCAAGTGTTGGGATTAAAGGTGTGTTCTACTACACCCAACTACTCTCTTCCTTTTTTTTTACTTTGAAGAACTTTGACTTTTAGTCTGCATTTATTTTTAACACACTGTAACTCCTTTAAAAAAAAATCGAACCTCTCTTTACTGTATCTCTCTCGCTTTTTCTGACCACATGAGCCTTTAAATTACTGAACAATATGGATAGGATTAAAGCCGTGGCTTTGGTGACTGGATCCAGCCCATTCCTTAGTTTTCTGCCATTTCAACCTTGTGGCTGAGGCACCGGCCAGAGCTGCCTTCAGTGCCACAACTCTACAGTGTTTCAAGGTCCTTCCCAGCAAACAAGTTACAACACTCAAATTTTCTCTCTGTAGCTGACCTCCTGCCTCAAAGAGTCAGAGTTTGCCCTGGCAGTACAGACCAGAAAGCTGGCATTTTAAAACAGCTCAGCTTTTTTCCTGCTACGGCTGAAAGCAAACAAGCATTCAGTCAGATTTTATCAACACCATTTAAGTGTTTTGTGGCAGGACCTCTTAAAAGAGTTGCAAGGTTTTGAAGCTAAAGCTGAGTCAGGAAGCCTCTCTTAGATGAGAGCACTTGCTTGCCTCTAGCAAGCAGAGCAGACCCAAGAAAACATGCTACCAAGAAAACATGTTTTACTCTATTCTTTTCCAAGCTTTCTCAGACTTTCTGTGGATTTAGTTGTCCACACGTTGGGCAGCCATTCTGTTGAGGGAGCGGCAAGGCTTCATTCCAGCCACCCTGGCTCTCACATGGCTAGCTTTATCCGTAATAATTACATGGAAACTGTATTCTTTTAAACACTGCTTGGCCCATTATATCTAGCCTCTTCTCGGCTAACTCTCGCACCTGGACTAGCCCATTTTTAATAATATGTGTAGCAACCCCAGGTGCACTTACCGGGAAGATCCTACACTGGGGAAGGGGTTTTGCTCTTGTTTCCACAGGAGAAGAAAAATTGTGAATACCATCAAAATTAATAAAGTTTTGTTTTGAAGAGGAGAAACCTCTTGGAAAGAGAAATAACAGCTCATCCACAATGATGATATTTATACAGGTGGTAAGAAAAAACATATAGAATGGGGACAGGTTTCTCTTCTTATCTCTGCAGGAAAACACTCATCTTCAGAAAATTCAAGGGACCCTGGATGTTCGAATACTGACAGATGGAAACTATTTACAACCCAATAAGAATCAGCAAGAAAATCAAATAGATCTCGTAAGTAAAGTTATTCTACTCTTATCTTTAAATATGTATTAATGTGCATTTATTTATAAATATATAGAGCTGGTTTTGAAGTTGGACTCTGGCTCAGTACTTCTTCAATTCCAAGCCTGTTGGTAAGAGAAAACCCCAGAGTTTCTGGAGTTTCTGTCTCATGTCAAGAGCCATGATATGAGACAGAAAGAAGTATGAGTTTAGAAAACATCTTTGCTTTTCTTCATATCCATCATACTTTTCATTGAATATATCTCTCATGCCTTTCATTGAATATATATATATATATATATATATATATATATATATATATATATATATTGCTGTGTACATTTCTACCTCTGATTAAGATACTTATATATTGTTTGTATATTGATATATATTTACCATATTGCAATGTATATTTTTACATTGTTCATATTTGGAGATCATTATCCTCATTTGTTACACAGTTCTTTATTGTCTTACTCTTTACGTTAGATAGATATTGAGAATTTTATAAATCAATAGTCATCTAAATTTGTCATTTATAATTAGACTAATCAGGTAATTTAGATACAGAGAGATTATACTCAGTATAGATAGATAATCTTCAACCTCTTCAAAGAGCTATAGAAAATGGCCTTTAATCAAACTCAGAGTTTCGTGATAGTGAGACGCAATTGCTCTTGGCAGCACCAATCTATTCCCAAGAGAATGTTGAGCACTAAAGACACTCCACCTGGAGCTTTTCTTTTTGGCAGAACTGGCCTTTGGGCAAAGAAATGCCCATACCTGAACCACTGACAGAGATACAGAGCATGCATCAATGGATAAAACAGGACTGTCATATGCTGCCAAGACAGGGTAAGATAGATTTAAAAAGTTGCTAGCCTTTGAAAATGGTATGTCAGTTATGTTTGGCCTTAGCCAAAGTTTGTTGCTTCAACGCAGCTAACGTGATTTTGGGTGATTGCCCAGGTAGCTAGTTGTCTCTGTGATTTGTTGCATGTTTTGGAAATTGTTTTAGTGAACTTCCGAATTACCCAGGTAGCATTATTTACCTTCTCAGATCTTCTAGGGGGTTGAAGACTATATAAATGTAGTTACTTTTCTCTCATGACTTGGCCAAGTTATTTATTATACAAGACCTAAACTAGTTAGAATAGGATATTTGTACTTATTGTATATAATTTCCTAGTAGGTTTAGAACTCTCTTATTTAAACAAAAGTGGGAGGTGTTGGAGGGGGTCCTTCAGTTCCACCAGCCAGTAGCCCCTGAGATACCAGTCCATTGGGGTGTGGTCTCTCTCTTTAAAAAAGCAGCCACGTCCCTCATCTCTCTCTCTCTCTTTTTTTTTCTTTTTTACTTCCTGCTCCGTTTCTGGTGACTAGACTCCTTCCTGATTGTGCAGAGTGCTGTTGTCTGGGACGGAGATCAGTAAGTTTTTCCCCTTTAAATAAATACCACCCTATTAATCATAATTCCAAACTGGTGTGGGATTGTTTATGACTTACGCCTTCAATTCATACCAATGCAAAGTATTTATCTCTATAGTGTATACCCCTTTACATGTAAACAGACATTTATAAACAATAGTTTAGATAATTTGTGCATTATTCTCTAGATTACTTACTGTTTATTGTGGGTACTGATAATAAGGTCTTTCATGGGACATCCTGTGTTTTAGGTCAATCTCAGCCAGCAGTCCTGAACTGTCATGGTTGTTGGACCATCAGGGGCTCTTGTTTGATGAAACCATATTAGCTAATAAGAAATAAACAGCATTTTATCCTCTAAGGAGGCAAAAACAGAAACTCTTTTCCAAAGCAACATATACTTAAACCTAAATTTTGAAGTCAAGGTACCTGTAAAACATATATACTGGTTTAGCTTAGTAGCCTGTACAATGAAATATCTCTCTATACTTAGCTCATTCACAGTCAAAAAATTGAAACAAAACACAATAATATACATAATCCAGACTCTCTGTGTATTTTTTATGCCTTTAATGTTTGACTGTCTATATTCTGTATTTTAAAAGACTTTGTTTTACTTCTTTATATAACTATTTTTATACCTTTTCCTTCTCTCCCAAGCCTAAGAACATTCATTCAACACTGTATTTTGAGATTTTTTCATCTGAATCTTGTTTTATTGTGTATCTATAATCACTTTCTATCCAGGAGCTCTATAAAATGGTAAGCAGTTTGGTCACAATGGCCCTGGATGCTGGTTCTGCCTCTCTTATTCTTACAATATGGCCAGATCTGGGACTGCTGTGTGATAGCCATCTTCACTACCTTAACTCTGAGAAGCAGTTGGACCATGCTGCCACCAAGTAACTTGCAGCATGCTTTCACAAGCCCCATTCAAGTGCTCGTTCTCCTGAAAGAGCCAGAGCTGTTTGTGCAACTAGGAAAAACTAGGATGTTTCTTAAAGGAGCTGCACGCTTTTGCTACTACTACTAAATCGGGAAGGAATCTTACCTCTGCTTGCTTCTAGCAAACAGAACCCACCCAAGAAAATGTTGCTACCATGAAGCCGTGTGTGTGTGTGTGTCTAGAATTCCTTTTCAAGCTATCTCAGGTTTTATGTAGATGTAGCTGTGTTGCGGGAGGTCCTCCCACTCCTCCAGCCTATCACCGCTGAGGTACCAGCCCATTGGGGCGTGGTTTCTCTCCCTTTAAAAAAGTGGCCACTTCCCTCTCCTCTCTCTCTTCACTTCCTGCTCCGCCGGCGACTAGACTCCTTTCCTGGTTGCTTAGAGGGCTGTTGCCTGGGACAGTGATCTGTAAGTTTTTTTCCCCTTTAAATAAATACCACCCTAATAATCATAACCCCGAATTGGTGTGGCATTGTTTGTGACTTACGCCTTCATAGCTGCCCCACGCTAGCATACCTTTGTAGTCTGAGGTTTCTCACTCATTTCCTAAGCACCGAGACCTGAAATAATTACACAGAAACTATATTAATTACAACACTGTTTGGCTAATTAGCTCATGCATATTTATAACTTACTCTTACATCTTGATTTAACCCATTTCTATTAATTTATATATCACTGCAAAGCTTGTTGTGTACCAGTAAGTTTCTCCAGCATCTGTCTCCTTAGGCAGCTACATGGCATCTCTCTGACTCTGCCAACTCCTTCTCTATATCTCTGTTTAGCTTTCCCACCTGGATATATTTTGTCCTGCCATAGCCCCAAAGAAGATTTTTTTATTAACTAATGTTAATAAAACATATTCACAGCATTCAGAGTGGAATCCCACATTATGAACTTGCCTTTCGTACACTTAATATTTCTGACAAAATCACCATCTGTGGACTAACAGAATGTCTTATCCACCATCATGTGTTTCCACATACTATTCCTTCTGACCAAGGAACTCAGTTCACAACCATAGAATTTCAGTTATAAGCTCATGACCGTTATATCCAGTGCCCTTATTCTGTTCCCCACCATCCTGAAATATTTGGCATGATAAAATGGTGGAATGGCTTTTTGAAGACACAGATTTAAGTTTCAGTAGCCAGGAAGGCTGAGAAAGGGCACTTCAGAAGGTATGATATGCTTTGAATCAGTGTCCAATTTATGGTATGGTTTCTTCTTTACTCAGGATTCATGTGTCTAAGAATCAAGGATGTTAAGGAGGTATGTACTAATCACTATTACCCCTAGTGACCCACTAAGACAATATTGCATCCAGTTTCTGTGACCTTAGTTTAGCTGTCCTAGAAGTTTAATTTTTGATTATTCTCATTTATTTATAAATTTTATTTATTTATTTTATATATCAATTGCAGTTTCTTCTCCTTCTTCTCTTCCAATTTCTATTCCCTTCCTTGCCCTCCTTTCTGCCCATACCAACTCCCAAAATCTACATTTTCTCATTTCTTTTCAGAGAAGGGCAAGTTTTCATAGATGCCAACAAAACATGGTGTATCAAGTTTCAGTAGGACTAAGCTCTTCCCTTTGTATTAAGGCTATCAAGACAACTCAGTATGAAAAATAAGCTCCCAAATGCCTGTCAAAGCATTAGAAACAACCTCTGCTCTCATAGAAGTGTCCTAAGCTGAACAAGCTCTGCAACTATCACATACATGTAAAGGGACTATGTTGGGCCCATGCAGCCTCCTTCCCTAGTTGTTAGTTTGAACTCTGTGAGCACAAATGAGCCCAGGTTTGTGGATTCTGTGTATTTTCTATGATGTCCCCAACCCCTCTGTCTCATGTAATTCTTCCCCCCTGTCTTCAATAGGATTCCCTAAGCTAGGACCATTAGTTATGGGTATCAGAATCTGTTTCCATAAATTTTTGGATTAGGCTTCTATGTTGAAAATTGTTAGGCACCAATATATGAATACAATAGAATACCATTAGGCAGCAATATATTGACTTTTTTTTCTGCCAAATATGTTTGGTTCTTTCCTATGTCTCTGAGCCATCCAGCCTATGGGATTTCTCATTCTGGAAAGTGATATTGATGTGCATATTCTCTTGGCATGGGTCTCAGTATGGACCAGTCATTTGCTGGCCTCTTCTCTAATCTCTGTACCACCCTTACCCTAGTATAATCTATAGGCAGGACAGATTATAGGTTGAAGATTATGTTACTTGGTTGAACTCCTTAATGCTTCACTAGAAGTCTTGCCTGTCACAGGAGATGACCGATTAAAGAGTGAAGTAAGGAGTATTAACTAGGGTCATCCTGTAGATACCTGGGACTTCCTCTTGCAACAGGTTTTAAACTTACCCTGAAATGCCCCCTTCTGGTCATCAATATCAGTCCTTCCCCACCCATACACCTTCACTTTAACCCCCATGTTGCCATCCAAACTGTCCCCATTCTATCAATAAGATCACTTCAACTTATGTTTCCCCAAAAGTTTCAACATCATCTTTTGAGTTCTTATTACCTAGCCTTTCAAGGTCTGTGGATTGTAGCACGGTTATCCTTTATCATAAAGCTAACATCCACTTATAAGTGGATACATATCATGTTTTTTTTCTTCATTTCATGATGGGGGACAGTCTTCTGGCTTGTGTTAATTTCATTGGTTAAATAAAGAGACTGCCTTTGCCCTTTAATAGGACATAAAATTAGGTAGGCAGAGTAAACAAAACAGAATGTTGGGAGAAAGAAGCTGAGTCAAGGAGTCACCATGATTCTCCTACCTGACACAGACACAGGTTAAGATCTTCCCTGGAAAGACACCTCGTGGTGATACCAGGATATTAGAAATGGGTTAGATTGAGATGTAAGAGCTAGCCAATAAGAGGCTAGAACTAATGGGCCAGGCAGTGTTTAAAAGAATACAGTTTCTGTGTAATTATTTTCGGGGTAAAGCTAGCCGTGTGGCGGAACACAGCCCGGTTGCTCGCCCACCAATCATATTATAACAGAGTGGCGCCCATAAAGCTAGCCGTGTGGGCAGCCAGGTGGCGGGAAGCAGCCCATTGCTCAAATTACAATAATTTCAGTTACCTCACTCAGGATGATGTTTCTAGTTTCATCCACTTGTCTTCAAATTTCATGAAGTCATTTTCTAAACTGTGGATTAATAATTTATTGTGTAAATGTACTACATTTTCTTTATCCATTATTCAGTTAAGGTTGTTTATCCATTCTACATTGTTTCCTGGTTCTGGCTGTTACAAATAAAACTGCTGCGTACATCATGGAGCAAGTGTGCTTGTCATGTGATTGAGCATCCCATGGGTATATTCTCAAGAGAGACATATCTAGGTCTTTAAGTATATTGCTTCTCTATTAGTGATCGTGTCACATAACTCCACAAGCTTTCCATAGACCTGGGAGTTTTGACTAATTTTTGGTCATTTTGGATTTCTGATGACATTAAGGCAAAAAGATAAGAAAGTAATAACAAATGATGGAAGTATTTTCTGTTTGTTACAGATGATCAAAGGGAAATTGAATTGCTTCCCTAAAATGGATGTGAGAAATATTATATCTGGAGTCTAGAGATCATTTTGGGCATCTCCTGATGCTATTATGTCTGGTGATTAAATTTGATGGAAAACTATAACAACCTAATATTGGCACTAAACCTTCAGAAAAGATGCTATGGCTCACTCCTTCAGGACAAGAACCAAGATCTGCTGAGGTACTTGCTGAGAATGGAATAAATACATAATGGGTTTTAATGGGTAGTATAATAAATTAGTTATAAATACAAGCAATGATCATATGACTATTTGTACAAATAAGGAATATAATCAACATCAATGTTTCTATAATATTTTAATGAGAATATGTGTGGTTAAGTGAGATTTCTTCCTTCAATATTGAAACCATGCAATATAACATCAACAAGAAGAATATCAGTGATTATCATATTTTAAGTTGTGATACTAAAAGTATGACCCTAAGGGACATTGCAAATCATTCTAAAATTTATAATGAATGTGAGGTTATGTAAGGAATATTTATATCATAGTAGGTGTAATTTTATCCCAGATAAATATGTAATGCATTTGCAATTGTAGTTATATCATGTTATGAGTAACTATAATTAGGTTATTGCATTGATTTGTAAAATTATTTAAGGGGATATGATTATGTTACAAGTTGACAAGGCATAAAGTTGTGATTGTTATTTTTAATTGTTAACTTGACTACATATGAAATTAACTAAAATATAAATATTGGGCATACTTTTGAAGGATTTTTTTTCCCCTTTAGTAATTTAGGTGGAAAGAACTACCTCTATTCCAGATCTCCTGAGGTGGTAAAATCTATATTTAATCTGAGCCTAGCTTTCTTCTAGCAGCCTATAAAGGTCTTAAAAGAAGGTAGCTTGTTCTCTTAGCCTGCTTAATCTTACTTTCCCTGGCAAGTCCATGTCTTCATAGTCATTAGAGCCTTATTTTCTTGATATTCTGGTTTATAGTGAAAACCAGATGAGCTCCATATTGTTGACTTCACATCTAATGGAATCATGGACCTCTTTTGCTATACAGACATTGAAATATGTGTGAAACAGAATATAAGACAATTTAATAAATCATATATATGTATATATATGTATGTATATATATGCATATATATGTATGCATATATATGTATATATATGGATATGTATATATACGCATATACACATATATGTATATGTATGTATGTATATATGTGTGTGTATGTATATATATGTATATGCATACATATATATATATATATATATATATATATATATATATTATCAGATCTGTTCCCCTAAAGAATGCTGAATTATGTAAGCACCCACACAGACACAAACAAAAACATATGTATATGTGTATGTATGTTGTATATATAATACATCAACATATGTGTGTGTGTTTAAGCTCTTCTAGTATTCTGTCCTGGTTTAGTAACTACAATTTGTAGAAGAAGCGGAGGGAGTGGCAGGCTGTTTCCAGCCACATGGGAGGGCTCCCAGCCACCAGCTAGCTTTACCCAATATAGTTACATGAAAACTGTATTCTTTTAAACACTGCTTGGCTCATTAGCTCTAGCCTCTTACTGGCTAACTCTCACATCTTGATTAACCCATTTCTATTAATGAGTGTAGCACCATGAGGTGGTGGCTTACCAGGAAGTGTCTTAACCTGTGTCCATCTTGGAGGGAAGAGCTATATCTTCCCCACTGCCTTCTTCCTCCCAGCATTCTGTTCTGTCTACTCCACCTATCTAAGCTGCTGTCCTTTCAAAAGCCAAGGCAATTTCTTTATTAACCAATGATAGTAACACATAGACAAATGAGCCTCCTCCAATAATCATTTTAGTCATTTATATCAGAAATGTTAATAGTTTAAAGTTACGGAATTTATTACATCAAATAAAATTATCTTAATTGTATTAAGTTTGGTATTATAATGAAAACAATATTTCTTGTTACATTTATGAAAAAATCAGAAAATGTTTATCAAATTTTGTTTGTCTTAGAAATTCTTATTTTCTTGTGATTTCCTTTTGATCAAATAAATTCTAAAAAGATATTGTCATGAACAAGAGGCAAAGATGATATGTAGATTTTCCCAAATATATGTGATCTGGGAACTTTAATTGCTGTTGAAACTGACAGGACTAGTACTCATGAATCACTGTTTGGGTAGGACAACTGTTATTTAAGGATTCATTGGATTTAACTTCAAAAGGCTGATATTTATTAAGTAGTCAAAGTGGATTAAACAGCTTTAAATGCATAGTCATTTGTCTTTTAGTTCAACAGTAGTTCCATTATTAGCTAATAGCTTTATGTATTCACCAATGATATACAATTAAAATAAAACTTTCAGATTGCATACAAAACTTAAGGAAATCTTTAAAATCAAACTACACTTATGTAATTGAATTTTCAGGATATAGTTTTCCAAATTAGTATTTTTATAGAGTATAACTGTTTTTTTTTTGTTTGTTTGTTTGTTTGTTTAGTTTAAATGTTGCTGAAAGAAAACACCGATGGCCTCATTTTTCAGGAATGATTCAATTGAAGCACTGGCTAGTTTTATATTATAAGAATGTGTTATCTATCAAATATTCCGTTAAAATCACAATAATTTTTGAAATATTCTGACAATTGGGCAGTTCATTTTCTGTATTTCAAACATTCTCTGAAAACTTAAGAGATTTGTCATGTTTAGATTGTGTCTAAATATCCATAATAAAATAAGACTCAAAAATTTATTTTTATCTGTTATAAGTCCATCAGAATGAAAATTTGATAGGTCTATATTAGCAGACTCCATAATCTGATTAGATATTTAAAAACAGAAACAAACATAAATTCTTACAAATCTTGCAGAAATTATATTACTATGATCAATGCACACATGAATACATTAAATCCTCATTTATATCTACAGTAAACAAGACAACTTGATGATATAAATTCAATGTAATGTTGTATTTTAGCATATATTATATAAGTCATGAATTTCCTTCACTTTAAAATAAACCTTACAACTTAATTAAGAAGTGTGCAAGCTATAAAAAGCTATAGCTATGTATTTACTTGAAGAAAATGTTAGAATTCTTAAATTCCACATTCTTTTTATGTTATAGCCACATATTCTTGTAGGGAAACACAGATGTGAAATTTCAACTAAGAAAATAAGGCTTTGTTTATACTTATTCACATCATACACAATCATACATTCAATTTTAGAAATATATTTTATGTGTAACTGAAGGTCAATCTGTCATATTTCCCTTTTCTATTCTTGTAGATGTTTATTGAAAGATAGGCCTAGAGGGGGATCTTGAAAGTTCAATAGTCCATCTACTGCATTTAAACAAGACTAAGTCTAAAGAGGCACAAAACACCTTTATTCAGCAGGGTGAAAACTCTTGATGTTTAATTCCCCTTATAAAAAGAATCAATATGGAAAAAGGAAAAAGAAACTAACTTTCTAATCATGCATTTATTTTCCAAGAGGTTTTTCAGTTCTTTCATTTTTAACGAAATTGAATTTATTCAGGCTCTCTTGTTTTTCTGTTTCCTGTATTTGCAGGTGCAGTTTTAACTGTATACAAAACATGACACCGTTCACAGCAATTGTAGCAATCCAACTGTGTTTCTCCTAATTAACATCACATGATTTCCATGCATTAAAAAGGACACACTTAATAAAGAACTCAAGATTAAACCCAAGTCTAGGAAAGTACTTTATCATAAATATACATGAAAATTTCTGAATCAACTATTTGTACCAATTGTTCTTACACATTTATAAAAATATAAATGATGATAACTTCACTAAGCTTATTTGATTATATAATTCTTGTACAAAAATATGTAATATAAGATCACCTGAAATTTCATTGCTTTGAAAGATCTTAAGAGATTATTATTATAATATATGCTATATGCTAATGTATACATGTTTTATGCAAGTCAATTAATACAGTGTTATTGTTCACAATGTGAATATCCCAAATATGAATCTATACACAAAAATAATTTGATGAAGATTAAGTGATATCATCATTAAATTGAAAATTAGCTTTTAATGATAATGTCTTGTATTTATCCATACTATTTTCATTTCTAAATGAATGTAAAATATTATAAATCCTAATTATCTGGATTAATATTATGCTTTAAAAAACATGACTTTATAACATAAGCTAGCATACTGAAAACTATGTATGTATGTACATATGTACATACAAACACATATATATTACATATGTGTGAGTTTCTATTTACTTGTATATATTGAGGATGATACTATTTTCTTTAGCTGCAAATTTCTTTAGCTTTAGGAAAGATTGCATGGTTATTTTCAGAATTTGAAGATATATGTACATAGACATACCTGCAAATTCAATAATACTCCATAACCCCTTTGTTAAATGTAAGAATATTTTAATATTTCTTGAAATTAATTATAAATTAGTATTTTGATAATATATATGAAATTCCTATTATTGTTATTTGATTGTTAGAAAATATAGTAATAGAACCAAATCTTGACTAGTAATAGTCTCTTTGGCAACAATCATTGATCTGTGTGCAAAAGAAAATATTTGTATCTATTAAAAAAACAGCCAAGTGCTTGACAATTACCCAGTGTATTTTAATACTTTGAGTATTTATGAATCATGCTTTTATGGAAATATAATTCAATTATATAGCTACTAAAGTAAAAAGAATTGAAAGAACACAAATACTGGCAATTATTAACTCTTATAACTTTATCGTATTTAGATATTTCACTTTATTGAATTGGAATTTTTAATTCCTAGACAACCAATTCTATATTCGCTCTATAAAAATATAATACATTATTAATGGAAATTATCTTTTCTCTTTTAATGATAAAAACTTATCCCTAAGGACAGTAGAATGATTGGCACGATGCAATTACTTATAAGTTGTCAGGTATTTTTTTTTCAGTCACTCGGGAAAATTGTTGAGATTTTCATTTAGGCAAGAGTGTTTGGAAACAACTTACAACACAGTCTTTAAATACAGGCAAACATATTTTAATTATGGCAACTAGATTTCTTTTGCATTTTACAAATATATCAATTTGCAAATGTTCCTGAATTTGCTAAATTTTCTTTTTTACCTCTTAATAAATATTTGATTGCTGATCAGTAACTATCTCCTATTCTTTTTATTTTTTCAATTTTTTTTATTAAAAATTTCCACCTCGTCCCATTTCCCTCCGCCTCCCCCCACTCCCCTCCCCCTCCCTCTCCAGTCCAAAGAGCAGTTTTGGTTCCCTGCCCTGTGGGAAGTTCAAGGTCTTCCCCCCTCCATCCAGGTCTAGGAAAGTGAGCATCCAAACAGACTAGACTCCCACAAAGTCAGTACATTCAGTAGAATCCATACCCAGTGCCATTGTCCTTGGTTTCTTAGTCAGCAATGTTCAGAGTGTCAGATTTGATCACATGCTCCATCAGCCCCAGTCCAGCTGGCCTTGGTGAGCTCCCATTAGATCAGCCCCACAGTCTCAGTGGGTGGGTGTATCCCTCATGGTCCTGACTTCCTTGCTTATGTTCTTCCTCTCTCTGCTCCTACTTTGGAACTTGGGAGCTCAGTCCAGTGCTTCAATGTTGGTCTCTGTCTCTATCTCCATCCATCTCCAAATAAAAGTTCTATGGTGATATGCAAGATATTCATCAGATAGGACAGGGACAGTTCAGGCACCCTCCCCTCAGCTGCCCAAGGAACAAACTGTGGACATCTCCTTGGACACCTGGGAACCCCTCTAAAGTTCAGTGTCTTGCCAACCCTAAAATGGCTCCCTTAATTAAGATATAAATTCCTTCTCACATATCCACCCTTCCTCCATCCCAACCATTCCATTCCCCCATGCTCTCCCCATCCTGCCCCTCTCACTTCTTTCTCTCCATCTCCCATCACCAATAATCCACCCCAACTTCCAATCTCCCACTTTTGCCTGGCAATCTTGTTCACTTCCAATATCCAGGAGGATAACTACATGATTTTCTTTGGATTTACCTTCTTATTTAGCTCTATAGGGTCACAAATTACAGGTTCAATGTCCTCTAATTATGGCTAGAATCCACTATTGAGTGAGTACATCCCATATTCATCTTTTTGGGTCTGGGTTACCTCACTCAGGATAGTGTTTTCTATTTCCATCCATTTGCATGCAAAATTCACGAAGTCATTGTTTTTTTTTTTTTTTACCGCTGAGTAAATATGTATATATTCCACACTTTCTTCATCCATTCTTCCATTGAAGGACATCTAGGTTGTTTCCAGGTTCTGGCTATTACAAATAATGCTGATATGAACATATTTGAACAAATGCTTTTGTAGTATGGTAGGGCATCTTTTGGGTGTATTTTCAGGAGTGATATTGCTGGATCCTGGGGTAGGTTGATCCTGAGTTTTCTAAGAAACCGCCACACTCATTTCCAAAGTGATTGCACAAGTTTGCATTCCCTCTAGCAATGGATGAGTGTTCCCCTTACTCCACATCCTCTCCAGCAAAGAGAGGTTTTTGATTTTAGCCATTCTGACAGGTGTAAGATGGTATCTCAAAGTTGATTTGATTTCCATTTCCCTGATGGCTAAGGAGGTTGAGCATGTTTTTAAGTGTCTTTTGAACATTTGCACTTCTGTTGAGAATGCTCTGTTCATTTCAGTGCCCTGTTTTTCTTGTAAACAGCAGAATGATGGCTCCTGTTTTTGCATTCAATCTCATAGCCTGTGTCTTTCTATTGATGAATTGAGTTCATTGATATTAAGTGATATTAATACCCAGTGGTTGTTAACTCCAGTTATTTCTTTTCTTTTTTTTTTTTTTTGTAGTAGAGTTTGGGTGTTTCCCTTCTTTGAGTTGTGCTGGTGAAGGGTCGCTAGATGTCTTAGTTATCGTGGGCAATATTGGATTCCTTGGGTTGTGATTTTCCTTCTATTACTTTCTGTAAGGCTGGTTTTGTGTCTACGTATGTTTATATTTGATTTTATTCTGGAATATTTTGTTTTCTCCATTGATTGTGAATGATAGCTTGGCTGGGTATAGTAGTCTGGGCTTGCATCTGTGGTCTCTTAGTGTCTGCAGGATCTTCTGGCTTTCATAGTTTCCATAGAGGAGTCAGGTGTAAGTCTGATAGGTTTACCTTTATAAGTTACTTGACCATTTTCCCTTTGCAGCTCTTAATATTCTTTCTTTTTGTATTTTATGGTTTATTTAACTTTATTTTTTATGTGCATTGGTACAAATGTGTTAGATCCCCTGCAACTGGATCTTCAGACAGTTGTGAGCTGCCATGTGGGTGCTGGGAATTGAACCCAGGTCCTCCGGAAGAGCAGTCAGTACTCTTAACCACTGAGCCATCTCTTCAGCCCCAATATTCTTTCTTTATTCTGTATGTTGTGTGTTTTGATTATTATTCAGTGAGGGGATTTCTTTTTTTCAATCCAGTCTATTTGGTGTTCTATATGCTTCTTGAACCTTCATAGGAATATCCTTCATTAGGTTGGGAAAGTTTTCTTCTATAATTTTGTTGAATATATTTCTGGGCCTTTGAGCTGTAATTCTCCTTCTACCCTTATTATTCTTAGGTTTGGTCTTTATTATGTCTCAGATTTCCTGGATGTTTTGTGATGAGACTTTGTTGGATTTGCTGTTTTCTTTAATCAGTGCATTTATTTTCTTTATTGTGTCTTCAGCATCTGATATTCTTTCTTCTATCCCTTGTATTCTGTTGATTATGCTTGTCTCTGTTGTCTCTGATCATTTACCTAGATTTTACATATCCAGCCTGCCCTTGGTTTGTGTTTTCTTCATTGCCTCCATTTCAGTTTTCAAGTCTTAAACTGTTTCGGTTATCTGTTTAATTGCTTTTTCTTGGTTTCCTAGGGTATCTTTTACGGATTTATTCATTTCTTCAAACTTTTTGTTATTCTTCTCATCCATTTCTTTAAGGGAGTTTTTCACATCATGATTAACAATTCTGTTGCTTTCACAATGTCAATTTTTTTCTACATCTTCTGGATTAGGGTGTTCAATTCTTCCTGCTGCACGTTCACTGGGTTCTGGTGATATGGTGTTTTTCAGATTGTTGGATGAATTCTTGCATTGGTGCCTGCCCATGTCTTCCTTCAAATGTTCTCCGATGTATCTTCTGGCACAGGATCAGAGCATCTTGCTGGCCAGTGACCTTGCAGACAAAAGCCCTAGCTTGCTGCCTGCAGGCCTAGTGAAACAAAGGAACTCCTGCCTGGTTGCACTCACCACCCCTCTCATCCCCAAAACAGACTGAGCTGGGGGATCTTATAGCCCCAAAGAAGGGAAGGGGTGCTTGGGCACAAGCTGGGATAGGATAGAAAGAGATAGGATAAGAAGAGAGAGGCAGTAGCCAGGGAGAGAAGTCCCTGCAGAATAACTAGGAAGTTTAACGGGTTGAGGAATGTCTCTGCTCCATTTCCGGGGCTTCTGCCATGGGTCAGCATCACACTCACCCCTCCAATGGATCTTCTGGTACAGGATCTGGGCCCCTAGCTGTCCAGGGACTTTGCACAGACAAAAAGTACTATCTCTATTCTTTCTTTCTTTCTTTCTTTCAAATTTCCACCTCCTCCCATCTTCCCATTTCCTTCCCCCTCCCCCCACTATTCCTGCCCCTCCCTTTCCAATCCTAAGAGAAGTCAGTGAGCCTTGGCCTTTGGAAAGTCGAAGACCTACCCCCCACCATCCAGGTCTAGGAAGATGTGCATCCAAACAGTCTAGGCTCCCCAAAAGCCAGTACAAGCAGTAGAATCAAAACACGGCTTCTCAGTCTGCCCTCATTGTCAGCCACATTCAGAGAGTCCAGTTTGATCACAAGCTCGTTCAGTCCCAGTCCAGCTGGCCTTGGTGAGCTCCCATTAGATCAGTCGCACAGTCTCCGTGAGTGGACACACTCCTCGGGATCCTGACTTCCTTGCTCATGTTTTCCCTCCTTCTGGTCTTCATCTGGGCCTTGGGAGCTCAGTCCAGTGCTCCAATGTGGGTCTCTGTCTCTATCTCCATCCATCACTGTAGGCGGCATAATAACCAGGCTCGCTTAATATGAAACAGCAAATTTTAATGAAGGAATAGCTTACAACACCAGGCATCCAATGATGAGCAGGAGATACAAAAAAGGTAGACCAGCAGGGCTCAAGCCGCCAGATTTTTATGTAAACATTAGCCCGAGGTGAACACGCCCCTCATTGGGTGGAGTTTCCCCTAAACATCACCAGATGAAGTTTCTATGGTGATATGCAAGATATTCATCAGCATGGCTTGTTCAACTATGTTCATGGCAGCACTATTTGTAATAGCCAAAATGTGGAAAAAAATCTTGGTGCCCCTCAATAGAAGAATGGATAAAAAAGTTGTGGTGCATATACACTTTAGAGTTCTACTCAGCAGTAAAAAAACAATGACATCTTGAATTTTGCATGCAAATGGATGGAAATAAAAAACACTTTACTGAGTGAGATAACCCAGACCAAAAATGATGAAAATGGTATGTACTCACTCATACGTCAATTCTAGCCATAATCAAAGGACATTGAGCCTATAATTAATGATCCTAGAGAAGCTAAATAAGAAGGTGAACGCAAAGAAAAAACATATTTATCCTCCTGGATATTGGAAGTTGACAGGATTGCCGAACCAAAGTTGGAAGCACGGGGGTGGGGATGGGGTGGTGGCAGGGGAAATGGGGAGAGAGAATGGAGAAGGGGAGGATTGGGGAGAGCTTGGGGGAATGGGATGGTTGAGATAGAGAAAGGGTGGATATGGAATCAGGGAAGAATTTATCTTAACCAAGGAAGCCATTTTAGGGTTGGCAAGATACTTGCCCTTAGAGGTGTTCCCAGGTGTCCAAGCGGATTTCCCCAGTTAGGTCCATGGGCAACAGAGGAGAGGGTGTCTGATCTCTCCTTCTCCCATAGCCACACTAAATTTTCTATACTGTTTAGTGACTCTGTACACATAGGTCAATTCACACTGTGACAGTGCAAAATTTCAAGGTGCTGTTGATTTTTAGATTAATAGAACTTAGGTACAAGTGAAATGAACAAATAAACAAAGAAAATTATTGCATGAAAAAACTAGATTGCAAAGTATCTTTCTTTTGTACCCACAGACTTTCAAGTATACTAGGTACTGGAAGGAACCTTAAAAGAAGAGGAAAAATGTCTCTATCACATAAATTTTATTGCAGTATAAGATAATAGAAGTTTCTCAGTCTTAAAGTTTGATTCATTTCTTCAAAAGTTTCTTTTAAAAATGTTTATTTTATGTATGTTTCTGTGTGTGCTACTGATTGTATACGTTTGCCATATGTGATCAAAACAGGAGACTGTGTGTACTTTAAACACCTTAATTTTCTGAAACTTTGACCTTATTACTAGCATGTTCTATTCTGAAAGCTATTATAATTTGGCAATTTCAATTTAGCTAGTCATTGAATCGACTTACATAATAATATACCTAAAAATGTATGTTAAAAGTATTTTAAAAAGAAAGTATACTTTAAACTCTGAAAATTATTAATTCGACATTGAGTCTAGATCAGTTTCTACTGAGAGTCAGGACATAGAAGACAGACTAGAATACACACATAATTTCTGCCTAAAATAAGCTCACTAAGTTAAGGTACAAAATAAATAATTGTATATAAATTGCAATGCTTAATTCTATTTCTTTGGCTCTGTCTCTAAATATTTTTTTTCATTTTTTCACTCCCTCTTCTTTTCTTGCTTTCTTGCCTTCATGCCTTTCTCTTGATCAAATTACTTCCTCATTTTAGCTTACTCGTCTTGAATGGAAATTGTAATATGAAATAATTAATGTAATTACTTTGAACTTTGTACTTAAATGTTCACTCTCAAAGTAAATTTAATTATTCTAATATTAAATAATAACATTTTTTAAAGTTTAAGCACATGTTGTCATTCTCTGATTGTAGTAATGAACTCTTTCTCTGCATATCTACTTACAGACTCTCCAGAAAGTATTCCTACATCACCCTGTAGCACAAATTCTAATTATTCTTAATGAATAAAATCTAGAGTCAGATATAAAGGGATGAAAACTGAAGGATCAGAGAAGCAGTGCAGCCATACAATAGAAACCTTTTACTGCTCCCAGTATTGAGACCAAAGGGGAAATACTATCCTCAGACATCATGCTAAGACTGTAACTGCCTCCACCAGACCTCAGACTGCACTGATCTTCTGTCTCTTCCCTCATTATATTCCTCTCTCTGCTCAGCTATATTAATTCTCTCTCTATGTCCCTAGTACTGGGATTAAAGGCATCAGATTCCAAGTGCTGGGATCAACTTTTTGTGAGCTCTGTTTCATTTTAGACATATTCAGTCTTTTGTAGGCCAGGGTGGCCTTGAACTAACCAAGATCCCTCTGCCTCTGTGTCCAGAATCCTGAGATTAAAGGTGTGTTACACATCTCTCTGGCCTCTAGTGGCTTAGCTCTGCACTCTGTTGTTCAGGAAAACATTATTTGGTAAAATATAAACAAAATGTTACTACATGTCCTTTTCTGTCTAAATAAAAAAGAAAGCTTTAACTAACATAAGAAAATTTATATAAAATAAAATAAGTATGATAATTATCCACAGGAATAGAGCCTTTGAATATATAAAAAAAAGTCTAGTTGAAAAATTCAGAGAAAAATACCCCATTGTCTATCTTATCTTGGTAAGTTCAAAATGCTGTACCTAATTTACTTTCTATTCTAACTTGCATTACTAATTCAAAATTAGCTTTTTATATCTCTCAACCTCCTATAGTTTACATTTCTTTATTGAATTTCTTTTCTGAGTCTAATAACAAGAAATACTTTAACTGTAACTATCTAGTCTTCTACTCCTTCAGAGACTCAAGAAGAAAATAATATTAACTGTGTAAGCAGGAAGTGTGAGCAACTAACTTCCAAAATATATGTTAAATGACAAAAACTCCTGGCAGCCTAGACAGTCACCCATGGTTCTTCTGCAACATTGGGGCATGCATCTTTGGCTTACAGGTCTAGAATATTTTAAAGATATTTATATAAAGCAGAATTTTTGAAGAACTGTCCTTATTTATTTTGGCAATTATTTGTAGACACTCTCTTTTATGTCCTGCTCGTCCAATTTGGACAACATCCATCAGGAATTGAAGCAGGAACATAATTTTCTCAAGTGACTTACTTTTGCTACAAATAAAGTAAATTCCATGTGGAGTTTCTTTGATGTCTATTATTTTTTCTGAAGTAGAATGGTGCTGCCATGAGAAAACTTGTCTCATTGTCATAAAAAAAGAACCTATTAAAACATCTTAAATTTCATACTCTGTAGATCTCAGAATTGTTTGAAGATATGATGTCTATTTAAAATAAATCTCTGTTTGACTTTAAACATGCTTAAAATTATTATAAGTTTGATTGTAATAGGTGACTACCTATTAAACTTTATTTTCATATTATCATAAACAGTTTGTAGTAGTAACTTCCAGGAATTAGAAATGTACATTACATTGTTAATTGATGTGTATAGGTACAATATCTTGAATATTAGTAGAGCTGTATGTACAGTATGTGTGACAAAATTAATCTCAAATTTGTATCAATATACAAGATTTTATGCAATATACAAAAGTACAATCCAATGCAAAATATTTAGAATTAACAGGATTTTTTGCAAAAGTATATTAAATAATTTAGCTATTTATCTTATATTTATATCCTTCTTTTTTTCACAGTAGATTCGATAATCTACTCTTTATAATATCATATCTATTTTCCCTTATTTAAAAACAAGAATCCTGGATCTATTCTCATTTGTTTAACTTTTTACTGACCATTTTAAATAAATGATTGTAACCAATTCCCCTAAACAATGACAAATATCCATAACTCATTGAATGACGAAAAACAACCCATCCCACCTCTTGGAAATATTGGGGCACAGTGTTTTTTAAGTGAATTCCTTTGATGTTATTTTTATGGGACCCTGAAAAGAAATTTTGGGTTAATTTCAAGTCCTGGGAGAGGTAGCTGTATTTTTGTCCAGTGTTTGCATAATGGGAAAGTTTAGGGCTTGTCTTAAGTCCTAGCTTGTGTAGTATGTGAGACTAGATCATCTCAACTAGCCACTTCAAAATTTTCTGAGCAGTTTGTAGTATAAAGTTGATCTTTAGGTGTAGTATTAAGTTGATCTTTAGCTTAATGGTGTTATCATAATCCTGGAGAAAAGCAGATGCAAACATTTGGGAGGATTTATGTGATGTTATACTGTTAGAAATGTGATATGTTAATACTCTAGTTTACTCTATTTCTTGAGACATTATTTCTGGATGACTTCTAATTTTTCTTCAGATGTCCCCTATTCCAGTAGTCTTCATATTCCTTAACTGAATGCTTTAATTCTCCTGAAAAGACAGAATCAAAACCCTTCCAAAACCCTAATTTTGGGGAGGTTCCCTTTTGGCAACTTATATCTCATCAAATGGAAATTATTTGTTAGTTTTATAGGTTATGTCGGATTATATGATCATCCTGCTTAATGAACTATCATCTCTTCTAATTAAGAGTTGTCTCTTGTTCCAATCAAATCTTTTTCAATTTTGATGACATGCATAGATTTTTCTTCTCCTTTGGGGAAAAAAAAAAACAAAAAAAACAAAAAAACAAAACCCTTTCTCAATGTAACAGTTGTCCTTGTTTCCATTCTGAGGTCACCATTCTGAGGTCAATGCATCTTTAAAGTATACCATCTGATTTAATTCAGTAGTTTTTTTTTTTTCTAAATTCCAGTGTCTCTCCACAGGTGTTATTCATTTCTCATTAGCATTTATAAAATTCAAAGTTATTAAATCATTATACAGTTTATTTTGGTGGTTTTTATTACCCATTTTTGTTTATTTAGCATATCCTTTAGAGTTCAATTTGATCTTTCTATAACTACTTGCCCTGACATATTGTGTGGTTTAACTCTAATTTGCTTTATATTGTAATAAGCAAAGAATTGTTTTATTTTTCTTAGAGAAATATGCTGTGACATTGTCCATCTTAGTTTGTACAGGTATACTATACCCCTGATGGCTTACCTTCTAGCAATTGTTTGATTACTGGATAAGCTTTTTCCAAACTCAAAAGAGTTGCTCATTGAAAACCTGAAAAATTATCAATGTTTTTGTGTATATATTTTAATTTTCCAAAGTCTACAAAATAAACTATGTCCATCTGCCAGATTTCATTACTTATATTACACGTTGGTAAATCATGATTAATAAAACCTCAGAGACAGATATTGGATTTAAAACTGAAGACTAGAATAGCAAAGCAGCCAGCCACTGGCTCTTACATCAAAGTCAGTTTGAAAATGGTGATCCTGCCTCCAGGAGTCCTCAGAATAAGACTGAGACTAAGACTTTTCTCCTCCCATTTTATAGTCCTCTCTAGTTCTGGGATTAAGAACATGCACCACTACTGCCAGGTTTCTATGGCAAGCTAGCATGGCTACTGGGATTAAAGGTATGTGTCATTGTGGCTACTGGGATTAAAGGCATGTGTCATTGTGGCTACTGGGATTAAAGTGTGTATCATTGCTCTCTGGTCTGTAAGACTGCCTAGTGTGGCTGTTTACTTTTCTGATCCTCAGATAAGGATTATTTATTAAAATACAAAAGAAATGCTATCTCATTGTGGGTTACTTCTTGCAGGTAGTTGTATTTGGTTGTAAAAGAATAAGTAGGACATTTCCTTAAAATTTCCCTCTCTTGTTGAATGTGTAGGAAAAGTTTACTTTTACAATTGCTATTAAAATGATTTTGTTTTTGTTTAAATTTTGAGGCCTCCACCACATTTTCAGTTGAGTTTATAAATTTCTCCATTGCCTTGTACTAGAGGATCTGACAGACCTATTTTGGGTCTGATGTGTGTTATGTATAGGGGATGACTCTTATTTCTGATTATTTCTTGTAACTGAATAAATAGTAAAGTCAGTTCTGTATTGTTAGTATTTAGGCATCTGTACTTGCATGACCTTGTATATCCTCAGCTATAGGCACTAAGCACACCTCTTGTGCACATTCACTACATTACCTGTTAAAAGGGACGTGCTTACCTCCTATCTATCATTCTTATGTTTCAGTCTGTCTGTATGCCTCTTCTGTTTTGTACTCTGCAACTCCTGTCCCCAGATGCCAGTCTTCCTTCTCTCCTCCACCTTTTCCCATTCACTTTCCCCATATAAAAGTCCTCCACTAGAGTTCTGTAGCATGACATCTTTCTCTTTCACATCATTTTTTCTAAATTACAGAATGTATCATGTATAAATTCAGCGATATCAATATGCAAAACAACTCTTTCTGCATATTGTGAATCAATAACTATGTTGATAAGTTTCTTAAAATCCATTAGTATGAAAATAGCATATCATTTTGACTTTTTGACAGAATCATAAGGACTTAAATTCACTTTACTTAGATTTTCTGATTTTTATCCTGCCTTCTCTGATTTATTTTAATCAGTATAGAATATAGTGGCTCCAGATATTGGGTTTTCCAGTACTATGCAACAAATGATCCAGTTAGGTCTCTTTTTAAGTTGTATTCTCTTGCTTTTTTGACACGTTTTGCTAATATCTCCCAAAAATTTACAGCAAACTCATTTCCAGGGTTCACTTTCTGCCCACAAATTGTAAATTTCATCATTATTAATATGTACTACAATTACTGCTTGGTGTATTCCTGCTAATTGACCAAGTATCAATTTTCTTTTAAAATCAACTCAGAAATCTTTTACAAATACATTTTTATTTTTTTTACTCAGATTATGTGGTAAAATCTCCATTCTAAGCTAATATCTTCCCCCTGTATTACATTTTCTATACGAAAATGCGTAGAGGGTGATATACCCAGAATGAAGATGAGATTCAGATCCACAAGATCCACATATATATTCTGTAATTTCTCTTCTATCAAAGCCATTTCTCTCTCAGATTCAGCAGATAATTTCATGTTATTATTCCAGTCTTTGTCACCCCCTAAGGTTTGAACAAAGTAATCAGTTCATCAGGAATTACCCCAATATTGGGCCATAGATAGGAAATGCTTCTAGCAATCTTTGAAAATCATTTAAAGTATACAACCAATCTCTCCTAATTTGTAACTTTTGTGATCTACATATTTTGTATATGTATTTTACAGCCTAAACAATTAAGAGATTCCCCTTTTTGTATTTTTTTTCAGGATCAATTAGTAATCCCCCAAAAGGAATACTTTTCTTTACTCCTTCAAACATTCTTCGAAAATATACACATTTGAATGAAATAGTAAAATATCATCTGTGTATTGATAAAATGTAGATTGAATAAATTGTTTACATATCATTTTCAACAGTGGGGCTAAGTTATTCTCCTATGGGAGAATATTCCAGCAAACTGAGAATTATTAAAAGAAGGCATGATGAAGACCAAATTTTCTCTATCTTTTTCTTTTAAAGGTATAGTCAAGAAACAATCCTTATAATTAATAATTTTAATAACCCATCATTTAGGCAATAAAAAAAGCAAAGGAATTTCAGATTGTACAGAGCCCAATGGTTGAATCATTTTTATAACATCTCTTGGATCTGTTACCATTATTTATTTCCCAAATTTCTATTTTATTAACAAATAGAGGAGAATTCCTAAGTCTGGTTGATTCTTTAATATGATGAGCATTTAACTGATACTGAACCAGCTGCTCTAAGACTTGCAGTTTCTCTATTGTCAAAAGTCCTTGTGTAGCAAAATGCAGGTGTGTTTCTCAACAATTTTAAAGGTAAAGTTGTAACGGCATAAATGAATTCAGACAGATTGTAATAATTTATACAGCTTTAATGGGAAAATAGAATTACAGGACCACAGGTTCCCACAATGAACAGGGAAGCAAAGCTCGTGGGCTCCCACTCACCCAATTTATAAGTAAATATTCGCCTGAGGCGAACACGCCCCCTAAGGGCCTGGGCTTATCCCTACATCTCCCCCTTTTGTCTAAATAAGACAGAACTAAAATAAATACAACTATATACTATAATAACAAATAAATATAACAAACAATATTGAGAACAAAAGTTTTGCTAAACATTCTATCACAATGAGTCAAATAATATAGGGAGTAACTACAAATATATAATCTTCAACTCCGTCAAAGTTCTGAGAAGGGAATAAATATTACGTAACAAATGAGAGGTATCCAAAATGTGCAGCAAATGACAGAGACAACTGACTACCTGGGTAATCACCCAAAGTCTCGTTTGCAATGTTGAGTCAACCAAATATGGCTAAGGCCTAACATAACTGACATACCATTATCAAATGCAAGGAACTTTCTTAGAATTATTCTACCCTATCTTGGCAAGATAAGACAATCCTGTTTAATATCTTAGTCAGTAGTTGAGTTATGGACTTTTCTTAACCCAAAGGCCAGTTCTGCCAAAAAGACAAGCTCACAGTGGAGTGTCTTTGGTGCTCAACGTTCTCTCGGGAGTAGAATGGCGTTGCCATGAGTAATTGTGTCTCATTGGCACAGAATTCTAGGTTAGATTAAAGGCCATTTTCTACAGGTCTTCGAAGAGGCTGAAGATTATACTATCTATACTTAATATAATCTCTATGCATCTAAAAGACCTGATTAACCTAAAAATAAATATGACAAACATATAATTCTCAATACCTATCTAACTTGAAGACTAAGAGAGTAAACAACTGTGCAATATATGAAGACAATGATCTTCACCTGTAAACAATGTCATTACATATCAAATGTAAACAATGTTAATACATAAATAGTATCAGAGGTAGAAATGTACATTGTGATATGGTAGATGTACCAATATAATATAAACATACTCTTATACAAAAATAGAGGTAGGAACACTCACTTTCAATATTCGCTATATTAATATACAAGAAACAGTACCAATACAATTTTCTAAAAACAGTAATTCACAAATACCAATCATCCCATCAAACCAGTTAATCCCTCCTTTTTTTTTGAAAATACCCCTAATTCCATAAAATATCTCCCCAATTCCTCAACCCTAAACCAACCACTAAATGATGTCCCTAACCCTGAGGGCAAATTCTGTTGGGAGAGGGGACATCATCCTCTAAGATTGCTTCTAGCTGACATGGGGGCAATATTCTTCTTAGGGGCTCCTGTGAAAGAAAATGATGGTAAAATTCCCAAATTAACCTTTGATCTAAGAAAATTGTAACTAGACTCTGAGTGTTTTGAGAAGGTCCAGCAAGAGTGTTGTCAAAAATGTGCACCATCCGAAATTGTCTCGTGCAGTTGGTACTAAAAACAGGTCTAATATTAGCACTTAAAAAAATTCATAATGTCATAAAAACCAGACTGAGTTGATGTTGTGGGGCCCCATCTTCATCCTGGAAACTTCAAAGATTACCATAGGAAAATTTGTTACTTGTTATGGGAAATTTAAACATTAACAACAAGGACATATACTGATATATAAAGAAAGACACAGAAATGAAGAAAAGCGAAGAAAATTTATCAAGTACATAATTATTCTTATTCTGCCCCATTTCATGGCACCTGACCTGAGACAGAAACTCTGAGATATCTCTTATCAAGAGGCTTGGAATTGAAGAGGGACTGAGCCATAGTCCAACTCCTAAACCAGCTCTACATATTAAAAGAAATGTTTAATAAGACATATAAAAAATTAATACTTACAGAATGAATAGAATTTTATTGTTGATTTTTAGTGGGTCGTAACTAGTTTCAATCCATCAGTAATTAAATATTCAGGGTCCCTTAAATTCTTTGAAGATGAGTATTTTCCTGTGGAGATAAGAAATGAACCCTGCCCCCAAACTAATTGTATTTCTTACCATCAATATGTTCGCCATCCTTGTGAATGAATTGTTCTTTATCTTTTCCACGTCGCTTCTCTTCTTCAAACCAAACCTTTATTAATTTTGACGGTATCTACAATTTTTCCTCACCTGTGGAGACAAGAGCAAAACCCCTTCCCCAACGCAGCACATCTCCTGGCTTCCACTGTGAGATCAGCACATCCTTGAAATAAACTGGTTGATTTAGTTCAGTGGACTTTTACATTATCCAATGTCTTTCTGCAGCCGTTTTCCCTTCTCATTAGCATTGAGAAAATTCAAGGTTAACAAAGCATTATGTAACATATTTCTGGGGGTGCATTCCACATCTTTCTGTTTATTCAGCATATCCTTTATAGTTCGATTTGATCTTTCTATGAATGCTTGACCTGTGGGATTGTATGGTATACCTGCAACATGCTTGATATTGCAATAGTCAAAAAAACATTTCATTTTCCTAGAGACATAAGCAGGACCATTATCTGTCTTTATTTGTGTAAGTATACCCATGATAGCCATGACTTCTAATAAATGAGTGATTACTGAATCTGCTTTTTTCTGAACTTAAAGCATTTGCACACTGAAAGCCTGAATAAGTATCAATGGTGTGATGAACATATTTTAATTTGCCAAATTCTGCAAAGTAGAACACATGCATCTGCCAGATTTCATTTCTTTCTGTGCCCATTGGATTAGCCCCTGCAGGCAGTGGCGTTTGGTTATAGAAAGAGCAAGTAGGACATTTCTTTACAATCTCCTTAGCTTGTTGCCATGTAATTGAAAACTCTTTCTTCAAACCTTTGCTATTAACATGATGTTTTTTTATGAAATTCAGAGGCTTGCAGCACGCTACCAATCAGTAATTGATCAATTTCTGCATTACTTTATGCTAGAGGACCTGGAAGATCCGTATGGGATCGGATGTGTGTTATGTACATATGGCAAAGCCTGTTCCTGATCAAATCTTGAACCTGGAGAAACAATGAGGTTAGTTATGTATCATCAGGTATTAATTCAGCAGTTTCAATATGTAAAATAACTCTTTCTGCGTATTGTGAATCAGTAACTATATTAATAGTTTCTTTAAAATCCCTTAGCTCCATAAGAATGGCATATAATTCCGCCTTCTGGACAGAATCATAAGGACTTTGTTCCACCTTACCCAAGTCTTCTGATTTGTAACCTGCCTTCCCTGATTTATTGGCATCAGGATAGAATGTATGGGCTCCAGTTACTGGAGCCTCACAGACGATTCGAAGAAGGATCCAAGAAGATCTCTTTATGAAGTTAAGCCTCTTGCTTTTTGGATAGTTGATATTAATGTCTCCCAAAAAAATTAGTACAAGCTCTTTGCCATGGTTCATTATCTTTCCATAATTTCTTTAGTTCATCAGCAGTGAAAGGCACTATAATTTCTGCTGGGTCTATGCCTGCTAGTTGACGAAGTCTCAGCTTGCCTTTTATAATTAACTCAGATAATTTTTCCGCTTAAGTTTTCAGTTTCTTACTTGGTTTATGTGGTAAAAAGATCCATTCCAAGACAATATCATCTCTCTGCATTAAAATTCCTGTAGGAGAAATTTTTGATGGTAATATGATGAGAATACAATCGAGCTCTGGATTCACCCTGTCCACATGTGCCTGTTGTAATTTCTCTTCAATCATTGTCAGTCCCTTTTCTGCTTCAGCTGTTAATTCTCTGGGGCTGTTTAAATCTTTATCACCATCCAAGGTTTTGTTCAAATGAATTATTAGATCAGGTGTTATCCCAATAGCTGGTCGTAGACTGGAAATATCTCCTAACAGTCTTTGAAAGTCATTAAGACTCCGTAGGCGATCTCTCCTAATTTGTGCCTTTTGTGTCTTAATTTTTTGCAAACCTATTTTATAACCTAAATAATTAACAGAATCACCCTTCTGAATCTTTTCAGGAACAATTTGCAATCCCCATTTACGTAAAAGTATCTTTATTTCTTCAAAGAGTCTGTTCAAGGTATCCATGTTTGAATCAGACAACAAAATGTCATCCATGTAATAATATATTATCGATTTGGGAAATTTCTTGAGGATCATTTGCAATGGTTGATTCACAAAATATTGGCTCAAGGAGGAGCTATTTAACATACCCTGGGGCAGGATGGCCCAGTGGTACCTCCTCGAAGGTCGAGAATTATTATAAGTTGGCACTGTGAGGGCAAATTTTTCACTACCTACTTTTTGTAAAGGTATAGTGAAAAAAAATCCATTAAATCAATAACTATGAGAGGCCATCATTTTGGTAATAAAGAGGGCAAAGGGATTACAGATTGCAGAGGGCCCATAGGTTGAATAACCTTGTTGATAGCTCTTAGATCTGTCACCATTCTCCATTTACCTGATTTTTTCTTAACCACAAATACAGGAGAATTCCAAGGGCTGGTATATTCTTCTATATGTCCAGCATCTAATTGTTCTTGTACCAGCTGTTCTAAAGCCTGTAACTTTTCCTCAGCTAAAGGCCATTGCTTTGTCCATATTGGTTTCTCAGTCAACCATTTTAGAGGCAAGGCTGTTGGTATCTCTGAAGGGACATCAATTGCTTGTTCTTGTACAGCCCAAATGGCCGGTTTTCTCAGTTGGTAATATCTTTTAATATTATTCTCAGAAATATAGGCTCGAGAAGTAGCAGGAATGTTAATTTGGTTATTCCATTGTTGTAATAGGTCATGACCCCATAAATTCATTGCAATATTTGCTACATATGGCCTTAATTTTCCTATTTGTCCCTCTAGCCCTATACATTCAACCCATCTCGTGCTCTGCCTTACTTGAGATAGGGTTCCAATTCCTAGGAGCTGAACATTTACATTCTGAAGAGGCCAATACAGATGCCAAGATTCTGGGGTAATGATACCTACATCAGCACCTGTGTCCAGCAGGCCAGTAATAAAAATGGCATTATACACACTCTCAGCTTAGGTCTTTGATCATTTATAGAAGTTTGCCAAAACACATGAAACTCATCTTTCTGATCATTTTTACTTGTAACAGTAGGCATGGGGCTTCCTAATTGTCCTGACGAGGCACGTTCTCTGTAGAAACTGGAAATGACTGAACGATGTTTGCCATGGGGGCCTGTGAGGCCCCCCTCTCATGTTTCCCATCTGTATCAGGTTTCCTTGTCTATCTCTTGTAGACCTGCATTCATTCGTCCAATGTTTGTCTTTTCCACATCTTCTACATAAACCTGAAGGCTGAGTCCTCCTATTTCTGTTATTTCTAGAAGATGCATTATTATTATTTCTGAAAACTCGTTGTCTACAATTCCTTTTCATATGACCCATTTTGCCACAATTAAAACTTTTGGTATTCTGGTGTCTCCTTTTACCATTGGAAATTGCTTCTTCTACCCATGCTTCAGTCCCATAGTGGAATGTATCAACATTCAGTGTATGCAAGAACCATTCTTCCAAGGGTGCTGATCTGAGCTTTAAATGCCCCAAAATCTTTTTGCATTCCACATTTGCATTTTCATAAGCCAAAGACTCAATCATTATACGTCTTGCTTCTGGGTCAGATATCCCTATTTGTACAGCCTTAGTTAGTCTTTGTAAAAAGTCACTAAAGGGTTCTCTCTGACCCTGTTTAACTCTGACAAATGATTCCATTCTTTGTCCTGGGTCTTGTACCCTGTCCCAAGCCCTTAAGGCTGCTGTAGTACACATGGAGAGTGTGTTTTCATCCAAATTAGCTTGTTACTGAGGGTCAGAAAAGAGCCCTTCACCTAGAATTTTATCTAGTCAATTCCCTTTGCCCTTTCCTGCTGTTCTAAAAGTCTAGCCTCTTGCCTGAATAAGCATTTCCATTTCAATTGTCGTCCACTCTCAAATACCGCAGAACTCAGCTGGAACCTGTCAGAGGGCGTGACTCTGCTTGTTGTGGCCCAAGATTTTAGCATCTCCTTAACAAAGGAGGCCTGCATCCCAAAAGTCATCACAGCCTGTTTAATTTCCTTGAGATCATTCATACAGACAGGCTCCCATGTATCCTCCTTGATGACCCTAGGGTTTCTGGAACCAACCAATTTCTCTGTTGTTATTACTGGAAAGGCAGGTAGAGCTGTAGGTAGAGCTTTGTGGGAATTGTCCCAGATAGATTTACCCACAGATGGGGTTAAAATTTGCCTTTTTACACTTTGCTCTTCTTCAGAATTTAAAAATTCCTCAATCTTTTCAATTCTATTCACCATTGCCTTCTCCAACGTCTGAATCTCCTGTCCAGAATTATGTTTCAAAGCCGTCATTGAGGATTCTAAAGTATGAAGTTTGTCCATTAGAGATAACATCTCATCTTTGGAGATAATTTTTATGGCCTAAACCATGCCATCCCATATTGAAAATCTTTCCACCAATCTGTCATAAGGTTTAGACAAAATCTGATTGTTACATTCAGCAGTTTTGAATCTCTAAGTTAATGTTTCAGTTCTTACAGAAAGGAACTGGATCTTATGGTCCAAATAAGCTGTTCCCTCTTACATAGTAATGAATTTCTCCTTAACATCAGCCTGTACCTTTTCTAAATTTTGCTCAGTTGATCGAGTCATGTTAAGCAACGATCTGTTCTCTTCCTGGAGAACTTCAAACTGATTTTTGAGAAGATTGTTGTCATTCTCAATTGTTTTTAAGTGTTCAACCTCTGCCTTAAGAATCCTGAACTTGTCTCATAAAGACTTTATCATATTTCTATTATCAAACCATATAGCACCAAGGAAAACTACAAATCCCAGAAAGATAAATAGATGTGGGGTGACAGACACCTCTTGTAAAATCTCCCACATGATACAATCAAAAGATCTGTTAAAGTCTTGAATGGTAACGTTTTCAGATATTTTCAATTAAATAAGTATTTATTTTTATTTATAAAAGAAAATCATTTACTTGTAATGACGTTTTCCTGCCAGTGGTGGCAAAAAGAATACACCTGAGTCCATTTTGCCTAAGCCAGAGCTGGTCTGAAACAATTAACTTAAAGCAGAAAGTTAAATAGCAGTTGGGAGGGAGGGCCAGGAATCCGGGCAGAGCGAAGGCTGGATTGAATTAGATGTGGATTGTTCCACCTGAGGATTTAGAGTGGTCGCGGAAACGGTCATGCTCTATCAGACCAAACCTGCTGCTGTGGCAGCTGTGGTTTACAGGGAGGGGTTAAAGTGCTCTGGCCCAAGTAAGTCTGTAGGTCAGCACATTTTTGAAATAAATCGGTTGATTTAGTTCAGCAGACTTTTCCATTACCCAATGTCTTTTTGCTACTGTCCTTCCTATCTCATTACAATTAAGAAAATTCAAGGTTAATAAAGCATTATGTAATCTATTTCTGGAGGTATTTTCGGTCCCTTTCTGTTTGTTCAGCATATCCTTTATAGTACGATTTGATCTTTCTATACTGCCTGACTTATAGGATTATTTGGTATACCTGGATTGTGTTTTATATTGTAATAATAAAAAAAGCATTTCATTTTCTTAGATATGTATGCTGGACCATTATCTGTCTTTATTTGTGCAGGTATACCCATGATGGCCGTAACTTCCAATAAATGTGTGATTACTGAATCAGCCTTTTCTGAGCTCAGGGCAGTAGACTATTGAAAACCTGAATACGTGTCTATGGTGTGGTGTACATATTTTAATTTAACAAATTCCATAAAGTGGAACACATCCAACTGCCAGATTTCATTTCTCTTAGTACCCTTTGAGTTACTCCCTGCAGGCAACAGTGTTTGGTTATAGAAAGAACAAGTAGGACATCACTTTATAATGTCCTTAGCTTGTTGCCATGTAATGGAAAATTCTTTCTTTAGGCCTTTACTATTGACATGATGCTTCTTATGAAATTCTGAGGCCTGCAACACACTTCCAATCAATAATTGATCAATCTCAGCATTGCCTTGTGCTAGAGGACGAGGCAGACCTGTATGGGACTGGATGTGTGTTTTGTTCATTAGACAAAGCCTCTTTCTGATTATGTCCTGTCCCTGGATAAACAATGAAGTCAACTCTGTGTCATCTGGTATAAATTCAGCTGTGACAATATGCAAGATAACTCTTTCTGCATATTGTCAATCTGTAACTGTATTAAGAGGTTCTTTAAAATTCCTTAGCACCATAAGAATGGCATATAATTCTGCCTTCTGGACAGAATTATAAGGGCTTTGTTCCACCTTACTTAATTAACCTGACTTGTAACATGCTTTCCCTGATTTATTTGCATCAGTATAGAACATACAGGCTCCAGTTATTGGAGCATCATGTACAATTCAAGGAAGAATCCAAGAAGTTCTCTTTATCAGGTTAGGTCTACCAATTTTGGGATAGTTGCTATTAGTTTCTCCCAAAAATGAGCACAAGCTCTTTGCCATGGTTCATTGTCTTCCCATAACTTTTTATTTCTTCAGTAGTAAAAGGCAATATAATTTCTGCTGGGCCTATACCTGTTAGTTGACGAAGTCTCAGCTTACCTTTTATAATCAATTCAGAGAATTTTTCCACATAAGTTTTTATTTTTTTACTTGTTTTTTTTGGTATAAATATCCACTCAATATAATATCTTCCCTCTGCATTAAGATTCCTGTAGGAAAAATTCTGGAAGGCAATATGACTAGGATGCAGCTAAGATTTGGGTTCACCCTATTCACATGTGCCTCCTGTAATTTTTCCTCAAACATTGTCAGTTCTTTTTCTGCTTCAGCTGTCAGTTTTCCTGGACTATTCAAATCTTTGTCACCATCTAAGGTTTTGTTTAAATGAAATATTAGATCAGGTGCTATCCCAACAGCTGGTTGTAGACAGGAAATGTCTCCTAACAATCTTTGGAAGTCATTAAGCGTCTGTAACCGGTCTCTGCTAATTTGTGCCTTTTGTGTTTTAATTTTCTCTAACCCTATTCTGTAACCAAGGAAATTAATAGAGTTTCCTCTTTGAATCTTTTCAGTGCCAATTTGTAATCCCCACCTAGGCAATACTTTCTTTACTTTTTCAAACATCCTTTCTAAAGTTTCTATATTTGAATCAGATAACAAGATTTTATCCATGTAATGATAAATTATGGACCTGGGGAATTGTTTATGAATTATTTCCAATCGTTTACTTACACAATATTGGCATAATGTAGGAGTATTGAGCATACCCTGTGGGAGGATAGTCCATTGATATCTCCTATTAGGCTGAGAATTATTATAAGTAGGCACAGTGAAAGCAAATTTTTCTCTATGCTTTTCTTGTTACGGTATAGTGAAAAGACAATCTTTCAAATCAATAACTATAAGAGGCCATCTTTTGGTAAGAGAGAAGGCAAAGGAATTCCAGATTGTAGTTGGCCCATAGGTTGAATTACCTTGTTGACAGCTCTTAAATCTGTCACCATTCTCCATTTTCCAGATTTCTTTTTTACAACAAACACAGTAGAATTCCAAGGGCTGGTTGATTCTTCAATATGATGAGCTTCTAATTGCTCTTGCACCAGCTATTCCAATGCCTGTAATTTATCTTCAGCTAGAGGCCACTGTTTGATCCTTATTGGCTTCTCAGTTAGCCATTTTAAAGGTAGGGCTGTTGGTACCTCTAAAGATTTGGTATTTGCTGTATGTTCTTGTACAGCCTGAATGGCTGGTGACCTTTTTTCATAATACATCTTCATATCTTTTTCAGAATTATGAGTTCCTGGAACTACAGGAATATTAATCTGGGTATTCCATTGCTGTAGCAGGTCATGGCCCCATAAATTTATTGCAATATTGACTATATATGGCCTTAGTCTTCCTATCTGCCCTTCATGCCCTATGTATTCAACCCATCTTGTGCTTTGTTTTACATGTGATAGGGTTCTAATTCCCAGGAACTGAACATCTACCTATTGAAGAGGCCTATTCAGATGCCAAGATTCTGGAGTAATGATACTTACATCTGCACCTGTTTCTAATAAGCCTTCAATAAACGCCATTTATACAGACTCTTAGCTTTGGTCTTTGATCATTAATAGAAGTCTGCCAAAATATATGTTTACTCTGTCCTACTGGTATTTTGGCCTCATCCTCCACGCGTAATTCATCATTTAGACCAGCATTACTTTTTACAGCAGAAATTGGAGCTTGTAATTTTCTTGGTGAGGCATGTTCTCCACTGTGACTGGGAATGACTGGGCCACTGTTGCCTTGGGGTCCTGCGAGAGACCCCTCAAAAAGTTTCCCAATGGTATTGGGTTGCCTTGTCTGTCTGTTGTTGACCTGCATTCATTGTACCAATGTCGGTCTTTACCGCATCTCCTACATATATCTGAAGGCTGAGGTCTCCTATTTTTGTCATTCCCAGAAGAGATATTATTCCTAGAAATTCTTTGCCTGCAATCCCTTTTCAGATGTCCTAATTTACTACAATTAAAACACCTGGCAGTTTGATGTCTCCTCATTGCTTTGAAATCACTGCTCCTACCCAAGATTCATCATTATAACTAAATGTCTCAACATTCATCGTATGCTGAATCCATTCATCCATAGGTGCTGATCTAGATTGTAAAGGCCCAATTACCTTTTGCATTCTATGTTTGCATTCTCAAAAGCTAGAGATTCAAGAAGTATTCGTCTAGCTTCTGGGTCTGTTACCCCTATGTCCAGAGCCTTAATTAATATTTGCAAAAAGTTAATAAAGTGTTCTTTCTGTCCCTGCCTAATTCTGGTATATGATTCAGCCATTTTTGCTGGATCTTGTATCCTATTCCAAGCATTTAAAGCTGCTTGGTGACATAGACACAGTACTTCATCATCATAAAGAGCTGGGACCTGTGGATCAGCATATTCTCCTGCACCAAGAATTTGATCTTGGGAAACCTCCACAACTTTTGCTTTTCCTTGCTGTTCCATATGCTTGGATTCTTCTCTGAAATAGATTCCAAACATCAAGGAAGGTCCCATTATCTAAAACTGCAGACACTAACTGATGGTAATTATTGGGGGTAGCTCTAGCATTAGAAGCCCTCGTCCTTATCATTTCCTTAACATATGCAGAGTGTAAGCCAATATTAACAATGGCTTGCTTAATTTCTTTTAGATCATTCATTGCTATTGGCGTCCATCTAGCTTCTCTGACTCCCTTTGTGCCTTTAGAAGTTGACGCTTTGTCAGAATTAAGTATAGGGTAAGTTGCTAAAACCCTGGATAAGACAGTTCTAATAGCTGGTGGAGGCATTGTATCCTGTCCTTGTTCCTTCTTACTCTGTTCACCAACTCCAATAATTTCTTCAATCATTTCAAGTCTTTTTATTATTGTTTCTTTTGAATCCTGAATCTCCTGACCTGCATGAGTAAAGATTGTATGGATCTTAGGAGTGCCATATTCTTCCTAAATGATAGAATATTCAAAAGTATACTGATACCTAGTAACCAATAAATTAAGTTATCCCCATAGTCATATAAAACTTGCATGATATAACCCATTGATGTGGGAAGGTCATATTTCTATCTGTCACTTTCATTTTTCAATTAAAGAAAACTGCTTGGCCCTGATAGGTAGAAAATTAGGTAGGCGGAGTAAGCAGAAGATAATGCTGGAAGGAAGAGGAAGTGAGCTCAGAGGCCATGCTTCCCTCTCCCTGGCAGATATCACGCAGCTCCTCTCAGAGCGAGACACAGTGAAGCAAGCCGCCAGGTCAGACATGCTGAATCTTTCCCTGTAAGATCAGTGCTACACAGTTTATTAGGATATCAGAATAGCCAGTAAGGGCTAGAGCTAATGGGCCAAGCAGTGTTTAAAAGAATACAGTTTGTGTGTTGTTATTTCTGGTAAAGCTAGCCAGTGGTGGGTCCTAAATGATAGAATATTCAAAAGAATACTGAAACCGAGTAACCAGTTAATTAAGTTACCCCCATAGTCATATAAACCTTGCATGATATAACCCATTTTATTAGTAAACAAAACAGTAAAATTTGTGTTGGAAACTAAAACTGCCATATTACCTATTATCCAGGAGGTGGCGCTGTTGCCAAGTCACAACGAAAACGGGGTCCTGTTTCAGTGTCTGCCTAGTATTTGTTAAAAACTGGGGAATGCAAGTTGCTCAACAAAGTAAATGTAATTAAATCAATTCTGTACACGGAACCATGAACCCAGAATCCAAGGGTAGAGAAGAATAACCCAGAAGCCGTGTATGCCTCCATATGACAGAGCCACCCTGAGGGGTTGCAGCTTTCGGTACCCGGCAACTGGGTACTCTGTTTCGTGCCACTTAAGAGCTGTGCTTGCAAGGGAGATTTGAAAATGAATCAGAAAAGAGCAACCTGTGTGGGAAGAGACTATGAGGGCCTGTGGATTTTAAATCTACATGGGGATGCAAATGATAGGGTACGTGGGGACTTGAAGTCAATCTGAGGTTTCTAAAGGGAAAATATAAAGAACTGCAGCAAGTAAAGTCACTGCGTGATAATTTATATTAAACTGCTGGCTCCACGCACAAGGCAAAGGCTGCAAGGCACAGGCCGCGGCTGAGGAAGGGAGGGCTCGTGCCCAGCCAAACTCGTGGCCTACAGCTCAGCGGGGGAAGGAGAGGTCCTAAAACCAAACGTTGGGCACCAAATGAAGGCGAAGGTGTAAGTCAAAAACAATCCCACACCAGTTTAGAATTATGATTAATAGAATGGTTATTTATTTAAAGGGGAAAAAACTTACAGATCACCATCCCAGACAACAGCCCTCTGCACAATCAGGAATGGAGCCTAGTCTCCAGAAGCAGAGCAGGAAGTAAGAGAGAGCGAGAAGGGACATGGACGCTTTTTTAAAGGGAGATAAACCACGCCCCAGTGGGCTGGTATCTCAGCGGCTATTGGCTGGAGGAACGGAAGGACCTCCCGCAACATTATCTCTTGTATAGTTATTCTGTTATCTAAAGCATTATGGGTCATTACAATAGGCATTAGGTTTTAGTTGCTCTGGGTAGGAGATTTCTCCATGATTATTACAGGAAAGAATTGATCCAGATTTGATAGAGGGCCTGAAATAGGTTCCTCAAGAAGTTTTCTGACTGAAAACCGTTTACTTTCTTTCTTTTTTTTTAAGAAACCAAACTTTTTAATTATACATACCAATCCAATTTTCCACTCTCTCTCTTCCTCCTTTTTCCTCCACTTAAGCCCCATCCCACCCACCATTAACTCCTCAGAGAGGGTAAGGCATATTGATTTAAGGTATGTACAAGGTCCTCCCTATTATATCCAGGCTGAGCAAGGTATCCATCCAAACAGAATAGGTTCCCAAAGTGCCAGTTGATGCACTAGGGATAGAGGAGAGTGACCCCAAATTTGTTATGCCCTGTAGTCAGAATGATGAATATCTTAAACAGCAAACTGCTCTCTTGAGTGTTCTTTGTTGATCTAGATTAATTAGTCCAATGCTTGCCTTTGCTATATCTTCTGCAAAATCCAGAGGTTAGGGACATTCTGAAAGGATAATACTTAGAAAAGACATTGTTTCTAGCAATGTCCTGTTTTCATTCCCTTTTAGGTTGACCTGGTTTGCTCAACTTAGCCACTTGAGATTTTGTTTTTTCCTCAAACTGTAGGAAATCACAACTCCTATCCAAATTATCATGATCATGAGATTCAATATTGATTGTATATCATATCTATTCCTCCAAGAATGCTGATCCTTAGCTTTAAAGTTCTAATTAACTTTTTGCATTGAGAATTAGCATCTTCAAAACCAGAAATTCAATTTTTTTAACCTTCTAAATTTGCTTTCATTCTATTTACTACTAATGTTAATCTTTGTAAGAAATGAGTGAAGGTTCTTTCAGACCTTTTATGACTTTAGTAAATGAGTCAGTCTTCTTTCCTACTTCTTTAATTTTGTGCCAAACATTCAAATCTGCTATACAGCATAAATCCCTGGATGTGACCATCATATAGGGATTCCCTTTTTATATTAGCATAATCTCCTTCTCCAAGATGATCATCTTGCAAGATTGTCATATGTAGAGGAGAGGTCTACTCCATTGTTCAATGGTCTTAGCTTCTTCTTTAAAGCAGGTACTCCATTGAATTGTGGACAAAGTTCCAAGACTGCTGTAACCATGTCTTTCCAGTCTTAAGGTATAAATCTATTGCAAATTGACCACATGTTTAACATTCCCTTCACAAAAGGTGAATGCATGGTATATGAGACTATTGATGCCTTGCATCTTCTTAAATCTAACATTGCCACAGGCATCCATTCTGCTCTTAAAGAGTCTTGTGGCATAATTTGGCAATTAATATAAGGTTACTCAATATAATAAGGTACCTTGTTTGAAAAGCTTAGGCTCTTTCCTTCTATCAATATAATGTCATATTGAAATTGGTTCTTCTTTACATTTCTCTCTCCAGATTTGAATATCTTTATGATTTGTTTTATTAAGTTTTTCTAAGGCCTGCATATTGACACTCTTATCAAACAGCCTTTTAAGAAATAAACCAAGAATTATCAAATTGACTACAAAAATATCAAAATAATAAGTAGCAGTATATCAGTACTGGTTATATTGATTGTCCATTCATTTAAATGTTTTATTTTAAAATCATACATTACAATATAATACAGAAACCTAACTTTATCACAATAGTGGTTCCAAATTTTCATTCTTATTTATTTTTATTGAGCTATTCATTTCTCTCCACTCCCCTCTCTTCCTCCCCTCTTCACTTCTATCTTCTCCTGTGACTGTCATGCTCCCATTTTATTCAGGAGGTGTAGATCCACATACGTTTCTCTTAGGGTCCTCTTCGTTGTCAAATTTCTCTAGTGTTGTAGTCTTTAGGCTGATTTTTCTTTGCTTTATGTCTTAAAACCACTACTACATGAACATATATTATATTTGTTTTTCTGTGTTTGGGTTACCTCACTGAATATGTCTTTTGCTAGATTTATCCATTTGACTGTAAATTTCAAGGTGCCATTTTTTTTGCCAATATAGGACTCTATTGTGCAAATATACCACCTTTTTAATTCATTCTTTTGTTAAGGGGCATCTAGGCTCTCTTCGGGTTCTGGTTATTACAAATAATGCTGTTATAAACATAGTTGAGTATATGTCCTTGTGGTACATTTGAGCATCTTTTAGATATATACTCATCACCGGTATGTCCTAAATTTCTGAGAAACTGTCATACTGATTTCCAAAGCAGCTGTTCAAGTTCATACTCCCAACAGCAATGGAGGAGCATTCCTATACTCCACATCCTTTCAGCACAAGCTGTCATCAGTGTTTTGATCTTGGCCTTTCTGGCGGGTGTTTTGATTTGCATTTCTCAGATGGCTAAGGATGTTCAGCATTTCCTCAAGTGTCTCTGAGACCTTCAAGATTCATCTATTGGGAGTTCTCTGTTTAGGTTTGTCCTTAAATTTTAATTGGGTTATTTGTTCTTTTGATATCAAAGATTTTGGTGACTCTTATTTTAAATGTAGTAAAAATTCTCTCTTTTAAGTATTTTCTCTCTTTAAGAATTATTTTCCTTCTACTCTGGCCCCATGCTCCCAATTTTGTCAGGTGATCTTGTCTGTTTCCAATTTCCAGGTGGGTCTATATATGTTTTTCATTGGGCTCACCCTATTATTTAGCTTCTCTAGGATCATGAAGAATAGGTTCATTGTCCTTTGTTTATAGCTAGTATCCAATTATGAGTGAGTACATACATATTCATTTTGGGGGGTCTGGGTTACCTCACTCAGCATAGTGTTTTCTAATTCCATCCACTTGCATGCAAAATTCAAGATGTCATTGTTTTTTACTGTTGAGTCGTACTCTAATATGTAAATTGCCATACTTTCTTTATCCATTCTTCAGCCGTGGGACATCTCGGTTATTTCCAGGTTCAGGCTATTACAAATAGTGCTGCTATAAATACAATTGAACAAATGCCTTGTATTATGATTAAACATTTTGGGGGTATATTCCCAAGGGTGGTATGTTGGATCCTGAGGTAGGTTGATTCCCTATTTTCTGAGAAACTACCATACTTATGTCCAAAGGAGATGAGATGGGGAAGAGGAGGGAAGAAGGGGAGGGTTGAGGAGAACTTGAAGAAAAGAGATAGTGGAGATAGAGTAAGGAAAGATATGAGAGCAAGGAAAGAGATATCTTGATTGAGGAACCCTTTATGGCATTAGCAAGAAACCTGGCTCTAATAAAATTTCCAGGAATTCACAAGGATTACCCCAAGCTAATACCCTAAGCATTAGCGGAAAGGGTGCCTGAACTGGCCTTGCCCTGTGGCCAAACTGATGATTATCTTAAATATCACCATAGAACATTCATCCAAAAACAGAGGCAGAGACCCGCATTGTGCACTGGACTGAACTACCAAGGTCCAGCTGAAGAGTAGAAGGAGTGAGAATATGAACAAAGAGGTTAAGACCATGAAGGGTTAATCCACTGAAACAGCTTACCTGAGTTAATGGGAGCTTACCAAGTCCAGTTGGATTGGAAAGAAATAAGCATAATCCGGCTGAATATGGTTGACAGTTGTATAGCCAGGGAAGAGTGAGAGCTAATGGCAGTGGCACTTGGATTTATCTCTACTTCATGTACTGGTGTTTTTGAATCCTATTCTCTTTGAATGTACCTTGCTAAGCCTAGATGTAGTGAGGATGGCCTTGGCACAAAGCAAAGTGCCTTATCCTCTGTTAGGAATAGAGGGGGTGGGGTGGTAAGGGTTGTTAAGGGAATGGGAGGAGGGGAGGGAGTGGGAATTTGGATTGATTTTTTTTTTAAAATCGAATAAATAAGGAAAGAAAAAATAATTCTCAAATTCCTCACTTTATATGCCACCAATGATGATGAAGAAGTTAGAACACTAAAACTCTCACTGGATTTCAAGTTAGTTACCTAGTTCAGCAGCAACCAGAGAATGCTGTTCAGGGAATTCTACCTACAGAGAGAAAATGAAAACCTAGCTAGTGGAGCTGTGGTATGTAGTTCCATCTTTGCTGGTGGCTGCAGAGTCAGAGGTAAGTGGCTTTTTCATGAATTTTTACCCCAAAAGTTGGAGACCAGATGTAGCATGAAATATTTGTTCTTAATAAAATCCCTGATTCATATGTTAGGAGGTATTAGCTTAAGGATCAGAAAAGCATATCATTCATCATCTAGAGAGACATTTTCAAGTTTCCAATGCTCAGATCAAAGGGCCAATACTGTTTTCAGACTTATTTCTTGTATCCTCAGACTCTGTCTCCACCAGATGTCCGACTGCACTTAGATCCTGATATTTCCCCTGTTAAATTTTCTCCCTGACTAACCATATCACCTTTCTAACTCCCTAGTGCTGCTACTAAAGGCAATGGATCCCAAGTGTTGGAATCACCTTTGTATGAGGTCTGTTTCTCTTTTACATATATTCAATATTGTGCAGCACATGGTAGCCTTAAACTAATGGAGATCCCTCTGCCTCTGCCTCACATATCCTGGGATTACAGGTGTGTTACATCACTCGACCTCTAGTGGCTTAGTTCTGTACTCTGATTTTCAGGAAAACTTTGTTAGTTAAACATAAGTATTATCATTCACCCTTGCTATGCTAAGATTTTATTTATAGTTGCCCCAAGAAATAATCTTGTGTCAAGCTTGTCTCTAGACTACTATATATTTGTGGGATAAAAAGTATTATGCCGAATAGTGGGTATACTCAGAATATGTTTTATATCTATGAATAAACATAGTTCTTGAACTATATTTTCAGATTAGTGTTTTGGTTATCTATGACTTGACAACATTTTCTTTGTAATATTTGGTGGTGAAATAGCAGATGTCTATTCCAAGCATTTCTTTCTAACTATGTTTATCTGTATTCTTTCTTCTTTCTCCCTTAAGGAGACCAATGACATAACAATGAAGAGAGAGAATGAAAAAAGCAAGAGAAAAAAAATGTATCTTAGTGTTCCTTGAATCCCTTCCAATTATCTCTGTATGTATCTTTTTCTTATATATTTTTAATAGAAAAAAATTCTGCCCCCTGCCCGCCTCCCATTTCCTCCACCTCCCCTCACTCCTCTCCACCGACCCCATTCCTCTCTCCCTCCCCCTCTCTTTTCCCCATCCCCCTCTCTTCTTCCCCTCTCCCCACTCCCCCCACTCCTCTTCCCCTCCCTCCTCTCTTCTCCCCCTTCCTCTCCAGTCCCAAGAGCCATCAGGGTTCCCTGCCCTGTTGGAAGTCAAAGGTTCCCCCCCTTCCATCCAGGTCAAGGAAGGTGAGCAGCAAAACTGGCTAGGCTCCCACAAAGCAAGTACATGGAGTAGGATAAAAACCCGGTGTCATTGTCCTTGGCACCATCAGCCCTCATTATCCGACATGTTTAGAGAGTCCGGTTTTATCCCAAGCTTTTCCATTCCCATTCCAGCTGGCCTTTGGGAGCTCCCATTAGATCAGCCCCACTGTCTCAGTGGGCAGGTACACCCCTCAGGTTCTTGACTTCCTTCCTCATGTTCTCCCTCCTTCTGCTCCTCATTTGGACCTTGGGAGCTCAGTCCAGTGCTCCAGTGTGGGTCTCTGTCTCTATCTCCATCCATCGCCAGATGAAGGTTCTATGGTGATATGCAAGATATTCATCAGTATGGCTATAGGATAGGGCCATTTCAGGCTCCCTCTCCTCAGCTGCCCAAGGACCTAGTTGGGGACATCACTCGGGACCCCTGGGAACCGCTCTAGAGTCAAGGCTCTTGTCAAAACTAAAATGGCTCCCTTAATTAAGATATATACTATCCTGCTCCCATATCTACCCTACCTTTATCCCAACCACACCATTCCTTCACACTCTCCCCTTCTTACCCTTCTCACTTTTCTTTCCCCATTTCCTCTTACCCACATCCCACCCCAGCCCCAAGTTCCCAATTTTTGCCCGACAATCTTGTCTACTTCCAATATCCAGGATGATCTGTTCAGGTTGATATTGAGGTATTTCATCCATTTGGACTTGAGTTTTGCTCATGGTGATAGATATGGATCTATTTTCATTCTTCTATAGTATGACATCCAGTTATGCCAGCACCATTTGTTGAAGATGCTTTCTGTCTTCCATTGTATACCTTTAGCTCCTTTATCGAAAACAAGGTGTTCATAGGTTTGTGGGTTAAAATCAGGGTCTTCTATTTGATTCCATTGGCTGACTTCTTGTTTTTTTTTTTTTTTTTTTTTTTTGCCAATACCAAGCTGTTTTCAATACTGTAGCTCTGTAATAGAGTTTTAAGTCAGGGATGGTAATGCCTCCAGAAGATCATTTATTGTATAAGATTGTTTTGGCTATCCTGGGTTTTTTGTTTTTCCATACAAAAGTTCATTATTGTCCTCTCGAGGTCTGTGAAGAATTTTGATGAGACCTTAATGCAGATTGCATTGAATCTATAGATTGCTTTTGGTAGAATTGCCATTTTTACTATGTTGATCCTCCCAATCCAAGAGCAAGGGAGATACTTCCATATTCTGGTATCCTCTTCAATTTCTTTCTTCAAAGATTTAAAGTTCTTGTCAAATAAATCTTTCACTTCCTTGGTTAGAGTTACCCCAAGATATTTTATGCTATTTGTGGCTATTGTGAAAGGTAATGCTTCTATAATTTCCCTCTCAGCTTCCTTATCCTTTGTGTATATGTGGGCAACTGAATTTTTGGAGTTGATCTTGTATCCTGTCACGTTACTAAAGGGGTTTATCAGCTGTAGGAGTTCTTTGGTGGAGTTTTTTGGGTCGCTTATGTACACTATCATATCATCTGCAAATAACAAAAATTTAACTTCTTCCTTTCTGATTTGAATCCCCTTGATCCCCTTATGTTGTTTTATTGCTATTGCTAGACCGTCAAGCACTATATTGAAGAGGCATGGAGAGAGTGTACAGCGTTGTCGTGTTCCTGATTTTAGTGGGATGGCTTTGAGATTCTCTCTGTTTAATTTGATGATAGCTGTCGACCTGTTGTAAATAGCTTTTATTATATTTAGGTATGACCCTTGTATCCCTAATCTCTCCAAGACCTTTATTATAAAAGGATGTTGAATTTTCTCCAACGCTTTTTCTGCATCTAATGAAATGATCATATGTTTTTTCTTCTTTCAGTTTATTTATATGATGCGTGACCTTGATAGTTTTTCGTGTTTTGAACCAGCTCTGCATCTCTTGGATGACGCCTACTTGATCATAATGGATAATTTTTCTAATGAGTTCTTGGATCCGGTTTGTCAGTATTTTATTGAGAATTTTTGTGTCGATGTTCATGAGTGAGATTAGCTGGTAATTCTATTTCTTGGTTGAGTCTTTGTGTGGTTTTGGTATCAGAGTAACTGTAGCTTCATAAAAGGAATTTTGCAATGACTCTTCTATTTCCTAATTGTGAAATACATTAAGGAGTATAGGCAATAGGTCTTCTTGGAAGTTCTGGTAGAATTCTGCTTTGAAAACATCTGCTCCTGGGCTTTTATTGGTAGGAATATTTTTGATAATAGTTTCTAATTCTTCACAACTATCACGTCTATTTAGATTGTTCACCTGGTACTGGTTTAACTTTGGTATTTGGTACTTATCTAAATCAGGTTCATTTCTTTTACATTTTTCAATTTTGTGGCATATAGGCTTTTGTAGTAAGATCTAACGATTCTCTGAATTTCTTCTGTGCCTGTGGTTATGTCCCACTTTTCATTTCTGATCTTATTAATTTGCACATTCTCTCTCTGCCATTTGATTAGTTTGGATAGGGCTTTATCAATCTTGATGATTTTCTCCAAGAACCAGCTTTTTGTTTCATTGATTCTTTGGATTATTTTCTGTGTTTCTCCTTTATATATTTCTGCTCTCAGTTTGAATATTTTCAGTCTTCTATCCTCCTAGGTGAGTCTGCATCTTTTTTTTTTCTAGAGCTTTCGGGTAGGCTGTTAAATCTCCAATGTGTGCTTTCTCTGTTTTCTTTATGTGGGCACTTAGTGCTATGAACTTTCCTCTTAGCACTGCTTGCATAGTGTCCCATAGGTTTGAGTATGTTGTATCTTTATTTTCTTTTTTTTTTTGATTTTTTTTTACTTTTTTATTTCTTTTTAATTTATTTATTAATGATTTCTGCCTTCTCCCTGCCACTGCCTCCCATTTCCCTCCCCCTCCCCCTATCAAGTCCCTCTCCCTCATCAGCTCAAATGGCAATCAGGGTTCTCTGACATGTGGGAAGTCCAAGGACTCCCCACCTCCATCCAGGTTTAGTAAGGTGAGCATCCAAACTGTCTAGGCTCCCCCAAAGCCAGTACGTGCAGTAGTATCAGAAACCTTTTGCCATTGTTCTTGACTTCTCAGTAGTCCTCATTGTCCGCTATGTTCAGCAAGTCCAGTTTTATCCCATGCTTTTTCAGACCCAGGCCAGCTTGCCTTGGTGTATTAATGATAGAACATTCCCATTGTCTCAGTGTGTGGGTGTACCCCTCGTGGTCCTGAGTTCCATGCTCGTGCTACCTCTCCTTCTGCTCCTGATTTGGACCTTGAGATTTCAGTCTGGTGCTCCAATGTGGGTCTCTGTCTCTGTCTCCTTTCATTGCCTGATGAAGGTTAATATTCAAGAGGATGCCTATATGTTTGTCTTTGGATTCACCTTCTTATTTAGCTTCTCTAGGATCACAAATTATAAGCTCAATGTCCTTTATTTATGGCTTGAAACCAAATACGAGTGACTACATTCCATGTTCCTCTTTTTGGGTCTGGCTTACCTCACTCAGGATAGTGTTTTCTATTTCCATCCATTTGTACGCAAAATTCAAGAAGTCCTTGTTTTTTACTGCTGAGTATTACTCTAATATGTATGCTGCTATGAATATAGTTGAGCATATACTTTTGTTGTATGATAGGGCCTCTCTTGGGTATATTCCCAAGAGTGGTATTGCTGGGTCCAGGGGTAGGTTGATCCCAAATTTCCTGAGAAACCACCACGCTGCTTTTCAGAGTGGTTGCACAAGTTTGTATTCCCACCAGCAACAAATGAGTGTACCCCTTTCTCCACAACCTCTCCAGCAAAGGCTCTCTTTGGTGTTTTTGATTTTAGCCATTCTGACAGGTGTAAGATTGTAGGGCCTCATTGAATAAATGGGACCTCCTGAGACTGAGAATCTTCTGTAAAGCAAAGGACACTGTCACAAAGACAAAAAGGCAACCCACTGACTGGGAGAAGATCTTCACCAACCCCGCAACTGACAAAGGTCTGATCTCCAAAATATATAAAGAACTCAAGAAACTAGACCTCAAAAGGCTGTGTGTGTGTGTGTATGTGTGACATTATTCAGAATTCACAATTTTTATTTATGGATTTAGGAATATATGTAAATAAACAGATACACATACATGTATTTGTGTGCATGTGTGTGTATTGCAAAAAAATAAAATAGTTCATGAATTTGAATGGGGCAAGTAGTCATATACGGGAGGGATTTGAAAAATGAAAGGGAAGGAGGAAATGATGCAATTTCCTTATTTAATCAAAAAATAAAAGGCATAATTAAAAACCTAATATATATTGTATTAGTCAGTATTCACTAGATTAAAAGAATTTGTTGGATCAAGACCGCTGAAATTACTTATTTCTGGGCAATCAGGAAACATTGCTTGGTTTTCCATCATTGGCTAGATATTATCAGGACCTTTGGCAGCACTACACAGACTCCAGGTTTGCTCCTTCTGGCCTGTTAGGCCTTAACTTCCTACATAGTCACACTTTTTTATTTATTACCTGACCACTCAGCAGGAGCCAGAGTTCTTGCTCAGGCCTTGTTTACCTTGCCTCAGGAGGATTCAACAACTCAACAGTGCCTGTCTTAGGTTTGCCTGCCCAACAAGATCTTACCTGTCATTGACTATAGCCCTAAAAGAGCATTCATTCCTGGAGAGCTGCCAGGGATGGGGACAAGGCAATAGACTTTTGAATAACAAATAACTAGGTATAGATAACCGCCTATGTTGAACTGTAAGAAGGATACCTGAGTCATTAGTACCTGGACTTGCCTTAGTTGCTGTCCATTAATGTCAGAGCTGCTGCAGGAAACATTTAAAGAGAAATAAGGATTAACAATACCACCCCATCAATTAATGCAAATATGAACATCAAGGAGGGATCCAATACCATTTTATCTTATGCCAAACTTTTTTCAAAAATGGAGGAGTCAAAGGCAATAACCTCACCCTTAAAAAATAAATATGTTTATGGGGAATTGATAACATGAAAGGGGAGTATATAGATTATCAATTCTGGGTTATTCCTTGATGGTAGCAGATTGATCCATGTCTGGGCATATATCTCTTACTGGGACTGATATTGGCATTGTGAACATCTGAGGAAAACCACGAGAATATCTTCTACTATTGGTTAATTGTGGCCTGGCAGATTCCATTGGAGGGAAACAGGCTCTCTCAGTCTCACTACAGGCAGGTGTGTGTTTGTTAGCAGAGATGTCCTGTGCTTATAAACTAGGTTGAACCCCTGGTTATCAAAACTCTGAAAGTTCATCTGTTAAGGGCAGATGAGTATCCCTCCTAGCCTCTGGTGAGACAGTTCTGGACAACAGCTCCTTAAGAGCTCTGTAGGTCTTCTCCATATTGGCTTATATATGGGATTTATTAGAGTGACTTACAGGTTAAAGTCAAGGTGAACCAACAATGGTTATCTGTGATGAGAAAGTCCAAGATTCTAGTGGTTGCTTAGTACTGAAAGGCTGGCTTTCTTACCTGGTACCTTATATATGTAAGAATTCTGAAGTAACAGGCTTCAATGCTAATAAAGAATGAATGTACTAGCAAGGCAGGGGCAAGCAGGCAAAGAGCAAAAGCGTCCTTCTATACCCTTACATAGACTTCTAGCAGATAATCTGGCCCATATTAAATTTATGTCTTCTCACCTCACAATTTTAATGAATATTAGCATATCTTACTGAATTTGGTTTTTTTCAATCTTTACTCTTTTGACTATTCATGCTTTCATCTTCTGGTGTTCCTCTACTCAGCTCCTAAATAGATACACATAGAGACACATTATTACTTATAAATGCCCAGCCTTAATTTTAATTGTTTCTAGCCAGCTTTTCTTAAATTATCCAATATTTTGCCTCTGGGATTTTTATCTTTCTCTATTTCTGCATACATTTTAATGTAAAAGGAGCAGCGGGCTGCGTTCCTACCCAGCTCCTGCATGACTAGCTTTACACCCAAAATAATTACAGAGAAACTGTATTCTTTTAAACACTGCTTGGCCTGTTAGCTCTAGCCTCTTACTGGCTAATTCTCACATTTGATTAACCCATCTCTATTAATCTGTGTAGCACCACGAGAGAAGAGCTATAGCATCTGCTCATTCCCTTCTTCCCAGCATTCTGTTCTGTCTTCCCCGCCTATCTATGTTCCGACCAAGCAGGCCAAGCAGTTTTCTTTATTAATTAACCAATGAAACAACAGATAGACAGATGACCCTCCTCCATCATTTTAACTTCTGACTCCATTGCTGGCTGTGTAGCTGGGTGTTTCTACGCTAATACCCTTTTTCCCTTTTCTTGTTTCATGATTCTATCCTCCAAGAATTCATCTTCAAATTATTCTCTCTGCCTACCAGTCCTGCCTAACTTTTCTCTGCCTAGGTACAGACCATTCAGCTCTTTATTAGATCAGTCAGGCCTTTTAGATAGGCAATGCTATATAGCTTCACAGAGGTAAACAAATGTAGCATAAAAGAACACAACATGAATGGAATCTGGTGATATTTTACTTATTAAATACTTCCTCAGCTCCAGTGCTGTATTTCTGTCACAGGATATACAGTGTGCTCTATGTTAACTATATTGTCTTTCTATGCATTTTGTCAAATTCCTTACAGATTTGTAAAAACCCTGTAATGTCTTTGAAGCTCTCATAGAACCTGTGAGAGTACTTCCCTACCTGGTGACCTTGAACTGATGTGGAAAGGATATTGTAGCTAGTTGATAGAAGTCTCCTTCAGTGAAGAAAAAATAGTATATATGCAATAGTTGTTTTGGAGATATTGTTCCAATAAAATTACTACAAGCTCTTTGCCAGGGTTAACTTTCTTCCCATAATTTCTTAATTTTATCTTTAGTAGAAGGTACTATAATTTCTGCTGGATCTATGCCTGCTATTTGATAAGGTCTCTACTTTCTGCTTAGAATTAATAAAGAGACCTTTTCCACACATGTTTTTAATTTTTTCCTCAGTTTATGAAGTAAAAAGATAATATCTTCCCTCTGCATTAAAATTTTTGTACAGTAATTTTTGGAGGGTATTATAAACAGAATACAATTAAGATTCAGATACACATGATCCACATGTGTCCTCTGTAATTTCTCTTCAATCAAATTTAATTCTCTCTCAGGTTCAGCTGATAATTCCCTGGATAGGCAGACCCATTTGCCTCTGTCTATCAGGTACTTAGTTTAAAGGAGTGTGCCTCCGATGTCTGACCTCTAGTGCTTTTGCTTTACCCTTCTGATATTTAGGTGAGCATTATTTGTTAAATCATTAATAAATCATCACTATAATCAAATACACAAGAACTTTTAAATACATAATCGTTTTATTAAGTACACACATATATATTATGTGTTAAATATATATATATATGTGTGTGTGTGCAATTATATGTAAAACATATATAGAATTGGGTGAACAATTATTTACATGAACTCTCATTTTGTTTTAGATAAATACAATGCTATTGAGGACCATTTAAACTGGAATAATATTATTGAATGGCTTTTCTTAGAGAAAAATGGACAAAGACCACTTGATCTCAACAAGGTCACCATAGAAATAATAAAGATCTAATATATCAAAGTTGAAAAATAGGCTTCTTGGAATTGCTTGCAGGACAATGGCTTATGGGTTCCTTACTGAGACAAAGATGCAAATATGATTTAAATGTCTTTGTTTCACCAAAGTGTCCTCCTCAGAATTAGTGAAGACTTATGAAAGCTGAATTTCGCTAGACTGGCGGGCAGGTTTGGGGAATAAGAAAAGTGTGCTCTCTTAGGTAGGTTTACTACTTACACCACTCAATTATCCAGGAGGATAACTTTGGGTTCACTTTCTTATTTAGCTTCTCTGGGATCATGAAGTATAGGCTCAATCTCCTTTAATTATGGATAGAATCCACTTATGAGTTAGTACATACCACATTCATCTTTTTGGGTCTGGGTTACCTCACTCAGAATAGTGTTTTCTATTTCCATCCATTTGCAGGCAAAATTCAAGATGTCATTGTTTTTTACCACTGAGTAGTACTCTAATGCGTACATATTCAACATTTTCTTTATCCGTTCTTAAATTGAAGGGCATATAGGTTGTTTCCAGGTTCTGGCTATTACAAATAATGCTATGAACATAGTTGAACAAATGCTTTTGTAATGTGATAGGGAATCCCTTGGGTATATTCCCAAGAGTGGCATTGCTGTATCCTGGGGTAGGTTGATCCTGAATTTCCTGAGAAAACTCCACACTGATTTTCAAAGTGATTGCACATGTTTGCAATCTCATCATCAATGGATGACTGTTCCCCTTACTCCACATCCTCTCCAGCAAAAGCTATGATTGGTGTTTTTGATTTTAGCCATTCTGAAAGGTGTAAGATGGTATCTCAAAGTTAATTTGATTTGCATTCCATTTGAACTTCTTCTATTGAGAAATCTCTGTTTAGTTCAGTGCCCCATTTTTTAATTGGGTTAATTAGCATTTTAAAGTCTACTTTCTTGAGTTCTTTATATATTTTGGAGATCAGACCTTTGTCTTTTGTGGGGTTGGTGAAGATCTTCTCCCAGTCAGGAGGTTGCCTTTTTGTCTTAATGAGAATGTCTTTTGCTTTACAGAGGCTTCTCAGTTTCACGAGGTCCCATTTATTCAATGTTGTCCTTCTTATCTGAGCTACTGGGGTTATACATAGGAAGTGGTCTCCTGTGCCCATATGTTGTAGAGTACTTCCCACTTTCTCTTTTATCAGGTTCAGTGTGTTCAGATTGATATTGAGGTCTTTAATCCATTTGGACTTGAGTTTTGTGCATGGTGATAGATATAGATCTATTTTTATTCTTCTACAGGTTGACATCCAGTTATGCCAGCACCATTTGATGAGGATGTTTTCTTCCATTGTATACTTTTAGCTCCTTTATTAAAAATCTGGTGTTCATATGTTTGTGGGTTAATATCCGGGTCTTCTATTAGATTCCATTGGTCAACTTCTCTGTTTTTATGCCAATATCAAGCAGTTTTCAAATCTGTATCTCTGTAATACAGTTTGAAGTCAGGGAGGGTAATGCCTCCAGAAGATCCTTTATTGTATAAGATTGTTTTGGCTATCCTGGTTTTTTTTGTTTTTCCATATAAAGTTGAATATTGTTCTCTCAAGGTCTGTGAAGATTTTGTTGGGATTTTGATGGGAATTGCATTGAATCTATCGATTGCTTTTGGTAGAATTGCCATTTTTACTATGTTGATCCTTCCAATCCATGAGCAATGGAGATCCTTCCATTTTCTGGTATCCTCTTCAATTGCTTTCCTCAAAGACTTAAAGTTCTTGTCAAATAAATTTTTTCACTTCCTTGGTAAGAGTTAACCCAAGACATTTTATGCTATTTGTGGCTATCGTGAAAGGTGATGCTTCTCCAATTTCCCTCTCTGCTTCTTTATCCTTTGTGTATAGGAGGACAACTGATTTTTGGAGTTAATCTTGTATCCTGCCACATTATTAAAGGTGTTTATCAGCTGTAGGAGTTCTTTGGTAGAGTTTTTGTGGTCGCTATGTACACTATCTTATCATCTGGAAATAACAAATTTTAACTTCTTCCTTTCCAATTTGAATCCCCTTGATTCCCTTATGTTTTCTTATTGCTATATTGAAGAGGTATGGAAAGAGTGGACAGCCTTGTTGTGTTCCTGATTTTTGTGGAATGGCTTTGAGTTTCTTTCCATTTAATTTGATGTTAGCTGTCGGCTTGTTGAAAATAGCTTTAATTATATTTAGAAATGAACCTTGTATTCCTAATCTCTCCAAACCTTTATCATAAAAGGATGTTGAATTTTCTAAAACGCCTTTTCTGCATCTAATGAAATGATTATATGTTTTTTTTCTTTCAGTTTATTTATACGATGGGTGACCTTGATATTTTTTCATATGTTGAATCAGCCCTTCATCTCTGGGATGAAACCTGCTTGATCATTATGGATAATATTTTAAATGTATTCTTAGATTCGGTTTGCAAATATTTTATTGAGAATTTTTGCATTGATGTTCATGAGTGAGATTGGCCTGTAATTCTCTGTCTTGGTTGAGTCTTTGTGTGGTTTTGGTTTCAGTGTAACTTTTGATTAATAAAAGGAAATTGGTAATGACACTTCTGTTTCTATATTATGAAATACTTTAAGGATTATAGGTATTAGGTCTTCTTGAAATTTCTGGTAGAATTCTGTATTGAAACCATCTGGTCCTGGACTTTTTGTTTTTTGTAGGGAGATTTTTGATAACAGCTTTTAATTATTCATGATTTACAGGTCTATTTAGATTGTTTACCTGGTCTTGGTTTAACTTTGGTATATGATACTTATCTAAAAAATGTCCATTTCTTTAACATTTTCCAATTTTTGACATATAGGCTTTTGTAGTAAGATCTAATGATTCTCTGAATTTCCTCTGTGATTATGTTCCCCTTTTCATTTCTGATCTTATTAATTCGTGTGTTCTCTCTCTGCTGTTTGATTAGTTTGGGTAGGAGTTTGTGAATCTTGTTGATTTTCTCCAAGAACCAGCTTTTTGTTTTATTGAATCTTTGGATTGTTTTCTGTGTTTCTTTTTTTTTTTTTTTGATTTCAGCTCTCAGTTTGATTATTTCCAGTCTTCTACTCCTCCTGGGTGAGTCTGCTTCTTTTTTTTTTCCTAGAGTTTTCAGGTGTGCTTTTAAGTCTCCAATGTGTGCTTTCTTCATTTTCTTTATGTGGGCACTTAGAGCTATGAACTTTCCTCTTAGCACTGCTTTCATAGTGTTCCATAGGTTTGAGTATGTTGTGTCTTTATATTCAATGAATTTAAGGAAGACTTTAATTTCTTTCTTTATTTCTTCCTTGATCCAGGTGTGGTTCAGCAGTTGACTGTTCAGTTTCCATAAGTTTGTAGGCTTTCTGGGGGTAGCATTGTTGTTGAATTCTTACTTTATTCCATGGTGATCCAATAGTACACAGGTGGTTACTACAATTTCTTTGTATCTATGGATGTTTGCTTTGTTACCTATTATGTGATCAATTTTTTTGAGAAGGTTCCATGAGATGCTGAGAAGAAGATATATTCTTTTCTGTTAGGGTGGAAAGTTCTATAGATGTCTGTTAAGTCCATTTGGTTCATTACATCTCTCAGGTCTCTTATTTCCCTGTTAAGTTTCTGTCTAGTTGACCTGTCCATTTTTGAGAGCAGACTGTTGAAATCTCCTACTATTGGAGTGTGGCATTTGATGTATGCTTTGAGTTCTAGTAATATTTCTTTTACATATGTGGGTGCTTTTATATTAAGGGCATAGATATTCAGGATTGAGGTTTCCTCTGGATGAATTGTTACTGTTATGAAAGTAAAGTGTCCTTCTCCATCTCTTCTGATTGATTTTAGTTTGAAGTAAATTTTGTTAGATATTATAGTCACCCCCACTTGTTTCTTTGGACCGTTTGATTGAAAAGCCTTTTCCCAACCTGTCTGAGGTAGTGTCTGTCTTTGAGTTTGAGGCGTCTTATTTGTAAAGAGCTGATTGTTGGATCCTGTTTACATATCCATTCTCTTAACCTGTGTCTTTTTATAAGTGAATTGATTCCATTGATATTAAGTGATATTTATGGCCAGTGGTTGCTAACTCCAGTTATTTTTCCTGGTGGTAGTGTTTGTGTGTTTCCCTTCTTTAAGTTGTGCTAGTGGAGGGTTGTTAGATGCTTGTGTTTTTCTGGGTCATGTTGGCTTCCTTGGTATGTGGTTTTCCTTCTAGTATTTTCTGTGAGGCTGTGTTTGTGGCTACATATTGTTTAAATCTGTTTTTTGTAGAAGGAGCAGTGGGCTGCTTCCTGCCACCCATCTCCTGGCCGCCTGGCTAGCTTATGTCCTGAAATAACAACACACAAACTGTATTCATATAAACACTGCTTGGCCCATTAGGTTTCGTCTCTTACTGGCTAACTCTCATATCTTGCTTTAACCAATATCTAGTAATGTGTGTAGCACCATGAAGTGTATCTTTCTGGGAAAGATTCAACATGTCTGACCTGGCGGCTAGGTCCATTGTGTCTGCCCTGGAGAGGAGAGGCAAGGTATCTGGCTCAATTCCCTTCTTCCCAGCATTCTGTTCTGTCTACTCCACCTACCTAATTTCTGACCTATCATGCCAAGCAGTTTTATTTATTGATTAACCAATGAAACAACAGATTGACAAATGACCTTCCCACATCAGTTTTTGTCTTGGAAGAGCTTGTTTCCTCCATTGATGTTGAATGTGAGCTTTATTGAATATAGTAGTCTGGGCTTGCATCCATGGTCTCTTAGTGTCTGCAGCACATCTATCCAAGACCTTCTGGCTTTCATGTTTTCCATTGAGTAGTCGGATGTTATTCTGATAGGTTTTCCTTTATATGTCACTTGAACATTTTCCCTTGCATCTCTTAATATTCGCTCTTTATTCTGTATGTTTTGTGTATTAATTATTATATGGCAAGGGGATATTTTTTTTGATCCAGTCTATTTGGTGTTTTGTATGCTTCTTGTACCTTCATAGGAATATCCTTCTTTAGGTTGGGAAAGTTTTCTTCTATAATTTTGTTGAATATATTTTCTGGCCTTTTAGCTGTAATTCTTCTTCTATCCCTATTATTCTTAGGTTTGTTCTTTTCACGGTGTCCCAGATTTCCTGGATGTTTTATGTTAAGAATTTGTTATATGTGTTATTTTCTTTAATCAATGAGTTTATTTCTTCTATAGTATCTTTGGTGTCTCTGATTCTTTCTTTTATCTCTTGTATTCTGTTGGTTATGCTTCTCTCTGTAGTCCCTGATCAATTATCCAGATTTTCCATATCTAGCCTTCCCTTGGTTTGTGTTTTCTTTATTACCTCCATTTCATTTTTCAAGTCTTGAACTGTTTGCATTAACTGTTTGATTGCTCTATTGTGGTTTTCTTGGGTATCTTTGAGAGATTTATTCATTTCTTCTATCTTTTTGTTTGTCTTCTCCACGTCTTTTCAGCAGTTTTTCACATCTTGTTTAAGGTCCTCTATCATTTTCATAATGTTAGGATTAATGTCAATTTCTTCTCCTTCTTCTGGAATAGGGTGTTCAAGTCTTCTTGTTGTGTGATCCCTGGAATCTCGTGTTGTCATGTTGCCTTTCAGATTGTTAGAGGAATTATTGCATTGTCCCCTGCCCATCTCTTTCTTCAAATTCATCCAGGAGAGTCTTGGTGTCTTGTTCCAATCTGTCCTGTGACTAACTCTGGTTGGATCTCCTCAGTTCCCCTTTGGGTGGATAGCCTCAGTGTAGGAGTAGACTGTTCCTGGGCCAAGGACTGCTCTGGGTGGGTAGTCTCAGTACAGGAGCAGGAACTGTTCCTGGGCCAAGGGCCTCGCAGACAATAGGGCAGGTGGTCTAAAAGGTTGTCCTCAGCACTGGGACAGGACTCTTGGAGATTGAAGAATCCCACAGACAAAAGGACAAAGTTGGGGGTAGGAGGGAGGAGTTGTGTGGAGCCAAGAAGCCCCTTCAACATGAGCTGGAGGTGCCCTGCACTCCCCTTTGACAGGCAGGTACACACTCACCCCTCTGGGTGGGTAGTCTCAGTGCAGTAGCACGAACTGTTCTTGGGCCAAGGATCTCGCAGACAATAGGGCAGTCTTGGGGGAGTCAGGTATGTGAGGATCAAAGAAGCCCCTGCAACAGGGGCTGAAGGTGCCCAGTGCTCCTTTCCCCAGATGTTCCACTGTGCCCTGGGATGTTGCCCACTCACCAGTCTGAAAGGTTGTTCTCAGCACAGGGACAGGACTCTTGGAGGTCGAAGTACCCTGCAGACAAAAGGCCCCCTGGCATTTCTTTACAAACAGAATATACTTAGTATACTTGAAATCTTCCATTTGGATTCTTATCAGAATATCAGATACATTCATGAAGAAATCATTACATATTCAAATGTACAATCTCTCATATCTACAAGACTTAAATGTGTCAACCTTGTGATTGAAGATCAATGGCAAAATTCATTTAAAATACAAGTTGATAATAATAATAACATTATTAAATTAATTTATCTATACATCTTTTTATATTACTCTTATGACTAGTATGATTTAATAATATAAACTAGAATAAGGTATTCTAAAACGAATAAGGTACTTAAGTGAAGTCATTTTATCATTTTGCATATCTGAGATCTGAATGGCATGAGATTTAAGTTATATGACTCTAGAAAAGTTGTTCTAATATTCCGAGTTTTAACTTTACATTATAAAAGATTTATTGTTTGTATTAAACCATTTGAATAATTCATCATGACTATTACATGAGTTCATATATAAAAGTGATGTATAGTCCAGTGGTGGTGGTGCACATCTTTAATCCCAGCACTTTGGAGGCAGAGGAGTTTGATCTCTGTGAGTGCCAGGCAAGTCTGGTCTACAGGAACTAGTTCCAAGGCAGCTAGTACAGTCAAAAAGAGAATCCCTGTCTAAAACAAAACAAAACAAAACAAAAACAAAAAGATACATACACATTATATGTGTTTATCTTATTTGATTTATAATAATAATAGTTAATATACTCATTGTTTGCTAAAAACAACAATTAGATTAATCAAGATATGAGACAAATAGAAGTTCAAATGGCCAAGAGAAAAACAGAAACTGTTTGAAATTATGTTAGCTGCCACTTCAGATGACACAAAAAAGTAATGGAGACTTTCATGACATTTAACAGCCCTCTGAGATTAATATAAAAAAAAAATATATGGAGTCAAAAGACTGGTGCTTCATAAATGTTAGAGTATCTAACTTTCAAAATTTAGGTAGCACTAACTTTTGTACACACTAAAGCCTCAAGAGCCTGCTAGCTATTAATTATTAAATTCTCTATGTCACAACTGGGAAAACTGAGAAATAAATAAATTTTTGGGAATGTGATTTCATAGACTTATTGCAGTACTGTTCAGACATTGTGAAAGCTATACATAAATTCTTACAGAATGTCATGATTATGATCTTTCTGAGTAAGAGTAATTGAAAAGTAAATATTATCAGTTACACATAAGAAAATTTCATTGAGTTTCTTGTTGCTTTAAATCATCCAAACATACAGAAAATAAAATTAAGCATGAAATCAAAAGGTCTAAACCAAAACTTTGAAACACACAGACAGACAGACAGACAGAGACACACACACACACACACACACACACACTTTTCTGAAAATCTTTGGAATATTATAGTGTATACATAATAAGTACAAAGTCCTTAAATCATTCAAAGTGTTTCTGAATTGGAATAATCAACAAGAGAAAGTAGCTTTCTGCTTCCATGTGTTGATATTTTGTTATTTTTCACCTAAGCACAATTTTGAAATTGTAGCCTTATCATCTATAGATCTATTTATCATTGCAAAGGAGCTTTCTAATATTCACTCATGGCTTAATCTTCAGTGATATTAAGCATTTCTTAAATTGAATAAATATTCCAATATTCTCAACTGATGATTTAAAAAATGGATCTTCTTTCTGTTTTTCCCAATTCTTCCAAACTATTTACATGGACAAATTTATACCTTTATGGGAGTTAAGATTTATATATTGCTTTATAGCTAGATGATATAAATTATTTCCCCTTATTTTATCATTAAAGATGAAAGCTATAACCTAGAATTTGGTTTAGTCTCTATGGGACATCATTATTATCTCTTTTTCTGTACTTGATTTTTGAGAACAAACACATGCAAGAATACAGATTTCTTCTTAAAAAAACTTAAGTTCAATTTAGTAAAATAAATAAATATGCAAACATAATTTTCAAAGAGTACATTTTATAGTTTTTCTGAAAAAATATTTGTTTCCACTTGTAATGAGATACTCAAACAGTCTGCAGTGATACAAAACACATCCCTCTACTATCACCATTTCTACCTCCTGAAAAATGGAATCATGTTGTCTATTGACTAAAATCTCAATAACTGTTTACCTTCCCTTAAGTAACATTTGTTGTTTCTCTTGGTTCTATATCTATTAAGTAAGATGGCAAACAATTTGGTTGGCTGTTAGCCTGCCAATGGATCTCCTATACCATGACAGAAAACACAATTTCAAAATAATATTTATTAAATCAACTGCTTTAAATTTTAGAACAGTTGAATTTATAAAGTCAGTAAGTATATGTTGTAGAGAACTCTCTTGTTCCAGTATATTTCTTCCACTGTTGAAATCCATCTTAAGGTTAGTTTGTGAAAATTGATACTATGTAAGGTATCATTTAAAATGAAAATGAGGACAGGTCTAAATTATCATCTATTGTTGGTCCAAAATTATCACAGGACCTGTACCTCAAGGCATGTAGAACAGAGTAAAGCCTGATATAAATTTGAAGGGTAATCTCAAAACTACCTAGATTGAGACAGTACAATCTATGAAGACGCCCCTCCAGTGAGAGGGAGGGCTTGGCTATCTCTCATTGGCTAGAGGTACCAACAAATCACAAGATGCCACTTAACCTATATAAGCTGACGCTCACAGTAATAAACTGAATTCCTACTTTGACGTGATTCCCTATAACTTCTGATTGTCCTGCATTGTGGGCCTGCAGATCTGATTGCCTTGCTTTGTGGGGCTGCAGAATGGGCACATAGTGCACTCATATTTCCCTGAGGAATAAAGCTAAGGAAGTGGGGCCACTGGCGCCCAACACTGGGCAACTGGTTCCAGGGCAAAATAATCAGTCAAGGTGAGTGGGACCTCATGATGGGTAATGCAACTTCACACAAAAATGATCCAATGCTTAAGGCACTGAAGTATATGCTACTCTCCGGAGGCCTGGAATTGAGAGACCACAATGCCATCCAGGCATGGGAGCATATAATTACCCTTGCCCATTGGGTACCTACTGGGAATCTTTTCTCATGGAGCATGTGGAACCAGGTGAACACTCTGCCAGGAAAAAAAAACAAAACAAAACACTTTGATATACCCTCACCATTGTAATTCTATCCAACTATTACGGCCCTTAAGGCATGTTTTCACCTTGCTGGTTGGCCTCCCTCAGCAGAAGATAAGAAAAGGGTCAGAGACATGGAGAGGTCTGAAAATAACTAACTGGCTAGAACGGAGGGGAGGAGTCAGGAAAAAAACCACAAAAATGTCAAAGTTCAGGAGAGGTCTGAAGAATCCAAAAGTAATTGATTAATCAAAAGAGTGGGAGAAAAAGAGATAGACAAGGGGAAAGACGAAAAATGGGTTCAATTTATTGAAGAGCAGTCCCAGAAGGAAGGAAAAGGCAGGCAGAAGCAAGGACAAAAAGGAAAGTAAATATTGTCTGTGACAAGGAGTGGCTACCTGCTTATGTCCCCAGCCACACTGGAAAGGATAAAATTGGAGAGGGGAATAGAACAAATAAAAGAGCTCCATCCTTGCCAGGAGGGAATTAATATACACTTGGGTGGGATTGCCCAAAGATAAAGGAAAGGTCCTGCCTCTGGTCCTCCCAAGGTTGTCTGCAATCCTCCTAGAACCAGAAGTATTAGGATAAATGGATGCCATTATTACCACTGACCACCTAGACTTTTATGATGATAAAAGTGAACAAAGTATCATTAGGCAGACCCCTGTTACCTGGATTCACCCCCAAAATTAGATGCCACTGCTCCCAGTTACCCTCATTAGGTGGGTATCTGGTAAGGTGGTGTGGGTGAAACAGTGGCCATTACCTGAACTTAAACATAAGATACTCAAGGAAATCACCAGAAATCTGCTTTAAAAAGGATAGATAAGGCCCTCAATGAGCCCATGAAACAGCTCCATGTTTATAATACATAAGCCTAATAGGAACTGGAGAATGTGATAGGACCTAAGAGCAATCAATGCCTATATGGAGCTAGTAAGGGCCACTTTAAATGACTTACCCTGGGTCTCAGAAATCCCCTCCCAATTTTACCTCACTGTAGTTGACCTAAAGGACTGTTTCTTCTCAGTTCCTCTTCATGAGGAGGATTGTGAGAAGTTTGCCTTTTCCATTCCTACAGTTAACTCCTCTCAACCTGACAAGAGATAAGAATGTGCTGTTCTCCCACATCGGATGGCCAATAGTCTGGCCTTTTTCAAACAAAATTTATATAGCATCCTCTCTCCTTATTTTAACAAAGATAATACTCTTCTGTATATTTATATGGGTGGTCTAATCATTGGGCATTTGGAGGAATCAAGGCTAGCTCCTCGGGTAACTACTATTATTAATATTTTCCAAAAACATGGCTTAAAAATAGGCCCAAACAGAATACAAAAGGTACCCCCATTTCATACATTCTGATCCCTGTTAATACTCACTCAAGCCAAAGTGAATGGACCCGAATTAATCCTGCCTGGGCCTTTTATTTATCAGGGTTACAAAAGATACTAGGGAAAATGAACTGAGTAAGGCCCTGGTTGCCTATAGATACTGGAAAACTAGATGTGTTATATAATCTACTAAAGGGGGGGGGGTTTAAGAGATCATTTACTTGCCCCCTGAGGGCCATCAGGTACTCACTGAATTTTTCAACAAGCTCCATCAGGCTTCTTTGGTGAGATATAATCCTAGCATTCCAATCCAAGCCTGAATATTATTAGCGAAAAATACCATGCTGGCTACCATTGTTCAGCAGTCACAAACTCTGGAATGGGTACATACTACCCTGGGGGGCATTCCCAGAGTATAGTCTCTAGTCAATCAAATAGCTGATATGGACATAAAAATTAGGGAACGTCCCTCTGAGATTATGGAAAAGATCCCTCTAAATTAATAATTTCATTCAAAATTAAGGATTTAAAATTGGGGGCCAGATATTTTTCTCAATTGAGCATCGCCATGGAGGGATTTCTGGGGACCCTGAGCACCCACTTTGGGGAGTCCCAGTTAGTGAAGCTATATCAAGATCTACACTGCAGAAGCCCCTTAGTCTTTTCTTCTAAGCCCCTGCCCCAAGCATTTACTATTTGCACATATGGCAGGAAGAAGGGGAGCAAGTTGTATGAATTCCTACCACCAGTAGCCTTTAGGTTACCTGTCCACTTGGGCATGGCCTCTTATACTATTTATGCCGATGTAAAGGACACACCTGACCCCTTTTCCAGTAGTGGGATTCGGTTGTTGTTCCTCGTTTCAGCCGAGGATTTTGATCTGTGTGTCTATCCCTAAATAAATAACTTATTTTATATTCAATTCTGTTCTTGATTGATACATTTGTTCTTACTGTATAAAATTTTGTATTAGACTTAGAACCCTCTTATTTATTTATTTATTTATTTATTTATTTTTACTTAAAAATTTCCTCCTCCTCCCATTTCCCTCCCCCTCAACCCCCTCCCCCTCCCTCTCCAGTCCAAAGTGCAGTCAGCATTCCCTGGCCTGTATTAAGTCCAAGCCCCCCCCCCTTCCATCCAGGTCTAGGAAGGTGAACATCCCACAAAGACTAGTCTCCCATAAAACCAGTATATGCAGTGGGATCAAAACCCAGTGCCATTGTCCTTGGCTTCTCAGTCAGCCCTCCTTGCCGATACATTCAGAGAGTCTGATTTGATCGCATGCTCCATCAATTCCAGTCCAGCTGGCCCTAGTGAGCTCCCATTAGATCAGCCCCACTGTCTCAGTGGGTGGGCACACACCTCACGGTCCTGACTTCCTTGCTCATGTCCTCTCTCTTTAATATTGCATGCAAATGGATGGAAATAGAAAATACTATCCTGAGTGAGGTAACCCAGACCCAAAAAGATGAATATGGTATGTACTCACTCATAAGTGGATTCTAGCCATAAATAAAGGACATTGAACGTATAATCCATGATCCTAGAGAAGCTAAATAAGAAGGTGAACCCAAAGAAAAACATATAGTTATCTTCCTGGATATTGGAAGGAGAAAAGATTGCTGAGAAAAAACTGGAAACTTGGGGGGGGGGGGGTAAGGGGAGATAGGGAGAAAAAAGTGAGAAGGGGGGATGGGGAGAGCTTGGGGGAATGGGACGGTTGGGATGGAGGAAGGGTGGATATGGGAGCAGGGAAGTATATATCTTAATTAAAGGAGCCATTTTAGGGTTGGCAAGAGACAAATCTAGAAGTATACCCAGGTGTCCATGGAGATATAACCAGCTAGATCCTTGGGCAGCTGAGGAGAGGGCGCCTGAAATGGCCTTATCCTATAGCAATACTGACGAATATCTTGCATATCACCATAGAACCTTCATATGGCAATGGATGAAGCTAGAGACAGAGACCCACATTGGAGCACTGGACTGAGCTCCCAAGGTCCAAATGAGAAGTAGAACCCTCTTATTTAAACAAAAGCGGGAGGTGCTGTAGGAAATGCTATCATGGGGCTGCCTTTTTAGTTGTCCCTACAGGGGTAGCCAAGGCAAACATTATCAAAACTCTCCCTTGAAGGGGATCTGCTCAATATAAGGAAATGATGACCATATATATATTACTCTACAAGAGGTCCCAGAACCCTGCATTCTCTATTCAGACAGCTCTTAAGTGGTGAACCTTCTGCCTTACTTCCCCTATGTCTATATCAAATTGGGTGCTAATCCTATTTCTGCATTAATGATATATTTTAGATTGCTCTTAGAATGTAGAAAAGCACATATATATTCAACATCTCAGAGGGCAACAAATCTTTACTGGCCTCATTTCCCAAGGCAATGCTGCTACTGATGCTTTAGCTTCAGGGGCCTGTCTCATAGTGGTCTCAACTCTGCCCATACAAAATGCTACCCAAATGCATGACTGAACTCATGTCAACTGGAGATAACTCAAATACCTATACACCCAGATCCCCACAACAGAATTAAAGAGAATTGTTCATACATGTAAGATTGTCCACAGCTTCCCTGTATCTCTTCCCTTTACAAGAGCAAGGGGTTAACCCAAGAGGGTTAGGACCCAATGTTATCTGGCAAACAGTTGTAACACATTACCCTCCATATGGCAAATAAAAATATATGTTAGTGGCCATAGACACATACTCTAAGGCATACTTGGCTACCACCCATTCATGGACAAAGGTAACCTGTGGCAAACTTCTCGACCAGCGAGAAAGAACAACCACCACATGAGGATTCTTCTCAGATCACGCTTTAATGGAGTGCTTCTTGGTGGAGGGAGAGCAGGAAGCGAGGGGGCCTGAGAGCACTAAAGCAGCTGCTTATATAGGGAGTAGGCACACGGGTCGCCATCAGCTGACATCAGCTGCATCGGGATAGGCCCAAGGACTCTAAACCACCGTGCATGCGGGAAGCAGGGGACACACAGCTCCCAAAGGCAGAGCCAAATATGGAGTTGTTTATTTCCAACAAGACAGGATGTAGGCGCCATCTTGTAATGGCAATCCTGTCCGGCTCCCTGCAGTTCCCCCTTATTGTTTGTGAGCACTGAGCGCAGGACTAACGTCATCCAATCTGACCCCCACCTCATGATGTGTTGGTTGATCGAGGATGGAAGATATTCTCCATGGACACACCTTCCCCTGTGCAATGGGTACTCGAGGAACCCCGGGGGTGCAAAGGCTGTGTCACAGGAACCTACATCCGCACACCTACCCAAGTGCAATGGATCAACAGATCCCATGGGATGCATAGGCTGTGCATGATGGAAGCCCTAAGCTTCTCTTAGTGCTGATAGCCATATCTGGGGGAGGAGCCACACTCCAGGGCAGCCAATGTTTGGGAGATAATTACTTTGTCCCTCTTGGTTTGGGCATGAAGGCAGCAGACCAACCACAGGCACAACATATAGCCACCCAGGCAGCTTGCCAAAAACATGCCCATGCCCACTCACTCCTTATTGAAAGCACAGGGACCCTTTCTCTGTAATGTTACATGCTTCTCCTAAAGAGGCTACTTTAGAATTATACATTAAAAATGGTAAATCAAGGTTTCTATTGGTGGTAAAAATCTGGGGAAAACTGTGGCATCATGCCGAACAGGCATCGCCTTTGGGAAGGCTGACAGGATTCCCCATCTGTGCTCCGCCTTCCCCTGGATCCATATCATCAGGGACATCAGCAGGATCTTCTTCCAGAGACTCAGCCTCATCCTTAGGAACTTCCTTGATCATGCGTGTCAGCTGGCATGGAACCCAAAACGGAGCCTCTTGGCCCTGTGGAAAAACACATACAGCTCCCCTGGATCTTGCCACCACAAGATCCGGTCCATACCATTTGTTATCCAATACATCTTTCCACATCACATATTCCTTTTTTCCCATAGGGCCTGTTGCATGCTTTTCAGCTGCTGCAGTACCTGACTCATTCAGGTTTAAAAAATTAAGTGTGAAGAGTGCAAGGGAGATTCTTTCCCTAGGGGAAGCAGATTCAGCTATTCCCCCTTTTTTGTTTTTGCAGAATTTCTTTAATACTTTTGTTAGCTCTTTCCACAATACCTTGTCCTTGTGGAATGTATGGAAGGCCCGTAATGTGGGTCACCTGGAGCTGTGCACAAAAGGCACGAAATCCATGGGAGGTATATGCCATTGTCTGTCTTAAGGCGTAGGGGTTTTCCCCAGGCAGCCCAGGCCTCAAGGCAATGTGTTTTTACATGAGTTACCTTTTCTCCTGCTAGGGGCGTGGCATGAATAATGCCAGAAAAGGTATCCACTGATACATGTAAATATTTTAATTTGCCAAATTTAGGCACATGGGTAACATCCATTTGCCACAACCCGTTAGGTTGCCGCCCTCTAGGATTGACCACAACATGTAGAAAAATGAAAATAGATCTACATCCATCTTCATGTACAAAACTCAATTTTAAATGAGCCAAAGGCCTCAGCATATAAAAATTATGTTGAACCTTACAGAGAAAAAAATTTTGAAGCACATTTTGCCACATCTCAAACACAGCCTCAGTGGCACAAACATTGTGAGAAACCTTAAATTATATCTCCCGAATTGAGAAGCTTTTCTATAACAAGGCTAGAGTGGGAAAAGATCTTTATTTATCATAAACCCATTTCAAAAATATATGAAGAACTCAGGAAATTAGTTATTAAAAATTAATCCAATAAAAATATTTGTTACAGACATAAACTGAAAACTCTCAACAAACAAACTTAAAAATGACTGAGAGACACCTAAAAAATGTTTAAACATAACATCCTTTAGCCCTCAGAGAAATGCAAATCAAAACTCTGAGATTTTACCTTATCCTTGTAGAAATGACGAGATTAAAAATTACTGTTAACAATTTATGCTTAAGAAAATGTGGGTAAAGAAAAAAACTCCATTGCTGGAAGTGCAAACCGACAGTCACCTTTGGATCACACATAGTATTAAAAAACCTGAACAAATCCAGACTCCTCTAGTAGGAAGAGAATAATCAAAAATCCAGGACTAGCCTGTTCAGCGACCCTGCACCAGGAACTAGCTGAAGACAAAGTTAGACTGCAATCCTGATAACAATCCCAAGAAACAGGGAGCCTCCCCACTGAGATTATCACTATACTGTTTTAGGACCTAGCACAGGAGAAAGCCAGACCATATCTTGAGAATAATCTTGAGAAACAGGGAGTTTCCCCCTGCTGGTACTACTATTTTAGGAACTAGCTGATTATGACCTTGGGAGTGGTCCCAAGAGGCAGGGAGTCCCCCTGTGACCACCACTGGATTTTTGGAATTTATGACCCTCCCAGACCATTGGGCTGTGGCCTCTTTTTTCAAAATTTTTTTCTCCCGGTCATTTGGGGTCGAACTCCTCCCCCGCCAACCAAGGCCATGTATGCGATCTCAGCAAGGAGGGTCTTTGGTGAGCCATGAGTGGGGGCGCGCCATCCCGAGACCCGAGTGAGAGTCTCCCCAGCATTGAGGGACCCCCATTATGTCTATATTTTTAAAATTAGGCAAATATTTACCTCAATACTTAGCAATATCCCTTCTGGGCCTAAGTACAAAGTTGTTTAACCATAAGAACATGTGCTCAGCCTTGCTTGGAGGCGTGGCTGAGCAGAACTGCTGGGCCTGACTGGTTAAGCTGGTGAGCCTTACCACGGTCCTGCTGTGCTTCTATGCCCTAAGGCTCATGCTGGGAGTGGCCTAGCATTCTAGTCTTGTTGGTCCTCAAGGCAGGTCCTGTGTTTGCAGCTTCTCAGACCTTCAGTGCTGCTTGGCCTTGGAGCCACCTAGAGCTCCTTGGTCTTGGAGCTGCAGCTGCTCACATTCCACTACAAACTCCAGAGGCCTCGGTAACTCAAACCACATGAATATAATTCCCTTCCTTAGCATACCTTGTTCAGCGGCAAAATACAGAACTCTACCAAGCCTATCCCAGGATGACACATTCAGATTGCCAGAGACAGCAAACCAAAGAGCAATTGTGTCACCTTCAGCCACAAACCTCTCCAAAGCGCTGCATAGCACCTCGTTAAGAGCCAGAAAAATCAGGTGTGATGTTGAAGCGCCCATTCTAAAATCCCATTCTTAAACCGTCCACTTTGGTCGTGGCCCTATTACCCCCACTCTCCCTTCTTCTACCGGCGAGAGCAGAAAACCAGCTTTTTGTTGCAGATCCCCAATCATTACCTTGAAGATTATTTGGTGCACCCCCTGACTGCAGCAAGTTCTGGGCTCCACGAAGAGAGGTTTGCAGGCTCCCCGTACGGGCCACCAACTGTCATGGTCACCCTCATCCCGCCGGAGCTCTTCTCACTGCAGTTTATTCCAGGACTTTGCACCCCCTGACATTTCTTAGTACTCGACATCACCACTCTGTATGTTGAGATCTGAATCCTCTTCGGCCCCTTGCCTGGCAACCGAAGTTCCCGGGTTTTGGCACCAGCTGCTGGGAACTTCTCGACCAGCAAGAAAGAACAACCACCACATGAGGATTCTTCTCAGATCACACTTTAATGGAGTGCTTCTTGGTTGAGGGAGAGCAGGAAGCGAGGGGGCCTGAGAGCACTAAAGCAGCTGCTTATATAGGGAGTAGGCACACGAGTTGCCCTGTGATGGCTGCCACCATCAGCTGATACCAGACTGCATCGGGATAGGCCCAAGGACTTTAAACCACCGTGCATGCGGGAAGCAGGGGACACACAGCTCCCAAAGGCATAGCCAAATATGGAGTTGTTTATTTCCAACAAGACAGGATGTAGGCGCCATCTTGTAATGGCAATCCTGTCCGGCTCCCTGCAGTAACCCATGCCAAAAGCCACTTCTTACAATGTTTTGCTAAGTTGGGACTACCACAACAGATAAAGACTGACAAAGTTCCCTGTTTTATATGTAAAACTTTAAAATAATTCTTCCAGAGATGGAATATATCCCATACCACTGGGACCCCATACAACCCTCAGGGTAAAGTGATTATTGAAAGATATCACCAATATCTCAAAGAGATCCTTTTAAAACAAAAACATGGAGAAGTCTCCCCATCTACAACTGTAAAAGGCCTTTTTAGTCATCAATATTTTAAATTTTCAAAACTCAGATGAACAAAATAGATTTCAGGAACATTGGGAATCCCTACCAACAAGACCCTGCCTAAATGTTAGTTGGAAGAATCTTCTCACTAACCAATGAAGGGGACCAGATCCCTTGTTGACACAGGGCCGAGGATATGGATGTGTCTTCCCAAACAGAGGGGAAATGCCTAATATGGCTACCTGCTCATAACATAAAATTTTCCCCCTCTCCTCAAGACAATGGGGAAAATCAATATGACCAATTAAGAAAGAAAGACTATGGTGGACAACCCTTAAATTCACACACAAGAAAAGAAAAATCAACACTTCCCAAGGGAACCTGACCCTTGCCTGTTTATCTATTTTAGATGGCTCTCCTGGTGCTAATCATGTTAATCCTTCTCAATGGGACCATGGTCTAGACAAGTTCCCACCAACTAGAGAAGGTGATTTGGATCTTGTTGAGCACTAAAACTGGAAGGATCCTAAACCAAACTTCTTAGATGACAATTCCCTGGATGTAGTGGCATGACCTGATGTTTGATCTCTGTGATGTGGCGCATGGAGGCTGGGACATGGGAGACTGGATTCTGGGTATCAAAAGGAGACCTAAAGGTGGAGGTTCTCTGGGGTTACACCCTCCAGGCATCTTACACTAATGGGCCTGGGTGTTCTCATGTCCTTAGGAGACATGCCATCTTACAGACACCTTTTATTGTATGCCCAGGAAACAACTGGACTGCCTTTGCTATTAGAATAAGCTGGGGGCTCATGTTCCTCCTGGGGGCTTTTGTTCTTAATGGGGATGTGAGAAGACTGGGCTGGACATAAAAAGAATAGACAGAGACCGCATTACTTTATTTATAAAAGTCTTTGGATTCCTTAGCAAGGGTAACCTTACTAAATAGGAAAGGCTTGGACTTGCTCTTAATGGAACTGGGAAGAATGTGCAGGGCACTTTGGGAAGAATGTTGCTTCTATGCAGACTATTCCAGGATAGTTACAAGAACCCTAGATGGGTTAAGAAAAGATATTGATTTGTTTAAGTCATGTTCCCCCTATGAGACCTGGTTTAATTGGTCGCCATTGCTTACCATATTCATCTCTTCCCTAATTGGGCTGATGACTATTCGTTGATTCATCTGTCTCTTTGCCCATGCATTCTCCAAAAGCTGAAACAAACATATCAAAACCAGATACAACAGGTACAACTCATGGACCTTTGAGTACATTATGATAGGCTCAATACATCTTACCCCATGGATGAACTCTCAATTTGAGAGTATGCAAACTGAAACTCCAGATAGGGGTGGCCCTGACCCATAGACTCTCCCAGTTGGGCTATTCTGGCTTGGTTTCTGGGGTAGCGAGTGGGATATAAAATGAAAGGGGGAGATGTTGGATCAAAATTATCTCAGGGCATGTAACTCGAAGCCTGTAGGTTAGAGAAAAGCATGACTTGAGTTTGAGCGATAGTCTCAACACTACTGAGGATGAGACAGCAAAATATAGGTAGATGCCCCTTCAGCTAGAGGTAGGGCTTGGCTGTCTGTCATTGGCTGGAGGTACCCCCACATTACATGATTTCACTTAACTTTATATAAGTTGAAGCTCACAGTAATAAACTGAGTTTCTGCTTTGACTTGACTCCCTATTGCATCCCATTGTCCTGTGTCATGGGGCTGCAGAATGGGGGGAGAGCACACTCACTTTTCCCTGGGTAATAAGTCTAAAAAGTCCTGGGAAATTTCACTGAGTTTATTCAAATAATCTTGATATTTTCAAACAACCAATGTTTTGTTTGTTTTTAATTTAGTTCATTGATTATTTTTGATAATATAAACATCTGTGTATTGATTTTGATTATAACTTGATTTTCTAGGTAGCTAAGATAAATAATACTTACTTACCTAAGAACTTCTGTTTGAGTGTAAGCATATATAGCTAACATCTCATCTCTCAAATGCTTTGATTGTATCCCATAAGTTTTCTATATTGTATTTAATTTTAATTCAATATAGGAATTTAAAATTTTTCCTTGATGATTTCTTTAATGAGTAGTTTACATGTTTTTAGTACTCTAAGTTTGTATATCTAAATGCTAGAATGAGATCTTTAAATCGTGTAGCAACTTCCTTTGAGATACAATATTTAGAAAGAAGCTCCTTAAGGCACAGGACATCAAAAGGGTAAAGGAAATAGTCCATCATGTAGGGAAGTTGAATAAACACTTGTAATAAACAACACAATAATTTTAAGAATTCTTTGAAACTGACCAGATCCACAAGAACCCTCCCTAGCTGCCTGAGAGAGACAGAGACAAGCAAAGCAGTCTGGAAGCGATTCAATATAACTGAACTATCTGGAACAGATGTTGTCCAAAATATCAAATGTCAGGTAGATTGTATAGTGAGTTCCAGGACACCAGCCTTTCTGCCAAAAGGTGGAGCAGATTGTGATGCAGTTATCTTTAGTAATTCCTAATACTATAAGATACCTCCCTATACTCACATTCTGTTAAACAATTCTGGAAAATTTATTAGTTCACCAATTGGACTTTAGTCATATTGTTATTTTTGTCTGTTGTTAGTTATCTATTTGGCTTTAGAAAATGATTGTTCATATCTCCTGAAGAATATTCTCATAAAATAATATAACTTTCTATTTTCCCTGATTGGAAAGAATTAGACATGGGTAGTTTGTTTTAGGATTTGATATTGGTACCCTGTCTCATCTTTTTCTGTTCTTTTCTTCTTGGGTGCCATACATTGAACAATTTACTATGTACTCCCAACATGAAGAACTGTTTTATTCCAGACCTAAAAACAAAGCAGTCATGTGACTATAGGATAAATCCTTTGACATGAATCCAAACATTTTCAACTTTAATTTGATGTAATAAAATATTTTAAAACTTTAATAGGAAACTGACTAACACAAGGTTGTAACAAAAGAAATATCAAATTTTACTCTGAAGAATCTCTAATAGAAGATCATGCTTATCATATTTTATAAAATACCTCTGCCTTTCAATTCCAAGTAATTACTCCAGCATCTGCATATGTGTTTCAGCTTGTAGTACTATTTCAAATGCTGCTTTATAATTCTTTGACTTCCTAGACATGGGCGGAGGGGGCAGGACCTTGGACTTTCCACAGGGCAGGGAACCCTGACTGCTCTTTGGACTGGAGAGGGAGGAGGAGAGGAGTGGGGGGGGAGAAGGGTGGGAGGAGGGGGAGGGAAATGGGAGGCTGGGAGGTGGCTGAAACTATTTTTTTTCCGTTTCTCAATAAAAAAAATATAATTCTTTGACCAAAAGACACTTGGTAAGAGTTTATTTAGCTTATGCTTCTAAATCTCAGTCCATTTTGAAGCAACTTAATAGCAGGAATTAGAGTATTGAAGGAACCTGAAGGCAGGATCTGAAACAAAAGCCTAGGAAAAATGCTACTTACTTTTTTGCTTACTCCTGACTTGGTCAGCAAGATTTCCAGTACCATCCAATGCACAACTCACCTGGAATAACACTACCATGATGATCTGGGTACTCTTACATTAATCATTCATTAAGAAAACAATCTGTGGACTTTCCTACAGACAAATCTAATGGAATCTTTTTGAAATTGAAATTTCCCATTAACAAATGAATCTAAACTGGTGTCAAGTTGATATAAAACTATCCAGGACACAGCTAGAGAACTGCATTTTACTTTGGACAGTTTACTACCATTAAAATAATTGATGACAAGTTGCTGTATTTTAGGATTCTTGATCATGAACACTTTTTAGTTTTTACATTCAATACTTTTTTTTTTCTTAAAAAGCATCCTTATTCTGCTCTAGCTTTAGCTTTATACTGGCATTATCAATTTCCTTTTTCTATTACAAAGTGTTTCTCTGCATTGCAATGAAAATATTTTTCTTCCTTGAGTAAAAATTTAACCATAAAAAATCTCAACTAACTTCATTGTTTTTCCATTGCCTGTGGTAAAGAAAAAAAATTGCTTGAACTTGGTATATAAATGTCTTCAAACCTTCCCTGCTAAATCTTGAATAGCTACTTTCCTGTGAGATATTAAAGTTAAAAAATATATCCATATATATATATATCACTTTTATTAATATATGTATTAATGTTAAGTTCCTAATAAGTTTTCTATATTTTCCCTCATCTACAAATTGTCATCATTGACACAGATGGTGAATACACTATGGAATACAGCAACTGAACCTAGATCTGCCTAACTGAGAGGAAGTATTTGTTGCAAGGAAAGGGTTGCTTGTTTATCTCAGCCTCCTGGCTAGCTTAGCCCCGAAATAATGACACAGAAACTGAATTAATTAAATCACTGCTTGACCCATTAGCACTAGTTTCTTTTTTTCCCTAGCTCTAGTTTTTTATTGGTTAATTCTTGCATCTTAATTTAACCCATTTCTATCAATCTGTGTATCACCACGTGACAGTTGCTTACCAGGTAAAATTTCCAGCATCTGTTCCTGTGGACCCATGGCATCTCTCTGACTCTGCTTTTTTCCTCTCAGAATTCAGTTCTGTCTAATTTTCCCCACCTACCTAAGTTCTACCCTTTCAGTCCAAAACAGTTTCTTTATTCATTAACCAATATAAGCAACACATAGAAAGAGGACCCCCTACAACAAGTATTCTAGACACATATTTGGCATAGGTATTTGTGACAGCAAAGTAATAACAATCAAGTCCTTTATTTTGAATAAATTAGTGAAATAGAATTTTAAAGGTTTTACATCAATTTTATAAACTAAGAAATCATACTTACACTTCTTCAGTTTCTCTTAAAAATGCAATCAATAGTTTCTTTTATTGAATACATCTTTATCAAAATATTGTTGATGATGTTATCACACACTTAATGTACAAGTTATTAAGAAATCAAGCTTGTTCTTTGATGGAAGTTTCCTTCTTTCTAGCTAGTGCATATAGTTTAAGAAGCTTCTGTGCAAACTTCTAGGAGAAAAACCAAAAAATGGCAATAAAAACAAAACATAAAAAGAGAAAAAAATATGTTTTACTGAGTTGTACATACCATGAACAACAATAATGAACTATGTGGTAAGAGATGCATACCAATGTGATAAGAGCATACTATTATTGTAATAGCTGACCTAAGTTTATTTAAATTTGAGGCCTTTTCTACAGGAAAAATATCATGCCTATTCCTGAAATTCTACCTATTTCTGAACTAATGCAGGGGAGGTCATAAGTCCTATAGAGACCATAGAACCATTTTTAAAATTTGACATGGTATCAAAGGTCTTCTAAATATTTACTAAACTCATTGCATCTTTCATTATGATCACAATTTCTCTACATAATCAGTCTGTGCAACATTTCATAAATCAGTGGGAAGATTTATGAGGCCTTACCTCTCATTGAGAGTCTGTGAACAGTTAAGGATACTGTGGTATAGCTTTATAATTTCTGAAGTAATATTACAATTGATAAATTGCCAATGTACCAGTAAATACCAGACACACAAATGGAAGTAACTTTTGTTAAATACAGTGGATAAGAAAAGTGTAGTGGTTATTTGTTTTTGTCAACTTGACACATGCTAGAAGTATCTGAAAGAAAAGAACCGCAATTGAGAAAATACCTCCATAAAATACAGCTGGAGGGGATTTTATTAATTGATGATTGATGGGGAAATGCCCAGCTCATCGTGGGTGGTGCCATCAGTGATCCTGGGTTTTATAATCAAGCCAGTAAGAGCACCTCTCCTTAGTCTTTGTATCACTTCCTGTCTCCAGAATTCTGCCATGTATTAACTTCTGTCCTCATTTCCTTCAGTAATGAACAGAGATATGAAAGTATAAGCAAAATATACCTTGTTTTAAACAAATTGCTATGTTTATTGTGTTTCAACGTAACAATAGTAACACAAAGGCAAAAAGACATCTAAATATGATGGGTCGTATTGAGAAGAAAGATTTCACTGGGGATATTAGAGGGAGAACATGGCTAAAATTCACTATATAGTCTGTGTGTGTTTAATTGGCATATTTTAGCATGGAAATGAACACTCCCCCCAAAAAACATGAAAAATTTTGTCTTCTAGAAATTATTTACAGTGAGAATTTTGTGACATTGTTCAGGACATATAGAGTTGCCTGAGTGGTTGTTATCACCCATCTCTGAATTTATAAGTGGTTACCTTAAAAAGCTCATTGCCAGAATAAAAACCTCAAAGAGTATACCTGGATTTTGGTGATGACATCTAGGAAAGGATATGAGTTAGTTCTAGTAGATGAATGTACTCTTTCTACATATGTTGCTTTCAAGTGAGACAAAGAGAACACTTGTTGGCTGTTGAAAAATAAGTTTTCAAAATGTAAGAACTTTGTGAAACAAGTTCATGTTAAACATGATCAACAGTAGTGTATATTTGATACATGTTTTCTGGCCAAAATTTCTTCTCTTTCTACTGCTGTGCCAGGAGCCAGTTGGCTGCTGTTTTCCTCCCAGAGGTGAATGCAATATAGTGATGTGCTGATTTCTGCATAGTAACAGTCTGTAAAGGTGGTATGAATTCAGCAGATTTCTGTGCTATATGCAGCAAATTGAGACAATTAAAACACTGTGATTTGCACATCTTTAAACTGGTAGAGTTAACATAACCCAGGAACAATGACTTTGCTATAACAAGTAAAGTATAAATTTATGAATTTCTAAACCCTAGTGATTCCTTAAGAAGTAAAAAAAGATGGAACCATATCTTATTTTCTGTAAGTACTAATGCATAGATTCTTTAGATGTAAAAGACAAAAAATAAATAAAATGTTCAAGAAATTTAAATACATGCACCATACTGTTGTAATTCTGTGATTTTCCAAAATAGTTCTCCACTGTTTAAAAATTCACTTGACATTTTCATGTCTCTATTACAGATCTGAAAGTCAGGGACAAATTGTTTAAATTTGCATAGATTTTGAGAAGCTAAATTGTTTTCGAGTATAATATTTGAATGAGTACTGCTTGAGTAAAAAGCAAAACATTAGCATAATTATTGTTAATGAAGGTTTATTCACCTGAAAGTGATGACAAAAATTAGAAACATAAAAAATAAAAACTACTTTAAGTAATGCATTTTAAAAAGGAACAAAAAGAAATCATGTGATTTTAAAATAAATATTTACATTTTGATGGAATATCTCATGAGTCATGGTGACTACTACTATGGGAATTCCCAATTTATATCCACAGCATATCAAGTTATCATTTCATATTCTTTAAACAATGACACAATAACCCGTGTTACACACAGATTTATTATAAAAGATACTTCTCCCCAGATTTGGAATGTGCAATGTGGAATAAGGAAGGCTTTTTCCCCTAACTTGCATTCAAAATAAAATGTCTTGTAAGAAAAGTGTAAACCTTCTTATTATATTCAGTAGGTTACAAAGGGACATTCATTTAAATGCCAATGAAAAGCAAATTATCTATTCATAAACATGCAGAGAAACCAGAGGTTTTATAGCTGTCACCCACAGAAAGGAGAGAGAAGAGGATTGCAATATTCTGAAGACATGAAAACTTATCCAGACATATATTTTGCTACTATTTATTTAATAATCACATGAATGGGAAAAAGTATATCTCAGCATTGCAGCAGGTACATTGAATAGTTGCAAAAAATGTGTTAACTAGTTTCAAAACTTCTTACCAGAATGCAATCAGGAATTATGTATTCTATATACATCAGTCATATATACTTGCTACCTACTATGTTCTGGAAAATTTGGTTCTGGGGTCATAAAAGTGGTCAAACTGATTCTTCCCCTCAATTCCTGCAGTGCTTAGGAGATGATCGATTGATGGAGGTCTGGGTGATCTGGCATGAGAATACACATAGGAAATTTGGACCTGCCCTTCATCTGACATATGGTGGAGAAGGCGAGGGAGTAATTACCTTCTCGTCCTCCACCCCAAAAACCTGTGGGAGAGCTGGTCTGTGGGTCAGGAGAGTAGAGTCACCTGTATCTTGCCTGAGTTTGGAAACAGGTGAGCAGATTGCTGGGATGGGGCACAGGTGAGCAAACTGTGGGGCTGCATGAGAGCAGGAGGAGTGACCCACCCCTTTTCATCTGCCTTGTTGTGTCAGGGGTAAAGAACAAAATGTCTTCCCTCCACTCATCCCTTGACAACTGCAACAGGCAAGAATATTGGTCTTGAGGAGGTGACTGTGGCTAAGCTGAACTTCAGTGCATGAAAGGAAACTGGCCCTGCTTCTTGTTGTCTGCTACATTGGATGAGATAGACAGAGCAGTGCTGGAGAGCTGGCCCTGATCATGACAATGAGGAAAATCCGGTAGGCTGACCATGCCTGCTAATCCAGAGGCCAAGAACAAACACTGTGAGGTAGCCCACCCTAATAACCATCACATCTATGAACTACTAAAGCATATGATTGGGCTCAAACTGTAGATTCAAAGCTACAGGATCTCAAAGACACAATGTAAAAACAAGAAGAAAATCAAGAAAAGTCCCAATGAGAGCCCAGTGTAGTAGAAAGAGCAGCTCCCCTTGTTTGTCCCAGCTGCCCTGCTAGCTTACACCCAAAATAATCACACAAAAATTGTATTCATTTAAACACTACCTGGCCCATTATCTCTAGTCTCTTATTGGCTAACTCTCACATCTTGATCTAACCCATTTCTAATAATCTGTGTTGTACCATGAGGTCGTGGCTTACTAGGAAAGATTCTAACCTATGTCCATCTTGTGCCAAAGCTTCATGGTGTCTCTCTCTGCCTGCCTTCTTTCTCCCAGCATTCAGTTCTCTTTTCCACACCTACCTAATTTTTTTCCCTATCAAAATGCCAAGGCAGTTTCTTTATTCAACCAACAATAGCAACACAAATACAGAAGAACATGCTACAACATTTCCCCTTTTTCTGTTTAAACAAAGAGGAAGGCTTAAACTTTAACATAGTAAAATTACATAACAAAACAGTTATCAAGCAAGAATTATAGTTACAATATTTAGATCTATTTTATCTTTTATAATAACTAAGGAAAACTATAACTATCCATTTTTCAACTCCATCGAAGACTCCAGAAGAATATAATATTACCTAAGTAAACAAGAAGTAAGCAACTTCTAAAACTTTAGAAATGACAGAGACATCTCGCTGCCTAGACAGTCACCCAAAGTTTTTCTGTACCATTGGGGCATCCATACTTGGCCTTCAGGCCCAAAGTATCCAGCAGACATTTCCATAAAGCAGGAAATTCCAAAGACATTTCAGTCATTTAGTTGATAGGGCGCAACTCAGGTAGGCAGGAAGACAGAAGGCGAGATTACTCTGTCATAAAATACTTCCAGCTTATTTTTCCTTTGTTTACAATATGTTCTTTTCTCTGGAATTTTTTTGCATTCATACTAAGAATATCAGCCATAACCTGTTTTTATCCTTTCTTTTCTAATTCCTCCATTTTATCAAATAATCACCCAAGCGATCCATGATGAAAACAAATCTGCCTTAATATTGAAGCTTGAGTACAGAGGAGGAAATGATACATAGAACAAATCTCTAATAACTTGAAGACTGAAAGATAAATTCATAAACTTTCTTCTGTAGATAGATTGTCCTAGTATATGATAGTTCAAACAGCCCTTCAGGAGATAAAGTTGCACAATTGATTTATGTGTGCATTTCACTTTCATAAATATTCCATTCTTTATCTAACATTTTTCTTTAATCACTGATTCAATGAAATTACATTCCTTAAAGTAACAGTGAAACTAGTCTTTCAGCTTCAGATTCTGTACATGGAGAACTAAAATGAGATAACATTCTTTTTTCAAAACAACTTCATTGAAGAAGACATGTACTATACACACAAAACAAGCCTTGTAATTGGTAATTTATTGCCCAAGTGTTCAGTGCAAAGAGTATGAGAGCTGCATGGACTGAAAAAAAACTCTTTGGCTATTGTGTTGTTTGTAGTATGTACTTTTACAATAATAAAATATATTCAAATATATTTAAACAAAGCTTTATATTTACATATTTTTTCTAGATTCCTTAAATACAGATAATCATTTATTTCTCTGGACAATAATGATCTTGGATTTATACTATTTGAAAAGATTTATTATATATTAAATTTAATTTTGCCGAAGAATATAATATTCAATATATGTTTAATTAAGATAAATATCTCTAAACTCTATAAAAGTATTATAAACACAAAATATTTCCATTATTTAAGAAATACATTAATTTTAAGGAACTGAATAAGTAAGCTAATTAAATATCTCTTTTATCTTCTTGAAAATTTGGTGCATAAATAAAATTAATATTTATATTTTTTTTCCAAATAAATTACTTTGCAAAATCACATTATCGTCCTATGGTAGTTCTTTATCTGAACAAAAGTACTTAGTAACTTCAGATTTAATATTTAAATGGATGCTTTAATTCTTTCAAAATTTATGAAAAGGTCTTATCTGTTTTCTAAGGTGTTAAATAGTTAGCATCTTATTTTCAGTCACATATTTTAAGAGAATTATAAGAAAATCCATTATCACATGAAACTGACACTATTACAATATTTATAAGAATAAAAGTATAGGCTTATACCTAAATCTTTCTGAAGTAAATAGAATATTGATGAATATGATTTACATATAACCATGTCTCCATTAAAATATTAACTTTAAAATCTAATATATAAGATTATGATAATATATCTTATGTTAGTAATTATTAGAAATAATATGTAAACAAATTAAATAAGAAACAATATCTTTTAGACATCTATATAAAGGGACAGACTTGGGAATAAAATGACATTAAATTTTTCTTGTGCTAGAAAACTTGGTTAGTATTTGAGATTTTTTTTATTTATCTTTATTTAATTTCATTTGTAATATAAATATACTTTCTTCAAAAATAAATTTGTTACGCAGTTATTAAAAATATATAAGAATACACACAATCTATTCTCCCTGAATATATTTTATTGAAACCTGACTTTCCATAAAATAAATGAGGATACTTTAAGGAGTCTGCATTATCACCCAAAACATATTTTCTCATTTCCAGAGCTAAAAATGAAGCTGAAAAAGAAATATTTTTCTTGTTTTTGTGTTGAAACTGATTCTCTTATAGCTCAGTGTGTTGATGAACTTGAATCTAGCCTTGAATTTTTGACGTATCTACTAAAATCTATGAAATTCTGGAATTTCAGGTATTTGCCATCAGACATTCTTAGAGGAATGGTGTTTAGTGCTTAGCAATTTGGACGATGAGACTATTTCACAAACACACACACACACACACACACACACACACACACACACACACACCATGCATTAAATATGTACATTATGGTTTAATACATTCTCTCACCAATTAACAACAAAAAAAATAAAAACTAATATCCAAAAAATGCTCGTGTATTTCTCAATCAACTAACTGAAAGTTTGCTGTATAATTGAATGAGGAAATCAAAAGAAGCAAGTGCTTCAGTGGAAGAACACACATTGGCAAAATATATAATGATTTTTTTCCTTTTTGTACATACACAATCTGATAATAATTAAGATAATTAATGGAAGTCTCTACATTTTATTAGCTATTCTTATTCCTTTTTAGACAATAGAAAATAGGAAGAAATGCTCTCCCAAGGAATCATAAATCATTTTAAATTATAGCACCAGGCATGAAAAGCCCTCTTTTGAAATTGTTGATAGGTGTTTTTCAATAGACCTCAAAAACATTGTGTGTTATTTTTATTTCATCAGTTGGCCCCCAGATGTGGAAATTAATCCCATATTGATGAAGACACCAGGCACCTCTGACACAATGCTCACACATTTCTAAGCTGAATCTCACCTGAATATTTCTTCCTTTGGGACCAGCTTCATGTGTTATAAGATGCCATAAAGGATTCCAATATTCAACTCTAATGTGCTGTCTGTTCTTATGTCAATACCAGACTGTTTTCAGTACTCTAGCTTTGTAGTAGAGTTTGAAGTCAGGGATTGTGATGCCTTCAGAAGTTCTTTTATTGTACAGGATTGTTTTGGCTATCCTGGGTATTTTGCTTTTCCATATGAAGTTGAGTACTGTTCTTTCGAGGTCTGTGAAAAATTTTGCTGGAATTTTGATTGGCATTGCATTGAATCTATAGATTGCTTTTTTTTTTTGATTGCCATTTTTACTTTGTTAATTCTGCCTACCCAAGAGCATAGATCTTTTCACTTTCTGGTGTCTTCTTCAATTTCTTTAAAGATTTAAAGTTCTTGTCATAAAAGTCTTACTCTGAGATATTTTATGCTATTTGTGGCTATTGTCAAGGGTGTTGGACTTCTACAGTGTTTCCAATGACAACTGACCATGAAACTCAACATGGCATCCTCATAGCCTTTGGTGGTAGCACAGACATTGACAAGGTTTCCTGCAGTACACAAATCACAGATAACCACATGGTCTCTAGTGGCAGCACAGATCACAAACCTCTGGCAGCAACACAGACAACAGACATCAACATAGCCTTTCGTTACAGCATGTACCACAGACACCATTATGATATCAGGTGGTAGCACATACTATGAACAACCACATGATCATCAGTGATAACATGGGCCATGGATACCAACACAGACTTTGGTGGCAGCACAGACCATGGTTCTCAATGTGACCCAATAGCATGGATTACAGATATCAAAATGGCCTCAAGCAGCAGCACAGAATGCATACATATCAACTTGGCCCCAAACAGAAGCAAGGCCCCTGGACACCAACATAATTTAATGTGGCAACACTGACTATCCACATGGTATCCACATGGTCCCCGGCTGCAGCATGACTACAGACACCAAACACAGACTTTGGTGGCAGCACAGACTATGGTCCTCAACGTGGCCCCGAGAGGCAACATGGACGACAGACATCTCCAGGAGTGACACAGACACATAGCTATCCACATGAACCCCAGGCATCAATATACCCTGGGGCAGCTGTACTAATCACAGACACAAGCACTGCACCCTAGCTACAACATGGATCCCAAATGCCAACATGGCCTCTGGGGACAACACAGACTCTGGAGGTTCTTTAAGGAGGACAAAGTTCATTATTTTGTTTTTTAATTCAGATATCATATATAAGTAGGATCCTTTGTTTATTTTCATTTCTTCCTAGTCCTTTACAGGTGTTGGGGTTCCTAAACCCTCTCAAGTTCTGGTTCTGTGTAATTCACTGGAATAATTCCAAGGCCCCCTGGTGTGTCTACATAATTCCTTCTATTTCAAGAAGGAACTCTCCTTTTTAAAAATGTCATTTAACTATACAAAAAAAAAACTATTTCATAATTTGCTACACAGATTAGAAGAAAATATTTATCAAATATTTTCTTTGGGATTATTTCCACCCAATGTCACCATTATTACCTTGCTAATGTCACTAAAATCATGCTGTTTAGATAAGGGTTCAAAATGAGTACAACTTCCAGAAAAGATCTCTTTTTTATTTAATTCCAGAAAACTCTGAACTTAATTTCGCTGACTCTAACAGTTGTTGGAGCCAGAGTGAATGAATGGTGATGAAAGGAATCTAAAATAATCAGATCACTTGGAAGTGCGAGGGAAACCACTAAAACCATCATCACAAAATCAAAATGAAGCATCACATAGTGATATTAATGATACTTTATGTAAGTTAGAGCCTGAATAAGCCAGAGAAGTATTTGCTATGAATAATTTCTGCATGAAGATACTGGAGAAGATATGTTATTCTTAGACACTCTATATAAATAGAATCTTATTTCATTATTAAAAACAGGCAGGGTTGGTCAGGACTTTACTGCATACAAGTGGGGACACTGAGACAATGGGGATGTTCTATCGGGAACTCACCAAGGCCAGCTGGCCTGGGCCTGAAAAAGCATGGGATAAAACCGGACTAGTCGAACATAGCGAACGAGGAGGACTACTGAGAACTCAAGAACAATGGCAATGGGTTTTTTATCCTACTGCACGTACTGGCTTTGTGGGAGCCTAGGCAGTTTGTATGCTCACCTTACTAGACCTGGATAGAGATGGGCGGTCCTTGGGCTTCCCACAGGTCAGGGAACCCTGATTGCTCTTCGAGCTGATGAGGGAGGGGGACTTGATTGGGGGAGGGGGAGGGAAATGGGAGGCGGTGGCAGGGAGGAGGCAGAAATATTTAATAAATAAATAAATAAACCAACAAACAAATAAGTAAATAAACAAAGAAATATATAGTTTGTTACACCTTTTAAATCATTGATTTTATTTTTGAGATTACTGTATTGTTACATCACTACTACTTTCCCTTTCCTCCCTCTCAACTCTCCCATAAAATCCTCTGTGATGGTTATTCTTCATTGTCAATTTCAATACATCTGTAACTAACTAAATCCCAAGTGTCTGGGCATAACTCTGAGTGATTTTTCTTGATTTAATCATTTGAAGTAGAAAGACACATTCTAAATCTGGACTGTGGTAGCCTACATAAAGGACATGAGAGCCGCAGCAGCCAGTCAGCGAGTAATTCTCCTGCAGCCAGGCCCATTGACCACCACCTGCAACTGCAGCAGAGGGCCCAGATGGTACAACCCCCACCTGCACCAACTGGAAAAATAGGGAAGTGGCAGCACTCCAGGCTGGACTTCCACACTATAGGCCCTAGGTCGGGGGTGGAGGGGTGCTTCCCATGCCCCTCCCCCACACATTCCAGCCCCTGCAACGAGCCAGAAGGCAAATCTTCTATGGCCAGACCATCCTTAGCTGCCATCAGAGGGCCCAGGAGGCACACCCACTACCTGCACCTACTGGAGGAAGAGTAGCATCAGTTGGGGGGAGGACAGAGGAGGAAAGCAATGGAAGAGATACTTTGATAGAGGGAGACATTATGGGGTTAGGGAGATACCTGATGCTAGGGAAATTCCCAAAATTCCACAAGCATGACCCGAGCAAATACTCCAAGCAATAGTGGAAACCAGGCTTGAACTGGCCTTCCCCAGTAATCAGATTGATTGTCACCCTAATTGCCATCATAGAACCTTCATGCAATAACTGATGGAATCAGATGCAGAGCTAAGCTCTGAGCTCCTGGAGTCCAGTGAAAGAGAGGTATGAAGGACTATAAGAACAAAGGGGTCAAGATCATAATGGGGAAACATACAGAGAAAGCCAACCATAGCAAAAGGGAGATGATTGCCTCTGGACTGAAAGCTGGGGAACCTGCAGAGGACTGAACTAGGCCCTGTGAATGTGGATAACCGTTCTGTGGCTTAGACAGTCTGTGGGCACACTGAAAGCGGGACCAGCATTTATCCCTAATCCATGAACTGGTTTTTTGGAACCCATTCCCTATGAAGAGATAACTTGCTCAGCCTCAGTACTGGGAGAGGTGCTTGGTCTTACCTAAACTTGATATGCAAGGCTTTGTTTATTCCCCATGGAAAGCCTTACCATTTCTGAGGAGTGAATGGTGATTGTTTGGGGAAAAGGTGTGGGCAGAAGCAGGTGGAGGGAAAGAAAGGTGAACTGTGGTTGGTATGTAAATTAAAAAAAAATCCTTTAAATAAATAATTTAAAAAGGACATGAAGGAAGGAAGCTCTTTCCTGAATTGATGGGTGGGTTGGGGAAAGGTCAGGGAGTTTTTGGGGGGCGGGGTGGGAAGAGGGGAGACAATAGAAGCTACTGTTAGCATTTAAAATACAAAAAAAAAAAAACAGTTTTTTTTTTGTTTTTTGTTTTTTTTTTTAAAGGACGCGGATGAAGGAAGCTCTTGCTCTTTTCTGTCTGGCAAGTGCAGTTTTTTACTGGTTGTTTTAGAGTCTACAGTTTTGGTATTCTGACATACACTGAAGGCCAGATGAGACATCTAGCCTCTTGGACAAAACAACGTTTTGATTTGTGGTCTTCCCCTTGAAAGACAGACGTTTTTGGAATAGTCAGAGAACACCCTGTAAGGCATTCTAACAAATTCCTAATTCTTTCTGTTGTGTTTCTCTACAAAACCCTAACTAATACACCCTCCTTAATCTATTTGAAGCTAATGGTCTCTTTTATTATTATTATTGCATGAATATATATATATATATATACGTTTATAGATATGCATGTAATAATAATTAGTAAGAGAAGAGACCATAAATACATACACATGTGCATGCAATAATAATATACATATATTATATAACAATATTGCATATATAATACACTAATATACACATATCTATATCTTATTTTTTTCAAATGCTGTGAAAGGACATCATAACCATGCAATTCTTATAAGGAAAACATTCAATTATGTTGACATCTTACAATTCCAAAATTACCATCATGGTTGGGAGCATGACTGCATGCAAATAGACATGATATTGTAGAAATATCTGAGAGTCCCACATCTTACAGGCAATAGAAAGATGACTTACTCATTATGCAGTATACTGAACACAGGAAATTTTAAAACTCACCCTGACGGTGGCACACTTTCTCCAACAAGTCTTTAACCACTCAAACAAAGCCACACCTCCTAATAGTGCATCTTCCCATGGGAACCAATTACATTTAAACTAACACAATATAATGTAATTCCTAAATATAACCTGCTTAATCTGTATAAGTTTAATTGTGTATTTTTAGGAATGACTATTTGGTATTGGAAAACCATTTGGAGAGATCTTTCCTGGGGAAGATTATTTCTGTCGCTATTAGCATTTCTTCATTTCCAGTAGTCCTTTGTGTATGCTTAAGGCCTTGTAGGCTTTCCCCATTCCAATCTAGCATGTTTATTGTTATTATCCCTGTTTATTTCATATTTAGGCAGTCATGTTAGTGAGATTTTTATGGATGTAGCTTCTAAAATTGCTTGGAGACTAAATAACACCTAAGTCTCAGGAAATTTTGCGAAAGGGTAGGGATTAAGATTTTAAGAGTCAGGGGATCAGAGAATTTACTTGATGCATTTTAACGTAATGACATGGGAACAAACCGAATTTCTTAATATTAGATTGATAATATAGTAATTGATAGAATCATACTAAACAATAATCTTTTACTTGCGTATAGGTCAAAAGGAGTTGAGTTCCTTAAGTTTTCTATTTTTTCTGGATTGTTTTAGTATGAGTTATCTATTTGTCTTTATTTAAATTTTGTCTAGAAGAGTGAGTCTTAATTGTCAGCATGAATTAGAGTCATCTGGAAGGCTTTTCAAAACACTGGTTTCTGAATGCTATACCAGAGAGTCTGGTTCAGTAGGCTTTGGTGTGAGAGCAAGAATGGGAATGAATAAAAAGTTCCAAATGATGCTAATGATGCTCATTGATTCTGGATACACAGTGACAAACATTAACTTCTTTCAAAGTCTGTGAAGAATTTTTCTGGGAATTTCATTGGCATTGCATTAAATCTGTAGATTGCTTTTGGTAAGATTGCCATTTTTACTATATTAATTCTAAAACCTGTACTCCACAAAATTGTAAAACTTAAAAGAAACTTTTTGAATAAATATCACCTACCAAAATTAAATCAAGAGAAGATAAGGAAATTAAACAGACCTGAAGAAATAGAAACAGTCATCAAAAGTCTCCCAACCAAAAAAACCCAGGACCAAATGGTTTCATCTCAGAATTCTACAAGATTTTCAAAGAAGAATTAATACCAATATTATTCAAATTATTACACACAATAGAAAGAGAAGGAATATTGCCAAATTCTTTCTATGAGGCTACAATTACCCTAATACCCAAACCACAGAAATACGTTACTAAGAAAGAGAATTACAGACTAATCTTACTCATGAACATTGATGCAAAAATATTTAATAAAATACTGTCAAATCAAATCCAAGGACACATCATAACCATCATCCACCATGACCAAGTCAACTTCATCCCAGAGATGCAGGGATGGTTCAACATATGAAAATTTGTCAATGTTATCCACCATATGAACAAACTGAAAAATAAAAACCATATGATTATCTCACTAGATGCTGAAAAAGCTTTTTACAAAATAAAACATCCCTTCATGATAAAGGTTTTGGAGACAACAGGAATACAAGGAACATACCTAACATAACAAAGGCAATATTCAGCAAGCCAACACCAAACATCAAACTAAATCAAGAAGCTTCCAGCGATCTCACAAAATCAGAAACAAGACAAGTTTTTCCATTCTCTCCATATCTATTCAATATAGTTCTTAATGTTCTAGCTAGAGCAATAAGACTCCAAAAGGAGATCCAGAGGATGCAAATCAGAAAAGAAGTCAAACACTCACTATTTGCTGATGATATGATCGTTTATGTAAGTGACTCAAAAATTCTACCAAGGATCATCTACATCTCATAAACGATTTCAGTAATGTAGCAGGATATAGCATTAACTCAAAAAAAAAAAATCAGTAACTCTCCTATACTCAGATGATAAAAGGATTGAGAAAGAAATCAGAGAAACATCATCCTTCACAATAGCACAAATAGGATAAAATATCCCCGAGTAACTCTAGCCAAACAAGTGGAAGATTTGTATGACCAAATTACATTCTTAAATATTCATCATGATACCCACAGAGCAATGTGTCAATGCTAATCAGAAAAATTTATTTTCATGAAAGATAGAGACAATTATATTAAACTACAAACTAATAAACTGAAGAGACAAATAGATCACATAGTAGCTAGTTAAAACTGTTGAAACTACAAAAGAAAAAAAAATGTGCACCTAAGGAACAAACTCATTGAGCAAGAGAGTTTGGAACAATAGTAAGAGTCAGAAGATGAGGTGTGTTTGATGTGGAATTGTGCTGCCTAGAAATAGCAGATAGCATATGCATGAAATACCACAGAAATGGGTGCCTCAACATGAGGTCAAGAAGCATAACTAAAATATACATGTTAATACTGATGGTAGAAATCTCAAAAACCTCAAACCCTAAACAAAGAACTAAAAGCTCCTAAATAATTCTTAGAGAAGGAGAAATTGTCCTCCCCTGGAAAGACTATAGCAGTTGATTATCAAATATAAAATATTCCTAAAGAATATATACATGCAAGTAACAATAAACAAACATTGTGACATGTATTTTGTCACAATGTTTAAGAAAATTAAGAAAAAATAATGTTTAAGAAAATTAAGAAAAAAATAAGGGAACAATGGTGATTATATGTGAAAAACTTTAGAGAGAAGAAATAGAGGAGGAAATTATGCAAATATATTATCATCCCCCCAAAAGTACCATGAAAAATAAAGACATGAATTTAACTGTACTTTGCCTTCAGACGGAAGTGGAATGGAGCAGGGATGAGCTCAGTGATTATTATTAAAATTACCATTATAAAAACAGAATATTAAAATGGTAAATGTAAAGAAATAAAAGAAAATAGGAAGTTTCTGGAGAGAGTTATCAGGAAATATTTTTTCTAGGAAAATACATATGTATCTACTGAGAGCAATGAGTTCACAAGTTGAAATGATTTTTTTTTATTTTGATTTCTTTTTTCTCGTTTTAGAATGCAGGGTTTCTCTGTATTTTTGATCATGCCTGTAATTTGTTCTTTATACCAGACTGACCACAGACCCACAGAGAACCACCTGTCTCTGCCTTCTCAGTGTTGGAATTAAAGGTGAGCACCAACACCAATGGGCTGTTATCTCAGTGGCTATTGGCTGGAGGAGTGGAAGGACCTCCCGCAACACCTCCCCCTTTTGTTTAAGCAATAGAGTTCTAAACCTACTACAAAATTATATACAATAAGGACAAATATCTTATTCTAACAATCTTAGGTATTGTATAATAAATAGCTTGGCCAAGTCATCAGTGGAAAGTAACTACATTTCTATAGTCTTCAACCCCATAGAAGAACTGAGAAGGGAAATAATGTTACCTGAGTAATTAGGAAGTGCAATCAAAGAACTTCCAAAACATGCAACAAATCATAGAGACAACTAGCTACCTGGGCAATCACCCAAACTCACGTGTGCAGCATTGAAGCAACCAACTTTGGCTAAGGCCGAACATAACTGACATACCATTTTCAAAGGCTAGCAACTTTTTTAAAAATATCTTACCCTGTCTTGGCAGCATATGACAGTCCTGTTTTATCCATTGATGCATGCTCTGTATCTCTGTCAGTGGTTGAGGTATGGGCATTTCTTTGCCCAAAGGCCAGTTCTGCCAAAAAGAAAGGCTCCAGGTGGAGTGTCTTTGGTGCTCAACATTCTCTCGGGAATAGAGCGGGGTTGCCAGGAGCAATTGTGTCTCACTATTACAAAACTATGAGTTAGATTGAAGGCCATTTTCTATAGCTCTTTGAAGAGGTTGAAGATGATCTATCTACACTGAGTATAATCTCTATATATCTAAAGAACATGATTAGTCTAATTATAAATGACAAATTTAGATGATTATTGATCTATATAATTCTCAATAACTATCTAATTTAAAGACTAAGACAATAAACAACTGTGTAACAAATGAGGATAATGACCTCCAAATATAAACACTGTACAAATTTACATTAAAATATGGTAAATATATATCAATACACAAACATTATATAAGTATCTTAATCAGAGGTAGAAATATACATTGCAATATGGTAAATATATATATATATATATATATATATATATATCAATACAATATATGTCAATACATAAAAAATGTTTTAAACAGAGGTGGAAATATGCATGCATACAATAGTCAATATAATTTAACTTTGTATCAATATACAAGAATCAATACCAATATATTTGTCTAAAAACAATAACTCATAATTACAAATCTATTATCCCGTCATCCCTCTTTTTTTTCCCCAAATGATCCCTGATCTTATAAAATTCCTCCCCCAACCTCGCAACCCCTAAATGATGTCCCTAAACCCAGGGGCAAACTTTACTTGGAAAGGGGACGTAGTTCTCTAGAATTACTTGAGGCTGTCATGGGGGCAATGTTCTTTCTGGGGATCCTGTGAAAGTAAAATGATGGTTAAATTTCAAGATCAATGTCTTTTAAAATTGCAAATAGTCTCTGAGTATTTTGTGGAGGTCTGGCCAGAATGTTGTACAAGATGTGCACCATTTCAGCTAACCAATTTGGGATCATCTTGTGCAGCTGGTACCCAAAATAGGTCCTGTAGTGGCGCTATCAGTATCATGACATCATTTCAACCAAGTACAGTTGTTGTTGTGGGGCGATATCTTCTTCCTGGAAACTTCAAATGTCACTTCAGGAAAAACTCATGGTTCAAAGTGAAAAACTTAAACATTAACCATATAGACATATATAGACATGCATATATATATATATATTTTTCAATGAAAGGCATGATAGATATATTCAATGAAAAGTATGATAGATATGAAGAAAAGCAAAGATGTTTTCTAAACTCATATTTCTTTCTGTCCCATATCATGGCTCTTGACATGAGACAGAAACTCCAGAAACTCTGGATTTTTCTCTTACTAACAGGCTTGGAAGTGGAGAGGGACTGAACCAGAATACAACTTCAAAACCAGCATTATAAATTTAGAAATATGGGTTAAAATATTTCATTTACACAACCTATTCAGTTTTCTTGATATTTCCTATTGGGCAGGTATTTTTCAATCTGTCAGTATCCAAACATCCAGGGTCTCTTGAATTTTTCAAAGATGAGTGTTTTTCTGTGGAGATTAGAACAGAACCCTCCCCCCATTCTATATGTTTTTCTTACCACCTGTATGAATATCATCATTGTGGATGAGTTGTCATGTATCCTTTCCAAGAGGTTTCTCCTCTTCAAATCGAAACATTATCAATTTTGATGGTAGCCACAATTTTTCTTCTCCTGTGGAAACAAGAGCAAAACCCATTCCCCAACGTAGCATATAGGCTTCCATTGAGAGGTCAGCACATATTTCAAATAAATTGGTTGATTTAGTTCAGCAGACTTTTCCATTAGCCAATGTCTTTCTGCTGCTGTCATTCCTTTCTCATTAGCGTTATGAAAATTCAAGGTTAATAAAGCATTATGTAATCTAATTCTGGGGGTAATTTCTGTCCCTTTCTGTTTGTTCAGCATATACTTTATAGTAAGATTGGATCTTTCTATAACTGCCTCACCTGTAGGATTATTTGATATACCTGTAATGTGTTTTATATAATAATAATCAAAAAAGTGTTTCATTTTCTTAGATACATATGCTGGACCATTATCTGTCTTTATTTGTGCAGTTATAGCCATGATGGCCATAACTTCCAATAAATGTGTGATTACTGAATCAGCCTTTTCTGAGCTCAGGGCAGTAGCCCATTAAAACCTGAATACGTGTCTATGGTGTGGTGTACATATTTTAATTTACCAAATTCCATAAAGTAGAACACATCCATCTGCCAGATTTCATTTCTCTTAATACCCTTTGGGTTACTCCCTGCAGGCAACAGTGTTTGATTATAGAAAGAACAAGTAGGACATCTCTTTATAATGTCCTTAGCTTGCCTCCATGTAATGGAAAATTATTTCTTTAGGCCTTTACTATTGACATGATGCTTTTTATGAAATTCTGAGTCCTGCAACACGCTTCCAAACAATAATTGATAAATCTCAGCATTGCCTTGTGCTAGAGGACCAGGCAGACCTATATGGGACCGATGTGTGTTAGGTACATTGGACAAAGCCTGTTCCTGATTATGTCTTGTACCTGGATAAACAATGAAGTCAACTCTGTGTCATCTGGTATAAAATCAGCGGTTTCAATATGCAAGATAACTCTTTCTGCATATTGTCAATCTGTAACTATATTAAGAGTTTCTTTAAAATACATTAGCACCATAAGAATGGCATATAATTCTGCCTTCTGGACAGAATTATAAAGGCTTTGTTCCACCTTACTCAATTCATCTGACTTGTAACCTGCTTTCCCTGATTTATTTGCATCAGTATAGAACGTACGGCCTCCAGTTATTGGAGCATCACATACAATTCTAGGAAGAATCCAAGAAGTTCTCTTTATGAGGTTAAGTTTACCACTTTTGGGATAGTTGCTATTAATTTCTCCCAAAAAATTAGCACAAGCTCTTTGCCATGGTTCATGGTCTTGCCATAACTTTTTTATTTCTTCAGTAGTAAAAGGCAATATAATTTCTGCTGGGTCTATAACTGCTAGTTGATGAAGTCTCAGCTTAACTTTTATAATTAATTCAGAGACTTTTTCCACATAAGTCTTTAATTTTTTATTTGGTTTATTAGGTATAAATATCCACTCTAAAATAATATCTTCCCTCTGCATTAGAATCCCTGTAGGAGAAATTCTGGAAGGCAATATGACTAGGATGCAGCTATGATTTGGATTCACCCTATCCACATGTGCCTCCTGTAATTTTTCCTAAATCATTGTCAGTTCCTTCTCTGCTTCAGCTGTCAGTTTTCTTGTACTATTCAAATCTTTATCACCATCTAAGGTTTTGTTTAAATAAACTATTAGATCAGGTGTTTTCCCAACAGCTGGTCGTAGACTGGAAATGTCTCCCAACAATCTTTGGAAGTCATTAAGAGTCTTTAACTGGTCTCGCCTAATTTGTGCCTTTTGCGTTTTAATTTTCTCTAACCCTATTCTGTAACCTAGGTAATTAATAGAATTTCCTGTTTGAATCTTTTCAGGGACAATTTGTATTCCCCACGTAGGCAAGACTTTCTTTACTTCTTCAAACATCCTTTCTTAAGTATCTTTATTTGAATCAGATAACAAGATGTCATCCATGTAATGATAAATTTTGGACTTGGGGAATTGTTTACTAATTATTTCCAATGGCTTACTTACAAAATATTGGCACAATATGGAACTATTTAGCATACCCTATGGGAGGATAGTCCATTGATATCTCCTATTATGCTGAGAATTATTATAAGTAAGCACTGTGAAGGCAAATTTTTCTCTATCCTTTTCTTGTAACGGTATAGTGAAAAAACAATCTTTCAAATCAATAACTATAAGAGGCCATCCTTTTGGTAACAGAGAAGGCAAAGGGATTCCAGATTGTAGTGGGCCCATAGGTTGAATTACCTTGTTGAAAGCTCTTAAATCTGTCACCATTCTCCATTTAGCAGATTTCTTTTTTACAACAAACACAGGAGAATTCCAAGGGCTGGTTGATTCTTCAATGTGGTGAGCATCTAGTTGCTCCTGCACCAGCTGTTCCAATGCCTGTAATTTATCTTCAGCTATAGGCCACTGTTTAATCCAAATTGGCTTTTCAGTGAGCCATTTTAAAGGTAGGGCTGTTGGTACCTCTAAATGTCTTGTATTTTCTGTATGTTCTTGTACAGTGTGAATGGCTGGTGACCTTTTTCCATAATACATCTTCATATCTTTCCCAGAATTATGAGTTCCTGGAACTACAGGAATGTTAATCTGGGTATCCCATTGCTGTAGCAGGTCATGGCCCCATAAATTTATTGCAATATTTACTATATATGGCCTTAGACTTCCTATTTACCCTTCGGGTCCTATGTATTCAACCCATCTTGTGCTTTGTTTAACATGAGATAGTGTTCCAATTCCCAGAAACTGAACATCTACCTCTTGAAGAGGCCAATTCGGATGCCAAGATAGTGGAGTAATGATACTTACATCCGCACTTGTGTCTAATAAGCCTTCAATAATTGTCATTTATACAGACTCTTAGCTTTGGTCTTTGATCGTTAATAGAAGTCTGCCAAAATATATGTTTACTCTGTCCTACTTTGTTTTTTGTCTCCTCATTGCTTTGGAAATTGCTTCTCCTACCCTAGATTCATCATTATAGCTAAACATCTCAACATTCATCATATGCTGAATCCATTCATCCATAGGTGCTGATCTAGACTTTAAAGGAACAATTATCTTTTGCATTATATGTTTGCATTCTCTAAAGCTAGAGATTCAAGAAGTAGTCGTCTAGCTTCTGGGTCTGTTACCCCTGTGTCCAGAGCCTTAATTAATATTTGCAAAAAGTCAATAAGGGGTTCTCTCTGTCCCTGCCTAATTCTGGTATATGATTCAACCCTTTTTTCTGGATCTTGTATCCTATTCCAAGCATTTAAAGCTGCTTGGTGACATAGAAACAGTACTTCATCGTCATAAAGAACTTGGACCTGTGGATCAGGATATTCTCCTGCACCAAGAATTTGATCTTGGGAAATCTCAACACCCTTTCTGTTCCATATGTTTGGATTCTTCTCTGAAATAAATTCCAAACATCAAGGCAGGTCCATTATCTAAAACTCCAGACACTAACTGATGGAAATCATGAGGGATAGCTCTAGCATTAGAAGCCCTTGTCCTTATCATTTCCTTTACATATGCAGAGTGCAAGCCAAAATTTACAATAGCTTGCTTAATTTCTTTTAGATCATTCATTGCTATTGGCATCCATCTAGCTTCTCTGACTCCCTTTGAGCTTTAGAAGTTGACACTTTGTCAGAATTAAGTATAGGGTATGCTACTAAAACCCTGGGTAAGCCAGTTCTAATAGCTGGTGTTGGCATTGTATCCTGTCCTTGTGCCTTATGACTATGTTCACCAGCTCCAATCATATCAAGTCTTTTTATTATTGTCTTTATTATTGTCTCTTTTGAATCCTGAATCTCCTGACCTGCATGAGCAAAGATTGTATGGTTTTTAGGAGTGCCATATTCTTCCTAAATGATAGAATATGCAAAAGAATACTGAAACCTATTAACTTGTAAATTAAGTTATCCCCATAGTTATATAAACCTTGCATGATATTACCCATTGTATTGGTAACCAGGTCGGTAACATTCGCGTTGGAAACAAAAACTGCCATATTACCTATTATCCAGCAGGTGGCGCTGTTGCCAAGTCACTGTTGCCAAGTCGCTAAGAAAACAGGGTCCAGTTTCAGAGTCTGCCCAGTATTTGTTAAAAACTGGGAAATGCAAGTTGCTCAAAAAAGTAAATGTAATTAAATCAATTCTGTACACTGAACCATAAACCCAGAATCCATGAGTAGAGAAGACTAACCTGAAAGCCATGTATGCCTCCATGTGACAGAGTCACCCCGAGGGTTTGCACCTTTTGTCATCCAACAACCGCATGCTCTGGTTCGCCCCACTTAAGACCTGCACTTGCAAGGGAGATTTAAAAACGACTCAGAAAAGTGCGAACCAGGTGGTTAGAGTCTACGCTGGCCTATGGAGTTTAAATCCACCTGGGGAGGCAGGTGATAGGGTACGTGGGGACTTGAAGTCAATCTGAGGTGTCTAAAAGAAAAATATAAAGAACTGCAGTAAGAAAAGCCAGTGCATGATAATTTATATTAAACTGCTGTCTCCATGCACAAGATAGAGGCAACAAGGCCGCAGCAAGGGACTGGCCACAGCTGAAGAAGGGAGGGTTCGCGCCAAGCCAAACTGGTGGCCAGCAGCTGAGTGGGGGAAGGAGAGGTCCTAATGTTGGGCACCAGGTGAAGGCGTAAGTCAGAAACAATGCCACACCAGTTTGGAATTATGATTAATAGGGTGGTATTTATTTAAAGGGGAAAAAACTTACAGATCACCATCCCAGACAACAGCCCTCTGTGCAACCAGAAAGGGAGTCTAGTCACCAGCGGAGCAGGAAGTGAAGAGAGAGAGGAGAGGGAAGTGGCGCTTTATTAAAGGGAGAGAGACCACGCCCCAGTGGGCTGGCACCTCTGCAGCTATAGGCTGGAGGAGCGGAAGGACCTCCCGCAACAAGTTAATTGACATTTGAAAATTATTGCTGGGTGGTGGTGGCGCACGCCTTTAATCCCAGCATTCAGGAGACAGAGGCAGGCGGATCGCTGGGAGTTGGAGGCCAGCCTGGTCTACAAGAGCTAGTTCCAGGACAGGCTCCAAAGCTAGAGAGAAACCCTGTCTCGAAAAACCAAAACAAAAAAAAATTGTTTATAATAAAAAGAATTATAGACTTATTTAGAATCTTCATCCTTATACATAGTAAAAGTTGATCTTTCTACTCAAAGCATAGAAATGCTGAAATAAGTTTATCTTCTGAAATAAAATTTTAAAAATTTCAAACGGATTAAATGGGATTGATTAGCATTTATCTTAAAATTAGTCATTAAATGTAACCATATCAAAATAAGTATTTTGTGAAATACAAAATAACATGTCAATAAGAAAACTCTTGTCAGTCACAGAAAAAACTATCTGAAACTTTAATACTTCAAAAACAGGTTCAAAGAGAAACAGCTTTAGCAGCTGTAAATGCAAATTTGATGTCACTGAGAACCTTTTATTTTGGTCATCATAATTATCAAAACTTATGCAGATATGCGTTAATGCCTAATAATTCATGTAGGAGAATATGGATAATGAATGTAAAATATATTTTATGCTTGATATTTGTAATTCTTCGCAGGTTTATGAGTACATTGTGATATTGTGAGAGTTGGTTGACAAAAGTCAGTTTCCAGGAATCAGAGAAAAATGTAGATACATTAACAGATGGTTTTGTGAACTTAAATCTAAAAGTACCAGATGCTGCAATAACCCTAAGAGAAACAGTAAATCTATAGCATGAAAATATCATTAACTATTGTTAAATAATTTTAGTTGTTGAAAAGTTGGTTATAAAAATAATGCCTGATCCCGGGCGATTGTGGCACATGCCTTTAATCCCAGCACTCGGGAGGCAGAGGCAGGTGGATCTCTGTGAGTTCGAGACCAGTCTGGTCTACAGAGCTAGTTCCAGAACAGGCTCCAAAGCCACAGAGAAACCCTGTCTCGAAAAAGAAAAAAAAAATGCATGTTTACAATAAATTAAATCTTTAGAGTCAGTAATTCATAAGTTAGTAATTTATATGTTAGCAATTTAATGAGAGAAAAATGCATTCAAAACTCTTTAATAGAATTTGTGCAGCACTATTATAGGAGAGAACAGAGCTAGGAGGAGATTGATGCAAATTAATTTTCAAAGAAGGTAATTGGAAATAAGTCCTTTCCAAGTTGATTAGTAATTTATAGATATATAGTGTGTGATTTTAGAAATACCATACTTTAAAAAGTCATAATCTTGAAGACATTATAACACCTTCAAAGAAGGAAATGAATAACATATAATAACAGTTTGAATATATGAAACAAAAAATACTTAAAAGAGATATAATGAAATATTAAGGCATACACATACCCTAATATATTTATTTGTATACATAGAGCAAAAAATATATAAATTACAATTCTAAATTATCATGTGTATAGAATTCCCTAAATATATATACAATTATAATATTAATCACATATACTAGAGAATGAAAAATAAGGACAACAAAACAAATCACAATGAAAGATGAATAACATTGAGCAAAATCATACAAAATGCTATGATCTCATTAAATTAAGTCCTTCTGTGTGTGTGTGTGTGTCTATAGTATGTATTTCCATGCATACATAATAAAATATATCTTGAATACAAAGAAAACTTACAAAAATATGAAAAATAACAAAGCTTATTAAGAGTTCCAATTAGGCCAATGATTCCTAAATTCCTTATGTCCATTTACTGAGAATTTTCCAGAGATAGAATGGTAGAAGTTTGATATATGTGTACATATTTGAGCATTCAGAGTTATTTATATATTTTGAAAAATTATGAGCTTCTGAATTAATTGCTACCCATTTCCAAAAACTAAGCTACTCTGATAAAAGTTGAAATCAGCACAAATTTATCACTATAAAAATATGTAGGATGTATTTTGACAACTTAACTACTCTGCAAAACAACCAGAATGAATTCCTACCACATTCCTTTTGATCTTCAGTTTCATAGACTTTGGAACAGGCCTACAATACCCAACATGAAATCCCCCCTGTGAGGTACTGGGCACAATCATGTCAGTGCTACAGCAAGTATGATCCAATATTGGGTAGGATCACAGAGGTTTCTTCTCCTACAACACCTTCATGCCAACTTTTGGTACTATGCATACAAGTCAACAACAACATAGTATCTTAGTAAGTTAGAGATTTTTTTTTCTATACTTTGCATCCAAAGTAAGTGATGTGTTCAGCAAGAGATTTGTCATGTTGTTATTGTGGAAAACCTTGAGCCTATCTTGATTTGCTGGGACTAGACTTTTCATTCAATAAACATTGTATCCTAAAAGCAGTGATTTACAGTAATGCAGGGTAAAACTGAAGTTATTTTATAAATGTATGCCAAATGTATAATGTATGTCTTATATAATTTTAATTACTGACTGAGAATATTTCTTATAGACTTTGTTATAGTGCCTTAATTTTGGATAACTCGTATTCTACTCTCTCATCTCCCTAATGCTTATCTCTACTTAAACCCTTAACAATTAATGTATCTCTTCTCTCTTTTCATATCACATATATTCTACTGTTATCTATAACTGAATTTTTACTTGGCTTTGAAGATCATAGATTTCCACATGACTTTTATACATACCATTTATTTTGACTAAGCCTTCTACCAACATCTCTTTGTCCCATTTCCTGTCTACTTAATTCTTGAATATATGTGTCCCTGGTATTTTCTTCTTTACTTTCACCTGCAGTTTACTGTGATCCCTGTCTTATGAAATACAGTACCTATAAATCATTCCCTTCTTCCTGAAATTCACATATACTACAGGTTAAACATACAAAACATAACATTTTGATTCATATATGAGATAAAATATGTGGCATTCACCTTCTTGTGAATATTAAATTCACAAGACTTTAGTATAATTATACCAGGTCCATCCATTTACCTCCAAATTTCTCATTATTATTTTCCTTTTCTGGGAAGAATTTAACATTATGCATGTGATCTATTTTTTTCTTATCCATTTTTAGTTTACAAATATCATTCATGCATTAGTCTATTTTCTAGATATTTTTAACATAGATGCAATGAAAACAGATATCTAGTATCTCCATAGTAGGAAATATATTCTTCGAGACATATGAGTAGAAGAGATATAATACAGCTATATAATAGCTAGCTCTATTTCTATTCTTTTGAAAAGTTAAGGATTGATTTCCAGAGTTACCACAACAGTTTACACTTAAACTAATAATGCATATGAAGAGTACTTACCCATATTATACAGACAAGACTAACATGAACTCACAGAGTTCTTCCTGCATTTGCTTCCAGTGTTCTAGGATTAAAGTTGTGAGTCATCAAGTCCAGCAGAATCTTACAGTAACTTTAATTAATGTGCCTTTGTTTTATAGTTGAGGTTGTTAAACTTTTTCTTTTAGTGTTTACAGACCATTTATCTTCCTTGTTTTGATAATTTTTTTTCATGTTTTATTACTTCCGTATTTACTCTAGTCAAGATGGGCACTGTTTGCTGGCCATGGATGTCTTCTGGTTTGACTTTCAGACTTGGTGAATGTATTTCATTTATTTATTTATTTTTTTATAGTTTAAATCTTTTGTTGTTTGTTTGTTTTATTATTTTAGTTGTTGCAAAAAAATTTCCGCCTCCTCCTCGTTTCCCATTTCCCTCCAAGTCCTCCCACACATCGCCCCCTCCCCTCCCTCCCCTACCCCTCTCCCCCTGCCCCCTCTCCATTCCCCCTCGCTCTCGAGAATGAAGAGCAGTCTAGATTCCCTGCCCTGCTGGAAGTCCAAGGTCCTCCCACTTCTATCCAGGACCAGGAAGGTGAGCATCCAAACAGGCTAGGCTTCCACAAAGCCAGTTCATGTATTAGGATTGAAACCTAGTGCTATTGTCCTTGGTTTCTCATCAGCCTTCATTGTCCCCCACAATCAGAAAGTCCGGTTTCATCCCATGCTTATTCAGTCCCAGTCTTGTTGGCCTTGGTGACCTCCCAATAGATCAGTTCCATTGTCACAGTGAGTGGGTGCACCCCTCGTGGTCCTGACTTCCTTGCTCATGTTCTCCCTCCTTCTGCTCCTCATTTGGATCTTAAGAGCTCAGTCAGGTGTTCCAATCTGGGTCTCTGTCTCTATCTCGATCCATCACCAGATGAAGCTTCTAAGGTGATATACAAGATATTCATCCGTATGGCTATAGGATAGGGTCATTTCAGGTTCCGACTCCTCAGTTGCTGAAGGTACGAGCTGGGGACCTCTGCCTGGACACCTGCGAGCCCCTCTAGAGTCATGTCTCCTGCCAACCTTAAGATGGCTCCCTTAATTAGGATATATATTTCTCTGCTCCCATGTCCACCGTTTCTTTATTCCAACCATACCATTACCCCAAGCTCCCACCATTCTCCCCTTCTCACGTTTCTCACCCCATTTCCCCTTAGCCCCATGCCACCACATCCCAAAGTTCCCAGGTTTTGCCAGACAATCTTGTCTACTTCCCATATCCAAGCGGATGACGATGCTTTTCTTTGGGTTCACCTTCTTATTTAGCTTTTCTAGGATCACAAACTATATGCTCAATGTCCTTTATTTATGGCTAAGAAGCCAATTATGAGTGAGCACAACCCATGTTCATCATTTTGGGTCTGGGATATCTCACTCAGGATAGTGTTTTCTATTTCCATCCATTTGCATTCAAAATTCACGAAGTCAGTGTTTTTTTTTTTACCACTGAGTAGTACTCTAATATGTATATATTCCACACTTTCTTCATCCATTCTTCCATTGAAGGCCATCTAGGTTGTTTCCAGGTTCTGGCTATTACAAATAATACCGCTATGAACATAGTTGAACAAATGCTTTTGTCATATGATAGGGCATATCTTGGGTATATTCCCAAGAGTGGTATTACTGGATCTTGGGGTAGGTTGATCCTGAATTTCCTGAGAAATCGCCACACGGATTTCCAAAGTGGTTGCACAAGTTTGCATTCCCACCAGCAATGGATGAGTGTGCCCCTTACTTCACAACCTCTCCAGAAAAGGCTATAATTGGTGTTTTTGATTTTAGCCATTCTGACAAGTGTAAGATGACATCTCAAAGTTGTTTTAATGCGCAATTCCCTGATAACCAAGGAGGATGAGCATGACCTTAAGTGTCTTTTGGCCATTTGAAATTCTTCTGTTGAGAATTCTCTGTTCAGTTCAGTGCCCCATTTTTTAATTGGGTTAATTAGCATTTTAAAGTCTAGTTTCTTGAGTTCTTTATATATTTTGGAGATCAGACCTTTGTCTGTTGCAGGGTTGGTGAAGATCTTCTCCCAGTCAGTGGGTTGCCTTTTTGTCCTTGTGATAGTGTCCTTTGCTTTACTGAAGCTTCCCAGTTTCAGGAGGTCCCATTTATTCAATGTTGTCCTTAATGTCTGTGCTGCTGGGGATATACATAGGAAGTGATCTTCTGTGCCCATATGTTGTAGAGTACTTCCCACTTTCTCCTCTATCAGGTTCAGTATGTTCAGCCTGATATTAAGGTCTTTAATCCATTTGGACTTGAGTTTGGTGCATGGTGATAAATAGGGATCTATTTTCATTCTTCTACAGGTTACATCCAGATATGCCAGCACAATTTGTTGAAGATGTTTTCTTTCTTCCATTGAATATTTTTAGCTCCTTTATCAAAAATTAGGTGTTCATAAGTTTGTGGATTAAAATCTGGGTCTTCTACTCTATTCCATTGATCGACGTATCTGTTTTTATGCCAATACCAAGCTGTTTTCAATACTGAAGCTCTGTAATAGTGATTTAAGTCAGGGATGGTAATGCCTCCAGAAGTTTCTTTATTGTATGATATTGTTTTGGCTATCCTGGGTTTTTTGTTTTTCCATATAAAGTTGATTAATGTCCTCTCATGATCTGTGAAGAATTTTGATGTGATTTTAAAGGGGATTGCATTGAATCTATAAATTGCCCTTGGTAGAATCTTTACTATGTTGATCCTCCCAATCCAAGAGCAAGGGGGATCCTTCCATTTTTTTGTATCCTCCTCAATTTCTTTCTTCAAGGACTTTAAGTTCTTGTCAAATAGATCCTTCACATCCTTGGTTAGAGTTACCTCAAGATATTTTATGCTCTTTGTGGCTATTGTGAAAGGTGATGCTTCTTTAATTTCCCTCTCTGCTTCCTTATCCTTAGTGTATAGGAGGGCAGCTGATTTTTTGGAATTGATCTTGTATCCTGCCATGCTACTAAAACTGTTTATTAGCTGTAGGAGTTCTTTGCTGGAGTTTTTGGTTTCGCTCATGTACACTATTATACAATCTGCAAATAACGAAAGTTTAATTTCTTCCTTTCCAATTCGAATCACCTTGATCCCCTTATGTTGTCTTATTGCTATTGCTAGAACTACAGGCATTATATTGAAAAGGTATGGAGAGAGTGGACAGCCATGTCGTGTTCCTGATTTTGGTGGAATGGCTTTGAGTTTCATTCCATTTAATTTGATGTTAGCTGTCGGCTTGCTTTAAATAGCTTTTATTATAGTTAGGTATGACCCTTATATTCCTAATCTCTCTAAGACCTTTATTATAAAGGGATGTTGAATTTTTTCAAATGCTTTTTCAGCATCTAATGAAACGATCATATGTTTTTTTTTTTTTCTTTCAATTTATTTATTTGATGGATTACATTGATAGATTTTCGTATGTTGAACCAGCCCTGCATCCCTGGGATGAAGCCTACTTGATCATAATGGATAATTTTTTAATGTGTCCTTGGATTGTGTTTGCTTGATAAACCTTTTCCCAGCCCTTTACTCTGAGTAGATGTCTGTCTTTGTGGTTGAGGTGTGTTTCTTGTAAACAGCAGAATGTTAGATCCTGTTTTCGTATCCAATCTCTTAGCTTGTGCCTCTTTATAGGTGAGTTGAGTCCATTGATATTAAGTGATATTCATGACCAATGGTTCTTAACTCCGGTCATTTCTTCTTCTTCTTCTTCTTCTTCTTCTTCTTCTTCTTCTTCTTCTTGTAGTAGAGTTTGTGTGTTTCCCTTCTTTGAGTTGTGCTGATGAAGGGTCATTAGATGTCTGAGTTATTGTGGGCATTGTTGGACTCCTTGGGTTGTGATTTTCCTTCTATTACTTTCTGTAAAACTGGATTTGTGGCTACGTTTTTTTAAATTTGTTTTTATCCTGGAAAATTTTGTGTTCTCCATTTATAGTGAATGAAAGCTTGGCTGGGTATAGTAGTCTGGGCTTGCATCCATGGTCTCTTAGTTTCTGCAGTACATCTATCCAGGACCTTCCGGCTTTTAAGGTTTCCATAGAGAAGTCAGGTGTAAGTCTTATAGGTTTACCATTATAAGTAACTTGGCCTTTTCCCTTTGCAGCTCTTAATATTCTTTCTTTATTCTGTATGTTTTGTGTTTTGATTTTTATATGGCAAGGAGATGTTTTCATTTTTTTTTTTTTGGTTTTTTCAGACAGGATTTCTATGTGGTTTTGGAGCCTGTCTTGGAACTAGCTCTTGTAGATGAGGCTGGTTTCAAACTCACAGAGATCCGCCTGCCTCTGCCTAACAGTTTTCACTTTTATACAGAAGTATTTTAATTTCAAGAGATCTGATTTGTCAATTGCTAATGTTAATTTCTGTGCTATAAGTCTTTTAAATACATTTCATCTCCATAATCGTGAGTTAAAACTTGCTTTTTATATTCTCTCTAATATTTTCAAGAGCAAAATTTATTTTACAGTCCTTTATACATCTTGAGTTTTTTGCAGGGTGATGGAAACAGGCTCAGTTTCTTTTTTCTGCATGTTTAAATCCATGATTCCTAAGCTCTCCAATATATATTTGTGCAAAAATCATGTTGATGCATTACATAAATTTATATTTGAGTCCACTACTTTCTTCTATTGATTTATCTTTATTTTGTATTTATACCCAGCTTTTTTTTTTCTACTAGGACTCTGTAGTGCAATTTAAAACAAATTATATTTGCTTCCAAGAGGCACAGTCACAATATTTAGTCTGAAATAAAAATTGATATTTTCTATCAAAATTTCCAAAGCATAGGGGAGTGTAGCAACTTGATATTTTCCAAATAACCATATTCAACAATTATTTCTTTGTTGGACATATTGATACTGATAATATCTTTGAAAAGGTATAATATTCTTTCTTGCAGAATCTGACTTAATTTTGGTTATGAAAATAATAGTTTATGAAAGAAAAATATTTTCTTTACACAATGTAACACTGATACTTTTAGCTCTTGACTGTCATTGTGCAAATTCAGCTACTATTGTATCTTTGTTCTATAATTTCTTTCTGATTCTACCATAGGCCTAAAGACCATGGAGGTAGTCAATCACGGACTAAGCTCTTTTAATTAATAATGAAAGAATAAATATTTCTTGTTGTGATTTCATCAAGTATTTTGTAATGAATTTGTCTAGTGTTCAAAGAGCCCTGGAGCTGACTCCCAATAAATATAAAAAAAAGGTTAATTTCAAGCATGTTCCAGATGCCATGCCACATAATGCTGTACAAAGATTAATGATACTAATCCTTAAAGACAAGCCCAATGTAGCCAAGAAGCAAACATGTAAAGAACCCGTTTCAGTTAACCCCCCCCCCTTAACTTTTATTGCTGGGCATTTAAGAGGTTTTCACAAGGGCAAAGAGGGTGTTCTGTCTATCCCTTCTGGTGGACATAAGAAAAACAACACGAAGTGATATTACACAGGAGGCTTGAAAAGTAAGTAGGCTGTTTGCTATGCAATTTGTAGACTAAAGAAAAGAAGTGTAACACACAGCACAGCTGCAAAGCTGGTTGGCCCACATAACTGTACCCTGAACAACATACATGTCCTAAGAAATGAGAGCTTGAAAACTAAAAAGTTTGCTCTGTAAAAAAAAAAAAAGTAAATAAATGTTAGCAAAAGTTTGATTTCTCAAGAAAAAATTAATGGAAAGTTATTATTGTTGAGAGAGAAGATTTTACAACCCACATACTGTTCTGCTTATTTATTTTTCAAGGAACATGTAATATTCAGTTCAAAAATTTAACGTTGCAATCAATATTTTGTTTTTCTTGTCCATTCTAGCAGATATAAGATGGTATCATAGAGATATTTCAGTGATGGCTATGGATGTTTTTCAGCCATTGTGACTTTTCTATTGAGAATTCTCTCTTACATCTTCTCTTTTTTTTTGGGGGGGGGGAATTTTTCGAGACAGGGTTTCTCTGTGGCTTTGGAGCATGTCCTGGAACTCACTCTGTAGACCAGGCTGGTCTCGAACTCACAGAAATCCGCCTGCCTCTGCCTCCCGAGTGCTGGGATTAAAGGCGTGCGCCACCACCGCCCGGCTTCTCTCTTACATCTTTAACCCATGCTTAAATTAGATTATTTCTCATTTTGATGTCTAACTTCTTGAGTTCCTTATACAGTTTTGAGGTCATCACTCTTTCCGATTTGGGGTTGGTGAAGATTTTTTCCCATTCTGTAGGCTGATAATTTTTCTCTTGATAAGCATCTTCTGCCTTACAGATGGTGATAACTCTGCAAGTTCCTTTATTTAACAGAATTGCTTTAGCTTTTTTGGGTTGTTATTCCATATTAAGTTGGGTATTATTTCTTGATATCTGTAAAGAACTGTTTTAGGGACTTTTATGGTGACTGCAATGAATCCGTAGATTATTTTTGATAAGACTAGAAGTTTCTATGTTAATCCTACCAATCTAACACCAGAGGAGACATTTCCAGTTTTTGATATATTATTTAATTTCATTTTTCAAAGACTTAAAGTTCTTGTCAAACATGTCTTTCACTTATTTGGTTAGAGTTACCCCAATATATTTTATATTATTTTTGGATATTGTAAAGGGCATTGTTTACCCGATGTCTTTCTCAACACAATTATTATTTGTATGATGGTGTAAGTCACAAACAATTCCACACCAGTTTGGAATTATGATTAATAGGGTGGTATTTATTTAAAGGGGAAAAAACTTACAGATCACCATCCCAGACAACAGCCCTCTGTGCAACCAGGAAGGGAGTCTAGTCACCAGTGGAGCAGGAAGTGAAGAGAGAGAGGAGAGGGAAGTGGCCGCTTTTTTAAAGGGAGAGAGACCATGCCCCATTGGGCTGGTATCTCAGCGGCTATAGGCTGGAGGAGTGGAAGGACCTCCTGCAATATTTGTATATATGAGAGCTACTGACTTTTCGATATCCTCCTGATCTCCTTTTCTTACCTTATTTGTCTAGTTAGAATTTCCAGTACAAAATTGAATAGATATGGAGACAGTGGACTGCCTTGTCTTGTTCCTAATTGTAGTGTAATTGCTTTGAGCGTCTCTGGTCTGGAAAAATTTGAGGAGAATTGGTAATAGCTCTTCTTTAAAATTCTAGTAGAATTCTGCACTAAAACTGTCTGACTCTGGGCCTTTTTGATTGGGAAATTTTTAATGATTGCTTCTATTTCCTTAGTTGTTATCCATGCATTTATATTGTTTTTCTGGTCTTGATTCAATATTTGTATGTTATACCTATGAAAAACTGACCATTTCCTTTGGATTTCACAATTTGGGGAGTACAGTTTTTGAAGTAATGATTCTCCAGATTTCCTTGGATTCTGTTGTCATGCCCCCCCCTTTTTCTTTTAGTTAGTTTTTATAAGTGTTTATCTATCTTGTTGATTTTTCTCAAAGAACCAACTCTTTTTTTCATTGATTCTCTACGTTGTTTTCTTTGTTTCTATTTTATTGATTCCAGCCACAATTTGATTACTTCCTCTTATCTACTCTTCCTATATGAGTTTGCTTCTTTTTATTCTAAAGATTTCAGGTGTGCTATTAAATCACTAGTGTGAGATGTCTTCAAATTCTTTTTTTAGGTGCTTATTGTCATGATCTTTCCTATTAACACTACTTTCAGAGTGCTCCTTAAGTTTGAATATGTTGTAGAATCATTTTTACCAAGTACGATGATGTCTTTAATTTCTTTCTTTATTCTTCCCTGACACAGCAGTAATTCAATTGAGAGTTGTTCAGTTTCCATTAGATATTAGGCTGTGGCTTATGTTTTTGAACACTAACTTTTACCCATGTAATTTAATAAGGTACAGTGGTAACATAAATTGTTTTGGATATAATGTGATTTGCCTTGTGGACAAATATGAGGCTCATTTTAGAGAAGATTCCATGAGGTGCTGAGAAGAAAGTATATTCTTTTGTCTTCAGATAAAATGTTCTGTAGATATCTGCTAAGTCCATTTGAGCCATAACAACTGTTAGTTCCCTTATTTCTCTGTTAATTTTGTGTCTGGCAGACCTGTCTATTGGTGAGAGTTGGGTGTTGAAGTCTCCCATTATTAATTTGTGAGAATCGATGTATAATTTCAGCTTTAGAAATGTTTCTTTTACAAATTGGGTGCACATGTATTTGGAACTGAATGGATGGAATTGAGACTTCATCTGCAATGATGTCTCCTGTGATAAACATTAGATATGCTTCTCTGTCTCTTTTGAATAATTTTAATTTGAAATATATTTTGTTAGATTTGCTTCTTAGGTCCATTTGATTGGAAACTCTTCTCCAAACCCTTTACTCAGACATATTGTCTCTCTTTGAATTTGAGGCTTGTTTCCTGTATGCAATAGAAGGATCAATTATATTTCTGTATCCATTCTTTTAGCCTGTGATGTTTTATTGGCAAATTTAGTCTTTTGATAATAGATATTAATGACCAGTGATAGTTAATTTTTGTTATTTTTTTGGTTTGGATGGTGGTGGTAGTAGTGTGCTAGTGGTTATGTTTGTGTGTGTTGTGTCTCTCTCTCTGTGTGTGTGGGGGGGTGTGTTTCACTTCTTTGGGATTTCCTTCTGTAAGACTATTGCCTGTGTTTTTATGGGTGTAACTAATTTCCAAGGACTGGGGTTTTCTTCCTAGTACTTTCTGAATGGCTGGATTGGTGAATAGGTATTGTTTAAATCTGATTTTGTCTTGAAGTATCTTGATTTCTCTCTCATGGTAGTTGAAAGTTTTGCTCTTTAGAGTAGTCTTGCTGGCTTCTTTGCTCTCTTAGTGTCGGCAAAATGTCTAGTTAGAACATAATGACTTTTAGAGTTTCCATTGAGAAGTTGGATGTAATTCTGATATGTCTTTCTTTATATATTACATGGCATTTTTCCTTGCATCTCCAAATGTTCTTTCTTTACTCTGTATGTTTATTGTTTTGATTATGTGATGAGGGGACTTTTTTTGGTCCAGTCTACTTGACATTCCGTAAGTTTCTTGTACCTTTATAGAAATGACTTTCTTAAGGTTGGGAGAGTTTTATTCTATGATTTTGTTGATTATATTTACTGGGCATTTGAGCTGAGATTTTTCTCTTTTTACCCCTATTATTCTTAGGTTTTGTCTTTTCATGGTATCCCTAATGTCTGGGATTCTTTTGTTAGGAATTTTTTTTTGGATTTAACATTTTCTTTGACTGATGAATGTCTTCTCTCTATCTTCAACACCTGTGATTCTCTCTTCCATCTTATATACTCTTGGTAAGCTTGCATTTGTAGTTTCTGTTGGATCAACAAAATTTTCTCATTTCAGAATTCCCTGAGTTTGTGTTTTCTTCAATGCTTCTTTTCCAATTTTCAAGACTTGAACTGTTTTGTAACCCTGTTTGATTGTTTTTTTTTTCTTAGCTTTCTTGAAGGGATTTATTAATTTATTCTAATTTTATATTTTATTCCTAGATTTATTTTAGGGAATTTTTAATTTCCTCTTTAACGGACTCTATCATCTTTATAAATTCATTTTAAACATATTTTCTTGTGCTTCTGCTGAATTAAAAAATCTGGTTTTGGTCTTATAGGATCACTGTATTCTGGTGGTATCATATTACCCTTTCTGTTGTTGAATAAAAACTTATGCTTGCATTTATGCTTTTCAATTGAAGATTATTAATGGTAAGAGTGTGGATATTTGTGTTATCTTCTGTAGATGTGTCTTTTTTCATTACTTATCAGTCTCCTTTATTGTCCTCTCTCCCAAAAGGCCAAGATTTCTGGTGAATGTCTGGTCTTCAGGTTCAGTAGGGTTGTGTCACCTGAGATTTGTAAGGGTTTGGGTGCTTAAAGCCCACATATCCTTCTTTACTTATATCTGGTATCAGCTGTATCTGGGCTTATGAAGTCTGCCCTTCCAAATGGTGTGGGTTATGTCTTTGCCTATTGAGTCTATTAAGGTTGTGGGGAAGGTCTTGTCACAGGGAGGATGATGAGCTGGAGTGGTTTGGTTAGTAGAGTAGGTCTTGAAGAAACAGAATCCAGTAGGTGTTGACAGTGATGGTAATGCTTGTCATTACAAATGGTGTCAGTTGTGTCTGTGCCTTTTGAATATGCTATAGTTGTGGAGGAGAACTGGCCATTGGAAGAATAATGAGCTAGGTGCCTTGAATAGCAGATTGAATTTGTTCTTCTAACTTTTGTGGATTGTATTTGTCCCTATAGGGTATGACAATGAGGTACATAGAATTTGGGTAGTTTCCTTTTAAAAAGAATTCTTACTTCATATAATCTTCCTTGTTTAAAGTTGGAGATACTAAACAGATGTAAACAAATCTCACTAAACATTTAGATAAATCACACAAAACAAATGATATTTAAATTATCCTAAAATTGAAATATCTCTTTTATAACTTCTAAATCATTGTTTTATAAAGACAAAACCACCTGGTGGTATGTGCAGAGACTGTTTCTGTAAACATTCAAGATATATTTCCTCATACTTTTTTTTTCTTTTTAATAGGCTAAAACTATAAGGTTTGGGGGTTTGTGGTATATTTGATGGGTTATATCTCTCTTTCCTTAAAAATAGATGAAAAATAAATCTCACATTTAATAACGAGTTCCTTGACGTTTATAGGTGTTGTTCAGGCAAGGACAACTGTTTTGAGTTTATGTGTTTCTGCCATGTGTTATGGTGAAATTCCCACCAAACTAGCTCATCATCTTTGAGTACTCAATGGCTTTACCCCGAGTTCCCCAAATTCTGCACAGTCACCCCCCAAAAAAACTAGGACAGCATCTTAAAAAGCCTGCATTGTCTATTACTATGATAAAAAATGTGGCCAAAAGCAATGAGAAGAGAAAAAGTTTTATTTAACTTACAGTTCCAGGTCACAGTATACTATTAAGGAAATTCAGGGAAGGTACACAAGGCAGGGTTTGAAGCAGAGATCATGCAGTATGTTTCTGACTGGATCAACTTCTTGCTATACTTATTTTACTTTCTTTTATAGCCTATGACCCTATCCCCATGATAACATAGCTTGGTACACAGTAGAGTGACATAACCATATTGTGCTAGTCAAAACAACAGTAATTAAAGACCAGCATAACAATTAAAAATGAACAAAGCTGTATTCTTATTATTTTTTTCAGAGCATTTAGTTCATATATTGCCTTCTTGATACCCAGTCTGTTAAAAGATAGAACAAACACAATGGCAGCGAGAATATATTAAAGTGGTATATATTACTGTAATAGGACAAGAAACATAAACATGGGGAAGTTTTGCAAATATGATATTGACCCAAAGAACATAATTTTAGTGACCTAGTTCTTCAAATTATCTCCATATGGCAATATATCTAGAACTTCAAAAAAATAAATATAGCAATTAACTACTATCACTTAGGGACCAATATTTCAATACATGATTCTTTGTTAGGTAAATTTCTTATCTAACCTTTAGAATTCTACTCAAGTTATGTCCATCTTACAACTCAAAATATGTTCATTTCATCTTCAGTAATATCCAAAGTCTTAAAAGTTCCAAAAAAATTTTGAAATTTCAATTCAAGTCTCCTCTGAGACACAGTACAGATATTTAACTCTGAGACTACAGTTTTTAAAAAAGCATATTTTCAAAGTACAGATGTAGAAAGTAAATAGTCCCAATCCAAAATGGAGTAATGATTTCATAGATATGAACAGTGAGACTAAATCAAGACTGAAATCCAGCATTTCAACATTCATTCTCACATTCCCATGTCTGTTGTATGAAGCATGTGACAGCATGATGTGAACTCCTAAGGTTTTGGGCAGTTTAGGTGCTTCTTGTGACTATGCTGATTGAAGCCCTAATGACCTCCCTTTTTGTGGCTCTGATCACTATTGTAATGTTCCTCAGCAGTTATTTAATATCCCCAAAATCCCCAATTTACTTGAGTCCTCAGGATGCTCTGGCTCACCTTTACAATACAACACATTGATGTAGGTGGGCCTTCTTTCTATGTGTTTCTTTCATTGGTTAATTAATAAAGAAACTGCTTGGCCTGATAGGTCAGAACATAGGTGGGTGGAGTAGACAGAACAGAATGCTGGGAAGAAGGGAAGTGAGTCAGACGCCATAGCTCTTTTCTCCAAGATGGACGCAGGTTAGAATCTTCCTGGTAAGCCACCACTTCATGATGCTGCACAGATTATTAGAAACGGGTTAAGCAAGATATGAGAGTTAGCCAGTAAGAGGCTAGAGCTAATGGGCAAGGCAGTGTTTAAATGAATCCAATTTGTGTGTTGTTATTTCGGGTGTAAAGGTAGTCATGAGGGAGCCGGGTGAGACAAATAACAGGCCTGCCCGCAGTTCCATCTACAACACAATACCGTTTTAGGGGAAGCCTTCAGAAATACTGATCATTATTTGCACTTCCAGGAATGATAACACTAGCTTTGAAACATGAATTAAAGCCTTTGTGATAATGTATAACTTGACTCTGTGTACCTGTAAAACTAATAACATTCATATGATACCAATATTTGCAAGTAGTATAAGTAGTAGTGCAGATACTTCATAACATGGATTCAGTTATCTCTGAGTGTCAGTATATAAGCCTGGACAGTCTGTGGAACCACTGACAGTGGGACCAGGATTTATACCTAGTATATGAACTGGATTCTTGGGGCACATTCCTTTTGGAGGGATACACTGTTTAGTCTAGATATAGAGATAAGGCCTTGGTTCTGCCTCAAAGTCATGTGTCAGACTTTGTTGATTCCCCATCTAGAAATGCACCATTTCTGTAGAGTGGATAGGAGTTTGAGTGGGGGTAAAGTTGGAGCTAGAGAAGGGGTGTGAATGGAGCTAGAGAAGGGGTGTGAATGGAAATGGAAGTAGCTATTTAAAATGAGAAAATGTTGTTTTAAAAATAAAATAAAAGAAACATTTCTTTAGGGTGCCAACATTTGCAGTATTCCCTGCTTTGCAAGGTAAAGTCTTTATAATGAGATTTTTCTATTACTTGTTTGAACCTTATGTGGATGATGTCCAGAAAATTCATCAGAAGACACAGTTTTTGCAAGAGAATCCCAATAGAAATGTATTTGCCATCTTTAATGTACAAAACAGACAGTTATCAGCTTTAATCTTTTTAATCTTTTATAAATTAGCATAGTTAGCATTTGTAAATTCATCATTTCTTTACGAAAATGAATTTAATAACTTCAGGAAGAATTTTTAATTTGATATCTTCTGGACATGATATGGTAGAAGAAAAACACAGCATCTTTGATTGCCTGTATAAGGCAAGACAATTATAGATTCCAGCTTGGAGGCATAGAAATTCTCAAGCGTATCTTCTTTCCTGAGCAACAACTGGCATTTGATGGACAGTAGGGCCAATAGTTGCTTTTTTAGGAGTATGGACACAGGTAGGCTTTCATTGTATATCTAAATAATTTATAAAGTAATGACATCAAGAGGTGAAGAAAATATGATAGGGAATTTTGCAGGGTGTGAGGGATGAATAATATATATATATATTCAAAGAATAAATAAAAACTATAAATTTTGTTTCATGACAGAATCGTGTTAGAGTATATTAATAAAGCAAAGTAATAGATTATATTACAAAATCATGACAGACCTCTATAAACACTTTACTTATATCTTCCAGTTATAAATGCATACCCTATACTTTCTCCCATTGGTCTCATTCTTGTTTTCTAATTGCTCCATTTTTTATATCATTTGTCTCCTAGATTCTGCATATATGATTATAAACATGATGTTTGTTTTCTTTTAATCTGATATATGTGTTCAAACAAAAATATGCACCTCAAGGTTGTTTTATTAAAAAAACATGATCTCATTTTTGTTATAGCTATATCTTACAAATATTATTACAAATCTAATTTTATTTATCCTTTAGTTATTGCTGGGCATCTTGAATGATTACATGATTCAGATATGGGACAGTGTCATAGTAAACATTTTTATGTTGGAATCTCTATGACCATATGTTACCCTTGATTACTTGGAGTATATACCCAGAAATGACATTCCTAGAATATAAGAAAATTTAAATTTTCTGACTTTATAAATTTAGGTTAATATTTTTTTTTGTTCTTCTTTGTGTATGTCACATAATCTTACTAAGTAACACATCCTAGATTAGAAATTTGTCAGTCATTCATGTTCTCTTAAAATGTGTGACCATCTTCCTTCTATGCCCAGATTTCTGGGATTACTGGTAAATCTACACACACAAATTTTAACACACTAAGTGATAAAATTGTTTCAATAATGAAATGCTATTAAGTATTTTTTGAAAATTTTTCATTAAATTTACCACCAAAATTCCACATTTTTTCAAATTAATTTAATCTCTTCAATCATCCTTTACTATTACTAGTCAAACATGTTCAAAAATGTTATTTGCCATCATAAAGCAACTATAGTTATTTTCTAATATGCAATAAATTTGTCAAGATATGCTAGAAAATTAAATATAATTCAATTTTCTTTTTCTATTCTTGCTTCAGGAAGTTATTTACTAATGCTTATTCCTTTACCTTTCATATCATAAGTCTGTAAGGTTAAGATTTGCATTATTTTGGGTTTTTGTTTGACCTGCAAACCACCAGTAAATGTTTTAAACCTTAAAGCAGTGACTAATATTTTAAAAATATTTTCTTGAAAGACTGGATCTAATATTATTCAGCCTAAAAGTCACATGCTTAAAATAAACCAAAGAGAAGCTCTGTTCACAAACCTAATTTTTCTAAATTTCCAATTTTTAAGGTTTCCATAATACTGAGACACACTTTGCTGTCATTTTCTCACAGAGCTAGATCCTACAAGTTTTTCTGCAATACTCAACAATAATAATTATTTCCAATAACACACACTCTTCCATATTAATATTTGGAGGATTAATATCTGTGAAATTTTGAATTAAGAATTAAAACAGAATTTGTGTTTTTCTTACTAGAATTTAAGTCACTCAAAATTTATTTTTGATTAGTATACCCACATGTAGAATATTCATATTCCTCTATTAAGTGTAATCCATCAGTATTAAACATTTTTATCAGTCCTTGTAATTTTTTTCCATTATGTTCTATTTATATTATCATATTCTGGAAACTAATGAAATATAAATTATCTTCCAAGTTAGTCTGAGTCCTGAGATTTGTAAAATTTTGATTTAGATTTGTATCAAAAATATCCATATGTAATATTGTTGTTCAGTCTAGAAAATCACAGTCTTCCCAATAAAGATTAGCCTGAGCCCCTCAAATAAATTGTAAATTAACATCTAAAAGTTCTATAAAACAAATTTCTAAAATTAGAGCATCTCATGTTTTCAGCATTTTGGTAACCACTTCTGCTTTTTAAGTATATTAGTATATTTACCAACTAAACTAGATGTTTAAATAATAAAAGTAAAATTATTAAGTATTTAAATTAATTATTTAAACTGAATCACCAGGAAATTCAGATATATTTATTAAAATAATGCTAGTTTATGAGATAGATTTTGATGTCTGTGCCTCTAATGTATTTTAACATTAATGATCTAATAGTGCTGGTATTAATTTTTAATATATTTAGGTAATGCAGTAGTCTATTACAATTTTATTATTTACCATGATCATATAATACTTAGATTGAATTTATTCATTCATTGATTTTTACTTGTTTACTGTTTTATTTTTAGCATGAAATAAAAGCAGTAATATATAGCTCCATTGATACAAGCTGAAAAAGCCATTATTGCATTATTAGGCATTATTTGTGTATTATTTTGTTGTTTCCCCTGTAATATCTGCACATTTTATTTGTAAATAAAAAGTATTAATATCTTTCTAGAATAGTATTTGTTTGATTGTTTCTTTTTTGTTTTTTGAGACAGGGTTGATCTCTGTACCCTTAACTGCCCTAGAACTCTCTCTGTAGACAATATTGGCCTCAAACTCAAAAAGATCTGCATGAATTTGTCAAGAACCTCCTCAGCCAGGCTCTACAATACTTCCTGAAGAAGAGAAAATTTTCAATAACTCATTACAGAATAGCCAAATAGTTATCACATTGGCTTGGTACTGTTATTTTACTTCCCCAATCAGTATAATTCCAACAATCATTTAAAATTCTATTATATTAAAATATATCTACCCTTTAAGCAACACTCAAATATTCTTTACAATATTACTGCCTTCATCAAAATGATATCTTCAACTTTAATTTCTCATATATTTGGGCTTATATATTATTTAAACTTTAAATACTTCTAAGAGGCAAAAAAGAAAAGAAAATATAACATGATCCATTATTTAAAATTACATTAAAATGTTTATATTATGCTATCCCATTTTTTTTTCCCACTAGGCAGTTTCTTTCTGAACTGAAAACTCATAAGTGGCAGAATTTTACTGATCTGCAGAAACCATTTCAAGTAGTCTTTATCAAATTTTCAACACTGTGTTACCATTTTCTTTTATGTGACTTTTTAAAAAGAATTATGCATGTACTGGCTTTATGGGAGCCTAGGCAGTTTGGATGCTTACCTTACTAGACCTGGATGGAGGTGGGTGGTCCTTGGACTTCCCACAGGGCAGGGAACCCTGATTGCTCTTCGGGCTAAAGAGGGAGGGGGATTTGATTGGGGGAGGGAAATGGGAGGCAGTGGCGGGGAGGAGGCAGAAATCTTTATAAAATAAATAAAAAAAGAATTATGTTCAAATATCCAACTGTGACAAATATATTTGAGATCTTTTCCAACACTAAGTAATTATGACTGTGTCTATTTTATGAGAAACACACAGAAGAAAGAGAGGAATGGGGGGGGATGTGGGGAAAGGGAAGAAGAGAAAGAAAAAGGATAAATAGAGAAAGGTTTGATTTTGTAGTCTAATCTATGTAATAGAAACATTTTAATTTTAATTATTTTAATAGAAGTAGTATAAAATCTTAGCAAATTTTATGCAAACAATAAAATATTATCATATATTTTAGATTCTCAAATTTACTGTGATCATACTATGGCTATAGATTGGTATGAGAAAAAAATTTTGTCCATTTTATAATTGATATCATGTCCATTGTAAGTGAACTGGAATCTGATTCTCTCTTAGAATTACAGAAACTATTAGCAGAGAGCTATAGTTTATAGTCAGCCATAAGAACCATAGGTAAAACAAATCTATTCTATAATATAGTTATTTTAGACCAAGGTTTCTAATAAATTATGAGAAATAATCAACAATTTTTAAGCATATACTATGTTTTTATTTATATTTTTATTGTAAAGGGAGAATCAAGTTGAAAGACATTTCTTAGGTAGTATGTCACTCTTGGAAGTTACATACAGAATCAGTTGGTTCTGTTTCTTGGAAATATACACAGAAGGGAAGGAATCATTACTTTAAGAATCTGCCACAATATATTATCTGTATCAGCAGACATATGAGCAATTTACTCATTTTCACATTTCAGTAGCAGAAATAACTATCAAAACGTCATCAGTGTCCCGTAATACAAAGACTCTACTCAAAGACTCCCTGCCTCCTTGTCCCCGTCACAATTTACCATCCCTGCCACTCTGGGAGTTGATTTCACTGCTGCTATTGCATATATATATATATATATATATATATATATATATATATATATATACCATCAATGTTCATTGAATTTCTAGAAGCCTTGCTTTGCAGGCTTAAACATCTGACAGGTGAAAGCTGATAAGGACTTTGCAAATCTATCCTCAATTTCATTTTACATCACAAACTTCTCTAAGAATCTGCACTTACACCTGAAGAAATTGCTTTTCCAAAGATCCAACCATTACAAAGGCCAGTGGAGCAATTCTTGTTATTCCAATTTTGCTGTCTTGTTCAAGTAGAGTACTTCATAGACCCACAAAGTCCACCAAACAGAAATTTACGTGTGGGCCAGGGGACCTCAACAGGGTAGAAATCCTTCAGGTAAATGCTCTTTAAGATGGAAGAACTGGTGCAGTGGGCAAAATAACAAATACTCAGAGGCCTAACTAGTAGTCTGTTCTCTGTCCTCTATGTTAGCATTGAAAGAGCTTCTAAGTAAGGATTTTTTTTTAATTGTTTGAAAGGAAACAGAAACACCTAAAGAGAATACATTTAAAAATACTGGAAATGAAGAAGAGGACAAGAACTGTTGATAAGAGCTTCAACACAAAAATAAAAACTAAAAAAGCAGAAAAATAAAAATTTTCAATGGTGTTGAGGGTTCTAACAATGAACTGATAAGAAAAAGAAGACAAACATTGTTGTTGTTCTTTATTTCTGGCCTACCACACTTGGCTGAACTGATCTCAATTCACTTTCTCCCATTACTGGGATCTTCAAGTTTTGACTCTGAGTGTCTGAGCTCTGATGGAAAGCAGAGGTAATGATGTCCTTGAGGTTAGTGTAGATGCTGTTGTCCTTAGAGGGTTAGTTGGCCACTACTTGGGCATTTTCCTTGCCTCCTGTTCAGGGATAAATGGGTACTTGGATTTTGTTTTATTTGCAACTTCTGTGGGGGAGGAAGGGTTGTGATTTATCCACAAAGAGCAATATCATCTCTTCTTTTCCTCTTTTTGCTTCAGGTGAGCATTCTGCCACTTGCAGTCATCAATGTCATGTGTGTTTTCTTTTTCTCAAATAAACAGCTTACACTGTGTTGCTTTGTATATGATTTGGGCTTTTCAGGCATTCTCTTGTTGGAGTGATGGAACTGTGCCACACAATCTGTGGAAGTTATCTTTTATATAGTTCCTTTGTTATCATTATGGTGAGATTGCTTGTCAGTGTTCTCCACATAGATGTCAATGATGTCATAGTTTTGCTCATTTCCTAAGGCCCAGGAAGGACCCTGCAATGGGCCTGGTGGGGTGGAGGAGAGGGAAGCCATCTACAAATACCATCTGACTATTTTTACATGTGGGAGTAAATGTTTGCACACACACAAACACACAAATACACACTCACATAAGTATTGAATAAAAATCAATACTTTTAACAAAACTTTGTGCCAAATAATATTATTTTTTTTATTGATTAAGGTAAGTATTCCCAGAAAATTTGTTGTAGGAGAGGTTTATTATAAATATAATGTTTTAGTTTATGTTCTTTAAATGTGCTTGCATTTATAGTGAATATATGATAGGCATATATAAACTTTATCATATGAAATTTAGAAATACCTATATTTTTGTTTTAATTTTCAAACATTAAAGTGTTTATATTTTATTATTACAGAATACAGATGTAAACAGGAAAAAGAATTTTCAGGTGTATTATATTGCACAAACTTACAACATTGAAATTTTAAAGACTGCAAAATTTTGTGGAACGTGGTGGCATTTTAAGGCTATTGATTTGTAGTAGTGAGATTACTCAGTTAAAGATAAATGATTCATTTTCTGTAAATTTAAATGTAACATCCAATTTTGGTTAAACATTTACTGATAAAACAATATTATACACACTAACAAACATAATTTTCTCATATTAATATGATGCACTATTGAAAACACAATCTCATGAAAAATAAAATATGGTAGTTGTTATACAGGAGACTAGTTAATTATCAGTTAAATTAAAGATGCAGTTTTGCTAAAATAGCTTAACACTAAGGAACCTGAAATTTAACTCACATTTCATTTCCAACACTTTTACAAGTGTCTTTTAATGATTTTAACACATGGAAATCTTTACTTTGAATCTGAATTCTGGCAATATGACTAATTCTCATATCTTTCAAAATGTATACAGAAAATCAAAACATTATAAATGACAACAAAAAACAATGTAATATTTCTTATTTAGCATTAAAATTTTGGTAGATCTTTAAATGTATTCATGTACAATAAAATCTGTTGTCAGTGCTCATCCATTCTGGTTCTCTAATCTTATAGTAGTCACCTTCTGAGAAATGATGTGAATAAAACTGCTATTTGTGTTAGTGGAATTACTGCTGGTGGAACAGTCTCGAGAGTGCTGATTAGGATAATATGAAATATAAATCACATATGGTATTATATTAATTGACATTTTAGATAAGACACTATAATATTTATCATCACAATAATTATCAGGAGGTAAAATAAAGGACTTCATGGTTAATAACACCTTCTGCTCCTTCAGAAAATCTATATTTACTTCTAAGAATCTACATGGTGGCTCCCAATTATCTGTAATTCCAGTTTCATGGAACCTGATAACATCATAAGTGTTCCACTGGCATCAGGCCTGCATGTGCACACATGAAAGAAAATAAAGCTTACATAAATTATATTATCCCACATATTCCTTCATTTTTCCTCTTATATTTATTAATAACTCATGAAGCTTATGTGGCAGTGAATTTCTACAAGTTGCATTGCTGGGGAAATATGTATTTGTCTAAAGGGTAAGGAAAACATAAAATTTGTATTTTCCTTGTGGTCCAGTACTATGTTCTGCCAACTTCCTATAAAACTAACACATCTGGGAATAGGAGAAGAATGGAGGCAATTGCATTAGGATGACTCTCTTCTTTCAGTCATATTTATGTGAAAAATAGTTGGCAAGATCAATCTCAGTTTCATGTGATTTCAAATGAATAATTGTGCAATATTAATATGAAATCTCTAGAATCTATTTGAATGAGCTGCACTGTGATTGGTTAATATTTCAAACATAAGAGCTTTTCTATGCATTGATTTCTGCACATTTCTTGCAATAATTTATTTAATTTGCTTGATTGATTGACTTTTTCAATCAAATAATTAGGACACAATTATTTGAATGAAGTACCTACATCAACAAGTCAATATAGAGTTGTGTTCCTGCATTAAGTACCATTTTAGAAAATGTGCTTGAATTTTCATAGAAATTAATTAATGGATTGTAGTAATAAGGGCGGCGTGGCTGCGTCCCCAACACCCCAGCCGCCTGCCCAGCTAGCTTATGCCCCGAAATAATTACACAGACAGTGTATTCTTTTAATCACTGCTTGGCCCTTTAGCCCTAGCCCTTACAGGCTAATTCTCACATCCCGATCAACCCATCTCTAATAATCTGTGAGCACCGGTCTTACCGGGAAGATTCTAGCCTAGTCCATCCTGGGTTGGAGCTTCATCCCGGGAGTGGGGCATGGCGTCTCTCTCTCAGGCATCTGCTTCCGAGAGGAAAGCTGTCAAGTCTCTGACGTCACTTCCTCTTCCTCCCAGCATTTTGTTCTGTTGACTCCACCCACAGGGCCAAGCAGTTTCTTTATTGGCCAATGACCTTCCTCCATCAATGGATGTGATATATTTCTTTGTTGTTTGGATTAGACATAGAAATAAGGAAAAATGGGGGCATAAATTTACTTTGGCTTATTATAAAAATAGTCTCAATTTTATTTTTAAATTCTAATAGCTATTACATGTGATATCAGGTGCTTTCAAAAAGTGTCATACCAAAATAATGGATTTCATCGTATCATATTTTGTATGGAAGAGATGGGTAGGCACCAATGCAAGAATTACTTTAACAACCAGAAAAGCAAAAGATAACACCAGAATCCAGAAAACACACAACAGAAAGACTTGAACACCCTAGGCCAGAAGAAGTAGAAGACACCAACTTTAAACATAACCTTATGAAAATGACAAAGAACCTTAAACAGGAAATGAAAAACTCCCTTAAAGAAATGGAAGAGAAGCCAAACTAAAGATAGAAGAAATTAATAGATTCCTCAAAGATACCCAAGAAAACCAAGAAAAAAACAATCAAACAGGTAAAGGAAACAGTTCAATACGTAAAGACCAAAATAGAGGTAATAAAGAAAGCATAAAACAAGGGATGCCTGGATATAGAAAATCTGGGTAAAAGAAAAGGAACTACAGAGACAACTATAATAACAGAATGCAAGAGACAGAAGAAAGAACCTCTGACGCTGAATATAAATATAGAGGAAATAAACTCATTGATCAAAGAAAATAGCAAATACAACAAATTCTTAACACAAAACATCCAGGAAATCTGGGACACCATTAAAAAACCAAACCTAAGAATAATAGAGGTAGAAGAAGAATAATTCCAGCTCAAACACACAGAAATTATAATCAACAAAATTATAAAAGAAAACTTTCCCAACCTAAAGAAGGATAATCCTATGAAGGTATAGGAAGCTTACAGAATACCAAATAGACTGGATCATGTAAAAACCTTCCCATGCTGCAGACAATAAGAGAGCAGGGATGCAATCCCAGACTACTTTACCCAACAAAACTCTTTCATCATTGATGGGGAAAACAAAATTTTCCATGACAAAAACAGATTTAAACAATATGTATCCACAAATCCAAGCTTACAGTAAGTATTATAAGGAAAAGATCAATCCAAGGAAGGCAACAACACCCACAATAGCACAGACATCTGACAACCTGCCACCAGAATACCTCAAAGAAGAGAAGCACACAAACACTAGAACCAAAAAACTAACCAAATTTAAAAACCACTGGTCATTAATATTGCTTAATATCAATGGACTCAAATCCACCTATTAAAAAAAAAAACGCAGGCGGAGAGAATGGATAGAAAACAGGGTCCAGCATCCTACTGTTTACAAGAAACATACCTCAAACTCAAAGACCAACACTAACTCAGAGTAAAGGGTTTGGAAATGTTTTTTCCAATCAAATGGACCTAAAAAAAAGTTGGTGTGGCTATCCTAATATCTAAAAAAATTTGTTTCAAACTAAAATTAATCAGAAGAGATGGAGAAGGACACTTTATACTCATAACAGGAACAATCTATCAAGATGAAGTCACAATCCTGAATATATATGCCCTTAATACAAGAGTACCCACATATGTACAAGAAATTTTACTAAAACTTAAATCATACATCAACACCCACACACTAATAGTAGGAGATTTCAACACTCTTCTCTCACCAATGGACAGTTCACTGAAACAGAAACATAACAGAGAAATAAGGGATATAACAGATGTAATGAATCAAATGGACTTAAAAGACATATATAGAACATTCCACCCAAACAAGAAGGTATATTCAAACCTTCTTCTCAGCATCTCATGAAACCTTGTCAAAAATTGATTATATAATCTGTACCAAAGCAAATATCCACAGATACAAAAAAAAATTTGGAGTAACCAACCACCTGTGCCCTATCAGATTACCATGGAGTAAAGTTAGAATTTAACAACAATTCCACCCCCAGAAAGCCTACAAACTCATGGAAAATGAATAGTCAACTACAGAACCACCCCTGGGAAAAAGGAAGAAATAAAGATAGAAACTAAAGTCTTCCTTGAATTCAACGAAAATGAAACCACAACTTACCCAAACCTATGGGACTCTATGAAAGCAGTGCTAAGAGGAATATTCATAGCACTAAGTGCCCACATGAAGAAAATGGCAAAAGCTCACATTAGAGACTTAACAGCACACAGGAAGGCTCTAGAATAAAAAGAACTAGACTCACCAAGGAGAAGTAAAAGACTGGAAATAAAATGAGGGCTGAAATCAACAAAATAGAAGCACAGAAATCAGTCCAAAGAATCAATGAAACAAAGAGCTGGTTCATTGAGAAAATCAATAAGGATGTCAAACCCCTATCCGAACTAATCAAAAGGCAGAGAGAGAACATTCAAATTATGAAGATCAGAAATGAAAAGGGGGACATAACAATGAACAATGACAAAATTCAGAGAATCATCAGGTCTTACTAAAAAATTCTGTATGGAAATCTCAAGGTCCAAATCAGGAGCAGAAGGAGAGGGAGCACGAGCAAGGAACTCAGGACCGCGAGGGGTACACCCACACACTGAGACAATGGGGATGTTCTATCGGGAACACACCAAGGCCAGCTGGCCTGGATCTGAAAAAGCATGGGATAAAACCGGACTAGCTGAACATAGGGGACAATGAGGACTACTTAGAACTCAAAAACAATGGCAGTGGGTTTTTGATCCTACTGCATGTACTGGCTTTGTGGGAGCCTAGGCAGTTTGGATGCTCACCTTACTAGACCTGGATAGAGGTGGTTGGTCCTTGGGCTTCCCACAGGTCAGGGAACCCTGATTGCTCTTCAAGCTGATGAGGGAGGGGGACTTGATCGGGGGAGGGGGAGGGAAATGGGAGGCAATGGCAGGGAGGATGCAGAAATCCTTAAATAAATTAATTAATTAAAAAAAACTGTATGCCACAAAATTGGAAAATGAAAAAGAAATTGACATTATTAGATAGATAGCATGTGCCAAATTAAATCAATACCAGGTGAACAATTTAAATAGACCTATAAGTCACGAGGAAATAGAAGTTGTCATCAAAAACCTCCCATTAAAAAAAAGCCCAGGACCAGTTGGTTTTTGTGCAGAATTCTACCAGAAATTCCAAGAATAGCTAACACCTCCTCAAAGTGTTCCACATAATAGAAACAGGGAAGTCATTGCCAAACTCTTTTTATATAGCTACAGTCACCCTGATACCAAAACCACACAAAGACTCAACCAAGAAAAAGAATTACAGACCAATCTCACTCATGAACATTGATGCAAAAATTCTCAATAAGATACTGGCAAATTGAAGCCAAGAACACATAAAAAAATATCATCCATTATGATCAAGTAGGCTTCATCCCAGAGATTCAGCATTGGTTCAACAGATGGAAAGCTATTTATGTAATCTATCATATGAATAAACTGAAAGAAAAAAATATTATCATTTCATTAGATGCTGGAAAAACATTTGACAAAATTCAACACCTCTTTATATTGGAGGTCTTGGAGAGATTAGGGATACAAGGATCATATCTATAATAAAAGCAATATACATCAAGCCGACAGCCAACATCAAATTAAATGAAGAGAAACCCAAATCCATAAAACCAAAAGCAGGAACAGGACAAGGCTGTCCACTCCCTCCATATCTCTTCAATATAGTGCTTGAAGGTCTAGCAATAAGACAACATTAGGGATCAAGGGGATTTGAATTGGAAAGGAAGAAGTCATACTTTCACTATTTGCAAATGATATGATATTGTACATTAGTGACCCCAAAAACTCTGCCAGAGAACTCCTATAACTGATAAATACCTTCAGTGATGTGGCAGGATACAAGATCAATTCAAGAAATTCAGTTGCCCTCCTATATAAAAAGGATAAAGAAGCTGAGAGGGAAATCAGAAAAACATCACATTTCATGATTGTCACAAATAGCATAAAGTATCTTGGGGTAAAACTAACCAAGGAAGTGAAAGATCTTTTTGACAAGAACTTTAAAGCTTTGAAGAACGAAATTGAAGAGGATACCAGAAAATGGAAAGATCTCCCTGCTTTTGGATTGGTAGGATCAACATAGTAAAAAATGGCAATTCTACCAAAGGCAATCTATAGATTCAGTGCAATCCCCATCAAAATCCCAACACAATTCTTCACAGATCGTGAGAAAACAGTCATCAACTTTACATGGAAAAATCAAAAACAAAAACAGGATATCCAAAACAATCCTATACAATAAATGAACTTCTGGAGGCATTACCATCCCTCACTTCAAAGTCTATTACAGAGCCACAGTAATGAAAACAGCTTGATATTGGCATAAAAACAGGGACATTGACAAATGAAATAGAATTGAAGACCTGGATATCAATCTACAAACCTATAAACCTAAATTTTATTTATCTAAAAATTTTCAATTTCTTTTACAGTTTTTAATTTTGTGGAGTATAGGTTTTTGGAATAAGACCTAATGGTTCTCTAAATTTTCTCAGTGTCCATTGTTATGTCCTCCTTTTAATTTCTGATTTTGTTAAGTTGGATGTTCTCTCTCTGTAGTTTGATTAGTTTGAATAAGACTTTGTCAGTCTTGTTGATTTTCTCAAAGAACCAGCTCTTTGTTTCATTGATTCTTTTATTGTTTTCTGTGTTTTTAATTTGTTGATTTCAGCACTCATTTTAATTATTTCCTGCCTTCCAATCCTCCTTGGTAAGTCTGCTTTTTTTTTTCTAGAGCTTTCAGGTGTGCTGTTAGGTTGCTAATGTAACATTTTCTTTATGTGGACACTTAGTGCTATGAACTCTCCTCTTAGCACTGCTTTCATAGTGTCCCATAGGTTTGAATATGTTGTGCCTTCATTTTCATTGAATTCAATGAAGATTTTAATTACTCTTTTTACTTCATCCTTGATTTAGATGTGGTTCAGTATTTGGCTGTTCATTTTCCATGAGTTTGTAGGCTTTCTAGGAATAGTATTGCCGTGGAATTTTTACTTTACTCCGTGGTGATCTGATAAGATGTAGTGGGTTACTCCAATTTTTTTTTTTATCTGTGGATTTTTTTTTTACCAAGTATGTGATCAATTTTAGAGTAGTTTTCATGAGGTGCTGAGTAGAAGGTATATTCTTTGTTTGGGTGGAATGTTCCCTAGATGGATATTAAGTCCATTTGATTCATTCCATATGTTATTTCTCTTATTTCACTGTTATGTCTCTGTCTGGTTGAACTGTCCATTGGTGAGAGAGGATTGTTGAAATCTCTACTATTAGTGTGTGGGTTTTGATGTGTGATTTAAGTTTTAGTAACATTTCTTGTACATATGTGGGTACTCTTGTATTAGGGGCATAGATATTCAGGATTGAGACTTCATCTTGATGAATTGTTCCTGTTAGGAGAATAGAGTGTTTTTCTCCATCTCTTTTGATTGATTTTAGTTTGAAATCAATTTGGTGGGATATTAGGATAGTCATACCCACTTGTTTCTTAGGTCTATTTGATTGGAAAACCTTTTCCAAACCCTTTACTCTGAGTTAGTGTCAGTCTTTGTGGTTGAGGTATGTTTCTTGTAAACAGAAGGATGCTGGATCCTGTTTTCTATCCATTCTCTTAGCTTGTGTGTGTGTGTGTTTTTTTTTAGGTGAATTGAGTACATTGATATTAAATGATATTAATGACCAGTGTTTGTTAACTCTGGTGATTTTTCAGTAGTAGTATTTCTGTGTTTCCCTTCTTTGTGTTAGGCTGGTGGGGGGTTATTAGATGTGTGTTTTATTGTGGGTGTTGTTAGCTTCCTTGGGTTGAGGTTTTCTTTCTAGTATTTTCTGTAAGGCTGGGTTTGTGGATATGTATTGTTTAAATCTGTTTTTGTCATTGTATATCTTGTTTTCTCCATCAATGGTGAATAAAAGCTTTGCTGGGTATAGTAGTCTGGGCTTACATCCATGGTCTCTGATTGTCTGCAGCACATATATGTAGGACCTTTTGCTTTCATACTTTCCATTGAGAACTCAGGTGTAATTCTGTTAGGTTTACCTTTATATGTTATTTGACCTTCTCCTTTGTAGCTCTTAATATTCTTTTTTTTATTCTGTATGTTTTGTGTTCTGATTATTATATAGCACAAGAATGTTTTTATATAATCGAGTCTATTTGGTGTTCTGTAAGCTTCTTGTACCTCCATCGGGATATCCTTTTTTAGGTTGGGAATTGTTTTTCTATAATTTTGTTGACTATATTTTCTGTGCCTTTGAGCTGGAGTTTTTCTCCTTCTACCCCTATTATTATTATGTTTGGTCTTTTCATGGTATCCCAGCTTTCCTGAATGTTTTGGGTTAAGAATTTGTTGGATTTAATGTTTTCTTTGATCAATAAGTCTATTTTCTCTATAGTATCTTTAGCACCTGAGATTTTTCTTCTATCTCTTGTATTCTGTTGGTTATACTTGTCTCTGTAGATCCTGTTCTTTTACCCCATTTTTCTATTTCTAGAAATCCCTTGTTTTGTGTTTTCTTTATTGTTTCTATTTTAGTCTTCAATTCTTGAACTGTTTCCTTCACCTCTTTGATTACTTTTTCTTGGTTTTCTTTGAGAGATTTATTACTTTCTCCCAGCTGTTTTTGTTGTTGCCTTCTCTACCATTTCTTTAAGGGAGTTTTTCACTTACTCTTACAGGTCTCCACTATTTTCATAAAGAAATGTTTAAAGTCATTTTCTTCTACTTCTTCTGGGTTAAGATGATCAAGTCTTCTTGTGTGTCTGCTGGGTTTTGGCATTTACATGTTGTATTTTAGGATGTTGGAGGAATTCTTGCATTGGTGCCTACCCATCTCTTTCTTCAAATGAGGCCAGCAGTGTCTTGGTATGTTGCAAGGAAAGCCAGGTTGTTTGTTCATCCTGACTGTCCAGCTAACTTACCTCAGAAATAACCACACAGAAACTGTATTAATTAGATCACTTCTTGGCCCATTAGCTCTAGCTTCTTTTTGGCCAACTCTTATTAATTCAACCAATTTCTATTAATCTGTATATCACCATGTGGCAGTGGTTTACCAAGTAAAATTACCAACATTTGTCTCTGGCAGTTCCATAGCATCTCTTTGACTCTTTCCTTCTCCCAGCATTCAATTATGACTTCCCTGCCTAGCTACATTCTGTTCTATCAACAGGCCAAGGTTATTTCTTTATTCATTAACTAAGAAAAGCAACACACAGAGAGGACTCCCACATCATTTGCATCTTGGTCCAATCCTTGCTGTGGCTGTCTCTTAAGTCCCCTCACTATTGGAGCATGCTGTGTTGCCAGGTTCTATGGAGCTCACAGGGAACGGTGGGTTTGGGAGTGGGGTGAGGTGGGGGATAGCAGGGAAACTCTCTGCTGGCTGGCTATAAAAGACAAAGGAGTTGGGGGGGTTTGTCCACACCCCCAGGAGTGGTCCTAGAGACTGAGACATCTGGCAGTCTGTGGCCACTTATCTCCGAGATCCCCTCAGTATTGGAGCAGGCTGTATTGCAGGGTTCCATGGAGCTTGCAGGGAACAGATGGGTATGCTGGTGGGGTGGGTTGAGGGATAGTAAGAAAACTCTCTCTTGGCAACTAAAAATTCCTAGGGAGCCATTGAGGGACCCCTTGGTTTTGTCCCAGGAGGAGGTTGTAGAGAGTGGGTTTTCGGCTGTCTGGCCCTGTGGCAACTGCTGACTCTCCTCTTAAATCCACTCAGTATTGGAGCAGGCTATCTTGCAGGGTTACACAGAACTTTCAGGGGTAGTTTTTGTCACCTTTAAATGAATGTTTAGATTATTTTTCTATTTTCTTTTAGAATTATACTGTAATTTTTATAAGGATTTTATTGAATTTGTGGATTACTTTAGATAGTTTGGCTATTTTCATAATGTAACTCCTACTAATCATTAAAAATAGACATTCTTTCCATTTAATCAGTTCTTTGGTTAATTTCTTCAGTGTCTTAAAGTTTTCATTGCACAAGTCTTCCACATTTTGTTACACTTTTTCTAAAGTCAATATTTTTGAAGCAGTTGTTATTGATGCTTTTTTCATGATTTCATTCTCTGTGCTTCATTTTCTATAGGAAAACTATCGATGTTTCCATGCTAATTCTGTGCTCAGCATTTAATAAAGATTGGGGAATTAACTCACAATTTTAGAATATGAAAATCAAAAATTGAACATCCTTATCAAGTTAGCTCATGGTGAGAGCCTCATGTCATGGCTGATGCCTTATTAGAGCAGTGCATTTAATATAAGATATCACAGTGAGGGAAGAAATTCATTCTGGTGTGTAGAAGGACCTGTGGGCCTGCTCTTTGTCCTGCCCGGTTCCCACAGGGCTAGCTTGACACCTGAAATAACAACACACAAATTGTATTCATTTAAACACTGCTTGGCCCATTAGCTCTAGTCTCTTACTGGCTAACCTTCACATCTTGATTAACCCATTTCTATTAATGTGTGTAACACCACAAGGTGGGCTTACCGGGAAGATTCTAGCCTACATCCATCTTTGGTCGGAGTTCCATCTCATCTGGCTCAGAGAGGAGAGCTATGGCATCTGGCTCACTTCCCTTCTTCCCAGCATTCTGTTCTGTCTACTCCACCCACCTAAGGGGTGGACTATCAAATGGGCCAAGGCAGTTTCTTTATTAACCAATGACCTTCCTCCATTACTGGTGTTTTTTCATTTTTAATATTATAACAGTTATAACAATTCTCCCTCTCTTTCCCTTTCAATCAAATATGTTTGAATATATTTTTCCATCTTGTTCTCAAATTCATGGCTTCTTTTGTAATTATGTGATATTATTAATTCCTAAAGATAAAAGTTACTAAACATATCCAGAAAACCCTATACAATGTCACTTGTACATATTATTCAGAACAAACTCTTCTGAGGAATAACATTCGTTTCTTTCTTAAGAGTTCTCGTTTTCTCTAAATTCTTTGTGTGTGTTTAAGCCTGGGGATTTTTTGAGGTCAACTCACTATTATAGGAAATAACTCTATTCTCTAAAAAACTATCAAAATTTCTTTCCATTTTAGCATCCTTAAAGACATATAACTTCTAATACCACCTAAACACCTTCAAATTTCTTCTTTGCCTTAATGCCAACACAATATTAAACTGGGGAACAAGATTGCAAATTTGTAAATATCATAGGACAAATTTATCCAAACTATATTGAAATGCAAGTTGGCTGTGTTACAAAGTTATCTGAAGCTTTATTGTACTTACTTGTTAAAATTTAACATATGTGAACCAGGTATTAAATGAAGTTCTTACAAAAGTCTAAGTAACTACGGAACATCTTGGTTCGAGTATATGTAGATGAAGTCAGTGATAATTTATATGAACTCTGCATATGTGCCATGGAGTGTTTGTAATATAGTAGTTTCTAAAACACATCACCATGCAAATTTTGCTGGTTTGTTTCGTATCACAGTTTTCAAAGTAAACAGAGACAAATAGAAGCCATGACCTTAATACTTGCTATGGTAATGAATAAAAATAATAGTTTGCCACAGGTATGGGTAAGAGATAGTTGTAGTCCTCAGAAATCTGTAGAATTTACAGTTGTGGGTAGCCCTCATACCTGACTCCAATCATGAAAGGAGCTAAAACTCATTTGCTATCACATGGAGGAAGTAAAATATATATTTAGAGCTTCATCTACATCACTTTATTTTTCACACTTGTCTTTCTTTTCTCTAAAGAGATCTGGAAGTTCTTGATATCCTGAACAGAGTAAACTTATTTCTATAATAGTGACATAATACTGATTGGGAAAAGGAAGAATCCTTTGTAATCCAGATATAACCCACTGTCTTGAACTTTAGTGGAGATGATAATGACATTATCGATGTCTCTATTGGTTTATGGAACTCCTTAACCAGTAATTTTTTTTTTCCTTTGTATAGCCTCTATTGCTTGGACAAGGGCTAGAGATATCATGAATCTTAGAAAATGATATAATACTTTCACTTTACTAGAAGAACACAATTCCTTTGTACATTTTATATTTTTTCTATACTCACAAATAACTGAAGTTGCTACACATCATCAAAGATATTTCTCATTACAGTATGGATTCTATCACAGATAATCACAACTGAACACAATTCAAAGATCATCACATTCTGGGTAATCAGACATAATAGATATACCACCAACTCAGTTCTCACATAGATTGCTCCTGGAAGATCATTAAAGAGGGATTGAAAAGACTAATGAGGCAGAAAACCAGAAAGTTTGCTATGAACTGATGTTTCCAAGAAATGTTTGCATGACCTGGAAGATAACAGTGATAATTACAACAGGCATGTTAATGGAAAAGGAAAATTTTATATGTGGTCACCTCCCTAGATAAAGAAATGTGGGCAACTAATTACTTTCATGAAAGGCAGAAAGAGCCTCTGCCATGTTTGAGGCCTGTTATTAGTTGTCCAATGTAAATTTGTACAACCTAAAACCATATACAATCAAACACTGAAAAACAGTCTCAGCAATTTGCAGATATATATGCATATATATATAATTGTATGCAAAATTAGTGTGTAACAATAATAGTGAAAGAAAAAGAAGGTAAATCATGAGAATGGTTATCCATCTGAAAGGTTCAAAAGAGAATAGCTGGAACGAGATACAAAAATAAAAGCAATAAGGAAAAGAAACACAATTCTTTTAATATTTTGCTTCAATTTCTCCTTAATTTGTTTTTTATTGGATTTTTTGTAAAAAAAAAATACCAATCCAAATTCCCCTACCCTCCCCTAATTTCATTCCATACACACAACCTCCTACCATACCCCTCTCTAATACTAAGAGAATGTAAGGCATTTTGCTTTGTGGAAGCCCAAGGCCTTCCCTACTACATCTAGGCTGAGCAGGGTATACATTCAAAGAGAATAGGATCCCTCCCCCAAAAAACAGTACATGCAATAGTGATAAATCCCAGTGCCACTGCCAATGGCCACTCAGTATGCCACAGCCATACAATTGTCATCCATAACATGAAGAACTAGTTTGGTCCTATGCATGTTCCTCCCCAGTCCAGGTGGAGTTGGTGAGCTCCAATTAGCTCAGGTAAACTGTTTCAGTGGATAAAAACTTCATGATCTTTAACTCTTTGCTCTTATTCTCATTCCTTCTACTCTTCAACTGGACCTTGGGAGCTCAGTCCCATGCTCCAATGTGGGACTCTGCCTCTGTTTCCATCTGTTGTTAGATGAAGTTTCTATGGTATTATTTAAGATAAACATCAGTCTGAATACAGGGCAAAGTCAATTCAGGCACCCTCTCCTCTTATGCTTAGGGTCTTAACTGGGATCATCCTTGAAGATTCCTGGGAATCTTTCTAGAGTCAGGTTTCTTGCTAAACCCATAATGGCTCCCTCATCAAGGTATCTGTTTCTTTGCCCGCATATCTGTCCTTCCTCCATCTCGACTAACCCATTCCTTCAAGTTCTCTTCAATTCTCCCCTTCTACACTCCTCTTCCACTTCTCCCCTTCCATCTACCCCCCCATCCCCATGCTCCATTTTTGCCAGGAGATCTTGTCTCTTTCCAATTTCTAGGTGAGTCTATATAAGTTTTTCTTTCACTTCACCTTATTATTTAGCTTCTCTGGGATCAATGTCCTTTGTTTATGGCTAGTATCCAATTATGAGTGAGTACATACCACATTCATTTCTGGGGGTCTGAGTTATCTCACGCAGCATAGTGTTTTCTAATTCCATCCATTTGCATGCAAAATTCAAGATTTCATTTTTTTTCTATCACCAAGTAGTATTCTAATTTGAAATGTGCCACACTTTCTGTATCCATTATTCATTTGAAGGGCATCTAGGTTGTTTCCAGGATCTGGCTATTACAAATAATGTTGCTATGAACATAGTTGAACAAATGCCTTTGTAGTATTAATGAGCATCTTTTGGGTATTGCTGAATCCTGAGGTAGGTTGATTCCCAATTTTCTGAGAAACTGCCATACTGCTTTCCAAAGTCATTGAAGAAGTTTGCATTCCCACCAGGAATGGATGAATATCCCCCTTAGTCCACATCTTTTCCAGCATAAGCTATCATAAGTGTTTCTGATCTGAGCCATTCTGACAAGTATAAGATGGTATCTCAGAGTCATTTTGATTTGCATTTTTCCGATAACTAAGGAACTTGAACATGTTCTTAAATATCTTTTAGCCATTTGACATTTAGTTCAGTACACCATTTTTAATTGGATTATTTAGAATTTTAGTGTCTAATTTCTTGAATTCTTTATATATTTTGAAGGTCAGTCTTTTGTTTGATTTGGGGATGGTGAAGACCCTTTCCCATTTAGTAGGCTGCCATTTTGTCTTATTGATTGTGCCCTTTGCTTTGCAGAAGCTTCTCAGTTTCAGGAGGTCCTATTTATTTTTTGTTACTTGTAGTGTCTGTGCTATTGGGGATATATTTAGAAAGTGGTCTTCTGTGCCCATGCATTGAAGGCTACTTCCCACTTTCTCTTATATCAGGTTCAGTGTGGTCAGATTTATATTGAAGTTTTTAATCCATTTGGACTTGAGTTTTGTGCATGACTAGAGATATGTATCTATTTCCATTCTTCTGCAGGTTGACATCCAGTTATGCGAGCACCATCTCTTAAAGATGCTTTCCTGTTTTCGTTGTATAATTTTAGCTTCTTTGTCAAAAATCAGGTGTTCATAGGTGTGTGGATTAATATCCAGGTCTTTAATTAGATTCCCTTGCTCAATGTTTCTGTTTTCATCCCAATATGAAGCTGTTCTCATTACTGTAGTTATGTAATAGAGCTTGATGACAGGAATGGTAATGCCTCCAGCAATTCCATTATTGTACAGTGTTGCGGGAGGTCCTTCTGCTCCTCCAGCCTATAGCTGCTGAGATACCAGCCCATTGGGGCGTGGTCTCTCTCCCTTTAAAAAAGCGGCCACTTCCCTCTCCTCTCTCTCTTCACTTCCTGCTCCACTGGTGACTAGACTCCTTTCCTGATTGCATAGAGGGCTGTTGCCTGGGAATTGTTTATGACTTACGCTTTCAGTTGGCGCCCACCGTTTGGTTTTAGAACCTCTCCTTTCCCCACTCGGCTGCTGGCCATGAGTTCGGATTGGCGGGAGCCCTCCCTTCCTCAGCCGCCGCCTGTGCCTTGCAGTGGCAGCCTTGGCCTCCCCAGGTGGATTTAAACTCCACAGGCCCGCGTAGTCTCTGCCCGCGTGGTTTGCTCTTTTCTGAGTCGTTTTTAAATCTCCCTTGCAAGCACAGCTCTTAAGTGGCACGAACCAGAGCACGTGGTTGCTGAAAGCTGCAACCCCTCAGGGTGATTCTGTCACATGGAGACATAAGCGGCTCCCAGTTTGCTCTTCTCTACCCCTGGATTCTGGGTTTCTGGTTCCGTCTCTGGAATTGATTTAATTACATTTACTTTGTTGAGAAACTTACATTTTCCAGTTTTTAATATCTACTAAGGCACTGTAACAGGACCCCGTTTTCATCGCGACTCGGCAACAGCGCCACCTGCTGGATAATAGGTAATATGGCAGTTTTAGTTTCTAATGCAAATTTTACTGCATTGTTTTCACTAATACAATGGATTAATAAATTTATATTTACTAATACAATGGATTACGTCATACAAGGTTTATATGATTATGGGGATACCTTAATTTGCTTGTTACTAGGTTTCAGTTTTCTTTTCCATTTTCTATCATTAAGGAAGAATATGGCACTCCTAAGAACGATAGAATCTTTACGAACTAATAATGAAAAACTAATTGACAGGATTAAAATTATTGAAAATCAGAGGTTATCTGAACAAGTGGATACTATGACAGACAAAATTGACTCCATATCCAAGGGTATTAGAAAGTTACCTGAAAGGGTTCAGGCTGTTGAATTTGACCTTCAGACTTTATCACAAAGTTTTGATAAGGTAACAGACAGAATGTACCTCCAAGATGGGAATCTACATGATATACAAGAAAAGTTTAAGGAGGACATGGTATCTTTGAAGGAAAAAATTAAAGCTTTGGAATCACAGGTGCAGAATGGGGACCAAAAAATTGATGCCTCAGTGAAATCACTAGAAATATATATAGGACAGGAGATTCAGGATTTAAGAGAGACAATGATAAAAAGATTTGAAAAGAATGGAGAAATTATTGCAGCTGGTGAACAGAGAAAGGAGGCACAAGGACAGGATACAATGCCCCCACCAGCTATTAGAACTGGCTTACCGAGGGTTCTAGCAACATACCCTATACTTAATTCTGACAAAGCATCAACTTAAAGGCTCAATGGGAGTCAGAGAAGCTAGATGCACACCAATAGCAATGATTGATCTGAAAGAAATTAAGCAAGCTATTGTAAATTTTGGCTTGCACAATGCATATGTAAAGGAAATGATAAGGACTTGGGCTTCTTATGCTAGAGCTACCTCCCATGATTTCCATCAGTTAGTGTCTGGAGTTTTAGATAATGGACCTTCCTTGATGTTTGGAATTTATTTCAGAGAAGAATCTAAACATATGGAACAGCAAGGAAGAGCAAAAGGTGTTGAGGTTTCCCAAGATCAAATTCTTGGTGTAGGAGAATATGCTGATCCACAGGTCCAAGTTCTTTATGATGATGAAGTACTGTGTCTATGTCACCAAGCAGCTTTAAATGCTTGGAATAGGATACAAGATCCAGAAAAAATGGTTGAATCATATATCAGAATTAGGCAGGGACAGAGAGAACCATTTATTGACTTTTTGCAAATATTAATTAAGGCTCTGGACATTGGGGTAACAGACCCAGAAGCTAGACGAATACTTCTTGAATCTCTAGCTTTTGAGAATGCAAACAGAATGCAAAAAGATAATTGGGCCTATTAAGTCTAGAGCAGCACCTATGGATGAATGGATTCAGCATATGATGAATGTTGAGACGTTTAGGTATAATGATGAATCTTGGGTAGGAGAAGCGATTTCCAAAGCAATGAGGAGACATCAAACTGCCAGGTGTTTTAATTGTGGTAAATTAGGACATTTGCAAAGGGATTGCAGGCAAAGAATTTCTAGGAATAAAATCTCTTCTGGGAATGACAAAAATAGGAGATCTCGGCCTTCAGGTATATGTAGGAGATGCGGGAAAGGCCGGCATTGGTCCAACGAATGCAGGTAAACAACAGACAGATGGGGCAATCCGATATTATCGGGAAACTCCTTGGGGGGCCTCTCCCAGGCCACAAAGCCAACAGTGGTCCAGTCATTCCCAGTCACAGTGGAGAACATGCCTCACCAAGAAAATTAAAAGCTCCAATTTCTGCTGTAAAAAGTAATAATGGTCTAAATGATGAATTGCGTGTGGAGGATGAGTCAAAAAACCCAGTAGGACAGAGTAAACATATATTATGGCAGACTTCTATTAATGATCAAAGACCAAAGCTAAGAGTCTGTATAAATGGCATTTTATTGAAGGCTTGTTAGACACAGGTGCGGATGAAAGTATCATTACTCCAGAATCTTGGCATCCGAATTGGCCTCTTCAAGAGGTAGATGTTCAGTTCCTGGGAATTGGAACCCTATCTCATGTAAAACAAAACACAAGATGGGTTGAATGCAAAGGGCCCGAAGGGCAAATAGGAAGACTAAGGCCATATATAGTCAATATTGCCATAAAATAATGTGGCCATGACCTGCTACAGCAATGGAATACCCAGATTAACATTCCTGTAGTTCCAGGAACTCATAATTCTGGGAAGGATATGATGAGGTATTATGGAAAAAGGTCACAAGCCATTCAGGCTGTACAAGAACATACAGCAAATACCAAACATTTGGAGGTACCAACAGCCCAACCTTTAAAATGGCTAACTGAGAAGCCAATATGGATCAAACAGTGGCCTCTAGCTGAAGATAAACTACAGGCATTGGAACAGCTGGTGCAAGAGCAACTAGATGCTCACCACATTGAAGAATCAACCAGCCCTTGGAATTCTCCTCTGTTTGTTGTAAAAAAAGAAATCTGGTAAATGGAGAATGGTGACAGATCTAAGAGCTGTCAACAAAGTAGTTCAACCTATGGGCCAACTACAATCTGGAATTCCTTTGCCTTCTCTATTACCAAAAGAATGGCCTCTTATAGTTATTGATTTGAAAGATTGTTTTTTTACTATACTGTTACAAGAAAAGGATAGAGAAAAAATTGCCTACACAGTGCCTACATATAATAATTCTCAGCCTAATAGGAGATATCAATGGACTGTCCTCCCACAGGGTATGCTCAATAGTTCCACATTGTGCCAATATTTTGTAAGTAAGCCATTGGAAATAATTCGTAAACAATTCCCCAAGTCCAAAATTTATCATTACATGGATGACATCTTGTTATCTGATTCAAATAAAGATACTTTACGAAGGAGGTTTGAAGAAGGAAAGAGAGTCTTGCCTAGTTAGGGATTACAAATTGCCCCTGAAAATATTCAAACAGGAAATTCTATTAATTACCTAGGTTACTGAATAGGGTTAGAGAAAATTAAAACACAAAAGGCACAAATTAGGAGAGACTGGTCAAAGCCTCTTAGTGACTTTCAAAGATTGTTAGGAGACATTTCCAGTCTACGACCAGCTGTTGGGATAACACCTGATCTAATAGTTCATTTAAACAAAACCTTAGATGGTGATAAAGATTTGAACAGTCCAAGAAAATTGACAGCTGATGCAGAAAAGGAACTGACAATGATTGAGGAATAATTACAGGAGGCACATGTGGATAGGGTGAACACTAATCTTAGACACATCCTAGTCATATTGCCTTCCAGAATTTCTCCTACAGGGATTCTAATGCAGAGGGTAGATATTATTTTAGAGTGGATATTTATACCTAATAAATCAAGTAAAAAATTAAAAACTTATGTGGAAAAAGTCTCTGAATTAATTATAAAATGTAAGCTGAGACTTCATCATCTAGCAGTTATAGACCCAGCAGAAATTATAGTGCCTTTTACTACTGAAGAAATAAAAAAGGTATGAGAAGACAATGAACCGTTGCAAAGAGCTTGTGCTAATTTTTGGAAGAAATTAATAGCAACTATCCCGAAAGTGGTAGACTTAACATCATAAAAAGAACTTCTTAGATTCTTCCTAGAATTGTATGTGATGTTCCAATAACTGGAGTTTGTTCATTCTATACTGATGCAAATAAATCAGGGAAAGCAGGTTACAAGTCAGATGAATTGAGTAAGGTGGAACAAAGTCCTTATTATTCTGTCCAGAAGGCAGAATTATTTGCCATTCTTGTGGTGCTAAGGAATTTTAAAGAACATCTTAATATAGTTACAGATTCATAATATGCAGAAAGAGTTATCTTGCATATTGAAACCACTGAATTTATACCAGATGACACAGAGTTAACTTCACTGTTTATCCAGGTACAAGACATAATCAGGAACAGGCTTTGTCCGATGTACAAAACACACATCCAGTCCCATATAGGTCTGCCTGGCCGTCTAGCCCAAGGCAACGCTGAGATTGATCAATTATTGATTGGAAGTGTGTTGCAGCTCTCAGAATTTCATAAGAAGCGTCATGTCAATAGTAAAGGCCTAAAGAAAGAATTTTCCATTACTTGGCAACAAGCTAAGGACATTATATAGAGATGTCCTACTTGTTCTTTCTATAACCAAACACTGTTGCCTGCAGGGAGTAACCCAAAGCGTACTAAGAGAAATGAAATCTGGCAGATGGATGTGTTCCACTTTATGGAATTTGGTAAATTAAAATATGTACACCACACCATAGACAAGTATTCAGGTTTTAATGGGCTACTGCCCTGAGCTCAGAAAAGGCTGATTCAATAATCACACATTTATTGGAAGTCATGGCCATCATGGGTATTCCTGCACAAATAAAGACAGATAATGGTCCAGCATTTGTATCTAAGAAAATGAAATGCTTTTTTGATTATTACAATATAAAACACATTACAGGTATACCAAATAATCCTACAGGTCAGGCAGTTATAGAAAGATCAAATCGTACTATAAAGGATATGCTGAACAAACAGAAAGGGACTGAAAATACCCCCAGAAATAGATTACATAATGCTTTATTAACCTTGAATTTTCTTAACACTAATGAGAAAGGAACGACAGCAGCAGAAAGACATTGGATTATGGAAAAGTCTGCTGAACTAAATCAACCGATTTATTTCAAAGATGTGCTGACCTCTCAGTGGAAGCCAGGAGATGTGCTACGTTGGGGAAGGGGTTTTGCTCTTGTTTCCACAGGAGAAGAAAAATTGTGGATACCATCAAAATTAATAAAGTTTCGATTTGAAGAGGAGAAACCTCTTGGAAAGGAGAAATGACAACTCATCCACAATGATGATATTCATACAGGTGGGAAGAAAAACATATAGAATGGGGGGCGGCAGGGTTCTGTTCTTATCTCCACAGGAAAACACTCATCTTTGAGAAATAAAGGGGCCCTGGATGTTTGGATGAAGTAATAAGGGCGGCAGGGCTGCGTTCTCAGCACCCCCCCGGCAGCCTGCCCGGCTAGCTTATGCCCAAAATAATTACAAAGACACTGTATTCTTTTAAGCATTGCTTGGCCCATTCTCTTCTAGGCTAATTCTCACATATTAATTTAGCCCATTTCTAATCATCTGTGTGTAGCACCCCAAGGTGCGCTTACCGGGGAGATTCTAGCCTATGTCCATCCTGGGTCGGAGCTTCATAGTGTGCGTCTGCCTGGGAGCTGGGGCATGGCGTCCCTCTCAGGCGTCTGCTCCCGAGAGGAAAGCGGTCGAGTCTGTGAGCTCACTTCCTCTTCCTCCCAGTATCCTGTTCTGTTTTCTCCTCCCACCTATCCTCTAACCAATAAAATGGGCCAAGGCAGTGCCTTTATTAGCCAATGACCTTCCTCCATCATTTGGATACTGACAGTTGGGAAAATACCTGCCCAATACGAAATATCAAGAAAACTGAATGGGTTGTGTAAGTAATATTAAACCATATTTCTAAATTTATAAAGCTGGTTTTGTAGTTGGACTCTGGCTCAGTCCCTCTCCAATTCCAATTCCAAGCCTGTTAGTAAGAGAAAAACTCAGAGTTTCTGGAGTTTCTGTCTCATGTCAAGAGCCATGATATGGGACAGAAAGAAATATGAGTTTAGAAAACATCTTTGCTTTTCTTCATATCAATCATACATTTCATTGAATATACCTATCATGCCTTTCATTGAATATATATATATATTCAATATATATATATTCAATATATATATATATGTGTGTGTGTGTGTGTGTTTGTGTGTGTGTGTGTGTGTGGGTGTGTGTATGTCTATATGATTAATGTTTAAGTTTTTCACAATGAACAATGAGTTTTTCCTGAAGTGGCATTTGAAGTTTCCAGGAAGAAGATGGGGCCCCATGACAACAACTCCACCTGGTTGATATGACGTCATGATACTGATAGCGCTACTACAAGACCTGTTTTGGGTACCAGATGCACAATACAGTTCCAACTTGATTAGCTGAAATGTTGCACATCTTATACAACATTTTGGCCAGAACTGCACAAAATCCTCAGAGACTATTTGCAATTTTAAAAGACATTGATCTTGAAATTTAACCATCATTTTACTTTCACAGGATCCCCCAGAAAGAACGTCGCCCCCATGAGAGCTTTAAGTAATTCTAGAGAACGACGTTCCCTCTCCCAGTAAAGTTTGCCCTTGGGTTTAGGGACATCATTTAGGGGTTGATTATAATTAGTATATGATTGAGGGTTGGGGGAGGAATTTTATAAGCTCAGGGATCATTTTGAAAAAAAAAAAAGCGGGATGATGAGATAATAGATTTATAATTGTGAGTTACTGTTTTTAGACAAATCTATTGGTATTGATACTTGTATATTGATACAAAGTTTAATTATGTTGACTATTGTATGCATGCAAGTTTCTACCTCTGTTTAAAACATTTTTTATGTATTGACATATATTGTATTGATATATATTGTATATATTTACCATATTGCAGTGTACATTTCTACCTCTGATTAAGATATGTATATAATGTATGTGTATTGATATTTATATATTTACATATTGCAAGGTATATTTGTATATTGTTTATATTTGGAGGTAATTGTCCTCATTTGTTTCACAGTCGTTTATTTTCTTAGTCTTTATGTTAGGTAGATATTGAGAATTATATAGATTAATATTCATATAAGTTTGTCATTTATAATTAGACTAATCTGGTTCTTTAGATATATAGAGAATATACTCAGTATACATAGATAATCTTCAACTTCTTCAAAGAGCTGTAGAAAATGGCCTTTAATCTAACTCAGAGTTTTGTGGTAGTGAGATACAATTGCTCCTGGCAACACCACTCTATTCCCGAGAGAATGTTGAGCACCAAAGACACTCCACCTGGAGCCTTTCTTTTTGGCAGAACTGGCCTTTGGGCAAAGAAATGCCCATACCTCAACCACTGACAGAGATACAGAGCATGCATTGATGGATAAAACAGGACTGTCCTATCCTGCCAGGGCAGGGTAAGATAGTTTTGAAAAGTTGCTTGCCTTAGAAAATGGTATGTCAGTTATGTTAGGCCTTAGCCAAAGTTGGTTGCTTCAACACTGCTAACGTGACTTTGGGTGATTGCCCAGGTAGCTAGTTGTCTCTGTGATTTGTTGCATGTTTTGGAAGTTGTTTTACTGAACTTCCTAATTACCCAGGTAACATTATTTCCCTCCTAAGATCTTTGATGGGGTTGAAGACTATATAAATGTAGTTCCTTTCTCTCATGACTTGGCCAAGTTATTTATTATACAAGACCTAAGCTAGTTAGAATAGTATATTTGTACTTATTGTATATAATTTCATAGTAGATTTAGAACTCTCTTATTTAAACAAAAGGGGGAGGTGTTGCGGGAGGTCCTCCAGCTCCTCCAGCCTATAGCTGCTGAGATACCAGCTCATTGGGGCGTGGTCTCTCTCCCTTTAAAAAAGCGGCCACTTCCCTCTCCTCTCTCTCTTCACTTCCTGCTCCGCTGGTGACTAGACTCTCTTCCTGGTTGCGTAGAGGGCTGTGTCCTGGGACAGTGATCTGTAAGTTTTTCCCCATTAAATAAATACCAACCTATTAATCATAATTCCAAACTGGTGTGGCATTGTTCGTGACTTATGCCTTCAGTACAGTATTCTTTTGGATATCCTGGATTTTTTTGTTTATCCATATGAAGTTGATTATTGTTCTTTCAAGGTCTGTGAAGAATTTTGTTGGGATTTTGATGGGGAATGCATTAAATCTATAGATTGCTTTTGATTGGATTGACATTTTTACTATGTTGATCTTTCCTACCTAAGAGCATGAGAGATCTGTCCATTTTCTGGTATCTTTTTCAATTTAATTTTGGAAAGACGTAAAGTTCTTGTCAAATAGTTCTTTTACTTCCTTGGTTAGTGTTACCTCAGGATATTTTATGTTATTTTTTGTCTATTGTAAATGGTGATTTTTTTTTCTGATTTCCCTCTTAGCTACTTTATCATTTGTGCATAGAAGGGGTGCTTTTTTGAGATTATCTTGTATCCTGCCTCATCATTGAAGGGATTTATCAGTTCTATGAGTGCATTGGTAGAGTTTTCTAGGTAACTTATGTATACTATCATATCATGTACAAATAACGAAAGTTTGACTTCCTTTCCAATTTGAATCCCCTTGTCTCCTTTTTTTGTCTTATTTTATTTCTAAAGCTTGAAGAGCTTTTTTTGAAGGGGTATGGAGTGAGTGGACAGCCTTGCCTTGTTCCTGATTTTAGTGGAATTACTTTGAATTTCTCTCCATTTAATTTGAACCACTCCTTGGTTCATGGAAGAAACAAAGAAAGTAATTAAAGTAATCCTTGAATTCAATTAAAATGAAGGCAAAACATATCCAAACCTATGTGATACTATGAAAACAGTGCAAAGAGGAAAGTTCATAGCACTAAGTGGCTACATAAAGAAAATGGAGAAATGTCACATTAGTGACTTAACAGCACACCTTAAAACTCTAGAACAAAATGAAGCTCACCCAGGAGTAGTAGAAGACAGGAAATAATCAGAATGAGAGCTGAAAACAACAAAATAGAAATAAAGAAAACAATATAAAGAATCAATGAAACAAAGAGCTGCTTCATTGAGAAAATCAACAGGATGGACAAGCCCTTATCCAAAGCAATCAAAAGGCAGAGAAAGAACATCCAAATTAACAAAATCAGAAATTAAAAGGAACACATGACAACAAACACTGAGAAAATTCAAAAAATCATTAGGTCTTACTACAAAAACCTGTATTCTACAAAATTGGAATATGTAAAAGAAATGGACAAATTTTTAGATATATACCATATACCAAAATTAATTCAATACCAGGGAAGCAATTTAAATAGACCTGCAAGGAAATAGAAGCTGTCATCAAAAACCTCCCAACCAAAAAAAGCTCTGTACCAGATAGTTTTAGGGCAGAATTATATCAGAACTTCCAAGAAAAGCTAATACCTACACTACTCAAAGTGTTACACATAATAGAAACAGAAGGGTCAGTTGCCAAACTCTTTCTTATGTGGCTACAATTACGTTGATACCAAAACCACACAAAGACTCAACCAAGAAAGAGAATTACAGACCAAACTCTCTCATGAACATGAATACAAAAATTCTCAATAAAATACTGACAAACCAAGTCCAAGAATACATAAAAAATCATTGATCATGATCAAGTGGGCTTCATTCCAGAGATGCAGGGTAGTTCAACATATGAAAATGTATCAATGTAATCCATCATATAAATAAACTTAAAGAAAAAAAAGCATATGAACATTTTTTTTAGATGCTGGAAAAGGATTTGACAAAATCCAACACCCCTTCATGATAAAGGTCTTGGAGAGATCAGGGATCCAATTACCATATAAATATAATAAAAGCAACATACAGGAAGCTGACAGCTAACATCACATTAAATGGAAAAAAAACTTTTAAATTTAAAAGACATAAGTATATAAACATTAGTGTGCTGGCTAGTTTTAAGTCGGTTTGATAAAAGCTAGAGTCATCAGAGAAATGGAAAATATAATAAATATAGACTTCAGGTAAGCCTGTAGAGCATAATATTAATTTGTTAATGCTGTGGAAGGCCCAATCCACTGTAGCTGGGTCCACACTTGGGATAAGAATCCTGGGTTCTATAATAAAGAGAGTCATGAACATATATCATAGACATGCAGGAAAGAGTCAAAAAGATGTTGATATAACTAATGAACAGCATAACCATCATATTCTCCTTTATTTTACCCTACCAGTTCCTGATCATTTAGGCTATCCCACAGATTCTTGACATTATCATCCCCTGATTATTAACACTTAACCATATCACTGTTCAGAGTTATCAATTTTAGGAAAATGAGAGGAATGTTTCACATAATCATGCATAATTTTAATAATGTTTTAATTTACAAAATTAATATCTGTTCCAGAAAATAGTATAAGTAAATGGGTCTGGAGGAGTTATTTCTGCCTCTTCCTGCTTAGGTCTGCAGAGTTCTAAGTGGTTCTCTTTGGTTGCGCCATGCACCCAGACCATGATGATGATGGAATGCTGACTGAGGAAATGGAAGAGAATGAGGTAAAAAGTTTCATGTGCTGGGGATAGAGGTATAACTGAAGAGGTGAGAAAGGTGAGGAACTTAATGATAAATATAACTTACTTGTAACCTGGTCCAATTAGTGGGGACATCTGCCATGGGCTACTGCCAATGGTCTTGTCTTTGTCTGTAGCACTGATGTCCCTGGGGGGGAGTCTGTTTTGATGTCTATGGCTCCTCCTTCCAACAAGATCCCTACCATAATCTGTGCCACTGCCTGTGACTATGTTTATTTATGAGGAATATATCCCAATATTTGCCATTTTGATCTAAGAGGACTGTGATGACTGTCCTGTCACCTGGAACTATGGGTTCATGCTGATTCAGGAGGTCTGCACTGCTACCCAGGACTGCTTCCCAAGGCCATGTCTTTTTCTGTGGTTCTCCTGTGGCCAGACTATGAATGGATGTCTGTAGCTCTTTTGGCATTAAGGGCCAAGCAGAGAAATATGATCTGGGCTGTTACCTGAGGCCCTGTATTTCTCTGAGAGTCAAGTTGCCACTTGGGAAGCTTGACCTTCCACCAAATGTCATGGTTTCTTTAGGACCAAAATTGTGGTCGATGGTCATATCTGGGTCCATGGCCCTACTGTAGCTCAGTGACAGTGCTGTCTTCTGTGAATCAGGTTACCATCAAATACTGAGCAGATTCCCAGGGTCTGGGGTGCCTGCTGTGGTAATGTTGACATTTGAGGGGCATGCCACAACCAGACTTTTGCTGGTCTGGGCAGTCTGCAATGACCACTACAGCCAAGATGACATCATTGACTGTGTTGCCATCAAGGACCTTATCTGGTTCCATGTTCTTACTGTGACCTGAGTTTATGTTTATGTCCTTTATCTGTATTGGCACCAAAGATCACACAGAGGATGTGACATGCAGTCATTGTCTTGTTAGAAGGCTGAACCACTACTGAGCCCATACAGACCCTGAGTGACTTCTGCTGGCACCTGTGCTCTTGGCAGCTTAATGACTGAGCTGCAGCCAAAGCCATGTCTGTTTCTCTGGTCTTTCTATAGCAAGAATCTATATTGATAGCTGAGATTCCTGTTGCCATTGAAGGTTGTGTGGATGCCCTGTGTTGAACTGCCATTTGGGCCAGCTGGATTTTTGATAGCTACACTGCCACTGCATCCATGCTAGTCTGAGTGATTGATATGCATTGCCAAGCAGGGCCATGGTGATATCTGGGCTCAGGCTTCTGCAAATTAACATATATGGGTCTATGGTCTAACTGTAGTTGGTATCTCTGTGGATATTCATGTCCCTTATTGCCATCAAAGGTAATGCAGATTTCAAGAGTCTTCATTGCCATCTAAAGCCATATTAGTGCCCAAGGGCTGTGACTCTTTAGGACCATACAGATATGAATAGTGAGTGCTGCAACCTAGAACAATATTGCTAGACAGGCATAGGTTACTGTAAGAGACCATGTTTTGGTTTGCAACCCTGCCATAGACAAGGTCTATGGTAAGGTCCTTGGCTCCTGTTTTTATGTAAAAATGTGAGAAGAGGGTTGCACAGAGTTGGTCCCACCCCTCACTGGCAGCAGCAGTAGAGAGAACTGGCATTACCCATCACCAATTGTAGCATTTGGGAAAGTTGGCACTGCAACTTGCCTGAGCAACACAGTAGAGTTGAATCTCATTTCTTGTATACAAGTGAGCTCGTCATGAAGGTATGAGGGTGAGAAAGCTAGCCCCATTTTCTGCCATGTGATAACATGAGTGAGGGAAAGATACCTTTTCCTCCCTCATCCCTCATTCCTTTCTGTCTATGTAAGGCAGGAAAACCTGGCCCTGGGGTTATGAGCTTGAGAGAGTTTACCCTGCTGCTCACTGACTGCAATACGCAGGAAAGTGGGCCCTGCACATAAACCATGCAGCACAGTAGATTTGGCACTGTTGAATGGAGTCTTTTGTTCCAAAGAAAGTACTATGAATATATTGCTCCACCCCTCATTGTCATATGGTTGTATGAGGTATAGAAAACATCCTCTGTCATCTGCCTCTTGCTACCTGGGGAGTGTTGTAGAGCTGGTCCTGGGTTCATGAGTGTGAGAAAATTGAGACTGCACCTCTCCTGTGCAGTACAGTTGTCTGACCCACTTGACAGAGCCACAAGTGAGACTGCGCAGAGGAGTGAGAGCAGAATTGGGCCTTCTCCTTGCTGACTTCATTATTGGGTGAGAATACTAGGGCAGTACTGGAGAACTCATCCTGGTGATGATGGTGAGGGAAATTTGGTGGCTGATCAAACCAACTACAACCCAGTCCCAGAAACAGGGCAGTGAGTTAACTCACTCCAACATTCACCTTATCTATGAGTATGTAACAGAAGCTAAAGGCCTTAAGCCAGACCAGTGATCCATTTCAAATAACATTTACAAGTAAAGTAATATGGACTAAGTGGAATATTGTATAATTTACTGGGCAACATTACATATTTTTTATGGCCAAATTTTCTTTCTTTTTTGTTTTGTTTTGAGACTTTACTTTCAAATTTTATTTTGTTTTGTGGTGAGGTCACAAGAGTGTAGAAAAGAGGTGATTGGATGGGTAAATAAGTGGGAACAGGAGGCACAAAGTAAATCTACAAAGAATCAAGAAAAGTTAAAAAAAGAATATGTTAACAAAATACCACAAAGTAATAATGACAATTGACATATTATTAAAGCTATATTTTTTAAGTATGTGGATGTTCATGTATATTTCTACATGGGTATGTACATGTGAGTGGATGTGACAAGTGAAGGTGTCAGAGTCTCATGTTCAGGTATCAGAGTATCAGTTAGTAAAATGCTACTTGTCATGGGTGGTAAAATCAGAAATGTGATCCCCTATAAGGACAAGAATTATTCTTAACTGTTGGACCAACTCTTTAGTCCTCATATTTAACATATTATAGAAAATATCACTTGGCTTTAACTCAACATTTTTCAAGGAAAATAAAAAAAAATAGGAAGGGATAATTTACTGCCACACCAACTTCAGTGTTGTCTGTGTGACATGACATATGCCATTATGCCGGATCGGAACTATGTGTCCTATGGGACTAGGCTTCCTGGAGGTCAATGGCAGACAGCCTGGTACTGGCTGCCTTGGGGCATAGATGTGTTTCTCAATTATCTGGCTATGCGGGATATGAGCTTTGCACAATCTCTTTCATAATAATGATAGTCTTTATATATACAAGACAAGGATCACTCTCTTCAGGAACAGCTCTGAGATAGAGAAGCAAAGTATGGGAATGTATAAGACTACTGAAGAACCCTTGTCATACACAGGGTGTATGATGACCAAGGGAATAGATGGATTAATGTTGATAGACAAGAGTGTTATATTATACTTTGAACTTTATGGATAGGCTTGCTAGATCCCAACCCCCATAGTGTCTCCTGCATAAGAAGGTACAAAAACGTATATTTCAGCAGGTGCAGAGAACTGATTAGGTATATTTTGTCACTACATGAGATAAAGAAAGGGTTAGAAAGCGGAAAGGCCATGACAGTGATAATGAGACAGAAAGTTTCTATTCCTAAGATGAAACCACTTGTCTTCTAAGGATGTTTTATGTCTAACACATGTTCCTGATAATATACTTTTCTTAAATATAGCTGATGTGACTAAAAGAAGCTTTCATACTGATATGGGAGAGTCTTCTGTTTTGTTTTGATTTCATAGGTTAATAAAGAAACTGCCTTGGCCCTTTAATAGGACAGAAAATTAGGTAGGCAGAGTAGACAGAACAGAATGCTGGGAGAAAGAATCCGAGTCATTGCAGTCACCATGATTCTCCTCTCCAAGACAGATGCAGGTTAAGATCTTTCCTGGTAAGCTACCACCTCATGGTGCTACACAGATTATTAGAAATGGGTTAATCAAGATGTGAGAGTTAGCCAATAAGAGGCTGGAACTAATGGTCCAGGCAGTGTTTAGAAAAATACAGTTTCTGTGTAATTATTTCGGGTAAAGCTAGCCATGCGGAGCTGGGCGAGAACGCAGCCCAAGGCTCCTAGCTACATCATACTGTGCCAACCAATGATACATGACCTTCTGGTTTATTCTTTGTTTGAATACTATATAGGGAAAACATGAATTCAGTAAAATTGCAGCAGATTCCCACCACTCTTTTGTATGTTGTGTTTAGCTGTCATTTGCCGAACTTGTGCCTTCCTGTTACCAAAATCCTACTTCTCCCTTGGTCTGAGTGGCTCTCCTGAGCCAGTCCATGGCAATTTACAACTAAGGCTGAGTCTTTCCCAATTTTGTAGGTAGTAAAATAAACTTGGTATAATGACTTGGGTCACAGGAGAAGAAAAAGTCTGATAATACGTGAACTTCATGAGCTCTTCACAAAAGACTCTAGAAAATACTATTTTATGAAGGTAATAGGCATATACAATTCCTCAATTGGCTTACATATTTTATTTTTTAATATATCTTTTAATTTTCCAATTTATAGCAGCATAGACCTAGGTCTTCCATTGCCAGCTTTCTAAATTCTGTTACTCTAGAAATATTTCACATATTTTCAGACCTCACATTTTAATACCTCTCTGAATAACATCTCTTCAATTCTCAAATCAAATTGCATTTACAGAACATACCTTATTTATGAACTTGCGACCCATCATCCCTTAGTAATAGTGAAAATTCAGATTTATAAATAAATAGTAAAAGTGATTATTGCCTGCACTGCTTAAAATTTGGAGGAAAACCTGTGAAAAATATTATTTTACATAACTGAAGAAAAAAAGTAAAAATATATTGTCAAATAACAGCTCACTCATTTAATAAATTCAACTTCACATATATTTTCCTCAAAAACTTTATTATTGCATATATTAATCATCTTGTTGATTTTTATTAGTGCCTAAAAGTAAATTCCAGTCTGTTGGAATTTCTTTTCTGTTTTCTGTTTTGTTCTCATTGTTCATGTCTTCTTCTTCTTCTTCTTCTTCTTCTTCTTCTTCTTCTTCTTCTTCTCCTTTCTCTTCCTCTTCCTCATCCTCCTCATCTTTCTCTTCTTCTTCTACTTCTTCCTCTTCTTATGTATAATTCCTGAGAATGAGGGCTCTTTAACAAATTTTCAAGAGTTTAGACATATTTTGAAAGGGTGAGACACTAATCCTGTTCAACTTTATTCACTGTATCTGTTTCATTTTCATTAGCCAGCAAGGTATTTTTGCTGAGAACTATGTTATGGGTTATCCCAAGATCTCTCTGGTCCCTTGGTGACATGTCTATGGGACAAAAAATATTTTGGCTGATTTATTGGTACCAAAGATCAGTTTAATATTTGCCCATATAGTACAAATATATTCTTATTTAAATTATTGTATCTGTATTACCATATTTCCTATATTACTGTGAGAGATGGAAGCATGGATATCATCTTTCCTAATGGCATAATATCAAGTAACCCAAATTAATTTTCTATTTTCTTTTATAATTTTCCAATGTCCTACGTGTGTCATCTCATTTATTTTCCTCTCTATTTTTCTAGGTTGTTCTCTTCTTACTTCAGTTTCTAAAGTATTGCTCTCCTGCTTTCTTCTCTTCAATTTTTATTCTTCAATCCCCCCATTTCTTTGTCCTTTTTATCTGGAAACATGTACTTGTCTCTCTCATTTCTATCTCTACATCTGTACGTTCTGATATTATCATCAAAGAGGTTTTTTTTTTCTTGTGGAAAGATCCTTGCTTACATATATTATTATGGTTCTTATTCTATAATTTTCTCTGATTTTATTTTAGCTTCATAAAGTTTATAAAAGCCCTTAAAATTTAAATTCTTTTGTAAATTATTTACAGTAAAAGAATCTGTTATAATATTTTCTTAGAGATCCTGTTAAAGAGAAAAAAATAAACAATAATTCACTCTCTATGACATATTCAGCATTTCTGATGTGAACAAACACATCATTTTTCTTATTTGTTGTTCTTTTTCACTGTTTTTTATCTAATAATTTTGCATGAAATATATTTTAATCATGTTTTCCCTCTTCCTACTCCACCTAGATACTCCCCTCCAAATCAATTTTATATTCTTTTATAAATAAAAACAAAAATGCAAGAATCAATAATCAATACAACCAATATGACAAAATAAAGACGAAAAAAAAAACATTGCTTAGACAATGCCCCAGAAGTTCAAAATCGTATTGCAGAACTACTCTTGTTCATTATTCCCACCCTGTTGATATACCAAGTGACACTTCACTTATGATACTTCAATGTCAAATAGTAAGAGGTGTTATTGCAGGCAATTCCACTATATTTGAATACTCTGTCTTTCTCTCTATGGTTGTTTTTCATATTTATTTTTTCAAAGTTCTCAAATATATATATACAATGTATTTTCATCTTTATTTTATTTTGTTTTTGTTCTCTGACCAGTTTCTTCTCACCTACTAGTGCCTCCGTCACTTCCTCTCTGTCTTTCCCCATTCACCCCTCCTTTTTTTCTATATAAAGACAGGCCTTTCACAGATATCAAGTAACCATGACATGTGAATTTACAGTAAGACTAGGCCCCTCCCCTCATATAAAGCCTGGACAATAAAATGTATATGTGAAATACTGGTCACAAATCATACAAAATGTTTAGAAATAAGCCTGCTCCCATTTTTCAGAGTCCCACAAACAATCAACCTAAATAACTATAACATATATGTAGAGGGCTAAAATCAGTACCATGCAGGCTGCCTGATAGTTTATTCAGTCTCTCTAGTCCTCTATGAATCCAGGTTAGTTGATTCTGTGGCTATTTTTGTGTTATTCTTGACCACTATGGGTCCTACACACCTTTCTCCTCTTTTACCACCTTCACTTTAATAGGATGCTCTGAGCTCTGCCTAATGTTTGATTGCAGGTCTCTCTCTGCATCTGTTTCCTTCAGTTGCTAGAGTAAGCTTCTCTGATAAAAATTAAGCTAGTCACAATCTATGAATATAGCAAAATATCATTAGGAATCATTTCATTGAATTTTTTCCATTCATATTTGGTTCAATTTTAGGTCTCCAGGCATTCTAGCCTCTCAGTATTAATCCCTAAGGCAGTGTCAAGGTAACCTCCTTCTCATAGTATGGGTCTCAAGCTAGATTCCTATCTATACCTCTATATAAAACTTGATGTCAAATGGATTAAAGATACCAACACAAAACCTAATAGACTGAACCTGATCAAAGAGAAAGTGGGAAATACCCTTGAATGCTTTGGAAAATGATACAATTTATGGCCAGAAAACATTTATGAGTGAGTTGGTTTCTAGCCATAAATAAAGGACATTGAGCCTATAATTTGTGATCCTAGAGAAGCCAAATAAGAAGATGAACCCAAAGAAAAACATATAGTCATCCACCTGGATATGAACCTTCATCTGGCGATGGATGAAGATAGAGACAGAAACCCACATGGGAACACCAGACTGAGCTCCCAAGGTTCAAATGAGGAGCAAAAGGAGGGAGAACATGAGCAAGGAAGTCAGGACCGCGAGGGGTGAACCCACCCACTGTGACAGTGGGGCTGATTTAATGGAATCTCACCAAGGCGAGCTGGACTGGGACTGAATAAGCATGTGATCAAACCAGACTCTCTGAACATGCCAGACAATGAGGGCAGATGAGAAGCCAAGGACAACGGCACTGGGTTTTGATCCTACTGCATGATGGCTTTGTGGGAGCCTAGCCTGTTTGGATGCTCACCTTCCTGGACCTGGATAGAGGAGGGAGGACCTTGGACTTCCCACACGTCAGGGAATCCGGACTGCTCTTCAGACTGGAGAGGGAGGGGGGATGGAGTAGGGTGAGGGGAAGAGGAGTAGGGTGAGGGGGAGAGGAGGTGAGGGGGAGAGGAGTGGGAGGAGGGGGAGGGAAATGGGAGGCCGGGAGGAGGCAGAAATTTTTTTTCAATGAAAAAAAGTTAAAAAAAGGATACAATTTCCTAAACACAATACCAATAGCATAGACACTAAAAAACCATCCATCCACAAACCAAATAATCAAAGAAAAACATTTTAAATTTTAAATGGAGAATTCACAACAGAGGATTCTCAAATGGATGAGAAACTTTTAAAGAAATGTTCAACATCCATAGCCATCAGGAAAATGGAGATAAAAACAACTCTGATATTCCATTTTACACCTGTCAGAATGGCTAAACTCAAAAACACAAGGGACAACTAAAGTTGGCAAGGATGTGGAACAAGGGGAACACTCCCCCATTGCATGTGGGAGTGCAGACTTATACAGCTATTTTGAAAAGCAGTATGGCAGTTTTTCAGAAAATTGAAAATCAATCTACCTTAAGACCAGGCTATCCCACTCCTGGGCATATTGTGTCTAAACCTTGTTTATACCAGATTCTTTTCATTGAAGTCAGAAACTGGAAACAACCTATATGTCCACCAAATGAAGAGTGGATAAAGAAAATGTGGTATATATATATAAAATGGAGTTAAAAATAATGCTATTAATTTCACAGGCACATGGGTTGAACTAGAAAATAAGCATGATTAGTGAAGTAACCAGAACCAGACAGAGAAACATGGTATATAGTCACTTTTAAGTGGATTTAAACAATAAAGTACAGAATAACCATGCTACAATCTACAGTCCCATATAAGCTAAGTAGCAAAGAGGGCTTATGAGAAGATGTATAAATCTCCATGGGAAGAGGAAATAGAATAAACATTGCAGGTTGAGAGGTACAGTTGAGTCATGGTTGGGGATAGGAATAGAAGGAATCAAGTGGGAAAGTGATGGAGGGAGAAAGTACTAGGAGAGACAACAGTAACTCGGGGACAACTCAGGGATATACTAGAAACCCAGTGAAATGGAGGCCCCAAAGAATCTTTCAGGGTGATCTTAGCTAACACGCCTACAAATGGAGGATACAATTTCTGAACTGGCCATATACTACTTTGGTAGTAGGGTCCTATAGCAAAGTTCTTAGTACAAAGCACATTTATCTTATGTGCATTAGGGAAAGGAATCTAGCATGAAACTGTGCCAAGATTCATGCTAAGGATAATTCTGGCATTGAGGCATAGACACAGCTTTTAGATAAGATCAGTCTTCTGAGCATAGAGACATTCTCCAGATAATGGCAGGGAGAGATCAGAAAGTATTACTGGGGAGGGATTTCCTAATGTTGCTGAGCTTTGGGGGAGCTTCTAGGCCATGATAGATTGAATCCTCGGATCATCAGGATTATTAACAAAAAAATATACACAAGTGAAATAAAAATTATAACATCTAATTAGATTAGGGTAGGGTATATATTCTTATTTAAAAACACAGTATAGGTTCACAAATGGAATGAACACAACTGATGTGGGGCCTGAAACAGAAACACTAAGCACAAAAAGAATAAATTATGTATTTTAATGATATGCATATTTAATTTCCTAGAGCAGAGCCAGTTATTAATTGACTAACTGAAAAAAGAAAATTCAAAATACTGTTCAATGTTATTACAGAATTGTACATTCAAAACACAGCAGTTCAAGTTATTTATATTACAATCATCAGTATACATAATTATATTAATGTCTATCTCTATGTTAAATTAGTAAGATAAAACTGTATAACAGTAAATTCAAGTGTTAGTTTGCTTTGTATTTTAAGATAGAATCTGATACTTCATCTTTTATTTGAAGGTGGTTTGAAACTCATTTTATAATCTAGAAGGAACTCAAACATTCCATCAAAGCCTTTCATATTGCATGATTACAGGCATTTTTACCTAATTTGTCTGTAAATTATGCACTTTTGGAAGAAATAAAAGCACCAGAGAAAATAGAGTATTTCATGTTACTCTCAATACTAATTTGAAAAAACAAATTGTGTTCTAATTAAACTGAAATAATCTTTTTGGACACACATTGCAATGCTTGCATTAATCATGAACATCTAGAACATCAGTGGCTTTTTAGACAACATTAATAAACATTGATATTCTAAAGGGGAATATAGCTTTTCTTTTTTCTGTTCAGAACAGAATAGAAACAAACCTAAGGATAATGAACCCAATTTTAATTATAAAGAAAAAGAATACTGTGGATGATATATCCATAAAAACTTTCAACTTACATAACATAGACATAATAATAAAAACAGCAGGGAATTCTCACAAAAATATTCACATGGAGAAAATTATTGACCCAGATAGAAGCATGTACTACTATAGTTTCATGAGTTTTGACAAATGTATCAAAAATAAAGTGTTAAAAAGACAACATCTTTAACAAATATTCTTATTCAACTGTATTTTAACACATAGAAAAGAGAAACTAGTGTTGTAATGAATGGAGCGGCGGGCTGCGTTCCTGCCACCCCGGCACATAGCCGCCTGGCTTGCTTATGCCCCAAAATAATTACACAGAAACTGTATTCTTTTGAACACTGCCTGGCGCATTAGTTCCAGCCTCTTATTGACTAACTCTTACATATTGATCTAACCCATTTCTAATATTCTGTGTAGCACCATGAGCTAGCTTACCAGTAAAGATCTTAACCTGCGTCTGTGTCCGGTGGGAGAATCATGGCGACTGCCTCACTCAGCTTCTTTCTCCCAGAATTCTAAATTCTACCCTATCAGAGGGCCAAGCAGTTTCTTTATTAATTAGCCAATGAAAGCAACAAATAGATACAAGACCCACCTCCATCATTTCCCCTTTTTCTGTTTAAACAAAAAAAGAAAGGCTTTAACTTTAACATAGTAAAATTACATATAACAAAACTGTTATCAAGTAAGAATTGCAGTTACAATATTTATATCTACTTCATCTTTTATCATAACTAAGGAAAACTATAACTATCCATTCTTCAACTCCATCAAAGACTCCAGAAGGATATAATATTACCTAAGCAAACAAGAAATCCAAAGCTCTAGAAATGACAGAGACATCTCGCTGTCTGGACAGTCACCCAAAGTTCTTTTGTACTGTTGGGGCATCCATCTTCAGCCTTCAAGCACATAGTATCCAGCAGACATTTTCATGAAGCAGAAAATTTCAAAGACAGTTCATTCACTATCTGCTGTGTCCTGCAGAATGTCTCAAGAATTCTTTTATGAAGCAGGAACCCTGAAAGACCATCTCACCTTTAGGCAAGATCAGCAGTCCTCTCTATGCAGGTTCTCTGTGTCCAGTTTATGCATCAGTCCAGGCAAGAGCAGTTTCTTGCCCAAATGGCTATCAAACTCCATAAGGAGCCTCTTCGATGCCCATCTTCCTCTTGAAGTAGATTGGTGCTGCCAGAAGCAGATGTGTCTCATAGTCATGAAAAGCCCTAGGTTATTAAAATATTTAAAATGCCATATTCTGTAGTCTTTGAAAGATATGAAAAATGTCTACCTAACTGAAATGTATCTCTATATATCTAGAAAATCTAACTAACATGACTACAAGCTTTACTATTGTCGATGATTATCCATTAGCAACCTATATTTCCTATTATACATTACATTTTAAATGAACTATACAATCACAATACCTTAATCAATATCAGAAATACATATACATATAACAAAATTGACCTTAAAATCCATAGTAACACATATTATTCATATCTATATCATATCCCCCTTTAAATGTAAAAGAACATTTATAAACAATATTTGGAATACTGGTGCAGTTATTTCTCTCCAAACTGCTTCCTGCTGAATGGGGGCGTTGTTAATTAGGTCTTTCATGGTATAACCTCTGTGCCAGGTTCATCTCAGTTGGCAGTTGAGTGAAGTAATTTTTTGAGGGTGTTCACAGCAACCTTTCAGGAGGGCATGGTTCATCATACCATATTGGGTTAGAAGCAATCCATGGGGTCTCATCCTCTGCAAAAACAAAAGAAGGACTTTTCCAAAGCATCATAACCTTAGCTCCAAATTCTGAAGTCAAGATACCTTTAGAACATATGTGCAGGTTCAGCTTAGCAGCCCATGTAATGAAATATCTCTCTGTACTTAGCTTCTTCATAATCAAAAATTTTAAAGAAAACACAATAATACAAAGAATCCAGACTCTGTGAATTTTCCATTTTTACGTGGCTTATTTTTACTCTATCACTTTGCTTTATTCTGTCTCTTTAGACTTTACCTTTTTTTAAAGGCATTAACTTTATTCTCTATATTTTTTCTTCTCTCTCTCAAGGCTACATACACTCATCCAACACTGTGGTCTTTTATGTCTGAATCTGTTTTATGGTGAATCTGTAATCGTTTTACTATCCCGGAGCATTTCTTAAAAAGTAGACTTATATTTATATCACTTATACAAAAATTCTTTCAGAATATAAAAATAATTTAAAAGTAGCAAAACTAGAAGCCATAAATATATTTTATTCTGCCATACTAGAGAATAATTGAGTAGAACCTGGAGAACAATACTAAGGGGATAAATGTGACAGGGGTCTTCATGCTACATTATAACATATGAATATATGGTTAAATAGTAGGAAAGTAGGATTATAACAGTTTAAATTAAATATTAATAAAAATTGAATATTGATAAAAATATGTTGTAAAAATAAGGCCACCAATGCTGATGTGTACACCTTAACTTCATGATCTTTAGTACAAAATGTAAGGCAGCTAAAATCTTTAACAGAACATTGATTACAGTGATTTTTCAATGGATCTGTGTGTATGTGCATTCAACAAAATGTTTTCTGTATATGATATCTGGATATTTAATTGGTGTGTGAACCTCAAAGATTTCAGAAATGTATTTGGCGATTACCTATTATTGAAGTAAACATACTGTTTTCTTTCTCCCCATATAAATGTTTTTAACAACTGGCCATTGAGATATGTACTTACTAGTCTCTCCCATTTATTTTGGAAATCATTACTTAACGCTGAGGAATGATGTTAGACAAACCTTTATAAGAGATTTAAGAGGTAAAATGGTATACAAATTTTCTCTGGGTGTATATATATATATATATATATATATATATATATATATATATATCATATATATATATATATCAGATATATCACTTAACTTTATTATTTAAATATAATAAGAATCAATCAAAAAACATAATATATTCTCAAAGATTTTTTTTTCTAGTCAGTGACTCACATTTTCATCCTTTCCACTGGTTGATTTTTAATGTAATATTTTTATTATTTTAAAAATATCATAACTGTATTTAGATCAACTTAATTTCCCTTAATTTCTCCTAGTTCCAACTTTTAAATGCTCACAGTTTCCCATTATTTTATTTTCTTAATTTATTTCAATAATTCAAAAAGAACAATTTATACTGGTTACAAATACACTGATGTGGAAGCTCAAGGACACTGGACCCACAGCTCAGGAGCCCTCATAGGACTGATCTAGGCCCTATACATATGTATGAGTTTTTTGTAGCTTGGTCTGTGGAACTCCTAGCAGTGGGATCAGGACCTGACCCTCACACTTGAGTTGACTTTTGGGAATATGTTCTCTCTGCTGGATTGCTTTGCCCAGCCTTGGTGCTGGGAGAGGATCTTTGTCTTTCCTAAACTTTAGGTGCCATAATTTGTTGACCCACATGGGCAACCTTCCCTTTCAGAATGGACATGGAGTAAGTGTGACTCAAGCATAGATGTGAGGTGGGGTGAGGTAATGAGAGGAAAGTAGGTAGGGGAAATTTTGTTGGTACTTGAAATAAATTAAAAAAGTATAAAACATGAAAAGCAAAAGCAAATTAAAAATACGTTGAATATCTGGTGAATAAGAAATGCTTTAAAAAGCCTTCAATCTCTTTAGTTATCATGAAAATGCAATCTCTCTAGTTATCATGAAAATGCAAATCAAAATAGCTATAAGATTGTAAATGTGTAAGACAATTTTGAAAATCAGTGTGTTTGAACCTTGGGAGAATGTGGGAATCTATCAAAATCAGGATCCTACTATACCACTCTTGAACATATACCAAAACACTCTCCATTGCACTATAAAGATACTTGTTAAACTATGTCCACAGTTACTCTCTCCATAATAGTGAGAAATTAAAAATAACCTAGATGCCCTGAACAGATTAATGAATAAAGGAAATGTGGTATTTTTACACAATGTGATAGTATCCAATCTTTAAAAATGTAAACACACACTCATAGATTGGTGTCTAGCTCAATTATCATCAGAGAGCCTTCATACAGCTACTGATGGAAAGAGATGCAGATCCACACTCAACATTAGGTGGAACTCAGGGTATCTTGCAAAATAGTAGGCAGTATTTTAATTCTGGCACATTAAAGACAACATAAGAAAACTCACAGAATCAACTAACCTGAGTTCATTGGGGCTCAGGGAAACAGAACCAACAGCTTGAGATAATGCATGGGATTGATGTAGGCACTTTACATATATGTTACAGTTATGTAACTTTATCCCCTTGAGGGTCACATAACAGTAAGAAGAGGGCTGTCCCTAACTCTTTTACTAGATTTTGTGACCCTATTTTCCTCTTACTGTGTTGCTTTGTTCCGCCTTAACATTCTTTGTCTTTCTGGAACTTTATCTTCCATGCTTTGTTGATACCAATGGGGGACTTACACTTTCCTAAATAGAAATTGAAGAGGAGTAGGTTGGTGGTGGGGACAGTGAGGAATGGGAGGGACTGGTAGGAGAGGAGTTAGGGGAAACTCTGGCCAGGATATAAAATTTTTAAAAAAGCCAGGGAGTGGTGGTGCAATCCATCCAATCACTCAGAAGGCAGAAGCAGGCAAATCTCTGTGATGTAAAGTCATCCTGTTCTAACCTGGTCTCAAACACACACACACACACACACACACACACACACACACACACACCCTGGTCTACAGAGTGAGTTCCAGAATAGGCACCAAAGCTACACAGGGAAACCCTGTCTCAAAAAAAAAAAAAAAAAAACAAAACTACAAAATAAATTAAAAAAGAAAAGAAAGAAAGAAAAAAAAGGAATGAGGGAAGGAAGAAAAGAAAAGAAATTATAAATGGAGACTGTTCATTCATTTCCATGCCACACATATCAAAATAATCACCCAGAAACTATGTTAATTACAAAACTGTTTGGCCAATAGCTTAGGCATATTCCTAGATATATCTTACATCTTAAATTAACCTATTACTATTAATTGTGTATCACCATGAGGCTGTGGCCTACTGATAAGGTTCTGGCATTTGTCTCCTTTGTGAGCTATATGATGTCTCCTTGACTATGCCTACACTCTCTATATATCTCTGCATTCATTTCTCCCTTGGCTTTATTCTACAATGCCACAGGCCAAACCAACTTCATTATAAACTAATAGTAATAAACTTATGCCCAGCATACAGAGGGGGATCCCACATCATCTCCCCTCTTCTGTCTAAATGAACATGAAGGTTTTAACTTTAACATAGTAAAATTTCATATAACAAAATAGGTATCAATCAGGAATTACAGTTACAATATTTCTTTATAAGTTTAAAGTTTTTAATATCTAATTTATCTTTTTTTTCATAAATAAGAAAAACTAAAGCTATCCATCTTCAACTCCATCAAATATTCCAGAATAATATAATAATATCTAATAATGTAATGAGAAGTGCATAGTAAGCAACTGCCCAAACTCCAGAATTGATAGAGACATCTCATAGCCTAACCAATCATCCAAAGTTCTTTTGTAACTTTGGGGCATCCGTCTTTAGCCTACAGGTTCATATTATCTATCAGACTTTTCTGTGAAGCAGAAAATTTGAAAGATTGTTTTGCTTATATGGACAGTTTGTCATTTTTTTCTGTGTCCTGCAGAATGCTTGGCAAAAATTTTATGAAGCAGGAATACTGAAGGACTTTCTCACTTTTCAAGGGAAGTTTAGCAGTCATTTTTCTGTGGGCCCTGCATGTCCTGTTTATAAACAGTTCAGGCAAAAGCAGCTTCTTTTCCAAATGGCTAGCCTTGTCACATTGAAGGCAAATTCTATACCAAGTTTCTTCAACCTCTTTGAAATAATTGGTGCTACCAAAAGCAGACATGTCTCATTGTTGAGAAAAGTCTAGGCTCTTAAAACCATAATGCCTTATTTTTTAGGTTTTTGAAAGTTTCAAAGAATAATTAGCCATCTGAAATCTTCACATCTAGAATACTTAATTAAGCTAACTATATGTTTGACTACTAGATGACTATGTATTAATCAATAACATTAATTATATATTACATTTTAATTGAGCTGGATAAACATAATACCTTTAAAAGAGTAGAAAAATTCATATAACAAAATTTATCTTATATTCGTATCAATAAACTAAAGTCCATAGCAATGTATTCATTTCTATGTCATAATATATTTTTTCTTTTTTTATTACTTTATAAATAATACCATTCAATATTTCTACTTCCTCCCATTCTCCCACTTCCCTCCCACTCCTCCACTCACCCTTCCTCCCTCCCCCTCCAGTCCTAAGAGAGGGCAGAGTACCTTGCCCTGTGCAAAGTCCAAGGCCTTCACCCCATCCAGGCTTAGGAAGGTATGCATCCAAATAGAATAGGATCCCAAAAGGTCAGTACATGCAGTAGAGATAAATCCCAGTGCAATTATCATTGGCTTCTCAGTCTGCCCTAATTGTCAGTCACATTCAAAGGGTCAAATTTGATCCCATGCTCGTTCAATCCCAGTCCAGCTGGATTTTGAGTTCCCATTAGCTCAGTCACACTGTCTCAGTGAGTGGACCAACCCCTCATGGTCTTGACTTCCTTGCTCATGTTCTCCCTCCTTCTACTCTTCAACTGGACCTTGGTAGCTCAGTCTAGTGCTCCTATGTGTGTCTCTGATTCTACCTCTATCTGTCACCAGATGAAGGTTCTATGGTGATATTCAAGATAGTCATCAGTCTGATTACAGGACAAGGCCAGTTGAGGCACCTTCTCCTCCACTGCCCATTGTCCTAGCTGGGGACATCCCTGTGGATACTTGGGGACCCTTCTAGAGCCAAGCCTCTTGCCAACCCCTGCAAAAAATGGGGTACTGAACTGAACAGAGAATTCTCAGCAGAAGAATTATAAATGGCCAAAAAATTCTTAAGCACATGTTCAACTTCCTTAGCTATCATGGGAATGCAAATCAAAACAACTTTGAGATACCATCTTACAATTGTCAGAATGGCTAAAATCAAAAACACCAATTATAACCTATGCTGGAGAGGATGTGGGAATGCAAATTTGTGCAACAACTTTGGAAATCACTGTGGCAATTTCTCAGAAAATTGGGTGTCAACCTACCTCAGGATCCAGCAATACCACTCTAGGAAATATACCCAAGAGATATCCAATCATACTACAAAAGCATTTGTTCAACTATATTCATAACAGCAATATTTGTAATAGCCAGAACCTGGAAATAATCTAGATGCCCCTCAATGGAAGAATGGCACATCTATACATTAGAATACTATTCAGCAGTTAATAGCAATGACGTCTTGAATTTTGCATGCAAATGGATGAAAATAAAAAACACTGTTCTGAGTGAGATAACCCAGACCCAAAAACATAAATATGGTATGCACTCACTCATTAGTGGATTCTAACCATAAACAAAGGACATTGAGCCTATAGTCCACAATCCTGGAGAAGCTAAATAATCAGGTGAACCCAAAGAAAAACATATATAGATCCTCCTGGAAACTGGAAGCAGACAAGATAACCAGGCAAAAGTCAGGAGTATGTGGGTGGTGTAGAGGTGGGGACGAATGGGAGGGGGGAGAGAAAGGAAAAGGGGAGGGTTCGGTAGATGTTGGGGGAGTGGGACTGTTGAGAGGGAGGCAGGGTGGACATGGGAGTAGGGAAGAAGATATCTTATATCATATCACCTTATAAATGAAAAAAAAACATTTATAAACATTTCTTGGGGGAATTTGGGCATTATTTTCTCCCATTTTTTTTTTCTGAGGTTTGTTGGGTGAAGTATTTCTACAGTTCACAAAGACCTTTCATGGGATATTATTCTAGCAAACCACATTAGCCTGGGAGGAATCCACAGGTTCTTCTGTGGAAACAAAAGCAGAACCTCTTATATAAAGCAACATGTACTTAGACCCAAATTTTGAAATCATGGTATCTTTATGTAGATTTAACTTAGCATCCCCCCAAAATCAAATGTCCCTCTGCAGTCAAAAATTCAAAGAATACATGATAATATACATAATAAAGACTCTTTTTATATTTTATCTTTTTATGGCTTATTTTTCTTTATTCCTTTAATCTATAACTGTCTGTAAAACTATTTATCTCTTCGTTATAATTGTCTGTGTTATTTTTGTTTTGTCTCCCAAGCCTAAATACTTTTTTAAACATTCTGTGACTCATTCAGAGGTTTATTTTGGTCTTTATTGCATACCTGTAATCATTTTCTGATGAGGAAAACCTTTTTTAATAACTGCTGGATAGGACCATCTCCACAGTCCTACCTGTTGGCTTTGCCCCATCCAACAGGGGGAGGTATGTTACACATCTGCAATTCATTCTCACCATCCCAACTGAAAGGTAAAAGCTGGTTTATGTCACCATTAAGCAACTAGTAGTGTACTGCTCCAAAACCTCATTTAAGTGCCCCATAACAAAACCTCCCAAAAGATCCAGAGCCACTTGTGCCACTAACACAAACCACAAACCTGTGTCTTCACAGAGACACACAGTTTTGCTGTTAAGACAGAGTCAGGAAGCCTTGTCTTAAAAGAATCATGCCTCTGCTTGCCTCTAGCAAGAATTCCTACCCGAGAAAATGCTGCTACCAAGAAGCTATGCTTAACTCTGTTCTTTTGTGTCTAGAATTCCTTCCCAAATTCTCAGGTTTTATGTGAATCTAGTTGGCCCCATGTGGTGCACCATTATGTAAATGGAGACTGCTCATTTGTTCCCTGGCCATACAAACCCAAATAATCACTCAGAATGAAAATAATGACAACACAGTTTAAACCAAAGCTTAGGTTTATTCCTAGTTATCTCTTACATATTAAATTAACCCATGTCCATTAATCTGTGTATCATCATGAGTCTCTGACCTACCAGTAAGGTTCTGGCATCAGTCTCCTTTGGCAGGAAAGGACATCTCCTTGATTCCACTTACTTTCTCTTTATTTCTCTATTCAGATTTTCTGCCTGGCTTTATCCTGTCCTGCAATAGATCAAAGCAGTTTCTTTAGAAACCAATAGTAATGAAACATATTCACAGCATACAGAGGATAATCTCACATTATGAATTCTTGAAATTTGCAGTGAACTAAATAGAACTAGAAAATTGACTGAGGATCCTCAGACCCAGAAAGAGATATGATATATATTCACCTGTATGTGAATATTAGCTGTTAAGTAAATGATAGGCAAGCAACAATCCATAGAAACAATGAGATTGTATATAGGTTTTGATACATATCTATAACTATCAAAGTAGGTATATCTCACTAGGAAGATATAGAGATATATTCCCCCAATGAAGGGGAAATAGAAAATATAGCTACACCCTGATGAAGTAAGTATGGAAAAATCAAGCTGGAATTGAGAAAGAAGAAGGGAATAATAAGGACCATTTGAGTGGTAATATGGAAACCTAGGACAGTGGAAGTTTATATATGTGTACACACACACACACACACACACACACACACACACACATACATATATATATATATGGTGGTGGTCTGAATGAAATCACCAAATGCATTGGAGACAGACAGAAATCCGTCTGAACATTTCTATTCACCAAATATAATTCCCAGTACTGAGAATATATTATTCTAATTATTGTCCATTAAAGCCTCTAGCAAATACCAAACAACCCAGGTTATTTTTAAGGCTATTTGTTGCTTTCTACAAACAGAGCCCAGGTTCCTATTGTTTACTGTAACATGCACACCTTTCTTTGAACGCAGGGAAATTGAACTGCTGTCTGCCTTATATTTTTACCCCATGTGCTAGTGTTCTTGTTGTTGTAAGGTATTTCACATGACACCAAAAGAGGAAGACAATCATCAACCCAGCTAAAAATCCTTCAATAATTGAATAAGTCTTCAGTTATTTAAATATGGCCATATCCAGAGATGAGTACCTTGCTCAGACATTCTCAGATGAACTTCTTCCTATAGTATATGGGAACAAACTCAGAGACCCACAGCCAGATAATTAATATATTGAGACTTTGAAACCTTTGAAAACTCAATTCTAAATGTGATCTCTCCATGAAATCCCACCCTCAGGGATCAGAGAACCCTGAGGAAAAGGAGGTAGATCTTATCTAAGGGTCAGTATTTTGAAGAAATCCAACAAAAAAAAGGCTTTCTAAACACATCAGAACTCACATAACTCACATAACTCACAAAGACTAAGAGAATATCCACAGAGCATGCACAAGTCTCTACCAGAAGGAATTTAAGATTTGAAAGAAGAGGATGCATGCCCAAATCACTAATGCAGAAGCAATCTCCAACTAATAATCATTTGTAATTGAAAATTTAGTAATTTGTTTCTCTTCAAGATAGTCTAATTGGGTACAAAAATTACAAATCACTGATATTAGATGGCCAAAAGGGAACAAACCCATAGGTATCTTTAGAGGTTTTTTCTCCTTATATTCTGACAAGACATTTTTTTTAAAATTGATTTAATTAATATTTTTACCTAATGGGTCCTTTTTATATATAGTATGATTTCTCATATACTGGTTTATGGGATCCTTAAGTATGGAATGAAATCTGTCTCTCCATATTTACTTGATTACTTCTTAGGCTCTTTTCCTTTTTGTGTGTTTTGCTTTGTCATATTCTGATCATTTTTTATTACTATGTTTTGCTTTTTCTTTATTATTATCCCTTAGAAGTCTGATTATTTTTAATCAGAGGTAGAAAGTGGGTGAATCCCAATTAGAGAGAAGGTGGAGAGAAACTTAGAGGAGTAGGGAAATAAACAAATATAATCACAATAAATTGCATGAAAAAAAAATCTATTTACAGAAAAAGAAACAAAAAGAATTTTAACATCAAAATTTACAGTATATAAAATTAAAATTTAGTAGAATACAATGTATTTGTTGAATCCTTTGAAACTTCCATTATAGGAAAGACTTTATTTTAACAGCATTCAACTTATATCAATGTCTTTTGTGTTCTATTCTATTTGCAATTTAATAGTTCATTTTGGTTCTAAGGATGAATTTAAGTTCTTGTAGTCAACCAAGTACTTGTGATAAACTAATTTTTCTCATCATCATTTTTATAAAAACATGATAGTTTTATTAGTACTTTTGAGTGAAAAATAAGAGATTATAAGAGAACAAAGTAGTTTATAGAAACAAAAGTTGACTCATTCTCAGTTTAATGGTTAAGAAATACAAAATCAGTATGTCATCAGGCATAACTCCTTGTGAAACATCCGAGAAAGAATTAATCATCTGCTTTTCTATAGATCAAGATATTTTTCAGTGATGCTAGAATGTAGGAGGAGGGTCTGCTTGTTCGTCCTGGATGCCTGGCTAGCTTAGCCCCGAAATAACCACACAGAAACTATTAAATCACTACTTGGCACATTAGCTCTAACTTCTTATTCACTAACTCTCACATCTTAATTTAACCCATTTCTATTAATCTTTATATTACCATGAGGTTGGGTTCCACGAGCAAAGTTCCAGCATATCTACCTCTGTTGGCAGATCCGTGGTCACTCTCTGCCTCTTCTTCTCAACATTCCATTTTGTTTTATCAGTTTTGTAAGGAGAGGGCCTGCTTGTCCTTCCCAGGTACACAGCTAGCTTATCCCCAAAATAACCACATAGAAATTGTATTAGTTAAATCACTTCTTGGCCCATTAGTTCTAGCCTCTTATTGGCTAACTCTCACATCTTGATTTAACCCATTTCTATTCATCTGTATAGTGCCACATGGCTGTGGCTTACCGGGAAAAATTCAGCATGTCTGACTCTGGTGGCTCCATGGCAGCTCTCTCACTTTGCTTTTTTCTTCCCAGCATTTAGTATTGTTTTCCCCACTTACCAAAGTTCTGCCCTATCAAAAAGACAAAGCAGTTTCTTTATTCATTAACCGATGAAAGAAACACATAAATAGAAGGATCTCCAACACCATTTCCCCTTTTCTGTTTAAACAAAAATGAAGGGTTTAACAAAGTAAAATTGTATATAACAAAACAGTTATCAAGCAAGAATTACAGGTACAATATTTATATATATTTTATCTTTTATCATAACTAAGGAAAATAATATCTATAAATACTTCAACTCCATCAAAGACTTCAAAGGATATAATATTACCTATGTAAACTTTAAGTAAATTATGAACAACTTCTAAAACTCTAGAATTGACAGACATCTCGCTACTTGGGCAGTCACCCAAAATTATTTTGTACCTTTGGGGCATCCATCTACAGCCTACAGGCTCATAGTATCCAGCAGACTTCCATGAAGCAGGAAATTGCAAAGACAGTTCTATCTATATTGACACTTTTCCATTATGTTATTTTGTTTCCTGCTGAATATCTGGCATACTCTTTCATGAAGCAAGAACTCTGAGGATGTTCTTACCTTTAGGCAAGTTCAGCAGTCATTGCTCTGTGGGTCCTGCATGCCCAGTTTATGCAACAATCCAGACAAGAGCAATTTCTTGCCCAAATGACTAACCAACTCCATAAGGAGTATCTTCAATGCTCATCTTCCACTTGAAGTAGATTGGTGCTGCCAGAAGCACATGTGTCTCATTGTCATGAAAAGTCCTGAATTCTTAAACATTTTAAATGCCATATTCTGAAAGTCTCTAAATTGTTTTTAAGAATCCCTATACATCAGAAATATATCTCTGTACATCTAGAAAATCTAACTAACATGACTATAAACTTGACTATTATAGATTACTATCTATTAACCTATATTTCTTAATTATACATTACATTTTTAAATGAACTATACAAGCACAATACCTTTATCAAGAGCAGAAACATAAATACATAACAAATTTTACTATAAATTTGTATCAATAAATCAAGATCCATACTAATTCAAATTATTGATATTTATATCATATATGCCTTTAAATATAAATAAACATTTATAGACAATATTTGGGAATGTGGGCACATTTCTTTCCATAATGCTTTCTGCTGACTTAGGGCACTGTTAATCAGGTTTTTTATGGTGTATCCTGTGTGCTAGGTTCATCTCAGTCAGCAGTTGGGCAAAGTAATTTTTTGAGGGTATTTATGGCAATATTTCAGGAGGCCTTGGTCCATAAAACCATATTTGCCTGGAGGCAATACACAGGTTCTCATCTTTTATGAAAACAAAAGAAGAACCTCTTTTCCAAAGCAACTTATCCTTAGACTCAAATTTGGAAATCATTATACCTTTATAATATACATGCTCATTTAGCTTAGCAGCCCATACAATGAAATGTCTCTCTGTCCTTAGCTCTTTCACAATCAAAAAATTCAAAGAAAACACAATATTCATAATCCAGATTCTCTGTGAATTTTCCATTTTTTCATGGCTTATTGTTTTTACTCCTTTTAATCTATGAATATCTGTACTTTGTCTCTTTAAAGACTTTACCCATTTTTATTTAAAGCATTAACTTTTCTTTATGACTCTCCTTTTCCTCTCTCTTCCAAGCCTACATACATTAATCCAACACCGTGAGCCATTTAGAGGTCTTTTATGTCTGAATCTGTCGTATTGTGAATCCATAATTCTTTATTGTCCAGGAAGACTTTTGCTTTGTACTTTTAAAATACTAAGTGTTTAAGAATCTAAGCTGCAACCTTACTAAATGTCAAATGCAATACTGCCTATTTGCTTGCATAGTCTAAAACTTAAGCTGTGCTATTATGATAAATACTGTAGTTTCTGCTTGCACTCTACACAGTTCAGCATGGCAGAGCCACTTGTGCCTCTGTGCATTGCCCCAATTCCAGGTACACAGAAAGTCGATGTTTTCATTAAGCAAGCCGTAGCTCTTTACTCACAAACCCCATTGAAATGCTCTGTCTCCTGCAAGAGCCAGAGGTATGTGTGTGTGTGTGTGTGTGTGTGTGTATATATATATATATATATATATATATATATATATATATATATATATTCTAGAATTTCTTTTTAAGTCCTTTCAGGTCTTACATGGAGTTAGTTGACCATGTCGGAGTGCCAATTGTAAGGAGAGAGGAGAGGTTCCACATGTTCTTCCTGGATGCATGGCTAGCTTATCTTTGAAATAACCACACAAAAAATGTATTAATTATATCACTGCTTGACCCATTAGTTCTAACTTCTTATTGGCTAACTCTCACATCTTGATTTAATCCATTTCTATTAATCTGTATAGTACCATGTGACAGTGGCTTACCTGGAAAGATTCAGCATGTCTGATTCTGGGTGCTCCATTGTGGCTCTCTCTCAGTCTGCTTTCTTCTGCTCCCTCCTACTTAAGTTCTGCCCTATCAGCTAGGCCAAGACAGTTTCTTTATTCCTTAACCAATGAAAGCAACACATAAACAGAAGGACCTCCTATACCTTCCCTGCCTAGCGCTGTTCCCCTATAGCTCTTCTACAGACCTAATGGAGTTCCTCTATTAACCAATGAAAGCAAAAGATAAAGAAAAGGACATCACTAGTATATAGTTATTGGCTTACAGATTCATAGTTCTGCATGCCAGATATTTTCCTGAGATTATACTTCATTTCTTTAATTCTTTTCTGCTTCAAATGCTCTAATCATATACAAGACACAGAAAGGTAAGAAATGCTGAAAACAGAAGAAATAGTGTTTTTCAGGAAAAATCACAAAGATTGGTTTTCCAAAATCAAGTAATAAGACTTGTTAACACTTAGTCTTAATTATTATAATCTTACTCATCAAATTTTCATTTTAATAATTTATTATATGATATATAACACTGAATAAATTCTCCCTTCTTATCCATTACCTTGAAAACTATGTATATGTTATTTAAAGGCAGTGTCCTCTTGTTTTGCATCATTTTCTTTTTGGTATTATTTGATAGCATATGTTTTTATGCTAGATAGGTATTTTGAAAAATTTATATTGTAAATGTATTATTTCTTCTCACCAAAGTTTTATTTTAAGTCATATGCATGTCAGGTAGTATGAGGATATATTCCTTTATTCAACATAAAATTTTACTAAAGCCAGTGATTGAATCCTTCTCATAAAAAGTGGAAATAAATTTGAATTCCTGTTATTTTTCCATAAGAACACCTTTCTTCTGATGTTTAAAATGCATTTATCTCTGAAAAATAAATTCATTCACCACTTTTTAAAATTTGTTCATGAATGGAAAACAAAATCAAGAGTTTTTTTCCACAAATAAATGTTATTTTTTAAGTATTCTTTTATATGAAATATTTTTCAAACTTTATTTTCATATTAACTGACATCATTGAACTCCAGTTTTGTTTCATTAACCCTGTGAATATGCAATAATCTATGGAGTGCAGCATTTTATCATATCTTATGCCTTAATTGGGAAAATATAAATATATCAAGGAGAAAAAAAAGAACATGAGTGTGTTTCTATGCATCCCTAGAGCACTGGCTGCCCTCTACTATTTGAAGCATTTATTTTTTTAAGTCTCTCCAATTTGGTCCATTATATTTAGTACAAAATTTTAAATATTGCTGATTCTAATGACTCTATCAAGTTTACAAAAGAAAAATCTCCAGTATTAGCTAAAATATTTGCAAAATGTGTGTTTATCAAAGGACATCCAAAAACATAAAACTCTTTTTAATCTGTAATGAAGTGAACCAACCAATAGCTAATTAAGAATTGCTCAAAATTTAATGATGAGTTGGGTCAGAGAAGAAAAGTGCTTGCTGATAAGTATCAGCATCAAAGTCAATTTCCAGGTTAGCAAAGTGAAAAGTGTAAATTGATTCCTACAAGTTGTCTTCTGGTTTCTGCATGAGCCCTGTGGTACACAGTATACTTGTATATTTGCCTGTGCACTTGAACATCCACAAATAAAAAATAAACACATAATGCACTTTTGCAGAAAATGTGAATAAGAGAAGGCTTGATTTTTCAAAGAATATATACAAATAGCTAACATGCTTGTCTTAGATAGGGTTTTATTGCTGTGAAGAGACACCATAATCAGAAACTTTTTCTACAGAAAAATGTTTAATTAGGACTGTTTGAAATGTTTAGAGTTTTAATCTATTATCTTCATAGTAAGAAGCATGAAGCACTCAGGGAGATATGGAGTTGGAGGAGGAGCTGAGAGTTCTCCCTCTGAATCATCAGGCAGAAGAAATAGAGAGCAACAATGGGCCTGTCTTAAGAACTTGAAACCTCAAAGTCTACCCACAATTACATACTTCATCCAAAAAGTTCACACCTACTCTAACAATGCCACACCTCCTAATAGTGCCATACCCTATGAGACTGTGGTATCACTTTCATTCAAACCACTTCATTCTACTTCCTGGCCCAAACATACTTGTAGCTCTATTTAAAAGGAAAAAGGTAGAATTAAAGTGGAGATTACTGAATCACCTTTAAACTAAAAAGCAATTATTATCTCAAATATTTTGCACTGCTTACACTGTTATACTGTATATTTGTTCCTACTCTTGGATAAGGTTTTATACTTTTGTAGCTTATTTAACCATAAAATATCTATTTCATTTCTTGAAAGTTATTATTTAAAATATTTACGACAATCAAGAAATACAGGCCAATAGGCATCTAACTATCTCATTTATGTCCAAGTTAGGTATGTGTTCAAGGTTAAATAAAGATATATTTTAAATGGATAGATAGTCTTCAAATACTTCACAAACCTACATAACATGTCATTTAAGATGTCTTAAAAACCTAAGGCTTTCCAAGACATTGGGACACAACTACACATGACACCAACAATCTAATTCAACAAAAGAGGATAAGCATCAAATTACCTCCATATGGGGTTTGCTCTTTTGTAGCAAATTTAGCCACTGGGGAAAATGCAACCATGCCAAAAGCCATTCATTTTTTTTGGCATTTTATTTTATTTTATTTTCCTTTCTTTTTTAAATTTATTTATTTATTAAAGATTTCTGTCTCTTCCCAGCCACCGCCTCCCATTTCCCTCCCCCTCCCCCAATTAAGTCCCCCCCCCCCCAGCCCGAAAAGCAATCAGGTGTAAGTTCGAGACCAGCCTGGTCTACAGAGCTAGTTCCAGGACAGGCTCCAAAGCCACAGAGAAACCCTATCTCGAAAAACCAAAAAAAAAAAAAAAAAAAAAAAGCCATTCTTAGAATGTTTTGCTACATTGGAACTACTACAACTGGTCAAGACCAACAAGGGCCCCTGGTCTATAAATAAATCATTAAAAGAATTCTTCCAGAGATGGAATATACCCCATACCACTGGGATTCCATATGATGCCCAGGGTCAAGTGATTGTCAAAATACATCACCAATATCTCAAAGAGGTCCTTATAAAACAAAAATGGGTAGAAGTATCCCCCTATCTACAACTTCAAAAGGCGTTCTTAACAAACAATATTTTAAATTTTAAAAAATCAGATGAACAAAATAGAGTCCAGAACTATTGGGGATCCCTACCCATGAGACCCTGCCTAAAGTTTAGGTGGAAAGATCTTTTCATTAATCAATTGAGGGTCCAAGATCCCTTGTTGTAAGGATATGGATGTGCCTACACAAACAGAGAGGAAACATATATAAGGCTAACTTCTCATAATTTAAAATTTCTCCCGTCCACTCAGGACAATGAGAAAGCCCAGATGACCAATAAAGAAAGAAAGAGATTATGGTGGACAACCCTTTAATTCAAACACAAAAAAAAAAGAAAAATAGCCACTGCACAGGTAAATTAACCCTTGAGGAAAGTGTTGCCTGTTTATCTATTTAAGATGGCCTTTACAGCAACAATCATGCTAATTCTTCTCATGGGGACCAAGGTGCAGGCATCCAACCCTTCCAACAAGAGAAGGTGTCATGGATCCTGTTGAGCACTGGCAATGGAGAGATCCTAAAGCAGAATTCTCAGACAATGATATCCTAGACATGGTGGCATATCCTGATGTTTGATCTCTGCCATCTGGTGTACAGGAACTGGGATGTGGGACACTTGATTCTGGGGATCAACGGGAGACCTGAATGTGGAGGCTCTCAGGGGTGCACCCTATCCAAGGCATCTTGTCCTAATGAGCCTGTGTGTTCTCATGTCTTTAGGAGTCATGCCCTCCTAAAGACATCCATGTATGTATGTCTAGGAAGCAACCAGACTGCCTCCACTATTAGAAACTGTGGGGGCAAGGGATCATGATTACTATTGTTCTTCCTGGGGATATGTGCTAGACACAATTAGAAAAGACAGAGACTACATTACATTATTTACAAAGGTCTTTGGATTCCTTAGCAAGGGTAACCTTACAAAATAGGAAAGCCTTGGACTTGCTCTTTATGGAACAGGGAGAAATCTGCAGGGTAACTGGGGAAGAATGTTGCTTCTGTACAGACCATTCCAAGATAGTTACAAGAAGCCTAGCCAAGTTAAGAAAAATATTGCTTCATTTAAATCAAGGATCCCCCAGGAGACCTGGTTTAATTGGTCTCTGTGGTTTACCATGCCATTTCTTCCCTAATAAGACTGATTGCTATTTGTTTATTGATCTGTCTTTTTGGCCCATGCATTTTCCAAAGGTTAAAACAAGCATTCCAAAAACAGATACTATGGTTACATGACCCTTTGACTGCATTATGATAGGCTTGATACATCTCGCCCCACAGATGAACTATTAATTTGAGGGTGATCCAGGCCAAAATTTCAGATAGTGGTAGCCTTGACCTGTACTCTCTCCCCAGTGAGCTATTCTGGCCTGGTGACTGGGTTACAGGGTGGAATATAAAACAAAGGGGAGATGTTGGACCAAAATTAATTTAGAGCCTGTACCTTGAGATCTATAGGAGAGGGAAAAGCCTGGCTTGAGTTCAGTGTCTATACTTCAAGGCCTGTAGGACAGAGAAAAGCCTGGCTCAAATTTGAGTAAGGATGAGAGAGAAGAAACTAGGCAGATGCCCTCCCAGCCAGAGAGAGGTTTTGGCTGTCTCTCATTGGCTAGAGGTACCCCCACATCACAGTATTTCACTTAACATTTATAAGCTGACGCTCACAGTAATAAACTGAGTTCCTGCTTTGACTATACTCCTTATTGTCCTGCATCATGGGGTTGAGGAACAGGCATCCAGCATTGTGTGGCTGAAGAATGGGCAGATAGCACAGTTGCCTGACCCTAGGGAATGAGGAGACTCAGGAAGCCTAGCAACTGCACTTACCTTAATAACTGGTTATGTGCTTTCATAACTGAATATGCAAGATGTAAGAAAAAGTGACTCTCAAACTTGGCCACGACAACGTAGGAAAGTCCTTCAAAATTCCTGTCTTACAGAAATATTTTAGAGCTTTAGGTCTGTTGAGGGGAGGTTGTTTGTATGTCCTGGCCACCCAGAACTGAAATAATCACACAGAAACCATATTAATTACATTACTGCTTGGCTCATTAGCTCTAGCTTCTTATTGGCTGACTCTTACATTTTAATTGAATCCATTTCTCTTAATCTGTGTATCACCACATGACTGCTGCTTACCAGTTAAAGTGGCTTCTGGCTCTGTTGTAGCTACATGGCATCTTTCTAATTCCTCCTATTTTCTCCAAGCATTCAGCCTTGCTTTCCCTGCCTACCTAATTTCTGCCTTGCTATAGGTCCAACACGGTTCTTTTATTAATCAGTGGTACAAAGGGAAGTCCCACATCACCTCCCATTTTCTGTTTCAATAAAAAGGAAGGTTTTAACTTTAACAGTAAAATTATATATAACAAAAAATATCAAACAAGAATTACAGTTACAATATTTATATCTACTTTATTTTTATCATAACTAAGGAAAACAATAATTGTCTATTTTTTTAACTACATGAAAGACTCCAGAAGGATAAAATTGTTGCGGGGGGTTGCGTGATTGTTTCCAGCTGCTCAGCTAGCTTGGACCCAAAATAATCACTCAGAAACTGTATTAATTAAATCACTGCTTAGCCCATTTCCTCTAGTTTCTTATTGGCTAACTCTTACATATTAATTTAGCCCATTTCTATTCATCTGTGTATAGCCACGAGGTAGTAATTTACCAGCAAAGTTTTGGCATATCTGACTCTGACAGCAGCTTCCATAGCTTCTCCTAACTCCAACTTCTTCTTCAAATGCTATAGGCCAAGCCAGTTCTCTTTATTCATTAAGCAGTAAAAGCAACACATAGAAACAAGAAACTCCCACAATATTTCCCCTTTTCTGCTTAAACAAAAAAGAAGGCTTTAATTTTAACATAGTAAAATTGCATATAACAAAACAGTTATCAAGCAAGAATTACAGTTGCAATATTTATATATACTATATCTTTTATCATAACTAAGGAATATAAAACTATAACCATAAATTTTTCAACTCCATCAAAGACTTTAGAAGGATATGCTATTACCCCAGTAAACAGGAAGTACATTGTAAGCAACTTCCAAAACCCCAGAATGAACAGAGGCATCTTACTGCCTGGATAGTTACTTAAAGTATTTCTATATCATTGGGGCATCCATCTTCAGCCTACAGGCCCACAGTGTCCAGCAGAATTTTTCATAAAGCAGGAAATTTCAAAGACAGTTCTGCCTAAATTGATAGTTTGTCAGTTATTTTCTTCTGTGTCCTGCAGAATGTCTGGCAGAAACTTTCATGAAGCAGAAACCTCAAAGAATCATCACACCTTTAGGCAAGTTTATCAGTCTTTTCTCTGTGGGTCCTGAATGTTCAGTCAAACAGTCCAGGCAATGGCAGCTTCTTGTCCAAATGGCTTGCAAACTCCTTAAGGAGCCTCTTCAATGCTCGTCTTCCTCTGAAAGTAGATTGGTGCTGCCAGGAGCAGATGTATCTCATTGTCAAGAAAATTATTAAGTTCTTAAACATTTTAAATGTCATATTCTGAAGGTCTCTGAAAGATTTGAAGAATACCTAAATGAAATATATCTTTATACATCTAGAAAATCTAACATAATTCCAAGCTTGTCTATTATAGATGAGTATTTATTAGCCTATATTTCTTAATTATACATGACATTTTAAAATGATGTACATAATCACAATACCTTAATCAAGAGCAGAAATATACATATAGCAAAATAGACCTAAAATATGTATCAAAAAAACAAAATCCAAACCAATCCAAAGTATCCTTCTCTATAGCTTACCCCACATAACAGGTCAAATATGGATTCCCCAACATTGCACAGAAACCTTCATTGACTATACAGGTAGTGAGCCACTTCTGTTACTTCTATAGTTTATGAATTGGCTTGCTCTGCATTTTCTATTAATTCAGGTAATATTTTATCATTCTCAGGTCTCTGATGGAATTGAAGATGTGGTAATTATAGCTACAGTTTTCCTTGTTATCACATTAAGAAATGAAATTCAGAAAATAGATTTCAAATATATAAGGTTGAGAGACATTAAAGTTTAAATTGAATATCTAAGAAAATGTTTTGAGTTCAAACATATAGTTTTGGATTTGTGAAACAAGTTAGGAGTAAAAGTGAATTAGGTGCAAATTTCAGACCCAACAAGATTGGTTGTATAATAGTTTCTCTGAATTTACCATATACAAATACATTGGACATTTCTAATGTAACCCTTACTTGATAATTTTTCTTATTGTATAATTTAACTGTATTCAATTTAAAATATCTCCTTTTTAGTTAGATAAAAAGGGTGAGATTTGGGTAATCTTTAATTGCAATGTTTTTCTTCAGTATGCATTCGCATTTACTGAATAAAATTAATCTTGGGTCAGGAGGCTGAGTTAAGAGATAGCTGATAGAAAGTCATCATAGAGCATTAGAGGGTACACAGGAGAGTTAAAAAGACACAGAAATTAGTGAGAGTATTTGGAAAAGGGTTTCTTTCTTTTGTGTTGCAGAGATAATCATGGGTCATTTGGAGATATCAGCAAAGAGAGAGGGGCAGATAGGTGCTACTCAGCCTTTCTGTGCTCAAAGATTTTTATCCCTGCCTTTGAATCGCAAATCCTATTCATAAATGTAATCATAGAGATTTAAGTAAAGCAACTTTTACCAGCTGGGGAAGAACTGGTGCTTAGGGGGAAAATATCCCTGCCAGATTGCACTCAACCTTTGCAGCCAGGCTGCTGTTAGAGAAGCAGGCTGTTTACTTTGATGTTGTTATTGTTGGCTGAAATAGAAGAAGATTAAGTCACAGGCACTATGACAAAGATAAATGAACATCATAATGCAAAAAATGCACTCAGTTCAACTTTAAAAGTCCCCATTTATATTGCATAATCTCTCATGGTCTTCACATTGTTTAAAATTTTGACGTTCACGTTTACTTCTGATGCTCTTGGCAATCTCTTCTCTGTAATCCACTATAAAATTCAGAATAAAAAACAGTTTACATACTTCCAAAAAACAATGGAGCAGAGTATACATTACCATTTCAAGAGTGACAAAAGAGACCATGATGAGGAAATGTTGGACCACAACAAACTGATCAGTCAAAAACAAACTTTACCTCCCAGTGTTTGACATCAATGAACACTTCAGCTCTCCGACTTTTCTCAAATTTGTTGACTAAATCACAGTTCCATCCTTTAGCATGTTTTTTTACTTAGCATCTCTGCTTTCATATTCTCACAGCTCTGTCATCTCCACCATCTTTGAGTCTCCAAATCAATGGAGGTTTCACACAGCTTTATAAAGTAGCTTCTGTGTGCTACTGTGCAGGTATATCTCTGACACCATTACAGCCTTGCAACTTTCCTTTGCCAGACAGAGATACCTCACAATCCCTTTCTTATATCCTTGACTCTAAAATGATAACCACATACCTGCTGCTATGAAGTTCTTTACCTTGCTTGGCTGGAATGTAGCTCCCTTCTTCTAATACATTTTCACAAACTTCCTGGTTTTGACAGTTTCCTTCACTGTCAGTTCTTGGGTGTTATGGAACTCTCTGTTTAAACAACGTTTTACTTGAACTCAGAGATTCAAATGTTTCTGCCTTTCTGTGCTGGTATTAAAGGCATATGAATTCACATGTGTCCATTAACTTTTCTTTAATTCCATTTTACTAGCAGGAAGCTTAGATAGGTGGGGCTTTGCCCTAAAGTCACCACTCCTTTTCTTCTATTTAGAATCAGGCTTTTCTCTAAACATTTTTTCTGGTAGTGCATTTCTCCTGTAACAGTGCATTTTATATTTTTCTTTGTTAAACTTCTTCATTTTCATTATATATCTACTTCAGCATGGTCAGTGATAGCCAAAAAAAAAAAATCAATACTAGGTTGTTTGAAAATCTACTCTGCCAAATCTGTTACTCCATTTAGCCACTGGCAGATTTTTTTGGACAAAGGCAGAACACAACCACATTCTTCACCAAAATATCATAAAACATCACTGTATCTCAGATACTTATTAATACTTTTCTTCTTGGAAACCTCTGAAGCCTGGCCCCCACAATTCAAATAACTCTCAGCTAATCTGTCTTTGTGGCCTTACAATTATGGCACAATAAAACCTGCATAAAACATTCAACTATTTTTCTAATCCAAAGTCCAGTTTATGATGTGGGATTTCCCTCTCCATGCTGTGAATATCATTGGTTAATAAAGAAACTGCTTTGGGCCTATAGCAAAGAGAGCTAGATTGGTATAACCAAACTGAATGCTGGGAGAAAGCAAGTGAAATTAAGAGGAAGCCAAGGGGCCTCTGCCAGAGACAGACATGTTGAAACTTTGCTGGTAGGCCACGACCTCATGGTAATGTACAAATTAATCGAGATGGGTTAAATTAATATGTGAGAGTTACAATAATTAGCTAGAGCTAATGCATAAAGAAGTTATTTAAAAAACAGTTTCTATGTGCTGTTTTGAAACTGCAGTTTTGAAACTGACTTCTTGGGCCATGCTGCCAGTGTGACCTTTGGCTCTTTCAGTATGCTGAATATTTAAATGGGGTTTGTGAACAGACTGCTACAAATTGCTTAATGACTCAACATATACCAGCTGATACTTGGAACTGGGGCAATGTGCACAGCTTGCAGAGGTCGTGAATGGGCTTCCAACATGTTGTACTTCGCAAACCAAGCAGGCATTGCCATATATACCCTAGAGATGCCACAGCTTAGATTCTTAAGAAGCACTTAACATTTAAAGAAGCACTTCTGTTCAAAAAATAATTACAGATGTACGTAGATATATTTCAGATGGATAAGGATTCTTCAAATTGTTCAAAAACCTTCAGTGTTGTAGTAGGAGCGGCGAGGCTGCGTCCCTGGCACACGGCCATCCGCATGGCGAGCTTATGCCCCAAAATAATTACACAGAAACTGTATTCTTTTAAACACTGCCTGGCCCATTAGTTCCAGCCTCTTATTGGCTAGCTCTTACATATTGACCTAACCCATTTCTAATATCCCTGTAACACCATGAGGTGTCTTACCAGGGAAGATCTTAACTTGCGTCTGTGTCCAGTAGGAAAATCATGGCGACTCCTTGACTCAGCTTCTTTCTCCCAGCATTCTGTTCTGTTTATTCCGTCTACCTAATTTTATGTCCTATTAAAGGGCTAAGGCAGTCTCTTTATTTAATCAATGAAATTAACACAAAACAGAATACTCTCCTCCATCATTTCCCCTGTTTCTGTTTAAACAAAAAAGAAAGACTTTCACTTTAACATAGTAAGATTATACATAACAAAACAGATATTAAGCAAGAAATACAGTTACAATATTTATATCTACTTTATCTTTTACCATAACCAAGAAAAACTATAACTAACCATTCTTCAACTCCGTCAAAGACTCCAGAAGGATATAATATTACCTAAGCAAACAAGAAATCCAAAGTTCTAGAAATGACAGACATATCTTGCTGCCTATACAATCACCCAAAGTTCCTCTGTACCATTGGGGCATTCATCTTCAGCCTTCAGGCCCATAGTATCCAGCAGACATTTCCATGAAGCAGGAAATTTCAAAGGCAGTTCAGTCACTATCTGTTGTGTCCTGCAGAATGTCTCTCAGAATCTTTCAAGAATCAGGAACCCCGAAAGACCATCTCACCTTTTGGCAAGTTCAGCAGACCTCTCTGTGGGTTCTTTGTGTCCAGTTCATGCATCAGTCCAGGCAAGAGCAGTTTCTTTCCCAAATGGCTATCAAACTCCATAAGGATCCTCTTCAATACCCATCTTACTCTTGAAGTAGCTGGGGCTGCCAGGAGCAGACATGTCTCATTGCCATCAAAGACACTAAGTTATTAAAATATTTTAAATGCCATATTTTGCAGTCTTTGAGAGATATGAAAAATGTCTATCTAACTGAACTCTATCTCTATATATCTAGAAAATCTAAGTAACATGACTACAAGCTTTACTATTATCAATGATTATCCATTAGCAACCTATATTTCCTATTATACATTACACTTAAAATAAACTACACAATCACAATTCCTTAATCAATATCAGAAATACATATACATATAACAAAATTGACCTTAAAGTCCATACTAATGCAAATTATTCACACCTATATCATATCCCCCTTTAAATGTAAAAGAATATTTATAAACCATATTTGGGAACATGGGAGCAATTTTTTCTCTCCAAACTGCTTCCTGCTAAATGGGGGTGTAGTTAATTAGGTCTTTCATGGTATAACCTGTGTGCTAGTTTCATCTCAGTTGGCAGTTGAGCGAAGCAATTTTCTGAAGGTGTTCACAGCAACCCTTCAAGAAGTGTGGTCCATCATACCATATTGGGATAGAAGCAATCCACAGACTCTCACCCTCTGTGAAAACAAAATAAGAAACTCCTTTCCAAAGCATCATGTCCTTAGATCCAAATTTCAAAGTCAAGGCATTTTCAAAATATCTATGTTGGATTAGTTCAGCAGCATTTATAAACAAATATCATTTAGCAGCTGTTGCTTCTTCCTCAGCATTCAAACAATTCAAAGAGAGCATAATAGCATACAGTATCAAATTTCTCTGTGTATTTTCCATCTTTGTGTGCTTTATTTTAACCTCTATTTTGTTTATTTTTACTTTTATTTTTTTGCTTTTTGAGACAGGTTCTCTGTAAAGCTTTGACCTGGAATAGCTCTGTAGACCAGGCTGTCCTTGAACTCTCAGAGATCCACCTGTTTCTGCCTCCCAGGCATTGGGATTAAAGGTGTGTGCTACCACACCTTGAAGTCACAGAGGTCAATCTCCCTCTGCCTCCCAAGTGTTGGGATTAAAAGTGTGTACTACCACACCCAACTACTCTCTTTCTTCCTTATTTTTGCTTTTTACTTTAAGAACTTTAACTTTTAGTCTGCATATATTTTCAACACACTGTAAACCATTTAGAAACTTTCTTTGTCTTTGAATCTCTCTTTTTCTGACCACAAGAGTCTTTAATGTACCAAGCAATATCAGTAGGACTAAAGCCGTGGCTTTGCCGGCTAGATGTAGCCCATTCCTTAGCTTTTTGCCATTCCAACCTTGTGGCTGAGGTACGGGCCAGAGCTGCATTCAATGCCAGAAGTATACAGTGTTTCAAGGTCCTTGCCATCAAACAAGCTGCAACAGACAACACTCAAGTCCTCTCTGTTTGGCTGGCCCTCCTGCCTCAAACAGCCAGAGTTTGCCCTGGCAGGATGGCCCAGAAAGCCGGCATTTTAAAACAACACAGGTTTTTTCCTGCTACTGCTGAAAACAAACAAGCATTCAGTCGGCTTTTATCAACACCATTTAAATGTTTTGTGGCAGGACCTCTTAAGAGCTGCAGGGTTTTGCAGCTGAAGCTGAGTCAGGAAGCCTCTCTTAGATGAGAGCACTTGCTTGCTTCTAGCAAGCAAAGCAGATCTGAGAAATCACTGCTACCAAGAAAACATGCTTTACTCTTTCCCAAGCTTTCTCAAGCTTTCAGTGGATTCAGTTGCCCCACATTGGGCGCCACTCTGTTGTAGTAGGAGTGGCGAGGCTGTGTCCCTGGCACCCGGCCACCCACATGGCGAGCTTATGCCCCAAAATAATTATACAGAAACTGTATTCTTTTAAACACTGCCTGGCCCATTAGTTCCAGCCTCTTATTGGCTAGCTCTTACATATTGACCTAACCCATTTCTAATATCCCTGTAACACCATGAGGTGTCTTACCAGGGAAGATCTTAACTTGTGTCTGTGTCCAGTAGGAGAATCATGGCGACTCCTTGACTCAGCTTCTTTCTCCCAGCATTCTGTTCTGTTTATTCCGCCTACCTAATTTTATGTCCTATTAAAGGGCCAAGGCAGTCTCTTTATTTAACCAATGAAATTAACACAAAACAGAAGACTCTCCCCCATCACTTTAGAATATGACATTTAAGATGTTTTAAAAACTTAAGATTTTTCATGATAATGAGACACATCTGTTCCTGGCAACACCAATTACTTCAAGAGGAAGATGGATACCGAAGAGTCTCCTTATGGAGTTGGTTAGCCATTTGGACAAGAAACTGACCTTGTGTGGAGTGCTTAATTGTATGCTGTGTGTACTGAAAACTCAGGACCCACAGAAAAATGACTGCTGCACTTGCCTAAAGGTGAGATGATCCTCCTTCAGGGTTCCTGCTTCATGAAAGTGTTCGCCAGACATATTCAGGACAGAGAAAAAAAGTGACTGACAAACTGCCAACATAGGCAAAACCATCTTTGAAATTTCTTGCTTTGTAGAAAATTCTACCAGATTCTATGGGTTTAGAGGCTGAACATGGATGTCCCAATGGTACAGAAGAATTTTGGATGACTGTCTAGGCAACAAGATGTCACTGTCAATTCTAGAGTTTTGGAAATTGCTTACAATACACTTCCTCTTTATTTAGATAATATTATATCTTTCTAGATTCTTTGATGGAGTTGAAAAATTGATATAGTTTTTCTTAGTCATGATAAAAGACAAATAGATATAAATATTGTATCTATAATTTTTGCTTGATGATTGTTTTGTTATACATAATTTTACTATGTTAAAGTTAGTACCTTTCTCTTTTATTTAAACAGAAAAGGGAAGGTGATATGGGATTTCCCTCTGTATGCTGTGATTATCATTGGATAATAAATGAACTGTTTTGGGCCTATAGCATAGTTATGGTAGAACAGAGCTAGACAGGGAAAACTAAACTGAATGCAAAGAGAAAGAAGGCAGAGTTAAGGAGAAGCCATGGAGCTTCTGACAGAGACAGACACACTGACACAAGCCATGACCTTCTGGTGACACTCAGATTAATGAAGATGGGTTAAATTAATATGTAAGAGATAGCCAATAACAAACTAGAGCTAATATGCCAAGCAGTGATTTAAATAATATACTTTCTATGTGATTGATTCAGGGATGAGCAACTGGGAATAAAACAAGCTACCCTCTCTTACAATGAGTTTGATAGCTTGAATACGATTGGCTTCCATGAGCTCATAAGATATAGTACTATAAGGAGGTATGATTTTGTTGGAGTGGATGTATGTTACCATGGGGGTGATCTTTGTATTCTTTATAAATCAAAGTCTATCTTAAAAGATGGCAGGACAAAATACAAACTACACCCATCCATATCACCACTTGCAGTTGTAATACTCATGTCATTTTTGAGATAAGGACATAAAATGCATCATCTTCATTGTATAAATGTGAAATATGTTGTTTTTTTTTTATACCCATTTGGAACATTTGGCTGAATCCTTCAAATTTATCAGGTATAGAAAATGGAATTGTATTATTGCAATGATATCACTCTCTTGTATTTTATCTTAATAGTCTGGAAGGATTTTAACTTTCTAATTAGACAGAATGTTATACAGTTCACTATACAACTGAATTAATAATGATTCCAGTTGCCTAGAAAGTATCAAGTAATCTTCTTTAAGATAGATGCATAAACATTGCTTTGCTCTAAACTTTTAGAGCTGCAAACAAACAAACAAACATAAAAATAAAGAATTATAACATTATGTGCACTTAAATATATGGCAATATAAAGACTCTGGATCTGAGTGAATACATGCTTTGAATTTTAAACTGTTTTATTTAAATAAGTTTTATATTAAATCATGAGAAATTACATATATTTTTATCTATCCCCTTAGTGAAAAGGCCTTCTCTTATGTCACCCAAATTACAAAAAAAAAAAAAATCAATATTGGAGCACCGGACAGAAATCTCTAGGTCCAAATCAGGAACAGAATTAGAGAGAGCACAAGCAAGGAACTCAGGACTGCGAGGGGCACACCCACAAACTGAGACAATGGGGATGTTCTATTGGGAACTCACCAAGGCCAGCTGGCCTGGGTCTGAAAAAGCATGGGCTAAAACCGGACTCGCTGAACATAGCGGACAATGAGGACTACTGAGAATTCAAGAACAATGGCAATTGGTTTTTGATCCTACTGCAAGTACTGGCTTTGTGGGAGCCTAGGCAGTTTGGATGCTCATCTTACTAGACCTGGATGGAGGTGGGTGGTCCTTGGACTTCCCACAGGGCAGGGAACCCTGAGTGCTCTTTGGGCTGAAGAGGGAGGGGGACTTGATTGGGGGAGGGGGAGGGAAATGGGAGGCAGTGGCGGGGAGGAGGCAGATATCTTTAATAAATAAATAAATATTTTACAGAACTGTGATAAAAAATAAACTGAACTGTACTTGTAAAAATGAAGAAAAAGTTGTTGAATATCTGTCTTACTTATCATTAAACAGAAAGTTAAGCATCTAGTATACCTTTTGGGAAATTGGAGATTATATATTTCCTAAGAAGGAAATTATTTTCTTTCTTACAAGAGAAGTTTTGATTATATATCAGTTTTCAATGAGGTCTTGTCAAATAAATGTTCTATATCATGCCCATTCTAAAAAACAAGTTCATCACTATCTATGTAATATAGTATAGCATATTTATTGCAAGACAGATATAATTGGTTAGAAAAGATGTCACACAGAATTTACAATGAATCATCATAGAAAAATTATAGTAGATGCACAGAGCACTATTCAAATTTATGCGGATACTTGGATATAATTAAATGAACTTGAGAAACAGCTATAGAGAAGCTTTTGGTCTTCATAGGAGAAAAAGATATCCCCTAATAATGATATGTCATTTGTTTGTAATGAGCTGAATTTTTCAATATTACACAGATACATGTAGACAATGTTTTCTCTGTTTCTGCTCTTATGATGAAATTTTTTGATTTCATAATTGCATCATTGTCCTGACTACTCTTATTGTCATATTCTTCCATAAGTCTTCTCCTACTATTAAATCTCTATATCTGAGTACAAGTGACTTATCAAGACCGTATACATAATAGAATAAGAAGAAAAATAAATTTACAAGCAGTGATATTCTTAGATTATTGTGATTTTGTAGATGAGTCTAATAATTTTTAACTTTTTGTTAACATGTAATGGATTGTCATGAACAAATCTTTTATGATAAAAAATAATCACAACAGAATGTTTCACCAGGATGTTAGATGTTATTACATTGCTTTGTTAGGAAAATCAATACTTTAGATTTAGTCTTAAATCATTAGTTAGAATTTACCACCTGCATGTCCGAATATATACTAAAATATAAAAAATACTCTGGATGATAATACAATAAATATTTACAGATCACCATTTCTTTTTCTAAAGAGTACACAAGATTAATATCTGAAATAAAAAGAAAGCAAAAATAAGCAAATTTTGAGAAGTGATTGTAAACTAGGAACTCAAAAATTACTGATTCCATATTTTTAATGACTCTATTCTGGTTTTCTTTTGTAGAGGTTGTTCTCACATTCTTAATATTTATGGTGTTTGTGTGTGTGTATGTATGTGTGATGTGTATGTGTGTGTGTGTGAGAGAGAGAGAGAGAGAGAGTGAGAGAGAGAGAGAGAGACAGAGAGAAAGAAACAGAAAGAGAAGGGAGAGAGAGAGAGAGGTGCTACATTTGTGCTTGTGCCTTCATATGACAGAAAAAGGAAGAATATCTTTGCTGAGTTATAGGTGGTTGTAAGCCATTTGATACGAATGTAAACATGGGTGTTCTGGAAGAACCAGAATCACTCCTCACTTCTTTGTCATCTCTTTATTTCCAATTTTGCTTTTTTCACAAGACTTTACAAGTTTTTATGCTTAGGTTTAAAATGAGAAATTGACATTGTGTTACCATAAACATCCAATTTTTCCAATTATTAATGATACGTTTTATCTCTTTGTCCCTTAAACTTTCTATAATCTATCTTTCTATCAGTCTGTCTATCATTCGATCTATTTATCTATCATCTATCTATCTATCTATCAACTATCTATCACCTATCTATCTACCTATAATCTTTATTGTTATCTACCAATCTGTCTGTCTGTCTATCTATCTATGATCTCCCTTACCTCTATATACCTGTCATGTATATCTAGCTAATTCTCTCTCTTTGTTGACAGAACTTTTTCCCTGTCTGGTCCAGCAGCTCTTCTATTGCAACGAAACAAACATTAATCATAAACTGTTTGGCCTATTAGATCAGGCTTCTTACTAACTCTTATAACATATATTAGCCCATAATTATTGTCTGTGTCAGTCCCGTGGCTTGGTATCTTTTATCAGTGATTCAGTCTCATCTTGCTTCCTCTGTGTCAGGATGACAACTGCAGACTAGCTTTCCTCCTTACAGACTTCTCCTATTTTGGATGCCCTGCCTATAATTACTGCCTGATTGCCATGCTTATACTTCCTACCTAGCTACTGGCCAATCATCATTTTATTAAAATTCAAGTAGCAAATCTTTACTGAGTGTAAGGTCATTGTGTCACAGCACTCCCTACTGAATTTCAAGTGATATATTTATTCTATATATACCTTTAAATAGTGCAAACTTTACTCAGTTTCATAGTATGTCATCTATTCCTAAGATTTTGCAACAATATAAGATAAATATATCCAAATAACTAACATAGAATATGGAAGACCAACTAAAATATTCCATGATCCTGAGACATACTACAGAATTTAAACTTTCGTGTTATACTAGAAATCATTGTTATTACAGAAACAATGATTGAAAATATAATTCAGCACATTTTATTCTTTGTATATATCTCCTTTATTTCTTCATGCAAAATTACATTAGTCTTATAACTTCATATTTGTACTTAATTTTTATGCATGTATTTCATTAATATATCTTTATTTTTATCATTTTATATTCATGGATGAAATGGGAATTTCTAAACTGTAAATTTAAAAAAAATGTTTTGAATATTGAATATATATTTAACTGTTAAGTAACCATGCAAATTAGCATTTGAATAAAGGATTAGGATATAATAATCAAGTCTATGTCTTTAGAAAGAAAATACCACCATATGCTTAAGCTGAATATTCCCTAAAATACTGAATAATTTTGAGATAGCCCATTTGGTAGAACTGGTTGATTATTTTCAGGGTGGTAGATGAAATGCAGGACTATAATAATAACAACTTTCATTTTCAGAAGACTGAACAGTAGCAAGTATAATTTTCATGATTTTTTTTCTATAGAGAGTCTTAAACTTTTGCAAATTTTGCAACCTGTGTTGCTTCCTATACTACCTGCCTCATGTCTAGATCTGACATTCTGTGGCTGAAAATTAAGTCAAGTTTTTTATATGGTTGCATTTACCAGAGCAAATAAAGCAGTTTGTTTGAGTTAGAAAGTTGGGAAACATTTTCAGCAGCTGTTGCTGCTGTTTATACCCAGAGAACATGCCAGAGCACCCTGAAGAAGCATGCGGCAGCTTAGCCTCATGGTTTCTGTTACTGTTTCTTTCTGGAAACTGAATATTTACATTTTTTTTCTAGCAGCTTTTTAACCAAATCTATCTAAAGAGTTCCAGTGATACAGCTGCTTCTTGTTGTTGTTGTGTGTGCTAAAGGCAATAAATTGACAAAATAGTTTGTTTTCTTTTTTTTTTTCTTTTGATACACAGCGAATGTTTAGGCTGGAAATATTCTCTGAATGACAGAATGCAAGGTATGAAAAATATTAGAAACATTTTCATAAAATATGTGTCCCTGTGAGATAGGTCTGATTTACACCTTAAGACATTGTGCCCCTCACCCATAAGCACTAGATTATTCATTCCTTGAAAAACTCTCCATCTTATAGATGTGTGATCTCTTATTACAAAACATAAATGTATTTTCCGTGTGCTTGAAATATTATTCTGTCTCTCTTATCTTTTCACTGCTTGTGGACCAAGTTAAGAAAAAAAAAAGAAGAAATTTAAATGTAAACCATCCAAACAAAAGAGTGAAACAAAATAGGAAAGTTATTAACCAAATATTGTTTACATAATGTTTTCTATCATTTTTATTTAATTAGTTTATCTTCATATAAGCTCCATATTTCAGCATGCAACACTAACCACTATTTTTATATTAAACATAAGCCTTTTACAGATTTAAAATACATGACATGACTTATACCATCTGTAACTAAAGAGGTGTTATTCAATTTAAAGCAATATAATTGATTTAGTCTAATAACATTCTGAACTCAGTTCAGGGAGAAATTTAGTTGACCTCTGTGCTTGAATTTGACAATTGTCATTTTTACTACAATTATTCATCAGAAAGTTAATGTAGGTTATGTTTCATGACTTTCCAAAGGACTTCCGTATAATATTATTTTGAAATACAAACTGATTTTGTAGTCATATTACCAAAAAAATTATATAGTTTGATATAATATATGAATAACCTGCCTTTTCTCTTAACCCATAGTAGCCATTTGCAATAGCATTACAATTTCATATTTATTATTAGTTTGAGAGTGTTTTATAACCTGATATGTGAATGTATAAGTCACAAATCAATTCCACACTAGTTTGGAATTATGATTAATGAAAGGGTTATTTATTTAAGGGGGGAAAAATTTACAGATCACTATCCCAGACAACAGCCCTCTAGGCGATCAGGAACAAAGTCTAATAGCCAGAAGCCTGAAGCAAGAGACAGAGATAGCACACATGGCTACCGTTGCTTTTGAAAGCAAAAAAAGACTCTTCCAAAAGGGCTGGTATCTTAAAGGCTGTTGGCTGAAAGAGCGAAAGAAGCTCCCGCAGCACCACCCCTTTTGTTTAAGTAGGAGAGTTCCAAACCAAATACAAAAGAATATACACTAGGAACAGATATCAAGTATAAGACTAGAATTACAATCAGCATAAACAATATTATGCAAGGAACATATGCTAAATGTTTTAATAAACATTCTATCCTAAGAAGTCTAAGTCTTGTATTAGAAATGGCTTGGCTAGATCATAAGAGTACAATAACTACAACTATCTAATCTGCAACACTATAGAAGGCCTGAGAAGGGAGATAATATTACTTGAGCAGGCAGGAAGTACAATCAAGTAGCTTTCAAAGCGACCAATATATGACAGAGACAATTAGCTCGTGAGCAATCACCCTAGTCTTATTTTGCAATGTTGAAGCAACTAACATTGGCTATGGCCTAGTGTAACTGACAGAGCATTTTCAGAGGCAGGAAAATTTTTCAAAACTGTCTTATCCTGTTTTGGTAAGATTTGACAGTCCTGCTTATCCATTTTTGGACATCATGTATCTTGTCAGGTGTTGAGGCATTGTCAAGTACTTGCCTACATGCCAGTTTTGACAAAAAGAAAACAAGCTCCAAGTGAAGTGTTTTTGGTGCTCAACATTTTCTTGGGAATAGATAGGTGCTCTCAGAAGCAGTCATGTCTCATTTCAACAAAACCCTAAGTTATTTAAAGGCCATGTTCCACAGATCCTTAAAATGGTTGAAGATTCCCTATCTAGGAAGAATACAGTCTCTATATATCTAAAGAACATAATTGATCTTAATGTATGTAGAACAAACATGAACAACTATTGACCTATAATAATCAATACCTGTATATCTTAAAGACTGAAGCTTCATTTTAGAATATCAAATAATCTGCAAATAAATGTGCAACAAATGAGGACAGTGACCTCAAAATGTAAACAATCTATAAGCATTTTGAGGAGAGGTAGGAGTAATATATAATGCAATATTAAAATATATCCTATAAGTTGTATCAATATACAAAATGTCCTAAACTGCGGTAGAAACATGCATATATACAATCTGACAAAATAACTTTGCATATGTGTACAAATGTAAACAAAAGTAACAGATATAATTTGAACTTGTTTTAATATACAAAAACTATACCAATGTAAATATAGAAATTATCCATAAATAATAGCCCAAAAGTATTCACTCTATTAGCCACTATTACTATCTCCAATTTTTTTTCATCCCAACCCTCTATCTAATACAAGTAATAAACAACAACCCCTAAACAGTGTTCACAAAGCTATGGATAAACATTTTTTGAGATGGCGGGGCATCATCTTCTAGAATTGCTTCCTGCTGTCATGGGGGTGATGTTCTCTTAATGGTATCCTGCAAAAATTAAGTGGTGGTTAAGTTTGAAAATTAATGTCTGGTATATTTGCAAACAATTTCTGAACAGTCAATAGGAATTTTGTTTTGTTTTATTTTGTTTTTCAATGTTCTCTTTCAGAGTTCTGGCAAGAATATGAGAAGGTGCACCATTTCAGCTGCTGGTACCCAAAACAAGTGGTCTTATAGTAGTGCTATCTGCATCACAATGTCATCTCAGCTAGGCAGAGTTGTTGCTGTGGGGCCCCATATACTTCCTGGAAACTTCAAAGATTACTGCAGAAAAAGGATCTGTAGGAAAATCAATGTTCATCACGAAAAAACTTAAATATCATTTATATAAACATAAATTCAATGAAGACTATCATATAGCCAAAAACGCATGGAGAAGGAAAATTTTTCCTAAAGTCTTTCTTCTGCCCCACACCAGATGATTCCTGATATGAGACAGAAACTCTGAATGTTCCTTTAAACAACAAGCTTGGATTTAGAGGAGTACAAAGCCATTGTCCAACTCCAAAACCAGATGTGTGTGTGTGTGTGTGTGTGTGTGTGTGTGTGTGTGTGTGTGTGTGTGTGTGTGAATTTAAGCATAAAGAGTACTTGGATTTATAAACCATATTCTGTTTTCTAGATGATCCTTAGTGGATAGTTATTTTTCTTCTGTCAACATTCAAACAACCAAGATCTCTTGAATTTTTGATAATGTGTATTTTCCTGCAAAGATGAGAGCAGAATCCTGCCCTAACCCTTATGATCTTTATTCACCATCTGTATGATTGTCACCATTGTGGATGTGGTATCATTTCTCTTTTTCAAATGGTTTCTCCTTTTCAAAGCGAATCTTTATTAATTTTCATGGTATCCATAATTTTTCTTCTCCTGTGGAAACAAGAGAAAAACCTTTTCCCCAACATAGTACATCTCCTGGTTTCTATTGTGAGGTCAACACATCCTTGAAATATACTGGTTGATTCAACTCAGAAGTTTTTTTTTTCCATTTTCCAATGTCTCTCTGCTGTTATTGTTTCTTTCTCATTAGCATTAAGAAAATTCAAGATGATTACAGCATTATGCAATCTATTTCTGGGGGTATTTTCCATCCCTTTCTGTTTGTCAGCATATCCTTTATAGTATGACTAGACCTTTCTATAACTGCCTGACCTGTAGGATTATTTGTTATACCTGCAATGCGCTTTACATTATAATAAGCAAATTAGCTTTTCATTTTCTTATATACATATGCTGGGCATTGTCTTTATTTGTGCAGGTATACCCATGATAGCCATATCCTCCAATAAATGTGTGAATACTGAATCAGCCTTTTCTGAGCTCAGGGCAGTAGCCCATTGAAAACCTGAATATGTGTCTATGATATGGTGTACATATTTTAATTTACCAAATTCCATAAAGTGGAATACATCCATCTGCCAGATTTTATTCTTTTGAGTACCTTTGAGCTACTCCCTGCAGGCAGCAATGTTTGATTATAGAAAGAACAAGTAGTACACCTCTTTATAATCTTTTTTAGCTTGTTGCCATGTAATAGAAAACTCTTTCTTTAAACATTTGCTATTGACATGATTTCTTTTTAGAAATTCTGAGGCCTGTAGCATGTTTCCAATCAATAATTGATCAATTAATGCATTGCTTTGTGCTAGAGGACCTGGCAGACCCATTTGGGAGGGGATGTGTGTTGTGTACATAGGACAAAGCCTATTCCTGATCGTTTTTTCACCTAGATAAACAATGAAGTCAATTCTGTACCATCTGATATAAATTCAGCAGTTTCAATATGAAAGATAACTCTTTCTGCATATTGTGAATCAGTAATTATATTAAGAATTTCATTAAAATCCCTTAGAACCATAAGAATGGCATATAATTTTGCCTTCTGGACAGAATTATAAGGACTTTTTTCCACCTTACTCAATTCTTCTGATTTGTAACCTGCCTTCCCTGATTTATTTGCATCAGTATAAAATGTATGGGCTCAAGTTACTGGAAAATCACATACAAATTGGGGAAGAATCCACAAAGTTCTCTTTATAAGGTTAAGTCTATTGCTTTTGAGATAATTGCTATTAATTTCCTCAAAAAAATTAGCACAAGCTCTTTGTTATGGTTTATTGTCATCCCATAATATTTTTTTTTATTTCATCAGTAGTGAAAGGAACTGTGATGTGGGAGTGTAGTATATAAATCTGTTGATTTCATTGGTTAAGCAATAAAGAAACTGCTTGGCCCTGAGAAGTTAAAACATAGGTGGGAGGAGTAAACAGAACGGAATGCTGGGAGAAAGAGGAAGTAAGCTCAGGGACACCATGCTCCGCACTCCCGGGCAGACGCACAAGATGAAGCAAGCCACCAGGTCAGACATGCTGAATCTTTCCTGGTAAGACTGGAGCTACACAGATTATTAGAGATGGGTTGATTGGGATATCAGAATTAGCCAGTAAGGGCTAAAGCTAATGGGCCAAGCAGTGTTTAAATGAATACAGTTTCTGTGTTGTTATTTCGGGGCATAAGCTAGCCAGGTGGCCGGGGTGCTGGGGACGCAGCCCCGCTCCTCCTATTACTACAGAACTGTAATTTCTGTTGGGTATGTTCCTGCCAGTTGGCAAAGTCTCAGTTTACTTTTAAAATTAATTCAGAGACATTTTCCACATAAGTTTTTTAATTAGTTTATGTGGTAGAAATATTCATTCTAAAATAATATCTTCCCTCTGCATTAAAATTCCCATAGAAGAAATTCAGGAAGGCAATATGACTAGGATGCAACTAAGATTTGGATTCACCCCATACACATGTGCCTCCTGTAATTTTTTTCAACCAATGTCAGTTCCTTTTGTGCTTTAGCTGTTAATGTGTGTATGTTTGTGTGTGCATGTGTATGTTATTACCTTATATAAATATTCAATTTTAAAATGTGTAAAAATAATCATGGACTTACTATTACTGATTTTGAAAAATACATATTTAGGCTGGGTTGTGGTAGTGCACACCTTTAATCCCAGCACTCGGGAGGCAGAGGCAGGCAGATCTCTGTGAGTTCGAGGCCAGCCTGGTCTATAAGAGCTAGTTCCAGGACAGGAACCAAAAAGCTATGGAGAAAACTTGTCTAGAAAAATCAAAAAAAAATACATATTTAGAAAATAAGAATTTTATTGAAGTCTAGTTAACTTTTGATGATTTTCTCAAAAAAAAATAATGTGAAAACTAGTCTGTGCCTCAGTGAAACAAATAGCTCTAAAACAAGAATCAATAAAAAGCATCAGCCAAAGAAGGTATATGTATTTCATTATTGTCAGTAGTATGCTCTTTTCTAAACATTTTTTCACTGCTTAAACACCAGTATTTTCAGTAAGTTAATAAATAGGCTTTTTTTTAACTTTTTATTGAGAAAAAGAAAAAAAAGTTTCTACCTCCTCCCAGCCTCCCATTCCCCTCCCCCTCCTCCCACCCTTCTCCCCCTCCCACCACTCCTCTCCCCCTCCCTCTCCAGTCCAAAGAGCAGTCAGGGTTCCCTGCCCTGTGGAAAGTCCAAGGTCCTCCCCACTCTGTCCATGTCTAGGAAGGTGAACATCCAAACTGGCTAGGCTCCCACAAAGCCAGAACATGAAGGAGGATCAAAATCCCGTGCCATTTTCCTTGGCTTCTCATCTGCCCTCATTGTTTGCCATGTTCAGAGAGTCCAGTTTTATCTCATGCTTTTTCAGTCCCAGTCCAGCTCGCCTTGGTGAGCTCCCAATAGATCAGCCCCACTGTCTCAGTGGGTGGGTGCACCCCTCGTGGTCCTGACTTCCTTGCTCATGTTCTCCCTCCTTCCGCTCCTCATTGGGACCTTGGGAGCTCAGTCTGGTGCTCCAGTGTGGGTCTCTGTCTCTATCTCCATCCATCACCAGATGAAGATTCTATGATGATATGCAAGATATTCATCATTATGGCTATAGAATAGGGTCGTTTCAGGTTCCCTATCCTCAGCTGCCCAAGGAACTAACTGGGGACATCGCCTTGGGCTCCTGGGAGCCACTCTCAGTTCAAGTCTCTTGCCAACCCTAAGGTGGCTCCCTTAACAAAGATTTGTGCTTCCCTGCTCCCCTATCCAACCTTTCTTTATCCCAATCGTCCTGTTTCCCCAAGTTCCCCCATACTCTCCTTCTCACTTTTCTCTCCCCATCTCCCCTTACCCCATCCCACCCCACCCCCAAGATCCCAATTTTTTTTCCCCCGGCAATTTTGTCTACTTCCCATAGCCAGAAGGATAACTACATGTTTTTCTTTGGGTTCACCTTCTTATTCAGCTTCTTTAGGATCACCATTATAGACTCCGTGACCTTTGTCACTAAGACAAAAGGGCAACCTACTGACTGGGAGAAGTTCTTCACCAACGCCTCAACAGACAAAAGTTCTCCAAAATATATAGAGAACTCAAGAAACTAGACTTTAAAATGCTAATTAACCCAATTAAAAAAATGGGTCACTGAACTGAACAGAGAATTTTCAACAGAAGAAGTTCAAATGGCCAAAAGACACTTAAGGTCATGCTCAACCTCCTTGGCGATCAGGGAAATGCAAATTAAAACTTCATTGAGATACCATCTTACACCTGTCAGAATGGCTAAAATAAAAAAAAAAACACCGATGATAGCCTTTGCTAGAGAGGTTGTGGAAGAAGGGGTACCCTCATCCATTGCTGGTGGGAATGCAAACTTGTGCAACCACTTTGGAAATCAGTGTGGCGGTTTTTCAGGAAATTCAGAATCAACTTACCCCTGGACCCAGTATTACCACTCTTGGGAATATACCCAAGAGATGCCCTATCATATGACAAAAGCATTTGTTCAGCTATGCTCATAGCAGCATTATTTGTAATTGTCAGAACCTGGAACCAACCTAGATGTCCTTCAATGGAAGAATGGATGAAGAAAGTGTGGAATATATACACATTAGAGTACTAATCTGTAGTAAAAAAAAAACAATGACTACTCGAATTTTGCATGCAAATGGATGGAAATAAAAAACACTATCCTGAGTGAGGTAACCCAGACCCAAAAAGATGAACATGGGATGTACTCACTCATAATTGTTTTCTAGCCATAAATAGATAGGCTTTTAGCCAGGTTGGATTGGCACATGCCTTTAATCGTAGCACTCAGGAAGCAGACACAGGTGGATTTCTTTGAGTTTGAGTCCAGTGTTGCATACAAGAGCTAGTTTGAGGACAGACTTCAAAGCTACAGAGAAACCTTGTTTCAAAAAACCAAAACAGACAAATAGGCTTTAAAAATGTTTCTGTGATTTTGTTGAGACTTACTTTATGACAGGCTTGGTATAAGATCCAGAGTAATTAGTTTTAAACATAACAAAACAATCTTCATGTTATAAAAGTTATGCCTGATTTATTTTTGTACACTTCACAAATAAGACAATGACATTTTATAGAGTTGATAGAAAACATCCATGTGAATAAATAGTAAGAAGAGCCATAGGACAGAGAATTTTGTAAAATAGCTACCATTCTTGAAAAAAATAGTTCTCTACCATCAACGACATTAATTAATCAATTTTCATTAAATAATATATTCTTTAGAACCATCATGAGGGTATAGACAAAAATAAGAATACTAGTAACACATCCATATATTTACCAAACAATATGTATAATGAAATAATTTTATTGTGCTTTAATACATTGAAAAAACAGAATGAAAATTATTAGAAAATTAAAATCACCTAATGACCTATTCTTTTACATTAGATTATTTATCTGTATAAGGATATACATAACAATGAGTTAAAGTATTTTCAGAAAAACATTTTTTTATAATTTGAAAGATACATTTGAGGCATTCATATTTATCTCAATGTAGTAGAAGCCAATTTTCAATTTAGAAGAAGACATTGTTGCTCGTGCTCTCTCTCCTTCTGCTCCTGATTTGGACCTTGGGGTTGTAGTCAAGTGCGCCAATGTGGGACTCTGTCTCTGTCTCCTTTCATTGCCTGATGAAGGTTAATATCCAGGAGGATGACTATATGTTTTTCTTCGGGTTCACTTTCTTATTTAGCTTCTCTAGGATCACGAATCATAGGCTCAATGTCCTTTATTTATGGCTAGAAACCAAATATGAGTGAGCACATCCCATGTTCCTCTTTTGGGGTCTGGCTTACCTCACTCAGGATAGTGTTTTCTATTTCCGTCCATTTGCATGCAAAATTCAAGAAGTCATTGTTTTTTTCCTGCTGAGTAGTACTCTAATATATATATATATATATATATATATATATATATATATATATATATATTCCATACTTTCTTCATCCATTCTTCCATTGAAGGGCATCTAGGTTGTTTCCAGGTTCTGGATATTACAAACAATGCTGCTATGAACACAGTTGAGCATATACTTTTGTTGTATTTTTTTTTTTTTTTTGGAACTCAGGACCACGAGGCATGCACCCACACACTGAGAACATGGGGAAGTTCTATCGGGAACTCACCAAGGCCAGCTGGACTGGGTCTGAAAAAGCATGGGACAAAACCGGACTCGCTGAACATAGTGGACAATGAGGACTGCTGAGAAGTCAAGAACAATGGCGCTGGGTTTTGATTCTACTGCACGTACTGGCTTCGTAGGAGCCTAGGCTGTTTGGATGTTCACTTTACTAGACCTGGAAGGAGGTGGGAGGTCCTTGGACTTCCCACAGGGCTGGGAACCTGGTCTGCTCTTTGGGCTGATGAGAGAGGGGGAGTTGATTGGGGGAGGGGGAGGGAAATGGGAGGCGGTGGCGGGGAAGAGACAGAAATCTTATAAATAAATAAATAAATAAATAATAAAATAATTAAAAAAAGAAAAGTAAATACCAAAATAAAAGAAATAGACATTGTTGAGTGTAATATATTTGTGGAAAAAAAATCTTATAAGATAGCATTATTTTTACAGACTAAAGAATATTAATAGCCTCAAAGGAAAAAAAGCCAAGGAAGGTCTAGGACCAGTTTGCTGCAGATACTAAGAGACCATGAATGCAGCCCAGACTACCATACATAGGAAAACTTTCAACCACCATTGATTGTTAGTGAATACCACTAGTTGTTTTCTTGCCACTCAGACTTGAAATAATCACACAGAAACTGTATTATTTGCAATATTGTTTGGGCAGTACCTTAAGTGTATTCCTTATATCCTAAACCAACCCATCACCATTAATCTATGTATCATGGCATAAAGACAAAATTTGGCAGAGTCATCTGTATCCAGTATTGGCTATATGGCTGCTCTCTGATTTCGACTACTCTCTCTCTCTCTCTCTCTCTCTCTCTCTCTATATATATATATATATATATATATATATATGTGTGTGTGTGTGTGTGTGTGTGTGTGTGTGTGTGTGTGTGTGTATGTATGTATATGTATATTCCAGCCTGGATATATTTTGCTAAGCCATTAGCCAAAAGAAATTTCTTTATTAACCAATGATGTCCAGAGCATACAGCTGGGCTTCCCACATCAATTGAGAAAACAATATATTCCATGACAAAAAACAAATTTAAGCAGTATCTATCCAAAAAACCAGCCTTGCAGAAAATCCTAGAAGGAAGCTAATTGCACCCTGAAAAACAAAAACAAAAAAAAACAAGGCAACAGATAACCTCACATAAGCAAAACCCAAAGAAAGAAGACACACAAACACTACCAGTAGAAAATAACAGTACTGAACAATTACTGGTCATTAATAACTCTTAATATCAATGAACTGAATTAACCATTATCCATCCTTCTGCTATATGCAAGAAACACACTTTATCCTCAAAGACAGACATTACCTGAGAATAAAGGGATAGGAAAAGATTTTCCTTTTAACAAAATTGTCTCAAAATAAAATCAATCAAAAGAGTTGAAGAAGGACACTTTATACACATCACAGAAAAAATCCTTCAAGATGAAGTATTAAACCTGATCATTTATGCCCCAATCACAAGAGCAAACACATATGTAAAAGAAAAATACTAAAGCTTAAATTGCACATCAAACACCACACACTAATGGTATGAAACTTCAACATCTAACTCTCCCTAGTAATGGACAGGTCAACCAGACAAAAATTTAGCAGAAAAATAAGAGAACTAACAGATGCCATGACTAAAATGGACTTAACAGACATCTGTACAACATTTCACCCAAGAATGAAAACATAAAAGAATGTACCTTCTTCTCAGCATTTCACAGAAACATCTCTAAAATTGACCGCATTCTTGGTAACAAAGCAAACCTTGTAGATAAAAGAAAAAGTTGGAATAGCTTTTTGTATCTTATTGGATCACCATGGCATAAAGTTAGAATTCAAAAACAACACTCTTTGCAGAAAACCTACAAACTCTTAGAAATTGAACAATGATCAATTAAAGCACCCCTGGATCAAAAGAAAAATAAAGAAAAATGTAAATATTTTCTAGAACTCAAGGATAATGAAGGCACAACATACCCAAACCTATGGGGCACTATGGAAGCAGTGCTAAGAAGAAAGTTCAGAGAACTAAGAGCCTGCATGAGGAAAGTAGAGATATCACACATTAGTTGCTTAACAACACACCTTAAAGCTCTAGAACAAAAATAAGCAGACGCACCCAGGAAGAATAGATGACAGAAAATAACCAAATTGAGTGCCAAAATGAATAAAATAGAAACAAAGAGAACAATTCAAAGAATCAATGAAACAATGACTTGGTTCTTAGAGAAAATCAACAAGCTAGACAAACCCTTGTCAAACAAATCAAAAGCCAGAGAAAGAACATCCAAATTAACAAAATCAGAAATGAAAAGGGGATATAACAACAGACACTGAAAAAATCCAGAGAATCATTAGGTCACACTTCAAAATCCTGTACTACACAAAACTGAAAAATGTAAAATAAATTGACAATGTTTGGGGTAGGTACTAAAATATTAAAATTATATTAATACCAAGTGACCAATTTAAATAGACCTGCAAACTACAAAAAACAGAAGCTGTCATCAAAAGCCTTCCAACCAATAAAGCCAAGGGCCTGATCATTATAGTGTATCATTCTACCAGAACTTCAAAGATGAGCTAATACCTATAATTCTATATTGTTCCACATGATAGGGACATAAGGAATACTGCCAAATTCTTTCCATGAGGCTACAGTTACCCTAACACTGAAGCTACATATAGACTCAACCAAGAAAGAGAATTACAGACCAGTCTCCCTCATAAATATTGATACAAAAATACTCAAAAAATATGGGAAAATTGAATCCAAGAACACATCAAAAAAAAAAAATAATCCACCATGATCAAATTGACTTTATTCAAGAGATGAAGGGATGGTTTGACATGTGAAAATCTCTCAATGTAATCTGCTATATAAAAAAAAAAACTGAAAGAAAAAAAATATGATCATCTCATTAGATGCTGAAAAAGCCTTTGACAAAGTTCATTATTCCTTCATATTAAAAGTCTTGGAGGGATCAGAGATACAAGGAACATATCTAAAAAGAATAAAAGCAACACATTGTAAGCAATCAGTCAACATCAAATTTAATGGAGAGAAACATAGCAAATTCACTAAAATCAAGAGCAAGACAAGGCTGTCCACTTACTCCATATCTATTAAACATAGCTCTTGAAGTTCTTGCAAGAGCAATAAGACAACAAAAATATACAGATTGGAAATGAAGAAGTCAAGCTTTTGCTATTCACAGATGATAAATAATGTACATAAGTGATCCCAAGAATTCTACCAGGGAACTCCTACAGATGATAAACACCTCCAGCACTGTGAGAGGATACAAAATTGACTAAAAAAAAACTTGTTAGCCCTCCTAAAAACAAATGATAAAGAAGGTGAGAAAGAAATCAGAGAAACAACACAATTAGCAATATCCACAAATAACATAAATTATATTGGCTTAACATGAAACAAGCAAGTGAAAGACCTGTTGGATAAGAACTTCATGTCTTTGAAGAAAGAAATTTAAGAAGATATAAAATGATGAAATGATTTCCCATGCTCTTGGATAGGTAAGATCAACATACTAAAAATGGCAATCCTACCAAGAGTGATCTATAGATTCAATGCAATCCCCATAAAAATTCTAAAACAATTCTTCACAGACATTAAAAAAAACAATACTCAACTTCATATGGAAAAACAGAAAACCCAGGATAGCCAAAACAATACTGTAAAATAAAGGAACATCCAGAGGCCTCACCATCCCTTATATCAAGCTCTATTATAGAGCTACAGTAATGGAAACAGCTTGGTATTGGCATACAAACAGACTAGCAAAAAACCTGGCACTAGACAAATTCCAAGGAATCCACAAAGATGACCCCAACTATGACCCTAAGCAATAGTGGAGAGGGTACCTGAACTGGCCTTGCCCTGTAGTCAGATTAATGACTATCTTAGATGTCACCATGGAACATACATCCAGCAACTGATGGAATTGGATGCAAAGAGTCAGAGTAGCACATTGGGCTGAGCTCCCAAGGTCAAGGTGAAGAGAGGGAAGAGTGAGAATATGAACAAAGAGATAAAAACCATGATAGAGAAGCCCACTGAAGCAGCTTATCTCAGCTAAGGGAATCCTTCCAACTCTGGGCAGACAGTGAGGGAACCAGCATAGGACCAAACTAAACCCTCTAAATGTAGGAAACAGTTGTACAGATGGAGCAGACTGTGAGGCCACTGGGAGTGAGACCAGTATTTATTCCTACTGCTTGTTTTTGCTTTTTATAATCCGTTCTCTTTTGATGGATACCTAGTTCAGCATAGATATAGGGGCGGAGGGCTCAAAGGAATGTGCTAGACTTTGTTGATTCCCATGGGAAGTCTTACATGCTCTGAAGAGTGCATGTGGGGTGGGATGTGTGTGGGGGGGATGTGGATAGAGTATGAGAAGCATGGGAATTTGGGAAATAAATTTGGCATATAAAATGAAAAAAATAGTTTTTTAATGAATATAAAATGTGAAAAAGAAAAAAACAAGAAAATAAAATTTCTAAATATTAATTTTCTCTCAAAAACCATTAAATTTAAAATATATGAATGTTTAATTCTACAAAGTCGTGTCATAATGATCTCTAACACAAATGCTCTACATACATATTCAGCAGGATTGTGTATAGTATTGATCACTGAAGTCAATGCAGTTTCTTTCTACTGATGTTGTAAATATTTAGACGTTGTTAGGTTTCTCAAAGAACATGCAGACAAATTAGTGTGAAGGTGGGTTGAATTTCCTAGAGGTTGTTTTTTCCAGAAATTATCATTTTTGTCCAATGCAATGAAATAACATTCTAAGCAGTAGATAATCAGGCTACAATATAAACAAGGCCTATTATTTATTTTTAAATAATAAATAATATTTAGATTAATTTCATGCAGGGTACTTTCACTATTTCCAACCTCCCCCCAGATATATCCTCTACACTATCACCACTTTAACCACCAAACTTAAAGGTTTAGTATGATTAATTATAGAATACTGGGACTATGAATAGTGAAATGGGAAAAATAGGGCATATGCTTTAATTCAGTAGGTAGGTAGGTCACTAAAGAGTTGTCACAATGCCAAAACAATTGTATTTGGAAAAATATTATTATGTATATTTACCAATAATTATACTATTCATATATTATTAATAATTATATATATATATATATATGTTTCTAGAATACATATATTTTTGTTAACTCATCAAGCCCAATTTGTGTTGATCAACTACTCTGAATAACTTTCAGAAACAGGAGGGCAGTTGAACAAATGAACTCATTGTAATTATGACAGCATACATAAAAACCTTGCAAATTCTAGTCAGGCAAAATGTCCAGGATAAATGGGGGGGGGGTAAGCCCAAATTCCTGCAAATAAATGAAGATCTGGTTGATAGTTCCTGGGAGAGGTACAGTTATCTTTCTACATAAACAAGTTCTGCAAGAAGGAATAGGCCAGAAAAAATAGAGGATAAACATTTGTAAAAAAATAAGTTAGACCTTTTCATTTTCATTATGTCATATTTATAAATTATTCATCCTAGTCCCTATCCTATCACTATTCCATTCGAGAAGTTGCTGTCTGTATCAATGCATTCAAGACTATTCTTTTGCTTCTCTTCTATTAGATTTAGTATGTATGGTTTTATGTTGAAGGCTTTGATCTACTTGAACATTAGGACAGTGTATTAGTTTTGTACCTACTTGAATTGTTCTGTATGCTGACATTCAGTTAGATCAACACCACCTTTTTTGAATATGTTTCAATTTCTCCGTTGTGTATTTCTTAATTTTGTTCACATTTTCCTATCTATCTTTGAGTAATTTTTCACCCATATGAGATTTTTGGTGGTAGTGAGAATTATTTCCACCAAAGAAACTGTATAATCCAAATGCTTTATATTACAGCTTTTTATTGATTTTTATTAAGTGCTACATTTTTGTCTGTCCCCTTCCCTTTCTCTCCTCTCCCCATTTCAAAACTCTCCCCAGGGTCCCCATGCTCCCATTTTACTCAAGAGATCTTGTCTTTTTCTACTTCCCATGTAGATTAGATTTATGTAAGTCTCTCTTAGTGTCCTCATTGTTGTCTGTGGGATTGTGATTTGTAGGCTAGTTTTCATTGCTTTATGTTTAAAAGCCACTTGCGAGTGAGTAAATCTGATGATTGTCTTTCTGTGACTGGGTTACTTCATTCAAAATAATGTTTTCTAGCTCCATCCATTTTCCTGCAAAATTTAAGATTTCATTATTTTTTTCTGCTGTGTAGTACTCTGTTGTGTAAATGTACCACATTTTCCTTATCCATTCTTTGGTCCAGGGGCATTTGAGTTGTTTCCATGTTCTGATATGACAAACAATGCTGCTATGAACATAGTTGAGCATACATCCTTGTGCCACAATTGAACATCCTTTAGATGTATACCCAAAAGTGGTATTACTGGGTCTTGAGGAAAGTTATTTCATATTTTTTGAGAAATCTCCACACTAACATCCAAAGGGGCTGTACCAGCTTGCATTCCCACCAGCAATGCAGAAATGTTCCCTTTTCCCCATAACATCTCCAAGATAAGTAGTCATCAGTGTTTTTGATTTTGGCCATTCTTACAGGTGTAAGATGGAATCAGAGAGTTGTTTTGATTTGCATTTCTATGATGACTAAGGATGTTTAACATTTCCATAAGTGTCTTTCAGCCATTTTAGATTCCTCTGTTGAGAGTTCTCCGGTTAGGTCTATACTCCATTTTTAATTGGATTATTTGTTCTTTTAATATTCAATTTGTTGAGTTCTTTGTATATTTTGGAAATCAGACCTCTGTCTGAAGTGGGGTTGGTGAAGATATTTTCCCATTCTGTAGGCTTACATGTTGTCTTGTTGACCACATCCTTTGCTTGGAGAAGCTTTTCAGTTTCAGGGGCCCCATTTATTGTTTCTCTCATCTACATAGTATCTGATTTCATGTGTTTCATAAGTGTTGCAGTGGCTAGAATTGCAGTTTGAAGTCTTCCATATGATGACTTCAAGACATGGAGAAAGAAAAAGAGAGAGAGAGACAGAGACAGAGAGACAGAGAGAGAATATTTAAACATCATTCAATTATTAGGTTAAAATAAATGCAGGCCTGTCCCTTCTTTCGGCAGTAGGTGCTAGAGTGTCACATTGAACCAAGGTTGTGATTTCCTATAACCATGAAGATGTATTTATTTATTTATTTATTTATTAATGGTAAGAAAACCATTAATGGGAAAGTTTTCAAAATAGCATCTCATACAGTGTTAAATCTAATGTCTTGTGTTGTGATCCCTTGTTCTGTTAAAGAACCAAAAAATAATTTTAATCTTGTTATACTTAATTTCTTGGTGCTTAAGTTTATATATGTGGCCAAAATTAACCACTTATAAGTTTTTGTCTCTATTATTTTTTTTTGTTTTTATTAACACTAGTTGATCCTCTAAAATTACTTGGACTTAGTAGGAACCTGTGGATCATTAGCAATTTTTCAGTTTTTCCATCATTTAAAAAGAAGTAAAAATGTTTGCCACACTGTGGTTCCTCTTGGAAGCGTTAAGAGACTTTTTCTGGGTGATCTTTGTTGTAGAATGGACAATAACTAGTGTACACCTAGTGGAGTATCGATGGGCTTCCTTAGTAAGAAGACAAATGATTTAACAAGGCTAAGTGACATTTTAAAAGATGCCTTACAGTTCCATGGGACCCATTTGAACTAGAAGTGAAAGGGGAAAAATATTATTCCTGTTAATCATTCTAGTTAGAAGCATCGCAAAGAATCTCTGATTTCTTATCCTCTACTAAATAAACACTGTTGCCTGGAGGATGTACATATGGGCAGGATCAAAAATTCCAGTGAAGATATAGATAATCTCTTCCAAAAACAGGATTGGAACTGAATGTCTTGATTTTCATGATAAATCTAAGAAATATCTCTTTCACACTTTTATTCCATCACTTAAATTTATGGTTACCTATTTAGATGGAGAACACAGAAGCCATAAAGGTTCATTATGTTAAAACTAGTATGTTCTGATCAAGTGGATGATATGTTTAGTTTGGGGGAATGAGTGCTAACACTTCATACTATGCAAAACATAAGAGTTAATATGCCTAGGCCAGTCAATCTTGTGGACAAGGGACTAGCCCTAACAAAAATAGAACTACCCCAAGGAGGGTAGGCTTATCTTATGCCAAGCTAAAGAAATATGTGGAAGGATCATCCCTTAATGAAGTACTATATTTTACATCTCAGAATTCCTGCTTCCTAAACAGTTACTATAAACTGCCTTGAGGTGCTTTGGGTCTATCTAACATTCTGAAGTTAACATTTTATTATTTGCTTTGTTTTCTATAGAATACTATCTATAACCTATATATGTACTCTCTAGTAGTTTGAGTTTTCTTGTTCTTTCTGTAAATGTCCTATTTCCTTGCTACTACTTTTCTTTATATGAATAACTACCATGCCTGCTTAACTCAAACAGTATGGCCTTTTATTTTTTATTTTTATTTATTTATTTATTTTTTGTCTTCTTCGTTCTTTAAGCATTGGCTGAGTTTTAAAGCTTGCATTCCTTGGGAGTTGACATTTAACCAAAATTGTACTTTTTGAATAGCCTTTGGCTTTGTTAAACTATCTCAAAAATAAGAAAAATAAAGACAATTGCTATATATGACCCTTGAAATATGATATATAAATGTCCATATATGTTTATATATTTAAACAATTAACATTAATTATTTAAATTGATCACTACACAATATATGTGAACAGTTTACTAGTTGCAAATATTGGGATGCAATACAAAGTTTCCAGGTATATGCTAAAATTATGATGCATAAATAACTTACTATGAGAATACTGGATGAGTATATTGCTGTACAATCAGGCATCTAAACTTCATCTCCTGTCTTCACTCTAGCTCTGTGACTCCATCCTTTTAAATCTCAAAATTTTATAAAAGTTGAGGATAAGAGTTTGCTTGTAGGGCCATTATAACATTTAAAACAGTAGCAATTCGCATCTGATAAAATCTTGTTAAATATATAATAATGTTTAATAAACTCAAGATTTTTTATTATTTTCAAAAGATACTGATGACATAGATCTTCATGCAGACAAATGTGTAATATTTAGGCATATTTTATTTAGCAAGATTCTTGGTAACAGCTATAAAAATATGAAGAAAATAAAGTGACAAATTTAAGAGATATTACAAATGATTGAATAATGGAAGATTAAGTAGAAAGAAGATACAATATGTATATAGTACAAATGCTTTTGTTGGTTTGCTTTGAAGAAAAACGTCAATATCTATAAGGAAAGACATTGAATGTATCTTGACCATTTCAGTAAGACAAATTAGAATATAGATAATAAAGGAGAAAAATAAGGTATAATTCTGAATTTAACTCAGGTTAACTTTAAGTGGTATTGACAAAACAGAGCAGAAAAATATGACAATTCTCTGTGTATCTTAATGAAGGACAGATAACAAACTTTGAAACCTGAGAGTTTGAGGAAGTTTTAATCAAGAGAAGGCAATAATATATTCTGTGTTGATGGAGGAGGGTCATCTTTCTATGTGTTGCTTTCATTGGTTTATAAAGAAACTGCCTTGGCCCTTTGATAGGACAGAAAATTAGGTAGGCAGAGTAAACAGAACAGGATGCTGGGTAGAAGGCAGTGAGACAGATGCCATAGCTCTCCTCTCTGGGATGGATGCAGGTTAAGAATCTTCCCTGTAAGCCACCACCTCGTGGTGCTACACACATTAATAGAAATGGGTTAATCAAGATATGAGAGTTATCCAATAAGAGGCTGGAACTAGTGGGCCAGGCAGTGTTTAAAAGAATACAGTTTCCGTGTAATTATTTTGGGTAAAGCTAGCTGGTGACAGGGAGTTGAGTGGCGGGAAGTGGCCCACAGCTCCTTCTACACTGTGTTATATATTCTATGTAATAAAAATAATATATTCTGTGTAATGATTTTCAGGTGGTTTTCTTTAAGATCATGGTTGAAGTGCTAAACTAATTAACAAATTCATACTTTTCCACTTACCAATATTCATATATGTATTAATGAAACACTCTTGGACACATTTTTGAAATATATATTATTACTATTATTTCTAGGCCAAAATATGTCTTTCGTTATAGATACTGACATTTTCCTTTAAAGCGAACAAACAAAAACCTCTGGCCTATATACCTGCTGTATCTTCTTTCTTTCCTTTCCACTATAACAATCTGGTAGCTAGACAAATGACACAGTATTTCAAAAAACTTACTGCTCTTGAAGAAATTTTGAATTCACTTCCCAGAATTCACATTTCATGGATCACAGCTGCCTGTTACTATAACTCCAGGAGGTCTCACATTTTTCTTGCCTCGTTTAGCATCCACTCACACATGGCATACCAATACAGAGAGACACATACAAATTAATAAAAATAAAATAGGTGCTTAACACAAAAAGAATTCTGCTTGTCATCCCTGATTATTTTGATTAGTCAGTAAATGACTAGATACCCACCTTTAACTCATTGTCCAGAAAGGATATCTGATATATTTCAGATATTTAAATAGGCAAATTGCTCTTCTGCATGATTAAAGATTAATACACACGTATATTCTATTTTCTGCTTAATACATTTACTTTATTAATGATATTCCAATGGTAATTATTTGAATGACATTGGGGAATATCAAATAAATTAAATATTAAATCAACATCATTAGTATCATGGCTTTTTTTGATAACAGTTCTAAGCAACTGCCTACTCACTTTCTGAAAAAAAAATTTAGGGAATTACTAGGAAAGGAATGCAAGGGTTACTTTATAGAGGATTCAGATCTCTTAACTATGATTTTTTTTTCTTTCCTTGTTTGGAATAAATATGTTAAATCCATAAAAGATGAATGAACATAAATATTTTAATTTGCAAATTATAATATTGGCATATAAGTATTTTCTTTGGTAGTAATTAAAGAGTCAATCAAATAGAGGAATCAATTTTCATTAGAGTTCTGATTTGGGGAAATAAACCGTTGAAATAAATCTTCATTACCTAAGGGCTATATGTAACTAATGTCTTGAAGCATAATGACATAAGTCAAAACACTAAATATTTAAAATATACATTGTAATAAAATTGGTGGTTTTTGGAGTAGGTTTCTTGGCCTTTACATTTTCTTGAAACACAGACATCAAAACTATTACTATAAGATCAAATTTGACCAGAAGCTAGAATAACCAATTTCAGAGTATCTAGGTGAACACACATCTTTTACATTCCTGTCTTATTGAGCCAATTATTTTTTTCCTGTAGGTATTATATTTGCCATATGGTAATAGTGAAAGAACAATGAAACTTCAACATCTGACCATTTGTGACCTACATGCCTAGTCAAAGTACTTGATCTAAAGAGAAAAGATATAGATTAGTACTCTTATTTCCTTTTTAAATAACATGTTTTGTTCATTCATTAGAAACTACATAAACTGATAAAAATCTATTTAAATTATATCTATCACTATTTCTCTTTGATTTTTCATAGTGTTTCTCACGCATTCCCCCTGCTTTCTGTTCTAATTTTTAAATAACCCCTTGAGTCAATTAGTGTTATTCATATGCAAATAGTTTATGGCCATCCAATGGTATGATCAGGCACATTCCTACAGGAAAAATCTTTATACATCAGGAATCAACTGCAAATATCTCTTCTGCTACAACTGGGGTCATGTAATTCCCATTTTCACCCACTCTAGAAAATTACTGATTTGATCTTTCTTGTGCAGGTTGTTGCAGCCATTGTGATTTGTTGAGTAACAGCCATAAATTTTTCAAAAATTAGCATTTCATAGCCCGTCTCCCTTATGTTATCTCTATCATTCATTCTTAATTGCCTTATAATATATTCACTGAACCGTAGAGCTAGCTAGCTTCATATCCATGGTTCATTCACAGCTGTGCATCCATTGTCATTTATTTTCAATATTTTGACTAGCTAAAAATTTCCTTATTAACCATTTTCTACTTCAAACATATGATTTTTAGTAAAGTGAGAACAATGCAAAAATTTTGTTAGAAAGACAAATACTTAGAAGGATGTTTGGAAGTATAGCTATGTAGCAAAGCAAGGTTAGAATGCCAAAAATTATAGCCGTGGTTGTTTGACTATATTTACTATATAAAGTATGAAATCCCACTTGTGGAGAGACTTTATACCCAATTATAAATCACTTGGTTATTGCCATATCTGCTATGCTACTTAATTACTAGTGGCCATATTCTACTAGGATTGTTCATATTGTAGCATTTAGGGTAAAGTCTCCTAGAAATTTCTAAAGCAGCACCTTACACTTAATGAGATAGCCACCGGGGAGAATTAACTTATGACGTTACATGATTTCTCTACGTCCTAAATCTAAAGTGAGTTATGCTTTTGTAATAGAAACTTACCATCTAGTTTAGATGGGCACCTAAAACCTATAGTAATAGCCTATGTTTTTGTGGGTGCTTCTGGGCTTTCACTAAGCAATAATTTTAGGAAAAAAATCTGTGCTTCATCCTGATATTTTTATTCTTAATTTTGTCAGATTTAGAACTAATTTTAAGGAGACAAAGTGTTTTTATAATGGACCAAAATTTACTATGGTGAAAAGAGACAAGTAAGTTTACCAATCCTGTCACATGGATTTGAAATATAAAAAATAACCCCCAGTTCAAACTTAACTACTAATTAGTGCTTTTTTCCTGTAATTTATGAGCTTCAGAGTAGAGACACTTTTCTGTTTAGTAAAAAACATTTGAAACAAAAGCCGAAAATAGAATAAAACATGTCAGAATAAATTATATGGTTGATTGTCTAAAGTCTTCCTAACTGAAAGCATAGCAAATTCAATTTTGTCTATCATTAAATGAAAATTATTAACATTAAATTATTTTTATAAAAATCACATATTAACAATAAAAATATTATTTAATTTTTAAAAATTGACCTTATACAAAATGTAAACAATGCAAAGTGCTATATGTACTTCATGTAAATTCATGTTTCATAAAATGAAATGGCTGATAGCTTAAAATCACTATACTTAGAAGAATACTATGTTCTTTTCACGTATTTGCTTTAACAATAAACTCATGTACAAAGTAGTAGTTTATACTTGTCTTACTGACAGTACTAACAGCTAAAGATTACTTCATTTAATTCTAATATTAAGTTTATAATGCAGGTATGACTACAGCCCTTGCTTCCCAGGTACACAAACTGAAGGGTAAAGAGTTAAGTTATTTAAGGAAGATTATTCAGCTAAATTATGTTTAAGCTAGATCTCTGCCATTTTGAGAAAATTGACTTATGGAAATGAGAAGCCCTTTCATTTTCTTTCTTCCTATATTCCTGTCCCTATATATTCAAATATAAATTTATATCAATGTTTCTAAAACCAATGAAAAGTTTAATATTACTGATTTTTTAAAAATTTTATTTGGTTTACAAATACTCCCTTTTCCACATATTCTTTTTGTTCTTTTTCATTACTATTATCTCTAAGGAGGTGGTCTCATATACACATTTCTCTTATTGGTAAATCTCCTTGAAGATTAAAATATTACTGTAGAAATTGAAACTTCTCATTCAACATTCTTAGTCTTTTTCCTAATGTGGAGACATTTAGTTTATCCCCTTTGTTGTTGAACTGTGCTGTGCAAATATGAATATCATTTTGTCCTGTTGAAAATAAAGCATTTGATATGCTTACAAGAGTTTGCAATTCAAGTTAGATAACACATTTTTTTATACTGTATGATTACAAACTGTAGTTCTCAAAGGATTCTCCTAAGAGAATTTCTATTCGTTTGGAAAGCATTAATACAATGAGAAGGGGAAGCATTCAGAGTAAGCTAAATGAAAAGGTGACTTAAAGCTCTTCATCTTCTTAGAGGCAAACCTTGGCAATAGTATTAATTTTGCTTTAAACAATGTCCCAGTAGATAGAATGCACCAAAATATATTGTGTCTCTTTACAAGTAACCTTTAATTTTCTAAGAAAGACTATTAAAATGTCAGTATTTTTCAATGTAAGCATCTTCCTTCTGGTAAAAAAAAAAAAAAAAAAAAAAAAAAAAAAAAAAAAAAAACCATGATAAGAGCTTTTAGAAAAATAGGAAGGTTGAGACATATGAACTTGCTGCTTTTCTACTTTTCTGTCAGAACAATAAAAAGAACACATAATCTAAACTATTTTACAGCAATAAGAAAGTTTTACTTTTTCATATGTTATCTCTTGATACTTAATGTTTAATTGTTAAAGTCAATTTCATTAACTATATATTCCTTTAATGTTTTGTTCAGAGGAAAAAATAATTAAAATATTTTAAAAATATTTACATATCACCTTATCTTGTAGTCCCCAACTGTCCTTTATCACATGTCTTATTTTTATTTCTGTTCACATAAAAAGTGAATATTTGTTTGCAAGGATAAAAACGATTATCTAAGAATATCACAGATTAAACAAGAAATTATATTACTTTCTCTTACATTTAGTAGTTACAAAATAAGCTATATTTTCCATACATTTGTAGTTTTTCTCTTAAATTTTAATAATATTTTCCCTTGAATTCAGTAGTTAGACAATATAGATTACATCCAAGTTTTTATGCATACTTGTATTTTCTGAAGAGGATCTCTATTGTGTTGATCGCTATAATACAGAACTAGCAGATAGTCTGTCAGTTATTTTACCAACATTTCCCAATCCTTCTTCACCAAATTTCTGAGTCGATAAAAGTAGCAAAATGAATGTAGTCTTGGTTGAATAAATGATTGTCTAGCAATTAATGTCCATACTTAAAGAGTAGCATGCAATGTTCCATGTTACAGATTTTTAAATATTGTATGATCATTTTTCAAATATCCTAAGATGAATTTTCAGCTCTTGAAAGAAAAATATTACCATGGTGGACATTTTTATAAAGCTTCCTTGAGAGGATTTAATTCAAATTTTAGACTCCCAAAGTAACATTGTTTAAGAAAGTTACTTGATTCTTTTCAATAATTTCAATCCAGTTTCTTTTTATGTTAATTTGAATAGAATAATATTTATAAATACTGCATATAACTTTTGATCCATGGAGTCTGGTAACTGGGCCTTGCAGAAAACATTTTCTGTAGCAACTAATTCTCCATTCATTTTACTTATTAATTAAACTTAATCTATATTTATATTAAAATTTTAAAATATTTTTCTTAAATATTTATAGAATATCAATTTTCCAAAAACAAATTTTACTAATTAAATAGCATATAATTACATGCTTAATATGTTGTCTATTGTTAACATTAAGCCAGATATTAGCTGAAATTTTGCTTGTGTAATCTATCCAGTCTAAAAATATTAAGTTGATAATTATTTCTAGGCATATTTGGTACTGTCACTTATCATGCTAAATATATTATTGCAGGAAAAATGCACAAAAACAATCATTGACAACACTAGTGAGAGGCCCTTCTACTTCAAAGCAAACACCTGCTGCCATCTCCAACTGTCACCTCCTTCTCAGGAGCCTAGGCCACCTACTGTGTTTCGCAAATGATATTTCCCCCTCATTGCCACCTGCAGTTTGTGCCAACTGCTTCATTTTTTTTCAGCCTCCTTCTCAGGAGAACCGACCTCCTGTCAAGTTAATATTTAAAAGGCTGAAATTTTTGGATAGAATATTTCCTGCCTGTTTATGCAAGATGTAATTGCTGGCATTTAATCACTTAAGAATATTTTGATACCTGATGCATTTTTGATCTTAAAAAAATCCTCGATGGCTTCTAAAATAATTAATTCTGCTAAAGAATAAACTCATTTTATCTAATTTTCACATGTAATCTTTCATTGTTGTTTGGCTATGTATCAAAATTAAGTACAAATAAAACTTAGTATAAAGATATAATCTAGATATAAAATACACTAATATTGATGCTATGTCTATTGAGAAACATACATCAGTTGAAATTTTAGGTATGTATTAAATACAGAGACAAAAATATTTATTTGCTTATACTGAAAACCTGAAAAAATTAGTTTGCCAAAGAGTTCAATGTAATAAAATCATTGGCAAACTATCATTGAGCTTTGTTTGTACATATAGCCTCATTACTTATTGCTACATGTAAAGCAATTTAGAATACATTTTGAGATAAAATAGTAAGTAGTGTTGGTGTGAAATTCTAGACAAAATACACAAGGCAAGAGGCAGCAGAGTTATATTATCACAATGTTTAAATAAAATTTTGAAACAGACTAAGAGGTCATATATTATTTATATGAAATTTAACAAAATATTAAGGTAGAAGAGTTTTGTAATAATTCTTTCTGAAGGAATGTATTTCTCTAATCACAATTCTAGTTCTCTTCTTGGATTAAGGAATGTTGAGAAACTTAATAAGAATCTGTTTACTTTTTTCATTTTCTTTTATTTTATTACATTATTGACAATCAAAACCATAGTCTTGTAAATGCTAGGAAAGAGAATTATTAGTGAATTTTATACCAGGTATTTGATATTTAAAATATAAAAATAGACTTTAGTATATTTTTCTCATTTGATGGTATTCTGTAAGAAAATCTTAATATAACTTCTGGATGATGTGTCAACAAATAAACTGAACTTCAAGAAATTATTTCAGCAGATAGCTATTGTACCTGTATGCTCAATTCACAGACAAAAAATATTCCAGTTTGATGGACTAGGTCCAAAGCATACTTTGAGCTTTCAAATTTACTTGGCAATAATACTAACATTTAGCTGTGGTTATCTAAAATAGCCTTGACTTAAATAAGAAAATATAGTCCCATCTTTTTACAATCATCTTTTAGAAAAATCAGGGAAATTAATTATTTCTCATTAAATAATAATGACTCTAAAAGTTTGTTTTTAGAATTATTAAAAAGTCATAACTTGATTCAACTGGCCTCTACATCTAGATTTATTGAGGACTTAAGGAAAAGCTCAACTATATCAGATATAAAGAAGACTATATATTACCATGTTGATATAATGTTTTATTGTATCTTCATTAGGAATGTGATCAGGCCACATTGTTCTATCCTGTATGAGTTTTAAAAAATTGAAAGTATAAGTGCTACCAGACCAATTCACTCTATTCTTAGAAATTACAGAATTCAAAAATTACATTTTTATGCCCTCTCTAAAAATAATGTAAGGAAAAGTAATAAACAATAAGCATGTAGTGAAAATAATGATGGATCTGTGATGAGAATTTTACCAAATAGCATCTGATTTCTACTATAAAGAATTATAAATAATGTGACTGTAAATGGTCAACATTGGAATGGGGTTCCAAAGATGACTGCTAGATATTATTTATATATTACTTTGAAAATGTAGCAGATAGCATACACTTTCTTAACTGTCATATATTTAATTCTTAGATTATAGTATAGTCATAATCCTGGTGAAAAATATTAAGATAGGGTGAACTGCCATTTTAGACTTCAAAATGTTATGTTAGAAAGCTGTAGTAATAAAAACACTCATACTGGTATGAAGGCAAGAATATTTACCAATGTAAATAAGTAGAATGGCTAAACTTTAGTATTCATTACTAGAGTGATTAGATATTTGACAGAGAGACAAAAATCATACAACTGAGAAAAGCAGCATCTTTGACAAAGAGTTCTTTCAAAATTGAATATTTACTGGTAGAAGATAAATTTGACATATATTTATCAACCTGCACAAAGTTAACTAAAAGTAAATGAAATACCTCTAAAATTATGCTTGAAATACTAAAACTTGAAGATGAAGCCATAGGTTATTCCTTATAAGATATAAGATTAGAAAAAGGTATTTCTGAATAGGACTCCATTTGTCCAGGAATTAAGTTAAAGAATTTATAATTATAATGAGAACATGTCCTTGTGGTTATTTGCAATAGCCAGAACCTGGAAACTACCTAGATGCCCCTCAACCAAAGAATAGATAAATAAAATGTACATTTACATAATGGAGTGCTACACAGTGGTAAAAAAAAAAATATCTCGAAATTTGTAGGCAAATGGAAGTGTCTAGAGAAAACCATGTTGAGTGAGGTAACCCAGATCCAGAAAGACAAATATAATATATATTCACACATAAGTGACTTTTAGACACAAAGCAAAATAAATCAGCATATAGTCCACAACGACAGACAACCTAAACACCAAAGAGTACCGTGCAAGCATTGATATTGGAAGGAGAAAAAGACAAGATCTCCTGAGAAAATTGGGAGCTTGAGGGTAATGGGAGAGAGTAGAAGGGGAGAGGGGGGAATGGAAGGGAGTGGAGAAAAATATATAGCTCAATAAAAACAATTAAATCAATAAAAATAATACTTTTAAAACATTTATAATTGAATCTTATAAATCTGAAAAAGATTCTATATAACTAAAAAAATAATCAAGGGAAAGGGAATCACAGAGTGAATATTCATTAGACAAAGGATTAATATAACTTTGGAGTAAAACTAAACAAAGTTTAAGAGCCAAGAAAATAAACCTAAAATGGGTTAGATATTTGAACAGAAAGTTCATATTAAAAACAAAAATGGCAAATAAATACATAGAGAAAAGATCAATGTTCTGAGAATATAGGAAAATGCAGATAAAAACAACTTTACGATTTGAATTTACATCATTCAGAATGACTAACATCAATAAAGCAGATGACAACAAATGCTTGCAAGTTTATGGAGAAAGAGGAACCCTCTTTTGACATTTGTGGGCATGAGAAGTAGAAATGCCATTTTCAAAATCAGTATGGATGATTCTCCAAAGAAGTAAAAATAGCTCACCTTCTTCTCTAGGGTCTAATCTAATCAGTATCCCTTACTTCCTCATCCATATCTTCTCTCTCTCTCTCTCTCTCTCTCTCTCTCTCTCTCTCTCTCTTCTCGTTTTCCTTGTAGTCCAGACTGGCCTCCAACTCACAGAGTCTGCTTGCCTCTGCCTCCCAAGTGCTGGAATTAAAGGTGGGTGCCACGACCGCCTGGCCCATACCTTCTCCTTAACCACATATATAGTCCAAGACTCACATTCAGTGCCTCATATTAGCATGGCTAACCCTCCTTACATAGTAACTAGCTTCTAGAATTTATCCTGGAACTACTCTTCTTGCAACCACCTACATATCCCTTCAGTTCTGCATTACACCTGCCATTCATTGTAACCAGACTACCCACTTCTTTCTCTGATGCCCAGTCTTTTAAGTCCCCAACATCTATTTGCATCCTTTCTTCAATCTGACAAATATTGAAACAGCATCCTATATCCAGTGACCTAGCCTAGTACGGACATTTCTGACTATGCCACGACCCTGCCAAATACACTCCCATACTCCAGGTTTACACCAAGTGGCCCATCCTGTATTGTAGCAAGAAGCCACAAGAGAATCTGTTAAGAGTTCTCAAGAATTTATTTAGTGTAAAATAGGCCTGAACATTCACTAATAAAGAACAGTTTAGACGCTGCTACTGATCGGCTTTCTTCATCTGATCATTTGTTCCCTGTAAAAAGCAAGCTGCAAGCTCTGCTCTGATCACCCAATGGAGTAGGAGTGCAAGAGAAGGTGAGACCCTCTCCCTAAGCTTATCAGTCTTCAAGTTCACAGACAAGACAGTGCCCTAGGATTTGTAATCTCCAAAAGCCATTGGCCAAAAGGATCAAAGTTCCATGACATTGTACAACAGCCCAGGCTCCTCTGCACATCTCACTTCATTCCTCTCAAGCCATTTCAAACCTCTAGGCCCAACCTGTCTACCTATTGTCATTATCCACCAAATTGCTCTGCGCACATCAAATTTGAAAATAACAAAAGGCTGTTAGGCCAGATCCTATATAAAAATATAGGAACAATATTAACCAAGTATTTTTTTTCTTCAAAGGCTTTCAATCTTCTAGAAATGCACGACAATTAGAATCACCTAGATAAAACAAAATATATAGAATTTAAAAGAATATTTTTTATTTTTCATCAAAGAATTCAATGAATTTAAAGAAAAAACACAAAAAATATACAAAAAGTAATCAGTGAAAATAATTGGAAAGAACAAAGACAAACAAACATCTGAGGGAAGCCCAAAAAGTCATACATGTAAGGCTGTTGGAAATGATGAACAATCCTAAATATGAGAAGAGAATTCAATAAAAAGATGGTAACATTGAAGAGAATTCAATCAAAAATTAAATAAAGAAAAATCCAATAACTAACTAGAAAACTCAAAGGAAAGCCTTAAATATAAAACAAACCATGCAGAAAATAGAACAACAAAACTGAAAGATAGAGCAGAGGATTTACCAAATAGACAAGGAATATGAAATTTTAAATATCCTCACACACAATAAAGGAAACTTCAGGACATAATGCACACCACAAAACACCTAAATCTTCTAAATATAGCATAGATGATGAAGCAGAATCCTAAGTCAAAGACATAATTCAGACTTTCGATAATCTCATAAAAGAAAACTTCCCCAAAATAAAGACACACCCATTTAGATTCCAGAAGCATATTGGATACCAAAATGAAACAAGAAAGAAATATACCCAAAATGTTTTATTTAAGGAAGTAAGTATGTAAAAAAATAAGTTTTTTTTAAATGGTATATAAATGTATATAAAGAGAAGACTAAAAAAATAATAGCTGATATTTCACTGGGTATGAAGACATAGTAACATAAATCTATGAAAAGTAGGTGATTTCAATATTTTCTCTAATATATAGATCGATTGGAGAAGAAAAACAAAAAATATAATTAAGGACATATTCAATCAAATGATTTGACATGGTAACTACACAATATCCTAATCAGACACCAAGAATACATATATTATGTAGCAGAACGTAGAAGATTTCTTAAAAAAATACATCTGGATACAAAAAATCCTCTAAAAATTCCAAAAATATTTATAATTATTCCTTATATAATTTATTAAGACAGTGGAATAAAGCTTAAAATTGACAGTCAAACTAATATAATAATATAAAACCTTTGGAAATCATTGAAAGAAAAGTCTTGTAAAGGAAATGTTTAGCTCTAGGTGCTCACATTTAAAAAAGTTAGAACCAGTAATACAATACTGGTGCATGCTCCTAATCTCCCCATTTGACAGGCAGAGACAGATGGATCTCTGCAAGTTTGATGAGTAATTACTCTATAGAGTGATTTCCAGGATAATTAAGGCTACACAAAAAATTCTGTATCAAATTACTTAGATTAAATAAATTAATTAACAGAATAAATATCAGAAGTGGCACAAATAAATGATTTAATGCTGCAAGTAAAAAAAAAACTGGAAATACTAGAAGAAATCAAATCCAAATGTAGTTGGAAGTATGAAATGATAAAAGTAAGAGCATAAATCTCTGAAACAGAAACTGGTTCTTTGAGGAAATAAACAAGATTGCTAGATCCTTTGTACAAATAACCAAAAGAATGAAAGAAAGAAGTAATTAACAAAACCACAAAAAAAGATAGCATTATAATAGACACTGGAGAAATCCAGACTATTATAAGAAAGCATTTTACAAACCTGTACTTGATTGAACTGGGAAACCTAAAAGAAATTGATGAATTTCTATATTCAGCCAAATCACCAAAATTGACATGAAATCAACAACAGACAGACTGAAAACATATGAAGATATTGAGCGTACCATAAAGAAGTCTCTCAGACAAATAAAAGTTCATGGTCAGATATACTCAAAGCAGAATTCTACCATAATTTCAAAGAAGATATATTGTCAGTCTTTCTTAAATTATTTTTGAAAAAGTAGAAACTAAAGGAGTATTTTAAAACTACTTGAAAGACAGCATAATTCTAACACAAAAATCAGGTAAGAATACACCATAAAGGAAAGCTACAAATCAATAACCTTGATGCACATAGACATAAAGTTCTCAAACATTTCAAAAATATTACATAACATGACCAAGTTGGCTTTATCCCTGAAATGGAGAGGAAGATAAACATAAGTATACAAATGTAATAAACCAAATACATGGCCTCAAAGACAAAAATAACATAATTTTCTCAGTAGGTACAGACAATGCCTTGACAAAATGCTACATTTTTTTAAGATAAAATTTCTATTTATGGCTAGAATCCACTTATGAATGAGTACATACCATATTCATCCTTTGGGGTCTGGGTTAACTCACTCCAGTGTTTTCTATTTCCATCCATTTGCATGCAAAATTCAAAGTGTCATTGTTTTTTACCGCTGAGTAAAACTCTAAAGCGTATATGTGCCACACCTTCTTTATCCATTCTTCTATTGAGGGACACCTAGATTGCTTCCAGGTTCTGACTATTACAAATAGTGCTGCAATGAACATAGTTGAACAAATGCTTTTGTAGTATGATTGGGCATCTCTTGGGTATACTCCTAAGAGTGGACTTGCTGGGTCCTGAGGTAGGTTGACTCCCAGTTTCCTGAGAAACCACCACATTGATTTCCAAAGTGGTTGCCCAAGTTTGCATTCCCACCAACAATGAATGAGTGTTCGCCTAACTCCACATGCACTTCATCATAGGCAATCATTGGTGTTTTTGATTTTAGCCATTCTGACAGGTATAAGATGGTATCTCAAAATTATTTTGATTTGCATTTCCCTGATCGCTAAGGAGGTTGAGCATGACCTTAAGTGTCTTTTGACAGTTTGAAATTCTTCTGTTGAGAATTCTTTGTTGAGTTCCTAGAGAAGCTAAATAAGAAGGTGAACCCGAAGAAAAACATATATTTATCCTCCTGGATATTGGAAGTAGACAAGATTGCCTGGCAAATGTGGAAGGAGTGGGGTTAAGAGGAGATGGGGAGAGAGAAGGAAGAAGAAGAGGATTGGGGAGAGCTTGGGGGAATGGTATGGTTGAGATGGAGGAAAGGTGGATATGGGAGCAGGGAAGTAGATATCTTAATTAAATGAACAATTTTGGGGTTGGCAAGAGACTTGACTCTATAGGGGTTTCCAGGTGTCCAAGAAGATGTCCCCAGCTAAGTCCTTGGCAGCAGAGGAGAGGGTGCCTGAACTGGCCTTATCCCATAGTCACACTGATGAATATCTTGCATATCACCATAGAACCTGCATCTGGCCATGGATGGAGATAGAGACAGAGACCCACATTGGAGCACTGGACTGAGCTCCTAAGATCCAAATAAAGAGCAGAAGGAGAGAGAACATGAGCAAGGAAGTCAGGACCGCGAGGGGTGCGTCCGACCACTGAGACAGTGGGAATGATCTAATGGGAGCTCACCAAGGCCAGCTGGACTGGGACTGAATGAGCATGGGATCAAACTGGACTCTCTAAATGTGCCTGACAATGAGGGCTGAACGAGAAGCCAAGAACAATGGCACTGAGTTTTGATTCTACTGCACGGACTGGCTTTGTGGGAGCCTAGTCTGACTGGATGCTCACCTTCCTAGACCTGGATGATGGGGAAGGACCTTGGACTTCCCACAGGGCAGGGAACCCTGACTGCTCTTAGCGCTGGAGAAGGAGAGGGAGGGAGAGGGGAAGGGGGAGTAGGAGAGAATTGGGAGGAGGGGAGGAGGTGGAAATGTTTAATAAATAAAAGATAACATTTCTAGAGAATGTAGAGTTATGGGGAACCTATCTCAACACAACATATCTATGATACATGCCAAGCTAATGTCCTAAATTAAGTAAAGCTTGTAATAATCCTATCAGAGTTAAGAAAGAGTCAGAGATACTCACTATGCCCATTATTTTTCAATATTGTTATTGAATATCTGGAACAGAAAGGCAAAATTATGAAATTAAAAATATACAAGTGGCAAAAATAGAATTTAAATTATCTCAATTGGAAGGTGACATTATACTATGTAATAGAGATCCCCCTGCAAAAAAAAAAAATGTACTAGAAAACTTTTGGGAAAGCAATCCTACAGTGTAATGAGACTCCCAAATTGAATTCAAATGTTAACAATCATAGTTTAGAGATAAATAAGTAAAAAAAATGCAAAGAACTATAACATGTAAGCACACAAACCAAACTTTACAGCTAATGACTAGTTCGATAAATAGCAAACAGTTCTCCAGAAAAGACAAACAAAGAGAGAACAGATTTTTTTTTAATGATCAACTCCTTTTCCATCAAAAAGACAATCCATCTCACAAAATTAAGAATTAATAAGAATTGCTATTATAAAGTAAATAATTGACAATTAATATTGGTGAGGATAAGGTAAAAGAGGAACCCTTATATACTATTATATGAAGAATGATTGGAATAATAACTGGGTTAAACTCTCTGGAAGTTTCTAAAAAAATAGCAAACCAACCATAAAATTTGAATTAATCTATAACAAATGAATGCCTTTCCTGTAAATGATATTCAAATATTTTATATTCTACCATAGATGTATTTTTTAGCCATGTTTATTTAAGTTCTTTCTACTTTTTTATTAATATTTGCTTTTTTCAAACAATATATTCTGTTCATCTTTTCCCTTCCCTTTTCTCCTCTGAGAATCTTCACAATTCCCCACTCTTACAACTCCATACCTTATTTCTCTGTGTCTTAAAAAAGAAAATCAAGCTAGTCAAAGAAAACAATATAACTACCTAACAAAGAAAACAAAGAAGCACCTGCAAATTCGGACACACACACACACACACACACACACACACACACACATAAAACACAAATTTCAAAACCATAATATACAAGCAAAAATCTAGTAAGGTAAAAAATTATTATAAAAAGCAATATTGGAAAACAATATTCAAACTAACTGAGTTATTTCTTTGTTGGCCATCAATTGTTGGGCATAAGGCCTGCCTCTAAGTGTAGTTTATATCCCCAGTGAAATTCTTTAAAAAAAAAACTGATTGTTTTAATCGGTGTGTCTATTTAGGACTGAACAGGTGTGGGATCAGTTGGGACAGAAACTTCAGGCTTCACTGGTGCCTAACTATAGCCTTATCCATACTGACTGCTGTTCATGATACTGGAAGGTACTCTTCATTGTACCAGAGGTAAACAACAACATAGTTACAAACTCTTTTTTTTTCCAAAAATGGTCATTTGCCACTATGATACATTTGGGCAATAATGGCATCCATTTTCCCCCACAATTCTCTTAGTATGGTTGCACTGACTATATTTTCTCCTGATTATTGTACTATCAGCTTTTTATTAGAGCAGTATGAGTGAAAAATCCTTTCAATATAAAAAAAAACATTATCCCACATCATTTCCTCCTTTTTCATTTCAAAACAAGACCCTGAATCTATTTTCCTTTGTTTAATTTCTTCCTGACCACTATTCATAACAACTTATAAACAATATACTAAACAAAGACAAACAACTATAATCCATTTTGAGAATGTGGGCATAATTTTCTTAGCCACATCCTGCTGATACAGGTTATGAGGACTTAATGAAAATTTAGGATTATGATCAGGTTCTGACTGGAGTATACTGTGAGGCTGAATTATTTTGTCTAGAAGTCTTAAAGCTATTCTGAATGCCTATAACTAGGCCTACTTCTCCATGGTCAATGAGGTATATAAGCAATGTCTTAGCAGTAGAGCCATACCGTAAAAATGTGGGAAGCAATCAATTGCCTTGGTAATCACCTGGGTATTTTGGTGGTACCCGTGATACCCCTAGAGCAAACAACTTAATTATGTAACCCATTCCTGGTTCTGCAAGTTTCACATGGTAGTGAAAAAGGCTTATCTGGCACTTTTCTCAACAATTATTTGGTGATTCAATATTATGTTCATACAGGTATATATTTAAAGAAGCTAATGCTGTAGTAGGTTTCAAATGTCACATAAAATAGCCCTTAGTATTAGATATTCCTCTCTGTAACCACTCTCCCTACTCATCTTGGTTTATTTCTCTCATTTCAATATCCCACTGTGCCTCTCTAACTAGATATATCATTTTCTCTTAATTGGAAAATCCTTTCTTTACACAAAATTTCTTACTCTATACATAACCTCTGTAGTTACACTGACATTGACGTAAGTATTGAGGGCTTAAATGCTAACATCCACATAGCAGACAATATATACGATATTTGCAATTTTTAGTCTGAGTTATCATACACAGGACATTTTTTCCAAGCTCCATCAACTTACGTGCAATTTTCATTTTTAGCAACTTAATAATTTTTTATTGTATAAATGTACCATATTTTATTGTATATTGATGAACTTTTAGGTTGTTTCTAATTTCTGATGCTTGTAAACAGATCACAATGAACATGGCTGACTAAGTGTCTCTATAGTAAAATGTAAAGTCAATTGGGTATTTGCCTAAAAGTGATATAGCTTGGTCTTGTGAAGGCTATGTTCTGAACTCTCACACTGATTTGCATAGTGGCTGTTCAAGTTTGTTCTCCTACAATCAGTGCATTCATATCCCCCATTCCCCACATCCTCAACAGGATGAATTGTAAATTGTTTTAATAATATTGCCAATTCTGACTGGTATAATATTAAATTTCAATTTTTATTTGCATTTCCCTGATGAGTAAGAATGTTTAGCATTTCTTTAAGTGTTTCTTAGAAATTTGTGTGTATTTTATTTTTTGTGAACTCTATTTTGTTCTGGAGCCTGTCCTGGAACTAGCTCTTGTAGACCAGGCTGGTCTCGAACTCACAGAGATCCGCCTGCCTCTGCCTCCCGAGTGCTGGAATTAAAGGCATGTGCCACCACTGCCCGACTTGTACCCCATTTCAATTGTGAAAGTTTTTCTCTAGATATCTAGAACTAAATATATACTAGTTCTTTATATACTTTGGATATTAGTATTCCATCGCATGTATGATTAGTAAAAATCTTTCCCTTTCTATACCTTGATGCATTTTTCAAGTGATGATGTCCTTTGCAATACAGAAGAGCTTCATTTGCAAGAGGTATCATTTGTCTAATTGTTGTGCATGTACTCTTAAGTGTTCTGTTCAGAAGGTCTTTTCCTGTACCAATGGGTACAAGACTATTTGCCAATTTAACTACTAGCAAATTCAATATATCTGGTTTTACATTGAGGTTCTTCATCCATTTAGAAATGAGTTTTGTACAAATTGATGAATATGTATCTATTTGCAATCTTCTAGATAATGCCATCCAGTTTTACCAGTACTATTTGTTGAAGAGGTTGTCATTTCTTCCAGTGTTTATTTCTCTCCTCCTTATAAAAAAAAATCATGTGTTTATAGGTGTGTGGACTTATGCTTGGGTATTCTATTGAATTCCACCAATCAGCCTGACTCTCATGCTAATGTCATGTTATTTTTAATAATATAGTATTATAGTATATCTTGACATTATGTATGGTGACACCTCTAGCAGTTCTTTAATGGTTTCAATTAATTTATATATCCTGTCTTTTTTGTGTTTCAACATTTAGCTTGAAATTGTCATTTCAAGTTAGTGAAGAACTGTGTTGTGATTTTGATGGGAATTGCATTGAATCTGTATTCCAAGTTTGATAAGATGGTCATTTTTATTATAATATTACCAATCCATAAGAATGGGACATCTTTCAATACTCTGATATCTTTTTTTTTCTTTTTTCTTTTTCTTTTTTTTTTTTTTTTTTGATTTTTGAGACAGGGTTCTCTGTAGCTATTTTGGTTCCTGTCCTGGAACTAGCTCTTCTAGACCAGGCTGGCCTCGAACTCACAGAGATCTGCCTGCTTCCGCCTCCTGAGTGCTGGGATTAAAGGTGTGTGCCACCACCACCCGGCTACTCTGATATCTTTTACAATTTCTTTCTTCAATGTCTTAAAGATTTTATTTTGCATATATTTCACTTTCTTGGTTAGCAACCCCAAAATATTCTATACAGTTATTGTGAAAGGTATTTTTCCCCTGATTTCTTTCTCTGTCATTTTTTCGTTTACATGTAGGAAGGCTACTGGTTTTGTGCTCTGATTTTTTATCCTGCTACTTTTCTGCAAATATTTATACTTTGAAGAATTTTTCCCGTGGTAGTTTAGGGTCATTTATGTATAAAATGATACCATCGGTAAATAACAATACTTTTATTCTTCCTTTCAAATTTGTATCCCTTAGATCTCCTTCAGTTTTCTTTTCACTGTAACTTAGACTTCAAGTAGTATATTGAATAGTTATATAGAGTTGAGATCTTTGTCTTATTCCTGATTTTAGCAGAAATGCTTTGAGTTTCTCTTTATTTGAGTTGACAATGGCTGTGTGCTGTCTATAAATTGCCTTTATTATGATGATATCTCAGTACCCTGAGTATCTCCAGAATATTTATCATGAAGAGTTGTTGGATTTTGTCCAAGCCTTTTCTGCTTCTAATAATAATGTAGTTTTTATCTTTCAGTCTATTTATGTGGTGCATTACATTTATCAATAGCAAAAATAATCAGTCAAGATGACCATAAATAAAGGAATATATAATTAAAACGAAGATATACACACAATAAAATTTTATTCAGTTTTAAAGGAATATTAAATACAGAGGAAAATGGATGATCTGGAAAATATTATATTGAGACTATCCAGCCTCAAAAAGACAAAATATCTCATGTTCTTTGTCATATGTGGGTCTTAGGTTTGAAATGTCAGATAAATGTGAGTTTATTACAGGTGCATGGCTTGAGGCCAAGGAACTGCAAAGGAGTCTATAATAGGGGAAACAAAAGAGAGGCTTTAAGGTAGATTGTCGAGTAAGTAGTAAAATATATGAGACATGAATACAGAAGGAATTAATGAAACAATATGATCTATTATGGAAGAGGGAGGAGTGATATAGGAACATGAAGATAGGCCTAAGAAATTAAAGATGATTCTCCTGTCATTTTCCCAATGTTGGACTTGCATAACATTTACTCTCTATTCATTATAATAGGAACCTAGAAACAAGGCTCAGTATGAAACATGCTTGCTTTACAAATATCAGGACCATTTTAAAATAGTGGACAGTAGCAGATATTTGTAACCAACATACCAGGGAGTGGAGGTTGAACGATTTTTAAGACTTGCCTTTCAGTCAATCAAGCTGAAATTCTGAGCTACAGGTTCAGTGAGAAACTGTAAAATCATAAGGTGGAGAATTACTGAAGAAGATACTTGAGGTCAATACCTGCCCTGTATGCACATATGGTTGTTCATGTACTTGTACATACGTATAAACATACTTGCATACACTACTTACACGGAAACATAACAAATACTAAAAAGAAAAGTGAGAGCAATTTTAGGCATAAAAAAATCATCAGATATGAAATTAAAAAAAATTAATATGTCTTTTATGTATCGTTTTATGCTGTGAGCTTATTAACCTATTGATCAAAGTCATCTAAATGAGATGTGTTTAACTGTTGTGTGACTGTCATTGAGGAAAAGTAAACATCTATTCATCTCAGTGAGACAGTGAAAATAGACTGAAAAAACCATTTCAAATTTATCATAGTAAACTAGTGAGTTATTGGCGTTACTTAGGAGAGTCATTAGAGATAACAACATGAATGACTCACAGGAAACTGCATGAACCAAAAAGTCCACTCCATTATGGGTGATAATTCAGGGAAAAAATGCATCCCTAGGTCTTGTTTCAGAACTTGAAAGCAACCCCACTGTCACTTCTCACTGACACTGTGAGTGCTTATATAATGCTGAAAGGGTCCTTTAGGTTTTCTATTTTAGGAACTTACTGAGATATGCAAGTTTCATTTACATCCTAGTCTCATGAATTTTGTTCCTCCACATATGATTTACCTAAAAAATAGTTACATAACACTGATGTATCAGTCGTACAAACATAGCTTTAATATTTCATTTTCTTTTTGCATATTTTCTGGGAACTAGCATACCACATGACTTTTCCCAGTTTATTTTGCAATCATATTAAGGCAGTCTCTATTTACAAACAATTTGGAGATCTTGCAGTATCTTAGCCCTCTCTGAGTTTATGTAAGACAGAAAACAGATAAATAAAAGTTTATATTAATAATTCTAATTGTTACAGGTTTAAAAAGAGAAAGAGAAGATAGGGTTCAAAACAAATAATTTCCTATGATTTTTATCTGCTACAGGGTTCAATTCCAAATTTTGTCATAATATTATGTATCATATAACCATTTATATATTCATTTTGTTGTATTTGATGTCTACCTTTAATCAAAACATCTTGACATGCACACCTTTCCTGTTTTCTTTGAATACATACTACTAGGTTATTTGTGTAGCAATAAGCTAACATAGAACTGATGATGCTTTTCTTTTCCAACTATTAATTTGAAAATTACACATATACACCGACATTCCTATTTATCTTTTACACATTATATTCAACATTAATTTTTTTTAATTTAATAATCATATATTCTTCAACAATTTCATACATAAATGTAATGTACCTTTATTATATCCACATTTTCTCCCCTTTCTCTAAATGAACACCTCCCTCCAAAATGCCAAGACCTTTACCAAATATCAAATTTCCAAGAAGCAAAACTCCCAATGACTGCATGAGAAAAGCAATTGACTCTGTTGACTCTGATGAACAGGGTAGTTTTTTTTTTTTTTTTTTGAAAACTACATACAGGTTTATTGAATTACTGTATTCTCAAAAAATCATCAGTTGACACAATATTGGGTAATGTACTTTTTTTCTGCCTCCTCCCCGCCTCCCTTTTCCCTCTCCCTCCTCCCACTCCCCATTCTCCACCCCCCTCCCCCTCCCTCTCCAGTCCAAAGAGCAGTCAGGGTTCCCTACCCTGTGTGCAGTCCAAGGTTCTCCTCCCTCCATCCAGGTCTAGGAAGGTGAGCATCCAAACTGGCTAGGCTCCCACAAAGCCAGTACATGCAATAGGGTCAAAACTCAGTGCCATTGTCCTTGGTTTCTCAGAAGCCCTCATTGTCCACCATATTCAGTGAGTCTGGTTTGATCCCATGCATTTTCAATCCCAGTCCAGCTGGCCTTGGTGATCTCCTAATAGATCAGCCCCACCGTCTCAGTGGGTTGTTGAAATAGGAGTGGCAGGGCTGTATCCCCAGCACCCGGCCGCCCCCACGGCAATCTTTACCCAAAATAATTACAGGGAAACTGTATTCTTTTAAACACCGCTTGGCCCATTTCTATCTAGCCTCTTCTAGGCTAGCACTCGCACCTAGACTAGCCCATTTCTAATAATCTGCTGTAGCCCACCAGCTGGCTTACCAGGAATGATCTTAACCTCCGTCTGTCTAGAGTGGGAGAATCATGGCGACTCCCTGACACAGCTTCTTTCTCCCAGCATTCTGTTCTGTTTACTCCTCCCACCTAAGGGTGGGCCTATCAAATGGGCCTAGCAGTTTCTTTATTGCTTAACCAATGAAATCAACAGATTGATTTATGACAGTCCCCCATCACTTCCCCTTTTTCTGTTTAAACACAAAAGAAAGGCTTTAACTTTAATATGGTAAAATTACATATAACAAAACAGTTATCAAGTAAAAATTACAATAATCTTTATTATAACTAATGAAAACTATAACTATAACTAACTATTCTTAACTCCATCAAAGACTCCAGAAAGATACAATATTACCTAAGCAAACAATAAAAAAGCAACTTTTAAAACTCTAGAAATGACAGAGACATCTCACTGCTTGTACAGTCACCCAAAGTTCCTCTGTACCGTTGGGGCATCCATCTTCGGCCTACAGGCCCATAGTTTCCAACAGACATTTCTACAAAGCAGGAAATTTCAAAGACAGTTCAGTCACATTCTGCTGTGTCCTGCATAATGTCTCGCAGACTCTTTCATGAGTTAGGAACCCTGAAAGACTGTCTCACCTTTAGGCAATTTCAGCAGTCCTCTCTCTGTGGGTTCTCTGTGTCCATTTTATTCAACAGTCCAGGCAAAAACAGTTTCTTGCCCAAATGGCTATCAAACTCCATTAGGATCCTCTTCAATGCCCGCCCATCTTCCTCTTGAAGTAGATTGGTGCTGCCAGGAGCAGACATGTCTCATTGTCATGAAAAGTCCTAAGTTATTAAAATATTTTAAATGCCATATTTTGTAGCCTTTGAGAGATATGAAGAATGCCTATCTGAAATATACCTCTGTAAATCTAGAAAATCTAAGTAACATGACTACAAACTTGACTATTATTTATAATTATCCATCAACAACCTATATTTCCTAATTATACATTACATTTTAAAAATGAACTACACAATCACAACACCTTAATCAAGATCAAGAAATACATATACATATAACAAAATTGACCTTAAAATCCATACTAAAGCAAATTATTCATACCTATATCATTTCCCCCTTTAAATGTAAAAGAACATTTATAAACAATATTTTGGCAACATGGGTGCAGTTTTTTCTCTCCAAACTGCTTCCTGCTGAATGGGGGCATTGTTAATTAGGTCTTTCATGGCATAACCTGTGTGCCAGGGTCATCTCAGTTGGCAGTTGAGTGAAGTAAATTTTTGAGGGTGTTCACAGGAACTTTTCAGGAGGTCATGGTCTATCATACCATATTGGAATAGAAGAAATGAACAGGGTCTCATCCTCTGTGAAAACAAAAGAAGACCCTGTCCAAAGCATCATATCCTTAGACCCAAATTTTGAAATTGTAATACCCTTATATCCATTCTGGTTTAGCTTGGCAGCCCATATAATGAAATGTCTCTCTGTACTTAGCTCCTTTACAGTCAAAAATTTTAAAGAAAACACAATGACACAAAGAATCCAGACTCTCTGTGAATTTTCCATTTTTATGTGGCTTATTTTTTCTTTATTTCTTTTAATCTCTTAACTATCTGTACTCTGTCTCTTTAAAGACTTTACTTTTTTTTAAACCATTAACTTTATTCTCTATATTCTTTTTCTTCTCTCTCTCGAGCCTACGTACATTCATCCAACAATGTGACTCATTTAGTGGTCTGAATCTGTCCTATTGTGAATCTGCAATTTTTTACTATCCAGGAGCACTTTTGATTTGTGCCTTTAAATCATTAGGCGCTTAAGAATCTAAGCTGTGACATTCCTAGGTCAAAAACAGGTACTGCCTGCTTGCCCAGCCCAGTCCAACATGGCAGAGCCACTCGTGCCTCTGATCCTTGCACATTGCACCACTAGCATGGCAGAGCTGCTTGTGTCTCTGAGCTGCGGCTGAGCCATTGGCACAGTCTCAGAGCACTCTCCTTTCGATCCCAAGTGGGAATACAAATATCCAGTCTCATAAAATCCATTGAAATGCTTTAAAGCCAGAGTTCACGCTGGCAGCATAGCCCCAGGAATCCACACTTTAAAATGACTCAGCTTTTTTTCTGCTGCTGTTGCCGAATCAGGAAATCTCTCTACAGCACGCCACCAACAAACAGCAAAAATCTATGTTAAACTCTCGCTCCCTTATTTTTAAGCCTTCTCAGGTTTTTAAGTGGATTTAGTCCATCACTTCTGGGCGCCATCTGTTGAAATAGGAGTGGCAGGGCTGCGTCCCCGGCACCTGGCAGCCCCCATGGCTAGCTTTACCCGAAATAATTACATGGAAACTGTATTCTTTTAAACACCGCTTGGCCCATTTCTATCTAGCCTCTTCTAGGCTAGCTTTCACACCTGGACTAGCCCATTTCTAATAATCTGCTGTAGCCCACCAGCTGGCTTACCAGGAATGATCTTAACCTCCGTCTGTCTAGAGTGGGAGAATCATGGCAACTCTCTGACTCAGCTTCTTTCTCCCAGCATTCTGTTCTGTTTACTCCACCCACCTAAGGGTGGGCCTATCAAATGGGCCTAGCAGTTTCTTTATTGCTTAACCAATGAAATCAACAGATTGATATATGACACTCCCCTATCAGTGGGTGGGGGCCCTTCTCGCGGTCTTGACTTCCTTGCTCATGTTCTCCCTCCTTCTGTTCCTCCTTTGGGCCTTCGGAGCTCAGTCCATTGCTCCAATATGGGTCTCTGTCTCTATCTCCATCCATCGCCAGATGAATGTTCTATGGTGATATGCAAGATATTCATTAGTATGGCTATAGGATTGGGCCATTTCAGGCTCTCTCTCCTCAGCTTCCCAAGGACCTAGTTGGGTACATCTCTCTGAACCCTTGGGAACCCCTCTAGAGTCAAGGCTCATGCCAACCTTAAAATGGCTCCCTTAATTAAGATATATACTTTTGTGCTCCCATATCCATCCTTCCATTATCCCAACCATCCCTTTACCTCAAGTTCTCCCTATCCTCCCCTTCTCACTTTTCTCTCCCCATCTCCCCTTTCCCCCATCCCACCCCACTCCTCAGTTCCCAAATTTTTGCCCAGCAACCTTGACTACTTCCAATATCCAGGAGGATATCTCTATGTTTTTCTTTGGATTCACCTTCTTATTTAGCTTCTCTAGGATTGCAAATTATAGGCTCAATGTCCTATATTTATGGCTAAAAAAACAATTGTGAGTGAGCACCCAAGAGACGCCCTATCATCCTACGAAAGTATTTGTTCAACTATGTTCATAGCAGCATTATTTGTAACAGCCAGAACCTGGAAACAACCTAGATGCCCTTCCACGGAAGAATGGATGAAGAAAGTGTGGAATGTATACATATTAGAGTACTACTCAGCAGTAAAAAACAATGACTTCTTGAATTTTGCATGCAAATGGATGGAAATAGAAAACATTATCCTGAGTGAGGTAACCCACACCCAAAAAGATGAACAGGGTAGTTCTAAAAAGAAGCAACAGACCTTGGGGTTTTGAAAAGAGTTTATCTAGGGAAATCTGATATCCTCTGCATTTGTACCAAAAGGAAGCATATTTTCCCTTTTTCTATCCTTAGCTATGAAAAAAAAAATCTTAAAGCTTGTAACCTCCATTCTGTCATCCTCAATCTTGAGATGCCACATGTCACACTGAATAAAGCATATTCTAACTTTTGAAGTCAATATAAGTTCTCCTTATTTATATCTGCCAACAAATTTCATTCTTATCTTTGGTGATGAAATTAGGCAAGAGCTTTCTGGGATAATTACAGCCTTTAAGCCAGCCTTCTTTCTTATGTCCTACCTCCTATTTCTCATATTTCCTTAACCTTTCTTTATTTGTTATTGTTTTTATTGAGATACATATTTTTCTCAACTCACCTCTTCCCCACCTCACTCTCTTTCTACCCTCTTGAAAGATTCCCACAGTTGCAATTTACTCAGGAGATCCTGTCATTGTCTACTTCCCATGTAGATTAGATCCATATAAGGCACTTTAAGGTTCTCTTTGTTGTGTAGATTTTCAGGGCTTGTGAATTGTAGACTGTTTTTTCTTTGCTTTATGTCCAAAAGACACTTATGAGTGAGTACTTATAATATTTGTCTTTCTGGGTCTAGGTTGCCTCACTCATGATGTTTTCTTGATCCATACATTTGCCGGCAAATTTCAAGATGTCATTATTTCTTTCTGCTGAGTAGTACACCATTGCATAAATAAACCCATTTTTTTATTCATTCTTTGGCAGAGGGGCATTTAGATTGCTTCGTGTTTTTGGCTATTACAAGTAATGTTGCTGTGAACATAATTGAGTATATGACCTATGATTGAGCACCTTTTGGTATAACATTTCAAAAGTACTCTGTCTTCAGAACTCACTATACTTAAATGACAGGTGGAATGCCACTCAGAGACCTTGCCCCACCTGGGGCCATATTTTAAGCAGCCTTGTTTTTATATAAGGAGGTTAAGAGTTTTGTGAAGATAAGTTGGGACTCATAGAGATGAGTGGTAAATTCCCTTTTCCTTATCTTCTTACTCAGCCTCCAACACTTGAGAAGGCCATCAATGTTATTTCCAGAGCTAAAATCCATACTAGCTATTCTCCTGCTTCAAAAGCAAGTATGTTTGGACCCTGTTTATCCCCCCAGTTATGCTGGAAATTCAAATCCTTTACAGGACCGGGAGTGTTTCATTTTTCACACTGGTTCCATTAATAACACTTGAGAAACTCCTGGGAGCAGTGACCTACCAAAATTTCGACCTCTAGTCTGGCTTATTAAGACTTTCAAAATGGGCCATCTTTCTCCTATGTCACAGAAAATCCTTTGCTTATCTTCTACAAAATTTCAAACAACATGGCCTCAAATAATTTCTTAAAACATCCCATCTAAACTGATTTTTATTCAAATCTGACTTCAATATCCACTTCACAACTCAAACTACTGGTTTTAATTTCTCATGCTTGACCACAACATTCTGTGAATATTCAATTTTTCCCCAATGAATTGACAAATGCACAGAGGTTTCTTATTTCTAGTCCTTCTTTCATTTTTGCTTCTGGCCTTCCCTTTGTTTTCCAGACTCTCCTAACCAGATCATATTAGCTTTGAGCTTCTAAACTGAATGACCCAGAACTTCTCTTGGATCCTGATCCTGCAGATAAGTCCCCTCCTTATCAAACCTGAGGGTTCCTCTACTCTATCTCTCACTCTGCACTTCTGGACTTGCTTTCTCTTCTGCATGGTCTCCTTTCTCTTCCCCTGACCTACTAAATGTCCTTTCTCAGTTACAACATATATCACCTATCCTCACCCCTTACTCCCATCATCCATTCTCCACTCCCCAATCTTTTTAATTTACCAACATTTTTTCTTTCCTACATTCCTTTTTTTTTTTTTTTTTTTGGAGGACCACATTTCTCTGTAGCTTTGGAACTTGCACACTTTCCTGTATTCTTTACCTTTCCCCTCTATCCTCATATTAACTGAATCCTTAACGGTAGTTTCATACTACTCTACTAAATACAGTTTGGTAGCCCAACTCTCAACCCAGTTCTGGACACTGATTCTCTACATACATCTTCTCTCCAAATTGTCATTGTCCCTCCAAGCTGACAACCACAATCTTCTTTTTCCCTTTGATTCTACTTCTTTTCTTCCACTCGCTAATCACATAGCACACTCCTAAGACTACCCACTCCCTTCCATTTTCCCTTAACAAACTTGTACTTTTAGACAGTATCATCTCTGTTCATGGTCAATTTTTCAATGTGTGCCTTCCAAGTAGAGGAATGACTGTGCGGTTTTCTCAGAAGCCTTTCTGCATTTCAGAAGGATATTTTTGGATATCTTTTGTATTTTTCAAGACAGGGTATCTCTGTGTGGCCCTGACTGTCCTAAAACTTGCTGAAACAACCAGAAACCAGGTTGGCCTCAAACTCAGATGTCCAATTGCCTCTGTCTCCCTAGTGCTGGAACAAAAGTCTTTTATTACCATCACCTGGCCTGAAAATGATTTTTTCATGATTCACACAGCCTATTATTAACTCTGGTAAGATATCTATTTTGTTTTTATTTCCATTTTCACACCCAATGAAACAGGCAGTATCTGCCAGTCAGCTACTCAATTTGTTGACAATTTATATCAACAAAACTCAATATTGCCAACAGAAAGGATCCTCTGATAGGAATCAAATAGGAATTACCAAACAAACCAGGCTAGTGATAGACACAAGAGAGACCATATACTTTCATGCCTACTACTCGGAATTAAAAACAACATCGATAGCCAGGTTAAATATTACAAAATTAGGGAAATCACCCAGAAGATCGATGCAATCCCCTCTCTTTTCATGACCTCATAGTGTCATTAATAAACATACTAAAGACCCTACTGTCTTCAAGGACCTGCCTCTTTTTTCACATTCAATTTATCTCTCAGTCGCCCTAGATACTTGTAAAAGTACTTCAAAAATTAAAACACATTTCAACAAACCTCATATATGTCATCTATTTCTGTTTTATTTGATACTGGGCTTCTGTCTCCTTGTTCCCAAACTTTCAGAACTGTTCCTCCCGTTGTAAATACAGAGGGCCTATATAAAAACCAAAAATGACTTCAGCATTTCACTGAACATTTGGAAAACTAATAATGCTCATTGTCTTCTTCATATTCCTTGTCTCTTCCTAAACTCCACTTTCAGGATAGACTATTCTGAAATAAGAGGGGTTACTCATTTCTTCACCCCTGCAGTGGATAAACAAAATAAGATGACCCAGACCCAAACAAGAGGCAGAATGAGAAGAACACTGTCAAAGAGGCAGGGGAATGATTGTAGGAGCAAGAGAGACTGAGTACACCATGAGAACAGACCCCACAGTTTCAACTAACCTGAGCTCCTGGGGGCTCACAGAGAATGATGCTGCAGCAATAATGGAAACCACGTGGATCCTCACTAGATTCTCTGCATACATACTGTGGTTGTATAGCTTGAGGATTTTGTGGTATTCATAATGGTGGGATTGGGTGTATCTCTGACTATTTTGCTTGTTCTTGGGACCCCTTTCCTCCTATTGGGTTGTCTCATTCAGCATTGATTTGAGAATTTGTGTCTAGCTTTATTGCATCTTGTTATGCCACATTGTGTTGGTATCACTAGAAGGCCTTCTTGTTTTAGAAAAGTAAAGGAGTAACTGTGGATTCATGAGTGAGAGGAGGTAGGAGGGAGTGGCTTAAAAAAAGTGTTGGTAGAGGAGACTGCAGTAGGGATGTACTACTGTATGAGAGAAGAATAAATAAAACAAAAAGTGGGAAATAAAAAAAGAAAGAAAAAATTTTTCATCAGCTAGGGAAAAAAGACATCAACATAAAAGATTTCATTCTGAATAAAATAGTAAGACTGTATCCATATATTTCTAACTCATTCCTCCACAGAACTGGAGGCAGTTAACTTTCTTACATCATCTGAGAGAGAAAGCACATTCATGTGAACTTTAAAAATGGTAAAGGAGCCTGGAGTTGGGGGCCCATTCCTTTAATCCCAACACGTAGAAGGCAGATCCACTTAGGTGGATCTCTAAGTTCAAGGACAGCCTGGTCTTCAGAGCAGCTACCAAGACAGCCAGTACTGCTCAGAGAAACCCTGTCTTGAGTAATCAATTATACTAATATTAAATTATAATAGCCTATTATTTTAATAGATTATACTAATTTTCAATTTACAGTATGTTACCACAAATAACTAACTATTTCTCTCATGATTTATGTTTTTTGTTTGTTTGCTCTTTTGAGACTTTGTTCATTGGTGTAGCTCTGACTGTCCTAGAACTATCTCTGGAGATGAGGCTAACCTCAAATACATAGAGATCTTTCAGTTTCTGTTTACCAATTGCTAGGGTTAAATGCATGCACCACCATCACTTGGTACTTTTTATGTTTTCTTTTAGATACCATTTAATTAATATCTTTAAAACATTCATAAAATTCAATATTCTACCAAGGAGTGATGAAATAACACCACTTTTGTTTTTAATGAAGTTACAAATGAAGAATGTCTTTTCATTTGAGCATACCTTTTTGTTATAACAACCTGTTTTACCCTAGAATCCTAATTAATTGAAAATTAATGTTTAAAGGATTTAGGTTTTCTATTGTCTTATACATACATACACACATGAACAAACAAAAATATTCTTATTTTTTTATTTTAATTTGTCAGAAAAAAAATATCTAGATTTTAATTTCAAATTTAACTCTGTTTGCTCTAGCTAAAGATCCTCAAAGATTTGAATTAATTTTTTTTGTTCAAATTATACAAATGACATCAATATCTAATATCAACATTCATGATATTTTACATTTTCAATACTGATGTTTCTTGATTTAATTTGTATCTAAAATGTCATATAGTAAAACTAGACAGAATGCAAAAGGTGATTAAATAAGATTTATATTATACAAGAAAAAAGAAGAGGAAGGCAATACTAAAATGAATCTTTCAAAGTCATGTTTTATTCATATAAATAAATGTGAGATTGTTCATTGACTACAAATAACTCAAAATATAATGGAAAACAGTTAATCTAACTAAACTATATAAATTTTGGTTATTTTAATTATATCACTTCATCACCTATTACTTTCATCATATTTGACCAAACTTTGTTCTTAATTATTTCATTTTAGGTTAAGTAACCATAAGATATATCTCATGTGAATGATATTTCAGTTACAGAATGGAAACATATCACATTTGGACATAATGGATAATAGTTTTGATATAAGTCAGCATTGTAGTAGGCTGCTTATTTGTTCCCTGCTGCTCAGTTCCTAAATAATAACTCAGAAACTATATTATTTGCAATAATGTTTGGACAATAGCTTAAGCATATCTCTGGATAAGTCTTATATCCTAAACTAACCCATCTCCATTAATCTTTGTATCATCATGTGAATGTGGATTACCAGCAAAGTTTCAGCGTGTCTGTCTCTGGCTGCAGCTCCATGGCTTCTGCATGACTCCACCTTCTTTCTCCCAGCATCCAGTTTATTTTTTTCTGCCTACCTCTACTCTGCCCTATCAGATTTTATTCATTAACATATCAAAGCAACACATATACAGAAGAACTTCCTACATCAAAACAGAAATTTCTTTCCTAATTGCCTTCACAATTTCTTCCTCTTCCAAGACCACTGTCCTATCTACTACTCAGCCTTATCCACATCAGATCTCAGAAAAATGACTTATTATCTATATAACATTGTAATATTTAATAATATGGTCCTGCTGCCTGAACAAATTCTGATTTTTGACCAAAAGTTGAAACTTGGGAATGAGAAAGTTTAGATAAAAATTAAATCAAGAAACATCAGGAAAGAAATTTTGTCAGCTATCTGATTGGTTTTCAAGAACTTCAGTTCTGTGGAGGGATGTAATGTTACAAGCCTCAAGGCTATTTACCTTATCTTGGGCTAACTTTACTACATGGAACATCCATTCTTTGCCCACCTCCATGTCATAATTAAAATCCTGTGGCTAATAACAATCCATTAATTTTATAAGTCCACTGTTTTCAAAAACCAAAATAATTAAGCACATCATCAGTTAGAATCTTGGGAAAAGCTTCTATCTTGCTGTTACCACTTCTCTGAAGAATCTATGAATGTATTTAAACATTAGTTGATTTATTATTTTCTTTTTTCTATGAAATTTCATGGAATTGATTCCATTTTGAAACATGGAATTAAAGGTAATCTGCATTTGTGTTCTCAGGACACTGTAGCTCATAATGGCTACAAAATAATCCATGAAAGCTGAGAGCTCTATTTCTTAATATTAATAGACATTAATACAATAGATGACATATAGAAATTGGGATCAATAAGGCATACCCTCCTATTGACTCTAATAATAATAATCATGATGTCTTCTACAATATTAGCCCATGTGGCTCCTATAGAATAATTCAAAGAATAACTATAGATACACTCTTTCTTGGAGAGGGCTTCCTGCTAAAATGAGGACTTGTTTCCTTTGTTGTATAGTCATTACTCTGATTGCAAAAGCCGGGTCTCTCAGAGTACCCTCTCCCCTCCCAAACCAACAATTCTCCAAGACTCACAATTTTCAAGGCTACCACAATTATTATCTAACTGGCAATGCAACTTTTAAAGGAACATAGTAACTTTTTACCACTGACTTTTTTAATCTCCCCCCTCCCTTTTTCACAAAACTATCAAGTAATTTCCTGTACAAATTTTCATCTTGGCTTAATTCCCCTTAAGGTTTTTATTTCACTCATACTGTCACTTCTTAAATAGAATCTATACCAGAAGACAAAGGGAGTATATCATTGAATGCTTTTGAGTTTGAGTTCATAAAGGAAGAATTCTGGAATGTTCAAAACAGCAATCTTTGATCCATCAATTCTTTATCATTTTAAATATTTTAGCTCTTTCTACCCATCACTGATTAAAATAAACTCAACAAACCCAGTTAACTATAGACTATCAGGCTCTGTTATATATCTATAGGATCTATTTCCCTATGACTATCCTGAATGGCAATCTCTTGCCGAAGCAATGCAACAACTGCCTCATGTTTTCCCCAAGAAACACACAGACTCTGCTACAGTACATAGAACTTTAGAATATGCCCATCTTTCTAGTCCTCCTATCTTCATTCTATTTGCATTTTCCACTGATGCTTATACTGTTTGGTAAGGGAGAGGCTTGATTCCCAGGTTTAGAAATGTCTTCCAAAACATAAAGCTCACCTATTCATATGTTATTCCATCACTACTTGTAAGCTTCTAAACACACATACATTTTATCCACATTTCCTTGAAATCAATATCTTCTACCTACTTCAAGAAAACTCCAGAAGAGACCAATCTCTCATTGTCAAATCACAACCATTTACACGTTGTCCCTAGGTTATTTTTACATAAGATAAAAGCTGAGTTCCACTAGGCAACCACCTTAAGGCTTATTCAATATCTCTTGTTTCAGACAGGACTGTTTTCAGTATTATGTGGCTTATCTGCCTACATGTGTCTGCCTAGGTAGATGGACACTTACACACTAGTCTTTTTCTTACCATTTCCCATAAACCTCCAGACACCCATATCTCTTTAATAATCTTTATTATAGTAAAATCAAAGAGAACTAGAAACACTTCGGTGTTCTCTCTGGGGTTAGGTTAGGAGAAACAGGGGTACACATATCTTCACATCAATTAACTTCTCTGTTATACCAAATATCAGGAGATTCAGAATAACTGAACACTCTTCAAGATCAAGTTTAAATGTAGACCTCCATTATGTTTCAAAACCACCTCCTAACTGCCATATGGTACAATGTCTTGCTCAGTCTTTATGTGGGGGAAGGTGTTTGGTCCTGCCTCAACAGAATGTTCCATGCCTTGTTGAAACCCCATGATAGGCCTTAAACTTTATGAGGAGTAAATTGAATTTGGCTGTGGGGAGATGGGGTTTGAAGCAGGAGGTTGGGAAGAAGAGGGAACTGTGTTTGGTATATAAAATTTAAAAGAAGTTATATGTGAAAAAGATGGAATAAAAACCAAGTTTCTTTCAAAGTTATTCCAAATTCCAGATGCATTCCAAAAGTAATATCCCTCCACTTCAGCAGGAGATAATTAGTTCAAATGTCATTGTGCTCTGCTATTTTATTTATAAGAGGTTTTGAAGAAAGATTACCATCTCTTACTCACAAATAACGAGGGCAATAAACTGAGCTAAAATTGCCTGAGCCCATGCTCCCAGAAATTGTGGGGGAAAAAAAAAACTGAGCCTCATGTCTAGACATCTGTTGGTTACAAAAAGCTGCAACAGACTCTACATTTTCAAAACTTACTTTTTTATGGAAATTAACTTTCTCATCATGTTGGTAACAGAACCCCATTTTCCCTTCTCTATCCCCAGCCATCAAAATTCTTAAAACATACTCTGCATTCTTTCAAAACTCTGGTCACTGTGTCCCTGGATGATTCACCATAATTACCATGTAACCAAGCATTAAGAAACCACTTCTTAGGTAAAGTAAATGCTGCTTTAGATGTTCAGGTCAACTGGAATTCTCCTTTTTTATTTATTTCTACAAATATTATTCTTACTCCAGTATGTAAATACTTGTCTCAGTATTTTTTCATTATTTATATTTCTCAACTACATTACATTCTACGTGATTTTTATTTGATCAGTGTACTGAAGGCGTAAGTCAAAAACAATCCCACACTAGTTTAGATTTATGATTAATAGAATGGTTATTTATTCAAAAGATAAAAAACTTACAGATCACCGTCCCAGAAAACAGCCCTCTGCACAATCAGTAAGGGAGTATAGTCGCCAGAAGCAGGGCAGGAAGTAAAAGAGAGCAAGAAGGGAAGTGGCCACTTTTTTAAAGGGAGAGAGACCACGCATCAATGGGCTGGTATCTCATCGGCTATTGGCTGGAGGAGCGGAAAGACCTCCCTCAAAACCTCCCCCTTTTGTTTAAGTAAGAGAGTTTTAAACCTACTACGAAATTATATACAATAAGTATAAATATACTATTCTAACTAGCTTAGGTCTTGTATAATAAATAGCTTGGCCAAGTCATGAGTGGAAAGTAACTACATTTATATAGTCTTCAACCAAATCGAAGATTTGAGAAGGGAAATAATGTTACCTGAGTAATTAGGAAGTGCAATCAAACAACTTCCAAAACATGCAAAAAATCACAGAGACAACTAGCTACCTGGGCAATCACCCAAAGTCACGTTAGCAGCGTTGCAGCAACCAACTTTGGCTAAGGCCTAACATAACTGACATACCATTTTCAAAGGCAAGCAACTTTTCAAAACTATCTTACCCTGTCTTGGCAGGATATGACAGCCCTGTTTTATTCATTGATGCACCCTCTGTATCTCTGTCAGTGGTTGAGGTATGGGCATTTCTTTGCCCAAAGGCCAGTTCTGCCAAAAAGAAAGGCTCCAGGTGGAGTGTCTTTGATGCTCAACATTCTCTCCTAAATAGAGCGGTGCTGCCAGGAGAAATTGTGTGTCACTACCACAAAACACTGAGTTAGATGAAAGCCCATTTTTTACAGCTCTTTGAAGAGGTTGAAAATTTTCTATCTATACTGAATATAATCTCTATGTATCTAAAGAACTTGATAAGTCTAATTATAAAAGACAAACAGAGTACTATTGATCTATATAATTCTCAATACCTATCTAACTTAAAGACTAAGACAATAAACGACTGTGAAACAAATGAGGACAATTGCCTCCAAATATAAACAATGTACAAATATACATTGCAGTAGGTTAATATATATCAATACACAAACATTATATAAGTATCTTAATCAGAGGTAGATGTACACAGCAATATGGTAAATATATACAATATATATATATATATATCAATACAATATATGTCAATACATAAAAAATGTTTTAAACAGAGGTAGAAACATGCATGCATACAATCATCAATATAATTTAACTTTGTATCAATATACAAGATCGATACCAATATATTTGTCTAAAAACAGTAACTCACAATTACAAATCTATTATCCCATCTTCCCTCTTTTTTTTTTTCCAAAACGATCCCTGAGCTTATAAAATTCCTCCCCAAACCCTCAACCGTATACTAATTATAATCAACCCCTAAATGATGTTCCTAAACCCAAGGGCAAACTTTACTGGGAAAGGGAACGTCGTTCTCTAGAATTACTTCCAGGTGTCATGGGGGCAACGTTCTTTCTGGGGGGTCCTATGAAAGTAAAATGATGGTTAAATTACAAGATCAATGTCTTTTAAAATTGCAAATAGTCTCTGAGTATTTTGTGCAGTTCTGGCCAAAATGTTGTATAAGATGTGCACCATTTCAGCTAACCGAGTTGGAACTGTCTTGTGCAGCTGGTAACCCAAAACAGTTCTTGTAGTAGCACTATCAATATCATGACATCATATCAACCAGGTGGAGTTGTTGTTATAGGGCCCCATCTTCTTCCTTGAAACATCAAATGCCACTTCAGTAAAAACTCATTGTTCATTGTGAAAAACTTAAACATTAATCATATAGACATACACACACACACACACACACACACAAACACACACACACACACACACATATATATATATATATATATATATATATATATATATTCAATTAAAGGCATGATAGATATTTTCAATGAAAAGTATGATAGATATGAAGAAAAGCAAAGATGTTTTCTAAACTCATATTTCTTTCTGTCCTATATCATGGCTCTTGACATGAGACAGAAACTCCAGAAACTCTGAGTTTTTCTCTTACTAACAGGCTTGGAATAGGAGAAGGACTGAGCCACAGTCCAACTTCAAAACCAGCTCTATAAATTTAGAAATATGGTTTAATATATTTTACTTACACAGCCTAATCAGTTTTCTTCTTATTTCCTATTGGGCAGGTATTTTTCCATCTGTCAGTTACCAAACATACAGGGTCCCTTGAATTTTTCAAAGATGAGTGTTTTCCTGTGGAGATAAGAACAAACCCTGCCCCCATTCTATATGTTTTTCTTACCCCCTGTATGAATATCATCATTTTGGATGAGTTGTCATTTCTCCTTTCCAAGAGGTTTCTCCTCTTCAAATACAAACTTTATTAATATTTATGGTATCCTCAATTTTTCTTCTCCAGTGGAAACAAGAGCAAAACCCCTTCCCCAATGTAGCACATCTCCTGGCTTCCATTGAGAGGTCAGCACATCTTTGAAATAAATCGGTTGATTTAGTTCAGCAGACTTTTCCATTATCCAATGTCTTTCTGCTGCTGTCGTTCCTTTCTCATTAGCATCAAGAAAATTCAAGGTTAATAAAGCATTATGTAATCCATTTCTGGGGGTATTTTTGGTCCCTTTCTGTTTGTTCAGCATATCCTTTATAGTACAATTTGATCTCTTTAACTGCCTGACCTGTAGGATTATTTGGTATACCTGTAATGTGTTTCATATTATAATAATCAAAAAAGCATTTCATTTTCTTAGATACATATGCTGGACCATTATCTGTCTTTATTTGTGCAGGTATACCCATGATGGCCATAACTTCAAATAAATGTGTGATTACTGAATCAGCCTTTTCTGAGCTCAGGGCAGTAGCCCATTGAAAACCTGAATACGTGTCTATGGTGTGGTGTACATATTTTAATTTACCAAATTCCATAAAGTGGAACACATCCATCTGCCAGATTTCATTTCTCTTAGTACCCTTTGAGATACTCCCTGCAGGCCACGGTGTTTGATTATAGAAGGAACAAGTAGGACATCTCTTTATAATGTCCTTAGCTTGTTGCTATGTAATGAAAAATTCTTTCTTTAGGCCTTTACTATTAACATGATGCTTCCTATGAAATTCTGAGGCCTGCAACATGCTTCCAACAAACAATTGATCAATCTCAGTGTTGCCTTGTGCTAGAGGACCAGGCAGACCTATATGGGACCGATGTGTGTTAGGTACATTGGACAAAGCCTGTTCCTGATTATGTCTTGTACCTGGATAAACAATGAAGTCAACTTTGTGTCATCTGGTATGAATTCAGTGGTTTCAATATGCAAGATAACTCTTTCTGCATATTGTGAATCTGTAACTATATTAAGAGGTTCTTTAAAATCCCTTAGCACCATAAGAATGGCATATAATTCTGCCTTCTGGACAAAATTATAAGGGCTTTGTTCCACCTTACTCAATTCATCTGACTTGTAACCTGCTTTCCCTGATTTATTTGCATCAGAATAGAATGTATGGGCTCCAGTTATTGGAGCATCATGTACAATTCTAGGAAGAATCTAAGAAGTTCTCTTTATGAGGTTAATTCTACCACTTTTGGGATAGTTGCTATTAATTTCTCCCCCAAAAATTAGCACAAGTTCTTTGCCATGGTTCATTGTCTTCCCATAACTTTTTTATTTCTTCAGTAGTAAAAGGCACTATAATTTCTGCTGGGTCTATGCCTGCTAGTTGACGAAGTCTCAGCTTACCTTTTATAATTAATTCAGAGACTTTTTCCACATAAGTTTTTAATTTTTTACTTGGCTTATTAGGTATAAATATCCACTCTAAAATAATATCTTCCCACTGCATTAGAATCCCTCTAAGAGAAATTCTGGAAGGCAATATGACTAGGATGTGGCTAAGATTAGTGTTCACCCTATCCACATGTGCCTCCTGTAATTTTTCCTCAATCATTGTCAGTTCCTTTTCTGCTTCAGCTGTCAGTTTTCTTGGACTATTCAAATCTTTATCACCATCTAAGGTTTTGTTTAAATGAACTATTAGATCAGGTGTTATCCCAACAGCTGGTCGTAGACTGGAAATGTCTCCTAACAATCTTTGGAAGTCATTAAGAGTCTTTAACCGGTCTCTCCTAATTTGTGCCTTTTGCGTTTTAATTTTCTCTAACCCTATTCTGTAACCTAGGTAATTAAAAGAATTTCCTGTTTGAATCTTTTCAGGGGCAATTTGTAATTCCCACCTAGGCAAGACTTTCTTTACTTCTTCAAACTTCCTTCCTAATGTATCTTTATTTGAATCAGATAACAAGATGTCATCCATATAATGATAAATTATGGACTTGGGGAATTGTTTATGAATTATTTCCAATGGCTTGCTTACAAAATATTGGCACAATGTAGGACTATTGAGCATACCCTGTGTGAGGATAGTCCATTGATATCTCCTATTAGGCTGAGAATTATAAGTAGGCACTGTGAAGGCAAATTTTTCTCTATCCTTTTCTTGTAATGGTATAGTGAAAAAAAAAACAATCTTTCAAATCAATAACTATAAGAGGCCATCCTTTTGGAAATAGAGAAGGCAAAGGAATTCCAGATTGTAGAGAGCTGCGGGCCTGCTTTTCATCCCACCTGGCTCCCGCACGGCTAGCTTTACACCAGGAATAACAACACACAAACTGTATTCATTTAAACACTGCCTGGCCCATTTCTGTTAATGTGTGTAGCACCCCAAGGTGCACTTACCAGGAAGATTCTAGCCTACATCCATCTTGGTTCAGAGCTTCATCGTGTCTGCCCTGGCTATGAGCTGCATGGTGTCTGTCTGAGACGACTTACTTCACTTCTTCCTCCCAGCATTCTGTTCTGTTTACTCCACCCACCTATGCTCTATCCTATCAGGGCCATACAGTTTCTTTATTACTTAACCAATGAACTTCTTCCATCAGTGTACTCTGAAAATTCATATGTTTTTCACTAGTTGGCTTACAGGAAGAAAAGAATTGAAACATTAAGTGGTAAAGACCTACCCTAAATTCATCAAAACTCACATTGTTCAGTGGGGAATTGTGAATGTCATTGAATAATGAACAAGAGGTACTTAAACGTATTCATTTGAATGATATATAAAAGCAGGAATTTTTATTGATTATAGATATTAAACCTAGTGAAAATTAGTTAAATCTATTCTTAGAAGTCTTTATGAAGAAATTAATTCCATGATTTCCAAAACATGATGTAGGTCATGAGCCAATAATTAATCAGTCATTCCCATTTACTAGATACAAGGCTACCACTAGTCTATAGACTTCTTTTAGTTAATTGCAGTACTCCTTGAGTTAAAGACTATTATTTTCAAGAGATCATCAAATTTCATGAGGCCAATATTCTATGTGTATAAATATATGTGCGTAATTATACTAGACCAGTAGGTTAGCAAGTTTGTACCTGAATTAGTTTGCTCTCCCGTGTTTATTAAATCTCCTTTAAGTTTAATCAATTGATTTAGCAAAACAGATTTAAGTATTTAGAGGTAGATTCAGTATTAATCTGAAATTTTCTTGTGCAGTCAGAATATCAGTTTGTCTCTTAGGAATACTAGAAAACTTTTAAAACTAGTAGAAAACAAACCTTAATATTTAAATGTAATAGTAGAAACCTACATCATTGTGCCAAGAAATACCTCATTTTTTTCATATGCTCCTTCATTTCAGGATCCAAATATATCAGTATATGTTTTGGTTATTTGAAAGAAAATAACCAAATAATGGACTGTCACTATTGGAATTTGTGGCTTTGTCGGAGTAAGTATGGCCTTGTTGTAGGAAGCATATCACTCAGGTAGGCTTCCAATTGGTTTTGCTCAAGCTTTTTCCGGTGTGAGACTCAATTCATTTCCTACTGCCTTCTGATCAATGTGTAGCCAATACGCTGTATATCTGGATGCTACCATGCTCCATTCCATGATGATAAGAAACTTATCATATGAAACTTTAAGTGAGCCACCCCAATTGAATGCTTTCTTTATAAGAGTTGCCATGGTCATCCTAATTTTAAACTAAAGAAAAGGTATGTAGCAAGTGTTTTGGCCTATGTTTCCTACTTTCATACCTCAAGTATCTTGTAGTATATCTTGAAATTCCACATTTTAAGTGGAAATAATACGATGAAATTATTTCATGAGTTATATTTTTTTTAATCTTAATTATAATTGAAGTCTCTAAAATAAGTCTCTAAAATGCCATAGTACAAATACATTGCTGTTATTTATTATGACTCACAATAGTTGATAACAGAAATTATTAGGGAAATAATTTTTTAAAAGATATAACATGTTAATACATTTAAACTGTAACATAAGGGCCAGCTTGTTGGAGTTAGGGAAATAAGGTTCAGCATGACCTATTCCAAGTCACATAAAATTATCTAGCTTTATTCTATTTCATCTATAGAGATTAAAATACTTATATCACAATATTTGCTCATCAGTTTATATTGTTGTGATGGGATTTATGGTTAATATTAACATATGTACATATGCATTTTTAGTATTTAAAATGTGGTCTTAGAAGGTATTGTTTCTTTTTCTGGAGGAATGAACAATACCTTCATTCTTGAATGGTTTGGGACCTTTGTAGCCTTGGATTGTATTGTAGTTTTCCACTGATTTTAGCCATAGGACATGGTAGCACAATGAGATGGCCTAAAGCTGTGGGTCACGGCCCCTTGATGGTCATATATCATATAGCTTTCCTATCAAATATTTGCATTATTCTTCATAACAGTGACAAAACTACACTTATGAAGTAGCAATAAAATAATTTTAGAGTTGAGGTTTACCACACCATGAGGATCTCTATTAAAGCATTGAAGCATTACAAATGTGAGAACCACTGTCATAAAGTATCTAGTCGGTGGAGATATAATCTCTCTTATCTCCATTTGTGGAGAATAAATCCAATTTTCCCCTGGCAATCTGAATCAATTGCCATATTCTAATATTATTATTTATTTCTTAGCATATTGGTTTAAGGTCCTCAGAACATCAACATGAGCAAGGTTTGGAAGTCTGAGCTTCTAGTTCTCTAGAATATTTGTTGTTATTCTGGCAGGAACATATATCCCTCCATAATAAAATCTAGGCAAGCATAGTTTAAGGCTGCAAGAACAGGAAGACAATTTTCTTAGTGGTTCACTATAAGTAGTAGTGAATTTAACAATTTCCATTTCTATTTTTGATTCCTGCCACTGTAAATCCTGGCAATAAGAGAATTAATACCATATATTAGATACTAATTCAAAGTTTATACTGCTTTCTGGATAACTCTGCCCTAGATCTCCATGACAGTATGATATAATTGTTGCTGTAATTGGACTTTCCAATGGACATTTTATCATTGTATCACCAGAAGCCAGATGCTTTAGGATGGTGAAAAATGTGGTAAGGAAACATGGTAAGCCAAATGGATTCCAAGAGTATAGGTCCACTTTCATGCTTCTCCGTGAAAAAGTATTCTGAAGAATATCATGATGGTAGGTTTGGTGGTTTGAGTATGAATGGCTTCCATAGACTCATGTGTTTGAATGCTTGGTCACCATGGTGTGGTACTATTAGGAGGTGTGGCATTGTCGTAATATGTTCAATGTAGTTGAAGAAATTCTGTCACTGGATGAGGGGCTTAGAGATTTCAGATGTTGAAGCTAGACCCCTCCTCTCATTCTCTTCTAGCTGTCTGCTGATCTGGATATAGAACCCTCCTCTTTCTCTAGCACTATGTCTGCTTTTGTGCAATACATCCGTCTTGTAAAGATGATAATACAATAAAACACTGAACCTATAAACCCACAACAAGTAAATATTTTCCTTGTAAGAGTTGCTATGGTCATGGTGTCTCTTCCCTGAAATAAAACAATAATAAAGACAGTTGGTAAGGTATTCTGTAAATTCACATATGCTAGTTTTGGTTGAAGTGTTATGTTGAGGAAAAGCAGATCTAAGTGTCACATATCATAAACCTTTCTATGTAATTTTACCAAATAGGTGTCAAGTTTTCAAGCCTATGAGCCAATAAGGATCATTCTCATTCAAAATATTGTGTTCCACTCTCTGAATCACAGGTTCAGGGTCATATTATAATGTAAAATGCATTTTGTCTAGCTTCAAATGTCCCCATTATATTTCAGTCTCAACACTGTTTAAAAGTCTCAAGTTCAATATCTCTTCTTATACTTAAAAAAGTGTCTTAACTATAACACCATATAAAATCAGAAAAGCAGTTTTGCACGTGCAACATTAAATGGCACATTATATTTATTAACATTCCCAAATGAAAGAAATACTGGACCAAAACAGGATTAAAACACAAGGCAAGCATCAAATGTTGTAGATCCATGTCTGATGTCAGATGGCTTATATACCTCTGCAGTTACACCTTTGCTGCTTATAATGCCTTTGTTTCTCATAGCCTTGTTCCATACTTTGTATCTGTCTTTCCTTGTCAGATTTTTTAGGGTCCATTTACTTTTAACAACTTGGGGTCTCCAGTGAAACCCAGGCTTTATTTTAACTTTTTCAAAAATAGCTGCTTGGGGCCCCTTGTTTTTTCTGGGTCGTAGTGCATAGACTGCCTTGCCACACAATGCTTGTAGGGCTGCTCAATAAATACAAAAAAGACTCTGCAACCTGTTTACTCATGAATCTTCCATAACTAAAGCCATTATCATGTAGATGACACTGACAAATAAGGCTGCCTACTTGGGATAGAGCCTTATCTTGAATAGCATTTGAAACAGTTTTTCTTTTTCTTCACATTTTAGTAGTAGAAATTTCCTCAGATCTTTTCCTTTAATGATTTGGGAAATTGGCTGGTTGGATACTGGCATTGTGCACACTTTTCTATTTACTACAATGTAGATTTGGGCTTTTCTTATCTCTCTATCTCTTTCAGTATGGACCTTAGCACCAACATTAAATTTCTTGGTGCTCCTGTTCTCTTCAAACAGTATGATATATATTTTAAACACAGGCTTTTTACTGTAGACCTGAATAAGTATTATTATTACTAATAATCATGTAACAGAGTCAATATTAGTTTGTTTTGATATCTCATCTTCTAGATAAATTAGTGCACTAAATTTCAGTTTAGCCTCAAGTGGATTCTTATGACACAGGCAAAAAGAAGCAATGCTTTTTTTTTTCCCAAAAGATCTTAGGAGTGGCCTTTTCACTTCAGAATACATAACTAAGTAGCTGAAAAGACAGTCTAAGAAATATAAAAAAAAATGAAATCTTTTTATTTGCACCTATACATTGACACACTAACTACATAAGATAAATTTATCAAGGATATTGGGGACAGTGGACACTCAGACACTGAATTTTTATGACCCCTTGACTGCAAGAGTAAACAACTTGTTTTACTGTGCTTGCAGCTGCTCTGGGCATGAGACTCTCATGAGTTCCTGATGGCAGGGGAGTGGTTTCTGGTGAACTTGGAGCTGAGAAATCCCCAAAGCTAAAGTATGACCACTAGTCAGCTTTACATACTTAGAGAAACAAAGCTCTAATCTTTGCTTTTACTTCACAATGGCCTGATACCCAATGAAACATAAAACATCATAACACAGCTTTTTGCCTATTCCATTTTATTTGAGTTTGGAAAAACATTCTAAATATTCAAGTGTTAACTAGGATGAACAATTTCAAGTTTTCTACTTGGAGCATCTGGCACTCCTGTAAATAGAGAGTACAGCCTTCTTTATGTCATCAAAATTTTTGTGCTATTAACACCTTATATCATGTTATGTGCTTATCACATTCAGAAGATTTTCTTTAGTTTAATGCCTAAACTCTTCATTGATATACTCACCTACCATCCCTGTTTCTCATTGTAGATAGTGAAAATCTTCTATTTTTCTCAGTAAATACATAACTAATATTAATCCCAAGGCCTAATTTTATAGAAACATGTTACCATTTATTCATCCCATAAAAACTCGATCTTCTCTTTTGTATAGTATTTTTCCAAACTCTTCATGTTTCAAAATCATATAAATAATTGAATATTATTAACTTTAACTGAAGAAAAGCTAACAAATGCCTATTTCAAAAAGAAAAGACACTAAGGATACAGTGAAGAAATAGTCCAACTTTTTTTATTATATTGAGGTTAGTTAATAGATACTGGGCGATGGAATTAGTTGCATCAGCAGCAAGCTAAATAAAACAGAAAAAAATCCTGCAATGGTACATCCATGGACCTACTTGTTCAACTTAGAGGTAGTAGGCATGTTGAAAAATATCTTCCCAGGTATTTGTTAATGGGCTGGTCATAATGTGTCTTTTCACCTTCCTAGCCTTATTACTCTTTCTTCCTTCAATAAGAATGTTTCAATTCAGAAGAAATATCTCACAATATTATGTTGCAACATAAATACTCCATATTATATTACTAAATAAAACCCTGCTTTTGGGGGGCAGAGCATTTAAATGCCCTTCCACATTGATTATTTATAACATTTGACAAAGTACACTGTATGGTACTTTTTAGTCACTACCAAACTATCTATAAGCATAAATGGTTATATCCTTTTAAGCTCCTTAAAATAACCTCCAACTTTATCATCTGCTTTATTAAGTAAAAATAATTGATTAGAGGGACTAAAAAAGACTCAGTAAGTCAAATTATCTCATAAAATCTGCTTGTTAAGCTATAAAAGTAATCAAAGTCTAAATGTGCATGAAGTTTTACTTTAACATGGAAATTTCTGTGAATATTTCTGTTTATATACCTCTACTTAGTAGATTTGAATGTTGTTTTGCATGATGTGTAGAATATAGCCACTTAGTAAAGAGGGGCAGAATAGAGAATACAGTTAGTGAATTGAGTGAACAGATTGATTTTTCTTTCATTTTTTTTTTTACCAGATTTGCCATTCCTGTGTTACTTCATAAGAGGCATATAAACAGGAATGAACACAGAAAGTACCACAGGAATCATACATCAATATTTAGAATGCTATTTTAGTGTTCAAAATGTATTAAAGTCATTTTTCCTATTAAATAGCTTGCATGATAGTTCTTGAATTATTAAGGTATATTATCTATGATTATAGGTTTTTGAACCATTCCGTTTTGTTCCAATAATGGAATATAAAGAACATTAAAGTCAGCGTTTACCTATTTTTAAAATTTCTTTAGGGCATACTAGCTCTCATTTATGTATAAATTACTGCCAAACAGTGTTAATTCATTCCATTCTATAGCTTAGTATGCATAGAACACAATGAAGGATATTATAAGAAAAGAGCAGATATTGGAGCAATTCAACTTTGAGCACAAATTAATAATTAATACATTATTGAATAAGCAAACAAGGTTCATGGAGGAAAAGAAGTCGGTGTTCAATTAGTAAACTTTATATCACTACTCAAACATGCTCAAAACTGTATTTGTCATGGATAATCATTAAGATAAAACAGAAAGAAAATTATACATATAAAGGAAAATGACCTGTGTACATTGTGAGATCTATATTTGAGGTTGTATATACATGAAGTTGAAGCTCTGTAAATTATTTATTGCTTATTCTTGTAAGAAAAGCCATAAAACTTTTGATTTGTTTGTAAAACTCCAAGTAATTTTCTGTAAAACTCACCTAAAAATTAGCAAGAATTTCTTTAGGTGTACTGCCATCACCAATTGGATTATCGTATTGGTGCTATGTGATGGCTTGTTTCATGTTCTAGCTGGCATCATGAACATGAAAAGGCAGTGCATAAATATGAGACATACTAAAGTTTAAAGCAATAGCCAACTTTATTGAGAGCAAAAGATAGTTATACTACAAGGTTAAAGAAAGCTCCACCAAGTACGATATCACAAGGATAAGCTGCATTTGTCAAAATTATGTTTTCCATAATACATATGAAAAACAGCAGTTTCAGTAAACTCACTCCTATGTGCTATACCTGGGAGGATCAAAAAATACATCCCAAAAAGAATTCTGTTAGCCACAGGCCCCAACTGCAAGACCAGGTAGGTCATCCACCCTCAAACCCACTCTACCTTCCATAAGATCCTTTTCCACTCATTGATGTGTCCCGGACCCAAGTTCTGCAGAAATCTACTGACCACACCTCCAAGAAGGCCAGGTAAGATGCCTACTTGTGAACCTGCTCCTCTCACATGGTGTCACACCAACACTGTCAACAAACCCCAACCCCTCCTCTTTAATATAACTCAACACTCAATTCAGGCAAAGATTTCCTACTGGACCAGAGGCCACACTGACCAACATCATTTTAGGTAGGCCACCTGCTTATAGATATTCTCCATAATCTGCGTCTCTGTGCCCCTACTCTACAAAACTATCAATAAACATCCCCTTCTTTTGGCCTCAGACAAGGATCCAACTCAGGCAGACTCCCTCCTGCATCAGAGACCATACAAGCAAACAAAACCAGAGGTAGCCTTCCTGCCCACAGACTTTCTCCACTTTCTTATTGAACCAAAGCCACCTGACACTATCCTTAATATGCACTTTCCTCCTTATCTCAGTGTTCAAGGCCACAACTCAGGTGGAGATCCCATGCTCAACAAGAGACCATGGTTGACACCAGAAGTACATCTACCAAGTCAAGTGAAAACCCCTTTGCCCAACAACAGGACCAATAGGCCAAAAGACCAGAGAGGAAATAGAAATCAAAGAAAAATACACCAATCCAACACACCCAGAAATTAGAACAAAGACCTATAATCACTCCAAGCCTACATGCCTAGATGCTCACATAAAACAACACCCAGGACAATATGTTACCATTGGAGACTACCTTCCTACTGAAAATTCTGTCATAGCAAAAACACAAGGAAAATCTTTAAAACAAACTTTATGAAGATTATAGAGGTCCTTAAAGAAGTTAATAGATACCTTTAAAGAAACTGAGAAGAAGAAAAAAAATGGAGGAAATGACTAAATCATTTTTTTAAAAGTGAGGAAAAGAAAAACACTTGAAGGAAACTAATAAAACTGTTAAGATCTGAAAATGGAAAAGGAATCAATAAAGAAAATAAAAATTCAGGAAATTTTGAAAGTGAAAAAATGTAGGTATGTAAATAAGAATTACTGACACAAACATAACCAGCAAAATATATATAAGATGGAAAATAGAATGTCAGGTATTGAAGATACAATAGAGTAAATCGATTCATTAGTCAAAGAAAATGTTAAAGATAAAAAGTTCCTGACATAAAACATCCAGGAAACCTGGGAAACTATAAAAAGTTCCATCCTAAAAATAAGAAGGATAGAAATAAAAGAATCCTAGCTCAAAAGTTTGGAAAATAATTTTAGCAAAATCAAAGAAAAAAATTTTCTTGTCTAAAGAAGATGCCTTAATGGTACAATACAGAACACCAAGCATATTAATAAGGAAGTAGACTTACCACATAATAATCAAAGTGCTAAAGTTACATAACACAAAAATAATATTTAAAGTTGTATAGGAAATAAACAAGTAACATTTAATTGTAGACCTATTAGAATTACAACTGACTTCTCAATGGATACTCAAAAAGACAGATGGGCCTGTAGAGATACATTGAAAAATCTAAGAGACGATAGAGGTTATCCCAGACTGCCATATCCAGCACAATTTTCAATTACCATAGATAGAAAAAACAATTTTTTTCAAAGATAAAGTTAAATTAAACCATATTTGTGGAATAATCCTGTACTTCAGAAGATACTCTAAAGAAATTCCAACCAAAAAAGGTAAAATACAACCTTAAAAACCCAGGAAAACAATTTCACAGCAACAAAACAAAATGAAAGGAAGCTTTCTCTCTCCCCCTCTCTCTCTCTTTCTCTTTCTCTTTGTCACACACACTCACATACACACATCACCATCATCATCTCCACCATAGCAACCAATGGCAAAATATCAGGAATTGTTGGTCACTAATATCTATTAGTATCAATGGAATCATTCCCCAATAAAAGACACAAACTGACAGAATGGATGTGAAAACATAATTCATTTTTCTGCCACATACAAGAAACAAAATTCAGCATCAAAGATAGATGTTATCTTGGCATCAAGGATTATAAAAAGATATTCAAAGCAAATGGTCCTAAGAAGCAAGATTATGTATCCATTTTAATATCTAACAAAATAGACTTCAAACTAAAATTAATCAAAAGAGACTGAGGACAATTCATACTTATCAAAGGAAAAAAATCTAACAATATTACATTTAAATTCTCAACAGCTATGCCATAAACTCAAGGATATGCATGTTTGTAAAAGAAAAATAGCCAAAGATTAATTCACACATGGATCCTCACATTGAGAGCAGGAGACTTCAACATCTCACTTTTATCAATGGATAGGTAAGCCAAAATCAAAACAAAGTCAATGGACCCAACAAATATGTACAAAACATTCCCCCTTAAAAAAATACACTTTCTTCTCAACCCTTCGTGAAACTTTATCCAAAATCAGTCATAACGTTGGTAACAAAGTAAGGTTCAACATATGTAATAAAATTGAAGTACCCCCCTAAATACTGACAGACTGCTATTGATTAAAGCTGTATTTCAACAACAGAAAAAAAAAACTTACAAATACATGGAAACTGAAAAATTCTACTGACTGACTCTTGATCAAGGAAGAAGGAAAGAAATTAAAGACTTTTCTCTTTTTAAAATTTATTTATTTATTAAAAATTTCAACCTTCTCCCCCTCCCCCATTTCCCTCCCACTCCCTCATCTCCTTCCACCCTTCCTCTCCAGTCCTAAGAGAAGTCAGGGTGCCCTGCACTGTGGGAAGTCCAAGGCCCTCTCCCCCTTCCAGGTCTAGGAAAGTGTACATACAAACAGACTGGGCTCCCAAAAAGGCAGTACATGCAGTAGAATTACTGTGCCAGCACAGGCTGGAACCAAGAGTCTCGGCAGAGGGTGTCCAGGTTGAACGAATACACAGAGCACGAGGCTGAGGTGGAACAGCTTCTCTTTATTGTCTGCTGGGCTGGTTTTATAACATGGCACCAAATGAGAAAGGGGCTGTGAAGGGACTGTAACCTGACCCTGGCAGGGATCAAGGACTGTTCACCATACACTTAAAATTCCTTCCTTCCCTGCTCCAGAAGCAGAGGGAATTTAATATGTTTTCCTTGCAGATAAGCACCTCAAATGGGGGCAGGGATATCAACTCGGGGCTGCAGTTCCCACATAGAATCATATCCCAGTGCCATTATCATCGGCTTCTCAGTCAGCCCCAATTGACAGCCACATTTAGAGAGTCTGGTTTGATCACATGCTTGTTCAGTCCTGGTCCAGCTGGATTAGATGAGCTCCCATTAGAATAGTCACACCATCTCAGTGGGTGGACCCACCTCTCGTGGTCCTGACTTCCTTGCACATGTTCTCACTCCTTTTGCTCTTCATCTGGACCTTGGGAGCTTAGTACAGTGCTCCAATGTGGGCCTCTGTCTCTTTCTCCATTCATCGCCAGATGAAGGTTCTATGGTGATATGCAAGATATTCATCAGTGTGACTATGGGATAAGGCCAGTTCAGGCACCCTCTCCTCTGCTGTCCAAGGACTTAGCTGGGGACATCTCCTTGGACACCTGGGAACCCTCTAGTGCCAAGTCTCTTGCCAACCCTAACGTGGCTCCCTCAAAAAAGAATGGATAAAGTAGGTGTGGCACATATACACATTAGAGTTCTACTCAGTCGTAAAATACAATGACATTTTGAATTTTGCAAACAAATGGATGGAAATAGAAAACACTTTACAGAGTGAGATAACCCAAAAAGATGAATATGGTATGTACTCACTTATAAGTGGATTCTAGCCATAAACAATGAACATTGAGCTTACAGTTCGTGATCCTAGAGAAGCTAAATAACAAGGTGAACCCAAAGAAAAACATACATTTATCCTCCTGGATACTGGAAGTAGACAAGATCCCTGGGCAAAAGTTGGGAGCACAAGGGTGGGGGTGAGATGGGGGGAAAGGGAGATGGGAAAAGAGAGGGGAGAAGGGGAGAAGGGGAGGATTGGGGAGAGCTTGGGGGAATGGGGTGGAGGAAGGGCAGATATGGGCGCAGGGAAGAAAATATCTTGTATTTTAAAGACTGCTTTCTTAAAGAATTCAATGAAACTGAAGACACAGCACACCCAGAATTATGGGACACCGTAAAAGGAGTGTTAAGAGAAAGTTCCAAGCACTAAGTGCCTGCATAAAATATTTGGAAAGATTTCATGCCAGCAGTTAATAGCACACTTGAAATCTCTAGAAATAAAGAAGCAAGCATATCCAAGGGCAGTATATGTCATAAAATAAACAAATTGAGAGCTGAGAGCAATAAAATAAAAACAAAGAGTATAATAAAATAAATCAATGAAACAAAGATTTGGTTCTTTGAGAAAATAAACAAGATAAACAAAACTTCATTCAAATTAACCTAATAATAGAGATAGGATACCTAAACTAACAAAATCAGAGTGAAAAGGGGAGACATAACAGACACTGGGGGAGTGCAAAGAATCATCAGATAACACTTTAAAAACTTGTACTCAAAAATAATAGAAAATATAAAAGAAATGAATATTTCTTCAATAGATATTATTTTGAAAGTTAAACCACGATTAGATAAACAACTTTAATACACTAATGAGCCCTATAGAAAGAGAAGCAGTAATTAAGTCTCACATCTTAAAAAAGGAAGCCCAGGGCCATATCAATTTACTGAAGAATTCTACTAGACCGTCAAAGAGGAGTAAAAATTGATAATAATTATCAAATTATATTATAAAATAGAAACAGAAAGAATATTGTCCAATTCATTTAAGAAGCTACAGTAACCATAATGCCCAAACCACAAAGATTCATCCAAGAAAGAGAATTATTCATGTTATGAAAATAGATGCAAATACTCAATAAAATACTTGTAAACTGAATCCAAGAACTCTTAAAAAATTTCATTCACCATAATTAAGTAAACTTCATCCTAGAGAATATACAGAAACCAGTCGGTGCAATCTACTATATAAACAAAGGGAAAGAAAAAAAAAAGATCATCTCAGTAGATGTTAAAAAAGCCTTTGACAATATCCAGCACCTTTTCATTATAAAAGATATACCTAAGTGAATTAAATGCAATTTAAGCCAAACCACCATCAAATTATATGGAGAGAAACTTGAAGTAATTCCAATAAAATCAGAAACAAGACAAGGGTATCCACTCTTTATTCAAAAAATATCTGAAGGATATCAAGGGAATGGAAGAAAAGGAAGAAGTCAATGTATTAATATTTGCAGATAATATGATAGTATACATAAGTGATGCCAAAAATTCCACCAGAGAATTCTTGCAGTTGATAAACACCTACAGTGAATTTCCTGAATACATGATTAATTAAAATGTTAGTAGCCCTCCTCTATCCAAATCACAAGTGGAATGACAAAGAAATCAAGTAAGCAGCCCCCTTTGTAATAGCCACAGCATTATAAAATACATTGTTGTAACCCTAGCCAAGTAAGTGGAAGCCTTGCATCACAAAGTGTTGAGGTGTTTGAAGAAATAAATTGAAAAATATATCAGAAAATGGAAAGAAACCGGATGCTTCTGAATCGGTAGGATTTACAGTAAAAATGGCCATTGTATAAAGGACAGTCAACAGACTTATGCAATCTACATTAAAATAACATAGTTCATTACATACCTTGAAATGACAATTCTCAATTTCATATGGAAAAAAGAAAATTCAGGTTTATGAACAATAATAAAAGAATTTCTGGAGATATCACCATTCCTGATTTCAGGATTGAGTACAGAGCTTTAGTAACAAAATCCTCATTGTATTAGCATAAAAATATAAAGGTAGATCAATGGAATTGAACGAAAAATCAAACCTAAATCCACACACTTATGGACATTTGAATTTTGTAAATAAGCCTGAAATACCCAATGGAAAAAAGACAGCATCTTAACAAATGATGTTAGTCAAAATTGATGTCTCCATGTAGAATAATAAAAATATATCCACATATAACACCAATACAAAACTCAAGTCTAAGAGTTCAAAGACCTCAAAATAAAACCAGACACATTGAGTCAGATAGAATAAAAAGTATGATAGCCTTGAAAAGATTCTCCCTGTCAGAGGAGCAAATCCCTAGAAAGAACACTGATAGCATAGGCACTGAGTCTGACAAGTAGATATCAACAGCTAAATAATCCAATTAAAAATTGAGTACAGATCTAAACAGTGAATTCTCAAATAGCACAATCGTAAATGCCCAATAAATAATTTTTAAAAGGTTCAATATCCTTAACCATCAAGGAAATGCAAACAAAAACTACTTTGAGATTCCATCTTATATCAGTCAGAATGCCAAAACAAACAAGTGTTAGCACTTATCAGTGTGGATATGAATCAAGGAGATTACTCTGACATTTTGAGAATGAAACTTGTAGAATCGCAATGGAAACAATATGATAGTTACTCAGAAAACTGGGAATAGACCTACCTCAGGACCCAGGTATAACACTTTTGAGAATATACCCAAAAGATGCTCCATCACACCACAGCAGCACCTTTTCAACTATATTCATGGCAGCTTTATTCATAATAGCCAAAACCTGGAAACCAAAGAATTGATAAAGAAAATGCTGTACCTTTCACAATGGAGTATTACTCAGTTTTTAAAAATTGGTATTCTGAAATTTGAAGGCAGATGATTGCAACTATTAAAAAAAATCATCCCTAAGGGTGGTATTGCAAACCCAGAAAGAAAATCATTATATGTACAGACTTATAAGTGGATACTAACCATAAGGAAATGATAGCTATGCTGCAATAGACACACTCAGAGAGTCTAAGTAACAAGAAGAGCTCTAGGGGGAATGCTTGGATCTCCTGGGATGGGAAATGTAATATATTTTCCAGGTGAACTCTAGGCAGATGATTATGGGGACAGAAATCATTGAGTGGAGGAGGGAGAGAGGGATGGAGAATGGAAGGGAGAGAATATGAGGAAAGACAAATGTAATTTGGGGGAATTTAGGAGGTTATATGGAAACCTAGTGCAGGGAAAAGTTTCTTCAACCATTGTGGATGACCCTAGTGAGGTCACCTATTACCAAAATATATGGACACTTAAACTGTCATCCTACAATCAGGAAAGCCTTCCAATATTGGGCATAAAACACCACCTCAGCCATAAAACCTGTGACCTAAAACTTGCCATAATTGCAAGACGTACTGGGGCAATGGTGGCTCAGAGATTGTGGAAGTGGCCAATCAATGACTGCTCTAACTTGAGGCCCAATCCATAAAAGGAAGTCCATGCTCTACACAACCCAGCCAGCCAGGATAGAGAAGTTGGATAGCTCAGGTAGCTACAGTAGAACTTAACATGACTGGCAAAAATGTTAATGAAATTATTTCAAATTATACCAAATTACATTCTGCTATACTCATAGACTGGTGTCTAACCCTGTCATTATCAGAGAGACTTCCTCTGCTACTTTATGGGAGCAGATGCAGAAAGTGACAGCCAAACATTAGCTGGAGTTCAGGGTAATAACCCCAAAGAGGGGGGGTAGTATTATAGGAGGCAGAGAGGATAAGGCCTCCAGGAGAACATGGCCCACAGATCAAACAAAGTAGGAATTATAGGGGCTCACAGAGACTGAAGCAGCAATCAAAGTGCATAGGTTTCTGGTTGGTCCTGTGCATGTATGTTGTGGTTGTTTAGCTTTTTTTCTGGGATTCCTAACAGTAGGAATTGAAGGGTCTCTGAATCTTTTGCCTGCCTTGGGACACTTTTCTCCTTCTGGATCGACTTGTCTACTATTGATGTGAATGTTTTCTTCCAAGTCTTATTGCATCTTCTTATGCCATATCCAGTTGATATCCCCGGGACAATTGCTTGTTTCTGAAGGCAAAAGCAGGAGGAGTAGATAAGGGGGAGAGGAGATGTGGAAAAAACTGGGAAGAGGATTCAGGTGGGCTGTTAAGTCTCCAATGTGTGCTTTTCTTCTATCTCTTGTAATCTGTTGGTAGTATTTGTCTCTGTATTTCCTGGGGAGGATGGGGAGAACTTGGTGAAAAAGGATGATTGGGATAAAGGAAGGCTGGATAGGGGAGCACGGAAGCACAATTCTTAGTTAAGGGAGCCACCTTAGGGCTGGCAAGAGACTTGAACCTAGAGTGGTTCCCAGGAGCCCAAGGCGATGTCCCCAGTTAGTTACTTGGGCAGCTGAGGATAGGGAACCTGAAATGACCCTATCCTATAGCAATACTGATGAATATCTTGCATATCACCATAGAACCTTCATCTGGTGATGGATGGAGATAGAGACAGAGACCCACACTGGAGCACTGGACTGAGCTCCCAAGGTCCCAATGAGGAGCGGAAGGAGGGAGAAGATGAGCAAGTAAGTCAGGACCACGAGGGGTGCACCTACCCACTGAGACAGTGGGGCTGATCTATTGGGAGCTCACCAAGGCCAGCTGGACTGTGACTGAAAAAGCATGGGATAAAACCGGACTCTCTGAACATGGCGAACAATGAGGGCTGATGAGAAGCCAAGGACAATGGCACGGGGTTTTGTTCCTACTTCATGCTCTGGCTTTGTGGGAGCCTAGCCAGTTTGGATGTTCACTTTCCTAGACATGGACAGAGGGGGGAGGACCTTGGACTTTCCACAGGGCAGGGAACCCTGACTTCTCTTTGGACTGGAGAGGGAGGGGGAGAGGAGTGGGGGGAGGGGGAGAAGGGTGGGAGGAGGGGGAGGGAAATGGGAGGCTGGGAGGAGGGGGAAACTTTTTTTTCCCTTTTTTCAATAAAAAAAAAAAAACTGGGAAGAGTAGAGAGAGGGGAAGATCCAGTAGAATATAGTATATGAGAGCAGAATACATTTTTAAATAGAACAATTCTGTGTATTCAAGTTATGCGACTCTTGTTTCCTCACACGTTCTCAGGATTTCCTCACAACTTTCATCATGGACTGGACTCTGACATTCCCCCCCCCTTTTTTTTCAAATTTTACATGAAGTATTTTCAGACAATCTTTGATTAGAAATGCTGTTAATAAAATGTTATTTGATACATTAATATCTTATATGTAAACAAACTATAATGGAACAATAAAAATGTTGGATGCAGTAATCACCACCAACTATAGAGCTATAAACAATGTCTAGTACAATATTACATTAATCACAAAAATCAGCAGAATAGTTTGAAAAATGCCCATATAGCTAGCAGTTCTAGTATTTTGTAGAATATAAGACTATATTTAATTTTAATAGGAAAAAAATATTACAGTGTCCTACACAAATAGGAAGTTTTATAAATCCAATGAAACATAAAACAAATTCCCCTTTTCGAGATGAATAACTTGTCCCTTGGTTCATAGAGCTTTAACATGCCCCAAGGTAAGAATATTTGAATTCTGGTGCTATGCTTGATATCTACTTTTGTCCTTCAGCTGGGGGTTTTATAACTTTCTGGTGATTTCCACTGTGTCCTTGCCCTCTACATATGTCCTTGATGCCTCAGCCTCAGAGGAACTGGAAAGGAATCTATCACGCCTCAGTAGATCCATCTTCAGTGACAGATGCATACCCCTCCACAGTTTTATTCTGGAAAAGTAAAATTATAGCAGGTAACATCTTGCATATTTCATTCTATAATAAATCAGGAAGGTTGGAGTGTGCATGAATATGAGTCTGTTGCTGGAAGTAATGAGCAGAATCTGAAATGATATTTAGGGGTTTATTAGCCAACCACAATAGATAAGAGAAATAGCCAGTTTCACCTGTTGGACTGAGGAAAAGGAAGTATTAATAGATTGATGAATATGTACAACCTGAGTCCATATTATACCATTAGATGAGCCATCAGTAAAATAAATATCAGCTTGCATAATGAGAAAAGGTTGGGCAATTCCTGTAATCATGAATTCAGTTTACATGAAAAAACCCTATAGCTTGCCAACTGGATATTATTTAATAAACTTTCAAAGTAATCTGAAAGTGGAATTAGAAAATTTATAGAGATCTGTAATGCTCTTAAAAAGTGATTGCTACTTAAGAGTAAGACAGACCAGCAAGGATTAAATCCATATAGTTGTTGTTGATATCAGGTCCTCCCATGATTTAATAAATGTGCAAGAACAGTAAGGTTAGCAGTTAGCAATTTCTAGCCCTCATGGTATAAATAAAATCACAACAAAGATTTATCATCTTGTGCTTTAATACTTGTAGAATAAAATTTAGTAATCAATATAAGTTGAAAATAAGTGAATGATCCAGTCATTAGACACATTCCTCCTTTAGCCTAGATTTAAAGAGCTGTAGTTCTTTTCCTTTGCAAGATAATGTGTGAGGCCCTGTGCTGAAGACAACCTTTCAGACCAGTGAGTGGGTGCCATCCTGGGGCATGGCAGAACAACCAGGAAAGGAGCACTGGGCCCCTTCAGCTCTTGCTGCAGGGGCTTCTTTTTTCTTTTCTTTTCTTTTTTATTTTATTTTTAATTAATTAATTTATTTATTAAAGATTTCGGCCTCCTCCCCTCCACCGCCTCCCATTTCCCTCCCCCTCCCCCGATCAAGTCCCCCTCCCTCATCAGCTTGAGAGCAATCAGGGTTCCCTGACTTGTGGGAAGTCCAAGGACCGCCCACTTCCATCCAGGTCCAGTAAGGTGAGCATCCCAACTGCCTAGGCTCCCCCAAAGCCAGTACGTGCAGTAGGATCAAAAACCCATTGCCATTGTTCTTAAGTTCTCAGTACATATATGCATCCTCCTGAATATTAACCTTCATCAGGGGATGAAAGGAGACAGAGACAGAGACCCACATTGAAGCACTGGACTGAAGTCTCAAGCTCCAAATCAGGAGCAGAAGGAGAGAGAGCAGGAGCAAGGAACTCAGGACCACGAGGGGTGCACCCACACACTGAGACAATGGGGATGTTCTATCGGGAACCCACTAAGGCCAGCTGGCCTGGGTCTGAAAAAGCATGGGATAAAACCGGACTTGCTGAACATAGGGGCTTCTTTTTTTCACACATCCCTGCCCCCACCAAGCCTGCCCTATTGTCTGTGAGGTCTTTGGCCCAGGAACAGTTCCTGCTCCTGCACTGAGGCTACCCACCCAGAGGGGTGAGTGTGCAACCTCCCGGCTGGAGCGGAGCTCACAGCACCTCCAGGTCCTGCTTCAGGGGCTTCTTGGCTTCCCACAACCCCCCCCCCCCCCCCCCCCCCCCCCCCCCCCCCCCCCCCCCCGCCGAAGTTTGCCCTTTTGTCTGCGAGGTCCTTTGACCTCCAAGAGTCCTGTCCCTGGTTTCACTAAAAAGGCAAGCAGCAAGCTAGGGCTTTTGTCTGCGAGGTCCCTGGCAAGCAAGGGGCCGTGATCCTGTACAAGAAGATCGATCTGTGGGGTGAGTATGTTCCTGACTAGTGGCAGAAGCCCCTAAAAGGGAGCATAGACATTCTTCAAACCCCTAAAACTTCTGATCATTCTGCTGGGGCTTCTCTCCTGGGCTACTGCTTCTCTCTTCCTATCCCATCCCAGCTTGCCCCCAGGCACCCCTTCCTTTCTTCAGGGCCAGAAGATCCCCCAGCTCAGCCTGTTTAGGGGCTGGGACAGCTTGGTGAGTGCAACGTGGAGGGAGTTATTTTGTTTCACTAAGCCTGCAAGCAGAAAGCAAGGCCTTTTGTCTGTGAGGTCCCTGGCCAGCAAGGGGCCCTGATCTTGTACCAAAAGACCCATCGGAGAGCATCTGAAGGAAGACATGGGCAGGCGCCAATGTAAAAATTCCTCCAACAATCTGAAAAACATGATAACACCAGAACCCAGCTACAACAGAAAGACTTTAACACCCTAATCTAGAAAAAGTAGAAAAAATGGACATTATGAAAGTGATAGAGTCCCTTAAACAGGATGTAAAAAAATCTCCCTTAAAGAAATGGATGGGAAGAATAACAAAAAATTTGAAGAAATGAATAAATCCCCAAAAGATATTCTAGGAAACCAATAAAAAACAACCAAATGGATAATGGAAACAGTTCAAGACTTGAAAACTGAAATGGAGGCAATGAAGAAAACACAAACCTGGGGCAGGCTTGATATGGAAAATCTAAGTAAATGAACAGAGACTACAGAGACAAGCATAACCAAGAGAATACAAGAGACAGAAGAAAGAATCTCAAGTGCTGAAGACACTATAGAGAAAATAAAAGCACAGATCAAGGAAAACAACAAATCCAACAAATTCTCATCACAAAACATCCAGGAAATCTGGGACACAATAAAAAGACCAAACCTAAGAATAGTAGGAATAAAAGAAGGAGAAAAATTATAGCTCAAAAGCCCAGAAAATATATTCAACAAAATTAAAGAAGAAAACTTTCCCAAACAAATGAAGGATATTCCTATGAAGGGTTCAAGAAGAATACAAAACACTGAATAGACTGGATCAAAAAAAAAATCCCGTCAGCATATAATAATCAAAACAAAAAACATACAGAATAAAGTAAGAATATTAAGAGCTGCAAGGGAAAAAGTCAAGTAACTTATAAAGGTAAACTTATAAGACTTACACCTGACTGTTCTATGGAAACCATGTAAGCTAGAAGGTCTTGGATAGATGTGCTGCAGAGATTAAGAGACCATGAATACAAGCCCAGACAGCTATACCCAGCCAAGCTTTTATTTAGCATCAATGGAGAAAAGAAAATATTCCAGGATAAAAACAAATTTAAAAAAATATGTAGCCACGAATCCAGTGTTACAGAAAGTAATAGAAGAAAAAACAGAAACCAAGGAATCCAATAATGCCCACAAGAAATCAGACATCTAGCGACCCTTCACCAGGACATCTCAAAGAAGGGAAACACACAAACTCTACCACCAAAAAAGAAGAAAAAACAACAGGAGTTAACAACCACTGGTCATTAATATCACTTAATATCAATGGACTCAATTCACCTATATCTCTTCAACATAGTTCTTAAAGTTCTAGCAATAGCAATAGGACAACATAAGGAGATCAAGGGGATTAGAATTGGAAAGGAAGAAGTCAAACTTTCATTATCTGCAGATGATATGATAGTGTACATTAGTGACCCCAAAAACTCTACCAAAGATCTCCTAAAACTGATAAATACCTTCAGTGATATCTCAGGTTACAAGATAAACTAAAAAAAAAAAAAAAATCAGTAGCCCTCCTATATACAAAGGATAAAGAAGCAGAGACGGAAATCAGAGAAACTTCACCTTTTAAGAAAGCCACAAATAGCATAAAGTATCTTGGGGTAATGCTAACCAAGGAAGTGAAAGATCTATTTGACAAGAACTTTAAGGCATTGAAGAAAAAAATTGAAGAAGACACTAGAAAATGGAAGGATCTCCCATGCTCTTGGATGGGTAGGATCAACATAGTAAAAATGGCAATTCTACGAAAGGCAACCTATAAATTCAATGCAATCCCAATTAAAATCCCAACAAAATTCTTCACAGAACTTGAGAAAACAATAATCAACTTTATATGGCAAAACAAAAAAAAACCCACTATAGCCAAAACAATCTTATACAATAAAGGCTTCTGGAGGCTACCATCCCTGACTTCACACTCTATTACAGAGCTCCAGTAATGAAAACAGTTTGGTATTGGCAAAAAAATAAAGAAGTCTACCAATGGAATCAAAGACCCAAATATTAACTCACAAACCTATGAACACCTGATTTTCGACAAAGGAGATAAAAGTATACAATGGAAGAAAAAAAGCATCTTCAACAAATGATTCTGGCATAACTGGATGTCAACCTGTAGAAGAATGAAAATAAACCCATATCTATCAGCATGCACAAAACTCAAGTGCAAATGGATTAAAGACCTCAATATTAATCTGAACACACTGAACCTAATAGAAGAGAAAGTGGTAAGTAGTTTACAACACATGGGCACAGGAGACCACTTCCTATGTATAACCCCAGTAGCACTGACAAGAAGGGTAACATTGAATAAATGGGACCTCCTGAAACTGAGAAGCTTATGAAAAGCAAAGGACACTGTCATTAAGACAAAATGGCAGCCTACTGATTGGGAGAAGATCTTCACCAACCCCGCATCAGACAAAGGTCTGATCTCCAAAATATGTAAAGGACTAAGAAACTAGACTTTAAAATGCTATTTAACCCCATTAAAAAATGGGGTACTGAAATGAACAGAGAATTCTCAACAGAAGAAGTTCAGATAGCCAAAAGACACTTAAGGTCATGCTCAACCTCCTTAGCAATCAGGGAAATGCAAATCCAAACAACTTTGAGATACCATCTTACACTTGTTAGAATGGCTAAAATCAAAAGCACAAATGATAGCTTTTGCTGGAGAGGATGTGGAGTAAGGGGAACAAGCATCCGTTGATGGTGGGAATGAAAACTTGTGCGACCACTTTGGAAATCAGTGTGGTTGTTTATCAGGAAATTCAGGATCAACCTACCCCAGGATCCAGCAATACCATTCTTGGGAATATACCCAAGAGATGCCCTATCATACTACAAAAACATTTGTTCAACTATGTTCATAGCAGAATTATTTGTAGTAGCCAGAACCTGGAAACAACCTAGATGCCACTCAAGGGAAGAATGGATGAAGAAAATGTAGAATATATACTCATTAGTGTACTACTCAGCTATAAAAAAAATGACATCTTGAATTTTGCATGTAAATGGATGGAAATAGAAACACCATCCTGATTGAGGTAACCCAGATCCAAAAAGATGAATATGGTATATACTTACTCATTATTGTATTCTAGCCATAAATAAAGGACATTGAGCACATAGTTCAGGATCCTAGAGAAGCTAAATAAGAAGGTGAATCCAAAGCAAAACATATAGTTATCCTCCTGGATATTGGAAGTAGAGAAGATTGCCTGACAAAAATTGGGAACTTGGGGGTGGTGTGGGGGTAAGGTGAGAGGGGGAGAGAGAAGGGAGAAGAGGAAGAGGGGGAGAGCTTGGGGGAATGGGATGGTTGGGAAGGAGGAAAGGTGGTTATAGGAGCAGGGAAGTATATATGTTAATTAAGGGAGCCATTTTAGGGTTGGCAAGAGACTTGACTCTAGATAGGTTCCCAGGTGCCCAAGGAGATGTCCCCCGCTTGTTCCTTGGGCAGCAGAGGAGAGGGTGCCTGAACTGGTTTTATCCCATAGCCACACTGATGAGTATCTTGCATATCACCATAGAACCTTCATCTGGCGATGAATGGAGATAGAGACAGAGACCCACACTGGAGCACTGGACTGGGCTCCCAAGGTCCAAATGACGAGCAGAAGGAGGGAGAACATGAGCAAGGAAGTTAGGATGGCATGGGGTGTGCCCAGCCACTGAGACGTTTGGGCTGATCTAATGGAAGCTCACCAAGGCCAGCTGGACTGGGACTGATGGAGCATGTGATCAAACCGGACTAGAAGACATAACTGTGTGGGTGTCATAGAAAGGAGCCAGATCACATATTTTCTTTTTCTCTATAGCTTGTAAGAATGAATTCTTGGTCCCTAAATATCAAGTTCAGGCCATTCCTTATGGTAACAAGATCACAGAAAAGGGGAAAAAAAAGATAATGTGTGAGAATTTTTCAATAATGTCTTTTTTTTTCTAGAATTTAAAATAGATTGGTTAGTGCACAGTTAAGTATAAAGAGATTCCTTTTCTCAGCAGTGCCATTGCTTGCTTAGATTGTAAAGTTAGTTTTTTATAGATTTAATTAATTACACGCCAAAATGTTGAGAGAATTCAGGATAGATTGACTATCAGATTTTTCAACACATGCTTCAGTGTCATTTGACTATTCAGCAAGGGAGCTGAGAAGACCGTCACACACATAAGTAGTGAAATATTTTCTATTTTGGCCTCAGAGGGAAAACTTCTTTCCTTGACTCTTTTACCAGTTTTGAGGTTTGGTCATCCATGTTATAGTCATTCAAGGAATTATCCATCTCTTTATCATGATTAATATCCTTCTTATGTTCTTAATGTAATTTACAAAAAAGTTTGAATCAAATGTCTAAGTGACCCAAAATTTAACATGCATCTCTTGCCCTTGTTTATTTGTCTGTTCAATATTCTTTCATACTGTTTAATACTTCTGCATCTAAAGATACTTATATTGTAAACCAGGGATTATAATCACCAGCAACTAGTAAGACTTTAATAGGTTGAGTTCAATACTTTTGCTTCTCCCTTCTTTAAGAATTTTTTATAAGCTCAAAATAAGCAAAAGCCTTATTTGTTTTCTTTGCCATCGTGCTCAACTTCTTCCTGTGAGGGTACCCATTTTCTTCTCTGATAGCAAACTTTAGGTATATGGTTGTTGGTGCAAGTTGTATAATGTTTTAGTTAATGGCCTGAACTTGGGAAAGCAGGGCCTAAAATTAGGTGGACAAAATGTCTCATGCAATATCCAACTTTAAAGATACAGAAAATTTATACTCTGAAAGTTATGAAGAGTCACCTGAGTAAAATGTGCAATCAGAAGGAAAATACACACAGGTAAAACCCGTTTTCCTGTACAGCTATATGAATAAAAACAGCTGAAGAAAACACACTCCTATCTAATATATAGGAGGAGCATGGAACTCATTTTAAGAACAACTCTGTGTTATAGAGAAACAGAGATTATAAGACTCTTGTCTTGTTTACTTGGAGTTTTCTCCCACGGTCTCACAAATTTTCTCACACATTTTCATTTATGGACTATATTCTGATGGTGACTCAGTGGGTTATGCATTTGTCAACATTACCAATAATATGAGTTCTATTACTGAGGTGGGAAAATATCCATTACTGCAAATAGTCTTTTGACATCCATATCTATGCTGCAAGATTCATGAACCACTCACAGCAGATAAAATTTAATAAGAAAATAAAAACTCTTTTGAATAAGTTAATAGCATTTAATAATGATTGAGTTTTGAGGTGGTCAATATTGATATGGGTTTACAAACTGGTAAATATTATGAACCACTAATTAGCTTGAAATACTTGTTAGAGTATTTTAGAATTAGTTTCTGGTTAGTGGTTGTCTGCATATATCTTTTTCAGTTTGTAAAAAAGGAAACATTTAGTACTCAGGGCCAACTCCAATGACATACCTCTTCCAACAGTCTCCCATCTGGAAAGAAAGCATCCAAATGAAAAATGCATTCATTCTAACTTCAAAACTCTCCCAATCCTTTCCATCTAAAAAATGCTTAAAATTACAAAGCCTCTTCTTAGATAGACCTAAGGCAATCACTTAAATAGCAAACTCCTCATAAAATCAAAAAGCAAAGTATATGCTTCCAAAGCACAATAGCACAGTGTAGACTTTAAAAATTCAAAAGGGAGGAAAAGGAACAATGTGAGGAAATTCCCAACCCAAACATGACTGAAACCCTGCAAGGCAAACTCCAAATTTTGTATCACTATGTCTGATGTCAAAGTTTTCAAGTGGTTGTCCCCCTCCAGTTTTGCAAACTAAAACACACTTTGACCTTTTGGGCTTCATTCACTTACTATCTGCAGCTCTTTTTGGCAGGTAGTCCAATTGTCTGGAGTCTCTAATATCCTGTGGTTTCCAAGGCATCTAAGCTTCAACTTCATAGCATAATACAATGACCTTTCCTGGCCTCCAAACAAGAATTCTCTTAATACATGCCTTGTCTCTCTGGGCCTCCATGCAGACATTCTCATGCCATAAACTTTCATATTGGCTTCCCTTAACCTCAGTGTAAAAAAACTGTATCATCAATGATAAAGCCAGAAGAAAACAGCTGAATCTACTAAATTTTTCTGTGTACAAACACACAAACTTGGTCCCCTCCTTGAAGATTATTTGCATAAAATTTGACTCATTGATGGTTTTCCTTGTTCTTAAGCTTTGATTTTTCATAGATTGGAAGCTAAAGTGGATATGACTTTGTACTAAAGTCAACACAAACATTAAAATATAAGAACCTATGGGTGCCAGTCTCATTAAAACTATCACAAGCAGATAATATGATACATTTGACACTTTTCCCATAATCATGAGCTATTGTGTTATTATTATAGCTTCAATACTGAGTAGGATCTAATGATCATATACGCAATCTGTGTAGGAATTTTAAGTGTCTTAATCTTGCATGGCTATAGATTAGGTGCCCTAGCTGCTCTAATTTTATGATTGCAAGAACATGTAAGTTCCAGAAGACAACTTCTCCTGACACAGTCTCTTACATTCTATCCATATTTTCTTTCTTGATATTCCCTGAGTGATGTAGGATGCCCCTCTTATGCTGTGAATACCATTTGGTTAATCAAGGACTATCTGGGGCCTGCACAGGGCAAAATAGAGGTAGGTGAGGGGAAAACTAAACTGAATGCTTGGAGAAATAAGCCGTGGTCAGTGAGATGCCATGTAGCTCTGCCGGAGTCAGGCACTGGTTGGAAACTTGCCGGTATTCCACAGCGACCTGGTGAAACACAGATTAATAGAAATGGGTTAAATGAATGTGTTAGAGCTAGCCAATAAGAAGCTTCAGCTAATAGGCCAAGCAGTGATTTAATTAATATAGTTCCTGTGTGATTATTTCAGGAGTCTGGGCAGCCAGGAAACAAGCAAGAGGCTTCTAACAAAACCTGAACCTTGGTAATAAAGGGTTAATACAAATATAGCAGTTATGACTGATATTAGGCCTCCATTTCCCGTGCATTTACCAGTTATGTAAATCTCCATTTACTGATGTCTACTTTTCAAAAGAAGCTTCTTTTAGCAAGCTTGGGAGCTTTCCGTGTTTATGGAAGCATGCATACAAGGGAGAAGGGGAGAATTGGGGAGAGCTTGGTGGAATGGTATGGTTGGGATGAAGGAAAGGTAGATATAAGAGCAGGGAAGTATATATCTTAATAAAGGGAGCCATTTTAGAGTTGACAAGAGATTGACTCTAGAAAGGTTCCCAGGTGCCCAAGGGGATGTCCCCAGCTTGTTCCTTGGGCAGCAGAGGAGGGGGTGCCTGAACTGGCCTTATCCCATAGCCACACTGATGAGTATCTTGCATATCACCATAGAACCTTCATCTGGCGATGGATGGAGATAGAGACAGAGACCCACACTGGAGCACTGGACTGGGCTCCCAAGGTCTAAATAAGGAGCAGAAGGAGTGAGAGCATGAGCAAGGAAGTTAGGACCATGAGACGGTGGGACTGATCCCCCCATGGAGTCCGCCCACAGAGACGGTGGGATTGAGTTAATGGGAGCTCACCAAGGCCAGCTGGACTGGGACAGATGGAGCATGTGATTAAACTGGACTCTCTGAATGTGGCTCACAATGAGGGCTGACTGAGAATCCAAGGACAATGGCACTGGGGTTTGATTCTACTGCATGGATTGGCTTTGTGGGAGCCTAGTCGGTTTGGATGCTCACGTTCCTAGACCTGGATGGAGGGGTGGGACCCTGGACTTCCCACAGGGCAGGGTACCCTGACTGCTCTTTGGATTGGAGAGGGAGGGCGAGGGGGAGTGGGGGAGTTGGAGGGAAATGGGAGGAGGTGGAAATATTTAATAAATTAAAAAAAAGAAAATTTGACATCAAAACCATTTATGAAAATAACATTGACAAATTCTATCCTAAAATTCTGACTTTTCCAGCCATGGAATTTGAACAATGATTACAATCATCCTAAAATTCAGGGTTCAAATATATAAGAAACCTGTGATTTACCATATTAGAGATATATCACTCTTATACTAGTATACTATGGATTAATCCTTCTATACACTGTGGCAATGGGTTGATCACATTGCTAATAAGAAAGCTGATTGGCCCATAGGTAAGCAGGATTTGGAAGGCAAAGAAAATGATGGAGAGAATGGCTGAGTCTGTGGAGATATCGTGAGATGCAGAGTAAGCAGGGTAGTAAATATGTAAATGAGATAAGTAATTATAAGATTATGTAGATTATAAGAAAAGGGTTGATTTATTACAGCTAGCTAAAGATGAGCCTAATATATCAGCAATATATTTATCATTAACCTTAAGTCTCTGTGTAGTTCTTTGAGAACTGCTGGTGGAGCACAGTAAAGCTCCAGCTACACTAGTACATATACTGGTACTCAGTATATGTATTTGAAAACTCAGTGTTTCCAAGAGCAAGATTGAGTACTAGATTAGATCATCGATCTCTTTTTCTCTTCAAAAGTTTGCATATCATCTTTCAGGATTATAAACTATATAGAATACAGGGGTTTTCTGGTTCATTTAAGATTGATTTCTCTGTGTCCAGTGGAATATATATGTACTATTTTTTGCAATAAAATATTATCATTTAATTATAGTGCACAGCCAACGACATCAACAATAACTGGTGTTGTTCTGGAGAATTATGGAGCCTCTCAGATCAGTCACAGATAGAGAAGTATTCCATAACTTATACTGAAATGTTTTTGTAATAACTCATGTTTTCTAAAAGCCTCATTGTCTACCTATGGATGGTAGTTCTTTATAAACACTTTTTTGACTTGTATTTGAAATTATCCATACTGATCAGTAGGTTTCCATAAGGCTTTATTGTGCATCCTTAGTTTTTGTTAACCAGCATACTACCTCATATCTACCATACACATCTATCAATCTCTGCATAGCCTTTTAAACCTCATTATTTCACCCCTACTTTGTTTACACATGTTCTAATATCCCTTATCTTACTTGTTTTAAATATGGATTTAAATCTGGGTTTTAAATTTGTGTGATCATAGACATCAGTATGGCTTTTCTTATTCCCTTTCTTTAGGTAAACCCTCTCATTTAATGCTTGATTTCCCCCATATTCCCACACTCTCTTAAGCCTTTCTGTCTCCAGTATTAAACATCCTTGCTTAATGGTTTGTATTTGTTATAGTGTGTCTTTTATTTATAAATAGAATATATCCACAGAAATTTCATTAACAGTTTTAACAAAATGACTAATATTACCTATCCCTAAATTAAATATATGATAGATAAATGCACATTGTCCTCCAATAACATATGGTAATTCTTTTTTTTTCTATTTGAAATTCTATTACTTCTAGAGAAGATTGGCACATTATGGAAGTGTGACACAATTACTACATAAATTAAGAAAGATGTAGAAAATTGTCATCAAATTTTGTAAGCTAACAAATTGCATTTACAATAGGCTCCTATTTTTGAAGGGTCAACAGTGCAGCATTGGCTAATAGATTTGAAAGAGGTAAACCATTCCTGATATTTGGCTTTTTATTTTTGTATCATGTGATGTCTTGTTTCCCACATTATACTAAACTATAAATTGAAACTCTTTATGTGTGTGATGGGGAGCCTTCTTCAGCCAATGACCTTTAAGAGGCTGGACCAGGTTAGGGTACCTTTTGGGTAACCAGAGAAAAACAGCCAGCCCTCTCAGGCTTGCTTTCTCTCTGGTTTCTGCATTGGATACCTGAGTTTGGGCTTCTGGTTCCTGTTCCATGAGTTTGTCCCTTTTAATAAAGAATTATAACTGGAATATTTTGGAGTTATTTTGGGATTATTTGACTCACATCCCCACCCCCCTTTTTAGTAACATCTGTATATTTTAGTAAGTGTCTAAAATATTAGGTCTCCATATGTTTTTGTCCCAAAGACTTTTAGTATTAGCTTTCCTCTTATTCCTTCTTCTAACATGCTGTCTAAGTCTCCATTTCATTTTTCTTTTATTAATCCCTTTATAATATTTTATCCTATTTACCATTACTTGGAATGGTACCATATCCCATGGTACCTTACTAGCTATCTAACAACTATGAATCTTCAAAATGAAATGAAACATGCTTAAAATCTTTGATATCTAACATTATACACACACACACATATGTGTTTGTGCTTGTGCATGTGTGTCTTTATACATATGGACATAACAATAAAATAACTCCTAATGGCATATTTTTATACCTATAGATCAGAGAGTAATCCTCAGCAAAAAAAAAATTTCTTTCAACCAATGGCAATGAACACAAAATCCCATAAATGGTCATTGTGTGGATTATTGGCTCTGGAGCATGTACTTCTAAATGGGATGCCTTTATCACATTATGCCATCAAGGCTAAGCTATCTGTGAAGAAGTAGGGGGCATACTGTTTTAACTGCCAAACTTGGGGATGACATCAAGATGCTGTATGTTACAGACACAACAGGACAGGTACACATTTGAATTCACAGAACCTGTGACAGCATGCACAACACCAGTGCAAGCTCAAGCCAAACAATATTCTAGCATGGAGAAGGAAGATGAGCACATAACCCACTACTAGTTAAATGGCTATTGACATTTGCTTGTGGCTTTTTGATTGAAAGTTTATATACTCACCCACTAAAGAGTAGTTGACATGCACAAACTGTAGTCAATGTATTTCTTAAAAGAAAGCATGGAGTTGGGTTGGTAGGGCTCTTAAGGAGGATCAGCGAAAAGTGTTAGTGGATACAATAAATATGATCCAAATATATTGTATATAATTCCCAAAGAATATATAGAAACATTGGTACAAAAATGCAAATGATGCTGGAAGGTATTTCTGAGTGGTGGTGCAGTGAGCTTACCTTGCTGTAAAAAGTTCAATTCTCAGCACAACTTAAAAAAAAAAAGTCAAAGAAATTTTAGAAAAAGAAAGAGATGATAACAGTCTCACTGTGCTAGGAATTCTTAAGGATAAGTTCCAAAATTTAGAATGTCTTAGGGAAAACACTCTAGAGTTCTTATTTCATGATTGAAAAGATATAACATTCACTTGGTATACAGCTCGCTCAAATATTTGCAAGAAAATATGTTTAACTTTCCAGGTTCAAATTGGAGAAGCCTATGGTTTTCAATCAATGAAACAGAGAGGGAGAAAGAATCAAAGGTGTGTTTTGGCATCACAGTGGGTTCTAATTGTTCCAGAAAGAATTGCATGGGGTAAGCAGGTTTCCCAATCCATAGTATTTAGACAGGAACCTTTTAGCAGCATGTGACCTGTTTGAGCATTTTATCCACACACTGGGAAAGATTTCTTTTAGCAGTGCTGCATTAATCCAAAGAAAGAAGAATTTTTAACTTCACCAAAAAAGTAATATTCAGTTATCTGTTTTCCTTCACGCATGAGCAAAGATTATTTTTTAAAAAAATGAAGAATTTTGGCCAAGAAAAGTAGAATCAATGAAAAAAAAAACCTAGAAAGGAAATGGCTTTTCGCAAGTTCATAAATCTGGAAAGGGCCTTAAAAAGTCAACTGAACTGTCCATTTTAACCACATGTAACCATGTGGATAAAGGATATTCAACACAGACAAATGACATCTAAAATTCTTTGGAAAGAAAAACTCAATGAACTCTACAGTTTTTCCAACAATAATCTTTACATTTGAGCAAGATGTATAATATTCTTTTTGTGAAAATGGTGAAAATGCACATATGTGAAAAATTTTTTTCAAGTTGACAACAATGAAAATATTGCTTTTTCTTGAAGCAACATATGCTAGGTATGAATTATTCTTAAAGGTTTTAGGTGGAATAATAAAAATATGAGAGTTTTTAGTATCTTTCTTAGATTTATTTATTACTGTATCATGCTATTTTACTTTGTAAATGCAAAATTTTTATTGTGGCTCTTGGGATGATACTGAATTTTTATTAATTGTTGCAATAACACCATTATTTTATCCACAGAACATACATATACACATATATTTCATGTTATATTGGAAGAAGGGTGCTTATCCATCCTGGCTGTGCAGAACCAAAATAAACACACAGAAACTATATTAATTAAATAACTGCTTGGCCCATTAGCTCTAGCTTCTTATTGACTAACTCTTACATATTAACTTATTCCATTTCTATTAATCTGTGTATCTATAGCCACATGGCAGTGGCTTACTGGGTAATGTTCCCAGCATCTGTCTCAGGTGACAGATCCATGGCATTTCTAACTCCACCTTCTTCCTCCCATGCTACAAACCAACCCAGTTTTCTTTATTCATTAACCAATAAAGTCAACACACAGACAGAAGCACCTCCCACACCAATGTTATCATTTCCTATCTTTCAAAATGTTTTATTATTTTGACAACTTCCTATGTTATCTACCTTTCTTCCACCTATTCCCCTTCAAAAGTTTTGGGTGCCCCTTTACTAGATTAAAAATTCTTCTTCCTCATTCTTCTATATACGTACTCTTTATAAACATTTGAATCCATTCAACTATTCTTGGATGTGTAATTTTTTAGGGAGAACCACTTGGGATGTGTTACCCTATATACAATTTTGTTCTTAGGTTAAACTGATTATCCTTCTCTCAGCAGCCACTGACTATCAGTAGCTTTTTATCTAGTGGTGAAAACATAAGCATATCAACTGACATTATCATTACTCCAGTCTTTCTCAGACTTCTATACTGTGGATATTTTATTGGCACATTTTTCTTACAATATGTAAGGCACATTTTTTGACAGCAGACATCCTAGTTTTCCCATTCTTATGTTCTTCCTCACCCATTCTTACACAATTTCCCTGGTCTTTGTAAGGAGAGATTGCCCTGAATTTGAGATTTTGAACTCTACAGTAGCATATTCTGCATTTTGACCATTTGGGGAGTTCTATAAAAGTTTCCATTTGTTGCAAAAATAAGATTCCCTGTTAAGTGATGAAAAATAAACTAATATGTGAGTTTAAGGATAACTATTAAAAACAGTTTTAAATGATACTGATTTAGAGATTTGGTAATAATAGGCTCTCCTCCATGGTCTACGATCTTTCCAGAAATGTGTATTTTTGTAGGTGAGGTATTAACTTTATTATTTTTTTGATAAGACACCATGACAAAAAAAAAGGAAGCGTTTAATTGGGTTTATGTTTCCACAGGGTAAGAGTACTTGATAGCAGAGAAAATCTATGGCAGCCTAAACAGCTCATACCTTGAATCTCAAGCTTTACACAGAAGAAAGATTGAATCTTCAAAAGCTAATCCATGTGACATACCTCCTTTATCAAAGCCATACCTCCAAATTATTACCAAAGAGTCTCACAAACAGGGGACCAAGTTTTCAAACGCATGAATCTAAAGAGACCATTCTTATTCAAGCTATCCTATTAGGCTCCTGCCAGTATCATAATGCAAAATTCATTCAGTTCAACATCAAACTTCCCCATAGTCTTTCACAGTCACAACACTCTATGAAATCCCAAAGTAAAAATCATTTCTGAGAACCAAGGTAGTCTTTTAAGTATAATCCCAAAAAGCAAGTTACATACTTTAAATACAGTGGTACAGAATACACTGCTGTAGAGAGGAAACAAGAAAAACAAGTTTGAAGCCCAGAACAGCAAACTCAATTATCTAGCTACATGTCTTATTCCTTGGCTCTTCTCTTCCAACTTTTCTTTTACAAAAATACTTTTCTCTTTGGCCCTGTTCTACTCCCTGTGTGCATTTCTCTTTGGTATATTTCTCATGGCTCTAGGATTTCCAGCATCTTGTTTCTTGAGGTCTCTAACAAAACCATGCCTTTACATTGAGAGCTTCACACAATTACATCTCACAGTTTCCATGCAGAGAATCCCTTGCTATACTCTAACATCAGCAGCACTCTATAACTACAGAATAGGATTCCATAATCCCACTATTCATGCATTCTTCATGAGTCAAAAGTTACCACTCTGTGGAACACACTGCCAAGTCTGGTTCTCAGCTTTGGATGAACTCTTACCCTTTGGAAACATACCTGCAGCAGTAGAATTTGGATCGTATTTGTAACGGTTTAATTTCTTTCTGCAATTTCAAAAATTCCTTATTGTTTTTCTCAGTTTGGAAACTTATCTGGGAGAGGTTTCATACTGAGGGCATCTTTTCCCTTTTATTCACTGCAGATTAGCCTTTTCCTTATTTGTTTAAGAAAAAATCTCATCTGTGAAATTCTTTCTTTTCAAATTGTACATTTTTTTCATTTTTATATAACTTTCAATTTTTTTTTAATATAGAACTACTACCTAAGAGTGACTACAACTAATACTGTAATAGATTCAAAATCAGATTGTTTTGATTTCTAATTTACCAAGGAATTAGTTCATTATTTCTAAATTTAGCCTCACACAAATTCTTAGGACAATGGAAGAAAGCAGCCACATTCTCTATAAAAATATCACAAGAAAAGTCTCTAGTATGGGTGCAAATATCGTTCCCCCCTCAAACCTCTTGACCCAGTCCTCCACAGTTCCTACTGATCTCAGCACTGGGTTCCATGCTTCTAATAGGATCTCCCTATAATCTCTGTGCTTAATGATTTTTCTATTTCTAATTCCTCAGATCTTCCACATTTCTTCAAACAGAAGCATGTTCAGCAACATCACAACAAATGTGCACTTCTTGTTTGAAAATTACTTATTAGTTACTTTTCTATTTCTGTGATGAAATGCAATGCTAAGTCAGCCTATTTAAAAAAGATATAATTGAAGTTATCAATACAGAGGTTTAGCATCCATGATGGCAGAACAAAGACATTCTGGCAAAAACAGGTGCAAGCTCACATCTCAAACTATAAGCAATAGGCAGAAAGAGAACTGGGGATGGCAAGAGATTTCTGAAAACTATAAGTCTGTCCTCTGTGACAACCTTCCTTCACAAGGTCTTACATCTTCATCTATCCCATAAAGATTCACAAACTGGGAATTAAGTATTCAAACATGAGACAATAAAAAAACATTGTTTTTCAAAAAAAAAAAAAAAAAAAAACAGCTTTAGGCTTACAGTACCAAGAATGAATTGCCTTCTATTGATCAATCCTTGAGTTCAGTTAAACAGCTATTGGTTATCCCCAAGTTAAAAGTTCCACTATTGTACCTTTAGGATATCTACTTGGTTCAAATATTGTGTTGTTTCGTAGATTTTCCATCTGAATATGTCTACAAAATTTCTTCTCACTTGGCATCTTGCACAGCAACTTCTGATAGTATGATAGCCATTCCTTAGAACTGAGACTTCTAGGTCAACTAGAGCTTAATTTATCTAAATACTTGTCTGAAGTATATTGTTATTGCAGTATTGATGTTTGTATTTCTAAGAAATACAGATCACATTTTCTATATATCTTTAAAAATTGTGACTTTTCACTCAATCACAGGAAGCAGATCAGAGAAGATTTCTCCTGTAGCAGATGAAAACAAATAAAGAGATGCACAGCCATACATTATACAGAATGTGAGGGTCATTGGAATACTCAACCATATACAGAATGTCTCCATCAAAACTGTTCCCTTGTGGCTCAAGGAATCCCACTGTAAATGAGGCAGAAAGAATGTAAGACCCAGAGGGATAGAGGATACCAAGGATAAAAGGCCCTCTAAATTAAAATGATTGAAGCACATATAAACTCAGAGAGACTGTGTGTGACAGCATGCACAGGGCCTACATATATCTGAAACAGTCATATATTATTACATAAATTTAGTGTTTCTGTAGGATGCCTAAGTGTTTGAATTCTTATTCTTGGGAAGATTTCTCTTCTGGGCTTCTTTTCAAACTTCAACATGTTAATCTCTTTCTTTTTAAGTTGGTAGTGATGAATTACACTATTTTTTCCTCCAAATAAGCTTTCTTTAAAGAACTTAAAAATAATAATCTCTCAGATTTTTACAATCTGACTTTATTTTTCGCTAAACCATACATAGTTATTTTCTTTAAAAATATGATTTTTCAGGAAAACAGTCTGAATTTCCAATGAGAATGTCACAATTTAGATTAAAAATTTTCTAAGCATTACCTTTTACTGTGCTATTCTAGAGTCGCCAGAGGAAGGAACTTTAGTTGCAGAAATGCCTCCTTGAGATCCAGATGTAAGTCATTTTCTCATTTAGTGGTAAATGACGGAGGGCCTAGTCCATGGTGGGTGTTGTCACTTCTGGGTTGTTGGTCCGAGGTTCAATAATATGGTGAACTGAGCAAACAATGGGAAGTAAGCCAATAAACAGCTCCATTCCATGGACTCTACATCAGATCCTGCCTTGTTTAACTCCCTTCAGTGACAAACAGTAATGCTGAAATGAAAGCCAAATAAACCCTTTCTTCCACAACTTGTTTTATTGTCATAGTGTTTCATTGTCATAGCTATAGAAACCTAACCTAAGACATACCTCCACTCATTTTTATATGCCATAGTTATATTAGGTAGTATGACATGTGTCATAATTTTCCTTGAATACAATGTGCAGAATGGAAGAGTAAGTTGTTCTTATACCTAACTGAGCATTTCATTCCAGACAAGGATTTTATGGGCACTTCTTACTATATTATATTATTTTAAGAGTGAAAACACTGTTAACAGCAAGCAGATGTCTGCCATTACTTTTGCACCCAGAAAAATATTTCAAAAATTGCTAATTTTATGTTGATGCCACCTTTTAAAAATTTTATTCGAAATAACATTTAAAGCAAAAGCACTCATGTTTTAAAACTGAATGCAGTACCTAATCATATTACTCAATTTTTACATAAGAGTTTGTGTTCTAATTAGTAATTGGTCTAGGAAATTAATAATTGTTCTTTATTCATAAATAAATACAAATTTTAAACCGCAAGTCAAAATATATTTTACATGGAAATCTTATTACACACAAATCCTAAACAATTTAAGTTAAAATGAACTTATTTTTTAAGAAAGAAGCACTCAAGAGAAACAAATCCCATTTTCACATTTCCAGGTGTCTATTTGTAGTAGATGTCTTACATACATATATAAACAGCAATCATAGGGACTTGATTCTGTAAAAATCACAGACAAGTGAACTCAAAAGGCTAAATTGCAGGTTTGCATTAACCGACATTAACCCCAATTTCCTCACATTTGAAATTTCACTATTAATTTCAAATAAGAGTACTCACAACTGAAAACATCGAAGGCTGTTTTCACTAGGTTATTTGTCAAATTATAAATGAAAGAAACACACAAATGATGAAAACAAGTGTGACAATTAGTTTATAAATGTAAGTGTAACCCCAGTGAATGTTGTTTCAAAGGTTGCTTTTTATCTTTTTAAATGTTAACTTTGTCAAGTATTGTTAAGCTACATGTCTGAGATTATACTGTTTATAAGTAAATGAGCACTTTATAAGAGACTTGTCAGATAATATTTTTGTATAACATATTGGTTCGAAAAATACATGCTAAGTGATGTACTAAATCTAAAGCACGAAACAATCCCACATCAGTTTGAATTCAAAGGGTTATTTATTTATTTTTTTTATTGAGAAAAAGAAAAAAAACAAGTTTCTGCCTCCTCCCAGCCTCCCATTCCCCTCCCCCTCCTCCCACCCTTCCCCCTTCTCCCCCTCCCCCTACTCCTCTCCCCCTCCCTCTCCAGTCCAAAGCACAGTCAGAGATCCCTGCCCTGTGGAAAGTCCAAGGTCCCCCCCCCCCCCTCCGTTCATATCTAGGAATGTGAACATGCAAACTGGCTAGGCTCCCACAAAGACAGCACATTAAGTAGGATCAAAACCCCATGCCATTGTTCTTGGCGTCTCATCAGCCGTCATTGTTCGCCATGTTCAGAGAGTCCTGTTTTATCCCATGCTTTTTCAGTTATAGTCCAGTTGGCCTTGGTGAGCTCCCCATAGATCAGCTCCACTGTCTCAGTGGGTGGGTGCACCTCTCGTGGTCCTGACTTCTTTGCTCATGTTCTCCCTCCTTCTGCTCCTCATTGGGACCTTGGGAGCTCAGTCCAGTGCTCCAGTGTGGGTCTCTGTCTCTATCTCCATCTATCACCAGATGGAGGTTCTATGATGATATGCAAGATATTCGTCAGTATTGCTATAGAATAGGGTCATTTCAGATTCCCTATCCTCAGCTGCCCAAGGAACTAACTGGGGACATCGCATTGGGCTCCTGGGAGCCACTCTAGGTTCAAGTCTCTTGCCAACCCAAAGGTGGCTCCCTTCACTAAGAATTGTGCTTCTGTGCTCCCCTATCCAACCTTCCTTTATCCCAATCATCCTTTTTCCCCAAGTTCCCCCATCCTCCCCTTCTCCCTTTTCTCTCCCCATCTCCCCTTACCCCATCCCACCCCACCCCCAAGATCCCACTTTTCTCCCCGGCAATTTTGTCTACTTCCCATAGCCAAGAGGATAACTATATGTTTTTCCTTGGGTTCACCTTCTTATTTAGCCTCTTTAGGTTCACCAATTGTAGACTCCGTGACCCTTATTTATGTCTAGAAACCAACTATGAGTGAGTACATCCCATGTACATCTTTTTGGGTCTGGGTTACCTCACTCAGTATAGTGTTTTCTATTTCCATCCATTTGCATGCAAAATTCTAGAAGTCATTGTTTTTTACCACAGCGTAGTACTCTAATGTGTATATGTTCCATACTTTCTTCATCCATTCTTCCATTGAAGGGCATCTAGGTTGTTTGCAGGTTCAAAGCCATCCCACTAAACTCAGGAACACGACAAGGCTGTCCATCCACTCTCTCCATACCTCTGCAATATAGTGCTTGAAGTTCTAGCAATAGCAATAAGACAACATAAGGGGATCAAGGGGATTCGAATTGGAAAGGAAGAAGTGACGCTTTCGTTATTTGCAGATGATATGATAGTTTACATAAGCAACCCCCAAAACTCCACCAAAGAACTTTTACAGCTGATAAACACCTTTAGTAATGTGGCAGGATACAAGATCAACGCCAAAAAGTCAGTCACCATCTAATACACAAATGATATGGAAGCAGAGAGGGAAATCAGAGAAGCTTCACCTTTCACGATAGCCACAAACAGCATAAAATATCTTGGGGTAACTCTAACCAAGAAAGTGAAAGATCTATTTGACAAGAACTTTAAGGCATTGAAGAAAGAAATTGAGGATGATACCAGAAAATGGAAGGACCTCCCTTGCTCTTGGATTGGGATGATCAACATAGTAAAAATGGCAATTCTACCAAAGGCAATTTATAGATTCAATGCAATCCCCATCAAGATCCCATCAAAATTCTTCACAGATCTGGAGAGGACAATAATCAACTTTATATGGAAAAACAAAAAACCCAGGATAGCCAAAACAATCCTATACAATAAAGGATCTGCTGGAGGCATTACCATCCCTGACTTCAAACTCTATTTCAATGGGTTATTTATTTGAGGGGGAAAAACTTACAGAACACCATTCTACATGATAGACTGGAAAGGAGTCTAGTCGTTAGAGCAAGAGAGAACAGAGGGCTGTTGCTGCTGGTATCTCACTGACTATTGGCTGAAGGAATGGGAAGAGCTCCTGTAGCACCTCCCCCTTTTGTTTAAGTAAGAGATTTCTAAACCTGCTACAAAATTATATACAATAAGAACAAATATCCTATTCTAACTAGCTTAAGTCGTATATAATAAATATCTTGGCCAAGTCATAAAAGTAACTACATTTATCTAGTCTTCAACCGCTTCAAAGATCTGAGAAGGGAAATAATGTTATCTGAGGAATTACGAAGTGCAATCAAACAACTTCCAAAACATGCAACAAATCATGGAGACAGCTGGCTACCTGGGCAATCACCCAAAATCACATTTTCAGCAATCAACTTTGGCTAAAGCCTAGAATAACTGACAGATTATTTTTAAAGGCAAGAATATTTTTCAAAACCGTATTACCCTGTCTTGGCAAGATTTGACAGTTCTGCTTATCCATTTCCGGATACTACATGTTTTGTCAGTAGTTGAGATATGGGCAGTTCCTTGCCCAGAGGCTGGTTTTGCCAAGAAGACAAGCTCCAAGTGGAGTGTCTTTGGTGCTCAACAATCTCTTAGGAACAGATCAGTGTTGCCAGGAGCAATTGTGTCTCACTATCACAGAACTCTAAGTTAGATTAAATGTCATTTTCTATAGCTCTTTGAAGAGGTTGAAGATTATTTATACAGAATATAATCTCTATGTATCTAAAGAACCTGATTAGTCTAACTATAAATATGACAAACATATATGACTAATGATCTACAATTCTTAATACCTATCTATATTAAAGACTAAGAGAATAAACAACTGTGCAATAAATGAGGACAATGACCTCCAAATGTAAACAATGTACAAGTATACATTGCAATATGATATATATATATATATATATATATATATATATATATATACACACACACACACACATACAAAAATATTTAGGTATCTTAATCAGAGGTAGAAATGTACACTGCAATATTATATATATATATATATATATATTAAACAGAAGTAGAAACATGCATATGTACAATATTCAATATAATTTAACTTTGTATCCATATACAAGAATCTATGCCAATGTAATTATCTATAAACAATAACTCACAAATACCAATCTATTGTCCCATCATCCAATTTTCCTCTTTTTTTCAAAAAGATCCTGAGCTTATAAAATTCTTCCCCCAACCCTCAACCATATACTAATTATAATCAACCCCTCTATGTTGTCCCTAAATCCGAGGACAAACTTTGCTGGGAGAGGGGACATTGTCCTCTAGAATTGCTTCCAGCTGTCATGGGGTTGACAGTCTTTCTGGGGGATCCTGTGAAAGTAAAATGATGATTAAATTTCAAGATTAATGTCTGGTAAGAGTGCAAATCATCTCTGAGTATTTTATCTTATTTTACTATGTTAAAGTGAAAGCCTTTCTTTTTTGATTAAACAGAAAACGGGGAATGGTGTAGGGGGTTCTTCTGTTTTTGTGTTGTTTTCATTGTTCGAATAAAGAGATTGCCTTGACCTCTTAATAGGGCAGACTTAGGTAGGTGGAATAGCCGGACCTGGATTCTGGAAAGAGGGACAGACAGGCAGATGCCATGATTCTCCTGCCCGAGATGGACGCTGGTTAGACTCATGCTGGTAAGTCACAGTCAAGTGGCGATACACATTAATAAAGATGGGTTAAATGAATATGCAAGAGTTAGCCAATAAGGGGTTAGAGCTAATGGTCCAGGCAGTAATTTAATTAATACAATTTCTGTGTGGTTATTTGGGGGGTTAAGCTATCTGGGTGGCAGGACATAGCCCGCTTCTCCTTACAACATAGATCAATGAGAAATGCTAAACAGTCATACCAGTAATAAAATTTGAATTTGATCATCAGGTATATCAAAGATTTTAAAAATATCAAATTAGACTTCTGATATAGTTATACTGTGTTCTGTTTTTAAAACTAAAATGTATTCTTGGGGTCATTTAGAAAGTCTACTTGGAAATTACACCTCAATTAAGAAGAAAATAAAATTAACAGCCTCAAAATACTTATTACTTCCTTATAAATGATCAATGGAAATATATATTCCCAACACACAATATTTTTCATATTCAAAATGTTTTATTCCTTTTTTCTACAAGGCATGCTTATCATTTTTCATAGTTTAAGAATAAGGCAACATTGTACTATTCAAGGTGTTTTTTCATGTTTTCTGTATATGATCTATAGAATGTAAGTCGTTTTTTTTTCTTTTTTTCTTCCTGATTTGTTGAGACAGTGTTTCTCTTTGTAATAGCTCTGGCTTTACTGTAACTTTCTTTGTAGATAAGGCTTGCCTTGGACTCAGAGAGATCAACCTGCCTCTGCTTTCCAAATGATGAGATTAAAGGCATTAACCACCTCAACCCATGTAAAAAGTAGATATTTCTATTTTACCTCAATATGGATTATTTTGTTCAATTTAATAAGTCTTTGTTGCCAGAAGTAAAATAGTTCATGTATTTTGACATGAACAAATAATACAAATTATCATTGCACCAAAAGCATGATTAATTCCAAGATCAAATTGAATATACTTTCTAGCTCTGGATGTTCATAAGGTACTAACAGAGAGCTAATAATTAGTATCAATCTAGAATTATTCAGTCAGTAGCCAATCTTGATATTTGGGATACATATTATTCAAATTTTCATGATAAATTATTTCACCTGATAATCAAGGACTTATAAAATAAGGCTTACCTTAGAATTTTATAAAGCAATTATCTAACTCAGACATAAGTCCTAAAACTTGATGCTGATCCCATAAAGGTAGTTTTTATTAAATATTTTAATAACCTGTGATGATAATTTCCATACAAGCAACTTTTAGAAATTACAAATCAAATTATACACATTATTTAACTAAGTCAATGAGACTAATCTAAATTTAAATAATTCAAGTCCCTTGGGGATAATTTTATGTTTTAATAGCAAAGATAGTGCAAAACATGAGTGATGAGAATGTGGTAGTTTTAATAAAAATGTACCTACATAAGCCCATAAGATGTGACACTAGTAAAAGTTGTGGCCTTGTTGGAGTGTGGTCTCATTGGAGGAGGTGTGGTACTAGGGGTGGGCTTTGAGGTCTCAGGAGCTCAATTCAGGCTTAGCATATCTCAGTCTCTTCCTGTTGCTTCTGGATGTAGATGTAGAATTCACATTCTCAAGCACCATATCTGCCTGACCACTTCCATGTGTATAATTTTCTAAACCTCTGAAACTATAAGCTAGTCCAAATTAAATGTTTTTCTTTATTTCAGTTACCATGATCATAGTGACTCTTTGTAGGAACAGAAATCCGTACTAATACAAAGTTTTATTTTAATTATTCATCCTATACAGAAAAATGTGTTTGCTGGAAATACAGATTATTTTAAAACAAAAACTAGTGCCTAAGAAAAACAAACAACCAAACAAATATAGCAAAACAACAAGAACAAAAAACTTCTTAAATTTTGCAAAAACCTTCTCTTTTTATTCTGCATTTAGAAGCCAAAACCCTACCTCTGATCATATAGCTTCTCTCTAACTCAATTTGTTTGCTACATTCTGATATAGGTGCTCAGAGGTAAAATATTAACAAATGAAGCTAGATAAATATGAAGAGCACAAATCCAGTATTTAGTAGAACCTATAAATAGACTTAGTATGACAATGAAATGGGCTTCTTGATGAGCAAGTAAACTGACAAGTAGAAAAATTTGTAGATGAAGTATTCCAAACTGCTTTATGTTATCATTATCATTCACTCTGTTTATTTTAGTGTTAGAACAAACCCATAAGCCTTGCTGATTTAAACCCACATGTTCACACAAATACCTCTTATTTTGTACACATAACACCAAGAATACAAAAGAAATTATACAAATATGAAGTCAGTAAATAGTTCAGCTAAACTAAATAGAAGGAAAGCAATAGATTAAAAAAAAAAAACACATAAGCTCCATATTCAAGGGTTATATAATAAATTAAAATAAGTATCAATATGTACAAATTTTAGATGTTTTGAATTAAAAATAAAATTATATACTTTCAAAAAAGATTTGTAATCTAAAGATTTGGATAAAGAAATATTCAAAAACAAAATCAAATAATATATAAAACAGGATTTGTGTATGAATTTAATGATAAATTCAATGGAAAAACATACTAGTGAATAAGAACAAAAATAAACAAAAACTATGAAGATTAGCACAGTAAGAATCAGTCATGGGCTGGAGAGATGGCTCAGTGGTTAAGAGCTTTACCTACTCTTCCTAAAGGTCCTGAGTTCAATTCTCAGCAACCACATGTGCTCATAACCATCTGTAATGAGATTTGGTGCCCTCTTCCGGCCTTCAGGGATACATGTAGGCAGAACACTGAATACATAATAAATAAATCTTTAAAAAAAAGAATCAGTCATAATGGAAAGGAACACAAAGGAGCACAGTAGTCTAGAAGGACATGTTATCTCACTTGGAATGCATATTTGGAGCTATAGGGGCATTAATTGTCAATGTTCACAGTGAGATACTAATAAAAATCCATCATTCAAGAGTAGACATGTGCCATTGTCATAAAAAAAGCCTATGATTTTAAAACATCGCAAATGCCATATTCTGTAGGTCTCTGATGTGTTTGAAGATTATATGTCCATATAAACTAAAACAGCCACACTCTTCAACTTTACAAAACAGACAGCGATAACACACACTTTTAACCCTAGTAGCACACTATCTTGCCGTAGAAACCAGGCAGAAGTGGTGCACACACTTAATCCCAACACTAGAGAGGATTATAAAGCCAAGAACTAGAGAGGATTATAAGATGGAAGGAGATAGCTCTCAGTCTCATTCTTAGGTTTTCTGAAGGAAAACTCACCAATTTCAGACTTAAGTAAAGATAAGGGCCAGTGGCTGGCTGTTTTGCTTTTCTACTCTTCAGGTAGAACCCCTATATTTGACTCTGAATTTTTATGAATTGTGTTTCATTTTGGCACTGAACTTTTGGGGTACAAATACACAAAAAAAGCCATTTGTAGAAGCATTTTAGTCACATGGACAGGCCTGAGCTCTACTCAATCCTAGCCACCTGGGTTGAGAAGAAAAAGTAGCACTTCCACCTCCCATCTGCCTTGGCTTAACTTCCATGTTAAGATGGAAAATGCACAGAGAATCTGAGCACTCTATAGTTTGATGTCTTTGAATTGTATGACTGATAAGGAAGGAGGAACAGTTGCTAAAAGAAATTTGATTGTAAATGTTGCTGAATTAATACAATCTATAGATTTTTAAATGCTTTGACTTCGAAATTTAAGTCAAAATATATGCTACTTTGGAGAAGAGGTTTTTCTTTTGTTTCCACAGGAAGTAAGAGGCTGCAGATTCATTCTGGTTTAAGAAAAATAAGGCTTGATGAAGGAAGATCACCTGAAAAATCTCTCATAAGAGTGGAGGGCTCAGTTTTATAGGCCTCTATTGCAGTTTTCTCTAAAGTCTACATCCAGGATAGCTTCAGACTTTTTGGCGGAGAAGATCCAGACTCAGAGAATATTCCACTTATGACTTGACTATAATTAAATTTTCACTTGGTCGCAATACCCACTATCAGCAGGAAGTATCCTAGAAACTATGCCCACATTACCCCCAAATTGATTATGAATATTTGTCATTGTTTAGGTGTGTTGGTTACAAGATTTCATTGGTAATGATTAGGAAAAAAAAGTTGAACAAAGGAAATTAGGTTCAAGGTACTTGATTTGAAAAGAAAAAGGGGGTATAGAGATATGATCTTATTTTGAAAAGAAAAAAGGGAGGATATAGCTATAATAAGATAAAAAGGTAGATTATGCAATCTACCTTTAAACAGCAACTACTGGTTTTAGATGCTTTACATTGGATTGGACTTTTGTGTATTGTATACAAATTTTGCATGTTGATAAAAATTTGAGATTAATTTTATTAAAATATACTGTATATACATTACTAACATTTTTCAAGGTATTGTACCTATACAGCTCATTTAACAATGTAATACAAATCTCAAGTCATTGCAAATTAGTATTAACAACTCTTTAGGATTATAAGGAAATACTGATTATTAATTAGTCACCAGCTATAATTGAACTTGTCACATTAGGCATGTTTTCAAGTCAAACAAAGATAAAATTAAGAAAAAAACATCTCTCACTGATATAGCCAGAAGCTTGGTTTTCAGTTAATTCCAAACAAAGTCAAATTGGCAACTAAGAAGAAAATTCTCTTCAATATTAGTGGTTAATCAATCAGAAACATATGGTTAACAATAAAAATTAGAGATATCCTAATTACAGATAGTCTACCTTAATTGGACTGGAAAGAATTATTTGCTTGAGTAGTTTCTAAAAGTACTTAAAAACTACTTTCCTCATTAGTAGAAACTACTTTCCATATGTAGCCTGAGGAAAGTGGGATTATATTTGTACCAAGATATTTTAATAAGGCATTTTTATTCTTAATTTTTTTCTGTATCTTCAAAAAGTATAAATAGATATTAGAAACAAAAATATTGTCACTGCAAATGACAGCAAATAATTCAAAGTACAAATATTTATGTATTTTTCAGTCTTATTGTGCTTATTTAAGAACTTTTAAAGAGCATGACTTTTCTAAAAGTGGTCTCATTAATTAATACTATACATGTCATAAGACATTAAAATATTAGCACAACATTTGGAAAAATTTAAGAAAGGTAGAAAAATATAGAAACTCATGAAACCCCAAAATACCAAACATCTGAGGGGTAACAAACTCATAAAATCTAAAATGTAAAGTTATAATAAGTATTAAATGTTTTTATGAAAACATTTACAATTATGAAAGTGGTAAGGAAAGAAAATTATAAAAACCAAACATTCAAATTTTCAGAGAAATTTCATGTCAGAAATAATACTGTCTTAGATATATTGTTCTACTGTTTTCTCCACTAGACCTTGACATATTTATCTCAAGATCATTGTTTACCTATCTAATACTCTAAATTACTTAGATTATACTGTGATGATTAATTTTATTTTATTTTTTCAAGTTTTTTTTAAAAAAATATTTTTACATATTTATAAAAGGAACAACAAAAATTGTAAAGTAAGTGTTTTGAAGTGTCAGAATACTTTATCAATAAGCAGATGGGGTGATAATAATTATAAATGTTTTATATTTTATGATTTCTAATTACCCATTAATTAGGGAACAACTCAATTGTATGATATTCCAATGTTGTATACTGCTTGCTCATAAAATTAAAGAGTATAGCTATGACAAATTATCATAAAACTACAATCATAAACAGAAATAAACATTATAAAAGGACAATCTTTACTATTGGTTGAGTGTAATTCAAATTTGATAGCCATAAAGAAGAAAACACACTCTCTGTGTTTGTATAACCCGAAAAACAGGAGCAATATTGTGGTTGCTAGAAGCTCATGTTGCTAACCTTGAACCTAATTTCCTTTATTCAGCTTTTTTTATTATAGTTTGTATTTAAAAATAACTAGAAATGAGAATATTAAATGTTTTTAGCCTATCATCAAGAAGGTTAAATACAAAAGCTTCAGATAGTGGATGACTGCTGTGAAGCACTATTTTCTGTCTATGAAAAAAAAAAACATTCTACACCTGAACTCAATCTGTGACTGTTGAATGAATACATAAGATCATGCCAGACAAATGTCCAGTGTGCATGATGAATGGGCTCACAGATTCCCATAGCTAATTGAGAAAGTTTTGGAAATTTATGGATGCTAGATGAGATAGCATGTCAGTTTTCTTTTCAGGTGTGAAATCCACCAACAGCCCTTCCAGCACTTCTTGTTTTCAACATTTGTTAAAAGTTAAGTTTCTTTGGGGACCCCAGCTAATATAAGGGCTGTAATCCCATGTAAATTAAAAAACAAATTATGCACTTCAAAAAAATGGAAATGAATATACATTATCATTCCAAAGTGAAAGAAGGAGACCATAATAATGAAATAATTGGCAAAAGTAAGGTGCCAGCAGGGCAAACATAGAATTTTATATATCTATGTCTCATGTCAAAGCACTTAGATTGTTTTGTCCCTTCTTTTTTGCTGACTACATCATCCATCTTTCTCTGTGGCTGCTTTTACTCTCTTTACACTTCTTTTCTTGACTGGGATACATCTTTGTTTTCTCTAACTTTGCCATCTTTCTCTTTCATTGACATCTTCAACATCTTTTAGTAACCATAGCAACCCAAGCTTTAACTTCACAGCTTCATAAATGGCTTCACAGGCCTCCTACCATCTCAGTGTTTTCACATCCTATCTGAGCTCATCAATTCTCTAAAATTGCAGAAGAAAAATTCACAACACTTTCAGCTTTGTTTTTTTAGGTATTCCATAGTCATAAAAATTTGAATAGCACTCCCAAGTGCTGTGGGACATTGGCTTGTATCCTGTCAATCTTATTTTTTTTTTAAATGCTGATTGGCAAGTAGCCAGGCAAGAAGTATAGGTGGGAAAAACAGGCAGTAAGTAGAGGAGAGGAAACAAGAATGCTGGGAAGTGGGAACCACAGTCTGCATTCATGACCCAGCCACAGAGGAAGCAAGATGTGACTGCCTCACCAAAAAGGTACTGAGCCACGTGACTAACTCAGATAAGAATTGTGGGAAAATGTAAATCATAAGAATTAGTTAATGAGAAGCCTGAGCTAATGGGCCAATCAGTTTATAACTATTGTAGACCTCTGTGTGATTTCTTTGGGACTTATCAGCTGCAGGACCTGGCAGGACATAAACCATAACAATAGAATGGCACCCAATGTGTGGACAACTGCATCCACAGAAAATCTGAGAGAGCTTGGGAAATAATTCTAGACACAAAACAACAGCATTAAGCATGGCTTCTTGGTATCAGCAATTTTTCAGCTATTCTCTGCTTCCTAGAGGCAATCAAGTGCTCTCATTTAAAAGAGGCTTCCTGAATCAGCTTTAACTGCAAAACATTGCTGTTCTTTTAAAGAGGTCCTGCCAAGAAATACTTAAATGGTGTTGATGAAAATCTGATCACATGTTTTTGGGGGGTGGCAGGGACCTTGGAATACTATAGAATTGTGGCAATAAACATAGGTCTGGCAGGTACCTCCATGATGAGGCTAGAATCTCAGAAAGCTACAGGATGGGCTGAATCCAGGTGTCTAAGCCACAGCTTTAATCCTAGCTACATCACTTTGTAAATTAAAGATTCACGTGGTCAGAAAAAGAGAGATATAAAATAAAGAGTGATTCAAAGATGAAAAAAAAAACTCTAAATGGTTTACAGTGTGTGTTAAAAAATATATGGAGGCTTGGGAGAGAAAAGAAAAATGGAAAACCTCCTAAAATAAAAAAGAAAGAGAGTGCTTGGCTGTGCTGGCACATACGTTTAATCCCAAAACATGAGAGGCAGAGGTAAACAGATCTCTGTGAGTTCAAGGTGTGGTGGCACACACCTTTAATCCTAGCATTTGGGAGGCAGAGGCAGGCAGATCTATGAGAATTCAAGGACTGACTGGTCTACAATGGGAGTTTCAGGGCAGTCAAAGATACACAGAGAAACCATGTCTCAAAAAGCCAAAAATTAAAAATAAAAATAAAAAAAATAGAGGTTAAAATAAAGTCATGAAAGATGAAAAATACATAGACAGTCTGGATACTGTATATTATTATGTTGTCTTTAAGTTGCTTGACAGCTGTGGAAAGAGCAATAGCTGCTAAAATGTGTTTGAATATAAATGCCGCTGGATTAATAAAACCTAAATATTTTGTAAATGCCTTGACTTCAAAATTGAAGTCAAAAGATATGTTACTTAGGAGAAAAACTTTTTTTTGTTTCCACAAAAAAAAGAGGCTATGTATTAATTCTGGGTTATGAAAAATCAGGTTGAATAAAGAAAGACCCCTTGAGAAATCTCCTATAGGAGTGGATGGCCCAGATGTTTGAGTTCTATATCCAGAACAGATTTAGGAATGCTGAATGAAGCCGGGCGGTGGTGGCACATGCCTTTAATCATAGCACTCGGAGGGGGGGGGGCCAGAGACAGGCATATCTTTGTGAGTTCGAGGCCAGCCTGGTCTACAAGAGCTAGTTCCAGGACAGGCTCCAAAGCTACAGAGAAACCCTGTCTTGAAAAAAAAAAAAAAAAAAAGAAATGCTGAATGAAATGTTCAAGCCTCACATGATATTCCAGTCATGACTTGATGATAATTCTAAATTGTCTTTAGGTCCACATAAAATTATCAGTGCCTCCAATCAGCAGAAAGTAGCCTAGAAAACTATGCCCATAATCTGCCCCCTCCAATGGACTATGAATATTTTCTTTTGTTTAGAATGTTGGTTACAAGTTCTTATGGATAATGGTCAGAAAAAAGGCTAAACAAAAGATATTAGATTCAGAGTTACTGTTATAAAAAATGTTGGGAAGTGCTGTGGGACAATGGTTTGTATCTTGTCAATCATATTTTAATAAAACGCTCATTGGCCAGAGGCCAGGTAGGGAGTATAGGCAGGAAAAACAGGCAGCAAGTAGACATGAGGCAATGAGAATTCTGGGAAGAGGAAAGCACAGTGTGCAGTAATGACCCAGCCACAGAGGAAGCAAGATGTAACTGCCTCTCCAAATAAGGTACTAAGCCACATGGCTAACTCAGACAAGAATTATGGGCTAATGTACTTTATAAGAATTAGTTAATGAGAAGCCTGAGCTAAGGGGCCAATCAGTTTATAACTAATATAGACCTCTGTGTGATTAATTTGGATATAGCAGCTGTAGGACTGGGCAAGACAGAAACATTGACAACAACCAAGCTTCTCTTTTAGCTTGAGATGTACCCTAATCCTCTTTATTCACATTCCATTGATAGTTTTACTGAGTTGTTTACTTTAATATTCACAATAATTTAAAATACATCTTTCTGCTGCAATATTGTATATTATACAATGTTTTTTTTACTGCACTAAATTGTGTTGGCAATGGCTGCTAGCTTGTTTTCTGACTTCTCTGACCCAAAATAATCACACAGAAATATGTATTAATTACAATACTGTTTGGCCAATTGCTTAAATGTATTTCTGGCTGACTCTTATATCTTAAATTTTACCATTTCTATTAATCTGTATATCACAAAGTGTTTGTGGCTTATAGGCAAAGTTCTGGTGTGTCTATCACTGGCAATAGCTACATGGATTTTCCCATGACTCTGCCTATTCTCTTTCTGCATCTCAGTTTGAATTTCCTGCCTGGCATTATGCTGTTAAGCCATTGCTCAAAAGCAGCTTTATTCATTAATCAATAAAAGTAACATATATACATAAGTACTTCCCACACCATTTCCTTTTTTCTGTTTAAATAAAAAGGAAGGTTTTAACTTTAGCATAGTAAAATTACAAATAAACAATTATCCAGCAAGAATTACAGTTACAATAGTTATATAGACTTTATCTTTTATCATAACTAAAACAATAAAATTATAAGTACCTATTCTTCAACTCCATCAAAGACTTTAGAAGAATATAATGTAAACAGGAAGTGCATTGTAAGCAACTTCCAAAACTCTAGAATTGACAAAGACATCTTGCTGCCTGTGCAGTCACCCAAAGATCTGTAACATTGGGGTGCCCATCTTTGTCCTGCAGGCTCATAGTATCTGGCAGACTCTCCCATGAAGCAAGAAATTTCAAAGACAGTTCTGCCTATATTGGCAATTTATCAAGTCACTTTCTTCTGTATCCTGAAGAATGTCTGGCAGACTCTTTCATGATGAAGGAACCAAAAAGAATCATCTCACCTTTAGGCATGTTCAGCAGTTATTTTTCTGTAGGTCCAGCTAGTCAACTCTAGCGGTTCAGGCAAGAGCAGTTTCTTGCCCAAATGGCTAAAAACTCCTTTTTCTTCTGTTTTTAAACTGAATTTATTAATGTGAAAATGAAGTATCAAAATATACAAAAATCCTAATTCCTGAAGTTGCATATTCTATATCCCAATTTTGAGCTTCTGTTAGTTGAATCCAAGATCTATCACATATAATGACTAAATTTAATATCCTTAATTTAATTTTAAAAAATCTCACATATTAGAACAAAAGTAATAGAAAAAATAAGAAAGCATTATAAATTGATAAAATCTAAATGGGATGTGTAAATCCACATAATGAAAGATACTAGCATTTCATTTTAATAAGAGTATATCAAATAATACAGACATTTTACATAGGATACAAGTATCACTCTTATATCAATTTTAATCTGAAATAATTTAAATGAAAAATACATATTTAGTATTTTAACAATAATAAATATATCTTTTCATCAAAATTATTGTCTCCATTTCCATTCCCATTAACTGTTTAATAAGCATATTAGCTGTCTCATATTTGTTTCTAAAATCCAAAGTAGAATTCTTTAAAATGCTTACCAGTAGTAAAACTGAAAATTTTCTTTATTCTCTAAAAAAGAAGCTAAAAGATGTTCTATTAATCAACTGTTTGTTTCTGAATCACTTTCTTCCAATTTTTCCTTTTTATTGCCCATCTAATAGTATGAGAAATTGATATTATATTTGATAACATGATTATTATTTGAATCTAAGTTAAGTGACAAGTCACAGTTGCATTTTATTGCACTTCTATGCAACCTTGTACTTTATCACATGTGCACACTGACCTTGTTTATTCTTCCTGTGTCTTTCCCTGGGGAGTAATTTAATGAGAATGTACAGAAACCAGAACAATAGCAAGTGTCTGTACTCCAAATCCTCATTACATTCTTAGGAAAATGGACCATGGTCCTTAGGTTGTGTGTTCATAGACTTTGTAACTGGAGAATTATGCCTCCTTTCATCCTAAGTACGCAAAGGGATAGAGATCAGAATTGTGTTTGCCCCAAAATGATGAGGTACAAACACAATTTCTTTGTTGGGGGTGAGGTGGCATGGGGCTAAGGGGAATTGGGGTGAGAAACGTGAGAAGGGAGGATTGGGGGAGCTTGGGAGAATGAAATGGGATGGGGGAATGGGATGGTTGGGACACGGGAGCAGAGAAATATATATCCTAATTAAGGGAGCCACCTTAGGGTTGGCAAGAGACTTGACTCTAGAGGGGCTCACAGGTGTCCAGGGAGATGTCCCCAGATAGTACCTTGGGCAATTGAGGAGAGGGAAACTGAAATGACCCTATGCAACTGTGACTCGTCACTTAACTTAGATTCAAATAATAATCATGTTATCAAATATAATATCTTGAATATCACCTTAGAACCTTCATCTGGTGATGAATCGAGATAGAGACAGAGACCTAAATAGAAGCACCGGACTGAGCTCTTAAGATCCAAATGAGGAGCAGAAAAGGGAGAACATGAGCAAGGAAGTCAGGACCAAGAGGGGTGCACCCACCCACTGAGACAGTGGATCTGATCTATTGGGAGCTCACCAAGGCTAGCGGGACTGTGACTGAATAAGCATGGGATGAAACCGAACTTTCTGAATATGGCAGACAATGAAGGCTGATAAGAAGCCAAGGACTATCGCACTATGTTTTGATCCTAATACATGAACTGGCTTTGTGAGAGCCTAGCCTGCTTGGATCCCTTGCGATCCTGACTTCCTTGCTCATGTTCTTCCTCTTTCTGCTCCTCATTTGGACATTGGGATCTCAGTCCGGTGCTCCAATGTGGGCTTCTGTCTCTATCTCCATCCATCACCAGATGAAGGTTCATATCCAGGCGGATGACTATATGTTTTTCTTTGGGTACACCGTCTTATTTAGCTTCTCTAGGATCACAAATTATAGGCTTAATGTCCTTTATTTATGGCTAAAAACCAATTATGAGTGAGTACATCCCATGTTCATCTTTTTGGGTCTGGGATACCTCACTCAGGATAGTGTTTTCTATTTCCATCCATTTGCATGCAAAATTAACGATGTCATTGTTTTTACCACTGAGTAGTACTCTAATATGTATATATTACACACTTTTTTCATCCATTCTTCAATTGAAGGGCATCTAGGTTGTTTCCAAGTTCTGGCTATTACAAATAATGCTGCTATGAACATAGTGAACAAATGCTTTTGTCATATGATAGGGCATCTTTTGGGTATATTCCCAAGAATGGTATTACATGGTCTTGGGGTAGGTTGATACCGGAGTTTCCTGAGAAATCGCCACACTGATTTCCAAAGTGGTTGCACAAGTTTGCATTCCCACCAACAAAGGTTATCATTGGTGTTTTTGATTTTAGCCATTCTGACAGGTATAAGATGGTATCTCAAAGTTGTTTGGATTTGCATTTCCCTGATCACTAAGGACGGTGAGCATGACCTTAAGTTTCTTTTGGCCATTTGAACTTCTTTTGAGAATTCTCTGTTCAGTTCAGTGCCCCATTTTTAGTTGGGTTAATTAGCATTTTAAAGTCTAGTTTCTTGAGATCTTTATATATTTTGGAGATCAGACCTTTGTCTGTTGCAGGGTTGGTGAAGACCTTCTACCAGTCAGTAGGCTGCCTTTTTTTTAGTGCCAGTGTCCCTCGCTTTACAGAAGCTTCTCAGTTTCAGGAGGTCCCATTTACTCAATGTTGCCCTTAATGTCTATGCTGCTGGGATTATACATAGGAAGTTATCTCCTGTGCCCATATGTTGTAGAGTACTTCCCACTTTCGCTTCTATCAGGTTCAGTGTGTTCAGATTGATATTGAGGTCTTTGATACACTTGGACTTGAGTTTTGTGCATGGTGATAGATATGGACCTATTTTCATTCTTCTACAGGTTGACATCAGTTATGCCAGCACCATTTGTTGAAGATGTTTTCTTTTTTCCATTGTAAACTTTTAGCTCCTTTATCGAATATCAGGTGTTCATAGGACTGAGGGTTAAAATCTGGGTCTTCTATTCAATTCCATTGGTTGACTTCTCTGTTTTTATGCCAATACCAAGCTGTTTTCAATAATGTAGCTCTGTAATAGAGTTTGAAGTCAGGGATGGTAATGCCTCCAGAAGTTCCGTTATTGTATAAGATTGTTTTGCCTATCCTGGGTTTTTTGTTTTTCCATATAAGTTGATTATTTTCCTTTCAATATTTGTGAAAAATTTTGATGTGACCTTGATGGGGATTGCATTGAATCTATAGATTGCTTTTGGTAAAATTGCCATTTTTACTATGTTGATCCTCCCAATCTAAGAGCAAGGGAGATTCTTCCATTTTCTGGTATCCTCCTCAATTTCTTTCTTCAAAGACTTAAAGTTCTTGTCAAATAGATCCTTCACTTCATTGGTTACAGTTACCCCAAGATATTTTATGCTGTTTGTGGCTATCGTGAAAGGTGATGCTTTTCTGATTTCCCTCTCTGCTTCCTTATCCTTTGTGTATAGCAGGGAAACTGATTTTTTGAAGTTGATCTTGTATCCTGCCATGCTACTAAAGGAGTTTATTAGCTTTAGGAGTTCTTTGGTGGAGTTTTTGGGGTTGCTTATTTATACTATCTTATCATCTGCAAATGACGAAAGTTTAACTTCTTCCTTTCCAATTCAAATCCTTTTGATCCCCTTATGTTTTCTTATTTCTATTGCTAGAACTTCAAACACTATATTGAAGAGTTATGGAGAGAGTGGGCAACCTTGTCATGTTCCTGATTTTAGTGAGATGGCTTTGAGTTTCTCTCCATTTAATTTGATGTTAGCTGTCGGCTTGCTGTAAATAGCTTTTATTATATTTAGGTATGACATGTAGTGAGGAACAGCGGGCTACATTCCCTCAGCCCAGTTCAGGCATGGCTAGCTTTACCGGAAATAACAACACACAAATTGTATTCCTTTAAACAGTGCCTGACCCATTATATGTAGCCTCTTCTTAGATAATTCTCACATAATAATTTAGCCCATTTCGAAGAATCTCTGTAGCACCATGAGGTGCTCTTTCCAGGAAAGATTAAGCATATCTGACCTGGTGGCTGGCTGAATCACTTCTGCCTAACTTCCCTTCTTCCCAGCATTCTGTTCGGTTTACTCCACCCAACTATGTTCTAACTCATCAGGGCCAAGTCAGTTTCTTTACTAACCAATGAAATCACCTACATCAATGATCCTTGTATCCCTAATCTGTACAAGATCTTTATCATAAAGGGATATTGAATTTTGTCAAATCCTTTTTCAGCATCTAATGAAATGATCATGTGTTTTTTTTTTTCTTTCAGTTTATTTATATGATGGATTACATTGATAGATTTCCGTATGTTGAACCAGCCCTACATCTCTGGGATGAAGCTTACTTGATCATAATGGAAAATTTTTCTAAAGTGTTCTTGGATTGGTTTGCCAATATTTTATTGAGGATTTTCACATAGATGTTCATGAGTGAGATTGGCCTGTAATTGTCTTTCTTGGTTGAGTCTTTGTGTGGTTTTGGTATCAGGATAATTGTAGCTTCATAAAAGGAATTTGGCAACGACTCTTCTATTTCTATATTGCAAAATACATTAAGGAATATAGGTATTAGGTCTTCTTGGAAGTTCTGGTAGAATTCTGCATTGAAACCGTCTGGACCTGGGCTTTTTTTGGTAGGGAGGTTTTTTATAAGAACTTCTAATTCTTTGCAACTAACAGGTCTATTTAGATTGTTCATCTGGTCTTGGTTTAACTTTGGAATATGATCCTTATCTAAAAAAAATTTTTTTCCATTTCGTTTACATTTCCCAATTTTGTGGCATAAAGGATTTTGTAGTAACATCTAATAATTCTCTGAATTTCCTGTTTCTGTGGTTGTGTCCCCCTTTTCATTTCTGATCTTGTTAATTTGCATATTCTCTCTCTGCCGTTTGAATAGTTTGGATAGCGGTTTATCAATGTTGTTGATTTTCTCCAAGAACCAGCTTTTTGTTTCATTGATTCTTTGGATTGTTTTCTGTGTTTCTATTTTGTTGATTTCAGCCCTCATTTTGATTATTTCCAGTCTTCTACTCCTCCTATGTGAGTCTGCTTCTTCTTTTTTTTTTTTCTAGAGCTTTCAGGTGGGCTGTTAAGTCTCCATTGTGTGCTTTCTCTGTTTTCTTTAAGTGGGCAGTGAGTGCTATGAACTTTCCTCTTAGCACTGCTTTCATAGTGTCCCATAGGTTTGAGTATGTTGATTCATTATTTTCAATGAATTCAAGAACGACTTTAATTTCTTTCTTTATTTCATCCTTGATGCAGGTGTGGTTCAGCAGTTGACTGTCCAGTTTTTAGGCTTTCTGGGTGTAACATTGCTGTTGAATTCTAACTTTAACCCACGGTGATCCGAGAAGACACAGGTGGTTACAAATATTTTTTTTTTGTAACTGTGGAAGTTTGCTTTGTTACTGAGTATGTGGTCAATTTTCTAGAAGGTTCCATGAGCTACAGAGAAGGTATATTCTTTCCTATTTGGGTGGAATGTTCTATAGATGTCTGTTAAGTCCATCTGATTTATTACCTCCCTTAATCCTCTTATTTTTCTGTTAGGTTTCTGTCTGATTGACCTGTCTGTTGCTGAGAGAGGAGTAGTGAAGTCTCCTACTATTAGTATGTGTGGTTTGATGACTGCCTTGAGGTGTAGAAGTGTTTCTCTTACATAAGTGGGTGCTTTTATATTAGGGCAATAGATATTCAGGATTGAGACTTGATCCTGATGAATTGTTCCTATTATGAGTATAAAATGTCCCTCTCCATCTCTTCTGATTCATTTAAGTTTGAAGTCAACTTTGTTAGATATTAGTATGGCCACAGCTGCTTGTTTCTTAGGTCCATTTGCTTGATAAGCCTTTTCCCAGCCCTTTACTCTGACTAGATGCCTGTCTTTGTGGTTGAGGTGTGTTTCTTGTAAACAGCAGAATGTTGGATCCTGTTTTCATATCCAATCTTTGAAAGATTTGAAGAATACCTATCTAACTCACATCTCTCTCTCTCTCTTTCTCTCTCTCTCTCTCTAACTAATATGACTACAAGCTTGGCTATTATAGATGACTATCTATACTGTATCTTTTTAAAGACTTTGTTTTACTTTTTATGAACATTTACTTCTTTTTATAAGTGTCTATATTATTTTTCTTCGCTCTCTGAAGCCTATGTACATTCATCTAACACTGTGACCAATTTTGAGGTATTTTCCGTCTGTAATTGTTTTATTGCATGTGTATATTTAATTATTTTCTGACCAGAAGTCCCTTTAAAAAAATAATGCTACGTTGTCATGGCTAAGAACAACTTCAAAGTCCTGCCAGTTTTCTCTGCCAAGTCCAACATGATGGAGGCCCACTTAATTAATGCCTCTGAGACTGCCAGATGAGAACCAGGAAACTACCTCAACTCTGGTAAGCAGTTGGCCCATGATGCCACCAATTAACTTGTACCTCACTATCTACAAACCCCATTCAAGTTCTTGGTCTCTTGAATAAGCCAGAGTTCATAAAGGGAAAATGGACCAGGAAGCAGACATTTTGAGAAAGTACGGCTTTTTTGTATTTATTTTGCTACTACCGAATCAGGGAGACCTCTTTTAAAAAAGACACAGTGCCCCTGCTCTCTGCTAGCAGACAGCCCCTTTGAAAATAATGGGGTCTAAACTTATTTTTGTGTTTGAGTGTGTAGAATTCCTTTCCAAGCTCTCTTAGGTTTTATGTGGATTAAGCTGCACACATTGGCACACCACTTGTTTGCAGATGCTGCTAGTTCATTTCCCAATTGTGCTCACTCCAAATAATCACACAGAACTCTGCACTAATTTCAATACTGTTTGGCTAATAGCTTAAGCATATTTCTGGCTAACTTATATTTTAAATTCTCCCATTTCTATTAGTCTGTGTATTGTTAAGTAGTTGTGGTTAACAACAAGGTTCTGGTGATTCTGTCTCCAGCACTGGCTACATGGCTTCTCCTCTGACTCTGCCTGCTATCTCTGTGTGGATTTATGCCTAGCTTTACTTTGTTAATTATTTGGCCAAAGGCAGTTATATTCATTAAACAATAATAGCAACGCATATACAGAATGAATTCACACACAACTAAATGTGAAAACATGCTATATTACATTGAAAATAAATGACCTAAATTCTAAGAAAATGGTTTCTGAAATTCACATACAGAAAATTGGCACATACTTCATTTTACTACATTTAAATTGGTTGTATTGTCAACAAGGTATTTTAAATGTTACTAAAATAAATTAGGTTAAACTGCAAATCTGTCAATAATAATTAACTAATTTAAAATTCTAAATAGAAATTGGTTATTTTCAATAAATTACTAAATATTTGATCATAATATTTAGTTTTTAACTTTTTTACAGTTGTACATTTGTATATGAGGGATGGTTGGGTAAGTACCTCATTCATGTAGATATCAGAGGATATTATTCTTAGTTATGATTTCCATTGCTTTGAAAACCAACATGACCAAAATCAACTGATAGAAGAAAGGGTTTATTACCCATTCTAGGAAGTCAGAAAAGAAACCCAGAGGCAGGACTGATACAGAGGTTATGAAAATCTGCTGCTTAGTAGTTTGCTTCTCATATTTTACTCAACCAACTTTGTGTTATATCCAACGATCACACGTCTAAAAGAGGAAATATCTATAATGACAATTGATTGCCCCTCAAAAATCATTAATTAAGAATGTATCCCAGAGACTTTACTACAGAAAAACATTATATAGATGTTTTCTCATTAAAGGTTGCCTCTTTCCAAATATGACTAATATTCCTTAAATTGACAAAATACAACAAGAACAATATTTTATAGAATTTGGCTTTTTCTTTCTATCATATAGGTCCCAGAAATAAAACTCAGGTAAAAAAGTGTCAACCATCCAATTTCCCTTATTTTTTCTTAGGGTGGTGTTACATGTATCTCAGGAATTTCAAATTTACTATGTAGCTGAAGATGATGTTGAGTTCCTGTTTTAACATCATGTATCTATCTACCAGGTTTATGTCATGCTGTTGATCAAACTTAGAACTTTACATATGCTTGGGAAGCTTTTTATCAAGTATGCTAAATTCTAGTAGTAATTCTAATAACTTTAGAAATTATTATGTATTTCAAACACATCTGTTGCTGGAATATTTCCATATATTTTCAGTTGAATAATGATCAAGTTTGTAACTGAGTATCTTCAAAGAAATGAGTACAAAATTAGGAAAATTTGACAGTTATAATAACAAGAATAGATTAACCTATATCTTCATTACCACTAGGGTGTATTTTTTCTTTGTAAATTATTCTGTAAGTTTCACTTAGTCATATTGACCAATACTAATTATATTCAGAGTATTTATTTTAGAGTGGTAGAGAGTTATTCTTCGGCTTTGATTAGATTTCAAGGAGAAAATAAAACAGAGAAAGAAAATGAATAGGGTTTGCCATTTGCATTTCACTTACTATTTGCAGTAAAAAAATAATGTACTCAAACTCTCAAGGAGGCTATCTATGAATCTTTGATAACCTTACTTACTGTAGTTCATATTCTGACAAAGTATTTTTCTAGAGAGACAACAGTCCAGACATCATGTTCCTGTTTATGTAAAGAATTATTTATTTTCTATTGCCTAGGCTGATACGCTATGTTCATGTTGAGTAGCTATGACAGATTCAAACAGAATATTTTTTTAATGTTTTGGCCTCAGTTTGGTTTTTTTTGTTGTTGTTGTTTTTGTTTATTTATTTACTTATTTATTAAAGATTTCTGCCTCCTCCCCGCCACCGCCTCCCATTTCCCTCCCCCTCCCCCGAACATGTCCCCCTTGTCAGCCCAAAGAGTAGTCAGGGTTCCCTGCCTGTGGGAAGTCCAAGGACCACCCACGACCATCCAGGTCTAGTAAGGTGAACATCCAAACTGCCTAGGCTCCCACAAAGTCAGTACGTGCAGTAGGATCAAAAACCCAATGCAATTGTTCTTGAGTTCTCAGTAGTCTTCATTGTCCGCTATGTTCAGCGAGTCCGGTTTTATCCCATGCTTTTTCAGACCCAGACCAGCTGGCCTTGGTGAGTTCCTGATAGAACATCCCCATTGTCTCAGCCCTCGTGGTCCTGATTTCTTTGCCCGTGCCCTCTCTCCATCTGCTCCTGATTTGGACCTTGAGATTTCAGCCCGGTCAATACGGGTCTCTGTCTCCTTTCATCGCCTAATGATGGTTAATTTTGTAGCCAAAACAAAATTTCCTAATCATAAAATTGTAATACAAATAAAAAGTAAGACAATAAGATTATATATTCATATGTATTCATAAAGGAATATAGCTCATCTTATTTAAATATAACTTTGTGTGTTTTGCAGATTTTCTTCATTTCCCTCTTTCCACTCATCGAATAACATCTGTTAAAAATATTTGATGTTCTCTTCCTATGAGATGAAATGCTTTAGATTCTACATGTGAAAGAGATCATTAATTGTTTGTCTTTCTGTGTCTGGCTTATCTTATGTTGTCAAAAAATGTATATTCATGGAAAGAGCAAACTAAAAGACAACCTCAGAAAGAAGATCATTGGAAAATATGATATTGACATGTAAAAGACTGTAAATAGACATGATAGTTTATCTTACTTACAACTTGATTAAGAAATTTCTAGAACATTAATAAAGACAACATCAGATTTGTCAGTTAAATGTTTTTTGAAAAAATTCAGTTTAGATGAAGAATAATGGTGGTACTCAGAAAGCTGAGACAAGGGTATTTCTATAATATTCAGGCCAACCTTGTCTATGTAACAGGCATGAACAACATAAATTAGTGCACAGAAATTAGTTCAAGAATAACTTTTGAATATTGATTTGCTAAGCAGTGTTTGATGCGCTGCATTTAACCAGTTACCTTTATTCAAAGCCAGTTGACTTGCACCTATAAATGGAAACCGGATATGCTTGTATTTCGACAAAAAAGTCATTTCTTGTGTAAGTTTCACATGTATACCTTTCTGATCCCTGGAAGAGTTTTCCTGGAGTATTTCTGATATTTAATCCACAACTATATGCCCTAGAAAAGTTTTTCCATCAAGGCATATATGTGTTATAACAAACCACTTACCTGAAATGTACTAGAATCATGGCCCTTCATAAAATTTCTTTCACATTACTTTTCATTAAAATAAAGAGGAAATCACTTACAGAAACAATCTTTTCAAGTCTTTTTTTTTAATACCTGTGGGTCTCTAAAATTATATTCACATATGAACAACAGAAACCTGCTCATAAAATTTGAAAAAGCAACCCTGAATTTTCCTATTTGTATGATCTTGAAGTTTGTACTGTTTAACTAATTACAGTTAAAACATAACTATAAATAGTGCATTATACATGTACACACACATATACCACACAGACATGAACAAGCACATACAGAGAAATTACTAATGGAAAAATATTTCACTGTTTCAAAATATATAAGAAAAATTATGTGCTGATAAGTACAATGCTGGACTGACAAAAGACTGCAGTGCCAACTAGAAGGAGTACAAATCATGAACAATCCATTCATGAAAATCACTAAAAACATTTAAAATTTCAATTGTGATAAAATTTAAAAAGCATCAATCACAGTCCCAGAGGAAATATGCAATCAAGGAAAGTGCTCTTGACAAATGTTAAAAATCTCAAAATTTTGTTATCCAATGACAAAATGATCTAGACATGGCAAAATATACCAATAATCCCAGGAGTTTGGAACCTACAGCAGGATGATGAGAACCTAAATCCTGTTTGGACTCCAGAGATCCTTTCTCAAACAAACAAACAAGCAAACAGACAAACCCAGAAACAAGAGTGCTTCATCACTTCTCAAAGCTGAATGAATGACAAAACAAGCTTTATAATATAATTAAAGTAGTAAAGGGAACCATACCTAAAGTATTAAATAAATAAAAATACTGGAATGTGTATGATGATATTTTATCAACTAAATATCAATACAAATATTGTGACAATGAACCATAAGAAACTATAAGATAACAGAATTTTTGAGTTCAAAAGTACAATAATAGAACTTCAGTGATCATATTTTTACTAAAATATATAGTGCACTGACTTAATAAAACATTTCCATTGAGATTACCTGATATAAAGAAAAGGGAAAATATGGAAAAATTAGGAAGTTATAATTTCTGTGGAACACATAAAATCATCAAGAACAGAATGAAAACCAGAACAATTTCTGAAGGTATGATGAGTAAAAACCTCCTTGTTTAACGAAAACTTACATTCTATACCATCAAAAATATCATCAATGTGCTACAGAGAAACTGCTTATTCAAGAATTGAATTTTAAAGTTATGTACAAAATTTTAATATATGAAGAGTAAAATTACACTGTGGAATAATAGACCCTAAATTAAGATGAACAATTAAAAACATAAAAACATATGGGGATGGAAGAAATCAAATGAGTGACATATATAATACTAATAATTCTGCTATTGAAGAATCTACCCAACAAAATCATAGATCCAAAAGAACTGACATAGTAGAAAATTGTGGAATAATCAAAAAGAAAAAAATCATCAGCAATTAATTCTTCCTTATAGTGGGTAGATCAATATAAAAGGAAAAGTGGATAATTTAAATTATACAAAGAAAAACAGCAGCTATAAAGGTAAACACATGAAATATAAAGCAACATATTAACTAATAAATGCAATATATGTGGTACTATAATATATACTATTTGATTCCTGTTATAAGAACTCTATAAAGGAAATTATGTAAAACTGAGTTATTCTCTTCAAACAATTTTGTTGTGCTTCGTATAATCTATGTATGGCACTGTAAAGTTAGCATAACAGTTAAACTGTTACAGAACTTTGAGGAATTTTTATGCATAATTTTGCCATTCCTTTATAAGCATGGAATTGCATTGGGATAGGGGAGATGGCTGCCTCATTTTACTTTACTTTCTTTTTTTTTTTAAGTAAATGTAAATATTTATTATCTGTTACAAGAGGCAAAGGATAAAGATGTCAAGAAAAGTTGAAGACTGCCCAAAGGCTTATGGGAGGACTCAGGAGAATTCAGAAGAGGGGCCCACTCTAAGTCTGGTTCCGGCCTTGTTGGAGGTATGGGTGAAGATCACTGGGTGGTGAAGAAGTCCTCTGGATTATTTGTTGCTGTTATTTGAACATTTTTTTTTTAATTTATTTATTTATTAAGGATTTCTGCCTCCTCCCTGCAACCGCTTCCCACTTCCCTCCCCCTCCCCCGAACAAGTCTCCCTCCCTCATCTGCTCGAAGAGCAATCAGGGTTCCCTGACCTGTGGGAAGCCCAAGGACCGCCCACCTCTATCCAGGTCTCATGAGGTGAGCATCCAAACTGCCTAGGCTCCCCCAAAGCCAGTACGTACAGTAGGATCAAAAACCCACTGCCATTGTTCTTGAGTTCTCAGTATTTCTCATTGTCCGCTATGTTCAGCCCATCTTTTGACAAGGAGAGCAAAGTTCCCAGAGGTCAAGTAAAAGATTCAAAGCAGTACAATAGACTATAGGAATAAGCCCAGCCCTTAGGGGGCGTGTTCGCCTCAGGCGAAAGTTTACTTATAAATCGGGCAAGTGGAGCCCCCTCGCACCTTCTGCTTTCCTGGTCTCCACAGGAACGGTGGTTCTGTAAGTCTATTTCCCCATTAAAGCTTTATATATTTTTACAATCTGTCTGCATACATGTTGGCGTCCAATGTCGAGCTATTTTGCCCCCGCCCCAGTACAGGGGGCGCAAGCTCAATCTTTCCCAGCCTTTGTGAGCAAGATTAGCTACTGGAGCTCAGGGAGCATGATTGGACTCAAGTGCGTAGCTCTCTAGCTAACACTGCACGCTCCAGGGTGCCGTTTTTTGTTCGTGATGGGCCCTAGTGCCGAGTCTGAGATACACTCGGCCACACAAGCCCATTCCGCCCTGCCTGCTCGCTGGAGCAATTAACCCCTCCCTGCCTGCCTTGGCTAAGTTTGCAGTGGAATCCCGCTGCCTGAATTAGCAGAAACTCAAGTACCTGCAGTTTTGCAACAAAAGCCACCACAGCAGCAGATTTGGTCTGATACAATGTGACCCCTTCCTCGACCAATCTAATTCCTCAGGCAGTACAATAACTTTCGGTTTTGAGTTGTTTCAGACCCGCTCTGGCTTCGGCCACGTGTACTCAAGTGCATTTCTTTCACCACCACTAGCAGGAACCTGTCATTGAAGGTAAAAAAATTTTCTTTTATAAATAAAATGTCTGAAATTGTTACCATTCAAGACTTTAACAGTTTTTTTTTTTGTTTGTACCATGTGGGAGATTTTACAAGAAGTGTCTGTCACCCCACATCTATGGATCCTTCTGGGATTCGTACTTTTCCTTGGCACTATATGGTTTGATAATAGGAATATGCTAAAGTCTTTACGAGAAAAATCCAGGATTCTTAAGGCAGAGGTTGAACACTTAAAAACAATTGAGAATGACAACAATCTTCTCATGAATCAGTTTGAAGTTCTCCAGGAAGAGAACAGATCTTTGTTTAACATGACTCAATCAACTGAGCAAAATTTAGAAAAGGAACAGGTTGATATTAAGGAGAAATTCATTACTATGGAAGAGGAAACAGCTGATTTGGATCATAAGCTTCAGTCCCTTTCTGTAGGAAATGAAACATTAACTGAGAGAATCAAAACTGCTGAATGTGACAATCGGATTTTGTCTAAAGAGTATGACAGATTGGCAGAAAGATTGTCAATACAAGAAGGCATGGTTTATGCCATAAAAAATTATGTCCAAAGATGAGATGTTATCTCTAATGGACAAACTTCGTACTTTAGAATCCTCAATGAAGGCTTTCGAACATAATTCTGGACAGGAGATTCAGACATTGCAGAAGGCAATGATGAATAGAATTGAAAAGATTGAGGAATTTCTAAATTCTGATGAAGAAGAGCAAAGGGTAGAAAGGCAAATTTTAACTACATCTGTGGGTAAATCTCTCCAGGACAATTTCCACAAAGCTCTACCTACAGCTCTACCTGCCTTTCCAGTAATAACAACAGAGAAGGTGATTGGTTCCAGAAACCCTAGGGTCATGAAGGAAGATACATGGGAGCCTGTCCGTATGAATGATCTCAAAGAAATTAAACAGGCTGTCATGACTTTTGGGATGCACGCCACTTTTTTGTAAAGAGATGCTAAAATCTTGGGCCACAACAAGCAGAGCAACCCCCTTGGACTGGCTCCAGCAGAGCTCTGCAATACTTGAGAGTGGACCACAATTGAAATGGAAATGTTTATTCAGGCAAGAGGCGAGACTTTTAGAACAGCAGGAAAAAGCGAAGGGAATTGACATTTCCCTAGATAAAATTCTAGGTGAAGGGCTCTTTTCCGACTCTCAGGAACAAGCTAATTCGGATGAAAACACACTCTCCATGTGTACTACAGCAGCCTTAAGGGCTTGGGACAGGGTACAAGACCCAGGACAGTGAATGGGATCATCTGTCAGAGATAAACAGGGTCAGAGAGAACCCTTTAGTGACTTTTTACAAAGACTAACTAAGACTGTACAAATGGGGATATCTGACCCAGAAGCAAACGTATAATGATTGAGTCTTTGCTTATGAAAATGCAAATGTGGAATGCAAAAGGATTTTGGGGCCTTTAAAGATCAGATCAGCGCCCTTGGAAGAATGGGTCTTGCATACACTGAATGTTGATACATTTGACTATGGCACTGAAGCATGGGTAGAATAAGCAATTTCCAATGGTAAAATGAGACACCAGAATATCAAATGTTTTAATTGTGGCAAAATGGTCACATGAAAAGGAATTGTAGACAACAGATTTTTAGAAATAATAATAATGCATCTTCTAGAAATAACAGAAATAGGAGGACTCAGCCTTCAGGTTTATGTAGAAGATGTGGAAAAGGCAGACATTGGACGAATGAATGCAGGTCTACAAGAGATAGACAAGGCAACCTGATACAGAAGGGAAATGTGAGAAGAGGGCCTCACAGGCCCCCATGGCAAACATGGTTCAGTCATTTCCAGTTTCTGCAGAGAACATGCCTCGTCAGGACAATTAGGAAGCCACATGCCTACTGTTACAAGCAATAATAATCAGAAAGATGAGTTATGTGTGTTTTGGCAAACCTCTATAAATGATCAAAGACCTAAGCTGATAGTGTGTGTAAATGGCATTTTTATTACTAGCCTGCTGGACATAGGTGCTGATGTAAGTATCATTACCCCAGAATCTTGGCATCTGTATTGGCCTCTTCAGAATGTAAATGTTCAGCTCCTGGGAATTGGAACCCTATCTTGAGTAAGGAAGAGCACAAGATGGGTTGAATGTATAGGGCCAGAGGGACAAATAGGAAAATTAAGGCCATATGTAGCCAATATTGCAATGAATTTATGGGGTCGTGACCTATTACAACAATGGAATACCCAAATTAACATTCCTGCTACTTCTAGAGCCTATATTTCTGAGAATAGTATTAAAAGATATTACAAATGGAGAAAACTGGCCATTCGGGCTATACAAGAACAAGCAATTGATATCCCTTCAGAGATACCAAAAGCCTTGCCTCTAAAATGGTTGACTGAGAAACCAATATGGACAAAGCAATGGCCTTTAGCTGAGGAAAAGTTACAGGCTTTAGAACAGCTGGTACAAAAGCAATTAGATGCTGGACATATAGAAGAATCTACCAGCCCTTGGAATTCTCCTGTATTTGTGGTTAAGAAAAAAACAGGTAAATGGAGAATGATAACAGATCTCAGAGCTATCAACAAGGTTATTCAACCTATGGGCCCTCTGCAATCTGGAATCCCTTTGCCCTCTTTATTACCAAAATGATGGCCTCTCATAGTTATTGATTTAATGGATTGTTTTTCACTATACCTTTACAAAAAGAAGATAGAGAATAATTTGCCTTCACAGTGCCTACTTATAATAATTCTCAACCTTCGAGGAGGTACCACTTGGTCGTCTTCCCCCAGGGTATGTTAAATAGTCCCTCCTTGTGCCAATATTTTGTGAATCAACCATTGCAAATGATCCTCAAGAAATTTCCCAAATCGATAATGTATCATTACATGAACTACATTTTGTTGTCCAATTCAAACATGGATACCTTGAACAGACTGAAGAAATAAAGATACTTTTACCCAAATGGGGATTGCAAATTGCTCCTGAAAAGATTCAGAGGTGAGATTCTGTTAATTATTTAGGTTATAAAATAGGTTTGCAAAAAATTAAGACACAAAAGGCACAAATTAGGAGAGATCACCTACAGACCCTTAATGACTTTCAAAGACTGTTAAGAGACAGTCTTGGCCCTGATAGGTTAAAACATAGGTGGGAGGAGTAAACAGAACAGAATGCTAGGAGGAAGAGGAAGTGAGCTCATAGATGCCATGCTCCCCTCTCCCTGGCAGACCCGAGAGCTCTGCTCTCTGAGGCACACGCGATGAAGCTCGGACCCAGGATGGACATAGACTATAATCTTTCCCGGTAAGACTGATGCTACACAGATTATTAGAAATGGGCTAGTCCAGGTGCAAGTGTTAGCGGAGAAGAGGATAGATATAGTGGGCCAAGCAGTGTTAAATAAATGCAATTTGTGTGTTGTTATTTCGGGGCATAAGCTAGCCAGGCGGCCCGAGTGCTGGGGACGCATCCCCGCCGCTCCAATTACTACAGAATGGCACCCAACGTGTGGACAACTGAATCAACTGAAAGCCTGCGAAAGCTTGGGAAAGAGTAAAGCATATATTCTTGGTAGCAGCGATTTCTCGGGTCTGCTCTGCTTGCTAGAAGCAAGCAAGCACTCTCATCTAAGAGAGGCTTCCTGACTCAGCTTCAGCTGCAAAACCCTGCAGCTCTTAAGAGGTCCTGCCACTAAACATTTAAATGATGTTGATAAAAGACGACTGAATGCTTGTTTGTTTTTAGCAGTAGCAGGAAAAAACCTGTGTTGTTTTAAAATGCCAACTTTCTGGGCTGTCCTGCCAGGGAAAACTCGGACTCTTTGAGGCAGGAGGGCCAAATACAGAGAGAGGACTTGAGTGTTGTCTCTTGCAGCTTGTTTAATGGCAAGGACCTTGAAACACTGTAGACTTGTGGCACTGAATGCAGCTCTGGCCGGTACCTCAGCCACAATGTTGGAATGGCAGAAAGGTATGGAATGGGCTAAATCTAGTTGGCAAAGCCACGGCTTTCGTCCTACTAGATTTCTAGAAGCAATCTTAGAGGACGACGTCCCCTCTCCCAACAGAGTTTGCCCTCAGGGTTAAGGATATTTTTTAGTGGTTGGTTTAGGGTTGAGGGGATGGGGAGATATTTTATGGAATTAAGGGTATTTCAAAAAAGGGGGGGATTAGCTGGTTTGATGGGATAATTGGTATTTGCGATTTACTGTTTTTAGAAAATTGTATTGGTACTGTTTCTTGTATATTGATATATTGAATATTGAATGCGTGTGTTCCTACCTCTATTTTTGTATAAGAGTATGCTTATATTGTATTGATATATCTACCATATCACAATGTACATTTCTACACTGATACTATTTATGTAATAACATTGTTTACATTTGATATGTAATGACATTGTTTACAGGTGAAGATCATTGTCTTCATATATTGCACAGTTGTTTATTCTCTTAGTCTTCAAGTTAGATAGGTATTGAGAATTATATGTTTGTCATATTTATTTTTACTTTAATCAGGTTTTTTAGATACATAGAGATTATATTTAGTATAGATAGTATAATCTTCAGCCTCTTTGAAGAGCTATAGAAAATGGACTTTAATCTAACCTAGAATTCTGTGCCAACAAGACACAATTACTCCTGGCAATGCTACTCTACTCCCGGGAGAATGTTGAGCACCAAAGACACTCCACTGGGAGCTTGTCTTCTTGGCAGAACTGGCCTTGGGGTTAAGAAACGCTGATACCTCAACTACTAACAAAGATATGAAACAGGATTGTCTTATCTTGCCAAGACAGGGTAGGATAGTTCTAAGAAAGTTTCTTGCATTTAATAATGGTATGTCAGTTATATTATTCCTTAGCCAAAGTTGGTTGACTCAACATTTCAAACAAGACTTTGGGTGATTGCCCAGGTAGTCACTTGACTCTGTCATTTGTTGCACATTTTGGATATCTCTCATTTGTTAAGTAATATTTATTCCCTTCTCAGATATTTGACACAGTTGAAGATTATATAATTGTAGTTACTCTCTACATTATTTAGACTCCTTGAGATAGAATGTTTAGCAAAACTTTTGTTCTCAATATTGTTTGTTATATTTATTATTCGTTATTATAGTATATAGTTGTATTTGGTTTAGTTCTGTCTTATTTAAACAAAATGGGGAGATGTAGGGATAAGCCCAGCCTCTTAGGGGGTGTGTTTGCCTCGGGCGAATGTTTACTTTTAAATCGGGTGAGCGGGAGCCCGCGTGCCCCTTCTGCTTTCCTGGTCTCCACGGGAACGGTGGTTCTGTAAGTCTATTTCCCCATTAAAGCTGTATATATTTTTACAATCTGTCTGCATTCATTTATGCTGTTACAATAGACTGAGGGGGTGATGTTGGGACTGGGGCCATAAGAAGACACAGCATCAGACCAGAATTTTTTAAAACATATTAAACATTACTTGCTACACTGTATGGGGTCTGCTGGAAAAAAAAATCGTCTCTGTTTTACTCAGCATAGTTCTCAAGCAGGTAGAAAATTAGACTTTTCTTGTCCAATACACCCAGGTAACTGAAGTCCCACAAAGGAAAATGAATAAATTGAGGGATTATGAATCAAATTCATTAAAAAAATTCCCATTTTATAAAAACTGAAGAAAGTACCTTTTTTTTAGAATTAAAGCATTTGTCACATGGTTATGATCAAGAACTACACTGGAAAAATAAAAATAATGAGCTATTCACATACAACAAGACCAATGGAAAAGAAAGCCAATGAGAAACAACATTGTTTTCAATATAACAGAAATAATAGATGCACTGGAGAAGACAGGAAGAAGAAAGAGGCCTATGACACTTCACGAGTCTAACTGTAAATATCCCATAACAGAAGGAGTAGCTTTCTACTTAGAAGATGAAAAATGAATTTCATTCAGACATTACACTTGAAACCCAGAACCAGACACATGATGAAATCAAAACTCAGTAAACGTGTATGTCTTCAATGGACAGTTAAGGCCTAAATTTCAAGAAATAGGTCAGGCACAAAATAAATTTTATACACAAATATTCTTTCATTTCTGCTACAAGAGTGTATAACAGTCTATTCTGTGTGTAATAGGAAGTAAATATTATCATAGGAAATTATCTAAGAGCCCAATAATATGCTTATTCTCATGAGACAGATAAAGCGAATAGCAAAAGCTGATGTCTCTATAGGCTCACATATTGCATCAAGTGGAAACTTTTCTATCTGTAGGTCAAACTTAAGTTAGTATTAATCCAGATAACAAAAACGCTTCTTTCACTAGCCCTATTCTATCACTTGATAGTTTACAATGGTATGATAACTAAATTCCCTGCTGATATAAGGAAGATTGTAATAAAAGACTTTCCTTGGAATATAGTGCTGAGCTCATTCAATTTAACACTAAGAAGCAGGAATTGTTCCCATCCCCAGTTCTGTCTAAGGATAGTGCCTCTGGAACAGCTCAAGTCTGAGAAGAAATATGCGTCCTAAGTCTACCAGGGTAATATTTCATCTACCATCAATTGTATTCTTCAGGCAGTATCTCACCAGTATTGAGGTCCTAAAAGTATGAGCCACTGTGATGGCTAATGTCTATCATTTTAACTAAACCTGGAATAAACTAAAACCCAAGCAGATGAGTAGACCTGTGAAGAAATTTCATTATAAAATTATTAGAGATAAGAAGATTATCCCAGGGGCTGGAGAGATGGTTCAGAGGTTAAGCACATTGACTGCTCTTCCAGAAGTCCTGAGTTCAATTCCCAGCAACCACATGATGGCTCATAACCATTTGTAATGAGATCTGGTGCCCTCTTCTGGCATAGAGGTTTACATGCAGGAAGAACATTGTATACATAATAAATCTTAAAAAAAAGAGAGAGATTAACCCAAAGTATGAACCATTTCAGGCATTTGGTCCCACCCTAAATTTTTGCCACACATTTTGTTGGACAGTAATCATATTCAATGCTAAATGTCATCCACCCTGCTGCAGAAACATTACTAAAGTGGCATTAGAACCCACGTCTTTTGGATTCCATTGTAGATTTTTATAGAGAAAAGCCAAGTCATTGTTTTACTAGCCAGACCACAACCAGTAATCTCTTTCAATAACTCCACTTTTAATATATAAAGGTTTGGTCTATCAATACTGTTACTTTATAAAACTCTAAATGTCATAGCTGTGTTTATTATTTCATAGAGTGATAAACTTAGCTGTTATATGCACATGTTGGATCTCAGTTTTGCTAATTTTATTGTCACAAGGGTGATGTAGTAGAGGCTTGTTTTAACCATGGTGATTCCCAAAGCTGGATAGAATGTTTGCGGTCTGAACTTTCTGGTAACTCCACAAAAGGTATCCTACCTTATCTTAAACAGAGGAAGGCATGTAAGGACAGAGTTTTCTTTAAAGATACTCCTTCATTTCTGAAAAACACAAGGATAATGTTTGCTCCAGATTTCCATTTAACAGTGAAATTGTGGCAATCAACCAAAGCAGATTCCATGCAAATACAGATATGAGTGTCATATAGTGCTAAAATAATGGAAGTGATTATTATGCCAATGAAAATAAATAGCTTATAATTTCTGGAAAAACTGGTACAAAGAAAACAAAATGAGGAAGACTGGAATAATTACCTTCTTATTCTTTCTTTGATCATATGACACTACACAGCATAAGAATAGAGGTCTTACAACAAACCCTTAATTCACATATTCTCAAAAATGTGTCAGAAAATGAACATTATTATGGGTATCTCTCAGTGAGGCAAAATGAAGCATAATGTGTTTGATAAAGTAAGAGAGATGAATTTTGATATTATAATGAAAACATTTACCAAATAAATGAACAAAATTGAAGATATCCACTAGAAAATATGGAGCTAAAAAACATTCAGCAAAATTAGAAGCATGATACAATACATGACATAAATAGTGACATACATCATATTCAAGGAAAATTAGGTTGCATGAAAAATATTTGAATTAAATTAAAATATTTTGAATTAAATTTAAATAAAAAAATGATGATGCAGAAAGAGAAAGAAAAGAAAGAAGGAAGGAAAAAATGTGTTAGTGGCAGATAAACTTCATTGTCAACATTACAAAATTCAAATTTGCCCAAAATACATACATTGGGATTTCTCTGTGGAGGAATTTCTAGAGAGGTTTACCTGAGCATGGAAGACTTAACTGGAATATGTACAGTTATCATCCATATATAGAGAATCTGTATTGGATACAGAAGGAGAATCTTTGAATATCACCAGTGTTCATCCATGTCGAATAGTGACTGTGGATTCAATGTACCAACAATATTATTTTCCTTTTTCCATAGCTTTCTTGACATTGTGAACTATATCTACAAACTGTGTACAAAATTAATCCTTAAAATAAAAAGATAAAATAAAGAAAAAAATCAATCCTTCCATTTAAATGTTTGGGTTTTTTTTGTTTGTTTGTTTTTTTTGTTTTTTGTTTTTTTTTTGTCATGGATACAGGTAAGTAAAACTATGGTATTATCAAATAGAAAATATTCATATTATAGGAATTCAAAAAAGATTTAATAACAAGGGACAAAAGTGCCTATTCAAAAAAATTAAAAACTTCCAAAACATTGAGAATATATGTAGACTGAGAAATGAAATAATCTAAAATCATGAGTCAAACTGAAGTTAATAAAGTCTATCTTTTCATGTTATAAATCCCTCATAGATAAAAGACATTGGAAAGGTAATCAAAGGTCAATAAAAAATAGAAATGCTCAAATTAGTGATGTCTTTGAGAAATATTGTTTTATTCCATAAGAGAATGCCATGTGCTATTCATAACACTTAAGAAAAATTTGCAAACCAAGAATAATTCATTGAGCAGAAATACCCTTTAGAAAGTGAGAAGGGATAAAATTACTCACCAAATCAATAGCTGAGGAAACATTATCACAAGGTCTATTTTTAACAGCTAAACATTTTTTAAAATTAAACAAGCCCCCTATCTTCTCAGTCTTTCCTTCTAGGTCATCTCCACTTTTTATTTTTACTGCCAAATTGCTTTGAAATAAAGCTCTCTTCCAGGGACCACACAGCCAACATAAATTTGGATAAGACTCATATATGTGATGGTTCTATATTTGGCTTATTTCTCAGTAAGAAGAGAAATAATCTACCTCAAGATTTGCTTTGGATTTTGCCACTGAAGCAGCGAGTTGCAATTGCAGTGTCAGGTGTCAGCCCACCAGAAGAAAACCCTCTGATGGATCAATATAGTTTAGGCAAGGTCATGGGACTACAGACCCTGGAATGACTTTTTTTCTACTGTGTCTTTCTCTCGTATCCTGCATGGTGTATGTGGATGTGGAGAGATCACTACTGCCTGTAATTTAATGTATTTATCACTTGAAACATCCCATTCTACTGGGCATTTTTTACCTGGGAATTGTCAAGAAGATAACTCCCCAAGCTGTACTGCCTAATTTGATAATAATAATGATAGTTTTTTAACAGAGTTTTGATGAATAAAATAAATAAAAGGATATGTTTCACAACCAGACTCTTTGAGTCTCACCTAAAAAGTTGCATGGATTGTAGCTCAAGTTAATGAGTTATTGAATCCCAATAGTCCAGCTAGTTTAAATTCTTTTAACCTTAATGTTGGAATATGTGTTCACAGGTCTTAGATTGAATCATAGCTGAAACAATGTCTTGAGGATTCCAAAGTTAGATTAAGATATTAAATAGCTTTTAGGTGAAAATCCAAAAAAGACAATCTAAAGCTCGATAAAGACACATAGTTAAATCTAGAACTCTTTAATGTCAGGTAACAAGAACAAAATAGCCCAATTATTACTGGCTGATGTACTATCCTTGCTAGGTTTGGTTGATGACCAATGGTGATGTTTATATCTTTATACCCATTTTTTTAGTCTCCTGATATTAAAAAAAAAAACTATAAATGAAAGATATGTACCTTATGCATTTAAAATAGAGCTGATTGTCTTTTATATATGAAAATTTAGGTTTATAATTTCTTTAACATTCCTTATAAGATTACCTTTCAAGATAGGTAATAAAGTAATTGGCCCTTTTTTGTGACTGCAAAAATGCCACCTACCAGTAAAATATCTGACTATATCACCTTGCAACATGGTTAATCTATAACAAGTTGCTTGAGGATGAATGTATGTGGGTTCTTGGTATAATTCTGTTTTCACCTATAATACATAAAATGTTTAATCATGTGAGGGAGAGGAAAAACATGTTTTACCAACAATCATTCAGTTACAAAATGGAATTCAGCTGTTTTGTCCCTTGTTCTGCCTAGAAGATTATGTTCAGGTATATAAGCTGTAAAACAACAGGAAATATAAAAGAGAGAATAAAAAGAGAAGATAAAAAAAGAAAGAAAAAGAAAACATCAAGAGAGTTTGTGAGTGCTTTTTTTTTCCCTATCCCCTCTCAGATAGAAAAGTTTATCCTCTCTGAGACCATGAATTTCTGCCAAAGCCCTGTGCTACTGGAGGTTGGTCCACAAGACAGTGTTAAAGATCCAACTTTATCAATTGTGTATATGTAATTAAAGGATTTTATACCATGCTACAAAAATAATTGTTCACACATGTTGATTAGCTCTTTATTCATTATTTGCAGAAATTTCAGAAAGTCTACACATCTTTCAAATAATAAAGAAAGAAAATGGAATATATTTAAACAATGGATTATCATTTATCTGTTAAGAAAAATTAGGTCATGAAGTTTGCAGGTAAATAGAAAGGTCTGGAAACAATCATTTTCAGAGGCTTAACTCTGACTAAAAAGGAAGAATATAATATATTTTTTCATATATATTGTTCACCTAAAACTTCAGATTAAACTGTTTCAGTATGAATAATCACAGAAGATACCTAATTAAAGACTAAGGTGAAGAAGGGTATCTTCCATAGACGGACAAATAGAGTATAGTTTTAAAAAGACATAAATGAAAAAATAGAGTATGATGATTAAAAGGTAAGAGGGTGGCTTGAAGAATAGAGGAGAAAATATGGGGAATAACAACTAACTCCTGAAGGCCGTTTGAAAACTTATATGGAAGATTCCTACCATAGGAACTTCCTAAAATACATTCATATATAAAAAGAATTTAAATGGAATCACAATCGTCAGGCAAATAATGCTACAACTAGACATCTTGCGTGATTATATAAAACACATAGGGTCAGGAACTTGGTGTAGGAGGTCCTTCTGTTTATATGTTGCTTTCATTGGTTGAATAAAGAAACTGCCTTGGCCTTTTGATATGGCAGAACTTAAATAGGTGGAGCAGACAGAACTGAATTCTGGAACGAAGGGCAGGGTTGCAGATGCCATGTTTCTCCTGCCTGAGACATATGCTGGTTAGAATCTTGCCAGTAAGCCACAGTCATATGGCAATACATATTAATGGAAATGGGTTAAATAATATGTAAGAGTTAGCCAATAAGAAGATAGAGATAATGGGCCAGGCAGTGTTTAAATGAATACAGTTTCTGTGTGATTATTTCAGGTGTAAGCTAGTTGGGTAGCTGGGACAAACAATGGGCCCCCTCCTAATGTAACGGTTTGATGTTCCAACATGGTAAACTGACTCCACATAAAACCTGAGAGGACTCTAAAAGGAATTCTAGAAACAAATATAAAGTTTAACACAACTTTTTGCTGTTTGCTGGTGGGGTGCTGCAGAGATAATTTCCTCACTCAGCAACCACAACAGGAAAAAATGGTGGTTTTAAAATACCAGCTTTCTTGGCTGTGCCACCAGTGTGATCTGACTCTTTTGGGAGATGGAACATTTGGATGGAGTTTGTCAGCGGTTTGCTGCAGCTTGATTCATGACAATATGAACAGCTTTGTGCCTGGAAGTGGGACCTGTGATTGGCACTCAGAGGTGCGGGTGGTTCCACAATGCTCGACTGGGCATGACAAGCCCACAGTACCTGGTTTTGACCTAGGAATGTCACAGCTTAGATTCTTAAGTGCTTAGCAATTTAAAACTGCAAAGCAAAACAGTTCTTGGACAGTAAATAATTACAGATTTACAATAGGACAGATTCAGACATAAAAGACCTCTAAATGGGTCACAGTGTTAGATAAATGTTCATAGACTTCAAAAAGAAGAATAGTCATAAAATAAAGTTAATGCTTAAAAGGGGCAGTCTTTAAAGAGACAGAGTGAAGTAATAGAATAAAAATATACCATGTAAAAATGGAAAATTTACAGTCTTGATTATGTATATTATTGTGTTTTCTTTAAATTTTTTGACTGTAAAGGAGCTAAGTACAGAGAGACTTTTCATTGCATGTGTTGCTAAGCTAATCCAGCATGTATATTATAAAAGTATTATGACTTCAAAGTTTTTGTCTAAGTATATGATGCTTTGGAAAAGAGGTTCTTATGTTTTCACAGAAGATGAGACCCTGTTGATTACTTCTAGACCAATATGGTATGATAAACCATGTCCTTCTGAAAGATCACCATAAACACCCTCAGAAAAATTACTTTACACAGCTGCTCACTGAGATGAACCTAGCACACAGGATACACCATGATGAACCCGAATAACAGCGCCCCCAGGAGCAGGAAAAAGTTTGGAGAGAAATAACTATGTCCATATTCCCAAATATTGTGTATAACTGTTCTTTTACTTTTAAAGGGAGATATGTTATATAGATGAATAATTTGCTTTGGTGTAAACCTTGATTTATTGATAGAAATGTAAGGTCAATTTTGTTATCTGTATATGTATTTCTGATTTGATTAAGGTATTGTGACTATGTAGTTCATTATAAAATGTAATGTATAACTAAGAAATGTAGGTAATAGATAATCATCTGTACTGTAGTATATTTTGATTATTCATGTGTTTTTCTACTTTTAAAATGTGTTTATAGTATTTCCATCTTAAAATAGTTGTTATTGCCTAAAATGTTTAATACAAGTTATAGTAAACCACAAACAAAAAATCTATAAAGTAAAATTAAAGCGATGTTGAAAGAAACAAAATAATATGAGTAATTCATTTAAGCACCAAGGAAAACTGTAAAACAGAGGAAAGAAGAAAATCATAGAAATTCTAGAAAATGTTACAAAATGTATAAGACAATATTATTGTCTGTGAATCACTATCTCGAAGAATAATAGATAAAACTTTTGAAATAATTGTTAACAGATACAAAAACAATGTAAAACCTCCGATGCTCATAACACTATGACCCACAAAAATTATTTTATTGACATACATTCCCTAAACATAAGGGAAGCAAATGTAATATTTCATGAAATTAGAAGTAAAAGAAAAATTCTGCCTTTTTATCAAATAAAATAGGCATTCCATCAGAATAAAGAAAAAAAGAAAATCATTATCTAACCATAAAGAGATCTATTCAAGAAAAAGAAGAATCATTTCTAAATGAATATTTTCCCTTTATTGGAACACTCTAATATATAAGATATTAGTAGAAGTACAGAAATATCACTTCTGTACATTATTAGTTGGAAAATTTAAATGTCATATTGAATAATGGACATACAATTCAAAAAGAAAAGTCAATGAACTATCAGAGTGAAACTGTAGCTGAAATGAATCTAAGAAATATCTGTAGAACATTTCATATAATGTTTCCTGAACAAACATTCCCATCAATGCATAAATAATTCTCTAGTGAAGATCATATAATATGGCTAAAAATAAACTTAAACATACAGAAAATGTTAAAATCATATAAAATATTTTCTTATGACAAACAAGAAAATATTAGAAAAAATAAAGGTACATTGGAACAAAGTGATTCAATTTTAACCCTTTTACCAGAAAGAAATCAAGCAAAGCATTTAAAAATTTCTTTATACAAATTAAAATAGAGTAAGAAAGCACAAAATTCTATGAGATAAAACAAAAATGGTATAAATGAGAAATTTATAACAATAAATTACAATGTGAAAATTGTGGGACTATACCAAGATAGATCTCAGAGAAGCAATGTATTACTAACCTTTTTCTTCCAGTAAGAAAAGCAATATGTTCAAATAGGGTACAAAAGTAGTAGAAGGAAAGATTTAATGAAAATCAGAAAAGACATAAACTTTACAGAAATCATTAAAAATCAATGAACAATGGGTGAAATGACACATGTTTAAAATCTCTGTAATTGGGAGGCTCATTCAGCAATATAAAAATTAGTACCAGGACAGCCTTACTATGCATTAATAACATTTCTCCAAAGCAAATTGTATATGGGTGTGTGTCTTTGTGTGTAATAAATGAACCATCGATTTAGCAAGCTTTCTTGTTGAACTTTCTTTTTGCACTGCTTGCTCTGCAATAATGATACTGAGACTTACTACTTATGAAATCTTGGACTTTAGCTTAGTCTTCTTCACAACTAGCACTTATTTCTTAAATTTCTCTGCTCCTATTAATCTATGTTCTGTGGCTTTTTATCTTTCTTTCAATATGTATTCCCAAATCTCTCCTTGTCTTGCTTGCATCTACCAAATATCTAGATTCATCCCCCTGGATCTTCCTCTTTCTTGAAAATTTTGAAAATTCTCTCCTGCCAACCTATTTGTCATTCAGTTCTTTAATTAATGAATCATAAGTTGTCTTGTCAAAGGCACATCTTTAGAGTGTACTAAATGATTATCCCTCATTTCACCCTTATTCTCTCTAAATAACAAGAAAAAGATTTTAACTATAATACAGGAAAATGATACATGATAAGATTATCGGGTAAAAATTATATTGACAATTTTCAGCCCATTAGTAGTTAGCAATTTCAGAGAAATTCCTTTATTATCTATTTTATCCTTATGATTCTGATGTTTTATAACTAAAGCAATTGCTATTGTAACTTGTAACACCATTCTTAAATCATGTTTTAAAACATTTCCTTAGTTAAACACCTTAGTCTTTTGATTCTCAACCTTTTAAACTTTACAAAACTTTTGCAAATTTCTTTTCTAAATTTTGTAAAAAAAAAAAAAGAAAACAATGTAATTATATAGTTGGGTATGTTCCTGTTAATTGATAATGTCTCTATTTTCATTTCAGAATCAATTCAGAGAACATTTCTATATAGGTTTTTAATTTTTACTCTGTTTATGTGGCAAAAACTTCATAATAAAATGATATATTTCCTCTGCTTATGAATTTCTGTGTAAAAATCATAGAATTTAAAAATAACCAGAATATAATAAAGTTAAGGATTGAAGTGATCCACTTGTGTATCATTTAGTCTCTTTTTTCTCGAATCAATTTCTCCCACTGCCTGAGCTGATAATTTTGTTGGGCTATTTAAGTTCTTATCATCTTGTAAGGTTGAAAACAAATTACTTAGCTTTTGACTTATTAATCCAGATGCAAGTTGTAGCCAGTTAATATCTCCCAGCAAGTTTGAAAATATTAAGAATTTATTATTGATCTCAACTTATTTGTACTTTTTGTTGTTGAATTTTTGCAAAACTGTCTCATATCATGAATAAGAAAAACTATAACTATTTATCATTCAACTCCATCAAATCACCCAGAAAGATATAATATTACCTAAGAAAATAGGAAGCACATTGTAAGCATCTTCTAAAACTTTAGAACTGACAGAGATATCTTGCTGCCTAGACAGTCATACAATTTTTTTTTCTTTACTATTGGGCCATCCATCTTCAGCCTACAGGTCCATAGTATCTGGCAGACATTTCCATGAAGCAGGAAATGTGAAAGACAGATTTACTTTATTAGTCACATTCTTTTGTGTCCTACAGAATGTTTGGCAGACACATTCATGAAGCAAGAACCATGAAGGACAATCTCACTTTCTTTTTTTTTTTTAATTTTTTTTATTGAGAAAACGAGAAAAAAACATAAACAAAAAACAAGTTTCTACCTCCTCCCAGCCTCCCATTTCCCTCCCCCTCCTCCCACCCTTCTCCCCCTCCCCCCACTCCTCTCCCCCGCCCTCTCCAGTCCACAGAGCAGTCCATCTTCCCAGCCCTGTGGTAAGTCCTAGGTCCTCCCCCCTCCGTCCATGTCTAGGAAGGTGAACATCCAAACTGGATAGGTTCCCACAAAGCCAGCACATTAAGTAGTATCAAAACCATGTGCCATTGTCCTTGGCGTCTCTTCAGCCCTCATTGTTCGCCATGTTCAGAGAGACCGGTTTTATCCCATGCTTTTTCGGTCACAGTCCAGCTGGCCTTGGTGCGCTCCCAGTAGATCAGCTCCACTGTCTCAGTGGGTGGGAGCACCCCTCATGGTCCCGAATTCTTTGCTCATGTTCTCCCTCCTTCTGCTCCTCATTGGGACCTTGGGAGCTCAATCCAGTGCTCCAGTGTGGGTCTCTGTCTCTATCTCTATCCATCACCAGATGAAGGTTCTATGATGATATGCAAGGTATTCGTCAGTATTGCTCTAGGAAAGGGTCATTTCAGGTTCCCTATCCTCAGCTTCACAAGGAACTAACTGGGAACCTCATCTTGGGCACTTGGGAGCCCCTCTAGGGTCAAGTCCCTTGCCCACCCTAAAGTGGCTCCCTTAACTAAGAATTGTGGTTCCGTGCTCCCCTATCCACCCTTCCTTTATCCCAATCTTCCTGTTTCCCCAAGTCCCCCCTCCTTCCCTTCTACCTTTTCACTCCCCATCTCCCCTTAATCCCATCGTACACCACCCCCAAGATCCCAATTTTCTCCCTGGCAATTTGGTCTACTTCCCTTAGCCAAGAGGATATCTATATGTTTTTCCTTGGGTTCACCTTCTTACTTAGATTCTTTAGGTTCACCTATTGTAGACTCCGTGACCCTTATTTATGGCTAGAAACCAATTATGAGCGAGTACATCCCATGTTCATCTTTTTGGGTCTGGGACACCTCATTCAGGATAGTGTTTTCTATTTCCATCCATTTGCATTCAAAATTCGGGAAGTCATAGTTTTTTACCGCAGCGTAGTACTCTAGTGTGTATATATTCCATACTTTCTTCATCCATTCTTCCATTGAAGGGCATCTAGGTTGTTTCCAGGTTCTGACAATTACAAATAATACTGCTATGAACATAGTTGAACAAATGCTTTTGTCATATGATAGAGCATCTCTTGGGTATATTCCCAGGAGTGGTATTGCTGGGTCCAGGGGTAGGTTGATCCCGAATTTCCTGAGAAACCGAAACACTGACTTCCACAGTGGTTGCACAAGATTGCATTCCCACCAGCAAAGGATGAGGGTACCCCTTCCTCCACAGCCTCTCCAGCAAAGGCTATCCTTGGTGTTTTTGACTTTAGCCATTCTGACAGGTGTAAGATGATATCTCAAAGTTGTTTTGATTTGCATTTCCCTGATTGCTAAGGAAGTTGAGCACGACCTTACGTGTCTTTTGGCCATTTGAACTTCTTCTGTTGAGAATTCTCTATTTAGATCAGTGCCCCATTTTTTAATTGGGTTAATTAGCATTTTAAAGTCTAGTTTCTTGAGTTCTCTATATATTTTGGAGATCAGACCTTTGTCTGTTGTGGGGTTGGTGAAAATCTTCTACCAGTCAGTAGGCTGCCTTTGTGTCTTAGTGACAGTGTCCTTTGCTTTACAGAAGCTTCTCAGTTTCAGTAGGTCCCATTTATTCAATGTTGCCATTAATGTCTGTGCTTCTGGGGTTATACATAGGAAGCAATCTCCAGTGCCCATCTGTTGTAGGGTATTTCCCACTTCCTCTTCTATCAGGTTCAGTGTGTTCGGGCTGATATTGAGGTCTTTAATCCATTTGGACTTGAGTTTTGTGCAAGGTGATAGATATGGGTCTATTTTCATTCTTCTACAGGATGACATCCAGTTTTGCCAGCACCATTTGTTGAAGATGCTTTCTTTCTTCCATTGTATACTTTTAGCTCCTTTATCGAAAATGAGGTGTTCATAGGTTTGTGGGATAAAATCCGGGTCTTCGATACGATCCCATTGGTCGACTTCTCTGTTTTTATGCCAGTACCAAACTGTTTTCATTACTGTAGCTCTGTAATAGAGTTTGAAGTCAGGGATGGTAATGCCTCCAGAAGATCCTGTATTGTATAGGATTGTTTTGGCTATCCTGGGTTTTTTTTTGTTTTTCCATATAAAGTTGATTATTGTCTTCTCCAGATCTGTGAAGAATTTTGATGGGATCTTGATGGGGATTGCATTGAATCTATAAATTGCCTTTGGTAGAATTGCCATTTTTACTATGTTGATCCTCCCAATCCAAGAGCAAGGGAGGTCCATCCATTTTTTGGTATCCTCTTCAATTTCTTTCTTCAATGCCTTAAAGTTCTTGTCAAATAGATCTTTCACTTCCTTGGTTAGATTTACCCCAAGATATTTAATGCTGTTTGTGGCTATCGTGAATGTTCAAGCTTCTCTGATTTCCCTCTCTGCTTCCATATCCTTTGTGTATAAGAGGGCGACTGATTTTTTGGAGTTGATCTTGTATCCTGCCACATTACTAAAGCTGTTTATCAGCTGTAAATGTTCCTTGGTGGAGTTTTTGAGGTTGCTTATGTACACTATCATATCATGTCAAAATAATGAAAGTTTAACTTCTTCCTTTCCAATTCGAATCACTTGGCTTCCCTTATGTTGTCTTATTGCTATTGCTAGAACTTCAAGTACTATATTGAAGAGGTATGGTGAGAGTGGACAGCCTTGCCGTGTTCCTGAGTTAAGCGGGATGGCTTTGAGTTTCTCTCCATTTAATTTGATGTTAGCTGTCGGCTTGCTGTATATAGCTTTTATTATATTTAGGTATGACCCTTGTATCCCTAATCTCTCCAAGACTTTTAACATAAATGGATGTTCAATTTTGTCAAATGCTTTTTGAGCATCTAATGAAATGATTATAATTTTTTTTTCTTTCAGTTTATTTATATGCTGGATTACAATGATAGATTTTCGTATGTTGAACCAGCCCTGCATCTCAGGAATGAAGCCTACTTGATAATAATGGATAATTTTTCGGATGTGTTCTTGGATTCGGTTTGCCAGTATTTTGTTGAGGATTTTTGCATCGATATTCATGAGTGAGATTGGCCTGTAGTTCTCTTTCCTGGTTGAGTCTTTGCGGCGTTTTGGTATCAGAGTAACTGTGGCTTCATAAAAGGAATTTGGTAATGACCCTTCTGTTTCTATATTGTGGAATACATTAAGGAGTTTAGGTATTAGGACTTCTTGGAAGTTCTGGTCGAATTCTGCATTGAAACCATCTGGTCCGGGGCTTTTTTTGGTAGGGAGATTTTTGATAACAGCTTCTAATTCTTTGCGACTGACAGGTCTTTTTAGATTGTTCACCTGGTCCTGGTTTAATTTTGGTAAATGGTATTTATCTAAAAAAGTGTCCATATCTTTTAAATTTTCCAGTTTTGTGGCATACAGGCTTTTGTAGTAAGATCTAATGACTCTCTGAATTTCCTCTGTGTCTGTGGTTATATCCCCCTTTTCATTTCTGATCTTATTAATTTGTGTGTTCTCTCTCTGTCGTTTGATTAGTTTGGATAGGGGTTTATCAATCTTGTTGATTTTCTCCAGGAACCAGCTTTTTGTTTCATTGATTCTTTGGATTGTTTCTGTGTTTCTATTTTGTTGATTTCAGCCCTCAATTTGATTTATTTCCAGTCTTCTACTCCTCCTAGGTAAGTCTGCTTCTTTTTTTTCTAGAGCTTTTAGGTGGGCTGTTAAGTCTCCAATATGTGCTTTCTCTGTTTTCTTCAGGAGGGCACTTATTGCTATGAACGTTCCTCTCAGGACTGCTTTCATAGTGTCCCATAAGTTCGAGTATGTTGTTTCTTTATTTTCATTGAATTCAAGGAAGACTTTAATTTCTTTCTTTATTTCTTCCTTAATCCAGGTATGGTTCAGTAGTTGACTGTTCAGTTTCCATGAGTTTGTAGGCTTTCTGGGGGTAGCATTGTTGTTGAATTCTAACTTTAATCCATGGTGATCTGATAAGACACAGGTGGTTACTAATATTTTTTTTGTAACTGTGTAAGTTAGCTTTGTTACCGAGTATGTGGTCAATTTTTGAGACGGTTCCATGAGCTGCAGAGAAGAAGGTATATTCTTTCCTCTTTGGGTGGAATGTTCTATAGATGTCTGTTAAGTCCATTTGCTTCATTACCTCCATTAATTCTCTAATTTCTCTGTTAGGTTTCTGTCTGATTGACCTGTCCATTGGTGATAGAAGAGTGTTGAAGTCTCCTACTATTAGTGTGTGCGGTTTGATGGCTGCCTTGAGTTTTAGTAATGTTTCTTTTACGTATGTGGGTGCTTTTATATTAGGGGCATAGATATTCAGGATTGAGACTTCTTCCTGATGAATTCTTCCTGTTATGAGTATAAAATGTCCTTCTCCATCTCTTCTGATTGATTTAAGTTTGAAGTCAACTTTGTTAGAAATTAGTATGGCCACACCTGCTTGTTTCTTAGGTCCATTTGCTTGATAAGCCTTTTTCCAGCCCTTTACTCTGAGTAGGTGCCTGTCTTTGTGGTTGAGGTGTGTTTCTTGTAGACAGCAGAATGTTGGATCCTGTTTTCGTATCCAATCTCTTAGCCTGTGCCTTTTTATAGGTGAGTTGAGCCCTTTGACATTAAGTGATATTAATGACCTGTGGTTGTTAACTCCGGTCACTTTTTTAGTAGTATGGTTTGTGTGTTTTCCGTCTTTGATTTACGCTTGTGAAGGGTCTCTAGATGTCTGAGTTATTGTGGCCATTGTTGGACTCCTTGGTTAGTGATTTTCCTTCTATTATTTTCTGTAAGGCTGGATTTGTGGCTACATATTGTTTAAATTTGTTTTTATCCTGGAAAATTTTGTTTTCTCTATTTATAGTGAACGAAAGTTTGGCTGGATATAGTAGTCTTGGCTTGCATCCATCGTCTCTTAGTTTTTGGAGTACATCTATCCAGGACCTTCTGGCTTTCATGGTTTCCATAGAGAAGTCAGGTGTAAGTCTGATAGGTTTACCTTTATAAGTAACTTGGCCTTTTTCCTTTGCGGCTCTTAATATTCTTTCTTTATTCTGTATATTTTGTGTTTTGATTATTATGACAATCTCACTTTCTATAGGCAAATTCGGCAGTCATTTTTCTTTGGGTTCTGCATGCTCATCATACCATCAAGCAGTCCAGGCAAAAGCAGTGTCTTGCCCAAATGGCTAGCAAACTCCATAAGTAGCCAGTTTGGTATCCATCATCCTCTTTAAGTACATTGTTGCTACCAGGAGCAGATGTGTCTCACTGTCATGATAAGTGCTAAGTTCTCAAAACATTTTAAGTGTCATATTCTGTAAATCTCTGAAACATTTGAAGAACACATATGCAACTGAAATGCATCTCTGTACATCGAGAAAACCTAACATGACTATAAGCTTGAATATTATACATAACTATCTACTAGCCTGCATTTCTTAATTATACATTAATTTTTGAAACTGAACTGCACAAACACAAAACCACAATCAAGAGCAGAAATATCCATACAATAAAATTGACCTTAAATTTGTATCTATAAACCAAGAGCCATACCAATGCAAAGTATTTATCTCTATACCATTTCACCTGTTAAGTGTAAATAAACATTTATAAACAGTTGATGTAGTTGGGTCTTCTTTCTATGTGTTACTTTTATTGGTTAATTACTAAAGAAACTGCTTGGTCTGATAGATCAGAACATAGGTTGGTGGAGCAGACAGAATAGAATGCTGGGAGAAAGTAGCAGAGTCAGGCAGATGCTATAGCTCTCTTCTCTGAGATGGACACAGGTTAGAATCTTTCCTGGGAAGCCACCACCTTGTGGTGCTATACAGATTATTAGAAATGGGTTAATCAAGATGTGAGAGTTAGCCAATATGAGGCTGAAACTAATGGGACAGGCAGTATTTAAATGAATACAGTTTCCATGTAATTATTCTGGGACTAAGATAGCCATGCAGGAGCGAACAGGACAAAAAGCAGGCCTACCTGCAGCTCTTCACTAGAAACAGTCATTTTGGAAATTTGCGTATTAACCTCTAGACTACTTCCTGATGGTTTGGTGCTGTTGATAAGGTCTTTCATGTGTGGTAGGTCCATCTCATCCAACATTCCTGAAACTGTCATGGTTGTTAGACAATCTGGGCCATTGCTTTAGGGGTTCTTTTTTGATCAAACCATATTAGCTGGTAAGGAATCCACTGCTTTCTATCCTGTGTAGAAACAAAAGTAAAAACTCTTTTTCAAAGCAAAATATCCTTTGCCCCAAATTTTGAAGTCAAGATACTTTCAAATATACATATTGGTTTAGCTTAGTATTCCAAACAATAAAGTATCTCTTGTATTTAGCTCATTCACAGCCAAAAAAAAAAACATAATAATATACATAATACATACTCTGTATATTTTCCTTCACTATTTGGCTTTTCTTGATTCCTTTCATGTATGACTATCTGTATTCTGTCTGTTTAAAGACTTTGTTTTTTAAACTATTTATTTCTTTTTATAATTATCTATACTCATTTTCTTCTCTCTTTCAAACCTACAAACATTTTTAAAACATACTGTGAACCATTTGGAGGTTTATTTCTCTCAGAATCTGTCTTTATTGTGTATCTGTAACATTTTTTCTCACTGGGACACTTTTAAAGTGGTAAGGAGCTTAGTCACAGTGGCCCTGGATTTTGGCTCCACCTCTCTCAACATTAAAAATGACTTCAAACATGGGAGAAAAGGAGAAAGACACCAACCACAGCCAAAACCTTACCAGCAGGCCAAGGCCTCTTGGTAATCAGTAGACTAAGGAAAAAAACGAAGGCACGGGGAAAAGAAGAAACATTCAAGAAATAAAACCAGCACAATATAGAAACACACAGAGAGAGAAACACACAGAGACACACACATACAACAGCAACAGAAACAACAAAAAATCATGCAATATTGTGTTCATTGGAACATTACTATTAAGAGTAAACAAACAGAAATAACTTAAACCCATATCAAGTTAGAAATGGATAGATGAATGCTACATATATACAGAATTCAATACATAACCATGACAAACGTGGCATTGGAAACTGATATATTAATTTTTAAAACTGAGTCAAATAAGTAAAGTAATCACATCTATGTATGAACTCTGAATTCAAGACTCTAGGAGATGATAGTAGAGTGGTGATTACCAATATCTAAGTAATATAGAAAGGAATGAGTGGAAAGTTTGACCATAAGACCCTAATTTACTTTCAGTTTTGAGGAATACATTCATTTTGATATTATATATTTCAAAGACAAAAGGAAGAAAATAATAAAGTCATAAAAGCTGTGATCCAGGGACATATTCTACACCTAAAATAAATCTAATTATGGATAATGGCAATCTCAGGAGAAGGAAAGGAAAGAGAAAAGAGTTCATTTGAATAATTACTGTAACCTGAAAATACTAGAAAATTGGCATAGACATTATTCAAATATAAGTTGTTGTCTTGTGTAAAAGTATAATTGTACAAGCTAAATTTTTTACTACACATGTAAAAGCAGAAGGTAATGGGTAGTATGCCTACCAACAAAAACAAATTAGTAGGGCTCATATTTTTAAAAATGTTATTACATTGTGTGTGCTGCCTCTCTGTTTCTGTTTGTGTTTTGGTGTGCAATCGTGATATAGATGTGCCATTTAGGAGATAATTAGAGGGGACTAGTTCTCTGCTTTCACCATATAGACCATGGACATTGAAGTCAGGCCAACAACTTATTCAATAAATATTTTTCCTATGGAACCAAGCTACCAGTACTTATTTCTTGATTTTTATACATTGTTCCTAGAGTGATCATCCATAATAAAGACAGATAGATAAATAAATTAAATGGAGCTGAGAGTCTATAAATAATATCTACTTATATGCTAATAGATACTTAAACATTTTATATTAGTTTTCTTTCCTAAATTTAGTTTTTTGTGTGTATGTGTATAGATGTGGGTGCACATAGTAATATAAAATTGAAGGTCAGAGGTGGTATTTTTCTTTTACTATGTAATTCTAAGAAACTAAATCCAAGTCATAAGTTTGGCAGCAAGTGAGTCTTCATGCTAAGCCATTTTGCTTTCCCTTAGACACTTTGTTAACTTTTTCTCATACATCATGTTTTATTTGTCCCTATAAATATTTATAGATAAAGACATGTTTCAATATACTAGCTGCTTGAGGGGTGCATACTTAATGTGGATTTGTCTATAATAAAATTTGATTGATTTTTTGTAATATAAATTCCAAATGGTTATAGCCTATTGGTAGAATAGTTTTAGACATCTATACTGCATCCTTTCCTCCAAATGTTTAGAGAGAGAATTATAGAAAAAAGGAACAGAAAGACTTAAGGTTTAAGAAAGTGGATTAATATACGAAAACAGTGTCCTTCAGATACAGGAGGGAAGCGTCATAAATAAATTTATTGGTTTTATTTTGAATTAATTCTATTTACTAAAATAAAGTAAAATATGATTTTAATGTAGTTTTTTTAGGTTCACTAATACAGTAAAATAACAGTTTCAAGATGGTGTAGATACTAGTAATACAGGTTATGGGTGCACTGAGATAAGCTTTGATGAATCCACCAAATTTCATACATTTTATTTCCCATGTCTACAATGGAGCGCAACTCTCATTATTTTCCTATTTTCAATGACTAAATGGGAACTTATTCTTATATCATACTGTCTTGCCTACTAGTCCAGTGAGATGAAAGTTCCCAAAAGTACAAGTGGTATTCAGAATTTTGAGTTCTCTTGTTAAGTTATGGGACCTTACTGTGGAAACATAGCCCTGTTCCCTGTCAAGAGACAAAACTTACTTACTGGAATAACCCTCTTTTTAATAAGGGGTTTAAACAAATTTTCTAAAAGTATTCTCATTTATAACTATGAAAGCAAATAAAGACAAATCTTTACCTAAGAATTTGCTTAGAATATTGTACTTTCCCAGTAGGCCAAGGAATAGTGTAACAATAATTGGTTCTATGCATACATTTTATTATATTAAATGTCTTATCAACCATATCAATATGCCATCTACAAGTTGTTTCTTTCATTGAGTTATAAGCAAAGTATTCAAAAGTATTCTATCAGGCCAACTATTTTCAGCATGAACAGCTATTTGTCAAACTTATTCTGAAAAGCAAAATGGGTCCATGATTTGATGTCCTCATATGGGGGGACACATATGCCTATATTATGCAACCACCTCATGTAAAAAGATGTTCATGAGCCTCAAGGTACACTGTCCTAGGAAAGGAAGAAAGACCTATTTCCAGCGTGAGCACATGCCTTAACTCACCCTTTTCCTAATAATGCAATGACTTAGAGTGGTAAATTTAAACAAAAGCAAATTAATGTGTTTCACAGTGTTTTGGATACTCTTACTTTATATGTATGTGCTTGTTCAAGTTCGGGTTTATACATGTTAGCACAGTAGCAGTAGAGGAAAAGAAGAAGACATTAAATTGTAGCTGTGAAATCACAATAGACTGTGCAACCTAATGTGGGTCTTGGGAAATAAATTGCAGTCTTCTGTAAGTGCAGTGTGTACTTTTAACTGCTGAGCCATTACACCAGATGAGCTTACCATTTCATTGCATCTACTTCCTCCTTCTGTACACTTAATTAATAAAGATTTGTAATTGTCTCTTTTGCCTCTGGCAATCAACAATCCCTGTTGACCTATTTCATGGGTAATTCCCATAAAATGTTGCAGTGGGTAGAAATTACTATGAATCATTCTTTGACTTAACTTTTCTTTCTCTAAGGAAAGACCAACTTTATGGTGACCTGGCTGCTGTATTTTCAGTTGTCAGCATGGTTAAATAGACTTCCTGCAGATTCTATCTTAAAATTTGATAACCACATAAATCTTCCTGCTAGATTGCCATGGCCATAAATAAAAGCATTGCAGTAAATGGTTTACATTCTGAATTCTCCACAGTGGTCCATGCAGTTAAAGGAAGGATGTATTATATCTTGGCAAGTTTTATAAATTTCTGATGCCTTTATAATACTGACCTAATTAGACATAATTTTCATGTGCAGAAATATGATGTAATTAGAAAATCAATGCCATTAGAGCAACTGAGTTTATGATGGTGGGAAAACAGTAAATGCCATCATAAATAAGAAAAAAAAATCACTTAATAAGTGGGATTGCAGAGAAGTAATATATAATACTGGAAGAAGTTACATGCCCATTACAGGTAGTTAGCAATTGGCATGATTAGTGAAACATTAATAGTATGTCATATAAGCCTATAATGATTATGCAGATCTCTGCAACTAGTCAGAGGCGCTTAAAAAGCCATTAAGCATTGCAAAGTACTTGAGAAGTAAAGAAAATGTAGAAATAGATGGCCAATGTTATGAGAGAATATTTTACATGATTTTCGCTTTTTTTTGTATCATGATATTTATTGACAGTAAATCTTTAAAAAGACAATAATATTTACAAAACAAAGGCTGTATTTTTGTATAGTATAATAAAATTATTCCATACAAGGAAAATGCCATAAAAGCTTAACATGAATTGTCAATGAATGAGTGGCTTCTGAAGTAATAGAACTCAATACTCATGCTGCTTCTTCATGTTATATAGAAATCAGAGCTAAAGTAACTGGAAACCATGTCAATACTCATAAAGTCAGCCTTCTCTGTGATCTAAGAATCTCTTAACTTTTGGCAGTATCAATGAAACAATGGGAAACAAACTTATCTTACAAATGGAGTGACATTTCAGAATATTTGCAAAATTTAACAAATCTTATTTTTCAGATAAGAAAAATCATATGAAGAAGGTTAAATAAAATTTGGATAGGGAATGATTCTGATTGCTTTGGTAAAACTGAGAAGTTTTATTAAATCACATTTGCAAAAAGTTTAAATGAAATATTCACTTTCTAAAATTTTTATCAAGTCAAATTTCCCTTGATTTTCATTATTTGCAATGTGAAGGAATTTACTGGGATAGAGGTAATTCAGAAATTCTATGTGATATTGAGATATTCTGGAAGAAGCAACTAAACAGGAAAGCATGTTTTAGCAATTGTCCAGTAATATAAAAGTGATGATTTTTTTTCTTTTTCACTAATTGGAATATTTCTTACTAAATTCAGAGTTAATGTGGTGAATTTTCATTTTCTCTATCACATTTTGTCATGTTTTAGAGTATATTTCATTTTTAATTAGGAAAGCAAAGTTGCTGCTTTTAATTAACTTTTATTCTGAAAAAAATTGTCACATTAAGAAGTCACAGAGGTTATGAGTAAATTCCCTAAGGAATATAAACATTTCCCTAGTTTACTTTAAGTACACACAAATATAAAATATTTTATTTATTTATTTATCTTTACAAAACTATCTTTTTTCATTTTACATACCAATCTAACTTACCACTTCCTCCCTTCCCCCAACTTTTTTTTCCATTCCACCACTCATACACTCCTCAGAAAATACTTCCAGTGGGAAATCACCAAAGTCTAGCACATTGCTCTGAGGCAGCACCAACGCCCTCCCCACTATTTCTAGGATGAATAAGGAAGGTATCCTTCCAAAGGAAAGGATTCCAAAAAGCCAATATAAGCAGTAGAGATAAATCCTGGTTTCATTGCCAGTGACCCACAGTCTGCCCCAGCTGTATGGCACACAGCTGTATGGTAAATGTACCCATATTTAGAGCACCTAGTACCATCTTATGCTGTTATCCCCACTGGCAGGCCAGAGTAGGTGGGGTCACATTAGGTCAGGTAAGCTGTTTCAGTGGGTATCGCCATCTTTGTCTTGACCTCTTTGTTTGTATTGCCACTCCTCCCTCTCTTCTACCAGAGTTTGGGAACTCAGTCCAGTGCTCTGCTGTGGATCTCAGCATCTGCTTTCATCAGTTTCTGGATGAAGGTTCAATGATGACATTTAAGATAGTCATCAGTCAGCCCACAGGGCAAGGCTAGTTCAGGTACCCTCTCCACAATTGTTTATGGTCTTAGCTCGTGCAATCCTTGGATACCAGGAAGTTTCTCTAGTGCCAGATTTCTTGATAGCAGCAAAATATCTACCTCAATTTTTTTTTTGATATACAAACAGAAAATCTGCATTTCATAATGAATGTCAATTTTAGTTTTCCCTATTCTCATCAGTACATTTAATATAAAATATCAATTTTAATAGGGATTATGTTGTGAATATATTTATTAAAAGAAAACAGTCTATAGTGGGCAATTAAGCTTTTCAATTCTACAGTCAAAGAGTTCCATGTGACTAGGCTTCAGGTTCATGACAAGCATAAAAAATTTTTTAAAAACCTTTCTGGCTGTATTGGAAGTTTGTCAGTCACATTTTTCTGTGTCCTACATGTGTGTGGCAGAACCCTGAAGGCCCTTTCTCACCTTTAGACAAGTTCAGCAGTCATTTCTCTGTGGGTTCCGCATATCCAGTAAAGCATTCCAGGAAGGAGCAGTTTCTTGTCCAAATGGGTAACAAACTCTATAAAGAGCCTCTTCAATGCCCATCATCCTCTTGAAGTAGACTGGTGCTGTAGAGACATAAATCATAAAAAAAATCCCACACCACTTTGGTATTAATAAAAGGGTTATTTATTCAAGGGAAAAACTTACAGATCACCATTCTAGACAATAGCTCTCTGCACTACCAGGAACAGAGTCTAGTAGCAAGAATAAGAGCCAGAAAGAAGACAGAGAGAGAGAGCAGGGTTACCACTGCTTATTAAAGCAAAAGAGACCATGCCCAAGTAGGCTAGTGTCTTAATGGCTATTGGCTGAAAGAGCAGAAGGAGCTCCCACAGCAGTGCTGCCAGGACCAGATGTGTCTCATTGTCATGAAATATCTTAATTTCTTAAAACATTTAAATGCCATATTCTGAAGGCTTCTGAAAGATTCATAGAATATCTAACTGAAATATATCTCTATATATTTAGAAAACAACTAACATGACTACAAACTTGACTATTATAGATGAGTATCTATTAACCTATATTTCTTAATTATATATTACATTTTTAATGAGCTGCCCAAAAAAATACCCTAACCATGAACAGAAATATACATATAATAAATTTGGCCTTAAACTTGTTTCAATAATTCAAGATCGATACCAATGTAAATCTCTATAGCTTATTCTCCTTTAAATGTAAAGAAACATTTATAAACAATATTTGGGAATATGAGCATGTTTCTGTCCAAATTTCTTCCTGCTGTTTATTGAACAAAATATTTTCTTTTGGGGGTTTGTAGAGAGCTCCATTGTGCAGTGCCATGAGGGTGTCGCTGGTCTGCCCATCACCCCCTTTTGAGAATGTGCTCTAAGTCACATACTATTCCCATATATGGCTAAGACTGATAAGGTGGTCTATGTTACATACCATTCCATATATGGCCTAAACTGAGAATGTGGCTTGCTTTCCTCTACCTAGACCTATCAGCATTTCCCACGTAGCTTGCTGGGGCTGGCTGACCAGGGGCTACTTTAGCTGTGGGTTGGCTTTCCCCGGTATTCAAAGATCGTTCAAGGTTCCTGAATAAACTGCTGAAAGAAGAGTCCGGTGTTGTGTCTTCCTTGCTGGCCGAGGTGGTCGCAACAGGTGGTGGCCCATATGGGGAACATCTCCCCTCACTGAGGACTCAAAACTTTTTGCAGTCAGGGCAGTGCGCTGGAAAACTCCAAGGTAATTTGGGGACCGCAACAAAAGTGGGGCAATTCGCTCTTCTCTGTAAACAAAGAGAGGGCGGGGAAAGTTCCCAAAGGATTTGGGAATCCGTGACTAGAGCAGGTAATTAGCTCTTCTCTGTAAATAAAGAGAGAGGGGGGAGGGGGTAAACTCCCCAAATAGGTGAGAATTAGTGGCAGAGATTCGCAGTTTCGCTCTCCTCTGAAGACAAAGGGAGGGCAGGGCGAGTTCACAGAGAGGCAAGCCTAAAGTAAGAGTCTCAAGGAAAAACAGTACAGGCTTAGCTATGGGCGCTTCCCACTCGCACCCAATTTTTTTGGCTCTCAGTGAGCTGCTTCCTTCTTAAAATTTAGAAATTAAAAGGAGTACCTTAGAGAGATTCCTGGATGAGTGCGATACCATTGCACCTTGGTTCGCAGATTCAGGGAGCCTCTCAATATCGTCTTGGGAGAAACTAGGAAGGGATCTAGAATTTGCATATGAACAGGGAACCCTTAAAAGAGGAGTGAGACCTGTTTGGAAACTCTTAAAAGGCTGTGTTGAGGTTGAGCGCTGCAGTAAGGCCTTGAAAAACGGACAGGCTGCATTAGGCATGCTACAGGAGGAACAATCAGAACAGTCAGAGGAAGCAGGCAGTGAAAAGAATCGTCAAAAGCGAGGAACACTGTACCCAGACCTTGCTGACTTAGAGGGGCTAGAGGAGGGAGATCCAGAATCAGATGAGTCAGAGAAGAGCTACAGGTGCTCATAGAAAAATTAGCTAAGGCAAAATTAAGAAAGAGGGAAAGAAAAAAGGAAGAAAAGGCTCCTAAAGCCCTAATGCCCCACCCTTTGACACCCGAGGCTTCGCCACCTTATGCGGGAGGGGGTCAAGGTGGCTCCGGATGCTCATTCTGTCCAGGAGTCTGGAAGACAGTGAGAACTGAACTGCGATTTGCATACCCAGTATTCCAAGATCCGCAGGGAAACAGATATGAGGAACCTCTAGACTTTAAGATTATTAAGTCCTTAGCTGAGTCCGTGAGAACTTATGGGACTAACGCTTCCTTCACAGAGGCACAAGTAGAGGCTTTAAGTCGATATTGCATGACTCCCAATGACTGGAGTGGACTTGCTCGTGCTTGTCTGCGCCCAGGACAATATTTAGACTGGAGAGCTTTTTTAATAGAGTTCGTGAATGAGGAGGCTGCTGCCAATCAAGCAGCAGGGAATGCTGCTTGGGACAGAGATATGTTGCTAGGTCAGGGTGGTTTTGCCAATCACCAGACCGGATATCCGATTCAAGATTTCGAACAAGTCAATAGAATTGGCATTAAAGCCTGGAAGGCTTTGCCTAATAAAGGAGAAGTAAATGGCAATCTTACCAAGATCATACAAGGCCCTACTGAGCCATTTTCCGATTTTGTCGCTTGCATGGTTGAGGCCGAAGGCAGACTTTTTGGGGACCCTGATCAGGCCATGGCATTGATAAAACAACTGGTATATGAGCAATGTACAAAAGAATGCAGGAATTCTATAACTCCTTACAAAAGCCGAGGCCTTGAGGCATGGATGAAGGTTTGCAGAGAGTTAGGAGGACCGCTTACCAATGCTGGCCTAGCAGCCGCAGTGGTCCATCTAACACAAGGGAACAGAGGAGCCAGTGTGGGTTCCTCAGTGGCCTCTTTCCTCTGAGAAGCTCATGGCTGCCAATGATTTGATAACAGAACAGTTAACCCTGGCCCATATCAAACCATCCATTTCTCCCTGGAATACACCTATCTTTGTAATCAAGAAAACATTGGGAAAGTGGTGCCTATTACAAGATTTGCGAGCTGGTAACAATCAAATGCAAGTCATGGGACCAGTGCAATGTGGGTTGCCATTGCTATCCTATTTGCCTGCCTCCTGGCCTATTATTGTGATAGATATAAAAGATTGTTTTTTTTTCCATTCCTTTATTTTATAAAGACAGCGAGAGATTTGCCTTTACGGTTCCGTCTGGTAATCATGAAAAACCAGACAAAAGATATGAGTGGGTTGTCTTGCCACAGGGTTTGGCCAATAGTGCTACAATGTGTCAGCTGTATGTGTGTGTGGGGGGTGGCTATTGCACCCCTGAGAGAAAAATTTCCTACTCTAAGATGCGTTCATTATATGGATGATATATTGCTGCCTGCCAAGAATGAAAGAATGTTAGATCAGGCCTATGTGGAGCTTATTAAGCTGCTTGAAAGGAGAGGGCTGCATGTAGCCCCTAAAAAGGTACAAAAGGATAAGGTTGTTAATTATTTAGGAGTAAGAGTTTGTGGGAAACAGATTATCCCTCAAAAGATAGAATTAAGGAAGGGTAGTTTAAAGACGCTAAATGATTTTCAAAAGCTGTTAGGTGATATAAATTGGATTAGATGTTATTTGAAGTTATCAAACTATGAGTTAAAGCCTCTGTATAGTGTTTTAAATGGAGACTCTGCTTTGGATTCTCCGAGGCAGTTGACTACTGAGGCAGGAGAAGCATTAAAAAAGGTGGAAAACAGGTTACAAGATGCCTTCCTACAAAGGATACTAGAGGGTCAATATGTTGCATTATGCATTCTTCCCTCATATTACCAGCCCACAGGACTCTAATGGCAGAGTGGGCCATTGCTTTGGAACTACCCTAAGATATCTCCAGCTAAATCTCTTGAGCATTATCCTACTGCTGTAGCGATTTTAGGCCTAACCGGAATTCAGCAATGTTTACAATATTTTGGAGTTACCCTCACGACCGTTTTAGTGCCTTATTCCAGTCATCAAGTTAAAATCCTGTGTGCTATGATAGATGATTGGGCTATCTTGGAATGTAGTTTTGATGGAAAAATGGATAATCATTATTCCAAGCATCCATTGTTGGGATTTTTTAAGGAGCATCCTGTGGTATTTCCTAAAATAACATCTTCACAGCCTATTCCCACAGCCCCAAATGTATTTACAGATGGATCTAAGACAGGCTGTGGGGTATATATGGTAGACAAACAAGAAGTTGTAATGCATCAATTTGAACCTGGTTCATCTCAGATAACAGAGTTAAAAATTGTACTTGAAGTTTTTAAGACTTGTCCCTTTGCCTTTAATTTAATATCAGATTCTGCTTATGTGGTAAATGCCCTCAAGATTCTAGAAGTAGCTGGTCCTATCAAAAGCTCCAGTGCAGTCTGCTTTCTGTTTCAACAATTGCAGGATCTAATTTGGCAAAGAAAAAATTGTTTTTACATTCAACATATTAGAGCCCATACAGGCCTACCAGGTCCCCTGTCTGAGGGGAACAATGTAAGTGGACCTGTGGACGAGGAAGGGATGTATATTCCTGAGTTCCACTCTGGAGAAAGCAAAAGCTTTTCGCAGGACTTTTCATGCTAATGCAAAAGCATTACATCAAAAATTTTGTCTTTCTAGAGCAAATACTTGACAAGTGGTTTTAGACTGCCCTCAATGTGTGATTCATTTGCATCCACCTAGCATCGGGGTAAATCCCCGAGGTCTTCTACCTCTTAAGATCTGGTAGATGGGTGTAACATATACTTCTGAATTTGGCAATCATAAATATGTACATGTTTCGGTGGATACCTACTCAGGTGTGATACATGCCACGCCTCTCACAGGAGAAAAAGCACGTAATGTGATTACCCACTGCCTAGAGGCATGGGCAGCTTGGGCAAACCTTCCCAATTAAAGACTGATAACGGACCTGCCTACACAGGTCAAAGTTTCTCCTCCTTTTCCCGCCAAATGGAGGTGCAGCTTATTCATGGCCTACCTTATAATCCTCAAGGTCATGGCTTTGTGGAGCTTGCTCATCGTACACTCAAGGAGTGTCTGCTAAATCAAAAAGGGGGAATAGGCCACGACCATATCCCAAAAGAGAGACTCTCTCTTGCTTTATTTACCATTATTATTATTATTTTTTTAATTTGGATGCTCACGGTCGCTCTGCAGCTGATAGACATCAGGACCCCCACAGTCCTGTACAAGGAAAGGTAAAATGGAAAGATATCCTAACAGGGCTCTGGCATGGGCCTGATCCCATGCTGACATGGGCACGAGGTTCTGTTTGTGTTTTTCCCCTGGACCGGCAGGACTCCGTGTGGATCCCTGAACAACTGATCAGGAGAGTCCAGAACAATGAGGATCAGGAGACTGGCGCTCATTGTACTATGACTCATCCTGCTGATGATTCCGAACGGACAGACGGAGCTGAGAAGGGGGATCCTTTCCGTGTTTCCACAACCAATGCCAATATGTCATGATGCTAAGTTGTTTCCCCGTCTGTTTAGTAGTAATAGAAGTCTTGATGTTCCTTATTTGCCATTAGAAGCAGATTTAGCTCCCATAGGAGAAAATAGATCCTTTAACTTAGAAGGGAGCTTATGTTTTTATATAGTCCATAATATTTCTGAAGCATCTTCCTGCATTCCCTTGTATAACCAAACAGCTGGCTGGTTTGACTTACCCCCAGATTCCGGTGGCCCCTGTCATTCAGCTAAGGCCATCTGGGTATCAGGATGGTGGCCTGCTAAAATGAGCAATAGTGTTTCTCCTCACCAACCAAAATGGGCTCCCTATTGCTTGGGAGTAAATTGGAGGGAAATGTGGCCTTGGACTGGTTGTCAGTCCCACACAGTAACTTGGGTCGATAAAGCGCAACGTTTTTCCTTTTCCCCCGGGATTAGCACCAGATTTAATAAAAGTTTTCCAGGGTCTAATTTTAGTGATCAAAATCCTTTTCAAAGCTATGTGTCTAATCCTTTTGATAATTGACTACTGTGTGGAATTAATGGTAGCTGCATGAATTTAGAACCCATGATTGTGATTGGCGGAGGGGTTCATGGTGTTTGCCAGTTTACCTGGAGCACTTCTCGCCCATGGGGCCTGGCAGCCCTAAGTCCCCTCAATTCCAAACAGTCATGACCCCAGAAGGAGTTACTGCCATATATTCAGCACAAATGGGCTGTTCAGGTGAAGGAGCCAGGGCAGCTCATAATATTACTTATAATTCCAACCCTGTTTGTATTTATCCCCCTTTTTTGTTTATTGTAAGCAAAGCAGAGCCAACTTATTGTGATAACGATAATTGCTTTTATACCCAATGTTGGAATGCCAGTCAGTTTAAGTATGTGATTGTCACCCGTATGCCATGGTGGGTACCCGTTCCCGTAGATTCTCCTCATGTCATGACTTTATTCAGACAAAAAAGAGATTTTGGAAATACCGCTGCCATCATAACTGCAATTTCCCTGGCAGCGGCTGGAGCTGCCACGGAAGTGATTACCATGAGCCATACTGTGCAGACTGCGCAGATTTTGAATAATCTTTCAGCAAATGTTGCATTGGCCCTGGATGTTCAAAAGAGCATTAATGCACAATTAAAAGGAGAATTGATGGTGACTAATCATAGAATTTATTTAGTTCAAGAGCAAATTGATGTTCTTTGGCAACTGGCTCAACTGGGCTGCCAATGGAAATATGCAGGGCTTTGTGTGACTAGCATACAATACGAGAATTTTGCCCATGCTGCAAATTTGTCTAAACAATTATCTAGTTATCTTTTAGGTAATTGGACTGGAGAATTTGATACCATGATGGAACAGCTCAGAGTAGCCATTGTCACCATGAATTCTACCTGAGTGGATGCTGGAATGGCTGAAGGACTTTCTACCTGGATCTCCACAGTGATGAACCACTTGAAGGAATGGGCGGGTTTAGGAGCATTAACTGGTCTCATGGTAATAGTCTCCCTAACTTGTCTGTGGTGTATTTGTCAGATTAGAAGCTCTCAGAGTCACAATGCAGCCATATTCATTCAAGCCTTTGCAGCCCTAGAGGCTGGCCAATCTCCCCATGTATGGTTAGCTACCATGAAACATTAATTTGACGCATTCAGGGTTCTAGGAAAGGCACTGCACTCAAGGATGGCTGTCCACCAACCTTGAGAATAGTAAGCCTGCTGCATGTGGATTGATGCCCAAGACCCCACCTCTGGAAAATGGCATCGAGCTGGTCTGGTACTCTCTGTGTGGAATACACTCAGGGAGAATCAGTGCAAGGCTCTTGATTCACAGAGAGCAGGCCACTACTCTTACCTGTAGCGTTAAAACTAAAAAGGGGGAACTATAGAGAGCTGCATTGTGCAGTGCCATGAGGGTGGCGCTAGTTTCTGCCCATCACCCCCTTTTGAGAATGTGCTCTAAGTCACATACTATTCTCATATATGGCTAAGACTGAGAAGGTGGTCTAAGTTACATACCATTCCATATATGGCCTAAACTGAGAATGTGGCTTGCTTTCCTCTAACTAGACCTATCCGCATTTCCCATGTAGCTTGCTGGGGCTGCCTGACCAGGGACTACTTTAGCTGTGGGTTGGCTTTCCCCAGTATTCGAAGATTGTTCAAGGTTCCTGAATAAACTGCTGAAAGAAGAGTCTGGTTTTGTGTCTTCCTTGCTGGCCGAGGCGGTCGCAAAAGGGGTTGTTCACAGTAACCTTTCAGGGAATCTTGTACCATCAAACATATTGGTCTGGAAGTGATCCACAGGTTCTCTTCTTATGCAGAATCAAAAGAAGAACCTCTTTCCAAAGCAACATATCCTTAGACACAAATATTTGAATCAAGATACATTTATGTTGGTTTAACTTATCAGTCCAGACAATGAAATGCCTTTCTTCTTAGTTTCTTCACAGTCAAAAAATTCAAAGATAACACAATAATATACATAATTCAAACTCTCTGTGGATTTTCCATTTTTATGTAGCTTATTTTTCTTTACTCCTTTAAATCCATGACTATCTCTACTCTGTCACTTTAAAGACTTTAACATTTTTTTAAACTATTAACATTATTTTATGACTCCCTATACATTTTTTTCCTTTTTTCTCCCCCAAGCCTACATACATTTATACAAAAATGTGACCCATTTAGAGGTCTTTTATTTCTGAATCCATTTTTATTGTACATCTTTAAGCCTTCTCTGACCAGGAAGGCTTCTTAAAAGGCTAAGTGTTTCTTAAAAAAAATAAGCTGCTTCATTGCTAGGAGAAATACAGCATTTTCTGCTTACCTGCACCAGTCCAGCATGGGTGGAGTTGCTGACCACCTCTGAGTGCCATGCACCCCACCAAACTTCCAGGCACACAGGCAGTCCAAGTTACTATCAAGCAAACTGCAGTATGCTGCTCACAAACCCTATCCAAATATTTGGTCTCCTGCAAGAGCCAGGGTGCATGCTGGCAAAAAGGTTCAGAATGCTGGCATTTCCTGACTGAATCAGGAAAATCTCTCTTAAAGGAGCTGCAGCTTGCAGCCAGCAAGCAAAGCCCATTTTGAGAAAAATGTTATTAAGCTTTGTTTGTTAGTGTCTAGAATTCCTTTGCAAGCCCTCTCAGGTTTTAAGTGGATTTTCCTTTGCCCCACATTGGGTGCCAATTTGTTGTAGGAGGGAGCCATTGGTTCCTGGATGCCCAGCTACCTTAGAACAAAATTTATTATACAAAACTGTATTAGTTAAATCACTTCTTACCCTAATAGATCTAGCTTCTTATTGACTCTTATAAATTAATTTAACTCATATCCATTAATTTGCGGATAGCCTGTGGCAGTTGCTTACTGGCAAAGTTTTGGCATGTCTGGCTCTTGTGGCAGCACCATGGCATCTCTCTCACTCTGCTTTCAACCTTCCAGCATTCTGTTAATGTTCCCCACCTAGCTCTGTTCCCCTATAGCTCTGCTATAGGCCCAGAACAGTTGTTTTTTTTTTTCATTAACCAATAAAAGCAACACATAGACAGGAGAAACCCCCACACCAAGGGAATGAGAAGTGGTATGATTTAATGAAATAGAGAGACCAGAGAGTATATAGCCAAAAACTTCTCAAGTTTAGAGAAAAAAATGAGCTTTTATTCACACAAGAGATATCAAAATCTAAATAGACATGAGCAGAGAAAATCTCCATGGCATATTATACACAGTATGTTCAAAAACAAAGTGAATAAAGTAATCCTAAGTGCAACAGGAAAAAAAAATGTCTAGTAACAAAGACAAAAATTTAAGAATTTCCTAAAGCTTTTAATCAGCATCCATAAGGACCAGAAGTATATGGAATGACACATTTTAAGTTCTGATTGCAAGCAACTATGATAAGAAAGTCCATACCATAAAATTCTGTTTTATAAAATTTAAGGAGAAATAAATAAATTTCAAAACAAATAAGTGATTCACAGTTACAATCATCAAAACCAAAGCAGCACTGTGATATATATATATATATATATATATATATATATATATTCTTTGTAGAATATTTTACATGAAGATAAAGGAGATAGTTTAACCTCAGATGAACAAACTAGGCTTTGGGAAAAAAAAAACTGCGTTCAATGTAGTTACATAGAAAAATCTTCTAAACAGAAATGGGAACAGGAAAAGAAATACTAATAATCCAACAGTTTTATAGAGTACTGACGAAGTTATCAGAAATAACAAGCTCCTTTCTATGAGAACCTTAAATGTAAATACTCTCAAATAACCACTAAAATGAAATGGCCTAACATATTGTATTATAAAGCAAGTACAAATTATATTATATATTGCCTTCATGAAATTCATTTAAAAGTAAAGACATTTAAAGCATCATATCAAATGGCTGGGGGAAAACTAACAATCTAATGGGAAACATAACAAAACTTGTGTAGCTTTCTTTGTGGCATACAAAGCAAGATTCAAACTAAAACTAATTGCAAGATATAAAAGGCAATATTTCATATTAAGAAAAGGAGCAACCCATCAAAAACTGAAACAATTTTATACCATTATGCAACAAATATTTGTTCCCTTAATTTCATAAATTAAAGAATAAAAGACATAAAAACACAGGTTCTGATATAACCTTCTGAGGTATAAAAGTGGGGTACTTTTATACCTCAGAATCAAATATTAACAGGTCTTCTGAACTAAAAGGAAGTAAGGTAATTTATGAGTTAAAATATACTGTGGATTAAATGGATATAGCAAATATATACAGAATGTTGTGCCCCACAGAAAAAGAATACATGTTTCTAAGTAGCATGTGCAGTCATCTCCCAAGTTTATTTGTTGTAAGTTATAAGTTGTCTCAGCAAATGCAAATGAGATATTTTCTTGTTTTTTTTTTAAATGAAAATGAAATAAAACTAGAAATAATTTAAGAGTGCATAAATTAGGGGAAAAAGCAAGAGGCATGTGAGAGTTTTTAGAGGGAAGATGGTAAAGGAATAATGCATTGCAAAGTCTGCTTGTTAATTCCACAATAATGGTATTAATTGAACTACTGCTTGGCCCATTAGCTTTAGCTTTTTATTGGCCAACTCTTATGCATTAATTTAATGCATTTCTATCAATCTGTGTATCACCATATGACAGTGGTTTACTGGCAAAGTTTTGGCATGTCTGACTCTGGAGGCAGCGCCATGGCCTCTCCCTGATTCTACCCTTCTTTCTCCCAGCATTCTGTTTAGTTTTCCCCACCTAGCTCTGTTCTGTTATATCTCTGCTATAGGTCCAAAGTAGTTTTTTTTTATTCATTAATGGTAATCACAACATAGAGAGGGAAATCCCACATCAGAAAAAAATGTTATTATATTATAATCAGAAAATCAAAGAAAAGGAGTGAAACTATAGAAGCCACAAAACTTTGGAAATTAAGCAACTTTTTGAAAAGGGAATGAGTTATTCATTAATCAGAGAATATGGGCTCCTTCTCATCATGTTGTTCTTAAATTAGAAAATAATTGGCTACTCCCACATGTTCTGTGCATCCATTAGTACCAACGTATCTTAGTGAAAAGATAGATTGACAGTTTAAATTTTGAGGGCTGTATTGATGTCCCAGTCTCTCATCTAGGAGTTACTTGATTGCAGAAGATGACCAGTTTAGGCTCTTTGTCCTCTATTACTATGAGTCTTCATTGTGGTCACCCTCATAGTCTCCTGGGAGTATTTTTACTGAACTGTGTTTTCATATTGAACCCAAACTCCCCACCAATTCAAGTCATCTGAATCCTTTCATCACTAGTCCCACACCTGATCTCTCTGGTTCTCATTTCTGCCTGCCACCAGTTTACCCACAAAATCTCTTCTATTTTTACCTTCCTAGTGACATATATCAAACATATCAAGTGGGGTAACTCACACTCAGAAAGACAAATATGTTATATACTCACTTATAAACAGATATTAACTGTTAAGAAAATGATTTTCATGCTACAATCCAAAGACACAAAAGGCTAAAAAAAAAAAAAAAAAAAAAACAAGGAGTTTTCTAAGGGGGACACATGGGTGCAATTTTTTGACAAAATATTAACCTGAATGAAGGAATTCATTAAAATATTATACATTATTATTTATTGGGCTTTATCTTAGAAGACACAGTTGATTTGACATATATAAATCAAAAATAAAACGTACCTCATAATCAAGCTCATAAGTACAAACTGAATAATTATTTCAATTGATCATTAAAATGCATTTTGCCAAGAATATGCATTTAAGGAAAAATGTCTAGAAACTTTTTTATTATTAAAAATTTCCACCTCCTCCCCACCACCCTTTTCCCTCCCCCTCCCCTCACTCCCCACAACTCCCTTCCCTCCCCCTCCCTCTACATTCCAAAGAGCAGTCAGGGTTCTCTGCCCTGTGAGAAGTCCAAGGTTCTCCCGCCTCCATCCAGGTCTAGGAAGGTGAGCATCCAAACAGGCTAGGCTCCCACAAAGCCAGTTCATGCAGTAAGAACAAAACCAAGTGCCATTATCCTTGGCTTCTCAGCAGCCCTCATTGTCAGCCATGTTCAGAGAGTCCAGTTGTATCCCATGCTTTTTCAGTCCCAGTCCAGCTAGCCTTAGTGAGCTCCCATTAGATCAGCCCCACTGTCTCAGTGGCTGGGTGGCCCCATCATGGTCCTGAATTGCTTGCTCATGTTCTCCCTTCTTCTGCTCCTCATTTGAACCTTGGGACCTCAGTCCAGTGCTCCAATGTGGGTCTCTATCTCTATCTTTCATCCATTGTCAGATGAAGGTTCTATGGTGATATGCAAGATATTCATTAGTAAGACTATAGGATTGGGCCATTTCAGGCTCTCTTTTATCAGCTGCCCAAGGACCTAGCTGGGGACATCTCTCTGGACCCCTGGGAACCCACCTAGGGTCAAGACTTTTGCCAAGCCTAAAATGGCTCCCTTTATTAAGATACATACTTCCCTGCTCCCATATCCACCATTCCTTTATCCTAAACACCCTATTCCCCCAAACGCTCCCCATCCTCCCCTTCTCACATTTCTCTCTCCATCTCCCCTTTCCCCTATCCCACCCCACCCCCCAGTTCCCAGTTTTTGGCCAGCAGTCTTGTCTACTTCCAATATCCAGGGAGATAAGTATATGTTTTTCTTTGGGTTCACCTTCTTATTTAGCTTCTCTAGGATCATGTATTATAGGCTCAATGGACTCTATTTATGGCTAAAAAACAGTAATGAGTGAGTACATCTCATGTTCATCTTTTTGGGTCTGGGTTACCTCACTCAGGATAGTGCTTTCTTTTTATTTATTTATTTTTGTTAAATATATTTATTTATTAAGGATTTCTGCCTCGTCCCCGCAACTGCTTCCCATTTCCCTCCCCCTCCCCCGATGAAGTCCCCCTCCCTCATCTGCTGGAAGAGCAATCAGAGTTCCCTGACCTGTGCGAAGCCCAAGGACTGCCCACCTCTATTTCCATCCATTTGCATGCAAAATTCAAGATGTCATTGTTTTTTATTACCACTGAGTAGTACTCTAATATGTATATATTCCACACTTTCTTCATCCATTCTTCCATTGAAGGGCATCTAGATTGTTTCCAGGTTCTGGCTAACACAAATAATGCTGTTATGAACATAGTTGAACAAATACTTTTGTAGTATGATAGGGCATCTCTTGGGTATATTCCCTAGAGAGGTATTGCTGGGTCCTGGGGTAGGTTGATCTTGAATTTCCTGAGAAACCACCACACTGTTTTCCAAAGTGGTTGCACAAGTTTGCATTCCCACCAGCAATGGATGAGTGTACCCCTTACTCCACATCCTCTCCAGCAAAGGCTATCATTGGTGTTTTTTATTTTAGCCATTCTGACAGGTGTAAGATGGTATCTCAAAGTTGTTTTGATTTGCATTTCCCTGATCACTAAGCAGGCTGAGCATGACCTTAAGTGTCTTTTGGCCATTTGAACTTCTTCTGTTGAGAATTCTCTGTTCAGTTCAGTGTCCCATTTTTTAATTGGGTTAATTAGCATTTTAAAGTCTAGTTTCTTAAGTTCTTTATGTATTTTGGAGATCAGACCTTTGTTGCAGGTTTGGTGAATATCTTCTCCCAGTCAGTGGGGTGCCTTTTAGTCTTAGAGACAGTGTCCTTTGCTTTACAGAAGCTTCTCAGTTCCAGGAGTTCCCATTTATTCAGTGTTGCCCTTAATGTCTGTGCTGCTGGGATTATATGTAGGAAGTAATCTCCTGTTCCCATATGTTGTAGAGGACTTCCCACTTTCTCTTCTATCAGGTTCAGTGTGTTCAGACTGATATTGAGGTCTTTAATCTATTTGAACTTGAGTTTTGTGCATCTAAAAACTCAATGCAATCCCCATCAAAATCCCAACAAAATTCTTCACAGACCTTGAGAGGACAATAATCAACTTTATATGGAAAAACAAAAAACCCAGGATAGCCAAAACAATCTTATACAATAAAGGAATGCGTGGAGGCATTACCATCCCTGACTTCAAACTCTATTACAGAGCTACAGTATTGAAAACAGCTTGGTATTAGTATAAAAACAGAGAAGTTGACCAATGGAATCAAATAGAAAACATGGATTTTAACCCACAAACCTATGAACACCTGATCATCTATAAAGGAGCTAAAAGTATACAATGGAAGAAAGAAAGCATCTTCAACAAATGGTCCTCGCATAACTGGATGTCAACCTGTAGAAGAATGAAAAAAATAGATCCATATCTATAAATGTAAGAGACACAAAACTTATGAAAATAATGAAGCCTATATTTGACAAAATTATAGAGAACATAATTTTAAATGGAAGTATATTGAAAGCATCCCCTCTAAGATCAGGAATGAGACAAAGATATCAACTTTACCCCTTTTTATTCAATATAGGGCTTGAAGTTCTTTTTACTCATTTTTTTTTATCCATTTTACATGTCAACCACATCCCCTCCTCCTACTGATCTCCCTCCCTCATCCTGAACCCTATAAACACCTCAAAGGTTATAACACCTCCCAGGTGAAATCAATAAAGTCTGACATATCAACTTGTGGCTGGACCAAGTCCCTCCCCCTTGCGTCAAGGCTGTCAAGGTATCCCACCAGAGAGAATAGGCTCTTGAATTAGCTTTAACTATTAGAAAATTAAAATTCTTAAGAGGAGTAAGAATAGAAAAAAAGTCAGACTATCACTATTGGCAAAGGACACGACTTTACTTCAAAAACTCTATTGAGTCTAATAGAAAACTCTTGGACCTAATAAACACTATGGAAAAATTACAGGACAAAAATTAAGTTTTAAATTCTTTCATGTAAATGCTCTATATATATTCCATATACTTAAAGGAACAAGTTGGAATGTGGAAGAGTGCTTTAAAGTTTATATTGTAGAGTCACAACTTTAGAGAGACCAATATTTTACTAAGAAGAAAATGTATTGAACTGAAATATTGTAACAGACCATCAGAAAACTACAATATCAAAAAATGAAGTAATTTTCAAAAGTATAGAATAACAAATATTTTCTTCTTGGCCCAGATTCAAATAGCATAAGTTTACAGACTATTCAGTTTGTCTTATGATAAACTATCTCTATAATCATAGAACCAACAGCTACAGATGATTTATTTGATAAGTGTGAATGATCTATAGTGCATACTGTGATAGAGGCAATGACTGAGGGTAACATATGTAACAACTTTCTTTTTAGATATTTAGTGATTATAAGACCTTGAGGAGAACAATAGAAATGAGATCTATTAAATTTGGATAACTGTAGAAATGAGAGAGAGAAAAAAAAGACAAAATTTTTATAGATAATAATCTCAAGCATACAAATGGATAAATAAGATACTATTTAATACATTTGTTAAAATAGATATCTGTAAAAAGTGTGAAGAAGTTTTTAAACAGAATGCTAAGTCAAATAGTACTATAGTTTCATAGAAACTATAAGATTATAAGAACTAAAAGAAAAGTAGAAATAGTATGAATGAAAATAAAATTTACATTTAAAACCCTGGGGTTCCCAGAGTTAGAAGGTTGAATTGAATAGGTTCAATTTTATGTTGATACACTATAGGAGGAAATCAGTGTGAAAAATAATCATAATACAGCTACTCAGTAATTCACAATATGTAGCACTGTGATGAAAAGATTGGCATACTGAAAAAACATAAAGTGAAAAAATATGTACATGTGTAAGCATTACTAGAAACAGACTTTTGCATGAAAGAAAAAATGAAAATATTTTAAAAATAATTCTAATTAGCATAGTTAAATTGATCAATGATAAACCATGAAACAAAAATGTTTCATTACAACAAAGGATACCATCCTTCAGGTAAAGAGACAGCATTCAGAATAGGGAAGATTCTAATGTATTTGGCAGAAGTTTATTATCTAGAAAACACAAAAAAATACAAAATAAAAGAGAAAAATAAAAACTAAACATCAGATTCATCCTGTTGGCCCTGGATCATTGGGCTACCGGCGGCCCTGTTTAGTTGCTGAGGAATCCCATCAGGACGGGTGAGTGTGTGCTACCCAGGGGCGGACTGTTCTGGAAGAGAGCACAAACCCCCTCCCCCAGCTCCTTCTGCAGGGCTGTCATTCTTTCGCACGACCCAGCACCCCTCCCCAACCCTGCCCTGCTGTATGCTAGGACCAGTGCTCAACTACAGTCTTAAGCTCCTAAACTAAGGCGACCCACCCAGAGTGGTGAGTGCCTGCAAGCCAGGCAGGCCTCAGGGTCCCCTGTAAGGGAGCCGGGCACCTCCAGCTCCAGCGCCAGGCTTCCTGCGCGCTCCTGGATACCACCCCCCCCCCCCCCCACTAGCTCCATTCATCCTGTTGGCCCTGGATCATTGGGCTACCGGCGGCCCTGTTTAGTTGCTGAGGAATCCCATCTGGACGGGAACGGTTCCTGCTTCTACACTGAAGAGATACACCTTGAGAGTCAATCACAGCAAAGTCTGGACCAAGAGACCAGGCCTCTCCTGGCTCCATTTGAAGGAAGAGATGGGAAGGCGCCAATACAAGAATTCCTCCAACAATCTGAAAGGCAACATGACACCACCAGAAACCAGGGATCCCGAAATAAGAAGAATTGTACACCCTACTCCTGAAGAAATAGAAGAAATCGACTCAAAAGTGAACTATATGAAAATAATAGAGGACCTTAAACAGGAGGTGAAAAACTGCCATAAACAATTAGAGATTACAAACAAAAAGGTAGAGGAAATGAATAAATCGCTCAAAGACATGCAAGAAAACCAAGAGAAACAAGAAAAAGCAATCAAACAGGTTAGGGAAACGGTTCAAGACATGAAGAATGAAATGGAAGCAATGAAGAAAGCACAAACCGAGGGAAGAATGGAGATGGAAAATCTGGGTAAACGAACAGGAATGACAGAAACAAGTACTAACAACAGATTACAAGAGATAGAAGAGAGAATATCAGACACTGAAGATACCATAGAAAAAATAAACATACTGATCAAAAAAAAACAGCAAAACCAACAAATTCTCATCACAAAACATTTAGGAAATTTGGGACACAATAAAAAGACCAAACCTAAAAATAATTGGACTAGAAGAAGGAGAAGAAGTGCAGCTCAACGGTACAGAAAATATACTTAATAAAATTATAGAAGAAAACTTTCCCAACCTGAAGAAAGAGGTATCTATGAAGGTTCAAGAAGCATACAGAACACCAAATAGGCTGAATCAAAAAAAAAAAAAAAAACATCAACTCACCATATAATAATCAAAACACAAAATACACAGAATAAAGAAAGAATATTAAGAGCTGCAAAGGAAAAAGGCCAAGTTACTTATAAAGGTAATCCTATCAGACTTACACCTGACTTCTCTATGGAAACCATGAAAGCCAGATAGATGTACTGCAAAAACAAAGAGACAATGGATGCAAGCCCAGACTACTATATCCAGCCAAGCTTTCGTTCACTATAAATGGAGAAAACAAAATTTTCCAGGATAAAAACAAATTCAAACAATATGTAGCCACAAATCCAGCCTTACAGAAAATTATAGAAGGAAAATCACTAACCAAGGAGTCCAACAATGACCACAATGACTCAGTCATCTAGAGACCTTTCACCAGCGCAACTCAAAGAAGGGAAACACACAAACCCTACTACTAAAAAAGTGACTGGAGTTAACAACCACAGGTCATTAATATCACTTAATGTCAATGGGCTCAACTCACCTATAAAAAGGCACAGGCTAAGGGATTGGATACGAAAACAGGATCCAACGTTCTGCTGTCTACAAGAAACACACCTCAACCACAAAGACAGGCACCTACTCAGAGTAAAGGGCTGGGAAAAGGCTTATCAAGCAAATGGACCTAAGAAACAAGCAGGTGTGGCCATACTAATTTCTAACAAAGTTGACTTCAAACTTAAATCAATCAGAAGAGATGGAGAGGGACATTTTATACTCATAACAGGAAGAATTCATCAGGAAGAAGTCTCAATCCTGAATATCAATGCCCCGAATATAAAAGCACCCACGTACGTAAAAGAAACATTACTAAAACTCAAGGCAGCCATGAAACCACACACACTAATATTAGGAGACGTCAACACTCCTCTCTCACCAATGGACAGGTCAATCAAACAGAAACCTAACAGAGAAATTAGAGAATTAATGGAGGTAATGAAGCAAATGGACTTAACAGACATCTATAAATTATTCCACCCAAAGAGGAAAGAATATACCTTCTTCTCTGCAGTTCATGGAACCTTCTCGAAAATTGACCACATACTCGGTAACAAAGCTAACTTACACAGTTACAAAAAAATATTAGTAACCACCTGTGTCTTATCAGATCACCATGGATTAAAGTTAGAATTCAACAACAATGCTACCCCCAGAAAGCCTACAAACTCATGGAAACTGAACAGTCAACTTCTGAACCATACCTGGATTAAGGAAGAAATAAAGAAAGAAATTAACGTCTTCCTTGAATTCAATGAAAATAAAGATACAACATACTCGAACTTATGGGACACTATGAAAGCAGTGCTAAGAGGAAAGTTCATCGCACTAAGTGCCCACTTAAAGAAAACAGAGAAAGCATATATTGAAGACTTAACAGCCCACCTGAAAGCTCTAGAAAAAAAAGAAGCAGACTCACCTAGGAGGAGTGGAAGATTGGAAATAATCAAACTGAGGGCTGAAATCAACAAAATAGAAACACAGAAAACAATCCAAAGAATCAATGAAACAAAAAGCTGGTTCCTGGAGAAAATCAACAAGATTGATAAACCCCTATCCAAACTAATCAAACGGCAGAGAGAGAATACACAAATTAATAAGATCAGAAATGAAAAGGGGGACATAACCACAGACACAGAGGAAATTCAGAGAATCATCAGATTATATTACAAAAGCCTGTATAACACAAAACTGGAAAATATAAAAGAAATGGACACTTTTTAGATAAATACCATATACCAAAGTTACACCAGGACCGGGTGAACAATCTAAACAGACCTGTTGGTCGCGAAGAATTAGAAGCTGTTATCAAAAACCTCCCTACCAAAAAAAGCCCAGGACCAGATGGTTTCAATGCGGAATTCTACCAGAACTTCCAAGAAGAGCTAATACCCATACTCCTTAACGTATTCCACAATATAGAAACAGAAGGGTCATTACCTAATTCCTTTTATGAAGCTACAGTTACTCTGATACCAAAACCACACAAAGACTCAACCAGGAAAGAGAATTACAGGCCAGTCTCACTCATGAACATCGACGCAAAAATCCTCAACAAAATACTGGCAAACCGAATCCAAGAACACATTAGGAAAATTAACCATTATGATCAAGTAGGCTTCATTCCTGAGATGCAGGGCTGGTTCAACATACGAAAATCTATCAATGTAATCCAGCATATAAATAAACTGAAGGAAAATAACCATATGATCATCTCATTAGATGCTGAAAAAGCATTCGACAAAATTCAACATCCATTTATGTTAAAAGTCTTGGAGAGATTAGGGATACAAGGGTCATACCTAAATATAATAAAAGCTATATACAGCAAGACGACAGATAACATCAAATTAAATGGAGAGAAACTCAAAGCCATCCCGCTTAACTCAGGAACACGACAAGGATGTCCACTCTCTCCATACCTCTTCAATATAGTACTTGAAGTTCTAGCAATAGCAATAAGACAACATAATGGGATCAAGGAGATTCGAATTGGAAAGGAAGAAGTTAAACTTTCGTTATTCGCAGATGATATGATAGTGTACTTAAGCGACCCCCAAAACTCCACCAAAGCACTTTTACAGCTGATAAACAGCTTTAGTAATGTGGCAGGATACAAGATCAAATCCAAAAAATCAGTCGCCCTCTTATACACAAAGGATAGGGAAGCAGAGAGGGAAATCAGAGAAGCTTCACCATTCACGATAGCCACAAACAGCATTAAATATCTTGGGGTAAATCTAACCAAGGAAGTGAAAGATCTATTTGACAAGAACTTTAAGGCATTGAAGAAAGAAATTGAAGAGGATACCAAAAAAATGGATGGATCTACCTTGCCCTTGGATTGGGAGGATCAACATAGTAAAAATGGCAATTCTACCAAAGGCAATTTATAGATTCAATGCAATCCCCATCAAGATCCCATCAAAATTCTTCACAGATCTGGAGAGGACAATAATCAACTTTATATGGAAAAACAAAAAAACCCAGGATAGCCAAAACAATCCTATACAATAAAGGATCTTCTGGAGGCATTACCATCCCTGACTTCAAACTCTATTACAGAGCTACAGTAATAAAAACAGTGTGGTACTGGCATAAAAACAGAGAAGTCGACCAATGGAATCGTATAGAAGACCTGGATTTTAACCCACAAACCTATGAACACCTCATTTTTGATAAAGGAGCTAAAAGTATAGAATTGAAGACAGAAAGCATCTTCAACAAATGGTGCTGGCACAACTGGATGTCAACCTGTAGAAGAATGAAAATAGACCCACATCTTTCACCGTTCACAAAACTCAAGTGCAAATGGATTAAAGACCTCAATATCAGCCCGAACACACTGAAAAGGATAGAAGAGAAAGTGGGAAATACCCTACAACAGATGGGCACAGGAGATCGCTTCCTATGTATAACCCCAGAAGCACAGACATTAAGAGCAACATTGAATAAATGGGACCTACTAAAACTGAGAAGCTTCTGCAAAGCAAAGGACACTGTCACTAAGACACAAAGGCAACCTACTGACTGGGAGAATATCTTCACCAACCCCGCAACAGACAAAGGTCTGATCTCCAAAATATATAGAGAACTCAAGAAACTAGACTTTAAAATGCTAATTAACCCAATTAAAAAATGGGGCACTGATCTGAACAGAGAATTCTCAACAGAAGAAGTTCAAATGGCCAAAAGACACTTAAGGTCATGCTCAACTTCCTTAGCAATCAGGGAAATGCAAATCAAAACAACTTTGAGATATCATCTTACACCTGTGAGAATGGCTAAAATCAAAAACACCAACGATAACCTTTGCTGGAGAGGTTGTGGAGGAAGGGGTACCCTCATCCATTGCTGGTGGGAATGCAATCTTGTGCAACCACTATGGAAGTCAGTGTTTCTGCTTCTTAGGAAATTCGGGATCAACCTACCCCTGGACCCAGCAATACCACTCTTGGGAATATACCCAAGAAATGCCCTATCATATGACAAAAGCATTTGTTCAACTATGTTCATAGCAGTATTATTTGTAATAGCCAGAACCTGGAAAAAACCTAGATGCCCTTCAATGGAAGAATGGATGAAGAAAGTATGGAATATCTACACATTAGAGTACTACGCTGTGGTAAAAAACAATGACTTCTCGAATTTTGCATGCAAATGGATGGAAATAGAAAACACTATCCTGAGTGAGGTATCCCAGACCCAAAAAGATGAACATGGGATGTACTCACTCATAATTGGTTTCTAGCCATAAATAAGGGTCACGGAGTCTACAATAGGTGAATCTAAAGAAGCTAAGTAAGAAGGGGAACCCAAGGAAAAACATATAGTTATCCTCTTGGCTAAGGGAAGTAGACAAAATTGCCGGGAAGAAAATTGGTATCTTGGGGTGTTGTGGGTTGGGGGTAAGGGGAGATGGGGAGAGAAAAGTTAGAAGGGAAGGAGGTCGGGCCTTGGGAAAGCAGGAGGATTGGGATAAAGGAAGGTTGGACAGGGGAGCACGGAACCACAATTCTTAGTTAAGGAAACCACTTTAGGGTTGGCAAGAGACCTGACCCTAGAGGGGATCCCTGGTGCCCAAGCTGAGGTCCCCAGTTAGTTCCTTGGGCAGTTGAGAATAGGGAACCTGAAATGACCCTATCCTTGAGCAATACTGACGAATATCTTGCATGTCATTATAGAACCTTCATCTGGTGATGGATGGAGATGGAGACAGAGACCCACACTGGAGCACTGGACTGAGCTCCCAAGGTCCCAATTAGGAGCAGAAGGTGGGAGAACATGAGCAGAGAGGTCGGGACCACGAGGGATGCACCCACCCACTGAGACAGTGGAGCTGATCTACTGGGAGCGCACCAAGACCAGCTGGACTGTGACTGTAAAAGCATGGGATAAAACTGGACTCTCTGAACATGGCGAACTATGAGGGCTGATGAGACGCAAAGGACAATGGCACGGGGATTTGATCCTATGTAATGTGATGGCTTTGTGGGAGCCCAGCCAGTTTGGATGTTCATCTTCCTAGATATGGACGGAGGTGGGAGGTCCTAGGTCTTACCACAGGGCAGAAAACCCTGACTGCTCTTTGGATTGGAGAGGGAGGGGGAAAGGAGTGGGGGGAGGGGGAGAAGGGTGGGAGAAGGGGCGTAGGGGGGGAGGAGGGGGAGGGAAATGGGAGGCTGGGAGGAGGTGGAAACTTGTTTTTTTTCTCCTTTTCTCAATAAAAAAAAATAAAAAATAAAAAAAACTAAACATCAAAAAAGTGGATTAAAAATGGGGCATGTTGTTAAACAAAACTCTCAAAAGCTGAAATAAAAATTGCTGATAAACTTGTTTTAAAGTGTTCAGCTTTTTTTAGTATTTTTATTTATTTATTTATTTATTTATTAAAAATTTCCACCTCCTCCCATCCTCCCATTTCTCTCCCACTTCCCCCACTCCCCCTCCCCCTCCCCAGTCCTAAGAGAAGTCAGGTTGCCCTGCCCTGTGGGAAGTCCAAGGCCCTCCCCCCTACATCCAGGTCTAGAAAGGTGTACATGGAAACAGACTAGACTCCCAACAAGCCAGTACATGCAGTAAAATCAAAACCCGGTGTCATTATCATTGGCTTCTCAGTCTGCCCTCATTGTCAGCCACACTCTGAAAGTTTGGTTTGATCACATGCTCATTCAGTCCCAGTCCAGCTGGCCTTGGTGAGCTCCCATTAGATCAGTTCCACCACCTCCGTGCAGAAGTTGGGAGCATGGGAGTGGGGGTAGGTTGGGGGGAAGGGGTGATGGGGAGAGAGAAGGGAGAAGGGGGGGATTGGGGAGAGCTTGGGGGAATGGAATGGTTGAGATGAAAGAAGGGTGGATATGGGAGCGGGGAAGAAGATATCATAACTAAGGGAGCCATTTTAGGATTTGCGAGAGACTTGGCTCTAGAGGGGTTCCCAGGTGTCCAAGGGGATTACCCCAGCTAAGTCCTTGGGCAGCTGAGGATAGGGAACCTGAAATGACCCTATTCTATAGCAATACTTATGAATATCTTGCATATCACCATAGAACCTTCATCTGGCCATGGATGGAGATAGAGACAGAGACCCACATTGGAGCATGGGACTGAGCTCACAAGGTCCAGATGAAGAGCAGAAAAGGAGAACATGAGCAAGGAAGTCAGGACTGCTGATGGTGCGTCCACCCACAGAGCGTTTAGCATTTTTAACCATCATGGAAATGCAAATTAAAACTGCTTTCATATTTCATGTTGCCTCATTCGGAATGGCAAAATCAAAAAAAGAAAAACAAAACAAACTGTGGCAACAGCCAACAACAGAAACAAACAAACAAAGGGCATTTTTGGTATGCAAACTGGTACAAGTACTGTGTAAATTGCAGTAGAAGTTCCCCAAAAATTCAAAAAATAGACCATTCAAAACATTTAGCTATACCACACATGGTTATATATCAAAGGACTGCATATTATTGCAGTGATTAATATCATATCTTAACTTGATTACATCTGAAATAAGTTAAAATGCAAATTCCTTGGTAAGGTCACCTCTCTTGCTGCTAAACCATTCTTTTACCAAAATTATAACCCATTTCCTTGGGTTCAATGTACATTAAAGACCAACAACTAGCTACATAAGAACTAAAGCTCCACACACCCTATAATTTTAATAGAAGCATTATAAGGAAAATGGTTATCATAGCTTATTGATCAATTGAAGAGCTCTGAAGCAATGTTAGTAAGATACTAGAGCAAAACCTGTTAATGCTAATAAGTAACACACTTTGAGCAAAAAATATACACACCCACACATAGAACTGTCATGTTAGGAATATCCCACAAACATGTTTTGTTTTAGAATTATGCAAAAGGAATATTGATTAGATAACAACCACACCTCTAATCATGAATCTTCAAGTGTCCCTTGATAGTACTATGAAGTATGATAACTTTCAATTATCCTGGAAAATAACAAAAACTAAATCTCTCAATAATAGTAGAGAACAAATACAACAAAGTTTATCATACTAAAAATCTATGGTTTTCACTAGTTTAGATACTCTTAATTATTTTACTTACTAAGATTCTGATTCATAAAAAAATATGTATAATATAGTATATATACATAAGCAAAAATGTACATGCAAGTATGGGCCATACAATTACAACTTAATAGAAAGTTCAAACAGGTGAAAATATTGCACATAGAGAGGTCATTATATTGGTTACCCTTTGGGGATATGTAACAGGACAAAGAGCAACTTTAAGTAAACAGGAATCTCTGATAAGGAATTTCTAATAGCTAATTTTATTACTGATATAGATGATTTCCTCAAAATTTTTGGGTTTTGGAAACCCCTCGATCTATATATTTATTTACATTCATGAGTGCATGTTGCATTGTACTAAAATTTAAGTATAACATGAAAAGCAATCAATGTTCCAAAATATATGTAGATGAAATATTAAAATTCTTTTCTATTTCATAAATATTAATACTAAAAAGAATGATGATTTATAGTGCCCAATTTCTTAAGCTTTTGTTTTCTTTTGTGGGAGTTTAATTTTTATTTTACTAAATGTTTATATAATTAAGTACAGTATTTAAATTTACATTTTTAAATTGATATTTTAAATATGATTCTGCTTTTATTCTTTGAAAACTAGTGAATCTTAATGTTTAAATAGTTTATATTTCCAAATTCTATTAAAGTATAAGAATATTGAAACACTATAAATATATATTATGATTAATTTAACATAGGTATATACTAAATGAATTTAGCTAATTAAATTGAATAATGCAAAAGATTATAGTTCTTAATGAATAATTTCTAGTTAATTGGTAGATAAATACAATTTTAGTTACCATTGCAAAACATGATATAACATTCTTTTGAAGTCAGAATAAGCTAGCACTTTAATGAATAGATATTGGTGCAATTTGAACACTGAGATTTAGACTGGTGGATAAAAGGAAGTAAGACCTTTCCTTATGCATATTTGTAACATGAGGGAATGTCTAATGTAAAATTCATTGATTTTGGTTCATCTGGGATTTAGAATATCTAATAATTACACTGATTTTAGACATTTCATGCCCCTTTATTTTACATGTTTTCTTTCCCTACAATCTTTGCATACCCTGTGAGGAAAAGGAAACCTACGGGAAAATATTACACAAGATTTAAAGGGAGAATTCAATTCAAGCCTCATCCTACTTCATATACCAAAAAAGGACAGAATTTATAACAAAATTTAAAGGAAAAAAATCTGTTCACAGTGTTATCACACTTCAGGAGATGGTTCTTAGATGATCAACTTCACCTTTACCCATGTGTTCAAGGCTACTTCCCACTTTGTCTTCAATTAAGGTCAGTGTGACCGGATTTATGTTGAGGTCTTTGATCCATTTGCACATATTTTTGTGCATGAAAATAGATAAGGATCTGTTTGCATTCTTTCACATGCTGATATCCAGTTATGCCAGGCTTGATGTCAGGGATGGTGATGCCTCTGGAAGTTCCTTTATTGTAGAGCATTGTTTTCACTAGTCTGGTTATTTTGTTTTTCCATATGAATTTGAATATTTTTCTTTCAAGGTCTGTGAAGAATTGTGCTGGGATCTTGATAGAGATTGCATTGAATCTGTAGGTTGCTTTTGATAAGATTTCCATTTTTAATTTGTTGATCCTATATATCCAAGAACATGTGAGATTTTATTTTTCTTTTTCTGATATCTTCCAGAATTTCTTTTTTCAAAGACTTAAAGTTCTTTTTGTATAGGTATTTAACTTCTTCGGTTAGTGTTACCCAAAGATATTTTTTCTATTTGTGCCTATTGTAAATTGTGACATTTTTCTGATTTTTTTTCTCAGACACTTTGTCATTTGAATATAGGAGGACTACTGATTTTTTTTTAGGTAATTTTGTGTCCTCTCACATTACTGAAACTGTTTTTCAGTTGTAGGAGTTCATTAATCAATTTTTGGGGTCACTTTTATACACTATCATATCATCTGCAAATAGCGGAAATTTGTCTTCTTTTCCAATTTGTATCCCTTTGAACATTTCTCGGCTTATTGCTAGAGCTAGAACTTCAAGTACTACATTGAATAGGTGTGGAGAGAGTGAACAGCCTTTTCTTGTTTCTGATTTTAGTGGAATACCTTTGAGTTTCTCTCCATTTAATTTGATGCTGACTTTCAGTTTGATGTACATTGCTTTTATTATGTTTACATGTGTTCCATGTCTCCAAGACCTTTATCATGAAAAGGTATTGGACTTTATCAAAGGCTATTTCAGCATCTAATGAGGTGACCATATGTTTTTTTTTCTTTTGCTTTATTATATGATGGATTACATTGATAGATTTTCATATGCTAAAACATTCTTGCAACTCTCGAATGAAACAAACTTGATCATGGTGAATGAATTTTTCTTTGATGTATTTTTGGCTTCAGTTTGCCAGTATTTTATTGAGCATTTTAGCATCAATGCTCATGAGGGAAATTTCCTGTTATTATCTTTCTTAGTTGCATCTTTGTGTAGTTTGGGTTCCAGGATAACTGTCACCTTGCAAAAGAGTTTGTCAAGGCCCTTCTGTTTCTATTATGTGGAACAAAATGAGGAGTATTGATTTTAGCTTTTCTTTAAAATTCTGTTAAAATTCTGCACTGAAACCAACTTGTTTTGATTAAGAGATGTTTGCTGATCATTTCTATGTCCTTATGTGTTATAGGTCTATCTAAATTGTTTGTCTATTCTTGATTTAATTTTAGTATGTGGTGCCTACCCAGAAAATTGTCCATTTCCTTTAAATGTTCCAATTTTGTGAAGTATATATTTTTGAAGTATGACTTGATAATTCTCTAAATTCCTTCTTTGTTTATTGTTATGTCCCCCTTTTCATTAATAATTTTGTTAATTTGCATAATTTCTCCCATCCTTTTGATTAGTTTGGATAAGGGTTTGTCTATCTTGTTGAGTTTCTCACAGGAAAAAAAAAACTCTTTGCCTTTTTGATTTTTTTGTATTGCTTTCTTTGTTTTTATATTAATATTTCAGCCCTCAAGTTTATTATTTCCTTGCATCTATTCCTACTAGATGAGGTTGCTTCTTTTTGTTCTAGAGCTTTCAGATGTGCTTTTTCATCACTTGTCTAAGATTTCTTCAGGTTTTTCATTTAGAGCTATAAACTTTCTTATTTCAGAACTGTTTTCAAAGTGTCCCATAAGTTTGTGTGTTGTGTGCATTCATTTTCAATGAATTCTATGAAGTCCTTAAATTCTTTATTTCTTCCTTGACCCTGGGGTGATTCAGTTGAGCACTCTTTCATTTCCATGAGTTTGTGGGCTTTCTGCATTTTATAATATTGTTATCTTCTAACTTTAAGTCATGGTGATCCAATAAGATACATGGGGTTATTTCACTTTTTTTTTCTGTTGAGATTGGCTTTGTTACCAAGTATGTAGTCAATTTTAAAGATGGCTCCACGAGGTGCTAAGAAGAGGGTATATTCCTTTTATGTTTGGGTAAAATGTTCTGTAGATGTCTATTAAGTCCCTTTGAGTCATGACATCTGTTAATTATCTTATTTCTCTGTTAAGATTGTCTCTGATAGACCTGTCCATTGGTAAGAATACGTTATTGAAGTCTTCTACTATTAGTGTGTGGGATTTCATGTGCAATTTAATCTTTAATAATATTTATTTCACATGTATTCCTCCTCTAGTATTTGATTCCATGGCTATAACTTGTGTCCCTAAAGAAAGGGATAGTTAAAATGAGGAATTATATAACAGATACATAGCTCCAGTTTGCATGGATGAAAAAGTTATATATATGACGGTGATATATTCTTTTTTTATGTATTTGATTTAGTTCTTTGAAAATTTTGTTTGGTGTTTTGATAATGTTGATTCATTTCTCTAACTCCTTCTTGACCCACACCCTCTTTCCATAAGCACCCTACCATGTTTCCCATTTTTAATAAGTCCTAAAATCCCATTTTGTGCTTCTCCATTATTCTTGAATAAGTGTTATTCCACCAGAGTTAAGATTCTTAAAGAAAACTGGTTCCCTATCTGATAAAAGCTAACAATTGCAAATACTTGACAATAGGTGTGGACTTTGGGTCTAAATTCCTTCTCTATTCTGGAATTTCATTTGGCTTGCACAAATATGTGTTTTTCATATCCACTATAGGTTTATACATGTAGCTTGCCTACTGTGTTCAGGGGATTTTCTTTCCTTCTAGTTTCCTAGCACATTTGGACCTTACTATTTTTATGCTTCTTCTTCAATAGTCTTCATGCTTTTAGATGAGTGGGTTGCAACATATTTGTTCTATTTAAGTCTGAGCAATATATAGTTTTATATTCTGAACTTTGGCAAGTTTTATTTATCTGTGCTAATTATGATATACTGCAAGTAGAAGAGGGATGTGGTATTTCCCCTCTGTATGCTGTGAATATGTTGTAATTCCATTTGTTAATAAAGAACCTAACATTGCCCAATGGCTTAAAAGAATAAAGCCAAACTGGAAAAGATATATAGAGAGGGTAGGAAAAGTCTTGAAGATACCATGTAGTCACCTCAGGAGACAGATTCTAGAAGCCAGACAGAAAATTACCAATAGGCCACAACCACCTGGAGATACACAGGTTAATAGAATTGCATTAATTTAAGATATATGAGTTAGCCGGGAATATGTCTAAGCTAATAGGCCAAGTAGTGTTTTAATTAGTACAGTATCTGTATGGTTATTTCAGGTCTGGGCAGCTGTGAAATGAATAAACAAAGTCCACCTAAAGAAGAGCCTTTTATGAAAGTTGAAAATCCAATTATTCTCTGTGTATAGCAGTATTATTAATAAATATTTTTAATATCAAGTCCATTTATTAGAATAATACAAATTGACCCCTATATCATATAATCTATTAATCTGTAGCTTTTTGGCCCATAAATACTATTAAGCTTGGGTTTCATCTTGTGGAATTAAGACTTAATTACAATCAGAAATGACTGGGTAATTTCATGATATTAACCTCAATATTGTGCCAGTGGGAAGTATATGAAGAAAAAATGCAATTATCAATATTGCACGCTGTGAATATTTCAAATTAGAATAAGGAATGGTCAAGATATTTTCAATATAATTCTAAATGTCACTCACCCATCCAGTTAAATTTTGAAAGAACAGTAAACTTTAAACTTTGTATTTTTAATATAATTTATCATATCAAGGCAACAAATAATTGCAGCACTCTTATTCATGATCATCCTTATCACTTCTTTTAGTAATACTAGACTGGCTATTTACGATATGAGGGATGATAATTAAAATCTACTTAACTTATTAGAAACCTTCTTAACTTATTAGAAATAAGAAACTTATTTTGGAATAGAAAGTTATTAGATATCTAGTGCCAGGCAGTGGTGGCACATAATTTTAATCCCAGCACTTGGGAGACAGATGCAGGAGGATCTTTGTGAGTTTGAGTCCAGTCTGATCTACAAATGCTAGTTCCAGGATAGCCAGAACTGCTACACAGAGAAACCCTGTCTTTTGTTTTGTTTTTTTTTTTTAATTTATTTATTTATTAAGGATTTCTGCCTCGTCCCCACAACCGCTTCCCATTTCCCTCCCCCTCCCCCGATCAATTCCCCCTCCCTCATCTGCTCGAAGAGCAATCAGGGTTCCCTGACCTGTGGGAAGCCCAAGGACTGCCCACCTCTATCCAGGTCTCGTAAGGTGAGCATCCAAACTGCCTAGGCTCCCACAAAGCCAGTACGTGCAGTAGGATCAAAAACCCACTGCAATTGTTCTTGAATTCTCAGTATTCCTCATTGTCCGCTATGTTCAGCTAGTCCGGATTTATCCCATGTTTTTTCAGACCTAGGCCAGCTGGCCTTGGTGAGATCCCAATAGAACACCCCCATTGTCTTAGTGTGTGGGTGCACCCCTCGTGGTCCTGAGTTCCTTGCTCGTGCTCCGTCTCCTTCTGCTCCTGATTTGGACCTTGAGATTTCTGTCCGGTGCTCCCGTGTGGGTCTCTGTCTCTGTCTCCTTTCATCGCCTGATGAAGGTTAATATTCCTGAGGATGCCTATGTGTTTGTCTTTGGATTCACCTTCTTATTTAGCTTCTCTAGGAACATGAATTATAAGCTCAATGTCCTTTATTTATGGCTAGAAACCAAATATGAGTGAGTACATCCCATGTTCCTCTTTTTGGGTCTGGCTTACCTCACTCAGGATAGTGTTTTCTATTTCCATCCATTTGTATGCAAAATTCAAGAAGTCCTTGTTTTTTACTGCTGAGTAATACTCTAATATGTATATATTCCATACTTTCTTCATCCATTCTTCCGTTGAAGGGCATCTAGGTTGTTTCCAGGTTCTGGCTATTACAAACAATGCTGCCATGAACATAGTTGAGCATATACTTTTGTTGTATGATAGGGCCTCTCTTGGGTATATTCCCAAGAGTGGTATTGCTGGATCCAGGGGTAGGTTGATCCCGAATTTCCTGAGAAACCGAAACACTGCTTTCCAGAGTGGTTGCACAAGTTTGCATTCCCACCAGCAATGGGTGAGTGTACCCCTTTCTCCACAACCTCTCCAGCAAAGGCTATCATTGGTGTTTTTTATTTTCGCCATTCTGACAGGTGTAAGGTGGTATCTTAAAGTTGTCTTGATTTGCATTTCCCTGATTGCTAAGGAAGTTGAGCATGACCTTAAGTGTCTTTTGGCCATTTGAAGTTCTTCTGTTGAGAATTCTCTGTTCAGATCAGTGCCCACTTTATAATTGGGTTGATTAGCCTTTTACGGTCTAGTTTCTTGAGTTCTTTATATATTTTGGAGATCAAACCTTTGTCAGTAGCAGGGTTGGTGAAGATCTTCTCCCAGTCAGTGGGTTGTCTTTTTGTCTTAGTGACAGTGTCCTTTGCTTTACAGAAGCTTCTCAGCCTCAGGGAGTCCCATTTATTCAATGATGCCCTTAGTGTCTGTGCTGCTGGGGTTATACATAGGAAGTGGTCTCCTGTGCCCATGTGCTGTAGAGTACTTCCCACTTTCTCTTCTATCAGGTTCAGTGTGTTCGGACTGATATTGAGGTCTTTAATCCATTTGGATTTGAGTTTTGTGCATGGTGATAGATATGGATCTATTTTCATTCTTCTACAGATTGACATCCAGTTTTGCCAGCACCATTTGTTGAAGATGCTCTCTTTTTTCCATTGTATACTTTTAGCTCCTTTATCGAAGATCAGGTGTTCATAGGTTTGTGGGTTAATGTCAGGGTCTTCTATTCGATTCCATTGGTCGACTTCTCTGTTTTTATGCCAATACCAAGCTGTTTTCAATACTGTAGCTCTGTAATAGAGTTTGAAGTCAGGGATGGTAATGCCTCCAGACAATCCTTTATTGTATAAGATTGTTTTGGCTATCCTGGGTTTTTTTGTTTTTCCATATAAAGTTGATTATTGTCTTCTCCAGATCTGTGAAGAATTTTGATGGGATTTTGATGGGGATTGCATTGAATCTATAGATTGCTTTTGGTAGAATTGCCATTTTTACTATGTTGATCCTCCCAATCCAAGAGCAAGGGAGGTCTTTCCATTTTCTGGTGTCTTCTTCAATTTCTTTCTTCAAAGACTTATAGTTCTTGTCAAGTAGATCTTTCACTTCCTTGGTCAGGGTTACCCCAAGGTATTTTATGCTATTTGTGGCTATCGTGAAAGGTGATGCTTCTCTGATTTCCCTCTCTGCTTCCTTATCCTTAGTGTATAGGAAGGCAACTGATTTTTTGGAGTTGATCTTGTATCCTGCCACATTACTAAAGCTGTTTATCAGCTGTAGGAGTTCTTTGGTAGAATTTTTGGGGTCGCTTATGTACACTATCATATCATCTGCAAATAACGAAAGCTTAACTTCTTCCTTTCCAATACGAATCCCCTTGATCTCCTTATGTTGTCTTCTTGCTATTGGTAGAATTTCAAGCACTATATTGAAGAGGTATGGAGAGAGTGGACATCCTTGTCGTGTTCCTGATTTAAGTGGGATGGCTTTGAGTTTTTCTCCGTTTAATTTAATGTTAGCTGTTGGCTTGCTGTAAATAGCTTTTATTATATTTAGGTAGGACCCTTGTATCCCTATTCTCTCCAAGACCTTTATCATAAAGGGGTGTTGAATTTTGTCGAATGCTTTTTCAGCATCTAGTGAAATGATCATATGGTTTTTTTCTTTCAGTTTATTTATATGGTGGATTACATTGATAGATTTGCGTATGTTGAACCAGCCCTGCATCTCTGGGATGAAGCCTACTTGATCATAATGGATAATTTTTCTTATGTGTTCTTGGATTCGGTTTGCCAGTATTTTATTGAAAATTTTTGCGTCGATGTTCATGAGTGAGATCGGTCTGTAATTCTCTTTCTTGGTTGGGTCTTTTTGTGGTTTTGGTATCAGGGTAACTGTAGCTTCATAAAAGGAATTTGGCAATGACTCTTCTGATTCTATATTGTGAAATACATTAAGGAGTATAGGTATTAGTTCTTCTTGGAAGTTCTGGTAGAATTCTGCATTGAAACCATCTGGTCCTGGGCTTTTTTTCGAAGGGAGATTTTTGATAACCATTTCTAATTCTTCGCGAGAAACCGGTCTATTTAGATCATTCACCTGGTCTTGGTTTAGCTTTGGTATGTGGTACTTATTTAAAAAAATGTCCATTTCTTTTGTATTTTCCAGTTTTGTGGCATACAGGCTTTTGTAGTAAGATCTAATGATTCTCTGAATTTCCTCTGTGTCTGTGGTTATGTCCCCCTTTTCATTTCTGGTCTTATTTATTTGCGTGTTCTCTCTCTGTCGTTTAATTAGTTTGGATAGGGGTTTGTCGATCTTGTTGATTTTCTCCAAGAACCAGCTTTTTGTTTCATTGATTCTTTGGACTGTTTTCTGTGTTTCTATTTTGTTGATTTCAGCCCTCAGTTTTATTATTTCCAGTCTTCTACTTCTCCTGGGCGCGTCTGCTTCTTTTTTTTCTAGAGCTTTCAGGTGTGTTGTTAAGTCCCCAATGTATGCATTCTCCATTTTCTTTAAGGGGGCACTTAGTGCTATGATCTTTCCTCTTAGCACTGCTTTCATCGTGTCCCATAGGTTTGAGTATGTTGTCCCTTTATTTTCATTAAATTCAATTAAGACTTTAATTTCTTTCTTGATTTCTTCCTTGACCCAGGTGTGGTTCAGTAGTTGACTGTTCAGTTTCCATGAGTTTGTCGGTTTTTTGGGGGCAGCGTGGTTGTTGCCTTCTAATTTTAATCCGTGATGATCTGATAAGACACAGGTGGACACTGATATTTTTTTGTATCTGTGGAGGTTTCCTTTGTTTCCGAGTATGTGGTCAATTTTTGAGAAGGTTCCATGAGCTGCAGAGAAGAAGGTATATTCTTTCCTATTTGGGTGGAATGTTCTATAGATGTCTGTTAAGTCCATTTGCTTCATTACCTCCAATAATTCTCTTAATTCTCTATTAGGTTTCTGTCTGATTGACCTGTCCCTTGGAGAGAGCGGTGTGTTGAAGTCTCCTACTACTAGTGTGTGTGGTTTGATGTCTGCCTTGAGTTCTAGTAATATTTCTTTTACATAAGTAGGTGCTTTTATATTGGGGGCGTATATATTCAGGATTGAGACCTCCTCCTGATGAATTGTTCCTGTTATGAGTATAAAGTGACCGTCTCGGTCTCTTCTGATTGATTTTAGTTTGAAGTCAGTTTTGTTAGAAATTAGTATGGCCACACCTGCTTTTTTCTTAGGACCATTTGCTTGAAACACCTTTTCCCAACCCTTTACTCTGAGTAGGTGCCTGTCTTTGTGGTTGAGATGTGTTTCTTGCAAACAGCCGAATGTTGGATCCTGTTTTCGTATCCAATCTTTTAGCCTGTGCCTTTTTATAGGTGAATTGAGCCCATTAATATTAAGTGATATTAATGACCAGTGGTTGTTTACTCCGGTTATTCTTATTGCTTTTGGTAGTAGAGATTGTCTCCCTTCTTTGAGATGTGCTCGTGAAGGGTCATTAGATGCCTGGGTTATTGTAGGCAGTGTTGGCAGTGTTGGATTCCTTGGGTTGCGATTTTCCTTCTATTACTTTCTGTAGGGCTGGATTTGTGGCTACGTATTGTTTAAATTTGTTCTTATCCTGGAATGTTTTGTTTTCTCCATTGATAATGAATGATAGCTTGGCTGGGTATAGTAGTTTGGGTTTGCATCCATGGTCTCTTAGCTTCTGCAGAACCTCTATCCAGGACCTTCTGGCTTTCATAGTTTCCATCGAGAAGTCAGGTGTAAGTCTGATCGGTTTACCTTTATAAGTTACTTGCCCTTTTTCTTTTGCAGCTCTTAATATTTTTTCTTTAACCTGTATATTTTGTGTTTTGATTATTATATGGCGAGGAGATGTTTTTCTTTGATCCAGTCTGTTTGGTGTTCTGTATGCTTCTTGAATATTTAAGTGAATATCTTTCTTTAAGTTGGGAAAGTTTTCTTCCATAATTTTGTTGAAAATATTTTCTGGGCCTTTGAGCTGTGACTCTTCTCCTTCTTCTATTCCTATTATTCTTAGGTTTGGTTTTTTTATTGTGTCCCATAGTTCCTGAATGTTTTGTGTTGAGAATTTGTTGGCTTTGCTGTTTTCTTTGATCTGTTCGTTTATTTTCTCTATGGTGTCCTCAGCATCTGAGAGTCTTTCTTCTAGCTCTTGTATTCTATTGATTATGCTTGTTTCTGTAGACTCTGCTCATTGGCCTAGATTTTCCATATCCTGCTGGTCCTCAGTTTGTATTATCTTCTTTGCCTTCATTTCAGTTTTCAATTCTTGAACTGTTTCCATTACCTGTTTGATGGTTTTTTCTTGGTTTCCCAGGGTATCATGTACGTATTTACTCATTTCTTCAAACTTTTTGTTATACTTCTCATCCATTTCTATAAGGGCATTTTTTACATGTTGTTTAAGGGACTCTATTATCTTCATAAAGTCGATTTTTTCCATTTCTTCTGTGTTAGGTTGTTCAAATACTTCTGTTGTAAGATCATTGGGTTCTGATGTTTTCATGTTGTTTTTCGGATTATTGGGAGAATTCTTGCCTTGGCGCCTGCCCATCTCCTCCTATTGATCCTATCCAATGGGTCCTTTAAAAACCGGATCAGGTTTCCCTGCTGGCCAAGGGCTCCGCTTACAAAATGCCCTCACTCTCTTTCGTGGTTCCTGCTGCAGGCCAAGAACCCTCTCACCCCTCTGAAGGATCTTCAGGACAGGACCAGGCTCCCCTTGTGCCAGTGACCTGGCCAACCAAAGGCCTACCTCTTTGATTCGATTGTAGTAGGGCGATCTGCTCTCCTTATTGCACGCCTTTTCCCGCCGCTTGGGTCTGTCTCTGCGCAGGTCCCCGAAAGCCTCTTCCTGTATGCGGTGTTGCTCCGCCGCGTCTGGCCGCCGCCGCTCCGCCGCGTCTGGCCGCCGCCGCTCCGCCGCGTCTGGCCGCCGCCGCTCCGCCGCGTCTGGCCGCCGCCGCTCCGCCTCTGTCGAAACCCTGTCTTGAAGAAAGCCCCCCACTAAAAAAAGAGAAAAAAAGGAGAAAAAAGAAGAAAAGGACAGCAAAAGGAAAAAGAAAGAAATCTACTTAATTTATTGAAAATCAGTAACATTACTTGCCCTCATATCCCTACTATTTTTAACAAAATATCAGTATTATTAAAGAAAGTCTCCTGTTAAATATGTACAAAAATAATTCTCCCTTTAATATCACTCTTTTTTTACAAAATGTGTAGCTCTAAAATCACACTTTAGCATCAGCAACACTGCATACTAACATGAAGAAAAAATTAATTTGACATACTTAAATACACAATGTGCATCACACATTCCCTAAGGTAGTCACTTGTGAAATCATGGGTGAGAAAAAAAGTTAAATAATTATCTGCAGTATTAGTAGCCAAAATATTTAATACTTGAGTAATAGTCATAATTAAAATTAAAGTTTTCTATTCAAGTTTTACCATATTTCAAATATTTTATGGATATATGGGAAGAATTCCATAACTTTGACAAAATTTACAATTTATGAAAAATATGTCATGCAAAAGTATATACACTCATGTGTCAAAAAACAGTACACTAACTACTTCAAGTGATGCATTAGATTGTTTTGAATATACAGTTTTATCTGATTAAACTATAAGTCATTTTAAGGAGTAAAATGTTTTTATAATGAAAAAGATAAAGTAATAATACCACATTAACAAAGAATATATTAGAAATAGATATTAGTGTACAAATGAAAAAAATATAGAGAAAATTTACTAGAACAAAATGGGGGGAATATATAAAGGAGAAGCAGAAACGTGAATAACAAGGGAAAGCGTAACTAGTGAAACTAAAGCATAAAAGAAAATGAAAATAAGAAATAAACATAAAAATATTAAACTTAAATAAAATGTTAACATAGTTTTAAGACAGAATTCTACCATGCTCTCAAAGAATAGTTAATGCCAATACTCCTCAAATTATTAAATAACATAGAAACAGAATGAACATTGCAAATGAAGCCAAAAGACATCCATCCTGATGCCCAAACGAATAAGGATTCAACAAATAACGAGAATTACAGATGCATTTCCCTCATGAATATATTTGCAAAAGTGTTCATAATATACTTGCAAATTGAGTCCTATAAAACATCAAAGAGATCAATACCATATGATATTGGAATTAAAGTCAACATATAGATGTAGACATAAGCCCAAACCTATCTGGATATCTGATTACTGATAAGAATGCCAGAAATATAAATTGGGGAAAAACAGTATGTAACATGAGGGGCCTGCTTATTGGGGGTTTCTGTCCAACCCAGTATCCCACAGACAGCAAGCCCCAAAGAAAATCACACAGAGATCTCCATAAGTTATAAAACTGATTGGCCCATTAGCTCAGGCTTCTTGTTAACTCTTGTAGCTTATAATAATCCATTGTTCTTATCTACATTAGTCACATGGCTCGATATCTTTCTCAGAGGGGCAGCTCACATCCTGCTTCTTCGGTGGTCTGGGCAGGAGTGCAGAGGGAGATTCCTGCTTCCCAGAATACTCTTGTCCTCATCACCCTGCCTCTACTTCCTATCTGGTTGACCCACCTATACTTTCTTCCTGGCCAATCAGCATTTATTTAAAACATGATTGACAAAATACAGACAATTCTCCTGTACCAACAGTATATTCAGCAAATGGTGTTGATCAAACTGAATGTCTATATGTAGAAGAATGAAAATAAATCCATAGGTATTACCCTGCAGAAAACTCAATTCTAAGTGAATCAAAGACCTTAACATATAAACATACATTCTAAACCGGATAGAAAAGAAATTGAGGAAGAGATTGAATGTGTTGTCATAGGGAACAACTTTATGAGTAGAACGCTGAGAGCACAAGCACTAAGGTCAACAATGAAACAGAAAAGCTTCTCTAAGGAAATAGAGACAGCCAAATGAACAAAGGGCAGTCTATAAAAGGGAAAAAATTACAAAATTCACATCAGATAGAGGACTAATATCAAAAACATATAAAGAATTCAGCAATCTAGATATAAACAAACACAATAATAAATTTAAAAACTGGAGTTAAGGTCTAAATAGAGATTTGGCCATGTAAGAATCTCGAATGAATCAGAAACATTTTAAAATATACAACTTCATGAGTTTTCGGTAACACAAATCAAACATACTTTGAGATTTCATATTACACCTGTCCGAATGGCTAAGATCAATAAATGTAACATCTTGTGTTGGTAAGGATTTGTAACGAAAGGAACCATAATTCATTGTTAGCTGGAGTGAAACTTATACAACCACTATGAAAATCAGCATGGCAGCACCTCAGAGAATAGTAATTGATCCACCTTAAGACACAGCTATACTAATCTTGGGCATATACCCAAAAGAAATCGCATTCTACCACAAAGACACTTGCTCATCAATGTCCCTGGCACCTTTATTCATAATAGCCAGAAGCTGGAAGAATCTTAATATCCCTTAACAGAATAATGCATTTTTTAAAGTGTGGTTCATTTACAGGGTAATGAAACATTACCCCGTGTTTTAAAATAGGGCATCATATTCTGACAAAACCTGGAATCAACCTAAATGCCTTGTGATCAAAAAAATGGATAAGGAAAATATGGAACAATTACACAATGGAGTACTACACAGTAGAAAAAAAATAACATCTTGAATTCTGCAGGCAAATGGATGGAGTTAAAAAACATTATTTTGAGTGAGATAACCCAGACTCAGAAGACAATTTTCACATGTGCTGACTTATAAGTGGTTTTTAAACATAAAACAAAGAAAACCAGCCCAAAAATCACAATCCCAGAGGACCTAGACAATGATGAGGACCCTAAGAGAGATTTAAATAGATACAATCTACATGGGTAGTAGAAAAAGACAAGCTCTCCTTAGTAAATTAGGAGGATGGGAACCTTGGGAGAGGTTTGAAGGAGTGGGGGTAGAGGCACGGAGGGTAACAGAGAAAAATGTAGAGCTCAATAAAAATCAATAAAAAATAAGGCATCATTAAATCCATAGGAAAATATCATCCTGTGTGATGTAGCACTGGCCAAGAAAAACAAATATGATATGTATTCACTTATAATTGGATATAAGTCATCAAGTAAATGATAATCAAGCTGTAGTCCATATACAAAAAATGTGAAAATGAACTGCAAGGTCTAGAGGAGACACATGGATCTCCATGGTAAGGGAAAAAGAAATCGAATGTATGGGTGAACTGGGAGCAGGTAGTGACAGGAGCCAGAGAAATCAGATTGGAGAAAAGTTAGAATAGAGATAATTCATGGAAAAAACCACTGGAATTAGAGCATTTAGGGGTAGTGTAAAAACATAGCACAGAAGAAAATTCCTGAAATCTATGGAGATGATCCTGATAAGGATTTCTAATAATGAGGATATAGATTCCCAACTGGCAATCCCTTCTAACCAGGAAAGGCTTGTAATAGCATGAGTGGGTTTGCATTGAATTTAGATGTTGGCAAATGGGGTACCAAGGAAGTCACAAACAATCCAGGATGATACTGAGAAAAGGGTGTTTTCTACAAACTGACAGACATCATGACCCCATTGCTGAGGACAACATCCACAAAACTCAATGGATCTGATGATGTTGAGCCAGTGACTACACATAGTCTTTACCACTACATTCTAGTTTCTTTGGTGTGAGAAGTTACTCTTTAGATTATCAAAAATTAAATGTGATCACCAGCCCAGCCATAGTACATTGATCTACAATTATTCCTGTCTGAAAAATATGTTAGGGCTTTGGTCATATAAAATCATTGTGGGAGTAGCCAACTGATGTTTGATTTGACTTAAGACCTACTCAATGAGAAGGATACCTGATATACCCAAAACTGTTTTGTTAGCCAAGAACCAAAGAGTGGATAACCCAGAGTTCTTTAAGCCATATGGGCCTGTGTGACCCTGCCCCCCCCTCAGCTTCTTCCTAAAGTTTCACCCCTCTACCCCATTGGAAGTATTTAATCTATCTCCTATGCATGCCCTCCCTTGGGCAGAGCTCCTCCTACTTCTTCAAAGCCTGAGCCCATCTGGGCCACTACCCATGCTCCCTCTTGAAGCTTATAGAAGTTCCCTCCAGTAGAGCTTACTTTTAAAGTGTTGTCTCTCTTCTCTTCAGACTACAAACAGTCTGGCCCCAGTACAGAACAATGGCCAAAATTGGTGCACTAGATTTCCAAATTTTTAGAAGTCATGACAGCTGCCACTATAAAAAGAAACAAAAATGTTCCCCAAATCTCTTATATTTAAATATTTTCTGCTTTATATTTCCTATACTTTCCACTCATAAAAATCTTTATCTCTATAATTTCTCTGTCCTCTCTCCTCAATGTCTCTTAAGATTATAATGTAATCACTCTCTCAGAATATCTAAATTCATTGGGTGTGGTTAAAATGTTTACAAGTGCTCTAATGGTATATGGCTTTAAATTATTAAAAAGTCTTATAGTAAAAATCTGTACATCAGAAATTTTAACTTCTTTTTTTTTTTTTTAAATTTTAACTTCTTATAGCTTACTGTTTATATGATTCAACTCTTGCTTCAAATATACTGTATATGTAACTTGGATTCAACTCTTGTTAAGAAACAGATCTAGGAAAAAAGATGTTTTGAATAACAACCATGTGGCTATCTTCCATCTTGACTGATGACCTCATCACTATATAATCAAAAACATGACTGGCAGCTGTCTTTACTAAGAGTAAAAGAGTTCATTCCATGTGACCTCACAATCTTAAAATGATATTGTGACATAAAGCAGCAATTATAAAACTTTTAGTCCTAATGAGCTTTCAATTTATTATTATGTCTTCTCAATAGATTAAGGAGACAATATCAGGTATCTAAAATATTTTAATTGATGTGGATTTCTGCATGATAATAAAATTTTAAGGTTTAGTCAGATTAAGAAAATCTGACGGAATAATTTATATCTATCCACTTATGTCTCTACTAAATGTTGAACATGGATAAGGAATAATAAGGATTATAAAATCCTAAGATCTTCTCAGGTTCAAAACACCATGCCTTAAGAAAATTTAAATGAGCAACATGTTTGATAAATAAAGTATATTTGATAAATAAGGTTAACAAATTCAAAAGTCTCCTTTGTCTTATCTTACATTTTTTATATTTTGGCTATTTTAATAAGCCAAGGCATATATAAGCCTGTGATATTTTATGATCCTGCATGGTAAAAGCCTCAAAAAAACAGGTTCCTTATGGACTGTATTTAAGGTTTATTTATGACTTAATGTTTTTTGATCTTAAGTCTTTAACTCAAATTTTTAAGGCTCAAATTAAACAGAGATAAAGTTGTAAAATACTAAGCTTATAGAATAAGACTATTAATTTGTAAACTGTTATGCAATTTATTTAGTGACAAGCTTTATTTATTGTCCTGTATGTGTTTTCAAGTTTAAGCCTATAATCACACATATTTAATAGATAGGTGGTCCTCAACTTCTTCAAATCTGAATATGGTATTTAAAATGTTTAATGAAAAGGTTTTCCATAATAGTGATGGCATATTTTACTAGGAACCCTAAGTTCTTCAAAGAAAAAAGGTGGATTTGGACCTTGAGATTTCTGTCCGGTGCTCCCATGTGGGTCTCTGTCTCTGTCTCCTTTCATCGCCTGATGAAGGTTAATATTCAGGAGGATGCCTATGTGTTTGTCTTTGGATTCACCTTCTTATTTAGCTTCTCTAGGAACATGAATTATAAGCTCAATGTCCTTTATTTATGGCTAGAAACCAAATATGAGCAAGGAACTCAGGACCACGAGGGGTGCACCCACACACTGAGACAATGGGGATGCTCTATCGGGAACTCACCAAAGCCAGCTGGCCTAGGTCTGAAAAAGCATGGGATAAATCTGGACTAGCTGAACATAGCGGACAATGAGGAATACTGAGAACTCAAGAACAATTGCAGTGGGTTTTTGATCCTACTGCACGCACTGGCTTTGGGGGAGCCTAGGCAGTTTGGATGCTCACCTTATGAGACCTGGATAGAGGTGGGCGGTCCTTGGGCTTCCCACAGGTCAGGGAACCCTGATTGCTCTTCAAGCAGATGAGGGAGGGGGACTTGATCAGTGGAGGGGGAGGGAAATGGGAAGCAGTTGCGGGGAGGAGGCAGAAATCCTTAATAAATAAATAAATTTAAAAAAAAAGAAAAAAGGTGGAATATGATGATTATAACTGAACTGTGGTAACGCTGTCCACTAGAAAAATCTCCATGCTTCATCTGCTGCCTGAGCTCAACTCAAACTGTGGACACTTTCAGGTTCATTGTCCTTCTTTGCCAGGTCAGTGTAAGATTATTTACTTCTACACAGGAAAGTCTTCTCAAACCTGTGTCTGTCAGTTGAAGGACAATGATGCTTTGTGGGGATGCTACTGATTAAATGTTCTATATGACAGCTGAAAACTTATGACCACTGCCTGCAGTAAAACATTCTAGATCATAGAAACTTAGGAAAACATCCTGGGTAGTGAGTGGTAAGTCTCTGTAATGTAAATGGTTAAGTATCCTTTTCAGATCTCTAACGATATTGGCTGATTAACTGTATCTTTAACAAGAGTAAGCTGCTATCTATTTATATGTAAAAATCAAGCCTCAGGCCTCATTTTCCTAGAGATATTAAGTAAGTCCCCATCCTCAAAAGACTGTTGAACTTGCAATCAGATCCTGAAAGGAGATAAACTTGTAGATGATTTAAACCTAAAATCTTTTTTTGTTTCCCAAGCATTTCCTATGTCTCAAAGGTATGTCTATTGTTCTTTCTACAATGTGGATTTCAGCAAAGGTTACAACCAGTGGTAATACTATCAAAATAAAAAGATTTTATGCAATCTTCAGGGTATCAGCATGGATTAGGTAAAACACACTTTAGATAAGTATTCCTAAATTGCCCTACATGCCTATTCCTGAGATTAGGATTCCTCCCGTTTTGCTTGTTCTGGTGACTTGTCTCAGCAAATTACCAGGGCCATGGTAGTTAAAATTTCAAGGTACGTCTGAGAAAAAAATTTCCCACAACTTCCTTATGATGTAGGAGTGTCATCTGTCTATGTGTTACTTTCATTGGTTAATAAAGAGACTGCCTTGGCCTTTTAATAGGGCAGAAAATTAGGTGGGTGGAATAGACAGAACAGAATGCTGGGAAGAAGGCAATGAGGCAGTCGCGATAAAGCTCCTGCCCAAGATGGATGTAGGTTAGAATCTCCCCGGTAAGCCACCACCTCGTGGTGCTACACACATTAAGAGAAATGAGTTAATCAAGATGTGAGAGTTAGCCAAAAAGAAGCTAGAATTAACGGGCCAGGCAGTGTTGAAATGAATACAATTTGTGTGTTGTTATTTTGGGTGTAAAGCTAACCATGCAGGAGCCGGGCGGGATGAAAAGCAGGCCTGCCCGCAGCTCCTTCTACATCTGTATCCCTTATCCATATATGTTACAGTAGATTTCCAATAAAATAAAGACTGTAAAATTCTCAATAATCAACATCCCTATGTATTTTTGATGGAATTGCTGACCAGCACGAGTCTCACTATTCCAGTCTACTCTAAGGGCATGCACCAGGTAATTCAGCTTTACAAAGTACTCCAAAGCAGCCTGTGCTTCTGGAACCATAGGTGATCTAACAGAGCCAAGATAGAGTGAAGCAGATTACATTTTCTGAACTTGACAAGTATTTCAGCTTTCTTGGATCTCCAACAATGATGCCTCTAGATGAACAGGAAGTAGCCATAGAAAATATTGCATATTGCCACATATCATTAATTAATAACAAAAGGTAGAGATGTTAGGTCTAAAGTTGGGAATAAAACACTAACTGAGGTACCTATTTAACATACCAAAGTGAATCTGGCTCTCGGGTCCTCTGAGCATCCCTCAGTCTCTGCATTATAAAGGATAGGGCTGGCATACCTGGCCTGGTAAGGTAAACTTCTAGAGCCTAGGTATCTACACTGCACTTTCCACAGATGTCCTTCCCTATATAGTCCATTTTGGTAATGTTCCCCTACTTAATCTGCCCTTCCACCTCAGATCATCTTGGTTGGTCTTCTGGAGCAGACTACTCCCATTATTTGGAGACTCTTCTTCTTCTTCTTTTTTTTTTTTTTTAATTTCCTCACTGTTCTCATTATATGGCCCAGACATGTGCACTCTAGATATTTCTGTCTCTGACCATTCTTTTTTATTTGCAATAAACTACCCCCTCCACGATAATAGAACATTATTTTTTCTCCTTTTATGATTTCAATTTTCTTTTCTTTTTCTTTCATTATTTTTTTTCAAAACAGGATTCCTTTGTTGTAGCTTTGGAGCCTGTCCTGGAAACTAGATCTTGTAGACAAGGCTGGCCTTGACCCCACAGAGATCTGCTGGCTTTGGCCTCCCTAATGCTGGGATTAAAGTTATATGCCATCATCTCCCAGCCAATTTTATTTTTAAAACTGTTACTTTGAATTCATGACTTCTACAATAGTACACAATCCAATTTTAGTACTAAACAATAGATTACTTCAATGGGAATCAAACATTTGTCCTTTCTTCATCTAATATTCAGAAACACCACTTAGCGACCATCCCCCTTCAAAATAGCAACCACAGGACCCATCAGGCCCACCTCTAACTGTAGGGACAGTTGAGTATCAAGCTGGAAAGTCCTGGTTTCTAGGACTAGTCTTCAACTTTCCCCCACCCACAGTAACCCCAGTGACAAGATAACAACACCCTCTCCAGCAAGCCATCCCTGTCATAATAGTAACCACAGAACCAGCATACCACACATGCGCCTGAAGGGAAAGTGACTACCAGATGCAGTCACCCACCTGCACCAAGGTTGACAGCAACCACATGATCCAGGGGCTATCCTTATACCTGGAGAGTCAGTGACCATCAGCCTTACCAGCCCCACATATATCTAGAGGGACAATGACCACCGGAGCTGCAGGCCCCAACTGCTCCCAGAAGGATAGGCCCCAATTGCACCTGGAGGAAGAGTGACCATAAGAGTTACAGGCTCAACCTATATCTATTGCAGTAGAGATGGGTAGACAGAAAAGAATGAATACATTCAATAACATAAAGAGCAATATGGAAACACCAGAAACTAGTGATTATACAACAGCAAGACCTGAATATCCCAACACAGATGAAGCAGAAGAAAATGACCTCAAAAATAACTTTATAAAAATGATAGAGATTGTTAAGAAGGAGATAAAAAATTCACTTAGAAAAATGGAGGAAGAGACAAACAAAAAATGGAAGAAACCAAGCAATCCCTTAAAGGAAGTTAAGAAAGCCTAGAAAAGCAAGAAGAAGAAGAAGAAGAAGAAGAAGAAGAAGAAGAAGAAGAAGAAGAAGAAGAAGAAGAACAACAACAACAACAACAACAACAACAAGAAAAAGAAAAACAAGAACAAGAACAAGAAGAGGAGGAGGAGGAGGAGAGAAGAGAAAGAGGAGGAGGAAGAGGAAGAAGAAGAAGAAGAAGAAGGAGAAGGAGAAGGAGAAGGAGAAGGAGAATAATTAAACATGGGAACAAAACAGCCATAGACTTGAAAAATCCAATAAAGGCAATAAAGAAATCAAGGGAATTTTGGAACTGGACAATCTGGGAAAATGAACAGGAACTAAAGATGCAAGCATAAACAATAAAATCCAAGATATGGAAGATGCATTGGAGAAAATAGACTCATAGGTCAAATAAAAATGGTAAACCCAACAAATTCATAACATAAAACATCCAGGCCATCTGGGACACCATGAAAAATATTAAACCTAAGAATAGTAGAGATAGAAGAAGAATACCAGCTTTAAAGCACAGAAATTACATTCAATAAAATCGTAGAAAAAAACTTCTTCAATCTAACGAAGAGCATGCCTATGAAAGTACAAGAAGCCTACAAAACACCAAATAGAATAGACTCCCAAAAAAGTCCATTTGCCATATAACAATAAAAACAATATACAGACAAAATAAAGAAAAAAACCTAAGAGCTACAAAGGGAAAAGGCCAAGTAACATATAAGACAGATCTAGAATTACACCTGACTTCTCAATGGAAACTCTGAACATCAGGACAGATGTTCTGCAAACATTAAGAGACCACAGATACCAGCCTCGACTACATCCAGCAAAGCTCTCAGTCACCATATAAGAAAAACCAAGATATTCCATGACAAAACCAGATTAAAACAATACCTATAAACAAACCCAGCCTTAAAAATAGTAGTAAAAGGAAAACTCAAACCCAAGAAAGTTAGCTGCACCCACAAAAACACAGGCAACAAATAACCTCACATCAGCAAACTTCAATGAAAGAAAACAGACAAACAATACTAACACCAAAACCACCAAAACCAAATATAATAGGGATTAGCAGTCTCTTGTCAATAATATGTTTCAATATCAATGGTCTCCATTCACCTATAAAAAGACACAGGCTATTAGTATGAATATATAAATAGGACCCATCTAACTATTGCATACAAACACACACACACACACACACACACACACATCAGCCTCGAAGACAGACATTACTTCAGAGTAAACGGCTGGAAAATATTCCAAGAATAATGAACCTAAGAAACACAGTGATGTAGCTATCCTAATGTTTAAGAAAATAAATGTCAAGCTATAATTGATTAAAGGAGATGGAGAAGGACATTTCATATTCTAAAAATAAGGGAATCCACATTTGTAAAAGTAACATTACTGAATCCTTTTTTTAGCATTTTTTAATATATTTTTACTGAAAAAATTTCCACTTCCTCCCCTCCGCCCATTTCCCACATCCATCCCCCTCCCCCTATTTCCTTCACAGTTACTCTCCAGTCCAGACAATAGTCAGGGTTCTCTGCCCTGTGGAAAGACCAAGGTCTTCCCCTCTCCATCCAGGTCTAGGAAGGAGAGCATCCTAACAGACTAGGCTCCCACAAAGCCAGTACATGCAGTAAGATCAAAACCCAGAGCCATTGTCCTTGACATCTCAGTCAGTCCTCCTTGTCTGACACATTCAGAGAGTTTGATTTGCTCATATGCTCCATCAGTCCCAATCCAGCTTCATATGGTGAGCTCCCATTAGATCAGCCCCACTGTCTCAGTGGATGAGCACACCCCTCGGGGTCCTGACTTCCTTGCTCATGTTCTCCCTCCTTCTGCTCCTCATTTGGGACTTGGGAACTCAGTCCAGTGCTCCAAAGTGGGTCTCTGTTTCTAGCTTCATCCATTGCTAGATGAAGGTTCTATGGTGATATGCAAGACAATCATAAGTATGGCTATAGGATCAAGCCATTTCAGGCTCCCTCTCCTCAGCTGTCCAAGGACCTAGCTGGAAACATCTCCATGGACACCTGGGTACACCTCTAGAGTCAAGTCTCTTGCCAACCCTAAAATGACTCCCTTAATTAAGATATATTCTTCCCTGCTCCCATATCCACACTTCCTCCTTCCCAACCATCCCATTCCCCCAAGCTCTCCCCATCCCCTTCTCACTTTTTTTCTCCCCATATCCCCTTACTCCACCCCACCCCCACCTCCAAGTTTCCAATATTTGCCTGGCAATTTTGTATCCTTCCTATATCCAGGAGTATAACTATATGTTTTTCCATGGTGATCCAATAGTACAGAGATTTCAACACTCCACTCTGACCAATGGACAGGTCAACAAGACAGAAACTTAACAGAGAAATAAGAGAACTATCATAGCTAATAAACTAAATGGACTTAAGAGATATTTGTAGAACATTCCACCCAAACAGAAAAGAATATACCTTCTTCTCAGCACTACATGGAACCTTCTCAAAAATTCATCACATAATTGGTAACAAAGCAAACATACAAAGAAATTGTAGTAACCACCTCTGTACTATTGGATCACCATGGAATAAACTTAAAATTTAACAACAATTCTAACCCCAGAAAGCCTACAAACTCATGGAAATTGAACAGTCAACTACTGAACCACCCCTGGGTCAGGGAAGAAATAAAAAAAGAAATTAAAGTCTTCCTTTAATTCAATAAGTATAAAGACACATCATACCCAAACCTACGGAATACGATGAAGGCAGTGCTAAGAGGAAAATTTGTAGCACTAAATGCCCACATAAATAAAATGGAGAAAGCACACATTAGAGACTTAACAGCACAGCTGAAAGCTCTAGAAAAAAAGAAAAGATGCAGACTCACCCAGGAAGAATAGAAGACTGGAAATAATCAAACTGAGGGCTGAAATCAATAAAATAGAAACACAAAAAACAATCCAGAGAATTAATGAAACAAAAAGCTGGTTCCTGGAGAAAATCAACAAGATTGACAAATCCCTACCCAAACTAATCAAACGGCAGAGAGAGAACATGCAAATGAACATGATCAGAAATGAAAAGGGGGACATAATAACAGACAAAGAGGAAATTTGGAGAATCATTAGATATTACTACAAAAGCCTGTATGCCACAATATTGGAAAATGTGAAAGAAATGGACACTTTTTTAGATAAATACCATATATCAAAATTAAATCAAGAACAGTTGAACAGTTTAAATAGACCTGTATTTCACGAGGAATTGGAAGCTATCATCAGAAACCTCCCTACCAAAAAAAAAAAGCCCTGGACCAGATGGTTTCAATGCAGAATATACTACCAGAACTTCCAAGAAGAGTTAATACCTATACTCCTTAATGTGTTTCACAAAATAGAAACAGAAGAGTCATTACCAAACTCCTTTAATGAAGCTAAAGTCACCCTGAATCCAAAATCACACATAGAACCAACCAAGAAAGAGAATTACAGACCAATCTGACTCATGAACATTGATGCAAAAATTCTCAATAAAATACTGGCAAACTGAATCCAAGAACACATCAAAAAAACAATACATTATCATCAAGGAGGCTTCATCCCAGAGAGGCAGGGCTGGTTCAACATATAAAAATCTATCAATGTAATCCATCATGTAAATAAAATGAAGGAAAAAAACATATGATCATCTCAATAGATGCTGAAAAAGCATTTGACAAAATTCAACACCCCTTTATGATAAAGGTCTTTGAGAGATTAGGGATACAGGGTTCATTCCTAAATATAATAAAAGTAATATACAGCAAGCCAACAGCTAACATTAAATTAAATGGAGAGAAACTCAAAGCCATCCCACTAAAATCAGGAACAAGTCAAGGCGGTCCACTCTCTCCATATCTCTTCAATATAGTGCTTGAAGTTCTAGCAATAGCAATAACACAGCATAAGGAGATCAAGGGGATTCAAATTGGAAAGGAAGAAGTCATACTTTTATTATTTGCAGATGATATGATAGTGTACATAAGCGACCCCAAAAACTCCACCAAAGAACTGTTACAGCTGATAAACACCTTTAGTAATGTGGCAGGATACAAGATCAACTCCAAAATATCAGTTGCCTTCGTATACACAAAGGATAAAGAAGCAGTGAGGGAAATCAGAGAAATCTTTCACGATAGGCACAAATAGCATAAAATATCTTGGGGTTATTCTAACCAAGGAAGTGAAAGATCTATTTGACAAGAACTTTAAATCTTTGAATAAAGAAAGTAAACAGGATACCAGAAAATGGAAGGATCTCCTTTGCTCTTGGATTGGGAAGATCAACATAGTAAAAATGGCAATTTTGCCAAAAAGCAATCGATATATTCAATGCAATCCCCATCAAAATCCCAACAAAATTCTTCACAGACCTTGAGAGAACAATAATCACCTTTATATTGAAAAAACAAAAAACCCAGGATAGCCAAAACAATCCTATACAATAAAGGTACTTCCGGAGGCATTACCATCCCTGACTTCAAACTCTGTTACAGAGCTACAGTAATGAAAACAGCTTGGTATTTTGCACAAAAACAGAGATGTTGACCAGTGGAATTGAAAAGAAGACCCAGATTTTAACCAACAAACCTATGAACACCTGATTTTCGACAAAGGAGCTAAAAGTATACAATGGAAGAAAGAAAGCATCTTCAATAAATGGTGCTGGCATAACTGGATGTCAATCTGTAAAAGAATGAAAATAGATCCATATCTATCAGCATGCACAAAACTCAAGTCCAAATGGATTAAAGACCTCAATATCAATCTGAAAACACTGCACCTGATAGAAGAGAAATTGGAAAGTGCTCTACAACACACGGGCAGAGGAGACTACTTCCTACGTATAACATGACTAAATCTTAAATCAAAACACCCACACTAATAGTAGGAGATGTCAGCACCCCACTCTTGCCACTAGATAAGTCACCAGACAGAAACATAACAGACGAATCAGGGAACTAATAGACATGATGACTCAAATGTACGTAAGAGACATTTATAAAACATTCGAGCCAAGTAAAAAAGAATATACCCTTTTCTCAGCACATCATGGAACCTTCTCTAAAATTGACCATGTGCTTGGTAACACAGCAAACCTCAACAGATGGAAAAGAAATAGAATTACCCCTTGTATCTTATTAAATCACCTTGGCTTAATGTTAGAATTTAACAGCAATATTAATTGCAGAAAGACAACAAACTCCTGGAAATCAAACAAGGTGAAACTGCATCATCACTGTGCCATGGAATAAGGAAAGAAATTAAAGACTTCCTATAATTCAATGAAAATTAAAGCACATCATAACTAAACTTAAGGGCCATTATAAAAGCAGTGATAAGAGGAACATTCACAGAACTCTAAGTGCCTACATAAAGAATGTGAAAAAACTTGCATACTAGCAGCTCAATGACACACCTTAAAGATCTAGAACAAACAATGGTGACTGCTGTCTTATGAAAACTGAATTGGAAAATATTCTTTGGTTCCATTTTGTGGAACTATTTGTAAAATATTGGCATTAGCTTTCATTTGAAATTGGGTAATATTCTGCTCTAAAATTGTCTGGCCTGTGAAATTTTTGGTTGGGAGATTTTAATGAATGCTTCTATTTCTATGGGAGTTATTGATATATAAAAATTGATTATCTGATCTACATTTAGCTCTCATAAATAGTATCTGTCAAGAAAATCACCCATTTCTTTTAAATTTTCCAATTTCATGAGGTACAGATTTTTAAAGTATGATCTCAGGATTCTGTGGATTTCTTTCTTGTATGGTTTTAAATACTCATTTTTATTCCTTATTTTGTTACTTTGGACGTTTCTACTTTCAGTCTTTTAGTTTGCTTTATTACAGGGTATCTTGCTGGTTGATTTTTGCCAAAGAAACTACTTTTTTTTCATTGATTTTTCATTTTTCTCTTCTTTCTATTTTAATGATTTGTGTTTGTTTGATTATTTTCTGCAGTTTTGCAGATTATTCCTCTTGGATGTGCTCTCTTCCATTTGTTCTATAAATCTATGATTCAGATACGCTATATTAAATTGGTAGAAGGGGCTCTCACCAATTATTTTTATGTAGTCACTTTGAAGTTTACTCATAATACTACTTTCATCGTGTTCCATTAGTTTGTGTATGTTATGAATTCATTTTCACTGAATTCCAGAAAATATTTATTTATTTTTGTTTTGAGCCAGTATTCACTCAGTAGAGGGATTCTTTCAATTTCCATTACTTGTAGACTTTCTATTGTTTTAGTTTTTTTGTTGAAATTCAGCTATAATCTGTTGTGGTCTGATAGGATACAGTTCTGTAACTCAAGTTTCTTGTATCTGTTGAGACTTGCTCTGTGACCAAGTGTATGGTTAATATTGGAAAAAAGTTCTGTGAGGTGCTAAGAAGTATAATCATTTGTATTTGGGCAAACTGTTATGAAGATATCCATTAGGTCCATTTTGGTATATATAGTCTGTTAGTTCTAGTATTTCTTTGTTTAGTTTATATCTGTATGAAGGCGTGAAGTATTGAAAACACACTACCAATGTATCAGGGTCAATACGTGATTTAAGCTTCAGTAATTTTATTTATTTATTCATGTATTTGCGAATTTGGGTGGCCTTGTGTTCTGGACACAGAATTTAAGACTTTATATTTCACCGGGCATTGGTAGCACATGCCTTTAGTCCCAGCACTCGGGAGGCAGAGACAGGTGGATCTCTGTGAGTTCGAGGCCAGCCTGGTTTACAAGAGTTAGTTCCAGGACAGGAACCAAAAGCTACGGAGAAACCCTGTCTCAAAAATCAAATAAAAAAAAAAACTTTAAATTTCATCTTGGAGGATTATTCTTTGATGAGTATGAAGTGGCCTTCCCTGTATCTTTTGATTAGTTCTGGTTTGAAGTCTACTTTTTAAATATTGGAATGGCTAGGCCAGCATGATTCTTAGGCCCATTTGCTTGAAAAATATTTTTCTTACCATTTAATCTGAGATAATATTTATCTTTGATGTTGAGGTGTGTTTCTTTATACAGCAGAATGATGGCTCCTGTTTTTTTTTTTCACACATCTGTTAATCTGTTTCATTTATGGGGAAATTAAGTCCATTGACATTGATAGATATCAATAACTAATAATTCTCTATCATTTTGCATTTGATTTCCATTGTTGTGTGTGTATGTTGGACTGTGTATGTGTTGTATATGTGTATGTGTGAGTTGGCTTCTCTTCTTTTGGTTTTCCTTGTGTGATATTATTTATTTCCTGGGTTTTCCAGGGTTTAGTTAACCTCGTTGTGTTAAGAGTTTTCCTTTTAGTACTTTTGATATGGTGATAATTGTGGATAGATCTTGTTCAAATTAGACTTTATCATGGAATATCTTGTTTTATCCATCTGTTTTGTTTATTGCTTCTATTTCCACTTTCAGGTCTTGTGTAGATTTATTCATTTCCTTCAAACATTTTCTTTTTCTTTGCTTTCTTTAAGAGATTTAATTAGTCTTCCATTTTTTTTTTGTTTGTTTTATCCTCAGTGTCCTTAAGGGATTCATTTATTTCTTCTTAAGGGTCGTTATCATAATCATAAAGTTACTTTAAATGTTTATTTGTGTTTTTTCTGTGTTGTGTTAATCTGGCCTTGATATACTGGCTCTTGTGCTGACATACTGCCTTGGCTTTTGTTGATTGTATACTTATACTGGCTTTGATGAGGAGAGATAGAATGGACAAGTATTTAGAGAGTGGTGAGTAATTGAAGGGCAGATGACCTACCTGGAGATCTGGTTGCATTTGTGGACTCTGGTCAAGTGAGGTGCCTCTGCCAATATTTATTATTTTTAATGAAATATGTGTGTGCTATATTGAAGTAATAAGGGTGGCGGCGGGGCTGCGTCCCCAACACCCCAGCCGCCTGCCCAGCTAGCTTATGCCCCGAAATATTTACACAGACACTGTATTCTTTTAATCACTGCTTGGCCCATTCTCTTCTAGGTTAATTCTCACATATTAATTTAGCCCATTTCTAATCATCTGTGTATGGCACCCCAAGGTGCGCTTACCGGGAAGATTCTAGCCTATGTCCATCCTGGGTCAGACCTTCATCACGTGTGTCTGCCAGGGAGCAGGGCATGGCGTCTCTGCTGAGGCGTCTGCTCCGGAGAGCAGAGCTGTGGAGTCTCTGAGCTCACTTCCTCTTCCTCCCAGCGTTCTGTGCTGTTTACTCCTCCCACCTATCCTCTAACCAATAAAATGGGCCAGGGCAGTGCCTTTATTAGCCAATGACCTTCCTCCATCACTATATAACTATCTTTTGGGTCAGAATGAGGCAGTTAGACTACTAAGTTGCACTGTGAGAAAAACATAAATGATGCATCCTTTTATATTTTAATTTACAATAAGTGGTAAGTTATTAATAGTACATTAAAATATATTTTTTGTATTATGAAATGCATTATGAACTCAAGTCCAAACCAAAAGACATGCCTTATAGTTTTATTTGCCTGATTTATGTGAAAGCACATACTCTAAATAAGTGATGAAATGAAATACAACTTTCTACTTAATCTCTTTTGATTACTCTATTTCAATAATAATTAAGAGGGACACAGAAATAAATATTTTAAAGTGAATCTTTTAAAAGGCATTCCACAGGACTTTATGGTTCATCAAGAAATGAAAAACCAATGAATCAAAAACAAGTTCATGATGTACATGAATAGGCTTGCCGAAATAGATTGCAAGATATTTAATACAACAAAGATATTTGAATATACCAAGAAATTCAGTAGATATTTCTGGAGGTATCAAATTTAGATAATACTTGAAGATGAGTTTCAAACATAGTAAAAGAAATTAATATATTTATGAAGTTAGGGTAATATGTGCCACATGATATTATGGAAATCCATGTGAAAGTTTCTGAAATAGCTAGAAATAGAACTATCATAACTCCAAGATGTCCTTCTCCTGGTATTATAGTCAAAGGATTCTGTATTTGACCACAGAGATACTTGCACATCCATGTTTATTGCTAGTCTATTCACAGTAGCAAAGAAAGAGAGCCAGCCTTGATGTATATGGAAACATTGATGTATTATCAACAGATGCATGCATAAAAATATGTAGTACATTAAGACAATATATTTATAAATATATTTAATATTTTATTATATTCTTTTTTATTTGTATAAGAATAATATCTATTATAATATTAATAATTTATATTATTACAAAGTGCATTATTTTTATCTAATAAAGTAAATATTAATATATAAATAGAATATATTATTCACATTTTTGGAGAAGTGATATTTCAGTTAAATACATGGTGCTGGAATAATATCCAGAGTAACGTATCTCAAATGTAGAATCATAAGATAAACATATTTTGCTCTCATATGTTTGCATTGTCTTTGAATTTTAAGATGTCTTTGTTTACATTGAAGGTTATCTCTGTAGAGCTGTTGTGGATGGAAAAGATACATTAAATGTACCGAAAGACAATAGGAAAAAGAAGTCTTATTGGAGTACAGTGAAACACATACAACTACTTGTAACTCCAGCTATATGGTATCCAATACCTTCTTTTTGCCTCTGCTGAGACTGCACTATCTTGCCTCTACATGTACTATCTTTGTCTTCCTACATCAACACACATATAATTAAAAAATAAAAGTGGAATGTATAGTCATACAAGAAATAAATAACTCAAAATCAGAATTCATAATATAGAGGCCATAATACCATTAAGATAAAAAAAAAGACTGTAACAAAAAATGAGAAAAAGTCAACAAAAATACTGTTGAGTTTGTTTGTGTTCATCATCTACTGATGGACCAGCCCTTAAGTATAGCTAATATTTCCAGTGTGAACAAATTGGGCATTAGTGACAGATAGCTTCTTGCTTGGGGATGGAAGTCCAAATCCAAATTCCTTTCTCAGTACTGAGATGTCATCTAATGAACCTTTGCAGGTGCTATGCATGTTGACACAGTCTATGAGTTCATATATGCATAAGTTATAAGACATTGTTTCCTTGGAGTCATCCACAATCTCAGTCTTATAATCTCGCTGCCTTCTCTTCTGTATAGCTCTATGAGTTGAGTAGGTTATGAGGTAGGCAGTATCTGGGGGAAATTGAATAGAGGGGAATCTATAATCAGACTATATTGTGTAAAATATTTTTTTCAACAATAAAGAGAAAAATCTAGGAAACTGGTTGAATGGAAATACTCTGAATGCATGGATAATCCCACTGCCAGAATCCATATTTTTTCAACCAAATTCCCAGTATCAGATATGAGATAGCCTCCGATACTTTGTTAGTTAGGGAAATATGAGAGGATTCTCACACTGTTCAGGGTATTGTCATTGTTTGTGTTTTCCCAGAAAAACTGGGTAGTAAGTCTATACTGTTTAACACAACACAATTAAGATATGAGACACAGAAGTCAAGATTGAATTGAGCTGACATCTTCCTCTTTGATTACTAGGATTCACTGCAGTGAACAAGACTATGCAGTTTATGATTGAAGAGAAATCAATAATGACTTTGTCTAGGTGTAGACTTTTCACACTATAATTCTGACAGTCTAGTTACAATATTCCCATTGATGCAACAATGACATAAACTTTCTGAGATTAAAAAAAGACATTTTAGTAGTATTTGAAGCCTACAACATGGAATAGAATACACATACACACATACACACACACACACAATTGTAAACATAGTTCAATAACTATGGTTATTGAGGCTGAAAGGCATAAAAGGTAATTTACCTCTGATACGTTTAATGATGGACATCATTTAGAAGCCAAATAGCCTTCTAAATATTATTTATATTTGTACACATAAAATAGTGCCTCTCTCAACTGTGGTCAGAGAAGCTTCTTTTGCAGGAGGTGTTTTGCAAAGCATCATTGGTCGAATCGTTAAGAATAAGTGGCTGCTGGGTATTCAACTCTAAAAGGAGCACTTCTTTCATCAGCCTTAACTCTTAAGAAATAATGGAATAGGAGTATGAAAAAAAATATAAGAACAAGAGTATCAGAATACTGCTATGAAACACTATCGTAGGCCTCAAGGTCCCCTGAAAGGGAGCCCGGGCACCTTCAGCTTGTGCTCCAGGGTCTCCTGGGCTCTCCTGGATGGCGCCCTGCCTGCCCCATTCTTCCATTTGTCCCCAGATCATTGGGCTACCAGGCGGCCCTGTTTAGGTGCTGAGGAGTTCCATCTGGACGGGTGAGTGTGTGCTATCCAGGGGCGGATTGTCCAGGAAGAGAGCACAAACCCCCCTCCCCCAGTTCCTTCTGCAGGGCTGTCTTTCTTACCCACGACCCAGCACCCCAGCACCCCCCAACCCTGCCCTGCTGTATGCTAGGACCAGTGCTCAAGAACAATTTTAAGCTCCTACACTAAGGCTACCCACCCAGAGCGGTGAGTGCCTGCCTAACGGGCAGGCCTCAAGGTCCTTTGTAAGGGAGCCTGGACAACTTCAGCTTGTGCTCCAGGGTCTCTTGTGCTCTCCTGGATCCCGCCCTGCCTGCCCCGGTCTTCCTTTTGTCCCCGGATCATTTGGCTACCAGGTGGCCCTGTTTAGGTGCTGAGGTGTTCCATCTGGACGGGTGAGTGTGTGCTATCCAGGGGCTGATTTTCCCGGAAGTGAGCACAACCCCTCTCCCCCAGATACTTCTGCAGGGCTGTCTTTCTTATACACGACCCCCCCCCCAAGCCTGCGTTTTCTGCAAGGTCATTTGCTCAGGAATATTTTTTCTGCTCCTACATTAAGGCTACCACCCAGAGCTGTGAGTGCCTGCCTACTGGGAAGGCTTCAAAGACCCCCAACAGGGAGCACCACACGAACCTTCAGCTTGTGCGGCAGGGTGTCCTGTGTTCTACTCATCCCCACCCTGCCCCCCAAGTTTCCCCTTTTGTCCACGGGTCATTGGACTACCAGGCTTCCGTGTTTTGATGCTGAGGAGTTTCATCAGAAAAGGATGGTTCCTGCTTCTACACTGAAGAGATATACCCAGAGAGTCAGTCACAGCAAAGACTGGACCAAAACACCAGGCCTCTCCTGGCACCATTTGAAGGAAGAGATGGGAAGGTGCCAATGCAAGAATTCGTCCAACAATCTGAAAGGAAACATGATATGAGCAGAATCCAGCGATCCCGAAATAAGAAGAATTGTATACCCTACTCTAGAAGAATTGGAAGAAATCGACTCAAAAGTGAATTATATGAAAATAATAGAAGACCTTAAACAGGAGGTGAAAAACTGCCATAAACAATTAGAGATTACAAACAAAAAGGTAGAGGAAATGAATAAATCACTCAAAGATACCCAAGAAAACCAAGAGAAACAAGAAAATGCAATCAAACAGGAAAGGGAAGCGGTGCAAGACTTGAATAATAAAATGGAAGTTGTTACGGGAGGTCCTCCCACTCTTCCAGGCTATCGCCGCTGAGATACCAGCCCATTGGGGCCTGGTCTCTCTCCCTTTAAAAAAGCGGCCACTTCCCTCTCCTCACTCTCTTCACTTCCTGCTCCACAGGCGACTAGACTCACTTCCTGGTTGCGCAGTGGGCTGACAGTGATCTGTAAGTTTTTTTTTCCCTTTAAATAAATACCACCCTATTAATCATAATTCCAAACTGGTGTGGCATTGTTTATGACTTATGCCTTCAGTTGGCACCCAACGTTTGGTTTTAGAACCTCTCCTTTCCCCGCTCGGCTGCCGGCCGTGAGTTTGGCTTGGTGGCAGCCCTCCCTTCCTCAGCCGCCGCCGGCGGCCTTGGCCTCCCCACGTGGATTTAAACTCCACAGGCCCCCGTAGTCTCTGCCGCGTGGTTTGCTCTTTTCTGAGTCGTTTTTAAATCTCCCTTGCAAGCACAGCTCTTAAGTGGCACGAACCAGAGCATGCGGTTGCTGAAAGCTGCAACCCCTCAGGGTGACTCTGTCACGTGGACGCATAAGCAGCTTCCAGGTTGCTCTTCTCTCTACTCCTGGATTCTGGGTTTCTGGTTCCGTCTCTGGAATTGATTTAATTACATTTACTTTGTTGAGCAACTTACATTTTCCAGTTTTTAACAAATACTAGGCAGACTCTGAAACAGGACTCTGTTTTTGTCGCGACTTGGCAACAGCGCCACCTGCTGGATAATAGGTAATATGGCAGTTTTCGTTTCCAACGTGAATTTTACTGTTCTGGTTGCCAATACAATGGGTTATATCATGCAAGGTTTATATGACTATGGGGATAACTTAATTTACTGGTTACTAGGCTTCAGTATTCTTTTGAATATTCTATCATTTAGGAAGATCATGGCACTCCTAAGAACCATACAATCTTTACTAGAAACTCATGCAGGTCAGAAGATTCAGGATTCAAAACAGACAATAATAAAGACAATAATAAAAAGACTTGAAATGATTGAAGAAATGATTGGAGCTGGTGAACAGAGTAATAAGGCACAAGGACAGGATACAATGCCAACACCAGCCATTAGAACTGGCTTACCAAAGGTTTTAGCGGCATATCCTATACTTAATTCTGACAAAGCGTCAACTTCTAAAGGCTCAAAGGGAGTCAGAGAAGCTAGATGGACGCCAATAGCAATGAATGATCTAAAAGAAATTAAGCAAGCTATTGTTAATTTTGGCTTGCACTCTGCATATGTAAAGGAAGTGATAAGGACTTGGGCTTCTAATGTTAGAGCTACCCCCCATGATTTCCATCAGTTAGTGTCTGCAGTTTTAGATAATGGACCTTCCTTGATGTTTGGAATTTATTTCAGAGAAGAATCCAAACATATGGAACAGCAAGGAAGAGCAAAAGGTGTTGAGGTTTCCCAAGATCAAATTCTTGGTGCAGGAGAATATGCTGATCCACAGGTCCAAGCTCTTTATGATGATGAAGTACTGTGTCTATGTCACCAAGCAGCTTTAAATGCTTGGAATAGGATACAAGATCCAGCAAAAAGGGTTGAATCATCCGGTCCCATACAGGTCTGCCTGGTCCTCTAGCCCAAGGCAACGCTGAGACTGATCAATTATTGATTGGAAGTGTGTTGCAGGCCTCAGAATTTCATAAGAAGCATCATGTCAATAGTAAAGGCCTAAAGAAAGAATTTTCCATTACTTGGCAACAAGCTAAGGACATTATAAAGAGATGTCCTACTTGATCTTTCTATAATCAAACACCGTTGCCTGCAGGGAGTAACCCAAAGGGTACTAAGAGAAATGAAATCTGGCAGATGGATGTGTTCCACTTTATGGAATTTGGCAAATAAAAATATGTACACCACACCATAGACAAATATTCAGGTTTTCAATGGGCTACTGCCCTGAGCTCAGAAAAGGCTGATTCAGTAATCAAACATTTATTGGAAGTTATGGCCATCATGGGTATACCTGCAAAAATAAAGACAGATAATGGTCCAGCATATGTATCTAAGAAAATGAAACGCTTTTTTGATTATTATAATATGAAACTCATTACAGGTATACCAAATAATCCTACAGGTCAGGCAGTTATAGAAAGATCAAATTGTACTATAAAGGATATGCTGAACAAACAGAAAGGGACGGAAAATACCTCCAGAAATAGATTACATAATGCTTTATTAACCTTGAATTTTCTTAACGCTAATGAGAAAGAAATGACAGCAGCAGAAAGACATTGGATAATGGAAAAGACTGCTGAACTAAATCAGCCAATTTATTTCAAAGATGTACTGACCTCTCAATGGAAGCCAGGAGATGTGCTACATTGGGGAAGGGGTTTTGCTCTTGTTTCCACAGGAGAAGAAAACAGACAAAGGTCTGATCTCCAAAATATATAGAGAACTCAAGAAACTAGACTTTAAAATGCTAATTAACCCAATTAAAAAATGGGGCACTGATCTGAACAGAGAATTCTCAACAGAAGAAGTTCAAATGGCCAAAAGATACTTAAGGTCATGCTGAGCCTCCTTAGTGTCAGGGAAATGCAAATCAAAACAACTTTGAGATATCATCTTCCACTTGTCTGAATGGCTAAAATCAAAAACACCAATGATAGCCTTTGCTGGAGAGGCTGTGGAGGAAGGGGTACCCTCATCCTTTGCTGCTGGGAATGCAATCTTGTGCAACCACTTTGGAAATCAATGTGGCGTTTCTCAGGAAATTCGGGATCAACCTACTCCTGGACCCAGCAATACCACTCTTGCGAATATACCAAAGAGATCCCCGATCATATGACAAGGGCATGTGTTCAACTATGTTCATAGCAGCATTGTTTGTAATAGCCAGAACCTGGAAACAACCTAGATGTACTTTAATGAAAGAATGGATGCAGAAAGTTGGAATATATACACATTAGAGTACTACTCAGCGGTAAAAACAATGACTTCTCAAATTTTGCATGCAAATGGATGGAAATAGAAAACACTATCCTGAGTGAGGAAACCCAGAACCAAAAAGATGAACATGGGATGTACTCACTCATAGTTTGTTTCTAGCCATAAATAAAGGTCAGTGAGTCTATAATTTGATATCCTAAAGAAGCTAAATAAGAAGGTGGACCCAAACAAAAACATATAGCTATTCTCCTGGTTATGGGAAGTAGACAAGATTGCCGGGCAAAAAATTGGGACTTTGGGGGTGGGTGGGAGGGGGGTAAGGGGAGATGGGGAGAGAAAAAAGAGAAGGGGAGGATGGGGGGAACTTGGGGAAAAAGGATGATTGGGATAAAGGAAGTTTGGATTCGGTTGCAGGGAAGCACATATCTTAATTAAAGGAGCCATCTTAGGTTTGGCAAGAAACATGGACCTAGAGGGGCTCCCAGGTGCCCAGGGCAATATCCCCAATTAGTTCCTGGGGCAGCTGAGGATAGGGAACCTTAAATGACCCTATCCTATAGCCATAATGATGAATATCTTGCATATCACCATAGAACCTTCATCTGGTGATGGATGGAGATTGAGACAAAGACCCACACTGGAGCACCGGACTGAGCTCCCAAGGTCCAAATGAGGAGCAGAAGGAGGGAGAACATGAGCAAAGAAGTCAGGACCACGAGGGGTGCACCCACCCACGGAGACAGTGGGGCTGATCTATTGGGAGCTCACCAAGGCCAGCTGGACTGTGACTGAAAAAGCAGGGGATAAAACCGGACTCTCTGAATATGGCGGACAATGTGGTCTGATGAGAAGCCAAGGACAATGGCACTGGGTTTTGATCCTACTTCATATTCTGGCTTTGTGGGAGCCTAGCCAGTTTGGATGTTCACCTTCCTGGACCAGGATAGAGGGGGGAGGACTTTGGACTTTCCACAGGGCAGGAAACCCTGACTGCTCTTCAGACTGGAGAGTGAGGGGGAGAGGAGTGGGGGGGAGGGGGAGAGAAGGGGGAGGAGGAGGAGGGAAATGGGAGGCTGGGAGGAGGCCGAAATTTTTTTTCAATAAAAAAAAAAATCAGTTAAATCCAGAAAAAAATTTAAAAATTAAAAATAAATTAAATAAAATAAAAATTAAAAAAAAAAGAAACACTATCTTTCTGGATATGACCTGGCTGCTACAATCATGATAATACAGTGAATGTAACCTCTTATTCAAGTTGTAAAAATCATGAAAGATTGAGACTTGTAACAATTCAGGAGAAAATCAGTGAGATTGATTGAGAGTGGATAAAAGAGTATACACAACATTTACATGCATGAATCTGTAAGAAATTTAAAAAGAATTAGTAAAGAGAGCTTTATTTTTCCTAAATGAGAATAAAAGACAATGACTAATTTTCTCAATGAGATTTATTTTTGTTTTCCTTTGCTTTTAATTTTTACATCTCAATTTATCTTTCCAAATGCACTAACTGTTCGGATCCTTAGAACCAGAACAGACAAAAATAGTTCAGCAATGAAATATATATAGCAGTTTTATCTCTATGTTCTAAATTGGTATGCATCAATACTCCAGCATGCACAGGAGTTGAAGATAGTGGAGAATACAACATTACAACATTACACGAAAAAACTGTTAGAAGTCAAATTGAAACAGAGCTCACTTCAATATAGAACATATCTAACTTTCTAATTATCATTTCAGTCTTATTGGGGCCAAAAAGGTAAATAAATAGACAAAGAGGAATGTTACTCATTAGTAATGAATGAGTGTTAATCTTAATGTTACTTCGACTTAAGGAAGTTCAAGTATAAAGAAACATTTATGAAAAGAAATAAGTGGAAAACTGAAGTGAGAATGAGATAATTTTAATTACAGTACTTAATATATCCTTTAAAAGCAACATAGATGGATATGCCAAAGTGGAGGGAACAATATTGCAAGTTTTCAGCCCTACACAAAGAACTACAAGCAACTAAGAAATGTGATATAAGTGAATACAATAGCAGTTAGTGAAGAAAGAGACCATTGATTTGAAAGAGAGTAGATTGTAATATGGCAGGTTTGGGGGAGCAATGAGAGGGGATTAATGTTTAATTGTGTTATATTCTTAATATGAAATAAAAATATGGTTATGTTAACAATTTACAATCCTCCTTAAATTATAGTATCCTTAATTGTGTTGAATTTCTAGAACTTAAGTATTACTCCAAACCAGTAAGTATTTTTTGTTTCTCCTGTGATACAAAAATAATGATTAATTATACCAAACTATTGAATATCACATTAACTAGAATGTGAGTTTTGCTCCTGGTCACATAAATTAGTTTACTTATTTTCTAGAAGTCTTCATATAGTCAGTTATCAGTAATGCTAATTACACTTTCTAATAGCATTTATACAAGAATTAGTTTAAGATGGACACTAAAGAAATATGTAATTGAAATAAAATACCAATAAAATATTCTTCATTTTATTAAGAGTATTTTGGCTCCCCTTTTTTCTGCAAGGGCCCTGGCCAGCAAGTGGTCCCAATACTGTACCAGAAGATCCATTGGAAAGGTGAGTGTGTTCCTGAATGGATGGCAGATGCCCCAGAAAGGGAGCACAGATACCGCTCGACCCCCTAAACTTTCTGGTAGTTCAGCAGGGGATTCTGTCCCGGCTACTGCCTTTCACTTCCTATCCCATCCCAGCTTGCTCCCAGGCACCCCTTCCCTTCTGCGGGGTCATAAGATCTCTCGACTCAGCCTGTTTTGGGGCTGAGGCTCTGGGGACAAAGTGGTGAGTTGCAACGGTGTAGGATTTCCTTTGTTTCACTGAGCCTGAACACAGCAAGTCCGCCCTTTTGTCTGTGAGGTCCCTGGCCATAAGATCCATTGGAAAGCATTTGAAGGAAGAGATGGGCATATGCCAAGACAAGAATTCCTCCAACGATCTGAAAAACAATATGATAGCGCCAGAACCCAGCGAACATACAACAGGAACACTTGAACACCCTAATCCATAAGAAGTAGAAAAAATAGACATCATGAAAATGATAGAGTCCCTTAAACAGGATGTAAAAAGCCATAAAGAAATGGATGAGAAGAATAACAAAAAATTGAAGAAATGAATAACTCCCTAAAAGATACCCTAGGAAACCAAGAAAAAAACAAACAAACAGATAATGGAAACAGTACAAGATTTGAAAATTGAAATAGAGGCAATGAAGAAAACAAAAACCAAGGGCCGGCTAGATATGGAAAATCTAGGTAAAAGAACAGGGACTACAGAGACAAACATAACCAACAGAGTACAAGAGATAGAAGAAAGAATCTCAGGTCCTGATGACACTATAGAGAAAATAAACACACTGATCAAAGTAAACAGCAAATCCAACAAATTCTCATCACGAAATACCCAGGAAATCTGGGACAACATAAAAAGATCAAACCTAAGAAGAATAGGGGATAGAAGAAGGAAAAGATTCTATTTGGAACTCAACAAGGCCAGATGGCCTGGGTCTGAAAAAGCATAGGATAAAACCGGACTCGCTGAGCATAACGGACAATGAGGACAACTGAGAACTCAAGAACAATGGCAATGGGTTTTTGATCATACTGCATGTACTGGCTTTGTGGGAGCCTAGGCAGTTTGGATGCTCACCCTACTAGACCTGGATGGAGGTGGGCGGTCCTTAGATTTCCCACAGGGAAGGGAACTCTGATCACTCTCTGGGCTGATGAGGGAGGGGGACTCCATTGGGGGAGGGGGAGAGAAATGGGAGGTGGTGGCGGGGAAGAGACAGAAATATTTAATAAATAAATTAATTAATTAATTAAAAAGATAAAAATAAAAAAAGAAGAAGAATTCAATTCAAAGGCCCAGAAAATATATTAAGCAAAATTATAGAAGAAAACTTTCCAATCCTAATGAAGGATACACTAATGAAGGTGCAAGAAGCATACAGAACATCAAATAGATTGGAAAAAAAAAATCTCCTCACCATACAAAAATCAAAACACAAAACATACAGAATAAAGAATATTAAGTTGTAAAGGAAAAAGGTCAAGTAACTTATAAAGGTAAACGTATAAGACTCACAGCTAACTTCTCTATGGAAACCATGATAGTCAGAAGGTCTTGGATAGATGTGCTGCAGAAAATAAGAGACCATGGATGCAAGCCCAGAGTACTATACCAAGCCAAGCTTTCATTCACCATAAATGGAGAAAATAAAATATTCCAGCATAAAAACAAATTTAAACAATACGCAGCCACAAATCAATCCTTACAAAAAGTAATAGAAAAAAATCACAACCCAAAGAATCCAACAATGCCCACAATAACTCAGTCATCTAACAACCCTTCACAAACACTACTCAAAGAAGGGAAACACACAAAATCTACCACAACAAAAAGGAAAGGAAAAAAAAAACAGAGTTAACAACCATTGGTCATTAATATCACTAAATATCAATGGACTCTATTCACTTATTAAAAGGAAAAGGCTAAGAGATTGGGTGAGAAAACAGGATCCAACATTCTGCTGTTTTCAAGAAACACATCTCAACCACAAGGACAGACATCTACTCAGAATAAATGGTTGGGAAAATGACCTAAGATACAAGCCAGTGTGGCTATACTAATGTCTAACAAAATTGACTTCAAAATAATATCATACTCATAACAGGAACAATTAATTCATCAGGATGAAGTCTCTATCCTGAATATCTATGCCCCTAATATAAAAGCACCCACTTATGTAAAAGAAACATTACTAGAACTCAAGGCAGACATCTAACCACACACAATAATAATAGGGGATTTCAACACTCCTCTCTCACCAATGGACAGGTCAATCAGACAGAAACCTAACAGAGAAATAAGAGAATTAATAGAGGTAATGAACCAAATGGACTTAACAGACATCTATAGAACATTCCACCCAAAGAGGAAAGAATATACCTTCTTCTCTGCAGCTCATGGAACCTTCTCGAAAATCGACCACATAGTCGGTAACAAAGCAAACATCCACAGTTACAAAAAAAAAATATTAGTAACCACCTGCGCTTATCAGATCACCATGGAATAAAGTTAGAATTTAACAATAATTCTATCCACAGAAAGCCTACTAACTCATGGAAGCTGAACAGTCAACTACTGAACCACACCTGGGTCAGGGAAGAAATTAAGAAAGAAATTAAAGTCTTCCTTGAATTCAATGAACATAAAGACACAGCATACCCAAATCTATGGGACACTATGAAAACAGTGTTAAGATGAAAGTTCATAGCTCTAAGTGCCCACATTAAAAAATGGAGAAAGCTCACATTAGAGACTTAATAGCACAGCTGAAAGCTCTAGAAAAAAAGAAGCAGACTCACCCAGGAGCAGTAGACGACTGGAAATAATCAAACTGAGGGCTGAAATAAACAAAATAGAAACAGAAAACAATTTAAAGAATCAATGAAACAAAGAGCTTGTTCTTTGAGAAAGTCCACAAGATTGACAAACATTTATCCACACTAATAAAAAAGCAGAGAGAGAACATGCAAATTAACAAGATCAGAAATGAAAAGGGGGACATAACAACAGACATTGATGAAATTCAGAAAATCATCAGGTCTTACTACAAAAGCTTATATGCCACAAATTGGAAAATGTAAAAGAAATGGACTTATTTTTTGATAAATACCATTTACCAAAATTAAATCAAAACCAGTGAATAATTTAAAAAGACCAATAAGTCATGAGGAAATAAAAGCTGTCCTAAAAATCCTCCCATCCAAAAAAAGCTCAAGACCAGATGGTTTTAATGCAGAATTTTATTAAAACTTTCAAGAAGAGCTAATACCTATACTCTTTAATGTGTTTCACATAATAGAAACAGAAAAGTCATTGCCAAACTCTTTTTATGAAGCTACAGTCACCCTGATTCCAAAACCACACAAATACCCAACCAAGATAGAGACTTACAGACCAATCTCACTCATGAACATTGATGCAAAAATTCTCAATAAAATTCTGGCAAACAGAATCAAAGAACACATTTTAAAAATTATACATTACGATCAAGTAGGCTTCATCTCAGAGATGCAGGTCTGATTCAACATAAGAAAATCTATCAATGTAATCCATCATATAAATAAACTGAAAAAAAATATGATCATTTCATTAGATGTGGAAAAAGCATTTGACAAAATTAAATACCCTTTTATGATAAAGGTTTTGAAGAGGTTAGAGATAAAAGAATCATCCCTAAATATAATAAAATATATAGCAAGCTAACAGCTAATATCAAAATAAATGAAGAGAAACTCAACGCCATTCTACTAAAATCAGGATCAAGACAAGGCTGTACACTCTCACCATATCTCTTCAAGTTAGTGCTTGAAGTTTTAACAATAGCAATAAGACAACATAAGGAGATCAAGGGGATTCAAATTGGAAAGGAAGGAGCAAAACTTTCATTATTTGGAGATGATATGATAGTGTACATTGGTGACCCCCAAAATTCTACCAAAGAACTCCTACAGCTGATAAATATCTTCAGTGATATGGCAGGATACAAGTTCAACTCGAAAAAATTAGTAGCCCCCCTATACACAAAGGATAGAGAAGCAGAGAGGAAAATCAGAGAAACTTCAACTTTCACGAAAGGTACAAGTAGCAAAAAGTATCTGGGGATAACTCTAACCAAGAAAGTGAAAAATCTATTTGACAAGAACTTCATGGCATTGAAGAAAGAAACTGAAGAGGACACCAGAAAAAGGAAAGACTGCCCATGCTCTTGGATGGGTAGGATCAACAAAGTAAAAATGGCAATTCTACCAAAGACAATCTATAAATTCAATGCAATCCCTATTAAAATTCCAACAAAATTCTTTACAGACCTTGAGAGAACAATAATCAACTTTATATGGAAAACCAAAAAACCCAGAATAGCCAAAAAAATCCTATACAATAAAGGAACTTCTGGAGGCATTACCATCCCTGACTTCAAACTCTATTGCAGAGCTACAGTAATAAAAACAGCTTGGTATTGGCATAAAAACAGAGAAGTTGACAATGGAATCAAATAGAATACCCGGATATTAACTCACAAACCTATGAACACCTGATTTTCAACAAAGGAGCTAAAAGTATACAATGGAAGAAAGAAAGCATCTTCAACAAATAGTGCTGGCATTACTGGATGTCAACCTGTAGAAGAATAAAAATATATCCATATATATCACCACGCACAATACTCAAGTCCAAATGGATTAAAGACCTAAATATAAATTTGACCACTTTGAACCTGATAGAAGAGAAAGTGGGAAGTAGAGTGTAACACATGGACACAGGTGACAACTTCCTACATATATCCCCAGTAGCACAGACAAAAAGGGCAACATTGAATAAATGGGACCTACTGAAACTGAGAAGCTTCTGTAAAGCAAAGGACACTGTCACTAAGACACAAAGGCAGCCTACAGAATGGGAGAAGATCTTCACCAACCCCACATCAGACAAAGGTCTGAACTCCAAAATATGAAAATAAAGATCTCAAGAAACTAGACTGTAAAATTTTAATTAACCCAATTAAAAATGGGCACTGAACTCAACAGAGAATTCTCAACAGAAGAACTTCAAATGGCCAAGAGACACTCAAGGTCATGTTCAACTTCCTTAGCTATCAAGGAAATGCAAATCAAAACAACTTTGAGATACCATCTTACACCTGTCAGAATGGCTAAAATAAAAAACACCAATGATAGCCTTGGCTGGAGAGGATGTGGAATAAGGGATACACTCATCCATTGCTGGTGGGAATGCAAACTTGTGCAACCACTTTGGAAATCAGTGTGGTGGTTTCTCAGGAAATTCGGGATCAACCTACCTCGGGATCCAGCAATTCCACTCTTGGGAATATACCCAAGAAATGCCCAATCATGCTAAAAAAGCATTTGTTCAACTATGTTTATAGCAGCATTATTTGTAATAGCCAGAATCTGGAAACAACTTAGATGCCCCTCAATGGAAGAATGGATAAAAAAGTGTGGAATATATACTACTCAGTGGTAAAAAAGCAATGACATCTTTAATTTTTCATGAAAATGGATGGAAATAGAAAACACTATCCTGAGTGAGATAACACAGACCCAAAAATAAATATGGTATGCACTTACTCATTTATGAACTCTAGCCATAAACCAAGGTCATTAACCCTATAGTTCACAAGCCCAGAGAAGCCAAATAACAAGTTGAACTCAAAGGAAAACATGTATAGATCCTCCTGGAAATTGGAAGCAAACAAGATTGTGGGACAAAAATTGTGAGCATGGGGGTGGGGCCAGGGGTGGTTGTGAGGATGGGAGAAAGGGAAGAGGGGGGGAGGGAAGGAAGAAGGGAAGGACTTGAAACAGTTTGGGGGAGTAGAAGGTTGGAGATGGAGGAAGGGCAGATATAGGAGCAGAGAAGAAGATACCTACATTAAGAGATTCACTTTAGGGTTGGCAAGAGCCTTGGTTCTACAGGGGATCCCAGATGTCCACAGGGATGTCCCCAGCTAGGTCCATGAACAAAAGAAGTGAGGGTTCCTAAATGGTCCTTGCCTCATTATCACGCTGATGATTATCTCGAATATCAACATAGAATCTTTGTCCAGCAATGTATGGAGATAGAGACAGAGACACTCATCAAAGGAACAGACTGAGCTCCAAAGGTCCAGTTGAAATGCAGAAGGAGGGAGAAGACAAGCAAGGAAGTCAGTACTGGGAGGAGTTGGTCCGCCAACTGAGGCAGGGTGCCTGTTCTAATGGGAGCTCACCAAATCCAGCTGGACGGGTTTCTGAGTGAGCATGTGATCAAACCAGAATCTCGGATTGTGGCTGACAATAGGGGCTGACTAAAAAGCCATTGAAAGAGGCACTGGGACCTTTTTATGGCATATTCTGGCTTTTTGGGACCCTAGTTTATATAAGTGCACAGCTCCCTAGGCCTGGGTGTATGGGGGATGGCCTTGGACTTCCCACAGAGCAGGGTTCCCTGACCTCTCTCAAGCAGGGTGGGAGAGGGAGGAGGGGGTTTGGGCAAGCGGAAGGGGATTGGGAGGAGGGAAGGAAGTGTAAATAATTAAATGGAAAAATCAAAAAAGGGTATTTTGTTATTGAAATCACACATAACATATCATTATCTTCCAGAAACAAATAGAAGAAATGGAGTTTCAATCTATTATTATGAAAGAATCTTTTCTTTCAGACATTATTACGAATAGTACCAATTGAGAAATACAAAGGAATTCATAGGCCAAATGAAAAATTGATGACTTTTTAAGCTGAAAAATATATTCTGTAATTTTTATAAAGATTGTTATATATAACAAAATAAAATGATTAATTACATTATGTGTATTACATAAAATAACATAAACATATACATAATGATGATTACATATTATGAAAATGAATAGACAGAAATATGCAAAAGAATCCCACAATATTTTACAGAAATGTATTGCATACTCAGTATTCATATTTGTATGATAGAAGCTTTAGATGTAAAATACTTGAGGGAATGAATCTATATAATATTCCAATTCTATGAATGTAATGTTATTCCCTCTTCTTCATTTGTATGTCAGGGAAAAACAATTATTTCTACATCATCTGTTTTTTTAAATTTATTCATAAAAATCTATAGATCTACATTTTCCAGTTTATCTGTTTATATACTTTCTTAATTCCTGGAAAATTTTATATATATATATATATATATATTGAAAACATTTAACCCTTATTCTAATATTTTCCAGAACAACCCTCTAAACAGCCTTATCCCTTTCTAACCATCTTTGAATTGTTACCCTTTATTTTCCCCTTAGAATCTAATTTCTGTTGCCTAGTTACTTGGGAGTATAGCCTGTCCTGGTATATAGTGGTCCTAGAATGTATCATATAATTAGAGAAGGCTAATTCTCTTTCTTTTCATACGTACCAAATGCAATATTTCTGTAGATAGTAGAGGAATTTTCTGTAAACCTTTCTCACTTTGTACTCAGATTTTTATCATAGAACATAAAGAAATCAAGCTTTTACTTACCTGTAAGCTTCGTCTCTATGGGAAATTTTTCAAATTGTTATGCTTAGGACTAGAGAAGAAAGGTAATCCTGATTCTCACTGAGCTGCAAAACTTACAAGCTCCAACAACTGACCTGACAAAATATAAACACTTGTAAATAATGGTATAAAACTTATGAGAGTAACTGTTTTCTAATTCCATCTAAATACTTTTCCATAAAAAACAGAATGCATACATGAGACTGCTAAAGAGGTTGAGAACCTATGGATAGAGTGTTGTGGGAGCTGTGGGCTCCATTCCTGCCACCTAGCTCCTGGCCGCCTGGCTAACTTATGCCCTGAAATAAAAACACACAAACTGTATTCATTTAAACACTGCCTGGCCCATTTCTATTAATGTGTGTAGCACCGAGGTGCACTTACCGGGAAGATTCTAGGCTATGTCCATCCTGGGTCGGAGCTTCATCGCATCTGCCCCAGAGACAGAGCTAAGGCCTATGAGCTCACTTCCTCTTCCTCCCAGCATTCTGTTCTGTTTACTCTACCCACCTAAAGGCTGGCCTATCAAATGGGTCAAGGCAGTTTCTTTATTAGCCAATGAACTTCCTCCATCATTTCCTCCTTTTCTGTTTTTTAAAAAAGGAAAGGCTATAACTTTAACATAGCAAAATTATATATAACAAATCAGATATAAAGCAAGAGTTACAGTTACAATATTTACATCTACTTATCTTTTATCATAACTAAAGAAAACTATAACTATCTATATATTCTTTAACTCCATCAAAGACGCCAGACGGATATAATATTACCTAATTAAACAAGAAAAACCAACTTCCAAAACGCTAGAAATGACAGAGACATCTCGCTGCCTGGACAGTCACGCAAAGTTCCTCTGTACCGTTGGGGCATCCATCTTCAGCCTACAGGCCCATAGTTTCCAGCAGACATTTCCATGAAGCAGGAAATTTCAAAGGCAGTTCAGTCACTATCTGCTGTGTCCTGCAAAATGTCTCACAGACTCATGAATCAGGAATCCCGAAAGATCATCTCACCTTTAGGCAAGTTCAGGAGTCCTCTCTCTGCTTGTTCTCTGTGTCCAGTTAATGCAATAGCCCAGAAAAGAGCAGTTTCTTGCCCAAATGGCTATCAAACTTCATAAGGATCCTCTTCGATGCCCATCTTCCTTTTGAAGTAGATTGGTGCTGCCAGGAGCAGACGTGTCTCATTGTCATGAAGATCCCTAAGTTATTAAAACATTTAAAAATGTCATATTCTGTAGTCTTTGAAAGATATGAAAAATGCATATTTAACTGAAACATATCTCTATATATCTAGAAAATCTAACTAACATGACTACAAGCTTGACTATTATTGATAATTATCCATTAACAACCTATATACATTACATTTTTACATGAACTACACAATCACGATATCTTAATAATTATCAGAAATACATATACATATAACAAGATTGACCTTAAATTTATATCAATAAAGTCAAATCCATACCAATGCAAATTATTCATATCTATCATACCCCCCTTTAAATGTAAAAGAACATTTATAAACAATATTTGGGAACATGAGCATAGTTTTTTTTCTTGAAACTGCTTCCTCCTATATGGGGGCATTGTCAATCAGGTCTTTTATGGTTTAACCTGTGTGCTAGATTCATGTCAGTCAGCAGTTGAGTGAAGTGATGCTTTTGAAGGTATTCACAGCAACCCTTCAGGAGGGCGTGGTCCATCATACCATTTTGGGATGGAAGCAATTCACAGGATCTCATACTCTGTAAAAACAAAAGAAGAAACTCCTTTCCAAAGCATCATGTCCTTAGATCCAAATTTTAAAGTCAAGGTATTTTCAAAATATCTGTCTTGGATTAGTTCAGCAGCATTTATAAACAAATATCTTTTAGCAGCTGCTGCTCCTTCCTCAGCATTCAAACAATTCAAACAGAGCATAATAGCATACAGTATCAAAATTCTCTGTGCATTTTCCATCTTTGTGCAGCTTTATTTTAACCTTTATTTCGTTTATTTTTTACTTTTAACTTTTTGCTTTTTGAGATAGGTTCTCTGCATATCTTTGACTTGGAATAACTCTATAGACCAGGCTGTTCTTGAACTCTCAGGGATCTGCCTGTCTCTGCCTCCCAGGCATTGGGATTAAAGGTGTATACTACCACAATTTGAACTCACAGAGGTCAATCTCCCTCTGCCTCCCAAGTATTGGGATTAAAGGTGTGTATTACCACACCCAACTACTCTCTTTCTTCCCTATTTTAGTTTTTTTTTTACTTTAAGAACTTTAACTTTTATCCTGCATATATATTTTAACATACTGTAAACCATTTAGAAATTTTCTTTGTCTTTGAATCTCTCTTTAATGTTTCTCTCTCTCTTTTTCTGACCACATGAGCCTTTAAATTACTGAGCAATATGGGTAGGATTAAAGCCGTGGCTTTGCCAGGTATATCCAGCCCATTCCTTAGCTTACTGCCATTCCACCCTTGTGGCTGAAGTACTGGCCACAGCCCTGTTCATCGCCACAACTCTACAATGTTTCAAGGTCCTTGCCAGCAAGCAAGCTGCAACAGTATTAAGCGACACTCAAAAGCTCCGTAGTCAGGACCGCCTGCTTGAAAGAGTCAGAGTTTGCCCTGGCCGGATGGCCCAGAAAACCGGCATTTTAAATCAGCACAGCTTTTTTCCTGCTATGGCTGAATACACACAAACATTCAGTCAGATTTTATCAACACCATTTAAGTGTTTTGTAGCAGGACCTCTTAAGAGAGCTGCAGGGTTTTGCAGCTAAAGCTGAGTCAGGAAGCCTCTCTTAGATGAGAGTGCATGATTGATTCTAGCAAGTAGAGCAGACCCAAGAAATTGCTGCTACCAAGAAAACATGCTTTACTCTATTCTTTCCCAAGCCTTCTCAGGTTTTATGTGGATACAGTTGTCCACACGTTGGGGGCCATTGTGTTGTGGGAGCTACAGGCTGCATTACTGCCTCCCAGGTCCTGGCCTGATGGAGGAAGGTCATTGGTTAAAAAATAAAAAAAAAACTGCTTGGCCCTCATAGGTTAGAACATTGGTGGGTGGAGTAAACAGAACAGAAATCTGGGAGAAAGAAGCAGATTCAAGGGAGTCACCATGATTCTCTCACTTCAGACAGACACGGATTAAGATCTTTCCTGGTAAGCCAGCTCATGGGCTACACAGATTACTAGAAATGGGTTAGATCAATATGTAAGAGCTAGCCAATAAGAGGCTGGAACTAATGGGCCAGGAAGTGTTCAAAAGAATACAGTTTCCATGTAATTATTTCGGGTAAGCTAACCAGGTGGCAGGAAGCAGCCCCACCACTCTTATTTCTACAGAGTGACGCTCCAACGTGATGGACTAAATCCACTTAAAAACCTGAGAAGGCTTTTTAAAAAAGGGAGAGAGAGTCTAACACAGCTTTTGGCTGTTTGTGGGTGGCTTGCAGCAAAGCAATTTTCCTGACTCAGCAGCAGGAAAAAACTGACTGTTTTAAAATGCTGGCTTTCTGGGCTGTGCCACCATTGTGATCTCTGTCTGGCTCCTGTGGGAGACAGAGTCTTTGAATGGAGCATTTGGAGTAAAGTGCTACGATTTGTTTGATGGCAAATAGACTTGCTGTGTGCCTAAAAGGAAGTCATTGTGTGCTGTGGCTCAGAGGCACAAGCAGCTCCATCATGCTACCGGTGCAATGTGCAAGGATCAGACGCACAAGCGGCTCTGCCATGTTGGACTGGGCAGGGCAAGCAGGCAGTACCTGTTTTTGACCTAGGAATGTCACAGGTTAGATTCTTAAGCACTTAGTGATTTAAAGGTGCAAATAAAAAGTGCTCCTGGATAGTAAAATATTACAGATTCACAATGGGACAGATACAGACATAAAAGACCACTAAATGAGTCACAATGTTAGATAAATGTATATAGGCTTGAGAGAGAGAAGAAAAAATAATAGAGAGAGAATAAAGTTAATGGTTTAAAGAAAAGGTAAAGTCTTTAAAGAGACAGAATACAGATAGTTAAGAGATTAAAAGAAATAAAGGAAAACAAGCCACGTAAAAATGGAAAATTCACAGAGAGTCTAGATTCTTTGTATTATTATGTTTTCTTTAAAATTTTTGACTGTGAAGGAGCTAAGTACAGAGAGACATTTCATTATATGGGCTGCTAAGCTGAACCTGCACATATGTTCTAAAGGTATCTTGACTTCAGAATTTGGGTCTAAGGATATGATGCTTTGGAAAGAAATTTCTTCTTTTGTTTACGCAGAGGATGAGACCCTGTGGATTTCTTCTATCCCAATATGGTATGATACACCACGCTCTCCTGAAAGGTTGCTGTGAACACCCTCAAAAAATTGCTTCGCTCAACTGCCAACTGAGATGAAACTAGCACACAGGTTATACCATGAAAGACCTAACTAACGACACCCCCATTCAGCAGGAAGCAGTTTGGAGATAAAAAAACTGCGCCCATGTTCCCAAATATTGTTTATAAATGTTCTTTTACATTTAAAGGGGGATATGATATAGCTATGAATAATTTACATTGATATGGATTTTGCTTTAGTGATTTAAATTTAAGGTCAATTTTGTTATATGTTTATGTGTTTCTGATCTTGATTAAGGTATTAATGATTGTGTAGTTCATTTAAAAATGTAATGTATATAGGTTGTTAATGGATAATCATCAATAATAGTCAAGCTTGTAGTTATGTTAGTTAGATTTTCTAGATATATAGAGATATGTTTCAGTTAGATCGGCATTCTTCATATCTTTCAAAGACTATGGAATATGCTATTTAATGTTTTAATAACTTAGGACTTTTCATGACAGTGAGACACTCTGCTCCTGGCAGCACCAATCTACTTCAAGAGGACGATGGGCATCGAAGAGGATCCTTATGGAGTTTGATAACCATTTGGGCAAGAAACTGCTCTTGCTTGGACTATTGCATAAACTGGACACAGAGAACCCTCAGAGAGAGGACTGCTGAACTTGCCTAAAGGTGAGATGATCTATCAGGGTTTCTGATTCATGAAAGAGTCTGCGAGACATTCTTCAGGACACAGCAGATAGTTACTGAACTGCCTTTGAAATTTCCTGCTTCATGAAAAAAGTCTGCTGGATACTATGGGCCCGTAGGCCAAAGATGGCTGCCCCAACGGTACAGAGGAACTTTGGGTGACTGTCCAGGCAGCAAGATGTCTCTGTGATTTCTAGAGTTTTGTAACTTGCTTACTTCTCATTTATTTAGGTAATATTTTATCCTTCTGGAGTCTTTGATGGAGTTGAAGAATAGATAGATAGTTATAGTTATTTTTCTTTGTTATAATAAAAGATAAAGTAGATGTAAATATTGTAACTGTAACTCTTGCTTTATAACTGTTTTGTTATATATAATTTTGCTATGTAAAGTTAAAGCCTTCTTTTTTTTGTTTAAACAGAAAAAGGGGAAATGAGGGAGGAAGGTCATTGGTTAAAAAATAAAGAAACTGCTTGGCCCTGATAGGTTAGAACATAGGTGGGTGGAGTAAACAGAACAGAATGCTGGGAGGAAGAGGAAGTGATGTAAGATGCCTCAGACAGACGCCATGCTCCCCTCTCCCGGGCAGACGCATACTCCTCTCTGAGACTGACACGATGCAGCCGGCCGCCAGGTCAGACATGCTGAATATTTCCCGGTAAGATTGGTGCTAAACAGATTACTAAATATGGGTTAGGCAAGATTGTGAGAATTAGCCATTAAGAGGCTAGAACTAATGGGCCAAGCAGTGTTTAAAAGAATACAATTTGTGTGTTGTTATTTCATGTATAAAGCTAGCCAGGCAGCTGGGAACTGGGGCGGCAGGAATGCAGCCCGCAGCTCCTACTACACTAGCCGCCTGGCTAGCTTATGCCCTGAAATAACAACACACAAACTGTATTCATTTAAACACTGCCTGGCCCATTTCTATTAATGTTGTAGCATCGAGGTGCACTTTCTGGGAAGATTTTAGCCTACGTCCATCCTGGGTCGGAGCTTCATCGCATCTGCCCCAGAGAGCAGAGCTAAGGCCTATGAGCTCACTTCCTCTTCCTCCCAGCATTTTGTTCTCTTTACTCCATCCGCCTAAAGGATGGACTATCAAATGGGCCAAGGCAGTTTCTTTATTAGCCAATGACCTTCCTTCATCAATAGAGGTCAGTATCTCTATGGCAAAACCCAATAGTATTTTGCAAATGGGCACAGAATTAAAATGACTCCCAATTACCTATTACTATAACTATAGATCAGAGCATCTCTCTCTCTCTCTCTCTCTCTCTGTTTATTATTTTTTTTTTCGAGACAGGTCTCTGTAGCTTGGGAACCTGTCCTGTAACTAGATCTTATAGACCAAGCTGGCCCCAAACTCACAGAGATCTGCCTGCCTCTGCCTCCCAAGTGCTCCACCATTGTCTGGCTCAAAGCATCTCTTTACCATCATCAGGGAAGTTTCTCCTTGAACAAGCTGACAAATAGCACTGATGTTCCTCAGTTTTCAGTGGACAGAGAATTAGAGACTATGGGCTGTTCCATCATAAATAAATACTTATTATAGTCCTCACAGAAAGACTCAAGGATCTTAAAAGAGTGGTGGATGCTTCAGTTTGGAGGTGTTGTGTAATTTTAAGGAAATAATGCTTTCCATGCACAACAGAAAAGTTGCACTTCTGAAATCAAAGTAATTGTGGTAATATGGAGAAGACCTACATAAACTCCAGCCAGATATCATGGATAACTTTTTTATTTATTTTTAATTGTTCTTTATATTTGATTTTTAATTTTATATTTAATTCTTTATTTTTAATTGTTCACGTGGATAAAGGTGTAGAAGAGGGACAGCAAGCTTTGTATGTGGTCTGTGTACATGGTGGAAATATGTTCTCTGGGAGCCAGTATCAGTGAGTTAGATTAATTTTATAGAAATATAAAAATGGGGGCAATGACTCTGGCATCCTCTAATTTGTATGAAACAGTACAATCAAGTCATAAGGCAAGCTCAAGTTTTTGTTATTTTGGGACCCTCACTCCTTATTCTCAAAGGGGCAAGAAGAAATTTCCTAGCAGAATGTTTTCCCAGAAAGACAGTGGCCTTCTCCTATCCTACCCAGGAGATTCTGAGCACAAGGTCACTTAGCTCAGCCCAGCCAGCCACCTGGTACAGGCTGATAAAGATGGCCTAACTCAAGAGCAATGGCCTCCCTTGCTCTAAAAACAAGAAAAAAAGCTGACTTAACAAAATGAGAGGGAGCAAAAGTCCTTGTACCCATGCCAAAGCATCTTCAAAGATTCTCTTTGTAGTTATGCCTTTAAAAGCTTACCCCACAGAGGAGATACAACTCCTCTCTACCTTGTTGTAACAAGGATGGAGATGAGTTCCAAACATGTTTGCATTATGCTGATTAAACATTGTTTATTACAGTTGGGGCCTTTCTGGTGGTTTCTCTCTGAGGGTTGTAACCTGGGCACAACAGTTATCACATGTGGATACATGGTCAAATCGTAAAGTTCCTAGCATCATATCTAATTACCTTATGGGAAGCAAAAGGACAGCTTCAGCAAGGAAATGCATCAAGAGTCACATTAGAGATAGTTCAGGAATCCTGACCTAAAAACAGTCTCCCAATAAGGTCAGGTAGAGAAAAGGGAAACTTCTTGAGGGAGAGTGCATGGTTGGGTGTATATGGGGTAGAGAGAGCTGCTTCATGTTGCCAAGCTTGGAGAGAGATGTCAGGCCATGGCAGATTGCAACTTCCAACCAGCAGGGACTCTCAGAAAGTCATCCAATATATTATTAATATATAGCCAGAAAAGAAATATATGATACTAAATTATGGTTTTTCAGTGTCTAGAATATGTTTTATTGGTGTTGTTGCTTTGCTTTGTTTTGACTTTCTGAATTGTCAGTTTTCATTTTCCCATACCATATCCACATCTCTATGTTTGCTATGTAGTAATTAACTGTAATTCATATAACACCCTGTTATTTTTTCACCTCTTTATATGTATGCAGTTAATTGGATCAACATGTGTTAAAGTTTAATTATGATTGGGCATGCATTTCACAGTTTGTTTTTCATTATTCTGAATAATTTTTAAAATCTAGTGATTTTTTTCTTAGTGTACATTTAATCATTGTAAGTGGCTTTATATCAGTTCTTTAGAGACAGATTTGGTGATTCCTACTTTTCTAGAAATAATTCATTTTATCATATTTTCATTTTTGCAAAATAAGTAAATCACCATAACATTGACAAATATTTGATAATACACATTAATATTTAAAATTTCCCATGTCCATTAACTTAATTGAGCAATTCTTGTTACTAACAATTTACTTGATACAAACAGAAAGCAATACATATAAAGCTATATAGATAATTGTTGCAAGGAGACTGCTTGCTTGTCCCAGTAGCCCAGCCCTGATATCACACAGAAACTGTATTATTTAAATCACTGCTTGGCCCATTAGCACTAGCTTCTTATTTGCTAAGTCATACATCTTAATTTAACCCATTTCTATTAATCTGTATATCACCATGAGGTGGTGGTCTACCAGAAAAGATTCTGTATATCTGACTCTGGTAGCAGATCCATGGTGTCTCCTGACTCTGCCCGTCTTCCTCCCAGCATTCAGTTCTGTCTTCCTAGCCTACCTAAGTTTTTCCCTATCAATAGGCCAAGGCAGTTTCTTTATTCATTAACCAAGAAAAACAACACAAAGACAGAAGGACCTCCCACACCAAATAATTATGTTCATTGAAGTATCATGTGTCATGACTGTGAAATAATTAAAAACAATTTTAATGTCAAACAAAAGAGAAAGGAATTAATGTTTTAAAAGTCACCTAAATAGGTAAATTAAATATTACTCAGTTTAGTTTTTAAAGAAGACAGAGTTTTAGGGATTTCCAAGATGACTGAAAATGATGTGGATGTGATTGGGCTACTTAAATTGTTTAAGTGATAAATTTTATTTGTGCATTACTATAATTAAAAGTAAATATAAAGCATCATGTTACATTTTAAGAATTAATGATTTCATTAATTTCATAAATTAATGATTTTATTTCTTCTACTACATCAAAGTGAAATAATATTAACTCAAAGTTCATAATCACATATTATGTTTTCTTATTACACTATAAGAAAGTTAATTTTCATGTTCAGCAAATAATAGTTTATTGAGAATATCTTCCAGTTGCTTCTCTCCTTACCCTATTTTAAGGCATATGAGAAATAATTTGGTGGTAGTGGTGCATGCCTTTAGTTCCAGTTCTTGGGAGGCCGAGGCTGTTGGATCTCAGTGAGTTTGAAGTCAGCCTGGTCTACAAAGCAAGTCCCAGGACACCCAGATAAACCCTTATTGAAAATGCAAGAAGGAAAGAAAGAAAGAAAGAAAGAAAGAAAGAGAAAGATAGAAAAAAAAGCATTAAGAAAGAAAAGAAATTTACTCAAAATATATAAAACTCCAAAGAGGCAGAATTGTGAAGACATTACAACTGCATAATTTTTACAAAACAACTGCATGTGTATTAAATTGCATATGTTTAAATGTATTATAAACCAACTGGGTATAATTAAAATATGAAGTCAAGATGTGTGGTAATTTGAATGTGATAATTGTTATATAAAATTTTTTATGTCATTTACATTGTGCAAATAAATATATATACATTATTTGGTTTGCTTTGAATTTCATTTTTCTTATTTTTTGGTTATAATTTAATTATTACATTTCTTCCTTCAATTTCCCCCCCTACAAAACCTCCCCAATACCCTTCCCCACTCTATCTCAAATACCTGGCCTCTTTTATCAATAATTATTATTTCATGCCTTTTTTATGTATTTATATATATATTTCTCAATATTATCTTTTCTTATGATGTTTATGTATATATGCTTTCAGGGCTGTCTCTTAGGCACTGGAACACCAATTGCTATGTTTTCCCCGTTGGGAATACATAATTCAGGATGCCAGCTTTTCTGGGTTATTTATAGTTCTGTGTAGAGTTTAGGCAACTGTGGGTTTTCCCCATCCAGTTTGACTGGTCCAATGGCATCACCCTCATTCTACTCACATTATAGCATCAATTTTGTTGAGACTTTTTAAATGTAGCTTCAGATATTGGTATGACACACAATCTTACAGCAAATTCTCAAGTCCTCTGGCTCTTACAATCTTTCCACTCCATCTTCTGCAATGTTCCTAGAGTTTTAGTTACAATCATGTTTTGTAGATGACTCTATTAGGATTGGGCTCCAAAACTGCACATTTTTATTGGTTGAGGTTTTCTGTGCCAGTCTCCATCTATTGCAAAGAACGGTTCCCTTGATGAAAGATGACCGAATGTCTTGATAAGTGTATCTGGCTAGCCTTCAACTTGTTATCCACTTCATAGTTCTGTCATTACAGATGTATCATACCACATTATCTGCCATTAGTTTTGTTAAATAATTTAAAATAAAAAAAGTAACATTTAGAGACACAAATACAATTAAAAATTCATTTAAACCTGTTTTGTTTACAGTGCTTAAGGCTTTAGATTCAATATTTAGTACCACAATACCACCATTTCATTGATAGATAGGTAGACATATGATAGATACATAGATAGATATAGCAACGTACTTCTTAGTAATGCTTTAAACTTGATAATTCACATTAATATTTATAATTAATTTTAGAAAGCACCCTTGTCCTGATATCCTTACCTTATCTTAGAATGTTAATTATATGATTTTATACACTTTTTTCAACTTTTATACTGTGACTTTTAAATTATTCAACCCAAATGCTGCTAAAAAAAATCAAGTTTGTTTTTTTTTTTTGTCACTATGTAACATTAAATGCCATTTTATGGCTTTCCAGCCATTAAAACCTTAATATCACTGGAGCAAAGAAAAAAAAAAATCTCCCTACTTCCTGAGAATAATTCTACCATGATATAGGATTAATAAGGAACAAAGCCAAGCTCTTCTCTGTGTTCTTTTTGACCCAGTGAACATTTAGCACTTGAAATCCAGGAAAGCTATCAACTCTTGAGTTTCTAGTGTACTGAATTAAGTTTGTAACCTGTGTCTTCTTTCCCAACACAAACCCTACTCCTCAGAAGAGAATTTGTCAAAAACAAAACAAAAAAACCCCCATGTGTTCTTGCTACATTGGTTATAACCACTTTTAATCACGTTAAAGTGAGAATTAGAAACTATGCTTAAATACAATAATAAACAAGTAAACTTTGATAAAGACAAATCTAAACACAATCTTGCTCTCTCTCTCTCTCTCTCTCTCTCTCTCTCTCTCTCTCTCTCTCTCTCTCTCTCTCTCTCTCTCTCTCTCTCTGAATCTCTTTGTCAAGCATGCAGGGGAAGTTACTTAGCAAGGTTCCGGGTTTCCCAGTGTCCCTTCTGCCCTCCCTAGCACAGCACAGCTGCAAGATCTTAGTCTCTTTGGCCCTTGGTTGTTCTGTACTGTATGAAGCAATCCTTGTCCCTCTGTCCTCACTGGGTCTGCCCTTGGCGCGTCTGCCCTCCTCTGCTGCTGACTCCGCCCACATCTGTCTAGATCCGCCCTGCGTCAGAGCTGACCCACAGCGTGGCTGCCAGTCAGTCCCTCCGGACCTGCCGAGAGCCTCAGGCTGCAGAAATCACCGCGCCTCACTCGGTCCGTACCCAGTGGGCATCTTGGGGATCTGGGCGGTCACCGGTTCCCCACGCGTGTGTCTGTGTGTCTGTCTCTCTGTGTAATCCGCTCCTAGCAGCCTGCCTTGTGTGTCCTTTCGCAGACGCTGAATGCAGAAAGGCCTTAGTGAGCACCTAGCCAGCCTGACCCTGGCTGGCAGAGGAATACATACACTTGGACCTGCAGGGGTTGCAGGCCTTTTAAATCTACAGGAGCTGGAGGCCTTTTTTTTTTTTTTTTTTTTTTTTTTTCAGAAAGCCAGTCGCGAGGCCTCTGTTGACAAAGCTAGATGTGGGGAGCCAGCCAGATTCTTGGTGATTTCTTTAATTTTAACCGGGAAGGGGCTATTGTGTTCTTAATGCAGGCGTTTGAAAGCAATTTGAAATCTGAAGGGGTGAAAATTCTAAGTCCTCTTCGGGAGACCAGATTGCTTTTGGGGTTGCCTTTTTGTCTGATGCATTTGCTCTGAGCCTGCTGACCAGCTGTTTCTGAACTTCATTTTCTCAGCCTCAACAGTGATCTGAGTCTTCTTTTAGCTTCCCTTCGCCTGCCTTGGCTTGTTTCTGTTCAAGAACAGCTGTTTGGCCCCTAGATTAGAGAAAGGCGCCTCCTCCCCCTCTCCCAAGAGAGCTTCTTCTAAGTGCTCAGAGATGGGGAGTGGGGAACCTAATACTGCTGGCAAGAAAAAGAAGTACCTCAAGGCTGCCCTGTATGTGGGTGACTTGGCCCCTGATGCCACAGAGGACATGCTCTATAAAAAGTTCAGACCTGCTGGCCCTCTACGCTTCACTAGAATCTGCCATGACCCCGTGACCCGCAAGCCCCTGGGTTATGGTTATGTTAACTTCCGCTTTCCTGCGGATGCTGAGTGGGCCTTGAACACAATGAATTTTGATTTAATTAATGGTAAACCATTTCGCCTCATGTGGTCACAGCCAGATGACCGCTTAAGAAAGTCTGGAGTTGGAAATATATTCATCAAAAACTTGGATAAATCCATAGACAATAGGGCCCAGTTTTATTTATTTTCTGCTTTTGGGAACATTCTTTCCTGTAAAGTTGTATGTGATGACAATGGCTCTAAGGGTTATGCCTATGTCCACTTTGATAGCCTTGCTGCTGCCAATAGGGCTATATGGCACATGAACGGAGTTCGGCTCAACAACCGTCAGGTGTATGTGGGCCGATTCAAATTTCCTGAAGAGAGAGCAGCTGAAGTCAGAACAAGGGATAGAGCAACATTTACCAATGTTTTCGTGAAAAATTTTGGAGATGACATGGATGATGAAAAACTAAAGGAACTTTTCAGTGAATATGGTCCAACTGAGAGTGTTAAAGTAATAAGAGATGCCAGTGGAAAATCTAAAGGCTTTGGATTTGTAAGATATGGGACACATGAAGCTGCCCAAAAAGCTGTGCTAGACCTGAATGGCAAGTCAATAGACAGGAAAGTCCTACATGTAGGGAGAGCACAGAAAAAAATTGAACGCCTGGCTGAGTTAAGGCGGAGATTTGAAAGGCTAAAATTAAAAGAAAAAAATAGGCCTCTAGGAGTGCCCATCTATATTAAGAACCTGGATGAGACCATCGATGATGAAAAACTGAAGAAAGAATTTTCTTCATTTGGATCAATTAGTCGAGCCAAAGTGATGATGGAAGTGGAACAAGGCAAAGGGTTTGGTGTTGTCTGCTTCTCTTCTTTTGAAGAAGCTACCAAAGCAGTAGATGAGATGAATGGTCGTGTAGTAGGCTCTAAACCACTAAATGTCACTCTGGGCCAAGCAAGGGGCAGGTGGTGAGAATCACAATGATCATTTTGTTTAGCCTTTAGCTGTTACCTACTTAGTTGAGCATCTTTGTAATAGGGGGTTATTTCTGTCAATTCACAGATTTTTGTTTTCTTTTGTTTTGTCTTTGTTATTTTATTTTTGTGTGTGCGTGTAAAAACTTATTTTGGCAAGTGTACAGAGAAAATCTTTTTCGTTATAGTGAAGAACATAATTTTCAAATATAAAATTGTCAGTTGTCTGAATTCTTTACATAATCTTTATCCTTAGTAAATTGTAGAATAAAATTTATTCCTCTTAATTTTTATGAATTGCATAAAGGAGCCAGTTGATTATATTTCTGTCTTTATTTTAATAATGATATTGTAATTACTACCATGAAAATATTATTAGCATTGTTCTTATTTCTGATTCTGACAAAGTGAAAAGTCACAACTTGCTTTTTAGAGAAGTCATTAAAGGAGGGGAAAATGCATATGAGACACTTAAATTGATCCATAATCTCATTTTAAATTATGATTTAAAAGGAATATTCTTTTTAAATTTTATGAATAGTATATCTTATTTATTTGTATTATTATTCCTTTATAAATATATTGGGAGCATTCTCCTGATTTGTTAGTATCTTTGAAGAAGTATTGGAAAATGCTATTATTAATGTCATGCTCTTGTTTTGCAGTTGGTATTTTTAGAAAACTGTTACATTTATAAATATCTATTCAAAATCTGATGGTGACTTAAAATATTTTCCACAATATTTAATATTTGATGATATTCTAAGAAGCATCCTTAATAGCTGTTTTTCTAAATGTATATAATTCATACCTACAGGTAGACTATGTTAAATAGAAAGAATATTTAATATTACACTAACATTTTTTTCCCTTTAAACATTTTATACACTGCTGCTGAAAAACTAATGACATGTTGTTTCTTGTTAACCTTGAATATATCATGTGCAAAGATTGACAGTTATATAATTAAGGAAGATTTTTTTTTCTTGAATAGGTCATAATTCTCCATCCATTATATAAGCATTATTAACTCCAAAAGATTATCCTTTGCTCCTTGAAAACGTTTAAAACAAAACGTGCTGTTTCCAAACATTAGGAACCAAAAAAATTATTCTGCAGCTTCTTCATGTGCAATACAATTTCTAAGATAAAAATTCTCCACGTTTCATTGCAGTAACCTCTTCTCCTCACTTTAATCTTTTAATCCATATAACTCTTAACATCAGAATAAGCATTTTGAAGATCAGAAAACTAACCAAATTGTATTTAACTTAAATAACTTTCTTAGACTATATAATTCACTCATAAGACAGATTCAGTCACAAGAACATGTTTGATGTCTCTTGTCCATTGTTTGTTTTTTTGCTTTACAGAAGAATTTTCATTTTCATTAACAGCATAAAAAGTGCACAATTTTAAAACTTTTTGACCATAAAATGAAAATTGGATATTTCTATGTAATGATATTCAATTGTAGGTGTATATACATACTATAATATTTTCAAAATGAAAATCACTGATTTATTGATTATAAATGTAATACATAAATATAATCGTGAACCTTATAGACATTACTGAAGAAATTCATTCTCAATTTTAGTATGTGTATACCCTTTTATATCTTTTTATTAGATGTGCACACTTTTGTACAAAAATAAATAACTTATATTTTTGTTTTGCATTGTATCTCATTCAACTTTTAATACACACACACACGTGTGTGTGTGTGTGTGTGTGTGTGTGTGTGTGTGTGTGTTAGGAACTTCATAATTTTCCTTAATATGAAAATTGGATAATATTTTTGATTCTACGTTTTTAAAAATTTGTAAAATCTACTGTGCTGTACATCTTTTTTTTTTCTGGAAATATACATTATGAGTTTGACAAAAAAAAAAAAATCTTCTTTAATGTGTAAGAATTAAATCATCCAGAGAGTTAAAACACACAATAGTTAGATATGTCACCAAATGTTTGAACACTTTGAGCAGTTATTATGCATCTAAAGTTATATGGAAAAGAAATCAGAGAAAGATAATTTTCGTGATTGATGAACCTAGTTTATATTATTGAATCTATAATAATATATAAAATGAATTGAACCCTGGTGCTCTGGAAGAGAAGCCAGTGATCTTACCCACTGAGACATAACTTCAGCCCCAAATATCATTTTAAAGTCATAGTTATAAGCACAAGACATCACTTTTAACCTGATACTTTAAAAAACTTAGGTCCAATACAAATCAAGGAAGAGTTCCAGGAAGTAAAAACAATAAAAAAGTCATGCATGATTTTGCAACTTGTAATTTGAAATGTTACTGTATTCTAAAGATCAGCCTTTATGAATTTCAGGTAAAATTACATACTTATAGGAACAGCTAGAATAGAAATATTGAGGATCTATGTAACCACATGAAAAAATTGAAGCTTCAATAGCTGAAAACCGTGAAGAAAATATGTTATATGTAATCTTTATTTGAATAGAAACATCTGATGATATTTTCCTTCTTATGATTGTTTTGATTACTCATAATAGACTTCCAAAGAATAACAATGTTGCCAAGGGTTTTATAAAGCTTATAGCACAGGATTTCTGAGAAAAAAAATGTGTTTAGTAAAATTAGTTAGTTAAAAATTGACTGTTTAATTCAAGTTTTGTTTTGTCTAAGTTTTCAACGCTGTTACTTGGACAAATTTTAAAGATGCCCATGGTGAAGAAAATTAAGAATATTCCTTTATGATTATACACTATCATCATAAAAATTTGGGGGAAGGGAATACATTTTCATGCAGGTGACTTAACATGTAGTACTTTTTATTTATTACCAACGACTTAGGAAAATAGAAAAATACATGTAAGTGAAACATTTAGCTTAAGCAGGTGGAAGCAATAATAATTTCTTTAATTGGGAAGCTAGAATTGGATTAAAAACCATCTTACATGTAAATAAACCATCTAATTTAAGAGAACAATTAGAAAAGTGTCAATAAATGACTAAGATATATAATAAAAATTGTGGTTAACAATAAAAATTCAGTTTCCACAAACTATTAATGAGTGCATTAATAACATGAGAGCTACCCTTCCATTTGGTTACTTTTTATTTCTCTTCTCAGGCTTTAATCAAATAAATGAGATTTTAAATAGCACATGGAATTGTAATTGAGAACAAAGAAAATACTTCTATTGTTTATAATGATTTTGGAGTTAAAATATCCTCCTTTAAGTGTTAAGATTTTATCTATGATCCTTGTCATTTTATCATAACATGTTTCTATGATTATTCAACATTTGATTGAAAAGTATGTCATGAATGTAAGTCCTGTAATGATTGACATAACTCAAAAAATATTTGTAGAACAACACTTTGTATACATTAATGACATGCTATATGAAGACCAATCAGATTTCACAAACTCTTACTACTGTGCTGAAATACATAATCATAGCAATTCCTGTGTAAATAGTACTTGCTCATCTGAAATTATTTAATATGCATACATTAATACTATTATTTACATCTATTGAAACATGCTGTAACAAATTATTTCTTAGACACTCGGGACAGTTAGTGTATCTTACATAGTTTCAGCATGTCATCACTATTTAGAAATACTCTAGGTATAAAAGCAAATGAGAAAATAAAAGTTCCTGAAGCAGTCCTAATACTAAAGCTTATAATTCTTGCTTTATAAGAATAAATTTATTTTAATTTATGTGTTTGAATTTCTTTTCAACATGTGTGTGTGTAGTGTATCAAATGTGTGCCTAGTGTTTATAGGGATCAGAGAAGACCTTTGCATCTTTGGGGACTAGAATTGCAGATGGTTATGAACCACCATGTGGTTACTGGGAACTCAAACCAGGTCATCTACAAGATCATCAAGTGGTCTTATGCACTGAGTCATCTCTCAAACCTCCAGTCATATTTCTGAATATCTTTTCTTTAAGTTACACTCTCATAGCCCTAACAGACCCAGCACTCTTTACAAAGTCCTGGGTGGACTTGAACTCACAGAAATCCACCTACCTCCATTGCCAGAGTGTTATGATTAAAGCAGTGTACCACTAAGACTGGCCTTCTAATTCTTGTACTGTAAAAACAAAACTATAAGTACTTTGATCCTCAAAAATCAAAGTCAATTTTTAAAAATATGTCTTATTTAACAGGGAAAAGGTCTTTTCCTTAAATTTCTTTTATTATTATTTTTTGTTTTGTTTTGTTTTTTGGGGTTGTTTGTTTGTTTGTTTGCTTTGTGACAGGGTTCCTCTGTAATTTTGAAACCTGTCCTGAAACTAGCACTTGTAGACCAGGCTGGCCTCGAACACACAGAGATCTGCCTGCCACTGCCTCCTGAGTGTTGGGCACTGGGATTAAAGGCATGCATCACCATTGCCTGGTGAAAATCTATTTTCAATTTATATTTTTCATTTTTTTTGTTTTGATTTTTGAGAAAAGATTTTTCTGTTGTAGCTTTGGAGCCTATCCTGAAAGTCACTCTGTAGATTTTGGCCTCGAACTCACAGGAATCTGCCCGTCTCTGTCTCCCAAGGGCTGGAATTGAAGGCATGAGCCACCACTGCCAGGCTCCCTTAAATTTCTAATATGAATTTTAGGGCCTTTTAAAAATGTACAAGTTCTTTAGTAATCACCAACAAAACATAGTGAATTCTGGTATTATATGACTTGATTTTCCCAGTCATCAGACTGCTTTTTTATTTAAAACTAATCATTAAACAAAATAAAACATACAATAAAAATTTATACCTTTAGGGATTAACTTTAGGTTTCCAAAGGTACATATATATTGCTTTTGAAAAATAAAGTATTTAACAAATCTGTTATTATTTAAAAATTAAAATTAAGCTAATATATATAGAATGGCAATTGATTTTTTAAAGTCACCTATCTTTGAGAACTTTGCACATTCTAAGTGATTGAATAAAACAGAAAATCCCAAGTATTTAAACTAGTAGATACCTTATATATTATAGTTTAATGTTATTTAAAAGAGTAAAATACTTTAGTGCAGTCAAAAGGTTAAGTTTGGGTTAAAAACATTGTCATAAGAATATTTTAAAAATTCAAAGCAAATGAAGGAAATTTATTTCCAAACAACAAAAATAGAAAAACCAAGAATGCATTTATTTATTCTGTATACAAAAAAAGAGGGATTTGTGAATTGACAATACTTAAAGGATACAAATAGTAATTGAATATTATAAATGTAAATGGATAATGTAATGACAATAAAATTCTGTATATTTTGATGTCTAAGGTCAAATGTCAAGAAGAGCTTCCATTAAACTTCTGTAGTTATTCCTTATGTGACTACCAAAAGTGATATTAAACCTTAGGAGTTATCTTTTGCAAGTCCACATTCTTTCAAAAAATGACTGGTGATAATCTGCTCTCTACTCTTTTACCTCCATTTAGCTAACATTGGTCCACCCTACAAATTTTTGAGAATGCATAGAATTTTTCTGGTTTATGAAGTTTTTCTAAACATGACCTTTAAAAAAAATGTGTAGCATGTTTGTGATACTGTGCAACTTTGCTGAGAAGATTTTTAAGATTTGCATGCTAAGAAATCGTAGATAGTGGGAAATTTGTCTACTGTTTATATGTGAATGAATGTATTTAATTAAAACGTACTTTTAAAAGAATGTACATTTAATAATAATGCCAATTAAAGAAACAGCAAATCTATTGGTCTGTATGGTATTATGGCTTCATAATGCATGCACAGCATAGAATACCAAACTATAATATATATAAATATACATATAATATGAGATAATTTAAGTCATGAAAGCATGTACAAGATGTGCCAATAAAGTCTTCAAGTTTTCTGGTGTAGCAAATAAGCCATGAAATTGCCTACCTACAAGCAGACATTATATGTTTTATTATGGCACAGCATACTAATGTGATCTACTTAGACAAAGAATAAAAACACATGTAAAGTTATTATTTTGAAACATTTGTTTCATTTTCTTCCAACTAAAGCAAACTAGGCAGGAAAAAGAACCATGTATATATTATACTAGGTATGTCTTTTCCTTGAGTGCCCCAAATAAAATGGTTTTACTTTAGGCAGTATGGCTTTCTTAGACTATTGGGTCATGTTCAGTAATTCTAAGTTCTGATACATGTCCATATGTTATCTATTTTAATGCTAAAAAATGCTTCTCCATAATAATTTTAAAAATACACATAAGTTAAAAAACAATAGCACAGATTTATCTAAAAATATTTTGAATCACAGATAATTTATATTGAATTTATTAGAGACACATAATTGTTTAGTTGAAATATTATTTTCAGTATTGGGCCAAGAACTTAGAGTTTTTACTAACACTATAACTGATCTTAACCTACATGTGTTTATTGTTACCATTTTTAGAGATTTTTATTCTGTATAATATGCAAAGTATATATGTCATTCAGAATTCTAAAAAAATGAAAATGTCATTATGTAAGTAAAGCAATGTGGAATCTGTCTCTAGAAGTTGAATAAAGCAATTTGACTAGTTAAGCGCAGTGTATAAATGACTTGCATATCTATAAAGAATTCATTAATTAAAAAAGAGGCATTCCAATACATTGAATATGTATGATTTGAAATATCAAACTAGGAATTTAGCATTGAGAAAGTGTAAAATGTAACTGTGTAATGTAGTAGTTGATATACTGAGAGCACTCATAGAATACATGAACAAAATTCCACAACACTAAAAGAAGTACCATTTAAATTTTTTATAACATCACTATAGATGCAATGGTAAATGAATATGTAGAAAAGTAGAAAAAAAGAGTAAAAGTAAATATTAGATCCCTAAAGATATGAACGTCTTGCTGACATTTAAACCTTCATTAAAGAAGAGTAACATTTTATGTTAAAATTTGTCTCAGGAGAAGAATTATTTCTTTTGTAATCCACTACATTCAGGAATTATTAGTAAGATATTCTACAAGTGATCGATAATTTCTAAAAATAATTGTGAAATTTTCTATATTAATTTAAATATTTTTGTTGCTTATAACAGGATTTTCCTAAATATGTTCTTTTTATGGTAAATTGGTAAATATGTAAATATATGAGAGCACAAATTATATATTTTTGTAAAATATTAGAATATCAAGATAGTTGAGAACAATGGCAGTGTAGTAAATTTGAAATTCATTTGTAAGGAAATTAGATGGACAAATATATTGATGAATGGAACAGTTGGCAGATATGTGCATGCATACCTTCATATAATATACAAACAATAATAAAAAAGGACAAAAATGAACTTAAGAGCAACTCTGTGCAACACATGAATAATAAGTGATTCTTTTTTTCATACAACTGTAAATTAGTAACCCCCAACGTCTCAAACCAAAAACAAGGCCTTGCTGTGTATAAAAAGTTGTGTTCTAAGGAAAGGTGATGAGAGAAATGATGAAAGAAAACACAGATAAATTGGATTCCTGTGTAAATTCACTCCTTAGAAGACTTTATAATGAATATTTCCCTTGTCTTTGTAGAGAGTCATTATCTCCCATGCAGATTTAAGTACTGTAATAACAATAGTTTTTTTCAATGATGGACATTTTGTACCATAGCAGATGCAATTATTTTCTTGCTAAATATAGGGCATAAATGAGAATTAGTGGGGTTTAATGTCCAGATCTTGAGTCAATTGCAGTGATTAATAGATTTAAATCCTAACTTTGTGCTTTTAATTATGTAGGGTGGGGGCTGGACCTTACTGTTAGGTCAGTTTTGTGTTCTGTGGGTAGAACCTGATGGTTGGAGGTCCTTCAGGGAGGGGCCTGACATCCTGTGTGCCTCAAGAGGCTTACACTTAGTCTATGATGTTTGTACAACCACAAAAATCATGTAACTAAATTTTCTATATGGCAATTTGTCACTAAACAAGATGTGACTAAACTTAAAATCATTATTGAAACATTTTAATATTTTAGCATTCTTTCCTTTTGTAAGAATTATAAACACTACAAGGCCTCATCTCTGGTTTATTAAATCAAAATCAGTGTACCCACATTCATATATTTTTATCATTATCTTCAGAAAATTCTTATGCTTACTTGTATTAATAGCTATATAAGAAGCCAACAAATAGCTTTTCTAAAGGACCAGATAGCATATGACATATAGTTAAGTGGTTCTGGCCAAACTCAGGAATGTTATACAGATACTTAAATGGCCAAGAATCCACATTTCAATAAGTTTTGAATTAGATAAAATACAGTGATTATAATAGGAATAAAAGATTGTTCACAACACAATTCTATTTTGAGCAGCTACATTTTACTTAAAAAGACTTCAAATTTAGTGTCTCAGTCATAAAATCAATTACAAACATTTTAAAATTAAAAAAAATAAAAAGAAACACTTTATAAAATTTGTATTTATACAAAAACAAGTGAAAGTAATAACAGAAAACAAGCTTATAAATTATTATTTTCAAATCTCTGATCTAGAAACTTTGGTTGGAAAGGTTATCTTAATCCATTCTTATTGCAATATTGAAATAATATAGCTTGGAGAGTTTATTATCAAAGGCTATTATTATTTGCAGTTTTAAAGGTGAGAGATTCCTAAATCAAGATCCTGTTAGAAATAGGTGCTTAGTGAGAACATCATCTTTATGAACTGTTTCTTTTCATCATTTACCCATATGTAAATGCTAAACAAGGTTCCTTATTGTTATTAGGAGGGCCTAATCTCATTTATCAAGTTGTTACTCCCATGATGTAATCACTTTTTTAAAAGTGACACTAGATAAAACCATTTCTTTTGGAGGCATAAGTTATAAAATTTCAACTAAAAGCACAATTTCCTCAATATAAGAAAAATATTTTAAATTATAACTACATAATAATTGAACTTCCAGATATTTTTGACATAAAGCTGCTCTTCTAGATTTTATGACTTTAACACACATCTCTCTCATGTCTTGGTTACATTCTCTCTCTAACAGTTCTCCTTAGCAAATATATCTGTTACTTCTAGCACTATGGGGAATCCAATGCAAACCCGGATTTATTTCCATAGTTTTTCACAATTTGTTCTCTCAGGGACTACATACAGGGACAGCTTGTTACACTCCTGCTCTCAGCAACTCTTGAAGATTCCATGACCCCTTTATTTGTGTATTTTTAATGACCCCAAAACCAGAAACACTCAAACATTGCCAAGTTTAACTAACTGTGGCATGCAGCCTGACTTCATTGAATTACATTTGCAGCAATTTGTATTGTATTGTTGAACGGTAGAAGGAGAAAATTCCTTTTCCGTTTGCATATGAAGGAAGCTTAGCTGGGTTGTTTCCGACCCATAGGGCCCCCTTCTTTTTGGTTTATTTTGTAACATTCTTCTTCTTAATCTCATTATATTTTTTAGAAAAAAGCTTGACTCCAACATTTTTCCTTATAACCCTACATTTTGTATTTCTTTTTGCCATACTTACTCTTTTTTTTTAGACGTGCATATGTAATTGTGAATAATCATGCAACAGAGTCAGTATTATGCTATTTAGAACTATGACTTTTCAGCTTAGTGTCTGGAAAATTATTAGGACAAAGGCAGAAGGCAGCCATACCTTTACCAAAAACCACAGAAATTGTCTGTAGCTCAGTTGCTAAAATTGTTTTTCTCTGAAACTTCCTGACCAGACCTCCATAATCTTTAAAGCTTTCACTAATACTATCTTCCAAGTTTCTTCTAGAATAGCTCATTAAGTTCTTATTATATAGTTCAATGATTTCTCTAATCCAAGGTTCAAAAAATCTTCCATGTTCCTCCAAAAATCAGCATGATCTAGATTGTCAAAGCAATGTCCTAGTGCCAACATGCTTCTGATTTACATTGGCACTTTTGTACTGTAATGACAAAACTTCATGCCCAAGGCAACATATAAACAGAAGCATTTAATTGTGTTTATGGTTCCAAAGGTCTAGAACCCATGATGATGGAACAGAGGACTGGCAAGTTGAATAGTTCAGAACTCAGATTTTGATCTTCAAGCAGGAGTCAAAAAGAGACAGAGAGAGACAGAGAGAAAGAGAGACAGAGATAACACCATGGGAATGATATGAGTCTTTTGAATTCTCAAAGCCTACAACCCTGAAACATCATCACCAATAATCCTTTTCGAAGAATTTCACCAATTGTAGACTATCTTAGTTAGGACTTATATTGCTGAAACAAAACATCATGACAAAAAAAGAAAGTCAGGGTAAAAATAGTTTATTTGTCTCACTTTTCCACAGCACTATGGAAGGAAATAGAAACAGAAATAAGAACAGGAAATCGAGCAGAGCAGAAACCTGGTTGTAGGAGCTGATGCAGAGAAAATGTAAGAATGCTGTTTAGTGGCTTGCTCCCCATGGCTTGCTCAGCCTGCATTCTTGTGAACACAGTGTGTACCATGCACAATGGGCTGGACAATTCCCCATCAACCACTAATTTTAAAGAATTCCTTACAGCTAGATCTTATGAGAAACATTTTCTCAACTGAAGTTCCCTCTTTTTAGATAACCCTAGTTAGTGTGTGAAGTTGACAGAAGACTACCCAACACAGGGACAAATTATTCAAAGATATGAACCTATGCAGGCCATACTCATTCAAATCACTTATATATGAAGTTGAGAGGAAGGTCTGTTTTAAGGGGTGCATCAAATTGGATAGGGTAAATGTGAGGTATAATATAATAATATATTATATACATGTCTGAAATTCTTAAAGAATAAATAAAAGATGAAGGTATTTTACTTTCTTACCATAGTTGTAGCTATACTGTATTCATTTTATAAGTTAAACAAAACAAATATATTTTAAATTTTGTAATAAAAATTAAAATATTAAAATATTTTATCAGTATCCATCATCTTAAAAAAAGAAAAACAACTTAATTTATACATTTATTGTTTTAAAATTTTTATTTATTTTCTTTGTGTGTATGTACCTATGTGCCTTCTTGCTCATATGTATTTGGTACTCATAGAGGTCAAAATAGAAAGTCATGTACCACTCAAAGGGTGTAATAAATGATTATGAATATGCATATGAGCCCTCTCTACATATGAGCCCCACCTCTTTTTCTCTCCTGCCTATCTACTGGGCATTTAGCTTTTTATGACAACAATTATATGTTTTAGACAGGAAAAGTAACATAGCTTTAAAGAGTTAAACAAATGCAGCATAAAATAATGCAACACATCTTTGCTTTATTGAAAAATATTTCAGAGCATAAATGAACGCAACACATCTTATACTAATATTACACAATATTAGCCAGATCAAATACTTTGTCAGACCCTGCTGGTTCAGAAAATGACATATCATCAATTTGAATTTAGAGTACTATAGTTTACTATTTTTTTATTACATTCTACCACTTTGTGACCCCTCTTTAGACCTTGATTGAAAACAACATAACCATGATGTTCTCATTTCTGTTCCAAAAAAAACCCCACTTAATACATATCAATACATTTATACATAAAATCAGAGAAGCATGGATTAAATATATTTGGTATTTTAGAAAATATAATGCTTTTGTTACTGAGTGTGTTGGCATATGCCTGTACTTCCAGAACTCAGAAGACCAAAGGAGGAAGATTGTCATCAGTTCAATTCATGTCTAGTCTACCAAATTAAACCCTTCTCAAAGAATGCATGCATACATATACAGAAGAAAACATGTCATTATGATTATAGTTCAAAAGTTAGGAATGACTATAAAAGCAAATCTAAAGATATTTATTGGTAATAAAAATGTCTTTATTCTGTATATATTTAATGCATCTATTTGTTACTAGCAACAATAGAATAACTAATAAACTATTAAGATATTTTGGCCAGGCCGTTGTAGTACACTCCTTTAAACCCAGAGGTAAGAGTTTACCTGAGTTTGAGGTCAGCCTGATCTAGAGAGTGAATTCCAGGACATCCAGAGCTACACAGAAAGGCAATGTTTCTAAAAAATACATAAATTTCTGTTTGTTACAACATTACAAATGTCCATTCATAGAATTTTAATCAGAAAACAAAAAAAAATAATTTAAGATGTGTTGGATTTCTTGTTTATTATTCTTGTTTATTATAATTGTCCTTATTTATTATTCTCCTCATAATATACTATTATCCTCATTTATTATCCTCATTATTCTCAAATATCACATGAAATATCATACTTAATATCTACAAAGGATACAAGTGACCTCAAAGATAGCATTTGGAAGTTTTGTGATTTCTAGTTTCTCTTCTAGATCGTAAGAATTTTTATCATTTTTCTGTCCTTGTTAACTGTCAAATTAAACATAACACTAATAAAAAAATAATAACCTAAACAAAATGTAATGGCAGCCACCTTTTTTGTTTAATTGTATTTATTTTTTGTTTTTATTTATTTATTTTTATTTTTTTTTAAATTTTTTTATTGCATTTTAAATAATACCATTCAAAATTTCCACTTCCTCCCCTCCACCCATTTCCCTCTTCCTCCCCCTTTTCTTTTCCCCTCCAGTCCTAAGAGAGGGCAGGGTACCCTTTCCTGTGGGAAGTCCAAGGCCCTCCCCCCTCCAACCAGGCCTAGGATCCCGAAAATCAAGTACATGCAGTAGAGACAAATCCCAGTGCCATTATTATTGGCTTCTCAGTCAGTCCCCATTGTCAGCCACATTCAGAGAGTACAGTTTGATGACATGCTCGTTCAGTCCCTGTCCAGCTGGCTTTGGTAAGCTTCTATTAGATCAGACACACTGTCTCAGTGGGTGGACCAACCCCTCATGGTCCTGACTTCCTTGCTCATCTTCTCATTCCTTCTGCTCTTCAACTGGACCTTGGGTGCTCAGTTCAGTGCTCTGATGTGAGTCTCTGTCTCTATCTCCATCCATCGCTGGATGAAGGTTCTATGGTGATATTCAAGATATTCATCAGTGTGACTATCGGACAAGGCCAGTTCAGGCAACCTCTCCTCTACTGCCCAAGGGACCTAGCTGGGGATGTCTTTGTGGACACCTGTGTTGAAGTAGCTGCGGGCTGCATTCCTGCCACTCAGCTTCTGGCCACCTGGCTAGCTCATGCCCCAAAATAACAACATACAAACTGTATTCATATAAACACTTCTTGGCCCATTTCTATTAATGTGTGTAGCACCACGAGGTGGTAACTTACCAGGGAGATTCTAGCCTATGTCCATCTTGGGTTGGAGCTTCATCGCATCTGCCTCAGAGAGCAGAGCTATGGTGTCTGACCTCACTTTCTTCTACCCAGCATCCTGTTCTGTTTACTCCACCCACCTATGTTCTAACCTCTCAGGCCAAGCAGTTTCTTTATTAATTAACCAATGACCTTCCTCCATCACACCTGGGAACCCCTCTAGAGCCAAGTCTCTTGCAAGCCTTACAATGGTTCCCTTAATTAAGATATCTTTTTCCCTGCCCCCATATCTACCCTTCCTCCATCTTAACAATCCCACTCCCCAAAACTCTCCCCAAACTTCCCTGTCTCCCTTCTTTCTCCCCTCTCCCCTTTCACCCAGCCACCCCCATTTCCATGCTTCCAATGTTTTATGTGTTTTTATTTTATTTTTTATTGAAAAAAAATTTCCGCCTCCTCCCAGCCTCCCATTTCCCTCCCCTTCCTCCTGCCCCTCCCCCCTCCCCCCACTCTTCTCCCCCTCCCTCTGCAGTCTGAAGAACAGTCCGGGTTCCCTGCCCTGTGGAAAGTCCAAGGTCCTCCCCCCTCCATCCAGGTCTAGGAAAATGAACATCCAAACTGGCTAGGCGTCCACAAAGCCAGAACATGAAGTAGGATCAAAACCCCATGCCATTGTCCTTGGCTTCTCATCAGCCCTTATTGTCCGCCATGTTCAGAGAATCCAGTTTTATCCCATGCTTTTTCAGTTACAGTCCAGCTGGCCTTGGTGAGCTCCCAATAGATCAGCCCCACTGTCTCAGTGGGTGGGTGCACCCCTCGTGGTCCTAACTTCCTTGTTCATGTTCTCCCTCCTTCTGCTCCTCATTGGGACCTTGGGAGCTCAGTCCGGTGCTCCAGTGTGAGTCTCTGTCTCTATCTCCATCCATCACCAGATGAAGGTTCCCAATGATGGCTCTCCTGGTGCCGAGATCAGATCTCCGTGCTCGTTGGGTAGCTCATAAACAAAGCACCTACCTAGCTTGGTACAGGCAGGCTATTGAAACAAAGGAACTCCCGCCTGCCCGGTTGCCTATTTTTTGTTTTTATATTTGCTTTCTGTTTTTGTTAATGTACTTACATTTTTATTTATTTATTTAAAACATCGTTTCTTTGTGTAGCCTTGACTATCTTGGAGAACAAGCTGGGCTGCAACTCAGAGATTTAACTTCCTCTGCCTCCCAACACCACAACTAGGCAGCAAAAGGTAATCACTCTTAAAATCATAAGAGAAATAAAGTAACAGGCATAAACACTAACATGGAATAGTAAATAGTATGGCTGGAGAGCACTGGTTAATTTTCCAGAGGATGGAGCTTTGATTTCCAGACATACATGGTGGCTCAAAGGGGACTGTGACTCCAGTTCTAGAAGCCTGACTCTTTCTGCTATCCACATATGGTATCAAGCATGGACATGGTACAAACACATACATGCAAGCAGAATATCCATACACACAAAATGAAGAATAATACATTTAGAGGTAAAAATGGGTAGATACTCACAACTTACTTGTGTGGCAATCAACTAACAAACATGTCAAAAATATCTCTGTCATAAAATCTTAGACTCCTAGCAATAGTGGAGATGGTGCCCTGTAATTAGAATGATGACCACACTAGTTGTCATCATAGAACCTTCATGCAGTAACTGATGGAAGTAGATGTAGAGATCAACAGATAAGAACTTGGCCAAGTCCAATCAAAGAGAGGGATAAGGGATTATATGACCAAATAGATCAAGATAATGATGGGAAAACCCACAGGGAAAACTGAATAGAGTTAGTGGGAGCTCACTGACCTGGCCTGATAGCTGGGGAAACTGCATAGAACTGAATTATGGCCTCGGAATGTGGGTGGCAGTAGTGTGGCTTGTGCATTTGGTGGAACCACTTACAGTTGGACTGGGATTTTTTTCCCTGTGCTTGAACTGGCTTTTTGAAACTCATTCTCTATGGGGGAATACTTTAATCAGCCTTGTTACAGACGGGAGGGCTTGGTCCTGCCTCATCTTGATGTGCCAATCTTTGTAGACTTTCCTTTCTAAGGAGTAGATAGGGGATTGGGTGCGGGAGGTGATGAGGAAGGATAAGAGGTGAGGGGAGGTAAGGGAAACTGAGGTTGGTAGGTAAAATGAAAAATATCCTATAAAAAATCAAAACAGAAAACTATAGTTAGAATTGGCAAATTGTTTATACGTTGTTATGTGCAAATATGAAAGAGATTATCTTTACAGGAACTCAGTATTAGTCACAAGTTTGTGTTTTGTCATCCAGAATATCTCCTATATTCCTGTGGCAAACATCAAAGGTACAAACCTCTTATAAAAGGGAGGAAATGTATCATTCTGAAAGGTGTAAAATCACTTGGTCCTTTTTGTTCACAAATATCACAGTCAGGAAAAAATTACTTTACCAACACTGGACATGCTGGACTTATTACAGATTTCAATATGTTGGTGTAAATGGAATCATCCAGTTACAGCCTGTTGAGCCTATCACTTAGGAAAAGAGAAATACATAGCTCTGTATACATTCTACCATCATGCTCAACTATTAGAAGGAAGTGAAAAGCCCTGTGAAGTTCACACAGGTTAACCTAAAGATTGCTGCTTTACTATAAGAGTACAAAATACTTTCTATTTCATTATTCACTTCTTCCTGCTGTATAACTAAATACTTACATCCCCCAGTTATTTTACCCAATACATGATGATGTACTTCTCAACAGCAATAAAATTATAGGGTAAATTATAAAGTGGAGGGAAAGTACATCTTGAAGTGATTTTAAAATTATCAAATAAAACACAGAAAAGCAAGGAATTATTTTAGACCTTATAATTCTGACAAAAGTTAACACAAAACCATCATTAGATCTAATTGTAGAATAGATGCAAATATATCATAACACAAATACATCATAGATTTAAGTGTAGGTCTAAACTGTAAGAATCATAATAGGCAACATAAGAGCAAATAAATATAACATGGGTATAGTGAGTTTTTTCATATAACATAAAAGAAAAGGTCTAGAGTAGAAGCCAGGAGCAAATCCAGTCCAAGGAGTCAACCCATTCCCGGGACACTGATGGATGAGGATTGAGACAGAATAGACCCAGAGTCAGCAATCTCCACCAGAACAGGTACAGGGGAGTAACCGACAAGCAAGTGAGCCAGAGCCAGAGACTGCTGAGGGTCCGTACATGAGTCTGGGACCTTCAAGGGAGTAGACCTAAGCCAGGACCTAAGTGGGTCTGAGTGTGAGTCTAGGACTTCTGAGGAACAAGGGCTGAGCCAGTTCCTCTGCCAGTCTGAGTGTGAGTGAACCTAGGACCTCCAAGGGAATAGGCAGGAACCAAAGATCATTATGGGGCCAGGAGTGAGTCTGGGCCCTCAGAGGGAGTAGGCCTGAACCAGGATATCTATGGGTTCAGGCATTGGTCTGGTAAAATAAAGGGAATAGGCAGGAACCTGGAACCTCTGTGAGTCCAAGTGTAAGTCTGGGGCCTCTGAAGGAAGAAGCCTGAGCCAGGTCCTCTGCAGTCCCAGGTACACTTGAGCCTGGGAACTCTGATGCAATAGACCGGAGCCAGAAACCTTTGCAGATCCACCTCCAAGCCAGATACTTCTGCAGGAGGGAATCCAGACCAGAATTTACAAAAACAGGGTAAAGTCAGCAACCTAGGCCAAAGTAAGCCTGAGATAGCAAACTCTAAGGGAGCTGAGCAAAGCACAGGAGAACCGAGGTATCTCCAGAAACATGAAGTAACCAATGGGGTAACTAGAACTGTGGCACTGACTGTACCACGAGGAACAACCATCTGGGCTTTGGATTCATTGGCACCTAAATGATTATTCAACAGAATCTCATACATCCCCAACCATACCTATTAGAGGAAAAGATGAGTAGAAACGTTAAGAACACATGCAACACCATAAAGAGCAATACAACACCAGTAAAACCTGAAGACCCTACAATAGCAAGATCTGAACAACCAAATAAGGAAGATGCAGAAGAAAATGACCTAAAAATAGCTTCAAGAAAATATTTGAAACTCTTTTTTTTTTAAGGACACAATATTTTTAATAGTAAGGAGAAAGAGAGAGAGTGTGGAAAGTAGGAAGGAGATATATATGTATTAAATTCACTGTAACAGTTGTTCGTAGCCACTCAACTGTCAATTGGTAATATCTTTAAGGACTAGGTTTTTTATGCCTGTATCCCCCTACACAAATAATGGAATAAAATAAGAAAAAAGTGAGAATGGATGTTGAACGTTAATTACATACAAAGCTATCCTTATTTTCATTCACTCCTCAATTGCTTCTGAATAGGAGTTTGGAGAAAAAAAAAGAAAATATTTGAAACTCTTAAAGAGGAAATGAGAAATTCCTTTTAAAAAATGGAGGAAAAGACAAACAAAAAAAATGGAAAACATCAGTAAATCACTTAAAAGAAACCAAGAAAAAGAAATCAAACGTATGAAAGAAACTATTCAGGACTTGAAAGCAGAAATAGAGATAGTAAAGAAAACACAAGCCAGTGGAATTATAGAATCAGAAATCACGAGAAAACAATCAGGAAATACAAACACAAGCATGAACAACAGAATACAAGAGATGGAAGAAAGAATCTCAAGCGCTAAAGATACAATAGAGGAAATAGACTCATCAGTTAAAGAAAACATTAAATCTAGCAAAAGCTTAATACAAAATATCCAGGAAACATGGGACACCACCGTGAAAAGGTCAAATCTTAGAATAATAGGTATACAAGAAGGAGAAGTTCAACTCAAAAGCACAAGCTGGGTGGTGGTGGCGCACGCCTTTAATCCCAGCACTCGGGAGGCAGAGGCACGCGGATCTCTGTGAGTTCGAGACAAGCCTGGTCTACAGAGCTAGTTCCAGGACAGGCTCCAAAGCCACAGAGAAACCTTCTGTCTCGAAAAACCAAAAAATAAATAAATAAATAAATAAATAAATAAATAAATAAATAAATAAAATAAAAAAGCACAGAATATATATTTAACAAAATCATAGAAAAAAAAACTTTCCCAACCTAAAGAAGGATATGCCTATGAAGATACAAGAAACTTACAGAACACCAAATAGACTGGATCCAAAAATGTCCTAGCTCCACACAATAATCAAAACACTAAACATACAAAGTACAGAAAGAATATTAAGAGCTGCAAAGGAAAAACGGCCCAGTAACATATAAAGAATTACACCTGACCTGACTTCTCATTGGAGACAATGAAAGCCAGAAGGTTGTGGTCAAACATTATGCAGTCATTAAGAAACCACAGGTGCCAGGCCAGACTACTCTACCAAGCGAAACTTTCAATCACAATAGAAGACAAAACAAGTTATTCCATAACAAAACTAGATTCCACCAATATCAAGCCAGAAACCCAGCCCTACACAAAATACTAGAAGAAAAACTGCAACCCAAGGAAGTTGGCTATGCCAACAAAACGCACACAACTGATGGGCTCATATCAGCAAACCTCAAAGAAGGGAAAAATGCACAAATTAACATCACTAATAATGAAAACTAAATTAACAGTATATAGCACTCACTGGTCATTAATACCCCTTAATGTAAATGGACTTAACTCTCCTATAAAAAGGCACAGGTTGGAGTTGAAGACTAAATAGTATACAATTTTTTGTTACCAAATTCAGAAAAAAACTTACATAAGAGATATCAAGTTTATAAGGTTGAGAAACATAAAAGCTTAAGTTGTTTATCTAAGATGGTTTTTAGGTCTAAAAATATTTTTTGGATGATAATACAAGTTATGACAAAAAATGGTTTAGGTGTAAAATTTTGGACTTGCTAAGATAGGATTGATAGCATAGTACTTCTCCAAATTTGTCAAATACATATGTACTAAACATTGTAAATATAATTCTTACCTAATAATTGTTCTTTTTCTGTATAATTTTACTTTGTTAGAGTTAAAACCTTTCCTTTATTTAGAAAAAAAAAAGGCACAGGCTAACAGATTGGATGTGAAAACAGAATCCATCCCTCTTCTGCATACAAGAAACACATCCCAACCTCAAAGACAGACATCGTCTAAGAGTAAAGTGTTGAGAAAAAAAATATACCAATCAAATGGACCTAAAATAACAAGCGGGTATAGCTATCCTAATGTCTAACAAAATAGACTTCAAGCTAAAATAAGTCAAAAGAGACAAAGAACGTCATTTCATATTAGTCACAGGAAAAATCCATCAAGTGGAAATTTCAATACTGAACATCTATGCCCCAAATACAAGGGCAACCTCATATATAAAATAAACACTTCTAAAGCTTAAATTATACTTTAAATGCCACACACTAATAGTGGGAGACTTCAACACTCCACTCTCACCACTGGACAGGTCAGTCAGACAAAAAATGAACAGAGAAATTAGAGAACTAACAAAAGTTATGCTCAAATGGACTTAACAGACATCTATAGGATATTCCATTTAAACAGAAAAGAAAATACCTTCTTCTCTGCAGCTCATGGAACCTTCTCAAAAACTGACCACATACTTGGTTAACAAAACAAACCTCAACAAATAAAAAAAAAATTGGAATAACCCAATGTACCTTATCAGATTACCATGGATTAAATCTAGAAGTGGCCAACAATACTAATTCCAGAAAACCCACAAACACATGGGGAAATTAAACAATGCTCACCTGAATCATCAATGGGTCAAGGAAGAAATAAAGGGAGAAATTGAAGACTTCCTAAAATTGAATAAAATTACCAAACAACATACACAAATTTATGGGACACAATGAAAGCTGTGTTTTTTATAAAAATAATTTTATTTTATTTTATTAATTAATTTTATTTATGTATTTATTCAAAATTTCCAACTCCTCACATTTTCCCATTTCCCTCCCACTCCTCTCACTTCCCCTCCTCCTCACTCTCCAGACATAAGAGAAGTCAGGGTGACCTGCCTTGTGGAAAGTCTAAGCCCCCACCCCACTCCCCCTACTCCATCTAGGTCTAGGAAGGTGTGCATTCAAACAGACTAGGCTCCCAAAAAGCCAGTATATGCAGTAGAATCAAAATCCAGTGTCATTATCATTGGCTTCTCAGTCATTCCTCATTGTCAGCCACATTCAGAGAGTCCGGTTTGATCATGTGCTCATTCAGACCCAGTCCAGCTAGCCTTGGTGAGCTCCCATTAAATTAGTCCCACTGTCTCTGTGGGTGGACGCACGCCTTAGTCCTGACTTCCTCCGTCATGTTCTCCCTCCTTCTGCTCTTCATCTGGGCTTTGGGAGCTCAGTCCAATGCTCCAATGTGGGTCTCTGTCTATTTCTCCATCCCTCGCCAGTTTGGTCTGCATGGTTGTCCTCAGCACAGGGACAGGACTCTTGGAGGTCCAAGGACCCTGCAGACAAAAGGGTGAACTTGGGGGTAGGGGAGGGTCATGTGGAACCAAGAAGCCCCTGCAGCAGGAGCTGGAGGTACCCTGCACTCCCCTCTGGCTAGGCAGGTACACACTAACCCCTCAGTGTGGATAGCCTCAGTGCAGGAGCAGGAACTGTTGCTGGGCAAAGGACCTTGAAGACAATAGTGCAGGCTTGGGCGAAAGCAGTGTTAAGAGGAAAGTTTATAACATTAAAAGCCTTAACAAAGAAGCTGGAAAAATCCCACACTAGTGAATTAACAGAACATTTGAAGATTTTAGAACAAAAAGAAGCAAACTCAGGAAAAGCAGGAAATAATCAAAGTGAGAGCTGAAATCAACAAAATAGAAACAAAGAAAACAATGCAAAGAATCAATGAGACAAAGAGTTGGTTCTTCAAGAAAATCAACAAAATAGACAAACTTTTATCCAAACTAATCAAAAGGCAGAAAGAGAATATCCAAATTAACAAAATCAGAAATGAAAAGAGGAACATAACAACATACATGGAGGGAACACAGAGAATCATCAGGTCATATTTTGAAAGCTTGAACTCCACAAAATTGGAAAACTTAATGAAATGGGCAACTTTCTGGATAAATATCACTTACAAAAATTAAGTCAAGACCAGATAAGCAAATTGAAGAAACCTATAACAGCTGAAGAATTAGAAGCAGTGACCAAAAGTCTCCCAACCAAAAAAAGCCCAGGTCCAGATGGTTTCAGCTCAGAATTCTACAGGTCTTTCAAAGAAGAACTAATAGCAATCCTCCTCAAATTATTCCACACAAGAGAAACAGAAGGAACATTATCAAACTCTTTTTATGAGTCTACAATTACCCTGATACACAAACCACAAAAAGAAATTACTAAGAAAGAGAATTACAAACCAATCTCACTCATGAACGTTGATGTAAAAATACTAAATAAAACACTGGCAAATCAAATCTAAGAACATATCAGTACCATCATTTACCAAGATCAAGTCAGCTTCATCCCAGTGACGCAGGGGTAGTTCAAAATATGAAAACTTGTCAATGTAATCCACCATATAAACAAGCTGAAAAATAAAAATCAATTGATCATCTCATTAGATGCTGAACAATGTTTTGACAAAATACAACATCCCTTCATAATAAAGGTCTTGGAGAGAGCAGGAATACAGGGAACATACCTAAGTCAACAGCCAACATCAAACTTAATGGAGAGAAACTCCCAGCGATTCCACTGAAATCAGAAACAAGACAAGGTTGTCCACTCTCTCCATATCTATTCAATATAGATCTTGAGGTCCTAGCTAGAGCAATAAGGCACCAAAGGAAGATTAAGGGGATACAAATAAGAAAAGAGAAACTCAAACTCTCACTATTTGCTGATGATATGATAGATTATATAAGCGGCCCAAAAAATTCTACCAAGGATCTTCTATGACTCATAAACAGTTTCAGTAAAGTAGCAGGATACAAGTAGCCCCCCCTGTACACAGATGATGAATGGTCTGAGAAAGAAATCAGAGAAACATCACCCTTCACAATAGCCACAAATAACATAAAATATTTCAGAGTAACTCTAACCAAACAAGGGGAAGACTTGTATGACAAGAACTTTAAATGTTTGAAGAAAAACAATGAAGAAGACACCTGAAAGTGGAAAGATCTCCCAAGCTCTTGGGTAGGTAAAATTAACATAGTAAAAATGGCAATCTTACCAAAAGCAATATACAGATTCAATGCAATGCCCATCAAAATCCCAGCATACATTTTCACAGACTTCGAAAGAATGGGACCCAACTTCATATGGAAAAGCAAAAATTTCAGGATAGCCAAAACAATCCTGTACAATAAAAGAACTTCTGGAGGTATCACACTCCCTGACTTCAAATCTTACTACAGAGCTACAGTACTGAAAACAGCCTGGTATTGGCATACGAACAGACAGGAAGACTAATGGGACCAAATAGAAGACCTGTATATTAATCCTAATTTTTGCAAAAGAAACAAAACTATCAAATGGAACAAAGAAAGCCTATTTAACAAATTATGCTGGTATAACTGGATATCAACTTGTAGAAGAATGAAAATAAACCCATATTTATCACCATGCACAAAACTCAAGTCAAAATGGGACCAAGACCTCAACATAAAGCCAGCCACACTGAAACTTATAGAAGAGAAGGTGGGAAGTACACTTGAACACATTGGCACAGGAGACCAATTCCTAAATATAGGCCCAGCAGCACAGACACTGAGAGAATCAATTAATAAATGGGACCACCTGAAACTGAAAAGCTTCCATAAAGTAAAGGACATGGTCAACAAGACAAAACAACAACCTACAGAATGAGAAAAGATCTTCATTAACCCCAATTCAGACAGAGGTCTGACCTCCAAAATATACAAAGAACTCAAGAAATTGGTCACCAAAAGAATACATTCAATAGGTAATTTGGGGTGGCTTTAAGAAAAGTTATCTTGAGTTGATTTCTGTCCACTCTGAGATGTAGCTCCCACAACCATTAGCTTCCCCATTGTTACCTAGCAGTGACAGAAATCCACTCAAGATAACTTTTCTTAAAGTCACCTCAAATTACCTATTGAATGTATTTCAGGTCCCCTTTCTCAGCTACTCCACAGGACTCAAGAAGTCCTATTTAGAAAGGGGTTGACCTTCGCTACTCTGGTGTCATGAGAACAAGGATTACTTCAGGAAGCCTGAAGACACCCTGCTACAGCCCTTGAGTGGGGGATAGCTGTAGGCACTATTACAGAGAACGGGAAAGCAGATATGGACATGCTGATCCTTTCATGTTGGTACCTGCTTAGGGTGCTAAGGGGAATGGTGGTTTCTAGCCCAGCCCTCCATGTAAGTGTAAGGAACTGTTACTGTCACCCGAGGTCAGCAGGAAGTTTGACTTCTAGAGGTACCTTTCTGCCATGTATTTCACAACCAGCTGGATGGAAAACAGAAACTCAGACCCATTGGGACGCTTGATTTCCACAGTCCCCTTCCTCCCACAGAATGTTCACTGAGGGGTGACTCATGAAAACACAGAGCCTGAGCCTCCTGCTCAGATCTCAGTCCTCTCTTTGCTCCCCTTCCCCACTCTTCAAAGTGTTCAGGGACCTCTTGTCAACTTGGTAAGTAGGCAGAGCCCAAAACATAAACTCTGGAGAAGGTGGAATATGGGAACACCTGCATAGCCCTAAGGCTTGGAAAGCAGAGTGTGTGTAGTAGATGCTGTTGCTATACAAAGAAGAGACACTCCCAAAGAAGATGGAGATGTTGAAAGCCTGACCCTTGGCTAGTCCAGGATCAGCAGTTTCATAAATGGTAGACAAGGCAAGAAAACTCTATTTAAACACACCACTCTTTGCTCCTAGCAGACTCCAATGTTGGGAGACCCAGAAAGAAATCACACACTGATGTAGGTGGGTCTTCTATCTATCTGCTGCTTTCATTGGTTAATTAATAAAGAAAACTGCTTGGCCTGATAGGTCAGAACATAGGTAGTCGGGGAAGACAGAACAGAATGCTGGGAGGAATAAGGCAGTGAGACAGATGCTATAGCTCTCCTCTCCAAGATGGACGCAGGTTAAGATCCTTCCTGGTAAGCCACCATCTTGTGGTGCTACACCCAGTAATAGAAGTGGGTTAATCAAGATGTGAGAATTAGCCAGTAAGAGGCAAGATAATTGTAGTTACCCTCTACATTATTTAGACTCCTTGAAATAGAATGCTTAGAAAAACTTTTGTTATATGTTTCTTGCTTAATATTATTTGTTGTTTGTAATTTTATATTTGGTATCTGTTCCTACTATATATAGTTGTGTTGGTTTAGTTTGATCTTGATTAGAGAAAGGGGGAGATGATGGGGACTTCAGCCTATCACATGCTGCTTAGTGTGTCCCCTGGGGCCACAGATAGCCAATACAAGCATCCATGTGCTCTAGCTCGCTCTCTTTGTGTTCCTCCTCTCCTGAGTTGCTGGAACCCTGGTTTTGTAAGTTTCCTTTCTTCTTTTTATTAAAGCTGAATATTATTTTAAGTTGGTTTGGTTAATTACAACTTCCAATTGGCCTCGCCCATCAACACACAAATGTGATTTAAAAATTAGTTAATCAGAATAATTAGTGTGATGTGTTGAGACTTCCTATGCCAGACTTAGTCCATCACTTCTGATTTCAGGTCCCTGCAGCTCCTCAGGGTATAGACAGAATGCAGGCAGATTCTCTGAGAGGATATAAGACAAATGGCATCTATCCTAGTTCCCAGCAGAGTCCTTGTGCCCCCTTAGAACCTCATGAGCACAGACTTCACTGTCTATTTTTCTATTGGCATTTTGGTCTTTCCATGTCCCACCCATTAAGCTTTACATACTGTGGCGACCGCCTCTACCAGCAAGGAAGACGCAACACCGGACTCTTCTTTCAGCAGTTTATTCAGGAACCTTGAACATTCTTCGAATACCAGGGAAAGCCAACCCACAGCTAAAGTAGCCCATGGTTAACCAGCCCCAGCAAGCTACGTGGGAAATGCAGATAGGTCTAGGTACAGGAAAGCAAGCCACATTCTCAGTTTAGGCCATATATGGAATGGTATGTAACTTAGACCACCTTATCAGTCTTAGCCATATATGGGAATAGTACGTGACTTAGATCACATTCTCATGAGAGGGTGATGGGTGGAACCCAGCGCCACCCTCGTGGCACTGCACAATGCAGCTCTCTACAATGTACAGTGTTCGAGGACTTCTCTAGCCAACAACTTGGAACTCTTCTACATTCCTCCCGTGACCTCATTCCTAAGGCCTACGGACTGCAAGGTCACATTTATAACAATAATGATTCCCACCCTGGTACCAATGTTCTGGACTTATTTCATTTCTCATTTTCCTGACAAAATACCAGACCAAAGTACCTTCAGAAGACAAGGGCATATTTTGTGCGGGCTTTGGAGCAAATGCAGCCTGTCATATTGGGATAGCATGGTAGTGACAGTGGCTCCAGCTCTTGTGGCAGGTGGTTGAGACAGTTCTTGACACTGTGCCAATGGCGACGAGGCAGAGAATGATGTTGCTCTGCTCAGTTTGCTTTTTCCTTTTGTCCTCTTTGCTCACTCTGGGAGCCCAGCCCACTGACTGGTGCTGCCGACATTCCCCGGGTGTATTCCCTGAGAGCTGTCTCTCTAGAAATGTGATACTCGACTGGCCCAAATTCACTTATGGTGGCAATAAAGATCAACCACAGAAACATAATGAAGACCATGTATGTCAACCTTGTCACCCGCATTGTACTAAATGGGAGGAAACTGAATGCATTTTATTTTGAAAAAGAAGGTAAAAAGTCCACTTTCTTCACTCTTATTCAATTCAGGGCTGAAATGTTAGTCAAAGCAATAAGACAAGAGACAGAAGCCAAAAGAAAACAGAAGTAGTCAAATTACCTCTCAGATTCTGTACTTGAGAGGTCCAAAGGAGTCTTAGATCTCATAAGCATTTTGGGCACAGTAGCAGAATACCAAATAAACCTATAGAATTAGATGTTTCTTTATATAAGTACTGAGCTTACTGAGAGAGAAATAAAACAATTCCTTTAGCAATTGCAAAAATAAAATCACCTAGGCAATTGGACTAGTGAGATAGCCCACTGATAAGAGATCATGCTACTCTTCCAGAGAACTAAAGTTTGGGAAGCTCACAACTTCCTCCAACTCCAGCTCCCTGAGATCCAGCGCTATCTTCTGGCCATTGAGGGCACTTGCATACACACAGCTATACACAACAACACATAATTATACATAATTATACAAACAAAATGAGTCAAAAATTAACTGCCTAGGAATAAACCTAAATTTTAAGCTAAATATTTGTTCAAGGCACCGGCAATGATAATGAAGCTGGGCAGTGGTGCCACATGCTTTTAATCCCAGCACTCAGGAGGCAGAGGCAGGCAGATCTCTATGAGTTCAAGGCCAGCCTGGTCTACAGAGCAAGATCCAGAACAGACTCCAAATCTACACATAGAAACCCTGTCTTGAAAAACCAAAAAGAAGACATGTGCAATTAAATTTTTATTATATTTTCCACTTCTTTCTTTGTGTGTGTATACACATTCACTTGCCACTGTGGGTGTGTGGAGGTCTGAGGACCACTTCCATCAAATAGCTCCCAGGAACTGAATGGAGCTTTTCAGACTTAGTAGCATATGCCATTACCTGTTAAGCCATCTCTCTAGCCCTACAATTAAAAATGTGAAACAACAATTAGCAATTGTTGTAGGGGGGGGAGGGGAGAGGATGAGTGCAGGAGTGGGAGGAGGGGAGGAAGTGGACATTTTGAATGGTATTATTTATTAAACAATGAAACAAACAAACAAACAAAACAATAAATATGTTAAACATCGGGCCTGGAGAGATGACTTGGCAGCTAAGAGCACTGGCTGCTCTTCCAGAGGGCCTGGCTTCAATTCCCAGCACACACATTGCAGCTCACATGTCCACTTCCAGAGGATCTGACACCTTCACACCAAAGCAGATAAAATAAATTTTCATAAATAATAAAAGATTTAAAACACCAAAGAAACAATTTGAAGAATGACTTTCTGATATGAATTTAAAAAATTAATATTGTGAAAATGGTGATCTTACCAAAAAATATTGACAGATTCAGTGCAATCCCAATCAAAATTATGATGTTATTCTTCACAGAATTGCTAAAGAACTTCCAAAATTCACACAGAGACACAAAACATCACACGTAACCAAAGCTATCCTAAGTATGGCAATGCCTGATTTTGTCATACTACAGAACCATTGAGACAAAAACAGCATGCTACCAGCACCAATACAGAGACTAAGAGAAAGGAATAGAAAAGAGACTCAGAGTAAATCCACATAGGTACAGGTTGGCATGTGTGTCTGAGACAGGATCCCTTGCAGCTCAGGATGGTCTTGCCTTGAACTACTGATCCTCCTGCCACTATCTCCCATGTCCTGGAATCACAGATGGTCATTTGACCTAATTTTTGACAAAGGTGCCCAAAGCTCACACCACAGAAAGCACCACGTTTTCACCAAATGGTGCTGAGAAAACTGTATGTTCTCCTGAAGAAGAATTAATCTAAGTCACTATCTCTCACCTAATTGTACAGAAGTAGATTAGGTCTGCAGCAACGACCTTAATAAAAGGCTTTCAATTTTGAAACTGCTGGCCTGAAATGGGGAGAACATGCCATGTGAAAGGCATGGAAAGGATATTCTGAAAGAGCTCCAAGTGCTCAGGAGGCACAACTGACAGACTGGGGTTTCTAAAACTGTAGAGCTGCACAGCAAAGGGAATAGGCAGCAGAATGGAGACACCACATACAGAAGGAAGGAATTTCTTGCTAGCTCTATACCTGAACACAGAAGTAATATACATATTATAGGAAAAACTCCAATATCAATAGTCAAATTATTCAATCAATACATTGACCTATGAACTAAACAAAAAATTCTTAGAAGAAAAAGGCCTGGAGGTGTTGGCGCACGACTTTAATCCCAGCACTTGGGAGGCAGAGGCAGGCAGATCTCTGTGAGTTCGAGACCAGCCTGGTCTACAAGAGCTAGTTCCAGGACAGGCTCCAAAAACCACCGAGAAACCCTGTCTCAAAAAAAAAAAAAAATTCTTAGAAGAAGAAAGGCAAATATGGCTAATAAAGGTAGGGAAAATGTTCAACATCCTTAGACAGCGGCAGGTCTGCAAGGTAAAACTACATTCAGATTCCATCTCACTGCAGCCGATATGACCACCAAAAACAAAGCCAGTGACATCACATGCTCGCAAGAATGTGAGAAAATGAAACTTGGTGGAGATTTCAATCCAGCCACTATGGAAAATCACAGTTCAGGTTCCTCAAAGCACTGACAATAGAACTGTCACATGACTTCTGGGAATAGCTGCAAGGGAATCTGATCAGCCTGTTACAGAGAGATGAGGGAGCCCCTGTTTCTTTTGTGGCACTATTAACAATGGCCAAGTTATGGCATTATCCTAGGTGTTCATCAACAGATTAATTGATAAACAGATTAATTGATAAAGGAAATTTGATGTCTCTCTCTCTCTCTCTCTCTCTCTCTCACACACACACACACACACACACACACACAAGATATGAAAGAGGAAGAGTAACTATTTAGGGAGAGAAGGGGAACTAGGAAAAAAAGGAAAGAGTACAAAAGAGCATAAACAAACTAGAATGATTTGTGTGTATGGAAATGTCATATTGAAACTCATTATTTCCTATACTAAGTGAAAACTGTTAATTAGAAGATGTTCTGTCTATAGTAAAAGCAATCACCAGGAAAACAAAGTATTTTGTTACCTCTAAAGCTGTTTGTTGAACAGTCATACCTACAAGGTCATCAAAATTCCTGCATCAGTGTAGGACTATTTTGAATTTAATGCATCTACAAATGATGTTTGCCTGGCTATGTTTCTGAACTTGTGACAGAGTAGCAGCCAATTGCTTAAAAGTGACAGTCCTTAAATGTATCTCTATTTTGATTGCTTCTACAGACTAAACCTATGTCTCTGTGTGTCTATGTCTGCCTGTCTCTCTTGCTCTGTGTTAGAAGGTGAAGAAAAAGCCCCTCCTTCTGTCTTTTGTTTTGTTTTGTTTTAGTTGAGACAGGGTTTGTCTGTAGCTTTGGAGCCTGTCCTGGAACTAGCTCTTGTAGACCAGGCTGGCCTCAAACTCAGAGATATACGCCTGCCTCTGCCTCCCAAGTGCTGGGATTAAAGGCGTGTGCCACCACAGCCTAGAAGCCCTCCTTCTGTCTTATTTGGCTCTTATGACTATAGATGTGACAGTGAGAAGCACAGCCTACATTCTGAGTGAACTTTGCTCACATTTACCAATAGTGTTTTCTGTCAAGCCAGATAATTGCTCCAAGTAGTCCCTTAATTAAAAAAAAAGTGTGTTGTAGTTTCATATTTTTATCTAGGTTCTTAGGTCTTTGAGCTTGATTTTGTTTTAGCCCAGCCCAATTACATTTTCAACCTGGTATAGAATATTCTTCCAAAACATTTGTATAACTGTAAGTTCTATGTTATTTATAACAACGAAGGACTGTAGAAATATGATTTGCACAATATTTGGGAGATACCTAAAAGGTATAACTTTCCATAAGAGAATTCTCTGGGTGTACCATACAGAGATCAGAGTTGTGGGTATCCAGCATCATCTTCACTACATTGCCTAGACACTCCACTATATTGCCAAGTATGGTGGCACATGCCTGTAGTACTAACCCTAGGGAAATAGCAGCTGGAGGATGGGAGGTTTGAGGCCAGCATGAGCTAGATAGTGAAAATCTGGGTCAGACAAACAGAAAGGACCTAAAGATGGAAAAGACTGTGTGGAGCATCACACTGTTGTGATGTGACACTGGCACTTGATAAGTAGAGGTAGGAGAGCCAAGAGTTCAAGGTCACCCTTGACTATTTAAAGTAGTTAGGTTGAAACCAGCCTAGGGCCTCTCTCTCTCTCTCTCTCTCTCTCTCTCTCTCTCTCTCTCTCTCTCACACACACACACACACACACACACACACACATATGGAACTGAAAAATATGCCTCCAAGGCAAGGGGAGGGCATTGGCAGAAACTTGAGACTATGTCTCACTTACACTATCTAGGCTGGCCTCAAACTTGTGACCTAGGGCTTATCCTTCACAGAACTCTAGGACTGTAGGCTAGCAATAGTGATGCTTTCTGAGCCTTTTACATCATTGCTTTCTTGTACTACTTCATGTGCTAACGAATGCTCTAGTTTTCCTTGTATGTAAAATCAGACATCCTGTGGTTTAATCTAAACCCACCTTATAAACCTCAAAGCAATTCTTTTTTCTTTTTTTTTCTTTTACCATTAATTGTTCACTGGCCTAAAGAGGCTCTTCATGGTTGTAAGTCTTTCTAAGGTTCATTCGCCCTGCCTTTCTGATTGAAGAGCCACTAATCACTATAATCACACTTCCTTTATGCCACAGGACTGCCCTCCTCCTCCAGTGCCGCAAATCTCTTTTTATAACCCTTTCTAGTTTTTGTTTCCCTACCCCTCCCAGACCTGTTAGGCAAATTTCTGAAAGGGCAGTGACCCAAACCTTCATTGGTGGATAGCTAGCAGGGTCATTGCTTGACCTTGTGCTCTGGGGGTTCCCACTCAGCCAGCAGAGATCTGAGACCAGGTGGTTGGTGGGCTGGATTAATGGAGAGACCTGGAAGGACAAAAAACATAGAGGCTTTGGCAGTTTAAGTTAAAAAGAGATCAGTGTGCATTTAAATTAAGGCTGGCTGCTTGGATACATCAAATTCCTCTCCCTTTAACTCTTTGCTATTCTGCTTCATGGTATTCCTTCATGAGATTCCCTCATCTTTAGCTCATAAGCTTCTTTTCTGTGTTTAGTTGCCATGTTCAACTTGAATCGACATTTTGTGCGGGGATGGTGAGGAGAGAAGGATGGAAAGCCCATGGTTTCCTGGGGGTGGTATGCTGATGAAGAGATGTCCTCACATAGATGCTTGGATAAAAAGAAGGGACATATTCCTGACATCTGTTTTGCATTTCTTGACCGTCTCACCAAAGCTATGCTACAGTTCACAAACATGGATCCAGAATCCAACGAGGGCAGACAGCTCCTGATGTCCCACTTTGTCAACCAGTCCTACTCAGACATCAAGGCGAAGCTCAGACGTTTGGAGAAGGGTCCCTTAACTCCACAGGCACAGATCCTGGAGATGGCCTTCAAAATCTACCACTCAAGGAATGACAAGGCCAGAAATCATTGCCACGTGATCACCGCACCCGCCAGGCCAGCCGAGGTGATGGACTCCACTGCCCGCCCTCCGCGCGCGGCTCCCCCACCCCCCGGCCCATGCTTCAAGTGTGGTAAGACAAGTCACTGGTCAAAGGCGTGCCCCAATCCCCATCGCAACCCGAGGGGCCCCTGCCCAAGGTGTCACAGGGAGGGTCATTGGTCCACAGACTGCCCTCGTGCGTTCGGTGACGCTGGGGCAGCCGCCCCAGAGGACCCCCAGGTTGACATATTGGGTCTGGCTCTGGAAGACTGAAGGTTCCCGGGCTCCTCCACTGACAACCCGACTGCTATGCCCATCTGCAACCAGGAGCCGCGGGTACTTCTTACAGTGTCGGGACGCCTCATCTCCTTTCTCTTGGACACCGGAGCAACATATTTGGTTCTAAGGGAATTTTGGGGGCCAACCTCCCCCTCACGTTCCCCTATTGTCGGGGTAGGGGGACAGCCTTATCTACCTCTCCAAACTCCACCTTTCAATTGCATATTTAAAGGTATCTTTCTCACTCATTCTTTTCTAGTTCTACCAACCTGTCCAGTCCCACTCTTGGGAAGGGATCTTCTGACCAAGCTGGGAGCTTCCATTTCTTTTGCGCCCGCCACCCGTTTCGTTTCAGATCCGTCGGTGACACAGTTGCTGCTTCTCCTGGCTCCGCGACCCTCTGATACTAACATGTCTTTTCCCCTCCCAGCTTCCCAGGTGGACCCTCTCGTGTGGGACATCCAAAACCCAGCTGTCGCTAAACACCACCCCCCCCCCCGTTGTTATTCAGTTAAAGAACCCTACTGGGTATATCACCCAAGCCCAGTACCCGCTTCCTTCCCAAAGCCTCAAAGGACTAAAACCTATAATCTCTGATCTCTTGAGGAAGGGGCTGCTCCGCCCCACCTCACCCCCCTTTAACACTCCTATACTGGCTGTGAAAAAATCTAACGGAACTTATCGTTTGGTTCAGGACCTCCGGCTCATTAATTCTGCTGTCGTTCCCTTACACCCAGTGGTACCCAATCCTCTCACACTTCTGTCTAACATTCCTTCAGGGACCTCCCACTTCTCAGTCTTAGACATAAAGGATGCCTTTTTCTCTATTCCTCTCAGCCCTTAGTCTCAGAACATCTTTGCCTTCACCTGGACAGATCCTGATACTAATTTCTCCACACAACTAACCTGGACCGTCCTCCCTCAGGGATATCGGGACAGCCCACACCTCTTTGGCCAGGCTCTGGCCTCTGATCTGCTCTCACTGTCCCTCCTTAAATCAAAACTGGTACTCTATGTCGATGACATCCTGCTATGTAGCCCCTCTTTGGAGACTAGCAGGACTGACACCGCCACCTTATTAAATTTTTTATCCAAAAAGGGCTACAGAGTCTCGCCTTTGAAGGCTTAATTGTCCACCACTCAGGTAACGTATTTGGGGTTAACTATAACCCCAACACAAAAGGCTATCACCTTAGACAGAAAGAGACTAGTTCAATCTCTTGCAGTTCCCTCCACCAAAGAAGAGGTTCTGTCATTCCTGGGAGTGGCCGGTTTCCTGCGATCCTGGATTCCCTCATTCTCTCTCCTCGCCCGCCCCCTATACGAAGCAGCCCTCGGCTCTATGCATGAGCCCCTGCTTCACCCCATCACCAAACCTTTCCGGAGACTCCAACAGGCCCTTACCCAGGCCCCAGCTCTCCATCTTCCGGATTTAACCCGCCCTTTTTCTCTTTACGTAGCAGAAAAAGAGGGCTATGCCCTGGGAGTTCTAGGCCATCAACTGGGACCTTCCTTCGCACCTGTAGCTTACCTGTCAAAGAAGATGGACCTCACTACTTGGGGCTGGGCACCCTGCATACGGGCCTTGTCAGCTGCGGAACTTCTTATTCCTCAAGATAATCCTTCATACACGGTGACTCAAACCGGACCCTGTACTCTTAAGTTCCAAAGGACGCCGGATTCAGCCCCCCTACTACAGTCTAAGGACAACAATGGTCCCGATCCGTCGCTGTGTTAACACACCCTCCCTTCTTTAAATTCATAAATAACTGTCTAGCTGTCGTTACAGGTACCCCCATCAAATACGAAGGCAAGTGGTAAGCAGATTCTCCTCTACAAAGCTCTTTTACGTAACAGGTCAGCGCTGACTGCAGCAGTGGCCCCTGAAATGTTAAGAGATGTATGGTTAGAATCTATTTCTTTTAAGACAGATTCCTTAAGCTCCGGGATGCCAGCCCAACAGATCAAACACAAAGGAATAAGTATCACTTAATTTTTTTTATCATTTCTTAACCCCGGACATCCTAAGACCCTCTCCCCCCCCCTCTTCACCCCAGCTCCCCCAAAATTCCCCCCTTCTTTTAATTTTTTTCTTTTACTAATGCAACTTTTGCCTTCCAGCATCTTAATGATGACCCAGCTACTCAGGAAAAGCCACACAGATCTCTTCAATCAGCTGCCTCAGACGACAGCCAGGACTTCAAACATCAGTGACCGACTACACCAGCCAGCAACCCTGGACATCAGTGACCGACTACACCAGCCAGCAACCCTGGACATCATTGACCAACTACACCAGCGACCGCAAACGCCAATGGGACATTGCCAAGATAATCGGACATTCCCTGGACCCCTCAACGCCCAAAGTCAGCAGGAAGCAGCCATGAGAGACTGGACTATGCCCCCATTCCCTACCCTTTAAGGTCCCCCAATTTTTTTTTAATCAAACCAAAAGGGTGAAATGTTGTTCCCTTGCAACACTACAACTCCCAACATCCCTCTGGACTCCAGCGCACGGCAAGCGCGGGACACATTTCCCAGAAGCCTTTGCATCCTCTGTTAAAAGCAAGGACAAGCCACAAGTTCAGCCCTTTTTTATCCCTTCCCTTTGTCCCTTCCCTTTACTTTTCCTAGTGTGTTTTCCCCTCCCATTAAAAAGTGTACCACGTGGTACCGCCGCGTGTCTGTGTCTTTTCTAGCGTAACCCTCGTCTAACCCGCAGGAATTAAGAACAACCCACAGGAATTAAGAACAACACTTTAACCACATTGTTTCAAATAGCTCCATAAGGCACTGATTATGTGCCTTTTGGTATGGATGATATTATCTGGAAAGACCTATTCTGAAAAAAAAAAAAATGAGCCGAGCAAGCAAAATGTCCTAATTCCACCAAGCTTCTGGAGATAATTTCCTAACTGGTGCAAACCACAGACTGTGTTAAGGATAGCCTAAAGGATAACTTGCAACGTGACTCATGGTTTGATTCACTAAAACTTGTCTGGGTTAGGCTGAGAGGTGAGTGAGGGTGTATCTGAGAGTGCATAATGTAAGGGGGAACCTGAAGCTCTTTCACACATGCACATGAAGCAAAACTCCAGGACACGTCTGAGTCCCTCATCCTTAGAACAAACACACACATGTGAACATACACACACATACAGACAGACAGACAGACAGACAGACAGACAGAGACAGGGAGATGCAGAGAGAGAGAGAGAGAGAGAAAGAGAGAGAGAGAGAGAGAGAGAGAGAGAGAGAGAAAGAGAGAGAGAGAGAGAGAGAGAACAAAAAATGGTGTGAGTGTGTTCCGGATTCCAGCAGCAGCATCCCATCAACAGGTCTTACGACTCATGATTTCCCCTGAACCCAAAGTCTGAGTTTACATTTATTTGGATATCTCAGGAGTAAAATAAAGGCATCTTCTCTTCCTGAAACTTGAGCTTTGTAAAATAAATACAACTCCTCCACATTAGACACGACAGGAATCCTGGCCCGGTGACATTTATCCAACATCCACCTCTCTTGAATTGTGGGATTGCACAATATGCTTACGAAAGCAAAGAGCACGTCCCAAGAATGAACTCCTGATAGAATCTTCTGCTGATGTCACTTGAACTTTCCCCTACTTTCCCAAAGTGGTTCTGGTTCTGACAAAAAATAGTATAACATGGTACTATGAGGTGCCCTCATGACATTGATATATGTTTTACCCAGAATTCCTGAATGCCTGCTTTCAATAAGTTCTTTCTGATAACTGAGTAAATGTGAATTCAAATACTCAGTTTATACATCCTAATGGAATGTTTCCAGGGGCTTTGGTAAGTACACATGAATGCTGGACTTAAGTTTTAAAATGACAGTATGCACTTAGTATTTACAATGCAATGACCTGATGAATATTTCACTGTTCTTGCATTTGATAAGTAAAAGACCCAGGGTTATTGAAGCCATAGATTAAAACACTCTCCTATGTCTGCAGTTGGAAAGCCTGGGCTTTTTCTTCTAAAAATAGTTTGTTTACTTATTGTGCCACTCTACCAGGTTAACCAGACATAGGACTACTTCTTTTATCAGGCCAGGGTATATGTTATTGAATGTTTTCTGAGTCACATGCTAAGGAGAAAGTTCAGATGGATTTTCTACATAGACACTAGAAACTCTCTTGTTTATTCTGACCAACTCATGAGAAAATTAAAACAACCAAAATAAAAACAAGTAGAGAAACAGAGACTGTTTTAGGAGGTTTCTGCTTCACCCAGTCCTTTAATAATCACACAGAAACCATATTATTTGCAATAAACTTTGGCCAATAGCTTAAGTGTATTTCTGGCTAACTCATATCTTAAATTAACGCATCTCTATTAATCTGTGTATAGCCATGAGGCTGTGGCTTACCCGGAAATGTTCCAGCATCTTTCTCCTGCAGGGCTACATGGCTTCTCACTGACTCTGGCTTCTTTCTCCCAGCATTCAGTTTAGTTTTTCCTGACTAGCTAAGTTCTGCCTTGCTATAGGCCAAAGCAATTTTCTTTATTCTTTAATTTAACCACAGCATGCAGAGGGGAATTCCACAAGAGACCAGGGAAATATGTGAGAGTAAAGGCTTGTAGTAGAGGCCTAGCATGTTGTGAATGGGATCCAGGTATTCAACCCCAGTACTTCATGGAAAATAAAAGAAAAACATAGAAAAATAAAATAAAATCTATAAATAAAAGATGAGAAAAATATCCTTGCAACAATCAACCACTGAGTTCAGTACTCCAATGATGCTGAAGAAATTTCCAGAATGCTGAAGGTATCATATCCAAGTCCCATTCCCCAAGTTCACCTGTAGAAAACATAACTCAAAAACAATAGATCTTGAAAGACTGCTTATCTTTCCTCTGTCAAAGCTGACAATATTGCATTCCAATTTTCTATGCAGTTCCTTAAACACTTGATTTTGAAAGCCAGAGCCTGGCCAAATGCCAATCTCCTATGGACAAACGTCGTAATAGCCATGAGAGCTAGGGTAGAGGAGACTGAAGCTGTTACCATCAGAGAAACAAAACTGTTCACTGTATCTAGAATGCAAACATCTGGTAGGTACCTGGAAATCAATGTCTCTGGCTTTCCCAAGGTTGGATTGTTTGCTCAGGTTTCCAGGGGTGAATGTGGTGCTCATTCTAAGAAAGCTTAGCTCAAAATCATATGGTACAGTAAGCAGGGCCTTCTCATCAGTAGAGTAATAGGACTGTGTCTAGAAAATGTTCCAAAGGTATCAGTGATCTGATAGACTCAGGAGACACAGATTGATTTTAGATAGACTCCCTCTAGGCAGGCCAGGGTAGCCTGGAATTCACTATGGAGTTCAAACTGCTCTTGAAGCTCAGTTATCCTGCCCCAGCCTCATGACTTTTGTGATTACACACTATGTCTATCTACCACATAGGATTGAGAACGCCTTACTTATGACTGCTTGATGATTTGCCATGTGATGTAGTCTGCCCTAGGTAGACTATATCTGTGTGTGGCTTAATAACCCCCACCATGTCCATGTTACCAGGGAGCGGTAAAGTGAGAGCTCTTTTCTACCTTCTTCTGATGTTGTATTTAGGAAACAGAAGTGGGAGACACAGAGATAAAGAACCAAAACTGGGCAAACAGGAACTGCTATTGGACATAAGGGACACAAGAAGATTACTGTTTCTGAGGCTGCTGTTGGTAGAAGTGTGGAACAAGTGTGGACATGTGACTGTATACCAAAGAGCATATGACGCCATGGCAACACAATATCCTTTATTGTTACCCTAAAGGGGTGGAGACTAAAAGCCTGGCATGATCTGCAACAGTCCTAGGAAGAGCCTGAAGCCTCAACCCCAGGTCACCCTGATACTCATTAGTTCTTTGATCTGAGGGTTCTTTTAAAGGTCTATTGTTGGGAGGAATGATTTAACCAGAAAGCAGCCCTGATTTAAGAAAGTAGAAGCAAAAGCTGAGAGTGGCAGCTCACATCTTTAATTCCAGCACCTGAGAGGCAGAGGCAGGGAAATCTCTGTGAGTTTAAGGCTAGTATGGTGCACATAGTGAGCTCCAGACAAGCCAGAAGAGTGAGAACCTGTCTCAAAATCCAAACCAAACTAAAACAACAACAGAAAAAGAAAACCCACCAAAACAACAATGGCGAAAATAGACAAACCAGCATCAAATGTTCCCTAAGGTTTCCACAGGATGGTTAAAGGGGAGAAAGACTAACTCCAAACTAGGAATGGTCAGCTAAAAGCCATACTTCTCAGTTGCAGCCTGGTGATAGGCCAAAACAGGAAGGCAAACAATAATGGCACAAGTAGCTGACCTTTTTCTATGTGTGCTCTGCTAGGAAATTCTGTATTGGAGGATTCAATAAAGTAGCTGGCATGTTGGCAGAGTGTTTTGGATTGAGCCAGTGACCTAATCCAGAGTCAACCATTTTCACCAGAAAAGGTACAGGGGAGTAACCACTGAGACAGTGAGCCAGAGCCAGAGACTGCTGAGGGTCTGGACATGAATCCGGGACCTTCAAGAGAGTAGACCTAAGTCACCACACCAGTCGGTCTGGAAGAGAATATAGGACCTCCCAGAAACTAGTCCTTATCCAGGACCTCTGCAGTCTGGGCATGAGTGAATCTGGGTCCTCCAAGGGGATAAGAAGAAACCAGAGGTCTCAGCAGGACCAGGCATGAGTCTGGGACCACAGAAAGAATAGGCCTGAGCCAGGACTTCTGTGGGTTTGGGCATGGGTCTCAGACATCAAAGGGAATAGGCAAGAACCTGGAACCCCTGCAGGTCTGACCACGAGTCTGGGACCTCTGAGGAAGTAAGCAAGTCCTCTGCAGGTTCTGGTGCACCAGAACCTGGGACCTCCGAGGCAGTAGATCGAAACCAGAAACCTATCCAGGTCCAACTCAAACACAGGGACTTCTGCAGGAGGGAAACCAGACCAGGATTTACAGATACAGGTTAAAGCCAGTAACCTAAGCCAAAGTTGCCCTTAGACAAGGAACTCCTCCTTGGGCAACATATTCTACAGGAGAGGAACTGATTGAGACAAGAAGGAAAGGGAGGACCTGAGGAAACAAGTTCCAATGGGAGCAGAAGCCAGTAGCAAATCCAGTCTTGGGAGCCAACACAATCCCAGAACACGGGCAGAACAGGACTCAGCCAGCAACCTGATCCAGAGTTATTGTTCTCCACCAGAACAGGTCCAACTCCAAGTCAAAGACTTCTACAGGAGGAGATAAAGACCATGATTTGATGGAGGAAGGTCATTGGCTAATAAAGAAACTGCTTGGCCCTGATAGGTTAGAACATAGGTGGGTGGAGTAAACAGAACAGAATGCTGGGAGGAAGAGGAAGTGAGCTCAGAGGCCATGCTCCCTTCTCCCGGGCAGACTCGATGAAGCAAGCCGCCAGGTCAGACATGGTGAATCTTTCCGATAAGACTGGTGCTACACAGATTACTAAAAATGAGTTATGCAAAATATGAAAATTAGCCCGTAAGAGGCTAGAGCTAGTGGGCCAAGCAGTGTTTAAATGAATACAGTTTGTGTGTTGTTATTTTGGGGCATAAGCTAGCCAGGCAGCTGGGAGATGGGTGGCAGGAATGCAGGCCCGCAGATCCTTCAACAAGGATTTACAGAAACAGATCAAAGCCAGCAGACTAGGCCAAAGTAGGCCCAAGACAGCAAACTCCAAGGGAGCAGAGCAAAGCAGAGGAGCACCAAGTTATCTCCAGGAACAGGAGTAACAAATTGGGTTACTAGAACTGTGACAGTGACGGTACCATGAGGAACAACCATCTGAGCTTTGTATTCACTGGCACCCAGAAGGTTATTCAACAGCATCTCAGCCAGCCCCAACCACACCTATTAGAAGAACAGATGAGTAGAAATGGTAAGATCACACACTACACCACAAAGAGCAACACAGTACCACTAAAACATAAAGACCCTACAAAAGTAAGACCTGAACAACCAAATATGCATGAACCAGAAGAAAATTATCTGAAAAATAACCTCAAGAGTATGCTTGAAATTCTTAAAGATGAAATGAGAAATTCCCTTAAAGAAATGGAGGAAAAAACAAAAACAAGCAAAAAATTGGAAGACATCAACAAATCACTTCAAGAAAACCAAGAAAAAGAAATCAAACATATAAAAGAAACAATCCAGGACTTGAAAACTGAAATAGAAACAATAAAGAAAACACAAGCCAAAGGAATTATAGAAACAGAAAAATGAGAAAAAGATCAGCAACCACAAATGCAAGCATAAACAGCAGAATACAAGAGATGGAAGAAAGAATCTCAAGTGCTGAAGATACAATAGAGGAAATAGACTCATCAATTAAGGAAAACATTAAATCTAACAAAAGCTTAATCCAAAATATCAATGAAATATGTAACACCATAAGGGCCAAATCTTAGAATAATAGGTATAAAAGAAAAAGGAGCACGGAGTTTCGATCTGAGCACCGAGTGAAACATCATTGTGGTGAGTGAGTGCAGCAGCAGCCGGGAACTGGGAACTCAGACGTACCTCAGCCCGCCTACACTTCCTGGTCATACTACAGGGGCTATACTGTCCGATACCTCCTCTCTCTTCCTATCCCATCCAGCTTACATCCAGATCCCCCCACCCCTTTTCTCCCTCCCTCGCTCCCTTCTTTGGCGGCATAGCACCTCCCAGCTCAGCCCGCTTGGGCGCTGGGAACGAACACGAAGCAGAGGGCAAAGGGGAGGGTGGCAGCTCCATTGTCTCCATAGCCAGCCTGCAGCAAGCAGGGTGGGCCGTTTGTTTGCAAGCTAACCAAGCAGCACGGAGATCTGATATGGACACCAGGAGAAACATCACTGGCGAGTGACATCACTGGGAAGGTACATCAGTGGGCAAGAAGACCTGATCCTGTAAAAGAAGATCCATAGGGGAGTATTGGGAGGAAGAGATGGGCAGATGCCAATGCAAGATTTCACCCAACAATCTGAAAAACAACACAAAACCACCAGAAGCCAGCGACCTCACAACAGGAGGACATGAACACCTTAATCAAGAAGAAGTAGAAAAAATTGACTTCATGAAAATGATTGACACCCTTAAACAGCATATAAAAAATGCCCTTATAGAAATGGATGAGAAGTATAACAGAAAGTTCGAGGAATTGAGTAAATCAGTGAATGATACACAAGGTAACCAAGAAAAAACAATCAAACAGATAATGGAAACAGTTCATGACTTGAAAACTGAAATGAAGGCAAAGAAGAAAACACAAACAGAGGGCTGGCTGGACATGGAAAATCTAGGTAAACAAATAGAGACTACAGAAACAAGCATAACCAGCAGAATACAAGAGATAGAAGAAAGAATCTCAGATTCTGAGGATAACATAGAGAAAATAAACGCACTGATCAAAGAAAACAGCAAGTCCAACAAACTCTCATCACAAAACATTCAGGAAATATGGGACACAATAAAAAGACCAAACCTAAGAATAATTGGAGTAGAAGAAGGAGAAGAAGTGCAGCTCAACGGTACAGAAAATATACTTAATAAAATTATAGAAGAAAACTTTCCCAACCTGAAGACAGATGTACCTATGAAGGTTCAAGAAGCATACAGAACACCAAATAGGCTGTATCAAAAAAAATAAATTAATAAATAAAATAAACATCCCCTCGCCATATAGTAATCAAAACACAAAATATACAGAATAAAGAAAGAATATTAAGAGCAGCAAAGGAAAAAGGCCAAGTTACTTATAAAGGTAAACCTATCAGACTAATACCTGACTTCTCTATGGAAACCATGAAAGCCAGAAGGTCCTGTATAGATGTACTGCAAAAAAAAGAGAACATGGATGCAAGCCCATGGATGCAAGAGACCATGGATGCAAGCTTTCGTTCACTATAAATGGAGAAAACAAAATTTCCAGGATAAAAACAAATTTAAACAATACGTAGCCACAAATCCAGCCTTACAGAAAATAATAGAAGGGAAATCACTTACCAAGGAGTCCAACAATGACCACAATAACACAGATATCTAGAGACCCTTCACCAGCACAACTCAACGAAGGGAGACACACAAAACCTACTACTAAAAAAGTGACCGGAGTTAACAACCACTGGTCATTAATATCACTTAATGTCAATGGACACAACTCAGCTATAAAAAGGCACAGGCTAAGAGACTGGATACGAAAACAGGATCCAACATTCTGCTGTTTACAAGAAACACACCTTAACCACAAAGACAGGCACATACTCAGAGTAAAGGGCTGGGAAAAGGATTATCAAGAAAATGGACCTAAGAAACAAGCAGGTGTGGCCATAATAATTTCTAACAAAGTTGACTTCAAACTTAAATCAATCAGAAGAGATGGAGAGGGACATTTTATACTCATAACAGGAACAATTCATCAGGAAGAAGTCTCAATCCTGAATATCTATGGCCCTAATATAAAAGCACCCACTTATGTAAAAGAAACATTACTAAAACTCAAGGCAGCCATCAAACCGCACACACTAATAGTAGGAGACTTCAACACTCCTCTCTCACCAATGGACAGGTCAATCAGACAGAAACCTAACAGAGAAATTAGAGAATTAATGGAGGTAATTAAGCAAATGGACTTAACAGACATCTATAGAAAATTCGACCCAAAGAGGAAAGAATATACCTTCTTCTCTGCAGCTCAAGGAACCTTCTCGAAAATTGACCACATACTCGGTAACAAAGCTAACTTACACAGTTACAAAAAAAATATTAGTAACCACCTGTGTCTTATGAGATCACCATGGATTAAAGTTAGAATTCAACTGCAATGCTACCCCCAGAAAGCCTACAAACTCATGGAAACTGAACAGTCAACTTCTGAACCATACCTGGATTAAGGAAGAAATAAAGAAAGAAATTAAAGTCTTCCTTGAATTCAATGAAAATAAAGAAACAACATACTCGAACTTTTGGGACACTATGAAAGCAGTGCTAAGAGGAAAGTTCATCGCACTAAGTGCCCACTTAAAGAAAACAGAGAAAGCATATATTGAAGACTTAACAGCCCACCTGAAAGCTCTAGAAAAAAAAGAAGCAGACTCACCTAGGAGGAGTAGAAGATTGGAAATAATCAAACTGAGGGCTGAAATCAACAAAATAGAAACACAGAAAACAATCCAAAGAATCAATGAAACAAAAAGCTGGTTCCTGGAGAAAATCAACATGATTGATAAACCCCTATCCAAACTAATCAAACGGCAGAGAGAGAATACGCAAATTAATAAGATCAGAAATGAAAAGGGGGACATAACCACAGACACAGAGGAAATTCAGAGAATCATCAGATCATATTACAAAAGCCTGTATAACACAAACCTGGAAAATGTAAAAGAAATGGACACTTTTTTAGATAAATACCATATACCAAAGTTATACCAGGAACAGGTGAACAATCTAAACAGACCTGTTGGTCGCGAAGAATTAGAAGCTGTTATCAAAAACCTCCCTACCAAAAAAAGCCCAGGACCAGATGGTTTCAATGCGGAATTCCACCTGAACTTCCAAGAAGAGCTAATACCCATACTCCTAAATGTATTCCACAATATAGAAACAGAAGGGTCATTACCTAATTCCTTTTATGAAGCTACAGTTACTCTGATACCAAAACGCCGCAAAGGCTCAACCAGGAAAGAGAATTACAGGCCAATCTCACTCATGAACATCGACGCAAAAATCCTCAACAAAATACTGGCAAACCGAATCCACGAACACATTTGGAAAATTATCCATTATGATCAAGTAGGCTTCATTCCTGAGATGCAGGGCTGGTTCAACATACGAAAATCTATCAATGTAATCCAGCATATAAATAAACTGAATGAAAATAACCATATGATCATCTCATTAGATGCTGAAAAAACATTCGAAAAATTCAACATCCATTTATGTTAAAAGTCTTGGAGAGATTAGGGATACAAGGGTCTTACCTAAATATAATAAAAGCTATATACAGCAAGCCGACAGCTAACATCAAATTAAACGGAGAGAAACTCAAAGCCATCCCGCTTAACTCAGGAACACGACAAGGATGTCCACTCTCTCCATACCTCTTCAATATAGTACTTGAAGTTCTAGCAATAGCAATAAGACAACATAATGGGATCAAGGGGATTCGAATTGGAAAGGAAGAAGTTAAACTTTCGTTATTCGCAGATGAAATGATAGTGTACTTAAGCAACCCCCAAAACTCCACCAAAGAACTTTTACAGCTGATAAACAGCTTTAGTAATGTGGCAGGATACAAGATCAAATCCAAAAAATCAGTCGCCCTCTAATACACAAAGGATAGGGAAGCAGAGAGGGAAATCAGTGAACCTTCACCATTCACGATAGCCACAAACAGCATTAAATATCTTGGGGTAAATCTAACCAAGGAAGTGAAAGATCTATTTGACAAGAACTTTAAGGCATTGAAGAAAGAAATTGAAGAGGATACCAAAAAATGGATTTATCTACCTTGCTCTTGGATTGGGAGGATCAACATAGTATAAATGGCAATTCTACCAAAGGCAATTTATAGATTCAATGCAATCCCCATCAGGATCCCAACAAAATTCTTCACAGATCTGGAGAGGACAATAATCAACTTTATATGGAAAAACAAAAAAAACCCAGGATAGCCAAAACAATCCTATACAATAAAGGAACTTCTAGAGGCATTACCATCCCTGACTTCAAACTCTATTACAGAATTACAGTAATGAAAACAGTGTGGTACTGGCATAAAAACAGAGAAGTCGACCAATGGAATCGTATAGAAGACCCGGATTTTATCCCACAAACTGATGATCACCTCATTTTTGATAAAGGAGCTAAAAGTATACAATGGAAGAAAGAAAGCATCTTCAACAAATGGTGCTGGCACAACTGGATGTCAACCTGTAGAAGAATGAAAATAGACCCATATCTATCACCGTGCACAAAACTCAAGTACAAATGGACTAATGACCTCAATATCAGCCTGAACACACTGAACCTGATAGAAGAGAAAGTGGGAAATACCCTACAACAGATGGGCACAGGAGATCGCTTCCTATGTATAACCCCAGAAGCACAGACACTAAGGGCAACATTGAATAAATGGGACCTACTGAAACTGAGAAGCTTCTGTAAAGCAAAGGACACTGTCACTAAGACAGAAAGGCAACCTACTGACTGGGAGAATATCTTCACCAACCCCGCAACAGACAAGTTCTGATCTCCAAAATATATAGAGAACTCAAGAAACTAGACTTTAAAATGCTAATTAACCCAATTATAAAATGGGGCACTGAACTAAACAGAGAATTCTCAATAGAAGAAGTTCAAATGGCCAAAAGACACGTAAGGTCGTGCTCAACTTCCTTAGCAATCAGGGAAATGCAAATCAAAACAACTTTGAGATATCATCTTACACCTGTCAGAATGGCTAAAGTCAAAAACACCAAGGATAGCCTTTGCTGGAGAGGCTGTGGAGGAAGGGGTACCCTCATCCATTGCTGGTGGGAATGCAATCTTGTTTTGGTTTCTTAGGAAATTGGGGATCAACCTATCCCTGGACCCAGCAATACCACTCTTGGGAATATACCCAAGAGATGCCCTATCATATGACAAAAGCATTTGTTCAACTATGTTCATAGCAGTATTATTTGTAATTGTCAGAACCTGAAAACAACCTAGATGCCCTTCAATGGAAGAATGGATGAAGAAAGTATGGAATATCTACACATTAGAGTACTACGCTGCGGTAAAAAACAATGACTTCTAGAATTTTGCATGCAAATGGATGGAAATAGAAAACACTATCCTAAGTGAGGTATCCCAGACCCCAAAAGATGAACATGGGATGTACTCACTCATAATTAGTTTCTAGCCAGAAATAAGGGTCACAGAGTCTACAATAGGTGAACCTAAAGAAGCTAAGTAAGAAGGTGAACCCAAGGAAAAACATATAGTTTTCTTCTTGGCTATGGGAAGTAGACAAAATTGCCAGGGAGAAAATTGGGATCTTGGGGGTGGGGTGGGATGGGGGTAAGGGGAGATGGGAAGTGAAAAGGTGGAAGGGAAGAAGGGGGTGGGCTTGGGGAAACAGGAGGTTTGGGATAAAGGAAGGTTAGATAGGGGAGCACGGAATCACAATTGTTAGTTAAGGGAGCCACTTTAGGGTGGGCAAGAGACTTGACCCTAGACGTTCTCCCAAGTGCCTAAGCTGAGGTCCACAGTTAGTTCCTTGGACAGCTGAGGATAGGGAACCTGAAATGACCCTATCCTAGAGCAATAATGACGAATATCTTGCATAACATCATAGAAACTTCATCTGGTGATGGATGGAGATAGAGACAGAGACCCACACTGTAGCACTGGACTGAGTTCCCAAGGTCCCAATGAGGAGCAGAAGGAGGGAGAACATGAGCAAAGAATTCGGGACCACGAGGGGTGCACCCACCCACTGAGACAGTGGAGCTGATCTACTGGGAGCTCACCAAGGCCAGCTGGACTGTGACTGAAAAAGCATGGGATAAAACTGGACTCTCTGTGCATGGCAAACAATGAGTGCTGATGAGACACCAAGGACAATGGCCCGGGGTTTTTATCCTACTTAATGTGCTGTCTTTGTGGGAGCCTAGCTAGTTTGGATGTTCACCTTCCTAGATATGGACAGATGGGGGAGGACCTAGGACTTACCACAGGGCAGGGAACCCTGAATGCTCTTTGGACTGGAGAGGGAGGGGAAGATTAGTGGGGGGAGGTGGCGAAGTGTAGGAGGAGGGAGAGAAAGGTGGGAGGAAGGGGAGGGAAATGGGAGGCTGGAAGGAGGTGGAAACTTGTTTTTTTTTTTACTCCTTTTTTCAATTAAAAAAAAAGAAAGTAAAAGGAGTTAAAATTTATTTAACAAAATCATAGAAGAAAGCTTTCCCTATCTAAAGAAAGATATGCCTTTGAAGATACAAGAAGCTTACAGAACATCAAACAGACTGGATCCAAAAGAAATTACACTTACTACATGATAATAAAAAACTAAACCTACAGAGTAAAGAAAGAATATTAAGAGATGCAAAGGAAAAAGTCCAAGTAACATATAAACTAGACCTATGAGAATTATATCTGACGTCTCATTAGAGACAATGAAAGCCAGAAGGTCATGGTCTAACATTATGTAGACATTAAGAGACCACAGATGCCAGCCCAGACTACTATACCCAGCAAAACTGTCAATCACCATAGAAAGACAAAACAACATATTCCATGACAAATCTAGATTTCACCAATACCTAGCCACAATCCCAGCCCTACAAAAGATTCTAAAAGGAAAACCCCAACCCAAGGAAAGCTGGCTTCACCAACAAAAACACAGATAATTGATGATCTCATTACAGCAAATTGAAAAAGAAAAAAATGCACAAATTAACATTGTCAACAATGAAAACTAAATTAACAGGAGATAGCAACCAGTGGTCATTAATATCCCTTAATGTAAATGGACTCAACTCACTTATAAAAACACACAGGCAAACAGATTGGATACAAATCCATCCTTCTTCTGCATATAAGAAATGCATCTCAACCTCTTAGACAGACTCAGACTCTGAGTCTTAGAGTAAAGGGTTGAGATAAAACATACCAATCAAATGGACCTAAGAAACAAGCAGGTATAGCTATCCTAATATCTAACAAAATAGACTTCAAGCTAAAATCAGTCAGAAGAGACAAAGAAAGACATTTCATATTAGTCACAGGAAAAATCCATCAAGAGGAAATTTCAATACTGAACATTTTTGCCCCAAATATAAGGCCACTCTCATTTGTCAAAGAAACACTTCTAAAGCTTAAATCACATATTACACCCTACACACTCATAGTGGGAGACTTCAACATTCCCCTCTCACCACTGAATAGGTCTGTAGTGAGGAGGAGCAGGCAGTGTCCTGCCGCCCAGCAAGCTTAACGCCCAAAATAACCACATGGAAATTCTATTAATTAAATTGCTGCCTGGCCCATTAGCTCCAGCCTCTTATTGGCTAACTCTCACATCTTGATTAACCCATTTCTATTAATATGTGTGTTACCACAAGGTCGTGGCTTTCTGGCATCAGTCTAACCAATGTCCATCATGGGCAGTAGAAGCATGGTGTCTCTCTCTGACTCTGCTTTCTTCCTTCCAGAATTCTGTTCTGTCTATCTCAGCCAACTAAGGGCTGCCCTATCAAAAGGCCAAGGTAGCTTCTTTATCCAACCAATGAAAGCAACACAAATAAGGACAACCTCCTACACCACAGGTCAATCAGACAAAAAATGAACTGAGAAATAAGAGAACTAACAGATCTTATTTCTCAAATGGAATTAACAGATATCTACACAATGTCCCATTCAAACAGAAAAGAACACACCTTCTTCTCAGCAATGCATGGAACCTTCTCAAAAATTGACCAAATACTCAGTAACAAAACAGACCTCCAGAAATTAAAAAAAAAAAGGAATAGTCCAATGTACCTTATCTGATCATCTAGGTTTAAAACTAAAAGTCAACAGCAATACTAATTCCAGAAAACCCACAAACACATGGAAATTACACAATGCTCACCTGTATCATCAATGGGTCAAGGAAGGAATAAAGGGGAAAATTAAAGACTTCATAAAATTCAATGAAAATGGCCACACAACAGACCCTAATGTGGGACACAATGAAAGCAGTGTTAAAAGGAAAGTTCATAACAATTCCTACATAAAGAAGCTGGAAAAATCCCACACTGGTGAATTAACAGAACATTTGAAAACTGTAGAACAAAAAGAAGCAAATGCACCTAAGAGAACTAGACTGAAGGAAATAAAGTGAAAGCTGAAGTCAACAAATACTAACAAAGAAAACAATACAAAGAATCAGTGAGACAAAGAGTTGGTTCTTCAAGAGAATCAACAAAATTGACAAACCTTTATCCAAATTAACAAAAAGGGGGAGAATATCCAAATTAACAAAATAAATAATGAAAATAGGGACATAACAACAGAAACAGAAGAAATACAGAGGATCATCGGGTCATATTTTGAAAACCTGTGCTCCACAAAATTGGATATTTTAAAGGAAATGAACAATTTTCTGGATAAATATCACTTACCAAAATTAAATCAAGACCAGATAAGCAAATTAAACAAAACTGCTGAAGAAATAAAAACAGTCATCAAAAGGCTACCAACCTAAAAAAGCCCGGGACCATATGGTTTCAGTTCAGAATTATATAAGACTTTTAAAGAAGAACTAATCCCAATACTCCTCAAATTATTCCACACAATAGACACAGAGGGAACATTGCCAAACTCTTTTTATGTGGCTACAATTACCCTGATACCCAAACCACAGAAAGACATTACTAAGAAAGAGAATTACAGACCAAACTCACTCATGGATATTGATGCAAAAATAGTAAATAAAATACTGGCAAATAAATTCCAAGAACACATCAGAACCATCATCTAACATGATCAATTTGGATTTAGCCCACAGATGCAGGGGTGGTTCAACATACTAAAATCTGTCAATGTAATCCACCATATAAACAAGGTGAAAAATAAAAACCACATGATCATTTCATTAGATGCCAAAAACAGCATTTGACAAAATACAGCATCCCTTCATAATAAATGTCTTGGAGAGAGCAATGATACAAGGAACATACTTAAGCATAATTAAGGCAATATACAGCAAGCCAACAGCAAACATCAAACTAAATGGAAAGAAACTCCCAGTGATTCCACTGAAATCAGGAACAAGACAATGTTGTCCACTCTCTCCATATCTATTCAATATAGTTCTGAAGGTCCTATCTTGAGCAATAAGACATCAAGAGGAGATCAAGGGAATACAAATTGGAAAAGAAAAAGTCAAACTCTCATTGTTTGCTGATGATATGATAGTTTGCATAAGTGCTCCTAAAAGTAATACCAAGGAACTTGTGACTCATAAACACTTTCAGCAATGTAGCAGGATACAAGATTAACTCAAAAAATTAGTAGCCCTCCTGTACTCAGATGACAAAAGGGCTGGGAATGAAATCAGAGAATCAACCCCCTTCACAATAGCCACAAATAGCATAAAATATCTTAGAGAAACTTTAACCAAACAACTGGAAAACTGGTATGACAAGAACTTTAGATCTTTGAAGAAAGAAACCAAAGAAAACACTAGAAAGTGGAAAGAGCTCCAATATTCTTGGGTAGGCAGAAATAACATCATAAAAATGGCAATCTCACCAAAAGTAATCTACATATTCAATGCAATGCCCATCAAAATCCCAGCAAAATTCTTCACAGACTTTGAAAGAAAGGTACTCAACTTCATATGAAAAAGCAAAAAAACCCATCATAGCTAAAATAAACCTGTACAATAAAAGTACATCTGGAGGCACCACAATCCCTGACTTCAAACTCAACTACAGAGCTACAGTACTGAAAACAGCCTGTTGTTGGCATAAGAACAGACAGGAGGACCAATGGAACTGAATAAAAAACCCAGGTATCAATCCACACATCTTCATATACCTAATTTTTTGACAAAAAAAAAGCAAAAAAATATCAAATGGAAGAGAAAAGGTGTATTTAACAAGTGGTGCTGGCATAACTGGATTTCAACATATAGAAGAATGAAAATAGACCCATATCTATCACCATGCACAAAACTCAAGACCAAAGGGATCAAAGACCTCAACATAAATCCAGCCACATCGAACCTTATAGAAGAGAAAGTGGGAAATGCATTGAATGCACTGGCACAGGAGACCCCTCCCTAAATATAACACCAGCAGCACAGACACTGAGAGAAACAATTAATAAATGGGGCCTCCTGAAACTGAAAGGTTTCTGTAAAGAAAGGACATGGTTAACAAGACAAAACGACAGCCTACAGAATGGGAAAAGATCTTCACAAACCCCACATCAGACAGAGGTATGATCTCCAAAACATACAAAGATCTCAAGATATGGGACACGAAAAGATCACATAATCCAATAAATAAAATGGAGTACATGCGTAAAGAGGGAACTCTCAACAGATGGATCTAAAATGGCTGAAAGACACTTAAGGAAATGCTCAACATCCTTGGTCATCAGAGAAATGCAAATCAAAACAAATCTGAGATTCCATCTTACACTTGTAAGAATGGCCCAAATCTAAAACACTGATGACAACTTATGCTGGAAATGTTGTGGGGTAAAAGGAACACTCCTGCATTGCTGGTGAAAATGCAAGCTGGTACAACCCCTTTGGATGTCAGTGTGGCAATTTCTCAGAAAATTAGGAAACAACCTGTCTCAAGACCCAGCAATACCATGTTTGGGTATATATTCAAAGGATGTTCAATTGTACCACAAGGACATGTACTCAACTATGTTTATAGCAGCTTTCTTTGTCATAGTCAGAACCGAGAAACAATCTAAATGCACCTTGACTGAAGAATGGATAAGGAAAATGTGGTATATTTATACAATGAAGTACTACATAGAAGAAAAAAAAATGAAATCTTGAATTTTGCAGGAAAATGGATGGTGCTAGAAAACATTACTTTTAGTGAGATAACCTAGATACAGAAAGACAATTTTCACATGTATTCACTCATAGTTGGTTTTTAAACATAAAGCAAAGAACACCAGCCTACAATCTACAATCCCAGAGAACTTAGACAACAATGAAGACTCTAAGAGAGACTTACATAGATCTAATCTACATGGGAAGTAGAAAAAGAAAAGATCTCCTGAGTTAATTGGAAGCATGGGTATCCTGGGGGAGGGTAAAAGGAAGGAGGGTTGAGGCAGGGAGTGGAGCAAAGTAAAATGTAGAGCTTAATAAAATAAAAGTCTGTAAAATAATATATTTGTTTTCTTTCAAATTATACACTGCTGCATTATGGAAATCAATGTAAACACAAGAAGAAATATAAAATATAAGATAATATTTTCTAAGGAAACGTCTCATAAACAATTATTTTTCACATTTAGTGAGAAAACAGGAGGGAGAGAGACAGAAACAAAAAGAGACATGCAGAAAGAATCACAGAGAGACAGAAACAGAGGTGGAAACAGTCAGAAAGGGAGACAGAGAGAACTGTTAAACTTTACAATAACAAAAATAAAAACTTGAATTTAATATGAAAGAACGTTTAAGACTATCTCACAGAAGATAGAGATGGTAAGAAAGCATTTTATGTATGGAACATCCAACATAAAATGTCATTAGGGGTATGAAAACTGAAGTTAAAATATATCACCTCTCTATTGATTAGAATGGTCAATGCCAGGGAACATCCCTCCCCCCAAAAAATTGATAAGAATTTGGAGAACCAAGAACTCTCATTTATTTCTAGTGGGAAGTAAAATTATACAGCACTTTATTACGATTTTTCAAGGTATATCTGGGTACTTGATGTGAGAAAAAATAAAAATAAATATAATATATAAAAAGAAAAATACCATAAATTAAAAAATATTGATGGGAGAGGGGTTTGCCTAAGACATCCCATGTCAGACAGAATGTTCCAGTATCTCTTACTATCTATACATTGTCCAGTTGTGAGTCTCTGTATTAATTCCTCTATACTGTAGGGATAAGTTCCTCTGATGATGGCTAAGTAAGATAACGATCTATATTGAATAGGATTACAAGTAGAGGTACTGCTACATTTCTTTATCAGAACATTATGATGTGATTTTCAACTGTTTTGATGACCTATCTAGTCTCAGGTTCATGGTCACCCAAGTAGTCTCAGCATGGATTCAGTTTCATGGTGTAAGCCTTAAATCCAATAATATTCAAATTATGGTTAGTTACTCCTACAAATTTAGTGCCACTATTGTAATTAACATGCGAGGAAATCACATCATCCTACTGTATAGAAAGGTTTAAAGCAGGATTGGTGTTTTTCTTTATCTTTTGGTAGCATTCATATATCCTTCCAACTTGGGAACAGTATTCAGTGGGGATAAAACCTCTAGTTATGCACCAACTTGAATTTTATGTGTTTAAAGAAATATATAAATTTTGTTTTCAGCAACATGGCATTATTATCAGGTTTTGGAAAGCAACCAATATTCTTGGCAAAAGCCAAGTTTCCTGAGGTCATGTTGCTCAACAAATCAAATAAATGACATTCTTTGCACTAGAGGTTTCACTTTCTGTTGAGAGAAATCTTTTTGGTGCTTATCTACTCCACTATTTGATGATTATGTTTAACTGCCATTCATGTGTATTTTTTTTTCAGAAGCTTCTTAAAAAGATTGTAAGAGACAGTGTGGCTGGACAACACGAAGGAAATTATGGTTTTTAATCACACCAGGACTGTTCCACATATGAACTCCCAGAGACTGTGTCCGCATGCACATGGCAAACACAGTTCCAAGCAAGGTGGAGTTCTAGTGCTGAGAGAGAGAGGCTTTCTCTAGCTTACAACTACTCACAAGGGAAAGATCATTTTCTACAATGGAGTCATACTTGGCATAAAAACCAAATTTGAGGGAAGGCATTATATGTCCAAAACAAAACAAATTCAGTGTTATTCTTGAAGATGTTTCATAATGTTATGATTCTCATGACTATATATTATGGTTTCTGATTATGTGTTCTCTCTCTCTCTCTCTCCCCCCCCCCTTTAATTTTGGTTTCAAACTTCTAAAATGTACTGTACTCAATGCTCAAGTAGAATGAAGGGAGAGGAGGGGAGAGCTGGGAAGGGGAAGTAGGGATGCATCTGAAAGAAAAGCAGCCTGGCAGTTTAGCTGTTTGCAACCTCATAGAACATCCTCCAGTTACATGGCAAAAGAGGGGGGAAGGTTGAAAAGAAATGGGAAGAAAGAAGAAAATAACTTAATGACACACAGACAGAAAAGAGAAGGAAATATGATATGAGCTGGTGATTCATGAAGGCAGAGAAGAAGGAAGGGAGGGTAACCATTTTACCTATTTTTTTTAAATTTTTTATTGCTTTATTAATGAAACCATTCAAAATTTCCACTTTCTCCCCACCTTCCATTTCCTTCCCACTCCCCCACTCACTCTCCATCCACCTCCTCCTAAGAGAGGGCAGGGTACCCTGCCCTGTGGGAAGTTCAAGGCCCTCCCCCCTCCATCCAAGCTTAGGAAGGTGTGCATCCAAACAGACTAGGATCCCAAAAAGCCAGTACATGCAGTTGAGACAAATCCCAGTGCCATTATCATTGACTACTCAGTCGTCTCCAATTGCCAGCCACATTCAGAGAGTCCAGTTTGATCACATGCTCGTTCAGCCCCAGTCCAGCTGGCTTTAGTGAGCTCCCATTAGATCAGGCACACTGTCTTAGTGGATGGACCAACCCCTCGCTGTCCTGACTTCCTTGCTTATATTCTCCCTCCTTCTACTCCTCAACTGGATTTTGGGAGCACAGTTCAGTGCTCTAATGTGGGTCTCTGTCTCTATCTCCATCTGTCACCAGACAAAGGTTCTATGGTGATATTCAAGATAGTTATCAGCAGGGATGGAGAAAGAAAAGGAGGGAGGGAAGGGAAAAATCAGAAGAAACATTGGGGCAGAGGAAGGAAGGGACATGGAGGCAACTTAATACAACTTGAATAAAATGAGGCAGCCCTGCTGGAATGGTCCCACGGAGGCCCTGGATTCCTAAGTGCAGTGTGGCAGGCTGTGTTGATGGTGCTGGCTGTTTTTTTTTCTGGTGTGAGGAGTTGAAGGTGGGGCATAGTCTTTAAGTAGCTCCCCTCACCCTAAACACTGAGGCCCCAATGGCTGGGCAACAAGAGTCTATGAAGAGGCAGTCCATGCAGTAGGTGTGCCTGGCTGGCGTTCTGGTGCAGGTGGGTGAGGGCTTGACAGCTTGTCTTCTTTCTGTTGAACCCCCCTCCCAACATGGGATGGGACACGACGCAGGGTCAGTTGCTGGAGTATGAGCTCAAAAGTGAGAGAAAAAAAATACTGAGACAGTGTTAGTGGAGGTGAGAAGTGGACAAGAACCTGTAGCCCCCACCACGCCCTCCTCTACTATACTCCCAATTATCCCCTTTGAGAAAAATATATAAGAAAATTAAAAAAAAAATATCTCTGTATATATCCCTGGTAGGAAACGGGGGTAGGGATGTTGACTCTTCCTGGTGCCTACTCTCCACTGATGGAGGAAGGTCATTGGTTAATTATAATAAAGAAACTGCCTTGGCCCATTTCATAGGTTAGAACATAGGTGGGTGGAGTAAACAGAACAGAACGCAGGGAGGAAGAGGAAGTGAGCTCAGACTCGACAGCTCTCCTCTCGGGAGCAGACACCTCAGAGAGATGCCATGCTCCTGGTTCCTGGGCAGACGCACACGATGAAGCAAGCCGCCAGGTTAGACATGCTGAACCTTTCCCAGTAAGACCGGTGGTCACAGATTATTAGAGATGGGTTGATCGGGATGTGAGAATTAGCCTGTAAGGGCTAGAGCTAAAGGGCCAAGCAGTGTTTAAATGAATACAGTTTGTGTGTTGTTATTTCGGAGCATAAGCTAGCCAGGCCGCCCCTATTACTACAGATTGGTCCCCAACGTGTGGACAACTGTATCCACATAAAGCCTGAGACAGCTTGGGAAGTAATTCTAGAACAAAATGAAAGCATTGCGCCTGGTTTCTTGGTAGCAGCAATTTCTCGGTTCTGCTCTGCATCTAAGAGAGGCTTCCTGACTCAGCTTTAGCTGCAAACCTTGCAGCTCTTTTAAGAGGTCCTGACACGAAACACTTAAATGGTGTTGATGAAAAGATGAACGCATGCTTTTCGGTTTTCAGCCATAGCAGGAAAAAAGCTGCGCCGTTTAAAAATGTTGGCTTTCTGGGCCATTCTGCCAGGGCAAACTCTGACTGTTTGAGGCAGGAGGGCCGACTGCAGAGAGAGGACTTGTGTGTTGTCTGTGGACATGGTGCTGCAGCTTACTTGCTGGCAGAAACCTTGAAACACCAGAGACTTGTGGCAATAAACATGGCTACAGCGGAGCCTCTGCCATGAGGCTGGAAAGCTAAGGAATGGGCTTTAGTCCTACTGATATTGCTTGGTAAATTGAAGACTCATGTGTTCAGGAAGAGAGAGATATGTAGTGAAGAGAGATTCAAAGACAAAGAAAATTTCTAAATGGTTTACAATGTGTTAAAAAATATATGCAAGCTAAAAGTTGAAGTTCTTAAAGTAAAAAAAAAAACAGGAAGAGAGTTGTTGTGTGTGGTAGTACACATCTTTAATCCCAACACTTGGAAGGCAGAGGGAGATTGACCTCTGTGACTTCAAGGTGTGGTAGCACACGCCTTTAATCCCAGTGCCTAGAAGGCAGAGACAAACAGATCTCTGTGAGTTCAAGGTGTAGTAGTGTACACCTTTAATCCCAATGCCTGGGAGGCAGAGACAGGCAGATCTCTGAGAGTTCAAAGACAGCCTGGTCTACAGAGTTACTTCAGGTCAAAGATACAGAGAACCTGTCTCAAAAAGCAAAGAGTTAAAAGTAAAAATAAACAAAATAGAGTTAAAACAAAGCTGCACAAAGATGGAAAATACACAGAGAATTTTGATACTGTATGCTATTATGCTCTCATTAAATTATTTAAATGCTGAGGAAGGAGCAACAGATGCTAAAAGATATTTATTTATAAATGCTTCTGAACTAATCCAACATAGATATTTTGATGCCTTGACTTTGAAATTTGGATCTAAGGACATGATGCTTTGGAAAGTAGTTTCTTATTTTGTTTTCACAGAGGATGAGACCCTGTTCATTTCTTCTATTCCGATTTGGTATGATGGACCACGCCCTCCTGAAGGGTTGTTGTGAACAAGGCAGTTTCTTTATTCATTACCCATGAAAGCAACACACAAACAGAAGGAACTCCTACACCAGGTTCCTATGGCCTACAGGGTGACACTCATTCCCTGAATAAGAGCTGTCAGAGTCTGAGTCGTAGTCACTTCCCTGGATGTGATGGGTAGGGGAGCTAGATGAAGAGCATAAATGCAAATCTGTGCTGGAGGAAAAGTTGTTGTCCTTCATGAAGATGTTGCAGTTGCCAAACGTGGTGAAGCTGCTACTCCGGGCTTAGCCAGCAACCCTAGTCCCAGGTGTCCCTTGTTGGGATTTGGTACCCCCACCCCTTGTCACCAAGCCTGCCCCCCTGGGAGGGTGAGGGCTACTAGGAGCCTCCCACCCTTTCTTTTTGTGACTTTCCACCACAGGCTCCCTGGTTAGAGCCATCCTGGAGCTGGGCCTGTAGAATCTCCTTGAGCAGCTTCTCTGTCTGGCCCTTGTCCTCTTATGACTTGCAGGCAATGAAGCACTGCTCAACATATTCTTTCACATTCTGTGGCCAATCATCTGGCTTCCCAGACAGATTTCCCAGCCCAGATGGCCCACTATGGTTCCTGGCTTTCTCCAAGCTGGGCTGGAAACCAAAGCTACTGTGCTGACAACAAAGACCACTTCTGGTTGTTGAACTTGAGACCTCCAGTACCAGGGGCTGGTTTCATGTGGGTTCTCAGCTATTGACCCTTCTTGGGCTTGGCAGGCTTACTGTAGCTATGTGGCTTGTAGGTCTGCTCTGTAGCTTCCTCTGCCTGACTATGTGCTGAGTGGTGGGGGCTATTCCAGGCTGAGGGCCATTGCTTAGACCATGTGTCCCATGCTGAGGGTTTAAGGGCTGAGGGAACTGAGCTACATACAGGTAGATGCTGAGTGGAAGCCTGGTAGGCCATAATCTCATCCATACCATGGACTGGAGGCTTGTTCAGAGTCCCTTGGTGCTGGGGATCCCATGACTGCTAGGCTGTAGCTGAGCCACAGCAGTTGTCCATCCAATACTGGGAGAGGGAGCTGTAGCTCTGGAACATGCTCATGGGGTAGTAGTAGCTGTAAGGATAGGAATAATTGTTTTACTGATACCATTGGTAATATTGTTGTTGCTGCTGCAAAGCTGAGGCTTCTGCCTGACAGATATATTGTGGACTGGCCGCAGGCCCACTACTACTGGCTTTTAAGCCATTGGAAGCCCCTGCTTTGATGATGCTGGCCAGGACCTGGTTGGCCTCCTCCCACTCTGGGTTCTTCTGCATAGGAGTCTCCATGCCATTCTCTCTGCTGGTTCCAGCCATCATGCCATACTGAGAAGACCAATCTATGCTGCACTGATCACCCATGTTAGCCACCATCTGGACCATAAGGTGTAGGGAGTAGACCTCAGGAGCCAAACAGTTTTTCACTGTCAGGACCCCTTGCTCCCCAGATTGGTGGACCAAGATGGTTACTACAAGACAACCACAATAGTGTTTGGTCACTGGCTGGCTCTCTTCTGTCTACAAGACTGTGAAATATCATGTTTATAGCAGGTTTATTCATAATTATTAAAACTTAAATTTCTACAATATGACCTTCAGTGGGGTAATTGACAAATAAAATGAGGTAAATCATAGTAAAATTTCATTTAATATGAAAATAAATGAACTATCACATAAGATAATCTTATATTTACATTGTTCCAATATGAAAAATTTATGTGCTACGTAATTCTAAATATACAAGATTCATGAGGGAGCAAGGTTCTGGAAATATTTTTAAAAAAATATTGGCTTGTAGAAGTTGGGAACAAGAAGAAAAATAAAGATTTTTCTAAAACAACTAAACTCTTTTGGATGATGGCACAATATTATCATTATATGCCATTTCACATCTGAAGTATGTAACCAAAAAGAAAAAAGCACAATGTATATTAAGAGCTTGAAATACTGCCTATATGACCATGCATTTCTGTAAACTGAAACAAAATTACCAGTCTAGTAGAGTTAGTGATATTTATGTAGTTTAGTACTTATATAATTAGTGATATTTGCCTGTGTTTAGGCACAGGGTCTAAAAGAATTTTACATTCAGCTCAATTTACATTTGAAATTTAAGCTCTTCTAAAAAAATAAAGACTATTCATTGAAAACACATGAAATATATTAAAGGTGAATTCTCTGATGACTTTTAAAATGCCATGGGATTATGAAAGAAAATAATTCATATAGGCATTAGGTGAGTGGATCAAAGCATAAGCAAGTAAGAAAGATAGTTTCTACCACCAGAGCATTGTTCCTAAATCCTAGTTCATTCATTTTCTGGCAGAGTAAGTTTGAAAGAAATGATTATCTTTTATACCTCAATATTTTCTATATTTATACTGAGGATAATAAAATAGTATTTGTTGATAGGATTCATTTAATCTATTTAAAAATCTAGACTTAAATTTCATATATAAATTATAATCATTCAAACCTATTATCATTTTATATGTGAGTTCAAGTTTTCAATTAAATTATGAAAATATATTAAAAACAGTGACAAATGCAGAATTTACTAAGAAAATATTCTTAAAACTATGTCTGCTTATACTAACTGTATTTATACTTGATTATAAATTCATAATCTATCTCTTCTCTCAACTTTTACCCAGACATGTGTTTTTGTTAATTCCCATTGAATCTTTACTGTGGCAAAATCATTCGCCAAAGTGAAGCTAATCTTTTTTTTCATGTATTTAGATATGATAACAATATGCAATGTTTGTATTATATTCCTCTTATATATAATGGTACTTAAGTTTTACCAGAAATGAATCTTATTATTATAATTATTATAAAAGTGATTTTGGTGAGATTAAAACAATATACTTGCAAATTCATGCTAAATAACTGGAACATTAAAAATCAAAATTTACTTGAAATATCATTGTGTGTGTGTGCACATATGTGTGTCGGAGAGAGAGAGAGAGAGAGAGAGAGAGAGAGAGAGAGCAAGAGAGAGTGCCCTGTGTGTGAGTGCATTGTATGCGAACAAAGGAGAAAACATAAAAATTCAGAGTAAAGGTATTGGTAGACTAGACATATAATCAAACCTGAATCCTACAATTATTTTGTTACTATTTAATGCATAGTATCTACCAAATAAATAATAAATATTCAACCAAAATACGTGATTAAAAAAATATCTTTTGCTTATCAAAAATGATAATGAAACATACAAGACAAACCTATGGAATATTAACAATGAAACTGATATTTACTCAAAGTGTGAATTTTAGACATGGGTCCAATATTGCCACTCTTATAAATGGAGCAGAAATATTCAGTTATTGTGAAGTTTACTGTATTATTGGTAGGACAATTTTGTTTATTTAGAGATTAAGAAAACATACAGCTTTTCAAGTTTGGGAAAACAAGCTACTTATTTTATCTGAGTATCTAAGTTCAGGAAATCCATCTGGCTCCAATGTTTTTCTTTCTCCCTTTTCATATCTTCAGTTCAATTTGAGAACTGTTTGCTTGAGCATGCACAAAGTGCTTGACATGGCACTTAGCACAAAATGATTGTTTTTGGAGATCACAGAGATGGCACGCTCCCTACCCAGGAGGCTGATTGTACCAGAAAATAACTTCTTGTCCAGATGTCAGCTCATGTTAAAATGACTCAGAGAATTTTTTCATCATTTGGGGCTTTGGTTATCTTCTTCTTTGAATGTTAAGTAAATCCTGTTCTAGTTAAGACTCTCTATATAAGGAAATTAATCTCACTTGCTAGAGAAATAAAATCAGCATATTCCAAACACTGTATGTAAAAGTATGCTGAAACTAGACAATTAAAATCATTAAAGAGGATTTGGAAAAGATGAAAGAAAAAGAAGATAATAGTCCAGATTTTGATCAATGCAACTCATGTTTAATAAGTAAGTAATCTTTACATAATTTTGAATTAAAACAGTATAAGCATAAAACAGTAAATAAAATTGATTCCTCTGAATGAAGCCCTTACATTGTTATTGTGGAGCACAATGAAAAAGTAAGCAAATGTGTTAAATAATATGAATTTGCACTTAAAACTTTAAAGAATAAGTCATGTTTTGTAAAAGGTCAAGATAAGACAAAAAAATATTGAGTAACTCAGATCTCAAATTGGAGAACATAATATGTTTGATTCACATTCACATTAAACCAATGTCTGTTTTATTCTTGCCTATTGAACCAAGCTTTCAAAACACCATAGAAATGGAATTGTTTGCTAATATTCAACAAATATAAAAACTAATGTCAAAAAATTCTTTAAATTTTAAATATATACACTGTTTTCTATATATTTTTATATTTGCCATGTGATAAAATACAAGGCATATGCATGTTTCACAATAAAATTGCTACTATAACAGAATAAAGTATATATACAGTTACTTCACATGTGTATCCATTTTTTTCCATTGTCATGGACAGTTGTAGTGAACATAATTAAGAATTTTCTCAATATAATAACTATCCTCAAACACACTCATTTTATTTATTATACTTTAATTTTAAAGCTGTTTACTGAAGATATTATTATACTGTTTTGCCTACATCGGCCCATCTTCTATTTTTGTAATCACTCTCAACTCACTATTCTTATTCTCAATATTAAAAAATACCTTGTAGAAATTAGAATGATATCCTAGCCAAACTCTCCGGGAGATAAAACAGATCAAAGTGCATATCATCATTACTGCCTTGCCAGTAATTGTCATGGTAATAAAGTCAAAATAATCTGTACCTCCTTAAGTTCCTTTCCACATACCTTATATCTTTATCTCAAAAAATATGATCGTCTTGCTTTCTAATTGTTTCAATAGTATCTAGACAAGGGACCATAAATTATTGCATAGCATGTAACACAGCATTATTTTAAAGGAAATAAAAAATGGTAATGAAATTCACTGCCAGAATGTTCATATCAAATATTATATTGAGCATCTAAAATTAGTTTATAAACTTTTCATCAACTTTGGTTCATGATATTGAGTTTCCAAGAAAAAAAAAAAGACTAGCAATTTCTTTCATGGGAAAGTTTAAAAAATGTTGATCTTTCTCTCTTGACTGTAATAGTTTATGCTAAATTGATTATTATTAATTTACAATTCTGCATTTAGCTGAACTAAACTATAAACATGGGTATTTATATGTATTCATAAATAGTGAATAGCCAATCACATTAATTTGCACAGGGAATATAGCCAATTCATTTAACATAAGGATGGAAAATGTATGCTTTTGGAAAATTAATTGAATAACTACCTGACATAATGTTATGACAACTTAACTTTATATGAGGAATAATAAAATATTTTATGAAGAAAGTTTTTATTTCAGTTATATGTATTTATGTTAAACCAAAGGTGAATACATCGATTATAGTATGTGATGATTATTCTTCATTTTAAATATTAATAGACTAAGACTCACTCAGCACATTGGTGAGGGACTGAACTGTAGGTCTACATGCAGGTGTTTCCAGATTAATTAAAACAAAGACAAAATGGGATTCATGTAGGTGACACCTTCTCATGGGTTGGAAGACAATTGTAGAAGACTAAAAATGAAAGTGACTAAGCAGGCAAAGTACCCTGTAGCACAATTAATAAAAACCCAGAGACAGAAATTGGGGTTTAACCTGAAGGCCAGTAAGAAAAAAGAGCCAGCTACTGGCTCTTATATCTACCTCAGTCCTAAATGGCACTCCTGCCTCCAGATATCTCAGAATGAGACTGTGTGTGAGAGCTCTGTCCTCCCATTTTATTTATTTATTTATTTATTTATTTATTTATTTATTTATTTAAGATTTCTGCCTCCTCCCCGCCACCGCCTCCCATTTATCTCCCCCTCTCCCGATCAAGTCCCCCTCCCTCGTCAGTCCAAAGAGCAATCAGGGTTCCCTGCCCTGTGGGAATTCCAAGGACCAACCACCTCCTTCCATGTCTAGTAAGGTGAGCATCCAAACTGCCTAGGCTCCTACAAAGCCAGTACGTGCAGTAGGATCAAAAACCCATTGCCATTGTTCTTGAGTTCTCAGTAGTCCTCATTATTCGCTATGTTCAGCAAGTCCGGTTTTATCCCATGCTTTTTCAGACCCAGGCCAGCTGGCCTTGGTGAGATCCCCATAGAACATCCCCATTGTCTCAGTGTGTGGGTGCACCCCTCGCGGTCCTGAGTTCCTTGCTCGTGCTCTCTCTCCATCTGCTCCTGTTTTGGACCTTGAGATTTCAGTCCGATGCTCCAATGTGGGTCTCTTTCTCTGTCTCCTTTCATCGCCTGATGAAGGTATTCTTCTCTAGGACTAGGATTAAAGGTTTGCACCACTACTGCCTGGTGTCTATTAAAATGTTTTGTGGCTACAGGGAGTAAAGGTGTTTGTCACTACTGCCTGGTCTTTAAGGCTGATCACTGCAGTTCTTTTACTCTCTGAACTTCAGGCAAGTTTTTCTTTTTTATTAAAATACAAACAAAATATTCCTACATTCCTATATATTAAGTACAATGGATAAATACAATATATAAAGACAATATATGCACCAACAATGTCTAGTCCATTTACTTTTGACAAATTCAGCAAAAATACTACATATCTATCCTATTTTGGTGCATCCAAAGTCTTGTACCGAATTTTCTTTCTGTAATAACATGTTTCCTGCATCAGGTAAACAAGGAAAATATTAACTGTAACTAGTCTTCAACTGTCTTAGGAACCCAAGAAGTAAATAATAATAACTGAAGAAGCAGGAAGTGTGAGCAAGTGACTTCCAAAAAAAAAATGTGAGAAATTACAGAAACAACTGGCTGAAACATTGAGGCATCTCTCTTCAGCCTACAGACCTAACATATCTGATAGACTTTAAGAAGGATATTCTGAAGGGCTGTCCCATCTTGTCTTGAAAATATGTGGCAGTCACTTTCATTTCTGTCCTGCTTGTCCAATTAGGACAGTGTACTGTTAACAATTGGGACACGGGCATTTTCTTGCCTAGCGTCTTGTTTTTGCCACAAAGAAAGTAAATTCCATGTTGAGATTTTTTCAATGCCCATTATCTTCCCTGAAGCAAGTGGGTGCTTCCAGGAGCAGATTTATTTCATTGTCAAAAGAAATAGCATATACTATTAAAATACTTTAAATGCTATATTCTCTGGGTCTCTGAAGTTTTTGAAGATGACCTAACTATTTAAATTACATCTTTTTTTTTTGGCCTTGAAAACATACCTAATGAGACTACAAGTTTGATTATAATAGATGACAAATTGTTAACAGTGTATTTGCTTCTTAAACAGATGATAATTATAATTTTCAAGGACTAGAAATTTGCATTGCATTAATATATGAGTTATATAATTACAATATATTGAACAAGAGTAGAAATATTTGTACAGTATGATCTAACAAAATCGATCTCAACTTTATGTCAATATACAAAATTTATATTCAATATATAATAATTCAATCAAATGAAAAACATTTAAAACTATTAGTTGCTTTTTAAAAGTAGGTACAATAAATTACTTTTTCATCTTACCTAAATCTACCTGTTCTCTTTTCAGAGTATACCCAATGATATTCCCTTTTATCATATAATATTTATACCCATTTTTCAAAACAAGAACCTTGAATCTAATTTCTTTATTTAGATTTTTTTGACAATTGTCAATAATAACTTGTAATTATCCCCCCTAAACAGTGAAAAATATCCATAATCCATTGAATGACCAAAACCCACCCCAAATCTTGGGAATGTGGGTGTCATATTATGAAATTTACTTCCTGCTATATGGGGTATACAGCATCTTTGAAGGTTCCCAAAAAGAAAAATATGGGTTAAATGTGAAGTCCCATGAGAGGCAATTATGACATTTTTGTCCAGTCTATGTGTTTTATGAAAGTACAGAGCTTGTGTCAAGAACTTGCTTGAATAGTTTCTTAGGCTGCGTCATATCTGCTAGCTACCTCAAAATTATTCTGAGCAGTTTGTAGTCCAAAACTGAGGTTTAAGTGATGCAATCTGCTGGATGGCATCATGTGAACCAGGTGAAATCATTCTTGTTGAGCCCCGTTTTCTTCCTTGAGACTTTAGAAATTACTATAGGAAAACTTATTATTCATTGTGTAAAACCTAAATATTAATTACTCATATCAAAATGAAAACTTTAAATTTTGTCAGCTATGTATTCAAAGAAAGGTACCATAGAGACAAAAATAGGTATGGGGAGAAAGATAATTTTTGAAAACAGAGTTTTGATAACCTTAGCCCCTAGATTTTTATCTTCCTTCTGTCCCACATAAGGTGGCTCTCCTGATATGAGACAGAAATTCTGAATTTTTCTTTTAAAAACATGGTTGGATTTAGAGAAAGAAATATGCAACTTCAAAGACAGCTTTGATTTTAAAGTGAGTCAGGAATATCATTATATTGAGAAGTAAGGAGTTATCTATGTTTAATTAGTGAGATTTTACCCTCCAGAGATTATTGGTTCATAAGTCAGATTCTTCTTTCTTAGTTATTCTTTCTGGATAGCTATTGTTTCTTTTTAAGCATGTACTTGCCCAAGGTCTCTTGAATTCCTATAGAGGGGAATTTTCTATTTTCCTGCTAATATAGGAACACAATCATTCTCCAACCTTTGTGAAGTTTCCTTACAAATGATAGATTTATCACCTCTGTGGATGAGCTGTCATTTCTCTTTATCAAGTGGTTTCTCCTTTTTAAAGTGAATCATGTTAAATTTTTATAGTATCCATAGATTTTCTTCTCCTTTGGAAACAAAAGCAAAACCTCTTCTCCATTGTAGCACATTGCCTAGTTTTTATTCTGAGATCAACACATTTTTGAAGTATACTGATTAATTTAATTCAGAAATTCTTTCTATTGACTAATGTCTCTCTGCAGTGGTTGTTTCTTTCTCATTACCATTAAGGAATTTTAATGTTAATAAAGCATTATGCAATCTATTTTTAAGAGTATTTGTCATCCTTTTGTTTATTTAACATATCCTTTATATTTCTATTTTATCTTTCTATAACTGCATAAAGTGTAGAATTGTTTTGTAAACCTGGACTATGCATTATATTATAATAAGCAAAAATCTGTTTTAGTTTCTTAGCAACGTAACCTAAAACATTGCCTATTTTTACTTGTGTAGGTAAGTCCATGATGACCATAACTTCTAGTAAATGTGTGATTGCTGAGTCAACCTTTTCCAAACTCATAGGTATCAATGTTATGGTATAAATATTTTAATTTTCCATATTTAACAAAATATAACAAATCCATATGCCAGACTTCTTTCTTCTGTTTATCTTTTGTGTTACTTCCTGAATGTAGTGGTAATTGGTCTTATAAAGAACAAATATGACATCTCCTTATAGTTTTCATGGTCTGCCCCCATGAGATACAAAAGTGATTTTATAAACACTTGCTGTTGACATGATTTTTATGAAATTATGAGGCCTTTGAGACATACCCAATCAATAATTAATTGATTTCTGCATTATTCTCTGTTGGAGAACATGGCAGATATGTATGGGATTGGATGTGTGTTATGTATATGGGACTATGCCTATTACTAATTGTATCTTATACTGAATAGATAATAAAGTCAATTCTGTATCATCTGGTATAAATTCAACAGTTTCAATATGCAAAACAATTCTTTCTTCATATTGTAAATCAGGACCTATGTTGAAAACTTTTAAAGTCCCTCAGTACCATGAGAATACAATATCATTTTGACTTTTTGGCAGAATCATAGGGACTTTGTTCTACTTTACTTAAAGTTTCTGATTTTGTAGCTTGTCTTTCCTGATTTACTTTCATGAGTATATAATGTATGGGCTCCAGTTACTGGTGTGTCCCATCCAATGCAAGGAAGGATCCAATTAGTTCTCTTTATAAGTCAAATTCTTTTGCTTTTGAGCTTGTTGTTGTTTATCTCTCCCAAAAACTACTACAAACATTTTGCCAGGGTTTACTTTCTTCCCATAATTTGTTAATTTCACCATGCGTTAATGGTACTACAATTGCTTCTGAGTCTATTACTGCTAATTGACAATGTCTCAGTTTTCCTTTTAGAATTAATTCAGAGACCTTCTCCAAATGTTTTTTTTTTTAAAACTTGGTTTATGTGGTTAAAAATGCATTCTCAGATAATATCTTTTCTCCTCATGAAAATTCATGTAGGGGATTGTTCACAGTGTAATATGACTAGAATACAGTTAGGATTTGGGTTCACATAATCCACATGTACCTTCAGTAATTTCTCTTTTATCAAAGTAAATTCTCTCTCAGCTTCAGCTGATTAATTCCTGGATCTATTTAACTCCTTGTTGCAACTTAAGGTTTTATTTAAATTAATCAGTTCATCAGCTTTTCTCCCAATATTGGGTCATAGACTGGTAATGTCTCTAAATAATGTTTGGATATTATTTGAGTCTGCAATCAATTTCTCCTAGTTCATACTTTTTGTGGTCTAATTTTCTGTAAAGGTGTCTTATAAACTAAATAATTGATAGAATGTCTTCTTTGCCTTTTTCCAGGAGCAATTTATAATCCCCAAAGAGGCAAAATATTCTTTATTTCTTCAAACATTCTTTATAAATTATACACGTTGAATCAGATAGTAAAAGGTCATCCATGTAATTGATCAACTATAGATTCAGGTAATTCCTTATGTATCATTTTCAATGGCTGACTTACACAATATTGGCACAGGGTACGGCTGTTAAACATTCCTTGCCAGACAATTTCCAATAATATCTTTTAACAGGCTGAGAGTTAATATAAGTAGGCATTGTAAAGAAAATTTTTCTCTGTCTTTTTCTTGTAAAGGTATTGTGAAGAAACAGTCTTTTAAGTCATTAACTATAAGAGGCCATTCTTTAGGTATTAGAGAACTCAAAAAAAAATCCATATTAGCTCTTAGATCTGTTACCATTTTCCATTTTATAATATTCTTTTAAACAAAAAATGCAGGAGAATACCAAGGGCTGGTTGATTATTCAATATACTGAGCATCTCAGTGTTCCTTTACCAAATGATCTAAAGACTGCAGCTTCTTTATTGGTAAAGGTCATTGTTTAACCCATGTATGTTTGTCTGACAACAATTTTAAAGGTAGGGCCATTGGTACCTCTGAGAGCTTGCCAGTTGTCATTCTGCTTTTTTGTACAGCCACAATGGTTGATGAGGTTTTTTATAATACCTTATAATATCCTTCCCAAAAATACGAGTTGGTTTATGATCCATTTCTAATATGTCAGGAGTGTTAATTTGGGCATTCCATTATTGTAACCAATGATCTCAACCTTCCTTTCTGTCCGTCTGGCCCTATGCATTCAACCAGTCTCTTGTTCTGTTTTATATGAGTGCAGTTATCCACATGTTGGTCACCACATGCAGGCCCTCATGTTACAACAGGCATTGGGTTTCTAATTTTTCTGGGTTGGCATGTCCTCCATAGTAACTGCAAATGACTGGATCACTTTCCTTCTTGTGGCCTATGAGAGTCCCACCAAGTAGTTTGCCAAGAGATTACCTTGTTTGTCTCTTTTTGATCTACATTCCTTGGTCCATTATTGATCTTTGATGAATCTTCTGCACAATCCAAAAGATTGGAGCCTTCTATTTGGACCATTCCCTGAAGAAACATTTCTAGTAATGCCCTGACAGCAATCTATCCTCAAATGGCCTATTCTACTTCAATTAAAATATTTGGTGATATGGAATTCTTCTCTGTATGCTGTGAGTATGTTTTATTACTATTGGTTAATGAAGAAGCTTCTTTGGCCTATGGCAAGGTAGAATATGGATAGGCAGGAAAACTAAAAGAAAATTCAGGAAGAAAGAAGGCAGAGTCAGACAGATGCCATGTAACTGCTGAAGGAGAAGGATGTCAGAACCTTACCACTAAGCCACATCCTCAGCTTGAGACACAGATTAATACAAAAGAGTTAATTTGAGATACAATATCTAGCTAGGAATATGCCTGTATCATTAGCTAAAAAGTGTTGTAATTAATAGAGTTTTGTGATTATTCATTTCTGCGTGGCCAGGAAATGAAAGTGCAGTCTCTATTTACAATTTGGTATTTTGATGTCTCTTCATACCTTTGGGAATCATTTCTGCTACCCAAGCCACAATATTACAGTAAAAGGACTTTTGTGTGTAGGATCCATTTTTTCCATTGGTGCCAATTTGACATTTAGGTGCCCAAATAACTTTTTGCATTCTAAATTAACATTTTTAAAAGTGACAGCTTCAATGAGTATTCATCTAGTTTCTAAATGTTCAACCTATATTGTATGACTTGATTTTGCAGAAAGTTACAAAATGGTTCTCTTGGACCTTGCATAGCCTTAATATATGATTCAACATTTTTCCTAGTACTTGAATCTTTTCATTAGCACTAAAAGCTGCTGTATGGCATGGGAGCAAGATGTATTCTTTGTATATAAGTTGACTATGCAGATCAGCATAATGGCCCTCACCAAGAATTTGGTCTTGGGAGACCTCAAAAACCTCTGAAACTACCTTGATGTTTAAGGGCCTTATCTTTCTTCAATAATTCTTCCACTGTAGTTATAGACCATCTTCTATTATAGCTGAGCATACTTGAAGCTAAATATGAGTAATAACACTATTTCTTGTAGCCCATGCCTTTACCAACTGTGTCATATATGGTGAATGCCTGCAATAAGATACTACTGCTTGTTTAATATCTATTAGTTCTTTCATACATATAGGCTCCCATTTATATTCTGTATATCCTTTTGGGTATTTACTATTTAGTACGTATTAACATACATATATATGTGTGTGTGTGTGTGTGTGTGTGTGTGTGTGTGTGTGTGTGTTACTAAATATATACAGCTGGTTTTGGAGTTAGACTATGGTTCAGTCCCTCTTCAATTCCAAGCCTGTTAATAAGAGATATCTCAGAGTTTCTGTCTCAGGTCAGGAGTCATGATATGGGACAGAATAAGAATAATGATATACTTGATGAACTTTCTTTGCCTTTCCTCATATCTGTGTCTGTCTTTATATGTTTGTATATGTCTTTGTAGTTAATGTTTAAATTTCCAGTAACAAACAACATATTTTTCTACAGTAATCTTTTGAAGTTTCCAGGGTGAAGATGGGGCCCCACAACATCAACTCCACCTGGTTACTATGACGTCATGATTTTGATAGACTTTTTTTTTTCTTTGGTACCAACTGCACAAGACAGTTTCGAATGGTGCACATTTTTGACAACATTCTGGCCGGACCTCCTCGAAACACTCAGAGGCTAGTTACAACTTACTTAGACCAAATATTAATCTGGGAATTTTACCATCATTTGCTTTCACAGGACCCCCTAAGAAGAACATTGCCCCCATGTCAGCTGGAAGCAATCTTAGAGGACAACATGCCTTCTCTCAACAAAGTTTGCCCTCAGGTTTAGAGATATCATTTAGTGGTTTGTATAGGGTTGAGGGGATGGGGGGGGTATTTTATAGGATTAGGGGTGCTTATTTGAAAATAAGGGGGATTAACTGGTTTGATGGGATCATTGGTATTTGTAAATTATTGTTTTTAGAAAATTGTATTGGTACTGCTTCCTGTATATTGATATATTAAATATTGAATGTGAGTATGTTTCTTCCTCTATTTATTATATGAGAGTATGTTTATACCTCTGTTTATATTTACCATATTGCAATGTACATTTCTACCTCTGATATGACATTGTTTACATTTGGTGATCATTGTCCTCATAATTTGCACAGTTGTTTATTCTCTTAGTCCTCAAGTTAGAAAGGTATCAAGAATTATAAATAAATAGTCATATATGTTTGTCATATTTATATTTAGGATAATCAGGTTCTTTAGATACATCAAGACTATATTTAGTATAGATAGTATAATCTTCAACCTCTTTGAAGAGCTGTAGAAAATGGCCTTTAATCTAACCTAGAATTCCATGCCTATGAGACACAATCACTCCTGGCAACACTGCTCTACTCCCGAGAGAACATTGAGCACCAAAGACGTTCCACTGGGAGGTTGTCTTCTTGGCACAACTGGCCTTTGGGTAAAGAAAAGCCAATAACTCACATACTGACAAAGATACAAAATATCCATAAGTGGATAAAACAAGATTGTCTTATCTTGTCAAGACAGGGTAAGACAGTTCTAAAAATGTTCCTTGCCTTTGATAATGGTATGTCTGTTATGTTAGGCCTTAGCCAAAGTTGGTTGATGCTACATTGCAAACAAGACTTTGGGTGATTGCCCAGGTAGTCAGTTGTCTCCGCATTTGTGCACATTTTGGAAGTTTCTCATTTGTACTTCCTGGTTGCTTAAGTAATATTACTTCCCTTCTCAGATCTTTGATGGAGGTGAAGATTAGGTAATTGTAGTTACTCTCTACATTATTTAGACTCCTTGAAATAGAATGTTTGGTAAAACTTTTGTTATATGTTTCTTGCTTAATATTGTTTGTTATTTATAATTTGATATTTATTATTTGTTCCTATTGTATATAGTTGTATTTGGTTTGGTTCTGTCTTATTTAGACAAAAGGGGAGATGAAGGGGAAGGCCAAGCCAATCACCTTGTTTGTAGGGCAGGTACCCCGTAGGCCAATACAAACCTATAAATCTGGCAGGTGTGTTCCCTGCCTCGCTCTCGGTTGTGGCACTTGCTGTTGAAGGAGCTGTGGGCCACTTCCTACAGCCTCCCAGCTCCCGGCTACTGGCTAGCTTTATGCCCTGAAATAACAACACACAAACTGTATTCATATAAACACTGCTTGGTCCAATTCTATTAATGTGTGTAGCACCACGAGGTTGTGACTTATCTTGCCTAACTCATATTTAGTAATATGAGTAGCACCAATTTTACTGGGAAAGATTCATCATGTCTGACCTGGCAGCTTGCTTCATCGTGTCTGCCCTGGAGAGCAGAAGCATGGAGTCTAACCTCACTTCCTCTTCCTCCCAGCATTCTGTTCTGTTTACTCCACCCACCTAAGGGCTGGCCTATCAAATGGGCCAAGGCAGTTTTTTTTTTATTAACCAAGGACCTTCCTCCATCAGCTTGCTTCCTGCCCCTGCTCTGGTGACTAGGCTCCTTTCCTGATGGTTGGTGCTTTGTGAGTTTTAACCCCCAAATCAATGCCCTTTTAAATACTAACTGGTGTGGGATTGTTTTGTGCATCAAATAGGAATCTTCCCACCAGGAGTCTCACTCTTAACTTGTATTTCAGAGCTCTCTTTTCCCCTCTTATATTCCTCTCTAGGGATGGAATTAAAGACACAAACCACTACTGCACAGTTTCTATTGCAAACTACTATAGCTATTGAGATTAAAAATGTATGTCATACTGACTGGTCTATAAGGCTGATCAATGCAGGTGTTTTCTTCTCATATCTTCAGTCAAGCTTTATTTATTATAATACAAATGACATATCACCACAGAACCTCCTACTCTTTATCTCTTTTTGGTACCATGCTCACTGCTTCTCTATTCATAATATCAAGAAACTACAAACAACCTAGATTTCTCTCAATAAATGAATGGATAAATTAATTGTGTTATATTTACACAGTGGAATGCTACTCAGCTCTTAAAAGAATGAACTTATGAAATTTTAAGGTAAATAAATAGAACTAGGAAAACTCATCCTAAGTAAGGTATCTCAGACTCCTCCAAAATAAATATGATATTCATTCATTTACATGTGAATGTTAGGTGTTGAGTATTTAATTAACAGGCTACAATCCATATAATCAGAGAAGTTGGTTATAGAGAAAATGGTTAGTTTGAGGTTTGCATCACCCTAGGAAGGGGAAATAAAACAGATGGCTATGAATTAATGGATGGTAAGGGGACTGAAAAGGGAGGGCCAAAATATGAAAGAGAGAAATGGAATGTTGGGTATATATATATATATATATATATATATATATATATATATATATATGAATGGACAAATTATTAGAAAGATAGCATCCCAACTGGAGCTCTCCACTCACCAAATGAAGTCCACAGCTGTAACAATGGAAAATATCTTATCACACTGAAGGCCAAAGGGACCTCATGGAAACCCATAACAGCCCAGTTTATTTATTGCTAATGTCTTTAGTTTCTCTTCACAAATTGATGTCATGTTGCTGAATAAAAAAATACTTACTTAGCTTATTAAACATAAAGAAGATAAGCTGAGGCTAGCATATAGACTTCATTCTTATTAAAGACTGTTCAATGTGCTGCTTATGTAATTAAATTGATATGGAAGAGTTAGCCAATAAGAAGCTAGAGCTAATGGGCCAAGCTGTGATTTATATAATACAATACAGTTTCTGTGTGATAATTTTGGGTCATCCAGGAACAAACAAGCAGCTCCTTCCAACAAATTGGTGCCAATGTGGCTAGCTAAAATCCACTTAAAAACTTAGAAAGCTTAAAAAGTAATTTTAGACACAAAAGAACAGAGTTAAGCACGACTTCTTGGTATCCAGCATTTTGCTGGTGGCGTGCCGCAGCTCCTTTAAGGTCTTTCTGATTCAGCAGTAATAGAAAAAAGAAAAAAAGCTGTGCTGTTTTGAAACTGCCAGCTTTCTGGGATATGCTGTCAGCATAAAATCTGGCTTTTTCAGGAGACCATGCATTTGAATGGGGTTTCTGACCAGAGTGCTACAACTTGCTTAATGGCTACATCTACTGGCTGTGTGTTTAAAAATGTGCAATGAGCATGGCTCTCAGAGGCAGAAAACAGCCCCACCATGTTGGAAAGTGTGGAGCAAACAGGAAATACTGTGTTTCCCCTTGCAATGGTGCAGCTTAAGTTTTAAGAAACACTTAACTTTTAAAAACATGATCCTGTGTCTCTATCTGCATCCATCGCTAGATGAAGGTTCTATGGTGATATGCAAGATATTCGTTAGTATGGCTATAGGATCGGGCCATTTCAGGCTCTCTCTCCTCAGCTTCCCAAGGACCTAGTTGGGTACATCTCTCTAGAGTCAAGGCTCTTGCCAATCCTAACATGGCTCCTTTAATTAAGATGCTCACCTTCCTAGACCTGGATGGAGTGGGGAGGACCTTGGACTGCCTACAGATACACATAGGAGAGATTCAGACCTAAAATACCTCTAAATGGTCACAGTGTTAGATAAATGTACATAGGCTTGGGAGAGAGAAGAAAAATAGAAAAAAAATAATATGTAAAAAGAAGAAAATGGTTTTTAAAAAGTAAATTCTTTAAAGAGACAGAGTACAGACATTCATAGATTAAAAGGCGTAAAGAAAATAAACCACATGGAATATGCAAAGAGTGTCTGGATCATGTATACGATTGTGTTTTCTTTGAATTTATTGACTGTAGAGACATTTGATTCTGGGAACTGCAAAGCTAAGCCAATATATATTTTTCAAAGGCATCTTTAATTCAAAATTTGAGTCTAAGGATAGGTTGCTTTGGAAAAGAGGTTCTTCTTTTGTATTCACAAAGAAAGAGAAACATCCTTCCACACTAATGTGGTTTGATGAACCAAGACCTTCTAAATGGTTGCCTTAAACACCCCTCAAAAATTACTTTGTCCAATAAACAGCAGGAAGAAGTTTGAACAACTACATTCACATTCTCAAATATTGTCTATAAATATTTCTTTACATTTAAAAGGGGATATGCTATAGAGATTTGCATTTGTATGGATCTTGCTTTTTGATACAAATTTAAGGTTAAGTTTTATATGTATATTTCTGCTCTTATTAAGGTATTGTGAGTTTTGAAATGTAATTTCATTTTAAAATGTAATATATAATTAAGAAATACAGATTAATAGATAATCATATATAATAGTCTAGCTTGTAGTCATGTTAGCTACATTTTCCACTTGTACAGAGATGTATTTCAGATGGGTAGACATTCTTCAATCCTTTCAAAGACTATAGTATATAGCACTAAAATGTTTGAAGAACTTAGGATTTTTCATGACAGTGAGACATATCAGCTTCTAGCAAAACCAATAACTTTGAGGGGAAGATAGGCATAGAAGAGAATCCTTATGGAGTTAGATAGCCATTTGGGCAAGCTACTACTCTTGGCTGAATTGCTTAATGAACTGGACATGCAGGACCTGCAGAGAAATGACTACTGTACTTGCCTAAAGGTGAGACTGTCCTTTGGGGTTCCTGTTTTATGAAAGAGTCTGTTAGACATTCTGCATGACAAAGAATAAAGTGACTGACAAACTGCTTATATGGTCTTTGGTATTCCATGTTTCATGGAAAAGTCTGCAGGATACTATGGGCCTATAGGCTGAAGATGATTGCCCCAATGGTACAGAAGAACTTTACATGACTGTTCAGGCAGCAAGATGCCTCTGCTAATTCTAACACTTGCAAGTTGCTTACAATGCATGTCATGTTTGCTTAGGTGATATTATACCCATCTGGAGTCTTTAATGGGATTGAATGAATCGAAAGTAGATATAGTTTTTTTTTAATTAAGATAAATGATAAAGTAGATATAAATATAGTAACTGCAATTCTTGATTGATACCTGTTTTGCTATATATAATTTTATGTTAAATTCAAAACCATCTTTTTTTATACAAACAGAAAAGAGGAGGTGATGTGTGATTTCCTACTCTATGATGTGATTACCAGTAATGAGTAAGGAAAATTTCCTTGGCCTGTTGATAAGGCAGAACAGAACAGGCGAGTAAAACTAAGCTGAATTTTGGGAGGAAGAAGGGTGGAGTCAGGGAGAAGCCATTGAGCTTCTGCCAGAGATTGATACACCAAAACTTTGCTGGTAGGTTATGACATGTGGAGATATACAGATTAATAGAAATGGGTTAAATTAATATGTAAGAGTTAGCAAATAAGAAGCAAGAGCTAAAGGGCCAAGTGGTGATTTAATTAATGCAGTTTCTATGTGATTATTTTGGGGCTAAGCAGCCGGGAACCAACAAGTAGCCCCTCCGCCAACAGCTGCATACAAAAGAAGAAAGGTAATATCAGCACAATTAACAACCCATAGATCTACAATGGTGACTTCATTGGGCACAAAAGTTGTAGAAATAGCCATCTGCTACATTATGCAAAATTAAGGTCTGCTCCATGAATTACAATTAATCCCTGTAATATGAAGTTCCACTTGTTGGGGGTTTCTGTCCTGCCCATTTCCCACAGATGGTAACTCCCAAAGAAAATTACACAGAGATCTCCATAAGTTACAAACTGATTGGCCCATTAGCTCAGGCTTCTTATTAGCTCTTGTAGCTTATATTAACCCATTATTTTAGTATATGTTTGCCACATGGCTCAGTATCTTTTTTAGTGGAGCAGGTCACATCGTGCTTCTTCCATGGTATGGGCAGGACTCAGGAAGAATTGGCTTCCTCCTTCCCAGCATTTCCCTGTTCTCATCACCCCGCTTCTACTTTCTGTCTGTTTGACCTGGCTATACTTCCTGTGTGGCCAATCAGCATTTATTTAAAACATGATTGATAGAATACAATTGTCCCGAACCACATCCCTTACACTGAATTTTTCTATTATATTTTATATACACATATGAAGCAACAAGGAGATCTTTACACATTTTATTGTACATTTTAACCCATGATAATTTAATAAATAATCATCAATGTAAACTCATTTTTTTCTTTCTAATGCTTTGCCTCATTTTTCATTAGGACTCTTTACAACTCTTTCATTAATCCCTATATCTCAATTGCTTACTTGATTAATTTTTTCAACAGTCTATATTACAACAGTTAAAATTCTGTTTTAACATTACATTTCTCTGTTTTTATAACACATCCTAAATCATGGTTCATCAAATCCATAGCTTCTTAAACCATTAGCATCAAGAAAGCAAATGTATCCAAATTTTGGGCATAAGAGCCACATGTTGAACCAAATTTTAATAAGCAGTTCTCATTCAACAATTAAATGAATAAAAGTAGTTACTATTATATAATTTTCAGTCACCTATAACAATAATAAGGATTTTAAATTTTTACATGCTTTATTTTCAGTTGTTTTAGAATTCCTGCTTTAATATTTGTCACTGAAACATATAAAAATAAATTAATGTGTGTGTGTGTGTGTGTGTGTGTGTGTGTGCGTGTGTGTGTGTGTGTGTGCGTGTGTGTGTGTGTGTTTGTGTAGGTATTTAGAAGAGCCAAAGATACATTGGATTTGAAACCTATTCTGTTTAATTTCTTTCTGTCTTTCTTTCTTCCTTGAGACAGGAGTAATTCAATAGTTGACTGTCCAGTTTCCACGAGTTTGTAGGGTTTCTGGGAGTAGCATTGTTGTTGAATTCTAGCTTTAATCCATGGTGATCTGACAAGACATAGGTGGTTACTAATATTTTTTTTTGTATCTGTGGAAGTTTGCTTTGTTACCAAGTATGTGGTCAATTTTTGAGAAGGTTCCATGAGATGCTGAGAAGAAGGTATATTCTTTCCTATTTGGGTGGAATGTTCTATAGATGTCTGTTAAGTCCATTTGATTCATTACCTCCATTAATTCTCTTATTTTTCTGTTAGGTTTTAGTCTAATTGACCTGTCCATTGGTGAGAGAGGTGTGTTGAAGTCTCCTACCATTAATGTGTGTGGTTTGATGACTGCCTTGAGTTGTAGAAGTGTTTCTTTTACATAAGTGGGTGCTTTTATATTTGGGGCATAGATATTCAGGATTGAGACTTTATACTGATGAATTATTTCTGTTATGAGTATAAAATATCCATCTCCATCCCTTCTGATTGATTTTAGTTTGAAGCCAATTTTGTTAGAAATTAGTATGGCCACAGCTGCTTGTTTCTTAGGTCCGTTTGATTGAAAAACCTTTCCCCAACTCTTTATTCTGATTAGATGTATGTCTTTGTGGTTGAGGTGTGTTTCTTGTAAACAGCAGAATGTTGGATCCTGTTTTCATAATCAATCTCTTAGTCTGTGCCTTTTTAAAGGTGAATTGAGTCCAGTGATATTAATGACCAGTGGTTGTTGACTCTGGTTATTTTTATTTTATTTTATTTTATTTTGGGTAGTAGAGTTTGTGTGCTTCCCTTCTTTGAATTGTGCTTGTGATGGGTTGCTAGATGTCTGAGTTATTATAGGCAGTGTGGCAATGTTGGATTCCTTGGGTTGTGATTTTCCTTCTATTACTTTCTGTAAGGCTGGATTTGTGGCCATGTACTGTTAAATTTGTTTTTATACTGGAATATTTTGTTTTCTCCATTGATAGTGAATGAAAGCTTGTCTGGGCTTGCATCCATGGTCTCTTAGTTTCTGCAGTACCTCTATCCATGACCGTCTGGCTTTCATGCTTTCCATAGAGAAGTCAGATGAAAGTCTGATACGTTTACCTTTATAAGTTATTTGACCTTTTTCCTTTGCAGCTCTTAATATTCTTTCTTTAATATGTATGTTTTGTGCTTTAATTATTATATGGTGAGGTGATTTTTTTTGATCCAGTCTATTCAGTGTTCTCTATGCTTCTTGAACCTTCATAGGAATATCTTTCTATAGGTTGGGAAAGTTTTCTTCTATAATTTTGTTGAGTATATTTCCTGGGCCTTGGTTCATAATTCTTCTCCTTCTATGCCTCTTATTCTTAGTTTTTGTCTTTTTATTTTGTACCGTATTTCCTGAATGTTTTGTGATGAGAATTTGTTGGATTTGCTGTTTTCTTTGATCAGTGCATCTATTTTCTCTATAGTTTCTTCAGAATCTGAGATTCTTTCTTCTATCTCTTATATTCTATTGGTTATGCTTGTTTCTGTAGTCTCTGTTCATTTACCTAGATTTTCCATATCCAGCCAGCCTTCAGTTTGTGTTTTCTTCATTGCCTCCATTTCAGTTTTCAATTCTTGAACTGTTTCCATTACCTGTTTGATTGTTTTTCTTGGTTTCCCAGGGTATCATTTACGGATTTACTCATTTCTTCATACTTTTTGTTATACTTCTCATCCATTTCTTCAAGGGCATTTTTCACATGATGTTTAAGGGACTCTATCGCTTTCATAATGTCAATTTTTTCCACTTCTTCTCGATTAGGGAGTTCGAGTCCTTCTGTTGTAAGATCACTGGATTCTGTTTTTTTTTTTTATGTTGTTTTTGAGATTGTTGGAGGAATTCTTGCCTTGGTGCCTGCCCATCTCTTCCTTCAAATGTTCTCCAATGGTTCTTCCGGTACAGCATCAAGGCTCCTTGTTGGCCAGGGACCCCTCTGATGGGTCTTCTGTTACAGGATAAGGGCTCCTTCCTGGGCAGGTACGTCACAGACAAAGACCTAGCTTGCCATTGGTAAGCTGAGTGAAACAAAGGAACTCCCACCACTCACCACCAGGACCCAGCCCCAATACGGGCTGAGCTGGGGGGTCTCGTGCCCCGAAGGATAGGAGAGGTGCCTTAGGGAAGCTGGGATGAGATAGGAAGACAAGGGCAGTAGCTGCGGGGGAAGTCTCTGTTTAAAGCAAAGGACATTCTAACAGAAAGTCAAAGAAAACCCAAAGGTAGAAATTCCTTACTTGGGATCATTAGTCAACAAGAGAATCCTGAGGTGGAGAAGCATACTATGAAAATTACAGAAAATATCATGATTGCCAATAAATATTTTTTGTTTTTTTGAGACAGAGTTTCTCTATGTAGTTCTGGCTTTCCTTGAACTTGTTCTTTAGACCAGACAAGCCTTGAACAAATAGATCTTCCTGCTTCTGCTCCCCATTAATGGTATTAATGGCACGTACTACCACAAATTAGCTACCAAAACATATATTATAAGAGTGTTTTCTACAGCCAATATATTTTAAAGGTATGACAAAATATAAACAAAAGAGAGTATAAAGAAAATAACAGACAAGATAGTAATATTAGAACACTTGATTTTGACAAGTAAGTTAAATTATACAATGAAAAAAAAAGCATCTTCCAGAATTGATGCTGACATAACTGGATAATGACATGTACAAAAATGCAAATAGATCCATATCTATCCCTATGCACAAAATTCTATTCCAATTGAATGAAAAATCTTAAAATAAAATAATCACACTGAAATTCATAAAAGAAAATGTGGGAAATAGTCTAGAATGTATTGGTATAGGAAACCACTTCCTGAATATAACCCCAATTGATCAGCCACTGAAATTGACAATTCATAAATGGGAACTCCTGAAACTGCAAGTCTTCTGAAAAGTAACAGACATAGTCAACAAATCAAAGGGATATCCTACAGACTGGGAAAAGATCCAATACCTAACAGAGGACTGATCTAAAAAATTATACAAAGAACTCAAGAAACTAGATACCAAAATACCAAATAACACAATTAAAAAAAAAATAGGGTAAATATCTAAACATAATTATCAACAGAAATATCTCAATCAGTCAAATGTCACTTAAGGAGTTGCTCAACATCCCTAGTGAACAGGGAAATGCAAGTCAAAATGACTCTGAGATCTCACCTTACACCTCTCAGAATAGCTAAGATAAAAACTACTTATGTCAGTTTATGTTGGAAAAGATGTGGGAAGAAACAGTCCTTCATTGCTGGTGGGAATATAAACTTACACAGCTGCTATGCAAATCAGTATAGTGCTTAATCAGAAAATTAGTAATCAATTTATATTAAGAACAAGCAAAACACCTTTTGGGCATACACCCAAGGAGACACACTCACACGACAAGGGCATTTTCTCAACTATGTTCATAGCAGTATTATTCATAATAGCCAGAACCTGGAAACAACCTAAATTTCCCTCACCCAAAAAGAAAATATGGTACATTTGCAGAATTGAGTATTACTCAATGTTAAAAAAGAAGGACATCTTGTAATTTGCAGGAAAATGGATGGAACTAAAAAACTCCATCCTGAGTGAAGTAATCCAGAAGCAGAAAGACACAGTATGTTCTAACTCATGAGTGGATATTAGATGTAAAGAAAAGAATAATAAGTCTATTGTTTATGAATCCAAAGAAGGGACATAACAAGAAGAATTTTAAGAAAGAGAGAAAAAAAGGACATGGATTGTGCTGGGAAGGGTAAATAGAAAAGTTCTCCATAGGAAGTTAGGAACATTGGATATAGGGAAAATTGAGGGAGAAAGGAAAGTGGGAGAATGGAAATGAGGAAGACAACATAAGGGAACAAGATGACCAAGCTAGGAGAAGGACAGAGAGGGAGATAAAGGAAAGAGATATCTTGATTGAGGAAGCCATTATGGGGCTAGTGAGAATCCTGGAATCAGGAAAATACCCAGGAATCAAAAAAGGATGATTCCACACAAAGATCCTAAGAAATACTGGAAAGGGTGCTTGACCTGCCCACATTTTTAAGCAGATTGACATCTATCTTGTCATCATGGAATCTTCATCCAGTAACTGATGGAAGCAGAGGAAGCTAAGCATTAGGCTTAGCTCCTGGAGTTCAGTCATAGAGAGGGAGAAGTGATAATATGAGAAAAGAGAAGAAGACCATGAAGGAGAAACCCACTAAAATAGCTGAACTTTGCTAGTGGGAGCTCACTGACTCTGGACTGATATTTGGGAAACTTGCATAGGACCAAACTAAGCTTTCTGAATGTGGGTGACAGTTGTGTGACTTGAGCAGCTTATGGGGCCACTTGTGGAATGAATTGGCTTTTTTAGGGCCCATTCCCTCTGGAGGGATATCTTGCTCAGCCTAGTTACAGGGAAGAGGCACTTGACTTTGTTGACTCCATAAAGGAGGCTTCATCCTCACTGAGGAATGGATGAGGGTGGGGTTTTGAAAAGTTCTGGGGAACAGGAGAAATAGAGAGAGAGGGAAAAAAAAAACTGGGATTGATATGTAAAGTTAAGGAAGAAAGTTTTAAAAAATGAAATAAAATAAGCTAAAAAAAGAAGGAAGTTTAAAATAATGTTTTCCCCAGCCAATATATTATAATGGTATGATTTAAAATATAAACAAAAGAAAGCCTAAATACAAAAACATACAAAAGGGTCATAGAACAGAATGAAGAGTAAAATCTCATAGTGGAAAAATCAAAAATATGGAAAAAACATGACACATACTATTTATATTTGTGTATGAAATAAAAAGAAAAAAATTATAGGTGATTATTTGTAATTGGTAATTTCATGAAGATACAGCAAAATTACTTCAGGGGCATTTGTTTATTTTGTACAGCATTGTTATATAACTCATACATGTATAAAAGTATCTACTTATAATAGATTGATATTTCTAAAATCTAATAAATTTAGAAAAATAGACAATAACTGAGTAGAAATTAGCAATTTATACGGAATAAAAAAGACTCCAGTCCCTCTGGGTTTTACAGTTATAGTTTTAGTAACTTTTATTGGTTTTAAAAGAAAGAATGAAATAATTATGTAAACTGAGTAACCATATGGTAAAAATTATAAATCAATAAATAAAATAATTAAATAAGTAATATAAAAATAACTAAAATGAATAAGTAATACCATAAATAAAATGATTACATAAACTGTATAATTCTATGTTAACATCTCTATAACTTTTTAAATAAAATAATATCTAGAAAAAGCATGAGAAATAGTGAAAGAAAATTATTTTATTAAATACAAAAGATATGTAAACAAATGTCATTATTTTTGTTTTGTTTATTTTTCATCCATTTGGTTTTGTTAAGAGGAATAAAACAGAGTTATATACTTGAGTGTATATGATTGCCAAACTAATTATTTAATAAAAAGTACCTGAGAGCATATGCATATCTATCCAAGTTGTAAAGAAAGTAACAGCAAAAATAATCTAATAGAAATAATTATATCTAAGGATACAATCACCAAACAAGTAAAATACAGAAATAAAAAAAAATTATTATCAGTCATCAGTGGGGAGAAAGTTAAAACAAATCACCTTACTTAAGATAAAACAGGAATTATCAGACCCAGAAACATATTTAGTAAGAAACCAGAAAAAAAATGTGAAATCTTATACATTATGAAAGGAATGTAAATTAGAATAGCCATTACAGAAAACATCATGAATTTTCCTTCAAAAGTTGAAAATGGAATTACCATGTTATTCAATGATCTCACCACTTGGTATATAATCAAAGAAAATTAAATCAGTATGCCAAATATATATATATATACTGCCATATTTTCATTAGAAAAGTATATTGGACCTCCAAGAGTAGCAGGTAGGAACACATGACCTTAAGGAGCAGCAACCAGAACTTAGACTCCTCTTCCAGAGTAACAGGCAGGCATGAGACACCTCCAGGAGTGAAAGAAAGTACTGAGACACATCTAAGAGTTTCAGGCAGGCATGAGATGTCTCTGGAAGTAGCAGGCAGGCTTGAGACAGCCACAGGAGTGGAAGGTAACCCAAAACATTCCTGGGAGCATCTGGAATGCCCAAGAAAACTCCAGGAACAGCAGCAAGGCCTAAGACTTCTGGGAGCACTGAGCTACCTCTGAAAACACAGAACAATCAGAACCATGTCTGGGACTACACCACAAGGAATAAAATTCTGAACCTTGAATGCAGTATCACCTGCAAGAGTGATTAACAGAAACACAACCCCAACTATATCAATTGGAGAAAAAGATGAGTATAAAATAAGGTAAGAACATACTCAACAACATGAATAACAACACAACCCCATCAAAACTAGTGGCTCTACTACAACAAGATTTGAAAACTTCAATACAGATGAAGCTGAAAAAAACAATCTTAAAAATAACTTTACTAAAATTATTGAGGCCCTTAAAGAAGAAATGAAAAATTTACTAAAATAAGTTTAGGAAAAGACAAACAAAAAATTAGAAGAAATCAGCAAAAACCTTAAATAAAACCAAGAAAAACAATCAAACAGGTGTAAGAAATGATTCAATATTTGAGAACTAAAACAGAGAAAACGAAGTAAACACATATCAAGGGAATTCTGGAAATGGAAAATATAGATAAATGATCAGGAACCACAAATGTAATCCTAAATAGCAAAATATAAGACATGCAAGAAAGAATCTCAGGCATTGAAGATAAAGGAAGAAATAGATTCATCAGTCATAGAAAATATTAAGTCTAACATAAGCTTGGCACAAAATATTCAGGAAATAGGAAATATCAGGAAAAGATCAAGCCTAAGATTAAGAGGAATAGATGAAAGAGAAGATATCTAACTTCAAGGCACAGAAAATACATTTAACAAAATCATAGAAGAAAACTTTCCCAACCTAAAGAAGGCTATGCCTATGAAAATACAAGAAACTTCCAGAACACCAAACAGACTGGACCAAAAGAAGTACCCATAACACATAATAAGCAAAACAATGAGATACAGATTACAGAAAGAATATTAAGAGCAGCAAGGAAAAAAGGCCAAGTAATATATAAAGGCACAGCTATCAGAATTACACCTGACTTTTCAATTGAAAAAATGAAAGGTCTTGGTCAGATGTTAAGCAGACATTAAGAAATCACTGATGTCAGCCCAGACGACTATACCCAGCAAAACTTTCAATCACCATAGATGGAGAAAACAGAATATTCCATGACAGAACCAGATTTAAACAATGCCTAGTCACAAACCCAGCCATACACACAGTGCTAGAAGAAATACTCCAACACAAGGAATTCAGCTACACCAAAAAAAAAAAAAACCACAGACAAGAAATGATCTCACAGCAGCAAAACCAAAATAAAGGAAAAGCACACAGATAACATCACCAACAGCAACAAAAAAAAAATGAAAGGAAGTAGCAATCACTGGTAATTACTATCTCTTAATATAAATGAACTCAATTCACAGAGTAACAGATATGATATGAAAACAGGATCCTTCCTTCGGCAGCATACAAGAAACACACCTGAACCTCAAAGCCAGACATCACCTCAGGGTAAAAGAATCAGAAAAAAATTCCAATCAAATGGACCCAAGAGACAAGCTGGTGTTGCTACCCTAATGTCCAATGATGTAGGCTTCAAACTAGAATCAGGCAAAAGAGACAATGAAGGACATTCCATATATGTTAAAGGAAAAATCCATCAAGAAGAAATCTCAGTTCTGAATATCTATGCAACAAATAAAAGGGCATTCTCATATGTAAAAGAAACATTACTAGAGATTAAATCACACTTACACACTATAATAAACCCTTACACACTAAGAGTGGGTGGCTTCAACAACCCAATCTCATCTCTCGACAGGTATGCAGACAGAAACTTAATAAAGAAATATGAGAGCTTACAGATGTTATGACTCAAATGGATTTAACAGACATCTGTGAAACAGTTCATCCAAACATTAAAGAATATACCTTCTCATTACATCACACATACTCAGTAACAAAACAAACCTCAAGAGATAAAAAAAAAAATTGAATAACACCATGTATCTTATCTGATCCCCCTGTCTTAAAGTTAGAATTCAAGACCAACACTAATTTCAGAAAACCCACAAATACATGAAAATAGCACAATATTTACATGAAATGCTGATTGGTCAATGAATTAATAAAGGAAAAATTTAAAGACTTTCTAAAATTCAATGAAAATGACCTCACAACATACCCAAACTTATGAGACACAGCAAAAGCTGGATTGGGAGGAAAGTTCATAGCCCCAATGGCCTACATAAAGAAGCTGGAAAATCTCACATTAGCAAGTTTACAGAACAAGTGAAAGCTCTAGAACAAAAAGCAGCAAATGAAAATCAACAAAATAAGAAATTAATGAAACAAAGAATTGGTTTTCTGAGAAAATAAGAAAAATAGACAAACCTTGATGTGGGAGTCCTCTCTGTGTACTGTGATTATCTATAATGAATAAAGAAACTGTCTTGGCCTGTCGACAGGGCAGAACTTAAGTAGGTGGGGAGGACTGGACTGAATGCTGGGAGAAAGAAGGGCAGAATCAGGGAGACATCATGGATCTGCTGCCAGAGAGAGAGACATGCTGAAAATTTGCTGGTAGGCCACAACCTTGTGTTAATACACAGATGAATAGAAATGAGTTAAATTAAGATGTAAGTGTTAGCCAATAAAAAATTAAAGCTTATGGGTCAAGCAGTGATTTAATTAATATATTTTTTGTGTGGTTATTTTGGTTCTGGGTGGCCAGGACAAGCAAGTGACCTCTCTTCCTATAAAACCTTTATCCAAACTAATCAAAAATCAGGGAAACAATAACCAAATTACCAAAATGAGAAACTAAAAGGGGAAGATAACAACAGACACAGAAGAAATTCAGAGAATCTTGAGGTTATACTTCAAAAACTTGTACTTGACAAAGTTGAACAACTTAAAGGAAATGGAAAATTTTCTGGAAAAATATCACATAAGAAAATTAAATCATATATAATTTAAATAGACATAACCACTAAGGATATAGAAACAATAATCAATGTCTCCCAACCAAAAACAGTCCAAAATCAGATGATTACAAAGCCAAATTCTAAAATATTTTCAAAGAACTTTTATCAATACTCCTCAAATTGTTCCACAAAAGAGAAATGGAGGGAATATTGCTGAACACATTTTAGAAAGCCACATTTACCCTGATACCCAAACCACACAAAGAGACAACTAAGAAAAATACTCGTAAAGTGAATTCAAGAACACATTACACCATGACCAAGTAGCCTTCATCCAAGTTATTCAAGGATGTTTCAAGTTATGAAAATCTGCCAGTTTAATCTACAATATAAACATACTGAAAGCTAAAAACCCATATATTCATCTCATTTTATGCTGAAAAAACTTTTGACAAAATTCAGTTACCCTTTATGATAAACGTCCTGGAGAGAACAGCAATACAAAAAAAAAATAGCCAAAACATAATAAAGGCAATATTCAGCATGCCAACCGCCAACATCAAACTAAATGGAAAGTCAAATTGATCCCACTGAAATCAGAAACAAGATAATGTTTTTCACTCTCTACATATATATTCAACATAGAAGTTAAAGCTCTCACTAGACCAATAAGAAAACAAAAGGATATTGTAGTTGGAGACTGCTCATTTCATTCATTCCCTAGTTGTCAAGACCCAAATAATAACACAGAAACCATATTAATTGTACCACAGTCTGGTCTGTTAGCTCACGTTTCATATTAACTAACTTTCTAACATGGACATACAATGAAATATCTCTCTGTACTTAATTGGTTCACAGTCAAGAAATTCAAAAGACAATTGTATTAAAAAACAATTGTATATTGTATTCAAAAAACACAATATTATATATAATCCTGACTCTATGTATTTTCCATCTTCACATGGTTTATTTTTCTATACTCCTTTAATCTGTCTCCTCTGCCAGTTACATGGTGTCTCCCTGAATCTGCCTCCTTTTTTTCTCTATTTATGTTTGAAATTCCCAACTTACTCTATTATATCCTGTTTTAGGCCCCAAAATGTTTATTCATTAACCAATAAAAGCATCACATATACAAAAGGACTTCCCACACCAGGAGGTCAAAGGGGTAAAAACTGCCAAAGAAAAAGTCAAACTTTCACTATTTGCTGATGATATAAAAATATCAATATGTGATCCCAAAACCTTCACCAGAGAGCCTTTACAATTCATAAACTGCTTCAGTATTATAACAAGATACAAGATTAATTCAAAATAAAATCAGTGGCCTTACTTTATTCAGAAATTATTGGACTGAGTGAAAGAATGAGAGAAGCATTACCCTTCATAATATCCAAAACAACATAAAATATCTTGGGGTAACTATAATCAAATGAGTAAAGACATGAAAAGAACTTTACAATTTTGAATAAAGATATTGAGGAATATATCAGAAAATGGAAGATCTCTTATGCTCTTTGTCAGGTAGTATTAACATAGTAAAAACAGCAATCTTAGCAAAATCAGTCTAAAGTTTCAATGCTATGCCCATCAAAATCCCACCACAATTTTTCACAAAACTTAGAAAAACAATACTCCAATTCATATGAAAAAAAGCTAGCCAAAACAAGCCTGTACAATAAAGGAACTTCTGGAGGCATCACCATCTCTGTCCTCAAACTCTACTATACAGCTTCAGCAATGAAAAAAGCCTGGTATTGGCATACAAACATACAGAAGACAATAAAATCCAATTGAATACCCAGAAATCAGTCCACAAACCTAAAAAAAAAAGCTGATTTTTGACAAAGAATCTAATAATGTAAAATGGGAAAAAAGAAAATATATTCAACAAGTGGTGTTGGTGTAACTGAATACCAATACAAAGAAAAACGGAAATAGATCCATATTTACACTATGCACAAAACTCAAGTCCAAATGAACCAGAAATCTGAACATAAAACCAATTACACTGAATCTCATAGAAGAGAAGGTGAAAAATACACTCAAACGCATTGGCACAGGAGACCACTTCCACAGTAACACAGTAACTGAGCAATAATTAATAAATGGACTTCCTGAAACTTAGAAGCTTCTGTAGAGCAAAGGACATGGTCAATAACACAAAACAGAAGGCTATACAATGGAAAAGGCTCTTCAACAACCCCACATCAGACAGAGGACTGATTTCTAAAATATACAAAAAAAAAAAAAAACCAAGAAACATGACATCAAAAGAACAAATAATCAAATAAAATTATGTGGAACAGACCTAAACAGAGAACTCTCAGTAGATGAATCTCAAATAGCTAGTAGACACATAAGGAAACATTCAACATCCTTTATCATCAGAGAAATGCAAATCAAAACAACTCTGAGATACCATCTTACACATTTCAGAATGGCCAGTATAAAAAAACACTGATTACAGTTTATTCTGGATAAGATATGGGGTAATGGGGACACTCCTCTATTGCATGGTGGTAGTGCAGACTTATACAGCCACTTTGTTTATCAGTGTGGCTGTTTCTTAGAAAATTAGGAAAGAACCTACCTCAATACCCAGCAATACCACTTTTGTATATATTCCCAAAGTACACTCAATCATACCACAAGGACTTATGCTCAATGATGTTTATATTTGTAACAGCCAAAAAAAAAAAAAAAAAAAAAAAAAACAGAAAAAACTACATGCCCCTCAACCAAAGAATGAATAAAGAAAATGTGGTACATTTACGCAATGGAGTACTACTCAGCAGTAAAATTAATGAAATCTTGAAATTTGCAACAAATCAATGAAACTAGAAAGACACTTTTGGGTGTGGTAACCTAGACCCAGAAAGACAAATATAATATGTACTCACTCATAAGTGGCTCTTAGACATACTGCATAGAAAAACCAACTTACCGTCCACAACCGCAGAGAATCTTGACAACAAAGAGGAACTTAAGGGAGACATACAGGTATCTACATAAGAAGCAGAAAAAGATAAGGTCTGAGTAAATTGGGAGCATGAGGGTCACAGGAGAATGTATAAGGTGATGGGAAATCTCAACCAATCACCTTGTTTGTGGGGTGTGTTCCCCCGGGGCCCCAAGTAGCCTATATAACCATCTATGTGCACTTGTTTTCCCTCTTTGTTTTCCTGTGCTTCGTGGGAACTCTGGCTTTGTAAGTTCCCCTTTTCTTACCCTTATTAAAGCTGAATATTTTATATTAAAGCTAGTCTGGTTAATTCTATCTACCACTCGTCAACAATAAGGGGAGAGGGGAGAAAAGAAGGGGAACAGAAAAATGTACAGTTCAAAAAAACAATAAAAAGAAATGTATATATGAATAATTCTATAAAATTATTGATATTTTTCTTTTGATTAAATGATTTAGTTATCAAATATAAAATATAAAATCAAATGTTCTCTTAATCTTCACAATCATGTGTTGTTTCCTATATTAGTTCAAAGTGTGGTAGAAATTCTTACAGCCAGTATCCTTTATATTACCTGCCCACTTGGATGTGGCCTCTTATACTATATATGCCAATGTAAAGTGCATATCCAGCCTCTTTTCCAGCTGCAGAATTTGGTTGCTGTTATCCGTTTCAGCACAGGATTGTAATCTGTCAGTTTACCCCAAAATAAATAACCCTCTATTATGCTCAATCCTGAGATAGTATGGGACTTCTTAAGTGTCCTTCATCTGGCACCCCACTTGGATCTGAACTCCACACCTACCTGTGGATTGGCATAAAGGCCTAAACAATCCATAGCCCAGAAAGTCTCCCACCTCCATCCACTTGATTTGCTTTTACCTACTAAGTGTTTTTTTTTTTTTTTTTTTTTTTATAAAACTACTGTCACAGTGAAGTTAACTGCCATGTGGTGAGTTGGAAATGCCCAAGAACATGCACATGCCCCCTGCCCCCAATGTTGTGTTCACTGCCATGTGGTGACTTGTACAACTTCAGGATCGTACTTCTGGCTCCTAAGTTCTGGCCTTTTTGCTCCATAAACAGAATTGATTTAATTGCTTTTAATTTGTCAAGCAAATCATATTTCTCAGTACTAAGGCAGGGAATCCAAATCCACTCAGCACTGTTCATGGCATCAGATTGGGCTTCTAGTCACATCTCTGTAACCAGGGTGCCTATTGGACAAAAAATATTATTTTACATAAAATAATTTACTGGATTTCCTAACAAGTAATTAATAAATTAATAAACTTGAAAATTACATGTAGTAATTTTTTTGCAATACTATGATTTGTATTCTACAAGAATTATATGGTTATGGTGATACATCCATTTTTTGGATATTGGGACTCAGTTATTTTTTTCATATTATAGCATTAAGAAAATGGTTTGGTAGCAAAGCCAAAAAGGAGGAACTTTTAGAAATGATACAGTCTTTATAGACTAATAATTAACAGCTATTTGATAGAATAAATACCATCTAAGATCAAAAGTTAACTAAAAAATTAATACTATTGAAAAAGGTAAAAATTAATTTGACAGACAAAATTGAATCCATGTCAAAGAATACTGAGAAATTATCTGAAAGAATTCATACTGTTTAGTTTGACAACCAAAATTTGTTAAAAAGTTATGATAGGTTAGCAGATAGAGTATCTCTCCAGGATGGCAACCTGCATGCTATCCAAATAATGTCAAAAGATGAGGTTTGATCTTTAAAGAAAAAACTTCACACCTTGGAATTACATGTGCAGAATGAGGACCAGAGGCTCAGAGCCTCGATGAAATCACTAGAAATATATATGGGCCTGAAGACTCAGGCTTTACAAAAGAGAGTAGTAAAAAGATTTTAAATGATTGGGGAAATTATTAGAGCTGATGAGCAGGGAAAGACGATACCAGGACAGGATTCAACATCACCAGTAGCTGTCAGAGATGCCTTACACAGGGTTTTAGATTCCTACCCCGTAATCTATTCTGGCAAAGCATCAAGTTCTAAAAGCCCAGAATGATCCAGAGAAGATAGATGGATACTTATAGGAATAAATGATCTAAAAGAAATTAAGCAAGCATTGGCAACTTACGGCTTGTGTTCCACATTTGTTGGTGAGATAGTAAGACATGGGCATCTAGCATTAAAGCCAGACTACATGACTGCCTTAAGTTAGTTTCAACAGTCCTGGATAACAGGAGTCAACTGATATTTACATGCTATTTCAGAGAAGACACTAAAATTTTAGAACAACAGGGAAAATCTAAAGGACTTGGGTTTCCCAAGACCAAATTCTTGGTGAGGGCACTTATTCTGAGCCACAGACTCAAGCTCTTTATGATGAACAAATCTTGTTGCAATGCCACAAAGCAGCATTAAATGATTGAGATGGGGTCCAGAACTAGGAAAATGAACTGAATCATATGACAGGGTTAAACACAGCCAGAGAATATCTTTTTGTGACTTTTTACAAAGATTAAGGCTGTAAAATAGGAGTAATAGGCCCAGATGCTAGATGAGTACTTTCTGAATCTGTGACTTTTGAAAAGGTCAAACTGTCATGGAAAAAGATACTTGAAATTTAAAGGTTAGGTCAGAACCAGTGGATGAATGGATCCTGCATACAATGCACATTGAGACATTTGACTATAATACTGAATCTTAGATAGGAGAAGCAATTTCCATAGGAATGAGGAGACATCAAAATGCCAAATGTTTTAATTAGGTAGAATAGGACATTCAAGAAGGGATTGTAGAAAAGGAATACCTAGGAATGATACTCCTCTGGGGATAACAAGAATAGGAGAACTCAGCCTTCAGGTATATGCAGAAGGTGTGGCAAAGGCTGACATTGGACCAATGAATGCAAATCAACAAAAGACAAACAAGACTGATGGGGGAGAGTCTTCTGTTTTGTGTTAATTCCATTGGTTAAATAAAGAGACTGCCTTGGCCCTTTAATAGGACATAAAATTAGGTAGGCAGAGTAACAGAACAGAATGCTGGGAGAAAGAAGCTGAGTCAAGGAGTTGCCATGGTTCTCCCACTCCAGACAGACACAGGTTAAGATCTTCCCTGGTAAGCCACCTCGTGGACTACACAGGTTATTAGAAGTGGGTTAGTCCAGGTGCTAGAGTTAGCCGAGAAGAGGCTGGAACTAATGGGCCAAGCAGTGTTTCAAAGAATACAGTTTCCGAGTAATTAGCTTATTCCGTGTAATAAGCTAGCCATGTGGGCAGCTGGGTAGATGGACACAGCCCCGCCACTCCTATTACAACACAAGACAACCAAATACCATCAGGGAACTCATTTGGGAGCCTCTCAGAGGCCCCTAAGTGAAAAGTTGTACAGTCATTCCCAATCACTGTGGAGGATATGCTTCACTAGGAATATTAAAATATCCAGAGCTTTCTTATGTAAAATATCATACTGTTCTGGATGATGGAATAAATGTGGAGGATAAACCAAATATTTCAATAGGAAATAGAAAACATATATTCCAGCAGGCTTCTATAAATGACCAAAGACCACAGCTATGAGTGCATTAAATGGCAATGTAATTGTGAGTTTGATATACATTGATGCAGAGGTATCATTACTCCAGAATCTTGGCCTTTTCAAGAAGCAGATGTTCAGTTACCCTATCTCAAGTTAAACATAAGATTCATTGAATGCATAGGGCCAGAAGAACAGAGAGGAAAGCTGAGGTCATATGTGGATAATATTGCAGTGAAAATATAGGGTCAGGAACTGCTGCAGCAATGGAATACCCAGAATAACATTCCTGTAGTCCCAGAAACTCAAAACTCTTGGAAGAATATTATAAGGTATTATATACAAAGGTAACCAGACATTCTGGCTGTACAAGAACACAAAGCATCTAGTAAGCCTTTAGAGGTACCAAAAGGCTTCATTTTAAAATAGTTAACTGAGAAACCAATATGGATTAAACAGTGTCCATTAACAGAAGACAAACTGCAGGCTTTAGAAAAGCTGGTACAAGAGCAACTAGATGCTCACCATATTGACGAATCAACGTGCTCTTGGAATTTTCCTATATTTGTTGTTAAAAATAAGTCTGATAAAGGAGAATGGTAATAAAGTCTTGAATAATCTCAGAAAATTAATAGCTCAAGCAGAAAAGGAATTGACATTTGCAGAGGAGAAATAAGAGGAGGTACATGTAGATAGGATAAATCCAAATCTTAATTTCATTTTAGTCATATTGTCTTCCAGAAATTCCTCTACAGAAATTTTAATGCAAAGGGATAATATTGTCTTAGAATGCATATTTTTTACCACATAAAGCAAGTAAAAATTTAAACCTTATATGGAAAATGTATCTGAATTAATTAAAGGTAATGCAGAAATTGATCAATTACGTATTGGGAATGTGGTGAGGGTCTTAAGATTCCATAAGAAAAATCATGTCACTAGCAAAGATTTGAAGAAAGAGTTTTCTATTATATGGCAACAAGCTAAGGAGATTATAAAGAGAGGTCTTCTTGCTCTTTCTATGACCAAAAACTGCTACCTGGAGGGACTAACCCATAGGGTACTCAAAGGAATTAAATCTGGGAGATGGATGTGTTCCACTTTAAAAAATTTGGAAAATTAAAGTATGTACATCACACCATTGGTACTTATTCTGGTTTTCAATGAGCAATTGCTTTGAGCTCTGAGAAGGCTGATGCAATAATTACACATTTATTGGAAGTTATGGCCATTATGGGTATACCTGTACAAATTAAGGCTGATAATGGTACAGCATATGTCTCTAAGAAAATGAAATTCTTTCCTTATTATAATGTAAAGCATATTATAGGTACACCAAACAATCCTACAGGTCAGGCAGTTATAGAAAGATCAAATCAAACTATAAAGGATATGGTAAACAAACAGAAAGGGATGGAAAATACCCCCAGAGATTGACTGCATATTTCTTTATTAATTTTGAATTTTCTTAATACTAATGAGAAAGGGAAAACAGAAGCAGAGAGACATTCATTGGATAAAAGAAAAGTTTTCTGAATTAAATCAGCTGGTGTATTTTAAAAATGTGTAAATGTGTTGACCTCACAATGAATGGCAGGAGATATGCTACATTTGGGGAAAGGGTTTTACTCTTGTCTCAACAGGAGGATAAAAGTTATGAATAACATCAAAAGCAGTAAAGATTCAGTTTGAAAAAAAGAAATCTATTGAGAAAGGGAAACGATGGCTCATACCCAGAGATGATAACCAACAAGGTATTAAGGAAACATCATAAGTGTTGGGACAAGTTTCTGCTCTTGTCATTGAAGGAAAATACTCATCTTCAGAAAATCAAGAGACATGTCATTATGCTGATAGCATTACTCTAAGACCTGTCTTTGGTACAAGCTGCTTAAGATAGTTCCAAGTTGGTTAGCTGAAATGGTGCACATTTTTTACAACATTTTGCCCAGAACTCCAAATATGTAAGCTCAGTGATCTCTTTCTAAAAGAAAAAGATGAAATTGGATATGGATGGGATAATAGATTAGTGTGAGCTTACTCACACAAATAATAATAGTAAGTAATATAATGAATACTTGTGAGCTATTATTCATAGGCAATTTGCATTGGTATAGATTCTTGTATATTGATACAATAAAAAATTATATTTAATATGTTTCTATTTTTGTCTACAATCTTTGTATACCTAGGCAAAGTTATTTTGTAATATTGTTTGAGACATTTTGTATATTGACACAATTTTAGGATATATTTATCAAGTTGATTTCAATACATTCCTACCTCTGTTCAAGACACTTATACAAATATACATTGTTTATTTTTTAAGATCATTGTCCTCATTTGTTTCATAGTTGTTTAAAGTTTGCTTAATGTTCTAATATGAAGTCTTTGTCTTTAAGTTATACAGTTATTAAGATTCATAAGTCAATAGGTATCCATGTTTGTCATATTTATAGTTAGACTAGTCAGAGTTTTTAGATATATCAAAATTTTGTTCTTCATAGACAGATAATCTTCAACCTTTCAAAGAGCTGTAGAATATGGCATTTAAATAACTTAGAATTGTGTTGAAGCGAGACACAATTGCTTCTGGCAGCGCCCATCTATTTCTGAGAGAATGCTGAAAACTGAAGACACTTCACTTGGAGTTTGTTTTCCTTATGGCAAAGTTGGACTTTGGGCAAGGAACTGTCCAGGCATCGACCACTGATAAAATGGATGATGTCTGGACAGGACAAGCAAGAAACAAGTAAAAAAGACTATCAATTCTTGCCCAGACAGAGTAAGACAGTTTTGAAAAATTTCTTGTCTCTAAAAATGGTCTGTCAGTTATTCTAGGGCTCAGCCAAAGTTTGTTGCTCCATTACAAATGAGATTTCTGGTGATTGCTCAGATAGTCAGCTGTCCCTGTCATTTGTTACACTTTTTGGAAGTTGCTTGATTGCATTTCCTGCTTACTCAGGTAATAGTATTTCCCTTCTTGGGTATTTGATGGGGTTGTAGACTGGATATTTGTAGCTACTTTCCTCTCATTACTTGGCCAAGTTATTTATTATACAAGACTTAAACTCATAGAGTAGCATAATACTGAAATATTTATTACATGTTTCTTGCTTGATACTGTTTATGCTGTTGTAATTCTAATTTTATGCCTGATATTTTTCTTATTGTATATAATTTTGTATGAGTCTTTGAACTTTTTTATTTAAACAAAAGGGGGGTACTGTATAAATTTCTGCAGCCAGTAGCCTCTTATACTCTATATGCCGATCTAAAGTGTCAATATGGCCTATTTTCTGGCTGTGGGATTTGTTTACTGTTCCAAGTTCCAGCAGAGGATTGCAATATGCGAGTCTACCCCTAAATAAATAGCCCTCTATTATACTCAATTCTGATCTAGTATGGGATTTTATTTAAGCTTCCTTCTTCAACAAAGTGGTTTTCAAATCTTCTTTATATTCATATTGTAATGTATTTATCATTTTGATGGTATTGGTAAATGAGACTGTCTACTAAGTCATAAGTGCTATGTTTTATTGAATGAACTAATATTATTGTGAATGGAGTTAGTAATAGTATGAGTCGTCCTTATGTAAATGACTTTATTCCATCTTTCAGCTATCTTGCACAGTTTTGTGTGGTATTTTTTCATGTGTCAAGATATAGATTCACAAGATTCTGGCACCTCTATTTAGCCACCAAAATAGAGCGAAATAAATTCATTACATATAAATTATTCTATTTAAGCATCAGAAGATTGGTTAACTATATGGGTTACTAAGAAACTGATAAATATTTTTTTGTAAATATGAAGTTTTAAGCAAATTATAAATGAATCTATAAAAGTACAAACAATTTTTTAATGTTGATATTTAAGATTATTTCAAATCTTGAAATGAATTAATATGTGACTTTGAGGTGTCATATTTGTCTGTCTTTCTTAAAAAAATAAATATCAGTTTGAGGAGTAACAACTGTTTTAAAGTTCAATAGTTCATAGTTTGGATGTCACTTAGCATAATTTTATTGTGTAGTTTATTCAATATTCTTGGGCCACAGTTATTCATTAATAAGATGAGAATATATCAAATACTACTTAGTTCAATTGGCTATTTTAATTAAACAGACACTATAGTTTGATTTATTCCTTTAAAACTACTATGCCAATATAAGACTACATTAATTTCATGAATTAGTGTGTGTTCTCCAGAGAAAGCAGAACAATCTATTTATTTATAGAGACTGAAGTTTATTATAAGGGATTGGTATGTTATTTTATGAAGACTGAAAAAAATCTCAATATGTGCTGCTTGAATGATTGAGACCTAGGGATGTAGGAGTATGTATTCTTGTCTGATCATTGATATATGAGCTACAGTAGTTTTCAGGGCAGTTGAAAGGAAGAATAGTATTTTCACAATCAAAGAGAAACAATCGAATCTTCGGGCAGCTTTTTGTACATATTGATATTCCATGGTTTTAAAATGCATACTTATAAGTAAGAATAAGACTCTGTGATTTATTTTGGATTTGAGTGGCAAGACCCCAAGAGCAGAGATCAAAGAGTATTAAAAAAAACATTAAGGAAAATTCTGTTAAGTATCAACTAAAACAATAATTAATCTATAAATATCCCACTAGCCATATTTGGATAGGGTAAATCTAACACATTTATGCTAAACGTTAATTTATTTCACTTCTTATTCCATGCAAAATCAAGGAAGCACCAGTCAAATTAACCTAAACTATCATTATTTACAATTCAATAAAATTTCAAACAAGAGTTATTAATTCAGTATAATTTGGAGATATATATATATATATATATACACAATGAATTTTCATTGCTTATTAATTTTTCTGATACCTTTGAGGGATGAATTATAATACCAATAGTGATAGTGCATGCATATGTAAAATAGAGAATTTATCCTTTTTCAGTGTTTTTTATTATTATTTTTTCCATTCAAATATATATATACTTCCTTCCCTCCTCCCAATCCCCTCCTGCTCCCCCACACCCGTTCCTCCCAGGGCCTTTATCAATGGCTTCTCAGTCAGCCACTGGGTGTGTGCATATATACATATACATATATATATATATATATATATATATATATATATATATATATATGGTTTTTTGAGACAGGGTTTCTTTGCAGCTTTGGAACCTGTCCTGGAACTAGCTCTTGTAGACCTGGCTGGTCTCGAACGCACAGAGATCCGCTTGCCTCTGCCTCCCGAGTGCTGGGATTAAAGGCATGCGCCACGACCACCCGGCCCCCTGGGTATATTTTCAGTTTCCTCCTTTCCTTCTAGTCCCTGACCCTCACCATCACTCATCACTACCCCAATCTACTTGTCCTCCTTTTCTATTCAATAAAGGGCAAGACTCCCATGGATATCAACCAAGCAAGGCATATCTTGATGTAAAACTAGGCACCTCCTCTAGTATTAAGTCTTGACAAGGCAACCATTATAAGGAATAGGGTCCCAAAAGCCAGCAAAAGTGTCAGAAATAGTCCCTGCTCCCACTCTTAGGAGTCCCTCAAACAAGACTAAGTTACAAATCTGGAACACATACACTTAGGACCTAGGTCAGTCCCATGTAGTCTCCCTGATTGTTAGTTCAATCTTTGTGATCCATATGAGTTCAGGTAGATGACCCTTTGGACTTTATGTGGTGTCCTTGAACACTCAGGCTCCTACAATCCTTCTTCCACTTTTATATGATTCCCTAAACTTCACCTGAAATTTGGCTCTGGGCCCCCTGCATGTTTCTATCAGGTACTGGGTCAAACCTCTATGATCACCATTGGGCTGGGCACAAATCTATGTGTATAGCAGAAGATCACAAGGTATCACTGCATTGACATATTTTGCCAGTTGTTTTTGGTTCTATTCTAAGTCTCTGGACTATTTAGGCCCTGGGTCCTGGCACACCAGGCAATGTCAGAGTTGAATTTCCTATTGTGACATGGGTCACAGACTGTATCAGTCATTGGTTGGGCATCCCCATAATATCTGTACCAACTTTACACCAGCACATCATGTAGGCAGAACAAATTTTAAGTCAAAATTTATGTGCCTGTGTTTGTTTCCCAGTCCCTCTACTGGAAGTCTTACATGGTTATAGAAGGTGGGCATTTTAAGGCTATTGTTTGAAGTCTTTGCTGGGATTATGCTTATACATTCCTGTATATTTTCTCTTTATAACTAATATGTTTTATTATGTACCTAAAACTTATTAAAAGGCAATAGATTCCATTGATTTGACCATAATATTAATGAACAGGGTATATCATGATAAACACTAGTGACAGACATTATGTATTTTATATTCTACTGTAAGATACAGGCATAAATTATAATATAGAGTTAATGTTATAATAATAATATTCAACTACAAAAGAAAAAGCAAACAAGGGACATCAAACCAAGACAAAAAGGCATAAAACCAAGGGAAGGTTTATAGAGGGGAAATTTAGTTTCTGTATGTGATAACTACATGAATTGGGCATGAATACAGTAGAAAACAGGGATATTATTTGAAATACATATTTTAAGTTTTATGAATTTGTAGAAAAAGAAGAATAAGAGAATCAATAAATAAATCGGACCTCCTGAAACTGAGAAGCTTCTGTAAAGCAAAGGACACAGTAAATAATACAAAAAGGCAGCCTACTGAATGGGAAAAAAATCTTCACCAATTAAAAAGTGGTGTACTGAACTAAACAGAGAATTTTTATCAAAAGAATTACTTTTTTATTTCTTTTTATTTTTTTTTATTTTATTCATGTATTTATTTATTTGATTTTCGAAACAAGGTTTCTCTGTAGCTTTTGGTTCATGTCCTGGAACTAGTTCTTTTTTTTTTTTTTAAAGAATTTCAAATGGCCAAAAGATACTTAAGGACATGTTCTTCATCCTTAGCTATCAGGGAAGTGCAAAGCAAAACAGCTTTGAGATACCATCTTACACCTGCTAGATTGGCTAAGATCTAAAACACTAATGGTAACTTATGATGGAGAGGTTGTGGAGCAAGGGAACAATCATCCATTGCTGATGGGAATGCAAACTTGTGCAACCACTTTGGAAATCAGTGTGGCAGTTCCTTAGAAAACTGGGAATCAACCTACCTCAAGATCCAGCAATTCCACTTGTGAGAATATATCCAAAAGATTCTCAATCATGCTACAAGAGCATTTGTTCAACTATGTTCATAGCAGCAAAACTTGTAATAGCCAGGACCTGGAAACAACCTAGATGCCCCTCAACTGAAGAATGGATAAAAAAAGTGTGTCACATCTACACATTAGATTAATATTAAGCAGTAACAAATAGTGACTTCTTGAATTTTGCATGCAAATGGACAGAATTAGAAAACATCTTCCTGGATGAAGTCACTCAGACCCCCCCCCAAAAAAAAACCGAATATGGTATGTACCCACTCATACATGGATACTAGTCATAAACAAAGGACAATGAGCCTATACCTCAGGATCCTAGAGAAACTAAGTAATAGGGTGAACCCAAAGAAAAACATATATAGACCCACTTGGAAATTGGAATCAGACAAAAATTTGAGAGTGGAGGGGAAGGGTTAGAGGGAGGAGGAGGGGGTGGATGAGAACTTGAGGGAATGGAAAGATCAAGATAGAAGGACAGATATGAGAGCAAAGAAAGAGATACCGTTATTGAGGGATCCATTATGGAGTTAGCAGGAAACTTGGCTCTAGAAAAATGCCCAACAACCCACAGGGATGAACCTTGCTGAGAAGAGAACAGTGTGTCTGAACTGACTTAACACTGTAGTCAGACTGATGATTATCTTAAATATCACCATAGATCCTTCGTTCAACAACAAATGGAGTCAGAGGCAGTGACCCACATTAGAGCACTGGAGTAAACTCCCAAGATTCAGTTGAAGAGTGGAGGGAGTGAGAGTATGAGCAAGGAATTCAAGACCATGAAGGGGTCATCCACTGAGACAGTTTGATTGAGCTAATGGTAGCTCACCAACTCCAACTCGACTGGGAGTGAATGAGCATAGGAACAACCAAGCCCCTCTGAAGGGGGTTGACAGCTGGTGCATTTTGAGGGGCCACTGACAGTGACACTGGGATGTTTCTATACTTGCAAATACTGGCCTTATGGGATCCTGTTCTCTTTGAATGTAAACATTGCTCAACCTAGACTTAGTAGAGAGGGCCTTGTACTTTCCACAGGGTGGGTTGTATGGCACTCCCTTAGGGTTGGAGGGGTGGGAGGAGGGTCTGTGGAGAAAGAGGGAGGGGACTGGGAGAAAGGGAGGGAGTGGGGATTTGGATTGGTATTTTTTAAGTAATATAAAAAGGGAAAAAAGTGAATAATATGTCCAAAACATTCAGAATGGTGAGAACTGGGTAAAAGACAGATTTCAAGGAATAAATGGTTGGTAAAGGAAATGCTTGGTAAATTTTAGAGACCTGAATAAGTTATACAAGAAAATTTAACTTTATGTAACAGCGATGGAAAATACATCAAGAAATGAGTAATGTGACAGAAGTAAGACAGTAGTAGCTTCCTGTGGATATTGGTCACACTGTTACTCACTGACAAATGGAGGAGATAAGCTACCATCAAGCGCTATTTTGAGGAATGCAGGTAAGACAAATGGAGGAGTCTGAGTGTATAATTAATTGTTACATGAGAATAAATAGTGGAAATGATTTTAAAATGGCAGTTTGAGAAATATGATAAATAGATATAGACAACTTGTGAAAGATAAACAATTTTTATTTAAAATCTTAAATACTTGCCTAGATTATGATACCATGGAGAGGTTTTTCAAAGGTGGATAGCAGACAAAATCTCAGCACAGAGAAAAGAAAGTGGAGCAAAATTTCCACTGCTAACCAAAAAGCAATTAATACATGTGGAAAAAAAGAAAAATAAACTCCAATGGAGTGTCACTAAATATATCAAGCACACTCCAGAACAGGCAATATATCTAGAAATATTTGGCCAACACAAAAGACTCTCCATGTTTGTGTTTGTATGTGCTTTTTTCCTTTGATATGATTTGGTATTTATTCATATTTTTTTTTCATTATTGCTGTTTTTCAGAGAAAGATCATGCCGTGGAGTGGGTATGGACATAAAAATTGTCTGGAAGGATTTAGAGGAGTGAAAAGAATATGACCTAATAAATCTTCACTTTTTATTGAAATTAGTTCATTTTGATTTCCAAAGTTTAAATAATATTTACTTAATTGTTTGTAATAATATTGTGATATATTTATTAATATAAACACTATATTTTACATTTACTTTATAGATACTTTTAATCTGTCATAAATTCTTCAGCAAATTATTCCAAGAAATCAAATTTAAGGTAGATATACCAAGAAAAAGATCAAGTGAATATGACAAAGTTTGTGCTTATAAAGTGTTTGTAAGAGCATAAATATGAGAACATTAAAAAACTGCATTGTGTCATATTTTCTATGAATACTATGGCTTGCTTTTTTGTTTTTTTTTCATATAATCACTAAAAAATATATTTATGCTTCTTCATGTTAGACATATCTACATTCATATAAGCTTGTAAGTGTGTAATACACACACACATAGAGAGGTAGTATACAGAGTACATAAAATAGAACATAAAGTAGATAATATGGCAAATAAAACAAAATATGAATTTGTGTTAACATAAAATAAAATATTGATAAATATTCATATATTAATATTAAATCATAATGTTAATACAAAATGAAATTTTATATATATATATAAAATATATATATTTATATATATATTTAATATAAATTTATATATTTATATATATAAATATATAAATGTGTATATATATATATATATATATATATATATATATATATATATAAAGGGTTGAATTGTGACCTCCCATTCATACATTAAAATTCTTGCCACTGATATCTCAGAGTGTGAATGCATTTGGGAAAAGCTTAAATGAGGTGATTTTCTTTCCTTTTTTTTTTTTTGAATTGAGAAAAGGAAAAAAAAAAGTTTCAGCCTCCTCCCAGCCTCCCATTTCCCTCCCCCTCCTCCCTCCCTTCTCCCCCTTCCCCCACTCCTCTCCCCCTCCTTCTCCAGTCCAAAGAGCAGTAAGATCAGAGTTCCCTGCCCTGTGGAAAGTCCAAGGTCCTCCCCCCTCCGTCCATGTCTAGGAAGGTGAACATCCAAACTGGCTAGGCTCCCACAAAGCCAGAACATGAAGTAGGATCAAAACCCCGTGCTTCTCATCAGCCCTCATTGTTCGCCATGTTCAGAGAGTCCGGTTTTATCCCCTGCTTTTTCAGTCACAGTCGTGCTGGCATTGGTGAGCTCCCAATTGATCAGCCCCACTGTCTCAGTGGGTGGGTGTACCCCGCGTGGTCCTGACTTCCTAGCTCATCTTCTCCCTCCTTCTGCTCCTCATTGGGACCTTGGGAGCTCAGTCCAGTGCTCCAGTGTAGGTCTCTGTCTCTCTCTCCATCCATCACCAGATGAAGGTTCTATGGTAATATGCAAGATATTCGTCAGTATGGCTATAGGATAGGGTCATTTCAGCTTCCCTATCCTCAGCTGCCCAAGGAACTAACTGGGGACATCGCCTTGGGCTCCTGGGAGCCATTCTAGGTTCAAGTCTCTTGCCAATCCTAAGGTTACTCCCTTAACTAAGATTTGTGCTTCCGTGCTCCCCTATAAACCTTCCTTTATCCCAATCATCCTTTTTCCCCAAGTTCCCCGCATCCTCCCCTTCTCAATTTTCTCTCCCCATCTCCCCTTACCCCCATCCCACCCCACCACCAAGATTCCAATTTATTGCCCGGCAATTTTGTCTACTTCCCATAGCCAGGGGGATAACTATATGTTTTTCTTTGGGTTCACCTTCTTATTTAGCTTGTCTAGGATCACAAATTATATGCTCAATGTCCTTTATTTATGGCTAGATACCAATTATGAGTGAGTACATCCCATGTTCATCATTTTGGGTCTTGGATACCTCACTCAGGATAGTGTTTTCTATTTCCATCCATTTACATGCAAAATTTGAGAAGTCATTGTTTGTTACCGCAGCATAGTACTCTAATGTGTATATATTCCACACTTTCTTCATCATTCTTCCATTGTAGGCCATCTAGGTTGTTTCCAGGTTCTGGCTAATACAAATAATACTGCTATGAACATAGTTGAACCAATGCTTTTGTCATATGATAGGGCATCTCTTGGGTATATTCCCAAGAGTGGTATTGCTGGGTCCAGGGGTAGGTTGATCCCGAATTTCCTGAGAAACCGAAACACTGATTTCCAAAGTGGTTGCACAAGGTTGCATTCCCACCAGCAATGGATGAGGGTACCCCTTCCTTCACAGCCTCTCCAGCAAAGGCTATCATTGGTGTTTTTGATTTTAGCCATTCTGACAGGTGTAAGATGATATCTCAAAGTTGTTTTGATTTGCATTTCCCTGATTGCTAAGGAGGTTGAGCATGAACTTAAGTGTCTTTTAGCCATTTGAACTTCTTCTGTTGAGAATTCTCTGTTCAGTTCAGATTTTAATTGGGTTAATTAGCATTTTAAAGTCTAGTTTCTTGAGTTCTCTATATATTTTGGAGATCAGACCTTTGTCTGTTGCGGGGTTGGTGAAGATATTCTCCCAGACAGTTGGTTGCCTTTTTGTCTTAGTGACAGTGTCCTTTGCTTTACAGAAGCTTCTCAGTTTTAGTAGGTCCCATTTATTCAATGTTGCCCTTAATGTCTGTGCTGCTGGGGCTATACCTAGGAAGCGATCTCCTGTGCCCATCTGTTGTAGGGTATTTCCCACTTTCTCTTCTATCAGGTTCAGTGTGTTCAGACTGATATTGTGGTCTTTAGTACATTTGGACTTGAGTTTTGTGCATGGTAATAGATATGGGTCTATTTTTATTCTTCTACAGGTTGACATCCAGTTGTGCCAGCACCATTTGTTGAAGACACTTTCTTTCTTCCATTGTATACTTTTAGCTCCTTTATTGAAAATGAGGTGTTCATAGGTTTGTGGGTTAAAACCCAGGTATTCTATACGATTCCATTGGTCGACTTCTCTGTTTTTATGCCAGTACCACACTGATTTCATTACTGTAACTCTGTTTTGGCTATCCTGGGTTTTTTGTTTTTCCATATAAAGTTGATTATTGTCCTCTCAAGATCTGTGAAGAATTTTGATGGGGCCTTGATGGGGATTGCATTGAATCTATTTATTGCCTTGGGTAGAATTGCCATTTTTACTATATTGATCCTCCCAATCCAAGAGCAAGGGAGATCCTTCCATTTTCTGGTATACTCTTCAAATTCTTTCCTCAGTGCCTTAAAGTTCTTGTCAAATAGGCTTTCACTTCCTTGTTTAGAGTTACCCCAAGATATTTTATACTGTTTGTGGCTATCGTGAAAGATGAAGCTTCTCTGATTTCCCTCTCTGCTTCCATATCCTTTGTGTATAAGAGGGCGACTGATTTTTTGGAGTTGATCTTGTATCCTGCCACATTACTAAAGCTGTTTATCAGCTGTAAAAGTTCCTTGGTTGAGTTTTGTGGGTCGCTTATGTACACTGTCATATCATCTGCAAATAACGAATGTTTAACTTCTTCCTTTCCAATTCAAATCCCCTTGAACCCCTTATGTTGTCTTATTGCTATTGCTAGAACTTCAAGCATTATATTGAAGCGGGATAGCGAGAGTGGACAGCCTTGTCGTGTTCCTGAGTTTAGTGGGGTGGATTTGAGATTCTCTCCATTTAATTTGATGTTAGCTGTCAGCTGGATGTATATAGCTCTTATTGTATTTAGGTATGACCCTTTTATCCCTAATCTCTCAAAGACCTTTATCATAAAGGGGTGTTGAATTTTGTCAAATGCTTTTTCAGCATCGATTGAAATGATCATATATTTTTTTTTCCTTCAGTTTATTTATATGATGGATTACATTGAGAGATTTTTTATATGATGAACCAGCCCTGCCTCTCTGGGATGAAGCCTACTTGATCATAATGTATTATTTTTTGACTGTGTTCTTAGATTCAGTTTGCCAGTATTTTATTGAGAATTTTTGCATCAATGTTCATGAGTGTGATTGCTTTGTAATTCTCTTTCTTGGTTGGTTCTATGTGTGGTTTTGGATTCAGGGTGACTCTAGCTTCATAATAGGAATTTGGCAATGACTCTTCTGTTTCTATATTGTGAAATACATTAAGGAGTATAGGTATTAGGTCTTCTTGGAAGTTCTGGTAGAATTCCGCATTGAAACCATCTGGTCCTGGGCTTTTTTTTGGTAGGGAGGTTTTTGATAACAGCTTCTAATTGTTCGTGACTAACAGGTCTATTTAAATTGTTCACCTGGTCCTGGTTTAACTTTGGTAAATGGTATTTATCTAAAAAAGTGTCCATTTCTTTTACATTTTCCAGTTTTGTGGCATACAGAATTTTGTAGTAAGATCTAATGATTCTCTGAATTTCCTCTGTGTCTGTGGTGATGTCTCCGTTTTTATTTCTGAGCTTATTATTTTGCATATTCTCTCCCTAGCGTTTGATTAGTTTGAATAGGGGTTTACCAATCTTGTTGATTTTCTCCAGGAACCAGCCTTTTGTTTCATTGATTCTTTGGACAGTTTTCTGTGTTTCTATTTTGTTGATTTCAGCCCTCAGTTTGATTATTTACAGTATTCTACTCCTCATCGGTGAGTCTGCTTCTGTTTTTTTCTAGAGCTTTCAGGTAGGCTGTTAAGTCTACAATGTGTGCTTTCTCTGTTTTCTTTAAGTGGGCATTTAGTGCTATGAAATTTCCTCTCAGGACTGCTTTCAGAGTGTCCCATAAGCTTGAGTATGTTGTTTCTTTATTTTCATTGAATTCAAGGAAGACTTTAATTTCTTTCTTTATTTCTTTCTTGATCCAGGTATGGTTCAGTAGTTGACTGTCCAGTTTCCATGAATTTGTAGGCTTTCTGAAGGTAGCATTGTTGTTGAATTCTAACTTTAATCCATGGTGATCTGATAAAACACAGGAGGTTAGGAATATTTTTTTGTAACTGTGGATGTTTGCTTTGTTACCGAGTATGTGTTCAATTTTCTAGAAGGTTCCATGAGCTGCAGAGAAGAAGGTATATTCTTTCCTATTTGGGTGGAATGTTCTATAGATGTCTGTTAAGTCCATTTGATTCATTACCTCCATTAATTCTCTAATTTCTCTGTTAGGTTTCTGTCCGTTTGACCTGTTCATTGGTGAGAGAGGAATGTTGAAGTCTCCTACTCTTAGTGTGTGCGGTTTGATGGCAGCCTTGAGTTTTAGTAATGTTTCTTTTATGTACATGGGCACTTTTTTAATAGGGGCATAGATTTTCTTGATTGAGAGTTCATCCTGATGAATTGTTCCTGTTATGAGTATAAAATGTCCCACTCCATCTCTTCTGATTGATTTAAGTTTGAAGTTAACTTTGTTAGAAATTAGTATGGCTACACCTGCTTGTTTCTCAGGTCCATTTGCGTGATAAACCTTTTCCCAGCCCTTTACTCTGATTAGGTGCCTGTCTTTGTGGGTGAGGTGTGTTTCTTGTAAATAGCAGAATGTTGGATCCTGTTTTCGTATCCAATCTCTTAGCCTGTGCCTTTTTATAGGTGAGTGGAGTCCATTGACATTAAGTGATATTAATGACCAGTGGTTATTAACTCCGGTCACTTTTTTAGTAGTAGAGTTTTTCTGTTTCCCTTCTTTGAGTTGTGCTGGTGAAGGGTCTCTAGATTTCTGAGTTATTGTGGCCATTGTTGGACTCCTTGGTTAGTGATTTTCCTTCTATTACTTTCTGTAAGGCTGGATTTGTGGCTACATATTGTTTAAATTTGTTTTTATCCTGGAAAATTTTGTTTTCTCCATTTATAGTGAACAAAAGCTTGGCTGGGTATAGTAGTCTGGGCTTGCATCCATGGTCTCTTAGTTTTTGCAGTACATCTATCCAGCATCTTCTGGCTTTCATGATTTCCATAGAGAAGTCAGTTGTAATTCTGATAGGTTTACCTTTATAAGTAACTTGGCTTTTTTTCTTTGCACCTCGTAATATTCTTTCTTTATTCTGTATGCTTTGTGTTTTGATTATTATATGGCAAGCAGATATGTTTTTTTTTTTTTTGATCCAGCCTATTCGGTGTTCTGTATGCTTCTTGAACCTTCATAGGTACATCTTTCTTTAGGTTGGGAAAGTTTTCTTCTATAATTTTATTAAGTATATTTTCTGGACCGTTGAGCTGCACTTCTTCTCCTTCTTCTACTCCAATTATTCTTAGGTTTGGTCTTTTTATTGTGTCCCATATTTCCTGAATGTTTTGTGATGAGAGTTTGTTGGACTTTCTGTTTTCTTTGATCAGTGCATTTATTTTCTCTATGGTATCTTCAGAATCTGAGATTCTTTCTTCTATCTCTTGTATTCTGCAAGTTATGCTTGTTTCTGTAGTCTCTATTCTTTTACCTAGATTTTCCATATCCAGCTGGCCCTCTGTTTGTGTTTTCTTCTTTGCCTCCATTTCAGTTTTTAAGTCTTGACCTGTTTCCATTATCTGTTTGACTGTTTTTCCTTGGTTTCCTAGGGTATCATTCACTGATTTATTCAATTCTTCTAACTTTCTCTTGTACTTCTCTTCCATTTCTATATGGGCATTTTTTTACATGCTGTTTAAGGGTGTCAATCACTTTCATAAAGTCAATTTATGCTACTTCTTCTTGATTGAGGTGTTCATGTCTTCCTGTTCTGAGGTCGCTGGGTTCTGGTGGTTTCATGTTGTTTTTTCAGATTGTTGGGTAAATTCTTGCATTGGCACCTGCCCATCTCTTCCTCTGAATTCTTCCCTATGGATCTTCTTTTACAGGAGCAGGTCTCCTTGCCTTCTGATGTACCTTCCCAATGATGGCACTCCCCAGTGATGGCTCTCCTGGTGCTCCAGTGATGTCTCTCCTGGTGCCGAGATCAGATCTCAGTGCTGGTTGGGTAGCTTGTAAACAAAGCATCTACCTTGCTTGTTGCAGGAAGGCTATTGAAACAAAGGAGCTCCCACCTGCTAGGTTGCCCTTGGGATTCGGGCCCAGCACCCTGAAGAGGGAAGGGAGGGAGAAATGGGGGGGTTCTGCAGGCAAGCTGGGTGGGATAGGAAGAGAGAGGCAGTATGCTGGGAGTATAGACCCAGCAGGAAACCCAGGAAGTATAGGGAGGATGAGGAACGTCTGAGTTCCATGTCCCGGGCTGTTGCCATGGGTCCGAATCTCACCCCAATCTCAAATTTCAATTCTTATAAATTGAGTTCTTAACTTTAAAATCATTCTATTAGAAACCTTATGATTTTTTAACTATTTCTTTCATATTATCCTCAATTTTGATTGCTTATTTGTTTGTTTCCCAATTTTCTATCTCTTTGTTCTATTCATAGTTATACATCATTCATTTAATACATCACAGTGTCATGGAATTTACAATTTTGTGTTTTACATTGTTTTGGTGAAATTTTTCTCTACAGGTAATGTTATGCTATCACTCAATTAAGAAAATGTTCTTGTCATCTCACATTACAGGCATTGTGGTTTTATTCCTTTTCAGGTACTTGAGGTGTTCTGTACCTACAAAATTTCAGGTTTCCTTGCTATTATATTTTTCTGCTCATTTTATATTTTGACTACAAGGACTTCTTTATTTTTTAAATTATATATAATTCCAAGTATAGTATTGTGTCCTTCCTGAAGTGTACTAAACCTTTACAATCCAGCCAAAATATTATTATTCCCAGGAAACAATGTGAGAAATCAATATACTAAGTTTCTATATTTTTATAACATTTTGTTTCTGTTTCACTTATAACAATACAATTACTTAAGCTTTGAAAGCTCTTTCAAGACAATGGTTCAAATCTTTTTGCACTGGAGAACAAGCTTATAGTGCATAGCATCAAAAATATGAATGTAGTCAATCTGCTACTGATGTGTAGAAAAAAAATTAATGAAATATGAACAATCTATAATCATTATTATCTTTATACAATTATATTGTATTTTATACAAGGCATTGAGTAGCAGTAGGAAAGGATAAGTACATCATTTATAGGGAACTCCTGCCCATTACCTTAAACCAAATGGCATTACTTATCTCTCTTTTGTATCTATAATACTATATATATATACAATATATACCAAATATAATATAAAACTTACCTATATTTTCAATTACAGTAATAATGTTATAGCTTCATGTAAATATAATTTAAGATATAACTTTTGTTTGCATAATATTTTTATACATTTCAAAATATCATAATGTTAAAAATTATTCTTAAGAATTGTTTGTACCATAGGAACAAGCAATATTAGGTGCAGGGAGGATGGAAGAAGAGAATACTGGAAAGTAACTTGGATTCAGGGGAATCTCTGGGACAAGATAGAAACATAGTTCAATGAAAACACCCAGCAATATATAAAGGTGATCCTACCTAAGTTTCTTATCAATGGGGGATACAGAACTAGCCAACTTCTGTAACCAATCAAGGCTTTCAGTGGAGGCTTTGGAATACTAACCCATTCACATAACCTTTAACCTACAATTATCCCTTCCTACAAGATATGCTGGGATAAGGTAGAATAGAAATTATGGGAGTCACCAAAAAATGGTTAGTTCAGATTGAAACCCATACCATGAGATGGAGTTCATCTCTGACACTACCTGGGGGGCCAGACCCCAGAGGCTGGATGGTGTAAGGAACTATTATAAAACCAAATATGGGCAAGAAAAAAGTCAATGAAATGATTCCTAATGCTTTTCTACCAAACACTTAGATTGTTGCCTAGCCTAACTGTGTCATCAAAGATGCTTTACCCAATGACTACTAGAAGCATATGCAGAAACCCTCAGCCAGATATTAGCCAGAGCTCAAGGAATCATTTTGAATGGAAGGAAAAAGTATTGCAGATTTCAGAGGGATTAATATTATGTCAAGAAAACCCAAAGAATCAACTAATCTGGCCTACAGAGGTTTATAAAACTGTCAACCAGATACCTTGCATAGTACATGCCTGTACCCTCTCCAATATAACACGGTTGTGTAGACTGGTCTTCTTGTGAGACTCCTAATAGAGGGAACAGGACTATGTCTGACTCATTTACCTACTAATTGGACATTTTACTTGTACTGGATTGCAAAGTCTAGCCTTAATAGGAGAGCAGATACCTATCCTTATGCCACCTTGCTATGTCAGGGCTGACTAATATACTTGAAGGGCCTGCAGTTTTCTGAAGAAAAGAGGAATGGAAAGGTAGAAAGTGGACATTGGGTGGAGGGACTAGAAAGAGAGGTGGAAAACAGGGAAAACTTTGTTGGGGCTGGAAAAAAAAATAATAAAAAAGTTATTTTAAATAATGAAAACAAACTATTTGTATACTTAGAATATCATCAATATAGGTCAGTCTATAAATTTATTAGTAACCTTGAGTGATAGGCCTCAGAAGTAGTTCGTTAAAAATAATTAGTGTGGTGCTAAAGGAAAACTCTTTTCTATTTTTAATTGTTTGTATCAAGTAATATGTGTTTCTTTGTTCCCCTTCCTCCCTCTTCCATTCTACAATCTCCCATGATCCCCATGCTCCCTATTTACTCAAGAGATCTTGTCTTTTTCAACATCCCACATAGGTTAGATACATGTATTTCTTTCTTAAGGTCCTTTTTGTTGTCTAGGCTCTCTGGAATTGTGAATTGTAGGCTTATTTTTTAATTTGTTTTAAGTTGAAAAGCCACTTATGAGTGAGTACATATCATTTTGTCTTTCTGGGTCTGGGTAACTGATGTAGGAAGTCTTATAGTCAGTGGTTACCCACCCACTATGGCATGGCCTGTTATACTATATATGCCAATGTAGAGCATGCATCCGGCCTCTTTTCCAGCTTCTCTGTTCCAGTTGTGGATTTTAGTTTCTGATCTCCATCCAAGTAGAGAATTGTGATTTTGAGTCTATCCCTAAATAAATAACCATCTATTTATCAATTCTGAGCTAGAGTGTAATTTCTTTTAAGTGTCCTTCTTTATTTGGTGCTATATGGATTCAGACTCCACTTCTACTGGGTGGATGGCCTAATGGCCTAGCCAGTCCAGAGCTCAGACAGACTCCCTGCCCTACCTGCTAGGCTTGCTTTTACCTAAGCTTTTTTTTTTTTTTTTTATAGAATCCCTGCCACAGCGGAGTTTACTCTGTGTGACACTTGGAAATTTTCCTAGTTCATGCATGACTGCCTTATTCCCTGGCATGGTTCCTTGCTGTGTGGCGCCTTGCATAGCTTACAGCTTCTGCTCCCTTCCTGTGAGTTCTGGTTTTCTCACTCTGTGTATGGGATTGAATTAATTGCTTTTTATTTGTAAAGCAAAACATATTTCTCAGTGTTTAACCAGTATGAAGGTGGAAAACTTAAGCGGCTTGGAAACTAAAAAAAGCCCAGGACCATTGTTGTTTCCACTGGTTGCATTGCTTCTCATTGCAACTCTGCAATCACGACTTCTGTTGGAAAATAAATATTGCAGATTACCCGATCACATAACAGGAAATCAATAAATCAGACTTCATTAATATTGCAACTTTCAGTAACACTTTTTGCTAACACTATGAATTATATTATGTGAGGCTTATATGGTTATGGTGATACTTCAATTTATTGGGTATTGGGATTCAGTTTTCTTCTCCATATTCTATCATTAAGAAAAAAAATATGGCACTTGTAGGAATGATACAATATTTATAGACAAATAATGAACAGCTAGCTGACAGGATTAATATGATTGAAAGTCAACGTTGCCTGAAAAAAATTATATTATTAAAAAGGATAATATTCATTTCATAGGCAAAATTGAATCCATATATAAGGATACTAAGAAATTATCTGAAAGAACTCATACTGTTAAATTTGAAAATCAAAATTTGTTAGAAAGTTAAGATAAATTAGCAGAAACTCTATCTCTCCAGGATGGCAATCTACATGCTATTCAAGTAATGTCCAAGGATGAGATGTTATCTTTAAAAAGAAATTTCAGACCTAGGAATCACATGTGCAGAATGAAGACCAGAGGTTCAATGCTTCAATGAAATCACTAGAAATGTATACAGGACAGGAGATTCAGGATTTACAAAAGACAATAATAAAAATTTTTGAAATAATTAAGGAAATTATTGGAGCTGATGAACAAGAAAAGAAGGCATAAACAGGATTCAACATCACCAGTAGCTATCACAGATGACTTACCCAGGGATTTAGCTTCCTACCCTGTAATCTACTTTGATAAAGCATCAATTTCTAAAGGCTCAAAAAGATCCAAAGAAGGTAGATGGATACCTATAGGAGTAAATGATCTAAAATAAATTAAGAAAGCTGTTGTAACTTATGGCTTCCATTCCAAATTTGTTAAGGAGATAATAAATTCATGGTCTTCTAGCATTAAAGTCAACCCACCTGACTGGATTCAGATAGTTCACCAGTCCTAGACCTCAATTATTGTTTAAAATTTATTTCAGAGAAGATGGCAAAATTGGAACAACATGGAAAACCAAAAAGCCTTGAGATGTCCCAAGACGAAATTCTTGGTGAAGGCCCTTATGCTGACTCACAGGTTCAAGCTCTTTATGATGAATAAATCTTGTTCCTATGCTACAAAGCAGCTGCAAATGCTTGGAACAGCATTCAAGAACTAGAAAAATGAATTGAACCAGGGTTAGACAGGGCCAGATAGAACACTTTACTGACTTTTTACAAAGATTAACTAAGGCTGTACAAATAGGAGTAATAGACCCAGATGCTAGACAAGTACTTTTTGCATATCTGGCTTTTGAAAATACCAAATTGGAATGCAAAGAAGACATTTGGGCCTTGAAAAGTTATATCAGCACCTATGGATGAATAGATACTGCATACAATGAACATTGAGACATTTGATTATAATACTGAATCTTGGGTAGAGAGAGCAATTTTCAAAGAAATAAGGAGACAGCAAAATGCCAAATGTTTTAATTATAGTAGAATAGGACATCTGAGAAGGGATTGTAGACAAGCAATTGCTAGGAATAATACCCCTTCAGGGAATGGCAAGAATTTGAGGATTCAGCCTGCAGGTATATGTGGAAAGTATGGCAAAGGCTGGCATTGGATCAATGAATGTAGATCAACAAAAGACAGACAAGGCAACCTGATACCATCAGGAAACTCCTTGAAGGGACTCTTACAGGTCCCCAAGCCAAAAGTGGCTCAGTCATTCCCAGTAACTGTGGAGGACATGTCTACCAGGAAAATTAAAAAATCCAGAGCCTTCTGTAAAAGAACATACTGTTCAAGGTGATGACATAAACATGGAAGATAAGTTGATAATTTCAATAGGAAATGAACATTCTGGCAGTCTTCGATAAATGATCAAAGACCAAAGCTAAGAATGCATGTAAATGGCATTGTAAATTTTGGTTTGCTAGACACAGGTGTGGATATGAGTATCATTACACCAGAACCTTGGTATCCAAATTGGCCTCATCAAGGGGCAGATGTTCAATTACTAGAAATTGAAACCATATCTCAAGTAAAATAAAGCATGAGATAGGTTGACTGTAATGGGCCAGAAGGTCAAAGAGGGAATCTAAAGCGATATGTGGCTAATACTAAAAAAATTTATGGGGTTGTTACTTGATGCAGCATTGGAATCCCCAGAATAACATTCCTTCAGTCGCAGGAACTCAAAATTCTTGGAAGGATAATATCAAGTACTATACACAAATATCACCAGCAATTCGGGATGTCCAAGAACATAAAGCAACTAGCAAACCTTTAGAGGCACCAATTGGCCTACCTTAAAATGGTTAATTGAGAAACCAATATGGGTTTCCTAAGATTTCTGCAGTGAACCATGACTGTGCCTATCAGTGACCTTTGAAGTCTCCAAAAGGATGATGATGCCCCACAGTGAGGATTCCAAAAGGACTATGATAACATTACTAAGCTTGAAAACACCATCTAATATTAACTTTTAGACTAAAAACTGCTCAAGGCCATTTCAAGTTGGTTAGCTGAAATGATGCAGCCTCACAGACTACTCTTACCAGGACTTGAGACAAACTCTGCACTTTCCCATTACCAGAGACTAGATAACAAATGATACCACTACCTCTCCCAAGACTTAAAAATTAACACAAATTTTCTTTTCAAGATCTCCTAAAGATGCCATCACCACAAAATAAAAGAAAGTAAATTTAAGAACATGATACTCACATCCCCAAAAGGAATTGGGTGGTTTTGGTCTTTTATTTTTTAAGGTGGTTTGTTACAATGTGTTATTTGTAGTGGTAAAGAAAAAGCTGAACTATGGAGATTACATAGAGGGTTCTTTTGTTGAAAAGTGGGTATAGATATGATAAGACAAAAGGATAGATTACTGAATGTACTGTGAGAAGAAAGAGGGGGTATAAAAAGGTAAATTATTGAATCTACATTTAATCAATATAAGAAGCTACTATTTTTAATTATTTTACAGTGGTATAGATTTTTGTATACTGATACAAATTTCCAGATTTTTCATTAGAAGAAACTATGCATTCATTTTAAATCTTGTTTAAGCTATTGTACTTATACAGCTAATTTAAGAGTGTAATGCAAATTTCTAGTCCTTAAAAGTTAGTATTATTAACTACTTAGGGTGATGAATAATGTGAGTTAATAATTAGTTACCTATTATAATCAAACTTAAAAATATATTAGATATACTTGCATGATCAGACAGACATATAGTTTAGATAGTAATTTGGTTTCAAACACTTCAGACATATGCAGAATATGGCATTTAAGATGTTTTAATAACATAAGACACTATTTTTTATGACTATGAGACCTTTCAGCTCCTGGCAGCAAAAATCTACTTCAGAGATGATGGCCATTAAAGAAACCCCAAATGGAGTTTACTTTCTCTGAGGCAAATTTTAACCACTGGGAAAGAAATCCCCTTTTCCTAAACAACTGAAAGTATGTTGTCCAAATTGGACAAGCAGGACACAAAAGAGAGATTGCGGGACATTGCCAAGATAAGGTAAGACAGCCCTTCAAAATGTACTGCTTCTCAGAAAAGTTTGTCAGATATAGCAGGCTTAAAGACTGAAGATTGGTGTGCAATCATTGCAGAGGAACACTGGGTAACTGTACAGGCAGCCAAGTGTTCCTGTCATTTCTCACATTTTTTTGGCAAGTTACTAGCTTGCATTTCCTGCTTTCTTGGGTAATATTTCCTTTTTGAGTCTATGATGGAGTTGAAGATGTTATGTTTGTACTTATAATTTTAATTGTTATCAGATTCAGAAAAGAAATTTAATACAGAAATGTTAAATGTATAAGGTTGAGACATAAAAAGGCAGTTTTTGCAATGCAAGTTAAATTAGAAAATGAATTAGTTTCAACCATTTAGACTTACCAAAAACAGTATTGATAATAGAGCATTTTCTCTGAATTTGTCAAATGTTTATGGACTAGTCATTGTTGATGTAATTATTTCAAGTCTATATTATATATAGTTATTGTATCTGTTGTATATGTTTTTTCTTGTTTTAGTTAAAACCTTCCATTTTAATTTCGACAAAAATGAGAAATTTACTATTTTGTTTGTGATTTAAAATGTAAAGCTTGTCTGAAGATCAGAGGAGGAGTCTATCTACCAGTTAAGCATAGAGCCCAGACAGTGGTGGAAAACAGCATTGATCTCAGCACTTGGAATCTTGTGCCGTGGATGCCAGTACTTGGCAGGCACACACAATTAATACCAGCACTAAGGAGGTGGAGAAAGGAAGTGATATAGCTGGGCAGAGAGAGGAATGTAAGCAAAAGGAGACAGGAGCTCAGCCCCTTGTTCTGGGGATTCAGTAGAGGTAAGAAATCTCTAGTGACCTTTATTTCTCTGATCTTTCAACATTTACCCTAATATCTGACTCCAGGTTTTTGTTAATACAACCACTTAAAATTCACACCAAAATAATGGGTGATGACTAATCTTTGTAGTAAACTTGACTACATCTTCATTGATTAAAATATAGCCTGCTGTACATTTCTTTAAGAAATTGTTTGAACAGATTACATGAAGCAAAAGACACAATAAATGTGGGTGATTCCTTCTGGTAGCATTCTAGGTAAAAGGGCATAGGAGGAGAGTTTGCTTTTTCAGTGATTGATCTCACTCTAACTAAAAAGTCATCTTTCCTCTTGCATAGAAAGAGGTTTTAATCCCTGGCAAGAATCAAACTCTTTTCAAAAGTGTCTAATGGTTTCTATTGTTTATAGTAATTTTTGAGTTTTAATTTTTTCATATTCTTGTCACAATAACTCAGTAATACTCTTATATTCCAGCCACACTATTGACTTGGTAACAATAGTTACAATTAGTACTTCTTATATACATAATGGAATTGAACACCTAGTCATATATTTTATTTTATTTCCTGATTGTAGTAAAGTGAATTCATCCCAAGATTAGAGAAATTGTTGAAACTTAGATTTTATGTGTATGAGTATTTTTCCCTGCATATTTGTCTCTATATCACATGCACTCAGTGTCTTATAGGTCAATAAACTGGAAGATGACATTTCATCCCATATAACTGGTGTTACACACAGTTGTAAGTAACCATGTGGATTGTGAGAATTGAGCCTAAGTACTCTCAAATAGCAGCCAGTTCTCTTAACCTGTGAGTAATGTCCTCAGCCCCAGTCTATCAGTTTGAAATTTGTATATCTCAGGATATTTTATAAAAATATGTTTCCTATAGTCTAAACAATTATTCAATTTTATCTTGAAAATTTGCTATTAAAAAACTGATTATTGAATTATTACATTATTCAAATTCTGTATTTCTTTCATCTCTTTTCCATGTTTACTCACATTTTGCTTAAAAGAAAGGAAATATAAGTAATTAAAAGTGAATCATTGAATATTTTTCCTCTAGGTTAGAAAAAAATAACATTTAATATTCCTAATCAAAATCACATATATATCACTTTTTCATAAAATGTTGTATATCATATTAAGGGGAATTACATCAATTCATCGGTTTCTGGATGAAAGTTTTATGACAATTAAAATAATCATCAATCTACTTACAGAGGAAGGGAGTTCACATGCCCTTTCCACTATTCCTTAGCATCTTAGTTGGGGTCATGCTTGTGTATTCCTGGAAAATTCCCTAGTGACAGGTTTCATGCTAGACCCATAATGGCTCCCTCAATCAAGTTATCTCTTTTCTTTATCTCCCTCTTTGTTCTTCCCCCAACTCAAAATTCTGTATCCCTCATGTTTTCATCCCCCTTCCCTTTTCTCCCTGCCAAATGCTCCCAATTCTCTCAGGAGAACTTGTCTATTTCCTCTTCCCATAAGGATCCATGTATATGTATATCTTTCTTAGTGTTCTCTTTTTTACTTACCTCTCTGAGAACATGTAACATAGGCTGGTTATCCTTTGTTTTATGTCTAGTATCCACTTATGAGTAAGTATATATTGTGTTTGTGTTTCTGGGTATGGGTTATCTCACTCAGGATTTTTTTTTTTTTAGTTTCATCCATTGGCTTAAAAAATTCAAGATGTCATCATTTTTTTTTTTTTGCCACCGAATAGAACTCCATTGTGTAAATGTACATATTATTTTTATCCATTCTTCATTTGAGAAATATCAAGGTCGTTTCCAGGTTCTAGCTATTATAAATAATGCTGTCATAGACAAAGTTTAGCAAAATTCCTTGTGGTATGAGTATGCATCCTTTGATATATATATATATATATATATGAATTGTATTGCTGGATCTTGATCCCCAAATTTCTGAGAAAATGCATACTGATTTCCAATGTACATGTATAAATTTGCACTCCCACCAGCAATGGAGGAAGGTTTCCCTTACTCTGCATCCTCCTTGGCATAAGCTATCATCAGTGTCTTTGTTCCTAGCCATGCTGACTGGTGAAAATTGGCATCTCAGAGTTATTTTGATTTTCTTCTCCTTGATGACTAAGGAGGTTGAGAAATTCCTTAAATGTCTTTTGGCCACGTGACATTCTTCTGCAGAGAATTGTGTTTATATCTGTGTGACATTTTAACTGGATTATTTTTTTTTATTTTGATCTCTAATTTCTTGAGTTCTTTATACAGTTTGGAGATCAGTCCTTTGTCCAATTCGGAGTCGGCAAAGATTTTTTTTTTCCCATTCTCTCAGCTGCCATTTTGTCTTATTGACTCTGTTCTTTGCCTTATGGAAATTTTCAGTTATAGGAACTCCTATTTTTAAATTGTTGCTTTCAGTGTCTGTGCTACTGGTATTATATTTAGAAAGTGGTCTCCTATGCCAGTGCGTTCAAAGATACTTTCTGGTGTCTCATCTAAGAGGTTCAGTTGTGCTGTATTTATATTGATCAATTTAAACATGAATTTTGTGCATGGGGATTGAAATGGATCAATTTGCAATGTTTTACATGCCAACATCCAGTTTTGCCAATGTCATTTATTAAAGATCTTTCTGTTTCAAATTATATTATTTTAGATTCTTTGTAAAAAATCAGGTGTTTATATGGATTGATATCAGGCTTGACAACTGAATCCCATGGGTCCCTCTGTCTGTATTTACACCAATATTAAGCTATTTATCTTCATTACTATAGCTCTATAGTAGAGCTTAAGCCAGGGTTGGTGAGGCCTGCCACGCAGCATGGGCTGGAACCAAGAATCTCGGTGGAGGGTATCCAGGTCGAATGAACACACAGAGCACGAGGTTGAGGTGGAACAGCTTCTGCTTTATTGTCTTTCTGGGGCTGGCTTTATACCATGGCACCAAATGAGGAGGGGGCTGCAAAGGGACTGTAACCTGACCCTGGCAGGGATCAAGGAATGGTCACCATGCACTCAAAATTCCTTCCTTCCCTGCTCTAGGAGCAGAGGGAATTTATTATATTTTCCTTGCAGATAAGCACCTCAGATGGGGGCAGGGATATCAACTTGGGGCTGCAGTTCCCACAATTTCCCCTACTTTATTTTATAATAAGGGTTCCTGTCTTAGGTCTTGCAAGAGAAGTACCTTCCCTTACCCATCATAGGGCCCCTTATGCCCTGTCTTAGGTGGGGGAGCCCATCCTTGGAGTCCCTCATTTTTCAGCATGTGTAGCCACACCTCATGACTTCCAGGAGAGTCATACACCAGACTGAGTAACACCTGATGGTGAACAAGCTCAGTCAGGGTGAAGATGTTTAAGACTCGTTTTAAGAGGAGCAGGCCTACTGCCATCCCTACTAATTCCAAGATCCCCAGGGATTAGGCACCTCCCCATCACTGCACCCAACCCCCAATCTGGGCCATGGTATTCCACCATCCCTCAGCAGATACAGGTTTAACACAAGTTTCATTAATTGTAATAATTTGATGTACCAAAGAGTGGGTAAAGTTTACAAAGGAATCATTCCAAGGCTCCCTAAGGTAAGCATTAAGATGTTGCAACTCAAAGGACATATTTTTCACTTCCATAAGGGTCACACAGGCAGAATGATAAAAATGAGAACAAGAGGCTTGTTGCACCATCCACAACACATTAATCTGTTCCTGTAATAAGGCCGTTTTTTAATTTAAATTTAACATCCCCAATTGAATATGTGAGTTAATGGTATTTTGAGTTTCTAAGGCCTGGGTAACACGAGCAGCAAAAGTGTTAACAGTCTCTGCAGTAGTTGCACTCTGGGATAAGGTGATTCCTGCAATGGTGGCGGCTGTGGCTGATATGGCGATAGCTGCTATGACTGCGGTGGTGACCCCAAAGTCTCTTCTTTCTCTATACAAGATAAGCTCTCGTCCATCATGTGGGTCTTCTACCACCAGGGGAACCAGGGCGGGAATTCTCACCATCAGCATGGACTCATCCATTGGGGACCAGCAGTTGCTCAAAACGCAGGAGCTGGAAAAGCAAATAAGGATACCATCCTGCCCGATCGACCCATTAAAGGATTTAAACATAAAGGGAGATAGGCTCCATTTAGAAAAGCTAGGCTGAAAATAAATTACCTTGGAATAAGTATCTACAGAGACATGTAAAAATTTAAGTCTACCAGCTTGAGACAAATGGGTAACATCCATCTGCTAAAGGTGGTTAGGATGGATGCCTCGAGGATTAACACCTTCATTGGGGGCATTATGAAATGGAGCACAAGCTGGACATTGGGGCGTGATTTGAGTAGCTGTGGCTAGAGAACAGCCAGAGTGAAACTTTAGAGAAGAGACATTTAAATGATACTTCTCATGAAGATGACAGGCTCGTTGTTCCTCAGAAAGGAACAATTCCATTGGGCGGGTGAGGGAATCAGCAAGCTTATTTTCCTCTGACAAGGGCTCTGGCAGATCAATATGGGCCCGAATGTGGCCAACAAAGGCAGGAAACACTCTTTGGCATATAAGACTCTGCAGCTGAACCAAAAGGTGGAAAACCTGAGAGGTAGGTAATATGTATGGTGAGGTTTCCAATGGCCCAACAATCCCTGTCACATATATACTATCAGTATACAAATTGAAGGGTTGATCCTTGAAAAGGGAAAAGGCCATAAGGCAGGCCGTGAGTTCTGCAGCTTGGGCAGAAATTGGACCTAGGGGCTGCTTTTCTTTAATTGAATCAGAGACTACCACTGCATAGCCCTTGGAAGAACTGTCAGTGAACACTGAGCACACTCTCTTAAGGGGGGAGGTTTTAATAATTCTTGGAAAAATAACAGGATGATTCTTTAAAAAGGAAATTAAACAGGAATCAGGATGATGGTTATCAAAAATGGCTCCAGTGGTGGCGATGAACAAGGTCCACCCATCTTGAACTCTCCGTAGCCTTGTTATTTCTTCCTTTTGATAAGGAATTAGAAATTTATTTGGGATCCTGCCAAAAACTTGTAAACTAAAATCATATGCCTTCCATAGGAGCTGTAGCACCATTTCATAATATGGAGTCACCACCTTCTTAGGGGAAGCGGGTAAATGCAGCCAATAAATGGGTCCCCCTTGCCAAAAAACACCAGTAGGAGAAAATTGTGAAGAAGAGACCATGAAATAAAAAGGATGGGCATAATTGAGGCGCCGGAGATGTGCTTGCTCAAGAGCATTAAGCAAGGCTTCTTTTGCTGCTGGAGTCATGATCCTGGGGGAGGCAGGGGAAGGGTCCCTAGGCAGCATGTCATAAAGGGGCTTAACAGCTCCTGTAGAAATGCAAAGGGAGGAATGGATCCACTGAACATCTCCAAATAATCTCTGCCAGTCATGGAGGGTCTGCAATTGGAAGCAATCCAGCTGCAGCTTCTGAGGCTGAAGCCCGATGGATTGGATTTGAAAGACCAGATAGGAATAGGGGGGCTGAATCTGCACCCTCTCTGGGGCCAAAATGAACCCATGTCTCTCTAGAAGGGTCTGTAACTCTGCAAACATTAGTAAACTTTCCTCTTTTTTGGTGCTGCCAGAAGTATATCCTTTATATAAAGGATACTATGGAAGGAGGAAAACTTAAGCAAAACTGGATCCAAACAATCTGCAACATAAACTTGACAAATTGAAGAACTGGCAGCCCTTTCCTGGATTGTTAGGGTCAGGAATTTTTATAACAGGGGCAATTGCTTGGCAGCACTTAACACCTCGGCAGGGAGCCTCCTCTTAGCTGAGCCTCCTCAGAGCCCAACCAAATGGGAAGGGCCAGAGAGATCCTGAACCTGTCAGAAAGAGGATGGTGGGGGGGCGGGGCTTGTCCTGCTCCCCAGAGGTTCCTTTTGTCTTTTCTTTTAAACTGGGCCCTACATAATTCCTGCTGCAGCGCTGTGATTTCTCCCTCCAAAACTTCTTCTTCTGAACCTATTGATTCCCCCAAGCTCTCTTCAAAATCAGGCAAAGAAGGGTAGAGGCGTGGTGTTTGCACCTAAGAATTTTGCTTGGGATAAACCCCTAAGCTCTGAGAGGAAATTCCTTCATGGGATTCATTTCCCTCCCCCCTGTCTGGAGGTTTTCCCTTGGGCCTCCCCCTAGCAGGCTGAGAGAGCGGTTTGGCCTCCAAGTGGGAGGCAATATCAGAACAAAGGGTAGCCTTAATCTCACTATCTTGAATCTCAGATAACACCTTTTTTGTTGCTTCCAAAGCCTGCTTAACCAGGACTTTCTCTCTGTAAGCAAAGCATCCCTGATCCAAAGGGAGAATGTGGCCATTGGCAGGACCTCAGGCCCCTCCTTTCTCAACTTTTCTGAAGATCCCCATGGACCTGTTTCCATTCAGAAATATTGAGGGCTCCACTGGTGACGAACCAAGGACTCTACATCTCTATAGTTTTAAGAAAATCTTCTAAAGTCTTAGTTTTTACAGCTGTTTCCTCCTCTTTCAATAATCTCTTTAACTGAAACTTTAACTCTGATTTCCTCGGGATAGTTTCCATTTCTTAATTAATTATTTTTATATCTCCCAATATGTCCTGGCCAGCCTACGGGATGACCTGGTCCACTGCAGGGTCAGGGAATGGTCACCATGCACTCAAAATTCCTTCCTTCCCTGCTCTAGGAGCAGAGGGAATTTATTATGTTTTCTTTGCAGATAAGCACCTCAGATGGGGGCAGGGATATCAACTCAAGGTTGCAGTTCCCACAGAGGCCTGTCAAAGTTTTTTTCTTGTACATGATTGTTTTTGCTACTCTGGGATTTTGCTAACCCCATATGAATTTTAGTATTGTTTTTTTTGAGATCTTTGAATATTTGTGTTGGCATTTCAATGGGCATTGCATTGAATCTGTAGATTGATTTTGGTAAGATTACCATTTTTATTATGTTTATCTTACTTATCCAAAGCACATGGGAGATCTTTTTATTTTATGACATTGCCTTTGAGTTCTTTCTTCAAAGACTTAAAGTTCTAGTTGTACAGGACTTTCCCTTCTTTGGTTAGTGTTACTCCAAGATATTTTCTTTGTCTTTTTTAATGGGTGATGATTTACCAATTTCTTTCTCAATCCCTTTATCATTCGTATATAGGAGGACTACTTATTTTTTTTGAGTAAATATTGTATCCTACCATAATACTGAACAGCTGTAGGTGTTCCATGTTAGAAATTTTGGAGTCACTTATGTATACTATCATATTGTCTGCAAATAGTGAAAGTTTTACTTATTCCTTTCTAATTTGTATCCCATGGGTCTCCTTTTGTTGTCTTAATGCTCTAGAATTTTGAGTACTATATTGAATAGATATGGAGAGAGTAGACAGCCTTTTCTTGTTCTTGATTTTAGTGGAATCACTTTTAGTTTCTCTTCATTTAATTTTATGTTGGCTGCCGGTTGGTTGTATATTGCTTTGATTATGTTTAGATATATTCCTTGTATTTCTGACCTATCCAAGACCTTTTAATGAAGGGATGTTGGAAGTATTCAAAGGCTTTTTTTTTGGTATCTAATGAGAGGATTATGCACTTTTATTCTTTCCTTTTATTTATGTGAAGAGTTACATTTACAAATTTTCCTATATTGAACCATCCCTGAATTTCTGGGATGAAGCCAATTTGATCAAGGTGAATTATTTTTTTTTGATGTGTTTTGTTTGCCAGTATGTTATTGAGTGATTTTCATGAATTTTCATGAAATAGATTGTTCTATAATACGCTTTCTTAGTTGAGCCTTTGAGTGGTTTGATTATCAGAGAAACTGTAGCCTTCCTTGTAAAGAGGTTGGCAATGTTCCCTCTGTTCTATAATACGCTTTCTTAGTTGAGTCTTTGAGTGGTTTGATTATCAGAGAAACTGTAGCCTTCCTTGTAAAGAGGTTGGCAATGTTCCCTCTGTTTCTCCTGTATAGAACAATTTGAGAACTATAGATACTAGTGATTCTCTGAAGTTCTGCGAGAATTCTGTGCTGAAACTATCCAGACCTGGGCTTTTTTGGTTGAGAGACTTTTACTGACTGCTCTTATTGACTTAGGGGTTATAGGTCTATTTAATTGATTATCTGTTCCTTATTTAATTTTCATATGTGATACCTCTCAAGAAAAATGCTTATTTTCTTAGATTTTCCAGTTTTGTGGAGTATAGATTTTCAAACTTGATGTAATGATTCTTGGGAATACATCAGTGTCTGTTGTTATGCCCACGTTTTTTTTTTTTCTTATTTGTTAATTTGGCTATTTTTTCTCTGCTTTTTGTTTATGTTGGGTATGGGTTTATATCTTGTTGATTTTCTCAGAGAACCAGTTCTTTCTCTTATTGATTCTTTGCACTGCTCTCTTAGTTTCAATTTTACTATTTTCAACCATCAATTTGATTATTTCCTGTCATCTACTCCTTCTGGATGAGTCTGCTTCTTTTTATTCTAGAGCATTTGGGTGTGCTGTTAAGCTGTTACTGTGAGATTTCTTCACCTTTTTGTAGGCACTTAGTTCTATGAACTTTCCTTTTAGCCCTGCTTACAAACTGTTCCATAGTTTGGGTATGTTGTGCATTGTTTTGTAGAATTTTAGGAAATATTTAATTTCTCTCTTTATTTCTTCTTTAATCCAGGGGTAATTCAGTTTATCATTGTTCAATTTTAATGAGCTTTTAGACTTCCTGCAATTAGTATTGTTGTTTAATTCTAACTTAAAGTCATGGTAATGATAAGATATAGGGGATTATTACATATTTTTTTAATCTGTTCAAGATCGCTTTGACAATGAATATGTGGCCAATTTCAGAGAAGGTTCCATGAGGTACTGAAAAGAAAGTATATTCTTTTGCGTATTAATGAAATGTTTTATAGATGTCTGTTAAGTCCATTTGAGTGATAACATCTGTTACTTCTATTATTTCTCTGTTAAGTTTCTGTATGTTAAATTTGTCCATTGGTGAGAGTGGGGTGTTGAATTATTATAATATTAGTGTGTGGGATCTGATGTGTGATTTATGGTTTAATAATGTTTGTTTTACCTATGATGGTGCACCTGTATCTGGGGCACAGATGTTCAGAATTGAAACTTCATCCTGATAATTTTTTTGTGATGACAATGAAATGTCCTTCTTTATCTCTTTTGATTGAATTTCGTTTGAAATCTATTTTGTTAGATATTAAGATAGCTACTCCCACTTATTCTTTAGGTCATTTTGATTGGAAAATTTTTTCACAACTCTTTATTATGAGGTAATGTCTGTCAGGTTGAGGTGTATTTCTCATATGCAGGAGAAGGATGTATCCTTTTTATTTTTATAGATTGTCTTAGCCTGTATCTTTTTATAAGTGAATTGAGCCAAGTGATATTAAGACAAATTAATGACCAGTTATTAATTTCTGTTATTTTTATGTGGTGGCCTTTATGGTGTTTTCCTTCTTTGGGGTTTGCTGTTTTGAGGTTATCTGTTGCCTGTGTTTTCATGGGTCCAGTTAATTTCTTTGGGTTTGTCTTTTCCTTCTTGTACTTTCTGTAAGGTTGGGTTTGTGGATAGGCATTTTATAAATCTGGATTTGTCATGGAATATCTTGTTTTTTCCATCTATGGTGAGTAAACGTTTTGCTGGCTATAGTAGTATGGGCATATATCTGTGTTCTCTTAGTGTCTGCAGCACATTTGTCTTTGAGCTCCTTGCTTTCAGAGTTTCCACTAAATTGGGTGTAATTCTGATAAGTCCGCTTTTATATGTTACTTCACATTTTCCTTTGTAGCTCTTAATACTCTTATTTTCTGTTTTGTTGTTGTTGTTGTTGTTGTTTGTTTGAGACAAAGTTTCTCTGTAGCTTTGGAGCCTGTCCTGGTACAAGCTCTCGTAGACCAGGCTGGCCTCAAACTTACAGAGATCTGCCTACCTCTGCCTCCTGTGTGCTGGGATTAAAGGTGTGCACCACCAATGTCCAGCTTCTATTTTATGTATTCTGTATGGCTAGTGTTTTATTTTCTTGCAAGAAGACTTTTTGGTCTAGTCTATTTGGTGTTCTGGAAACATCTTGTACCTTCATAAGTACATCCTTCTCTAGGTTGGAAAATTTTTCTTCTATGATTTTGTTGAATATATTTTCTGTGCCTTTGAGCTGGAGATCTCTTATTTCAATCCTTATTTTTCTTAGGTTTGGTCTTTTCATGTTTTCCCTGATTTCTTGGATGTTTTTTTGTTAAGAATTTCTTTTTTAAAATTCATTTATTTATTCATCTATCTATCTATCTATCTATCTATCTATCTATTTATTTATTTATTTAGGATTTCTGTCTCCTCCCCACCACTGCCTCCCATTTCCCTCACCCTCCCCCAATCAACTCCCCCTCTCTTATCACCCCGAAGAGCAGTCAGGGTTCCCTGCCCTGTGGGGAGTCCAAGGACCTCCCACCTCCTTGCAGGTCTAGTAAGGTGACCATCCAAACAGCCTAGGCTCCCACAAAGCCACCACGTGCCATAGGATCAAAACCCAGTGCCATTGTTCTTGAGTTCTCAGCAGTCCTCAGTGTCCACTATGTTCAGTGAGTCCGGTTTTATCCCATGGTTTTTCAGACCCAGTCCAGCTGGCCTTGATGAGTTCCTGATAAAACATCCCCATTGTCTCAGTGTGTGGGTGCACTCCTAGCGGTCCTGAGTTCCTTGCTCATGCTATCTCTCCTTCAGCTCCAGATTTGGACCTTGGGATTTCAGTCCGGTGCTCCAATGTGGGTTCTGTCTGTGTCTCCTTTCATCGCCTGATGAAGGTTAATATCCAGGAGGATGACTATATGTTTTTCTTTGGGTTCACCTTCTTATTTAGCTTCTCTAGGATCACGAATCATAGGCTCAATGTCCTTTATTTATGGCTAGAAACCAATTATGAGTGAGTACATCCCATGTGCCTCTTTTTGGGACTGGCTTACCTCACTCAGGATAGTGTATTCTATTTCCGTCCATTTGCATGCAAAATTCAAGAAGTCATTGTTTTTTACTACATATTAGTACTCTAATACGTATATATTCCACACTTTCTTCATCCATTTTTCCATTGAAGGGCATCTAGGTTGTTTCCAGGTTCTGGCTATTACAAACAATGCTGCTATGAACATAATTGAGCTTCTTAGTTATAACATTTTGTTTGACTAATGAGTCCATTTCCTATATCAAATCTTCAAATCATTATCTCTTCCATATCTTGTATTCTGTTAGTAATGCATGCATCTGTAGTTCCTGTTTGTTTACCAAAATTTTCCATTTTCAGAATTCCCTGTTTTTTTTTATTTCCTTTATTGCCTCTATTTCACTCTTCAGTTCTTGACCTGGATTGTTTGTTTCACCTGTTTGATTTTTTTCTTTTTTTTTTATTGCGAAAATAAGAAAAAAAACATAAACAAAAAACAAGTTTCCACCTCCTCCCAGCCTCCCATTTCCCTTCTCCTCCTCCCATCCTTCGCCCCCTCCTCCCACCCTTCTCCCCCTCCCCCCACTCCTCTCCTCCTCCCTCTCCAGTCCACAGAGCAGTCCGGGTTCCCTGCCCTGTGTTAAGTCCTAGGTCCTCCCCCCTCTGTCCATATCTAGGAAGGTGAACATCCAAACTGGCTAGGCTCCCACAAAGCCAGCACATTAAGTAGGATCAAAACCCCCTGTCATTGTCCTTGGTATCTCATCAGCCCTCATTGTTCGCCATGTTCAGAGAGTCTGGTTTTATCCCATGTTTTTTCGGTCACAGTCCAGCTGGCCTTGGTGAGCTCCCCGTAGATCAGCTCCACTGTCTCAGTGGGTGGGTGCACGCCTCGTGGTCCCGACTTCTTTGCTCATGTTCTCCCTCCCTCTGCTCCTCCTTGGGACCTTGGGAGCTCAGTCCAGTGCTCATGTGTGGGTCTCTGTCTCTATCTCTATCCATCACCAGATGAAGATTCTATGATGATATGCAAGATATTCGTCAGTATTGCTCTAGGATAGGGTCATTTCAGGTTCCCAATCCTCAGCTGCCCAAGGAACTAACTGGGAACCTCATCTTGGGCACTAGGGAGCCCCTCTAGGGTCAAGTCTCTTGCCCACCCTAAAGTGGCTCCCTTAACTAAGAATTGTGGTTCCGTGCTCCCCTATCCACCTTTCCTTTATCCCAATTCTCCTGTTTCCCCAGGTCCCCCCTCCTTCCCTTCTACCTTTTCTCTCCCCATCTCCCCTTACCCCCATCCCACCCCACCCCCAAGATCCCATTTTCTCCCCGGAAATTTGGTCTACTTCCCTTAGCCAAGAGGATAACTATATGTTTTTCCTTTTTTCTTGGTTTTCTTGGCTTTCTTTAAGAGATTTTTTTTTATTTCTTCTAATATTTTTGTCTTTTCATCCATTTATTTAAGAGAGTTTTTCTCTTCCTGATTAAGAGTTTCTATTATCTACATAAAGTTATATTTAAGATCACTTTCTTCTGCTTCCTCTGGTTTGGGACCTTCAGGTTTTCCTGTTGTAGGACTACTGGCTTCTGATGTTTCCATGTTGCTGTATTAGTTGTTCAATGGGTACTCACATTGAGGCCTACCCATTTCTTCCTTGAATTGTTGCAGGAATTATTTTAGCTTCTTCGTACAATCCTTGTAGTCATTTTTTTTTTTTTTTTTGTCTCAGTGATCTTCTCTTGGACCAGTAATTGCAGGTGATGTCTGTGTCTCAGAGAGCTGTTCTTGGTCCACTCTGTGCAGTACCTGTCTGTGTCAGGGAGCTGGTGAGATCTCAGGGTATGGATGGGTTTGGGAAATCGTGGGTCTTATTGTTTACTAGATCCAGTGGGGTCTTCTGGAACAGCCTAACTGCAGTAATTTTGCTTGCTTGCTTGCTAGCTAGTGTTGGTGAAGAGGAACTTGTGGTTTTGTCCCAGGCCCTAAGGCTAAGAAGCTTGGTTGTCAGCTGAGAGGCTGGTCACTCACTACTGTGTCTGATTTGTGCAGTTGTAATCTGTCTCAGTAAGGCACTGAGGTTTTGGGGGATGGGTATATTTGGGAAGAGAATGGAATTTGTAGATCACAGTGTCTAGTGGAAAGGTCCAGGATTAGCCTGCCTGCATGAGGCTTGCCAGATGACAGGCTGGTGCAGCTGAGGCATGTGGGAGAATGGCCCAGAATTTTGTCCCAGGGTCAAGGACCTAGATAAAGGATTGTACATCTAGGAAACTGGCTACTCACCTCTTGGTTCACTCTGCAGTCATAGTCTGTGACTCAGGTAGCTGCTGAGGTTATGGGGGAGAGGTGGACTTGGTGACAGAGACTTGGAGACTACAGGATCCAATCATAAAATTGTTTTTTTTTTTTTTTTGTAGTAGGAGCTGCGGGCCTCTTCCCACAGCCTGGATCCTGGCCGCCTGGCTAGCTTGTGCCCCAAAATAACAACACACAAATTGTATTCTTTTAAACACTGCTTGGCCCATTATATCTAGCCTCTTCTTTGCTAACTCTCGCACCTGGACTAGCCCATTTCTAATAATGTGTGTAGCACCCCAAGTTGCGCTTACCGGGAAGATTCTAGCCTATGTCCATCCTGGGTCGGAGCTTCATCGTGTCTGCTCCAGAGAGCAGAGCTATCGAGTCTGAGCTCACTTCTTCTTCCTCCCAGAATTCTGTTCTGTTTACTCTACCCACCTATGTTCTAACCTATAAAATGGGCCAAGGCAGTTTCTTTATTAGCCAATGCCCTTCCTCCAACATTTTTGATGGCTTTTTATTTGGTTTTTATTTATTTTTGTATGTGTATGGCCATGTGATAGCACAAGGAAAACTTACATATAAAACTTCACACCGTTCATCCATGTGCTTTCCAGGATTCAGAGTAAGGTATTCAAGATTCACAACTAGCTCATTTACCATCTGAGACATAGTGCTAGTACACAAAATAATTATGGAATACAAATAAGTTAATATATTAGACTTATGCCTGAGAGTACTTGGTAAAGTAAATTTATTCTGAAAGGAATTAACAATTATTTAAGGAATTCAGAGTTTAAACAAGTAGAAATGAACACATGTAATTGACAAGCTTAATAGTCAAGTTTTCTTAAGGTATGCAGATTCTCTGCATGAAAAAAAAATCTAAAGTATTTTTCCCAGATCTAGTTTATTGTTGAAGATTGCCACCCAGCTTCCAGCCGCATGGCTAGCTTATGCTCCGAAATAACAACACACAAATTGTATTGTTTTAAACACTGCCTGGCCCATTATATCTATCCTCTTCTTGGCTAACTCTCACATCTCGACTAACCCATTTCTAATAATCTGTGTAGCACCATGAGGCAGTAGCTTAGCTTACCAGGAAGGATTCTAGCCCATGTCCATTTTGGGCCGGAGCTTCATTGCATCTGTCTGAGGCATCTTACCTCACTGCCTTCTTCCTCCCAGCATTCTGTTCTGTCTTCCCCACCTACCTATGTTCTGACCTACCAGGCCAAGCAGTTTTCTTTATTGATTAACCAATGAAACAACAGATTGAAAAATGACCTTCCCACATCAGTTTATTTTGTCTTATATTTCTTGAAAAGTCTCATAATTTTGTTCTTCTTTATAATTAAATAATAATCTATTTTATATACACATAGGACATCTTCCATTTTGATTCTCCAATAGAACTGTCAATGGATATCTGTTTAACTTAGACTTATGAATCATAATAGAGACAAAAAAAATCCAAGTATTTACAAAAGTGATTATTCAGTGATACACAGTAAAACAAAACCCAAAACAAAGTAGATGCCGAGGAATCAAAAGCCCAGTATGTTAGTGTTTGCCTTAATTTTAAGTACCACATACTAAACTAGCATTAGAGGTCGATACAGGAATAGTGTTTTCAACCTCACTTCAAGTGATTCAATAAAAAATTCTTGAAGTACATATATAAATTTTCTAAATATCCGGGGTCTTATTTAGCATTTCAATTGCTGCGAAGTGACACCATGACCAGAGAAACTGTTATAAAGAAATACATTATATAGAGTAGCTTACACTTCAGAGATTTTGCCCAATATCAACACAGTGGGATATCGAAGAGTGGCAGATACAATACTTGAGAGGTAGCAAAAGTTCTGTATCTTCTCCAGGAAAGAGGAAGTGGTCTCAGTAAACATGGCTTGAGTATATAAGAGTGTTTCAACAAGACTGCTCATACTCTAACAATGTCAAATACCCTAATAGTGCCACACCATTTGGTGGCTATTTTATTTCAAACTAGGACATTTAGGGACTTAATATCTATAACCAAAACAACCCTTATAAAAGATAACATTTAATTGGGGCTTGTTTGGTTTCAATAATTTAGTCCATTGCCTTCACGGTGAAGAGCATCCAGGAAGATATGATGCTGAAGAAGTGACTGAGAGTTCTACATTCAGATCTATAGTTGGTTGTTTTTTACACTTTGGTCTTTGATGCCCTGTCACCCACCTCCTAAATAAATACATAGAGTCTTATATTTAATTATAAATATCTGTGCTGTGGGAGCTCCTTCAGTCAATAATAGCCTTTAAGATACCAGCCCAGTTGGTTGTGGTCTCTTACATTATAAATACTGCTGTAAAACTTGTGCTTGCTCTCTCACTTCTGGCTCTTGCTTCCTGATGCTAGATTCAGTTCCTGTTCCCTATTTATGCAGGGGACTGTGATCTGTGAGTCTACCCTTAAATAAATAACCATTAATTATACATAATTCTGAAATAGTATGGGATTATTTTGTAACTTCTATCATCATCTGGCCTACTAGTATAGGAACCAGTCCACCCTTTCTGGGATCAATTCACCAGCCACATGGTGCATATGGTATTGACTCTCTTGCCGGAGGTTCTAGCCTGCATTCAGAGGCAGCAGGCTGCTTCTCAGTGCTCTCCAGCTCGTGACTCATACACTGCCACCCAGTACATTACTTGCCAACTTACATGGTACTGCCTGCGATCCCCACTGCACACACAGTCTTCAACTTAAACTAACAGAAAACTTTAAGTTTTCTCTTTATTCTGGGCCCAAAATCACAGAATCATTTGATCACCTTAATAATTGCTCTTAATTTGTTAAACAAATCAAATTTTTTAGTACCAAAGTAAGCAACATGCTAGCAATTTTCTGCCATGCAGCTACAACTGCAACACCTGATAGCCAATAAGGATTATTTCACCTACTCTAATTCACTGTTCTTATGAATGATTAGATCCAAAAAATTACAAAAATTATGGATAACATAAATATGCAGGAGTTCAATAATTATTTTGATTATACTATGAATGTTTTTCTTACAAAGCTTATGTGATTTTCCTTTTACATCGCTTTATTTGATTCTAGGAATTAGTTTTGTTTTGTTTTTTCATTTTATCTTATTAAAAATGGTTTAAAAACAGGGCCAAGAATGAGACACTTTTAGAAATAATATAGTCTGCTAATTGAGAAGATCAATACTATGGAGAGGTATAGCATCAATGTGACAGGATTATCTGAAAGAATTTGTGCTATTGAATTTAAAAATTTGAATCTATTGAAAAGTTATGATAGATTAACAGATATGATACCTCTCCAGGAAGGTAATATGCTCACGATCAAAATTTTGTCCCCCAAGGATGAGATGTTATCTTACTGGACAAGCTTCGTACCTTGAAATTCTCAGTGAGGGCATTAGAAAGAACACTGAATAGAGATTCAGACTTTACAAAAGGCAGTAGTAAATAGAATTAAAAAAGATTGAGTAATATTAAAATTGCTGAGAAGGGACAGAGGGTACAAGGACAGTATTTAGCATCATCAGTACATGTCAGATATCTGGTAATGTCCTTGGAAAGACAATGTGGCACAAAATACACTAAGGTACTCATAGAATTACATTGGAATCAATATGTATGAGTGATCTAAAAGAAATTAAATAAGCAATAGTTTCTTATGAACTACATTCACCTTTTGTCAGGGAAATGGGGAAAACAAACAGTAAGTCAACCCCAAATGATTGGCTTCAATTAATCTCAGTGGTCCTAGAAGATGGACCTCAGCTGCTTTGTAAACATTATTGCAGAGAAGAGTCAAAAGTTTTAGAACAACAGGGCAAAAGGATTTGAGAATTTCCAAGATCAAATTCTTGGCGAGGGTCATTACTCTTATTATCAGGAACAGGCTCACAGGGAACACAGTTTGTCCCTGTGAAGCACAGCAGCTTTAAGTGCTTGGAAAAGTATTCAGGAAACAGGAAAGAGGACTGTAGAAAATTTTAGTGAATAAGTGTAATCATTTTTATTGTCCAGCAGGTGTTGCAGTTGCAGCCATGTGGCAGAGATATACGGGGGAGAGACATGAGCAGTGTCTATCATCTGGTCTCGTTCTGATTCAGCATTCTGTAGCCTACTTAAATACTGAAAAATATGCTTTATTTAACAAATTTAGGTGAGTTATTTAGAACAATTAAAGCAATTCTGAGAGTTGATGGTCAGAATAAGAAGGAAGACCAAAGCTTTCCATTAGTCAGGAGCCATGAACTGTGAGCTTCTGGTGGAAGAAATGCAACAGGGAATTGCTGGCTGGAGAAGCAATGGCTTGTAGGTTACAAGCTGTGGGCAGTGAAAGTGATGTTCTTAAGCAGCAGCAGATGGGTCACAGAGTGGGCAAGATACATCCCTGGGCTGGTGAACCAGGAATGCTGTCCCGGTAAGCATGGACTTATTCACACATTGTGGATACCCGATGAAGCAGAATGTGTCAGATGGGGGGAAACACAAATCAAATAATCCCACAATAGCTCTAAATAGGCTATACTAAGTTTTTTTTTTATTATAAAGGAAAATTCATGAAGCACAGTGAGGAAATAGGAATGGGGTCCAGCATCCAGGTGTGGCAAGTGGGAGGAATAGGAGTGAGCAAATGGTATTGCAAATTTTTCTTACCCAAAGCCACTCCTCAATCTGGTCCAGCCTCTCAAAGGTCATTGGCTGAAGAAGATTCTACATCAGTACCAATATTTTATTGTAAAAATTTAAGTATAGAAGAACACTGAAAGTGTTTGAAAATGAAAACCCCATGAGGCTTAAAAAATCACTAAGTTCTGTGAGTTTTATATGAACTAATTGTGTATGCATTGGTATGATTCAAAATTAGCTCTTTCACACATTCAAAATCAACTTGTACAAACAATAAAATGTTCGAAAATACAAGCTATACCAAGATGTATTTGCTTCCCCTGGCTTGTTTCTTCTATGATAATCAAACCATATGTAATAATATTAATGCCTACATTCAGTTATTTGAAAAAATATAAACCATTATCTTTTCATTGATAGCTAGATTTTATACAATTTCTTATTATTGTGAATAGAGCATCAATAAACATGACTGAGCAAGAGTTCTTGTTGTAAGGTGAATCATCTGTTGGGTATACACTCAAGAGAGGTGTATCTTAAGGGAAATCAGAGTCCTAATATGCCATCTTGTGTCACCAAATGAAGACTGAAGTACTGAGACTGGGTTCCATGCAATCAAGGTGTAAACCAATGGGTTTCATGGAAATGTCCAAATGACCCAGTCTGTTGCCAAGACAATAGGTTACTCTTCACAAACTGACACCAAGGTTGTTGTAAAGAGCACCCTCACAACACATTGAGATGGGAAATCAAGCTTGTGCCTACATAAACCTTAATCACTACATTCTAATGTCTTTGTTATAAAAAGATATTCCGAAATTACTAGAAGAAAAGCATATACACTAGTCAAGACATAATAACTTTGATCTACAGTGCAGTTCTGCTCACAAAATGTACTAAGGCAATTGTTCAAACAAAGCTTGTGGGACTAAGTAACCAATAAATGATTTGATTTAAGACCTATACAAGGATATAAAACCTATACCAAATACTGCTGTAAGGATAATGAGCAAGACCAGAGACCTAGGGCAAAATAAAATCTTACTTGTCCTAAAAAGAAAAAAAAGTAGGAAGAAAATCATTCCTAATATTATTCTGCTGTGCTTATAGATCAGTGCCTTTTTCAGTCATCATTAGAAAAGTTTCTTCCCACAGCTGAACGATACAGTATACAGAGAACCACATAGTGCATTACATAAGGAGAGAGAAAGAGAGAAAGTGTGTGTGTGTGTGTGTGTGTGTGTGTGAGAGAGAGAGAGAGAGAGAGAGAGAGAGAGAGAGAGAGAGAGAGAGAAAGAGAGACAGAGAGAGACAGAGAGAGAGAGAGAGAGAGAGAGAGAGAGAGAGAGAGAGAGAGGTTTGGGACACAGTTCTAATCGGGGTGTTTCTACAAATTCTCTTCTTTCAAAGAATATGGAATCCCACAAATGAGGAGAGGAAAGACTGTAAAGAGAAGAAGGGATAGAGAACACCAAGAAAACAGAATACACTAAATCACCATAAGAAAAGCTCATATAACCTCAAAGAGATTGAAGCAAATGTCAACATGAACAAAGCTTATATTAACTCAAAGTGATTGAAGCAACATATTCAGGACCTGTACTGCTCTGCAGTAGGTCCTCTGGATATATATATATGATGGCTTCCATTTTCATACATTAATGGGATTCTTCAATGTGTGAACAAGTGGTTCTCTGATTATTATGCTTTCTTTGGGGCTCTATGTGTTGTTAGCTTGCCTTTTCTAATTTCAGTGTTATAATTTTTCCTTCAACTTAATTTAATTTCTTTTGTTAAGCTTTTTTATCTAAAAGAAGCCTGCTATTTTCTAATGAGAGACAGAAAGGGAGTAGGTCTGGATGGAAGGGGAGAAGGGGAAGGAATTGGAAAGAGGAGAAGATAGGAAATATGTAATTAGGTTATGCTGTATGAGAAAATAATCCTTTTGTAATAAAAAATAAAGGTAATATGAAAGAAAAACCTAACAAATCAATAATTATCAGTTTAAGCCTAGTATAAGTCTAGAAGTAAACACTGAACATTCAAGAAAATCACACTCAGAAGAGCTAAATTTATATGAGAAGCTGGTTCAAAATCAGGTGTTCAAGATGTTGATGTGTATGAATTTGTGGAAAAGAAGCATTATCAGATAATATCTTAGTTTAAAATGGTTTGCCTATCAAAGTTCAATCTATTTGTAACTTGATCCCCTCTATTTCAGTATTAATAGATCATAGACCCTTTAAGAGTTAGAGTTCAGTTAATATAGTCATGAGTTTGTCCAAGTATTTTCTAATATTTTACACCATCATTGTCTACTAGCATATCTTTTTATTCTACTGTTGCAAGCTTTCATTCTTATATATGTTTCCACCACTGTGATGTTATCCACTGTGATAACCTTACAGAAATCCAAATAAATAAAGTTGTTTGGTCCTGTACTTTCAGCAGTTAAGACTGCAAGCTTCATGATTTCTGACCAGCAATTGGTATTTTGGGGCTACTTAGGTAAGAGATGCTAGATTTACTTTTTGAGTGTGGCTACTACTGGCAGTGAATGACCACGCACACACACACACACACACCACCACCACCACCTCCACCACCACCACCAACAACAACAACAACATAAATAGCAGTAATTGAACATAGTGGGTTAACAAAACTATCATTTATACATGCTGGGAGGGAGAAAGTCAGTTCTTTCCAATGAAGAGGCACAGTATAAAGCAACAACTTCAGTGTAGGCCTCATGTTAAAGAGTGGTTTACCTGTGCATAGTAGTCTCCACAGATTTTTTGTGCTTTTACTTGATACAGTTTTATATGATTGTTTTTGTTTGTTTCTCTTATTTTGTGGGGTGGTGTTTTATTTTATCTTCTTTGTGTTGGGGGATTTTTTGTATTGGTCATTGTTTTAAGAATGAACTTAAAGTTGGGTGGGTAGGGAGAAGATTATCTAGGACTTTAGGAAGGGAAGAATATGGTCAAAATATATTTAAATTTTAACATTGTATTAAATAAAAAATAAAAAAAATATACAGGTACATATAGTACAATTCTACTCACCACCTAAACTCTCTCTGTGACTTCCCAAAACATATCCCATCAAAGTATGAAAATGGAAGCAATAATATATACACAGAGGACCTTTTAGAGAATACTAAATGTCCATGGATGCTGCTTCTGTCTCACTGAGGTCATATGAGCTTTGCTCATGTTGATTTACAATGTCTTGTTTTCTTGGCATCCATCTTCCACTCTGAGCTCCACAGAAAGAGCTTTGGTGAATACACCCCCATTAAGGCTGTGTTTTAAGGTATCTTTCACTTTGTGTAATGTTCCATTGCAGGTCTCTGCATATTTTTCCCACTGCATATTTCAGACTGCATCAGCTCCTCTAATGACTGCTAAATGCGGATCTATGAGTATAGCAGAATATCATTAGGATCATTTTATTCATACTTTTTTTTTTTTAAGACGAGTAGTATTTTGTTTTATTCTAGGTATTTGGTCAAGCTAGTCTCTCTGTCTTTTGGTCACCCAAGTAATATTGTATGTGTTCCATCTCATGTAGACCTTATGCCAAATCAGTTATTGGTTGGTTATTCCTACAAGCTGTGTGCCACCATTTGATTTAGAACGTTTTATAATAAGAACCGCATTGTAAGTAAAAAAAAAAAAATTAGACTGGGTTTGTATATGCAATTTTCTTCTAGTAGCCTGCAGAGTATCTTCCTGTAACAAAGACATTAGAATGTAGCTGTGATAGTTCCATGTTGTCACCAGCTAGGCCTCTCCATTTTCAATGAGTTTAATGGGTATTCAGCAGTGGGTCCTTGCTGTCAGTTTGCAGACAAGAGCATAGAGTCTTTGTATTATCCTGTGTTCTTTGGGGATTTCTGTAGGGACACTTTGCTAACAACTCAAATAGTTGTAACCCAATCCTGGTACTAAAATGTTCATTTTGTAAGAAGTGATGGCCTTTTGGGAGTCTGACTGCCCTATTATTTGGTGATTTTACTTAGATTGCCTTCACATAAATTGTGATGATTTCAGTAAAATGATAATCAAGTAAGCCTGTCTCTTGAGGTGAACTTTGAGATTTAAAAGCCCATGCCCAGTGACAACACCTCTTTCTGCTTGCAGTAGATCTGGGTGTAGAATTCCCAGTTACTTCCCAAATAGCATGTCTAGCTGCATGTCACCATGCTTTCTGACATGATGAAAATTAATTAAATCCCCGAAACTGTAGCAATCACCAATTAAATGCTTTTTTTAAAATATTTATTTATTATGTATACAATATTCTGTTTTGTGTGTATGTCTCCAGGCCAGAAGAGGGCACCAGACCTCATTACAGATGGTTGTGAGCCACCATGTGGTTGCTGGGAATTGAACTCAGGACCTTTGGAAGAGCAGGCGATGCTCTTAACCACTGAGCCATCTCTCCAGCCCCTTAAATGCTTTTTTTTTATAAGAATTTTTGTGGTCATGGTGTTTCTTCACAGCAATAGTATACTGGTTAAAACAGAAGTATATACTTTAGAAAGTTTCCACTATATTAGACTTCCATATTATTCTTCAAATGTCCCTTCATTTTTTGTTATCTTCCTATTTTGTTTTCTGTAACTCTCTCTCTCTACCCAATCCACACTTTATCTTCCTGCCCAACACTCCTGTCAATCCATGTACATCTATTCTATTTCCCTTTTCTAATGAGATCTATCCATTCCCCCTAGTGTCTTGCACAAATGTTAAAAATCTATAATCATCAAGAAAATTCACATCAAAACTACTTAAAGAATTCATTTTACAACTGTTAGATTGGCTAAGACTAACAAAGCAAGAGACATGACTTGCTTTGCTGACTATGATATGGAACAAGAGGAACACTCATATACTGTATGTTTTAGTACGTACTTGTTCATCCACTATGGGAACTACTATGGTGGAACCTAAAAAAGATGGGAATCTATCTAGCTCAAATTCTAGTGACACTACTTTTGAACATATACTCAAAGGATGTTTCATCCTACACAAGGACATTTACTCAACCATGTTCATTAATGCTTTATTCTTAATAGACATGAGGTAGAAACCATGTATATGTCCCCCAACAGAAAATGGATAAAGAATATGTCATAAATTTATACAATATAATATTACTCAGCAGTTCAAAAACAACATTATAAAACTTATACACAAGTGGGTGGAACTAGAAAAAAAATCCTGAATGAGTTATCCCAGATCCAGAAAAAAATATGATATGCACACACTTACACATATATAGCTATTAGCCATTAAGTCAATGGTAACAACAATCCATAGTACATATAAAATTTTTAAAGAGTAAAGCAAAAAAAATTTCTAATAAACCCATCACGCTTGGAAAAAGACCTTTTTATACTGAGACATCTTTTTGATCCTGTCATGTAAGACTTTATGCATTTGATTTTGTATTTGAAGAATGATTTTTCAATCTTTTTAGTTTACTACTATGCCCTTTTAGTGTATTACAGATTGACTTATACTGAAGCTACTGTGCTACTTCCTTTACAAGAATATTGCTACTATTTATGTTTGGGTACCTGAGTCTTTTACATCAATTTTTATCATAGTGTATTTGTATAGACTATGTTTTTACAATTAGGTTTTGAAATATGAATTAATTGACAATGACAGATTCATCTTGATAATTCTAGATCACATCACCCAAAAGAATAACCCAATAAATGATTATAAATTAAAATTGTAAATTTTAGCATGATGTAACAAGCACAAAACAAATGCAAATCAGCTCGTCTCAGAAGAGTTTATAATATCCCTCTTTTGTATTTCATTTCTAGGAATGGAGAAAGATTCTGATTTTGTAGTATATGGTTACAGTTAGTTAACAAATGCATGCATGGAGCAGAGTAGGTTATTATAATACAGGATTGCAGGTACTAATATTAAGCCATCAAAGTGAACAAATTTTTCCTTTAAAGAATTTATTGGTTTTTCCTTATAAAGTCACTAAAGTCTTTTTTAAAGTAGCTTTATGATATAAATATTTTAATATTTCTGTTGTATTGCCAAACTTGAAAGTGAAAAAAAGTATTCGGTAAAGTAGATAAGTGTTTAACTAAACCAGGAATGAAACAGTTTACTCTTCTCTGACTGTCTATATACATGCTTTTATATATTCTTCTCACTTATTAATCAAATACATGTATATAGAGGATTCAAGAGTATAGACTATATAAGCAAGCACTAAGTGAAATTGACATATTATTTATCTTTAATTCTAGGGAATCAAAGGAGTCTTTGGAAAATTCTAGTGTGAATGAGAATAGAGTCTTGAATAAATCACGCAGAAAATCCATGCTTCACTAGTCCCCCAATAGCTCCCAGTGGTCACATACATCTCTTACACAAATGTCTACCATATTTGACTAAAATCCTGGTGTTCTCACAATTCAGGAAATGGGGCAGTGGGGCATTTTCCTACTTTTAAGATAAAAATACTTCCCAAATTTTGGCTAAATACCATATTATCTCTGCTATCCTCATAAAGACAATAATTATTGCAACTGAGCCATTGGGCCACTTCTTCTTAGGAAAGGATCATTTCCTTCCCACATTTCTAGAAACTCAGGGTTTCATCAATAACTGGAGCCCGTACATTTTATGCTGATGCAAATAAATCAGTGAAGGCAGGTTACAAATCAGAAGAATTAAGTAAGGTGTAACAAAGCCCTTATAATTCTGCCTTGCAGTGGTGGCTGGAAGCAAGAGAGTGAGAGCAAGGCTACCACTGCTTTTTAAAGCAAAAGAGACTAAGCCCAAGTGGGCTGGTATCTTAAAGGGTATTGGCTGAATGAGCAGAAGAAGCTCCCTCAGCACAGAGTAATTTTACCATTCATACTGCCACATTTATTTTATTAAATACCTACTAATAATTGCCCAAAATACATGGAAATGATTTATAATGATTATCTGAAATAATAATACATGAAACTTTGACATGCTGACACTGTTCTTAACTGTAAACAATTTCAAGGGTAAATTTTCTAAGTGCATGTGAAAATCAAATGCTTTAGTAATTAGAAGAATAAAGTACATGTCGATCATTTTGACATTTTCTTTCAAGTATATAAATATTCAGTGAAGGCAGAATCTGCTAATACTTTTCAGAATACAAGAAGAAATAAAAGATATTTTTTCAAATTTCGAAGATTTTTATAAATTTACATGTTTCACATTTTGCATTAATTCATTTCAATTTGTTTTCTATGCATCTTTTTCCTTAAATACTTGAGTTACAAATAATGTGTTAGTATTATGTTTACTCTCAGTCTTTTTATTGCAAATGTTCCTTATTTTCATTCTTGGGGAGCATTAACAGAAGAGAGTATGAAAATTGAAGAATAAATTTAAGAAATACTACCCAAGGAATAAGAAGTTAGCAGTAAACATTATCTAAGAGTAAGAAGTAAATTGTAGGTTTCCTACTCCCATTGGCTGTGTAGGTATTATAGGGAAATCTTGTTAGCCAATTATTTTTAAGAGGTGGATCCCAGTTAAGGCATGTCTTTCTGGAGCCTGAGGAAAAAAAAAAGTGGGGCATGGACCAGGTTCTCTCTTTCTCTGTGCATAATTCCTGCAAGGCACAGTTGAGCTTGGACTTCTCGTTCCTTTCTCATGAGTTTTCCCTTTATAATAAATAAAAATAAAAGTTGTTTTATCCTTTAGCTAGCCTGGTTATTTCCTGACTCAAACTAATTCCTACAGTTGGAACCCAGAATTGTGGGGCTAGAGTCTTCAGCAGCTCTAACTAGCCATGTTTAGGTTCCATGCCATTCATTTTTGGGTATAAATTGCCGGCCTGGAGTAGCTACTACCTGCTGACTTCTGGGTCCAAGGCTGGCAGAAAGATATGGGAGACTGTGGCAGAAAAAAAGGCCAAGGAGTTCCTGCCCACACCACCACCACCATCATAGGCAACAGCTAAGGAGCTTGCATGCACTGCCATCAGTGCCACCATGGGAAGTGCACCCTCTGTCCTGAGCAGGCAAAGCCTGCCTCCCTTCACTGACTGTCTCATGTGGCTGCAAAACATTCAGAGACCTCTGGGGCACATGATCTGTGAATTACACTAAATAACTGTTTTTAATATAAGCATATCTTTCAGTGTTTGACACTAAATTCAAATTTAAACCAGCCACACAACTAGAAGTGCACAGTGGCACCTATTGGCAGGTAACTGTTATTGCACCTATTTCAGCTAACTTAACCACAGCAAAATTTAAAATAAAAATTATAAAATTTATAATTTAAAACAGAAAAATTTTGGACAATTTAATAATCCAGGAATTCACTAGCTTTTTTCCTTATACTATGTACAATGTCATGCAAAGTTTATGTGATTTCAATCCTACATCATTATATTTGATTCTGAGGTTTAGTTTTGTCTGTTATATTTTCTCCTTCAAAACATGGCTTGAAAATAGGGCCAAGAATGAGGCACTTTTAGAAATAAAACAGTCTTTACAGACTGACACTGATCAATTAAAAGGAAACTCTAGAAAAGAATACAAATAACTTGACTAACAAAACCCAGTCAAGTGAGGTACTTTTAGAAATGGGAAAGTCTTCACATACTGATAGTAATCTACTAAAAGGACAATTCAACACTCTGGTGAAGGATACAGCCAATTTGACAAACAAAACCTAGTTAATGACAGAGGGTGATAAGACATTTTCTGAGAGAATTTATACTGTTGAATGTATTAATTGGACTCTGTTGAAAAGTTATGATAGATTGACTGATAGAATATCTCTCCAGAAAGGTAATATGAATGCTATGAAATTTATGCCCCAAAATGAGACATCATTCTCTACTGGACAGACTTCAAACTTTGGAATCTTCAATGAGGGCATTAGAAAAGAACAATGGACAGGTGATCCAGATATTACAAAAAGCAGTGGCAAAAATATAAGAAAAGATTGGGGAATTTATCAAATTTGATGACTAGGGACAAAAGGTAAAAAGATAAAATTTAACCTCATAGGTACATACCAAACTCTGGAAGAGGTTACCCAGAGTTATATCTGCTTCTTTGGTGATATCATCAGAAAGAGCATCTGGCATGAAACACCCTAAGGTAGTCAAAGAATATGCATGCAAGCCGATATTTATGACTGATCTAAAAGAAATTAAAGAAGCAATTCTATTTTGTGGAATACATTCATCCTTCATTAAGGAAATGGTTAAAAGATGGGCATCAAGCAATAAAGGAACACCACAAGACAGTTAATCTCAGATGTCCTAGAAAATGGATCCCAGTTGCTTTTGTAGTGTTACTTTAGGGAATAGGCAAAAATTTTAGAGAAACAGAAAAAAATAAATAGGACTTGAGATTTCCCAAGAATAAATTCTGGGTGAGAGACTTTACTCTGGTCTTCAGGATCAAGCTCTTTACAATGAACACACCTTGTCCCTGTGTATCAGAGAAGCTTTAAATGTTTGGGACAGGATTCAGGAACTAAGAAATATAATTGAATCATATCTTAGGGTTAAACAAGGTCAGAGAGAAACCTTCAGTGACTTTTACAAAGATTAACTAGGGCTGTAAAAATAGGGATAACTAACCCAGAAGGTAGATATATACTAATAGAATATTTGGCTTATGACAATGCCAAATTAGAATGCAAAAGGATCCTTGGGCCTTTAAGGATCAGATTGGCACCAATGGGTGAATAGATCTTGCATACAATGAATGTTGAGACACTTGACTATAATACTGAAACTTTGGTAAAAGAAGCAATTTCCAATGGTATAAAGAGACATCAAAATAGCAAATGTCTTAATTGTGGGAGAATGGGACATCTAAGAAAGGATTGTAGATAAGGACTTGCTAGGAATTATGTCTTTTCTGGGAATGACAAGAATAGGAGGACTCAGCATTCAGATATATGTAGGAGTTGTAGTAAAGGCCAACCAATAAATGAAGGGCATCAAAAGACAGACATGGCAACCTGACACCATGAATAAACTCTGTGAGGTGGCCTCTCTGTAAAGCCACCATGATTAATGTTGTCCAGTCATTCCCAGTTACTGTGGAGAATGTTTACACATGGACACTTTATAAAATCCAGAGCCTTTTGTAAAAAACCATACTGCTCTGAATGATGGAATAGATGTGGAGAATAAATCAAATACTTCAGTAGAACATAGGAAATGTATATTCTGGCAAACTTCTATAAATGATCAAAGACCAAAGCTAAGAGTGTATATAAATGGCATTTTTATTGAAGGCTTACTAGACATGATTATGGATGTAAGTATCATTACTCCAGAATTTTGGCATCTGAATTGAGCTTTCAAGAGGTACATGTTCAGTTCCTAAGAATTGGAATCTTATCGCAAGTGAAACATAGCATAAAGGGGTTAAATGAATAGGGCCAGAGGGGCAAAGAGGAAGACTGAGGCCATAGTTGCAATGGAATACCCAGATTAACATTTTTGTAGCCCCAAAATCTTACGTTTCTGGGGAAGATATTAGAAGATATTATGGACAAGGTCAACATCATTGAAGGCTGTACAAGAATTCAAAGCAATTGACAAAACTTTAGAGGTACTAATGGTCCTGCCTTTAAAATGGTTAACTGAGAAACCAATATGGGTTAAACAGTGGCCTCTAACTGAAGAAAAGTTCCTGGTTTTAGAACAGCTGATACAAGAGCAACTAGATACTCGAAATTTTGAAGAATCTACCATCTATTGGAATTCTTCTGTATTTGTTGTTAAAAACAAATCTGGAAAATAGAGAATAGTGACAGATCTTAGAGCTATGAACAAGGTTATTCAACCTATGGGGCCTCTACAATCTATAATTCCTCTACCTTCTCTGTTACTCAAGGGATGGCCTCTCATAGTTATTGATTTAAAGGACTGTTTCTTCATTATACCTCTACAAGAAAAGGATAGGTAAAAGTTTGCCTTCACATTACCTACTCATAATATTTCTTAGCCTACTAAGAGATAGCAATGGACTATTCTCCCACAGGGAATGCTCAATAGCCCTACCATGTGCCAATACTTAGCCAGCCATTAGAAATAATAAGTAAGCAAATTTCTAAGTCTATAATCTACCATTACATGGAAGACATTTTGTTATCTGATTCAAATGAAGACAGTTTAGAAAGTTTGTTTGAAGAAGTAAAGAAAGTTTTGCCTAAAGGTGGATAACAAATTTTTCCTGAAAAGATGCATAGATGAGATTCTATTAATTACCTAGGTTACAGAATAGGTTTGCAGAAAATTAGAACATAAAAGAAACAAATTAAGAGGGACCAGTTGTGGACTCTTAATGACTTCAAAAAAAATTATTAGGAGACATTTCCAGTGTACAGCCAGCTGTTGGAATAACACATGTTCTAATAATTTATTTAAACAAAACTTTAGATGGTGATAAAGAATTGAATAGTTTCAAAGAATTAAGAGCTGAAGCAAAATAAGAATTGACAATTTTTGAAGAGAAATTATGGAAGGCACATGTGGATAGAGTGAATCCAAATTTTAATTGTGTTCTAGACATATTGCCTTCCAGAATTTCTTTTGCAGAAATTTTAATAAAGAGGGAAGATATTATTTTAGAATAGATCTTTCTAACATATAAACAAAGTTGAAAAAAACCTAAAAAACATATGTGGAAAAAGTCCCTGAAATAATTATAAAAGATAAATTGTGACTTATTCAATTAGCAAGTATAAACCCAACGGAGATTAAAAAAATATAGCAAGACAATGAACCATGGCAAAGTGCCTGTACTAATTTTCTGGGACAAATTAACAACAATTATCCCCCAAAACAACAGACTTAACCTTATAAAGAGAACTTCTTGTATTCTTCCCCACATTTTATGGGAAGTACCAATAACTGGAGCCTGTACATTTTATACTGATGCAAATAAACCAGGGGTGGCAGGTTACAAATCAGCAGAATTAAATAAAGTGAAGCAAGACCCTTAAAGTTCTGTCCAGAAGGCAGACTTATATGCTATTCTTATGCTAGTAAGTGATTTAAAAGAAACTTTCAATACACTAACTGATTCACAATATGCAGAAAGAGTTGTCTTAAATATTGAAACTGCCGAATTTATACCAGATGGTACAGAATTGACTTCATTATTCATTCAAGTGCAAGACATAATCAGTAATAGACTTTGTTGTATATACATAACACACATCCAATCTCATGCAGGTCTGCCAGGTTCTTTAGCACAAGGTACTGCAAAAATTGATCAATTATTGATCGGAAGTGTGTTGCAGGCCTCTGAAATTCATAAAAAAAAAACACATCATGTAAATAGAAGGTTTAAAGCAACAAGCTAAGGTGGTTATACAGAGATGTCCTACTTGTTCTTTCTAAAACCAAACACTGTTGACTGCAGGGAGTAACCTGAAGGGTACTCGAAGTAATGAGATCTGGCAGATTGATGTGTTCTACTTTACAGAAATTGGTAAATTGAAATATGTGCACCATGCTACAAACACATATTCAGGATTTCAATGAGCCTTGAAGTTGGAAAAGGCTGCCTCAGTAATGATGCACTTATTAGAAGTTACATCCATCATGTATATTCCTAAACAAATAAAGACAGACAATGGTCCAGCATATTTATCTAAGAAAATGAAACGATTTTTTTTCCTATTATAATATTAAGCACATTACAGGTATACCAATAATCATACAGGTCAGGTAGTTATAGAAAGGTCAAATCAAACTATAAAGATATGCTAAACAAACAGATATGGTTGAAAAACACCCCCAGAAATGGATTGAATAATGATTTATTAACCTTGAATTTTCTTAATGCTAATGAGAAAGGAACAACAACAGCAGAGAGACATTGGATAATGGAAAAAAATCTGAATTGAACCAACCAGCATATTTCAAGGATGTGTTGACCTCATAATGGAAACCAGTAAATGTACTACTTGGGGAAAGGGTTTACTCTTGTTTCCACAAGAGAAGAAAAATATGGATACCATAAAAATTAATAAAGATTCTCTTTGAAAAAGAGAAAACTCTTGAGAAAGAGAAATAACAGCTTATTTACAATGGTGACAACCATATAGGTGGTAAGGAATGCATATAGGGTTTGGGGACAGGGTTCTGTTTTTGTCTTTACAGAAAAATACATATTGTCAAAAATTCAAGAGACCCTGAATGTTTGGATGCTGACAGAGGAAAAATAGCTATCAAATAAGGATCATCGAGATAAAGGAATAAGACTTAGGAGGAAAGGTGAACAATACATATACATAAATTTATTTATTTATTTATTTATTTATTTATTAGTATATAGAGATGGCTTTGGAGTTGGACAATGGCTCTCTCATTCTCTAAATCCAAGTGTGTTGTTAAAAGGAACATTCACAATCTCTGTCTTATATATAGTGAATCATCTGGCATGGAACAGAAGGAAGACTTTAGGACAAATTTTACTTTCTACATGTCTATTTTGTCTATATCATATTTTTCATTAAATATAATTCTGTATGAATGATGTCTTAGTTTTCAACAATGAACAATAGAGTTTTCTACAGATCCTTTTCCTGCAGTACTCTTTGAAGTTTCCAGAAATATGGGGCCCCAGAGCAACAGCTCAACCTGGTTGAGATGACATCATGATGCTGATCACACTCCTATAAGATCGGTTTTTTGGGTAACAGCTACTGAAATGGTACATCTTCTCATGATGGTCTGGCCAGAACTGCAAATAAGAGCTTTGAAAAAAAAATCCCTATTGACTGCTCATAAATTGTTTGCAACTACACTAGAAGGTAATCCTGGAACTTAACTATTGCTTTACCTTTGCGGGATCCCATAAAGAGAACATTGCCCCTTGACAACAGTAAGCAATTTTGGAGGACGAAGCCCCCTCTCCCAAAAAAGTTTGCCGTCAGGGTTGGGAAAACCTTTTAGGGGTTGTTGATTATTTCTTGTATCAGTTAGAGGGTTGGGGTGGAAACTATGTAGGTTCAAAAAATGAGGGGGGATAATAATAGTGGGTAAGAGTGAATACTTGTAAGCTATTACTTATGGATAATTTACATTGTTATAGTTTTTGTATATTGATACAAGTTCAAATTATATTTATTTCTGTTTACAATATTTGTACACTTATGCAAAATTATTCTGTCAGATTATATATAGACATGTTTCCACCTCTCTTTATGATATTTCGTGTATTTATACAAATTTTAAGATATATTTTCATATTGCATTATGTATTATTCTTACCTCTGATCCAGATTCTTATAGATTGTTTACTTTTTGAGGTCATAATCCTCATTTGCTGCACATTTCTTTACAGATTATTTAATATTCTGACAAGAAGTTTTAGTCTTTAAGTTATACAGGTATTAAATGTGTTGATTATTGTTCATGCTTGTTATATTTATAGTAAGATTGATTAGGGTATAGAGATTGTATTCTACCTAGAGAGAAAATCTTCAACCACTTCAAGGGTCTGTAAAATATGATATTTAAAAAAAATAAAAAAAAACAACTTAGGGTTCTATTTACATGAGACATGATTGCTCCCGACAGTACAGATCTATTCCTGAGAAAATGTTTAGCACCAAAGACAATTCACTTGAAGAGTGTTTTCTTTTTGCAAAAATTGGCCATGGGGAACAGAACTGACCATACATTGATCACTGAAAAAAATGTACGATGTCCAGACAGGATAAGCAGGATACAAGAAAAAGACTGTCAAACCTTGCTAAGACAGGGTAAGATGATTATGAAAAATTCCCTGTCTTTGAAAATCGTCTGTCAGTTATGCTAGGTCTTAGCCAAAGTTGGTTGCTCCAACATTGCAAATAAGACTTGGGGTGATTGCTTGGGTAGCCAATTGTCTCTGTCATATACTACTTACTTTGGAAGCTGCTTGATTGTACTTCCTGCCTTCTCAATTGATATTATCTCACTTGTTAGACCTACTATGAGGTTCAAGATTAGATAGGTAGTCATGGTTATCTTCCTCTTATGATTTAACTGATACTCTTTGGAATAGAATATTTATAAAAATGTTTGTCATATGTTCCTTGTTTAATATTGTTTATGTTGTTTGTAATTTTATACTTTATATCTGTTCCTATTTTATAAAGTTGTATTGGGTTTAGATTTCTCTTGTTTAGACAAAAGGTTATGGGGAAAGCTTTTTAGCCAATTATCTTTAAGAGGTGGATTCCAATTAAGGCATGGCTTTCTGGAGCCTGAGTGAAAACTGGGGCATGGACCAGATGCTCTCTCCCTCTCTGTGTGACTCCCATGGGGTGGGTCTGAACTTGGACTTCTCCTTCCAGTTTTGTGAGTTTTCCCTTATCATAAATAAAAATATAATAATTTTATCCTTTAGCTAGACTGGTTATTTCCTGAATCTAGCTAATTCCTACAAGGGTACTCTAAGCACAGAAAATTAATCAAACCTCTTTTACTCCATATTCTCACAGAAGAAATAGCCCTATTGATATCTCATTTTCTGGGTTATAGTACAGTTTAAATACTTGGTGGTTTCTCTCTAGTGTTGAACACTGTACTAGGTAAAAGAAAACAAGATCAAAAGACAAGATGATTAATGTAAGAATACATATTTTTAAATAAAATTACATAAGAAATAAGCAAGGCTAAGTGGTGGAGACACAGGCCTTTAATCCCAGCTCTCTGAAGGCAGAGGCAGGTGAATCTCTGTGAGTTTAAGGCCAGCCTGTTCTACAAGAGCTAGTTCCAGGACAGGCTTGAAAGCTACAGAGAAACTCTGTCTCAAAAAAAGAAATAAGAAAAAAAAATAAAATAATTAGTGGGGCAAAGAAGAAAGAACCAGGAGTTTAACACTCAGAAGAAAAAGAGAAGCTAATGTTTTGCTATAATATATGTCTGTACTTGTGAAGGAAGCTAAGTTCACCTCCATTGTTTCTATTTCTACTTGATGAAATTCCAATTCTTAGAGTGTAAACAATGTATAAAACACATATCATCTGTTTATCTATCTCTATATCTATTTACATATAGATATTCTTTTATATATATATATATTTTCTATATCAATAGATACATTTTCTACATTGATATCTATGTCTATATATGTGGGATATATATATTATATATGCAAACATAGATATAGAAACATAGATAGATAGATAGATAGATAGATAGATAGATAGATAGATAGATGTTATAAATTCAGATATATTCTAGAAGAATATAATTATCCATGAAGGCAATCCTAACAGAAAAAAGCATTTAAGGGAAAAATGTATTAGATAACAATACACACATTAGATTTTTGGTTGTCTTCTTTTAGTGTCTTTAATTTATATTCAAGGCTGTAATAAAATGATATTTCTGGAAATAAGCAGATTTCAGTTCAGGGATTCTTTATTATTATCTTAGAGAAAAAATAATTTATTTTCCCTAAATGGTTTTGGTTCCTTTGCACTAAGGAACTATTTTTTTCCAAATGTTAATACCTACTAAGAGAAAAAGTAACACAATTTTGGCTTTTATATTACTTCTTTTTCTTGTGCATTACGTATACCTGAGATTGATATATTATACTAATCATTTCTCATGGTTTAATTTTAAATTTGAAATATTTATTTTTACAACTCTCTATACTTTTCTTTTTTAAAGAATTATAAATGGATACAAATAAGTAACTTTTCATTTTGTTAATAAAAGTTTCTATGAATATTATAGATTAGAGCAGAATCCAAGTCAGCACTTTCATTGTGTCATCTGACAATGTACAAGCATATTAATCAACTTGATATCTGAAAAGGGAATAAGAGAAGAACAATAAAGTCAACTTTTCAGCTATGTCATTCAAGATTATTTAGTTATAACTAAATTGCATATCTACTTTAGTAAATGAAGCATTCCATAATAAGGCACTATCACAGAAATTAATAAATGGACACTGAAATTCCTGATGCAATTAGTGTTTCACAAAATCAAAAGTACAATAAAAAATGAAGTAATAAGTGCGGCGGGGCTGTGTCCCCAACACCCCAGCCGCCTGCCCGGCTAGCTTATGCCCCGAAATAATTACACGGACACTGTATTCTTTTAAACACTGCTTGGCCCATTCTCTTCTAGGCTAATTCTCACATATTAATTTAGCCCATTTCTAATCATCTGTGTATGGCACCCCAAGGTGCGCTTACCAGGAAGATTCTAGCCTATGTCCATCCTGGGTCGGAGCTTCTTAGCGTGCGTCTGCCCTGGAGCCAGGAACATGGCATCTCTCTCAGGCCTCTGCTCCCGAGAGAAAAGCGGTCAAGTCTCTGACCTCACTTCCTCTTCCTCCCAGCATTTTGTTCTGTTTACTCCTCCCACCTATCCTCTAACCATTAAAATGGGCCAGGGCAGTGCCTTTATTAGCCAATGCCCTTCCTCCATCATTTCCCCTTTTTCGGTTTAAACAAAAAAAGGCTTTAACATAGCAAAATTACATATAACAAAACAGTTATCAAGTAAAAGTTACAATAATCTTTATCATAACTAAGGAAAACTAAAACTATAACTAACTATTCTTAACTCCATCAAAGACTCTAGAAAGATACAATACTACCTAAGCAAACAAGAAAAAGGCAACTTTTAAAACTCTAGAAATGACAGAGACATCTTGCTGCCTGCACAGTCACCCAAAGTTCCTCTGTACTGTTGGGGCATCCATCTTCAGCCTTCAGGCCCATGGTATCCAGCAGACATTTCCATAAAGCAGGAAAACTCAAAGTCAGTTCAGTCACTATCTGTTGTGTCCTGCAGAATGTCTCGCATACTCTTTCATGAATCAGGAACCCCGAAAGATCATCTCACCTTAGGCAAGTTCAGTAGTCCTCTCTCTGCGGGTTCTCTGTGTCCAGTTTATGCAGTAGTCCAGGCAAGAGCAGTTTCTTGCCCAAAAGGCTATCAAACTCCATAAGGATCCTCTTCGATGCCCATCTTCCTCTTGAAGTAGATTGGTGCTGCCAGGATCAGAGTGTCTCATTGTCATGAAAAGTCCTAAGTTATTAAAATATTTTAAATGCCATATTCTGCAGCCTTTGAGAGATATGAAGAATGCCTATCTAAAATATATCTCTATATATCTAGAAAATCTAACTAACATGACTACAAGCTTTACTATTATCGATGATTATCCATTAACAACCTATATTTCTTAATTATACAGTACGTATTTAAATGAACTACACAATCACAATACCTTAATCAAAATCAGAAACACTTATACATATAACAAAATTGACCTTAAATCTCTATCAATAAAGCAAAATCTATACTAATGCAAATTATTCATATCTATATCATATCCCCCTTTAAATGTAAAAGAACATTTATAAACATTTTTTGGGAATATGGGCACAGTTATTTCTCTCCAAACTGCTTCCTGCTGAATGGGGGTGTCGTTAATTAGGTCTTTCATGGTATAACCTGTGTGCTAGTTTCATCTCAGTTGGCAGTTGAGCAAAGCAATTTTCTGAAGGTGTTCACACCAACCCTTCAGGAGGGCGTGGTCCATCATACCAAATCGGAATAGAAGAAATGAACAGCGTCTCATCCTCTGTGAAAACAAAATAAGAAACTCTTTTCCAAAGTATCATATCCTTAGATCCAAATTCAAAATATTGGATTAGTTCAGCAGCATTTATAAACAAATATCTTTTAGTAGCTTTCGCTCCTTCCTCAGCATTCAAACAATTCAAAGAGAGCATAATAGCATACAGTATCAAAATTCTCTGTGTATTTTCCATCTTTGTACAGCTTTGTTTTAACCTCTATTTTGTTTATTTTTACTTTCAACTCTTTGCTTTTTGAGATAGGTTCTCTGTATCTTTGACCTGAAGTAACTCTGTAGACCAGGCTGTCTTTGAACTCTCAGAGATCCGCCTGTCTCTGCCTCCCAGGCATTCGGGATTAAAAGTGTACACTACTACACCTTGAACTCACAGAGATCTGTTTGTCTCTGCCTTCTAGGCACTGGGATTAAAGGCGTGTGCTACCACACACAACTCTCTTCCTTTTTTTGTTTTTTACTTTAAGAACTTCAACTTTTAGTCTGCATATATTTTTAACACACTGTAAACCATTTAAAATTTTCTTTGTCTTTGAATCTCTCTTTACTGTATATCTCTCTTTTTCTGACCACACGAGTCTTTAATTTACCAAGCAATATCAGTAGGATTAAAGGCGTGGCTTTGCCAGCTAGATCCAGTCCATTCCTTAGCTTTCCAGCCTCATGGCTGAGGTACTGGCTGTAGCCAGCAAGCGAGCTTCAGCAGCCCGTGCTAGCAAACCGCACAAACCGCCTGCATAAAAGAGTCAGAGTTTGTCCTGGCAGGACAGCCCAGAAAGCTGGCATTTTTAAACAGCACAGCTTTTTTCCTGCTACGGCTGAATCAGGAAATCTCTCTACAGCACACCACCAACAAACAGCAAAAATCTGTGTTAAACTCTCGCTCCCTTATTTTTAAGCCTTCTCAGGTTTTTAATTGGGTTTAGTCCATCACATTGGGCGCCATATGAAGTAATAAGAAAAGCGGTCAAGTCTCTGACCTCACTTCCTCTTCCTCCCAGCATTTTGTTCTGTTTACTCCTCCCACCTATCCTCTAACCAATAAAATGGGCCAGGGCAGTGCCTTTATTAGCCAATGCCCTTCCTCCATCATGGAACTGCTAGCTTGCTCATCATCCTTATTCTATTAAAATCTATAATGTGAAATTTCTGTCCTGCCAGGTCTTATAGCAATTGATTCCCAAATAAAAACACAAAGGCATATATTAATTATAAACTGTTTAACCTTTTGCTTAGGTTTATTACTAACTAGTTCTTATAATTTAAATTAACCCATAATTCTTATCTAGGTTTAGCAACATGGCTTGGTACCTATCAGAGGCCTTGATTACCAGCCTCAGTACCCCTTCAGGGATTAGAATTTGATGTAAATGGTAGGCAAGGATCTGAGGGCAGAAAATTAACTCAAGTATGTTACCTCTGCATGTTTTTTTTTTAAATTTTTTGTTTGAGGAGAAAATGTGAAAAAGCAGTATTCCAGAACAGGTTATCCAAACTCAGAAAAAGCCAACATTCACAAGGTGATGTACCTGACATTCTAAACCATTAGATAAAATTACTAAATATGTGATAACCAGCTTTGGGGATACCCAGATATGTTTGCAAAGGTGGGACCTGCTGCCTACCTGCTCAGTGTTTATCTTCTACATAAAAATTTGGAATCATATGTACATGATAAGAACCAGATATTAATTTATTTGATGAAATTATTAGAAATATTTACAGGTCAACACATTCATATTCCACAAAAGACAGCAATACATAGATGTGAAACCATTTCACATATGAAGAATCTGTCAGAAATGATAAGCAAAAAGATGAGGTAAAGGCAAAAAAAAACAATAGTACATATTTAACATCACTAGTATCTCTCAGAGACAGAATATTACTTACCAAGAGTTTTATCTACTTATCCTATTGCTATTTCTGAAAAGCCAGCAAATAGAAAATACCCAAAATAATATCCAGAATGTAAATGAGAACATATATGTATGAAAGATCTAAATGATATTAAGCAAGCAGTTGTATCTTATGGCCTGTATTCACCATATATGAGGCAGTTGGTAAAGACCTGGGCTTCAAGAAATAAGGTTTACCACATGATTGTCTTAAATTAGGCTGTTTTTTAAAAGATGGCCTACAATTACAATTGAAAGAATTATTGGAGGGAGGAAGCTAAAGCCCTTGAACATCAAGGTAGTGTTAGAGATTTTGAGGCCTCCCACAATCAAATTCCTGGTGAGGGCCATTATGGTGATCCAGATAGTCAAGCTATATACACAGTACACATCTTGTTCCTATGCCATCCAACAGCTTTGAATGCTTAGGGGAAAGACTCAAGAAGTAGGAAGAAGAATTGAATCAGATACTAAGGTTATACAAGGCACAAAAGAACAATGTGACTTTTTGCAATATTAACCAAAGCTATACAAATAGGTGTATCAAATCCAGAATCTAGATGAATGCTCATTGTATCTCTGACTTCTGAAAATGTTAATTTAGAATGCAAAAAGATACTTGGATACTTAAAGTTCAGACCAGCACCAATGGATAAATAGATCCTACAAACAGCCAATGTTGAGTCCTTTGACTATAACATTGAGACCTGTGTAGAAATAATTTTCACAAGTAGGAAGAGGCATCAAAATACCAAATGCTTTAATTGTGTGGACTAAGCCATTTTACAAGAGAGTGTTCCTAGAAATACTGTTTCTTCTGGGAATGATTCAATAGAAGGTGCTAAGATTTTCTAGCCCAACAAGCTACTCTGCTGATGCAATAATCTAAATCAGACCAAGTCAAACTAAATTAAAAGGCCCAGATTTAATTGGTGCCAGTGTTCCCAGGAGGCCCCCAGAGAGAAAATGAAGAGGGGAAAGAAGAAATAGAAAAACTATGTGTTTCTTCTATGTGGGGCAGTTCAAATACCTTGTGAGAGTGGTCTTGACCCTCTCTGGGGAGGGGTTACCATTTGCTGGTCTTTCTCAGAGGTGGAGTCTGGACTGTTGCAACTCCCAGAAGAGGGGGCTTGAAATGGAGCTTTCCACCCAACATTACAGGAGCTGGGGTGAAGCCCCACTCAAACATTCCAGACTCTTTGGATAAGGATCTTAGGGGCTGAGGTTATTACCCCAACCATACAGATGGCCCCAAAATTCTGGATTATTCGGAAGATGTGGAAAAGTCTGAAATTAGACAAATGAATGTAGATCAACAAGAGATAAACAAAGCAACCCATTACCTTTGGGCAAATCCTTGGGCAGTTTCTTGCAGGCTTATCCTTGTGTGGCTTCTTGCAGGGCTCAAAGTCACAGATGGGCAAGTCATTCCCGGTCACCGTGAAGGACATATCTCCCTAATAAAATTAGAAAACCAATGCCTGTTGTAGAAAACCACACTATTCAGAATGATAGAATAACCATGGAAGATGAACCAAAAATTCCAATATCAAATAGAAAACTTGTATTTTGGCAGAGTTTTATAAATGATCAAAGACAAAAGATTGGAGTATGAAAATTTGAGATTATAATGGAAGGAGTTTTAGACTTGGGTGCAGATGTCACTATTATTACTTCAGAATTGTGGCATCCAAATTGGCTTCTTCATAAGGAAGATGTTCATTTCCTAGGAACTGTAGCACTTTCTTAGGTAAAACAAAGAAAGAGGTGAATTGAATGCAAAGGGCCAGAAAGACAGAGGGAAAGACTGAGGCCACACATGGATAAGATAGCAGTGATTTGATGGTGTTGTAATCTGTTACAACAATCAAGTACATAGATTATCATTCTTGCTCTCTCTGAAATGGACCATAAACCTACTCATGTTTCTGGGAAGGATATTATGATGTATTATAAGAAACAGTCACAGAACATTCAGGCTGTACAAAAACAGGCAAAACAACTGACAAACTCTCAGAGGTACCAATAGTCCTACCATTAAAATGGTTGGCAGACAAATCTAAATGGATTAACCAATGACCTTTAATGATAGAGAAACTGCAGGCTTGAGAACAGTTGGTAAAGTAGCAACTAAATGCTCAGGATACTGAAGAATCAACCAGTCCTTGGAATATTCCTGAATTTATTGTTTAAAGAAATCTGGAAAATAGAGAATGTTAACAGATCTAATGGCTATTAATAAGCTGATTCAACCTAAGGGTTCTCTATAATTTGGAATTGCTTTTCCCTTCACTATCCTATAAAAGATAGCCTCTTATTGTTATCTATTTAAAAGATTGCCTCATCACAATACCTTTATTAAAACAAGAAAAAAAAATTGACTTCACAGTGCCTAGATATAAATATACTCAGCCTGCCAAAAGATACCAATAGAAGGTTCTTCACAAGAAAATCTAAATAGCCCCACTATGTGCCAAATATTTTATAAGTCAGCAACTGGAAATAATACAAAAGTTTTATCAATCTATAGTTTACCATTACAAGGATGACATTTTACTATCTGATTCAAATGTAAATAATTTAGAAAGAATGTTTGAAGAAGTAAAGAAAGTTTTGCCTTATTGGACAAGTGGAGATACAATCAATTATTTAGCTTATAAAATAGGTACACAGAAAATTAGACCACAAGTAGTGCAAACTTGGAGAGTTTGATTGCAGACTTTTAATTTCCACCACAGATTGCTAGGAGACATTTCCAATCTGTGGCCCACTATTGGTATAAAACCTGAAGAACTTTTAATTTCAACAAAACCTTAGATGGTGCAAAAGACTTAAATATTCCCTGAAAATTATTAGTTGAAACTGAGAGATAATTAACTTTGATTAAAGACAAATTACAAAAGGCAGAAGTGAAACATGTGGTCAAAATCTTAACTGCATTCTGGTTATGTTATCTTCTGAACATTTCCCTGCATAAATTTTAATGAAGGGAGAATATATTATCTTAGAATGGATCTTTTTACCACATGCACCAAGTAAAAATTAAAAACTTATGTGGAATAATTTTCTGGGTTAATTCTGTATTGAAAATCGAGGCTTCCTCAATTAGCAGTAATAAACCAAACAGAAAACTTATTATCATTCACTAATGATAAAATTAATAAATTATAGCATGAAAATGAACCCTGGTAAAGAGATTGTAGCAATTTATTGTGAGAGACAACTCTCCCCAAAAATGAGAGAATTCAACTCATAAAGAGAACTAATAGGATCCTTACTTGCATTGTACTTAACATAGAAATAGTTGGAGTCCCTAAATTTTATATTGATGTAAATTAATGAGGAAAAGCAGGTTATAAATCAGAAAATTTAAGTAAAATGGAACAAATCTCTTATGATTCTTTTCAAAAGTCAGTATGCTATTCTGTTCTCATGGTACTAATGGATTTTAAAGAAACTCTCAATATATTTTACAATTCACAATACACAGAAAGAGGTGTTTTCATATTGAAACTGCTGAATTTATACCACATAATAAAGAGTTTATTTTACTATATATACAGGTACAAGATATAATTAGGAATAGGCATCATCCCATATACATACATATATATATATATATATATATATATATATATATATATATATATATAAAACTCACATCCAATCCCATACACATCTGACAGGTCCTCTTACACATGGTAGGTAGACATCGAACAGTTATTCGTTGGAAATGTTCTGGAGGCTTCAGAATTTCATACAAAAAAAAAACATGTCAATGGCAAGGATTTAAAAAAGGCTTTGCCATTACATGGCATCAAGTCAAGAATATTATAAAATGCCATTCTTTTTTTATACAATGAAATACCACTGTGAACAGGAAATCATGTAAAGGGTACTAAACGGAATACAATCTGATAGATAGATGTTTTCTATTTTGTAGAATTTGGAAAGTTAAAATATGTACAATATTGATATCTATTCAGGTTTTCAATCGGCAACTACTTTGAGTTTTAAAAAAGTAATCACACATTTACTAGAAATTATGGTCATTAAGGATATACATAAACAAATAAAAACAGACAATGCTCCAGCATATTTCTCTAAGAAAATGAAAGAGGTTTTTGCTTATTATAATGTAAAGAAGTTAAATGTATAGCAAAAAAAATCCTACAAGTCAAGCAGTTATTAAAAGATCAAATAAAAGTGTAAAGAATATGTTAAACAAAAAGGGTTGGAGCAGGGTTCTGTGCTTGTCTTTGCAGGAAAATAGAAAATACCAGTCTTTGAGAGGTAAAGAGATTTTGTTAATCTACATGCCTAAAGAAGAAAAGATAGCTATCCAAAAAGAATCACCAAGCAAAGAAAAAGCTGACTTACGATAATAATATTTTTTAAGGGTAAAAATTTCACTACATAAACAAACATATCTCCTTTCTTCTCAATATAATGGCAGTCCTGACTCACTTCAAAATCAAAGCTGACTTTGGTGTAGACTGTGGCTCTCCTTATCTAAATCCAAACATGTTGTTTAAAAAAAAATTCAGAATTTCTTTCTCATATCAGGAGATCCACCTGGTGTGGGACAAAAGGAAGATAAAAATCTAGGGATTAAGGTTATCAAAATTCTGCTTTCAAAAATTCTACTTCTCCCCATACCTATTTTTGTCTCTACAGTACCTTTCTTTGAATACATATCAATCAAAATTCAACATTCTATTTAGATGTGAATAATGTTTAAGTTTTCCATAGTAAACAATAAAATTTCCTTTAGTAATTTCTTAAGTCTCCAGGAAGAAAATGGGGCCCCATTAAAATGATTCCACATGGTTCATTTGATGTCATTCAGTTGATAATACCACTTAAAGTTCAGCTTTGTACCACAAAGTGTTCAGAATAATTTTGAAGTGGCTAAGATGATCTAGCCTAACAGACTACACTAGCTAGGGCTTGAGTCAAACCTGCACTTTCCAATAATGCATAGATTGGGCAAAAATTACACAGGTACCTGTTCCAGGACTTCATAAATAACCCAAAGTTCTTTATCAGGATTCCCTAAAGTTACCATTTCTCCTAGACAGAAGGAAGTAAATTTAAGTATAGAATGCCCACATTCCCAAGAGATAGGTTTGGTTGTTTTGTTCTTCATTCAATGGATTTTGGGATATTTGTCATGGGGGGAATCTAGTTACAAGTTATTATTGGTTATCGTCAGAAAAAGAAACTAACAAAAAGAAATTAGATCCAAGGTTCTTGTTTCAAAAAGAAAATAGGGGGCATAGATATGATAGATAAATAAATTCATTATTGATTCTAATATGAAAGGAAAAGGGGAGAATATAGATATGATAAAATAAAAATAGTCCTCCTTTTATTTTTTATTTTATCTTAGATAGGCAGGTCATTTTCAAACACTTCAGAGATTTACAGAATATTGGCTTTAAGATGCTTTAATAACATAGGTTCCTTTTTATGACAATGAGACATGTGTGCACGATTGCTTTCTTCTGTGCCCTGCAGAGTGGCTGACAGACTCTTTCATGAAGCAAGAACCCTGAATTACTGCCTCACCTTATTTAGGCAAGTTCAGCAGTCATTTTTCTGTGGGCCATGCATGTCTAATCCATACAGCATACCATCATGAAGTTCAGACTAAAGCAGTCTCTTGCCCAAATGGCTAATAAACCCCAAAAGGATCCTTTTTGATGTCCATCATCCTCTTGAAGTTGATTAGTGCTGCCAGAAGAAACATGTCTCACTGTCAAGAAAAATCTAAGTCTTTAAAACATTTTAAATGTCATATTTTGTAAGTATCTGAAGTGTTAAAGATTATCTATCTAACAGAAAAGTATCTTGGTATATTTAGAAAAGCTAACTATCATGACTACATGTTTGAGTATTAAAATGACTGTCTATTAATTTTTATTTCTTCATTACACATTACATTTTTAAATGAGCTACACAAACACAAGACCTTAGACAAGAGCAGAAATACATATAAGCTGTGTAACAAAATCAACCTTAAATCTGTATCAATAGATCAAGATCCATAGTAATGCAAAGTATCCATCTCTATATCATATTATCTTTAAATGAAAACAAAGACTTACAAACAATCATTTCAGAAATTTGGGCATTGTTTTCTCCAAACTCTATCCTGATATTTGTTGAAGAAAGTAGTTTTAGGGTTCACAGAGACCTTTCAGGGGTCTTGTTACATAAAATCACATTATCTGGGAAGGTTTTCATCCTATGTGAAAATAAGAACAGGGCCTCTTTTCAAAAGAAACATAACTTTAGACCAAAATTTTGAAATCAAGGTATCTTTAAAATATACATGTTGGTTTAACTTAGCAGCCTGTACAATGAAATTTCTCTTTGTAGTTAGTTTATTCATAGACAAAACATTCAAAGAAAACACACTAATTTACTTAATCCAGATTATCTGTGTATTTTCCATCTTCATGTGACTTTTTAACTCTATTATTTTTTTTAAATTATCTTACTTCTTTAATCAATGACTTTCTGTACTCTTTCTTCTCTCTCTCTCTGTCTCTGTCTCTCTCTCTGTCTCTGTCTCTCTCTTTCTCTCTCTCTCTTTCAAGTCCATGTACATTTATCCAAAACTGTGGCCCATTAATAGGTCTTTTTCATCTCAAACTGTATTATTGTGCATCTGTTATTATTTTCTGACCAGGAGTGCTTTTTTTTTTTAAATGCTAAGTGGGCATGGATAGGACCAACTCCACAGCCCTGTCTGTTTATTTTGCTACATCCAACATGACAGATGTATGTTCTCTGTCTCTGTGAGCCATGCTTCCTAACCAGCTCCCAAGGTTCTGTGGGTATATGTCTCTATTAATCAACTTGTAGCACTTGTTACGAAACTCCATTTAAGTGCAGGACCTCCAAAAAGAGCCAGAGGTATTTGTTTTGCCAGCACAAACCAGGAATATGACTCTTAAAAGAGCTATACAGTTTTTGTTGATATTACTGAATCAGGTAGCCTTCTCTTAAAGGAATCACATCTCTGCTTACCTCTAGCAAACAGAGCCCACATGAGAAAATGCTGAGACACCAGGCGGCGGAAGGCAGCCGGAACACCAGGCAGCGGAAGGCAGCCGGAACACTGGGCAGCGGAAGGCGGCCTGAACACAGGGCAGTGGAAGGCGGTCAGAACACAGGGCGGCCGAAGGCGGCCCGAGGAAGCCCGGCGCAGCCGGCGGGGACCGACTGGGACAGGCTGGAACCGGCTGGGACCTGAGCAGCAGCAGAGAACACAGGCTGCTGGCGGCGGGAACCATCCCAGTAGCGGAAGCAGGCGGCAGGGACCGCGCGAAACACTGAGAACAGATTGCCCCTCTACAATTAAACCAAAGAGGTAGGCCTTCGGTTGGGGAGGTCCCTGGAAAAGGAGGAGCCGGGTCCTATTCCTGAAGACCCTTCTGAGGGGTGAGAGGGATCTTGGGCCCCTGCAGGAACCAGGAAACAGAGCAAGGGCATTTTGTAAGAGGAGTCCCTGGCCAGCAGGGAAACCTGTGTCTGTCCACACTCACCTTTATGATATTGACAATGATAGTAGTACTAGTTAGGCTTTCTTATAGGTCTCTTCTGACTACATTACTGCACTAAATGCTGCCTACTTAACTTACTGTTTATCCGAGATATAAATTCTAAACCTAAGTGTTCCAATCTAAACTCAATTTATGTCATATTTTCTGAACTGCTGTTGTTCTCTCTCCTGGAGGGCTTTCCCTACTTATCTTATTTTGCCATTGTCCTGAAAATTAGCAGGACTCTAATCTCTCATTAAGAGTTATTAGATCCATGAATCTCCTTCAAATTGCTTTTACCACACCTCCACTATTTTTTAGGGAGAACACATTTAGTTTTAAATTTCTCTAAACTATGTTTCTTAGAGAAAGGATTAGGAATCAACTGATTTACAGCCTGATTTTATCCCAAGCAAAATCTTTGTTCCAGGCTTGCAGAGCTGGAAATGGAGAAAATGACAACCTCTTCCATCTCTGTAGTAACATCTCAACTATAGGGATAAAGTGTCCATTAGCCAGGCCAGAGCTATGGTGTTCTCTGCTCTACCTTGTCATTTGACCTTATCCAAATTAAGTCCTGTATTCTACTAATAGAGAAGGCTAGCTGCCATCTTTTGCTAAGTTTATTTGAGATTTAGTCTAAGAAATAAGAAATAAGCATCAGGGACAGGATAAAAAACACTGTTTATGTTTTGGTTTGTTTGTGTTTGTGTGTGTCATGATTATGGGGAAGAATACTTTCAGCTGGGATTTGGAAGGAGGAATAACAGATTTTTCTTGTTGTAGCCATTTGCAACTTAATTTCTGCCTCAGTCTATAGCAGCAAAGAAAGAGAAAATGAATTATTATGGATTATCTATTGTATACTTTCATCATTTGAAGATTTTTTATAGCTATTTGAGCTGTTTGCTCATGGTACCCTTTCAAAGAATTTTAAAGGCGACTCTTTCTAAATGTATATATTATATTAGAGATGTATAATTCTATAAGAAATATATAATTTCCTTCTAAGCACTGTGACAAATACTTGATTAAAAACAATTTAAAAGAGAAAGTATGTATTTTGTAACAGAATTCTGGGATATAGTCTATTGTGTCAAGGAAGACAGAAAAATAGTACCTTCTACAGAAAGACACCCAGTGCTGGGGAGACTCTCACTCAAGTCTTGGGATAACCCCCCAGTAACTCACTAGAGACCGTCCTTGCTGCAATCACATGAGGCTTTAATGATGAGATGAGACGGGAACCAGTGCACTGGGGCCGAGACTCATAACCCACACAGGGGGAGAGTTCAACCCCCCGAGTGACCGGGAGAAGCGATTTTTAAGGGAAGAAACCACAGCGCAGTGATCCGGAATTGGCAGGGAGTGTGTCACAGAAAATTCCGAAAATACCAGTGAAGAGGACAAGGGGGCAACCCCCTGCCTCTCGGGACCACTCCCAAGGTCATAATCAGCTAGTTCTTCAAACACATTACAATGACAAACTTTCTGTTTCTCAAGATTATTCTCAAGATTACAACCTAACTTTATCTGAAACAGTCACTAAACTAGCTAATCCTAGATTTTTGATTCTTCTCTTCCTGCTTGGATTTTTGGCTATTTTCTTCCTGCTGGGGCGGGGACCTGGATTTATCCAGAGCTTTCTTTGGGAATACCTGGAGTTATCCAGGTCTTTCATCTCCTCACTTCTTCTAGTACCTAGTCCTAATCATAGAACTAGATTTTAGTATCTTCTTGACCTTGTAAAGCACTATATTGGTGGCGTAACATCAAAATCTGAACAGCATTTATTCCTTCTCTAATGAAGGTAATTAGTTTTAATTCATTAAAGCACTGAGGGGCCTGTATTAGGGCAGCTACCCCGAGGCCCAGGATTACTGCTAATATCAGAGAAATAGGTTCTCATCCAAAGAGAGTTGGGTGCTTGGCAAACCCGTCTTTAAGCATGTTAACTGGATGATAAAAGACCATAGTATCAGTTGTACAAGCACACAGTAATCTTTGATGTCACGAAAAACCGATGTCGACAAGCAAGGTGTCAGGCCTGTATTACAGGCCCACAATTTAGCTAAACCAGAACCGAGTACCTGGTGTCAGGTTTTAGGGCTTTTAAGAGTCTCATTACATAACCTCAGTAAGAATCAGCCTATGATTAGTCCCCCAAACATAAGCCTCTTGACTGGTAGTGTTGTCAAAGTCCCAGATACTTCAATTTTGGGTAGTTCAGGAGCTCACTTCATGTGGGAGGTGTGGATCCAGGCAGAGATGCATACTTCTTTCAGTTGTTCCCAGATCTGGCATCTCACCATTTAAAGGGCCTTTCGGTGGGAAAAACAAAGGTCTAGAAAGAATAGCATCAGGATTATACATTCCACCCATCTCAGTGAGCAGTTGCTGTTCTCCACTTAGAATCTCATAAGGGGTGAGTTTGCCCTGGGGTGTTCCAAACCCGGAACAGGGCAAAGGGAAGGAGGGCTGTCCAGTCATTTCCGCAGGTCTCTTTCTAGAATTTATATTTATCCTTTCTACCTGACCTGACTCTGGGGTCGGTAAGCACAATGAAATTTTTAATTGGTCCCTAGTTGGGTGGCCAGTCCCTGACTTACCTGGGCAACAAAGGCAGGTCTGTTATCAGGCCTGATTACCTTGGGTATCTCAAACCTTGGGAAGATTTCTTACATGATCTTCTTAGCCACCACATTGGCTGTCTCAGTCCTGGTAGGAAAAGCTTCTACCCATCCTGAAAAGGTGTCTGTAAAACTAATAAGTACTTGTTACCATACCTGGCTGGCTTAATTTCTGAAAAATCTACCTCCTAGTAGGCCCCAGGCTGGTGGCCCCTGAGCCTCCTCCCAGGAGTATCCTGCATTAGTTATAGCACAGGCCTTGCAGCTTTTGACTACTTCTTCCAAGTCAGAGAGTCCCATAACATAGTAGTCGGAGGATATAACCACATCTTTTAGTTTCTCGGCCCCCAGGTGGGTTGGGTAATGTAAGTTGGTAACATACTTGTGCCCTTCTTTTTGTGAGAGGACTAGTTTTCCTCCTTCTGTCTCTACTGCCCCATATGGGGTTTCCTTTACCAGTCCTAATTTGCCCATAACTTGATAGTCCTGGGGGGTGTATCTGAAGTTGGTTTCACTGATATCATGATAATCTTTAGGCTCTTTGACTGCCAGGATCATTGCTCCCTGGGCCACCTTTTTAGCAGTTAGGTCTGCCATCTGATTTCCTTTAGCCACAGCATCTTGAGCTTTTTGGTGTCCTGGACAATGAATGATGGCTACCTTCTTTGGCAAATGTATGGCCTCAAGGAGGCTTAAAATTTCTTCTTTATTTTTTCCTGCAGATGTTAACAGTCCTCTTTGTATATTGCTCTGTGTATATGGGCAGTGGCAAAAGCATACCTGCTGTCAGTTGAGACTTTTCCCTGTGCCATTCATAGAGCTGGTATCAAAGCCACAATTTCCGCTTTCTGTGCCGACGTCCTTCAGGGAGGCTATGCCCAGACTACTTGCTTCCCATCCGCCACTGCTGCCCCCGCCTTCTGCTTACTTTCAACTGTGAAACAGCTGCTCTCCGTATACCAGCTCGGACTTCGGGCCAAGGCTGATCCCTCAGATCATTTTAGGTACCAGCTTCTTCTGCCAAAATGTCAGTGCAGTGATGGGTAGCTCAGGCAGTAGGGTAGCTAGCAGGATTGAGGACAGCAGGGGGAGCAAAGGTCACTGGTTCAGCCAACAAAAGGCATTAATCACCTCCGGCCAGTTTGAGTCTTTTTCTAATAAAGGCCTGGGGCACTCAGGGAAAACCAGGAAGGAATGAGTCACTTGTCCTTCCCCCAAATCTACAGTTTGTAGGGTGGTCAACAGATATTGTTTCTGTCCAATTGCTCCAATTACTAGTCTTTTTTTTTTATTCTTTAACTTCCCCAATGGTTGTTTCAGCAGAGAGTACTCAGCCCCTTTATCCACTAGAAAGTCCATAGGGGTCCCGTCCACAGTCAGAGTTACCCTAGGTGTGGAGGAGGGGGGTCCGAGCCCCGTCCCCTCTAATCCATCTTCTTTTAGGGTCAGTACCTTAGAGGCCCTTCTTTTCTCCTTTGGGCATTCTCTTGCCCAATGTCCTTTTACTTTGCAATAAGCACATTGATCTTTGTCCAAGGGGTGCCTCTGCCTGTCTTCATTCATCTTTGGTCTTCTGTTGCCCAGGTTCCCTACCTGTCTAGGCCCTGTCTTTCCTTTCTTTCCTACCACTGCGGCCAAAATTCTATCAAATTTCTCTCTTGTCTATGATCCCTCTGGTACTCTCTCTTCTTCGGTCTCCCACCCTCTCTCTCTCTCTCTCTCTCTCTCTCTCTCTCTCTCTTTTGCTTCTCTTCCTCAGTCTCTCACTTACGAAACACTTTCTCTGCCTTCTTAACCAAATCCTGCAAGATATAATCCTGCAACCCTTCTAACCACTGTAACTTTTTTTAGTATCTGATGCTGACTGTCCAATGAAGACTATAGCTACTGCTGACCCTCAGAGGTTGGGTCAAGGGAGTATAACGCCTGTAAGCCTCCTTTAAATGGTTAAGAAACACAGATGGCAGAGCCCTGAGGTGATGGCTGTCAGCTGCCCCCTACCTGCCTTAAGTTTGACCTTGAAAACAGACACAGGGATCTAGATGATGCCCACAATTGTTTACACATTTTTAAACCAAAAAATTATCTTGCTTTTTAGACAACATAGCAAAAATCTCTTGCCTTTTAAACAACATAAAAACTCTTTACCAAAGTCTTTTTGGTGGTTTTTCTCAGTGGGAATGTATGGCTACATTTTAAATAAGAACAGCATATAAAAATTCTATACCAATGTGAAACATTTGAGACCAGCAATAGGTTTTTTTTAACATTAACCAACAATAATTTGTAAACAAGAACAGTATATAAAATCCTGTATCGGTATGAAACATTTGGCCAGCCCCTATAAATGATGACAGATACTTATAATCCATAGGATCTGAAAGAGTTCTTCACCTGTGGAGCCAAGCCTTGGTCAGCTTTGACCAAAGGTTTGAGGTGTGCAGCTCCCAGGGCAAGGAGAGGGAACTTGTTCTTCAGCATGGGGGGGTGGGCAGTGTGGTACGCAGCACTGGGGAAAAAAGATTGTTAACCCCTTTAGGCCATAGCGATTACTCTCAGATTTTTTGTTTAGTGTTTGAAATCCTATTGGGGTACATCAACCTTCTACAACTGTGTCTGGCAGCCTCAATACCTGGCAGCCTCGATACCTTCTAACAGGAAGGCTGAATAGCCCAGCCATCCATACAAGCATGCTGCCCCGCAGCCAAGTGCTTGGGGCCGAGGCTGACATTTTTAATGAAATATACCCCTATGCTTATGGCCCTATCTCTAAAGTCTTGTAAGTGGTCACAATACCAAAGTCAAAGAAGTCATGATTTGAATATGTCACCATCAGTCTAAGTCAGGACAAAAGCACAACACAGATTATAAAAACATACAGGACAAAGGCGCCAAACAAAACAAAGACACAGCTTCAAGCTGCTTCGCGGGTGTGACCCACCCTGCTTTATAAATGAGACCGCTATCCATGCATGTCTGTACAGAGAAATGACCATGCCACTTATGTGTCATATCACAGAACTGAGAAACTCCACCCGCGTATCTCACCAGAGAACTGAACATGCTAACTGCGTGTAAGACAAAACAGAGACCGAAGATATAGAGACAAAGGCAAACAAAGCTTAAAAATACAAAACCAGTGATCCAGGGTCAATGTCACAAGTAAGAAAACAAAAGACTGAAGACACACAAGACACACAAACAAATGTCTGTCTCCATCGAGACAGACAAAGCCATTCCAGAAATGCAGAAATACAGACAGGCCAGCGAGGGAGGCAGAGGCAGGCGGATCTCTGTGAGTTCCAGTCCAGCCTGGTCTACAGAGCTAGTTCCAGGACAGGCTCAAAGCCTGTCTCGAAAAAAAAAAAAAGGAAAAGAAAAGAAAAAAAAAAGAAATGCAGACAGCTGAGAGGACATAGATGTTCCAATCCAGAAGAACTTCCATATCTTCACCAGCACCCAGACGGTAATCTCCTAGGTGTCCCTGGGTCCCTTCTCACCTCCCAGGACATCTCCCGGGGAAGCAGTCAGTGATCTAGCCTGTCTGCTGATCACTCCTTCGTCTCCTCCCAAGACACAAGCGACTGCAAATCCAAAAATACAGAACCTGAACTCAGCTCGCACGGAAACACAATGACACAGACACGGCTGTAACCTCAAAGTACAGAACCTGAACCTGAATTCAGCAGGCACAGAAACACAAAATAAGCCAAGACTGTAAACCTGAATGTACAGAACCTGAACCTGAACCTGGATTCAACCGCACCGAAACACAAAGGCACGACTGTAAACTCGAATGTAAAGAACGTGAACCTGAATTCAATTGGCACAATGTGGCACAAAAACATAAAGGACCTGCTGGCAAACAGACAAAGACATACAGACAATGTCTCACCTCCAAGCCCCCAAGTGGGTCTTCGGAGACAAGGGTGGTCGCTAATCCCTGGGACGAGCCCCCAAATGAAAGAACCCCAGTGCTGGGGAGACTCTCACTCAAGTCTCAGGATAACCCCCCAGTAACTCACTAGAGACTGTCCTTGCTGCAATCACATGAGGCTTTAATGATGAGATAAGACGGGAACCAGTGCACTGGGGCCGAGACTCATAACCCACACAGGGGGAGAGTTCAGCCCCGAGTGACCAGGAGAAGCGATTTATAAGGGAAGAAACCACAGCGCAGTGATCCGGAATTGGCAGGGAGTGTGTCACAGAAAATTCCGAAAATACCAGTGAAGAGGACAAGGGGGCAACCCCCTGCCTCTCGGGACCACTCCCAAGGTCATAATCAGCTAGTTCTTCAAACACATTACAATGACAAACTTTCTGTTTCTCAAGATTATTTTCAAGATTACAACCTAACTTTATCTGAAACAGTCACTAAACTGGCTAATCCTAGATTTTTGATTCTTCTCTTCCTGCTTGGATTTTTGGCTATTTTCTTCCTGCTGGGGCGGGGACCTGGATTTATTCAGGGCTTTCTTTGGGAATACCTGGAGTTATCCAGGTCTTTCACTACCAGCTCTGCCATCTACAACTTGGTCAAATTCTAATAGATCTGTCAACAAATAAAAGTAAATGCTTCCTAGACCTGGATGGGGGGGAGGACCTTAGACTTCCCACAGGGCAGGGAACCCCAACTGCTCTTTGGACTGGAGAGGGAGGGGGAAGGGCTTGGGGAAAGGGGTGGGCACTGGAAGGAGAGGAGGAGGTGGAAATTTTTAATTAAAAATAAGTAAAAAAGGAAAAAAAATAAATGCAAGTATTCAGCTAGTTTTTTTCTCTCATCCATTTTCTTTCAGTTTGACACCCCATTTTGTCTGATAGTGCCACTCACATTTGGCCACTATCTTCTATTTATCATCATTTCTTTAAACATCCTTGTGGACATACCCAAAGTTATGCTTTCTAAGGCATTCTGAATTCAGTCAAATTGGCAATGTGTATGCTAGCCATGATAGGCTATGTATAGACAGGTCACCCAAAGAAAGTTCTTTACTTCCAACCATTTTCACCTGCCAGAGTAGAACTTGGCACTTGATAAATTTAATAAGAGGCCCAAGTCTCAGTAGTTTATCCTGCAACTAAGATTACCTAGCACCAACCAGAAACAGACCATTCAAAGGAAATGCCTAGAATTCCAACTGCTATAGATAAGACCACCTGCCAGTACAAACTCACCAGAACACCCCTAGACAATTGTCAGCCAATCAGTGGTCCTAAATCTCAGAAACCCCTTACCCCCACTTTTACTACTGTTATTCTCTTTTAAAAATGCTGGGAGATCCCCAGTGGCAGTAGGCAGCAGAAATGCTGTAGGTGCCAAATGGTGGCAGCGGGCCATGTGGTGGCAGACAGCGGGCCCTGGGAGGAGCCAGTCCCAGGCAGAGACAGCTGCTGTTCCCAGAGCAGTGGTGGCGGACCATGTGGCAGCAGGCAATGGGCCCTAGGCAGAGACAGCTGCTGGTCCCTGAGCAATGGCTGGTTCCAGGCAGGGAGACACATGGCGGGTGGGCAGAAGCCAGAAACATGGATAGACACGACAGGCAGGGTGAGGTTGAATGTTTATTCATGGGGTTATGGAGGAGGAAGAGTGAAGGGGGGGCAGAGAGAGAGGGAGAGAGAGAGAAAGAGAGAGAGAGAGAAAGAGAGAGAGAGAGAGAGAGAGAGAGAGAGGAGGAGAAAGAGACAGAGAAGGGGTGTTGTGCTTTCCTGTTGCTTTAAGGGACAAGCTATGCCCACTCCCATTACCTCTGACCTGCCTGCCACCATCTTGGGCCCTTCTTTTTCTGCTTCCTTGATGTGCATGCTTTTTATTATAAGGAAGACCTGGGAATGTTATGGTTTTGGTCTCTTTAAGAGACAAGCCACACCCATTCCCCTCCCCATCCGCTGAGGCAGGCTGATCTTCAGCTTCCGGCCTGAGCTCATTCTCTTTTCCATCTTCCTCTCAGAGAGGCAGCTTCGCTTCTGCCTCTCTTCCCACTTCTCTGTCTCTGTCTCTTTCTCCTCCTCTCTCTCTCTCTCCCCTCTCTCTCTGTCCCCTCTTCACCCTTCCTCCTCCATAACCCCCTGAATAAACATTCAACCTCATCCTGCATGTCGTGTCTATCCATGTTTCTGTCTTCTGCCCACCCACCATGTGTCTCCCTGCCTGGGACTAGCCATTGCTCGGGGACCAGCAGCCATCTCTGCCTGGGGCCCACTGCCTGCTGCCACATGGTCTGCCACCACTGCTCTGAGACCAGCAGCCATCTCTGCTTGGGACTGGCTGCTCTCAGGGCCCGCTGTCTACCGCCACATGGCCCGCTGCCACTGCTTGGGCCACGACTCTGGGGCCGGCAGCCATTTCTGCCTGGGACTGCCTGCTCCCAGAGCCCACTGCCTGACACCATATGACCTGCTGCCACCATTTGGGACCTACAGCATTTCTGCTGCCTACTGCCACTGGTGATCTTGCATCATTTTTTGAAAAAGAATAACATTTTGGTGCCGTGTGACTCAGATGGTTTGCCCACCCCGGACTTCCACCTGGGGCCGGAGTTCCGGCTTTAGGCGCCATCCGGGACTCTGAGCTCACTCCTGGCATAGAATCAGTACTCGAGGACTTTCTCTACAATGACCCATGTGTTCCATCTGCCTGGACGCAGCTCCTCCAAACAACAAATCAACTAATCGTGAGTGTCCCCATCTCAGCCAGCTTAACCATCTCTTTTAACCCAAGGGATTGACCATTGAGCTCCCGGCAATCCTTCAAGACCTCCAACCGTGGGCATTCAGGGCCTTGGTTGTTCCCTTCGCTGGCATTGAATTCGGCTTGTCTCCTGTGCAAAGCCTGTGCCTGAGACGGCTGGCCTTAGCCAGCCCCTCAGCTCACCCTCGCCTGGAGGCCCGGGGTCTCCAGTTCTCCCTCTTTTTCTTTTTTCATTTCTTTTCTTCCTTCTTTTTGTCGTAACTGCTGCTACGGTGCAGCACGCTGCTACAGTGTGGCCTGACCTTGGCTGAATCCCTCCTGCCCGGGAATCCCTCTCCCAACAGAGGCTCGAGTCGATTCAGCCAGGTTATAGCACCCCCCCTGTGAGCTCGGATGCCTGTTCACAGGGCCTGGGTGTTCGTGCCATTTGCATCTTGCCTTAACTGGGAGCCGTTCTCGTTGTAGGCTTGAGGTGCCACGGTTTTTGAGTGTGTTTTCACGGCCTTGGCCATGGGAGCCAAGGCATCCAGACCTATCACTCCGGCCTCATGTTTTAATGCCTTACACTTATCAGTCTCTGTCCAAAATGGCCCCAACTACCTTAAAAAAAAATTTAAACTGCCGTTTTTCGGTCACAGCCTTTTGCCCTTCCCTGCTGTGGCTTCTGTTATGTCACAGGGGCTCTCTAACAGAGCAGACTACATGTGGTGGTTGCCATCTTGGCTGGAGGCCAGATGGGTCAGGTGACTTTTTCCGCCATCTTGGCTGAGGGCCAGATCACGTGACCACACTCTACTGGTTTTACCCTGCCTCTTCACTCAGTTTTCACTAAACTCCTCATGCTAACTCTATTAAATGTGTTTTGAGCAATGGTCAAATGCCTTTGATAGGGCCCATTAGAGGCGTCCATGTTGCCCAATTCTTGTTCACTCTTTCTACGTATAATAATTATTTATTACATCTCATTTCAGACTACAAAACATGAGTCTTATATTTTAAACTGGTATGTACCTTTAAGTCTCTTAAGCTGTTCTCCACCATTGTCAGTTCTGCCACTAACCTTATATTACGAGAAGTTCTTTCCCTCTCTCTGCCTTTTTACAAATGTAAATCTTACAAGTTGAGAGCCAGTGTGGTCAAGCTCAGACCCAACTTTCCAAACAAATTCTATACTATAGTTATACCTGATAAACAGCCCTCAACTGTTCAGAGATCTGGGGAATGTGATATTTAAGTATTTAATTATTAAAAACTTCACAACAACAAAAAAAGAGACAGGTTGGCTCCTAGCAGCAGCTCTCTGCTCCCTCCAAAGAAGACAGAAGACAAACACGCACAGAACAACGTCCTTCTGCATTTTGTTTCGACTGCTGAGTGTTGACCATTGGGCAAAACTGCCTTTCATCTAAACTAAAGGCCTCTAGACGTGGACAGAATCACTGGAATCAACAGCCTAGCTGCTCAGGTCAAGGTAGGCCTGTCTTCCTACAGATTTCTTAGCCCACAGGATCTTCTGGAGCCTGGCAGGCCCTGCGGTAAACAGCAAAGCTCAAGTGCAACCTTCAGCGACCATGGAGGACCCAAAAAGAGTAGCTCTGGGTGCCAACCAAGTATGTTCTCTGTCATTTTTTAATCAGTGACTCAAGTAAAAGCTTATCCTTCTCAAAGATCTCTGACAGTTTGATAGCTGAGAGGTTTTCCCAGATTATCTCACCAAACAAATTTCAACCAAATTTATCTCTTATGCTACAGTCATTATATGTCTAAATCTTCTGTTTGCACAAACCCAAGGAGTTCTCATGAGTTTCAGGGAGCCAAATTAAAGAATCTACCTTAAACAGGTCAGATACATCCCCCTCAATTCCCTGTTCCTAATTTTTTTTTTCTTAATTTAACTTTATTCTTTTTTTCTGCCAATACCTTAGGGACACCAGACATTCCCATGCCACAGACATCAGTCAGAAACAAAGAGACCAGCTGGCCAGAATGTGACCAGCACCCAGCCTTCGCTCGCCCCCCCCCCCAAAGACGACACCCACAATCAGCTGGAAGCAGTCTTGAGAATTCGCCGCCCCAGTTCCTTTGGGCTGTTGTGCCTGGTCTCCTGCTTTTTTATTATAAGGAAGACCTGGGATTGTTGTGCTTTCCTGTTGCTTTAAGGGACAAGCCACACCTGCTCCCATTAACTCTGACCTGCCCGCCGCCATCTTGGGCCCTTCTTTTTCTGCTTCCTTGATGTGCATGCTTTTTATTATAAGGAAGACCTGGGAATGTTATGGTTTTGGTCTCTTTAAGAGACAAGCCACACCCATTCCCCTCCCCATCCGCTGAGGCAGGCTGATCTTCAGCTTCCGGCCTGAGCTCATTCTCTTTTCCATCTTCCTCTCAGAGAGGCAGCTTCGCTTCTGCCTCTCTCCCCACTTCTCTGTCTCTTTCTCCTCCTCCTCCTCTCTCTCTCTCTCTCTCTCTCTCTCTCTCTCTCTCCCCTCTCTCTCTGTCCCCCCTTCACCCTTCCTCCTCCATAACCCCCTGAATAAACATTCAACCTCATCCTGCATGTCATGTCTATCCATGTTTCTGTCTTCTGCCTGCCCGCCGTGTATCTCCCCGCCTGGGATCAGCCATTGCTCAGGGACCAGCAGCCATCTCTGCCTGGGGCCCACTGCCTGCTGCCACATGGTCTGCCACCACTGCTCTGAGACCAGCAGCCATCTCTGCTTGGGACTGGCTGCTCTCAGGGCCCGCTGTCTACCGCCACATGGCCCGCTGCCACTGCTCGGGCCATGACTCTGGGACTGGCAGCCATTTCTGCCTGGGACTGCCTGCTCCCAAAGCCCACTGCCTGCCACCACATGGCCCACCGCCACCATTTGGGACCTACAGCATTTCTGCTGCCTACTGCACCAGGGATCTTCCAGCATTTTTTTAAAAAGAATAACAGGGGGGAAGCAGAGAAGTGGGGAGAGAGGCAGAAGCCAAGCTGCCTCTCCGAGAGGAAGATGGAAAAGAGGAGTGAGCTCAGGCAGGAAGCTGAAGATCAGCCTGCCTCAGGGGATGGGGGAGGGAGTGGGCGTGGCTTGTCTCTTAAAGGTACCAAAACCATAACATTCCCAGGTCTTATAATAAAAAGCAGATTAGACACCACAGTTTGAAGGAATTGGGGCGGCGAATTCTCAAAACTGCTTCCTGCTGATTTGTGGGTGTTGTCTTTGTGGGGGGGTGAAGAAGGCTGTGTGCGGGGAACATCCTGGCATAGCTGGTGTCTTTGCTTCTGACTGATGTCTTTGGCATGGGAATGTCTGGTGTCCCTAAGGTATTGGCAGAACAAAGAACAAAGTTAAATTAAGGTAAAAAAAAAATTAGGACCAGGGAATTGAGGGGGATGTATCTGACCTGTTTAATGTGGATTCTTTAATTTGGCTCCCTGGAACTCATAAGAACTCCTTGAATTTGTGAAAACAGAAGTTTTAGACACAGGTCCCTTTAAGAGATAAGCCACGCCCACTCCCTCCCCCATCCACTGAGTCAGGCTGATCTTCAGCTTCCGGCCTGACCTCACTACTCTTTTTTATCTTCCTCTCGGAGAGGCAGCTTCGCTTCTGCCTCTCTCCTCACTTCTCTGCTTCCCCCTTCTCTGTCTCTTTCTACTCTTCTCTCTTTCTCTCTCTCTCTCTCCCCTCTCTCTCTCTGTCCCTGCTTCACCCTTCCTCCTACATAACCCCCTGAATAAACATTCAACCTCACCCTGCATGTCGTGTCTATCCATGTTTCTGTCTTCTGCCTGCCCGCAATGTGTCTCCCTGCCTGGAACCAGCCATTGCTCAGGGATCAGCACCCGTCTTTGCCTGGGGCCCACTGCCTGCTGCCACATGGCCTGCCACCACTGCTCTGGGACCAGCAGCCATTTCTGCCTGGGTCTGGCTGCTCCCAGAGCCCGCTGCCCGCCACCACATGGCCCGCTGCCACCATTTGGGACCCACACCATTTCTGCTGCCTACTGCTTCGGGGATCTTGCAGCATTTTTTAAAAAAGAATATTAACTACTATAAAAAAACTAATTCAACTAGCTTAGGGCTCTCCATTTATTCCAATATGTTGGACATCCAGAGAGGCCAAGTTTGTAAACTTGCTTAAAATAAAGTCTCTTTGTTTTTACATATGGGACTTAGTCTCCTTGTTTGTGTTTGTGGGAACTTCACGGATTTTGGCATAACAGCAACAAAGATTAAACAGCATATTACTTTTAAATAATTTCTGAAAATGCACTTGTGTCTGTAAGCTGAGATTCTCATGCTAGTATTTATATTGTTAACCTATTTACTTATTTACTAGTGACTTTCACTGTATATAATATGTTAAACCAATATAGTTTGATCATTACAGTAAACATGTACTCATCAATTTGTTATACATTTCATCTTTATTGTAATTTTTATTGTTTTATTGTAATAGATGTAGAATGAGTAGAAGTGAAAGCATTACTTTTTCTTTAATTTGCAAAATTTTACGTGTGTGTGTGTGTGTGTGTGTGCGTGTGTGTGTGTGTGTGTGATATTATGAGGACTACAGGCATCATTCAATGTTAGAATATATGAGATAGTATTCATGAGTCCCCCGAATCAATCCAAAAAACTCAGGAAAACAAGGAAGAAATTAACATAGATATAAAATGAAATAATCTAAATATTTGATCATTATACTTCAGTGCTCTTTGTAAAGAATTAGGTCGGTATAATAAGTAACCAGGCTAGCTCAAGAGTAACAGGAATACTTTAATGGTTAAAGAGGGGAAAAACTTACATTACAAGAATGGGAGTTCCGAAATCCAATAGGTCCAGCGGCCACAGCAAAAAGAGCGTGCACTGGCATCTCCTCGTTTTTCTACCTGGGCTCCAGGCGGCCACACCCTAACCAGATGTGATTGGTTGAGTTTCCCCATCAGCTCTTAAAAGGCTTAGAATCTTTTCTTTAAAATAATCTTTTGTATGCTAAATATAGGACAGTTTTTGAGGGTTCCTGACCAGTCCAATATGGAGCTCATTGTCAAGGGGACCAACAATAAATATAGGTAGTATGTTAAAACATTCATCCCTTACTCATGCCATCAAAGAATACAGAGGGACAGATGTAAAGTAAATCAATATGATTAATTATTTAAATAGCAATGTTTTCATAATAAAATTACCATACCATTCCAAGAGAACAAAGTTTAAGGAGTTTAAGGTAAAGGGAGTTTAAGTAAAGGGAGTGCCTAAAGCATTTGTGTCCCTTCCCTCATCATCCATAATTTACCTTATCCCTCACTTTTATCTATTATTAGATTGTACTGTTTTTATTCATCTTCTATTTTGCCCCATTTTTTGTTTCAAAGAAGTATATCACAGAGTTTGAATAGTATAATAACTTGAATCAAATTTCCCTATTCACTCTGCTATTCATTCTGATGTAACAAACTGTGACAAAATAACTTCTACAACACAACTGTGTGTGAATGGTTTCTACACTGTAGTGGTTAAAATAAGGATGCATAACAGGAGTCTTGTTAATCACATTTTTCACTGATAAAATATTTGGTGAATATATAAGATAGCACTGAACTAGTATAGGAGTTAACTTCAAAAGGAAAACAGACACAATTTCTGACAAAAAAAACCCACTTCAGTTATGTATTCAAAGAAATAATCTTGTCATGAAACAGCTTGATATACTACTTTTAGGCCAACAAGTGTGTACAGAAACGCTGCCTAACCCATAATGTTCAAACAACTCACAGAGAGATACAAATAAAGAATAATAATTAATAATAACAAACATACATTCTTAACAGTAGAAATCAAATGAAAATCAAACTAATATATCATGTTCAAGTCTGGCTAAGATGACATAGATCGCTTATACTTTCTCTCCAATGTGCACAACTATCATCCCTATATAATAGAAATCAAACTAATATATCATGTTTAAGTCTGGCTAAGATGACATAGATCACTTATACTTTCTCTCCAATATGCACAACTATCATCACTAAATATAATATAAAATATAGCCAGAGAACTATGAAAAGGTTGTAATACGATACATTGGTTTGATATACGAGACCTGGAGGAAAAACAAAGGAGCATGGTATCATACCATTTTCTACAGAACAAATAACCAAGATTGAGTAACTGAATTTTCTGACCATAGACCCAGTAAGAAATTATACAATAGATAGGTCACCCCTTCATTCAACAACATACTAATTGAATAAGACATCACCCCCAAGAGTGCTCAATTCATAAATAGAGAAACAATATGCAGACAAAGGAAATAATTTTTATTTCTACAAGCAAAAATATAATTCACATTTGTTTTTAAAATAATATATCATGCTGTTAAATATGGAACAAAGAGTCAACTGTTTTGAAATTTATCTGCCTTGATGATTTTCCCTAAAGGAATAGTTTTGGGATCTTTTCATATATTGGGGGTAGGAATAAACCCAATATTATACATATATTTAATATTATCCATGTATAGTATTATTTACATTTATCAGTACTTTAATTACTATGATTTTATTTGATATTCAGAATAACCTTGAAAAGAAAAGGAGAAATACTAGTATTTTAGTGGTAAGAAAAATAAAATTCAATGATGTCACTTTATTATTAAAGAGATACCCGAAGTACTTTTCCCTAAAATCTATATTTTCTTTCTAAAGACATTTTTTTCTGATTCTAAAAAAAACTATTGCCCTTTTCTCAAAAGTAATTTGCTTTCCTATAATGAAATGCCTATACCATGAGAATTAGCATCAACTTGTTCATACAAATTGAGTATAGTGAAGTAAAAAAGAACTTACAGTTCAACAAGGAATATCCATAAAAAATTGAGTGGATTTATCTCATTTACTGGTGTTTAATAGCCTTAGAAAAAGTTTCACCACAACTTTATATTTTCCATATAAATAAGGGTTATCTTATTATAAACATCTTGTTTAAAAAGAAATTTGCTGAATCTACTTATATTTTAAGTAATCTCCCCCTTTATAGGTTTTCTCTCATTAAGGAATGGCTGTTGAGATCATATGTCAGTGTAATAATTTTTAATTTTCATTAATTTTCTGAGAGTTTCATATTACATATTTTGATCATATTTATCCATCAAAATTTTCTAGATCTGTCCTCTGTTTATAAACACTCAAACTTATATCCTTTGAAAAATTTATTTTACATGCATCAAGATAAATTTGTGCTGCCCAAATATTCTTGGATGTGTGATATTCCAAATGATGTGATCAGATTATCATAGCTATACTGTGAGTTCATCTGTGGAGCAGATATGCTGTGCCTAAATATATTTGTATTTATCCAGTTCATATATTTTTTTCTTTAGCCTCCTCTACAATTATCTTTGACCCTTGAGAGGGAGAGTACAGTATTTATGATCCAATTAGAGCTGAAAATTCTTCAGTCTCTTATTCTCTACACCATTGTTGGTTTTGGATCTTTGTGTTATTTACCATCTACTTTAAAAGGAAACTTCTTTTATGAGGTTTTAAGGATGTACTCATAGGTGGGTCATTAGGAGACAAGTCAATTTTATGAAAATTTAAAATAGTAATAGTATATCTTTGCCTCTGTAGTCTATGACCTATCTAGCTATAAGATCTTGTTCTAATAATGGTGCCAGGTATGGATTTAATATTGTGGAACAAAGCTTAAAACAAAATAGAAAGTAGTTGGTTCCACTCATGTTTATTATGCCACTATTGTAGCAGTGAATTTCCTTGCTATATCATTCATTATTGTAGTTCTTAGAGCATACAGCAGGATGTGAGTAATTACTTTTCTTCTGTAATAGTATCTATAGCACCTTTCAGCATTATAAAAGTTAACCATTACAGATAAAGGTTCCAGATCAGTACCAGTTTGATTTTTTCCATGTTCTGTGACATAAGTATGTAGTTTCTTTGTCAATAAAATCTTGCCATTACATGTTGGAAGAATAGCAAGGTACAATAGGCTCATTGACCAGCATCCCACAAATATAAGTAATATATTTCTGGCTTGTATATGTTAGCCTCTGGTGTGTAATATAGATATCATTGTTGTGTTATAAAGTAAATCCATGGATGATTATTTTAATGTATTCAGTTTTCATATGACTTTTCAGAAGGTCTTTACTGTTGTTTTTTTTTCTAAAAGCTTATTTACTTGATAAATTTAAATGAAAGTTGTTATTTCTATGAAAATAAAAATTTTCATGAGAATCTATCTAAGGGGTGTATAATAGGGTAGTAGATCTTTTGTAATAGTGTTGATAGCAAGAAAAAATGAAATATAATTGCATTATCAGAATATTTTATGGCTATAAATAGCTAGCACTTTTTATTTTACTTCAACCCTTTTTATATGTGTGAGTTGCTCATTTTTCTTGTTGTAGGACTACAAGAGAATATTGGATAAAATTTATATCCTCAGCATGTTGCATGTTTCAAGACTAATTGTCATGTCAGAACCATCTGCTAGCATAATTATACGTAACAGTCCAGGAGTTGTCCAGCTGTTGTTATAATGCAGTGCATTCAATGGTTCAATAGCCTGACAGTGAAAAAGCAAAAGTAATAGAGACAGCTGTAGCAGTTACACAGTTGAGAGTAAGTAAAGGCCATATCAGCTATTTGTTGTCTAAGCATTGATAACAAAATGCCATTTATGTTGCAAATTAACCTATGTTGCAAGTTTATAATTATATGTCTGTTCATTGTGAAACTTTTTGCACATTTATAATTATGCTGTGAAGATTTCCTATACTATGTATTGGATACCATACTTTCAACTTAAGGCAAGTTATCTGAAACATTGAGAACAAATTTCTTATACATACCTGTCTAACTAAAAATACATGCAACAAATTCTGTGTAATCCAAAATACTTATGGAGCATTTCTTCCTTAAAACCATTCTTTACTAAATCAGTAATTGAAACACTGGGATATATTTTCTTAGTTTTTGCTTCATTAGAAACAGATACCCCACATATTACACAATGAGAAAAAGCATGATGTGTCTTATTAAAACACATGATAAATGTCTCATTTAGGACAAATATCTTACTAGTCTTAAATACAATACTATGCATTACTGAACAGATGAGATCAAGTCTCTACACTGCTAGTAACAGTCTTTTTTTTAGGAAAATCAATAAGCCTACAATAATATTTGTTTCTTATTTCTGTTTTGATAAGAAACAGAGTTTTTCACGGGACCACTGAGAGTTTGCTCATTAAGAAAAATACTCGTGAAACACTTAATAAAATATTACCCTTGTTAGAATAGCTATGTCAGATAGGCCATTATGATTTGAAAGGGAAATGTATCTTAAAGTCTTTTGTGTTTGAACACTTTATCATCAGCTTATGACATAGTTTTTGACAGTTGGAAACACTTTAGGATGTGAGGCCTGGCTGGCATAAATGGTTTTTTGCATATGCATTGATCTTGGCATTACCCCTAAACTGATAACATTTTGTCTTCATCTGTAATTGCATATGACAGAAGACATTAACATTCCTGTGATTATAATTGCCACACATATCAACCACCATGGATTCCTCTCTAGGTTGAAGTATTTACTATGTTTAGTTATGCCAAATCAAGTATTTCCTTCCTTAGTATGCTTCTCTTTGTTGTTTGATGTGAGTAACCTAAGAGTATCTAATGCATAGGTATTTGGTTCTGTACCAGATATTGACTTATTGCCTAAAGAAACAAAAATGTTTTCTTTGATTGATTTGTCAGATTGATCAAATTTAGGTAATGATTAAACCCTACATACTAGGAATGTAAAAATAATTTAAGGTGATCTACACAAATACTTGAATAGCAGAAAGTATTTTGCCTAAGAATCTGTCAGTAGTATATATTTATGTAAGAACTTAGTCATATTATTAAATTAAAATCTGTGGGAATCATTGCGAGGACTGGAGTTGACCCTTGCAAACTCCTCAATTTTTTAAAATATAAATTAGTTTAATTAATTATTTGAAAATGTTGTGTATGCCTTCCATGTGTTTTGATCATTCTCTATCTCCTAGCAGGAAATGAAATAGAAAAACTTTAAATGTGTGTGGAAAATAGTGACTATGAAAACATGGATATTTCAAGTACAAACACTGTACTAAGAGAAAGCATTTACAAAGTTTCTATTTTATAGCAAACCTTGTTTTTACTTTATCTCTCCTCATACTATCTATTTCAAAATGTGTTCTAAGAACATGGAGACTTTTATGCATGTACAATACTCTAAAAGTAGAGCCATGTTTACATATAGAAAGAATTATAGAAAGTTAGAGAAATTGGTGCCATAAATCAACAGACAAATAAGTTTTAGAAATAAGAAATATTTTCTGCTATAAAGAGATGAAAGCATATGATCAAAATTTAAAGTATAGTGGTGAAAGATGTCAAAGGACGAGCCTGATATTTGTGATTTCTGTAACACAAAGCATGACTATTATATGTCAGGTGTAGAGGGAAATATAAAGTAACAGGAAAACAAAATATATTTGATGTATATTTTATAGAGCTCATTCTAAATCTTCAACAATAAAACCAGTTAGTAATGTCAAGGTCCCCTTTAATTGAGAATAATACATAATAGATGAGTGACACATTAGGTTAGCTTATTTGTTAGCATTTTGTGATTTCAAAGTATTCAAAGACATAGGAAGGGTAATTTATTCCATGGTACTGGCATAAAAGGCAATAAATTATTCAGTAACTAAAAATTGCACAATCTCAAGTCACCATGAATGTAAGGCAAGATTGATAAAATACAGTAGAGCTTTCCCTCTACTTTCTCTTTAAGATACTGGCAATTATTATGCAAACTACTATATATTAAATATGAACAAAACAACAGAGAAAGAAAAAGTTAAAGCCTAACTTTCATGAGGACTAAAGTAGGTTTTCCCTGAAAGTGAAATTTAAAACTAGTTTTTGATTATTGAAAATGGTCTCCTCAATACAAGAAAGGAACAGGGACCTAAAACACAGTAAAGCTTATTTAGCATATTCACCATACTGAAATTGAGGCTGGAACTCCTTTTTGTTTGTTTTAATTAATTTACTTCCATTAAAATATTTTTTTCATAAAATATATTTTGATTATGGTTTTCCTTCTTCCTGTCACTTCCAAATCCATATACTTTCTGTCTTTCTTAGAAAACAAACAGACATAATAAAATAAAATGCAGTAAGACAAAGCAAACCAAGTCATAATAGGACAAAACAAAGAAGAAAATGAGACAATGGAATGCAACACAAAAAATGCATATGCGCACACTCAGACATTTGCACACACAGAATCCCATAAAAAAGAAAGTTGGAAGTTTGTTACACATTTCAGGAATACAGCATAATGTATATACATGTATGTGTATGTACACTATTAATATAACAGCTAACAAAGTGACTTCTGGTGATGCTATTTACTCCTTGGATAACTTAATTGGCACATGGTCAAATAGAATAAAAGAAAAACACCAATTTTAATGGGTATATAAAAGAATGAGAGAGTCTGACATGGCTGCTTGAATTAACACAGAATCTTCTGATAAACTGTAAGGATAATTAGAAAATGTCAGAGTTCAGTTCAGAAAAATACAACCTAAACTGCTTATTTTAATGCATTTTTGTTATTTAATGTTTCAATGTTTATTCCTTAAAGAAAGAGACCTATTGTTTTAGGTATTTTGGTTTCTAGTTGGTGGAATTAATTGGAAGAGATTAGTAGGTATGGCCTTGTCAGAGGAAATATATCACTGAAAGATAACTTTGAGGTTAATAATAATGGCTCCCATAGGCCAATGAGGCATGACACTGTGAGAAGGTATGGCCTTGCTAGAATAAGTGGGGTATAGGCTTGTTGGAGGAGGTGTGGCTTTCTTTAAGTATGTGTCACTGGGTGTAAACTTTGTTCTTTCAGATGCTCAAGCCAAGCTAGTGTCTCACTCTCTTCCTACAGTCTGGTGATCTGACTTTACAACTCTCAGGTATCTCTCTGGCACCATGTTTGCCTACATGCCATCATGCTTCCTGCCAAATGACAGTGGGTGAAACCTCTAAACTATAAGCCAGTCCTAATTAAATGTTTTGCTTTATGAAAGTTACCTTGGTGATGGTGTCTCTTCAAAGCAATAGAAAACTGTTTAACACAGTAAATAAATATATGTCCAAAATATCTGCCTGACATTATTTCTAAACATACATACAAATATGTATATATTATAGCACACTAATTAGTTTTGTCCAAATAAATATTGAATTATTAAATTTATAATAGTTTAAATATTTGCATATAAGTATTAATTTTTTTGTTATCTGAAACAATGTAAAGGTTAATCATTGTTAATCAATTTAATGCTATAAACTTGAAAGACATATTATGGTAAAACATTCTCATTTTTGTTTTACTATGTATACATAGAAATTTCTTGTGTGTATCTCCAAAGACAAACATAATACAAAAATTGAATAAAAACATCTTTGAAATGATCTCTCATCATAGAACTACTTATCCAGATAGAGGGAGTAAAACTAGATAACAAGGTTTTTTAGATCCAGATAATCATTTAGAAATATATAATAGAGGGCGGAGGTGGCCACAACACAGATGGTGGAGGCGGCCGGAACCCGGATGGTGGAGGTGGCTGGAGGACACCCTCCGCAGCGGGCGGGGAATCACTGTGACCAGGGCGGCAGTAGAGGATGCAGGACGCAGGTGGCGGGAACCTTCGTAGCAGCATATGCAGGCTTCAGGGACCGCAGGCAACATCGAGAACAGATCACCCCACTACAACTAAATCAAAGAGGTAGGCCTTTGATTGGCAAGGTCCCTGGCAAAGGAGGAACTGGGTCCTATTCCTGAAGACCATTCTGAGGGGTGAGAGGGATCTTGGCCCCCTGCGGGAACCAGGAAACAGAGCAAGGGCATTTTGCAAGAGGAGACCCTGGCCAGCAGGGAAACCTGAACCAGTTTTAAAAGACCCATTAGATAGCATCAATAGGAGGAGATGGGCAGGCGCCAAGGCAAGAATTCATCCAGTAATCTGAAAAACAGCATGAAAACACCAGAACCCAATGATCTTCCAACAGAAGGTCTTCAACACCCTAACACAGAAGAAGTGGAAAAATTGACTTTATGAAAGCAATAGAGTTCCTTAAACAACAAGTGAAAAATGCCCTTATAGAAAGGGATGAGAAGTATAACCAAAAATTTAAAGAAATGAGTAAATACGTACATAATACCCTGGGAAACCAAGAAAAAATGATCAAACAGGTAATGGAAACAGTTCAAGAATTGAAAACTGAAATGGAAGCAAGGAAGAAAACACAAAATGAGGACCAGCTGGATATGGAAAATCTAGGTCAATGAGCAGAGCCTACAGAAACAAACATAATCAAGAGAATACAAGAAATAGAAGAAAGAATCTCAGATTCTGAGGACACCATAGAGAAAATAAATGCTCTGATCAAAGAAAACTACAAAGCCAGCAAATTCTCATCACAAAACATTCAGGAATTATGGGACACAATAAAAAGACCAAATCTAAGAATAATAGGAATAGAAGAAGGAGAAGAGTCACAGCTCAAAGGCCCAGAAAATATTTTTAACAAAATTATGGAAGAAAACTTTCCCAACTTAAAGAAAGTTATGCCTTTGAATATTCAAGAAGCATACAGAACACCAAACAGACTGGATCAAAGGAAAACATCCCCTCGCCATATAATAATCAAAACACAAAATATACAGGTTAAAGAAAGAATACTAAGAGCTGCAAAGGAAAAAGGCCAAGTAACTTATAAAGGTAAACCAATCAGACTTACACCTGATTTTTCTATGGAAACAATGAAAGCCAGAAGTTCCTGGATAGAAGTACTGCAGAAGCTAAGAGACCATGGTTGCAAGCCCAGACTACTATACCCAGCCAAGCTTTCATTCACTATAAATGGAGAAAACAAGGCATTCCAGGATAAGAACAAATTTAAAAAAATACGTAGCCACAAATCCAGCCCTACAGAAAGTAATAGAAGGAAAATCGCAACCCAAGGTATCCAACATTGCCAACACTGATTACAATAACTGAGGCATCTTGCGACCCTTCACGAGCACAACTCAAAGAAGGGAGACACACAAATCTACTACCAAAAACAATAAGAATATCCGGAGTAAACAACCACTGGTCATTAATATCACTTAATATTAATGGTCTCAATTCACCAATAAAAAGGCACAGGGTAAGAGACTGGATACGAAAACAGGATCCAACATTCTGCTCTTTGCAAGAAACACATCTCAACCACAAAGACAGGAATCTACTCAGAGTAAAGGGTTGGGAAAAGGTCTTTCAAGCAAATGGTCCTAAGAACAAAGCAGGTGTGGCCATATTAATTTCTAACAAAACTGACTTCAAACTAAAATTAATCAGAAGAGATCGACATGGACACTTTATACTCATAACAGGAACAATTCATCAGCATGACGTCTCAATCCTGAATATAAAAGCACCCACTTATGTAAAAGAAATATTACTAAAACTCAAGGCAGACATCAAACCACACATACTAGTAGTAGGAGACTTCAATACACCTCTCTCAGCAATGGACAGGTCAATCAGACAGAAAACTAATAGAGAATTAAGAGAACTACTGGAGGTAATGAAGCATATGGACTTAACAGACATCTATAGAACATTCCACACATATAGGAAAGAATATACCTTCTTCTCTGCAGCTCATGGAACCTTCTCGAAAATTGACCACATTCTCGGAAACAAAGGAAACCTCCACAGATACAAAAAAATATCAGTGTCCACCTGTGTCTTATCAGATCACCATGGATTAAAGTTAGAAGGCAACAATCATGCTACGCCCAGAAAGCCGACAAACTCATGGAAACTGAACAGTCAATTACTGAACCACACCTGGGTCAAGGAAGAAATAAAGAAAGAAATTAAAGTCTTCCTTGAATTTAATAAAAAAAAAGGGACAACATACTCAAGCCAATGGGACACAATGAAAGCAGTGCTAAGAGGAAAGTTCATAGCACTAAGTGCCCACTTGAAGAAAACAGAGAAAGCACACATTGGAGACTTAACAGCCCACGTGAAAGCTCTAGAAAAAATAGAAGCAGGCTCACCTAGGAAGAGTTGAAGTCTAGAAATAATCAAAGTAAAGGCTGAAATCAACAAAATAGAAACACAGAAAACAATCCAAAGAATCACGGAAACAAAAAGCTGGTTCTTGGAGAAAATCAACAAGATTGATAAACCCCTATCCAAACTAAGCAAACGGAGGGGAGAGAATATGCAAATTAAAAAGATCAGAAATGAAAAGGGGGACACAACCACAAACACAGGAAATTCAGAGAATCATTATATCTTACTACAAAGGCCTGTATACCACAAAATTGGAAAATGTTAAAGAAATGGACACTTTTTTAGATAAGTACCATATACCAAAGTTAGACCAGGACCAGGTGAACAAACTAAATAGATCTGTTAGTCACGAAGAATTAGAATTTCTTATAAAAAACCTCCCTTCCAAAAAAAGCCCAGGTCCAGATAATTTCAATGTAGAATTCTACCAGAACTTCAAGAAGACCTAATACCTATACTCTTTAATGTATTGTACAATATAGAAACAGAAAAGTCAATGTCAAATTCCTTTTATGAAGCTACAGTTACCCAGATACCAAAACCACAAAAAGACACAATCAAGAAAGAGAATTACAGGCCCATCTCACTCATGAATATCGATGTGAAAATCCTCAATAAAATACTGGCAAACCGAATCCAAGAACACATTGGAAAAATTATCCATTATGATCAAGTAGGCTTCATCCCAGGGATGCAGGGCTGGTTCAACATACAAAAATCTATCAATGTAATCCATCATATAAATAATCTGAAGGAAAAAAACATATTTTTATTTCATTAGATGCTGAAAAAGCATTTGACAAAATTCAACATCCCTTATTGATAAAGGTCTTAGAGAGAATAGGGATACAAGGGTCATACCTAACTATAATAAAAGTTATTTATAGCAAGCCGACAGCTAACATTAAATTAAACGGAGAGAAACTCAAAGCCATCCCACTAAAATCAGGAACACAACAAGGCTGTCCACTCTCTCCATATTTCTTCAATATAGTGCTTGAAGTTCTAGCAATAGCAATAAGACAACATAACGGCATCAACGGGATTCAAATTGGAAAGGAAGAAGTTAAACTTTCATTATTTGCAGATGATATGATAGTGTTCATAAGCGACACCAAAAAACTCAACCAAAGAACTTCTACAGCTGATAAACACCTTTAGTAGCGTAGCAGGTTACAAGATCAATTCCAAAAATTCAGTTGCCCTCCTATACACAAAGGATAAGGAAGCAGAGAAGGAAACCAGAGAAGCATCACCTTTCACGATAGCCACAAACAGCATAAAATATCTTGAGGTAACTCTAACCAAGGAAGTGAAGGATCTACTTTGTCTTCTTTTCTGTCCAAATCATTAAAAGACACTAAGACATACTGAAGGGAAAGTATTCTTTCATTCAGAAATGATACTCACTTGCAAGAATTAATTATGAACAATAATGCTTATCATGTGACATAATTATAGCTAGTTTCTGTTGATAAAGTCATAATTAAAAAACCATGTTGATATATATATATAGTCTCATTTGGTTTCCAAATAAATATGTAAGAAAATAATTTTTTTTAATAAGATTCATTATGCCTGTCTCTATGGCTGAAAGTTCTTTTTTCTCCAAAACTTGAGCTACTATGTAATTTAATGAGGGCCCAAGGAACACAGCTACAGTTCTCTATATTAGGGGATAAAAGGATACTTCCAAGATCTATTAAATTTCTAAATACTGCCTTTACTTATAGAATCTTCCATTTTGTAAACTAATAGGTCATTTCTAATCTGAACCCAACTACCCTCTAAGGCAAAAAAAAAAAAAAAAAAACAAAAAACAAAAAACAAAAAAAACCAAATAATTAGTTCTTTAATTTACAATCAAAGCACATTATAGAGAATTTTTGACTGAGACTCCAACATATTAACAATAAATACTATTTATTTGAGAACACTTTCTTTGGAGTTTCCATACAAGATAACTCTTTTGTGCAAGATAAATGTGGTACCTGATGAAGGGACCTTTGAAAACTCAAAGGCTTGTTTGCCTCCTATTTCATATTCATCTCATAAAGTCATGTCACTTTTTCTAATGCTGCTATCAAGTAAAGTAGTCAAAGACTGTGTTTTACAATAAATCATATTCAAGTCTTTTTTGATATCCTTACTTTTGCATATAGCACTGAAACCTGAAATGGCAAAATTAGAATAAATCTCTCTGAGAAATGTTCTCATTGCACACCTAAACCTTTTCTGACATACAGACACTCAGGTTTCAATTAAAGAATTGTCCTCAGTTTAACAATTCTAAATTTACACTAGCAGTGGCTAGAGAGAGTAGACTGAATATGATATTTAAGTTTATCACATACTCTTAAGCCTTTGTACATGTGAAGACAATTTTAAACTAGAAAATGCTAATTATTTCTCAATCTTGCATTTTTCAGTATAAGATAAGAGTAAGGGGGAGGGGGAGAGGAATGAGGGGAGGAGAGAGGAGTTGGATGAGGGGGAGGGAAATGGGAGGGGGGAAGGAGGATGATTTTTTTTTTCGTTTATTTATTTATTAAAGATTTCTGTCTCTTCCCCGTCACCTCCTCCCATTTCCCTCCCCCTCCCCCAATCAAGTTCCTCTCCCTTGTCAGCCCATAGAGCCATCATGGTTCCCTGACCAGTGGGAAGTTCAAGGACCACCCACCTCTATCCAGGTCTAGTAAGGTGAGCAGAGAATGAATTTTTTCAATAAAAAATAAATTAATTAAAAAAACAAAAAACAAAAAAAGTAAAAATAATCATGAATATGTTACCAAGTGCAGTTTACAGAAACTTACTTATAAACAATGTAGACACTCAGAACTTTTAATAATACTACAAATGCATTCATGCCCTCTAAAATTAAAGGAAGAAAAATTAAGGATTGTTAAAATTGTCTATCAAAATTGCAAATAAATGATCACTTCATTCTCATTCACTGTGCTCAAGGTGATTTTGTCTCTTTTAAGAAGTTAAAGAGATGAAACAAGATGGTGGCTAATCATTTTTCTGTATTCACAGCCAATTAGAACATCTGAAAGTGAATTGAAATAAATTAAACATCTTTGATAATTACCACACTATGATTCAACCTCTGCTTTCACAATGATTCTATAGAAGTTTGAAAATAAGTTGTAAATTAGACAGTGATAGCATTTTCAAGAAAAATCCTTCTTCTTGTGTTTTGAAGATTTTTCTTCTGTGTGCATCACTGTTGCAACTGAATATGTTGGTGAGCCAAAGAACAGAAAGTAGACTCAAATGTGCATTTAGTGGCATCACTTAAAGAGAACATGTTTTCTCTTTTAAAACAACATATATGCTAAGACTCTGAATAAATCATTACAAACTTAAATATGTTTATAAAATGATACCTTAACATATACGCCATCCATGATGCTGCTTCAATAGGAGCAGTTGACCCTTTCACAAGCCTACATTTCTTCCAGAGACTGAAAAAATTCAAATAGTTCCTACTTATTTAACTGCTTCCTCTAGTGTGGGTAAATCTCAGATCATCTGCTTTTAAAACTATGCTTCTCTTTTTTATTAATTAAGATTTTTTTGTAATACAATCTTCTCTCATTTTACATAGCCATCCCCATTTCCACTCCCTCCCCTCCTCCCACTTCCTTCATTTTTCCCTCACCCCACTTCCCCATCCACTCCTTAGAAAGGTTAAGACTTTCCATGGGGAGTCAACATATTTACTTCGAGGCAAGGCCAAGGCCCTGCTTCCTGTATCTTGGCTGAGCAAAGTAGCTCTCCAAACAGAATATGCATCCAGATGCCAGTTCAAGCACTAAGGATAAATCCTGGTTCCACTCTCAGTGGCCTCAGAAATTGTCTAATCCTCACAACTGCCCCCCATATTCAGTGGTCCTAATTCGTTCCTATGCAGGTTCACCGCTATCAGTCCAGCATCAGTGAGCTTTCACCAGCTCAGTTCAGCTGTTTCTGTGGATATCACCATCATTTTATCAATCCCTTTGCTCATATTATTGTCCTTCTGTTCCTTGGGCTGGTCTCCCCTAGTGTTTCACTGTAGGTAGATACTGCTTCTGCTTTCATCAGTTGCTGGTTGAAGGTTTTATGATGACAATCATCAGATATCAGTCTGATTACAGGAGAAGGCCAATTTAGGTGTCTTCTCCAATGTTGCTAAGTCTTACCTTGTGTCATTCCTTGGGATTCCTGGGGATTTCCCTAGTGCTATGCTTCCTGATAGACTTTTAATGGCTCCCTCAATCAAGATATCTCTTTTCTTTCTAGCCCATTTCCTCATATTCTCCTCTGCCCTATCCCTGAACACACCGGGATCTTGCCTGATCTAGAAAGCTAAGCAGGGTTAGAGTTGGGTAGTACTTGGATGGGAAAACTATGCTTCTCTTGATGACCAATGTATAATTAGAACTAGGTGGCTTGGAGGGGAATTGCATCTTAAATTTGGTATACTATTTCATCATAATTTCAACATATTGACAATTTGCATGACATTTCTTTTTAATGGTTTCATAACTATCCATATTTTTTTATTTTAAACCTGATCATGTTTTATCTATTAATCTGACAGTATTAAATATGCACTCAATACAATTGAAAATTATATTAAACAAATTAGTATGCTGCTTTAATTTATATAAAAAAGTTAATTTTCTAACATGATCACTAACATATGATAACTAAATTATTAACATAAAATAGATTTATAAAAGAAATTCTGCAAAGGGAAAGTAATTTCTTATAAATTCAAAATGTTAAATCTTTTTTCAAACATGCATTTAAATTATTCAAAGTTGAATGTCTATCAAATATAAATGTAGGTTACATACAACATTCTACCTGGACTATAAAAAATAGGTAGTTTAATTTTCTTTTTATAGGCTTTAGCACCATTTCCCCTCAAAATAAACTTTTCCATTTGTATCTTTTAAGATTTTGCCCTTATCTTCTATTGTTTCAATTTTTTTTCATGAACATTTATTATTTATTTTATTTAAATAGGCATTAAAATTATGTTAGAGGCAATTTCTTTGCAGATATCTTTGTTTCTATTTTAAAACATAACTGATCTACAAGTTTTCTGTACACCTGTACACTGGTTTTCTTTCATCAGGCAGGATAGTAATATGCAACTATTTATTTATTTATTTATTTATTTATTTATTTATTTATTTATTTTTTCATTTATTTTGTATTGACTTTTATTGAGCTCTACATTTTTTTCTGCTCTCTTCCCTGCCTCCCTCCTTCCTCCTTCAACCCCCCCCCCAAGGACCCATGCTCCTAATTTATTCAGGAGATCTTGTCTTTTTCTACTTACCATGTATATTAGATCTATATAAGTCTCTCTTAGTGTTCTCATTGTTGTCTAAGTTATCTAGGATTGTTGTTTGTAGGCTGATTTTCTTTGCTTTATGTTTAAAAACCACCTATGATTGATTTCATGTGATAATTGTCTTTCTGTGTATGGGTTACCTCACTCAAAATAATGTTTTCTAGTTCCATCCATTTTCATGCAAAATTCAAGATGTCATTTTTTTTTTCTGCTTTTTAGTACTCCATTGTGTAAACGTACCACATTTTCCTTATTCATTCTTCAATCAAGGGGCATTTAGGTTGTTTCCAGGTTCTGGCTATAACAAACAATGCTGCTATGAACACAAATGAGCACATGTTCTTGTGGCACAATTCAGCATCCTTTAGATATATACCCCAAAATGGTATTACTGGAAAAGAAACTTTTACACCAAACCAGCCACAAAAACTTGAACTTCAAAGCTGTCCTGTCTGCAAGATGTGCTAGGGCAGAGCAGAACCTGTGGTCAACCAATGTCTGGTTTAACTTGAGCATACTTCATTATAGGGAGCCAATGCCCAACACTGCCTGAATGACCAAGAACAGCAGACTAGATAGCTTCAGCACTGAGGGTTGTACTGAACATGACTGGGGAAAAATCAAAAATAAAATGATTTTAATGATATTCTGTTATATTCATAGATTGGTGCCTTGTACATTCCTCATCCAATAGGCCTCCATGGTCAGCAGATGGGAACAGTAACAGAGACCTTGAGCCAAGGATAATGTCAAGAGAGTCTAAACTGGAGGTCTCCATAGAGACCCTCATCTCAAAAGCTTGGAAAATTCTGAAACATGAGGGCCTACTTTGTTGGGGTTTTTGTCCTGCCCAGTTCCCACAGACAGTAAGTCCCAAAGAAAATCACACAGAGAGTCTATATTAGATTATAAACTATTTTGCCCATTATCTCAGGCTTTGTATTAGCTCTTATAACATATATTAACCCATTATTCTTATTTATGTTAGCCACATGACTTCGTACCTTTTTCAGCAGGGCAGGTCACATACTGCTTCCTCTGTGGTCTGGACAGAATTGCAGGAAGAGCTTCCTTCTTCCCAGAATACTCCTGTTCTCCTTGCCCTGCCTCTACTTCCTGTCTGCTTTTCCCGCCTATACTTCATGCCTGGTTACTGACCAATCAGCATTTATTAAGAACATATTTGACAGAATACAGAATTGTACCACACCACTTCCCCTCTTTATTTTTTTAAACAAAGGAAAATATCCATAGTCAATTTTTGGAGAATGTGGGTGTAATTTTCCAGGCTACTTCCTGCTTGTTGGGGGCACTGATTATCTTATGAGGACCTAAAGAAAATTTAGAATTATGATCAAGTCCTGACTGGAGTATCCTCTGAGTCTTGATCATCTCAGGTAGCAGTCTTGAACCTGTTCTGGATGTAGAACTCAGACATCTGGGCCATCTGTTCCTTCCAGAGATTTCTCAGGTAGACTTCATTGATCAAACCTGACTTTTCTTAACTCAGAATGAATCCACAGCCTCCCATTTCCTGTGGAAACAAAAGTAAAATCTCTTCTCCAAAGTAACATACCTTTTGATTTCAATTTTGAAGTCAAGGTATTTTCAAAATATCCATCTTGGATTAATTCAGCAGCATTTATAAGCAAATATCTTTTAGCACCTGTTGATCCTTCCTTAGCATTCAAACAATTCAAGGAGAACACAATAATACACAGTATCAAGATTCTCTGTGTGTTTTCCATCTTTATGTGGCTTTATTTTAACCTCTATGTCTTTTATTTTTACTTTTACTTTTTGAGACAGATTCTCTGTATATCTTTTGTTGTCCGGGAACTCCATTTGTAGACCAGGCTGTCTTTGTACTCACAGAGATCCAGCTGCCTCTGTCTCCCAAGTGCTGGGATTAATGGCATGTGCCACCACACCTTGAACTCACAGAAGTCCATCGACCTCTGCCTCCCAAGTGTTGGGATGAAAGGTGTGCAATAACACACCCAACTACTCTGTTTCTTTCTTTTTTATTTTAAGGACTTTAAGCTTTTTTGTTACTCTCCCAAGCTTGCAAATAATTCTTAACACACATTAAACCATTTAGAGGTTTATTTTTGAATCTATCTTTACTGTATAGCTCTTTTTTCTGACTACATGAGTCTTTAATTTACCAAGAAATATGGGTAGTATTAAAGCCGTGGCTTTGATGGCTGGATCCAGCCCATTCCTTAGTTTTCTGTGATTCCAGCCTTATGACAGAGGTATTGGCTGTACTCATGTTTATTACCACAACTCTATGGCATTTCCAGATCCCTGCCTGCAAGCAAGCTGCAGCAGTGTGCTCACAAACCACACTCAAATGCTCCATAGTCAGAGCTTGAGTTAGAGTTTTCCCTGGCAGTATGGCCCAGAAAGCTGGCATTTTAAACATCATGGACTTTTCCTGCTATGGGTGAAAACCAAAAAGCATGTGGTTAGCTTTTCATCAACACTATGTAAGTGTCTCATGGCAGGACCTCTTAAAGGATCTGCAAGGTTTTGCAGCTAATGCTGAGCCAGGAAGCCTCTCTTATATGAAAGTGCTTGCCTCTAGCAAGTAGAGCAGACCTGAGAAATTGCTTCTACCAAGAAGCCATCCTTTACTCTATTCTTTTCTGTCTAGAATTACTTCCCAAGCTTTGCCAGGGTTTATGTGGATATAGTTGTCCATGTGGATGCCATTCTGAAACATGAGGAGCCTGCTTTGTTGGGATTTCTGTCCTGCCCAGTTCCCACAGCAGGTAAGTCCCAAAGACACAGAGAGTCTTTGGTTATAAACTGATTGACCCATTAGCTCATGCTTTATATTAGCTCTTATAATGTATTTTAACCCATTATTTTTATCTATTTTAGCCACATGGCTCAGTACCTTTTTCAGTGGGGTAGATCACATCCTGCTACTTTTGTGGTCTGGGAAGGACTGCAGGAAGAACTTCCTTCTTTCCAGAACATTCCTGTTCTCCTTGCTCCACCTCTACTTTCTGTCTGGTTGTCCCACCTATATTTCATGCCTGGCTACTGACCAAGCAGCATTTATTTAAAACATAATGGACAAAAAACAGAATTATACCACACCAGAATTCCATGGAAGAGGGGATAAAATTATAATAGTCAGAGGGGATAGAAGATGCCAGGAGAACATAGAGAACTGATTCAACTAATAGGAATCATATGGGCTCATACACACTTTAGTAGCAAGCATGGGTCTACACCAGGTCCGCTGCATATATGTTGTGGCTGTTGGCTTGGTATCTTTGTTGGACTCCTGTCAGTAGGAAAGAGTCATTTGGCCTGTTCTTGAGACTCTTTATATAGAGCTGTCTTGTCTATCCTTGATATGAGGCCTTTTGCCTTGTCTTTTTGTATCTTGCTTTGTCCTGTTTCGTTGTTGCCTCTTGGATGTCTGCTACTTTATGAAAAGAAATGGAGGAGGAATGTATCTTTCAGAGAAGTTTGTGAAGGAGCTGGGAAGAGTTGAACAAGAGGAATCTGTGACTAGGATGTGTTAAGACCTATTTTCAGTTTTAACAAAGCCAACAAACAAACAAATCAACAAAAAGAACAAACAAAAAACAGTACAGGGAATGGGTAGCTGTGATCACAAAGGAAAGCAATTGCAGAGACCATAATTAATCTCCATTATTTACTTTCCTTAATTCTCTAAGAACAAAAACATCTTACATTTCTGCCATGCACATGCACAATTGTGACTTTTTAAAAATTCACTACAGGAAAAGTTGACCTTTAATACTAACAGTAAATTTATCCTCATAATATATTCAAAATCTTCAGTTTACCCTAGAAGTTTTTATTGCAATATTATATAATTTTGATATGGGAAATATGATGGATTATTATATAACAATATGAAAATTAATAATTTTCAAATATATACATTTGAAGCTAAGCAAATAACATGAGTAACTAACACTTTACTCTGCTGTTTATTTAGAAAGAAATGAACTGTTGAAGCAACATCTATTTCTGAATTTTTTCCCTTTTCAGATGGAGATTTCTCTTTTTTTCCCTTGTCAGATGGATCTCACTGTTCATGTTTGAATTTAGGACTGATTAAAAGCCTATCTCCCCTTCCCATCTGACTGCAATCTTTCCAGGAGGGAAGACAATTCTATATCAAAAACAGTGAGGCATCTTTCTCTCTGTCTTTCAAAACACTCAAGGTTAAGAGAACAGGGAACAGTTAGGTAGAAACAAATTTTATAAATTCTTAAATCAAGAGTAGAGTTTGTTTTTCACTGAACATATGGAACACATGCAAAGCTTTCTCTACACCTTTTGAAATCTCTTATCTTTGCCACTATACTGACAGATAAATATTTGTAAATAGTGCATTTGGCTACACAAATTTTTTCCTCATAAGCATAAGAAATTCAAATTAAGGACTATTGAAAATAAAAGCACATTTTAAATTTGGAGAATGTCATTAAAATATCAGATTAAATATATGAGCTCTTCAATGACAGGTAAATAATATTTAGTACAACTGAAATCAATCATGAAAATACCCTTCCAAAAATGTTCAAGGTCATAAAATTTCAGTGAGCCTTAGTATAGAATTAAAAGTAGCATCTTTTCCTAAATTATAAAATGTATCATGTTCACCATTCCTCAAGTGATTTTATTATTGTATTTATAGTGCTCAGAAATGCTTGATTTGTTCTACCGGTTACTGTAAGTCCTCAATGAAACTCAAGTTCCTGAACTCTTCTTAATTGCATCTTAAATAAGCAACTTTAAATGAGAAAAGTAGTAAAGGTTATTTATTTTAATCTCCTTTTGATTTAGTTATCATTTCAGTCCTGGTGAGAGAAAGAACTGATTCATTTTTTTTTTTAAATTTACTTGCATGACCATAGTAAAGCACACACACATACAGGAAGAGAGACAGAGAAGAGAGAGGGGAGGAAGAACATACTGTAGAATGACAAGGAGTCAATTTTTCCAAGGTTCCACATTGGTGTCTTAATACTATTTGGCAATATGCTTAATTTGAATGTTAATTATATGACTGAGATGTGTTTTAAATTATATTTGTTTGTTGTCAAATTACTGGAAATTTGCTTGTTAACAGTTGGGTAGAGGAAAACACTTTTTCAGGTGCAATAAGAAATAATGCTTCAAAATCAGTGAAAAGAAATATTTTATTATATACCCTACTTCTCCAAATCATATTAAAAGACAATATGCAAACTAACATGATGCTTCATAAATGGCAAACAGGCTCAACAAATAGCTTACATTACAAGTTAAAAATATAAATCCACACACCTTTGCATTCCTAATAATTTATAATGAGGCCAGAAATACACACTGTAAAAAAGCAACCATCTATAGCAAATGATGCTAGTTGAACTTGATGACTGTATGTAGAACATACAAACATGAAAAAGAGATCTATCATGATACACAAAACTCAAGACCAAGTGAACCAAAACTTCAACTCAAAACCAGACACACTGAATCTGACAGAAAAAAACAAAACAAAACTGAGGATCAGCCTTGAGTGCATCAGCACAGAAGATATCTTCTTAAATAGAACATTGATAGTGCAGGCACTAATATCAACAATTAATAAATGGAAGTTTATGAAACTGAAAATCTTCTGCATGTGAAAGAATACCATTATTTGTGCAAAATACAGAATGGTAAAAGGGTTTTACTAAATTTAAATTTACTGAATTTTAAAAAATGAGGTATATATCTAAATAAATAATTCTTAAAAGAGAAAGCTCAAATGACTAAGAAACATTTAAGAATTGTTCAAAATTATCAATCATAAGGAAAATGTAAATAAAAACTTTCTGATGATTTCATTTTACAGCTGTAAGAATAACTAAGAACAATAAAAACAAATGATATGTTTTTTTGTTTTATTTTGTCCTATCACATGTGCTTGCTTATATATATATATATATAATTTTATTTTTGTCCCTTAAATGACTGTTTCCTATTGAGAGAAAGAAAGGGAATGGATCCAGATGTAAGAGGAGGTGGGACAGAACTGGAAGGAGAAGAAAGAGGACAAATCATAAACAGGATTTATTGCTTAACAAACTACTTTTGATAAAAAGAAAAATATAAAAAGTATGGTATCATTTTTTTGTTCTGTAAGCATTTCAAACAAGATTAGATTCTATTTATAGTGTGTAAAATCAGATTTGGTCTGTGAATAATATGTTATATATAATAAACAAATGTATGATTTTTTTATTTCATGAATTAGTGAATCATTCACAATTATCTGAATTAAATATGATAGAAAAGTATTAAAAACATGGAAAACATTAATACTTGTATTTTTTTATTAAGATGGGCTGAAATTTTCTTCTTTGCAACATAGTTCTGCAAGTCATACATGCCTTGATGCTAAAATTAATTGGTTTTAAATTTGAATGTGTAATTTCTATTATGAATCTCATAGCTAGTAAGTCCTCTTGCTGTTCAGAGTGTTTTAAGAGCAACACTAGAATCAACTGAAAATTCCATAGAGATTTTAGAATCTCCAATCCTATCCAGAACTGATAGAATCACAATATGTCTCAAATGAATGTTTTCCCTTAAAATGCAATAGAAAGAAGGAAGAGGCTTTAAACCTAGTGGTGCTTCTTTGAATTTTCTAAACCTCTCTTTCTATAAAGTAAGAATACTTCTTACAGGTCATTATATACATTAACATACACAAAGATCATTAATGATACCTCAGAGGTCATTAATTGGGTGAAATTAGCCTGCATGTGAAAATATCAAACTTATTACAGTGTATTTTATTAATGCATTCACAGACAGAAATGGATAAAAGATGAGTAATTATATATGTCCTTAGAAAATCAACTCAAAGAAGGAGACTGTTGTAGAGTGATTTCTCTGCTTTGAAAAAAATCCTTCCTAGAGTGAGCCTCAGGAAGAAAACAAAATGTCTGTTTCTGGAATTTCTTAAAACTTTCATGATTCACAACGCCTTTGCCCAATGTTATGTAAAGAATAACTATTGCTAAGTAGAAGATATACTCTCCAACCTGATTAGCTTGCCTGCACATTATACAAGGAGCTTGACAGAAGAAGCTTTAGTGACTCTTTACCCATGCTGGGATAGTCTTTACACCAATACAGCTCTAATAATTCCAATAAATTCACTGATACCCTCAGCTGGAAATTGTGAAATTGCTATGCTTGTCTATTCTCAATATCTTATCTGGGTTAAATAAATGCTTGTTCATATCTCTCCAGAAAATTTCACATAATAAGGAAAAGTGAGGAAATGAATTATAAGAATAAAGAAACTGTCAATGTACATAAGGGACACTTTGCTAGCAAAGAACAATTCTTTGACCACAAAACTTAGCAAAGATAATAAATTTGATACACTATACGATATTGTGGACTCAAAGTTTTTTTGTGTGTATGTTAATAAATTAATTGAAACTTTATCCTCCCCCACACAATCATTTTAGACACTTAAATTGTCAAACAAGTCTTAGTGACATGATATAAAAAGGGGGAAGGTAGAGGCAGGCGGATCGCTGTGAGTTCGAGACCAGCCTGGTCTACAAGAGCTAGTTCCAGGACAGGCTCCAAAACCACAGAGAATCCCTGTCTCGAAAAACCAAAAGAAAGGGGGGGGGGTGTCAGCCTAATAAATACAAGTAAAACGAAATATGTACTTTAATGTAATAGTTTCTTTCTTTCTTTCTTTCTTTCTTTCTTTCTTTTTTGACTGAACATGAGTTTTTATTGGCCACAGCTACTTGAGGGGTATGAAGCGTGAGGAGTTAGTGGCACCGATGCCAGGCCAGCTGTGTTTCACAGACTTGTAGGTAATGGAGAACTCGCCCAGGTAGTGGCCAATCATCTCAGGCTTGATCTCCACATGGTTGAAGGTCTTGCTGTTGTACACACCCACCATGCTCCCCACCATCTTGGGCAGGATGATCATGTCCTGCAGGTAGGTCTTCACCACCTTGGGCTTCTCCATGGGTGGGGCCTCCTTCTTGGCCTTTCTCAGGCGCTTGAGCAGCAAGTGCTGCTTCTGCCGCGGTCTGCGGTTGAGGCATCACCTCTGCCGGGCGCTGTAGAGCTGTATCAGCTGCTCATAGGACATGTCCAGCAGCTGGTCCAGGTCTACGTCGCGGTAGGTGAACTTGCAGAAAGTCTGCTTCTTCTGCTACTTCACTTCGGCCATCTTGGCGGCGACTCGGAAAAGCAATGTTTCTTAATCCTGAAGTAATAGACTAATGCAAACTTGATGACACAAAAATCACAGTTATGCTTCTCAAAGATAATCTGTCCTTGATTTACATCCACATTACTCTTTTTGTGGTCATGTTGCCTCTTTTTACATTGGTTAGAGGCCATCTCTTTGGTGATTTGATAACCTTTTAAATTGGTATACAGTATGACTCATCACAATACACTAAGTCTTTTGATTTGATTTCTTATATATGTCTTGCATGAGCTTCTATGTAACATCCTTTCCTCTTCTCAAGTAAAAAGTCCTCACTTTCACTACTGTAACTGTCTTTTCCTTAGTTCAGCTCAGTCAGTTTATACAATAGTATGGGCAAACTAGTATGGGCAAAAATAAAATTAAATTGTTCAATTTCTGCTCTTAAAACAGCTAAATTAGCCAGGCAGTTGTAGCCCATGCCTTTAATCCCAGCACTCTGGAAGCAGAAGCAGGCAGATTTCTGAGATTGAGGTTAGCCTGGTCTACAAGAGGTAGTTCCAGGAAAGGCTCCAAAGCTATAGACAAACCCTGTTTCAAAAAACAAACAAAGAAACAAAAAATAAAACAACAAAAAACCCCAGCTAAATAACTCCACAATGTCTCTTTCACATACATTATCAAGGTTTATATGACATTGCTTTGATCTTATCACATCACTGTACAGTTTCCAATTTATCTCCCTTTACTTTGCATATGATATACCAAGCCATAGATATTTTTGAAGAGTTTTAGTTCCTTGAGCTTTCTCTAGATTCTCTTTGCTAATCATGAATGCTACCTCTCTTTCATTTTTTTCATCTCATCCTAATTTACTGCACAGTTTTTTGTTTGTTTGTTTGTTTGTTTTTCCCCTTTAATACAATATAAAATATCCTTCTTGAATTTTGGGACATTGATCTCTCATGTACACTTTCATCAACCCACTTATAGACATATAGTGTAGATACTGTTTAAATGTTTTGTTGAAGTAATATTATTCTATAATCAACAATAATATTGTTTTTTAATTCGTTTAGTTCTGCAAATAGACTCTATCTTCATCATACGAAAAATGTATCAGGGATATAAAATAATACCTTAATTTTACTTATGATTAATGGAAAGACAAGTAATTGAAAAACTGCCAAACAAAATAATAGCAACTTTTTATTTGCTAGAGTACCTCAGATGCTTACAAACACTCTTTGGAAGAAACTTTTGATGTTCCCATTTTATAGACCAATAAGCTGAGACAAAAGTATAAATTAAGGGAAAAGTTAGAAAGAAAGAAAGTAAATGGTGGAACTTTTATTGAGATATATGGAATGATACTCTAAAATATAGATCCCTTACCATTGTTTTGTACATAGTAAATATTAGTAAAATTAAATTTATGATACATCAAATGTTGTTTGAACTGAGGAACACATATTGATTCACTTCATTTCAAAGTAGTCACTGAAAAACTATGTAATATATTGTCTCTGCACTGCTTATAGTTGAGTGTAAATTCTGAAGAAGATAATTTTACCAGGAAATAATGTATCATTTAATAACTAGTTAGAAACTAACAATTTGTGTTTGTAACTCTACTGTACTTAAACATTTGCACATACAAAGTGAACTCTTTTAAAACTGTCATTCAATAATTTAAAATAACATCCCCAAGATCCTTTTCAGGTTTTATTTTATCTCATAAATGTTATGGTGTATGACTCAAAACCAAATGGAAGGCCACTATAGGATACCAATGTGACAACTTCCAAGAGAATTCCTTAATCACTAGAATGTGCATTTTAGAAGTTTTTATATTGTAGGTGTAACATTCAGTGTGTCCTACTTTATCTCTGTTAGGTGTAATGACAAAACTGTGAGATTCAGGTTGGAAAGTCCTGTTAGAGGGCCAAGAGACATGTTTTCCTCTTCTGACTTTCCTGAAAGATATATCTTTCCTTAGACCAGTGATCATTTATGTATGACCTCTTCATAAGTCTCAACACCTGATTCTGTAAAGTTACTAAGCACTGACAACACTAAGTCTATTACTTTTGAATAATCATTTTAGACATCAGCAATACATAATAACACCTTTTTTTTTCTCCTACTGCTGCTTTGTGAAATAATAAAGCATGAGCATTACTTTTACCTGGAATCACATATTTGACTAAATAAGAGTATCTTACCTCTAAAAATTCATAGTTTGGGATTCTGTTCTGCCAAGTTCCCACAGCTGGAAAGCCTCCCCACCAAAAAAAAAAATCACACAGATATATATATATATATATATATATATATATATATATATATATATATGTTATAAACTAATTGGCCCATTAGCTCAGTGGTGAGGGAGAATTGTCTGTATTCTGTCAATCATGTTTTAAATAAATGCTGATTGGCCAGATAGGAAGTATAGGTGGGAAAACAAGACAGGAAATAGAAATGATATAATGAGAACAGGAGAATTCTGGAAAGGAGGAAATTGATTCCTTCCACTCCTGCCCAGACCACCGAAGCAACAGGATGTGTTCTGCCTCACTTAAAAAGATACTGAGCCACATGGCTAACATAGATCAGAAAAATGGGTTAAACAAGATGTGAGAGTTAGCCAATGAGAGGCTAGAGCTAATGGGCCAATCAGCTTTATAACTTATAGAGATCTTTGTATGATTTTCTTTGGGGCTAAACAGTTGTGGGTTACCTGATGGGAGGACAAAAACCCCAACAACAAACAAGCTAGCCCCCCTTTATGTTACAGCTCAGGCTTCTTATTAACTCTTACAATGTATACTAACCCATTATTCTTATCTATGTTAGCCACATGGCTCAGTACCTTTTTCAGCAGGGTAGGTCACATCTTCCTTCTCTGGTGGTCTGGGCAGGAGTGGAGGAAGAGCTTCCTTCTTCCCAGAATACTCCTGTTCTCATTGTCCTGCCTCTACTTCCTGTCTGGTTGTTCCATCTATATATCCTGCCTGGATACAGGCCAATCATCAATTATTTAAAATGTAATTGACAGAATACAGAATTGTCCAACATCAAAAACTCCTTTGAGAGTATCTATATTATGTCACGTGTGAGCAGGAAATTACTGGTATGATATGAGTAGACAGTGTGTTCACAGAATATTAATTATAAAGCAGTGATAATTGAATAATACATGATAGTTGTTAAGAGAGTTTTTTCAAGATCTGCTATGCCAGGACTCAACGCCAACTCAGTAATGAGATATTATGCTACACACCTTAGGTAAGGTGAGTTGTCAGCAGCAGTGATAGGAATATGCTATGGTTATCTGGCTCCAAAAGTATGATCCATGCATGGTGTGAGCAAAGGATAATAAAGTATCTGCCAGCAGAAGGAAAAAAATCTGTGCAGTTACATACGACATTTCTGGTATGCTATTTGTGTGGATATTGGGCACAGAACTATGGAGGACAGAATAAAGTCTTGACAATTAATTCCCTCATATGATTTGCTCTTTCCTCTTCAGGCATTGTATAAAATAATAGTAAATATGAAATCACAGAATTACTAACTGTTCTTCTTCTTCCCGGACTAGTGTTCTTCTCAAAGATAAAAGGAGGACACAAGACACAACAAAACCCACGTGGCATGAGGTTTATTGCAGTGTGAGTAACAGTAAAGGGAGAGAAGGAAAAGAAGATGAATGGACAGCATTTGAGCTTTTAAAGGGTCTGCCTCGCACATGTGTCAAACGCCACATTCTGTGCCTGAGCAGCATTTGCATGGACCGCTAGGTGCTCCTGGGAAATGTATCCCCCAAGCGAGTGACGCTCAGGGGCCTTCTGGGGAATAACACTTCCACCCTTTTTGATTGATTAAAAATCTGGGGGGGGGGGTTGAGGGTCTTAATGGGTAGGGAATAGGGGCGTAGCCCGGTCTCTCATAGCTGCTTCCTATTGACTTTGTGGGTGTCCACAGTGTGTCCTGGTGATCATGTCCTGTTTGCTGGCATCCTGGGATGGCTGATTGAAACCGCATCCATCTGTTTCTTGAGGAACTGGGTCATCACATCCGCCTGGGTCTTGAGGGACTGGGTCATCGCAAGGTGCTAAAAAACAAAAGTCACATTAGGAGAGGGAAAAAATTAAAGGGGAGATTTGAGAGGGGGCTTCAGGGTTTGAGGTGGGGAGGGGCTTTTGGGTTTTCGAGGCCAAGAATGATAAAAAATTAAATGATACTTATTCCATTTGAGTACTTATTCCTTTCGAGTCTGGTCCATTTAGGTGGGTCAAGCTGGCTCCCTGGAGCTTAAAGAAAATGTCTTAAAAGAAATAAATTCTTAACCATGTATGATGTTTTGGGCATTAACTTAATATTCAGGAGACACTGCTGCAGTCAGTGGTGAACCTGTCATGTCAAGGAACTTTGTTAAGAATTTGCTTACCACCTGAACCTTTGGCTCCATGTCTGATGATGATTCCTGTAACGACAGCTGAGTGGTTATTCAGAAATTTAGAGAAAGAGGAGAAAGGAAAATATGTTGGCACAAGAGAGTTGAGTGAAGGACAGGACCTCTATTTTCCTTGGACTGGAGTCCTCTGGAACTTAAGAGAGCAAGGTCCTGTCTGAGTTACCGTGTCTGAGGGATTGTCTTGAGTTGGAGGAGTAAACGGTGTAAGATGTGGCAGGTGAATCCAGTGAGGAATTACCTCAAGCTTAGCAGCTATGTGAGTCAAAAAGAATTACTCTGAGGGGACCCTGCCATTTTGGGGGAAAGGGTGAGGGACGTTGACCTGGGGGGGAAATAATACCTGATCTCTTATTTTAATTGGCGGTGGACATGGATTAGCACATGGTTGAGGTAATAAGTGGTTGATAAAATCCCACAGTAGTGAGCATAGATGGGTTAGTAGTGGCGTGAGCAGGTGATCAGGAAGGGGGGAGGTTTTAGGTGGGAGGCCGGGAGTTAGAATGAGCCACCCATACATGAGTTCGAAAGGTGAGATAAAAAGGGCACTTTTTGGGAGGACTCTAAGCCTGAGGAGGGCCAGAGGTAGGAGTCTTACCCAGTATGGGTGAACTTCACGGGACATTTTTACAAGGGTGTCTTTTAAAGAACGGTTAGTACATTCTACCTTACCTGAAGACTGAGGGTGGTATGGGATATGGAAATGCCAGGGAATGTTAAGAGCCTTGGACAGGTTTTGAGAGATCTGGGAAGTGAACTAAGGGCCATTATCTGACTGAAGAGAGGTTGTAATTCCAAACCGGGGAATGATTTCTCGAAGAACATCGGAGACTGTCTGGGCTCTCTTGGTGGTGGTGGGGAAGGCTTTAACCCACCCAGACATTGTGTCCACCAAAACCAGAACATATTTAATTCTTTTGACTGTGGGCATATGAGTAAAATCCAGCTGCCAGTCAGTTCCCGGAAGGGAGCCCCTGGCCTGATGAGTAGGAAAAGGGAAGCTATGGTATTTGGTCTTGGGATCTGACTTCTGGCAGATCTGACAGGAGGCAGTGATCACCTTTAGGAACCTGATATCCTCAGGGGTGGGTTGGAGGTGCGCTTTAACAAAATGAAGTAGAGCTTTGTTATTAGGATGAAAGAGCTGATGTAGGTAGGGCAGGATCTGTTGGGTGTCAGGAGGTGTCTGTGAGAGTGTGGGCTGTACTGTAAGAACTCCCTGAGGTGACTGAGATAGATCTGGGCTCTGGAGTGCTGCTCTCTTAGCTGCTCTGTCAGCCCGATTATTTCCCTTGGAAACAATGGAACTGTCAGACTGGTGAGACCGACAGTGAATAATTCTTATAGCTTTAGGGAGATGGGAAGCTTTTAACAGGTTCATAATACAACCTGAGTTAGTTATGGATCCTCCTTTTGTCATAAGAAGCCCACGCTCTTTCCAGATAGCTGCGTGGGACAGGAGGATATGAAACGCATACGTAGAGTCTGTGTAAACATTTAAAGATTGTCCCTCGGCTAACTGAAAGGCACGGGTAAGAGGTATCAGCTCAGCCTGCTGGTTACTAGTATGGGCAGGGAGTGCCCCTGCCTCGACTATCTCTGTATATGATACTATGGCATAGCCTGCTCTACGGGTCCTATCATATAAAAAGGAGCTGCCATATGTGTACCAGATATAAGTGGCCTGGGACAGTTTGCCCTCCTGTATATGTGAGGTGTGGGGCAGTAGATCATCTAAGGTCTCTATGCAGGAGTGGAATGAGGAATCATTAATATTAGGTTGAGGTAGAAGATTTGAGATATTAAGAGGTGGGCAGTATTGAAAGGCGAGACTGACATCTTCTACTCACGCCACCTGGAGGGAAAGGACTCAGGAAGGGGGTAGAGTTTATAAGCCTTTGTAAGTTAAAAGGTTGGACAGATTATGGTGAGAGAAGACTGTGGTGGGTGCCCCAAAGATTAGTTTCTTTGACTCACAAATAAGAAGCTCAGCAGCCGCCAAAGCACATATGCAGCTTGCCCAGCCCTGAGTGGTGAGGTCCATCTTCTTTGACAGATATGCTGCAGGTGCAAGAAAAGGTCCCAATTGATGTCCTAAGACCCCAAGGGCATATCCCTCCTTTTCTGCTACATAAAGAGAAAAAGGACGAATTAAATCTGGAAGATGAAGAACTGGAGACTGGATAAGGGCTCATGCAGGGAGCCGAGAACTGCTTCATATAGGGTACGGGCGAGAAGAGAAAAGGAGGGAATCCAGTTACAATGAGTATATGATAATGTATTCAGAAATAACCAATGAAAATGAACAAGCAAAAGACTTTTCATTAGCAAATTACATATGCATTTTTAGTGGAGAATCAATACTGTGATATCCATAATAACAAATGGGGATAATCACTTATAAGATGAACAAAACACTATACACATGCATAATTTTGTATTCTTGCTTATAGAATTATTAATTTTTTTTATTTATTGTTGCTGAAGATGTCATTTGGATCAGACTTTTACTCTGTTATGACAACTTGCGTATATATTCATTATGTAACTCAAGATACCCTTGACTCCTCTTTCAATCTCTGAAGTTCTGAAATTGTACAAAAGGATTACTATTCCAGACTGGAGCTGTATTTAAATGATGTGACTATACTATAAAAACTTACTTTTGTAAATCAAGTTTGGAAAGCCAATAAACTTCTCTATTTTACATTGCTCCTATCCAACTATTTGAGAAATGATATTTTAATGATAGAGGGAAGTTTTGAAAAGTCTACTATCTATTTTTGTGTTATTCTCTCTCTCTCTCTCTCATATATATATATATATATATATATATATATATATATATATCTGAAGACGTAAGGCATAAACAATGCCACACCAGTTTGGAATTATGATTAATAGGGTGGTATTTATTTAAAGGGGAAAAAACATACAGATCACCATCAGCCCTCTGCGCAACCAGGAAGGGAGTCTAGTCACCGGCGGAGCAGGAAGTGAAGAGAGAGAGGAGAGGGAAGTGGCCGCTTTTTTAAAGGGAGAGAGACCATGCACCAATGGGCTGTTATCTCAGCGGCAATAGGCTGGAGGAGTGGGAGGACCTCCCGTAACACCTCCCCCATTTGTTTAAATAAGAGAGTTCTAAACCTACTATGAAATTATATAGAATAAGTACAAATATCCTATTCTAACTAGCTTAGGTCTTGTATAATAAATAACTTGGCCAAGTCATGAGAGAAAGTAACTAAATTTATATAGTCTTCAACCCCATCGAAGATCTGAGAAGGGAAATAATGTTACCTGGGTAATTAGGAAGTTCAGTAAAACAACTTCCAAAACATGCAACAAATCACAGAGACAACTAGCTACCTAGGCAATCACCCAAAGTCACATTAGCAGCGTTGAAGCAACCAACTTTGGCTAAGGCCTAACATAACTGACATACCATTTTCAAAGGCAATCAACTTTTCAAAACTATCTTACCCTTTCCTGGCAGGATATGACAGCCCTGTTTTATCCATTGATGCACGCTCTGTATCTTTGTCAGTGGTTGAGGTATGGGCATTTCTTTGCCCCAAGGCCAGTTCTGCCAAAAAGAAAGGCTCCAGGTGGAGTGTCTTTGGTGCTCAACATTCACTCAGGAATAGCGTGATGTTGCCAGGAGCAATTGTGTCTCACTACCACAAAACTCCGAGTTAGATTAAAGGCCATTTTCTACAGCTCTTTGAAGAAGTTGAAGATTATCTATGTATACTGAGTATAATCTCTATATATCTAAAGAACCTGATTAGTCTAATTATAAATGACAAACTTAGATGACTATTAGTCTACATAATTCTCGATATCTATCTAACTTAAAGACTAAGAGAATAAACGACCGTGAAACAAATGACGACAATGACCTCCAAATATAAACAATGTACAAATATACATTGCAGTAGGTAAATATATATCAATACACAGACATTATATAAGTATCATAATGAGAGGTAGAAATGTACACTGCAATATGGTAAATATATACAATATATATATCAATACAATATATGTCAATACATAAAAATGTTTTAAACAGAGGTAGAAACATGCATGCATACAATAGTCAATATAATTTAACTTTGTATCAATATACAAGAATCTATACCAATATATTTGTCTAAAACAGTAACTCACAATTACAAATCTATTATCCCATCATCCCTCTTTTTTTTTTTCAAAATGATCCCTGAGTTTATAAAATTCCTCCCCCAACCCTCAATCGTATACTTATTATAATCAACCCCTAAATGATGTCCCTAAACCCAAGGGCAAACTTTACTGGGAGAGGAGACGTCATCCTCTAGAATTACTTCCAGCTCTCATGGGGGCGACGTTCTTTCTGGGGGATCCTTGAAAGTAAAATGATGGTTAAATTTCAAGATCAATGTCTTTTAAAAATGCCAATAGTCTCTGAGTATTTTGTGCATGTCTGGCCAAAATGTTGTACAAGATGTGCCTCATTTCAGCTAACCAAGTTGGAACTGTCTTGTGCAGCTGGTACCCAAAGCAGGTCTTGTAGTAGTGCTATCAGTATCATGGCGTCATATCAACCAGGTGGAGTTGTTGTTATGGGGCCCCATCTTCTTCCTGGAAACTTCAAATGTCACTTCAGGAAAAACTCATTGTTCATTATGAAAAAGTTAAACATTAATCATTCACACACACACACACACACACACACACACACATATTCAATGAAAGGCATGATAGATATATTCAATGAAAAGTATGATAGATATGAAGAAAAGCAAAGATGTTTTCTAAACTCATATTTCTTTCTGTCCCACATCATGGCTCTTGACATGAGACAGAAACTCCAGAAACTCTGGGTTTTTCTCTTACTAACAGGCTTGGAATTGGAGAGGGACTGAGCCAGAGTCCAACTTCAAAAACAGCTTTATAAATTTAGAAATATGGTTTAATATTACTTACACAACCCATTCAGTTTTCTTGATATTTCCTATTGGGCAGGTATTTTTCCAACTGTCAGTATCCAAACATCCAGGGCCCCTTAATTTCTCAAAGATGAGTGTTTTCCTGTGGAGATAAGAACAGAACCCTGGGCCCCCCATTTTATATGTTTTTCTTACCACCTGTATGAATATCATCATTGTGGAGGAGTTGTCATTTCTCCTTTCCAAGAGGTTTCTCCTCTTCAGATCGAAACTTTATTAATTTTGATGGTATCCACAATTTTTCTTCTCCTGTGGAAACAAGAGCAAAACCCCTTCCCCAACGTAGTACATCTACTGGCTTCCACTGAGAGGTCAGCACATCTTTGAAATAAATCGGTTGATTTAGTTCAGCAGACTATTCCATTATCCAATGTCTTTCTGCTGCTGTCGTTCCTTTCTCATTAGCATTAAGAAAATTCAAGGTTAATAAAGCATTATGTAATCTATTTCTGGGGGTATTTTCGGTCCCTTTCTGTTTGTTCAACATATCCTTTATAGTACGATTTGATCTTTCTATAACTGCCTGACCTGTAGGATTATATGGTATACCTGTAATGTGTTTTATATTCTAATAATCAAAAAAGCATTTCATTTTCTTAGATACATATGCTGGATCATTTCTGTCTTTATTTGCGCAAGTATACCCATGATGGCCATAACTTCCAATAAATGTGTGATTACTGAATCAGCCTTTTCTGAGCTCAGGGCAGTAGCCCATTGAAAACCTGAATATGTGTCTATGGTGTGGTGTACATATTTTAATTTACCAAATTCCATAAAGTGGAACACATCCATCTGCCAGATTTCATGTCTCTTAGTACCCTTTGGGTTACTCCCTGCAGGCAACAGTGTTTGATTATAGAAAGAACAAGTAGGACATCTCTTTATAATGTCCTTAGCTTGTTGCCAAGTAATGGAAAATTCTTTCTTTAGGCCTTTACTATTGAGATGATGCTTCTTATGTAATTCTGAGGCCTGCAACACACTTCCAATCAATAATTGATCAATCTCAGCGTTGCCTTGGGCTAGAGGACCAAGCAGACCTGTATGGGACCAGATGTTTGTTATGTACATCGGACAAAGCCTGTTCCTGATTATGTCTTGTACCTGGATAAACAATGAAATCAACGCTGTGTCATCTGGTATAAATTCAGCGGTTTCAATATGCAAGATAACTCTTTCTGCATATTGTGAATCTGTAACTATATTAAGAGGTTCTTTAAAATCCCTTAGCACCATAAGAATGGCATATAATTCTGCCTTCTGGACAGAATTATAAGGGCTTTGTTCCACCTTACTCAATTCATTAGACTTGTAACCTGCTTTCCCTGATTTATTTGCATCAGTATAGAACATACGGCCTCCAGTTATTGGAGCATCACGTACAATTATAGAAAGAATCCAAGAAGTTCTTTTTATAAGGTTAAGTCTAACACTTTTGGGATAGTTGCTATTAATTTCTCCCAAAAAATTAGCACAAGCTCTTTGACACGGTTCATTGTCTTCCCATAACTTTTTTATTTCTTCAGTAGTAAAAGGCACTATAATTTCTGCTGGGTCTATACCTGCTAATTGACGAAGTCTCAGCTTACCTTTTATAATTAATTCAGAGACTTTTTCCACATAAGTCTTAATTTTTTTACTTGGTTTATTAGTTATAAATATCCACTCTAAAATAATATCTTCCCTCTGCATTAGAATCCCTGTAGGAGAAATTCTGGAAGGCAATATGACTAGGATGCAGCTAAGATTTGGGTTCACCCTATCCACATGTGCCTCCTGTAATTTTTCCTCAATCATTGTCAGTTCCTTTTCTGCTTCAGCTGTCAGTTTTCTTGGACTATTCAAATCTTTGTCACCATCTAAGGTTTTGTTTAAATGAACTATTAGATCAGGTGTTATCCCAACAGCTGGTCATAGACTGGAAATGTCTCCTCACAATCTTTGGAAGTCATTAAGAGTCTTTAACCAGTCTCTCCTAATTTGTGCCTTTTGCGTTTTAAATTTCTCTAACCCTATTCTGTAACCTAGGTAATTAATAGAATTTCCTCTTTGAATCTTTTCAGGGGCAATTTGTAATCCTCACCTAGGCAAGACTTTCTTTACTTCTTCAAACATCCTTTCTAAAGTATCTTTATTTGAATCAGATAACACGATGTCATCCATGTAATGATAAATTATGGACTTGGGGCATTGTTTATGAATTATTTTCAATGGCTTACTTACAAAATATTGGCACAATGTAGGACTATTGAGCATACCCTGTGGGAGGATAGTCCATTGATATCTCCTATTAGGCTGAGAATAATTATAAGTAGGCACTGTGAAGGCAAATTTTTCTCTATCCTTTTCTCGTAACGGTATAGTGAAAAAACAATCTTTGAAATCAATAACTATAAGAGGCCATCCTTTTGGTAACAGAGAAGGCAAAGGAATTCCAGATTGTAGTGGGCCCATAGGTTGAATTACTTTGTTGACAGCTCTTAGATCTGTCACCATTCTCCATTTACCAGATTTCTTTTTTACAACAAACACAGGAGAATTACAAGGGCTGTTTGATTCTTCAATGTGATGAGCATCCAGTTGCTCCTGCACCAGCTGTTCCAATGCCTGCAGTTTATCTTCAGGTCAAGGCCACTGTTTGATCCATATTGGCTTCTCAGTTAGCCATTTTTAAGGTAGGGCTGTTGGTACCTCTAAAGTTTTAGTATTTGCTGTATGTTCTTGTACAGCCTGAACGGCTGGTGACCTTTTTACATAATACCTCATCATATCCTTCCCAGAATTATGAGTTCCTGGAAATACAGGAATGTTAATCTGGGTATTCCATTGCTGTAGCAGGTCACGGCCCCATAAATTTATGGCAATATTGGCTATATATGGCCTTAGTCTTCCTATTTGCCCTTCGGGCCCTATGCATTCAACCCATCTTGTGCTTTGTTTTACACAGGATAGGGTTCTATATCCCAGAAACTGAGCATCTATCTCTTGAAGAGGCCAATTCGGATGCCAAGATTCTGGGGTAATGATACTTACATCCGCACCTGTGTCTAATAAGCCTTCAATAAAAGTGCCATTTATCCAGACTCTTAGCTTTGGTCTTTGATCATTAATAGAAGTCTTTCAAAATATACGTTTACTCAGTCATACTGGGTTTTTGGACTCATCCTCCACACATGTTTCATCATTTAGTCCAGTATTACCTTTTATAGCAGAAATTGGAGCTTTTAATTTTCTTGGTGGGGCACATTCTCCACTGTGACTGAGAATGACTGGGCCACTGTTAGCTTGGGGCCTGTGAGAGGCCCCTCAAGGAGTTTCCCATTGGTATCGGGTTGCCTGGTTTGTCTCTTGTTGACCTGCATTCATTGGACCAATGTCGGCCTTTACCGCATCTCCTACATATACCTGAAGGCCTAGGTCTCCTATTTTTTTCATTCCCAGAGGAGATAATATTCCTAGAAATTCTGTGCCTGCAATCCCTTTTCAGATGTCCTAATTTACCACAATTAAAACACCTGGCAGTTTGATGTCTCCTCATTGCTGTGGAAATCACTTCTCCTACCCAAGATTCATCGTTATAGCTAAATGTCTCAACATTCATTGTATGCTGAATCCATACATCCATAGGTGCTGATCTAGACTTTAAAGGCCCAATTATCTTTTTGCATTCTATGTTTGCATTCTCAAAAGCTAGAGATTCAAGAAGTATTCATCTAGCTTCTGGGTCTGTTACCCCTATGTCCAGCGCCTTAATAAATCTTTGCAAAAAGTCAATAAATTGTTCTCTCGGTCCCTGCCTAATTCTAGTATATGATTCAACCCTTTTTGCTGGATCTTGTATCCTACTCCAAGCATTTAAAGCTGCTTGGTGACATAGACACAGTACTTCATCATCATAAAGAGCTTGGACCTGTGGATCAGCATATTCTCCTCACCAAGAATTTGATCTTTGGAAACCTTGACACCTTTTGCTCTTCCTTGCTGTTCCATATGTTTGGATTCTTCTCTGAACTAAATTCCAAACATCAAGGAAGGTCCATTATCTAAAACTGCAGACAGTAACTGATGGAAATCATGGGGGGTAGCTCTAGCATTAGAAGCCCAAGTCCTTATCATTTCCTTTACATATGCAGAGTGCAAGCCAAAATTAACAATAGCTTGCTTAATTTCTTTTAGATCATTCATTGCTATTGGCATCCATCTAGCTTCTCTGACTCCCTTTGAGCCTTTCGAAGTTGACGCTTTGTCAGAATTAAGTATAGGGTATGCCGCTAAAACCTTGGGTATGCCAGTTCTAATAGCTGGTGTTGGCATTGTATCCTGTCCTTGTGCCTTATTACTCTGTTCACCAGCTCCAATCATTTCTTCAATCATTTCAAGTCTTTTTATTATTGTCTTTATTTTTGTCTCTTTTGAATCCTGAATCTCCTGACCTGCATGAGTTTCTAGTAAAGATTGTATGGTTCTTAGGAGTGCCATGATCTTCCTAAATGATAGAATATGCAAAAGAATACTGAAGCCTAGTAACCAGTAAATTAAGTTATCCCCATAGTCATATAAACCTTCCATGATATAATCCATTGTATTGGCAACCAGAACAGTAAAATTCGCGTTGGAAACCAAAACTGCCATATTACCTATTATCCAGCAGGTGGCGCTGTTGCCAAGTCACGAAGAAAACAGGGTCCTGTTTCAGAGTCTGCCTAGTATTTGTTAAAAACTGGAAAATGTAAGTTGCTCAACAAAGTAAATGTAATTAAATAAATTCCAGAGACGGAACCAGAAACCCAGAATCCAGGGGTAGAGAAGAGCAACCTGGAAGCCACTTATGCCTCCACGTGACAGAGTCACCCTGAGGGGTTGCAGCTTTCAGCTACCACCTGCTCTGGTTCATGCCACTTAAGAGCTGTGCTTGCAAAGAAGATTTAAAAACGACTCAGAAAAGAGCAAACCACACGGGCAGAGACTACACGGGCCTGTGGAGTTTAAATCCACGTAGGGAGGCCAAGGCCGCTGCTGCAAGGCACAGGCAGCGGCTGAGGAAGGGAGGGCTCCCGCCAAGCCAAACTCCCAGCCGGCAGCTGAGCGGGGAAAGGAGAGTTTCTAAAACCAAACGTTGGGTGCCAACTGAAGTCGTAAGTCATAAACAATGCCACACCAGTTTGGAATTATGATTAATAGGGTGGTATTTATTTAAAGGGGAAAAAACTTACAGATCACCGTCAGCCCTCTGCGCAACCAGGAAGGGAGTCTAGTCGCCGGCGGAGCAGGAAGTGAAGAGAAAGAGGAGAGGGAAGTGACTACTTTTTTAAAGGGAGAGAGACCATGCCCCAATGGGCTGGTATCTCAGTGGCAATAGGCTGGAGGAGTGGGAGGACCTCCCGTAACACACACACACACACATACACACACACACACACACACACACACACACACACACACATATATAATTTATTTTTATTTTTATTAGATTTTTAAAAGAAACATACCAATCTAATTCCCACTTCCTCTCCTCTTCCCATTCCCTCTATACACACTCCCACCCCACCCCCTATAATCCTAAGAGACTGTAATGCACTTTGCTTTGTGGAAGGTCCAAGGCCCTCCCTACTACATCTAGACAGAGCAAGGTATACATCCAAAGAGATTAGGATTCTACAAAGCCAGTACATACAGTAGAGATAAATCCCAGTTCCACTGTCAGTGGCCCCTTAGTCTGTCCCAGCCATACAACTGTCAACCACATTCAGAGGGACTAGTTTGGTCCTATGCTTGTTCATTCCCAATCCAGCTGGAGTTGGTGAGCTCCCAGTAGCTCAGGTAAACTGTTTCAATGGATAAACTCTTCATGGTCTTGACCTCTTTGCTCATATTCTCATTCTTTCTACTCTTCAACTGGAACTTGGGAGGATGACCTTCTCCAAATATAGGAGGATATACAAATAACTGTGCTATGCTGCTAGAACATCCAAACAGTCTCTCAAGGTCCATTTGTCTATTTTCTTAGAGAAAAATATTAAATGCTTTATTCAAAAATTGCACATTCTTCCAATGTTCCCTGTCAGGTTAGGGTAGAGATAAGTTCATTATTTAAATCATCATAGTATCTAATTAAACAAAAAACAAAATATCAATGACATGAAAATAATATATTGTTGCTCACACCCAAATTTAAAAAAAAAACAAAATAAAACATTAATAAAAATCAAGCAACTAGAGAATATAATTTATCATTGAAAGTCACTATAGTTTTATATAATTATACCCTTTATTTTATCAATAAGTTAAAAATATAGAATTACTTTCTAGCACCAAAGTGTGGTCTGTGAATCAATCATGTCCTCAATAACTAACACTTATTTAAAATGCAGTTTCATTCTGAAAGAATACATAGGCGTATCTTTATGAGTTTAAGGCAAGCCTGTTCTTCATATATAGGTTCAGTCAATTGTACAAAGTGAAGCCCTGTCTCAAACAAACAAACAATGGAGGTAGAAATTAGGCTTCAGCCTTTTAAGAACATAAACTGTATTTTATACAAAAAGCCTTATATTTTGGAGCACAACAGTTTGAGAAAAACATGTTGCAAATATAACACTCAGCACTAAATTGTAGATCTCTATCAAATCCCTCCTCTCAAAGCTCAGGGAACCCATGTAGAAGATGAGGAAGGAGCTCAAGAGCCAGAGGTGATGGAAGATACCAGGAGGAAAAGGCCCCCTAAATCAACATGAACAAATCTCATGTGTACTCTCAGGGACTGAATCAGCAAACACAGAGACAGCAAGGGCCTGCACCAGGTCTTTTGTATATATATTATGGCTTCCAGTTCAGTGATTTTATGGGACACCTGAGTAAGAGAAGAAGGAAGTCTCTGATTCTTGTGCTTTCACTGGCGCTCTTTTCCTTCTGCTTTCTTTTCTAACTTCAATATGATAGTTTTTGCTTCATCTTATTACATTTTATTTTTTATACATATGTATTTTACACATATTTTGATGATTTTTGGTAATTTTACATCATGTACCATGATCCTACTCATTTTCCCATCCTTCTGTATCTGTCCTTCGCACTTGAAGCACCACCCACAAGAAAAACTTATAAAGAAATAATAAAAATAAGAAATAAAGAAATAAAAATAAAAGTAAGAATATTAATTGGAAAGCAAACATAAAACAAAGCAAAAAAAAACAAGAAAGGAAACAAAATAAAGAAAAAACAACTTTGCACATCCATCTTGCATACACCTCCAACACCTCTTCATTTGTCTTAGTGGCACTGGAAAATGGTGTGAATCATGTAGTGCAGCCTTTTGTTCAAATGGTTTTTCTCACAAATTTTCATGTGTAATTTGTTGTTCATCCTGTTCAAGGCATCTGGCTTCTGGTATGCCATCAGTATTGGGCCCTCACTGAAACTCCTGTCATATATTCTTCTGTTGACCTTAGTCATGGAGGTCCTGAGACTATGGGCTAAGATTGTTCAGGACCAGTCTTTTCACATGCGTGTGCAGATAGATGGGGTAGATTATGGGTAGTGTTAATGCAAAGCCCTGAATATGTACCTGAGAAGTAGCTTAGTTGATCAGTCCTGGATAGTGGAACCGCAACCCTCAAATGAGTGGTGAACCACACCCCTCAAATAAGTGGTGGAACCACGTCTGCCATACCCATAGTGAATGGTGGGGACAGTTTTCCCCAGTGGGGGGGCATTTCTCCATTAAACAGTGGTACAGCTATTGCATGCCAGGGTCATTAGAGCCATTCTTCCAGGGCCACAAGGGGTGGAATCAGCTCTTGGGGGGGGTATCTCCAGGACAGTAAGGGGTGCGGCCAGCTCAGTATGTCCCTAGCACGTCAACCCATGATTCAACACATATTTCTTATGAGCCCCTGTAGTAACACAGGCAATAGACATCAACATAGACCCTAGTGGCAGGAACACCAGTGATGGGGAAGCTCAACCAATCACATCTGGTTAGGGTGTGGCCACCTGGAGCCCAGGTGGAAAAACTGGAAGATGCAAGTGTGCTCTCTCTCTGCGCAGTGCCCGCCGGACCTACCGGATTTTGGAACTCCCATTCTTATAGTGTAAGTTTCCCCTCTTTAACCATTAAAGTATTCCTGTTAGTCTTGAGCTAGCCTGGTTACTTATCATAACGACCTAATTCACCAACACTTGGCACTCAATGTGGGACTACTACAGTTCTTTGTAGTACCCATCCTGGCCTCGAACTGATGATCCTCCTGCCTCTGCCTCCTTCAGCAAATCCTACCGGCATGTGCCACCACAGAGTTTCTGTCTCATGGCAACAGCCATGATATGGGACAGAAGGAACAAGATAATTTATAAACTTTCTTTTCCTTTCCTCTTATCTGTTTTTGTCTTTATCATACATTTCATTGGATACATATGTCTGTATTTGTCTATATAGATCATGCTTAAGTTTTCCACAATGGACAATAAATTTTCCTGCAGTGATCTTTGAAGTTTCAAGGAAGAAGATGAGGCCCCAAAACAACAACTCCACCTGGTTAATATGACATCGTGATGCTGATAGCACTACTACAAGACCTGTTTTTGGTGCCAGCTGCACAAGATGGTTCCAACTTGGTTAGCTGAAATGTGCACATCTTTTACCACATTCCAGCCAGAACTCTACAAAATGCTGAGAGACTATTTGCAATTTTACCAGACCAAATATTAATCTTGGAGTTTAGCCATCATTTATTTTCACAGGATCCCCTAGGAAGAACGCACTGCCTTAACACCTGGAAGCAATTTTAAAGGATGATGTCCCCTCTCCCAGCAAAGTTTGCCTCCGGCTTAGAGACATCAGTTAGGGGTTAGTTATAATTGGTATATGATTGAGTGATGGGGAGGAATTTTATAGGCTCGGGGATCTTCTTTAAAAAAAGAAGAGGGATAATTGGATGATGGGATAATAGATTGGTATTTGTGAGTTATTGTTTTTAGACAATTATATTGGTATCAATTCCTGTATATTGATGCAAAGTTAAATTATATTGAATATTGTATACATGTATGCTTCTTCCTCTGTCTGAAATATTGTTTATGCATTGACATATATATTTAACATATTGCAGTGTGCACTACTACCTCTATCAAGATACTTACACATTGTTTACATTTGAAGGCCATTATTCTTATTTATTGCACAGTTGTTTATTGTCTTAGTCTTTAAGTCTTTAGATAGGTATTAAGTGTTGTAAGGAGCATGGTGGGTTGCATTCTCAGCACCCGGCCGCCCACCCAGCTAGCTTTACCTGAAATAATTACACAGAAACTGTATTCTTTTAAACACTGCCTGGCCCATTAGAGCTCTTATTGGCTAGCTCTTACATATTGATCTAACCCATTTCTAATATCTGTATTGCCACTTGAGTGTGGCTTACCGGGATGAGTCTAACGGGCATCCATCTCAGAGAGAAGAGTCATGGTGACTGAGCTCACTTCCTCTTCCTCTCAGCATTTTGTTCTGTTTATTCCACCCACATATGTTCCAATCTATCAGGCCAAGCAGTTTCTTTATTAATTAACCAATGACCTTCCTCCATCAATTAAGAATTATAGATCAATAGTTATCTATGTTTGTCATATTTATATTTAGGCTCATCAGGATTTTTAGATACATGGAGATTTTATTCAGTATAGATAGATAGTCTTCAACCTCTTCAAAGAGCTGTAGAAAATGGCCTTTAATCTAACTTAGAGTTCTGTGGTAATGAGACAAAATTGCTCCTGGCAACACCGATCTATTCCCGAAAGAATGTTGAGCACCAAAGACTCTCCATCTAGAGCCTTTCTAACTGGCCTTTGGGCAAAGAAATGCCCATACCTCAACCACTGACATAGATATACAGTATTCATAAATGGATAAAAGAGGACTGTCATATCCTGCCAAGACAGGGTAAGATAGTTTTAAAAAGTTTCTTGCCTTTAAAAATGGTATATCAGTTATGTTAGGCCTTAGACAAAGTTGGTTGCCTCAACATTGCAAATGAGACTTTGTTTGATTGCCCAGGTAGTCAGTTGTCTTTGTCATTTGTTGCATATTTTGGAAGTTTCTCGATTGTACTTCCTTTTTATTCAAGTAATATTGCTTCCCTTCTCAGATCTTTGATGGAGTTGAAGATTAAATAATTGTAGTTCCCTCCTCGTGATTTAGCTAAACTTAATTTGAATACATTATTTAGACTCCTTGAAAGAGAATGCTTAGTGAAACTTTTGTTATGCTTTCCTTGCTAAATATTGTTTATTGTTTGTAAATTTATAATTGGTATTTGTTCCTATTGTATATAGTTGTATTGGGTTTGGATTGATCTTGTTTAGACAAATGGGGGAGATGATGGGGAAGCTCAACTAATCACATCTGGTTAGGATGTGGCCACCTGGAGGCCACATAGAAAAACTGGGAGATGCAGGTGTGTGCTCCCTCTGTGCAGTGCCTGCTGGACCCACCAGATTTTGGAACTCCCATTCTTATAGTGTAAGTTTCCCCTCTTTAACCATTAAAGTATTCCTGTTACTCTTGAGCTAGCCTGGTTTCTTATAATAACAACTTAATTTGCCAACACACCAGGAACCCAGGCAAGATCATCTGAAACAGCTTTGGCACAGATATCACCATGACCCTGTGCAGTCTTCTCAAATAAGGTTGGGGTTATCATGTTCCCTGAGCCCCAACATGGTTCCAGGTGGCAGCACATCCTTTGGAGGTAATAATGGCCACAGATATTAACACAGACCCTGGTTGAGGTAGGGCCATGAACCCAGACATTGATCTTTGTATAAGCTTGGGCCTAGATGACACTGTGACCCCAGGAGACACTGTAGGCTGCTTAGATCAACACAGCACTGATAGCTGCTTATCCCCCGAACTCCAATGTGGCCACAGAACTGGAGAACCTGGACATCCTTGTGGTCTTTGGTAGCAACATTGGCCATTGACATTGGCAAAGATCCAGGCTGTTATTGTGTATATTTTTTAAAAGAATGAATGAGCAAATGAATGTATGAATAAATGAAATAAAACCCAATCACTTGGGTAAAAGTCATTAACTGAGCTGTCATTTATATCTTATGGGAGAGGTAAAATCAGTTTTTTCCAACAGAGTGATAGTGAGCATATAAACCACTCCAAGATAGGCCTCATATTCCGGAATAAATGACGAACATATAACAGACTTGACAGTTTTTTTTTTGTGTGTGTGCTTTCATTTCATTACAGTCTGGTGGTATATTTGGGAGGCATGTTTTATTTATTTATTTTTTTGGTTTTTAGGGGTCTTGTTGTTATATTGGGTTTTTGTTTGGTTTTGAAGAAACAAAAAGTTGGATGATTAGGGAAGGAGAGAGGATCTGAAAGGACTTGAGGGAAGGGAAAAATATTAAACCATTTAAACCTTGTTTTAAATAATAAAAACCAAATAAAATGTATTTACACACACAAACACAAACAATTCTGAACATTTTTCTTTTACTTGATATATACATTGCTACCTAAATAGCAGTGGTCTTAAACAAACATGTTGCAAAAGCTTCCTATTTTATTGAGTAGGTAAAAAAATTTCATAAATTTCACTATTTCTTCTGAATTTCACATCATTATTTCAGGTCTCTTATAGTCCAGTTAAAAAAATAAAGACTTTATTGTATAGATTTTTATGGAGGAACATTTTGGTATTGGAAAATTCTAGTCTATTTCATGATAAAATATTGAAGAGTTACTTCAATTCCCACGTATACTTTATTTCTAACTTTATAGCTTATATTTATTTGCATATTCTAAGGCCAAGAATACACAAGAGCAGTAGACATTGTTCAATTACTGGAAATCAAACAGAATTTCAATGTCGAAAAGAGATACTATATCTTTAGTTGGTTATGTATTTATTTTACCATACAGGAAACATTAATGTTAGATTTTGGTCCTGTCTAAGGAGGGTACTAAATGTTAAATTTATATTAAGAAATAATATAAATGATAGTAGTATGACTAAACACTTGAAACATATCAAACTTAAAAACTTTATATTGAATATCATATTGCTCTTAAAAATAACTTCAAAGACTCATTACTAGCTTTCTTTCTTACCATTCACTTATACCTAATTTCTTAACATATTGACTAAAGAATATGTTTACAATAGTATCATTTTTAAAACACATTTTATTCTCTCTGGTTTACTCACTTCAATAAACCATAGTTTTAATTTCATGATTGATTGACGTTAAACATCACTAGTACCACATTAGTATTACTGTTGTTGTTTTATTAATTCAAGTAAAAAATTAACTGTTATAAAATCTCTTAAAATTTTAAATGATCACAATTTTATAAGTGGAACATCTTTTATTATCCAATTAGCATTTTGAAAAAAAAACATTTTTGGAATTAGTAATGACATTTCACATGATATTCCAGTTCTCTTGATAAACTCACAACTTTTGATCTATGCAGTTTTCTTATGTTTTTACTTTGTTCATTTACTGCTTTTTTACCTCCCATTCTTTCTTCATTATTTGAAATCTGTATTTTATTCTCCCAAATGAATCTTACTCCTCTTTTTTTTTTCATATTTTTCCTCATAGATCTCATCAACATGCTGTGTGAACTTGGACATGTTTCTTAATGTGTTTCAACCCTGATTTCATTACATAAAGATTGTGGACAAACATACTTATTTAAACTATACATTATTTAATTATTTTGCTATTTGAGTTTATAATATGATTATATCATTTCCCCCTTTTCTTTTTTTCTTTGCTAGATATCTGTATACTTGTCTCTTCCAATACCATGTATTTTCCAGTCCCCTCATTTCCCCCATCTACCCTTGCAACCTCCTCCCAAAAAACCACACAAAACTTAAAAAAAACACAATAAACAAAGAAACAACACAAATATAAAAACAAAACAAAACAACAACAAAAATAATCATATAATGGAAGTTGTAGTATAACAGTTGAATCAGTTTATCCTTTAGTTTGTCTGTCTTTGCTTGCAAGTGTACATTAATAGAAGTCAGTGGTCTGACTTGAAGCCTATGATTTCTGCTATACCACCAATAATGGAATCTCACAGTCCTTTTCTTGTATATCATGTTGTCCTGTGTCATGGAGATCCTACTGTTTTGGATCGGTAGGTTCGTCCACTTTACATTCTCCAAAGAGTTAATAGATTGGTGGAGAACCTCTTTCAGCCTTTGAGAGAATGGACAAGGTTGGGCATGGCCTTGGCTACAAAAAAAGAGCTGGCTCTTCTTTCTCTCTCTCTATCGATCTCTCCACCCTCTTACCTGTGTGTTGGATTCCATTTCTGTACCCTGTTGTGATCTGTGAGTCCCCACTTAAATAAAGAACCCCTTTATTATACTCTATTTGGAGACAGTGTGGGAATATTTCATTTTGTGAACTCCCCCTTTTCTGGCACATTTTCCTTCATTTGACATCCCCAATGTGGGTACAAGTCTACAAATACCGTGATGGGTTTCATGCCACTGCTGTACTCCCTGGTTGGCCATCCCAGACATTTTTTTTTTTTTGCCCACAAGGCACTTGCCACTCCTTAGAACATTGACTAGGCTTTCCCCACAGTGGCACCCCATTTTTTCACTCTGCAATCTCCATGACATTATATCTCCTGGTTAAACATATGGCAACTCATGACTAATAGAAAACTTTGGGTCTCTTTCTGATTTTGACCACCAAAAAACTTTTAGTGTGTATGGAATTGCTTTAATTACTCTTGATAATTGCTCTTAAATTTGTTAAGCAAAGCATATTTTCCAGCATATAAGCAGGCAACAACATGCATGCTCTGATTGCGATTCTCAGATATATCTTTGCAATTGGAATACCTGCTGGCAGATAAAGATTATTATGCCTACATCAATTCACTGAAATTTCCTAAGGGAGGTAAGTGAAACAATAAATTTGAAAGTTATATGACTACAGACAATATTACCATTTAAAAATTTAATAACTATTTTGATTACACTATGGATGGTATTCTGCAACATTCATGTGATTTTCCTTATACATCCATTTATTTGATTTTGAGGATTAGCTTTGTTTTTTTTTATATTATATCCTCAAGAAAATTATAACAGAGCCAAGAATCAGGCACTTTTAGAAATTATATACTCTTTACAGACTAATAATGAACAGCTAGATGAAAAAAATAATAACATTGAAAATGATAACATTAATTTAATAGGCAAAATTCAATCAATGTCTAACAGGTCTGATAAATTATCTGAAAAAAATCATACTGCTTAATTTAACAATTGAAATCTGTTATAAAGCTATGATAGGATAATAGAAAGTGTATCTCTCCAAGAAGGCAACATGCACACCGACTAAATAATGTCCAGGGTTGAGACCTTATTGTTACTGGACAAATTTTATAACTTGAAATCATATGTGCACAATAGTGACCATAAGTTAAATAAATAAATGAGGGCACTAGAACTGTACATAGGAGAAGAGATTCAGACTTTACAAAAGAAAGTAGTAAAAAGATTTGAAGCAATGAAGGAAATTATTGGAATTGATGCACAGGGAGAGAGGGTACAAGAACTGGATTTAGCTTCACCAGTATGTGTCAACGTCAAGGATGACTTACCCAGGGCTCTTTGTAAGTACCCTGTAATCTCCTCTGTAGCGGCGTAAATGAATGCAGACAGATTGTAAAAATATATATAGTTTTAATGTAGAAATAGACTTACAGAACCACTGTTTTCGCGGAGACCAGGAAAGCAGAAGAGACAGCTCGAAGCTTGCTCGCCAAATTTATAGGCAGACATTAGCCCGAGGTGAACACGCCCCTTAAGGGGCGGGACTTATCCCTACATCTCCCCTATTTGTCTAAATAAGACAGAACTAAACCAAATACAACTACATACAATAACAACAAATAATAAACATAGCAAACAATATTGAGAACAAAAGCTTTGCTAAACATTCTATCTCAAGGAGTCCAAATAATGTAAAGAGTAACTACAATTATATAATCTTCAACTCAGTCAAAGATCTGAGAAGGGAATAAACACTATTCAACAAATGAGATATATCCAAAATGTGCAACAATTGACAGAGACAACTGACTACCTGGGCAATCACCCAAAGTCTCGTTTGCAACGTTGAGTCAACCAATTTTGGCTAAGGCCTAACATAACTGACATACCATTATTAAAGGCAAGGAACTTTTCAAAACTATCTTACCCTGTCTGGGCAGGATATGACAGTCCTGTTTTATCCATTGATGCATGCTCTGTATCTCTGTCAGTGGTTGAGGTATGGGCATTTCTTTGCCCAAAGGCCAGTTCTGCCAAAAAGAAAGGCTCCAGGTGGAGTGTCTTTGGTGCTCAACATTCTCTCGGGAATAGAGTGGTGTTGCCAGGAGCAATTGTGTCTCACTATCACGAAACTCTGAGTTAGATTAAAGGCCATTTTCCACAGCTCTTTGAAGAGGTTGAAGATTATTTATCTATACTGAGTATAATCTCTATATATCTAGAGAACCTGATTAGTCTGATTATAAATGACAAACTTAGATGACTATTTGTCTTTATAATTCTCAATATCTATCTAACTTAAAGACTAAGACAATAAACAACTGTATAACAAATGAGGATAATGACCTCCAAATATAAACACTGTACAAATATACATTGCAATATGGCAAATATATATCAATACACAAACATTATATAAGTATCTTAATCAGAGGTAGAAATGTACATTGTAATATGGTAAATGTATACAATATATATATCAATACAATATATGTCAATACATAAAAAATGTTTTAAACAAAGATAGAAACATGCATGCATACAATAGTCAATATAATTTAACTTTGTATCAAGATACAAGAATCTATACCAATATATTTGCCTAAAAGCAGTAACTCACAATTATAAATCTATTATCCCATCATTCCCTCTTTTTTTTTTTCAAAATGATCCCTGAGCTTATAAAATTCCTCCACCAACCTCCCAGCCCCTAAATGATGTCCCTAAACCCAGGGGTAAATTTTACTGGGAGAGGGGACGTCGTCCTCTAGAATTACTTCCAGCTGTCATGGGGGCGACGTTCTTTCTGGGGGATCCTATGAAAGTAAAATGATGGTTAAATTTCTTTTTCTTTTTTTTTTTTTTTGGTTTTTCGAGACAGGGTTTCTCTGTGGTTTTGGAGCCTCTCCTGGAACTAGCTCTTGTAGACCAGGCTGGTCTCGAACTCACAGAGATCCGCCTGCCTCTGCCTCCCGAGTGCTGGGATTAAAGGCGTGCGCCACCACCGCCCGGCTGATGGTTAAATTTCAAGATCAATGTCTTTTAAAATTGCAAATAGTCTCTGAGTATTTTGTGGAGGTCTGGCCAGAATGTTGCACCATTTCAGCTAACCAAGTTGGGATCATCTTGTGCAGCTGGTATCCAAAACATGTCTTGTAGTAGCGCTATCAGTATCATGATGTCATATCAACCAGGTAGAGTTGTTGTTGTGGGGCCCCATCTTCTTCCTGGAAACTTCAAATGTCACTTCAGGAAAAACTCATTGTTCATTGCGAAAAAACTTAAACATTAGTCATATAGACATATATAGACATATATAGACATATATATATATATATATATGTATATATATATATATATATTCCATGAAAGGCATGATAGATATATACAATGAAAAGTATGATAGATATGAAGAAAAGCAAAGATGTTTTCAAAACTCATATTTCTTTCAGTCCCATATCATGGCTCTTGACATGAGACAGAAACTCCAGAAACTCTGGGTTTTTTCTCTTACTAACAGGCTTGGAATTGGACAGGGACTGAGCCAGAGTCCAACTTCAAAACCAGCTATATATATTTATAAAGAAATGTTTATATATATATACTTAAAAATGTGTCCATCCATCAATAATTAAATATTTACAGTCCCTTAATTTCTTTGAAGATGGGTATTTTCCTGTGGAAATTTCTTACCATCAGTATATTCGCCATCCTTATGCAAGAATTGTTATTTATCTTTTCCAAGTGGCTTCTCTTCTTCAAACCGAACCTTTATTAAATTTGATGGTATCCACAATTTTTCCTCACCTGTGGAGATAAGAGCAAAATCCCTTCCCCAACATAGCACATCTCCTGGCTTCCATTGCGAGGTCAGCGCATCCTTTAAATAAATTGGTTGATTTAGTTCAGTAGACTTTTCCATTATCCAATGTCTTTCTGCAGCCATTGTTCCCTTCTCATTAGCATTGAGAAAATTCAAGGTTAACAAAGCATTATGTAGCCTATTTCTGGGGGTGTTTTCCACCCCTTTCTGTTTGTTCAACATATCTTTTATAGTTCGATTTGATCTTTCTATGACTGCTTGACCTGTAGGATCGTATGGTATACCTGTAACATGCTTGATATTGTAATAATCAAAAAACCGTTTCATTTTCCTAGAAACATAATCAGGACCATTATCCGTTTTTATTTGTGTAGGTATACCCATGATAGCCATGACTTCTAATAAATGAGTTATTACTGAATCAGCTTTTTCTGAACTTAAAGCAGTTGCCCACTGAAAGCCTGAATAAGTGTCAATGCTGTGATGAACATACTTCAATTTGCCATATTCTGCAAAGTGGAACACATCCATCTGCCAGATTTCATTCCTTTGGGTGCCCTTTGGATTAGCCCCTGCAGGCAGTGGCGTTTGGTTATAGAAAGAGCAAGTAGGGCATTTCTTTTCAATCTCCTTAGCTTGTTGCCATGTAATTGAAAAATCTTTCTTCAAACCTTTGCTATTAACATGATGTTTTTTATGAAATTCAGAGGCTTGTAGCACACTACCAATCAATAATTGATCAATTTCTGCATTACCTTGTGCTAGAGGACCTGGCAGACCCGTATGGGATCGGATGTGTGTTAGGTACATAGGGCAAATCCTGTTCCTGATCAAATCTTGAACCTGGAGGAACAATGAGGTTAGTTCAGTATAATCAGGTATAAATTCAGCAGTTTCAATATGTAAAATAACTCTTTCTGCATATTGTGAATCTGTAACTATATTAATAGGTTCTTTAAAATCCCTTAGCACCATAAGAATGACATATAATTCCGCCTTCTGGACAGAATTATACGGACTTTGTTCCACCTTATCCAAGTCTTCTGATTTATAACCTGCCTTCCCTGATTTATTGGCATCAGTATAGAATGTACAGGCTCCAGTTATTGGAGCATCACGGATGATTCTAGGAAGAATCCAAGAGGTTCAATTTATAAAGTTAAGCCTCTTGCTTTTTGGATAGTTGTTATTAATGTCTCCCAAAAAATTAGCACAAGCTCTTTGCCATGGTTCATTATCTTCCCATAATTTCTTTAGTTCATCAGCAGTGAAAGGCACTATAATTTCTGCTGGGTCTATGCCTGCTAGTTGACGAAGTCTCAGCTTGTCTTTTATAATTAACTCAGAGACTTTTTCCACATAAGTTTTCAGTTTCTTACTTGGTTTATGTGGTAAAAAGATCCATTCCAAAATAATATCATCTCTCTGCATTAAAATTCCTGTAGGAGAAATTTTTGATGGTAGTATGACGAGAATACAATCGAGCTCTGGATTCACCCTGTCCACATGTGCCTGTTGTAATATTTCCTCAATCATTGACAGTTCCTTTTCTGTTTCAGCTGTTAATTCTCTGGGACTGTTTAAATCTTTATCACCATCCAAGGTTTTGTTCAAATGAATTATTAAATCAGGTGTTATTCCAATAGCTGTTCGTAGACTGGAAATATCTCCTAACAGTCTTTGAAAGTCATTAAGAGTCCGTAGGCGATCTCTCCTAATTTGTGCTTTTTGTGTCTTAATTTTTTGCAAATCTATTTTATAACCTAAATAATTAACAGAATCTCCCTTCTGAATCTTTTCAGGAGCTATTTGCAATCCCCATTTAGGTAAAAGTATCTTTATTTCTTCAAACAGTCTGTTCAAGGTATCCATGTTTGAATCCGATAACAAGCTGTCGTCCATGTAATGGTATAATATAGATTTGGGAAATTTCTTGCGTATTATTTGCAATGGTTGGTTCACAAAATATTGGCACAGGGAGGGGCTATTTAACATACCCTGGGGGAGAACGGTCCAGTGGTTCCTCCTCGAAGGTTGAGAATTGTTATAAGTAGGCACTGTGAAGGCAAATTTTTCTCTATCTTCTTTTTTGCAAAGGTATAGTGAAAAAACAATCCTTTAAATCAATAACTATTTGGTAATAAAAAGGGCAAAGGAATTCCAGATTGCAGAGGGCCCATAGGTTGAATAACCTTGTTGATGGCCCTGAGATCTGTCACCATTCTCCATTTACCTGATTTTTTCTTAACCACAAATACAGGAGAATTCCTAGGGCTGGTAGATTCTTCTATATTTCCATCATCTAATTGTTCTTGTACCAGCTGTTCTAAAGCCTGTAACTTTTCCTCAGCTAAAGGACATTGCTTTGTCCATATTGGTTTCTCAGTCAACCATTTTAGAGGCAAGGCTGTTGGTATCTCTGAAGGGACATCAATTGCTTGTTCTTGTACAGCCCGAATGGCCGGTTTTCTCCGTTTGTAATATCTTTTAATATTATTCTCAGAAATATAGGCTCTAGATTTAGCAGGAATGTTAATTTCGGTATTCCATTGTTGTAATAGGTCACGACCCCATAAATTCATTGCGATATTGGCTACATATGGCTTTAATTTTCCTATTTGTCCCTCTAGCCCTATACATTCAACCCATCTCGTGCTCTGCCTTACTTGAGATAGGGTTCCAATTCCCAGGAGCTTAACATTTACATTTTGAAGAGGCCAATACAGATGCCAAGATTCTGGGATAATGATACTTACATCAGCACCTGTGTCCAGCAGGCCAGTAATAAAAATGCCATTTACACACACTCTCAGTTTAGGTCTTTGATCATTTATAGAAGTTTGCCAAAACACATGTAACTTATCTTTCTGATCATTATTGCTTGTAACAGTAGGCATGGGGCTTCCTAATTGTCCTGATGAGGCACGTTCTCTGCAGAAACTGGATATGACTGAACCATGTTTGCCATGGGGGCCTTTGAGGCCCCCCCTCTCACGTTTCCCGACTGTATCAGGTTGCCTTGTCTATCTCTTGTAGACCTGCATTCATTCGTCCAATGTCTGCCCTTTCCACATCTTCTACATAAACCTGAAGGCTGAGTCCTCCTATTTCTGTTATTTCTAGAAGATGCATTATTATTATTATTATTATTATTATTTCTGAAAGATGCATTATTATTATTATTATTATTTCTGAAAACCCGTTGTCTACAATTCCTTTTCATAGGACCCATTTTGCCACAATTAAAACATTTGGTATTCTGGTGTCTCCTTTTACCATTGGAAATTGCTTCTTCTACCCATGCTTCAGTGCCATAATCAAATGTATCAACATTGAGTGTATGCAAGACCCATTCTTCCAAAGGCGCTGATCTGAGCTTTAAAGGCCCCAAAATCCTTTTGCATTCCACATTTGCATTTTCATAAGCCAAAGACTCAATCATTATACGTCTTGCTTCTGGGTCAGATATCCCTATTTGGACAGCCTTAGTTAATCTTTGTAAAAAGTCACTAAAGAGTTCTCTCTGACCCTGTTTAACTCTGACAAATGATTCCATTCTCTGTCCTGGGTCTTGTACCCTGTCCCAAGCCCTTAAGGCTGCTGTAGTACACGTGGAGAGTGTGTTTTCATCCAAATTAGCTTGTTCCTGAGGATCGGAAAAGGGCCCTTCACCTAGAATTTGATCTAGGGAAATGTCAATTCCCTTCGCTTTTTCCTGCTGTTCTAAGAGTCTAGCCTCTTGCCTGAATAAGCATTTCCATTTCAATTGTGGTCCACTCTCGAGTACAGCAGAGCTCAGCTGGAGCCAGTCCGAGGGGGTTGCTCTGCTTGTCGTGGCCCAAGATTTTAGCATCTCTTTAACAAAAGAGGCTTGCATCCCAAAAGTCATGACAGCCTGTTTTATTTCCTTGAGATCATTCATACGGACAGGCTCCCATGTATCCTCCTTGATGACCCTAGGGTTTTTGGAACTAATCACCTTCTCTGTTGTTATTACTGGAAAGGCAGGTAGAGCTGTAGGTAGAGCTTTGTGGAAATTGTCCCGGAGAGATTTACCCACAGATGTAGTTAAAATTTGCCTTTCTACCCTTTGCTCTTCTTCATCAAAATTTAGAAATTCCTCAATCTTTTCAATTCTATTCACCATTGCCTTCTGCAATGTCTGAATCTCCTGTCCAGAATTATGTTCCAAAGCCTTCATTGAGGATTCTAATGTATGAAGTTTGTCCGTTAGAGATAACATCTCATCTTTGGACATAATTTTTATGGCATAAACCGTGCCTTCTTGTATTGACAATCTTTCCGTCAATCTGTCATAAGCTTTAGACAAAATCCGATTGTCACATTCAGCAGTTTTGATTCTCTCAGTTAATGTTTCATTTCCTACAGAAAGGGACTGAATCTTATGGTCCAGATCAGCTGTTCCCTCTTCCATACTAATGAATTTCTCCTTAACATCAGCCTGAAGAACTTCAAACTGATTCTTGAGAAGATTGTTATCAGCCTGGAGAACTTCAAACTGATTCTCAAAAAGATTGTTATCAGTCTGGAGAACTTCAAACTGATTCTTGAGAAGATTGTTATCAGTCCGGAGAACTTCAAACTGATTCTTGAGAAGATTATTATTAGCCTGGAGAACTTCAAACTGATTCTTGAGAAGATTGTTACCATTCTCAATTGTTTTTAAGCGTTCAATCTCTGCCTTAAGAATCCTGGATTCATCTCGTAAAGACTTTATCATATTTCTATTATCAAACCATTTGGTGCCAATGAAAACTACGAATCCCAGAAGGATCCATAGATGTGGGGTGATAGACACCTCTTGTAAAATCTCCCACATGGTACAATTAAAAAAATTGTTAAATTCTTGAACAGTAATGTATTCAGGCATTTTATTTATAAAAGAAAAATTTTTTACCTGCAATGATTGGTTCCTGCCAGTGGTGGTTTCTGTGTTTTTGGAGCCTGTCCTAGAACTAGCTCTTGTAGACCAGGCTGGCCTCGAACTCACGGAGATCCGCCTGTCTCTGCCTCCCAAGTGCTGGGATTAAAGGCGTGCACTACCACTGCCTGGCCGGCCTCAAACTCACAGAGATCCGCCTGCCCTTGCCTCCCAAGTGCTGGGATTAAGGGCGTGCGCTACCACTGCCTGTCCGGCCTCAAACTCACAGAGATCCGCCTGCCCTTGCCTCCCAAGTGGTGGTATCAAAAGCGTGCGCCACCACTGCCCGGCCAAGTCACTTTATATCAGACCAAATCTGATGCTGTGCCAGCTTTTGTTGCAAAACCACAGGTACTTGAGCTTCTGCTAATTCAGGCAGTGGGGTTCCGCTGCAAAACTTAGCCAAGGCAGGCAGAATGGGCCTGTGTCGCCGAGTATGTCTCGGACTCAGCACTGGGGCCTGAGTCACGAACTGAAAAACAGCACCCAGGAGGGTCCTGTGTTAGCTAGCAGGCTACCCGCTTGAGTCGGGGGCAAAATAGCCCCACGTTGGGCGCCAAAATGTAGCGGCGTAAACGAATGCAGACAGATTGTAAAAATATATATAGTTTTAATGTAGAAATAGACTTACAGAACCACCGTTCCAGCGGAGACCAGGAAAGCAGAAGCGAGTGTTCGGAGCTTGCTCGCCAAATTTATAGGCAGACATTAGCCCGAGGCGAACACGCCCCCTAAGGGGCGGGACTTATCCCTACACTCCTCTGACAAAATTTTGAGTACAAAATACTCTAACGGATTTGAAGAATGTAAATGGCAACCTATATGTATGAGCAATCTAAAGGAAATTAAGCAAGCAATAGCATCATACAGCTTGCATTCACCATTTGATAGGGAAATGGTAAAAACGTGGACGTCAAGTAATAAGACTACCCTACATGATTGATTTCAATTGGACTCAGCAGTCCTCACAAACAGAACACAAATGCTATGAATGTGCTACTAACGAGAAGAGTAAAAAAAAAATTATAGAATAACAGGGGAAAACAAAAGGATTTGAGGCTTCTCAGAATAAAATTCTTGGTGAGGGCTATTAAACATATTTAAAGGACCAGGTGCTAAATGATGAACACAACTTGTCCAAATGCCACCCAACAGCCTTAAATGCTTGGGACAGGATTCAAGAACTAAGAAAAATAATTGAATTATATATCATGGTTAAACAGGGTCAGAGAGAACACTTTAGTGACTTTTTACAAAGATTAAGGCTGTACAAATAGGAATAACAAACCCAGAAGCTGGATGAGTATTTATTGAGACTCTGGCTTTTGAAAATGCCAACTTAGTACACAAAAAGATGCATTGGCCTTTACAAGTCATATCATCAACAATGGATGAATAGAATCTGTGTACAATGAATGTTGAGACATTTGATTATAATACTACTGAGGCTTGTGTAGGAGAAACAATTTCTAATAGTATAAGGAAACACCAAAATGCCAAATGTATTAATAATGGTAGAATAGGACATCTTTAAAGGAACTGTAGTCAAGGAATCCCTAGAAATAATGTCTCCTCTGGGGGCAGCATAGTTAGAAGGTCTTATCCTTCTAAACTATGTAGGAAATGTGGCAACAACCAACAATGGAAAAATGAATGTAGATCAACAAAAGACAGACAAAGAAATATGATACCATCAGAAAATTCCTTGGTGGTCCTCTAGCAGGCCCCCATGCCAAATGCCATCTTGTAACTTCTAGTCACAGTGGAGGACATATATCACCAGCAAAATTTAAATATCCAGTGACTACTGTAAATAACCATACTCATCTGAATGATGGAAAAGACATGGAGTATGGATCAAATCTGTAGCAGGAAATAGAAAACATATGTTTTGACAGATGTCTATAAATGATCAAATACCAAAGCTAACAGTGTATATAAATAGCATTATACTTGAGGGACTACTGGACACAGGTATAGATATGACTATTATGACTACAAAATCTTGGCATCCAAATTGGCCTCTTCAAGAGGCAGGTGTTTAATTCCTGGGTATGGGAAACCTATTTAAAGTGAAACCAACATGAGATTGGTTGAAAACATAGGACCAGAAGGACAGAAAAGAATGCTGAGTTCATATGTAGCTAATATTGGAGTGAATTTATGCTGTCATGACTTATTGTAGCAATGGAATACCAAGATTAACATCCCTGCAGTGCCAAAATCTCATGTTTCTGGGAACGATATTAAAAGGCACTATAAACAAAGGTCAACAGCCATTCAGGCCATACATATCATGAAGAAAATAGCAAATACTCAAAGGGACTAATGGCTTTACCCTTAAAATGGTTAATTGAGAAACCAATATGGATTAAACAATGGTCTTTAACAGAAGAAAAATTGCAGGATTTAGAACAGCAGGATTTAGAACATAGCAACTATGTTCACCATATTGAAGAATCAACCAGCCCTTGAAATTCTCCTGTATTTGTTGTTAAAAATAAATCTGGTAAATGGAGAATGGTGACAGATCTAAGAGCTGTCAACAAGGTAATTAAACATATGGACCTTCTACAATCTGTGTTGTGTTGACCTCAGAATGGGAAACAAGAGGTGCACTGCATTATGGAGGGGTTTTGCTCTTGTTTCCATATGAGAAGGAAAAGTTATGTTTATGTTTTGAGGCCACTGTCATAATTTGCTGCACAGTTGTTTAAAGATGGTTTAATATACTAATATAAAATCTTAGCCTTTAAGTCATAGAGATATTAAGTATTATATGTCAATAGGGATTCACGAATATCATATATATATCAGGTTTTTAAATACATAGAGATTGTATTCTGCATAGATAGGCAACATTCAATCACTTCAAAGAAATGTAGAATATAATATTTAAATAATTAGAGTTCTATTGATGAGAGACATGATTGCTTTTTGCAGCACCAATCTATTCCCGAGACAATGTTGAGCACCAATGACCTTACTTGGAGCATGTTTTCTTCTTGACAAAACTAGCCTTTGTAAAAGAAACTGTATACACCTTCGCCACTGACATAATGTATGGTGTCTGGAACAGACAAGCAGGATACAAGAAAAAATAGTGCTAAACTTTGCCAAGACAGGGTAAGATAGTTCTGAAATTTTTCCTTCCACTGAAAATTGGTCTGTCAATTATTTTAGATCTTAATCAAAGTTGGTTGCTCCAACATTGCAAAAGAGACTATGTTGATATCCCAGATAGCTAGTTGTCTCTGTCATCTCCCATGCATTTTGCAAGTTGCTTGATTGTACTTCCTGCCCACTCAATTAATACTATCTCTATTCTCAGGTCTTTGATGAGGTTGAAGATTAGATAGTCATAATTACTTTCCTCTTATGACTTACCCAAGCCATTTCTAATACAAGTCTTAAACTCCTTAGGGTAGTATAATTATTGAAACTTTTAGCATATGTTTCTTGCTTATTATTGTTTATTCTGGCTTTAATTTTAATTTTTATACTTTATATCTGTTCTTATTTTATATAGCTTTATATATGGTTTGGAAATTTTTTATTTAGACAAAATGGAAAGGTGATGGGAACCTCTTTCTGATAATGTTTGAGAGGTTGGTCTAGGTTGGGCATGGCCTTGGGTACTAAAAAGCATTGGGCCCACCTGCTCTTTTTCTCTCTTTTCTCAAACCTGGATGCTGGAATCTGTTCCTGTTCTCAGTTGTGATCTGTGAATCCTCCCTTAAATAAAGAACCCCATTGTTATACTCTGTAAGGAGCTAGTTTGGGATTGCTTCATTTTGTATATTTCCCTTCATCTGGCTCATCTCCCTTCAATAGATGAGATGGATGTTGTGATGAGCCAACTCATAGCCCTAGATCTGGGCCTGGGCGGTAGGTGCTTTGGTTCAGCTTACTAGATTTTCCTCATTATCACTACCCAGATGAGCTTCCCAAAACTGCCATTGCTAATTCTCTCAATGCAACATCCAAATAACAGGTTTCTAACCCTCAGGTCTGGGTCCCTCTTACTTGCATCACCAAAACTAGCTCTACAGTTTACCCTTTTGATGATGGAGGGTCATCTCTCTATGTGTTACTTTCATTGGTTAATAAAGAAATAGCGTTGGCCCTTTGTTAGAACAGCAGCTTAGATAGGCAGAGTAGACAGAACAGAACGCTGGGCCTCAGGTCTGGGTCCCTCTTACTTGCATCACCAAAGCTAGCTCTACAGTTTGCCCTTTTGATGATGGAGGGTCATCTCTCTATGTGCTACTTTCATTGGTTAATAAAGAAATTGCCTTGGTCCTTTGTTAGAACAGCAGCTTAGATAGAACAGAACGCTGGGAGAAAGAAGCAGATTCAGGCAGTCGCCATGCCTCTGCTCTCTGAGATGGATGCAGGTTAAGATCTTTCCTGGTAGGCCACCACCTCGTTGTGTTACACAGATTACTAAATATGGGTTAAAGCAAGATGTGAGAATTAGCCAATAAGAGGCTGAAACTAATGGGGCAGACAGTGTTTAAAAGAATACAGTTTCCCTGTAATTATTTTGGGTAAACCTGACTGGGAGCCAGGTGGCAGGAAGCAGCCCAAAGCTCCTTCTACAGCCCCTAGGCAAGGTGCAGTACCTCTTTTCCATTTGCCTTAGGGGATTTAGAGGAAAGTGGCAGCTCTCCTGCTGTCACACCTCAGGACTGGCTCATCTGCAACCCCTATAATAATGTCAAATCTAATGTGCTGCCCCTGTTAGGTGCAGAGCACACTCTCCAGTGTGCAGCAGCTGTTGGAGGGTAGAGAAAGTTCTATCATTTTGTGACCCCTGAATCATCTCTCTCATCTGCCACAGGTAGCAAAGGGGTGAGGGTATCTTTCAATCACCCATACCACCACAGACAAGGTAATCAATTCTTCTGCTCTTCTGCCTACTAAGCTGGCTCACCTGTGTTGTTGACCCTTAAAGGGTCAGCTCTAGTGTACTTCTCAGGTGAGGTGAAAACCTATGGTGAAGAGTGAAGCCATTTTTCCCAAGTAAGGGGAGAACTCTACCGTGAGGGGCAGGGACAGCTCACCTGCTGTAATATTTAGCTAAGAGAATGACCAGTCATCCCAGAGCTATACAGAGTCAGTGAAGAGTATGGCTGGCTCAGCACAACATGGTTCCAATAATTCCCATGTTAATATTAGCTATATGCATTACAACAGACCCCAGCTCCAGCAGGACCACAGATCCTGACACAGCCTTTGGCAGCAGCTAGGGTCAAGATGCCACCATGCCCTGTTGACAGCACAGACCCCTATACAGCTGCTTTCTCTATTTCAAATTCATCATCTATTTTTCATTGACTTTTGCTACATACATATATAAATATGTATATTGTCTCAGGGTTTCTGTTGCTGTGAAGGTATGCAATGATGACAACACCACATTTTGTTTGGTTGCAGTTTTCTGTGCTGTTCTCAATCTATTGGAAAGACAAGTTTTATTGATGATGGGTGGGCTCCACTTTTCTATGGATATAAGAACAAGTATTAAGAATTTAAATAGTCATTATGCTGGTTTTGTAATATATAAGGTATTGGTTCTCCTCCAGTATCCAAAAATTCATTACACCATGGTTAGTTGGCTTTTTCTAGTGCCAGATATGATTTCCTTTTTGTTGACTGAGTCTTAATGCATAATCAAAGAGCTCTTTGTTAATAACAAGTTATATGTGCCATTACTGCGCAATTAGCATTATCATGTCATGTATCTTATTTTTGTATTTCATAGCGATCATAGTTGGGTAAGACTATTGGTTCCTTGGTGCCTTCTGGCACTTAATCTCCCGCATTCCTTTCCTTTAATTCCTCTATCATTAACCAAACTCCGCCTCCTAAAATATAAATAAAGAATGATTAAGTTGAAGACTTAACCATTAAGAGAAACACATGAAGAAATACTTCTCTATCCTATATTTACTTAAAAATAAGATACAAATTTATAAAACAAACAAGCAACAATAAAAAGTCCCTTCCCCCATTCTCTGTCAATATTAAAAGTGTTTGCTTTGAAGACAACTTGGGACTCTTACAGCCTAGCAAATATTAATATACGTTTGTTTTCCCCCAAGTTCCACTATAGTGACTCAAAAACCATTTTATTGTCATAATAGTTCTCAAAAATTTGGATTTACTTGCAAAGAAGGTATATAAACTTGAAATCAAAGACATCTCTTTTCAAACTGGGCTCCCTTTGATATATTCCATGGAAGAATGAAGTTTACGTGTAAATAAACTTCTATTTTTCTTTTGTTAATCTGTCTTTTGTAGCAAGAATCCATTGAAGCAAAGAACTGAAGAATGTTATTTCTTCTGTGCTATCCTTGATCTGTAGTCAAACTCTTCATCCTCAAATTTTATATTTCTAACAGCATTATTACCACTATCTTGGTACTGGAATTAATATTCCATGAAGTTATACATCTAATAGTGACACAAATATCAACTTATTTTAATTACCTCCTTTAAAGGAATCTATTCATATAGGTCATTTCCTTTCTACTATCAAATGACAAAAATCAAGCAAGGTTTTTCTTTTGCCACTCTAGTCTGAATATATTATTCTTGCCAATACCATGTGAGCCTCCCAAAATTAGTTTCAACATATAATTATTATACTCAACATTTTTCAATTCAACTCTTCCATATGTCTTCACATTCTTCAAAAATCTGGCTTTTTCTTTTATAGTCATAACTCCAGATTTATAATATAAATTGTATTTTGAAACTAATATGATATATTTTACATTATAAATATAACATCTTTAAATTGTATAGGATAATATAGTAAAAGAAAATATTTAAATATCTTGTAATCAATTATAATATGTAGCACATTTTCCTAAACCAACTTACTTGTTACTGTTTATGGTGAACACCAGACTGTTTTATATTATTACTTATATTTTGTTAGCATAATTGATAACTTTACTTCCATATTTGACATTGCAAGGTATAATATATTTTAGAAGACTCAATATTATGTAAAACATAATCTATGCAAGCAAAGTTAATGGCAATATTGAATCAAAATCAGATATTAGACCATATTAAAGTCCAAAGTACATACCTTTCAGGTGTGGTATGAAGTTATAATTTTTCTTCACTCCAAACTCTCCTGCCAACCATGAGATCAGGCTTGTATCTTGAGTTCACTAAGCATTTGCCATGCTCTACATTATTAATTTCCAGTTTAGGGAAATCTTGCTTCTCAAGAAAAATTTGTGTTAGAGATCAGCTTTGACAAAGATACCACTTACCAGGTTAGGGGCTGCAATGCTGCTTTTAAGTAACTGTTCCAGTCTCTGAATAGCAGCAAAAACATTTTAGGCTACCCTCCTCATATTTGAAGAGGGGCTTCAATCACTCCTTATAATTTTCCAGAGAGGAAAATTGTTGTCTCAGTTTTCAGGTACTTTAGTTCAACATCAGAATGAATATCCCACTGACAATATGAGTTCTGTGCCCCAAAGTATAACACAGTCAAATATTCCATATGCATTTCTCGATTGGCTCCAAGGTAAGCAGAACACATTAGGTCTGGCTGTTTGTGAACAAGTCCATCAAGAGGCTGGGAATCACCATTACCATGATCTTCCTTTCCTTTTGGGTGTGCACCATTGAGGAATGAGGAAGTCAAGAGCATAGGCTCTCATTCAGACTTCTCTGTGGGGGAGTTAGCAGCTATAATGTCATAGGGTCTGGCACCATTCTACTGGAGTCACTGAACCATCTTGGTTGATCCTCATCCTATGAAAAAAGAGAGACATGCCCTTGATCCCATATTAATACAGGGTCAGGTTCTCTCAATAATCCTGTTCAAAGGTCTCTCCATCTTGCTTAAATAAAGGTAACCTTGGTGCCATCATACCAAAATCTGTCCATGGCAGATTGCTCATTGGCATCCATACTCAAGAAAATTGGAGTAAAAAGTGCATGACTTAAGATTGTGTGGTAAATGATATTTTTTTTAATCTTTTTAATTTAATTTTAATTTAATTTAATTCAATTTTAATTTAAAAAATTATCTTTTTTTTAATCTTTTGAAGTTGTGTTTTTAAGGAGCCATGGGCAAACTCCACAATTTCTTGTATTTGAAGATTATAAGGAATAACTATCTTATGTTCAATACTCCATTGGGAACAAAATTGTTGAAATGCTTTACTAACATATGTGGACCCATTATCTGCATTAATGATTTTTAAGATTCTCATATATGAGAAGCATTTTAAGTAATGAGTTTATTAGATGCTTAGTGGCTTCTCCAGTTTGTATAATGGCCTTCAAGAATCCTACATTTGTATCAATGGCTATACACATATATCTTAATTTGCCAAACTCTGCACTATGAGTAACATCAATTTACTCACAGATGAAATACATGTCAATACAATGGGCACATATCACATTGCTTAAAAATTTGGTGAGCAGCTTTTCTTGTAAATCTAAATTATTTTCTTAAAATTATACTATTTTTATGATGCAGAGCATAGATATCTGAGCAAGCTTAACATGAGATAAAACAATTAGTTTTATAAGTTTATCAGCTAAAGTATTACCTTCAGCTAGTGGACTGAGAAGTTGAATGTGCTCTAATATGCCCAAGAAAGCATATCAATTTTCTTTGTTGTACTAACTTGATTTTTGCCAGTTCCAATACATGAAATGGTCTCTAGGACTTGAAAAGCATAAAAAAAATATTGTCTGGCAGTATATATATTTAATGCCTTATTTACAAAAGGCCAGTTCTGTTTTCGCTACATTTCCTTCACTACTAACAACATTTGCAGATTTTCCATTGGAAGAATCATCTGTAAAAAATAACATAACATCCTTAAAGAGATCTTTTGCTACAACTTTTGGGAAAATAAAGAAATGTATTTGTGTGAATTTCTGCAAGATATTAGCTGGGAAAAGATTATTAATGTGCCCTTTAAATTTAGCAAATACAATTGCCCAAGAATCACAATTTTGAAATAATAACTGTTATTCCCCAGAGGGCCCCTGAGCAGTCGCTCACCTGGTGATGGAGGAAGGTCATTGGCTAATAAAGAAACTGCCTTGGCCCATTTGATAGGCCAGCGTTTAGGTGGGTGGAGTAAACAGAACAGAATGCTGGGAGGAAAAGGAAGTGAGCTCAGACTCGATAGATCTCCTCTCTGGGGCAGACGCATGAAGCTCCAACCCAGGATGGACATAGGCTAGAATCTTCCCGGTAAGCGCATCTTGGGGTGCTACACACATAAAAAGAAATTGGAAATCAAGATGTAAGAATTAGCCAGAAAAAGCTAGAGCTAATGGACCAGGCAGTGTGTAAACGAATACAGTTTGTGTGTTGTTATTTCTGGCGTAAAGCTAGCCGTTTGGGAGCCGAGCAGACAAAAAGCAAGCCCACAGCTCCACTCAACAGAATTGTGCCCGATGTGGTAGCAGCAATTTCTCGGGTCTGCTCTGCTTGCTAGAAGCAAGCAAGTACTCTCATCTAAGAGAAGCTTCCTGACTCAGCTTTAGCTGCAAAACCCTGCAGCTCATTATGAGGTCCTGCCACAAAACACTTAAATGGTGTTGATAAAAGCTGAATGCATGCTTTTTGGTTTTCAGCTGTAGCAGGAAAAAAGCTGTGCAGTTTAAAAATGCTGGCTTTCTGGGCCATCCTGCCAGGGCAAACTCTGACTGTTTGAGGAAAGAGGGCCCGACTACAGAGAGAGGACTTGAGTGTTGTCTGTGGACATAATGCTGCAGCATGTTTGCTGGCAAGGACTTTGAAATGCCATAGAGATGTGGCAATAAAAATGGTTACAGCCAGTACCACGGCTATGAGGCTGGAAAGCTAAGAAATGGGCTGGATCTAGCCGGCAAAGCCATGGCTTTAATCCTACCCTTATTGCTCAGTAATTTAAAGGCTCATGTGGTCAGAAAAAGAGAGATAAAGTAAAGAGAGCGTCAAAAACAAAGAAAACTTCTAAATGATTTACAGTGTGTTAAAAATATATGCAGGCTAAAAGTTAAAATTATTAAAAGTAAAAAAAAGGAAGAAAGAGAGTAGCCAGGTGGTGGTAGTACACACCTTTAATCCCAACACTTGGGAGGCAGAGGGAGATTGACCTCCGTGAGTTCAAGGTGTGGTAGCACACATCTTTAATCCCAATGCCTGGGAGGCAGAGACAGGTGGATCTCTGAGAGTTCAAGGACAGCCTGGTCTACAGAGTTATTCCAGGTCAAAGATATACAGAGAACCTGTATCAAAAAGCAAAAAGTTAAAAGTAAAAATAAACAAAATAAAGGTTAAAATAAAGCTGCACAAAGATGGAAACTACACAGAGAATCTTGATACTGTATGCTATTATGCTCTCTTTGAATTGTTTGAAAGCTGAGGAAGGAGCAACATCTGCTAAAAGATATTTGTTTATAAATGCTGCTGAACTAATTCAACATAGATATTTTGAAAATGCCTTGACTTCAGAATTTGGATCTAAGGATACAATACTTTGGAAAAGAGATTCTTCTTTTGCTTTCACAGAGGATGAAACCCTGTGGATTGCTTCTATCCCAGTATGCTATGATGGACCATGCCCTCCTGAAGGGTTGCTGTGAACACCTTCAAAAAATTACTTAACTCAACTGCCAACTGAGATGAACTTAACAGACAGGTTATACAATGAAAGACCTAAATAACAGCGTCCCCATTCAGCAGGAAGCAGTTTGGAAAGAAATAAGTGCGCCCATGTTCCTATATATTGTTTATAAATGTTCTTTTACATTTAAAGGGGGATGTGATATAGATATGAATAATTTGCATTAGTATAGATTTTGTTTTATTGATAGAGATTTAAGATCAATTTTGTTTTATGTATATGTATTTCTGATCTTGATTAAGGTATTGTGATTGTGTAGTTCACTTAAAAATGTAATGTATATAGGTTGTTAATGGATAATCAATAATAGTCAAGCTTATAGTCATGTTAGTTAAGATTTTCTAGATGTACATAGATATATTTTAGTTAGGCATTCTTCATATTTTTTAAATATTATAGAATATGGCATTTTAAATGTTTTAATAACTTAGGGCTTTTCATGACAATGAGATACGTCTGCTCCTGGCAGCACCAATCTACTTCAAGAAGATGGGCATCGAAGAGGCACCTTATGGAATTTGATAGCCATTTGGGCAAGATACTGCTCTTGCCTGGACTGTTACATAAACTGGACACAGAGAACCTGCAGAGAGAGGACTATTGAACTTGCCTAAAGTTGAGATGGTCTTTCAGGGTTCCTGATTCATGAAAGAGTCTGTGAGACATTCTGCAGGACACAGCAAATAGTGACTGAACTGCCTTTGAAATTTCCTGCTTAATTGAAATGTCTGCTGGAAACTATGGGCCTGTAGGCTGAAGATGGATGCCCCAATGGTACAGAGGAACTTTGGGTGACTGTACAGGCAGCAAGATGTCTCTGTGATTTCTAGAGTTTTGTAAGATGCTTACTTCTCATTTATTTAGGTAATATTATATCCTTCTGGAATCTTTGATGGAGTTGAAGAATAGATAGTTATAGTTTTCCTTAGTTATGATAAAAGATAAACTAGATGTAAATATTGTAACTGTCATTCTTGCTTTATAACTGTTTTGTTATATGTAATTTTGCTATGTTAAAGTGAAAGCCTTTCCTTTTTTTTTAAACAGAAAAAGGGGAAATGATGAAGGAAGGTCATTGGCTAATAAAGAAACTGCCTTGGCCCATTTGATAGGCCATCCCTTAGTTGGGTGGAGTAAACAGAACAGAATTCTGGGAGGAAGAGGAAGTGAGCTCAGACTCGATAGATCTCCTCTCTGGGGAAGATGCAATGAAGCTCGAACCCAGGATGGACATAGGCTAGAATCTTCCTAGTAAGCACACCTTGGGGTGATACACACATAAATAGAAATGGGAAATCAAGATGTAAGAATTAGCCAGAAAAAGCTAGAGCTAATGGCCCAGGCAGTGTTTAAATGAATACAGTTTGTGTGTTGTTATTTCTGGTGTAAAGCTAGCTGTGCGGGAGCCAGGCAGGACAAAAAGCAAGCCCACAGCTCCACTCAGCAGCCTGGGGAACTACATTTCCCAGGAGCACCTAGTGTTCCACGCAAAGCCTGCTCAGGAGAACATGGCATCTGAGGCACTGCATGGGGGACCCTTTAAAAGCTGTAATGCTCTCCATTAGTCCTCTTTTCCTTTCTCTTCCTTTACTGTTATGCATGCTGCAATAAACCTCATTCCACGTGGGTTTTGTTGTGTCTTGCGTCCTCCTTTCATATCTGAGAAGAAGAACACTCATCCGGGAAGAAGAAGAACAACGAATCAGTCTGTTGCTTGGTATAAGGAACATTGATCATAATAAGTTCTCTGCCAAAATCCCAGATTCCATACTGCTTTTGGAGACTTTCTGTTAGGTATGAAAACATCGATACTTCCCTCATTCTCTTTGCCTATACCTTGACTAGGCAACATCCCTTGTAGAAACATTTGATTGGTAATAACTGTGTTGGGGGAATATAAGTATACCCCCATTTGGTCATTATATCTCAGCCCCATAAATTTACAGGTAATTGAAGAACAATGTGTGGTTGAAAAGACCCTTTCCATCTTTCCAATAAAGCTCAGCACTTTTGAATTTGACCAATCTTTGTAGCTTTGTAATAATCTCTGGCTTGGGCCATTTAGAAGGTCATTGGATGTTTTATTAAAAGTTTTTAAGCTGTTTTTCTAATCCAAGTAGCAAGTCTGCCTAGCTGACAGGCTTAACTTGTTCATTTACATTTTCACAAACACCTACATCTTCAGTTCCCTGAGGCTACCTTTTTGCAGCTTGGCTGTCAGGCCAGGAACCAGGATCTGGGCTTGTAGCTGAAGCTGGGCCACACTGCAGATTGTAAACTTCTGCTTGGCCATGTCCCACCTGGGACAAGGGATCAAGAGGCCGGTACCTTATTAACTGCTGTATCCAAGCAACTGTATAGCTATTTGAATGCTATTTCCTTATTCCATATGTAAAATTATTATTTACAAATTTTACTCCCGATTTTGCCCTGACTTTTTTTCCTGTTTTAAATAATCTATGATTATCTATTTCTGAGAGCTCATTATTCATGTCTACACCAGTGGTGGAATTTTCTTCATTTTGTGTTGAGCATGTACTCCCCTATATGGCTGGCCACATGTCTGTGTGTTTTGAGGTTCACCTGTTGCCCTACGTTGTGGGTGTCATTAGTTGGAGACTTGCTATGACAACTTACCAGGGTAGGGGCACGAGGATTAGAAAACTAGTAAAGAGAACAAAGGTGTGAGCAAAAATAAAACAGAAAACATAGGACAGTACCAGGAGGGAGTTCTAGTGAATTCTGAAATCACCCACATTTAATTCCAATTCGCTTAAAATACCATAACCCCAAAAGGTAGGAATATGTTGTTGGAGGTTGTTCATTCATCCCCAGCCACTCAAACTCCAAATAATCACACAGAAACTATATTGTATGCAGTACCATTTGGCCAATAGCTTAAGCATAGTTTTCCTAGCTCTTGTATCCTAAACTAAGCCATGCCCATTAATCTGTGCATTATGAGGTTATGGCCTACCGGCAAGGTTTCAGTGGGCTTCAGTGGGGGTGTTTGTCTCCTGTGGTGGCTATATGTCTTCTCACTGACTATGCCTACTTTCTCACATCATTCAGTTTAGTTTTCAACCTATCTCTATTCTGTCCTATCACAAGCCAAAGCAGCTTCTTTGTTCATTAACCAAATAAAGCAACACATATACAGAAGAGCTTCCCAAACTATTTCCCCTTTTCTGTCCAAATAAAAAGGAAGGTTTTAACTTTAACCTAGAAAAATTACATATAACAAAACAGTTATAAAACAAGAATTATAGTTACAAATTTATATCTACTTTATTCTTTACCATAAATAAGGAAAACTATAGCTATGACTAACCTTCAACTCTATCAAAGAGTCCAGAATAATATAATATTACCTAAGTAAACAGAAAGTACATTATAAGCAACTTCCAAAGGTCTAGAACTGACAGACATATCACTGTTGGACAGTTACTCAAAATTCTTTTGTAACATTGGGGCACCCATCTTCAGCCTACAGGCCCATAGTATCCAGCAGACGTTTCAATGAAACAGGAACTCTGAAGGTCTTTTATGCCTTGTATGGGAAAATTTGTCACTTGTTTTCTTTTGTGCCCTGCAGAATGTCTGGCAGACTCTTTCATGAAGCAGGAACCCTGACTGACAATCTAACCTTTAGGCATGTTCAGTATCATTTTTCTGTGGGTCCCACATGTCCAACATAGCATCAAGCAGTCCAGCCAAGAGAAGTTTCTTGCCCAACTGGCTAAAAAAACTCCATGAGGAGCCTCTTTGATGCTCATCATCCCCTTGAAGTAGATTGGTGTTGCCAGGAACAGATGTGTCTCATGTCACAAAAAGTAATTAAAACATCTTAAATACACATTTTGAAGGTCTTGGAATGACTTGAAGCATACCTATCTAATTGAAATATATCTATATTTATATCTATCTATCTATATCTATTTATCTATCTATCTAGAAAACCTAACTCACATGACTAAAAATTTGACTATTATAAATGACTGTTAATCTGTATTTCTTAATTATACATTACATTTTAAATGACCAACAGAAACACAATACCTTAACCAATAGCAGAAATAAAACACAATTGACATAAAATTTGTATCAATAGACTAAGATCCATACCAATGCAAGGTATTTATTTCTATATCATATTCCCCTCTAAATATAAACAAAGCTTTATAAGCAATCTTGGGAATTTGGGCATAGTTTTCCCCATTATTGTTTCCTGTATTCTGTTGGGCAAGGTAATTTTGGGGGGTGTTTACGACAACTTTTCAGGGGCTCTTGGTCTATCAAACCACAGTTGTCTGGAAGGAATCTACAGGTTCTCATCCTCTTTGTAAACAAAATAAAAGCTTCTTTTCCAAAGCAACAAATCCTTAGACCCAAATTTGGAAATCAAGATACCTTTAAAAAAATACATTGGTTTAACTTAGCAGCCCATGCAATGAAATGTCTCTCTGTACTTAGCTCATTCATAGTCAAAAAATTTAAAAACACAATAGTATATATTATTCAAACACTCTGTGTATATTCCATCTTTATATGGCTTATTGTTCTGTTTTTATTCCTTTAATCTGTAACTACCTATACTCTGTCTCTTTAAAGACTTTTTTTTTTATTTCTGACATAGCTCTATTCTGTCCTATCACAGGCCAAAGTAGCTTCTTTATTCATTAACCAATAAAACCAACACATATACAGAAGGACTTCCCACACCATGAATAAGATTTTAAAAAACTGTATTAAATGATTCAAGAAAATGAACACACTAATTGAAGGTTGGAGGCTATATTCATAGTTAAATTTTCTGTTGCTAGAACAAGTCATTCTCATGCCCTAAACCAAAACATTCTGTAGGAAAACTACTCCCAAGGTGGAATTCATTGTTATCTCCCTAAAAGAGTTGGAACTTAGTAGGATCTTTAGGGTTTTGTTTGAGGTAGAAACAGGTCTACTTCTCAAAACCTAAATTCAAGCTTTGGAAATTAGCTACACCTGTTGATAATAATCTGGAGAGAGTAGAACTCTCTGATCAAAAACTGGATTGGATCGTTGAGGTAGAAACAGAAAATAACCTTGAAGGAAAAGAAATAAGTTCCAACTCTGACTTTCGGTCAAGGTGGTTTGGCAACACTTTGAGCAAATTGAAACTCTCTGACCTTTAGACAAAGTGGAAATAGGCTCACATTTTTGGGCCTCCATACATTTACAACTGTTTCATCATATTATAGACTGTTGTAACGGTGAGGAGTGTAAAGATACTGGCATCTAGTGATGTAGAATCCATCATTATTGTGAAATGCCTTTCTCTGATCAAAGTAAATCTTGATAACTGACTTATATACTCCATTTTAGCAAAAATGCTGGAGATAAAAAATTTTGTTTATAGCCACTGGTAAAAAACATTTTTTATATTTCCTTCTTTTTTTGCAAATCAATAGAGATCTATTTTTCCTACTCACATACAGGTAACTGTTCTCTGTCTCATACTGTGGCCAATTTTTAGTTATATTTCTCTTCATTAGTTAGGAAGATTTAGTATTGACTTGATGTCCTTATAACTAGGGTTTTTCTCCGGATTTTGTCTTATGTACCAAAATGGTTCAAGAATTAAGAGTATATTTTACTCATTCCAGTTATAATGCTAAGTTACTCCCTAATATCTCATAACTGACTCTTTAATGGGTTGACACTTCTTTGGCTATTACAAAGTGTTTAAATTTCCAATTTTATACTTCACCCACTTTTAGAGATCTTTTCTCATTACTGGTAATAAAATTATCCTTGAGTTGAAAAGCTTTCATTAGAACATTTCTGACAGCTGTCCGCATAGAATTATGTTCTGTGTTAAATATGTTAGTACCATAGAATGTTGGAAATATTTTGCCAATATTTATAAATCTGATGTGACTAGCTGTAATGTCTTTATTACATTGTCTGCTCCTTTCTTAAATCATTCATAAAAGGAAAACTGCAACACTTAGAACATTGATTTGTATTCATGAATTAATGGTTTCCAAATAAATGTTTCAGTTTTTAAAAATAATGAGAAATAATTACTTTGATATTTCTATTCAGCTGTAATAAGAAATAATTTTCTAAAGAAGTAATGGTAAGCATAAGCAAAAAGGAGCCAAAGGGTAATAAATAAACCAAACCCTTGAGGTACATTAGCAAAATGAGCAACACATTTTTAAAGAAAGAAATGATTGCTTGTAAATTTTCTTTAGCAAAACTATGTATATATTTTGAGCAGTTTTCTATTAAAGCTACAAATATCTAACTAAAAGTAGTTTATTGTATTAGCTGTTGTGACTGTCTCACAGTGGTAAACCTAAATATCAGTGATTATGATTTCAATCATTTTGATTTTAGAGACAAGGAGAAATCATTTTACTTTCTTTCTATGTCATATTAATAATCATTATTTATAGGAATAACTGAATATAATCCCAAATGTCATTTTTACAGTGTCTTTTAAGGAACTGAACCATGCTCTTTTGAATGTTATATTTTCTTTCTAAATAGCAGATTAGATAAATTGAAGTAGAGACTCACAATAGATAAATGCATATGATTTAGAGAATAAGGCAGTCATTAGATGTTATGAATAGTGATGCCTAAACTGAAAGTCATCAACAACAGTTTCAATGTGAGCAGTTTAAATGCCTTTGTACAAATGTTATTTTAAACACTGCCACAGTTCACCTAGCTTGAGTGCAATGCTTTATGTATGTATCATCACTCATATGTTAGAATATATTGTAATGTAGATATAGTGACTTGTGAATATTGCATAACAGAAATATTCCTTTCTTAGTAATAACACTTTATACAATTCATCTAATCAGAGTATTTAGGATGTTTTTATTTTAGTGTAGTTCATGAAAAACAGAATGTTTTCTTTTTCAGAGTCCCTTAAGCAATAAAAGTCAGCAAATTATTCTTAGACTTGGGTTTGATTTTGTTTTAAAACTGCACAAGTACTTGAAATTTATATTCAAATGTGCAATGTGTTGGTAGCCATAAAAGTTCATATTTAAGAAGCTCATTTTATATTGGTAATTTTTTTGAGAAAAGTTGAATTCCCTGTATATTTATTTCTTATTAAGTGACAGCATACACTAAAAGATTTGTCTATATGGTTGAATATTAGAGCTCGTGTTATAGCTCAGTGGTACAGCATATACATGACAGGGAAGCTTGATAAAAATAAGAAAAAGAAGTATGGAAAAGCAGGTGTTATTATACACTTTTTTTTTTTGGTTTATCAAAATAGGGATTCTCTGTGTAATAGTCCTAGATATCCTGGAACTAGGTCTGTAGACCAGACTGACCTTAACTCATAGAAATCTACCTGCCTTTACCTCCCAGTTTCTGGGATTAAAGACATGTACCACAACCGCCAAAACATATTCTCATTTGTAAATTTAATTGTTTTTTATTTATATGTCTAAATGACTCTAAGAAGGCTGAAAAGATGGCTAAGTGACAAAGAGTCTTTTGGACTCTTGCATAACACCTGAGCTTTGTTTCTAGCATCCACATCAGGTGAATCACAACCATTTGCAACAAATACACACTCACACCCCACAAACAGAAAATTAAACACAAATTTTATTATAATCAATACAGAAGTTTCTGTTAATTTTGAAAATACAAACTACCATAGTTAACTGTGACACTGCCCCAATTTTCATCTTAAATGCTGACATACTATGTTACTATAATACAAAATTACCTATGTGCAAATGGAGAAAATGATAAAATGTATAAAGCATTTTATATTTGACTATGCCCATAGTAGAGTAAAAGTTTTTTTTTATTTAAATGGAAAGTTTTCAAAAATATCTGCTCAGTCTGCAGAAATTTGATCTTCCAATTTTCTTTTTTCACATGCTTGTAAGTTAAAAGTCACAGGAGTTATAGCAGCTTTTATTTTAGAAATAATTTAATTACAATATTTTTGTTTTTTAGTTGACAAGGTTAGGTGGCAGTTTAACCCCCTTGATACAAGAGGGCTTGGTTGTTGTGGTTTCTCTCCTGCCCCACCCCCACAGCCAGTAAACCCCAAAGAAAACACACAGAGGTCTACATAAGTTATAAACTGATTTGCCCATTAGCTCAGGCTTCTTATTAACTCTTATATCTTACATTAACCCATTATTCTTATCTATGTTAGCCACATGGCTCAGTAGCTTTTTCAGCAGGGCAGGTCACATCCTGCTTCTTCCGTGTTTAGACAGGGCTGCAGGCGAATGGGCTTCCTCCTTCCCAGAATTCTCCTGTTCTTTTTAACATGCCTCTATTTCTTGTCTGATTGTCTTGCCTATACTTGCTGCCTGGCTACTGCCAATTAGCATTTATTTAAAACATAATTAACAGAATATAGACAATTCTCCTGCACCACAACTCAGGTTTCGATTGGGATGTCTTAAATGAAGACCTAATGAATTATCACCTCTTTCCAACAAGCAGAATACTAGTTCTAAAAAGTACTTAATAATATTCACAATTATAAATCTTACATAAATATCTTCTATGGAAGTATTCATCTCATTCACAGATTGTCAATGAAAACACTCTTAATAAAATTCTGTGAAAAATGATTAAACCAGAAACAAAAAGCAACATTGCAAAGGAAAACAAACAGGAGAGCAAAAAACTTTTGGTTAAGACTTATTTTAGGTCAGTGTTTCAGTAACAATCTTCCCAACTGTCCCTGAAGGTAATGTTATTTGGATCAAAAAAAAAAAAAAAAGAGGATATGATTTTTTAAATTGTAATACTAACTGCTACTGGGTTAAAACACCTTCTCATATTATTTACAAAAAAAAATCTCTTTACTTTTCTTGTGTTCCTTTATATTGTCATAGGATAGATGTTAAAAAAAATCTTGCTTATAATCTAAGGGAATTTCAAATAGACCCAATTTGTTTTTGTGTTCATGACATAAAATAGAGAAAAGTCTGCCTTCAATGGTAAATAGTTCACTGGTCAAATCCAGCTCCACATAGCTGTGTGAGGGTACAAGCATCATCAAAAGTTTGTAGCAGTTACTCATGTATCACAAGTAACTACCTCCATTTCCAAAGCCAGAAAATTCATGCCATATTCTTGTTCCGTATTCTCACACCCCCTTATGTGATATGCAGTTTAAAAAGTTACTGCTTTTTAAGGAGTTTTGTGATTTGGTCTATCACATGTTGATAATTTTTGTATCATTTACACAATTGAAAATGGATATTAAGTATAATTTCAAAACTAATCAGTGTTTGAATAACATGATCAAGGAGATCTTAAATATACCTCAGAGAGAAAATAAGGCCTCTTGGAAATTTTGAATACCATAACCCTCCCTGTCTCTAAAAAAAACTTTTCTAGGATGTATTCTTTAGAATTCTCCATTTTTTCAAATTTTTAATTTCTTACTTTGTGAATAGTTGCACAATTATACACAGTAGTGCTGAATTCTGATATCCAAGGTTTTAGAAGCCTTGACCTTACCATTTGACATCTTACTCTCTTGAGATATTTTCCTGACCCATCCATACCTATTCATTAAAGAGATTCTATTTTTGCAGCACATCTCTTCACTTTTTTATAGATTCTAGAATTTGTAGATGGAAATTTCTTTCTGATCCACTACTGTAGTCATTCAGTCCCAAATAAACACACAGAGGCTTATATTAAATACAAACTGTTTGTCCTATTGCTCAGGCTTATTAGTAACTAGCTGTTATAACTTAACTCATAATTATTATCTATGATTAGCCACATGACTTGGTACCTTTACTCAGCAAGGCATTCTCATTTTGGTTTTTCTATAGCTAACTGGGGACTCATGACTCCCCCCTTCCTCTTACAAGAATTTTCCTATTCTTATTACCCCATTTATACTTTCTGCCTGTATATTGGCCAATAAGAATTTTTATTAAATCAATACAAGTGAGAAATTGTTACAGTGTAAGGAGCATTATCTCGCAGCCTCCCCCCCCTTTTTTCTTTTCAAAACAAGAACCGTGAATCTAATCTTATTTGTTTAGCTTTTTTTCTGACCGTTATTCATAAAATAAAAAAAAAAAAACCTTGTAATCAGCACTCTAAGAAAAGACAGACACCCATAATTCATTTTGGGGGAATGTGGGCATAGATTTCTATAGGCTAGTTCCTACTCTCTGGGGACACTACTAATATCTAACAGACCTTGAGAAAATTTAGGATTATGATCAAACCATGACTGCCATATTCTGTGGGGCTGTATCACTTTTACCAGTTACCTTGAAGCTGTTTTGGATGAAGAACTAAGAGAAAACGGTATCAGAGATTTTGGATAATCTGGGCCATCCACACCTACAGGAGATTTTTCAATGGGTCTTCCTTTATCAAATCTTATTTTGGTTATCACAGAATGAATCCACAGCCTCACATTTCCATCGGAAATAAAAGTAAAACCCTTTTACCAAAGTAACAATTTTGGCTTAAATATTAAAGTCAAGATATTTTTAAAATATGTAAATTGATGTAATCCATTTATAATCAAATGTCTTTTAGTAGCTGTTGCTCTTTTCTCAGTGTCAAATAATTAAAAGACAACACAATAGCATACAGTATTCTGACTCTTTTTTTCCCCATCTTTATGTGGTTTTATTTTCATTACACTATTTCTTTTGGAACGACTTTCTCTACACTTTTTCTTTTATGTCCCAAGCCTACATATATTTTTAAACACTGCTAACCATTTAGAGATTTTTTTTTTTCAATCTGAATCTTTGTTTGCTATATATTTCTAAATTTTCCTGACTGCATGAGTCTTTAATCTGCTAAACAGCATAGTCAGGACTAAAGCTGCTGGTTTGTTGGCTGGCTCCAGTCAATTCATGAGATCTTGAAAGTCTAGATTCCTGATAGAGGTACTGGAAGGAGCCACATTTATTGTCACAAATCTGTAGTGTTTCTAGGTCCATTCCACCAGCAAGAAGTATGCCACTGGCTGCTCATGAACACCATATACGTGTTTGGTATCAAACCTCTTTAAAGAGCCACCTGCTGGTTTCTCAAAAAATTAGGAATCAATCTATCTCCATACTAGCAATACCACTCTTGGGCATATAATCAAATGATACACAATCATACCACAAGAACTATGTTCATAGCAACATTATTTGTGATAGGGAGAACCTGGAAACAACCTATATGCCCATTGATTGAAGAATGGATAAAGAAAATGTGGTACATTTTTACAATGGAGCATTACTCAGTGGTAAAAAAAAATATGACATCTTGAAATTTTCAGGCAAGTGGATGGAACTAAACAAAAACATTCTGTGTGAGATAACGCAGGCCTAGAAAGACAAAGATGGTATGTATTCACTCATGAGTGGTTATTAAATGTAAAGCAAAGTATAACTAAGCTATAACCTACAATCCTAGAGAAATTAGGTAAAACAGGGACCCTAAATAAGGACACATGGAGGGCCCCAGGAAGGAAAATAGGTAAGATCTCCTGGGTATTCAGGGATGGGGTAATAAGGCAGGGAATAGGGGATAGGAACATGAGATAATCAAGGAAACCAAGTTGGGGGTTGTATGGAGGTATCTTGATTCCCAATGTAAAAGATATCTTGGTAAAGGGAGAAATTATAGATTTAGGGAGAAACCTGGTGTTAGAGAAATTATCAAGAATCCACAAGGTTGAACCTCCAGCTAAGATTCCTAGCAATAGTGGACAGGGTGTCCGAAAGGGTCTTACACTTTAATCAGACTAGCAACTATCCTAATTTTCATCATAGGCCCTACCTCCAGTAGAGCTGGAAGCAGATGCAGTAACCCACACCCAAGCACTGGGCTGAGCTCCTGAACTTCAGTTAAAGAGAGGGAGAGGAGATCATATGAATAAGGGTGGTCAAGAGCATGATGGGGAAAACCACAGAGACAGATGACCTGAGCTAGTGAATACTCAAGAACTGTGGGATGACAGCTGGGGTACCTACATGGGACTGATCTAGACCCTCTGATTATGATAGTCATATAACTTGACCTGTTGTAGGGGAAGGCTTCAACCCACCCAGACATTGTATCCACCAGAACCAGGAGATATTTAATCCTCCTGACTGTGGGCATATGAGTAAAATCCAGCTGCCAATCAGTTCCCGGAACGGAGCCCCTTGCTTGATGGGTAGGGAAAGGGAAGCTACGATATTTAGTCCTGGGATCTGACTTTTGGCAGATCTGACAGGAGGCAGTGGTGGCTTTAAGAAACCTGATGTCCTCAGGCGTGGGTTTGATATGTGTTTTTACAAAATGAAGCAGAGCTTTTTCATTAGGATGAAAAAGCTGGTGCAGGTAGGACAGGATCTGTTGAGTGTTAGGAGGTGTCTGTGAGGTTGCAGGCTGTGCTGTAAGGACTCCTTGAGGTAACTGAGGCAGGTCTGAGCTAAGTGCTGCTGTCTTAGCTGCTCTGTCAGCCCGATTATTTCCCTTGGAAACAATAGAACTGTCAGACTGATGAGACCGACAGTGAATAATTCCTATAGCTTTAGGTAGATAGGAGGCCCTCAGCAAGTCCATAATATACTCTGAGTTGGTAATAGACCCTCCCTTTGCTGTGAGAAGCCTGCATTCCTTCCAGATGGCTGCGTGGGACAACAGGATATGAAAAGCATATTTAGCATCTGTATAAACATTTAAAGATTGTCCGGCGGCTAACTGGAAGGCATGGGTGAGGGCTATCAGCTCAGCCTGCTGGTTGGTAGTATGAGCAGGGAGTGCCTTTGCCTCGACTATCTCTGTGTCTGACACTATGGCGTAACCTGCTCTGCGTGTCCCGTCACATAGAAAGGAGCTGCCATCCGTGTACCAGGTGTGGGTGGCCTGGGGCAGACTGCTCTCCTGTATATGTGAGGGGTGTGGCAGTAGGTCCTCTAGGACCTCAATGCAGGAATGGGATGGGGAATCATTAGCACCAGGTTGAGGTAGAAGATTTGAAATGTTGAGAGGTGGGCAGCACTGGAATGTGAGACTCGTATCTTCCACCAGTGCCACCTGAAGTGAAAGAACTCGAAAAGGAGGTAGGGTCTGTAGGCCTTTGTAAGTTAAGAGGTTAGACAAGTTATGATGAGGGAAAACAGTAGTAGGTGCTCCGAAGCTTAGCTTTTTTGACTCACGAATAAGAAGTTCCGCAGCTGACAAGGCCCGTATGCAGGGTGCTCAGCTCCGAGTGGTGAGGTCCATCTTCTTTGACAGGTAAGCTACAGGTGCGAAGGAAGGTCCCAGTTGATGGCCTAGAACTCCCAGGGCATAGCCCTCTTTTTCTGCTACGTAAAGAGAAAAAGGGCGGGTTAAATTCGGAAGATGGAGAGCTGGGGCCTGGGTAAGGGCCTGTTGGAGTCTCCGGAAAGGTTTGGTGATGGGGTGAAGCAGGGGCTCATGCATAGAGCTGAGGGCTGCTTCATATAGGGGGTGGGCGAGGAGAGAGAATGAGGGAATCCAGGATCGCAGGAAACCGGCCACTCCCAGGAATGACAGAACCTCTTCTTTGGTGGAAGGAACTGCAAGAGATTGAACTAGTCTCTTTCTGTCTAAGGTGATAGCCTTTTGTGTTGGGGTTATAGTTAACCCCAAATACGTTACCTGAGTGGTGGACAATTGAGCCTTCGAAGGAAAGACTCTGTAGCCCTTTTTGGATAAAATTTTAATAAGATGGTGGTGTCAGTCCTGCTAGTCTCCAAAGAGGGGGTACATAGCAGGATGTCATCGATATAGAGTACCAGTTTTGATTTAAGGAGGGAGAGTGAGAGCAGATCAGAGGATTCTCCTTTGTATCCTGAAATATTTCTGCAAGTTTAGAATAATTGACTGGTTTGAGAGCCGCCTTTCTTAATCCTACCAGGAGGCAGGTTAAGAATCCGTCTCTGGCCAGAATGCCCCCAGGGGAGTTGAAATCCCAGTGGGGTTCCTGTTCGGGCACCGCCTCTGCACCGGGTGGATGAGAAGGCTGGGTCTGGTGTACTTCATCAGCATGCAGTCTCGCCTGCTCCCAGACCCGTCGGCGTTCCTCAGGAAGCAAGTTGTTACAGAGAATCATATAAATATCATGGTAAGTTAGGTTGTACGATTGAGTTAAATATTGAAACTCTTTTGTAAAATTAGTGGGGTCAGCTGTGTACGACCCTAGTAGCTTAGAAATATGTGGAAAGTTCCGATAAGGTGAAGGGAACGTGGACCCGCATTAGGCCCTCAGCCCCGGCTACCTCTCGTAAGAGCAAAATGGTAGCTGGTTTGGGTTGATCAGGGTCTGCTGTTGCGGCTGCGGCTCACGAGCGCATAAGGGGAGGGGTGAAATTAGGCGCAAGTCGGCGGGTGGGGTTAGCGCCTGAGGGGGTCTTGGAAGACCGAGGCAGAGGGGTGGGGCGGGGAGGTGAGATGGAAGAATCCAAAGTCGATTCGGACAGCCTGTGCCTCCTGTGACGGGAAGAAATTGTTAATTGTCTTCGCAGTCGAGTCCTGCTGCGAGAGAAGTTAGGTGAAGCTGGATCGGAAAGGCTGGGATATATGAGACGGGGGGAATGAGATTTTTTGGGGGATTCAGAGGAACGGGAAGGCGACCCAGAAGGATGTTTACGCGGAACTCCTGGAGACCTAGGAATGAAGCATTTAGAGGCGTGGGGAGAAGGTGTAGGCGACTCCTTTTTGTACCTAAAAGAAACTTTTGAAGGAGGGGGCATAGAGGAGGAGGCCCCCGATTGGGCAGGGCGGGAAGGAGTGGTCCCACGAGGGCGGGGAGGTGGGGGGTCGTCAGCGGGGTCCATGGTCGGAGCAGAGGGTTCCTGGAGGGAGGGTAGAGCCAAAAACATGTGAGCCAGTGAACAGTGTGACGAGGTAGATGGGTCAGTTTTTAGAGCCATATAAAAGAAGGCCATCACGTACATTAATTCCTTCCATTTAGCTGACCGGTGACAAAAATTTGCCAGCTCCCACTGAGTGTCAGGGTCAAATGATCCCTGGGAAGGCCAGCGGATAGAACCTTGTAAATTGTATTTAGGCCAAGTTTTGGAACAAAGCCGTGTTAACTTGGAAAGTTTTATGGAGGGAATGAGGGCGTGAGGTTGGAGAGCTTCCAGAAGCTGTCTGAGCGGGGAAGATGGAGGGATCGGTTTAGAATTTTTAGAGCCCATGGCCGAAGTGTAGCCCAGCCTCAAAAAGGTACCAACAGAGTACCGCGAACACGGCAAGCCAAAAACGCAGGCGTCCAAGCGAATTTGGAGAAAAAGCCCGGAGCACCGAACTCCGGGTGCACGGACTGAGCGTTTCGGCCGAGGGCAAAAAACCTGGGGAGGAAGTTAGCAACCCAGCCCTAGCCCAGGGTGCGCAAAGAAAGCCGGCTGGACAGTCTTTGAACGCCCGGGGGGGGGGGGGGGGGGGAAGGAAGCCAACTCAGGGTAACTTACGGATCAGGATGAAGCGGTGGAAATGGCCGGGGAGAACAGGTGGCGGTGAGCGAAGGCTGTCGGTTCTTTAGACCTTGTCGGTGAAACCCAGAGGCAAAAGCCTCGGGCACCGGACGGAGAGGTCTCCCGGTCGATGCGGCGGCACCAAAATGTTGTTTCGAGTCACGGCACCAAAATGTTGTTCTTAATTCCTGCGGGTTAGACGGGGGTTATGCGAGGAAAGACACAGACACGCGGCGGTCCCACGTGGTACACTTTAATGGGAGGGGGAAGGGTAATAACAGGTAAGGGAAAATGTGCAGACACACTAGGGAAGCGGAAGGAAGGGGCAAGAAGGTGCGAACTCGTGACTTGTCCTTGCTTTTAACGGAGGATGCAAAGGCTTCTGGGAAATGTGTCCTGCGCTTGAATGCGCTGGAGTCCAGAGGGATGCTGGGAGTTGTAGTGTTGCAAGAGAACAACACAGACCTTGTTGACTCCACAAGGAAGGCCTTACAACTTTTGAGGAGAGGATAGGGGATGGGAAAAGGGGAAATGGTATAGTGGGAGAAGGGAGGTACGAGGAACTGCGGTTGATAAATAAAATGAAATGTAATTTTGTTAAAGTAAGAAATAAGAGAAGAAAAGATCTGCCTGTTAATCCTGAATCAGAAAACCTTTCTTAAAAAGGAGTCTCACCTCTGCTTGCGTCTAGCAAATAGAGCCCAACTTAAAAAAAATGTTTCTCCCAAGAAACCATGCTTGACTCTGTTCTTTTGCGTCCAGAATCCTTTCCCAAGCACTCTCGGATTTTATGTGTAGTTTCCAAACATTGGCACCATTAAGAGGCTGAAGTTTCTGTCCCACCCAGTCTAGCATCTATTCAGTCCCAAATAAACACAAAGAGGCTTATAGTAATTTTAAAATGTTTGGCTTATTGTCCAGGTTTATTAGTAACTAGTTCTTACAACTTAAATCAACTTAAATCAACCCAGAATTCTTAACTATGTTTATTCACGTAGCGTGGTACCTTTTCTCAGGTTCCTTGCTTCCTTGGTAGCTTTATGGCGACTACACCTCTGCTTTTCCTCTTCCTAGAAGTTTCCTAGTCTGGTTGCCCTATATAAACTTCCTTCCTGGCTACTGACCAATCAGTGATTTATTCAACCAATACATGTAAAATATATATTGTATAGTATAAACATATTTTATAGAGCATTATCCCATAGCAAACATTTGTTTTACTTGACATCTTAATCTATCTTGATAGTAATTTGGAAATAATTGTTGATGTGGGACACATATCTTTATTTATTTCTACTCCTTGAGACATATTTATTCTAATGAAATATGCCATTAAAATGGTCCTTAGTTGACAATTTATTTCATTTTTAAGGTACCACAAACATCATCAGCACATAAGAATAAATTATATGCTTTTATTTTAATTTCTTTATCCAACAGGAAAGGTTAATTGAAAAATTATAATTTTGTTGCTAATATTGTTAAGATTTATGGGATTTATTTTCATTTTACATGTGTATTCATAAGAAAAGGCTAGCCAGTTGAAAATGCATTTGAGATGACATTAGAATCATAATGAAGGACTCTTACAAAATCATAAACATTTTAATGGATGTAGCAGAGATGAAGATACATACATGCTAAAGCAGTGCAATTTTATGATTGAATATTGTTGGGATTGAAAAGAAATTCATTCACCTTTAAAGGTGTTAAACTTAGAGTTGATTCAACTTTAAAGCATGGATAAGGGATCTTTTCTGGGTGGAAGAAAATATATAAATTTTTTTCTTTTAAGATCCTACTAAAATGGTGAAGAAAACTCGTGTTAGAAGATTATAACCAATTTTCATACATTGAGCATTCCAGTTTTCTTTTGAGACATTGTAATTCATAAAAACAGATGTTTATCCCATCCACCTCAGCAAGGTTGTTAAAACTAATGCTGCAAAATCTTTTATTATCTGCAACAGAAATATGATGTAAAACATGTATTGAAACCTCTGGCAAACATGTGTCTTTATTTCTGACCATATGTTACAAATTAAGATGTAGTGTCCTCTAATACAAAAAACACTCCTTTAAATTTAAGATCTATTGTTTTTAGTTTGGGCCCTGTTCCTATAAACTATGCTACACAGCTAAATTATAGTTTATTTATAAAGTCAATGGAAATACAACCAAAAATGGTTTTCAAAATCTCAGTTATATGATGGACTATGGTAACAGAATCAATGTTGTTGATAAGTATTTTGACAAATGTAACAGTGCCATTTCTTGTAAAATGTTAATTCAATAAAAAAAGGTATGCCTATATGTTTTTCTTTGGGTTCTTCTTATTGGAGCACTGGACAGAAATCTCATGGTCCAAATCAGGAGCAGAAGGAGAGAGAGCATGAGCAAGGAACTCAGGACCGCAAGGGGTGCACCCACACACTGAGACAATGAGAATATTCTATTGGGAACTCACCAAGGCCAGCTGGCCTGGGTCTGAAAAAGCCTGGGATGAAACCGGACTCGCTGAACATAGCGGACAATGAGGACTACTGAGAACTCAAGATCAATGGCAATGGGTTTTTGATCCCACTGCACGTACTTGCTTTGAGGGAGCCTAGGCAGTTTGGATGCTCACCTTACTAGACCTGGATGGAGGTGGGTGGTCCTTGGACTTCCCACAGGGCAGGGAACCCTGATTGCTCTTTGGGCTGATGAGGGAGGGGGACTTGATCGGGGGAGGGGGAGGGAAATGGGAGGCGGTGGCGGGGAAGAGACAGAAATCTTAAATAAATAAATAAATTAATAAATTTAAAAAAAGGTATGGTTTAAGCTAAACTTTTAGAGTCAAAGGAAGAGAATTGCTGTCCCAATTCTACCAGCAATATAGAATTCTGTTTGCTTTATCTCTTTCAATATAATTTCTTTTTCTTAAAATGTGGGGTAAGATTTTTAAAACCACATAATAGTGTTATTATAAATTCCTTTTTATTTCTTGAATTAATTTGTTAATGGAATAAAATTACAAAGGTTATTGATACTTTCAGTTTATTATTTCCTGGGGCAAGCTTAATAAAAATACTACAATTTACTTTTTACTTTTAATATTCCCTATACTAAAAACTTATTGTTTTAAACATGTGACTTTACTAAAGATATTTGCATGTTAACAGCCAAGTTTATTTGCAATACTATATCCACCTAGTGCAGCACTAATTCTAAAACAAAATAAGTTTATAAGAAATTGTTTATTTCATATGCACAATCGTATAGAATATGTTTTCATTTACTTTCATATCTTTAAATTATTCTCTGAAAAAAAAAAGAAAGGAAAATTAACTAGAAAATGATGACCATGGAAAATGAGGTTTTCTTATACTATGACTGACACCTGATGTACATCAGACTGTGTTATCATAAAACATATAACTTATACACTAAAAATATTTTGAGCCAAGGATACCTTAAAAATAGTAAGCATTGGAGAATCTCTGTGTCCTCCCTCTATTTTACAAATAGAATGGTATAAAATTGCTTTTCAAAATGGAACTTTTCATATGTAAATAAAATTTGCATTCCCTGACCCTTCTTCTCCTGTACAAAAAAAGTAGACATTTACAACTACAGTTAGTATCAAGACAATTTATGTAAACAGTTCTTTACTACTTGCTATAGAGATTTGCATTGGTATGGATCCTGATTTTTTGATATGTATTTAGGGCAAAATTTGTTATACTCTAAATGTATATTTCTACCCTTAATTAAGATATTCTGTTTGTATAGTTCATTTAAAAATGTAATGTATTATTAAGAAATAAAAGCTAATAGATAGATATCATAATAGTTAAGAAGGGAAAATAGTGTGGGAGGTCCTTCTGTCTATGTGTTGCTTTCATTGGTTAATGAATAAAGAAACTGCCTAGGCCTATTGATAGGGAAGAACTTAGGTAGGCAGGAAAAACTATATGGCATGCTGGGAGAAAGGAGGCAGAGTCAACGAGACACTATGGATTCTCTTCCTGAGACAGACACCAGTTAGAATGCAGGACAACTCTTTTTGCAGATTTTGAATCTGTAACTATATTGAGAGCTAGGTCCAGGACAGGCACAAAAGCTACAGAGAAACTTGTCTGGAAAAAACCAAATAAACCAACAAACAAATGAATATATATGTTGGTATATGTCTATATAAATAATGTTTTCCACAATGAACAATGAATTTGACTGCAGTAAACTTTGAATTTTCCAGGAAGAAGATAAGGCCCCACAACAACTCCACCTGGTTGATATTACATCATGATGCTGATGTAGTAATCTGGGGCGGCAGGGCTGCGTCCCCCACACCCGGCCGCCCACATGGCTAGCTTATGCTCCGAAATAACAACACACAAACTGTATTCTTTTAATCACTGCTTGGCCCATTCTCTTCTAGGCTAATTCTCACATATTAATTTAGCCCATTCCTAATCATCTGTGTGTAGCACCCCAATGTGCGCTTACCGGGGAGATTCTAGCCTAGTCCATCCTGGGTCCGAGCTTCATCACGTGTGTCTGCCAGGGAGCAGGGCATGGCATCTCTGCTGAGGCGTCTGCTCCGGAGAGCAGAGCTGTCGAGACTCTGACCTCACTTCCTCTTCCTCCCAGCATTTTGTTCTGTTTACTCCACCCACAGGGCCAAGCAGTTTCTTTATTGGCCAATGACCTTCCTCCATCATGCTGATAAATCTACTACAAGACCTGTTTTGGGTACCAGCTGCTCAAGATGGTTCCAACTTGATTAGCTGAAATGGTGCACTTTTTTTTGTTTTTTACAATGTCCAAGTCAGTGCTCCAAAAATACTCAGAGACAATTTATAATTATACTAGACATGAATCTTGGAACTTAACCATCATTTTACTTTCCCAGGATCTCATAGAAAGAACATCACCCCCATGACAGCTGAATGTAATTTTAGAAGACAATCTCCTGTCTCTCAAAAGAGTTTGTCCCTAGGGTTAGAGACATCATTTTCAAGTTTATTATATTTGGTATAAAGTTGGGAGTTGGTTTGGGAAATTTTATTGGCTCAGCAATCTCTTTGAAAAAAAAAGCAGAAATTTGGATGGAATAATAGATTAATGTGAGCTTACTTACACTAATAATAATAGTGAGTAATAGAGTGAATATTTGTGAGTTATTTTTTATAGGCCATTACATTGGTATAGATGCTTGTATATTGATACAAAGTTGAATTATATTGAATATTGTATCATGCATTCTTCTACCTCTGCTAAAAACATTCTTATATATTGATATATATTTATTACATTGCAATGTACATTTATACCTCTGACCAAGATATTTATATGTAGGGTTAAGCCCAGCCCATTGGGGGTGGGTTCGCCTCGGGCTAATGTTTACCTATAAATCTGCCAGCCGTGTGCCTAACCATCACTTCTGCTTCCTGTTCTCCGTGGGAACCGTGGTACTGTAAGTCTATTTCCCCATTAAAGCTGTGTATATTTTTTACAATTTGTCTGCATTCATTTACGCCGCTACATTTATACATTGTTTACATGTTGAGGTCATTGTCCTCATTCGTTGAACAATTGTTTATTGTATAATACTTTAATATGAAGTCTTAGTCTTTAAGTTATATAGGTATTAAGGATTATAGATCAATAGTCATCTATGTTTGTAATACTTATAGTTAGACTAATCAGGTTCTTTAAAAAAATAGAGATTATATTCTGCATAGATAGATAATCTTCAACCACTTCAAAGAGCTGTAGAAAATTGCATTTAAATAATTCAGGGTCCTCTTGAAGAGAGGGACAATTGCTCTTGGCAGCAAGGATCTATTCCTGAGAGAATGTTGAGCACCGAAGATACACTACTTGGAGCTTGTTTTCTTGTTAAAACTGGTCAGTGATTAAGACATGGGCATTTATTGGTCCAATGTTGGTCTTTATATATATCTGAGGGCTGAGTACTCCTATTTTTGCCATTCCCAGGGGAGATATTATTCCTAGGAATTCCTTGTCTATAATCTCTTCTCAGATGTCCTATCTACCACAATTAAAAGATTTGGCATTTTGATGTCTCCTCATTCCTTTGAATTTTGCTTCTTCTACCCAAGATTAGAGTCAAATGTCTGAATGTTCATTGTATGCAGTATCCATTCATTCATAGGTGCTGATCTTACCTTTAAAGACCCAAGTATCTTTTACATTCTATATTGATATTTTCAAAAGCCAGAGATTCAATAAGCACTTATCTAGCATCTGGGTCTGTTACTTCTATTTGTACAGCCTTAGGTAATCTTTGTAAAAAGTCAGTAAAATGTTCTCTCTGGCCCTGTTTCACCCTAGTTCTTAAATCTTGTCCTAAATATACAGGCTGCTTTGTAGCATAGGGACAAGTTTTGTTCATTGTAAAGAGCTTGAACTTGTGGTTCAGCCTAAGGACCTTCACCAAGAATTTGATCTTGGGAAGTCTCAAGTCCTTTTGATTTTCCCTGTTCCAAAATTTTTGCTTATTTTCTGAAACAAATTTTAAACATTAATTGAGGTCCATCATCCAGGACTGCTGAAACTAACTGAAAGAAATAATGTGGTGTTGCTTTAATGCTAGAAGCCCAAGTCTTTATCATCTTTGACAAATGAGGAATTCAAGCCATAAGTTACAACAGCTTGCTTAATTTCTTTTAGTTTGTTCATATAGGTAGCCATATTCCTTCTTTGGATCCTTTTGGGCCTTTAGAACTTGATGTTTTGCCAGAGTAGATTACAGGGTAGGAAGCTAAAACCTTGGGTAAGTCATCTCTGACAGCTACTGGTGATGTTGAATCCAGTCCTTGTGCCTTCTTTCCCTGTTCATCAGCTTCAACATTTTCTTCAATTATTTCAATTTTTTAAAGCCTGAATTTCCTGATATATATATATATATATATATATATATATATATATATATATATATTTCTAGAAATTCCACTGAGGCACCTAGCCTCTGGTCCTCATTCAGCACATGTGATTCCAAAGTCTGAAGTTTCTCCTTTCAAGATGACATCTCATCCTTGGACATTACTTGAATTGAGTGGAGATTGACATCCTGGAGAGAGAGTCTGTCTGCTAACTTATCATAACTTTTATGCAAATTTTGATTTAACAGTATAAATTCTTTCAGATAACTTCTTAGTACCCATAGATATTGACTCAATTTTGTCTATCAAATTAATGTTATTCTTTTTAATAGTATTAAATTTTTCAGGTTAAATTTGATTTTTGATGGTATTATTAATTTGTAAAGACTGTATTATTCCTAAAAGTGCCATTTTTTTTCTTAGTGGTAGAATAAGGTGAAGAAAACTGAATCCCAATACCCAATAAATTGAAGTATCACCATACCCATATAAGCCTTGCATAAAACAATTCATATTATTAGCAAAAAAGTTACTAAAAGTTGCAATATTAATGCAGTTTGTCATATTGATTTACTAATTACATGTTATGTGATCCAGTAAACTGCAATCTTTATTGTACAGCAGATGTAACGGTTGCAGAGCTGCAACTAGAAGAAATACAAACCTCTGGCAACAGAAAATGTCCCGGGCTGCTTTAGTTTCTGAGCCTCCTTTAGTTTTCTGTCTTGGTACTGGTTAAATACTGGGAAATATGCTTTGCTTGAAAAATTAAAAGCGATTAAACCGATTTCATACATGGAGTAAGAAAACCAGTACTCACAGGCAGGAAGCAGAAACTGTAAACTTTACAAGTTGCCATGTAGCAAGGAACCATTCCAGGAAATGCGACAGTCATGTGTGTGCTTGGGAAATTTCCAAGTTGCCACATGTAGTAAACTCCGCTGTTGCAGGGATTTCTTAGGTAAAAGAAAGGCAAGTGGGCAGGGTTGGGAGACTGCCTGGGCAGTGGACCGGCTAGGCCATTAGGCTGTCCACCAGTAGACATGGAGTCCAAATGCATAACAGCACCAAATGAAGAAGGATGCTTAAAAGAAATCCCACACTAGCTCAGAAGAAATAGATGGTTATTTATTTATTGGTAGACTCACAAATCAGAATCTTCTGCTTGAACAAATATCAGAAATTAAAATCACAACCGAAAGAGAGAGGCTGGAAAAGAGGCTGGATGCATGCTATAAGACTGCCTACAGCATGCTGTAAGACTGCCTCATGATATATGATGAGAAAATTTTAGTTAGATAACATATAATTTAAACTACATTAGAATTTGACCAAGTAACTAGTATTGTACAAATAATCACAACATATAAAGTGTGCACCATTTATGTTGGAATTATTTATTTGTTAACATTTTCTAGAATTTCATAACTAAAATACTGTATTTAAATAATCTCTACCCATTTTTTTCCATCCAACTCATTCTGTGCCTTGTCCTTTATCAGGTTCATGATCTTTTCTGCTTTAACATTTAATTTCACACACACACACACACACACACACACACACACACACATAGACACACACATATACACACAGAGAGAGAGAACCTCCAAGTCTCTTTGGTGTTACATAGATGAATATGTGTTTGAATAGGGCTGACTACTAATGATTTGACCACCTACCAGGGGCCTCATCCTTGGAAAAGACTGCTTCTCTCACTCATAGTCTCATTAATTGTCTGTAGCTCAATATCTACTGGCATGGACTTGTGAGATTCTCCCCTCCCAATGCTACATAAATCTGCCTAATGGTGTCCTTGTTCAGATTCCATTTAGGCAGCCTTATTATTGAGTTATTATGATTGAAGCTTCCCTGTTGATTTCCAGGACACAATCTCAAGCAGATTTTTTGGTCCTCTTGCTTTCAACAATCTTTCTGCAACATCTTCTCAGATTTTTCAGTGACATTTAAGTGTAAGGTGTCACATTATAGATGTACCAATTGGGTCGTTGCAACCGATGATTAACTATTCTCTGCATTTTGACGAGTTGTGTTTTTTTTTTAATGGTTTTTGTGCAATGCAAACAGAAACTTCTTTTATGAGGACTTAGAGCTATGCTTATCTTTGGGTATAGATGTAGGTATTTAGAATATAGTTATCGATTATGCTGTCCTCTAAACTTGTAATAATACATACTCCTCTGTTGATGGGGAGAGGGTCTGCTTTTGATCCTGACCACCCAGCTAGCATACACTCAAAATAACCACACAGAAATTGTATTAATTAAATTACTGCTTGGCCATTATCTCCAGCCTCTTATTGGTTAACTCTCGCATCTTTATTTAAACCATTTCTATCCCAGCACTCGGGAGGCAGAGGTAGGTGAATCTCTGTGAGTTCGAGGCCAGCCTGGCCTACAAGAGCTAGTTCCAGGACAACCTCTAAAGGTACAGAGAAACCCTGTCTCGAAAAACAAAAAACAAACAAACAAACAAAAAACATTTCTAGTCATCTGTATCACCACGTGGCAGTGGCCTACCAGGAAAGAGTTGGCACGTCTGTCTCTGGTAGCTCCATGGTGTCTCTCTGACTCTGCTTTCTTTGTCCCAGAATTCAGTTCTGTTTTCCCTGCCTACCTAAGTTCTGACCTATCAGGCCAAGCAGTTTCTTTATTGATTAACTATTGAAAGCAACACATAAACAGAAGGACGTCCTACACCATTTCCCCTTTTCTGTTTAAAGAAAAGGAAGGATTTAACATATTAAAATTACATATAATAAAACAGTTATCAAGCATGAACTACAGTTATGATATTTATATCTCCTTTAACTTTTATCATAACTAAGGAAAACTATAATATCTATTCTTCAACTCCATCAAAGACTCCAGAAAGATATAATATTACCTAAGTAAACAGGAAGTGCATTTTAAGCAACTTCCAAATCTCTAGAAATGACAGATCATTCATCTTCAGCCCACAGGCCAATAGTATCCAGCAGACGTTTCCATGAAACAAGAAAATTCAAAGACACTCCAATCACTTTCTTCTGTATCCTGCAGAATGTCTAGCAGACTCTTTCATGAATCAGGAACCCCGAAGGATTATCTCACCTTTAGGCAAGTTCAGCAGTTCTCTGTGGGTTCTTCATGTCCAGTTTATGCAAAAATTCAGTCAAGAGCAGTTTCTTCCCCAATTGGCTAACCAAGTGCATAAGGAGCCTCTTTAATGCCCATCTTCCTCAGGAAGTAGCTCAGTGATTCCAGGAAGAGACGTGTGTCATTTTCATGGAAAGCCCTAAGTTATTGAAACATTTTAAATGGCATATTCTGTAGTCTTTGAAAGATATGAAGAATGCCTATCTAACTGAAATATATCTCTATATATCTAGAAAATCTAACTAACATGACTACAGGCTTGACTATTATCGATGATTATTTATTAACAATTTATATTTCCTGATTATACATTACATTTTAAGTAAACTACACAATCACAATATCTTAATCAAGAGCAGAAATATACATATAACAAAATTGATCTTAAATTTGTGTCAATAAATCAAGATTTATACCAATGTAAATTATTCATATCTCTATCTTATCCCCCTTTAAATGTAAAAGAACATTTATAAACAATATTTGGGAATATGGGCATAATTTTTTCTCTCCAAATTGCTTCATGCTGTATGAGGGTTCTGTTATTCAGTCTTTTATGGTATATCCTGTGTGCTATGTTGGTCTCAGTCAGCAATTGAGCAAAGTAATTTTTGAAGGTGTTCACAGCAACTTTTCAGGAGGGCATGGTCCGTGCAACCATATTTGCCTGGAGGCAATCCATAGGTTCTCATCTTCTGGGAAAACAAAAGAAGAACCTCTTTTCCAAAGTACCAAATTCTGAAGTCAAGATACGTTTATAGTATACATGTAAGTTTAGCTTAGCAGCCCATACAATGAAATGTCTCTCTGTACTTAGCTCCTTCACAGTCAAAAAAATTAAAAAAATAACACAATAATATACATAATCCAGACTTTGTGAATTTTTCATTTTTATGTTGCTTATTTTTCTTTACGTCTTTTAATCTCTATCTGTACTCTGTCTCTCTAAAGAGTTTACCATTTTTCTTTAAAGCATTAGCTTTATTTTATGACTCGTTATACTTTTTCTTCTCTCTCCCAAGCCTACATACATTTATCCAACATTGCTACCCATTTAGAGGTCTTTTATGTCTACATATGTCCTATTGTGAATCTTTAACTCTTTACTGTCCAGGAGCGCTTTTTAAAAACTTAAGCTGTGCCGTTAATAAGGGTTGCACAGTAATGCCTGTTTGCCTGCCCAATCTAAAACTTAAGATGCACTGTTATTATTGTGAATACTGTAGTTCCTGCCCCTGCTTTGCACATTGCAGCATAGTGGAGCTGCTTGCCATCTCTGAGCCGTGCACACTGACCAACTTCCAGGCACACAGCTGGTCCACTTTGCCGACAAGCAAGCTGCAGCAATCTGCTCACAAACCTTATCCAAATTCTCTGTGTTTTTGCAAGAGACAAAGTTTGCACTGGTGGCACAGCCCATAAAGCCAGTATTTAAAAAAAAAAAACACCACTTTTTTCTCTGCTTTGGCTGCTGAGCCAGGAAAATCTCTCTGTGGGCAGCAAGCATCCAGCAAACAGCAAGAAGTTGTGTTAAACTATATATATATATATATATATATATATATATATATATATGATTTCTTTTTGAGCCCTCTTAGGTTTTACATGGAGTTAGTTGGCCTCATTGGACCTCCAATTGTTGATGGAGAGAGAGGGCCTGCTTTTGGTCCTGGCCACCCAGCTAGCATACACATGAAATAATCACAAAGAAATTGTAGTAATCAAATTATTGCTTGGCCCATTATCTCTAGCCTCTATTGGATAACTCTTCAATCTTGATTTAACCCATTTCTATTCATCTGTATCACCACGTGGCAGTGTCTTACCAGGAAAGAGTTGGCACGTCTGTCTCTGGTGGCTCCATGGTTTCTCTCTGACTCTGTTTTCTTTGTCCCCGAAATCAGTTCTGTCTTCTCTGCCTACCTAAGTTCTGACCTATCAGGCCAAGCAGTTTCTTTATTGATTAACAAATGAAAGAAACACATAAACAGACAGAACTCCTACACCACTTCTCTAAAATCCAAGACACACCAACCCCTGGAAAGTTGAGCAGATTTCAAGTACTATGAATTTGCCTCCTTTTGCACTAGCCTTAAGTCTAATTAGACAGATGTTGGCTATCCTCATGATAGGAGTGCCACTGTTGACCTTTAGTGATATCTTGTCATGCTGTTTTTTGTTGTGGTTCACAAGCATCAAAGCTAGGAAAGACCATGGATTGTTTTTCTTATTTATCTGCTTTCATAGCACCTTCTGACACTATGCAAGTAGGTTGTCAAGAACGAAGCTTCTAGGGCAGTTGAAGCATGTGGAAATATTTCTTTGTGTCTGCAAATTTTACATTCTTATATGTTAACATCTAGTATTATGAAATATAATATTTCAAATGCTTAAATTCAAGTTAAAATTCTGCAGCTGTCTTTAGATTGTGAACATTTGGAATAGAGCTCTTTGTTAAGTAATAAAAGAAGTACTTTACAGTTTTACTATATGCAATTAATTTTCTCCCAGCATGGTAGTGCCTGTCTTTAACTTCAGCACTTGAGAAGCAGAGCAGACAGATTTCTGTGTGTTTGAGGCCAGCCAAGGCTACAAAATGAGATACTATTTCAAACAACAAGAATGCAGCCAAAAACAACAACAAAAGCAAAACAAATAATTTACAGTTATTTTATGTTCTTTTTTTTCAATAGAAACCTACCACTGCACAAAGTGATTTCCTAAGTACAATCATAGATTTCTCTGGAAAAAAACATGATAAACAACTCCACAGGCACTTTGTTTGAAAACTGGTGAGTTAGAAAATATAACTATTATTTCTTTGCAATATTATCTCAGAGCCTTTAAAATCAATATTCATTATCAGCCCTTGTAAAATGTTGCACAAAACACATTTTATTTAAATGCATTGCTTAGTTAGTAAGTGCTTGTCAATAATGATACATCTGTCTGAATGAATATTTCTGGCACCTTGTGAAACAAACTGATTAATATTCTTTATTCTTCATCAAGTGGCTATACATATCATCAAAATGACCAATGAGCCAGGTCCTAGTACTAGATCTGGTACTATAAGTACTGCGACTTTGATAAGAAAACAAATATTTCAAAAGGGAAAGATCGATTAAATTCCTTAAGCTTTCATTTTTGTGAATGTATAGTATTTTAGCAATATTCAGCACTTCTGTTGCAGTCTTTCTTATATTTTGAGTTATTCCTTAGATTTTTTGCATTTATCATTGCTGTGAATACTTGAACAGTAGACTGCCAATTTATGATATTTTCTGCATCTCTGAACATGTGCCAGGAGAAATAAAAGAGAATTCTTTCTCCGATTGTCATTGTGATTTCAGAGAGTGTTAGCACATTTTCAGCATCCTTGATAATAGTCTGCATCGGTTTTAACAAGCCAGGTTCAAGAAGAAACTTCTTGTTTCAAACTTAAAGTTTGTCATTATTTTGAGATTCATTAGTTTAATTAGTTATAGCATTGTGCTAATGAGTCCAAGGCCACTGACTTCACCCACATATAGGTCAGTTAATTCTGTAAGAATTATCATGTTTCCACCCACATTAGCCCCTCTGCCACTAACAAATTACTTAAGAAATGTATTATTTTTATAATAAAGGATATCTATTACCACTCTGAAAAACTATAAAACAGGGACATGCAGATATACAGACACATAGACACATACATACCTACATAGAGAGAAAGAAAGAAAGAAAGAAAGAGAGAGGTGAAAAACTTCAAAATTTTACCACCTTTGAACTGATGCTCTATTCTCTTGAATACAAGTAAAGCCTCTCTCTCTCTGTCTCTCTCTCTCTCTCTCTCTCTCTCTCTCTCTCTCTCTGGTTTATTTTGTTGAGACAGAGTTTTTTTCTGTATAACAGCCCTGGCTGTTCTGGAAATCCCTTTGTAGACTAGGCTAGCTTTGAACTAACAAAGATCCACCTGTCTATGCCTTCCAAGTGTTGGGATTAAAGGTGTGTGCCACCACCACTGGGCAAGTCTGAATACTTTTAATTGTAACATAATATTCACAACACTACAGCAAACTCAGAAAGCAATTTTCTCATGGGCTAGTGCTACTTTTTGAAGTTTAGCTATTCTGTAGTTTTACAAAGAGTTCCATCCACTTTATTTTACTACACAAAACATGGTTCTAATATCTTCTCAAAGCACATTGTAAATAAAACAAAAGTGTAAAACTTTACCATAATTTTTAATATAATTGTGATCATTTTCTATCTTTTCTCATTTAAGATATCAAAAATAATACCTACTTTGGAGAAATGTTTTTGCTTGACATACTCCTTTTTTAAAAATAAAATATATTTAGCAGTTCAAAGGGGAAAATATCTAATCTGGGAGTAAATTGCCAGCATATACATAAAAGAAGGACTATTTGATAATTTCTATTTAGTATATAATACAAAATTCCATTTCATTTTATTTCTTAGAAATTTTATACATCCTTTAAATATGGAATATACTTATAAGAGATAATGAGTCATATGGCCAAAGTCCAAATTTTAAACTTGTTGTACAATTTCCAAGTTGAGAAAAGTCACTCATATGGAAAAATATATATTTTCAATGCTTCAATAAAAGGAAAAGCACACTCCACATTTGGTTTATACATACTGTTTATTTAGTATAGACATACAATTCAAGATTTTTCTTTCAGCATTTGGTATGGTTAAGAATAGTATTTCAGTAGGATTCAGAAACTAACATTTTTGGACTCAAAATTGAAATTATCAGAGACTATTCTGTCAACTACAGAGGCTATCACATACCTCACATTTAATACTTGGAGAAAGGAAGCTGGAACAAAGCTACAAGCCTTACAGCTCACAGACCTTCAAACCATTAGAGGATAATGTGAAAGCTGCTGAAGAAAGTCATCAATACTTTTGCCTAGCTGTGAATCCTATAAAACAGAAACCCTAAACTTCCAGGAAAGATGTATTCAACTGTGCAATAGTGGTATAACAATTGTGAGGATATCCAATTGCTTTCTAATTTTATTTGAGATTTGCTTCACAGAGGAGGGGTGAACTAATGCATAGTACTATAAGCTAACTAACACCTGTGATGGTCACATTATTGTTGAAAACTAACTTAAGTTTAAATGTTTAAAATTATTATGCTTAAGAAAACTATAAAGCAAAAATGAACCTCTAAATGTTAAGAGCTGCTGATGGTTTGCTGTGGGACAATGTTCTTTTATCCTGCCAATTGTATTTTAATAAAATGCTGATTGGCCAGTAGCCAGACAGAAAGTATAGGTGGGCTGACCAGGCAGGAAGTAAGGGTGGGGCAATGAGAACAGAATTCTGAGAAGAGGAGAGAGTCAGTCTGCAGTCATGACCCAGCAGCAGAGGAAGCAAGATGAGAATGCCTCGCTGAAAAAGATACCAATCCATGTGGCTAACACAGACAAGAATTATTGGCTAATATAAGTCATAAGGGTTAATAAGATGCCTGAGCTTATAGACCAATCAGTTTATAAGTAATGTAGACCACTATGTGTTTCTTAGGGACTGAATGACTGTGTGACTGGGTGGGGCAGAAATCACGGTCAACAAGGGATAATTTATGTAATTGTCTAGTCTTGTACAACTAACATAACAATTTTTTTCTCATTATGTAAGCAAAAGCTTGCTTTTCACAGATGATCTTGCCTGCTCATAGACAGAATGGAACTTTGTGGTATTTTCCTTTGAAAGACCTTTACAGAGGTAGTTGAAAACTGCATTCAGGAATCCCACATCCCAAGTGGAGATGTGGCCTGAATATATGAAAAAAAGGCCTCTTTGTTAAAATTTATTCATGTTCAGATTGGTGAATCTCTGAACAACCCTGCATGCATAACACACCCAAGACTGGAGAGGGTGGAGGCCCAAGTATGAAGCTTCATGCCATTATTTAACTAAATTAGCATAGCATAAGTTTGTCTTCTAAATGTTTATTATAGACATAGAAAAGAGCTGCTGTGAACCTTAATCAGAAAACCTCTCTTTAAAAGGAACAGTGTTAGATACAGAAACTCATGGCTACTGAGGGACTGAGAATAAGTGTCAGCTGCAGGTTCATACATAAACAAGACATTTGTACTACCCTGTCTAAGGCAAAGGAACACTGTGAATCAGGGGGCAGTAAATATGTAAGAGCTACATGAGAGAGTGAGATGATGGAAGACACAAAAACAAACATCATCCTCTAAACATGATACAACCATTGTAATTTTTAACTCATAACTGTGATAGAAAGTGTGAGGATCATAGAACCCTACTCTTCAATGATGGGTATTTGATTATTGATGAACTCTGGCAGAGTGGAAAATTCTTTTGTCCAGTTGCACATTTAGTGCTGTTGAAGTTGTGTAACAGTTTCATGAGAGACTGAAAATTTTCCATTCTGTGCTGAAGTGCCTTAATTGAGATGGTAAACAATTAAAAATATTTCAGAAAGTCCCTGAAACTGACCAGATTCACATGGCTCCTCCTTCCCAGGAGTAAACAATAAGGACTTCTGAGAGGCACCCTCAGACAAGCACAGATGCTGGAAAGTTCCTGATACCAGACTAGCTGACTGGAAGAAGAAACGGTTTAGGCTGAGTCACTTTGAAATAACATTCTCAAACTTGTTGAACTCTCTGAACACTGTGCAAGTTTGCTCCAGGTTCCCAGCCTTTGTGAGCAGTCACCCATGCAGCCGTGGGATATGGTGATGCAGCTGTCTTTGAATCATTTCTGCCCCTGTAAGTAATTTCTTACTTATATTCTGGTAAACAACTACAATAAAACTCACTGGTTTACTAACTTAGACTTTGGTGGTATCAGTATTTGGTCTTTTGTGGGATCCCTATTTGGGATGAGTAAATATGTGTGAACACCTTCTCCCCAGCAAAAGTACTGTCCAAAAGATAGCATCAAACCGATGATCACAAAAACAACCCTGTTTGAATTCTATAAGTCACAAAACAAATGAATATACATGAATGTGAGAAAGATTATCTAGGAGGATACAGTGGGTGACTTGTCAAGAGATAGAAAAAGGTTGGAATTGAGAGTGAATAGTATGAGTTTTTTTTTTAAATGTATGGAGTTGTTTAAGAACAATTTTAATTACTATAAAAATAAATATAGTTATTTTTGTATAATTAATCCATCCAGTAAAAGCCCATAGCTATAACTAAAACTTCATATTGAAAGATATTTTTCTTATTTCTTCTGAAAAATTAAAAAAAAATGTGACATAGAAAAATATAACTGAATCTTTGGGGGGAAAGCTGAAACTTAAGCTGAAGGCTATCTCTTTAAATAAGAACATAAAATTAACATAAAATCAGACACAGAAACATATAAAATTATCACAAATATTCAAGTATTAAAAAAGGTAGTACATATTGTAATAACAAAGTACAGAAATCATCATTGCCTTAATTTCCCCCAATATTTTGGGCTATTTGTTCACTGATACCTCATCTACCAAAACGGTGTTCTTAAAAGGAGATCTTGGAAGAGTCCAAAGAGAGTCACTCAGGTTTAATGTTCACTAACATTATTATAAATCTTCCTCATTTATTTGAATTATTCAATCAATATGCCTATGTTCAAAAGATCTCTAATGAAAGACTTCTATGTAAAACATGTATCTCTATGGATTTATTTCAGCATACAATTAAAAGAAATACAGTCCTTCATGGTAAAGGAGGTATTAAAGCAGGAATATGAGCCCTTGGTTTCAATTCCTTCATAGGTCAGTAATCAGTAATGGGAGAAATCTAGCTAATGAAAGCTAGTGCTATGCTTACTTTATTCTTTTATTTAATGAAAGCTAGTGCTAAGTTCACTTTATCCCTTGTATTTAGTGCATGAGTAAAGCTAAATTAATAGTGCCACTCATATTTAAGGTGTTTCTTTCCATTTCAACAAACTTAAACTAAATGCGTCCTCACAGACATGTCTAAAAAAGATGTTGGTTTCCTTAACAATTATAAAATACATCAACTTGACAACAGCTACACTCAGTTGTGATCCACTTTATTCTGAGACTATTAGGTGGAAGTTTTCAAAAACAAATAATTATGTGCTTTAAATTGTGTGTTGTGCAAAGGAACATAACGGAACCTTGTACTCTTCCATTTTCTCTTGCCTAGGATATGAATTATGACTATTTTAACCTCACACCAGGTACTTTGTTTTTTTTAATGTTGATAATATTTTATTTAATACAATCTCTCCAGAAAATTAGCATTTTTGTACATAATCAACAATGGGAAAATTTCTAGGATTTTGTTACACTGAGCCTTTAAAATTCAAGATATAGACATAAAACACAGCTGAACCTGAGACACATTTCAAGTGCCCAATTGCCATATAAAGCATGCAGCTAGTATGGTGGGCAATGTGGTGTGGATAGCCTGAACATATAGATGATTTACCATATAAGGTCTGTGGCTAGCATTTTGGGCAGTGCGGCATGGATAGCCTGATCACATAGATGACTTACCATATAAGGCTGTGGCTAGCATATTAGGCAGTGTGGTGTGGATAGCCTGAACACTATAGATGAATTAAAAATCTGCAGGGGATGTAACTGGACACTGTGCCAGAGGGTTGAAAATTCAGAGCAATTAAAGTAACTTTTTGTTTGTTTGTTTGGTTTTTTGTTTTGTTTTGTTTTTAAACAGGGTTTCTCTGTAGCCTGTCCTGGACACCAGGTACTTTGTAACCATCACAGTTTTCAGATGTGACTGTTGTAATATAGAGCTTGTGTTTAAATGGTTCTCATTTTATTTCATAATAGATTGAAATAACAATGGTATCAGTACAGATATACCAAAAATAAATGATAAAGTATTTCTCCTAAATAAAAAGATGATTTTGACAGCCAGTTTTATTGATACATACTTATAATACTGGCACCAAAGAGGTTGAATCAGAGCCATCTAAGATTACATAGTAAGACCTTCTTTCAAAGAAACAAAACAAATATTGTGAGAAAGAAGGATCATGTTTATTATAATGTGTCATAGAAATTATTCATTATTATTAATATTAATTCTTAACTCTTACTGATGTAAATATTTGAGAGTATCAAGGAGTTTCTCAGCTCAAAAGATTATGAATAAAGGATTCAGGTGACAGATGGATGGTGGTCACCAAAATTTAATCTAAGACAATAGCTCCCAATCTCTGTCTCCTAAAGATGATTGGCTGATTATCTAAAGACACAGATACTTGAAAGTAAACAAAGAGAAAGTAGACTTTAGTACAGAAAATAAGGATATTGAAAAATAAAGGAAAGCTGAGGGAGAACTTCAAGACTTAAAGATTTATTCCATAAAGCAAGCAAACAAGGATCCTATAATAGGATATTCTAATGGTTGTCATAAGGAACTTTGTGTAAATTTTATAAAATTATCATTGAAAATAGGCAAAGGAAAAATTTCTGTAACAGTGGTAAATTCTCTGTGTGTCATTTATTGAGTCCGATATTCTGTACCTGTTAACCTTGCCAAACTGTGGAGAGGATCATGTGGCATTCACATGCTGTTCTTCCAATGAACATAGTGTTCAGAGTCCCACATTGAATATCTTTGTTTTATTTTTTGTTAGCTAATGACCTTGGCTAGCTGCTGGCTATTAGCTTTGGTCAGTTTTGCTACTCACTGACCTTGCAGATATTGTTGCTCTCCACTCATTGTTAGTGAAACACTGACTGTTGATCAAACTATGGTCTCGTTTTTCTAACATCTATATAAAAAAATTGTAGTTTTCACCACCATTGGCTCTTACAATCAACAGAAAACTATTTCCTTTGCCATTACTACTAAGACTCATATATAAATCAAGTTCTACCAAAAGAGGAAAAAATAATATGTACAGTATTTAGTATCACCTATAATTCAACAAGTCAACTAGAAGAAGTAACTTAAAACACATAAACACACACAACTAATCATTGGCATTGTTACAAATTTTGGGCTATACTGAAGGTTCAGAAACTTCTCAGGGAAGATATTTATTATGTTTTGTTTAAATGTCATTGGATATTCATTTTATGTGATAAATTAAAGTTACTAATTTTTCTCTTTCATTCTACTTAGCATACATAATCCAGAAATCACAGCTATAAAACATGGACTAAAAAGGTTTTTAATGAATACCTTGAGAATTTCTGAAATGAACAGTTTATTTATAAGTATTGGTTTATAAGTTAATGAATTTAATAAAGAGTTAATGAAAAAGCATAATGAAGAGATAATGAAAAGAGCAGTTGTCTCTTGCTTTTTTCACTCAGATTTCTTTGAATGTCTCATGAAGTTCAATTCTTTCCAGTGTTAAGGGATATTAAAATATTTGTGCTATTTGTTCCATCAGATGTTTTTATGTTCACTATCTCATTTATTCCTCTCAACAAGATTAATTTTCCTTCTCACTATATATTTATTGAAGATAGAATTCAGAAAAAATAAGTAACTTACAAAATGACATACAGCTATGAGGGTACAGAATCATTAATTGGATTCAGACTTTCTTGACTCAAGTATGTTCCTATTCCCTTTTTGGCATGCTGTAAAAATATGCCCCACAACAGAGCATATTAAAATTATATCATGTACATCACAACTTTTATACAAAAATGTTATATATTAGTTCAAGACTAGTAACATTGGAATCCTTTTACTATATCACATGCAAATAATATTTCATCCATTTCTATATATAAAATTTAGTCTCTAAATCTCGAATTTTTTATACTGAGTATGATCTAATTTGGGCAGCAGCACACCCAAAGAATGATGAATGTTTACAGGATGGCATAGCTATATGCTATGCATTTAACTTGTTTATTATAAAAGGGGATGCCAAGTTTGAAGAGCAAAGAATACTTTTACAAATCTTAGAACAGTGGTTCTCAGTCTTCTTAATGCTGTGACCCCTTAATAAAGTTTCTCATATTGTGGTGATGCCCAGCCATAAAATTATTTCATTGATACCTTATAACTATATTTTTGATACTATTATAAATTGTAATGCGAATAAAAGGTGTGCAGGATATCTGATATGCTATCCCTGTGTAAGGGTTGTTCAACCCTCCCAAAGGATAACATCCCACAGGTTGAGTTTCACTGACCTAAAAGAATTTTTCACATGCCCTCAAGCTAAGGCCTTAGGTCTAGAGAAAATGTTCAGCCAGTAAATGCCAAGGTTCACAATGAAAGGAAAATAGAGTTTCCTAGTAAAATATACTCTTCACTTGACTTTGATGGAGAGTCATAAAATTGCCTATTAAAGATAAAGAGTTGTCCAACTTTATAATTGTGCTTATCACCTCCATACCACTACAATCTTCTGAATAGCAAGTTTTTGTCCTCTGATGTCCCTTAAAAGTCCTTGTCTACCATCTATACATCCTCATATACTTCTTCCTTCTAGTTCTTTTTTATTGCCCACTTCTCTACCTGAAGTTGGATCCAAAGAGATCAAAGTGTTTAGTAGAAGTTTGAGGATAGGGCCTGGATACCAGTTTGTGTTTCTTCATTTCTTGTTAAAACCAAACACTATTTACTGCTTTCCAAAGTTTACAGAATGGATATTTTTTTTTCCACTTGCACTTATATTTCTTCTCATACCAGTTTCCAGAGTAATATTTTGCTACACCGTAGTACTTATTCAAATAGAAAGAATCAAAGGATAAGTTGTTAAAATTATGGTAGGAAAACTGAAGGAGAAAGAAGATAAAAGAAGTTTAAGAATACTTTCTGTTTTCCTTTCCATAGGACTCAGAGTATGGCTAGTTTTTATGTCCCTTTCTTCCTCTGAGACAGAGTCCAAGTTACTAGTTCTTAAATATAACTTGGGACAAAAGATTACCTTCTATTTTTTATTTATTAAGAATTAAGTGATTCTATGCCAAGTTAATTTTATTAAAATTTTATGGAACTACAATGTTTTATTGAGCTACAGTTATTGTTTCTTGGTAGAGCAAATGAAATGTTAAAAGTATACTTTGCCAATTATGTTAGTCTACATTGTAGATCAGACATAAATATCACTGTGAAATATAGCAAGTACCAGCTGGGTGGTGATGGCACATGCTTTTATTCTGCCTTGAGAGGCAGAGGCAAGTGGATGTCTGTGAATTCAAGGACAGCCTGGTCTATAAGTGCTAGTTCCAGGACAGGATCCAAAGCTACACAGAAATCCTGTCTTGAAAAACCAAACCAAACAAACAAAAACAAAACAGGTGCCATACTTCTATGAAATTGTTAATTTATCTTAATTTTTAAATTGGCTATTCATAAAGACATTTAAGTAAAGACTATCATGACACAAAGTTAGAGCTAAAATTTAGCTTAATAAATATTTTAGTATATTTCAGTAGCATTTACTCCTTCATGAAATATTAATTTATAGCCTTAGTTGGAAAAATATGGCTTAATATGTTCAATACAAGTATGTAATTCTTGAGGATTGTAACTAAAGATTATCTGTGAACTTGAGAGATACCTCACGGCCCCGACATATATGCCTTGCTTTATTTTATAAATGTGCTTAACAGAAATGTAGCTTTCCAGAACTTCATTCATTCATGCTTGTCAGAACATGATCAAAACATGTTCTGACAGTTCTGTCTTCCAACTGATACCCGTAAAGGAAATTGAGATTTTAATAATTCACAGTCTTTTTTTTTTTTGTTTTTTTCGAGACAGGGTTTCTCTGTGGCTTTGGAGCCTGTCCTGGAACTAGCTCTGTAAACCAGGCTGGCCTCGAACTCACAGAGATCCACCTGCCTCTGCCTCCCGAGTGCTGGGATTAAAGGCATGCGCCACCACCACCCGACTAATAATTCACAGTCTTAAGATGTTTGAAAACCTAGGTCACTTAATAACTTTAAAACCTTTTAATTTCATACTCTATGCCATTTTATTTGTGTTTTTTTATTGTTGGTAATTTTTCAAATATTGTTACAACTTCATGGTCGCCGTTTGGTGAATAAATTAAAATCAATAAAAGAAGTGTGTGCATTAATTCAGTTGCAGTGTTCAAGTGTAATTAATAGCTTTGGGTGACATATTTTACTTATTATGAACTACAAATTGTCTTACCAGCAAACTTTTCCATATCAGAATCATACACAGAATACATTATTCAAGAAAGCAAGAGCAAAATTAGAAATCAAATGTCATAGGAAATGTGTCTTATCATGATCAAGATCCTGAGGTAAGTAGAACATTTTTATCAGCACTGAGTTCAGGGTTTCAGAGAAAGGGGCTGGTGGATACCAAGTAGTGTAGCCATACTGTGCGTATCAAAGCATGCTTTACTACTAGATACTAGCATGTGCTAACGCCACTGAAGGAGATAAAGGAGATAGTTAATGTTGAATATCAACTTGCTGGGTTTTAAGATCAACATGGAAACAAATTGTAGGCATGTTCAAGAAAGTTCTAGGCTGTGATATTTGAAGTGGGAAAACCCATCTGAAAATCACCCTTCTATAGGTTGAGGTTCTGTAATAAATAAAGAGAAAAAAGTAAGCTGAAATACCAGCATTCATTGCCCTCTTCTTCATATTCCTGATGCTCCAGTCTGCCTGTTGACTTCCATGATGTCATTTATCCTTTCAGTCTGTGAGGGGAAACAAAACACAATAAAGGAACCAACCAACCAAATAAACAAACAACAAAATTTTTCTTTTTCTTAAGTTGTTTTGTCACATATCTCGTCAAAGCCATGAGAAAAGTAATTAATTAACTGTCTAATTGTAGAAAATAAACAGCTAGAGATGGACTTGACAGCAAAACTATAATTTGATGAGTTTACCACAGGAAAACTAAATATTAAATAAAAAAGGTGGAAAGAAAGTTGCGAAAGTTGTAAATTTTAGAATGAATCTTTGCTCTCATCACAGAACTATAAAAAGTGGTAAGAAACTGATATCAGTATTCAATATGGAAAGAATATATACAATACTTAATTTTCATAGTCAGCTTTTGATTTTTACTTTTGCCCCTAAAAAGAGTTCTTGTCTATGCTCCAAATCCTTTACATTTACTATCTTGTTCATCAAAAAAGATAATCACAAGAGAGTTAATACAGAGTCTAATTGCACTTTTAGTTTTATTGTTTTATAATTTTACTCAAGAAATAGCAAAAATTCAATACTTTTTTTTTACACAAAATATAATGTATCACCATTGTTAAACTGAGGTGAAAATAAATAGAATTAAATAGTTAAGACTAACTGCACTTTCCCAGTTGAGAACACAGTTGAGAACATGTTCTGTTTTAGTTTTAGGTTTTATTTATTTATTTTATTTTTTTGGTTACAAATACAGAAACAGACATTTTGCTAAGTTTTAATAGTGAAGAACTAGAAACTGATTAATTTAAAATTGAAAACACTATCATGTTGCATTGCTCTCTAGTCATTTAAAATGTGATGACGGAAGTAATGTACTCAATGAAAAACAGCTCAAAATTGCCATATATTAATTACTTTTGAAAATCACAGTCATAATTATTTTTAAAGGCATTTTGTCTTTTTATATTTTTTGGTAACACACATTATAAATGTTATCATACATTAGAAAATAGAAATAATTTCACAAGCCACAAATAAGTTGAACCTGCTTGACTCATAGCCATGTTATAAAAATAAAGAAGCTTAAGAAGTAAAGAAGGCTTGGAATAGTCTGGGATTACTCCAAGTATCTTGAAAATAATGTGTCTTTTTATCAGTCTAAAGATACTCATTTGGCAATGTGTTAGTGTTTTCCTGTGAATGTGTGTGTTTCCTAAATGTAAAGCATTATCTGATACCTACCTTATTAAGGAAATAGTTAGGTCAGAATGTTGGCAAGATGAAAAAAAATTGTCTTCAATATTAAACAAGAAAAATAAAATTTAGTTTTTCTCAACAGTCAAAGTGCCTTGCAATTTTTTTTTTTTACCTCATGGCACAGCATCAGAATAACTTAAGCCAATGTTCTTTTTGCAGAAAGAAAGATAGAAGTTGTACATAGTATTTTCGATGTTTAGTTCTTTAAAAAGACAATATTTTTCTATGCTCATGTACCGACAGCATAATACAAGTAATTACCTCAGAGAATGTGAAGAATATCACTTGATATAATGTAGAAAAGTGATAATACAGGACAAGAAATACATTCTTTAGTGGAAAACAGTAAGCACTAGGACTCATGCTTATTCATTTCCTGCCAATAATTAGAGTCCTGTGCTTCAGCAAAGTTCAGCTATACACACAAGGCTGTCATTCCGTGAAATTGGAAGAATTAAAAAAGCAAAACAAAACTAGCCTCAGCTTTTGTCCACTCTAAGTGTCAAGCTGTTCAGGCCTGAAGGAAAGAGAACTGTATATGGCCTGATCACTCACAGTTACTCACAGTTATTTCAGGTTGTTGAATCAGTAATCAGTTATGGCTATAAAAATCTTTCTTCCCTGAGAAGTCCGTTATTGAATTTTTTCTTGCCACTCCTCTTTCAGTTTTTGTTTTTAAGAATAGAGAACTGACTCAAACATTTCCCTCTTAATTGTCCAAGTGCTACTACAAACATCTAATATTGTTTTGGTAATATGGTAGTGCCCAGCAAAAAGAAAAGGGGCAGGAGGAGTAAAAGAAAAAAAGAGAGAAAAAAAAAAGAAAGCTAAACCTTACAAGTTATCTCCAGGAGGGAATTGAGAACTGTGAGTCTTATTTCACAGATATGTCCTTTTCAAATTCTAATAATCTATACTGGTGAAGAGAGGGATGAGTGACAGAAGACTATTTTTCTAAGTTTTTACTAATAGCACCCTCTCGTGTCTCAAGTTAAGCTATGCATATGATTTTCAGCTAGGTACAGAAAAAAAAAATATCTGCAGTTAAAACTATTAACAGTTTAGGGGGCTGTAAAAACAAAGTTTCTTTCATTTCTCCTTCTTTACATTTGACAGGAGTCCACGTGCCTTTAGTATACTTGGAGTTCTCTCAGACTTACTTTGATTTGTGTGTGTACAGGTGATGTAGTTGTAAGAAAGTCTGTAAATAAAAACATAACTTCTAAGCTTTTCAGAGCATTTGTATATACTTTACTATTTGTGAATATCACAGCATCATCCTAATACTAGTATTTTTATTTATTGCCAGTATTTTTGGAGAATGACAGCTCCTTAAATTAGTGTCAGGCAATGCTGAACATATTGGATACATTTTCTTAAAAAAATTACATATATATGTTAAGATGAGTAATGTTAGCCTCACATTTAGATGAATAGACAGAAACATTTTAGAAAAGAACTCTGTCCCTAAATATCTAAAAAGCCCACATAGGTAGATTTAAAGTTTTCTCTAGTCATATAAAAATTATGAAAAACAAATACTTTGAATGATTGCTTTGCTCAAACAATTACTCAGAATATAGGCATTGCATAGTGATATTGGTATTCAATATTGAGGTATTTCATACATGTATGTGAATGCTCACATATAAGAAATCTCCAATATTGCATACAGATTTTATGCTCCCAGCATATCTCACTTTGAGAATCACATTTCTTGGGATCAGAGGTCACATGTGGAAAGTGGCTATCTCGCTGGATAATACTGCCCTGGAGGTTTATTTGTGTGCAACCATACAGCTAGACAGTGCCAGAGTTGAGACTCTGTGTTTAGTCTAAAACTACTGTCCTTTTCTAAAACATTGAGCATTGTTATCTGCTAAAAATTGCAATCGTTATTGATTTAATATTAAGCATATAAATATGGACAATACATTTGATCATGCCTTACCTATTTATCAAATACCCATTATCACCTCTTAACTGCAATATTTGTGTACAATGTACAGTGCAAGTTGTTTAGTACAACACAAAATATCTGATTTATTTTTTATAAAGTAGCTATCATGTAAGAGACATGATGTGCTTGCTCTGATTAATCTGCATGGACAGTCCAATGTGTTTTCCTCTACACAGTTATAACAAGAGAGAGCAAATCCCCAAGTAGATTGCTCAATAAAGAATATTCTAATGTAAGGAAACTAAAATAAAAGAAATTCATTGTTCTCAGTGATCTCATATCAAAAATGGTTTTGGCAGAGTGACTGACATATTTAGTAAAAGGCTGTGCCAATATTTGTCCCTTTACTAGGAGAACATGGCTTTCGGTCCTTCTTCAAATTAACTCTTTCTCAGAATTCAATTCTATGACTGAAAAACAATTTCACTCACTGAAGTTTAAAAGATAAATCTTTTTTATCATGAATATAATTATACAATACCATGATGGTTAAAGTTAAGAAAGTAAGCATATTTCCATACTCACAGGGTATAAATTATCATAATTACACTTTTGTATGCATAGCAGGCTGCTAATTGGAACACTGAAGAAATGCAATAAATATCACAGTTGTGAAATGCATAAACATCACAGTTGTTTCCTATCATTTCCTTCAACAAACACATTGTCACAGTATCTTTTTATCTTTCAAAGATATGTTAATTATAAGATTTATAGTAGAATTTGCATTATAAAAATCTATAAGCACACAATCTGAAAACAATATGTGAATAAACAGCACAAAGTACTGCAAACAGTACAGGTTGGGCTTTCCACCTCTAGATTTTATAGCTACAAAATCTTAGACATTTTTCTGTTCTTGTTTCCTTTTATGTTAAAGCAAAAACAAAAATAGAAAGAAAAGAAGGAGATGCTAATAAAATCTACCTGATGGAGTGGTTTTTGAGGATTAATAGGGCTATTTAATAATGCAAGAAGTCCATAAATTCATTTAGAAAAGGAGAACCCTTCTCTGCAGGCATAGGGAGGTTCTCATCAGTTCTTTCTGAGTGAGAATTCAGTTTGCTTTTGCCAGGTGTCCCAGCTTCTGGTTATTCATTGCTCACTGGTGCCACCCTCAGTCAGAATACAGGCAAAGAGAAATTGGGGAAAATTCTTTCATTATTTTCAGATGTGAATTTCTGTCAGTCTTGTCAACAAACTGCATTTTTTTTCTCAGATGACCTTCTGGGTTACTTAGTAGAGTCCCCTTGGTCTATAAGTAATGTTTCTACTCCACATAGACAGCTTTCTTTTGGACTATACACATAAAAATGAAATACTGCACTCTACACTACTAAAGTATACATATTAACTGCAAAGCTGTCATTTGGCCAAATGTAAGGATAATCCACTCTGAACAGAATGCCAGGGACTAAACTGTTTATCTTAATGTCCTGTGAAAATTACCTGTGCTTTATGAGTTTCAGTTTAGGAATTATAAAACAGACTTAACAATATTAATAACACAATTCTGTCATGATGATAGCTTTAACAACAGTTAATGACTGACTAGCTCTCTTTACACCAAAATGAGATTAAAATCTTAAGAAATCAATTAATTGATCTCTTTTATAGGTGTTATGAAAAAAATTGTGCTTTGAAAGTATCCCCATGAAATAGATTTGTCACTATTCTACGTCTGTGATTTGTTTTTCATTGAGTTACTGCCATCCCTTATGATAGTATCACCCAACAGTGCAACATCCAAGTCTCAGACGAGAAACTATTTGACAGCAATTGATTTCATCCCCTACGCATTTCCTTGCTCAGAAAAAGAGGACAGAACATTGCTAGATACTATGAATAATGAACTCAGAGATACAACAGGAATAAAATGTAGTGGTAAAGTGTCTCCCTGGACAGATATTTTCTTGTGTTTTATTTCATTTTGTGCAGACTGTACTGAACTGGCCTACTAAGGTTTGCTCTTAGCAGTAGCTTCAGGTATAAAAAATTGCAACAAAAAAAAAAAAAACGATCTGGGGAATTTTTGAAGCAAGTTTTAAGTTAAAAAAAAATACAACTGCAAATTGGAAAAGGGTAAGGAAAATAGAGTAGGGCTTAGTAGATTAATAAAGATTTGTGGATTCATAGTGGATTTATAAAGATTTGCCCTTAAGAGAATTTTCCCGAATAAAGCTGTTTTGAGAAAATCAACTAATAATAATTAGCAGACTATTTCTTTTTCATATTCTGTTCCTTTGTGGATGCAATCTCTCATTCTATTTTCCCTTCGGTATACAAGAGCAAAAACTGAATACTGAATTTAGTGCCTGAAAGCAGTGCATATTTTTTCCTTTTTCCTTTTTTTTTTTTAAGAAACAAACATAAGAGTAAAAAGAGTTTCCCCTTTTAAAACCAAAGTGGAGAACCAGAAAGCCAAGTTTATCCATACATTAATCAAGGAATGTGGACTACTTTCTAAAATGCACACCTTTTGTACATACTAATGTATACAATTCAGCTGTCTCAATCTCTGGCCTCTAGATAAATATGAGAATTTTATCCTTGCAATAAGAATCAGAGATGCCCGGGTGTTGCTACTTGTTTAGAACCCATATGAACCAAAACCAGACAGTGTCCCTTGTGGCTTTAGTGCTCTTGGGAGAGCTGTAACCCCATGCCAGTCAGGGTTGTCCAATCTTATTGACAAGCATTGGGCTTGCAGCTCCATGCTGGGAACTTCCTTGTCTGGTAGGGTTCCTGCCTCCCAAACAAGCTGGTGTTGTTCACATTGTGATCTCCCAACTACAGGGCAACAGTCACCTACCTTATTGCTACTCTTAGTAGCCCTATGGGATAGCCAAATGCCAGTTTTCCTCCTCAGACCCTCTAGCCCTCTCCACCTCACCCCATGCCAGAGGATGAGTGTGGACCTAGACAGCAACTCGCAGTTGAATAACATATTCAGAAACAGGTACTTGGCTCAAACTGCGAGTTTTCCTTGCTCTTGCCCCTACTTCCACTAGTGTATCTGAAAAGTATCCTTTGTATGAGAAAATGGTGCTGTTATGTGCAGATTCTCTAGCTTGACTAGGGGAGCCAGAGGATTCAAGATAAAAGCACACCAAACAAGAAAAAGAAAAAACAAACAAACAAACAAAAAAAAAACCTTCTGTAACATAATGTAAAGGAGTGAAACTTAAAGGGTAGACATAAAGTGCAAGGAAAGGGGCACATCCCACGGATAGGAATCCATGCCCTTCTTAATCTGCTCTGTGCCTCTCCCTAAATCTCCAATCCCATAAATTAGCTGGCAGGCAGTGCGCCTTCCTCCTCCCTCTCTGGGCCTCAAGCTTAACTTCCCAAGTTTACCTCAATCTCGCTTGCCAGGGCTCCTGGGGTTCAGCGTCCGCTGAGAGAGGCTGCCTCCTGAGCTGGGGTGGGATGCAGGGTGCAGGGAGTGGGGACAAAAGGGGGTACCCAGTAGTTGATGCTGTGCCATCCCCTCCCAGCAGGCGGCTAGGGCACTTGTTCACTCCTTTTCCCCGTCTCACACTCGCTCATCCCCTTCCGTCCCCCTTCCCCCCCACTCCTTTCTAGTCCCTCTCCCTCGCCATTGAAAAGGGCTGGCTTGGCAGCGGCTCCTTACAGACGACGAACTGTCAGGGCAGGAGGAGCTGTGAGCCAGAGCTACCAGCAGCGGCCCGCGCAGCAAAGCAAAAAGCCAGACTACCAGAGTGCAAGAAGTGGCTGTAGCCAAGACTACTCAGCGACACCGGCAGCCCAGCTAGCCCGGGCAGCCCGACTAGCCTGGGAATCAGCCTCCAGGACAAACAGCTGCTCCGCGGACTGCGCGTTGTGGTGGTAGAACCCGCTACAGCAATCGCAGTCTCAGTGGAGCGGGCGGAAGCCTTTTTTCTCCTTTTTCGTTCCCCTCTTCATTCTACTCAAGAGGAATCTTAACAGGAGGTAAGTATCGGGTCCTGGTGCCAGAGGCGCTGAGGCTGGGTACACATAGCATGTCCTGCACTTAGGACTTGGTGATTGCCAGTGCGTGGGATCTGGACAGTTGACCACAGCTTGCTTTTAGATAAGCTGCTGGTGGTCTCCCTTTCGGGTTCTGCTCCCTAGAGGTAAGAGAAAGAGCAAACCCTGAAGGTGAGCTCGCACAGAAAATCTTTTGGTACTGCCTAGTCTTGGTTTGGTTACTTTGCTAAAACTCTCACTTTTCTCAGAAAAGTGTCCGCGCATGAATTTCCCAAAGATTGGCTGTGCAAAAGGGCCTTTCACTCTAACGAAATGTGCCCGCTTCAGTGAAGATGAATGAAACTCTGATCGTGAAAGTGTGGGGATGCAGAGTTGATGTCCCAGACTGTTGGGGATGGAAGTGTCTCCCGGAGTGATTCCAGATGAGGGGCAATGCCCCAGCAGCGAATCCGCGGTGCACCCTGTGAGCAGGCCCAGATGTGCTCCTCTCTCTGGGGTTCGGGTTTCGGTCCCAGTTTGATGACACAACCCCCTGGGGACCAGACCCTTGCTGCAGGACGGGGAAAACATTGAGCGCAGCAGGGCGTCCAGGGTTTTCTTGGTTTGGTGCTGCCGGTGCTCTACCTTTTTTCCTGCTCTGGGACCTAATGAATGTGGAAATGGTAGATGTGGGAAATTCTGTCCCCCTTACATAAACGCAACTTCTTATAAACAGCAACTGAAAACCGGTGTTCTTTTTTCATTAAGGGAAACAAAAAGACTTCTTAAGTCAAGCCTAACACAAAAGGGATCCCTTTTCTCTAGAGAAATTACTTGGGATTCCTTAGCCAAAATAACGTCCACCTATGTCATAAATACATGGCATTTTCCAAGACAGACTCCAAAAGCAGTTTCTTCCACAAATGAATAACCTTACTGGAACATGTACAAAGAGGCTCTCCTTTAAGAAAATGCATCTTGCTAGAGCATCATTGGAAAAGGTGACTTTAAAAAGCGACCACATTGCTTTAGAGACTTTGGAAGAGCATAGGGACTGTATACCTCAGGTTGGAGACACTACTCTCTGAGCATTGAGTCAGAAAGCGTTTTGTCCCTGGGGTGTCAGTGTCCCAGAGTACACAACAGGATCCGTTTCCGTGTCTCCCCCAAGGAAAGACTTTTCAGGGTTTAGTGAAGATGGCCCCTTTGCTGTCTGTGATTTATTTCAGACTCCGCTGTAGCAGCCTTTGCGGCTTGGGGTTCAGCGCTCTGGGATGCTCTCTTGGAGTGTGTGAGTGCAGGCAGGCACTTGCCTCTGTGAGCTGGGTGCCCTTCCAGAATGTTGTCTTGGGGGCTGGAAGTCCAACACTGCGCCACTGCGGCACCCACCTACAAAGAAAATCCGAGAGAGAATTGGGGCTTAGGACAAAAGAAAAACATAAAAATAAAAAAGAAAGGAAAACAAAAGGGCAACAGCAACACACACAATAAAAACAAAAGCATAAAGCTGTTCTTTCCCCCACTATGAGAAAACTTTCCAAAGGCTGATTTATACCAGCCTAGGGGCTGTTTCTGTACAAGAGACCTAGTGTGAAAAAAGTGGTTGAGAATCTAGGCCATGGGCAAAGGGGGCTAAAAGATGCTAGAGTGATTGGGAACAGAGGAGCCCTGTGAGTGGTCCTACCACTGTATCCAGGAAACAACCTGAGAAGCAGGCTGAGATTTCCAAACACTAAGCACATCGCCAAAATGATGAAAGCACTAGGTGACTTAAAGAGACTGTCTTCCTTGTCTTCCATAAAGAAAAAGAAATGAAGGAAGGACAGAAGGAAGGAAGGAAGGAAGGAAGGAAGGAAGGAAGGCAAGCAAAACAAGTGTGACTTAGGACTTTATAAAAGAAGGGGATGGGGGAGGGTGCGCTTGCTGGCACCTCTGCAACTTTGGAAGACGTGCACTTTTAATCTTATTTGAAACAAATTTTCATGGTCACGGAGAGATAGCCACAGGGCTGTCTTTGCCTTATGTTAGTACTGGGGGAGGAGGCAAACCAGGGGAAGTAACTGATAGTATGTATCCACGTTTCACCTTTCTTGTCTTTGGTTTATTGGAGGCAGAACCGACAGTGTGCGGGCGGTTTTGAGAAAGAATCAGGAGATGGACAAGCCAAGATCTAAGTCTACCTTTATCCTGATGCTAAATTAAGAACTGCCGCGCCCAGCTCGAATCCGTGTGCCGCCGCCAGGGCGCTGAGTTTGCCAAGCTGCTAGCATGCTCCTTGGCGAGCAAGCCACGTGAACACAGTTCCTGCAGGGGTCCTCCTCGGCTCGGCCGCCCCTCCTTCTCTGGCAATGACGTCAGCAGGCCCAAGGCTGCGCGGTGTAGGAGGAGGGCAGGCGGTTTGTTCCGGTCGGGGGCGTGAGCAGAGCAACATTCAGGGCCCGCTCCCGGTGTGCAGCCGCTCTATGTCTCTAAGCTCCCTTCCCACGAATTCAATCCCCACCGGCAGCACCTCCCAGAGGCACCCGGATCCCCCAAGCCTTGTCAAGGTGCAGCCTTGCCCGCTGCGCTTTTCCAGAGCAGGCTTCAGATCCTGGTGTGTGTGTGTGTGTGTGTGTGTGTGTGTGTGTGTGTGTGTGTGTGTATGTGTGTGTTCCCCTCCCTCCTTTCAGCAGCTCTCTGCTCTTCTGTTCTTCCCAGTTTCCAGCTTGTACCTTTTTTATTCACAAGGAATTTCTGAATTTAATGGTCTAGTGCTGAATTAGAGGGCAAGTTACTAGGGATGAAATCGCTGAATCTCTACACCCCCCCCTCCCCCCGATTCATAAGGACGTAGGGATATCTTTATCACACTCCCCTTGTCTTCTCTGCCTGCAACCTAAGGAAATGAATTGGGAGGATGGTCCTTTACTCAGGGAGATGGGGAGATGAGGCTTTGGGGGAGGGGACGAAGGTGAATGTTCTGGGTGGGGAGTCTGGTTGACGAAAATACTAGGCTGGAAATAGGAAATTGAACAATGAAATGTTTCTGGCTCTGTAGCAGCAGGCAAGAAGCCGCCTTGCTTTTTATTCTAAGGCTGCGGAGTCACTTATGTGGACCAACGCGCCAAATTGGGAAGATTCCTGAATAAGATTTTTACTAGACAGAAACCTGCGCTGTAGCTTCCCTTTATAGCTTACTCCGGTCCTTTTGAGGAACAACACCCCACTTTCCTGAAAGCAAAGCAAATCCCTTTTCCAAATGACTGTGAATAGAGTATTATTTTGCTCCAAGAGAAGGGTCCTAGCGAGCAGTTGGAGAAGGTTGTACAGGGAAAAGAGGGAGGAGAAATACGTTGCGCATGTGGACACCAACTGAAGCTTACAGCTGTCACATTCCTGTGGAAATTGGATTCCAGGGGATCATAAAAAGCTGCTTAGCGAATTCTTCTGATTTATAAATGTGGGGTTTCTATCTCATTCCTGCTTCTCTTCCTTGCTTTGATCCAAAGAGTCCTTTACATGATATATAGCTTCCTCAAACTGAAGAGTTGCTGTGCATTTGAAAGACAAAAAGAAGGGAACTCATATCAAGCATAAAATCAAGTTTATTTTCTAGGTTTAATCAGTTGCTAAAGACCCACCCTCCCTTTATCACCCAAGTACTATTCTGATGGATGCCCTTAATGTTGGGTTTCTGCAGCTGAAAGGCCTGGCTGAGAGGATTGCAGGTTTTACATTATCCCTTTTCCTGGTATTCCAAACTTTATGCAAGATAGAAATTTCTGAAAGTAAGATTCCTGATTGTTGGTGGCAGAAAGAAATATGGTAAGGGATTTTAAAAGCAGAGCGGTGTCCATTTAAAAACAAGGTGTCTACAACGGTCTTTGGACAATATTTATATGATTCTTGAAGGAGCACAGGAAGGCACACAGACAAGGAGACTTTTTACAAACCGCTGGCTTTGAACTACAACGAGGCTGCTACATTTCTATTAGTGGGAAAGGAAACTATTTAGGGGATAAAAACCTGAAAGCTAATTTCCTCCAGTAATCTTGGTATACATATTTGAAAGGAGGTGTCACCCATTTATTTATTTGCTGAAAAAAAAATCTCAAACATAAATTGGTCAACTATTTGCTCTAGACAAGTGTCAGGCTCTAAGAATCTGAAAGAGATTATGAAAAATTTAGCCTGGGTTTAATTGAGTTTAGGAGACTCTCATAAAGCTAGGATACAATGTGATGAATGCTCTAATTGTGTGTAATGGAGTGAAGGCGTAAGTCACAAACAATGCCACACCAATTCGGGGTTATGATTATTAGGGTGGTATTTATTTAAAGGGGAAAAAACTTACAGATCACTGTCCCAGGCAACAGCCCTCTTCACAACCAGGAAAGGAGTCTAGTCGCAGGCGGAGCAGGAAGTGAAGAGAGAGAAGAGAGGGAAGTGGCCGCTTTTTTAAAGGGAGAGAAACCACGCCCCAGTGGGCTGGTACCTCAGCGGTGATAGGCTGGAGGAGTGGGAGGACCTCCCGCAACACCTCCCCCTTTTGTTTAAATAAGAGAGTTCTAAACCTACTATGAAATTATATACAATAAGTACAAATATCCTATTCTAACTAGCTTAGGTCTTGTATAATAAATAACTTGGCCAAGTCATGAGAGAAAGTAACTACATTTATATGGTCTTCAACCCCATCGAAGATCTGAGAAGGGAAATAATGTTACCTGGGTAATTAGGAAGTTCAGTAAAACAACTTCCAAAACATGCAACAAATTACAGAGACAACTAGCTACCTGGGCAATCACCCAAAGTCACATTAGCAGCGTTGAAGCAACCAACTTTGGCTAAGGCCTAACATAACTGACATACCATTTTCTAAGGCAAGCAACTTTTCAAAACTATCTTACCCTGTCTTGGCAGGATATGACAGTCCTGTTTTATCCATTGATGCATGCTCTGTATCTTTGTCAGTTGTTGAGGTATGGGCATTTCTTTGCCCAAACGCCAGTTCTGCCAAAAAGAAAGGCTCCAGGTGGAGTGTCTTTGGTGTTCAACATTCTCTCGGGAATAGAGTGGTGTTGCCAGGAGCAGTTGTGTCTCACTACCACAAAACTCTGAGTTAGATTAAAGGCCATTTTCTACAGCTCTTTGAAGAAGTTGAAGATTATCTATCTATACTGAGTATAATCTCTATATATCTAAAGAACCTGATTAGTCTATTATAAATGACAAACTTAGATGACTATTAGTCTATATAATTCTCAATATCTATCTAACTTAAAGACTAAGACAATAAACGACTGTGAAACAAATGAGGACAATGACCTCCATATATAAACAATGTACAAATATACATTGCAGTAGGTAAATATATATCAATACACGATCATTATATAAGTATCTTAATCAGAGGTAGAAATGTACACTGCAATATGGTAAATATATACAATATATATATATATATATCAATACAATATATGTCAATACATAAAAAATGTTTTAAACAGAGGTAGAAACATGCATGCGTACAATAGTCAATATAATTTAACTTTGTATCAATATACAAGAATCTATACCAATGTATTTGTCTAAAAACAGTAACTTACAATTACAAATCTATTATCCCATCATCCCTCTTTTTTTTTTTTTTCAAAATGATCCCTGAGCGTATAAAATTCCTCCCCCAACCCTCAATCGTATACTAATTATAATCAACCCCTAAATGATGTCCCTAAACCCAAGGGCAAGTTTTACTGGGAAAGGGGACGTCATCCTCTAGAATTACTTCCAGCTGTCATGGGGGCGACGTTCTTTCTGGGGGATCCTGTGAAAGTGAAATGATGGTTAAATTTCAAGATCAATGCCTTTTAAAATTGCCAATAGTCTCTGAGTATTTTGTGCAGGTCTGGCCAAAATGTTGTATAAGATGTGCACCATTTCAGCTAACCAAGTTGGAACTGTCTTGTGCAGCTGGTACCAAAAGCAGGTCTTGTAGTAGCGCTATCAGTATCATGACGTCATATCAACCAGGTGGAGTTGTTGTTATGGGGCCCCATCTTCTTCCTGGAAACTTCAAATGTCACTTCAGGAAAAACTCATTGTTCATTATGAAAAACTTAAACATTAATCATATAGACATATATAGACATATATATATATGTTCAATGAAAGACATGATAGATATATTCAATGAAAAGTATGATAGATATGAAGAAAAGCAAAGATGTTTTCTAAACTCATATTTCTTTCTGTCCCATATCATGGCTCTTGACATGAGACAGAAACTCCAGAAACTCTGGGTTTTTCTCTTACTAACAGGCTTGGAATTGGAGAGGGACTGAGCCAGAGTCCAACTTCAAAACCAGCTTTATAAATTTAGAAATATGGTTTAATATTACTTACACAATCCATTCAGTTGTCTTGATATTTCCTATTGGGCAGGTATTTTTCCATCTGTCAGTATCCAAACATCCAGGGTCCCTTGAATTTCTCAAAGATAAGTGTTTTCCTGTGGAGATAAGAACAGAACCCTGCCCCCATTCTATGTTTTTCTTACCACCTGTATGAATATCATCATTGTGGATGAGTTGTCATTTCTCCTTTCAAAGAGGTTTCTCCTCTTCAAATCGAAACTTTATTAATTTTGATGGTATCCACAATTTTTCTTCTCCTGTGGAAACAAGAGCAAAACCCCTTCCCCAACGTAGCACATCTCCTGGCTTCCACTGAGAGGTCAGCACATCTTTGAAATAAATCGGTTGATTTAGTTCAGCAGACTTTTCCATTATCCAATGTCTTTCTGCTGCTGTCGTTTTTTTCTCATTAGCGTTAAGAAAATTCAAGGTTAATAAAGCATTATGTAATCTATTTCTGGGGGTATTTTCAGTCCCTTTCTGTTTGTTCAGCATATCCTTTATAGTACGATTTGATCTTTCTATAACTGCCTGACCTGTAGGATTATTTGGTATACCTGTAATGTGTTTTATATTATAATAATCAAAAAAGCGTTTCATTTTCTTAGATACATATGCTGGACCATTATCTGTCTTTATTTGCGCAGGTATACCCATGATGGCCATAACTTCCAATAAATGTGTGATTACTGAATCAGCCTTTTCTGAGCTCAGGGCAGTAGCCCATTGAAAACCTGAATACTTGTCTATGGTGTGGTGTACATATTTTAATTTACCAAATTCCATAAAGTGGAACACATCCATCTTCCAGATTTCATTTCTCTTAGTACCCTTTGGGTTACTCCCTGCAGGCAACGGTGTTTGATTATAGAAAGAACAAGTAGGACATCTCTTTATAATGTCCTTAGCTTGTTGCCAAGTAATGGAAAATTCTTTCTTTAGGCCTTTACTATTGACATGATGGTTCTTATGAAATTCCGAGGCCTGCAACACACTTCCAATCAATAATTGATCAATCTCAGCATTGCCTTGGGCTAGAGGACCAGGCAGACCTGTATGGGACCGGATGTGTGTTATGTACATCGGACAAAGCCTGTTCCTGATTATGTCTTGTACCTGGATAAACAATGAAGTCAACTCTGTGTCATCTGGTATAAATTCAGCGGTTTCAATATGCAAGATAACTCTTTCTGCATATTGTGAATCTGTAACTATATTAAGAGGTTCTTTAAAATCCCTTAGCACCATAAGAATGGCATATAATTCTGCCTTCTGGACAGAATTATAAGGGCTTTGTTCCACCTCACTCAATTCATCTGACTTGTAACCTGCTTTCCCTGATTTATTTGCATCAGTATAGAACGTACGGGCTCCAGTTATTGGAGCATCACGTAGAATTCTAGGAAGAATCCAAGAAGTTCTTTTTATGAGATTAAGTCTATCACTTTTGGGATAGTTGCTATTAATTTCTCCCAAAAAGTTAGCACAAGCTCTTTGCCACGGTTCATTGTCTTCCCATAACTTTTTTATTTCTTCAGTAGTAAAAGGCACTATAATTTCTGCTGGGTCTATACCTGCTAGTTGACGAAGTCTCAGCTTACCTTTTATAATTAATTCAGAGACCTTTTCCACATAAGTTTTTAATTTTTTACTTGGTTTATTAGGTATAAATATCCACTCTAAAATAATATCTTCCCTCTGCATTAGAATCCCTGTAGGAGAAATTCTGGAAGGCAATATGACTAGGATGCAGCTAAGATTTGGGTTCACCCTATCCACATGTGCCTCCTGTAATTTTTCCTCAATCATTGTCAGTTCCTTTTCTGCTTCAGCTGTCAGTTCTCTTGGACTATTCAAATCTTTATCACCATCTAAGGTTTTGTTTAAATGAACTATTAGATCAGGTGTTATCTCAACAGCTGGTCGTAGACTGGAAATGTCTCCTAACAATCTTTGGAAGTCATTAAGAGTCTTTAACCGGTCTCTCCTAATTTGTGCCTTTTGCGTTTTAATTTTCTCTAACCCTATTCTGTAACCTAGGTAATTAATAGAATTTCCTCTTTGAATCTTTTCAGGGGCAATTTGTAATCCCCACCTAGGCAAGACTTTCTTTACTTCTTCAAACATCCTTTCTAAAGTATCTTTATTTGAATCAGATAATAAGATGTCATCCATGTAATGATAAATGATGGACTTGGGGAATTGTTTACGAATTATTTCCAATGGCTTACTTACAAAATATTGGCACAGTGTAGGACTATTGAGCATACCCTGTGGGAGGATAGTCCATTGATATCTCCTATTAGGCTGAGAATTATTGTAAGTAGGCACTGTGAAGGCAAATTTTTCTCTATCCTTTTTTTGTAACGGTATAGTGAAAAAACAATCTTTCAAATCAATAACTATAAGAGGCCATCCTTTTGGTAACAGAGAAGGCAAAGGAATTCCAGATTGTAGTGGGCCCATAGGTTGAATTACTTTGTTGACAGCTCTTAGATCTGTCACCATTCTCCATTTACCAGATTTCTTTTTTACAACAAACACAGGAGAATTCCAAGGGCTGGTTGATTCTTCAATATGGTGAGCATCTAGTTGCTCTTGCACCAGCTGTTCCAATGCCTGTAGTTTATCTTTAGCTAGAGGCCATTGTTTGGTCCATATTGGCTTCTCAGTTAGCCATTTTAAAGGTAGGGCCGTTGGTACCTCTAAAGGTTTGGTATTTGCTGTATGTTCTTGTACAGCCTGAATGGCTGGTGACCTTTTTCCATAATACCTCATCATATCCTTCCCAGAAATATGAGTTCCTGGAAATACAGGAATGTTAATCTGGGTATTCCATTGCTGTAGCAGGTCACGGCCCCATAAATTTATGGCAATATTGGCTATATATGGCCTTAGTCTTCCTATTTGCCCTTTCGGGCCCTATGCATTCAACCCATCTTGTGCTTTGTTTTACACGAGATAGGGTTCCAATTCCCAGGGACTGAACATCTACCTCTTGAAGAGGCCAATTAGGATGCCAAGATTCTGGGGTAATGATACTTACATCCGCACCTGTGTCTAATAAGCCTTCAATAAAAGTGCCATTTATCCAGACTCTTAGCTTTGGTCTTTGATCATTAATAGAAGTCTGCCAAAATATACGTTTATTCTGTCCTATTGGGTTTTTTGACTCATCCTCCACACGTAATTCTTCATTTAGACCAGTATTACTTTTTACAGCAGAAATTGGAGCTTTTAATTTTCTTGGTGAGGCACGTTCTCCACTGTGACTGGGAATGACTGGGCCACTGTTGGCTTGGGGGCCTGCGAGAGGCCCCCCAAGGAGTTTCCCGATGATATCGGATTGCCCCGTCTGTCTGTTGTTGACCTACATTCGTTGGACCAATGCCTGCCTTTACCGCATCTCCTACATATTCCTGAAGGCCGAGGTCTCCTATTTTTGTCATTCCCAGAAGAGATATTATTTCTAGAAATTCTTTGCCTGCAATTCCTTTGCAAATGTCCTAATTTACCACAATTAAAACACCTGGCAGTTTGATGTCTCCTCATTGCTTTGGAAATCGCTTCTCCTACCCAAGATTCATCATTATAGCTAAACGTCTCAACATTCATCGTATGCTGAATCCATTCATCCATAGGTGCTGATCTAGACTTTAAAGGCCCAATTATCTTTTTGCATTCTATGTTTGCATTCTCAAAAGCTAGAGATTCAAGAAGTATTCGTCTAGCTTCTGGGTCTGTTACCCCTATGTCCAGAGCCTTAATTAATCTTTGCAAAAAGTCAATAAAGGGTTCTCTCTGTCCCTGCCTAATTCTGGTATATGATTCAACCCTTTTTGCTGGATCTTGTATCCTATTCCAAGCATTTAAAGCTGTTTGGTGACATAGACACAGTACTTCATCGTCATAAAGAGCTTGGACCTGTGGATCAGCATATTCTCCTGCACCAAGAATTTGATCTTGGGAAACCTCAATACCTTTTGCTCTTCCTTGCTGTTCCATATGTTTGGATTCTTCTCTGAAATAAATTCCGAACATCAAGGAAGGTCCATTATCTAAAACTGCAGACACTAACTGATGGAAATCATGGGGAGTAGCTCTAGCATTAGAAGCCCAAGTCCTTATCATTTCCTTTACATATGCATTGTGCAAGCCAAAATTAACAACAGCTTGCTTAATTTCTTTCAGATCATTCATTGCTATTGGCGTCCATCTAGCTTCTCTGACTCCCTTTGAGCCTCTAGAAGTTGATGCTTTTTCAGAATTAAGTATAGGGTATGTCGCTAGAACCCTGGGTAAGCCAGTTCTAATAGCTGGTGGAGGCCTTATATCCTGTCCTTGTGTCTCCTTACTCTGTTCACCAGCTGTAATAATTTCCCCAATCTTTTCAAATCTTTTTATCATTGTCTCTCTTAAATCCTGAATCTCCTGACCTGTATATATTTCCAGTGATTTCACTGATGTATCAATTTTTTGGTCCCCATTCTGCACCTGTGATTCCAAAGCTTTAATTTTTTCCTTCAAAGATAACATGTCCTCCTTAAACTTTTCTTGTATATCATGTAGATTCCCATCTTGGAGGTACATTCTGTCTGTTACCTTATCAAAACTTTGTGATAAAGTTTGAACGTCAAATTCAACAGCCTGAACCCTTTCAGGTAACTTTCTAATACCCTTGGATATGGAATCAATTTTGTCTGTCATAGTATCCACTTGTTCAGATAACCTCTGATTTTCAATAATTTTAATCCTGTCAATTAGTTGTTCATTATTAGTTCGTAAAGATTCTATCATTCTTAGGAGTGCCATATTCTTCTGTTCATTATTAGTACGTAAAGATTCAATCGTTCTTAGTAGTGCCATATTCTTCCTTAATGATAGAATATGGAAAAGAAAACTGAAGGCTAGTAACAAGCAAATTAAGGTATCCCCATAATCATATAAACTTTGTATGATGTAATTCATTGTATTAGTAAATATAAATTTACTAATCCATTGTATTAGTGAAAACAAAGCAGTAAAATTTGCGTTAGAAACAAAAACTGCAATATTACCTATTATCCAGCAGGTGGCGCTGTTGCAGAGTCGCGGTGAAAACATGGTCCTGTTTCAGTGCCTTAGTAGATGTTAAAAACTGGAAAATGCAAGTTTCTCAACAAAATAAATCTAATTAAATCAATTCCTGAGACGGAACAGGTCACCCTGAGGGGTTGCAGCTTTCAGCAACCACGTGCTCTGGTTTGTGCCACTTAAGAGCTGTACTTGCAAGGGAGATTTAAAAATGACTCAGAAAAGACCAAACCAGGCGGCCAGAGACTGCAGGGGCCTGTGGAGTTTAAATTCCCATGGGGAGTCCAAGGCCTCTGGCGTTCGAGGAAGGAGGGGCTCCCGCCAAGCCGAACTAGAGCCCACCAAGCCCGCGGCCGCCAATCTGAACTTGCACCCGCCAAGCCCGCAGCCGCCAAGCCGAACTTGGGGCCGCCAAGCCGAACTCGCGGCTGCGAGTGGGGAAAGGAGAGGTTCTAAAACCAAACGTTGGGCGTCAAAATGAAGGCGTAAGTCACAAACAATGCCACACCAATTCGGGGTTATGATTATTAGGGTGGTATTTATTTAAAGGGGAAAAAACTTACAGATCACTGTCCCAGGCAACAGCCCTCTTCACAACCAGGAAAGGAGTCTAGTTGCAGGCGGAGCAGGAAATGAAGAGAGAGAGGAGAGGGAAGTTGCCGCTTTTTTAAAGGGAGAGAAACCACGCCCCAGTGGGCTGGTACCTCAGCGGTGATAGGCTGGAGGAGTGGGAGGACCTCCCGCAACAATGGAGGGAGGAATTAATGATTTGCTGGGAGGTTAAAAGGATCATTTTAAAAAAAAAATGTCTTCTTGACTATAAAAAATAGCCATTGCTGGTCAGTGGCTAGATAAATAGACATGGATGGTTATATAGAACAAAGTAGTACAGAAAGGGCCGTGGCAGGGATTTATAGATTATTGAGTTAACAGGCATTTGTAATTCTTTAATTTGTAAGTTCTAGCCACCTTTGAGGATTTTTTTCAGAAAAAAAAATGCTGGTATCAGTAAAAGAAAGAACAAATATATTGCAGTAGGTGGTTCATGAAATGCTGCTCTTTTTCTTTAAATTATATTAAATAATTTGATGCCTTGTAATAGTGAATGGGGACAAATAAAGTGAGAAGCTTTCATAAAAGGCAGAGCACAGGACACAAGAAGAACACTTAAAGTAAAACAGAACTGAGAAAGGAATGCTTCTTTGTGGGAAAAGGTTTCTCTTTATTTATCTGCATACTTATATCATTTTACACATCACACTATCCTGTCCCAATCTTGAATATTTCATCCTCTACCCAAAGAAAGTACCTTTTATCCTATAAATCAGTATTTCTTCACCACAAGCACAGTTTTACCCACCCTACTCAATTTTTCATACACAATATTGAATCATCTCAGCACCCTACATCATTTCTCCAGTTAGCTACTTCAGCTTTCTACCTAGTGCCCTCCTAAGACTTCTTGAATCATATTTCTTTTCCTTAGACACCAGTAACCAACTATATCTTTTTTTCTTTTCATTTTTTCCTCTTGCAACATTATCTCTGTCATAAATTCTTTCATATCCTACTGTCCATTAGCTATCATAGCTTCTTCAGTAACCTCAGAGGAGCTTTAAATAAATAAATAAATAAACAAACAAATAAATAAATGAAATAAATAGAGCATACTTTACCCCAAATTGTTTACAAATTTGTCATTTTTTTCCACTAAGAATGTTTAATGTTGTCTCTGTGTCTTTTGATGCTATAATTTCAAATGGAATTTTAGTGGAATTTCTCTGATTTATTCTATATTTATTGTGTCTGTGAATGCCTGTTTTAGTTTGTTTGCATTTAGAGTTTAATGTTCTGCATGAGAAGTATTCCAACTTTTCTTAACTGTTCATTGTACATTCTTTACAATGTTGCTTTATATGTGAACCTTTCTGATGTGTTCTATTTGTTTACTGGTATGGGCCTTTCATTTTATTGGTTTTAGTAACTTTTGTTTTTTTAAATTTCCTACTCCTGAGAATTCTCTGTTCAGCTCAGTGCCCCATTTTATAATTGGGTTGATTAGCCTTTTACGGTCTAGTTTCTTGAGTTCTTGATATATTTTGGAGATCAGACCTTTGTCAGTTACAGGGTTGGTGAAGATCTCCCAGTCAGTAGGTTGCCTTTTTGTCTTAGTGACAGTGTCCTTTGCTTTACAGAAGCTTCTCAGTTTCAGGAGGTCCGATTTATTCAATGATGCCCTTAATGTCTGTGCTGCTGGGGATATATATAGGAAGTGGTCTCATGTGCCCATATGTTGTAGAGTACTTCCCACTTTCTCTTCTATCAGGTTCAGTGAGTTCAAATGGTCAAAAGACACTTAAGGTCATGCTCAACTTCCTTAACAATCAGGTAAATGCAAATCAAGACAACTTTAAGATACCATCTTACACCTGTCAGAATGGCTAAAATCAAAAACACCAATGATAGCCTTTGCTGGAGAGGTTGTGGAGAAAGGGGTACACTCATCCATTGCTGGTGGGAATGTAAACTTGTGCAACCACTTTGGAAAGCAGTGTGGTGGTTTCTCAGGAAATTCAGGATCAACCTACCCCTAGACCCAGCAATACCACTCTTGGGAATATAACCAAGAGATGCCCTATCATACAACAAAAGTATATGCTCAACTTTGTTCATAGCAGCATTGTTTGTAATAGACAGAACCTGGACACAACCTAGATGCCCTTCAATGGAAGAATGGATGAAGAAAGTATGGAATATATACATATTAGAGTGCTACTTAGCAGTTAAAATCAATGACTTCTTGAATTTTGCATTCAAATGGATGGAAATATAAAACACTATCCTGAGTGAGGTAAGCCAGACCCAAAAAGAGGAACATGGAATGTACTCACTCATATTTGGTTTCTAGCCATAAATAAAGGACAATAAATAAATAAATAAATAAATAAATAAATAAATAATTTTCCTACTCCTTTTTCCTTAGCGAGATTGTTGTAACAGCATAAGTTTAAATATTAGGAGAGATTATCATCATTTTCAGGATTCCAGACAAGATGTTCAAAGCCCAATTTGTGTTTCTATCAACATATGCAGTTATCATGTCCAGAGATAAAGGAATCTTTTTGTACAAAAAAAATTAAACTTATATAATTTCTTGATATGTGTAAAGAAAAGAAAGTAATTACCATGTTACTCTACATTGTGTATGTTTAGCTCAATGTTGTTGGGAATTTCTAGGGAAAAATTTGCTATACATACTTTTATTCAGAAAAGATATGTTAATTTTACCTTGGGGAAAATAAAATATATAATAAGTACATTTATTTAAACTTCTTAACTTTATATTATAACATTCTGAATTACATGTGTGAGCAGAGTTCTGTTGTTGGAAGACTTTCTTGATCATTTAGTATCCAGAATGAATAAAAAATAGGTGAGATTCCCTGATATTGTAGATTATTTTCTAATATTTAAACTGGCCATGTTTAAAAATATCATTTGGCTTCAGTTAATTATAAAAAGCATACCTAAAAAACCCAAATTGAGAAAGAAAAATGTCACTGACTTATATGACGTGTTTCTTCAAGATTAGCCCATGCAATAACAATGCTAATGCACGGGCTTATCAATAGATGAAAATTAGATTAGGTTGAAAGTGTCTTTAGAGTGTTAGTTGCATACATATCAAGATTGAATTTTTATTATAACTAAATAAAAATAAAAAGCTGGGCCTTTTCCATTACAACTTAGAATTTAAAAAAATGATTTGTCCAAATCATAAATGTTTCTATTATCTTTTACACTCTGAAGTTCTTCAAGTATTCAGAAATTTAAAGTACCATTTTTATTATTTCTAATGCTCTAAATATTGAACAGTTAAACTAAAAATAAAAATGAGGATAGTTGTCCCTTCCTGCACAAATATGAAAGAATGATTTCTTTACCTAATTCACTCATCTAGAATGTTGACAATTTATAGTAAAAAGAGCAAGTCAAAAAGTAAAGAGATCCCAGAATGAGAATTTTCTTTCTTCAATTTACATTGTTTTTTATAACATAACACTTTTTAGATTTACAATGTTAAAATTATTTTTAATTAATGAGGACAGCCCATTTCTTTAAAAAAATCTTTGTTATTAGAATTCAAACTGAAATTTAAAATAATTTTGCAGTTCATTTGCTAACCTAATATAAAATGAAAGTCAAGTATTGCTTTCAGCCACAAATCTGATTCATTCTCTTTTCTAACAACTTCACCATGTACAGTCTTCTGCATATTTTTTCCTATTCTAAAATATTGATTTATTCTCATATGATAAAAACAGAAGACAAAAAAGAAGAAAGAGTTATTCCTGTTTTTTTTTCTGTCTAAATATCAGACAGATAGAATTAATTAGAACTATCTTGTCAGTGAAAGGTAAAGGGATTGCTGTTATTCAGTCTTCAAGCCTGGATTTTTTGATGTCATTCTTCCTTGCCTCTTATGTTTCCATGGGTTATTTCATTCCAGTTCTGGATGTAAAAAGCAAAACAAACAAACAAAAACAAACAAATAAAAGCCTTAGATTAAAAACTAAAAATCTCAAAGGTCAGTACCTTCACGTATATTAAAAACAAGTTTGTTATTTGGTTGCTTGCTATTTATTTTCATTCCATTTAGTATATTTGTGCAATGATTTTATGAAAGTATATCATAAAATAGTAGGATTGTTGAAATGTTAATAGTATACATTCCAGACACTTAGATATTCCCTTCATTTTATTTATAGAAAGAATTGAAATAATGGCCCTTCATAATATCACTCCATTAAGTTTGAGTGGCAAATGTGCTAGATCTTAATTCACAGCACTTGTAAGACTCTGTATGTTTCCATAGGGTGAAGTTGTCAATAATTATAAAGTAGTATTTTGCTTTACTCATGTTGTCTTAGAAGCCGCATGAGTGTTATTCAATTGTTTGTAGGTTTGCATTATATCCAACAAAAGACACTAAGCTTCCAATAGTCAAATCTATTGTTTTGCCTTCAGGATTACAAAGATTTTCTTCTGAATTTTGACATGGCAAGTGAGAGTGGGGAATTTACTTAAATTATAAGAACATCAGGTATTTTATAATTTATTAGTATATACAGGGTAGCCTTGAGCAAATAACTTTCACTCCTTGAAGAAGTTATCTCAAATGGATAATGAAGGAGCTGTAAATTACTTCAAGGCTCTTTGCAATAAAAGAAAGTCTTGTAATGCTTCACAAAAGGCAGTATATACTACATTTGTCTTTGTTCTTTGGCTTTGTAAGCATTACCATTCAGTATATTGACTCTTTAACCACTGATAATGAAAATACAGTGGATTATTTAGCATTGCAATTCATTGCATGTGGGAGATGGACAGGATGGCAAAGGATAATGTCTCTTAGATGTAAAATATTAATGGCCTTGAGGAGTTTACATGTCAGGTCAGGAGCAATTAACATCAGCTACAAATAAAATACACTAAAGGATTTATTGATATTGATGCCAAATTAGTCAAATATCAGTACATTAAAATATATAAATATTTTAATTTAAAAATAATTTGTAAATTATTTATTATAGATAAATAAAATATAGATACATGTAAGAATGGTTTTATTTTTATAAGTGTATATTTATTATGCAGACTTAAAGATACATTTTTATGATATTTCATATAGAAGTTTGGAGATAGTTTAAGAGAAGTTTTCTACAATTTTATTATTCAGTATTTCAAAGTGTATGCTGAGTGTTAAAGAGTATCTGTCAGGCAAAAAGGTAAGCAGGCTAAATATTTCAAAGCAAAGTTTTACTTTTTTTCATAAATAACCTTGTACAGCTGTATTTTCCTTGGAGAAAGTGAGAAGGAATGGAAATTCAAATGGAGCAGAAACACCAACCAGAATGTTATGTGATGGGGTTTGGATTTCAGTCTACTGTGAAGTATGCAATCTTTTTGAAACTGCATGTTTTGGATTATCTTTTTCTGAGTTCATATAAAATACGTTTAGAACACCTTAAGTTTTATATGTCTGTGGTTTACTAAGATAAAAAAAATCATCTAAAATATCAGGCTACATTTCATTCAAAGAGATGCTTAGGAAAAGGTATTAAACACAAAAGCCCATGCACACTCACATGCTCAAAAGCCTATAGAAATAAACAAAGATAAAAATCTTTAAGCAGGCTGCATCTCCATTGTTTTTCTTTTTAGAATAGAAAATGCTATGCTCAGTTTAATTCTGTTTTCTTTGCCTCCTTTGTTTTTAAGTAGGCAGCTTGTGGAGCTCTGCTTGTTTGCAATTTTTCTAAGTCACTACATAGAGTAGATCTACCAATCACTAGATACAGTAGTTACATTTTATATACACTGTTCAGTTTATAAGGTGAAGGTATGTGGAGTCAGAATTATATAGGGGACAGATTATAAATCCATTGAACATCACACACTTTCTGTCCTACAATTGTGTTCAAAAGTAAACAAATTTGGAATGTGAGGCAAATGCTCCATAAAATGTATAGCTATAAATTGGTAGCTTTAACACTTTCAAAGTACATTGAGAAAGAGAGCCAGTAGACAATTTGTAATCAATCAAAATCACTGCTAGTGACTTGTTATTTTAAACTCCGGTTTCTCGGAAGGTATATTTTATTTCTGTACTTCTCCAACTTTAACGTGCAGACCAATTATCTAGAAATCTTGTTAAAATGCAAATTTTTATTCAGTAGCTTCTGGGTAAGACTTGTAATTTTGGATTTCTGAAGAATGGTGTGGGTATGTTGATCTTGTTGCACCTCTGTCCCACATACAGTAGAAATGATCCATCATATAGACAAAGGTGAAGTCAAACAAAAGTAACATAATTTAAAAAATAAGCAATTTGAGTTATTGTGAAAAGAATCAGACATTAAAAAATAAATGAAATGTATGATTATTTGCAGTTTGATAAAGTTGACCTTAATCTTTGGTCTGAGTAATTTAGTTGACGATATCATCAAAATGATAACCAGTTGCTTGTTCGTCTTATGCTTAACTTTTAACCATCTCCACATAAATACATTTATATAGCATGGAATCTGAAAACCATGGAACACACACTTTTAATAGTTTGCCAAATTTTCAAAGAGTCTAAAAGCTGTTATTATTTTTTAGCAGGGTAGAGCTTCTTGAAATATATTAATGATTTTTAATATTTAGTATGTGTGTGTGCGCATAATGTAATGTGTGTAAAAATCAGCAGACGGCTCTCAGGAATCCATTCCCTCCTACTATTTTAGTCTGGAGAGTGAACTCTGATCATCTGGCTTCACAGTAAGTACCTTTACCCATTTTTTTCTAGCATAATAAAATATTTTAAATAGATCTGTCACTCAGTCATTCATATTTCAAAGCAGCCAATTGAATTTTTACATCTCTATCTTAAAATATTTCTTTTTTTTACTTTTAAAAATAAGTATCTGACACTTTGCAGTTCAAGGACACCAAAGGTCATAGGGGTAGGGTTTATATGTATTTTTTTTTGTATTCACATACACACAAAATCCTAAAAGCTGGGAACAAATGATAAATTAGACATGTAGTTGGAGCTGTGGGCTGCGTTCCTGCCACTCAGCTCCTGGCAACCTGGATAGCTTATGCCCCAAAATAACAACACACAAACTGTATTCATATTAAGACTGCTTGGCCCATTTCCATTAATGTGTGTAGCACCACAAGGTGGTGACTTAACTGTATCAGAGTAAATAAATGCAGGCAGATATATTAAAAAATATATACAGCTTTAATGGTTAAATAAACTTACAGGACCGAGGTTCCCACGTAGCACAGGAGGCAGGAAAAAGAGAGCACGCAGGCTCTGCACGCCCGATTTATCAGTCAACATTTGCCCTAGGCAAACCTGCCCCTAAGGGGCTGACTTAACCCTAAATCTCCCCCTAGCATCTAAATAAGACAGAACTAAACCAAATACAACTATAAACAATAATAACAAATGATAAATATAACAAACAATATTGAGAACAAAAGTTTTGCTAGACATTCTATCTCAAGGAGTCTAAATAATGTAGAGAGTAACTACAATTAAATAATCTTCAACTCTGTCAAAGATCTGAGAAGGGAATAAATATTACTTAACAAAATGAGAGATATCCAGAATGTGCAACAAATGACAGAGACAACTGACTACCTGGGCAATCACCCAAAGTCTCGTTTGCAATGTTGAGTCAACCAACTTTAGCTAAGGCCTAACATAACTGACACACCATTATCAAATGCAAGGAACTTTCTTAGAGTTATCCTACCCTGTCTTGGCAAGATAAGACAATCCTGTTTCATATCTTAATCAGTAGTTGAGGTATGGGCTTTTCTTAATGCAAAGGCCAGTTCTGCCAAGAAGACAAGCTCCCAGTGGAGTGTCTTTGGTGCTCAACATTCTCTCGGGAGTAGGGTGTGGTTGCCAGGAGAAATTGTGTCTCGTTGGCACAGAATTCTAGGTTAGATTAAAAGCCATTTTCTACAGCTCTTCAAAGAGGCTGAAGATTATACTATCTATAATAAATATAATCTCTATGTATCTAAAAGACCTGATTAACCTAAAAATAAATATGACGAACATATAATTCTCAATACCTATCTAATTTGAAAACTAAGAGAATAAAAATTGTGTAATATATGAAGACAATGATCTTCCCCTGTAAACAATGTCATTACATATCAAATGTAAACAATGTTATTACATAAATAGTATCAGAGATAGAATTGTACATTGTGATATGGTAGATGTATCAATACAATATATGCATACTCTTGTACAAAAATAGAGGTAGGAACAATCACATTCAATATTTAACATATCAATATACAAGAAACAGTACCAATACAATTTTCTAAAAACAGTCAGTCACAAGTGTACAGGCTCCAGTTATTGGAGCATCACGGACGATTCGAGGAATGATCCAAGAAGTTCTCTTTATGAAGTTGGGCCTCTTGCTTAATGGATAGTTGTTATTAATGTGTCCCAAAAAATTAGCACAAGCTCTTTGCCATGGTTCATTATCTTCCCATAATTTCTTTAGTTCATCAGCAGGGAAAGGCACTATAATTTCTGCTGGGTCTATGCCTGCTAGTTGACAAAGTCTCAGCTTGCCTTTTATAATTAACTCAGAGACTTTTTCCACATAAGTTTTCAGTTTCTTGGTTTATGTGGTAAAAAGTTCCATTCCAAGATAATATCATCTCTCTGCATTAAAATTCCTGTAGGAGAAATTTTTGATGGTAATATGACGAGAATACAATCGAGCTCTGGATTCACTCTGTCCACATGTACCTGTTGTAATTTCTCCTCAATCATTGTCAGTTCCTTTTCTGCTTCAGCTGTTAATTCTCTGGGACTGTTTAAATCTTTATCAACATCCAAGGTTTTGTTCAAATGAATTATTAGATCAGGTGTTATCCCAATAGCTGGTCGTAGACTGGAAATGTTTCCTAACCGTCTTTGAAAGTCATTAAGAGTCCATAGGCGATCTGTCTGAATTTGTGCCTTTTGTGTCTTAATTTTTTGCGAACCTATTCTATAATCTAAATAATTAACAGAATCTCCATTCTGAAACTTTTCAGGAGCAATTTGCAATCCACTTTTGGGTAAAAGTATCTGTATTTCTTCAGTCTGTTCAAGGTATCTATGTTTGAATTGGATAAGAAAATGTTGACCATGTAATGACATATAATCGATTTGGGAAATTTCTTGCGGACCATTTGCAATGGTTGATTTACAAAATATTGGCTCAAGGAGGGGCTATTTAACATACCCTGGGGGAGGATGGCCCAGTGGTACCTCCTCAAAGCTTGAGAATTATTATACGTAGGCACGGTGAAGGCAAATTTTTTTCTATCTTGTTTTTGTAAAGGTATAGTGAAAAAACAATCCTTTAAATCAATAACTATGAGAGGACATCCTTTTGGTAATAAAGAGGGCAAAGGGATTCCAGAGTGCAGAGGGCCCATAGGTTGAATAACCTTGTTGATAGCTCTGAGATCTGTCACCATTCTCCATTTACCTGAATTTTCTTAACCACAAATACAGGAGAATTCTAAGGGCTGGTGGATTCTTCTATATGTCCAGCATCTAATTGTTCTTGTACCAGCTGTTCTAAAGCCTGTAACTTTTCCTCAGCTAAAGGACATTGCTTTGTCCATATTGGTTTCTCAGTCAACCATTTTAGAGGCAAGGCTGTTGGTATCTCTGAAGGGACATCAATTACTTGTTCTTGCACAGCCCAAATGGCCGGTTTTCTCTGTTTGTAATATCTTTTAATATTATTCTCAGAAATATAGGCTCTAGAAGTAGCAGGAATGTTGATTTGGGTATTCCATTGTTGTAATAGGTCACGACCCCATAAATTCATTGCAATATTGGCTACATATGGCCTTAATTTTCCCATTTGTCCCTCTGGCCCTATACATTCAACCCATCTCATGCTCTGCCTTACTCGAGATAGGGTTCCAATTCCCAGGAGCTGAACATTTACATTCTGAAGAGGCCAATATGGATGACAAGATTCTGGGGTAATGATACTTACATCAGCACCCATGTCCAGCAGGCCAGTAATAAAAATGCCATTTACACACACTCTCAGCTTAGGTCTTTGATCATTTATAGAAGTTTGCCAAAACACACGTAACTCATCTTTCTGATCACTATTGCTTGTAACAGTAGGCATGTTTCTTCCTAATTGTCCTGACGATGCATGTTCTCTGCAGAACCTGGAAATGACTGAACCATGTTTGCCATGGTGGCCTGTGAGGCCCCCCTCTCACGTTTCCTGTCTGTATCAGGTTGCCTTGTCTATCTCTTGTAGACCTGCATTCATTCGTCCAATGTCTGTCTTTTCCACATCTTCTACATAAACCTGAAGGCGGAGTTCTTCTATATCTGTTATTTCTAGAAGATGCATTATTATTATTTCTGAAAACCCGTTGTTTACAATTCCTTTTCATTTGACCCATTTTGCCACAATTAAAACATTTGGAATTCTGGTGTCTTCTTTTACCATTGAAAATTGCTTCTTCTACCAATGCTTCAGTGCCATAGTCAAATGTGTCAACATTCAGTGTATGCAAGACCCATTCTTCCAAGGGAGCTGATCTGAACTTTAAAGGCCCCAAGATCTTTTTTCATTCCACATTTGCATTTTCGTAAGCCAAAAACTCAATCCTTATATGACTTGCTTCTGTGTCAGATATCCCTATTTGTACAGCCTTAGTTAGTCTTTGTAAAAGGTCACTAAAGGGTTCTCTCTGACCCTGTTTAACTCTGACAAATGATTCCATTTTCTTTCCTGGGTCTAGTACCCTGTCCTAAGCCCTTAAGGCTGCTGTAGTACACATGGAGAGTGTGTTTTCATCCAAATTAGCTTGTTCCTGAGGGTCAGAAAAGAACCCTTCACCTAGAATTTTATCTAGGGAAATGTCAATTCCCTCCGCCTTTTCCTGCTATTCTAAAAGTCTAGCCTCTTGCCTGAATAAGCATTTCCATTTCAATTGTGGTCCACTCTCAAGGACCACAGAGCTCAGCTGGAGCCAGTCCGATGGGGTTGCTCTGCTTGTAGTGGCCCAAGATTTTAGCATCTCTTTAACAAAAGAGGCATGCATCCCAAATGTCATGAGAGCCTGTTTAATTTCTTTGAGATCATTTATACGGACAGGCTCCCATGTATCTTCCTTGATGACCCTAGGGTTTCTGGAACCAACCACCTTCTCTGTTGTTATTACTGGAAAGGCAGGTAGAGCTGTAGGTAGAGCTTTGTGGAAATTGTCCCGGAGGGATTTATCCACACATGTAGTTAAAATTTGCCTTTCTACCCTTTGCTCTTCTTCATCAGAATTTAGAAATTCCTCAATCTTTTCAATTCTATTCACCATTGCCTTCTGCAATGTCTGAATCTCCTGTCCCGAATTATGTTCCAAAGCCTTCATTGAGGATTCTAAAGTATGAAGTTTGTCCATTAGAGATAACTTGTCATCTTTGGACATAATTTTTATGGCATAAACCGTGCCTTCTTGTATTGACAATCTTTCCGTCAATCTGTCTTAAGCTTTAGACAAAATTCAATTGTCACATTCAGCAGTTTTGATTCCCTCAGTTAATGTTTCAGTTCCTACAGAAAGGGACTGCTGGAATTTACGATCCAAAGCAGCAGTTCCTTCTTCCATAGTAATGAATTTCTCTTTATCATCATCCTGTAGCTTTTTTAATTTTTGCTCAGTTATCTGAATCATGTTAAACCAAGATCTGGAGAACTTCAAACTGATTCTTGAGAAGATTGTTGTCATTCTCTATAGTTTTTAAACGTTCAACCTCTGCCTTAAGAGACTTTATCATATTTCTATTGTCAAACCATATAGTGCCGAGGAAAACTACGAATCCCAGAAATATCCATAGATGTGGGGTGATAGACACCTCTTGTAAAATCTCACACATGGTACACTCAAAGAGGCTGTTAAAATCTAAAACAATCACGTTCTCAGACATTTTATTTATAAAAGAAAATATTCTTTTACCTGCAATGACCGGATCGTGCCAGTGGTGAAGAAAGTGTCCACTTGAGTCCACGTGTCCTAAGTCTGAAATAAATGACTCAAAAACAGAAATTGGAGCAGACACCAGGCTGATAAATAGCAATTGGGCCGGAAAGGGAACAGAGAGAAAAGCTGCCAAAGTGAACAAATCAAAGGGACGCCAGCGTGTTTGAGCCAGCTCATAGGGTCGCAGTCACGTGACCCAAGCGCCGGCAGAGGTGGGAGGGGAACAGAGACTGATCACACTATTACAAAGGCTCTTGTGCCACTGTCAGGCAGGGTGGGGCCGGGGAGTGCTAATTCTCCCGTCTAGTTTGATTTTCTAGCAGGCACCAGGAAAGATCGAGTTGCTCAGAATCTCAGCTGCGTCCGCAGGCATAGTTGGACCAGCAAGGCGCAGTGCTAAAAGGGTACAGTCTGCATGCCCAGGGAGACCTCGGAGGGGGGTGCTGCTGGGAGCAGTTGCCCCCAGGATGCTCCGATTTGGGGCGGGTATCAGCAAAGCCCCACAGGGCGGTTCTAGCCTACGTCCATCTTGGGTCGGAGCTTCATCACATCTGCCTCACTTCCTCTTCCTCCCAGCTTTCGGTTCTGTTTACTCCACCCACCTATGTTCTAACCAATCAGGCCAAGCAGTTTCTTTATTAATTAACCAATGACCTTCCTCCATCATAGACACACTTGTTTTGTACAACTAGGCTTCTTCTTTAGAGTGTAACAAAATAGTGCCTTATTTTGAGTTAAACCTTCATTCCTAATCTATCTATAGAAGTAAGGTCTGCAGATAAATTTTTTATGTGCACTTAATCTTGGTACAGAAGCAGTATTAAAAGTGACAACATTTCTTGAACCTATTAAAATAAGACAGTTATAAATGTCTAAACTGTGTTTTTGGGGAAGCACATGTGGTCTGGCAGGGTTTATGAAAATAATTGGAAAATTTACCACCTCAATGATGATGTTGTCTTATTTTGTGGTACTACAAGCCACTATCTTCCCAGGGAGACCATTTGACTTTCTGGAGCTGTAATACTGTAATCGCAGCAGCAGAGCTTGTTTGGAGGTAACTTGAGTGAAGTATTAGGAGCGGCGGCGGGGCTGCATCCCCAACACCCCGGCCGCCTGCCCGGCTAGCTTATGCCCCGAAATAATTACACGGACACTGTATTCTTTTAAACACTGCTTGGCCCATTCTCTTCTAGGCTAATTCTCACATATTAATTTAGCCCATTTCTAATCATTTGTGTATGGCACCCCAAGGTGCGCTTACCAGGAAGATTCTAGCCTATGTCCATCCTGGGTCGGAGCTTCATCCCGGGAGCGGGGCATGGCGTCTCTCTCAGGCGTCTGCTCCCGAGAGGAAAGCGGTCGAGTCTCTGAGCTCACTTCCTCTTCCTCCAAGCATTTTGTTCTGTTTACTCCTCCAACCTATCCTCTTACCAATAAAATGGGCCAGGGCAGTGCCTTAATTAGCCAATGACCTTCCTCCATCACTTGAGGATCCCTGTGAACTACAGGGCCAATTGGATTAAAATGATTTTTGCAAGTGCTAAATGAACTTGTGTGTCTGCCAAAATTGCCTTGTGTTTCATGACTTCTAACATTACTTAATAATGCTAAGTGTAAACTGTTTCATGTGTCTGCCAGAGAGCTTAGAACAGCAAAAATAGTATATATCTTTTTTGCAAATAAATTTTAATGTGTATATTTGGCATTGTAAGAGATCAATTACAATGTATATTGCAGAACATTTGTAATGGTACTGCAATAAAATTTATGAATTATTTCTGAAATATGTTAGCATTTTGGACTTTGATTGGCCATGGGTAACTGAATCTGTAGAAACCAAAGGCATGGAAATAAAAGTACTATTGTACTTGAAATAGCATCTCTTACTAACAAGAAATTACTATGATGGCAGCTGACTTTAACTGTATGAATGATTATATTATCATTTTAAAATTATTTTTTCTTGCTTTTATAGTATTCCAATTTTATATTATTTGAATCTCTCACAATAAATTTATGACACTTGTATTTAAAATACTTTCAATTTTGAGAAAAGTAACACAGTTCTATTTTATTTTGAAATCACATGTTTTATTTTTCAGAGACCAGGAATAATATTAATACTCTCAGCTTATACAATACCCTTTTTATATCCACAAAAAATAAGTAGATATGAATATTAAATAAAAAATTAGCAATGCACTTAATGCTTTGGGAATATTGAATTTATATTAGAAATAATTGAGGTACTTTATTGGGTTGTTTATTCATTTTTTGAGACAGAATCTCAATCTGTAGACAATGAATACTTGGGACTCACTATATAACCCTGACTGACTTTGAACGACAAGTAATCTTGCCTTGAGCTCCCACGTTCTTTTTTTTTTTATTGAGAAAAGGAAAAAAAAAGTTTCCAGCCTCTCATTACCCTCCCCCTCAGCCCGCCCTTCTCCCTCTCCCCCGACTCCTCTCCCCATCCCTCTCCAGTCCAAAGAGCAGTCAGATCAGAGTTCCCTGCCCTGTGGAAAGTCCAAGGTCCTTCCGGCTCCATCCATATCTAGGAAGGTGAACATCCAAACTGGCTATGCTCACACAAAGCCAGAACATTAAGTGGGATCAAAACCCCATATCATTTTCCTTGGCTTCTCATCAGCCCTCATTGTTCACCATGTTCAGAGAGTCCGGTTTTATCCCATGCTTTTTCAGTCACAGTCCAGCTGGCCTTGGTGAGCTCCCAATAGATCAGCCCCATTGTCTCAATGGGGGGTACACTCCGCGTGGTCCTGACTTCTTTGCTCATCTTCTCCCTCCTTCTGCTCCTCATTGGGACCTTGGGAGCTCAGTCCAGTGCTCCAGTGTTGGTCTCTGTCTCTATCTCCATCTGTCACCAGATGAAGGTTCTATGGTGATATGCAAGATATTTGTTAGTACTGCTATAGGATAGGGTCATTTCAGGTTCCCTATCCTCAGCTGCCCAAGGAACTAACTGGGGACATGCCTTGGGCTCCTGGGAGCCACTCTAGGTTCAAGTCTCTCCAACCCTAAGGTGGCTCCCTTAACTAAGAATTGTGCTTCCGTGCTCCCCTATACAACCTTCCTTTATCCCAATCATCCTTTTTCCCCAAGTTCCCCCCATCCTCTCCTTCTCCCTTTTCTCTTCCCATCTCCCCTTACCCCATCTCACCCCACCCCCAAGATCCCAATTTTCCCCCCGGAAATTTTTGTCTACTTCCCATAGCCAAGAGGATAACTATATGTTTTTCCTTGGTTTCTCCTTCTTACTTAGCTTCTTTAGGTTCACCAATTGTAGACTCCGTGACCCTTATTTATGGCTAGAAACCAACGATGAGTGAATACATCCTATGTTCATCTCTTTGGGTCTGGGTTACCTCACTCAGTATAGTGTTTTCTATTTCCATTCATTTGCATGCAAAATTCAAGAAGTAATTATTTTTTTACTGCATCGTAGTACTTGAATTTGTATATATTCCATACTTTCTTCATCCATTCTTCCATTGAAGGGCATCTAGGTTGTTTCCAGGTTCTGGCTATTACAAATAATATGCTATGAACATAGTTGAACAAATGCCCTTGTCATACGATCGGGCATCTCTTGGGTATATTCCTAAGAGTGGTATTTTTGGGACTAGGGGTAGGTTGATCCCGAATTTCCTGAGAAACCGAAACACTGTTTTCCAAAGTGATTGTACAAGATTGCAATCCCACCAGCAATGGATGAGGGTACCCCTTCCTCCACAGCCTTTCTAGCAAAGTCTATCATTGGAGTTTTTGACTTTAGCCATTCTGACAGGTGTAAGATGATATCTCAAAGTTGTTTTGATTTGCATTTCCCTGATCGCAAAGGAGGTTGAGCATGACCTTTAATGTCTTTTGGCCATTTGAAACTCTTCTGTTGAGAATTCTCTGTTCAGTTCAGTGCCCCAATTTTTAATTCGGTTAATTAGCATTTTAAAGTCTAGTTTCCTGAGTTCTCTATATATTTTCGAGGTCAGACCTTTGTCTGTTGCAGGGTTGGTGAAGATCTTCTCCCAGTCAGTAGGTTGACTTTTTGTCTTAGTGACAGGGTCCTTTGCTTTACAGAAGCTTCTCAGTTTTAGTAGGTCCCATTATTCAATGATGCCCTTAATGTCTGTGCTGCTGGGGTTATACCTAGGAAGCAATCTCCTGTGCCCATCTGTTGTAGGGTACTTCCCACTTTCTCTTCTATCAGGTTCAGTATGTTCGGACTGATATTGATGTCTTTAATCCATTTGAACTTGAGTTTTGTGCATGGTGATAGATATGGGTCTATTTTCATTCTTCTACATGATGACATCCAGTTGTGCCAGCAACATTTGTTGAAGATGCTTTCTTTCTTCCATTGTATACTTTTAGCTCCTTTACCAAAAATGATGTGATCATCGGTTTGTGGTTAAAAATTCGGGTCTTGTATACAATTCCATTGGTCGACTTCTCTGTTTTTATGCCAGTACCACAGTGTTTTCATCACTGTAGCTCTATAATCGAATTTGAAGTCAGGGATGGTAATGCCTCCAGAAGATCCTTTATTGTATAGGATTGTTTTGGCTATCCTGGGTTTTTTGTTTATCCATATAAAGTTGATTATTGTCCTCTCAAGATCTGTGAAGAATTTTTATATGACCTTGATGGGGATTGCATTGAATCTATTAATTGCCTTTGGTAGAATTGCCATTTTTACTATGTTGATCCTCCTAATCCAAGAGCAAGGGAGGTCCTTCCATTTTCTGATGTCCTCCTCAATTTCTTTCTTCAATGCCTTAAAGTTCTTGTCAAATAGATCTTTCACTTCCTTGGTTAAAGTTACCCCAAGATATTTTATGCTGTTTGTGGCTATCGTGACAGGTGAAGCTTCTCTGATTTCCCTCTCTGCTACCATATTCTTTGTGTATAAGAGGGCAACTGATTTTATGGAGTTGATTTTGTATCCTGCCACATTACTAAAGGTGTTTATCAGCTGTAAAATTTCTTTGGTGGAGTTTTGGGGGTGGCTTATGTACACTATCATATCATCTGCAAATAACAAAAGTTTAACTTCTTCCTTTACAATTCGAATCCCCTTGATCCCCTTATGTTGTCTTATTGCTATTGCTAGAAATTCAAGCACTATTTTCAAGGGGTATGGAGAGAGTGGACAGCCTTGTCGTGTTCCTGAGTTTAGTGGGATGGCTTTGAGTTTCTCTCCATTTAATTTAATATTTGCTGTTGACTTGCTGTTTGTAGCTTTTATTATATTAAGGTATGATCCTTGTATCCCTAATCTCTCTAAGACTTTTATCATAAAGGGATGTTGAATTTTGTCAAATGCTTTTTCAGCATCTAATGAAATGATCATATGTTTTTTTTTCCTTTCAGTTTATTTATATGATGGATTACATTGATAGATATTCATATGTTGAACCAGACCTGCATCTCTGGGATGAAGCCTACTTGATCAAAATGGATAATTTTTCTAATGTGTTCTTGGATTCGGTTTGCCAGTATTTTGTTGAGGATTTTTGCGTCTATGTTCATGAGTGAGATTGGCCTATAATTCTCTTTCTTGGTTGAGTCTTTGTGCGGTTTTGGCATCAGAGTAACTGTAGTTTCATAAAAGGAATTTGGCAATGCCTCTTCTGTTTCTATATTGTGAAATACAGTAAGGAGTATAGGTATTAGTTCTTCTTGGAATTTCTGGTAGAATTCTGCATTGAAACCATCTGGTCCTACGCTTTTACTGGTAGGGAGATTTTTGATAACCACATCTAAATCTTCAAAACTAACAGGTCTATTTAGACTGTTCACCTGGTCCTGGTCTAACTTTGGTATATGGTATTTATCTAAAAAACTGTCCACTTTATTTACATTTTCCAGTTTTGTGGCATACAGGCTTCTGTAGTAAGATCTAATGATTCTCTGAATTTCCTCTGTGTCTGTGGTTATGTCCCCCTTTTCATTTCTGATCTTATTAATTTGCAAATTCTCTCTCTGCCGTTTGATTAGATTGGATAGGGGTTTATCAATCTTGTTGGTTTTCTCCAGGAACCAGCTTTTTGTTTCATTGATTCTTTGGATTGTTTTCTTTGTTTCTATTTTGTTGATTTCAGCCCTCAGTTTATTTCCAGTCTTCTACTCCTCCTAGGTGAGTCTGCTTCTTTTTTTTTTTTCTAGAGCTTTCAGATGGGCTGTTAAGTCTCCAGTGTGAGCTTTCTCTGTTTTCTTTAAGTGGGCACTTAGTGCTATGAACTTTCCTCTTAGGACTGCTTTCATAGTGTCCCATAAGTTCGAGTATGTTGTTTCTTTATTTTCATTGAATTCAAGGAAGACTTTAATTTCTTTCTTTATTTCTTGCTTAATCCAGGTATGGTTCAGTAGTTGACTGTTCAGTTTCCATAAGTTTGTCGGCTTTCTGGGTGTAGCATTGTTGTTGAATTCTAACTTTAATCCATGGTGATCTGATAAGACACAGGACGTTATGAATATTTTTTTGTAACTGTGGATGTTTGCTTTGTTACCCACTATGTGGTCAATTTTTGAGAAGGTTCCATGAGCTGCAGAGAAGAAGCTATATTCTTTCCTATTTGGGTGGAATGTTCTATAGATGTCTGTTAAGTCCATTTGCTTCATTACCTCCATTAATTCTCTTATTTCTATGTTAGGTGTCTGTCTGATTGACCTGTCCATTGGTGAGAAAGGGGTGTTGGACTCTCCTACTATTAGTGTGTGTGGTTTGATGGCTGCCTTGAGTTTTAGCAATGTTTCTTTTATGTATGTTGGTGCTTTTATATTAGGGGCATCGATATTCAGGATTAAGACTTCATCCTGATGAACTGATCTTGTTATGAGTATAAAATGCCCCTCTCCATCTCTTCTGATTGATTTAAGTTTGAAGTCAACTTTGTTAGAGATTAATATGGCCACACCTGCTTGTTTCTTAGGTCCATTTGCTTGATAAGCCTTTTCCCAGACCTTTACTCTGAGTTGATGTCTGTCTTTGTAATTGTTGTTTGTTTCTTGTAAACAGCAGAATGTTGGATCCTGTTTTCATATCCAATCTCTTAGCCTGTGCCTCTTTATAGATGATTTGAGTCCATTGACATTAAGTGATATTAATGACCAGTGGTTGTTAACTCCGGTCACTTTTTCAGTCGTAGAGTTTGTGTGTTTCCCTTCTTTGAGTTGTGTTGGTGAAGGGTCTCTAGATGTCTGAGCTATTGTGGGCATTGTTGGACTCCTTGGTTTGTGATTTTCCTTCAGTTACTTTCTGTAAGGCTGGATTTGTGTCTACGTATTGATTAAATTTGTTTTTATCCTTGAAAAATTTTATTTTCTCCATTTATAGTGAACAAAAGCTTGGCTGGGCATACTAGTCTCGGCTTGCATCCATGGTCTCTCAGTTTCTGCAGTACATCTATCCAGGACCTTCTGGCTTTCATGGTTTCCATGAAGAAGTCAGGTTTAAGTCTTTTAGGTTTACCTTTATAAGTAACTTGGCCTTTTTCATTGGCAGCTCTTAATATTCTTTCTTTATTCTGTATGCTTTGTGTTTTGATTGTTATATGGTGAGGGGATTTTTTTTTTTGATCCAGCCTATTCAGTATTCTGTATGCTTCTTGAACCTTCATAAGTATATCTTTCTTTAGGTTGGTAAAGTTTTCTTCTATAATTTTATTGAATATATTTTCTGGACCATTGAGCTGCACTTCTTCTCCTTCTTCTATTATTCTCAGGATTGGTCTTTTTTTGTGTCCCAGATTTCCTGAATGTTTTGTGATGACAGTTTGTTAGACTTGCTGTTTTCTTTGATCAGTGTGTTTATTTTCTCTTTGGTATCTTCAGAATCTGAGATTCTTTCTTCTATCTCTTGTATTCTGTTGGTTATGCTTGTTTCCGTAGTCTCTGTTTGTTTACTTAAATTTTCCATGTCCAGCCGGCCCTCTGTTTGTGTTTTTTTCTTTGCCTCCATTTCAGTTTTCAAGTCTTGAATTGTTTTCATTATCTGTTTGATTGTTTTTCCTTGGTTTTCTAGGGTATCATTCACTGATTTATTCAATTCTTCAAACTTTCTGTTATATTTCTCATCCATTTCTATAAGGGCGTTTTTTACATGCTGTTTAAGGGCGTCAATCACTTTCATGATGTCAATCTTTTCTACTTCTTCTTGATTAAGGTGTTCATGTCCTCCTGTTGTGAGGTCACTGGTTTCTGGTGGCTTCATGTTGCTTCTCAGATTGTTGGGTGAATTCTTGCATTGGTGCCTGCCCATCTCTTCCTCCGAATGCTCCCCTATGGATCTTCTTTTACAGGATCAGGTCTCCCTGCCTACTGATGTACCTTCCCAGTGATGGCTCTCCTGAGTGATGGCTCTCCTGTTGCCGAGATCAGATCTCTGTGCCCAATGATGGCTCTCCCCAATGCTGGCTCTCCTGGCATCGAGATCAGGTCTCCATGATGGTTGGGTAGCTCGTAAACAAAGCGCCTACCTTGCTTGGTGCAGGCAGGCTATTGAAACAAAGGAACTCCCACCCGCTTTGTTGCCCTGAGGATTCGGACCCAGCACCCAGACAGGCTGAGCTGGTTGATGTTATGTGCCCAAAGAGGGAAGGGGGGCAGAAGTGGGGAGGGTTCTGAATGTAAGCTGGGTGGGATAGTAAGAAAGAGGCAGTACACAGGGAGTAGAGGCCCTGCAGAGAGCCCAAGAAGGATAGGGGGTTGAGGAACTTCTGAGTTCCCTGTCCCTGGCTGGCGCAACAGGTTCAGAAACTCACCCCAATGTTGGCTCTCTTGACGCCGAGATCAGGTCTCCTGAGCTCCCACATTCTTGATATTCAGGTGTGAGACACTATTACCAAAACCTTGAGCTTTTTTTAAGAATAATTAAGGTAAGATATGTAACTTTAGAAATTTATAAAATGTGGTAACATAAGTATATAATTATGGACTATAATAAGTTTATATATAAGTTTATATAATTATAAACTTGAAAACAAAGATGCAATCAAACTGAATGAGGAAAAAATGTTGCATTTTAAAATGTGTACAGAAATCAGTCTGGCTTCTTGGTGTTTTTGTTCTTTCTAAATATATACTTATTTGAGAGAGTAGTTCAGGGAGAAAGTATTTGGGAGAAGAGAAAGAAAATATATTATAGCAATTAGTTAGTTCACCATGTGTTTTAAACAAAACATAAAAAACAAAATTAGTGATTCACAGGTATTACATAATGCATAGAAACATTCACTTTACTGAAATAAGTTATATATTCTCCATTCAGAGACACCTACTTATGAGAAGAGAAAAAGCAAAACAGAATCTCACCAGCATGAAAATATTGTTAGTTATGAATTACTTCAGAACACTGCTATTTCAGTCAAACCCGGATATTTCATCACAATTTTATTGATTTCCTTCTGCAGGAAAATGTTAGAACTAACCTCCATTCTCTCTATATATTAAATACTTCTTTTCTCTTTCTTCTTCTTTAGAAGAATGGCATCACTAAATAATCTAATAATAAATTACCTCTAACATCTAATACAATCTACATGGCAAAGCAAACATCTCCATAAATTTTGGCTTTATCTTAAAGCCAAATAGTGACCTAAAGAAGATATTTAACAGCATAGGAGAACCCTATTATACATTTGGAAAAAAGGAATCAGGAGAATGTGGGGCTGGAGATGAATATTAATTACTAATGTACTGGACCTTCAAGTGTAAATAAGAGGTTCACAACTAAATATTAGTGACAGTGCTACCTAAATGAACTGTACTTTTAAAGAAACTTTACAATAGGGGTAAGGCTTGCCTTTTTTATTTATTAGTGGTTAGAATGTACATCATCATTTATAATTTATATGTACTAATTATCTCAAGAGATTCATTAAAGAAGCTAAACAAGGCTTGCTTCTCTGTCAACAAAAGTTATTTTTGTAATACCTTCTAATAATCTAGTTCTTCCAAGGGAAAATATCACTTGATTTTCCCAGTGGGTGAAATTATTCACCCTACATGGTTAACTGTGGTCAGTGAAAAATCTATACAATTGAAATTCTTGAATATGTTTAAATTGAAATAAAAATATATTAAGCCTCCCAATATTCAGGGTTGCAAGCATTGCCAAAACATAGCTATAGAACACACATACTCTCTCTCACACATACACACATACACTCAAATACACACACACTCACTAACACATTGTCTCTCTGATAATTTTTCTTTTCCAGGCATCATGGTGTCACCTCACTTCCTATAATATGTGCATTGTGTAAATTAAAACAATTGAGTTTACAATGCTAATATAGTCTAAATATTGTCAAGTGCTATAGTTATTTATCCATAGAGATTAGAATAGTAAGGTTTATTGGATAGAATATGATGGGTGTTTTTGACCAAATACTTAAAAATGTTTACCAGCACTCTGAATAAAATCTAAATTGTATAATAAAGTATAATGTAATTATTGTAGTTTTTATTTTGAATGATAGATACATCTCCCAACTGCTGTTTTCTGTGTAAATGTAAAATTTACGGAAATCTCCCATCGCTGAATGGTAATATTTAGTTTTTCAATGTATGACACAGTTTTATACTCATCCCAAGCCAAGGTTTTTTAAAGTATTTGTTTGTTTCTTTGTTTTGGTTCTTTTTCTTTGTTGATATAGGGTCTCCCTGTCTATTTCAGCTCAGCCTTTTAGTTCACTATGTAGAAAAGACTAGTCCTAAACTTGTAATTTACCCCTCTGTATTTTAAGTGTCTGACTTACAGATTTGTACTGTACAATCACCATCACTCATCTCAGTTTTAATACTGCCTCTGTTATTTAAGACCCCCCAAATATTTTGGTGTAAAGTTTTGATGTAAAGTAAAAATGATCAATCCATCTACCTATCTATCATCTATCTATCTATCTATCTATCTATCTATCTATCTATCTATCTTCTATCTACACACTATGCTTTGCTTATTTATAGAAAATTAAGTATTTTCCTTATTCTAACAGTGTTTTTTCTCTTGCTAAAAATGTCTAACATATTAGACTTTTAATAGATGAAATGAACAAACTTGCAAACTTTTGCTCAGCAAGCAAATCTTCAAAAGTCATGCTTTATTTAAAATACAAATTCACAACTTTTGATTAAATGGAAAATCCAGCAGCCCTAGTTATATTTTATCCTCCTTGTTTTTGTTTGTTTGGCAATTTATTTTACAGGTGCAGACATGTAGCTCGGTGTTAAACTCTTGGTACAAAATGAGCTCTGCTCTTGCTTCAGTCCCAAGACAGGGGGTAGCGGGTAGGGGCAGAAGAAAATGAAAAAAAATATATATATATATATCATTTTCTAAAATTTAAAGGCTTTTCATGATCAATATAAATCATATTAACTAGACTATTTATTAGACTGTTTGCTGTCCCCTCCCTTCCTTTTGCAGTCTTCCTTTTCCCTTCCTCCCATCCCCTTCTCTATACCATGGGCTTATATTTCTTTTACATAGTTTAAATTTTTAAAGAAAATTAATAATTTAAATGTCTTTAATTTGATATAAACAGAAAAATTATTTTATTTTCATGTTGAAATAGCACATGAAACATTGACGTTGTTTTTTTTTAAATCAAAGTTAAATATGTTAGATAACCAAAAGGAAGTAAAATTATCAAAATCATTTTTCTACTCAGTTGAAATACCAGTTCTTGAAACAAAATCACAGAAAGTGAAAATGTAATTTTATTTGATTATATTTGTCAAATATACAGAGTTATTTTTCCATGTTTAATATTACACATTTACATATTTTAGTTCGTTTAAATTAATCAGAAGCTACAATTGTTTTTTATTTAGAATTTAGGTGCATATATTTGTACCTCTGTTAATAGGAGGTTTTCTAATTTCTTCAGTTTATATAAAAGTACATTGAGACTTACCAAAGAGTATAAAGACAATAAATGGACATGTCACAAACACTTTTTACTTAATGACGTAAATTTTAGCCATAATAAAAAAAATAACGATTTGATTTTTGTTTACATAATACATATAGTTCTATGCACAAGAACATTGCATTATTTGCTTTTCTCTAGACACATGCTTTCTTTTCTATTCAATTTGTCAGCTGCATGATTATATATTGGCTGTTGAATACAATGTCTTAATGAAAAACAATCACAATGCTTATACTAAATATTCTTCTTCTTGTAACTTAATTAAATCTCAAATATTCTGTCTGTAAAATCCCGTGTCATTTCAGATTATATTTATAGTCTGTAAAATGTAAATACCAAACTTTAATGGTCTAATATAAAACATGGCTTTTTAATTTCTTTGTTCTACTTTTGCTTTAGTTTGTATAATCAGTTTGTAATAATTAAAATAATACCTACCTTTTCATATTTATCTCAGAGATTATTGCATTTTTACTTCATTTTCATTAGAGGTTTGCCTGCTTGTTCAAGGGGTACTTAACCATGCTTACTTCTAATGGTTTTATTTAGAAAAAATTAAGTTAAAATAATTGCTTTCAACTCTTATTCCTGCTTAAAAATTCTGGTATACTGACATAATGGGATAAATACAGAAGGGACAAAATGTCTCATAGCATTAAATAATTAAGTAAATAACATTCACTTGAACAATAGAAAAAGAATTAAGCTTATTTACAATCATTGTGCATAGTGCTACATCTAGTTGAATTGTTATATTAGCTAATTTTCTTCCAAGCTAACAGCTGGTTTTATTTTTATATATAAATTAACCATATTATTCACATATCAGTTTATATTTGAACTTAAATCAGGTAAAATGCAGCAAATCTTTATTTTTTAGTCACATTTGTAGGGCTAATTAACCAGGATGGACAATTTTGAGACCTAGATAATAATCAATGATTGGATGATAGAATATCTTTGGATTGCTTCATTTTATTTTTATTTTTTTACATGTAAAGAAATGTTCCTGTTCTGCCTGGTCCTGCAATGGTTCAGTCCCAGGGAAACACACTAAAGTTTATATTAATTATAAACTGTGTGGTTTCAGGTTTATTATTACTAATTCTTACAACTTAAATAAACCTGTAATTCTTATCTATATTTAGCCATTTGGCTTGTTATTTTTTCTCAGTAAGGCATTTTCATCTTGCTTCCTCTACTTCTGGGTGACAAATGTATCTCTGCCTTTCCTCTTCCCAGAATTCTCCTAGTCTGGTCACCTTGCTTGTACTTCCTGCCTGGCTACTGGCCAATCGGTATTTTATTAAACCAATATGAGTGACCAGTCTTTACAGTGTACAAGAGCATTTTCTATAGCATTTACATTATTTTAATCTTTTTATGTTGAACATAGATTCTTTTTTTATATCCTGATTACGTTTTCTTCCTTCTACTCCTCCCAATTCCTCCTTACCTCCCCTCACCTCTGGATCGTCTTCCTTTATGTCTCTCATTTGAAAAGAACATGCTTCTAAGTGTTATGTTTGTTTCATTTTTAATAATTAACATTATTATGCAATAATTATTTAAAATGAACACAGATGCATTAATATTACAAGTACATATAAGGAAACACAGCACTGTTAAACATTGTCCAATAAAATCTCATTTGGAGGTAAGTATTATATTATGTTTCTTGTTAAATTCTTGTAAACCAAAATTTGTAGTGTCACTTTTTAAATTTGTCATACATAATTACCTTAAAATTGGGTCTAGGAAAATATTTAAGGTTTCTGTTACTCTTATAAATATCAACTGTTTCTTATTACTAATTCTTTAGCATATAATATATATGAAATTATATAGTAAAATATAAAGCATGTTTATTAAGAACCGATTTTGAAAAATATTTAGGTCCAATTTATTATAGTTTTTCATCAGAGATTCATTATGAATAGATTATCAAAACTACTTCTTGTGACTAGGTAGATAGCTTACTCATTAAGGTCACTTGCTTCTCTTACTGAGGACAACTCTTTGATAATTAGCATCCACATTGGGTAACCCTCAAACAGTTGTGACATCAGCTCAGATGATCCAATATGTCCTCTTCAGGCCTCTCTTAAGTACCCCCACACATATGGTATCTAGTACACACACACACACACACACACACACACACACACACACACACACGGAGAAAGAGCACAAATGATTAAGTAAATAAAAATGAAATCTAGAAAAAAATCTCTAAATATTTTGACTAGATATTTTATTCTTTATGTTTTTTGAATTGTCACAAAAAGTTCTCAAATATATGGTCATTTAAAATTGAATATTTAAGACAGTATTTCAAACTATTTTAGAGATATTTTGGGTAGTCATCATCTGCTAAACAGAAATTATTTTATTTTCTGACATTAAGAATTTGTAATTTCTATTATTCTTAATTTAATAATATGGCATGAATATGTATTACATTGTTAAATAAAAGATCACATTTCTCTTGAGGAACTATTCTGTGCTTTCAAGAATGTGTGAATGACTTACTAAATCAAATGGCTGCTCTGAAGAGTGACCCGCCTCAAATTTTTGGTGTATATGTTGAATACTAGTATGAAATGCTTTTTAAAGATTCACAAGAGAAAGGACTTTTTAGGCTTTTCTTATGATATATTAATTTCTCAAAAACTACATATACTTTTTTAGTTGAAAATCAAAATTATACAGGTTGATACTGCTATTTCTGATTAACTATATATATACATTAAAAATTCAAATGTATGAGTTTACAATGTCTTTTATTTACATTTATTAGTTACGTTGAAAACTGATATATTGTCATCAATTAATTTCTAAATCACACGTAATAGATAAATTATTTAAAAGTCTGTTGAGACATTATAAGTTTTATGTTTTAAATTATTTTATAAGTATTTTTGTTTAGATGTAATATTCATGTATTATAAAATAGTATTTATGGGAGAGACATATGTGGATATGTTTATATGTGTGTTTATATATAAACTTATTTTACTTAGACAATTGATAATTACACACATTTGTAAGTAATAATTGCAGCTAGCATATGTAAAATTCAAAGAATAACAAATTAATTTTAGTTTTTAGCTATAAAATCAATTGCAAATACCTTTTATTTTCTTCTTATTTGTAGATAATTAATTCCTGATTAATAAATTCCACACATTATAGAATCAGGGGATTAAAATACCTATAAGAGTCTCCAAAATGTACGATTTGTACTATATGCTTAGGTTGTTTCCAGGTTCTGGCTATTACAAACAATGCTGCTATGAACATAGTTGAGCATATACTTTTGTTGTATGATATGGCCTCTCTTGTGTATATTCCTAAGAGTGGTATTGCTGGGCCCAGGGGTAGGTTGATCCCGAGTTTCCTGAGAAACCACCAGACTGCTTTCCAGAGTGGTTGCACAAGTTTGCATTCCCACCAGCAATGGATGAGTGTACCCCTTTCTCCACAACCTCTCCAGCAAAGGCTATCATTGGTGTTTTTGATTTTAGCCATTCTGACAGGTGTAAGATGGTATCGTAAAGTTGACTTGATTTGCATTTCCCTGATCGCTAAGGAAGTTGAGCATGACCTTAAGTGTCTTTTGGCCATTTGAACTTCTTCTGTTGAGAATTCTCTGTTCAGCTCAGTGCCCCATTTTATAATTTGGTTGATTAGCCTTTCATGGTCTACTTTCTTGAGTTCTTTATATACTTTGGAGATCAGACCTTTGTTGCGGGGTTGGTGAAGATCTTCTCCCAGTCAGTAAGTTGCCTTTTTGTCTTAGTGACAGTGTCCTTTGCTTTACAGAAGCTTCTCAGTCTCAGGAGGTCCCTTTTATTCAATGAGGCCCTTAATGTCTGTGCTGCTGGGGTTATATGTAGGAAGTGGTCTCCTGTGCCCATGTGTTGTTGTAGAGTACTTCCCACTTTCTCTTCTATCAGGTTAAGTGTGTTCAGACTGATATTGAGGTCTTTAATCCATTTGGACTTGAGTTTTGTGCATGGTGATAGATATGTACTATATGCTTAGGCTTTTTAAGTTAATCCTTGTTGCTCCATATTCTAAATTTTTTTTCATCCTTTCTTTCAGTCCTTTTTGCAGATATGCAGACACTCAGAAGACTTTTGGGTACACACAGAGTCACACACAAACACACACACACAAATTCCTATATATGCTTACTATAAAGTGAACATGATAGTGTATATGTATGAACTAACAATTTATAGATAGGTGGTATAAGATAGATTATTTATAATAATAAATATAACTATATATTTTGGTTTAGAGTGATGACCCAGTAGTTAAGAACATGGACTAGTCCAGATGATCTTTTTAGTTCTCATCAACTATTTTTCGAAATTCACAAACACCTGCAGATCCAACTTCGCACACCAAATGCATCTGGCTGCAAAGGACACATAGCCACACACAGGAGCACACATAAACACATAATTATATCCAAAGCAAATATTTATATACATATGGCTGTGTAATCTAATGTTTATATTTCAATCCTTTCTTTATCTACTATGAATGTGCATATGTGCACCACTTGAGTGTCTGGTGTGTTGGTATCAATGACCAGAGATAATACAAACCAAGATAAAACATTGAGTTTCAAGTGAGTGATATAACACATATTTGCCGAAATAGGTTTTATTTCCTCTCTGATGCTTATATAACAAAATTGGTTAGCCACAGTACTGGAATTATTATATTTAATAAACTTTCGTCAATGAAAGTCAGAACTAAATTTCATTTGGAGTTTTATAAATACAATATTTTCTATAAAAATATCATAGAATAAACCTCATGTGATATAAATTCATGAAAAATGTGATTTTAAAATTAGAAATATTTTGACATATAAATATAAATGTGAACAGATATTGTTGTGATACAATTTTGGCAAAAGATTTTTTTTACTTGAATTCATTGTGTTTTATTTAAATATTGTAGCTTAAAAATAGCATTCATTCACATATAATGCTCCATCTAACAAATAAGAAAGATTAAGAAGCAATGAAAATAAAAGGCTTTTAGGAGAGGCAAATATGTGAGATAAAAAATTGTTGTACAACTTTATGGGAATAAAACAACACATTCTTCATTTATTTGAAAACACACCATCACATTAATTATTGGCTTCCTAGAAGTGTTGATGCCTAGAAAAAGAACATACTTGTTGGAATTCACAAAATGGTCTTCCTTCAGTTAAGGTAGATACTCTGTCCTTCACAGCATTCTACAAGGAAAATGAATGATGCAGGCATGATGGAGATAGTCATACTCATGAAATTGTTAACCCTGCCTGCATACATTAGAATAGATGGAGAAATATGTTTAACAGTTATTGGAAGCCCATACCCTACCATGGTGGAAAGAAGCCAAGATTTTCTATTGGCTTGTCTTTGCCACTTTTCGTCTAGTTTGGTATGCTATATGTAGTTTAGATGTTTTAGATATATATTTTTATTCGTTTTTATCGTATGATCCTCTTTACCACAACTTTTATTTTTGCTGTCTGGATAAATACTTTTTCCTTGCTTATGTAAACATAAACTTCTCACCTATATCAATTGAGAAGACTGACACATTTTGTCAGTTTCTCCCACGTTTATTAATGTATACCTGCTTTAATAATTTGTTCCTACAATCCTAGTTTGTGTATTCCTCATATTTGAATAAATATTTCCTAATTCAAATAATGACTTATGTAGAAAAATTGAGTAGTAGAAAATCTTAAATAAATATTGCGAACATATTAAGTTTAAACATAAAAATCATTGCCAGAAAAAAATACATTGTTTTGCATGGTTCCATCTACTACATAAAGTTGTAGTTCAGAATTTTTACAGAGAAGGAGAAAAATCCTATTTTGCTTTTTACAGCTAAATTATGGTAAGTTATCATTGGAGATAGTTCTGAATATTCCACACATATGCATATTTTCAAGGTCATTACACAAGGAAAATTACTACTAGAGAATTAATTATGAATAATGCATATTTATTGAGAAAGTAAGATTTGTAAAGTTTGGACTTCTGATGTAATTTTAATACAAGTACCTCCAAACAATGCATAGTTCTAGTAAATTTTCTTAGTGAAAATGTCTCAGTTATGGTACATCAATTTTAATGAAGATTCTATTAAAATGAATCCATCTGCTAAATATATCATATTATTTCTTCATGAACTTTAGGAACATATGTGTATTTCATTTATATTTTGTTTTAATAGGATCAGTAATTGCAGACAATTGTCAGTGCCTCTGTAATCTTGGTAACAGGAGTTCATATAACCTTGAGTAGAAACTATTGAATACCCTTATGTTTTCTTTACATATGCATATCAGGATTACTGATAATAGATATCATTAGCTGAACAGCAAAAAAAATTACAGTTTTAAAAATTGGTGACACATTGACAACTGTTATGAGTACCAATGAAAAGTATACTTTCTTCACAGTTAAAAAATGTTAATGTAAGTCTGGTGTGGTGGTACAAACATTTTTAATCCCAGCTGTAAGCACAAATGTTAGATGAATCTTTATGTGGTTGAGTACAGCATGGGTTTTCATACTGCTTTACAGGCCAGAAAAGTTTCATATGGGATACTTGTCCAAAAAAAAAATGAAAGAATACAAAAGAAAGAAAAAGAAGTGTGATATTTCTTATTCATCAAAATGTAAATTTTTAAAAATATTTACAAGTACAAACATTTTACTTTTAAACAAAAGCACTACAGATGGGTTAAAAAAGAAAATTATCATTTTAATTAATATTTTTGTAGAAATTCAAAATATTATATATTCAAAAGAATGACATTAAAGTAAAAAAACAGTTATAATTTGCAAGATTCTGTTAATTTGTGGTTAATTCTTAGTTGTCTAGAAAAAATATTGTGATTTTAGAATGTAATGATTTTGCCGGAGTAAAATTTTATAATTCTTTATATTGTTTATACAGTCTTTATTTAGTTCTATTTATTAACTTGTCTGAGGAAATCCTAATTTAAAAGAAGAGTTGCTGTATTAATCTAAAAAAAAACTACTTTGTAAACATGTTCATGGTTTTAAACTTACTTTCTTATAAGGGTATATAATCAAAAAATAGCACTCCAAATATTTTAGATATGTACCATTAAATATTTATATAACCTAAGTATTTTAGTTACTTTTCTATGCTGGGAAAATACACCATGATTATGTGAACTTATACAAGAAAGTATTTAGCTAGAGGCTTACTAATAGTTTCAGAGTGTTAGAGTCAATGACCATTATGGTGGGGATCATGGAGCTGGAACAGTAGATGAGAGCTTGCATTTTATACATAAGACAGAAAGCAAAAGACTAATTCTGGTGTGGGTGTCATAAGCCACTTTTTTTGTGGTGACCTCTACTGAGATCCTAGGCAAGAAGGGTTCCTTCTTTCTAGGGTAGGAGCACGAGATTAGAACACGTTAAGTTGGAGGAACAGCGATAAGAAAACAATCACAGAGACCCAGGATAGTAACCACAGGGCAACTCAGTAAATTTGCCTTTTTTAATTTTCCATACACTTTTATACCTTAATATAAAAGGTGGAGGGGAAGAAAAAAGACTGTTTTAACATGATACAAAGGACAACTAGAACAGTTACTTGCCCCAATACTTGATATATCAAGTCATTATTTCTTGAGAAAATCATTCTGTTGTTTATGCAGTGGAATGACCCTAGATCAAGTATCTTGCGGGTATTCACTCCCTAATTAAACATCCTATTTCAAAAGAAGGAACAGAAGTATGCTTGAATTCTGTGACCTTTGTTCAGGGTGGAATGGATTTACCTCTATATATCATGCCAATGTCTAAAACACCAAGCAACCACATCCTAGGCCAGGCAACAACTTTGAGCTAGCTCAGACTCTTTTACCTTCAGACAAGGTGGAATAGGCTCATATTTTTGGGCCTCCAAAGCCCAGCCCTATTTACACATCTTCACTAACAGGGTCATACATATATCCTAGTCCTTCCAGTCTAGCAACTGTCAGCCAAATATTCAAATAAATATGTCTATGGGGTCAATTCTCATAAAAACCACCACACCAATGTATACAAATATAAGAAGTTTCATGTAATGAAAATATAAACATTTTATAATTGTCATGGAAAAGGAGGAATACTACTAAGCATTAGAATAAAATCCAATCGGTATGTATTAATTTCTTACTTAGAGCATGCTTTCATTTTTGATAACACATTGCAAACTAGTAAATATAACACAGTGTAAAATAGTTGTGAAAAATATTGAATTTCTATTTATGGCAACTTAAGTGACAAAATGAGTATTAATTTCAACTGTCATTATAATAATAGATTGCACATTTACTTTGCAACATTAAAATACAAATATATCTAACATTCTAAATAAGTCTGTTTTAATACAAATAAAAATTTTTAATTTTCTACTGATTTTTTTATTTGCTTGATATTTGAAATGCTTATTAACTTTGTTATTTTGCAAATTTTAATCTCCCAAGAAAAATAAATATACGATATGTAAAATATGCATAGTTGAGCCTCAGAATTTTGTTTCAACAACAAATTTAATTTCTGCAATAAATTTATGTCATTCTTTGCGCTAATCCATGACTGCTAATGAATATTTAATGTAATGGATGTGGAAGACTATTGGGGGAGACTCCTTGTTCATTTCCTGGCCACCCATTCTCCCAAAATAATCACATAGAAATCTGTATTAATTGCTATACTATTTGGCTCATAGCTTAAGCATATTTCTGGCTAATTCTTATATTTTAAATTAACCCATTTCTATTAATTTGTATAATGTCATGTGACTGTGGCTTACTGGAAAGGTGCCAATAGGCTCCAGCAGAGGTGTCTGTCTCCTGTAGGTGGCTACATGCTTTCTTCTCAACTCTGCCTTCTTTCTCCCAGCATTCAGTTTAGTTTTCTTGCCTAGCTCTATTCTGCCAATCCACTGGCCAAAACAGCTTTATTCATTAACCAATGGAAATAAAACATGTTCACAGAATACATCACCTTGCCTTTTCTGTCTAAATAAAAAGGAACTTTATAACTTTAATATAACAAGATTACATAAAACAGGTACCAAGCAAGAATTACAGATACAACATTTATACCTACCTAGAAGGATATAATATTACCTAAGTAAACAGGAAGTGCATTGTAAGCAACTTCCAAAACTCTAGAATTGACAGAGATATCTCTCTGCATAGACAGTCACCCAAAGTTCTTATGTATCATTGGAGCATCCTTTTTCAGCCTACAGGTCCATAGTATCTGGCAGACATTTCCATGAAGCAAGAAATTTCAAAGACAGTTGCATCTATATTGGTAGATTGTCAGTCACTTTCTTCTGTGTCCTGCAGAATATCTGGTAGACTTTTTCAGAAAGCAGAAACCCTGAATGACTGTCTCACATCATTTTAGCAACTTCAGCAGTCATTTTTTTCTGTGGGTCCTGCAATTCCAATCAGGCAAGATCAGTTTCTTGCCCATATGGCTAACAAACTCCACGAGGATCATTTTGATGCCTATCATCCTCTTGAAGTAGAGTGGTGTGGCCAGGAACAGACGTGTCTCATGTTATGAAAATTCCTAAGTTATTAACACATTGTAAATGATATATTTTGAAGGTTTCTGAAAGATTTGAGGAATACCTATGTAAATGAAATATATCTCTATATATCTAGAAAACCTAACTAATATGACTAGAAGCTTGACTATTAGAGACGATTATCTAGTATCTTATATTTTTTAATTATATATTTGATTTTTAAATGATATGCACAAACACAATTCCATTATCAAGAGAATATATATATATATATATATATATATATATATATATATATATGCATATATGTAACAAAATTGATTTTAAATTTGTATCAACAAATTAAGAACAATATTTGGGAATTTGGGCATAGTTCTCTCCAAACTGCTTCCAGCTTTTTGTTGGATGAAGTAATTTTTGGGGCTATATACAGCAACCTTTTGGGTGGTCTTGGTCAAACAACATTAGTCCATAGGTTCTTATCTTCTGTGGAAACAAAAGTAGAACCTCTTTTCCAAAGCAAATTATCCTTAGATCCAAATTTTGAAGTCAAGATACTTTAAAACTATATGCTGGCTTAGCTTAGCAGCCCATACAATGAAATGTATCTCTGTATTTAGCTCTTTCACAGTCAAAAATTCAAAAACGAATATACATAATCCAGACTCTCTGTGTATATTTCATCTGTATGTGGCTTATTTTTTCTTTGCTCTTTTAATCTATGACTGTCTTTACTCTGTTTCTTTAAAGACTTTTTTTAAAATATATTACTTCTTTTTATAACTCTCTATACTCTTTTTCCTCTCTTCTAAGCCTATGTACATTTTAAAACATACTGTGGCCCATTTAGTGGTCTTTTTCATTTGAATTTGTATTTATTGTGTATCTGTAATCCTTTTTTGACCAGGACCACTTGTTAAAATGCTAAGTGGTGTGGCTTGGAATAATGCTGCTTTGCCTTTTGTCTCCAGCCAGACCAACATGGTAGAGGTCCATTTACTGCCTCTGTGATCCATGCATACTGCTCCAGTTCTAGGTAGACAGCAGGTCTATGTCATGTCATTAAGCAGTTTGTAACACACTGCTCAGTAACACACTGCACACAAATCCTATTTAAATGTTCCCTATCAGGACATCCTGAAAGAGACAGAACCATTTGTGCTGTTGAGCCAGGAAGCTGACTACTAAAGAAGTTATGCAGCCTTCCTTGCCAAGATTGAGTCAGGAAGACCTGTCTTAAAGGAGTCGCAGCAACCAAGAAGCCATGCTTCACTCTGTTCTTTTGTGTCTAGAATTCCTTTCCAAGCATTCTTATATTTTATATGCTTGTAATCAACTCCACCTGAGTGCACTACTTTGTTGGGGCAGACTGTTTATTCATTTCCCAGACTCACAAAATAAACACACAGAAATCTGTATTTTTCCAAAACTGCTTGGCCAATACCTTAAGCGTATTTCTGGCTAACTTTTATATCTTAAATTAACCTATTTCTATTAATCTGTGTATTGTCACTTGGTTGTGGCTTATCAGCAATGTGCTGGTGGCCTCGAGTGGAGGCATCTGTCTCTTGAAGACAGTTACATGGCTTCTCATTAACTCCACCTTCTCTCTTCCAGCATTCAGTTTATATTTTATGACTATCTCTATTCTGCCAAGCCACTGGCCAAAATAGCTGTATTTATTAACCATTGACAATACAACATGTTCACAGCATATATTATCTTACACATTCAAATACCTTATTCACATGTGTGTAGTATATATTTTAAAACAATATTTGTAGTAATTCGCCAACATTTTTAAATGTATTTTGAGATTTTTAACTTTAGAATAGAAATGCTATGTTTGCTTGGGTATTATTCATTGAGTATATGTATTTACATCAATTTCACAGTAAAATAAGTGTTCAATACAAGTGAGATATAGAATAGAATAAAAGGCACAATCACTCACCGCTATTAGAATATATGAGACACATGATTTGTTAATAGAAAAATGACACTGATTGGGTTAGTGAATGGCTGAGAATATTTTTCTTGAATAATTTAGAATATTTTTGTAAGTAATTTAAGATGGCATAAAGTAAGGAGAACAGAAAGACTACAGAAGTGACAGAGAAATAAAGTGAGCTGTCCAAATTTTATTTTAATTGGTTACATTTGTAAAGACATGTATTTGTGTATTTTGAATTACTTATCATGAATAATCTAAGGGGAAACTAATTTTTGAAAATTGCTCACTTTTTTCATATTTAACATGTCAAAAATAAAAATTGCTCGGTGAATAATAATGAATATGAATGGGAATAAACTACTTGTACATGCTGACAAAAAATATCCATTTAAAGGATTTTGTTTCCACTAAAAAATGTTTTGTTTTTCTTTTCCTCATTCTTTTTTTTTTATTTTTTTTATTTTTTTATTTTTTTATTTTTTTATTTTTTTTTTTTGATTTTTCGAGACAGGGTTTCTCCGTAGCTTTTGGTTCCTGTCCTGGAACTAGCTCTTGTAGACCAGGCTGGCCTCGAACTCACAGAGATCCGCCTGCCTCTGCCTCCCGAGTGCTGGGATTAAAGGCGTGCGCCACCACCGCCCGGCTTCCTCATTCTTTTTTAAAGGAACATTCACATTTGGTATTTCTCACCTTTCCCAGTTTGACAATTCTCCCACATGTCTCCATTTTCTAAATGGAGATGTTTTATGACCTTCACAGTAAACTTTTTACATGATTATAGTCCACAAAAGAAATATTTCTCAAGATGATAAGTAAGAAAGAATGTAAACTTCAGTCACTTAATCTGTGGGAATTTCCTTTCCAAGTGTTTAAAACAATTAAGTCACTGTGGTTATGTGAATTTTAATCTCACTCAAAATGAAGTACCCTGTGCAAGTTACTTTTGCATATGCAATACAAAATTTCACTTTAAAATTAGTCTAATCTTGTAGAGAGATAATTTGCAACATAGATTTTTGTATTTATCGAGTCTAACAACAAGAATAACAGCAAATTATTCAATAGCTTTCTGTCCTTTATTCCTTTTGCTATTTTGTAAACTGTATCCAGAGCATTGCACTTGATTGGCAAAATCCCTAAATCTTAAGGATATTAGCTATCAAGAAACCTTTTTGCTTGTGATAGTCTCCTGTCTCTATGTAGCATATAATCATCCTTAATAGATTATATTTATTCTATCACACCACAATATCTAATCATGAGCATATTTTAGTGATATATTCTATACAATATGAGTGAAGATGGAAACTTTCATTATCAGTTAAAAATAATAACCAAAGTACTGTCAAGTATTGTCAGAGAACAGAATACTTCTGGTTAAATCTTCTTGCAATATATCTAGAATGTAAAACAGGTAATGCTTTGGGCTTTATATTTTAATCCAGCTAAGTTTACTTTGGTATTTAAAGAATCAGAAAGAGGCATTAAGATAATTTTCTTTATTTGAAAAATGTTCAAAATAACAATTTTTAAAAGTCTCCATAATTCTTTCGATGGAGGACCAATCATTAACCAGTATTCACAGTAACCAGGTTTAATAAATTAATTTCAGATATTTAATGATACCCCTGGGAGTATTTGTCTTGTTGAAAAGCAGTGTGTGTCTTTTAGCTGGTGTGTTACTTTCTTTTTTCTCAGTTACTTTTCTTTGAATTTTCTTTGTTCTATTGGTGAATAATTAGGATAGACATTTTGAGCTCTTTTTATTGTTGGGAATTTTTCTTAACCTTAAAATCATTAGAAGTATTTGTGTTTTACAGTTTGAAATACTTATGAATTTTTAAAATGAGTTTTATGTTATGTTTCATACAAATACTCTTCATAAATTTTCAGAATTTTGTGAATAAAAAACATATAATTTCATAGCTGAAATAGTAAAAACGTAGCTCAAATAGTTAAAAGTAATTTACAAATGTATTCTAAGCTTTCAAATATTTTCAAGCATTACTAAAGTTTCAATTTTTCTAAACCTGAAAATTGCATTATCTTTTGCTGTTTTATATCTAATATAAAGTATTTTTTTAAGAGAAAAATCTTTACTCAACATTGTTCAGGAAATGTGTTATAATTCTGTACCTGATGTTCAGGACTTTACCTAACAACCAGAATTACAAAGATAAATGTGCATAAGCAAGTTATTTTATGTCACTTTTCAGTTGCACAAATTTACAAGTAAGATGTCCACTTAGCTGGGTTAAAATATAAAGCCAAAGCATTACCTGTTTTCCATTTGAGATATGTTGAAACAAAATTTAACCAGAAGTATTCTGTTCTCTGACAATACTTGACAGTACTTTGGTTATTATTTTGACCAAATGCTGTGCAAGTCTGTCTTGAATTACACAGCAACTGTTATTAAATGACATGTACCTGGATATTTGGGTATGGCTCAGAGTGTAAAGTGCCTCCTGCAAAAGTATGAAGACAAGGGTTCATATCTCCAGGATCCAAGTGAAAACCTAGCACTACAGTGTGTATCTGTAACACCAGAATTGTGAGAGCAGAAACAGATCGCAGTGACACACTGGTCATCCAGTCTAACTAGCCAAATGGTGAGTACCAGTCTCGGAGAAAGACATTATCTCAAGATATAAAATGTAACGGGCAGTAGAAGATATGGATCATTGATCTTTGGTCTCCACATGTTCATCCTTAGGGGAGTACAGGCACACATATTCAACACATATGCTCATGCACAAATTAATATATTCAAGGGGTCATTGAATTAATTATTGGTTAAAATTATTTTCATAGTCAGATTTTTATTCAACATTTTAAATGAAAAGCATTAGTTTCTGAAGTAATAAGGGCGGCGGCGAGGCTGCGTCCCCAACACCCCAGCCGCCTGCCCGGCTAGCTTATGCCCCAAAATAATTACACAGACACTGTATTCTTTCAAGCACTGCTTGGCCCTTTAGCTCTAGCACTTACAGGCTAATTCTCACATATTAATTTAGCCCATTTCTAATCATCTGTGTATGGCACCCCAAGGTGCGCTTACCGGGGAGATTCCAGCCTAGTCCATCCTAGGTCGGAGCTTCATGGCGTGTGTCTGCCAGGGAGCAGGGCATGGCGTCTCTGCTGAGGCGTCTGCTCCGGAGAGCAGAGCTGTGGAGTCTCTGCGCTCACTTCCTCTTCCTCCCAGTGTTCTGTCCTGTTTTCTCCTCCCACCTATCCTCTAACCAATAAAATGGGCCAGGGCAGTGCCTTTATTAGCCAATGACCTTCCTCCATCAAGTTTCATTCAAATGGTGCATTATAATTAACTAAAAGTAATCTTAAAATAAAAAAAATTGCCTTATATTCATATATATGACATCAAAGCTCATGACAAAAATGTGTATATATGTGTACATGGATGTGTCTTGTGGAAACAAATAACCAATTGGAAATATTGTGTTTAAATTAACCCACCAACTAAAATAGATTTGAGTTTCCAAGTTCAAAGAGATATTTTTAGAGGTCACATGAGCTAAAACATAAAATTTTACCAATAAAACATACCCATAACCTTTTGTCATTTATAGATCATTCAAAAAAGAATAAAGATAACTGTATAATGATAATACCTTAGATACAAGGTGATCGTCCTGACTGGCTCAAAGAATACTAACATTAAAAGATCTAAAAACGTTCAGTTTGAAAGTTTCTTTTTTTTATTGGTAATATATGTTTTTTTATTTAAATTTATTTATTTATTAAGGATTTCTGCCTCGTCCCCGCAACCGCTTCCCATTTCCCTCCCCCTCCCCCGATCAAGTCCCCCTACCTCGTCAGCTCAAAGAGCAATCAGGGTTCCCTGCCCTGTGGGGAGTCCAAGGACCACCCACCTCTATCCAGGTCTCTTAAGGTGAGCATCCAAACTGCCTAGGCTCCCACAAAGCCAGTACGTGCAGTAGGATCAAAAACCCACTGCAATTGTTCTTGAATTCTCAGTATTCCTCATTGTCCGCTATGTTCAGCTAGTCCGGATTTATCCCATGCTTTTACAGACCTAGGCCAGCTGGCCTTGGTGAGATCCCAATAGAACATCCCCATTGTCTTAGTGTGTGGGTGCACCCCTAGTGGTCCTGAGTTCCTTGCTCGTGCTCTGTCTCCTTCTGCTCCTGATTTGGACCTTGAGATTTCTGTCCGGTGTTCCCATGTGGGTCTCTGTCTCTGTCTCCTTTCATCGCCTAATGAAGGTTAATATTCATGAGGATGCCTATGTGTTTGTCTTTGGATTCACCTTCTTATTTAGCTTCTCTAGGAACATGAATTATAAGCTCAATGTCCTTTATTTATGGCTAGAAACCAAATATGAGTGAGTACATCACATGTTCCTCTTTTTGGGTCTGGCTTACCTCACTCAGGATAGTGTTTTCTATTTCCATTCATTTGTATGCAAAATTCAAGAAGTCCTTGTTTTTTACTGCTGAGTAATACTCTAATATGTATATATTCCATACTTTCTTCATCCATTCTTCCGTTGAAGGGCATCTAGGTTGTTTCCAGGTTCTGGCTATTACAAACAATGCTGCCATGAACATAGTTGAGCATATACTTTTGTTGTATGATAGGGCCTCTCTTGGGTATATTCCCAAGAGTGGTATTGCTGGATCCAGGGGTGGGTTGATCCCGAATTTCCTGAGAAACCGAAACACTGCTTTCCAGAGTGGTTGCACAAGTTTGCATTCCCACCAGCAATGGGTGAGTGTACCCCTTTCTCCACAACCTCTCCAGCAAAGGCTATCATTGGTGGTTTTTATTTTAGCCATTCTGACAGGTGTAATGGTGGTATCTTAAAGTTGTCTTGATTTGCATTTCCCTGATCGCTAAGGAAGTTGATCATGACCTTAAGTGTCTTTTGGCCATTTGAAGTTCTTCTGTTGAGAATTCTCTGTTCAGATCAGTGCCCCATTTTATAATTGGGTTGATTAGCCTTTTGCGGTCTAGTTTCTTGAGTTCTTTATATATTTTGGAGATCAAACCTTTGTCAGTTGCGGGGTTGGTGAAGATCTTCTCCCAGTCAGTGGGTTGCCTTTGTGTCTTAGTGACAGTGTCCTTTGCTTTACAGAAGCTTCTCAGCCTCAGGAAGTCCCATTTACTCAATGATGCCCTTAGTGTCTGTGCTGCTGGGGTTATACGTAGGAAGTGGTCTCCTGTGCCTATGTGCTGTAGAGTACTTCCCACTTTCTCTTCTATCAGGTTCAGTGTGTTCGGACTGATATTGAGGTCTTTAATCCATTTGGACTTGAGTTTTGTGCATGGTGATAGATATTAACCCACAAACCTATGAACACCTGATTTTCGATAAAGGAGCTAAAAGTATACAATGGAAAAAAGAGAGCATCTTTAACAAATTGTGCTGGCAATACTGGATGTCAATCTGTAGAAGAATGAAAATAGATCCATATCTATCACCATGCACGAAAGTTTCTTACATATAATAATGAAATAATGCATCTATACTAATCGAATATCATAAATGTTATGGTAATTCATAGTTGCCACCAAGTAATATTATTAGACTGTTATTATTTTTTCTCAGTCCAGATGTGAAGTTTATCAAGAAAACAACTTTTGCCCATTACAGAAATGGCTTTCTTTAAGACAAACGGGCTGGAGAGATGATTCCCATCACTTTCATAGGATGGGAATCCCAACACCCATGTGAGGAATCTTGCAGTAATCTGTAACTGCAGTAGAAAATTCAACACCCTATTTTGGCCATTTTGAATATTGTATGCATCAGGGCACAGACATACATAAATATAAAACACACACACACACACATATATATATCATTTATGAATTAATTTTTTTTATTATATATCCTGACTGTAGTTTCTTCTCCCTCCTCTCAGTCAATTCTCTTTCATCTTCATTATTCCCCACCCTACAATCCACTTCTCCTCCTTTTGTGTTCAGAAAGGAATGGGCCTCTGATGAATATCATTAAGCCTGGCATATCAAATTCATATAGTACTAAGCACCTCCCTTGGTATTAAGGCTGGGTAAGACAACCATTTCTTAAAATCAGGTTGGACAGGTTATAAGCATCTGTAACACCAGCTCCAGGAGATCTGATGCCTTCTTCTGGCCTCTAAGGGCACTCACACACATGTATCACACATGGAGACACACTTGAACATAAAATATAAAATCTTTAAAACAAAATATAACAAAAGTTCCCCCAAACTATAGTTACTACTTCATATACTTTCACAAAATATTCAAATTGATGAGTGTATTAAATGGCAAACTCTCCGATAACGTTCTAATTTGTGGAAACAATGTAATTGTCTTTTCAGTTCTTATTTTGCCAGTATATTAAAATGATTATTTATTTTCATTTTGTGAGCATCAATTTAAATAAGCAAACAAAACAATAATGTTTTTTGTAGTTACTAAATAACTCAAATATTGGCATGCTAATAAATATATGTGAAAGTAATGTCTGGAAGAACCAAGCATTGGTAAACAGAAAACAAGATTAGCTATTGCCTGGTTAGGCTGCATTGTAAGATATTCTACTACCATGTAGGGTTTTGGTGTTTGTTTGCTTTTAGATTAATATACAACACAGTAATAGTTTTCTTTCAGCTATTCTTTTAGGGTTTGAATAAAAGTTGGTATTTGCTACTGCCAATAACAATCCTTTTCAGGAAATAAACACATAAATGTGTGTTTAGTCACATGTACCACAACCAAATGGAAGGTGACACAATTACACACTATAGTAGAGGTCACATTAAGCTTATGTTATCTCAACATACATTATGTTTGTTTATAGAAAAACTAAAATTACTATGTAACATATGATTGCAAAACTTTAATTATAATTAAGTTTTATAACAAACAATTTCACACTCAAATTGTTCACCAAAATCTGTTTTAAATATTCTCTAAGTCAGTTTTGATATTTTTTTAAAAAAATACATATTCATTTTCCTGACCTCACCAATAAAAATGATTTGTCTTAATCATGTGTATGCTTGGGTAATGATTGTATGGGTGCATACAGTGGTGGAAAGATGTATTCAGATCTCCTGGATCCACAATTGTTGGTGGTTGTGAGCCATTCAATGTACCTGTTGAGAACTGAGCGTTAGGCCACTGAAAGAGCAGCAAGTGCTCCTAACTGCTGAGCCAACTCCTCAGTCTTACTAACACTACTTTATTTATTTATTTTTTTTTGATATTAACTTCTTCAGCCACTTGGTGTTGAAAAGATTTTGATTATTCTTCTTCCTTTTATCTGTCCAATATTGGACTTCATACTTTTCTATATTGGATTTTTTCCTTCTAATCCCCTCTTCTGTAATTTTAACTACCTATATAAAATATTTAAACATATTAATTGTTTCTCATTATGTGGTTTTAATATTCCAGTTTTCTCTTCTCTGGGTCATTTAGTATATTTGTAACAGCAACTGAGTTAGGGTTATTATGTATCAGCTTTTAGCAAAAATTAGTCCTGTGTTAGGTAGAGTTGATATTCCTGATAAAGCCTCCATATGACTCTTGACTGATAGAGCTAGCTGATATAAAATATATTTGAACAATTTGCAAATTCCAGAAATTTGATTACCAAGAGTATATTTTAAGTATTAATATTTTCAAAAAACTTACATATGTTCTTATATATTTCAAACAAATCTTGTGTTATCTCTTTTGCAACAAAAATATGATGTAATACTTGCACACAAAAAGGTGCTTAAGAACCGGGTAATGCTGGTACATGCCTTTTATCCCAGCACTCAAGAGGGCAGAGGCACGAAAATCTCTATCCCGTTCCCTCAGATTCTAGCATCATTGCTCTTTAAAAATGATTCATGGCCTTTCAAAACTAGGTGAAATGTAAATTATAACAACATGACTATAGGAAAAACAGATTGAATTTACAATTTGAAAGCTTGAATTTTTATCATTGTTAATTTTTATTAATTTTCATTTCATTTTATTTCATTTAATCCACATAACAATATATATTAAATTAAACTACATATATATTCATATTTCATGAAAGAGAATGAAGATAACAGAGGTGGATTCTAAAACTTTAGATGTCATGTTACCTTAGTTGTGGTTTATCATTAGTCTAGTAGATACAAATAAAAGAGGTAAGTTTTTCTTAAGGAAGTTAGGTCAGTTGATTCACTTCAAAAATTATTGTCTGTAATTTTTAAGGATTAAAGTAGAAATGCTAAGTAAGAATATGTACTACTTGAATGCAAATAATATGCAGTAACAATAATGAGATTTTGTAACTGTTAAAGTTAAAATAAACTCCCTTGATTCCTACAAGACTGCTGGCTGCCTTCACCACATTTGTTCTATTTTAAATGCACCTTTCTTGTAAAATTATAGTTATCACTTTTTATTGTTATGATTATCTTGCTATTTCTCATGTATTGTTAACCTGGGGAAGTCTATTAATGGAAGTGAGTTTTGAGTTGCATTTAAAGAAATGATGTTTGAGGATCATCAAGAAAGATACTGATAAGTCATGATTAGAGTGTTGGTTAGAGTATGATGGACAAATTACAGGATATAAATGAATGAATATTATTTTTTTAAAGAAGCTGATTAATGACCTTAAATACTATACAACTCTGTGTTTTGTTTGTTTTTTTATAAATTTTCTTTCTTTCTTTCTTTTTTTTTTTAAGTTCTCATTTTAATGGTAAATGAAACAAAGGAAGGTACCCCACTTGGCAGATACAAAATGACATTTTGTCCTTGTGTCTGTGAAATTTATCAGATTCAGGTTCCCCAATGGGATAAAAGGAGAAACACACACAAAAAAAAAGAGGAAGGAGAGTCCTTTTAAACACATACCCTGTTGCTCCAAACTTTTAGCAACTTTTTTCTTTTTTAATCCACTACACAAACTGTGATTAAGTAAGAAAAGCATCAAGGGCTCTTGTTGACATCTTTTTTTTTTATTTCTCTCAAACCATTAAAACAAAATCTATAATTTTTACAGAGTACAACACAAGCACACACACACACAAACATATTTTGTAAATCAAACAGGAAAAAGAAAGCTAAAACAAGGTCAAGGAAAAGCACTTCTATGGTGAATTATGACTATGAGTTGATTGAATCCTGTTGTTGCTGCAGGACACCTGCATGGTTTATTAATTTTCACGGGGTTTTGATCCTACACAATGTGCTGGCTTTGTGGGAGCCTAGCCAGTTTGCATGTTCACCTTCCTAGATATGGACAGAGGGGGGAGGACCTAGGACTTACCACAGGGCAGGGAAACCTGACTGCTCTTTGGACTGGAGAGAGAGGGGGAGAGGAGTGGGGGGAGGGGGAGAAGGGTGGGAGGAGGGGGAGAAGGATGGGAGGAGGGGGAGAAGGGTGGGAGGAGGGGGAGGGAAATGGGAGGCTGGGAGGAGGTGGAAACTTGTTTTTTTTCTTCCTTTTCTCAATAAAAAAAAAGGATGGAAAAATTAAAAAAATAATAATTTTCAACAGGCAATAAATGTTTTTAGCGTATGTAATATTTTACAAAAAAGTCATATTTATTTTCCAGTATCAAACGCAAAATAATATGGGAAAATTATGGTTGGATAGATAATCTGTTTGGAATTGTTTTGCATAAAAAACACTTTTGGCTTGCCAAAAAATGAGGTTGAAAAATTGTGCTTGTGTCAAATCTGACTCACTTTAACAGTTCCTCTTAAAAATTAGCAACTGTAATTAGTGGAAATTTTAAAGGTGTAAGGCTCTTAACAGTTACAGTTTCTAACCATCTTTTTTTTTAATTTAAAGTGATCAACTTTACAAAAGTTGAATTCTCATTTTTCCAATATAAATAATGATTGTATAGCTCACAAATTGTTTGAAAATGACTTCTTTGTTCATATTTTAACACAATGTTTGATTATTCAGTTTTAAAACATACTAAAGTTACCCATTTTAAATAATATTTTATTCCTATCACCTTCTTGAATAAGTTAATATTAACTAAAAACATCTAGTGAGCTTATGGGTACTGCCTCAATAAAATAATAAATCAGTACATATAAGCATTTAGAAAGAACTCAAAATAGTACTTATATATGTAAATGTACTTGGAGTATATATCATAATTGAATATGCTTTGAGCATTTTAATGAAGTTTTATTACCTGATATAGCAAGAAAATATGTATGATAAATGGAAATAGTCATTAAAATTATTTTAACATTATAAACAAAGTTTAACTAGCACAATTCTGGAGACTTATAGTCCTAACAGCACCACACCTGCTCTGGCAATCTTCCATCCCATGTCTGTGTATGTTCATGGTGTTTGTCATCAAGAGATTAGCATATGTAAAAGGGAAAGGTCAGAGGCTAGGGTTGGGCCAATCTTACTCTCATGTAAACCCACTTTGGGTAACACAAGATGTCTATAAGTTTCTTCTGAGGTCAGTTTCAATGACCCCATCCATTACAGTGAACCTTACCTCATAAAGATGACACCACCTCCCAGCATCACCAATTTATAATTTATAATTAATAGAGGCTAGATGTAGTAGCTTTAATTCCCCATTTGAGAGCAGAGACAGGTGTATATCTGGGAGATCAAGGACAACCTGATATCAAGCTCATGCCAACCAGGTCTACTTAGTATACCCTGTCAAAACAAAGCAAGACAAAACAAAAAAGCATAGACCATATCTAAAGCTGAAGTGATGACTCAGTGGTTAATAGCACTGAATGCTCTTTCAAAGAATCAGGATTTGAGTCCTAGCACCCACCTGGTGGCTCATAACCATCTGAAACTCAAGATTCAGGAGTCTGACAGCATATTCTGTTCTTCAAGGGCACCAGAAACACATGTGGTATAGAGACATACCTTCAGAAAAATATTCACATATAAAATAAACAAAAGGTAAAAAATGATATCCTTGATTTTTAATATATGAATTTGAACTCAATTATTTCCCCCATAGAATTAGCTTTATTTATGTGACTAAAGGATATAAACATCCTTTACTTATACACTTTGTTGTTTAATAATAGCAACCATATTTTTATATACCTGTAAGTTTTCTAATTTCTTTACATACATTAAATAGTTAATCTTTTATGATCACACTAGGAGGTAGGGACTAGTATTATTGTAATTTAAACAGAGACACAGAAAACTTTGGTGAGTTTTGAAATCATGCAGCCTAGTAAGCTGTTAGATATTGAATGCAAAACCAATCAACCAACCCAATAGTCCATGTTCCAAAATCTCAATAAAAACTGTAAATTTCATCTCCCCCACAGGGAAGTGGGGTGGTTGTGGCTATAGTTTATGTATAATAGAGTTAATGGTCTTAAAGTTTTAGGATGGAAAATTAACAAGTGTTTTGACTTTAATTTCAGATAATTTTAGCAGTGGTTTTAATTAAATGATCTTGCTACAATTAATGTAAACCCCTGAAGGAATGTTTTGTTTGAAGTACTCAGTCACGTTTACTAGAATAGTTGCAAAAATAGATTACTATTGAGTGTTTACTTCATTATATACAAAAAGAATCTTCATTTTTTGTTAAATTAACAAATCAAATAAAGTAGTATTTATAAATGTCTTTCTGAGATGAATTCTTTTTATTTTTATGGTAGAATAAACTACCAACTGTTTTATATACTGAATAATACTTCTATAAACAAAATTGATTTTATATTATATTCATTAATGTGGAATATACCATGAAAATGATACTTCATTTTTCCCATTTTTTATTATATGGATTCAATGGATAACTTGGAATTCATATGGCTAAAATCGTTCTCTATAAAAATCTATTTTGACAAAATGATAGGTTAACATATTCATATATGGCAAAGAAATTGTAAACTATAAATTAAAATTAGAAAAAAGCTGTAATATTATATATAGTAGATATTGAAAAGTTAAAAATAATTATGTGCAAATGTATATATGAATTTGCTAAATTATATGTAGTGACAAAATAAATTATAAAATTTATTATAAAAATGCCAATTAAAATTATTTGAATATTACATATTTCCCAATTTCCTCCATATTTATTCATATTTTTAAAATACAAGAAATAAGTAATTGTTGATTTGTATGATATAAGAATACAGTTTTTCTCTGTGTATTGGTGGCACACGCCTTTAATCTCAGCACTCAGGAGGCAGAGGCAGGCAGATCTCCGTGAGTTCGAGGCCAGCCTGGTCTACAGAGTTCTAGGACTGGCTCCAAGCCACAGAGAAACACTGTATCGAAAAACAAAAGAAAAATAAACAAGAATACAGTTTTTCCTTTTTAAAATTATTTTTCAAGGAAGTCTGTAGAAGCAAGAGTATACATGCTGTATACTGAAAAACCGAAAGATTTCTTTTCCAATTCAAGGTGTGATATTTGTTACTAATGCTTCAAATTCATTTTGTTTATTTTGTGTAAGTTCTTTGAATTCACTTAGCCATTCCCTCTATGAGATACTATATCTTGATCAAATATATGTATATATAAAGTTCCCAATATCCATTAACACTGTATGAGCAGCACTTTGAAGACTTAGGAGTATAATGTCTGTGGAAAAGTAGGAATATGAAGAAACTGATAAACAGAGGCTTCTGATTACTTCAACTTTTTCTATATTCAGAAAAGAAACAGGCCATGCGGTCTCTGGGATTCAAAAAAAAAAAAGATTTTTTTTTTGTTTTTATTTTTCCTTGTTAACTACCAATTTTAAGCAGGGCCTTCTGTGTAATCATGGTTTAGAACTTTCCATTGGAGATTGGTGGGCACAATTTTGTGTATACAAATGAAGATGATGACTCTCCCTCCTGCAGAATTCAGAATCAGTAGCTATTATTTCAGCAGGGAAGAGTAAAGCTCCATGAGCCCCTCCGTTTGATCTGTGATTGGTTGTTGACTGTCAAAGTCTCATGTAGTCTGTATCCAGTTGGAAGATCATTTTGCATTTCCTTTCAAAGATTTCTGGAGCCTAACTTCTTTTTGTTACCACTGTTTACTTTCTTTTTGGATCTCAATTCCTCAGACCTTAAAATGAATAATCACTTTTGCATTTCTTTTTATATTTTTGAAGGTGCTTGTTTAATTACGCTTTTGCTTTCTCTGTCAGAATGCTTGCTCTATCTACAACATTTCCTACATAACCACAATGTAGTGTGTAAAAGTGGGAATATGCAGAAATTAGTAATTCTTTCTTTTCTGATTTTATTCTACTTACCTTATTAATTTTCCAAAATTCGCCTTAGGCAGTAGTTTTTGTGGGGAATAAAAATGAAATCCATGGATATATTTTTATGAAGAGAAAACTACAAGCATAAGTGTAAATAAACTGAGTATTAATAACTTACTCAGTTATTATTAGATAACTGAGTATCTAAGTTAAATGTATTAAACTTTCCTAAAAGTCCACGGTGACTGACTTTTAACATGTATATTTAGCCACAATGTTTCAGTAGTGGTCATTTCATAAATTATTAACAACCACTTCAAGGAAAACTTTAAATTAATTGTAAAATTTTCAATTATTAAATGTTTGTAGTAGTATGAAAGTTTGGAGACTGAGATACGTAAACATGAGGAGTCACAGCCTTGTAGAGTAAGTTTTGAATTCAATATAGTGTAATTGAACATTTAAGTAAAGAACTTAGTCAGTTAATATTATTAAATATAAATTAGGACAACAAAAATCTCATCTGTTTTGTTCACATATAGCTTCTCAGTACCCAAAGAAGTGTTTAGCATAGAAAGCTGTTTAAAAGTTATAGATTTAGAGAAAAAAAAAATTCCACAAATTCACGTGTAATTAATTCCTAAATAGAGAGTAGATATCCTTTTTAGGTTTTCTGGTTTCTTCTTTTAATCTTTACTAGAAGCACAGTGGCTTATTTCAACTTGAATATATTTCAGACATAAGATATAGGTTTCATTAAGATATAGAAGTTTATATTGACTGCATCGGCTTATGTTTTTATTAGCCTATATAAATTACATATAATTAGGCAAAAATGGATTTCATTATGAAATTTTTATTATGCACATCCACTTAAGCTTTAGAAATTATCATTTTTCCTATATGTCTTTCTAGGTTTTACAACTCTTGAAAAAATTTCAAATGCAGAAACCCATTTTAAAATGTTATTTTGAAAATTTTAGGTCATGTGATACAGATTCAGAATGGGTTGGGAAAACAGAGTTTATGGAATTAGGTCTTTGTCTTAATTATTTTTTTTGTGTAAGAATAGTGCAACATGTATGCAGCGCTTTAAAAACACTCGGTATTATTCTTCTGCAAATTATAATAATGTCTAATACTTAGGGGTAGGATAAGAAAAGATTGGTACTGTCAGTTACATCTGCCCCTGCCCCATTTTTATTCTGCTTATGTATGCATAATAATTATAAGATCACTCAGACACAGCTTTGAAGTATCATAGATTCAGTGTATAGAGAATGCATATATGTGGACACATTAGCTTACGGTGTTAACAGAGTGCTTCTAATCACACATTCATAACAAAGTATAAAATCAGTAATTCACAGACCAGATCTATATTGTGTAGTACTATTTCTCATTGTTGTTCCAATGTTGTTGAAAATACAAGAAAACATACCATAGTATTTTACTGTTGTATACTAAGATATAGCATAATTCTGTTCTCATTTTCCTCATATATATATATATATATATATATATATCAATGACTTATAAATGATATCAACATATAAACAAACAAAATTTGTTAGATATATATAGATATATAATGTATATTTTAGAGGTTGTATGATAATAATTTATAAAAAATATTTAACACTTATATAGTTCACGATGTTATTTCAATTGTTACACAGTATTTGCTTATTCTATTACTACTTAAAATGGAAAAAAATTCAATTTTCTCAGATCATGTAATTTACAATTTGCATATGCTTATATACATTTAAATGCAAATATCTAACTATGTAGAAGAATGGGTTAACAGCACATTTTCTGGCTATTATATTCACACAAAAAGCTATTTATATCATGTCTTTCTTGTTTAAAATTGTTGCTGAAATATTGTTAATGTTGCTAATCTTTAATAAATATTGTGAACAGCATTAGATACTTGTCTGCATCAATGTTATGTTCAATGGAATTTTAAGTGTATCTTTCCACTGTTTTTTTTAAAAAACTGATGTATGCTTTAACAGCAGCATTTGTTCTTACTTATTTATGAAGGTGTAACATTTGATCATGTTTAGTGCATTGGTATAAAGAGTTTGTATTTTATTATAGAACATTACACACAGTTTCATAATCTTGACATTAAATTTTACTTAATACTTTAAGTAAAGATGTTATCAAGAAAGGCATATTGACAATAGGAATCAAAGGCTGACTAAAAAGTGAAAATATGTATAGAAATATAAAATTATTGTTGAATGTTATTAATTAATTAGATAAATAGGAACTGAGGAGATGTGTCAAAAACCAACAGTGTTTTTCTTGATGGTCTTCTAGAAGACCCATCTTTGATTTCCATCATCCATGTTTAGCAGCTCACAATCACCTGTAATTCCATTACTAGGAAGATTTAATGTCTCTGACTTTAGAATACACATATTACCATGCAAATAGACCCACACACACTTAAAAGTAATAAAAAATACATGCTAAAAATTAGAAAATTATAGTACATTGCAATCTTTCCACAAAGAAAAAAAGAAAGTAAGAAGAAATTGTTTGGGATTCACTTTTTTTGAAAGACTTCTTTCTTTTTATTTTATGTGTATGAATGTTATGTCTGCACTAGGTGAGTATAGTACTCTAAACACTTAGAAGAGGGTTTCAGATACCTTGGAACTAGAGTCACACATAGTTGTGAGCTGCTGTGTGGATGATAAGATGAAAAGCAAGGTACCATGAAAGAGCAACAAGAGCTTAAGTGCTCCTAACCTCTGAACCATCTCCCCAGTGTCTTAATCATTTTAAAAAGAATAAAAAAAATAAGATTTGATGTGGGAGGGTCTTCTGTTTTGTGTTGATTTCATTGGTTAATAAAAAAACTGCTTTGGCCATTTTATAGGCCAGCCCTCAGGTGGGTGGAGTAGACAGAAAAGAATGCTGGGAGGAAGAGGGAAGTGAGGCAATCACCATGCCTCTCCTCTGTGGGTCAGACGCATGGAGCCAGCCACCAGGTCAGACATATTGAATCTTTCCCGGTAAGCCATCACTTTGTGGTGCTACACACATTATTAGAAATGGGTTAATCAAGATGTGAGAGTTAGCCAAGAAGAGGCTGGTACTAATGGGCCAGGCAATGTTTAAATGAATACAATTTGTGTGTTGTTATTTCGGGTGTAAAGTCAACCATGCAGCAGCCAGGTGGTGATGCAGCCCGCAACTCCTTCTACAAAAATTTAAGAAAAGCTAACACATTTGAGCTGGAAAAAACAGACAAACAGAAGGAGAAGCTATCAATAGAGGGCACGAGAGAGAGAGAGAGAGAGAGAGAGAGAGAGAGAGAGAGAGAGAGAGAGACACCCACTGGTTTGCACAATTAGGGATTCTATAAACACACTGAACTGGAAACCATTATGTATATTCAGAGGACCTGGGGCAGAGATGTGCAAGCCTTGTGCATGTCACTTTAGTCTCTTTGAACTCTCATTTTCTTTGAACATGTTGATTTAGAGGGCCCTGTTTTCTTGGTGTAATCTACTGGCTTTGGCTCTTAACACTATTCTTTCTCTGCCTTATTTCTGAGTGGTTCCCTAGGTTTGGAGGGGAGTGATTTGATAGAGGTACCCCGCTTAGGACTGAGTATTCTAAAATCTTTGCCCTTATTTCTGCCTCGCTCAGTCTTTGTCTTACTATGTCTGTCTGTCTGTCTGTCTGTCTGTCTGTCTGTCTGTCTGTGGGTCTCTATGTTTGTTCCCATCTGCTGCAGAAGGAAAATTCTCTAATGATGACTGAGCAAGGGGATGATCTAAGCGATATAGCAGAATGCTATAATTTATTTGTTCATTTAGATGAACAATAGTATTTGGTTTTGCCCTAGGTCCATGTGCTATCTGCTCTTGTGTTCTTTTTCAATCAAGCTGGGTATAGATTCCATCTCATAGAGTGGGCTTTACTGCCACAAACTTTGTGTCACAGTTGTAGCAGATTTTCTTGCAGGCTGATTGGTCTTGTTGCTCAAATGGTTTTTGCAAGGTTGGTGTTTATGTTTCTCTTTAGTAGCATGCAGAGTACCTTCTAGTACTATGAATACTAGTCTGTAGAGCTAATGATTCTAGGTAGGCACTAGCTCAACTTTTCTGTGTTCAATTATTTTTGTCTTTAGCATAAGGTCTTGTCATCAGTTCATAGCATACAACTTATAGCCTTTACAATATCCTGAGTGTTTGTTGGTTTGCATGGTATACTTTTGATGAACAACTTAATTTCATGTTACCCATTCTCAGTAAGGGAAGCTTCAATACTTGATGAGAGACATCCAGTCAGGGCTCTGTCTCCCTTCTTATTTGGCAATTTCACTTAGATGACTTTCATTTCTGTATAGATTTTAGGAAGTGTCTGCTGTTTTAGGTTTCCATATGGCCTCTCAAATGGTCTTAATTTTATTTATTATTTCCTGTATTCCCTTCTTATCCTCTGTTTTTTATCTCTCCTCCCATTTTGATTCTGCTATTTCAGTCTGACCTCTTCATCCATATATGCCATGTGTTTTATAGTATGGAGTGATCTGCTATTTATTATCATAGGAATATTTGAATAAATTGTTATTAGCATAACCTTCTCCTGATAATTTTTGTGGTTTAAATGTAAAATTAGCAACAGCAATACTCTCTGCAATCTTTATATAAAAGTACTTTTTATTTTTAAATCTAACCCAGTTATTCTTTAGTTTGTCTATTCTTATGCCATTTTATGGGATCAATTTTCATTTTCTGATGCATAAAAATATATTTTCAAATTTGAAACACAGTTTAAGCCATATCTTCTATTAATTGCTTGCATGTTATTTAAGAGTTCTATACCCTTACCCTAATATATATTCATAAACTTTAGTCTTCTTTCTATATTCTATTAGTAATCTCAGAGGTATGAGTTTCACCGTTTGCTAAAACAAAAGGAAAAACTATTTTCCCTAAATTCCTAAATGGGCAGATGTATGTATATATTTATGTATATATCTATCTGAAATTTGCATAACTATAATTTATATTTATTTGTTTATTGACCTGAAAAGGATCAAATCATCTTTGCACTTCATAATCTATTCCTTATATTTAGATACTTTTCATAATAACCCATTTTCTATTTTAGAAGACTTTTGCTTTGAATTCAGACTTTATCATGTGTAAATATATTTTGCCTAGTTTCATCTGGATAGTTGTGCATCATTATGCATGGAACTGAGAATAGAATATTATGTTAAATGCCGATTGACAGTAAAATAATTATTTTGAAATTCTCAGTACTCAAAAAAATAAAAGTATTTTTGTGATTCTAACAAATACACTTTTATTTTTCCTTAACTATTGAATTGAATATCTAAAGGAATTGTGTTTTCTTTAGATATCATAATATATTAAAATAAATAAATATCTTCAATAGTGGATATTGTTTTTAATATCCCATCTCTTAAGTACCATTGGTAATACTTCAGATATCTTCATACTATATAAATGCATGACAGTTGATTCAAAACAAATTTGTCATTTATTAGTGCTTATATTTCATTTAATTTTTGGATTTAAAACCATTTAGTTAACATTAACTTTTATGGTTGGTTTTCTAATAATTTCTTTTTTCTCTTTCTCTCCCTATTTTCTCTTTATCCTCCTCCCTCCCTCTATCCTTCCCTGTGTTTTCTTTGTCAGTATACTGTGGGCCAACAAACAGTACCTTTGGTATCGAGACTGGTATGGACTTGTTGTCCGGGACGTATATATTTGCGGTCCTGTTAGCATGTATCGTGTTTCAGTCTGGCGCCCAGGAGAAGAATTACACGGTCCGAGAAGAAATGCCAGAGAACGTCCTGATAGGCGACTTGTTGAAAGACCTCAACTTGTCGCTTACTCCCGACAAGTCCTTAACCACTCCTATGCAGTTCAAATTGGTTTATAAAACCGGGGATGTACCACTGATTCGAATTGAAGAAGGTACTGGTGAGATCTTCACAACAGCTGCTCGCATTGATCGTGAGAAATTATGTACTGGAATCTTGGTGGATGCCCGTTGCTTTTACGAAGTGGAGGTTGCCGTTTTGCCAGATGAAATTTTTAGATTGGTTAAGATACGCTTTCTGATAGAAGATATAAATGATAATGCACCATTATTCCCGGCAACTGTCATCAACATATCAATTCCAGAGAACTCGGCAATAAACTCTCGATATTCTCTTCCAGCAGCCATTGATCCTGACGTCGGAATAAATGGAGTTCAAATCTACCATCTAATTAAGGTGCGTTAAAAATATTTTGTTAAAGATATTAACCCCCTTTTAGAGTATAAGATCTTTTTGTACTTCTAAGTAAAACTATCTTCATAACTTTCCATTGTTTATGCAAAGCAAACTAGAGAAAACTCACTATTCAATCATATCAGTTTTTAAAAACCTGCTCTCTCTCTCTCTCTCTCTCTCTCTCTCTCTCTCTCTCCTCTCTCTCTCTTTGTATGTGTGTATTCCTTTCCAAACATTTGTGCTTTCATTAGAACTTATAGACCACAGACAAGGAGCTCAGCTATGATATTCACAAATCAATAGACTACTTGGTATCTGACTTTGAACTTTCTCATAAACGTCATCTAAACACAGAAGCAGGCAGATCTTTGTGAGTTTGAGAGCAGCCTGGTTTACAAGAGCTAGTTCCAGGACAGGCTCCAAAACTACAGAGAAAAACTGTCTCAAATAAAACCCAAACAACAACAACAACACACAATTCTGTGTTAAGAATAACTAGGTGAGGCAATGAATTTTTAAAGCATTATTTCAGACAAAAAGCTTAATCTTAGCACTTGAAAATACGTAAAATTATGAGAGGTAAATAAGAGGACATTGTTCTTGAGGAGTTCATACATTATATAATTAAATATGATAATATATACCCACATCACTTGACCCTAATTCCTTCAATAATCTCCCAATATGTCCCCAGTTAAAAGTCTTTTATTACTAGCATTTCTGAATGTATTTAGATTATTGACAATTTTTTCATGATGATTAAAAGTCAAGGCTATATCTCTCATCATCTTCACAATCCTCAAAGTGGAACTAAGTATTGGTCGCTAGACTTTTAATTTTACATATTTTTGTTTTGTCTGTGTTATTTGAAAACATAGAAGTCATTTTGTCTTACAAAAAGATAAGTAGTTTTTGTCAAAATTTTTCAGTTAATCTAAATAGTTTAGTTTGTCTTGATTTGAATCTTGTGATAGAAAAAAACAAACGAAAGCATGAATGAAATATTGCATGTTTTAAAGAAATGTCAGAGGTCTAGTGAACCAAGTACGTGTGTGTGTGTGTGTGTGTGTGTGTGTGTGTTTGTGTGTGTGTGTGTGTTTGTGTGTGTGTGTGTGTGTGTGTGTGTGTGATTACTGGCAAGCTTGCAGAATTATTGAAAGTCCAGTTACTGGAATGACAAATAATAAAATTTACTTAGTGGTCTTTAGATAGTAAACACACTTGCAGATATTATATTTATATTAAAAGCTTTTTAAAAATCTTATGTTTTTTTCATATTAGGTGCTACCAAATTGTAATTGACATTATGACTGCTGTTTCAAAGAATTAGAAGAGCATACACATATTTCATTCTGATGGTTATAATCTGTAGACATTGACCCAGAGGGCATATAATATGGGACAATTGTTTGGCTGACCTCATTATTTTTATAAGATGCATATTTTTAAAAAGAAATTTAAGACAACAGTCTTCCTGAGTGAACTCAAATGAAAGAGATAGGGTTCTACAATGATATTTGCTTTTCTAGTGAATTGGAAAAAAACAGGAAAGATATTAATCAGAATTTTGTGCACATTTTTTTGGGTCAGTCCATTTCTTAACAAATGTCCTACCTCCTGTCTTTTCTCTCTGTAAAAAAATACTTATGGCTTGTTCTGTAATTATTAAAACGATGAAGTCTAAACAAAAAGCACTAAACAAAAGGTCCAGAAGCATGCATGAAATATTATAGTGATATATTCAAATATTATAGTACTTAAAAATGTAAACCATCAAACTTTAAATTGTAAGTGGTATAGCAAGATTGACTCTGAAGAAACTCTTTCTAATAAAACTTTCTGTAATGATGAATTATTTCACTCTTTGATAGGCAAATGGGTAGTCTTTAAGTGTATGATACCTGAGTACTTGAAAAGCTAAAAAGATACCAAGGAACTGAATTATTTTTTCTATGTTATCTCATTTCTTGTATCATTGGTTGTTATTTAAGAATTCTATATATGTATGTAATGCATATTGATCAAATTCTCACACTCACTTCCTTTGAACTCTTTCTATATCCTTATCATTTTTACTCCCAACTCCATGCACATTTTTTTTTATCCACTGAATTTGTATAAGGCTGCCAGGATCCTCTAATTTAGTATCAATTTTAATAGCCATAATTAGTGAATGACTATAATACCGTACATGAGATTGTAAACACAAGTGGTATATTTAGGAAATAAGAGTAATAATTAAAGTTAAAACAGGGTCTTAGAAAACTGAAACCAGACAATAGAACTATTCTGGTTCTATCCACAAGACATTCCAAAAAATGTATTATTTAAAATGCTAGACTTTATTTAAGGAACAATTTTGTCATCTATACCCTAAGACAACTCTATACAGTTTCATATTTATCTTAAAAACTTTTTACCAAATTTAAATGAAGCAATCATGCTTGGATGGATTCTAATTTCTTAATAGAATTTTGTTTATAATTTGGTACTTAAAATATCAATATATTCTAAATAGTCAACCTCACTATATGATTATAAATAATTTGGAGAAATATGGCAAGCATTTTTTTATGTTTTAGAGTGTATGATACAACTAAATAATTATATATTGTACCTAAATTACTTGGGTATTTTTATTGGATCATGAATAAATAATATTAGGAGTGCTTGTTAAAAATAATGAGAATGGAATAAAAGTACTGCCCTGGGCACAAAACAGGCTATGACATGGGTTGGGTGACATTAAGTGAATGCACTTTGACTTACAAAAAAAATGTATTGTCAGGAAAGTGACATATATTCTATAGGAGAGCACCTGAAAACTAACAAACAAGAAAAAAATAATGTTTTGATTCATCAATAAATTTTAGTTAATTTTATGGTTTGAAAATAAGTAATCCAACAATAGTAAGTTTCTAAAAGATTTTTTGTCTTATAGGTTGGTAATTAATTATTGTTAATCTGATCTATCTTATTGAAGATCAGAGTAGCAAAATTGCAGTTGATCATAATTAGGATAATAGAAATTATATATATATATATATATATATATATATATGTAAATGTCAAACAACAGAGGGAATATGCAGAAATTAAGTTCAATTTACAGTTTAAAATTAACTGAAATTAAAATTAATGGTGTAAAATAGCATAAAATATCTTGCAGTAACTCTACCTAAACAAGAGAAAGATTTGTATGACAAGAACTTTAAATCTTTGAAGAAAGAAATTGAAGATTGAAGAAGAAACCAGAAAGTAGAAAGATCTTCCATGCTCTTGGGTAGGTAGAATTAACATAGTAAAAATAGCAATCTTACCAAAAGCAATCTGTAGATTCAATGCAATGCCCAGCAAAATTCTTTACATACCTTAAACGAATGGTACTCAGCTTCATATGTTAAGGTAAAAAAAAAATGCCAGGATAGCCAAAACAATCCTGTAAAATAAAAGAATTTCTGGAGGCATCACAATCCCTGATTTCAGACTCAACTACAGAGCTACAGTAATGAAAACAACCTGGCATTGACATAAGAACAGACAGGAAGACCAATGGAACTGAATTGAAGACCTGGATATTAATTCACATGCATTCAAACGCCTGCTATTTGACAAAAAAGCAAAAAATATCAAATGGAGAAAAGAAAGAATATTTAACAAATGGTGCTGCCATAACTGGATATCAACATGTAGAAGAATGAAAATAGATCCATATTTATCACCATACATAAAAGTCAAGTCCAAATGGATCAAAGACCCCAACATAATGACAACCACACTGAACTTTACAGAAGAGAACATGGAAAGTACACTTGAACGCATTGGCACAGAAGATCACTTCCTAAATATAACCCCAGCAGCACAGACACTGAGAGAAACAATAAATGAGACCTACTGAAACTGAAAAGCTTCTATAAAGCAAAGGACACAGTCAACAAGAAAATGACAGCCTACAAAATGGGAAAAGATCTTCATGAACCGCACATCAGACAAAGGTCTGATCTCCAAAATATACAAATAATTCAAGAAATTGGTCATCAAAAGAACAAATAATCCAAGTAAAAAATGGAGTACATATCTAAAGAGAGAACTCTCAACAGAGGAATCTAACATGCCTGAACGGCACGTAATGTTCAACATCCTTAGTCATCAGAGAAATGCAAATCAAAACAACTCTGCTATTCCATCTTACACCTGTAAAAATGGCCAAGATCAAAAATGACAACTTATCCTGGAGAGGTTGTGGGGTAATGGGAACACTCTTGAATTTCTGGTGGGAATGCAAGCTAGTACAGCCCCTTGGATGTCAGTGTGGTGATTTCTCAGAAAATTAGGAAACAACCTTCCTCAAGACCCAGTAATAGTACTCTAATATGTATATATTTCATACTTTCTTCATCCATTCTTCCATTGAAGGACATCTAGGTTGTTTCCAGGTTCTGGCTATTACAAATAATACTCCTATGAACATAGTTGAACAAATGATTTTGTCATATGATAGGGCCTCTCTTGGGTATATTCCCAAGAGTGGTATTGCTGGGTCCAGGGGTAGGTTGATCCCGAATTTCCTGAGAAACCGCCACACTGCTTTCCAAAGTGGTTGCACAAGTTTGCATTGCCACCAGCAATGAATGAGTGTAACCCTTTTTCCACAACCTCTCCAGCAAAGGCTATCATTGGTGTGTTTTATTTTAGCCATTCTGACAGGTGTAAGATGGTACCTTAAAGTTGACTTGATTTGCATTTCCCTGATCGCTAAGGAAGTTGAGCATGACCTTAAGTGTCTTTTGGCCATTTGAATTTCTTCTGTTGAGAATTCTCTGTTCAGCTCAGTGCCCCATTTTATAATTGGGTTGATTAGCCTTTTATGGTCTAGTTTCTTGAGATCTCTATATATTTTGGAGATCAGACCTTTGTCAGTTGCGGGGATGGTGAAGATCTTCTCCCAGTCAGTGGGTTGCCTTTGTGTCTTACTGACAGTGTCCTTTGCTTTACAGAAGCTTCTCAGTCTCAGGAGGTCCCATTTATTCAATGAGGCCCTTAATGTCTGTGCTGCTGGGGTTATACGTAGGAAGTGGTCTCCTGTGCCCATGTGTTGTAGAGTACTTCCAACTTTCTCTTCTGTCAGGTTCAGTGTGTTCGAACTGATATTGAGGTCTTTAATCCATCTGGACTTGAGTTTTGTGCATGGTGATAGATATGGATCTATTTTCATTCTTCTACAGGTTGACATCCAGTTTTGCCAGCACAATTTGTTGAAAATGCTCTCTTTTTTTCCATTGTATACTTTTAGCTCTTTTATCAAAAATCAGGTGTTCATAGGTTTGTGGGTTAATGTCAGGGTCTCCTATTCGATTCCATTGGTCGACTTCTCTGTTTTTATGCCAATACCAAGCTGTTTTCAATACTGTAACTCTATAGTAGAGTTTGAAGTCAGGGATGGTAATGCCTCCAGATGATCCTTTGTTGTACAAGATTGTTTTGGCTATCCTGGGCTTTTTGTTTTTCCATATAAAGTTGATTATTGTCTTCTCCAGATCTGTGAGGCATTTTGATGGGATTTTGATGGGGATTGCATTGAATCTATAGATTGCTTTTGGTAGAATTGCCATTTTTACTATGTCGATCCTCCTAATCCAAGAGCAAGGGAGGTCCTTCCATTTTCTGGTGTCCTCTTCAATTTCTTTCTTCAGAGACTTAAAGCTCTTGTCAAATAGATCTTTCACATCCTTTGTCAGAGTTACCCCAAGATATTTTATGTTGTTTGTGGCTATCGTGAAAGGTGATGCTTCTCTAATATCCCTCTCTGTTTCTTTATCCTTAGTGTATAGGAAGGCCAGTGATTTTTTGGAGTTGATCTTGTATCCCGCCACATTACTAAAGGTGTTTATCAGCTGTAGGAGTTCTTTGGTAGAGTTTTTGGAGTCGCTTATATATACTATCATATCATCTGCAAATAACGAGTGCTTAACTTCTTCTTTTCCGATACGAATCCCCTTGATCCCCTTATGTTGTCTTATTGCTATTGCTAGAACTTCAAGCACTATATTGAAGAGGTATGGAGAGAGTGGACATCCTTTAGCGGGATGGCTTTGAGATTTTCTCCGTTTAATTTAATGTTAGCTGTCGGCAAGGGCTTCTTGAATTTTGCATGCAAATGGATGGAAATAGAAAACACTATCCTGAGTGAGGTAAGCCAGACCCAAAAAGAGGAGCATGGGATGTACTCACTCATATTTGGTTTCTAGCCATAAACAAAGGACATTGAGCCTATAATTAGTGATCCTAGAGAAGCCAAATAAGGAGAACCCAAAGAAAAACATATAGGCATCTTCCTGAATATTAACCTTCATCAGGCGATGAAAGGAGACAGAGACAGAGACCCACATTGGAGCACCAGACAGAAATCTCAAGGTCCAAATCAGGAGCAGAAGGAGAGAGAGCACGAGCAAGGAACTCAGGACCTCAAGGGGTGCACCCACACACTGAGACAATGGGGATGTTCTATTGGGAACTCACCAAGGCCAGCTGGCCTGGGTCTGAAAAAGCCTGGGATAAAACCGGACTTGCTGAACATAGCGGACAATAAGGACTACTGAGATCTCAAGAACAATGGCAATGGGTTTTTTGATCCTACTGCACGTACTGGCTTTGTGGAAGCCTGGGCATTTTGGATGCTCAACTTACTAGACCTGGATGGAGGTGGGGGTTCCTTGGACATCCCACAGGGCAGGGAACCCTGATTGCTCTTTGGGCAGAGCAGGGGGGACTTAATTGGGGGAGGGGAGGAAATGGGGGGCTGTGGCGGGGAAGAGACAGAAATCTTTAATAAATAAATAAATTAAAAAAAAAGACCCAGTAATACCACTTTTGAGTATATATTGCGCCACAAGGACATGTGCTCAACTATGTTCATTGCAGCATTGTTTGTCATAGCCAGAACCTGGAAACAACTTATATGCCCTTTGAGTAAAGAATGGATAAAGAAATGTGGTGCATTTACACAATAGAGTTTTACACAGTAGAAAAAAATAACAGCATTTGAATTTTACAGGTAAATGGATGAAGCTAGAAAACATCATTTTTAGTGAGGTCACCTAGACCCAGATAGACAATTATCACATGTCCTTACTCATATGTGTTTTTTAAACATAAAGAAAAGAAATCCAGCCCACAAATAAGAATCCCAAATAACCCAGACATCAATGAGGACACTAAGAGAGACATGTGTAGAACTGATCTACATGGGAAGTAGAAAAAGACAAGATCTCCTGTGTAAATTAGGAGCATGGGCCTTTGGGAGAGTGTTGAAGGGAAGGGGAGAGTCAGAGAAGAGAAGCAGAAAAAAAATGTATAGCTCAATAAAAATCAATATTATCCTGTGATTTTATGTATACTCTGACATAAACCAGGAAAGTATTATTTTTCTATATACTTAAAAAAATGTTTCATAGAATGGTAATGTGTTAAGGTTATTATCATAAAACTTGTAAGCAATGTGATTCAGAACTGGAATATGCTTGTTGACTCTTTAATTTGATTAACACACTGAAAGACAAACTTGAGATAACAGGTCATATTTTGATGCTTGAATAGTAAAGGAGAAACAACAGAGAGAGTGTTCAATGAAAGCATGAAATAATTATGCTTGCTAAAAAGATGTTTAAAATAGTGAATTTGGGAACTAAATTAGTTAGCTGTGTGATCTTGGTAAGGTTAATTTTCAAGTTTTAAGCAAAATATAAAAGCAAAGAAAAGTAAACAATAAATACGTTTTTTTTAAAAAAAATCTATATGTGAAATGCTTTTTTCTATGCTTTAAACAAACATATACAGTATGAATTCACTAACAATTTCTCTTTAGTTTAGACTGCTTGAAAATTTTTCTATCTACCCAAGTCTCTATCTATCTATCTATCTATCTATCTATCTATCATCTATCTATCTATCTATCTATCTTCTATCTATCTATCTACATACATATATCTGTATATTTTATACCATAAAAGAGTTATTAAGATGAATTTAAGATATTAAACTATCTGTTTAGCTTTCAGTTTTAAAAATTCTAATAGCTTGTTATTCTCAAAACTCCTTTTAATTTTCTAGATTTTATTGTCAGGGAAGTCAGCAATTAATAAAAAAAACAGAAATATGCCTCAGCTACCCTATCACATTTAGTATATGTACACAAACCAGAGCAACACAGTAGTTAATTTTTGAATTTCAGGGGGAGGTTACTGTGTGTGATGAAGTAACATATGTCTTCATTTTTTTCTTGCCACTTATTTCCCTTATTTTTTGACAGGTGTCAGCAGTAAACTTCATACAACAGCTCAGTGTCAGTGAGCTGATTTGTTCCCTTGACAGAAACAGACAGTGTTTAAACTAAGGTTGTTTTGTGCTTCAAAGAGCATAAAAGCCAACTTTACACCCCGATCATCCCTATAGAAGTACTGACTTGTTTATATACATCTTTAAAGCATTATAATTTTCCAGCAATCTCAAAAGCCATTTTAGTCTAGATATATACACAGGCTCTCCATTGGTAAATACCTAAACTTAGATGAATACAATTAAATTTAGAGTTATTGTGAAATGTGATTTCAGATAGCCAAAATTTTTGGCATATTTTCTGCCACTAGATTTGTTGATTAAAATGGTTGAAAATGAGTAATAAAAATATGTGGTAGAGATAAATATGCAACATTCATTTTCATTGACTGTCTCATTCTGGCACATGGTATCAGATGGGATAAAAGATTCATTAATGATATAGACAAAATAAACAACAATGAAAAGTGTAAATGTTTTAAAAACTGTATAGATGTTATTTTCCCCCAAAAGTCTCAGAAGAGTTTATTACAAATATATACTCATTTATTAATTATAAAATAAAGTGTACTTAGTTTATCCTTTCATATTGAAGTTCACTTGAATTCATATTCTCTAGTTCCATAATGTGTAAATTATCATTTCTGATTTCTGCTGAACATAAATAAAAGATGATTATTAAATTATAATGACTGTTAGGTTCTTAAAAGGTGGTGTTATTATAAAAGTGCACCTCCACTAGGAAAACCCAACAGCAATAAATTCACCGTGCTCGTAAATAGATCTTCATTAGTGCTATCAGTTTTTATTAAAGTGAAAATGTAACACTTAGAGGATCAAGTAACTTTTGACTTCATTGCAATTATCACAGTCCTGGTTAGTATTCATAGTCCAATAATGGCTTCCATTAAATATACTTGTTATTAATCATCCCACATGGATTCATATATGTTAGATGACCAATTCAGTAATTTAAAAATCAAGACTTTGAAGATCAAATGAGTTTGCAAATATTACCATTTTTTTTCATATAATGACATTTAATTTAGTATTACTAAGCAAATGTAAGAAACTGCTAAATGTTACTAGTTAGAGAAGTTTTGAACTTTTATTCTTGTACATCTGATATATAGATAAGTAATGTAGTGCTTAATTTAATTATTTAAAATATATTATCACTAATATTACTAAAAGATGGAAAATAATATAAGAATCATTTGCCAAAATTAAACAGAACCAAACTGTGTAGATCTCAATGCATACTTTCATGAAAACCAAAGGAAATCACTTAATAGCTGTTACAAAAATGCACTTAAACAAGGGCTGAGAAAAAGGATTAGTTAATAAAGGCTACAGCTCTCAACAACAATAGAAAACAAAAGTATATTTAAAAAAATGACTCATAACTCTAATTATAATACAGAGGTTTCTATCACAAAACTCATGTTTACACTCTTAATTTTGGTAAATGATAACAATGTAATACAGGATATGTACCAATGTAGGTAATATGTTTGCTATAAATTGTTCCCTTTGTTTACAAATTTAGTAGCTGTAACACCACCCTGCTGTAGAAAAACGAACTAAAGAATACTCTTTTAGTCTTAGCTCAAAATCTTATAGTATGGGTAAGATTTTTACATCAAAAATGATGAATTTTTTATCATATATATAAAGGAATGATTCTGTTAAACGTTATGATTTTATTGTTGCTTATCCTATAAAATAGTTGAGATAACTTTATGTTTTTATCAATATATGTGGTTTTAAACATTATGTGACCAAATGTTTTCTTTAACTGAAAATATAAACTGAACAATAAAAGCTCTCATTTAAAAATAAAATATTATGGTCTGGAGAGATGGCTTGGTGGTTAAGAGGTGGCTCTTGTAGTTGACCCAGGTATGGTTCCCAGAACCCACATGGTATCACAACCATCCGTAAATAGAGTTCCAGAGTATTATGATGCCTCCTTCTGACATTTTTAGACACCACAAATAAAGTACACAAATATGTCTACAGGCAAATACCTATATACATTAATTAAATCTTAAAATCAAATACTAGGAAGGTGAGCATCCAAACTGGCTAGGCTCCCACAAAGCCAGAAAATGAAGTAGGATCAAAATCCAGTGCCATTGTCCGTAAAGCCAGCCCACTAAAATCAGAAACACAACAAGGATGTCCACTCTCTCCATACCTCTTCAATATAGTGCTTGAAGTTCTAACAATAGCAATAAGACAACATAAGGGGATCAAGGGGATTTGAATTGGAAAGGAAGAAGTTAAGCTTTCGTTATTTGCAGATGATATGATAGTATACATAAGCGACCCCAAAATGTCTACCAAAGAACTCCTACAGCTAGCTGATAAACACCTTTAGTAATGTGGCAGGATACAAGATCAACTCCAAAAAATCAGTGGCCTTCCTATACACTAAGGATAAAGAAACAGAGAAGGAAATCAGAGAAGCATCACCTTTCACAATAGCCACAAAGAGCATAAAATATCTTGGGGTAACTCTGACAAAAGAAGTGAAAGCTCTATATGACAAGAACTTTAAGTCTCTGAAGAAATAAATTGAAGAGGACACCAGAAAATGGAAGGATCTCCCTTGCTCCTGGATTGGGAGGATCAACATAGTAAAAATGGCAATTCTACCAAAAGCAATCTATAGATTCAATGCAATCCCCATCAAAATCCCATCAAAATGCCTCACAGATCTGGAGAAGACAATAATCAACTTTATATGGAAAACAAAAAACCCAGGATAGCCAAAACAATCTCATACAATAAAGGAACGTCTGGAGGCATTACCATCCCTGACTTCAAACTCTACTACAGAGCTACAGTATTGAAAACAGCTTGGTATTGGCATAAAAACAGAGAAGTCGACCAATGGAATCAAATAGAAGACCCTGACATTAACTCACAAAACTATGAACACCTGATTTTTGACAAAGGAGCTAAAAGTATACAATGGAAAAAAAGAGAGCATCTTCAAAAAATTGTGCTGGCAAAACTGGATGTCAACCTGTAGAAGAATGAAAATAGATCCATATCAATCACCATGCACAAAACTCAAGTCCAAATGGATTAAAGACCTCAATATCAGTCCGAACACACTAAACCTGACAGAAGAGAAAGTGGGAAGTACTCTACAACACATGGGCACAGGAGACCACTTCCTACGTATAACCCCAGCAGCACAGACATTAAGGGCCTCATTGAATAAATGGGACCTCCTGAGACTGAGAAGCTTCTGTAAAGCAAAGGACACTGTCGCTAAGACACAAAGGCAACCCACTGACTGGGAGAAGATCTTCACCATCTCCGCAACTGACAAAGGTCTGATCTCCAAAATATATCGAGATCTCAAAAAACTAGACCGTAAAAGGCTAATCAACCCAATTATAAAATGGGGCACTGAGCTGAACAGAGAATTCTCAACAGAAGAAGTTCAAATGGCCAAAAGACACTTAAGGTCATGCTCAACTTCCTTAACAATCAGGTAAATGCAAATCAAGACAACTTTGAGATACCATCTTACACCTGTCAGAATGGCCAAAATAAAAAACACCAATGATAGCCTTTGCTGGAGAGGTTGTGGAAAAAGGGGTACACTCATCCATTGCTGGTGGGAATGCAAACTTGTGCAACCACTTTGGAAAGCACTGTGGCGGTTTCCCAGGAAATTCGGGATCAACCAACCCCTGGACCCAGCAATAGCACTCTTGGGAATATACCCAAGATAGGCCTTCTCATTCAACAAAAGTATGTGCTCTACTATGTTCATAGCAGCATTGTTTGTAATAGCCAGGACCTGGAAACTCCTAGATGCCCTTCAATGGAAGAATGGATGAAGAAAGTATGGAATATATATATCTATATATCTATATTTATCTATCTATCTATCTATCTATCTATTCGAGTACTAATCAGCAGTAAAAAAAAAAGTCTTCTTGAATTTTGCATGCAAATGGATGGAAATAGGAAACACTATCCTGAGTGAGGTTAGCCAGACCCAAAAAGAGGAACATGGGATGTACTCACTCATAATTGTTTTCTAGCCAATAACAAAGGACATTGAGCCTATAATTTGTGATCCTAGAGCAGCTAAATAAGGAGAACCCAAAGACAAACATATAGGCATCCTCCTGAATATTAACCTTCATCAGGGGATGAAAGAAGACTGAGACAGAGACCCGCATTGGAGCACCGGACAGAAATCTCAAGGTCCAAATCAGGAGCAGAAGGAGAGAGTGCACGAGCAAGGAACTCAGGACTGCTAGGTGTGCACCCACCACTGAGACAATGGGGATGTTCTATTGGGAACTCATCAAGGCCAGCTGGCCTGGATCTGATAAAGCCTGGGATAAAACCGGACTTGCTGAACATAGCGGACAATGAGGATTACTGAGAACTCAAGAACAATGGCAATGGGTTTTTGATCCTACTGCAAGTACTGGCTTTGTGGGAGCCTAGGCAGTTTGATTGCTCACCTTACTAGACTTGGATGGAGTTGGGTGTCCTTGGACTTCTCACAGGGCTGGGAACCCTGATTGTTCTTTGGGCTGACAAGGGAGGGGGACTTGATTGGGGGAGGGGGAGGGAATTGGGAGGCGGTGATGGGGAAGAGACAGAAATCTTTAATAAATAAATAAATTAAAAAAATAAAATAAAAAATTAGGTCCATAAGATAAATAACCAGGCTAGCTCATGAATAAGTTATACTTTAATGGTTAAAGAGGGTAAACTCACACTTTAAGAGTTGGAAATCCGACCTATAATCGGTCCACTGGTCACCACGCAGAGAGAGAACATACTTGGATCTCCCAGTTTTTCTTCCTGGGGTCCAGGTCGCTATACCCCAATTAGCTGTGATTGGTTGACAGAGTTTCCCCATCAATTGCATGCAAATACCTACACTCACAAGCACACACACACACACACACACACACACACACACACACACGTATGCATGCCTTTACACAAATACTAAATTAATACCATTATTTTTCACTTATTAATCTTCTGCGTCATGAAACCAATTCAAAAATATATAACAAAACAACATCCTAACATAATTGATAAATTTATCTGCTTTAAGTATAAATTAGGTTTCAATATATTTTCTTTTGGAAGTGTCTTTTCATTTCCAGGTACAAGTAGATGCACCCATAGAAGACCAACATGTACTACAATTTGGTCTAATAACATAGAGCCTAATTTACTTAAATATTATTGCAATGTTCAATATTCACTGTTCTTTTGCATGTAGAATATACACCTTTTTCAGTCTTAGTCTTTGAAAATGTTACAATACACTTTATCTAGAAATGTTAAATCATCCTTAATAGAGAGCTAAGTGTATCAAAATAGAATACATGTTCTCACATATTTTGACAAAATGGACACATGTACCAACACACTATAGCAACTAAAATGATACAACATAGATATTTAAATATTTTTCATTTATTGTGCATTATTACAGATAAATACATGTGACCAATCTTAAGCAAACTATTTCTTATCTTTAATACATTGGAAAATTGTATAATGGTTTGATGTTTTAGCATGTACAGATTTCTATATTTTTAGGTTACATATAAAAAAGTATTATGTAGTATGCATTTATATGATGGCAAGACTTTGGAAATAAGTATAATTTTGGTTTCATTAAATATAGTAATGTAAACAGTGATTTTCTTTATCTAATATAACCTTGTATTTGAGATTCCATTTAAACCTGAATTATCAAGGAAGGTTACACAGAAGATCAGCTGACATTTGCAAGTCCCAAACACCAGAGATTAACACATCTGATGAAGGTTAAATTCACGTAGGCACAGCCCATAATAAATAATACTTTTTGAATAGCTGGCTGTCTCTAACTATATGTTCTCTTGAGTGACAACACACTCCCCTCATAACCCAGCTCTAGGACTCTTATTCCTCCTTTGTCAAGCACTGTTTTCCTCTGTTATGTTAGTAAAAATAATTTTTCACCAAACTGTGTAATTCTGGTCAATACAATAAGAAAGTCAAACCTTTTATTTTTCCCACACTGCAACAAAAAGAAGAAGAAGAGGAAGAAGAAGAAGAAGAAGAAGAAGAAGAAGAAGAAGAAGAAGAAGAAGAAGAAGAACTTGGAAACTTGCTCTCTATCCTTAACTCCCTGACAGTATGATTTGTCCTTGTAGACAGGAAGAACTTCCACAGAGAAGTATTGCTAGATCTATGTCTTTCAAAGATTTATGACAAATGAAGGCAGTATTGTGGGTTTCTGTCCTTATTATTTCATAGTCCTTAAATAGATCAATATCGCCTATGTTGTCCTAAGCCTCCTTCACAGGTCTGATTCATATTAGCAATTAACTCTTTGTATCATCCTTTGATGCTGTAGAGTAACTGTTTTTGTTTACGTACTGAGATTCAACTGATAACTAAAAGGCTACTTATTGACTAACGATGTCCAAATACTATTTATCACACTTAAGAAATGTAAAATAATGCACGTGTTCTTTACAATTTCTTTAGATCTCCCAGTGGCTTAGTTTTCTACCTTTATTACCTGTAGCTTCCCTTTAAGAGATGACCAGAGCCTCCCTATAGCTGCAGCTGAGGTTAGCTACAAACTAGCTGATAAGTTTTGTTGCATATCTTCAAAGAATTCATATGTCCCTGAGAATGTTCTTTGTAGTATTTTTATTACTAACATATATGCCTGATAATTTGTAACAGCAGAAGAAATAATATTGGGAAAATTAAGATTGAAAGAGTAAAGAATGTAGAATGATACAGAATGTAGGAACATGAAGAAGAAAAACAAGAAAAAAGATAATTAGAGCTAGAATGAATTGCAGAGAGATTTGTAACAGAGAACTGGATTTAGAATTAAAGTTGAGACATAATTAAAGCTAAGAAATTATACTAAGGGCAAGAAAATTAAAATTGAAGCAAAAAAATAGAGACATGACTGGAACTGCAAGCAGGTGATTCTTTTCTCTCAGATTAAAGCTTTCCTAAAATCCCTTCTGCTATGCTGAGGCAACCTGACCAAACCCTGGGAGGAAATTATCAGATTAGGACTCCGTTGGCTTTCACTAGGATGTAGACAAATCTACAATGAATTTGATTAAGGGTATATTCAGGATTAATTAGAATACACTCATTAATATGCAACAAATTAAATAACCGCTGTGTTCTTCTGTTATTCCTGTGGTTGAATGGAACCAAGAGTCCAATCCCTAACCATCACATGAAAGAGAAAGAGATAGCAACTGTCCCACTCTTTCCTTTATAGGGGTCACCCTGGCATACGAGAAGCACCACTTTCATAGGTTTAGATAGCCCAAGGTCACTAATTGAGCGAACACCCATCACAATAGGATTATTTGAAGAGTACTACCAATAAGACTTCACATTCTTTTATTTCTTACACATGTAAATGTATGTGTATATATACACTATATTTAACCACTACAAATGAGTGTAATTTTAAAAAATGTAATCCACATGGGAAGTAGTAAAAGACGAGACCTCCTTAGTAAATTGGGAGCTTGGGAACCATGGAAGAGGGTTGAAGGGGAAGGAAGAAGTAGGGAGGGGAGCAAAGAAAAATGTATAGATCAGTAAAATCTATGAAAAAATGTAAAGAGTACATATTCTTTCTTACTATTGGAGTAAATAACCATATGTATCTTAGTACAATTTCAATGATTGAAATTTAATTAATTTAATAGTCATCTAGTTAAAAGTCTTGAGACAAAAATGTAGGTTTGAAAATACTATCTTCATGGAGCTTAACAATGGACATTATAGAGACTATTATGCTATATATATGATAAACAGGAAGGCATTTATTGTCCTGAATGAGCATTTTCTTTTGAGCTACTAATACAGTCATGGACTGGTTTGAAATAATCAGAATCACAAAATACTTAAAAATTCCAAATCTACTTTAATGTTCTAAGATCTGTACCAAGTATTTTTTAGTAATTACTAGTTTCATAATTATGTTAGTAATATTTTATTGACAGTTTTGTAAAAAAAAATTGGAGCTAAGAAATAAATACATTTTTTATGACAATGGCAATTTCTGTGCCAGTATTAATCAGTACATTCAGTATCTGAACCTCCAATTACTCTTTCACATACTAAAGAAAAGTAAAATAAATTTACTTAACAGGAGTAATGATCATATAGTAATTAATAAAATAATGAAATTGTTTCAATTTTTCTGAATGTTTTGAAGAAAAACATTCTCTAAATAATAGTTTTAATCTATAGTTTAAGATTAGCCATTGCTAACATTTTTTGAGATTGGATGCTTTATATTCTTTGGAAAGAATATTGTGTAAACTTAATTTACTTTTTCATACTTATTTTATGTGTGTGTACAGAGAAAAATATGACAGCATTGTTTTCTTTTGCAATCAATGACAGTGGCTCCACATTTACTTTTGGAACTATTTCAATATAAAAAAAAATCTTCCATTTACCTTTTTAAACTTAACTCTTAAATGAGATATCCACTTATCTTCATTTGTCTGTACCTTCTCCTGCCCCTCCATATGACTATGATGTTGTTAATATGAATACTTTCCCTATATTTACTGCTTCTACCATCTGGGATTGCTTTATTTCCATCTCAATAATATGCCTCTTTTTTAAAAAAAAATCACATTTTCTCTCTTGTCTTTTCTTTTGTCACCAGGAGAACTTTTTGTTTTTGTGTTGCTATTTCTTTCCTTACAAGTCCAGTCATGATTACCTTTAAATAGTGGATATTGTAGGAGCAGTATGTAATGACATGGTTGTGTTTTATATTTCTGGTTATTCTACAAGGAAAACATTATGCACATTGTTTTTTTTTTTCAAGATTTGATATTATCAGTCCTACATTATGCTAGCATTTCTTCTTGGTTGATGAGGGGACCACCGTGTCCTTTAAGGATGATAGTTTATTTAGAAGGAGCTTAAATCAGTCTGGCAAGGGAAACACAGGAAATGTCCTGAATCCTGCAAACAGCAGAACAATAAAAGCTTTGCTGTCAATAATGAAAACGGTAAAATAAATGATTAGCAATGGAACAAAGTGTTCTTCTAAATCACTTCAGGATAGATAAATTTTAGAAAAAAAGTTAAATGGTTTATAAATAATTTAAGAAATGTAGAACTTTATAGATTATTTTCATTTAACTGTAATACTTTAAGTTATTGAATGATTATGTTAATGAATATGAGAGTGAATGTAGATATCAAAATATGGAAAGCAAAATCCTGCATATTTAAATTCTAATAAATATTCCATTAATTCCCAGATATGCAACTCTTTTTACTAATAAATACATGCAAAATGAAGAAAGGCTAGTGAAGGTGGTTGAATAAAAATAAGTCTCTAAAGTTCATTATTTCATTCTCTGGTGATCTTACCCAGCTTTTTTCTGTATAATTAAATGTTTTTTTATATTATGTTTTTCTAGAAACATTTAAATATTTCAATTTAGCATGAAGAAAGTTATTGCTATGGCAACAACTACAAATAGCCATACCACACCACCAAACACAGTTTATTTAAATTGAAATTCCTATGGGGAGCCTTTTCAAGTGGATGTAGAAATGGGCACAATGTCATTTTTAATACTTTAGAAGACATAGTAGTAGCATGGGTGTATCTTCTAGTAGAAGCCCTTTTGGAACTGAAAAAGTAAAAACGTCATCATTGTTGACAAAACATGCATTCCTTTCTTGGAACATTGTTAGCTGGTTTCTGCATGAACTAAAGCAGTATATCCATTTGTATGCTTTAGGAATTCATGTTTCTCTCAATCTGTTTTCTTCCAAAGCTTTCCATAAATTTTAACATGATGGAAGCATTTCTCTAAACCCTCAATTGTGTTTGTTTAAGATTAAGCATGTAACCATTATTAACAGAATTTTTGGATATGTAAAGCCCTCATGTGGAAAACTATTGAAATTTTGTGTGCATGATAAATATATCATTAAAATTGTTGCTGTGCTCTCTTTAATTCTTTGAAATCTGTCTTTCAAAATATTTATTTATTAGGTAAGATTTATTGATAAATATTGGTATTTAACAATATAGTTACACTGTGGGATAATGAAATTTTATTTATTCTCCAATTACATAGTGAATAATTTACATGGTATGTTATTCTTATCTATCCCTAATCTATAACAAATCTCAAATGTAAAGTTTTGAGACAAAAAAAAAAACCATAAAACTCTTTCTTGGAGCAAATGTTTTACATATATGTGTTCATTAGTTTTTGTCAAATTGCTAGAAACTTAGAAACATCAGGAAAAGTCAGAAGAAAGCTAGCTAAGTCTGAGACAGCCACAGAGAGTAAGCCAATAAACAGTGATCGTCTATGTATGGTCTCTGCTGCCTTCAGGTTTATGCCTTGGATTTCTTCTCTTGATGATGGACAATAATCTATGAGTCATGTAAACACTTTCCTCCTCTAAGTTGCTTATGGTTGTGATATTTGTAACAACAGCAATAACTCACCAAACAGAGATGTCGCTTAATTCAATAATGATAAATGTCAATGTAACAAATTTTAATTTGCTCCCCAAAATGTGTAAATTTTAACTCATTGAATCAGTTATGATACAGAATTTTATGTTAGTCACAAATGCACAATCTTGCTAATGTCTTTTTTTAAACATTATTCACAAGTTGAAGTGATCAAATGATTTTGTAAATACATTTCAAGGACAGTTATTTCACATTTACCTTAATACTTAGAGACATTTTGAGTGCTTTAATATAGTCCTAATAGAAAGAATTGAATTTATTACAAGTACATGTTTACATAATATAGTTAATAGCAATTACCACAAATCTAGATAACTTGTGATAATAAAATCAATTTAAGTACAAAATGTGGGGAAGAGTTAACTTACCTTGGATAACACAATGGCTAAAATTTCACTTATTTTCGAGGTACTTAGATTCATATTTTTTATTTTTCTTCTTTCTCTCAGCAATTTCCCAAATTACAAACTGCACTTTTATCACAGAAGGTATCTGTCATTTCTTAAAACTATAAGTATATTCTAAATATTTACTAATTCAGTCTTCTTCATAAATCTTGCTACATTTTAAAACTTATATTCAACAATTGTCATCTTATTGAGAAATGGTAATTGCATTAAATTAGTATATAGCAAGCAAAACAAGACCTGCCAATCTGTCATATTAATGCTATTGTTTTATATGGATTTTATTGTACATGCAAATATGCATGTGAGAGTTATTTAGCACAAGACTTGCTATTCATCATTTTAAACATAGTAAAATACATCATAATTGAATAGCAAATAATCATATATCAATGAAACACATCTCTCTTCCTCTTTAAACAATTTATTTTTTTATTTTTTGTTGTTTTTTTTTTTGTTTTGTTTTTCGAGACAGGGTTTCTCTGCAGCTTTGGAGCCTGTCCTGGCACTAGCTCTTGTAGACCAGGCTGGCCTCGAACTCACAGAGATCCGCCTGCCTCTGCCTCCCGAGTGCTGGGATTAAAGGCATGCGCCACCACCGCCCGGCCTCTTTAAACAATTTAAAATACTTACTAGAAATTCTTAACTTCAACAAATTTATATGAATATTCCTAGAAAAATTTATTTTGTTATAATGGTCAAAAAAGCTAGATAGCATTTTTTTTAAGACCCGGATAATTCATACAGTTAGGTAAGCATAAATCTTCATTAGAATTTGTTGTTTAATTCAAATAAGTGCTACAATACCATTTTCTTGGTTTTTATTATATAAAGAACAACTTTTATAAAGTATGGAATTCCTTTGTTTAAGAGTTTAGGTCATAAGAAATAAAAGCATGGCTACTTAGAACAGTAGTAACCAATTTACTTAAATTATTTATTTTAATAATTTCATATTTGAGTAGTAGCAACCATTGAATAGATTTTCTACTTGGACTTTGAATGGAGTCAAAAATTTCAGTCTAACAAGACAATTATATAGAAATGAATATTTTAGCAACTTACATAAGTACAGCTGAATATTCTTTGAAATATACTTGATCATATTACACACATTAGTTTAAACATTTTTTCTTGCAACTATAACTTTTTGAGACTTATTTAGTAATAAGAGAGTGCACTTAGCTACAGTTTTAACTGCTGCATTGAGTCCCATTGGTGAAGTAGAAATACTGTTTTGCTTTTATCACATTTAATACCTTAAATTAACTATAAGAATCTTATATGTTAAATAACATTTTCACATTTCCAAATGATTATCATTTAAACATTTAATATCATTAAAATTTTTCTAAACATTATGACTTAGAACTTCATTTTGAGAACAGGCTATTCAAGACGTGACTTTATATATGTGTGTGTGTGTGTGTGTGTGTGTGTGTATTTCACTATTATGATGAAAAATTATATTTCCTCTCGCCTAAATTAAGATATCTACTATTTACTAATCATAAAAGAGAGTGTATTTATAATGTTATATGGCTAAGCTTTATCAATAGAGGATCATGAGAAATAGAAAAGCCCCAACTCAGTAACAATTTAAAATGAATTTCCTTATGAACTTTATACTCTCAAACATATTTATTTTATAATCCTTAGCCACCAAGACTTGTCACATCTTTTGACATTTTTGACAGCTGTTTAGTAAAGTAAGAAATAAATAAGAGAATTATTGCTCTAATAAGTAAAGAATGGACTATATCACCTTTATAAATTTCAAAATTGTAAAAATTCTGCTGACTTGCAACTGTCTTTCTTGTATTGTGTAGTAGATGAGTATTATTTCTGAAAATGTTAATTAGACATATTGAGAGTGCAGGAAAAATTTCCACATTTTCGTAAGCACAATGTACTGACTGTTTCTATAAGTTGTTCTACAGTTTATGTATGATCTGAAAAATTAAAATATTAGTTAGAGAAATTATCTAAAAACTGAGATATTTAAATTTTTAAGGTTTTTTTAAGTTTTTCACTTTCATATGTATTTCCTATTTTTTGTTACAAAATAATATTAGTCAGTTGTGGTAGCACACATTTATAATTCAAACACTTAAGAGGTTTATTTAGGAGACTGCTGCAAGCTCCTGAAAAATTTGAACTACAGAGTATTACCTTTTCTAAACAAATGAAATAACAACAAAATAAATAAAACTAATATTATATTTAACTGTACAAAATATAAAATGAATGTGTTATATATTTGATCATGTATGATAAGAAAATATTCTCTGTGCATACATACACTTCCTTATGTTTTCAATTATTTTTTCATCTGATTAATATTTCCCTGAATTAGAACTGGTATGAAAATATGAATCACTTTACATTGTAAAAATTCAGTTGAAATTCAGATAGCTGTACACTGAATCATTTTTCTTCCAGTTTTAAACTAATCAAATTCATTTGAATTCAGTATTATATTTTACATGTGCCTAAAAGCCACCACACCATACTGTTCAGGTACCATGTTTTTGGACTTTTAAGTGGTGCTTTCTTTTATACACAAATAAATTACTTTGATAAAATAATTAGTTTGGATGACATTGAAAAGGTTACTGGGTAAGCACATTTGCTGTCAAGCCTTATGACCCAAGTCTGATTCCTAGACCACATGTTGGCTAGAAAAAAGTGACTACCTTTCAAAAGTTGTTGTCTGAAACCAGCAACGTACCCATTCCTACACATACATGAAGCAAAGTGAATACAGGATGCATTTCTCCAATAATGAATAAAATGGAAATTATTTTTCATTTTCTTATAAAATTAGTTTGCTTTTATTATTTGCTAGTATAAAAATCTATTGAAAGTTTCTCCTCATAAAAGCTGACTCACATTTTTATAATACTAGTTGTTGTTGACTACAGGTTTTCCAAACGTTCTTCTATTAACCACAAAATAAGAAAATCTAAACAAACCGTGTTTTCTTATAGTCTGCTTACTCTACTTAAAAGATTGACATTTGTACCAATAATTCTCATGAAAAAATTAAATTACTCTCCATTTATATTTTTCTTGATCGTCTCTAATTCTTCATTAGATCTTACAGTTTCAAATCCAGTGGTACAGAATTTAGAGTAAAATCTGTCTTTGAATACAAATAAGTCTTCTCTGAGGTCCGAAGTTATTACTTTGTTCATTCAAAGTTTTTCTCTGTATCTGTCTTTTGTTTGGTACATAGAATGTCCTTTGTTCTATATTAAGTTTAGCAACACTGTGTACTTCATTCCTGCATCTTATTCTGTTATCAAGTTATGACAAACAAACATGTCTCCAAGGTTTATAAAATATTTACTGTAGGGAAACATTTATTAGCACTTCTTCCCATTTTTCTTGTGATAGTAAAATATTTTGAGTTTTATAGAAAAACATTGAAATTCCATGGAGGATTTGGCTTTCTTTACAATACTCTCCACAAACTTTCAAATGATAAGTTTCCTTCAGAAAGACAGTAATTAATACCACAGTAGTTAATACTTATATAAATGATAAAATAAATAATAGGAGATTAGTTAAACACCCTAAACCATAGGAAATCACATATTAAGAACAATAGCCAAAATCCAAGTCTTTTTATTTTTAAAGATTACTATGAAGTAATAGTAGCTTTCAAAAAGTTTGAAAAATATTATCCAAGATTAATTTCATGTGTAAATTTTAGTTTCTTATCTTTGTAACTGAAGGTGGAGATATTGACAGAGAATATTTACTATCAGTTTCTTCTATTTTGAGATAAGTATTAAATATTACTTTTATTGCCCAGAATTATTTGACTTATTACTATTATATTGTGATCTAGACTTGGAAAACATATTCTCTTAGGACTAGAAAAATCTAAATCCTAAGGCATAAAAACTATTATTTATTTATTTATTTGTTTATTTATTTATTTCAGTGAATCAATGGGTCAAATGTACTTTTACAAACAGGAACACAATTGAATCAAAACGTCTGCATCACCAAAAGATCTCATATCTCCACTTGGTAACTTCACAGAAACTGAGTTACGGAGCCCCCACCTTAGTTTATCGCTCATTTGCTGAAGGTTTCTGCACCTCCTAAGAGCATTTGTAGCTACAAGATGGGTAGAACCCCAGACAATGCTCTAATGGCATCCACACCCCTTATGTAAGTAGTGTGATCAGCAGCATTACCATGGAGCATAGTAATCACTGCATGGTTCTACATATTTTCCTGCTACGACTACTAAGCTCTGTTTTCAACATCACTACAGCAACATCTGGTCTGCTCATGATGGTGACAGTTGGAGAAGTTGTCATTATCCTCATATCTACCTTTCCTAATTTTGTTAGGAAAAGGAAATAAAATACGTAGTTATGGATGGGTCGGGAAGCTAGAAAGATCCAATCAAGTGCAGGGGTGGAGGGAAAAGTGAATTGAGGAGGGGACTATCGGAAGAGACAGCTAAAGTTAAGGGGCATTTAAGGAAAATATGGCCTCTCATCACCAAATTATTTAGTACCTGGATTGGGTTGCATTAATTGAGTTGTTGGCCAAAGTGACCATGAAAATCCCCAAACAACTCAGGCTGTTGCCAAAACTATAGTTTTTTTTTCCACAAATGGATAGAAAAATCCCCATTTCAAAGAAAACATCGCCATAGCACATTGAACATGAAGAAATTGAGCCAGGAACTACATAGAGCATTTACTTCTACATTCTAGATTATTTGGTACATGAAGGTATATCAATACAAAATCATTTAATTAATTGCTTTCCAAAATTAGATGAAAAATTGAGAGAAAAATTGTATACATGAGTGTATTTTTTTATAGATGTGGTTGAGATTATTGGAGTTCTACTAATAAAGGAAGGATTATTTCTTCATTAGGAAGCTTACATTTCTAGTTTGATTTCATAATTTCACAAGATATGTCAATATTAAAATAGAAAACCTTGAAAAGTCATTTAAACTTGCTAAAATGTTTAAAAAGTGATAAAGTGAACATCTAGAATTGGGAAAAGTAAAATCGTTCTGAGGATTTAGTATGTTAATTAAGCAGATACATTTATATCATTTTATAAAACAACTAATGTAACTATTTGCTTAAAAATAAACATTTATTAATCTAGTACCATCATGATTGTGTTTACTTAGGAAAAATGTACTTAACTTTTGAAGTTTGACTTTTAATAATTTGCAGAAATTATAGGCACATTATTAAAATTTTAGAGCCGGGCGGTGGTGGCGCACGCCTTTAATCCCAGCACTCGGGAGGCAGAGGCAGGCGGATCTCTGTGAGTTTGAGACCAGCCTGGTCTACAAGAGCTAGTTCCAGGACAGGCTCCAAAACCACAGAGAAACCATGTATCGAAAACAAACAAACAAATAAATAAAATTTTACTGGAGGTTATTGAGTATGGTAAAATTAATAAAACTTATTTTTATTAAGCAAAAAGTAAATATCTGGCATTATAAATATATTACCACTAACAATAATTCAAAGTGATCATAATCATAAATTACTTCTAAAAATCAGTGTCAAAATGTTTGCTAAAATTAAATACTTCTAGTTCATTTAATACATTGATGATTCTATAAACATAATCAGTAGATATGTTTCTAGACCACAAATGGCACTTTCATATTATGGTATTACATTAAAATCTACTATACTGGAGGTAGAAATTATCTGAGAAGACAGGAAACTTTTGTGTTTTTCATTTCTTATTGATCTGGCAGAATATCTGACATAAACAGTTTATATAAAGAAGGGCTTGTTTTAGCTAATAATCTGAGATGGTTTAGGCTGTGAACACTTGACTCCTCAAGCCTGAGTGGAATATGATGGCAGCAGTAATAGGTGACAGATGACCTTCTTCATGATTAAAAAAAAAAAAACAAAAACAAAACAAAACCAAAAAAAAAAAACAGGGACATAATGAGGATCTAACATCTACTTCAAATGTTCACACTACTGCCCTACCTATTCCAGTTAAGTATCACCTCCGAAAGGAGCAATACCTGATATGGAAAAATCATTCAAATCATGATCCTATGGAGGACATTTCATATTCATAGTATTAAATTTCTTCTAAAGTAGTCAGTAAATGTAGATCATATTGGAGTAGTTTTTCATTGCCCTGGATTAAAGCACACAAACACCAGGATAAAGGACCATTTTAAAACTCCTGAGAAAGTCTCTCTTCAATTTGCTAAAGAAGGAGACACACTCATATCCAGAAGAAATAAATTTCCCATGCCAAGCAAATTTCCTATTCCTTTTTTTGAAGGATTAAGATTGGGAGATGCTGTACTTTGAAAATTTCAGAGGCAAAAGAAATTAGGTGAGCCTCTTTTCAATTGTGCAAAGGTGGGAACAATCAAGAGCTGGGAATAGTAGTATATATCCCAGAATGCAAGGTTGTGGCAAGAGGATGAACATTACTTCAAAACTAGTCAAGGCTTCACGTTAGAATTGTCTTCAAACCATTAAAAAGAAAACAAACATCGAAAAATTGAAAAGAAAATATAAAAAGAAGGAACACTCCTAAACCCTGAAACATGTGGGAGAAAGTATTGTGATGAAGCAATACTATTTTCCTTCTTCTGAAAATATTGTCGTATTGACCATCTTAACCTGAAATTGTCTCTGACAAACCAGGAATCTTGAATGTTAGCCACTCAACATTAATAAGCAAACCTTTAGTTCTACATCAAAGTCTGTGAAAGTCATGCAACATGTTTATCAGACTTAACCAATCACTTATATTACTTATTAATTTAATACATATAATAGTTCAGACTAGGGGTATTACACATTAAATGTTTCTAAATTATTTTAGGACATTTTATTTTGTATAATTTCCCAGTGCAAAGAAAAATATTAAGAAAATCAAAAAAATGAAATATTATACACTTTAATTCCTTGGCATTGTGAATTCTGTACTGTACATCTGACTCATCTACAAAACATTACACTTCAGAAGTAATAGAATAGTACTGAAGATAGCATGAAAGAGATCATTGATCGATTTTATAATTCAAACATAATTATGCAATTTCCTTCTTTTCCCTACAACTATGCCCCATGTCTCACCCTTTCTGCTCCCTCTTAAAATTCTGGTCTGTTATTTTTATAAAAGAAAATCTTTTTATTGTTACAAGTTACATACATTTTACATGTTATGTTACTTGTTTTATATATGGTTAAATTTATAAAGCAAATACTACAAGAGAGAATTAGAATTTGGAATTAGCACACAGATTCATCAAATATTGTGGGATTTCTTCTCTATTTGTTTCTTTTCTATATCTCACATTTGATCATTTTCGTGTTTTCTCTTTTATGCTGGCCTGGATCTCAATATGTAGCCCAGGTTAACTTGGAACTCACAATCTTGCATCAGTATCCCAAATACTGTATAATAAAGGCATGCAACAAGATGCCTAGGTATACACATTTCCTGTAAGTAAACAACTACATTCCCACAATTAAGTGAAGAATAGACAAAAAAAGAAAAGAAAAAGAAAAAGATGAAGAAAAATGAATGAAATGTAATCCAATGGATGGATTTGTTTGATTTGTCAATTTGTTGTCAGGCATAAATAACCATTTCAGGGGTAGCATTGTGCAGTTGTCAATATATGAAACACATTCAATTTGGATATATATTATAAATAATATGTAATGTTTATTTGTTTAATGGATTGAGCAGAGGTACATATCTATATAAGACAGAACTTAATAAAAATATTTTATAAAAATTTAAAATGTCTATTCATTTCCAAAAATCAACTACAAACTATTCCTAATGTTAAAATCTTTAAAGCAAATGTACAGTGAAAAGAATTTCTTTTTACTAACACTAAAAATAATGAATAAAATTATGGGAATGTTTTGTTCATAATTAAATTTGCTAAATGCAGGTAATAAAATGAACATGTGGGATATTTTAAGAACTGTGTGACTTCACCCAAATTAGCACTATTACTATAAATCTTTTTTTTTTATTTTTTAAAATAGGAGTTTGATTTCTTACATATTATTCTATTTCCTTAATATACATGTAATATAGGAAGTAATTTGTGGCTTCTGAATTATTGACACATATGTAATTAACAACTCAAACTCTTTTGTTTTAAATGTATTTTGTTGCATTTTTTTTATCAGTGTTGTAAATGAATGGTGAAAGAAAAGCTGTAGAAATAGTACATTGAGTATCAATGGCAACATGCTATTTGAATATATTAATGACAGTTTTTATTATCTCTTGTAATTTTAGACAACTTATAGAGCAAAAAGGACAACTATAGTGAAATGAAAGCAAATTCATTATAGCACCCTCCATTTTAAATGAGAATTTTAAGTACATTTCCCTACTGTTTTCTGAAATTGCAATATCACTGTAGGTTACTATTATTTTTATCTATTTCACTAGTACCTGCAAAAAAGTCTTTTAAAAGTCTGTTTAAAAAAAGCTTGTAGTAGCAAAAGAGGAGGAAGTGATTTTTAGTCTGGCCACCACCTTTCCTTCATCGCCAGAGTAAATGTCTTTATTTAATCTGTTTTAGAATCCAATCCCTTTGGAACTATTTTTAGTACTTACTGGCATTGTATGTATTTTCTGGGCAACTGTACCAGATTTATAATATTGAAAGTGCTGTGTTATTTATTACCAACCAGTAAGCAATGAAGTGGTGTTGTACACATGCATGCCTTTAATTCCACAGGATTGTCTATAGGATTAGAGTCTCAAATTTATCATTTTAATCGTTTTAGCAGGATTTTTATTTGTTTGCCAGCTTGGATTTGCAACTCCAAATTTTACTTTCTTACTCAAAAAGGAAATATAACTCACAGATTAAATGAAGTATTTTGCTTTAAATGAGATTTTTTAAGTCGATAAAAAAAAGTTCTTGACTTTAATTAGAACTAACAATTCTATGTACTTGTAATCAATGTAATTTATGGCATCAAAATCTAGCACAATATTAAATATTTCATTTAATGCCATTTTCTCTGTTTCAACTTTTGGTTGCACCTGTATTTGTTTGAGAGATATAAGCTTTTGTATTTCATAAGGAATACCCTGTTCACATTTTACAAATATTTACCATTTCTTTACAAATAAATGTTTAAAAATATTTTATAACTTTATTCATATTTATCATTTTTATTTTATTATACTCTTATTACAAATAGAAGGAGCCTAGCCAGTTTGGATGTTCACCTTCCTAGATATGGAGTGAGGGGGGAGGACCTAGGACTTACCACAGGGCAGGGAACCCTGACTGCTCTTTGGAGTGGAGAGGGAGGGGGAGAGGAGTGGGGGAGGGGGAGAAGGATGGGAGGAGGGGGAGGGAAATGGGAGGCTGGGAGGAGGTGGAAACTTGTTTTTTTTTCTCCTTTTCTCAATAAAAAAAAGTTTAAAAAAAGTAAGTTATTTTATAGAATAATGTTTCATATAATTTTAATAATGTTATATTCAAAAATAGATAAGTATACACATAGTGAATATTCCTTTGTCTACATAAATAAGAAAATAACTTTGAGAAGATAATTAGATCTCCTCCTGTTTGAAAATAGGATCTACATTTTGAACTTATACATTTATCACTAAAACAAGTATTTGATGTGTTTAAGTGTGTTGCATGTTATATCCTTACACATTGTGCATATAAACAAAAAATTGTTTTTTTTTTTTACTCTGTGCTTATCTGCCTTAGTATGTTAAAGCTTAAATAAGTTACTTAGAGATCTATTTACATTGCAAGCATAGAAGGTAGGAAGTTATATATAGATATTTAAATATTTGTGGAGGAGTATAGTATTATGTTTGTAACAGATTGTGTTTTATACAGGAAAATATTACAGAGGCTGAAATGATGGCTCCGCAGTTAAAAGTGCTTAAGTTGAGAACTCATGCTTGACTCCCAGCAACCATGTCTGGGACTTCCAACTTCAGATGTATCTGAAGATTCTGGCCTCCATAGCACCTACCTAAACAAATACACGTACATATACTTAAAATACAAACAATCTAAATATAAAATGTTAGATTTTTAAATCATATAGTTAGATATGATGGAAGCAATGTAAATATGTTGTCTGCACAAATCTACCACAATAGCTTTTAACAACATTGAGCTGTTGAAAGCCAAACATAATTGTACAAAAATAGAAACTGATTTTGAATTGCTTCTAATTTAATAAATTTAAATTTAAATGCTCCATTATATTGAAAATCGTTCATTAAAAAATACAGGAAGTAAATAGGTATGATATCCATCTTGAGCACTATAAAACTCTTCTTATGATGATTTTAATTTCATTTAAAATTAAAAAGGAGAGTAATTATGGTTTTGGAAATTTAATCTCATTTAATCTTTCTGAAAAATCAACTCAACTCAAATTTTAGATAAACTAAAATCTAAATATATATGCAGAAAATGAAGAAATATATAAGCTTGGTAATTATAATTTTAATAATTTGACCAGTGTATACTTAAATCATAAACTGAAAAGTTGAATTTGAAATGCATTAACTTTGATATTTCATTGAAACCATTTTATATGTTGGTTTCTCCTTATATTGCTGTCATTAAATAATGTTACCGTGTAATACAGCTTCATAACTTTTATTTAAAATCTGTAAGTCAGCTGGCACACACCTTTAATTCCAGCACTTGGGAGGCAGAGGCAGATGGATCTTTTGAGTTCAAGGGAGCCTGGTCTACAAACGATAGTGCTAGTAGAGACTCAAAAATTTCACAGAGAAACCCTGTCTCGAAAAAAAAAAAAAAAAGAAAAATCAGTTTCTTATTTTGCTGATGTACATATGAGCCTTAAATACTTTGAAAATCATTGATTTTTAGTTACTTTATACATTATTATTATATTAGTTAAATAATTTTCTTACCACCATATGCTCTATACTTAGAGACGAATTCCATGACCATTTTTGAAAGTTACTATTGATATGTCTACAACTAACAGAATATAATTGAGAATCAAGAAATTGTATAAATTACAATTTTAAGCGTTGAAAATTTAAGCCTTCCTAATATTCTATTTGTTTAACATCATAAAAAGTTAATTACTTATTACATGCCCTTAATTTTATTTTTGTTAATAATAATAAACATTATGTTTATTAATATTTCACATTTGTATAAAACATTTTTCAAAAAATATGACCTCTAAGAAATAATAAATTACCAATCTCTCAGTAAATATAAATAAAACATGAAAACATTTTCTTTCTTATAAAAAGAGAAGACAACAAAATATAAATAGGATGCTCATTTTTATTTAATTTATTTTAAAATGTTATATAAGTTGTCATATTTAAGTATATGTGTTTCAAATGATAATCAGTGGTAGCTTCATTGTTGTGTGAGAGTTCAGGAATAGTCTTTTCCAAAATTCTTTACATTTCTTTTGGAAATGTGAATAATCTATGTAATAAGAATATTTACTATCAAAAATTCTTTGTATTAAATGTATAAAAAATTAATAACTTGCTTGTGGTTGCAATGTTAACTATAGGATAAGTTAAAATTCAGAACAATTTTTTTGGTATCTGTTTCAGAGGCTCTCCAAAAGTCCCATGGATCTTAGATATTGGAAATCATTATCATTTCATGTTTTAGCATAAATTTAATTATAATTTACAATATATGTGGTATTGTATATTAATATAATTTAAATTATCATTCCATATTTTCTAGGGGCAAAATATTTTTGGTCTTGATGTCATTGAAACACCAGAAGGAGACAAGATGCCACAGCTGATTGTACAGAAGGAGTTAGATAGAGAAGAAAAGGATACCTATGTGATGAAAGTAAAAGTTGAAGATGGTGGATTTCCTCAAAGATCCAGTACAGCTATTTTGCAAGTAAGTGTTGCTGATACAAATGACAATGGGCCAGTCTTTTTAGAGAATGAAATTGAAGTCAGTATACCAGAGAATGCTCCTGTAGGTTCTTCAGTGACACAGCTCCACGCCACAGATGCTGATATAGGTGAAAATGCCAGAATTCACTTTTATTTCAGCAATCTAGTCTCCAACATTGCTAAGAGACTGTTTCACCTTAATACCACCACTGGACTTATCACTGTCAAAGAACCACTGGATAGAGAAGAATCACCAAGCCACAAATTACTGGATTTGGCAACTGATGGTGGATCAACACCAGCAAGAGCTATGGTTCTGGTAAATGTTACAGATATCAATGATAATGCCCCATCAATTGACATAAGATACATTGTCAGTCCAACCAATGGCACTGTGCTTCTTTCAGAGAATGCTCCACTTAACACGAAAATTGCTCTCATAACTGTCATGGATAAAGATTCTGAACATAATGGTAGAGTGACATGCTTCACAGATCATGAAGTTCCTTTCAGATTACGACCAGTATTCAGTAATCAGTTCCTCCTGGAAACTGCTGCATTTCTTGACTTTGAGTCCACAAGAGAATATGCTATCAAATTACTGGCTGCCGATGCTGGCAAACCTCCTTTGAATCAGTCATCCATGCTTCTGATCAAAGTAAAAGATGAAAATGACAATGCTCCAGTTTTCACCCAGTCTTTCATAAGCCTTTCTGTTCCAGAGAATAACTCTCCTGGTGCACAGTTGACAAAAGTCAGTGCAACAGATGCAGACAGTGGACGTAATGCTGAAATAAACTACCTACTAGGTTTTGATGCACGACCTGAATTTGACCTGGATCGTCGTACAGGCATCCTGACTGCAGTAAAGAAATTGGATAGAGAAAAACAGGAAAAATATTACTTTACAGTTCTTGCACAGGACAATGGAATTCCACCCTTAATGTCCAATGCCACTGTCTTTGTGACTGTTCTTGACCAGAATGATAACAGCCCACTTTTCACTCACGATGAGTACAATTTCTATGTCCCTGAGAACCTTCCAAGACATGGCACAGTAGGACTAATCACTGTGACTGATCCTGATTATGGAGAGAATTCTGCAGTTACTCTCTCCATCTTAGATGTGAATAATCAATTCTCTATTGATCCACAGACTGGTGTCATCCAACCAAATATTTCATTTGACAGAGAAAAGCAAGAATCCTACACTTTCTATGTAAAGGCTGAGGATGGTGGTAGGGTATCACGTTCTTCAACTGCTAAAGTAACCATAAATGTGGTTGATGTGAATGATAACAAACCTATTTTTATTGATCCTCCTTCCAATTACTCCTATGAATGGGTTCCACCATCCACAAATCCTGGTACAGTCATCTTCAAGGTTGTTGCAATTGACAATGATACTGGCATAAATGCTGAGCTTCGTTACAGCATTGTTGGAGGAAACACAAAAGGACTGTTTATGATTGAACAAATATCAGGCAACATCACATTGAAAGATAAATGTGTTGTTTCAGATCTTGGTTTACACAGAGTGATAGTCAAAGCTAAGGATTTGGGACAACCTGATTCTCTCTTCAATATTGTAAATGTCAATCTGTTTGTGAATGAGTCAGTGCCCAATACTACATTGATTTATGAACTGGTACGCAAAAGCATCGACACACCTGTGACTGAAAGTACTGAAACACCTAATGCATCCTCTCCAAAAACTGACTATGTGAAGATAATGGTTGCCATTGTTGCTGGCACCATAACTGTCATCTTAGTGATTTTCATCACTGCTGTAGTAAGATGTCGCCAATCCCCACACCTTAAAGCTTCTCAGAAAAACAAACAAAATTCTGAGTGGGTTACTCCAAACCCAGAAAACAGGCAAATGATTATCATGAAGAAGAAGAAGAAAAAGAAGAAGCATCCCCCTAAGAACCTGCTTCTTAATTTTGTTACTATTGAAGAAGCAAAGCCAGAAGGTGCAGACAATGATAGAGCCAGTGTGACACTAGACCTTCCCATTGAACTTGAAGAGCAAACCATGGAAAAATACAACTGGGGCACTACACCTTCTACTTTCAAGCCTGACAGCCCTGATTTGGCTAGACACTACAAATCTGCCTCTCCTCAGCCTGCATTCCAGATCCAACCTGAAACGCCCCTGAACTCAAAGCACCACATCATCCAGGAACTGCCTCTTGATAATACTTTCGTAGGCTGCGATTCCATCTCTAAGTGCTCTTCCAGCAGTTCTGATCCCTACAGTGTTTCTGAGTGCAGCTATTCAGTGACAACCTTCAAAACACCTGTATCGGTACATGCTAGACCGGTAGGTATTCTACGTTTCTAAGTAATCTTTATAATTTATTATTCTCATTCTTTTCCCCTGATATATGATTATAAAGAGCATTGACTTCTAGGAGGTATCAATATAAATATGAATATATCAATCATATTACACATAATATTAAAATAGGAATATGAGTTCATTTCAATTTGGTAGACAAAGTAAAATGAATACTAAGTTAGAAAAATATGGCATATACTGATGATTATAATAAGGGTAATTTTTCTATAAGTGACAGCATAATGCAGATTTCTTGAATATATACTATAAAATTGAATAATAATGATTATAGCACTATCCGTTTAACATCTTTTCCACTAGAATCAAAAAAGCCTGGGCTTCTTGTTCCATAGGAAAGCTTTTTCAAATGTGATAAGAGCTCACAATACAAATGGTTTTGTGAACCCTAGCTTTATGTGGGCTAATATGTAGATGTCTGTGGTAGTTAAAGGATATGAACATATCCACCACCTCTTCCTTTTTTTTTTTAATTTATTTATTTATTAAAGATTTCTGCCTCCTCCCCGCCACCGCCTCCCATTTCCCTCGCCCTCTCCCGATCAAGTCCCTCTCCCTCATCAGTTCGAAGAGCAATCAGGGTTCCCTGACCTGTGGGAAATCCAAGGACCACCCACCTCCATCCAGTTCTAGTAAGGTGAGCATCCAAACTGCCTAGGCTCCCACAGAGCCAGTACGTGCAGTAGGATCAAAAACCCATTGCCATTGTTCTTGAGTTCTCAGTAATCCTCATTGTCCGCTATGTTCAGCAAGTCCGGTTTTATACCATGCTTTTTCAGACCCAGGCCAGCTGGCCTTGGTGAGTTCCCAATAGAACATCCCCATTGTCTCAGTGTGTGGGTGCACCCCTAGCGGTCCTGAGTTCCTTGCTCGTGCTCTCTCTCCTTCTGCTCCTGATTTGGACCTTGGGATTTCTGTCCGGTGCTCCAATGTGGGTCTCTGTCTCTGACTCCTTTCATCCCCTGATGAAGGTTAATATTCAGGAGAATGCCTATATGTTTGTCTTTGGATTCACCTTCTTATTTAGCTTCTCTAGGATCACGAATTATAGGCTCAATGTCCTTTATTTATGGCTAGAAAACAAAAATAAGTGAGTACATCACATGTTCCTCTTTTTGGGTCTGGCTTACCTCACTCAGGATAGTGTTTTCTATTTCCATCCATTTGTATGCAAAATTCAAGAAGTCCTTGTTTTTTACTGCTGAGTAGTATTCTAATATGTATATATTCCATACTTTCTTCATCCATTCTTCCATTGAAGGGCATCTAGGTTGTTTCCAGGTTCTGGCTATTACAAACAATGCTGCTATGAACATAGTTGAGCACATACTTTTGTTGTATGATCGGGCATCTCTTGGGTATATTCCCAAGAGTGGTATTGCTGGGTCCAGGGGTAGGTTGATCCCGAATTTCCTGAGAAACCGCCGCACTGCTTTCTAATGTGGTTGCACAAGTTTGCATTCCCACCAGCAATGGAAGAGGGTACCCCTTTATCCACAACCTCTCCAGCAAAGGCTATCATTGGTGTTTTTTTTTTTTTTATTTTAACCATTCTGACAGGTGTAAGATGGTATCTTAAAATTGTCTTGATTTGCATTTCCCTGATCGCTAAGGAAGTTGAGCATGACCTTAAATGTCTTTTGGCCATTTGAACTTCTTCTGTTGAGAATTCTCTGTTCAGTTCAGTGCCCCATTTTTTAATTGGGTTAATTAGCATTTTAAAGTCTAGTTTCTTGAGTTCTTTATATATTTTGGAGATCAGACCTTTGTCAGTTGCGGGGTTGGTGAAGATCTCCCAGTCAATGGGTTTCCTTTTTGTCTTAGTGACAGTGTCCTTTGCTTTACAGAAGCTTCTCAGTCTCGGGAGGTCCCATTTATTCAATGAGGCCCTTAATGTCTGAAAAGGAGAACTATAGTGAAAGTACAATTTTAAGGGTCTTCTATATACCATTCTATGTATTTTTTATTTATTTGATGTAGGATCTCTGTATGTAGCATAGACCTGGGTGTCCTCGAACTTCATTTCCACTCTCCCCCAGCCCAAAAGTTCCATAAAATTCTATGATTTGAATTTAGAAACTCTCAAACCTCAAACTTTTCCAGATAAGATAAAATGTATAAAATGTCAAGGGATAGTTTGAGATGACTCAGTGGATTATATGCCTATGGTATAAGTATAAGAAACCAAGATTAGAGTCCAAATCATATTTAAGAAACTCTACAGTGGCACTTGCTTGTTAAAACAGAATTGAGAGAGGGAAAAGAGACGGACAGATCTACAAAGCACTTTGGCCAGTCAGTCTGTCTAACTAAATGGATAATATCCAGGTTTTTAGGGATATGTTCTTTCATAAAATAAAAGTGGAGAACAAGCCTGGCGTTGGTGCCACACGCCTTTTATCCCAGCACTAGGGAGGCTGAGGCAGGTGGATCTCTGTGAGTTCGAGACCAGCCTGGTCTACAAGAGCTAGTTCCAGGACAGGCTCCAAAACCACAGAGAAAGCCTGTCTCGAAAAACCAAAAAAAAAAAAAAAAAAAAAAAAAAAACAAAAACAAGTGGAGAACAATAGAGGAAAGACACTGATTTTAACATCTGGCTTCCACATGAACAGCCACAAACAAGCATGGACACCACAAAATGTAGGTGCAAATATCCACACTAGCAATATTATGAAATATACATATGCAGAATATTGGAATATTTGGATAGTTACCCTTCATGAACTGATGCATGCTATATATAAGACATTAGACTAAGCTTGAAATAAGATTACCAAACATTGTTTCTGTGTATCAGTATCTTAGCATATCAATTATAGCCAGATAGCATGATTTATAATGAGTCTTACAACACAACCATCTGATTTTGACAACATGTTATTTTTCTGGGTCTAGACTGATTCCAGGACATCAACTATTGAAATCTGCAGTGAGATATAACTTTCTAGGAATAACATAATTCCAATCCTTTCCCAAAATATTTCAATAATTTATGATATAAAATTTGACCACGCTAATTTATTTGGTAATTTGTATTTCTTCAAAAGTCAAACAAAATAAAACAACCTTAAAAATTAAGTCCCACATAACCACAAGATTTTATTAGTTTTAAATTGGCAACTATAAATTTAAAGACAAATTAAAATTTCTGGAAGAAGAAATGCATTAATGTAGTTATTCATATTGCTTTTGTTTACTTACTATAGATATTAATAACTGTGATGTAGTGGAATGATGCCTTTGTGTAATACTGATGGGTGGTATATTATTTGTGAAATATGGAATTACCTGTCCTTTGTGATTACTGAAGACTTTAAACATCATCTCTTGAAGTTTGGAAGTGAAGGTAAAATATTCATTAAAGTTACCCTCTGAAAGATATCCAGGGTAAGAAAAAATTTTAATGAAAATTAAAGCAAAACTACAACAAAATGAAAGAAATCTATAGACCAAGGTATTTGAAACATGCATTATCATTGTCACTGAGAAAACAATTATTACCTCTGGTATTTTAAAGATTTCTATGATGTAAAATAATGTCTTAATTTTTACATTGATCACAACAATATTTTCCAGTAATTTAGTTATTAAAAGTATTTTTTGCAGTTAACATGATTCATCTCATACATATCCATTTAAAATGAAGGAAATTTTATAAAAATTGTAAAATTCTTTGTACTCCCTATTTTGGTGTTTCTGTTATTAAGAAACAGAATTCCATTCATATGACAATAGAAACAAAGATTCAGAGATCACATTTTAAAATGATTATATATAAACTTTGAAAATCTCTAGGAAAAATTTGTGACACCATAATAACGTTTGAATGAATTTATTTTATTTGACTGATGGTAAATTGTTGACTATAGACCATTGCTCTTAGTAATTTATCTTTTAAAGTCCAATCTCTTTTCACAGTGCTTTTTGATTAGCTATTTTTTTTACAAAATAATTGGATGCCTCAGATGCAGTATACCCTATGTTTTATTTGAGAAAGAATGACAGAATATGTTTTTATTTATTATTCTTTAAGATCTTTATGTCTTGCTAATACTACTAACAGAATTAAAACAAAAACACAAAACCCCTTATTACATCTTCATATAAAGTGGGAGCATAAAGGAACATATATCCATCATATAATATCTTATTTAAAAATGTTCTTTCAAATTCTAAATTATGTATTTTCATGATTATGTGGATATTATTCTTACAGATGTAATTATATATATATATATATATATATATATATATATATGTTTTTGCAACAAAATATTCTCTTATTTATTTTTCTATGTGTATAATCAAAATGAATACCAGATAATATAGTATACAATCATGATAAATACCTCCTCCATGAAACAAACTACCAAATCTTGAAGAAAAATCTCTCAGTTAAAAAGAAAACCATGTATATTTTTTGAAAAATTTTCTTTAGTGTCCACAACCAAATTGCTTAATTCCGAGAGTTCTTCTCACAATGTTTAACTTTTCTATATTCTAGAGTGTCTCAATTGAAATTGTTTTAGTACTTTGTTTGTAAATGTTTCATTACTTTTTATGGTTAACAAATTAACAGTTCCCATTTAAGTAGAATTGATACTTACTTTGTTATACATAACATTCCAATCTATTAGCTTTCATGTATCCAAATTGACTTAGTAATGAAAATATAACCCTTGAATGGATTATCAGAAATCTTTGCATTGTTCCCACTATGGAAACTTTTATTGTTCACGAATTATTACATAAAATGTTATTTTTTAAAAAATATGATTGGCTTTTAAAAATAAAACATGTTTTACAACATAAAATTGTACTAAAGAAAGATTGCAAACTATTTTTAATAATTACTCAATGGGGAGTAATTTAAAACATACTGTGCTTAATCCATGATGATAAATTAAAAAAAACTGGTAATTGACACATTATTGGTTATATAATTATGAGAAGCAAGATCAAACATATTTTTTTATTTGTTTTATTATTTCCCAGGTATGTCCTTAATCACAAAGTCAATGAAAGGATTATTTAAATATTATGTAAAATTGAAGAAAATTGATTGTAATCACATTTGTTTATATGAAAATATTTCCAGTAATTTGACATGCATTTCAATAGCTTTTAATTTTTATAACCTTGAGGTAATAAAAAAAAACACCAGCTCTTATGTTAAGTAAACAGAGACATTGCTTATATTCAAGGCTGTAAAAAAGCTCAGAATGGAATTGCATAAAAGCTGCATAACCAATTTGTGAGTCATTAAATTTCATTAATGTCTTTCCATTTTGTCACTCAGTTATTCAAAGTTATGTGTTAGGTAGCATCATTTGTGATGTTCAAATAAAATAATTATATTTTCTGTAGAGATTTATTTATTTGAGAGTGTATTCAATCCCAGTGGGTGTCATGACTGCATGAATATGCTAAGCAGACAGAACTGAAGACATAAAACAATTTTCAGTACAAAATAAGGTATTTATCTTAACTTCATAAATACACAAAGTTTATATTCAAGGACACAGAATTATATAGTGGCATGATTTTACAAACAAAAATGTTTAGCATGCTACATAAACATATCATTATTGAATCTAGATAAATTGCTAATATTTAACAACAAAATTCCCTATAGTGCCACAACTCAACTAAACATGTATAAATTTTAGTACTTCAAAAGATTAAAACATACATTTCAAAATACACAGAAATCATAGAGGTGATTAAAAAAATATTAAGTCTTCTTACATTTGAAAACTGATAGATATTAATCAATCATATGTTTAGTAATTGATATACATGCTTGAGTGTTTATAGAAAAAATTTTATTTTGATAATTAAGTAGTTCTAGTATATTTTAATTAATCTGTCTTAGTGTATTTTTAAGCACATTTCTAGATATATGTGTTATTTTTTTTTAAATTTCTAGAAGAAGGAAGTAATATGAATTCAAATTTAAGAAAGCTATTCAAAGACAATAAATATATATTTAGAATATTAGTGTCGTTCTAGATTGTGGTACCTTTGTTACAAAATGTGATCATCCTGATTAATTCATACCTTATCATTAATTATGTTTCATAGAACTTCTACCTTATTCAGTATTTTCTGAGTATGTGCTTTTGCTATTTTTACTTTCATTCATGTCACTTGAATTTAAAGTAACTCCAGTAACTGTCTCTATGACGTTTTACACTTTAATTAAACCTTAAATATTCAATAATATTAAAGTAGTATGAATAAAATAGTTATCATATGTACTCACTCATAAGTATATTTTAATTAATCTGTCTTAGTGTATTTTTAAGCACATTTCTAGACATATGTGTTATTTTTTTTAAATTTCTAGAAGAAGGAAGTAATATGAATTCAAATTTAAGACAGCTATTCAAAGACAATAAATATATATTTAGAATATTACTGTCTTTCTTGATTGTGGTACCTTAGTTACAAAATGTGATCATCCTGTTTAATTCATAGCTTATCATTAATTTTTGATTTATGCTACTTCAAACATTCAGTGTGTATGTACTAATTGAAACATTAATGTTAATACTGTCCAAGATATATACTCTAATTCTATAATGTATAATATATTTAATTCCAAACTTCAAACTTCAGTATCCACGTAGGAAGTATTATTATTGATTTAAAATCAGGGAACATACATTGACTGATTAGAGGTCATGAAGATATTCAGCATTGGGAGTAGCTCATTATGAATAAAGTAAAAGACATGGCATCTACCAGTTGCCTAAGTTAAATTGCTGAAATTTTGTAGTTCAGTAACCAACTTATTTTGTGATGTAAAAAATAAAAAAAAGAAAATTATGCTAACATTGCTTGTCTACTACATAGTTATGAGGATTACCTTCAGTTACTGATAAAGGAAGGAACAATTTTAATTGACAGTTATGAGCAAATGCCTTTGTTCATGAATAGTTTACACACTAAAAATTCAAGTCATTGTATACAATAATAAGTACTTGATTAATTACAATTTTGCATTATTTTTCTCTAGATATAGATATAAATTATATAAGATGTAGTCTCATTTCTAAAATCTTAATCAATTCACATGAGAATAACATATATTATAGCCATCTGATTTACTAAATTTTATGTTATTTTCTGACAGGGTCTCATTTATTAGTCCTGCTTAGTTATACACTCAAGATCCAGATTCAGCCTGCCAAAATTCTGTTAATGCAATCATGCATCCCCTCTTTTTCTCGGTTAATGTATTGTTTTTTTGAAAGTTAAAACACATTATTTAATGTAGGTAGGCTGGTGTCTGACAAAATACACTTCTAACTAAAATTAAGACAAGTTATTTTATTGCTTTTTTATTTACTTTGATTTCAGTCAAATTTATTGATCCTAATGACACCTGAAATTTATTTGCCAGATTCAGGAATCTTCTTTACAATTACCCAGCCTAATAAACTTCAAAACGTACATATTCAGAAATGCACTGTTAAATAAATTCACAATAAAGCATATTCTTGAGTGGAAATACTAATATCAGTTATTGCAGATTTATGTTTAAAATCCATTTCCTTTATTAACCATATTTATAAATTGTCAAGATACAGTTTGAAAAATCTGTATTTTATCATGTCCAGTCTCAAATATGGTAAATAATGTATCTCTTAAACCCTGATAATTTTATCTGATGTTAAAAACTTAAAGCCGGGCGGTGGTGGCGCACGCCTTTAATCCCAGCACTAGGGAGGCAGAGGCAGGCGGATCTCTGTGAGTTCAAGGCCAGCCTGGTCTACAAGAGCTAGTTCCAGGACAGGAACCAAAAGCTACAGAGAAACCCTGTCTAGAAAAAAAAAAAAACTTAAGAAAACAATGGAAAATATGCAAGAGCTTGATATGTAGCTTAATGGTAGAGAATTTGCCTAGTATGGGCCTATCACACCATTAGGAAATGATAGATAAAAACACAGAGATGAATCTATGTTTGCAATTTGAATCTATGTTTGCAATTTGAACATGCATCTTCTTTTGTATTTTAACCAGGCTTTTCCTGAGCACAATTTTATGTATTTTAATGTTGCATTTATGCATAATTATTAAAATATTTAAGATAGTACAACTTTAAACACCATTTTGCTATTTCACCTAAAATTAAGAAATTAGAAAACTGGTTTCAGAACACAGAAGAAATTGATGTTTCTTAAGTTGTATATCCCTCAAAATCAATGCAAGATGCTGTATGAAAAAATGTCATTTTATATTGGAAGAGAAAAATCACTATGAGCTAGATGTTATTGGGAAAGTTTTATAGAGGACATTAAACACAGGATATTGAAATGGATAAAATAAGAAACGTCCAGTGGTGAGATAAGTAAATCAAGCACATTCCATTTGTTTGGACCAGTGTATCCTGTCATCTTTGAAATTTTAAAATGTTAAGGCCACATTAATGGCATTATTTTTGGAATAAAATCACAGGTTGTAGGAAATTTGATTTCTATTTGGAATATCTGACTCATCTTATATCCTTATTACTTTGCCAAAATACTGAAGTTCAGTCTCTAGTCTTTCACTGAACACAGACTTTATGTGCACACCCTTATCTGTTAAATCCAATCAGAATGATTTTATTATCAATTCTCAATCCTAGCAAGTACTTATATTCTCTCATTTTGAAGTTATATTATCCTTCATTGTAATAGCTTCTATGTTGTTTTAAATGTTTTCAGACAATTGCACTTCATTTTATGTCCTCAACCTACTATTTTATTACTTTATTTTATTTATCCCCTCTCTATTTTTTAAAGTTGATCAATGTCCTGATGAGTTATAATCTCCATATATAAACCTGACCATTCTTCAGTTTTGACAAAAATATAAATATTATTTTTTTCAAGCCCAGATTTTGTTACAAAGAAATATATTTAAAAACTGGGATGTTTGTACAATTGTAAATGAAATCAGAATAAACACAGTATCCCTCTGAGTATATTGAGAGTAATATGAGTGAAATCTAGAAGACTCACTCAGTAAACTGCTCCAAGTGGAAGTGTGAATGTTAGTCTCAATGTCACCCACTACATTAAATGAGAAAGAACCAAGAGAGAGGGAAAGAGACAGAGAGAGGAGAGGGGGAGCACGAGAGAGAGAGAGAGAGAGAGAGAGAGAGAGAGAGAGAGGTCATGGTGGCATGTGCCTATATTCCCAGTGCTGGAGATGGGGAGATATGAGGGTCCTCAACCACTGAACTCCAGAACCTGTCTCACGTTAAAAAAATTACAGAGTATAAGCTAAGTATGGAATTCTGACTTCCAAGTTAATGCCACACATGTGTACTGATACACATAAACACATACAAGCTTATATAAACACACATACATTAAAATGCTATTTTTACAATAAACAATTTTAGGTCTACTGTTTAAAGCAACACAATAAGTAAATATAAAATCCTGAGAATGAATAATTCAATGTTGTTAATATTTACTGTTTCTAATGAACTTCGACCAAGGAAGTACAAGAAAACTTTTGGCAGTATAAGCTGCATTAATAATAAACAGAAAAAGTAATCATTCCACTTCTGATAATTTACTGTATAATTTTACAAATATTTCAATTTTAAAATATCTTTATATATCATATTATTAGAGGGCAATTTAGCTAGTAATAATTTTCTTAGTATTTATAACATATATACTACTTCTAAATATTGAATGGTAAAGAAAACCTCTGTTAAAAAGTTTAGAACTTTCTGGTAGTAGTATCGCAAACCTTTAATCTCAGCACTTGAAAGGCAGAGAGAGGTGGATCTCTGTAAATTCAGGACCAGCCTGGTTTACAGAGTGAGTTCCCAGGACAGTCAATGATACACAGAAAATCCAAGTCTCACAAAACAAAATAAAACACAACAGACAGAAACTTTTAATTTGGGACTAGATAGATGGGTCATTGGTTATGAACACTGACTGCTCTTCTAAAGGACTTGAGTTCAATTTCAAGCCATGCACATGACAGCTCAGAACTGTCTGTAACCTCAGTTCCAGGGCTTCTGACACCTCACAGCAACAGAAATTCAGGCAAAACACCAATGCACATAAAATAAAAATAAATTGAAAAGGAACATCATTCATGCTCCCAACAGAGCTCTTAAAAATTAGTTTAGGGGGCTGGATAGATGTCTCAGTGTTTAAAATACTGGTTGCTTTTCAAGAGGTCCTCAGTTCAATTTTCAGCACTCACATGACAGTTCACAACTGTCTGTAACTCTAGTTCCAAATGATCTGACACTCTCAAACAGACACAAATACTTGCAAGCAGAACAACAACGCACATAAAATAAGAATAAAAAATCATTAAAAAATTTAAAATAGTTTATAATTCTTGTCATTAATGCAATTAAGATTAAATACCTAAATAAGAAAAAGTTTAATTAATTAATAAAGTGATTATCTAAGGCATGATATTTTCACTTTCTTTTTATGAGTTTGTTTCTCTGTATTAAATGTTAATTGTTTAATTAAAACTATAAAATAGTTTTCTCAGGATTTGAATGTGGTGGCTTTTTCACCCACATTTAATTGTGCCACTACACAATTCAAAATGTAAACAAAAACAACACAGAAAGAAGTTTTGCCATTTATGGTGGCAAAACCTGTGTAGGTTCAATACTTTGTTATAATTCGTTATTAGTCATTATACATATAGCTAATCACTTTTTATCTGTTTATTTTAAAACTATTGCTTCAATAAATTCATGTAGTAAAATCATACAGGTTATGATTCAATATACATATAGTACCCTTAAAATGATGAGCCAAAACTTCGAGACTAAAAAGTTAACTATTAGAAAAACTATAAATAGGATTCCCTGGAAACCCACAAATAAGTTTAGATTAGTGCCTTGTGCAATCATCATCAGAGAAGCTTCCTTCTGAATCAGATAGGAACAAATACAGAGACCCACAGCCAAATATTATTGCAGAGAATAAGAGATATAAAAAACACTCAGTCCTAAATGGGATGTCCCCATCAAATCCTTCCCTCAGGCTCAGGAAATTTTATGGAAGAGGTGGAAATATTGTAAGAGCCAATGGAGATGGAGGATACCAAGAAAACTAGACCCTCTACATCAACATTTACCCCTAGTTTCAGACCTCCTCCAGTGACAGACCTTCTCTAACAAGGCCAACCTAATCTTTGCCAGAATAGTTCTACCAGCTAGGTTCTGAGCATTCAAACTTATGAACCTATGGGGGCCATTCACATTCAAACTATTACACTCCTACTTGGTTGCACAAAATGAGAGTTATAAATCTGGTTGCTAATAAATACGATTAGCATATTCATATAAAGTACACAAAACTACTGAAAAAACAAATGCAAATACAAATAGAAAGAAATTCTTTAAAATTATCATTTACTTTTTTCATTATTTAACCCTTATTTGTTTAAGTCCATTATAAAACAAATTCAATACTTAACAATTACTTGGGGACCTTAACTATTTATTTACTTTTATGTAATTTGTGCCCAAGAAATATTGGATAAAAACTATAAGATTAACTTTTTAAAAACTTCATATATTTTTATTAATTTGGAAATCATTTTAATCATAATTTTAATTTCATAATTATTATAAGTAAAATTTATGCAGACTATTTAAATCTTACAAGTTAAAAAAATATCTTTCATGTAAGCAAATGCTGCTAGTTGGGCCTTCCATGAAGTAAGTAATTCAGGAACAGGACTCATGAGCCTAGTAAATTCTCCTAGTAAAATCATCTGTCTCTCTTGGTGATCTTTTTGAAGACACTAACACACATTCTCAATACTTATTACTGAATTCATCTGTATTTAAACAGTGACATTCTCAAGGAACATAGACAAACAGATATGCACTGATGTGCACATAGTTGTTGTCTTATTTTAAGTTTCTAATACTATATTATGACACAATTCTTTTGCATGACAGGGCACTTAAAACAAATACAGTCTAACTCAAGGGTCTAAATCATTCACCTTATCATCCCACCCCCCAGCAGCTCATCTGAGGGAATATCAAGGATGTAAATGCAGAAGCAAAGTAAGAGCCAGAGGACAGGGAGGACAGCTGTGAATTTTTTCTCGATATTACAAAGTTATTGCACTGTTGAACTCATAGTAGCTCTCAGTACCTTCTCAAGACCTACAACAGATCAAGTAAATCAAAATTCCACCATAAACAGCAGAGATAATCTCCAGAAAATACACTTTACAGACGGGATATTGGCAGTTGATGGTTGCTAAAGGAATGAGAACCATTCCCTTATAAGGGAATGACCAATGATATTTTGACCAATTTCAAGTGTATTGCCCCATTCTCGTGAACACATGGGTTGCATTGCCTAGGCTTAGTGGGTTCTCAAGACAAGGAGAGGAATATGAATTAGAGAGGAGAACATATTAAAGAGTATAAGGGGGAGTTGGAGGAGCCAATGGGGGTAGATATATCATTGTATACACATATGAAATTGTCAATAATAAAGAAAACTAAATGCAATAAAAGTTGTGTAAAGACCTAAGACCTAAATATCAATAAAGTGAACTCTTTGTTGCCATTGGGGAAAAAAAAATGAAAGATTACATCAATAGCTTTTTCTCTTCCATAATAGGATGGCTGACACTTCATAAACTTGGCGTGATTTACTTTTAAATCCCAATTAAGTTGATATTATATTTATTTCTCAAGTTTGCAAGCACAAATGGACTTTCATTCAGCATGAAATAATGAAACTGGCTAAGTTAAAAAAAAATCTTATGTCAAGAGCTTGTTTCTAAAACAATGTGTTGATTATATGTATAGTAATGCTATTATAGATATTCAGAGAGATTTTGGACTTAATAATATGGGGTGTTTAATGAGTTTATTACCTCCAAGGAAAAAGGAAAGTGGTTTCAAATAATTAGGGGATGAATCTGGAGAAAAATAATTCCCACATTAGTCTGTTAAATAATTCAGTAATTGATGTTTTATTTTATTTCCAATTTGTTGAATCATAACACATTTTACTGCATGAAAAATAGTTATAGTGTTGTGATATTCATAGATAGTTATCAATAAAGAACTATAAAGCACATGTACTAGGAAAAATGTGAAGAATGACAAGAATGGTATGTCATTTTGCCTATGGCTTAATTCACTTATCTGTGTAAAATAAAGGATTGTATTCATTTTCATAGTTTTCTCATAGAATTGACACAAATCTAGCCACATAAACTTCTGTCTTTCAAAATTTGTGAGGCTAGCAATCCATGCAGGTTTATTTAGCTTCTTTGTTTAGTGTCTCACAAGCAGACTAGAGGTGTTAAATATGTTACCTTTTATCTGTAATGGAAAACTCCACTGTTCATGTTATTGAGGGTTTCCTTTCTGAATAATGGTCAGGGGCACAATTTGTTTCTAGATATTTTTGTTAGCTCCATGGCTCCATCCGTCTCAGATACTTAGTGAATGTTAAGCCCTCTCACACTTCCGATTTCTGTGAAATCTTCTTATAGCCACTGGAAAATGCTGCTTCTGAAATCTCATATTACTAACTTAAGTCCTCCCAAATAATCTTTTTGATAAGTGCTGAGTCAAAAGATTATTAAGGTAATTGTATCAGCCAAATTCCTATTACCACTCAAAGTAACATAATCACAGTCATATCAGATTCACCAAAGCCCAAAGATTTAAACAGACAACTGTGTAAAAGGTAGGCATTTTAGAATTCTGCCTGTCACAAAATGATTGGATAGCAATGATACTCTACACTGCTGAGTATTCTGTTTTTAACTAAACCTCTTTCTGGAAATAAAGTGACTTCTAGATAACTCATTACATATACCATTATCTTCTCATTGAGTTTTGTTCTACTTTTCTTTCAGATAAAGAGGGCAAAAAGTTGAAAACAAACAAAGACAAATCAACAAAACATAGCATTGCATTATATGTTTATTGGCAAGTTACTGAGAGATTCAGCCCATTGATAACACAGCGACATAATTTATTGCACTCTATTAATAATACATATTTTTCAGACCTATCAATAGTTCAAACTGTTATTAATGAATTGGTTTATTAAATAATTGCCACCCCCAGAAAATAAATAGGAAGGGAAGATCTGGCTGTAGTGGTAATATTATATACTTCTATCACTTGGGAAGAATCTTTAATTCAGGGCCACACTGTGCCCCATAAAAGATCTTAATTCAAAATACATGTTTAAAGGAGTTAAGGAGGGGTCACATATTGCTTAGTTACATTTAGCTATGTGGTCTTGTGATTTTTGCTTACCTATTTTTATATGGTTGATATGTATTACTTTATGTTGGATGATTATCTTTTGGGTGAGTTATGTTGAATGAGTTTAGTTTTGGAGTATTTCTAAAAATCCATTTTATATTGTGCAAACATAAAACAGAAAGTGCATGCATATTGTAGTATTTCCTAGAAAGAGCATATAATTATATTTAATGCCATGTAGCTTTTTATTCATACAAATTAAAGATTGAGGTTTTGCAAATGTCCATTCTTGAACATTTTTCAAATGTCCAAGCTTCAGTACACTTTATCAGTTATAAATGATGTTCTGCCTTGGTGCTTCACAAATTTCAACACAAGTTAGATTCAACAAAAGATAGAGAGTTAGAAAAAAAACTTAATTAGGTGAATGAGCCAGATATACTTGAAGAGAATCTTGTATAAGATAGGCAAGGAACTCAGAAATGCTGCTGAAGCAGGAGATATGTCGCAATTAGGGAGCTTGTTTGTTACAATATTTAAAGGGAGAAATACATAAGGAAGATTGGGTGAGTTGGAAAAGCTGTTACTTTATTTTTCCATATTATATGATGAATTTATAAATAAAATTAGAAAAAAGATTTATGAGAGTACTGTGAGGAAGAAATATTATGAAAAAAATATGGCTCAAAAGAAATCAAATGAATCAAAGCAATTTTGCTGTACATAAGTAACCCAAAGGGGTTATGAGCTATGTTTTTATCCTTAGAATGGATCACTAGTTGTTTTACTAACCTTGCTTGTGATATTTTTAAGAAGGGATAATAGGTTTTGTATAGAGTTTCTCTAGAGGTCATTCTCGGGTCAGTTGATTGAACTCTTGATTCAATAAGCAAGAAAATTAAATCAGTTCCAGGTGGTGAGGGCGAGGGACATTTTCATTTTCATGTCATCTTAACCATTTCCTATTTCTCTAGCATGTCTCAGTTGAGGTACTTGATTAATGTTATCATGTGTTTCCCTAGCAACATTAATCAAAATTATATAAAATGATTTTATGTGAACAAATTTTACATGTAATTTAGGAATATATATGTCTGTAAACAATATTCTATTATCAACTAATTTTATGTCACATGATATATCTATTTTTAGTTTTATTCTAAATATTCTTTACATTCATTTAGTATTTTACATTTAATTACTGCATAGAAATATGTTAAAGTATTATGCAAAAGATTTTATATATTATAATAATACCTATTAGTCTATCAAAAATGAATACAGAACAAATCTTATGAAATATTAAATATTTTAAAGTATTAATTTTGAAGGAGTTACTCTACTTATCGCTGCATGATTTGTTCTGATCTAGATCTGTAAACAGTATTCTACCAGGGTAAATTAGTTAATGCCAGAAATTATTTTGAAAATGTAGCATGTTTTTCCAGTTATTTCTCTTAGGTATATAACAAGACTTAAAACCTCCCAACCAAATCATTTAGAAATTGTCAGTGATTAAAATTGAAATTCTCAAAATTGCCTCTAACGGTTTATGGAATTTTTTAGTTTCCTGGTCATGACTAGTTGTCTGAAAACAGCAGATATATCTAATCAAGAGAAGAAATAGTCGAAAATATTTGTCTGATTACATTTTTAATTAAAATCATTTGTGTTAATATTAGGTATTTGTATACAAACAATGTATTGTTTTTTTTAACTTTTTTTTTATTGAGAAAAGAGAAAAAAAAAACAAATTTCCTCCTCCTCCCAGCCTCCCATTTCACTCTCCCTCCTCCCACCCTTCTCCCCCTCCCCCCACTCCTCTCCCCCTCCCTCTCCAGCCCAAAGAGCAGTCAGATTTCCCTGCCCTGTGGTAAGTCCTAGGTCCTCCCCCCTCCGTGCATTTCTAGGAAGGTGAACATCCAAACTGGCTAGGCTCCCACAAAGCCAGCACATTACGTAGGTTCAAAACCCCGTGCCATTGTCCTTGGGTTCTCATCAGCCCTCATTGTTCGCCATGCTCAGAGGGTCCAGTTTTATCCCATGCTTTTTCAGTCACAGTCCAGCTGGCCTTGGTGAGCTCCCAAGAGATCAGCTCCACTGTCTCAGTGGGTGGGTGCTCCCCTCGTGGTCCCGACTTCTTTGCTCATGTTCTCCCTCCTTCTGCTCCTCATCGGGACCTTGGGAGCTCAGTCCAGTGCTCCAGTGTGGGTCTCTGTCTCTGTCTCCATCCATCACCAGATGAAGGTTCTATGATGATATGCAAGATATTCGTCAGTATTGCTATAGGATAGGGTCATTTCAGGTTCCCCATCCTCAGCTGCCCAAGGAACTAACTGGGGACCTCGGCTTGGGTATCTGGGAGCCACTGTAGGTTCAAGTCTCTTGCCAACCCTATGGTGGCTCCCTTACCTAAGAACCGTGCTTCCGTGCTCCCCCATCCAAACTTTCTTCATCCCAATCCTCCCCCTTTCCCAAGCTCCCCCCCCATTCTCCCCCTCTCCCCCCTCTCTCCCCATCTCCCCTTACCCCCATCCCACCCCACCCCCAAGATCTCAATTTTCTCCCCGGCAATTTTGTCTACTTCCCATAGCCAAGAGGACAACTATATGCTTTTCCTTTGGTTCACCTTCTTACTTAGCTTCTTTGGGATCACCAAGTGTAGACTCCGTGACCCTTCTTTATGGCTAGAAACCAATTATGAGTGAATACATCCCATGTTCATCTTTTTGGCTCTGGGATACCTCACTCAGGATAGTGTTTTCTATTTCCATCTATTTGCATGCAAAATTCGAGAAGTCATTGTTTTTTACCGCAGCATAGTACTCTAATGTGTATATATTTCACACTTTCTTCATCCATTCTTCCATTGAAGGGCATCTAGGTTGTTTCCAGGTTCTGGCTATTACAAATAATACTGCTATGAACATAGTTGAACAAATGCTCTTGTCATGTGATAGGGCATCTCTTGGGTATATTCCCAGGAGTGGTATTGCTGGGTCCAGGGGTAAGTTGATCCCGAATTTCCTGAGAAACCGAAACACCGATTTCCAAAGTGGTTGCACAAGATTGCATTCCCACCAGCAAAGGATGAGTGTTCCCCTTCCTCCACAGCCTCTCCAGCAAAGGCTATCATTGGAGTTTTTTATTTTAGCCATTCTGACAGGTGTAAGATGATATCTCAAAGTTGTTTTGATTTGCATTTCCCTGATTGCTAAGGAGGTTGAGCATGACCTTAAGTGTCTTTTGGCCATTTGAACTTCCTCTGCTGAGAATTCTCTGTTCAGTTCAGTGCCCCATTTTTTAATTGGGTTAATTAGCATTTTAAAGTCTAGTTTCCTGAGTTCTCTATATATTTTGGAGATCAGACCCTTGTCTGTTGCGGGGTTGGTGAAGATCTTCTCCCAGTCCGTAGGTTGCCTATTTGTCTTGGTGACAGTGTCCTTTGCTTTACAAAAGCTTCTCAGTTTTAGTAGGTCCCATTTATTCAATGTTGCCCTTAAAGTCTGTGCTGTTGGGGTTACACATAGGAAGTGATCTCCTGTGCCCATTTCCTGTAGGGTACTTCCCACTTTCTCTTCTATCAGGTTCACTGTGTTCTGACTGATAGTGAGGTCATTAATCCATTTGGACTTGAGTTTTGTGCATGATGATAGATATGGGTCTATTTTCATTCTTCTACAGGTTGACATCCAGTTATGCCAGCACCATTTGTTGAAGATGCTTTCTTTCTTCCATTGTATACTTTTGGCTCCTTCATCAAAAATGAGGTGTTCATAGGTTTGTGGGTTAAAATCCGGGTCTTCTATACGATTCCATTGGTCAACTTCTCTGTTTTTATGCCAGTACCACACTGTTTTCATCACTGTAGCTCTGTAATAGAGTTTGAAGTCAGGGATGGTAATGCCTCCAGACAATCCTTTATTGTATAGGATTGTTTTGGCTATCCTGGGTTTTTTGTTTTTCCATATAAAGTTGATTATTGTCCTCTCAAGATCTGTGATGAATTTTGATGGGACCCTGATGGGGATTGCATTGAATCTATAAATTGCCTTTGGTAGAATTGCCATTTTTACTATGTTGATCCTCCCAATCCAAGAGCAAGGAAGGTCCTTCCATTTTCTGTTATACTCCTCAATTTCTTTCTTCAATGCCTTAAAGTTCTTGTCAAATAGATCTTTCACTTCCTAGGGATACAAGGGTCATACCTAAATATAATAAAAGCTATATACAGCAAGCCAACAGCTAACATTAAATTAAATGGAGAGAAACTTAAAGCCATCCCACTAAACTCAGGAACACGGCAAGGCTGTCCACTCTCGCCATACCTCTTCAATATAGTACTTGAAGTTCTAGCAATAGCAATAAGACAACATAAGGGGATCAAAGGGATTTGAATTGGAACAGAAGAAGTTAAACTTTCGTTATTTGCAGATGATATGATAGTGTACATAAGCGACCCCAAAAACTCCACCAAAGAACTTTTACAGCTGATAAACACCTTTAGTAATGTGGCAGGATACAAGATCAACTCCAAAAAATCAGTCGCCCTCTTATACACAAAGGATATGGAAGCAGAGAGGGAAATCAGAGAAGCTTCACCTTTCACAATAGCCACAAACAGCATAAAATATCTTGGGGTAACTCTAACCAAGCAACCAATGTATTGTTGTTCTGTTACATCAAAGGTAATTAATGTGGTCCATGATTTTAATATAAAATTATATGAGTTTTAGCTTCTTCTGTGGGAGATTATATTTCAATAGTCAATAAGAAACTATTAGATTTATTACATTCAAGGATTTTTCTCATATTTACATAAACTACCAATCAATGCTAGCTTTCCTTTAATTGCCCACAGCTTCTGTGCTTTATGGTATTTTAGGTGAAAAAAGGAAACAAGTGCCTTTATATAGATTTCTGAAAACATTACTGAATTAAGCAGAATTTTTGAAAACATAGATAGTATTATAACAGATGTTGGTATCAAATATAAAAAGGTAGGTAAATTATTTATAGGTAAGATGCTTAAAACTTGAAATATATAGCCAAGGAACATTCTTGCAGATGAAGAAAGTTAATTTCAAACTCCTAAGTGTGTTTTTCTGTTGCTAAGATATATTTGGATGTTTGATTCTTGCATTTTATTTCATTTGTAAAAACTTAACCATGAACTGAACTGGCTTCCGACACCATTTAAGTAATGCTAAAATGTGAATTATGGCAAAAATGTTTTCTCCTTCACATGCATTCTTCTAATCACCAAAGTTTTCTTTAGTCTTGCTCTTAAGAATTCATGCATTTCCAGATCCAGTGCTGAAAATTTATCTGGGTACCAAGTTTCTTTATAGCTATTTTCTTATTATTTTGGTTCTTTGCTTGAAAGTAAATCACAGATATCTATTACCTTTCACTTTATCTAATAAAATGATTTCTGAAAGAGTTTCCTTGATTCCACCTGTCTTAGTTAGGGTTTCTATTGCTGTGAAGAGATAAAATGAACATGGCAACTCTTTTCAAGGAAAACATTTAATTGGGGTGGCTCAGTTACAGTTCAGAAGTTTAGGAAATTATCATAAAGGCAGGAAGAATATGTGGAAAGACATGGTGCTGGGCATGTGAGCAGACATGAAGCTGGAACATAGATTTCTTACATCTTGATCCAAAACCAATAGGAAGTGATCTGTGTCACTGGCTGTGGCTTGAGAATGAGACCTCACAGTTCACCTCCACAGTGACACACCCTGCCTCCAACAATTTCATACCTATTCCATAAGGCCACACCTCTTAATAGTCCCAATCCTGTTGAGAGCCATTTTCTTTCAAACCACCAAACCATGTTTTTATTTTCTCAGTTTACTCAACCAAATGTAATCCCATTTAATCTGTTTTAGGCACACTCTAATAATGTGCTCTACTCTCAATTTCCCAGTATTCAGTGAAGAGATAGCAAACCTCATATTCTTGTATCTAAAATATTCCTTGATTTGAAATTTTCAACTTACCTCTCAAAGTGAATTTAATTTATGTAAAAGAAAATCTGACTATATGAGTGTCTGTAGAATTTCTATAATCTAGAGACTATTAAAATTATTATTTTTCTCATAGAAATTATAGACTTTAGAGAAGTATTCTCTGTGTGATGGACAGACTGTGCCTTGAGATATTTGATTAATTGTTAGATGTGTTTGAAAATGAAACTTTTAAATCCTTCATAGTAATAATCAGAATTATATACCTGTGATTAAATTTCTTTACAGTGTGCTTGTCACTTACTTTTCATTCAGTATTATTGTTATGATTTTTATACATTAATTTTTGTTAGATTTTTGTTCTCTAAAAGGAAATCATGTTTAGTTAATAGATAATTATAAATCTCCTTCTAATGCTGAGTATTTGTGTGTCTGTGACTGTTTGTCTCTGTGTGTGTGTGTGCGTGTGTGTGTGTGTTAACATATACCTACATCTGGTAGCGGTGCTTATGGCAATGGCAGGAAGATAATGATGGAGAAAATTAAAATCCTGATTCAAAGATACATTTTTGATGACCTAAGACTTTTTATAAACATTAACCTGAAAGTCCACACAACAATCACAACAGATTCACTTTTGTCACCAAGACTTTAATACATGGTTCTTGGAGGCATACTTATACAAACAATAAGAATTACTTTTGCTCTAAATTTCTATGTGCACAGAAATGTATTTATCATAAAATTGATATTGCATACAAAACATAGCATTACATTTAGTATCTGTTGAGAATAATTTGGTTTCTAACTCTCCTCCTTATAGCAATGCAGATTTGATTGAGCTTTAATCGTATAGACAGAGCATCTTTTTCTTTGAAGAAAGTGATAATGGCATGGCAACATACCATCTATTAATTGTAATTCTATTTTCAAATACTTAGATTAAGTGCACTTTTGCAACATTAAATAAGTGTGCCAAACTTCTGTGAGATTCCATTGAGTTTGTACAAATCAACCTCCAACTCATATTGAATATCTACCTTAGTTCTATACTGTGTCTGAAATACAGAAATTATCACTATAGGGATATTTACTCCAAGAAAAACAAATAACATATGTAGCAATGGTTTCCCCAATTTGGATTGGGGAAAACTCTCAATTACTTCGTACAATTTTTATTTTCAAACTTTCTTCTGAATTGAACCAATATATGAATTTGTTTTTGGAGTTTACACTTAATATTTTTCATGAACATATGATAAGTGTCTTCCTCAGACAATAATGAGTTGCTAAACATTACATAAACTTATATTCCATAAATTAAGGGTGAAGAACAATAGAGAAAAGAAAAGGTCATGTACTAGCATTACTTCCCATTGGGACAGTCTAGATGTGATACAGTCTAGATAGTATACCACCCACACAAAGGGACACAGCCCTGCAGGGAGACAGAATAACTGAAAGGCATAAAATTAAAGAATGCACAGAAAGAGATTAATTTTCAATTCAGCAGGGGTCTCTAATTGGACACTGCTCAGGTGCAGAAGAAAAGCATTCAGGTTGAAATCAAAGCATTTCAGTAACAGATAACAATATAAATAATGAGCTGTTTTCTAGTGAGTCAATCATGACCAACTGAATGTTGAAAATGTTAGAGCTGCCAAGGTCAGTTGCTGTTCAACTGACAGCAGCACTGACTTAGTGACACTTACACAGAGTCTATAAATTAAATTTGAAGAATCAGAAAGGATTATCTTTGGTTCAAGAGACAATATACAGAACAATGACATCTGGGTTACTTTACTGAAAGTAAATAGGTTCATTTAACTGTAAAAGGTGGGGAAAGTTATTATTTAAAGCAAACACACCAATGCAAGCCATAAACCAGTATTTAGGTATAGTCAAAATATATGCACTTCTCTCTCTGTCATGATATCTTCTCTAAGGCGTTTAGAAATTGTTGTGGTCTTTGGGGTGGGGTGGGGTTGATGCATTTTAAAATCACCATAAAGGCATGATAAGTATACTACTAAGGAAAAGAGAATACTAGTAGGAAGTGAAGAACAAAAAAGAAGACCAATAAAATTTTGAAGAGACAAAATTTGTTTTCTGAGAATGCTCAAATTTTCAAATAAATTACTGATAGAAATGCAACATTCTGAAAACTTGCTTGATTGCTTTTGTCCTTTATAGGGTAGGTATAAAGTAACACTAACCAAAAGCCTTTGGATTGAAAAATCCTTGTGTATCACCTTCCAAACTCTAAATTAAGAGGTCCATATGGACAAAAGCATATTGTATCCCTATTGCTTAATCTCATTAGAGGGATTTCTCTGGGACTGTGTGGGAATATTTATATTTCCCTCCAGAGCATATAAGAACACTGAAAAATTAACAGAGATTTTGATGTATCCATAAGTCATGGATAATAAAAAATGATCCCTAAAGCACTCCGCAAAAACTTAGGCCATTTATAGATGTTCTGTGCTGTGGTTGATAGAATGAGGATGTGTTATATTGTACCAGAGGCATTATCTCTAAAGCTTTAAACAACCCAATTCTATATATTATTAATATATTTTGAATGCTATGAACAACTAAAAAAGGTCATAAGGTTTCAAAAAGAAGTATTCTCTTAGTATAGATTTTTTTTTAATGTAAAGAGGATGGTATACTCAAAATTACCTCCTGAATTTCTACAAAGAAAAATAAGAAAATCAGAGAAAAATGAAAGTCTATGAAAAGGAAAATCATGTTTATTTCCTTGTTTGTTACAATTTTCTTTTGTAATGTTTTCTTGTAACTGTTATAATTTCATACTGTTCGCAGGTTTTTCTATTTTTCAACATTACAATGAAAAGAGAGTACCTGCATAGAAAGGCATCTATGAATGCTTGCTTCCTTACAATTTCCTTCCTATTATTTATAATTCTCCTCTAAGTATGCTTATAACTTGAAAAATATTCAATACTTAAGTAATTGTGGAATCATAGATTCTCCTGCTTACTTATCACCAAGTCCACAACTTTAGGGAAACAACAATTATGAAGACATTAGGTAGTTATACTAAATTACATATAATTTATATTCTTAGGATACAAAGAAATAAAACTCTTAAATGCTAGAGATTTACTAATATTTTGGAATATATAAATTTCTGGAAAGGATCAAATGTGACAAAGCCTCCTGTGGTGTTTGGTTGGTTCATGGATTCCACACCTATGCCTATTTTTCTGAAGCATCCTTCGAAATATTTGATCTTTTTTCACTTTTGAAAGTTTATTTTGCTTTTACAGGAGATTTAGATTAACAAGAATAATTGCTGAAATTTAAATATAAATCCTTTGTACCTTCTGCCCCAATACATGTTTAGCCTCTATGATATCAATATTTTTTATCAGTTTTATGCTTGAGAAAATAGATGAGTTCACATCACCATGTATATATCACCCAAACTCCATCTTCACTTTACGGGAAACTCATAATTTTTATAAATTCTGGAACAACTATAAAATAAAGATGTTCTTCATTATATCATTCCTGAGTAGTTTCATATACATATATATGCATATGAAATTTTACACACACACATATATATATATATATATATATATATATATATAATTATTTTAATTTTTTTATTGAGAAAAGGAAAAAAAAGTTTCCGCCTCCTCCCAGCCTCCCATTTCCCTCCCACTCCTCCCACCCTTCTCCCACTCCTGCCAAGCTTCTCCCCCTCCCCGCACTCCTCTCCCCCTCCCTCTCCAGTACAAAGAGCAGTCAGGGTTCCCTGCCCTGTAGTAAGTCCTAGGTCATCCCCCCTCACTCCATATCTAGGAAGGTGAACATCCAAACTGGCTAGGCTCCCACAAAGCCAGCACATTGCATAGGATCAAAACCCCGTGCCATTGTCCTTGCCTTCTCATCAGCCCTCATTGTTCGCCATGTTCAGAGAGTCCGGTTTTATCCCATGCTTTTTCAGTGACAGTCGAACTGGCCTTGGTGAGCTCCCAATAGCTCAGCCCAACTGTCTCTGTGGGTGGGTGCTCCCCTCGTGGTCCCGACTTCTTTGCTCATCTTCTCCCTCCTTCTGCTCCTCTTTGGGACCTTGGGAGCTCAGTCCAGTGCTCCAGTGTTGGTCTCTGTCTCTATCTCCATCCATCACCAGATGAAGGTTCTATGGTGATATGCAAGATATTCGTCAGCGTTACTATAGGATAGGGTTATTTCAGCTTCCCTATCCTCAGCTGCCCAAGGAACTAACTGGGGACATCTCCTTGGGCTCCTGGGAGCCACTCTAGGGTCAAGTCTCTTGCCAACCCTAAGGTGGATCCCTTAACAAAGAATTGTGCTTCCCTGATCCCCTATCCAACCTTCCTTTATCCAAATCATCCTTTTTCCCCAAGTTCCCCCTATCTTCCCCTTCTCCCTTCTCTCTCCCCATCTCCCCTTAACCCCATCCCACCCCAACCCCAGATCCCAATTTTCTCCCAGACCATTTTGTCTACTTCCCATAGCCAAGAGGATAACTATATGTGTTTCCTTGGGTTCACCTTCTTACTTAGCTTCTTTAGGATAACCAATTGTAGACTCCGTGACCTTTATTTATGACTAGAAAACAATTATGAGTGAGTACATCACATGTTCATCTTTTTGGGTCTGGGTTACCTCACTCAGTATAGTGTTTTCTATTTCCATCTATTTGCATGCAAAATTCGAGAAGTCATTGTTTTTTACCGCAGCATAGTACACTAAAGTGTATATATTCCATAATTTCTTCATCCATTCTTCCATTGAAGGGCATCTAGGTTGTTTCCAGGTTCTGGCTATTACAAATAATGCTGCAATGAACATAGTTGAACAAATGCTTTTGTCATATGATAGGGCATCTCTTGGGTATATTCCCAGGAGTGGTATTGCTGGGTCCAGGGGTAGGTTGATCCCGAATTTCCTTAGAAACCGAAACACTGATTTTTAAAGTGGTTGCACAAGATTGTATTCCCACCAGCAATGGATGAGGGCACCCCTTCCTCCACAGCCTCTCCTGCAAAGGCTATCATTGGAGTTTTTTTTTTTTGTTTGTTTGTTTGTTTGTTTTTTATTTTAGCCATTCTGACAGGTGTAAGATGATATCACAAAGTTGTCTTGATTTGCATTTCCCTGATTGCTAGGAGGTTGAGCATGACCTTAAGTGTCTTTTGGCCATTTGAACTTCTTCTGTTGAGAATTCTCTGTTCAGTTCAGTGCCCCATTTTTAATTGGGTTAATTAGCATTTTAAAGTCTATTTTCTTGAGTTCTCTATATATTTTGGAGATCAGACCTTTGTCTGTTGCAGTGTTGGTGAATATCTTCTCCCAGTCAGTAGGTTGCCTTTTTGTCTTAGTGACAGTGTCCTTTGCTTTACAGACGCTTCTCAGTTTTAGTAGGTCCCATTTATTCAATGTTTCCCTTAATGTTTGTGCTTCTGGGGTTATACATAGGAAGCGATCTCCTGTGCCCATCTGTTGCAGGGTACTTCCCACTTTCTCTTCTATCAGGTTCAATGTGTTCTGACTGATATTGAGGTTTTTAATCCATTTGGACTTGAGTTTTGTGCATGGTGATAGATATGGGTCTATTTTCATTCTTCTACAGGTTGACATCCAGTTATGCCAGCACCATTTGTTGAAGATGCTTTCTTTCTTCCATTGTATACTTTTAGCTCTTTATCGAAAATGAGGTGTTCATAGGTTTGTGGGTTAAAATTACGGTCTTCTATATGATTCCATTGGTACACTTCTCTGTTTTTATGCCAGTACCACACTGTTTTCATCACTGTAGCTCTGTAATAGAGTTTGAAGTCAGGGATGGTAATGCCTCCAGAAGATCCTTTATTGTATAGGATTGTTTTGGCTATCCTAGATTTTTTGTTTTTCCAAATAAAGTTGATTATTGTCCTCTCAAGATCTGTGAAGAATTTTGATGGGACCTTGATGGGGATTGCATTGAATCTATAAATTGCCTTTGGTAGAGTTGCCATTTTTACTATGTTGATCCTCCCAATCCAAGAGCAATGGAGGTCCTTCCATTTTCTGGTATCCTTTCAATTTCTTTCTTCAATGCCTTAAAGTTCTTGTCAAATAGATCTTTCACTTCCTTGGTTTGAGTTACCCCAAGATATTTTATGCTGTTTGTGGCTATCGTGAAAGGTGAAGCTTCTCTGATTTCCCTCTCTGCTTCCATATCCTTTGGGTATAAGAGGGCAACTGAATTTTTGGAGTTGATCTTGTATCCTGCCACATTACTAAAGCTGTTTATCAGCTGTAAAAATTCTTTCGTGGAGTGTTGGGGGTCGCTTATGTACACTATCATATCATCTGCAAATAACGAAAATTTCACTTCTTCCTTTACAATTCGAATCCCCTTGATCCCGTGATGTTGTCTTATTGCTATTGCTAGAACTTCATGCACTATATTGAAGAGGTATGGCAAGAGTTTACAGCCTTGTCGTGTTCCTGAGTTTAGTGGGATGGCTTTGAGTTTCTCTCCATTTAATTTGATGTTAGCTGTCGGCTTGCTGTATATAGCTTTTATTATATTTAGGTATGACCCTTGTATCCCTAATCTCTCCAAGACCTTTATCATACAGGTATGTTGAATTTTGTCAAATGCTTTTTCAGCATCTAATGAAATGATTATATGGTTTTTTCTTTCAGTTTATTTATATGGTGGATTACATTGATAGATTTGCATATGTTGAACCAGCCCTGCCTCTCTGGATGAAGCCTACTTGATGATAATGGATCATTTTTCTAATGTGTTCTTGGATTCGGTTTGCCAGTATTTTGTTGAGGATTTTTGCGTCGATGTTCATGAGTGAGATTGGTTTGTAATTCTCTTTCTTGATTGAGTCTCTGAGCGATTTTGTTAACAGAGTAACTGTAGCTTCACAAAAGGAATTTGGCAAAGCCTCTTCTCTTTCTATATTGTGAAATACATTAAGGAGTATAGGTATTAGGTCTACTTGGAAGTTCTGGTAGAATTCCGCATTGAAACCATCTGGTCCTGGGATATTTTTGGTTGGGAGGTTTTTGATAACAGCTTCTAATTCTTCGCGACTAACAGGTCTATTTAGATTGTTCACCTGGTCCTGGTTTAATTTTGGTATATGGTATTTATCTAAAAAAGTGTCCATTTTCTTTACATATTCCAGTTTTGTGGCATATAGGCTTTTGTAGTAAGATCTAATGATTCTCTGAATTTCCTCTGTGTTTGTGGTTATGTCCCCCTTTTCATTTCTGATCTTATTAATTTGCAAATTCTCTCTCTGCCCTTTGACTAAATTGGATAGGGGTTTGTCAATCTTGTTGATTTTCTCCAGGAACCAGCTTTTTGTTTCATTGATTCTTTGGATTGTTTTCTTTGTTTCTATTTTGTTGATTTCCGCCCTCAGTTTGATTATTTCCAGTCTTCTACTCTGCCTAGGTGAGACTGCTTCTTTTTTTTTTTCTAGAGCTTTCAGGTGGGCTGTTAAGTCTCCAGTGTGAGCTTTCTCTGTTTTCTTTAAATGGGCACTTAGTCCTATGAACTTTCCTCTTAGGACTGCTTTCATAGTGTCCCATATGTGTGAGCAGGTTGTTTCTTTATTTTCATTGAATTCAAGGAAGACTTTAATTTCTTTCTTTATTTCTTCCTTAATCCAAGTATGGTTCAGTAGTTGACTGTTCAGTTTCCATGAGTTTGTAGGCTTTCTGGGGGTAGCATTGTTGTTGAATTCTAACTTTAATCCATGGTGATCTGATAAGACACAGGTGGTTACTAATATTTTTTTGTAACGGTGTAAGTTAGCTTTGTTACAGAGTATGTGCTCAATTTTTGAGAAGGTTCCATGAGCTGCAGAGAAGAAGGTATATTCTTTCCTCTTTGGGTGGAATAATCTATAGATGTCTGTTAAGTCCATTTGCTTCATTACCTCCATTAATTCTCTAATTTCTCTGTTAGGTTTCTGTCTGATTGACCTGTCCATTGGTGAGAGAGGAGTGTTGAAGTCTCCTATTATTAGTGTGTGCGGTTTGATGGCTGCCTTGAGTTTTAGTAACGTTTCTTTTACGTACGTGGGTGCTTTTATATTAGGGGCCTAAGTATTCAGGATTGAGACTTCTTCCTGATGAATTGTTCCTGTGATGAGTATAAAATGTCTCTCTCCTTCTCTTCTGATTGATTTAAGTTTGAAGTCAACTTTGTTAGAAATTAGTATGTCCACACCTGCTTGTTTCTTAGGTCCGTTTGCTTGATAAGCCTTTTCCCAGCCCTTTACTCTGAGTAGGTGCCTGTCTTTGTAGTTGAGGTGTGTTTTTTGTAGACAGCATAATGTTGGATCCTATTTTCGTATCCAATCTCTTAGCCTGTGCCTTTGTATTGGTGAGTTGAGTCTATTGTCATTAAGTGATATTAATGACTAGTATCTGTTAACTCCGGTCACTTTTTTTAGTCGTAGAGTTTGTGTTTTTCCCTTCTTTGAGTTGTGTTGGTGAAGGATCTCTAGATGTCTGAGTTATTGTGTTCATTGTTGGACTCCTTGGTTAGTGATTTTTCCTTCTATTACTTTCTGTAAGGCTGGATTTGTGGCTGCGTATTGTTTAAATTTGTTTTTATTCTGGAAAATTTTATTTTCTCCATTTATATTGAATGAAAACTTGGCTGGGTATAGTAGTCTGGGCTTGCATCTATGGTCTCTCAGTTTCTTCAGTACATCTATCCAGGACCTTCTGGCTTTCATGGCTTCCATGGAAAAGTCAGGTGTGAGTCTGATAGGTTTTCCTTTATAAGTGACTTGGCCTTTTTCCTTTGCAGTTCTTAAAATTCTTTCCTTATTCTGTATGCTTTGTGTTTTGATTATTATATGGTGAGGGTATTTTTTTTTGATCCAGCCTATTCAGTGTTCTGTATGCTTCTTGAACCTTCATAGGTTTATCTTTCTTTAGGTTGGTAAAGTTTTCTTCTATAATTTTATTAAATATATTTTCTGGACCATTGAGCTACAATTCTCCTTCTTCTATTATTCTAAGGTTTGGTCTTTTTATTGTGTCCCAGATTTCCTGAATGTTTTGTGATGAGAGTTTGTTGGACTTGCTGTTTTCTTTGATCAGTGTGTTTATTTTCTCTTTGGTATCTTCAGAATCTGATATTCTTTCTTCTAACTCTTGTATTCTGTTGGTTATGCTTGTTTCTGTAGACTCTATTTGTTTACTTAAATTTTCCATCTCCAGCCGGCCCTCTGTTTGTGTTTTCTTCCTTGCCTCCATTTCAGTTTTCAAGTCTTGAATTGTTTTCATTATCTGTTTGATTGTTTTTCCTTGGTTTTCTAGGGTATCATTCACTGATTTATTCAATTCTTCAAACTTTCTGTTATATTTCTCATCCATTTCTATAAGGGCATTTTTTACATGCTGTTTAAGGGTGTCAATCACTTTCATGAAGTCAGTTTTTTCTACTTCTTCTTGATTAAACTGTTCATGTCCTCTTTTTGTGAGTTCGCTGGCTTCTGGTGGTTTTGTGTTGTTTTTCAGATTGTTGGGTGAATTCTTGCATTGGCATCTGCCCATCTCTAATCCTTTATTTCCTTTTATTTTTTTTTTAATTTTTTTTATTGTGAAAAGAAGAAAAAAAAACATAAACAAAAAACAAGTTACCACCTCCTCCCAGCCTCCCATTTCCCTTCCCCTCCTCCCACCCTTCTCCCCCTCCTCCCACCCTTCTCCCCCTCCCCTCACTCCTCTCCCCCCCTCCCTCTCCATTCCACCGGGCAGTCCGGGTTCCCTGCCCTGTGTTAAGTCCTAGGTCCTCCCCCCTCCGTCCATATCTAGGAAGGTGAACATCCAAACTGGCTAGGCTCCCACAAAGCCAGCACATTAAGTAGGATCAAAACCCCCTGCCATTGTCCTTGGTGTCTCATCAGCCCTCATTGTTCGCCATGTTCAGAGAGTCCGGTTTTATCCCATGCTTTTTCGGTTACAGTCCAGCTGGCCTTGGTGAGATCCCCGTAGATGAGCTCCACTGTCTCAGTGGGTGGATACACGCCTCGTGGTCCCGAATTCTTTGCTCATCTTCTCCCTCCTTCTGCTCCTCTTTGGGACCTTGGGAGCTCAGTCCAGTGCTCCTGTGTGGGTCTCTGTCTCCATCTCTATCCATCACCAGATGAAGATTCTATGATGATATGCAAGATATTCATCAGTATTGCTCTAGGATAGGGTCATTTCAGGTTCCCAATCCTCAGCTGCCCAAGGAACTAACTGGGAACCTCATCTTGGGCACTAGGGAGCCCCTCTAGGGTCAAGTCTCTTGCCCACCCTAAAGTGGCTCCCTTAACTAAGAATTGTGGTTCCGTGCTCCCCTATCCACCTTTCCTTTATCCCAATTCTCCTGTTTCCCAGGTCCCCCCTCCTTCCCTTCTACCTTTTCTCTCCCCATCTCCCCTTACCCCCATCCCACCGCATCCCCAAGATCCCATTTTCTCCCCGGAAATTTGGTCTACTTCCCTTAGCCAAGAGGACAACTATATGTTTTTCCTTGGGTTCACCTTCTTACTTAGCTTCTTTAGGTTCACCTCTTGTAGACTCCGTGGTTCTTATTTATGGCTAGAAACCAATTATGAGTGAGTACATCCCATATTCATCTTTTTGGGTCTGGGACACCTCACTCAGGATAGTGTTTTCTATTTCCATCCATTTTCATGCAAAATTCGAGAAGTCATTGTTTTTTACCGCAGCGTAGTACTCTAGCGTGTATATATTCCATACATTCTTCATCCATTCTTCCATTGAAGGGCATCTAGGTTGTTTCCAGGTTCTGGCTATTACAAATAATACTGCTATGAACATAGTTGAACAAATGCTTTTGTCATTTGATAAAGCATCTCTTGGGTATATTCCCAAGAGTGGTATTGCTGGGTCCAGGGGTAAGTTGATCCCGAATTTCCTGAGAAACCGAAACACTGATTTCCAAAGTGGTTGCACAAGATTGCATTCCCACCAGCAATGAATGAGGGTACCCCTTCCTCCACAGCCTCTCCAGCAAAGGTTATCCTTGGTGTTTTTGACTTTAGCCATTCTGACAGGTGTAAGATGATATCTCAAATTGTTTTGATTTGCATTTCCCTGATTGCTAAGGAAGTTGAACACGACCTTAATTGTCTTTTGGCCATTTGAACTTCTTCTGTTGAGAATTCTCTGTTCAGTTCAGTGCCCCATTTTTTAATTGGGTTAATTAGCATTTTAAAGTCTAGTTTCTTGAGTTCTCTATATATTTTGGAGATCAGACCTTTGTCTGTTGTGGGGTTGGTGAAAATCTTCTCCCAGTCAGTAGGTTGCCTTTGTGTCTTAGTGACCATGTCCTTTGCTTTACAGAAGCTTCTCAGTTTAAGTAGGTCCCATTTATTCAATGTTGCCCTTAATGTCTGTGCTTCTGGGGTTATACATAGGAAGCGATCTCCTGTGCCCATCTTTTGTAGGGTATTTCCCACTTTCTTTTCTATCAGTTTCAGTGTGTTCGGGCTGATATTGAGGTCTTTAATCCATTTGGACTTGAGTTTTGTGCACGGTGAGAGAGATGGGTCTATTTTCATTCTTCTACAGGTTGACATCCAGTTGTGCCAACACCATTTGTTGAAGATGCTTTCTTTCTTCCATTGTATACTTTTAGCTCTTTATCGAAAATGAGGAGTTCATAGGTTTGTGGGATAAAATCCGGGTCTTCTATACGATTCCATCGATCGACTTCTCTGTTTTTATGCCAGTACCACACTGTTTTCATTACTGTAGCTCTGTAATAGAGTTTGAAGTCAGGGATGGTAATGCCTCCAGAAGATCCTTTATTGTATAGGATTGTTTTGGCTATCCTGGGTTTTTTGTTTTTCCATATAAAGTTGATTATTGTCTTCTCCAGATCTGTGAAGAATTTTGATGGGATCTTGATGGGGATTGCATTGAATCTATAAATTGCCTTAGGTAGAATTGCCATTTTTACTATGTTGATCCTCCCAATCCAAGAGCAAGGGAGGTCCATCCATATTTTGGTATCCTCTTCAATTTCTTTCACACTTTATTTCCTTTTAAATTGTGTTTTGTAAATATTGTTTTGTAAATATCGTTTTCTCTTGACTTCTCCCATTGTTGTTTCCTAACCATTGGTATTTTATTATAGAAGACTTTCACAACTCCAAGTGTTAAGAATCATCCATTATTGGAATTCAGGTTTTATCAGCATCCAAAAAAGTGTAGTTTCTTCTGGGTTAGAAGAGTTGGGTTTTAGAATAGCATCCATAATTAGGCACATTTGCCAACTCTTATGACTTTAGTCTCAGCTAGTATTTTTCATGATGATAACTTACTCAATTGAGAGAATATTTAGAATATTTTCTCTCTCTCTCTCTCTCTTTTTTTTTTTGGTTTTTTGAGACAGGGTTTCTCTGTGGCTTTGGAGTTTGTCCTGGAACTAGCTCTTGTAGGCCAGGCTGGTCTCAAACTCACAGAGATCTGCCTGACTCTGCCTCCCTAGTGCTGGGATTAACGGCGTGCGCCACCATCGCTGGGCTTCTTTTGTCTTGAAAGTACAAATCACACTTTTTTCTTTTGAATACTGTACAGTCCTGAAACAATACTCCATTGTTAGCTGTTTTGCTTTTTTCTTCCCCTAACTGTAATGAATTTAATAGAGTTTATTGTTATGATTCTAAGTAATAAAAGAAGGATTCCATAAAGAGTTGTTCAGAATTATATGCAAAAAATATAATTATGTGAGCATGATTTAAAGTATCACTATTAAATACATAATATTCAATTAATACTTTGAATAAAATGGTAATAACTTTCTCATTTATTTCAAAATGCTGTTGATTCTAAATTTGCCACATTATCTGTTGAATTGAACTGAATTAAGGGAAGCCAGAATTAACATTTTTATGTAACTCTAATGAATAAGTAATTAAAACAACACTGGAAATTTACTGAATAAATAGACTATCAGTGAAGTAATCAAAAATAAAATGGATCACTCTAAAATATATTAGTCAATGCCAGAAAATAAATAGGCGACAGTTGTTTGAAAGAAAAGGATGTAAGATAATTTTATAAAATGCAACACAACAAAAAAGACCCCAAGCAATGTAATCAAATACATACAGTTTAATTAAACAATTCAAAAGAGAAACTTGTAGCTTTCAGTGTATGCCAACTCAGTTAGAAAATATGTTAGAAAGGTATAATATTCCAATGAAATACATGTCAAGGCTAAGAAATTCACATCTAATAAAACATGACAAAACAAATGATTCACTAGTAAATATTAGAATACAATTATCAAATAGTCATGGCTATAGAGATAAAAAGATAACTTCTGTAACAGCATAAATGAATGCAGACTGATTGTAAAAATATATACAGCTTTAATGGGGAAATAGACTTACAGAACCAATGTTCCAGCGGAGACCAGGAAAGCAGAAGCGAGCATTAGCCTGAAGAGAACACACCCCCAAAGGGGCGGGACTTATCACTACATCTCCCCTTTTTGTCTAAATAAGACAGAACTAAACCAAATACAACTATATACAATAATAACAAATAATAAATATAACAAAAAATATTGAGAACAAAAGTTTTGCTAAACGTTCTATCTCAAGGAGTCTAAATAATGTAGAGAGCAACTACAATTATATAATCTTCAACTATGTCAAAGATCCAAGAAGGGAATAAATATTACTTAACAAATGAGATATATCCAAAATGTGCAACAATTGACAGAGACAACTGACTACCTGGGCAATCACCCAAAGTCTCGTTTGCAATGTTGAGGCAACCAATTTTGGCTAAGGCCTAACATAACTGATATACCATTTTTAAAGGCAAGAAACTTTTTAAAACTATCTTACCCTGTCTTGGCAGGATATGACAGTCCTGTTTTATCCATTGATGCACGCTCTGTATCTCTGTCAGTGGTTGAGGTATGGGCATTTCTTTGCCCAAAGGCCAGTTCTGCCAAAAAGAAAGGCTCCAGGTGGAGTGTTTTTGATGCTCAATATTCTTTCGGGAATAGAGCGGTGTTGCCAGGAGCAATTGTGTCTCACTATCACGAAACTCTGAGTTAGATTAAAGGCCATTTTCTACAGCTCTTTGAAGAGGTTGAAGACTATCTATCTATACTGAGTATAATCTCTATATATCAAAAGAACCTGATTAGTCTAATTATAAATGACAAACTTAGATGACTATTAATCTATAGAATTCTCAATATCTTTCTAACTTAAAGACTAAGACAATAAACAACTGTGTAACAAATGAGGATAATGACCTCCAAATATAAACACTGTACATACATTGCAATATGGTAAAAATATATCAATACACAAACATTATATAAGTATCTTAATCAGAGGTAGAAATGTACACTGCAATATGGTAAATATATACTATATATATATATATATATATATATATCAATACAATATATGTCAATACATAAAAATGTTTTAAACAGAGGTAGAAATATGCATGCATAAAATAGTCAATATAATTTAACTTTGTATCAATATACAAGAATCGATACCAATATATATGTCTAAAAACAGTAACTCACAATTATAAATCTATTATCCCATCATCCCTCTTTTTTTTTTCAAAATGGTCCCTGAGCTTATAAATTTCCTCCCCCAACCTCCCAACCCCTAAATGATGTCCCTAAACCCAGGGGCAAACTTTACTGGGAGAGGGGACATCGTTCTCTAGAATTACTTCCAGCTCTCATGGGGGCGACGTTCTTTCTGGGGGATCCTGTGAAAGTAAAATGATGGTTAAATTTCAAGATCAATGTCTTTTAAAATTGCAAATAGTCTCTGAGTATTTTGTGGAGGTCTGGCCAGAATGTTGTAAAAGATGTGCACCATTTCAGCTAACCAAGTTGGGATCGTCTTGTGCAGCTGGTACACAAAACAGGTCTTGTAGTAGTGCTATCAGTATCATGACTTCATATCAACCAGGTAGAGTTGTTGGTGTGGGGACCCATCTTCTTCCTGGAAACTTTAAATGTCACTTCAGGAAAAACTCCATGTTCATTGTGAAAAACTTATACATCAATCATATAGACATATGTAGACATACATATATCTATTCAATGAAAGGCATGATAGATATATTCAATGATATATTCAAAGGTATGATAGATATGAAGAAAAGCAAAGATGTTTTCTAAACTCATATTTCTTTCTGTCCCATATCATGGCACTTGACATGAGACAGAAACTCCAGAAACTCTGGGTTTTTCTCTTACTAACAAGCTTGGAATTGGAGAGGGACTGAGCCAGAGTCCAACTTCAAAACCAGCTATATATATTTATAAAGAAATGTTTATATATATATACTTAAAAATGTGTCCATCCATCAATAATTAAATATTTACAGTCCCTTAATTTCTTTGAAGATGGGTATTTTCCTGTGGAGATAAGAAAAGGACTCTGCCCGCACCTATCTGTATTTCTTACCATCAGTATGCTCGCCTTCTTTGTGAATGAATTGTTATTTATCTATTCCAAGTAACTTCTCTTCTTTAAACTGAACCTTTATTAATTTTGACGGTACCCACAATTTTTCCTCACCTGTGGAGATAAGAGCAAAACCCCTTCCCCAACACAGCACATCTCCTGACTTTCATTGTGAGGTCAGCACATCCTTGAAATAAACTGGTTGATTTAGTTCAGTAGACTCTTCCATTATCCAATGTCTTTCTGCAGCCATTGTGCCCTTCTCATTAGCTTTGAGAAAATTCAAGGTTAACAAAGCATTATGTAACCTATTTCTGTTGGTGTTTTCCATCCCTTTCTGTTTGTTCAACATATTCTTTATAGTTCGATTTGATCTTTCTATGACTGCTTGACCTATAGGATTGTATGGTATACCTGTAACATACTTGATATTGTAATAATAAAAAAAAGTTTCATTTTCCTAGAGACATAAGCAGGACCATTATCTGTCTTTATTTGTGTAGGGATACCCATGATAGCCATGACTTCTAATAAATGAGTGATTAGTGAATCAGCTTTTTCTGAACTTAAAGCAGTTGCCCACAGAAAGCCTGAATAAGTGTCAATGGTGTGATGAACATACTTCAATTTGCCAAATTCTGCAAAGTGGAACACATCCATCTGCCAGATTAAATTTCTTTGGGTGCCCTTTGGATTAGCCCCTGCAGGCTGTGGCATTTGGTTATAGGAAGAGCAAGTAGGGCATTTCTTTAGAATCTCCTTAGCTTGTTGCCATGTAATAAAAAACTCTTTCTTCAAACCTTTGCTATTAACATGATGTTTTTTATGAAATTCAGAGGCTTGTAGGACACTACCAATCAATAATTGATCAATTTCTGCATTACCTTGTGCTAGAGGACCTGGCAGACCCGTATGGGATTGGATGTGTGTTATGTACATAGGGCAAAGTCTGTTCCTGATCAAATCTTGAACCTGGATAAACAATGAGGTTAATTCTGTATCATCAGGTATAAATTCAGCTGTTTCAATATATAAAATAACTCTTTCTGCATATTGTGAATCTGTAACTATATTAATAGGTTCTTTAAAATCCCTTAGCACCATAAGAATGGCATATAATTCTGCCTTCTGGACAAAATCATAAGGACTTTGTTCCACCTTACCCAAGTCTTCTGATTTGTAACCTGCCTTCCCTGATTTATTGGCATCAGTATAGAATGTACAGGCTCCAGTTATTGGAGCATCACGGACGATTCGAGGAAGGATCCAAGAAGTTCTCTTTATAAAGTTAAGCCTCTTGCTTTTTGGATAGTTGTTATTAATGTCTCCCAAAAAATTAGCACAAGCTCTTTGGAATGGTTCATTATTTTCCCATAATTTCTTTAGTTCATCAGCAGTGAAGTACACTATAATTTCTGCTGGGTCTATGCCTGCTAGTTGACGAAGTCTCAGCTTGCCTTTTATAATTAACTCAGAGACTTTTTCCACATAAGTTTTCAGTTTCTTACTTGGATTAGGTGGTAAAAAGATCCATTCCAGGATAATATTATCTCTCTGCATTAAAATTCCTGTAGGAGAAATTTTTGATGGTAGTATGACGAAAATACAATCGAGCTCTGGATTCACCCTGTCCACATGTGCCTGTTATAATTTTTTCTCAATCATTGTCAGTTCTCTTTCTGCTTCAGCTGTTAATTCTCTGGGACTGTTTAAATCTTTATCACGATCCAAGGTTTTGTTCAAATGAATTATTAGATCAGGTGTTATCCCAATATCTGGTCGTAGACTGGAAATGTCTCCTAACAGTCTTTGAAAGTCACTAAGAGTCCATAGGCGATCTCTCTGAATTTGTGCCTTTTGTGTCTTAATTTTTTGCAAAGCTATTTTATAACCTAAATAATTAACAGAATCTCCCTTCTGAATCTTTTCAGGAGCAATTTGCAATCCCCATTTAGGTAAAAGTATTTTTATTTCTTCATTCTGTTCAAGGTATCCATGTTTGAATCGGATAACAAAATGTTGTCCATGTAATGGTATACTATAGATATGGGAAATTTCTTGCATATTATTTGCAATGGTTGGTTCACAAAATATTGGCACTGGGAGGGGCTATTTAACATACCCTGGGGAAGGACGGCCCCGGGGTACCTCCTCGAAGGTTGAGTATTGTTATAAGTAGGCACTGTGAAGGGAAATTTTTCTCTATCTTCTTTTTGTAAAGGTATAGTGAAAAAACAATCTTTACATCAATAACTATGAGAGGCCATCCTTTTGGTAATAAAGAGGGCAAAGGGATTCCAGAGTGCAGAGGGCCCATAGGTTGAATAACCTTGTTGATGGCCCTGAGATCTGTCACCATTCTCCATGTACCTGATTTTTTCTTAACCACAAATACAGGAGAATTCCAGGGGCTGGTAGATTCTTATATATGTCCAGCATCTAATTGTTCTTGTACCAGCTGTTCTAAAGCCTGTAACATTTTTTCTCAGCTAAAGGCCATTGCTTTGTCCATATTGGTTTCTCAGTCAACCATTTTAGAGTCAAGGCTGTTGGTATCTCTGAAGGGACATCAATTGCTTGTTCTTGTACAGCCCAAATGGCTGGTTTTCTCTGTTTGTAATATCTTTTAAGATTATTCTCAGAAATATAGGCTCTAGAAGTAGCAGGAATGTTAATTCGGGTATTCCATTGTTGTAATAGGTCACCACCCCTTAAATTCATTGCAATATTAGCTACATATGGCCTTTATTTTCCTATTTGTCCCTCTGGCCCTATACATTCAACACATCTAGTGCTCTGCCTTACTCGAGATAGGGTTCCAATTCCCAGGAGCTGAAAATCTACATTCTGACAAGGCCAATACGGATGCCAAGATTCTGGGGTAATGATACTTACATCAACACCTGTGTCCAGCAGGCCAGTAATAAAAATGCCATTTAACACACTCTCAGCTTAGGTCTTTGATCATTTATAGAAGTGTGCCAAAACACACGTAACTCATCTTTGTGATCATTATTGCTTGTAACAGTAGGCATGTGGCTTCCTAATTGTCCTGACAAGGCACATTCTCTGCAGAAACTGGAAATGACTGAATCATGTTTGCCATGGGGGCCTGTGAGGCCCCCCTCTCACGTTTCCTTTTCATATGACCCATTTTGCCACAGTTAAAATATTTGGTATTCTGGTGTCTCCTTTTACCATTGGAAATTGCTTCGTCTACCCATGCTTCAGTACCATAATAAAATGTATCAACATTCAATGTATGCAAGAGCCATTCTTCCAAGGGTGCTGATCTGAGCTTTAAAGGCCACCAAAATCCTTTTGCATTCCACATTTGCATTTTCATAAGCCAAAAACTCAATCAAAGTCTTGCTTCTGGGTCAGATATCCCTATTTGTACAGGCTTAGTTAGTCTTTGTAAAAAGTCACTAAATGGTTCTCTCTGACCCTGTTTAACTCTGACAAATGATTCCATTCTCTGTCCTGGGTCTTATACCCTGTCCCAAGCCCTTAAGGCTGCTGTAGTACACATGGAGAGTGTGTTTTCATCCAAATTAGCTTGTTCCTGGGGGTCAGAAAAGAGTCATTCACCTAGAATTTTATCTAGGGAAATGTCAATTCCCTTCACCTTTTCCTGCTGTTCTAAATGTCTAGCCTCTTCTCTGAATAAGCATTTCCATTTCAATTGTGGTCCACTCTCAAGGACCACAGAGCTCAGCTGAAGCCAGTCCGAGGAGGTTGATCTGCTTGTTGTGGCCCTAGATTTTAGCATCTCTTTAACAAAAGAGGCATGCATCCCAAATGTCATGTGAGCCTGTTTAATTTCTTTGAGATCATTCATACGGACAGGCTCCCATGTATCTTCCTTGATGACCCTAGGGTTTCTGGAACCAATCACCTTCTCTGTTGTTATTACTGGAAAGGCAGGTAGAGCTGTAGGTAGAACTTTGTGGCAATTGTCCCAGAGGGATTTACCCACAGATGTAGTTAAAATTTGCCTTTCTACCCTTTGCTCTTCTTTATCAGAAAATTGAAATTCCTCAATCTTTTCAATTCTATTCACCATTGCCTTCTGCTCTGTCTGAATCTCCTGTCCAGAATTATGTTCCAAAGCCTTCATTGAGGATTCTAAAATATGAAGTTTGTCCATTAGAGATAACTTGTCATCTTTAGACAGAATTTTTATGGCATAAACCGTACCTTCTTGTATTGACAATCTTTCTGCCAATCTGTCATAAGCTTTAGACAAAATTCGATTGTCACATTCAGCAGTTTTAATTCTCTCAGATAATGTTTCAGTTCCTACAGAAAGGGACTGGTGAAGTTTACGATCCAAATCAGCTGTTCCTTCTTCCATAGTAATGAATTTCTCCTCAACATCATCCTGTACCTTTTCTAAATTTTGCTCAGTTAACCGAGTCATGTTAAACAAAGATCTGTTCTCTTCCTGGAGAACTTCAAACTGATTCTTGAGAAGATTGTTGTCATTCTCAATAGTTTATAAATGTTCAACCTCTGCTGTAAGAATCCTGGATTTGTCTCTTAAAGACTTTGTCATATTTCTATTATCAAACCATATAGTACCCAGCAAAAGTATGAATCCCAGAAATATCCATAGATGTGGGGTGAGAGACACCTCTTGTAAAATCTCCCACATGGTACATTCAAAAAGGATGTTAAAGTCTTGAATAGTAATGTTCTCAGACATTTTATTTATAAAAGATTTTTTTTTACCTGCAATGACTGGTTCCTGCCAGTGGGGGCAAAAGAGTCCACTTGAGTCCATGTGGCCTAAGTCTGAAATAAATGACTCAAAAACAAAAATTGGAGCATACACCAGGCTGATAAATAGCAATTTGGCCAGAAGGGGAACAGAGAGAAAGCCTCCAAAGTGACCAAGTCAAAGGGACGCATGGCACGGAGCCAGCTCACGGGGACTGCTGCGCCTCCCTGCGGCCATCACTTGACCTGAGCACCAGGCAGTGGTGGGAGGGGCACAGTGCAACACTGTGTACTGATCAAGCTGTTACAGAGGCGCTTATACCACTGTTGGGCAGGGCGGGGCGCACAGACTCTTGGTTCCGGGCCGAATCCAAACCGCCGGGACTAAATCTCCCATCCTGTTTGCTGACTTTCTAGCAGGCACCAGGAAAAAATGAGTGGCTGTAGATTTCCAGGGACTTAGAATCTCATCTGCTTCAAGGAGCAGTGCTGAGAGGGTACAATCTGCATGAAGAGAGAGACCTCCAGGGGGAGGGGGTGCCGCTGGCTCCCAGCAGTTGCTCCCAGGTGCTTCCGATTCGGGGCGGGTATCTGCAAAGCCTCACAGGGTGCCAAAAATGTAGCGGCGGAAATAAATGCAGGCAGATTGTAAAGAATTTATACAGCTTTAATGAAGAAATAAACTTACAGGACCAAGGTTCCTGTGGAGCACAGGAAGCAGAAGGAGCATGTGGCTTCCCACGCACCCGATTTATAAGTAAACATTCACCCGAGGAAAGCCCACCCCCTAAGGGGCTGGCTTAACCCTACACAAGACAGGTGAGTTTGAGACCAGCCTGGTCTATAGAGTGAATTCCTAGACAGGCTCTAAAGCTACCCAGAGAAACCCTGTCTTCAAACACTATATATACAACTATTTTATGGGCATAAGTGATGGGGAATCTCAACCGATCACCTTGTTTGTTGGGTGTGTTCCCCCAGGGCCCCAAATAGCCTATAAAACCATCAATGTGTGCTTGTTTTACCTCTTTGTTTTTCGGTGCTTCGCTGGAACTCTGGCTTTGTAAGTTCCCCTTTTCTTCCCCTGATTAAAGCTGAATATTTTATATTAAAGCTAGTCAGGTTAATTCTATGGACCACTCACCAACATATAAGTGTTTGCCTCCATAAACATCTGTGTTGCATTCTTTTCATGTACCTTCTTTATACTTAACCTATAATCAAACTTTTTACATTTTGGACACTTATTGAATTTGGCTTTCTTGCACAATCCAGGATCATTTCCTAAAGTAGTTGATTATTTCATTCTTTATTGTTTGGGAACCTGCCACCCAGAGCCCAAATAAATACATTGTGACTTGCTCCTACTTATGAATACTCAATGTGTTTGCTTGATGTTCATGAGGTCACAAAGGGTTTCAGAGTCCCTTGAACTAGAGTTGTTACAGATGGTTGTGAACCACCATGTCATCATATTAGTGCTGGGAATTGAACTTTTAATTTATCTTAAAGTAATGTATTTTAATTAGAATGTAATTACCTCATTTCTCCTTTCCTCCCTACAACCCTAGCCATATCACCATCTCCCTATCAAATTGATAGTTTGTTTTTCTTTATTATCTTTACATGTGCACAAATATAGAAATACAGCTTCCTGAGTTTGTTTTTGCTTTTTATGCGTATGTAACTTCAGGAATAGCCACTTTTTTTTGATGACCAATTAAAGGGTTTGTCCTTGGGAAAGACTAATTCTCTCTCTCACTCTAAAGTCATTAATTGACTACATTTCCTTCTTTACGTATTTGACTCTGAGATCCTCCTACTCCTTTTCCTTAGCATGTCTATTGATAATGTTGTTGTTCAGTCTTACTTATGTAGCCATTTCTAGGAGACACAGTATGTGTCTCATAACATACGTCCTTGTCCTCTGACTTTTACACACTTTCTGTCTACTATTCAACAATGTTCTCTCAACTAGCCATAATTGCAGATGTGTTTCTGATTTATACCTTGTGGGGAGCATTGCTCCATGATCACTTTCTCTGAATTTTTTTCCAGTTGTGGATTGCTCTGACCTCTGTCTATTGAAAAATCATATTATTTGATGAGAAATGAGAGCTATACTTATCTTTGGATATGAAAAATATTTTAGAATGTAGTTAAGAAGTAATCTGGCATATTAAATTTGTGATCTCTGTTTTCTTTTAAGACCTATAAACTCAATTTTGACTAAGCAAAGCAATTAGCTGTGTAATTCATCCAATTCAGGCACTATAGTGTTGAAATGAAAATTTAAGTGAAATATTTCGTATAGATGTTGGTATCAAAGAGAAAATTTTCTCCTATTAAAATCAGGGATTTGAATATTCAATAAATAATTTTGACCACAAATTATGTTTTATATATTGGCTTTTAATCAAAACCATAAAATTATCAGAGACATTATTAGATTTAATTAAAGGAGATAAGAAAATGTTTCAATGTTTAAGAGTTTTTCTTCCAGGGATTGTTCACTACTCATCACCAAAATCAAATCACTTTAAGGAATCTGAGACCCTATTCTAGCCTCATTGTATATGTAAACATATGCACAGATACATGCAGAGACATGTATATAAGCATATAATTAATTTTTGTTCTAAAATTCTGTATTTTTCTTACATTTATATCAAAATCATCAATTACTTTTATATTACAACTCTAATAATTATTTATCTGAGGTTTTGAAACGTCATATGTTGGTTTATATTTAAAATTTCTAAAAATTGTTGTCTGAGGTTTTTGTCCTTTCCAGTTTCCACAATCGTTATGTCCCAAAGAAATTACACAGAGGTCTACATTAATGATAAACTGATTGCCCCGTTAGCTCAGGCTTCTTATTAACTCTTATAACTTATATTAGCCCATTGTTCTTATCTGTGTTAGCCACATGGCACAGTACCTTTCTAGCAGCATAGTTACATCTTACTTCTTCTGTGTCTGGACAGGACTGCAAAGGGAGCTACCCTCTTCCCAGAATTCTCCTGTTCTCATTGACCTGTCTCTGCTCCCTGTCTGGTTGTCCTGCCTATACTTTCTGCCTGGCTACTTGCCAATCAGTGCTTATTTAAAACATAATTGATAGAATATAGACAATTCTCCCACACTACTTTCCCCTCAAAAAAAAAAAACACACACACACACACACACACACACAAGAACATCCATAGTCCACTTTTGGGCTTTTGGGGAATGTGAACATAGTTTTCTAGGCTATTTCCTACTGGTTGGAGGTGCTGATAAACATACGGGAACCTAAAGAAAATTTAGAATTATGATTAAGTCCTGACTGGAGTATTCTGTGAGTCTTGATCATGTCAGACAGCAGTCTTGAATCTGTTCTGAATGTAGAACTCAGATATCTGGGCCATGTTCCTACCAGAGATTTCTCATGTGGTCTTCCTTTATCCAACCTGATTTTTCTTAACTCAGAATAAACCCACAGCCTCTCATTTCTTGTGGAAACAAAAGCAAGATCTCTTCTCCAAAGTAACAAACATTTTGACTTCAATTTCAAAGTCAAGTTATTTTCAAAATACCTACCTTGGATTAATTCAGCAGCATTTATAAGCAAATTATAAGCAGCTGTTGCTCCTTCCTCAGCATTCAAACAATTCAAAGAGAGCATAATAACATACAGTATCAAGACTCTCTGTGTATTTTTCATCTTTATGTGACTTTATTTTTACTTTTACTTGTTGAGACAGGTTCTCTGTATAACATTGGCTGTCCTGGAACTCCCTCTGTAGACCAGGCTGTATTTGAACTCACAGAGATCCACCTTCCTCTGGCTCCCAAGTGCTGAGATTAAAGGTGTATGTTACCACACCTTAAATTCACAGAGATCTGTCTGCCTCTGCCTCCCAGGCATTGGAATTAAAGGTGTGTGCTACTACACCTTGAACTCACAGAGTTCTGTCTGCCTCTGTTGTCCAAGTGTTGAGATTAAAGATGTGTGCCACCATACCCAACTACTCTCTTTTTAAAAGACTTTTTAACCTTTTTTTTTCTCCCAAGCCTGCATATATTTTTAACACACTGTAAAATATTTAGAGGTTTTCTTTGACTTTGAATCTTTCTTTTGCTGAGTATCTCTCTTTTTCTGACCACATGAGTCTTTAATTAGCTAAGCAATATGGCTAGAATTAAAGCCGTGTCTTTGATGGCTGGATCCAGCCCATTCCTTAGCTTCCCGAGATTCCAGCCTCATGGCTGAGGTACTGGCTGGAGCCATGTTCATTGCCACAACTCTATGGCATTCAAGGCCAGCAAGCAAGCTGCAGCAATGTACTCACAAAAAACACTCAAATGCTCTGGGACAGGACCTACTACCTGAAAGAGTAAGAGTTTTTACTGGCAGGATAGCCCAGAAAGATGCCATTTTAAAATGGCACAGCTTTTTTTCCGGCTATGGCTGAAAACTAAAAAGAATGTGGTCAGCTTTTTATCAACACCATTTAAGTGTTTTGTGGCAGGACCCCTTAAAGGAGCTGCAAGATTTTACAGCTAAAGCTGAGTCAGGAAGCATCTCTTAAATGAGACACATTTGCATCTAGCAAACAGAGCCCACCTGAGAAAATGCTGCTATCAATAAGCCATGCATAACTTCTCTTCTTTTTTGTCTAGAATTACTTCCTAAGCTCTATAAGTCTTTCTGTGGATGCCGTCATCCACACGTTTGGCACCATTTGTTGTCTGAGGTTTCTATCCTGTACATTTTCCATAGTCATTAAGACCCAAAGAAATCACACAGAGGTTTATATTAATTATAAACTGATTGCCCCATTAGCTCAGGCTTCTTACTAACTTTATGACTTACATGAGCCCATTATTGTTCTCTGTGGTAGCCACATGGCTCAGTACCCTTTTCAACGGCATAGTCACATAGTGTTTCTTCTGTGTATGGACAGGACTGCAGAGGGAGTCCTGTCCCCCTTACCAGAATTCACCTGTTCTCATTGACCCATCTCTACTTTCTGTCTGGTTGTCTTGCCTATACATTCTGCCTGGCTACTGGGCAATCAGTGTTTATTTAAATAATAATTGACAGCATATAGACAATTGGCCTGCACCAAAAAATATGATAAATGGTCTATACTACTATGCCTAGTCCCTATTGCATGAAAAAAATAAATTCAGAGTTATTTTGTATTATAAAATTTCAGAGTATTTCCATTTTTATTTAAAAAAATCCATTAGAAATTATAAGGACAAAGTATTTGAAACACATACTATTAGGAAATCAATTATTTGCCTTTCAAAATAGCATAGTATTTATTATAAAGTCCATTTATGGTTTAATTCCTGATTGAAGATATGGTAAAATAGAAGATCTGAATTTTTGATTGTATAGAGGTTTGTCAACTTAATAAATCCTTTAATTAACTAATTAGCTTATATTTTAATTTCATTTGAGACAGAGATGAACCCCCATATTGGTTGTCCAGTACAAAGTGGTGAACACAGAAACTGTACCCACACAAACAACAAATCAGCCTAATATACACACACACACACACACACACACACACATATATATATATATATAATTTGTATGTATGTAACAATAAATATCAAAGAAAAGAGAGCTGTCATCTTAACAGTTTGTATGGAGTGATATAGGAATGTCTTCTATCTATCTGTCGCTTTCATTGATTAATTAATAAAGAAACTACTTGGTCTGATAGATCAGAACATAGGTGGGTGGAGTAGACAGAACAGAATGCTGGGAAGAAGGGAAGTGAGGCAGACGCCATAGCCCTCCTCTCCGAGATGGACACAAGTTAGACCCTTCCCGGTAAGCCACCACCTCGTGGTGCTACACACATTAATAGAAATGGGTTAATCAAGATGTGAAAGTTAGCCAGTAAGAGGCTAGAGCTAATGGCTCAAGCAGTGTTTAAATGAATACAGTTTCCATGTAATTATTTTGGGTAAAGCTAGCTGGTGGCCTGGAGCCAGGCAGCAGGAAGTGGCCAGCAGCTTCATCTACAGAATGGTGCTCAATCATGGATAACTGAATCTATAGAAAGCCTGAGAAAGCTTGGGAAAAAAATAAAGCATGTTTTCTTGGTAGCAGTAATTTCTCGGGTCTGCTCTGCTTGCTAGAGGCAAGAAAGCACTCTCATCTAAGAGAGGCTTCCTGACTCAGCTTTAGCTGCAAAACCCTGCAGCTCTTTTAAGAGGTCCTGTCATGAAACACTTAAATGGTGTTGATGAAAAGCTGAATGCATGCTTTTCGTTTTTCAGCCATAGCAGGAAAAATGCTATGCCATTTTAAAATGGCAGCTTTCTGGGCCATCCTGCCAGGGCAAACTCTGACTCTTTTAGGCAGGCAGTCCAACTGATTGTAGTCTGTGAGCATAATGCTGCAGCTTGCTTGCTGGCAGGGACCTTGAAACAGCATAGAGTTGTGGCAATAAAAATGTACCTCAGCCCTGAGACTGAAATCACCGAAATCTACGGAATGGACTGGATTCAGCCATCAAAACCACGTTTTTAATCCTATTCATATTCCTTAGTAAATTAAAGGCTCATGTGGTCAGAAAAGGAGAGAGATATACAGTAAAGATAGATTCAAAGATGAAGAAAACCTCTAAATGGTTTACTATGTGTTAAAAATATATACAGGTTAAAGGTTAATGTTCTTAAAAGTAAAAAAGAAAAAAAAGGGAGTAGTTGTGTGTGGTAGCACATGTCTTTAATCCCAATCCCTGGGAAGCAGAGACAGACAAATCTCTGGGAGTTCAAGGTGTAGTAGCATATTAATGTGTGTAGCACCATGAGGTGGTGGCTTACTGGGAAGATTCTAACTTGCGTCCATCTAGGAGAGGAGAGCTATGGCGTCTGCCTCACTTCCCTTCTTCCCAGCATTCTGTTCTCTCTACTCCACCCACCTATGTTCTGACCTATCAGGCCAAGCAGTTTCTTTATTAATTAACCAATGAAAGCAACACATAGAAAGAAGACCCATCTATATCAATGGAGGGAATGGCAAAGCATGGAGAAATGGTACCAGTGTGAGGTTGGAAAAAGGAAAGGGAAAGAGAAAAATTACATAATTCTATTTAAATTAAAAATATATTTTAAAAAGAATGGACTAAAAACCCAGTATGGTCTACAAAATACTTCTTCACAATTCAAGAAATAATTAAAGAATATTTATTTTATCTTTGTATCACCTACAGTGTTGTGGTGATTTGTTATTGTCTCAGAGCTATTAATATAATAACACAAATAGATTTTTCAATATTAAAAATTTTAAATATATAGAAAAGTACCATTGTTTATTATTCTAATAATACCATAGTTGTTTTGAGCAGCAATAATATAAAAACTAATGCTGTTATGGTAACATTATATTAATAGTCCACCCATGTAAGGAAGCTATTTGTTTTTACTTACATTTTCCATGTGTCTCTTGTTCTTCTCTAAATTCCTTTTCCTTCTCTAAATTCACAGATTGAATTATTGTCTCTTTCCTTTCCAATATTCGGCCCTCTCTTTTTTGCATATAGAACTCATGGCATCTTAAACCATTCAATTAATATATATTAAAACATTTTAATTTAATGTGAATTTCCATTTATTTGGTTATTGAGCTATGGGATGTCACCATGTCCCTCTTTAAAATTATTTATTTTAATATTTGAGATTATAATATAATTATATCACCACCATTTTTCCTTTCAATGTTTCATACACTCCCATATATACACTTCACTCTCTACAAAAATTATAGCATTTTTTCATTGTTTGTCATTATAAATAAATATATATATATATATATATATATACATGTTTATTACTAAATATAGCCAATTCAGTCTTTATAATACTGCTTGTATATATATTCAAGCAAAGAGTTTTAACATTGTACTAAGGATTACAAGCAACTAAGGAAAGGTGATATTGTAAGAAACAGTCTTCCTCAGGGAACAGAAAACCAGCTGTTTATACAATATTAAATTTTCATCTTTCTTTGCCTAAATATATTAACAATTATCTTTTCTTTTATGTAAGTAATAATAAACTAATTATAATAATTTATATTCAATAATCATATTGGACATTATAGTCATAATACATATCACTTGTCTTAACTTTTTTAAATAGGAAAAGTCAAAACTTAAGTAGGCAAAAGTGTCAAGCTGATTATATATTCAAGTGATCAGAATTAGGCAGGATTTGATTAAATGTACTGTGTGGATGTTATACCATTACTTTGTTCTGCAAAGCAGAATATACTTATAACAAATCTAAATTAGGAATATCTTAATTTGTTTTATCTTTGTTTATCTATGCTACTTTCTAAGTGTAGTAACATGGTTTACAATTTCTATGTACCTCCTAGTGTTTTCTTACTAAATATAAGAGAGTACCAGACAACTAAGATTGATCTACCTCTTCAGACAGCATATTCACTTCAACTAGTGGAGTCAGCTTACTTTTTCATTAATTTCTTTCAAGAATCAAATGATTCATGGTTGTTGTACCATTTTCAAGTTAAAATGGCATATTTCATATAGTTATATATTGTTGCAAGTGGGAAAAAGTCTAGCGTCAACCTCACTTTTGATTTTTACAAATTTGAACCCAAAGAGCAGGGAGTTTATTTTGAGATTATTGTTCCTTCTAGAAATGTCAAATGCTCATGAAGTCTAATCAACATAACTGCATAAACATGAGCAGAACAGAGACAGTAAGAATAGATACTTTAACAAAGATGACGGAGCTCAAGAGGTCTCAAGCCTACACAAAGAACTATAGTGACTAAGGAATGCAGAGAGTTAGAGATGTAGTCTTCCCCAGGGAATTGTACATCAATTGATTATCTAATATCAAATGATCAAATGGTCAGTACTGGAAATATATACAAGATTGCAGGTTCCTTCTTCCTTTGCTTTTAGTTGGCTATCAGACCAATGAGGGCAGAGAGGGCAGAAAGGGTCGAAGCAACAAGTGGCTTGTGGTACAATGAAAATAGCCTTCTGGGATACAGCTTCTTTGTTATAGCTCAGCCTTATTAAAGAGTGAAGGGAAATATAAAGACTGGGAACAGTGGCTTGGGTGTCACCTAACTTGCATTAAACAGGATGCTTCTATTATAAGGTTCCATATGTGGCAGCAGGGTCCTATATCAAAGCTTCTAAAATGATGGCTGATTGCCATATGGGCATCAGGGGAAAGTTCCTGCAGGAAACTGTGTTAAGGGTCACATAAGAGGTAAGTCAGACATCTTGGTCTTAAGACATCCTCCAAATAAGGTCAGATAGAGAGCAGGAAGCCTCTGCTGGGAGGGAATCATCCATGCTCCAGAGCACAGAGACAGCTTTGAGGACATGGTATCCTGAAATCTTTGACCAGCAGGGCCTCCCAACACAGAATATAGTCCAAGTCATCCCCAAATGCTCTTGTCATAATGTAAAGGCCTAAAATTCAGCTGGTGTTCATTCAGTGAGGATGACTGTCTCAGAAATCCAAGCCTGCTGCTAGATTTCTGGAAGATACTTGGAGAGCTACTGGTCTTTAGCCTCTGTAGACATTGAGATGAAGTTATACTTAATTTTGGTCAAGTAGCAGGACAGATATACTTTTCAATCAGAGTGAGGGAAAACCAGAAAAAAAGAAGTTAGCTCCTTCCATTACTCTTTTATATTGGTTGCCATCAAAAGACATAGTCCAGAAAATCCCTCACAAGCATGCCCAGAAGCCTGTTTTTTAAGTGACTATAGATGGAATCAAATTGACAACCGATATTAGTCATTGAAGTTCCAAGCCTTGTCAGCTTGCCCCACAATCACATACTTATGCCATGCATGATTTAGATATAAAAAACAATACTCAATTTATATATTTTCTTAATATGGAATAACTAAAACACTGTACAATTGCAAATACATTATATATTTTAGAATAGGCAGCATGATTCCTTTGGGAAGGCTTAGTCTTTAATGCCTCATAATTTACGTATGATAATATAGATGTGTAATGCTTGCCTCTGGTATTATCCCAATCAGCCCAATCAGCATTATATTATATGAAAAAGACATAGAAGAAAGAAAATATGAATATCAATTTAATATGATTTTTGCATGTTTTAAACAAACTGCAGCAGAAATACTCATATTACTTACAATCCACACTCTGTAGATGATAGCATGGCTTTAGCTGGTATTGATAACTCTTTTCCTCTGCTACCCATTTTCAATTTCCTCTTCCCTCAGCAAGAAGCTCACTAGGTCTTGATTTTTTACTTGAAGAACAAACAAATACCTTTATTACTAAAGGATCTTGTCCTCTTATTATTATACTTGGATTGTGTTGCTGTAGTTTCTTATTATTGAATTTTCTTTTTAATTTTTGAAATTATAATATAATTTCATATATTTTTGTAATTACAAATTTTATAATACAAAATACAAATATTTGTAATTACAATATCTTTCTTCCATTTCATCTCTCCAAACATTCCCCTAAAGCCTTGCTCTCTTTCAAATTCACACTCTCATTTTAAGTAGTTGTTATAGGCAAATATATATATACCAATGTACAACCTTAATCTGTATGATGTTATTGGTATGCATGATTTCAGGGCCATTTGGTATAGGATAACTAATTGTGCTCTTCCCTGGGGAAGAGTACTTTTACTGCTTCCAGCCTTCTTTAGTTGGCTGTAATTCTCTTGTAGAGTTGGATTCTTATGGAGTTTTTTATTGGCAGCAATCACAGGACATGGTAGAAGAGAAGAGAAGCCTTCCTTACCTCCATTGTGGAGAAATAATCCCAAGTAATCTGGATCAATCACCAATTCTAACACTGCTATTCATTTCTTACTCTGTTGGCTCAAGGGTTCCAAAAGTCCAATGTGACTGAGAAGTCTGAGCTTCTATTCTAATGACATATTTATTGTATCTCCTGGGAGGAGTGGTCCCCTGTTTGGAAGTAAAACTGCTAAGTCAACATAATTGAATATCCTGGGAACAGGATGCAAAAACACTCCCATTTCCCTCACCACATGGTCAGTCAGACAGTTTACTATGACAGAATAATGGCCAGATGTGCAGTTGTATACTGATTCATCACTGTAATCAATGATATGAAAACCCTGGAAAGAAAAGCTGCCTTCCTAGGGACAAATTTCTGTGAGGCCAGGGTAGAGAGTAAAGATTAAGAGATGAATTCATCTGTACATTGAGAGGGCCCGATCACAGCCAGAATGAAGCAGGGGATAGGAGGACCATAGGTACAGGAAGGCAATAAGTGTATTAACAGATGGCAGCCGTTTACCCTGAATCAACAACTGTTACTAAGACAAATTGAATCCTAGGGTCAAGTAGAGTTCTCTGCTTGAAGGGCTTGATAGACTGTGTTTTGACATTCTCATGAGCCATTCTATATTTCTCCCCAAATATACCATGATAATATATGGCATCAAGACTCTTGGTGATTTCAATGGAATTCCTTGTCAACTAGTGAGTGTTGTTGCAAATAATGTTTCTGGGTTTTGTTTTTGCTAATTAGTTGCTCTGGGTGTGTTTTAAGTGGATTTTATTAGTTTAAAAAACCTGGTACCAACATTGCCTTCACATATTCATTATTATTTAGGCTGTCTTTGGGATAACCAAAGTTAGGTTTAAATACCACAGCTAATACAGGATGGAGCAAAGATTCATCTCCTTTCTAGTAACATTGAAAACAATGCTTTTGACTGTCATAGATTCCTCTTCACTACTGGGAAAAATGGCATCTAATTTGGAGTATATCCTGACTACAGTGAACTAAGTTTTTTTTTTTTAATCAATTAACTTATCCTAGTACTAAACATTTAATGAAGTCCTAAAATATGCTAAATATTGAACACAGCAAAGGGAACTCAAGAGTGCATAAAGTTTGCTGTAGCACTGATCATTTGCAGACCTTACTAACCATTTTGTAAATAAACCTCAATTTGTTTGCAAAGATGAGCATATTTAGCAAAGGAAGGTGAAATTTGTGAAAGTTTTATTTTTCTTTTCAGATTTAAGTTTGCCAAGTCTGTGTTCTTACTAATTCATTTCATCTTGTGATGTATTTAGTGTAGAGCAGATGTAATCTGTGTAATATAATTTTGACCATATATTACCTCCTGCTTTTAATGTTCAGTCTGAAATCTGAACGGGGCATCATCTCTCAGGATTTTCCTTGATACATGTTCTGATTTATTTCAAGGATTAAAGATAAATATCATTTTACAGATGGGAGCTGCAAATTAATTGGAAAATGAACATTTTTTTCTTCTTATAGTTTATGAACGCCACTAAAACACAGATTACTACCTTGGTTTGTAGTATCTCCCTGACTTTTTGGGAGTTGAGGGATGTAGAAGAAGGAGGATACCACTATACTGAAACCAAATTTCTGTGAAACAGTAAAGGGAGAACTGACTGTGGAAACCTAATTATATCAGGATTTGAAAAATATGCTGTAATATTGACAAACCTGCTTAGCCAGGGTGCTTCCAAGGAAACAAAGAAATAGACCTGTTAAGGTTTCCTTGCCTGAAGAAGCAATGTTTCTATCAGCTAATTGGTCTGGATTAATTTATAATTAAATTCAATTTTAATGTCATGTACGAAAATTTTGTCTGCTCTGCTTGTTCAATATAAATTGATTGTCCACAGCCCCATGTCAAATATTTTATAGGGTTTCAATGAAAATATATTTTCTTTATAAAGCTGCAAGAAGAATATTATATCCATAATGCCCTTTCTTTCCTTCCTTATTTATTTCTGTTTCACTAGGTAATCGCTGGAAAATACATATACTTCAGTTATCCAAGTCTATATTTTTCTATATATGTACATTGTAGTATGCTTGAATCATGATGCTAACTGGTATAGCAGTCACCTTCTATAATTACCTTTTTATATCTGTGTGTCGTGAACATATGATGTCTGTAGTCAAAGCAAATTCCAGGCATATCATAAATTATCTATAGTCATTATGATGCATATTAGGGTAAGAAGATTTATTCTGTATGCAACAAAAATTTATGTCATTTGACCAATGCCTTCTCTCTAACCTTCCAATCCATGTTAACCACTATTCTGCAAATTATTTCTGAGTTAAAGTGCATATTTAAACATACCATGTAATATTTATTTCTTATGTATGTAAATAATTTCATTTAAGACATTATCTGACGTAATCATTTATGTTGTTTCAATATTCAAGATTCTTTAAGATGTCATCTCATTGACACACATTCCTGCGGCATGCACCTCTCTCAATTTTTTAAAGTAATAAAAAGTTAGAAAAACAAGTCAAAACAAGGGAGGAAATGTGGAGCACTGAAATATTAGTAGTTTAATTAGCTTGAGGGTGTGAATAGTTATTGACTATCAAATATCTATGAGCTTTTTATTTAAAGATAGGAACTAGAAAGTTGTGCTGATTGTATAAAAGTACTGTGAATATACTAAGTACTCTTAGGATATAAACTTTAGAATTGTCACTGAACAGTATGTTTTTGTCAAGCAATATATATATATATATATATATATATATATATATATATATATTATATTGAATATTTTGTAAGCTGTCAGTTTTAGAATAAAAGTTTCTAACAAACAAAATACTCTTCCACAAACATATATGACATCATTCCACATGTAACTCATACATTTCAACTTATTGTCCTAGGCAAGTTGGTATTCATTTGGATATCTTGTATGATAATTTCATATTGTATCAATTCAACTACAAAGCTGTATTTTGCTGTATTTGTCTAATTCCTTTGTTTCTTTTTATAATATAGATTTCCACAGAACGAATTCTCATTAACTGAGATATTACATTATAAAATGTAAAAAACATTATTTAATATATTACATGTTATATTTTATTATACTTAATATAATTAAATAATCTTATTTTCTAGTTCTTTAATGTATATCCATTCTGTAATATATTTATTATATTTTATTGCCTGTGAGTGACTTTGATTTTTACAGCAATCAAATTAACATATATTTGGCCATGAAGAGACATTAACATGCCATCTTTATATAACAGTATTTTTAAAAAAAATTGTGTAGCCCATGAGCTACTTCTGGTGGTTTGGCATTATGAAAAACAGCTACTTTGAACCACTCTTCCAAAACCCTAACAGATTAACCTCATACAGATAATAAGATTAGCCATGTGAAAGTTCAATAGATAAGTTTGTTTTTGTATAACTGACAAATTTCAATGAACTCTATGTTAGAAAATGTAAGTTTATTCCAATTAGTACAATTAGAAATGGTTGTGATTTTAATTATTTTCAAAATAACTATTGTTCTGCCAGGCCTCCTGAGCTTTATTCCCTAGGAAAAGGTGAGTGTGCTATCTGCCTATTCTGCAGCCCCACTACGCAGAACACTCAGATGCACTAGGGAGTCAAGTCAAATCAGGAACTCAGTTTATTACTGTGAGTGTCAGCTTATATAGGTTAAGCAACATCATACGAGCTGTTGTGATGCAGGGGTACCTCCAGCCAATGAGAGACAGCCAAGCCCTCCTTCTGGATTGAGATTTTGCTGTCTTATCCTCACTCGGTAGCTTTGAGACTATCCTTCAAACTCGAGAAAGGCTTTTCTCTGTCTTACAGGCCTCGAGTTACAGGCCCTGAGATAATTTTGGCCCAACATCTCCCTCTTCTTGTTTTATATCCCGCCCCTAACTCCGGTCACCAGGCTAGAATAGCCCACAGTGGAGAGGGTACCGGTCATTGCCACCCCATCCAGATCTTCAGCCTTGATACCCCCAATTTGAGAGTTCATCCATGGGGTGAGATGTGTCAAACCTATCATAATGTACTAGAAGGGGCATGAGATTTACCTGTGTCTGTTTTTGGAATGCATGTTTCAGCCTTTGGACAACACATAGTCCAAAAAGACAGATAAATAAACAAATAACCATTGGCCCAATGAGGGAAGAGATGAGTGTGGTAAGCCATGTGGACCAATTTAACCAGGTCTCATAGAAGATCCTTGACTTAAAATAATCAATATCTTTTCTTAACACATTTAGGATGCTTATAAGTATCCTGGAACGATCTGCATAGAAGCAACATTCTTCCCCAAGTACCCTGCAAAATTCTTCCCTATTCCATAAACAACAAGTCCAAGCCTCTCCTATTTTGTAAGATTACCCTTGCTAAGGAATCCAAAAACTTTTGTAAATAATGTAATATAGTCTCTGTCTTTTCTAAGGTAGCTGTCAATTGTAAGCAAATTATTCCCATTTCTTCTTATAAAATCACCAAGGATGAGGTGCCCAGGGCAGTCCAGGCCATCACTAGCCCCATCAATGTGGTGATGGCCAGGGTCGTTTGGGGCTATTTCTTATGCCTTCAGGCCAGGAATTCTTCTTGCATATGGTAAAGTACACGAGGGAAAATTAATACAAGCAGGTAAGTATTATTATGCTAAATGATCAGTGGCTCAGAGAGGCAGGGAGTAACTCCTGGTTCTTGGTAGATCCAAAAATACCCATCTAAATTGAGTGCATCTTCCATATAGGGGTTTCTGCTATACGGGTACCTTGGAGACCCTAGAGATCATTATATCTCCATGTTGTTTTATCCAATGTCCAGTCCCAGTCTGCTCACATCCCCAGGAAGAACAATAGTAATCATGAGCCTCACTGCCTGCAGTTTCTAATAGTGGAGGCAGTCCGGTTGCATCCTGGGCATACATTAAAAGGTGTTTGCAGGAGGGCATGTCTCCTAAGGACATAAGGATATACCCAGGCTTTTTAGGGTAAGATGCCTGGGATAAGGTGCACCCCTGAGAGCCTCTGCATTCAGGTCTCCCTTTGATCCCTAGGATCCAGTCTCCCAAATTCCAGCTCCCGCATGCCAGATCACAAAGGTCAAACATCAGGTCAAGTCATCATGTTCAGGTTATCGCCATCTGATAAGTCTGGTTTAGGATCCCTCTAGTACCAACACTTGACAAGATCCTTGTGTGGTTGGTGGGGGCTTATTGCCTGAACCTTGATCCCTGTGAGAAGAGTTAACATGATTACCACTGGGAGGGCCACCTGAAATAGATAAACAAGCAACTCTTTCCTCAAGGGTCAGTCTCCCTTGGTCATTGGTGATTTTTCTTTTCTTGTGTTTGAATTTAAGTATTGTCTGCCATACCCTCTTTCTTTCTTTATTGGTCATCTTGATCTTCCCCATTGTCCTGAAGGGAGGGGAGAAATTTTAAGTTATGAGCAGGTAGCCTTATAGACATTTCCCCTCGGTTTGGTAAGACTCATCCATATCTTTGGCCTTGTATCAACAAGGGATCTGGGCTCCTCCACTGGTTAGTGAAATCATCCTTCTACCTAACATTTAGGCAGGGCCTCATTGGTAGGCATCCCCAATATTTCTGGAATCTATTTTGTTCATCTGATTTTTGAAAATTTAAAATACTGATGGTTAATAACACCTTTCGCTGTTATAGATGGAGGAGACTTCTTCTTTTTGTCTTATAAGGACCTCTTTGAGATATTGGTGATGTCTATCAACAATTGCTTGACCTTGAGGGTTGTATGGAATCCTGGTGGTATGGGATATATTCCATTTCTGGAAGAATTCTTTTAATGTTTTACTTAGAAAACAGGGGCTGATGTCAGTCTTGACATGTTATGGTAGTCCCAACGTAGCAAAGCATTGTAAGAAAGTGACTTTTGGCATGGGTTACCTTTTCCCCTGAGTGGGCAGTTGTAGGAGAAGGCTGCTTGTTGGTTCCCTGCTTCTCAGTCCTGAAATATTCAAACAGAAACTGAATTAATTAATCACTGTTTGGAGCATTAGCTCTAGCTTCTTATTGGCTAACTCTTACATATTAATTTAACCCATCTCCATTAGTCTGTGTATCGCCACATGGCAGTGGCTTACCGGCAAAACTTTAGCATGTCTGACTCTGGCAGTGGTTCTATGGCTTCCCTCTGACTCTGCCTTCCTCTTCCTTGCTATAGGCCAAGCCAGTACCTTTATTCATTAACCAATAAAAGCAACACATAGAAGAACTTCTTACACCATTACCACTTTTCTGTTTAAACAAAAAGGAAGGCTTTAATTTTAACATAGTAAAATTACATATAACAAAACAGTTATCAAGCAAGAATTACAGTTACAATATTTATATATACTTTATCTTTTATCATAACTAAGGAAAACTATAACTGTAACTAAATTCTTCAACTCCATCAAAGACTCCAGAAGGACATAATATTACCTAAGTAAACAGGAAGTGCATTGTAAGCAACTTATAAAACTTTAGAATTGACAGAAACATCTCACTGCCTAGACAATCACCCAAAGATCTTTTGTTTGCTGGAGCATCCATCTTCAGTAGTATCCAGCAGACTTTTTCATGAAACAGGGAATTTCAAAGACTGCCTTATATTGGAAGTTTGTCAGTCACTTTCTTCTGTGTTTTACAGAATGTTTCACAGACTCATGAAGCAGGAACCCTGAAGGATTGTCTCACCTTTAGGCAAGTTCAGCAGTCATTTCTCTGTGGGACGTGAATGTCCAGTTCATAAAACAGTCCAGACAAGCACAGTTTCTTGTCCAAATTGTTAACCAACTACATAAGGAACCTCTTCAATGTCCATCTTCTTCTTAAAGTTATTGGTGCTGCCAGGAGCAGATGTATCTCATTGTCTTGAAAAGTCTTAAGTTATTAAAACATTTTAAATGCCATATTCTAAAGGTCTGTGAAAGGTTTGAAGATTATTTAAAATATATATCTATATATCTAGAAAACCTAACTAACATGTCTAGAATCTTAACTATTATTGATGACCCTCTATTAACCTGTATTTCTTAATTATACATTATATTTTCAAATGAGCTGCACAAACACACTAACTTTATCAGAGCAGAAATATGGCTTCTCTATGACTCTGCCTTCCTTCTACCTTGATATAGGCCATGCCAGTTTCTTTATTCATTAACCAATAAAAGCAACACATAGACAGAAGGACCTCCTACACAATTTAATGTTTTACTTATGAAACAGGGTCTGTTGTTGGTCTTGACCTGTTGTGGTAGTTCCAACATAGGAAAACATTGTAAGAAGAGGTTTTTGTTATGGGTTACCTTTTCCCCTGAGTGGGAAGTATCCCAGCATGACTTAGAGTATGTGTCTATAGTCACAAAAATATATTTTAACTTGCCAAATGGAGGGTAATGTGTTATATCTGTTTTCCAGATGATATAGGATCCTAGCCCTTGTAAGGGGGTAGATGCAGAGAAACTCTTGGCAAATCATACATGTATGAACAATTATCTTTAATTCTATTGTGGGGGACTGGGGGAATACGTATTTCAATCCTCTCCAGTTGACATGAGTTAAGTAATACATTTCGGTAATATTTTGTATGGGCAGAGTTGAGACCTCTATGAGACAGGCCCCTGAAGCATTCACAGCAGCATTCTCTTGGGAAATGTGGCTAGAAAGGTTTTGTTGAGCCCTGAGATTATATATATATATATATATATATATATATATATATATATATATATATATATATATAATTTTCTACCTTCTAAGATAAATCTGAGTTGTATCATTAAGGCAGAAACTGGATTAGCAACCAATCTGATATGGGCATAGGGTAAGTATGGCAGTAGGTTCACCACATAATAACTGTCTGAATAGAGGTTGCAGGACTCTGGGACTTCTTGTAGGACAAATAGGCCATCATTTCCTTATATTGAGTGGATCACAGAAGGGAGAATTTTGGTAATTTTTGTCTTGGTTCCCTCTACAGGGAAAATTACAAAGACAGCTCCATTCTTCCCACTATCTGTGCAAACAGTGAATGCTTGGGGCAGAGGCCTAGAAGAAATGACTAAAGGGACTCTCCAGTGTATTTCTTGATATAGCTTCACTAACTGGGACTCCATAAAGTGGGTGTCCAGGGTCTCCAGAAATCCCTCCATGGTGAGGCTTAATCAAGAAAAATTTCTGGCCATCTATTCTAAATCCTTAATTTTGAATGTAGTTATTAATTTAGAGGTATCTGTTCCATAATGACAGAGGGACATGTCCCTGATTTTATGATCATATCAGCTATTTGATAGACCAGAGAGTACACTTCGGGAGTGGCCCCCAGAGTGGTATGTACCCATTCTAGTAGTTGTGACTGCTGAACAATGGCAGCCAGCACAGTCTTTTTTACTAATAACATCTAGCCTTGTATTTGAATGCAAGGATTATATCTCACCAAAGAAGCCTGATGGAGCTCATTGATGAATTCAGAGAGTGCCTGATGGCCCCCAGAGGGCAAGGAAATGATGTCATAAGGTTACCCCTGTCTTAGGAGATCATATAACACATCTCAGTCCCTACAGGCAACCAGGGCCTACCCAGTTCATTTTTCCCACTATCTTTTGTAACCCTGATACAATAAAAGCCTCATGCAACATTAATTGGTGTCCATTCACTTTGGCTTCAGTGAGTGTTAATTGGGATTCTGATATATGAAATGGGGGTACCATTTGCAATTTGTTCAGGGCTATTTTACAGCCATAATTTTGGAAGATATTAACAATAGTGGTCACCCAGGGAACTAGCCCTGATTCTTCCAAATGTCCAATGGTTACATCATCAATATAAATATATAAAAGGGTATTATCTTTGTCAAAATAAAAATAGAAAGTACTATACAAATATTGTTAGCAAGAGGCTGGACTATTGGCCATCCCCTGTGGGAGAATAGTCCATTCATATCTCTCATCAGGTCAAGAGGAGTTAACTGTAGGGATGGAAAAGGCAATTTTTTGCAGTCTTCCTCACTAAGAGGAATTTAGAAGAATCAGTCCTTTAGATCATTTACAGTGAAGTGAAACTGGGAGGGGTTACTGGGCCCTAAAGTAAGCCCCTTAGAGGGGACGCTACTAGTCCCATATGGGTATTGATTGCTTATAAATCCTGTAACATTCTCCTGGTCCCATTATCACAAACACAGGGCTATTCCCGGGGCTCATCAAGGGCCTTATCTGTCCTTCTTTAAGCAGATTTTTGGTAATTTCCTTGAGCATCTTAAGTTTAAGTTTGGGTAATGACCACTGCTTCACCCATACCAGCTTACCAGGTGCCCAATTGATGGGGGGAGTACCCTAGGAGCAGTAGTGTCTACTTTTGGTGTGAATCCAGGTGTCAGGAGTCTGCCTAATGACACCCTGCTCATCTTTATCATAAACAGCTAGAAGGTCAGTGGTAATAACGGCATCCATTTGTCCAAATAAATCTTATACCTTGAGGTTTGTAGACAACCACAGGAGAATCTGAGGCCTGAATTTCCTTTGTTTCTGTCTGTCCCTACCCAAATTATGGGATTGATCATTTCATGGGACATAGACCTTCTCCCAACTCCTGTGATAGTTCTGAGGACCATCCTGTCAACTCCTGTATTTATCAGGCATTGAAATATTTGACGCCAAATATTATAGTCATATTGGGTTGGAACCCCTCTACCATTGGAATGGTCTAGTTAACTGAAGGTGCATCTTTCCTTCCTTTGGTTAAGGGGGCTAGAAGGTGCCCCCATCTAGTTTAAAGGTTGATTTGCAATGGTTTTCCGATTTATATCAAATTTGGAGAAGCATTCTGAGCCCCAGTGGTATCCCTTGTGGCACCAAAGGCAGGGGGATAGAGGAGGTCCCTTTTGCACCTGGGTCTTATTGTCTTTTTGTGGACAATTCTTCATAAATGTCCCATTTGACCACATAAGAAACATTTCCAAGGCGTTTGCTTTTGCTGTCCAGCAACCAGGGCTTGAGTAATAGAAGAGGCAGGAGTTTGCGACTGGGCCTGAAGGGCCACCACAAGAGTCTGCTTGGTATGTTACTGGCCCCTGACATTCTATTATGCCACAAACGATTGACTCACAGAACCTCCCCTAAGGCCAGCATAAACCATCCTAGTATCTTGCATCATACTTTCCAGACTAGCAACTTAGTAAATTTAACTCTAAACCCATTGGGGGGCCAGTTTCCTCTCAAGTCTTGTCTGCACATGGAAAATAAAGTCCAGAAATGGCTGCCCTGGTTTAACATGATTCTAGCTATAGGTGATTCAGTGGGTCCATCTTCTAACTTGCTCAAGACCTAACAGACAATATTTACTTTTCTTTTTGTCTTTGCACCTGCCTGTCATATTCCTTCCCCTGGGATTGCTCTTCAGTAAATTGTGGCCATTTTTGATCTTCCTCCTCATCTTTCTTCTTTTTTCTTATTCTTTTTGTTAGTTGGTTACTTTTGGATTATTCAGACCACTCCTGATCTTTGGCCTTTTCCTGTACCTCACCTGTGTACTTTACCCCGGCTCTTCTAGCCATTTGATTATTTTTAGATTCTTTAGATTTCTCCCAGTCTCTGGTGTTTTCCTTACCCACCGTTGTGGTAGGCAGAGCAGCAGGGTGAAAACATACCTTAAGGACCGAAATAGTTGGATAGAATCCTAATGTTGGGGCTATATCAAAGTGGTTTTGCCTTTCTCTGGCCAGAGCCTCTACCAGGTTCCACGTGTCCAATGAGAAACGATTAGTGTTGTGTACCCAGGGGGCCAGGGTAATTATATCCTCCTATGTCTGGATTTCATTGTGTTCTGAAAATTTCAGGCCTCGGGAGAGTAGCATATATCTCAGCGCCTTCAGCACTAGGCCATTTTTGTGTGAAGTAGCATTACCCATCATGGGGTCTTACTCACCTTGACTGACCACTTAGCACTGGGATCAGTTGTGTCCGTTTGGACAACAATTGCCAATCCTCCTTAGACTTATTCCCCAGAGAAAGGTGAGTGTGCTATCCATCCCTTCAGCAGCCCCACTATGCAGGAAAATCAAATGCAATAGGAAGTCAAGTCAAAGCAGGAACTCAGTTTATTACTGTGAGTGTCAGCTTATATAGGTTAAGTGACATCATAAAAGCTGATGTGATGCAGGGGTACTTCCGGCCAATGAGAGATAGCCAAGACCTCTTTCTGGCTGGAGGGGTGTCTACCTAGATTTTGCTGTCTCATCCTCACTTGGTAGCTTTGGGAATATCCTTCAAATTTGAGCCAGGCTTATTTCTGTCCTAAAGGCCTCAAGGTAAAGGCCCTGAGATAATTCTAACCCAACATTGTTATTTTTCTTAGATTCCAGGTTAGACTAATGAAATTACTAAAGCATTATTACTGTTTGATATAATTGTATACATTATTTTTCAGTTCAGCTGAAAAATTATTAAGGACATATCTTTTTCTTTGAAATAAAGTAATACATGTATTTAATTCTAAATTTCAGATATACGAAAATAAAAGAAAATGTTATCGTGTAAGACAGGGGTTAATGAAACCTGAGAAATAATAAAAAGGATATGTTTTCTTCCATATAGCATAGCAGAAATTAACACTATAATAAGAACAACATGAATATTTTTATTTGTAATTGTGTTCTGGGCATAATAATTCCCATTTTGTTTGATTATTAAAGTTTTGATTTTTATACATTAACTAAATATACATTCTTATAAAATGTAGATGATTATATCTTGCACAAAAGTCATTACATGTTTTATATTAGTAATTCCTTATTGAGAAAAGATCTTATTCTTATGTAAGTATTTGGTAAGCTGCATATAAAACTAATTTAAAAATAATGGTGTCCACGCTATTGTTTTCTTTGCTGTATAGTTAAATTTAAACAATTTTTATTCTAAATAAGATTTTTTTTATTATTGTCAACCTTAATTATTAGTGGCTCAGCCATTTTCCTGCAAAATATTGAGAATACTTTAAAAGTCAGAATCCGTTGCCATCCTTGATTATACTGAAGGAAAGTTGCAAGGAAAACCCCACAACAATTAATATAAATCCCCAAGTTGTTAGGTATTTTAAATATAACAACACATTTAAAATTTTATATAAAATAATCAATGTGGAAAAATGTTGACTTTTAATATAAAAACATAAATTTAAGCATAAGAGAAATAATAATGTAAGTTATCATTTTAATTTGCAATAAATGACATGCAATTTGCATTACTTCTTAAATGTAAATGGGCACTCAAAGTTTGAACATTGAAAGAAATTTGGGTATAACAATAAACTCTATAGGGTGTTTGTAAAATCATTTCTTCTTACTTATTCTGTGCTTATACATACAGTCATTTAATGGTTTGTGATTCTTGAATTATTATAAATTCATCAAAACAATGATTATGTAGGTATTATTTTAGACTGTCAGTTTTTTATACCATGTTAATTCATGATCCACATATTTTTCCCATACACACTGGAGGGTTTCCTATTGTTTTCATCCAAAGTATTTGATTGCATAATTGTGTACATGCAGATTGTTCTTGTTTTTAAGATAAATATTCAGAACTATACAACTTATTAGAAGAAAACCAAATTCTTTTTTGTGGTTTTGATTGCCATTGTTCACTTTTGCGTATTTTTTAAGTATGTGAGGGAATAATAAATTAGTAAGTAGTATATTGTAATTTGGATGTGAAATATTCTTAATAGCCACATGGGTTTGAATATGTGGTCCCTATATAAGGGTAATTTTTGTGAAGGTGATGAAACTTTTAAGAATTGGTGATTTACTGGAAGAAGTGAGTTATCTACCCAACTCATATGTTTACTCTCTTCTTCATGAATATGAATCCATTATGACCTGTCTATCTTCTTTTCCTGCTGCCATGCCTTCTCTATATAAATCTATGCCTTCTCCATCATAATGGACTCTATTACTCTGGAAGTTTGGAAAACAATAAACAGCACTGCCCTTCAGTTGCTGTTTTTATCATAGTAAGTTATAACAACACCACCAAAAGAAACTAAGACTTAATAGACAGATAGATGAACAGATGAAATAATAGATAGAGTGGTATATATATAGATCCGTTGATAAAATACAGGGAAAATGTTACTTAACTTTTAGAACCAACATTAGAAAGAACTCTAAAATTCATTTAGTAGAATGCAATTTAAACAATGGCATGTATGTAAATGGCAACTTTAACTCTTGTCATTGGTAGAACCAGATATCTCAGACTAACATTCCCTGAACCATAATTGTACTACATGTTAAAGTCTCCGTAGCGAAATATCTAATATTTTAAAATTATGGTGACATGTGTGGTCAATGCAATAACCTAGTAGGTAAACCTATCACATGTCTTTGCTTCCTCACAATCTTTTGAAATATCCTGCTGCTTTGTGTTATATAAAAATAGTTAAGTGTTTGTGAATATATAGAACAGCTGTGTGTTCATAAGGACTGTGTTATTTTTGTTCAATGTAGAAATATTTTGATGTGCAGCTGAATGATTTGCCTTTAGGAGATTGTAAAACGGCAACTGGTTTTAAAGTAGAAAATGACTTACTGGAGAATTTCTAGCTGTGAATATATGATACTTCCTTGAATTGGCAAAATGATGTTATCTCACATGTAAAAGTGTTCTCCATGCTTTTGCTGCTTTAGGAAGCATATTCTCTTTGTAATTGACTTCTATAAGAAAGTTTTCCCTAGAAAATGTAGAATATATTATCCCATCACTGAGTAAAGAGGCAAAAGTCATCTTTAAGTAATTATATTCATTTTCTAGAATATAATTAATTTAACAACTACTTGCACAGAGTTAAGTATAATCACTTATGAATTCTTAAATTAACCCAAGCTTTTACTTATAAAACCACTCATGAGTTAAAAAAGTTAGAACTGGTAGACCTCCATAATATCACTGAAGAAAATCTTTTGGAGTCAATAAAGTATTATATTGCTGTTCTTCAATTATGACAGTTGCAAAATAGATATTTCTTATGAGCTTGTGAAATGTATGGGTACTGACAACCAAAAACAAACAAAAAACACACAAAAATGTTATACTGAAGTATCTAGACTATTTTGTTATTTGATTGCTATCTACTTTGGCTCATTCCTATTGTCAAAGCTGTAGGAAGTGAATAGTTTCTTATAGAAATAAATAGAAAATGAATCCTTGATTGTTTTAGTTGGTTTTCAGCCACAAGTGACACCAAATATTGGTTTTGAAATAATATTTAGATAAGCATCTGCTATTAAAATACCTAGACCTATATTTATTTTAAATTATAAACATTTTAGAAGATAGTAATAACAATAAATAAATCAATTTTATTAACTGGAAAAAACTCAAATTATAATTGATATTAACTGGTAAATGAGCACAAATGTAATTTTATTTTTTCTTTTTTTTTCTTTTTTTTTTTGAGAAAGGATTTCTTTGTATCTTTGGAACCTGTCCTGGAACTAGTTCGTGTAGACTAGGGTGGCCTCAAACTCACAGAGATCCATCCACCTCTGCCTCCCGAGTGCTGGGATTAAATGTGTGCACCACCACCGCCGAGCTAATTTTAATATTTTAAAGTAAATTTATCATGACATACAGAGCAAAATACTGTTGCCTTCACAGTAATTATTAACGACCCATTTCATATCAAATACTCAAAAAAAAATGGTGTGACACTTTGAGTTACTAAATTGCATAGCGACCTATAATGGAAAAGTATTTGCTCCAATTTTACTGTCTTCAGAAATTTGTTAGAATTTTGTTATGTGATATAATACTTTCATTTGTTAGTACCTGTGCTCATCTACTTTCTGTTTTTTTAAAGAAATACCTCAGAAAATGAGATTATAAACTGGACATATTTATGTTGGCTCATGATTGTTTTTAATCACAAGGCAAGACAGTGTATTTTGGCCTGAATGAAGAGAAAAAAAAATCTGCCCACTTTGTGGTGACAATGTGAAATTGTGATAAACAAGAGAGTACTTTGGTTATGTAACACCTTTGGTTATTTAGCCTCACAGGACTTACAATATTTCACAGGTCCTTTTTATAGCAATATTGGATAATTGTGTGTTGTCCTTGAGTGGTGTGTATGTGTGTGTGTCTGTGTGTATATATGTGATGTATGAGTTATTTGATTTTGAAAAGTCTAAAGATGTTTAAATTATTGGTGTTATATGAAAAATATATTAAATGTAAAATTGAGTGATCATTCATATTTGTTTGAATAAAGCCATAATCACTGTATTTTGAACTGTCAGTCACCTATTTAGTGTCAGAGTTGAGTGGTTTAAATAGAAACTATATAGTACAATAAACATAAATTATTTAATGTCTGGCAATTTACAGGAAAACAACATGCTGAGCCTTGCTATATAGGTTACCCACATTCAAAACAACAGCAATGGAGTGATGCATTACCCCCATTGTCTAAGTAACATTCATAAGGCAAATCTCGAAATAAAACATGATGGGTTGACACCTTTTTGAATTTGTCAAAAAGCAGATTTTCAATTTTTGTTAATAAACTACTCTAAGAATGTGTTTCTAAGTACTATGTTCTTTGTGTCAAATATTACATGGGAGAAGAAAAACAATTTATGCTTGCTTCTACTGTTATTCAGTTTCTTCTCCAACATTTTTTTTTTGAGACAGGGCTTATTTGTAGCTTTGGAGACTGTCCTGAAACTTGCTCTGTAGACCAGGCTGGCCTTGAACTCACAGCGATCCACCTGTCTTTGCCTCCTGAGTCCCAGGATTAACGGAGTGTGCCATCATCACGGCCCGGCTTTCTCCTCTATTTTTATGAAATCATGGAAGCAGTACTGACCTCTGGTTAATGTTTGGAAGAACTCATCTTTTAAAAGAAAAGAGACACAAAGAAGAAAATGCTTATTCTAAAGGGAAAGACTCATACCTCTGCAATTAATTATGTGTTTCATACCCATTTACCCTTTCCCTTGGGAAAATGGAACTTTATTAAATATTTACCCAATATCTGCTAGGAAGTTATATATTGCCAGTTTACTGACTATTATTGTTCTGATAATGAACACCTTTAAAACTTCTTTCTTGTGCTGAGAGTTATATGATCATGAAATTTTATGTGTGCACATTATCATCACCAATTCTACAAACCCCAAATAATACAAGCCATTCAGATCCAAAGAAATTGTCACTGAATATTCCTTAGCAGAAGGATAGGAGAAATGCAGAACAAGTTTAACAGCCCCAGGACCCATGTGCATTGCAGCCAAGAAAGACAGAAATATTACTCATATATTAAGTTTATTAGATCATATATATGGAAGAACTAGAGAAGCATAAAAATGATAACCATATAGCTGCCCTTTTCATTCATCCACAAATATTCAATTTATCACTTGTGCATAGTGATTAATCCATGCATGAAGGAAGCATTACAAAATCCATCTTATCCTACAGTATAGCTGAAAAATTAGTTAAGTATGTGACAGTCACTTATATAAACCAAACTATAATAATCCCCAGGGAAATTACTTGAAATTTAGTGTTTTATATAGGATATAAGATTTTTAATAGATAGATTAAATTTCCCATCATCTAACCTTGCCATCTTAGTTGAAGACCTGAGTTTCCTAAGCAGTTTTACTTAACTATTCATAGAGTTTAGGGCAGTCCTCCCTGAACAGTCAAAATAATCAGAAGATCATTAACTAATTAATTTAAAACATTATGATTTCTCTCAAAATCATAAAGCATGGGACATCTCTGAAAATTTGTTGAAAGTTCTTCAAAGATTATTTGTAGGTAATATCACATATTTTATACTATGGTGATTGTAAAGACTAGGGTTAATACATATTTATACATATTTTATGATTCTAATTTGTGCTTGACACCAGACCTAGAGTTTAGTGACCAACATTTCTGACCACTCTATTTTTGATGTTGTCCCATCCAAATTATTTTTCAACTTAACTACCTAAACAGTATCTATAATTACTCTTGCTTTCCCATACTCTATTTTCACTATAGTTGAGAATTTCTATTAAAGTATTCCTGATAATACATTCATTCAGATTTCCAAAGGATAACCTTATTTAGATTAAAATCTAATATCTTTACAATACTATCCAAGGAAATTTATAATTGTTTTTGTTATAATTTTTTAATCCAATTTCGTATCCTTTTCTCTTTCAATTAAAACTAGCCTCTAGTCTTCTTCATAATTTTATATCTACAAGTTAATATCACATTTCCCTTTTAGAATACTAATAAACAACAATAGTCATGAATTGCTTTCCATTTCCCTTTAGACTGATTCCTTGCATTTTGTATGTGTAAATAGTGGCACAGTGAAGGAAAAAACAAAATGATAACAAACAGCAACAGTAAGCTATTATTGTTCTGAGATTTTTTTTTCAGGGGGATTAAACTTTTTATTTTACCAGGTCCAAGTATGAAATCAACGAGTCATTGTGAGCAACCTACATATGATTGGATTTGACATTTTCTTTTATCTTTGATGGTTCATAAGGGTACCATTGAAAATTACTGCTTCAGTGCTTGAAAGAGTTAATTTTTCTTCCAGTAATGCTTAGTGCACTCCCTCGGAGATTACAAGGCATAGAAAGAGAGCCCAGTTCAAGTTGTTAATAAAATACTCACCTGCTACAGGACAGGGTAGTGACAATTTTAGATTAAAGAAACTTTAGGGGCTTGGCTCTTTTCTAAGGACATATGAAGAACAGATTAACCCATTATTTATGTTTAGTCATAGCCCAGTGTAACTTTTGTCACCTCACCCCTGACATTAAATTAATGTAATTGACATTGTTTTACATACTTAAAAAAAAGCAAACACACACACACACACACACACACACACACACACACACACACACAGAGTTGTCATTCATCCAACTAGATTAGAACTGTTTCCACTTAACTTTTTTACAGTGTTTGACTACTTTATTTCTCTGATCTTTCAACATTTATCCAAATATCTGATTTTGTCTTTTTATAATTAAGAAGAATTAGACTTTTTACTATAGTGATATGTAAAATAAATTCCACTACTTCATTTACTTCGAAAACTCCCAACAAACTTTCTTGTGTATATAGTTTTTAGAGTCTAATATCATTTTATTATTATTTTTATTGCTCTACATTTTTCTCTGCTCCCTTTCCTACCTTTCTCCTCCTATTCAACCCTTTCCCAAGCTCCCCCTGCTCCCAACCTACTCAGGAGATCTTGTGTTTTTCTACTTCCCACGTAGATTAGATCTATGTATATCTCTCTTAAGGTCCTCATTGTTGTCTAGGTTCCCTGGGATTGTGATTTGTGGGCTGGTTTTCTTGGCTTTATGTTTAAAAACCACTTTTGAGTGAGTACATGTGATAATTGTCTTTCTGTGTCTGGATTACATCACTCAAAATGATGTTTTCCAGCTCCATCCATTTGCCTGCAAAATTCAAGATGTCATTATTCTTCTGCTGTGTAGTACTCCATTGTACCACATTTTCCTTATCCATTCTTCGGTAGAAGGGCATTTAGGTTGTTTCCAGTTTCTGGCTATGACAAACAATGCTGCTATTAACATAGTTGAACACTATTTGTGGCACAATTGAGCATCTTTTGGATACATACCCCAAAGTGGTATTACTGGATCTCGAAAAAGGTTGTTTTCTAATTTTCTGAGAAATTGCCACACTGATATCCAAAAGGGCTGTACCAGCTTGCATTCCCACCAGCAGTTCAGGAGTGTTTCCTTTACCCCAAAACCTCTCCAGCATAAATTTTCATCAGTGTTTTTGATCTTGGCCAATCTTTCGTGTGTAAGATGGAATCTCAGTGTTGTTTTGATTTATATTTCTCTGATGACTAAGGATGTTGAACATTTCCTGAGTAAGGCTAAATTTTTTGCTACTTTATAGTTAAAACTTTAAATATGAAGAGCCAAAAGCAGTGAGAAGAAATCAGACATTTGAGTAGACATGAGATATTTGATGTACTACTCATTCTGACATCTTTGTCCTATTTCTTCAATGTACAATTTATGAAAGATTACCCCACCCACTTCTGTAAGATCAATTCAATTCAACTGCAGTCTTTGAAAAAGAATGAATGAGATAGTATGTTTTCAAACACTTGATGTCTTTTGACAGCATTAACAAATGTTTCTGGGAAAGGAGGAATTTAGGTTTTTTTTAAAAAAATCACTAAATGTTCATTTGATTCAGGATAACTATTTACATTTTGAAATATTATAGATGTATGTAGAGGAAATCTATGTTATTTCATTTGTACTTATAGTTAGGAACTCAAAAATCACAGAAATCAATGGTGTTGTGCCTGTAATATTTTAAGATTATTATCTATGATATAGAGTTTAGATTATGTTAGAAAATATTTATATGCCCACAGAATTTTTGCCATCTTTTTATTGGTTAAAATTCATATATTTTAGTTAACACTAAAACAACAGTTTAGTTTGCAACATTTTCTCCATATATATCATTTCACTTTGCTGGTACTGTTTTCCTGTACTTCCCCCCCTTCTATTTTCCTTTCCTCAATATGTTATTGTTACTTATACTTAACATATTGCATTATAGCACACAGGAACTAAAATGTGGTGCCCATTGATATTATAAAGAAATTTTAGCTTAAGATTTTGTCTACTTCAGACAAAGGTAGTAATAAATACCGCAAACCCTTGCAATTAAAAAATAAATACAGATGAGTAGTGGTGGTTTACACCTTCAATTTCAGCATTTGGGAGGCAGCCACAGGCAGGGCAGATCTCTGTGTGTTTGAGGTTAGCCTAGTCTAACCGAACTATTTCTAGGACAGTCAAGGCTGTTACACAGAGAAACCCTGTCTCAAAACTAGCAAAAAGACAAATACGAACAATAATTAAATTAAAATCTTTTCATTAAAGCTGTTTTTAATAATGAAGATGTTTTTTTATATTTTTTTTTAATGAGAAAAGGAAAAAAAATGTTCAGCCTCCTCCCAGCCTCCCATTTCCCTCCCCCTCCTCCCACCAATCTTCCCCTCCCCCCATTCTTCTCCCCCTCCCTCTCCAGTCCAAAGAGCAGTCAGGGTTCCCTGCCCTGTGGTAAGTCCTAGGTCCTCCCCAGTCCGTCCATGTCTAGGAAGGTGAGCATCCACACTGGCTAGGCACCAACAAAGCCAGCACATGAAGTAGTATCAAAACCCCGTGCCATTGTCCTTGGCTTCTCATCAGCCCTCCTTGCTCTCCATGTTCAGAGAGTCCGGTTTTATCCCATGCTTTTTCAGTCATAGTCCAGCTGACCATGGTGAGCTCCCAATAGATCAGCCCCACTGTCTCAGTGGGTGGGTGCACCCCTCGTGGTCCTGACTTCCTTGCTCATCTTCTCCCTCCTTCTTCTCCTCATTGGGACCTTGGGAGCTCCAGTGTGGGTCTCTGTCTCTATCTCCATCCATCACCAGATGAAGCTTCTTTGGTGGATATGCAAGATATTCATCAGTATTGCTCTAGGATAGGGTCATTTCAGGTTCCCTATCCTCAGTTGCCCAAGAAACTAACTGGGGACATCGCCTTGGGCACCTGGGAGCCACTCTAGGTTCAAGTCTCTTGCCAACCCTAAGGTGGCTACCTTAACTAAGAATTGTGCTTCCGTGCTCCCCTATCCAACCTTCCTTTATCCCAATCATCCTGTTTCCACAAGTTCCCCCATCCTCCCCTTCCCACTTTTATCTCCCCATTTCCCCTTATCCCCATCCCACCCCACCCCCAAGATCCCAATTTTCTCCCTGGCAATTTTGTCTACTTCCCTTAGCCAAGAGGATAGCTTTATGTTTTTCCTTGGGTTTACCTTCTTATTTAGCTTCTTTAGGTTCACCAATTGTAGACTCCGTGATCCTTATTTATGGCTAGAAACCAACTATGAGTGAGTACATCCCATGTTCATCTTTTTGGGTCTGGGTTACCTCACTCAGGATAGTGTTTTCTATTTCCATTCATTTGCATGCAAAATTTGAGAAGTCATTGTTTTTTTACCACAGCGTAGTACTCTAATGTGTATATATTCCACACTTTCTTCATCCATTCTTCCATTGAAGGACATCCAGGTTGTTTCCAGGTTCTGGTTATTACAAATAATACTGCTATGAACATAGTTGAACAAATCCTTTTGTCATATGATAGGGCATCTCTTGGGTATATTCCCAAGAGTGCTATTTCTGGGTCTAGGAATAGGTTGATCCCGAATTTCCTGAGAAAACGAAACACTGATTTCCAAAGTGGTTGCACAAGATTGCATTCCCACCAGCAAAGGATGAGGGTACCCCTTCCTCCACAGCCTCTCCAGCAAAGGCTATCATTGGTGTTTTTGATTTTAGCCATTTTGACAGGTGTAAGATGATATCTCAAAATTGTTTTGATTTGCATTTCCCTGATTGCTAAGGAGGTTGAGCATGACCTTAAGTTTCTTTTGGCCATTTGAAATTCTTCTGTTAAGAATTCTCTGTTCAGATCATTGCCCCATTTTTTAATTGGGTTAATTAACATTTTAAAGTCTAGTTTCTTTAATTCTTTATATATTTTGGAGATCAGACCTTTGTCTGTTGCGGGGTTGGTGAAGATCTTCTCCCAGTCAGTAGGTTGCCTTTTTGTCTTAGTGACAGTGTCCTTTGCTTTACAGAAGCTTCTCAGTTTTAGTAGGTCCCATTTATTCAATATTGCCCTTAAAGTCTGTGCTGCTGGTGTTAGACATAGGAAGTGATCTCGTGTGCCCATCTGTTATAGGGTACTTTCCACTTTCTCTTCTATCAGGTTCAATGTGTTCAGACTGATATTGAGGTCTTTAATCCATTTGGACTTGAGTTTTGTGCATGGTGATAGATATGGGTCTATTTTCATTCTTCTACATGTTGACATCCAGTTGTGCCAGTGTAGTAATAGGAGTGGCGGGGCTGCGTCCCCAGTGCCCCGGCCGCCTGCTAGATTATGCCAGAAATAACAACACAAAAACTGTATTCATTTAAACACTGTTTGTCCCATTTCTATCTAGACTCTATAAGGCTAATTCTCACATATTAATTTTGCCCATTTCTAATCATCTCTGTAGCCCACGAGGTGGCTTACCAGGGAGATTCTAGCCTACGTCCATCCTGGGTCGGAGCTTCATCACGGGTGCCTCAGATAGTAGAGCTCTCACGTACGCCAAGGAGAGGGGAGGATGGTGACCCTCTGAGCTCACTTCCTCTTCCTCTCAGCATTCTGTTCTGTTTACTCCTCCCACCTATGTTTTAAGCTATCAGGGCCAAGCAGTTTCTTTATTGCTTAACCAATGAAATCAACAGATTAATATATGACTCTCCCACATCATGCCAACACCATTTGTTGAAGATGCTTTCTTTCTTCCATTGTATAGTATTAAATCCTTTATCGAAAATGAGGTGTTCATAGGTTTGTGGGTTAAAATCTGGGTCTTCTATACAATTCCATTAGTCAACTTCTCTGTTTTTATGCCAGTATCACACTGTTTTCATTACTGTAGCTCTCTAATAGAGTTTGAAGTCAGTGATGGTAATGTCTCCAGCAGATCCTTTATTGTATAAAATCGTTTTGGCTATCCTGGGATTTCTGTTTTTCCATATAAAGTTGATTATTGTCCTCTCAAGATCTGTTAAGAATTTTGATGAGATCTTGATAGGGATTGCATTCAATCTATAAATTGACTTTGGTAGAATTGCCATTTTTACTATGTTGATCCTCCCAATCCAACAGCAAGGGAGGTCCTTCCATTTTCTGGTATCCTCTTCAATTTCTTTCTTCAATGCCTTAAAGTTCTTGTCAAATAGAACTTTCACTTCCTTGGTTAGAGTTACCCCAAGATATTTTATGCTGTTTGTGGCTATCGTGAAAGGTGAAGCTTCTCTGATTTCCCTCTCTGCTTCCATATCCTTTGTGTATAAGAGGGCGACGGATATTTTGGAGTTGATCTTTTATCCTGCCACATTACTAAAGCTGTTTATCAGCTGTAAAAGTTCTTTGGTGGAGTTTTGGGGGTCTCTTATGTACACTATCATATCATCTGCAAATAACAAAAGTTTAACTTCTTCCTTTCCAATTCGAATCCCCTTGATCCCATTATGTTGTCTTATTGCTATTGCTAGAACTTCAAGCACTATATTGAAGAGGTATGTCGAGAGTGGACAGCTTTGTATTGTTCCTGAGTTTAGTGGGTAGGCTTTGATTTTCTCTCCATTTAATTTGATGGTAGCTGTCGGCTTGCTGTATATAGTTTTATTATATTTGGTATGACCCTTGTATCCCTAATCTCTCCAATACTTTTATCATAAAGGGATGTTGAATTTTGTCAAATGCTTTTTCAGCATCTAATGAAATGATCATATTTTTTTTTCTTTCAGTTTATTTATATGATGGATTACATTGAAAGATTTTTGTATGTTGAACCAGCCCTGCATCTCTGGGTTGAAGCCTACTTGATCATAATGGATAGTTTTTCTAATGTGTTCTTGGATACGGTTTGCAAGTATTATGTTGAGGATTTTTGCGTCGATGTTCATGAGTGAGATTGGCCTGTAATTCTCTTTCTTGTTTGAGTCTTTGTGTGGTTTTGGTATCAGAGTAACTGTAGCTTCATCACAGGATTTTGGTAATGACTCTACTGTTTCTATATTGTGAAATACATTAAGGAGTATAGGTATTAGGTCTCCTTGGAAGTTCTGGTAGAATTTCACATTGAAACCATCTGGTCCTGGGCTTTTTTTGGTTGGGAGGTTTTTGATAACAGCTTCTAATTCTTCACGACTAACATGTCTATTTAGATTGTTCACCTGGTTCTGGTTTAACTTTGGTATATGGTACTTATCTAAAAAAGTGTCCATTTCTTTTACATTTTCCAGTTTTGCCTCAAACAGGCTTTTGTAGTAAGATCTAATGATTCTCTGAATTTCTTCTGTGTCTGTAATTATGTCCCCCTTTTCATTTCTGATCCTATTAATTTGCATATTCTCTCTCTGCCGTTTGATTAGTTTGGATAGGGGTTTATCAATCTTGTTGATTTTCTCCAGGAACCAGCTTTTAGTTTCATTGATTCATTGGATTGTTTTCTGTGTTTCTATTTTGTTGATTTCTGCCCTAAGTTTGATTATTTCCAGTCTTCTACTCTGCCTAGGTGAGTCTGCTTCTTTTTTTTCTAGAGCTTTCAGGTGTGCTGTTAAGTCTCCAATGTGTGCTTTTTCTGTTTTCTTTAAGTGGGCACTTAGTGCTATGAACTTTCCTCTAAGGACTGCTTTCATAGTGTCCCATAAGTGTGAGCAGGTTGTTTCTTTATTTTCATTGCATTCAAGGAAGACTTTAATTTCTTTCTTTATTTCTTCCTTGATCCAGGAGTGGTTCAGTTGTTGACTGTTCAGTTTCCCTGAATTTGTAGGATTTCTGGGGGTAGCATTGTTGTTGAATTCTAAATTTAATCCATGGTGATCTGATAAGACACAGGAAGTTACAAATATTTTTTTGTAACTGTGGATGTTTGCTTTGTTACCGAGTATGTGGTCAATTTTCGAGAAGGTTCCATGAGCTGCAGAGAAGAAGGTATATTCTTTCCGATTTGGGTGGAATGTTCTATAGATGTCTGTTAAGTCCATTTGATTCATTACCTTCATTAATTCTGGTATTTCTCTGTTAGGTTTCTGTCTGATTGACCTGTCCATTGGTGAGAGAGGAGTGTTGAAGTCTCCTACTATTAGTGTATGCGGTTTGATGGCAGCCTTGAATTTTAGTAATGTTTCTTTTTATGTACGTGGGTGCTTTTTTATTAGGGGCATAGAAGTTCAGAATTGAGACTTCATCCTGATGAATTGTTCCTATTATGAGTATAAAATGTCCCTCTCCATCTCTTCTGATTGATTTAAGTTTGAAGTCAACTTTGTTAGAAATTAGCATGGCCACACCTGCTTGTTTCTTAGGTCCATTTGCTTGATAAACCATTTAGCATCCCTTTTCTCTGAGTAGGTGCCCGTCTTTGTGGTTAAGGTGTGTTTCTTGTAAACAACAGAATATTGGATCCTGTTTTTGTATCCAATCTGTTAGCCTGCGCTCTTTTATAGGTGAGTTGAGTCCATTGACATTAAGTGATATTAATGACCAGTTGTTGTTAACTCCAGTCACTTTTTTACTTGTAGAGTTTGTGTGTTTTCCTTCTTTGAGTTGTGCTGGTGAAGGGTCTCTAGATGTTTGAGTTATTGTGGTCATTGTTGGTCTCCTTGGTTAGTGATTTTCCTTCAATTACTTTCTGTAAGGCTGGATTTGTGGCTGCGTATTGTTTCAATTTGTTTTTATCCTGGAAAATTTTGTTTTCTCCATTTATAGTGAACGAAAGCTTGGCTGGGTATAGTAGTCTGGGCTTGCATCCATGGTCTCTTAGTTTCTGCAGTACATCTATCCAGGACCTTCTGGCTTTCATTGTTTCCATAGAGAAATCAGGTGTAATTCTGATGGGTTTACCTTTATAAGTAACTTGGCCTTTTTCCTTTGCAGCTCTTAATATTCTTTCTTTATTTTGTATGTTTTGTGTCTTGATTATTATATGGCGAGGAGATTTTTTTTTTTTTTTGGTCCAGTCTATTCTGTGTTCTGTGTGCTTCTTGAACCTTCAAAGTACTATCTTTCTTTAGGTTGGGAAAGTTCTCTTCTATAATTTTATTAAATATATTTTCTGGACCGTTGAGCTGTACTTCTTCTCCTTCTTCTATCCCGCTTATTCTTAGGTTTGGTCTTTTTATTGTGTCCCAGATTTTCTGAATGTTTTGTGAGGAGAATTTGTTGGTTTTGATGTTTTCTTTGATCAGTGTGCTTATTTTCTCTATGGTTTCTTCAGTGTCTAAAATTCTTTCTTCTATCTCTTGTACTCTGTTGGTAGTACTTGTCTCTGTAGTTCCTGTTTGTTTACCCAGATTTTCCATCTCCATCCTTCCCTCGGTTTGTGTTTTCTTCATTACTTCCATTTCATTCTTCAAGTCTTGAACCGTTTCCCTTACCTGTTTGATTGCTTTTTCTTGTATCTCTTGGTTTTCTTCTGTATCTTTGAGTGATTTATTCATTTCCTCTACCTTTTTGTTTGTGATCTCTGTTTATGGCAGTTTTTCACCTCCTGTTTAAGGTCTTCTATTATTTTCATATAATTCACTTTTGAGTCGATTTCTTCTAATTCTTCTAGTGTAGGGTGTACAATTCTTCTTATTTTGGGATCCCTGGATTCTGGATATATCATGTTGCCTTTCAGGTTGTTGGAGGAATTCTTGCATTGGTGCCTTCCCATCTCTTCCTTCAAATGAATCCAGGAGATGCCTGGTGTCTTGGTTCAGTCTTTGCTGTAACTGACTCTCTGGGTGTATCTCTTCAGTGAAGAAGCAGGAACCGTTCCAGTCCAGATGGAACTCCTCAGTACCGAAACATAGACACCTGGTAGTCCATTGACCCGCGGACAAAAGGGAGAAATGGGGGGCAGGGCGGGGACAAGTAGAACACAGGACACCCTGCCGCAAAAGCTGAAGGTGCGCCTGCTCCCTTTCGGGGGTCCTTGAGGCCTGCCCAGTAGGCAGGCACTCACCGCTCTGGGTGGGTAGCCTTAGTGTAGGAGCAGAAAACTGTTCCTGAGCAAAAGACCTAGCAGAAAACGCAGGCTGTCCAGATGGAATTCCTAAGCACCTAAACAGGGCCGCCTGGTATCCCAATGATCCGGGGACAAAAGGAAAAACAGGGCAGGTAGGGCGAGATCCAGGAGAGCACAGGCACCCCTGGAGCACAAGCTGAAGGTGCCTGGGCTCCCTTACAGGGGACCTTGAGTCCTGCCTTGTAGGCAGGCACTCACCGCTCTGGGTGGGTAGCCTTAGTATAGGAGCTTAAAACTGTTCTTGAGCACTGGTCCTGGCATATAGCAGGGCAGGGTTGCGGGGGGGGGGTGTTGGGGGGTGTTGCTGGGGGTCTGGGTTGTGTGTAAGAAAGATAGCCCTGCAGAAGGGGCTGGGGGAGGGGGGTTTGTGCTCTCTTCCGGGACCTTCCGCCCCTGGATAGCACACAGTCACCCTTCCAGATGGAACTCCTCAGCAGCTAAACATGGACGCCTGGTAGTCCAATGACCCTCGAACAAAAGGGAGAACTTGGGGGGCAGGGCGGGGTTGAGTAGAACACAGGACACCCTGCCGCAAAAGCTGAAGGTGTGTGTGCTCCCTTTCAGGGGTCCCTGAGGCCCACCCGGTAGGCAGGCACTCACAGCTCTGGGTGGGCAGCCCCAGTGGAGGAGCAAAAAGCTGTTCCCGAGCAAAGGACCCAGCAGAAAATGCAGACTTGGGTGGGGGGTCTTGTGCAAGAAAGACAGCCCTGCAGCAGGAGCTGGAGGAGGGGGGTCTGTGCTCTCTTCCGGGACAATCCGTCCCTGGATAGCACACACTCACCCGTCCAGATGGAACTCCACAGCACCTAAACAGGACCGCCTGGTAGCTCAATGATCCAGGGACCAATGAAGATGTTTTATTGTTTAAAAATAATATTTGATGGAAGTATACAAAGTTTTACCAAATAGTAATGCATCTTAGGTACAACATACTTCCACAGCAATATCATAATTACAGTAAAATTATGATTAATCATTTGGGATATTATAGAAATTGTTAATTATTGGCCACTCCTAACTTTTAATTTTTTTTTGAAATCTTCCCATGTTTCAAGTTACAATATTACTTGGTTTTAGTTTGTCTATTCTCTCTTTAGTGAAATAAATTTCAATAAGTATTTAAGAAAGCATCACCTTGAAGCGAGCTATAATAGAAAACACCAAACCATAAGGCCTAATCCAAATTATTTTTATATAATCAAATTTTTACTGTTATGAACTATTGAATTTATCTGTTCCTTAGTTGATAGTTTACCTTATAATAACCTGGTGCACATCACTAGATACATTCATACTTTGAAGTAATTGCAAAGGATATCTATATCTTCCCTAATTTCTACATTAAAACCAACAATATACAATATAAGTTGTGTAGTAAAATCATGGGAGTCAATAATTCTTTGACCTTTGATTCTTTGATCTTCTATTGATTTTAAAATATCATCTGGGGACTGGAGAGATGGCTCAGAGTTTAAGAGCATTGCATGCTCTTCCAAAGGTCCTGAGTTCAATTCCCAGCAACCACATGGTGGCTCATAACCATCTGCCCTGCAGGCATACACACAGACAGAATATTGTATACATAATAAATAAATAAATATAAAAAAAATAAAATATCATCTATCACAACTGTGAAAAGGTAAAAGCTTTTTCTTTTTTTTTTTTTTTTTTGAGGTAAGGTTTCTCTTTGTAATAGTCCTAGTTGTCTTGGAACTAGCTCTTATAGACCAAGGTGTTCTAAATGTTTGCACCACCACCACCACCCACCAAAAGAATACAATTTGAAAGGTGATCTGTCAGCTCATTTTCTATACACTGAGCTGTTGTAATTGTTCAGTTGTAAAATATGAAATTCTAAAGCAAATAGAGACTTTCAGTATGTTTTATATTTTCTCAGTATAAATTATGTATTATATGAAAAAACTTAAGTGCAAATATTTTCCATATAATCCAATAAAATGTAGATGTCAAAATCATAAAAAAGTTTATATATATTGAATTATTAGCTTGAAAAATATAGTATGAATGGAAGATATTGACATTGTTTACTGAACAATCAGAAGTCATTAAGTTAATTTTCAAATAAAAAATATTTACCTTTTTCACATTCATTTATAAGTTATAGTGAAAACTATTTAAACAATGTATCAATCTGGAGAATTATAATTATAAAATCACATACGACTTAGATTAATACAAATATTCTGAAGAATCTATTATTTTTTGAAATGTGCATTAGAAAAATTACATGTGTATATTTCTAAGGAATGACTACCATAGTTTTACATAATAATGATCATAAAACTATTTTCTTTTAATTATACACATTTTACTACTGAGTGGCCATTTCCAGTTATTCAGAAATACCTTATTGAATAAATATTGTAGTTCAGAAATATATGAAGTTGTTATTCATTTTAAAGTGTATTTTCTATCTTTTATACCATAGAGCTGACCCACAAATTAACATGTCTTCCACATATTAGCTTTTTATATTATTATTTGACACATGTTTCCTAACTTTCTTTTTGAAAAGGATGATGCTGCTATATTAGCACACTATTGCTTTGAACTGAGAAAAATATTTTTCCACAACTTACATATTGTCTCTTGGCATATTGCCAGAATATGAATGTTTATACTTAAAATTAGAATCATTACTTTAACACATTTAGTTTCTCATCACTTAATTTCAGTTGAAATTTTATTGAACTTCCTAGAAATATTGATTATAGAGTCTACATAGATATAAAAATGGTAGTCAGATTGGCAGGACTGTGATTCTATGAGACCTATCATCACTGTTAGTATACTTCAAAGCAATGCTATGAGTTTTCTTAGTCCTTATCTTAGTAGTGGATGATCAAATTCTTTCATGCTTTTCTGGATCATTGGTTTATAGTGATTAAGCCAACACTTGGAACTAGAAAAAAAAAACATGACTATATGCAAACAGATAATCTCTCAGCTATTGTTATACATAAGCAAGAATTTATTTTATAAAAAAGACATTGTAGAAATATTAAATTGATGATTTATCAAAGTGACATATAATCCCTACAGATGTTCAATTATATACAAATCCTCATATAAAATTTTAATTTATTTTTAAATGTTTGGAATTCATTGACAAATGTACTTTCATGGGAATGACTTTCTTCGGGTTTAAAAATACTACCCTAAACATATTAATTATAATCTTAATTTTTAAATGATAGAGTTAATGAGAAAATTCCCAATTTGTTTATAATCTTTATATGGCTTAAATGTTCAGAAAATTATGCAGCTTGTTAATTTTATACAAATATGTTGTTCGAATTCCTAAGAATTCATTCTAGCAGTCCATCAGTATATTGTAGTAAAATTCATTTGAATTTCAGTGGACAAGGAAAGTAGATAATTTATATAAATCTCTTACTTCCTAAATCAAGATGTAACTTTTTAAAATGTATTTATTTGTTAAAAATTTCCACCTCCTCCCATCCTCCCATTTCCCTTCCCCTCCCCCCACTCCCTCTCCCTCTCCCCCCACTTCCTCTCCCCCTCCCTCTCTAGTCCTAAGTGCAGTCAGCATTTCCTGCCCTGTGGGAAGTCCAAGGTATTCCCCCCTCCATCCAGGTCTAGGAAGTTGAGCATCCAAACAGACTAGTCTCCCACAAGGCCAGTCCATGCAGTAGAATCAAAACTCAGTGTCATTGTCCTTGTCTTCTCAGTCAGCCCCCATTTTCAGCCACATTGAGAGAGTCCAGTTTGATCACATGCCTCATCAGTCCCAGTCCAGCTGGCCTTGGTGAGCTCCCATTAGATCAGCCATGCTGTCTCAGTGGGTGGGCGCACCCCTCAGGGCAGCCCTGGATTTCTTGCTCATGTTCTCCCTCCATCTGCTCCTAATTTGGACCTTGCCAGCTCAGTCCAGTATTCCAGTGTGGGTCTCTGTCTCTATCTCCATCTATCGCCAGATGAAGGTTCTATGGTGATATGCATGATATTCATCAGTGTGGCTATAGGATAAGGTTAGTACAGGCACCCTCTCCTCTGCTGCCCATGGAACTAGATCGGGAAATCGCCTTGGCCACCTGGGAACCCCTCTAGAGTCAGGAATCTAGCAAACCCTAAAATGGCTCCCTTGGTTAGGATACCTTCTTCCCTGCTCCCATATCCACCCTTCCTCCATCTCAATTATCCCATTCCCTCAAGCTTTCCCCAATCCTCGCCTTCTCCAGTCTCTCTCCCTATCTCCCCTTACCCCCAATCCACCCCACCCCCCTGCTCCCAACTTTTGCCTGATGATCTTGTCAACTTCCAATATCCAGGAGGATTAAATATATTTTTTTTGGGGGGTTCACCTTCTTATTTAGCTTCTCTAGGATCACGAACTATAGGCTCAATATCCTTTGTTTATGGCTAGAATCCGCTTATGAGTGAGTACATAGCATATTCCTCTTTATGGGTCTGGGTTACCTCACTCAGGATAATGTTTTCTATTTCCATCCATTTGAATGCAAAGTTCAAGATATCATTGTTTTTTTTTTACCACTGAGTAGAACTCTAAAGTATATATGCGCCACACCTTCTTTACCCATTCTTTTATTGAGGGGCACCTAGGTTGATTCTAGGTTCTGGCTATTACAAATAGTGTTACTATGAACATAGTTGAATGATTGCTTCTTTTGGTTATATTCCCAAGAGTGCTATTGCTGGATCTTGAGGTAGGTTGACTCCCAGTTTCCTGAGAAACCGCCACACTGATTTCCAAAGTGGTTGCACAAGTTTGGATTTCCACCATCAATAAATGAGTGTTCCCCTTACTCCACAACCTCTTCACTGATGTGAGAATACAAGATCAACTCCAAAAAAAATCAGTTGCCCTCCTATACACAAAGGAAAAAGAATCAGAGAGGGAAATCAGAGAAGCATCACCTTTCACAATAGCCATAAATAGCATAAAATATCTTGGGGTAACTCTAACCAAGGATATGAAAGATCTATTGTTGGGATTAATGAGTCCTGGCCTTCAGCTGCTCTTCCCTCCTAGAACCTTCTAAGGAAAGTTACTAGAAGCTGTGCCTAGCTTAGAGGATCAGAGGATGGGATTTTCACCTGTTGGTCATTGACTGCAGTATATTTAAGCCTCCATGGTGCTATTAAAGTGAGGCTTTTGTTACCAGTGTTTAAACTTCTGCCTGTAGGTCTGTCTCTGCATCTGTATTCTCAACCTCCAGCATCTTGCCTGAAGCTCGCAAACTGTGGTCTAGTGCATAGAGTGCAGACCAGGGCCACTGCATGGCAATCTATTTGACAAGAACTTTAAGTCTTTGAAGAAAGAAATTGAAGAGGATACCAGAAAATGGAAGGATCTCACTTGCTCTTGGATTAGGAGAATCAACACAGTAAAAATGGCAATTCTACCAAAAGCAATCTATAGATTCAATGCAATCTGCATCAAAATCCCAACAAAATTTGTCAAAGACCTTGAGAGAACAATAAACAACTGATAATGGAAAAACAAACAAACAAACAAACAAAAAACCAAGGATACCAAAACAATCCTACACAATAAAAGTACTTCTGGAGGCATTACCATCCCTGACTTCAAACTCTATTACAGAGCTACAGTAATGAAAACACCCCGGTATTGGCATAAAAACAGAGATGTTGATCAATGGAATTGAATAGAAGACCCGGATATTAACCCACAAACCTATGAACACCTGATTTTTGACAAAGGGGCTAAAATTATACAATGGAAGAAAGAAAGCATCTTTAACAAATGGTGCTGGCATAACTGGATTTCAACATGTAGAAGAATGAATAAAAATGATGTAACTTTTTAAAATATTTATTTCTAACTAATGAAATGATCTTGATAAGAAAAAGCAAAATCTTGGTACAATTATGTCAGGGTAATCCTGATGATGCTTTTTAAGGTTTTCAACTGAATTGAGGTGGCTACATTTTACTTTTGTTTAGGAGATTGGGTTTTGTTTTGTTTTCCAGAAGGCAATCAGTGCTAACTGCCTTATAATCTAGTTAATCCTTTGTTCTCCAGATATCATAAAAAAATGAATTTTTGTATTTAGTGAGGAAACCTTTACAAGGATATTCTTTTATTGATCAATAAATCATAAGACACCATGTATTTGAGTATATTAAAAGATTTTATTTGATAATTAACCATAGATACATACATTGGAAAAACGTTTGACATTTCAGATCCTTTAAAAATTTATATGCCTCCCAATTAAAAAAAATAATTTTATTATTATTATTATTTTTGATTTTTCAAGACAGGGTTTCTCTGTAGCTTTTTTGATTTTACTTATTTTAAAATGATATTTCTTTTTAAGTTATTTAAAGTTAGTAATTAAATGTATTTATTTTGGGCATAGCATATTTAAAACAATGAATACATATAATATGAATTCACAAAAACATAGTCATCTATTTTCAGCCTTTTCCTACTCATATCTTTCAGAGATGTATAGAAGCAGCTCTTAGGGAGAAGGCTACACTGTCCTGAAATTTATAACAAGAAATTACCTGGAAAAGATTAGATTTGAGTTAAATCCTGATAAAGTATGTAAGAAATATTCTTCATAAAATAATAATACTTTGAAAAAAATTCTGTCTTCCATTAGTATGTGAATTAGTTACAAATAGAGTTTTCAATAAATTCACAGTTTCCAAAAACTGCCTGAATAGGGAAAGATGAATCTCATACCTGCTCTGAAGGATCTCTTTGTCACACTAGGAGAGATAAGAAATACAAGCATAGAATTAGAAACTGAAAAAAAAATGTGGTTGATTTCAGCCAATAGACACGGAATTTGAAGCACATAAACCAGGAAGAAATCAATTTAGATAGAAGTGATACTAGTGCAGGATCTAGTTTAGACCAATGGGTCCTCATTGAATATTTGGTGAGAGTTAAACAATTTCATAGAGTTAATTATGTGCAACTGTGAAGGAATTAAAATTGGGACATTAGGCTTTGGTCTTTGGTGGCAGATGATACATTTCAAATTAGAAAGTCATTTATCAGAAAATAGGGAGGACATATTTCTTCCTTCATGGAGGAAAATGAAGTGACTATTCCAGAAACTGAATTAATATTCCATCCTCTATGGAAAGAAATCCTATGAGAAAATTCAATTTCAAATACCAAAAATTCTTTGGAGCAAATTAACTAAAAATACTTTGTTGTTTGTTTTTCATTGTTATTGGTAATGTTGTAGTTATTATTATTATTATTTTTTGCTTTAGATATCCTGTGTGAGTTGATCCACATATAATTAGGATGAGAGGGGTCTCAAGGGAAATAAAGACATTTTTTCTGAGATGATCAAATGAGCAATCTAAATGTCTATTGTATTATTAAAAAGAGAACACTAATATACTATAAGACTATTTCAGCTAAAAAGCATCATATTCATGAAAGTTACATTTGCCAGTAAAACTTAAAGAAACATAGATTAGTGTTAGAAATATAGACTTTTTTAAGTTTTTAATTCAAAGCTCTACTCAAACATTGTGTTTTCAAAGAAATATTCTCATGGGATTGTGACATTGGTCTCACATTTAAAACTTATTATGTAACTTTCCATTTAAGTTCACAAAATTAAATTAAAGTATATTGACAAGATTTCAGAATTGTAAATATTGATATATACATTCAAAAAATAAATACAAAAAGAAAAAGAGAAAGAAAATGAATTATTTTCTTAGGATAAATCATTGAAATATTAAGATATATTTATTTATACATTATAATGGTTTTTAAATACATACACACACCTTAGCTTGTTTATGTGCTGTATTGTCTGTTACAAAGTGGAGTATTATAGATACATAAAATACAGTAAAATAATTATAACAATATTATTGAATGATTTCTATAATACTGTATAATTTCCATTGGAAAGTAATTTATTTATTTTTTGGTTTATACCTCACTTTCTTTTTGTCCTTTCTTTCTATGAAACTTAAGCAATACTGATTTCTGTCCTGTTTATGTGACTTCTAGAAACCATGATTCTCCTCAAGTATGCCTCTTTATGTTGTGATTGGTCATGTTTTATAGACATGCCATAACTCACTGCTGAATCAGAAGATTACTACAGGAATTTGCTATAGTGTATTTTGATAATCAATGCATTTAAGATTAATATAGTTTGTTCAATTTAACTTTGACTCTTTTCTAAGCAGTATTGTCTTTTTTCTGGGATTTGATACTATTGTGCTGAATATTGAAAGCTGGTATACTTTACAGTGAAATGTAAATGGAGTATGTTTATGAATTAAATATTTACTTTATGGATAGGGTAGTAAATATGTTCAAATTTTATTGTTGATTCCCAGAAGATAGGGTAAATATTTTCCCCATTTTCTTATCTTTCTTACAGAAATTCACATTCCATTGTATTAAGAATAATAGGGAGACAGATTTTTGGAAGCCTAACTTAAGAATATGCAAACAATATATTGTTATGCAGAAAGAAATGAAATTTTCACATCTTGGATAAAAGCAAGCATTATCCAGCTTAATGAATTGTCAAAATCAAAGTACCGGTTTTCACAGGACACACTTTGACCTATCCTTTCCTATTCTAGTTGAGCCTAAGCATGGGATTAAGGAATGATACAGGGTTAAAGAACATGGGCATTAAGATAAGTGATCATTACTTTTCATGTAAAGCAGAAGAAAAGTCATTCAAATTAATATTGAATTTAGAATCTTCATCTAATTATTTCTTTTATTTTTGAGATATCTTCTTTTATTCTTGTTTCTTTCTGAAAACCCTCCTATACATACTTCCTTTCTGTTTTTCAAATTCATGACCTCTTTTTATACTAATTGTTGTTACATAAATGTATTCATACATAATTACATGTCTATTTGTAAATACATAAATAGAGTCTGTTCAATTTTTATAATGTTATTTATATGGATATCTTCAGGCTGCCCATTTGATATTCGATAAACAATCGGAAAACTATTACTCCTGCTTTCAGTATTCCTAAGTTTCCTGAAGCTCTTTGTGTGGGGTAGAGAGCTTCTTGGGCTTTCTCACATCCCATCCACATTATCATACCTATTTGAGTTGTCCTAGTTTAATAAATGTTTAGTCAGTCAAGTTGTAGAGAGTTTATAGGTATAGCTCCTGACATTCTTAGAAAACACAACCTCACTGAGAACTTCTGACCTTCTGACTCAAAATCTATACAGGATCTTCACCTTGTTTCTAGATTCTTAGGTTAATTGGTCCTTATATATGTATCCATTGAGACTGGGTTCCACTATTCTGCATTTTGATTGGTTATGTTTTTCTGTTATGGTCTTCATCTGATGCAATGAAGTTCCCTTGATGAACAGTGAGGACTCCACTTATCTGTGAGTGTAAAGACAAATATTTACAGTATAGTTAGGGATTATGCTGGTTTAGAATGTGCCAGTTGTTGGTTCTTCCCTCAGGTCCAAGACTTCACTAGTCCTTCGTAGTTAGCCAGGTTTCCAGTACCAGACATGATTTCATTCTTCTTAAACATATCTTAAGTAAAATTGCAGACCTTTTAGTTGCCACCACAATATTCATGCTACCATTACATCCTTAAGGTTAGTATGTAATGCTTATCTTTTCCGTGGTTCATAAGCATCATAGCTAGATTAGGATTGTTTGCTTCCCTCCACTGAAAACTTGGTGGAGGAATAAAGGGGGAAAGCAATGAAAGAGATATATCAATAGAGGTAGCAATTATGGGGAAGGGAAAAATCTAATGTTAGAGAAATTCTCAGGAATCCACAAGAATGACCCCAGCTAAGACTTCTAACAATAGTGGAGAGGTTATCAGATCAGTGACTATCCTAATTGTCATCACAGAACCTACATCCAAATGAAGTAACCCACAGTTAAGCACTGGTCTGAGCTACTGGAGTTCATTTGAAGAGAGTGACAGTCAAGAGTATGATGGGGAAAACCACAGAGAGAGCTGAATTGAATTAGTGGGAGCTCGAGAGTGACAGCTGATGACCTGTATCTAACCAAAGTGTATCTAACCTCTAAATGTGGTAACAGTTATGTGGCTTGATTTGTTGCAGAGGATGACAGTAGAAACAGGACTTATCCTGGGTGCATTAACAGGCTTTTTTGAGCCCATTCCCTATGGTGGGATACCTTGCTCAGCCTTGATACTACAGGGGAGGGTCTTGGTTCTACCTTTATGTTGCTAAGCCAGACCTTGTTGACTTCCTGAGGAAGGTCTTACTTCCTCTAAGGAATGGATGAGGAATAAGAAGCAGGGAGGTGGGGTGCAGGAGAAGCAGGGTATGGGAAGTAGTGTTGATATGTAAAATGAAAAAAAAATTAAATAAAAAATATGAAGAAACAAAACTTGGATGGCAGACTCTGGTACCATGAATTCTAGTCCTCAAAGATAAGTCAATTAGGTTGGTTCTAGCTTAAGGGCCTTTGGGTCCTATGTCTGAAATGTACAGTATCTTCAACAAGAAAAGTTTGCCTTCTACCTCTGGGGAACAAGGGTAATAGGAAAAGCCTGTAATGTTATTGGAGTCTCCTGGACATCCGACACTAACAGCTCAAAGGAGAGATTCTCATGCTTGTTATTGGAGTTTTTGTTAGATGAATTTTGGCTTGTGGTTATTTCATTATCACCTCAGCTGGTAAAGGTTATTTGAACTATACCTCTATATTTATACACCAACTTATATATATTATAACTATATTTCATGACCCTACTAGTGTGATTCTATATGACTTTTCAGAATCCTTACTTTTATTTTACCTAATTACCTCCTTCTTGTGTATTTACCTTCCTATCCCATTTCTAATTAGAGCCCTCAATTTATTTATTTTTTTCTAATAATAATTTTATTACTTTATAAATAATACCATTCAAAATTTCCACTTCCTCTCTCCTCCCACTTCCCTCCTGCTTGCCCACTCTCCTTTCCCCCATCCCCCTCCAGTCCTAAGCCAGGGCAGGGTATCGTGCCCTGTGGGATGTCCAAGGCCCTACCCCCTCCATCCAGGCTTAGGAAGGTATGCATTCAAATAGAATAGGATCCCAAAAAGCCAATACATGCAGTAGAGACAAATCCCAGTGGCATTATCATTGGCTTCTCAGTCTACTTCAATTGTGAGCCACATTCAGAGGGGCCAGTTTGATCCCATGCTCATTTAGTCCCAGTCCAGCTGGATTTGGTGAGCTCCCATTAGCTCAGGCATGCTGTCTCAGTGGGTGGAGCAACCCTTCGTGGTCCTGACTTCCTTGCTCATATTCTCCCTCCTTCTGCTCTTCAAATGGACCTTGGGATAATCGTCAGTCTGAATATGGAATAAGGCCAGTTCAGGCACTCTCTCCTCTACTGCCCAGGGTCCTAGCTGGGGACATCCCTGTGGACACTTGGGAACTCCTCTAGAATCAAGCCTCTTGCCAACCCCACAATGCCTCCCTTAATTAAGATATATTCTTTTTTTTTTTTTCATTTCCCCCATTATTTAATTTTTACCCTTCTATTCACTCTATTGCTCCCTCAATTCCAACGTATCTCTGGAAAAGGTCCTTTTTTACTTTTTTGATTTCTGCAGTTATTCTAGGATTCATTATCACGTCCAAAGACTGTTATTTAATTATATATCATGTTCATTAATGTATCCAGATGGTATTTATTAATTGTTCAAAATAAATAACTTATGACTGAATTTACAAAGCATTTGAGAAAATAATATTCAGAGAATATGTTTGTACTGAAGAACAAATAATTGTTGATTAAAAAGTCACATGAAGTTTTCAAAGATATGTATCTTTCCTTTTACTCTAACATCTATTTTCTCTCGTTAGTTATATAACAGTTATACTTTCTTTCAAATACATATTCCTTTAAAGTTTAAAATCAAAGGTGCTCCATTTAAAGGAGATAGTTTAAAGTTTATGGGACAAAAACTGTGTCTTTCTCACATTTACCACTTTCTCTCATTTGTATAGCAATCAATTGACTTTAAAAAAAAATCACATGAGGAGTCACTAACATTTAAAAACTAAACAATTAATTACCATGCAAGTGAATGCTAGCTTGCATTTCTTATGAAACATAATGTCCTGAGGGTTTTTCCATATTCATTATCCAAACGATATAAATGTGACAACTGGCTCAATTTTAAATAATAGATCTGATTGCAATAAATAAATAACATTTTTTCAATAAATATAAAAACATCTACTAAAAAATAAGATCATTCTGTAAAATTCACAGTTTATAATTTCCCATAGTACAGTTTTAAGGATCTCTGGTGGAATTTAAGGAGACTCAAATACCACGGATTTCAAATTTGGTAAGACTGGATTGATACTTTATTGCCGAAAGAAACAGTCTATGAATAAGATAAATAAAAAGCAAATGTCATTAATATTTCAGGTCTGATAAAATTAATTATGCTTCCTTTCTGTATTTCCTTGCTGATGTGCTTTCCATACTTCTTCACACAACGTTGCTCATCTTAACACTAGGATACAAACTTTCTTGCTTCAGTTGGAGATGAAGTAGCTCATTGGTTAAAAATATTTATTATTTTTGCCGAAAACTCACTTTCAATACAAAGCACCTTTAGGCAGCTCACAACTGACTGTAATTCTAGGTACAGTTGAATTGATGCTCTTTTTATGGCTTTTGGTGCAAATACACTCATTCCGCAAAATACTCATATATAAAATGAATAAATCTGAAGTAAACACAGTTGTGCTAATGTTTTCATGACTGAGAAATTAGTATTGGTTCATTTTCTCTTATTTCAAATACTTGGATATTTTAAGTATTATCATTACAGCATGCAAAATTACCTTTGTTTATGAATGTTTATGCTTCAAAAAATTATTTTAGAAAAATGCAGCATATTGGTGTGGACTGAAGCCTGTATATTTAATTACATCTTATTCTTTTATTATGACTGTGAAAGTGTCTATAATGATTACTCAGCACAAAATTTATGCTTTACTGGAAGCATGTTCTTATACTTTGTTCATATTTTCAGGGTTCATTCTAGAATGTCTTATAAGGACAATAGACTTCAAAGGTACATTCAAGAAAAAACTGTTTTTTTTATTATATTGATGTATGTTCTCTCCAGTCTTATACTCTCTGTAGTTTTTGGTTGCTTGTTGCTATTGCCTATGTGCAATTCCCATTTCCCATTTCCTAGAGGGAAGGGGAGTAGGCAGGAACATTCATGTCACCACCAGTTGTACCACTGCTAGTCATGACTCTGCAATGACAACACATGCTGGACAATAAAGATTTTTACACCTAAAACAATTCACAGGTAATTAATAAATCAATATTGTAGACTACATTAATACTGAAACTTTTAGTAACTTTTCTACTAATACTATAGATTGTATTCTGCAAGGCATATATGTTCATGGTGATACATCTATTTGTTGAATATTGGGACTCAGTTTCTTTCTTCATATTATATCCTTAAGAAAGAATGAAGCACTTTTAGAAATGATATAGTCTTTTTAAACTAATAATGAACAGCTAGTTGACAGGTTAATACCATGGAAAATAAAAAGTTATCAGAAAAAAAAATAATACTATTGAAAAGGGTCACATTAATTTAATAGACAAAATTGAATCCACATCTTAGGATACTAAAAATTATCTGAAATAATTCATACTGTTGAATTTGGCAATCAAAATTTGTTAAAAGTTTTGATATGTTAGCAGAAAGAGTATCTCTTCAGGATGGTGATCTGCATGCTATTCAAATAATGTCCAAAGATGAGGAGCTATCTTTAAAGGAGAAACTTCAGACCTTGGAATCACATGTGCAGAATGAAAACCAGAGGCTAGGTGCCTCAGTGAAATTACTAGAAACATATATATGCCAGGAGATTCAGGCTTTACATAAGACAATAGATTGAAGAACTTATTGGAGCTGATGAACAGGGAAAGAAGGCAAAAGAACAGGATTCACCATGGCAGGTAGCTGTCAGAGATTACTTATCCCGGGTTTTAGTTTCCTACCCTGTAATCTACTCTGACAAAGCATAAAGTACTAAAGGCCCCAAAAGATCAAAAGAAGGTAGATGGATACCTATAGGAATGAGTGATCTAAAAGAAATTAAGTAAGCTCTTGTAATTTATGGCCTGCTTCTGCATTTCTTAGAGAGATGATAAAGCCATGGGCTTCTAGCAGTAACTTGATGCCACATGGAAGGCTTCACTAAGTTTCAGCAGTCCTGGATGACGGGACTGAATTGATGTTAAAATGCTATTTCAGAGAAGAGGCTAAGATTTTATAACAACAGGGAAAAAAGCAAAAGGACTTGAGACTTCCCAAGATCAAATTCTTGGTGAGGGCACTTATGCTGTCCCAAAGGTTCAAGCTCTGTATAATGAATAAATCTTGTCCCTATGCCACAAAGCAGCCTTAAATGCTTGAGACAGGATTTACGACCTAGGAAAATAAATTGAATCATATTCCATGGTTAAACAGGGCCCAAGGAAAATCTTTACTAACTTTTTACAAAGATTAATTTAGGCTGGACAAATAGGAGTAACAGATCCAGATACTAGACGAGTATTTATTGAATCTCTGGCTTTTAAAAATGCAAACTTAGAATGCAGAAAAATACTTGGGCCTTTAAATGTTAGACAAGCACCAATGGATGAATGATTTCTGCATACAATGAACATTGGGACATTTGACGATAATACTGAATCTTAGGTAGGAAAAGCAATTTCCACAGGAATGAGGAGACATCAAAATGCCTGTTTTAATTGTGGTAGAATAGGACATCTGAGAAAGAATTGTAGACAAGGAATTCCTAGGAATAATTTCTCCTGTGAGAATGGCAAGAATAGGAGGATTCATCCTTCAGGTAAATGTAGAAGATGTGGCAAATGCCGACATTGGACCAAAGAACGTGGATCAACAAAAGACAGATAAGTCAACCGGATGCCATCAGAAAACTTTTTGAGGGGCCTCTCACAGGCAAAGTGGTCTAGTCTTTCCGAGTCACTTTGAAGGACATATCTCACCAGGAAAATTTAAAAAAATCCAGAGCCTTTTGTAAATGACCATATTGTTCTGGATGATGGAATAAACATGGAAGATAAATCAAATATTCCAATAGGAAATAGGAAACATGTATTCTGGCTGACTTCTATAAATGATCAAAGACCAAACCTTAGAGTGCAAAGAAATGGTATTGTAATTGTTGGTTTGATACTCTCAGGTGTGGATGTGAGTATCAATACTCCAGAATCTTGTCATCTAAATTGACCTCTTCAAGAGGCAGATGTTGAATTAGTAGGAATTGGAACCATATCTGAAGTTTTAAAAAGCATGAGATGGGTTGACTCCATAGGGTCAGAAGGTCAGAGAGGGAAGCTGAGGTCATATATAGGTAATATTGCAGTAAATTTTTGGTATGTATTAATTAAATTACTGCTTGGCCCATTAGCTCTAGCTTCTTTTTGGCTAATCACTTACATATTAATCTAACCCATTTCTATTAATCTGCTAATTTCTTACACATTAATTTAACCCATTTCTATTAATCTGTGTATCACCACATGACAGTGGCTTACCTGCTAAATTTCCAACCTGCATCTGTCTCCAGCAGCTCCATGGCATCTCCCTGACTCTGTCTTTATTTCTCTCAGTATTTTGCTTAGTATTCCCCTCCTACCTCTGTTTCCATATAGCTCTGCTATAGGCCCAAAGCAGTTCCTTTATTTATCAATGAAAATCACAGCATACAAAGGGAGATCCCACATCACCTCCCTTTTTCTGTTTAAACAAAATAGGAAGGTGTTAACTTTAATGTAATAAAATTACATATAAGAAAACAGGTATCAAGCAATAATTATAAGTATTGGTTGAAGATGTTCTTTAAATGTCCATTAAATAACTACTGTGATCCCATCTGAGCTGGGATATATTTTAGTTGGAAGAGCATTTATTATCATATCAATGTCATCATTATTTATGGTTTTGTGTAGGTTGTTAATCTATTTTTGGTTAAAATAGGTGGCTTGGATGATCAAGAAGTTTGTACATTTTTTTTAAATTTTCATCTTAATACAGTCCAGGTTTTGAAAGTATTCCTTTATAATATTCTAAATACTTTTAAAACAACGTTTCATTTTTTTCCCATTCATCACTGATATTGTTAAATTTGGGTCATCTCTTAGTTTTGATTAGGTGGATTAAGAAAGTGTTTATTGATCTTATCTTCACACTACATGAGCTTACATTCATGGTTTATTTGTATTGTTTCATTGTTTCTGTTTCATTGATGTATGTTCTATTTTCTTCATTATTTCTTGCCAAAGACTGGATTTAGATTTAGCGTGTTCTTGTTATTCTAAATTATTGAGTAGCATCATTAGGACATTTAATTTTACTCATTTTTAGTTTATATTGTAGGCACGTAATGCTATAAATTTCTTTTGTAATACCACTTTCAATATGTGCCAGATGTTAGGTATTTTGTGCTGCTTTTATCTTCATTTAATTTCAGAAATTTAATTTCAAATTTAATGTAGTTATTATTTCTTCTCAAAAAATTTGAGGATCTAGTGAGTGGGATTAAAATTTCTGTGTCCTAACAAAAAAAATGCTCTATGGAAATTGCCAAAAAATGATAATTGAGAAAATAAGTGACATCCAATGTTTGATTAAAAAGAAAATTTAACTGTTAATCTGACAGACTTGAATATGCTATTCTAGAAGGCAAAATGCAACTCATGAATCACTCATGAATATGGAGGACAGTTGATATAGTATATTGTCATGATATAGACTGCTAAATGTTCATTAATAAAAATGGAACTTTATTTATTTTATTTTTTTAAATGGCATTAAATGCTTGACAGTGGTGGTAAGCACCACTATTCCCAGCACTTGGGAGGCAGAGACAGGCAGATCTCTGTGAATTCAAGGCCATCCTGGTCTAAAGAGTCAGTTTTAGGACAGTCTCCAAAGCTACAGAAAAACCCTGTCTTGAAAATATAAAATTTATGTTTAATGCACATTAGTTTACAATTATAATGCTTTTTAATTATACTGTTTCTCTTAGAAAAAAGTCAAATTTAACAATTAGTCAATGACAATCAATTTCTAATTTTATTTGTAAATTGAAGTTGAAATGAAAGGACATTAGATACTTTAAAAGCATTTCATAAACATGTGTGAGAACAAAAGAGAGATTATGAAATATTTTACTTAAGCTTGTATTTATTACTTAAAATGATAGTAAATACATGTTAATTTTTGCTGGTTATATTTCTATAGCAAATATTGGGATTCACGCAAACACTTGTTGGCAAATATTTAAATTGTAATTCTGTATTTAGATTTTTATTTTTTTAAATTTTAAGGTGGTTCTTAATGTTCTTTCATTAAGAACAGAACATGAACATGAATTAAGTGCAGTATGTGCATTTTGATTTATTTGTTTTTAGAGAGATAATGTAAGTCATGTAGTATTTTTATGCTACATTCATTTTACTTTGCTTTCTAGACAAAATACATTAGGTTTGAATTTATACTTGAATGCAATCAATTGATCGCTTAAAATAACAGAAGTTAAAAACTGGTATGCAAAATTGACTGATTTGAGAAAATATCCAATTCTAAAAACATATTAAAAATATATGTGGGACACTAAACTTGACTAATTGGCATCCATAGTCAAATTTAAATCTTTAGTATGATACTGAAGCTTTTTCTTCTCTCAGTGGATAGATAGATGTGATACATGCCAAAATGACACAGGTGCCTCTGATAGGAGATTTTTATACAGTGTGATTAAAATAGTTGCAAGATATTAAAAGTACTACAGTAATTCTGAAAGTCTTAAATACAGCATATCTGATATTGGATTTGTTTCATTTTAACAAAGAAAAGCTATTTTATTTTGTCATCTCTTGCGATTTCAGTATCTTTTAGTTTTATAAAAAGTTTTATTTTGCTATTAAACTGTGAGTAAAAATTTCATACACAAATATAATAAAGAGCATTAACGCTGCTATATCATTAAGCAAACAACATAAAATACTTTTTGAAAATTGTTTTATTCTATTTATGGATTTTTATTTTGTTTTCTATGAGTTCAATGTAAGTTTACATTAAATAGCCTATTTTATGCTTTTTATTTTTGTATATCTAGAGGACCAGATTTAGTGTTCATCTTCATAATAAGTGATTTGATATATATATATGCTATGACTCTTTAGACTATCTTTTTCTTATTACGTTGTGAATTTAAATTGTGTAGATGGAAATTTCTGTTCTGCCCAGTCCAGCAGCCATTCAGAACCAATGAAACGTACAGAGACTTATATTAATTATAAACTCGTTCGTCTATTAGCTCAGGCTTATTATTAACTAAGTCTTTAGACTTGATTAAACTCATAGTTCTTATTTGCTTTCTAAATAAACATTTTAATTTTTCATTTTATTCTTTTATTTTAAAAACATATCTTTTTCATTTTATATACCAATCACAGTTTACAATCCCTCCTCTCCTCCCTATCCTTTCACCTTCCCTCCCCACACTCTCTTCCTATCCATCCACTCCTCAGACAGGCCAAGAACATTGCTTTGGGGAAGGTAAAAGACCATCACTAGTATATCTAGGCTAAACAAGGTATCCCTCCAAAAAGAATGGGTCTCCCAAAGCCAGTACAGACAGTAGGAATAAATTCTGGTCTCAATGCCAGTGGCCCCACTGCCCCAGCCATACAACTGTCACCCACTTTCAGATGCCTAGTTTGGTTCTATGCTGGTTCCTTCCCTCTCTGGCTGGAGTGGCAATCTCCAATTAGCTCAGGTAAACTGTGTCAGTTGGTGTCCCCATCATGGTATTGACCTCTTTGCTGATATTCTCATTTCACCAACTCTTCAACTGGACTTTGTGAGCTAAGCCCAGTGCTCTATTGTGGGTCTCTGTCTCTGTTTTCATCAGTTGCAGGATGAAGTTTCTATGGTAACACTTAAGATAATCATCAATCTGATTGCAGGACAAAGCCAATTCAGTCCCTTCTCCACTATTGCTTAGCATTTGACCTGGGGTCATCCTTGCGGATTCCTGAGAATTTCCCTAGTGTTAGGTTTCTTGCTAGCCCCATAATGCCTCCCTCAGTCAAGGGTTCCCTTTTTTTACTCTCCCTCTCTGTCCGTCCTCCATCTCAACTATCCTGTCCTGTCAAGTTTCTCCTCCCCATCCCCTTCTCTCCTTTTCTGCTCCTTCTGCCCTCTCTTCTCTCCCTACCCATATACTCCCAATTTTCTGAGGAGATCTTTTCAATTTCTTCTTCCCAGGGGATCTATACTTGTTTCTCTTAGGATTCTCCTTGTCACTTAGCTTCTCTGGGGTTATAGAATCTTCCCTGGGGTTATAGAATATAGGCTTATTATCCTTTGCTTTACAGCTAGTATCTACTTATGAGTGAGTATATACCATGCTTATCTCTGGGTCTGGGTTAACTTACTCAGGATTTTTTTTTTCTAGTTGCATCCATTTCCACGTAAATTTCAAGATGACATTTTTCTGCTGAGTAGTACACTATTGTGTAAATGTAACACATTTCCTTTATCCATTCTTCAGTTGAGGGGCATCTAGGCTGTTGCCATGTCTGGGTATTACAAATAATGCTGCTATGAACATAGTTGAACAAATGTCCTTGCAGTATTATTGAGCATCTTTTGGGTGTATTCCCAAGAGTGGTATTGCTGGGTCCTGAGGTAGGTTGATTCCCAATTTTCTGAGAAACTGCCAAACTGATTTCCAGAGTGGTTGTACAAGTTTTTATTCCCACCAACAATACAGGAATGATCCCCTTACTCTGCATCCTCTCCAGCATAAGCTATCATTGGCATTTTTTATCTTAGTCATTCTGACAGGTGAAAGATGGTAGTTTAGAGTCATTTTGATTTGCATTTCCCTGATGGCTAAGGATGTTGAAGTGTCTTTGGCTATTTGAAATTCTTCTGTTGAGAATTCTCTGTGTAGACCTGCACTACATTTTAATTGTATTATTTGGTATTTTTATGTCTAATTTCTTGACTTCTTTATATATTTTGAAGATTAGTCCTCTGTCTGATGTGGAGTTAGTGAAGATCTTTTCCCATTCAGTAGGCTGCCTTTTTGTTTTGTCATCTGTGTTATTTGCTTTACAGAAGCTTCTGAATTTCAGGAGTTCCCATTTACTTATTGTTGCTCTCATTGTCTGTGCTACTGGTATTATATTACCTGTTACTGACTACCCTATGAATTTTGGAGAGGATGAATTTATTGTTTTTTTTTAATTAAATTTAAAAATTTCCATTAATTTCTCTTTCATTGTGAGCTTTTTTTTATAAAGTATACTTACCTAGGGCAGTATTTTTCCTTTTTTTTTCATTAGTTATTTGAGATTTTCATACAACATGTTCTGATCATATGCAAATCCACCCAACACTTCACAGAACTATCATCCCTTGCCCAACCATTTTAAATTGCAGCCTTTTAAAAACACTTTCAGATTAATTTGTACTGCTCAAAAATCTTGAATCTGTGATCTTCAATTGGAACATAGTCCATTTAAAGGTGAAAAGATACACATCTATAGAAGCAACATTAGGCTTAGTTATTTTTCAATACAGAATTGTATTTGTACATATGGAGATACTCAGTTTTACTCAATAGTGGGTTAGTAAAAATTACAAAGCACCCATGTATGGATACAATATATATGTGAGTATGATATGCAGGTAATTAAAATCAATGTTTATAAAATATCAAATAGATTAAACAAGTAAACAACAATGAATGGGTTTTAAACAAAGGAACATTCCCAATGCTTTATCTATTTTCAACATTTAGGAACTACAGAAATGTCAAATTTTACAAAAATAAAAACTGTACCATAACAGTACAGACATTTCTGACACATTTGTTTTAATACAGTATAGCATGTACAGTGTACTGAAAATATAAATGAATTTTCATTGATCTAATAGGATTCAAAAACTTTGTTTCTAATTATAGATTGTTTCATACACTAAAAATGTGCAAGAGAAAAGATTATCAATAAAGTCATAAATTGTTACATGAGACACTGAGTAAATTTCATGCATGATATCATTAACTATTAATTGAAAAAGTTAAAAATAACTTTAATATTATTATCTTCTGTGTGTAATGTGCAAAAGAGTGTTTTTCATATAGAATGGAATATTTTCTCTGTTAGGTATTTTTATAATTTTTTTAGTTACAAATTTTACATGCATCTAGAAACATGCTACATTTTTCAACTTAAATTTTTCAGTTAGTTCAAATATGACATATATGCTACAGTGTTCTAGTTATGGGAAAACAGTTGAGGAAAGACTGAGCAGTCATATAATAACTCTTACAGTCAAGATATATGAATTTTTTTAAGAAAATAGTTTCTTCCCGTGTTTGTAGGCAAGTTTCCCCTTTCCTTGTCATTGCTCATTTCGCGTACCAATAGGTTAGTTTTGCATATTAAAAATTTCGCAGAAATAAAATCACATGGTAGGTATTGATTAGTGATGACATGATAATAAGCAAAATTATTAGTTTTAAATAAATCTTTCCAGTATTATTAATAATGGGAAAATTATGACAGTTGTTTAAAAACATTTTGAAGCCAGACGGTAGTGGCGCATGCCTTTAATCCCAGCACTCGGGAGGCAGAGGCAGGAGGATCTTTATGAGTTCGAGGCCAGCCGGTTCTACAAGAACTAGTTCCAGGAGAGGCACCAAAAAAATACAGAGAAACCCTGTCTCAAAATCCAAAAAAAAAAAAAAAACAAAACAAAACAAAATTGAAACTTCAATAGCTGATTATGTTGACATTATGAATTGCATGTTTTAGATAATTTATGAAATTCTAGTGCCAAAACTGTGTAACAAATGCTGATTATATCTTAGAGAGTAAATATGATCTCAATCTTCAACTGAATGATAATTAAATATTTTGCTTTAAGTAACAAATTATATAAGAAAACCTATTGACTAACTCTAATAGATGAAACCAAGCATAGAGACACAATCCTGTATATCCAGTACTTGGTACATACAGGCAGCCATGCTCATAATCGACCTAGGCTACACAGTGAGTTTTATACTACATAATACATTGTCTCTAAAAATCAGTAATTATAAAACATGAACACACAAAGATAAAGTTGACATGAAATAAAACTTGAAGTAGCTTCATCTCCTGAAATTAATATTAAATAATAAATAATTAAGCACTTAGGATTATTTAATAAACACTACTGTAGCAATGGACTTCCCACACAAAAATACTTTATATTTTATAAGAATTAAAACAACCTAATAGGGCTGATAGTGTGTAGAGGTAATACTTTTTGATGCTTTCAAGGGATATGATTCTCATATTGAACTGTATTATTATTTACTGTATTATTGATCCATTCACTTAACTTGGGTAGATTTCTGCATTGAGAGCTAACATATTCTTCCTACTTTTGGAATTTGTTCTTAATATTGCACTCAAATATATGAGGAAATTCTAGTGGTTATTTATATTAATATTAACTAAATAGTATTTGGATTTATAGGAATACTATTCTTTCTACTTTTTTAGAGATTTGATTTGAATATTTATCTATAAAATCTTCTTAATTTAGTTATATTATTGATGATTAACTTAATTCCATAAGGGATACATATAATTTAATGTACACCTGTACTAAGAAAATGCAATAAGTAGAAAATTATATAATCTTACTGTTATTAGAAAGTACATGGTACTCAATTTCATCTAATATCATCTGTTAATCTCTCATAGTCAAAAGTTATCATTTTATGTTAGTAAACTGATACTATAAATATGTTTGGAATTCAAGGTTTTTCCAAGTTCATGACATTTAGACATTATCTATCACCTATTTCATTGTTTTGATGCATATAATTGCATGAATCTTATGCATAGACTACAAATAAGTAAGTTTGCAGTCCTAAAATGATTGATACTCTCATGTATTAAAGTTACCTGAAAAATTGGCATATAATTGTTTATAATAAAATGTACTTAATGACAGGGACTCACTCAACAAACTTAAAAAGTAATATTTTTCACAACATTCCTGGTGTCAAATATACTTTGACTTGGCACAGTATGGTCATTAATATAAAACCAGTAATCAGAACTTAAAAAGAGTAAAATTTACATTCACTAGGAGTAATGTGGGGAAAAATAGAATGTACCATGAGAACAGCAAGGGTAAACAACTTGAAGAAATATTTACTCAAGCCTCTCGAATGCATATTTTAGTCATTATACTAGGCATATGTAAAGATAGACATTTCATATCTAATATAGTAAGTGGAGACTGAGAACTCACCTAGAAAAATACCAAGGCATTTTTCTCAAAGCATGATTCTGTAACAGTTTGATTAAATACAACCCAGGGAGCAAGTTAAATTAAATTCTGAGTCTGGTAGTTCTTTATTCTAGGATTGAAAACGTCTACCTCTTGATACCTTTCTAGTTGTGGTGTTAGATTACATTAAACTAATTTGATATCAAGTAACTATATTTCTTCAGCAACAAAAGAATTTTTTTTCAGCAAAATATACCCTTGCATATTGATAAAGAACAGAAAGAACAGCATTTTTTTTCTCTATGTCTACATAGTAAAGTTAGAATGATGAAAAATTAAGAAACATGATTAAGTTTTTGGTGAATAGTAAATGTTTTAATAATAATAAACATTGTGGAAGAAGTGTTCTTCATTTTAAAAATCTTTAATAAAATGTTTTCTGAAAGTAAAGAGGAAAATAACTTTTTGCTTATAGACAATGATAAACTTTAAAATAAAACAAATGTATTAATTTCTCTTTAATGTGGTGGAGGTGGGTCTTGTATCTATCTGTTGCTTTCATTTGTTAATTAATAAAGAAAACTGCTTGGCCTGATAGGTCAGAAAATTAGATAGGCGGAGTAAACAGAACAGGATGCTGGGAAGAAGGCAGTGAAGTCAGACGCCATGCCTCTCTTCTCTAAGATGGACACAGGTTAAGATCCTTCCTGGTAAGGTACCACCTCGTGGTGCTACACAGATTATTAGAAATGGGTTAAGAAGATGTGAGAATTAGCCAGTAAGAGGCTATAGCTAATGGGCCAAGCAGTGCTTAAAAGAATACAGTTTCCATGTAATTATTTTGGGTAAATCTAGCCAGTGGCCGGGAGCTGGGTGGCGGGAAGCAGCCCACCACTCCTTTTACATTAATGGAAGACATATTATTGGTTTGTTCTAATTTTCAACCACTAATATCAATAGATTTGGATAAGCAACATAAACTCAATTTAGCTTATTGGAAATTCGTTTTTTTATGACACTGCAGTTTAAGATAAATATAAATCAGGAATGGAAACAAGACAATAGTTCACTCATTCATTCTTAGAGTTTACTCATATAATTCTTCCTTGAGAATTTTTCTATCCTAATATGTAATTTCATTAGTATACAACCATCTAAAAATTTATTATCTCATTAATTTTGTTGAATTATTGCTTTTCAATGCTTAAGGTTGTCTTCCTTCTTTATTCATTTCTTAATTTTATTGTTTTCACTTTTAATTCTGCCTATCATAATTCTTACAGTAATTTTTATTTGATATCACAGTAGTAACTTTCTTAGTTACATTTTTATTGCTGTGATAAGACTTCAAGATGAAAGCACCTGACAGAAGAAGTAGTTTATTGAATGATTACAGTTTCAGAGTGTAAATCCATAAATTTTACGTTCAGGAGATGGAGCAGTAGCTGAGAGCTTGCATCTCATGCAGAAGTACAAACACAAGGGAGAGAGAAAGAGAGAGAGAGAGAGAGAGAGAGAGAGAGAGAAATGAGAGAAATCTTTTTATACCTCATATGCAATCTCCTGTGACATCAGGACCATATCTCCTAATCTTTCCCAAAGAGTTTCACCAATGGGAGGGATTAAGAATTCAATGATATGTGCTGATATGTGCCAGTATGTTCTGATGGGAGCCATTCCCTGTCAATCCATAGAGTAGTAACATTCTCAGTCTTGTCTCTGTGACTTCCAGTTCAGAGACTGTAGGGGACATAGGTTAAATATTAAGTTATGTGTAAGTGACAAGGGATGAGAAAATTGTATAGTATTTGCAATAAAGGCATTTCTATTCTTTAATTACATTTCCAGAGAGGCAATTTTCTTTTTCTTGAAATGTTAACTTTGTGATCTCAAAGAAATTTGAAATGCTTTACTGAATTTATACATTGGAATTTTATAAACCTAAATAAGACTTATTAAATGTTCAACTATATTATTTCTTTAGATCAATAGATGTCAAAAAAATTATCAGAAAAATTAGCTGAATGTAGGTCAGAAGTAAACTTTAAAAGCATGTTTTCAACAGGTGTTCCAGCACCTATAGATATATTACACTATTAAATTAGCAACTTATTATCTACATTTAGGATATTAAATCTTCCCTGTGATTTAATTAGCTGGATTAGGTGCAATAACCATTGCCTGCCAGTAGATGTCAAAGGCCCCCTACAAAACTAACCCAGCTGGGCTCAGTCAGTGATGCAGTTAGAGTCACATGACTGGTTTGAATCTAATTTTGTGTGAAATGCAGAAAATATGCTTATAATAAAAAAAATAGTTATAAGTAGAAATCACAAACTTTTTTTTCTGTGGTTTTCCCTGATCGGTCAGCAGCCGCAGGAATACAGGGATAACAAGATAACAACAGGCACCCATAAAAGTCCATATCCTGTTGGAACTTCTGTGCAGTATCCATGTGGAGAAACATAGACAATGGAAGTAGTGTGTAGTGACTAGAAGCCGCTCTCAGGCAAATAATGAGATAATATGAAGAACTGTGGCCAATGTGCAGCAAGTAAAGCTGCCTTTTCATTAGAATTCTATATCCAAATGAACTGCTGGCTCCATGCACAGGCCGTGGTCAGCTGAGGGAAGACTCATACCTAGCCAGGGACACTCCGAACTGGTGGTGGGCAGTAGAGGCTGGCGTTCTAAAACCAAACGTTCAGGTGCCAAATGTTGACGTAAGTCAAAAAACAATCCCACACAAGTTCAGAATTATGAAGAAAAGGATTATTTATGTAATGGGAAAACTTACAGATTACTCTGTCCTAGACAATAGTCCTCTGAGCAATGAAGAACAGAGTTTAGCAGCCGGAAGTGTGAGTCAGAAGCAAGAGAGCAGGCACATGGGTAATACTGCTTTTTACAGTATAAGAGACCAAGCCCAAGTGCGCTGCTATCTTAAAGGCTATTGGGTGAAGAAGAAGAATGTTCTCCCACAACAAACACATACAAACACATGCTCATACACATGACTATATAAGAAGCCACAAAGAAGAAAATAAACCAACTGAATCTAATAAAAATAACAACACTCAACACACAAAACTCAATTTACTCTATATTGCACATATCTGCTACTATTTTTCATTGTAAACACATATCTCATAAGAAGACATATGAAAGAGGAATGTTTAATTTTTACTTATGGGTTGTGGGCCAGTCCATCACTGAATGAGTGGTATGGTTGCAAGAGTGGATTTCCACTGTGCTGGCAGGTTATGAAGCTCCTTGCTTTTAACTTGACAAATCATGAAGCAGACTAAATGGACTGCCAGTACTTTAATGGATATTTCTCCTTTTCTCTTTTTGTTACATCCTGGATCATAAATAACAGATGATACTGCCTACCTTAGGGTAGATCTTCCTTCTTTGTTAATTTTCTATAGAAATACAAACAAAGACAACCACAAAAATGTGCCTCACAAATGGCCTAGGAATTTAATAAACTAATTAAAATTAATGACAAAATTTGAAAACACAGTATGTTAGTTGATAAAAACTGAGAAAAATCCAATCATTTTCATGATATTTCTGGAGGAAATTAAAACTGTAGTTCAGATATAAATACTGAAATAACTTTACTATTCCTAGGACTTTATGTTTCTAAAATTGTAATTAATAATTTCCAATTTTTACTATAGTAAGGGAACAGGTTAAGTTGCTATTTTAATCTTATTTTAACTGTCATATCTTGACTGCCTTTGCAGGGAAAATAAGTGATTTATAAATATTATTTCTAGTAACATTAGTAGTAATTGGTTTCCAGGAAACAAAGCAGAATAGTATTTCTCTGTAAATTCAAAAGTTATTAAAATTAATTTGAATATTTTTGAATACCTCAAATCTTAATATTCTAATCTTGTGCTTGATTATATATATATATATATATATATATATATATATATATATATATATATGTGTGTGTGTGTGTGTGTGTGTGTGTGTGTGTGTGTGTGTGTTATCACCTGAATTTTGTTCAGTTTTGTAGCACTTATAGTCACTTATGAAAAAAAGTCTCTTATTTACAGGAAATTAAATTTTAAATTCCCTTTTCTTCTAAAAATAAAGATACTGAGCAGCTTGGCATCTTTACAGTATTTCAGTTTAAGCCTTCCAAGAGATTTGCTCACATTTCAAAATATTTGCAAAATATTTTATCTAATATATTTACATCCTGATAGCACAGTAAGTTGGAATCCTTCTACATTTTTTTCCTTTATACTTTATATGTTCTGATAGCAAATGTATTTTAGAAAATCTTGCTTTAATATTTTGAAACTCAAACTTAAATATATGTATACAACCATTGATTTAGTTTTGTTTTCTTAAGTCAAGCATATGATATTGGCACACAATACCACCTCATTTTAAGGCTGCTAATGAATGATTCACATAATTTTGGGAGAATGAGGACAGTTATAAAAAGAAATAGAAACAGTGTACAACATGGGACCACTCCGTCGATTAACAGTACTTTACATAAAAACTTTTGCTCAGCTGAGCAGGTGACTATGCTAATTTTTTAGAGTTGCAATAAAACTTGCTCATTTTTTCCTAAGTCTACATGCCAGGAATAACATGAGAAAATGTCAGTTTTTAGAGTCAGTGAAAATGAGATCACATAGTATTGTTAGGCTTTGCATACATCTATGTTCATTTCTTGTTTATTTTTCAAAAGATTTGTATGTAATTCTTTATAGGAACTACATATATATGAAATTATGATGGATAACTATTTTTCCAATGCATGAGTATTGTTTCACATACGAAACAAAAAAAAAAAAAAAACAAGGAGTCTCTACCTTACCAGAACTTAGAAGAATGGTTTCATAACAAAGTACATAATCAATAAATATATTCAAAGGTTCCAATTTGTAGATTCTGTATTTGCAGATGTAATTGTATATTGAAGTTTCTTTTGAATTTCAAAACCACAGCTGTTGACATTTAATGGTTATTAATGAAATTAAGTAAAGAATCTCCAAATTGGAGATTTCTGTGAAAGTTTTAGTTGACCTCTATCTGGAATGCATCATTCTGTCCTTTAGATATAATCAAAATTGAAGTAAGGTAACCACACTATTAGGATTTCATTCATATAGTTTCCTTGTCATGACTAGAAGATACAAACAGCAGTTACCTGTTCCTCTGACTCTTGCAATCTTTTTGCCTGTTCTTTGTTTTTTGTTTTTTGTTTTTCTGAGCCCTCTTTGTATGGGTTGCATTGTAGATTTGTCACTTGGAGTTGGGTAATTTATAGCCCTTCATTCTTTACATTATAATAAGCTGTCCATCTCTGGAATAGTCTCTCTCTGTTGCAACAAGAAGCTTATTGGATGAGTGGTGAGAACTACTCCTATCTTTTGATAGGATAGTCATTTAGAATACAGTTAGAATTGAATTCAGTTTAGGAAAATGTCAGTATTAGATTTTTCTCTATGTCCATCCATAGGTAATAGATGAGGTTTTTAGAACCAGTCATGAATTCTTTCCTACTAATAAGTCTTGAGTCCAATTAGGTATCTATTGTTTCCTCAATATAAAAATACCACAAATTTACACTTGGGTATATCTTGTCATAGCAGTCATTGTTGTTGAATTTGTTGATCATTAATTTGAAAGGGAGTAGAATAAATTGGTGAGAGGAATGTTGAAATCTCCCACTATTAGAGTGTGGGATTTGATGTATGCGTTGAGTTCTAGTAATGTTTTCTTTACATATGTGGGTGCTTTTATTTTAGGGACATAGATATTCAGGATTGAGACTTCCTCCTGATAAATTGTTCCTGTTATGAGTATAAAGTGTCCATCTCCTTTTCTTCTGATTGATTTTAGTTTGAAATCAATTTTGTTAGATATTAGTATAGCCATACTTGCTTGTTTCTTTAGTCATTTGATTGGAAAACCTTTTCCCAACCCTTTACTCTGAGGTAGTGTCTGTCTTTGAGTTTGAAGTGTGTTTCTTGTAAACAACAGAATGTTGGATGCTATTTTTGTGTCCATTCTCTTAGCCTGTGCCTTTTTATAGGTGAATTGAATCCATTGATATTAATTGATATTAGTGACCAGTGGTTGTTAACTCCAGTTATTTTTTTCTGGTGGTAGTGTTTGTGTGTTTCCCTTCTTAGAGTAGTGCTGGTGGAGGGTTATCAGATGCTTGTGTTATTATGGTTATTGATGGCTTCGTTGGTTTGTGATTTTTCTTCTGGTATTTTCTGTAAGGCTGGGTTTGTGGCTACATATTGTTTAAATCTGTTTTTGTCCTGGAATGTGCCATGAATTCTTAGGCAGGATGGCAGAAGAAAATTTGACAGAGTAGTTTTTCTATCTCTCCAATACGTAAGTTCTATGGACCCAAGTCAGATAATGAAACTTGACAGCAAATGCATTTTACCTTCTGAGTAATTTCTGTGTCAAATAAATCAGGGTTTCATAGAATTTTAACTTAGTTTCTATAACACATTCGATCAAACAAACTACATTTTATGTTTCTTTTAGGAAATTGGGTTATATAGATTATTTGAAACACTTTATTGTCATTTATAGACTTTTGTTTTAGCAAGTGATTTAAGATTTGAAGGTTGGATAGGGGAGCAGGGAAGCACATATCTTAATTAAGGGAGCCATCTTAGGGTTCGGAAGAGACTTGGACCTAGAGGGGCTTCCAGGTGCCCAGGGCGAGGTCCCCAGTTAGTTCCTGGGACAGCTGAAGATAGGGAACCTGAAATGATCCTATCCTATAGCCATACTGATGAATATTTTGCATATCACCATAGAACCTTCATCTGGTGATGGATGGAGATAGAGATAGAGACCCACACTGGAGCACTGGACTGAACTCCCAAAGTCCCAATGAGGAACAGAAGGAGGGAGAAGATGAGCAAGGAAGTCAGGACCAAGAGGGGTGCACCCACCCACAGAGACAGTGGGGCTGATCTATTGGGAGCTCACCAAGGCCAGCTGGACTGTGACTGAAAAAGCAGGGGATAAAACCGGACTCTCTGAATATGGCGGACAATGGGGGCTGCTGGGTTTTGATCCTACTTCATGTTCTGGCTTTGTGGGAGCCTAGCCAGTTTGTATGTTCACCTTCCTAGACCAGGATGGAGGGGGGAGGACTTTGGACTTTCCACAGGGCAGGGAACCCTGACTGCTCTTCAGACTTGAGAGGGAGGGGGAGAGGAATTGGGGAGGGGGAGAGGAATGGGGGGACGGGGAGAGGAGTGGGGTAGGGGGGGTGGAGTGGGAGGTTGGGAGGAGGCGGAATTTTTTTTTCTCAATAAAAAAAGAAAATAAAAAAAAGATTTGATTAAAGAACCATTAACAGTGTTCTGAGACTGTATCCATATTTTATTGCAGTTATTGTAATAAACCAGATCAAGACTCTTATTTTAAGACAGTAAAGTCTTAACGCTACTTGATTTCATTTTTCTATAGTCTCTATTTTGAACAAATTTTTGATGGTATTAATATGTTCATTAACAATTTTTATTAAATGGTATATCTAAGGCTTATAAAAGATTGGTATATAAACACAGACTATACATGAGGTTAAATGTTTCTGCGTCAATGAAGTTTATTCATACTAATACTTTTTTATTGAGTACATATTTATCTAGTATTAGTGAAGAGTTATAAAAATAAGAATTGCATTGCTTAATAATTGCTGAATAAGGGTAGTAGAATACGAGTAAAATAGGATTTCAACTGGACTTATATTTAATTGATACTTAGGATTTCTAATCTCTTTAATATTGAAGATAGCCCTCTGCTTTTACAAATGCTTAAAATGCCAAATTAGATTTATCAACATTTCAACATTGGCCTAAAATTTAACTGCATTTCATTTGCAAATGGTAAAAGGATGTTATAAATTTTTGTTTATTTTTATAAATTTTGATAAAATGAAAAGTGAAGTAATAGTTTCACGAATCGGGGACACAAAAAAAATAGTCCAGGATTTCTTGTTTTACTAAAGCAGGCATTGCCGAGAAATGGACTTACTTGTGGCAATCCTTTAAATCCTGTAGCAGGAAACATAACATGTTGGTTTAATTGCTAATGCAATTGCAGTAACAGGTCAATCTATGACAATTTTGCTATCAATAATTTTTGAGATATAGTTGTGGAAAATAAAAAGTAACAGAAGATGCTGGTGTCAGAGGAATAGAGGCCCGGTAATTGTTTGTAGTATCAAATACTCATGTATAATGACTTTTGAAGGTTGAGGTTTATAAGAGCAGCTCATGTATTTCAAACAAATCTCTATTTTGCCATTGTTTATCCATCGACTGGTGTAGAAGCACTGCAGCCAAAATTTTGCTCAAGGGAACTCATGTCTACCAGTTGGTTAACCTTGTGAAATTTCACTAAAAAGCACCTGGTTCTTTTTAAATACATAATTCATGAAACTTTCTGATTGTTTGGCATTGATCAGCACTTGAATAAATTTAGTTGCTATCATATTACATTTTAGTGATTTTTTTCTTTTTTTTTAATCTTTCTGTTTTGAAGTTGTCTATCAAATCCTTTAGGTATTTCTAGTTTGAAAAACAGAAAGTCTGTTTTGCATATTGAAGAATCAAACTACATTGTAGCATGAGATTAGGAAGCACATCTTTGTAACTGTTTGCATATTCTACTTAAATTCTGATATGAGGTTGGCAGTATGAATTTGTTCTCAGACTTTGTGTCTTTTGTGTTGCCAGATAAGTCTATTTCTGAATTTTTCAACTCTACACACAATTATTCTCAGGTCTTAGAAAGTTCATGAGTTTACATAATTGCCCTGTGTGCTAGGGGACAAAATATGTAATTTATATCATTCAGGCCTGAAAGGGTAATGCATAGATGATACCAACTCTTCTCAAAAGAGCAAAGTGATTTTGTGTACATTCAGACTTGTGATTACTGTCTAGCAGGAGAGCAAGTTTTCCACATCCTGTATTAAAAAAGAGATGAGGAAGCCATTTTAGAATGCTAATTAACACATAAATTATATTTTATTGCTTTTCTTTTTCAGTATAATTTGCATGTCTCATCTAAGGAGCAATCTTAACATGGCAGAGAAAGGTTTATACCTTATGAAATACTTTAATATGCTGTTTGAACTATACAATTTTACTGTAATGTTAGAATTTCATGGATAATTTCTAAATAAATAAATTTATGTATAAACAAAAACCATCTATGTCTGTGTTAAGAATTCCACAAGTGAAACGGTTCCTACTGTTTTGAATCACTTTCACTCATAAGAAATGAATAGACATGAGAGTGCCATAATATTGCATGCCAAATAACTGTTCTCTCTAGAGACTCATTTGGGGCCACTCAGTCTCTTTGCTGGCAATTCTTTGGAGCTATATCTATATGAAAAGTGGAGGTAGTAGAATATTAGTTGCAAATGGAGACAGAGACAGAGACCCACACTGGAGCACTGGACTGAGCTCCCAAGGTCCCAATGAGGAGCAGAAGGAGGGAGAACATGAGCAAAGAAGTCGGGACCACGAGGCGTGCACCCACCCACTGAGACAGTGGAGCTGATCTACTGGGAGCTCACCAAGGCCAGCTGGACTGTGACCGAAAAAGCATGGGATAAAACCGGACTCTCTGAACATGGCGAACAATGAGGGCTGATGAGATGCCAAGGACAATGGCACGGGGTTTTGATCCTACTTAATGTGCTGGCTTTGTGGAAGCCTAGCCAGTTTGGATGTTCACCTTCCTAGATATGGACGGAGGGGGGAGGACCTAGGACTTACCACAGGGCAGGGAACCTGGACTGCTCTGTGGACTGGAGAGGGAGGGGGAGAGGAGTGGGGGGAGGGGTAGAAGGGTGGGAGGAGGGGGAGAAGGGTGGGAGGAGGGGGAGGGAAATGGGAGGCTGGGAGGAGGTGGAAACTTGTTTTTTGTTTATGTTTTTTTTTCTTCTTTTCTTAATAAAAAAAATTATTAAAAAAAAAATTACCACAAAGAATGACAATGGTAATGTGGAACAGATAGAAAGCATACATCATGACCACAGTCATCAGAGAAAGTAACTTTAATTTCAGGAGTTTTAGTATTTGTGAAAAAAATTGATAATATATAAGAGATTTAACCTCTAAATATGTTTGAAGTGCTGTTTTGGACCAGTACATAAAATTTTTACACTTCTGACTTAGTTACTTTATTACCTTCTATAAATAATTAAACATAAATTTACTTAATTACACTGCTCCATTACTTTTTTGTCCCAAATCTTCCAGTTTTGATTAAAATTTAAATTACAGGTGAATATTTTATTCATAAAACTTCATTTTTCACAAGTTAACACTTTTGCTACTGAAATACATTCAACATGATATCCTATATGTGTTAAATATCTGTAAAATATGACAATAATATTTCAGTAAGTTTTTGTGTTTCAAATCTATTTAGATTTTAAAGGAAGTAAGCAAATGAATATTATCACTCAACACTTTATTTCTAATGGAAAAGAAAATTGAATTGTAATATATTTCATGTGTTGATATAGAGGTATAATTTACATTTAATTGTTCATCTTTAACTTGGGACATGGAGAAAAAAACTACGTAGAAATCTACATTTTCTTTCTTCTTAGCGGACCATAGATATTTCTTCTCTGTGGTGAAAGAATGGGCATGAATCTTGAAATCGTTTTTGTATTGCCAGAAATCTCCTAAGTTGGCAGTGTTTGTATATTGAAGCTTCAAGTGCTCTCTTTTATTTACTCATTACAAACACATTGTGATCCTTGTGTTACTAAGAGAACAATGCAATTCTATGTTGTCCACATCAAGCAGATTTGCCAAGTGCAGACATGTATTTCATATTTTTTTTTAAAAAAGCCTCTGGAAACTGCTTTCTATTTTAATCATTTTTATGTTGGAATTCTTTAATTTTTTATTCTGTTATAATTGTTTATTCAAAAGTTGACTTTTTTTGTTTTGAGTGTTTCATGTTAATAATCCCGTGTGTAGAGCTGTTTAGAAACTTTTGTTGTATGTATTTGTTTGGCAGTGAATCCAATTGAGAAATATAAATGATGTTATTTTTAGCTTGGCAGAAACTGGGAGAGAAATAATAGTCAAAGGATTGTTGCTATGTCTTGTTTTGTATGTTTTCTTCCAAAATCACACAGTAAGTGCTGATGATATGGTTGTATCAGTTTTAGAGCAAGCTGTGTGTTAGCTATCTTCCATTGCTTGTTTTATCTTGATCTTCTACAATTATATTAATCTTGGGAATAAAGTTGCCATAAATTGAACAATTTAACCTCTGTGAAACTATGGATGCTGATAATGGCATTTTACTTTCCTTTGTCATGGTTTTATTTCTTTCAATCCCAGTTCTGTTACATCTTCTACCTAAAAGTAAAGCTATGCATCATTTGAGTAAAATAAAAGTTTGCACCTTGAAAATGGGGCAATAAATGTAGTTTTGCTGAAGAGAGAAAAGAAGGAAAGCTAGTACTTTGCTCTGAATTAAACCATTATTTAGTGAAAAAAAATATTTACATGCTGGCAACCTGTGATAATTTTGATAATCATTAACCTTTTTTTTTTGTGTGTGTGTGTGTGTGTGTATCATATGCTCTGTGGTGTTTAGGGAGAAAAGGCTATTTTTCTGTGATTTACCTGACAATTATCTCTAAGTTTCTGATAGCCAAGTAGAATAAATAGGACTGAACTCAAAATAGTATTGTAAACTTTCTTCAACAAATTTAGATTTGGAAACCTACCTTGTTGATCAGACTAATTCTTTTTAATTTAACAAAATGTATAGTTATGAGTCTTCTCTCTTTTTTTAGACTTTTAATTCTTTAAAAATTACTTTTAGTTGGCAAGGTTGAAGATACAGCTCAGTTGTTAGAGTGCCCATCTAACAGGAGTTTTTGTTTGATTACCCAAGGCAATGAAATCTCGAGTGGTAGTACATACTTGCCATCTCAGTGCCTGGGAGATGAAGGCAAAATGAATCAGAATTATAAGGTCATACTCATTTACATACTTAGTTCAAGGCCATTAAATCCTATCTGAAAGTAGTACCTTTACTTTTGGGGACTTTTAATAGATCAAATTTTAGAAATATTCAAAAGTCAATATCCTATAATAATAAATACATAAAAAGCTTAACTTCAGTCATTCTGTTTGTAGCACCTGCACTTCCCTTCACAGGTGAATTATCAGCCTTGTAATACTGAATGTTCTTTCCTAAGATCATACCAAGTTTCTATATTGTATCAGGGTTATTTTAAATATTTTTTCTCATGACACTTGTACATTTTGACTTACATTTACTCATAGGCATTTTGTCTTTTATATTATTTCTATTGCAAATATTCTCACACTGTTAGAATTGTGATGACTGCAAAAGTAATATATATATATATATATATATATATATATATATATATATCCCAAAATATAAACTGTTACATGTAAAATAATTCAAAATATTTATTTTGATTATATTTGACGATTTTTCTTTTACTAATTTTATGATATCCAATGCACAATGAGACATTCTTCAAATATCTGCTGATTAATATATTGTAATAACATTTCCTGATAAAGAAAAATATAAAGAAACTTAAAATATTCTCAAAATTGAAGCACTAAATTGACTCTGTGGTTAATATGATATCACTTATTCTTTATAAGCTGTTTTCTGAGATTTCACTGTATGACACCATTTGATTTTAATGGGATCTAATGCCTAAATATCTATGAGCAGCTTGAGAACTTAATTTGTCTGGGTAGTATGAATGTCATAATTGCTCTATTTTGTAGTTTTATTTATGCATTGTATTAATTTCTTATTTTGTGTGCATGCATGTAAGTGTGAAATGATAATATTAAGTATCTCTCAACTTTAAAGCAGTTTTGAAAGGTTAGTATTGGCATATTTGTATTAGAAGTAGACAACTTTTCCTATATTTTAATAGAATAACAGTAGAAGTAGAATACTAAGTAAAATTCAAAAAAAAATAGTAGAAATAAATAAAAAATAGAAAAGAAAAAATAGTAGAGAAGATGCCCATTTTTGTTACAGTCCTGTTTAACAAAAGTATAGGCAATGTCAGACATCAAAAGTTAAGATTGAATAGTTTAGAAACTTGCAGCTTATGTGAATATTTCCAATTTTAGGTACTTGTCATATGAATGACACTGTCTGTCTTTGGATTTTGTAGAATGACTTAGACACTTAATGATAAGAGTACTGAAAAATTATACCGGATATGACTTGTTATATTTGAAAATATAAATTAAAAGTTGAAGTTTATTCTAGCATTTTTTCCTCAAATTGTTATTCAACAAAAATGGGCAGCAATGTTTCATTCTACTGATGTTTTGTTTTAGAGACTGGAGGGAATATGTGTAAAAATATTAAAAATGTCCATTATTATATGGAACAACTGATGTCTTAGCTTTATGTACGGAGATACGGATAGAATTAAAAACTAATGTTAAAAAATAAAATGAAACTATAATTTAGTTTCTTATATCTAGGAATTTATGTGTCTAACTAATTTATTATTTCACCTTGAAAACTGAAAACTTGCATTCTATTAACAATATATATTGTCATTGAAATAATGCACATTTTCGGTTATGTGGACTTTATACTAAAATCAGAGTAAAATTATTTAAAAGTAATGAAGTATTGGATATTATTTTAATAAGACTTCAAGTAGATGTGCTCCAATATCTGTCTTTGAAAATATAATTCAGTCAAACTGTGCATCTCTTGAAAATACATACATTAGTATCACTTAAAATAAAAGTACTGTGCATTATCTAAACCCAAATATTATAAATTAAAATTATGTAAGAACAATAGAATCAAAGCTTGATTCCATTTGCAAAATAGATTATTTTGAGAAGTACTTTTATTTCAAATCAGCACACAATAATTTTGTGTGCGGAAAAAATAAAATGACATTGAAAAATATTTAAGCCTATAATTTTCATAATTTTTCAGGTTTGTGAAGGTTTTTTCTTCCATGCATGAATATGGTACAATCTATTCTACAGTTTTTGAGTACAGACTGACGTTTCATTATTATTTTACAATGCATTATTCTGATCCCATTGTTACCTGCACAACACAATTGGCTTTTTTTTAAATTTATTTATTTATTAAAGATTTATCTCTCTTCCCCACCACCGCCTCCCATTTCTCTAAACTTCCCCCAATCAAGTCCCCCTGCCTCCTCAGCCCAAAGAACAATCAGGGTTCCCTGCCCTGTGGGAAGTCCAAGGAACCCCCACCTCCACCCAGGTCTAGTAAGGTGAGCATCCAAACTGCCTAGGCTCCTACAAAGCCAGTACGTGCAGAAGGATCAGAAACCCCTTGGCATTGTTCTTGAGTTCTCAGTAGTCCTCATTGTCCGCTATGTTCAGAGAGTCCGGTTTTATCCCAGGCTTTTTCAGACCCAGGCCAGCTAGCCTTGGTGAGTTCCCAATAGAACATCCCCATTGTCTCATGTGTGGGTGCACCCCTTGCGGTCCTGAGTTCCTTGCTCGTGCTCTCTCTCCTTCTGCTCCTGATTTGGACCTTGAGATTTCAGTCCAGTGCTCCAATGTGGGTCTCTGTCTCTGTCTCCTTTCATTGCCTGATGAAGGTTAATATTCAGGAGGATGCCTATATGTTTTTCTTTGGGTTCTCCTTATTTAGCTTCTCTATTATCACTAATTATAGGCTCAATGTCCTTTGTTTATGGCTAGAAACCAAATATGAGTGAGTACATCCCATGTTCCTCTTTTTGGGTCTGGCTTACATCACTCAGGATAGTGTTTTCTATTTCCATCCATTTGCATGCAAAATTCAAGAAGCCCTTGTTTTTTACTGCTGAGTAGTACTCTAATATGTATATATTCCATACTTTCTTCATCCATTCTTCCACTGAAGGGCATCTAGGTTGTTTCCAGGTTCTGGCTATTACAAACAATGCTGCTATGAACATCATAGAGCACATACTTTTGTTGTATGATAAGGCCTCTCTTGGGTATATTCCCAAGAGTGGTATTGCTGAATCCAGGGGTAAGTTGATTCCGAATTTCCTGAGAAACCGAAACACTGCTTTTCAAAGTGGTTGTACAAGTTTGCATTCCCACCAGCAATGGAAGAGGGTACCCCGTTCTCCACAACCTCTCCAGCAAAGGCTATCATTGGTGTTTTTTATTTTAGCCATTCTGACAGGTGTAAGATGGTATCTTAAAGTTGTCTTGATTTGCATTTCCCTGATCTCTAAGGAAGTTGAGCATGACCTTGAGTGTCTTTTGGCCATTTGAACTACTCCTGTCGAGAATTCTCTGTTCAGCTCAGTGCCCCATTTTATAATTTGGTTGATTAGGCTTTTACGGTCTAGTTTTTTGAGATATTTATATATTTTGGAGATCAGACCTTTGTCTGTTGCGGGGTTGGTGAGGATCTTCTCCCAGTCAGGGGGTTGCCTATTAGTCATAGGGACAGTGTCCTTTGCTTTACAGAAGCTTCTCAGTCTCAGAAAGTCCCATTTATTCAATGAGGTCCTTAATGTCTGTGCTGCTGGGGTTATACGTAGGAAGTGGTCTCCTGTGCCCATGTGTTGTAGAGTACTTCCCACTTTCTCTTCTATCAGGTTCAGTGTGTTCAGACTGATATTGAGGTCTTTAATCCATTTGGACTTGCATTTTGTGCATGGTCATAGATATGGATCTATTTTCATTCTTCTAGAGGTTGACATCCAGTTTTGACAGCACAATTTTTTGAAGATGTTCTCTTTTTTTCATTGTATACTTTTAGCTCCTTTATCGAAAAATCAGGTGTTGATAGGTTTGTGGGTTAATGTCAGGGTCTTCTATTCGATTCCATTGGTCGACTTCTCTGTTTTTATGCCAATACCAAGCTGTTTTCAATACTGAAGCTCTGTAAGAGAGTTTGAAGTCAGGCATGGTAATACCTCCAGACGATCCTTTGTTGTATAAGATTTTTGGCTATCCTGGATTTTTTTGTTTTTCCATATAAAGTTGATTATTGTCTTCTCCATGTCTGTGAAGAATATTGATGGGATTTTGATGGGGATTGCCTTGAATCTATAGATTGCTTTTGGTAGAATTGCCATTTTTACTATGTTGATCCTCCCAATCCAGGAGCAAGGGAGATCCTTCCATTTTCTGGTGTCCTCTTCAATTTCTTTCTTCAAAGTCTTAAAGTTCTTGTCAAATAGATCTTTCACATCCTTGGTCAGAGTTACCCCAAGATATTTTATGCTATTTGTAGCTATTGTGAAAGGTGATGCTTCTCTAATTTCCCTCTCTGTTTCCTTATCCTTAGTGTATAGGAAGGCCACTGATTTTTTGGAGTTGATCTTGTATCCTCCCACATTACTAAAGGTGTTTATCAGCTGTAGGAGTTCTTTGGTAGAGTTTTAGGGGTCGCTTATGTATACTGTCATATCATCTGCAAATAACGAGAGCTCAACTACTTCTTTTCCAATAAGAATCCCCTTGATCCACTTATGTTGTCTTATTGATATTGCTAGAACTTCAAGCACTATATTTAAGAGGTAGGGCGAGAGTGGACATCCTTGTCTTGTTCCTGATTTTAGTGGGATGGCTTTGAGTTTTTCTCCGTTTAATTTGATGTTAGCTGTCTGCTTGCTGTAAATAGCTTTTATTATATTTAGGTATGACCCTTGTATCCCTAATCTTCCAAGACTTTTAGCATAAAGGGGTGTTGACTTTTGTCAAATGCTTTTTCAGTATCTAATGAAATGATCATATGTTTTTTTTTTTTCTTTCAGTTTATTTATATTGTGGATTACATTGATAGATTGCATATGTTGAACCAGCCCTGAATCTCTGGGATGAATCCTACTTGATCATGATGGATAATTTTTCTAATGTGTTCTTGGATTCGGTTTGCCAGTATTTTATTTAGAATTTTGGCGTCAATACTCATGAGTGAGATAGGCCTGTAATTCTCTTTCTTGGTTGCGTCTTTGTGTGGTTTTGGTATCAGGGTAACTGTAGCTTAATAATAGGAATTTGGCAATTACTCTTCTGTTTCTGTATTGTGAAATACATTAAGGAGTTTAGGTATTAGCTCTTCTTGGAAGTTCTGGTAGAATTCTGCATTGAACCCATCTGGTCCTGGGCTTTTTTTGGAAGGGAGGTTTTTGATAACAGTTTATAGTTTTTCGTGACTAACAGGTCTATTTAGATCTTTCACCTTGTCTTGGTTTAGCTTTGGTATATGGTACTTATCTAAAAAAATGTACATTTCTTTTGCATTTTCTAGTTTTGTGTCATACAGGCTTTTGTAGTAAGATCTAATGAGTCTCATAATTTCTTCTGTGTCTGTGGTTATGTCCCCCTTTTCATTTCTGATCTTATTTATTTGTGTGTTTTTTTCTGTCGTTAAATTAGTTTGGATTAGGGGTTTCTCGATCTTGTTGATTTTCTCCAAGAACCAACTTTTTGTTTCATTAATTCTTTGGACTGTTTTCTGTGTTTCTATTTTGTTGATTTCCGCCCACAGTTTGATTATTTCCAGTCTTCTACTCCTCCTGGGCACGTGTGCTTTTTTTTTTTTCTAAAGCTTTCAGGTGTGCTGTTAAGTCTCCGATGTATGCTTTCTCTGTTTTCTTTAAGTGGGCACTTAGTGCTATGAACTTTCCTCTTAGCACTGCTTTCATAGTGTCCCATAGGTTTGAGTATGTCGTCCCTTTATTTTCATTAAATTCAAGGAAGACTTTAATTTCTTTCTTGATTTCTTCCTTGACCCAGGTGTGGTTCAGTAGTTGACTGTTCAGTTTCCATGAGTTTGTCGGCTTTCTGGAGGTAGGATTGTTGTTGAATTCCAACTTTAATCCGTGGTGATCTGATAAGTCGCAGGTGGTCACTGATATTTTTTTTGTATCTGTGGAGGTTTCCTTTGTTTCTGAGAATGTGGTCAATTTTCGAGACAGTTCCATGAGCTGCAGAGAAGAAGGTATATTCTTTCCTATTTGGGTGGAATGTTCTAAGTATGTCTGTTAAGTTCATTTCCTCTCTACCACCAGTAGTTCTCTTACTTCTCTATTAGGTTTCTGTCCATTGCTGGGAGAGGTGTATTGAAGTCTCCTACTACTAGTATGTGTTGTTTGATGTCTGCCTTGAGTTTTAGTAATATTTCTTTTACATAAGTGGGTGCTTTTATATTAGGGGCATAGATATTCAGGATTGAGACGTCATTCTGACGAATTGTTCCTGTTATGAGTATAAAGTGTCCATCTCAATCTCTTTTGATTGATTTTAGTTTGAAGTCAGTTTTGTTAGAAATTAATATGGCCACACCTGTTTTTTTCTTAGGACCATTTGCTTGAAAGACCTTTTCCCATCCCTTTACTCTGAGTCAATGCCTGTCTTTGTGGTTGCGATGTATTTCTTGCAAAGAGCAGAATGTTGGATCCTGTTTTTGTATCCAATCTCTTAGCCTGTGCCTTTTTATAGGTCAATTGAGACCATTAATATTAAGTGATATTAATGACCAGTGATTGTTTACTCCGGATATTTTTATTGATTTTGGAAGTAGAATTTGTGTGTCTCCCTTCTTTGAGTTGTGCTAGTGAAGGGTCACTAGATGGCTCAGTTATTGTAGGCAGTGTTTGCAATGTTGGAGTCCTTGAATTGTGATTTTCCTTCTATTACGTTCTGTAGGGCTGGATTTGTGGCTATGTATTGTTTAAGTTTGTTCTTATCCTGGAATGTCTTGTTTTATCCATTTATAGTGAACAAAAGCTTGGCTGGGTATAGTAGTCTGGGCTTGCATCCATAGTTTCTTTGCTTCTGCAGTACATCTATCCAGGACCTTCCGGGTTTCATTGTTTCCATAGAGAAGTCAGGTGTAAGTCTGATCAGTTTACCTTTATAAGTTACTTGGCCTTTTTCCTTTGCAGCTCTTAATATTTTTTTTTCTTTAACCTGTATATTTTGTGTTTTGATTATTATATGGCGAGGGGATGTTTTTCTTTGATCCAGTCTGTTTGGTGTTCTGTATGCTTCTTGAATATTCAAAGGGATATCTTTCTTTACGTTGGGAAAGTTTTCTTCCATAATTTTGTTAAAAATATTTTCTGGGCCTTTGAGCTGTGACTCTTCTCCTTCTTCTATTCCTATTATTCTTAGGTTTGGTCTTTTTATTGTGTCCCATAATTCCTGAATGTTTTGTGATGAGAACTTGTTGGCTTTGCAGTTTTCTTTGTTCAGTGTGTTTATTTTCTCTATGGTTTCCTCAGAATCTGAGATTCTTTATTCTATTTCTTGGATTCTATTGATTATGCTTGTTTCTGTAGGTTCTGCTCATTGACCTAGATTTTCCATATCCAGCTGGTCCTCAGTTTGTGTTTTCTTCCTTGCTTCCATTTCAGTTTTCAATTCTTGAACTGTTTCCACTACCTGTTTGATCGTTCTTTCTTGGTTTCCCAGGGTATTATGTACGTATTTACTCATTTCTTTAAATTTTTGGTTATACTTCTCATCCATTTCTGTAAGGGCATTTTTCACATGTTGTCTAAGGGACTCTATTGCTTTCATAAAGTCATTTTTTCCCACTTCTTCTGTGTTAGGATGTTGAAGACCTTCTGTTGTAAGATCATTGGGTTCTGGTGTTTTCATGCTGTTTTTCAGATTATTGGGTGAATTCTTGCCTTGGCGCCTGCCCATCTCCTCCTATCAATGCTATCTAAGGGGTCTTTTTAAAACTGGTTCAGGTTTCCCTGCTGGCCAGGGGCTCCTCTTCCAAAATGCCCTCGCTCTGCTTCCTGGTTCCTGCCGGGGGCCAAGATCCCTCTCACCCCTCAGAAGGGTCTTCAGGTATAGGATCCGGCTCCTCCTTTGCCAGGGACCTCCCCAACCAAAGGCCTACCTCTTTGATTTAATTGTAGTGGGGCGATCTGCTCTTGGTGTTGCGCGCATTTCCTACAGCCTGCATCTGATGCCAGGACGGTTCCCGCCGCCTGCGGCCTGTGTCCTCTGCTGCCACTCTTGTCCCAGCCGGCCCCCGCCTGCCACTGGGGGAGGGTGTTCTCTGGCTGCCTCAGCCGTCTGTGTTCCGGCCGCCTCTGCCGTCCTGGTTCTGGCCGCCTCCGCCATCGGGGTTCCCCACAATTGGCTTTTTATAACTAAATATTAGAGTAAATGCATTTAGAAATATAATCGTAGTAATGCATTTGGTAATATAAGTTCTAATGTTTGGATCTGCTAAGAGCCAAACTTGCAGTGGGTTATACAATTCATTTTGGTTTTTAATTATTCATAAGAAGCAGAAAAATAAAACTAAAATAAAGTGTGTTCAAATAAAAACTATTTTGCTCAAAGTTACATATAACTTAAATATCACTCATATTTATAAGTAAATTTTATTATTATAATTTTATGGCACTGTTAATTATTTTTATATTCCCGTTATTGAAAGAGACACATCATATGCTAGGTATTAGACAAAATTCATCTATTTTTCTCTGCAATTAATATTTTCTTGAAATAATTTAAATAGCTACTATTATATTTGTATTTGTCTCTAAATAAACATTTAGTATCTTTAAAAGAGTATTGATTATACACTTTACTTGAAAGTATTTGTATAAATTAGAGAAAATTTCAGATCAAATGAGGAATTGCTCAACTACGCTAAAGAATTCAGTGGGACTAGATGAATTATAACCATTTAAAGATAATTATAAACATAAGAAGATAAGGTTAAGATTTTTCAGTACAAGTACTAATAAAGAGTACGTTAAAGTTACTTCACTTATTCTGCCATATTTACCAATCATAGCTTTAAATCACAATTCCTATGTTTCTAATAGGGAGCTTATTATTGAAAAAAATCTGCACTATTAATTTGTTCATCTGTTTTTTAATTGTTTTTATTGTGGCATTTAAATACTAATTATAATTGATTATTAAAACTTATTATTTTAAATACATGAATTACTCATTGTCCCAGTATAAATTAATTATCTATGAAAAAACAGGTTTAATTTCTACATATTTAGATATATGAGAATAATATATGTAGCAGATTATATTTTTAAACACTAAAAATTAACATTGAAAAAACATTCATGTATGAAAACTGCAATGAGATATTTGTTTCAAATTATTTTGAGTTCCAATGTATTTAAGAAAGATTAATGGGTGCAGAGGGAAAAATTGTGTTCCTCTTTGAACTACAATAGCTTTATTTTTATCTTTCATTCCTATATGGAGGTATTAATTATCTTAATTTTTATGAAAAGTTAAGGAACTCTGTCATAAAATTAAATACACAAATATTTGAAAACATTTCTTGAACGATATATAACTCCAGGAGGCATTTATATATTTCATATTTTGCAATAATATTTTTTTGTTCTTATTATTTTCAATGAAAAACATGTTAGTCGTGAGAGGTTTTTTTAAACAGTGAAAATAAATATAATTTTAAATCTGGTGATTTTTAGTGTTAGTATAAATTATTTTATGCATTAAACTGATGAAAAAAATAGTTTCCAAGTACATTTTATAAAAACTATATTCAATTTAAATGTAAAGACTCAACATCTCTAGTAACCCTTTGGAATCCTTCCATGTAGTACTCTAATTTATAAATCAAAGTGAAAGGAGACATGCTGAAACTTAAGGCCTAAAAAACCAATCAATGATTCTATAAATATAATTTAGCAGTTGCACAGTCCATGAAATGCTCATTAACAAACTGAAGAAATATGTGTTCAGTATGTAGGATCACTTTTGCATATTAATGAGAAATGTGTAATATCATTTATGGTTCTGGCTGTTCTACATGCAGGGAACATTTAGATTAGAACTCAGTTATATAAATGTCAAATGGGTTTATGGTCATTCATACTTCTGTTTTAAAACAGTAGTCTCTAACAGCCACAAATGTTGCATTTATATGCAGGTAGTTGGCACCTACTTTATTTCTTGAGCTACATATTACGTTTGCTATAGGTTTTGTAGACTACAGCACAGATCTACCACCAACAGTTTTATGAAGCCATATGCCCTTCAGAAATATTGCAAGTTTGGTTTTCTTTCCATAATAATGTACATTATCCTAAGGTTAAATAGAAATCTTTCATTTAAAAGAGGCAAATTAGTAAGTCAGAACAAAAATATTGATCTAACATGTAACTTAGGAAGACTTTAGAGGGTGACCCAGCCTCCTACACCGGGTTGTGGCTGCGGTGGGATGGCGGTCGTGGTGGCTGTGGTGGGATGGCAGTGGCGGCGGCGGCGACACGGACACCAGCTCCGAGAGTCAGTGACTCGGGCATGGATGCGCAAATGGACCAGGAGACCGCGCAGTGGCTGCGCTGGGACCAGAATCTCTTGACTTTGGAGTCAGTGAAACAGCTCATCACTGAGGGTAATAAAGAGCTACGGAAATGCTTTGGCTCCCGGATGGAGTTTGGGACAGCTGGCCTTTGGGCTCCTATGGGAGCAGGGATTTCTCAAATGAATGACTTGACCATCATCCGGAACACACAGGGATTTTGCAGGGGTGTGAACAAGGAGAGCAAAGTGAAGTTTGTGCACACCTCTGTCCATGGCGTGGGTCACAAGTTTGTGCAGCTGGTATTCAAGGCTTTTGAAGTCGCTCCTCCTGAAGCTGTTCCCCAGAAGATCCAGATCCTGACTTTCCAACTGTCAAATACCCAAATCCTGAGGAGGGTAAAGGTATCTTGACTTTATCTTTCGCCTTGGCTGACAAAATCAAGGCCAAAATTATCTTAGCCAATGATACAGATGCCGACAGACTTGCTGTGGCAGAAAAGCAAGACAGTGGTGAGTGGAGAGTGTACTCCGGCAATGAGTTGGGGGCCCTGCTGGGATGATGGCTCTTCAGGTCTTGGAGAGAAAAGAACCCAGATCGAAGCACCCTTAAAGACACATACATGTTGTCCAGCACTGTCTCTTCCAAGATCTTGCGGGCCATTGCCTTGAATTAGGGCTTTCATTTCGAGGAAACATTAACTGCCTTCCAGTGGATGGGAAACAGAACCAAATAGCTAATAGACCAGGGGAAGACGGTCCTGTTTGCTGCATTCTAAGAAGCTATCGGATATATGTGCTGTCCCTTTGTTCTGCACAAGGATGGTGTTAGTGAAGGTGTCCTAAGTGCAGAGCTGGTAGCTTTCTAGAGACCAAGAATTTGTCTTTGTCTCAGTAGCTCAAGGCCGTCTACATAGAGTATGGCTGTCACATTGCCAAAGCTTCATATTTTATTTGTCACGATCAAGGCACTATTCGAAAATTATTCGGAAACCTGAGAAACTATGATAGGAAGAATAATTATCCCAAAACATGTGGCAAGTTTGAAATCTCTGCTATCAGGGACCTAACAACCGGCTATGATGACAGTCAGCCTGATAAAAAAGCTGTTCTTCCTACCAGTAAGAGCAGCCAAATTGTCACCTTTACCTTTGCCAATGGATGTGTGGCGACCATGCTTACCAGCGGGACAGAGCCCAAAATCAAGTACTATGCCGAGCTGTGTACTCGCCCTGGCAACAGAGATCTGGAGCAGCTTTTGAAAAAGCAACTAGATGAGCTAGTCAGTGCCATTGAAGAGCATTTCTTCCAGCCACAAAAGTATAACCTGCAGCCAAGTGCAGAATAAATTATCCTAGCATTGGACACGATTGCATTTACCTGCAATTAAGCGATTAAGCTGAACTTTTTTTTTTTTTTTTGAGATAGGGTTTCTCTGTGTTGACAGCCCTGGCTGCCCTGGAACTCACTTTGTGTAGTGAGTCAGGCTAGCCTTGAAAACAGAGATCCTGCTTCCCATAACCAGGCAAAAAATTGGGATCTTGGGGGTGGGGTGGGAGGGGGGTAAGGGGAGATGGGGAGAGAGAAAAGTGAGAAGGGGAGGATGGGGGGAACTTGGGGAAACGGGATGATTGAGATAAAGGAAGGTTGAATAGGGGAGCAGGGAAGCACATATCTTAATTAAGGGAGCCATCTTAGGGTTGGCAAGAGACATGGACCTAGAGGGGCTCCCAGGTACCCAGGGTGATATCCCCAGTCAGTTCCTGGGGCAGCTGAGGATAGGGAACCTGAAATGACCCTATCCTATAGCCATACTGATGAATATCTTGCATATCACCATAGAACCTTCATCTGGCGATGGATGGAGACAGAGACAGAGACCCACACTGGAGCACCGGACTGAGTTCCCAGTGTCCCAAAGAGGAGCAGAAGGAGGGAGAACAGGAGCAAAGAAGTCAGGACCACAGGGGGTGCACCCACCCACGAAGACAGGGGGGCTGATCTATTGGGAGCTCACCAAGGCCAGCTGGACTGTGACTGAAAAAGCATGGGATAAAACCGGACTCTCTGAACATGGCGAACAGTGAGGGCTGATGAGAAGCCAAGGACAATGGCACAGGGTTTTGATCCTACTTCATGTTCTGGCTTTGTGTGAGCCTAGACAGTTTGGAGGTTCACTTTCCTAGAACAGGATGTAGGGGGGAGGACTTTGAACTTTCCACAGAGCAGGGAACCCTGACAGCTCTTCAGACTGGAGAGGGAGGGGGGGAGTGGGGGGAGGGGGAGAGGAGTGGGAGGAGGGGGAGGGAAATGGGAGGCTGGGAGGAGGCGGAATTTTTTTTTTAATTAAAAAAAAAAGAAAAAAAACCCAAGAAAACAGAGATCCTCCTGCCTCTGCCTCCAGAGAGCTGGAATTAGAGGTGTGTACCACCTTGCCAGGCTGAACTTGATTTTCAAAGCAATATTCATGAGGGCCAAGCCATCTGGATAATTAAAAGTATTTATATCTTTCAAAGGCACTGCCTTCCTTGGGGTTTTATACTTTTGACCCAAAAATTGAATAAAGAAAACATGACCAAACCAATTAAACTAATATCTTTATGAAAATATAAAGTCTGGGCATTATCTAAATTTTTTAAATAAAGATTTTTTTTCAAAATTCAGAAAAAAGGAAGTCTTTAAGTGTTTGAACAAAAATGGTGTTTACTGCTTTACTAGCATGGGATCTCTTTTTTGATAAAGAAAATGAAGAATGTCTAGACATTTTATTTCTCATTCACATCAAAGTATTCTTAAATATTTATGATCATGCCTCATAAAATAAGATGGAGAACAACTGAGGTACACTGATAATGGTAACTTATGGTTTACAAAGGCAACATTTGCTAACTTTTCTAAGATTTGGGGGAAATGAAGAGATAAAATCAGTTTATATGAACAAGTAGAATAAGTATCATTCTATTTTGATTAAGTAATTCAACATGCTTTTTATCACTTTACATTTTACATTTCTGTTCATAAGCTTATTAGTTTTATTTTGACATTATAGTGAAATAATCCTGTCTTTTATAATCATAAATGAAAGCTGTAACTGGAAGCTATTGTTTTACTGTTGAAACTGCATTCTATATTACATAGTAACAATCATGAATGTGACTGCTGATGAAAGAAAACAGATTTACAGATTTGTGCACAGCATAAAGTATTTAAGCTAGACAGAATTAGCATTATTAGTTTCTCCATTAGCACTTAAGGAGTATTATCTATCTATCTATCCATCTATCTATCTATCTATCTAGTATGGATTATGGCATATATTTTTGAGACAAATTTTCTCTGTAGTTTGATGCCTGTCCTGGAACTAGCTCTTGTATGACAGGCTGGCCTCAAACTCACAGAGATCCACATGCCTCTGCCTCCCGATTGCTGTGATTAAAGGCATGTGCCATCTCCACCTGGCTTGATTATGGCATATCTTAAACACAATATAATTAAAAATATTTTGGGGAACTAGTCATATTCATCTGTTAGATTACTTGTCATTTATTCTCAAAAATTATGAATAAAATTCTTATTTTGATTCATATATGTATATGGCACTGGCCAATAAAGAAATATCTATGATACTTTTTATACATTTTAAATACTTGTTTGTTTATTTTCAATATTATTTTCAAGCATTTTATTTTCAATATTTATTTTCAAGCATTTTATTTGCAAAGTTGTCCCTAATACTCTCATTAATATTTTTGTGAACATATTGTGTCATCAGAAGTGTACCTTGCACATCAGTGTACTTAACTTAATTAAGTATGCATGTGTAATGCCACATAGTGCTTCTCACATCTCCCTACACCTTTAGGAAAAGCTAGATAATTTAGAAACAGTAAAATCATTATAAACAAGCAAATCTGATTTCATTGCAAAATTATGATGAGCTATACTTTCCATTCATATATATATATATATATATATATATATATATATGTCTGAAAACATTAAGAACTAAAAAATATTAATTCTAGAATAAAGCTATGAATTAGTAGGAATTCTCATTCTTCTTCATATAAATAAATTTATAACTTTTAATTATAATGCACAGATAAGTGACACATGCCTTAATGATCTATAATGAAAGTCCCTATCTAAATAATCAAATGAGACGTTGGGCAGTGGTGGCGCACGCCTGTAATCCCAGCACTTGGGAGGCAGAGGCATGCGGATCTCTGTGAGTTCGAGACCAGCCTGGTCTACAAAGGGAGTTCCAGGACAGGCTCCAAAGCTACAGAGAAACCCTGTCTCGAAAACAACAACAACAACAACAATAATAATAATAATAATCAAATGAGAAACTCAAGAAAAACATAAATTAACAAATATAAGAAAAAAATGGAATGAATGCAAAAGGGCAATTGGTGTTTGTAGTCCTCAAAGGGTAAATGAATTTAAAAAATGTGATTTATATATTGTGCCCTTCTCTTTAATTTTAGGGATCCATGTGGAAGATAGGACAGAGTGATTGTAGTAAGATCCCAAACTAGTGGATACCTTCAAGGAAATTGCACTTTCCACATACAAAGGGTCAGATAGAAATATAAAGTCACAGAGAGTATGACAGCATGCAAAGATCTTCACAAAGTCAAGCCAGACAAACTACCAACACGGATGATGAGCAGTGAAAATAAACTCCAAGTTCATTTCATGAATTTATTCACAATTGATAGCTACTGGAAGAAAAAAATGGTTTTCTTCAGTGTAGTAACAATGGGAAAATCACCAAAAATCTAGACTAGACCCCATCCTCAAGAGTAGTCAGCCAATACAAATTGGACAGCATGTTTTTATTTGTTTTAAGAGAAGGAAAGGACATGAAGTTTGGTGGGTAAAGAGGAGGAGGAGGATCTGAGAGGATTTAGGGGTGCTGAAAGGATGTAATCAAAATATATGAAATTCTCTGAATGAGGTAACTCAGATTCAAAAAGACAAATATAATATGCACTCATTCATAAGTGGCTTTTAGACATAAAGCAAAGAAAACCAGCTTACAGTTCATAATCCCAGAGAACCTAGACAACAAAGAGGACCCTAAGAGAGACATACATGTGTCTAATGTACATGTGAAATAGAAAAAGACAAGATCTGCTGAGTAAATTGGAAGCGTGGGGATCATGGGGAAGGGTAGAAGGAGAGGAGAACGGAAGGAAAGGAAGAGGAGAAAAATATATAGCTCAATAAAAACAATAAAACATGTCATTTAACACAAAAATATGAAATTCACAAAGAATTTAAAAAAAGGGAACGTAAAATAAAGCAAAACACATCAACTCTTTCCATGAAATAAGAGTAACGAGATAATTTATGTTTAAGTATTTCTGTTATCTTAAGGATTATAATGTAATTACATTACTTATTCCTTTCATTTTCCCCCAAACCCTCCCATATTTGCTCTCTTTCAAATTAATGACATCTTACTGAACTGTTTGATACTTTCTTGGCTTCCTGATAACTAAACACAAAATAGTTGCGTGATAAAGAGTCTCTTATACTTATTTTGGATAAACTTTCCTTGATAAACTTACTAAAAACTTACTAAAAACTTGTAAAACTTACTAAAAAATAATTCCTTTGGAAAGAAAAGCAACAAAAAGCATAAATGGTAGTATGTGAAATGAAGTATTGCCCTTCATTTGCCCTACACTGACTTTGGCAACTTGTAATTTCTGACACGTGGACAGCATAATCCTGTATTGATATTTGGGAACTTTATCTCATTTCATATGCTTTCTATTCAAACCAAAGCTTCTTATACTCATTAGTAATGGGTATTTTTTGTGAAGTTTGTAGTTGTTTAATGACAAGGTCATTTCTTTATTGGAGACTTCTTTGATTTCACAACATAGATAAAGGTTACTTTCTCTTTGTTAGCACATAATTGTGTTGCTATTACTCAGAAGAACACAATTTTATGAAATTATACATAGATAGATATAATTGTATCTGTATGTAGATTGTAAACTCTTTGTAGTTAAGAACTATATAATATCACTTTCATAACATATAGATATACTCAACCAATAATGTTGTGTTCTATTGTTAGGTTAGAAGGCCAACATCTGCTTTTTATACAATAGATTTATTTTGCATAATTTCTGTATTCTTTGTTGATTAATTTTTATTACTTCCTTGAGAATTTCATATGATGGGTTTTGATCTTATTGTTCTTACTTTTCCTGACTCTTCACTGATTTACAGCCCAACTCTTTGTTCCTCTTACTTTATTTTTTAAATCCTTCAAGACCAAGCTATGAAATTAAAATGTTCAAATTTTACAAATTTCTTTTAAAATTTCTGAGATCGTAATAAATCACAGATTTCTCTCTTCTCTTTAGGGCTACACTCATAGAGGAAACTATTTTTTCCTTCTCTAGAAAACTAATAATTTCTGATAGCAACAATGTTGGAAACTATATTTACTGTCACAACTGCTGTGAGTTTACATGGGTCGCTGCCCTGTTGAGTCTATAAGACACTGTTTGCTAATAAGCCACCACTCCTGGATATTGCACTTCTTATGTCCTGTCTTCCACATTAATCCCTGAAACTAGAGAAGGTGGTATTGTATGGATGTTTCATTTAAGACTGAGCACTGTGGGTTATTATTCTCTAGACCTTGGTCAATTGCAGGTCACTGTGTTAATTATCAACTAGTAAAAGAAGAATCTTCTTAGAAGAATGAGAGATTCATTGATAACTCTTTCTTTATCTTCTGAGCCTATGTGTGGTGGGAAAGTGGTATTAAACCTAGAGACTTAGACTATCTTTTAGTCACACCACAATTGCAATTCATGTCTAAACTTGTTTATGCTACTTTGTCTTTTATATTGAGCCTGTCACTTTGGTTTATATGACTGAGGTTTTAACACTTGGGAATCAAATAGTCACTAGAATTGTAGTAATGGGTTTTGTTTCCTTCCCATGCCATCTTAATTTTACCTATATTTCTTATTATCCCTCAAAATAAGTAGTTTTTAAATGTTTTAAATGGTCATATTTATTGAACAAAGTTACTTGCATATTGGTTATATGTGTTAAGTTACTATGAAATTTTCAAAACTTATCATTCTAACAGATTTACTGTTGTATTTCAAATCCTAAGGGAATAAAAACAGATTCCTACTAATACACAAGATAAAATTCAGTGAAATGGAGACGATTTTAATATTTTGTTGTAATCCTGTCTTACTCTTTTATAAGAATATTATAAATCCATTGTCAACAGTTATTATTGCTGGAACATTAAATGAAACTTTAGTTATTTAATATTGTATTTAGTTGGTGTGTGTACTTACATTTTTATTTGGAATATGTTAAAAAAGTTTGATTGTTCATAGTGTCCATATTTCAAGAAAGGAAAGCTGACTTCCTGAAAACCAAGACTTTTATTAGTAACAATTTGATATAGTATAAGATTTTTTTCCTATTTTAAATTTTAGTCTTTTGTGGAATTATGGGATTGGAGACTGAATACAAGGCCTTGTGGTTACTAGGCAAGCACTGAAACTACTAAACAAAATCCCTAATCCTAATTTTAACATTTGATTTTTTTTTATTGTTGAGTTAGGCTTATTATATTTACATTTGATTATAGGTATATAGTGTTATTACAAATCATGCAGTGTAACACAATTTCTATAATATTTAGCTTTTGGAATATGGTAAGATTCTAAATAATTATTTTAAATTACATCAAGAGAAACCACATAGTTCTTTCAAGTTTTTAAAACTTCCTATTTAAATCTAAAGTGCCAAGTTAAGGAAGACATATTTGACTTATGATGTTTATTGAACAAGTTAGGATCAAATGATTATCTATTTAAGGGCTAAGTAACAAGGAACAGTGACAAATACTCGTCTCCACTGATCAGAAAGATGAGACAGGCAGCTGTATTAATGAGGAGCTGAAGACCAAACAGGGAAATACAAGAACATTGGAGATATACATCATCTATATATACATATATATAAGTAATATTCACACATGCGTACATATACATATATATACATAATGATTAATACATAGAAATGAAGAACAAAATAATTATATTAATATAATTAATTATTTGATATGTGAAGAATTTTTAAATCGTCAAGTCTTTTTTAAATCTTCCAGTCTTCAAATTAATTGAGGAATCAAAGTTAATACAGTGAATATGGAATATGGAATAAGAAGCAATTTGAATTTTTTGTAAATGTTATACATATTTAAAGTACTATTCTCATGGGATCATGAGCTAAGTAGTATTTACTGAAAGAAAAAAGAAATTATTGATCCACCACCATTTCTGAATTCACTCTCCAGGGTCTTCTGTCAGTCAGAAATACATTTTCTGTAAAAACAAAATATTCTAGGAATTGTGCTTTAGACATATAGGGAAAGAACATATAAAAAAATCAGTACCTATTCTCTCTAAAATTAATTTTGTAAAATGATTCCTGTATAATTAAGGCATTGTTTCATAATTTGTGGGATAATTCACAGAGAAGTGAGTAATGGGTTCAAAATTAATTCCTTTTACACTTTGAGTTACAAACATTTCTTCCTGATATGTTAGATATTCCTAGGCAATGTGATAAGTACTAGAAAAGCACATGGACTGTGGTGACCTAAGAAAGATTGTAAAAACAAGCAGAATATTATGATTCATATTTATAACAGTTGGCCTTATTGTACCAGAAAATAAAGATACAAAACAATGACTTTTATTCTTATTTAGATTTAGTACAGAAATGGATACTTTAACAGTTTAAATTGCAGTTAAAGTCTTACAATTGTATGGAAGGAAAGGGCTTTTCTCTATTCTACTCATTATAACATTATTATCTGAGACACATTAACAGAGAACAGGTAAACAAGAACAGTATACACATTTACTAAAAATATCATCTGATAAAAAGGGAGCCATAATAAAGAAGTAAAGAAATAAAAGAAATATTCAAGATTGAGTTTACATATGCATGAAACTAAAAAAGAAAATGAAAGAGATTCCCTTTTCACATTCACCTGATTATTAATACAACATAATAGAAGATGCCCCTATACTGTGGACACAAGGATGTGTGTGTGTGTGTGTGTATTGTATGTATATTTATAATATGAAAAATGCATTTGTTTATACAATATTTCCATAGATGATGGGTAAAATATAAGCTATAGAGTGCTGCAGGTATCATTGAGGGATTAAGTTTCCAATGTGAGAATTAAAGCAAGTTTTATATACATAAAACTGATAGATGTTTAAGTATTAAGTTAAAATATTTTCTGTCTTGAAATAAAATTTGAAAAGGAATTTCAATGAGAACTGCAAGATAAAGTCTATTTAACATAATGCCCTCATAATATTAAAGCAATACATATTGAATCATGGGCTATACTTATGTCTAGAGTGCTGAATTATTTACTGTACAAGATTATTTTCTAATGTTTTCTATTACAATACTTTAAATATGAATAGACTTATTCTGATATGTTAGCTTTTCATAAATATTTATTGAATTTAAATTATGTACATTGTTCATTTTAACGTTTAAAGTCCTAATATCAGGCTAAACTTTTTATGGAATTGAATGTTAAATCAAGAATAAAAAAATGAAGGTTAAGGAGAATTTACATACACAATAAACAAGAGTTTTATGCTTTATCTTTAGACTGGTGAAAAAAATTACAATGTAATTTCCTGTTTCTTCATGGTTTATTCATATATATATATATATATATATTCATATATATATACATATATATGTGTGTATGTGTATGTGTGTGTGCCTATTTGTAATTAAGAAAAGTTTGTATAATTTTCAATTAATAATTTACAAATCTGACATTTCTTCATACTTGAAAATGGTGTGAACTGTCCAAGAAGGAAAACAACACTAATTCAATTTCTATTAATTTTCATGAGGATTTTATAAAATGAAAAACTGTTAGAATATATTATCTTATGAAATAATTTACTGGCTAATGATATTGTTCATCAATTAGAGTTGAAATTTTAAGCAATCCAGATAATCAGCCTGCCTAAGTATTGAATATCTTGATACAGACCAATTCTGAATTTTCCTGTGAATTGAAATTTGATATTATTGTCTATATCAATTCTGAGTGCTTTGTCCATATTAAGTTTTGTAAAATTCATATTTTGGAAGGTTTTTTTTTTTGTATTTCCGCCTCCTCCCAGCCTCCCATTTCCCTCCCCCTCCTCCCACCTGTCTCCCCCTCCCCCCACTCCTCTACCCCTCCCTCTCCAGTCCAAAGAGCAGTCAGAGTTCCCTGCCCTGTGGAAAGTCCAAGGTCCTCCCCCCTCCATCCATGTCTAGGAAGGTGAACATCCAAACTGGCTAGGCTCCAACAAAGCCAGAACATGAAGTAGGATCAAAACCCCGTGCCATTGTCCTTGGCTTCTCAGCGGCCCTCATTGTTCGCCACATTCAGAGAATCTGCTTTTATGCCATGCTTTTTCGGTCACAGTCCAGCTGGCCTTGGTGAGCTCACAATAGATCAGCCCCACTGTCTCAGTGGGTGGGTGCACCCCTCGTGGTCCTGACTTCCTTGCTCATCTTCTTCCTCCTTCCGCTCCTCATGGGGACCTTGGGAGCTCAGTCTAGTGCTCCAGTGTGGGTCTATGTCTCTATCTCCATCTATCTCCAGAAGAAGGTTCTATGGTGATATGCAAGATATTCGTAAGTATTGCTACAGGAGAGGATCATTTCAGGTTCCCTATCCTCAGTTGCCCAAGGAACTAACTGGGGACATCGCCTTGGGCTCCTGGGAGTCACTCTAGGTTCAAGTCTCTCCAACCCTAAAGTGGCTCCCTTAACTAAGAATTGTGCTTCCGTGCTCCCCTATCCAACCTTCCTTTATCCCGATCATCCTGTTTCCACAAGTTCCCCCATTCTCCCCTTGTCACTTTTCTCTCCCCATCTCCCCTTACCCCCATCCCACCCCACCCCCAAGATCCCAATTTTCTCCCCGGCAATTTTGTCTACTTCCCATAGCCAAGAGGATAACTATATGTTTTTCCTTGGGTTCACCTTCTTTTTAGCTTCTTTAGGTTCACCAATTGTAGACTCCGTGACCCTTATTTATGGCTAGAAACCAAATATGAGTGAGTACATCCCATGTTCATCTTTTTGGGTCTGGGACACCTCACTCAGGATAGTGTTTTCTATTCCCATCCATTTGCATGCAAAATTCGAGAAGTCATTGTTTTTTTACCGCAGCATAGTACTCTAATGTGTAGATATTCCACACTTTCTTCATCCATTCTTCCATTGAAGGGCATCTAGGTTGTTTCCAGTTTCTGGCTATTACAAATAATACTGCTATGAACATAGTTGAACAAATGCTTTTGTCATATGATAGAGCATCTCTTGGGTATATTCCCAGGAGTGGTATTGCTGGGTCCAGGGGTAGGTTGATCCCGAATTTCCTGAGAAACCGAAACACTGACTTCCACAGTGGTTGCACAAGATTGCATTCCCACCAGCAATGGATAAGGGAACCCCTTCCTCCACAGCCTCTCCAGCAAAGGCTATCCTTGGTGTTTTTGACTTTAGCCATTTTGGCAGGTATAAGATGATATCTCAAAGTTGTTTTGATTTGCATTTCCCTGATTGCTAAGGAAGTTGAGCACGACCTTAAGTGTCTTTTGGCCATTTGAACTTCTTCTGTTAAGAATTCTCTGTTCAGTTCAGTGCCCCATTTTTTTAATTGGGTTAATTAGCATTTTAAAGTCTAGTTTCTTGAGTTCTCTATATATTTTGGAGATCAGACCTTTGTCTTTTGTGGGGTTGGTGAAGATCTTCTCCCAGTCAGTAGGTTGCCGTTGTGTCTTAGTAACAGTGTCCTTTGCTTTACAGAAGCTTCTCAGTTTAAGTAGGTCCCATTTATTCAATGTTGCCCTTAATGTCTGTGCTGCTGGGGTTATACATAGGAAGCGATCTCCTGTGCCCATCTGTTGTAGGGTATTTCCCACTTTCTCTTCTGTCAGGTTCAGTGTGTTCGGGCTGATATTGAGGTCTTTAATCCAATTGTACTTGAGTTTTGTACATGGTGATAGATATGGGTCTATTTTCATTCTTCTACAGGTTGACATCGTGTTGTGCCAGCACCATTTGTTGAAGATGCTTTCTTTCTTCCATTGTATACTTTTAGCTCCTTTATCGAAAATGAGGTGTTCATAGGTTTGTGGGATAAAATCCGGGTCTTCTATGCGATTCCATTGGTCAACTTCTCTGTTTTTATGCCAGTACCACACTGTTTTCATTACTGTAGCTCTGTAATAGAGTTTGAAGTCAGGAATGGTAATGCCTCCAGAAGATCCTTATTGTATAAGATTGTTTTGGCTATCCTGGGTTTTTTATTTTTCCATATAAAGTTGATTATTATCCCCTCAAGATCTGTGAAGAATTTTGATGGGATTTTGATGGGGATTGCATTGAATCTATAAATTGCCTTTGGTAGAGTTGCCATTTTTACTATGTTGATCCTCCCAATCCAAGACCAAGGGAGATCTTTCCATTTTCTGGTATCCTCTTCAATTTCTTTCTTCAATGCCTTAAAGTTCTTGTCAAATAGATCGTTCACTTCCTTGGTTAGAGTTACCCCAAGATATTTTATGCTGTTTTTGGCTATCGTGAATGGTGAAGCTTCTCTGATTTCCCTCTCTGTTTCCATATCCTCTGTGTATAAGAGGGCGACTGAATTTGTGGAGTTGATCTTGTATCCTGCCACATTACTAATGGTGTTTATCAGCTGTAAAAGTTCTTTGGAGGAGTTTTGGGGGTCTCTTGTGTACATTATCATATCATCTGCAAATAACGAAAGTTTAACTTCTTCCTTTCCAATTCAAATCCCCTTGATCCCATTATGTTGTCTTCAAGCACTTCATTGAAGAGGTATGGCGAGAGTGGACAGCCTTTTCGTGTTCCTGAGTAAAGTGGGATGGCTTTGAGTTTCTCTCCGTTTAATTTGATATTTTTTTTTTTACATTTTTAAAAGGGACCAAAAAAACAAAGAGTAATACCAATATTAAGTGACCTGTAAATATTTTGTGCTATTTAAATATCAGTATCTTACAGTCACCTATATGCATTCTTTTGTACTGCCTATGGTTATTATCATCCCACAGGAGATGAACTGCTTATTTTTTGTGATTGCTTGATTTTCATAACAGCTGTAATATTCACTACTTGCCCTTTTATAAATGTTCTTTGATTTTTCTCTATCCTATATGTAGATTTGTGGACCATTTAAAGATTATCATGTAGTTAGGTTATTAGCATTGGAATCATATGAGTATGTTTCACATAATAAGCAGATAATTTGAATTTTAGCAACTATGTTGTTAACATTAATGATCAGAATTGAGTCATAGTTTTGTTGTCCCTAAAATGCTCTCTTTGCTATTACATAAGTGCTTTTTTCCTGTTTACTTGCTTCTTTTCTTATACTGTAATCAAACATACATAGAAGTGCTTGCATGTACATGCATATCAAGAGTAGTATTATACATATTAAGTCAATTTCAATGAGAGAACTTTATTTCATTTAAAATGTTGTCTCAGAAAGAATGTTTACAGAAGCAATTTAAAATTAATAATTAATAGGCAAAAGTAATAGTTATTATTGAAATTCTGTCATTCTTAGTTTCAGCAGTCAATAAAGCACAATGACTTTTAGGAAAATGGAAAGAGTGTCATAAAATATTTTCTTATATATTTCAGTTTATAAAGTCCTGTTTTGGGAAACAAATATAAATATATTTATTTATTAATGGAATCTGTCAGATGCCATGTATATGATCTAATTAAAGGGCATAATTTATTGACTTACAGCATGATCAGTGTTATGCAACCAAGATCACAATTTTATTCCTAAAGAAAATCAATAGCTGTTATAAGAAATTTTCTTATTGATGGAGGTGGGTCTTGTATCTTATCTGTTTCTTTCATTGGTTAACTAATAAAGAAAACTGCTTGACCTGATAGGACAGAACATAAGGTAGGTGGAGTAAACAGAACAGAATGCTGGGAGAAAGAAGCCGAATCAGGCAGTCGCAATAATTCTCCGACCAGACACAGAAGCAGGTTAGGATCTTACTGGTAAGCTACCACCTTGTGGTGGTATACAGATTATTAGAAATGGGTTAATCTACATGTGAGAGCTAGCCAATAAGAGGCTAGAACTAAAGGGCCAAGCAGTGTTTAAACAAATACAGTTTCCATGTAATTATTCCTGGCTAAAGCTAGCCAGGTGGCGGGATGCAGCCCCCCCGCTCCTCCTTACTACATCTTACCTTTCTATTCTACTTCTACTATGCTTGTTTCTGGCAGTCTGTAATAAAATTTTTTCACTGTGGTTTTGTTTATGCTGTATATTCATGTAAATATAATGTAATTTAGTGTATGGCATTATGCTACCATAGCCTAACTTAGTATAAAATATTAAATGCTTTGAATATCATGTTAAAACTGAATTGCCCTCAGTTATTTAAATCACAGTTTATTCTCGTTTCTAGAAAAATTGCTGAAAATATTTAATATGCCTTATAGGCTAAATAAATAAAAAGATGAATATTTTTAACTGCAGCTTAAAATTAAATAAACAAAAAATGAGCGAGTTTTTCCTCAATGTAGGCACAGGAAATACTGCATCAAGGGTAATGTATGTTATATTAGCTGAATATTAAAATAGATGGAAATATCATAGCACATTATAATTATTAATTCTTATCCTCATATAAAAATATGCAATGCATTATAATTCTGAAATTAAATGAGCAATAAGTATAATTATACTTTTATTATTTTTTATTGTTTTTATTGAATTATACATTTTCTCTACTCCCCTACTTACACCTAGCCTTCCCTTCTACATTCTCCTATGGTTCACATGCTCTCAGTTTACTCAGGAGTCTTGAGGAAGGTTGTTTCCTAATTTTTTTGAGAAATCGCCATACTGATATTCAAATATACCATAATATGTAGTACATTTAGACCAAATAAAGATTCATAATAATCTACATACTTAGCTTCTATGTATAATGTGCTAAGCATCATTTAAAAACAAGAATAATTATTTCAATATTATAAATTTACTAATACTTTTAGGCTAGTGTCTGGAAAGAAATCTGAATGAGGCCTGTCATGTTCATTTTCTTTATTGAGCACTTTTGATAGTCTTTTTCATATACATAACACATACAAATTTTAGTGATCACAGGAGAATATTCAATCTGGATATAATGTTTTGGCTAATTGTCAAAGGCAATGGAGGGATACATGTCCTGAAAATGCATTTAAAGAGAAATTATTTTCATGTCTTATTTTTGATTGATAATATAAATATAGCAAATTAATATCTTGATATTTTAAAGAAAATTTAGCCTATTCTCTGACCATTTACCTGTGTCTTGTATTAAGACTACTTACACATACTATTTGATACATTTTTCAAAATGCTTTATAAATTAAGACAAAATCACATATTACTTATAGAATTAAAAACTTATTGAACCATGATACAATAGGAATACTTCATCAGAGAAATATGTAATTGACATTTGAGTGAGTTATTTCACAATATTTTGGTAAATTACTAATGAATTAAATTTAAAGAAAATATTACTATCTCTGTAGTGCATTATTTGCGGAGGGATAGAGAGTAAACAATATTCATATAAATCTATATAGATGCCTTTCTTTCTCTCATATACACATATATGTATATTCCACATGTTATTATTATTGTCTAGCATAAATAAATACAAAGGAAACAATTCAAATACTATGTATAATTATTTGCATTTGTTTTAACGTAAGACAACTATAACATCACTTTTAAGAAATAATTACATTATTCATTCTTTAAGACAATGTATTGCTTTCATTTTTTATTTCAAAAGAGAATATGATGGAATGCAAGAATAAGGATAAATACACATCGATTGTGGAATAGCTTTTAATGTTCAGATGAATATATATACCATATTAAAAATTCTGAAATATTTTCAAATTTTCTACTTTGAATTACATATCCTAAGTCTGCTTGTACATGGAGAAACTACATGCAAATTATCATGATTAAAATTATAGATACCTACTAATCATATATACATATAAATATGAAAAATGTTTTATGAGTTGAATAATTATTTCAACTGCTATATTATCAGTATTGATATTTTGTTCAACATTTAAGTAGAAATATAATTTAATCTGTTCTAAATGATATTTAAATATTTATTGTTGGGTTATATCCTTATTATAAGTAATTACTAGAGAAGCTATCTATAAGAGACAACATTGACTTTTCTGTTTTATTTAAAAGACATTATGACAGAAAAATATACTTAAGTTTTGCATTCTTCTCAGTTTTTTTTTGATTTTCCATTCACCAAATTGTTGACATTGCAAATTAAAATGTGCTATTATTATGGGACCATATTTGAAAGGAATGTGTTAGGCAAGCAAATGGAAAGGGCAACATGATAAAATATTTCACTAAGTTTAATAAGACAAATTCAGAACTGTAAGTACATATCACATCATTGTTTCTTAAAGATAATTTGGGATACGGGTTTACGTATCCAAGCCCTAAGCTAGGTTTGCTTTTTGATTCTCCTGGTTCAACCTCTCAAGTACAGGGATTACAAATGTGTGCCACCACACTTCTTTATACATCTTGATTTCATACAGGCAAAGCAATATTTTAATTTTAGAAGATTAAGTTATATGGTACTTAGACAAGAAAGTTTGATAATTTCTAAAACATTTGATATGAAAATTGGTCATCTAATCCTTTTAGTTTTTTAACTATTATTTTTTAAGTTCATTGATACTTTATTATTTTATTAACAATAAAGCCATTTGATCTAGCTATACAAACCAATAATTGTTATTTTGAATACCTAGATTTTTTTATTTTTTAATAAGAATTATTTTTACTGTTTTTCATTTATGTAATTTAGTATATGTGAATGTAGGTAAACATAGAAGCTAGATATGTCAGCTGCACTGGAACTGGATTTTCAGATGGAGATGAGCCACCTGACAAGGCTGGTAGAGTTTTAACTCAGGTCCTTAGAAGGATGCTATAGGCTGTTAACCATTAAGCTATAGCTCCATCTTCTGTAATAGATTGAATTATAGTAATTTTACAACATGTCTGTTATACATAGCACTAGTGAATGCTGTTTTACTTGACAGAATGCCCATTCTAATGTTAGTCTACAGAGATTATCTAACCTACCTTTCAATTTAACAAAAAATTCTGTTTACTTGAAATTTGGATATTCTGTTTTTAATACTGTTGAGTTTTTAGATAAGACTATTTGCTCAACAAATTTTACATTTTGCATCCATATTATTACATAAAGTTTTGTATCTGATACTGGACAAGTAGAAGTATTTCATAAAATTATAAGTTAAATGACTGGAAAAATTGGTAATTACAAATTCAAGAGATATTAGTGTAATTTCTTTGTTCTAACATTTTTCTATTATATGTAGATTTCAAATAATAAGGATTCATCTCTTTTTAGACAAACTGTAAAGGCAATAATTGAAGAAGTTTTTGTGCTGAGTGAAAAAACCAAAAATAATAAGTTAGCATTTTACAGTTCTAACACTTTACTGAAGCAGTCGGGCAACTTGAGCATTGGCTACTTGTAAATCATTCACGTAATAACATATACCTTCAATTTTTTAATTCAATCTACAAATACACATAAAGTTTTACAATTTTTTACATGTTTCCTGTGGTGAATTCTATATGTATTATGCGACTTTGATTATTACTGTTTAAAGGTTGATACACACACACACACACACACATGTATAGATTCCAATTGTGTGTGTGTTAATTAAGACATAATCTACTACTGACATATAACTACAATTTTGTAATAATAACTGAGAACTCAACAACAATGCCAATGGGTTTTTGTCCTACTGCACGTACTGGGTGGTCCTTGGACTTCTCACAGGGCAAGGAACCCTGATTGCTCTTTGGGCTGATGAGGGCGGGGGACTTGTTTGGGGGAGGGGGAGGGAAATAGGAGGCGGTGGCGAGGAAGAGACAGAAATCTTTAATAAATAAATAAATTAATAAAAAATAATAAGTTTTTAGAAGTAATTGTAATAGGTACATTTTTTTTTTTATTTAGAAGTAATTAAGATTACATTTAGGACCTTGCATGTGTTAGGCAAGCATTCTTTTTCTGAACATTATCCTTCATCCAATTTCAATAATACCTTTTTGTGCTTTAATGTGTCTGTGATTATGCATATTCACTTGTGTGTGTGGGGGGGGTACACAAGCACATGTACCTGAGGTTGATGTCTTTTAAAATCTAAATAAAAATTAATTTTGATTATTTTAATATAAAAAGTAATTAGAAATATTTACTCTTACTTTGACACATGAACAATATTTCTATATACAATTAAAATGTTCATCCAAAATAAGACTTTCATCATATTAAGCTTCAAAAAATTACTAATCTGAACATAGAAAAATTCAGTTGACACATTACAGACAACTGTTGAACCAAAATATCAATTGCTCTGTGAGTTCCCACTCATCTGAGAGTGCAAATTATGCACTCATATAAAGTTCTGTTAAGGTTTTATTTTATTTTATTTTATTTATTTATTTATTAAAAATTTCTGCCACCCCCAGCCTCCCTTTTCCCTCCCCTAGTCCCCACGCACCACTCCCCTCCCCACCCTCTCCAGTCCAAAGAGTAGTCAGGGTTCCCTACCCTGTGGGCAGTCCAAGGTCATCACCCCTCTATTCATGTCTAGGAAGGTGAGCATCCAAACAGGCTAGGCTCCCACAAAGCGAATACATGCAGTAGGATCAAAACCCAGTGCCATTGTCCTTGGCTTCTCAGCGGCCCTCATTGTCCACCATATTCAGAGGGTCCCATTTTATCCCATGCTTTTTCAGTCCCAGTCCAGCTGGCCTTGGTGAGCTCCCAATAGATCAGCCCCACTGTCTCAGTGGGTGGGTGCCTGCCTTGTGGTCTTGACTTCCTTGCTCATGTTCTCCCTCCTACTGTTCCTCATTTGGACCTCGGGGACTCAGTCCAATGCTCCAATGTGGGTCTCTGTCTCTATCTCCATCCAACGCCAGATGAAGGTTCTATGGTGATATGCAAGATATTCATTAGTATGGCTATAGGATGGGGCCATTTCAGGCTCTCCTCAGCTACCCAATGACCTAGATGCAGACATCTCTCTGGATGCCTAGGAACCCCTCTAGAGTCAAGGCTATTGCCAAACCTAACATGGCTCCCTTAATTTAGATATATACCTCCCTGCTCCCATATTCATCCTTCCGTTATCCCAACCATCCCACTCTCCCAAGGTCTCCCCATCCTCCCCTTCTCACTTGTCTCTCCCCATCTCCCCTTTCCCCCTTCACACCCCACCCCCCAGGTCCCAATTTTTGCCCAGCAATCTTATCTACTTCGAATATCCAGGAAGATAACTATATGATTTTCTTTGGGTTCACCTTCTTATTTGGCTTCTGTAGGATCACAAATTATAGGCTCAATGTCCTATATTTACGGCTAAAAACCAATTATGAGTAAGTACATCCCATGTTCATCTTTTTGCGTCTGAGTTACCTCACTCAGGATAGTGTTTTCTATTTCCATCCATTTGCATGCAAAATTCAAGAAGTCATTGTTTTTTTTTTTTTTTTTACCGCTGAGTAGTAAGAACTCTAATAAGTATATACTCCATACTTTCTTCATCCATTCTTCCATGGAAGGGCATCTAGGTTGTTTTCAGGTTCTGACTATTACAAATAATGCTGCTATGAACATAGTTGAACAAACGTTTTTATCATATGATAGGGCATCTCTTGGGTATATTCCCAAGAGTTGTATGAAGTAATAAGGGCAGCGGGGCTGCGTCCCCAGCACCCCGGCTGCCTGCTCGGCGGCTAGCTTATGCCCCAAAATAATTACACAGACACTGTATTCTTTTAAGCACTGCTTGGCCCTTTATCTTCTAGGCTAATTCTCACATATTAATTTAGCCCATTTCTAATCATCTGTGTGTAGCACCCCAAGGTGTGCTTACCGGGGAGATTCTAGCCTAGTCCATCCTGGGTCCGAGCTTCATCCCGGGAGCGGGGCATGGCATCTCTCAGGCGTCTGCTCCCGAGAGAGCTGTCAAGTCTCTCCGCTCACTTCCTCTTCCTCCCAGCATTTTGTTCTGTTTACTCCTCCCACCTATCCTCTAACCAATAAAATGGGCCAGGGCAGTGCCTTTATTAGCCAATGACCTTCCTCCATCATTTCCCCTTTTTCGGTTTAAACAAAAAAAAGGCTTTAACATAGCAAAATTACATATAACAAAACAGTTATCAAGTAAAAGTTACAATAATCTTTATCATAACTAAGGAAAACTATAACTATAACTAACTATTCTTAACTCCATCAAAGACTCCAGAAAGATACAATACTATCTAAGCAAAAAAGAAAAAAAGCAAGTTTTAAAACTCTAGAAATGACAGCGACATCTCGCTGCCTGGACAGTCACCCAAAGTTCCTCTGTACTTTGGGGCATCCATCTTCATGCCATCAGGCCCATGGTATCCAGCAGACATTTTCATCAAGCAGGAAATTCCAAAGGCAGTCACTATCTGCTTGTCCTGAAGAATGTCTCGTAGACTCTTTCATGAATCAGGAACCCCGAAAGATCATCTCACCTTAGGCAAGTTCAGTAGTCCTCTCTCTGTGGGTTCTCTGTGTCCAGTTTATGCAATAGTCCAGGCAAGAGCAGTTTCTTGCCCAAATGGCTATCAAACTCCATAACGAGCCTCTTCGATGCCCATCTTCCTCTTGAAGTAGATTGGTGCTGCCAGGAGCAGAGTGTCTCATTGTCATGAAAAGTCCTCAGTTATTAAAACATTAAATGTCCTATTCTATAATCTTTGAAAGACATGAAGAATGTCTATCTAAAATATATCTCTATATATCTAGAAAATCTAACGAACATGACTACAAGCTTTACTATTATCGATGATTATCCATTAACAACCTATATTTCTTAATTATACAGTACATATTTAAATGAACTACACAATCACAATACCATAATCAAAATCAGAAACACTTATACATATAACAAAATTGACCTTAAATTTAAATCACTAAAACAAAATCCATATCAATGTAAATTATTCATATCTCTATCATATCCCACTTTAAATGTAAAAGAACATTTATAAACCATATTTGGGAACATGGGCGCAGTTTTTTCTCTCCAAACTGCTTCCTGCTGAATGGGGGCGTCGTTAATTAGGTCTTTCATGGTATAACCTGTATGCTAGTTTCATCTCAGTTGGCAGTTGAGTGAAGCAATTTTCTGAAGGTGTTCACACCAACCCATCAGGAGGGCGTGGTCCATCATACCAAATCGGAATAGAAGAAATGAACAGGTTCTCATCCTCTGTGAAAACAAAATAAGAAACTCCTTTCCAAAGTATCATAGCCTTAGATCCAAATTCAAAATATCTATGTTGGATTAGTTCAGCAGCATTTATAAATAAATATCTTTTAGCAGCTGTTGCTCTTTCCTCAGCATTCAAATAATTCAAAGAGAGCATAATAGCATACAGTATCAAAATTATCTGTGTATTTTCCATCTTTGTGCAGCTTTGTTTTAACCTCTATTTTGTTTATTTTTACTTTTAACTCTTTGCTTTTTGAGACAGGTTCTCTGTATCTTTGACCTGAAGTAACTCTGTAGACCAGGCTGTCTTTGAACTCTCAGAGATCTGCCTTTCTCTGCCTCCCAGGCATTCGGGATTAAAGGTGTAAGCGACTAAACCTTGAACTCACAGAGATCTGTTTGTCTCTGCCTTCTAGGCACTGGGATTAAAGGCGTGTGCTACCACACACAACAACTCTCTTCCGTTTTTTTGTTTTTTACTTTAAGAACTTCAACTTTTAGTCTGCATATATTTTTAACACATTTTAAACCATTCAGAAATTTTCTCTGTCTTTGAATCTCTCTTTACTGTATAGCTCTCTTTTTCTGACCACATGAATCTTTAATTTACCAAGCAATATCAGTAGGATTAAAGGTGTGGCTTTGCAGGCTGGATCCAGCCCATTCCTTAGATTTCCAGCCTCGTGGCTGAGGTACTGGCTGTAGCTATGTTTACTGTGACAACTCTACAGCATTTCAAGGTCCCTACCAGCAAGCGAGCTTCAGCAGCCTGTGTTTGAAAACCTCACAAACCGCCTGCGTAAAAGAGTCAGAGTTTGCCCTGGCAGGACAGCCCAGAAAGCCGGCATTTTTAAAAGGCGCAGCTTTTTTCCTGCTATGGCTGAAAACCAAAAAGCATGCTTTCAGCTTTTCGTCAACACGGTTTAAGTGTTTCGTGGCAGGACCTCTTAATGAGCTGCAGGCTTTGCAGCTAAAGCTGAGTCAGGAAGCCTCTCTCAGATGAGGCGCTTGCTTGCCTCTAGCAAGCAGAGTAGACCCGAGAACACAGTGAGTCTAGTTGCCATCAAACAAATTGTAGCACTTTACTCCAAATGCTCTAGTCAAAAGCTCTGTCTCCCATAGGAGCCAGACAGAGATCTCAATGGCGACACAGACCCAGGAAGTCGCGCTTTAAAATGACACAGCGTTTTTTCTGCTACTGTTGTCGAATCAGGAAATCTCTCTACAGCACGCCACCAACAAACAGCATAAATCTGTGTTAAACTCTCTTTCCCTTATTTTAAAGCCTTCTCAGGTTTTTTAAGTGGGTTTAGTCCATTACGTCGGGCCTCAGACGCCTCAGAGAGAGACGCCATGCCCTGCTCCTGGGATGAAGCTCCGACCCAGGATGGACTAGGCTAGAATCTCCCCGGTAAGCGCACCTTGAGGTGCTACACACAGATGATTAGAAATGGTCTAAATTAATATGTGAGAATTAGCCTAGAAGAGAATGGGCCAAGGAGTGCTTAAAAGAATACAGTGTCTGTGTAATTATTTCGGGGCATAAGCTAGCTGGGCAGGCGGCTGGGGTGTTGCGGATGCAGCCCCGTCGCTCTTATTACTTCAGTTGTATTGCTGGGTCCTGGGGTAAGTTGATCCCAAATATCCTGAGAAACTGCCACACTGATTTCCAAAGTGGTTGCACAAGTTTGCATTCCCACCAGCAATGGATGAGTGTACCCCTTACTCTACATCCTCTCCAGCAAAGGCTATCACTGGTGTTTTTGATTTTAGTCATTTTGACAGGTGTAATGATATCTCAAAGTTATTTTGATTTGCATTTCCCTGATTGCTAAGGAGGTTGAGCATGTCCTTAAATGTCTTTTGGCCATTTGAACTTCTTCGGTTGAGAATTCTCTGTTCAGTTCAGTGCCCCATTTTTTAATTGGGTTAATTATCATTTTAAAGTCTAGTTTCTTGAGATCTTTATATATTTTGGAGATCACACCTTTGTCTGTTGCAGTGTTGGTGAAGATCTTCTCCCAGTCATTGGGTTGCCCTTTTGTCTTAGTGACAGTGTCCTTTGCTTTACAGGAGCTTCTCAGTTTCAGGAGGTCCCATTTATTCAATGTTGCCCTTAATGTCTGTGCTGCTGGGGTTATAAGTAGGACGTGGTTACCTGTGCCCATATATTGTAGAGTACTTCTCACTTTCTCTTCTATTAGGTTCAGTGTGTTCAGATTGATATTGAGGTCTTTTATCCATTTGGACTTGAGTTTGTGCATGGTGATAGATATGGATCTATTTTCATTCTTCTACAGATTGACAACCAGTTCTGCCAGCACCATTTGTTGGAGATGCTCTCTTTCTTCCATTGTATACTTTTAGCTCCTTTATCAAAAATTAGGTTTTCATAGGTTTATGGGTTCAAATCCATGTCTTCTACTCGATTTCATTGATCTACTTCTCTGTTTTTATGCCAATATCAAGCTGTTTTCAATACTGTAGCTCTGCAATAGTGTTTGAAGTCAGAGATGGTAATACCTCCAGACGTTCCTTTATTGTAGAAGATTGTTAAGTTTGTAAGATTTTTTTCTTGCCAAGGTGATTAAGCAGTATTTCTCATTATGCACACTGGAGACTTCAAAAAATCTATTTCTACTGTTAAGCAGTTTTAGTTTTCTAATGGAAAAGAAAAATGGAGAAATGTTGTTTTTATTCACTTCTTCAAGTTAATGAAATCTATTGCAGAAAAACAAAACAAAAAATAACATGTCTTCAGAACAGAATTTTTAAAAAGGCGCTTGTCTAACAAGGCATCTTGCCTCAGAAAAAAAATTTACAAAAAAGAAACAATAATAGTAATTCATATGTAAATTAAATCACTAAATTTCTAAATACTATTTCTGTAAATGGGTATTTTTATTACACTGAAAATAGTTAATTTTTCACATGTGATGATATTGTATATGAAGATCCCACATTAATAATCAGTCAAGCATATGTGTGTATGTGTGTATGTATAAATGTATATATGTGTTTACAAATATTTGTACTAATGTATAAAACTGGCATGTGTTTAATGAAATTCACGAGGCATCTCCCTTTCTATGTACATCATGACTACCAGCTTATTGTTTTTTTTGAGAAACTCTTGAATGTGAGAAAGAGTGAATTTTTGTTTCTTGTGCCTTCTTTGGGAATCTTTCCTTCTGTTTGTTTCATACAATTTTGATGTGCTAGTTTTCTTTTTTTAATTTAATATTTTAAAAAGAAAACACACTTTCATTTTCATTGTACATACCAATTCATGTTCTCACTCCCTCCATTCTTCCCAGTCCTTCCATATACCCTCACACACCACCACCATCCACTCTTCAGAGAAGGTAAGGCACATTGCTTTGGGGAAGGTCCAAGGCTCTCCCTACTATATATAGGCTGAAAATGATATCTATCCAAAGCGAATAGGTTCCCAAAAAGCCAGTACATGCAGTAGGGATAAATCCTGGGGCCACTGCCAGTGGTCCCTCTACCTGCCCCATCCATGCACCAGTCAACCACATTCAGAGGGACTAGTTTGGTCCTATGCTTGTTCTTTCCTAGATGGGCTTGTGTCGGTGAGCTACCATTAGCTCAGGTAGACTGTTTAAATTAGTGTACCAACAACAGTCTTGACCTGTTTGTTCATATTCTCATTCCTCCCACTTTTCAGCTGGACTTTGGAAGTTCAGTCCAGTGGTCTAATGCAGGTCTCTGCCTCTGTTTCCATCCAGTTGCTGGATGAAAGTTATATGGTGTTATTTAAAATATTCATCAGTCTGACTAGAGGGCAAGGTAAGTTCAGGCCTTTCTCCTCTATTGCTTAGGGTTTTAGATGGGGTCATCCTTGTGGATTCCTTGGAATTTCTCTAGAGTCAGGTTTATTGCAAACACCATAATGGCTCCCTCAATAAAGATATCTTTCCTTGCTCTCAACACTGTCCTTTCTCCATCTTGACTATCTCATTCCCTCAAGTTCACCTCATACCCACTTTCTCCCATCCTCTTCCACTTCTCCCCTCCCTTCTCCCTCCACCCTTATATTCACAATATTTTCAGGTGATCTTGGCTATTTAGACCTTTCAGGTGGAGAAATATGTATATTTTTGTATTTTCAGCTACTTTGCTGGAAATGTTTATAAGCTGTAGGAGTTCCCTTTTGAAAATTTTAGAGTTGTTTATGTATACTCATATATCATCTGCAAAGAGTGATACTTTGACTTCTTCCTTTCTGATTTGTAGCCCTTTGATCTCCTTCAGTTATCTTGTTTTTTTCTAGTGAAGCATTTAAGTACTGCATTGAATAGGTATAGAGAGAATGGAAAACATTGGGTTGAATTGGATTTCCAGGAATGGCAGAGATGTTAAGATCTGTATTTACCTTACTATTTCCCTGGCAGGGTGACCTGTTTCCTAGGGAACACCACCTGCTGTGTTTGGGAGCTAAGATAAAGCAATGAATAGGAGTGGGGAGTAGTTAGGAGAGGAAGACCTTTTGATCCAATGGAGATAAAAGAAGTGGGGAAGGGACACCTCAGCAGGTTGACTGCTGCAGAGCACTCAACAAGAGAATTGGATTTGGGAGATCTGAGAGAGTGATGGAAATTTGCTTTTATTCTCTCTGCTTATTTGACATAAGTTTTAAAACAATGTATTAAGAATTGGTTTCTTATAACAAAAGAGTTCACTAACTCCTACTTTCAGTATGTTCACTTTTACATTCAGCAAGAACATTCTACTTTCAAATTTAGAACTGCATAAATATAATTATCTGAAGTAGAATAAACTTGAAAATGATTTGAAAGAAAAAAGTCTATGTTGTAGACAATATGGTGTAACAGTGTGACTGAGTAAAAATGTTCAAATGAAACTAATTATTCTCTGAAAAAAGATAAAGCAGAATATATACATTACAGGATTAATTTCAAGAACTTGTATTGCTGTATTTGTTAAAACACAAAAGTTGTCTTTTAATGCCCTTATAATTCATAAAATTATGAGATAGTTCTGAATATTCTAAACTCTTTTCCTTTGACGTTTTCAAATTTGTCATCCAATTTCTAATTTCCTGGTTTTCTTGCAGCTTATTTTACAATCCAATGCAATTAGCTAACCATCCAGTTGTCAACAGTGCAATAATTTCTCAGGGTTATATAATTCACTACTGATTTTTTTTTCTTAATCATCTATAGGAAATCAATGTATATTCTGGAGAGAAATGAAATTCATATGTATTAGAAATTTAATCAGACAATTTTGCATCCACCTTTGGGCAATCGATTTAAATGTCTGACCTATCAACCAGACCTACAGAATTGCTTGTAGTATATAAAAAATATAAATGACAGTGTCATTGGATTATATGCAAATGTCTCTGGAGAACTGACAAACAATGGTACTATTCTATTGAACATTTTTTAAGTATTATTTATTCGTCTATTTTTTGCGTTATCTATTACACTATTGCATAATCACTACTCTGTGAGTTTGGATAATATCTTACATTTCGAATACACATAATCTGAAGATAGTAAGTGGAACATGCAGAAAAAAAATATTTCTTTCCTTGTATTTAGCATAGATAAACATACAATGATTCCAATATCACGTTAATTGAATATTAACAAAAGGAATCTGAAGAACATGAGGATAAAATTAAAGTGGATGCAATCACTTAGAACTTTTAGAAAAGCATAATCTTTTGTTGAATATTTATCAGCAGGATATATCTGCAACTTATGTTTATTTTGCATTTAATATGTGTGTGTTTGTTGGTACTATTTTATGATCTCTGAGCAGGAAATTATAATATGTAATTTAGGCTTTATGGAAATTTCTAATCTAGGCTTCATAAGTATGAGCAAAAGCTCCTATACTAAATATGACTGCTTTATATATAAGCAATACATAGAGAAAATATATAAATTATCTTACTTTAAAGAAGATATAATTGTGGCAGATAGTATATATTTCCGTTATTTGTGGCAATTTAAAATTTATTTTCAGTTGTATTCACTGAAAGGCTATCATTATCATACTGACTAGTAGTGCCTGAAACTCAATTTATAAATAAGTGAGTGAATGATCTGGAACTGATCTGCTTCAGTTATACTACCATAATGAACATATAATACTTTCTTTAAGAAATAAATGCTTAGAAATCAGGAATACTTGCTTATATCTATATAATTTCTTACCATACTGGATGTTTGAGTATTCTTCAGGATGATTTAGCTATGCTTTTTTCAGTACGTTCATACTCTCTTGAGAGATGTTTCAGTTCTACACACTTAGAAACTATTTATCAAATAAAAATGTCAAGCTGTTCCAAAGTTTTATATTTAATGCATAATATTTTTATTTGGAGAGTGCAAAGAATAAATTGTACTGTCTCTGTTCTAGTGCCTTGCAAATATGCTTTGTGTATAAGAGACAAATCCTAAATACTTTTATCAAAATCATATGATTTTGAAAAAATTCTATAGAACTGTCATGAATAATATTTTTCATAAACATCACATTCATGGGGTATTTTAGAATTTTTTTGCTTGTCTATTATAAAAATAGGGAATAAAATATAAACTACTATGTTGGAATTTTATTTTGACAGCAGAGAAACTCAAAGACAGTCTCATCAGGTATAAGAATCATTTCCTTAACCATTTCCTTAACTATTAACCAGAAAAAGCTTTATCATTGTATGCAACTACTTGTTTTCAACGGAAAAGTTTATATCTACATTTTGTCTGTGCAACTTGTGCTGAAGCTAGGAGTCAAAACATAAGTAGGCTAATTATAATAAAATTCACAGTACAGTCTTATTTTACTTTTACAATTTAAAGTCTACTTTCACATTTTCTACTCCTTTGTGTGGAATCAGCTGTTTTGTGTTCCTGTTTTCTGTGAAAGAGACTCAGCAATTTTCTTGAGAGCTTTGCTTATTTAAATCTATTGAATATAGGCCAAACACTTATTCATTATCACAGAAACCAATGACAGAATGCAATTAATTTTGTTAAAAGAAACATTCAGATAATATTGTCAATAGCTTGCCTTAAAAATGGTATATGCTCCCACAGCATAAATTCTATTACAATTGTCTGTTTTTTCTTCCTACCATGCACTTACACTACTACTTTGCTGCATTTTCCTGTTTTTCTTGTTAACATACAGGAAGAGCACCTATGCTAGAATACATTAGAACTTCCTACTTAACACAGCTAGCCAATGTAAGCACATCTAAATTTACATGAAATATGCCTTCAAAAATCATTATTTTATTTCAAATACATGTTCCTCAGCTACATAACAACACCCTTTTCTTACTTTTATGGTATAATTTTAGGAATCTGTCTTTGATAAATTTACATGTATTCATATTTTAAATAATGATTGGAGTAAAAAGTTGTAATCCTACAAAATCACCACCATTTCTGGCTGTGTCCATTTCACATATGCTACTACTTTTGATAATTAACTGTCAATTGTTTGAAGAATAAGCTGTATGTATGTATGATACATAGAACCACATGTTTTTTCCTATTTGTGTGTAATGTACTATAGATGTCTGTTAAGTCCATTTGATTCATTACCTCCATTAGTTCTCTTATTTCTCTGTTAGGTTTCTGTCTGGTTGACCTGTCCATTGGTGAGAGAGGAGTGTTGAAATCGCCTACTCTTAGTGTGTGTGGTTTGTTGTGTGCTTTGAGTTCTAGTAATGTTTCTTTTACAAATGTGGGTGCTTTTATATTACGGGCATAGATATTCAGGATTGAGACTTCATCCTGATGAATTGTTCTTGTTATGAGTATAAAGTGTCCATCTCTATCTCTTCTGATTGATTTTAGTTTGAAGTCAATTTTGTTAGATATTAGTATATTCACACCTGCTTATTTCTTAGGTCCGTTTGATTGAAAAACCTTTCCCCAACCCATTACTCTGAGTAAATGTCTGTTTTTGAGTTTGAGGTGTGTTTCTTGTAAACAGCAGAATGTTGGATCCTGTTTTTGCATCCATTCTCTTATCCTGTGCCTTTTTATATGTGCATTGAGTTAATTGATATTAAGTGACATTAATGACCAGTGGTTGTTAACTCCTGTTATTATTATTATTATTATTATTATTATTATTATTATTATTATTTGGTGTTAGTGTCTGTGCGTTTCCCTTCTTTGAGTTGTGCTGGTGGAGGTTTGTTAAATGTCTGCATTATTGTGGGTATTGTTGGGTTCCTTGGGTTGTGATTTTTGTTCTGTTACTTTCTGTAAGGCTGGGTTTGTGGCTATATATTGTTTAATTTTTTTTATCCTGAAATATCTTGTTTTTTTCCATTGATGGTGAAAGAAAGCTTGCCTGGGTATAGTAGTCTGGACTTGCATCCCTAGTCTCTTAGTGTCTGCAGTACATCTATCCAGGACCTTCCGGATTTCATGGTTTTCATAGAGAAGTCAGGTGTAAGTCGGATAGGTTTACCTTTATAACTTACTTGACCTTTTTTCCTTTGCAGCTCTTAATATTCTTTCTTTATTTTGTATGTTTTGTGTTTTGATTATTATATGGAGAAGGGATTTTTTTTTTGATCCAGTCTATTTGGTGTTCTGTATGCTTCTTGCACCTTCATAGGAATATCCTTTTTAGGTTGGGAAAGTTTTCTTCTATAATTTTGTTGAATATATTTTCTGGGCCATTGAGCTATAATTCTTCTCCTTCTTCTACCCCTAATATTCTTTCATGGTGTCCCAGTTTTCCTGAATGTTTTGTGTCAAGAATTTGTTGGATTTGCTGTTTTCTTTGATCAGTGCATTTATTTCCTCTATAGTATCTTCAGTGTCTGAGATTCTTTCTTCTATCTCTTGTATTCTGTTGATTATACTTGTCTCTGTAGTTTTTGGTCATTTACTCAGATTTTCCATATCCTGCTATTTCTCAGTTTGTGTTTTCTTCATTGCCTCCATTTCATTTTTAAAGTCTTAAACTGTTTCCATTACCTGTTTGATTGTTTTTTTCTTGGTTTTCTTGGGTATCTTTGAGGAATTTATCCATTTCTTCTAAGTTTTTGTTAGTCTTCTCATCCATTTCTTAAAGGAGCTTTTTATATCCCATTTAATGGTCTCTAACACTTTCATAATGCTACCTTTAAAGTCGATTTCTCTACTTCTTCTGGATTAGGATGTTCAAGTCTTCCTGTTGTGTGTTCGCTGGATTTTTGTGTTATCATGTTGCTTTTCAGATTGTTGGAGGAATTCTTGCTTTGGCACCTGCCCATCTCTTCCTTCAAATGCTGTTAGGAGAGTCTTGGCGGCTTGGTCCAATCTTTGCTGTGGCTACCTGTGTATTTGGGGTTTTTTCTTGATCTGCCCTCTCTTAGGTCCCCTCAACACTAGACTTATCTCTCAGATCCTCTTCACCCTGAAGTAGGCTGTGCTGGTGGATCTAAGGACCCCATAGTATGAAAGGAGTGCTCGGCAAGAACATATGCCACTAGGATCTGATGATATTTTCTGGCCTCTGCAGCCACCTGCACATATGCATAGATATGAGCATATTTATATATAATGTAAAAATAAAATAATCTTAAAAACAAAAACAAAAAAAGAATGAAAGGAGTGCTTGGGACGCAAGCTGGGATGTGTTAAGAAGAGAAAGACTGTAGCCAGGGAGCTGAATGGCCAGACAGTTTAGGGGATTGGCGGGTGCCTGTGCTCCATTTCTGGGGTGTCTAGCCGGCTGCTTGGGCACTCACTTACCCCTCACAATGGAACTTTTGGTACAGGAGCAGGGCCACTTGCTGTCCAGGGACCTTGCAGACAAAAGGGTGGGCTTACTGGGTGCAGGCTCAGTGGAACAAAGAAATTCCTGCAGTAGTTAGTTGCACTCACCACTTTGTCCTCAGACCCTCAGCCCCAAAGCAGGCTGAGTTGGGGTATCTATCCTATGACCCTGCAGATGGAAAGGAGTGTTGGGGAGGAAACTGGGATGGGATAATAAGAGAAAGAAGCCCCCACTGATGGCCAGAAATTTTAGGGGACTGAAAGGTGCCTGTGCTCCCATTCCAGGGCGCAGGGCCAGCTGGTTGGGCACATATTCACCCCTCAGGACAGAGCTTCTGGTATAGGACCAGGGCCACTTGCTGGCTAGGGACTTCACAGAAAAAAAGGCGGACTTGCTGGGTGCAGGGTCAGTGGAACAAAGAAACCCCTGCAACAATTGCACTCACCATTTTGTCCCCAGACCCTCATCCCCAAAGCAGGCTAAGTTTCAAGTCATGATATTTCATCACAGCAATAGAAACCCTAAAACTGTCTTCTTTTCTTATAAAGGCAGAATCTTTGTGAAAGGAGAAATCTACACTCATCCGGGGGTATAAAAATGAGATTAGGTGAGAATTAACTACCACCATGTTGCTAGGCCAGCAAAATTTTCAATGACATTCTAAATCAAATCCTTATAACCATAGAACATGAAATTTTTATTAATCTTAAGATCGTGTATTTTAAAACCAGCACTGATACTTTACAATGATATATATATATATATATATATATATATATATATATATATTCAAAAAAATTATAAAAAAACAAGTTCATTTGCCCTGTAGTTGTATCATTTTACTTTTTATGAATAATAATTTTATAGTGAAAATAATAAGAGAGCACCACTAGCCACAGATAACAAAAATTACATGTACTTGTAGCAAAACTCCAAAAATCAATGGCTATGTAGATAAATGACAGTGGGGATTTTATTAACAATCTAAATATAAATCTATCTGAAGACAGTAGACATTGGAGAATTTTCTAAAGATTTATTCAATCAAGTCCCACCTACAGGCTAACGTAATACTATTCCAAATTAAAATTCCACAAACATGCTCTTTTGGCAGTTTTATTTATCTAAATAAATACTGCCACAATTATTTAAAGCTATCTTTTATCACATGAACATTCAATCAAAAAATCTTGACTATTTATTTTTTAATATACCTAACAATATCCATTAAAAACTTAAAGACAGAACTTTAGTGAAAGTTTCAATCAGATAACACAATCTCCATTACCATACCTCATACTCAATGTCATTTCTAATCAAAAAAACATTTCAAAGCTATATTTTACATATGAAGTCAAATCAAAGCCTTACAATCTACTTATGAAAATAAAAACTTCTAATGTTCTTTTTTCGATAAGAAGTCAAAATATAATAGTGATACTTAGTTTTACCCTCCTGGATGAGTTTAAGAATATTTAAATAAAAGAACTCAGAAGAAACTTTAAATTAACCAGGGCAGATTATATTCATTTAACAAAAACATTACTATTTGTAACATTCTGTTCCTGAAGTATGCAATCCAGGGGTTGGAGTATGTTCTATAACAATGCATAGCATTTGCTAAGTAGAAGGCCATTTGAACACATTTTCTAAAAAAAACTTAACAAGATTTTTCGGTCCATGCTTCTTATCTGTTGGAGTTATATAAGAAAGAACATTAAGTCTGTGTCACATTCAAGCTTTTATGTATATTTCAGATGAAAGTTATTTGCTATTAGTGACTCTATTAATATTGCATATACTCTAAATATTTTTCCCTATTGAAACATATTAATCTACTTTAAATTGCTAAAAAAGAATAGAGATGAAAAACATGTGGAAATATATAGGAAAATGATAGATTTACAAAAGAATCTGAAATAAAGTTGTTATAATACATGATAAATTATTGAAAGAAAAATATCATGATATACATGAACATTAGAGTCTGTGAATACAGCTTACTGGTAGAATACAATTAGAGCATGCATAATGACTAGGGTTAAATCACTTCTACCACCATTATTAATTATAGTCCTAGTGAGATTAACAATAAAACAAAATATTTGGAGTACAATATTAATATATTCAAATATTCACAATTTTTTCATCCTTAATCTTGCAAACAGCTTATATTCTGAAGCTTAGTTTGAATTTAAATCTCTGAAAGAGTTTATACATTAATAATATAGAATTTACTTAGATAACCTTTTCTTTTTTATTTTTAAATATTTTTGTTGAAAATAGATTTCTCTCCCATACAATATGTCAGACCACAGATGTCCCTCCCTCCTCTTCTGGCAACTCCCTTCACCTCCCCTCTCTCCCAAAAAGTTTCCCCCTCCTTTTTCCTAAAAAGAGCAGTCCTCCTAGAATATTTTATTAATTTTATGATACAGGAAAAAATTTAAATAGTGTCAAATCTAATTTTCTTTTTTATTGAGAAAAGGAGAAAGAAAAAAAAATAAAAAACAAGTTTCCACATCCTCCCAGCCTCCCATTTCCCTCCCCCTCCTCCCACCCTTCTCCCCCTCCTCCCACCCTTCTTCCCCTCCTCCCACCCTTCTCTCCCTCCACCCACTCCTCTCCCCCTCCCTCTCCAGTCCAAAGAGCAGTCCGGGTTCCCTGCCCTGTGGGAAGTCCTAGGACCTCCCTCCTCCATCCATATCTAGGAAGGTGAACATCCAAACTGGCTAGGCTCCCACAAAGCCAGCACATTAAGTAGGATCAAAACCACGTGTTATTGTCCTTGGCATCTCATCAGCCCTCATTGTTCGCCATGTTCAGAGAGTCCAGTTTTATCCCATGCTTTTTCAGTCACAGTCCAGCTGGCCTTGGTGAGCTCCCAGTAGATCGGCTCCTCTGTCTCAGTGGGTGGGTGCACCCCTCGTGGTCCCGACTTCTTTGCTCATATTCTCCCTCCCTCTGCTCCTCATTGGGACCTTGGGAGCTCAGTCCAGTGCTCCAGTGTGGGTCTCTGTCTCTATCTCCCTCCATCACCAAATGAAGGTTCTATGATGATATGCAAGATATTCATCAGTATTGCTCCAGGATAGGGTCATTTCAGTTTCCCTATCCTCAGCTGCCCAAGGAACTAAGTGGGAACCTCCGATTGGGCACCTGGGAGCCCCTCCAGGGTCAAGTCTCTTGCCCACCCTAAAGTGGCTCACTTAACTAAGAATTGTGGTTCCGAGCTCCCCTATCCACCCTTCCTTTATCCCAATCCTCCTGTTTTCCCAAGTCCCCCCCCCCTTCTTTTCTACCTTTTCTCTCCCCATCTCCACTTACCCCCATCCCATCCCACCCCCAAGATCCCAATTTTCTCCCCGGCAATTTTGTCTACTTCAATTAGCCAAGAGGATAACTATATGATTTTCCTTGGGTTCACCTTCTTACTTAGCTTTTTAGGTTCACCTATTGTAGACTCCGTGACCCTTATTTATGGATAGAAAACAAATATGAGTGAGTACATCCCATGTTCATTTTTTTGGGTCTGGGACACCTCACTCATGGTAGTGTTTTCTATTTCCATCCATTTGCATGCAAAATTCAAGAAGTCATTGTTTTTTACCGCAGCGTAGTACTCTAGTGTGTATATATTCCATACTTTCTTCATCCATTCTTCCATTGAAGGGCATCTAGGTTGTTTCCAGGTTCTGGCTATTACAAATAATACTGCTATGAACATAGTTAAACAAATGCTTTTGTCATATGATAGAGCATCTCTTGGGTATATTCCCAGGAGTGGTATTGCTGGGTCCAGGGGTAGGTTGATCCCGAATTTCCTGAGAAACCGAAACACTGACTTCCACAGTGGTTGCACAAGATTGCATTCCCACCAGCAATGGATGAGGGAACCCCTTCCTCCACAACCTCTCCAGCAAAGGCTATCCTTGGTGTTTTTGACTTTAGCCATTTTGGCAGGTATAAGATGATATCTCAAAGTTGTTTTGATTTGCATTTCTCTGATTGCTAAGGAAGTTGAGCACGACCTTAAGTGTCTTTTGGCCATTTGAACTTCTTCTGTTAAGAATTCTCTGTTCAGTTCAGTGCCCCATTTTTTAATTGGGTTAATTAGCATTTTAAAGTCTAGTTTCTTGAGTTCTCTATATATTTTGGAGATCAGACCTTTGTCTTTTGTGGGGTTGGTGAAGATCTTCTCCCAGTCAGTAGGTTGCCGTTGTGTCTTAGTAACAGTGTCCTTTGCTTTACAGAAGCTTCTCAGTTTAAGTAGGTCCCATTTATTCAATGTTGCCCTTAATGTCTGTGCTGCTGGGGTTATACATAGGAAGCGATCTCCTGTGCCCATCTGTTGTAGGGTATTTCCCACTTTCTCTTCTATCAGGTTCAGTGTGTTCGGGCTGATATTGAGGTCTTTAATCCAATTGTACTTGAGTTTTGTACATGGTGATAGATATGGGTCTATATTCATTCTTCTACAGGTTGACATCGTGTTGTGCCAGCACCATTTGTTGAAGATGCTTTCTTTCTTCCATTGTATACTTTTAGCTCCTTTATCAAAAATGAGGTGTTCATAGGTTTGTGGGATATAATCCGGGTCTTCTATACGATTCCATTGGTTGACTTCTCTGTTTTTATGCCAGTACCACACTGTTTTCATTACTGTAGCTCTGTAATAGAGTTTGAAGTCAGGGATGGTAATGCCTCCAGAAGATCCTTTATTGTATAGGATTGTTTTGGCTATCCTGGGTTTTTTGTTTTTCCAGATAAAGTTGGTTATTGTCCTTTCCAGATCTGTGAAGAATTTTGATGGGATCTTGATGGGGATTGCATTGAATCTATAAATTGCCTTTGGTAGAGTTGCCATTTTTACTATGTTGATCCTCCCAATCCAAGAGAAAGGGAGATCTTTCCATTTTCTGGTATCCTCTTCAATTTCTTTCTTCAATGCCTTAAAGTTCTTGTCAAATAGATCTTTCACTTCCTTGGTTAGATTTACCCCAAGATATTTTATGCTGTTTGTGGCTATCATGAATGGTGAAGCTTCTCTGATTTCCCTCTCTGCTTCCATATCCTTTGTGTTCAAGAGGGCGACTGATTTTTTGGAGTTGATCTTGTATCCTGCCACATTACTAAAGGTGTTTATCAGCTTTAAAAGTTCTTTGGTGAAGTTTTGGGGGTCGCTTATGTACACTATCTTATCATCTGCAAATAACGAAAGTGTAACTTCTTCCTTTCCAATTCGAATCCCCTTGATCCCATTATGTTGTCTTATTGCTATTGCTAGAACTTCAAGCACTATATTGAAGTGGTAGGGCAAGAGTGGACAGCCTTTTCGTGTTCCTGAGTTAAGCGGGATGGCTTTGAGTTTCTCTCCATTTAATTTGATGTTAGCTGTCTGCTTACTGTATATAGCTTTTATTATATTTAGGTATGACCCTTGTATCCCTAATCTCTCCAAGACTTTTAACATAAATGGATGTTGAATATTGTCAAATGCTTTTTCAGCATCTAATGAAATGATCATATGTTTTTTTTTCTTTCAGTTTATTTCTATGCTTGATTACATTGATAGATTTTTTTTTATGTTGAACCAGCCCTGCATCTCAGGAATGAAGCCTACTTGATCATAATGGATAATTTTTTAAATGTGTTCTTGGATTCGTTTTGCCAGTATTTTGTTGAGGATTTTTGCGTCGATATTCATGAGTGAGATTGGCCTGTAATTCTCTTTCTTGATTGAGTCTTTGTGTGGTTTTGGTATCAGAGTAACTGTCACTTCATAAAAGGAATTTGGTAATGACCCTTCTGATTCTATATTGTGGAATACATTAAGGAGTATAGGTATTAGGTCTTCTTGGAATTTCTGGTAGAATTCCGCATTGAAACCATCTGGTCCTGGGCTTTTTTTGGTAGGGAGGTTTTTGATAACGGCTTCTATTTCTTCACGACTGACAGGTCTGTTTAGACTGTTCACCTGGTCCTGGTTTAATTTTGGTAAATGGTATTTATCTAAAAACGTGGGGATTTCTTTTACATTTTCCAGTTTTGTGGCATAGAGGCTTTTGTAGTAATATATAAAGATTCTCTGAATTTCCTCTGTGTCTGTGGTTATGTCCCCCTTCTGATCTTATTAATTTGCGTGTTCTCTCTCTGTCGTTTGATTAGCTTGGATAGGGGTTGATCAATCTTGTTGATTTTCTCCAGGAACCAGCTTTTTGTTTCATTGATTCTTTGGATTGTTTTCAGTGTTTCCATTTTGTTGATTTCAGCCCTCTGTTTGATTATTTCCAGTCTTCTGCTCCTCCTAGGTGAGTCTGCTTCTTTTTTTTCTAGAGCTTTCAGGTGGTCTGTTAAGTCTCCAATATGTGCTTTCCCTGTTTTCTTTAGGTGGGCACTTAGTGCTATGAACTTTCCTCTTAGGACTGCTTTCATAGTGTCCCATAAGTTTGAGTATGTTGTTTCTTTATTTTCATTGAATTCAAGGAAGACTTTAATTTCTTTCTTTATTTCTTGCTTAATCCAGGTATGGTTCAGTAGTTGACTGTTCAGTTTCCATGAGTTTGTAGGCTTTCTGGGGGTAGCATTGTTGTTGAATTCTAATTTTAATCCATGGTGATCTGATAAGACACAGGTGGTTACTAATAATTTTTTTGTAACTGTGTAAGTTAGCTTCATTACCGAGTATGTGCTCAATTTTCGAGAAGGTTCCATGAGCTGCAGAGAAGAAGGTATATTCTTTCCTCTTTGGGTGGAATAATCTATAGATGTGTGTTAAGTCCATTTGCTTCATTACTTCCATTAATTCTCTAATTTCTCTGTTAGGTTTCTGTCTGATTGACCTGTCCATTGGTGAGAGAAGAGTGTTGAAGTCTCCTACTATTAGTGTGTGCGGTTTGATGCCTGCCTTGAGGTTTAGTAATATTTCTTTTACATAAGTGTGTGCTTTTATATTAGGGGTATAGATATTCAGGATTGAGACTTCTTCCTGATGAATTGTTCCTGTTATGAGTATAAAATGCCCCTCTCCATCTCTTCTGATTGATTTAAGTTTGAAGTAAACTTTGTTAGAAATTATTATGGCCACACCTGCTTGTTTCTTAGGTCCACTTGCTTGAGAAGCCTTTTCCTAGCCCTTTACTCTGAGTAGGTACCTGTCTTTGTAGTTGAGGTGTGTTTCTTGTAGACAGCAGAATGTTGGATCCTTTTTTCGTATCCAATCTCTTAGCCTGTGCCTTTTAATAGGTGAGTTGAGCCCATTGATATTAAGTGATATTAATGACCAGTGGTTGTTAACTCCGGTCACTTTTTTAGTAGTAGGGTTTGTGTGTTTCCTTTCTTTGAGTTGCGCTGGTGAAGGGTCTCTAGATGTCTGAGTTATTGTGGTCATTATTGGACTCCTTGGTTAGTGATTTTCCTTCTATTATTTTCTGTAAGGCTGGATTTGTGGCTACGTATTGTTTAAATTTGTTTTTATCCTGAAAAATTTTGTTTTCTCCATTTATAGTGAACAAAAGCTTGGCCTTATATAGTAGTCTGGGCTTGCATCCATGGTCTCTTAGTTTTTGGAGTACATCTATCCAGGACCTTCTGGCTTTCATGGTTTCCATAGAGAAGTCAGGTGTAAGTCTGATAGGTTTACCTTTATAAGTAACTTGGCCTTTTTCTTTTGCGGCTCTTAATATTCTTTCTTTATTCTGTATATTTTGTGTTTTGATTATTATATGGCGAGGGAATTTTTTTTTTTTGATCCAGCCTAATTGGTGTTCTGTATGCTTCTTGAACCTTCATAGGTACATCTTTCTTCAGGTTGGGAAAGTTTTCTTCTATAATTTTATTAAGTATATTTTCTGGACCGTTGAGATGCCCTTCTTTTCCTTCTTCTACTCCAATTATTCTTAGGTTTGTTCTTTTTATTGTGTCCCATAATTCCTGAATGTTTTGTGATGAGAGTTTTTTGGACTTGCTGTTTTCTTTGATCAGTGCGTTTATTTTCTCTATGTTATCCTCAGAATCTGAGATTCTTTCTTCCTTCTCTTGTATTCTGCTGGTTATGCTTGTTTCTGTAGTCTCTATTCGTTTACCTAGATTTTCCATGTCCAGCTGGCCCTCTCTTTGTGTTTTCTTCTTTGCTTCCATTTCAATTTTCAAGTCATTAACTGTTTCCATTATCTGCTTGATTCTTTTTCCTTGGTTTCCTAGGGTATCATTCACTGATTTACTCAATTCTTCGAACTTTCTGTTATACTTCTCATCCATTTCTATAAGGGCGATTTTTATATGCTGTTTAAGGTTGTCAATCAATTTCATGAAGTCAGTTTTTTTCTACTTCTTCTTGATTAAGGTTTTCATGTCCTCCTGTTGTGAGGTCACTGGCTTCTGGTGGTTTCGTGTTGTTTTTCAGATTGTTGGGTGAATTCTTGCATTGGCGTCTGCCCATCTCTTCTTCCCAATACTCTCCTCTGGATCTTCTTTTACAGGATCAGGTTTCTTGCCCACTGATGTACCTTCCCAGTGATGTCACTTCCCAATGATGTTTCTCCTGGTGTCCAGATCGGATCTCCTTGCTGCTTGGTTAGCTCGCAAACAAAGTGCCTACCCTGCTTGCTGCAGGCAGGCTATGGGGACAAAGGAGGTGCTGCCTTCCCCTTTGCCCTCCCTTTTGCCCTCCCGATTCATGTTCGGTCCCAGCGCCCAAGCAGGCTGAGCAGGGAGGTGCTATGCCACCAAAGAAGGGAGGGAGGGAGGAAGACAGGGGGTGGGGGGATCTGGATGTAAGCTGGATGGGATAGGAAGAGAGAGGAGGTATCCGGCAGTATAGCCCCTCTAGGATGGCCAGGAAGTGTAGGCGGGCTGAGGTATGTTCCAGGCTGCAGCAGCACTCACTCACCACAATCTCAATTCTAATTTTTAATCATGTTTCTTTTTAAGATGATGAAGTTTTTTTGATAGTCCATCATTCAAACATTTTGTCCTGCTTATTTGCTTAATTCATAGTATTTTATTTGGCCACAAAATACCTCTGAGTTATTCTAAAAGATATATATATATATATATATATATATATATATATATATATATATTAGATTTTAAATTTTGTATACATAATAACTTTATGAGAAATAAACTTTTCATACATTGGACTTATAGGTTTAACATTATTATACTTGATAAAAATAAGATAATTAATATAAGATACCAGAAATGTATGAATCAAAATTCTTTCTAACCCATATTGAATATGCAGAGCTCCCTTTTATGATTTCAATTAATGCCATGCCTGCAAGGCAATTGTCATTCTTCTGAGCGAGGGATGTCAGGATTAACATGCAACACAACTTCAGGTTCTGCAGACAAGACCTTTATTCCACTTTCTCACAAGTATATATAGCCCTCAGCAGGGGAGGCCAAATCACCAAAAGCAGGAAGCTCATCACCATAACTCAATGGCTTAGGGGTAAACATCCTTAGAAACATTGCTGAAAACAACAGATTGTTCCTGTTTTTGTTCCTGTTTTCAACCAACCTCAAGAGTGCAAAACAGATCAAGGTGGGGTGCAAAGGCCTGTCCTCTAGGGACCCAACAAATTAATATCTTTGTTTAAAGATGTTCTGATAAGCAATAATCTCTATGTATATTTTAGAAAGTGAAAATGAGCTGATATTGCACCCTAGTTTTCTTCTTGATTAATCTTCTTGATAGTGAACATGAGCCCCTTCAAATATACAATCTCTGCAGTATTCTTACTGTATCCTCAAGTCATCTTACCTGTGACATTTTGATTTGATATCCATACAGGGCAACTGACATTTCTTTTTCTTGTTCTATTACATAAATAATGTCCCTCTTAAGCAGAATTAGCTTGCACAAGTGAATGAGATTCAGGCCAATAGGTATTGGCTTTGTTGTAAAGTACCATGGATGTACCATAATTATATACAACTCTGCATTGCTTCTGATGCTCAGTAATTTTTACTAGTGATATATATTATTGATTTTAAAGCAATTTAGAAGTGGTCTGTGCAAAGATTTGTGTACATATGTGCAATGTAATTGCTTTGGTAGTGTGTCTGTGTTATATTTAAATGTGTAGAGATGACTTTCCAAAAGCTAATGAAAAATTATTGTTTGGACTAATGCTTTTCTAGCACTTCCTGTTATAACTGCATCTACAATTACAGAAAATAATTTAAAAAAATTCCTAAAAGCATTGTGTGTCTATTAAGATATACACAGAATTTGCATGGAGGAATTTAGCCAAAGCAAAATGAAACTGATAAAGATTCAGTATTTGTATTTTATGGAGACTTAAATAGTCAATGCATAGTATGATGCATTTGACTTAGTCAACACACACTAAAATGTGTCTGTCTTATTCTTTTAGTATACTTAAGGATTTGTAAGGGGCTGGAGAGATGGCTCAGTGGTTAAGAGCATTGCCTGCTCTTCCAAAGGTCCTGAGTTCAATTCCCAGCAACCACATGGTGGCTCACAACCATCTGTAAGACGTGTTGCGCCCTCATCTGGCCTTCAGGCATACAGACAGAATATTGTATACATAATAAATAAATAAATATTTTTTTAAAAAAAGGATTTGTAAATAATTTTAATTCTATGGTAGAAATTGTTATAAAACCAATTAATTTAATATAATATATAACATAATTAATATATTTCTGGATGAGTACAGTCATGCTAATATTCATTTAAAAAACGATATTGCTTTCTCATTTTTTTAGATTTATTTATGTATTATGTTTACAGTTGTCTGAGACCAGCTTCGACAAGTATACCTCTTACCAGAGTAGGGACATGAGGATGAGAAAAGTTTTCTGAGTGTCCATTGCATAGGCAAGTACTTAATCACTTTTAGTTTTAGAGAATTGGGAGGATCTTGAAGGAATTAAAATCATAATTAATGTATAAGAATTTTATTCTATTTATTGTGTGAAAATGTAATGATGAGTTTTATGTATTGATTATGGATAAAAATAAAGTGAAGCATGCATAAAGAGCACAGAGATTACTTTATTTAATTTTTACATTTTAACCTAAATTATCTGGATTATTTAGTTACAAATGTGGAAAAACCCAGACTGTTTTTTTTGTAGTTTCTTCTCATGATGGTTTTAGAGTTATTTCTTATCCTAAAAATATAGTTACCAGAAAATGCAGTGTTGTGTACTTACATGATCATTTACAAAAGCCTGTTTAAAATAAATTAGTTCTTTGCATAACTGAAAATATGTATATAAAGACCAAGGAGCTAGCACAACAGATAAGAATCCTAGCTGCCAAACCTGATTACCTAAGCTTATCCCTGTAACCCAAATGGCGGAAAAATAAAACCATTCCTAAGTTGTTGTCTTATCTCTGTCCATGTATTGTGTCATATGCTCCTCCCACAATAAATGATTAATTAAAAATAAATCCTAGAAATTTAAATTCATGTTTCTTGAGTCCTAATTAAGATTATTAGGGGAGTAATGGAGGACTTTTTCATGAGAACTGTGCAAACAAATTTAGATTTCAAATTGTTTTGTAGATAATATAAATGGCAAACTGCTGGTAGAAAAGCAATAAACATATGCATGATTTTACATTTTTTTCTGTGTTTACAAAGACAAGGCTTCATTGTTTTATTACTTACTGTAAAATCCTTGAATTGTAGTATAGAATTTAAGTGTATTCTATACAGTAACCTCATATTAATCATGAAAACAAGTATCTAGGAAAATAGCTCTATTAGTAAATGCATGTCTTGCATGAGGATCTGAGTTTGATCCCACAAGTCAACATATACAGTAGAGCATAGTGAATTCTTTGAAGTTCTGGTGCTGTGGGATTTGTGGCAGGAGGATCACTGGAGTATTATGCCCACTTAATGTGTTGTACTAAGTGAGACATGCAACCGATTAAGTGTCTTTGCCTTAAAAGATAAATATGGATGACATTTTTTAACATGTCAACAAGATTATCCTTTCATTTCCCACATAGGTGTATAAGCTCATTTGCATGTATACCTTCATGAACACATGCAATCACAAATACAGACACACATACACACACACACACACACACAATGTACAAGTAGTTAAACTTGGGAAAATAAAATGACTTTCTGTTTTCATAACCCTGGTCACAGCAGAACTGAAATTAAAGTATCTCAGTTTATTTCCTGATAATGTGAGATCAACATTTGATCCAGCTTTATTATATGGTATACATTTTTTTCAAATTTTCAAAGTTTAATATTAATTATCTGCCTTGATATGTGTCTTCCATGAAATTATCATTTCAATCGCATGTTACAATTTGGAAAATATATGTTGCAATTGGCAACAAAGCAGGCAATATCCTGGAGTATTTTCTGTGATCTGACATGAATATATATACAAATTTTTCACAAGCACGATGGACACAAACTGTTAATGGTACATTTTCTGAGAAAACTTTAGGGCTTAATATGATGTCTCTTTATTTCTGTGGAGAAATCTGTTATTCATTTGCAATGCAGGTTTAAATGTACTTCAGTGGTTTGACTTTCTTGTAAAAGTAGATTTTAATCAAGATTTATAAATATTTAGGTAAGAATGATACATTGTCTAATTTTTAGATCTTATTAAGCACTCTATTTATAAATTCATCCGGAATGTAAATAAAGGCTGGATGAGTTAGACAGTTTTCTCTCTTCTAAAAGATTTTAGCCAGAGTATTGCTCATAATAGATGGAGACTAAAACGTAGAGATTTATATATTTTTTAATGTTTTTAGGGGAAAAAGGTTATCATATTATTAAGTTACTTAAATAAAGTAATTTATTAAAATTACTTCAGTTGGTACATCTTATCATATGGCTCCCAAAGTCCATATATTTTTAATACAAATTATTCATTCCCTAGATTAACCTTAGTAAATTTCTTAAATAAATGACTAGAACATTTTACAGTAACATTTTGCCTTATTTACTTGTTACTGTTAGAGAGAGTCCTCAAGTTTTTCAACATCTTTTGACTCCTTTAAGTGAGAAAAAAAATGTCTTAAGCATTAATTTCATTGGTATGTCCATCATTTAGCACATTGTATGTAAATTTTCAAAAATTACTGTGAATTAAAGACACATTATTTAGAAAGGCATAATGACTATCATATATATATATATATATATATATATATATATATATCTACGCATATGATTTTGATTAACTTTCTATATCCAATTACTTTTTATAATACCCCAGATAATTAATATTATCTGTACATTGTCTTTGGTCACTTTATTTTAAGATATGACTTTCATCTATACATAGTGTAATAAATAGATTATTTGGTTTGCTTAATGTTTCATGACAAAATAGCGTGTCTCCTATGTTGTTTTCAGGTCTTAATTTCTTCACCAAAATTTCACATTTTTGTAAATGCTAAGGAAAACCTTCCTCTTTCTTTTTATGGTCTTAAACAATAAAATTATAATATTACTTTAAATTAGAATATGTTTAGTGGATATATCTTGATAAGAACCCAAAAGGCTCGCTCCACCACAGATTAGCTCCTACTATATGATATTCTAGAATAAAGAAAAGAATAGCCTCTCTTTATCTTTCTGTTTTCTCTTCTCACCCTATTTTTCCCTCTTGTCTTGTTACACTGCCTCCTGTCTTCAATTTCTGTTTTTGCTGTACTCACTCCTATAAATGTTCCTTATAACATTTTAAATTGTTGGAAGTAGTTAATAATGTCAAACCATACCATGAAGATCTCTTTTGATTTAAGCAGTTTGAATTGATTATGTCACATATTATTTATTATTTTTATTATTATTATTATTATTATTATTATTATTATTATTATTATTATTTTAGTTTTTCGAGACAGGGTTTCTCTGTAGCTTTGGAGCCTGTCCTGGCACTAGCTCTTGTAGACCAGGCTGGTCTCGAACTCCCAGAGATCCGCCTGCCTCTGCCTCCTGAGTGCTGGGATTAAAGGCGTGCACCACCACCGCCCGGCTCACATATTATTTTTATCCTCAGCATGTACTAGGAATATATTCAAGGAGAAAATGGCATATGAGTACTTTGCTATTTTACTTATTGGCACAATGCACATTATTTTGGACATGACTGATTAACAATTTTAAAATGTATGCCTTCTAAAGATATTTTTAGTCCTAGCCTTTAAGAATCAATGGGAAGTGGGAGTAAGGAAAAATTCACCTAAAATATGTTTTGACAAAATGAAAATAGTTTCAAAGCTGAAATATCATGGGAAAGATCATATTGATATAATGGTCTACTACACATTTGATAGAAAACACTGAAAATTAACCTCATCTTATTACATTCTAAAAGTTGTTCTTAAGACCAAAAGATGACAAAGTTGATTATTGTGAATAGTACATTAAGTCATATTTTTATCTTTAAAATATACAAGAAAGATAAATTGAAAATTGTTATTAGATGATCTGGAAAAGAGTGTAATTAGACAACTTTACTATAGTTTTGATATTGATTTTACTCTTCTAGAATGGAAATTATCATGGTGGCCTTACTATTCCATGTACATGAAACTGATAATGAGGTTTATGGAAAACAAAGAACTATGTGTTAAATGACCATATTAAATTTATCTCTTAGTAAGTCATATGCATGTGAGAAACAGAACATTTTGAGAATCAAATAGAAAAGAGTTAAGAAAATTTAGAGACACAGAACTGAGATAATCACAAACTTGAAGCAAGAGTTATAGTTTTCTATTCTTCAGGTTGAACCCAAATTTCTGTCCCCGAATTTTCATTAATTATTCTACAAATTATTATAAAAGAAAGTTTAGCTCATTGTCTAAAAAGAGCAGCTTTAACAATCCTTGAAGTACATGACACAACACATTTTTGATTCTACTTTAATGTAGTCAGTTAAAACATGCAAACTGAATGTTATGGTCCAGAGAATAATTGCTTCTTGTTTTTACAAAGTGTGCAAAATTGTAACTTTATAGATCCATCTACTCAAGCTTTGAAGGATGATAGTTTTCCAGTAGCTATTAAATATGGTTTGTTACCACAGAATACTTCAAAGAAATTGAGTTCCAGCATAAAAGCATATAAAACATACAAAACTTTTAAAATGTCAGTTAATCATTCAAGGAGAAGAAAGGTACATATTGTAATCTGTGAGTTCCTTGAAAAAATGCTACAATCTATTATAAAGTTCAACATAAAAAGTCTGGCGGCTTTGCAAAACAGTAATACAGTGTAAGCTATAATTTTGAGTGAGTGACTCTCTAGCCTAAGGCTTATAGCATTCAAATGCTTGGTAATTTTAGTTAAAATTCCAAGAAATATTTAGTTTATGACTGACTAATGAAGTTATTCTCACCTGGAGAAGAACCCATTTCCACAAGTTGTGGATGCATTCCCTAAATGAAGATGTTGAATGAAGATGATATGACAGCATCTTCAGTATATGAACTTTCTTTCTACTCTATAATTCTAAATGATCCTGACTGGTTCTGTCATTTACACAAATTTTAGAAATTTTCCATTAAAAGTCAGAGTAATATCAGAAAAGAAAAATGAGGGAAAATAAGAGAAATAAACAAGAAAGCCTGTTCATTTTCTCATCATTTCACAGAATAAATCAGGGACATATGAAGCTTAGAAGAATGAAACAAAATGAGCAAAATGACATATGGTTCTTTAATGTATATTACTTAGCTTTCTAGAAATTTAGAATTCATCAAAGTAATTGACTCCTCAGATTGACTCTTAACAAAAATGAGTAATTTTAGAGATTCTTTTCATTTGGTGTTTATTGTAATGGATTTGACTAGGACTTTAAGATTCTCACTGAAAAAGCCACAGGAATTAATGGATTTGATGAATCACAGGCCTGTAGATATTTTCAGGAAATGTGCTGAGTTTGGAAAGTAAATCTTCATTAATCTTACAAGCTTAACATAATTCTTTTCTTCCAACATCTGTCATTTTATATATTCATTCAGTGTACAATGTTGTGGTTATATTCTTTCCAGAATGAGATCCAACTCAAAATTCAGAATATATATCCATTTTAAAAATTAACCTTCATATTTTGTATGAAGTTCTACATGCAGTTCTACAATTCAAAAAGCCTATAAGTTAATTCCATGATAAAAGATATCCAAGTGCTTCAACCTTCATATCTTTGCACATAACATAATATGCAGCTGTCTACACTTCAAATGGCCTATAAGTTAATTCGATGATTTAAAATATCCAACGATTCTTTTGTACAAAGAAATCTTGACACAGATACAAATAATACATATTTCTTTCTCAAAATACTGCTTCATTTTCCCAAGAAGAGAAAAAAAAGTTGTGTATGATTGATTATATTAGAATATCATGGAAGAGTTCCTTAGCTTCTCACAGATATCTACTACCAATGTTTACAGTAGGTTCCTGTACTTCCTTTTGCATTAGTGATAATACTGTTACTATAATAGAAGGTATTTCAAATTTGAAAAAGCAAATCAGTGATTCTTAATCGGAAGTTAATTTTCAGCATTGTGACTGGTGCTTAATTTTCTTTGTGGGTGTTCTTGTAAAAGAAATGAGTTATTCCATAATAGACATTAAGACCTCAGCAGAGTTCTTTGCTCATGTTCTCCCTCCTTCTGCTACTCATTGGGACCTTTGGAGCTCAGTCCAGTGCTCCAGTGTGGGTCTCTGTCTCTATCTCCATCCATCGCCAGATGAAGGTTCTATGGTGATATGCAAGATATTCATCGGTATGGCTATAGGATAGGATCATTTCAGGTTCCCTATCCTCAGCTGGCCCAGGAACTAACTGGGAACCTCACCTTGGGCACCTGGGAGCCCCTCTAGGTCCAAGTCTCTTGCCAACCCTAAGATGGCTCCCTTAACTAAGATATGTGCTTCCCTGCTCCCCTATCCAACCTTCCTTTATCCCAATCATCCTGTTTCCACAAGTTCCCCCCATCCTACTCTTCTCCCTTTTCTCTCCCCATCTCCCCTTTCCCCCTCCCACCCCACCCCCAAGATCCCGATTTCTTGCCCGGCAATCTTGTCTACTTCCCATACCCAGGAGGATAGCTATATGTTTTTCTTTGGGTTCACCTTCTTATATAGCTTCTTTAGGATATCAAATTATAGCCTCACTGACCTTTAGTTATGGCTAGAACCCATTTATGCGTGAGTACATCCCTTGTTCATCTTTATGGGTCTGGGTTGCCTCACTCAGGATAATATTTTCTATTTCCTTCCATTTGCATGCAAAATTCGAGAAGTCATTGTTTTTTACCGCTGAGTAGTACTCTAATGTGTATATATTCCACACTTTCTTCATCCATTCTTCCATTGAAGGATACCTAAGTTGTTTCCAGGTTCTGGCTATTACAAATAATGCTTCGATGAACATAGTTGAACAAATGCCCTTGCCATATGATCTGGCATCTCTTTAGTATATTCCCAAGAGTGGCATTGCTGGGTCCAGGGGTAGGTTGATCCAGAATTTCCTGAGATACCACCACACTGCTTTCCAAAGTGGTTGCACAAGTTTGCATTCCCACCAGCAATGGATTAGGGTACCCCTTCCTCCACAACCTCTCCGGCAGATGCAATCATTGGTGTTCAAGGTCCCAATGAGGAGCAGAAGGAGGGAGAACATGAGCAAAGAAGTCAGGACCACAAGGGGTGCACCCCCCCACGGAGACAGTGGGGCTGATCTATTGGGAGCTCACCAAGGCCAGCTGGACTGTGATTGAAAAATCATAGAATAAAACCGGACTCTCTGAATATGGTGGACAATGAGGGCTGATGAGAACGCAAGGACAATGGCACTGGGTTTTGATCCTACTTCATGTTCTGGCTTTGTGGGAGCCTAGCCAGTTTGGATGTTCACCTTCCTAGACCAGGATGGAGGGGGGAGGACTTTGGACTTTCCACAGGGCAGGGAACCCTGACTGCTCTTCAGACTGGAGAGGGAGGGGGAGAGGAGTGGGGGGAGTAGGAAGGAGTGGGGGGAGGGGTAGAGGAGTGGGGGGAGGGTAGAGGAGTGGGAGGCTGGGAGGAAGCGGAAATTTTTTTCAATAAAAAAAATTAAGACCTCAGCAGAGTAACCCATTATTACTCTATCACAAAATAGCTATCAAACCAGAATCAAAAATAAAATTGTCAATAATGTCATCACAGACATAGTGAACAGGCCTGTTTCTCAGTAGGTTGTAAAAAGTTATATCAGCTGAATGATGGGGCCATTTATATGTTTGTCTTGATTTATCAATATATTTTTTTTTCTTTTGTCTTGTTGCCCATATAAAATTTAAAAGTACCAGAATTTACAAAGAAAATAAAATTGCTGCAGCCAGCGCATCCTGGATGCCAAGACTGGCTGGGGGTGCCGGGATTGAAACACGGAGGCTTCTTTTTAGGTGGAAGAACAGCAACCTTTATTTTTCCCACCAACCTTTTATACCCCTACTCCTTCTGTGGAGACCCACCAGCCAGAAAGAACAAACATCCTTGTCAATTACAGACAACAAGGAAGTTCCGCTGTCAGTCAGGGGGAGTGAGGGCAGCTGGATCACAACAAAAATTAATACTTATTTTTTAGTTAAGTTTCTAAACCTTAAAAAAGCACTCAAAATCTACAATAGTTTAGAAGAACCACTTTTGAAATGTGATTTAAAATTGTCTATAAGGATTTTATTCTATGACAATCATTGAATTCTCATTTTTGTTTTTGAATATATGTGCATCTCCAATGTGTGTAGACCTACATACAAGCATCTTTGTATATAGTTTCTGTATTAGCCATTTATGTGCTATATGCATATCATTTAATAAATTAGTAATTATTCATATCGTTGCATGTATATACAAATGTAAATTTTTGCTAATCTTTTTGACAGTACTCAGTGATTTGTTTTGGTTTAGTTATCAGCCGCTATTAATATCACTTGCTTTTGATTCATAACTTTCCCTTCATGGAGACTTCATTTGTTTGTGAGAAGTGTCATAAGCTTTGGATGAATGTATGACTTGAGGACCTGTCTTTCATTTCTTCATCCTTTATTTTAAAGACAGCAATTCTCAAGTTCAGAAGCACAGTTTTTAACAGAAACATTTTGAAATCTGTTTTGTGAAAAGTAGGAACACTAAATAGAATGAAAATGCTAAATTCAATGCTGCAATTAAAATAGTCTATAAGGATTGCATTCTATGACAATCACTGAATTCTCGTTTTTGTTTTTGAATATATATGCATCTCCAATGATTTTTATTATAACAAATGTGAAAGAATCATTCCTGAATTTTGTAGCCTATTATGAATGTCGAAGAGTGAATAATATTGAGTAAACTGAGTTGGCTACAATTGTCCAAGTTATGCTTATTGTTTTTGTTTCCTTATTTTACTTCCACAGTAGAGCAACATTATTATATAGTTTCAGAGGTGTCAAGAATTAAAACTTCAATTTTAATGTATCATTCTATCATTTTCTTTACATTACTGTCCTAATTTTATAAATGACTTCAAAATTTTGAAATTGGCAAAGCGTCAACGAATTCTGGAAATTTGGAAAATGTATATACTGAAATTTATAATCTATAATCTTTAAATTGATTATTTAAATTGTTTAACACTCATCCTAGGTGTATGATGTCTTGTGACTTGTGTTCACAAGCCTTTGTTTCAAACTTTCTATTTTTTATATCTAATTAAGTAATTTTTTTGTAGTATTGACTTTCATTATGATTTGACAAGAGTTGGTGAGAACTATTTTAGTAAGCACGATTTTTCTCAACATGAGATATTTTCACTAAGCAGTTTAAGGAATGGATCACAACATTCAATAATATATAGAACACAATTATATATGATTAACCATACATTTTATGAAATATTTTTGTTTCTAACCTACTCCAGTGTTTAAACATTTTATAAAATGTGGATAGGAACATTATTCATTACAATTATAAATGAAGCTAAATATATTATTTAAATGATATTATTTTCAAATTATCTGTTCTTAGAATTTGTGTTATTTCATATACTATTAATTCTTTGTTACTACTAGTGTCCTAAGCAATAAAAATTTTGCTTTCACTTCATGTTGTTTTATATGAATGTAAATATAGGCAACAAATTTTTGATGATTTTATGAATCATATGATCCTTCTAAATATCATGTGGCATAAGCAAATAGAGCATATTTAGATGGTATGTGTGTTGAAACTTCTTGCTATATACTGGAGAGATACATATAATTAGAATAATAAAATAAAAAATATTTAATGGCTTGCTTTTAAAAATATAGTTTATACCAAGAAAGGTATTTATTTCTCTAGTATATTTAATAGAATATATAATATTAAAAATTAACCCCTTGTTTGCATCATATCTTCTTGTTTCAGTTATTCAAAACAAAATAAGCGTTGATACTTTTTAGAAATCAATGAGATATTTTGATAACCCAATAAAAATACTTTATACTCTATAATCAGAACATGAATGTATAGTTGTCAAATTCACTGGCCATATACTCTTATTATTTCTAAGGTTAAATTTTCAATTGACCTATTTCCAGAATTTCAACAAATCTATCAGACATATATTATAGGGTTTTTTGTTTTGTTTTATATGGCTTTCTTGAAGTTATCTCTTGTTGCTTTAACGTGAAAGCCAATCATTCTCAATATCTTTACTGAATTTTTCTACCCTCTAAAATTGTAGTTTCCCAGGGCTCATTTTTTCAATGACTTTAAGGTTCTTATATACTTTTCTAAATTAACATGCTCAAAGGTCAACTCAAATTTCTTCTTCTCCAAATATATTTCTGAGCTTTAACATATCAATTGAACTTAAAAAAATCTTAATATCATTTTCAACTGTACTCCTTTATTGAAGTCACACATCCTACCCTCTCAGAACAACTGGTGGCTTAACCATCCAGTATTGACTTCTGATAGTATATCCTTTCTGATATTAGATACCACTGTATCTCTCCAGGATTATTACAATAGTTTCCTAATATATTAGGAACTTATTATGGTTCTATGTTCTATTTCTTTATCAACTAGAGTAAAACACGAGCATTGATGTCTAAAATTTTCCAGAATATTACAATCATACTCAGAATAATTATGGGAATAGTTGTAATGTTCAGAAAGCCTTAACAGGTTTTCCATCTCTTCTATTTTCTCTTTTACATTGATTTTACTTTGTCTTTCTGTTCTAGTCACACTGTTCCTTTTCTCATGATGGAACATACCAAGCCTATCAAATATGTTAATATCTAAGAAATTGTTTTGCTAAATTCTACGAAATTTTCTAAAAATAAATTATATTTACTAAAATCTTTACATAATATCAGTACAAATCATCTTCATTTAGTTTATTACCAGTTTAACGATACAAAAAGTAGATCATAATCATTTTATTTAGCAATCAAAATGTGTATTTAAGTCTCATTAATTTTTTTTATTTTAAAATTTATACACTAACATAATGAATTCTGGTTAACATTATTCTCACCATACTATATTTCCCTCCTCCATCCTCTTTATACTCAGTATTTATGTCTGATTTTGGAGCCACCATGTTTAACCCCAGCAGTCTATATAACCAGGGGTTTTAAACTAGCCATAAGAATCAGAAGGCAATGACTTCATTAGTTCATCAGAGTAAGGTGTTGTCCATAAGTCCCTCTTGTATTTGTGTTTGAGAGATTAAGATCAGATATATGTCCACCCAGTGTAGACAGCCATAACTGCTATCAGATCACAGTCCTAATGGCCCTGTCTTTCTCAAAATAGTTGTAGCCCCTCTCGTTACCTATTAGTTCTTACTTTGTTTCTGTCTCCTTTTTGTATTGTTTCCTAAGCCTTAGAGACAATAGTGCTAACTTACTCTTTATGACTGAGTACTCAACTGTCACTTATTCTCTGTATTCTGAACAACCATGAGTTTCTGTATCCACTACAGCTCACCAAAAGAGAATACCTCTCTTGATGAAGCCAGTTGTAGAAGTTTTCTATGAGTATAAATGTAAATATTTAAATGGGCAGTTTAGTACTATATTTCTTTAACTAAACAACTATTGTAATTTTCCCTCTACGACATAAGTTCTGTTTAACCATGTGTATTTGATTGCCTTATAGTACCAAGCACCATTTCTCTTCAATGGAGCCATCCTCAATCCTTATCAAAGAGTGATTAGGTGCCACAATAATATTTGTATCACAATTTCACAAGTTGATGAATCTTGCCAGGAGAATTGTTATCGTTCATAGATTTCACATCCAGATAAGAATACAGATGGCTTTTCTTGCACTGGAGCTTCCATAGCCTTAGAAAACAATATTATGAAGTATCTTTAAGATAGAGAAGTAGGAAATTTATTTTATAATTTGTATAATAATATATTTAGCTATCTGCATGTACTTACAAAATTATCATAGTAACAATGAATATTTTATATTGTACAGCCTACATTGTCAATAATTTAATATAAGTCAGTACTCTTCAGGGATGTAGCCCCTGAGTCATTCCTCATGTTCTGGCAGATAGTCATACATATATCAACCTACAGACTAAACTAAGTAGACAAAGTGGATTTTATTAAAAATAAAACAAAGTTGGGAGGGAAATGTGGTTTGGGATATGAGGAGGAATTTTGAGGGAAGGGCATGGGAGTAAAGTCCATGGGCAAATGTTAAATGCATATAACATGAATTTCCCAAACAATAAGGAAGTTAAAAATTCAACCCTAAAAACATCTTTGAATAAATCAAATAACTTTCAGAACAGCAACTTCTCGTGAGAGTTGTTTTTATGATAAGAAATCTAATGAGACTTCTTTATACCTAGTATGTAAGTATTGAAAGGGTAAATCCATAGATGTTATATAACTTTAATATTCCTTTATCAAATATTCATGGTTGAGAAGTGCCTTTTGTGCCTTGCCGTAAGAATATTGTTCATTTTGATATTTCAAAAAGAACCACTTTTCTTACTTCTCCATGTGTCCTAATTGAGAAGCATGATCACTGGGTAGTTCTGGAGGTTTGTCGGGATCAGAGTCCATTAGAGAAACATTAAGAAAGAGGCTTTACAATGTGAACATTTCAGCATCTTTAGATAATCTTTGTGAAATGCGTTGTTCTTCTGTGATTGTATGAATGACCTCTTTGAAAGGAGTGATAACTTTATTTTTTTTTCACATCATTATGTTTGCTGGGGGAAAATCCTGCTGTGCTACATCGTAATAACATGTAATCTTCTCACTCAGTTTAGCTGAGACTAAAGGAGACTGTTCATAGAATCTGTTCTTGAAACCCTGATCTATAATTTTGTAGAATCATCCTAGCATAAGAGCAGAGGCTTTTGAAGAGGAATACAACCATTAAAACTGTTAAGTGAAGATTAGTTTCAAATTTTACAATCTGGTATTAAACTATCTCTAAAATCATAGATTTTGTTAAACTTCTGAGCTTCCTCAGTGTCAATTCACACCCTTTTTATAAAATTCCTCCTTCTCTAATAGCATAGACACTCACTCACACACACACACACATTGCATGCACACAAACATACACACAAACACACACATGTGCATGCCCACACTTAGATAAGTTCTAATTAAGTCATCCTAGATTGTCTGTCTTTTTTCTAACAGATGACTTTATTACTCTTGAAGACAAGTTCAAAACAGCTGTTTGTTTTGTGCAGAACATTCGGAATTCATCAGAATTACTCATTAACTTTTAATACATTTCTTTTGGATCTCTATATTCCAAAGAAGAGTTTTCATTTTACTTTTAAGAAATGCATATTCAACTTTTTAGTGTGTGTGTGTGTGTGTGTGTGTGTGTGTGTGCCTAAGTGTATTATAAAAGTCTGAAGGGGGGTTTGGATGACCTGGAACTGGAATTAGAGATGGTTGTGAGCCATCTCTAAAAAGGGGGAGTGATTTTGAGACCTCAAATCATTCCCCCATTGTAATGCTTCCAGCAAGACCGCTTTTCTAATCCTCCCCCAAAAGCTACCAACCTAAGACCAAGTAGAAGCCTGAGAATGATGAGGTAGTGCATCTCATTTAAACAGCAATAAGAAAGCTCTAAACCAATTTTTCTGTCTTGAAATTTTAGATTTTAAAATGAGACATTATAGTTCTACCACATAGTTTCATGTTTTTCTGTTTCTTTAGGTAAAGAGGCATTGCTGAACCAGTGATTCATGATTAAGAAAACTAATTCAGTTTTGCACAATATCAGAATTTTTTTCAGTGTTTAAAGTAAAAACTAGTGATCTCTAATCCAGGAGTACTAATAATATTCAATGTCCTCCCATCTTTCTCTTTGAAATTTCATCTTTATTATTAAGAATAGTGCCAAAAACACTTTTTAAAAAATGTTTTAAGATCACTGAAACTGAATGATGTCTTCTTGTGAACTCGATTAAAATGAGGCTTAAATCAACGAAGACTGTGATTATTTTAATCATTACTCTTTTCTTGACAGTTTGACACTTAATTCCATAAAAGGACAGATACAGTACATGGTGCATATAAAGAACAAGAAAGGCAGATTGGTATTTTATTTTTCAGGTGTCATGAATCAACCATATTTAGTTTTCTTGAAGAATTTAATGTATTTAAGTACTATAGTTTTCAATAATTGTTGTTTGTCTTATTTGCATTACATCAAAATTTGAAAGGTTTTTTTAAGCTGTTCTGTGACATGCTTTCATCAATCTTATAACTGAGAGCCTTCACTGAGAGGGAAAAGAGTAGCAACAGAACATTTGCAAGTATGTGAGTCTTACTTGATTTCCTCATTAGTATGTTTGCACAAATGTTTTCAATATTTTTTTCGTGATTCTTAAACAATAGAGTATAATATATAATAATTACCAAAGTTAACTGGACAAGATATACTTACACATTTTGCTTTAAGTATTTAAACCCTAAATATGTCATCTTTACTTAATTCAATGGACATTTTAATTTAGCATTTTGTATTTAAGAGTTTGCTACCCAGACATGAATTTATCTACTAAAAATTGGCAGATTTTTAAAAATTAGATCTTTTAAATATGCATACAAAACTCAAAGGTATTTTTTTTAATTAAATGTGATTCCTGAGCATAGATATAGAGAGAATCTTTAACTACAACTGATTGTTTAGGGATATGAAAATGTTACAAGTTTCGTTCATGTATAATGGTTCTGGCCTATTTTGCAGGTACAACTTAAGTACATACATTCTTTTTTGAATACATCTGTCCAACAATTCTGGTACATCCCTGGCATTTTAATTACCTTGAAAACAATGTTTTCTCTTCTAAATTGGAATATATTACCTTCTCTGAAAATCATAACAAACAAAATGCTCTTCACCTTCCTCTGCAGCTAAACGCTATCATTCTTTCTTAACTTCCATACTTGCCTAGAGTTACAGAATTTCTTCTCCTGTCCATAGTTGATGATTCTGTGATATTTTCCTTTAAAGGAGTGAACATATTTATATGATAAAAGAGAAAACAAATCTCCACCAAAACTTGTACTGGTGGCTTACAAACAATGTCAATATAGTAAAATTTCATTGTGAACCAGGCAGTGAATGAACATGTTTTATACTCCAAAGTGTTTTCCTGCATAGATAACTAGAGTCAAGCTTCAACATCAATATATATTAATGGTTTTAGTGCTTTAGATAGCATGTGAAGAAAAGAAATTAGGTTATTTTCTTGATTCTTCCACTTAAATTATCATTTGATTGAAGATTAAATTTTTGCAATTACAGGTTATGTAAATGTCCTTACTTGAATATTTGCCATAATTCACTTGAAATTTGTGGAGCAATGGAGATTTTTCTTTGTGATTCAAATTTTTGACAACACTGTAGTCTATAAATGAATTTGACAAGACTTGTGATTTGAAGTATTTTACTTGTCAAAATGCCTTTACTGCAGGTTAAGTTTCAAATAAAAATACTGTTTTACCTTGTATATGTAGTTTGATTTATTAAGAAATGTCAAGTCTATAGAAAAATTCATTTTGTTCTGTGATTCATTGCTTTGTAGTAATAATGAGTGATTTTCTTCTTGTTCAGTAGAATTGTGGTCTCAGCATCAAGGTCAAAATACATATATAAAACTTTGTTATTGCTTATACATCCAAATCCTTGTTTGTTATGGTGAGTCAGGCTATTCAACCTGCAAGTTTGACAAAATTTACAAAGCATGGTGATTCAGTTTACAACAATGAATGATGTTCAGCATTGATTCTACTGTTTCAATTATAAATGATGGATTATAATGTTCTTCAAAGGGCTTACGGTATAAAAACTAACTACACTTTGAATATCATATATTTTCACCATATTCTTTTCATTAAATGAATTCCTTGATGCCATATATATGCATATATATATATATATTCTATCATTCATCAGTCATAACTGCTAATATTATTTAACATCTTTTTTTTATTGAGAAAAAGAAAAAATGTATCAGCCTCCTCCCAGCCTCCCATTTCCCTCCCCATGATCCCACACTTCTCCACCTCCCACAAACTCCTCTCCCCCTCCCTCTATAGTCCATAGAGCAGTCAGAGTTCCCTGCCCTGTGGAAAGTCCAAGGTCCACGCCCCTCCGTCCATGTCTAGGAAGGTGAACATCCAAACTGGCTAGGCTCCCACAAAGCCAGAACATGAAGTAGGGTCAAAACCCCATGCCATTGTCCTTGGCTTCTCATCAGCCCTCATTGTTCCCCATGTTCAGAGAGTCCGGTTTTATCCCATGCTTTTTCAGTCACAGTCCAGCTGGCCTTGGTGAGCTCCCAATAGATCAGCCCCACTGTCACAGTGGATGGGTGCACCCCTCATGGTCCTGACTTCCTTGCTCATCTTCTCCCTCCTTCTGCTCCTCATTGGGACCTTGGGAGCTCAGTCCAGTGCTCCAGTGTGGTTCTCTGTCTCTATCTCCATCCATCACCAGATGAAGGTTCTATGGTGATATGCAAGATATTTATCAGTATTGCTATAGGATAGGGTCATTTCAGGGTTCCCTATCCTCAGCTGCCCAAGGGACTAACTGGGGACATCACCATGGGCTCCTGGGAGCCACTCTAGGGTCAGGTCTCTTGCCAACCCTAAGGTGGCTCCCTTAACTAAGAATTTTGCTTCTGTCTCCCCTATCCAACCTTCCTTTATCCCAACCCTCCTTTTTAACCAAGTTCCCCCCTCCTACCCTTCTCCCTTTTCTCTCCCCACCTCCCCTTACCCCCATCCCACCCCACCCCAAGATCTCAATTTTCTCCCCGGCAATTTTGTCTACTTCCCATAGCCAAGAGGATAACTATATGTTTTTCCATGGGTTCACCTTCTTACTTAGCTTCTTTAGGTTCAGCAATTGTAGTCTTCGTGACCCTTATTTATGTCTAGAAACCAATTATGAGTGAGGACATCCCATGTTCATCTTTTTGGGTCAGGGATACCTCACTCAGAATAGTGTTTTCTATTTCCAACCACTTGCATGCAAAATTTGAGAAGTCATTGTTTTTTTACCGCAGCGTAGTACTCTAATATGTATATATTCCATAATTTCTTCATCCATTCTTCCATTGAAGGGCATCTAGGTTGTTTCCAGGCTCTAGCTATTACAAATAATACTGCTATGAACATAGTTGAACAAATGCTTTTGTCATATGATAGGGCATCTCTTGGGTATATTCCCAAGAGTGGTGTTGCTGGGTCCAGGGGTAGGTTGATCCCGAATATCCTGAGAAACCAAAACACTGATTTTCAAAGTGGTTGCACAAGATTGCATTCCCACCAGCAATGGATGAGTGTACCCCTTCCTCCACAACCTCTCCAGCAAAGGCTATCATTGGTGTTTTTAATTTTAGCCATTCTGACAAGTATAAGATGGTATAGCAAAGTTGTTTTGATTTTCATTTCCCTGATCGCTAAGGAGGTTGAGCATGACCTTAAGTGTCTTTTGGCCATTTGAACTTCTTTGGTTGAGAATTCTCTGTTGAGTTCAGTGCCCCATTTTTTAATTGGGTTAATTAGCATTTTAAAGTCTAGTTTCTTGAGTTCTTTATATATTTTGGAGATCAGAACTTTGTCTGTTGCAGTGTTGGTGAAGATCTTCTACCAGTCAGTGGGTTGCCTGTTTGTCTTAGTAACAGTGTCCTTTGCTTTACAGATGCTATTCAGTTTCAGGAGGTCCCATTTATTCAATGTTGCCCTTAATGTCTGTGCTGCTGGGATTGTACAAAGGAAGCAATCTCCTGTGCCCATAAGTTGTAGAGTACTTCTCACTTTCTCTTCTATCAGGTTCATTGTGTTCAAATTAATATTGAGGTCTTTGATCCGTTTGGACTTGAGTTTTGTGCATGGTGATAGATATGGATCTATTATTATTTTTCAACAGGTTGACATTGAGTTATGCAAGCACCATTTGTCGTAGATGCTTTCTTTCTTCCATTGTAAACTTTCAGCTCCTTTATCGAAAATTAGGTGTTCAAAGGATTCTGAGTTCTAATCCTGATCTTCTATTTGATTTCATTGGTGGACTTTTCTGTTTTTATGCCAATACCAAGCAGTTTTCAATACCGTAGCTCTATAATAGAGTTTGAAGCCAGGGATGATAACACCTCCAGAAGTAACTTTATTGTATAAGATTGTTTTGGCTATCCTGGGTTTTTTGTTTTTCCATATAAAGTTGATTATTGTCCTCTCAAGATCTGTGAAGAATTTTGATGGGACCTTGATGGGGATTGCATTGAATCTATAAATTGTCCTTGTTAGAATTGCCATTTTTACTATGTTGATCCTCCCAATCCAAGAACAAGGGAGATCCTTCCATTTTCTGGTATCATCCTCAATTTCTTTCTTCAAAGACTTAAAGTTCTTGTCAAGTAGATCCTTCCCTTCCTTGGTTAGAGTTACCCCAAGATATTTTATGCTATTTGTGGCTATCATGAAAGGTGATGCTTCTCGGATTTCCCTCTCTGCTTCTTTATCCTGTGTGTATAGGAGGGCAACTGATTTTTTGGAGTTGATCTTTTATCCAGGTACGCTACTAAACGTGTTTATCAGTTGTAGGAGTTCTTTGCTGGAGTTTTTGGGGTCTTTTACGTACACTATCATATCATCTGCAAATAATGAAAGTTTAACTTCTTCCTTACCAATTTGAATCCCGTTGATCCCCTTATGTTGTCTTATTGCTATTGCTAGAACTTCAAGCACTATATTGAAGAGGTATGAAGAGAGTGGACAGCCTTGTTGTGTTCCTGTTTTTAGTGGGATGGCTTTGAGTTTCTCTCCATTTAATTTGATGTTAGCTGTTTGCTTGCTATAAATAGCTTTTATTATAGTTATGTATGACTGTTGTATCCCTAATCTTACTAAGACCTTTTTCATAAAGGGATGTTGAATTTTGTCAAATGTTTTTTCAGCATGTAATGAAATGATCATATGGTTTTTTTCTTTTGGTTTATTTATATGATGGAATACATTGATAGATTTTCATATGTTGAAGCAGCCTTGCATCCCTGGGATGAAGTCTACTTGATCATAATGGATAATTTTTCTAGTGTGTTCTTGGATTCGGTTTGCCAGTATTTTATTGAGGATTTTCGCATCGATGTTCATGAGTGAGATTGGCCTGTAATTCTCTTTCTTGTTTGAGTCTTTGTGTGGTTTTGTTATCATGGTAACTGTAGCTTCAGAGGATTTGGCAATGACTTTTCTGTTTCTATATTGTGAAATAATTAAGGAGTATAGGTATTAGGTATTCTTGGAAGTTCTGGTAGAATTCTGCATTGAAACCGTCTGGACCTGGGCTTTTTTTTTTTTTTGGTAGGGAAGTTTTTATAACAACTTCTAATTCTTCGCGACTAACAGGTCTATTTAGATTGTTCACCTGGTCCTGGTCTAACTTTTGTATATGGTACCTCTCTAAAAAAGTGTCCATTTCTTTAACATTTTCCAATTTTGTGGCATAAAGGCTTTTGTAGTAAGATATAATGATTCTCTGAATTTCCTCTCTGTCTGTGGTTATGTCCCCCTTTTCATTTCTGATCTTGTTAATTTGCGTATTCTCTCTCTGCCGTTTGATTAGTTTTGATAGGGGTTTATCAATCTTGTTGATTTTCTCTTTTTGTTTTCTTGATTCTTTGGATTTTCTGTGTTTCTATTTTGTTGATTTTAGCATTTAGTTTGATTATTTCTAGTCTTCTACTCCTCCTAGGTGAGTCTGCTTCTTTTTTTATAGAGCTTTCAGGTTGGCTGTTAGGTCTCCAATGTGTGCTCAAAGCCATCCCACTAAACTCAGGAACACGACAAGGCTGTCCACTCTCGCCGTACCTCTTCAATATAGTGCTTGAAGTTCTGGCAATAGCAATAAGACAACATAAGGGGATCAAGGGGGTTCGAATTAGAAAGGAAGTAGTTAAACTTTCGTTATTTGCAGATGATATGATAGTATACATAAGCGACCCCAAAAACTCCACCAAAGAACTTTTACAGCTGATAAACAGCTTTAGTAATGTGGCAGGATACAAGATCAACTCCAAAAAATCAGTCGCCCTCTTATACACAAAGGATATGGAAGCAGAGAGGGAAATCGGAGAAGCTTCACCTTTCACGATAGCCACAAACAGCATAAAATATCTTGGGGTAACTCTAACCAAGGAAATGAAAGATCTATTTGACAAGAACATTAAGGCATTGAAGAAAGAAACTGAGGAGTATACCAGAAAATGGAAGGACCTCCCTTGCTCTTGGATTGGGAGGATCAAAATAGGAAAAATGACATATCTACCAAAGGCAATTTATAGATTCAATGCAATCCCCATCAAGGTCCCATCTAAATTCTTCACAGATCTTGAGAGGACAATAATCAACTTTATTAGGAAAAACAAAAAACCCAGGATAGCCAAAACAATCCTATACAATAAAGGATCTTCTGGAGGCATTCCATCCCTGACTTCAAACTCTATTACAGAGCTACAGTGATGAAAACAGTGTGGTACTCGCATAAAAACAGAGAAGTCGTCCATTTTCTTTAAGTGAGCACTTAGTGCTATGAAATTTCCTCTTAGCACTGCTTTCATAATGCCCCATAGGTTTGAGTATGTTGAGTCTCTATTTTCATTGAATTCAAGAAAGACTTTAATTTCTTTCTTTATTTCTTCCTTGATCCAGGTGTGGTTCAGTAGTTGACTGTCCAGTTTCCATGATTCTATATGCTTTCTGGGGATAGAATTGTTGTTGAATTTTAACCTAAAGCCGTGGTGATCCAATAAGATACAGGTGGTTACTAATATTTTTTTGTTACTATGGAAGTTTGCTTAGTTACCGAGTATGCGGTCAGCTTTTGAGAAGATTCCATGAGCTGCAGAGAAGAAGGTATATTCTTTCCTATATGGGTGGGATGTCCTATAGATGTCTGTTAAGTCCATTTGATTCATTACCTCCCTTAATCCTCTTAGTTCTCTGTTAGGCTTCTGTCTGATTGACCTGTCCATTGGTGAGAGAGGAGTGTTGAAGTCTCCTACTATTAGTGTGTATGGTTTGATGAATGCCTTGAGTTTTAGTAATGTTTCTTTTACATAAGTGTGTGCTTTTATATTAGGGGCATAGATATTCAGGACTGAGAATTCATCCTGATGAATTGTTCCTGTTATGAGTATAAAATGTCTCTCTCCATCTCTTCTGATTGATTTTAGTTTGAAGTCCACTTTGTTAGGAATTAGTATGGACACACCTGCTTGATTCTTACGTCCATTTGCTTGAAAAACTTTTCCCAACCCTTTACTCTAAGTAGATGTCTGTCTTTGTGGTTGAGGTGTATTTCTTGTAAACAGCAGAATGTTGGATCCTGTTTTCTTATCCAATCTCTTAGCCTGTGCCTTTTTCTAGGTGAGCTGATTCCATTGATATTAAGTGATATTAATGACCAGTGGTTAACTCCAGTCACTTTTTTCTTTTTTTGGTAGTAGAATTTGTGTGTTTTCCTTCTTCGAGTTGTGCTGGTGAAGGGTCATTAGATGTCTGAGCTATTGTGGGCATTGTTGAACTCCTTGGTTTGTGATTTTCCTTCTATTCCTCTCTGTAAGGCTGGATTTGTGGATAAGTAGTGTTTAATTTGTTTTTATCCTGGAAAATTTTGTTTTCTCCATTTATAGTGAATGAAAGCTTGAGTGGGTTTGGTCTTTTTTTTTTTTTGTGTCCCAGATTTCCTGAATGTTTTGTGATGAGAATTTGTTGATTTTGTTGTTTTCTTTGATCAGTGTGTTATTTACTCTATGATATCTTCATTGTCTGACATTCTTTCTTCTATCTCTTGTAATCTGTTGGTAATACTTGTCTCTGTAGTTCCTGTTCGTTTACCCAGATTTTCCATCTCCAACCTTCCTTGGTTTGTGTTTTCTTCATTACTTCCATTTAATTCTTCAAGTCTTGAATCGTTTCCCTTACCTGTTTGATTGTTTTTTTTTTCTTGTTTCTCTTTGTTTTCATGGGTATCTTTGAGAGATTTATTCATTTATTCTCCCTTTTTGTTTGTCATCTCTATTTCTTTATACAAGTTTTTCGCCTCCTGTTTAAGGTCCTCTATTATTTTCATATGGTTCACTTTTGAGTCAATATCTTCTATTTCTTCTGGAGTAGGGTGTTCAGTTCTTCTTATTTCGGGATCCCTGGATTCTGGTTACGTCATGTTTCCTTTCAGGTTGTTGCAGGAATTCTTGCATTGGCGTCTGCCCATCTCTTCCTTCAAATGGAGCCATGAGAGACCTGGTGTCTTGGTCTAGTCTTTGCTGTGACTGACTCTCTGGGTGGATCTCCTCAGTGTAGAAGCAGGAACCATTCCCATGCAGATGGAACTCCTCAGCACTGAAATAGGGATGTCTGGTAGCCAAATGACCTGCGGACAAAAGGGCAAACTTGGGGGGAGGGGCAAGGCGGGGTCGAGTAGAACACAGGAGACCCTGCAGCACAAGCTGTAGGTGCCGGGCTCCCTTGAGGGGACCTTGAGGCCTGACTGATAGGCAGGTACCCACCGGTCCGGGTGGGTAGCCTTAGTGTAGGAGTAGGAAACTGTTCTTGAGCAAAGGCCCTTGCAGACAAGGCAGGCTTGTGCGGGGGGGGGGGGGGGGGGAATTGGGGGGAGAGGCTAGGTCGTGTGTAAGAAAGACAGTCCTGCAGCAGGAGCTGAGGGAAGGAGATTTGTGCTCTCTTCCGGGATATCCGCCCCTGTATAGCACACACTCACCTGTCCAGATGGAACTTCTCAGCATTGAAACAGGGAAGGCTGGTAGCCCAATGAGCTGCAGACAAAAGAGAGAAAGTGGGGGGCAGGGCAGGGTCAAGTAGAACACAGGAGACCCTGCAGCACAAGCTGGAGGTGCCTGTGCTCCCTTGGGTGGGGGGTCCTTGAGGTCTGCCCAGTAGGTAGGCAGGCACTCACTGCTCTGGGTGGGTAGCCTTAGTGTAGGAGCAGGAAACTGTTCTTGAGCAAAGGACCTAGCAGACAGTAGGGCAAGCTTGGGAGAGGGACTGGGGTCTAGATCCTGTGTAGGAAAGAGCCCTGCAGCAGGAGCTGGGGGAGGGGGGTTGTGCTCTCTTCTGGGGCAGGCAGCCCCTGGGTAGCACACACTCACCCTTCCAGATGGAACTCCTCAGCCATATTTAATGTTTTATAGACAGAATATATACTTTGTAATATGAGAAAAACAAATTAAATGAATTACAGAACTTCCATCTTTTCTGATGTTGATCACTGTTTAGGCATGGTAGATTAGGATTTGTCTATTGGTTCATAAATCCTTTTGCAGTTCATTGAGTATATTGAATGCCTCTATAAGACACAAGTGAGATATACAGTTTTATAGCACACACAGGACAGATTTTATTTTAGACAATGGTGAAAAGAGTAAACATAAATTGTTTAGTCATTGAGTTATAGAAATATTACATTGAAATTCTCCCTAACTTAAATTTTGACTTAAGCAAATTAAGTTCTCAAGTATGTGTTTCTAAGCTGAGAATATAATAAATAACTATACTATATTTAAATATAAACTCTGAGAAAGAAAACTGTTTTCTGTTTCATATTTTTTTTTAGGATCTGGAAGATTCAGCATATTTTAACACATAATAACTCATGAGTTACATAAAATATTTTTCCTAAAAAGAGATAATTTTCTTATTTCCCTACACACAATGTTTGTGTGTGTTGTGTGTATGTACGTGTTTTTTTTTATGTTGAATGAGTACTTTAAAATATTCGTTTTCTTCCTTTACAAAGACAATAAAGGAGATGGTACGATCTCGCACCCCAATGAAAGAGGCAACAACTGTGGAAATCTGGACTCATCCTCATCCACAGGTATCAAAACAATATGCTTTAATATTTCCTACTTTTACCTTTTGCAAGACAAGTTCAAACTTCCCTTCAAAATTATAATATTTGGGTCAATTAAAACACACTAACAGTATACAGATAGAATGACACATAAACTTGCTCTTCTATAGCATGTAATATATGAAAATTCAAGGATAATAACATGTTTCAAGTTTAAACTCTGTCCATAGATAAGAAAGGAATGAGGGAGGTGTATGTAATTTCAAAATTATACTGTATTTTATGAAAACTGTAAGAATACCAAAACCAGAAACCAAAGAGGAAAAAAGTTCCTCTGAGCTCCATGGTAAATAAAACAAGCGGTGGGAAGATAAGTGATAGAACTTCAGTAAAAAGCAAGTTGGTTTTGTTACGTATGTTAAAGATCTTAAGGCAAATTTCTCAGGAGAGTTCATGTATTGTGTGTAAATTAATAGAGACATTAAAGTCTTCTAATATACTAGTGTAGTCAATAAAATTTTATGGAAAAAAGATTCAGATAATTAGATTTCTTTGAAAAATGTCCTCTTGAGAGATGACTTTTTAGAGATTAGCAAAATAGGAATCGGAGAATGTAAATAGGTCATGATTCTAAAATAACCTCTATCCATCATTTCATTCAATATACCCAGTTTGATAAGCTTTATACTAAAAAGATAGGGTTTTTTTTTTGATCCTCATTATCTTCAATGATTTTATAAGAGCATGGGGAATTTTTGTTTTTCATATATGTGATTTATCATGTTTCTTTAGGTATTTTCAAGTTGAGCTCCAGTGATGAAAATGAAATTGTAAATATGTTATTTCTTTCTATTGTATTTTGCTTTGTTTTCTCAAAGTTCAAAGCACCTATTTACTTGGCTAAAGACTTAGGGTGTACTATATCACGAATAATAAAAACTCAGAGACAGAATTTGGGGTTCAACTTGAAAACCAGAAAAGCAAACCAGCCAAGTGACTAGGAAATTGTACCTTTCCCTATGCTGGGTGACCATAAACTAAGCAATTAATCTCTCTCTCCTCGCCTTTTATATTCTCTCTAGTGCTAGGATTAAAGGTGTGACTCCCTAGTTCTGAGATTAAAGGTGTAGGCACAGCTACCTTAATTTGTTTCTGCATTGGTCTTGTGTAGCCCAGGGTAATGTTGAACTCACAGAGATCCATCTACCTCTGTCTCCCAAATTCTGAGATTAAAAGTGTGTGTCATCATTGCCTAACCTCTAGTGGCTTTAGCTTTGCCTCTGGTCTTCAGGTCAGATTTATTTATCAAAATATAAGTAAAATACCATTACAGTGTACTTTTGTGATATCTTAGAGAAAAGTATGTGTTTTGTGAAAATATAAGTAAACTATTGCCATAGAAAGATTTGAGACCAGAATGGGAACTTTTGAGAATTGTTTTTATTTTCTAGAGCTATTTTGTACAAGCAGTTGAATAGCAAACAAATTAGTGTGTTATTCTTTACACAAGGGGAAGCTTTATTTTATGATAAATCAGGGTGTTTTAATGTTACCCACATTATTTGTAAGTAGATTTCTTTTTAGTGTTTTAGAAAACATCCATTTAACTGTCCAAGCAGATTCATAAACTTTGGCCACAATACATAGCCTTTGCTCATATTAATAATTAATTTTTTTCCTTAATAAATGTTGTTATAAGTGATTGTTAAAGAAATTACTCTAAATCTTAATAACTCCTTTCCATTTGATGATTTATTCTTGTAAAATTGTATTTGAACCATAGACATATTTTTTTCCAGATGAGAACTGGGAAAAATTAAATAATATTACCTAACATTTCATAGCTACAAATGTCAGATAAGGAAATTAATGCATAAATGGAATCTTGAGGCCCATGTCTACCCACTGAACCAAATTTTATGACTATAATCAGGATGGACAGCCCTTAAGTAAACATATATCCTAAGTTTGACGAGAGGTTCCAAGAGTTCCATAGCCTGTTAGTAAATTTTAGTAACATAACAGATGGGTTCCATATCTAGAGCTAAAAGGCTTATGAGTTTCCATAGCAGTCAAATGCAGAGGTCGATAGATGGGAATCATCTCTCTATAGATCTTTAACCACAGAATATTGGCACTCAATTTTGAAAAGATTTTGGTAACTGTGATATTCACATCTCCACATCTCCTTGTAATTAGACTTTCAAAAATAAATATGGACTTTACATATCATTCAATATAGTCATAATTTACATGAATAAAACATAGATTTGCAGTTTTCAAATATAAGATGAAAATTAATGAATCATTTGTTTATATAGAATTTGGAATTATGACTCATCAGCCTGCGCATGAGTCTTCTTGCTATGCCTTACATCCAAGTGAAATAAATTCTGTTTTCAGTCATAGAGGTAACCTTGTTAATCATACTGAAATCAAGGTAATATAAGCTCATTATTATTATTATTATTGTTAGTTCATTTATCATGTTTAGTCCCAAGAATACCATATTGGAAGTTAAAAGGAGTTCACTTGAGAAAAGAATAAACACCAAGAATCCATATGAAGGACATCAATATTATAAAAGCATGATTCTGAAAAGAAGGTGGGTGACAGGGAACATTAGCGTGCACAAGAGGAAATATCAATTTAGAACAAAAACAGAAAATAGGGATTCTATTTGCTGAAAAGTATTCTGTAGAGAAGAAAATGCATAAGCAGTTATACAGTTCTAAAAGCATTCATCATATTTAGTTCTTTGTACAGTAAAGCTCTTGTTAGGATCTCCCAATAATGGCACTTGAGAGCTGGGAAAAAGTACAGATTATTTAAACTTGTTTCAACACATAAATTTGGGATAGTTATTTCATGTAATTTTTAAGTTTAACACACACATATGTATATATACACAAAAAATTATATATATATATATATATACATATATATATATATATATGAGAGTGATATACTTACACACACACACACACACACACACATATATATATATATATATATATATATATATATATATATATATATGAGAGTGAATGAGGAGTGAGAGAGAATATAAAAAATTTATTTTTTTCTTCAAGAACGTATCACTGTTTTGCTCATACATGTACTAATAAACTATATATATATATATATGTCACATTGTTAATAGTTAAAGTAATCTATAGCTATATAACAAATATAAGACAAAACAGTAGTTTTTCAAAATCTCTATTATATGTCTATTAAACATGTTACTGATTAGAGCATTTGTTGATTTCTAGAATTAATTGTCCGGCACAATTTTATCTGGTTTTAAATAAGGCACATAGGCAAGAAGTTCTTCTGAGTGATGTGAACATATTTCATATCATGTTCTGGCAAATAACTCATTCTTAATATTGAGTCAATCATTTTGAGAGTTCTTTATTTTACTTTTTTATATTTTTTATTCTTTTATTGAGCTCTACATTTTTTTCTGCTCCCCTCCTTACCTCTGCCCTCCTCTTCAACCCTCTCCCAAGGTCCCCATTTTCCCAATTTACTCAGAAAATCTTATCTTTTTCTACTCCCAATGTAGATTAGATCTACATATGTCTTTCGTAGGGTCCTCATTATTGTCTAGGTTCTGTGAAATTGTGAATTGTGGGCAGGTTTTCTTTGCTTTATGTTTACAAACCACCAATGAATGAGTACATGTGATAATTTTCTTTCTGGGTCTGGGTTACCTCACTCAAAATAATGTTTTCTAGCTCCATCTGTTTTCCTTCAAAATTTAAGATGTTATTTTTTTCTGCTGTGTAGTATTCCATTGTGTAAATGTACCACATGTCCTTATACATTCTTCAGTCGAAGGGCATTTACATTATTTCCAGGTCCTGGCTATGACAAACAATGCTGCTATGGGCATAGTTGAGCACATGTCCTTGTGACACGATTAAGAATCCTTTGGAAATATACACAAAAGTGGTATTACTGGGTCTTGAGGAAGGTTGTTCCCTAATTTTCTGAGAAACTGACACATTGACATTGAAAGGGGTTGTACTTGCTGTATTCCCACCAGCAATGCAGAAGTGTTCCCTTTACTCCACAACCTCTCCAACATAACTTGTCATCAGTGTTTTTGATCTTGGCCATTCTTCCAGGTGTAAGATGGAATCTCAGAGTTGTTTTGATTTTCATTTCTCTGATGACTAAGGATGCTGAGCATTTCTGTTAGTGTCTTTCAGCCATTTTAAATTCCTCTTTTGAAAGTTCTCTGTTTAGGTCTCTACTCCACTTTTTTAATTGGGTAATTTTTTTCTTTTGATGACCAATTTCTTGAGTTCTTTGTATATTTTGGAGATCAGCCCTCTGTCTGATGTGGGGTTAGTGAAGAACTTTTCCCATTCTGCAGGCTATCATTTTGTTTTGTTGACCATGTCCTTTATTTTACAGGAGAGGTTTTTATTTGTCTATTCACTGTTAGTACTCAAAGGAAAGAGAAGCAATGTTAGAAAAAATCAGCAAGTAGTTACTCCTGAAAGTTTACATTTTTCCTGTTATTTTGCTGTGCAGTCTCAATTTATATACTTTTAGAATTTGGTTCTCCACTCCTTCAATTTCTTACTGATAATTCCTCAACTTTCTGTAGTTGTATGCTCTGCTCAATGATATGAAGCTTTCTTTGATAACTTAAGTTATATGAAAAGTGAAGAGTTTCTGTTATTTGGAAGCTTACCAAGTTTTTACAAAGAAACACTGTAGTCAGTTTTAATTTTCTTTATCTTTAAAGAATTCTTGAGAATGAGATCCTCAAAAGGGTTTATATGCATATTCCTCATAGCAGGGCTGCAAAACACAATAACCTGAAAATCTCTTGTGAAACATTGACTCTTCTAGGCTTCACTTTCTAGTTCACTCTAAAATGATTACCATACATTTCAGTCTGCATGTCAATGCTGATTACAGATTATCTTGTAATGAGTGTAGAATATGCTAATTCTAAAAGTTTTCAATTATTTCTTACTTGATGTTGAAATAAGATTCAATTCATTCAGTCTTTCTTATTGTCCCTTATATTTTTGTTCTTATCTGCTCATTCTTTAAAGCATACTTACTTTGTAGTCACAGTGAATACACTGCTAATTCTTTGTCTTTGTTCTTCCTTAGGCACTAATTTATATATTTCTCACTTCCTACTTAATTTTCCTTTCTCATATCCACCTCTGTTTATCCGTGATTATTTGCAACTCATATTATTTGCACTCATATTGCTTGCAACTCAGGTGGCTTTTTATATCTGGGCTAAAATTGCAAGTATCTGTGGGAATGGGAGCTTCTGAGAACAGTGAAGATATTTAGATCATACCTCCATCTGAATCAGAGCATCTCACACTCACTAGATATTTTATTTTGCAGTGCCATGTATTCCACTATTCCTTTATCTCAGTACTAATATCCACCTACATATTTTTTTATTATTGATTTTTATTGAGCTCTACATTTTTATCTGTTCCCCTCCATGCTTCTCCCCTTCAGCCCTCCTCCAAGGTCCCCATGCTCCCAATTTACTCGGGAGATCTTGTCTTTTCTACTTCCCATGTATTTTAGATCTATGTATGTGCCTCCTAGGATCATCATTGTCTAGGTTCTCTGGGATTGTGGTGTTTGTAGGCTGTTTTTCTTTGCTTTATGTTTAAAAGTCACCTATCAGTGAGTACATGTGATAAGTGTCTTTTTGTGACCTCACTGAAAATAATGTTTCCTAGCTCCATCCATTCGCCTGCAAAATTCAAGATGTCATTTTGTTTTCTGCTGTGTAGTACTCCATTGTGAAAATGTACCACATTCTCCTTATCCATGCTTCGATCGAGGGATATTTAGGGGGGGGGGCTGGGTCATTTGTAAGAAAGATAGCCCTGGAGAAAGAGCTGAGGGAGGGGGGTTTGTGCTCTCTTCCTGGACAATCCGGCCCTAGATAGCACACACTCACCCATCCAGATGGAACTCCTCAGCACCTAAACAGGGACGCCTGGTAGCCCAATGAGCCGGGGACACAAGGAAGAACGTGTCAGGCAGGGCTGGGTCCAGTGGAGCACAGGAGACCCTGCAGCACAAGCTGAAGGTGCCTGGGCTCCCTTGCAGGGGACCTTGAGGCCTGCCCGGTATGCAGGCACTCACTGCTCTGGGTCTTAATGACTGTTTCTATTTCTTCAGCAGTTATAGGTCTGTTTAATTTGTTTATCTGGTCTTGATTTAATTTTTGTAAGTGATATTTATCCAGAAAGTTGTCCATTTTCTTTAAATGTTCCAATTTTGTGGAGTAGAGGTTTTCAAAATATGACCTGATGATTCTCTGTATTTCCTCCGTATATGTTGTTATGTCCCCCTTTTCATTTTTGATTTTGTAAATTTGGATATTATATCTCTGCCTTTTGGTTAGCTTGGATAAAGATTTGTCTGTTTTGTTGATTTTCTCTAAGAACCTACTCTTTGTCTCACTGATTCTATGTATTGTTTTCTTTGTTTCTATTTTGCTGATTTCAGCTCTCAATTTGATTATTTCCTTCCATCTAATTCTCTTAGTTGAGTTTGCTTCTTTTTGCTCTAAAAGTTTTCAAATGTTCTGTCAATTAACTAGTGTGAGGTTTTTCTAGCTTCTTTATGTAGGCATTTAGTGCTAGGAACTTTCCTCTTAACACTACTTTCACTGTGTCCCATAAATTTGGGTATTTTGTGTGGTCATTTTCATTGAATTTTAGGGTTGAAGTGATATCACTCTGTGGTTTTGCATTGTCCCCATTACTGATGATTTGGACCATTATTTGCCTGCTTTTGGGAAATGTCATCCAATTCACACCTTTAAAACATTTGTCCCAGTATTCCTGAGTGTTTCGAGAAATGCAAATTTGAGGTAAATTTCATTAAATACTAATCATTTGGTTTCTTTCAAATTTATTTTCTGTTATGAAATATATTTTCTAAAATATCATAACAATGTTGCTGAAAATAACTAATATTTCTAGTAAAGTTGCTAATTTTGACAGCATATATTATCAATTTCAACAAATTGTTGTGTGTCTTTTGTTCTTTTGTTCACTCAAAAAGGAAAAGAAAACTGTGCTTTGTTTGTTTTCCTATCAGATCTTAAATTATATTTCTGTGCTACTTTAAACCCAAACCTGAAATTCAAAAGCTATATTTCTGAGCTTTGTTTTCCTTGGGGAGAGAAACATATTTATAAGTTTGTGGGAATTATGATTATTTGAACCATGGATACTATAAAGATGCAACAGTAGCCTATAGAAAAAAATTTGTAAATCATGATAATTTGGAAAACTAAACAAGCATATAACTTTAACAAATGAACTTGAGGAATAGTGTTTTAGCAAAGGAAATTTGCATATGGGTGTTTTACCCGAAGTGTTATGTCCATGGATGTGAAACATGTCCCAAGCTGTTATATCAAGTTGCTTAAGATTATAGAATAATAAAATGAAATAGAACATGATCAAGAAGACAGAAATGAACTATGCTCAGGAAGCTACTAACAACACCATGTTATTTACCTTTTCATTTGTTTACTCTGTTGTAGAGAATTTAAATTTATCAACAAATATTCCAAATCACTCTCTTAATTTTCTGTAGTTTCTTATTTGAAGATTGAAAGTTGTATTTTAAACTTTAAATTGTATTTAAAATGCAATAGTTTATATTCAACTATCATGTAATTTTTTATTAACAAAGTAAAATCTAATTACCTAATCACATTTAACAAGAAAATATTATTCTCCAGGTTCTACTGAATATATTTTGGCTGTACCTTAAATCACACTGGTACAAAACATTGATGCTCAAATTTTGGAAATAACAGGTCAACATCTAAATACATAATTTAAAGTATGCTCGATTTTGGCAGAAACCATTCTTCATTTGTTTGCTATTCCTTGAGATCAGCTTTATTTTGGTGAATGTAATACAACATACTCAGAAATTTGGAATAGGCTGACTTTGTGTACCTTTGCTAATGGTGAAGCGATGGTTAAAGTGCTGGTTTTCTCACTGGTGAAACACAGATAATACTACCACACCCATGTACGCACATGTGGCTTTGTATTCTTATGCTAATGGATAATTATACATTCAATTACACCTTTTTCTTCCAATAAATCTATAGAATGTTAGAAGCTAAATATTTTACTTTAGAAATCAAAACTCACCAGGTGGTGGTTGCACGTGCCTTTAATCCCAGAACTTGGGTGGCAGAGGCAGGTGGATTTCTATGAGTTTGAGACCAGTCTGGTCTACAAGACCTAGTTCCAGGACAGGCTCCAAAGCTACAGAGAGACCCTGTCTCGAAAACACACACACACACACACACACACACACACAAAGAAATTAAAACTCTTCAAATTCATTGTCTAATTTTTATAAGTATATATGCATATGTTCATGTAAGGGCAATCAACATATATAACTATATATAAATATATAGTTATATTTGTACACACATTTATGTGTGGTGAGTGTGTCTCTGTGTGTGTGTGATTTATTTAGGAGTATTTCTGGGGTTCAGCTTCAGTTTGGGTTCGGGTCCTGAGGAAAGGGGTGTTGGTACAAGGAACACTTCTGACCACTATGTGGATTAAACTCAAGTTTATATATGTATATATATATGTGTGTATATATATATACACATATATACACACATATAACTATATATTATATTATAACACACACATATATAAAAACTATATATACATATTACTAACTATATTCTATTCAGTCTTTATAGTGATATATATATATACATACACACACATATATATATACATATATACATACACACACACACACACACACACACACACACACACATATATATATATATATATATATATAGGATTAGGACTAACAATTTGGTATTGGATACCAAATTAATAAATTGGTGTGCTTCTTCCTGATTAAGACTATTTTTCCGGCTCTCAGCATTCTCCATAGGACAAAGCATTCTCCTATTTTCTGTAGTCCTTTGTGTAGTAGTGAGGTTTGTAGGCTTCCCCCATCCACTTTGACGTGTCTATATTTGTTATTCTTTCACAGCTCATGTTTAGATACATTTTGGTGAAATATTAGATGTATAGCTTCTGATATTGCTTTCTAATCATTTTTGGTTTATTTTCTGAAGATTTTAATATCTATGCTTTAAAACACAGTTCAATGATCATATAATGTTCACTCTGCCTATCACAAAATGTGAGACTGGATTTTTTGACTCACTTTCATTGATGCACTCTGTACTGGTCATATATACTGAAGAACCAACATACCCAGAGATTCAAACATTTTGTGTGGCATCTGGAATGCATCTGATTTTATGGTGTGATTCTGTAGTGGTAATTCATCTCCTGTGAGGTGCTGGGTATTGAGCAAGTCTGTGAAAATGAACAAATCTTTTGAGTCAAATAAACATAGGTCACTTTGCAAAAATAAAATGACACATGGAACTTAATCTGGGAAATAATTCACAACTCTCCTTTAATTTTAGGCTAAAATGTGAACTGCCAATCTGGGTACCATAGATGCCCAAGTCCACTGGGCCTGAATTAGGTTATTGTACTCATTAGAAAAAGAGAAATTTGAGTTGAACCCTTAGAGATGGCATCATTTCAGAAGGGAGAGAAATAAAAGAGGTAGAATTCTAGTTGCCTGTAAAGAGAAAAATTCTCAGAATGAGTGAACGTATAGGAGGAGAAACAAAGATGGTATTCAAGGAAGTAAGGGTAGCAACCAGATTATAAGGACAACATGAAATAGCCATCAGGTATCATCTCTGTTTGCTAAGGTCTCATTTTTCCTTTCAGACAATTCCCAAAGATGACTGAATAGTGGGATTGCTTGGAACATAAGAGTTTAACTTTGTTTTCTCCCCTGCTAAGTGATTCTGAAATATAAATGCTAACACCTAGACAGTTGAGCTTTCAGCTTACTGTGCTATGCCATAAGGGAGCCATTAATAATGTCAGGATGTGTTAAAAGCCTAGAGAGGAAAGAAACTCTAAAGGTGAACTTTCATAACAGCACCTGAAATAAATTTTTAGCTAATATCAGAAAAGTGACAGAGATGGCATGCTTTATAGAACAAAATTAAAACATTCTCAAGTTTAGAAATCCAGAAATGTAGATGACTTTATTGCTTAGAAGTAATGTACTGTGAATTAAACTGGGTAATTAAAGTCAATCAAGGGCAGTCACTAGAAATCTAAGTTATCTTAGTGAGATTATATTCCACTATTTTATGGTAAAATACTTGTTATATTTTGAAATATATTTTCTGAAATATTAGAAAATAACAATATCAAATTTTGCTTTTGTACTTGCCTAAGGAGAATACACACGTACAAGAAACATAAAATGTTTTTTCATGTGATTTTGATCAAAACCCAGTGCCATTGTCCTTGGCTTCTCAGTCAGCTCTAATTGTCATCCACATTCAGAGAGTCCGTTTTGATCACATGTTCATTCAGTCCCAGTCCAGCTGGCCTTGGTGAGCTCCCATTAGCTCAGTCCCACTGTCTCAGTGGGTAGATGCACCCCTTGCGGTTCTGACTTCCTTGTTCATGTCCTCCCTCCTGCTCCTCATTTGGACCTTGGGAGCTCAGTCCAGTGCTCCAATGTGGGTCTCTGTCTCTATCTCCATCCATCACCAGATGAAGGTTCTATGGTGATATACAAGATATTCATTAGTATGGCTATAGGATTTGTTCAACTATGTTCATAGCAGCATTATTTGTAATAGCCAGAACCTGGAAACAACCTAGATGCCCTTCAATGGAAGAATGGATAAAGAAAGTATGGAATATGTACGCATTACTATATTACTCAGCAGTTAAAAAAAACAATGACATCTTGAATTTTGCATGCTGACATCTTGAATTTTGCATGCAAATGGATGGAAATAGAAAACACTCTCCTAAGAGATTCATACCACCACAACCACAGTGTATACTTGAATAGAACTGAGAATTAGCAGGAAAATCATTGAAATTCTTCACTAACTTCTGCAAACAAAAATAATGAAGAAAGCAGCATAGGATAGTTTCCTCTAGATATTTCAGAATCAAGTACAGAATTTGTATGTGTAATTACAGATAAATTAATCCAGAGTTGAAAGAGAAAATGAATCATGATTACTTGTATAACCTGTCATAGAGAAAGAAAAAAAAATTCTCAAAGTATACCTATATCAATATATGAGAAGACAAGTTTGAAAATAAGCAAATTTTCATTATTTACTACTTCAGTAAATGTAAACTAATTAAAAATTATAAAGTGTTAATAAGAGGCAAATAGGTAGGTGAAGTTGGGAAATTTTCTCCCAACACAGGGATATTTGTAAAGGAACAAAAGTTGCAGGAACATTACTTTATCAATTACATTTATAAATGCATTAATGTATTTGTGTCTCAGTATTATTACATGTTTAATTTTCTCATAATTTGAAGTTAATCATTTCCACAATTTATGTGAAAATTATGAAAATATATTTTATTTCAGAGAACAGTTACTCACTGTTTATTTCTCTTTCAAAGGAAAGAATATATTAGTGTTAGCAAAAAAAAAAAAAACAAAACAGAGGGTATAAGATTATTGGGGATTGTGATATGTCTCAGCAGGTTTAGCAACTTAGCACAAAACCTAACAACTTAAGTTTAATTTTTGGAACCTGAATGGTAGGAAGAAATCCTAAAATATTTCCTCTGAACTGCATACATGTGCCTTGGAATATGTACATCCCCACACATGCAAATACAAAAGCATATGCATACTTCACAAATAAATAAAAAAAGTAAGTAAACATAATTAATATATCAAAGGACACAAAGAAGTAAATTAATAAAAAAAACCCTTGCTTTTTAAATTAAAGACCATATTGTCATGTACAAGCCACTAGATGGTGCACTGTGCAACTTTGTTGATTTCATATTTTTTCCAAATTTTGCAAAATATATCTAATGTCTTACACACATGAAATATTTTAAAATTACTTATTGCATTGTTAGAAAGTTTGAATATCTTCTAGCAAATTTATTAACTTCTGGTGCATAATTTCTACTTACCAAATTATATGTTATCTTATTTTCTTTGGAGAAATTAGACTTATGAGCACATACATAAATCTTTTTCTCACAAGATGTAAACATTGAAAATAAACATATGTGTGAATGTATATTGTAAAGACTTACAAATAAGGCAAAATGTATTAATTTTGATTCTTAAATACAGATATAATTTACTAGAAAATATGAATCTACCATAACACATCACCTGTATCTAACGAATGATTCTGTTGCTTCCCTATATATTAACTTCATTTAATGCTTCCAAGAACCTGACCTCATTCAGTTAACTCCTGTGGCAGACTTCTTACTTATAACAAACATATCAGGGCTTAACAACAGTGATAGTAATACATGACCTCATGGATCATTGATCTGTGTTACATAGAACAAATGTTAAATGAAGTCCTATTGTCATATTTAAAATCTGGTTATGGCATAGTCTTTCCTTGCTTGTGTGAAAACATTAAAAAAGTTTGACTAATTCTGTTTATATTATTTAAAGATCAGAGTTAAATTTACTACTTAACTATAAAATTTAAATATCTTTGTAGTGATATGATAGGTACAGCAATGTCTATGTCTCAGTTCCTGATGTTTTATAAATTTACTTAATGATATATAATGTGTTTTACTGTGTAATTAGTTGAAATAGTTGGAAAGAAAGATAACATATAAGTGATTGATTGAGAGTATATTTTAGTTAAAAATACATTTTCTTTATAAATACAATTACTGGGAGGCAAGCTAGAACCATATGCCTTAAATCTTTGGATTTTCTGAATGCAGAAAAAGTTACACTGCCCTTTTCAATCTCAAGTGCATTTGAATTTTAACTGATAAAGACTACTGTATTTTTTGATGGGAGTACTTATTTTTCAATTATAAATTTATTACATACTACACATAATACAATACACTTTCATTGTGATATCCACAGATTTTTAATAAAGATCTTCTTTAAAATAAAAATAATTCATGTTTTATGACTTACAAAGACATAATGATTTCAATCTTCTGTATATTACTAGTGTGTTTTAAGCAGCTTGACATTCAAAGAATAAAGAAATATTTCTAGACTGTATGCCTTTAAGTAATCAGGGCAACAAAGATAGCACAACTGGTACAAGTAGTGGCCCAAATCAGATAACCACTCACCATTTTTCTAGAAAGTACTGGCCCTTTTAAATCCATCTTCTTGTTCTTTTTATTAATATTAACTCTTCAGTACTCAATAGTATAATCTTTATCTTTGATTGACAAAGGAATATCAATAGTGTCTGAACTAAATTTTATCAACACGATGTCTGGCTTGTTAAAGCATTACAAAAACTGATAATTACCGTGACAGATTAAAGTGTGAGCTTTAGGACAGTTGTGGTCCGGATGGGCAAAGAAAGAAGTCATGATTATACTAGAAGAAATATAATTAATGCAGAGTTGGACATTATTAATGTATGTGTTTTTTTCAGTGCAATTCTTAATCAAAGGATACTTTTAAAACTAATTTGATAGTTTTCTCATATGAACACACATACATGCATGTGTGCAGAGCATAATAGATATTTTACTAAACTTGTCATAGAATACGAAAGATATCACACTTTTTTATTTAGGTGAATGAGTTTATAATATAAATAACAATTGGGCTTTATCTCTTAATCAATTACATTTTCCTATTACCATCATTATATTTGGAAACAACTTTTACTTTTTCAGTGATCCACAGAAGATTTAAATTTTGTTAATCCCATCATTAAATGAAATATTATTTCATAATCAATATCATAACTTCATTAAGATTCTAAGCATCAAAAGATACTAAAATAGTTCATTTTTCCAAGAGTTGTTTTAATGAGAGAGAACAATAAATTCTTTCTAAATTATATAATGTCTTTAAAAGTATTTTATTATACTTTTAAGGGATGAATTTCAGAAGCATTATTTTACTCCTTTCAAATTGGAAGTCTATATGAATACTATTAATGTAATTTTTATAATTTTATAAAACAGTATTACAATCAAAAAATTATGTAGCTTACTAATAAAAAGTTACTTCTTCTTTATTCATAGAGGTTTTACCTGATCATAGAATTGAATTTTTGAATATCAGGTATAGGTTATAACTTCAATGACATCATCATTGTTATCAATTGTATGTAAGTTTGAAAAGTGGGGATTCTTAATACAAATGTGTACATTGTAAGTAAAAATTAAATTAATATAAATGAAACATATAAAAACATATCTCATCATATTCAATGGTGTATTTTGCTTAGTATAAAATAGGATATTTCACTTTGCTCTTAGTGCATTTTTTATTATCATTATTGCTGAATATAGCAGCATTTGTTTGTAATTCTAGACCTTTGATAAGATCTGCAGACCAAAACTGTACCACTTAAAGCTGTCTTTATATTTTATTCTTTCTTATGCAAGAGAGAAACAAAGGGAAATTGGGGGTCAACTTTTTTGAAGAATTTGTTTGAAAGCCTGGGCAGTGGGATAATATTCAGAGAATGTCAGCATTGTACTTGCTTGAAATATATGTGTATACCAAAACATTGCTGATTAAGAAAAGTTTTACAAAGTATCATAAAATGGGCTTGTCTTTTACTTTTTATTCATACAGTAATAAGCAAAAATGGGGTTTAATAGAGATAACATATCTAGTTCAAACTGCAGAAGTATGAACTGAGAGTTCTAAATGCTAATGTAATTGTAATTTAAAGTATTATTAGATTCAAACAATAATAAGCAAAAGTTGATGAACTGTAACTTAGTGTTTGAGCATGTACTTAGCATGCATGACCTTTCCTTAGCCAAAACTCATTTGATAGATTTGAGTATTGATAGTACTGTGAAATATGAAGACAAAAAAATTGTGTACCATATACATTTACCAAAGGCTTGGTATACATGAGAAACAATTCCAGATGTGATTTATAAAGTATTTTACTCAGTGATACTGAAAAATAAAATTGGATGTTTATATATGGGGAACAAGGTTTTTTAACAGATAAAAATTAATTTTGGGAGTAACCTATATGTTTATGTGTTCAATAGATATTAATATAAATCTTATTTTATATTGTTGTAGACATTGGTTTTTAAATTTGTGAAAGTAGTTGTTGCTTTAACTATCTAACCTGTTTCACTTATGACTAATTGCCATTGTTTATATATTGTAAAATTTGGCCTTATTGCACAGAATGGTCTAGGAATACAAGTGATCTGCATATGTATATAGGATGAAGAAAAATACACGCAAATTCAGATTTTTCTCAAAGAGTTATTAAGAATAAATTGAACAAAGGTATGGTAGTGGATGTCTTTAATCTGAGCACTCCACAGCAAAGGCAGGTGAATTTCTCTGAGTATGATGTAAACCTGGTCTACTTAGTGAATTGTGAACTAACCATGGCTACATCATGAGTGAAAGCAGTTTAATAAAGAAAGAATCCATTGATCAAAGAGATTCTCCTAGCAGGTATTTTCAGAGTAACAATAAGGATTCTTATATTTTTTACCAATTATATTGTTATATATAAAGGTTTATTTGCTATGTTAATTTCATAACAGCATCAGATATATTATTTATTTAATATAATACCCCTAACAATCAGGTCACCAAAAATTTATTTTCTAAAACGTGGATATGAATGGTATTATTTGCCTCACTGAAAGCTCTACATCCTTCAGTGTTAAATTCTGGTTTGGTTTTTGCACTATTTATGTAAAGTCTTTTAGTTTATCTTTGGATTTCAGTTAGCAAATCACATGGCATATAAGTAGAGACTGCTTCATTTCTTAATTTCTAATGGCTTTTTTTTATTTTCTTGCTTTATGTATAGTCCTATATTAAGAGTGCTGAAAAATGTATAGCTTTGCATTCTACCTGAACAGAATATGTAGTCTTTCCATTTTTAATATACTATTTATTTATATGTTCTCAATAACTTGTAGAGATAATGCTCCTATTTTAAAACCATTATGTGTTTTCATTATGAGAATATAGTAAAAATTAGTGATTTATTTTTATGTGTATGGGTTTTTTGTTTGCATGTATTTTGTCTATGGTGTCATTGCATAGAGCAAATAGATGTCAGAAGACAGTATTGGATCCCCTAGAACTGGATGCATATGTTGTTCTGAGATGCCATGTGTGTGCTGAGAGTTGAACTATAATCCTCTGCAAGAGCATTCAGAGATTTTAATAGCTGAAAGCAAGCTCTGGTAGAGGCATCTGTCTCTTGGAGCAGCTACATGGATTCTCTTTGACTCCACTTTCTTTGTTCCAGCATTCAGTATAGTTATCCTGCCTAGGTGTATTCTGTCTGATCACAGGCAAAAGCAGCTTCTGTATTCATTGAATAATAAAAGCAAAGCATATAAAGAAGGACTTCCCACATCGTCTCCCTTTTTCTGTATGAATAAAAAATAAAGTTTTATCTTTAACATAGCAAGATTACATACAACAAAACAGTAATCAAGGAAAATTTATAGTTACAATATTTAGTCCATTTTCATTTAGCAAATTAAGGAAAATACTCTATCATCTATCTTATCTTTGTGAGTCTGAAGTTTTATCTCTAATCCATCTTTTATAATTGTAACAATGTTTCTTCAATGCCATCAACGATTCGAGAAGGAAATAACATTACCTAAATTAACATGAAGTGCATTGTAAACAACTTCCAAAACTCTAGATGGCAGAGACATCTCACTGCCTGGACAGTCACCCAAAGTTCTTCTGTACCATTGGAACGTCCATATACAGCCTATAGGCCCATAGTATCTGCCTATACTTTCCCATGAAGAAGAAAATTTCAAACAGTTCCAACTATATTGGATGTTTGTCAGTCACTTTCTTCTGTGTACTGGAGAATATTTTGCAGTCTCTTTCTTAAGCAGGAAGTCTGAAGGACTGTCTCACCATTAGGCAAGTTCTGCAGTCATTTTTCTATGGGTCCTGCATGCCCAGTTCATACAGCATAACATCAAACAGTCCAGGCAAGAGCAGTTTCTTGCCCAAATGGCTAACAATCTCCATAATCTTTGATATCTATCATCATCTTGAAGTAGATTGGTGCTGCCAGGAGCACATGCATCTCATTGTCATGAAATTTCTAAGTTCTTAAAACATTTAAAATGGCATATTCTATAGTTCTTTGAAAATTTTAAAAATTATCCATCTAAGTGAAATATATATCTATATATCTAGAAAACCTATCTAACATGAATATAAGCTTGATTATTACAGATGACTTCTATTAGGGTGTATTTCTTAATTATACATTACATTTTTAAATGAGTTGCAAAACGCAATACCTTAATCAAGAGCAGAAACATACATATAACTTAATTAACCTTAAATTTTAAACAATAGATCAAGATATATACCAATGCAAATTATTTATCTCTATAGCATATCTACTTTTAAGTGTAAACATTTAAAAACAATATTTGAGTAATTTGAGTGTAGTTCTCTCCAAACTGTGTCCTGCTTTTCTGTTGGACAAAGTATTTGGGGGGGGGGTGTTCATGGAGACCTGTCAGGTGATCTTAGTCCACCAAAACACATTAGTCTGGAAGGAATCCACAGGTTCTGATCCTCTGTGGAAACAAAAGAAGAACCTCTTTTCCAAAGCAGCATATTCTTAGGCCCAAATTTTGAAATCAAGATACTTTTAAAATACATATGCTGTCCTAACTTAGCAGTCCTTACAATGTAGTATCTCTCTGTACTTAGCTCCTTCACAGTGAAAAAATTCGAATACAACAAAATAATATACATTATCCAGACTCCCTGTTTATATTCCATCTTTATATGGCTTATTTTTCTTTACTCCTTTAATCTATGGCTTTCTGTACTGTGTCTCTTAAAGACTTAGCTCTTTTCTTAAACAATTTACTACTTTTTATAGCTCTCTATACTCTTTTTCTTCTCTGTGGCAAGCCTATGTACATTCATCCAACACTATGAACCATTTAGAGGTCTTTTACATCTGATTCTTTTTTTCTTTATTGCATGACTATCTTTAATTACTTTTTGAACAGTACTACCTTTTCCCCCAAATTCTATGCAGGCTTGGCTACGATCAACTCTGCTGCCCTCCTGTTGGCTTTGCCCAGTCTAACATGGCAGAAGGATATTTACTGCCTCTGAGAGCCATGCATATCACCCCATTTTCAGGCACACAATGGGTCTATGATGCCATTAAGCATGTTGTAGTACTGTGTTCACAAACCCCAATTAAATGTTCTGTAGCCTGACCTCCTGAAAGAGTCAGAGCTGCTTTTGCTGGTGTATCATATTTAAAGAAACTGTATTTTTTGGCTGATAATGCTGAATCATTAAGATCTCATTTAAATGAGGTGTGGTGCTCCTTCTTACCACCAATAAATAGAGTCTGTCCAAAGGAAAAAAAATGCAGCTAAATTTTGTGTGTGTGTGTGTGTGTGTGTGTGTGTGTGTGTGTGCCTAGAATTTTTTATAAACTCTCTCAGGTTTTAGTTGGCACACATTGGCATTCCAATTTGTTGAGGGAGGTTGTTTGTTTGTTACTGGCTGCTCAGACTTGCAATAATCACTCCGAAACTATATTATTTGCAATACTGTTAGGCAAATATCTTAAGTGTAGTTCTACCTAGCTCTTATATCCTAAAGTAACCCATCTCCATTAATGTGTTCATTACTCCAAGTTTATTGCCTACTGGCAAAATTTTGGTGGGCTCCTTGCAGAGGCATCTTGTTGTGGCTACATGCCTTCTCTTTGACTCTACTTGCTTTCTCCCAGAATTCAGTTTAGTTTTCCTGCCTAGATATAATCTACCCTATCATAGGCCAAAAAAACTTCTTTATTCATTAACCAATAAAAGAAACACACATACAGAAGGACTTCTCAGGTCAAAGAATAGAACTGTAGAAGTAGTTGAGAACTCACATATGATCTATAAGTTCCAGGCAGAGAGTGAATCTGGGTGTCATATTTGTTTTTGAAAACTTAAAACCCATCCCCAGTGACTCACTTTTTTCAGCAAATTCATATCTTAATCACTTCTAAACGGCAAGTGTGTACTAAACATTAACTATATGAGACCACATTATCATTATTTAACAAAGTATTTCATAGTTTCAAACACTGTAGTGCTGCTAAAATAATGACAATACTATTAATAGAAAACATTTTTAATCCTTACTACATAACTGTGTATTAACTTAATTAGATATTATAACCACCTTGTCATGTTAATAGTGTTATTACTGGTGTTTTACAAATAAACATACTCATTCACAAAGTGCTTAAGTAATTTACCCAGTAAGACAAGCTACAGAATTAATAACAGTGAAACTGCATTTAAGCTAAGCAATTTACATTGTGTGATTACGAATTTAGCTGCTTTGGTTGTCACAGAGTAGATGTTCAATTAGTGGGTTGTTTGATAAAATTTCACAATTAAACTCTTTACCAATTATAATTTTCTTAATCTTTCAAAACAGCAAATGATAATCCATAATACAAACAAAACTCTCTTAAACACAGAACTCTGCTGAGATTAAAGCAGTCAGACAGATAAATGGAATCATTGTCTGGTTTATATTGCATTGGAAACTGAAGATAACAACTTCAACAAAGTCAAATTTCTAAAAAGAAAGTTTCCAAGATAAGTTCACAGCAGTAATAATGTAAACAAGCTTAAATACAGAGAAGATGCCTGGGTATGCACACCTCTAGGTAAATGAAATAACTTTCAAAATGAAGCTCAGATCCTATCTCATGCAGTTTTAATGTGAGCCTTTGACAATTAGAGACCTCATAGACCATTCAGGAACTGTGCTTTTCTATGTGTCTTAGGAGACTCTGACAGTTTCATAGATACTGATTGGCTAGGCTGTGTTAAATATGAAGTTTCATTTTACAGCTCTGCTAACATGGCAACTAAATATGAAAAAATTATTCTATGAGAAAATAATTCTTAGTGAAGAAGGAGATGATATTGTTTGGATATTATGACTGTTATATGTATCTATGCTATCTCTATTCCATTTTATAGAATCTAGTTTTTTAGGAAGCAAAGGTAACTGTGTTTTATCTTGTCACTCTAAATTTTAATCTCTAGGAACTATTCATTGTGATATATAATACTTAGAAGTTTTTTGTTGTTTTTATTGAGCTATATATTTTTCTCCACTCCCCTTCTACCTCTCTTCCTTCCCATTTTCTTTCTACCCTCTCCCATGATCCACATATGACCAATTTACTTGAAAGATCTTTATTTTTCTACTTCTCAAGTATATTAGGTTCTTCTTTGTTCTCTAGATTCTCTGGGATTGTGAATTGTAAGCTGATTTTTCTCTGCTTTATGTCTAAAAGCCATTCATGAGTCAGTACATACTATATTTCTCTTTCTGTGTCTGGGTTACCTCACTAAATATGATGTAATTTAAATCTATACAATTTGCACCGTGATTTCAAGATGTCATTATTTTTTCAGCTGTATATTACTTCATTTTATAAATTACCACATCTCTCTATTCATTCTTCAGTCGAGGGACATTTAGGTTGTTTCCAGGTTCTGGCTATGACAAATCTGCTATAAACATAGTTGAGCACATGTCCTTGTGGTATGATTGAGAATCCTTTGAGTATATACATAAAAGTGGCATTTCTGGGTCTTGAGGTATATTGTTTCATAGTTATCTGAGAAATTGCCATATTGATTTCCAAAACAGCTGTACAAGTTTACATTACCACCAGATATGGAGGAGTGTTTCCTTGACCCCACATTCTCTCCAGTATAAGCTGCCATCAGTATTTTTGATTTTGGCCATTCTGATAGGTATAAGATGGAATCTCAGAGTGGTTTTGATTTGCATTTCTCTATAGCTAAGGACGTCGAACATTTACTTAAATGTCTTTCAGCCATTTTAGATTCATCTGTTGAGAGTTCTTTAAGTCTGTACCCCATTTTATTTATTTGTTCTTTTGATGCCCAGTCTCTTGAGTAGTTTATGTAGTATGGAGATCAGCCCTCTGTCTGATGTGGGGTTGGTAAAAATCTTTCCCTGTTCTGTAGGCTACCTTTGTGTCTGTTGACTGTGTCCTTTGCTTTACTGAAGCTTTTCAGTTTAAGGAGGTCCCATTTATTTATCGTTTCTCTCAGTGTCTATGCTATCAGGGTTATATTTAGGAAGTTGCCTCCTGTGCCAATGTGTTCAAGTGTACTTCCAACTTTCTCTTCTCCGAGGTTCAGTGTGATTAGCTCTGTGACAATAGATATGGTTCTATTTTCATTCTTCCACATGTTCATAACCAGTTATGCAAGCACCATTTGATGAATATGCTTTCTTTTTCTTATCATTTTTTTTCCTCTTGGTCAAAAATTAGGAGTTGTTATGTGTGTGGATTGATATCTGGGTCTTTGAATTAGTTCCATTCTTCCTCTTGTCTTCTTTTATGTCAATAGCAGGCTGTTTTCAGTGCTATGTCTCTGTAGTAGAGGTTGAAGTCAGGGATTGCGATAACTCCAGAAGTTTCAGGATTGTTTGGGCTGTCCTGGGCTGCGAAGGTAGAATTCGCATAGTAAAAATGACAATCGTACCAAAAAAATCTACACATATATTTCAGTCTCCATCAAAATCCCAGCAAAATTATTCATTGACCTTGAAAGAACAATACTCAAGTTCTTATGGAAAAGTACTTTAGATTTAAATAGGTGATATTTTTCATTCATTCTTTGAAAATTTCTTAATACATGCAATAAATTTGATCATGTCCACTACTTATTTCCCTCTTCAACTCCCTTCATAAGTTCCCAACATGTTTCCCTACTAGTTTCTTGTCTTTAACTATATAATTGTTTTTGTCAATTAGGTATGGTTAGGCATGAGCATGTGTATGGGGCCATCCACTGCAGCATGCCATTCCTATTAGTGGGAACATTAAAAAAAAGAATGATTCTTCCTCTCACAGCACCTACTCACAACTAATTATTTCTCAGTAACTTACGGGACTCTTAGAGTTCCTCCTACATAATAGAGAACAATATTATAGTAATTTAGAAGAATTTTTGCTTAAAGATAATTTTATTATTATATGTTTGTTTCAAATCATGTAAAAATTCATATGAGACAATAAGCTACATTTCAATCTAATTAGAATGAGTATCTTAATAGTATATAATAATGCAATAAATATCAAAGAATAGTTGTAACACATAACCTTATAATCAGTTTTACTTTTAGTGCATGATATTTAAATATTTTGGCAGAAGTAATTAAAAAGGTCATTATTTAAAATTTAATTCCAAGAATTTAAGGGAGAACATGTAAACTTCATACACTATTGGAAGCAATGTAAATTACAGCCACTGCTGTGGAAGAATAAGAAAATTCCTCAAACAACTAAATAGCATTACTATATGGCTAGCATTTGTACTTCAAATGATACATGTATTTGAAAACCATATAGTATTAGTTAAATTTATGACTGAAATAACTAAGGAGAAATAATTTATTTTTACTTATGCATTTATGATGGTAATAATTAGCATCCATGGCATCAACAATAGAAATCTTTGAGATAACATTCATCTGTAAAAATGAAAATCTGATTGCTAGTGAATTTCTTAGTAATGAGTGGCAAACTTATCTAAAATATACTGTACAATAAACATTATTTTATGAGAAATAAACAAAATAATCTACCATGATTCTATAGAATACTGAGTGGTATTTTCAGTACTTTTTTTTATATATGGTTAAAAATGAGAAGATTAGTTATAATTAGATTGATTTATGAAGAGGTAAAATGTTTATGCTATTACTGAATCAATATCATTCATAATTGGGAGAGATAGTAAATCAATAAACACTGATTAAATAAAGATGTAAAAGCACCTTGGATAGTTGCTTCAGACATTATCCTTAATCTATGTCTTTGCAGACACATTGAGTTTCAGTACTCATCCATGAATGTTTAAATCTCAGAAACCCAGTGCCATTGTTCTTGAGTTCTCAGTAGTCCTCATTGTCCGTTATGTTCAGAGAGACCGGTTTTATCCCAGGCTTTTCCAGACCCGGGCCAGCTGGTCTTGGTGAGTTCCCAGTAGAACATCCCCATTGTCTAAGTGTGTGGGTGCACCCCTCATGGTCCTGAGTTACTTGCTCGTGCTCTCTCTCCTTCTGCTCCTGATTTGAACCTTGAGAATTCAGTCCTGTGCTCCAATGTGGGTCTCTGTCTCTGTCTCCTTTCATCGCTTGCTGAAGGTTAATATTCAGGAGGATGCCTATATGTTTTTCTTTGGGTTCTCCTTATTTAGCTTCTCTAGGTACTGGCTTTGTGGGAGCCTAGGCAGTTTGGATGCTCAACTTACTAGACCTGGATGGAGGTGGGGGATTCCTTGGACTTCCCACAGGACAGGGAACCCTGATTGCTTTTCGGGCTGAGGGGGGGGGGGCTTAATTAGGGGAGGGGGAGGGAAATGGGAGGCAGTGGCTGGGAAGAGACAGAAATCTTTAATAAATAAATAAATTAAAAAAAAATAAAAAATAAATTTAGATAGAAGTTTAAAAAAAGAATGTTTAAATCTCATAAATTCATTTATATATATTTTTTATTTATTAAAAATTAAATATATTTATTAAATAATTGTATATTAATATATTTAATAGATAAATGTATTTATTAATATATTAATATATATTAATAAATATATTAATAATATATATTAATAAATATATATTTAATAAATTTAATAAATATATATATTTAATAAATTTAATAAATAAATATATATATATACTTGTGTGTGTGTGTATCTTATCTCTGGACACCTACCATTATGCCAACTCTGAAAGTTCAAATTCTGACTATATGACAAATAAAAATGCATTATTTGAGACTGATAATAGGCCATTGTATTAAAAACGTATGCTTATCTTTTCTTGGTCATAAAATTGAATGTACTCCCCTCTGTATTTACAAATACTGTATCCAACTTTCCATGATTCTTTGCTTTCTAACAGGTTGTCTGTGAAAGCTTTGCATTATTGTGAACAGAGAACCAAAACAAAAGTAGAAAAAGGGACATTGAAGATAATAATTACTTAGAAAGATAGATATAGTTCATTTTTTACATAGTTTCTTTATCCTTTAAAATTCAGAATAAATCTGTAACTATGAATGTTCTAAAATATTGAGTCTTAACTGCTAATTGAGGAAAATTACAAAGAAAACAATCTTAAATAAATTGAATTCTATGAGTTGATCTTGATTGTTTTAATCAATTAGGTGAACTGAATTAAATTAAGATATCCCTTTCAAGAACCACCAAATTTATTGACTTATCATTTATAAATATTGGCATGATGTCATATGGATAATCTGTATGTTGTTTTTTGTTTGTTTGTTTGTTTGTTTTTATTTTTTTTTTATTTTTTATTTTTTTGCTTTTTCGAGACAGGGTTTCTCTGTGGCTTTGGAGCCTGTCCTGGAACTAGCTCTGTAGACCAGGCTGGTCTCGAACAAACAGAGATTGTATGTTGTTTTTAATTAAATAAATTCTAATGAATTTAATTTATCCTGTTTTAAATAACAAATGTGTTCATATAAAATATAAAAACCTGATAATTCAAAATTTGATGAAATGTATATGATATCAAAAAAAATCTAATGAAAAATGTAAGTATTTTTGCTAATGCCTATGTGGGTTAAGTCAAGCTTTTAAAAGCAATCCATGTTTAATATGGTTGCTCATGATGTTACATAAATTTTATAGTACTTTTAAATTTGTTCATTCAATCACTGAAATCAGAGCAAAACAATATAATGTTACACCAGTAATACTGACACAGTTTTGTAGAACATGTAATAAATGTGAAGTAATCAAATTAGAGCTGATTTTTTGTCTTTGTTTTTGTTTTGTTTTGCTTCCCTTGCTTCCCAAATCAGAAGAGATCTGAAGGGAGAAAAACAGGAAAGGTAAGACATCAAAATGTTTTTTAAATGTTGTATTTTTATTTATTTTGCTTAACCTTAGCTATTGCTTTATGTAGTTAAAAACTATCAGTATTTAGTATGACATATATTATGGTTCTTACTTAGAAAAGCTTTACATTGAGCTGTCTTGATATTCTGTATTACTTACATAGTTCTAGATCTAATTTCCAGGACTTATTTTATATTTTCCCAATACTTTCTTTTCTCACTGTTTCAAAATTAAACATACTTTTAACATTATTAGTTTGTAGATGTCTAGGTAATACATGTTTTGTGTGATAAATCTTAGCTATAAAAAGTTGTAATTTTATGTCAGTTCTCATTATATCAGAAATCATGGAAAATTAGTGAATATGAGTGAGGAAACTCTGGTAGCATCAAACAAAGAAAATTAAAAATATCCTACTAATTTATAATCAACAAAATATTACTCTTTGAGGAACAAATTTGTAGAATATCAAATTTCAATGTGAAAATCTTTAATTCTGAGAATAATATGAGAATTAAGTCTTCTGAGTAATGTTTTTCTTTTTTTTGTTTTTTTTGTTGTTTTTTTTTTTTTTTTTTTTGGATTTTGGTTTTTTGAGACAAGGTTTCTCTGTAGCTTTGGCGCCTGTCCTGGAAATAGCTCTTGTAGTCCAGCCTGGCCTCGAACTCACAGAGATCCAGCTGAGTCTGCCTCCCAAGTGCTGGGATTAAAGGCCTGTAACACCATTTCCAGGCACTTCTGAGTAATGTTAGCATTCTAGAAGCATTAAAATAAAATATAAAGATGATTTACACATTCCACCAAATTTTAATTCTCTCCTTAATTAAATAGTTGAACACAAGTATTAAGTAACTATTCTTTTATATGACAAACTTCCTAGCATTATATCTTGGGTTTCTTATCATGTTTTCAGATTGAATGAACAATAGTAACATTGAACTTCTAACAAATGATATTACATTAAGCCATTAACAAATATTCATTCAAGGTACCAGCATAAGGCTGTTTTTACCAATAGACTAAATATATATAATTTTCACTATGAACCATTTTACTGTGGTTTCAGGGGTCAAATCTGACATTGGAAGAATAATTAGATGAACTAGGCTCTGCCATAAAGTCTTGAGCTACATCTGATGCCCTTACACACTTTTATGAAGTGTGAGAACATCCTAAAATTGGAATTTTACTAGAATTTCAAAGTTAATTAGCATTAATGTTTGCAGGAAAAAGTAAAATAACAGTATCAGACTATAAATCAATATACTTTCCTAAGAATTTTCAAATGTCTTTATTAACTGTCTTTAAAGTCACTATGTCCTTAGAATGTTGAAATTTTAAAACTTAATCCACTCAGAAGACCAAAGTTCATAAAAAGAATAATAGAATTGTCCATTTAAAACACAAAACCAAATATAATTGTTAATAAAATGGCACTAGCTACAAGCGAAAGAAGATTGACAGAAAGTAGAAACTTTATTTTTTTTATTTATTTTTACTTAAAAATTTCCACCTCCTCCCCTCCTCCTATTTCCCTTCCCCTCGCCCCGTCCCCCTTCCTCTCCCTATTCCAGTCCAAAGAGCAGTCAGGGTTCCCTGTCCTGTGGGAAGTCCAAGGTCCTCCCAGTCCATCCAGCTCAGGAAGGTGAGCATCCAAACAGACTAGGCTCCCACAAAGCCAGTACATGCAGTAGGATCAAAACCCAGTGTCATTGTCCTTGGCTTCTCAGTCAGCCCTCCTTGTCCAACACGTTCAGAGTCCGGTTTGATCAGTCCCAGTCCAGCTTGCTTTGGTGAGCTCCCATTAGATCAGCCCCATTGACTCAGTGGGTTGGCGCACCCCTTGCGGTTCTGACTTTCTTGCTCATGTTCTCCCTCCTTCTGCTCCTCATTTGGACCTTGGGAGCTCAGTCCATTGCTCCAAAGTGGGTCTCTGTCTCTAGCTTCATCCATCTCCAGATGAAGGTTCTATGGTGATATGCAAGGTATTCATCAGTATGGCTATAGGATAGGGCCATTTCAGGCTTCCTCTCCTCAGCTGCCCAGGGATCTAGCTGGGGACATCTCCATGGACACCTGGGTACACCTTTAGAGTCAAGTCTCATGCGAAACGTAAAATGGCTCCCTTAATTAAGATATATACTTCCCTGCTCCCATATCCAGCCTTCCTCCATCCCAAGATTCCCATTCCCCCAAGCTCTCCCCATCCCTGCCTTCTCACTTTTTCTTCCCATCTCCCATTACCTCCACCCCCAAGTTTCCAATTTTTGGCTGGCAATCTTGTCTCCTTCCAATATCCAGGAAGATAACTATGTTTTTCTTTGGGTTCACCTTATTTAGCTTTACTAAGATCACAGATTATTGGCTCAATGTCCTTTATTTATGGCTAGAACCAACTTATGAGTGAGTACCCACCATATTCATCTTTTTGGGTCTGGATTATCTCACTCAGGTTAGTGCTTTCTATTTCCATCCATTTGCATGCAAAATTCAAGATGTCGTTGTTTTTTACCGCTGAGTAGTACTCTAATGTGTATATATTCCACACTTTCTTCATCCATTCTTCCATCGAGGGACATTTAGGTTGTTTCCAGGTTTTGACTATTACAAATAATGCTTCTATGAACATAGTTGAAAAAATCCTTTTGTCATATGATAGAGCATCTCTTGGGTATATTCCCAAGAGTGCTATTGCTGGATCCTGGGGTAGGTTGATCCCAAATATCCTGAGAAACCGCCACACTGATTTCCAAAGTGGTTGCACAAGTTTGCATTCCCACCAGCAATGAATGAGTGTACCCCTTACTCTACATCTTCTCCAGCAAAGGCTATCATTGGTGGTTTTGATTTTAGTCATTCTGACAGGTGTAAGATGGTATCTCAAAGTTGTTTTGATTTGCATTTCCCTGATTCCTGAGGAGGTTGAGCATGTCCTTAAGTGTCTTTTGGCCATTTGATCTTCTGTTGAGAATTCGCTGTTCAGTTCAGTACCCCATTTTTAATTGGGTTGATTAGCCTTTTACGTTCTAGTTTCTTGAGTTCTTTATATATTTTGGAAATCAGACCTTTGTCTGTTGTGGGGTTCTCCCAGTCAGAAGGTTGTCTTTTTGTCTTAATGACAGTGTCCTTTTGCTTTACAGAAGCTTCTCAGTTTTAGGAGGTCCCATTTGTTCAATGTTTTTATTGTCTGTGCTACACACAGAGGCAGAGACAGAGAATGAGAGAATTATATTCAAATTTTTAGTAGTGGATGATTTTTATTTTCAAGTTCTTTATAATGAAGGTTTTTTAAAAATTTTAATTAATATTTTTTGGAACTATTTCTCTTCATTATTATGCTAAAATGCATAGTTAAAGATGTTTAACTAGTGTATTACACATATCTTGATATAATAAGGTTACCATATACCATAAAATTGAGATCTGTCCTCTGATGTCCTTTGTTTTAGGTCCATTACATTTATGCATGCATTTTGATGAGTATTTTGGATGTTAAATTTGAGAAACTATAACCCTTAAATATATTAAGTGTCAGAATATTCATTAACTTTTAATTTATGACAAATGTTTCCATAAAATATTAATTAATCTTTTGCACCCATGAACTTCACCTATTTAGATTTTTTATTAATTCTAAACTATACCTTTTATGTTCAGTTTAATTAGATACCACATCCATAAAAATTAATAACAATACATTATCTTATGCCTTCATGAATGCTTGATTGTTTCATAGGTTCTAAAATATTAAAAGAGAGTTTTTCAATTACTTTAATAGATTTTAAATTTAAGAGACTCAAGAGATCTCAGTAAACCGGACCTATTTTTATATTCTAAATAGAAGTTTAAGTTAGAAATATAAAGTTTTTGTGTCAATTCTTGAATATGATATTTCCCAGATCATTTAGTGGCATTCAAATAGCATAATAAAAGGAAATGCCACACTCCACAGTTCATTCACTTTTTAGGTAGCTGATATCTGGCAGATAAAGCTAATTAAGAGGAAAATGCAGCCGGGCGGTGGTGGCACACACTTTTAATCCCAGCACTCGAGAGGCAGAGGCAGGCGGATCTCTGTGTGTTCGAGGCCAGCCTGGTCTAAAAGAGCTAGTTCCAGGACAGGAACCAAAAGCTACGGAGAAACCCTGTCTCGAAAAAATAAAAAAAAAAAAAAAAAGAGGAAAATGCATTTCAAAACAAGGCCACTCTGACTGAATAAATAGTAGGAAAATTTATTTTCAACTAAATGAAATAATACAATTTCTTGTAACATGCTTGGTCAATAATTTTAAAATAAATTTATGAGCACTCGTTGGATGTTATATTTAAACTCCTCTTTTTTCTTCCATATTTATCATTAACATGGGGTTTTCATATAGAAATTTTTGAGATCCCTCACCTCTTTGGTAAAGGCTATGTCTAAGATGCCTTGAGGCATTACACAAATGGCCTGGTTTGTTAGAGTTTATGTTCACCAAAGTGCTAAACTGAAGATGGCAGAAGCAGAACTGACTGAAATGTTCCAAGGAATATATTTCTGATTTCTTTTTTTTTTTAATAGAGAAGTGTTTATTCTGTGTAGCCGTACTGGAAGTGGAACAGAAAGATTATTTCTGATTTCTTTATATCTGCCTGAGGTGATTTTCAAAAGTAGCTCCTTTCTGACTAATTTCCTGGTTAACTGAGAACAACTATAGCCTGAATGAAAGTGAAAAGACTTCTTCTGTCACTGCCTATCTTCTTTCTCATTCCTAACCTTTGTGTACACATTTGCTCCCAGCTTGAATGAAGACAAAGGAGTTGAGTGACAACAATGTTAGAGCAATAATGTGTTACTCTCCTTATTGTGCTGGTATCTCCAAGGTACTTTCTTTGAAGCTCAGCAAGCCAGGTATATTTGGAAGATTTTTTTTCCCTTTAGGTAGTCACCTGAACGTTTAATTTGGGGATTTGAATAAATAATGGGACAACTACTGAACCACCCCTGGGTAAGGAAAGAAATTAAGAAAGAAATTAAAATCTTCCTTGAATTCAATCAAAATAAAGAGACAACATACTCAAACCTATGGGACACGATGAAAGCAGTGCTAAGAGGAAAGTTCATAGCACTAAGTGCCCACCTAAAGAAAACAGAGAAAGCATACATTGGGGACTTAACAGCCCACCTGAAAGCTCTAGAAAAAAAAAAGAAGCAGACGTGCCCAGGAGGAGTAGAAGACTGGAAATAATCGAACTGAGGGCTGAAATCAACAAAATAGAAACACAGAAAACAGTCCAAAGAATCAATGAAATAAAAAGTTGGTTCTTGGAGAAAATCAACAAGATCCACAAACCCCTCTCCAAACTAATTAAACAACAGAGAGAGAACACGCAAATAAATAAGATCAGAAATGAAAAGGGGGACATAACCACAGACACAGAGGAAATTCATAATTTTCTTAGATATGAACTTCTAAGAACATTCTCTTGCACAACACTCTGAAGCATTTTGCAGTATCATAACTTATTTTTCCATGGACTATATTTGTATTTATTAAATATAACAATAACTGAAATTTTGATTCGGGATCTACAGGAGCAGACAATTTTTCTCCAAAAAAATGGGAGAAAGTTTCAATCCTCTGGGATTATCCTTCCAAGCTCAGCCTGTACTTATTCAAAACATGCTTGCACATTTTGAGTGTCACATCTGGAAATGTAGTCATCAGTACAAGTAAATATTTTGTATCATATTGTTACTTGATGATTTATTGATTATTTTGTCCCTATATTATACATGTGTGCTTATTGGGTTTGATTTTAACATAATTAAAGTGTACAATGTCTTTGGACAGAGTCCTCAACTTTTATTTTCTTATCTTTATTATTGATATTGTATTATACCACAAAATTAACTTGAACTTTCCTCTAATTTGATTCTCTAAAATCTCCATTCTCTATTTTGCCTATTACATGCATACATCTAATGTTATCATCTTATTTGATTATTGTCTTTGTTCCCTATAAGTTTTCATGTTTAGGCAACCTTTTCCTCTAGTATTCTAGACAGACCACACTTGAAGGAACATAACTATGAAATTGTAGCAAAGATTTAACTTGGCGTGTATTAACGGTGTAAAACTTGAGTAGAACTCTAGATATTGTTCAGAAGCTATGATACTCTGTTGTTATTAAATTTCTAAACCAATTCTTAAATAACTGTCCAAACATTTTCAACATTTTTTTTATTTCTTATACAATTTCCTCCCATAAATATTTAGGTTACTTTGAAACCCGTTATTTGAAAATAGACACCACTTTTGAAACAACAGTATGCCTCTGACTGCCCTTTTTATTTTATCTTTTATTTCCTCTTAAATTTTGAAATATTTGTGATGGTTTATTTCTTTATTTTGTTTGTTTACTATTTACTCTTTGGGGTCCCTCTAGCCTGCTCTCAATTAAGTACACAGAGAGGAGACATTCTTTCTTATGAATGTCTGGGCTTGGCTAAGTTTATTTCTAGTGTGCCTTTTGTTACTTAAATTACACTATCTAGCTTTTGCCTCTGGACTTTTATCTTTCTTTATTCTATATTCCTTTCTTTCATTCTTACTCTGTGGCTGGCTCTGTGTCTGGGTAGCTGGAACCTGCAGTCTTTCTCTTCTCTGCTTTTCTTGCTCCTCTCTTCTGAATTTTAGTCTCTCTGACAGGAAGCCCCACCTATCCTTCTCTGGCCTAGTTATTGGCCATTTTTTTATGAAACCAATTAAGTGTTTTAGGTAAGCAGAGTAACTTAGTTTTACAGAGTTAGCCAAATGCAACATGAATAATGCAGCAGGATATTAAACAAATATCCCACGATATTCCACATCTAGAACTAATATTCCCCAACAGCAGGCAGACATCAACATGACAAAAATTCTGAAGAAAGATCAGAATTTATGGCTCCTATGACAGTAGCAGACTGAACATTTCTTAATGTACATCTTATAGTAATTTCTAGGTTCTGTGCTATCTAATTGAAAGATAGTCCTTAGTAAATACATTGTAGAAAGATTGTATGAGTCATGTGGCATAAAGAAGGAGAGAGTCTGTTAGCCTGGAGACTCTGTGGAGAATCAAATATGAGGATGGGGAGAAAAAATAACTTAATGGAAGAGCTTTACAAACTGGAATGTCACTGTTTAACTACAGTGTCTTTTTTTTTGGTACACATCTTATACAAATTATTTTGATAAATATTTACCATTTTAGGAAAAGAAAAGTATTTCCCTTCTACTTTCATAAATTCCTAATTATAAATCTCCAAGTATAAAGATTAATGATTTAAAAATACAAGGAGAACTTTGACATCACATTTTCTGTTTATTTACTTGATAATAAAGACAAGTAAGTAATCACTCATATCAATGTAAAGTAATTGGTTTTGAGTAGGACTAATAGAATAAAGAAATATAGTGATGATGATTAGAGGATTAGATAGAGTTGAGACTTGAAAGTCATCAAAATTACCATTAAACAAATGTTTTATTGTAATAGGAGGAATGAAGTAGTAGGGGCGGCGGCAGGGCTGCGTCCCCCACACCCCAGCCGCCTGCCCAGCTAGCTTATGCCCCGAAATAATTACACGGACTCTGTATTCTTTTAATCACTGCTTGGCCCATTCTCTTCTAGGCTAATTCTCACATATTAATTTAACCCATTTCTAATCATCTGTGTATGGCACCCCAAGGTGCGCTTACCGGGGAGATTCTAGTCTAGTCCATCCTGGGTCGGAGCTTCATCCCGGGAGCGGGGCATGTGTCAGAGACTCCACAGCTCTCTCGGGAGCAGACGCCTCAGAGAGAGACGCCATGCCCCGCTCCCGGGATGAAGCTCCGACCCAGGATGGACTAGGCTAGAATCTCCCTGGTAAGCGCACCTTGGGGTGCTACACACAGATGATTATAAATGGACTAAATTAATATGTGAGAATTAGCCTAGAAGAGAATGGGCCAGGCAGTGTTTAAATGAATACAGTTTGTGTGTTGTTATTTCGGGGCATAAGCTAGCAGAGCAGACAGCTGGGGTGCTGGGGACGCAGCCACGCCGCCCTTATTACCACAGAGGAAGGCCACTTGTTTGTTCCCAGTTGTTCAGTCCCAAAATAGTCACACAGAAACTATATTATTTAAATCACTGCTTGGTCCATTAGCTCAAGCTTCTCATTGGATAACGCTTACATCTTAATTTAACCCATTTCTCTTAATCTGTGTATCAAAAAGAGACTTTGGCTTACCAGGTAAAGTTTCCCCGTCTGTGTCTGGCGGGACTACATGGCTTCTCCTCAACTCAGCCTCCTTTCTCCCATTATTCAGTTTAGTTTCCCCACCTATCTGCATTTCTCTATAGATCTGCTATAGGCCCAAAGCAGTTCCTTTATTAAACAATGATATGCAAAGCGTATAGAGGGGAATTCCACATCACCTCTCCTTTTTTGTTTAAATAAAAAGGAAAGTTTTTAACTTTAACATAATAAAATTACATGTGAAAAAGGTATCAAGCAAGACTTATATTTAAAATATTTACATATATACTTTATTTTTTATCATAACTAAGGAAAACTATAGCTATCAATTTTTCATCTCCATCAAAGACTCCAGAGGGTTATAATATTACCTAAAGTAAACAGGAGGTTCATTGTAAGCAACTTTCAAAACACTAAAAATGACAGAGACATCTTGCTGCCTTGATAGTCACTCAAAGTTCTTCTGTACCATTGGGGCATCCATCTTCAGCCTACTGGCCTACAGTATCTAGCAGACTTTTCCACAAAGCAGGAAATTTCAAAGACTTGCAGTTTGTCAGTCACTTTTTCCTATGTCCTGCAGAATGTCTACCAGACTCTTTCCTGAAACAGGAACCCTGGACTATTGTCTCACCTTTAGGCAAGTTTAGCAGTCATTTCCCTGTGGATCCTCCATGTCCAGTTCATCAAGCAGTCCAGACAAGAGCAGTTTCTTGCCCAAATGGCTTCATGAGGTGCTGTTTTGATGCCCATTTTCCTCTTGAAGTAATCGGTGCTGCCAGGAGCAGATGTGTCTCATTGTTATGATAAGTCCTAAATTCTTAAAACATTTAAATGCCACATTATGAAGGACTCTGAAAGACATGAAGATCTCTATATATCTAGAAAATCTAACTAGCATGACTACAAGCTTGAATATTATTGATGACTCTTATTGAGCTATATTTCTTAATTATACATTACATATTTAAAAGAGAGATATATCTGCTCTTAAGATAATGAGCAGATATATCTTAAATTGATCTTAAATTTGTATCTATAAACCAAGATCGATACCAATGCAAATTTGTATTGCATATCCCCCTTTAAACATAAACAAACATTTATAAACAATATTTGGGAACATGGGTGTAATTTTATCTATACTGCTTCTTGCTTTTTGCTGGGCAAAGTAATTTTTGGGGTTATCCACAACAATCTATAATGGGTTCTTGGAACATCAAACCACATTAGTTTGGAAAGATTTCACTTGTTCTCATCTGTGGAAACAAAAGAAGAACCTCTTTTCCAAAACAACATATCCTTAGCCTCAAATTTTAAAGTAAGAAACCTTTAAATATATATGCTGATTTACCTTAGAACCCCGTGCAATTAAATGTCTGTCTGTACTTAGCTCCCTCACAGTCAAAAAATTCAAACTAAACACAATAATATATATAATCCAGACTCTGTGCATTATTTATCTTTACATGGCTTGTTTTTACTCTATTACTTTAAAATATTTATTTTATTACCTTTACTCCCTAAATATACTCTGTGTCTAAAGATTTTTTAAAAAAATACTTATTGCCGGGCGGTGGTGGCGCACGCCTTTAATCCCAGCACTTGGGAGGCAGAGGCAGGCGATCTCTGTGAGTTCGAGACCAGCCTGGTCTACAAGAGCTAGTTCCAGGACAGGCTTCAAAACCACAGAGAAACCCTGTCTCGAAAAACCAAAAAAAAAAAAAAACTAAAAAAAAAAAAATTAAAAAAATTACTTATTCTCCAACTCTCTATACTTTTTTTCTTCTCTCATCCAAGCCTATGCACATTTATCTAACACTGTGATCCATTTAGAGGTCTTTTAAAAAAATCATGATTTGTCTTTTTTGCATATATGTAATTATTTTCTGACGACCAGAAGTGCTTCTTAAAATGCAAAACACATCTTAAGAATCTAAGATGTAGCATTGCTAAGGTATGTACAGCCATTCCTGCTTACTCTGCACAGTCCAACACAGTGGAAGTCATTTCACTGCCTCTTCAAGCCATACACATTTCCCAGGTCCAAATATACAGCAGGTCTATGTTGAGACATTAAGCAGTTTGTAACATGCTACTTACAAATAACATTTAAATGCTTGGCCTCCTGAAAGAGCCAGAGGTTGCACTGGCAGCACAGCCCAGAAAGCCAACTCACAAAGCTTTTTTGTTCCTGCTGCCGCTAAGTCAGAAAAACCTCAGTTAAAGAAGCTATTGCACACTATTAGCAAACAGCAAGAAGCTGCTGAACTCTGTATTTTTGTGTCTAGATTTCCTTTCAAACTTCCTCGAGTTTTTAAATGGATTCAGTTAGTGTTGGTGTGTCAATTGGTTGCAAGAGGAAGAAGTCCTCTAGTTGATTCCCAGGTGCTCAGTTCCAAAATAATCACACAGAAACTATATTATTTAAATCTGTGCATTGCCACGAGGCTGTAGCTTATCAGGTAAAGTTCCAGCATCTGTCTCTGGCGGGTTTATGTGGCTTGTCCTCAATTCTGCCTCCTTTCTCCCAGCATTCAGGTTATATTTCCCCACCTATCTCTGTTACCCTATAGGCCCAAAACAGTTCCTTTATTATTCAATAATATTAACAGCATACAGGGGGAAATCCCATATCATAGTTTAGTTTGTTTCTAAAAATTAAATCCCTCTCTGTCAACTGAGCTTTGGAGATTTAGTCATCCTTCTCTTTCTAGTTCTTTGAGGAATACATCCTGACATGTGTGGATTTCTTTATAGTTATACATTTCTGTCACAAAAGAGGAACCTTTCTGAGCTAAGCCATTGTATGTTGCTTCTTAAAATAATACCTAAAAAAAAGACTTATGCTGAGTAAGCATTTTACAGGTGGCATATTTTTAATTCTTACCGTATTATTTGATATGATATATCCTGAAATACAGCACCACCTCCATGCTCTTCTGTGATGATGCCAATTTTTCACAATGTTGATTATTTTCTCAGTTATAGTTCTGAAAGTGATTCTGGGGGTCTTGTCACCCTGTCAAAATTTGAGTGAAGCAAAATGTTTCCTATGAGATGATTAGTTATGATCTGGATCCTAACTCCTAATAAGGAGTAATTGTTCTGATTTGGAGGTAGTCATGGACTGATTTACACTGCAAGTTTTTATGAGTAGTTTCATTGCTTTGTCATAAAGAAAGTTATTGGGTCAGTCCTGCAGTTCCTTGAATTCAAGGTTGACTGTTTACTTTAAGCATAAATAGGTAAGAACCTAGTCAGTGGACTAAGTTTGGCAATCTATGACAGTACTGAGTGAAAACTTCATCCCTTTCCATGAGAAAATATGTGAATGTAGTATAAAATGTAGGTGCAATCCACAGTAGTATTAACATAGAGATTATCTCCTAATATGTACTTTATGTTACAAAATAAAGATGCTTTCATATCAACAATTATTTTTCCAATAGAGTTAACTGGTATATCTAGGTCAACTATTGAGGGGGTGTTGTGGTAATTTAAATTATCATTTCATGTATTTCCCCTTCTCATATTCTTGACTTTAAAGTTGGTAAATATACTTACTACTTAAATTATAGAGATAAAGAATAATTTCCTTATACAACCAACGAACAGAGAAATTTTCACATCAATGTTTCCTGCTACTCTATACATAGTAACTAAAAAATGAATAATCCTTGATATCTATCAATTTGTGACTGGATAATAAATATATATTGTTTTACTCAGATCTAAGGAAAACTGGAATCATAAAATTTGAAAATGGATGATAAGAAATAAAACAATATACTGAGTGAAATAACCGAGACACAAGACAAATGCTTTCTGTTCACTATTGTATTTATATTAAAAAGTTCTCAAACTTAGATATGTAAGTAACTGTGAGAAGAGGACAAAAATCTAGAGATGGGTTAATGAAAAGGAACAAAGAGGCTTTAATTAAGAAGATTGGAAGGGTAATAGAACATTCACTATGTAAGTTGAAACAAAGTTAATAGGGGTTGAAGGGTATAGATGATGAGGAGGTTCGAAAGATAAGAAATGATTTAGGAGTGGAATCAACCAAAGCTAAGTACATTTAGATATGCTATAGGGAAATAACTTAATTTGAATGCAAATTAAAAATAAATTTTGTTTAAAAGTTGAAAATGAATCACAGAAAACTCATTGTGATGCCTCTAGCAATTAGTGATAATTGGTGTCATTTTACTAGAGGATTATAAATATATTACCTAATTCTCAAATCTACCCCTTGATGGTCACTATGAAGGTAATAATCCACATTTATTCATTATGTATTTAATTTTTAGAAAAATTTCTAGTTTTGATTTTTATACTTTGATTCATAAAAGAAGGAAAACCTAAGTTTAAATCTAATGTGACACAGAGAATTAATAATTCAAGATGGATTAGGAATTTCTGTAGTCTTACAAACCACTTAGAACCTAGTAAATATTTAATGCAGGTTTGGTCTAAGATATTTAGTAATCTTACATAGTATGTTTTCTGTCTGTCTGACTAAATATTCACTGATGGAAGTATCTGATAGATTGAGCTAGACTTGTTGACCTCAAGGAGAGCCATGGTAAAGTAAAAGAAATATATTTAAGATCCTAATTTCAATTTGTTATCATTAGTTAAATTCATTGTAACTAAACATCTATAGATTATTTCTCTTAAGTAAATCTAGACTGCACTTACTAATACTTCAGTTAGGCTTAATAATTCAATGGTATGGGCTTCCATAAATTATCTAATGTTTGCTTGTTTGTGCTCTGTATTAAATCATCAATATTTTGGTTTACTTTTTTGGCTATGTGAATCATATACAACAGTGGATTTTAATTTTGTTCAAATTGCATCCCTTTCTCCATTATTTTGATTAATTTCAAACGGTGGCATTTATTAGATACTCCTTAACAGCTTGTTTTATTATTTATAAGTGAGAACTTTTGTTATCCATATATACTTTAAACATTGATTTAAGAGTAATTTCTATCTCCTTGAAGTGAACAACACTTTCTAAGTTGTATCTTATTACCAATGACTGGCTGTCCTCCTTATTTTCCTGGAAACAAGATACATATTGAATCAAAGATATCAAATACACCTTCAGCATTTTCCAACGTAAAGGGTGATGAATGTAATAAAGTTTTACTATTGCAAGGAAAGGGCCTGCTTGTTCGTCACGGTCACAAGGCTAGATTAGCCCTGAAATAACCACACAGAAATTGTATTAATTGAATTAAATTAAAGTAAAGAGGGGAGAGAATGGGAGGTGATTAGAGAAAAATGTATAGCTCAATAAAATCAATAACAAAGTTCAAAAATATATAAAACATATTCAGTTACTTAAAGACATAGCTATGATCCTAGCATGATTACATACTCCTAGAAAATGTAAGATATGAGAAAGGCAGGAGAGTCGTGAATTTGTTCCAAACCTTGGTTACAAAGCATACCAAAACAGTCATAGCTTGCATAGGGAAAACTTGCTTCAAAAAAATGAAACTGTGAATTATTTGTCTTATTTCTTCTGCAAATGTTTAAAACTGATACTAAGTTTGGAAGTACATTTTTTATGACAAAAGCGGATTATTTATATAGCAACAAAAAAGAATAGAGCTAATATTCACAAAATTTTCTTACTATAGCATATTTGATGACCTTTTCTTAAATATATACACTTAATATTACCAAATTTATAGCAAACATGATTTAAAACTTTTTATGAAATTACTAAGATATTTTATATAGATATATAAATGACTCAAAGAAATCACAGTTACTATCAATATTTTATCCATTAGCAAAACGAGTTTTGGTTGATTGTAATTTGTTATTGACAGAATTAGAGGCCAATAGCAATAAACACAATTTTATCAACAACTACTGATAATTATTTATTCCTTATTTTTATTTATTTGTTTTAATGTACAGGCAGCAAAGCACTATGAAAAGAAAATGTCATGTTGTGTTATAGTCATACTGGAAAGAAAAAAAGTAGAAAATATCTTCATTTTTCCACACACACAATCATAGAACTCCAGTGAAATGTTGTGCTAGAGTGATGATGGAAATATTTTATTATTATTTTAGAAAATATGATAATTGTTTTAGAAAAGTAATCCAAAAAGAAAAAAAAGTAATTACCTGGCTTGAAGATAGAGATGGTTTTTAAAAATCAGCCAAGAATAGAAAGAAGACTCACTCTGAAGCATATCTTTACTGTTGTTCCTATTTTTAATATTCTTTCTTCTATAACCACATGTGTTAAAGTTGTGCTCTAACAGTGGTGACATTTGGAGGTGTTAGAAACTTTACGAAGTAGAACAAATAGGCAGGTGTATTTAATCCATTGATTAGACCCATGCTTCAGAGGCAACAGTGTGAATATGATATCTTCTTTATTCTCTTTTGCTCATCCTGGCATTGTAGTAAGCGTTTTAGCACACTCACATGCCACTTGTATCCTCTGGTGCACCAATACTGGCCCAAGAGATATAGTAGAGACTGATTATATGCTAGAACTCTTCAAAAGTTGGAACCCAAATCAAATATCTCCTTTTTATTTATTAAGTATTCCATGTATTTTTTCTACTGATAAAAATTGATAAACTCACCTTCCATTGTTGTAAGGTAGCTCTAGAAAGCCTAAAAAAATATGGGCAAGTTTGTACATATGTGTGTGAAAATTATGTGTGAATAATATCAACAATATAAAACAAATATTATATTAAAAGTTTTTTCTCCTATATTGTTAACAAATAACTATTTATATTATAAAACTGACAAGAGTTGATCTTGCTCAGTCAGTTGGTGAATTTTTCTCATATTCTTTAGAGAAAAATCAAATTCATTTAAAAAATAATACTCAGGTAACATTTTATGAAAATAGCAGCACAGTTATGAATTAAAACTGACTGTGCCTGATGGTTTGCCTGGTAATGTAATTAATGACTTGCTTAAACATTTTGCTTTGAATGTACTCAACTTCATTTCTTCTGATGTAATTATCACAGAGAAGTAATTTAAATTTCTATTTAATTCTTCTGTGTTGTTGGAGATGAAATAAAGGACCTCATACATGCAGCTGATTTACACCTCTGCTTAATCTCAATATGTATATGTAAAGTCTGCGAAACCAGATTACTTGTAGATCACTGTTGGTTGAAATAATACTGGAAATCTCATAAAGTTTTGTATAAAACTTGTTATCTGAAACTGTCGCATAATAGAACAGTATCTTCCAGAAAGAAACAAAAAGAAAAGAAAAAGGAAAATGTTTAAATACTTAGACATAGGGTTCCAATTCCAAGGAATTGAACATTTGCCTCTGTTTTAATTTTTCCATTCAAAACTTTACACTTCCTCCCCTCCTCCCAATCCTCTCCAGCTCCCCCACTCACCCTCCTCCACCCCCCTCCCTGCTTGAGAGATGGCAGGGAACCCTGCCCTGTGGGAAGTCCAAGGCCCTCCCTCCTACTTCCAGGCCTAGGAAGCCGTGCATCCATATAGACTAGGGTCCCCAAAAGACATAACATGCTGTAAAAACAAGTCTCAGTGCCTTTATCAATGGCTTCTCAGTCAGCCCCCATTGTCAGCAACAGAGAGTCCGGTTTTATCACATGCTCATTCAGACCCAGTTCAGCTGGATTTGGTGAGCTCCCATTAGAACAGGCACACTGCCTCAGTTGGTGCATCAACCCCTCATGGTCCTGACTTCCTTGATCGTCTTTTCCCTACTTCTGCCCTTCAACTGGACCTTGGGTGCTCAGTCTGTTGCGCTGATGAGGGTCTCTGTCTCTCTCTCCATCTGTGATGAAGATTCTATGGTGATATTCGAGATAATCATCAGTGTGATAGTGGAGCAAGGCCAATTCAGGTACCCTCTCCTCTACTGCCCAGGGACATCCCTGTGCCTCTAGAGGCAAGTCTCTTGCCAACCCTAAAATGGCTCCCTTAATGAAGATATCTTCTTCGCTGCTCCTATATCCGCCCTTCCTCCATCTCCACCCTCCCGCTTCCCCAAGATCTCCCCAGACTTTCACTTTTCCCTTCCCTCTCCCCCTCTTCCCTTCCCCTAACTTCATGTCCACCCCTACCTCCAACCCCATGACCCTAACTTTTGCCCAGTAATCTTGTGTGCTTCCAATTTCCAGGAGGATCTATAAATGTTTTTCTTTGGGTTCACCTTGTTATTTGGCTTCTCTGGGCTTAATGTCCTTGGTTTATGGCTAGTGTCCACTAATGAGTGAGTACATACCATATTCATCTTTTTGGGTCTGGGTTATCTCACTCAGGATAGTGCTTTCCATCCATTTGCATGAAAATTTAAGATGTCATTGTTTTTTACCACTGAGTAGTACTCCGAAAAGAGGCGATTGAAACCCTATCTCAAGTAAAACAAAGCATGAGATGGGTTGAATATATAGGACTAGAAGGACAAAGAAGAAGGTTAAAGCCATATATGGCTAACATCACAGTGAATTTATGGGGTCATGACCTGCTGCAGCAAAGGAATACTCAGATTAATATTCCTGCATAAACTTAAGTTTCTGCAAAGGATATTATAAGGTACTATTAAAAAAAGATCACCAGCCATTCTGGCTGTATAAAAACACAAAGCAACTAGCAAAATTTCAGAGGTACCAATAGCCTTACCTTTAAAGTGGTTAACTGAGAAACCAGTGTTTGTTAAACAATGGCCTTTTACCGGAGAGAAAATGCAGACTTTCGAACAACTGGTACAGGAGCAACTACATGCTCACCGTATTAAAGAATCAACCAGCCCTTGGAATTGTCCTGTATTTGTTGTTTAAAAGAAGTCTGGAAAATGAAGAATGATGACATATCTAGGAGATGTCAAGAAGGTAATTCAACCTATGGGCCCTCCACAATCTGGAATTTCTTTGCCTTCCCTGGAGCATAAAGGATAACCTCTTATAGTTATTGATTTAAAAGATTGTTTCTTTACTATACCTTAACAAGAAAAGGACAGAGAAAAATTTGCCTTCACAATTCTCAGCATACTAGGAGATGACAATGCACTATCTTCTCAAAGGGAATGCTCAATAGCCCCACCTGGTGCCACGTGGGTGCACTGTAATGGGGGAGGGGTAACAACAGGTAAGGTACAGGTATGCAGAGATGAAAGGAGAGGGGGGAAGAAGAGAGAGAGAGGGAGAGGGCTCGTGGAGACCCCCGCATTTAACTGGGAATGCAAGGGCATCTGGGAAAAGTGTCCTGCGCGCTGGTATCCATAGTCCAGGGGGATGTTGGGAGCTGTAGTTCCCAAAAGGAACAACAATATATCTCTAAGAAATGAAACTTATTATAATATAAAACATATTACAGTTATACCAAATAATCCTACAGGTCAAGCAGTTATAGAAATATCAAATTGAACTATAAAAGATATGTTAAACAAACAGAAACAGATAGAAAATACCTTCAGAAATAGATTACATAATACTTTATTAAACTTGAATTTAATTAACACTAATGAGAAAGGAACAATGGCAAAGTTTCTGAATTAAATCAGATGGTATATTTCAAGAATATGTTGATCTCACAATGAAAACCAGGGGTTGTACGATGTTAGGGAAGGGGTTTCACTCTTGTTTCCACAGGAGAAGAAAAGATATGGATACCATTAAAATTGATAAAGGTTGAGTTTGAAGGAGAGAAATCTCTTTTTTAATTTTAATGATTTTTATTGAAGTCTACATTTTTTTCTGCTTCCCTCCCTGTCTCTCCCCTCCCCTCCAGCCCTATCCCTAGGTCCCTGTGCTCCCAATTTACTCAGGAGATCTTGTCTTTTTCTACTTCCCGTGTAGATTAGATCTATGTATGTCTCTCTTCAGGTCCTCATTTTTGTCTAGGTTCTCTGGGATTGTAAATTATAGAGAAAAAGAGAAATCTCTTAAGAGAGAAAAATGACAGCTCATCCACAGAGGAGACAATCATACAGGTGATAAGAAAACCTCATAAGGGTTGGAGCAGGGTTCTGTTCTTATCTTTGCAGGAAAATACCCATCTTCAAAAAGTCAAGAGACCTTGGACATTTAGATGCCTAAAGAAGAAAAGATAGTTATCCAGAAAGGAAAGAATCACCAAGCATAGAGAAATCTGGCTTATGATGATGGATCATCTGCAAGCTAAAAATTCATCACCTGAACATGTATATATCTGTACTGGTTTGAACAAAGGCTATCCTTCTCTAAATTACAGTGTGTTGTTTTTTTAATTAATTAATTAATCAATTAATTAACTAATTAATCAATTAATTAATTAATTTTACCAAGCATGTCAAATGAAAAATTCAGAATTTCTGTTTCATATCAGGAGCCATCTTTTATGGGACAGAAAGAAGAAAGAATATAGGAAAACTTTTACTTCTCTTCATACCTATTTTTGTCTCTATCACACCATTCATTGAGTGTATATCTATATGAATAGCGTTTAAGTTTTCCACAATGAACAATAAATTTTCCAGCAGTAAGTTTTGAAGTTTCCAGTAAGAATATTGGGTACCACAATAACAATTTCACCTGGCTGATATGACATTATTATACTGATAGCACTACTTTAAGATCCATTTTGGGTACCAGCTGCTCAAAATGATTGCAACTTGGTTAGCTGAAATCGTGCACATTCTTACAATGTTCTGACCAGACCTTCAGATAAGAATTTCAGAAAAAAACCCTACCAAATATTCAGAGACTATTTATAATTATACCAGACAGCAATCTTGAAACTTCAACATCATTTTAGTTTTTCATGAGCTCATAGAAATAATATTGTCCCCACAACAGCTGGAAGTAATCCTAGAAGACAATATCCCCTCTCCCAACATAGTTTGTCCTCATGGAGGTACATCAATTAGGGGTTGATTATAATTGGTATAGGGTTGGTGTTGGGATAAAAATAATGTAGGCTCAGGGATCTTCTTTGCAAAAAGAGGGAAATTGGATGGGATAATAGGTATATTAGTGTGAGGTTACTCGCACTTATAATAATAGTAAAAGAATGAATACTTGTGAGCTATTATTTGTATACAATTTATATTGGTATAGATTATTATATATTGATACAAATTCAAATTATGTTTGCTATATTGAATATGCTCCTATTTCTGTTTATAATAGTTGTGCACTATGCAAAATTATTTTGTCATATTGAATGCATACAAATTTTTACCTCTGCTTAAGACATTTTTTATATTGATACAATTTTAAGATATATTTATCATATTGCACTATACATTTCTACCTCTGATCAAGATACTGGTACATTGTTTACATTTTGAGATTATTGTCCTCATTTGCTGCACAGTTGTTTAAAGAGTTTTAATATTCTAATATGAGGTCTTATTCTTTAAGCTATATAGGTACTAAAAATTATGAGTCAATAGTCATACATGCTTGTCAAACTTACAGTTAGACTATCCAGGTTCTTTAGATACATTGAGATTGTAGTCCACAATAGGTGATCCTCAACCACTTCAAAGAACTGTGGAATATGACATTTAAATAACTTAGTATTCTGTTGACATTAGACACGATTGCTTCTGGCAATACCCATCTATTTCCGAGAGAATGTCGGACACCAAAGTCACTCCACTTGGAACTTGTTTTCTTCTTGGAAAAACTGGCCTTTGGGCAAAGAACTGCCCATGCTTTGACCACTAACAAAATGCAATGTGTCTGGACAGAACAAGCAAAATACAACAACAACAACAAAAACCCTGCCAAATATTGCCAAGACAGAGTAAGACAGTTTTGAAAATTTTCCTGCTACTGAAAATTGTCTGTGAGTTTCTCTAGGCCTTAGCCAAGGTAGGTTGCTCCAACATTACTAATGAGAATTTGGGTAATTCCCAGGTAGCCAGTTGTTTCTGTCATTTATTGCACATTTTGGAAGATCCTTGATTGCACTTCCTCTTTTTCTGTGTGTTTATCTTTTTTGTTTGTTTTGTTTTTATTCATTTATTTATTAAAAAATTCCACCTCCTCCCATCCTCCCATTTCCCTCCCACTCCCCATACTCCCCCTCCCCTTCCCTATCCAGTCCTAGGAGCAGTCAGGGTTTCCTGCCCTGTGGGAAGTCTAAGGTCCTCCGCCCTCCATCCAGGTATAGGAAAGGTGAGCATCAAAAGAGACTAGGTTCCCAAAGGCCAGTCCATGCAGTAGAATCAAAACTCAGTACCATTGTCCTTGTCTTCTCAGTCAGCCCTCATTGTCAGACACATTCGGAGAGTCCGGTTTGATCACATGCTCCATCAGTCCCAGTTCAGCTGGCCTTGGTGAGCTCCCATTAGATCAGCCCCACCATCTCAGTGGGTGGACGCACCCCTTGTGGTCCTGACTTCCTTGCTCATATTCTCCCTCCTTCTGCTCCTCATTTGGACCTTGGGAGCTTAGTCCAGTGCTCCAATGTGGGTCTTTGTCTCTATCTCCTCCATCGTCGTATGAAGGTTCTATGGTGATATGCAAGATACTAATCAGTGTGCCTATAGGATAAGGCTAGTACAAGCACCCTCTCCTCTGCTGCCCACGGAACTAGTTAGGGAAATCGCTTTAGCCACCTGGGAACCCCTCTAGAGCCAAGATTCTAGCCATCCCTAAAATGGCTCCCTTGGTTAGGACACCTTCTTCCCTGCTCCCATATCAACCTCAAATATCCCATTCCCCAAGATCTCCCAAATCCTCTAATGATCTCCCAAATCCTCTACTTCTCCCTTCTCACACCCCATCTCCCCTTCCCTCAATCCACGCCCAGCCCTCTGCTCCCATCTTTTGCCTGGTGATCTTGTCAACTTCCAATAACCAGGAGAATATGTTTTTCTTTGGTTCGCCTTCTTTTTTTTTTATTTTTTTATTTATTTTTTTTTTTTTTTTTATTTTTCGAGACAGAGTTTCTCCGTAGCTTTTGGTTCCTGTCCTGGAACTAGCTCTTGTAGACCAGGCTGGCCTCGAACTCACAGAGATCCGCCTGCCTCTGCCTCCCGAGTGCTGGGGATTAAAGGCGTGTGCCACCACCGCCCGGCTTATTTAGCTTCTCTAGGATCACGATTTATAGGCTCAAGGTCCTTTGTTTATGGTTAGAATCCACTTATGCGTGAGTACACACCATATTCCTCTTTTTGGGTCTGAATTATTTCACTCAGTAAAGTGTTTTCTATTTCCATCCATTTGCATGCAAAGTTCAAGTTGTCTTATTTTTTTTTTCCTACTTAGTAGAACTCTAAAGTGTATACGTGCCACACCGTCTTTATCCATTCTTCTATCGAGTGGCTCCTAGGTTGTTTCCAGGTTCTGGCTATTACAAATAGTGCTGCTATGAATGTAGTTGAACAAATGCTTTTGTAGTATGATTGGGCATCTCTTGGGAAATTCCAAGAGTTTAATTGCTGGAGCCTGAGGTATGTTGACTCCCAGTTTCCTGAAAAACCGCCACACTGATTTCCAAAGTGATTGCACAAGTTTGCATTCCCACCAACAATGGATGAGTGTTCCCCTTACCCCACAACTTCTCTAGCATAAGCTATCATTGGTATTTTGATTTTAGCCATTCTGACAAGTATAAGATTGTATCTCAAAGTTGTTTTGATTTTCATTTCCATGATCGCTAAGGAGGTTGAGCATGACCTTAAGTGTCTTTTGGCCATTTGAATTTCTTCTGTTGAGAATTCTCTGTTCAGTTCAGTACCCATTTTTAACTGGGTTAAATAGAGTTTTAATGTGTAGTTTCTTGAGTTCTTTATATATTTTGGAGATCAGACCTTTGTCTGTTGTGGGGTTGGTGAAGATCTTCTCCCATTGAGTAGGTTGCCTTTTTGTCTTAATGACGGTGTCCCTTGCATTACAGAAAATTCTCAGTTTCAGGAGGTCCCATTTATTCATTCTTCCTCTTATTGTCTGTGCTACTGGGGTTATATGCAGGAATTGGTCTCCTGTGCTTACGTGTTCCAGACTACTTCCCACTTTCTCTTCTATAAGGTTCAGCGTGGTCAGATTTATACTGAGGTTTTTAATCCATTTGGATTTGAGTTTTGTGCATGGTGATAGATATGAATCTATTTTCATTTTTCTACATGGTGAAATCCAGTTATGCCAGCACCATTTTTTAAAGATGTTTTCTTTCTTCCATTGTATAACTTTAGCTCCTTTGTCAAAAATCAGGTGTTCATAGTTTTGTGGGTTAATATCCATGTCTTCTATTGGATTCCATTGGTCAACATCTCTGTTTTTATGCTAATACCAAGCTTTTTTCATTACTGTAGCTCTGTGATAAAGTTTGAAGTCAGCGATGGTAATGACTTCGGAAGTACTTTTATTGTATAGGATTGTTTTGGCTATTCTGGATTTTTTGTTTTTTCTATATAAAGTTGATTATTGTTTTTTCAAGATCTGTGAATAATTTTGGTGGGATTTTGATTGGGATTGCATTGAATCTATACATCGCTTTTGGTAGAATTGCCATTTTTACTATGTCGATCCTCCCAATCCAAGAGCAAGGGAGATCCTTCCATTTTCTGGTATCCTCTTCAATTTCTTTCTTCAAAGATTTAAAGTTCTTGTCAAATAGAACATTCACATCATTGGCTAGCGTTACCCCAAGATAATTTATGCTATTTGTGGCTATTGTGAAAGGTGATGCTTCTCTGATTTCCCTCTCTGCTTCTTTGTCCTTTGTGTATAGGAGGAACTGATATTTTGGAGTTGCTCTTGTTACCTGCCACATTACTAAAGGTGTTTATCAGCTGTAGGAGTTCTTTGGTAAAGTTTTTGGGGTCACTTATGTACACTATCATATCATCTGCAAATAATGAAAGTTTGACTTCTTCCTTTCTAATTCGTATCCCCCTGATCTCGTTATGTTGTCTTATTGCTATTGCTAGAACTTCAAGCACTATATTGAAGAGGTATGGAGAGAGTGGACAGCCTTGTCTTGTTCCTGATTTTAGTTGAATGGCTTTGAGTTTCTCTCCATTTAATTTGATGTTAGCTGTTGGCTTGCTGTATATAGCTGTTATTATATTTTATTACGAACCTTGTATCCCTAATCTCTCCAAGACCTTTATCATAAAGGGGTGTTGAATTTTGCCAAATGATTGTTCAGCATCTTATGAAATGATGATATGTTTTTTTTTTACTTTCAGTTTATTTATATGACGGATTACATTGATAGATTTGCATATGTTGAACCAGCTATGCATCTCTGGGGTGAAGCCTACTTGATTATAATTGATAATTTTTAATGTTTTCTTCGATTTAGTTTGCCAGTATTTTATTGAGAATTTTTGTGTCGATGTTCATGAGTGAGACTAGCCTGTAATTCTCATTCTTGTTTGAGTCTTTCTGTGATTTTGGTATAAGGGTAACTGTAGCTTCATAAAAGGAGTTCGGCAATGACTCTTCTGTTTCTATTTTGTGAAATACATTAAGGATTATAGGTATTAACCTTTCTTGGAAGTTCTGGTAGAATTCTGCATTGAAACCATCAGGTTCTGGGCCTTTTTTTGGTAGGGAGGTTTTTGATAATAGCTTCTAATTCTTCATGACTTACAGGTCTATTTAAATTGTTTACCTGGTCTTGATTTAATTTGCTTTATGATACTTATCTTAAAAAAATGTCCATTTCTTTTACATTTTCGAATTTTGTGGCATACAGGCTTTTGTAGTAAGATCTAATGATTCTCTGAATTTCCTCTGTGTCTGTGCTTATGTCCCCCTTTTCATTTCTGATCTCATTAATTTGCGTGTTCTTCCTCTGCCATTTGATTAGTTTGGATAGGGGTTTGCCAATCTTATTGATTTTCTCCAAGAACCTGCTTTTTGTTTTATTGATTCCTTGGATTGTTTTCTGTGTTTCTATTTTGTTTATTTCAGCCCTCAGTTTAATCATTTCCAGTCTTCTACTCCTCTTTGATGAGTCTGCTTCTTTTTTCTAGAGCTTTGAGATGTGCTGGTATGTCTCTAGTGTGAGCTTTCTCCATTTTCTTTATGTGGGCTCTTTGTGCTATGAAGTTTCCTCTTAGCATTGCTTTCATAATATCTCATAGGTTTGAGTATGTTGTACCTTTATTTTCATTAAATACAAGGAAGACTTTAATTTCTTTATTTCTTCCTTGACCCAGGTGTGGTTCAGTAGTTTTCTCTTCAGTTTCCATGAGTTTTTATGCTTTCTGGGGGTAGAATTGTTGTTGAATTCTAACTTTATTCCATGGTGATCTGATAGTACACAGGTGGTTACTACAATTTATTTGTATCTATGGATGTTTGCTTTGTTACCAATTATGTGATCATTTTTTAAGAAGGTTCCATGAGATGCTGAGAAGAAGGTATATTCTTTTCTGTTTTGGTGTAATGTTCTATAGATATCTGTTAAGTCTATTTGGTTCATTACATCTGTTAGTTCTCTTATTTTGCTGTTAAGTTTTTGTCTGGTTGACCTGTCCATCGGTGAGAGTGGAGTGTTGAGATCTCCTACTATTAGAGTGTGGGGTTTGATGTATGCTATGAGTTCTAGTAATGTTTCTTTTACATATGTGTGTGCTTTTATATTAGGGGCATAGGTATTCAGGACTGAGACTTTCTCCAGATGAATTGTTCCTGTTATGAGAATAAAGTGTTTATCTCCATCTCTTCTGATTGATTTTAGTTTGAAGTCAATTTTATTAGATATTAGGATAGCCACACCCACTTGTTTCTTTAGACCATTTAATTGGAAAGACTTTCCCCAACATTTACTCTGAGTTAATGTCTGTCTTTGAGTTTGAGGCGTGTTTCTTGTAAACAGCAGAATGTTGGATCCTGTTTTCATATCCATTCTCTTAACCTGTGCCTTTTTATAGGTGAATTGAATCCATTGATATTAAGTATTATTAATGACCAGTGGTTGCTAATTCCAGTTATTTTTCCTTGTGTTTGTGTGTTTCCCTTCTTTGAGTTGTGCTGGTGGAGGGTTGTTAGATGCTTGTGTTATTATGGGTATTGTTGGCTTCCTTGGTTTGTGGTTTTCCTTCTAGTATTTTCTGCAAGGCTGTATTTGTGGCTAAGTATTGTTTATATTTGTTTTTGTCTTGGAATATCTTGTTTTCTCCATCGATGGTGTATGCAAACTTTGCTGAATATAGTAGTCTGGGCTTGCATCCTGATATCTTAGTGTCTCCAGTACATATATCCAAGACCTTCTGGCTTTCATGGTTTCCATTGAGAAGTCAGGTGTAATTCTGATAGGTTTCCCTTTACACAGGTAATGGAAATGTTACTTGACCTTTTCCCCTTTCAGCTTTTAATATTCACTTTTTATTCTGTATGTTTTGTGTTTTGATTATTATATGGTAGGGGATCCTTTTTTTTTGATCTAGTCTATTTGATGTTCTGTATGCTTCTTGTACCTTCATAAGAATATCCTTCTTTAGGTTGGGAAAATTTTCTTCTATAATTTTGTTAAAAATATTTTCTGGGTCTTTGATCTGTAATTCTTCTCCTGCTTCTATCCCTATTATTCTTATCTTTGGTCTTTTCATGGTGTCCCAGATTTCCTGGATGTTTTGTGTTAAGAAATTGATGGATTTGCTGTTTTCTTTATTCAATGAGTTTATTTCCTCTATAGTATCTTAGGTGTCTGAGATTCTTTCTTCTGTCTCTTGTATTCTGTTGGTTATGCTTGTCTCTGTAGTTCCTGATCGATTATGCACATTTTCCATATCCAGCCTTCCCTCAGGTTGTGTTATCTTCATTACCTCCATTTCATTTTTAAAGTCTTGAACTGTTTCCATTATCTGTTTGATTGCTTTATCGTGTTTTTCTTGGGTATCTTTGAGAGATTTTTTCATTTCTTCTACCTTTTTGTTTGTCTTCTCCACTTCTTTACAGCAGTTTTTCACCTCCTGTTTAAGGTCCTCTATCATTTTCATAATGTTACATTTAAAATTGATTTCTTCTGGAATAGGGTGTTCAAGTCTTGTTGCATGATCTCCGGCATCTGGCGTTGTCATGTTGCCTTTCAGGATGTTGGAGAAACTCTTTCATTGGCACCTGCCCATATCTTCCTTCAAAAGCAGCCAGGAGAGTCTTGGTGCCTTGGTCCAATCTCTGCTGTGACTGACTCTGGGTGGATCTCCTCAGTCAGGAGCAGGAACTGTTCCTCTTTGGGTTGATAGCCTCAGTGCAGGAGTAGCCACTGATCCTGGGCCAAGGACCTTGCAGCCAAAAGGGCAGGCTTGGGGGTGTGTGTGTGCAGGGATGTGTGGAACAAAGAAGCCCCTGCAGCAGGAGTTGAAGGGGCCTAGTGCTCCTTTCCTGGACATTCTACCCTGCCCCAGGATGGCACCCACTCACCACTCTGAAAGGTTGTCCTTAACACAGGGACAGGACTCTTCCTCTTTTTTTAGGTACTATTATTTTCCTCTCATGTCTTTGATACAACTGAAGACTAGATAGTCATAGTTACTTTCCTCTCATGACTTAGCCAAGCCATTTTTAAAACAAGACTTAGACTTCTTAGGATAGGATAGCTATTGAAACATTCAGCATACACTTGATATCGTTTTGCTTGATATTGTCTATACTGAATGCACCTATATTTTTTGTACTTGATATTTGTTCTTATTGTGCATGGCTTTGTATTAGTCTTAGAATCCTATTATTTAGACAAAAGGGGGAAGTGTTGTGGTAACTCCTTTAATCAATAGTCTATAAGATAATAGCCTACTTGGGCATGGTCTCTTATACTATAAATGCAAATGTAAAGTTTATGCACTCTCTCAGCTGCTGAATATGGTTTATTTTCCTACTCATGCTGAGGACTATGATCTGTGAGTCTATCCCTAAATAAAGAACTCTTTATTATATTCGATTCTGAGCTAGTGTGGGACTACTCTATCACTTCCATCTACATACCAGGCTCATAAGACCTCACAGAGACTGAACCAACAACCAGTGAGACTGCATGAAACTGACCTAGGTCCTCTGCATATATGTGAAGACAATTCTGTAGCTTGTTATACTTATGGGACTCCTACCAATGGGAGCAGTTGCTGTCCCTTGTGCTTTGGCTGGCTTTTGGGAACTTAGTCCTCATATTGAGTTGCTGGCCCAGACTTAATTCTGGGGAGGTGTTTACTGCAACTTGATCGGCCATGTTTTGTTGATACCCATGGGAAGCCTGTTCTTTCTAAACAGAAACAGAGAAGTGGACTGAGTCAGGGAACAGAGGAGCATGGAGGTGTAATGGGAGGAGAAGGAAGAGGAAGAAATTAGTGGGGATGTAAAATAAATAAAAATAATTTTAAATGGAAATAAATAGAGAGAGAGAGAGAGAGAGAGAGAGAGAGAGAGAGAGAGGAGAGAGAAGGCTCTGCTGGACAGAAATGCCACTTTGACCACAAACACATTCTTCTCTATTTCATAGGACTATATTGTCCTAATTTTAGCCAAAACCATGCAAAACCACTCACTTGGGAATAACAATAATGGAGGAGCTGACCAGACATTGTAGAGCCAAATGAATTTTCACTTGGACAGAGACAGAGAGAGAACTATAGATTGAAAGCATTCAAATATAAGAATTAGGTAAATATATATGTTTGTAAATCCAGTGGAAACACAAACTGCTTTTTTACTTATTCTTACTAGTTAGTTCTTAAGGTTTGAACAAGATGAACAATATTAATATTTTTCCTCTGGTCTTTCTGATATTTTTCACATTTGGAATTTTTATCCTAAAGAGACACTTTTTGCATAATGTTTTTCTAAAGTTAAAATATAAATAAAATGTCATAATTTTTCAATTGTCATATTAAAAGTGTTACTTTTAAATTTTCCCTTCATAAATTTTCTTTTGTCAAAGAGTTTTTAATCATCTTTTTCAAATAAATAATGAGAAAAAACTTTATTTGCATAACTCTTGCTGTATAAATTTCCATTGATATCCTGCATTATTATATTCTGATCTCTCTGTCTCCCCCACAGCTTTCAACTATTTGCAATGGTGGATATAGAAAAATGTTACTTTTTATTATCGGTGTTTAAATAAGTAACTGGTAGAGCTTTGAGAACTGGAGAGACCAACATGAATAATTCAGCCCTTACAATTTGTTGATCTTAATGAAATACAAAATGATTGCTAAGAGTAATTAGCAAGAGACAGTCTGACTAATAAAACCAAAAATAAGTCATATTTGTTTCATGAATCAGTAACAGTTAGTCACTGAAGATCATAATAAAACTATTAGGAAAACAGAGTGCCTTTTGTCAAGGAAATTATGCAGTATATGCATGCATCAGTGTGGGGTCATTTAAATGTTGAAAAATATGAATGAGAGAATGCTGTCTAAATTGTAGAGGAATGTAATACTTGATTTGTTAAACTGTCCAATATTGTAATTAGAGCCAATGTTTTACCATGCTGTATCTGCTGAAATAATTAACAAACTATTTTAAGGCATTATTCAAATTAAAATGTGAATTCCCATTAATGATTACTATATAGTTCCTTACAACATACACACTATATCTCATGGCTAAATATTTTGGAGGAAGGAATAGCTTTCGCTGTTCATAAAATATTGACCTGAGGAGAAAAATTTAAATAGATTCATTAAGGTCCTCCATATATCATTTAGATCTATCAAGGTCCTTAAAACATTACCAATGATCAAAGCTGTGATTTGCTGTGTGCTTTTTTCCAGTATCTTAAATTGCAATAAAGTAGAGTCTTTAATATAAAATAAAATAAGGATAATTATAAATTAACATACAAAAAATCCACACACTCACACTCATGCATATATAAAATATAAATGCCTAAAATAGTGCAGTGCCCAGACTTTATCAAAAAAGCTTATATATTGGGAAATTTATTGAACCCAATGAAAAACATATAGGCATGCTCCTGAATATTAACCTTCATCAGGCGATGAAAGGAGATAGAGACAGAGACCTACATTGGAGCACCGGACAGAAATCTCAAGGTCCAAATCAGGAGCAGAAGGAGAGAGAGCACGAGCAAGGAACTCAGGACCGTGAGGGGTGCACCCACACACTGAGACAATGGGAATGTTCTTTCAGGAACTCAGAAAGACCAGCTAGCCTGGATCTGGAAAAGCCTGGGATTAAACCGGACTTGCTGAACACAGCGGACAATGAGGACTACTGAGAACTCAAGAACAATGGCAATGGGTTTCTGATCCTACTGCATGTACTGGCTTTGTGGGAGCCTAGGCAGTTTGGATGCTCACCTTCCTAGACCTGGATGGAGGTGGGTGGTCCTTGGACTTCCCACAGGTCAGGGAACCCTGATTGCTCTTTGGGCTGACGAGGGAGGGGGACTTGATTGTGGGAGGGGGAGGGAAATGGAAGGCAGTGGCGGGGAGGAGGCAGAAATCTTTAATAAATAAATGAATAAATAAATAACAAAAAAAGAAAATTATTGAAAATATACAATAGTGAAGGGTATGACCATAAGTGGGACATTTATATAACTCATTATAAGACACAGAAAATATAAAGGAAGAAATGGCAAAAAGAATTTCAGGATGAGAGGATAGTGTGAGGTGCTGAAAATACTTCTGGACATGACATATACTATGTGCTAATGAAGTTACTGAAACTGCTTATGTGTACAAGACCTGCACAATATTGGTCTCATTATCATTTCATTATGGATATTGAAGAGGCGTTATAATGCATCCTTTTCTGAGAGAATATTATCAATTAGTGGGAGGGAGTGACATATTATAATGGTGATCACTGATAATGCTCCCCTTGCACAAGCAATTTGGACAAGAAACTCTAATTTAACTCAGTGTATCCCATACAAAAAAAGACTTAAAAATAAGGGAGGACTCGTTAGGGAAAAAAATTCAGCTAGAGAAGGAAGTGAATGTCAAAAGAAAATGATAGGAATGCTGAAAATGACTAAAATGCTTTGCATACGTATGTGGATAAAGGCATGTCAAGACAGGGAAATGGAGTTTAATATTCTGAACTTATATAGTAGAAGAAAAAGCCAGTTCCTTCAAGTCTCCCATAAATTCTTGACTGATCTCTAAAACTTCACATTAGTAGACACAGAGATAAATATATATTCTCTCTCTTTAACAGATGCTAAACTAATAAATGTAAAATATTAAAAATAAATAGCAGACATTGGTGACAAAAAGTGATATTTTTGTCTAAGTTTAAGAAGATTTGTGTGTGTATAACAAAACACTAAATAAATTTTCATTATATAAAATATTATAGAGTTGCTAAAAGTAAAGTTTAATGCAACTAAATAACAGTTAACAGAGGAAATATAAAGGAAAGATTCACTTTTATCATTACATATTTATACATTTGTGCATTTATTTAGTTGTAAGAATATAGAAATATTTTATTGCTCTGTTCTCCCTCTCTTCAGGAGATGTACATGGGAATATGATATATTTATATTCAAAATGAAAAATTCATGGCACAAAAGTTAATAGACTTACATAGTATGAGAAAATTGACAAATTAGTGAATTACATGTTGCCTGAAATATTTTCTTTATCAATAAACTAGAAAATATGTTGAAACTTTAACACTTTTATACAGAATCTATGACCACAATATTATTTAGGATACAATTAAATTAATGAAATTGGTAGCACTAAATTGATAATCATTTTGTAAAAAATAAACATTATAATATATTTGTTGATACATCTGATACTCATATAAAATGTAATTACATATTCACATCATGCCCCTAATGACTCCTTGTTTATCTGATCAATATATAACATATGGTCATTATGTAGCATAGTAGCATATTTAAATAATGCCTAATGAAAATGCTAAAAAGTAAAAATTGGCAATGTTAACAAAGTTAGGTCAATTGGAACATGATGTCCCTATAGGTACAGTATATGAAACAAATATTTATGACAAAAAATCAGTATCTTACACTTTTAATGCCTTTCATGTTTTGATAGCCTTAAATAATTTAGATAGAATAATTTTTCAGTTCTTTCATAAAAGACAGAAAGTCTCAATTAAAAAGGAAATTAATTTAACAGCTTAATGAGACACTGACAAACAAAAATGACAGAAGTCATAAAATAATGAAGTTTTTATTTGCTTTGGAAACTAAAGTGTCTCATCAGTTAATACTGTGCTATAAAAGCCTATGATTAAAGAATAAAAATTTTATCACTTATCTCGCCTCCTTTAAAAATAAGAGCTAACATACTCTAAATGTTAACATGCAGAATAAATCTTTGTACTTTCTGTTATTAAATATAACTTGAAATACACTTTTATTTCCAAAGTGTAGAACAATCTATAAAATTTCTGAATAAAAAAACAATAAAACTGTAAATACCAAAGAAAGCATAGGCCTGTTCAAAAGGGAAAATTGTAATAAAGATAATATATAATTCTTAATGGTATGTTGCTAAAAATTAAGGAAATATATATATAATTTCTAAAAACAAATGTAACGTTCTCAGTCTGAATAAAGTTATCTAAGTGTATATGATCTCATTAGATTTGAGTGCTTGATTTTGGTATACATGTAAATATGTATCTTAGTTACTTTTATATTTTTGTGATTAAACACCATGTCCAAGGCAATTTGTAGAAGGAATAATTTTGGGGCTTAGAGTTACAAAGGAATAGCATTGAATGACTATCATGGTAAAGATATTTTTGGAAAATTAAGGGTCAGAAAGCTAAGCTCTCCATTAGGAAGACAATATGGAGGAACTGAGGAAAAAGGAGAATGTTTTAGAAAAAAGTACCTTAAAATATGAAGGAAGAGTATATAGCAAACAGCAAACATTTCATTTCATAATTGAAGGAGTAAATTTTTAATACCCCCATCTATGATGATCTGTTATGTAGTTCCCTAGAGAAATACTAACATAAATAGAATGAAATGTGAATGTATTCATAATCTATAAAATATTTATACTGACTGTTTTTAGTAATTCTGTGTCTTATATACAGGTCTCATTGTATATTTAAAATGTGAATATATTTGTGTCAGTGTGACACCTGCATCCACATGTTTAAATATTTCTCAGAGTCCCAGATTTTTAAAAATTACCCCCAACAAAATCTTATTTTCATTTTAAGGCTATTTTGCATAGTATACTTGATTTTAAAACATGCAGATTTCCCCTCCATGAGAAGACAGCTAACATTAATTATGTATTTTAAATTTCATTGATCTTTTGTAAAATCTTTGGTACTTGCATTTTGTAATTATGGTTCAAAAGAAAAGCAGCAATTATCTTCAGAAATTTTATCATCTATTTACTACTATATAAAGTGAGTTTTAAATGACTAAGTAGAGATTTCCTTCATATTTAAACTATGACATGTCTTAATTCCCATTAGAATGTCCATTCTCTGAGAAATAGTGTTTGAAGAAACCTCCGTATTAAAACATAAGTAATGACAAATGCTGTTTTATTCCTGTTATTTTTAAATTGTCTCCACAGGATTTTCAAGTTAGAAAATTAAACAGGTGATTATCAGTCAGAAATCTCCAAAGTTCTTTCATGTTTTCTTATTGAGCTATAGATTTACTTTGATCAAAATAATAAATATTGTGCATTTGTTGAATATTATATGAATATATAAATATTTATAGATGTTTCTGAGGCACAATCCATCATTGTCTCCAACTCACAGTCATTGTTCTATTTAAACTTATGTTCTGGAATTATAAGTGTGAGAGATTACAGCTACTTCAACAAGGTCCAACTATTCCTTTCCAAGTACTGCTCTCTGAGGATTAGTCATTCAAATACATGAAGCTATGGGGTTTATGCATATTCCAGCTACCACAATTCCCATTGCTATATATTAAATATTAAAGACCACTTAACCTTTACAGTTCTTGTATTTGGTCATATGCCCTGTATTTTTCTTTAAATATAATTGTGTAATTTTCTATAAATTGTGTTAATTCATACAAATCAAATAGTTTCCATTGCATACTTACTAAAATATATCATAGAACAATGCATCATTTATACAAGTTTTGAGCAATATCTAAAATGCCAAGGTTATCCATAAATGTCCTTTATGTAAATGGTACTTAATAAGACTGTTTACCTCCCTATGAAGTTTTAAAACTGCAATGTTTGAAGACTGTGGTAAATTAATATTTCCATAGAGCCCTCTACAGATCTGGATTTCAATATGTTTCAAGTTGAATGCTTCATAATATGTTATGATTTTAGTTTCCATTTCATTTCTTTTACCTTCAAGTACAAGCATGAATTTTGAAAATCTCCATCCATATCCCTGGGAATTGAATGACACAGAAAAAAACAATCAATATGTACACCCCTCAGGGAGCCCTGAGTCATTTGAATCACTAAACATCTTTCAAATATTTGAACGTTTATGGATGCACATGACTGCACAGTGATATTAGCCATAAATTCCATTACCCACTAAAATATTATGTAACATGAGCCATTTACTCAAGACAAGCCTATAATAGAACAAAGTATATTTGAAACCTGGCATTTGTCTGTTAAAGTTTAATGAGCAGAGAGTTGGCTTAGATATTTTAACCACTCTTTTTTAAATACTTACTTTTGAAGGTTTCTTGCTTTGTTAATGTGCTACCTATGTAATTTGTTTTTTTAACCAGAGTCATCTGAATAATTTGACTTCCTCTGAAAATTGAACATGTGCCATAATATCTTTAAAATAAATAATACAATATTTTAATTATCCAATATTGCTCTTTACACGAGTATATATGTTCTTAAACAAAATTGAATGAAGAGTTTAGAGATGTTCTCAATTAATACAAATGCAAGGAAAAAAGAATATATTTTATATTTCTAATTTGATGAATTCTTTAAATGAATATAAAACAAATTTTGCTTCAAAAATATAACTAATTATTACTGCTCTACCAACATCAAAAGGCACATTGAACCTCTTAAACGCTCATAATTTTGTACCTGTAACTGTGATGCATCTTGTAGATTAAAAATAAGTTGGTTTCCCAAGGGGATTTCCCCAGCTAGATCCGTAGGCAGCAGAGGAGAGGGTGCCTGAACTGACCTTCTCCCATAGCCATACTGATGGATATCTTGCATATAACCATAGAACCTTCATCTGGCGATGGATGGAGATAGAAACAGAGACACATATTGGAGCACTGGACTGAGAAGCCAATAATGATGACACCGGATTTTGATTCTACTGCACGTACTGACTTTTTGGGAGCCTAGTCTGTTTAGATGCACACCTTTCCTCAATGGAGGTGCGTGAGCTTGGACTTCCCACAGGGCAGGGCACCTTGACTTCTCTTAGGACTGGGGAGCTAGGGGGAGTTGGGGAAAGTGGGAGGTAAATGGGAGGATGGGAGAAGGTGGAAGTTTTATTAAATAAATAATGAAAATAGAAAAATTAAATTGGTTTCAGTATTTTCTTTAGAAAAACGGTTTACTTATGGAGAAGTACACACTAATTATTGGCTACAGAATAATGTACTTAATATTATCCTCATAATTTACTAAATGCTAAGGAAATAATACTGTAGAGATGAATTTGGGAAAACTATTAAAATGTAATATCAAAAATATAAGAGCATATATTTTATTCTGAAATTGACTAGAATTGTCTTAGAATAGTGTACAGGACTGTGATGCAGATTAGAAAGGTGGTATAAATCGAATTAAATACATGTAAGGAAAGAAATTCTTTAATATATAGAAGACAAAATATGTGGGAGCTTGAATTTTTATCTAATGGAATTAGAGATTTTTTTTCATTAAGAAAGTGAAGAGCCTAGGCAGTTTGGATGCTCACCTTACTAGACCTGGATGGAGGCGGGTGGTCCTTGGACTTCCCACAGGTCAGGGAACCCTGATTGCTTTTCGGGCTGATGAGGAAGGGGGCCTTGATAGGGGGAGGGGGAGGGAAATGGGAGTTGGTGGTGGTGAGGTGGGAGAAATCTTTAATAAATAAATAAATAAAAAGAAATAAAAGAAAAAATGGAGATAAAAAAAGAATTGTGAAGGACTACTTGAAGCTCTATAATACATAGTTTAAATGTATGTAACATTTAAGGTTTTAGTCAGTACACAATCTTTAAATAAAATATACTATAAGTAAAAAAAAAAAAGAAGGTGAAGTACTACACACAGTTATGTTTAGGCATTTCAGGGAGACTAATGGTCTGTATCCAAAACTATCATCAAATAAAAGTTGAAGCCTTAATTTGCCCTTGTGGGATTTATAAAGATACGTATTTGGAAATGTTAATTGAGGCAGAAAATCTCTATCCCTTTCTTTGTCTCTTTCTCCAAATACATATCCATATGTATGTGTCTTCTCGGAGATTCTGTCTCTGTCTCTGTCTCTGTCTCTCTCTCTCTCTCCCATACACACAAATATACCCAATATAAATTTTGTCTCCATAAACTAAAGTAATATTCATGTTCATTAATTCTAAAACATTTAGTTTTGAATAAATTTTGAATTAAAGATCATTCATTAGTATATCTCAGAAAATTTTTACTCTATTCCAACAGTGTCTTATTTTAAAGCAACATTATATAAATAAGTATACATCTAGGTCCGGTACTTTGTGTCAGTGGACACTTTGAATGAATCATTGTAATCTTACTAAAAAATCATTCAAGATGCAGAGAAATTCAAATGACTACTTGAAATAAATAAGTAAAAGTCAAAATTTAATTACTTAAACAGCTAACTAAAGCTTGTTTTACTGAAATTAGTTTTAAGATTTTTTGTGTTTAAATTTTTAATGTTAAAATAATTTTTCCAATAATTAGAATTTTATAGAAAATATATTGCCTGTGATAATGTGTTCACTTATTTTGAAATTTAGTTTTATGCCATTGGGAATCTTAGCTTCATTATGAATGATATAGCTCTAAAATAATGAAAATATGGGTGTCAAGGATTATTTTTCTGTTCTTGACAGTACATTCACAGTTTATTTAATTTACAACTTACTAAAAATAATTTAGAGGAATGTAAATATTCTATATTTAACATTCTAATGGATTTATATTGTTAGGTTTTAGTACCTTCTCTCTCTGGTTTTCCTATAATAGGTAATTACCTGTCTGAATTTTTAATTTTCAAGGTTTTTTTTTTCTTTCATAGGTCTTCATTTCCATACCCATATAAATAGAAAAGTTCATTACAGGTTTTCAGTGTCAAAACTAAAATTAAAGTGACCATTTTTCAATAACAGGTAAATATATACTAACAAAAACAATTACAACCAAACAGAAAAAAAAACAGAAAATTGTCTGAAAAACAGTGTTTTAAGCATTCATGTTTGACAGTACAGATATGGTTCAGACAAGTGTGGAAAACCATACATTTCCTTAGCTTATAACTTATATTTTATTCTCTCTCCCTCTGTCTCTCTCTCTCTCTCTCATTGTCTTTGTCCTGAGAACTCTAAGGGTATAATATATACCAAACATGTTCTCTGTCCCTGAGCAATACTTCCACTCACATAGAAAATTTTAAAAATCTAGGCCAAGTCAAAAAATTGAAGATCATTATTGAGAATATTTTCTAGTGTTCATATATATATATATATATATATATATATATATATATATATATATACATACACATTTCTCAGCAGAAAATATTGACTGCCTACAAGATCAAGTAATAACTTTTCTCTAGAGTATTTTGCAAAAAGAGCTACATTCTAGACCAAATCTGGATACTTTCTCCAGCTCTTCCAGCAATATGACAGCATGAGAAGCAGATTTGTATAGTAGATATGCTTACAGATTTGCCATCATAAATACCAGGGTTTAACCCTAAACAGATAACTTACTAGATATTTTAAACAAATTACATATAGTCTCTAAAATGTATTTGCTCAACAGGAAATTAGAAAAATAATAGCAACCATTTCCTCAGGTTAGTTTTGGGAGGAATTTTAGTAATATTCATATAATACTTTGTTCTATAGCAATTACTCTTAAATGAATACTACTTATAGTAAAAGTAGAAATGATAACATTAGTAACAAAATATAATAACTCTAAAACTGTAAGAAAATTAATTACTTACAATTTTGAATTTCTTTGCTTCTTTCATTTTTGAATGTATAGTTTTTGTATGACAAGGCTTATAATCCTAAGGGGGAATATTAGAGCAGTATACTTGCATCATAATTTTCATGTATAAAATTCTGTTTGAATATAATCATTTTATTAAAATGCCACCAGAATTAAAATATTTTCCTTATGATTTGATTGCCTGGTCACATTTCCATATTGGTTTATTTTATCTGTTTATTCAAAATTTGCCCTAACCCATAAAATTCCATGCTTTTGAACTGAGGGTAAGATTGGCATTTTTAACAGTTGCCAAAAAAAAAAAAACCTTAACAAATTTAAAACTCATGTAAGTGCACTGCTAGAAATACGATTGTCAGTAGGAAACTGTTTTATTCAGATACTTCTTCACTATGTGATTCTATAGACAAGCTTTAAGTTACTGTTAAAATAGAGTTTAAATAGGCAGTACATAAGATAAGAAAACTTGCATAAACTATTTGATGTCTCTTGCATTGATTTGAGGTCAGTAATGGGCATTGTTTTCAAAGATATTGGTCAAAAACTTTATTAAGTATAATTCCAAAGAATAAAAGTTCAGAATGGATTGGTTCAGTATCAGATTACAGAAAGCTTATGGAAGTCATCTATTATCTCTCTAATTACAGGAATGGTGGTTCTTCTAACATTAAATATAAAGATAGATGACATCAACATTGAGGACAAAGAATTCAGTAATTGTCACTTTACATCATTTCTGCTGACCAGTTAGTGGTCAAAAGGTTATAAGGAAAAGAAGAATCATTCAAAGATGCCCTAAGTCACAAACAATTTCCAAATTTAAAAAATAAAGAAAAGAGAGGAAAATACTCTTTAAAAACAGTGTAATTGATGAATGGCCTAATATTTAATAGAACTAACTCTCTTTTCAGAGGACTCATGTTTGATTGTCAGATTTCTCACAACTGACAAAAATGCAGTTCCAGGAGAACTGATGCTCTTACCTGGCATTTATAGGCACCAGGCATACATATAGTATAAGAAAATATAACACTGCAAAACAATCATACACATAAAATAAAAATGGTGTAATTTTGGAAACTATTTGCACATAAGAATGGAAGCTAAGAATCAGAGTCACTACATCTATTATAATTTCCATTCACAGATATTCAGAATTTTAAAAGTTGTATATTTATCTTGTTAAGGTATTCAATTATTTCTACTTCAACAATATAAGTTAAACAAGCCTATTTTATAATATAAATCTTTCTGAGCTTTAACAGCATAATTTGTCAGGAGTCTAAAATAAAGCAAGTAAGTCAAACATAAAATTCAATTCTGAGACCAATTGGATGATGATAAAATCTGATCTCACACATTCTGTATGTCTAAGTTATCTTACAGACAGTGATCATCTTTCTTTGATTTTAAGTTGACGGGTTAATTTGGATTAGCATAGAGACCAAATCTATGACTTATAGATGGAGACATAAATATGCCCCTTCTAAATTTACTTTAATGAGTAGATTTGTGATATGTTTAGGATAGTTAAAAGTTTTGATAAGCTTCACTGAAGTCACTACTATCTGATTTGCCATTGCTAGAGTGTTAATCATTTATATGAGGTCACCACAGAGTGTGAAATCTTTCATATAAACCTGAAAACCTGTTGCTGGAAGATAGATAATTTGTTGTTGTTCACAGTACTTATTAATCTACTTTGCATCTCTTGTCTTTGGTGTCAATGGGTGCAAAAATTTGACTTCATAGAGCACATCAATACATCTTCATTTACACAGCTTCAGAGTTTCCCCAAGACTCTGAAGAGTTATTGAAATATCTTAGTTGGTATCATTCTGACATTTTTACTTAAAAGCCTTTAGGTAACACAGAATTTCCTGAGCAATGTTTATATAAAATTTATGGCAGAGTTAAGATTCTAATATAGGAAAGATAACAATGTACTACATAATAACATTTATCACTGTCACCTTAAAGGCTGTCATTAACGTACTGTAATATTTGAGACGAATGATATCCAGTTGAAAAAGAGAAAAATGCAAACATCTGGCATCACCTTGTACCACAAATTTACAAACCTAGTAAAATTTGTCATAAAGAGTTCTAGGAATAAGTCACTCTCTAGAAAATTACTATAACATTAATAAAATAGTGTTCTAATGAACACACTAAAAACATCATTCACTTAGATTTAAGTAGCATTGTTTAAAATGATAGTTTAACTGAGAGAAAACATAAACTTGTAACTTTTTAAGTGTTCCAGTTTCTTTTCTGTGCTTTACAGAAGACAGGTTGTAACTGTACCCATTGTAGCCTTTCATCCATGGCAAATTCCACAGTCAGCAACATCTTGGCTACAATTTAATAACTCCTCACTTGACTAGACAATATTTCTTTCTACTCCCAATCCATATCTTAATCTAAAACTTGTTTATGTTCTCCAAATGTTGCTCAAAAAATCAACTTATTTCAATCTCACATTTTGCCTCAAAACTAATCTAATTCAACTTTCCTATCAAATTGAGTATGCTCCCATATCTGACCTCTGTTGTTGGCTTGTGCTATCATAACTGAATGGAATTCTATTACTGAAGAATAATTTATTTAAGGTCTCTGTATGCCAATCAAAGAAATAAATAGTGCAGCAATTTCTATATAAGAAACAACTCCAAAATATACTGACTTAAAATAACTATAGTTAACATATTATGTTTCTCAACATACATAATTTTGGAAATTAGAAATGAATCAATGGGACAGTTCTACGTTGAAATCAAATTTAGTTGCAGCATTTCACATGGTTGGAAAGAGATATAAGAATGAATGACTAAAACAACTGAAAAGTGAAAAGTAAACATACATTTTCATACAGATTCTGACCTGTTAACATTGTGGCAGCCCTTTCAGTGTGACAACCTGAAGTTTGTCATCACTTAGAGTGACCTAAAGGACCTACAAGTGTGCACTTCTTCAGATTCAGACAAAAGTACTCAATACTTTCATGTCTTGGCTTTGGAATTGTTGGCATATTTTTTACTTTTTACTTTACTGTAATAAGAGGTAGCTAATTACAGTGGCCTGCTGATAATCACTACTAGGTTACAAAATAATGACAGTTTGATTATGTAGTGGAAAGTTTCTGGTAAAATGTTAAGGATGGCCTACATATTTCTAGACTCTTTAGAAAAGAAAATTGCCAAAATTAGTAGTTTGTTCTTTGTGACCGTAATTACAACAAGATTAAGCTATTACAATGAATATTTATTGGTACATAATGATATGATGGAACAGAATGATAGAATTCACTGAATACAACTTAAAAGCTTCATTTTCCTTTATTCTCAAGGCAGAACCCACAAATATATAAGCTGCAATTGATTTTAGCAATATTTAATATAGATTACATATGTCAAACTGAAAAAAATGAGGTTTTATGGACATCCTCAGAAATATTAATCCTTCATCTCATTGTTGGCAAATATAATAGTCAAGAAACATTCTTACATGAAATCTTTAACTGGCCTCATGCTTGTCTTCAGAATGTTAAAGGATATATATATATATATATATATATATATATATATATATATATTCTTCTGATTATATACTTCTGAGGCCATATATTTGGACATTATTATGCTACAGAAAATTTAAAAATAACCATGTTCAGTACACTATTAACAATTTATTTTCACCATGACTTTTATTATATAGATAATGCATGTTTAGCAATATATGGAAAACTCAAATAATTTTATGAAAAACTCATGAATTAAATCACTTCTAATAACCTTTGCAGAGCCTATATACTTTTAGGTATTTGGAAATAACATTTAATGTCTAAGAAGTTTTAATTGTTATTGTGAAAATGAAAAATTAGCATTTTATTTATGATCCCAGAAGCTTTTGTCTTAAAATCTTATGGAAATCAATTATTGATTTTTGAGGAATATCTACAAATTACTCTCCTTTGGATCACTGAAGACATTGATAATTAATGTATAAATTAATGTGACAATAAATATTTCATCATCAGAAAAAAAAGTCATATAATTTATACATTTATGGATCATCAAATTTATTTTAAAATCTGTTTTGAAATTTTTCAGAAACCAAAATTTTAAAACATTTTTCTATTGATTTTTTGAGTGGTGTAGGGGGTCCTTCTGTCTATGTGTTGCTTTCATTGGTTAATAACGGAACTGCTTTGGGACTATAGCAGAGCTATAGCAGAACAGAGTAGGTGGGGAAAACTAAACAGAATGCTGGGAAGAAGAGAGAGAGAGAGACACCATGTATCCACCACCTGAGATAGACATGCTGGAATTTGCTGGTAGGCCACCTAGTAGTGACATACAGATCACTAGGAATGGGCTAAACTAAGATGTAAGTGTTAACAAATAAGAAATTAGAGCTAATGGGCCAAGCAGTCAATTAATAGAGTTTCTGTGTGGTTATTTTGGGGCTAAGCTAGCAGGGCAGACAGGAAGAACAAGTGGGCCCCCTCCTAAAATTGAGCCATACATTTTTCTCTGTGCCCCTCCCGTCCTCTGCCCTTGCTTTCAACCCTCTCCAATTTTCTCCAAGCTCCCAATTTTCTCAAGAGATCGTGTGTTTTCTACCTCTCATGGAGATTAGATACATGTATGTCTATTTTAGGGTACTCATTGTTTTCTAGTTTCTCTGGGATTGTGAATTGTAGGCTGGCTTTCTTTGACTTATGTCTAAAAGCCACTTATGATTAAGTACATATGATATTTGTCTTTCTGGGTCTGTGTTACATCACTCATATGATGTCTTCTAGATCCATCCATTTGCCTGCAAATTTCAAGATGTCATTATTTTTTTTTTCTGTGTAGTATTTCATTGTGAAAATGTCCCACATTTTCCTTATCCATTCTTTGGACAAGGGGAATTTAGGTTGTTTCTAGGTTCTGGCTATGACAAACAATGCTGCTATATACATAGTTGAGCACATGTCCTTGTGGTACATTTGAGCATCCTTTGGGTATATACTTAGAAGTGGTATTTCTTGGTCTTGAGAAAGGTTGTTTCCTAATTTTCTGAGAAATCACTATACTGATATCCAAAGGGGCTTACCAATTTCCTTCCCAACAGCAATGCAGGAGTGGTTCTTTAACCCCACATTGTCTCCAGCATAAGTTGTCATCAATGCTTTTGATATTGGTCATTCTTACAGGTGTAAGATGGAATCTTGGAGTTGTTTTGATTTGCATTTCTCTGATGACTAGGAATGTTAAACATTTTCTTAAGTGTCTTCCAGCCATTTCAGATTCTTCTGTTGAGAGTTCTCTGTTTAGATCTGTACTCCATTTTTTATAGACCTCTGTCTGATCTGGGCTTTATAAAGATCTTTCCCAAGTCCGTAGGCTGCCATTTTGTCTTGTCGACTATGTCCTTTGCTTTACAGAAGCTTTTCAGTTTCAGGAGGTCCTATTTATTAAATGTTTCTTTCAGTGTCTGTGCTACTGAGGTTATATTTAGAAGTGATCTCCTGTGCCAATGCATTCAGGTGTACTTCCCACTTTCTCTGCTGTGAGAGTCAGTGTGGTTGGCTTTTGGTTGAGGTCTTTGATCCATTTGTACTTGAGTTTTGTGCATGGTGATAGATATGGGTCTATTTTCATTGTTCTACAGGTTGACATCCAGTTATGGCAGCACCATTTGTTAAATATGCTTTCTTTTTTCCTTTTTATATTTTTTGCTTCTTTGTTAAAAATTACTGTGTCCATAAGTGTGTAGATCAATATCTGGGTCTTTGATTTTGTTCCATTTGTCCTCCTGTCTGTTTTTATGCCAGTTCCAGGCTGTTTTCACTACTGTAGCTATGTAATAGAATTTGAAGTCAGGGATTGTGATACCTCCAGAATTTCCTTTATTATGCAGAATTGTTTTGGCTGTCCTGTTTTTTGCTTTTCCATATAAAGTTAAGTACTGTTATTTCAAGGTCCATGAAGAATTTGCTGGGATTTTGATGGGGATTGCATTGAATCTGTAGAATGTTTTCATTACAATTGCCATTTTTACTATGTTAATTCTACCTACCCAAGACCATGGGAGACATTTCCATTTTCTGGTCTTTTCTTCAATTTATTTCTTAAAAGATTTAACGTTGTCATCATATAGGTCTTTCCCTTGTTTAATCTGAGTTACTCTGAGATATTGTATGATATTTGTGGCTATTGTAAAGGATGATGTTTTTATGGTTTCTTTTCTAGCCGATTTATCATCTATGTAAAGGAGGACTCCTGATTTTTTTTAGTTTATCTTGTATCCTTCTACATGATTAAATGTGTTTATGAGTTGTAGAGGTTCCTTGGAAGAATTTTTGGGGTAACTTATATAAACTATCATATCATCATCGAATAGTGAGTGTTTGTCTTCTTCTTTTTTGATTTGTATCCACTTGATATCCTTTTTGTTGTCTTATTGCTGTAGCTAAGACCACAATTACTATATCGAATAGATATGGAGACAGTGGAAAACCTTGTCTTATTCCTGATTTCAGTAGGATTGCTGTGAATTTCTCTCCATTTAGTTTGATGTTCAGAAGCCAATATTTTTAATAGTTACATTTAAGTAAAACCAAGTGATAAAACTACAGAGAATTCTTTCTCCTGTAAAAACTTAGAGTAATTTTATCATCTTTTTAAAAAAGAAAAACAAAAAACAAAATGTATGAAATAGTATTTTTAAAAATATTATAAGTAAAGTTATAAGGGCCATGATAACTAAGAAATGAAAGCAAAGGAATGTCTAACATTGGCTAAGTTTGTTTCCTGAATAAGGTTATCGGTCAGAAGAATGGGAAAGGGAATCCAATCAGAATATAGTTGACTTTAAATGTTCTCAAATTTTTGGACTACTGGTTAACTTATTCAGGCAACAAACTTAGGCAATAATAGACATTGCTTTTATTGAAGCCAAGAGAACCATTCAGAAGTGGGGAAGGAAAGATCAAAGGAGCCAGAAGCATAGTGGACACCACCAGAACACAGCGCACAAAGTCAACTAACATGATTAATAGAGACTCATGAAATAGGGCTACTTAAATTTTATTGAAGAAAATGTCATTAGCATGAGTATTATACATAAGGAAAGTAAGAACTCATGTATTCTAATGATTATTTCATTACTTTTCATAAATTTGTTTTTGGAATTACTATCCAGTTTTTCTTTCTTTCTCTCTTTCTTTCATTCTTTCTTATTCTTTCTTTTTGATACTTTGAGACAGGATTTCTCTGTAGTTTTGGAACCTGTCCTGGAACTATCTCTTGTAGACCAGGCTGGCTTCGAACTCAGAGACCAGCTGATTCTTCCTCTGTAGTGCTGCGATTAAGGCATGAACCACCACCACTATCTGGCCTTTTTTTGACAGTTTTATTTTTAAGAACAGTTGAAATTTATACATATTTCTCATTATTATATGCCCTGTGTGTACATTCTAATATATGGGGGTTAGGAGGAGAGATGAGAAATACATGTGTACATGAGTACATGTGCCTTTTATGTATAAGGAATATAAATGTCAAAGTGTGTATAAAACATAACATCTCTGAGTGTTTATTTTACTAAGAGATTCTTAAGGTACTACTGTCACCACTCATGTATAAGACAGTTAGGGATAACAATGGCAATTTCTAGTTTTAACATGCAAAATGTCCTATGATTTTTTTTTTTTTTTTTGGTTTTTCGAGACGGGGTTTCTCTGTGGCTTTGGAGCCTGTCCTGGAACTAGCTCTGTAGACCAGGTTGGTCTCGAACTCACAGAGATCCCCCTGCCTCTGCCTCCCGAATGCTGGGATTAAAGGCATGCGCCACCATCGCCCGGCTCCTATGAAATTTTTGATGCTAAATACTAGAATTAGTCTTCATTATAAGCTTTTGCAAAATACTCCATTTATTTATAGACAATTAATTTTGTTAGCAATATAATGACTATCAAGTTACAATACCCAGAACATCAGAAGGAATATCTGGGAAATGGTTGGGGTGTAAATTGTTACATACTCCTACAGACCTACTGAAACAAAAATTTTAGGGATGGCCCCCAGTTCTTGATATTTTAGTAGTGCTGCATCTTGAGACCATGTCTAGGAAGTTAGAATAGGTCAAGATGGAAACAGTTTATTTGAATATTTGTCTGAGCACTCAGAGACATGGTAAGAAAAAAAAAACTGTAATAGTAATTCCTGATATAAGATAGAGTGAGGTTAGTGATGTTAAAACATCTTTTCACAATGGACATAGATAACTCCATGAAATATGCATTAAGTACCCTTACTATTGCTGAGAACATGTGAGGTCAATTAGTAACATCACTTGAATTAGTGATAACAAGTAAATTATTTGAAAACTATAACAGGCATAGCTTGTCTGTTTCTAACATGATAATGGTGACATCATTACCTTATAAAAAGCACAGCTGCAAGGGTTAAATGTTGAAGTAAATGCATGTGAAAAGCCCGAATTACATATTTTAATCTTAAAACATCTTGCTTGAGAGGAAATTTTGGATTTGTTTTTTTTTGGGACTTGTATTTCAAAGATGACAATCAATGTCAACATGGGCATCATGCCATGACTAAATCAATTCCACTGGCTTGAGAGAGTATTTAGCTCTGTTCTGAAGAATGATTTTTATGAAATAATCAATTTTCAAAAGATTTCTTTGAAAATAATTTTCCCTATTCAAATTGAATTGAGTTTTCTGCTCTAATTACATGTATTGCATCAAAGCAGAGATATTGAAAGGACTCTTTTGAGACATTTCTTAATAAAAGTTGTGGTGCTGCAGATAGGACATCTGGGAAAAGCTGCAAAAAGTCAGCACCAAGTATGTTCATATTTAGTTGCGAGTGACAATCTCTCTAGTTTAACTATTCGCTGTTCCATCCATTCCTTTGATAATAATTTATTAATTATCAATTTTCTCTAAATATAGAAAGTAAAACTCAATTATGATAAACGTATGTATTGACATAATACATAAAAATAAGAGAAATTGTTACAAATATTAAAAATTTTAGTTGGAATCTATTTTGAATTTCTGCTTTTGCAGTTTGGTTTCTTAGGAGGCTTCATGTTACACTATTGTCTGAAACTAAAATATGCTTTCCAATTAGTTTGTTCTACTACTAAGGGTTAAGGAATATTCAAGACTAGGGTCAACAAATTGTATTTAAGGAGTAAATATAATATACTCAATCTATTCCTGAGTTTTTAAAACTTTTTTTCTAGTTTGGTGGCAAGGATTTATTTACTCAGCTTTGGATGATTGTAAGTAACCACCTCGATTATATGTAAAATCAATATTCTTCATAGCCCAAAGTGTAGAAATAATTGCTTTCAATTCCAAATGATTATACAAATCCATAATTATAGGCCTTGTTTGACTCTCAATGCACCACTAGAGATTGCTTTTCTATTTGTTTCAATTATAAGTAGCTTCTTATGTTTAAGTCATACTTGTATCTATAATCAAGAATCTAAAAGCATTGTGCTGCAGGCTTTGGTTCCAGCAAGTTGTCTGAAAATGAGTGAAAATCAAAGCATTTGTACAAAATTGAAATCTAGGGATGAAAAGCAGGCCCGCATCTCCCACAACATATTCATCTTGAACTAAGTTTGTCTGCATCGGCAAGTTTTCCAATCCATTGTTGAACTAGAAGCAACAAAATGATAACAAATCTTTTTTTTTAATTTATTTATTTATTAAAGATTTCTGTCTCTTCCCAGCCACCGCCTCCCATTTCCCTCCCCCTCCCCCAATTAAGTCCCCCCCCCCCCAGCCCGAAAAGCAATCAGGGTTCCCTGTCCTGTGGGAAGTCCAAGGAACCCCCCACCTCCATCCAGGTCTAGTAAGTAGAGCATCCAAACTGCCTAGGCTCCCACAAAGCCAGTAGGTGCAGTAGGATCAGAAACCCATTGCCATTGTTCTTGAGTTCTCAGTAGTCCTCATTGTCCGTTATGTTCAGCAAGTCCGGTTTTATCCCAGGCTTTTCCAGACCCAGGCCAGCTGGTCTTGGTGAGTTCAAAGTAGAACATCCCCATTGTCTCAGTGTGTGGGTGCACCCCTCACGGTCCTGAGTTCCTTGCTCTTGCTCTCTCTCCTTCTGCTCCTGATTTGGACCTTGAGAATTCAGTTCTGTGCTCCAATGTGGGTCTCTGTCTCTGTCTCCTTTCATCGCTTGCTGAAGGTTAATATTCAGGAGGATGCCTATATGTTTTTCTTTGGGTTCTCCTTATTTAGCTTCTCTAGGATCACTAATTATAGGCTCAATGTCCTTGGTTTATGGCTAGAAACCCGCAACTGACAAAGGTCTGATCTCCAAAATACATAAAGAACTCAAGAAACTAGACCGTAAAAGGCTAACCAAACCAATTATAAAATGGGGCATTGAGCTGAACAGAGAATTCTCAACAGAAGATCTTCAAATGGCCAAAAGACACTTAAGGTCATGCTCAACTTCCTTATCGATCAGGGAAATGCAAATCAAGACAACTTTAAGATACCATCTTACACCTGTCAGAATGGCGAAAATCAAAAACACCAATGATAGCCTTTGTTGGAGAGGTTGTGGAGAAAGGGGTACACTCATCCATTGCTGGTGGGAATGCAAAATTGTACAACCACTATGGAAAGCAGTATGGCGGTTTCTCAGGAAATTCGGGATCAACTTACCCCTGGACCCCGCAATACCACTCTTGGGAATATACCCAAGAGAGGCCTTATCATACAACAAAAGTATATGCTCTACTATGTTCATAGCAGCATTGTTTGTGATAGCCAGAACCTGGAAACAACCTAGATGCCCTTCAATGGAAGAATGGATGAAGAAAGTATGGAATATATACATATTAGAGTATTACTCAGCAGTAAGAAACAAGGACTTCTTGAATTTTGCATACAAATGGATGGAAATAGAAAACACTATCCTGAGTGAGGTAAGCCAGACACAAAAAGAGGAACATGGGATGTACTCACTCATATTTGGTTTCTAGCCATAAACCAAGGACATTGAGCCTATAATGATAACAAATCTTAAGAGTGAAAATGAGGTCCCCTCTAATCTACAACTATCAGATCAATAACACTCGGTCTGTTAACAGAGGAGGACAACACTCTTGAGTTTTTCAAACTGTGTGAAAATTACACTTACAATGAATAACAGAAAGCATCTACTATAAATGTTATGCAGCAAAGTTTCATTAAATGTACTTTATGGGTGAAGCTGAGATTTTATGAAAATAAGGTCATTATTTTTCCATAGTATTTCATAAATATTTATACGTGTGTTTGTGTCTGTGTAAATAGATAAGAGTTTGGAAGTATGTTTTTAAAAATCACAGTGATCATTATTATGCCTAACTTCTCTTAAATATCTATATTATGCTTTAATTAATCTTCCTTTATCTAGTCAACAGAATGAAAACAATATCAGAATATCCATTTATTGTGGGTCCAGTCATGGTAACTGTATCAAAAATTAGAAATTACTTAGGGAGTTATATTTTCAATAGTGAGAAGTATGGCCTGTCACAGAAATAACTACTTCAGTGTCTAATTCAGAGTATTTGTTTGTGATTATTTTATAAAAGTAATATCAATTCTTATATCTACATATAAAGAACAATTTCATACAACTGTTAGAAATGTATTTTGATTTATTCAGGCATTATTTCTAAGACATAAGAAAGGTCTTTATTAAGGAAGCCTATTATGAACATGTATGAACAGAATTACTTGAACAAAAGTATCTTCAAGATTGCAATAAAATTTCATTTTGGATACTTTCAAAATTTTATTTTTATCCTAACATAATTAACATTTTTCAAACAATGCAAAGGTATGTCCTGATTTTGAATATATATAAATATATATACACACACACACATATATATATATATGTTCTTACTATATATATATATATATATGTTCTTACTATATATATGACAATAAGTTCTAAGCATTTTACTTTCTACATTTTTATAAATATAGTCTTAACCTTGTAAAAATAACACTAAATTTTGACAGCATATGAAAGCTTTCCTATTACATTCATTAATGCCTTTCCCAATTTACAGGGTGGTTTTGAAAACATCTGTGAGCTCACTGAAGTTTTGCCATGTGTGCAATTACAGAAATGGTACACTGAATATCTATTGCTCTTCAAACTTCTGAAGTATTCTTTAAGTTTTCAGAAGTTTGTCTTTAAGAAAAACACAATATCTGGATAACTTTTGGCATAATTATCTCTTTGCAACTGATGGTCTTATAGCAAGATTGGATACAGAATTTATACAAAATTCATTTGGTTTTAATTCCCCACATTATTTTCCTGTGGCATTATCTTAAGTATAAAAAGGTGGTAATTTTAAAATATATGATGTTACATCATTTAAAGTGGATTCCAAAAAGAAAGTTATAGATGTAAAGAGATAGCTTACTTATTGTGTGAATAATGAATCTGATCAATTTAAACTATAATCTACTAGGTGAAACAATTATTTTTATTTTTATTTTATTAATAATTATCAATTATACAAAATATTAATTATATATAACAATATTCTTAACGTGATATTTTCATGCCTATGTATAAATATTTCTTATCATTCACTCTCTCCACTACCCTTTCAAGTATCCCTCCCACTCCTGCCATTACCCTTTCTTTTTTCCTTTCATTTCTTCTGTTCCTATGAACCAGTACATTTAATCAGGATTACCTTAAAGAATATAACTAAAAAATTACCATTAGTTACCTGGGCAATCTATCAATGGTTATTACACTGCAGAAAATTTCTCTCTTCCAGCAACTATTAAAATCTTACTGGTTTTCACTGAAGGATAGAAACTAAAGAGCTCTTATTCTCTACCCACTGCTAATTGCTTGAACATCCTCAGATAAGCATGAGGCATTATGAGCCCTGTTGTCATTCCATGTGGAATGGAGATGAGCTCTGTCATATGAAGGTCTTATATATCTAATCACAGCTCCTAAGAATTAAAATGTGCAATGTTCATATCCTGCTTGGAAAACAGTATCGTATTATATTCCACCCCTTTCTCCAACTCTTACATGACCACCCCATATAGTGCTCCTTAAGCTTTGGAGCAGGTACTATTACATGCCCCGTTTAACGTTTAACAATATGTCAATTGTTCTCAATATTTTTCAATTATAAGTCTCTGCAGCCCACTATAAAAAGAAGCTGATATAAGTCATAGAATCTTTTGTCATACAATCTACAGCAAAAGCTGAGAACAGCACCAATACATGAGCAAAAGCATAAATATTTGGGGTACAGTTTACCATGTGAAGTCTACCTATTTAGAAAATAAAAAATAGCATAGCCACTAATTCCCTACTAATATCAATGGCAACACAAGCTAAGAGTTTTTGTAAGGATTACAATACCTGATCTGAATTTCTTTTTGCATACTGGACTTCATATCCAGTTATAAAACAATTTTTCACCACATAAATGCCATGTAAGTATTGATCCATTGGGCACATCTTACCTGGCAAGTTGGCAGTGTAGCACAGTTTAGATAGCTCAGTGAAACTGTTGTTGAGCATCCCTCAGCAACCTGAATGAAAAATTCCAGGAAGAAGCTTCTAGGTCATTTCCAGCTTAATTTCCTTACATCTGGCAATCAAAGAATAGCATATCTTATGAAGAAAGGTCATTCAACCTAGTACTGGTATCAATACCTTCTATTGTTTGGGCAACTTCAGGAAAATAAAGAGGTAAGCTACTACTGGCATGACAATTTTCACTTAATAACTTTATGAACTTCTTGGAGTTGATTTGTCCACACATCCAAAGACCCTTATTTCATACTTTTTATTGAATACATTTTATATTAAAAACAATTTCATCATTTCCCCCCTTTCATTTCTTACATCAAACCCTTTTAGATCCCCAACCTTCAACCTCTTCCTTGTCCCCTCTCCTATCTTCCCCTTAAATTGATGATCTTTTTTTCCCCTTTATCATTTTTGCACACATAAACATACACACAGACATAACTACAACCAGTTTCAATGAGTTAACTTTGTTGCTTCTGTGTATATAATATCAGGACTAAACATTTAATGTTGGGTACTGAATAGGGAGTTCATTCCATGAGAAAATCCCAGGGACTTTGCTTCTTTTTCATCAGTCATTAGTTTCATGTGGGTCTTTGTCTAGTAATGGGACTTTGTGAAATTTCTTATTCTCTGTTATCATGTCTGTTATCATGATATTACTTTTGTTCATATCTTAAAATGGCTGCCTTAGTCACGTAATTTTATTTAATTTTAAGCTATGTAAATCTGTACATACTGTATGTATAACATACCTTGATCTCTTTATTACTGATTTGTGACAAAAGGTACTTGAAATCTGAGGGTTTAGTGTTATAATACTATTTTCAAAACAAAGCTTTAAAGTGTTATACTTGTGTCTGTTCACTTTATAGGGCTCACCTTCCTTTTTCAAAATCCAAAAGGCTTATACTATTCACATACTGGGGACTATGTTTGGTTTTCAGAAACAAATAACCCTACGCAATGCTTATAGGAAATAAAAAGTAATGTGAAACCTGAATTCATTTGAAAGTTAATAGATATTTATATGATTGACAATTCCATTATTATTTTTAAAGTAATTACTGCATTGGAACAAAATAATGAGATGAAAACATCATTTATTTACCCCTTTTCATTGAATATTCTTAAAGCACTCACTATTCTGAGTCCTATAATTGTGAGGTAAATAAGACAAGGAAACAGTAAGAAATTCATAGTCAATCCAGTAACAAACAAGTAAAATACTAGAATAATTTCTTTGTTATTATTGAAAAAGCAAATGAACTGGCTTCTGCCTTTCTCAAATTCAAGAGTTAATTTAACTCTTATTAGCATAACCTAGTATATGATAGCAGAGTATATATGCGTCTGTCATTGATAAAAGTAATTATCCACAATAATAATGAAAGATCAAATTTAGGAAATTGTATATATTTGGAGACATTTATTGCTCAGAAATGCAGTAAACCCTTTACCAAATTTTGTAAGTGCTTTTAAAACTATTGTGTGTTCCATTTATGTTTGAGGTTAACCCATTTATCTTTGTTTTCTAGTAGGGCAAATTTTGTTTACTTAACTGAGAACACCACTTCTAATGTCAAACAACTTATCAGTACTTAAATAGCATGAAAATTAGAAAACCTCAATCATCAAAGTGATTGTAAATAAAAAATACCTAATCAGATTGAATCACTTAATTATATTGCTAACAATTACTCTGTCAGAAGTAGTTGGTTGATGTTATTTGATAGACAGAATCTTAGGTGTTAAAATTAATCTTGAAGTGTGTGGTTTGCTTTCCTACTATAATAACTGCTAGGGTTGATAAAAGCTACAAATTGGATTATATTTCCCATAATAAAAATTCAATATAATGGAAGAAAATTATGATAATTATCCTATTTAATTTTTCTATTCTGAAAAAACATTGACTTTTTTTCTATTTTTGCACTTTCTTGCTAATCTGAAATATTTCACAAAATAAATAGCAATCCAAATTGTTTTATTTCATGCGAAAACTGATGAATGCAGGCAGAGTTTTCCTATCTAACAACCTCTGTCAAACAATCATTTAGAGTCTTAATATAAGTTAAAAATGCGTGTCTAATAGCTTAAGCTTCTTACTACCTAACTCTTACATTTATATTAACCCATATTTCTAATCTATGCTTTACCATGTAACTCATTGCCTGTTGCCTCATTTTCTACACATCCTACTTCCTTGATGACTGGCTGGTGTCTCCTCTTCTTCCCATCATTCTCCCTTTGGCTTTCCACACTAACTTTATCCTGCTCATCTATTAACTGGTGAGCTTGTTTATTAAACATATCATAGCAACATATTTTCACAGAGTATACAGAATTATTTTTCCATAGAATTTCCCCTTGTGTCTAATTAAAAAGTAATATAATATTTAAAGTTTAACATCGTAAAAGTATATACAACAAAACAATTATCAAATAAGAATTACAGTTATAGTATCCAAAACACTTGTATTTGGAAAAATGAGAGAAAACACTCTATTATCTATATTATCTTGGTTAATCTACAGTTTTATACCCAATTTCCTTTTATCATAAAAAAGAAAAATTATAACTCTAATTATCTAGCCTTTAACTACTTTAAGACCCTAGAAAGGTAAAATGTTCCATAATGTCAGGGACATTAAGCTGCTTGGTTGGTCACCTCTAGTTCCTCTGTAACAATGGGGCATCCATCTTTGTCTTAATGCCTTTTTGGCTTAAGGCCTAGCATATTGGTCAGACTATACTGTGAAGCAGGAATTTTGAAACACTGTCATGCCTTGTCTTTACAAAGTTTAACAGTCATCTTCTGTTGTTCTTAAAAAAAATGCAGGGCGGGCGGGTGCCGGGCGCTGGCTCCCGAGTCTGGCACCAGAGCAGCGTTACCATCAGCGGGAGACATGCAGTGGAATTCCCAACAGCAGTGGGCGCTTGTAAGCAGACCAATTGACACAGAAAAGAGCCATAAAACATTTATTGAGGGAGAGAGGGAGAGAGAGACAGAGAGACACGTGCGCACGCCAAGGGAACAGGAAGGGAAGAAGGAGGCGAGATGGTGGCAGGAAGGTCAGAGGTAATGGGAGTGGGTGTGGCTTGTCCCCCAAAGAGACCAGAAACCACAACATCTTCCTTTGCATTTTGCTCTTTAAAAATGGACAGTAACTGTCAGTAAATGAGGCAAGGCCAGTTTTGTAGATCTGTGAAGTGTTGGATGACAATCTGTCTATATAAAATAGATCTCTGTTTGTCCTTGAAATCATATATAACATGACTTTGAGCTTGATTGTAATAGGTGACTCTCTGCTAACCTGCATTTCATTTTTCTAAATAGTTTGTAATAACTTCCAATGACTAGAAATTTACATTATATTGTTAAATCATCTACATAGGTAGAATACCTCAAACAAGAATAGAAACATAGTAAAGTATGTTCTAACAAAAATAACCTTAAAATTGAATCAATATAAAATAATATCTTAAATCAGATAATATATTTCTAATATCATACATTTATAGTATAACAAAAATAACCTCAATTTTGTATCAGTATACAAAAATCCATACCCATGTAATCTATTTAAGACTAGTAGCTGTTTTTTTAAAAGAGTTTTTAAAAGATTCAATAATCTGTCCTTTTATCCTATCATTTCTACATGTGCCTTTTTTCCATTTCAGAAGAGGATCCCTGAATCTAATCTTTTTTTTGTTAGCTTTTTTCTTGACCATTACCAGTAGCAACTTGTAACCAACCCCTCCCTTTATATTATAATAGCAATCTATAACCCATATTTTGGGAGGGTTAGTACCATTCTCTAGTATCCTCCTTGCTGATTAGTGATATGGTAATTTTTAGAACCTAAGAAAAATTAAGATTATGGTCTAGTCCTGACTGGAGTATTCTGTGATGTAGGATTATCCCAGCCAGCCATCTTGAAGCTGTTCTGGATGAAAAATTCTAAAGAGATTGTAACACAGGCATTTTGTCATTCATTTTCATTGATGTATAGTCCTTTCATTCTGAAAAAAATATAATATTTCAAAGTAATATACAAATCTGCATTAATAAATTTAGACTCTGTATTGTATACAAGTCAGCCAAAGATCTTTTGCTTTATGTTTCAGCAAGTAAAATATTCATCACATATCTTGTAGTTCTTTTAGGTTTATTTATGCATGCCTGAGGTCAGGATTTCAGTGAGTCTTTCTCAATCAAACCTGATTTTCTTTAAGCCAGAATGAATCCACAACTTTCATTTCCTGTGGAAATAAAACACTACTTCTCTCCAAAAGTAACACTAATGTGGCTTAAATGTTTAAGTTAATACACACACGTGTGTGTGTGTGTGTGTGTGTGTGTGTGTGTGTGTGTATGTGTCTGTGGAATATAGAAGTTTTTATAGTCCAGTATCCAAGTAAGACTTGCATTAAATAGACAGGGTGTCTAGTGTTAATATTTGTTTATTTTGCTTGTCACATACAGAAAAATTAACAAGTAAATTCTGTGATTTTTTTTCTCGCCTTTTGAGTTACCCTCACCACAATAAGTACATTGCTTACTTTTCCTGGATATGTGAACATAACACATATTATTGATTAACTGAATACTCACTTCTGAACAAATATCAGAAAAATAACAAAAATTAGTACACATATTTTTTCTTCTATTTAAAATTGTGGCTTTTCAGCTGGGTAGCAACACTCGGGTGGCAAAGGCAGGCCAATATCTATGAGTTTTAGGCCAGCCTAGTCTACAGAGAGAGGTCCAGGGCAGACTTCAAAGATATAGAGAAACTCTATTAAAAAAAACTGATTTTTAATGGGTCAGCATCTACTATATCAAAAAGAACTGAAATGATAAATCTAAAAAGAAAACACACAGAACACTTTCAAGATAAAATGATAATTTGAACTAGAAAATATACATTTCAATCTTTCCCCTTATTTAAGCAACAAAAATCAAGTACAATTTTTGAAAGTCCACTAAAGAATGCTGATTCTATATTGGTGGTGAGTATCAACTCATATGACAGATAAATGATTAAGTCTTATACTTTTCATGACATTTTGGTGGAGACCATTTTTGTTGTATTAGGAAGAATTAGGAAAAGAAAAGGTTATCAGATTCTTATCAATCAATCACATTGTCCTACAAAATATAAATGGTTAATGTCAGTGAGCACCTCATACAGAGATTCATAGGTTATGTGCTGGAACAAAGTATCTTTGCCTCATTTTACATATTGAGGTTTATAATTCTTTAAAGTCTGTATAACAGATTAGTCATTCACTTACAAAATGAATCTTCTATGCAAGGTTGTTCCCCTTCCCCAAACCTTTGTACTATAATAAAAGCATCCGGAAAAGATACTTGAGCCTACGTTTTATATCAGTGCCACCCAAAATGTATTAAAACCAGTAACACAAAATTATGTTTAAGTGAAATAGTCACATATAATAGACTTCACAACATTCTACAGTAAATGCCTATATATATTAAATCTCTGAAGTTGTATATTATAGAGACATTCTCCAGTTCAGTTTTAATTTGTTATTCAGTAATTTTAGTCTATTCAGAAGCAATTTCGTTTCAGTTTACCTTCATGGTAGCAATGTCACCATGTAAATAAGCATACTTTAATTTATTATTAGAACATAGTTTCAATGTGCATATTTCTCTGGGTATGCAATGTTAAGTATTGTATAAAGCATGATTTTCACTTAGAAAATGTGGTGCAAGTTGTTTTGTGAATAGGAACTAATTTTTTTTTATTACTCAGCTTTGCATTACTCTAACAAATGCATCCTATTCAGCTTATAAATATAAAAATGTACATCTTATTTTCCAAATAGGAATATTTTAGTCTAGGAATTGCTGGGCTTGTTTTTTACCTGTACTCAGGTAGCATGATTTGACAGCCATTATTTAACGGAAACAAGGAGCTCATCTCATGGTACCAGAAAAAAAGAAAAATACTTATCCATCATGTCATAAACCATTTTTAAGGAAAAGTCACAATGGTGTGGTCCCTACTTTTGTTCCTACCTTTAAAAGCTCCACCAAATTCCTCAGTATATAATCTAAATATTTGGTAGATGTTCATATCCAAACTGTAAGAATGAATGAAATCATTATTAATAAACTATTTGAATTATCTAGTCAAGTGCCTTTTGTGTTACAATTGTCTTTTCAAGTTCATCATATATGCTTAAAATTAAATTTATACTTATAATATTAATTACATATTATGTTAAATAATATATTAATCATATATTATATTATAATGTCATATAATCTGATATGAATTGTGTATTGCCAACTATTTCCTGGTACCTTATTAAAATAGTTTTAAACTATTTTCCAAAGTTTTTGTATATTTATGCATTCTAAACATTGTCATATACCAAGATACTACTGAAAGGTAAATCAAACTGATACATAATAAATATCTTTTTTAAAATATTTAAGAAATTGTAGAAAATTAGGTCCCATTTTAAAATCATATAGTTTCCTTTAATTAAATGCTTGATGTCAAACATAGCAATAATATTCACCTTTTAATATGTTTTTTATTTTTCTAGTATAGTGAAAAAATAATGTAAGGTAAGGAAGAAAATAGATCAGAGAAAATAAAAGTAAGAGAGACAGACAGAAAGTCAGTGACAGAGATTGAGAGAGAAAATGAATGCAATCAAGAGGGGCTAACATACTTCTGTAATAATATTAATGCCTTCCGTAGAACTCAAACTTCATGGTCTAAGCATCTCTCAAGTTCTTACTTGTCTGTGCTCTTATAATGACAAACACATTTCAATATGCACTTGGAAGAAGAAAACATTAAAATTATAAAACTAAGAATAAATGCAGGAATGTATTAAGGTATATAAATTGCTTGATCAACAGTCAGATGCAAGGGTGTTTATAACAATAAAAATAATGTTATTGAATGTGAGGATGAAGACAGATGACACAAGGCAAAGAAAGAAGTTTGTAGAAGATGGAAAAGAGTCAGGTTTCCATTAATACTTACAAAAATAACTCCATGTTTTGTTTACCCTATTGATATACACATAAGGATTCTAACTTGTAAAACATAATATAGCAAATATGTGTTTTAAATAACTGCATTCAAGGCTTTTTGATAGCAGTTCAATTTAAAATGGCATGTTTTCAATGAATATTATTAATGCTCATTTAAAATTTCACTTAATTCAGTATGACTTTTACAGTTTTCTTATTGTAATTCTATTTTGGATACTAATATAAATATGAAGAACTGTAAAAAGTTTCAATTTTGTCTTCCTCAGCTGTAATTCATTTGTGTCAGAACAAGAATTACCATTTTAAGGATTTTTTAAAAATATATAATTTTATATCCTACTTTATAGAACAGTTTTTTGCTCTGGGACAATGTTTTGTAGCCTGTTAATTGTATTTTAGTAAAACACTGATTGATCAGTAGCCAGGCAGGTAGTACAGGTGGAAAAACTAGGCAGGAAGTACAGGTGGGAAAAGAGAACAGAAAAAATCTGGAAAGAGGAAAGCTTTGTCTGCAGTCCTGACCTGGCCACAGGGCAAGAAAGAAGTAACTGTCTCATTTAAAAAGGTAGCAAGCCACATGTCTAACATAGACAAGAATAATGGGCTAATATAAGTTATAAAAGTTAATAAGATGACTGAGCAAATGGGCCAATCAGTTTATAGTTAATGTAGACCCTTGTGTGGTTTCTTTGGGACTTATCTACTATGGGAACCTGGCAGGACAGAAAACTCAGTCATAAATGGTGCCCAACATGAGGCTTTGGGGTTTTGTTTTGTTTGGGATTTGGTTTTTTGAAACAAGATTTCTCTGTATTTTTTTTTTTAAATTTGTCATGGAACTAGCTCTTGTAGACCAGGCTGGCCTCAAACTCACAGAGTTCCACCTACCTCTGCCTTCCGAGGCCTAGATTAAAGGCATGAGCCACCACTGCCTGGCCAGCAGGCATTTGACTTGAGTTTGTGAGCAGCATGCTGAATGTGGCTTGCTCAATGGCAATGTGGACTTGCTGTATGCCTGGAACTGGGGTGGTGTGCATGGCTCAGAGGCACGAGTGGCTCCACCATGCTGTACTGGACAGGAAAAGCAGGCACTGATGTATTAACTAAGCAATGATGCAGCTTAAGTTTTTAAGAAGTGCTTAGCATTTTACGAAGTGCTCCTGGACAGTAAGAATTACAGACTCACAATAGGACAGATTCAGACATAAAAGAACTCTAAATGGGTCACAGTGTTGGATAAATATACATAGGCTTGAAAAAGAGAAGAAAAATTATAGAGAGTCATAAAATTAAGTTAATGCTTTTAAAAAATAAAGTCTTTAAAGATACAGAGTACAGATAATCATAGAATAAACAGAGTAAAGAAAAATGAAACACATAAAGATGGAAAGTTCACAGAGTCTGGATTATGTATATTATTGTGTTATCTTTGAATGTTTTGACTGTGAAGGAGCTAAGTACAGAGAGACATTTCATTGTATGGACTGCTAAGCTAATCCAGCATGTATATTATAAAGGTATTTTGACTTCAAAATTTGGGTCTAAGGACATGTTGCTTGGAAAAAGAGGTTTTGTTTTTGTTTTTGTTTTTCACAGAAGATGAGAACCTCTGGATTGCATCTAGGCGAATGTGGTTTCATGGACCAAGGCCTCCTGAAAGGTGGACATAAACACCCTCAAAAATTACTTCACCCAACTGCTGACTGAGATGAACCTAGCACACAGCATATACCATAAATGATGTGATTATCAGTTCCCCCAATCAGCAGGAAGCAGTATGGACAGACTGCGACCATATTCCCAAATATTGTCTATGAATGTTTATTTACATTTAAAGGGGATATGGTATAGATATGAATAATTTGCATTGATATGGATCTTGGTTTATTGAATACAAATTTAAGGTCAGACTTGTTATATGTATATATCTGCTCTTGATTGAGATGTTGTGATTTTGTATTTCATTTAAAAATGTAATGTACAATTAAGAAACATAGGTTAATATATTTTCAGCTTTAATAGTCAAGCTTATAATCATGTTAGTTAGATTTTCCAGATAGATAAAGATATATTTCAGTTAGATAGGTATTCTTCAGATCTTTCAGAGGCCTTCAGAATATGGCATTTAAAATGTTTTAAGACTTTAGAACTTTTCATGACAGTGAGACATATCTGCTCATGGCAGCACCAAGCTACTTCAAACGTAAGATGGGTGTTTAAGAGACTCTTTATGGAGTGATTAGCCATTTGGGCAAGAAACTGCTCTTGCCTGGACTACTTCACTAGATATGCATTACCTGCAGAGTAACGATTTCTGAACTTGCTTAAAGGTAAGATGATCCTTCAGGGTTCTTGCTTCATGAAAGTATCTATGAGACATTCTGAAGGATACAGAAGAAAGTGACTGGCTAACTGTCAATATAGGTGGATGATGTGGGAGTGTCATATATCAATCTGTTGATTTCATTGGTTAAGCAATAAAGAAACTGCTTGGCCCTCATAGGTTAAAACATAGGTGGGAGGAGTAAACAGAACAGAAGGCTGGGAGAAAGAAGCTGAGTCAAGGTGTCGCCATGATTCTCCCACTCCAGGCAGACGCAGGTTAAGATCATTCCTGTTAAGCTAGCTCGTGGGCTACACAGATTATCAGAAATGGGCTAGTCCAGGAGCGAGAGTTAGCCGAGAAAAGGCTAGATATAATGGGCCAAGCGGTGTTTAAAAGAATACAGTCTCCATGTAATTATTTCGGGGCATAAGCTAGAGCTAGCCATGTGGGCAGCTGGGTGCCGGGGACGCAGCCCCGCCGCTCTTATTACTACAGGTGGAACTGTATTTGAAATTTCCTGCTTCATGAAAAAGTCTGCTGGATACTATGGGCCTGTGGGCGGAACATAGATGCCCCAATTGTACAGAAGAATTTTGGGTGACTGGCAAGGCAACGAGATGTCTGTGTCAATTCTAGAATTTAGATCTCCAATTTAGAATCTGGAGTACTTTTTGTTTCATTAAGCTCTCCTCATTATAAATTATGTATTTTAAATTTTACTAAGAATAGTGTTCATATAAACCAATAGAGTCAAGGACAAGATAAAATGTTTGAGATTATATAGACACCAATAGCCTTTCTTAACTTTAAAAGGAGTTCAACCGTGTAGGGCTATAAAAACTTGACAAAGGTAAGGATAGTCAAGGAAATAACTAGGTTTTCAAGTTTTGTCTTATAAAAACACTAATATCCAATCTGAAAGAAGCTAACAACCATCAAGACGTTAACAATATCAACACAATTGAAGAAAGCAGTCTTCATTACACTAGCCTATATTCAATTAGTAAATTTTGTTAGTTTTACTCTCTGAAGTGAATAAATATTCTTGGAATCTCTTTTTCCCTTGGCATCAGATAAAATTTTAAATCAAACTTTTACTTAAGAAATGGAATGCTGTTGAGGAAGAATGTAGCTGATTGTTGTCTTTAGGGGAAGTATGAAAGTTATAGTGCAAGATACACCTCTATAAAAACATCAATGATGAAATTTAATAAATACATTAAAAATAAAAACAAACAAAACTTGCTGTACCTAAAGGATATAATTTAAAAGTGAACTCTTTTCAAAATTAATGTTTTTTTTAATTATAAGGCCAATTTGTTCTTCTCAAATATTCTTGGATATGGAGCCTTCCACTGTAAAGTGGTTTGTATTTTATATTGCTACTAGACTAGAAATTTCCAACGATTATATACCCTTTCTCACATTATTTATCAGTTGTTAAGTACTTTTCTCTAATATTTCCCTGGATATATTACACCATACATATGTATCCTCCAGCATCTTAAATACTGTTTTTTTTTAGATTAGTTGTAATCAGAATCATGTGATAATTTCAAACATACATTTGGATGGATATAGATATGGGCACAGATTCATGGTGTATATTTGCAAATGATCACTGCACTGAAGAAATGTGCTCTCTGATCTGTTGATTATGTAAATATGATCTGTCTCACAAATTTCCAAGTAATCATTTTGAATTTTACACAAACTATAAATATTCTAAAGTGTTGCTGTCAGTGCATTCAAGCACTTATGTCTTCCTTGCTGTATATTTCATATGACCAAACAGTTCACATATACAAGAATAGCTTCTGTTATCTCTTTTCTTTAGACTTCCAGGAGTTCCTTCTATGTCAGTGCTTCTGATAAATGCTTCAATTTTTATTCCCTTGAAAGAACCTTAGGAGATAATTTAGAGTGCAAAGTCATAGTTGTAACATTTTTGCCCAGTTTCTTGATACAGGAGGAATTCATTTACTTTCACAGACTGACCTTCTTTTGCCAATAAAGTAACTAAAATTTATATTGTTTTATTAAAAGGACATATTAATAAAATTAAAATGTTTCATGCCTTTAAGAATGTGGTATGCAATTAATAACAAAGCTTTTAAAGAAAGAAAAACAGTGCCAAAATCAATTCTCAGATACCTGGATATATGTCTTATAAATTCCATTAATTTAACTATTTATCACAGATTACAAAAAATTAAATTATTTATTCCTTAAAACATGTATACTGAGTTTAAAACTTTAATTTGATTTAAATAACATTTTAGTAATTAAATAGCCAATGCATATAGTACATGACTTTTGACATATTAAGCATCAGATGCAGGAAGAATATAACAATAAATGTACCAAAGAAGCCTTATTGAAGGATCATTAGAAATTACTTTTACTAATAAAGTAATAATATTTAAAATTTAATGTTAAAGAATAAACAAATTAAATCATGAACTATATCTTTCAGGCTTAATATGTAAATGTACCTTAGTATTTTATACTATGCTAGAAAGCATTTTCCCAGGGGATAACTATGCTCTTTAGAAAAAAACATTTAGTCTTTACTTATCTGTCTATTATGATTGACGTCATTTTTATAACAATTGCTATAATTCAATGATTGTCTACATAAACATGATTTTCTGGAAAAATGACTTTGCAGCAGTTAGGCAGAAATACTCCTTTTTTAGCAGAATACATGTCCCTCATAGAAGAATCAAAGTAAATTATACACAAAAGTCCACAAAACATGACCCTGGAGTTATTCATTAAAGCAGCACCTATTCTTGGAAGAGAATGTTCATTTTATGTTAATGTAGCTGGTTGATTTTGGTTACATTTGAAAATAAGAAGAAATTTGGAAAACTTTATATTGATGTTCCTAACAATTAATGTTTCTTTGCCATTAACTATTTAAACAAGGAAAAAAATATTGTTATTCTCTCACCTAAATAATTTGGAGAAATAATTACCTGTTGTTCTGTTATATTATAATTTTGAAACATATGTCCACAAAATTGAGTCTAAAAATTATTATTCTTAAGGTAATAATAATAGGAGATGAAAATTTGAAAGTGAACCAATCATGTCTTAAAATCATTTATGAGATATGTAGTATTATAAATGAGATGAGAGATTGCCTCATATCTTCTATTGTATGAGGAAAAATAAGATGGAAGCATAAAATGTCTTTATGAAGTCCTACACTAGACAGAAAGTATACAGGTATGTTGTAATAGGAGCGGTGGGCTGCATCCCAGGCACCCGGCCACCCGCACGGCTAGCTTTACCCGAAATAATTACACGGAAACTGTATTCTTTTAAACATTGCTTGGCCTCTTATTGGCTAGTTCTTACATATCGATCTAACCCATTTCTAATATCCCTGTAACACCACGAGGTGTCTTGCCAGGGAAGATCTTACCAGTGTCTGTGTCCGGTAGGAGAATCATGGCGACTCCCTGACTCAGCTTCTTTCTCCAAGCATTCTGTTCTGTTTACTCCACCCACCTATGTTTTAACCTATGAGGGCCAAGCAGTTTCTTTATTGCTTAACCAATGAAATCAACAGATTGATATATGACATTCCCACATCACTTCCCCTTTTTCTGTTTAAACAAAAAAGAAAGGCTTTAACTTTAACATAGCAAAATTACATATGGCAAAACAGTTATCAAGCAAGAATTACAGTTACAATATTTATATCTATTTTATCTTTTATCATAACTAGAGCATGGGACTCTTAATACCAGGGTTGTGGGTTCGAGCCCCACGTTGGGCGCCATTTGTAGTAATTGGAGCGGCGGGGCTGCGTCCCCGAGCACCCTGGCCGCCTGCTAGCTTATGTCCCGAAATAACAACACACAAACTGTATTCATTTAAACACTGCTTGGCCCTTTAGCTCTAGTCCTTACTGGCTAATTCTGATATCCTGATCAACCCATCTCTAATAATCTGTGAGCACCGGTCTTACTGGGAAGATTCTAGCCTACGTCCATACTGGGTCGGAGCTTCATCACGTGTGTCTGCCCAGAAGCCGCGGGCATGGCGTCTCTCTGAGGAGTCTGCCCCTGAGAGGAGAGCTGTGGAGTCTGAACTCACTTCCTCTTTCTCCCTGCATTCTGTTCTGTTTACTCCTCCCACTTATCTTCTAACCAATGAGGGCCAAGCAGTTTCTTTTTATTTAACCAATGACCTTCCTCCATCATTTCTCCTTTATCGGTTTAAACAAAAAAAAAAAGGCTTTAACTTTAACATAGCAAAATTACATTTAACAAAACAGTTATCAAGTAAAAATTACAATAATCTTTATCATAACTAAGGAAAACTATAACTATAACTAACTATTCTTAACTCCATCAAAGACTACAGAAAGATACAATACTACCTAAGCAAACAAGAAAAAAAGCAACTTTTAAAACTCTAGAAATGACAGAGACATCTCCCTGCCTGGACAGTCACCCAAAGTTCCTCTGTACCATTGGGGCATCCATCTTCACCCTTCAGGCCCATGGTATCCAGCAGACATTTCCATAAAGCAAGAAAATTCAAAGTCAGTTCAGTCACCATCTGTTGTGTCCTGCAGAATGTCTCGCAGACTCTTTCATGAATCAGGAACCCCGAAAGATCATCTCACCCTAGGCAATTCAGTAGTCCTCTCTCTGTGGGTTCTCTGTGTCCAGTTTATGCAACAGTCCAGGCAAGAGCAGTTTCTTGCCCAAATGGCTATCAAACTCCATAACGAGCCTCTTCGATGCCCATCTTATTCTTGAAGTAGAATGGTGCTGCCAGGAGCAGTGTGTCTCATTGTCATGAAAAGTCCTAAGTTGTTAAAACATTTAAAATGCCAGATTCTGTAGCCTTTGAGGGATATGAAGAATGCCTATCTGAAATATATCTCTATATATCTAGAAAATCTAAGTAACATGACTACAAACTTGACTATTTTTATGATTATCCATCAACAACCTATATTTTCTAATTATACATTACATTTTAAAAATGAACTACACAATCACACCTTATTCAAGATCAAAAATACATATACATATAACAAAATTGACCGTAAATCTCTATCAATAAAGCAAAATCTATACTAATGCAAATTATTCATACCTATATCATGTCCCCCTTTAAATGTAAAAGAACATTTATAAACAGTTTTTGGGAATATGGGCGCAGTTTTTTCTCTCCAAACTGCTTTCTGCTGAATGGGGGCGTTGTTAATTAGGTCTTTCATGGTATAACCTGTGTGCTAGTTTCATCTCAGTTGGCAGTTGAGCGAAGCAATTTTCTGAAGATGTTCACAACAACCCTTCAGGAGGGTGTGGTCCATCATACCATATCGGGATAAATGCAATCCACAAGGTCTGATCCTCTGTGAAAACAAAGAAGAACCTCTTTTCCAAAGTATCATATCCTTAGATCCAAATTCAAAATATCTATGTTGGATTAGTTCAGCAGCATTTATAAACAAATATCTTTTAGTAGCTTTTGCTCTTTCCTCAGCATTCAAACAATTCAAAGAGAGTATAATAGCATACAGTATCAAAATTCTCTGTTTATTTTCCATCTTTGTACACCTTTGTTTTAACCTCTATTTCATTTCTTTTTACTTCTATTTTATATTCTCTGTATATCTTTGACCTGGAATAACTCTGTGAACCAGGCTGTCCTCAAACTCTCAGAGATCCACCTGTCTCTGCCTCCCAGGCATTGGGATTAAAGGTGTACACTACTACACCTTGAACTCACAGAGATCTGCTTGTCTCTGCTTTCTAGGCACTGGGATTAAAGGCGTGTGCTACCACACCTTGAAGTCACAGAGGTCAATCTCCCTCTGCCTCCCAAGTGTTGGGATTAAAGGTGTGTACTACCACACACAACTCTCTTCCTTTTTTTTGTTTTGTTTTTTACTTTAAGAACTTCAACTTTTAGTCTGCATATATTTTAATACACTGTAAACCATTTAAAAATTTTCTTTGTCTTTGTATCTCTCTTTACTGTATATCTCTCTTTTTCTGACCACATGAGTCTTTAATTTACCAAGCAATATCAGTAAGACTAAAGCCGTGACTTTGCCAGCTAGATCCAGTCCATTCCTTAGCTTTCCAACCTCGTGGCTGAGCTACTGGCTGTAGCCATGTTTACTGCCACAACTCTATGGTATTTCAAGGTTCCTGCCAGCAAGTAAGTTGCTGCATTATGTCCACAGACAACACACAAGTCCTCTCTCTGTAGTTGGCCCTCCTGCCTCAAACAGTCAAAGTTTCCCTGGCAGGATGGCCCAGAAAGCCGGCATTTTTAAACGGCGCAGCTTTTTTCCTGCTACTGCTGAAAACCGAAAAGCATGTGTTCAGCTTTTCGTCAACACCATTTAAGTGTTTCGTGGCAGGACCTCTTAATGAGCTGCAGGGTTTTGTAGCTAAAGCTGAGTCAGGAAGCTTCTCTTAGATGAGAGCGCTTGCTTGCCTCTAGCAAGCAGAGTGCCACAAATGCCTTAAAGCCAAAGTTCACACTGGCAGCACAGCCCCAAGAAGCTGTGCTTTAAAATGACACAGCGTTTTTTCTGCTGCTGTTGCCGAATCAGGAAATCTCTCTACAGCACTCACCAACAAACAGCAAAAATCTGTGTTAAACTCTCCCTCCCTTATTTTTAAGCCTTCTCTTGTTTTTTAAGTGGGTTTAGTCCATCACGTCGGGCGCCATTTGTTGAAATAGGAGCAGTGGGCTGCGTCCCAGGCACCCAGCCGCCCGCACGGCTGGCTTTACCCGAAATAATTACACGGAAACTGTATTCTTTTAAACACTACTTGGCCTCTTATTGGCTAGCTCTTACATATCGATCTAACCCATTTCTAATATCCCTGTAACACCACGAGGTGTATTACCAGGGAAGATCTTAACCTCTGTCTGTGTCCGGTAGGAGAATCATGGCGACTCCCTGACTCAGCTTCTTTCTCCAAGCATTCTATTCTGTTTACTCCATCCACCTATGTTTTAACCTATGAGGGCCAAGCAGTTTCTTTATTGCTTAACCAATGAAATCAACAGATTGAAATATGACACTCCCACATCACAGGTACATTGATCTTGCACATTCCAGTTACTTGACTTATGAGAAATAAAATTTTGCTTTTTATAGGCCATCCAATTTATATTACTTTGCTAGAGAAATCAATGCATATTCATAAACTGGATCTATACAAAGAAAATAAAATGATTGTCAAATGATAAATTTGGGGACAAGAATTTGTGATAGAATCACGGGTAAAAATCTATAAGAAAGGTAAAACAGTTATCATAGGAGAAAGAATAAGTAAATGTACAATAGTAACTTCATTTGTAATGTGATACTTCCAAAATCTTGTAACCAGTCAATTTCAGATCCCCAAATAGGTAGAAATAATCATTAGTCCTGGTATACATTATTCTAAGCACTAGGAAAGCTGAGTAAGGTGGAGGAATGTCAAGTTTGAGGTAAGTTTGTGCTATATTTTAAGACTGTCTCGGAACAGCAATGTCAACAATTAATATGTATAAAGTTTTGGAAAAAGGAAATATTTAGTAAACTTTCAGCTACCATAATTCTATATTCTTTATTGGTGTAAATGAGGTCAATTTATCTTATCATAACATGTACCTGAGATCATTATATAATTGGAGCCTTTGAAGACCAGCCTCATTGCCCACTCAGGGTTCAGAGAGATTGATACAACTTATAAAAATCTGTGGGTTAATGAAAAACTATCACAAATGCTTTTCTAAGCAAGTTTATTTATTCTTTGTTTCTATCCTAATTCACTTGTTCTACTTTTAATTTCTCCTAGCTTCTTCTCTTAGATCCTTCTTCCATTCTGAAAAAATGCATGAGTTACCTCCTCATTGGTCAAAAGTACATCCCTAGGGTAAACAATTAGGGAGCTGAGCCATTGCCATGGCAGCATAGGTATCAGGGCTATAAGAGGTGGGGGCATAGTACCCAAAGACAACTTTGAGACATAGGTCCATTGTTAACAGACTGACAGGTAATGAACTAGCGTGGCCTTCATAGGGTGCTCTTATCAGCAACCTGGCCATGTATCTGTGACTCTGACATTGTGCAAGCTCTAAAGTTTTTTTTTCTTCCTGAAAATATGTTCATTTTATTAGGTAAGCATTGATTAAGTTCAGTTCAGTTAGCAAGTCTCAGGGGGTGTGATTGCAGGTTGTGAAACCAGACAAGGGAATTAAATCAGTTCTGGGTACTGACTTACAATTTTCTAAATTGGCCACAAGGGTGACTGACAGGCAGGTCTCAAATTTTATACTCAATTATATACATTTTCCTAGATGGTTGGTTCCCTGTTGTAGGAGGCCCACTTGTTTTTTTTTTTTTTTCCTCAGCTGTCCAGACTCCCAAAATAAACACACAGAAATTATATTATTTGCAATACTGTTTGGCCAGTACCTTAAGAGTAATTCTGTCTACCTCTTATATCTCCATTAATCTGTGTATAACCATGAGGCCTTAGCTTATCAGGTAAAGTTTCGGTGTCTGTCTCTGGTGGGGCTCCATGGCTTCTCCCTAACTCTGCTTTCTTTCTTCCAGTATTCAGTTTAGTATTCCCTGCCTAGCTCTGTTCTGCCCTGCTCTGCTATAGGCTCAAAGCAGTTCCTCTATTGACCAGTGGTATTCACAGAATACAAAGGAGAATCCTACATTAGTTCCCATGAAAAGGATAGATTTTTACCTTTTTTCCTTTATTCATGAACAGTTAACCTGTCAGTGATCTTGGCATATGCATATTCGAAAAGTTCTTCATTTATTCTCTCTACGGGAGTGTGAAATTGCAAACTTTAAAGATGACTCAAGTATGTGAAAATGTATTATCCATATTTCTATTAAATTATTGCATCTGAGGAAAGATGCCATTTGTTTACAAATCCTTATATCATAGCAAAGTTTTAAACTTATGATATATTTGCAAAATGCCTTTAGTCCAGTTTGAAATTGCCCTGAGGTACAAATAAGCTAATTGTGTGCAGTTGTTTGAGCAAAATACCAAGTCAGGGTTTCAAGAGTCCACAGTCCTTATAGGAAAAATAGATTCAGTTAAGAGGCATGACCCAGTAAATATTCTGTTATCATTTATAAACAGGTCATGGTGGGGGACCAATCCCATGAGGGGCAGCGGTCATACAAGAGATGGCAGTAAGTCCCCATAGTACTCTGTAGGTCCCCCAAAGCCTCAGTGGGTAGGTGAGAGACTGTGGCAAGTAAGAGTCAGACACATACATAATGCAGACAGAGAGTTTGGATATAGAGTTTATTTAGTGTGGGGAGCTGGATGGGGGTGGAATTTGTCTCTTAAAGGGACAAGGTACCCAGGTGACAGACCAGAGCAACAAATTATAACAGTCCCATCTTTCTCTTATAATAAAAATGTAGGAAGTTAGTCATAGCCGGTTGAGGGAATTGGGATGTTGGATTCTCAAGGCTGCCTCCTGCTTTATTGTGGGCATTGCCTTGATGGGGAACCAAGAAAGCTTGGTGCTGGTTTCATCCTGAGGCAAAGTAACTGGTCGCTTTACGTCTACCCAGGATTTGTGGTGTGGAAACTATTCAGTGTCTCTTGTATTTGACAAGGTGTTGGAAGAGAAGTGGACAAAGTTAAGTCTAGGGAGAAAAAAATGGTTTTCTTAGGACAAGGAAACTGAGAGGGATGTATCTGACCTATTAAGGGTGGATCCTTTAATTCTCCTCTCTAGAACTCACAAGAATTATTTGACTTTGTGAAAACATAAGTTTTAGACATATACATTATATAAACAGCCACATATTTATGTCACAATGACTGTGACATATGTTGTTGCACAATGGAAGACTATGAAAGGCAGCATGAGAGAGAAATTTGATAACTTGTATTTGTTCTTAAACCTTTACAACTTCCAAGTATACATTTTAATAACTTGCATTTGTATATGTTAAAACACCTTTTATTAAGAAAATGTTAAATAGTTTTACTGAAATTTGTTTGGTGAGGTTTAAAAAAAAAACTACATAATCACTTAGCTGTCAAATTGCATCACAGGTCTTTGAGAAGTATAAAATTTTACTTAAGTTATTGATTAAAAAATGAGAGAACTTAGTTGACTACTTATAACCACTCCTCAGGGTCCTCTATGATCGTTGAGAGCACACACATTAGGATTGTATATTTTGTTATAAGGAGAATCTTCCAGATTCCAGAAGATCCTGTGTGTTAGAAAATCTGTAGGAAAACAAGCCTGCCTTAACCTGAGCAGTTTGCTTTCAGTGATTCTGTCCACTGTTTGGAGATCTTTACTTGGGATGAAAGGCACTTTTGCCCAATTGTTAGCGCTTTCACTTGATGAAGTGAATTGTGGATGGATGTTGTCTATACCCACCTGTCTTCTTTCTTTGGAGGAAATAGAGTTCTGCTGCTAGGAGCCAACCTGTCTCTCTGCTATGAAAAGACTTAAAATAATTAAATATTCAAATGCCGTATTCCCCAGATGTCGGAGCAGTTGAGGGTTGTTTATCAGGTACAGATAATGTATCACAACAGTATAGGAGGTCCCTGGAGAGCTGACTCTAAGCTTGACTGCACTGGCTCTCAATTTAACAGGTAAGATTTCTACTTGTAAAAGACAAAGAAGAAAAAAACTGTATACAATAGAAACTTAGTGGGTAGAGCTGACAATAGTGGAGAACAGCTTAATATATTTTAAAGCAGGATTGGATTACAAATAAAGTATTTTTATAAGAGACTTAAAAGTACGTACCAATTTAAACTATGGGACTTACTGGTTTCTTAGTCAGAAAGGAGATATAATGAACTTAAAACATTTAACAGTAAGTATACATACATTTACACATGATTGAATTTAAGTTCCACATAAAGTTAAATGAAAAGTGAGTGAGAGGAAGTTGGCTGAGGTGGGACCTTACATCCACTAGTTGGAGTGAAACTAGGGGTGGAACCTTTGGCTCCCCGCTTTGTTAAACTCAAAGAAAATGGTGAAAGCCATGGTTATCCATATGGTGTAACTCTTTAAATTTAGCCATTGGCTGGTAGAAGTTAGAAATGTCAGCCTGTTTCCCATGGGTAAGGCAGAAAAATAAACAACTAGCTCAGGTTGTTATCCATTCATCCACAAGATAATGGGGGCTGAGAAATTCCAGTTGCCTGAGAGGTACTAGGTCACCAGAAGGGAACAGTATCCTGAAAAAGATCCTTAAATCAAGCAAATGCACTACTCAGTGAGTGCAGTGCTGGGGCAGAGCCTGTGAAAGGGCATTCACAGGGGAGGCGCTAGGCCAAAAGGGGACAGTATCCCGAAAATAATCTGAGGTCCCTGGGCCCCCCAAAAAAAACGAATGCACCATTCAGTCATTGTCACCAATATTATTTAAAAAAGGTGGTAGGGGACCGGTCCCACAGGGGCAGTGGTTTCATGCGGGGCAGTGGAAGGTCACCTGAGATCTCAGCAGTTCCCCTAGGACTCAGAAGATCCCCTTGGTAAGTGGGAGACTGCAAAGCGTGAGAGACAGAAAGATGCATCAGAGAGAGAGAGAGAAAGAGAGAGAGAGAGAGAGAGAGAGAGAGAGAGAGAGAGTTTAGGTATAGAGTTTATTTACTGGGTTGTGAAGGGGAAAGGGAGAATGGGTAAGGAGAGAAAGAGGGAAGAAGAGAGAGGTAGAAGCTGCCTCTCCAGAAGAAAGGGAGAGAGATTCCACTTGCCTCAGCCTCAGCAGAAAGGGGAGTTGTGAGTGGGTGGGGCTTATTTCTTAAAGAAACAGGGTACCCTCGTGATAGACCAGGCCAGCAGATTATCACATATTCTATATATCAAAATTATACAGTCAAATGAAGTACCATCTTCCTGACCATTCACAGGAGATGGAATATTTTCAGTAGATGGGATATTTTTATGAGATTAACACACAAGCTGTGGGAAAACAACCAAAGATTTTATTAGGTAATAAATGAAGTTCTTAGGGAAGAAATGAAGTGACTCATGAAAGAAATTACAGACAGGAGCAACTGATTTCCACAAGATGTAACTCTGTGGCTTTTCCAGGTGTGGCTTATTATCAGAGAATAACTCATCTGGCAGGTCAGCCGGTTGAACACTTATTATTACCTGCTGTATTTTTCATGGCTCCTGACAATTATCCTGTTTTGTTTTTATTTTTTATTCTCTCATATAATACATAGCAAATGCAGTTTCCTTCCTCTACCCTCCCAGTCCTAACTCTCCCCCAGATGCACTCTTCCCATTGCCATCTTGAAAAAAAAAACATATCAACCAAATACCATAACCAGTTACAATAAGTCTAGGCTCAAACTAGGCTAGAAAGGACATCCAGTAGGAAAAGGGGGGTCATAAAAGGAAATAAAAGAGTCAGAAATACCACAATTTCCACTGTTAGGATTCCCACAAGAACACCAAACTACACAAACATAAGGTATATGCAGAAGATATACTGTATACCCCTTCTGGCTCTGTGATTTTCACTTTAGTCTCTGTGAGACCCTGGAAGCAGTGCTTAGTTAATTCTGTGAGTATTATTTTCATGGTGTACTTAACCATTTTTGTTCCTGCAATCCTTCCACCCAACTCTTCCACAGCATTTTCTGAGCTCTCCCAAATGTTTGACTGTGGGTTTCTGCATTTGCTCCCATCAGTTGCTCTAGAAAGTCTCTCTGATTGATGATAGGACTAGGCACTGATCTGTGAGTATGGCAGAATATATTAGGAAAATTTCATTGACAATTTCTAGACCAATCACGTTCAGTTTGTTGAGGTTTCTTTGGTATCTAACCTCTAGTTCTTAGCCATCTGGGTATTGTAGGGCATGGACTCACTCTCATGACTTGGGTCTCACCTTAGGCCAGTCATTGCTTAGACAAGACTGTGCCACAATTATTCCAGCATTAACTTACAGGGAGGACAAATTGTAGGTCAAAGGTTTTCTGGCATGGTTGGTGTCCTAGCCCCACCAGTGGAAGCTTTGCCTGGTTACAGAAGATGGCTGCTTCAGGCTCCATATTTCTCATTACTAGGAATCATTATTAGGGTTACCCTCATAGATTCCTGGAGCTTCCATTGCTAGGTTTCCACATTAATCCACAAATGTCACCAAATTCCACTTGACTCTCCTAGGACTACTTTCTCTCTCCATCCTTCCCCAGCATGCCTTGATGCCTTCTGTTCCTATCCCTAATGTCCCAATCTATCCTCAAAATCTATTCTATTTCTCCTTCCCAGGGAGATCCATGCATCTCCCTGCATTGATCTCTCCTTGTTTCTAAGTGTCTCTGGGTCTGTGGATTGTATCATAATTATCTTTACTTAATAGCTAATGTCCATTTATAAATGAGTACATATGATGTTTTTCTTACTGATTCTGGGTTACCTCACTCAGGATGATTTTTCCTAGTTTCATATCTTTACTGCATATTTCATCATGCCCTGTGTGTGTATGCCTGTATGTGAATGTGTTGTGTGCGTCTTTGTATGTGTATCTCTCTCTCTCTCTCTCTCTCTCTCTCTCTCTCTCTCTCTCTCTCTGTGTGTGTGTGTGTGTGTGTGTGTGTGTGTGTGTGTGTGTGAAGGCAGAGTTTACTATGTGCAATATTTATGACTTCCTGGAACTCTTTTTAGAACAGGCTGACCTTGAACTCAAAGAGTTCTGCCTGCCCCTACCTTCCAAATGCTGGAATTAAAGGTGTCTCCCACCATTCCCAGCTGAGATAAACATCTTCTCAAGAATTTTAGAGTATATTTCATTTTATTGCTTCTAATATTTGAGTTCATTATTGATTATGCTTCTTGGTTTTTCCCTTGTGGTATCATAGCATGCATAACATGTTGTTCAGGGCTCAATTTGTGGCCTTGACATGAAAAACAGAAAAAGAAAGGCCTACGTTCTCAATATCCTTTATAAGAGCAACCCTTGTGTTACTAGTAAAGATTTCAGTAGGCTTTACCCCATAAAGACCCACTACCTTTCAATAACACCAAGAGAAGCTTATGCTTTGAACTAATGCTTTAAAACATTGGTGGTGTATGTTTGTAATGGGCAGTGTTGCATAAATTATGAACTAAACCAAGTCTCATTATATATTTACTCACTGATGGTTTCAGCAAATAAAACATATTGCATATAAAACATGAGAATGAAATGGTAATTGATGTTATTAGAAACACATACATACACACACACACATATATGTAGGATATATACATTAATGTAGGATTTCTCCATTATTAGATCTTTTTCAATATATACCTCATACTGCTTCAGGTTTTTGTTAATAAAATGTTATAGTGCTACTGGTAAATTATTGGCATTTTCTTTTAAAGACTTTGTCTTAGAGTCTTTGCATAGGAATCTGACAGTCACATATTTTGTCAAACTGCCATAATAATCTATGAATTACATTGAAATTTACAAACTCAATATTTCTCTTAGGGAAAAATTAAAAAAAAAACCATAATCTCAGTGTGGTGGTTTGAACAAGAAACAAGAATGTACTCCATAGGTTCATACATTTAAATTATTAGTAAAAAAAAAGGAGTAAAACAGCTTGTGAAGGATTGCTGGTATGACCTGATTGGAATAGTTTTGACTATGTTGGATGAGGTATGTTACAGGAGATGGACATTATGATTTCAAAAGCCCATTCCAGACCTCCTTGTCTCTCTCTGTCTCTCTGTTTCTGTCTCTCTCTCTCTCTCTCTCTCTCTCTCTCTCTCCTCTCTTTCTCTTTCCTTTTCTCTTTCTCTGCCTATTGCTTACAGGTCAAGATGTAAATATCATAGCTATTGGTCCAGCACCACATTTGCCTGCTTCCCATCGTAATCATAAAGTAACCCTCTAAAACTAGGTGCCTATCACCAATTAAATTCTCTCCTTTATATAGCTGTCTTAGCATGGTATGTCCTAACAGAAATAGATAAGTAACTCAGACACTGGAGATATGGGGAGAAAACCTTGACTGTGCTCAATAAAGAAGACATAACATTTCCATTTAGCAACATATTAGCAAGTATATCATTTGACTTGTGAACACTGCCATGACAATTTGGTGTTAAATAATATGCAGAATCTAGCATGGATGAGACTGTTGACATCTTTTATCCCTCAATAACTTTGAAAACATGTTCCAACACTATGAAAGCTAATCAACAGAGTTTCCTAGCCATTTCAATATCATTTCCTCTATATCCATAAACGAAAGTATGGATAAGGCTTAAGCCATGGGTTTTAGGATCTAGCTTATGCTGGGTACCTAAGGACATTGGCAATAGCCTGTATTTTTCTGGAGACCTATGGGACCTTCCTTATAATTAACTCAAAATGAAGTATTCCACAATTTTCACTCTGATTTTCAGTTAATAAACCATAAAGGCCAAAAACCCATCATGTACCTATGTATGATATTTCCATATATATATATATATATATTGTATTTTGAAATTAGTTTACTATGCACTACTTTTCTGTCACATTTCTGGTTCATCATTTCTTTTGCACATCAGCTAACCTACCTTCTTGTCCCTTCACTATCTCTTGTTCTTCTATCTTATCACATGTATCCTAATAACTTTCCTACAATACATTTTAACTGGGTGGTGAGATAGAATGCTTATATTACTTTTTCTTGCATTCTTCCTTTGGTTCTTCCCACTGCCTGACTTTCCCCACATTCCCATGTTCCATTCTGCTATAGAAATTTTTTAAAGTCAGTTTTCAAATTCTCTAATTTCATTTTACCTATAACTTGCTATTTTCTGAAATATATTTCCCCACTAGTGATTCATTTCTAGTTTTCTGCCTTATATTAATGCAGTATCTTAAAGACACAAGAAGATGATTTGATACTTGAACACATATAGGAGAAAGAGTGTGACATTTGCTATTCTGTTTCTTAGTTACCCATGCTCTGGTGGAGGGACACATATCATGCACATGGGGCAATACTATTTGGCCCCAGATGATTGTCAAAGAAGAATAAAAAAAGAAAAGATGAAGAAAAATGATGTTAGTAAAATGAGTTGTGTAGATAAAGGGAGTGAATAATTAATTCCATATATGTATAAAATTATTGAAGAACAATAAAAAAATTACAGACAAAAATGTGCTCTTACGTAAACATAATAATACTTCCTGTCTCAGCTTTTTTCTATTTTTTCCATAGTATATAGAATGTGAAATCTATAGGCTATTTCTTTATTCTTTTAGAGGTTTTGTTCATAGGAGGTCTCCTATTATCCATATAACCAAATTAATATGTATATACTATATTAACAAAGTAAGAATATTTGTATTTTCATAAATTATGACTAACTTTGAGTCCTTCCAGCATTTTAATTTGATATGTGAGAAAAAGTTCTATGAGGAAGGCAGTAGCTATATTATACCTTTTTCTAGCAATTGAATGTAACACTTATTTTAGTCCTCATGCCCAGGATTGTAATTTCTATTTCTCATCTTATCTTGCAAGTTATTTTTATGCCAATGGCCTTGCATATATGTATGTATGTATGCATGTACAAATAGGTATATATATATATGTATATATATATATATATATGTGTGTGTGTGTGTGTGTGTGTGTGTGTGTTTGCACTTGATTAGTTTGGAAAAAAATGACTGTAGATATGTATAAGTGATTTATCTCTATTTTGGGCTGTATTTAAAAGACTTGATTTCTTGTGATCATCATTAGTATTATCCTTCTCATTATTCAATCTTATTGATCAAAAATAAAGACAAAAAGTACTCTGAGAGTAATTAAATGTCTATAAGTTTCTATATTGCAGTAAAATATCTCAATATATTCTCTACAGTAATGGGTAATTGTATCCCATGGTACACCTAAAAGTGTAAGGTTCATGATATTTACAAGTATAATAAATGAAAACTAATAAAATTTGAATCTTAAACAAAAGTCAAGCCTTGATGAAAAGCTGCAGCACATAAATTCTGTGTCTTCAGTATCTGATTCATTTTACAGCACAATGTATTTGATTAGCTCTGGTGTTTAAAATAAGCAGCGCAAGCAGTTCACTACAGTAAGCGTAATTCAGTGAGTAAAAGCATGTGAAATCTCTTTACACCATAATGTTTTTGACTAGTGCATGGCAAGTAGTTCTTAGTAGAATAAGCAAATAAAACTCTAAGAGGATCATGCTTGAAGAACTGTTTGCTGATATAATGCAAAAGAATGGATGTTCAATCACAGAAAGAATTATTTTGTCATTCACTAAACTTTATAAATGACCACCAAAAATGAGCACAAAATTACTGCATTGATACAAAAATAGTCATGTGGTCCTCTTCAATGAGATGAACTGAGCCAGTAATGATGTCTTTTTAAACAAATTGCCTACAAGAACAAACTTGTGTCTGAATATAAGTTATATCCTTTCTGAAGTTAATTGCTAACATCTTATCTTTACAAATTTAGGAAATTATTTTTTAGCAATTATTTGAATATGAAAGACCTTGTGTTATATAAAACTCAAAATATAACTCAGTTAAACACTGCAGCAACTAGAATTGTTTCCTTATTCAGAAGTGCTTTTACACTACTTTTTGCCACTTTGTCAAAGTGAAATATAGATTTATTTCTTGCTTTTATAATGCTACTTTTCCCTTACATTGAAAAAATTATTTTAGGAGGATATCATCATTTCCATTTCTGTATAATCTGGAATATTTTAATGCACAATGTATTTAGAATTTGCATATGAATTATTGCAATTGAAATACTGCATGTGAAAGCATAAATGAAATAGCCATTTCACAGCACTGAGTTTATCTAAATTTTTATATAAGTAAATCAAGTAAATAAGTACAATGTGGGAAGTTCTTAAACATAAACCTGAGAAACAAACTGGAGACAGACAATTTAAAATGGCTTTTAGTGTGTACCTCTACTAGAAAAATGCATTTCTTACTTTATATTATTGATCTTTTAATACCAGGAAAGTACAACTTTAGCATTATATATTTTTATAAGATTTACCAACAATCAGTTTAAAAATTCTGTCTAGTATATATATGATACAGGCATTATTATAGGCACTGAATATCTTCTGTTGATACCAAATTCTCATTCCTATTAAGAATAGTTGTCATATTATATAGTTGAATATTTGTAATTCTACCATATCTTTGAATTCTGCCATAAAAAATATTTCAAATTAGAGAAATTGTAAGAGTATTACAACTTCATGATATGTAATTGTCATAATTGATGATATTTCTGGACATTGTTCTTCACTAATATTCTTTTTTTAAATTGTTTATATTTTATTTTCTGTAGGATTTGATTTCTTATTTAAAATAAGCAATTCAATAACAACAACAACAACAACAATAAAAAGACACCGAGCAGAAATACGTCAACTAATGCTAGTCTGGGCTCCATGCAAAATTATTTTGAAATTCGTGTTAATCGGGCTTTTATAACCCGTTTAGTAAGTATAATTCCCAGACCCTGTTACTGTGGAATATGAAATTCAAAATGCATTTTATTTCTCTTCTTTTGTATGCACGTGCTTTGGTGTGTGGTTAAAGAAATAACCTCTGATCGTATTGTTCTTGAACAAACAACCTAGGAGCTGAGTTTGCTCTCAAACAACCTACTGATCCCGAACAAAACCGAAAAGCACAAAGATTACTCCAGAGAGACCCATCAAAGACACTAAACTTTGCCAGGCAAGGTTGAGAGAAGGTGGAGGGGGGGGGCTCTAGGTGGATGATAAAATTTTCTATCGCTGAATCAATCATTCTTCCTTTAAATAAAGCCCAATCCAACCAAACTCACATTTACCCAACCTAACACACACACACACACACACACACACACACACACACACACGCACACACACACCTCCATTTTCCTCTGGCTGTAGCTGACAGAACTGTACTCATTCCCAGCCTCTTCCTTCTTTCCTCGTGGGAAAAGCGATGACCTTGCGGGAACCGAGCAAACATCTGCTTGGCTTTCTGAAGCCGGCCTGGGGACCTGGAGCCCGAATCACAGATGTCGCTTTATTAATATTCTTATTAGTTCTTATCACATTACAGCAAGAAGCTGATTAAAAGCTTGTTATTCTTTTCAAATTCTAATTCTGATTGTATGCCTTTTAGAGTTTATGAAGCAGTATGTCAATGATTATTTATTCTGTAAATTTAGATAATTTAATCTGCTTTTTTTATTTATCCTTTATTTTCCCTTACTTTCTTTTAGTGCATTCTTTCTTTCCTGCTTTCACCTTTTATCTATACTTCTATATACATTGACATCTTTCATTGTATTTTTTTTTTGGTCTTGAAGAAAAAGATCATATCCTTTTTTAAGTTCTTATATTTCAGATTTTGGTTTTTGGAGGCAGGAATTAATAATGTAGCTCACATTGATCTGAATTTCTGTAAGTAGACAAAACTTGCCATGGTCACAAACTACAGAAAAATTCTGCCTCCCAAGTCCAGGAAAGGAAGGCATAAACTACTGCACACAGTTATCTTTTATTTCAATTCCTACTTTTGTACATCTTAATGTGTCCATTTGATCACATTTCTGGTTTCCACTTAAATACACATCAAAATTTAAATCTCATCTTACATTTATATTTTAAGGTTATTAATTTATTTCTCTTTAAAACTACTTTGAAAATAATTTTATTTATTTATTTATTTAGGTTTTTCAAGACAGTGTTTCACTGTTTATCTCTGGCTGGTGCTGCAGGTGTCCTGGCATCCACATTATGGCCAACAAATATGTTCCTAAGACAACTTTGGTCCCTTTCCCATCCCCTAACTGACTGTAAAGAACACATTTATAGGCAGTGCTGTGACTTAAGGAAGAAACACTCTATAGCCAGGGTAGAAATAATAAATACATAAATACATAAATAAAATTTTTCAAAAAATATGCTGCTAGAGAAGTAATGAGTGAAAGCCCTTTGAGATCAGCATATCCCAGGTATTCCAAGGAAGGTATTAGCAGGAGGGTATGGTAGGCAATACCAAGGAACCAACAGCTAGCTCTCTGTTCACCATGAGTATTGACATGTGAAAGATGGAGTCAGTGGGCCAAAGCTCCCAATTCTGAAGCAGACAGCAAGAGTCCTGTTCCTGTGGAATCCCACCTCTCCCAACTCCCTATTGGCTGCAAGAGAAGGGGCTGACACTGCTTCTGCACTGCAAATCTTGGGCTTCCAAGTATGGCAGCGAGGGAACAGAATGGCCCAGGATAAGTATTTTGAATGCAGTTAGGAATTATATATATTTGGTTTTTCGAGACGGGGTTTCTCTGTGGTTTTGGAGCCTGTCCTGGAACTAGCTCTTGTAGACCAGGCTGGTCTCAAACTCACAGAGATCCACCTGCCTCTACCTCCCGAGTGCTGGGATTAAAGGCATGCGCCACCACAACCCGGCCAGGAATTATACTTTTTTTAAGAATGTGGCAGTACCATGTTCTCTTTTAAGGTCCATGACCCCATCATTTACAATTATTTGTTTGGTGTTATAGTACAGAAATACCTTTTTTTTTTACTGTTGAATAGATTCTAATATCATTATAATTTCTCATTATTTGAAATCAATAAATTTTAATATTAAAAGAATTATTCCTGCCATACCTCCTTCAATTGAACTGAACATTTTAGAGTACATGTAACTTTTATTCTAAACTACAGAAATAGTACATTTGCAGTTGTCTATTTTTCTATCTGTCTGTATGTTCATTAAGGAAAAAATTAAAATAGAAAAGAAAGTTATACTTTGATTGTGTTATTGTTTAAAGTAAGAAAATATTCATTGATATTTTTATATCCTTCAGGGATATCCATGAGTTCAGAAATTATTATGCTCTTTTTGAAATTGTATCAGTCCTTATAACACACTAATTTAGTTTTATTTAAATATCCATAAACTTTATGCTGTCCTTGATGTTAAGTTTTAATAATACCAAAGTGAATTAAGTAAAAGACTGTCCCATATCTAAAAACAATGGAAATAACAGTACGTCACAAGATACACTATTACCTATAGCTATACTAAAAGCTATGAATGGGAATGGTAGTGTAAGTTGTGACTTGATGGTTAAGGATTCCTAAATAAAAAGGGTTTTAGTACTTTGGAAGAATATAAAAAATAATCAGAATTGTACCTTAGTGTTATGATGAATCATGTAATGATAATCTCACTATTGTAAAATAAGGTTTAAATTTTCCTTATAATAGAAGAAATTGCATCTACATATTTAAATGCATACTAACAGAATAGTATGCATAGCAACTGATATCCCTATGAGTGTGCTTCTCTGTTACGTACCGGTGAAATCAGTGATAACAAAAAATAGAAATTAAACCATGATCTGTGTAGAAAAAAAATATTAATGACTATTAATTTCAGGATCTCATTCCAAAAGGTCTCCAACATATATAGTGATTGACAGCATAAAGGAAAATAATAATTTTTTTCTAAAGAATAAATTATCATATTTTGTGACATATCACTTTCTCTCACTTCGGCTTTATAGAAAACAATACTAGAACTCTCAGTTTTAAATATTTTTCTTACTTATTTTATTTTTGCCTTTGAGAAAAATATATAAAAACATTCTCTTACACCATACACAATAAATCATTCATCCTTGTGATTTTGAAATGTTATTACTCCCTCTATCACAGTGCACAAAAATATTTCTTAAAGACTTGCTAAGTTTTCTTTGAGAAGGCACTTTTCGGAACAAAATGAAGAGAAGTCCTCAGATGAACATCCCTACTAAAGAAAAGTGTAGCATCACCACATCTACATTCTACACACTCTCATGCGCCTTGGTATCTCTAGGAACAACCAGAAAAAGTGTGAACATTCACAGCATTACAAGCTGAGCTGGCAAACCTAACAGCTCCCTCCATGAGAAACTGGCTGTCCCTAACATTCTATCCTCAATTTCTGGAAATTTCCACGTGTTGTCAACCTGTCTTTGGGTTACTCTTTAATAACTTCTTACAAGTAATTTCCCATGATTTGTATAACCTCTCACCTCCAATTTCTGTGATCACATTAGGAGGCACAGGAAAGTGAAGATGCTCTCAGAGAAAAGAACCAGCAGATTTGCATCCTACATAGTATTTTTTCTTTCTACTTATTCTCTCATACAGTATATTTTGACCTCAGCTTCCACTCCTTCCAGAACCTCCCCCTAACTACACCTTTTCCCAGATTATTTTCCTCCATTTTCCTTCAGAAAAGTGCATCCACCCCAGGTATTTTAGCTAAACAAGGCATAATAATATATAATAAGTCTAAGTACAAAACCTCATATGAAGGTTGTATGCCTTAGAGTATTTTTTTAAAAGGGAAATAACTGAATCATCACATAGTTTCTATTTACTGTACACTGAGTAAGAAGACCCTTGGAAATGAGTACTTCTAAAAGAAAAGAAGATTTAGTTCAGTTGTGATTCAAATGGCCACAAAGAATACTTATTTAGCAAGCAATATGCAAAGATCACAAATCAAAAAGTGGTTCATATTCTGCATCATAAATTTTTATCATGTTTTATAACCATTAGAATTATAACTTAAGGAAAAAGTAACTTCTATTGTTTACTCATATTGCTTTAATTTCTGGAACACTACAGAGTTCAAATGTTTTACACCAGCTTGCTTAAAACGAACACTTAAAATATCACTCACATGTTTTTTGACTTTCAAGAAACATGTAAATTTATATATTATATATATTTATATAAAATAGCTTATTTATTGCATCCATTTTGCAAAAATACCCCAGGGAATTTTGGTAAATAAATACAAAGTGAAAATGGAATTTCCTCTTCTTCCTGCATTATGGTGTCTGGCAGCACAGTGACAAGGGATTGGTCTTTCTGGGAAACCTAGAAAAGACATTGGAACTGGGAACCATTTATCTCTATAATCAAGAGCTATAAGAAGGCAGATAGCCAGGACAAGGTGGCAGCAAGTTCTCCAAGTGTGAGCTTTTGAACAACACATGCCTATATGCAATGAGCTATGAACTAAGAAGAATCTTTCAGTTAAGCTCCTGGGACTATCAGAGTGAGTCATGACACAGACTAGCTATAATGGAGAAAGATTCTTTAGTCTTAGTGAGTGAAACTTAAATAAATGAAGTCAGGCACATGGTCTTCTTTATAGAGAATGGTCTAAGCAAAAGTGACTTCTGAGACTTAGCCCTCGGAGATGATAGGTGAAATGTATACTGCAGGTGTGCTTTGTGGGGTTTTTAAACCTGTGTTCTTAGCATGAAAGTTGGGGCTAAACTGGGGGCATAGAATGGAGGCCATAGGGTTTTGGAAGAGATAGAGGCTACAAAATAGCCATGCTTCATATTTTGACATCGGGATGCCTGAGGTTAACTATGCTATGCACATCTGAAGAGATTTTGTTCTAGAATGACTGGGGGCCATTTCGTCTGAAAAATCATCTTCAATCTGATGCCCTGTAAACAACAGGGCACATGGCTGTCTTCCTGCATTGAAAAGGGCACACTTTCTAACACAATATAAAATTTATGGCACACAAGTGATCTGTATTGCTTGCAAATAATTTAGATAGACATTATTAGTAGCTCTTATCACCAAATCTGGAACCTTTAAAGTATGTCTATGTGGCTGATATACAGTTTTCATAAATAAAGCAAGGACACCCCTGCCTAATTTCAGCCTTACTTACAAATGTGATTTCCCTATGAGATATTTGAATGTAACCCCGGAGTGCTATCTATCTAGGAGAGGCAAAAAAAAAAAAAATGAGGCAAAGATTGCAGGCAAGTGTCACACACTTTTACGAGTGAGAATGAGAAAGTACAAAAAATACTACTTAATATTTTAGAATCAAAATATTTTGAAGTTCAAAAGTGAAAAACATAAAATGAAAATAACCCATACCCACACATGCTTGGATCAAAAATTACTTGATAGCTGCTTGGTGCTAAGGTTTGAAGTCATAAGCAGCACACAGTGCTTTGTTGTGCAGGTGCAGAGGCTCTGATTGTGAATACACATAGCTCTGAAGGCCTTTCCAACTTGCCTCAGGCAAACCTCACTTCAGCAACAAAATTGAACATCCACTTTTACAAACGTCAAAAACAAAAGATCCTCTCCCCAGCTTTTTATAACTATGCATGTAATAATATTTTGCCATATTGCTTAAATAAAAGAAAATTTATATTTCTCAAGAATAATCATAGGGGTAGTGAAAGTTCTGTTATAACCACCAGTTCAAATTTTCTATGTTGAGCAAATTGTGTATGTGTTTTCTTCAGCAATATGGCGTTGTCATAAGTTTGCAGGGAGCAACCTATATCTTTGGCAATAGTCTGATTTGTTTATGTGTTTTCATGAGAACACTTTGGTCAACAATTCAATTTGATACAATACCTTGCTTGTATTGCAATAAAGCTTCATTTGGTGACAAGAGATGTCCATTGGGACTCTGTTTTCCCCTTTATTTTGTGATCTCATTTTTATTATCTTCACGTATGCATATATCTTGAAAATTTTCATTGTGTTATAATTCCATACTATAATACAAATGGCCCATAAGTTTTGCTGTCTTTTCCCATATTCCCTCTTTCATATCCCTTTCCCTCCTTCTCTCCTTTCAATCCTCTCATTCCAATCACCCACTTTTCATCCACAACTATCTATTCTATTTGCATTTCCTTAGGAGATCTATCTCTTTCCCCTAGACTCTTACTCCTAATCTCTTTGATTTTCTGGATTGTAGCTTGCTTATCACTGTTTTAACAGCAAATTGGAACAATATGCAAATGGAAAAAAACAGATCCATGTCCAGACAATATGTAGAAAAAGACTTTGGAAAACTCATCCCTAAACAGGATGATTCCACAATTCCATCAAGTCCCTTGCCTCAGGGATGAATTGTGGAAGGAGAGACAGAAAGAGTATAAGAGCCAGAAATGATGGAAGACACCAAGGCAACAAGGCCTTCTAAACACATCTGAATGCACATCCAAACTCAACAAAAGTAAGGCAATATGAATAGGACCTGTACCTGTCTGGTTTTGTGTCTTTATGGGATCCCTGATTGTGTAAATGCATGGGTATCTGCATCTATGTCTGTTTCTTTCTAGGTTCTCTTCTTTATGTTTCCCTTTTCCTAGTATGATTTGTTAGTTTTTATTTTCTTAGTATATTTTATTTTATTATTATCACTTAGATTCTTCCCTAAGGAGAGGCAGAAAAGTGGTGGGTGTGGTTGGTAGAGGAGGTCTGAAGGAACTGAGAGGTGTAGAAGTAGGAGAAAGTTTAATAAGAATATGTTGTATGGTATAAAATAAAATAAAAGGAAGCATGGCTCGTGAGGCTTATGTGGCATATGTGAGTAGATTTGGAAGTAAAGAACCACATAAGCAAGTGTGGCAAATGCATGACAACAGGTTAAAGTTAGGGATCTGCCATAGGAAGCTGGAGCCTGAATGACCTCAGGATAACTGATTTTCCATGTGCAAGTGCAGAGATTCGTCAGCTTTCACAGTCCTCATCAACAATAGGTTTTGTTCCTCTCCAGATACTTAGTTCACCATCCTGTGCTTTCACTCATGGCTGCCCCAGATATCATGGAGGGGTAGGACACCTCCTGTCCTCTGGACAAGAAAACAGCTGAGAAGAAAATTTAACTGGACTTTCTGTTTAAAAAAATAAATAAGATCCTATATTGTTAAAAAATGTCTAGTGACAATTAAATTTCATTCATTTATTTTTTGATCTTCTGTACTTTACCATGAATGACTGGAGCCAGGGTCTTTCAACTGCAGTCACTAATAGTACTGGCCCCAACTTACATAACTCTGGAAACTAAGCCACCCTGTGAATAGACCTTAGAAACACTGAGGGTTTAAATTACACTTGCAGCTCAGAGAAAAAAAAATTATTAAGACTGAATTTTTAGGGTCAGCTGATATCAAAGAGAATGGGTCCCTGTTAGAATCAGCATAATTTCCATTCACATACCTACAAAGGGAAGTCTGATGTTTTTCCAGGTTTCAAAGAAGACTCTGAAATCCACAATCATCTCAAATGTTCTGGACTTTTAAAGTGCCTGCAATGGCCATTCCATTCAGCACATAATTTTAGAGGCAGACATGGTTTGACATCAATTTCTAAAGATCACTTTGCAGAAGCCTGTGAAATAGCCAAACCAAAGTTCTTGCTTTCTGCTATTGTCAGATGCACAGTGTTGTCGAGGTTCTCTATGTCATTAATTGAACTATCTGGGGTCATAAGATTCTGAGAACAATTTTTCTATTGCCAGGGACAGCCTGATTGTAGATAAATGACATCCAATTTTCCCCCTTCTTCTTCTGTAGCATGGAGTCACCATTTCACTGGCTTCTTCATTGCTGCCTGGCTGAGCACAAGACCTTACAGGATTTCTAAGTTTTGAATAGATATGGAAGGCCAAGCACTTTAATGGCAGAGAAAGAGCTATGCTGATACAGGTGTACTCTATGATCACAGCCATAATAGGGCAAGATAAATAGACCTGAATTGGGGTAGAACTCCTGGTTCCCAAGAACAGACAGTTAGTCAGACTCATCTTTTGCACTAAGGAAACAGTGATAGTGGTCTCAATATTCGGGTTACAGACCCTCATACTGAGGATAGCAATATCCATCAGTGAGACTGTGACACTTTGATCTGCTCCCCAGGCAAGGCAGGCAGGACACCCATGGCCAGTCCATCTAACTTTCTACAATTTTAAGATGTTTTCAATAATATATTTTAAATAAATTAAACTAACATGAAACCAAAAATGGATACTTTAATTCACACTATATCTTCTACCTTAAACATTACTTAAGTTTGAAATGATAGGACTAATAACAAAGTAGCTTTAACTTCATTCATAGAAGATAAAAAATTACTCACCATTATTTTTGGATATTCTAATGAGATCTATGGTTGTTTCAATTTCTTTGTTTTATATATATATATATCTTCTAGTAACTTTTTGCAGAGTTTAAAGATATTTCATCTGAAGGGGTAAAGTGTTCACAGGCTTTATGTATAGTGTAGAGCAATATCACTGTTTCTGGTAAAAGTAAAGAAATGAAAAATACATTGGTCCAGTATGTTACTTTAAATTTAATGACATTCATCTATTTTGAAAATTCTCAGTAATTGTTGAGTATATGACAAGTTTCTTGAAGTTAATTACCTTTAAGGTAGTGGTAAGAGAGCTTTATAAAATCTTTGACAGTTATTTCACACCATTTTTGATTATAAGACACTTTGAGATTGATGTCTGTACCTTTGGGCACCTCATCACTGAATTTTATCACCTCTAAAGTATTTGGCAGGTATAATAATCTTCTAGCCAGCAATTATATTATACCTCTTATTAAAATGAAATTGCAAACAATAAAATTGCCAGTGAATTACAAGTTCCTTTGGGGTAAATAAGCTGAATAGAAGACTGTGAAACTAGTGAAAAACTGGATACCTCATAATAATACAAACATTTGTCATAGAAAGTAATTTTGACATCTAGAGTGCAAACATATTCTCCTGGGATGACAGGGTATTAACAGTCCAATCACTACTAGTTAGAATCAAATCAAAGCAAGGTATTTTTAATTAGTGTTTTCACAGTTCCCTTGAACATTATTTTTTAATTCTACTATAAATGTAGTGACATTCATATATTTGAAAACTCCTATTATTCTTGAGTATGTGCCAAGCACCATGCCCTGAAATCCATACATTTTAAATGATTATTGACAAAATATTTATAGTTTTTCAAAATTTATATGTGTCACTAACTATTCAATTATTATAGGTATAATGATAAAAATCCTTGTTTTAAATGTCAATATATGATCATTTTCACAATTCAGAATATATTTCCATTATTACAAAATTTCTAAATGCTTTGTATAGCATTGAAACTTAACTCCCAGTATGTTTCAAGTTTACTGTTTATTTTAGTAATCACCACATTTATCTATGTATTAATTGGTAGTATACTGAAATTATCTAATGATAATACTACAAGAGTAGACTGAATAACCAGAATAGGCACATTACATAAAAATAAAAAACAAAAATATCCTGGTTTTAACTATGTATAAAATCAAGAATTTTTTCTGATGGCATTATTACAATTAGCTATATCTTACCACAATGAATCCCTTATAAATCTAGTAGAATCAGAAAAGTTCTACAACTTTGAATCTAAATGATGAGATCCAAGTTTAGCTTCCCTGATGGTTGAAAACATTTTCCAATTATATTTCAAATGTTAAGTACATGTTTTTCAATTTAATTCTTTTATGTACATATTTAATTATTGTCATTATCCCCTCCCTATGTATTTCACAAACAAAAGTAAGTTAGATTAATTCTGTGATTTTAAAGTAATATCATTTAACAATGAAACAATAATGGTAATTTGTACCAACCAAATGGTATTATAAAATACAGCATATTTGTTTTATGCTGATATATTGTGATTGCATAGGAAATTATAACTAAATTGGGGAATCCAATACTCCAAATTCACAGGCATATAATATATTTTCTGCTTCATGGGGATCATGGGAGAGGGGTGAAAAAGAGCATAGAGGCAGGGAGGGGAGCAAAAAAAATGTACAGTTCAATAAAATCAATTTTAAAAGTAATCCAAAAAGAAAGAAAGTTAATGTAAATGTACTGTTGTACAACTTTAAGCCAAACATTGAAGAGTCAGATGTGGATGAGGATAATGAGTTTTGAGCTATCCTGGAATACACAGTGAGACCCTATGTCAAGAAAGGGATATGCTAGATTATGTGAGCCTTTCATAATGTTTATGCTTTTACAATTGTATGTTTATTAGGGAATCATTTTTGTCAAACAACTGCAGCATAAATGAAATTATTTAAAGACTTTGTAAATCTTAAGTATTCCTTGCTTTCTATTTTAGCTTTTTCATATATTAGAAATGTAATGGTTACACTTTAAAGTAAAATATAAAACATATTCAATAACAAATGCAATAATAGTTCTTTGTCTATGGCTTTGTTTCCATGAGCATCTCTTCCATGTTAGCATGTTCACTGGTTTTGTGATTTTCATGGACTTGCTTAGATATCTATGTTGCTAAGCCTTCATGAGTGTAGGTTTTATGACAGTTCTAGAGAAAACATCTCACAGCAAATATTTGTTTGAGGGCATCCCTGGAGGTGACATAGTGGCAAGCAAATGCACAAATATATAAGAATGAAAACCCAGTACATATTGACTTTTCAAATTTGTATCAGACTCCAGGGAGTTTAATAACAGATAGCTCATTCCTTATGTATCTGAGCCCTGGATAGTTTGGAAAAAAATGTTTTCATGGTGTAATATAATCCCAATAGCACAAGGAATCATAATTACATTGAAACACAATTTAGGGTAAATGTCATTTCTTCCAAGAAGATGGGCTCTATAGACAGACTACCTGTACTAACTTAAGGGCCAAAGGTATCTGTTATACAGATAGAGTAGAGGTCATTTGAAATACTAGCAACATTTGGTCTTGGTTATGGGAGCTTGGGGCAACTTCTGGTTATCAGGATCATTAAGATTAATTATTAGCCCCGACCCCAGTCCTGGTTTGTAGAAGCTTGTCATTGCCTGATGCAATGAATGAAGCAGATCATCAGGCTGTTAATCACTCCAAACACTCAGATTTCTGTATGGAAGAATAGATTTTCAGTTTTCCCACTAGACATGCAATCTCGTATGATTAGCATCCTGGTTTCTCTAGAGGGCTCAATGACTTCATGCTATACACCCAACACTGGTTATTATGGTTCTTACAATCTTTCCACCTTTTCTTCCACAATGATTTTTAGCTTTGGGTTCAGGAACCATATTGGAGATGTATCAAATGGGCCTAAGCACCACAAGATTTTTTTTTCTCTTCATTTTGACTAATTGTGGTTTTCTGTAATAATCTTTGTTTCTTACAAAGAGATGCTTGTTTGATGAGAAGTGAGAATCACATTTACCTATGGCACAAGGATAAATATTTAGAAAGTATTTAGCAATTTTTCTGATTTAATTTAAATTTCACCTGTTTTTAGCTACACTGCCCTGCTTACCCTTTAGATCTATAGGAAGATTTGGTCATAAGTAAGCATAGAATATTGCTATTGTCATGCTCACAATATCTTGTTTAGATAACACACATTACACATGCATTTAGTCTCTAGTTCACCTAGGGTTACCATTGTTTGCAGATCTTCATGATATATCTATATCTTTCAGCAGGATTAATTACTTAAAAAGGAAAATAAACTAATGAGAGACTTAAATTGATGTAAATAGATGGTTTTAAGAAATTTGGTGAAACACTAGGGACATATGACTTTTTAATCTTGGACTGATCATAGGTTCAATGACTTATGCTATAGATATTAATTGTTATAAAAAGGATTTTCAAAAATTAAGCAGTTACCTTACCAATTATTTTTTGATTGTGTTTGAGAACAACTAATAATAGCAAATGCTATTAATATATTGCTAAAAAACTATACTACTAACAATATTTTAAAGTAGATTAAAATTAGAAAAGAAATTATGAGCAACACTGAGGTACTGACATTATCATTTTTTTTAATATTTTCACTGGCTGAGTATTCTAAATTGAAACATGACATTGGATACAATATAAGTCAATTAAATGGATTTTTATATTTGAAAGGAATTCTATATTCATGTATTGATAATAAAAGTCCAAATATATTTGGAAACTGCTTTAATGCTAATAAAAATTTATTTCTAATCAGGACCTTTGAGCTATATCTGCTACTTAGCCTGGCAAGAGAAAGTCCTCTAAATTTATTTAATACTAGTTGTATACTATATTTCAAGGGCATCTTTTTCTATAATAAATTTAAGATACAAAGATAGATTTGAAGCTATTTATTCACCAATTTTTCTGTCTGTCTATTTATCTGTCTGATTAGACAAAGAGCAATTTGGAAAATATGATAGGAGAAGGGGATTTAGGCTAAGGTTGTTAATTTTGTGAAGTATGTGAATTAGTTTAAGTTGGCTTCTTTATTCAGATAGCCCTTATTCTGCCTTTAATGATAAGAATGTTACATTTCTTCTATCACAGAGAGGGTGTCTTTCACATAGAAATTTAATCTCTTTATTTCAAGAAATAGAATCAAAATCAGAGCAATCTTGCACCTGCTCTTTTTCAAGTAGCTTTAGCTCAAAATAATTCTATGCCAAAGAGGCATATTTAAGAACAATATGTTCTGAATTATTTTATGGCATTAGAGTTCAAGAAAGAAATTGAATAGAGGAGGACACTTAAAGAGATGATTTTGAAACAATATTTCTGCCAGAAATTATCAAATCAGATCATCTCTAGAGAGGTTAGCAGATATTAACTACTTTAATTTTTTACTACACATTGAGAGTCATATTAAAAAGATAATATTTTATATTTTTACAAATACACATTTATTTTTAAAGATAAGACTCACATTCAGACAGCCATGCTTTATTGAATCAACTAAATCATTGTTAAAACAGTGCTCATAAGTGAAAAGCAAACTATGTTCCATTTCTTTAATTAATCTAAATAAAATAGTAATTGTTTTTTTTTTTTTTAGTATTTGTGATATTCATTCTTTTCTAGCATCCTTGGAATAAAATGACTCTGGAAATTGACATAAATTTTGTTTTCTAGATATTCAATACAAATTTAAACAGATAATATATCAAATGTATATGTGCCACATCTTTGCAATATTTTGAAATTCTAAGTTATACTTTTATTAATTAACATTTTAAAGAAAAAGGATGTCTTTAGGGTAACACAGTCATTTAATTTTTCTTAAAACCTTCTGAATAGCAATAAATCAATCCTTGATACCTTATCCCTAGCAACTGCTATGAGATGTGCTACAGGGAGTCAGTGGCTGCTGAGAGAGAAAACAACACAATTACTCCCCAGGGATAAAAACTTTGACAGGTTATCTAAACCTATCTGGTCAGCCATGATGGATCAGGACAAAACTCTTTCTCCCTCTCTCTCTTTCTCTCTTCCCCCCTCTCTCTCTCTGTTTGTATAAATGTAAGTATAATAATTAAGAAATGGTCATGAATTTGACAGAGTAGGAAGCATGTGAGAAGTTAGGGGGCTGAGAGTGAGACATGAAAATGATGCAATAGAGAACACATCTGACTTCTTAAACATACATAAACTGCATGAAATAAGTTTAAAAATAAAGACCAAGAATGCAAGTATTTATGGCTATAAAACATGCTCAAGGAGGATTTAAACATTTGAGTTGTAATTTTCTTTCTTTCTTACTTTTCTACTCTCATGCAATACATCCAGACTATTTCTTCAAATATTGGAGAAAATTTAATATCAAAATAAACTCATTCATTTACTTGATTGCTTATTTTTGAAATACTCCATTAGTTTCTATTTTTAAGGATTTACTTAAGTGTACACTTTTTCCTTTTATTGAAAATAGAATTTGAGGTAGCATAATGTATCCTGTGATTGTAAATACATATGTGATATGATTGACTTTCATATCAACAAAAATATAATTTACAGAGTGAAGACAATATTAAACAGTAATGAATCTAATTACATTGGCATTGTGCTATTGTTATGTGATTCAGATTTATTTAAGCTAAAATATATTTTAATGTAATGGTTTTAAGCTTAATTTTTTTAATCTGGATGCTTAATCATGAGAAGATTATTTTTATTGCTTTGTGTTTGTATATATGTTTATCTTTGTGCATAAAGTACATTCATTTGGGATATTATTCTCTTTATAAATCAAGATGAAGGAACTTCATTTTTTTTATTTTTTTTTAAATTTTATTTATTTATTAAGGATTTCTGCCTCCTTCCCGCCACCACCTCCCATTTCCCTCCTCCTCCCCCGATCAAGTCCCCCTCCCTCATCAGCTCAAAGAGCAATCAGGGTTCCCTGACCTGTGGGAAGTCCAAGGACCACCCACCTCCATCCAGGTTTAGTAAGGTGAGAATCCAAACTGCCTAGGCTCCACCAAAGCCAGTACATGCAGTAGAATCAAAAACGCACTGCCATTGTTCTTGAGTTCTCAGTAGTCCTCATTGTCCTCTATTTTCAGCAAGTCCGGTTTTATCCCATGCTTTTTCAGACCCAGGCCAGCTGGCCTTGGTGAGTTCCCGAAAGAACATCCCCATTGTCTCAGTGTGTCAACCTAGATGCCCTTCAATGGAAGAATGGATGAAGAAAGTATGGAATATATACATATTAGAGTATTACTCAGCAGTAAAAAACAAGGACTTCTTGAATTTTGCATACAAATGGATGGAAGTAGAAAACACTATCCTGAGTGAGGTAAGCCAGACCCAAAAAGAGGAACATGGTATGTACTCACTCATATTTGATTTCTAGCCATAAATAAAGGACATTGAGCTTATAATTCGTGATCCTAGAGAATCTAAATAAGAAGGTGAATCCAAAGACAAACATATAGGCATCCTCCTGAATATTAACCTTCATCAGGCGATGAAAGGAGACAGAGACAGAGACCCACATTGGAGCACCGGACTGAAATCTCAAGGTCCAAATCAGGTCCAGAAGGAGAGGGAGCACGAGCATGGAACTCAGGACCGCGAGGAACTTCATTTTTTAAAAATTTGTTGCTATTTAAGAAGAGTTAAAGAAGTATAAGATTCAACAGTATTATAAATACTATTGATTGCCAATTCCTCCTCTCCAAACTCAGTTCATTTTGACCCAGCACTACAAGATTCTATCTTTTTTACAGTTAATGTTCTTGAAACAAAATCATACTATTTGAATTTTGTCACTAATTATCTATAGGATTTATAGAACTTCAATTTTTGTCTTGACTATGAACAAAAAGTCAAAGGCAATTGTAATCGTTTCATTTCATTTAATTTTCAGTGACACTTTTTTTTCTGCACATTTATTATTATCTTTTTAAAAAGAAAATAAACTATGTTTTTTTCATTTTACATACCAATCCAACTTCTCAATTCCTCCCATCCTCCCATTCCCTTCACTTACCCCTCCCCCGGCAAGACACCCTCTTCTCTGATAGGGTAAGGCTCATTGCTTTGGGGAAGTTCCAAGGCCCTCCCTACTATATCTAGGTTGAGCAAGGTATCCATCCAAAGTAATAGGTTTCAAAAAAACAGTGCATGTAGTAGGGACAAATGCTGGTGCCACTGCCAGTGGTTCCTCATTATGCCCCAGTCATGCAAATTTCAACCACATGCAGAGGCACTATTTGTTCCTATGCTTGTTCCTTCCTAGTCCAGCTAGTGTTGGTGGGTTCCCATTAGCTCAGGTACACTGTATCAGTGGGTGTACCCATCATGGTCTTGAACTCTTTGCTCATATACTCATTTCTCCCACTATTCAACTGGACTTTGTGTGCTCAGTCCATAACTAGAATCTGTAAACATCCTAGATGCCCCTCAATGGAAAACGAATGAAGAAAATGTGGCACATTCATACATTAGAGTACTACTCAGTGGTAATCCCAGCACTTGGGAGGCAGAGGAAGGCTGATCTCTGTGAGTTCGAGACCAGCCTGGTCTACAAGAGCTAGTTCCAGGACAGGCTCCAAAACCACAGAGAAACCCTGTCTCGAAAAACCAAAAACATTTCAATTCAAATGTTTATGTATTTGATGAAAATGCCAGGTTTCTCCTCTTTCACTGTATGCTTCATAGTTATCCCAACATGTGTAATTCAAATCAGAAACCATCTGTTGCTCAAATGACATTTGGTTTATTTAAAATTTATCAGTTAAACAGACATGTTGTGTAACTATGGCTATGGGTGAATTATTTTGCAAATATAAAGATGTGACAGCAGAGGAGAAGCACAACTTAAAACAAAGCATAGCTTCTTTCACAGAAAAAAATTTCATAGAGTTTAATATGTAAAAATCAGCTGTCATTTTTACAAATGGCATGATTATTAGTATTCTATATCATCTATAAAGCCACCATTAATGGAATCTATTTTTATCATCCAAAGTGATAAAAGTCACTTTGCCTTGTTCACATTAATTATGTAAATATCATGCATGCAAATATCAATGTTATTAGTAAAGTAAATATTCTGACGGCCACAAAAATTAAGTTAGTAATTTTAACTTTAAGTCAAAAGTCTTGTGCAAATTCTGAAGAGTCTTATAGTGCTGGAACACTTTGTTTTAAAAGGGAAGGTCTATGCTCATTCTTTACAAAATCTCTGGGAGGCAGCTTTATGGATATTTGGTTGAGATTTCTTCTTCTGTAAATGTTTTAGCTTCTCAAAGAAGGAAAATGTAAAAAAAAACTTGATTCTCTAAATTATTATAAAAAGAGTAAGATTTATATGATTCTCAGCATGAAGTTGGTGAACACTCTTGGCAATTCACATATTCTTTTCCACATGTTTTATTGTATATGACAGTTTTGTATATTTGAAACTATGATATGGTTTCTTTTGTATATAAAAGTGATCAGGTAATTTGTTAATTTAAATGTTAATCACTAAATATAGCTATGAATCTGTGCAACATACAAATTTCTTTTGCAATTTTTGATTGATATGGAAGATGTTTATTGTGAGAACAATTGTTATTTGAATTAGTATTTAGCTTTTATTACTTACTATAATTTTGGAGACATGTTAACTACAAAGCATATGAAATTTTAATTTATCTGTTAGGCATCAACTGTATTGTAATTATATCCACCCTGATTCATTTTCAAAATTCATGCAACTCAGGTAATTCAATATTTATCATTGGTTTTGAAAAAAGAAACCTCATCCTTCCTTTTGTGAGCTGAAATGAATCATGAAATTAAGATGCTCTTGGGTTGTGTCAAAGTATTATGTCTAGCTGGGCAGTGGTGGCGCATGCCTTTAATCCCAGCACTTGGGAGGCAGAAGCAGGCAGATCTCTGTGAGTTCGAGACCAGCCAGGTCTACAAGAGCTAGTTCCAGGACACGCTGCAAAACCACAGAGAAACCCTGTCTCGAAAAACAAACAAACAAAAAAAAAGTATTATGTCTAACTTTGACCACACACACACACACACACACACACACACACAGGGAGAGAGAGAGAGAGAGAGAGAGAGAGAGAGAGAGAGAGAGAGAGAGAGGAAAGAGATAAACAGGTTCACAATCAGAAATCATGATAATTTTAATTGAATAGTCAGAGTTAAGAGAGAACACATTTATTCTGGAACAACTGAGCACAATGTATTTTTCCTATAGAATACCCTAATTGCAATAAATACAAAAATGCATTAAAAGATCAAGAAAAGGCTTGAATGATTAAAATTTCAGGATTATTGTAAGGAGATGTATGGAGAGATGTGATTATTCAAGCCTCTTTCGAAAACATAAGAGAAAAACAAAGAAAATTATCAATATTTTTTTTAAAATGAAGCAGTCCACAAATTACAGGACACAATTTTAAAAGAAACAAAAAATTTAAAAATAAAGCAGTCTACAAGTTAAAAGACACAAGGTCCTCCCCACTACATCCAGATCTAGAAAGGTGAACATCCAAACAGGCTAGGCTCCCGCAAAGCCAGAATATGAGGTAGGATCAAAACCCCGTGCCACTGTCCTTGGCTTCTCATCAGCCCTCATTGTTCGCCATGTTCAGAGAGTCCAGTTTTATGCCATCTTTTTGAGTCACAGTCCAGCTGGCCTTGCTGAGCTCCCACGAGATCAGCCCCACTGTCTCAGTGAATGGGTGCACCCCTCATGATCCTGACTTTCTTGCTCATGTTCTCCCTCCTACTCCTCCTCATTGGGACCTTGGGAGCTCAGTCATATACTCCAGTGTGGGTCTCTGTCTCTATCTCCATCCATCACCAGATGACGGTTCTATAGTGATATGCAAAATATTCATCAGTATGGCTATAGGATAGGGTCATTTCAGGTTCCCTATCCTCAGCTGCACAAAGAACTAACTGGGGACATCGCCCTGGGCACCTGGGAGCCACTCTAGGCTCAAGTCTCTTGCTAACCCTAAGGTGGCTCCCTTACCTAAGATATGTGCTTCCCTGCACCCCTATCCAACCTTCCTTTATCCCAATTATCCTGATTCCCCAAGTTACCCCCATCCTCCCCTTCTCACTTTTCTCTCCCCATCTCCTCTTACCCCCATTCCACCCCACGCCCAATATCCCAATTTTTTGCCCGGCAATCTTGTCTACTTCTCATAGCCAGGAGGATAACTATATGTTTACCTTTGGATTCACCTTCTTATTTAGCTTCTTTAGGATCACAAATTATAGACTCTGTGACCTTTATTTATGTCTAGAAACCAGTTATGACTGAGTGCATCCCATGTTCATCTTTTTGGGTCTGGGTTACCTCACTCAGGATAGTGTATTCTATTTCTACCATTTGCATGCAAAATTTGAGAAGTCGTTTTTTAATGCAGAATAGTACTCTAATGTGTATATATTCCACACTTTCTTCATCCATTCTTCCATTGAAGGGCATCTAGGTTGTTTCAAGGTCCTGGCAATAGCTGCTATGAACATAGTTGAACAAATGCTTTTGTCATATGATAGGGCATCTCTTGGGTATATTCCCAAGAGTGGTATTGCTGGGTCCAGTGGTAGGTTGATCCCGAATTTCCTGAGAAATGGACACACTGATTTCCAAAGTGGTTGCACAGTTTGCATTCCCACCAGCAATGGATGAGGGTACCCCTTCCTCCACAACCTCTCCAGCAAAGGCTATCCTTGTTGTTTTTGATTTTAGCCATTCTGATAGGTGTAAGATGATATCTCAAAGTTGTTTTGATTTGCATTTCCCTGATTGCTAAGGAGGTTGAGCATGACCTTAAGTGTCTTTTAGCCATTTGAACTTCTTCTGTTGAGAATTCTCTGTTCAAGTTCAGTGCCCCATTTTTTAATTGGGTTAATTAGCAATTTAAAGTCTAGTTTCTTAAGTTGTGTATATATTTTGGAGATCAGACCTTTGTCTGTTGCGGGGTTGAGGAAGATCTTCTCCTAGTCAGTGGGTTGCCTTTTTGTCTTAGTGACAGTGTCCTTTGCTTTACAGAAGCTTCTCAGTTTCAGTTGGTCCCATTTACTCAATGTTGCCCTTAATGTCTGTGCTGCTGGGGTTATAAATAGGAAGCAATCTCCTGTGCCCATATGTTGTAGAGTACTTCCCACTTTCTCTTCTATCAGGTTCAGTGTGTTCAAATTGATATTGAGGTCTTTGATCCAATTGGGCTTGAGTTTTGTGCATGGTGATAGATATGGGTCTATTTTCATTCTTCTACAGGTTGCCATCCAGTTTTGCCAGCATCATTTGTTGAAGATGCTCTCTTTCTTCCATTGTATACTTTTATCATTTGTGTATAAGAGGGCAACTGATTTTTTGGAGTTGATCTTATATCCTGCAACTTTACTAAAGGTGTTTATCAGCTGTAGGAGTTCTTTGGTGGAGTTTTTGGGGTCGCTTATATACACAATCATTTCATCTGAAAATAACCAAAGTTTGGCTTCTTCCTTTCCAATTTGAATCCCCTCGATCCTCTTATGTTGTCTTAGTGCTATTGATAAATCTTCAAGCACTATATTGAAGAGGTATGGAGAGAGTGCACAGCCTTGTCCTGTTCCTGATTTTAGTGGGATGTCTTTGAGTTTCTCTCCATTTAATTTGATGTTAGCTATCGGCTTGCTGTAAATAGATTTTATTATAGTTATATATGACCCTTGTATCCCTAATCTCTCCAAGACTTTTATCATAAAGGGGTGTTGAATTTTTTAAAATGCTTTTTCAGCATCTAATGAAATGACCATATGTTGTTTTCTTTTAGTTTATTTATATGATGGATTACATTGATAGATGTTTGTATGTTGAAACAGCCCTGCATCTCTGGGATGAAGCCTACTTGATCATAATGTATAATATTTCTCTTCTGTTTCTGGATTCTGTTTGCTGGTATTTTATTGAGGACTTTTGCGTCAATGTTCATGAGTGAGATTGGCCTGTAATTCTCTCTTGATTGAGTCTTTGTGTGGTTTTGGTATCAGAGTAAGTGGAGCTTCAGAAAAGGTATTTGGCAATGACTCTTCTGTTTCTATATTGTGAAATACATTAAGGAGTATAGGTATTATGTCTTCTTGGAAGTTCTCGTAGAATTCCACATTGAAACCATCTGGTCCTGGGCTTTTTTTGGTAGGGAGGTTTTTGATAACAGCTTCTAATTTTTCACGACTAACAGGTCTATTTAGATTGTTCACCTGGTCCTGCCTTAACTTTGGTATATGGTATTTATCTGAAAAAGTGTCCATTTCTTTTACATTTTCCAGTTTTGTGGCATACAGGCTTTTGTAGTAAGATCTAATGATTCTCTGAATTTCCTCTGTGTCTGTGGTTATGTCCCCCTTTTCATTTCAGATTTTATTAATTTGCATATTCTCTCTCTGCCTTTTGATTAGTTTGACTAGGGGTTTATCAATCTTGTTGATTTTCTCCAGGAACCAGCTTTTTCTTTCATTGATTCTTTGGATTGTTTTCTGTGTTTCTTTTTTGTTGATTTTAGCCCTTAGTTTGATTATTTCCAGACTTCTACTCCTCCTAGGTGAGTCTTCTTTTTTTCCTAGAGCTTTTAGGTGGGCTGTTAAGTCTCCAATGTGTGCTTTCTCTGTTTTCTTCAAGTGGGCACTTAGTGCTACGAATTTCCTCTTAGGACTGCTTTCATAGTGTCCCATAAATTTGAGTATGGTGTTTCTTTATTTTCATTGAATTCCAGGAAGACTTTAATTTCTTTCTTTATTTCTTCCTTAATTCAGATATGGTTCATTAGTTGACTGTTCAGTTTTCATGAGTTTGTAGGCTTTCTGGGTGTAGCATTGTTGATGAATTCTAACTTAAATCCATGGTGATCTGATAAGACACAGGTGGTTACTAATATTTTTTTGTAACTGTTGAAGTTTGCTTTGTTACCTAGTATGTGGTCAATTTTCGAGAAGGTTCCATGAGCTGCAGAGAAAAAGTTATATTCTTTCCTATTTGGGTGGAATGTTGTATAGATGTCTGTTAAGTCCATTTGATTCATTATCTCCATTAATTCTCTTATTCTTCTGTTAGGTTTCTGTCTGATTGACCTGTCCATTGGTGAGAGAGGAGTGTTGAAATCTCCCACAATTAGTGTGTGTGGTTTGTTGGCTGCCTTGAGTTTTAGTAATGTTTGTTTTATGTACGTGGGAGCTTTTATATTAGGGACATAGATATTCAGGATTGAGACTTCATCCTGATGAATTGTTCCTGTTATGAGTATAAAATGTCCCTCTCCTTCTCTTCTGATTGATTTAAGTTTGAAGTCAACCTTGTTAGAAATTAGTATGGCCACACCTGCTTGTTTCTTAGGTCCATTTGCTTGATAAGCCTTTTCCCAGCCCTTTACTCTTAAAGGTGCCTATCTTTGTGGTTGAGGTGTGTTTCTTATAAACAGCAGAATGTTTGATCCTGTTTTCGTATCCAATATCTTTGCCTGTGCCTTTTTATAAGTGAGTTGTGTCCATTGACATTAAGTGATATTAATGACCATTGGTTGTTAACTCCAGTCACTATTTTAGTAGTAGAGTTTGTGTGTTTCCCTTCTTTGAGTTGTGTTGGTGAAGGATCTCTAGATGTCTGAGTTATTGTGGTCATTGTTGGACTCCTTGGTTAATGATTTTCCTTCTATTACTTTCTGTAAGGCTGGATATTTGGCTATGTATTGTTTAAAATTGTTTTTATCTTGGAAAATTTTATTTCTCCATTTATAGTGAACGAAAGCTTGGGCTTGCTTCTATGGTCTCTTAGCTTCTGAAGTACATCTAAACAGGACCTTCTGTCTTTCATGGTTTCCATAGAGAAGTCATGTGTAAGTCTGATAGGTTTCCCTTTATAAGTAACTTGGCCTTTTTCCTTTGCAGCTCTTAATATTCTTTCCTTATTCTGTATGCTTTGTGTTTTGATTATAATATGGCGAGGCAGTATTTTTTTTGTGTGTTTTTTTTTCCAGCCTATTCGGTGTTCTGTGTGCTTCATGAACCTTCATAGGTCTATCTTTCTTTAGGTTGGGAAAGTTTTCTTCTATAATTTTATTAAATATATTTTCTGTACTGTTGAGCTGTTCTTCTTCTCCTTTCTCCACTCCTAGTATTCTTAGGTTTTGTCTTTTTATTGTGACCCATATTTCCATTATGTTTTTTGATGAGAGTTTGTTGGACTTGTTGTTTTCTTTAATCAGTGCATTTATTTTCTCTATGGTATCTTCAGAATCTGAGATTCTTTCGCCTATCTGTTATATTCTGTTGGTTATGCTTGTTTCTGAAATCTCTATTCTTTTACCTATATTTTCCATATCCAGCTGGCCCTCTGTTGTGTTTTCTTCTTTGCCTCCATTTCAGTTTTCACGTCTTGAACTGTTTCCATTATCTGTTTTAAATGTTTTTCCTTGGTTTCCTAGGGTATCATTCACTGATTTATTCAGTTCTTCAAACTTTCTGTTATACTTCTCATCCATTTCTATAAGGGGATTTTTTTTACATACTATTTAAGGACATCGATCACTTTCATAAAGTCAATTTTTATAATTCTTCTTGATTAAGGTGTTTATGTCCTCCTGTTGTGAGGTCGCTGGGTTCTGGTGGTTTCATGTTGTTTTTCAGATTGTTGGGTGAATTCTTGCATTGGCGCCTGCCCATCTCTTCCTTCAAATGCTCCCCTATGGATCTTCTTTTACAGGATAAGGTCTGCTTGCCTACTGATGTATCTTCCTAGTCATGGCACTCCCCAGTGATGTCTCTCCTGGTGCTCCAGTGATGTCTCTCCCCAATGATGGCTCTCCTGGTGCCAAGATCAGATCTTTGTGCTGGTTGGGTAGCTCGTAAACAAAGTGCCTACCTTGCTTGCTGCAGGCACGCTATTGAAACAAAGGAAGTCCCGCCAGCCCAGTTTCCCTCAGGATTCGGCCCCAGCACCCAGACAGGCTGAACTGGGTGGTGTTATGTCCCAGAAGAGGGAAGGGAGGGAGAAGGGGGGGTTCTGGATGAAAGCTGCGTGGTATAGGAAGAGAGAGGCAGTATGTAGGGAGTATAGGTCCTGCAGGAAGCCCAGGAAGTATAGGGGGAATGAGGAATGTCTGAGTTCCCTGTCCCGGGTTGCTGCTGCAAGTCAGAAACTCACCCCAATGCAGCAATGTGCATTCTTATGGCTATAATTTCTACTAAGAATTACATGTGATGACAATGATTCTAATGAAAGGCTGTTGCAGGCTATATTAAAATTAGAATCAATCAATATTTTTGTTTCAAGTTGTACACCATAATTTCTTGAGTGGTTACAATTAATAGATTAACATATTTATATTATTATATTACTATATTGTGATATTATATTATATATGTACATATTTTGGGCACACTATGAAATTTTCAAAATATAAAAGAAAACTTGTTTATCTTTTTTGTGATGCTTGAAAATTATTTCCATGAAATAGTTAACAGTTCTACATATTACAGACAAGAAAAATAGATATTTACTTTGAATGTTCCTATATTATGGCTAGGAGTAGAAAAAATGTCAATAGATACTAAAAATTCATTATTTAAAAAGTAAAGAGTATAACTTGGAAGACATGGCAAAACAGAGCAGCATGAGCAATAGAGAGAAATGAAACTATAGATGCAAGTAGCAGTAGGTATGGGAATCTGGTCACAGGAAGAACAGGAACATTTTGTTGCCAAGTAGGACCTTTTCTCTGGCCTATGGGAGAATCAGTTCATGTCCAGGCCCTCCTTGCCTCATTGATGCCTGCCAGGTGACTGCCACCACTTGACCCACAAGCACTACCTCTACATGGAGTCACAACTGCTGCTGCTACTGCTGCTTATTGCCTTGCCTTCTGAGAGACTAGAGCGTGGGCCTGAAGGCTGCAAGTGATCCCTGTAGGTGACCAGCAACGAGGGTGCAGTGTAACAGGCCGGTTCTTTTTGGGCCATCAAAAACTTATTAGTTTTGAGTGTTTGGCCTAGCTTAAGCTTGTTTCTGAGTAGCTTTTTAAACTTAAACTGTACCTCTTTATCTACCTTTCAACTCAGGCTTTTTATCTTTTCTTTCTGTATAACTTACTTTTACTACTTATCTTGTCCAACTGGCTGGCTTCTTACTCTGGGTGTGTCCCTTATTCTCCTCTCCTTCTTCTTTTGTTATTCCTCTAAAACCTAGAATTCTCCTCCTATTTATTCTCTCTGCCTGTCAGCCTCATGTAGCCCTCTTCTTCCTAGGTATCAACCCTTCTGCTCTTTATTAGATCAGAGCTGGGCGGGGGGTCTTTCAGTACATTGTTTGAAATTTAAAAAAAAATTAATGAAATATTTTGTTTAATATAACAAAGAGTAGTGATGGGGATATAGTTCTGCAATAAAATATGTGTGTGTCATGTGCAAGGCATTGCATTCAAAGGAGGCAGAGGCAGGCAGATCTCTGTGAGTTTGAGACCAGCCTTCTCTACAAGAGCTAGTTCCAGGACAGGCTCCAAAGCCACAGAGAATCCCTGTCTTGAAAACCAAAACAAAACAAAACAAAACAACAAAAAAAACCTCCAGTACAATAAAAATTAAAAATAGAAACAATAAGTTAAACATATTAAAGGTAAATAAAGCCAATTTTTTCAAGATATATTATGACTATTAAGTTATCAAAATTAGTATAATTATTTTTTGTTTAATTCTTTCCTGAAGTGCCACAATTATAAAAAGGCAAAGTGATTCAGGGATCACTAAAGTAATGATTTGGGGGGAAATAATAAAAAGAAGAAAGAGAAAAAGAAAAGCAAAAACTTAATGTTCATTATCCATCCAATTTTAAATTTAAGAAGACAATAAAACATTCAGTATGAACCAGTTCTAACACTTTTACTTAATACAACATTTCCTGGAGAATTAAAGCAGTAGGTAGGGCAGAGGGCTAACTCAGCAGGTAAGAGGAGTATTTCTTGCTTTTCCAGAAGTCCTTAGTTCAGTTCCCAGCACCAAGCTCCCAAGCTCCAGGTGATATACAATGTCCCCTTCTTGACTCATGTGGATCATTTGCATTGATGTTACACACACATAGAAATACACACACATAAATGTATGCAAGGATGCATGTGTACATACATGCATGTTCACGTAAGTGATATTTCTTGGACTGCTAAATTATAAAAACAGAAAAAAAATGTATATCAGATCATAGACTTTGAAAGCAGAATTGAGAAAGAACTCAAACATCCATGATGTGATTGAATATTAGATTATTTTATATCTTTTGGTAAACCATTTATCATGTTCTACACTTGAGAAATTCTAACAAATGAATTCGAATATTTACACTTCCTCCCTTCTTCCCATTTCCCTTCCACTCCCCCTCCTCCCCCTCCTACCCTCCCTCCAGTCTTAAGAGAGGGCAGGGTACACTGCCCTGTGTGAAGTCCAAGGCCCTCCCCCCGCCATCCAGGCCTAGGAAGGTGTGCATCCAAATAGACTAGGGTCCCAAAAAGCCAGTACATGCAGTAGAAACAAGTCCCAGTGCCATTATCAATGGCTTCTCAGTCAGCCCACATTGTCATCCGCATTCAGAGAGCCTGGCTTGATCACATACTCGTTCAGGCCCAGTCCAGCTGGCCTTGGTGAGCTCCCATTAGATCAGGTACCCTGTCTCAGTGAGTGGAACAACCCTTTGCGGTCCTGTCTTCCGTGCTCATCCTCTCCCTCATGCTCTTCAACTGGACCTTGGGAGCTCTGAAGTGGGTCTCTGTCTCCATCTCCATCTATCACCGGACGAAGGTTCTATGGTGATATTTGAGATATTCATCAGTGTGACTATGGGAGAAGGCCATTTCAGGCACCCTCTCCTCTTCTGCCCAAGGACCTATCTGGGGACATCCCCGTGGACACCTGGGATGCCCTCTAGAGCCAAGTCTTTTGCCAACTCTAAAATGGCTCTCTTATCTTCTTTCCTGCTCCTATATCTACCCTTCCTCCATCTCAAACCTCCTACTCCCCCAAGCTCTCTCCTATCCTTCCCTTCTCCCCTCTCTCTCCTCCCTCCCTTCCCGCCACCCCATCCCCACTCCCACCGTTGAATACCGCCTTTGAATGCAAGTAGGCCATATTTAAGATGCTCTATTGAAAGGGAAGTCTGGTCATATTGCTCACATTTGCTTGTAAGCTCTTTGTTAACTATGCTTCTGGAACTACAATGAAGACTCAGGTCACACTGAAGGATAATCGAATGACATGATAGTTGATACAGTGCATGAATTAAGGAAAAATTTTCCACACTGTTTATTGACTCAATAAGAGCTATTAATGTCTTTAAAAGAAAGCAGAATCACAAAGGTAATAAAATATCATGTTTGACTTCTGTTATGTGCTTCTGCATACGTCTAACTATCATAGATCAGGGTCATTTCATTAATTCTTTCATTTATTCAATAAATAGCTACTGAATCCCTCTTAAGTGTCAAACTTGTAACTTGACTCAGGACTACCAAAAAATGATAGGATTGACCCTGAAGCTTGACACTAATTAGTTAGGAAAATAAAATTTAACGTTGGATTTATTTTTGTCTTGAATAGAGACCCCTCTCTCTTGTCTTTCTAGTTTTGAGCCATTGCCTTGCTTTTAAGTTTAGTATTTCCATTTGTTTGGAGTACAAATGATAGAAGAGAGAATAAACAAGATCTTTTGTCACTGTGTCTGTTCTGCAGATGGGTTTTCAAGTATATATGAATATGTGGGAAAGTTTCAAGTGGAAGAAATACTTTTCAAAATTGAAATAGTAATGGTGTGTTTGTGTTTTTAAACACATTCAGGTTGGTCAGCAAAGGCAGTGAGTTTTATTCTCTGAGGTTGACACTTATATACTCACTTATTCTCTCTCATATATCCTTTTGAATATTCAATGAATCTTAAGATACATGTATAAACCTATAACACATGTATTTTGGGGCATTTCTTTTCAATGGTTTTTAAAAGGTACTACCACAGAGTAGAATAATATCTTAGTACTAAATTACATTGCCATTTTTAGTGTAGATAGATATATATTGCATCACTCTCTTTACATCCACAAATAATGTACATAGCCACCACTTCTATCATTTTCCATGATATATACTATTCACAGGGGACTTCAGTTTAAAAGGAGAGATTACTGACACCTTAAACATAGAGGTTAAGCTATCAATTCCATGTATTTATGCCAGTAATTTTTTTATTATCTTGTTCTATTATCATTTTAACTCTAAAATTTTAAATGACAAAGCTATAATATATTATTAAAATATTGATACATAAAATATTCTACTTGTGGAATATAATACTTGTCTATTTACATAAATTTATATTTTTTAAAAGCAGTTATTAACTATAAGAAAATAAATTATAGTTTTATGCCAGTATATTTTATTTATGTGTAGTCATTTAGATAATGCATGGAGTATTGTATTGACTTTAAATTATGTAAAAACAATGATGCATGAATCTTTATAATGAAATATTTTGTAAGCTTATCAACCTATTTTCCAAGGTTTTTAATTTCTAAAAGAATAATAAGTATACATCTTTATATTTTACTTGAAATACTTGAAAATATATTAATCATAATAACTAGCATGTGAAAGTGAGTAAAGTTAAACCTAGAACTATAACACTTCTAGTTTCTTAGTGAGAAAATGATCTAAAGTTGTTATGTTGGAATGAGAAAATTATCCTCCATCAGGGTTTCTGCAAATTCTGGCCAACAGGGAAAATGTTTTTAAAAGTTTGAACAAAAATAGTCTTTCCAGACACATAAGATTTTATATAGATTAAAACTATTTAAAACAAACAAATGGGAATTTACTAACATCTATATTTTCTGAAGCAGTTTTTATAAGTTGAACTTTGTAATGGTGAGTTGAAGGTCATAGAATGTCTCAGAAAGTCTAAACGTTTACCATTAAACCATTAATAAATAAAGATTTCTATTCTACTTCACAACATGGTTGTAGCAGCTGTTCTAGAGGATAATTAGTATTTATTGTCAAAAATGTGCACATATTTTACACATTATTTGTATTATTTTTTCTTTTAAAATTAAGGATATTTGTATTATACTTTTGAAAATAATCCCTAGACACACAAGATCTAAAACCTCTGTGCCTACCTGAAAGAGAAGAATGGAATGGCAGAAAAAGAATTCCCTTTAATTCAAGCTGGCAAGCTTGCCACATGGTGACAAAACAGCCACACAAGAGAAAGGGTAGTTTCACAGAAAAATAAATAAATAAATAAATAAATAAATAAATAAAGAACATTCAAATGTGGGATATTCTAAAAAGACAAGGAAAACTTGCTTAGAAAGGAAGAGATTTACTTTTCTTTTTTTTTTAATATTTCTTTATTTATTATGTATACAATATTCTGTCTGTGTGTATGCTTGCAGGCCAGAAGAGGGCACCAGACCTCGTTACAGATGGTTGTGAGCCACCATGTGGTTGCTGGGAATTGAACTCAGGACCTTTGGAAGACCAGGCAATGCTCTTAACCTCTGAGCCATCTCTCCAGCCCCGAGATTTACTTTTCTGAATTTAGAAATGTAAGGTGATTTACAAGTTCTATGGTACTGCATGGCCACCCTGCAGCTTGTGACCATGGAAGTTTCTCCTCTAGGGTTGAGCATTCTTAGGAAGGAAACGTACAGTAGCTAATTAAAGAACCAGTTATTTTGTATATGTTTCTGCGTGGCTTAAGTTGACTCTGACATCCTGTGGGGGTCTCTTAACAAGAACAATTGGAATATTGTATCTCTAGCCTACTCTCCCATTCAGGATTTTCTTCTCATATCATTACTACCTCTGAAAAGGTCACCTTGAATTATTTACTCACCAGGGAGGAGGTCAGAACCCACAAAATTGTTGGCAACATTTGCTACTAAGATGTTCAAGGAATTTTTTTTTAGTTTTCAACTAGGAAATAAACCATGTACTTTTCTTTGTGGCATTTACTATTTTAAACTGCCTAGCCAGAGTCTACTTTCTGTTTTCAATCAATTTCTTAACACACTGATCTGAGAACATTTTTGATTATAAGACTATCAAAGCTTAACAAATAACAATAATACTAGACACATACCCTCAAAGAAACAGAGGAGTGGACCTGAAGAGGAAAGAAAGGTAAGGGGAGGGACTGGGAGAAGAGGAAAGAGAGTAAACTCTGATTAGAATGTATTATATTAGAGAATAATAAATATGTGAGTATATAAATAAATAAAAATAAAATTAAGGCTTATAAAGTCCTTTTAAACTTCAAATTTTCAACAGCTATGCTTTCTATAAACAATTATAAAACTCTGTACTTTTAAGAATACAACATTGTTATTTACTCCAATGAACTGCTAAATATCATTAGTATTAATAAATAAGAGCATATCTCACAGATGATGAAATATAGGATATTCATATACATGGAATTTGTTACCTTCCTCTACCTTGATCAAATGTAAGGTAAGTGATGAATATGAAAATAAAAATCAGACTGATGTTCAGATTATGCCTTTATAATAATGATGATTATTAAAGACCTAATGCCTTTCTTTTCTCTATTTCATGAACAATGCCCTACATATAATGAATAGCAGAAATATGGTAGTAAATGGGCAAAATCCAAGAAAGATTTCACCTTTTAATGTCTAGTTTCTTGAGATCTTTATATATTTTGGAGATCAGGCCTTTGTCTGATGTGGGGTTGGCGAAGATCTCCCATTCAGTAGGTTACCTTTTTGTCTTAATGACAGTGTCCTTTGCTTTAAAAAAAGATTCTCAGTTTCAGGAGGTCACATTTATTCATTGTTGATCTTATTGTCTGTTCTACTGGGGTTATACATAGGAAGTGGTCTCCTGTGCCCATGTGTTGCAGAGTACTTCCCACCTTAAAACAATTAAAAAATGGGGGTACTGAACTGAACAGAGAAGTCTCAACAGAAGAAGTTCAAATGGCCAAAAGATAGTTAAGGTCATGTTGCACTTCCTTAGCAATCATGGATATGCAAATCAAAACAACTTTGAGATACCATCTTCCATCTGTCAGAATGGCTAAAATCAAAAACACCAATAATAACCTATGCTGGAGAGGATGTGGAATAAGGGGAACACTCATCCATTGCTGGTGGGAATGCAAACTTGTGAAATCACTTTGGAAATCAGTGTGGCAGTTTTTTAGGAAACTGGGAATCACCTGACCCAGGAGGCAGCAATTCTATTCCTGGGAATATACCCAAGAAATGCCCAATCATGCTACAAAAGCATTTGTTCAACTATATACATTGCACCACTATTTGTAATAGCCAGAACCAGGAAAAAAAACCTAGGTGCCCCTCAATGGAAGAATGGATAAAGAAAGTGTGACACATATACACATTAGAGTTCTACACAGTGGTAAAAAACAATGACATCTTTAATTTTACATGCAAATGGATGGAAATAGAAAACACTTTACTGAATTAGATAACCCAGACTCAAAAAGATTAATATGGTATGTACTCACTCATTAGTGGATTCTAGCCATAAACAAAGGACATTGAGCCTATAATTTGTGATCCTAGAGAAGCTAAATAAGAAGGTGAACCCAAGAGAAACATATTTATCCTTTTGGATATTGAAAGTAGACAAGATCTCCGGGCAAAAGTTGAGAGGACGGGCGTGGGGATGGGGTGGCAGAAGGGGATATTGGGAGAGAGAAAGGAGAAAGGGAGAATTGGGGAGAGCTTGGGGAAATGGGATGCTTGAGATGGAGGAAAGTTGGGTATGGGAGCAAGGAAGAAGATATCTTAATTAAGGAAGTCATTTTAGGGTTGGCAAGAGACTTGGCTCTAGAGGGAGGCGTTCCCAGGTTTCCAAGGGGGATGTCCCCAGCTAGGTCCTTGGGCAATAGAGGAGAGGGTGGTTGAACTGGCCTTTTCCCATAGCCACACTGATGAATACCTTGCATATCACCATAGAACCTTCATATGGTGATAGGTGGAGATAGAGACAAAGACCCACTTGACTGAGCTCCCAAAGTCCAGATGAAGAGCAGAAGGAGGGAGTGTAGTAAGGAGGTGAGCAGGCCTGCATTTGATCCCACCCGGCTCCCGCATAATTAGCTTAGCCCCGGAAATAATAACATGGAAACTCTATTCTTTTAAACACTGTTTTGCCCATTAGTCCTAGCCACTTACTGGCTAACTCTCACATCTTAACTAACCCATTTCTAATAATCTGTGTAGCACCATGAGGTGGTGGCTTACAGGAAAAGATTCACCATGTCTGACCTGGTAGTTGGCTCCATGGCAGCTGGATGCCTCACTTTCCTTCTTCCCAGCATTCTGTTCTGTTTACTCAACCTACCTATGTTCTGACCTATCAGGCCAAGCAGTTTTCTTTATTAATTAACAATGAATCAATGTTTTATTAAACCAATACAAATGACAAATGTTCACAATGTACAAGAACATTATCCCACAGCATATCCTATTTTTTCTATTAAAAAAACCTGAATATAATCTCCTTTGTTTAGCTTTTTTTTCTTGATCATTATCCATAAAAACTTGTGACCAACACTAAACAAAGACAAACAACAATAGAAAGAAGGCTCACCTACATCAAGGGAGAAGATGAGCAACGAAGTCGGGACTGCGAGGTGTGCATACACCCACTGAGACAGTGTGCCTGATCTACTGGGAGCTCACCAAGGCCAGCTGGATTGGGACTGAATTAGCATGTGATCAGACTGGACTCTCTGAATGTGGCTGACAATGAGGGCTGACTGAGAGGCCAATGATAATGGCACTGGGTTGGGATTCTACTGCATGTACTGGCTTTTTGGGAGCCTAGTCTGTTTGGATGCACACCTTCCTAAACCTGAATGGAGGGGGTAGGGCCTTGGACTTCTCACAGGGAAGGGCACCCTGACTTCTTTTTGTCCTGGAGAGGGAAGGGAAGTGGGGTGAGTGGGAGGGAAATGGGAGGAGGTGGAAATTTTCATAAATAAATTAGTTAATTAAAAAAGATTCCACCTTTTTAAAAAGTTTCCTGGAGTAATGCATAGATCCTAAAATGTATATTATAGTTTAAGCATATAATATCCAATCTTATTATCTAGAAATTATTCATGCAATAACTAATACATTGTAAAAAATAGCAAAAATGACAATATTTCCCTGAACTCTTCCTTATTTCATTGTTAAAATAGATGATGATGATTGTGGTAATGATGATGATGTATGAACAGAACCACACTTGACACTTTGTAGCCCTGTCAAGTCTAGGACACGATATATAGATCAGACTGGATTCCCAATCACTGATATCTATCTGTCCCCACCTCCTTAGTGCTATGACTAAAGTTGTATACTACCATAACCTACCAGATTTTCCTTGTATTTAGCTTTTTTATGCTATGGGTTAATTCTTCTGCAAATGCCTCAACCAACACTACTTGTTACACCCTCTTACAGGTGCCAATATTATTATATTGGTATAATAGAATATCATCAGAATCCTATTAGAAATAATGAAAGGTTTCTGATCATAAGTACATTAAATATACCATAGCACATTAATCTTTTCATATTTTATTATGAACATACTCTGGAAATTAGGAATATAAAAAATAATCAGGATGCAAATTAAGCAATTAAGTACTATATGCATATATGTTTGTATATTGTATGTTATCAGATGAGGAAATAAAAAACATTTGCACCCTCCCATTTTAAATTCCAAAACATATAAACTGAACTCATGAAAGTTTTTTTTCAAACAGAGTTTCTGTCCTACCTAGTCCCAAAGGCATTAAGTCTCAAATAAGTAGACAAAAACTTTTATTAATTGTAAGTAGTTTGGCCTATTGCTAAGGCTTATTATTAACTAGCTCTCACAACTTGAATTAACCCATAATACTTATCTATTTTAGCTTATTATCTATTCTCAGAAAGGCATTCTCATCTTGCTTCTTCTGCATATGACTAGCAGAGACTGTGTATGGCGGCATAAGACTGTGTCTCTGTCTTTCCTCTTTCCAGAATTTTCTTTGTCTGGTCACCCCATTTATACTTTCTGCTGGGCTACTTGCCAATCAATGTTTTATTAAACCAATACAAATGACAAATGTTTACAATGTACAAGAACATTATCCCAGAGCATATTCTATTTTTTTCTACTAAAAAATACCCTGAATATAATCTCCTTTGTTTAGCTTTTTCTCCTGATCATTATCCATAAAAACTTGTGAACAACACTCTAAACAAAAATACAAACATAAATATTCCATTATTTGGGGGAATGTGGGCATTGTTTTCTAGGCTATTTGATGCTGATTAGGAGAATATTTGGACAACCGTGAGAAAATTGAGGCTTTTGGTCTTATCCTGACTATAGTATATTCAATTAAGAACTTTAGATAAAATATCTACTATGAATTCTTCCCAGTTTATAATGTCTCTATTCTGAAACAGTTTTTTTTTAAATTTTAACTTTTATTTTTCTTTTATCTTGTCTGTCCACTTCACTTGTTTGTGCTTCCTAGTAATATAGGTCCTTCTGTACTCAGACACATCAGAATAGAGCTAGCTATCTCTATAGTGACTAATCAAAGAAAGCAAAGCAGGTGTTGTAAGTTTGATTATACTGGCCCAGTCCAGAATTATTTGGTTCAGATGCAGAAGGTTGTGAAAACAGGAAGTGAAGTGCAATCAGGAGGCTATTTTTGTACATGAGCTACTGTATAAAATAGTAATACTGAGAACTTAAATGGTGCTGCATCTGGTTAGCAAATTTCTGTTTCTAGAATTCATAGACTTCTTACACTTAATAATTTATGCTTAATTTTTCTGTTTTAACTTATTTAGCCATTTTATATTCTGCTGTTATTGGTACTTAAAATAATTCTTTTAGTTTCTCTTTATAATTGTCAATAGCAGTTATCTATATTATGTGGCTGATGTAGGAAGTCCTTTTGTTTGTGTGTTGCTTTCATTGGTTAATGAATAAAGAAACTGCTTTGGGCCAGATAGGGCAGAACTTAGGTAGGAGGAGAAGACAGAACTGAATTCTGGGAGGAAGAATGCAGAGTCATGAGAGAGTCCTATGGACCCACCACCAGAGATAGATGTGCTGAGACTTTGCTGGTAGGCCATGACCTTGTGATGATATATAGATTAATAGAAATGGGTTATACTAAGATGTAAGAGCTAGCCAATAAGAAGTTAGAGCTAATGGTCCAGGCAGTGTTTAAATTAATACAGTTTCTGTGTGGCTATTTTGGGTGTAAGCTAGCTGGGCAGCTGGGACAAACAGCAGGCCCTCTCCATACAACATGTGGCTATTTGTGTTTTTATAGAACAGAACAAAACTAGATGAATTCTAAAAAAAAATTCCTGGCCAACAGATTATTCTAAAAATATAAAAATTTACTTTTACAGTAGATAATAATAAATAAAGTCATCATTGTTTTAGTTCACTGGAATATCAGAGAAAAAGCTACAAAGCTGTTTTATATTTATTCTTGATATTCAAAAGGTGAATTTTGTCAAATACTACTAAGGGATTCTATATTAAAATGATGGTCAAAAATTTGTAGCATGCTCAAATAGCATAAACTCCAACAGACTCTTATGCTTAGAAAATATTTCTGCTCTTACCTCTTTTGGATTTGCTCTATTTAGAAATTTAACAAAGGCAAAACTGCTGCCATGTAAACTGGTTTGAAAACATCTGCCTGTTTAAAAAAAATGCCTGAAATTCTGCACAGTGGAAGATAATTTTATGTGGTTTTACCAGATAGATGAAATAATACATTTCATAAATGGGATGAATTAAGCAATTATTCAGACATTGATGAAACCTTGTAATTTCTTTTTCCTTTCAGTCCCAACGACGGGTCACATTTCACCTACCAGAAGGCTCTCAGGAAAGCATCAGTGATGGTGGATTGGGAGACCATGATGCAGGCAGCCTTCCCAGCACATCCCATGCCCTGCCTCTCGGATATCCTCAGGAAGAGTACTTTGATCACGGCGCTCCAAACAACCGCACTGAAGGAGATGGTAACTCTGATCCTGAATCTAGTAAGTGATCCTTTCCTAGTTCCTCAATAGAAGTAGATTATTTCTATTTATGTTTTCATAGCTTTAATTATAAGGTTAAACTAGTCATGTTACTATGAGTAGTAGTATATTTGTAAAAGGTAAGCCTAATACGGTGGCTGACATATATCCAGTAGCTGATAGTATTTGAAATACAGGATAGCATATCCTCTAAACATAATTTACTAGGAAAATTATAACAGTCATTTTATTTAGACACAGGTAGGAAATTTTCTTTTTTGTATATCTTTATATACAATCTGCCATCACTTCTCATTTACTTAATTTGTTAACATAATGAATTATACCTATTTTTTATAACATTTTATACTTTTTTGCGTTTTAATAGCGATAAAATAATTTCCAAGTATTTCAGCAGAAAAAAAAATTTAATTCCAGTGGAGAGGATATTAGACTGAGGATTTCAATGATACATTATCATCACATTTATGTGTCATGTAATTGTTTAAAAGTCTCACCCTCCTCATTGGGACCTTGGGAGCTCAGTCCAGTGCTCCTGTGTGGGTCTCTGTCTCTATCTCTATCCATCACCAGATGAAGATTCTATGATGATATGCAAGATATTCGTCAGTATTGCTCTAGGATAGGGTCATTTCAGGTTCCCAATCCTCAGCTGCCCAAGGAACTAACTGGGAACCTCATCTTGGGCACTTGGGAGCCCCTCTAGAGGAGCAGAAGGAGGGAGAACATGAGCAAAGAAGTCGGGACCACGAGGCGTGCATCCACCCACTGAGACAGTGGAGCTGATCTACGGGGAGCTCACCAAGGCCAGCTGGACTGTGACCGAAAAAGCATGGGATAAAACCGGACTCTCTGAACATGGCGAACAATGAGTGCTGATGAGACACCAAGGACAATGACACTGGGTTTTGATCCTACTTAATTTGCTGGCTTTGTGGGAGCCTAGCCAGTTTGGATGTTCACCTTCCTAGATATGGACGGAGGGGGGAGGACCTAGGACTTACCACAGGCAGGGAACCCGGACTGCTCTGTGAACTGGAGAGGGAGGGGGAGAGGAGTGGGGGGAGGGGGAGAAGGGTGGGAGGAGGGAGAGAAGGGTGGGAGGAGGGGGAGGGAAATGGGGGGGGGGCTGGGAGGAGGTGCAAAACTTGTTTTTTTGTTTACGTTTTTTTTTCTTCTTTTCTCAATAAAAAAAAAAAAAAGTCTCACCCTCAAACAAGAAGGTGTTTACAATTGATACGTACTGGAAAATGGAAAAATCCATTTTCTCTTGTGGAAAAGCCCTTTTATATTAACCACATTTCAGGTTGCTCTTCATTCCCAGGAGTAATTTCTCACCACAAAATGATCTCCATGTGTGTATGTGTGTGTTCCTTTTGGGTTTTGTACTTTTTGTCCATTTTTTTTGTTTGCTTATTTGAGTTAGTTTTCTTTTATTGAGAGACAGAAAAAGAAATAAAATTACATTGGGTTGGTAGAGAGTTAGGTAAGATTGGGGAGGAGTTGAGGGAGAGGAAAGAGCTAGTTCCAGGACAGTTTCCAAAGCTACAGAGAAACCTTGTCTTAAAAAAACAAAAACAGTAAAAAAAAAAAAAAAGAAACTTACTTTTACTGTGGGTTATAATAATAATCAATTCTTTTACTGAATCTAAAATGTTCCTTTAAATTTTGCTTAAACATATTTCTGAAATTTGTTGAAAACTCAGTCATTTTTTTTTCCTGATAACGACTCGCTGAAATGAGCACATAGCTTTTAAAGTCCCTTGTAAGTTAACAAAAACAGAAATATAGCTTTTATGAATAAGATTTTTCTAAAAACTTTTTAGAGGAATTTGTTAATACTATTTTGTTTATATAGCCCCAGACGGACCAAAAATCATTGATTGTATGAATAAATTATAAAGTCCCTTTTCTTAATGTTTTGCCAATAATGTTAACTTGCTTTTGTAAGAAGGAAAGAAAGTAGTGTGGCTAGAGAAACATCTTAGAGATGGAGTGCTTACCGTTCATGAAGAATATCTGAGTTAAGTTCATTGAATCTCAACTGGTTGTAACTCCAGCTCAAATACATCTGCCACCAACCCACACCTGCACTCACTCACATGCACAAATACACAAGCAGACAAATGGTGACATATAACTAAATATAACAAACATCAGTAAATTTTAAAATGAGAATTAATTAATTTATTTATTTGTTTGGGAAACAACTTTAGTAAAACATCTTGTGTCATTTGAGAGCTTTCTGAAATTTTGTATTTTATAATAAAGTTGGTTTATAAAGCATTTGATATTAGAGTCACTTGACATACTCATCTGCATGTCTTTGCTCTTGGAACAACAACCTACATTCCAAAACTTTCCTCTTATAATAACATCACAACATTATGTTTACCATTTTCATGTTCTTTGACATTATCATTTAGTTAATAAAAATATCACCAAATGAAGAATCCATCAAAAATGACATTTTAAATGGCTATTAGGGGAATATATACTTTAATAAATAATGGATTTTCAAGGAACATTGTAAAAATGTACTCAAAAAACAGATAATCATATGGCTATGTAAAAGTGCACAGTGTAAGTGGCAGTGTATTTCATATATCCATGTGTATTATTATCCAAAGATTTAAGGACCCTTGATTCTAAGAAAATACATTGTGTATGACCTTTTGTCCATATCTGTGTATAATTTGTTAAAATATAATTTTTTGAAAAATATATTAAAATATTTTCATCTTATTTTTATAAAACCATGTCCTGGTATTAAAATTTGTACTGACTTCTAAGATTGGCAGTAGTACTAGTGTATACCATTGAAACATTAAAGATTTATGAAGGCATATGAAAGCAGTACAGATGAGTTTCCCTCTCGTAATGAATGTGTTTTTGCTATTATATTTGTATCAGTGTCATGTGTAGCACAAGCTCTAATAGATCTTAATTATAAGAGCCCAGGATCAGATATTGGGGAAAATGCTGAGAGATCAGAGACAAAGGAGAAAATCCACAGCCACCTTACTTCTTAAATTCTCTGCTGAAAAGAGAATAAGATCCTGTTTCCTCACACCTTATCACTTCTGTTCTGCACACAGACATTTTATTTCCTGTCAATTTGTACAGACCTTCAGACATCAATGGTTAGCTAGTGTCTAGCTCCATTCTCTGATCTTTAGGCAAGCTTTTTTTGTACAAAGATGATACCACTACAGTGCTTACATATTATAATTTGATTAGTTATAATAAATTGTCCTTTGGAACTGATATGTTTAAAGGCTTCTAAAGACTGAGACTGATCTGTAGTTTACTAGCTACTGATCACTTATCTTCATGGTAATTTTTCCATAAATTAAAGAGAAAAAACTAGGTGTGAGGCATACTAGTACTAGGTACCTTGGCAATACAGAAATAGGTTAGTGTCATCTTGAGCTTCATAATTATGTTGAGACCAATCTGAGCTAAATGAAACTCCTTTTATAAAAATAAGGAGAGGGCTATCTTAATTTAATAAATGTTTCTAGTTCAATCAAATGATATATCTTGTGACTTTGAATGCATATTATCACAGTGTATGGTCATTTCACACATGATGCCTTACTTCCTGAACATATTACTAAGTAAATCACTCAGTGGATAACATTTGATCCTCAAGAAAACAAAATATCTAAGTGTAAAATGTTATCAACTGACTAAAAATTAATTCATTAATATGTTTTGTCTCCAATCATTGTAGGAGGAGGACCTGCTTGTTCATCACAGCTACCCCGAACCAAAATAACCACACAGAAACTACATTAATTAAAACACTGCTTAGTGCATTAGCTCTAGCTTCTTATTGGATAATTCTTACATCTTAATTTAAACCATTTCTATTAATCTCTAAATCACTACAACGTCATGGCCTACCAGCAAAGTTTCATCACATCTATCTCTGGTGGCAGATCCATGGCATTTCTCTGATTCTGCCCTTCTTTCTGCCAGCATTCAGTCCAGTTTTCCCATTTGAAACCTGTTTTGTTATATGTAATTTTACTATGTTAAAAACTTCCTTTAATTATTTAAACAGAAAAGGGGAGGTGATGTGGGAGTCCCCTCTGTGTGCTGTGATTACCATTAATGAATAAAGAAGCTGCCTTGGCCTGTTGATAGGACAGAACTTTGGTAGATGGGGAGGACATGGAGTCAGGGAGATACCATGGAGCCACTGGAGATAGATGTGATAAAACTTGGCTGGTAGGCCACAGCCTCGTGGTGATATACAGATTAATAGAAATGGGTTAAATTAATATAAGAGTTAGCCAATAAGAAACTAGAGCTAATGGGCCAACCAGTATTTTAATTAATACAGTTTCTGTGTGATTATTTTGATTCTGGGTGGCTGGGATGAACAAGGGACCCTCCTTCCAACAAATCATACCTGTGTATTTAGTAACAGAACAAAATACATGGAGTCTTTTTTTTTTTTTTTTTTGGTTTTTCGAGACAGGGTTTCTCTGTGGCTTTGGAGCCTGTCCTGGAACTAGCTCTGTAGACCAGGCTGGTCTCGAACTCACAGAGATCCGCCTGCCTCTGCCTCCCGAGTGCTGGGATTAAAGGCGTGCGCCACCATTGCCCGGCTACATGGAGTCTTAAGACTCTATACACATGTTCTATATATAAAAGAAAGAGAAATATATTTTTTCTTAATTTTAAAAAGATATATCTGTTATATCACAGGTTATCACATATATTGGTATTCATTTCTCGTTTATAAAATAGGTATGTTTAGTAGTCTAATATACATTTAATTTATCCACAAAAAAGAAGTGATTATCTTTTCCTGAAAGCACATTTTGATTGATCTTCTATCATAACCTAAATAATTGGTGTAAAAAGTGGAAGAATAACTTAGTTTACTATTTTACTACTCAGAAATCTGCCAAAATTGTCTTGATTGGGTAAAACTCTTGATATTAAGATCACAAGGGTAATCATGAGTTGAGTGTTTCATTAGCTGATTCTAAACATTGACAGCTGGTAAAATTTAAAATAAATAAAGCTATGAAACTGTATAAAGATACACTAATAATGCATCATTAAAATGCAACACTGTAATTATGTATATTAGGTACTTAGTAAGCTCAGAAGTCAAAACCAAAATAAAACAACTCAAATAATTTCTTAAACAACTGTTGTTATACTTGTACTATAAGGGTATACAAATAATGAAGGAAGATTATTCTTGTTATTCATCCAAAAATCTAAAAAGAAATTATGATTCAGTTAATGAGTAAAAAGAATAATTCCTTATATATTAAGGGGACATTAACATATTTTGAGAAAATTCCAGAATTAATCTTAGGAACAGTTTATTAACTGTTACATAAATATTTTAAACTTATTAGGTATTTTTCCATTTGTTTTGTTTTATTTTGTTTTGTTCTACTTTAATTTTTATTTTATTGAGCTATACATTGTTTTCTGCTCTCCTTCTTTCCTCTTCTCTCCCCTTCAACCCTCTCCCACGGTTCCCATGGATTCAGTTAACTCAGGAGATCTTGTTGTTTTCTACTTCCCATGTAGATTTGATCTCTGTATGTCTCTCTTAGGATCCTCATTGTTGTCTATGTCCTCTGTGACTGTGATTTTTTTGTGAGGCAGGATGGACATGAAAATAAGTATATAGTTCGGAATACTCTTGAATCCTTCTCCTGCCTCTGGAGTACTAGATATTCAGGTGTTCAACCCAATGCTCATTATACTTTAGAAACAACTAAGATAATTTGAATACATAAGACTTTTTCTTATGAAATACTTTTTAGGTAAGCCTCACACAAATTCACTTATTTCATTGAGAATAAAATTGAAAGGCCATCAGTTTGTATACAATGTTATAAGAAATAAAAGGGAATTTATTCCACTTAAGAGAAGTTATGTTCCACCTGAAGACTGAAAATTTATATGATTCTGACTGTGATGGACTATATACAAACCTCCTTTTATTGAAATAGCTAAATTGTAATTTTTCAGAGTACAGTTTTATGGAAGCAGTATATATTTAGAAAAAATAAAACTCCTATTTTGAATTTTGGTCACTTCCTTCATAGAGATAATGTCTGAATCCTCAAAAACACAATTAAGTCATTCCATTAAGTGGAAAATCTACCCATACTCTATGGTCTACATTGCTAATCTACAATGTTTGGTAGCATAGGTATATTAAATATATTTGTGACCGGATATTTTAATTCAGTTTGGGCTTATAGTGATATGGATCCACCAATTTGTCAAGAAACACAGGTCCTTAAAACCTGCATTCTTTTTTTCTATTTATTAAAAATTTCTACCTACTCCTCTCCTCCCATTTCCCTCTCCCTCTGCCCACTCCTCCTTCCGTCCTTCTCCAGTCCAAAGAGCAGTCAGGTTTCCCTGCCCTGTGGGAAGTCCAAGGTCCTCCACCTTCCATCCAGTTCTAGGAAGGTGAGCATCCAAACAGACTAGGCTCCCACAAAGCCAGTACATGCAGTATAATCAAAATCCAATGCCATTGTTCTTGGCTTCTCAGTCACCCCTCCTTGTCAGCCACGTTTGATCACATGCTCCATCTGTCCCAGTCCAGCTGGCCTTGATGAGCTCCCATTAGATCAGCCCTACCATCTCAGTGGGTGGGTGCACCCATCGCGGTCCTGAGGTCCTGACTTCCTTGCTCATCTTCTACCTCCTTCTGCTCCTTCTTTGGACCTTGGAAGCTCAGTCCAGTGCTCCAATGTGGGTCTCGGTCTCTAGCTTCATCCATTGGCAGATGCAGTTTCTATGGTGATATGCAAGATATTCATCAGGATAGGGCCATATCAGGCACTCTCTCCTCAGCTGCCCAAGGAACAAGCTGGGGACATCTCCTTGGACACCTGGGAACCTTTCTAGAGTCAAGTCTCTTGCCAACCCCAAAATGGCTCCCTTAATAAAAATATCTACTTCCCTGCTCGCATATCCACCCTTCCTCCATCCCAATCAGCCCATTCCCCCAAGCTCTCCCCATCCTCCCCTTCTGCCTTCTCTCTCCCCCTCTCCCCGTACCCACACCCCAACCCCAAGCCCCAAGTTCCCTATTTTTACCTGACAATCTTCTTTACTTCCAATATCAGGAGGATAACTATATATTTTTCTTTGGGTTCACCTTTTTTATTTAGCTTCTCTAGGCTCCCGAATTATAGGCTCAATGTCCTTTATTTATGGCTAAAATCCGCTTATGAGTGAGTACATACCATATTCATCTTTTTGGGTCTGGATTATCTCACTTAGGATAGTACTTTCTATGTCCATCCATTTGCATGCAAAATTCAAAATGTCATTGATTTTTACTACTGAGTAGTACTCTAATGCATATATTATCCACACTCTCTTTATCCACTCTTCCATTGAGGGGCATCTAGATTGTTTCCAGGTTCTGACTATTACAAATAATGCTGCTATGAACATAGTTGAACAAATGCTTTTGTAGTATGATTGGACATCTCTTGGGTATATTCCCAAGAGTGGTATTGCTAGATCCTGGGGTAGGTTTATCCCGAATTTCCTGAGAAACCAGCACACTGATTTCCAAAGTAGTTTCACAAGTTTGCATTCCCACCAGCAATGAATGAGTGTACCCCTTACTCCACATCCTCTCCAGCATAGGCTCATTGGTGTTTTTGATTTAAGCCATTCTGACAGGTGTAAGATGGTATCTCAAATTTGTTTTGATTTGTAATTCCTTGATAGCTAAGGAGGTTGAGCTTGACCTTAAGTGTCCTTTGGCCATTTGAAGTTCTTCTGTTGAGAATTCTCTGTTCTCTTCAGTGCCCCATTTTTTAAATGTACTAATTAGCATTTTAAATTATAGTTTCTTGAGTTCTTTATGTATTTTGGAGATCAGAACTTTGATGAAGATCTTGTCCCAATACGTAAGTTGCCTTTTGTTCTTAATGACAGTGTCCTTTGCAATACAGAAGCTTCTCAGTTTTAGTAGGTCCCATTTATTGAATGTTGCTCTTATTGTCTGTGCTACTGGGGTTATACGTAGGAAGTGGTCTCCTGTGCCCATGTGTTGCAGTCTGCTTCCCACTTTTTCTTCTATCAGGTTCACTGTGGTTGAAATTACACTGAGGTCTTTAATTCATTTGAACTTGAGTTTTGGGCATGCTGATAGATATGGGTCTATTTTCATTCTTCTACAGATTGACATCCAGATATGCCAGCACCATTTATTGAAGATTTTTTCTTTCTTCCATTGTATACTTTTAGCTCCTTTGTTGAAAATCAGGTGTTCATAGGTTTGTGGGTTAATATCCGGGTCTTCTATTCGATTCCCTTGGTCAACATCTCTGTTTTTATGCCAATACCAAGCTGTTTTCAATACTGTAGCTCTGTAATAGAGTTTGAAGTCAGGGATGGTAATGCCTCCAGACAATCTTTTTTTGTATAAGATTGTTTTGGCTATCCTGGGTTTTTTGTTTTTCCATATAAAGTTGATTATTATCTTCTCCAGATCTGTGAAGAATTTTGATGAGATTTTGTTGGGGATTGCATTGAATCTATAGATTGCTTTTGGTAGAATTGCCATTTTTACTATGTTGATCCTCCCAATCCAAGAGCAAGGGAGGTCCTTCCATTTTCTGGTGTCCTCTTCAATTTCTTTCTTCAAACACTTAAAGTTCTTGTTAAATAGATCTTTCACTTCCTTGGTCAGAGTTACCCCAAGATATTTTATGTTATTTATGGCTATCATGAAAGGTGATGCTTCTCTGATTTCCCTCTCTGCTTCCTTATCCTTAGTGTATAGGAAGGCAACTGATTTTTTGGAGTTGATCTTGTATCCTGCCACGTTACTAAAGGTGTTTATCAGCTATACGAGTTCTTTGGTAGAGTTTTTGTGGTCGCTTATGTATACTATCATATCATCTGCATATAACGAAAGTTTAACTTCTTCCTTTCCAATACAAATTCCCTTGATCCCCTTATGTTGTCTTATTGCTATTGCTAGAACTTCAAGCACTATATTGAAGAGGTATGGAGAGAGTGGACATCCTTGTCGTGTTCTTGATTTTAGTGGGATGGCTTTGAGATTTTCTCCGTTTAATTTGATGTTAGCTGTCGGCTTGCTGTAAAAAGCTTTTATTATATTTAGGTATGACCCTTGTATCCCATATATAATATTTTAAAATAACAAAAAATAGAGCTTTTTCCTAAAAGAAAAATATTGCAAATATTGATATTATTTATTACTGCTGACTTATTTTAGGGTCTGTTATATAGTAATTGTGTTATAGTGAAAACATATAATGAAATTGATTTTTTGTTGTTGAGAGACAATTAACAACATGTGACAGTCATAGATTCTTTTAAGATCAATTTACTTAGGTAGATGTAGAAATTTTACCAATTGAGGTGTATGAGTTATATCAGTTTCTTTCCATGGAAGTTTGTTTAAAATGTAGTTTATAATAAAAGTTGGTAAAATTAATATTTTTTGTTTCTTTGTTTGTGGAGTGTCAATACAGCATTTCTATGCTCTGTATAACAGGCTGGCCTCAAAATCAAAAGCTGCTATCTCTGTGCTTGGAATAAGGGCATGTTATGTAAGTTGGGTAAAATAAATATTTTAGTGAATGGTCTATTATCTTTGACTTCCCTTAGTGAAAAATGTTGTAACAATTAAGATCAATTGAAAACTGGATTTTTATTTGTAATATTTGGGCTTAGTGGAGGCAAAGATGGGTTTTCTACAAGAGATGATCTTTAAAAAATTGTTACAAAAATCATAGATCAAAAGAAATGTATGTTTTAAGTTGGAAACTTAAAGATATTAGCAGCAGCATTTCATTTTAATGACAGCATGGAAAATGAGCGTTTTCTTTAGTATCATAAATTTAAGATGGATTAGGTGGAGTTTTATCACTCAAAAGCAGGCCTCTGTAAGTAAAGCAATCTCTTATCTTGTCTTTTCGGTTTGAAAATGACAACTCTGGGAGCTTGGCACCAGCTGCCATAGAAAGCCTATGCCTTAAGGTCTGAAGTATCAGTAAATTGAATAACCACCATCAATGTCAGAGAATCAGTGGCCTTCTATGCACATTAATCCTTCCTGTGATTCAAAATTGTTATTAGACTACCTATACCATATAACAAAGTTAATTTGACATTTATGTTTCTACTTTTTATAATCCAAGGAGCTATTCATTTTATGACCTTCTTCTGTCATCTGCTTCTTTTATCTTATTCTCTCTCCTTGTTTTACTTTGATTATAAAACAAGATAATTTTCCATTTGTTTATTTTTGTAGTTTGTTTTTGAAAATCAGTACAACCAGAGAGGCAGAATTCAACTGATGAGTGACTTAGACTACTTAACAATATTAGCCATGTAAAATTTCTTAAATATAATGCAAAATTTATAATGAATAGGGAGTACTACAGCAATGTATTTTGTATTTTCTTGATGTTTTTAAATTGCAAAATAACATGCAGCTGTCACTAACATGCAATGTCTAGTGAGTATATCAGTAAATCTATTACATAATAAAATCTGTGCAATCTCAAATTTATATCTTTATTGGATTTTGAAAATTTCCAACAAAGATTGAAGTATAAGTGACAATTTTATGAGTCAGTTTTATCCCTTATTAAATCAATAATCTAGGTATAATTGTCTCCATATCAGTAGCTTTATGGTATTTATCTTACACACTAATTTTTATGTTATATTGGGAAAGTTTTAGTTTATACAAAAATGTTCTTTCAAGCAGGACAAAAAATTAGCTATTAGAATTTATTTTTCCTAAAAAAAATTACCTTAAACCTATGACAAGCTCATGGTTTTACATCTATCTTTTATTATTTATTTAAAACCTAATTTTAAAAATTAGTTGCAGATTTTTAAATCTCAGGAAACATTTTAGATTTTATAAGGAAACATTTTAGATTTTATAAGGCTTGGAATAAATCACAGCAGTTTTCAGAAGGGTGATTGAGAAGCAGAAGAGAGAAGCCATGCATTTTAAGCTTGCTAGCCTGATCACCAATGGATTTTCAACAAACATTGATACTGCAAGCAGGCATGGGGAGAAGAGCATTCAACACCCATGTATGCAAGAAAAGAATTACGTTGACTCAGTGAGTTATTATAAAACAGTGTTTGGAGTTGGAAATAAAATATGGTGGAGGGAATAAAAGTTATTTGAGTGAGAGAATAGGTTGTGTTTGATCAAACGATAATATAAACATGTATGAAATTTTTAAACAATAAATCTAAAAAAATGATTAATTAGGCCCAATATCAAAAATAGATAGAAGAAAAAGGAAAACATATCTCCCGGCTGAGGAGGCAAACAAGCGAGCCATATGGAGGCTCTGTGAATAACTACCTGAATCAAACTTTCACAATATTTGATATTAAATAAAATTCTTTATTGTACTTCTTCATTTTTTAATTACTTTTCATGAAATCTTTTCACCACAAAACAAAGTAGATCACATCCTTCAGGCAATTACCTTGTATACTGCAGAATTCTCATCTATGAATTGTAGTTGAATAGCTCAGCAGCATTGGATAGATTATGTAACCTCCTTTTCCGTTGCTGTAAAATGAAGAGATTATACTGATCCTCCTCTTAGGGTTATTTATAACTATTGAAATCCCAAAACGTGACAGTGTAGGTATTGGCTTTTATATTGACTTTGAATTTTTAGGCTCTTTGGGACATTGGATGACATTTAGTCTAACCTCCTCATAATGCAAATGAGAGAACTGAAATTTAGACCTTTCTTTAATTTCTTTAAATAAATATGTTTTATTTCATTTTACATACTAATTACAGTTCCCAGTTCTTCCCCTCTTCCCAGTCCCTCCCTCCACCTTTCCCTCCACTCCACACTCCATTCATTCCATAGAGATTATAAAGTACATTTTTTTAGTGAGGGTTCAAGGCTCTCCGTATTCTATCTAGGCTGAGCAAGGTATCCATTCATTGATAATGGGTTCCCATAAAGCTACTAAAAACAGTAGGAGTAAATCCTGGCACCACTGCCATTGGCCTCACAGTCTGCCACAGCCATACAACTGTCACTCACATTCAGAGGGTCGAGTTTGGTCCTATGTTGGTTCCTTTTCTGCCTGTCTGGATTTGGTGAGCTCTCATTAGCTCAGGTAAACTGTTTCAGTGGGTATCTTAATCATGCTCTTGACCTCTTGGGTCATATTCTTATTCTTCCCACTCTTCAATTGGACTTTGGGAGCTCAGCTCAGTGCTCCACCAGATGTCTCTGCCTGTTTCCATCAGTTGCTAGATAAAGGATCTATGGTGATATTTAAGACAATCATCAACCTGACAACAGGGCCATGTCAGTTCAGACAGCCTCTCCTGGGGTGGGAGAATTGTCTGTAATCTGTCAATCATGTTTTAAATAAATGCTGATTGGCCAGACAGGAAATATAGGTGGGAAAACCAGACAGGAAGTAGAAATGATGTAATGAGAACAGAAGAATTCTGGGAAGGAAGAAGTTGATTCTTCCCACTCCTGCCCAGACCACCAAAGCAGCATGATGTGATCTGCCCCATTGAAAAAAGGTACTGAGCCACATGGCTAACATAGATCAGAAAAATGGGTTAATCAAGATTTGAGAATTAGCCAGTGAGAGGCTAGAGCTAATGGGCCAATCAGTTTATAATTTATGGAGACCTATGTGTGATTTTCTTTGGGGCTGAACAGCTGTGAGGTACTGGGCAGGACAGAAATACAAACAAACAGGACTGTTCATGATACAGAATGGCACCCAGTGTGGATAACTGCATCCACAAAAAGCCTAAAAATGCTTGGGAAAGACTAGAGTAAATCATTTCGGTTTTCAGCTGTAGCAGGAATAAGAAAAGCTGTTTTAAAATTCCAGCTTTCTGGGCCGAACTGCCAGGGAAAACTCTGACTCTTTCAAGCAGGCCATCCAGACTACGGAGCTATGGATACAATGTTGCAGCTTGCTTCCTGGCAAGGACCTTGAAAAGCCATAGGAGCTTTTCAGTGTTGTTTACACACTGTTGGAGCTTGCTTCCTGGCAAGGACCTTAAAACACCATAGAGTTGTGGCAAAAAACGTCTCCATATTCCTTAGCAAATTAAAGTCCCATGTGATCCGAAAAAGAGAGATATACAGTAAAGAGATATTCAAAGAGTAAGCAAACCTCTAAATGATTTACAGTGTGTTAAAAAAAATACAGGCTAAAGGTTAAAGTTCTCAAAAAAAAAGAGAGAGAGTAGTCTGGGAGGCAGAGACAGATCTCTTTGAGTTCAAGGATAGGCTGGTTTACAGAGGAAGTTCCAGGACAAAGATATACAGAGATTCTGTCTCAAAAACTAAAAGTAAAAATAAAAGAAATAGAGGTTAAAATAAAGCCTCATTAAGATGGAATATACACAGAGAATCTTGATACTGTATGTTATTATGCTCTCTTTGAATTGTTTGAATGCCAAGGAAGGAGCAACAGCTGCTGAAAGATATTTGCTTATAAATGCTGCAGATACGTATTTAGAAAATACCTTTGCTTCAAAATTGAAGTCAAAAGGTACATTACTTTGGAGAAGAGATTTTGCATTTGTTTCTACAGAAAATGAGAGGCTGTGGATTTATTCAGACTTAGGAAAAATCAGCTTTGATCAAGGAAGACCACCTGAGAAATCTCTGGCAGGAATAGATGGCCCAGATGCCTGAGTTCTTCATCCAGAACAGGTTCAAGACTGCTGCCTGAGATGACCAAGACTCACAGGATACTTCAGTCAGGACTTGATGATAACTCTAAATTTTCTTTAGGTCCCCAGAAGACTATCAGTGCTCCCAACCAGCTGGACGTAGCCTGGAATACTACACCCACATTCCCCAAAAATGGACTATGGATATTTTCCTTTTAAATAAAATAAATAAAAAAAAAAGAGGTGGAAGCGGTGTGGGAGAATTGTCTGTAATCTGTCAATCATGTTTTAAATAAATTCTGATTGGCCAGGCAGGAAATATAGGTGGGAAAACCAGACAGGATGTAGAAATGATGTAATGAGAACAGGAGAATTCTGGGAAGGAGGAAGTTGATTCCTCCCACTCCTTCCCAGACCACCAAAGCAGCAGGATGTGATCTGCCCCACTGAAAAAAGTACTGAGCCACATGGCTAACATAGATCAGAAAAATGGGTTAATCAAGATGAGAGAGGCTAGAGCTAATGGGCCAATCAGCTTATAATTTATGGAGACCTATGTATGATTTTCTTTGGGGCTAAACAGCTGTTAGGTACTGGGCAGGACAGAAACCCCAACAACAAGCAGGCCCCCCTTCATGTTACACTCTCCACTACTGCTTAAGTTCTTAGCTAGAGTCATCCTTATGGATTTTTGGGAGTTTCTCTAGTGCCAGGTTTCTTGCTAGAGCCATAATGGCTCCCACATTCAAAATATCTTCTTCCTTGTTCTTCATCTTTGTCCTTCCACCATCTCAACTATACCCTTCCCTCAAGCTCTACTCCCACCTACTTCTCCTCTCCTCATACCATTATACCCTCCCTTCTCCTCTCCAACACCCATGCTTCCAATTTCATTAAAAGATCTTGTCTATTTCCACTTCCCAGTTGGACCTATGTGTGTTTTTCTTAGGGTTCATTTTATTATTAGCTTCTCTACCATTGTGGAATATAGGCTCATTATTCTTTGTTTGACAGCTAATATCCACTTATGAGTAGGTACATACTATGCTCATCTTTCTGGGTCTGGGTTACCACACTCAGGTTTTTTTTTTCTAGTACATCCATTTACATGCAAATTACAAGATGTCATTCTTTTTACCACTGAGTAGTACTCAGTTGTGTAAAAGTATCACATTTTCTTTATCCATTTTTAAGTTGAGGGGCATCTAGATTGTTGCTAGATTCTGGCTCTTACAAATAATGCTGCTATGAATGTAATTGAGCATCCTTTGTGTATATGTCTAACATTAGTTTCCCTGGGTCCTGGGGTAGGCTGTTTCCAAGTTTTCTGAGAAACCACCACGCTGATTTACAGAGTGGTTCTACAAGTTTGCATTTCTACCAGCAATGGATGAGTGTTTGCTTTATTCCAATAAGCTGTCATTGATGTTTTTGATTTTATCTTTTCTGACTGGTATAAAATAGTATCTCAGAGTCATTTTGATTTGCATTTCTGTGATGGCTAAAGATGCTCAACATTTCATTAAGTGTCTTTTGGCCATTTGAGATTCTTCTGTTGAGAATTCTCTGTTTAGTCCCAATGCCATTTTTAACTGCATTACTTGGATTTCTGATGTCTAATTTTTTGAGTTCTTTAAATGTTATGGAGATCAGTCCCCTGTCTGATATGGGGTTAGTGAAGATCTTTTCCCATTCAGTGGGCTGCCTTTTGTCTTATTGACTATGTCCTTTGCTTTACAGAATCTTCACAATTTCAGGAGGTACAATTTATTTATCGATGTTCTCAGTGTCTCTGTTACTGGTATTATATTTATGAAATGGCCTCCTTGTGACCATGCATTAAAAACTACTTCCCACTTCTTCGTCTATCAGGTTCAGTGTGGTCACATTTATATTGAGGTTTGGACTTGAGTTCTGTGCATGGGGAGATATACGGATCTATTTTCCTTCTTCTCCATGTTGACATTCAGTTATGCCAGCACCATTTGTGGAAGATGCTTTCTTTTGTCCATTGTATAATTTCAGCTACTTTGTCAAATATCAGGTGTTCATAGGTATTTGGATTAATATTTGGGTCTTCAATAAATTCCATTAGTCAACCAGTCTGTTTTTATTCCAATACCAAGCTGTTTTCATTACTGTAGCTCTATAATAGAGCTTAATGTCAGGGATGTTGATTCCTCTGGAAGTTTCTTTTTTAAAATTTTTTATTAAAAATTTCTGCCTCCTCCCCGCCTCTGTCTTCCATCCCCCCCTTCCCTTGCTCCCCTTCTTCTCCCTCTCAAGCTCAAAGAGCAGTCAGGGTTCCCTGCCCTGTGGGAAGTCCAAGGTTCTCCCCCCTCGATCTAGGTCTAGAAAGGTGAGCATCCAAACAGCCTAGGCTCCCACAAAGCCAGTACATGCAGTATAATACAGGATTGTTTTGGATATCTTGGAGTTTTTGTTTTTCCATATGAGGTTGAGTATTTTTCTTTCAAGATCTGTAAAGAATTGTGTTTCAATTTTAATCAGCATTGCATTAACTCTATTGATTGCTTTTGGTAGGATTGATTATGCTGATCCTATTTATGCAAAATCATGGGAGAACTTTCAGGTATCTTCTTCAATTTCTTTTTTCAAAGATGCAAAGTTCTTGTCAAACAGGTCTTTAACTTGCTTGGTTAGTGTTATTGCAAGATATTTTATGTTATTTGTGGATTTTTTGAAGGGTGATGTTTCCCTGATTTTTTTCTCAGCATTTTTATCATTTGTATATGAGAGGGCTACTGATTTTTTTTTTTTTTTTTTTAGTTTATTTTGTATCCTTCCACATTACGGAAAGTATTTATCAGCTTTAGGAATTCTCTGGTAGAGCTTTGGGGATCACTTATATATCCTATCATATCATCATCAAATAGTAAATGTTTGATTTTTTTCCTTTACAACTTTAATCCCCTTAATCTTCTTTGTTTTTCTTTTTGCTCTATCCAGAATTTCAACTACTATTTTGAATAGATATGGAGGGAATTGACAGCCTTGTCTTGTTCATGATTTTAGGGTAATCAATTTGATTTTCACTACATTTAATTTGATATTGACTGTTGGCTTCTGTATATTGCTTTTATTATATTTAGATATGTTCCTTGTATCCATGATTTCTCTGGGACTTGTATGATGAAGGGGTGTTGGATTTTGTCAAATGTTTTTCAGCAATTAATGAGAAGATCATATGGTATTTTTCTTTCAGTTTATTTATGTGGTAGATTATATTGATAGATTTTCATGTGTTGAACCAGTTCTGCATCTCTGAGATGAAGCCAATGTGTTCATGGCAGATGATTTTTTGATGTGTTCTTAGATCCAGTTTGCCAGTATTTTATTGAATATTTTTGCATCTATGTTCATGAGTGAGGTTGGTTTGCAATTCTTTTTCTTTACTGAGTCTGTGGTTTTGGTATCATGGTAACTGTAGCTTCATAAAAAGAGATCACCAATGTTCCTTCTATTTCTATTATGTTAAACTTTGAATACTATGGGTGTTAGCTCTTTTTATGAATTTCTGGTAGAATTCTGCTCTGAAACCATCCAGGTCTAGACTTTTTTGTGTGTGTTGGGAGGCTTTTGATGACTACATCTATTTCCTTGCAGGTTATAGGTCTATTTAAATTATTCACCTGATCTTGATTTAACAACATACATCAAAGAGATCTGGAGAATCATTAGATCATACTCCATAAACCTATACTACACAAAATTGAAGAATGAAAAGAAAGTGATGATTTTTTGGATAGGTACCACATACAAAAATTAAATCAAGATTTAGACTTTTAATCAACAGTTTAAGGTCCTAAATTAAGAGCTGATGTTTATCATTTTCTAAAATCAAAAGATACTAATGTTTATAAGTACCTATATTTGCAATTTTAATGAATAAACTCATTGTGAATAAGCTAGAATAAAATTTGAATAGTTATCATCGCCCTAAGGATCTATGGTAGTATATCCATATGGAAAACTTTGTGTATGTAAGAAGGCTCTGATTCAAGCAAAGTTTCACATTTAGAATCTTTAATAATTAAAAGAAATCAATATAGTTTGCTCTTTCTGAAATGATATTAGAGATAAGTAAGGTAATTTTTAAAGAAAACACTGAAATACTACTGAACCACTGCAATCATTACACTATTCTCCACTACTTCAAAACAAATTGCAATTATTAATAAATTTAGAATTTATATTTTCTCTGTGTTGTAAAATTAAATATAATAGCAGGGAGAAAAAAAATCTGTGAATATACAGCCTATTCATTTTGCTCTATGCTCAACTCTTCTGTTTTGAATGTCTCTTGAAATTAATTGTAAATTGCTTCGATTTTGCATTAAAAAGGTGACATTACACTTAAGAAGGTTATTTTAAAGTTGTTGAAATTATACTGTCTTAATTAGTGTTTTTATTGCTGTTATAAAGCCTGTACAGGAAGTCAAGGTAAAAATCTGGAGGTGGGAACTGATGCGGCATGCATGGAGAAGTGCTGTTTATAGACTTTTTTCATAACTTCCTCCAAATGTCTTCTTATACAATCGAGGGCTATCATTCTAGGGTGGCACCCCCTGTAATTGGCAGAGGTCATTCACATGTATGATACAAAAAGAATTACAGACAAATAAGGAATTCTTAGAGTGGTACAAATAATAATTCCCAGGAAAAATAGCAGTTATCCAGTGCCATATAGTAAGCAGTAAAAACACACATAGAAGTAACATTATATAGAACACTGAGCAGGTTATGTTTTGAAAATATATGCATATATGTTTACATATTTTCATACATACCTGGTATGGGACGTCCTTCTGTCTATTACAAATATGTAGAACAGATGCTTAAAAGAAATCCCACACTAGCTCAGAATTGAGAAATAAATGGTTATTTATTTAGGGTTAAACTCACAAATCAGAATGCTCTGTTGGAATGGAAAACAGAGAGAAAAAAAAATTCCACCTAACAAATTAATAAAAATATAGATACATCCTCAAAACAAAAAAAGAAAGAAATGAGTTTATTTACATGTAAGAGCTTTATTTACATGCAAGGTTTATTTACGTGAAAGATAAGTAAGCCTGAGAAATCAGCAAGAAATAATTAAAATTAAACCTCTGAATGATTATTTTATAAGAAGCTTAGGGAACCAGTAGGCAGGAGAAAAATTGATCCAGCAGAGCACAGGAAATATTTGGTACACATGCCTATATATATGCACATACATCATATACATCTAATATAGGTCTAATCATGTAACAATAATTAATAAAAAGAGGAAGGCTATGAATGTGAAAATGAGTAAGGAGGGGTAAATATGTGTGTTTAAAAGAAAAAAAGAAAGGTAAAAGGGTATAATTTTATTTTATTTTCAAAAGTAAAAGAAATAATACAATTAATTAATTTATTTATTAACTAACCAAATGAAATGCACCAAAATTATTGATAAGCTAGTATGGTAGATACATTTTGTCAGTTGAGACTTTCTCTTCTCTGATTACTCTAGCTTGATCAAGTTGATTTAAGTTGAATCAGGACAGATGTGACACTCATTGAAGATATTTATGAAATACAGCACAACAGAGACCACATTCATTATTGGATCAATGATAAAATTTTTAAGATGTTTGTTTATTTTCCCACAGACAAAGTTCTATAAAAGCTATGTCAAAAATCTAAACTCTAGTACATACTATACCATCAGGAATGTTTTCTACTATAATGATTAACCCTATTTCTAGTGTTGACCTTTGAAGAATTAGCAAACAGAAAAACATGGAAAATGTCACAAACTATTTTTTAAAGTAAAAAATTAGATTTTCAGGTCTAAAGTAGAATGAAATCCAAATATTGAAATCCCAAATAAAAAGTCCATTATTAAACTGTTATATCTTCCTTTCACATTTCAGTTTTACATAGCAGCTTGGTTTCTAAAAGATAATATTTGACATCCAAATACCATGGAGAAAGATCTTAAACACACTGAGCCCAATTCAATACCTATCTAACTCTTCAAAATCCCCTATAGGTTTCAAAGAATGCTTTCTACAGCTAAGTAAAAGAACAAAACCAAACAACAACAATAACAACAACAACAACAAAAAACCTTTAAGCAGGAAAGCTCTCATAATACCAAAGAGAATAAATTGAATATGTCTATATATTTTTACTCAACATAGGGTGAACTAGAATGCCCTGGGAACACAGATTGAAAAGACCACTGAATAGACATAACTAATCACACACATCACACCTGATGTAAAATTTAAATTGTCTTTACAAGAGTGTGTCTTCATATATAGCAGGATTTCCTTTTAGAACCCTATTCTCTGATGTCAACTTTGAAAAATATTTTTGAAATACATTATGATTTAGAAGATACGAATGTTTCAGTTTCTTCTATTTCTGGGTTAATTTTAATCAAAAAAGAACTCAATTAATTCCATAATATATATGATTCAATAAGTAGTTATTAAGAAAAGCATTTCTAAAGTAGTTGAGGGCAGTTGCCTAAATTAAAAATATCACCTTTTTCTTCTTACAAATGTTTTGGCCCATTAATGTGACATTAAATCTTCCTTTATCTCAGTTTTTTATTTTATTTGATTTTTTTCCTTAAAAGTATTATGCTGGCAGCAGGGATCCCCAAGTATTGTGATATATATTATATTTTATGTATATATTTATTCTATAGTTTAAAATATTTCTTTTTTCAGGAAGGATTTATTTTATAGCTTTTCACCTTACATTGAAATAAAACTGCATTGATATCTTCATAAAAGTGAAAACAATTCAGTAAGTGACATAAGTCCGGTTATGAGATTTTTAGACTTATGTCTTTTTTTTGGTTCAATACAGGGTTTCCCTGTGTAGTCCTGGAGTATGCCTTGGAACTCTCTGTGTAGATCAGGATAGGTTCAAACTCACAGAGATCTTCCTCCCTCTGTCTCTTGAGTGCTGGGATTAAAGGTGTGTACCACCACCACCTGGCTTTCAGGTTATGTTTCGTAACAACTCCCTAGGTGATATTCATCATGCTAGTCTCTTGATCATACTTTGGAAATGAAGTTCTAACAATCATGTTAAATGAATAACCACTGCAGTATAAGTTGCTTGATGAATTAAAATAATTGATGGTGAAATACAGGGATGTTTTAAAATAAATTATTTTCTCTTTAAATATAGTTGAAATTATTTACTATACCAGCATTTACAATATATATGCTTAAGGCTATGCCTCAAAATAAACCATTTAAAAAAGGACAAATAGAATCCAAGTGCTAGTGCCTTAGTGTATATTCACTGGATTGCTCTACTATAGTCATATACACATGTGCACACAAACATATATTCATACCTCATAATTGTTCTCACAGCTCTTACATGAAAGGAAACGTAATTGTATACTCCTCATGCCCTCCAAGAAAAGATAAAAGCTATTTTTTATTCCAGGTGAATAGGTATTACAGAATTTTATTTCATACTAATTAATTATGACAAAACAGGAAAGAAAGCACATTGCCAAAGCTACATTCTCAACCAGTCAAATCAGCAAATATCTTCTATGCTAGTGAAGTCAGCAAATTCTCAGTCTCAGACAAGGTGGTTAATAATTTTTCTGGGTCATCTCTACAGTTTAGATTACTAAGAAAATTATTGTGAGGTATTAAGTAAAAGGCACTCAGTAAAGGAAAAGAAACTATATGAAAAGAGAAAGATATATTTCCTAATGGATACAGTCTGCACTGTTTTGACTGCATTTGCACATATCCAGGAAAATCTTTTTTTTTTCTGTATGCCTTGTAATTCATAAAAAAGAAGTGTCCAGTTATTAAAATCCTAATGGTTTTTAGAATTGTATTTGCTTAGCAGTTTAAAATTAATGCATCCTATGATAAGAAATTTAAATGGGTAACAACTGATTATGTGTGTTTTATTTCTTCTTTTATCTCTTTGCTTACCAACATATCCTATTTTAGTTGGAAAGAGTAATTATTGATTAATTATTTGTTTTGTATCTTGTTTTATTATCATAATTTATTATGTTTGCACCCTCCCACTAAAATTTTTATTAGTAGTCTTTGCACATTCAAGACTAATGGGAATAAAATGAAGGGAAGATGTGTTTTTAGTATGGGTGAAGTTTTCTGAAAATAGATGCATAGGGAAATTGTAAGCAGATTTGTTTTAATCTCTCAGAGTATATGGCTTTCCCTATCCCCTGATAGAAATCAAAAGTAGCCACTTCTATTTAACATTATGGCTAGGTTGAATGAAAACTACAGCAGGCTAAAAATGTCTTGTTTTAGTTGTTGCCAATTAATTTAGAATTTTAAAACTAATAAATAAATTATTGAAAAAGATAAATAATTGTCCTTAACAATAGCAATGGTAATTAAAATCACATATTTAAAAGTAAAATGTTCATGTTTGAACTTACAGAGACTCTATAGGTGAATAGATGGATATGCTAAAAGAGACAAATTCATCATCTGTTATTGTAAATAAGTAAATGTGGCTCAACTTCACACTCTATAGCATGAACAAAAATGTCCTATGTAGGGAAATGAATCTACTGAAAGCAAGACAAACAAACATACTCATTGAAGGAATGAATACTCAGTGACCTTATTAGTTTTATAAAGACTTCATATCTTCATAGAAATAAAGTACCTTCACCATTATTAAACTGTTGTTTATCTTTTTTGAAAATGTGTCTCAATATCAATCTGATACTTACCTTGGAACTAATGGCCCTTGAAGTCTTCTACCAGAGTGCTAAGATTATTGGCATTCACTTGTATGTCCATCCTAGTGTTACACACTTCTTAAGATACAGTGACACAATTTATTATTTTTTGTTTTTTTTCATCAAGAGAGAACACAATAGTACTGTTTTAATATATTTCAAAACTGTTACTTATAATGTCTATGAGCTTAATCAAGCTTATTTGTTGCAATATTTTAAGATGACTATTGCAAGTGAATCCATGGCAAAATGTCATTATTTTCTCTTATAAAGGTAACAGGCAAAGAAAAACTTATTTTACCCAATGAAGCTTTGCACTGTCCTTTTGGAGGAGGGCGCTTGTTGGTTCCCTGTAGCATAGCCCCAAAATAATCACACAGAAACCATATTTTTTAAATCACTGCTGGGCCCATTAGCTTTAGTTTTATTGGCAAAGTCTTGCATATGAATTTAAGTCATCTCCATTAATCTCTGCATCATCATCAAGTCGTGGCCTACCAGCAAGAACCCTCTCCGGCAGTGACTCCATGGGTTCTTTTGACTCTGCCTCCATTTCTCCAGCATTCAGCTTTGTTTTCCCCACCTAGCTCTTTTCCATTATAACTCTGCTATAGGCCCAAAGCAGTTCCTTTATTTATCAATGGTAATCACAGCATACAGAGGGGAAATCCCACATCACTGTCTCATATCCAAGTCTTTAAAAAAAAATGCTGTGAATTTATGTATACCAAATGCCCTTTCAACCTTAATGCTGTGGTCATTTTTAAGGAGTTACGGTCTAATAAAGAAAGACCTACTCCTTACATGAAAGTCTCAAAACTATTATTTAAAGTTTTAAACAAAATATACTGTCCCCTCTATCTTAAATCCAGGTATTTAATCAAATACAGAAGGAGCACTATAGTAAAATGGTTTAAATGGAAACAATAATTTCCTAAACTATAGATTTTTATGATTTGTATTGAGCTCTACATTTTTCTCTGCTCCCCTCCCTGCCTCTCCCTTCTCCTTCAATCCTCCCCTAAGGTTCCCATGCTCCCAATTTACTCAGGAGATCTTGTCTTTTTCAACTTCCCATGTTGATTAGATATATGTATGTCTCTCTTAGGGTCCTCATTGTTGTCTAAGTTCTCTGGGATTGTGTTTTTTGGGCTTGTATTCTTTGCTTTATGTTTAAAAACCACTTAGGAGTGAGTACAAATGATAATTGTCTTTCCTTGTCAGAGTTACCTCATTCAAAATGCTGTTTTCTAGCTCTATCCATTTTCTTGCAAAAGTCAAGATGTCATTATTTTTTCTGCTGTGTAGTATTCCATTGTGTAAATGTACCACATTTTATTTATCCATTCTTTGGTCGAGGGGCATTTACGTTGTTTTCAGGTTCTGGCTATGACAAACAATGCTGTTATGAACATAGTTGAGCACATGATGACAACTAATGCTGGAGAGTTTGTGGGGAAAAGGGAATAGTTCTGGATTGCTGGTGGGAATGCAAGTTGATAAAGCCCCTTTGGATGTCAGTGTGGAGATTTCTCAGAAAATTAAGGAAAAAACCTTCCTCAAGACCCAGTAATACCATGTTTGGTTATATATCCAAAGGATGCTCAATTGTGCCATAAACTATATCTTTTAAATGAAAATTTCTCTCCTGCCTCGACCCACAGGTGTTCAGTTTCAAAGTAACACACAGAGGGTTATATTAATTATAAATGGTTTGGACTACTAGCTCAGGATTATTGTTAAGTAGCTCTTATATTTTGATTTAAGCCATAATTATTGCCTGTGTTTAGCCACATGGCTTGGTCACTTTTCTCAGTGCAGTATTCTCATCTTGCTTCCTCTATGTCTTGTTTGCCATTATATCTCTCCCTTTTCTCTTCACAGAATTCTCCTAGTCTGGTTGCCCTGCCTATACTTTTTGCTTGGTTACTGGCCAATCAGCATTTTATTTAATCACTATGAGTCACAAATCTTTACAGTATACAAGAGCATTCTCCTAGAGCATTTTACCCTTTTTATTTCAAAATAGAGAGAGAAAGATGGGTAGAAAGACCCTAGAGCCACTCCTCAGGATCTTCCATGGCCATTGAGGACAGGAGCTTTTAAATTATATTCTCCTTCTGTTAGTGCATGGCTTGCGAGACTTCAGAAGATCCTGTGTTAGGAATCTGTGAAAATACAAGCCAACCTTGCACTGAGTGGCTAGGAACTCAGTTCCTGTCAATTATATCCACTGTCTGGAGATCTTCAGAAGTTTAGATGAAAGGCACTTTTTCCCAGTGGTTAGCACTTTCACTTGATGAAGCAAATGGTGAATGGACATTTTTCTGTGCCCATCTGTCTTGTGTCTTCTTAGGAGGAAATTGGGTGCTGCTGCTATGAGACAGTTTGTCTCTTTGTTATGTAAACTCTTTTAATAATTAAACATTTAAATGTCACATTCCACAGATCTCTGAGCACTTGAGGGCTGCTTATTAGCTATATATTTGACATTATTACTACAGTGTAGGATCTCTCTGAGTTTGACTGTACTGGTTTTTAACTTAACAGGTGTGAAAGACAAATAAGAAAAACTGTTAACAATAGAAGCTTAACAATAAAACTGACAATAGTGAAGAACAGCTTACTATAATTTACAGCAGAGTTGGATTAGATATACAGTATATTATAACAAATTTAAAAGTGCATAAAAACTTAAAATATTTGAGACTTATTGCTTTCTTAGTCTCAGACTGGGACTACATAAAACATTTTTTAGCAGTAAGTACATGTACAAATATATGTAGTTGAATTAAGTTTCATCCACATATACACACACAGAGTTAAAGCTAACTTACATTCACACATAATGTTAAATAAAAAAAAATACATTCATGCACACATACATATTTTAAACAGGAGTTGGGTGAAGTGGATTTGGGCCCAACCAAAATCATGCTACTGAGCAAAAAACACATGTAAGAGAGTCAGTAAAAGTGATTTAGCGAAAAAATGTAAGTAAACGGCAAGATGAGGCAAGGAGTGTACCTCAGTAAAGATAGTGACTTTGTTATCTGACTTGCCCTTAGACAAGATGGTAGTAGTCATGTGGTCATCCATAGCAAAGATGGCAGTGTGGTCATCTGATGTCTGTAGTCAAGATGACAGTAGTCATGTGTTCTGGAGAAACCACATGTTTTCAGAGCCTAAGTGGGAATTATTTTTTTTATTTTATTTTTTTTATTTATTTTTTTTTCGCCTCCTCCCAGCCTCCCACTCCTCTCCCCCTCTCCCCACTCCTCTCCCCCTCCCTCCACTCCTCTCCCCCTCCCCTCACTCCTCTCCCCTCCCCCCACTACTCTCCCCCTCCCTCTCCAGTCTGAAGAGCAGTCAGGGTTCCCTGCCCTGTGGAAAGTCCAAACTCCTCCCCACTCCATCCTGGTCTAGGAAGGAGAACATCCATACTGGCTAGGCTCCCACAAAGCCAGGACATGAAGTAGGATCAAAACCCAGTGCCATTGTCCTTGGCTTCTCAGCAGCCCTCATTGTCCGCCATATTCAGAGAGTCCGGTTTTATCCCATGCTTTTTCAGTCACAGTCCAGCTGGCCTTGGTGAGCTCCAGTAGATCAGCCCCACTGTCTCCATGGGTGGGTGCACCCCTTGTGGTCCTGACTTCTTTGCTCATGTTCTCCCTCCTTCCGTTCCTCATTGGGACTTTGGGAGCTCAGTCCAGTGCTCCAGTGTGGGTCTCTGTCTCTATCTCCATCCATTGCCAGATGAAGGTTCTTTGGTGATATGCAAAATATTCATCAGTATGGCTATAGGATAGGATCATTTCAGGTTCCCTATTCTCAGCTGCCCCAGGAACTAACTGGGGACCTCACCTTGGGCACCTGGAAGCCCCTCTAGGTCCAAGTCTCTTGCCAACCCTAAGATGGCTCCCTTAATTAAGATATGTGCTTCCCTGCTCCCCTATCCAACCTTCCTTTATCCCAATCATCCCGTTTCCCCAAGTTCTCCCCATCCTACCCTTCTCACTTTTCTCTCCCCATCTCCCCTTATCAGTGGGAATTTTAAACAGATATAAATAATAAGAGAGACATAGAGGACTTGTAGAACATACATTTAAAACATAATTGCATCTGTGTGGCCACACCAATTACACATTCTTTCATATATGAAGTATATAGGATACGTATTCAGCATTGCCAGCCTGGGGGCAGCAGCCATGGATGAGGCCTGGGACTGGAGCAGCCACCAGGAACCAGTTTTGCTGGTTTTTATGGGACCAGCACTCGTAGCTCATGCCACAGAGAAAAGGGGGGAGGGTCAGATAAGCTTAGCTGTGGTAGGAGGCAAGCCAGCAAGGAGAAAAGCAGTTGGGCATGAGATGCTGGTGGGACAGAGCCTAACATGGCTAGACATAAACTTTTTCATCTTCCTGTTAACTGACAGAAATTAGAGAGCTCTCATGTTTCAGTCTGCCAGTAGGTAGCCACTTTAGGTTGTTTTTAAGGGCTGAATGTTGTATAAGGGCTTTAGGTTGTTTCTAGAGCTGAGTGAGAGATGACAGACAAGATCCACAAGCAAATATTTCAGGCATCCCTGAAATAATGTGGACATTGAGCAGATAGGTTAAGCCATCGTCAGACTCTACAACACAGAGGGTGGGTACTTGGAACTTTCTGAGTGGCTGAAGGACTACAGTCTAAGACGCAACATAAGATCTCAGTCCTCAGCCATGGGGAATAACCAGAGATAAATGAGAAGAAAAGCTGACTTGGAGAAGGGAACCTTACCAACATTTAGTCAGTGGTGCTGTGTGAAGTGATAGAGTAGACACTAGAAGTTGTAGGGTGTTCAAGATCCAGAATTCCTGTGTGCCTCAGCCCACCTTCCTGCTGGTAGGAGGGAATATGGAGAGAGCCAGGCCAAGTCACTTAGCAATGCTATGATTCATGGTGTGGGTGAGGCAAGGCCATGGCAGGTGGGAGACAGAAAGATAGGCCATGCACAGAGAGCTTGGTTATAGAGTTTATTTAGTATTTGGATGGATGTGAGTATAAGGGGTTGTGGAGGAGGGACAAAGAGAGAGAGAAGGAGGGATAGAGAGTCCGGGACAGAGAAAGAGAAGAAACGGGGAGTGGAAAGGGGGGGCAGAAGCTTCTTTTTCAAAAGAACAGACACAGAGAGAAAGATGAGTAGGAGGGATGAGATCTGCTTGCCTTGGTGAGAAGTGGAAGATTAGGAGTGGGCAGGGCTTGTCTTTTAAAACAACAAAGTACAAAGGTGACAGGGCAGGTCAGCAGATGTGTTACTATAACAGTTTTTCTGTGTATCTTTGACTGTCCTGGAACTCACTCTATAGTCTAGGTTGGCATAGACATCACAGATATCTGTCTGTCTCTGCCTCTGAAATTCTGAGATTAAAGGCACATGCTACCACACCTGACTACTCTATTTCCTTTTTAAATAGTACTTTTTATGTCTTTTTCCTTTTCTCACCAAAGACTATTTTATTTTTAACAACACTGTAAACTGTTTAGAGGTGGGGTGTTTTTGTTTGTATCCGTCTTTAGTATATATCTCTATTTTGTTCGGATGACATGAGTCTTTTATCTGCAAGGCAATATGACTAGGATTAAAGCTGCAGTGGTTGCTGGCTCCACCTCTTTTCTTACCTATTTGAGAGACTAACTTCATGGCAAAGGTACTGGCAGGAGCCACATGTATAGCCACAAGTCTGTCAAGCTTCTAGGTCCATGCCGTCACAAAGAAGCCTGATGCTGGCTCCTCATAAACATGATTTAAGTGTTTTATGGAAGAGCCTCTTTTTGCCACTAAGGCTGAGTCAGGAAGCCTCTCTTGAAGGAACAGTGCATCTGCTCACCAGCAGCAATCATATCCTACCAAAAAAAGATGGTTACCAAGAAGCTGTGCTTGACTCTGTTCTAGTCTGTCTAGAAAAAATTTTTTAAGCTTTCTTAGTCTTAACGTAGAAGTTTATTTCTTACCAAATATTTGGGCACCATTTGTAGACAGAAGTTTCTGACCCACCCAGTCCCTCAGACATTCAGTTCCAAAGAAACACACAGGTTACATTAATTATCAACCGTTTGGCCTACTAATTTAAGCTTATTATTAAATATCTCTTACATCTAAAAGTAATCCATAATTCTTGCTGTGTTTAGTCATGTGGCTTGGTACCTTTTCTCAGAGAAGCATTTTCATCTTACTTCCTCAATGATTTGCTTAGTATTGTGTCTCTCACTTTCCTTTTTCCAGAATTCTCCTAGTCTGGTTGTTCCACGTATACTCCCTGCCTGTCTAATAGCCAGTAGGTGTTTTATTAAGCCAATATGAATCACAAATCTTTACAGTGTGGGGGAGATTTCTCCCACAACAACAGCTATCACTAATACCTCTTATTCATATCAGGGTACTGAAACTGAGCTTTCTATCAGACCAGAAATGATGATTAGTGGGATTTAAAAAAAAATACATAGGTGTAGGTGAGAGACATAGATTATCACAAAAATTCATCAGCTTAATACCTAACAGGAATATCATGCATCATTTAAGCCTTAAAGGACATTATAATAAACAATTAAGTATAATATAAATTTTAGGCTGAGAATATATAAAGATATATTTAAAAGTTTACAAACATTTTAAGCCGTTCTATGTGACTCTTAAACTGTTAAAGTATTTTACTATGCCTGTTGACCCAGAGACAGTGATTCATAGGCAATGCAACTGTTACTTATTAATTTGGATGCATAGTATAAAATAGCACATTCTGATAAACAATACATAGTTTGAAGTAAAGTATATTATTAAAGATAAATTGTCATATATTATGTGAATATTTTTAAAGGAGGATTAAATTATTATACAAATAGTTTTTCTAAGAACTACTTAGTTTACTTAAAAATTTAGGGGACTTTCCAAACAGAAGAATGACATTTCAAGTACAGCATAATTTCCTAAACAACAATAATAAAAATAGCATATATTTATAATATCTACTATAAATTTCTTTCATGAAGCATGCCATTATAGTCCTGGCTACAAGGTGCAAGAAAACACATGTAAGGCTTTGAGATTTCTCTTCGGATATTTTGATTACATAGTTCTAAGGATTTTAGAATTTTCTACAATTAGGAGAAATTAACAATTCTTAGATAAATAAAAAATCAATTATCACCATGGTATTGTCAGCTGTTCCAGTTTTCTTATAGATGTGTTCATATTTTCATGTATTTAACAATATACAAATATATATATATATATATATATGTGTGTGTGTGTGTGTGTGTGTGTGTCTATCAATATTCTGACTTTCTTAATTTGTGGTAGATATTAATTTCTAATAATATACAAGTAAGGAAAACAAAATCCATAGAAAACTATTGAGTACTTATGCTTCCCTATGGTCAATAACTAATCTTACCTCCCAATTTGGGTGTTAAATAAAATGATTACTTTATTGGAATTCTTTGATAGTGGAGTAGGAAGGTATAGGTGGTTGAAGGCAAAGTTAATTACACACTGCTTTGTTTTTAATATACTATAAATAGGCCTGCTTAGTTCGGCTTAGTAATAATGTTTAATGATTGTGTTTTAGTTATGGGATGTAGTGTCAGTAAGAAAAGGTATTGAATTTGCTCTTGTGAATGTAGTCTCTCATAGCGAGCAATTAAGACTCTATGCCTCACAAACACAAGCACATTCTTATTCCAATAATGTTGTATAAGGTGGTGGATTTCTCAAACTATCCATAAGAGAAGCTGACAAAATCAAATGAAATATTGTATTTAAAATATCATTACATATCTTCACATATTTCATAAATTTCATGTCATGCACAAGTTGTAAATAACATGCATAAGTTGTACGGAACATGCATAACTTGTATGGAACATGAAAATACTTCTCCATAAATGTTGGTATCATTTATATGGCAAATAAATTTTATTTTTTAAACCTGTAAAGAAAGGCTATTTTTATTTGTATAATTAATTTTTAACAAAAACTTTTTATAAAAGGTAGATTATTATTAGTTCCAAAAATCTTAATAACAAATGAAAGACCACATTTCTATTGTTAGTACAACTTAAAAGGAGATTAAATAAAATGACTTATTTTACCAAAGCCTTCAATAACATTGTATGTAAAAGCTGGTATTCTTTCTTTTTTTTTGAAAGAGGATAGAGTTTTATTTGTTTTTAATTTTTAGTTATAATTCTGTCATTGACTATTTTATTTTTTATTTATTTTTATTTTTATTATTTTTTTAGTTGTTGAAAAAAAAATTCCTCCACCTCCACGTTTCCCATTTCCCTCCCACTCCTCCCACACATCGCCCCCTCCCTCTCACTCCATTCCCCCTCCCTCTCGAGAACGAAGAGCAGTCCATATTCCCTGCTCTGCGGGAAGTCCAAGGTCCTCCCACTTCTGTCCAGGTCCAGGAAGGTGAGAATCCAAACAGGCTAGGCTCCCCCAAAGCCAGTTCATGTATTAGGATCGAAACCTAGTGCCATTATCCTTGGATTCTCATCAGCCTTCATTGTCCGCCATGTTCAGAAAGTCTGGTTTTATCCCATGCTTATTCAGTCCCAGTCCTGCTGGCCTTGGTGAACTCCCAATAGTTCAGTTCCACTGTCACAGTGGCTGGGTACACCCCTCGTGGTCCTGACTTCCTTGCTCATGTTCTCCCTCCTTTTGATCCTCATTTGGATCTTAGGCTCAGTCCAGTCTCTGTTTCTATCTCGATCCATCGCCAGATGAAGGTTCTAAGGTGATATGCAAGATATTCATCAGTATGGCTATAGGATAGAGTCATTTCAGGTTCCCTCTCCACAGTTACTCAAGGTACTAGCTGGGGACATCTCCCTGGACACCTGCGAGCCCCTCTAGGGTCAAGGCTCTTGCCAACCCTAAGATGGCTCCCTTAATTAGGATATATATTTCTCTGCTCCTCTATCCACCCTTCCTTTATCCCAACAATCCCATTTCCCCAAGCTCCCCCCATCCTCCCCTTCTCACGTTTCAAACCCCATTTCCCCTTAGACCCATGCCACCTCACCCCCAAGTTCCCAGTTTTTGCCCGGCAATCTTGTCTACTCCCCATATCCCGGCGGATGACTATATGTATTTCTTTGGGTTCACCTTCTTATTTAGCTTCTTTAGGATCACATATTATATGCTCAATGTCCTTTATTTATGGCTAGAAACCAATTGTGAGTGAGTACATCCCATGTTCCTCTTTTTGGGTCTGGGATACCTCACTCAGGATAGCATTTTCTATTTCCATCCATTTGCATGCAAAATTCACAAAGTCATTGTTTTTTACCGCTGAGTAGTACTCTAATGTGTATATATTCCATACTTTCTAAATCCATTCTTCCATTGAAGGGCATCTAGGTTGTTTCCAGGTTCTGGCTATTACAATTAATGCTGCTATGAACATAGTTGAACAAATGCTTTTGTCATATGATAAGGCAACTCTTGGGTATATACCCAAGTGTGGTATTACTGGATCTTGGGGTAGGTTGATCCCGAATTTCCTGAGAAATAGCCACACTGATTTCCAAAGTGGTTGCACAAGTTTGCATTCCCACCAGCAATGGATGAACATGCCCCTTACTCCACAACCTCTCCAGCAAAGGCTATCATTGGTGTTTTTAATTTTAGCCATTCTGACAGGTGTAAGATGGTATCTCAATGTAGTTTTAATTTGCATTTCCCTGATCGCCAAGGAGGTTGATCATGACATTATGTGTCTTTTGGCCATTTGAATTTCTTCTGTTGAGAATTCTCTGTTCAGTTCAGTGCCCCATTTTTTAATTGGGTAAATTAGCATTTTAAAGTCTAGTTTCTTGAGTTGTCTATATATTTTGAAGATCAGACCTTAGTCTATTACAGGGTTGGTGAAGATCTACTCCCAGACAGTGGGTTGCCTTTTTGTTTTAGTGACAGTGTCCTTTGCTTTACAGAAGTTTCTCAGTTTCAGGAGGTCCCATTTATTCAATGTTGTCCTTAATGTCTGTGCTGCTGGGGATATACGTAGGAAGTGATCTCCTATGCCCATATGTTGTATAGTACTTCCCACTTTCTCTTCTATCAGGTTCAGTGTGTTCAGCCTGATATTGAGGTCTTTAATCCATTTTGTCTTGAGTTTTGTGCATGACGATAGATATGGATCTATTTCCATTCTTCTACAGGTTGACAACCAGTTCTGCCAGCACCATTTGTTGAAGAGGCTTTCTTTCTTCCATTGAATACTGTTAGCTCCTTTACCAAAAATCATGTGTTCATAGGTGTGTGGGTTAAAATCCGGGACTTCTACTCTATTCCATTAATCGACTTCTCTGTTTTTATGCCAATACCAAGCTGTTTTCAATACTGAAGCTCTGTAATAGAGTTTGAAGTCAGGGATGGTAATGCCTCCAGCTGATCCTTTATTGTGTAAGATTGTTTTGGCTATCCTGGGGTTTTTGTTTTTCCATATATAGTTGATTATCCTCTTCTCCAGGTCTGAGAAGAATTTTGATGGGGATTGCATTGAATCTATAGATTGCTTTTGGTAGAATTGCCATTTTTACTGTGTTGATCCTCCCAATCCAAGAGCAAGGGAGATCCTTCCATTTTCTGGTATCCTCCTCAATTTCTTTCTTCAAAGACTTAAAGTTCTTGTCAAATAGATCCTTCACTTCCTTTGTTAGAGTTACCCAAGATATTTTATGCTATTTGTGGCTATCGTGAAAGGTGATGCTTCTCTGATTTCCTCTCTGCTTCCTTATCCTTTGTGTATAGGAGGGCAACTGATTTTTTGGAATTGATCTTTTATATGCCACACTACTATAGGAGTTTATCAGCTGTACGAGTTCTTTGCTGGAGTTTTTGAGGTTGCTTATGTACACTATCATATCATGTCAAAATAATGAAAGTTTAACTTCTTCCTTTCCAATTCGAATCACTTGGCTTCCCTTATGTTGTCTTATTACTATTGCTAGAACTTCAAGCACTATATTGAAGAGGTATGGAGAGAGTGGACAGCCTTGTCCTGTTCCTGATTTTAGTGGGATGGCTTTGAGTTTCTCTCCATTTAATTTGATGTTTGCTGTCGGCTTGCTATAAATAGCTTTTATTATAGTTATGTATGACCCTTGTGTCCCTAATCTCTCTAAGACCTTTATCATAATGGGATGTTGAATTTTGTCAAATGCTTTTTCAGCATCTAATGAAATGATCATATGGTTTTCTTCTTTAGTTTATTTATATTATGGAATACATTGATAGATTTTCATATGTTGAAGCAGCCCTGGATCCCTGGGATGAAGCCTACTTGATCATAATGGATAATTTTTCTAATGTGTTCTTGGATTCAGTTTGCCTGTATTTTATTGAGGATTTTCGCATCGATGTTCATGAGTGAAATTGGCCTGTAATTCTCTTTCTTGGTTGAGTCTTTGTGTGGTTTTGGTATCAGGGTAACTGGAGCTTCATAAAAGGAATTTGGCAATGACTTTTCTGTTTCTATATTGTGAAGTACATTAAGGAGTATAGGTATTAGGTCTTCTTGGAAGTTCAGGTAGAATTCTTCATTGAAACCATCTGGACCTGGGCTTTTGTTGGTAGGGAGTTTTTTTTTTTTATAACAACGTCTAATTCTTTGCAACTAACAAGTCTATTTAGATTGTTCACCTGGTCCTGGTCTAACTTTGGTATATGGTACGTATCTAAAAAAAGTGTCCATTTCTTTAAAATTTTCCAATTTTGTGTTAATTTCCAATCTTCTCCTCCTCCTAGGTGAGTCTGCTTCTTTTTTTTCTCCAATGTGTGCTTTGTCCATTTTCTTTAAGTGGGCACTTAGTGCTATGAACTTTCCTCTTAGCACTGCTCTCATAGTTTCCCATAGGTTTGAGTATGTTGAGTCTTTATTTTTGATGAATTCAAGGAAGACTTTAATTTCTTTCTTTATTGCTTCCTTGATCCAGGTGTGGTTCAGTAGTTGACTGTCTCGTTTCCATGAGTTCGTAGGCTTTCTGGGGGTAGCATTGTTGTTGAATTCTAACTTTAATCCATGGTGATCTGATAAGACACAGGTGGCTACTAATATTTTTTTTGTAACTGTGTAAGTTTGCTTTGTTACGAAGTATGTAGTCAATTTTCGAGAAGGTTCCATGAGCTGCATAGAAGAAGGTATATTCTTTCCTATTTGGGTGGAATGTTGTATAGATGTCTGTTAAGTCCATTTGATTCATTACCTCCATTAATTCTGGTATTTCTCTGTTAGGTTTCTGTCTGATTGACCTGTCCATTGGTGAGAGAGGAGTGTTGAAATCTCCTACTATTAGTATGTGTGGTTTGATGACTGCCTTGAGTTTTAGTAATGTTTCTTTTACATAAGTGGGTACTTTTATATGAGGGACATAGATATTCAGGATTGAGATTTTGTCCTGAATGAGTAAAAAATATTCCTCTCCATCTCTTCTGATTGATTTTAGTTTGAAGTCAACTTTGTTAGCAATTAGTATGGCCACACCTGCTTGTTTCTGCTGTCCATTTGCTTGATAAACCTTTTCCCAGCCGTTTACTCTGAGTAGATGTATGTCTTTGTGGTTGAGGTGTGTTTCCTGTAAACAAAAAATGTTTGATCCTGTTTTCGTATCCAATCTCTTAGCCTGTGCCTCTTTATAGGTGAGTTGAGTCCATTGATATTAAGTGATATTAATGACCAGTGGTTGTTAACTCCGGTCATTTATTCTTTTTTTTTATTTTTTTGGTAGTAGAGTTTGTGTGTTTCCCTTCTTCGAGGTGTGCTGGTGATGGGTCATTAGATATCTGAGTTATTGTGGGCATTGTTGGACTCCTTGGGTTGTGATTTTCCTTTTATTACTTTCTTTAAGGCTGGATTTGTGGCTACGTATTGTTTAAATTTGTTTTTATCCAGGAAAATTTTGTTTTCTCCATTTACAGTGAATGAAAGCTTGGCTGGGTATAGTAGTCTGGGCTTGCATCCATGATCTCTAAGTTTCTGCAGTACATCTATCCAGGACCTTCTGCCTTTAATGGTTTCCATAGAGAAGTCAGGGGTAAGTCTGATAGGTTTACCATTATAAGTAACTTGACCTTTTTCCTTTGCAGCTCGTAATATTCTTTCTTTATTCTGTGTGTTTTGTGTTTTGATTATTATATGGCGAGGAGATGATTTTTTTTTTGATCCAGTCTATTCGGTGTTCTGTATGCTTTCTGAACCTTCAAAGGAATATCTTTCTTTAGGTTGGGAAAGTTTTCTTCTATAATTTTATTAAATATATTTTCTGGACCATTGAGCTGTTCTTCTTCTTCTTCTTCTTCTTCTTCTTCTTCTTCTTCTACCCCTATTATTCTTAGGTTTGTTCTTTTTATTGTGTCCCAGATTTCCTGAATGTTTTATGATGAGAATTTGTTGGTTTTGTTGTTTTTTGATCAGTGTGTTTATTTTCTCTATGGTATCTTCAGTGTCTGACATTCTTTTTTCTATCTCCTGTAATCTGTTGGTAGTACTTGTCTCTGTAGTTCCTGTTCGTTTTCCCAAATTTTCCATCTCCATCCTTCCCTCGGTTTGTGTTTTCTTCATCACTTCCATTTCATTCTTCAAGTCTTGTACTGCTTCCCTTACCTGTCTGATTGTTTTCTCTTGGTTTTCTTGGATATCTTTGAGTGATTTATTCATTTCCTCTACCTTTTTGTTTGTAATCTCTAATTGTCTATGTCAGTTTTTCACCTCCTGTTTAAGGTCCTCTATTATTTTCATATAATTCACTTTTGAGTCGATTTCCTCTAATTCTTCTGGAGTAGAGTGTACAGTTCTTTATATTTCGGTATCCCAGTATTCTGGTGATTTCATGTTGCCTTTCAGGTTGTTGGAGGAATTCTTGAATTGGCGCCTGCGATGCAATGGAGCCAGGCGAGGCCTGGTGTCTTGGTCCAGTCTTTGCTGTGATTGACTCTCTGTGTGTATCTCCTCAGTGTAGAAGCAGGAACCATTTCTGTCTAGAAGTAACTCCTCAGTACTGAATCACGGACCCCTGGTAACCCAATGACCTGTCCAGATGGAACTCCTCAGCATCTAAACAGGGGTGCCTGGTAGCCCAATGAACCAGAGACAAAAGGAAGAATGTGGCAGGCAGAGCGGGGTCCAGTAGAGCACAGGAGACCCTGCAGCCCAAGCTGAAGGTGCCCCTGCTCCCTTGTGGGGGAACCTTGAGGCCTGCCCTGTAGGCAGGCACTCACGGCTCTGGGTGGGTAGCCTTAGTGTAGGAGCGGAAAACTCAATGCTGGTATTCTTTTACTTATTTTTTAACATAGTTGAAAATAATGTCTAAGATAGATATGTACCTGAATGTTAAAATCTTTTGCTTGTTTGTGAATGACCCTAGTAAATCCTTTCAATCTCCTTGCAAATAATGGAAAAGAATGAAAAGGAAGGAAGGAAATAAGCAAAAAATGAAAAGTTACTCTAAGTTAGTATTGTAAACCTGACAATATTCTTTAACAGAAAACACAAGAAATAAACAGTTTGGTTACAAACTTATTATTAAACAGAAATTCAATCCAGGAAAAATTCATAGTTTAAATAATTCAGGCTGTGTCCTAGACTTATGATTCTAATTTTATTAAAGAACTAAAGTTTCTTCCAATATTATAGTTTAGACATTTCAACCTAGATGCTTATCTTATTATCATATTATTATAGACATCAATCTAATGAGGAGGAATAATTTCAATATTTTATTTTATACATGTAATAAAACAAAATAAATTAAAAATATGATAAGATAAAACAACATAGACACATACACATGCTCAATAAAAGTTAAAATCTCACTCATCATATACACGACTCCACTCTAGACTTTGTCTGGTTTCCCTAGGTAGACCTGATATGCCTGGGGCTTATTTTGTAAAGAAAACTGTTTAAATCTTAGGTGATCCTCCTGCTTCTTCCTCCCCCCCCCCAACTTGTGGCACTATAAGGAGGAAGTGCCATGTCCATGCCTGTCTCCCATTTTTATCTAAGTTAAGATTAATATGATTCAATGAAACATTAGGTAGATCTGTCTTGAGATAATGGCACTTCTAGTCAATGGGAATTTATGCATAGATTTCCAAATCTGAAACAGTCCTAGTTAAATTTTATTCAATACATGAATGTCATTCCATGAGTTGTTTGAGTGTATTGAGTATCTTTTTTTTTCCTGAGGGTAAAGAAAAATGTATGTTGGCATTTTACATTGTAGCATGACAATTTGGATGTTACTTCAAGCCTTATTCCCATGAGCTCAATAATATTTTTCCAGATGTTAAGCCAAATTATAAATGTTTTATTTACTCAGCTACTAACAAGTGAAAGTGCTTAAACATATTTCACCTGGGCTCTCATATTTTGTCAGAGACTGCTGATTGCCAGTACTGTTAGTGAAACAGAAATCAGAGGGTAACACTTGAGTTACTTTTCAAATAAAGTTCTTGTTTCAGCATTTAGTTTTCCAAAAGGCTTTTAATCAAGGTTATGTGAAAGACCATAAACTTTCTACTGAATATTTAACAAGCAGGAGGTCATTGAAAACATGTCTTAGCAAGGGCAAGTGAAATGAGATTGCAATCAGGAAAATAAAAGATCACATGATAAGCAAAGCTTTGTCATCTAGATAAAATTGAACAAAAAAATCAAAGTGACTCATATTATCCAATTACCTTTGCAAGATTTAATCTTTCTACTTTGAGCAATCTCTTTTAAAAATCACAAACAGAAATAACTAATTTGATTTGATTCATTAGCTTCTCTTAATGAAGATGACTAACATTAATTTTGCACATTGATGATACTGGTAGAATTCAATTCTGAAGAGCTTAGCATTTTATTTGATATTACTAATGAGACTCCTTTTGATATGATATAAAATATATTAAATTTTGAAATGTCCTTTGATAATAATACATTTTTTAACTTGAATCATTACTTAAAGAAAACTAACTAAACCATGTTTCCCTTTCAAAAAAACAAGAGTTAATTTAACAAAGATAAATATTTTTTAAAATTTCTATATAACAATGTTTTTCTTTAACATGAAGGATTCCTAACATTATCTATTAGCATTAACAGGAGGTGATTAAATAAATAATATAGTGCATGCTTTGAATATTTAAATATACATAGAGATATTTTTAGGCAGAACATGACCATATATATCATATTCCAGTTGTAAAGCAAGGTTTTCTAACATAATATAGTCATAAAATATAAATTTTCATTTGGAATTAAATAAATAAAATAGAAAATTGTCTTTGAATCATGCAGCTATGTAGAATGACAATTTCTTTTGTATAATTATTGTATTAATTCTTGGAGAGTTTTATGCAATGTACTTTCATCATATATACCTCCATGCCTGCAGACTGCTCTCTCCCTGTCTACTTAATTCATCATTTTAGAAGAGATTGTCACACAGCATCTGTTCTAGGCCTATAGTTCTTAGAATCTTTCACTTTCTGTAACTTTCTCTGAGCCTTAAATGAAGGGATTATTTTGTAAATGTATTAATTGTGAATAGTATGGCACAATTAGTTGATCAATGTCTTTTGATAATTTCAATTATAATTTGCAAATTCAAGAAAATTTGTTTAAAATATTTAATCTAACTGTACACTCCGGATTTAGAATTTAGTACAAATGTACTTCTGTTTATTTCTTAGTATTCATCATCTGCATGGAAATTGAAACTTGTTCTTTCCTAAAATAAAATTAAAGAATACATGCAATGTGAATTCAAATAGATTATAGCTCATTATGACACCTGGTCATAGTCTGGACATGTCTCCCAATAATTCTTGAAAGTCATTAAGAGTCCACAATAAGTCTTAATTTGTGCCTTTTGGGTCCTAATTTTCTGCAAATCTATATTATAACTTAGGTAATTGACAGAATTTCCTCTCTGTATTTTCTTCATTTTTTTCAGGAGAACTTTGTAATCTCCACTTTGGAAAAACTTAATTTACTTCTTCAAACATTCTTTTGAAAGTGTCCATGTTTGAATCAAATAGCAAAATGTCATCCATGTAATTTTAAATTATAGACTTAGGAAATTGCTTACATATTTTTCTAATGGCTGACTTATAAAATACTGAAACAATGTGGGGCTATTGAGCATTCCCTGTGGGAGAATAGACCATTGATATCTCCTAGCAGGCTGAGAATTATTATAAGTAAACACTGTGAAGGCAAATTTTTCTCTATCCTTTTCTTATAAAGGTATAATGAAGAAATAATCTTTCAAATCAATTAGTATAAGAGGCCATTCTTTTGGTAATAAAGAGAGCAGAAGAATTTCAGACTGTAGAGGGCACATAGGTTGAATAACCTTATTGACAGCTCTTAGATCTGTCAGCATTCTCCATTTACTAGATTTCTTTTTTAAAGCAAATATAGGAGAATTCCAAGGGATGGTTGAATCTTCAATATGGTGAGCATATAGTTGCTCTTGTACCAGTTGTTCTAAAGCCTGCATCTTACCTTTAGTTACAGAACAATGCTTAACCAATATTGCTTTCTCAGTTAACCATTTTAAAGGTATGGCTATTGGTGCCTTTAAAGGTTTGCTATTTGTGTTATGTTCTTGTATAGACTGAATGGCTGGTGATCTTTGTGTACAGTACCTTATAATATCCTTCCCAGAATCATGAGTTTCTGGGACTGCAGGAATCTTAATCTGGGTATTCCATTGTTGTAAAAGGTCATGACCCCATAAATTTATTGCAATATTAGTCACATATGGCCTCAGCTTTCTTGTTTGACCTTCTGGCCCAAAACAGTCAACCCATTTTGTACTTTGTTTAATATGAGATATGATTTCAATTCCTATTAATTGAACATCTCCTTTTTGAAGAGGCCAATTTTGATACCAAGATTCTGGAGTAATGATACTCATATCAACACCTGTGTTTATCAAGCCAACAATTACAGTGCCATTTATACAGAGTCTTAGCTTTGCTCTTTGATCATTTATAGAAGTCTGCCAGAATATATGTTTCTTATTTTTTATTGGAATTTTTGACTTATCTCCCATGTTTATGTCATCCTTTAGAACAGTATAATCTTTTACGGAAGGCTCTGGATTTTTTAAAAAAAAAATTCTTATGAAACATGTCCTCCACAATGACTGAGAATGCCTGGGCCACCTTTGGCTTGGGGGTCTGTGAGAGGCCCCTCAAGGAGTTTCCCAGCAGTATTTTGTTACCTTGTATTTTTGTTGTTGATCTGCATTCGTTGGTCCAATGTTGGCCTTTGCCACACCTTCTACATATACCTGAAGGCTGAGTCCTCCATTTTTGCCATTCCAAGAGAGACATTATTCCTGGAAATGCTTGTCTACAATCCCTTCTCAGATGTCTTATTCTACCACAATTAAAACATTTGGCATTTTGATGTCTCCTCATTCCTTTGGAAATTGCTTCTCCTACCCTATATTCAGTATTATAGTCAAATGTCTCAATGGTAATTGTATGCAGAATCCATTTATCCATAGGTGCTGCTCTAACATTTAATGGACTAGTAAAGTGTTCTCTCTGTCCCTGTTTAACCCTGGTATATGATTTAATTCTTTTTTCCTAGTTCTTGAATCCATTCCCAAGCATTTAAGGCTGCTTTATGGCACAGGGACAAGATTTCTTCGTCATAAAGAGCTTGAACATGTAGGTCAGCATAAGAGCCTTCACCAAGAATTTGATCTTGGGAAGTCTCAAGGCCTTTTGCTTTTCCCTGTTCTTCCAAAACTTTGGCCTCTTCTCTGAAATATTTTCTTTAAATATTTATTTATTATTTTTGATATATACAATATTCTGTCTGTGTGTATGTCTGCAGGCCAGAAGAGGGCGTCAGACATCATTACAGATGGTTGTGAGCCACCATGTGGTTGCCAGGAATTGAACTCAGGACCTTTGGAAGAGCAGGCAATGCTCTTAACCACTGAGCTATCTCTCCAGCCCCTCTGAAATAAATTTTAAACACTAATAGAAGTCCATCATCCAGGACTGCTGAAACTAAGTGAAAGAAATCATGTTGTATTTCTTTAATGTTAGAAGCCCAAGTCTTTATCATCTCCTGTGGAATGTGGAATGCAAGCCATATGTTACAAAAACTTGCTTAATTTCTTTTAGATCATTCGTTCTTTCAGGTATCTATCTACCTTCTTTGGCTCCTTTTCGGCCTTTTGAACTTGATGCTTTTACAAAGTAGACTACAGGGTAGGAAGCTAAAACCCTGGGTAAGTCATCTCTGACAGCTACTGGCAATGTTGAATCCTGTCCTTGCACCTTCTTTACTTGTTCATCAGCTCCAATAATTTCCTCAATTATTTCAAATCTTTTTATTATTGTCTTTTTGTAAAGACTAAATCTCCTGGACTGTGAATAGTTCTAGTGATTTCATTGAAGCACCTAGTCTCTGGTCCTCTTTCTCTACATGTGATTCCGAGGTCTGAAGTTTCTCCTTTTAAGATAATATCTCCTCCTCGGGCCTTACTTGAACAGCATGCAGATTGTCATTCTGGAGAGACAGTTTTTTCTGTTAATTTATCATAGAATTTGACAAATTTTGATTGTCAAATTCAATAGTATGGATTCTTTCAGATAACTTCTTAGTATCCTTCGATATGGATTCAATTTTGTCTGTAATAGTATTAACATTTCTAGGTAACTTTTGATTTTCTATGGTATTAATCCTGTATCACCATAGCCATATAAACCTCACATAATACAATCCATAGTATTAGCAAAAAAGTTACTAAAAGATGCAATATAATGAAGTATGCCATTTCAATTTATTAATTACCTGTTATGTGACTCAGTAAACTACGAACTTTATTGTTTAGCATATGTCATGGATGCAGAGTTTCCATGCAACCAGTGGCGACAGGAATGTTCCTGGGCTGCTTTAGTTTTTGCCTTGTTACTGGTTAACATGCTTTGGTACTGATCAATATCATTTGCTTGACCAATTAAAAGCAATTCAATCAATTTCATACAAGGAGAAAGATACCCAGAACTCACGGTGAGCGAGCAGAAACCAGAAGCTGCACAAGTCACAATGTGGCAAGGAGCCCCACCAGGGAATGCAGCATTCATGCGTGCACTTGGGAAATTTGCAATTTGCCACATGCAGTAAATGCCACTGTGGCAGGGATTCTACAGCAAAAAAAACTGCTTAGGTAAAAGCGAGCCAAGCAGGCAGGGTTGGGAGACTGCCTGGGTCATGGAACAGCTAGGCTGTGAGGCTGTCCACCCAGTAGGCATGGGTCTGAAACCACCTGGGTGCCAAATGTGGAAAGGACGCTTAAAAGAAATTCCACACTAGCTCAGAATGGAGAAATAGATGGTTATTTATTTAGGGGAAAACTCACAAATCAGAATTCCTTGCTTGAATGGAGAACAGAGACCGAATCCAGCAACCTAAAAGAGCAGCTGGGAAAGAAGGGGTGGACAGACTCTGCATCAGAATATATAGTATAAGAGGACATGCCCCAGTAGGCAGGTAACCACAAGCTGTAAGACTTCCTACAGCACATATTTAATAATTTTTTTCAAAGTAATCCAGCTAATTTTGACATTCTTAATATGTGGATAGTTTTTAGTACTCTTATCAAAATAGAGAAGAAATTTGAACATATAAAGCAAATATCTTCATCAATTCTACTTCTCTCATCTCCTTTATTAGATGGCTTTTTCTTTCCTTTCTTCTTTCCTCTCTAGTCATTTTAACTTTGTTCTTATTCATTTACATTAGGAAAGGAAGATAAAAGAGTGTAAAGAACTTATATATTCCAAAATAGAATAAGAAATATCAGTAAGACCTACAAATTTGGTTCATGAACTCTAATCAATAACTTCCTTAGGTTATTGTTTTCTCTGGGATATTAAATAATATGCCTGAATATTATTTGTTTTATGTGTGTAGACAGACATGTAAGACTTGTTTTAAATTGTACTTCTTGTAGTTAAGAGTTCCTTTCTTATTAATTTGTAAAAGATTTAATATATGATACTCATATTGTTAACATAGAATACAGAGATATTCTAGGCGCTAATTTTTAAAACTGTGTGTACTTTCAAATGACCAACATGGCATGGTATAATTTATAAAGTAATTATTTAGATAATTATTTTAATTATTAATAATATTTGATAACTATAAATTATATTTGCATGAATAACATTCTACTGAAAACGATGTGCTTGAATATTCACAGGTATATTAGTAATTATTCAGAAATCAAATCCAAGTAAATGAAGCTTTATAGTTCTTGGAAATTTTAAATTGAGTTGCCATATTCTTAATAAAGAGAGATATGATTGAGCAATGATGGCTCATGACTTTACTTCCAGCACTTGAGAGGCAGAGGCAGGCAGATTTCAGTGACTTAATGGCCATCCTGGTCAACAAAGTAAGCTCCAGAATAGCTAGGGATGTTACACAGAGAAACCCTGTCTTAAAAAAAAGAAATAAAATAAGAGAATAAATAAAAATAAGCAAATAGAGACATTATAATCTAAAGTCACTTTATATTTGCTCTTAAGATTTCTGACTTTCACATTTCATTATTGGAAATTTCATTCTTATAAAAATCATAATCAAGTTAAGACATCCATTAATGCATTGAACGCTGAGTTTTAGAATAAAATTGATATATGATATTGAAAAATTATGAACTTTCAAATAATATTTAGTGAGATCACTGTAAATTTTTATACATATATACAAACAATACAGCCATGTCTCTTGAAGTTACTGCAATTAGAGTCATACTTAACCTCTTGCAAAGGTTGTATATGAATAATAAATTAAGCAACAATTTATAGTATTAAATAGTGTAAACTGAATTTTGCATCTGTGACCATAGCTATCTTATTGATATCAAAATGAAGAGATAGTAAATACTCTTTACTTTTCATTTATTTAAGCATGCTGTGCCTTATTTTGTCTTCTAGAATGCTAAGGAGAGAATGAAGTTTTCCCTTCCTTTATGGCTTGTTGATAACGGTGATAGATAGACATATGGAAAGGAACATGTATACATTAAAATTAAATATTATAGTCATCCTTCTTTGGTAGCTTCTTTATTTGCTTCTGTACATTTGAAATTCTTCTATAAGATTTCACTGAATGTTCGTTCCCATCTACAAATTGTATAGGTGGGTAAATACCTAAAACACTCTAGTCTTTCTTCAGGTATATTTTATAAAAATATCATAGTTTTCTTTTCACATCATAAAGTTTTCTAAATTTCTTTCAGTGATAATGCTGGTACTCTTGTGCCATCTGAAAATTTAGCATGGTAGCTTCTTTTATAGTATAATTAACATGAGCTAAATGAATCCAGTTTGTACTACAGTTGTCAAGGCATCTGAGTATTTATAGTTTTACCCTCACATTTGAGCAGGAGAGCTTTTATAACACATAGGGTGTTATAAACACATATAGGGTGAATCTAGAGCTGATGAACTCATACACTCTGGTTTTCAATAAAGTATTATTGGATATCACTACATAGAGACCAGCTAATTCTATCAAAGTTGTTAAACTGAACATGTCCTATATCACATGGTTATGGATGAAACTAATTGGTATCATAGGTACATCAATTCCATATGATTTGGAACCACATTTTGAAAAGAAAATAAAAATGAAAATTTATTTGCAAAATATTAGTTTCCTGCTAGTAGACAATGACATGCACTGGTTCAGATCATTTCTTATATATTTTGGAGAAGTCAATTCAAAGTGCAAAACAACTTACCATTTCATCTATATAAAAAACTTCAAGTTGACAAATTAGAAATATATGAAAAAGATTTTTAAGGGTACAAAAGACAACTAAATGTGAAATTGGCTGATATCCTACTACTAATAAAGGTACAAGAAAATAAACGATAGGAAAATTCAGCCCTGAAAGGGCAAAGACTGTGTTACAAAATCAGTGTCACTAAGATCCTTTATGTGACAGACATGTTATTTGCATTATGTGTTTTCTACAATATATGTTCCTTAGCAATTAAAAAAGCTATATTGAAAACAAAGTTCAGAATGTGAGTGAATTTACAAAACAGTAGTCTATGCCTGGACAATAAAAAATTAGTATAGTCACTGACTCCAATGCTTTTATACTCAGGCCTTTCATCATAGTATTGTATTCTATGGGAGGAGTTCAGTGAATTTTAAAGAAAGTGAGCCAGTAGAACGCTCTTTTCTATGGAAAAAACACATGTCCAGATAAGAGCTGGGCATTTTCAAATCATGCACTTTTTATTAAATGTACTATCTAAATCCCCATGTTGTGGTGCATAACCACATTGAGAATTCATTTTCCAGTGGACTCTACTAATATGTTTTGACATGCTCAAATGTGCTGATGTGGATGAAATGTTGAAAAGAAAGGTTCCATTAAAATATGTTTCCTTAAAACTTTTAGTATATTATTAAACAACAGATAAAGTGTTTCTTTACAATTTGTGAGTTTCAGTCTTTGTGGAATAATCAAATATGCCACACTCAAGAATATTAGACTTAGTATCTGCTGTCTTTGGAGGAAAATGATCAGTAACTGCTTTCCAGAGTCAAAATTAATATATTTCAGTCTATTGTGCTACATGCTTCTATAAGATTTTGTCCATTGTGAAAATATTCTGTGTGGTACTCTGCCAAACGGTAAGCTTTCTTTTCTGGAATTCTATGACAGTTCAACTGATTATGCATAATACTTCTGTCCTGATTTCGTTTGGGAAAGTTTATGATCTATTTTTATCTGTATGATGAATATAATGCTAAATAGGATTCAGCAGAAAAACACTAAAATGAAAGATAACAACTATGAATTAATATAACACAATTTCTCAAAGCAATTGATTACATGTTTATTCAGTAGTTTGGCAGAGTTGTTTGAGTGAAAGTTTTATTTCCAATGTCAACTGAACAGTTTCTACATTTTCTCTGAGGATATTCACTTTTGTGACAATGTCAGTGTTTCTAATTGTAGTCAAATATAAGGAATCATGCTGACAAAATATCTTGATTTAAAGTATTTTTGCTATCTTGTATGGTGCAAATATCTCTATTATGTGTCTGAACTCCGGTCATTTTCCTGAAAGTAATTTTCAGCCTCCATTGAAGTTAGTTGTAAAACCTCCAGCAGCAAGAGTGATTAGAAAATACATCTACAACATAAATGAAGATAACTATATTTCTGTTGCAAAAAAGATTGTAGAACGTCTTTAAAATTTCTGAAAACAAGGCATGTTATGATCATATTGTTATTTTTCATAAGTAGTTCATTGTCATCAGGCATTAAGTGATAATTGATATTATAATGTATCTCATACATTAATAAAACTAAGTCAAGCTTAAAACACTGTTTTCTTCGGCCATGTATGATAGCATATGCTTCATAGTGCTAACTGTTGTGATGAAATATCTTCTATTATAATGTTAAAATTCAATCCCCGATTGTTAAAATTTTTATTTATTCTTCTCTCATACAACACAACCCAGCACAGACTCCACTATTGCCTCTTCAGTCTCTGTGAGCTCCAATGACACCTGCTTAGTTAACTTCTTGCTCCCCTGGTATCCTCGATATCCCACTAGCTCCCACAATTCTTTTTTCCCCCTAATCCATGAGGTTCTATGAGCACTGAGGTGAGGGACTCTACCTCCAATCTGAGTTCTCTTTTCACTTAATGTTTGTCTGTGGGTCTCTGTGTCTGCTCCTATTAGTTGGCAGAGGCAGACTATGCACCAATCAAGGAATATCATTAGAAATCATTTCATTGTTCTAGGTATTGCTTGCTTGTTGTTTGTTTGTTTTTGGCCAGTCATGTCTTATTCTACCTAAGTTCTCTGGGCTATACTGCTGCCAGTTTCTGGTCATCCAGGCAGTGTCCTGCATGGGTTCTTTCTCATGGCTTGGACATCAAATTAGATGAGTTGAGCACTCCCACATTTGCCTAAGCATATCTTACAGGAAGGACATATTGTAAATCTACAGTTTTGTGCATGAGTTTGGACATATCCCACCACTGGATCCCTTACCTGGTTATAGAAGATCAACTGCTTAAGTTCCATTTCCTCCATTACTAGTAGTCCCATAGGTTCACACTAATAGATCACAGGGAGTTTCTACTGCAATTGGTTTCCAGATTTCCTGTAAATGCCCTCCAATTTCAGTCATCTCTGACTGTACTATCTTCTTTTATCCTTGCCCAACCCATGTCTCCTATTCCCAACCCTAACCTGATCCTAGTACACCTGTGAAATCTATTGTTTTCCCTCCCTAAGGGGATGTAGGTGTCCTACCTAGAGTCAGTCTTGTTACTTAGTATCTCTACGTTTTTGAACTGTAGCAAGTTTATCAATCAGGTAAGAGTTAATATCCACCTGTGAGTGAGTACATACCAAGTTTGTCTTTCTGAGATGATGTTACCTCCCTTAAGATGATTTTTTTCTAGATTGATCAACTTGCCTGCAAATTTCATATTATCATGTTTTTAACAGCTGATAAAACGCCACTGTGTAAATATACCACATTGTGTTGCATTTTTTTTTTGCTATTAAATTTTTGGGTTTTTTTTTTCTTCTTTTTTATTATTACTTAAAAATACTAATCCGAATTCCCACTCCATACCTTCCTCCCAGTCCCTTCCCTCTCCCTCCAAAGACCCTCCCTCTCCACCCTGTCAAACCCTAAGAGAGTGCCATGCACCCTGCTCTGTGGAAAGTCCAAGGCCCTTCCTACAACGTCTAGGTTTACATCCAAAGAGAATAAGATCCCATGGATCTAGCAATTACACTCTTGGGAATATACCCAAAAGATGCTCAATTATACTGCAAGAGCATTTGTTCAACTATGTTCGTAGGAGCATTATTTGTAATAGCCAGAACCTGGAAACAACCTAGATGTCCTTCAACTGAAGAATGGATAAAGGAAGTGTGGCACATTTTCTTTATTTATTCTTCAGTTGAGGGATATCTAAGTTCTCTCCAGGTTCTGTATTTTATGAATAAAGCTACTTCAAGCATAATTTAGCAAGTATCTTTGTGGTAGGATGGAGTATCCTTTGGGCAAATACCCAAGAGTGGTATAGCTGGATCTTGAGGTAGATAAATTCACAATTTTCCAATGAAATATTAATTTCCACAGTGGTCAAAAAAGTTTGCAATACCACCAGCAATGGAGGAGCATCCCCTTGCTCCACCTTCCTGCCAACATGAGCTGTCACCTGTGCTAATGATCTTAAACCATTCTGACAGGTATAAGATAGAAACTCACAGTAGTGATGATTAAGAGTATTGAACATTCATTTAAGTATCTCACAGACATTTCTGATTCCTCTACTGAGAATTATCTGTTTAGATCCATGCTCCATTTTTATGGATTTTTTAGTTTTTTTTTTTTTTTTGATGTCTAGTTTCATGAGCCCTGTAGATATTTTGGACAATATATATAGAATATTACCAGATGTGGAGTTGGTGGACATATGTTGCTATTCTGTAGACTATAATTTTGTTCAATTGACAGTATCATTTGCCTTATAGAAACTTTTCAGTTTCATGGGGTTTTATTTACTAGCAGTCAATCTTAGCTTATGTAGTAATGGTGTTATGTTCAGGAAGCTGTCTGAAGTGCCTATACATTCAAGGCTATTCCTCACTATCTCTTTTATTAGGTTCTGTGTACCTGGTTTAATCTTGAGGTCTTTAATCAACTTAGACTTGAGTTTTCTGCAGGGTGATGAACATGAATCAAATTCTATTTTTCTATGTGTAGATATTTAGTTAGAATAACACAATTTGTTTAAGGTCCTTTATTTTCCAGTCTATATTTTTGGCTTCTTTATCAAAAATCAGATATCCTTAAGTGTGTGTATCTATGTCTGGATCTTTGATTCAATTTCATTGGTCAATGAGTCCATTTTAATGCCAATACCTTGTGGGTATTTTCTTTTTACATTAGCTGTATAATAGAGCTTGAAATCAGGGATGATGATACCTTCAGAAGTTTTTTTTTTTATTGTTCAGGATTGTTTTAGCTTTCCTGGGTGTCTTTGTTTGTTTGCTTGCTTTTCAATATAAAGTCGAGTATTGTCTTTTCAAGGTCTGAAACTTGATGGTTTTTTGAGGGGATTGCATTGAGTACATAGATTTCTTTTTGATAGGAGTGCCATTTTATTATGTTAATATCATTGATTCATGAGGATGTGAGATCTTTCCTTTTTCTGATATCTTTTTCAACTTCTTCAAAAATTGCAAGTTTTTTTGTCATATAAGACCTCCAACTTGCTTGTTTAGAATTACCCAAGATATTTTATATTATTTTTGGTTATTTTGAAAGGTGTTTCTGTGATTTTTTTTCTCAGTCCACTTCTAATTTGCACATAGAAGGGCTGCTGATTAATAACATTTTTTAGTCAATCTTGTATCCAGTCACTTCCCCAAAAGTGTGTATTAGCTGTGAGAGTTCGCTTGCAGAATTTTTAGTGTTGCTTGTGTATACTATTTTATCACCTGGAAATAGCCATACTTTTGCTTATTCCTTTCAAATTTGTGTCCTCTTGTTCTCCTTCAATTGTCTTAATGCTATAGCTAGGATTTGAAATGCTATACTTAAAAGATACGGAAAGAGTGGAAGTCATGTCTTGTGCCTGATTTTAGTGGAATTGCTTTGAGTTTCTATCCGTTTAATTTGATGTTGGCTTACTGAAAATTGCCCTTATTGTGTTTACATATGTTCTTTGTATCCCTGATGTCTATTAGACTTTTATCATGAAGTGGTGTTGAATTTTTGTCAAAGGCTTTTTTAGCATCTAATGAGATGATCATGAGGGCTTGGTCTTGCAATCTTTTTTATAGTGAATTACATTTATTGATTTTTATACATTGAATCATCCTTACATCTCTTGGATGGCACCTACTTGATCATGGTGGATGATCTTTTAATGTGTTCTTGGATTCAGTTTGTAAGTATTTTGTTGAATATTTTTACACTTCTGTTCATAAAGGAAATTTGTAATTTTCTTTGTTGAATCTTTGTGTGATTTGGGTGTCAGGGTGTTGTGGCCTCATAAAATGAATTTGTCAATGTTTTATGGATAATTTGATGACTATTCAAAAGTGCATAGGCTCTTCTTTGAATATCCAGTAGAATTCAGCTCTAAAGCCATCTGACCCTGGATTTTTTGGTTGGGAGACATTTGATGAATATTTCTATTTGCTTAGAGGTTGTAGGTTCCCTGCCCTGTGGAAAGTCCAAGGTCCTCCCTTTTCCATCCATGTCTAGGAAGATGAGCATCCAAACTAGTTAGGCTCCCACAAAGGCAGTACATGTAGTAGGATCAAAATCCAGTGCTATTGTCCTTGGCTTCTCACCAGTCCTCATTGTCCACCATGTTCAGAGAGTCCGGTTTTATCCCATGCTTTTTCAGTCCCAGTTCAGCTGGCCTTGGTGAGCTCCCATTAGCTCAGTCCCACTGTCTCAGTGGGTGGGTGCACCCCTCACGGTCCTGACTTCCTTGTTCATGTTCTCCCTCCTTCTGCTCCTCATTTGGACCTTGGGAACTCAGTCCAGTGCTCCAGTGTGGGTCTCTGTCTCTAACTCCATCCATCGCCAGATGAAGGTTCTATGGTGATATGCAAGATATTCATTATTATGGCTATAGGATAGGGCCATTTCAGGTTCCCTATCATCAGCTGCCCAGTGAACTAACTGGGGACATCTCCCTGGACACCTGGGAGCCCCTCTAGTGTCCAGTCTCTTGCAAACCCTAAGATGGCTCCCTTAATTAAGATATATACTCCCTGCTCCCATATCTACCCTTTCTTTATCCCAACCATCACATTCCCCCAAGTTCCCCCCATCCTCCCCTTCTCACTTTTCTCTCCCCATCTCCCCTTACCCCTATCCCACCCCACCCCCAAGATCCCAATTTTTGCCCAGCAATCTTGTCTACTTCCAATATCCAGGAGGATAACTGTATGTTTTTCTTTGGGTTTACCTTCTTATTTAGCTTCTCTTTGCTATGAACTTTCCTCTTAGTACTGCTTTTATTGTATCCCATAAGTTTGGGTCTATTGTTTATTCATTTTCATTGAGTTCTAGAAAGACTTTAAGTCTTTTATTTCTTTCTTGAACCAGTTTTTATTCAGTAGAGGATTGTTCAGTTTCCATGAGTTTGTAAGCTTACTGTTGTTGATATACAGCCTAATCTGTCGTGGACTGATGTGATATGTGGGGAAGTTTCTATTTTCTTGTACCTGTTGAGACCTAGCATATGTTCCATTTTGGAGAAAGTTCTGTAAAAGGCGGAGAAGAATGTATACTGTTTTTTGCTTCGCTGAAATGTTCTATAGACACCTCTTAGGTTCATTTATTTGGTTTATAATATCTGTTAACTCCAGGATTTCTGCTTGCTTTTTGTTGAATGACCTGTCTGTTGATGTGAGTGGCTGTTAAAGTCTACCTCTATCAATGTGTGATTTAAGCCTTAATAATGTTTATTTTATTTGAGACATAGATGTTAAAAATTTAAACATCATCATGGTGGAGGCTTTATTTGATGAGCATGATGTGTCCTTCCCCATCACTTTTGATTAATTTTGTTTTGAAGTCTATTGTGTTAGATCTTAAAATGACTACACCTGCTTGTTTCTTAGGTATGTTAGCTTGAAAAATCCTTTTCCAACCTTTTATTTTGAGGTAATGCCTATTTTGCATGTGTTGGTTTGAGGTTGTTTATCTCCTTAAATTTCATTAATCTATGTAGTCAATCTTGTAAGCAGCATGTTCTCTCTCTCTCTCTCTCTCTCTCTCTCTCTCTCTCTCTGTCCCACTCTCTCCCTCTCTTGTTTTGGCTTTTCAACACAGGGTTACTCATTGTAACTTTGGCTATCCATGCAGCCTAGAACTCACAGAGATCAGCCTGCCTCTGCATCATGAGTATTGGGATTAAAGCCATGCACCACCACAGCCCAGATATTTTCTTTTTTCTAAATATAAAATTGTAGTATAGAAGAAATATGAATTTACTGTTTTCATATTATTATTGAAACCAGTGTCTGTTCTTCATATGTCCACTAATATGTATCATTTTAAGTCTGTGAAATTATAAATAAAATACATTATCTTGAGCTCTGCTGTACTAATGTGCTAACTGCTGAGAGAGGAAAAATATGATTCCTCCAGGGATGAGCTCCCACAGAAGTTGCTCAATATCACATGGCCATTGCTGAACACTTTGTACATATGAGCAATACTAAATGGATATATATTCATACTAAATGAGGAATACTAAATGGATAGTATATTCATATGTAGTAGTATTGCTCATATGTACAAAGTGTATATCTATCTATCATCTATCTAGAGAGAATTAGTAATTTAAAAAAGATCATGAACTAGTGAGGAAAAACAAAGATTGTGTTGAAAGGCAATAGGAAAAGTAGATGCAGTATTCACATATAAAGTCTCTTTTTAAAAAAAGGTAAAACAATTTATATACAAGAAACTGTTTCAAAAAATAGCTGAAGATTATAAATGATTGTATTTTACATGGTAGCTTAGGATGGCCCAATCATCATATAAATTTTTCCTTCTCAGCCTCACAAGTAAGAGATTACAATTCTGGAATTACAGATATGAGCCATTATGACTGTATAAAAAGTTTTGTTTGAGAAGTGGTAGTAAAGAATACCTTATTTACTTCTTTGTAATACTGAAAATAGATTTTTTTTTCTTACAATAAATTATGGCTATGGTTTCTCCAAAGACTCTGTTTACTAAAGGTTACATTTCCAGTTCTGTATCAAAGAGAATATTTATAAATAATTTTCTACTTAAAAGGTATTTCTCAGCATCTGATATTTCTAGATAAAAAAAATCTCTTTTCATAAAACCATTTCTTTGTAAATATGTTCTCTTCAGAATTGAAAACTTCCATCAAATGGGCTGATAAATTCTTAGTTCAGAGGGCATAGAAGTAGTACAGTGTTTAAAAGCACTAGATATGTAAGCCTGGTGGCATGATTTTGTTTCCTAGAACTAAAAAAAAGCAGGAGGAGAAAATTGACTACATAATGTTGTCCTGTGAACAACCATATGTGTGTCTACACATAGCACATACACACGTACACACACATACATATACACACTCAGTTACCAGATGATAACAAACTTTTTTAAACCCTTTGTTTTGAGTAATTAAGTAAATATCTAATATTTCTCAGTCATATTACTGGGTACTGATTTTAGTGGCAATATTATGATAGTGACAACCTCAGATGATAAAGATCAAAATATTTATCATATAATATTTTCTTTGGCAGGTCATTCCATATTAAATATTAAGTTAGAGTTGAATAAATAGTTGTAGAATATCAATGAGAAATAGTTGTTAAAGAAATTCTGCCAGAAATCAATTGTTTTACATAGTTATTATTCCTTAAAATAATGAGTAGATTAGATTTTTATTAAGTCAAGAATAGGACAATTAAGTAAAATTAAGATATTTGACAAAAAAACTCATAATTATGACAACATTAATATAGTTTTATTAATTGTTTTCCTTTTGTATTTTATTTCTTTTTATTTATTCAATGTTTCTTTCATATCATACACCTTGATACCATTTATTTCTCCTTCCTTTTGCCTCTGAAACCCTCCCCCGCCAAAAAAAACTCTAAATTTAAGAGAAAAAAAGAAAAAAAAATTGAAAATCTCATCATGAAAGCTGCAGTGTGACACATTAAGTCCCACAGTAAACACCTTTGTCCATATATCTTTACTTGCAAGTATTCATCGCAAAGTCATTGATCTGGTTCAAGGCATTTGCTTTTACTATATTATTGATACTGGTCCTCACTAGAACTCCTCTTTATTATCGCTGTGTCATGGAAATCTTGCATCTTTGGTCTTGTGGATAAGGTCCCTTCAAGTTTTCAAGCAGATCATAGATGGGGTGGATACTGGGGCAGGCCAAATTTTAACCGTGGTTCTTGGTTTGGGCATCTGTGGGTTTAGTCAGCCTGTCAGTTATTCCCATCCTCACCACCAAGTTGAGCTCTCCTGCATTGCCCCAACTAATTTACCCTTGCAACAATGAGTGAGGGGTGGGACCAGTTTTCCTACTTTCATACCTTTAGGGTCAGCTCTCCTCGACCTAATCCATACGGGCCAGTTCTACTGTGTTGCCCAAGCAAGGTGCAGGGGCACTCTCATGAGTGGTCTAGCTTGTAAGAAGCAGCAATAGCCCTCCCATTTTTATGACCCCAGGGCCAGTTCTACCATCTGTTCCAGACATTGATGGGTAGGGGGTGGAAAGGAGGGCATCTCTTTTCCACAGATGCCACTATGTGTCAGATGAGTAATGGGGACAGCATTCTTTTGACCACAACATTGGAGCTGGTTCACCCACACCTCTAAAAACACGGCCAGCTCTGCTGTGCTGCCTAGGTGAGGAGCAAGGATCGCTTTTCTGATTGCTAAACCTGGCAAGGAGGAGGGCCATCTTGATTTTCTGTTGCATATGGCAAAGAGCATGGGAGGGCAAAGGGGGCATCTCTTCCCTACTTCCTCATGAGCGTCAAGTAGTGGGGACAGCTCTCACATGCTTACAACATTGGGGCTGACTTGCGCACACATCTGCCAACAAGGTTGGCTCTATTATGTTATCCCTCTATTATGTGAAGTGCAGGGCCTGCTCTCCTGAGTGCTGCAACTGATGGGGGCAGGGACATCTCTCCTGCTCTTGTCATTTCAGAGCCAGTTTCTCCCACCTGCCTATGGTATTGATGGGTGTGTGTGGGGGGGGGGCTTTTTCACCCACCCATGCCACCAAAATATAGATGATAATGTGGACAGTTCTCTCATGCTTACAGCTTTTGGACTGGTTAACACAGGGCTGGCTCTATTATGCTGCCCTGGTGAGGTACAGGCCCTGCTCTCCTGAGAGTTCTAGCATTTGTGGAGTCAAGACAGTGCTTCTGTTCCTATAACCACAAGACCAGCTCTCCCACCTGCCTCAGGTATTGACGGGTCATGGGATGGCATCTTTCTCCAGCCCATGCCACCATATGGTAGATGTGGAGTAGGACTAGAAATTCTTTTCTCACTATTTATGAGATGGTCCACCCACACCTCTGCCAACAGTGTTGTCTCTACTGTGCTGCCTAGGTTAGCTGCAGGACTTGTTCTTCTAGTGAGGCACCTAGTGAGGACATAGATAGCTCTCCTACTCTTGTAACTTTAGGGCCAGCTTTTTCACCTGCCTCATGTGTTGATGTGCAAGATAGTGAGGGCATCTTTCACTCACCCATGCCACCACAAGACAGATGAGTAGTGAGTACAGCTCTCTAATGCTTACAACTTCTGTGCTGGTTTACCTACACTTGTGCCAACAGAGTTGGCTGTATTGTGCTGCTCAGGCTAAGTACAGAGCCTGTTTTCCAGAGTGAGGAAGTCCCAGGGGTCAGAAACATCAACCCCACTCTTCTTACCTCAGGGTCCGCTCCCCAGGCTGCCTCAGGAGTTGATAGGCTTGTGGGGAAGAGTCTCTTCTGACCATACTACCAGTACTTGTTATTCATGATGCCCAAAGTTTTGTAAGGTTTGCAAATCTTTATTTTATTTTATTTTATTTTGGTTTTTCGAGACAGGGTTTCTCTGTGGTTTTGGAGCCTGTCCTGGAACTAGATCTTGTAGACCAGGCTGGTCTCGAACTCACAGAGATCCGCCTGCCTCTGCCTCCCGAGTGCTGGGATTAAAGGCGTGCGCCACCATCGCCCGGATTTATTTTATTTTTATACTTAAATTAAATTATACTTTAGTTTAAATCATCTTCAAGAGTATTTTATTCCTATTATAGGAGATGTGTTATTTCAAAATTTAATATAAAATTTCTAGTGTGAATAAAGACATTGCAAATGTAGTTTAGTTTAACCAGAAATAGATAAAAATGAACTTCCATAATTTCCTCAATATAAAAGAATAAAGGAGGAAGAACTTGTATTAGAATATTATGTTGATTATTTTGTTCTTATACATATTGTATTTCGGGACTCTAAGCCAACAATATATTTATTTAGGGAAAAATGTATAAGTCACTTGCTGTTTCTAAGGTTTAATAACTTGCTCCTGCACTTACCTGAACCAAGTGAATGAAAATATCTAGGAAATAATAGTTGGTATATACATAACACTTATTATTTATAGTAAATCAAATAAATAATATTCAACTTTCCTTTTTTATTATATCCTTAAGGTGACTTTCAATTAAGAGACATAATGTAGGAGTCTTCTCCTTCACCCTGTGGCATGATTAGCATATGTATGAGACACAAGAAAGCTAGAAGATGTCTCCTAATCCTTGTTCTTTTTGTTACAGTTTGAGCTCTGAGAACTTCTGAAAAGAATCAAATGCTATCAAAATGTCAATGATATGAAAATTTTAATTGATTAAAAAATGACCTTCAGTTTATAATAAGTAAAGAACTATGCATTTTGTCAACTATCCTGGAAGTGAATATTGATTTCAATGAAAATGGTAGAGATCAAATGTCATAATATATGTGAAGCTCCTTACATAGTATTTGAGGCAAATATATGGATGCTAATGGTAACAAATTTATTTTCCTCATTTATGTTGACGTTGCAAAGAAGATCACATAACATTAGTGTTTTGAGTCATGCCAAAATTGTGAACAAAAAGTGTCTGAATATACATTAGACTCCTGAGAATGCAGGGAATTCTAAACTAAAATTCAATTTACCGGTGCTGAGTTCCTATTTGGAGATCTAGAGAAAATTCACTTTTTTCTTATATATGTATTTACATTACCTTCTGGTTTATTTTATCTGTCTACCTTCATACCTTCCATCCTATACATATTTTTCTATTTATACATTCATGCCATGTTGTACAAACAGACTTTTGTCACTCACCATATGTTGCTTAACATTTGGTTAAACGAGAAAGAAACTGAATGAGAAAAAAACAATGAATCTGATTTCAAAACTGCTAAAAGTATTGTTTAAATCAGAACAATTTCCTAATCGAATGACATTACTTTTGCATTGACATAGCTTAAGTAAAATTAAAAAAAAACATAAGTGTCAATCTTGGTAAAGTTTTATAAGCATTTTTATTCAGAGTGAATTGAAATGTGAAAGAATATTGACATTCTAACAATGCATGTATTTATTTTAAAAGTGGGATCTACTATCATTGTAAAATCAAGTTTAAAACAATATTTTCTGAGGTATGCCAAATGAGAACTAAGAAAATATCAATATCAGATATTTCAAATGAAAATCTATCTTTTAGTAATAATAATAACTTGGAAGAAATACTAAAAACATCTTCAAAACCTAAGGAAAATACTTACTTTTTTTTTTTTTGAGACAGGGTTTCTCCGTAGCTTTTGGTTCCTGTCCTGGAACTAGCTCTTGTAGACCAGGCTGGCCTCGAACTCATTACTTTTTAACAAATAAAGAAATATAGTCAAATTTTCATTAATTTGAAAGGAAAAATAAGATACTCTCATTCTAATGCAAACAAATTCTATATACAAGGAATGAATGGCAGAATACTAGTAATTCTCAAAAAAACAAGAAAAATAAAAATAAAACTATAAAACACATGTACCTGAGAAACTGACATTATAGTAAAATATGCAATTCTTATAAACCACAAATTCAATGCAACTTCTAAAAAGAGTTTTAAAGTCCAGAGTTGATGGTATATATGTTTAATTCCAGCACTAGGGAGGCAGAAGCAGGCAAATCTCTGAGTTTGAGGTCAGCCTTCTCTATAGAGTAAGTTCCAGGACAGCCAAGACTACAGATACTACCTTATCTTAGTAATTAAATAAGTAAAGATTTATGGAAAATAGATTATTTTATAACGTGTAAGTTTTAAATGTCTATCATGTCTACATAATCCAGCCTTCCAATGAATCATTTTTCTTCATTAGATTCATGGTGATGATATTTATGAAAGTAAACACAACACTAGATATCATCATTCATTCCTTGAATCATTAAGAGCTTCATGGCCAAAGAAATGGCTCAAAGTCAAGAGTAATTTCTGCTCTTACAATGAGTCTAGTTCCAAGCACCTACTTAGTGGCATATCCATTTGTACTCATGTTCTAGGAAACCTAACACTTTGTTGTCTCTGGGGTCACTTGCGTGCATGTGGTGAACAGAAATACACACTTATACAAAAAAAATAATGTTATACTTAATTAAAACTGAATATTATAACACTGTTCACTAATTTAGAAACAAGCAGTGATTATGTTTGTATATGAGTATATGGATCCAAAGTTATTTGTCATAGAAATGTATCATTGTGTGAGAAATGTAAAACTCTTTGTATATAATTTTCCTGGTTTAGAAATGTAAACTATCTACGTGGAAGCATTTTAGAAAAAAATAAATATAATAAATTTTTAGTTATTGACAACAGCATCAATCCCATATCTAGTAAGATATAATAAAAATATAAGTCATTTAATCTAAGTTGCCTGGGATGTGATGCTGTGTACCTTTTCTTTGAAATCTTAAAGTAAATTTTCTAGAGCTCTTCCAAAATTTTTCAGGGAGGGCAATCATCAAGTATTAGCAATTGATTCTTTCTGCTTATTATTACATTGTCACTTAAGAATTATAATGCACATAATTTCATAGATATGTGTTCATGTAGAATCAAAAAGGTGATGTACGAAAATTACTAACGAATGCATGAATTACTTGTTTATCATTATAAGTAAATATAGCATATAGCACATGTGTTCAGAATATGACATTATTGGTGACATTTGCAAAGAAAATATATAGAACTGCAAAGAGACAAATACATGGCATATGTGTATTTTTTATTATGATGGAAGATTAGCAATAGTAACAGTTTGTTGGCAAGGTTGTTAGCAAACCACACTGCTACTTATAATTCAGATGAATAGTGATCACAGTGAAATATCCAACTTATATACTGTTAGCCTCAGTGCTTTTCTTTTAAGAAAAGTGAAAAATTTTAAGAGTAAATATAAGTTGGCTAAGTCAGAGTATGATAATTAGGGATAATTCAACTTACTTAAAATAAATACATAACTGAGTTGGGCGGTGGTGGCACATGCCTTTAATCCCAGCACTTGGGAGGCAGAGACAGGCGGATCTCTGTGAGTTCGAGACCAGCCTGGTCTACAAGAGCTAATTCCAGGACAGGCTCCCAAACCACAGAGAAACCCTGTCTTGAAAAACCAAAAAAAAAAAAAATACATAACTGACCTTAATAATGGAAATATAAATACGAGTATAATTAATTTGCTAATGGCTCTTGTGTTCCCTCCTTTCTTTCCATAAACTTAGTCTCTACTCATTGATTTCAGTGGCTTCTATTAATTGTATTACTTCCTGGAACTATGCTTTTATTGCTTTGGAGGCATTTAAAGAAACTGAAGAGAAGATTTCTCACATGAAATGATTCATATTTTTAAATGAAAATACATTTAATTTTCTCTTGCATGCTGTGAAATTTATTTCTTTCTTAAGATACCCTGGTAATAGAGAAATTATAAGCTCAAATTTTTCTGAAAATAGCACAAATGTTAGAAAAGACATTTGTTAAAAAACATATACTATAACAGGCATGGTGATTCACAACTGTAACCTCAAATCTCAATATGCCTTGGCAAGTGAGTTGCAAAGAGTATCAGGTTAACCAAGGCTGCAGAGTAGATACCTGGAAGCAATAAAAATCAAGGAAACAAAAAATATAATTTACATGAAAAAATTCATCAGAAAGTTAAAATATGTAGCCCTAAGCATAAGCAAGCTGTGGTTTCAAATAAAATTTAAGTAGTGTGTGAACAATAGAGGAAAAAACTACTTCAATTAAAATGCAAAATAGCACTGAATAGAAATCACCATGTGTTCAATATCATAACCATGAATGGCCAGAGATATGATTTATACCTAATTTTATATGCAGTAAGACAAAATAATGAATATTATAAAGCATATTAAATTTCATATGGTAATAACATTTAGAGGTCATGTGTTCCACTTTCATACTCAGCCAAGCAGCCTAGTGTATATAGTATAATTTTTGTTTCAGTAACAGTATTAGATGACAAAGTTGGTCAAATGAAAATTGAAACATTTTGTTAATTGCATCAAACATTATTTGTATATCATATAAATATATTGTGGGTATCAGTCTGTAACTTGCTCTAAGTTACAGTGTTGTATAAATCAGTGATATGCCTTGGAAGAAACCACTTAAAATGTTGGAATTTAGCTTCATTTTGAGTGCAAATGCATAGGCAAAATTTCTGAGTCCTGTTTACATACATGGACTGTATTCTGGACCAGAACCAAGCAGGAGGAATGGATTATTTAATAACTTACTACTAAAAGTAAAATGATGTGACCTATAAACTTTGTTAAATGAGAATGGAAAATATTAACATGTGGGTTGATTAAAATCATATCAGAATAATTACATCTAAGAATGTGTAAATTCCATCAGACAAGTGAATTTTACAGTTTTCTTAACTGAAATCTGTAAAGATGGTACCAGCTGAAGGCCCAGGAATATTTTGAGTGCCATGAGACTAATAGACAAAGAACTTCAAAATGTTCCTAGGCCTTCAGCTCTAGTTGCTTTTTGTATATTGATGAGGCCTACTGAAACTGCTTTACCATTCATTGTACTAGCTGTCATTTCATTTACCAGTATTGGACTAGATATTATATTCCTATACTGCTCATATTCACCATTTGACTACCTATCTAGACCTATGACCATGATTATTCCTGCTTTGATATTTTCTGCACTCTCTAACTGGGTTCTTGACTTACCTTGTATTTCTGCCTTGGCCTCATAAGGTATCTCTAACTGTGAGGATCCTTTAACCCTTTGGTATCATATCAGTTCTATAGACCCACTATCATAAACCAATTTTGTATGTGTGTGTGTGTGTGTGTCTGTGTGTTTCATACACAGTCAGACACAGCTTCTTATCAGGAATTTTCTTTCATTCATACAAGGAGTCTGACACTACTGCACTTTTCCTGGCTTAACTGATTTTCTGGAACCATGTTACAATCACTTATGAACCTCTTATTCTTGCATTTCCCATGCCCACAAAACTAGAATCATCAGAATTATGCTACTTATTTCTACTGCCACCCCACATGGAGCTCAGCTGTCTTGGAGAGACCACAGCTGCATTAGTCTCTATTTCGTGACACTTAGAAAACCACTACTCTAGATATCTGTTTTCAAGCAGTGAATTCTTTCAGTAAAATGCTTATCTAAGTCTCCCTGCTTTGAAATGAATTTACATTTTTATCACAAGATAGAGATTTTCACTGATGGAGTCTTGTCCTTGGTGTATATTTCCTGTTATCCTAGTACAACCACAAGACCTTTCTTTAGTAGTTCTAATCTCTTTAGTAATACATGCTTTCTCAACAACTTGTTACCTTTTCTGTGACTTTATAGAAAGTCCTTTTCCTGTTAAACTGTGTGTCTTACATTTTCATCTACTCAATTTTCTGCTCTCTTGCAATGTAGAGAGGGGATCAGAGTGATGGGCAGTAACAATTACCACTCCCAAATGTTATACAATCTTGTAATGTCCTCCATCAATCAAATTGCTCTCTTATTTTGATTTCAACCTCACTCAAGTTCTTAGGAGATAGAACAAATGGGATCAGATTCCTGACCAGACTATAACAAGAAGAGATTGTAGGCCAGTGTTGCTTTCCTAAGCATTGCTAGGACATTATTGGTGATGCATGAGAAAACCACAGTGTTTATACGTTAAAAAGAATAATACCCATTCCCCAGCAACACTTCTCTATCAATAAATATTCATGAAATGTGCTAAATCATGGGTGTCTCCTTCATCCATGACAGAATATTTAAGGACCTAATTCTGTGCAGCAAACCTTGTGTAGGTATGCTTTGCTATTTTTTGGTCACATAGCAAGAGATATGTAACATCTAGATGTAATGTTTTACAACACTTCACAACACTTCTTCAAGTTCTCCATTTCTTATATTACAACCGCCACATGCATATGTTCCTGCTTTGTTCCCTGGACCTTGTAAAGAAATATATCATGTTTCAATTAATTCTTTACTTACTTATTCCCATCACATTGGCCAGATGAGATTCTCCACATTATCTATTACACAGTGAAATAGGAAGGTTGCTGCCCAGCTTCGAGATCAACACTAGTCTAGATATATAAACATACGCATCTATAAAGTAATTTGAAAACATGCCCATTTAGGAAAATAATGGAAGTATCTTCCAAAAAAAAAAAAGCCCATGACCTCCCTACCCATAGGAATTTAATCCCTTCCATGGAACATGGTTCAGTAAATTAACTGCTTGATTTTCACACAGTCTTGCTGTTACTGCCCGAGTGGGAAATTTATTCCTGCCAGGTTAGAGTTGTAGCAAGGTGGGGCAGGGATGAGAATTGCTGGAACAAACTACTGATACCTTTTTTTTTTCTCCAAAAGCCTGAATAGCACCTTCTGGTATTACATACAAAAGCCTTTCAGGAGGAAACTTCAAACACATTCAAGTTAACTTCTGTATGTCCTCTAATCAAAGCATATGATGTCTTCAGTAATTGAGTCTTACCATCTGATTGTGGTGAACAATCAAGAGTAATGGTTATAGCCTTTCTTGTTTCGTAAGATTCTGGACACTCTTGACTAGCAATTCTTTTAGCTGTCCCTGTGATTTTCATTTAAAAAACAGTATATTCTGGGAGCAACATTATCCAACAACACAGAGTATTTCTGAAGGTGTGTGTGTGTGTGTGTGTGTGTGTGTGTGTGTGTGTGTGTGTAAAATTAAGTAGCCTCTGAAGTGGTAGACTTTACATGGATCATTTGTATATGTTTACAGTCCCCACCTCTATCTTTCCCCCATCTTCCTATTCCTTTATCACCTTCAACATCTCATACATAGCATTCTATTTTTATAAACTGTTTTTTATTGAGTTATATATTTTTCTCCAATCCACTCCTTCCTCCCCTCATCTTCTACCCTCTTCTATGGTCCTCATGCTCCCAATTTGCTCAGGAGATCTTGTCTTTTTCTACTTCTCATATAGATTAGATACATGTATGCCTCTTTTGGGGTTCTCATTATTGTCTAGGTTCTCTGGGATTGTGAATTGTAAGCTGGTTTTTTCTTTGCTGTATATCTAGCAGCCACTTATGAGTGAGTGCATATTGTATTTGTCTTTCTGAGTCTGGGTTACCTCACTCAGAGAATTTTGTATATATTGATATTTCTCTTTCTGAGTTTGGGTTACGTCACTAAATATGATGTTTTCTAGACCCATCCATTTGCCCACAAATTTCAAGATGTCATTAGTTTCTTCTGTTGTATAGTACTCCATTCTGTAAATGTACCACATTTTCCTTATCCATTTTTCATTCGAGGGGCATTTAGGCTGTTTCCAGTTTCTGACTATGAAAAATGTTGCTGCTATGAATATATTTGAACACAATTCATTTTGGGTATATATACAAAAGTGTTATTGCTGGGTCATCAGGTAGGTTTTTTTCTAATTTTCTGAGAAATTGCCATACTGAAATCCAAAGTGCCTATACCACTTTGCACTTCCACCAGCAACGGAGGAACGTTTCCATTACTCCATATCTTCTCCAGCATAAGTGGTCATCATCATTTTTGATCTTGGCCATTCTTACAGGTATAAGATGGAATTTCAGAGTTGTTTTTATTTGCATTTCTCTGGTAACTAAGGGTGATGAAAGCATTTCCTTAATTGTCTTTCAGCCATTTGAGATTCCTCTCTTGAGAGTTCTCTTTTTAGGTGGTACCCCATTTTTATTGGATTATTTGTTCTTTTGATGACAAGTTTCTTGAGTTCTTTATATATATTTTTAGATCAGTCTTCTGTCTTCTGTGGGGTTAGTGACACTCTTTTCCCATTCTGTAGACTGTTGTTTTGTCTTGTTGATCTTGTCCTTTGCTTTACAAACGTTTCTCAGTTTTAGAAGATGGCAATTTATTAATTGTTTCTCTCAGTGTCTGTGCTACTGGGGTTATATTTAGGAAGTAATCTCCTGTGCCAATATATTCAAGTATACTTCCCACTTTCTCTTCTATGAGGTTCACTGTGGTTGGTTTTATGTTGAAGTGTTTGATCTATTTGAACTTGAGTTTTATGCATGGGGAAAGATATTTATCTATTTTCATTTTTCTACATATTGATATTCAGTTATGCCAGAGTAATTTGTTGAATATGCTTTTTTCCATTTTATATTTTTTGCTTCTTTGCCAAAAATCAGATTTTCATTGTTGTGTGGATTGATATCTGAGTTCAAATCGATTATATTGTTCCTTCTCTCTGTTTTTATGCCCATACCAGGCTGTTTTCAGTACTGTAGCTCTGTAGTAGTATTTGAAGACAGGAAATGTAATACCTCCAGAAATTCCTTTATTGTACAGCATTACTTTGGTTATCCTGGGTTTTCTTTTTCCATATAAATTTGAATATTGTTCTTTCAAAGTCTGTAAAGGATTTACAGGGATTTTAATAGACATTGCATTGACTCTGTAGATTGCTTTTGGTAAGATTGCCATTTTTACTATATTGATTCTACCTATCCAAAAGCATGGGAGATCTTTCCAATTTTTGGTGTCTTCTTCAATTTCTTTCAACAAAGATTTAAAGTTCTTGTCATACAGGTATTTCACTTGTTGGTTTAGACTTACTCTGAGATATTTTGTGTTATTTGTTGCTATTGTGAAGGTGATGTTTCTCTGATTTCTTTTTTAGCCCATTTGTCATCTGTGTAAAGGAAGGCTACTGATTTTTTTGAGTTAACCTTGAATTCTGCTACATTATTGAAAATGTTTATGAGTTGTAGAAGTTCCTTGTTAGAATTTTTGGGGTCCCTATGTAAACTCTCATATATTCAGCAAATAGTGAAAGGTTAACATCTTCTTTTCTGATTTTAATCTTCTTGATCTCCTTTTGTTGTCTTATTGCTCTATCTAGAACCTTAAGTACTATATTGAATAGATATAGAGAGAGCAGAAAACCTTGTCTTGTTCCTGATTTCAGTGGGATAGATTTTAGATTCTCTCCATTTAGCTTGAAGTTGGCTGTCATCATGCTCTATTTTGCCTTTTTTTATATGTAAGTTTGTGTCTTGAATCCCTGCTCTCTCCAAAACCTTTATTTTGGAAGGCGGATATTTTGTTTAAGGCTTTTTCAGCATCTAATAAGATGATATTTTTTTTTTTAGTTTGTTTATATAGTGGATTACATTGACTGATTTTTGTATGTGGATCCATCCCTGCATCTCTGGGATGAAACCTACTTGATCAGGGTGGATGATTTTTCTAATGTGTTCTTGTATTCAGTTTGCCAGTACTTTATTGAGTATTTTCCATCAATGTTCATGGTAATCACAGCACACAGAGGGGACTCCCACATCACCTCCCCTTTTTGTTTAAATAAAAAAGAATGTTTTCACTTTAACATAGTATAATTACAAAGAAAAAAATTATAAAGCAATAATTACAGTTACAATATTTATATCTACTTTATCTTTTATTATAGCTAAGGAAAACTATAATAATAACTATTTTTCAACTCCATCAAAGACTCCAGAAGGATATAATATTACCTAAGTAAACAGGAAGTACATTGTCAGCAACTTCCAAAACTCTAGAATTGAAAGAGACATCTCGCTGCCTGGACAGTCACCCAAAGTATTTCTGTACTGCTGTGGCATCCAATCTTCAGCCTATATGCTCATAGTATCCAGCAAACTTTTCCACAAAGCAGGAAATTTCAAAGACAGTTCCGCCTATATTGGCAGTTTGTCAGTCACTAGTTCTGTGTCCTGCAGAATGTCTGGCAGACTCTTTCATGAAGTAGGAACTCTGAAGGACCATCTCACATTTAGGCAAGTTCATCAGTCATTTCTCTGTGAATCCTGCATGTCCAGTTCATCTAACAAACTCCATAAGGAGCCTCTTCAATGCCCATCTTACTCTTCTATTAGATTGGTGGTGCCAGGAACATATGTGTCTCACTGTCATGAAAGGTCTTAAATTTTTAAAACATTTAAATGTCATATTCTAAAGGTCTCTGAAAGATTTAAAGAATGCCTACCTATGAGAAACACATCTTTGTATTTCTAGAAAATCTAATTAGCCTGACTTCACTATTCTAACTAAAAGCTTCACTACTGTAGATGATTATCTATTAACCTACAGTTCTTAATTATACATTTTAAATGAACTGCACAAACACAATACCTTAATCAAGAGCACAATTATTCATATAACAAATTGACCATAAATTTGTATTAATTAATCAAGATCCATACAAATGCAAATTATTCATATCTATATTCTATCCCCTTTTAAATGTAAACAAAAACTTATAGACAATATTTAGGAATATGAGCATAGATTTTTTTGCATACTGTTTCCTGTTGATTGGGTGCACTGTTAATCAGGTCTTTTATGGTGCATCCTATGTACTAATTTCATCTCAGTCACCAGTTTGGTGAAGTAATTTTTTGAGGGTATTCACGACAACCTTCCATGGAGTCTTGTTCCATCATACCACACCAGTCTGGAAGCAATCTACAGATTCTCATTTTCAGTGAAAACAAGAGAAGAGCCTCTTTTCCAAAGCAACATATCCTTATACTCAAATTTTGGAATGAAGATACCTTTATGTTGGTTTAATGTAGTAGTCCATACAATGAAATTCTTCTACACTTAGCTTCTTCACAGTCAAACATTCAAAGGAAACACAATAATATACATAATCCAGACTCTGTGTGAATTTTCCATTGTTACATGGCTTATTATTCTTTACTCCTTTTAATCTATGACTATCTGTACCCTTTTTAAAGACTTTACCCCATTTTTAAAGCATTATCTTTATTTTATGACTTCCTATACTCTTCTTTTCTCTCCTCCAAGCTTCTGTCAATTTATCCAACACTATAACTAATCTGGATTTGTCTTTATTGCATATCTGTAATTCTTTGCTGCCTTGAAGAGCTTTTAAAATGGTAAACAGTTTGGTTGCAGCTACTTTTTATGATGGCTCCACCTCTCTCCACTTTTAAAATGAAGGTACCAGTAGTGTCAGCTCTGGGACTGCCAGGTTGGATCAGTGCTCAGCACTTTAATTCTGAGAATGAACATGCAGAACATAAACCAATTTTTTAAACCTGAGTAATAGCTAAATCTGCTATGCAGAGCATTGTGCAGCCTGGAAATATCTCTGTGTATGGTGGTAGGAATCTGCCATGCTTTCCTGCTTATGCATATGTAGCAGACCTGATCCTGCCATCTGCCTAGGCCGGGAGTACTGAGCCATGGCTGTGGTCTCCTGACCCCAAGTGGGCAGAAAAATACCTGAGACCACAAATGCCATTCAAATACTCCATAACAAGAGTTTACGCTGGCAGCATGGCCTAGGAAGCTGCATATTGAAACTGGGCAGCTTTTTTTCTGCTATGGCTGAATCAGGAAAACCTCTCTTAATAGAGCTGAAGCAAACTGCCAGCTGAAAAAACATATGGCTAAACTTTGTGTTTAGTGTCTAGATCTCTGTTACATCTCTCAGAATGATTGTTTACAGCTCCATTATTTTCCTGTGTACTTATTATCTTATTCTGCTTAACATCTGAATAATATTTCAATATTCAAATGTACCATATTTTCTTTATCTATTTTCATCATTCCTTGGACACCTATAGTAAGGGTCTCCTCTTTCATTCCCAACTGCCCAGACTTGAAAAATCACACAGAAGGTTTATTAATTACAAATTGTCTGAACAATGACTCAAGTGTATTTCTAGCTAGTTTTTATATCTTAAATTGCCAAGAATTACCCTTGACATATATACCACTTGCAAGGGTAAGGACATGTATATCTGATTTTAGAAAATTATATGAGGATGTGAATAAAACAATAAAATAGAAACATAGGATAGTACTGGGAGGTAGTTCTAGTGAATATTAAAATCATCTATGCTTAAATTTCCATACAGTTTTGTACCTAAATAGAAAAGGGAAAAGGCAACAAAAGAATTCTTTAACATAATACAAAGGACATCTCAAACAGTTAATTGCTTCAACACTTAGAGATATCAAGTCATTATTTTTCTGTTGTTTAGGCAGGGGAGCAACCCTAGACGAAATATCCTGATGACAGCAATTCTCTCTGTCAAACCTCCTATTACAAAAGAAGAAGCGGAAGTATGTTTCCATATACTGCCCATCTGCCTGTATGTGCAATCTTAATTAATGTCAAAAGAATCAAGTAATCACATCCTGGGTCAGGATATACAGCCACACTTGTTCACAATTTTGAGCACACTATAATTCTCTGACCTTAAAACAAAGTGGGAATAGGCTCACATTTTGGGGCCTTCACAATTTTTCTCTTTTGATTAATTTTTATAAAGCCTGTGTTTCCACAAATGGACAGATGATCATATATGCCTTGCATTTTTTTGGACTTAACCTGTCTTTGGTATATGCGTTACAGTTAACCGTGCCCATGTCTCAGATGCCTTGGCAGGAAATGTATCAAACCCATCTCTGACTGCCAATTTCTTTAAGCAAAGGGTTAAGGAAGAAATTGCCTCTGGCATCTATGTCTCTGAACCATGTTTCTGTCAAGAGAGTTTATCAAACGCAAGATAATCATGTACAAACAGATAATGCTTTGTGAGGTACATGCTCCTATGGCTGCAGTATCTCCTAATTAAAGGAGTAGAGGACCACCAGGGTTGGAAATGTACTTTTTAATTGATCTAAAGTATTTTCTAACAGTATTCAGTTGTATCATAATCTAAATTAGTCTTATCAAATGACAAATCTAAGAACTCATTGGAAATGTTAAACTTCTCTTATACAAGTTCTAATCTTCTAATCAATAGCATTTTATAGTAAACTAAAACATTAATGAATATTAACAGGTCAATACCATAATTCTACTGTTGAAATTAACAATAAACACACAATTTGTTAAATCACAATTCTCTTAAATCTGTTCTATCTAAAGACAATAAAAGATTAGCCAATAAGAAGCCAGAGCTAATGGGCCAAGCAGTAATTTAATTAATACAGTTTCTGTGTGGTTATTTCAGGTTTCAGCTGCTAGGAAGCTAGAAAACAAACAAGCAGCCCTCCTTACAACATGTGGCAATTCTTAATTTTTCTGTTCTTATATTTGTAAGTTGTGTTGTCATGAAGCTATGGGACCTGCCTCAACAAAAATACCACTTATCAGGATAAGGCCGTGGGGATTAGATATGTTAATAAAAAATATGAATATATGAGTAAAATAATAAATAAATCATATGATAGTACCAGGAGTGTGTTGCGACCACCTCGGTCAGCAAGGAAGATGCAACACCGGACTCTTCTTTCAGCAGTTTATTCAGGAACCTTGAAACATTCTTCGAAACTGGGGAAAGCCAACCCACAGCTAAAGTAGTCCCTGGTTAACCAGCCCCAGCAAGCTACGTGGGAAATGCAGATAAGTCTAGGTACACGAAAGCAAGCCACATTCTCAGTTTAGACCATATATGGAATGGTATGTAACTTGGAACACCTTCTCAGTCTTAGCCATATATGGGAATAGTACGTGACTTAGAGCACATTCTCATGAGGGGGTGAAGGGCAGAAACCAGCACCACCCTCATGGCACTGCACAATGCAGCTCTCTACAGTTTTCCCTTTTTAGTTTTAATGCTATAGGTAAGAGTAGTGGCCTGCTCTCTGTGAACCAAGAGCCTTGCACTGATCCTCCCTGAGTGTCTTCCACACAGAGAGTACCAGACCAGCTCGATGCCATTTTCCAGAGGTGGGGTCTTGGGCATCAATCCACATGCAGCAGGCTTGCTATTCTCAGCCATCCTTGAGTGCAGTGCCTTTCCTAGAACCCTGAATGCGTCAAATTAATGTTTCATGGTAGCTAACCATACATGGGGAGATTGGCCAGCCTCTAGGGCTGCAAAGGCTTGAATGAATATGGCTGCATTGTGACTCTGAGAGCCTCTAATCCGACAAATACACCACAGACAAGCCAGAGAGACTATCACCATGAGACCAGTTAATGCTCCTAAACCCACCCATTCCTTCAAACGGTTCATCACTGTGGAGATCCAGGTAGAAAGTCCTTCAGCCATTCCAGCATCCACTCAGGTAGAATTCATGGTGACAATGGCTACCCTGAGCTGTTCCATCATGGTATCAAATTCTCCAGTCCAATTACCTAAAAGATAACTAGATAATTGTTTAGACAAATTTGCAGCATGGGTAAAATTCTCGTATTGTATGCTAGTCACACAAAGCCCTGCATATTTCCATTGGCAGCCCAGTTGAGCCAATTGCCAAAGAACATCAATTTGCTCCTGTACCAAATCAATTCTTTGATTAGTCACCATCAATCCTCCTTTTAATTGTGCATTAATGCCCTTTTGAACATCCAGGGCCAATGCAACATTTGCTGAAAGATTATTCAAAGTCTGCGCAGTATGCACAGTATGGCTCATGGCAATCGCTTCCGTGGCAGCTCCAGCCGCCGCCAGGGAAATGGCAGTTATGATGGCAGCGGTAATTCCAAAATCTCTTTTTTGTCTGAATAAAGTCATGAAGTGAGGAGCATCCACGGGAATGGGTACCCACCGTGGCATACGGGTGACAATCGCGTATTTAAACTGACTGGCATTCCAACATTGGGTATAAAAGCAATTATCGTTATCACAATAAGTTGGCCCTGCTTAGCTTACAATAAACAGAAAAGGGGGATAAACACAAACAGGGGTGGAATTATAAGTAATATTATGAGCTGCCCTGGCTCCTTCACCCGAACAGCCTGTTTGTGCTGAATATATGGCAGTAACTCCTTCTGGGGTCATGACTGTTTGGAGTTGAGGGGACTTAGGGCTGCCAGGCCCCATGGGCGAGAAGGGCTCCAGGTAAACTGGCTAACACCATGAAACCCTCCGCCAATCACAATCATGGGTTCTAAATTCATGCACCTACCATTAATTCCACACAGTAGCCAATTATCAAAAGGATTAGACACATAGCTTTGAAAATGATTTTGATCACTAAAATTAGACCCTGGAAAACTTTTATTAAATCCGGTGCTAATCCCGGGGGAAAAGGAAAAACGTTGCGCTTTATCGACCCAAGTTACTGTGTGGGACTGACAACCAGTCCAAGGCCACATTTCCCCCCAATTTACTCCCGAGAAATAGGGAGCCCATTTTGGTTGGTGAGGAGAAAATACTATTGCTCATTTTAGCAGGCCACCATCCTGATACCCAGGTGGCCTTAGCTGAATGACAGGGGCCACCGGAATCTGGGGGTAAGTCAAACCAGCCAGCTGTTTGGTTATACAAGGGAATGCAGGAAGATGCTTCAGAAATATTATGGGCTATATAAAAACATAAGGTCCCTTCTAAGTTAAAGGACCTATTTTCTCCTATGGGAGCTAAATCTGCTTCTAATGGCAAATAGGGAACATCAAGACTTCTATTACTACTAAACAGACGGGGAAACAACTTAGCATCATGACGTATTGGCATTGGTTCTGGAAACACGGAAAGGATCCCCCTTCCCAGCTCCATCCGTCCATTTGGAATCATCAGTAGGATGAGCCATAGTACAATCAGCACCAGTCTCCTGATCCTCATTGTTCTGGACTCGCCTGATCAGTCATTCAGGGATCCACACCAAGTCCTGCCAGTCCTGGAGAAAAACACAAACAGAACCTCGTGCCCATGTCAGCACGGGATCAGGCCCGTGCCAGAGCCCTGTTAGGATATCTTTCCATTTTACCATCCCTTGTACAGGACTGTGGGGGTCCTGATGTCTATCAGCTGCAGAGCGACCGTGAGCATCCAAATTTAAAAAAAATTAATGGTAAATAAAGCAAGGGAGAGTCTCTCTTTTGAGGTATGGCCATGGCCTATTCCCCCATTTTGTTTTAGCAGACACTCCTTGAGTGTACGATGAGCAAGCTCCACAACGCCTTGACCTTGAGGATTATAAGGTAGGCCATGAGTAAGCTGCACCTCCATTTGGCGGCAAAAGGAGGAGAAACTTTGACCTGTGTAGGCAGGTCCGTTATCAGTCTTTAATTGGGAAGGTTTGCCCAAGCTGCCCATGCCTCTAGGCAGTGGGTAATCACATTACGTGTTTTTTCTCCTTTGAGAGGCGTGGCATGTATCACACCTGAGCAGGTATCCACCAAAACATGCACGTATTTAAGGTTGCCAAATTCAGAAATATGTGTTACGTCCATCTGCCAGATCTTAAGAGGTAGAAGACCTCGGGGATTTACCCCGATGCTAGGTGGATGCAAATGAATCACACATTGAGGGCAGTCTAAAACCACTTGTCAAGTATTTGCTCTAGAAAGACAAAAATTTTGTTGTAATGCTTTTGCATTAGCATGAAAAGTCCTGCGAAAAGCTTTTGCTTTCTCCAGAGTGGAACTCAGGAATATACATTCCTTCCTCGTCCACAGGTCCACTTACATTGTTCCCCTCAGACAGGGGACCTGGTAGGCCTGTATGGGCTCTAATATGTTGAATGTAAAAACAATTTTTTCTTTGCCAAATTAGATCCTGCAATTGTTGAAACAGAAAGCAGACTGCACTGGAGCTTTTGATAGGAGCAGCTACTTCTAGAATCTTGAGGGCATTTACCACATAAGCAGAATCTGATATTAAATTAAAGGCAAAGGGACAAGTCTTAAAAACTTCAAGTACAATTTTTAACTCTATAATCTGAGATGAACCAGGTTCAAATTGATGCACTACAAGTTCTTGTTTGTCTACCATATATACCCCACAGCCTGTCTTAGATCCATCTGTAAATACATTTGGGGCTGTGGGAATAGGCTGTGAAGATGTTATTTTAGGAAATACCACAGGATGCTCCTTAAAAAAATCCCAACAATGGATGCTTGGGATAATGATTATCCATTTTTCCATCGAAACTACATTCCAAGATAGCCCAATCATCTATCATAGCACACAGGATTTTAACTTGATGACTGGAATAAGGCACTATAACAGTCGTGGGGGTAACCCCAAAATATTGTAAACATTGCTGAATTCCAGTTAGGGCTAAAGTCGCTACAGCAGTAGGATAATGCTCAAGGGATTTAGCTGGAGATATCTTAGGATAGTTCCAAAGCAATGGCCCCCTCTGCCATAAGAGTCCTGTCGGCTGGTAATATGAGGGAAGAATGCATAAAGCAACATATTGACCCTCTAGTATCCTTTGTAGGAAGGCATCTTGTAACCTGTTTTCCACTTTTTTTAAAGGCAAATCTCTCGCTGTCATTATAAAACAAAGGAATGGAGAAAAAACAATCTTTTATATCTATCACAATAATAGGCCAGGAGGCAGGCAAAGAGGATAGAAATGGCAAACCGCGTTGCACTGGTCCCATGACTTACATTTGATTGTTAACAGCTCGCAAATCATGTAATAGGCACCACTTTCCCGATTTTTTCTTGATTACAAAGATAGGTGTATTCCAGGGGAAATGGATGGTTTAATATGGCCCAGGGTTAACTGTTCTGTTATCAAATCATTGGCAGCCATGAGCTTCTCAGAGGAAAGAGGCCACTGAGGAACCCACACTGGCTCCTCTGTTTTCCAAGTAATGGGAATTCCTTCCCCAGTGGCCCCTAGGAAAAACCCAGCCCTTGTCTAGAAGAGTGTTGTTGCACTGATACAGGATCCTTTTTCCCTGCAATCTCTTTCCTAATCCAAAGCTTGGATGATAGCCCATCCTAGTCATCATCTGTTGTGAGGCTGGGGAATATTCATTGCTAAGTTTAAATCCCATGCCTTTTAACAGATCCCTCCCCCACAGAGAAACAGGGAGTTCTAATACATAGGGCTGAATACTGCCTGAATGACCTTCATCATCACTCCACGGCAGGTGCCTAGCACTTATGTCTGGTGTTTTAGCATAGCCCAGGCCTTGCAGGGTGTGTGAGGAGGTTTGAATAGGCCAACCTGATGGCCAATCCTTTTTTGCTATAACACTTTTATCAGCGCCTGTGTCCAACAGGCCAAGTATATACTTTCCATCTATCTTGAGTGACAAGACTGGGTGTCGATCCAAATCAAGGGACATGAAAGTCAATTCTGTGCCTGACAAGCCAAAGCCTTTGTCTCCTCTTTCTGTGGGGCAGGCTTCATACCGCCCATGAAGGCTGGGAAGGAGAACAAGCTGAGCAATTCAATCTCCAGGAGAAATTGCAGAAATGCCTCTTGGGGACTCTACCATAATTTTGACTACCCCAGTATAATCCAGGTCTATAATTCCAGGATGAACTCGTAGGCCCCTCAGTGTTGTGGAGGACCTCCCTATAAGCAGTCCTACTGACCCTGGGTCAAGAGGCCCCCTAAAGTCTGAATCCACCAACTGGACTCCCATCTGAGGGGTTAATACAATTCTGGTGGTGGCACGGAGGTCCAGTCCGGCTGAACCCGCAGTTGCTCTCCGTGGTCCTTCAGATGTAGGAGAGAAGGCCACACTCCCTGGCTCCTGTCTTGGTCCTGACCCTCGACTGCCCCATATATTTGTGGGCCTGGGTGCAGGGGCTCCGCTGCCCATTTTTTGGACAGGAGCCTATACTGGCTTGAGGTAAAGGCTGGCCATTTATATCTTTCACTGACCGGCATTCATTTGACCAATGTTTGCCCTTCTTACACCTAGGACAAATATCCGGTTGAGCTAGACGTTGGCCAGCGGGCCCCTGAGAAGCACCTCCTCTCTCTGGGCACTGTCGCTTTAAGTGTCCTACCTGGCCACATTTAAAGCAGGCACCAGAAACTGATCTTTTCCCTTATGTTTGGTGGACCACTGCAGCTGCTAGGCCAGCGTTGGTAAGCGGTCCTCCTAACTCTCTGCAAACCTTCATCCATGCCTCAAGGCCTCGGCTTTTGTAAGGAGTTATAGAATTCCTGCATTCTTTTGTACATTGCTCATATACCAGTTGTTTTATCAATGTCATGGCCTGATCAGGGTCCTAAAACGTCTGCCTGCGGCCTCAACCATGCGAGCGACAAAATCGGAAAATGGCTCAGTAGGGCCTTGTATGATCTTGGTAAGATTGCCATTTACTTCTCCTTTATTAGGCAAAGCCTTCCAGGCTTTAATGCCAATTCTATTGACTTGTTCGAAAACTTGAATTGGATATCCGGTCTGGTGATTGGCTAAACGACCCTGACCTAGCAACAAATCTCTGTCCCAAGCAGCATTCCCTGCTGCTTGATTGGCAGCAGCCTCCTCATTCGCGAACTCTATTTAAAAAGCTCTCCAGTCTATATATTGTCCTGGGCTCAGACAAGCACGAGCAAGTCCACTCCAGTCACTGGGAGTCATGCAATATCGACTTAAAGCCTCTACTTGTGCCTCTGTGAAGGAAGCATTAGTCCCATAAGTTCTCACGGACTCAGCTAAGGATTTAATAATCTTAAAGTCTAGAGGTTCCTCATATCTGTTTCCCTGCGGATCTTGGAATACTGGGTATGCAAATCGCAGTTCAGTTCTCACTGTCTTCCAGACTCCTGGACAGAATGAGCATCCGGAGCCACCTTGACCCTCTCCCGCATAAGGTGGCGAAGCCTCGGGTGTCAAAGGGTGGGGCATTAGGGCTTTAGGAGCCTTTTCTTCCTTTTTTTCTTTCCCTCTTTCTTAATTTTGCCTTAGCTAATTTTTCTATGAGCACCTGTAGCTCTTCTCTGACTCATCTGATTCTGGATCTCCCTCCTCTAGCCCCTCTAAGTCAGCAAGGTCTGGGTACAGTGTTCCTCGCTTGTGATGATTCTTTTCACTGCCTGCTTCCTCTGACTTTTCGGATCGTTCCTCTTGTAGCATTTCTAACGCAGCCTGACCATTTTTCACGGCTTTACTGCAGTGCTCATCCTCAAGACAGCCTTTTACAAGTTTCCAAACAGGTCTCACTCCTCCTTTAAGGGATCCCTGTTCATATGCAAATTCTAGACCCCTTCCTAGTTTCTCCCAAGACGAAATTGAGACGGTCCCTGAATCTGAGAACCAAGGTGCAATGGTATCGCACTCATCCAAGAATCTCTCTAAGGTACTCCTTTTAATTTTCAAATTCTTAGAACGAAGCAGCTCATTGAGAGCCAAAAAAATTGGGTGCGAGTGGGAAACGCCCATAGCTAAGCCTGTACTGTTTTTCCTTGAGACTCTTACTTTAGGCTTGCCTCTCTGTGAACTCGCCCTGCCCTCCCTTTGTCTTCAGAGGAGAGCGAAACTGCGAGTCTCTGCCACTAATTCTCACCTATTTGGGGAGTTTACCCCCCCCCCCCCTCTTTATTTACAGAGAAGAGCTAATTACCCGCTCTAGTCACGGATTCCCAAATCCTTTGGGAACTTTCCCCGCCCTCTCTTTGTTTACAGAGAAGAGGGAATTACCCGCTCTAGTCATGGATTCCCAAATCCTTTGGGAACTTTCCCTGCCCTCTCTTTGTTTACAGAGAAGAGCGAATTGCCCCACTTTTGTCTTGGTCCCCAAATTACCTTGGAGTTTTCCAGCGCACTGCCCTGACTGCAAAAAGTTTTGAGTCCTCAGTGAGGGGAGATGTTCCCCATATGGGCCACCACCTGTTGCAACCACCTCGGCCAGCAAGGAAGACACAACACCAGACTCTTCTTTCAGCAGTTTATTCAGGAACCTTGAACGATCTTTGAATACCGGGGAAAGCCAACCCACAGCTAAAGTAGCCCCTGGTCAGCCAGCCCCAGCAAGCTACGTGGGAAATGCTGATAGGTCTAGGTACACGAAAGCAAGCCACATTCTAAGTTTAGACCATATATGGAATGGTATGTAACTTGGACCACCTTATCAGTCTTAGCCATATATGTGCTCTAAGTCACATACTATTTTTTGCATTGGAAAAGAGGTTCTGTTTTGTTTCCTAGAAGATGAGAACCTGTGGATTAATTCCAGACTAATGTGGTTTGATGGACCAAGACCCTCTGATAGGTTGCTGTTAACACCCCCAAAAATTACTTTACCCTACAAAAAGCAGGAAGCAGTTCTGAGAGTACTACATCCAAAATCTCTTAATGATTGTTTATAAATGTTTTGTTACATTTAAAGGAGGATATGCTAGAGAGATTTTCATTTGTATGGATCTTCATTTATTGATAAAATTTTATATCAATTTTGTTATATGTATATTTCTGTTCTTGATTAAGATTTTTTTATAATGAAAAGTCCTAAGTTCTTAAAACATTTTAAATTCCATATTCTGTTAGTCTTGAAAGGGTTCAAGAATAATTGTCCATCTGAAATATATCTTTTTACATCTAGAAAAGTTAACTAACATGACTGTAAGCTTTACTATTAAAGATGACTATTAACCTATATTACTTAATTATACATTACTTAAACTGCAAAAAATCCTTAGATCCAAATTTTGAAGTCAAAAGACCTTTATGTTGGTTTATCTTGGCAGCCCGTACAATGAAATATCTCTTTGTACTTAGCACCTTTACAGTCAAATACTTTAGAAGAAAACACAGTAATATACATAATCCACACTCTTTGTATATTCCATCTTTACTTGTCTTATTTTTCTTACTCTATTACTTTTCTTTTTCTTTTTTCTTTCTTTCTTTTTGGTTTTTTGAGACAGAGTTTCTCTGTAGCTTTGGAGCCTGTCCTGGAACTAGCTCTTGTAGAGCAGGATGGCCTCAAACACACAGAGATCCACCTGCCTCTGCCTCCTGAGTGCTGGGATTAGAAACATACAACACCACTGCCTGGCTTTGTTGGACCCTGAAGTCTAACTAACAGGAAGAGTCACCCCAAGAGACCATCTTTCACACCACAGTTGATTTAAAAGCATGAGGATTTTATTAATTCTGTTGCAACAGGGTCTTTTAGCATTTGAGAAGCCAAAAAGACCCCGAGTGGCTGGAACAGGCTACTTTTAAATCAAAAAGCCACAGAAACAATGGGGGAAGTCTGGGGATTGTTCTTTAACTACTATGATTGTCTTATTTAAAGGGCTATTACCAATAATTGGCTGGAGAGCAGTTGCCAGATCAGATGAGGTAAGAGGAAACATCTGAGGGTCACTTTGTTCCTTTCCCAGGGACTGAGTCAAAACATCTGTGGACATCTGTGGCTTATCTTGTCCCAACTTCAGGAAAGGAGCTCTATTTGGAGAACACTCACAAGGACTCAGGGAGATGTAAAGTTCCCCCTTGGTTCCCAGGGGAGGGAGGGTACTACTGCTGAGAGGCCTCAGGATTATTTTAAAGTTCTACACTGTCAATTAATTTTTCTATAGGTTTAATATTTCTTTTATTATCTTTACTCCTTTAATCTATGGCTGTCTGTACTCTTTTTTATTACATTTATTTTCTCTTTACACTTTTTCTTCTGTCTTCCAAGCTAACATACATTTTTTTTTAAATACATTGTGTCTTGTTTAGAGGTCTTTTATGTCTGAATCTGTCCTATTATGTATCTGAATTACCATTTGGATCAGGAGCTCTTCTTAAAATGCTAAGCTACAAGGTGAAGGCGTAGGTCACAAATAATGCCACACCAGTTTGGAATTATGATTAATAGGGTGGTATTTATTTAAAGGGGAAAAAACTTACAGATCACTGTCCCATGCAACAGCCCTCTACGCAACCAGGAAGGGAGTCTAGTCGCCGGCAGAGCAGGAAGTGAAGAGAGAGAGGAGAGGGAAGTGGCTGCCTTTTTAAAGGGAGAGAGACCACGCCCCAATTGGCTGGTATCTCAGCAGCTATAGGCTGGAGGAGTGGGAGGACCTCCCGCAACAACAAGGTGTCTAGGACAAAGGCTGCATTGCTTTTTGGCTCTGTACAGTTCAACATGGTGGTGGCAGGTTCACTTTCTCTGTAAAATGCACACATACCCACAGTTTCAAGAATGCAGCAGGTCTATGATGCACCATAAAGCACTTTGTAACATGTTGCTCACAAACCCCATTTAAGTGCTCCGTAACTGGACATCCCAAAAGTGTCAGAGTTTGTGCTAGCAGCATGGCACCAAAAGCCATCTAAATGTCAAAACAAACAAGTACGCACATCCTCTGTCAAGACGTGTAGCCACACTTGTTGCCAACAACTTTGAACAAGCTAAAATTCTCTGACCTTTAGACAAGGTGGAATTAGGGTCAAATTTTTTGGACTCCACATTAATTTAAACCATTTCTATTATTCTGTGTATTGCCCTAATTCTGATGCTTGTCATGTAAAGTTACAGGCCTCTGTCTCCTCCATCAACTACTTGACTTGCTGTCTCTTTGATTCTACCGACACTCTCTATCTTGGTTCTGATTTTCTCCCTGGCTTTACTGTGCTAAGCCATTGGCCAAAACAGATTTGTTCATAACTAATGGTAATAAAGCATTCAAAGCATACAGAGAAAGAATCTCACATAAGATACCTAGGTAGTTTCCATTTCCTAGCTATTATGAATAGGCATCAATGAACATGAATGATGGAGGTAGGTCTTGTATCTTATCTGTTGCTTTCATTGGTTAACTAATAAAGAAAATTGCTTGGCCCTAATAGGACAGAAAATTAGGTAGGCAGAGTAGACAGAACAGAATGCTGGGAGAAAGAAGCTGAATCAGGGAGTCACCATGATTCTCCCACCCAAAACAGCCACAGGTTAAGATCTTCCCTGGTAAGCCACCTCATGGGCTACACAGATTATTAGAAATGTGTTAGATCAATATGTAAGAGCTAGCCAATAAGAGGCTGGAACTAATGGGCCAGGCAGTGTTGAAAAGAATACAGTTTCCATGTAATTATTTCGGGTATAAAGCTAGCTGTGCGGTTGGCTGGGTGCTGGGGACACAGCCCCGCTTCTCCTAGCACAACACATAAATAAAAGTCTATCTCTATGTAATCTTACAAAGTTCTTTGGGTATGTGTCCAATAGTCTGTAGCTGGATTAATTTATAACATCTATTTCTTTTTGTACAAGCTCCAGTCTGATTTACATAGTGGCTACACTAGTTTGCACTCCCAGTAGCAGTAAAGAAATGTACCCAATTTTCCACATTTATACCACCATTTATCTTCATAAACGAGTAAAGTTCTAGAATAAATCAATCCCTTTGAACAATGAAATATAATTTAGGACCATACATAAGCCCATTATTCCAAAATCAAGTATCTTATAAATTCCTGATTTTGAAAAAGAACTACTTCAATAAACATTATCTTTATCTGTTAGCAGACACTGTTTTCTCAACCATCCAGACCTGAAATATCACACAAAGACTATATTAATTGCAACACTGTTTGACCAATGGTTCAGGCATATTCCTAACTAGCTCTTAAATATAAATTAACCCATTTCTATTATTTTATATTTTATCACAAGCTTCGTGGTTTTTTAGCTCACAACTTGCTTCTTGGGTGGTTACATGGTGTATGTCTGAATCCTCCTTCTTTCTTCCTGTATTCAGTTCAGATTTCTTGCCTAGCTCTATTCTGCCTTGTCATAAGCTAAAGCTGCTGTCTTATTAATAAATTGTAATAAAATATATTCATAGCATACAGAGGGAAATCCCACATCATCCCCCAAGTATCTGACAGACTTTTCCATGAAGCAGGAAATTTGAAAGAGATTGTTTCACCTATATTGACAGTCACTTTCTTTTGTGTGTGTGTCCTGAAGAATGCCTGGAAGACTCTTTTATGGAATCCTGAAGTCCTGCCTCACCTTGTTTTGACAAGCTCAGCAGTCATTTTTCTATGGATAATGCTTGTTTTATATAGGATACTGTCAAGCAGTCCAGGCAAGAGGAGTTTCTTGCCCAAATGGCTAGCCTTGTTGCATAGAAGGCAAATTCCATAACCAGTTTCTTCAGTGCCCATTAGCCTTTCTGAAGTAATTGGTGCTGCCAGAAACAGACATGACTCACTGTCGAGACAAAGTTCTTAAAACATTGTAAATACCATATTATATAGGTCTTTGAAGTGCTGAAGATTATGTATCTAGCTGAAATATGTCTCTGTATATCTAGAAAATCTAACTCATAGTTTGGTACCTCAAATCTTGCTTTGTGTGTGGCTACATGGCATCTGCCTCACTCTGCTTTCTTTCTCCATGGATTCAGTTTAGTTTTGCTGCTCAACTATATACTGACTTTCTATAGGCAAAGCAATTTCTTTATTAATGGTAATAAAACATATTCATAGCACACAGAAGTGAAACCCACATCATTTATCTTCAAAAATAATGCTGGTAATTCTGGTTGTATACATGTAGAATTATGTATTTTGTTCCTTATCTGTGACTCTACACAAATTTTAACTACAAATGGAAATGAACTTCTGAATTAAACCTAATAGCCTAAATATGGTAAAGGAGAAAATAGTAAATATTTTTTAACTCATGGATGCAAAAAGAACTTCTTAAAAAGAATCTGATAGTGTAGATATTAAGTCTCACAATTAAAAAATGGGCCCTTGCTGTTGCCAGAGCAGCTGTGAGCAACACATGGACCTGGAAAAGACCATATAGGTAGACAGAGATACAAGATTCTGTTCACTTTAGGAATGAACCATTTTTATTTTCCTAAATCTACATATATAGCCTTCAGCTACGTACTAATGATAAAGTTACAAACATAGTTTTAGCAAACAATATCTGGACTCCTTCTTCTAAGTCCTTCCTTCTATATGTCCCTCAACCTCCTGGTCTTGTTTTGTCTGAGGCATTCCTCCTAACCTTATCTCATACCTTCAGTTTTCAACAGTGTCTGTAGCTTTCTATTCTCAGCACTACATCTGACTCTGAGTTTGTGCCCAATAAAGGATTTGTTGGCCATCTGAACTCCAGTAGGGCCTGATGAATCTAAAAATCTTTGGTAAAGGAAATTATACCAGTGTTTGAACAAAGATACAGTATACAGAAAGAGAAAAATAATTACTAACCAACACCAGAAGGTGAGCATCTAGAATATAAAAAGAAGTAAAAAAAATAAACATCGAGAAATCACCCTAAATTAACAAATGTGAGATAGGATTAAGCATAGTGCTCTCAGAAGATTAAATATAAATGGATGAGAAACATTTTGTAAAATGTTCACCTTCCTGTGCCTTCAAAAAAATATAAATTAAATAAATTAAAATTTATTTGAGAATTCTTACTCCCCTAAAAAAGACTATGATAAAAAATGACACATCAAATTCTTTTGAATTCAAATACATTGATTTTTAAATGCCCAAAATATATAAATGAGGAAAAGTATTAATAATTAGTCAAAGATATGATATAAAATTTATTTGCATAATATTATAATCTGATGTAATTGATAAAATTAATAGGCAAAATATAGAATCATTTCACTTATTATTAAATTTTTCATACCAATACTTTATGTACCATAAGTTTAGAAGATAATATAGATAGATGATAGAGATAGATAAAGACCTACATTATAGAGAGATAGATAAAGAAAGATACAAATCATTTGGACCCAGATACTAAAATATTTGTGAAAATGAACATAAAATTACTTATTTTCTGAGTTTTCTGTCATATACAGTGAAAACTTACTGAAAGATGAAAAAACATTTTGAATGTTTTGTAAAACAGATGTATATCCTTTGATGTCATGAGCACAGAAACATTATCTAAGCAATATAGTGTGAAATTGAATTTATCCAAAACCAAATCAAACTTTATTTATTGTGTATGCACTATTATATAAAAAAGATAGAGAATATAACATTTAAACTATTTATGTATTTTTTCTTTTAATTCTATATGTTTGTTTTCATTTGTCTCTTACAAGTTTACTGACTTGTTTCCATGCTTAGTAAGTAGTCTGTATGGAATCATAATTAAGTTTTCATTTTATGGATGTGTCAATATTTAAAACATTGTTTGTGGTATAGAAGCTTCTTTTCCTAAATCTAACTTATAATGTAACTGGTAATACTCCAAATTTTTAGTATTAATTATTAATTTAGAATTATATATTAATAATGTAAGTCAATTTGACTTCTTGAAAGGTAGCCCAATATGATCTATTAAAACATCTTATTTTGTTTATAAACTAGCAAAGGCTTTATTTAAGCCTTAAATTTTAGAAACAATATAGTGAATATTATAGTCATGAGTATCTACCTTGAATTTTATACTAATCGATATTGTCTTGTTAAATATATTCAAGTTAAATATTCAAAGTATACTATTTCTAGACGTCACAAAAGACATTAGGTCAGGTAAGCCTTTGATTAGTAATCTCTATAATGACAGATTTTGAAAACTCCATCCTTTAATAATTACTAGTATAACTTAAAATTCAATTAAGTTTAATGTACCCCAGTTGTTTCCTGCTATGTTACACTATTCTCGGGGAGATGTAAACAAACACATACTCATCTCATATAGGTAAGAAATGACACACCAAAATACAGATATCACCAAATTCCAAATTAAATCAATGGGTTGTGTTGGGATTACTTGTATGACTGTAAGTGAGGGACTACTTATAGTACTAGAAATGAAGTCACCAAAATCTAAGGGTTAGAGTTTCTTTGTAGGTGTCACTGTTGGTCTCTGCTTCCTCCTGGTCTTTCAGCTAGTCTCTGCTTCTTTGCAGTCCATTCATCTGTTTTTTTTTTTTTTTGTTTCTTTTAGACAGTTAGACTTGTCTGTTCATTTCTTAGGAATGATATACACTTGGGGAGGGAATTTCCTAATGAATCTGGACTTCCTGAATCCTATATTTACTTCCAGAGCTTAAAGAGCTACATTTCACCATAGAATGTTTCACCTCTTTTTTTTTTTTGAATATCCTGTGTGTTAATGAGTTGGGTTTTTTTTTGTTTTGTTTTGTTTTTTGTTTTCTTTTTTTCTTTTTGATGGATAGCTATTTCACTTCCTTTTGATTATCCTGTGTCTTACAGAACTTCCATTCATTGTTGAGATTTATCTTGGAAAAAATCATTACACAATATTTAGTAAACATATATTTAAGGACCTTCTTTTCTTTTTATGGGAATACAGATAGCACTATTGTTTTTCATCCTAATTATGCAATGAGTTATTTTTGGATCATTGCTTCTACTGAGATAATATATTTCCAATGCCATTTGCAATCCATAAAATAAATTTTGTCATTGGAAACTTTGTATAGATGTACTGCATTCTAATATATAGATTGAAAACCATTTTACCTGGGTAAATGTTTCTTCTTAAGGGCATTTGTTAGAAATTCTCACAAACTTTCAGTTCTTATAATTAATAATATGAAGTTAATTTTTCAAGGTTCATTTCTTTTTCTTTTTTTGTTCATGAATGCCTTTCTAGCGTGTGTCTAAGTGCAATGAGTAGATTTCTAATGTCTGCAGAAGCCATAAGAGTGTGTTAGATCTTCTGAAACCAGAGTAAAGAACAATTGTGAGCCAACATGTGGGTTCTGGGAATGAGATCCAAGTTCTTTGAAAGAGCAACCAGTTTTCTTAACTTATCTCTGTATTCCCAAGTTTCAGAATCATTTCTGTATTCTGTGTGTTGTTATAGTATCTAAATTCTGAATTTAGGTTATATAAATAATTATGAATTACAATTTTTCTTCTTGATATATTTATCCACATTACATGTATTTTTTGACAAAATAGTCTGACAATGTTATATATCCATAACTGAACAGTCTCATTTTTATAAATGAATGGGTTTTCTTTTTTGTTTTTTTTGGCTTTTTGAGACAGGGTTTCTCTGTGGTTTTGGAGCCTGTCCTGGAACTAGCTCTTGTAGACCAGGCTGGTCTCGAACTCACAAAGATCCGCCTGCCTCTGCCTCCCAAGTGCTGGGATTAAAGGCCTGCGCCACCACCGCCCGGCTTATGAATGGGTTTTCTGCAAAATGTTTGATTTAATTATCATTTCCATGGATATTTTTTGAATAAAAGATACACTTGTGCTGTTTGTTTTAGATAGGACTCCATTGAACATTTGTAGTAAACAGCAAATATTTAATGGAAAACCAAAAATGAATGTATATTTATTTAAAAATTGCATGGCATAAAACTAAGTTCATATATGGATATAATATACAGTGTAGTGGGGAAAATGTAGTTCCCCTGAGAAAAAGATTGTTAGAGTTTATTTAAACCAATTAGAATAAATTATAAAGAATTTGAGTATGCTTCTATACCTATTAATCTTTAAAAATCCTGGTTAGAATTGAAAATATAGGCTGAAGATAAGAAGATTTTGTTCTGACTTAACAAGTTCCCATCAAGTTTTCTTTTAATATTTAGTTTCTTTGGTTAATTTTGTTTTTTATTTTGAGAGACAAGTACATGTAGGTCTTCAAGTTGATTTAACTAAAGCTAAAGTACATTTCTTGGGGGCACATTTTTTTTCATCCAATAAGTTATAGCCTGAAACAATAAAGGAACAATAGTATATTCTCTGGATAACGCAGAAGGGGAACTTTAACAGAAAAATAAAGGATTTTTGCTAAGGGACAGGAAAAATTATTTGTTACAATGTTTGTTTGATGGATTGTAGAGAACTAGATAAGACTGGCATCTGTTCTAAATAATTGTACAAGTTGTTCATGAACTTATTTCTAGTATAAATTTAAGTCAAGCTCTTAGCAATATTAATCTGCAAGTGTAAGCTCATTTTTTCATTGATATCCCATTTGAGCCAGAAGTAATGCTAACATTTTATGTCTGAAGTAACTAAGAAAGTTAGAGATTAATACTTGGTAATTCAAGCAAAGGCAGACATGAATTTATAGTGTATGAAAGATTTATTTTTTTTCTTGTTATATAAAAAGTAGACCTCAGGCAATATTTTTCCTCTTAGAGACATGCTTTCCTTTTATAAGTATGAAAAATATAATATTTATCTGGGCTGTGGTGGCGCACGCCTTTAATCCCAGCACTCAGGAGGCAGAGGCAGGTGAATCCCTGTGAGTCTGAGGCCAGCCTTGTCTACAAGAGCTAGTTCTAGAATAGCTAGGACTCTTACACAGAGAAACCCTGTCTCGAAACCCATCCACCCCCCCAAAAAATATAATATTTATATTTTGAGATCCCAAAGAGCCATTACCTTGAATCTCTGTCTTTTAATCATGAAATGTAGATGATTTCTACAGCAGAAAGCATTTGTTTTATTCAAAAAACCTTTTAACATGTCTTGTGCATTCAGTTAATTTGTCAGGCTGATAAAAGAAGTTCTTTGTAGACCCTCTTCTTCCTGTGCATATAAACTTTAATTTAGTTCAGGTTACAATAGCTTGCTTCTACTTTTTATTTTCTCATTGTATTTGTGGCACTGAGTTTTATGCTTTCTTCTTTGCTGACATAAAATATTTATCAACATAACATCTAAGATCAGTTCTCTGCAATAGGTACCCATAAGTCTCACCTCATAGAAAATGTCTCTCTTGTTTATTTCTACAATCTATATCCATTTTCACATATGTCAATTTTTGTACACTGATATTTAAAATGTAAAGTTAAATAATTCTGCGGACAGCAATTATGCAAAGACACTTGCATTAACAATAAATTTCAAACTAATTTATTTCTAACTAAAAATTACACATACAACTGTTTGCATATCAAGCAGAGATTTGAATATGCTTCACTTTCAGTATATTTATAGTGGAAAAATAAATTCTTTTAGGAAAAACCTGATATTTTAAGTTCATAAAATAAAATGAACAGTAAAAGGAGGCAAAATATATTTGAGTGAAGTCTATCATTTTACTATCACTCATATGCATTTATTTAAACTGATAATTAAGACAATAAAAAGTTTTCAGTATATCAACCTCTCTGTATTTTTCATTTTATACAGAATTTTAACATTAAATTAACAGAACATTGCTTTGAGGAAACTATGTGCCATTTGTAATAATGGAGGTTCTTGAATATTCTTAAATTATTTTCAGGCTATTTCTAAGCATTCATATGCAAATATATCCCATAAAAGAGTTGAAATAGGATATTTGGGAAATAGTAATTATATGATATATTTCTTATATTATATGCTACTAATAATATAATATAAGTATTTTGTAATATAAATATAGTTTTGTGTAATTTATTAGAAATAAATCTTTCTAAATTGAAATCTCTTTATTCTCAAAATATACTCTAATCTGTTTGCAGATTATCATATATTAGCAGGTTGTACTGTTGTATCATATTCTACACATAGAATATTAGATGGACTTTCACCAGTAATAGACAGTTTCATGTTTTATGTAACACACTCTCTCTAATACTGCATCCACTTATATTATCAAAATGTTTAATTGCCTAGTGTTTCCTTTATGTCAAAAGTGTTTTAAAAGCAGCATATGATAGAATAAAGAGGTTAGTAAAAAGGAGACATAAAGGTTCAATTATTTCCATCCTAATAATAGAGTTATTTTTGAAAGATTTAATACAGCAGTTTGTTCTGCTAAACATAATTAAGATTTTTCTCAATACCTTTCTATGGGCAGAGCCCAAATTATTTGTTAGCAAAGCATTCAAACTTCATAATATTGGAGAAAATTATTAAAGGAAAATAATAATTTAAATTTTAGTCAGGTACAGATTTTACATTGTTAGCTTTGAAGTTTGTATTTTGTCTTCTTTAAGCTAAACCAAAGAATATGCTTAAAAATCAATCTCTCTGTGGTCCTAAAGAACAGACACAGAAACCAAGTCCTATTTTAACAATATCTTAATTTAGAACTTATCCACTGAAGAACAGATTGAATATTAAAAACTGCGAAATGGTTGAAATCTGTAATTGTTTCAAGCATTTGGAATAGCTTTGAGGTAGGTTTCAAAAATATTGATTTGATAATAATTTCTCTCAAAACTGAAAAAAAATGCATCTAGCTCTTTAAGGTTTGCTTTTGAACTTTCTTAAGTTTGTTAACATATCTATTATCAAAGTTTCATGTGCTTTTTCAATCAGCACAGTAATGTCCTTAATTATCTTTCAGTATACTATAAAAAATTATGTTTTCAAATGATTTTGTTTGAAAAGTTCAGTTTTTCATATTTACTCTAAATTTAGATTCTCTTTGGGAATAAGTACAATATTTACAAAAAAGTGAAAATTCTCTACTAAGTATTTCTGTTAACGAAGAAATATTGACGTTTTCACTAGATTGATTAATGAAATCATGTTATTTGAAGAAAAATAGAAGTTACCGTTTCTATAGTGAATTTAGTCTGTGTGTTGCAGAATATTGCTTGTTAGTTAAAATTATTAAAAGGAAATCAGATTTTTTAGATTTCCTTCATATGGCTTTGAATCATTTAAATATATTAAGGCTAAACTTTTGAAGCTGATTACTATTTCTTAGTTAAAAGCAGTTAAAAGAGAAGAATACTATGTTTCCTTTAGGAATATAGCTAATTACTAATTCCCTTTTTAAGTAGACATTTCAATGTTTTGCCAAAACAGTATTTTAATTTATAAACTATGATATTTTCTTGGCTTTTTCCTCAGTTGTTAGGTAAAAGGGTAAATTATATTTGTATTTGAAGATGTTGAAATTTTCTAAAATACTAATAAAAGCACTTAAACCTTCATACTACTTGCTAAAAAAAGGCTGCCTTCAGCAAACACATTAGGAAATACATGTTCTTATCCCTAGGAAATGTTTTTTTTCTTTATTTTTCTTTGATACTTTATATTCCAACTGCAATTTTCCCTTCGTCCACTTATTTATGTCCTCTGGCCTCTACTTCTCCTATTTCCTATTCCCCTTCTCTCCCTTTTCCTCCTCAGTTTCCCTTTTAAAAAAGCAGGCCCAGGAATATCAATGTAACATGGCATAGAGAGTTACATACAATAAGACTACGTACAAAATCTGGGCAGTGATGGCTCAAACCGTTAATACCAGCACTCAGGAGTCAGAGGCATGCAGATCTCTGAGTTTGAGGCCAGTCTGGTCTACAGAATAAATTCTAGTAGAATAGCCACAAGTTTAAATATAAGGCTGAATAAGGCAACTCAGTGAAAGAAAAGGAGTCCCAAAAGCATGCAAAAGGGTCAGAGATACCATACCCAGACTTTTATTGAGGTGTCCCTTAAAAATCTCCAGATTAGTAACCAGTATGGAGAGAGGACCTAGCATAGGCATGCTTTTTTTTTTTTGCATGACGAGGCTCATTTTTATTATTACAGCTCATTTCATAACAGATTTATGAGTTTATAGTTCAGTAGAGAAGCCGGCTTCACAGCCCAACATGTTCAAGGTTACATAAAACACAACAATGTTATTTGTCTTTAGAAAAATGTCTTAGGTATGGGAACATCATTTACCATAACTATTCTCTAGAAATTGAAGAAGGTCATGGGCATTCCCATGTTCCTCCTCACATTTGTTGGCATTCCAAATCCTGTTCCTAAGGAATACCAACATCAGATGATCTTATGCCCATGTCACAAATTCATTATAATCTAAAGCCAATCTTGGTGTACACATGCTTTTTAATAGCTGTTCCAGTCTCTGTGAGCCTCTAGGAGACCTGCTTAGTTGGTTATGTGCACCATGTTCTCAAGGTCTCTTTGACTGATGTGGCCCTTGCAATCCTCCCCCATACTCAGCTAAGTTCCCTTGGTTCTGCCTAGTGTTTGTGTTTGGCTATGGATTTCTTCATCTGTTTCCATCAGTTGCTGGATGATGCTTCTCTTATGACAACTGATCTATGAGTAGAGCATAGTATTATTAGTAATTATTTCATTGAATTTTTCCCAAGATATCTTAGGATTTCTGCTGCTGTAAAGATGTGCCATGACCACAGCAACTATTTAAATTATTTAATTAAATAATTACAGTATTCAATTATTATTTAAATTGTTTAATTGGGGTTGCTTACAGTTTTAGATATTTAGTGCATTATCATTGTTGTACAACATGGCAGCATGGTGGCAGACATGGTGCATGAGAAGGAGCTGAGAGTGGAGAAGAAGCTAAATCTGTAATGTAGAGGTGACAGGAAGAAGCTGAAATATTGGACATGGCTTGAGCATATATGAAACCTCAAAAGCCACCTCCACAGTGACACCCTTCTTACAACAAAGCCATACCTATTCCAATAAAACTATACCTCCCATTCCCTATGAGATTATGGAAATCAATCACATTCAAATTAACACATTCCACTCCTGGCCACCATAATTTTTTTTTTTTTGATTTTTCGAGACAAGGTTTCACTGTAGCTCTTAGTTCCTGTCCTGGAACTAGCTCTTGTAGACCAGGCTGGCCTCGAACTCACAGAGATCCGCCTGCCTCTGCCTCCCGAGTGCTGGGATTAAAGGCGTGCGCCACCATCACCCGGCAAAATTTTTAACAATATTATGATGCAAATTATATTTGGTCTAACTTAAAATGTCTCCAAAGTCAATCATAGTCTTAACAATGTTTTAAAGTGCAATGTCTCTTCATGAAATTTCCACTGTATTCCCCTATAAAATAAAAAAAAAACAGACCATATAGTTCCAACATATAATAGAAAGCACAGGGTATACATAAAATTCTAAAGCATAGGAAAGGGAACAAAGTAAAGAAATATTGGACCAAAGAAAGACCATAAATCAGTTGGGCAAACTCCAAGCTCTACATCTCCATGTCTGATGTCAAAACACTCATTCAGATCTCCAAATCCTTTCAACTTTGTTGAGTAAAACATACTTTTTTATCTTGTGCTGGTTCCAATCCCTGTGAACAGCTCTCCTTTGCAGGTATTCCACCTCTATGACATTTTCAATATCTTGGGGACTTAAAGGCAATTCAGGCTTCCATTTGCAACTTCACCCGATGTCCTCTCAAGGTATCCATTCAGGGACATCCCTGACATGTGGCTAGCCTCAGAGGTTATTCTTAGTCTCAGAATCAAATTCCATAGGTCTTTTCTTCTATCTTTAACTCCATAATCTTATGGCTGAAGATGTCATATCCTGCTACTTACTGGGGTCAGACAATGGCAATTACTTCTTGCATCTTACAAATAGCCAAGTCTCAAACTCAAAGATTCACTAGCTCTGGGATTAAAGGCATGTTCCACCACAGCTCTCTTTAAACTTTTCTTTAATTCCTTTTCACAAGTAGAAAACTTAGCTTTATGGAATCTTGCCCTGAAGTCACCACTCATCTTATCCTATTTCTTATTTGTTTATCTCCTTCGCCACAGGACTCAGCTGTATTCCACTTTCTGGTTCTCCTTTTCTCCTCAGAGTTTATATTGTGCAATTTACCCTAATCAGCTTGTTCCTTTTCATTATAAATCTTCCTTAGAGTTACCACTAATAACCACATGACATAATCTATATTATGTTTTTTTTTGAGATTTACACTTTCAATGGAATTATTTCCAAATTCTTCACTTAAGCCTCAGGCAGATTTTTCAGACAACAGTAAAAAATCATCCATTTGCTTCTCCAAAATATCACAGGAATGATATCTGGACAACATAATACAACTATTCTCTTATGAAGCCACTTGAGCAAGTCCTGCACAGTTCAAAACTTTCTCAGCATCATTGCCATCCATGTTCCTAGTATGGCCCATTAAGCAAAACATAAATCATTTGACTACTTTTCTAATTCAAGTACTAAATTTCTCCAAACAAAAACATTGTCAAGCCAGTTTCAGAAATATCCAGTAACTGATACCAACTTCTTTCTTAATTAGAATTTTTATTGTTATAAAGAGACACTATGACCATGGCAACTCTTAAGAGAGACAATTATTTAATTGGAGTATATTATATTTTCAGTCCATTATCATCATGGTGCAACTTGATGGCATGCAGGCAGACATGGTCCTGGAGAAGGAAGTGGGAGTAGAAAAGAAGCTATATCTTGTTCCAGAGTCAATAAGAAATTAACTGAGATAGTGGTCATAGCTAGAGCATATATGAGACCTCAAAGACTACCTCCAAAGTGATATGCTTTACACAACCAGGCCATACCTACTCCAACAAAGACACGCCTCCCAGTAGTACAAATCTCTATGAGATTATGGGTTCATATACATCCAAACTACCACATTAGTCCTATTTGCTACTCTTTTTGGGTCTCAGTGCTGTCCATCCTTTGGTTCCTGACCACCATCAACATGGTCTCAGGCTTGAGTTCCCTCTCTCATTGCATGGGCCTCGAGTTGGAGGTGTCATTGGTTGGCCACTCTCAAAAATGCAACACCCCCTACCCAAGCACAACTTGGAGGCAGAACAAATTACCAATTAAAGGTTTTGTGGCTGGGATGGTATCCCAATGTCATTGCTGAAAGACTTGCCTGATTTTAGAAGATGACTGGTGTAAGGTATTTTTCCACAGTAAATGGTATTTTGCCACAACAAACATGCATTCAAATTCTAATTAGACTCTACATTGTTGTTTAAGTTAAATGTTATGTCATTTGTTCTAAACTTATTTCTTCACATGTACTAAGGATGCTGAGTAGAATAACATATTCCCATGATGCAATTTTAAGCAGAAATCAATTCCTAGTACTCTTTCAAATTATGTCAAATATGTCTAAAATATATTAAATATATAAATAGAGATATTTGTGTAATATAATGTAACAAACTTTTGTATTGTTCACATGATGCAATATTGTATTATTGCTCACATGATAAACTTAGGACTTACTACAGACACTGGTATTTCATCTTTATATTCATTGTTATGCTAAATATATTTTAATATTCATCTTTAAGCTTTTGAAATGTATGATCATTCTTAATGACAAATTAGTTTAGCGTGCTTGTGCTATAGCTGTTAAAAGAGTTCTTATCAATAAAAGGGCAGAAAGTGCAGATGATAACTGAGAGAAATGAGATGTAAGAAATGAGAAAATGAGTTAATCTTAAGCATTTCTCTATATAGATTTGGTCTATGCATGAAGAGGAACATTTGATAGTATGCTACAGCATGAACATGGTCAACCAAAGTTGTTTTAATATGGATAATGGTGGTTAGTTATTTCCTGAAATGAATAAAAAAAATTGTTATTTTCATAATCAAAGGAACACAATTTTTCTGTTTATGGTCTTGAAATGATTGCTTCTTTGAGAAAGTACCCTTGCAACATTTATGACAAAACAAAATACAGAGAAATTTATACCTTATAGAAGAAGTAAGCATATATTTTCAAAATTTACTTCACTAAAATCTAGATGCTCATTATGTGAATGACCTTCATCCAGCATTTATGTTTGTAGTCTTTACCTTTCACACAATTTAAACAAAAAATGTGATTTGGGCCCAACTGTTTTATTGTTTTGAAGCCCATTTACTCTAGAAAATTATAATAGCTATATAACTTGTTAGTCATGTGATCAATAGAAAAGGTACAGGAGTGATTTTAACTCTATGTCAAGAAAAAAATTAGATCTTCAGGGAAAATATTATCATTTTTAAATTTAGAATTTTCAAAGAAAATTAGATATTAGTCTATTAATTTAGCATTCTAGTCTTCAAGTCTACAACTCTTATCTTTTTTGCAGTTCTTCTGCTGCATTATGTGATCTTGTGTACTCAACTCAGAGGCTTGGCATAAGAAAATAAATTAAAAATGTATTCTCAAAAGTTAGTTCATAAAATTTGAGAATATGCCTAAGGCTTAAAGTTACTTGCATATCGATTCATTTACTTTTTCCTCTATATTATAAATTATTCTAAAATTTTTATATGTTTTAAGTATAATAAATATTGCTATACATAGTAGTAAATATTATTCTTCACTTGACTCCATTGTCAAATATTTAACTATGTATAAAAATTATTTAAATTTTAAGTTATTTCCAAAGAAATGGGATAATATTTGTTGTAAAACTGCTTCCCTTAAATGTTAATTTTTAGGACTTAAATTTTAGAATCTAGAACAGCTTCAGACGGGATTACTTTATTAAAGTTATCAGAAATTATAAATTCCTGACAAGTATATGTGTACATCTTGCCAATTATATGGTGACCCCTGTTAACCAATTAAGGATTTTCATTTTTTGTCTAGTATAAGGGAGTAGTCTGGTTTTGACATATGTCACCAAATGGATCTTTACAGTGATTTGTATGATCAGGCTGAGTAGATCCTCCCTCAGCACTTCAAAGGTATTCTAAAACTTTAGAACACATTGATGAAAATGAACTCCCTCAACAGAAGACTCCTATCTGGAACAATATAAGAGCAGCTGTGATTTGTTTCAGGATATTTAATGCATATTGAAAATGTAGATATTTGTTCTAGGATTATGAAAATAAACAAGCATAGTGTAATATACCATGTTGTTATGTTATTCTTGATAAACTATTAATATTTATATAACTTAATTAGGAATTGCATATTCTACCTTTAAATATGTGTTCCTTTAATTTTGAATTGCAAATAGTCTAGGTATTTCAATTTTTATATTAATTAAGTATTTATTTAGATCATATATTCAAAAATAATTTTAAAACTACAGTTATAAAAGATAAGAATTCAATATTGTGTAGATGTCTCTTCACAAGTACTGAAAGTAAGAAAAAATTATATATATTTAGTGTAGTCAAACTACGCATGCATACACCATACAATTTCATATTATTGTTACATTTTTATATGTACAGATTATACCTGATTTATAAAACACTTCACAGTTTTAAAAAATCTTATTATTAAAACCAATGTAAAGAAGTTAGTGAGAGGATATGATGTGGAAAGGAAGCTTGAAACTAAACTTAATTTTCATCCCCAGAATCCACTCTCCTTGGGGAAAGAGAAGCCCTACATCCACAAGGTGTCCTCTTACCTAAATACATGCTGTTGCCCATTTTGGCTGGGGGGCACACATGTACGGTCATTGCAAAAAAGAAAGAGGAAAGAAAACCAGAACACCCTACATACAAAGAATTGTTTAAAACAAATATTTATTAATAAATATATTCATCTTCATTATTATTTAAAATTATATTTATATTGAAGTTTAATGATACCTTTATTATTATGTAAAATATATTTATATTAAATATTAAGGCTACTGTACACATACTTGTTGATAAATATTACATTTAATTACCTTCATCAGAAAAAAAGTTTGATTTACTCATTAATCATTAAGACTATAACATCGCAGAGGAAAAGCTTCATGTTTTTCTTGATGATAAAATATCTAGAACAAGCACACTGCAGGTAGATACAAGCAGATCTCAGTAAGTTTGAGGTCAGCCTGGTCTTAGAAGCAAGAATCAGTACAGTTGGAGTTGTTATATAAAGAAACCCTGTCTTCAAAAACAAAAATATAGATATACATAAAGATGTGTAGATGTAGATGCCGATAAATAAAAAATATAGAATAATGTGGATGATTCCAAAAATGTGTATGACTAATTTTTAAATATATATATTTTTAATATAATTACATCATTTTCCCCTTCTTTTTCTTCCTTCACAGTCTCTCTTGTACCCCTTTTCTCCCTTTCAAATTATTTTCTTCTATCTATTTTTGATATATATATATATATATATATATATATATATATATATATATATATGTGTGTGTGTGTGTGTATAAATGAGTTGGTATGATGTTGTTTTTTAAATTTATTTTATATAATGCAGACATCATAATTTTATATATGTTCTATTGTGTTATTATATTCTTAAATATATTGCTTTATATGATGACACTATTACCATCTGAAATTTTTATGTTGTTATTTCAAGTGTTTCATCAGAGTATGATGAAAAAAAAAACTTTTTTCCTTTACTTATTTTTCTTATTTTAATTTTTTTTGTTTTTATTGAGCTACACATGTTTCTTCAATCCATGCCCTTCCCTCCTCCCCTTCTGCCCACTCCCAAGACCCCAGTGCTCTTAATTTATTCAGGAGATATTGTCTTTTTCTCTTTCCTATGTAGATTCATGTATGTCTTAAGACCCTATTTGTTGGCTAGGCAGTATGGTATTGTGGACTGTAGGTTGTTTTTTTTTTTTTCTTTGATGTATGTCTAGAAGCCACGCATGACTGAATACATATTGTATTTGTCTTTCTGGATTTGGGTTACCTCACTCAATATGTTTTTTTTTCTAGATCTATCTATTTGCATGCAAATTTCAAGCTGCCATAACTTTTTACCACTGTGTAGTACTCTATTGTGTAAATGGACCACCTTTTCTTTATCCAGTATTCAGTTGAGGGGCATCTAGGTTGTATTCAAAGTTCTGGCTATGACAAGTAATGCTTCTATGAACATCGCTGAGCAAATGTCCTTGAGGTGTGATTGAGCATTCTTTGGGTACATACTAAACCATGGTATTACTGAGTCTTGAAGTAGATTATTCCCAATTTTCTGAGAAATCACCATACTAATTTCCAAAGAGGCACTCCTACCAGAAATAGGGAAATGTTCCACTTATCCCACACCCTCTCCAGCCTAAGCTGTCATCAATGTTTTCTATATTGGCCAATCTGACAGGTTTAAGATGGAATCTCAGAGTTGTTTTGATTTACATTTCTCTGTTAGCTAAGGATGTCAAGAGATTTTCCTTAAGTGTCTTTCAGCCATTTGAGATTCAGCTGTTGACAGAAGTTTCTTGGTTTCAGGAGATCACATTTAATTGTTACTATCAGTGTCTGTGCTACTGGAGTTATACTTAGCAAGTGATCTCCTATGCCAATGCGTTCAAGTGTACTTTCCACTTTGTCTTATATGAGGTTCAATGTAAGTGGAGACTGCTTCTTTGCCTCCCAGATGCTCAGACCCAAATAATAACAGAAAAACTATATTAATTACAATAATGTTTGGCCAAATCTTAGGCTTTTTATTAATTAACTCTTACAGCTTAAATTAACCCATTCCAATTATTTTATATTTTACAATGAGGTTAAATATATTTAAGGTTCTGGTAAGGTTCCAGGATGTCTGTCTCCTTCGGCAGCTATGTGGCATCTCCCTGACTCCACCTTCTTTTCTCTTCTATCTCTGCTTAGAATTTCTGTCTTGTTCTATTCTGCCATTTTATAGGCCCAGGCAGCTTCTTTATTCATTATCCAATAAAAGAAGCACATATACAGGGACTACTTCCCAAATCAATTTAGTTTGGTTGGTTTTATGTTGAGGTCTTTGATCCATTTGTACTTGAGTATTGAGCATGGCAATAAATAGGGATCTATTTGCATTCTTCTACATGTTGATATCCAGTTATGCCAGAATCATTCATTGATTATGATTTTTTATTCCACTTAATATTTTTAGCTTCTTTGTCAAAAATCAGGTATTCTTAGTGTGTGGATTGATATCTGGGTCTTTGATTTGATTTCATTGGTCTTCCTGTTTGTTTTTACGCCAACATATCCTGTCTGTTTTTATGTCTATTTTTAGCCTGTTTTCATTATTGTAACTCCAAGTGAGAGCTTGTGATGCTTCCAGAAGTTCCTTTGTCATATAGGCTTGTTTTGGCTATCCTGGGTTTTGTGTTTTTTTCCATATGAAGTTGCCAATTGTTCTTTTGAGATCCATGGAGAATTTTGCTGGAATTTTAGTGAACATTGCATTGAATCTGACGATTGCTTTTGATACAAATTCCAATTTTACTATGTTAATTCTACCTACCCAAAAGCATGGGAGATCTTTCCATTTTCTGGTGTCTATCTGCCAACCCAACCTTTATAAGGAAACCTTTACATGGAATAATCTTTATTCTCTTGAGATTTAATGAAAGTTGGTCAGTTTGATTTGAGTAAATCAATTTTCACTTTTTAGGTTAGGGAAACAATGGTCTTGACTATATTATTTTAAAACACTTGGTTTCTCTTTGGCTTTTGTTTTGATATTTTTTAAACTTTTTAATTATTAAAAAAAAATCCAGAAGGCAGCAGTGGCACATGCCTTTGATCCAAGCACTTGGGATGCAGGTAAATTGGAAGCATGAGGACCTTGAAAGAGGGTTGAAGGGGAAAGGAGAGGTAGAGAGAGGAGCAGAGACAAATGTAGAGCACAATAAAAATTAAAAAAAAAAAAGAAAATCATCCCTAGAGTATGGCTGCACACAACTGGCTTCCTTAGTAATCTACACACAGAATTCACTTCAAAGCAGGGGATGCCAATTCCTTTTCTGGAACCCTTCATGGAAATTGCATTAGTAATGTGTAATCTAGAAATAGAATATTGATATACATATGCAAATACAAAGGTATTGTCAGTGTATACTCACTGTTATCCTGGGATCAAATAATTTATGAAATATCATGTTTCATATTCTTGTAATCTTCCCTAAATAAAAGGCATATTTAAGGCAAAAAAAAACCCATCCAGAGCCCTTGAAGCAAGTCTATCTCCACACATCCCTTTCATTTTGAACTTTTAAATTACCAAATAACAGAATTCAGATCATTAAGGACAAGACTACATTGTAATTTTACCTTAGAAGTTAAAAGCAAGTATTTTATTTCTAATTTTCCATTTCATTGTAAGAAATGCACAAATAATACTGAGATAACATGTGTATTAATTGTTTATTGTAATAATGAATGAAATTATGTTTCATTGTGTGTGTTTGCAGGTGAATCTTCCCCAAAAATTCAATCAATTAATTGTGTAGAGTTTTAGGATTTTATTTAAAATATCAATCTTATACTAAGTATCTTTGGGAAGAACTATTATTTTTCTTTTCTTTTTTAGCACTTGATAACTTTTAAATTGCATTATTTCTTGATGATGAAACACCTTGTGAGGGAAAATAAATGTGTTGTGATATCCCAATGCCACTAAAAAAATAGTCAACAATCTTCTTTTATTAATTCATGTGATTTTATAATAATATTGCTTTCATACTACCATTTGCTCTTATGCTTGTTTTTTTTTTTTTACCTACTTTTACTCCATTAATTTTATGTCTCATTTGGAACTAGCTCAGTTTTAATTAATGTAGGTTTTATGCAATTTCAATTTGCTTGTCTTTTATGTTTTTATCTATATGTAAACATTTAAATATATATACTAAAACAAAAGTGAATAATAAGTAAGTTTTACTGTACATTTAAAATTTTACAAATAATAAACAAGACAACCATCTATATAGATTGATAGAAACCTAATATGTTATTACTTTAAGCTATTTATTTTAAAATTAGACTTGATTACTTGTTCTGAAACATGATGTCATTGTGTCTTTGAGAGAATATTAATTAAAATTTTAATCCTATTTTTATCTAGAATATTATTAGAATATACTTGAATCACCAACTTTAATTCTATGAAATAATGTATATATTTAGTTAAGAGGACAGTTCTAGGAAAATTTTCTTAAACAATAATAAGAACAATTTTACTGAACCACTGTCTATTGATTTTTGTCAGTTATATTTATTTTTATTACTAGAAATTGGAGAAAGAGAACCCTTGGTAAAACATGCTGATTTTTGATTACTATGTTTCTAGTAGAGATTTATATAAATAAATTGGCATTGTAATCATGTACTGAATATTCCTTTCACAGTTAATGAAGTTGGAATTGTATTTATTTCTTGCAAAACAGTGAGCTACTAACTAATGGTTACAAGCACATAGCCATTTGTTAAAGACAAATTATTGCATGCTGAAAGTGCAACATATCACATAAGCTTGGTCAAACACCAGTCATTCAAACTTCAAAAGACAAAATTAATAAATTTAAATATTCTTTACATTAATATACACTCTGAGAAATTAGGTTGAGAATAAATGGAAAATCATGTAATTTATTCTAATGTAATTTTTATGTTATAGTATATAGTATTTTCAAAAGAAAAGAAAATATATATTGTTTAAGTTTATACAAATCTCTTTTTAGCTTTCATTCCTGGACTAAAGAAAGGTACAGTAGAAACAAATACAAAACTTCACTAAAATGCATGTCACATTTCAAAATGAATTTATTTGTGTTTTAAGAACTTTTTAAAGTGTAAAACCATTTAAAATTTAACTTCTTGCTTCAGATATTAAAAAATAACTGCTGTCTAAAAGAATATTTCTTAGGTTTCTTATCTTGACTACTTGAATGACTTTTTCCAATTTCTTTTCATCAATTTGCATGTAACAAAATTATAGTCATATAGTCATTTAGTTGACTGAAAATAGTTCCTTTCAAATTAACTATTGATTTGTTTATTTATTCCTCTAACAAGGTGAATATTTTCAACATTTGAATGAATAAAAATATAGAATTTTATGTTTCAGCATTTCTTTTTTAATTTGGTCTAAAATTTTTCATGCTCTACTTATGCTTATCAAAATAGTCTCATTCACCTTTCTTGTATGTAAGGAATACTTTTATCAATATTTATGGTGAAGATTATTTGTAAAGCTCCCCTAATATAAAATAAGATAAAAACAACCAGTATTTTTAAACATGAAATTTAAGCAACCAGTTAAAAGGTATATAATTTTAAATTTTTGTTTATAGAATTTAAAACTGTTATTGGATATTTTGAATGCTTCACATATTTATGCTCATTTTTCATTTTATATTTGAAAATGGCTTTTCTTTTGTTTTACTGTGGTCCAAAATTTGTATTTAATTTTGCTTTAAAAGCTTTAAAGTTGAAATCAATATTGCATTGACATTCTAAGCAAACAGAAACCTCATCTTGAAAAACTCAAAAGAAAAACCATTTTCCAGAATCCTTGTTCTGATACCTAATATCCTTTTCTGCAATATTATATTCTTTCATGGATATGAAAACATGTCATAACTGGCTTTCTGTGCTTTACTTATTTTACTCAGCAATGTGCCTTCATAAACTCTTTATAGAGGTATAGTGGAAAGAGAATTTGAATATAAGTTATTACCGCATGTATTCTGATGATTGTATTATACCTGTCTATATGAGTACACTCAGTGAAGTCATTTAACATTAAAAAACCTACATTTATTTGTTTCCTTTCTTCTCTATCCATTTTCTTCTCTTACTTCCCTCTTTTTCTCTTTGTTATTTATCCCTCCTGCCTTCTTCTCTTCATAACCAAATCTGGCCGTGAACACAACATATACACATAATCTTAAACTTAGAAGGGTGCTGAGATTACAAACATAAACTATAACATCTGATTTGTGTGGTGCTAAAGACTGAAACCAAGGCTTTGGGTATACTAGACAAGAACTCAACCAATTGAGATAATTTCCCAGATTCATTTATTTCATTTTAAAGGTTGTAGTAACCACATGTCCAGAAATATAATACTGTAATTCAAATACATAGAACTTGACATTATTTAGTATTCATATATGCAAATATTTGTGTATGTTGTTGTACAGCAAACATTTGTCATTCTCATCACACTTTCATATGTAAGCTCTGATGAATGGATGATTAAAAGAAATCCCACAGTAGCTCAGAATTGAGAAATAGATAGTCATTTATTTAGGGTTAACTCACAAATTAGAATTCTCTGCTTGAATGGTGGACAGAGATCGAATCCAGCAATCCAACAATCTGAACGAATGAGCAGCCAGGGCAAAGGAAGAACGGGCAGAGGCAGGGTTTGCATGCTCAAATATAGTATAAGAGGCCATGCCCCAGTAAGCTAGTAACCACAAGCTGCAAGCCTTCCTACAGCACCCCCCGTTTCATTTAAATAAGAGAATTCTAAGCCTAATACAAAATTATATATAATAAGAACAAATATCTTATCCTAACTAGCTTAAGTCTTGTATAATAAATAACTTGGCCAAGTCATGAGAGGAAAGTAACTACAATTATCTAGTCTTCAACCCTATCAAAGATATGAGAAGGAAAATAATATTACTTGAGTAAGCAGGAAGTGCAATCAAGCAACTTCCAAAATGTGCAACAAATGATAGAGACAACCTGGGCAATCACCCAAAAGTCTCATTTGCAATGTTGAACCAAACAACTTTGACTAAGGCCTAGAAAAACTGACAGACCATTTTAAAAGACAAAAATTTCAAAACCATCTTACCCTGTCTTCACAAGATTTGACAGTCCGGCTTATCCATTTCTGGATACTATGTATCTTTTCACTAGTTGAGGCATGGGCATTTATTTGCCCAAAGGCCAGTTTTGCTAAGAAGGAAACAAGCTCCAAGTGTAGTGTCTTCTGTACTCAACATTCTTTCGGGAATAGATTGGTGCTGGCAGGAACAATTGAGTGTCACTTCAACAGAACTCTATGTTATGAAAAGTCTAGTGCCCTCTTCTGGCCTGAAGGCATACACACAGACAGAATTTTGCATACATAATAAATAAATAAACATTTAAAAAAAATAAAATGACATTTTCTACAGCTCTTTGAAGTGGTTGAAAATTACCTCTCTATGCAGAATAGAATCTGTTTGTAGCTAAAGAATCTGATTAGTCTAACTATAAGTATGACAAACATGGATGATTATTGATCTATAATTCTTAATACCTCTATAACTTAAAGACTAAGACAACAAAAACCTATGCAATAAACGAGGATGACCTCCAAATATAAACAATGTATAAGTATCTTGATCAGAGGTAGAAATGTACATTGCATTATCATAAATTTATATCAATATATAAAAATGTTTAAGCAGAGGTAGAAGCATGCATGCACAAAATATTCAGTATAATTTAACTTTGTACCAATATACAAGAATCTATATCAATGTACTTGCCTATAAATAACTCACAAATATTCACTCTATTACTCACTATTATTAGTGTGAGTAAACTTATACCAATCTATTATCCCATCCAGTTTCACCCCCTTTTTTGCAAGAAGATCTCTGAGCCTATAAATTTCGCCAAACCCCAACCCTATACCAATTATAATCAACCCCTAAATAATGTCTCTAACCCTGAGGACAAACTTTGTTGGGAGAGGGGACGTTGTCTTCTAGAATTACTTCCAGCTGTCATGGGGTGCAACGTTCTTTGTGAAATTAAAATGATGGTTAAGTTCCAAGGTTAATGTCTGGTATAATTGCAAATAGTCTCTGAGTATTTGGTGGAGATCTGGCCAGAAAGTTGTAAAAATGTGCACCATTTCAGCTAATGAAGTTGGAAACATCTTGTGCAGCTGATAACCCAAAACAGGTCTTGTAGTAGAGCTATCAGCATCATTATGTCATATCAGCCAGGTGGAGTTGTTGTTGTGGGGTCTCATCTTCTTTGTAGATACTTCAAAGATTACTGCAGGAAAATTCTTTGTTCATTGTGGAAAACTTAAGCATTATTTATATAGACATACACTGACATATATATTCAATGAAAGGTACAACAAAGACAAAAATAAATATGATGAAAAGTAAAATTTTTTCTTAATTCTTTTTTTTTCTGTTCCATATCATGGCTCCTGAAATGAGACAGAAACTCTGGAATTTTCTTTTAACAGAATGCTTGGATTTAAAGAAGGACAGAGCCTTGTCCAACTCCAAAACTCTATATATTCATAAATATAAATACATACATATATAAATATATACATGAATATATATTTAACATTTCTTCTTACAAATCATATTCAATTTTCTTAGTGACCCTTATTGGGTACTTATTTTTCCATCTGTCCATATACAAGCATCCATGGTCTCTTGAATTTTTGAAGATCAGTATTTTCCTGCAAAGACAAGAACAGAACCCTGGCCCAAACTTTATGAAATTTCCTTACTATCTGTATGGTTGTCACCAATGTGGAAGAGCTGTCATTTCTCTTTTTCAAATTATTTTCTCTCAGTCTCCTGAAATGGCTCACTTACTAAAAGCCTCGTTGCTAAGACTCTATAAAAACAAAATGTAATTCATCTGTATGAGGAATAGGCATGGCCTTTCATAGAATATCTCTTTTTCTATTTAGACATTAATGAAAATGTGTTTTTAATGAAAATGTGTTTCACAGGTAAACATTAATGAAGAGTTTTAAGTTACTAATTATAATATGTACATTACAATTGATCTCTTTAACTATTTCAAAAACCTCTATATATTAACATGCCACAGGACTAAATCAGCTAAAGTTTTGTTAGCTTTTTTGATGGCTAACAATAGACATAAAATGTCATAGAAAAATATTTGCAGAAAGTATTAAGTCTTATCAAGCATTCAGATTTGAATATTTTAATATCTAAATAGTTTTCTTCAGGTAATTTATGACAAGATAATTATACAAAATTCATTATATATTGTATATTAACACAAAGCTAGACAAAATGCAACTCCTAATAAAATTGTGTTACTTTTTAGTGGTTTTTATAACAAAGAAAATGGAAGCAAAGTTGAAACTATTTATCATACAAAAATAGAGTAGAAAAGAAAACAGAGTCTATTTTGGAGACAGTATATTTATTAAAGTCTAAAATATCTATAACACTTCACTATTATCATTCTGAAAAAACTTTTGGTATAGCATTGAATAATAATAAAACCAGTGATAACAAAAGACCTTACTCAAATTTTGTAGTTTGAATTTGTATGTTTACTTTTAAAAATTTAGAGGTACATGAAATAAATGACATTACAAATTGGCAACTGTTTAATAGAACAATTTATATGAGCCATAAACATTGTGAAAGTTCTAAATATGTCTGAAAAAGTTTAAATTTACTTAAAAGGAAAATTTGTATACCACAGAAATTATTCATGTTTATGTAAATTTGTCTTTAGATAGTATTGATTTTAAGACCTGTAGCCAAAGAGCATTGATATTTAGAGCATGTACTGTTATATCTTTTATCAATAAAGTCACATGAAAATATAATGAGAGAAATTTTAAATTGTCTAGTGATTGTACTATTAAAAAGTTAAGAGTCCAGTTGTGGTGGTGCATGACATTAATCCCAGCACCTGGGAGGCAAAGGGCAGGGAGATCTCTGTGAGTTTGAATTAACCTGGTCTACAAAGCAAGTTCCAGGACAACCAGAGCTCTAATACAGAGAAACCCTGTCTCAGAAGAAAAGTAAAAAGGAATAGACAAATTTTTTAAATAAAACTTAACATAATATATCCCAAATTTTACATACCTAAAACATAACTAATTTAAAATTATAAATGGGAGAGGTTTCCATTCTTTCTCACAGTGTATATTGCAAATAAGTATGTGATTTATGAATATAAAACTTCTCAATTCCAGCCAATCATATTTTGTGTTAGAATAGCTGTTTGTGGCTAATGGTCACTACATTAGCTTTTCATCCTTCTAAAGGACTAACAGTTATCCTTTGTGTTTGGGCTTGGCACCCACTGTGTTAATGTTATTCAAGGAAGAATAAATAAATAAACAACAACCTTAAAAGTCCTTATCCTTTTGAGATCATTACTTCCCTAGACTACCAAGACTCATGACCTGAGGCTATTCCTTAGGACTTCTATTGTTGAAACAGAGAACTGACTCTTACAAAATATACTCTTTCCTTCATAGATGCAACATGGACAAATGAACATTTACACATATGTGCATACTCACCCTAGCATGTATCCACCCACAAAATAAAAAAATAACAAAATTTAAAAATTCATCTATTTGAACATTTTGTATTACTTTATTTTTAGTTGAAAATATTTTATATACTGCATTCTGTTGATAGTTTATTCTCTCTTGTCTCCTCCAATATCATCTCTAACTCTTCAGCCATTCAACTCCTTGTTACTTTTCTCCCTTTTTTTTAGAAAATAAACAGGCCAACAAACAAATCATAATAAAACAAAACCAACCAACCAACTGATATATTGTCTTATTTAATACTTATTTAGCAACTTTTGTCTGCCAGATATTTTATTATGTTTTTTGTATGGTTCTGAAAACACAGATACAACTCTTTTGCAAATATGTTACAATAGGTCATAAGCACTAAGAAAGAATAAAATATAAGCTCTACGATAGACAATTTCAAAAACTGTTTTCTTAAGATATTTGATACAGTTACTGATTGCTTTAGTGTAGAAACAATTAATTTAATATATCTATGCCTCTACCACTTAAGTAGCAGTCTTATTGTTCAAACTTGGTTCTATTTCATTATATCTTGTGTTCAATTCTATTACACCCTTTCCAAATAGACAATTAATGCAGGACACATTAAAAACTTACATAGCATACAGTGGAACTTTATAACATCAACACTTACTAGATTTTATATAATTTTATTCATTTTGAAATTATGATATACATAATTTTATGTGCCATCACATAAAAATAAGCACTATCTTTGAACATATGTAAACAAATGCACTTCTCGAAAACATTTCAAGTCACATTTTATCAGTTTTCATAGCTTCAGGGAAAAACAGACTATGTTAATTTTACTGTTCCTAATTTACAGTCTTCTCTAAATTAATATGCTAAGTATTTATGCTAATTTTCAGTCAAAGTTAAAAGAATGTTGTAGAGGACCACACTACTATAAAGCTATAGGATAAGTGGGTGTGAAGTTGGAACATATTTTGAACTTAAAGTAGCTTTATACCTCTTTAAACATAATGAGAATTGCTGCAACAAGTTTTTTTTGCAGAAAATTCAACAATAAATATATGAAAGGTAGAAGTACTGGGAAAGCTCCTCATAAAAGATAACTAAAAGTTCTGTTATTCCTAACATTGAAATTTTCAATTAATGGCATTAGTTTTTTTTTTATTTCCATGTTAGTATATATATTTAATTTTACTCTTCATTGAGAGTTAAGACCAAAACAACTGGTCATGTTAATAAAGAACAATGTTATAAACACATTCCTTTGAATACTACACCATATCTATATGAAGTTAATTATATTTACATCATCAAAATTGACCTTTTATTATAGTTATGTTTAGAATCACTTCTTCTAGATTTTTTCTAATGTACATTATTATTTTCTATAATATCCATAATGTGTGTGCAGCACAGTTTGCCTCTCCACCTAATTGTGATTTAGTACACATTCATCAACCTTTACACACATTTCTCATTCCTATTCCCATGCTCATATTATAATACCGTTAAAATCTGTTTTGAGAAACTTCTGTATTGTTATTTAAATGGATATACTAACTTACATTCTTATCAACAGTGTACTACGGTTTTGTTTTCCCCAAATCTTTACCAGCACTGGGTACCTTAAGTCTTTTTGAATTTTTTTAATTCTTTGAAATTTTCAAAAATATATAGATGTGCCTCGACCATATTCACTTCCTCTCCCTTTCTTCAATTCCTAGGATATCCCAAAATATATATCTCCTTACTTCCTGCCCATTTATTGATTGATTGACTGATTTGCTTGTTATTATTGGTTTTGCTTAGTTCATTTAATGTTGCTCATATGCTCATGCAGTGAAGCATTAGTAACCTACTAGTGACCACTCCACACAAAGAAAAATGATTCTTCCTCCTCTAGCAACTGCCAATGGATTCTTAGTGGTAAGGTTTTGAAGCCTCTCCTCCTTCCACACTAAAAATTTTAGCTTTTTTATTCTAGTGCAAGTCTTATTCATGTAACCACAGTATGTGTGAATGCATGTGTTCAGGTACATCATGTTTAGCAGATCACATTTCACAGCTCTTTTTTTTTATTTCCTGACCATCCTTTAGCTCTTACATTCTTTATGATTCATCTTCAACAATGTTTCTTGAACTTTGAAAGAGCAACAGTTTGACATAGATATCCAATAAATACCAAAGCACTCAGTTACTTACACCTGATACTTCTGTGAACCTGGTAAAACAAACAAACAAAAACATGGCTAGAGAAGCCATAGGTGCTTGGAGTTAAGCTAATGTTGTTTGGCTATGTGGTCATGTAGTCAAATTGCCCGCTAAATATTTACGTTCACATACATAGTTTTGTGCTATTCTGAACTTTGGTCAGAGAAACTTCTTATTATTTAACATGTAGCAATTGGAGAGACTCATAATATTCAAAGTGTTGGGTCTATTTTATATTAGCCATTCTTACTGAGGTGAGGTGATACCTTGTGATTTTGATCTGCACTTCTCTGATTAGTAATAGTTAGCATTTTTGTATTCATATTCAATATATATATATATATGATAAATGTCTATTTAAATATATTGCCTATTCCTTCATTAAATGATTTTATTATTTTTTTTGGATTTTCACATTATTATTTTTCTGTCATATTTTCTCTTGGCTCATTTTCTTATTTCTTCCTAGACCTGCTTCCACTTTTCTACCTCTCCAACTTTGTGGTCTCTCTTTTTGTTTTTAATTTAGTAGTCTATTGACTCCAATTTGGATTGTCCATATATTTCTGGGTGTGAGTAAAACACTGACCAAGCCAATTTTATATGTCCTACCATCTTTAATATATTCCAATGATTTGAAAGTCCAAGTTATTTTTTAAACAGCTAAGTATTTAGTGTGATTTCCTGTAAAAATGACAAAGAATTTATATACTTCTTATTTTAAAAGGAAGTAACTAGAGCACAGTTACAATCAGCAAACTCAAAGTCTAACAGTCTGAGAAGCTCAAATATCTGACATGTGGAAGAATTTCAGGGATATAAAGAACTTTGAGCTCTTCATTTCTCTGGCTCTCCCATTCATAACATCACACAACTTTTCTTCTAGGTTCAGTCCAACTGCACTCCTTATCTATCACTTTTTTTAGTGGTCATCTCAATGTCCTGGAATTTTCAATACCTTGGGACTGCCACCACACCTTAGTCTTCATGCTCATAAATACCTCCTGGAATTCTCAGAGACTCTGCCCCTGCCCCTTATCTTAACTTTATCTTATCTCCATGACTCCATTTATCCTACAGCTTCTATGATGACAAAACAATTACCATGTGTGTGACACTAAGTTTGGCTATTGGCTTGAGGTGTTTTCTTAGGTCCTCTAGATCAAAACTTCTCTGTTCTTAGCCTGAGATTTCAAGATTTCACCTGAATTATATGATGTTCTTTTATTAATGGCAATTTATATTTTAGTTCTAGGTAAGAAGCATTGATTTTCCCACTGAATATTTGTTAAGCACAGCAGAGTCTTCAGCTCCATCATATCATAATTCATAGATTTTTTTCATGAAAAATATCACATGAATGATCCCAATATAATCTTTGCCGGGCTCTCTAACTTCCTTCTGAACCTATACAAACCAGGAATCCATATCTGTATTATTTAGCATTCTTAGCTTTCAAACACCATTGAATAGCCCTTTAACCTGTAAGTACTGAGAAAGATTCCTTACCCAAAGTTTCAAATTTCTTCAACTTGCTCCCACAAAACATTCAAAGATATAGAAGACACATGATAAGATGCATCACAACAGACCCACCATGCCTAGCATCAATTTCTATCCTAGTTTGCTTTCTATTGCTGGGATGAACATCATGACCAAAAGCAATCTAAAAAACAAAATTTTAATTAGCTTATATATCCAGGAAACAATACATAACATGAGAAATTTCATGGCAGAAATTTAAGGCAGCAGTTCTGAGCAGAAACCATACAACCTTGTGTCTCCACTTACTTTCCTTGGCTAGGTCACTTTGCAACATTATAAAACACTGAACCACATGCTCAGAGGTTGTATCCACAGTGAACTGGTTCCACCAACATCAATCATTAATTGGTCATTTTGCATCACAGACATGCCAATAAAACAATATAATGGAGGCAATTCCCCAATTAATATTTTCTTTATCCAGGCAACTCTAGTTTGTGGCAAATTGACAAAAACCATGCATCACAGGCTCAACCCACAAGATTGTTGTTATCCTACCAGAAGGCACATTCTTAAAGAAAACTGACTCTCTCTCTCCCAGAACTTTTCATAATTTGTTAAAGGTGGACTACAACTATCACAAAATCAAACCATGAAACATTCTATTACCTATGTTAACCAGACCAGTTCTCACTGTTGTGTTATTTCACATGGGTTCTGGATATCAAGCATTTGTCAGAAGTATACCTTTTTACTATTAATGCTAATATTATCTCAGATATTTTGGATTATCACTGCATTTTGTTGAGAATTTTCTTTAGATTGTAGAAGTTTCTCCATTTTCTGGCATCTATTTCATTTTTTTTCATACTCACTGCTTTGAGATCTATCTTATTATCACATCTTTGGGTCTTACATATTTGATTGGTTTTATTGTTGATGATGACTAATGCAAGTGGTAAAAGGTAGGGTCTTACTTGATTTTCTGCATTTGGATATACAATTTTTCAACACTCTATTGAAAATAGTAGTTTTTTCCAAAGCGTGTGTTTAACTACTTTGTCAAACATAAGTTGACTATAGATGTAATTATAGGTTTATTGTAGTCTCTATATTATTTATCATTAGCCTATGAGCTCTTTCATTCACAAAATCAGCAATCTGGGGCCTTGTATTAAAGAAAATAACAGGAGTCAAAAGTTTAGTATGTAAGCAAGAACACAGAAATAATACCCTTTTGAAAATAAGGACACAGATAAATTTAGCAGCAAAGGCAATGATTATATCTGGCAAAGGGATCACATCTCTTCATTTTATTCTCTTTCCTGTGTCTCTCAAAAAGTTTGGAATCCCAGGAAAGAGTCTGGCTCAGTTTTTTTTCCCAGAATTTAATCTAAGTTGATGTATAGCATGAATATCTATATATAAGTAATTAAGTAATCCTAGAGATGAAAATTTTACTAGGTGATAAGATAGGAAGATTCTGTACATGTTCCTTTGGTGAAAAAAAGTACCTGAAACATATTTTGTGGTGATGCAACAAATTGAAGACTATTACTTTGTGTTTTTTTTTTATCCTATTTTGGACGATCTGAGCAAATTTAAGATGGTTCAACCATAGTAATGCTTATATTTGACTATTAGTGAACTAGTACCAGCATCTTTCCATCTTGTCTCAGGAAACCAACCAGGCCTACCTTATGTATTTCATGTCCTTTGATGAGAAGTGATGCTCTTTTTCAGTTCTTTGATGAGCTAAGCTTCTACGTAATAATAGTATTTTTAAAGTCATGTATCAGTTCCTCCTGGTTTGCTTATATGTCTTAAGGCAGTACTGGATGTTTGGGCCTGTCTTAGTGTTCCATATAATTTCATAAACATTTATGGTTCTGTGCAGAGTATCATTTTTGTTGTATTGAACATGATATAGATATTTTTTTTGGTGTTATAAACCATTAATAACTGTGAGACTTCTACTTCTAATCAATGAAAATGGTGTCTTTTCATTTTTTGCTCTTCTCAGTTTTTTCCATTACATTTAAAAAAATTAATTTCTTTTTTAATTTTCAATTTTATTCTTATGCATTTATTTTTGGTTGCTGTCATAAATTAATTATTTTCTTGATTTTTTAATTCAGGTAGCTCAATAATACCAAATATTAGCCATACTGCTAAAAATTTTATGTTATTTCCTGACCAGTAATTTTCTCAACTTCTGTGTTAGTTCTAATAGATTTTTATGTATTTGATAATTTTTGTATGTCTAAAATTATGTCATCTTGTGAACAGTTTCTTTATTTTTTGACTTGATCTTCCAACTTCATGTTGAATAGAATTAGCAGAGGTAAAAACAAATTTTGTTTACTGAGTTGAAGGATATTTTTGTATAAATAATTCATTTAATTTATTTTATCATAAAGGGATATTATTTTGTCCACTGCTTCTTCACCAATGAAGAAGATTTTATATAATGAACCTATGCATTGTTTTACATATATTCACTCCTTGTTTTGTCTCAAACTGGAAATCCAAAGGGTTATATTAAATAATATATTAATGTGATATTGGGTTGGATTTTCTAGCATTCTTTTGAATATCTGTACATTCATTATCATCTATGTTATTGGTAAATAGTTTTTTTTATTTTAAAATGATACTGATACCACAAAAATTTGGTTGTTTAAAATTGAATGTGTTTGATTTTTTGAAAGCCTCAAATAAAGATCACTTAAAATAAGAAATAGAAACTTTAAGAGTATGTGATAGTTGAGTCTTATGAAAACATATATTAAGTAAGAATTTATATTAATACTTGCAAATTATTTTCACTTTATTCGAATATCTCAATATATTCATATAAATATTTTATTGTTAATGTTTTAACATAGTATATGAACTTTAAATAATTTCACTGAAAATATTTTTTAATTTGACTTAGAGAGCATAACTTTTAGCCAAAGTAATTTTCTTCCATTTTAAATGCTAATTTTACATGTGGCAAAGAAAAATATAAAGTTTCAAGCAGCTGTTTTATTTTTGTTCATTTGCTTTCATCATAGTATTATGTACTATTAGAAATTAACTTAGATAAGATGAATAATTCAAATAATTGACAATCTTTTTTTCTTTTCCCCTTTAAATTGTTTTCATCATTTTTGATAAATTTATATGTGAGTACTACATGTACAATATTTCTACCCCACCTTCTCCCTATTCTATTGTACCTGATTCATTCTTGCTCTCAAATTCATGACCAATTCTTTAACTATTATTATGAAATACCTAAACACAAGAGTTCATATGTATGTACTTAAAGTTCATCACTGGGACTGGATAGTCAATCATGGGGTTCTCATCTTTAGAGAAGACTTTGTCTTTCTCTCAGCAGACATTAATTTCCTGCAGCTCTTCATCTAAGGATGAGTCCTTATGACCAAGATCTTGGATAGAAAAGAGTATGTTGTATGTTTTCCATGGAGCTGTATCAGTGAAATTTTGACAGTTTTCTAAACTAGATTTTCATAATGAGAACTCCAGTATACATCTAAACATGGATGCAGACAATTCTTAAGTGCTCATTATTTTTTAAATTTTTGTGGCTATAATTACATTTCTCCCTTCCTGTATCCTCTCTCCATACCCTCCCACATAATGGTTCCTACTCCAAATTCATAGCTTATTTTTTTTTATTAGCCTGTGAAGACAATATAATGCTACCTGTATGGATGTTTTCAGGGTTGACCATTTATTCATGGAACTGTCTATATAGATGACCAATCCTCAATAGAACACTTATCAATCACAATGCTATATTACTTATTATCTGTCAAAAACTTCCTCTATTCAAACATCAGAACTGTCAGTGAAGTTGATGTTTAAAGTGCATAATGGTCTGAATTGTTTTGACTATTTCTTGCTGTTCTTGTTTAATGCCAGTACAAAGCATAAGTAAAAATGATGACAAGGAAATTGTACTTCATACTGTTTATTGCTGCGTCTTATCTTGGTGAATATTTAAACATCAGTTATACTCAACATCAGGAGAAAGATTACATTTTATTTTATTCGTTCAAAATCTATTCCATAAAATGAATTCTTTCTTTTTTTTTACTTTTTTTTTTATTGAGAAAAAAAATTCCACCTCCTCCCAGCCTCCCACTCCTCCCTCCCTCCCCCCACTCTTCTCCCCCTCCCTCTCAAGTCTGAAGAGCAGTCAGGGTTCCCTGTCCTGTGGAAAGTCCAAAGTCCTCCCCCCTCCGTCCTGGTCTAGGAAGGTGAACATCCAAACTGGCTAGGCTCCCACAAAGCCAGAACATGTAGTAGGATCAAAACCCAGTGCCATTGTCCTTGGCTTCTCAGCAGCCCTCATTGTCATTGTCCGCCATATTCAGAGAGTCCGGTTTTATCCCATGCTTTTTCAGTCACAGTCCAGCTGGCCTTGGTAAGCTCCCAATAGATCAGCTCCACTGTCTCTGTCGGTGGGTGCTGACTTCCTTGCTCATCTTCTCCCTCCTTCTGTTCCTCATTGGGACTTTGGGAGCTCAGTCCAGTGCTCCAGTGTGGGTCTCTGTCTCTATCTCCATCCATCGCCAGATGAAGGTTCTATGGTGATATGCAAAATATTCATCAGTATGGCTATAGGATAGGATCATTTCAGGTTCCCTATCCTCAGCTGCCCCAGGAACTAACTGGGGACCTCGCCTTGGGCACCTGGAAGCCCCTCTAGGTCCAAGTCTCTTGCCAACCCTAAGATGGCTCCCTTAATTAAGATATGTGCTTCCCTGCTCCCCTATCCAACCTTCCTTTATCCCAATCATCCCGTTGCCCCAAGTTCTCCCCATCCTACCCTTCTCCCTTTTCTCTCCCCATCTCCCCTTACCCCCCTCCCACCCACCCTTAAGATCCTGATTTTTTGCCTGGCAATCTTGTCTACTTCCCCTACCCAGGAGGATATCTATATGTTTTTCTTTGGGTTCACCTTCTTATTTAGCTTCTTTAGGATATCAAATTATAGACTCACTGACCTTTATTTATGGCTAGAAACCAATTATGAGTGAGTACATCCCATGTTCATCTTTTTGGGTCTGGGTTACCTCACTCAAGATAGTATTTTCTATTTCCATCCATTTGCATGCAAAATTTGAAAAGTCAAAGAGAAACAGTTAAACTTTTAGAAATACTTTGCATTTGAGATCTTTACTATTCTAGTGTGAAGTGCTTTTTTTCTCTCCAGCTTTATTTTGTTTCTGTAAGAGAATATAAATTTCTTAACAAACAATGATATAATAATGAAAGGTATAACAATATGCAACAGACCATTATTACCTAAAGAAAAGTTTTCTTTTCATGTAAAATGCTGATTTTGCATCAAAAGAAGCATTTATGCAAATAAAAAGTAATTTTGTCATTTCTAATGAGATTTTCTAATAATTTCACAGGAGGACACAATTAGTCCTCACATTAAAAGCTATTTTTAAATGCTGAGAGGACATGCTAGCTTCTTCAGTTAATTTATTATTTTTAATACTGAATAATGTTTCAATTACTACCAAAAATGAAGTCAATAGTATTTTCCATAAAGGTATATGTATGTATAATTTCAAAAAGATTCATGAAATGATATATTTTGTTAAACATAAAAACACCTTTATTATTAGAGCAGAAAATCTTGGAATTTTGAAACCTTTTTTTTCCCCCATCAATACAGCAAAACTAAGAAACACGAGCATTGCTCCATTAAAAGTGATACTGAATGACTTTTCAGGCCATGTATTAAATTAGCAATGAAAACATTATTTATTTTTTGTGGATATTGTGCTAACAAAAACATTCAATCTAGAGGCTTTGCCTAGCATTATAAAATATGATTTTGACAGTAAAAGTAAATGTTAATTTTATAGCAAGTAGATTTCCACAATACCAGTTTGACCAAAAGACAAATTAATTTATTACTTTCATTAAACAAAGTGTTAACTTCCCCATATATGTGAAATTTGAAAAAGCATAAATTATTTACTTTCAATGTTAAGTATGTTATGGAAGTGAGAAGGATCACCAATATTATATAAAAATCATTATACTTTACATATCAAGCCTTATACATTCAGCCATATTTTATTTACAGGCTTCTAAATTGTGGACAGATTAATGAAAATATTTGTGTATATATACATATATATATATATGTATGTATGTATATATATATGTAGTAATAAGCAGAGGACTTCAGAGTCATTATTTTATTCATCTATCTAAGATTTTCATTGTAATAAAGACTCATCATTGCTAAAAATAATGAACAATGAAGATACAATGCAAAAGTCATGAAATTTCTTTGACAAATCCCACATTAAAAATGTCTATATGACTGGCCATTGAATTTTGGGGGAATAAAACATATTAATTTTCCTCCATGCACTATATATAATATGACATATATTGTATATAAAGAATAGTATCATGATACTGATAGCGCTACTACAAGATCTGTTTTGGGTGCCAGCTGCACAAGACGGTTCCAACTTGGTTAGCTGAAATGATGCACATCTTTTACAACATTCTGGGCAGACCTCCACAAAATACTCAGAGACTGTTTGCAATTTTACCAGACATTAATCCTGGAATTGGTTGGCTTATAAAATACTGACACAAGGATGTTGATATTGAGCATTCCCTGTAGGAGGACAGTCCATTGGTGCCTCCTAGTAGGCTGAGAATTATTATAAGTAGGCACTGTGAAGGCAAACTTTTCTCTATCTTTTTCTTGTAAAGGTATAGTGAAGAAACAATCCTTTAAATCAATAACTATAAGAGGCCATTCCTTTGGTATCAGAGAGGGCAGTGGAATTCCAGATTGTAGAGGGCCCATAGGTTGAATAGCCTTGTTGATAGCTCTAAGACCTGTCTCCATTCTCTATTTTCCAGATTTTATCTTAACAACAAATACAGATTATAATATTGATGATAATGAAAGACCTATATATTTATAATGAACATATCAGAAGTAGAACTTAAAATGCATGTTAGAGACAAATGTCAGAAACCATACCTTTCAATTTTAGGAAAAGAAAAACTATTGCACATTTACTGACATTAAAGTTGTGTGTACTGTCTCACCTCGATGGCTGATCTGGGAGCCTCGATATAGGCATGGCATTCATTCCTTCTTTATTAAGCCACTCATTTTTGGCATAAGTACTAAAATTGCTACTAGTAAAAATAATAACTTTAATTTCTGAAACAGTCTTAAGTAATTCTATGTAATTTTGATAACAAAGTAACTACAAATAACCACCAACATATCAAACAATGAAAACAGATCACATACCTCAGCAGGATATTTTATATTTATTTCTTATTTTTAAAACTAAGCAAGTTGAGTAAAATGTGAGTGAGCTCATTTGATGTATTCAGTTTCATTTTAAAATGTGACATACCAAGTACTCTAAAGTCTCCAATAAAAACTCATTAAAATATTTTAAGGGAGAAATTTGACCAGAGACAATGTAACAGGAAATGCATCCATCAAAAACTCCAGAGGCTCTTCAGTAACTTATCACTAACTGAGTTGGAACAAATACACTGTTTTGTGGATTATAATTCCAGAAATGTGTTCAAATTGCATAATAGAGGGAACTGACTTTTCTCTTAAATTTCTATATCCAATTAATTAATCAACCAAATTTATTTATTTTAGTTCTATAAATTATAGAATCTGTGATAAGATTACCACAGTAAAGCAAATTAAATTGTTGAGGATATTTCAAACTGACAGTTTGGTGTGTGATAAGATTCCTTAAAATGTCCCTTACCATATTTCAGTGTAATGCCATTAACTATATTTTCCTATTAGAAATTAAAGTTTTATATTGTTTAACCCTACATAATTAAATTTTGTGGCCTTTGACTTAAATGTTTTTGTTTCTTCCCTCTTCCTTGCTACTTAGTAAATCTTAACATGCCCTATTAATGTAGCTTTTATGCATTCAACATACTTTTCAGGTTCCATAAGTAAATGAGAACATACAATAGTTGTTTGTCATTATTTCACTTAGTATAATATTCTTTAGGATCACACAAACTATTGTAGTAGTAGTATATATTTTTTAAATGCTAAATGTTATTATAGAATATTGTCTCTATTATTAACATTAATATACAATTTATGTTAATAATATTTGTAATTGAACTTCATTACATTTTTTGTTTTAATATTGTATGGTGAAATATGCAAGAGTTAGACAATTTTGGTGGTGATGAGTCATACATTTTTAAGTTCACAAATTTTTATGTTCACACAGTTGTGAACATCATTTTAGTTCTATGTAAGAAATAACTAAGTTGTGATTAATTATGTTTTTAATTTACATGCAAGTTTATTTTTATGTATATAGACACTTGGTTGAATATATGTCTGTGTATCACCCATTTGTGTGCTAACTGTGGAGACCAGAAGAGGTTGTGGACCTCGTACAACTGGAGTTATAGTTATGGACTCCCTTGGTGCTGATGGGAACAGAACCTAGGTCCTCTGCAAGAACAGTTGGTGTTTTTAACCTATGGGGTATCAACCCCTGTCCTTTAATTTAAATTTTTTACTTGCCAAGTTTTTGTTTATTGCCTATAACCCCTTGGATAATTTGGAAGCATTAGAAGATACATGTTCCTATTTCTACAAGGAAATAGTAAGTCATGCAGACTGTAAGAAAGAGTGTATCACATTCAGAGACAATATTTTCATACTCGGAGTCTACCCAAATGAGCTGCTAACAAATCATTAAACTGGAATTAACAGGCATAACTGTCAATTACTTTTCAACCGTCAAACCTGTCCACTGATGCCATAATCCCAATCAGACCAAATCAGACTCAATTAAAAAATTCCCAGGTTTAATGGGTTCCAGCATTCCTCGATGGCATTCAGGAATATGCAGAGAAGGGGAAGGAGAACCAGAATGACCACTAGAGAGGGAAAAGGAGAAACCACATGTTCATTCCTTGGGGAGCAGTTTAAATAGCCTGTGGGAGTGGGCTTGACCCTCCGTGGGGAAGGGTCACCATTTTGCAGGCTTTCTTGGAGGTAGAGTCTGGACTGTGACCACTCCTAAAGGAGGGGGGCTTAAAATGGAGTTTACTGCCCTACATTTCAAAAATGGATACTGGGGGCTGGGGTGAAGCTCCCAACTAAATATTCCAGACTCTTTGTTTAAAGGTGTGTTAGGGGCTGATGATTTTAACCAAGCATTCCAGATTCATTTTGGATAAAGGGGTTCGGGCTCAAGTCTGGCTACTTCCTCCAGGCATGGGGCATTGTGGGAGAGGGGAGAGCTGGGAGTTGGTGGGCTCACATTCAACAAGAGGTGTGGCTGGAGAGACATCGAGTTTATTGTCATCCTGGAGACATCAGGCATCTATTCCTTGAGGAGGATCAGAAGGCAGGTGGCTAGAAAAAAATATTGTTCTTACACATCTTATTTGTACTATCAAAGATGAGTGTGCCAGTAGGAGGAACAGATAGGCCCTTTATTGTGGCATCTTGGAAAGCTGGAGGGTGGAAAGTCCTAAGTGCTAGACAGACCAAGTATCCTGAATAGGTGACTGTTTGAGCCAGAATAGATGATTCCAGCATGGATGTCCCAGAAATTTGGCAGCCAAGGGGGTGGTAAGGGCTACTATATGAGGTCCTGTCCATCAACATTCAAGAGAGACCTAGGAACTAGCTCTTTGAGGAGTATTCTGTACACTGGGGAAAGTAGGAAAGGTTTGAGGGCATTTTAGCCCACTGTTGTGGGAGCAGGAAGACAGCTGTCAACATGTAAATGGAGAAGGGACCTCAGAAGGTAGAGCTAGGATATGTACCCTGCCAGCAGAGGAGTTTAGGCAATAGAGAGCTTGATTAGCTGTTGTTTGATGAGTCCATTGGCACTCTCCCCCTTTCCTGAGGATTGTGGCCAGTAGGGGATGTTAAATTTCCAGGAGATGTTGAGAGCTTCTGACACAAGCCCCATGATTCTGGATGTTAAGGCTGGCCCATTGTCCATTTGGGTGGTCATGGGATGCCAAACCAAGGAATGGTGTGGTATAGGACTACCTGAGCCACCACATCTGCTGTTTCCCTGAAGACTGAAATGCTTCTATCCATCCTGTAAAAATGTCCCCACATGTTAGGCGATAACAAAGTTTTTTTATGAGTAGGCATATGGGTAAAATCATCCTGCCAATCATTGCCTGGTTGATGTCCATGAAGCTGATGTAGACTGATATATATGGAAATCCTCCTGTGGATACCCTGGGCACATGTCTGTCAGGAAGAGTGAACCTGGTAAATATGATTTTGGACATGGTGGGGTCAAAGAGGGACTCTAAAAATGAAACAAAGCTTTGGGACCTATGTGTAAGGTCTGGTGACTGTCTGAAATGAACAATGCCTGGTTGCTAACAGGGCTGGTAGGAGCGATTCAATTTTGTGGAATTAAATGAGCTGGAGGCCAGCCCCCAGGCCACTGAGTCAGCCTTGGTATTGCCTAAGGCCACTTGTAGGAGGAGGCCATTTGTTGGTTTCCAGCTGCTCAGCTCCAAATAATCACAAAAAGCTGTATTAATCAAATCATTTCTTGGTCCATTTGCTCTAGCTGTTTATTGGCTAAGTCTTACATATTATTTTACTTCATTCCTATTAATCTGTGTATTGCCATGTGGCTGTGGCTTATAAGTTAAAGTTCCACTGTCTGTCTCTGGTGGGGCTACATGGCTTTTCCCTGACTCAGCCCTTCTTTCTCCCAGCATTCACCTTAGTTTTCCATGCCTAGGTCTTTTTGTCCTGCTCTGCTATAGGCTCAAAGCAATCCTTTATTAATCAATGACATTCACAACATACAGAAGAGAACCCCATTTCAGACCCTGGGTCCTTGGAGGTTTGGTGTCCCTGACAGTGAATTATGGCCACTTCTACAGGGAGCTGTAGGGCCTCCAAGAGGTTGGCAATAAGGGGTCTGATGTGGGAGTGTTGTATATCAATCTGTTGATTTCATTGATTAAGTAATAAAGAAACTGCTTGGCTGGCCCTCATAGGTTAAAACATAGGTGGGAGGAGTAAACAGAACAGAACGCTGGGAGGAAGAGGAAGTGAGCTCAGACTGACAGCTCTGCTCTCTGGAGCAGAGACATCATGCCCCGCTCCCGGGCAGACACACACGATGAAGCTCAGACCCAGGATGGACGTAGGCTAGAATCTTCCCGGTAAGACCGATGCTCACAGATTATTAGAGATGGGTTGATTGGGATATCAGAATTAGCCAATAAGGGCTAGAGCTAAAGGGCCAAGCAGTGTTTAAAAGAATACAGTTTCCATGTAATTATTTAGGGTAAAGCTAGCCATGCAAGTGGCCAGGTGCGGGGACGCAGCCCCGCTGCTCTCATTACTACAAATGGCGCCCAGACGTGGGGCTAACTGAGTCCACAGAAAGCCTGAAAATGCTTGGAAAAGAATAGAGTAAAGCATGTTTCTTGTGGCAATTTTCTTGGGTCTACTCTGCTTGCTAGAGGCAAGCAAGCACTCTCATCTAAGAGAGGCTTCCTGACTCAGCTTCAGCTGCAAAACCCTGCAGGACTTAAGAGGTCCTGCCACGAAACACTTAAATGGTGTTGACGAAAAGCTGAACACATGCTTTTCGGTTTTCAGCAGTAGCAGGAAAAAAGCTGCTCTGTTTAAAAATGCCGGCTTTCTGGGCTGTCCTGACAGGCAAACTCTGACTCCTTTACACAGGCGGTTCGTGCGGTTTGCAAGCACAGGCTGCTGAAGCTCACTTGCTGGCAGGGACCTTGAAACACTGTAGACTTGTGGCGCTGAATGCGGCTCTGGCCGGTACCTCAGCCACAAGATTGGAATGGCAGAAAGCTAAGGAATGGGCTACATATAGCCGGCAAAGCCACGGCTTTAGTCCTACTGATATTGCTTGGTAAATTAAAGACTCATGTGGTCAGAAAAAGAGAGATATACAGTAAAGAGAGATTTAAAGATAAAGAAAATTTCTAAATGGTTTACAGTGTGTTAAAAATATATGGAGACTAAAAGTTGAAGTTCTTAAAGTAAAAAACAAAAAAAAAGGAAGAGAGTTGTTGTGTGTGGTAGTACATACCTTTAATCCAAACACTTGGAAGGCAGAGGGAGTTTGACCTCTGTGACTTCAAGGTGTGGTAGCACACACCTTTAATCCCAGTGCCTAGAAGGCAGGGACAAACAGATCTCTGTGAGTTCAAGGTGTAGTAGCATATGCCTTTAATCCCAATGCCTGGGAGGCAGAGACAGGCAGATCTCTGAGAGTTCAGGGACAGCCTGGTCTACAGAGTTATTCCAGGTCAAAGATACAGAGAACCTGTCTCAAAAAGTTAAAAGTAAAAATAAACGAAATAGAGGTTAAAACAAAGCTGTACAAAGATGGAAAATAGACAGAGAATTTTGATACTGTATGCTATTATGCTCTCTTTGAATTGTTTGAATGCTGAGGAAGGAGCAACAGCTGCTAAAAGATATTTGTTTATAAATGCTGCTGAACTAATTCAACATAGATAATTTGAAAATGCCTTGACTTTGAAATTTGGATCTAAGGACATGATGCTTTGGAAAGGATTTTCTTATTTTGTTTTCACAGAGGATGAGACCCTGTTCATTTCTTCTATTCTGATTTGGTATGATGGACCATGCCCTCCTGAAGGGTTGGTGTGAACACCTTCAGAAAATTGCTTCGCTCAACTGTCAACTGAGATGAAACTAGCACACAGGTTATAACATGAAAGACCTAATTAACGACGCCCCCATTCAGCAGGAAGCAGTTTGGAGAGAAAAAACTGTGCCCATGTTCCCAAATATTGTTTATAAATGTTCTTTTACATTTAAAGGGGGAAATGATATAGGTATGAATAATTTGCATTGGTATGGATTTTAAGGTCAATTTTGTTATATGTATATGTATTTCTTGGTCTTGATTAAGGTATTGTGATTGTGTAGTTCATTTAAAAATGTACTGTATAATTAAGAAATATAGGTTAATGGATAATCATCAGTAATAGTCAAGCTTGTAGTCATGTTAGTTAAGATTTTCTAGATGTACATAGATATATTTTAGATAGGCATTCTTTATATATTTCAAAGATTATAGAATATGCTATGTAATGTTTTAATAACTTAGGACTTTTCCTGACAATGAGACACTCTGCTCCTGGCAGCACCAATCTACTTCAAGAAGAAGATGGGCATCGAAGAGGATCCTTATGGAGTTTGATAGGCATTTGGGCAAGAAACTGCTCTTGCCTGGACTGTTGCATGAACTGGACACAAAGAACCCACAGAGAGAGGACTGCTGAACTTGCCTAAAGGTTATATGATCTTTCGGGGTTCCTGATTCATGAAAGAGTCTGCAAGACATTCTTCAGGACAAACAGATAGTGACTGCCTTTGAAATTTCCTGCTTTGTGGAAATGTCTGCTGGAAACTATGGGCCTGTAGGCCGAAGATGGATGCCCCAAAGGTACAGAGGAACTTTGGGTGATTGTCCAGGCAGCGAGATGTCTTTGTCATTTCTAGAGTTTTGAAAATTGCTTACTTTTTGTTTGCTTAGGTAATATTGTATTCTTCTGGAGTCTTTGATGGAGTTGCAGAATAGATAGATAGTTGTAGTTATAGTTTTCCATTGTTATGATAAAAGATAAAATAGATATAAATATTGTAACTGTAATTCTTGCTTGATAACTGTTATGTTATATGTAATTTTGCTATGTTAAAGTTAAAGCCTTTTCTTTTTTGTTTAAACAGAAAAAGGGGAAGTGATGTGGGAGTGTCATAAATCAATCTGTTGATTTCATTGGTTAAGAAATAAAGAAATTGCTTGGCTGGCCCTCTTAGGTTAAAACATAGGTGGGGGGAGTAAACAGACAGAACGCTGGGAGGAAGAGGAAGTGAGCTCAGACTGACAGCTCTGCTCTCTGGAGCAGAGACGCCATGCCCCGCTCCCGGGCAGACACACGTGATGAAGCTCCGACCCAGGATGGACGTAGGCTAGAATCTTCCCGGTAAGACTGGTGCTCACAGATTATTAGAGATGGGTTGATTGGGATATCAGAATTAGAAAATAAGGGCTAGAGCTAAAGGGCCAAGCAGTGTTTAAAAGAATACAGTTTCCGTGTAATTATTTCAGGTAAAGCTATCCGTGCGGGCGGCCGGGTGCGGGGACGCAGCCCCACCACTCTTATTACTACAGGGGTCCATTAACTATGGGAGTACCCTTGGTAGTAAGGAAACCCCTTTCCTTCCACAGTGCCAAATAGGTATGGGTTATTTAGAAGGCATATTTAGAGTCAGTATAAATGTTAGCCCATTGGCCCTTGGCTATTTGGAGTGCTCTAGTCAAGGCAATTAATTCAGCTGTTTTTAAGGAGGTTTCCATTGGCAGATGGGTCGCTTCAACTGTGTTAGTGGAAGTGACCACTGCATATGCTGCCTGGTGGTTTCCTAATTTGTGTATAAGGGAACTTCCATCAACAAAAAGGGTTAGTTGGGTATTTTCAATAGCAAGTCTAGAAGCCCTGGCCATGGTGAGCTCAAGGTCTCTACAGCCTTTGAGAAAAAATGAGAGGGGGAACCAAAGAGGAAGGAACAAGAAAGAGAGTTTCAGGGTTAGGGGCAGGACTGGAGGTCAAAGTAATTTGGGAGTTTTATAGAAGCAGTAAGTGAATAACATGGACTTGTGAAGGCCCAAGGAGAGAGGGAGAAGAATGTCTCAGAAGGTCTGAGAGGTAGTTGGTGGAATATACTGTGGTTGGCTTGGACAGGGTGATCTTGAGAGCCTTCCGAGTGAGTTAAGCTATTGCTGCCAGAGCTTTTAAGTATGGCTTCCATCCACAGATGGTGAGGTCCAGCTATTTGGATAAAAAAGTGACATCCCGATTCAAAGGCAAAAACTGTTGGGTTAGAATTCCCATGGTCAGTCCTGATCTCTCATCTGTATAAAGGTGGTAAGTTCTCATGGGTTTAGAAAGAGCAGGAAAAGGGGCCATTAGAAGGTCAGTAGAGAGATGTGGTGGTGTTTGATGACCAGGTTGGTGAGCGTCCCTGTAAGGGTCTCTCTGGCTGTTTAGTATGGAGTCTTGGTTGTAATGATAAAGTTAGGGATCTGATGATAGAAAAATCCTAGCAGGCCACCAAATGAGAGAATCTGAGCCCCTGTGGTTTGGGGCTGTAAATCCTGCAGGGCCTGGACCTGGGCTTAGATCCTGGGCTGAGATATACCACCATGGAAGAGCACAGCTGAATCTTAGCTGGTGAGACTTAATATCCCAGGGATTCAAGGAAGTTCTGGTGTGCAGAGGTGGGGCCTGTTGGGACAGAGGCAATGTAGGACTGCAGAGAAGGAGATTAACACCATGCTGGAGAAGCATGCTGAGACCAGGGTAAAAGTTTGAGAGATCCAAAGCCAGAGCTTGGCCAAAGAAGTGGTGCTGTCCTGAAAACCCAGATGGAGAACAGTCTGTGTAAGCTGTCTGGAGGACCAGGAGTCAGGGGCCTCACAGGTGAAGACAAAGAGGAAGTTTGAGTCAGTGTGTAAAGGGATGGTAAAGAAGGCATCTTTTAGGTCTAGAACAGTAAAGAAAGAGGTGGCAGGAAGGACATTAAACAGGAGGTTGTATAAATTGTTATCCAGTGGATGAATTGATGTAACTTTCTCATTTATGAGCCAGAGGTCTTGAATCAAAGGTAAGCATCAGAAGACTTATATATGGGAAGGATGGGAGTGTAGCAAGGTGAGCCAAAAGGAATTAAAAGTCTTTGAGAAAGCCTGGGATAAAACCCGACTCGCTGAACATAGAGGACAATGAGGACTACTAAGAACTCAAGAACAATGGCAATGGGTTTTTGATCCTACTGCAAGTATTGGCTTTGTGGGAGCCTATGCAGTTTGGATGCTCACCTTACTAGACCTGGATGGAGGTGGGTGGTCCTTGGACTTCCCACAGGGCAGGGAACCCTGATTGCTCTTTGGGCTGACGAGGGAGGGGGACTTGATTGGGGGAGGGGGAAGGAAATGGGAGGCGGTCTCGGGGAAGAGACAGAAATCTTTAATAAATAAATTTAAAAAAAAGCATCAAAAAATAAATAAAAGTCTTTGAGATAGGAGGCTAGTGGAATAGGTTTAAGACCTTGGTGTTGGGTTTCAAAAATAGGAAACTGGTGTCTGGAATGGAAAGATGAAGGATCTTTAAGACAAACTATGACTGGCTGTTGGTAAGTAGCAACCACAGAAGTGGAAATATACCATACTTGGGGGTTAGGAAGGATAGAGACAGGGCAGTCTGGAATAGGATCCTGTGAGTCTATAAAGGTGAGAAGAAAGTGTGACACAGGAGAGGATGTTGTGGTCAAAGTGAATGTGTGCCCAAAGCAGTGCAGGGCAAGCAGATATGACTAGGAAAGAATGAGAAAAGAATCACCCTGAACGAATGCAGGACAGTTGCAGAGTCTTAAGTGGGAAGGAGCAGATCCATCTACCCCTATGACTGAAATTGATGAGGGGAACATAGGGCTTGAGTGAGATGTTAAAACAGTGTAGGTTACTCCTGTGTCCAAAAGAAAAGTAATGGACTTACCCACTACGTGCAGCATTAACCTAGGCTCAGAGAGGATGATGGCAGTCACCAAGTCTCTCTGAGCCATGCTAATCCTCCACCAGGTTGAGTAGTTCAAAGGCTGACACACTTTCACTTGCTGATGTTGTTGAGGCTGGACCTCTCTGGCATGGCCTAGAAGATGAGCACGCATGGAGGCATTGTGATTTCCAGTGTCCAGGCTGCTACCAGATAGGCCATGGCATCATAGGCAGTGCTCAGGGCAATATTGTGCCAAATGGCCATTTAGGCCACATTTGTAGCAGGCTCCTGGCGAGGTTGACTTAGGCTGAGCTCCAGCAAGATGGAGCCTCATGGTTGACTTCACTTGCCCCCCTTCTGGGGGTCACAGTGGGCTCAGGGCAGCTGCTAGAGCTTGGGCTTAGAGCACTGTTGCCTGCTGCAGCCTCCTCTGTCAGGAGGACTCAGCTGTCTCTTCTTTGGCATTAAAAACTTTAAATGCCATTTTCACCAATTCCTCTATGGGAGTTTGGGGAACCTCCTCAGCCTTTTAAAATTTTTCTTTAATATCTGGTGCTGTCTGAGAAATAAAATGGGCAGCCAGGACCATGGCTCTCCCTGGGAAGCTTGGGCCAATCTAGGATACTGAAGCATGGTCTTTTTGTAATCAGTTAAAAAAAATGACTGGGTTTTGTATAGCTAGCTGTGTGATCTCCTGGAGTCTGTCGAAATTAACAACTTTTTCTGAGGTCATCTCCATACCCTGAAGGAGGTATTGGACCATGATATCCTGACTCTGCTGGCCATTTTGGCCTAGTTGATAATCCCAGTATGGTTCTGTAGCTGGCACAGCCAATTCCCCGACAGGGAGTGAATTGTCTACTAGGTGGGTCTGTTCTGCATACTGTCTACTTTGCTCTTTAAGTGTGAGAGTAGAGGCCTGGATGACATAGAAATACTGCCAGGTTAAATCGTAGACCTAGGACAGATAGAGAAACTCCTTAATATAAACAGAAGGATTAGCAGAGAAGGAAACCAATTGCTTTTCTATTTGAGAGATGTTGGGAAGAGAGAAGGGAATGTGCCCAGAGAGAGAGGAGAAGAACAGTGTTATGGTGAGACCTGTTATGAGAGGAAACAGGGAAGGATTGGGGGATTAGGCCAGTGTATAGAAGGAGTTCAATAGGTAGGTTGTGGCATGAGGGTATAGAGAGAAGTGGTAGGAGAAAGGGGAGGGGAGTAAGGTGGGTAAGTACAAGGAAGTTGGCCTTTAACCTTTTCTTTGGCTGGGGAGGGAGTGGGTAGGAGTGGGTCAGGGGAAGAATGTGGAGAATGTTGCTCCACAAGAGGGAGTTGGGTAGTTAGGGTTTGAGGGAGTGGGGGAAGGGCTAGTATCTCTGACAGCAAGGTCACAGTGGAACTTTCAGGATCCCAAATTCCCAGATACTCAGGAATCTGGAGGCACCATGATCCTGGCAAACAAGATCAGTTCTGTAAAACGCTGGCTACTGAGGGAGGGATAGAAGCACAAAGGTCAGAAACCATGGTGATATGAGAGTTTTATCCACTTATCCCCATGCCAGCAAAAATTTTTGAGGGCCTGGAGGATGGAAAATTCAAGAGGCCCCTCTGGTGCCCATTGTGTCACATTGTCAAGGTCATACTAAGGCCAGATCTTTGTGCATAGAGAGATTAGCCATTCAGAACAGATTGGTATTGGACAGTCCCAATTTAGAAAAATTTTGTAGAAGACAGCCCAGGGGCAATAGAGGATCCAGCTTTGAATTGGAAAAGCCCATTTTACAACTCTATACAAATCTCAGGCCTCAATGTCTATCACAATGAGTCCACCCACAGTGATAAGATTCTTGAGTCAGAAGCAGAGGGGTTTGAGAAATGTGTGGGCAGATGTCTTCTACCCAGGCAATCTCACCTCTGTTTTGACTGCCTTACTGCTTGTAAAGTTGGGTGCATGGCATGGACCATGGCTTCCACAGACACCCCAACAAACATAAAGGTAAATGGGCCCTAGGCCCTATAGGCATGTAACTTGAAAAAAAAAAAAGAAACTCACTGAGACAAAGCCAATCTTAGCCCTTAGCCAGTGGGAAAAACAGCCCCCCACCACCTCCGGTGGGACCTCCAAACGAAAGGTCTTTATTTCTTAGAATATAACTTAAAAAAAAATACCTGCATGCAACAGTGTGGGTGATCTTCTACAAGTATGAATGGTGCCCTGGAGTGGTTTCCCAAGGGTGCCACCTAGTTTAGTGGGTCAGGCACAATGCTTAAATGTTTAATTTCCAGGGTGCTGTTAATATGTAAGTGACCTCCTAGAGCATCCTTAGCCTTTCAAAGTTTTACCTGCAAGGTGAAAATTAGATCAGGAAATGGTATTAAATAAGCTGTTTAAATAATATTTTATAAATGGTACGACTGCTTATAGATATAGAAATTATTTTTAAAAATACACTTATCAGTTACATGCCAATGTTAATATATTTGAAAACCTAGAAAACATGGATGTTGGGTAACAAATGGAATTTCTGTGCTTCATACTAAAAAGAATAATATTTCACAAAATGTTGGAATAATTTTTTCTTAAACTTTGCCTTTATAATAATCTCTTTCTTGAATGATTAGCAAAATTGCTTTGTGTATCTGTAGGCAGACATTTTTGTCTCACCAGTTTCTCCATAAATGTAGTGAGGAACGGTGGGCTGCTTCCCCCGCGTTCCCTCCCAGCTCCTGCATGGCTAGCTTTATACACAAAATAACAACACACAAATTGTATTCTTTTAAACACTGCTTGGCCCATTAGCTCTATCATCTTATTGGCTAAATCTCACATCTTGATTAACCCATTTCTAATAATCTGTGTAGCACCACGAGGTGGTGACTTATCAAGAAGGATCTTAACCTGTGTCCATTTTGGAGAGGAGAGCTATAGCGTATGCCTCACTGCCTTCTTCCTCCCAGCATTCAGTTCTGTTTACTCTGCCTACTTACAAGGCAGTTTCTTTATTTACCAATGAAAGTAACACATAGACACATGACCCTCCTCCATCACATAAAGATCTACATAAAGACTTATTGTTAATACTAAATGCTCTTCTAATAGCTTAGTCTTATTACTAACCATCTCTAATTTAAAATACCTGATATTTCTTTTCTAAGTTAATACCATGTGGCTCCTGGTGTATGTTACCTCATTTTCTATGCTTTCTGCTTCCTCTACATCTGGCTCATGACTCCTCAGTATCCACCATTCTTTCTCCCAGCATTCTTTCTACCCCCCAAATCCTGCCAAGCTGTCCAGCAAGCACCTTTTTATTAACAATGAGAGCAGCATATTTTCACGGTATGTAGAATTCCACAACAGGTCTCTTTACCCTTCCAACCACATAGTGCTGAGAGATAGCTTAAAATTGAGCAAACTCTATGTAATATGCGCATGTCTTAAAAAAAAACACATTGGAAAATCTTTTTTATACTATTGCCTTTTGTTTGTCTGAATGGATTAAAATAATTTATTTCTGTTTTTATGGGAATCATGTGGAACTGACATTTTGTAAGAATTCATTAAAAGCACTTATGTGGCTATACACATAAGTGTATATATATATATATATATTTAACCTAGAGATTATAGTGTATAATGTATGATAGTAGAGTGGATATTTTATTTTGACCAGCATGATAATTTGTATAATTTCAAAAAATAACACATAGGTTAAGAAATCTTCTGTATATGTATAAATCTTTATGTATATGCATAAACAGTAGTATTTTATCACTTGATTAAAATCTTAAGAATAGATTTCAAGTGTTCTAAAAAAGATAATTGTTAAAATGACATATATAACTAATAATCTTGGAATTACATATAAATAAATCAATTCATTCATCTTTCTTTGTCCTGCAAACCAATGAGTTTTATTTGAAGTACAAAATGGATTTTAGAACAAATAATTGGGAAGCCATACTTCAGGGCTTTGACTGTGTCTACCAGAAAAATAGAGGACTTACACAACTCCTACATGTCAATATATTTGATTATTAGTAAAATTTTATGCCAACATTATTCAAAGTTTCTTTTTATTTCTATTTTCCATATCAGAAAATGCAATAAAAAGAAAGAGCAAATTATCTGCTGAAGAGTCAAACACTCAAGTGCATATTTATCATTTTTTTTGTTGTTTTGGAGTTTACACACTAGCCATTAGTTCCAAAAAGAGTTGACATGACCCTGAATTTATACACAATTCAATTATTCTCTTAGAAAAATAATGGTAAACTATTGGATATGACATACTAAAGAGATATAAGCTGTTCAGAAAGTTTTACTTTAAATAAGGTCATTCCCAAGTCTGTTTCATGTCATTTGTAATTCAAAAATATGTTTCGTCTTGGCTTCTCAATAGCATATCAATGTACTTTTGTCTTCTCTGCATGAACTGCCAAGTAGTTTTATAGATCAGAACATCTAGCCCCTGTTAGGAGTATTAAATGTCACTGTCATTTTTTCTTGTGAAAAATGAACTATGTACTAGTGGGGCTGTCAAGCCATATGTATAAATAGTTCACCTTTCATTTTGTTTCAGTAGAGAGAAACTGACTTTGAGTTTTTTTAAAAAAATCATTTTTTCTCTGTTGAATTTTATAGGCCAGAGCCACTGTAATCCATCCTTTCTCATTGACAATACTGAATTTACATAATGCCTTCAAGAAAATGCAATGATATACAGCTATATTTTCTTTTAGGAATAAAGTATCAGTGGCTGTAAGTAGTGGTAGGATTTTATTCTAAACAAACATAGCAGTATATACAAAACACTTGTTAATATTTGGCTAGTATTATAAGTATAATTGAATACAAACATTTTTGCATCACTAGTTACTATTGTTTTGGTTATATTATGCATAGACTACACGATCCCATTTTATTAAAAACAACTCTATACTAGATATTAAAAATGCCATTTTAAGGGCATAGACGTCTCAATATCTTAGTAATCCAGCATCTCAATACATGAAGTGAGACGGAAAATGTTACACATCTTGCTTAGGTAAGTATCAAATTGTAGTGACATTTAACCATCCTTATACTAGTTAATTTTTAATTATATTACATTGCATTGTAATAGGTTCCCTTAAAATGTGTGTATATCTTTACATATTGATACAACCCTTTCAACTACTACTTGTTTTGTCAACTAATACAAATTGCTCTTTATGATATTGCCTGTCCTTCTAAGTTCATGGTTTAACCATCCCTCAATCAAATACTCCAAGCAAGTCAAATATTTTAAAGTTCACTCAATGATACAAATTGCTTTTTTTTTGGGTTTGACTCTAGTGTAGTATTTTGAAAAACTGCTTTGGAAACTATTCTTAACTTTCAATATTTTATTAATATATTTTCAATTTGTTTTTGCTTGCTTTCTATTGCTGTGATGAAAACTGTGATCAAAAATGTCTGGTCCAAAAGAAACTCGGGACAATTGGTTAGCTTTGGTGCCTATCAGTATATTGAAGCATATGCTGTCCTCCAGGTTCTTAAGGTATCACAAGTACTATGGCATCCTGATTCTCATCTCTTCTTATCCCATCTTGTACCTTACACTTCTAAAAATACATGGACTTCCCTTTCCCAAGCTGCTTGTTCCCTTATGGCCTTGCTATTTTGACTGCCTGAGGTGTGGGTCCAGGAAATGCTCACAACCCACGGGGAGATAAGAAGTCAAAGAATTTGCCATATGCATGGGGGAGCATGCAAAAGCAGTTAACTCTGGAATCATTTGGAACCGAAGTGCCTGTAAAGTCTACTGCAGAGAAGCTGTAACAGAAAAATCCTCAAATCACTCAGAGAGCTTGGGGAAAAATAGAAAGGAAAACCTAGGCGGTGGGTTGGTGACTTTGGCAGGAAACTCACATGAAGCTCATGCATATTCCAGTTGCTGCAAATCCATCGGTCAGCGGCTTTCTCATTCATTAATTTATGCCACAAAAGTTGGAGACTAGATGAAACATGAACCTAACTAGTCTTAGTCAATAAAAACCCAGAGTCAGTTATTATTATTAAAGTTGAAAGATCAGAGAAGCAGAGCAGCCAGCTACCAGAATCTTCTTAACTCTATTAAATCTCAGACTGAATGGGGCCTTCTGCCTCTAAGAATCTTAAGACTCCAATGTATTGTTTCACTTTTACATGGAACCCTTTCTTCAGATTTTTTTTTCTAATGGTTAATAAAAAAATGACAAATACTGAATAATAATAAAAAAAAAGAATCCTAAAACTGAATGAGGGGATCCTGTTTTTAAGAATTTTCCTAATCTTTCTGTCTCCAACCTCCCTAGTGCTGGAATTAAAGGCGCGAGCCTCCCATGTGCTGGGATTAAAAGTGTGAGCCTTAACAACCCAGCTATGTTTCTCTTTTAGACTGGTTCTCTCATGTAGCCCAGGGTGTTTCTGAACTCCTGATATTCTTGCTTCATCATTCTAAGTGCTAGGATTAAGAAAAGTTGTGCACCGCCACCCTCTGATCTCAATGCAAGCTTTATTTGTCAGAACACAAACAAAAATCACTTAAATTCTCAGTATAATTTTTACGAATGGGGTCAATACTACAATGAAATCTATATGTTGACAGACATAAAGGTTTCAATTGAACGTAATAAAATACCAAAATAAAAATAATAACATTTAAGTATCTTAGAAAATTCTCCACAGTCTGGAAAAACTATTGTAGAGATAAAGAAAAATTCAATTTCTAGAAATAAGTCAGAGCACAACATAAAATAAGAAATTTCTTGAGTAGGCCACTTTTAATGGTCATTTTATACATATTCAAACTGATGGTCATATTTGCTAAATACATTACATAAATCTGAGATGTCTTTATGCTATACAAATTAAATATTATATAGTGAGAAATTTTATGATTTGTGAAAGCCAGGAGAAAAATCTAGTTTAAGCATTATCTATATATTTCTACCTCACAGAGATATTAGTTTACAACTATTTTTTTTTTAATTTTGAACTTTTGATTTTATTTGTTTTATTTTGTTTTTGTTTTGTTTTGTTTAGTATTTTAGGACAGAGTTTCTCTTGGCTGTACTGGAAATATCTGAACATCAGAGTGGCCTCAAATTCAGATATCAACCTGCCTTTGCCTCACAAGTGCTGGGATTAAATCATGTGCCACTATGCCCAGACTATTATAAATATTTAAAATATAATTCTTATATAGTGTATCCTGACACTGCATAGATATGATTAAGTATTTATTTGTTGAATTTAAAAAATATATAATAATGTGAGATATAAAATCTATGCAATTCAATTATTCTTTCTCTAAAGGTTATTTTAATTTTCATTTTGAACTAATTAAAAATCAATTTTCTATTAACAAATACATATTTGATCATTAGCTAACAAAGGTGCTCCTGTGAGTTATCTACAATTGTCACAGAATAAACATGTCTTAATTTCAATGACTCCCACTAATTAATAATTTCTATATGATTATACTATACAGAGAGTAATTATACTACTAGTACCTTAAATATTCATTGATTATGCTGGAATTACAATAAAATAACATTTTCATCCTTTTCCCAAGAACTCAAAATAAAAGGAAAAGATTAATTGGACCAATAATGTATTTTCATTCTGTTTCATTAAATATAATCTTGAAGAAGAAAATAATTTGATATCAAATATATAAATTTATGAAATTCTCTTGTATGAAAAAAATGAGACTTTGTTTTCTGTGAAAATAGAAAAACACAACTTTAACAAGTGACAGACTGTTCACAAGTAGAAAACATAATTTATTTTCTGCTGACTGGTATATCACTGGAAGACTTAAATCTTTCTAGTTTCAGAAATCTACAAATTTAATGTAACTGTGATAAAAAGGAATACATGTTAATCTTAAAAAAATCAATAAGGAAAATATTTTTCTCTCCTGAGAACCATCTGTCTAGATACTTCATAGTTCACAGAAAAAAAAAAGTGTTTCAACTAATACTGTTATTAATGGTCCTAGAAGGGATTATTCATCATTAGACATTACAGTTCCTCAGCACACAATTTCATCTTTCTAAAACCTGCAGTACAAAACCACTCACTTCTGTGTCTCATTTAGGTTTCTAGGAACTAGTGAAATAATCTCATTTCTCTCAATAATTAAAAAGACAACATTTCTCTTTTCAAAGATTCTAAACACACTACTCTGTTTATGTTAATGACAGTAGGATTCTACAACCCTTGACCATAGCATGCAAATCTTAGATTTTCTAAAATAACTTTTGGAGATTTATTTTAAAACAGTTTAATGATTTTATAAATACATGCAATTTCTCCAAATTATTTCTACGGGCAGATACTTACATAGAAGCCACTTGTATAATATCAAGCTGATTCACTGTTAAAAAATACATTATTAAGACAGTTTTCAAATTAGCAGCATCCCCCAATGACTGAAAAAATTAAAAATGAATATTAGAAATGGGTTTTATTTCTTTATTTTCATTTATATTCATGTTGTTGATCATTAATTAAGAAGAGAAGAATGATTATATCCTAAAATTTTAAGCATATAAAATTTTGCTCAATGTAATTGGTTTAAAAGTCAACTCTCTCTGTTACCATTTTCTTCAAAACCACATATATAAAGAACAGAGTATTACCACTAGTCGTCAGTCACTGTGAATCTAATTCTTTTATTTTTGAAGGATGTATAAGATAAAAAGATATTTAATATTAAAAGTTATTATATGATGGCTAATCTTTGAGGAATTAAGAGACTTTTAATTCACACAAAATGTCAGACAAAATAGAAACAGCTGGGTTTTATATCTAAATAAATTATAAGAACAATAACAATTAAAATTGTTTTTTAAATGAGGAAACTGGGTGATAGAATGTCACTTATGACAACTATTTGTTGTGTACTTGTGATGTTTAAAGCCTTATGTCCAAGATTTTAAGACTGAAATAAATCTAGTAAATTAGTAAACCACACTTCCAATTTTATCTGCAAGGGCATTGCTAAAAAAAATACATGGGACAGGGAGGATAGAGAGACCTTCCCTTTAATATCTGTGCTGATGGTCCCAATAGATTAAATAAGGAAGGGCTATACTTGTAAACAAAGTCATACTCATTTCTGCTCCTTTGCCAAATGTTTTGCTCCTGTTTTTCTGTCCTGCTTCACACGTTCCAGAAAGAAGTGAAGCAGGAAACCATGCATGAAAATCACTGACACTTAGGGCAACAATAGAACCTTTAAAAATGATTTGTTTTGTATTTAGTTCCAGAAACAAAATGAATTAAGTCTTGAAACATGGAATAGAAATTGAAAGAAAAATATTAACCAGATTACTGTCAAATTATTAATGTCTAAGTCCAATGCCATTCAACTAAGAAAACATATAAAAAGACTTCACAGCTTAAAATCAAAATAGTTATTTTCTATCAGTACACATAATGTAAAATCTTAGAAAATTCTCATTATCAAATATGTATAAGTATTATTTAAAATATTTTAAATGATATTACTAAGGCTTTTCTTATTATCCTTCTTTTAACTGGGAAAGAATTATTTTCATATATTACACAAATAATAAAAAGGAGCTAATGCCAATTTCCTATTCTTTCCTAGAGATTGAAAGTTTTACTTTAGTCTAATTTATGCTGACATACAATATTAATCCATTAGTGAGGTAAGAATAGAAATCAATTTTATTTGCATGTTAGTCATGATGTGCAATTATGTGTGTGTCGGGTGAAATTTTATGTTTTATCATAGGCTTTCAAACTGTACAAGTACTTTACCATTGTGCTACATTTCTACAAGTATTTTACTTAGTTTTATAGTGGTTGTCACACAATTGCTTATCAAGATAAAGAATATCTTATGGCTCCTTGAATCATAATTTTCAACCTCTAGTGTCTTGGCTCTGTGTGTTTGAGCACAATATGGAAACAGAAGCATGTACCAAAACCACTTATTTTATTTTTGACCAACAAGAAGTAGAGAAATGTAAAGGAAGGACTAAAATTTGATATAAATTTAAAAAAAAAAATGCTACCAAGTAGACTAATTCTATTCAGTAGATTACGAACTTGGCATTTCAGCTCATGAATTTTTTTTTTTGATTTTTCGAGACAGGGTTTCTCCGTAGTTTTTGGGTTCTGTCCTGGAACTAGCTCTTGTAGACCAGGCTGGCCTCGAACTCGCAGAGATCCACTTGCCTCTGCCTCCCGAGTGTTGGGATTAAAGGCGTGCACCACCACCACCGGGCCAGCTCATGAAATTTTTGATGTCAGAAGGAGACCAATTTTATTTATTAGGTGTTATTGCAAAATTTATTCATATTACAAATTATAATTATTATCACACATAGTGTTTCACATGTGTGTAGGACCAAAATGTTTAGCCATTATATCTGGTAGAATCCATTTGGTCATGGAGGTTTAACTTTATAATTTTTCAGGCATTACATTAGACATTCATACATAACTATTCTCAATTATATTCAATACTTTTGCATACCTTTACAACTATTTATACACAACTCCTGTTGACTTATTTTTAATTTAAACTATTCCTATACATTTTCATTAAAATATAATTACCTCACTTTTCCTTCCTTTGGTTCTTTCCAGCATCCCCTGCTACTTACCTCCAATTCTTTCCATGCCCTCCAACTTTCAATTTGATTGCCTCTTTTGCTTTACTTTTAGTACAATATGTATGTGCATTGTATGAGTATGCAGAAATATGAATAGAACCTGTTGAGCCCATTTTGCTGTTAGTGTGTATATGGTTTTGGTAAAATTATGATGAGTCATACTTAATTTTTTTTCTAGAGAAAGCTAAAATATGGATTAGGTAAAGTTAAGTTATAAATATATGTCATAGCATACACATCTATTAACTAAAATCTGACTAAAAAGACTCTAAAAAACACATTAATAACATATATTAACACTATATTAATAGTGAACACACACATATATGTACGTATTTATATGGTATTTAATATTTGAAATGGAGTGAATATGTGGTACAGGTGTCATCTATTAAATGCTTTCATTTTATAGCCAATGTATTTATATTTTTAGAGACATTTAAAAGAATCTGATAAAATAATCTTAATCATTTGATTAGCAAAACACACAGTTAAGAGTTAAGAAATATATTTCAATTATATTTTAGCAGCAATTATGTAAATAATTAGTGAAAGTGGCTTGAAAAATTAGTTCCATAATAAAAAACATATTTTGTTCCTAAGGACATAAATCATTATGACTTATGTACAAAATACAAATAATAATAAATTTTTTAAATGAAATCATTGAATAATGAAACATATTTTACCAGTGGGTATATTTAAAATATCAGGACATATATGTATGTAGAATAGCACATTAACTCTTTCTCTATTAGATAAAACCAATTTAAATAATTTTACTAAATGAATTTCTTTATATATTTGATAGTAGGTATAATATCAAAAATATCTAATTAATGTATATGTATTTCAGTAATATGATTTTGATATAAAATTTAGAATTAAAAGACTTGAAGTATGGAAAACTTTATTCTTTTTTAGGTAAAACACTCTAAGGATAAATAAAATACTTTAGGCTAAATTGTACTTATAAACTTATTTAAGGTCAAGTTTATTTCAGATAGATTTGATAAGAAAAAATAAACTATAAAATAATCTCCCAGTCACACGCAATACATTTTGCAAAAAAGGCTATAAATTTACCCTACAATTTGCTAAGTTGCAGAGTTAAAAATTCAAAATAACATTAGTGTTTTCTTGGCATATATTACCTTGGTAAGTGGCAAGGACAAAATATAGAATTTATGTTATTATTTATGATATTATTTGTTTTTAAGACTCAACTCAAAAAGAATACTAAATCATTATTCCATACACATTGAGTTGCTAACATTTCTAAATGAATATTTCATTTTGATTACAAAATTGACTCTACTTTCAGAAATACCTTCTGTCAGACATGAGGGGAAGATGGGAAGTCAAAACACAAACAGCATATGTACCAAAATATGTCTGCATGATTTAGCTTCCACAAGCACTAGAAATAACAAGACCACATCACTATATTAGTTTCTTGGTGTACTTTTGCTAAAATAATAGTGTGTATTTCCAAGAAGATATTAACGTATTTCTGAGAAGTGAGAATTAGCATAACACAATGAGAACTAGTACAGTATGAGTGTGTTTTCAAAGTATGAGAATTTGAAGTAACTACAATTAAGAATCTCATAACAACCCAAAATACTCCTTATATTACTAGTTTATGTATAGTTCATAAGTATTCTTTTTTGTTTTTATGGCTCCTTGTCGGGGAGTTCATAAGTATTCTGTCTTAATGTTTTGCATTTTATAAAGAGATAGAGTCAATAGTGTTCTTCCTCATCAACTTTTACAATAGTTCCTTTAAGCTTTCAAACAGGCTTTGACCTTGGCTCTTTTCTTCACGTGCGAAGTCTACCCTTAACAAGAATCTTTTATGTCAATTTGGAGATAGTACCCAGCACTGGTACTGATCACAGTGCCCTATCATGAGTGAGAATCATTTTAACTTGGTTTAGTAAGAATCTTCATATTACTGGTGTCCTATTTTGGTTATTTTCCACCCACTAACCCTATATGCATTCCACACAACAAACATTGCTGCTTGATTGCAGCATTAAAGAGTCAATTAATTCAAAATAATGTTGCTGCTTAATATGATGTAATATACACAGTAGTAGAATTGAAATACAGTTGAGCAAATGACAGAATATTTGTCCTTAATAATACAACATAAATTTTAGCAAATCTAATAAAAATGTGTATTTATTTATGACATGAATCTTTAAATAATCAAACATAATTAGACAAAAAGCCAATAAATAAAATTAAAATGCAAAAATTTCAAATAATAAAAATCAGCAAAAATTTAATAACTTTTAAAAAAAGTTTTGAATCAAAATGTGTGTGAATTTTGATTCAAAAGTAGTGAATTATTATAATCATATGGAAGGTTAAAATAATTACTCCAAGTAAAAGTGAAAGGAAGATCTAATTTTTATGTGAAAGAGATGTAATTAATAAAAACACAGTTTCAAAATATATGAAAAAGAGATGTATCAGATACACATTAAATGTTAAGCTATTTTGATACTATAAAATAGATTTGAACACACAGTTATACCTAAGGTAATTAAAAATACTTACTAGTGATGGGAATGTTAATTTCTGAGAAAGATATATTGATTACTCTACTTGGTGCTACAAAATCATTATATATATATATATATATATATATATATATATATATATATATATCACTCCGATGAACATTTAATGAAAAAAACTGTTTGAAAACATTAAAAAATATTGAAGACACAAAGAATCCATTTATTGACATCAGTGAAATGATAAATACTAATAACACATTTAGTAAAAAAGAAATTACAACCTAAAGCAATTTAACTGTGTGCTTCAAATGACAAAACACTTAAAAGTAAAACAAAATCCAAACATTTTATGATAAGCCAACAAAACATTAAAATGTACATATTACAATTAAATAAATCTAGTCACCGAACTAATGTTTTGCATACTTAAAATTTCCATAAAGAAGAGAAGAAAAAACAATACTCCATGATTCCACTTTAATAAACTAGTGAAATTGATTCAAGGAAATTATAAAGTAAACATAAATGAAATGTCATAGTAATAGTGTGATGGAGGGTCATTGGCTAATAAAGAAACTGCCTTGCCCCATTTGATAGGCCAGCCATTAGGTGGGTAGAGTAAACAAAACAGAATGCTGGGAGGAGGAGAAAGTGAGCTCAGATGCCATAGCTCTTCTCCAGGGTAGATGCGATGAAGCTCCAACCCAAGATAAACATAGGCTAGAATCTCCCTGGTAAGTCATCACCTCGTGGTGATACACACATTAATAGAAATGGGACAAGCAGTATTTAAAAGATTATAGTTTCCCTGTAATTATTTCTGGGAATAAGCTAGCCAGGCAGCCAGGAGCTGGGTGGCAGGAAGCAGCCCGCAGTTCCTACGACAGAATGTTGCCCAACGTGGGGCACCAGAATGTTACGGAGTAAATGAATGGCAGACAGAAATTATAATAAAATATTCAGCTTTAATAAAGGAAGGACTTACAAGACCGAGGTTCCCACGGAGAACAGGAAAACAGAAGAAGGGAAGGTGGGGAGCATACCCTCAATATTTATAAGTACAAGCAAGGTGATTGGCTGGGCTTCCCCTACAATTTTGAAGAATGTTTTCTCCAACATTTTAGACAATGTGGCACATAAAAATGAAGTCCCTGAAAGACAGAACTGTCATAAATCTCTCAAGACAACAATACTTATGACAGCTGTATTTTTTCTACTAATTTTTGCACAATAAAATCTCTTCTGATATTGGCACACGTGGTATTTAGCAAATATTTAGGAAAGGATTAAAATGTTGCCTGGAATTATTTTAAGAACATATTAGAGAAAGAAAACTATATATCTCGTTAACAGCACCAACATTAATGTGAAACAAGACAGGAAATTACACGTGTGAAAAATGAAAGCAATAGATATCTTTCATTAATGCAGATCAAAAAATAAAAAGTTTCATAAGTAATTACAAATGAAGTGCTATAATAAATAAAAATACTATGATATATCACAGAAATATATGGTGGTTTAACATTGAAAAAAGCATTTCTTGTAAGTTAGTAAAAGATGCCTGAAACATATTAATTAATTTATAAACATAAGCCTTGCTCCATGGTGATTTTTGTAAAGTTTGTTTTAACTAAAGGCTAAGCAACACTTCTATAATAATGAATGTGTTTTAAAACATACTAATTAAATATAGTTGTAGAAAAATTTACATTATGTTTGTCTTTAAAGTTAACAAAGAATAAAAGGAAACATTTCAATGATTCTGAAGTTACCAGCTCACGATTACGAAAAATAAACATGTTGATACATAGTAATATGAAATATTGAAAAATGGGTATGTGAATGCAATTTGATTAGATTAAATTAGCCATTTCATTTTACATATCTATAAAATGAATTGTAATGCTTTAATGTATTATAAGTATACATATATCAAAGACAAAATTAATGATCACTATCACCCTTCCTGAATACTTACAAATTGAGGTGGAGAAATTATTTCTTATATTTCAAGTAAGTCAATAAAAGAATAAAGATAGTGAATAGAAGAAAATATTGACCCTGCATATCAGCATTTTGACTATTTTGCCTTTTATAAACTGAAGCAATAATAAAAAGTTTTATTTTAATGCATAAAAATAAATGGTCCCAATTTTGAAAGAATTTATGACTATTCTCTCCATTTTTTTTACTCTCACTAGCTTATTTATTACTCTCTTCCAGGTTATTAGTGTAAACAAATTATCTACAGTTAGTCTGACAAGTTGTCTATTAAACTGTAAAAGATATTGAAGGATAAGTCAAAAAAAAAAAAAACAATGGTCCTGTTTTGACTTGGGTGTTTGATAATACTTAGGTAAACAATAACATAGTTTTTTAAGGATGCAAAGGGATAATAGGTTCTTTCTGATTTCCAAATCTAAATACAAGGAAGGATTTTGTTAAAATTGAATCGCAATTGCTACCTTTATAATATTTTATACCAAAATGATTATTTTCTCTTCATCAAAGTTGTATGCAGTCTTTAACCATACTAGAAATATAAAATGAAAGGACCAAAAAGGTTTGTCATTTATGTATATTAAATTTTAATTTTCAATAATTTCACGTATTCAAACATTTTACAGTACTGCCATATTATTCATGAATTTATTTTGATTCAAGGTAATTAAGAGGCTTTTACCTTATATCATAGAAGAATTACTACTTTTATTAAACATATAAAATCTTCATTTATTTATTTGTCTGCTTTGTTATTTTATTATGTGTCAAAATCACAAAATTTCACTATATATCTCAAATTATCCTTGAACTCAGAGTTAACACTTTAACTTAATGAATTCTTGAAATGCCAATGTAAGGCACATTTGAATAGTACTTTTAGAATGTGTGAGAGTGTCATAAGTCATACATTGTGGTGACATCTGTTAGTGTCCAGCCTCGACAAAGTTTGTACATTCCATTATAGAAAAATGAGGATTAGAATTATCAAGCAAATGGAACAGAGATATGAGAGAAATAAAAGACAGAACAGCACAAGGAGAGAAATTCAGTGGATACTGAATTTATCTGCATTTATTTTCCACATGTTTATATACTCTACTTCAAAGGGAGGGGGGAGGCAACAGACATCATTAACATGATATAAGGAAAATATTTGTTTTGTCAGACCTTTGGTGAAAGTAGAGTGGATTCACTGCTAGACTCAAAATATTAATTAACTACACCTTAGATCAGGATCTCTTGTTTGACAACAGCACACTTGTTGTCAACAAATTTGAAAGAGAAAAAAAAGTTAAAACTCTATGAGCTATTAGCCAAGGTGGAATAGGACTCATATCTGTGGGCCCACTTGAGACTTGAGAGACCATGGCAGCTGAAGAGATGGGTTAGTTGATAAGCCTGAGAACTGAACTAGAAATCTGAAAGGTTGACACCAAGGACAGAAAGAAGAAAAGAAATTTGTGATGGTTGTCCTCTGACATCTAAAAGCACTGTGGCACAGTGTACCCCTCAATAGTAAAAATTACTTACTTACTTAATTAATTAATTAATTAATTAATTAATCAACAAAATTAGAGTGCATAGGATTTTCTGAGTGGTTATTGTTTTCAGAATTAGTATAGAATTGCTTAATAAGCATACTTACTTAGATGTGAATCATTACCAGATAACATAGAAAGTTTTTTTTTCTTGTTTTTGTTTGTTGTTGGCTAGTCCTATGTTATTCTACCCAAGATTCTGGAGTATTCAATACCTGGTTCCTAGTCATCCAGGCAGTGGAGTGAATGGGCTTCCTCTCATGAAAACGACATCAAATTAAATCAAATATTGGTTAGCCAACACACATGTTCTAATCTACCATTGCCACAGTTTATCTTAAAGGAAGGACAGATTGTAGTTCGATGGGGGCAGTCAAGACTAGGCTAGTGTCCAGGTTTCTCTTTCCATAGCTTCCAGAGTACCTATTTACTCATGCCAAGATACTAGAATGTAGGGGTGAAGGCTCCAATACCATATCAACTTTACTTCTCTTGGTCAATAAGCTGAGTGAGTGGAAGCATACAGAATCAGTGGGACTTCTCTTTCCTAGCATTAGCCTGGGGTGTTCAGAGATAGTCACTGGATATCTTCGGCTAACAATTCAATCAAATGTAACCCAGTCTCACTGCTAGATGCCTTGCAGGGCTATGAAAGATGATCAGTTCATAGTTCATATCTTCAATTTCCAGGAGTCCTCAACAAGGTCACCACCATAGATTCCAGGTTTCCTCTCTGTCCCCAAATGTCCCACATTCCAGTTGTCCCTCTCTATAATCTCTCCTTCCACCCTACCCACCTGATGTTCCTGCTCCCAAACACACCTGTCCCCAGTCAACTCTCAGAATCTATTGTCTTTCCTTTACCTATGTAGAGTTCTCCACTATATCCCTCCTCTTTACCTAACCTCTCTGGTTATGTTGATTTTAACAGGATTGTGATTATATTATACCTAAGAACTTAATATCAACTTATAAGTGAATTCATATCAAATTTATTTTATGGGTCTGGGTTACCTCATTCAGAATGATTGTTTCTAGTGCCATCCATTTGATGGCAATTTTCATGATGCTACTACTTTTTTAATTGCTGAGTTAAAAAAAATACTCCATTGTGTAAATGCTTGATATTTTCTTTATTCATGGGGCATCTCGATATTTCCATCTGGATATTATTAATAAAGCTACAATGAACATAGTCAAGCAAGTGTTCTTGCGGTATGAATGAGTATTCTTTGCATGTATGCCCAAGAGAAGTATAGCTGGGTTTTGAGGTAGATCAATTACCAATTTTCAGAACTGCCATATTGATTTCCATAGTAGCTGTAAATGTTTGCACTCCCAGCAGTAATGGAGGAGTAGCCCCTTGCTTCACATCCTCTCCTGCATGTCACTTATGTTATTAATATTGGCCATTTTGACAGGTCTAATATAGACTCTCAAAGTAATTTTGATTTATATTTTCCTCATAGTTAAAGGATTTTGAACATTAAATGTCTATCAGTCATTTTGGTTTCCTCTGTTGAAAAATCTCTGTTTAGATCTACACCACGTTTTAAGCTGGATCATTTGTTATTTTAATATTTTCTTTCTTGAGTTCTTTAAATATTCTTGATATTAAAACTTTATCAGATGGGCAGTAAATTTTTTTTCCCATTTCATTAACTACTTCCTGGTTCAATTTACAGTGTCCTTTGCCTTACAAACCTTTTCAGCTTCATGAGGTCCCTTTTCTTAATTGCTGATTTTAGTGTATGTGCTTGAAAGACCCTCAGAGTGGTCCTTCCCTCAGGAGGAGACCCCTGACCCAAGGAACAGTCGACACCACTGGCTGCAATTAGCAAGAGGTTTATTGGGTGGGCACAGGTACCTGTGAGCGGCAAAGTCTTTTCGGAGGACTTGCGCGCCTGCAGGCTGGGAGAAGGTCTTTTTATAGGAAAAAGGGTAGCAAAAGCAGGCATACAGAAGCAATGCATGGTTACAGGGATCTCATTGGTCAGTTCGAATGAGGCGATGGGTTCATTTAGGGGACAAGTTCCCCGGAGACATGAAGGTGTGATAATAATAACAGACTTGGCCCTATCTAGGGTACATGTAGTTTTTCCCAGAACTGTTCGTTCCCCTCCTAGGCCTGGTATCTGACCACAGATATCCTGTTTGACCACCTAGGAGTACTGACTTTACCTTGAACTTACATTTATTTGTGTGAAGGCTTTGCAAAATGGCATTATAGCAGCTAGCTGGGGTCTTTCAGTGCTATTGGCATTTTGTTGAGAAATTGTCTTCATATCCAACACACGTTAGTGTTTTCATGCCAATACCATGCTGTTTTTATTACTATAACTCTGTAAAACAGCTGCAGGTCAGGGATGGTGATACTTGCAGCAGTTCTTTTATTGAACAGGATTGTTGTAGCTATCCTGGTCTTTTTATTTTTTCTTATAAAGTGGAGTACTGTTCTTTCATGGTTTGTTAAGAATTGTAATCGAATTTTGATGGTGATTGCACTGAATTTGTAGATTACTTTTGATAGGATGGCCATTTTAACTCTGTTAATCCTACTGATCCACTTCTGATATCTTCTTCAAATTATTTCTTCAAAGACTTGAAGGGTTAATTGTAGAATTATTTCACTTGCTTGGTTAGAGTTACCCCAAAATATTTTATATTATTTGAGGATATTTTTATTAGTACACTTAAAATGTTTCATGAGTGGAAGGAACTTTCACTAATGATCATTTATAATAGGAGACATATATTGATGTATGTGTAATGTTTTAAGTGTAAAAATATTTTAGTGTAAAGATTAATAGTTTATTTCAATGTGCTAGGATTACTTTTCTTTCATCAGTTTATTCTAAGTGTTGTCTTAGATCATTTCTATTAAGAATTTGCTGGATCTGGAAAATTACTGTAATCTAGCATTCTCAGTGAAAGTTAGAGCTCTATTCACAACACGTATGGCAGGTGACTCAAAACCACTTGTAACAGTAACTTCAGGAATAATAACACTCTTCTGGCCTTAGAAAATACCTGAATATGTTTGACACACACACACACACACACACACACACACACACACAGTGGGGAGGGAGGACAAAATAATCACAAATGAAAAGTAATATTCTTATATTAGTCTCCTTTCTGTTTCTGTAGCAAGAACCTCAGCAAATTAACTTAAGACACAAACTCATCTTACACAATAGACTATGCATTTCATTTTGACATTCCAGCTCATATGTTGGAGTGGCATCTGGTGTAGCAGGGCAATTTTGTTCCTCTAGCCTCTCTCAAGACTCTACTTCATTCTTCTCAAATTGATAGCCTATTATTATTCTTTTATTATTAATATTATTGTTCTTACAATACCACACATATATAAACATATGTATGTTTATTTATATTCACTGGCGAGCAAGGCAGGAGAAACAGTAAGTTTCATTGAGAGAGCCTGTCTAGACATTAAGGTGGAAAGTAACAGATGAAGAAAATCTTGCTCTGGCCTAGGAATAAATGACTATAGGCCGAGTCATGCACATATGTGCATGCATTACAACCACACCATATGCACATGTATTTTGTGCACACAGCAGACAACAAAAACACAAAGGAAATAAAAATATTTTAAAGTTAAAATATCCCAAAAAGCAAGTTTGCAAAGAGAATATGTATTTTGCATCCAGTGCTACCTCATTAGAGATATGTTGAATTATAGCTACCAAGAAATAAATTGTAAAGAATTTTTATTGATATTTGATTAACACTCGTTACCATATTATAAATTGATATAAAATAAAACACATGCTGTGTAGTTCTATATACTCATAAAAATGCTTCATGAATTTTATTAACATACAATCTTCTTTTCATAGGTATAGCATCTGTAATAAAGTTTTCTTCTGTTGTCTCTCTTAGTGAAGATTTGCTCCACTCTCAAGGCCTGGAAATCACTGATTCTTTTTATCATCCCTTAAATTCTATTCTTTTTTATAAGTTTATAGAATGGGACCTACATATATTGTAAACGTTTATTTCCAACTTCTTTTTCTTAATATTCACTCACGTACTTTTATTTCTTTCCTATTGATTTTTCTCATCCTTCATGCATTCAAATTGATAGTCAAGAAAGTGATTTGTAAATAAGTTCATGTTGTTGCTTATCTTTTCATTTCTTACAGTGCCTTTTGCTGAACAATATAATTATAGAAATAATTCCCACCAGTTTATCTACTCCCTGCTATTTATATGACTTCATAAATATTTCCTGATATATATGGCACTAATTATAAATCCATTGGAAGCCTCCATTGTACTTAGTTTTTAGTTAGATATGACTTTTTTATGTAGATGATTATAAAAATTATTTTGTTTTATTTTTTCTATCCTGACAGCTTCAGAAATAACAATGCAACCAACTGTGGAAGAAGCCTCCGACAACTGTACTCAAGAATGCCTCATTTTGGGCCACTCTGATTCCTGCTGGATGCCAGCTACTCTGACCCAACCCAGCCCTCCACAGATACAGACCTCTGCTCTCTGCCACAGCCCACCTAGGACCCACACATCTGTTCGTCGCTGCAGCCCTCCAGTAACACAGACCATTGCTATCTGCCACAGCCCCCCTGTGACCCAGGCAATTGCACTGTGCCATAGTCCTTCAACAGTACAGGTGGCTCCTCTCCACCACAGTACTCCTTTAGCACAGGCTACTGCACTCCATCATAGCCCAACATCAGCACAGGCCTCTGCAGTCTGCTACAGCCCACCTCTGGCACAGGCTGTGGTAATTCACCACAGTCCTCCTCTGACACAGGCTGTTATACTTCATCGCAATCAGGCCCAAACAACAATGGGTTTGCAGCAAGGAAGGCTGCAGGGTTCTGGAGCTGATGGACTGCATCCCCTTGATCAGGGAGCACAAGGCAGTACAAGAGCTCAGTTTTACCCCATGACTGAAAGACTCCATTCAGATGATGATTCAGTTAAAGTCATTCCCTTGACCACCTTTACTTCAGGTAAACAGGCTAGATCTTCAAGGAGTGATTCTCCCATCATTGAAGAACACCCCTTGTAAAGCTTATCTGAATATTTCATATTAAAAATGAATATAGATATAGATATTAATATTCAATTTTAATGAATATTCCAAATCAAGAGGTTTGTAAAGAGCTCTGTAAATAGACACAGATACCAGGTTAAAACTAGAGCTAGACCCTTAGTCACCGAAATATGATAAAAAATAAAATTAAGATTTATTTGATTTGGACTGTGAATTTTTAAAATAAATATTGTAAAATTTATATCCCCATGTACAGAAAGGCTTAAAATGGCAGAAATTAATATATTGTGTGTAACATTTCTGATGTACTTTAATGAATTTTTATTTTTTATCACCTTGTGCAGTATTACTGGTTTCTTCCATTCTGATTTTTGTGGACTCAGTATATAGTTATTGTTAAATTGTTGAAGATCTTATTTTCAAAGCTTTTCTTTAGTTTGTCTAAACGTTTGTTTTGATAAAATTAGAGGCATAAGTACTATAATGGCATTTTTGTTCATCTTTTTTGTTCTGTTTATCTTCATTGTCTCTACTTTCTTATTGCCATATTTCTAGCTTCAAAAATGTACAGAGGGGGTGTAAATAAAATCTTTTACAGTTTTTGTCTCTAATCCTGTTTTTATGTTTTCTACCTTTATTTCAAGAATATATTGATATAATTTGTATATACATTTTCCAAAAAATATAAACTGTACAGACAAAGGTTTAAACTTATTTCTCTACGCTTTAGTAGAGTTCAAGACACTGAAGTGCAATAGCTTTGCTCATATTTGGCAACAGTTAGCCAGAATGGGCTTGTGTTTTTTATATTAATATACTTTTGTATATTAATCATCAGATTAAAGTACATCAGAAATACTATTATGTCTGCCATGGTAAGCCTACATTCCATTACAAATTGGGTATTTATCTTCTGAAATCTGTATATGAAAATCACAAAGAAGGTGGATGCATTAAATGAATTATTAGCTTTCAGCTATTACTTCAATGTACTGTTTTCTAAAGACAATGATTTGACAGCTCAACAGCTGTAACTGAAAAATTCTCAGTGAAAAGAACAAATACATAAAATTGTACATAAACCCACATACTAAGTATATCAGACTAAGGTATTTTTATCAGTCTAGTTCAATTTACTGCAGAAAACTACTGAAAACAAGATGAAAGTCAGGAAAGAACTTTTCAAGTTCTAAACCTAACAAATATATTACAGCACATAATTTCAAGGATATGTGTAGGAGAAATAAGATTTGTGACTGCTTCTTGGGGTAAATAAAACATATCCCAGTAACACACACTGAAGAGCATAATCTCACATATGAAATGATACATCCTAAGCAAAGAATATAGTAGCATTCATACGAAACATTAGTTTCCGTTGTTGCCTACACTTAGTTTCTGTTTTCGTCTACTTAACTGGCCGTTACCTTCTGTGAGCACATTTCATAAATTCACACAGAAACACCGCAAACTTAATTTCCTCCCATAACAAATTCAAGAAGTTTTTTGTTTCAGTATCATGCTAAACAAAAAAAAATCAATTAATGTTTGGATTTGGGGGTCCTGAATATTTCCTGTGATTAAATTAGATGTAGACTCTATAATGTGTAACTTGATGGTATATAATTTATAGTTAAACTGTATATAAATGTTGTAATATAAACTGTGGTAAATGTATGATTTTATTAGTAATGGTTTCCACTGAATGTTGAAAATAGTTTTCCTTTGTGTTCCTAGCAAGTTAAGTAGCATTTTGAGAATATATAGTTCCCCTTGTGAAGTTAATTATATTATGATTTGGTGTATAGAATATCTTCTTAACTTTTAAAACCTAGACTCTAATTAGTGAAATTTCAAATTAATTTTTACTCTTCCTTTGTTCTTTCTTTGTATTTGTTAGTGTATCCAGGGATTTGAAGCATGCTGGTTTTCCAGGTGCACAAAACTCCCAAAAGATTAATGTTGTCTGAAACTTTGTTGAAATATGATCATGTATATGTATTGATATTGTTGTTTCTATTGTTGTTGTCAATGAAGATTCTTAACCTGGGGAAGATAAAGAAACCCAGAATGACAAAATCAGTGCTTCCAGTAGAGTTAGACTGCTGTTTATTCTCTCAATACACACATACAAAAAATAAAAAAAAGAAAATAGAAACAAAAAATACAGAATTATGTGAGTGGAAAACTATTTTAATTATTTATACATTTTATTTCCATAATTATTACATTTCTATTCATATATACACAAAATTTAAAGATATTAAAATTGAGGTTAAAATTTCTTAAATAATGAATCAGAAATCTGAATGCTTATTTTGCTCATGAAAATATGGAATCTGAAAATATCATATATTTGAGTTTTTTTCTGATCACAAGACTTACTGAATTAACAGGGAAGCTCTTATATCCTCATATTTAACAATTTGGGAAGTGTTGTTATCTTTCCTAGAAATATAGGAATGAACAGATATGTTTTTGTTCCCTTTCTAAATCTGGTTTATTATCAGACTTAGACAGTGTATAGGAAATTAAATGACTGGGCACTTTTTTCTGGTTTTGTACCAGAGAGAAATTGAAGGGAAGCAGGCTGAGATAGCCAAAGAGGCAAGGGGTGGGAGCCCAGTTATTCTCCCCTATGCATTCTCTTTCTTTGCTTCCAATAGGTATAGCCTTGGAAACTTGGAAATTTCATGGCTTTGTACTTGATGAGATCTTTCTCATTACATTACAAATTCTTTGAATGGATAGACAGAGCTATAGATTGACAAAATCACAAGTGGTTCCTCGGAAAAGCAACATATGTCATCTTACAACTGCAAAATATCTTAGTTTACCTTCAGTAAATATGTTTCCCTCAAAAAGAAAAAGTATTTGATTTTAATTGAACTTAAACAGTGATTTTTTTTTTATTTTCTGAATATGTCTGCCAGACTGATTATTCTGTATTGTGGCTATATTCAGTTAAAAAGTAATTATTAATTATCTAGCTATAGCTTTAATATACACACTTGTAACTGTGTTCAAACACTGTGTATATTGTGTTAAATAATACACATTCATCAAACTTTATCTACAAGTTTTAACAAATAATGTGTCAGTGTATTAAAACTAACTTTATATATGATACCAACAATGTAAACAATTTAGAGGGTACATTTCGTGTAGTCTCATATAGTAATTTAACATTTTATTTTTAGTTATGGAGATCTGGATAGAAAAAATACTGTTAAATGATGAGTACTATTGTGCAATGTTGACATTATGAAGATCCTTTACCTTCTCAAATTAAAGTTTGTCACACACTTTCATAAAAGTAGTAAAATATTAGACCTAATAAATCATAAATTGGGCAGTCCTTAAAATACAATCATGTCATATTCTAAAAGATCACATTCAGTCCTGAATAGATTAAATGACATTTTCCCCTAGGCATATTTTAAAAACTTCCTTTAATTATGTTATTAAGACTGAATGTGTATATATCTATTACACATTTATGAAAATATGATTTCTTTACCCTTTTCTAATTTGTAGTTCATAATTCATTGTGGTTATACTTTGTGATTTTTTTTCTTTTAATTTTTGTAAGCCAAACTTTAGTTCCATTGAAGTGAAAATTTTCTCACAAATGTAGGGTACTATTTTTGTTATTTTCAAGTGGCCCAATTGGCCTGGTTACTATGAGAGCAGAGGAGTTGATTATATTTGGACAGAGACATTTTAATATCATGTGCCAATTACCACACAGTCTTATGCAACAACCTTAAAATATTTATTCACAGGAGCTTCCTTACACTGTTATACCACCCATGTGCTTTCCATAAATATGATTGTTAAAAGTACTGCAAGTTTACAATAGTAAGACTAGAGAAAAAAATGATGCTTATAAAAATGTGTGTGCACAAATAAAAAGAAGGAAGGCAATTCTTTTGTGATTGTATATGCTAATTTTAGAAATTAAATTTGTGAAATTTATGCTGTCTCTCCTTAAATGTTTGAATTTTTAGTAATTGTATATTTATGTTTGTATTTCGGAAAGATTCCTTTCTGACATTATACAGCTTCTGAAAGTGAACAGCATCCCAAAGTATGGGATGCTTTGGAAGTAAACAATTGGATAAAGATTGAATACTTTTTCGACCAGTATGGCAGTATGTAGTCCAGTGACAGTTTATTAATTGTTCTATTTCGGTTTTCTGTATTGCATGTTTTCTTATTCATAAAGATAGATATTAATAAAGTAGTTATGAGAAATGATTATGTTTGTATTATGTGTTTTTGTTGAACCAAAATTCAAAAGTTGAGCTGGAACACTTGCCTAACATAGGTTCAAACACCAGCAATGTGAAAACAGTGACAATGATTTTGGTCTTGTTTTTTGTTATGTTAAATGTGCAAAGATTAAAATAAAATCATATTGTTGATCATGATATATTTTATAAGTTTTCTATATTATAAATGATTATAACATATTAATTTAATTTTGGTATTCTTACTGAGAATTTTATAGATGATTTTTTTTCTACCATGTGTTTCGACCTCTGATGTTTCATGTATCCTCCCAGCTCCCTTGTAATTTCATGACTTCTTTAATTGCTGTTACACACAGACATACACACATGCACACATACACACACTGCCTGTTTAGTGTATTTGGTGTTACCTTTAAGTGTTATAGGAATTTAAAACTCTATCAGGGGGTTATTCCTTGGGAAAGACAGATTTTATTTCCTTCAGCAGCCATTACTGAAGCTTGTAACTCTTCATCTAGTAGTAAGGTCTTATGAAATTTATTCCTTGTGAACTGGCATGCCAACTGCTTCATCCTTATGAATTTCTTCTGTAGATGGTCGTAAAGGTGAGATTCCCTGGGTACATAATCCCTGTACAAAATAGATGTCGTGATCTTACAGCAGATGTCCTTTAATTTAAACATTATTTCAATCAATTTGAAAACTGTTAAACAATATTGTGCTGCAATATTTTCTACAAACTGCTTCAGTGATAAAATATTATACATAAAACTTAACATGAAACCATTCCCTGTATTAGATATATAGGGTAAAACTGTATCATTACAAACCCTGCTAAAGTAATGCAAAGTGATAAGAAAGGTATTAAAATTTCCTCTCAAATTCTCTACCTGAAAATCCACAACCCTAGGCTAAATCCTAGGTGAGAATATTTAGAAAAATAATATCTTTTATGAAGTCTGTTCTACATCATCCCTGATCAGTACTCCTCTAATTTGTCAAGGGTATTATTGACAAGGAAAAATGAGATCATATCACAGTCTAAAGGAATCTAAAAGGGAAATGTAAACAAAATGCTATACGGGACCAGTTTTGCATTTAGTTTTTCAAAGGTCACTAAATAAATACAAAATAAATATAAATATACCATGGATTTGAATTGAGAATGATATAGCAATTATAATAAAAACATCATGTCCAAAAGGTAGTTTCAATGACAGTGTCTCTAATGGTTAGCACAGTATATTACAGATGCAGAATGAGAAATGTGTTTAGGAACATTTCATTCACACAGAGGAAGCAGAGAGAAAGAACAGAAAGTTGGATAAGGTCATAAAATATCAAACCTCAATCACCAGTGGCACAGTTTCTCTAGCAAGACCATACCCTCTACAGGTTTCATAACCTCCCCCAAATAGACTACCAAATAAGGATGAAGTATTCAAATACGTAAGCCTAGGGGTAGGTGATAGTTCCCATTAAAACAACTTAAATCAGTCACACAGTGGTAATAATATTTGGTGATGGTTTAATTTCAATGTATCAATGTGGATTGGCTACAGCAAAGCATAGTTATTTAACTACACATCTCGTTGTTTGTTTTCACAGTAGGCTTTAGGAAAAATTGTTTTTTAAGATGTGTTTTATTTATCTTGCTCAGTGTAGCCTTAAAAGCTAGAACTAATGTCTTAAATATTTCAAGGGAATACAAATATTATTTGCCTGAGATTTACTTTTAAATCAGTTGTTTTTGGACAAAAAAAATTTTCTTCACAAAAATTAAATATTTCATTTCTGAAAAAAGTCAGAAGTCTCACCCACAAAATTTCATTGATATGGCTGCCTAAACAAGACCTGAATAGAGACATCAATAGATATGCTAACATAAAAGGCAGAAATATTATGGGGCATCAGTTTTAGACAAAGAAATCCAGGCAATTAAGTAATGCTTATAGGAGAGAAATAGTTGTCTATAGTGATGAGGTGAGCAGGCCTGCTTTTCATCCTGTCTGGCTCCCGCCTGGCTAGCTTAGCCCCAGAAATAACACAGAAATCATATTCATTTAAATACTGCCTAGCCCATTAATTCCAGACACTTATTGGCTAATTCTCACATCTTGATTAACCCATTTCTAATAATCTGTGTAGCACCACGAGGCAGTGGCTTACCAGGAAGATTCTAACCCACATCCATCCTGGGCTGGAGCTTCATGGTCTCTACCTGTCTCTCCTTTCTTCCTCCCACAATTCTGTTCTATCTACTCCACCCACCTAAGGGCTGGCCTATCAAAAGGCCAAGGCAGTTTCTTTATTTGACCAATGAAAGTAACAAATAGACAGTTGACCCTCCTACATCAGTTGTCCTCAGTGATAAGTCTCTCACTTGCTTACCCAATACCAACTGGTCATCCCAGAAACCAGATACAAACAAATAAAACTTTACAGACTGTGCATACTGCTTAATAGATGTAAAGCAAAGGCTAACCAGACTACAATCCACAGCTTCAGAGAAGCTAGGTAACAAGGAGGACCCTAAGAGTGATGAATGGATCCATGAGATCTCCTAGATAAACTGGGGGTGAGGTGGGCCTACAAAGTAGAGGGAATGGGAGATGAGAACATGAGGAAATGAGATGGTTGAGTTGCAGAAGAGAGAGTGGGAGAGCAATGAAAGAGATATCTTGATAGATGTAGCCATTAGGTTTAGTGCTAGAAAATTCCCAGAAAATCACAAGAATGACCCCAGTTAAAGCTCCTTTCTGCCATGCACCATGTCCCCATGTCTGTACTCTGTGCACTGGCACCCAATTCCTAAGCTTCTGGCAAGGGGCTGAAGGTTGAGAACTCAGACGCAGAAATAGACTGACATATGCAGCTCCCAACGCTGGCTCAGAAAGCCCCTCTTTATTAATACCATGTAGACTTAAATACACTGCAGTTAATGCCCAACAGATGATCCTCTGATCCTCTACCTAGGCAGAGCTTCTAGTAACTTATATTAGAAGGTTCTAAGAGGGAAAAGCAACTGAAGGCCAGGACACATTAATCCCAAAATCCCCCGCCCTTAATTTTTTTTATAAAACAGAAGACCCTCCTGTCTTAGGTCATCTCAGAAGAGTAAACCCTTACCCGTCTTTGGGAGGCACCTTCCCTGTCTTAGGTGGGCCCTCTTCTATAGAAGTTGCCCATCTATGGAGGAGTTTTCATTGTTGGTGCAGTATTTGCAACCAAACCTTACTGGCCAACAGGGTCAGAAGGACTTGCAAAGTGACGATATGTTGCATTCTCATGGGTTGTCTGATCTTACACAGAATTCAGAAATGAATGCCCATGGCAACAGGCATTGATTGCCAGCAATAGGGTCCCCAAACACCACTGGACCCAGTCTCCCATTTGGGCTATGGTATTCAGCCATCCCTTTGGCTAAGCAGTTACAATCTGGTGTGCTAATTGTAATATTTCAAGGGCTATACAAGTAACCATTGAGTAGTTTCACCACATAAGAGGCATTAGCAATATTAACAGATGTCATACAAATGGAATGATAAAAGTGTGAACAAGACATTTGTTGTACTAGCCGTAAGTCCACCTGCTACTACAATAGAGCAGTCTGTCAATTTAAATTCAAAAGTCCAAATTTAATATGGACACTTGGGGCATTCTGAATCTGGAGAGCATCGCTGACTTGTCTCACCAGTTTATCCACAGTGTCTAACACCTACAATGTTTGTGCTATTGCCAGTCCTGCAACAATGGCTGCAGCAGCAGACACTGCAATGACAGCAATCACTGCAGTTATCTCTCCAGAATCTTGTTTCTCTTGATACAGTGTCATCTCAGTCTGCTTAGCCTTTTTGGTAATTGGCAGTGGTATAATCGCTGGTACCCGAATCAACAAGGCAGCACTTGAGTGGTCATCCCAGCAGTTGCTCAGGCCACAGTTTCTGAAAGAACAAACAAGAATATCTTTTCCCCCAAAGGTGCTATTCCATACTACAAAAATGAAAAGAAAAAAGAAAGAAAACTAAACATGGGATTTAATAGTGCCTGGGCTCTCAGAGAAATATTCCAAAAAAGAAAGATAGGAACTACACTCACTTGCATGGAATTCCTTTAAAGTAAGATTCATAGCCCAAAGTATGTAACAAAACATAAAGCATTCACAAAAGAAAATATTTGATTAATATAAGCCTATTCTATCACCATATTGCTTAAAGCAGTTCCAGCAGTATAGTTTGAAGAACAGAAAGATGAATACAAAGAACAAGCTTAGCTCACTGATCAATACAAGGGGGTTCCTTACCAGGTACTTTCCGCTTGATTGGGATTCACCAGGAGGCCCATCAAGAGAATGACTGTCATTCTCAGGCTCATCACAGGATCCTTTCTCAACATTTTCCACAGCCTGAATATATAGCTCTAGTACCCAAATGGGCTTATCCATTCCTGGAGGAAAAACACAAACAGCTCCTGTCACCCTAGCCAACAGGGGCATGGGTTCCTTCCATTGTCCTGTAAGAAGGTCTTTCCATCATACCCATCCTAAGAACTCAGAATTTTTATTCCAATGTCTTTGCATGGCCGAATGACCCTCACTATCCACAGTTAAAAAATTTAGAATAAACAAAATAGAAGCCAATTGTGTATTGGGAGAGAGAATATACTCCCCCCTATTTATTTTTGTAAAATACTGTTTTATTACCATATTCATTCTTTCTACTATAGCTTGTCAAGTAGGGCTATATGGAATACCTATAATATGTTTTTCTTTTTTTAATATTTATTTATTCATTAAGTATACAGTATTCTGTCTGTGTGTATGCCTACAGGCCAGAAGAGGGCACCAGATCTCATTACAGATGGTTGTGAGCCACCATGTGGTTGCTGGGAATTGAACTCAGGACCTTTGGAAGAGCAGGCAGTGCTCTTAACCTCTGAGCCATCTCTCAGCCCATTTTTTTAAAGATTTATTTATTTATTATGTATGCAACATTCTCCCTCCACATATATCCACACACCAGAAGAGGGCACCAGATTTCGTTACAGATGGTTGTGAGCCTCCATGTGGTTGCTGGGAATTGAACTCAGGACCTCTGGAAGAGCAGCCAGTGCTCTAAACCGCTGAGCCATCTCTCCAGCCTATAATATGTTTAATATCATTATTTACACAAAAAGTTTGAAATTTTCCTCTAGTATATGCAGGACCATTATCTGTTTGAATAACATTAGGTAAGCCCATACAAGCAAAAACCAGCAGGCAATGAGCTATCACATCCTTAGTTTTATCTCCACTATGCAACAAAGCAAAAACTACTTTTGAGCAAGTATCTACCGAAACATGCATATATTTCAGCTTTCCAGCTGAGGGTAGGTGGTTAACATCCATCTGCCAAATGTCATTCGATTTAAGACCACAAGGATTAACTCCAGCAATGGATGTATTATGAAAAGGAGCACAGGTGGAACATTGGGTGGTAATTTTTAAGGCAGTGGCTCTGGAGCAACCAGTATGGTGCTGCAAAGAACGAGCAGTTAAGTGATATTTTTTTATGGAGTTTAGAATCCTTTTCTTCGGGGCTAGCAAATAATATTCGGGTATATGCATCTACAAGTATATTACCCTTGGCCAGGGGTCCAGGTAATTGAATATGACCTCTAATATGACTCACAAATATAGGATCCCACCTATACCATAATAAATATTGTAGACAACATAATTGTAGTTGTATATGGGACACAGGAGAAATATAAGGAGCAGTTTCTAAAGGGGCAATAATTTGAAACATGTAAATACTATCAGTATATAAATTAATTGACTCATCAGGAAACATTTGTAATGCTAGAATACAGGCTATTATTTCAGCTGCTTGAGCAGAGACATTGCCAACAGGTATTTGAGATACTGAACCCTGAGAAACTACCACAGCATTTCCTTTTAGAGAACAGTCTGTAAAAACTGTTCGAGCTCCCACTAGAGGCCTAGGTTTTACTATTCGAGAAAAAATAACAGGATGATTTTAAAAGAAACAACAATGAATGTTGGGGATAATGGCTATCAATTATTGCATCAGTTGATAATAAATATAGAGTACAATCATCATTATATTGCTGTAAATGTAACAATTGATCTTTATCATAGGAAAGTACAATTTTGTCTGGAAATTTGCCAAAGGTTTGTATACTCATTTTCCTAGCTTTCTAAAGTAATTGCAGAACTAACTCATAATATGGCATAACAACATGAGAAGGAGAAATAGGCATATATACCCACATAATAGGTCCAGATTGCCAAAAAAACTCCAGTTGGTGCAAAATGAGATGTTAACACTAATAATTGTATAGGCTTATCATAATCTACCCTTTGTAAATGCAATGGTTCTATACTCTGCATAAGCATTTTTAGAGCTCTTTTGGCTTCCAGAGTAAGTATTCGGGGGATGAGAGGTCAGTATTCCCAGGTAACATGTCATATATTGGTTTAAGATCTACAGACTTAACAGATACTGAAGAGTGTATCCATTGCACGTCACCCAAAAACATTGCCAATCATGTAAGGTTTTAAGATGAGCACAGTCAAACTGCAACTTTTGTGGTTTAATTTCTCATTTTTGCAGAATATATCCTAGATAAAAATACAGAGGCATGGTTTGAACCTTTTTTGGTGCAATAATCAATCCAGCAGCTGTTAGGACTTTTTACATATCAGCAAATGCATCACACGCTTTTTCTAGATATTTAACAGCCAATAGAATATCATCCATATATATAAAGACCAGGATTTTATATAAAGATCAGGATTTTTCTCTCTAATAGGATGTAGTGCTGCTGCCACATAAGATTGGCATATCAGAGGACTATTTGACATGCCCTGGGGCAATAAGACCCAATGGAAGCATAATGCAGGTTCTTTAAAATTAATAGAGGGTAGGCTGAAAACAAATTGAAAGCAATCATCAGGATGCAAAGGAATAGTAAAAAAGCAATCCTTTAAATCAATTACAATAAGATGCCAATCTTTGGGAATAGCTAGAGGAGAGGGGAGCCCTTGTTGCAGTGGCCCCATAATTTGCATGGTTCTATTTACTGCACGAAGGTCTTGAAGCAACCTCCATACCAGATTTTTTCTTTATTACAAAAATAGGAGTATTCAAGGGGGACGTGGATGGCACTATATGCCAAACGAGTAATTGTTCTTGTACTAAAGCATGGGCTGCCCACAATTTTTCTTCCGTTATGGCCCACTGTTCCACCCATACGGGGTCATCTGACAACCATGTAATAGGTATGGGCATGGGTGGTGGGACAGTGACCCTTACTAAAAATGTCCCAGCCCAATGTGGTCCCCTGGAAGACGAGTAACCTGGTCATCAGGCGTTAATGTCCAGCCCTGATGCTAGGTGCCTAGGCCCTGGTCAAGTTGCCATCCCATAGCTTTCATCTCTGAGGTGGCTTTCCGGGGGGGACACCTCTGTAGGTTGTGTTGTTAAGACTGCCCCATCTCTGCTAAGAGATCACGTCCCCATAGATTGATAGGCAGGCTGGGAAGAACATATGGCTGGAAAAAACCCTCATGTCCTTCTTGGTCATGCCATTTCAATATTTTTGAACTTTTGTTGAGGAGTTGTTTGACTTATTCACTGCAGCCGTATAGTACCTTCTTCCAAGGGCCATGCCTTTGGCCAATATTTTAAGGACAAAACTGATACATCTGCCCCAGAATCTAAAATACCATCAAAGCCTTTTCCCTCTATAGTTATTTTAAGTTGGGGCCGTTCATTTAACTGTGCAACCCAAAAAGCAGCTGTTCCAGGTGATCCAAACTCTTGACTCCCACAGGCTCGTTTATTATTGGTAACCTTGTTGGGAATCAACTCTAATTGTGCTATCTGCTCACCTTGAGGAATTACCACCACCTCCTTTTGGACAGATGTCATAACTTTATCTCCCCTTGATAGTCTGCATCTACTATCCCAGGATGTATTTGGTTCCCTTTAAAAGGGTACTGCTTCTGCCTAATATAAGTCCTATGGTACCTTGTGCTAAGGGCCCATATACTCCTATAGGAAGTGCTTGCACTCCCATTTGTGGAGTTTAAGAGTGCTTTGACAGATGCACAGAGGTCCAATCCTGAGCTCCCTGGTGTGGTTCCGACAAGGTCTGCAATGCAAAAGGAAATCTCTGTGGAAGGAATTGAACATGGCCTCTGCTGGGGTACCATTCCTGTGGTCCTGCGTCCTTGCTCCATACACTGAGATTTTGGGGCCCTGGATCTATATCTGTTTTGGAAAAACAGTCTTTAGCCCAATGTGCTCCCCTTATGCATTTAGGGCACAAGCCAGGTTTCCTCCTTCCCTTCATTATCAGCTGTTGGTATTCCTTTCGAAAATGACCAGGAGTTCTGCAATTAAAACAATTACGGCCTCTGGCCCTCTCTCCCAGTACTCTTATGTTTCTCTGAGGTTGAATAGGTGCTGCTATAACCTGGCCTTGAATGAAATTCCCATCTATATCTCTGCATATCCTGATATATTCATTTAAACTCTTTGTTTTGTGAGGGCATAATGCTTCCTTACAATATTTATTGGAATTTTCAAATACAAGTTGTTTTATCATAGGCATGGCTGTTGTCTCATCTCCAAACAATCTACCTGCTACTTGTAACAGTCTATCTACATAATCTTGAAATGGTTCAAATGGTCCTTGTAGAACTTTTGATAATTGATCTCCAGCTGCTTTGTTAGGTAGGGTCTTCCAAGCTTTAGTGGCAGCTGCAGCTATTTGGGCAAATATTCCTGGGTCATATAGAATTTGTTGCTGCAAATTGGCATAAGCTCTAGCCCCAGTTAACATATCTAAATTATGTTGTGGTTGACGCACTAGAGCATTTATCTGGGCCATTTGCTTACAATTTTCCTGATATTCCCCTTGCCATAGGAGATTATCTCCCCCAGATAAGACAGCAGGATATAATTGCTACTAATCTCTTGGTGTTAAATTCATAGCAGAGAAAGATTCTACTATGACCAACGTGAAGGGTGCTTGAGCCCCATATACAGCTACAACTTCCTTTAATTGTTTCATTTCTTTAAATTTTATTGCAAAATGTTGGCGAATTATTTGCCCCGGGTTGTTGGTATCTGGCACCTCCATCACTGGTGCAACCATGTGTACAGGATGAAAACAAACTTCCTTGTTTTGTCCAGTGTCAAAGCCCTACTCAAATAAGACCACCAACCTTCATTATTATAAGCCGGTGGGGCCGAGGGAGTTGGATGTGGGTCTTTTTTTACTCTACGTTTTCTCAGCTTGAGATTTTTTAATTCCTTACATTCCTCTTCTTCTTCTGATGAATCCTCCCTCACTATCCTCCACTAGCTCTAAATCATCAAACTCTTCCCTATCTTTCGACTCTTTTCTGAACCAAGAAAAGATACCTCCCATCTTTTCTCCTCAATATGTCTCCATTGGCCAGGAACGACGCTGTCTGCTTATTTCTCTTGGAGGGGCTTCCAAGGGCGGTCTCTCAGAGTTCCCTTTCCCGATATCTCCGTGGGGACCTCCAATTGCCGTGCACCGCGCCCCTGTGTTTGTGCTCTTTGAGCTGTCACCCAGTTCCCAAGCTTTTGGCAAGGGGCTGAAGAACTTAGGCGCAGAGATACATTGACACAGGCAGCTTCCAATGCTGGTTCAGAAAGGCCCTCTTTATTAACACCATGTACACTTAAATACACTGCAGTTAATGGTCAACAGGTGATCCTCTAATCCTCTAACTAGGCACAGCTTCTAGTAACTCATGTTAGAAGGTTCTAGGAAGGAAAAGCAACTGAAGGCCAGGACTCATTAATCCCAACACCTTGCAATAATGGAGAGGATGCCTGAATTGGCCTTCTCCTATAATCAGATTGGTAAGTACACCAACTTTCACCATAGAACCTTCATCCAGAAATTGATAGAACAAGATTCAGAGATCCACAACTAAGCAACAGACAGAACTCTGGAGAATCCAGCTGAAGTGAATGAGAAGGGAATATATGAGCATAGGAGACCAAGATTATGTAGGGGAAATCTACAGAGACAATTGAACCAGACTCGGGGGAACTCATGAAAACTAGACCAACAGCTGGTTGGTTTCAGTTTCCAAGAAACTGAACTAAGCCCTCTGCATGTGGGAGACAGTTATGTAGTTCGATCAACTTGAGGGCCCTCTTGAAATAGGACCAGGATCTATTCCTGGTGGAGGAGCTAGCTTTTTGGAGCCCATTCCTTATGGTCGGATATCATGCTCTGCCTTAATGAGCCAAGCATTGTTGACTCTCCATGGGTGACCTTACTCTTTAGGAGGAAAGGAAGGGGATGGGCTGGGGGATCCAGAGAGTTGGGAGGAGGGTTGGGAGGGAAATCTGTGGTTAAACTATGAAATGAAATTTAAAATAAATTAAAAATCATAAAAAAATTAAAAAGGAAATATACATGAAATAATGTACAGTTAAAGAAATAGAGGCCATTAATTTGAGAGCAAGCATTTGAAAGGATGCAATTTAAAGATTGTGGGAAGGACAAGTAAGTGGGAGGACAAAAATGATATAGTTAAATTTTAATTTAAAAAAAACAAAAATATTTTAAAAGAACTAAAGAGGAAAAACATACTGATCTGTTTTAAAGAGGAACCATATCTCTCAGTAGATTTTCTTCCATCTAGAAACTTAAATTCAGCTCTATCCTACCTCTGCTACCTCTTAGTATACTATTCAGATATTTGAATTCAGTCTCTAAAAGCAAACAAGCCACATACTTAATGTATCTCCATTACAAAGAGAAGAATGTTGCTGTAGTATAACTGGGGCAAATGCAAGATTCTGTTTCCAGTATCACTCTCTGACTGCTTACTTAGGCTCCGGAATTATAACAATGTCAACACAGACCTCAGTTTTTCCACTTGAAATTAGGAAAAATTTTAATATTTGGACAAGTGTTAATCATAAAGATGTGACCAGTAACCCAAATAATTATGGTCAAATTAATTAAAGAAATTCTTTTTATTTGTGTACACAGACTGCCCCCTTTTAAGTCTTGTTTCAAGATTTCAGCATTTGTAGGGGTAGCCTCAGCCTTGCTTGTAGGGCAGGGTCCCCTGAGGATATTTTTACTAATAAATATTGCTGGTGTGCTCCCCCCTTCCCTTCTGCTTTCCTGTTCTACGCTGGAACTTCGGTTCTGTAAGTCTTTCCCTTATTAAAGCTAAATATTTTATTATAATTTCTGTCTGCCGTTCATTTACACTGCTACAAGCATTGAATATAAAGAACACAAGAATTTTATAGCTCAGGGATGGAGAATTTTCTAATGGGGTTTGTGGTGGGCAAAATATACAGGATTAGGGGTTGGACATCATAAAAGGTAGTAATAACAAATTTTTAAAACAAATCAGAATTGCAAGATGGTTATAGCCACTTTTTCAAACAAGAATACATACAGAAGCTTCCTTGAGTGTTACAGGGATTCCACCAGAGGTGACCACTCAATCTCAATTTATATTCAGTCAGAAATATGTATTTCAATAAGCTGGGACTACACTCAGGTAGTCAGGGCCCCAGAGGTAGCAAAAAGTGACCAGAGCATGCTGCTGTTGAAGGTCAAAAATCAAAACAACAACAAAACATGTCATGCCATTTCTTGGCATCTTGCTTCACAGCTGCAAAGGTGTTTCATAGAAGGAAGCCATTTAACAGGAGCAAAGACAATAAACGTTCAACAAAAAGCATGTAAAAAGAATGTAGTCCGTTTTGTGTAGGAAAACTACTGGGCATGGTGCCTGCCTAGGAGCATGGTTGACATATCGCTATCACTCCATTGGAGAAAACTGTTATTTCCTATCCTAGCTTATATTAATTGCAAATAAATTCTTGGTTAGGTTGAGATTTTGTATCCATTTCCCTTTCTACTTGATTGGATTTGTCTAGTTTGAATTTGAGCAGGATTTGTGCATGCATTCACAGTCTACAGAAGTATGTGTATCAGCCCTTTTGCTTTTAGAAAATGCTGTTTCCTTGGAGTTGCTAAGTACCTCTGAGTTTTATAGTCTTTCCAATTCAGCTCAGCATAAATCCCTGATCCCTGGACAAAGGGGTTTGATAAAGACATCTAATTTAGGGCTTAGTGCTCCAAGTCTCTCACTTTCTGCACAATGTTCAATGGTGAATCTTTGTTCTAATTCCTATTTACTGCAACTAAAAGCTTCTCTGATGAAAGATAAACAGTGCACTGATATATAGATATAGCAATATGACTTTAGAAATTATTTTATTGTTATGTTTCTTTAACAGAATGACAGCAGTAGGTTTTCCCCTAGGAGCCATGACTTAACTAGTCTCAAAATTTTGTCACTTTAGCATTGCATTGTCATGTATGATCTTAACCTCATAGAATGGACCTTAAAAAAAAAAACCAAAACTAGATGATTGCTCACATAATATTATAGGCAGAACCATGTTCCATTTCCCACTGAGTACTGGGATTAAAGGTATTTGCCATAATTCCCAGCATTAATTTTTAAAGATTTATCTTTTAAATTACATTTTAAATTAAAATATATTTATATCACCTATTCATTTTCCTTCTTTATTCTCCTAAAATGTTTCCCCCTTTCAAACTTCTCCCACATCCCATTCTTAAACTGATAATCTTTTTCTAATAGTATTGTCAGATATACATATATGTGTATATATATATATATATATTTTATGTAAATACAAATCAATGAGTTCATTTTATCTGTGTACATATAAATTCTTTAAGAGCAGACTAATTTACCTTGGATAGCCAATCTTATGCTCATCCCTGGGAGGCTCTGCCAAATTCAACAGTCTTTAGTTATCTATAGTTCTTTTCCTGAAGATGGAATTTTTTGGAATTTTCCCTTTCACATAAGCAGTCTATTAATATTGCCATTGTTAATGTCTTATTTACTAATGCAGCCATTTCTTTTTTGTTGTTGTTCTTTTTCTTGTTGATACCTCCACCACCTCCCTTCCTTACCTGTATCATCTAATGCTCCTCCATCTCCATTCAGAAATAGGCAGGCCTTTTATCGCCTGATGAAGGTTAATATTCAGGAGGATGCCTATATGTTTTTCTTTGGGTTCTCCTTATTTAGCTTCTCTAGGATCACTAATTATAGGCTCAATGTCCTTTGTTTATGGCTAGAAACCAAATATGAGTGAGTACATCCCATGTTCCTCTTTTTGGGTCTGGCTTACCTCACTCAGGATAGTGTTTTCTATTTCCATCCATTTGAATGCTGGATGCTCACCTTACTAGACCTGGATGGAGGTGGGTGGTCCTTGGACTTCCCACAGGGCAGGGAACCAGGATAGTGCTATGGGCTGACAAGGGAGGGGAACTTAATTGGGGGAGGGGGAGGGAAATGGGAGGCAGTGGCGGGGAAAAGACAGAAATCTTTAATAAATAAATAAACGAAAAAAAAAAAAAGAAATAGGCAGGCCTTCCATGAGAGTCAACAAAGTGTGACACATCATGTTGAGGGAGGACTAAGCTCCTCCCCCTGCATCAAGTTTTGGCAAGGCAATCCAACATGAGGATTGACTTCACAAAAGCCAGCTAAGTACTAGGGACATGTCCTGATCCCACAGATAGGGGTTTTACAAGCAAAACAAGATGCACAACTGCCTCACATATGTAGAGAGCCTAGGTTGGTTCCATGCTAGTTCCCTAGTTGTTGGTTGAGAGTCAATGAGCTACCAGGAACTCAGGTCAGCTGTCTCTGTGGGTACACCTGTCATAACCTTGGCATCAAAGGTTTATCCAATCATTCTTCTCTCTCTAAAAGAGGACTCCCAGAGCTCAGTCCAGTGTATCACTTAACTGGATGAAGATTCTCTGATAATAGTAGAGTCACCAATCTGATTATAGGAGAAGACCAGTTCAGGTACCCTCTCCACTATAGCTGAGGTCATCCATGTGGGTTCCTGGGAGTTTTCCTGGCAGCATGCTTCTCCCTAACTACAAAGTTACTCCCCCATACCAAGATGTCTCTTTCAATATTCTCACCATCTGTCATGCCCTCAACCCACCCAACCTGATCCCCCATGTTTCCATATCTCCACAACCTCTTCTCTGTGCCATAGTTTACCCAGGAGATCTATTATATTTCTACTTTCTAGAGAAATCCATTAGTCTCTCTTTGTGCCTTCCATTTTACATAGATTTTCTGGGGTTGTGAACTGTAGCCTGGTTATCCTTTACTTTGCAGCTAATATTCACTCATAAGTAAGTAAATACCATGTTTGTCTTTCTAGGTCTGGGTTTCCTCATTCAGAATGATATTTTCAACTTCCATGCATTTGCCTAAAAAATTCATATTGTCACTGTTTTTACTGATGAGTAGTCCTCCATTGTATAAACATACCACATTTTCTTTATCCATTCTGAAGTAGTCTTAAAGTAGGCTACCTGGTACTCTCACTCTTGAAACCTTTCAACGCCCTCTTCCACTGTATTCCTAAAGCCACAAATGTAGAAATCGTAGCCGTTTTTCTGGGCTTTTCGAAAACATATTAATTTCTTCCTTGGATGCATTTGTGTTTTATAATTTTCTTTTTTGGAAGTGCTCTCCATTTGCTAGTAAGGATATGATTTAGAATGTAAGGAAATATGCTGTTTTGGGAAAATGTGGTATCAGATTCTTTTTGAGGATCTATGACCTTCTTAACCCTTTTAGGGTCCTGACTAGTACCAGGCCCAGGAATGATTTCCATCCTGTTTATTTTTGGCTTTTGAAAATATTTCTCTCTCATACAATACAGCCTTCCCTCTTTTCACTTTTCCTAAAACCCCCATCTCCTCTATTCCCAAAATCTACTGTTCCTCCATTTGCCTTCAGAGAATAGCAGGGCTCCCTGGGATATTAAACAAACATGCCATAAAAACATGAAATAAGAATAGGTACATCCCTTCACATCAAGGCTAGATGAGGCTATCCAGTAAGAGGAAAAGGATCCAAAGACCAGGCAAAACAGTCAGAGATACCACAACACACAGTGTTAGGAGTCCCACAAAAAGCACAAGCCAAACAACAAAACATATTTTCAGAGGATCTAGAATAGACCCATGTAGGCTCTATGATTACCATTTCAGTCTCTGTGAGCCCACAGGAGCCTTGCTTATTTGGTTTTGTGGACTGTGTTCCTTGACTCCTGAACATTGTAGCTCGTACAGTTTTTCCTCCCTCTCCTCCAGATGGTTCCCTGAGCTCCACCTGTGGGTAACTATATCTTCCCCCATTAGCTGCTGGAAGAAGCCTCTCTGAAAATGACTGGGTAAACAACTGATAACGTGAGTATAGAAGAATATCATTAGGAACAATTTTATTCACTGATTTATTTATTTATTTATTTTGGTCAGTTATGTTTTGTTCTATTTTAGGTCTCTGGGATATTCAGCTTCTTGTTCCTGGACATCCAGGCAGTATCAGCCACAGGCTCCCTCTCATGGCTTAAGACTCTGATTGGAACAGTTAAGTTTGCCCACTCTTTCAAGTTCTGAGCCAATATTGCCCAATCACATCTTGCTGTCAGGATAGGTTGTGGGTCTCAGGTCTTGTGGCTGCGTTGTTGTCCCAATCCTACTACTGGAAACCTTGTCATGTTACAGAAGGTGGCCAGTTTAGGCTACATATCTTCCATTACTAGAAGTCCTGCATATTGTCACCTGCATATTGTTCCAAGAAGGTTCCACTGTAGTAGGTTTCTATATCACTTTCCAAAATGCACCCCAATTCATTTCCTTTCTCCTAGTACTGTCTCTATCAATCCCTCCCCCAACCTGACCCCTCCTGTTTCCATCTCCACCTGCTGCCAACTTACCCACAAATATTTCACCTCTCTGGGGAGTTCACATGTTTCTCTAGAGCCTTACTTGCTACTTATCCTAAGTATATGGATTGTATTGTGGTTATACTTTACTTATCAGTTAATATCCTGTTATAAGTTTGTATATACCACATTTATCTTTATGAGCCTTGGTTACCTCACTCAGGCTGATATTTTTCACTTCTGTTCATTTGTCTGCAAATTTCATGATACCATTTTATGTAGCAGCTAAATAATAATCCATTGTGTAAATGCAACACATTTTCTTTATTCATAGTTCACAGACATCTAGCTTGTTTCCATTTTCTTGCAATTATGAATAAGCAAATATGCACACAGTTGGGCAAGTGTCCTTGTGGTAGGAGTAAGCTTCTTTTGGGTACATATCTAAAAATGGTACAGCTGGATATTGAGGTAAATGGCGTCCCAACTTAATGAAAACACAATATTAATTTTCATAGCGACTTTATAAGTTTGTACTCCCACCAGCACTGAAGGAGTGTTCCTCTTGCTCCACTTATTCACCATCATGAGCTACCATTCTGACAGCATAAAGGATGGACTCCTGAAGAAGTTTGATTTTTATTTACCTGATAGGTATTGGAGTTGAAAATTTCATTAAATATTTCTCAGCTATATGAGATTCATCCAACGAGAATTTTCAGTTTAGATCTGTACCTCATGTTTGCATTGTCATATTTAGTTTATTGGCATCTATATTCTTGAGTGTTTTTTTAGTATATTTTGGATATTAATCCACTATTGGATCTTGTGTTGGTAAAAATCCTTTGTCATTCTTTAGGCTGCCTTTTTGTTCTATTGTCTGCGTCATGTACCTTAGAAGTTTGTGATTTTCGTGAAGTATTTCTGGTAATATGTTGAGGTTTTGTGTTTTTTGTTGTTGTTTTGTTTTTTGAGACAAGGTTTCTCTGTGATTTTGGAGCCTGTGCTGGAACTAGCTCTTGTAGACCAGGCTGGCTTCTAACTCACAGAGATCCACTTGCTGGGATTAAAGGCATGTGTCACCAATGTCTGGGTGCAATATGTTGATAAATTTGATCCACATGAACTTGAATTTTATGCAAAGTAATAATTATGGGTCTCTTTGTCTTCTTCTCCATGTACATGAAGAGAGCCAGTAAGAACAGCAACATTTGTTGAAGCTTTTTTATTCTTTTTATTTTGTAATTCTGATTTCTTTTCAAAATTCAGGTGTCCATAGGTGTGTGGATTTAAGCCTATGTTTTTGATTCCATTCAATTGATCAATGTTTCTGTTTTTATGTACATACCATGTGATTTTTATTACTGTATTTTTGTAGTACAACTTAAATTCAGGAATAGTGATATCTTTAGATGTTCTTTTGTTGTTCAGAATTGTTTTAGTTATCCTGAGAGTTTTGTTTTTCTATATAGAATTAAGGTTTGTCCTTTCAAGATCTGTAAAGAATTGTGTTAGAATTTTGATAAGGATTGCATTGAATGTATAGATTGCTTTTGATATTTTTCAACATTTTACTTTTAGGTAATGTCCATCTTTGATGTTCAGGTATGTCTCTTGTATGCAGGAGAAGTATGAATCCTCTTTTCTCATACATGTGTTTTTATTGGGGAAATGATTTCATTGATATTGAGAGATATTTATATTCATGACCAATAATTGCTGATCCCTGTTATTTTGTTGTTGTTGTTTTGGTGGTGATAGTGCGCGCACACACACAGTGAGTATGTGTATATGTGTGTAACAGGATGAGCGAGCTGCTTGTTGTCCTGCCCACCTGGCTACCTTACACCTGAAATAATCTCACAGAAACTGTATTCATTTAAACACTGCCTGGCCCATTAGCTCTAACTTCTTATTGGCTAATTCTTACATATACGTTTAACCCATCTCCATTAATCTTTGTATTGCCACATGGCATCTGCCACTCTCTCCTTCTTCCCAGCATTCAGTTCTGTCTACTCTGCCTACCTAACTTCTGTCCTATCAACTAGGCCAAGACAGTTTCTTTATTCATTACCCAGTGAAATCAATACACAAAAGAAGGACTCCTACACTGTGTGTGTGAATTTGTATTTCCCTTCTTTTGGTCTTGATCATGTGAGGTAATTTATGTCCTGCTTTTTCACAGTTGTATTTAACTTCTTTGGGTTATAGATTTCTGTGTATTAGATTCTATAGGGCTGAATTTGGAGAAAAATGTTTAAACTTGCTTCAATGGTGATTGAAAGTTTTTCTTGGTATGGTAGTCTGGCGTGGCATCAGTGTTATCTTAGAGTATGCAGGACTTTGTCAATGCTGTCAGTCTTTTATAATCTCCATTGAGAAATTAGGTGTGATTCTAATAAGTCTATCTTTATATTATACTTAATCTTTTCCCTTGCAGCTGTCACTGTTTTATTTATTATATGTGTTTAGTGTTTTGATTATTAATTTGCAAGCAGACTTCTTTTTCTGCTCCAATCTATTTGATGTTCTATATGCTCCTTATATTTTTATAGACATCTCCTTTTTTATATTAGAAATTTTTTCTTCTGTGATTTTGTTAAAAGTATTTTCTGAGCCTTTGATCTGGGAATCATCTACGTCTTCTATTCCTTTTATTTTTAGGTTTTGTCTTTTCATGGTGCTCCAGATTTCCTGGATGTTTTAAGGAAAATTTTATATATAACATTTTATTTGACTGATTAATCTATTTCCTCTAACTTATCTTTAGTGCCTGAGATTCTCTTTCCCATCTCTAGTATTTTGATCATGATGCTTGCGTCTAGAGTTTATTTTCACCTATCTCAATTTTTATTTCCAGAATTCCCTCCATTTGTGTTTCTTTATTGCTTCTATTTACATTTTCTGATCTTAAACACTTACCTTCAACTATTTTTTTTCTTGGCTTTTTTTAAAGGGCTTTATTTATTTCCTCCAACTGTTTATCATTTCTTCAATTTTTTAAGAGATTTTTTTTCACTTCTTCTTTAAGGACCTCTATCATTTGTATAAAGTTGGTTTTATGATTTTTTTCTTCTGCTTTAGGAGTGTTGGAATATTCAAAGCTTAATGTAGTAAGATAGCTGGGCTTTAGTGACATATTGTGCTGGCTGTTGTTGATGTTGTTCTTATGCTGGCATTTAGAAATATCTGTTTGAGATGACAGCAGATCTGACTATTAATTTCTGGCCTTGTCTTTATTGGATAGATGTTTTTTTTTTTTCTGTCTTTGTTCTGGTTCCGCTATGGTCTTCTGGCCTGGATAACCTGTGGATGATCAGGGGTTCTCCACATTATTTGAAGGCTGGATTTCTGTTAGTTTGTGTAGACTCTTGCCTTAGGTGGTCTACATCCAAGTTGGGAGCTGCAGTTCTGGTGCCACATGTGACCTCTAGTATATCAGGGTGTCCATGGCTGTGTTGGAGGATGTTATATAGAAACAAGTAGGAGAGGAAGATTAGAGATAATGTCAGAGGAGTGCACCAAGAATGTGAAGGAGGTTCACTGGTATGTGTCCTAACTGGTGTTCTGGCAGTTGTGACATGTGTTCAGGCAAGGTGTATCTGCTGTAGCTGGGACACAGGAATGAGTATAGGAAGGACAGATAAGCATTGAGTCTGTTGGAAGTTAGTGAGTGGGGAAGGTCCTAAGGTAGAGGTTAGGTAGCCTACCTGGCTTTCTGGCAGTCATGGTTGTGGATGAGCAGGGGTTGTCTGTTAAGGGAACCATGACATTAGGGAAGGTCTGAGGGTGAATTGGATACCCCAATTTCTATCTTGTTGTATGAGATTGAAGGCCACATATCCAACATTTGTTTAATACCATCATATGATTATCACTATTGTATCATTATGTATATCTTGTCATACCATTATCATTGTGATTCATAGGTGTCACAGATACATATGACCATTAATTTCCTCTACAAGAAAGGAGCATTCACTTTAGAGCTTATTCAAATAATTTGCATCCTGTGTAATAAGTGTATTTTGTTTTCAGCAATAGGGTACTTAATTTCACTGTTTGAGATGTTCCTAAAGACACAACTATAGCCCATATAATTTTGAGAGTTGAGTGGAATAACCAGATGGACCACTTCAAAGAAGGTATCTTGTGCCACATTCTGCCTTTTGTTAGTCAGTGGTTATCATGGGTATTTTTGTAATTCCAAGGGGCAGAAAATCAGATGTATTATTTATAAATTTAGGTAGGCAAATAATAATATATCTTGAGGCTTTGCAAAACAACTGTATTGGTATTTGCTCCCTCTTCTTCTTCCCTCTGTATTGAACTCCCTGTCCTCTTTCCAATTAAAGTCCTTTCCCATTATTTCTATTTTACCCTTATAACCTGCATTCTGATTTTCTCTTTTGTTCATCCTTATATTTGTCCCTTTATACTTCCCTGATTTCTGTGGTACTCCATTTAATATGTCTACATATGAAGATTTGGAGCTAAGAACATCAGAAGAGAGAGAGCGTATGGTAGTTATCTTTTTGGGTCTGTGTTACCTCACTTTATATAATAGTCAGTTAAGACATGTAATTATTTCAATTTTTCTATATTTCTTAAGATTTGTATGTGTGAATGTGCACGTGTGTGTGTGTGTGTGCATGTCTGTGTTTCAGCCTGTAGTCTACCTTAGATACTCTTGTACATGTTGTTGAGTAGAATGTATTTTCTTTGGCATTCAAGTAGAATATTCTGTAAATATCTGTTTCAATTGATATAAGATATTATTTAATTCTGTGGTTTCTCTGTAAAAATCTGTTCATATAACATATCTATTGGAAAAAGTAGAATAGGAAAATCACCTATATATATTGGATTTGTTTTAATACAGATTTAAGTTCCATTTTATGCTTTTTATAAAATCTGGTGACCCAGAAGTTTGTACCAAAATATTTAATATTACTGTAATATTTTTCTTGAAAACTAATCCCTTTATAAGAATGATTACTCCTGATCCCTGTTTCAGTGCTGAGAAGTTCCAGCCAGAGAGGCTAGTGTGTGCTATCCTGGGGCAGACTGTCCAGGAAGAGAGCACAGGCCCACCCCCCCCAGCTCCTGCTGCAGGGTCTCCTGTGTTCCACTTGACCTTGCCCTGCCCAGCCCCCACATTTGACTTTTTGTCTGCAGTGTCCTTGGACTACCAGGTATCCCTGTTTCAGTGCTGAGGAGTTCCATCCAGAGGGGCGAATGTGTGCTATCCAGGGGCGGGCTGTTCCAGAAGAGAGCAGAGCCTCACCCCCCCCAGCTCCTGCTGCAGAGTCTCTTGTGTTTCACTCCACTCTGCCCTGCCCTGCCCCCATGTTCACCCTTTTGTCTGCAGTGTCCTTGGACTACCAGGAGACCCTGTGTCTGTGCTGAGGAGTTCCATCCAGACAGGAACAGTTCCTGCTCCTGCACTGAGGAGATCCACCCAGAGAGTCAGTCACAGCTAAAACTGGACCAAGACACCAAGACTCTCCTGTCTCCATTTGAAGGAAGAGATGGGCAAGCGCAAATTCAAGAAGTCCTCCAACAACCTGAAAGGCAAGATGACATCACCAGAATCCAGGGAGGATGAAACAAGAAAAATTGAATACACTGCTCCAAAAGAAATAAAAGAAATCGACATTAAATGGAACTTTATGAAAATAATAGAGGAACTTAAACAGGAGGAGAAAACTGCAATAAAGAAATAGAGATGGCAAACAAAAAGGTAGAGGAAATGAATAAATCTCCCAAAGATTCCCAAGAAAACGAAGAAAAACAAGAAAAAGCAATCAAGCAGGTAGGGGAAACAGTTCAAGACTTGAAAAATGAAATGGAGGTAATGAAGAAAACACAAACTGAGGGAAGGCTAGAGATGGAAAATCTGGGTAATCAATCATGAACTATAGAGACAAGCATAACCAACAGAATACAAGAGATAGAAGAAAGAATCTCAGACACCAAAGATGCTATAGAGGAAAAAAAAACTCATTGATTAAAGAAAACAACAAATCCAAATATTTCTTAACACAAAACATCCAGGAAATCTGGGAAACTGTGAAAAAACCAAAACTAAGAATAATAGGGGTAGAAGAAGGAGAATTACAGCTCAAAGACCCAGAAAATATATTCAACAAAATTATAGAAGAAAACTTTCCCAACCTAATGAAGAATATTCTTATGAAGGTACAAGAAGCTTACAGAACACCAAATAGACTGAATCAAAAAAAGCCTCCTTTCATCATATAATAATCAAAACAAAAAACATACAGAATAAAGAACAAATATTAAGAGCTGCAAAGGAAAAAGGTCAAGTAACATATAAAGGGAAACTGATGAGAATTACACCTGACTTCTCAATAGAAACAATAAAAGCCAGAATGTATTGGATAGATGTGCTGCAGACACTAAGAGACCAAGGATGCAAGCCCAGAGTACTATATCCAGCAAAACTTTCATTCACCATCGATGGAGAAAACAAGATATTACAGGACAAAAACTATTTTAAACAATACGTTTTCACAAACCCAGCCTTACAGAAAATACTAGAAAGAAAATTACAAGCCAAGGAAGCCAACAACACCCATATTAAAACAAGCATCAGACAACCCTCCACCAGCACAGCTCAAAGAAGGGAAACACACAAACTCTCCGACCAGAAAAATAATCGGAGTTAACAACCACTGGTCAATAATATCACTTAATATCAACAGATTCAATTCACCTATGAAAAGGCACAGATTAAGAGAATGAATATGAAATCAGGATCCAACATTCTGCTGTCTACAAAAACACATTTAAAACTCAAAGACAGACACTACCTCAGAGTAAAGTGTTGGAAAAAGGATTTCCAGGCCGGGCGGTGGTGGTGTATGCCTTTAATCCCAGCACTCGGGAGGCAGAGGCAGGTGAATCTCTGTGAGTTCGAGGCCAGCCTGGTCTACAAGAGCTAGTTCCAGGACAGGAACCAAAAACCTACGGAAAAACCCTTTCTCGAAAAATCAAAAATAAATAAATAAATAAAAAAAATAAAAAAAATAAAAAAAAATTCCAAACAAATGATCCAGAGAAACAAGCAGGTGTGGCTATACTAATATGTAACAAAATTGATTTCAAACTAAAAACAATCAGAAGAGAAGGAGATGGATACTTTATACTCATAACAGAAACAAGTCATCAGGAGGAAGTCTCTATCCTGAATATCTATTCCCCTAATATAAAAGCACCCACATATGAAAAGAAACATTAATAGAATTCAAAGCACACATCAAACCCCAGACTCTAATAGTAGGAGATTTCAACACTCCTCTATCACCAATGGACTGGTAAACAAGACAGAAACATAACAGAAAAATAAGAGAACTATCAGATATAATGAACCAAATGGACGTAACAGACATCTATACAACATTCCACCCAAATAGAAAAGAATATACCTTCTTTTCAGCATCGCATGGAACCTTCTCAAAAATTTATCACATAATTGGTAACAAAGCAAACATCCATAGATACAAAGAAATTGTAGTAACCACCTGTGTACTATCAGATCACCATGGATTAAAGTTAGAATTCAACAACAATTCTAACCCAAGAAAGCCTACAAACCCATGGAAACTGAACAGTCAACTACTGAACCACACTTTGGTCAAGGAAGAAATAAAGAAAAAGATTAAAGTCTTCATTGAAATCAATGAAAATAAAGACCCAAACCTATGGGACACTATGAAACAGTGCAAAGAGGAAAGTTCATAGCACTAAGTGCCCACATAAAGAAAATGGAGAAAACACACATTAGAGACTTAACAGAACACCTGAAAGCTCTAGAAAAAAATGAAGCAGACTCACCCAGGAGGAGTAGAAGACTGGAAATAATCAAACTGAGGCCTGAAATCAACAAAATAGAAACACAAAAAACAGTCCAAAGAATCAATGAAACAAAAAGCTGGTTCCTGGAAAAAATCAACAAGATTGACAAACCCCTATCCAAACTAATCAAACAGCAGAGAGAGAACATGCAAATTAACATGATCAGTAATGAAAATGGGGATATAACCACAGACACAGAGGAAATTCAGAGAATCATAAAATCTTATTACAAAAGCCTATATGCCACAAAATTGGAAAATATGGAAGAAATGGACACTTTTAAGAAAAGTATCATATACCAACATTAAATCAAGACCAGGTGAACAGTTTAAATAGACCTGTAAGTGGTGAGGAATTAGAAGCTGTCATCAGAAACCACCGTACCAAAAAAAGCCCTGGACCAAATGGTTTCAATACAGAATTCTACCAGAACTTCCAAAAGCAGCTAATACCTATACTCCTTAATGTGTTCAACAAAATAGAAACAGAAGGGTCATTGCCAAACTCCTTTTGTGAATTTACAGTCACCCTGATACTGAAACCACACAAAGACTTAACTAAGAAAGAGATTTACAGACCAATCTCACTCATGAACATTGATGCAAAAATTCTCAATAAAATTCTGGCAAACCGAATCCAAGAGCACATGCAAAAAATTATCCATTATGATCAAGTAGGCTTCATCCCAGAGATGCAGGGCTGGTTCAACATATGAAAATCTATCAATGTAAAATCATCATATAAATAAACTAAAGGAAAAAAAACCATATGATCATGTCATTAGATGCTCAAAAATCACTTGACAAAATTCAACACCCCTTTATGATAAAGGTCTTGAAGAGATTAGGTATACAAGGTTCATTCCTACATATAATAAAAGCAGTATACAGGAAGTCAACAGCTAACATAAAATTAAATGTAGAGGAACTCAAAGCCATCCCACTAAAATCAGGAACAAGACAAAGCTGCCCACTCTCTCCATACCTCTTCAATATAATGCTTGAAGTTCTAGCAATAGCAATAAGACAACTAAAAGAGATCAAGGGGATTCAAATTGGAAAGGAAGAAGTCAAACTTTTGTTATTTATAGATGATGATAGTGTACATAAGCAACCCCAAATATTCTACCAAAGAATTCCTTACAGGTGATAAACTCCTTTAGTAATGTGACAGGATACAGGATTAACTCCAAAACATCAGTTGCCCTCCTATACACAAAGAACAAAGAGACAGAGAGTGAAATCAGAGAAACATCACCTTTCACGATAGCCACAAATATCATAAAGTATCTTGGGGTAACTCTAACCAAAAAAGTGAAAGATCTATTTGACAAGAACTTTAAGTCTCTGAAGAAAGAAATTGAAGAGCATACTAGAAAATGGAAGGATCTCCCATACTCTTGGATTGGGAGGATCAACATAGTAAAAATGGCAATTCTACCAAAGCAATCTATATATTCAATGCAATCCTCATCAAAATCCCAACAAAATTCTTCACAGACCTTGAGAGAACAATAATCAACTTTATATGGAAAAACAAAAAACCCAGGATAGCCAAAACAATCCTATACAATCAAAGTAACACTGAAGGCATTACCATCCCTGACTCAAAGTCTATTACAGAGCTACAGTAATGAAACAGTGTGATATTGGCACAAAAACAGAGATGTTGACCAATGGAATCGTATCAAAGATCCAGATATTAATCCCCAAACATATGAACACCTGATTTTTGACTAAGGAGCTAAAAGTATACAATGGAAGAAAGAGGGCATCTTTAACAAATGGTGCTGGCATAACTGGATGTCAACCTGTAGAAGAATAAAAAATAGATCCATATCTATCGCCATGTACAAAACTCAAGTCCAAATGGATTAAAGACCTCAGTGTATATTCGACCACACTGAACCTGATAGAAGAGAAAGTGGGAAGTAGACTGCAACATATGGGCACAGGAGACCACTTCCTATGTATAACCCCAAGTAGCAAAGGCAATAAGAGCAACATTGAATAAATGGAACCTCCTAAAACTGAGAAGCTTCTGTAGGGCAAAGGACACTGTCATTAAGACAAAAAGGCATCCTACTGATTGTTAGAAGATCTTCACCAACCCTACATCAGACAAAGGTCTGATATAAAGAACTCAATAAACTAGACATTAAAACTCTAATTAACTCAATTAAAAAATGGGGTATTGAACTGAACAAAGAATTTTCAACAGAAGTTCAAATGGCCAAAAGAAACTTAAGGTTATGCTCAACCTCCTTAGTGATCAGGGAAATGCAAATCCAAACAACTTTGAGATAACACCTTCCATCTGTCAGAATGGCTAAAATCAAAAACACCAACAATAGCCTTTGCTGGAGAGGATATGGAGTAAGGGGAACACTCATCCATTGTTGGTGGTAATTCAAACTTGTGCAACTACTTTGGAAATCAGTGTGGCGGTTTCTCAGGACACTGGGAGTCAACCTACTTCAGGACCCAGCAATACCACTATTGGGAATATACCCAAAAGATGTCCAATCATACTACAAAAGCATTTGTTCAACTATGTTCATAGCCAGAATCTGGAAACAACCGAGGTGCCCCTCAATAGAAGAATGGATAAAGTATGTGTGGCAATATACACTTTAGAGATCTATTCAGATTCAGTGGTAAAAAAATAATGACATCTTTTATTTTGCATGAAAATAGATGGAAATTGAAAACACTATCTTGAGTGAGATACCCCAGACCCAAAAAAAGATGAATATGGTATGTACTCACTCATACGTGGATTCTAGCCATAAATAAAGGACATTGAGCCTCTAACTTGTGATTCTAGAGAAGCTAATTAAGAAGGTGAACCCAAAGAAAAACATATAGTTATCCTGCTGGATATTGGAAGTGGACAAGATTGCCAGTCAGGGATTGGGAGCGTGGCTGTGAAGCTGGGGTGGTGATAAGGTGAGATAGGGAGAGAGGTGGGAGAAGGGGAGGATGGGGAGAACTTGAGGGAATGGGATGGTTGGTATGGGGGAGTGATGGATGAGGGAGCAGTGAAGTAGATATCTTAATTAAGGGACCCATTTTAAAATATTTATTTATTTATTTATTATGTATACAATATTCTGTCTGCATGTATTCCTGAAGAGGGCACCAGACCCCGTAAGCCATTTTAATGTTGGCAAGAGACATGACTCTGGAGGAATTCCCAGGTGTCCAAGGAGATGCCCCCAGCTTGTTCCTTGGGCAGCAGAGGAGAGGGTGCCTGAACTAGCCTTATTCTATAGCCATACTAGATGAATATAATGCATATCACCATAGAACCTTCACACGGCGATAGATGGAGATAGAGACCCACATTAGAGCACTGGACTGAGCTCCCAAGGTCCATATGAAGAGCAGAAGGAGGGAGAACATGAGGCAGGGAGTCAGGACCGTTAGGGGTGTATCCACCCACTGAGACAGCGGGACTGATCTAATGGGAGATCACCAAGGCCAGTTGGACTGGAACTGATGGAGCATGTGATCAAACAGGACTCTCTGAATGTGACTAATGGTGGAGGCTGAAGGAGAAGCCAAGGACAATGGCGTTGGGTTTTGATTCTACTTCATGGAAGGGCTTTGTGAGAACCAAGTCTGTTTGGATGCTCACCTTCCTGGACCTGGGGGAAACAGGGAGGACCTTGGACTTCCTATAGCATAGGGATCCCTGACTGCTTCTTGGACTGGAGAGGGAGGGGGTGGGGGAGTGAGGGAAGGGGAAGGAAGTGGGAGTAAGGAAGGAGGTGGACATTTTCAATAAAAATAAGAATGATGACTCCTTTTAATGAATTTTTGTTTGAATTCTTTTTTCTCATAAAGTAAGATGTAAGCACATGATTGCTTCCTGCTATTTTTTGAGTTTTTTTTCCATGCTTTCATTCTAGTGTATTGTCTATCTCTAAAAATTAGATGAGTTTCTTGTAGACAAAAGAAAGGTAGATTTTGTTTCTCAATTCATTCATCTATCCTGTATTTTTTATTAGAAAGTTGAGGGCATTATTAAGACGTATAATTAGAAGGTGTTTGTGGATTGCAGTCATTTCAATATTTTTGCTAGTATGTGTTCTTAATTGCGGTTTGTTTTCAGTAACTTATAATTTAATTTGTTTTTCTTTTTAAAATATCTTGACTATGCTTATTACTGTCATATTTTCAAAATATTGCTTCCAGTATTTTGGTTAATTTTGTTGCCATTGTTGTTTGGTTTTGAATGTGATTATTTTAGGTAGTTTGGATAATGAAAAGATTTTCTTTTTCCTTTGACTGTGACAGATAGGTATGCTGGTTACAATAGTCTACATTGGTAGTTGTGACTTTTTAGAACTTGAGTACATTGCTCCTCAATCGTCTGGCTTTTACAGTTTTCATTGAGAAATCAGATACTATTGGTTTTTCTTTATACGCAACTTGTTTCTTATTTCTTTTTCAGCATCCAACATTTTTATTCTTTGTTCCATAGATTTAGTATAATAATGATTATATGCCTTGGGAGAGTTTGTTTTGTGGTCTTGCCTGTTAAGTTGGATCTTGTATCTCTGTATGGAAATGTCTTTCTTTTGTTTGGGAAAGTTTTTAACTGTGATCTGTTTAGAGATCTAGTTTGTCATTGAACTGTAATTCTTTTTTCTCATATAAGCTTGCAATTCAAAGTTTTTTTTTCTTTGTGTCCCAAATTTCTTGCATTTTTCTTTACTGTGGTGTTTAAAGTTCTTCATGATATTTGCTTGCTTTAAGACATCCTCTACTTTAACTTCAACTCCTGATATTATATCTTCTACTTGGTAATTTCTACTTGTAAGGATTCCTCTGAGTTTCTGAATTGGGATATTGAGTTTTTCACTATCATCAACTGAGCTTGTGTAGTGTGGAACAATTCTGTATTCTGTCAATTATGTTTCAAATAAATGTTGATTGGTCAGTAGCCAGGCAGGAAATATAGGTGTGAAAACAAGACAGGAAATAGAGGCAGGGCAATGAGAACAGAATTATTCTGGGAAGAAGGAAGTTCTTCCTGCAGTCCTGTCCAGACACCAAGAAGCAGGATGTGACCTGCCCTGATGAAAAGGGTACTGAGCCATGTGGCTAATGCAGATAAGAATACTGGGCTAATGTAAGTTATAAGAGTTAACAAGAAGCCTGAGCTAATGGGCCAATCAGTTTATAATATAAACCTCTGTGTAATTTATTTGGGGGTTACCAGCTGTGGGAACTGGGCAAAACAGAAACCCCAACAAGCAGGCCCTTCATGTTACACTTGTGTTTTTTTCAGTGTTTCTCTTTATTGAACTAAGTTTTCAAAATCCTCAATTATATTTATCATATTATTAATCACATACATACATTTTCTTGGATATTACTTGGACACTTTTGTTATCATCCTAGAGTTTAATAAACTACATTTGTTTATATATTCTTTAAATATTTTGAACACTTTTATAAAGAAAACTTATGAATTTTTTTTTAAAGTTTTTGTCCTGAGATTCACCTCAATAGTTACTTGATAGGAGCCACACTCTCTTGACAGTTCATTTTTTTATGTATGTGTGTTTATATTTTACTACTAAACCTAGGCATGTGTACTTCTTTTGTTGTATGTCTGGCATACGAATCTGGTATAACTTAAGTTGGGCACATACAGGATCCAAGAATTCCAGGTAAATGTGGTAAATGAGCTATTGAATTGGCAGAGGCAAAAATGGCTTATTGCCACAAGTCTATATCTAGGCTTGTGTCTGTGTATATATCAATATGTGGAGTGAAAAATGAGACAGATAAAAGACAGGAAAAATGAGACTTACCAGGAAAAGGTGATTATGGAACAAACCTGGTTGTTAAGCTGTGGATCTGAAACTAAGTCTATGTTATAAACCTGGCCACAGTTGTGACAGAAGTGGGAAAAAAAAGGAAAAAGAAAGAAGAGACTTACATTGCAAAGGTATGTGTGGGTAGTGGATCTGAAACTATTCAGTGATTGTCTAAGCTTTGTGTGTGTTTGTGTGTGTGTCTGTGTGTGTGTCTGTGTATGTGCATGTGTGTGTGGGGTGTGCATGTGTCTAAGTATACTACGTGTGTGTGTGTGTGTGTGTGTGTGTGTGTGGCCACAGCAGTCAGAAGAGAGAGAAGAATCATGTAGAGCTGAAATTACATGTGATTGTATGCTTGCTGAAATGGACAAATGAACTCAGTTCTGATAGATGACAAACAAACTCTTTTAAACACTAAGACACCTGATCAGCTTCCAGTGGGCATTTATAACATATATACAGTATAAGAGAAGACCTTAATTTTTATCAATTTACAAAAATTATTTAAACAAGAATAGGAACATATATACAGTGTAACAAAATTATCATTAAATTTGCATCACTATACCAAATTCATGCTAATGCAAAATATCTGAAATTAATAGTTATCTCTTCCCTAAATTCCCATATTCCCCTAAAAAATGAGAACATCAACAAACCACCAAATAATAAAACACCATTCATATCCCCAACTCTTGGGAATGTGAATGACATTTTCTCCAAATTGCTTCATTCTGTTTGTATGCAAAGTATTTTTAGGCTCCATGAGAAAATTTGAAATAATCTCCAGGTCCTGTGAATTTAAAAGGTCTATTTGTTTTAAAATTAAGTCATTTTAAAAATATTTTGTTTGGTGTATTTTATCAGTCTTTCTTTCAACCCAATGTCTCTCGGTAGTTTTATTTTGCCCTTCAGCCATCAAAAATCTCTAAATCAACACAGTAATGTATGGGATCCAGATGCTGTATGTATTTCCCATCTTCATGTGGATTATTCTTTTTATTATCTTATTTCTATATTAAAGACTTCATTATATTAATTTTTAAACTATTTATTTCTTTATATAACTTCCAATACCTTTTTATTTTTTTTCTTTCTTAATCTTTTGATATTGCAAAATACTTTGGATGACGTTTAGAAGATTGTCTGCCTGGACCTCTTTTAACTGTGTATCTTTTAGCCATTTTTGTCTGTATGAGCAAAAGCTAAATTATCCATATAGGATATGGCTAATTAGCCTGTCTGTAGCAAGGCCTGTGTGAAACTGCAGAAACTGACCACACCATTTACTTCATTGTGGCTGGTGGCTTGCTTGATCTTGCAGGCAGCTGTTGAAAGATGTGTGCCTGTACTGCTGCTGGCAAGAGACTGTGAGACTAGGAAGCCCCATGTGGCTCCTTTTCTTTGGGTTCAGTACCTTTTAAATATTTCTCATGTCTTACATGGATCCATGTCTGGCACCATTTATAACTGGAGGTTTCTTTCCTGCCCACCAGTTCCCAAATGACAACTCTGAGGCTTAATATCAATTGCACACTGTTTGGCTGATGGATCAGGCTTCTTACTGGCTAGCTCTACATATTTAAATTAACCAATTTCTATTAGTCTATATGTTACTACAAGGTTTGTTGATGGAGGAAGGTCATTGGGTAATAAAGGAACTGCCTTGGCCCATTTTATTGGTTAGAACATAGGTAGGTGGGGAAAACAGAACAGAAGGCTGGGAGGAAGAGGAAGTGAGCTCAGACTCCACAGCTCTCCTCTCGGGAGCAGACGCCTCAGAGAGAGGCCATGCCCCGCTCCCAGGCAGACGCATGCTATGAAGCTCCGACCCAGGATGGACATAGGCTAGAATCTTCCCCGGTAAGACCGGTGCTACAGTTTATTAGAAATGGGCTGATCGGGATATCAGAATTAGCCAGTAAGGGCTAGATAGAAATGGGCCAAGCAGTGATTAAATGAATACAGTTTGTGTGTTGTTATTTTGGGCATAAGCCGAGCAGGTGGCCGGGGTGCTGGGAACGCAGCCCTGCCGACCCTATTTACAACAGTTTGTGATTTGTTTCCTTATACCTTGTCTCCCTGATAGATGCTAGCATCTCCCTGTCTTCTTTTTCTCCAAATATCTCTGTTTGGATTTTCTATCTAGCTCTATTTCATCTGACTATTGGCAAAAATCAGCTTCTTTATTAACCAATGGTAATAAAACATATTCAAGCATACAAAGAGATGTCCCACATCAGTAATAATTTAAGTTTTAGTTAATCTTCTGTATATGCCTATATTTGCATCTTGGCAAATGTACATGTGAGTCCAGGTTTTCTAAGTATCCAGAGGCTCCAAGTTTTACTACCAGATCACAAAATGGATAGGTTAAAAATGTCTATAACTGCAGCTTCAGTCTCTCCATTTTGTGATCTGGTACTAAAACTTGGAGCCTCTGCAAGAGTAATACGGCAAGAGTAATAGAGCTCATTAACTTTTTAATCCAAATCCATAGCTTCATATAATAGTTTTATAGATAATTTATTTACATATAATTAATTTTTCAAAATTATGATCTATTTGATATTAACATCACTAAAAGTGTAGAACAAAATACTTAATGAAATACATAATAATATAAATGCTAAAACTCTTTTCATGAGATTTTGTGAAGATTATCAAATGTCAGTAGATACCAATTCAGTAGGCATAACATATCCACCAATAATATCAAAATAGAGACAATGTCATTATACCAGTAAAAAAGTTGACTTATGGTCAAGAAATATGGTCAATTTATCAGTAACACATTAGTATATTAAGATAATTTTTTGAAAGATAATATATCAATTCTATGCATACATGTATGTTGCCTTAATTTAATTTCTATTACTGTGATGAAAAAGAGACCAAAAGCAACTTGGGGTAGAAAGGATTCATTTGGTCATAGTAAATTGAGGAAATCCAAAGAAGAAATTTGAGGCAGGAACTGAAGGAGAAGTCATGGAGGTATGTTGTATATTAGCCTGTTCCCCATAGCTTACTAAGTATACTTTCTTATACCACTCAGGACTGTCAAGAGAAATCAACATGCATCTGCTTAAGAGTTATCCAGAATTTATTAAGAAATAAACGGGGGAAATACACTCATGATTATAAAATATGGTAAATTCAGTTTCAGAATCCATGCAAAGCTGGAGACAGATCACATGCTGTTTCACACCACCTGTCTCATGTAAATGGAGACCATGCTTTTGTTTCCTGGCCACCCATATCTGAATAATCACACAAACCTATATTAATTATAATACTGGCTGACAGCTCAGGCATATTCCTAACTAGCTCTTACATTTTAAATTAACCTATTTCTATTTTCTGTGTATCGCAATGAGTCTGTGGCTTACTGGTAAGGTTCTGGCATCCTTCTTTTTTAGTAGCTATACAGTGTCTCCTTGACTTTGCCTTCTTTCTCACTTCATTTAGTTTAGTTTTTCTGTCTAGCTATATTCTGCCCTGCCATAGGTCAAATAAAGTTTCTTTATTAACCAATGGAAATAAAATATATACACCATAATACAGAGTGGAATCAGACATCAGTCTCAGTTTTCACCAGCCAAGAGAGAATGACCACACCCCTTCTACCTTATAAGAGGTAACATAGGAAGACAAGAAGCACCATGTTTATCAGGCCAGATAGCCCAAAGTTCAAGGGTGGAGAGAATATCCACTACATAGAGTCACCTGTTCAAGAGTAATATCATCAACAATGAGCTGAGCTCTTCCACATCCATAATTAATTGAGAAATGTCCCATAGCCAGACTTTTCTCTATTCAAATATTATAACAGCATTTTCTCAATTGAGGTTCCTCTTCTAAGAAGATGCTGAACTCTGTCAGGTTGGTAAGGGAAAAAAAAGCAGAAACAGAACATACACCTATTAAAAGAGCTTCAAGAAATTAAACCAGTTGCATATACAAGCAATAATAAATATATACACAAATAAAGCAGGAGCATATATTATAAAGAAATCAATAGAACAAATAGAAAATCAGTCAACACAATTTGAACAAATGTGATGTTTATAGAATACTTTTATAAGCATATTACATACTATAGCACTTGTTCTAATTTACATGAATAATTATAAATTTAACAGCTAGAATAATATTTATGTATAAAATTCTGAATATTTTCTCTCTAAACTTTGATCTACAATATAGTTGATCTCTTTAACAACTATTCAGTTAAATATTATATAATCTAGCTATGGCAAGAAAGCATGAAAAGAAACAAAATGAACAGAGATTCAAAAGAATTAAATAAATCAGTCTATACTCATAGACATATTTGTCCATAAAACTAATGAAGAGTGTGTGGTATCTGTGTGCTGAAAATAAAATCTTCATGAAAGAAATTTGAGCATATATAAATGAAGTGAGACATATAATGCTCACTGCTAGGAAAAGAGAGGATCACTGTGATATCAGTGTCCCCAAATTTGATTTCTAAAATTGAATATTTCCTGTACAAATTTTCTACAAAATTCTCAGATATAATGTCCACCAATATTCTAGATTTCCTTTGTTCTATACAATCAAAACATGTGTAATTTATATAGCAAGCAAATATTTTCAAATTACCAAAATACTTTTAAAAAGGGAAAACAGTTATAGGTCTAATTTGACACAATTTAAACATTTACTGGAAAGTAGTACTAATCTTGGCAATTTACTATTAGCACAATGATACATACATAAGTCAATATAAGACAATAAAGGAACTATTCAGGACAAAAATGTACTGACATGATTTTTTTATACTAATTTCTAAGTTCAATGGAGAAAATATAGACTTTTCAATAAATAGGGCCACAGACAAACTCAAATAAAATTGATCCATGCCTTTCATCTTTTAAAAGCATTAAGTCAATCAATTCACAGTTTTAGTGTAAAATGTGAAGGCATTAAACTGCTATCAAGGCTAGAGAATGGCTCAGAATTTAAGTGTTTGTTGTGCAAGCAAGAGAAACAAAGTTTTGATCTACAGAAACTATTTAAACATAAATTCTGAGAAGGTATAGTGTCCATCCAGGAAATACAGAGTGAAAAGCAACAACAGATAAAGGGATACCTCAGAGGAAGTTGGCTCCAGAGACTAGTCATGTTGACAATAAACTGGGTTTGATTAAGAGACTGCATAAAAAAGAATGAGGTGGAAAAGAGGCAAATATCTGTTCATACATTTATATTCATATATATGCAAGTGCGCCGCACATACATGTGCACCTATGCACATGTGAATATATGTAAACACATATATTCAGCCATAATCTAATAATTTTCATAAAAAGAAAGAAAATATATATTGTAAAATGCTAGCAAAATGTTTGCCATTGGATCAGGACAATCTCTGAAAGCAATGTATATATAATTGAGATAAGTGAATACTAAAAGTACTTCTGTAGTTAATTATTTCATTCATTCATAGCTGATAATCCAATTTATTATTTCAATGAGAAAATTGGAGTATCCTAAACAGAAAGTTTACAAGTATGTTCCACTAATTCCTGTTTCCAGATCCATACATATTTTCATTTTTCCTGCTCGCATCAATAATTATTCCAATGTAAATTAAGGTCATTTACTGAAATTATGTGTGAGACATACCTAATCAATTCTTAGCCTACTTTGACACATTACTATAAACTTACCCACTTTATCTTGCATCACATAAGTCTTTTAATCAGTCACTCTATGATTGTCTTCAGCATAACAAATATCACACTAAAAATTTCTTCCTAGAAAATTAAGTGGTCATTTGTCCCTAGCCAAGAGAATATTTGCAGTAGATAGCTGTCAGGAGAAAGAAACTTGGTTTTCTTCAATGTAGTGATACTAGGTATATCAACCACAATCCAGGGTAGAATGCCCAGAAGAAATTGACAAACACAAAATGGATTCAATATTTTTTTTTATTTTAGTTTTCATAGGAGATAGAAATATAGAATTGGAGGATTAGAAAAGTAGATTTGTCAATAGGTATAGAGGGGGGAAATAACATCATCAAAATATTTTGAATGGAAATATCAAAGAATAAGTAACAACAGTTTTGTCATAGGACTAATCAAGTCTTATGATCCTGTAATGGGGAATAAATTTTTCTTCATATTTAGCCAGGATCAACATGAACAACAAGAGGCCTCCTCCAAAAAGTTGGTGCCAACTTGGCAAACTAAAATCCACTTAAAAACCTGAGAGAGCTTAATTCTAGACACAAAAATACAGAGTTTGACAGAGTTTCTTGTTGTGTACTGGTGGTGTGCCACAGCTTCTTTAAGAGAGGTTTTTCTGACTCAGCTGTAGTAAAAAATAAAATCTATGCAGTTTTAAAATGTAGCGTTCTGGACCATGTTGCCAGCATGAGCTCTGACTCTTTTGGAAGACAGAGATTTTGGATGGCATTTGTGGGTATCATGTTGTAGCTTGCTTGATGGCAATGTAGACTGGCTGTGTGCCTGAAAGAGTGATGGTATGCGAGTCACAGAGGCACAAGTGGCTTCACCATGCTAGCATGTAAAATGTATGGTATATACCATAGTAATGGTGCAGTTTAAGGTTTAAGAAGTATGTAGCATTTTATAAAGTGCTTGTGGACAATAAAAATTACAGATATGCAATAAAGACAAATCTAGATGTGTAATAGTGTTGGGTAAATGCATGTAGGCTTGGAAGAGAAAATAAAATGAGTATAGAGAATTAAGTAAATGGTTTATAAAAATATAAAATAAATGGATTATGCATATTATTGAGTTATGTTTGAATTTTTTGGACTGTAAAGGAACTAAGAACAGAGAGACATTTCATTGTATGGGCTTCAAAGATAAACCAGCATTACATTTTTGGTTTAAGGATACATTGCTTTTGGAAAGAGGTTCTTCTCTTGTTTCCACTGAGGATGAGAACCTGTGGATTGTTTCCAAACTGGTGTGGTTTGATGGAACAAAACTCCCAAAGGTTACCTTGAACAACACTCAAAAGATTACTTCACCCAATAAACAGCAGGATGCAGTTTGGAAAAAAAAACTGTGCTCATATTCCCAAATATTATCTGTAAATATTTCTTTACATTTAAAGAGAGATACATTATAGATTTGGATACCTTGTATTGGTATGGATCTTGCTTTATTTATCCAAACTTAAGGTCAATTTTGTTATTTGTATATTTCTGCTCTTGATTAAGATATGGTGTTTTTGTAGCTCATTTAAAAATGTAATGTATAATTAAGAAATATAGATTAAAAGATACTCATCTATAAGAGTTAAGCTTATATTCATGACAGTTAGATTTTCTAGATGTATAGAGACATATTTCAGTTAGGTATTCTTCAAATCTTTTAGACACCTTCAGAATATGGCATTTAAAATGTTTTAGTAACTTAGGACTTTTCATAACAATGAAATACATCTGCTCCTGGCAGCACAAGCTACTTCAAGAGAAAGATGGGCATTGAAGAGGCTTCTCATGGAATTATTAACCATTTGGGCAAGAAACTGTTCTTGCCTGGACTGTTTGACTGGACACATAAGACCCACAGATAAATAAATGACTGCTGAAATTGCCTAAAGGTGAGAAAGGGCCTTCAGGGTTCTGTTGACTGTGGTTTTTCTGCCCACCTGGTCCTGAAGCCTTTAAGTCCCAAAGAAATCAGACAGAGCTCAACATTAGTTATAAACTGATTGGCCCATTAGTGCAGGCTTCTTACTAACTTATAACTGGGTCACAACTGCAAAAATAGTTTTCCTCTTCCCAGAAGTCTTTTGTTCTAATAACCCTGCCTGTACTTCTTGCCTGCTTGTCCCACCTATACTTCCTGCCTGGCTACTGGCCAAAAAGCATTTTATTAAAATACAACTGACAGGATACAAACTATTGTTCCACACCAGGGTTCCTGCTTCATTAAAGAATCTGCCAGATACAATCATGACACAGACAAAAGTGACTGATGAACTGCCAATATAGGCATAACTGTCTTTGAAATTTCCTGCTTCATAGAAAAGTCTTCTGGATACTATGGGCCTATTTGTAGAAGATTGGATAACCCAACAGTACAGAAGAACTTTGGGTGACTGTCCATGAACCAAGTTGTCTTTGTCAACTCTAAAGTTTTGGACATTGTTTACAATGTACTTCTTGTTTACTTAGGTAATATTATATCCTTCTGGAGTCTTTGATGGACTTGAATAATTTATAACTATAATTATAGTTTTCCTTAGTTATGATAAAAGATAAAATAGATATAAATATTGTAACTGTAATTCTTGATTGATAACTGTTTTGTTTCATGTAATTTTTCTGTGTTAAAATTAAAATCTAGCTGTTTATTTAAACAGAAAAAGGGAGGTAATCTGGGAGTCATCTCCATGTGCTGTGATTATTATTAATGAATTAAGAAACTGTTTTGGACCTATAGCAAGGCAGAAATTAGGTAGGCAGGGGAAGCTAGCCCAAAGGCTGGGAGAAAGAAGGACAGAGTCAGGGAGAAGCCATGGACGAGCTGGAAACAGACACTGTGATCTTTAGCCTGTAAGCCCCAGGTACATGGCGTTACACAGATTAATATAAATGGGTTAAATTAATATAAGAGTTAGCCAATAAAATGCTAGAGCTAATGGGCCAAGCAGTGATTTAATTAATAGAGTTTCTGTGTGATTATTTTGGGGCTAAGCAGCCAGAACCAACAAGTGGCCTCCGCCAACAAAAACAGATTTGATGATTTTTTTCTTCTTTCACATATTCCATTCTCACTATTGTTTCCCCTCCCTCCACTCATCCTAGTTTCCACTCCATATTCCCTTAAACCTTGCCACAGCTCCACTCCCCCTCTGTTTCCCAGCAGAGAAAACCTGACCTTTCAGGAATATTAACTCAACATGATATAACACGATACAATAACACTATTCACAAATACTCATATCAAGGCTGGAAGATAAAACCCATAAAAAGGCAAAGAATCCCAAAGAGAGTCAAAAAAGTGAGTGAAAGTCTTCTGTCATTGTTACAAGTTCTACAAGCACTCCAAGCTAAACCACTGTAGCATATATGTAAAGGACCTAGTGCAGGTTCATGAAGGCTGCTTGGTAATTGGCTGTTTCCATCAATGCATCCTAAACTTGCCTTTATTTATAATTCTTTTTGTTCTGTAAAATTATAGAAGTTCATGAAACTGCTTCCATATTGAAACATGAAATTTGGGGTAGCCTAAATCCATATTTTCAGACTATGATCATTTAAAATGGCACCAGAACGTAGAAACTCTTATTCTCGAAGGGTGAAAAACTCTTTAAAGAAATCCTGAAAAAAATTGAAAAGTACCATAAGTATATATATATATATATATATATATATATATATATATATATATTAGATATAAATAAAACTAAAACAATACATTAACCAACTTGATTAGTAAGCTAACAAATATTTATAAGTAGTTATATTTTATTTCATAAATACAAAATATATTTTCTTTACAAAATCTGGCCATGGAAATACTCTTTTTGTAAATTAAAGAGTAAATAAATTGTTTAATCACTACATGTTAAAATAAACATTCAGATTAAATGCAATGTCAGAGAATAGATATTAGCAGGAGTATGAAACATGAAGTCTAATTGTCATCAGAGAGGAATTACCCACTAAATGATGGAAAGAGATGCAGAAATCTACAGCCAAATATTAGGAGGAGCTCAGGCATTCCTGTGGAAAAGGGAGAAAAAGGTTTATAAGAGCCAGAGGGGCCAAGGACACCACAAGAAAGCCAATAGGTTCAACAAACACAGGACACAATAGAAATATGTGCTCTTGATCACTGAGGCATCTCTTAAGTGCCTTTTCAATTTTGTAACAGCATTTACGATATCATTACTGTTGTTCTTCAGGTCTTGCACTTTCTTTGTAAGACCTATCTGATGTTCTTAACTTCTATACCTGTATCATCAACTTCTTTCTCTTCATCACAGATGGAAGATGTGTGTTTTCATGAATGTATGAAACAACTTCACATTTGACATTGAATGTCCAGCTGCTAGCTGAGAAAATTCCTTGATCATGGCATCCCTAGGTGATTATATGAAGCTGGGCTCTTGTGGCATTTAGTTTTCTTATAATGAAGAAGATGTTCTTAGGTTTTTAGAGGGTGATTCTAAGAACCTCTTTTCCCATTGGAAACAAGCCTGGTCTTCACCAAATTCAGTGATTGCTGCTGTAATGTGAGCATAGCTTGCTTTTTATCAAGGAGTTCATCTATGTTCATCCTGATGTGCAGGGCACCTGTGTGATTTGACATTCCTAATAGATAATCTGTCTTCACACCACCCTTGAGACTGTGGTGGAGTGCAAAAGGGGCAACAAGTCATGTATCAAAGACTTAATAAGGACAGAATGAATGTAGTACAAAAAAGGAAAATTTAGGGTCATTCAGAGAGCTGTTGAGGAATATTAAACTATGTAAAGATGAATTAAATGTGTTTAACAGTGTAAAGATGTGTTGGTTTGCCTGCCTAAGGCACCTATTTGATCTAACAACAAGCAGATTGGCCAATACCTATGCAGAGGTGAGATAGGCAGAGCTGGCTATCAGAGAGATTAATGAGGAAAGGACTCTAGGCTATGTTGAGAAGATAATGTGGGAGAAAACATCAGCCATCCATCTGGTAAAATAAATAAAATAAACTGTCAATGAAGAGAAACAGATTAAATATAAGAGATAGTATGACAAACATAAGATAAGGCTGAACATTGATATTTGATAATAAGTCTCTATGTCTTGATTTGCGAGCTTGTTTGCAATCCAGGAAAGTCTACTTGAGGGAACAATTTGTTTTCTTTTTATCACTTTACTTATGGTTTGCACTGAGTCCAATAACATCAAAGGTAGTCATTACTTTCTTAAGAAAACTTAGATATCTCATAGGTAATGGAATCCATATAAGTATGATTATTATCTGAAAGGAGCTGATGACATGGGTTTGATTTTGTGCTCCAATAAAATAATAATTAACATTTGCCTATAAATAATAAAAATTGAGAACATAACATTTTGGTCACTTTATTAAAACAATGTAAATATTTTAAGTTTCAACCACTAAAGTATACTCTAAATTGTGAATAGAATGTTTATTATCATACTTGAAAGCCTTCCATTGAAAACACAATTTCACTCTTTACATACATTACAAAAGAGTCTAAAAGGAAGAAGTAACATCTTTTCTACATTACTTAGTATTCAATTAAACAGAGAGAATTCAGGTATTTAATTACACCAAACAAACTTGTAGGGCTCAATAATCATATGTAGGTGGAAATACAGGAACCTTCCATCAATGAAGGGGGAACAGAGCTTTTGGTATAAAACAGGTTGAGCAGTGTCTAAATGGTTTTAAAACCCAAGAAATAATTTGTGACAGCTAGGTGGTGTTGACACATGCCTTTAATTGAAGCAGAGGCAGAGGCAGGTGGATCTCTGTGAGTTCAAGACCAGTCTGGTTCTATAAGAGCTAGTTCCAGGACAGGCCCCAAAGCTACATAAAAACTCTTTCTTGATTCAGTGATTTACAGATTAATAGAAATGGGTTAATTTAAGATGTTAAAGTTAACTAGAAATATGCATAAGTTATTGGTCATACAGTATTTTAATTGATAGAGATTTGGTGTCATTATTTGGGTCTAGACACCTAGGAAACAAATGAGCAGTCCCCATTTACAAAATGGCACACCAACATGAGGCAGCTACATCCACATAAATCTTGAGAGAGCTTGTGAATTAATTCTACACAAAAAAAAAAATCAGAGTTAAGCATGACTTCTAGCTAGCCATATTTTTTGTTCAAATTTGCTCTGTTTACTAGAAGCAAGCAATGGCATGCTTCCTTTAAGAAAAGGCTTCCTGACTCAGCAGTAGCAACAAAAGCTGTGAGGTTCTCTTAAGAAGGCTTCTTGGTTCATTTATGCTAGTTTCAGAAACAGCTTTAACAATTTCAAGAAACAAAGCACTTGAATTGACAACATGTTGCAAGTTATTTATGGCTTGCATTCTACATTTGTTAGGAAGATGATAAAGACATGGGCTTCTACCATTATGGATAAATCATTAAGGATAGATCAGATGACTAGCTTCAATTAGTATCAGCAGTCCTTGATGATGGGCCTCAATTGATGTTTAAATGTTATTTTAGGGAATAGACTTGGATTTTAGAACAGGGAAAAACAAAAGGACTTGAGACTTCCCAAAATCTTGGTGAGGGCACTTATGCTGACCCACAGGTTCAACTTCTTTACAATGAAGAAATCTTGTTTCTAAGCCACAAAGCAGACTTAAATGCATGGGACAGGATTCAAGAACTAGGAAAAAAAGTTGAATCATATATCAGGATTAAATTGGGCCAGAGAGAACACTTTAATTACGCATTTTTTACAAAGACTAACTAAAGCTGTACAAATAGGAATAACAGATACAGATGCTAGATTCAAACATAAATTCATTATAAAAAATTTTAGAAGTAAAGAAAGCTTTGCCGAAATGTATATTGCAAATTTTTTCCTAAAAAATACTGAGAGACTCTGCCAATTACAAAGGTTATAATATAGGTTTACAGAAAATTAGAATACAAAAGGCACAAATAAAGATAGACCAGTTGTGGACTCTTAATCACTTTCAATGACTGTTAGGAGATATTTCTAGTCTATGACCAGCTGTTGGGATAACACCTGAACGAATAATTCATTTAAACAAAATTTTGATGGTGATAAAGACTTGAATAGTCCCAGAGAATTAACAGCTGAAGCCGAAAATGAATTGACAATTGTTGAGGAGAAATTACAGGAAGCACATGTGGATGGGGTGAATCCAAATCTTAATTGTATTCTATTCTTATTTTTTCGAGAATTTCTTCTTCAGGATTTTAATGTAGAGGGATGATATTATATTAGAATGGATGCTTTTACCACATGAACCAAATTTAAAAATTAAAACTTATGTGGAAAAAGTCTCTGAATTAATTAAAAAAGTTAAATTGAGACCCCATCAATTAGCAGGTATGGAATCAGCAGAGATTATTGTGCCTTTTAATATTGATGAAATAAAAATGTTACAGGAATACAATGAACCATGGCAAAGAGCTTGTGCTAATTTTACAGAGAAATTGATAGCAATTATCCTAAAAGTGATAGACTTAACCTTGTTTCTAGCCATAAATAAGGGTCACGGAGTCTACAATCGGTGAACCTAAAGAAGCTCAGTAAGAAGGTGAACCCAAGGAAAAACATATAGTTATCCTCTTGGCTATGGGAAGTAGACAAAAATGCCAGGGAGAAAATTGGGATCGTGGGGGTGGGGTGGGATGGGGGTAAGGGGAGATGGGGAGAGAAAAGGGAGAAGGGGAGGATGGGGGGAACTTGGGGAAAAAGGATGACTGGGATAAAGGAAGGTTGGATAGGGGAGCACGGAAGCACAATTCTTAGTTAAGGGAGCCACCTTAGAGTTGGCAAGAGACTTGAACCTAGAGTGGTTCCCAGGAGCCCAAGGCGATGTCCCCAGTTAGTTCCTTGGGCAGCTGAGGATAGGGAACCTGAAATGACCCGATCCTATAGCAATACTGACGAATATCTTGCATATTACCATAGAACCTTCATCTGGTGATGGATGGAGATAGAGACGGAGACCCACACTGGAGCACTGGACTGAGCTCCCAAGGTCCCAATGAGGAGCAGAAGGAGGGAGAACATGAGCAAAGAAGTCGGGACCACAAAGGGTGCACCCAACCACAGAAACAGTGGAACTGATCTATTGGGAGCTCACCAAGGCCAGCTGGACTGTGACTGAAAAAGCATGGGATAAAATCGGACTCTCTGAACATGGCGAACAATCAGGGCTAATGAGAAGCCAAGGACAATGGCACGGGGTTTTGATCCTACTTAATGTGCTGGCTTTGTGGGAGCCTAGCCAGTTTGGATGTTCACCTTCCTAGATATGGACGGAGGGGGGAGGACCTTGGACTTACCACAGGGCGGGGAACCCTGACTGCTCTTTGGACTGGAGAGGGAGGGGGAGAGGAGTGGGAGGAAGGGGAGAAGGGTGGGAGGAGGGGGAGGGAAATGGGAGGCTGGGAGGAGGTGGAAACTTGTTTTTTTTTCATTTTCTCAATAAAAAAAAGGAAAAAAAAAGAGAACTTCTTGGATTCTTCCCCAAATTGTACATGATACTCCAGTAACTGGAGCCCATACATTTTATACTGATGCATATAAATCAGAGAAGGCAGGTTATAAATCAGAAGAATTCAGTAAGGAGGAACAAATCCTTTATAATTCTATCCAGAGGCACAATTATACACTATACTCATGGTGCTAAGGGATATTAAAAAAAAAAAAAAAACTCGTAATATAGTTACTGATTCACAATATGCAGAAAGTGTTGTTTTACATATTAAACCACAGAATTTAAACCAGATGATACAGGATTGACCTCATTATTCATACAGGTTCAAGATATAATAAGGAATAGGCTTTGTCCCATATACGTAACATACATCTGATCCCATACCTGTCTGCAAGGTCCTCTAGCACAAAGTAATGCAGAATTTGATCAATTACTGACTGTAAATGTGATGAAGACCTTAGCAAATTCTATAAGAAACATCATGTCAATAACAAAGGTTTTAAAAAAAAAAGAGTTTTCTATTGTACGGTGACATGCTAAAGAGAATATAAAGAAATGTCCTACTTGCTTTTTCTGTGCAGGGACTAGCACAAAGGGTACTCAAAGGAATGAAATCAGGAAGATGGATTTGTTCCACTTTGCAGATTTTGGAAAATTAAAACATGTATACCACACCATTGACACTTATTCATGTTTTCAGTGGGCAACTGCTTTAAGCTCACAAAATATTGATTCAGTAATCACACATTTATTAGAAGTTATAAATATCATGGGCATACCAGCACAAATAAACACAGATAATTGTCCAGAATATGTCTCTAAGAAAATGAAACATATACCAGGTATAGCAAACAATTCTACAGGTCAGGCAGTTGTTAAAAGATCAAAACGAACTATAAAAGATATGTTAAACAAACAAAAGGGATGGAAAATACCTCCAGAAATAGATTACATAATGATTTATTAACTTTGAATTTTCTTAAAGCTAACGAGAAAGGGACAACAGCAGCAGAGAGACATTGGATAATAGAAATTCTTCTGAAGTAAATCAGCCAGTATATTGCAAGGATGTTTTGAAGTCACAATGGAGGCCAGGAGATTTTCTAGGTTGGGGAAGGGTTTTTTTTGCTCTTCTTTCCACAGAATAAAAAAAATCTGTGGTTACCATCAAAATTAATAAAGATTCAGTTTGAAAAAGAGAAACCTCTTGAGATAGAGAAATGTCAGCTCATCCACAGGAATGAAAATCATACAGGTGGTAAGAAAATCTCATATGTGTTGGGGCAGGGTTCTGCTCTTGTCTTTACAGGAAAATACACTTCAAAAATTCAAGATACCATGGGTGTTTGGATGCTGACAGATGGAAAAATAACTATGCAATAAGTATAATATATATGAATATATAGAGCTGGCTTTGGAGTTGGATAATATCTCTGCCCTTCTCTAAATGCAAGCATGTTGTTAAAAGAAAAATTCAGAATTTCTGCCACATGTCAAGAGCTGTCTGGTATGGGACAGAAAGAAGAAAGAATTTTAAAAAATTACTTTTCTTCATACCTATTTTTGTCTCTATTGTACATTTCCTTGAATATGTATGTCTCTATATGTCTATATAAATAATGTTTAACTTTTCTACAATGACCTATGAATGTTTCTGCATTAATCTTTGAAGTTAGAAGGACAAAGTTGGGGCCCCACAACAACACCACCTGGTTGGTATAATGTCAATATGCTGATAGTGTTACTATAAGACCTGTTTTGTGTACCAGCTGCTCAAGATGGTTGCAACTTGGTTAACTGAAATTGTGCATATTTTTATAATGTTCTGGCCATAACTCCAAATAGGAACCTCAGAAAAACACTACTGAATACTCAGAGATTATTTACATTTAATACCAGACAGTAATCTTGGAACTTAACTATTGTTTTATTTTCACAGGATCCCATAGAATGAGCATTGCACCCCTGACAGCTGGAAGTAATTCTAGAAGACAACATACCCTCTTCAAACAAAGTTTATCCTCATGGTTAGGGACATCATTTATAGGTTGATTATAATTAGTATAAGGTTGAGGTTTGGGGAGAAATTATGTACTCTCAGGGATCTCTTTGGAAAAAAAGGGGGGTGAAATTGGATGGAATAATTGATTAGTGTGAGCTTACTCACACTAATAATAATAGTTAATAATAGAGTGAATACTTTGACTTATTATTTATAGGCAATTTACATTGGTATAGATTCTTGTACATTGATACATCCAAATTATATTATGTTCCCATTTTTGTCTACAATATTTATATATCTAGACAAAGTTATTTTGTCATATTGTATACATGCATGTTACTACCTCTGCTTAAAACATTTTTGCATGTTGATACAATTTTAGGAGATATTTATAATAATGTAATGTACATTTCTACCTCTGATTAAAATCCTTATACATTGGTTAGGTTTTAAGGTCATAGTCCTCATTTGTTGCACAGTTTTTTATAGTATAATATTCTAATATGAAGTCTTTGTCTTTAACTTATATAGGTATTAAGATTTATAGATCAATAGTCATCAGTTTGTCATACTTATGGTTGAACTAATCAGATTCTTTAGATAAATAGAGATTAAATTCTGCATAGATGGGTAATCTTCAACTACTTTAAAGAGCTGTAGAATATGGCAGTTAAATAACTTAGAGTTCTCTTAAAGTGAGACACAATTGCTCCTGGCAGCACAAATCTATTACTGAGAGAATTTTGAGCACTGAAACCACTCTACTTGTAGCTTGTTTGCTTCTTGGCAAATTTGGCCTTTGGGCAAGGAATTGCCCATGCATCAACCACTGAAAAAATGTATGATGTCCAGACAGGCAAAGCAGGCTACAAAAAAAAGACTGTCAAATCTTACGAAGACAGTGTAAGTTGGTTTTGAAAAATATCTTGCCTCTGCAAATGGTCTGTCAGTTACTTTAGACCTTGGTCAAAGTTGATTGCTACCACACTGAAAGTGAGACTTTGGGTGATGGCCCAGGTAGACAGTTGTGTCTGTCATTTGTTGCACATTTTGGATGTTGCTTGACTACACTTCCTACTTACTCAATATTTTTCCCTTCTTAGATCTTCGGTGGGGTTGAAGACTAGATAGATGTAGTTACTTTCCTCTCATGACTTGTCCAAGTTATTTATTTTATAAGACATAAACTCATGAAGATAGGATCATTATTGAAACATTTATTACATGTTTCTTCCTTGGTATATTCTTTCTTATTGTATATAATTTATATTAGGCTTAGAACTCTCTTATTTAAACAAAAGGGGGAAGTGCTTTAGGAATTCTTACTACCAGTAGCCTTTAAGTTACCTTCCCACTTGGGCAAGGCCTCTTATACTATTTATGCTGTTGTAAAGCACAAGTCTGGCCTCTTCCAGCTGTGGTATTCAGTTGATGTTTTTTGTTCCAGCAGAGGATTATGAACTGTGTGTCTACCCTTAAAAATAACCCTCTATTATAATTAATTCTGCACTAGTATGGGATTTCTTTTAAGTGTCCTTCTTCAAAATATTTAGTTATAATTTTTCTTAGTTATGATAAAAGTTAAAATAGACAAACATTATAACTAATTTTTGCTTGTTACCTGTTTCTTTGAAATGTAATTTAACTGTGTTAATGTTAAAACCTTTCTTTTTATTTAGATAGAAATGAGGAGGTGATGTGGGATTCCCCTCTGTGTGCTATAAGTACATTTTTTTTTACCATTGGTTATCAAAAAAGCTGTTTTGGTCAATGACTTAGTAGAGTAAATCCAGGTGGGAAATTAAAACAGAGATACAAAGAGAAAATAGCCAGAGTCATAGAGATGCCATATAGCTGCCAAAGGAGAAAGACACCAGATGCCAACCAGAACCTTACTAGTAGGCCACATGCTCATGGTGATTCATGAATTAATAAAAATAGTTTAATTTATGATGGAAGAGTTATGTAGAAATATGCATAAGCTATTGGCCAAACAATATTGTAATTAATATGTTGAAGAAAGGCTGCTTGTTGGTTCCCAGCCACCTGGCTAGTTTAGACCCAAAATAATCACACAGAAACTGTATTAAATAAATCACTGCTTGGCCTATTAGCTCTAGCTTTTTATTGATTAACTCTTATATTAACATAATTCATTTATATTAATCTATGTATCACCTCATGGCTGTGGCTTACTGAGTAAAGATCCTAGCATCTATCTCCGGCATCTCCATGGAGCTGCCTCCTTTCTTACTGTGCCTCCTTTTTTCCAGCATTAAGCCCAGCTTTCCCTGCCTACATAAGTTCTGCTTTGCTATAGGTCCAAAGCAGTTTCTTTATTCATTAATGGTAATCACAGCACACAGAGGGAATGCCCACATCAGCTCACTTTTTTCTGCTTAAATAAAAAGAAAGGTTTTAACATTAACATGATAAAATTATATATAACAAATAGGAATCAAACAATAATTAGAGTTACAATATTTATATCTACTTTATCTTTTATCATAACTAATGAAAACTATAACTATAACTATAAATTTTTCAACCCCATCAAAAACTCTAGAAGGATATAATATTACCTAAGTAAACATAAAATGCATTGTAAGCCACTGCCAGAACTCTAAAATTGACAGAAACAACTTACCTTTTAGACAGTCACTTAAAGTTCTTCAGTACCATTGGAGCATCCATCTTCATCCTACAATCCCACAGTATCCAGAAGACTTTTCCATGAAGCAGGAAATTTCAAAGACAGTTCCACCTATATTGGAAGTTTGTCAGTCACTTTCTTCTGTATCCTGCAGAATGTCTAGCAGAACCTCTCATGAAGCAGGAACCCTGAAGGATCATCTAACTTTTAGGCAAGTTTAGCAGTTATTTTTCTGCAGGTCCTGCATGTCCAGTCAAGCTGTCTAGGCAAGAATAGTTTCTTGCTCAAATGGATAACCAACTCCATAAGGACACTCTTTGATGCTTATCTTCCTTTTGAAGTGACCTGTGCTGTCAGGAGCAGATGTGTCTCATTGTCATGAAAAGTCATAAGTTATTAAAACTTTTTAAATGCCATATTATGAAAGTTTCTGAAAGATTTGAAGAATACATACCTTTCTGAATTATATCTCTAAACATCTAGAAAATCTAACTAATATTACTACAAGCTTAACAACTATAGATGAGTATCTATTAACTTATATTTCTTAATTATACATTTTATTTTTACATATAACAAAATTTACCTTAAGTTTGTATCAATAAACCAAGATCCATACCAATGCAAAGTATACATCTCTGTAGCATTCCCCCTTTAATTCTAAAGAAGCATTTTACAAACAATATTTGGAAATATGAGTGTAGTTCTATTCATACTGATTCCTTCTGACTTTTGGACATAGTAATTTTTGGGTTGTTCATGGCGGCCTTCAGGGTGCCTTCTTCCATCAATCCACACCAGTCTGGAAGCAATCCACAGGTTCTCATCCTCTGTGGAAACAAGAGAAGAACCTCTTTTCCAAAGTAACATATACTTACACCCAAATTTAGAAGTCATAATACCTTTATAATATACATGCTGGTTTAGATTAGCAACCCAAACAATGAAAGGTACTTAGCTTTTTAACAGTCAAAAAATTAAAAGATAATACAATAATATATATAATCCAGACTCTCTGTGAATTTTCCATTTTTACATGGCTTATTTTTATTTACTCTTTTTAATCTATGACTATATGTACTCCGTATCTTTAAAGACTTTACCCCATTTTTTATTGAAAAAATTTCTGCCTCCTCCCAGCCTCCCATTCCCCCCTCCCCCACTCCTCCCCCCCCTCCTCGCCCCCTCCATCTCCAGTACAAAGAGCAGTCAGGGTTCCCTGCCCTGTGGGAAGTCCAAGGTCCTCCCCCATTCATCCAGGTTTAGGAAGGTGAGCATCCAAACTGGCTAGGCTCCCACAAAGCCAATACATGCAGTAGGATCAAAACCCATTGCCATTGTCCTTGGGTTCTCATCAGCCCTTATTGTCTGCTATGTTCAAAGAGTCCAGTTTTATCCCATGCTTTTTCAGTCCCAGTCCAACTGGCCTTGGTGAGCTCCCAATAGATCAGCCCACTGACTCAGTGGGAGGGTGCACCCCTCGCTGTCCTGACTTATTTGCTCAGGTGAACAATCTAAATAGACCTGTTAGTCACAAAAAATTAGAAGCTGTTATCAAAAACCTCCCTACCAAAAAATGCCCAGGACCAGATGGTTTCAATGCAGAATTCTACTAGAACTTTCAAGAAAACCTAATACTTATACTCCTTAATGTATTTCACAATATAGAAACAGAAGAGTCATTGTCAAATTCCTTTTATGAAGCTACAGTTACTCTGATACCAAAACCACACAAAGACTAGACCAAGAAAGAGAATTAATTACAGGCCAATCTCACTCATGAACATCAATATGAAAATCCTCAATAAAATACTGGCAAACCAAATCCAAGACCACATTATAAAATTTATCCATTATGATCAAGTAGGCTTCATCCCAGAGATGCAGGGCTGGTTCAACATACGAAAATCTATCAATGTAATCCATCATATAAATAAACTGAAAGAAAAAAATATGATCATTTCATTAGATGCTGAAAAAGCATTTGACAAAATTCAACATCCCTTTATGATAAAAGTCTTAGAGAGATTAGGGATACAAGGGTCATTCCTAAATATAATAAAAGCTATTTACAGCAAGCCAACAGCTAACATCAAATTAAATGGAGAGAAACTCAAAGCCACCCCACTAAAATCAGGAGCAAGACAAGGCTGTCCGATCTCTCCATATCTCTTCAATATGGTGCATGATGTTCTAGCAATATCAATAAGACAACATAAGTGGATCAAGGGGATTCAAATTGGAAAGGATGAAGTTAAACTTTGATTAATTGCAGATGGTATGGTAGTGGACATAAGCGTCCCCAAAAACTCCACCAAAGAACTCCTACAGCTGATAAACACCTTTAGTAATGTGGCAGAATACAAGATCAACTCCAAAAATCAGTTGCTCTCCTATACACAAAGGATAAAGAAGCAGAGAGGGAAATCAGAGAAGCATCACCTTTCACGATAGTCACAAATAGCATAAAATATCTTTACCCCATTTTTAAAAATATGAAATTTATTTTATGACTCTCTATACTTTTTTTCTTCTCTTTTCCAAGCCCACATACATTTATCCAACATTATAACTCACCTGGATTTGTCTTTATTGCATATCTGTAATACTTTACTGTCCTGGAGTGCTTTTTAAAATGCTAAGTACTTCTTAAAACTTGAGCTGCACGATTACTATGGTAAATATGGTACTTCCTGTTTGCTTAGCACAGTTCAGCATGCTAGATCTGTTTGCTGCCTCTGATAGCCATGCCCAAAGCCCCATTCTTAGGCACACAGCCAGTACATGTCATTGTTAAGCAAGTTCCAACAATCTGCTCAGAAACCCAATCGGAATGCTCTGTCTTCTGAAAGAGCCAGAAGTTACCCTGGCAGCAAGGCCCAGAAAGCCAGCATTTCAAAACAGTTTGCAGCTGAATCAGGGAAACATCTCTTAAGATAGCTACACCACACAGCCAAGAAACAGCAAGAAGCTGTGTTAAACTCTGTATTTTTTGTGTTTAGAATTAAGCTCTCTCAGGTTTTTAAGTAGATTTTAGTTTGCCATGTTGGTGCCATTCTGTTGGAAAAGGGCCACTTGTTGATTCCTGGCCACCCAGGTATCTTAGAACTGAAATAATAATATAAGAACTATATTATTTCAATCACTGCTTGGCCCATTAGCTCTAGCTTTTTATTGGATAACTCTTTTATTAATTTAACCCATTTCTATTAATCTGTGTATTGCCACGTGGCTGTGGTTTACCGAGTAAAGATTCCAGCTTCTATCACTGATGGCTCCATGGCTTCTCTCTTACTCTGCCTCCCTTCTCCCAGCATTTAGCTGAGCTTTCCCTTCCTACATAAGTTCTCCCTTGCTATAGGTCCAAAGCAGTTTCTTTATTCATTAATAGTAATCACAGCATTCAGAGGGGGGTTCCACATCATTAATATATTTTTGTGTTATTGTTTAGGTCTGGGCAGCTGGGAAATAAATGATCAATCTCCATCTACACCTCCAAATATCACTTTTAAAGATGAAGGAGAGACTCTTGGAACAACAATTTGGAATTCACTGCATCAGATAATTTACACTCAGGCCAATATGAAATACATGGAGAAGGTATGTACTGATTGATTAGAAGTTCAAACGAAAAATTACTTAAGTGTAAGGAAAGCTTTCGTGTTGATTCTGTCTTTCAATTGCTATTAGAAATATATCTAAACAATGCATTGACCACTTCTTCTCTAAATTATCATAAAAACCTTCTTAAAAGCTGTAAATTTTACACCCATTTTTCCATTGAAGGGCATCTAGGTTGTTTCCAGGTTCTGGCTATTACAAACAATGTTGCTATGAACATAGTAGAGCATATACTTTTGTTGTATGATAGGGCATCTCTTGGGTATATTCCCAAGAGTGGTATTGCTGGGTCCAGGGGTAGGTTAATCCCGAATTTCCTGAGAAACTGCCACACTGCTTTCCAAAGTGGTTGCACAAGTTTGCATTCCACCAGCAATGGATGAGTGTACCCTTTCTCCACAACCTCTCCAGCAAAGGCTATCATTGCTGTTTTTTTTTTTATCTTAGCCATTCTGACAGGTGTAAGATGGTATCTTAAAGTTGTCTTGATTTGCATTTCCCTGATTGCTAAGGAAGTTAAGCATGACCTTAAGTGTCTTTTGGCCATTTGAAAGTATGGAATATATACATTTAAGAGTACTACTCAGCAGTAAAAAACAATGACTTCTTGAATTTTGCATGCAAAGGGACGGAAATAGAAAACACTATCCTGAGTGAGGTAAGCCAGACCCAAAAAGGGGAACATGGGATGTAGTCACTCATATTTGGTTTCTAGCCATAAATAAAGGAATTGAGCCTATAATTCATGATCCTAGAGAAGCTAAATAAGAAGGTGAACCCAAAGAAAAACATAGAGGCATCCTCCTGAATATTAACCTTCATCAGGCGATGAAAGGAGACGGAGACCCACATTGGAGCACCAGACGGAAATCTTAAGGTCCAAATCAGGAGCAGAAGGAGAGAGAGCACGAACAAGGTACTGAGGACCACGAGGGGTGCACCCACACACTGAGACAATGGGGATGTTCTTTTGGGAACTCACCAAGGCCAGATGGCCTGGGTCTGAAAAAGCATGGGATAAAACCGGACTTGCTGAACACAGAGGACAATGAGGACTACAGAGAACTAAAGAACAATGGCAATGGGTTTTTGATCCTACTGCATGTACTGGCTTTGGGGGAGCCTAGGCAGTTTGGATGCTCACCTGACTAGACCTGGATAGAGGTGGGTGGTCTTTGGACTTCCCACAGGGCAGGGAACCCTGATTGCTCTTCACGCTGACGAGGGAGGGGGACTTGATTGGGGGAGGAGGAGGGAAATGGGAGGTGGTGGCGGGGAGGAGGCAGAAATCTTTAATAAATAAATAAATAATAAAAAACAACAAAAAAAGCTGTAAATTCTGTAGTAGATTCGGTGGAGAAAAATTAGCTTACAAGCATGTATATTTCTTTGATATTTTGATTTGAGAGTACTACGGGAAACATTTGAAATATCGTAGTCAGTGACTAAGTTCTCAACATTAGCATTAAAATAACTACTAAAGAGGTTGTTATGATTTGAATGTAGGTCCCCTAAAGCATTTGTTTCTTTATCTGTTTTTAAGGACCCATACTCTCCAATACTACAGTGTTAGAAAGTAAAATGTTAATAAGCTATGAATAGTATAATGGTTTGAATTTTGGAATGCAGAAAATGAAAGATTTTCGAATTCATATTCCTTTCATTCTCTCATCTATTTTCCCTTGGGATCATACAATTATAAGGTCCTTACAAGGTGATATCCCCTTTATTTTGGAGTTTTCAGCCTTTAAACTATGACAAAACAAATTTTCACTTGTTTTAAATCACTTAGCTTGTGGTATTTTGCAATAGAAGCAGAAAACCAAGACTAAGATTAACAATAGTCATAAAATTATCATCACTAGAGTGTAACATTATTTCAAAGCAGCTATAATGTCACATTGTCATACCATTCTTTCATTTTTATGCTTTCTTCAATAAAGTAATCACATTGTTTCACTCGGATTATTTTATCCTTTTATATGTAGCCATAAGGCAAATTTCTTCAGATTCATGAAATATTAGATTTTCTTTTAACAGCAACTAAATGTTAAATCTTTTTCATTCTTTAATGAAGTATTCCTTCTAACAGATAGAAGCTTGTTAACTGTTTACTTATATAATGTAGTTACAATGTAGTGGCATTTCTTGTGTCTTTTAATAAATAAACCTTGCCTGAAGATCAGAAAAGTAAAATAGTCAAATTTGGTAGCCTTACAGAGCAGGCAATAATGACACACAACTTTAATCCCAGTAGCCAGACTACGTTGCCACAGAAACCAGGCAGTAGTGTTTCATGATCTCAATCCCAGAACTAGAGTGTATTAAAAAATGGGAGGAGACAGTTCTCAATTTCAGTCTCATTCTCAGATTTTTTGGAGGCAGGGCCACAATTTTTGGACTAAAGTTGATGTAAGAGCCAGTGGCTAACTACCATGCTTTTCTGATATTTATGTTGAATCTCAATATCTTTCTTTGGGTTTTTATTAATTGTGCTTCAAATGGCACCCAACATGGGTCTACTTTGCTTTTCTGACCTCACTTAAGCTTTACTCATTAAACTACAATAAAATGCTACATTGCATTTTAACAAAATTTTGGCAAGACATTGGGAAATGTTTGTCATATAGGACTGGTTGATACTCTGTATTTTATTTATGAAATTCCTTTTAATTATTTCATTTACAAGTTTCCAGTGAATATTTACTAGTCTAAATGTAGGAAGTGTGCCTCTTTCCATTTAATGCTTCAACTAAATAATCAAAGTATAGACATGTTAACATGTTGGAAAGACAGAGTAATATTGGGAAACCATTTAAAAATATTAAGATAAACTGTAGATAAAAGATATTTGATTAAATACAATTATTGACATAATTCTTAAGAAAACAATGCATTATAAATTTCTATAATTGTATTTCTTCCTACAGCTGTAGTATTCAGAATATTAATGGCACTTTTCAAATTCATCAAGATTTGAAGGCATAAGTCATAAACAATGCCACACCATTTTGGAATTATGATTAATAGGGTTGTAATTATTTAAAGGGGAAAAAACTTACAGATCACCTTTAGCCCTCTGCGCAACCAGAAAGGGAGTCTAGTCGCCGGCGGAGCAGGAAGTAAAGAGAGAGAGGAGAGGGAAGTGGCCGCTTTTTTAAAGGGAGAGAGACCACGCCCCAATGGGCTGGTATCTCAGCGGCGATAGGCTGGAGGAGTGGGAGGACCTCCCACAACACCTCCCCCTTTTCTTTAAATAAGAGAGTTCTAAACCTACTATGAAATTATATACAATAAGTACAAATATCCTATTCTAACTAGCTTAGGTCTTATATAATAAATAACTTGGCCAAGTCATAAGAGAAAGTAACTACATTTATATAGTCTTCAACCCCATCGAAGATCTGAGAAGGGAAATAATGTTACCTGGGTAATTAGGAAGTTCAGTAAAACAACTTACAAAACATGCAAAAAACCACAGAGACAACTAGCTACCTAGGCAATCACCCAAAGTCACATTAGCAGCGTTGAAGCAACCAACTTTGGCTAAGGCCTAACATAACTGACATACCATTTTCAAAGGCAAGCAACTTTTCAAAACTATCTTACCCTGTCTGGCAGGATATGACAGCCCTGTTTTATCCATTGATGCACGCTCTGTATCTTTGTCAGTGGTTGAGGTATGGGCATTTCTTTGCCCCAAGGCCAGTTCTGCCAAAAAGAAGGCTCCAGGTGGAGTGTCTTTGGTGCTAAACATTCTCTCGGGAATAGAGTGGTGTTGCCAGGAGCAATTGTGTCTCACTACTGCAAAACTCTGAGTTAGATTAAAAGCCATTTTCTACAGCTCTTTGAAGAAGTTGAAGATTATCTATCTATACTGAGTATAATCTCTATATATCTAAAGAACCTGATTAGTCTAATTGTAAATGACAAACTTAGATGACTATTAGTCTATATAATTCTCAATATCTATCTAACTTAAAGACTAAGACAATAAACGACTGTGAAACAAATGAGGACAATGACCTCCAAATATAAACAATGTACAAATATACATTGCAGTAGGTAAATATATATCAATTCACAAACATTATATAAGTATCTTAATCAGATGTAGAAATGTACACTGCAATATGGTAAATATTTTATATATATATATATATATATATATATATAATATGTCAATATATAAAAATGTTTTAAACAGAGGTAGAAACATGCACGCATACAATAGTCAATATAATTTAACTTTGTATCAATATACAAGAATCTATACCAATATATTTGTCTAAAAACAGTAACTCACAATTACAAATCTATTATCCCATCATCTCTCTTTTTTTTTCAAAATGATCCCTGAGTGATGGAGGAAGGTCATTGGCTAATAAAGGCACTGCCCTGGCCCATTTTATTGGTTAGAGGATAGGTGGGAGGAGTAAACAGAACAAAATGCTGGGAGGAAGAGGAAGTGAGCACGGAGTCTCCACAGCTTTCCTCTCAGGAGCAGACGCCTGAGAGAGACGCCATGCCCCGCTCCCGGCATGAAGACCCAGGATGGACTAGGCTAGAATCTTCCCCGGTAAGCGCACCTTGGGGTGCTACACACAGATGATTAGGAATGGGCTAAATTAATATGTGAGAATTAGCCTAGAAGAGAATGGGCCAAGCAGTGATTAAAAGAATACAGTTTGTGTGTTGTTATTTCGGAGCATAAGCTAGCCATGTGGGCGGCCGGGTGTGGGGGACGCAGCCCTGCTGCCCCATATTACTACATTTGGCGCCCAGACGTGTGAACAACTAAACCCACTTAAAAAACCTGAGAAGGCTTAAAAATAAGGGAAAGAGAGTTTAACACAGATTTTTGCTGTTTGTTGGTGGCGTGCTGTAGAGAGATTTCCTGATTCAGCAACAGTAGCAGAAAAAAGGCTGTGTCATTTTAAAGCACGACTTCCTGGGGCTGTGCCGCCATTGTGATCTCTGTCTGGCTCCTGCGGGAGACAGAGCTTTTGAATAGAGCATTTGGAGTAAAGTGCTACGATTTGTTTGATGGCAACTAGACTCGCTGTGTTCTCGCGTCTACTCTGCTTGCCAGAGGCAAGCAAGCACCTCATCTAAGAGAGGCTTCCCGACTCAGCTTTAGCTGCAAAGTCTGCAGCTCATTAAGAGGTCCTGCCACGAAACACTTAAACGGTGTTGATGAAAAGCTGAACGCATGCTTTTCGGTTTTCAGCCGTAGCAGGAAAAAAGCTGCACCGTTTAAAAATGCCGGCTTTCTGGGCCATCCTGCCAGGGCAAACTCTGACTGTTTGAGGCAGGAGGGCCGGCTACCGAGAGAGAGGACTTGAGTGTTGTCTGTTGTAGCTCACTTGCTGGCAGGGACCTTGAAATGCCATACAGTTGTTGCAGTAAACATGGCTACAGCCTGTATATCCGCCATGAGGCTGGAAAGCTAAGGAATGGACTGGATCTAGCTGGCAAAGCCACGCCTTTAATCCTACTGATATTGCTTGGTAAATTAAAGACTCGTGTGGTCAGAAAAAGAGAGATATACAGTAAAGAGAGATTCAAAGACAAAGAAAATTTCTAAATGGTTTGAAGTGTGTTAAAAATATATGCAGACTAAAATTTAAAATTCTTAAAGTAACAAAAAAAAAAGGAAGAGAGTTGTTGTGTGTGGTAGCACACGCCTTTAATCCCAGTGCCTAGAAGGCAGAGACAAACAGATCTCTGTGAGTTCAAGGTGTAGTAGTGTACACCTTTAATCCCGAATGCCTGGGAGGCAGAGACAGGCGGATCTCTGAGAGTTCAAAGACAGCCTGGTCTACAGAGTTACTTCAGGTCAAAGATACAGAGAACCTGTCTCAAAAAGCAAAGAGTTAAAAGTAAAAATAAACAAAATAGAGGTTAAAACAAAGCTGCACAAAGATGGAAAATATACAGAGAATTTTGATACTGTATGCTATTATGCTCTCTTTGAATCGTTTGAATGCTGAGGAAGGACCAACAGCTGCTAAAAGATATTTGTTTATAAATGCTGCTGAACTAATCCAACATAGATACTTTGAAAATGCCTTAACTTTGAAATTTGGATCTAAGGACATGATGCTTTGGAAAGGAGTTTCTTATTTTGTTTTCACAGAGGATGAGATGCTGTTCATTTCTTCTATTCTGATTTGGTATGATCGACCACGCCCTCCTGAAGGGTTGCAGTGAACATCTTCAGAAAATTGCTTCGCTCAACTGCCAACTGAGATGAAACTAGCACACAGGTTATACCATGAAAGACCTAATTAACGACGCCCCCATTCAGCAGGAAGCAGTTTGGAGAGAAATAACTGCGCCCATATTCCCAAAAAATGTTTATAAATGTTCTTTTACATTTAAAGGGGGATATGATATAGATATGAATAATTTGCATTAGTATAGATTTTGCTTTATTGATAGAGATTTAAGGTCAAATTTGTTATATGTATATGTATTTCTGATCTTTATTAAGGTATTGTGATTGTGTAGTTCATTATTAAAATGTAATGTATAATTAGGAAATATAGGTTGTTGATGGATAATCATAAATAATAGTCAAGTTTGTAGTCATGTTAGTTAGATTTTCTAGATATATAGAGATATATTTTAGATAGACATTCTTCATGTCTTTCTAAGAATAGGACTTTTCATGACAATGAGACACTCTGCTCCTGGTAGCACCAATCTACTTCAAGAGGAAGATGGGCATCGAAGAGGCTCCTTATGGAGTTTGATAGCCATTTGGGCAAGAAACTGCTCTTGCCTGGACTATTGCATAAACTGGACACAGAGAACCCACAGAAAGAGGACTACTGAACTTGTCTAAGGTGAGATGATCTTTCGGGGTTCCTGATTCGTGAAAGAGTCCGCGAGACATTCTGCAGGACACAACAGATAGTGACTGAACTGACTTTGAATTTTCCTGCTTTATGGAAATGTCTGCTGGATACCATGGGCCTGAAGGCTGAAGATGGATGCCCCAACGGTACAGAGGAACTGTGGGTGACTGTCCAGGCAGCGAGATGTCTCTGTCATTTCTAGAGTTTTAAAAGTTGCTTTTTTCTTGTTTGCTTAGGTAGTAGTGTATCTTTCTGGAGTCTTTGATGGAGTTAAGAATAGTTAGTTATAGTTATAGTTTTCCTTAGTTATGATAAAGATTATTGTAACTTTTACTTGATAACTGTTTTTTTATATGTAATTTTGCTATGTTAAATCCTTTTTTTTTTTGTTTAAACCGAAAAAGGGGAAATGATGGAGGAAGGTCATTGGCTAATAAAGGCACTGCCCTGGCCCATTTTATTGGTTAGAGGATAGGTGGGAGGAGTAAACAGAACAAAATGCTGGAAGGAAGAGGAAGTGAGCACGGAGTCTCCACAGCTTTCCTCTCAGGAGCAGACGCCTGAGAGAGACGCCATGCCCCGCTCCCGGCATGAAGACCCAGGATGGACTAGGCTAGAATCTTCCCCGGTAAGCGCACCTTGGGGTGCTACACACAGATGATTAGGAATGGGCTAAATTAATATGTGAGAATTAGCCTAGAAGAGAATGGGCCAAGCAGTGATTAAAAGAATACAGTTTGTGTGTTGTTATTTCGGAGCATAAGCTAGCCATGTGGGCGGCCGGGTGTGGGGGACGCAGCCCTGCCACCCCATACTACTACACCTGAGCTTATAAAATTCCTTCCCCAACCCTCAATCTTATACTAATTATAATCAACCCCTAAATGATGTCCCTAAACCCAAGGGCAAACTTTACTGGGAGAGGGGACGTCGTCCTCTAGAATTACTTCCAGTTGTCATGGGTGCGACGTTCTTTCTGGGGGATCCTGTGAAAGTAAAATGATGGTTAAATTTCAAGATCAATGTCTTTTAAAATTGCCAATAGTCTCTGAGTATTTTGTGCAGGTCTGGCCAAAATGTTGTATAAGATGTGCACCATTTCATCTAACCAAGTTGGAACTGTCTTGTGCAGCTGGTACCCAAAGCAGGTCTTGTAGTAGCACTATCAGTATCATGATGTCATATCAACCAGGTGGAGTTGTTGTTATGGGGCCCCATCTTCTTCCTGGAAACTTCAAATGTCACTTCAGGAAAAACTCATTGTTCATTATGCAAAACTTAAACATTAATCATAAAGACATGATAGATTTATTCAAGGAAAAGTATGATAGATATAAAGAAAAGCAAAGATGTTTTCTAAACTCATTTTTCTTTCTGTCCCACATCATGGCTCTTGACATGAGACAGAAACTCCAGAAACTCTGGGTTTTTCTCTTACTAACAGGCTTGGAATTGGAGAGGGACTGAGCCAGAGTCCAACTTCAAAACCAGCTTTATAAATTTAGAAATATGGTTTAATTTTACTTACACAACCCATTCAGTTTTCTTGATATTTCCTATCGGGCAGGTATTTTTCCATCTGTCAGTATCCAAGCATCCAGGGTGCCTTGAATTTCTCAAAGATGAGTGTTTTCCTGTGGAGATAAGAACAGAACCCTGCCCCCATTCTATATGTTTTTCTTACCACCTGCATGAATATCATCATTGTGGAGGAGTTGTCATTTCTCCTTTCCAAGAGGTTTCTCCTCTTCAAATCGAAACTTTATTAATTTTGATGGTATCCACAATTTTTCTTCTCCTGTGGAAACAAGAGCAAAACCCCTTCCCCAACGTAGCACATCTCCTGGCGTCCACTGAAAGGTCAGCACATCTTTGAAATAAATCGGTTGATTTAGTTCAGCAGACTTTTCCATTATCCAATGTCTTTCTGCTGCTGTCGTTCCTTTCTCATTCGCGTTAAGAAAATTCAAGGTTAATAAAGCATTATGTAATCTATTTCTGGAGGTATTTTCAGTCCCTTTCTGTTTGTTTAGCATATCCTTTATAGTACGATTTGATCTTTCTATAACTGCCTGACCTGTAGGATTATTTGGTATACCTGTAATGTGCTTTATATTATAATTATCAAAAAAGCATTTCATTTTCTTACATACATGTGCTGGACCATTATCTGTCTTTATTTGTGCAGATATACCCATGATGGCCATAACTTCCAATAAACATGTGATTACTGAATCAGCCTTTTCTGAGCTCAGGGCAGTAGCCCATTGAAAACCTGAATACGTGTCTATGGTGTGGTGTACATATTTTAATTTACCAAATTCCATAAAGTGGAACACATCCATCGGCCAGATTTCATTTCTCTTAGTACCCTTTGGGTTACTCCCAGCAGGCAACGGTGTTTGATTATAGAAAGAACAAGTAGGACATCTCTTTATAATGTCCTTAGCTTGTTGCCAAGTAATGGAAAATTCTTTCTTTAGGCCTTTACTATTGACATGATGCTTCTAATGAAATTCTGAGGCCTGCAACACACTTCCAATCAATAATTGATCAATCTCAGCGTTGCCTTGGGCTAGAGGACCATGCAGACCCGTATGGGAGCGAATGTGTGTTATGTACATGGGGCAAAGCCTGTTCTTCATTATGTCTTGTACCTAGATAAACAATGAAGTCAACTCTGTGTCATCTGGTATAAATTCAGCAGTTTCAATATGCAAGATTACTCTTTCTGCATACTGTGAATCTGTAACTATATTAAGAGGTTCTGTAAAATCCCTTAGCACCATAAAAATGGCATATAATTCTGCCTTCTGGACAGAATTATAAGGGCTTTGTTCCACCTTACTCATTTCATCTGTCTTGTAACCTGCTTTCCCTGATTTATGTGCATCAGTATAGAACGTATGGGCTCCAGTTATTGGAGCATCACGTACAATTCTAGGAAGAATCCAAGAAGTTCTTTTTATGAGGTTAAGTCTATCACTTTTGGGATAGTTGCTATTAATTTCTCCCAAAAAATTAGCACAAGCTCATTGCCACGGTTCATTGCCTTCCCATAACTTTTTTATTTCTTCAGTAGTAAAAGGTACTATAATTTCTGCTGGGTTTATACCTGCTAGTTGACGAAGTCTCAGCTTACCTTTTATAATTAATTCAGAGACTTTTTCCACATAAGTTTTTAATTTTTTACTTGGTTTATTAGGTATTAATATCCACTCTAAAATAATATCTTCCCTCTGCATTAGAATCCATGTAGGAGAAATTCTGGAAGGCAATATGACTAGGATGCAGCTAAGATTTGGGTTCACCCTATCCACATGTGCCTCCTGTAATTTTTCCTCAATCATTGTCAGTTCCTTTTCTGCTTCAGCTGTCAGTTTTCTTGGACTATTCAAATCTTTATCACCATCTAAGGTTTTGTTTAAATGAACTATTAGATCAGGTGTTATCCCAACAGCTGGTCGTAGACTGGAAATGTCTCCTAATAATCTTTGGAAGTCATTAAGAGTCTTTAACCGGTCTCTCCTAATTTGTGCCTTTTGCATTTTAATTTTCTCTAACCCTATTCAGTAACCTAGGTAATTAATAGAATTTCCTCTTTGAATCTTTTCAGGGGCAAATTGTAATCCCCACCTAGGCAAGACTTTCTTTACTTCTTCAAACATCCTTTCTAAAGTATCTTTATTTGAATCAGTGAACAAGGTGTCATCCATGTAATGATAAATTATGGACTTGGGGAATTGATTACGAATTATTTCCAATGGCTTACTTACAAAATATTGGCACAATGTAGGACTATTGAGCATACCCTGTGGGAGTATAGTCCATTGATATCTCCTATTAGGCTGAGAATTATTATAAGTAGGCACTGTGAAGGCAAAGTTTTCTCTATCCTTTTCTTGTAACGGTATAGTGAAAAAAACAATCTTTCAAATCAATTATATTAAGAGGCCATCCTTTTGGTAACAGAAAAGGCAAAGGAATTCCAGATTTTAGTGGGCCCATAGGTTGAATTACTTTGTTGACAGCTCTTAGATCTGTCACCATTCTCCATTTACCAGATTTCTTTTTTACAACAAACACAGGAAAATTCCAAGGGCAGGTTGATTCTTCAATATGGTGAGCATCTACTTGCTCTTGCACCAGCTTTTCAAATGCCTGTAGTTTATCTTCAGCTAGAGGCCACTGTTTGATCCATATTGGCTTCTCAGTTAGCATTTTAAAGGTAGGGCTGTTGGTACATCTAAAAGTTTGGTATTTGCTGTATGTTCTTGTACAGCCTGAATGGCTGGTGACCTTTTTACATAATACCTCATCATATCCTTCCCAGAATTATGAGTTCCTGGAACTACAGGAATGTTAATCTGGGTTTTCCATTGCTGTAGCAGGTCATGGCCCCATAATTTTATGGCAATATTGGCTATATATGGCCTTAGTTTTCCTATTTGCCCTTCGGGCCCTATGCATTCAACCCATCTTGTGCTTTGTTTTACACGAGATAGGGTTTCAATTCCCAGGAACTGAACATCTACCTCTTGAAGAGGCCAATTCAGATGCCAAGATTCTGGGGCAATGATACTTACATCCGCACCTGTGTCTAATAAGCCTTCAATAAAAGTGCCATTTATACATACTCTTAGCTTTGGTCTTTGATCATTAATAGCTGTCTGCCAAAATATATGTTTACTCTGTCCTACTGGGTTTTTTGACTCATCCTCCACACGTATTACATCATTTATACCAGTATTACTTTTTACAGCAGAAATTGGAGCTTTTAATTTTCTTGGTGAGGCACGTTCTCCACTGTGACTGGGAATGACTGGGCCACTGTAGGGTTGTGGGCCTGTGAGAGGCCCCTCAAGGAGTTTCCTGACGGTATCAGGTTGCCTTGTTTGTCTGTTGTATACCTGCATTCATTGGACCAATGTCGGACTTTACCGCATCTCCTACATATACCTGAAGGCCTAGGTCTCCTATTTTTGTCATTCCCAGAGGAGATAATATTCCTAGAAATTCTGTGCCTGCAATCCCTTTTCAGATGTCCTAATTTACCACAATTAAAACACCTGGCAGTTTGATGTCTCCTCATTGCTTTGGAATTCGCTTCTCCTACCCAAGATTCATCATTATAGCTAAACGTCTCAACATTCATCATATGCTGAATCCATTCATCCATAGGTGCTGATCTAGACTTTAAAAGCCCAATTATCTTTTTGCATTCTATGTTTGCATTCTCAAAAGCTAGAGTTTCAAGAAGTATTCGTCTAGCTTCTGGGTCAGTTACCCCTATGTCCAGAGCCTTATTTAACCTTTGCAAAAAGTCAATAAAGGGTTCTCTCGGTCCCTGCCTAATTCTATTATATGATTCAACCCTTTTTTCTGGATCTTGTATCCTATTCCAAGCATTTAAAGCTGCTTGGTGACATAGACACAGTACTTCATCATCATAACGAGCTTGGACCTGTGGATCAGCATATTCTCCTGCACCAAGAATTTGATCTTGGGAAATCTTGACAACTTTTGCTCTTCCTTGCTGTTCCATATCTTTGGATTCTTCTCTGAACTAAATTCCAAACATCAAGGAAGGTCCATTATCTAAAACTGCAGACAATAACTGATGGAAATCATGGGGGGGTAGCTCTAGCATTAGAAGCCCAAGTTCTTATCATTTCCTTAACATATGCAGAGTGCAAGCCAAAATTAACAATAGCTTGCTTAATTTCTTTTAGATCATTCATTGCTATTGGCGTCCATCTAGCTTCTCTGACTCCCTTTGAGCCTTTAGAAGTTGACGCTTTGTCAGAATTAAGTATAGGGTATGCCGCTAAAACCTTCCGAAAGCCAGTTCTAATAGCTGGTGTTGGCATTGTATCCTGTCCTTGTGCCTTATTACTCTGTTCACCAGCTCCAATCATTTCTTCAATCATTTCAAGTCTCTTTATTACTGTCTTTATTATTGTCTGTTTTGAATCCTGAATCTCCTCACCTGCATGAGTTTCTAGTAAAGACTGTATGGTTCTTAGGAGTGCCATGATCTTCCTAAATGATAGAATATTCAAAAGAATTCTGAAACCTAGTAACCAGTAAACTAAATTATCCCCATAGTCATATAAACCTTGCATGATATAACACATTGTATTGGTAACCAGAACAGTAAAATTCGCTTTGGAAACGAAAACTGCCATATTACCTATTATCCAGCAGGTGGCGCTGTTGTCAAGTTGCGACGAAAACAGAGTCCTGTTTCAGAGTCTGCCTAGTATTTGTTAAAAACTGGAAAATGTAAGTTGCTCAAGATAGTAAATGTAATTAAATCAATAACAGAGACGGAACCAGAAACCCAGAATCCTGGAGTAGAGAAGAGCAACCAGGAAGCCGCTTATGCCTCCACCTTACAGAGTCACCCTGAGGGGTTGCAGCTTTCAGCAACTGTGTGCTCTGGTTTGTGCCGCTTAAGAGCTGTGCTTGCAAGGGAGATTTAAAAACGACTCAGAAAAGAGCAAACCATGCAGCAGAGACTATGTTGGCCTGTGGTGTTTAAATCCACCTGGGGAGGTCAAGGCCTCCGCCGGCGGCTGAGGAAGGGAGGGCTCCTGCCAAGCTGAACTCGTGGCCAGCAGCCGAGCAGGGAAAGGAGAGGTTCTAAAACCAAACGTTGGGTGCCAACTGAAGGCGTAAGTCATAAACAATGCCACACCAGTTTGGAATTATGATTAATAGGGTTGTATTTATTTAAAGGGGAAAAAATTACAGATCACTGTCAGCCCTCTGCGCAACCAGGAAGGGAGTCTAGTTGCCAGCGGAGCAGGAAGTGAAGAGAGAGAGGAGAGGGAAGTGGCCGCTTTTTTAAAGGGAGAGAGACCATGCCCCAATGGGCTGGTATATCAGCGACCATAGGCTGGTGGAGTGGGAGGACCTTCGTAACAGAAAGCTTGTCTGAGTGTAGTAGTCTGGGCTTACATCCATGCTTTCTTAGTTTCTGCAGCACATCTATCCAGGACCTCTGGCTTTCATGGTTTCCATAGAGACGTCAGATGTAAGTCTGATAGGTTTACCTTTTTAAGTAACTTGGCCTTTTTCCTTTGCAGTTCTTAATATTTTTTTTCTTTATTCTGTATGTTTTGTGTTTTGATTATTATATGGCAAGGGGATTTTTTTTTGATCCAGTCTATTTGGTATTCTGTAAGCTTCTTGAACCTTCATAGGTATATCTTTGTTTAGGTTGGGAAAGATTTCTTCTATAATTTTGTTTATTATATGTTCTGGGCCTTTGAGCTTTAATTCTTATCCTTCTTCTACCCTTATTATTCTTAGGTTTGGTCTTTTTATTGTGTCCCAGATTTCCTGGATGTTTTGTGATGATAACTTGTTGGATTTGCTGTTTTCTTTGATCAGTGCATTTATTTTCTCTATGGTGTCATCCGCATCAGAGTCTTTCTTCTATCTCTTGTATTCTGTTTCTTATGCTTGTCTTTGTCTTCTATTTTCATTTACCTAGATTTTCCATATCCAGCCAGCGCTAGGTTTGTGTTTTCTTCATTGCCACGATTTCAGTTTCAAGTCTTGAACTCTTTCCATTATCTGCTTGATTACTTTTTCTTGGTTTCCTAGACTATCGTTTACGGATTTACTCATTTCTTCAAACATTTTGTTATTCTTCTCATCCATTTCTTTAAGGGAGGTTTTTACATACTGTTTAAGGTCCTCTATCACTTTCCTAATGCAAATTTTTTCTACTTCTTCTGGATGAGAGTGTTCAAGTCTTCCTATTTTATGTTCATTGTGTTCTAGTGATATGTTGTTTGTCAGATTGTTGGAAGAATTCTTTTTTTTTTCTTTTTCTTTTATTTAGTTATTTATTTATTCTATTTTATGGAAAATGTCCACCTCCTTCACTCCTCCTATTTCACTCTCTTCTCCCCTCCCCTTCCCTCTCCAGTTCAAGGTGCAGTCAAGGTTCCCTACCCTATGGGAAGTCCAAGGTCCTCCTTGCTCCACCCAGGTCCAGGAAAGTGAGCATCCAAACAGACTATGCTCACACAAAACCCGTTCATGCAGTAGAATCAAAACCCAGTGCCATTGTTCTTGGCTTCTCAGTCAGCTATTGGAGGAATTCCTGCCCATCTCATCCTTCAATGCTCGGTGATGGATCTTCTGATACAGGATCAGGTCCCCTTGTTGGCCAGGGACCTCGCAGACAAAATGCCTAGCTTGCCACCTATAGTCTTAGTGACACAAAGGAAGACCCACCTGGTTGCACTCACCACCCCTCCTAGCCCCAAAACAGGCTGAGCTGGGGGGCGTGTCTTATGGTCTCCTTATGGCCCCAAAGAAGTGAAAAGGCACCTGGGCACAAGCTGGGATGGGTTAGGAAGAGAGAAGCAGTAACCAGGGAGAGAAGCCCCTGCAGAATGACCAGAAAGATTAGGGGGTTGAGGACTGTCTGTGCTCCATTTCTGGGGCTTCTGCCATGGGTCAGCAACACACTCACCCCTCTGATGGATCTTCTGGTACAGGATCAGGGCACCTTGCTGGCCAGGGACCTCAGACAAAAGGCTTAGCTTGCTGCCTGCAGGCTTAGTGAAATAAAGGAACTTCCACCCAGTTGCACTCACCACCCCTCCTAGCCCCCAAACAAGCTGAGCTGGGGATCTTATGGCCCCAAAGTAGGGAAGGGGTGCCTGGTTGCAAGCTGGGATGGGATAGGAAGAGAGAGGCAGTACCCAGGGAGAGAAGCCCCTGCAGAATTACCAGGAAGATTAGGAGATTGAGGGATGTCTGTGCTCCATTTCCAGGGCTTCTGCTGCCAGTCAGGAACACACTCACCCCTCTGATGGATCTTCTGGTACAGGATCAGGGTCCCTTGCTGCCCAGAGACCTTGCAGACAAAAGCTATTACTTACACTTGTATATATACATGAAGTTCTTAAGAATTAAAGACTTAATACAACTTTTAAAAAGTGGATAAATACCTGAAAAGTATTTCCATGTTGGTAAATTACTTTTCTTCCCTAATGAGAATTTTCTTCTTCTACTGTAATTGATTTCAAAATGAGCAAATAAATTAAATTTCTTTCAATTAAATTTCTATTTCAGAGATAACATCAAAATGAAAAGAAAATATAGCCCACATAATGGGGCCAACATGTAATAAATTGTGTGATTATCATACTTAGAAAAATCATAGTAAAAAGTAAATCAATTCAAAATTTGAAAAAAAAAATTCACATCAAAAACACTCAAGTGAAGATATTGAAGAGATAACAATAAAAAGAAAAGCAGGAAGTGTGAACAGAGATTTACATAATGCAAATTATAACTATAGTCAGATAACTCCTTATGTATATATTTTATACAAGCAAATGTTGAAAGACCCCAGCTTAGCTGCTGTAATGCCATTTTGCAAAGCTTTCACACAAACAAATGTAAGTTTAAGGTAAAGTCGGTACTCCTAGGCGGCCAAAACAGGATATCTGTGGTCAGACACCAGGCCTAGGAGGGGAATGGACAGTTCTGGGAAAACTGCATGTGCCCTAGGTTGAGACAAGTCAGCTATTATCATATCTTCATGTCCCCGAGGAGCTTGTCCCCAAGTGAACCATCGCCCCATCCAAACTGACCAATGGGATTCCTGTAACCATGCTTCTACTTCTGTATGCCTGCTCCACCCACCCGTTTCCATATAAAAGACCCCCTGCCCAGCCTGAGGGTGCGCAAGTCTTCCAAAGAGACTCTGATGCCCTCAGGTATCTGTGCATCGCTCAATAAATAACCTCTTGCCGTTTCAGCCAGTGGTCTCGACTGTTCCTTGGGTTAGGGGTCTCCTCCTGAGGGAAGGTCCTCTCTGAGGGTCTTTCAATGTGAAATGTGAAACCCTCATAAACACTATCGATATAGAAGTAAAACAATATAGCTACTTGAAGAAAACAATTAGGTCATTGGGTATAGATTAGTCTCAGAGCTGTACACTATTATAAACGGGGTTCTGGATTTGTTATTTAGTACAAAAATAAATACTGTACAGTTTCCCATTTATGTTATGTAAATATATGATGAATTACTGCCTATCTGAGCAATAATATGTAGATATTATTAAGACTAATATTCACCAAAGTGATAGGGGGAAAAACCAGTTACCAATCATTAAATGGATAGATGATGAAAATGCCGAATGTCTATATAATTTGTAACATTTGGTAACCAAGAAGAATGAAATAGTGATAAGTGCTAAAGTTCAGAAGAACAAAAGAAACATTATGCTAAATTAATTTAGTCCTTAAGGTTACATAGAATATGATCCAAGTTATAAAAAAAATTCCTTGATTAAATATATGTGTAGAGAAAGAACTTATTAATGATTTCTTATGGCTGTAGTAGATAAAGTAATTAGAAAGAGAGAGCTACCATGATATATTCTTCTTGCAAAAGCTTATATACATGTAAATATTTGGTAAATTAATGACTGTTGATTGTACTAAAAGTCATTTATTTTTACACTATAAATTGATAAATTGTATAATATGCTAATACATACATCAAATCAAAGAACACTAAGTGTACTCTAAGCAACCATAAGAGTACCAATTTCAGAGGTGAAAATTATATCAAGAAATTAATTAATGAATGAAAATTATTCAATTTAGAACACAACAGCTTAGGGATGAATTGTTAAATTTAAAATGCTTCAAAGGGGTTCATAAAATAAAAGTAAATCTTGAATATAAACAGTAATTTTAAATATGATATCAATTATATTTGCTTTAGGAGTAAATAAAATGTATCTTAAAACCACTATTATCAAAACAGTATGCTGTTACTTTAAAATTTAGACCAATGTAAAATAATAAATGTACTTAAAGCATAGTCCAAATTTGTAAAAGCATTATTTTTCCATTATATTTAAAATAATCTACTTAAAAATAAGGAATATTTATCTTTCCTCATAATTACAGTTTATGTTCTTATTTATTTGTATCCATCACAAGTCTGTTATATTCAGGGTAGGTAGGAAATGAGCAAGGGAAGGCAGAACCTAACTTTCCTCCACTAAGCTCTATCTCAGAAACGTGTAGCAAAATCCCAATTGCATTTCATTCTGACAAGGCAAAGATTTGGGAGAAGATTTACAATATAAAACATAAAAAATGAACATTAAAATATGTCAGCTGAATATGTAATATTACAGTTTATATTCTTTCTTCAAGATATTTAAAGGATTTTGTATGCATTACATTACTATGTGTAATGCATGAACAGTTCATGGAAATCAAAAACTTCGACATACCCAGGCAGTGGTGATACATACCTATAATCATAACACTTGGAAAGCAGGGGTAGGTGGATCTCCATGCGTTCAAGGCCAGCTTAGTCTACAAAGAGTTCCAGGATATCCAGAACCATTACACAGAGAAACCCTGCCTTGAAAAAAAATGACGTGTCATATAGCATGCAAAAACTTTCTTAGAAACTCAGAGATGACAGTGTGGCAATATATAATTTGAGATATTTTTTGGAGCTGTTTTTATAAATAATACTAATGTTATAAGGAAACTCATTCATGGTAGTGTTAATTGGCAAAAACCAGTAACTGCCTAGATCATAGGGCCTGAGAATAATTCTAATTATATATAATTGTGTGTGTGTGTATTTGGTTGGTTTTCATTTTCAATACATACTGACCGAATTTCCCTTTTCTCCATTCCTCCAATTTCCCCTCTACCCTTTTCTCCTCTCCCCCAAATCTACTTCTTCTTCACATCCCTTAAAAAAAGAGTAGGCCTCCAAGGAAGAGGCACTGAGCACATAATACAAGATTCTATTAGACAAGTCATAAATTCTCATATCAAGGCTGGGTGAGGCAGCCCAGTAGGAGTAAAACTGTTAAAAAAGCAGACAAATGAATCAGAATCAGAGTCACACCAGCCCCATGTGTTACATTTCACACAAAAGCACCAAGTAAACAACCATACCATATGTGCTGAGACCTAGCATAGATCCATTTTCAGTTTCTCATTTTCAGTTCAGTCTGTATGAGTCCTTTTGAGTCCTAATTAGTTGAAATCGGTGGGCCATTATATCTTGGTATGCTCATCTCCTCTGGCTCCTATATTTCTTCTTTCTACTCTTTCACAGGTTTCCCTGATATCCAAAGGGAGGGCCACAATTTATATCTCTAAGTTGGACTGTCTTTTCACCTAATGTTTGCCACTGTGTTTTTGTATCTGCTCCTATCAGCTACCTATGGTAGCATCTTTGATAAAGATTATACTAGGCACCGATCTAGAGTATATAAAGATATGGTTAGAAATTGACATAATATTTTTATCTGTCATAGGTTTCTTAGCTATCCAGCATCAAATTCCTGGTCACACAGACAGTGTCAGACATGGATACATCTCATGTTGTGTGGCTCAATTTAGACATGTCATTGGTTGGCCACTCCCACATGTTTCCCAGCTCTATTTTAAAGTATTTCTTGCAGGCAGCCTAGATTATAGGTAGATTTTGTTGGAGAAGTATCCCAGTTCTGCCTCTGGATGCTTTGCCTTCCTAAAGAGGATGTTCTGATCAGACACTGAATCATCCATTTCTAAGAGTCCTCATCAGAGTAACCCTTGTGGAAACCTAGGAATTTCTACTGGACTATGTTTCCAAATAACCTCTCCCCCAAAAGTCCTTTAATTCCAGTTATTTTTCCCAGTACTGAATCCTTTCACTCCAACTCCTGCCAGAAGCTTACTGTCCCCATCCCCATCCACTCTAAGTTCACCCACAAAATCTGTTATATTTCTAATTTCTAGGGAGATCCATTGATACTCATTAGAACCCTCCTTGATACTTAGCCTTTCTGAGACTGTGTATTATACCATGACTATCATTGATGTAACAGCTAATATCTACATATGAGTCCAAACCATGTTTGTCTTTCTGGGTCTGGGTAACATCATGAGGATGATATTTTTCTAGTTTCATCCATCTGCCTGAATAATGCTATTTTTAACAGTTGAGTAATGCTCCACTGAGCAAATGTAATATGTATTCTTTATCCATTCTTTGGTGGGGGCATCTATTTTTTTCCAGTTTCTAGGTATTATGAACAAACAGCTATGAACATAGTGGAATGATTATCCTTGTGGTAGGCTAGAATATTCTTTAAGTATATGCCCAGAGTGGTATAGCTAAATCTTGAGGTGTATTGACTCCAACTTTTCTCAACAACATCATACTCATTCCCCTACTGGTTCTAAGAGTTTGCACTTCCACAAGCAATGAAGGAATGTGACCCTTGTTCTGCATCCTTGCCAGTATGAGTTATCATTTGTGGTGTTAATGTTAGCCATCCATACAGGCATAAGATGGAATCACAAAGTAGCTCTTATTTGCAATTCTGTGATGGCTAAGGGGCATAGAGCATTTTGTTAAGTGTTTCTCAAAAATTTAAGTTTTCTCCTTTGAGAATTACCTGTTTATATCTTTACCACATATTTAAATCTAACAATTTCATTTATTGATCTATTTTCCTGAGTACCTTATATATTTTGGATATCAGTCCTATGTCAGATATCAGGATAGTGCAGATCTTTTCCCATTCTGTAGGCTGTAGTTTTACCCTATTGTTGGTTTTCTTTGCCTCATAGTAGCTTTTCACTTTTATGAGGTCCCATTTATTAATTGTTGATCTTTGTACCAGTACTTTCAGTATTATGCCCTGGAATTTATCCTCATGCCAATGTGATAGAGGTTATTACCAGATTTCTGCTCTATCATGTTTAGTATATATAGTTTTATGTTGAGTTATTTGATCTTCATAAACTTGAGGTTTGTGCAGGGTGATACATATGGATCTCTTTGAATTCTTGTACATGCTGTCATCCAGTTAGACCAACAACATTTGCTGAAGATGCTTACATTTTTCCATTGTATATCTCACTCCTTTATGAAAATAAGGTGCCCATAGGTGTGTATATTTATGTATGGGTCTGCAATTCAATGTTATTGATCAACATGTCTATTTTTATGCTGATACCATGTGGCTTTTATTTTTATAACTCTGAAGTATAACTTGGAAATGGTGATGGTGCTACCTCTGCAAGATCTTTTATTTTTCAGGATTGTTTTATTTAGTCTGATATTTTTCTTTTATTGCCTGTGTAGTTGAGTACTGTCCCTTTATGTGTTCTGTAAATAATTTTGTTGAAATTTTAAGAGGAATGTGTTGAATCTGCAGAATGTTTTTGGTATCATAGCCACTTTTTACTACGTAAAACACAGGATCCATGATCTTGTAAAATCTTTATCTTCTGATACTTTCCTCAATTTCTTTATCCAAAGACTTGAGATTTTTGTCATACAAATCTTGGCTTGCTTGCTTAGAGTTACTCCAAGATTTTCACATTATTTGTAGCTAGTAGGAGGGCTATTGTTTCTCAAATTTCTTTAACATTTTATTTGCTACTTGCATATAGGAGGTCTACTGCTGTTTTTTAATTAATTTTGTATTGGATCTCTTTGCTGAAGGTGTGTATAAACTGCAGGTGTTTCCTATTATATTTTTTGGGATCCCTTATGGACACAATCATATAATCTGTGAATAATGAGCCTTTGACTTCTTCCCTTCCCATTTGTATTTGCTTGATCTCCTTTAGTTCTCTTATTGATCTAGCTAGAACTTCAGGTACGGTACTGAGTAGATATAAAGTAGAAAGCCTTATCTTCATTCTGATTTTAGTGGGATTGTTTTGAGTATTTCTCAATTTACTTTGATATTGATATTGGCTTGCTGTAAATTGTCTTTATTATCCTTAGTATTTGACTTTTATCCCTTTCTTTCAAAGATTTTTTTCAGTCATAAAGAGGTGTCAGATTTTGTCGAAACATTTTTTGGCATTCAATGAGAATATCATATGGTTCATTTTTCTTTCATTTTTATGTGGATTACATTGACTGATCTGCATATGTTAAAACAACACTGAATCTCTGGAATGAATACCAATTTGTTATGGTGATGGTCTTTTGGGTGTGATTTTGGGTTTGATTTCTGAGAATTTTATAAAGAATTTTTTATCTATGCTCATAAAGAAAATTATTCTGTACTTCTCCTTTTTTTGAATTTTTGTGTGTTTGGGTATCAGGTTAACTGTGGTCTTCTAAAATGAACTTGTCCATGTTCTTCCTGTTATAATTTTGTGAAATAATTTGAGTAGTATTAGTGTTAGCTCTTCATTGAAAATCTGGTTGGGGCCTGGACTTCTTTTAGTTGGGAGACATTTAATGACTTCTTCTATTTTCTTAGGGGTAATAGGTCTAGTTAAATTGTTTATCAGTATTTTGTTTAACTTTGGAAGATGGGCAGCCTTCCAGAACTTCTAGAATTCTACATAGTCTGTTGTAGGGCAGGGAGTCTGCAACCCTGTTGAAGGCTAGACTTCTGGTATTTGGATTGGCCTTTGCTCAGTAGATCAGTGAGACCCTGCCTCAGCTGGGGGCTGGTTCATTATGACTATGAGGACATGGGTCTTGGCATATGGTGTGCAGATATTGAGAGAATAAGAGACAAGGGTAGTTTGGTGGGTGGGTAGTCTACATGGACTTCATGCAAACTGTGTAGTCTTTGTTAGATAATATTTCATATTGAAAGGGCATATTAGTAAATTGACCCTTAAATTATTATTGTTATCTTAAAAGAATTGTACTCTCTGAAACCTCATCAGAGAAATTTGAAGTAGAGAAGTAATAATACAGAGACTGACAACTGGCCAACATGCAAAGAATAAAAGGCTGCAAGGTGCTCAACTGCAAATGTGACAAATATGTCATACTTTTTCCTCCCAAGGTCAGAGATCATCATGAAAGTGTGGTTGAAACAGAGGCATTTAATATACACAATTACCATTTGCTGAACATAAGAGGTATCTTGGTTATAAGCCTAGCCTTTAATGTTTGAGCCATCTTTCAAGTCAATGAAAGGGATTTTGTATATATAAACTTATAATGGCTGTCAGTGCATTTGCAAAACCTCCAAAAAAGCAAGATAGGCAAAATCCTATCATGTTCAGAGGATGTTGTAAGTGAGAGGGCCTACTTGTTTGTCCTGGCTGCCCAGCTAGCTTAGACCCAAAATAACCACACAGAAACTGTATTAATTAAAACACTGCCTGACCATTATCTCTAATTTCTTATTGGATAACTCATACATATTAGTTTAATCAATTTCTATTAATCTACATATTACCATGAAGTCATGGCCTACCAGCAAAGTCTCAGCATGTCTATCATGTCTATCTCTGGTGGTGGGTACATAGCATCTCTTTCATGAATCTGCTTTCTTCCTCCCAGAATTCAGTTCTGTCTTCTCCGCCTACCTAAGTTGTGCCCTATCAGGCCCAAAGCAGTTTCTTTATTCATTAACCAATGAAAGCAACACATTAACCTCATACACCAAGGGTAAATAAAGTCTCATACACAGTTGAAAATCTAATGTGAAATTATGGCTTCTAGGGGAGAGATAATCAATGATGATGCATTCTCCATGCTCCAGTAGATGAATCTACAACCATATAAATATAGGTAGTAATAAGTAAAATCAGTTTGATATTTTTTTAAATCAGCACAGAATTTCAGGAATGGAAACAATGAAAGAGGGATAGAGGGAGATTGAAAAGAGGGAATGAGGAGTAAATTTACTCAAATGAATTATATTCATCTACGAACCTCTAAAACCATAAGAAAGGAAATAAAACCCCAAAACTGTATATTAGATTATTATACAAACATATTTTTCAAACTTTCAGTTACTTTAAATCTTCTCTATAACAAATTTGATATAAAAAAGAAAAAGTAACAAAATAAAGAGGATACATTAAATTGTTAAGAAAAAAGATTGTTTCCAAGTATGAGGGTTTAAGAATTATCTCAGTCATTAAGAATATTTTGTGCTCTTGCAGATGATCTGAATTTACTTCCTAGAAGTCACATCAGGTACCTCAAAACTGCCTATTACTCTGTTTCCATTGCAAAAAAAAAATGCCCTTTTCTGGCCTCAGTGAAAATCTGCATGTGTGTGGTACATTTAAACTCATGCACACATACATAGACATTTGGACTGGAGAGTGAGGGGGAGAGGAGTGGGGGGAGGGGGAGAAGGGTGGGAGGAGGGGAAGGGAAATGAGAGCCTGGGAGGAGGCGGAAACTTTTTTTTCCTTTTTTCAATAAAATAAAATAAAAAAATCAAACAATAAATATTTAAAGCATTGCAATCTATCCAAATAAGAAGTATAAAGTAGTTGAAATAGTATGCAGTTCTGAAACAACAAGGAAGGCTTATGACATGGGTTTGTAAGTCATTTCAAAAGGTTAATTCTCAAATGCTGAAGACAAATGAAAAAAAATAAATATTAAAAAAAAAGAAAATTGATATATTAACCAAGGGAAGTATGACTAAAAATGGTTGATAATATACTATGTGCTTTTGTTTGGAGGGGCAGAAAATGATATTACCTTTTACTAATTTGTTTAAATGCCAGGGATCACTGTTTAGCTTTTAATGTGCTACATAAATCCTCTATATCTGGGGCACATCTGCAGACTAAAGACAGCATCTAAATTGACAGAATAAGAGTAGGAAGCAAAAAAGGAGATTATTGGAAGTAAGGTAATAATTAGTGAGAGTCTTGAAGAAGAAAATGGCATGTTGAAGGGTTAAAAAAAGTATAAGTCTGACAAAAAAGTATTGGTCAAGTGTATGAAATGCTGCAGTGTCTTGACATTTTTTACTTGATGTTACAGAAACCTTTGAATTTTTACTTTCTGCCCACACAGTATGTTCCCCTCCAAAGACTTTATTTAATCTATTTTTATCTGGATTGTTCCTTCAATTAAACCTACACTCAAGAGAGTTTTTTTTTTCTATTAAGATGATGTCACAAGTGGCAGAGGTCCTTAGATAAGTATAAACAAAATCACTATTTACTTAGAGAAAAGAGAAATAAAAATATTATTGTATTGGGTATTAGTAGTATTAGAGAAATGTGATAATGTGCTAGATTTACTCTTATAGCTCAAGAGTATAATTGATTCTTTCTCTTTATTTTGAAGAATAGACTGCCACAACAATGCACATGTAGAGGTTTATCAAAGGATTACGACTTAAATCAGGAAAATTCAGAGAAAAGTTTGAATTCAATGTTTCACCAAAAGATGTCAGTGAAAAAGCCTTGTTCTTCCCTAACCTTTTGAGTGTCTCCTTAGTAGTTTTGATTGAGAAGTAAAGAGCATGTTAGAGTAGGCAAAATATTTACTCTGGGAAATTCTTAGCATAAATGAATTCATTAAGATTTCTGGGGCTTTAACACCTCAATAACAGCTTGCTTGAAGGTTAACATTTATTGCTTTGAACTGCCAGCATCTTGCTTTTATGGCACACATTTATATGCTAAATTGCCTATTATGTTAAATTGTACATTCCCATTTAGCAGCATCAGAAATAAGATTAGACTTTTTTTGTATTTATTAGTGCTATGCCATACTTCCTAATAACGCAAAATTCCTAAAGGCTGAAATTATTGCATCTCCTTCAGAAGGTGCTTGCAGATAATAATTTGTTACAAATGCTGCATTTGCATAGATTGAAAGTTTCCAGAGTTGCGTTATCAGAAAAACTGGAAAAAAAATACTTCATTTGTTCTTACCCTTAAGTAAATCATAAGTGAAACATTAAAGCAATTATATGGAAAAAATAAAAGAACAATCTAACTAAAGACTACACTTCTCTTAATGATTTCAGAGTAAATCCGTAGAAAACTTCAGGGAAATAGATGTTGAGTAATGATGTGGTATTCTAAGTATTCTCACAATTATATAAACTTTTCTAATATTTCTATAGAATATATATATATAGAATATATATATATATATATATATAAAGTTCAAAACTTTATTGACTATGGCATAACATTTAAAAAGTTAACAAAGGTATCTTAAATGCTAAAATTTAATGTAATGCAGTTAGGTAGAAAAATAATTGGATAAATTCGCTGATTTATAAATAAAATTACAAACTTGTCTTTTACATTATATCTCCCTATTGGTGACAAACAGAGAAAAAGACAAGTTCCATTTGGGAAGTACTTAACCAACCAAAATTTCCCATGATTCTTCAAAAACATACTTTTACATTTTAAGATATATATTACTTTTAATTATGTGTGCACATGCATGTCTCTGTGTGAGCACGTTCAACTGAGTACATGCACCTGAAGAGTTCAGTAGAGAATATCCAATCCACTGAAGTTGTAGCTACAAGAAGTTTTGAGCCACCTGATATAGATGTTGAGAAAATAACTCAGGTCCTATGAAAGAACAATAGAAGATTACCTGTTCAAAGCTCTTGAGCTATTTATGCCAGCCTTTATTTGCTTTATATGTATAATTGTGTATATGTATGTGTGTACACTGGTGGATATGATCATGCTTCAGAAAATGCACGGAAGCCAATTAATTTTGTCCTCCCACATGCGAACTCTGGGAGTCAAAATCAGGTTCTCAGATTTGATGGCAAGTGTGTTTACCTGATAGAATAACTCCCTAACCATTCAAAATCTTTTCGTGTTCCACTGAAAATGCTATAACTTTAAGCCATCACCTCGTTGTGGTACACACATTAATAGAAATGGGTTAATCAAGATATGAGAGTTAGCCAGTAAGAGGCTGAAGCTAACAGGCCAAGCAGTGTTTAATAGAATACAATTTGTGTGTTGTTATTTCGGGGCATAAGCTAGCCAGGCAGCTGGAAGCCGGGTGGCAGGAAGTAGCCCACAGCTCCATCAACAAGTTAAAAAAGACACAATCTATCTTGATGATTCTTCTATGTCCTTCCTGTGTTCTTTTTTCCCCCTATAGCTTGTATTGCCCAGCAAAGTTTTTTAGGCAATATAGGAATTACAATGTGATGACATTCTATTTCTCAAGTGAACGATTAAAATGAATACATTCAAAAACATGTTTTCATTTCCCATATATGATTAAACATTTTATGTATTACAGGTGCAAAACACATTATCTTAGGAACCCACATAGATTTATATCCAAGTAACGTGTTATAGATAAACTGTGTAAGCAAACAAGATATTCTTCTCAGTCTGATCTTTGATTAGTAGGCTGCATTTGTAGTTACAAAGAAAAGGTCACTCATTTAACTGTTTATCTTGAAAGGTGATCTTATAAGGAATCTTAAAGGAATCACAAACCTAAATGTTTATATATGAAAAAGAATCAGTCAACTCTACTTTAAATCTTTAGGGTACATACACACTCATCATTATATTTTATATCAGGAGTTTGATGGCAGAAATGAGTATAAGGAATTAATCACCACCATTGGTCATCATGCAAAGCTATCATGAAAAGTTCATCAGCCAATCATAATTCTCATGTAGGAGGTTTTTCTATCTATGTGTTGCTTTCATTGGTTGAATAAAGAAACTGTCTTAGCCTTTTGATAGGGCAGACTTAAGTAGGCAGAATAGATAGAACTGAATTCTGGGAAGAAGGGCAGTGTGGCAGATGCCATGAAGCACTTGTTTGAGACTAACACTGGTCTTTCCCAGTAAGCCACGACCTCATTCTGAACACAGATTCATAGAAATGGATTAGATCAGGATATGAGAGTTGGCCAAGAAGAGGCTAGAAATAATGAGCCAGGCAGTAATTTAATTAATACAAGTTCTGTGTGATTATTTCAGGGGTTAAACAAGCCAGGTGGTGGGATGCAGCCTGCTCCCCCTACTACATAATTTAGCTTCTTTTTTTATTGTTCCCTGACCTTAATGAGTTCTGCCTTCAACTATATATCTTTATAAAACTTTAGTTATCTTCTTGTGTTTTTTATAACCTAAAAGTTATTTGGAGAAAATATACAGTCTAACTTTAAGTTATTTTCAAAGCTTTGTTTCAGCTATTATGAACTTCAATATTGGTGAAAACACCTAACAGTGAGGTTAAAAGAATATGAGTTGGTATCTGTGCTACATGAACTCAACTGTGTTTCTTCTCCTTCTTTGTTTTTTTTTTCTTTGTTTTTGGGCCTGGGTTTCTCAGTAGATTTGGAGCCAGTCCTGAAACTTGCTATGTATACCAGGGTGGCCTTGAACTCACAGAAATCCACCTGTCTTTGTCTCCCAAGTGTTGGGATTAAAGACATGTGTTACCAGCAAACAGCCTCAACTGTGTTTCTTTTTTTTTTTTTTTTTTTGGTTTTTCGAGACAGGGTTTCTCTGTGGTTTTGGAGCCTGTCCTGGAACTAGCTCTTGTAGACCAGGCTGGTCTCGAACTCACAGAGATCCACCTGCCTCTGCCTCCCGAGTGCTGGGATTAAAGGCCTGCGCCACCACCGCCCGGCCTCAACTGTGTTTCTTAAGCATTAACCTAAGCCACAGTCTCTATGACTAAGCAATAAAGATTCACATGTTCTAACTGTGTGACACTTCCTTGTTTTATTTTGTATCATTAAAAAACTATCTGAACTAAGATTATTATTTTCAATTAGACAGTAGAGCTTGGGAAAAAATCAACTTCATAATAATCTACAGATAAAATTCTCAATACAACGGGATATATTCATGAGATAAACACACTACATTACAGGCAGTGAAGAATATCTCCACATCTATTCACACCATACCAGATACCAGAGAAAGATAGTAGCAGCAAACATGTAAAGGCACAGCAGAAGCAAAATACATTCCAGTGTCTTTGGTCTCAATCCCTTTCCTATCCAAAATTAGCTATCAAACAGTTGTCTCCTGCTGGGATGACACATGGATCTTCAATTGCCATTTGTTGCTCCTCTGAGCAGAAGAGGGCAACAGAATCCCTGGAACTGGAGTTATAGATTATTGTGAACACCTATGTAAATTCTGGGAATTAAATATGAGCTCTTAGGAAGAGTATTCAGTGTTTTCAATTGCTGAGCCATCTTTTCCTTCACCCTGTTCATATTTAAAGCATTATTTTTCTATGGGAAATAAAATAATGCCAATATTTGCTGAGTACCTAGTATGTAGTACAAACTATAGTAGTCTATGTTGGTCATGTTCATTATTACCCTAAAATCTGTTTACTCTTTGCAATTTTGTTACAGATATATATATATATATATATATATATATATATATATATATATTTCATTTAAATGGGCTTTACCTCCACTTCCTCACAATCATAGTTTAGGTCTTGATTTTTTTAAATAATTTGCTTTGATATTGTATTTGCAACATGGACTGAAGGAGGGGAATTAAGTCAAGGGAAAATCCTATATTTGGTTGACAGACACACAAATTTCCCATTTGGTTTAGATAAGGAAGTGCATGATTCTGGAAAATACTCTCAGACATGGGAATGCAATGAGAACTGCCAGTCTAAGAAGAAACTAAACATAAGAAAAGGAAAGAACAGAGAGAGATTCAGAAAAACACCTGGTTGCATCAATAATCTCTGTATCTAAACAATTTTGAAGCCCTTTTTATTCGTAATCATATATATATATTTACATCATTTTCCCTCCATCCAATTTCTCCAATGTCCCGATTAAATTCATAAACTCTCTTTCATGAATTTTTATAGTAAATGCTTAAATATATTATTATGAAAAGTATCATTTAAAATCTTTTAAAAATGAATGAATGAATGATTTTGTTAGTTGTTTTTTTTTTTTTCTTCTTTCAAGCCCTGTGTTGCTCAATGAGGGAAAATGGGAAGTCTTCCTTGGTTTGATTAGACAGGTAAGAAGTTCTCATTTCTGAGTGTATATATTCCCCTTGAACAGAGTTTTCATTCATCTAATGATTCAAAACTATGGTATAGCCGGGTGGTGGTGGCACACGCCTTTAATCCCAGCACTCGGGAGGCAGAGACAGGTGGATCTCTGTGAGTTCAAGGCCAGCAGCCTAGTCTACAGAGCTAGTTCCAGGATAGGCTCCAAAGCCACAGAGAAACCCTGTCTCGAAAAAACCAAAAAAAAAAATCTATGGTATATCTTTTCAATCTTTAATGCATGATGCATACATTTAGAAACATAAAGCAAAATAAGGATGACTTTAAGGAAAGCATATCTTTGTGGAAGAGAAACAAGTGTGTTAAGTGATGAAAGAGAAATAGGCTAAGTTTTATTGGAAAAGGGGGGAAACAATCATAGCTATGCTTAAATTTCTGTAATTCAATTTCACTGTCTGTGTAGCATTGCATGAGTCTACTGTGAGAGTTCGTTTTGGTGATAGACTTGACAATGCTGGGTACATGACTCATATTGATTTTAAAAGTTGACAATATTGCAGTTTATCCCTTCACCATTTTTGACTTCAACAATTCTATTTTCCCCTTTATTAATTTTCTACCATCAGAAAATTCTATCACTTTGCATTCCTTAAAATTATTTGTTTTCTTTCTCTTCAAAGAAATTTGAAATATAACAAAGAAATTCTTATCTTTAAAATTTCAGGGAAGCTGAAGCCGACCATGGCATTCATGTCAGGAAAACTGAAGATTAAAGGGAACATGGCCCTAGCAATCAAACTGGAGAAGCTAATGACCCAGATGAATGCCAGACTATGAGGGACAAGAAGCAAAAATGACTCGTAGAAGTAAAAAGCTCAACAGTTAAAAATCTGTTGTCTCCTCCACTGTCTTATAAGGACACATATGTTTGTTCTGGAAAAATTAGAATTTCTGTATCTATAAGACTTGAAATTGTAATTAAAACAACTAACTAATCATAAAAAAATGACTTTGATGCAAATAAAATATTTTTATTTTGTAAGAAAATTGAATTATAAGCAATAGAAAATGAGAGAATGAATTTCAAAATACTTTAAAAATAAATATTTTATATAAAATAATTTTACAAAAGATTTCTTGGTATTTTGTCTCTTAGAATCTTTTTGTCTCCACTTTTTCAATGATCTGCAAGCAGAGGATTGTGTTGTAAATGTATTAATTAGGTTGGACACCCAAAAATTAGTTGTCTCTGGAGTTTGATTAGTTGTAACTTTCAACAGAGTATAAGCTGATTCCCTTTTACTGAGATATGCCTTCCTTAAAGCCATTCTTATTTTGCATTATGTTTCTAAATATAAGCATACTACTTCAGAGATTGTAGAGGTGTAGCATAGTTTTAAATGATTAGGTGAATGGACATTCCATAGAAAGGGAAAACACACTCAAGAGTAAGAACTCTGTTAATAACTGATTAACAAGAAAGACTTCCCATTATCTCTCATGGTTCAGCACAGAACTAACAAAGAAACAATGAAAAAAACATCAATTTTGAAAAGATTTTCTTTTTTTATTGAAAACATTTCTGCCTCCCATCTGCCTCCCATTTCCCTCCCCCTCCTCACACTCTTCTCCCCCTCCCCCCACTTAGCTGTCATAGTTTATTTAAATATGTGTGTATTTAAACAACAGACAATTCAGTTTCTTTCAAAGATGGATGTATTTTATTTTAAAATAAATTTGTGGGGCTGGAAAAATGAATCAGTGGTTTAAAGTACTGGATAATTTTCCAAAGTGTCCACTTGAGGATCTGGGGACCCAAATGGAAACTCAAAACGTTCTGTAACTCAAGTTCTAGGGTATTTAACACCATTTATGGCCTTCAAAGAAAGCAAAGTGTATGTTTGTACATATACATTCATGCAGGAAAACAGCCATATACAAAGAATCAGAACAATTAGCATATTAAAAATGCTTTGTTTGAAAAATAGGAAGGTAAGCACATAATAGAAAATTTGAGCTGTAAAAGCAATTACTCATAGAAAAGTATTCCAACATGGTTATTTTATTTTGAAAAACAGAGTATACTTGTACTTTTATGTGGTGCATTTTCATTTACTTTTGATAGCAAATCAACATCCCACTTTGTAAAGTAATCTACAATCTATTACATAAATGTGTTAGATTATTTCATAAGATCATCAATACCAAAATAACATAATTTGTTTTAATTTTTAAAATTTTTCAAATTCTCAATTTATGTCATTTCTAAATGTGTTTTTTTATGACATTAGTCATATATGAAAGTCACTATATTGTCACTTAACTCATTAAAATAAATTCACACTTAAAGTTATAAGTTATTAAAAATCAGAATAGTATCTTGGTATTGATTATTATTTAATGTAAAGTCATATTTTTTACATATTTTATCTGTTTCACAAACTTTGTCTTTTAACTATCACTTTGTCAATGGCTTAGTGATCAAATATCTCACCATATTTCACATTGTGCCAGAAAGATTTGTTAGTCTTAATAGAAGATTAGGACCCTGTACCCCAAACCCACCCATACCCCATGATATCAGCAGCTCCCTGAGACAGACACACCACCTATACTGATGGATGTTGTAGGAGAGGAGCGGCTGGCTGCATACCTATCACCCGGCTAGTTTATACCCAAAATAACCACAACAAATTGTATTAATTAAATTACTGCCTGGCTCATTATTTCTAGCCTCTTATCGGCTAACTCTCACATCTTGATTCAACCCATTTCTAATAATCTAAATGTCATCACAAGCTCGTTGCTTACCAGGAAAGATTCAGCATGTCTGACCTGGTAGCTTCATGATGGGTGGCTCTCTGTGCCTCTGCTTTCTTCCTCCCAGAATTCTGTTCTGTCTTCCCTGCCTACCTGAGTTCACCCTATCATCTAGGCCAAGGCAGTCTCCTTACTTAACCAATGAAAGTAACATAGAAAGAAGAAACTCCTACACCAGATAGGAACAAGAGGCAAGTGACTGGCCCAGGCTCTAGGCCCTAGGTACCAGGAAAATCCCTGTACTGAAGCTCCCCACACACACATTGCAAACCTACTAGCCAGTCAGCATGCAAGTCTCTTGCTGTTGGGTTGTATCATCCCTCCATTGGTCTCTGTAATCTATAAGCTCCACTACATCCCCTTAACCCAGCCACCTACCTGTGCATCAGTGGCCCCCACAGGTATTGACACTGCCTGACCCAATTGGATAAAAGCAGTTCCTGTAGGCACAGCCACCACTTGCACTGATTGGAGGAAGAGATGGGTAGATACAGGTGCATGAATGCATTCAAAAACATAGAGAGCATTATGATACCAACAGAACCTAGTAGTTCTAATACAGAAAGACCTGGATATCACAATGTAAAAGAAGAAGAAAAAAAAAGACCTTAAAATGAATTTATAAAGATGATAGAGGCTCTTAATAAGGAAAGGAAAAAAATTCCATTAAGGAATTTGAGGAAAAGGCAAATACTTCCAAGAAATCAATAAATCCTTTAAAGAATACCAAGAAAACCAAGGAAAAAAATCAAATAGGTGAAAGGAACAGTTTAAGATTTGAAAATTGAAATAGATCCTTTTGTTCATATTATCTCTTCTACTGGATTTTGCAAATTCATCCCAGTGTTTAGCTGTGTATGTCTGCATCTGTTCCATCAGTAGCTGGATGAAGGCTCTATGATGACAATTAAGGTAGTTGCTGTGGAATAATGCTCTTGTACAATGTAAAGTTTTATCACTCATATATTTTTAATAAAATGCTGATTGGCCAGTACTCATGTAGGAAGTATGGTGGAAGCAACAAGACTAGTAGAATTCTGGGAGGAAGAAAGTTAGAGAGACATAGTCAACAACCAGACAAAAAGGAAGCAAGATGAGAATAACTTACTGAGAAAAAGTACCAAGACACGTGGCTAAACATAGAAAAGAATCATGGGTTAATTAAAGTTGTAAGAGCTAGTTAATAATAAACCTGACCTAACAGGATAAACAATTTATACTTAATATAAACCTCTGTGTGTTTCTTTCGGACTGAATGAATGTGGGACCAGGCAGGGATGGACACTTCTGTCTACAGATAGTCATCAATCTGATTACAGGAGAAGGACAGTTCAGTTACACTCTCCACTATTTCTTAAGGGTCATCCTTGAGAGAGAATTGAAAGGGAGGGAAGAAGCAGGGAGGGAAGCAGAGAAAAATGTAGAGCTCAATAAAATTCAATAAAAAATATAAAAGTGAAAATATACTAAACTAAATATTTTTAAAATGCCTTAACTTTAAACTGACAGTCAAATATATATTTCTAAAATGGAACTTAAAGATGCATTGCTTGAAGAAGTTTTACTTCTGTTTCCATAGGAAACAAGAGGTTATAAATTCATTCCAGGTTAAGATAGGTGAGGTTTGATTGAGGGAGAACTCCTGAATATTGACAGGTGACATATATTAACAAAAATTATAGCTGATCATACCAGCACTTGGCCGTTATCACATTTTTTTTCTCAAGGTCCCCATAAGGTCATCAGTATCCTACAATCAGCAGGAAGTAGCCTAGAGAACTATGCTAAAATTCTCAAAGTATTGTTTATTAATGTTTGTTTTTATTTAAGGGGGTTTGGTTATAAATGGTCATTCCCAGCTGTACATTTACTACATCCAACAAGCCATATGTCAGAAGTACACAGATAATTAACCAATCACATAAACATTTTCTATTTATTTCTTTGCTATGGATTTATAAATAAGTTTAAAATGGGCAAGTAACATAATTCTATATGATGATTCCTTTTAAAATTGTTGAATCTGTATTTCTGATTCACAGTATGACAAATTGTTACAGCATTTTTGTCACATAAAAGATACATGTAACTGGATGCATCCACTGGCAGCAGATGTCATCTCTTAAATTGTATACTAATTTTATAATGATCATTCTCTAGTATCATTATCATAATACAATTTTATTGGAATATAGAATTTAGGTGTTTAAAAAGAGGTGAGTTCAATTAATTCCCTAAGGGAAAGCATATGTTTGTGTGGAAACTAATAAAATTCTGGTGTTTACTTTATAATTGTATAATGTAAAAGGAAATAGTGATTAATAACTTTTGCAAGCAATCAAAATAATAACTAAAAGTGCTTTACAAGTACATATGATTCCACATGAAAGAATAAAGCTTTTGTAAGACTAACAGCATCATCAGTAGGATGAAATGGCAACCTACAGAATGGAAAAAGATTTTCACTAACTGCATACCCTATAGAGGACTAACATCTGAAGTATATAAAGAACTCAAAATATTATAGACATCAACATACCAAAAGACATTAAAAATAGGATACAGTTATTTATATCTTTATTACCTGATGGCTAAAGATGTTGAAATTGCCTTTTTTTAATTTGCTTTTGAAAACATTTGTTCCTCAGTCTTTTGAGATTCTTTTGCTAACAATTATGTTTAAGGAGGTATCCCATTTTTAATTGTGTTCCTTTGTTGGTTGATGTCTAGTTTCTTGAGTTCCTTATGCATATTCAGCATAACGCTTTGTCAGATATGAAGCTGAAAAATACCTTTTGCCATTCTTTACCCTGCATCTTTGTCCTGTTGACAATGTTCCTTTGCCTTACAGAAATTTTTCAGTTTCATGAAGTCCTTGTAAATCTTAGTACTTACACTATCAGAATCTCAAAAGATTGGGAAAAAAAACTTATAGAAATATTCAACATCTTCAACCATTAGGGAAATGAAGATCAACATGACCTATAGATTTTATCTTCTACTTATAAGAAAGGCTAATATCAAAACCACTAGTGATAGCTCCTGTTGAAGAGGATGTAGAGCAATTGGAACACTGCTCCACTGCTGGTGGGTATGCATACTTGTACAGCCACAATGTAAGTCAATATGGCTATTTCTCAGAAAATTGGGAATTGATACAACTCAAGACCCAGAAATACCATTCTTGGGCATATACCCAAAGGATGCTTAATCATATCACAAGGATACCTGCTCAACTATGTGCATAAGTACTTTATTCATAACAGGCAGAAACTAGAAATAAACTTGATGTCCTACAACTAAAGAATGAATAAAGAAAATGTGGCATATTTACAAAATGGACATTACTGATGGAGAAAGGTCATTGGTTAATTAATAAAGACACTGCTTGACCCTTATAGGTTAGAACATAAGTGGGTGGAGTAAACAGAACAGAATGCTGGGAGGAAGAGGAAGTGATCTCAGACTCGATAGCTCTCCTCTCTGGGGCAGAGGCGATGAAGCTCCGACCCAAGATGGACGTAGGCTAGAATATTCCTAGTAAGCGCACCTTGGGGTGCTACACACATTAATAGAAATGGGCCAGGCAGTATTTAAATGAATACAATTTGTGTGCTGTTATTTCAGGGCAGCCAGGAGCCAGGCTGTGGGAAGAGGCCCACAGCTCCCTTCAACAGGTTACTCTGTTGTTTAAAAAATGACATGAAAATTTAAGGCAAACGGGTTGAATTAGAAAAATTCATCTCAAGCAAAGTAACTGAGATCCAGAAAAACTAACATGGTATGTACTCACTTATAAGTAAATATTAGCAATCAAGTAAAGGACAATCACGTTACAATCCAAAAACCCAAGGATGCTAAGGAACAAAGAGGGCTCTAATGTAAAACCATTTATCTATCTGGGAAGTATAAATAGAATATATTTTGAGTGGTACAACAAATTTGACCTGGGTGGCAATAGCACATGCCCTTAATCTCTGTAGTCAGGAGGCAGAAGCAGGTAGATTTCTGAGTTTGAGACCAGATTGTTCTACAGATCAGGTTTCAGGGCAGTAAGATGTTTAAATAGAATCCCTCTCTTAAAAACAATAAACAATGAAAGAATGTGTATTCTTTAGGTATACTGGGTGTGGGTTATGATGGTAATAGGAGAAACAGAGAGGGGAGGGTTAAAGGGAGAAAGTACGGGAATAGATGGTTGGAATCAAAGGTCATTTGCAACGTGATATGGAATCCTAGTGTAGTAGCAACTCACTGGAATCTATGAGGGTGAACCCAGTGAGGATGATTAGTAATTGAGGATTAAGGGCCTGAAACTGTCTTTCTTCTGTAATCAGGCAAGAAGTCCAGAATCTGGACTAGAACACAAACCCAGACACATAACTTCCATCTGGAATTTGCCCTGTTTTCAGGATATGCTGGGCCAATGTTGGTGAAGAATTTGTGGGAGTGACAACCAATAACTGTTCTAATTTGAGGGTCCTGTCAAGAGTGGGAGTTCATGTCTGACCATGCCTGAATGGCCAAGAGCCAGAAGCATGAGAGCCCAGAAACTTGTGGTAGAACAAAACAGGACTGACAAATACAAAAAAACAAAAATAATAAAATGATTCATAATAATGCTAATAAAGTTCTACTACACTCATAGACTGGCAAATTTTCAAATCATCATCAGAGAGACATCTTCTGTTACTGGATAGGGGAGCATTTGAGGAGACCCACAGCAGAACATTAGCATGAGAGAAAATACAGATTGGAGGTCTTCTTCTGTTCCCTTCGCTCATAGTTCAGGGAAACTCAGGAAGAAGAGGGGTGGAAATTGTGTGAGCCAGTGGAATCTAGGATACCCAGAGAGCATAGCATGTAGATTCAACTAATCAAGGCTCACAGGGCCTCAAATAAAATGGATCATCAATCATAGACCCTGACGCCATTTGTACAAAATGCTCTGCATATAGATTATGGTTATTGAGTTGATGTTTTGTGTTACTTCTAACAGTGTGAGTTAGGGTGTCTCTGACTGTTTTGCCTGCCCTTGAGACCCATTTCCTCCTATGTGGTTTCCTTGCCCAAACCTGATGTGAGGATATGTCCTGGTCTTGTTGTATATTTTGTACCATGTTTATCTAATGTTTTTGGGAGGCATTCTCTTTTCTGGGGGAAGACAAGACAAGGTTAGTAGATCTTGGTTTTTAATTTCCATCTCCACTGAAAGAAACCAGAAATCTTAATTAAGAAATTATTTCTTGAACACCCTAATAGAGAAGAAGTAGAAAAAATAGACTTTAGATGTAACATTATGAAAAAGTTAGAGACCATTAAACAGGATGTAAAAATCTCCTTTAAAGAAATGTATGAAAACACTAACAAAAAGTTAGAAGAAATGAATAGATACCTCAAAGATACTTAAGAAAACCGAGAAAAAACAATCAACAGGTAAGGGAAACAGTACAAGATTTGAAAACTGAAATGGAGAAAATGAAGAAAACATAAACTGAGAGATAGCAGGATGTGTAAAATCTGGGTCAATGAACAGAAAATATAACCATAAGTATAATAACAGAATACAAAAGATAGAAGAAAGAATCTCAGATGCTGAAGATAATATAGAGGAAACAAATGCACTGATGAAAGAAAACAGCAAATCCAAAAAATTCTAATCACAAATCATCCAGGAAATCTGGGACACCATTAAAAGACCAAACCTAAGAATAATAGGCGTAGAAGAAGTGGAAGAATTACAGCTCAAAGGCCCAGAAAATATATTCAGCAAACTTATAGAAGAAAACTTCCCCAACCTAAAGAAGGATATTCCTATGAAGGTACAAAAAGCATACAGAACACCGAATAGACTGGTCCCTCACCATATAATAAGAAAATACAAAACATACAGAATGAAGAAAGAATAATAAGAGCTGCAAAGGAAAAAAGTCAAGTAACATATAAAGGTAAACCTATCAGAATTATACCTGACTTCTCTATGGAAACCATGAAAACCAAAAAGTCTTGGATAGATGGGCTGCAGAAACTAAGAGACCATGGATACAAGCCCAGACTACTATACTCAGACATGTTTTCTTTCACCATCACTAGAGAAAACAAGAATATTCCAGTATAAAAACAAATTTAAACAATATGTAGCCACAATCCAAGCCTTACAGAAAGTAATAGAAGAAAAATGACAACGCAAGGAACTGAACAACACCCACAATAACTCATATATCTAACAACCCTCCACAATCACAACTCAAAGAAAGGAAACAAACAAACTCTACGACCAAAAAAAAAAAAATGATCGGAGTTAACAACCACTGGTCATTAATATCATTTAATATGAATGGACTCAATTCACCTATAAAAAAAGGCACAAGTTAAGAGAATGGATGCAGAAACAGGATCCAACATTCTGCTGTTTACAAGGAACACACATCAACCACAAAGACAGACATTTACTCAGAGGAAAAGATTGGGAAAAGGTTTTTCAATCAAACAGACCTAAGAAACAAGCGGGTGTGGCTATAATAATATCTAACAAAATTGACTTCAAACTAAAATCAATCAGAAGAGAGGGAGAAGGAAAGTTTATACTCAAAACAGGAAGTCTCAATCGCGAATATCTATGCTCCTAATATAAAAGCACCCAAATATTAAAAAAATTACTAGAACTCAAAGCACATATCAAACTACACACACTAATAGTAGGAGACTTCAAGAGTCATTTCTCATGAATGGATGGGTCAACCAGACAGAAACCTAACAGAGAAATAAGAGAATTAATGGAGGTAATGAACCAAATGGACTTCACAGACATCTATAGAACATTTCACCCAAATAGGAAAGAATATACCATTTTCTCAGCATCTCATGGAACCTTCTCAAAAATTGATCACATAATTGGTAACAAAGAAAACTTTCACAGACAAAAAAATATTAGTAACCACCTGTCTCTTATCAGATCACCATGGAAAAAAGTTAGAATTTAATAACAATTCTACCCCTAGAATGCCCACAAACTCATGGAAACTGAACAGTCACCTATTGAACCACCCCTGGGTCAGGGAAGGAATAAAGAGAAAAATTAAAATCTTCCTTGACTTCAACAAAAATAAAAACACAAAATACCCAAACCTATGGGACACTATGAAATCAGTGCAAAGAAGAAAGTTCATAGTTCTAAGTGCCAAAAAAAAAAAAAAAAAAACAGAGTAAGCTCATATTAGAGACTTAACAGCAGAGCTAAAAGCTCTAGAAAAAAAGAAGCAGATTCACCCAGGAGGAGTAGAAGACTAGAAATAATCAAATTGTGGGCTGAAAACAACAAAATAGTACAGAAAACATCAATGAAACAAAGAGCTGGTTCTTTGAGAAAGTCAACAAAATTGACAAAGCCCTATCCAAACTAATCAAAAGATGGAGAGAGAACACTCAAATTAAAAAGATCAGAAATGAAAAGGGGGGCATAACAACAGACACAGAGGAAATTCAGAGAATCATTAGGTCTTACTACAAAAGCCTATAAGTCACAAAGTTGGAAAATTTAAAAAAAAATGGACTTGTTTTCACATAAATACAGTATACAAAAATTAAATCAAGATCAGGTGAACAATTTAAATATACCTATAAGTTGTGAAGAAATAGAAGCTGTAATAAAAATCCTCCAAAAAAATGTCCAGGACCAGAAGGTTTTAATACAGAATTTTACCAGAACTTCTAAGAAGAACTGATGCCTATACTTCTTAATGTGTTTCACATAATAGAATCAGAAGAATCACTGGCAAACTCTTTTTATGAAGCTACAAATACCCTGATACCAAAAAACACAACACAAAGATTCAGGCTAAGAAAGAGAATTACAGACCAATATTTCTCATGAACATTGATGAAAAATTCTCAAAAAATACTGGCAAACCGAATCTAAGAACACATCAAAAAATTATCAATTTTGATCAAAGTAGGCTTCATCCCAGAGATGCAGGACTGGTTCAACATAAGAAAATCTATCAATGTTAACCATCATATAAATAAACTGAAAGAAAAAATGAACATTACATTAGATGCTGTAAAAGCATTTGACAAAATTCAACACCCCTTTATGATTAAATGTCCTGGAGAGGTTAGGGATACAATGAACATACCTAAATATAACAAAAGTAGTATACAGCAAGCCAACAGCTAATTTAAATTAAATGAGAGAAACTCAAAGTCATTCCACTAAAAACAGGAACAAGACAAGGCTGACCATTCTCACCATATCTCTGCAATATAGCGCTTGAAGTTCTAGTAATAGCAAAAAGATGACATAAGAAGATCAAGGGGATTCAAATCAGAAAAGAAGAAGTCAAAATTTTGTTATTTGCAGATGATTTGATAGTTTACATCAGTGACCCAAAAAAACTGTACCAAAGAACTCCTACACCTAATGAATACCTTCAGTGATGTGGCAGGATACAAGATCAACTCAAAAAAGTCAGTAGCCCTCCTATACAAAAAGAATAGAAAAGCAGAGAGGGAAATCAGAGAAATGTCACCTTTCTGGATAGGCACAAATAGCATCAAACATTAAGGCGTAGCACTAACCAAGGATGTAAAAGATCTATTTGACAAGAATTTTAAGTCTTTAATGGAGGGAATTGAAGAGGACACCAGAAAATGGAAAAATCTCCCATGTTCTTGGATGGGTAGGATCAACATAGTAAAAATGGCAATTCTACCAAAGACAACCTATAAATTCAATGCAATCCCCATCAAAATCCCAACAAAATTCTTTACAGAACTGGAAAGAAAAATAATCAACTTTATATGGAAAAACAAAAAACCCATGGTAGCCAAATAATTCTATACAATAAAGGAACATCTGGAGGCATTACCATTCCTGACTTCAAACTCTATTACAGAGATACAGTATTAAAAACAGAGTACTGGCATAAAAACAGAGATGTTGACCAATGGAATTGAATAGAAGACCTGGACTTTAACCCACAAACCTATGAACACCTGATTTTCCACAGAGGAGCTAAAAGTATACAATAGAGGAAAGAAACAATCTTCAACAAATGGTGCTGGCATACCTTGATGTCAACCTATAGAAGAATGAAAATAGACCCATATCTATCACCATGCACAAAACTCAAGTCCAAATGGATTAAAGACCTCCATATAAATCCAAACACACTGGACGTAATAGAAGAGAAAGTTGGAAGTAGACTGCAACACATGAGCAAAGGAGACCACTTCTTACATATAACCTCATTAGCACAGATAATAAGAGCAACATTGAATAAATGGGACCTCCTAAAACTGAGAAGCATCTGTAAAGCAAATGACACTGTCATTAAGACAAAAATACATGCTACTGAATGGGAGATGATCTTCATTAACCCCACATCAGACAAAGGTCTGATCTCCAAAATATATAAAGAACTCAAGAAACTAGACTTTAAAATTCTATTTAACCCAATTAAAAAAATGGGGTACTGAACTTAACAGAGTATTCTCAACAGAAAAAGTTCAAATGGCCAAAAGACACTTAAGGTCATATTTAACCTCCTTAGCAATCAGGGAAATCAAATCAAAACAACTATGAGAAACCATCTTACACCTGTCTGAATTCCTAAAATCAAAACCACCAATGATAGCCTCTGCTGGAGAGGGTGTGGAGTAAGGGGAACACTGATCCATTGTTGGTGAGAATGCAAACTTGGGCAACCATTTTGGAAATCAGTGTGGCAGTTTCTCAGGAAATTTGGAATCAGTTTACCTCAGGATCGAGCAATACCACTCTTGGAAATATACCCAAGAGATGCCCAATCACACTACAAAAGCATTTGTTCAACTATGTTCATAGCAGTATTATTTGTAATAGCCAAAACCTGGAAACAAGCTAGATGCCCCTCAGTGGAAGAAAGGATAAAGAGAGTGTGGAATATATAAACAATCGATGTAAAAATGAGGGAATCTGTCTTTAACTCAAATCAATGACATCTTGAATTTGCATGCAAATGGATGTAAATAGAAAACTATGCTGAGTGAGATAACCCAGACCCAAAAAGATAAATATTGTATGTACTCACTCTTTAGTGGACTCTAACCATAAACAAAGGATATTAATCCTGTAGTTCACAAGCCTAGAGAAGCCAAATAACAAGGTGAACCGAAAGAAAAACATATATAGATCCTCCTCAAAATTGGAAGAAAACAAGATTGCCGGGTAAAAGTTGGGAGCATGGGGGTGGGGTAGGGGTGGGGGTGAGGATGCGGGAAGGGCAGAAAGGGAGAAGGAAGAGATAAGGGAAAGACTTGGGAAAGCTTGGGAGACTGGGAGTGTGGAGATGGAGGAAGGGTGGATATAGGAGCAAGGAAGAAGATATCTACATTAAGGGAGCCATTTTAGGTTTGGCAAGAGACATACCTCTAGAGAGGATCCCAGGTGTCCACAGGGTTGTCCCCACATAGGTCCTTGGGCTTCAGAGGAGAGGGTGCGTGAACTGTCCTTGCCCCACTATGACACTGATGATTATTTTGAATATCACCATAGAATCTTCATCTGGCAACTAATGGAGTTAAAGACAGAGACCCTCATCAAAGCAAGGACTGAGCTTCCAAAGTCCAGTTGAAGGGCAGAAGGAAGGAGAACATGAGGAAGGAAGTTAGGACTGTGAGGGGTTGGTCCACCCACTGAGGCAATGTGCCTCTTCTAATGGGAGCTCACCAAATCCAGCTGGACCGGGACTGAATGAGCATGTGATCAAACCAGACACTCTGGTTGACAATGGGGGCTGACTGAGAAGCCAATGATAAAGGCACTGGGAGCTTCTTTTACTGCATGTACTAGCTTTTGGGGACCTTAGTCTAATTTGATGCACAGCTTCCTAGGACTGGATCTAAGGGGGGGGGGGGGCTTGGATTTTCCACAGGGCAGGGTTCCTTGCCCTTTCAAGCAGGGAGGGGGAGGGAGGAGGGTGAGTGGGGGAGCGGGAGGAGAATGGGAGGAGGTGAGTAAGTGTAAATTTTTGAATGGAAAAATTAAAAAAAGAAATTATTTTTTTATGAACTATATGGTGAGCCTTACTGTCTTTTTGGTGACAGAAATATAAGTAAGTTATGAAAAACATAACAGTAGTTATTTCTCCCAAGCACCACAAAGAAAACAAAGTTTACAATAATAATTGTATGTTAAGGAGACAAATGAAAAAACTGAAATAGTATCCAGTGGTGTATTTTGGACTAAAAAAAATGGTAAAGGATTTTTTATTGTTTATTATTATTATTATTATTATTATTATTATTATTATTATTATTATTTTATTAAAAATTTCTGCCCCCTCCCCTCTTTTATGATTTTTTTAAAAATGCTTGCAGGTTCCAGGCAGCAGTAGGCAGGCAATGGGCTCTGGGAGCTACAAGATCCCAGGGTGGTTTACAAGCGGTGGTTCATCCCAGGTGGACTGGTCCTGCCATGCTGCGAATGGGCAGAGACAGCTCACGGTGGGTCCAGGAGAGCCACCCAACAGGACAGGTGTGAGCAGGTGGCAGGTAAAAGGCACATGGACACAGTAAGCAGGCATAGAACTAAATATTACTTAGAGGAGAGAGAGAGAAGGGAAAGAAGGAGAAGAGAAAAGAGATAGAGAGAGGGAAAAGTAGGGAGACACATGTGCTCCAAGAGAGGATGGGGGAAATCCAAGATGGCGACGAGAGGTCAGGTCGCCGAGAGTGGGCATGGCTTGCTTCTTAAAGGGACCAGGGACCAAACCATAACATTCCCAGGTCTTCCTTATAATAAAAAGCAGGAGATAAGACACCACAGTTCGACAGAACCGGGGCCGCAGATTCCCAAAACTGTCCCTGGCTGATCTGTGGGTGCCATCCCGGGGGTGGGAGGACTGAGAAGGCTGTGCGCTGGGAACCTCCTGGCATAGCTGGTCTCCTTGCTCCCAATCAGGTGTCTGTGGCATGGAAATGTCTGGTGTACCTTATCCTGTCCAAGGCATTGGCAGAACAAAGAACAAAGTTAAATTAAGGAAAAAAAAATTAGGACCACGGAATTCAGGGGGTATCTGACCTGTTCAAGGTGGATTCTTTAATTCGGCTCCCTAGAACTCACAAGAACTCCTTGGGTTTGTGAAAACAGAAGTTTTAGACACATAATGACTGTAGCATATTTTTGTACAATGGAAAGTATTTTAAGACTATGGAAGGCAGCATAAGAGAGAAATTTGATTTGAAATTTATTTGGTGAGGTAACCTGGCAAAACCTCTCAGCCATCAAACTGTCAGAGATATTTGAGGACAAGATTTTAATTGAGTTATTGATTAAAAAATGACAGAGAACTAACTCACTTTGGTGGCACCCAGAGCTACTCTTTTTTTGGGTCCTCCATGGTCGCTGAAGGTTGCACTTGACCTTTGCTGGTTTGGGCCAGTCCTGACAGGCTCCAGAAGACCCTGTGGGCCAAGAAATCTATAAGACAGGCCCACCCTGACCCGAGCAGCTAGGCTGTTGATTCCAGCGATTCTGTCCATGTCTGGAGGTCTTTAGTTTAGATGAAAGGCATTCTTACCCAATGGTCAGCGCTCGACAGTCGACGCAAACTGTAGAAGGATGTTGTTTTGTGTGCCCATTTGTCTTCCATCTTTTTGGAGGAAGCAAAGAGCCGCTGCTAGGAGCCAACCTGTGTCTCTTTTTCTTAAGAAAAGTCTTTTAATAATTAAATATATAAATATCACATTCCCCAGATCTCTGAGCAGCTGTACATTAGGTACAGCTGCAGTATAGAATCTGTCTGGAAGGCTAAGTCCGAGCTTGACTGTACTGGCTCTTAACAGGTAAGATTTACACTAGTAAAAAGACAGAAAGAAAAAAAAAACTGCTTGTAATATAAGGTTAATGACAGAACTGACAATAGCAGAGAACAGCTTAATATATTGTAAGAGACTAAAAAGTACATACCAGCTTAAAATATGAGACTAATGATTTTGTAATCTGAAATGAGATGTAACGAACAATTATTATACATAGAAAGAGTGAACAGGATCCTCCCCTTCTCACTTTTCTCTCCCCATCTCCACTTACCCTCAACTTCCAAGTTCCCAATTTTGCCTGGCAATCTTGTCTACTTCCAATATCCAGGAGGATAACTATATTTTTTCTTTGGATTCACCTTCTTATTTAGCTTCTCTAGCATCATCAAATATAGGTTCAATGTCCTTTATTCATGGCTAAAATCCATTTATGAGTGAGTACATACCATATTAATTTTGGGGGGTTTGGGTTACCTCACTCAGGATAGTGTTTTCTATTTCCATCCATTTGCATGCAAAATTCAAGATATCATTGTTTTTTAACACTGAGTAGTACTCATTGTCTTTTGCTTTACAGAAGCTTCACAGTTTTAGGAGGTTCCATTTATTCAATGTTGCTCTTATTATCTGTGCTACTGGGGTTATATGTAGGAAGTAGTCATCTGTGCCCATATGTTGTAGACTACTTCCCACTTTCTCTTCTATCAGGTTCAATGTGTTCAGATTAGTACTGAGGTCTTTAATCCATTTGGACTTGAGTTTTGTGCATGGTGATGGATATGGATCTATTTTCCTTCTTCTACAGGTTGACATCCAGTTATGCCAGCACCACTTGTTGAAGATGCTTTTTTTCTTCCATTGTATACTTTTAGCTCCTTTGTGGAAAATCAGGTGTTCATAGGTTTGTGGGTTAAAGTCCAAGTCTTCTATTCGATTCCATTGGTCAACATCTCTGTTTTTATGCCAGTACTCTGTTTTTAATACTGTATCTCTGTAATAGAGTTTGAAGTCAGGAATGGTAATGCCTGCAGAAGTTCCTTTATTGTATAAAATTGAAATTGATTTGGCTATCCTGGGTTTTGTGTTTTTCCATATAAATTTGATTATTGTTCTCTCAAGGTCTGTAAGGAATTCTGTTGGGATTCTAATGGGGATTGCATTGAATTTATAGATTTCCTTTGGTAGAATTGCCATTTTTACTATGCTGATTCTACCCATCCAAGAACATAGGAGATCCTTCCATTTTCTAGTGTTCTCTTCAATTTCTTTCTTCAAAGCCTTAAAGTTCTTGTCAAATAGATCTTTCACAAAGTGACAGTGTCATTTGCTTTAAAGAAGCTTCTCAGTTTCAGGAGGTCCCATTTATTCAATGTTGTCCTTAATGTCTGTGCTGCTGGGGATATACGTAGGAAGTGATCTCTTGTGCCCATATGTTGTAGAGTACTTCCCACTTTCTCTTCTATCAGGCTCAGTGTGTTCAGCCTGATATTGAGGTCTTTAATCCATTTGGACTTGAGTTTTGTGTATGGTGATGGATATGGATCTATTTTCATTCTTCTACAGGTTGACAACCAGTTCTGCCAGCACCATTTGTTGAAGATGCTTTCTTTCTTCCATTGTATACTTTTAGCTCCTTTATCAAATATCAGGTGTTCATAGGTTTGTGGGTTAAAATCTGGGTCTTCTACTCTATTCCATTGATCGACTTCTCTGTTTTTATGCCAATACCAAGCTGTTTTCAATACTGAAGCTCTGTAATAGAGTTTGAAGTCAGGGATGGTAATGCCTCCAGAAGTTCCTTTATTGTATAGAATTTTGCATGCAAATGGATGGAAATGTAAAACACTATCCTGAGTGAGGTATCCCAGACCCAAAAATATGAACATGGGATGTTCTCACTCATAATTGGTTTCTAGCCATAAATAAAGGACATTGAACATATAATTTGTGATCCTAGAGAAGCTAAATAAGAAGGTGAACCCAAAGAAAAACATATAGTCATCTGCCTGGATATGGGAAGTAGACAAGATTGCCGCGCAAAAACTGGGAACTTGGAGGTGAGGTGGCATGGGGCTAAGGGGAAATGGGGTGAGAAACGTGAGGAGGGGAGGGTGGGGGGAGCTTGGGGGAATGGGATGGTTGTGATAAAGGAAGGGTGATTAAGGGAGCAGAGAAATATATATCCAAATTAAGGGAGCCATCTTAGGGTTGGCAAGAGACTTGACTCTAGAGGGGATCGCAGGTATTCAGGGAGATGTCCCCAGCTAGTACCTTGAGCAACTGAGTAAAGGGAACCTGAAATGACCCTATCCTATAGCCATACTGAAGAATATCTAGCATATCACCTTAAAACCGTCATCTGTCAATAGATCGAGATAGAGACAGAGACCCAAATTGGAGCACCGGACTGAGCTCTTAAGATCCAAATGAGGAGGGAGAACATGAGCAAGGAAGTCAGGACCACGAGGGGTGCATCCACCCACTGTGACAGTGGAACTGATCTATTGGGAGCTCACCAAGGCCAGCGGGACTGGGACTGAATAAGCATGGGATGAAACCGGACTTTCTCAACATGGCGGACAATGAAGGCTGAGGAGAAGCCAAAGACAATGGTACTAGGTTTCGAACTGGCTTTGTGGAAACCTAGCCTTTTTGGATGCTCACCTTCCTGGTCCTGGATAGAAGTGGGAGGACCTTGGACTTCCCTCAGGGCAGGGAATCTACTGCTCTTCATTCTCGAGAGGGAGGGGGAATGTAGTGGGGGGAGGGGAGAGGGGGAGGTGAGTGGGGGAGGGGTCGATGTGTGGGAGGAGGGGGAGGGAAATGGGAAACGGGGAGGAGGCAAAAAAAATTTTTTCAACAACTAAAAAAAATAAATAAACAAAAATATAGATCTTTCACTTCCTTGGTGAGAGTTGCCCCAAGATACTTTATGCTATTTGTGGCTATCATAAAAGGTGAAGTTTCTCTGAATTCCCTCTCTGCTTCTCTAGCCTTTGTGTATAGGAGGGCTACTATTTCTTTTTTTTTCTTTTTTTTTCTTTTTCTTTTTTTTTTTTTTTGAGTTGATCTTGTAACCTGCCTCATCATTGAAGTTATTTATCAGCTGTAGGAGTTCTTTGGTAGAGTTTTTGACGTCACTAATGTACACTATCATATCATCTGCATATAATAAAGTTTGACTTCTTCCTTTCCGATTCGAATCCCTTTGATCTCCTTGTTGTCTTATAGCTATTACTAGAACTTATGAACTATGTTGAAGAGATACGGTGAGTGTGGACAGCCTTGTCCTGTTCCTGATTTTAGTGAAATGGCTTTGAGTTTCTCTCTATTTAATTTGATATTAGCTGTAGGCTTGCTATATATTGTTTTTATTGTATTTATGTATGATCATTGTATCCTTAACCTCTCCAAGACCTTTAATCATAAAGGGGTGTTGAATTTTGTCAAATACTTTTATACCATCTAATGAAATGTTTATATGTTTTTTTTTCTTTCAGTTTATTTATATGATGGATTACATTGATAGATTTTCTTATGTTGAACCAACCCTGCATCTCTGTGATGAAGCCTACTTGGTCATAATGGATATTTTTTTAATGTGTCTTGTATTCTGTTTGCCAAAATTTTATTGAGAATTTTTGCATCAATGTTCATGAGTGAGATTGGTCTGTAATTCTTTTTCTTTGTTGGGTCTTTGTGTGGTTTTGGCATCAGGGTGACTGTCACTTCATAAAAAAAAAGTTTTGGCAATGACTCTTCTGGTTCTATTATGTGAAACACATTAAGGAGTATAGGTATCAGCTCTTCTTGGAAGTTCTGATAAAATTCTGCATTAAAAACACCAGGTCCTGGGCTTTTTGGGGGTGGGAGGTTTTTTATGACAGCTTCTATTTCCTCATGACTTATAGGTCTATTTAAAGTGTTTACCTGATCTTGATTTAATTTTGGTAAATTGTACTTATCTAAAAACAAGTCCATTTCTATTACATTTTCCAACTTTGCAGCATATAAGCTTTTGTAGTAAGACCTACTGATTCTCTCAATTTCCCCAGTGTCTGTTGTTATGTCTCTCTTTTCATTTCTGATCTTGTTAATTTGCATGTTCACTCTCTGCCTTTTGCTTAGTTTGGATAAAGGTTTGTCAATCTTGTTGACTTTCTCAAAGAACCAGCTCTTTGTTTCACTGATTCTTTGGATTGTTTTCTGTGTTTCTATTTTCTTGATTTCAGACCTCAATTTGATTGTTTCCAGTCTTCTACTCCTCCTAGGTGAGTCTGCTTTCTTTTTCAAGAGCCTTAAGATGTTCTGTTAAGTCTCCAATGTTAGCTTTCTCCATTTTTTTAATGTGCGTTTATTTTCTCTATTGTGTCTTCAGCATCTGAGATTCTTTCTTCTATGTCTTGTATTCTGTTGGTTATGCTTGTCTCTGTCATCTCTGTTCATTTACCTAGATTTTTCATATCCATCCGGCCTTGCTTTGTGTTTTCTTCATTGCATCCATTTCTTTTTTCAATTCTTGAACTGTTTAGATTATCTGTTTGATTGTTTATTCTTGGTTTCCTAGGGTACCTTTTATGGATTTACTCAAGTCTTCATACTTTTGTTATTCTTCTCATCCATTTTTTCAAGGGAGTTTTTCATATTCTGTTTAAGGGACTCTATCACTTTCATAATGTCAGTTTTTTCTACTTCTTCTGGATTAAGGTGTTCAAGTCTTCCTGTGGTAAGTTCGCTAGGTTCTGGTGTTACCGTGTTGGAGGAATTCTTATATTGGCGCCTGCCCATCTCTTTCTTCAAATGCACTCCGATGGATCTTCTGGTACAGGATCAGGTCCCTTTGCTGGCCAGGGACCTCACAGGCAAAGGGCCTAGCTTGCTGTTGCAGGCTTAGTGAAACCAGGGCAGGACTCTTGGAGGTCAAAGGACCCCACAGACAAAAAGATGAACTTGGGGGGGGGGTGAGGGTTGTTCATAGCCAAAAAGCCCCTGCAGCAGGAGCTAGGGGTTCCGTGCACTCCATTCAGGCCAGGCGGGTGCACACTCACTCCTCTAGGTGGGTAGTCTCAGTGCAGGAACAAGAACTTTTCCTGGGCCAAGGACCTCACAGACACTAGGGCAGGCTTGGGGTTGTGGGCAGGGATGTGTAGAACAAAGAAGACGTTGCAGCAGGAGCTGAAGGGGCCCAGTGCTCCTTCCCCAGTTGTTCCACACTGCCCCGGGATGGCACCTACTCACCAGTCTGAAAGGTTGTCCTCAGCACAGGGACAAAACTCTTGGAGGTCAAAGGACCCTGCAGACAAAAAAAAAAAAAAAAAAAAAAAAAAAAAAAAAAAAAAAAAAGCAGGTAAAGGATTTTTTTTTTAACAGAGTGTTTGTTAAATATTTATGAGTGAGCATATCTCAGACTCATTCCTGGTGAATGAGTCTGTATAAGTTGTCCTATATTTCCCAAATGTCAGCTACTTCCTGCTCCTTAACTACGACTCCAGTGCATTCAGGTGTTTCTGCTTTCTTTGCATAAAAAATAATAATATAAAATACTTTAAAATAAATATGTATATTTAAAGGTATCGCATAATTTTAGTGCATATATGGTGATACCTACACAATTATAAGTATAGCATAACATCTATTTAATAAGGACATGGTTGCTTTATTCAAAATATACTGTTAATTGTGAGGAATGCATGTTCATATACATGTGAGCATGCATTTACTGAGATAATGTTCATTATCTACCACATATTTTATTTCCAAATATTTTGCACAAGTTCTATAAATTTGAAAAAATATTTTTGAGTTGAATCCATGCTAATATTTCCCTCATTTTTAGAACATAATTATTTTTATTTAATTTTTTTAAATAAGGAAACACGCAATTTTTTTACATTTTGCACACCAATTCTAATTCCCAATCTCTCCTGTCCTCCCATTTTCTCCATATTTTCTACTACCCCCCTATCTACTCCTAAAAGAGAATAAGACACTTGGCTTTTAGGAAGGACCAAGTACATCCCTACTATATCTAGGCTTTGGTATCCATCCAAAGAGGATGGGTTCCAAAAAGCTAATAAAGCAGTAGGGATAAATTCTCATGACACTGCCAGTGGCCCTGCTGTCAGCATCAGCCATACAACTGTTACCCACATTCAGAGTGTCTAGTTTACTCCTATGCTGTTTCCTTCTCTTTCTCGCTGGAATTGGTGATGTCCCATTAGCTCAGCTAAACTGTTTCAGTGGTGTCCCCAAAATAGTTTTATTTGCTCATATTCTCACTCCCTCATTCTTTATCTCACTCCTCCCACTCCTTCACTAGACTTTGGGAGCTCAATCCAGTACTTCATTGTGGCTCTCTGCCTCTGATTCCATCAGTTGTTGAATGAAGCTTATATGGTGACATTTAAGATAGTAATCAATATGAACCAGTCTGACTACAGGACAAGGTTAGTTCAGGCACTCTCTCCATTATTCCTTAGGGTCTTAGCTAGAGTCATCCCAAACTTGTGGATTCCTGGGAATTTCTCTAGTGCTAGTTTTTTCTATATGTTTTTGTTTTTTTTTTTTTTTGCTAGCCCCATAATGGATTCCTTAATCAAAATATCTCTTTTTTTGTTCTCTGTGTCTGTCATTTCCCCATCTCAACTATCCTGTTCCCTCTATCTTTTCTACCCCCTCCTCTTCTCCCCTCCTCCTCCCCTTCCACTCTTCTTTTCCCCAACCCCTACATGCCAAATTTTGTCAGGAGATCTTGTTTCTTTTTCCTTACAAGGGGAATCTATGTATGTTTCTCTTATGTTTCACCTTTTTACTTGGCCTCTCTAGGGTCATGGACTATAGACTTGGTATCCTTTGCTTTACAGCTAGTACCCACTTTTGAGTGATTACATACCATATCATCTTTCTTGGTCTGGGTTAACTCACTCAGGATGTTTGTTTCTGTTTCCATCCATTTGCAAGCCAATTTCATGATGTCAATTTTTTTCTTACAGCTGAGTAGTACTCCATTGTATAAATGTACCACATTTTCATTATCCATTCTTTGGTTGATGGGTATCTAGGTTGTATTCAGGTTTGGGCTATTAGAAAGAATGCTGCTATGAACATAGTTGAATAAAGATCATTGTAGTATAATTGAGTATCCTTTATTTATATGCACCAAAGTGGTATTTCTAGGTCCAGTTTTCTAAGAAACCACCAAACATATTTCCATTGTTTATAAAAGTTCACATTCCCACCTGCCATGCACCATGGCCCCTGTCTGCACTCTATGCACTAGAACCCAGTTTGCAAGCTTCGGGCAAGGGGCTGGAGGTTGAGAATACACACACAGAGACAGACCGACACACAGACCTTCCAACACTGGTACCAAAAAGCTCTCTTTAATAGCACCATGGAGGCTTAAATACCCGGCAGTCAATGGCCAACAGGTGAAAATGCTAGCCTCTGATCCTCTAGGCAAAGCACAGATTTTAGTAACTTCCATTAGAAGGCTCTAGACAGGGAAGAGCAGCTGAAAGCCAGGACTCAATTAGTCCCAACATCTCCCCCATAAATTTTCTATAAAACAGAAGACCCTCCTGTCATAGATCATCTCAGAAGAGTAAACCCTTACCCATTTTTGGGAGGCCCCTTCCCTGTCTTAGGTGGGCCCTCTTCTGTAGAAGTTGCCCATCTACAGAGAAGTCTTCATTGTTGGTGCAGTATTTACAACCAAACCTGGAGTACGTTCGAGTTACTGGCCAACAGGCTCAGAAGGACTTGCTAAGTGACCATATGCTGCATTCTCATGGGTTGTCTGATCTTACACAAAATTCAGAGATGAATGCCCATGGCAACAGGCATTAAGATTGCTAGCAATAGGGTCCCCAGTTACTACTGAACCCAGCCTCCTATTTGGGCTATGGTATTCTACCAACCCTTTGGCTAAAACAGTTACAAACATTTCAAGGGCTATTCAAGTAACAATTGAGTTGTTTCACCACATAAGAGGCATTAGCAATATTAACAGATGTCATACAAATGGAATGATAAAAGTATGAACAAGACATTTGTTGTATTAGCCTTAAGTCCACCTGCTCCTACAATAGGACAGTCTCTTGATTTAAATTTGAAAGTCCAAATTTAATGTGGACATTCAGGACATTCTGAGTCTGGAGAGCATCGTTGACTTGTCTCGCCAGTTTACCCATGGTGTCCAACATCAACGGTGTTTGTGCCATTGTCAGTCCTGTGACCATGGCTGCAGCAGCGGACACCATGATGACAGCAACCACTGCAGCTGTCTCTCCAGAGTCTCGTTGCTCTCGATACAGGGTCATCTCTGTCTGCTTAGCCTTTTTGGTAATTGGCAGTGGTATGATGGCTCCAATAAACGAGCACTGGAGTGGTCATCCTAGCAGTTGATCAGGCCACAGTTTCTGAAGGAACAACCAAGAATATCTTTCCTCCCAATGGTGCTATTCCATACTACAAAAAAAAAAAAGAAAGAAAGAAAACTAAAACAAACACAGGATTTAATAGTGCCTGGGCTCTCAGCAAAATATTCCAAAAAAGAAAGATAGGAACTACACTCACTTGTATAGGATTCCTTTAAAATAATAGTCATAGCCCAAAAAATATAACAAAGCATAAAGCATTCACAAAGGAAAAGGTTTGATTAATAGAATCCTGTTCTATTGACATATTGCTTAAAGCAGTTCCAGTAGTATAGTTTGAGGGATAAAAAGATGAATACAAAGAACTAACTTGGCTCTCTGATCAATACAAGTGTGTTACTTACCAGGCTTCACACAGTGCTTTCCGCTTGATTGGGACTCACCAGGAGGCTCATCAAGAGAGTGACAGGTGTCATTCTCAGGCTCATCACAGGATCCCTTCCCATCATTTTCCACAGCCCAAACATATCGCTCTGGTACCCAAATGGGCTTGTCTGTTCCTGGAGGAAAAACACAAACAGCTCCTCTCACCCAAGCCAACAGGCTAGCCATCCATAGCTTTTATCACCGAGGTGGCTTTCTGGGGGGACACCTTTGTAGGTTGTCTTGTTAAGACTGCTCCATCTCTGCTAATATATCACGTCCCTATAGATTGATAGGCAGGCCAGAAAGAACATATGGCTGGAAAAAACCCTCATGTCTTTTTTATTATGTCATTTCAATATTTTAAAACTTTTTTGAGGAGTTGTTTGACCCATCCCTTGCAGCCGTACAGTACCTTCTTCCAAGGACCATGCCTTTGGCCAATATTTTAAGGACAAAACTGATACAACTGCCCCAGAATCTAATATATCATCAAAGCCCTTTCCCTCTATAGTTATTCTAAGTTGGGGCTGTTCATTTAACTGTGCAACCCAAAAAGGAGCCATTCCAGGGGATCCAAACCCTTGATTGCCACGGGCTCGTTTATTATTGGTAAACTTGTTGGGAATCAACACTAATCGTGCTATCGGCTCACCTTGAGGAATTACCACCACCCCCTGTTGGACAGATGACATAACCTTAATCTTTTCTTTATAGTCTCCATCTACTATCTCAGGATGAATTTGGATCCCCTTTAAAAGGGTACTGCTTCTGCCTAATATAAGCCCCATGGTACCTGGAGGTAAGGGCCCATATACTCCTGTAGGGAGTGCTTGCACTCCCATTTGTGGAGTTAAGACTGAGGCACAAATGTCCAATCCTGAGCTCCCTGGTGTGGCTCCGACAAGGTCTTCAATGTGAATGGATTTCTATGCTGAAGGAACTGGACACGGCCTCTGCTGTGGTACTGTCCCTGTGGTCCTGCAGTTATTGCTTCATACACTGAGGTTTGGGGCCTGGAGCAGGGCCTTCTGCCAGTTTCCCTGCTGTTGATTAATGGTATGTGGCAGAGGTTTCCCATCTGTATCTGTTTTAGAGAAGCAATCATTAGCCCAATGTGCTCCCCTTCTGCAATTAGGGAACATGCCAGGTTTCCTCCTACCCTTCATTATCAGCTGTGGGCATTCCTTTTGAAAATGACCAGGAGTTCTGCAGTTAAAACAATTACCGCATCAGGCCCTCTCACCCACTCCTATGTTTCTGCGAGGTTGAATAGCTGCCGCTATAACCTGCCCTTGAATGAAATTCCCATCTATATCTCTGCATTTTCTGATATATTCATTTAAACTCTGTTTTGTGAAGGTGTAATGCTTTCTTACAATATCTATTGGCATATTAAAATACAAGTTGCTTTATTATAGGCATGGCTGTTGTTTTATCTCCAAACCATCTACCTGCTACTTGTAACAGCCTATTTACATAATCTTGGAATGGTTGTAAAACTTTTGATAATTGATCCCCAGCTTCTTTGTTAGGTAGGGCCTTCCAAGCTTTAGTGGCAGCTGCAGTTATTTGGGCGAATACTCCTGGATCATATAGAATTTGTTGCTGCAAATTGGTATAAGCCCCAGCCCCAGTTAGCATATCGAAATTACGTTTTGCTTGACTGCTAGAGGATTTAACTGGACCGTTTGCTTACAGTTTTCCTGATATTCCCTTCGCCATAGGAGATAATCTCCCCCAGATAAGATAGCATGCCATAAATGCTGCCAATCACTTGGTGTTAAATTCATAGCAGAGAAAGATTCTACCATAGCCAACGTGAAGGGTCCTTGACCCCCATATGCAGCTACAGCTTCCTTTAATTGCTTCATTTCTTTAAATTGTATCGCAAAATGTTGGCGAATTATTTGCCCTGGGTTGTTGGTGTCTGGCACCTCCATCACTGGTGCAACCATGTGTATAGGACGGACACAAACCCCCTTGTTTTGTTCAGTGCCAGAGTCCCTACTCAGCTGAGACCACCACCTTCATCATTATAAGCCTGTGGGGCCGAGGGAGTTGGATGTGAATCTTTTCTTACTTTACATTTTCTCGGTTTTCTTAAGAGATTTCTTATTTCCTTGCATATGATCTCCTTTTCTGATGAATCCTCACTATTCTCATTATCCTCCACAAACTCTAAATCATCAAACTCCTTCCTGTTGACTGACTCTTTTCTGAACAAAGAAAAGATTCCTCCCATCTTAACTCTTCAATAGGACGCTGTCTGCTTACCTCTCTTGGTGGGGCTAAAACCAAGCGAAGGACATCAGGATTAATACATAACTCAATAGGAAGGATGTCAGGATTAATACATACCCCAATCCACCCTCACCTTCAAAGGGCGACCTCTCAGTGTTTCCTAGTTCCCGATATATCGGAGGGCCCTCCAATTGCCGTGCACTGCAGCCCCCATCTGTGCTCTATGCATTAGAACCCAATTCGCGAGCTTTGGGCAAGGGGCTGGAGGTTGAGAATACACACACAGAGACAGATCGACACAAAGACCTTCCAACACTGGTACCAAAAGCCCTCTTTAATAGCACCATGGAGGCTTAAAGTCCCTGCAGTCAATGGCCAACAGGTGAAAATCCCATCCTCTGATCCTCTAGGCAAAGCACAGCTTTTAATAACTTCCATTAGAAGCCTCTAGACAAGGAAGAGCAGCTGAAGGCCAGAACTCAATTAGTCCCAACACCCATCAGCAAGGGAGGCGTGTTCGCCTGATGTAGGATTCACCTTTGTGTGCTGTGAACATGTTTTATTGCCATTGGTAAATAAAGAAGCTGTTTCGGCTAGTGGCTTAGCAGAATAGAACAAAGTAGGAATTCCAAGCAAATAGAGGAGTAAAGAAGGCAGAGTCAGAGAGAATTCATATATAGCTTCCACAGAAGACAGATGCTGGACACTGGACTGAACCTTACCAGTATGCCACCACTACATGGCAATACACAGATTAATAGAAATGGGTTAATTTAATATGTATGTAATAACCAATAAAAAGCAAGAGTTAATAGGACAAGAAGTATTATAATAATAAACAGTTTCTGTGTGATTATTTTGGGTCTGGGCAGCTGGGAAACAAATGTACACTGCTTAATTACATTCCCGTTACTCTACATCACCTCCACCATAAACTATCATTGTTGTTTTTGATCTTAGCTAATCTGACTGGTGTAAGAGGGTATCTCAGAGTCATTTGATTTGCAATTCCCTGAAGACTAAAGATGAGGTTCTTCTCTTGAGAATTCTCTTTTTAGATCTGCAACCCATTTTTAAATTGGATTATTTAGACCCTTGATGTCTAATTTCTTGAGTTCTTTATATATTTTGGAGATAAGTCCTCTGTCTGATGTGGGGTTGGTAAAAATCCTTTTCCATTCAATAGGCTGCCTTTAGTCTTACATACTGTGTCTTTTGCTTTACAGAAGCTTCTCAGTTTCGTGAGGTCCCACTTATTTATGGTTGCTCTCAGTGTCTGTGGATTTGTGTTATATTTAAGTGTCAGGAGCTAATTTCCTCCTAAAATCATTACAGGAACCATCACCCTGGGGAGTCTACAGATCTGTCAGGAGCTATTTCCTCCTAGGATTATTGCAGGAACCATCACCCTGGGGAGTCTGCAGAGAACCCCACACCCCTAATTGTGTTAGGAATCGTTCTATTGACAGAGCCTACCCCACACCCAAATTGGCTGTTAATGGAGAGCTATCTGTTAGCGGAACCCACCCCACATTCCAAACTATCTAGAGAACTAGGTGTGTCATCTCCTGTTGTGACTTCCTGGCCTATGTGACCTGACCGACGGTAACCTCCTGGACGACGTGACCTATGTGAACCATGCGGCTAGAGCCCAGGCCCCTGTGCCCACCCCCAACTCCTTACCCTATATAAACTGTACCCCATCTCTAATAAACGGAGGCTCTGACAAACTTAGCATAGCCTCATTCCTTTCTCTCAGCTCATATCTTCCAGATAGTGCCTCTCCGGGACCCTGGAATAACTGAACTGCCAGGCGGGTTACAAACCCCTAGACTAAGTAACCCGCCAAAGCAATAAACCAGTGACTCGGAGCATGGCCAACTATCGGACGACGACGCGCGGTCCCGGGACAACAACAAGTAGAAAAAAGTAGATTCTGCAGCTGTAGAACGCGGACAGATCTGCAGAATGAGGTAGGCGCAGGATCACTGTCATCCAAAAAGATATGGGACTTTCTTTTTTTTTTTTTTTTTAAGATATGGGACTTTCAAAGGAAGAGAAATTCATACAGGAATTTAATCAATCAATCAGAGAGAGAGGAGTAAGAGTCAAAAACAGAGACTTATGTGTTTGCTTTATGTGTTTGCTTGTGGACTCAAAAGGGAGTCCCTCAAGATGCAAGAAGTTAGGGTACAATCCACACGGCTACGCCTGCCAAGCAGGCTGGCTGCTAGGGCTAGAGAGCTTATGTCTTTAACCCCCTGCCATATGGGGTGAAAGCTGACAGGCAGATTTGCTATAAAGGAATCTAGACTCAAAAAGCTGCAGCTTCATTTAGGACAGTAAATATGCTTCTTTTCCATTTTAAAAATCTTGCTTCTTGGTCAAAAATCTTTAGTTTGTCGGTGTATAAGTTTATATCTAAGGCAGATTAATTTCAGTACTGTGTTTCTGTAAGAAAGTTTTAAAATCAAAGATTGTAATATATTCAGAGGATTTTAGAATTGTTTAGGCTATCCTGAGTTTTTATGTCTTTTGTATAAAGTTGGCGGATTGTTTTTTTCAAGTTCTATATTGTTCTTTTGAGTTCTGTGGAAAGTTTTGCTATAATTTTAATGAACATTTACATTAAATCTCTATGTGAGTTCTGTGAGGAATGTTGCTATAATTTTTAATGGACATTTACACTGAGTCTGTAAACTGCTTTCAGTGAAATTGTCATTTTTGCTGTGTTTCTTCTGGTTTCCCAAGAAAGTAGGGGATCTTTCAAGATTTAAAGTTCTTATCCTACAAGTTTTTCCGGTTGGGTGGGAGTCGTATTGTTTCAGCTTGAGGTCCTTTCTTGCTGCTGGGTGTGGCTTTAGGGTGGACTGCTGAGACTCAGGTCTCTCACTAAATTTATCAAGGGCCAGAGTTATATTCTAACAAGTGATAATGGTTAAAAATAAAAAAAAAAAAAACATTTCTGCCTTCACAAGCAGAGATGACAGGACCCAAAACTTCTGTCCTGCTTGCTTAAAGTTACTCCAAGATGTTTTGTGGTATTCATGGATATTTAAAAGGATGATGTCTCATTTATCCTAGGTGTAAAACAGGTACATCTTGGTTATTTTCCGATTCTGGCTATGATAAAGTAATTCTTCTGTAAGCAAGGCTGAGCACATGGTCTTATGTTTAAACAACTTTATATTTGGCCCAAAAGGGGTATTACTAAGTTTTGAGGTATATATTTGCCTAATTTTAAAAATATAGACATAATGGGGTCCCTCAGTGCTGGGGAGACTCTCACTCGGGTCTCGGGATGGTGTGGGCCCCCACGTGGCTCGCCAGACACCGTCCTTGCTGAGGTCACACAATGCCTTGGTTGGCAGGGGAGGAATTCGACCCCGAATGACCGGGAGAAAGAATTTTTGAGGAAAGAGGCCACAGCCCAGTGGTCCAGGAGGGTCATAAACTCCAAAAATCCAGTGATGGTCGCAGGGGGACAACTCCCTGCCTCGGGATCACTCCCAAGGTCGTAATCAGCTAGTTCCTAAAACAGTACTGTGATAATTGCAGCTGGAAAACCTGTTTTTCAAGGTTAAGGTCTGGCTTTGTCTTCAGCTAGTTCCTAGTGCAGGGTCACTGAACAGGCTGGCCCTGGATTTTTGATTCTTCTCTTCCAGCTGGGGGAGTCTGGTTTATCCAGGTTTTTCAATACTATGTGTGATCCAAAGGTGACTGTCAGTTTACACTTCCAGCAATGGAGTTTTTTCTTTACCCACATTTTCTTAAGCATAAATTGTTAGCAGTAATTTTTAATTTTGGTCATTTCTACAAGGATAAGATAAAATCTCAGAGTTTTGATTTACATTTTTGTAACGGTTAAAGGATGTTATGTTTAAGAATTTTTTAAGTGTCTCAGTCATTTTTAAGTTCGTCTGTTGAGAGTTTTCAGTTTAGGTCTATAACAAATATTTTTATTGGAATAATTTTTAATAACTAATTTCCTGAGTTCTTCATATATTTTTGGAATGGATTTATGATAAGTAAAGATCTTTTCCCACTCTAGCCTTGTTATACAAAAGGTTCTCAATTCAGGAGATATAATTTATGGTTTCTCACAATGTTTATGCCACTGAGGCTGTGTTTGAGATGTGGCAAACTGTACTTCAAAAAAATTTTTTTCTCTGTGAGGTTCAACATAATTTGTATATGCTGAGGCCTTTGGCTCATTTAAACTTAAGTTTTGTACATGGAGATGGATATGGATCTATTTTCATTCTTCTACATGTTGGTGTCTAATGAGGCCAGCATTATTAGTTAAAATGCTTCCTTTTTCCATTTTCTTATCTGCAAGACAGACTTGCAACTTAAGAGGAGGATAGCTTACAAACCTTTGGTTGGATGTCCAATGGTTAAAGCTCTAGTTATAATATTCTTATGGGAAACCTTGAGCTGCTAGGCAAAATTATTACAAGAAAACAGTTTCCAATAGAAAGCTTAAACAAGCTGCCTAACAGGTACTCAAGCAGGTAAAATATAAATCAACAGGTAAAGTATACAATAATCAACAAATGCAGTATATTAATTATGATTCAGCTAGGGTAAGTGTGTATATTAAATATAAAACTTATTCTACAACAGATTTGCCAGTTAAGATATTAAACTCTTAATTTAAAACAGTAGCCTGTCTGATACAAAAGGGCAGGATAAAAGCTGAAAAATGGTTTGACAAAATATTGACTATGCTCAATGCTTCTTATACTAAACAATAGATTCATTGTTAATTTTAAGACTGATTCCTGGACAATTGTGTTTGCTCAATTCAAAGGCAAAAACAATAATCTTTTCCCAGATGATCATTGCTACAATTCACACAACTATATTTTGCTAATGTTATAGCAAAAAATGCCTTAAAGGATTTTATGCTAAATTTTACAAATGGCTCTTCCAATGGAAGAACTGCATATATGGCTAATAAAAAAATTGTGGAGCGTAACAAGGCTCCTTAAAAGCAACTCATAAAAGTTGCAAGCAGATCCTGATACAAATGGATCTGGTGTGATAACACCAAGCTGACCTTTGCTAAAGCAAGGTGGAAAAGCCCTTACAATGCATTATGAAAACACCCGACATATATATATTTGGGGTCAAGGATATGTTTACGCTTTTTTCACAGAAATAAAATAAAATCTATATCTGAAGTCAAGGCTGCAGACACCCCACAGAGGAGTTCCAGAGGTGACTGGGGAGAGGTCCTTGGTCCGGCCTTTCCTGCCCCCAAGGAGAGGAGTGCCTGATAACAGAACCTGCTGCTCCACTCTGCAGGGTGTCATTTCTGCCCCTAGAGAGTCCAGGGAGACCCGGCTGAGATAGTGCCAGGATGTGCTTCAGATAGCTGAATACAGCTCACCTCACTCAGGAATCCCACCTGCCCTGAAGCACAAATGCTGAGCTGCTTCTGATGCAGACTAAACAACTGTTTTAATCTTTGGGGCACAGAACTCATTTTAATTTAAATATTAACCTCTCTTAACTTAAGAAGGGGAAAGATTGGGGTTCCTGTCACTGTTGCTCAGAGACTGGAACTGTTGGTATTTGATGACAACAATGTATGTCATTGTGCTCTTACTGAAATTGATCTAATGATATTTGTAAGTGCTTATAGATGTTGGGAAAGGTTTGACACATGCTGTAAAGTGTTTGGGTTTAATGCATATGTTAAAAATTTTAGATTTTGATCCCTTTTACACTGCCCTAATTGTTGGCAGGCAGCACACGTAATTTTATGTGGAGTAGGCAGTTAGGAAGGAGATATACCAAAGGCCAGAATAAAAGGTGAATACTGGGTTTGGAAAATGCCCTTTCTTCTTCTCTGGAGATGGAGTTATTGGTGCCCAAATAAAATCATTATATCTTTTGTTTGAGGAGCTCCTCACAGTCTTTTCATTAATGACAGACGCAGGGGCCCAATGACAGGAGTTAGTGTGTATCCTCGCCTGAACAGCACACCATACAGAGGTTGTAGAAACCAGCTCAACATGGCATGGTGCCAGTTATGAGGGTGCCCTCCACATGGCCTAAGACAGGGTGCCCTGTGATCTGCTTGCTTTAAATCTCGCTAGATACCTTTTATTTGAGGAGCTCCAAGGACGGGTGACTTGTGGCAGGACATCCCCCAAACTAAGACAGGGTCCTGGGAACCCTAAGATGGGTAAGGGGAAAAAGACCTGGTCCCCACTCGACCTAAGAATCATAAGGCACCCCTCTGTTCCCAGGAGAGGTAAATTGCTTCACCATTCGAGAGGAGGGTCTTGTCCCAGTCCCTTCTCCTTTAGATCTGACACCACGGTTGCACTCTGACCTGGTGCCCTCCACTTAATAGCTGCCTGTCTTTATAAAAGAAAGGGGATCTGTCAGGAGCCAATTTCCTCCTAAAATCATTACAGGAACCATCACCCTGGGGAGTCTACAGATCTGTCAGGAGCTGTTTCCTCCTAGGATTATTGCAAGAACCATCACCCCAGGGAGTCTGCAGAGAGCCTCACACCCCCTAATTGTATTAGGAATCGTTCTATTGACAGAGCCTACCCCACACCCAAATTGACTGTTAATAGAGAGCTATCTGTTAGCGGAACCGGCCCCACATTCCAAACTATCTAGAGAACTAGGTGTGTCATCTCCTAGTTGTGACTTCCTGGCCTACTTGACCTGACCGACGGTAACCTCCTGGACGACATGACCAACGTGAACCATGCGGCAAGAGCCCAGGCCCCTCTGCCGACCCCCAACTCCTTACCCTATATAAGCTGTACCCCATATCTAATAAACGGAGGCTCTGACAAACTTAGCATAGCCTCATTCCTTTCTCTCAGCTCATATCTTCCAGATAGTGCCTCTCCGGACCCTGGAATAACTGAACTGCCAGGCGGGTTACAAACCCCTAGACTAAGTAACCCGCCAAGGCAATCAACATTTAAGAAGTGATATCCTTTGCCCATGCATTGAAGGCTACCCCTCACTTTTTCTTCTTTCAGATTCAGTGTGGTCAGATTTATTCTGACATCTTTAATCCATTTGGACTAGAGTTATATACATGGAGATAGATATGGATCTATTTGCATTTTTCTAGATGTTGACATCCAGTCATGTCAGCATAATTTGTTGAAGAAACTTTTCTCTTCTATTGTATAATTTTAGCTTCTTTGTCAAAACTCAGATGCTCACACATGTGTGGATTAATTTCTTGGTCCTCAGTTTGATTCCATTATTCTACCTATCTGCTTTTATGCCAATATCACACTGTTTTCATTACTATAGCTCTATAATATAGCTTGATGTCTTGGATAGTGACATCTGCAGAAGTTCCTTTATTGTGCAGGATATCTTAGGCTATAATGCATTTTTTATTTTTGCATATGAAGTTTAGTATTTTTTTTTCAAGGTCTGTGAAAAATTGTGATGGGATTTTGATGAGGATTACATTGAATCTATAGATTGCTTTTGGAACAATTGCCATTTTTATTATGCTGATTTTAGCTATCCAAGATCATGGAAGATCTTTTCATTTTCAGGTATCTCCTTCAATATATTTCTTCAAAGATATAAATTTCTTGTTAACAGGTCTTTTATTACTTTGGTTAGTGTTACCCCAAAATATTTTATGTTATTTGTAGATTTTTTACAGGGCAATATTTCTCTGATTTCTTTCTCAGCTTCTTTGTCATTTTTATATAGGAGGACTATGGATTTTTTTAGTTCATCTTGTACCCTGCCATATTACTGAAAGTATTTATCAGCATTAGAAGATCCCAAATAGTGTTTTGGTGTCATTTATGTATAGTATCATATCATCTGCAAATAGCAGAAGTTTGACTTCTACTATTCCATTTTATATCACCTTGATCTCAATTTCTTTTGTCTTATTGATCTAGCCAAAACCTCAAAAACTATGTTGGATAGATATGTAGAAAGGAGTTAGCCTTGCCTTGTTCCTAATTTTAGTGGAATCACTTTGAGTTTCTCTCCATTTAATTTGATGTTGGGTATCATCTTGCTGTATATTGCTATTGTTACATTCAGATATTTTCTTATTATCCCTGATTTCTCTAAGTCCTTTATCATGAATGTGTGTTGGATTTTTCAAATTCTTTTTCAGCATCTAATGAGTTGATCATGTATTTTTTTTCTTTCAGTTTATTCATATGGTGAATAACATTGATAGATTTTCACATGTTCAACCATGCTTGCATCTCTGAAATGAAGCTGACTTCTCATGCTGAATGATTTTTTGATGTGTTATTGGATTCCCTCTGCCAGTATTTTTGAATCTATGCTTATGAGGGAGATTGGTCTCTAATTTAATTTTCTTTCTTTGCTGAGTCTTTGTGTAATTTCAATATCAGCATAACTATAGCCTCAGCTCTTCTTTGAAGTTCTGGTAGAATTCTGTGCTTAAACCATCTGGCCCTGTGTTTTTTTGTTTGTTTGTTTGTTTTTAGGCTTTTGGTAACTACTTCTATTTCCTTGCAGGTTATATTTAAATTGTTCAATTTTTATTCATTTAATTTTGCTATAGAGTATGGATCCACAACAATTTCCATTTCTTTTACATTTTCCACATTTGTGGTGTACAGTTTTTGGTGGTATTGAAAGACCCTACAGACCCCCTCCTCAAAACCCGCAGCTAGCATGCTCCCGAGGGAATGTCCTGTTTGCTTAAAAAAATTCTCTGGATCAGCAGCCAGCCTGCTCTCGTAAGAACATCCCATGTGCTTGAGAGAGCAGGATGTCTATGAGATAGGAAGACTGCAAGGCAGGATATCGATAAGATAGGACATCAACAAAGCAGGTTGACTGCAAAACAGGATCTATGCTGAGAGAGGAAACCATTCATGCCCCCCGCCTCATTCCGATAACCACGCTTTTGCTTCTGTAAACTTGCTTTTTGCTCTTCCCTATAAAAAGCCAGCCCTCCAGTTGGCAGGCGAGCAATCTTCCAAGAGATCTTGCCACCCGCAGGTACCTGTGTCTACTCAATAAACCTCTTGCTAATTGCATCCTGTGGTTTGGTCTCGGAGTGTCCTGGTTCTGGGGTCTTCATCATTGGAGGAAAGGTCCTCTCTGAGGGTCTTTCAGTATGACCTAATAATTCTCCAGATTTCCTCAGTGTCTTTTGTTATGTCCCCATTTTCACTTATGATTTTGTTCATTTGGATGTTTTCTTTCTGTCTTTTGATTAGTTTGAATAAGGGTTTGTCTATCTTGTTGATTTTCTCAAAGAACCAGCTCTTTGTTTTATTGATTCTTTGAATTGTTTTCTTTGTTTCTATTTTTATTGAATCCATGCCTCAATTTAATTATTTCCTGTTATCTACTCCTCCTAGGTTAGTCTGCTTCTTTTTGTTTTAGAGCTTCAAGGTGTGCTGTTAAGTTACTAGTGTGAGATTTCTCCACTTCCTTTATGTAGGCATTAAGTGCTATGAACTTTCCTCTTAGCACTACTTTCATAGTATCCCACAGGTTTGGTTATGTTGTGCCTTAATTTTTGTTGATTTCTAGGAAGTCTTTAATTGTTTTGTTTGTTTCTTCCTTGACCAATGGGTGATTCAATTTTGCACTGTTTAATTTCTTCTAGTGTGTATGTTTTCAGCAATCATTGTTTTTGTTAAATTCTAACTTTAAACCATGGTTATTCTATAAGTTGTAGGAAGTTATTCCAACTTTTTCATATCTTTTAAGATTGACTTTGTGACTGATTATGTGATCAATTTTAGAGAAGGTTCCAAGAGGTGCTAAGAAGAAGTTATATTTTTTTGTGTTTTGGTAAAATGATTTACAGATGTCTGTTAATACCATTTTAGCCATGACATCTGTTAGGTCTCTTACTTCTCTGTTAAATTTCTGTCTAGTTGATTTTTTCCATTAGGTAGAGTGGGGTGCTGCCATCTCCTACTATTAATGTGTGGGGCTTGATGTGCAATTTAAACTTTAGAAATACTTATTTCACATATATGCATGCTCTTGTATTTGGGACATAAATGTTCAGAATTGAGACTTCATCTTGAAAGATTGTACCTATGATAAGTATAAAGTGTCCATCTTTTCTGATAGATTTTAGTTTGAATTTTATTTTGTTAGCTATTAGAATAGCTAAAATAGCTTCTTTCTTAGGTCCATTTGATTGGGAACTATCTTCCCATCCCTTTACTTAGAGATAATGTCTCTCTTTGAGGTTGAGCTGTGTTTCTTGTATACAGCAGAAGGTTGGATTAAGATTTTGTATCTATTCTCTTGACATGTTTCTTTTTGTAGGTGAAATGAGTCTATTGATATTAAAAGATACTTGTTGGAGGAGGGGAGCAGCTTGTTGGTTTCTAAACATCTGGCTAGCTTAGACCCAAAATAATCACACAGAAGCTGTATTAATTAAATTACTACTTGGCACATTAGATCTGGCTTCATATTGGCTAACTATTACATATTAATTTAACCCACTTCAATTTATCTGTGTTTCACCATGTGACAGTAGCTTACTGAAAATAAAGTTCCCAGCATCTGTCTCCGGTGGTTCCATCACGTCTCTCTGAATCTACCCTTTATTCTCCCAGAATTCAGCATAATTTTTCCTGCCTACCTAAGTTCTGCCTTGCTATAGGTCCAAATCAATTTCTTATCCATTAATGATAATCATACCACAGAAGGGACTCCCACATCACCTCCCGTTTACGGTTTAAATAAAAAAGAACTTTTAACTTTAATATAGTAAAATTACATAGAACAAAACAGGTATCAAACAAGAATTACAGTTATATTATTTCTATATACTTTATCTTTTACCATGACTAAGGAAAACTATAACTATAAATTCTTTAAGTCCATCAAAGACTCCAGAAAGATATAATATTACCTAAATAAACAGGAAGTGCTCTGTAAGCAACTTCCAAAACTCTAGAATTGATACAGAAATCAAATTGTCTAGACAGTCACCCAAAGTTCTTTCATATCTTTAGGGTATCTATCTTCAGCCTATACACCCATAGTATCCAGCAGACTTTTCCATGAAGCAAGAGTTTCAAAGACAGTTCTACCTATATTGGCAGCATGTCAGTCACTTTCTTCTGTGTCCTGCAGGACGTCTGGAAGACTCTTTCATGTAGCAAGAACCCCAGAGGACAATCTTACATATAGGAATGTACAGCAGTCATTTATCTGCAGGTCCTGAATGTCCAGTTTATCAAATAATCCAAGCAAGAGCAGCTTCTTGTCCAAATGAATAACCAACTTCATAAGGAGCCTCTTTGATGCCCGTCTTCCTCTTGAAGTAGCTCATACTGCCAGGAGCAGATGTGTCTCATTGTCATGAAAGTCCTAAGTCTAAAAGTCTCTGAAAGATTTTAAGAATACCTATCTAACTGAAATATATTTCTATACATTTAAAAAATCTACTAATATGACTACAAGCTTGGCTATTATATATGAGTATGCATTAACTTATAGTTTTTTAATTTTACATTGCATTTTAAAATGAGCTACACAAACACAATACCATAAACAAGACCAGAAATACATATGCATATAACAAAATTGATCTTAAATTTGCATCAATAGACTAAGATCCATACCAATGCAAATTATTCATATCTATATCATATCCCTTTTTAAATGTAAAAAAACATTTATAGACAATATTTGAGAATATGGGCATAGTTTACTCCATACTGCCTTCTGCTGATTGTTGGGGGTAGTAATTTTTGGAGGTATTCATAGTGTCTTTGAGCTGAATTTTTTCTTCTTCTATCCGTATTTCTTAGGTTTAGTCTTTTTATGGTTTCCAAGATTTTCTGGATGTTTTATGTTAGGAATTCTTTGGAATTAATGTTTTCTTCAACCAATGAATCTATTTTCTCTATATTATCTTCAGCAACTGAGAATATACATCTTGGACTTCTCTGTGTAGTTGAAGCATGTGTGTCAGAATTCCTCTAAGTGTATGGGGGATAGGAGGATTCAAGGTTGGAGGTGTGACTTGTAGCATAAAGGGTCTGATTGATGGGGTGGATATTTTGGGGTAGCACACATACAGGAGGCTAGCCTATTGGCCAGCTGGGGAAGCTGAAGCAGTTGGGGGAAAGGCCCAGTGTTATGCCCTAGTATGAAACACCTAGAGAGTTGGATGCCTAGCTGGGTAGGTAGTAACTCACCCCTTGGTCCACTCTGTGAAGTTGAAGCCTGTGTTTCAGAGTTCTTCTGAGGTCATGAGGGATAGGAGGGTTTGGGCATGGGGTGGGATTTGTAGCTTCCAGGGTCAGATTTATGGAATTCTTTTCTTAAAAAAAAAAAAAAAAAAACAAGAAATTGTAGAGGGAGACTATTCATTTATTTCCTGGTTGCCCAGACATGAATAATCACACAGAAACTATGTTAATTACAACACTGTTTGACCAATAGCTAATCTTATTCCTAGCTAGCTTTTATATCTTAAATTAACACAATTCTATAAATCTGTGTATAACCATGAGGTTGTGACCAATGTCTTTCTTCTTTGGCAGCAGCAAGGTTTTTCCTTGACTCAGCCTACTCTCTCTTCTATATCTCTGTCAAGATTTCTTACCTGTCTTTACTCTGCTAATTTATTGGCCAAAAGAGCTTTATTAATTAACCAATAAAAGCAACACATATGGAGAAGGATATGCCACATTAAGAACTTTAAATCCAATCTCCCTTATTTTAAATTTCCTCCTGACCTTAACCAACAATATCTTGTAAATAACACCCTTAAAAATGAGAAATTTCCACAACTCATTGAATGATCAAAATGATCCTCTCCACTTTGGGGGAATTTAGGTTTTATATTCTTAATTTTACTTCCTTCTATCTGAGAGCTATAACATTTTTAAGGGATATTGAAAACAAAACTTTGAGTTAATTGTCAAAAACTGATAGAGATAGTTTTATTATTTGTTGTAAAGTATCTGCATAAAGACTTGTGTCACCTCATGGCTTAATTATTCTCTTGAGGCTGGATCATCTCAGCTAGCCTCAAAATTTTCCTGAGGAGTTTGTATTCCAATGCAGATCTTTAGGTGTTTATTTCACCTTAGTAGTACAATCATATTCCTAGAGAAATTGTCATTGTGGGGCACCATTCTCCTTTTGAAGACCGCAGTGTTTGCTGTTAGGCATACTCATGCTTCACTGCAGATAACTGATAGAGACTTAAACCCAATATTTTATACAGGAATGTAGAAGAAATATTTTTTTCTACAATTAGTTACAAAAAGTATAGAATATATATATATATATATATATATATATATATATATATATATATATATACATACCTATGTATGTGTATATATACATATATATACACACAATAATCTTATAAATTTTCTACCTTAAGAGAAACTGTTCAAGTATCATTATAAAACCAAAGGTTTATGAGATGAGTGCCAATAAAATAGTCTTTAAGTATTTGTTTTTCTTCTGTCTCAATAAGGTGACACTTCTGACATGAGGCAGAAATTTTGGAGTTCCCTTTAATAAGCATGCTTCGGTTTAGAGAAAGAGAAAACCACACTCTAAAGTCAGTTTTATTCTTTAACTTGAAAAGAACTAGAAAAAGACCATTTACATTATATATCTGAAGAGAATCATAGAAACAAACATTTGATAAAAGATATGAAATTTAATTCTTTGACAAGGATGCTCAATTTTGCTACAAGGACATGTGCTCATCTATGTTCATAGCAGCATTGTTTGTCATAGACAGAACTTGGAAACAATCTAAATGTCCCTCAATCGAAGAATGGAAAAGGAATATGTGGTACATTTACACAATGGAGTATTACACAGCAGAAAAAAATAATGACATCTTGAATTTTGCAGGAAAATAGATGGAGCAAGAAAGCTTTATTTTGAGTGAGGTAACCCAGACACATAAAGACAATTGTCACATATGCTCACTCATAAGTGTTTTTAATCATAAAGCAAAGAAAACCAGCTTACAAATCATAATCCCAGAGAATTTATACAACAATAAGGACGCTAAGAGAGACATACATAGATCTAATCTTAATAAGAAATAGAAAATGACAAGATCTCCTGAGTAAATTGGGAGGATGGGGACCTTGGGGGAGGGGTGAAGGGGGGGGAGGCAGGGAGGTGAGCAGAGAAAAATGTAGAGCTCAATAAAACTCAATAATTTTTTTAATTAGTTTAATCCTTTGGGCAATATGGTATACCAATAGGCCAATTTACTCTTTATGTTGAGATTTTTTTCTTTTCTGGATGATTTATCCAAATCAGGTGGGCAATGTGATATACCAATAGTCCAATTTATACTTTATCTTGAGAGATTTTCTTTTCTGGATGATCTGTTCAATTTCATTGATGGCTTATTTCTCCAGTGGCCTTCCAACACCTTGGTTGGATACCTTCATTCTCCTGAAAAGACGAAATCAACACCCATCTCCAGCCCTAATTTTGTGGAGGTTATTTTGACAAATTATTTCTGATCAAATAAAAACCATATGTCAATTTTATAGGTTAGTTTATTGTAAATAACCATATTGTTTGATGAACTCTCATATTTTCATTTTAAATGGTTTATTTTGTTTAAATTTTATTTTAATCAATGTGGATGGTATTCATACCTATTCTTCTCCTGTGGAAAGAAAAGCAAAACCCCTTCTCAAACACGGCACATGCACTGGTTTCCAATCTGTGGTCAGTATATCTTTAAAGCATAACAGCTAATCTAATTCAGTAAGTTTTTCTACTATTCAATGTCTCTCCACAGTTATTGTTCCTTTCTCATTAGCATTTAGAAAATTCAAATTTAATAAAGCACTATGTAATCTACTTTGAGGATCTTTAGCATCCTTTTCTGTTTATTTAACATAGTCTTTAGCATTTGATTTAATCGTTCTATAACTTTAGAATTGTGTGGTATACTTATATGTTTGTTATTATGATAAGCAAAAAATGCTTCATTTTCTTAGAGACATATGCTGGAGTATGTGGGGGTTTTCTTTTGTATGAGTATACCCATGAAGACCATAACTTCTAACAAATGTGTGACTACCAAATTCTGAACCTAAAGTAATTTCCCACTGAAATCATGAACAGGTATTAAGAGGGTGTTAAAGGTAAAGTGAAGAAAGTTTTTTTAATCAATACTATAAGAGGCCATCTTATGGGTAATAGAAAAGACAAAATAATGTGACATTGTATAGAGCCCATTGGCTGAATCATATTATTAACAGATCTTAAATCTGTTACCAGTCTTCATTTTCCAGATTTCCTTTTAATAACAAAAGCAGAGGAATTCCAAGGCCTGTTTGATTCTTGAATATGTTTAGCACATTATTTCTCCGCTACCAGCTATTCTAAAGTTTACAGTTTCTCTTTTGTTAAAGGTCATTATGGAACCAACAAAGGATTGTCTGTCAACCATTTTAAAGTTAGGGCTATCAGTGTCTTTTAAAGTGCATTTTGCTTTGTTCTTGTATAACTTGAATGATCAGTGACTGTTCTTTATAATACCTTCTATTTTTTCCCAGAAACAGATGTTAATTTATGGCTTGTTTCTAAGATGGTGCGAATATTAACCTAAGTATCCCATTGCTGTCAAGATTCACATCCCAATAATTAATTGTTATGTTAGTTACATATGACTATAGTTTCCTCTCTGTCATTCCAGCTCTATATATTTGACCCATCTAATTCTGTGTTTTACTTGAGATAAAATTCCAATCCCTAAATCTGAACATTTACTTCCTTAAGAGGCAACTTTCATGACAAGATTCTTGGGAGATTATTGTTACATCTACTCCTATGTTGATGAGAACTTCAATGATAATGTAATTTATTTACATTTTTAATTTCATCACTATTCATTTATAGTAGTTTGCCAAAATACGCATTTTATGGTTTCTCCTGATTTTTTTGTTTTCTCTTTTTTGCCTTTTCTATTATCCGGAGCAATATGGTTTCTTATAATAGGCATTAGACTGTTTAATTATTCTGAAAGGGGTTTTTCTATGATGGCCAGAAAGGACTGAACCATATTTGGCATAGGGGCCTGTGAAGGGTTTCTCAAGGAGTTTCCTGAAATTTTCTCTTGATCTATACTTATTAGTCCAATTCCTGCCTTTCCCCACACTTTCTGCATGTTCCAGAAAGAAGGGGCATTCGGTTTTGATTATGCTCATGTTTACTTATAAATTGACCTATTTTGCCACAATTATAACACTTCACATTTCAATTTTTTCCTGAAACCTCTGGAAACCATCTCTTCTATCCAAACATCATCATGATCCTGAGATTCAATATTAATTGTATCTCAGATCCATTCCTATGAGGGTGATGGCATTGCCTTTAAAGATCTAATTATCTGTTTTGCATTGAAAATTATCATTTTTGAAAGCCAGAGATTCAATTATTATTTGTCTATCTTCTGAATTTTGTATCATTCTATTACAGCTGAAGGCACTCTTTGTAAGAAATCCATGAAGGCTTATTTTGGGCCATGTATAACTTTAGTAAATGATTCAATCTTTTTTCAAATTCTCCAATTCTGCAGCAAATATTCAAAACTGTTGTGTGACATAAAGCCAGGGCATGGTCACCATATAATTATTTCCTTTCTATAATAACATAGTCTCCATCTTTAAGAAGTTGACCTTGACAGATTTCAATACCTCAACTTACTCCATTGTTCAATAGTTGGAGCCTCTTCTCTAAACCCAGTAGTCCATTGTCATTGTTGACCAGGTTCTAAAACAGATTTAATCAAGTCTATCTAGTTTTTAGGAATAATTCTTTTACAAACTGACTATGAGTTTAACCTTTGCTTCACAAAAGGTGAATGAATACAATATGAGACATTCATTTCCTTGAAGCTATAATTGGCACAGAAGTCAAATTAGCTCTTACAGAACACCTACCATTTGAAAATTTTAGTAAGGTTACTGAATATATTAAAGTGGTTTGTTTGAAAACATTAGGCTTCAAATATTTGAAGTATCAGAATTCCATCTATGAAGAAATCATAACAATTCCAATGTGGCCAAAACAGTAGCAAAAGTGGCTAATGCTAAATAAATTATGTTGAGATATAACAAGTCAGTATTCTTTTTATGCTTATAAGGTCCATATAAATGTAATTATAATACTTTAATCAATTGAAACCTCATTCATAACTAAACATGAATAAAATATTAATCTAGAATTGGTACATGGAATATAAGTATAGGGATTTTTTTCTTATTATTTCAGATGAACAGATGGTCTTATTTGTGTAAAAGGAGACTCGACATATAAAGTCAAAATTTCAAATTGTAGCTCTCTTCCTATCCCACTCAGCTTACATCCAGATCCCCACACCCCCTGTCTCCCTCCCTCCTTTGGGGCATAGCGCCTCCCTGCCCAGCCTGCTAGGGCGCTGGGACCGAATCTGAACTGGGAGGACATAGGGGTGGCTGGTAGCTCCTTTGTTCCCATAGCCTGCCCGCAGCGAGCGGGGTGGGCCCTTTGTTCGCGAGCTAACCAAGCAGCGCAGAGTTTCGATCTGGGCACCGAGTGAAACATCATTGTGGTGAGTGAGTGCTGTGGCAGCTGGGATCATACCTCAGCCCGCCCACACTTCCTGGCCATCCTACAGGGGCTATACTGCCCAAACCCCCTCTCTCTTCCTATCCCACTCAGCTTACATCCAGATCCCCACACCCCCTGTCTCCCTCCCTCCTTTGGGGCATAGCGCCTCCCTGCCCAGCCTGCTAGGGCGCTGGGACCGAATCTGAACCGGGAGGACATAGGGGTGGCTGGTAGCTCCTTTGTTCCCATAGCCTGCCCGCAGCGAGCAGGGTGGGCCCTTTGTTCGTGAGCTAACCAAGCAGCGTGGAGTTTCGTTCTGGGCACCGAGTGAAACATCATTGTGGAGAAACATCTCTGGGGAGTGACATCACTGGGAAGGTACATCAGTGGGCAAGAAGACCTGATCCTATAAAAGAAGATCCAAAGGGGAGTATTGGGAGGAAGAGATGGGCAGACGCCAATGCAGGAATTCTCCCAACAATCTGAAAAACAACACGAAACCACCAGAAGCCAGTGACCCCACAACAGGAGGACATGAACACCTTAATCAAGAAGAAGTAGAAAAAACTGACTTCATGAAAGTGATTGACACCCTTAAACAGCATATAAAAAACGCCCTTATAGAAATGGATGAGAAGTATAATAGAAAGTTCGAGGAATTGAGTAAATCAGTGAATGATACCCTAGGAAACCAAGGAAAAACAATCAAGCAGATAAAGGAAACATTTCATGACTTGAAAACTGAAATGGAGGCAAAGAAGAAAAATCAAACAGAGGGCCGACTGGACATGGAAAATTTAGGTAAACGAATAGAGACTACAGAATCAAGTATAACCAGCAGAATACAAGAGATAGAAGAAAGAATCTCAGATTCTGAGGATAACATAGAGAAAATAAAAACTCTGATCAAAGAAAACAGCAAGTCCAACAAACTCTCATCACAAAACATTCAGGAAATATGGGACACAATAAAAAGACCAAACCTAAGAACAATTGGAGTAGAAGAAGGAGAAGAAGTGCAGCTCAACGGTACAGAAAATATACTTAATAAAATTATAGAAGAAAACTTTCCCAACCTGAAGACAGATGTACCTATGAAGGTTCAAGAAGCATACAGAACACCAAATAGGCTGGATCAAAGGAAAACATCCCCTCGCCATATAATAATCAAAACACAAAATATACAGAATAAAGAAAGAATATTAAGAACCGCAAAGGAAAAAGGCCAAGTTACTTATAAAGGTAAACCTATCAGACTTACACCTGACTTCTCTATGGAAAACAAGCAAAGCCAGAAGGTCCTGGATAGATGTTCTCCAAAAACTAAGAGACCACGGATGCAAGCCCAGACTACTATATCCAGCCAAACTTTCATTCACTATAAATGGAGAAAACAAAATTTTCCAGGATAAAAACAAATTTAAACAATACGTAGCCACAAATCCAGCCTTACAGAAAATAATAGAAGGAAAATCACTAACCAAGGAGTCCAACAATGACCACAATAACTCAGACATCTAGAGACTCTTCACCAGCGCAAATCAAAGAAGGAAAACACACAAACCCTACTACTTAAAAAGTGACCGGAGTTAACAACCACTGGTCATTAATATCACTTAATATCAATGGGCTCAACTCACCTATAAAAAGGCACAGGCTAAGAGATTGGATAAGAAAACAGGATCCAACATTCTGCTGTCTACAAGAAACACACCTCAACCACAAAGACAGGCACCTACTCAGAGTAAAGGGCTGGGAAAAGGCTTATCAAGCAAATGGACCTAAGAAACAAGCAGGTGTGGCCATACTAATTTCTAACAAAGTTGACTTCAAACTTAAATCAATCAGAAGAGATGGAGAGGGACATTTTATACTCATAACAGGAACAATTCATCAGGAAGAAGTCTCAATCCTGAATATCTATGGCCCTAATATAAAAGCACCCACGTACGTAAAAGAAACATTACTAAAACTCAAGGCAGCCATCAAACCGCACACACTAACAGTAGGAGACTTCAACACTCCTCTCTCACCAATGGACAGGTCAATCAGACAGAAACCTAACAGAGAAATTAGAGAATTAATGGAGGTAATGAAGCAAATGGACTTAACAGACATCTATAGATTATTCCACCCAAAGAGGAAAGAATATACCTTTTTCTCTGCAGCTCATGGAACCTTCTCGAAAATTGACCACATACTTGGTAACAAAGCGAACTTACACAGTTACAAAAAAATATTAGTAACCACCTATGTCTTATCAGATCACCATGGATTAAAGTTAGAATTCAACAACAATGCTACCCCCAGAAAGCCTACAAACTCATGGAAACTGAACAGTCATCTACTGAACCATACCTGGATTAAGGAAGAAATAAAGAAAGAAATTAAAGTCTTCCTTGAATTCAATGAAAATAAAGAAACAACATACTCGAACTTATGGGACACTATGAAAGCAGTCCTGAGAGGAAAGTTCATAGCACTAAGTGCCCACCTAAAGAAAACAGAGAAAGAACATATTGGAGACTTAACAGCCCACTTGAAAGCTCTAGAAAAAAAAGAAGCAGACTCACCTAGGAGGAGTAGAAGACTGGAAATAATCAAATTGAGGGCTGAAATCAACAAAATAGAAACACAGAAAACAATCCAAAGAATCAATGAAACAAAAAGCTGGTTCCTGGAGAAAATCAACAAGATAGATAAACCCCTATCCAAACTAATCAAACGAAAGAGAGAGAACACGCAAATTAATAAGATCAGAAATGAAAAGGGGGACATAACCACAGACACAGAGGAAATTCAGAGAGTCATTAGATCTTACTACAAAAGCCTATATGCCACAAAACTGGAAAATGTAAAAGAAATGGACGCTTTTTTAGATAAATACCATTTACCAAAACTAAACCAGGACCAGGTGAACAATCTAAACAGACCTGTAAGTCGCGAAGAATTAGAAGCTGTTATCAAAAACCTCCCTACCAAAAAAAGCCCAGGACCAGATGGTTTCAATGCAGAATTCTACCAGAACTTCCAAGAAGACCTAATACCTATACTCCTTAATGTATTCCACAATATAGAATCAGAAGGGTCATTACCAAATTCCTTTTATGAAGCCACAATTTCTCTGATACCAAAACCACTCAAAGACTCAACCAGGAAAGAGAACTACAGGCCAATCTCACTCATGAATATCGACGCAAAAATCCTCAACAAAATATTGGCAAATCGAATCCAAGAACACATCCGAAAAATTATCCATTATGATCAAGTAGGCTTCATTCCTCAGATGCAGGGCTGGTTCAACATACGAAAATCTATCAATGTAATCCAGCATATAAATAAACTGAAAGAAAAAAACCATATGATCATTTCATTAGATGCTGAAAAAGCATTTGACAAAATTCAACATCCATTTATGTTAAAAGTCTTGGAGAGATTAGGGATACAAGGGTCATACCTAAATATAATAAAAGCTCTATACAGCAAGCCGACAGCTAACATCAAATTAAACGGAGAGAAACTCAAAGCCATCCCGCTTAACTCAGGAACACGGCAAGGCTGTCCACTCTCACCATACCTCTTCAATATAGTGCTTGAAGTTCTAGCAATAGCAATAAGACAACATAATGGGATCAAAGGGATTCGAATTGGAAAGGAAGAAGTTAAACTTTCGTTATTTGCAGATGATATGATAGTGTACATAAGCGACCCTCAAAACTCCACCAAAGAACTTATACAGCTGATAAACAGCTTTAGTAATGTGGCAGGATACAAGATCAACTCCAAAAAATCAGTTGCCCTCTTATACACAAAGGATAGGGAAGCAGAGAGGGAAATTAGAGAAGCTTCAGCATTCACGATAGCCACAAACAGCATAAAATATCTGGAGGTAAATCTAACCAAGGAAGTGAAAGAACTATTTGACAAGAACTTTAAGGCATTGAAGAAAGAAATTGAAGAGGATACCAAAAAATGGATGGACCTCCCTTGCTCTTGGATTGGGAGGATCAACATAGTAAAAATGGCAATTCTACCAAAGGCAATTTATAGATTCAATGCAATCCCCATCAAGATCCCATCAAAATTCTTCACAGATCTGGAGAAGACAATAATCAACTATATATGGAAAAACAAAAAACCCAGGATAGCCAAAACAATCCTATACAATAAAGGATCTTCTGGAGGCATTACCATCCCTGACTTCAAACTCTATTACAGAGCTACAGTAATGAAAACAGTGTGGTACTGGCATAAAAACAGAGAAGTCGACCAATGGAATCGTATAGAAGACCCGGATTATATCCCACAAACCTATGAACACTTCATTTTCGATAAAGGAGCTAAAAGTATGCAATGGAAGAAAGAAAGCATCTTGAACAAATGGTGCTGGCACAACTGGATGTCAACCTGTAGAAGAATGAAAATAGACCCATATCTCTCACCGTGCACAAAACTCAAGTCCAAATGGATTAAAGACCTCAATATCAGTCCGAACACACTGAACCTGATAGAAGAGAAAGTGGGAAATACCCTACAACAGATGGGCACAGGAGATCGCTTCCTATGTATAACCCCAGAAGTACAGACATTAAAGGCAACATTGAATAAATGGGACCTACTTAAACTGAGAAGCTTCTGTAAAGCAGAGGACACTGTCACTAAGACACAAAGGCAACCTACTGACTGGGAGAAGATCTTCACCAACCCCGCAACAGACAAAGGTCTGATCTCAAAAATATATAGAGAACTCAAGAAACTAGACTTTAAAATGCTAATTAACCCAATTAAAAAATGGGGCACTGAACTGAACAGAGAATTCTCAACAGAAGAAGTTCAAATGGCCAAAAGACACTTAAGGTCGTGCTCAACTTCCTTAGCAATCAGGGAAATGCAAATCAAAAGTACTTTGAGCTATCATCTTACAACTGTCAGAATGGCTAAAGTCAAAAACACCAAGGATAACCTTTGCTGGAGAGGCTGTGGAAGAACGGGTACCCTCACCCATTGCTGGTGGGAATGCAATCTTGTGCAACCACTGTGGAAGTCAGTGTTTCGGTTTCTCAGGAAATTCGGGATCAACTTACCCCTGTACCCAGCAATACCACTCTTGGGAATATACCCAAGAGATGCTCTATCAAATGACAAAAGCATTTGTTCAACTATGTTCATAGCAGTATTATTTGTAATAGCCAGAACCTGGAAACAACCTAGATGCCCTTCAATGGAAGAATGGATGAAGAAAGTATGGAATATATACACGCTAGAGTACTACGCTGCGGTAAAAAACAATGACTTCTCGAATTTTGCATGCAAATGGATGGAAATAGAAAACACTATCCTGAGTGAGGTGTCCCAGACCCAAAAAGATGAATATGGGATGTACTCACTCATAATTGGTTTCTAGCCTTAAATAAGGACCACGGAGTCTACAATAGGTGAACCTAAAGAAGCTAAGGAAGAAGGTGAACCGAAGGAAAAACATATAGTTGTCCTCTTCGCTAAGGGAAGTAGACCAAATTTCCGGGGAGAAAATGGGATCTTGGGGGGGGTGGGATGGGGGTAAGGGGAGATGGGGAGAGAAAAGGTAGAAGGGAAGGAGGGGGGACCTGGGAAACAGGAGAATTGGGATAAAGGAAAGGTGGATAGGGGAGCACGGAACCACAATTCTTAGTTAAGGGAGCCAGTTTAGGGTGGGCAAGAGACTTGACCCTAGAGGGGCTCCCTAGTGCCCAAGATGAGGTTCCCAGTTAGTTCCTTGGGCAGCTGAGGATTGGGAACATGAAATGACCCTATCCTAGAGCAATACTGACGAATATCTTGCATATCATCATAGAATCTTCATCTGGTGATGGATAGAGATCGAGACAGTGACCCACACAGGAGCACTGGACTGAGCTCCCAAGGTCCCAAGGAGGAGCAGAAGGAGGGAGAACATGAACAAAGAATTCGGGACCACGAGGCGTGCATCCACCCACTGAGACAGAGGAGCTGATCTACGGGGAGCTCACCAAGGCCAGCTGGACTGTGACCGAAAAAGCATGGGATAAAACCGGACTCTCTGAACATGGCGAACAATGAGGGCTGATGAGACACCAAGGACAATGGCAGGGGGTTTTGATCCTACTTAATGTGCTGGCTTTGTGGGAGCCTGGCCAGTTTGGATGTTCACCTTCCTAGATATGGACGGAGAGTACCTAGGACTTAACACAGGGCAGGGAACCCGGACTGCTCTGTGGACTGGAGAGGGATGGGGGAGAGGAGTGGGGGGAGGGGGAGAAGGGTGGGAGGAGGGGGAGAAGGGTGGGAGGAGGGGAAGGGAAATGGGAGGCTGGGAGGAGGTGGAAACTTGTTTTTTGTTTATGTTTTTTTTTCTTCTTTTCGCAATAAAAAAAGAAAAAGAAAAAAAAAATTTCAAATTGTAAGTGTATTGAGAAATTCTATATAATAAATAGTAATTTATGGGTATATTTTAATTAAATTTAATATATTCATATATATATATGAGAGATAGATAACCATATCATTCAAAACAACTTTGACACTATTAATATTTTTAGGAAATATTTCTTCTTTTGGATAACTATTTGGGTTTAGTGCATGAATTAAATGCAATTCATAAAAAGATGACCCCTCTAATTACTTAAAATAATCAAATTCAGAAACATTATGTGATTCATAAACTAAATAGTTCAGTTTCCTTGTGTGTACTTTAGGCATGGCTAATGAATGCTTTATCCCATCAAGAGAAAAGATCATAATCACAGATACAGTTTTATAGAAATAAAAATTCAAAGATGTGAAGATGATGGTGACATTTGAGAAAAAAAATTAGGTATAGAGTTAAGGATTCCATCAATTTATTTGGAGATCTAGGTTACATTAACAGTTGTAGAAAGTTTTTGGAATTTTAAAGAAATTGTTCTTTATTTCCTGCCAATAGAACCCCAAATTCTTGAAAGAGGATTAGATTTATATTACTTCTATTTTTAACTAAATTCATAGATGCAATTTGTTTGTCTGGAAAATGGAAATATATTGACATGGAAATCTGAATATTTAATCAAATGTTCTCAGAACAATGATTTATGCAAATTAATTCCATTTCAATTATTATATAGTTATTGTCCAAATAAAAAATTATTGGGCCAAATATATTTTTGTATGCAAATTAATTCCATTTCAATTATTATATAGTTATTGTCCAAATAAAAATGATTGGGCCAAATATATTTTTGTATGCAAATTAATTCCATTTCAATTATTATATAGTTATTGTCCAAATAAAAAATTATTGGGCCAAATATGTTTTTGTATACAAATTAACTCCATTTCAATTATTATATAGTTATTGTCCAAATAAAAATAATGATTGGGCCAAATATATTTTTTGAAAACCATGAAGCATTTGCAATATTCTTCCTTTACCTCTTCTGTGTCTTTTGTAAGAAATATAGTAGTGATCAAAAGCAAAGCAGAAGCATTAGAAATTCTGTTACTTGAGATACCATATATTGTTGTTGGTTTTTCAGTTACAATTTAATAACACATGAGTTAAAAATAAAGCATATTAAAAAGTAAAACTAATTCATGTTGGCAAATGGGAAAATATTTCATATATTTCTTTAGGTCCCCATAAGATTATCAGTTCCCCCATCCAACTGGAAGTAGCCTGTAATACAAAGCCCACATTCCCAAAAAATGGACTATGGATATTTTCCTTTTCTTTTTTAAAGAGGGGGAAGTGGAGTGGGAGAATTGTCTGTAATCTGTCAATCATGTTTTAAATAAATTCTGATTGGCCAGGAAGGAAGTATAGGCAAGAAAACCAGATAGGAAGTAGAGGTGATGCAATGAGAACAGGAAAATTCTGTGAAGAAGAAAACTGATTCCCCCCAGTCCTGTCCAAACACCGAGGAAGCAGGATGTCACCTGCCAGCTGAAAAAGGTACCAAGCCATATGGCTAAAATAGATCAAGATTAATGGGTTAATATAAACTACAAGAGCTAATAAGTAGCCTGAGAAAATGGGCTAATCAGCTTTATAACTTATAGAAATCTCTGTGTGATTTTCTTTGGGGCTTGCCAGCTGTGGGATACTGGGCAGGACAGAAACTCCAACAAGCAGACCCCTTTATGTTACAGTTCATCTTATTACTTAGCTTCTCTAAGATTATGAACTATAAGCTCAATGTCCTTTGTTTATGGCTAGTATCAACTAATGAGTGAGTATATATCATATTCATTTGGGGGAGGTATGGGTTCCCTCACTCAGCATAGTGTTTTCTAATTCCATCCATTTGCAAGCAAAATTCAAGATGTTATTGTTTTTTACTGCTGAGTAGTACTCTAATGTGTAGATGTGCCACATTTTCTTTATCTATTCTTCAGTTGGGGGCATCTAGGTTATTTCCAGGTCCTGGTTATTACAAACAATGCTGCTTTGAACATAGTCGAACAAATGTCTTTGTAGTATGATTCAACATCTTTTGGGTATATTTCCAAGAGTGGTATTACTGGATCCTGAGGGAGGTTGATTTCTGGATTTCTGAGAAACTGCAACACTGATTTCCAAAGTGGTTGCACAAGTTTGCATTTCCACCAGCAATGGATGAGTGTTCCACTTACACCACATTCTCTCCAGCATAAGATATCATTAGTGTTTTAGTTCATATCCATTCTGACAGGTGTAAAATGGTATCTCAGAGTTGTTTTGAATGCATTTCCATGATAGCTAAGGAATATGATCATATCCTTAAGTATTTTTTGGACATTGGAAATTCTTCTGTTGAGAATTCTCTGTTTAGTTCAGTACATCATTTTTAATTGGGTTATTTAAAATTTTAATGTCCAATTTCTTGAGTTCTATATATATTTTGAAAATCAGTCCTTTGTCGGATGTGGGGTTGATGAAGATCTTTTTCTAGTCAGTACACTGTGTTTTGTATTATTGACTGTGTCCTTTGCTTTACAGAAGATTCTCAGTTTTAGTAGGACCCATTTTTTATTGTTGCTCTTATTGTCTGTGTTACTGGAGCTATATTTAGGAAGAGGTCTCCTGTGCCCATTCATTGAAGGCTACTTCCTCCTTTCCCTTCTATCAGGTTCAGTGTAGTTGGATTATATTTAGGTCTTTAATCCATTTGGACTTGAGTTTTGTGCATAGCTATAGATATGAATCTATTTTCATTCTTCTACAGGTTGACATCCAGGATTAACAACACTATTTGTTGAAGATCTTTTTTTTACATTGTATAATTTTAGCATTTTTGTCAAAAATTATGTGCTCATAGGTGTGTTGATTAATATCCAGGTCTTTAATTTGTTTCCATTGGTCCATGTCTCTGTTTTTATGCCAATACCAAGCTGTTTTGATTTCTGTAGCTCTGTAATAGAGCTTAAGGTCAAGGATGAAAATGCCTCAGGCAGTTCTTTCATTGTACAGAATTGTTTTGGTTATCCTGAGTGTTTTGTTTTTCCATATGAAGTTGATTATTGTTCTTTCCAGGTCTGTGAAGAATTGTGTTGGGATTTTTATGGGGATTGCATTGAATCTATAGAATGCTTTTGATAGGATTGCCATTTTTACTATGTTGATCTTTCCTATCTAAGAGCATGGGAGACCTTTCCATTTTCTGGTATCTTCTTCAATTTCTTTCTTCAAAGACTTAAAGTTCTTGTCAAATAGATCTTTCACTTCCTTGGTTATTGTTTCCCCGAGACATTTTATGGTATTTGTGTCTATTGTGAAAGGTGATGTTTCTCTGATTTCCCTCTCAGCTTCTTTATCCTTTGGGTATAGGAGGATTACTGACTTTTTGGAGTTGATCATGTATCCAGCCACATCACTGAAAGTATTGATCACCTGTAGGAATTTTCTGGTACAGTTTTGGGGGTCACTTGTATACACTATCATATCATCTACAAATAACAAAAAGCTGACTTCTTCCTTTCCAATTTGAATCTCCTTGATCTCCTTATGTTGTCTTAATGTTATTGCTAAAACTTCAAGATCTATGTTGAAAAGATATGGAGAGAGGGGACAGCCTTGTCTTATTTCTGATTTTAGAGGAATGACTTTGAAAATTTTCTCCATTTAATTTGATGTTAGCTGTCCCCTTGCTGTATATTCCCTTTATTATATTTAGATATGATCCCTGTATCCCTAATCTCTCAAAGACATTATCATGAAGGGGTGTGAATTTTTCAAATGCTTTTTCAGGATCTTAAATGAAATGATTCTGTTTTTTTTTTTCTTTCACTTTATTTATATGATAGATTCCATTGATAGATTTTGTATGTTGAACAAGCTCTGCATCTCTGGGATGAAGCCTACTTGAACATGATGAATGTTTTCTTTATATGTTTTCTTGAATTTGTTTTGCTGGTATTTTATTGAGAATTTTTGCACCCATCTTCATGAGTGAGATTGCTCTGTAGTTCTCTTTCTTGAGTCTTTGTGCAATTTTGATATCAGGGTAACTGTGACCTCATAAAATCCATTTGGCAATGACCCTTCTGTTGCTTTTATGTGGATCATGTTAAGAAGTATAGGTATTAGCTCTTCTTGAAAGTTCTGGTAGAATTCTATACTAAAACCATCTGTCCCTTGGTTTTTTTTCATTGGGAGGTTTTTGGTGTCAGCTTTTAAGGCCTTGCAGCTTATATGTCTATTTAAATTCCTCACCTGGACTTGATTTAATTTTAGTATGTGGCATCTATCTAAAAAATTGTCCATTTATTTTATAGCTTCCAATTTTGTAGAGTACATTTTTTGTAGTAAGACATAATGATTCTCTGAATGTCCTCAGTATCTGTTGTTATGCCCCCCTTTTCATTTCTGATTTTGTTAATTTGGATTTTTTTCTCTCTGCCTTTTGATTAGTTTGTATAAAGGATTTTCAATCTTGTTGATTTTCACAGAGTATCAGCTCTTTATTTCATTGATTCTTTGTATTGTTTTCTGTGTTTCTACTTTGTTGATTTCAGCCCTCAATTTGATTATTTCCAGTCTTCTAGATTTCAGGTGTGCGGTTAGGTTGCTGATGTGAGCTTTCTCTGTTTTCTCAGTGTGGGCATTTAGTACTAGGAACTTTCCTCTTAGCACTGCTTTTATAGTGTCTCATAGGTTTGTATATGCTGTGTATTCATTCAAGGAAGATTTCAATAACTTTCTTTATTTCTTCCTTGACCCAGGCATGGTACAGTAGTTGTTTGTTCAGTTTCTATGAGTTTGTATTGTTGTTGAATTCTAACTTTATGGCATGGTAATCCGATAAGACACAGTGGGTTAATGTTTTTTTAGGATTTTCTTTCTGCCAGGTTCCTGCAATCATTAAGTCCCAAAGAAATCACACAGAGGTCTACATTCGTTATAAAGTGATTAGATCATTAGATCTGGCTTCTTACTAAGTCTTATATCTTATATTAGCCCATTATTCTTTTCTGTGTTAGCCATGTGTCTTGGTACCTTATTCTGCAAGGCAAATACATCTTGCTTCTTCTGTAACTGGGTCATAAATGAAGACGAGGACTTCCTTCTTTCCAGAATTTTCCTTTTCTCATTGACCCATCTCTACTTCCTGTCTGGTTGTCCCACCAATACTTCCTGCCTGACTACTGGCCAATCAGTATTTATTTAAAATATAATTGACAGAATACAGACCATTGTCCCACACTAGGACATATTCTAATTCTTTTGTATCTGTGGATGTTTGCTTTGTTACCAAGAATGTGATCAATTTTAGAGAAGGTTCCATATGGTGCTGAGAAGAATGTATATCCTTTTTTGTTTGGGTGGAATGTTCTATAGATGTCTGTTAATTCCATTTTTTTATTACATCTGCTAGGTTTTTTTTTATTTCTCTGTTAAGTTTCTGTCTGGTTGACCTATCCATTGGCAAGTGAAGAGTGTTGAAAACTCCTGCTACTAGTGTGTGGGGTTTGATGTGTGGTTTATGTTTATTAATGTTTATTTTACATATGTGGGTGCTCTTGTATTTGGGGCATAATATTCTGGATTGGGACTTCATCTTGATGAATTGATCCTGTTATGATTATAAAGTGTTCTTCTCCATCTCATCTGATGGATTTTAGTTTGAAATCAATTTTGTTAAATAATAGGATAACCACAGCTGCTTGTTTCTAAGGTCCATTTTATTGGAAAACCTTTTCCCAACCCTTTACTCTGACATAGTGTCTGCTTTTGAGGTTGAGGTGTGTTTCTTTTAAATAGAAGAATGTTGGATCCTGTTTTCATATTCATTCTCTTAGCCTGTGTCTTTATATAAGTGAATTGAGTCCATTCATATTAAGCAATATAAATGACCAGTGGTTGGTAACTCCAGTTATTTTCTATTAGTAGTGTTTCTGTGTTTACCTTCTTTGCATTATGCTGGTAGGATGTTATTAGTTGTCTGTGTTATTGTGTGTATAGTTAGCTTTCTTTTGTTGAGCTTTTCCTTCTAGTAGTTTCTGTAATGCTGGTTTTGTGGATTTGTAGTCTTTAAATCTGTTTTTTTTTGTCATTGAATATCTATTTTTCTCTATCAATGATGAATGAAAGCTTTGCTCGGTATAGTAGTTTGGACTTGCATACAGGATCTCTTAGTGTCTGCAGCAATCTATCAAGGACCTTCTGGCCTTCATGGTTTCTATTGAGAAGTCAGGAATAATTTTGAAAGGTTTACCTTTATATGTTAGTTGAGCTTTTTCTTTTGCAACCTAAATAAGGATATCTCTATGAAGATACAAGAAGCTTACAGAGCACCAAATAGACTGGATCAAAAAAAAAAATCCCTCACTATATAATGATCAAAACATATTGAATGAAGAATGAATATTGGTGTCTGGCTGTCTGGCCACAGGACTGCTGCTGACTTCAGAAATTTATTTTAAAACATTGCATTACATTGTCTAATAAGTTTGACTTTGGGATAATTTTTTTCAAGTTTGAAATTTTTTATTGGTTTTAAAGAATGCATTCCTGAAAACAGTTTCATTTTTTTCTATATAAATTCTGAACAAGAAGAGTGTGGAAGTTTGTCACAAAATAGAAGATCCCACCAACCTTTTTATATATATTTTTAACTCAATTCTAATATATATTTATTTTTCTATTGATTTTATTGAGCTATAATTTTTTCTCTGCTCCCATTGCTTCCTCTCCCCTTCCCTCTCTGATGGTCCCCATGCTCTCTATTCACTCAGTAGATTTTGTCTTTTTCTACTTCCCCTGTAGATTAGATCCATGTAGGTCTCTCTGAGGGTCCTCATTGTTGTCTAGGCTCTCTGTCATTTAGAATTGTACATTGTTTTTGTTTTTCCTTTATGTCTAAAAGGCACTTTGGAGTGATGACATATTATATTTGTCTTCCTGGTCTGGGTGACCAAATTCAATATGATGTTTTCTAGATCCATCTGGTGTGAGATAATTATCTGTATTCTGTCAATCATGTTTTAAATAAACACTGATTGGCCAGGCAGGAAGTATAGGCAGGTCAACCAGACAAGAAGTAGAGGTGGGGCGATGAGAACAAGAGTATTCTGGGAAGCAGGAAGCTCTTCCACAAGTCCTGCCCTGATCACCGAAGAAGCAGGATGTGACCGACCCTGCTGAAAAAAGGTACTGAGCCATGTGGCTAACATAGATAAGAATTATGGGTTAATATAAGCTACAAGAGCTAATACGAAACCTGAGCTAATGGGCCAATCAGTTTATAATTAATGCAGAATCTCTGCATGATTTTCTCTGGGACTAAATGGCTGGGGGACTGGGTGGAACAGAAACTCCAACAAGCTGGCTCTCATGTTACAGAATGGCTCCCATGTGGATAACTGCATCCACAGAAAGCCTGAGAAAGCTTGGGAAAGAATAGAGTAAAGCATGTTTTCTTGGTAGCAGCAATTTCTTGGGTCTGCTCTTCTTGCTAGAGGCAAGCAAGCCCTCTCATCTAATAGAGGCTTTCTGATTCAGCTTTAGCAGCAAAACCCTGCAGCTCTTTAAGAGGTCCTGCCACGAAACACTTAAATGGTGTAGATGAAAAGCTGACCACATGCTTTTCAGTTTTCAACCATAGCAGAAAAAAAGCTGTGCTGTTTTAAAATGCTGGCTTTCTGGACCATCCCACCAGGACAAATTTTGACTCTTTCAGGCAGGCAATCCAACTACAGATCATTTGACTGTGGTTTATGAATACACTGTTGCAGCTTGCTTGCTGGCAAGGACCTTGAAACGCCATAGAGTTGTGGCAATAAACATGGCTATAGCCAGTACCTCCTCCATGTGGCTGGAAAGCTAAAAAATGGGCTGGATCTAGCTGTCAGAGCAACAGCTTTAATCCTCTCCTTAAAGACTCATGTAGTCAGAAAAAGAGAGAGATACGGTAAAGAGAGATTCAAAGAAAAAACTCTAAATGGTCTAGAGTGTGTTAAAATATATGCAGGCTTAATAAATGGTTAAAGTCCTTAAAAATAAAAGATAAAAAAAGAGAGTAGTAGGATGTGGTGGTACACACCTTTAATCTCAGTACTTGGGAGGCAGAGACAGACAGACCTCTATGAATTCAGGGTATGGTGGCAGACACCTTTAATCCCAGCACTTGGGAGGCAGAGGCAAGTGGATCTCTGTGAGTTCAAGGACAACCTGGTCTACAGAGGGAGTTCCAGGACAGCCAAAGATATACAGAGAACCTGTCTTAAAAAGTAAAAGTTAAAAATTAAAGAACTAGAGGTTAAAATAAACCTGCAAAAACATGGAAAACACATAGAGAATCTTGATACTGTATGCTATTATGCTCTTGATGAATTGTTTGAATGCTGAGGAAGGAGCAACAGCTGCTAAAAGATATTTGCTTATAAATGCTGCTAAACTAATCAAAGATAGGTATTTTGAAAATACATTGACTTCAAAATTGAAGTCAAAAGGTATGTTACTTTGGAAAAGAGATTTTGCTTCTGTTTCCATAGGAAATGAGAGGCTGTTGATTCATTCTGAAATAAGAAATATCAGGTTTGATCAAGGAAGACCAACTGAGAAATCTCTGACAGGAATAGATGGCCCAGATATCTGAGTTCTTCATCCAGAAGAGGTTCAAGACTTCTTCCTGAGATGACCAAGACTCACAGGATACTCCAGTCAGGACTTGATCATAACTCTAAATTTTCTTTTGGTCCCCATAAGATTATCAGTGCCCCCAACCAGCTGGAAGTAGCCTGAAATACTATGCCCACCTTCCCAAAAAATGGACTATGGATATTTTCCTTTGTTTAAAAAAAGAGGGGGAGGTGATGTGGGATAATTGTCTGTATTCTGTTAATCATGTTTTAAATAAATGCTGATTGGTCAGGCAGGTAGTATAGGCAGGTCAACCAGACAGGAAGTAGAGGAGGGGCAATGAGAACAGGAGTATTCTGGGAAGCAGGAAGCTCTTCCACAAATCCTGCCCAGACCACCGAAGAAGCAGGATATGACCTACCCTGCTGAAAAAGGTACTGAGCCATGTGGCTAACATAGATAAGAATTATGGGTTAATATAAGCTACAAGAGCTAATAAGAAGCCTGAGCTAATGGGCCAATCAGTTTATAATTAATGCAGATTCTCTGCATGATTTTCTCTGGGACTAAACAGCTGGGGGACCAGGTGGAACAGAAACTCCAACAAGCTGGCCCTCATGTTACATCCACCCACTTGCCTGCACATTTCAAGATGTCATTATTTTTTCTTCTGTGTAGTACTTCATTGTAAAAATGAATAATGTTTTCCTTATTCATGCTTTGGTCAAGGGGCATTTATGTGGTCCAGTTTCTGGCTATGACAAACAATGCTGCTATAAACTTAGTTAAGCATATGTCCTTATGGTACAATTATCCTTTGGAACTATACCAAAAATTGGTATTGCTGGATCTTGAAGACATTTTGTTTCCTAATTTTCTGAGAAATACCATACTGTTATCTAAATGGTTTGTAAGAATTTGCACTCCCACAAGCAATGCACAACTGTTTCCTTTACCCTACATCCTTTCAAGTATAAGTTGTCATCAGTGTTTTTGATTTTGACCATTTTTATAGATAGGTGTAAGATGGAATGTCAGAGTTGTTTTGATTTGCATTTCTCTAATGGCTAAGAATGCTGAACGTTTCCTTAAGTGTCTTTCAGCTGCGTTAGATTTTATAGTTGAGAGTTCTCTGTTTAGGTCTGTACTACATTTTTTATTGGATTATTTGCTCTTTGGATGACCAATTTCTTGATTTCTTTGTATATTTTGGAGATCTGATGTCATTCTGATGTGGGGTTTGTGAAAATCTTTTCTCATTCTTTAGACTGTTATTTTGTCTGGTTGATCATGTCCTTTGCTTTACAGAAGATTTTCAGTTTCAGGAGGTTTCATTTATTAATTGTATCTCTCAGTGTCTATGCTACTGGGGATATGTTTAGGAAGTAGTCTCTTGTACCAATGCATTCAAGTGTACTTCCCACTTTCTCTTCTATGAGGTTCAGTATGGTTATCTTTTTGTTGAAGTTTTTGATACATTTTACTTGAGTTTTTGCATGGTGATAGATATGGATCTATTTTCAGTCTTTTACATGTTGATATCTAATTATGCTAACACTTTATTAAATATGATTTCTTTTTTCCCTTTTATATTTTTTGTTTCTTTGTCAAAAATCAGGTGTTCATAGGTGTGTGGAGTAATATCTGGGTGTTCGATTCTGATCCATTCATCCTCTTGTTTGTTTTTATGTATATTTCAGATAGTTTTTAGTGCTGTAGCTCTGAAGTACAGTTTGAAGTCAGGGATTGTGATGCCTCCAGAAGTCTCTTTATTATACAGGATTGTTTTGGCTATCATTTTTTTCCTTTTCCATATGAAGTTGAGTACTGTTCTTTTGAGGTCTGTGAAGAATTTTGCTAGAATTTGGTCAGCATTGCATGGAATCTGTAGATTGCTTTTGGTGTGATTGTCATTTATACTATGCTAATTCTACCTTTCCATGAGCATAGAAGAACTTTCCATTTTCTGGTGTCTGCTTCAATTTATTTCTTCAAAGATTTAAAGTTCTTGTCATACAGGTCTTCTAATTGTTTGGTTAGAGTTACTCCAAGATATATTATAATATTTGCATCTATTGTGAAGGTTGATGTTTCTCTAAATTCTTTCTCAGCTCAGTTTTCATCTGTGCAAAGGAGGGGTACTGATGTTTTTGAGTTAATCTTGTATCCTACTACACTACTGAAAGTATTTATGAGTTGGAGAAGTTCCTTTGTATGTTTGGGGTTGCCTATGTAAACTGTCATGTCATCAGCAAATAGTGAGAGTTTGAATTTCTCTTTTCTGATTTGTATCCTCTTGATCCCCTTTTATTGTCTTATTGGTTTATCTAGGACCTCAGGAACTATATTGATTACATATGAAGAGAGTGGGCAACCTTGTCTTGTTCCTGATTTCAGTTGGATTGCGGGGAGGTTTTTTTCCATTTAGTTTGATGTTGGCTGTTGACTTGGGATAATTTTAAATATTAAGAATAGAAAAATGTTTATGGCATTATTGACTCTATTTTGAAAGAGGGTTAATTTTAATTTATGTGAAATGATGTTTATATAATTAGGAACATTGGATTGAAGTACAAATTTTTTATTAAGCAAGCTGTAAAATAAGTTCATTCCATAAAAATTTATATTATAAATATTACAAAGTACCATTTAATCTTTATGTTGAATGCAAAAATCTATAAAATAAATATGTACTTTGACTACTTCTAAAATTTCTGGGAAGTATTCTTAATACTACATGTTTTACTTCAACCCCTTAGTGCTGTTCAAAATTCAAATGCAGTTTAATATATTCTGTTGTCTAAAAGTGAGAAATTTTATACCAAACATTAAAAGATCGAACATCCCATTTCAGAAGAAGCAATAAGATTCATTTTATATGGATTCCTTTTAAAAGAGAATACAGTGCTTTAAATGATTTATTGTATTTCTAACAATAACAGAAATGACTTAGTTTTAATCATTTCAAACATCCAATTCAAATTGGATTCAACCCCTGGGGCAATAATTTATGAGTCAATCACTTTTTATTCTAAAAATATAGTCAGAATCATTTACTTCCTTTAGAATTTCTAAAAAGCTGGTGATAAAAAATGCTAAAGTCACACAAATATTCAAAACAACCTATTTGATGAAATGTTATTCATTTACTTGATACTTACAATAGAAAAATAGTAAAAGTAACGTTACTCATTACCATGTATGCATTCTGAATTATTTACTCTTGTTTTACAGAGACATTTTTTTTAATTGGAGGATTTCAATCAGAGTCATATAATTTGTAATTGACACAAATTTTGAATTCTAGTGTGTGTGATTCAAATGCTCATGTTCTGTCCAAAACAGATATAAGACATATAAGCTCAGTCTCAAATTACTATTTCAGAAACAGCAAGAAAGTGTTTATTTTTTTTCTGGTATAGGTAACTTAGAACTGTAACATACGGTTTTTCCAATGTTCTATATTGTTATTCATGGGGGTGCTCATGAATGGACTCTTAAGAAATGAATATAAGAACAGACAAAGTGCCTTATAGAAAGAAAAAAAATAGCAAATACTTTAGAAAGAGAATAGCATTTGGGTGGTGGTGTTTGAGTTTTATATCAATGAAGCCTAGGCTATTTGAAAATTTTTGCAAAACTTTTCAGCTTTGCCCCTAGCTAATATCAAGTCCTCTCTTAAGATAATCAGATGAGATACAAGTGTTTTTGTTAGGCATCTCCATATTGAATGAGTCAAAATATAAATAAATATAAATTGCATATTCTTATCATAGAAATAATATATGAAATGTTACCACATTGACTAGAAAACATCAAAATTTGTGAAAAGGCATTATCATAATTGCCTATTTGACAGAGGAACTGAATCTAAGGTGGTAATTTAATGATCAGTTAACCAAAACTTTTAGAATAGTCTCTGGTTTGTTTCACCTTTCTCCCTTTAATTTGCTAGAGCATATATGTCCCTTGGAGTCAGGTAAGTAGAATATAAATTTAATTACAAATCATCAATATCAATATTATCCTTAACTGATGAAAATATTGATAATGTGCAAATAAAAAATATTTAAATTATTTTACTAGCTGAGGATTTTTTTTTAAATTTTTCTTTAAAGCTAAATTTGTGTCTATGCATTTATTTATTTTAGTGAGAAAATGAGCAGTTATTAGGAATTGCTAAGAATGCTTTATATTTTATTTTTTAATTATTTTATTTTTATTACCTTAAAAATACCAATCCAATTCCTACTCCCTTCCCACACACTCCCCACACCTCCAACCTCTCCCTCTTCCAATCCTAAGAGAGGAGAAGGAACCCTGCCCTGTGGCAAGTTCAAGGCCCTTCAATCTGGCCCACCTGTCAACCACATTCAGAGGGAATAGTTTGATCCCATGCTCATTCATTCCAAGTCCAGTTGGAGTTGGTGAGCTCTGATTATATCAGGCAAACTCTCTCACTTGTTCCACTCTTCTACTGGACTTTGGAAGCTTAGTCCAGTGCTTCTATGTGGTTTTCTGCCTCTGTTTCAATCAGTTGGTGGACGAAGGTTCTATGGTGACATTTAAGATAATAATCACTCTGACTATATGACAAGGCCAGCTCAGAAACCCTCTCCTCTATTGTTTAGGGTCTTAGCTGAGGTCATCCTGTGGATTCCTGGGAAACTTTGTAGAGCCAGGTTTCTTGCTCCCTCGATCAAGATATCTCTCTCCTTGCTCTCATATCTGTCCTTCCTTCATCTTGATTATCTCATTCCCTCAAGTTCTCCTCAAGCCTTTTTTTATCCCCTTCCTTCTACCCCCTGTTCCCATGCTCCCAAGTTTGTCAGGCAATCTCATCTGTTTCTAATTCCCAGGTGGGTTTTTCTTTGAGATCACCTTATTACTTAGCTTCTCTAGGATCATGAACTATAGGCTCAATGTCCTTTGTTTATGGCTAGTATCCACTTGTGAGTGAGTACATACCATATTCATTTTTGGGGGTCTAGGTTACCTCACACAGGATAGTGCTTTCTAATTTCATCCATTTGCATGCAAAATTCAAGATGTTTGGTGAATAGTAATCTAATGTGTAAATGTGCCAACCTTTCTTTAACCATTCTTCAATTGAGGGGACTTTAGGTTGTTTCCGGGTTCTGGCAATTACAAATAATGCTGTTATGAACATAGTTGAACAAATACTTTTGTAGTATGATTGAACATCTTTTGGGTATATTCCCAAGATCGGTATTAATGGATACTAAAGTAAGTTGGTTCCCAATTTCCTGAGAAACTGTCATACTGATTTCCAAAATGGTTGCACAAGTTTGCATACCCACCAGATATGGATGAGTGTTCCACTTACACCACATCCTTTCCAGCATAAGATTTTATTAGTGATTTTGGTCTTATCCATTCTGCCATGTGTAAGATGGTATCTCAGAGTTGTTTTGATTTTTATTTCTCTGAAAACAAAGGAAGTTGAACATGTCCTTAAGTATCTTTTGGTTATTGGAAATTCTTCTCTTGAGAATTTTCTGTTAAGTTCAGTAAAACCATTTTTAAATTGGGTTATTTAGAATTTCAATGTCTGATTTCTTGAGTTCTTTATGTATTTTGGAGATCAGTCTTTTATCTGATGTGGGGTGGGTGAATATGATTTCATTCTGTCTTTTTGTCTTATTGACTGTGTCCTTTGCTTTATAAAAGCTTCTCAGTTTCAGGAGGTCCCATTTATTTATTGTTGTTCTTATTGTCTGTGATACTGGGGTTATATTTAGGAAGTGGTTCCCATGCATTGAAGGCTACTTCCCACTAACTCTTCTATCAGGTTGGATTTATATTTATGTCTTTAACCCATTTAGACTTGAGTTTGGTGCACGGTGAGAGATATGGATCTATTTTTATTCTTCTACAGGTTGACATCCAGTTATTCCAGCACCATTTGTTGAAGATGCTTTCTTTTTTACATTGTATAATTTTAGCTTTTGTCAAAAATCATGTGTTTATAGGTGTATGAATTAATATCTGGGTCTTCAATTCAATTTCATTGTTTAGCATCTCTGTTTTTATGCCAATACCAAGCTATTTTGATTTCTGTAGCTCTGTAATAGAGCTTAATGTCAGGGATGGTATTACATCCCTGAGTTCCTTTATAGTATAAGATTGTTTTGGCTATCCCGGGTTCTTTTTTTTTCCAAATGAAGTAGATTATTGTTCTTTCAAGGTATGTGAAGAATTGTGTTGGGATTTTTATGGGGATTGCATTGAATCTATAGAATGCTTTTGGTAGTATTGCCATTTTTACTATGTTGATCCTTCCTATCCAAGAGCATGAAAGATCTTTCCATTTTCTGCTGTCTTCTTCAATTTCTTTCTTCAAAGACTTAAAGTTCTTGTGAAGTATATATTTAACTTCCTTGGTTAGTGTTACCCCAAGGTATTTTATGTTATTTGTATCTATTGTGAAAGGTGATATTTCTCTGATTTCACTCTCAGCTTCTTTATCCTTTGTATGTAAGAGCACTACTGATTATTTTAGTTGATCTTATATCCTGCAACATCACTGAAAGTATTGATCACCTGTTGTAGTTCTTTGGTGCAGTTTTGGTGGTCACTTATGTACACTATAATATCATCTACAAATAATAAAAATTTGACTGCTTCCTTTCCAATATGAATTCCTTGATCTTATGTTGTCTTATTGTTATGGCTAAAACTTCAAGAATTATATTGAAGAGATATGGAGAGGGTGGAAAGCCTTGTCTTGTTTCTGATTTTAGTGTAATTACTTTGAGTTTTTCTCCTTTTAATTTGATGTTAGCTATCAGCTTGTTGTATATTCCTTTTTTTATATTTAGATATGTTCCTTGTATTCCTAATCTCTCCAAGACCTTTATCATGATGGGATGTGATTTTTTTCAATTGCTTTTTTAGCATCTTCAATGAAATTATCACATGTTTTTTCTTCCAGTTTATTTATATAATGGATTACATTGTTATATTTTCACATGTTAAACCAGCCCTGCATCTCTGGGATGAAGCCTACTTGTTCATGATGGATGAGTTTTTTGATGTGTTCCTAGATTCAATTTGCTAGTATTTTATTGAGATATTTTTGCATCTATCTTTATGAGTGAGATTGTTCTTTCTTGGTTGGATCTTTTTGCAATTTTGGTATCAGGGTAACTGTAGCCTCATAAAAAGAGTTTGGCAATGACCCTTCTGTTTCTACCATGAGGAACACTTTGAGGAGTATAGGTATTAGCTCTTCTTGAAAGTTTTGATAGAATTCTGTACTAAAACCATGTGTCCCTTGGCTCTTTTTCATTGGGAGGTTTTTGATGTCAACTCCTATTTCCTCACAGCTTATAGGTCTATTTGAATTGCTCACCTGGTCTTGATTTAATTTTTGTGTATGATGTCTATCTAAAAAATTGCCCATTTCTTTTACTTTTTCCAATTTTGTAGAGTACAGGTTTTTGTGGTAAGACATAGTGATTCTCTAAATTTCCTTTGTATCTGTTGTTATGTCCCCCTTTTTCATTTCTGATTTTGTTAATTTGGATATTCTCTCTCTGCCTTTTTATTAGTTTGTGTAAGGGTTTGTCAATCTTGTTGATTTTCTCAGAGTACCAGCTCTTTGTTTCATTGATTGTTTGTATTGTTTTCTGTGTTTCTCTTTTGTTGATTTTAGCCAAAATTTGATTATTTCCTGTCTTCTACTCCTCCTGGGTGAGTCTGCTTCATTTTCTCTAGAGATTTCAGGTGTTCTGTTAGGTCGCTAATGTGAGCTTTCTCCATTTTCTTTTTGTCGGCATTTAGTGTTATGAACTTTCCTCTTACCATTGCTTTCATCGTGTCCCATAGGTTTGGATATGGTGTGCCTTCATTTTCGTTGAATGCAAGGAAGACTTTAAGTCTTCATTTCTTTCTTGACCCAGAGGTGGTTCAGTAGTTGATTGTTCAGTTTCCAGAGTTGGAAGGCTTTCTTGGAGTAGTATTTTTGTGAAATTCTAACTTTATCCCTTGTTGATCTGATAAGATACAGGTGGTTACTCCAATTTATTTTGTATGTATGGAGGTTTGCTTTGTTACTGAGTATGTAATCAATTTTAGAGAAGGTTCCATGAAGTGCTGAAAAGAAGGTATACTTTTTTCTGTTTGGATGGAATGTTCTATAGATGTCTGTTAAGTCCATTTGATTTATTACATCTGTTAGTTTTCTTATTTCTCTGTTAAGTTTCTGTCTGGTTGACCTCCCATCTCCCCTCAGTATTGGAGCACTCTGTGTTCCTCATATTTTCTTTTAAAAAATAATTCTTATAACACTCTCTTCTCTGTTATTTCCTTGAACTAAAACTGGAAAATTATCTTCTTTTACTCAAATAATATAATTTTTACTGAGTTTTTGAAATTACATTTAAATGTCATTCCATTCAAAATGATTTTTATTTTTTGTTTCATTTTTGTTTTCCTACTGACACATTATATCTTTTGGTTTTGTGATTCTACAGTACTTAAATCCATATTTCATGTAAAGAGTTTTGAGAATGTGGTCATATCAGATTGAAATCTAAGGGAACAAGTTTTTTTTTTCAATTAGTTAACCCAGTGTGGGGATATTAAAGTATTTTTTTTTAATTTAAACATTGGCCTTATTTACTGTACATTATATAAATATTTGAGGATTGAAATCAAACTGTCTATATACTTAGTTTTAGGGTCTTTGCTAAAAAATAGATCTTACAATGCCATCATGTTTCATTACAATGCTTTCCTTATGGTGCTTTGGGGAATTGTTTAGTGTTTTAAAAACTGGAATCTATAATATTAGAAGCTGATAGCTTTCTTTCTCGTTTTTTTTTTTTTTTGAGACAGGTTTTCTCTGTAGGTTTGGAGCCTACACTGGAACTAGTTCTTGTATACCAGGCTGGCCTCAAACTCATAGATCCCGAGTGCTAGGGATAAAGGCATGAGCCACCACCATGTGGCTGAAGCTAATAGCTTTTTTTCCTGTATAGATTGCCCTTTATGGTATTTTTGAAATAAATACTATGTGATGTTTATCAGTGCGTAGTTATGTTTGTCTCTAGACTCCAGTTCTATACTTCCCTTGCAACATTGTTTCATTGTTTGATAGAAATTTTTTTCATTGTTATGCCAATAAAACTATGTGTTTATTGTTGAGATACTACAGAGGTTATTTCTCACTGGTTAACATTTTCTCACACTTTCTTTTCTACTTTTTAAATCAGCACGGATAAATTTCATGAATTAAACTTTTTTAGTTTCCTATTTTAATATATCTTTGTAATATAAATCTATTAGCATCCATCCTTCCTCTTTCATTTTGTATATCCTCTCTACTTTCTTCTATTCCCCTTTCTTATTTATAAGTCTTTCTGATTTTCTTTCTTATCTTGTAAATAATACCATTTAATTTAAATAAATCTCTGATGCATATAGTATACTTTAATAGACCTTTTTTTCCAACCACATCATCATGGCCTCTTCAACTGATTTTGTAATTTGGCTACTTCAAATAAGTTAGCAATAAACAGGAATATAAGGACATAAATATGTTGTGTTAACTTGTAAGTTTGTATTTAAAAATGATATAGCTGGAACATGAATAAATTCCATTTAAAATTATATGAAGAACTTTTGGATGTTCTTTCATTGTGACAGGAATAATTTATATGCCATCAGAAGTTTATGATTGCTTTTTACCTCTATATTCATAGCTGTCATTTTTTCAGAGCTATAGATCCAACGCTGGGCCATGCACATGCTAGTAAATTACTATAGCACTGAAATACATTTACTCCTCCCGTTAATTTGAGAAAGGGTCACATTAGTAGATCACATTGACTTTGAAGTTAATATATGTTCAAGAATGGCTTCCAACTTCAGACTGACTGATCTTAGTCTGCTGAATGTTAAAATTGTGGTATGCATCACTTACCATACCAGGATTATTTTTATATACCTAATGATGCAAATTATAACTATGTGGAGATTCCAACTCACAATTATTGTTGTATTAGGATAATTTCTAACTCTGAACCTCATGATGGCCTCATTCTCACTATATATCTCATGATGATTTTAAATACATTTTAGGAGACTTTTTTTTGCCTCATCCTTCTAATATGATCTATTGCAGGGGTGAGTCACCATATTTGTCGGTTTTATCTTGGATTTCCATTTTCTTTTTCAGCAACCCTGTCTATGAGCAGACTCTACTTAGTAAAACAATATCTCTTATATGAATATACAATCAAAATGAGTATAGGTATATGTAAATATGAATGAAATTTCTATGCCAAAGCAGCACTTATTACCAGTGTGATAGATGATATAAAAATAGAGTAACTTTTTAATAAAGAGTAGTCTATCTATATATAGGTTATATTTCAACAGTTTTAGTTACTCATCATCTTTCTCAGCCTAAACTATTGAATTAAATAGTTACATAAATAATCAATTTGTAAACATTAAATTGAATGTCATAAAGAATATCATAATTATATCATTTAACTCCTCTCTCTGAGGATGTGACCCATTTCTTCTTTGCCATATCTACACTATGTATACTACTTGTTAAATATTCACTTCAGAGTTATCTCAATGTTTAGATTAACTGTTGTGACATCACAATGTTTATATTCAAGCAATCTTTTTCATTTACTAATTTAAATTATTTAGCTTAAACATAATGAATGAAAACCACAAGGTACTGATGCAGAAGTGGTATAATTTATAAAATAGGCAAAGACAAATTAATGCTATTATCACTTGACAAAGTTGCAGAGCATCTAAGAGGAAAATTGCATATCCAATATTTGGTACACTCTGATGGTACAGTCACCCAAATGCTGCCTTGTAACATAACTTCATGAATGAGGTCAAACAGCTATAGTTCTTAAATAAAGTTCTCTGTTATCGCAATCATCTCTGTTCCATTTTTGTTAAGTTCAATAAATTTGCAGAAATATAGTTTTGAGATTTTATTTGAAAAAGTTTCAAAATAATGCCTAATTTATTTTAAGTTTTGGGCCAACTAATACAGCAGATAAGTCAATAGATTTAAGCCACATGGTCAATACATGTCAAATCATCCTTCACAAGACAGCAAATAACCTTTATCATGTGATATATTCATGCATGTTACATATACTTACTGTCTTATTGAACATACAATAAAACATGCTAGTGAATTTTTAGAATAAACTTATTTCTAAGCCCATTAAAACAAATTCAACCCAAATATCAATTTCTTCCTTTGTAGAAGCTGAATTTTTATTCTTCTAATGAACACATTTCTGTATTTAGTAACAATAGGACCCTCCATTCTTAGCTGAGTACATGTTAGCATATTTGCTCAGTATGATCTAATGACTATGGTCATTTTGTAAGTCTAATAAAGAGTGTGTCTCTCTTTTCCTGGATTGCTACAATAGATTATGATGGTCATACTGAACTAACCATCTTGGACAGTTAAAAGAAATAGTAGATTGGGAATGTTAGCTGTAAACAAAGAAATAGCTAGAGTTCCCAGAGGTTATAAAAAATCAAATCTGTGAGACTGTTGATTCTGGAAGAAAAAAAATACTTTCTTTTCATCTTCACTTGTGTCATTGTTATTAGGACAATCTCTAGTCTATAACCAACTATAATCTTTACTGTCAAGTGTCCTCCTAAATTCTTACTAGGGTTTGGGGAAGGAATAACTAACCCTAATAATACTTTAAAGCACTATAACAAAATCTATTTTATAAACTATACACACACACACACACACACACACACACACACACACACACACTAGTCATCGTTGGACTTACCCTAAACAGAGGATAAAAATCCTCCTAGACATCATGGTAACCATGACATCTAGGGAAGAAAGAAAAGATTTTCTTTGGATAAATTGCCCAGCTGAGACTGATAATGCTCCAGTGACTAGCCCCGTATTCAGGCATGCATGAGAAATACAAATTGGACTCAGTAGGGTATAACAACTTTTTTTTTGAAAATTGATAAGGCCACCAGAAAATGGAAGAATATCTCTGTTCTTAGGTAGGAATAATTAACATAATAAAATGGCAATCTTACCAAAAGCAATTTACAGATTTAATGTAATTCCCATCAAAATCCCAGAAAAAATTCTTCATAGACCTCAAAAGAACAATACTCAACATTATATAGGAAAACAGAAAAAACAGAATAGCCAAAACAATCCTGAACAATAAAGGGACTTCTGGAGGCGTCACAATCCATGACTTCAAACTCTACTACATAGTTACATTACTAAAGACAGCCTGATATTGCTATAAAAAGAGCCAGGAGGATGAATCAAAGACCCAGTTCAGTTATTAATCCACATACCTATGAATATCTGACTTTTCACAAAGAAGCAAAAATATAAAATGGAGGAAAGAAAGCATATTTAACAAATAGTGCTGACATAATTAAATATCAACATGTAGAAATATGAAAATAGGTCCATATCTATCACCACACACAAAACTCAAGTCCAAATAGATCAAAATCTTCAACACAAAGCCAACCACACTGAACCTCATAAAAGGTAAAGTGGGAAGTATACTTGAATGCATTGGCACAGGAGACTACTTCCTAAATATAACCCCAGTAGCACAGACACTGAGAAAAACAATTAATAAATGTGACCTACTGAAACTGAAAAGTTTCTGTAAGCAAAAGACATGGTCAACAAGAAAGAACAGCGTCATACAGAATGGGAAAAGATACTCACCAACCCCACAACAGAGTACTGATCCCCAAAATATACAAAGAACTCAAGAAATTGGTCATCAAAAGAACAAACTATCCAGTAAAAAATGGAATACAGGCCTAAACAGAGAACTTTCATCAGAATAATCTATAATGTTTGAAAGACCCTTAAGAAAATTTTCAACATTCTTAGCCCTCAGAAAAAATGCAAATCAAAACAATTCTGAGATTAGATTTTACATCTATAATAATCAAAAACATTGATGACAACTTATGCTGGAGATTATCTGGAAGAAAGGGAAAATATCTCTGCATTGCTAGTGGAAGTACAAATTGTTACAGCCCCTTTGGATATCAGTATGGCAATTTCTCAGAAAATTAGGAAACAACTTTACTCAAGACCCTGCAATACCAATTTTGGGTATATACTCAAAGGATGCTCAATTGTATGCAAAGACATGTGCTCAACTATGTACATAGCAGCATGTTTGCCATAGCCAGAACCTGGAAACAACCTAAATGCCCCTTGACTAAAGAATGGATAAGGAAAATGTGGTTCGTTTATACAATGGAGTACTCCACAGCAGAAAAAATAATGACATCTTAAAATTTACAAGCAAATGGATGGATCTAGAAAACATCATATTGAGTGAAGTAACTCAGACCTAGAAAGACAAATGTAATATGTTCTTTCTCATAAGAGGCTTTTAGACATAAAGCAAAGAAAACCAGCCCAAAATTATTCACTATCCCAGGGAGCCTAGACAACAATGAGGACCCTAAGAGAAAGCTATATGGATCTAATCTACATGAAAGGTAGAAAAGGACAGAATCTTCTGATTGAATTGGCAGTATGGGGACCATGGGAGAGTGTTGAAGGGGAAGGGAGAGGAAGGAAGAGGAACAGATAAAAATGTATAGCTCAATAAAATAAATAAAGAAATGTTTTCTCAAAACAAAAACAAAAAGAAATTCGGAAGGTATTCCTTAACCTTGAATTATTGCTCACTGGCATACCAGAGACTACCTAAATAATGTAGTTGTTTGCTATTATTCTTAGTTGCTCAACCAAATTATTTGATGAAAACACCCTGAAGACATCACACACGTTAGTCACAATACATAGATTAGTTAAGTTGTTATTGATCAAATGATTTCTCTGCTGCTGACTAGCTTTAAGCATATCATTTAGGCTATTGGAGGGTGTTAATCAATAATTTTTATCCCTGGGAATGAATTTACTAGTGTTTTTCTGTTAAAAGTGTTTGTACTCAAGCTGCCTTCTAAATTTGATCTCTATACCCATAGATTAATGCAATTTTCAGACATTATTAGAGAAGTATTCTGTGTATTGAATAATAATTAATGCAGAAGCTCACAACTGTTAAGATGGTTAATAATTAATCAATCTAGTGTACAGTTATAAGCAGCATATCTGTATCACTCATGCTAAGACTCTGGAACTACTATAGAAGAAGGAGTGAAAGATTGAAGGAGTGGGTGGACTGTGGTGGCACTGTGTTTTCTAGACATGTCACTCATGAACCCATAGCATCCGAGATTATCTGGAAAACATTTGCAACAGATCAAGTCAGTCAACATTACAAGAGAGATCATAAAGTATCTCCCAAGTTTCCAACCACTAGTAGAGGGGCTATTGACAGTTAATGGCTACTTTAACTGTGAGTGGAATTAGATTTCCATGGGAAAGTGGCCTCCAGTAGGTCAGTCATGTTCCAGTACATGACCACCATAGACATGAGTAGTATATGGGAAACACAAAATGGATTTGGTGGGTTATTTTCTTTTAAAGTAAGAAGAGAATATGAATATCAACTGGGTAGAGAAGTAGGGGATAGATCTGGATTAACCTTTTGAGGAAAGGTGTTTAGTATGTTCAAAATATATTTTGCGAAATTCTCAGGGAATTAAAAAGAAGTGTTGGATTTGTAAAAGTAAAAATGAAAATAGGATGTGAAAGTTGGAGATTGATGTGTTGCTGTAGATTAGATAATAGAGTAGTTAAGGAAAGCATTGAGGATCAAAATACATTGTATATATTTTTTCAAAGAATAATTTTAAAATCATTTCTTTTGCTTTTGAGATTATAACATAATTACATTTTTTTTCCTAATTCCTTTTCCTCTCTTCAAGCCATCCCATGTACTGACCTTGTTAACTTTCAAATTTATGGCATTTTCTTTTCATTGTTATGATATACAATAAAGTGGGAGCAAGAGTTTTCCCCAGGGAAAGGCACTCTAATTGTTAATGCAATACCAAATGATCATTACTAAAAACATGCATAGAAGAAAAATTCTTTTTTTTATTGAAAAAAGGAAAAAAAAGTTTCCGCCTCCTCCCAGCCTCCCATTTCCCTCCCCCTCCTCCCATCCTTCCCCCCCCACTCCTCTACCCCTCCCTCTCCAGTCCAAAGAGCAGTCAGGGTTCCCTGCCCTGAGGAAAGTCCAAGGTACTCCCCCCTCCGTCCATATCTAGGAAGGTGAACATCCAAACTGGCTAGGCTCCCACAAAGCCAGAACATTAAGTAGGATCAAAACCCCGTGCCATTGTCCTTGGCTTCTCATCAGCCCTCATTGTTCGCCATGTTCAGAGAGTCCAGTTTTATCCCATGCTTTTTCAGTCCCAGTCGAGCTGGCCTTGGTGAGCTCCCAATAGATCAGCCCCACTGTCTCAGTGGGTGGGTGCACCCCATTGGATAAAGGAAGGTTGGATAGGGGAGCACGGAAGCACAATTCTTAGTTAAGGGAGCCACCTTAGGGTTGGCAAAAGAATTGAACCTAGAGTGGCTCCCAGGAGCCCAAGGTGATGTCCCCAGTTAGTTCCTTGGGCAGCTGAGGATAGGGAACCTGAAATGACCCTGTCCTATAGCAATACTGACAAATATCTTGCATATCACCATAGAACCTTCATCTGGTGATGGATGGAGATAGAGACAGAGACCCACACTGGAGCACTGGACTGAGCTCCCAAGGTCCCAATGAGGAGCAGAAGGAGGGAGAACATGAAGAAAACTTCTTAAATTATATTAAAATGTGTCTAATAATACAACCAGAGAAAACATATGTAAAATGGATAACAATGATAAATGCTCACTAAATCTATAAATAATTGAAAACACCTTCAGAGAAGGTAAAAACTTATGGTGGCTCACAGATCTCTGTAACTCTCTTTCCCGATATCTTTCACCCTTTCTGACCTCTGTGGTACTGCAATAACATGGCACAGATACATACATTCAGGCATGTATATACACTTAAAATATTAATAAATAAATCTTACAAAAAGTAGCCTTCTTTGGATTTATCTGTAGAAGTCTGGGGTTCTCATTTAAATTTTTGACCAGCAAAAAGAGAAAGAAATCATGAGATAAGGTTATATATTTTAAAACCTATAGATTTAGGAATAGCACCTTTAGAAGTCAAAATACAATGTATTTTCCTAGCAAAGTGAATTTTACCATGGATTGGCTTGTTCTTTGAATTGAGACAAAACCACAAACAAATATTAATGGTTATAAAAATAAACAAGTCCAGATAAAATTATAAAACATTATGTGTAAATTCTTATACCAAAACACAGAAATTTTTAAAATACAAATAAAATTATCTAACAGTCCATAATTTATTTTAATGTTTTATGATAGTTACTTGATGATGTGTGTTTGTAAATGCTTGTATATACATGTCATGGCAAATGTACAGAGGGCAGAGCATAATTTGCATAATTTTCTTTCACTGTGTTGGTTCCTGGTAATGAAGCCATTGTCACCAATTTCTTTTCTTTCTCAGCTAACTTTCCAGTACATATTAGTTATTTTAAAATGATTCAAAGTTGAATATAAAATTACTATAAAGAAGTATACATTATGAAGCTTAATAATCAAATATCATGATCCTTTTGAAAATGTTTTATAGCTCTAAATAATACATGCTACTATGTTACTTATATCATTGTAGGACATCAATAATAGAATTATATCAATTAATTTTCTGTATCATTAAGACCATAGGACTAAGACCAAAGTTAATAAAAAAAAACAATGAATTGAAACAAATAACTAACCTCACTCTAAAGATAGACTAAAATGTTTAAGCTAAAACATTTAGAGTTGATGAAAAGAATAGATCATTAACCCTAATTGTTTTAAATTGGAGATAGATATTTGAATAATAGGGAATATTATGAAGTTAGTCATCCTAAGAGAAGTTCATCTTTAGCTTCCTCCAAAATTCTGAATCTGACAGATATGAGAATATTGATAACATCTTTTTGTGTTTCAGAAAATGTATTGTAACAAGAGTCATATGTGGCTTATAATAGATAAATGTTTATAAAGCAGTGATACCTAAAATCTAGGACAAACACTGCTTATTTTATCTCCACCACAAAAACCATGAGTTGGTCATCATCTTCTCAGAATATAGATGATGAAAGACAGGGTGGTTCAGGGTTCTGTATCTCATACAAGGGAGGGTAGCAAGGGAGGGTAGCACAGTCTGGAGCTGGAACCTAGTAAGAGATAATAAAAGGAGACTGAAAGGTTGCACACATAGAATGAGTGCCTCCCTAACTTCCTTATCATCAATGTCATGCATTCTGCCTCCAGGGAAACACAAAAACTATTTGACTATCTTCTAGTTTGTCATATTTATTTTCTTGAAATTAAATGAAATTCATGCCTTGGCAATGCTGAAGCATACATGGGTAATCTATATATGGCAGTTCTGTAGAACTTTTTCTTATTGGTTTTTATGGTCTAAGGTGATAAGCATGACTGACCAGGTCTCTTCCTTCAGAGTGCACAAGCTTACATTATATATGGTTATGAACCACCATGTTGTTGCAGGGAATTGAAGTCAGGACCTTCGAAAGAGCAGGCAGTGCTCTTAACTACTGAGCCATCAAGAGACACTCTTTAGGGTTCATCTGGAAATTTCAGCAGTTCTTACTAGTTTTTTTTAGTACATTTTTATTTTATTTAATGAACTTTTTTCATTTTTTTTACATACCAACCACAGTTTCCTCTCCCTCATCTCCTCCTATTCCTTCTCTACTTCTTATGTATCACCTGCCATATATATTCCTTCTCCATTCAGAAAAGGGAGACATCCTATGGGCTTGAACAAAGCATGCCACATAAAGTTGAGGCAGTACCAAGCTCTTCCCTCTGCATCAAGGCTGATCAATGTAATCTAGCATAGGGAACAGCTTTCCTAATGCCAGATAAGAGACAAAGACAGTTCCTGATCTCACTGCTAGATGCCTTACAAACAGACCAAGCTATACAACTGCCATACACATGCAGAAGACCTATGCTGGTTAAATGCAGGCTCCTTAGCTTTTGGTCCAGAGTTCATAAGGTTCCAGAAGCTCAGGCTCTCCCATCATGACTTTGACCCCTACAGACCTCCATTCACTGTTTGCCTATGTATCTTTTCATCTGCTTCCATCTGCTACTAGATAAAAGCTCTCTGATGACAATTAATGTAGTCACCAATCTGATTACAGTTAGAAGACTAGTTCAAGCATCTTCTACACTATTACTAGGAGTCTTAAATGTGCTCATCTTTGTGGACTCCTGGGAGTTTCCCTGGCAACAGTTTTTTTCTCTAACCTGAAAATAGCCCCCATCAAGTCATCTCTTTCATTGTTCTTCCCCTTTGTCCCACTTTTATCATCCATCCCACATTCCCCCCACCCCTGGCCCCACTTTATCCAGGAGATATCATCTGTTTCCCCTTTCCAGGGAAATCTATGCATCCCTTTGGTGTCCCTCCATGTTATCTAGCCTCTCTAGGATTATAAATTTTAGGTTGGTTATCTTATACCTTATTCCTATTATCCAATTATGAGTGAGTATATGCCATAGGTATTGTTCATTTGTTTGTTTGAATCTTGAGGCTTTGTCTTTGCTAGCTAGTTGGTTGTCTGCATCAGTTTCAGAAGTTAGTCAATTACCAACATGTCAGAGGCACATGGTAGCAGGAAGGTAGACACAGCACTGGGACAAATAGCAGAGAGTTCTACATACTAATCCTTAGGAAGAGGGATATTTTCAATAGATTTCTACTTCATCTTTAATGTACTGTTTTTTCATGTTTATAATTTTTTCTATGTCATCCACTGATTTTGTTTCTTCCTCTTTGGTTTTGTTATTATATTTCCTCTATGATTTATGTTTTCCACAATTACCTAGTAATCATTAGATGCTCATACCTAAGGATGAGTCATTAGTTCTAGCAGCATATGGAATTAATTACAGCTATTTTACTGTTATGTCTTCAGATATTACCACCATATTTTCTACACAAAAATAGACAAAGGTCAAAAGAGAAAACAAGGAATTCTACCCAAGCTCAACACCACTTCAGTAGAAAATGGAAAATATTATCAATTTCATTTTATGTTTATTGAGATAATAGTTGATCACATGAAACATTCATGTGGGGCTAAAAGGAAAAAAAACTAGAAAGGGAGTGAAACATGGAAAAAGAGTGGTAGTATTTTCCCACAGAGAATGAAGTATAAATATAAAAGTAAATACAGAGAATAGGTATTAGATCTAAAAATTTAATGATTCTTAAATTTGAGGATTATTAACTGGTGGGAAGAAAATAAAGTCTTGAGCAAAATTCAGAGGGAGAATATATCACATTAGACTAGAGACATATCCCCTTTGAAGTTTGGTGGCACAAGAAAGAATTGGTAAAACCAGCATTAAAAGTCCTGAAGTGAAAACAGTCACAAAGTCTAAAATAATAATAATAAAATAATAACAACAACAACAATAAAAATAATCCCCTACATATCATGAAAGCAATTAGAAAAATCTGGTATCAACAGAAGTAAATGTTATTAATACAAAATTATTTTTGCCTAATGTAGAATCAATTTATTATTTTGTCAAGAAAATATATTTCAGAATAAACTAAATATGACAGATATCATTTTTAATAAAACAACTATAGTGATATTTCATTTATATTTTAATATGGCAAAGCTAAGCCACTAGATGTTAGTTAGTGATGGCACACACTTTTAATCCCAGGATTCGAGAGATAGGGACATAGGGATCTCTGAGAGTTCAAGGCCACCTGGGCTAAACAAGATCAATGATGTAACAGATTCATGTATTTGTGCTTTATAACTTTAATTGCAGTACTTGGGAGGCATGTGTTTAGTCCCAGCACTAGAAATACTACAAAATGGCAGGAGAGAGGTTTTGCCCGCTTATTCTTCTTAGTCTATTTAGGGTTCTTACTATACAGTCACCCAGCCTTGGTAGAAGCAAGACTTCTCCAGTAGCTTGGTTGCTTTTAGTTTTCTGGTTTTCAGGATGAACAACATTGTCTTTCTCTCTGGGCTTTTATTATTTGTGTTACATTTAGTGCCCAATGTGAGACTGAAATCCACAACTTTGAGATTAGGCATCTCATACTTTACTTACTGATCTCTCTCTCTCTCTCTCTCTCTCTCTCTCTCTCTCTCTGTCTCCTTCTCCACAGTATGTTGTGAGCTCTTCCTGAACCCCCTTCACAGTCTGCTTCCAAACTACATAGCTACCTTGAAATCCAGTAAGTCTTTTACACACAGCAGCTATCAACCTCACATCTTCATCAACATCATTGGTAGATTTGGGAAGAAAATTGGGAATTCTTCAAGGGAGGAATTAGTTAAAAGATTGTTTTTTTACCACATTAAAAAAATGGAGAAAACCATTATAATAGAGGGATGTTCGTCTGTATATGATAATATACAGTTTGTAAATGGAACAATTAAATAAGAGAATATCTAATTTAGATGTGATTTATGTGATGTCAATTTTAAACATTGTCCACGTTATCAGCATTGTCATATCACTATAAAAGTTGATTAATATGAGTAATAAGATACAGGCCTCAGAAAATGATAATGAAACAGATAACAGATATTCAAAGACAGACTACAAAATTTAATGGAGAGCCAATTTCAGCATTGCTTTATAAGAAAAGAAAGGAGCATCTTAAAGTTTTCAGACAACCATCCTTAATATATCCTGCAACCTTACAGAAATTACCAAGATCAAATTCAAAGAGAAGGAAACTATGTTACTATAGAAAGGCAGGTTATATGTAATGAATGCACCCTGGATTTATGCCAATGGCAACTTTGAATACTTGGGACAGAATTGGAGAAATAGGAAAGAAAATTGAATCATTACTAAAAGTATTTATGGTCCCAAGGAAAATTTTAAAGATTCCTTACAAAAATTGACTTCAGCAATAAATATAATGATACAAAATTCAGAAGCTAGAGAAATAATAATTGAATCTCTGGCCTTGGAGAATGATAATTCTCTTTGCAAAGAATAATTAGGCCATTAAAAGCAAAGTCAGCACATTGGAGGAATGGATCTGAGATACAATTAATATTAATCATAATAACATGTGATACATGGAGAGGAAATGTGATTTCCAGAGTTTTAGGGAAAAAAACTGAAATTCCAAATGTTAAAATTGTGGCAAAAAAAGGTCACATTAAAAAGGATTTTTGACAGGGTGTTATTAGAAACAATGTATTTTCTAAGAATAACCTATTCAAAAATCCTCTCTCTTCTGAATTATGCAGAAGGTTTGGCAAAGGAGGTATTGAAATAATGAATATAGGCCAACAAGGCATATGTGTGGTAATCCATTGACATCAAAAAAACTTGTTGAGGCATATCTCCAAGGTCCCTAATGCCAAATTTGGTACCTATGCCAAGTTCAGTTCAGTCATTTCCAGCCAGTGTAGAGGAAACTTCTTCCCAGAGCAATTAAAGGACTTAATGCCTATTGTAAGAAATAGAATAATAGTACAGCCATAAAAGAAAGAAGAAAACATTCAGGAGAAACCATAAAGCAAGTATTTTGGCAACTTCTATAAATGAACAAAGATCAAAATTAAAAGGACTAAATGATATGGTCACTGCAGTTCTTATACATTTGCAGATGTAACAATAATTTCATCAAAATCTTGGTATCCAAATTGGCCTCTTCAGTACCTAAATTTTCAGTTTTAAGGATGGTAACTTAATCTCAGGTAAAGTAGAGCACAAGATGTTTTAAATGTATAGGGCCAGAAGGGCAGAGAGGAATATTAAAACCATGTGTAACTAACATAGCAATAAATTTGTGGAGACATCATTTGTTACAGCAATTCAATATGCAGATTAACACAATCATAGAAAAAAGAAAACAGATTAACATATGTCTCTGGAAACATATTAGAATGGTTTAGACAGAACAGTGACAGACTATTCAGGTTTTAAAAATACACATCCCAACAGCTGCTGATAATTGAAAGGAACCAACATCCCTGCCATTAAAAGTTGACAGACAAACCTGTCTTGTTTACGTGTGGCCTCTAAAAATAAAGAAACTGCAGGCCTTAATCACAGCTGGTAAAAGAGCAACAGGGTTCTCAGCATATTAAAGAATCAACCAGCCCTTTGAATTTTCTGTGTTTTTCATAAAAATATATGAAAAATGGAAAATGGTAACTGATTTAAGAGCTTTTATAAAAGTGATTCATCTACTTGTCTTTCTATAGTCTCACATTCCTTTGCCTTTTCTACTGCCTAAGGGACAGCCTCTTATAGATGATAAAGATTGCTTCTTTACTATACATTTACAAGAAAAAGGCAGAGAAAATTTTGCCTTTATAGTGCCTGCTTATAATAATTCTTATTCTGCTAAAAGACATCAATGGAAGGCTGTCCCACTGAGAATATTAAACACTTCCACCCTGTGTCAATATTTTATTAGTCAGCCATTGAAAATGATACATAAGCAATTTCCGAAATCTTTAGTTTACCATTAAATGGATGATAATATGCACTCTGATTCAAAGGTAGATACTTTAGAATGAGTGTTTGAAGAATAGAATAATTTGCCTTGTTGGAGATTACAAAATGCTCCTGAAAAAATAAGAAGAGGAGATTCTATTAGCTATTTAGGTTATAAAATGGGGTTACAGAAAATTAGACCACAAAAGTTTCAATATAGAAGAGATCAATTACAGACCCTTAATGACTATCAAAGATTGCTAGGAGACATTTCTCAGTTATTACCCACTATTGGGATAAAATCTGATGAATTGATTCATTTAAATAAAAACTTAGATGATGACAATTGATTAAATATTCCCAAGGAATTATTAGCTGAAACTTAGAGACAGTTGACTTTGATTGAACAGAAAAATAGAAGACATTTGTGAATCATGTGGATCTGAATCTTAACTGCATTCTTATCATATTAAATTCCAAATATTCCCATATAGGAATATTAATGCAGAGGAAAGGCATTATCTTAGAATGGATCTTTTTACCAAATAAACTGAGTAAAAAAATTAAAAAAAAACTATGTGGAAATGGTCTCTGAGTTAATTCTAACAGGAAAATTGAGACATTGTCAATTAGTAGGAATAGACCATGCAGAAATTTTAGTACCTTATTCCAAAGACAAAATTAACAAATTTTGGGAAGCAAGTGAACCCTGGAAAAGTACTTACAGTGCTTTAGGAGAGATTAACAACAACTATCCAATAGAGGAAGAAATGTACTTATAAGGAAAACTAATTGAATCTTTCCTTGCATTGTAAGGGACATACCAATAACTGGAGCACCTATATTCTATACTGATGCAGATAAATCAAGAAAGACAGATTACAAATCAGAATATTTTAGTAAGGTTGAACAAAGTCCTAATGATTCTGTCCAAAAGTAATAATTATATGCTATTTATATGGTACTAAGGAATTTTAAGGAACCTCTCAACATTGTTAATTATTCACAATAAGGAGAAAGAGTTGTTTTGTGTATTTAAATTGCTGAATTTATACCAGATGATAAAGAATTGATTTCATTATTTGTTCAGGTACAAGATATAATCAGGAATGGGTGTCATCCCATATACATATCACACATTCCATCCCATATGGGTCTGCCACATCCTCTATCACAATGTAATACAGAAAATGATCAATTATTGATTAGAAATGTACTGAACATCTCAGAATTTCTTAGAAAGTATCACAACAATAGCAAAGGTTTAAAAAAGGACATTTTCATTACACAGCAATAAGCCAAGGAGATTATATGGAAATGTCCTACTTATTCATTATACACTAAGGAAATTCAGAGAATCATTAAGACTTACTACATAAGCCTGCACCCTACAAAACTGGAAAATGCAAAAGAAATGAACAATATTGTAGATAGACACCATATACCAAAATTAAATCAAGACCACATGAGCAATTTAAATAGACCTGTAACTTGTGAGGAAATAGAAGCTGTCATAAAAAAAATCCCAACTGAAAAAAGCCCAGGACCAGATGGTTTTAGTGCAGAATACTACCAGAATGTCCAAGAAGAGCTAATACCTATACTCAAAGTATTCCACATAAAGTATACAGAAGGGTCATTGCCAAACTTTTTATGAAGTTCTAGTTACCCTGATACTGGTACCCAAACTGCACAAAGACTCACCCAAGAAAGAGAATAACAGAAAAATCTCACTCATGACCATCTATGCAAACATTCTCAATAAAATACTGGCAAACCAAATCCAAGAATATATCAAAAAAATTATCTATTATGATCACGTAGGCTTCATCCCAGAGAAGCAGGGCTGGTTCATCATATAAATAAACTGAAAGAAAAAAAACATATTATCATTTCATTAGATGCCAAAAAACATTTGACAAAATTCAACACCTCTTTATGATAAAGGTCTTGGAGACAGTAGGGATACAAAGATCATATCTAAAAAAAATAAAAGCAATATACAGCAAACTGACAGCAAACATCAAATTAAATGTAGAAAAACTCAAAGCAATTCCAATAAAATCAGGAACAAGACAAAGCTGTCCACTCTCTCTATATCTTTTTAACATAGTGCTTGAGGTTCTAGCAATAGCAATAAGACAACATAAGGAGATCAGGGGGATTCAAATTGGAAAAGAAGAAATCAAACTTTCATTATTTACAGATGAAATCATAGTGTATATAAATGACCCCAAAAACTCTACCAGAGAACTCCTACAGCAAATAAATACCATCAGTGATGTGGCAGGATACAAGATCAACTAAAAAATTTCTGTAGCAACCCCTATACACAAATGAGAAAGAAGCTAGAGAGAAATCAGAAAAAAACATCACTGTTAGGAATATTTTCTAAAACGAGCTCCCTGCTGATGCAAAATTCCCAATCAAGCGAACCCAAAACAAACCAAATTAAGAAATATCCAGGTTTAATGGGAGTTCTGCATTCTCAGGTGGCTCCAGGGGGATACCGGGAAGCTGCGGGAATGTAACCACCAACAGGAGGAAGGAAAAGGGAGCACATGTTTCTCTTTTGGGGAATCACTTAAATACCCTGGGGGTGGGGTCAGGACCTGGCTTGCTGAGATTTGGAGTCCAGACCAGGCCTGGAGGGTGTGGACTAAGCCTCCAACTTGACATCCCAAACTCTTTGAATATAGGGGTGACAGAAAATTGGAATAGTAATTGACAAACATTTAGTCTCTCTTTGGAAAAAAGGGTGTAGACTCAAATCTGGCTACTTCCTATGGGAATGCGGTGGCGTGGGGAAGGTGGAGAGCTAGGTGTCCACATTCAGAGAGAGGTGTGGCTGGAAAAGCATTCTAAGTACTGTCATCCTGGAGATGGCAGGCATCTGTTTCTTGGGGGAGATGAGAAGGCAGGTGTCTAGGAAAAAAATTATTATTACTAAAGATGAGTGTGCCAGAGTGAGGAGCAGGTAGGCCCTTCATTGTGGTATCCTGGAAAACCAGAGGGTGGAAGGTCCTGTCTGCTGGACAAACCAAGTGTCTTGAGTAGGTGCCCACTTGAGCCTAGAGAGATGGTACCAGCATGGGTGTCCCAAGAGCTTGGCAGCCAAAGGGGTGGTGAGGATTACTGTATAAGATCCTGTCCATCGAGGTTCAAGAGACCTAGGAGTTAACCTGTTTGAGGAGAACTTTGTCCCCTGGGGAGACTCGGGCAAGTTTAGGGGTATTAGTGTCTACTGGTTTGGTGGCAGATAGATAACTGTCAGCGTGTGAATGGAGATGGGAACTTAAAAGGGAGAGGTAGGGTAGGTACCCCACCAGTGGAGGAGTTTGAACTGGGAGGTGATGGTTAAAGAGACAGGGCCTGCCATAAAGAAACTCAAAAGAGCTCAGGCCCATAGGGGAACGTGGGGTGGCCCTGAGATGAGTCAGGGCAATGGAGAGAAGGGATGGCCTAGATAATCTGAGTTCAATGGAGAGCTTGGTTAGCTGTTGCTTGATGAGTCTATTGGCCCTCTCGACCTTTCCCGAGGATTATGGATGGTAGAGGGTGTGGAATTTCCAGGAGATGTTGAGAGCTTCTCACACCAGCTCCATGACCCTGAGCTTCTCACACCTGCTGTTTCCCTGGAGACCAGAAATGCTTCTATCCATCCTGTAAAAGTGTCCATAAGTGTTAAGAGATAAGAGGTTTTTTTTGTTTGTTTGTTTGTTTGTTTATGAGTAGGCATATGGGTAAAATTAACCTGCCAATCTTTGTCTGGTTGGTGTTCCCAAAGCTGGTGTATGTGGAGAGCTCCTTGTGGGTTGGCCTGGGCACATGTCTGGCAGGAGGAGTCAACCTCTACAATAGAATCTTGCAGATGTGTGGGGTTAAAAGGGACTCCAAGAAGCAGAACTAAGCTTTGTGGAAGTGGCTAAGGATATTTCCACACAGTAAATGTGCTGGGCAAGCTGGTATCGCTAAGAAAGAATGAGAGAAAAAAAAAAGTCCTGCAAGATTGCAGAGCAGTGGCAAAGTTTTAAGTGGGGAGAACTGGGTCCCGTCTACCCCTATAGCTGATATTGGTGAGGGAAACTTAAGGCCCAAGTGAGAATAGAAGTAACAGACTTACCCACCATCTGTAGCTTGACCCTAGGCTCAGAGAAGGTTATGGAATATACCAAGTCTGGGTAGTGTCAATCCTCTGCAAGACTGAGACGTTTGAAGGCTTGCCGATGGTGATAAACCTGGACCTCCATGGCTTGGCACAGAGGACAAGCCCGCATGGGCACATTGTGATTTCCAGTGTCCAGGTTGTTGGCAGATAGGGCACAGCCTCGGAGCAGCTGATTTCTCGTGGGCATTAAAATCTTTAAAGGCCATTTTCACCAATTTTCATATAGGAGTTTGGGGACCCTCCTTAATTTTTTTTTAAACTCTTTCCTAATATCTGGTATTGGCTGAGGAAAAAAAAAGGGGGGGGTAATCAGAAGGATTAGTAGAAAAGGAACCTAGCTGCTTTTCTATCTGAGAGAGATTTGAAAGAGAAAAGGGAGCATAAGAGGGGCTAGCCCAGTGTGCAGAGGGAATCCAGGAGGTGAGATAGGAGGGGGAGGGGAAGGTGGAAGTTGACCTTGAACCTCCAAATTGAGAAAGGGAGGAGAAAGAATGTTCCATAGGAAGGGTTGGAAAGTGTGGGCTTGAGGGAGTGGGGAAGGAGACCTTGCCTCTGACAGGGTGGTGCTGTGAGACACCGGCTACTAAGGGGAGGGACGATGAGAGTGCAGAGACCAAAAACTATGGACATATATAGGTAAGCTCTAAGCTCTGTTCATTTGTATCAAACAGGCTCAATTTAAAAAGATTTTTGTAAGAGGCTTACAGGGGCAACATCAGACCTGGCTTTGAACTGTGAGTGCCCATTTTAGAGTCTATGCCCACCTATGTGACCTAAGTCCACTTAAGCGCGTCCGCTAAAATGGTTCTTAGGTCCAAAAGGGACCGCGGAGATTGAATGTCCCGTGTACTGATACAACAGATCTCCGCCTCAGTCAAGCCTGGTCCCACGGGATTGACTGCCACCTGGGACTCTAATTCCTGCCGTGAGCTCATGACTTCAACAAGAATCCGAAAATGACAAAAATAAGTATGAATGGGTCCCCCAAAACCCTATAGCATAGACAAGAAAAGGGACTCACCAAGACACAGCTGCTGTAGCCCAGAAGCCAGTTTTAAGCATGGCTTGGAGAGCTCGAGATTGTAGACTAGGGGCCTTTCAACACATGGGCTGCCACATAGAAAGGGCTGGCCCTATCTCGGTGGGACTTCCAAAATATTAGGAATATTTCCTAACATGAGCTCCCTGCCGATGCAA